>NC_136067.1:1424284285-1429284285 GCF_964261635.1 Lissotriton helveticus | reverse complement strand
ATTTTTCATTGCAGTACGCTGCCCAGAACGCTTCCCGGTTCGCGGACCGGGCGCTCCCCACGCAAAAAAAACAAAAACATTTTTTTGTTTTTTTTGCCCCGCGGGGCCCTTTTAAAACCTCCACATTAAACCTAGGGGGTCAGGGAGGATCTAGTATACCCCCTTATGGTCATTTTCGCCTTTGTTTTGGCCTCCTCTTGTCTCTCAATCCTACCGAGAGACAAGATGGCGGCCGCTCCGGACTGTTTAGAATGTTGACAGACACCGGAGAGCCAATCAGCTTAGCTACGCGAAGTTCCGGTACGCTTAAGGTCCGCGGACCGGAGCGCTGCCCGGAGCGCGCTTACAGATATATATCTTTTTTTAAACGTTAATTTCTCAAAATCCACTGGAGCACATATATTGAGACCTAGAAAAGGCACATCGGGCTACCAGTCCCTACAATTTTGCCAAGTTTCATGCAAATCCATTCAGCCGTTCGGGCTAAAAGTGAGGCCAACCGCCCTATGGAAAACTCAATGTTAAAAACACGTTTTGGGACCCCCCTTTTTTCTCGGCCCCCCCTTGACGAAACCCCCCCAAATTTCCAAGGGCTGCTCAGAAACAAAATGTTCCATTTTCCAGAAAATTTCAGCCAATTCCGTCCACAAACGCCAAAGTTATTAGACATAGAATTTTCAAAAATCCCATAGGGAAAAAATCCTAACTATATATACCTACTGGCGACCGCCAGTAGGTAATATATATATATATATGTATATATATATATATATATATATATATATATATATTCACTGAAAAAAACATAGGTTTCAGGAGTTATATAGTTAGGAATTCGTTTTTAAAAAACCTTTGAAATTCACTCAAAAAACTATAGGTTTTAGTGGTGTTATAGTTAGCTGGACATTTTACTCATACAAAACCAATGAAATTGCTCCTATATAGTTAGTTGTACTAACTATATTTCGCGCACCCGCAATCCACTGCTGATGATGTCACATATTAGATCATTCATGACATGGTCAGTGACATCACTGATGACATCTCAAATGACATCACTGATGACATCAGTGGCTAGTAAAATCTTTCATCACTCATTGTAAAATACAGAGTATCATATTTGAATCCATTGACACAGCAATACAAGTATCTAAAAACCCACTCAGTGATTCCTAGATGTATACACACATCTAATCACTTACCTATAAATTCACTATCCAATCCAATCCGTGAGAAGACGCATAGGTAAGTGTACCCTGCGGACTGTAGGGAGGGGTTTCACTCGTCTCAGAGGATGCGGGAGAGGCTAACCCTTCTAGTGATTGTGGGGGACACCTCTAGCTTGGGGCAACATTGTTACACACACTGAACCTACATACCCCATCATGCTCTAAATATCAAAAACATACCACTCTACAGCAGAACAGAAAGTGATGTTTCAGCAGTGGTTTCTTGGCAGTTTTTCCAGAACCCATTGCTAAGCTGCACCACGCAGATTTTTCACCAAAGGATCTGCACCCTAAGACCTGCAACAGGGCACTCATGGCTGCAGAGGGAACTCTGTATTATACAGAGGGGTACACAGATGGGACACACATTTTAGTGAGATCTGGACAACCAAACTCTAAGAGTAACATGGATGATGACAGCAAGAGACACGCAGCGGCACAAACATTGTTCGCCCGCGCACCAGAGAAGGGCAACAAAGTTTCCAAGGCTGTGACCAGACAGACACCCGTCACAAGCAAACTGAGAAAAATAGAGAAATTGTGCAAAACCGAGATTTCCAAATGGTGGGAGGCCATCTCCCTCCATGATAGATAAAAGCATGGCACCAAGAGGGTTGCGGATCAACATTGCTCCATCATATGAATTACCGAATCTGCAAATGCTTGAAGACTGGGTAGCCAATTCTGCCAGAAACTCCAGAACTCTCCTAGAAATATTGACTAAATATGCATGGCAAGACAGACAAGTGGTCAGAGGAGGAATCAAATGCATCAGAGATGCACAGAAATGTGACCAAGACACATTTACATGTTCCAAGTTGGCCACTGATACTGATTTGCCAGGTCACTGCACCAGGAGTCCTATGTCTATTACCATGTTTACCTGTATTTGTAACCAACATCAACTTTCACTCTTTGTGTGATCAAGACCGATGTACGGCCGAAACGTGTAACATGGAGTTTATGAAGAAATAAATCCCCTTTGTGCAAATTCCTTCTGTCGTGACCTTTGTGTGCACACTACCCTCATTGAACATTGATTTGTCTACCGGCTTGCTCCGCTGGTCTTTGCACCACTCTCCTTGGGTCTCCTGCTCGCAGAAGGAGCTCTTTGTACAGTATATATATTACCTATTGGTGGTCGCCAGTAGGTAGTTATAGGTAGAACCTAGTTTCCATAGGAAAAACATTTTTTGATTTGCTAATAACTTTGGCATTGTTTGACGAATGTTCGCGGGTTGGGTTGATTCGTCAAGTGGGGGTTGAGAAAAAGGGGGAGCCTCAAAAAGTGTTTTCTCCATGTTCATTTCCATAGGGCATTTTATTCCAGGCTATGGCCCGAACTGCTGAACAGAATCACACCAAATTTGGCGAAGGGGTAGAGCTTGGTTCAGAAAAAAACCTTTATTTTAAATGGTATAAATCCGTTCAGTAGTTGTTGAGCAATTCAAAAAATAAAAGTAAAAAATCAATTTTCCATAGGCTTGATTCAGAAAGCAACTTTAGTTTACACCATCATCGCACCCCACCTCCGGAACGTCATTAACAGCTCCTTCACGTCAGCCACAGTCCCTGAAAGCTGGAAATACGCAGAAATCAACACCCTACTGAAGAAACCAACAGCGGACCCCAAAGACCTCAAGAACTCCCGCCCCATCTCTCTCCTCACCTTCCCGGCCAAAGTCATCGAGAAGACCGTCAACAAACAGCTGACTGCATTCCTCGAAGAAAACAACTTGCTCGACCCGTCCCAGTCTGGATTCCGAGCCAACCACAGCACCGAGACCGCCCTCATCGCAGCCACCGATGACATCAGGACCCTGATGGACAACGGAGAGACAGCCGCCCTCATCCTCCTTGACCTCTCTGCAGCCTTTGACACCGTTTGCCACCGCACCCTAATAACCCGCCTCTACCACACTGGGATCCAAGGAAAGACCCTGAACTGGATCACATTGTTCTCTGACAGAACCCAGAGAGTCTGCCTCCCACCCTTCCGCTCCGAGGCCACCAAGATCATCTGCAGCGTACCCCAGGGCTCCTCCCTCAGCCCTACCCATTTCAACATCTACATGAGCCCCCTCGCCGCCATCGCACAAAAACACAACATCATCTCTTACGCCGATGACGCCCAACTGATACTCTCCCTCACCAAAGACCCCCTCACCGCCAAAGCTAACTTCCAGGGCGGAATGAAAGATGTCGCAGAATGGATGAAGCTCAGCCGCCTGAAGCTCTACTCGGACAAGACAGAGGTCCTCATCCTCGGACAATCCCCATCCGCCTGGGACGACTCCTGGTGGCCCACGATGCTGGGCGCTGCACCGATACCCAAGGACCACGCACGCAACCTGGGATTCATCCTGGACTCCTCCCTCACAATGACCAAGCAAGTCAACGCAGTCTCGTCCTCATGCTTCAACACCCTGCGCATGCTCCGAAAGATCTTCCGGTGGATCCCCACCAAAACCAGGAAGACAGTCACCCAGGCCCTCATCACCAGCCAACTGGACTACGGAAACGCCCTGTACACAGGAACCACAGCCAAACTTCAGAAACGCCTGCAACGCATACAGAACGCCTCCGCAAGACTCATCCTCAACATCCCTCGCCACGGCCACATATCTACCCGCCTGAGAAACCTGCACTGGCTCCCCGTCAGCAAGAGGATCGCGTTCAGGCTGCTCACCCACGCACACAAAGCGCTCCACAACACGCTCCACAACACGTGCCCCGAATACCTCAACAACCACCTCTCGTTCTACAGTTCCACCCGCCAGCTCCGCTCCACCAGCCTCGCCCTCGCCACCATCCCTCGGATTCGCAGAGCCACCACCGGAGGAAGATCGTTCTCCCACCTGGTAGCCAAGACATGGAACTCCCTCCCCGCACAGCTACGACTGACCCAGGACCATCTCACATTCTGGAAACACCTCAAGACCTGGCTATTCGAGCTGTAGCGGCACCCCCCCGCCCCTTCAGCGCCTTGAGACCCTCACAGGTGAGTAGCGTGCTTTACAAATTGACTGATTGATTGATTGATCGATTTAAATGGTGTAAATCCATTCAGTCGTTGCTGAGAAATTCAAAAATTAAAAGTTTCTTTATCTGGGTCAGCGGTGGGTTCGCGCACCCTCCCGACCACGAGCTTCACTGTGATTGGCTGCCAACACTGCAAACTAGGAAGTGTTGGCAGCCATCTTGTGACTCAGTAGAACCGAGTTACAAGAAAACAGTTTAAAAAAGCTTAAAAAAGAAGAAAAGGGGGCAGGGTAGAAACACCCTGACCCCCTATTCCAGCTCAGGGGGTCCCACAAGGACCCCCAGGCCCAAAACATGTTGTTATTTTGTTTTTAAAACGTCCGAATGCGAGCTGGGTGCTCGAATCCGGATGACATTTTTTAAAAAAAATGAAGCGGGGCTCCCCTACTTTATTTAAATGAGCCCCCCGGGTAGGCCAGGTTCCCGGGCCACTTCTATAATTCTATTGCAGGGGCCTGCTAGGCCTGAGGGGCCTTTGCAGCCCCAGGGACCATCTCCTCCCCGGGGGGTATGTAAATTAGGTGCGGAGGGCAACCGGCCCTCCCGCAGCCCCAGGGACCGCCACCTCCCCGGGGCTTGTTTTTTAACTATTGGGGGGCCTCCGAGGCCACCAAGGCCCGGGGATCGCCACCTCGGGGCTTTAAATAAATATGCAGGCGGGCCTCACGGGTCCCTCGAAGCCCCGGGTACTACCTCCACCTCAGGGCTTTAAAAATAGAGGAAGGGGGGCCACGTGGCCCCCCTCCTGGAGTCCTTGATGGCCCTGGGGACCGCCAGCCCCAAGGACTGGCTCCTGCAATGTCCCAGAGAGCCCACCCCTGGGACATTGTTGTTTGCTATGACACGGTGGAAGCATATCTTACCGTCCTGTCATATCAAACTCTGGTTTGTTTCTTTGAAGCGAGAGGAGGAAAACCTGCTCTCGCTTCAATGAAGCAAAGCAGAATTGCTTTTGGGCAAGGGGAGCTGCATGTTAGTAGCTCCCTTTGCCCAAAAGCAATACTGGTTCCCCCAGGAGGTAGGGAGCCGGCAGGACCGTGGGGGCAATGGGGCTCCCCCCACAGCCCACAACGAAGATGCCAGGCCCCGGGGGATGGGGTCCCCAGGGCCAGAAGTGAACAAGGGAAGGGGGACCAGGCGGCCCCCGTCCTAATGATTAATAAAAACATTCAAGAATTGGGAATGCCCCGGGAGATGGGGTCCTCGGGCGAATATAAATTAATGGAAGTGGACTTTTTTTTTAGAAAAGTTTGGAGTGGCAATCGGAACGTGGCGCTCAGCACAGCCCCCTAGTGTGAACGCGCTGGGAGCTCGGCTCTCAGCGTGAACCCCTCGTGTGAATGTGCTGGATGCGCAGCTCTCAGCGCGGCCCCCTAGTGTGAATGCGCTGGGTGTGCGGCTCTCAGGGTGGCACCCTAGTACTTTACAGGTCATTAAAAGACTATTTACCTGTCAATGAGGCTTTGTTGTATTTTCACCTCTTCTTAGAGCCCCTGCATCTCCACTCTGCCTCTGACTGGAAGAATTAGCCCCCCCAAAATTTGTATCAGCCTCCGCCAAAATTTGGCTCTAGTTGTGCCCCTGACTGGCGTATGTCAGCTCTGCCGACTCCGCTTACGCTTATAGTATTCCGTAGATTCTATCCGCCGTATGTCAATGATCCAACTGTGGGGCTGGGAATGTCTTGCAGACAGGATTCTGAGCTTTTTATTACCAGGGCTCCATAGACCCAGCAGCTCGCTTTAGAGGATCAAGTGGAAGGGACTCTGGGGATCGAACAGTCAGAATTCCTTGATCCAGAGATCAATGACCTTTGTTGGAGTATCCCCTAAATAAGAATGCAGTACACCACAATGAGAATTCCAAGCTCCTGGACTCAATTTTCCAGGCATCCATGCAGTATTCGCCAGTGGCCCAGATTTTAGTGGGCGGTAACCCAGGGTACTAGAGCAAAGGCTGTGGGGATACCATAGCAAAGAAGGCGGGTGCCTCAGGAACCGGTGTGGTGCCTACTCAGGCTCTGTGCGTAGTGTCGGCTCTCCTGAGGCTTGGTTTGCAATCCTGATGCTCCACCGGGGTTGCCACTAGTTGGCAGCCAATTAAAGCAGAGCTCGTGCTCGGGGGTTAGGCTCCAATCAATCAATCAACAATCAATCAATCAGGGTACTTGTAAAGCATGCTACTTACCCCTGAGGGTCTCAAGGCGTGGAGGGGAGGGGAGTGCCACTACTGCTCAAAGAGCCAGGTCTTCAGGAGTCTTCTGAAGGCGAGTAGGTCTTGGGTCTGCCGTAGGTGGATAGGGAGGTTGTTCCAGGTCTTGGCGGCGAGGTAGGACAAGGATCTGCCACCGGAGGTTGTTCGTTGGATGCGGGGGACAGCGGCGAGGGCCAGGCTGGCAGAGCGGAGCTGGCGGTGGGGGTGTATAAGCTGAGTCTGCTGTTCAGGTAGGTTTGTCCGGCGTTGTGGAGGGCTTTGTGTGCATGGGTAAGGAGCTTGAAGGTGATCCTCTTGTCGACAGGGAGCCAGTGTAGGACTCACAGGTGGGGGGTGATGTGGCTGTGGCGGGGGACGTTGACTATCAGTCGGGCGGAGGCGTTTTGGATGTGTTGTAGTTGTCGTAGGTGTTTGGCTGGGATTCCTGCATAGAGTGGGTTGCCATAGTCCAGTCTGCTGCTGACGAGGGCCTGTGTCACCGTTCTTCTTGTTTCGGTTGGGGTCCACTTGTAGGTCCTGTGGAGCATGTGGAGGGTGTTGTAGCAGGAGGAGAAGATGGCATTGACCTGTTTAGACATGGAGAGGGAGGAGTCGAGGATGAATCCTAGGTTGCGTGCATGTTTGGTGGGTGTCGGTGCTGTTGCCAGTGTAGTCAGCCACCAGCAGTCGTCCCAGGCTGAGGGGGTGGGTCTGAGGATGAGGACCTCCCTCTTGTTTGAGTTCAGTTTCAGATGGCTGCTACACCAACATATGTACTTATCCAATCACTCCGCCAATCCCCAAGCACTTATAAATTCACCATACACTCTCCTTGCAGTACTCTAATCATCCAGTCTCTACCCATGTACTCATAGAATGACCCAGACAAAGTTACATAACTGAGGTCTTCCCTACTGCCAGAGGTAACATGGTTGCGTGCACAGTCAATAGCACAATGTAATGTGGTAGGGACCACGGCCATCATGCATATATAATGAACACACAGATAATGTTAGATGGATAGTGGAACTGGCTACGGACATGTGCGCTCAACCCCTTTTTATTACCAGGGTCACATGTACAGTGACGTCTGTGCTGGATGCATGTGGGGTAGTGTAAGCCAGCCCTCAGGAAATAGTTGGTGCTGGCAACAACTACAACAGTGATCATCGGATCACACACGGAGATGAAATCATAAAGGGTCCATGACTTGTGGTGCTCTAAGGTAGGGGCACCAGATCTTAAATCACACACATAAGATAGTATTGTAAAGGGTCAATGACTTATGGTGCACTGTGGTAGGGGCACCAGAGATGAGCGTGCTGATGTTAAGAAATTGTTAATATCCCTTCGGGATATTTCTGCTGCCTGAGGTGACATTGTTGCATCTTGTGTCTATAGCACGGAAGTCAATCATAAAGGCTCCATGAGTTGTGATGCACAGAGTTAGTGACACCTGAGTAGCTCAGTGTGTGCGCAGCCAGCGATGATGGCTTGTCCTTGAGGGACAGGATTGGATTGGATATGTATGAGACCTGCTTACCGCAGTGAGGGCCGGAGGCAGCGGTCAGCAAGGGCTCAAAACGACGTGGTGTTGACTTGTGGTATACTGAGTTAGTGGCAACAGTAGTGTTCAGCGTGTGCACAGCCAGCGATGATGTGTGGTGTGGGTGGGCCGCATTGGGAGCAATGTCTGTTGCCTACTGGACTGTGTCATCTGCAATTGCGAATTGTGAGCCCTGCTGTCTGCAGTGTAGATGGAAGGCAGTAGTCAGCACAGACATCGAGGAATGCTTTTTGTCACTTCCTCTTGACAAAATCCAACGACATAGAGTACAATCCTCTCTGCAATTATTAAATAAAGACTGAATTCAAATTGTGAGCCCTGCTGACCGCAGTGTAGGTGTATGGAACAAAAGATGAAATATGTATGCAACGCATTGTCGAAATATGTAGGTTTCAGGGACGTTATAGTTGGTTGCCTACTGGACTCTGAAATTAATGAAGCAAGACTGAATTTGAATTGTGAGCCCTGCTGACCGCAGTGTATGCCTGAGGCTGCGGTCAGCAAAGGCCCACAGGCATGTGGCATTGAGTTGAGCTGCACCGTTAGAGGCACCTGAAGCACTCAGCATGTGCACAGCCAGCGCTGATGCATGGTCCGGCCGGGTCGCACTGGTAGCAATGTCTGTTGCCTACTGGACTGCGTCATCTGCGATTGCGACTCGATCTGAATTGTTAGCCCTGCTGTCTGCAGTGTACATCGAAGGCATTAGTTAGCACAGACATCGAGGATTGCTTTTTGTCTGTTCCTCTTTACAAAATCCAAGGGCATAAAGTACAATTCACTCTGCAATTAATAAATTAAAACTGAATTTGAATTGTGAGCCCTGCTGACCCCAGTGTAGGTGTATGGAACAAAAGATGAAATATGTATGGAATACATTGTTGACATTTGTAGGTTTCAGGGACGTTATAGTTAGTTGCCTACTGGACGCTGAAACTAATGAATCAAGACTGAATTTGAATTGTGAGCCATGCTGACAGCAGTGTAGGCTGGAGGCAGCAGTCAGCAAGGGCCCACAGCCACGTGGCATTAATTGAGCTGCACAGAGTGAGTGGTACCTGAAGCACTCAGCATGTGTGCAGCCAGCGATGATGCGTGGTCCGGGCAAGCCTCACTGGTAGCAATGTCTGTTGCCTCCTGGACTACGTCATCTGCAATTGCAACTCTATCTGAATTGTCAGCCTTGCTGACCAGAGTGTAGGCCAGAGGCAGCAGTCAGCAAGGGCCCACAGGCACGTGGCATTGAGTTGAGCTGCACAGTTAGTGGCAACTGAAGCACTCAGCATGTGCACAGCTAGCGATGATGCGTGGTCCGGCCGGGCCGCACTGGGAGTAATGTCTGTTGCCTACTGGACTCTGCAATTAATGAATAAACTGAAGACTGAATTTGAATTGTGAGTCCTGCTAATCACAGTGTGGGCCAGAGGCAGTGTTCAGCAAGGGCACACAGCCACGTGGCATTGACTTGAGTTGCACAGATTGGGAGCATTTGCTCTTCTTAACCGATTATACTCTCCTACACAATTTGCATCTGCACTAATCTTGAATTGTGTGCCCTGCTGACCGCAGTGTAGGCCGGAGGCAGCGGTCAGCAAGGGCCCACAGCCATGTGGCGTTCACTTGAGCTGCACAGAGTTAGTGGCACCTGAAGCACTCAGCGTGTGCGCAGCCAGCGATGATGTGTGGTCCGGGCGGGCCGCACTGGGAGAAATGTCTTTTGCCTAATGAACTCTGTCTAAAGAAGGCTATGTGGAAGTGACTTGTGGTGCACTGAGTTAGTGGCACCTGAAGCACTCAGCGTGTGCACAGCTAGTGATGATGCGTGGTCCGGGAGGGCTGCACTGGGAGCAATGTCTGTTGCCTACTGGACTGCGTCATCTGCAATCAGGACTCAATATGAATTGTGAGCCCTGCTGTCCACAGTGTAGGCCAGAGGCAGTGGTCAGCAAGAGCCCAGAGCCACTTGGCGTTGAGTTGAGCTGTAAAGTTAGTGGGACCAGAAGCATTGAGCGTGTGCGCAGCCTGCGATGATGCGTGGTCCGGGCAGGCGGCACTGGTAGCAATGTCTTTTTTCTAATGAATTCTGCCTTAATAAGGCTACGTGGCGATGACTTGTGGTGCACTGAGTTAGTGGCACCTGAAGCACTCAGCGTGTGTGCAGCCTGCGATGATGCGTGGGCTGGGCGGGCCGCACAAGGAGAAATGTCTATTGCCTACTGGACTGCGTCATCTGCAATCACGACTCAATCTGAATTGTTTATGAGCCCTGCTGTCCGCAGTGTACATCAAAGGCAGTAGTCTGTACAGACATAATTCTATGGCGCTGTGCCACTGGGTTTGCAGTGGGTCTGTGTCAAGGAGGCCGGCGGTCACGGTGGCGGCCTCGTGGCAGGGTGAGGGCCGCCGCTCTGGCAGACATGTTCGCCTTCTCAGAAGTGAACCACGCCCATAGCCCCAGCCTATTTATTCACACTCCTACGCTGGAGTGGCGTACATTGGAGCAGCCCAATCCGCTTCCGCTTACAGTGGGAGACGACACAGCTACATGACCGAGATCGTCCCCACTGCCTGAAGTAACATGGTTGCGTCCACTGTCCACAACACTACAGGCACCAGCAGTATATGTACACATGGAGAGGTCTGTGCTCCGCATAGTAAGGTCTGTTCTACACATCACCGCTACACTTGGCATTGTGTTATTGTTATTGATGGGTGACTTTCCTCTTTCACACATACCTGGTTGCCACGTCTCCCAACATTCAACTATTGTGTGGCTGAAAGGCTACGCCATTTTGGGAAGGTCCGCTGTCCTGTTCTGCGCTGCCTCTGTGGTAGTAGGGGTTGGTCTGGGGGAGAGGTCCTGGGGATGGTGGCGGTGGGTGTTGTGGCCTTCTTGGGTGTTGGAGCTGCATGATCTGAATCTCTATGACATGTGTTGATCTTCAGATGTGGCTCTGGGCTAGGCTTCCTTTCATACTGTAGGTAGTCATCCTACTTTACACCAGTAAAAGGCAGAAGTTAAATCCTCACAGCTAACGCAGCTTATCGCCTGTTTTAGGATCGCATTGCAGATATGGCTGGTCGTTGAAAATATCGGGAAGTGGTGCTTTTGTATTTATGTGCATGGGAACGCCTATTCTGTATATCATTAGTGTTAGTTGTCGCTCTCATTCGTGGCGATGTTTGTTGCGGAAGCTATCGCTGGAAAACTGGTGATATCAGCAGTTTTTACCAGGTTGAGAATGGGATAATAATTATTTTGCTACGCGAAAGTGCCGATAACTCAGTAATAAGTCCTTGAGAATACGCCCCATCATTTTCTTTTTTTGTCCTGATTAGTGCACCCAGCTGCTTTTAAAAAAAAAATAGTCATAATTTTTTGGCCCTGGGGCTTTTTGTGGGATCCCCTGAGCAGGCCTAGTGGGTCAGGGGTTTGTACCCTGCCCACTTTTCTTGTTTTTTCATCTTTTTTCTTGTGATTCGCATGCAGCTACAACAAAATCCTAAAAAAACACAGGCTCGTTTTAGAGTCACCATATAACCCAACAGTGGGGACTTATCGGTGAGTTATCGGCACTTTAGCACATCAAAAGTGGTGAAAGAATTATCGCCCCATTCTCAAGTTGGTGCACACTGCCACATTACCCACAGGCTGAGGGTACTAACATAGGGGACAATCAACATCCTTATGCAGACAAAGCTGCTGGCTGTGCTGCACCTGTTGGCCTCTGGTACCTTCCAACTAACAACTGCGAGAGTTGGAAGAGTCTCACAGCCTGCCCTATTAAGCTTCCTCATAGTTGTTGGATGCATGTCTACAAAAGCAACGTAGGACTCCTGTATCCGCACAACCTGCTTGTCCCAATTTGTAGTATTCCTGCACAACCAACCAACCCCAACCCCAGCCGTTGCTTGACGCCTCTGTGCTCCATATCCAAGATTGTAGTCACTGAAATGGGGTTGTGCCAGGTAATGAAGTCTACTAGTCAACAGTAGTGGAATAACAGTACTTTATTAGAAAAACATAAATTAACAACACAAAAACATCAAACAGCAAGTGACATTGCCAATGGGGAACATCAACTTGTGGATCGAAATAACTGTAGATCATCCTGGAAATGCCAAAACTCAGTATTCAGAAACCTGTTGGATAAATGAAGACATCGGTCAAGCGTTGCAATTGGACAAACCGGAATGCTTACAGGTATGATCAATCCTGCACAAAATGACCTTAACAGTAGTTTGTGTGGTTGTAACCTTCGTATGAAAGAAAACGAACGTTACAACCATGTGAACTTCTGTTATGGTCTCATTATGCAGAATTTATCACACCTGTAAGCATCACGGTTCGTTTCAGCTTGGTACACCTGCATGTTCCCATCACCCACACTGCGCAGGAACAGCTGAAGACCGTGCAAGGGAACCACGCCATAGCAGGCTTCCTGCACGTGTCGGAGGCAATTGACTGCAAACATGTACTACTTGTGCCCCCTGCCGACACTGCACACAATCACTGCAACAGAAACCACATGCATTCCAACAATGTTTAGGCAAAACTGGACCACCGGGGCCTGTACACTAATGTTGTTGCTAACTTCTCATGCAGTGTGCATGATTTGTACATCTTTCGCAAGCATCTCAGCCCTGGTCCCCAGACTAATCCTCCACACACCGATGATTACCCGAACCTGCGCACCCAGACCTCAATGCTCACCTGCTGGCATCGGCCTGTCTCCAAGAGGGGCCCACCTCCTGCCGGAGCAACCTCCTCAGTCGTCGCTGGAATCCGCAGCACAGGCCCCCAGCGCATCCTGCTGCAACGCACCGGGGGGGTCATGTCCGTAAAGCCAGCTGCCTTTGGTGTACACATGGTCCAGCCGAGCTCACAATTCAAATCGGGCCTTGATTGCCAGGATGATGTATCGAGGCCTATGCATCATCACAGGCTGCACACCCGCTCATCTCTGGTGGCACTAACTCAGTGCAGCTCAAGTCATTGCCATGTGGCGGGAGGCCCATGCCGGTCAAAATGCCTCGGCTGGCACCAACTCTGTGCACCTCAAGTCATCGCAACGTGGCAGGAGCCCGTGTGGGCGAAAGTGCCTCGGCTGCCACCAAATAATAAGCATACGGATACACCCAGATAGAAAGAATAAATGGCATCGAACACGTGTGACCCGCCCTTTTTATAGGCAGGGTCACATGTCCTGTGACACCTGTTCTGCATGGGTGTGGTGTGGGTGTAAACCAGCCGTGAGCGAGTGGCTGTGGCATGCTGACAACAAGACCTGTGATCAGCAGATCACTACAGGGAAGACCTGGGACATGTAACGTTGTGGTTCCCTCCCTGTAAGCATAAGTGGAGTGGGCTGGCTAAAATGCGCATCCTTCACGACGTTACCAATATGGGGCTTTGAATCCGCACACCCACATAGATAGGTACATGATGGGTGCGTGACTCCACTTTTTTTCTCACCAAAAAAAAAATATTAATATTTAAGAAAACAGAAGACATTATATTATTTTAATAACAAACAAAAATAATTACAAAAACTATTTTTAGGATATTAAAGTTACAAATTATCACCCCAAAAAATCAAAATTACTGAAAAAGCCGTAGGTTGAATGAACATTATAATTCGAAATTAGCATTTAAAAAACCTTTGAAATTCATTGAAAAAACCATAGGTTTCATGCACGTTATAGTTAGAAATTAACATTTAAAAAACCTTAGAAATTCACTGAAAAAACCATAGGTTTAGGGACGATATCGTCATTTGGACATTTCTCTTGTGCAAAACCATAGAAATTCCCCCGTTATAGTTAGTTCACCTAACTATAACTCGCGCCCCCGCAATGCACTGCTGATGACCTCCTATATTGCATCATTCATGAGATGGTCAGTGACACCAATGATGACGTCACTGATGACATCTCAAAAGATATCACTGATGACCTCACTGATCACATCATCCACGTGAAAATCTGATCCACCTCTTCACACTCTAATATAACCTTTGATACACCCACTGTAAAATACAGACTACCATTTTCGAAACCATCAACACACCAATACCAGTTACTACATATGCACTCACTGATTCCTAGGTCTTCACACACATCCACCCATACAATTACTCATACATGCAGTCACTCATCAATACAACACTATCATAAGCACTCATACACCTATACAGGCACTCACACACAACCACTCATCCAGAGTTACTCACACACCTAGTCAGTCATGCAAAGCATTAATCACACTTCCACTTACTGTCCTATCAAGTTATACACACACCACACCACATCACTTACTCAAACATAAACAAATGCATACTTACTGTCTTATACAATCACTGATACAAGTACACACTCATCTATACAGTCACTCTCAAAATCACTGACGCTCACATATACTCATTTATATACTTCAACTCTCACGTACACTGCCTTTTACATATGTAGTCACTTGGGCATGTACCATTGAGACATCCATTCATTCACCAACACACCCATACACACACTCACCCACCCATAACCCTTTTTTCACATGCACTCTTGAACCCATACACACAGTGAATCAACCACTCAAACATCTATGCACAGAGTCACACACCTCCCACCCACCCACACACACACACACACACAGGCACCAATACAAATACTCAGGCAACCAATTGATAACCCATATAGCCACTCATGTAGCTACTGACCAACCCATGCAGCAGTTTATACAACAACAGACAGACTGATGCAGACATCCACCCAGTTTAGTCACTAACTCATGCATTCAGTAAAACACGTTTAATCATTCACTTAAACAGTCAGTCATGCACCTACTAAATCCTCCATTCAGACACTTATGCACCCACTCATTCTTCAATACACTTTGGAATATATATAATACATATTTAAACTTTAAAGAAAAACACAGTCATTGGATGATGTCATCAGTGAAGTCATTTGAGATGTCATCAGTGATGTCATCCGTATGTCACTGACAATGTCATAAATGATGTAATATGCGACGGCATCAGCAGTGTATTGCGGGGGTGCGAGTTATAGTTAGGTGAACTAACTATAACGGGGGTATTTCTATGGTTTTGTATGAGAGAAATGTCCACATAATTATAACATCCTTGAACTGCGCTGAGTTTTTAAAGACTGCACTGCTTTTATTGAATTGCACGTACTTGTCAGCCTGATCTTCGTACATCGAGCACCTTGACTGACCGCTGATGCTGCCTGGCGCTGTCCGGCGCTATTGCTGGGATGGGGGCAGGGAGAACGATGGTCATTGGGAGGTTGGCGGGCCAGTTGTTGCCGCTTACACTATAAAAACGCACGCTGATACAGCCGTGCAGCAGACGTGCCACTGGAGCGCCGAAGGCGTGCCTAAGACAAGCCCATCTGCAGCCGTCCGTGTTCGGACCGGGCTCAGGGCCAGTTCCCCTGGACCTTTTAAGTCAGACCTTCGGATGTATACCAGCGACACCCTCAAAAGATTGGATCCGGAGGGGGGTAAGGCGCGCTGCCCCAGATTTTTGCCTAGTATTAAGCCAGAAGATTTGACCGACCTTTGTATAAACTGCCATCGGTCGCTTCCCCATATTTTGGCGCTTCCTAGTAACAATCCCTCCAATCAGACAGAGGGTTCAGGCAAGCAGGGAAACGCTTCTGATATTAAATGTCTACTTCTGAATGCCAAGTCACTGATTAGACATAGCCTGGAATGCTCTCTTTTTATAGAGGAACATAACATCATGATGGCGTTTCATAACAGAGTCCTGGACGGATAACGATTCAGGACCAGATATTGTCAAAGCCTCACCCCTGGACTTCCTCTGCTACATGTTGGACAGACCACTAAGGAGTGGTGGAGGGCTGGCAGTTACCTATCATAAAAGCCTAGAGCCCTCATTCGTGACAGCTTCAAATCTAGCTTGTGAAGTGCTGTCAGTCAGTGTGCGGTTCTCCCCTCAGGACATTTTCAAAGCTATGCTTATTTACCGTCCCCCTGGCCCTAGAGGTAGATTTCTTGATCCTATTGGTAATCTTTTGAAGGAGGGGCTGTGTGCCAACTCATTTACAATTCTGGGGGATTTTAATTTTCATCTTGAAGATCCTTCTGATTTAGATACCTTAAGACTGATGCAAATTATAATGGGAGGGGATCTTGATCAGCGGGTAGAAGGCCCGACACATGTGGCATACCTTGGATGGAATTTCTTCTAATATACCAGCCTATCTCTGTCGGAGATCCTGCCACTCCCCTGGACAGATCATCCCGCCATCATCTTCTCTATTTCTCAGACGCCTCATAATCCATCTAAACCAAAGCCCAGGGAGAAGATAGTTATACGGGCTTGGAAAATATTTATAGCACTGACTTAGGCAATGTCCTGAAAGAAACTGCCCTGAGTCTCCCCGTCAATGTGGAGGAGGTCACTGTGGCTAATGTGAGTTGGATTGAGGCCGCTTGCAGCAAACTGGCCCCGGTTAAACTGTGTACCCCTAAACTAGCACCCCCCTCAGCCCCCTGGTTCTCCGACAACTTGCAGAAGTATAAAACAGACTGTAAGAGGTTGGAGAGGGTCTGGAAAAAATGGTAAAGCACCGTTAACAAGGAAGCATATCAAGCAACCCTTACAAACTATAAAAAACTACTTCTAGACGCTAAAAAAATCATATTTTTCGGAACAGATCACTGAGGCTAAATCTTCTTCGAGAGAACTCTTCAGAATCATAACCAATCTTGTGCACCCCACCAAACCTAACACACACAGTAGCCCAGTACTCCATGATGCACTAGCCTCCTTTTTTCTGAATATGGTGGAAGTCATCTTTTCTTCTTTTAGTAACCAGCAAGGTGAGGTGGGTGAATTGGCAGCCGGGCCAAAGTCTGAGTCATTCAATACTGCACCCATATTAGAGAGTTTTTCACCATTTGAGATCAAGGATGTAACTAACCTGTTGATGGGGTGTCAATCCGGACCCCCCTTGGAACGCTGTCCGGTATCTGTAATCAAAAATACCCCAGAGGTCATTGCCCCCACTCTGACGCCTTTGTTTAAGCTCATATTGGAGTCAGGCCATTATCCTACAGCATGGAAAACAGCCTCAATACTCCCACTGATCAAAAAATCAAACTTGGATCCTAGTGATCTGAATAATTACAGACCCATCGACTTCCATTATGGGCAAAAATAATGGAGAAGGCTTTCAATGTGCAACTCAGCACGTTTTTTAAGAAGAACATCGCCCTGGATCCCTCACAGTATGGTTTCTGCGCCGGACATAGCACAGAGCTAGGTCTGATTAAAGCCACAGAGGAGGTTTGAGCGGTGGTGGACCAGGGAGGCTCAGCTATCCTGATCATGGTGGAATTGTCATCAGCTTTTGATACGGTCCATCACGAATTTCTAATGGGACGATTATCAAGAGTAGGGGTTCAGGGCAATGCCTGGAACCTATTGAAACAGTTTTTGTCTGACAGATTACAAACGGTGGATCTGGGAAGGGATAGGTCAAAGCCTTTCTTCCTTCCTTGTGGGTTGCCACAAGGGTCTTCCCTTAGCCCCACGCTTTTTAATATATGCGTGAGCCCACTGGATCTTTTAGGCTTCAATTAACATCGTATGTGGATGACACACAAATTGTGTTGTCCCTTCAGCGGGTTAAAGAAGCTGAAGCTGCCTCAAGATGTCACGACTGTATGAAAGCGGTAACTGGTTGGATGTCTGCGAACTGCCTGAAGCTTAATGCAGGCAAAACAGAGGTGATTATATTTGGGAACAACTCCAACCTATGGACGCCAGACTGGTGGCCCAAAGAAATGGGCAATCCCCCACGTTGAAAGACAAGAACTTGGGGATGATGATGGACAACAAACTTACGCTTGGGGACCTGGTCAGTGGGGGGGTCTCAACTAGATTTTTCCTCCTCAGAATTTTGAGAAAAATAAAAATGTTCCTACCAGAGGAAAGCTTTAGGATGGCAGTCTCAGCCCTCATTTTGTCCCGTCTAGATTATTGTAATAGTCTGTACTCGAATATTCAAAAGAAATATTTGAACAGACTCCAGAAGGTGCAAAATGCGGCAGCAAGGGGCTACTAACGGGCCCACCAAGGTTCGTCTCAGTTAGAAATGGTCTGCGACACCTTCACTGGCTCCCAATAAAACAACATGCACAATTTAAAGAACTCTGCACATTTTTTAGGTCCTTGATGGTCAGTGGTCCGGAATACCTGAGAAGCCGCCTTCAATGGTATGTCCCTGGGAGAGTGCTGGGCTCCTTGGAAGCAAAGCAGGTGCTCGTTCCCAGAGTAAAAAAGGCTAAGTGGGGTGGCAGCAGTTTTATCTTGTGTGCCACTAAAGCCTGGAACAACCTACCAGTGCATCTTAGGAACTCCACGGATCTCCTTTTGTTTCAGGAAGGGGTTGAAAACGTGGTTGTTCACAGACTTAGGGGCCCATTAGGATGGCGGGCGGATTGCCCCTGCCAGGCTGGCGGTAGACACCGCCGGCCTGGCGGGGGCAATCCGCCCGCCATCTGCACTGAAATGACCCCCCACCACATTAGGATGGCTGGGGGGTCCGTGGCGGACGGAAAGACCGTCTGCCGCTTTTCCGCCTCGGTCGCTTTGCGGTCGGGGCAGAAATGTTTTAATATGGTGGCGGTGTCTGTTTGACACCGTCAGCCATATTATGATGGGCCCAATCTGATGCCTTTCCGTGGCGGCAATTCCGCCACGGAATGGCAGGCGGTCTTCACTTGGGGGGTCTACTGCGGACCCCCGGAGTGAAGGCCAGGTGCGAGGTGCACACAGGGGGTACCTGTGGTACCCCCCAGCATTTGCATACACATAGCGGCAGGCACCGCGCTGTGCCTGCCGCTTTGTGTATGCAAATGCATACATGCATTTTTAGCATTGTTGTGGGCGGTGCTGAGAGCACCACCCGCCACAATGTTAAAAATGCTGGATGCGCCCGCCACTGTGGCGGGCGCATCCTAATGCCCCACACGGGACCCCCGCCCTTATGGTGGGTGGTCCCATTGTCCGATAGAATGGTGGGCGGACTAAGTCCGCCCGCCATCCTAATGACCCCCTAAGTATTGGTGCCCAGGGATACTAGCTAGACAGTGCTCAGCGCCAGGACACCCTTGGGTAAAAGCGCGCTTTAAAAGTATTATTAACATAACATAACATATATGTTACACAGTGTTTACTTATAGTTAGGTCAAGCTTTTGATTGGAATAACGGTTTTTGTTTTACTTTGGTGCCATTTGGAAAATCTTCACAAAACTTTCAACAACAAAAAGTTCATCCACCTCAGCTCCTTCCTGGAAAGCTTGGGGATGATCTGTCGGAATTTTGCTAAAGAATGTTCATCTGACCCTAGAATTAATGTCAGTAACTTGCTCAAAGGAATGCAGCCTAATGACAAACAGTACTAAGTGGAAAATCATCTCTAGAAACGCTAAATTCATTTTCACGAAGAAAACAAACATTACTTGATTGTTTACAGTTTTTCCGATAAACCACGAGGTAAGATTGGCCATAATCTCAGGAGTTCACTTTACTTGTTTGTTCATTTTATAACAACATGACGCCAGTCCCGATGAATACACAGCATGAGGTGACTCAATATACAAACCTTGCTTTTAACTGATTCGTTTACAGCGCTGGTTCTAGGATTTACTACGGCAAACACACAGGACCCCTCTGTGTTGTTTCACTTTACTGGGCATGTGTATGTCAACGGCGTGTTTCTTTAAAAAGTCGGTCTGTCTGAAAAACTGCAGGCCAGTCTTAGTCGTTTCTGTTACCCCCCTGTTAAAGAATTTGTTTGGTCGACTCGTAAAGGCAATTTGTGCAGTACACTGTTTTTCAAATCAATATTTTTTCCACCAGCTCTTCATACCGCCTCTGCTTGGTATGTGTGCCTTTTCCCTGCACTGTCATCTTCTTGACTTTTAGACCAACTGCAGAATTATCTGCACAAATATGCCAATTACTTATTTCATACGTTCCCTTGGACGGAGTAGCTCAGAGGGGCCTATTGCAGAAATGTTGCAAATCAACAGCTGATAGGGACTTGTGGATGGCTGATGCAAAATTCAAATACTGGCTGTGCAACTTAGTAGTGGCTAAGTTATTGGCTGTTTGGTTATATGAACAATACAGTGAAGGGGTTCTAAGTGCGAAGTATGGCTGGCTAGCACCCATTCCAAGTGCCATGTGGATGCTGTCCTTCCACTGATAAACATTACAGCATGCAATCCGTGTTATGTGCTTGGGATAAGATATGGATGAATATCAAAGGGTTGCGAAAATTGACAGGAATAGACCCTCCCTTCTGAGTGGGGCACAATTTTAACAGGTTTCCCCGGGAAACATCCTTTACAACGAAACTTTTTCCACGCAGTACCTTTACAACGCAACTTTTACAACGCAAGTGTTACAACGACTTGCGCTGGGGGGCGCTGTAGGATTGGGAATAGTTTAATTTACTATCCAACTCCTTCCCTACTATCCACGGGGACTGGAGTTGGAATAGTAAATTAAACTATTCACTATCCAGCGCCCCCCAACGCAAGTCGTTGTAACGACTTGCGTTGTAAAAGTTGCGTTGTAAAGGCATGCGTGGAAAAAGGATGCGTTGTAACAACATACATCCGGTTTCCCCTCCAGAGGGGTTCGCAAGTAGGGACTAGAAAGGCATCTCTCGACTTGATGACATGGTGCATCAGGTAGTCATGAGGGTATTAGCAGACAGGCAAGTAGATTTCCTCCTACATCTCCCTCAGTTTAATTAATACTGGGTATTGCAACACAACCTTGCCCCTTGTATTAAATGCATATACATGCTCGCTGAGTCCAACATCCTAGAAGCCAAGCGCACAACAGGAAACGTTAACTCCCAAATTTCCTCTAATGTCTGCGAAATACTGACAGCTAATGCCTCTGCTGGTATTGACCAACCACCGGAGCCATGGGTGGCGGTTGTGGGACAACTGTCAGATAAGGAAAGTAGAGAAGTACTTCTAGGACTATAAGAAATTGAAATCTCTTCTTGCGGCTATTAGACCTGTTATCCTTGGTGTGGTTCTCTCTCAAAACTTTTGGCTTCACCCACCCTGTTTTATGAATTTCGTTTTTGTTGGCAATACGACTATGTGCATTTTACCACTGCTAAAGTGCTTGTGCTCTCTCCTTAAAACATGGTAACATTGGACTATACCTGAATGGGACTAATAATATACTTGTAATTCCTTAGCAAAGTGGTACTGCATGTACCCAGTGCCTGTAAATTAAATACTACTAGTGGGCATGCAGCACTCATTGTGCCACCCATTTAAGTAGCACTTTGAAACATGTCTCTGGCCTGACACTGCAGCCTGTAATGTTTTTTTAAAACTGCCAATTCAACAGTGAAAAATAAACCTTGCCAGACCTAACCATCCTTTTTTAAACATGTCACCCCTAAGGTAGGCCCACACAGCCCATAGGGCAGGCCGCATTGTGTTCAAAAAAACGTAAGACATATGTTTTTAGTTTTACATGCCCTGGAAGTGAAACACTACTAAATTCTTTTTTAGTACTGTAAGGCCTGTCTCTTTCATTGGATAACACTGGGTTACCTATTTACAGTTAATAAGTGATAACATTTGATTGGGAACAGATCGGAAAGTCAAGGTTGGACTCAAATTAATGTTAATTTAAAATACTCTTTTAAGGTAAAGTCGGATTTTAGGTCACAATTCCCAAAATTCCACTTTTAGAAAGTTGTCATTTTCTTGTCCTAACAATTTGGCGCCCACTGGGTCACATCAGTTGGATAGCTTGGCAGTTGCCTTTTTGTAATCCTCCTAGACAGTGAGACAAAGAAGGACTAGATGTTGACAGGATGGGTGCGATGGATCTTTTCCCTGCCCCACATACATTTCAAAGGGCTGCTTCCAGCACACACACAAAGGAACCTGACACCAGTCTCTTGTCACTGCAGACTTCTTGGACCCTTGGCAGAGAAAGGGAAGAACTTTCCATGGCCAGATGTGTGGTAGTCAGCATGTAACTCTCACCTCAAGGTGTAAATATTGGACCTCTTGAACCACTTCTTCAGTACACTCCTGGACCGGTGGACTACTAAAATGACTGTCTTGTTCCCCAGTCGGCTGCCCTCCTGCTTGAGGCCTACCCTGCTGCTGCCAGAGAACTGCCCTGCTGCTAGGCCTGCCCAGTTCATTGAGAAGGAACACTGGACCTGCTCCCTTCATCCCAGGCTAACCTGCGTAACTCTAAAGGTCAGTTGGCTGACCTTCTTTTCTGAGCTACAGGGACACACCAAACTCCAGAGCCTGTCCTGCAACTGCCCAGCTGGCCTGCAGCAACTGGACCTGCAATTGGACCTCACTAAACCCTGACGGGCTCTATTAAAGTGAGTCCCTGACCTGATCCTCAAGAGATGTCTCCCCAGATCCTAGACCCTTTGCTGCTGTCAAAGTGCACTCCTCTGAAAGAAAAGGAGAAATCCTGAGGTTTTGGGCTCAATGCAACCGCAAACGGGCCTGTTTCCACGAGACTCTGCCACCCACAACCACTGCCAATGAGAAGGTCCGATGAACCTGACTCTTCTACAGCGACCACCCGGGTTGACCGGCAACGCAAGATCTGCAATTCACGCTACTGTTGTAACAACCTGTGGTGACCTCCAAAATGATGTTCCAGCAATGACCAAAGTAACCCCCGACTGGATCTTTACAATACAGTGGCATGGGTCCCTGATGCCAAATTTGATCTTTGTACTACAGGGGTGACCATCTGGGGCACTCTTCGTGCCCTCGCAGTTTATTCCACCGCGAACTTAACTCCTCACACTGGATTTTGAGAAGGTAACTGTTTTGCAGGACTAACCTAGTACCTGTATCTGGCCTGTGCTCCATCGCCGTCACCCTGAACTTGTGAATTTCTCCTAGTCCAGCACAACCAGATGACTACAAGTGGCACTTTGTGCTTTTAGGCCCTATATCATCCTAAAACTTTGAATTGACTTATCTTTGGTTCTACTGATTAGAGTTTTGCCATTCTCATAGCTTTTTATTTATTAAAATTTACTTTCTTTTAAAATCGATGTGGGGTTTTTCTTGTGCTGTGTTTTAACTTTATTACTGCTTGTGTACTTTATAAATATAAACATAGTACCTTTAAGTTACTCTTGACTGCATTTCAGCCATCCTACCAGAGGGTGAAGCACAGGTTAATTTAGTGACTTTTTGGTTCACCCTAACAAGGATTGTGTTGTTGCTTGAAAGGGGTTCTCACTACTTTCAACCAAAAACCCAATTCTTACAGGCACGCCTGACCCAGTTTATTTATTTACAAAGAACTGTGAGAAGGTGGATAAATATTTGGGATGGATGGGAGTCCACTACAAGTAAAAAAAGTCACTTTCTTGTTAGGGTCAATAAAGGTTCCTGTAATTTAAACCTGAGCTCAAGCCCTGCTAGCTACAGTACAGAGCAGATAGGCTTAACTTATGAAAAGGTGTAAAGTATTTAGTAGTAACAAAACGGCTAAAAACTTGAAAGCACAATATAAATCCCCATCCAAATAAAACAAATAGAAAATAATTCATCAAACGAAACAACAAAAGTCCAATAAGGGGAAGCTAAGATATTATCTTGTAATGATTTAATTGAAAATAGCATCAAAAAGCGCTCAACTGGTCAAGGTAGACCAGGACCTAGGCACGAATTGAGGCCAACTGCGGGTTTGATACACCAACCTGGTTTGACCTGGTCAACGGTTTTTTCATAGTCTTTCATAGAGTAAAGCAACATGCTGTCTCTGAGAAGGGACACATGATGTTGAATAGGTGTTGGATGAAGTCCAGGTGAAGCCATTGATTAAGGTGGGAAAAACTCAGAGTAGGAATGTTCAAAATTCCTCCCCAAGGAAGTCCTCTCACCAGCCTGATATTTTTGGTGCCTTCACTTAGTCAATATTTATGCATTCTGGCATAGTACCTTTTTTGGGACTCAGATTCAGCAGTTGGAACCATTCAGCTGGTCTCATAAGGAAAATAGATTCCTGGAGTCCACTTCCTTGACCTGGGTGCAAGTTAGATTAGGTCTAGACCTTTAGGTCTTCTCATATTTCTCAAACAGCTGGTGAAGTCCTTCTGGTGTCAGCTAACATTTGCCGGTGACAGAGGAAGCTTCTTTGAGGTTAATCAAGTTCCTGGGTACTTCCCATATAGGCATCCTGCCAGGGGAACAAAAGTACCTCCCCATCTCATGTCTTTTTCTCCTGCTCATATTTCATTCAGGGAAAAGCACTAAGAGGGCTGCAGCTGGAGGTTAATGTAAAAGAACCGCCAGAGGCTTTAGACAGGGAAAATGTAACTTTTTATAAATTGCTTTTCCTTAAAATGTATACAAAATCTGACTTCACCAATAATTTGACATTTAATAAACATCACAAAGAATCACAGAATGGAATTTCTAACTGCTTCAACCCAGAGATAACATATTTACATGTAAGATTCCATTCCAGTGTTTTCCTATAGAACAGTGAATCTTACTTCAGTGAAAAAAGCCTTTGACTTTTATCACTGTTATGACATCTGTAATATTACATTTCTACATGTCCTAGGTTTAAATAGCATGAGCCCTGCCTCTTGGGCTGTAAGGCCTAATTAGGGGCGGCTTATCGATATTTAAAAGAAAGGTTTAGTCCCATCAAAAGGGTTTATCTTTACAAATCGAATTGCAGTTTTTGAAATGCGGCAATCAGGCTACAATGGTAGACCTAAAGCAATGTTTACAATGACACTGTAGCGTATGGCACAATAGGTGCTTCAGTCTACTAATTATTATCAGGTATGTGTGCCTGCAAGGGATTTGTTCAACTACCAATTAGTGTTAATTTTTGCATTTATTGTTAATAACCTCTGTCCAGTAGCTTACAATTCAACTTTTACAAATATATTTTCAATTGTTTCCATATGATCTAATCATCAAAAGAATTCTTAAACACAGTTTATGTATTCAAATTTTTTTTTATACTAACAGAACAATTTGTGGAGGGTAAAAAGACAAATATAAAAAGTATTGCATACATAACACAATGTAACCAGTCATTTACAATGAATCAGACAACTCTTTGTTATAATTGTGAACACCTTTTCAAAGACAATCATATGACAATATGATCAACTAGATAAACAGCATGTCCTTCCATCCAATGAAGAATGAAATAGATGTAAAGGTCAACGTTTTGGTCTAATATTGTATATATCCACTAGACCATATTCAGGGCATTTAGTTTAAAGATGAAAGACCCTTCTAACACGATGTGGAATAGCGTTAGGCTTGATTTAATAATCCACAATCAAGGCAAGTGCTGGCTAATCAGCCTCCCACTAATACCAGCAATGAATACCCATAGTTAAAGAGCAGTAACCTTGAGTGCGATTTTGTTTATCACCCTTCTGACCAAAACACGCTTCAGTTTGTATTTCAGAATGGTTCGATTTAACCGGTGTCCTGCTGTCTACACAGTCTGCATCATTTCACTGCACATCTGCACACCTTAGCTTGTGTGCTGTTATTCACACTTATCACTAATTCTGGTCCTTACGAAAGCCTCAACACCCCTGCCGAAGCTGGAGCATGTCAACTACTTGAAGAGAGGATAAGGTAGACCATATATATCTTCCTTTTATCCCTACTGTGTTTTTAACCGTACCCTCGAAACTCGAGAATAAAGGCAGTTATTGAGCAATCTAGAGACAGTTTTAATTTCACTTCCAGCACCTTCTCCTTACACAAAAAAGCCACCTCCACTGTAATTTAGGCGTCGCAGCACAGCTGGGTTGCATCCGGCAGCCCAGCTGGGAACCCAATGATAAAGCATGCCACCAACTCGGTTAGGGGGTGAGGGTTCATTTAAAAAAACCTAATGTTTTTTTTAATCATTCCTGTGTTTGACAATCTGTCACCTTCACTTTTGGATCCCCGAACGTGAACGTGCACATTGTTGTTTACTATTTCATACAATAGCCATGTTTTGGAAAGTTCCCAACCACTGGGACATTTGAAAGTTCAATTGTCATTACTCACCAGAGACACGTTACCTAATGAAAGATTTATAGGAACAACTGTTGATTTATTTCTACATTGAGCCAAAACATGCAAAGAATAACTTGTCTATTAGGGATGACTCTGACATTGGATTTAAACTAGGGCTCTACTGCAGCCACTCATCAATCTTTTGGTCTCTACCACCAAGTCGCTTAGCATAACATGCTACTTTGTGTGTCAACTAGATCCTTTATGTTGATGCCATTGTAAACTGGGGCTGCTCCTGCCTTCACTGTGCAGTTGGAAATTTTCGTATCCACCAAGGTTTAGAATGTATTAGGTGGAGTTCTCATTTTCTAATTTCTTCTAGATGTGAATAATCTTCTAAGCATAATACTTCAAAATGCAACACAAAAATGTGCCTCACGGTTCGTAGGTAAACCTCATGTAGCAAATAAAGCAAGCTAGAGAAAATGTGTATTATACCAGGATTTTGGTGAAAACTACTTCTAGATTTACTAACCAAGAAACAATATTTCGCTTGAAAGCAATTATACATAGGTGACAACAGTACACTTAAATGATTTTATGGTCGTACAAACTGTTTAGGATTGTAGGTAGGTACGTTTTGACAACGAAGTTGTTTTCCAATGATGGGACCGTGTTTCCCATTTTAACTTTACTCGGAACACCTGGTCGTTGGATCGTTGGTTCCTGCTTAAAATTTTAGAGGGGAGAAATATCAGGTTCAATCAGATTTAACAATCCCAATAAACCATTACTCCAAAGAATTACTCATTCCATGTTCTAAGTTGAGTTAGTTTATTACAAAGCCAAGAATAATTGGACATACAAGCACCTCAAGATGAGGGTGTAGAAATACATCAGAACTAATACAAAACCAAATCTATGGGCGAAATTTAGTCTATGAAGCACACAAAGAATAACCAATTCCAGAATCAAGATGCAGAAGATAACTGCGCTGTCATCAAGTCTTCTTCATTGGAGGTTCGCAAGTAAAAAGCATTAGTCTGTCCCCACACTACAACTAACGTGACATCCCTACTTAGCATTTCCCCAGGCCTTCTCCAGCGAGAAAGAACACCGTCCCACATTATCAGCGTTGCTTGTTCAAATGTATCCTTTCCTCCCTAAGCCTAACTTCTAAAACAAAAGCAATCTTCTAACTGACAAAGATAAATTTCTTCACCTGCAACAGAAACATCAGAAAAAAAAGATTCTGCATACACATGAATACCATGAACACAGTTTTAGAGAGCCAGGGAAAAATACACGAGGCCTACAAAATCAGCTAACATTAGGATCAATATGGACTTCATTAATCGCACATATAAATTAACATTATTACTATGCATGTCTAAATCAGTGTTACACTTTAAATTAATTTCTCATTAGTCATGTGTAAAATCGAACATTAAACTTCATCATGTAGAACAAAATTACAATGTTAATTTCTCCATCTTGCACAAAATGTCTCTATCACTCCACTTAACTCGTTATTACATTATACATTCTAATAACCAAATGTTAACACAACAAAAAATTATATATGTAGTTCCAAACTACCCATGATTATGACACCCCCTACAAATTAAGAGCACCATCGTCCTCTACCACAAACGAGGGATTCTGGATCACAGCATAGATGCTGAGAGCGCAGATCAAATTGCCTATGGTATCACATTGAACCAGGGGTGTTTTAAAACACAGAGCTGCTTCATCCTAGAGTGATACTTAATAGCATAGATATGCTATGAAGAGGAGATGAACATTTAAGAAGGCAGTGCCTTAATGGGAAAAGGTGCTTTAAAAATATGTGCACTGAAAAAGGCTGGTGCTCTAAAGTTGCACTGAAGGAGGAGAATGTTTTTAAGGCCCTTGCTTTAAATGGAGGATGTGCTTTGAAGAGGAGAAAAATGTTAATTGAGTGACAGAGCAGGATTAAATGCAATCAGTGATGTAAAGCACAGGTGTTCATATTTCACTGCACTGAAAATTAAATCTTAAACCCAAGAGCCACAATACATTGAGTGTCCTAATCCAATTGTCACTGTATGGTTATGCTAACAGAGAGCAGACATATATATTCTTCCATTTGATCCTTTTAACCTCCCTCGTCCATAGTTTTCAGTGATCTCATATATCCTTCCTTCACAACCACCACACTATTTAGAGTTGGTTCTTTCTGCATAATTCTATTTGTTATGTTATGGACACTTCTATTAATCAAATAGTGAGAGAACAATGTTCTAATCTGTAAATTGAGGGTAGTCCGTAGAAGGGATTTCGATGACAAGCATGCCTTTATTACAGCTTCATAAACTCTTTTTACCTTTCACACTGAACTCTGACTTTTCAATAAGTCAGCCTGCAGAAATATACTGTCACAAATCCCTTGAGAGCCCTGTTGGAACAATTAAACTCAGCCTGCTTTTGAAGGCTGCATAAGATAAATATCCTGGCTGTCCAGGTACCTGTGGCTAAAGTGAGGCTGACCTCAGTAGTTATGTGTATGCTACTTACAAACAAATGGCCACAGATCTGCTGGTTAGTGGCAAATGGCAACCAAGACTGAACATGTCATAATGAAAAGGAATGGAGAGATGAACTTGCTAAAGACGATCTACTCTCTTCCGTCATCAGGTATGTAAAAGAAGGATGAAACAAAATGTTTCTTATGCTTTACAGACTTTTGTGAAAGTTTCTGTTGAACTTTCTGTGGAGGATGGTTTGTTGGTGCGTAGTGACAGACTGATTCCACCAGATATTTTGAAGTTATGTTGGGTAAAAGGAGCACATGAGGGACATTTGGAAAAACTCTTACAAAAAGGAGGTTGCGAGAGTATTTTTGGTGGCCCCAAATGGATGAAGACGTTGATTTGTATGTGGGAGATTGTGTAGTGTGTTCTGGTGCAAAAAAGAGTTATAATATCAGAACTCCACCTCTACAACCCATTGAGTTGCCTAACAGGCCATCGGAAAAGATTGGTATTGATCTTGTTGGGCCGTTCAATATCTTACCTGCTTCCTCAAGGTTTGTAATTGTGGCAATTGATTATTATTCTAAATGGAAAAGCAACACTGCAAAGGGTCAGAGCTATACGAGTCCAGCACCAAACATCGCTTTTAATAGAGGCCTGTCAGATCTGCACTAAGTCCCGGTGCGTTGGGTCTGAGATGTGACCCTCACAAACGGTGATTAAGAAATCACCACTATCGAAAAAACAAGAATGACCCCGCACCCGGTTACAACAGTCTGCATCCAATGCAAATGTACTAGTGCATCATATCACAGCAAAAAACACAAAATATCATTGGACAGCTTCCCAGACGAACAAATGGTCGCAATACTTGATTGTTGTTAGTTTATTCCTTTTATTCAGAAGCACTTTGTTCCTTTAAAACATCACACAATTGCTTGCCGCCAACGCATTTCATCCCTCATGGGACTTCTTCAGGACTTAATCAGAATTTGTGTATGTAGATATCATTTGACGGTGGTTCATATCACATTTAAAATCAACAACGATCCAGAGACCATGTATTGGTAACACAGTAGGCGTAATCTGTGTTTCTCACACTGTACCGGCTTGCCGTTACAGGAGGGTTCATGGAATGCAATATCATAGGATTCAGCAGTGGCAAAATAAACAAATTGTCAGAACAAATGTATGTATTTTGAGCGTTGTCACCGTTGTATCTATCTACGATATGTCGTTCCTAGTGGGTTCCTATCTGTGTGGCGAGTAAACAGCCATGATATGATCCATTGGTTGAGGCCGAGGTGTGTAGCCCTCCGTGTACACACAGCAATCTGGTACCCTCACGATGTGCGCAAGAATTTTAAATGGCCTGAGGTGTGTTTTATTAGTGAACCTAATTCGAGAAGTGTAATTAATTTTCTCAAAGATATCTTTTTACGCGAATGATTTCCTTCCACCATTGTTAGTGCTAATGGTGTACAGTTTGTGAGTCATGAATTTGAGGTCTTTTTGAAACAAGGTGGTATAGTCCATTCGCGAAGCTCACTTTACCATCCACAAACAAATGGATTAGTTGAGTGTATGAATAGAGTTCTCAACAATTGCGTGCAGTGGGCTTTGGTAGGAAAATGTAATGTACAGAATGCTGTAAGATCTATGCTCTGGTTCTATCGCACAACACCTCACTCATCTACTAAGTTTGCTCCTTATGAACTTTTGCGGGGAAGGAAACCATGTTCAAAAATATGTCCTGGTTGGATGTCCAAATGGGTGAAGATGGACTCTATTACTGATTTAGATGATATTGTTAGAGAGAATGTTTTTCAAGCCAATCCAAGCAAAAAATGTATTTTAATCACAGGAAGAGATCTGTACCCCGTTCTTTTTCTGTGGGTAATGTTGTACGTGTAAAGTTATCAATGCACAAAAAAAAGGTTGTTCAAAGTTTTCTGACCCTTTGGTCATAGACAAAGTTCAAGGCAATGGTGTTAGAGTAATTAACAATCAGTGGTGGAATGTGTCAAGAATTCTAAGAAATTCAGGTGATAAGAAATTGCAAACGGAACTATTCAACAAAAATGAAGTTTCTTCCTTTCCTGACCATTCTCCTTCTGTTTTGCGTAGGAGCAATATACAACGTTTTTTCCCTGCAAGATTTTGCTAATTGTGTAGAGCTTTAGGCAGTGTTTTGTTTCTGCCATGTTTTACAAAATTTTCATTAGGTTTATAGTTTTGCTTTCTTTGTTTTTTTTGTTTTGTTTTATTTTTATTTTGGTCTTGTTTTATTTTGTATAAGGAGGAGGATAATGTAGTGGTCTCCTCTACATATTGTATAAGTGTCAGCTAGCTCGTCCAGTCTGCTCGTGCCAAGAAGCTGAAGGTTCTTTCTTAGAATGTGGAAACTGACACGTATTATTGTGTCAGTTGCTGTTAGATGTTTCCATCTGCCAGTTGCTGCGCGGCACCTGTAAAGAAATAAACTTCCTTCTACAACATCCACAACATTGTTGAGTACTTACCTACTACACAATCAATTCAATTCATATTCTTTATTCGGCATTTCAAAACACCATAAAAGTACAGTATAAAAAAGAATACAAACATTTTAAAAAGAAGAAACATCCACTAAAATACAATGCCACCAATGTGTCAATTTATATGTAAAAACACTATTTTCCTCTCCGCCCTACAATCTAAATAATTATGGTGTCGCTCCACAAATTCCTATGGTAGCCCTTAATTTAAGTGAGGTTCTTAAAAAGTTTATCACACAGAGTATAGTCAGGGGATCTCTTGCCATTTGTAAAAATACGAGAGCTTCTTTCACAAGTCTACGGTTGGCCCTTTTAAACAAATCTATTAAAAAACGACGGCTAGGCATTTGATAAAAGGGGCATATTAATACAAAATGAAGGGTATCCTGCGGAGATCGATGATCATTGCCGCAGGGACCCTTTGACTCAACTGATGTAGTGAAACCCGCAGGCTCAGCTAATAAATGATGAAAAAGGTTGAGCCTAAAACGTGTTAATAAAAATCTGTCTTGAGGATTATGTACAAGGGCGAGGTAGGGCTCCAAACCTCTACAGGACCTCACTACAGCATGTGCCTGAACTGTCTGTTTATTTCTCACTTCCACGTCACGTGCTGTGGCTTTATATATAGAGAGCATCTCCTTTACTCTAGCTTGGTCCCGTTTGGTAATACATAATGGTGTTCAAAAAAGATCCACACACCCAATACTCTCTAGGCCATCCTTCACATATTTGAGCAAGGGGATGGACATTCCTTTCTCCCTCCCCATGCAGTCTATAATTATCTGTTGAGTCAGGCTGGCTTCTTGGTTGACCCAGATCTTTAACCAAGCAGCAAGGCGCCTACTCCTCACCCTGTCCTCTAGGTACTACGCAATCTTAATCTCTCTCAGATGCATCAACTCCTCATCAACCCTACATTGTATTAAGAAACCATTATTTTGTGCCAGGAATGAAAGTGCCCTACACACAACTGGCTCGTTATGAAGTGCCCTACACATACCAGGCTAACTGAGTTGCTCAAAATGTCCCCCCATACACCTCTTTCCTTCCACACGTGATAGCTTTTGATATTTCTTTGTGCTTACTGCTTTTCTTTCTACTTATAAACAGTAGTTTTTCTATTAATAGTTGTCCTAGGAGCTGGATGCAGACTACAGAGTATGGGAGGATGCTCCTCTATTCATCAAACAGGAGTAGAGGCAGTTGTAGCTCTCCACGGCATCTTGCTCCCCAGTGAGTGGCCCCTTTCCCTCTCTGGAGGCCATCTTCGGTTTGCAATATTTTGAATAGCTGCTTTTGTTATTGGACTATTTCTGATTATTATTCAGGATATTGACAGGTCACTCATTGTTTGTATCACCGTCACTTTTGATCATGATCCACTGTTAGATCATATTTTACGTTGGGAAGATTATGATGATTAGTCAGTTAATCTGACAAAATGTGCTGTAAAATGCATTATTATGCCACTTTTTTCAAATGCTTCTTATTAGAAGAACCTCCAAAACCTCATTTGTTTATTGTCCCTCGCAATATGAGGGCTTGGTGTGATTTTTTTCCACAGTTCAGGTGCCTCCTGCCTGCATTTTTTTCATTTCATGTGAATACATGATCTGACATTTTAATGACAATACTCAAATTGCACTTGTTGCCACTTTCAGAGTAATGGCGTCCGGTGTTTCAGGTTATATATCTCGTTTAAACATAAAAGTATAGAACATTTCTCGGAGTTAATTGCCGAGACAGCTGTCACGTAGCTCCATGCCATTTGTTACATCTTCGGACAACTCTAGATTTTGACCAGCAGCACTCTGAAATCTGTGACTCGCATTGTTTTAGCATTATGACCAGCCACTTCACAGCTTTAGAATGATGCTGGACAAAAAGCCACAGTACTGTATCTCATATGACATGGTGGCACACAGCACTTGTATGCATTTAGCCTTGAACCAGTCTTGTGAGGGTGGCTTGATCTGTTGGTTGCTCTTTCTCATTTTTGAGGGAGACCACCTGTGCTGCTTCCTGTACTTTGTGAGACAGAGACCTGCATATCTGTGTCTTGTGCTGTGCCTGTTTTGTTATGTGAACAAACCAACACAAATGCTAGTACTGAGCTCCATTTGATAATCGTATTCAACTCTGAAGCCAATGTAAATATATCATTGGTCCCACGAAACATTAATTTCTCAAATTTGTTTTATTTTCAACACTAACTCTTATTTTTCAATAAATACAAGCTAAACATGATTGACCAATGAACAAAATACAACAACACAACACCTATTATTTTGCAAATCCACTATTAGACAAAAGACACCCCAAATACCTTCGACTGAACCACCGACTCCGTGAATGTCAACCTCCAAGGCTTTTACGGGCAACTACCCAGGGGCGTGCTGGTCGGATTTGGGTAGTTGCCCGTAAAAGCCTTGGAGGATGACATTTACGGCGTCGGTGGTTCAGCCGAAGGTTTACCATTAGTTGCCATGACCACATTCTGAAGGCTTTAACTACTTCTTCCAGAACACTTGCAGTCACCTTACTTTCTCGCGGTACATGAGGCCGCGGTTGGTTGTGGCGGATTTCAGGACGCCGTGCTGCTACTGGGACAGCGTTTTCCCCGGGCGATTCAGACAGATTTCCAAAGCCTGGGTGACTAAATGGTGTGCTCCGTGGACCGACCTGAATTATGAATATGATTAACGACAACTCCTTCTGCACTTGAAGCACTTGACTGCAATATTAAGGATTGGGGTTAACACCACCATATGCTTTGAGAAAGTAGCTACATTTTATGAATAAGAGATCTTGATGGTCCTGAGGAGAGCCCTGACAATCACCGGGTTCAAAAGGCGTCGACGTTGCGCCCTCTTAAGTCAAGCAAACATAGTCCAATTTAGTGGTTGTTTATAATGCACGATACGATTTTTTTGTTTCACTGAGTTTAATGTAGTTTTGTGCACTGTCGTTTTTCTAATTTGTTCTAAAGTCGCTGTGTTGTTTGGCTGAGTGGGCTTTGTTTGCCTCTGGGGAAGCCTTTTCGAATAACTGTAAATCCAAGTGGGCTTCTCCTGTGGGTGAATTGGATGAATGTGTGAAGTGGGTGATGTATCGGGATTGAGTGTGCAATGGTTGGTAGAGAGTATTGAGTATTTGGAGTGTCTTTTGTCTAATAGTGGATTTGCAAAATATGTTTATCTTGTATTTATTGAAAATAAGACTAAATGTTGAAAATAAAACAAATTTGAGAAATTAATGTTTCGTGGGACCAATGATATGATATATTTAATTGGCTTCAGAGTTGAATACGATTATCGAATAGAGCTCAGTACTGGCATTTGTGCTGGTTTGTTCGATATTGGCTCAGCCTTGCTGAGTGAAGTCAAGACCCTTGGTTGTTCCTTGTTTTGTTATGTGGGCAGGCTCTGCATCTGTCTTTGCTGTACCTGAATTGTGCAATGTAGGCCTGGACAGTTGTTACCGCTTTTGTGACAGATCCTTGCACTTCTGCTTCTTATGTTGTGTTTCTTTTGTGCTGCTTCCTGTCCATACTGCACCTATATTTTTTGAGGGCCTTTGCTTCTGTTTTCCATGTTGTATCTGTTTTGTGAGAGCTGTGCCAGCACTGGTGTTGTCTAGACTGTACCGCGTTTGGTGTAAAAAAAATAGATTCCACAATTGTTTCCAGAGTTTAAAAGGCGGCACTGGTTCTTCCTTAACTTCGCAGTTTTTTGTTTGTGAAGGAGAGTGCAGGTGTTGATTGTACAGTGCATTGTGTCTGAAAAGAGTGCACTACTGGTTCGTGTTCGATGTAATGGAAACCTGCACTTCTGTTCCCAGACCTGTTCTGCGTGGGGGATCTTTTGAACTGCAACAGTCTTTGCTCTACCTGTACTAAGTCGAAGAGAGAAGCTTGCATTACTGATGCATGTCGGGACCTGTTATTTTTGTGAGTCAATCCTGTACAACTGCCCATGTTGTATATGTTATGTGTGTATATGAAACTTAGAGGGCTACTACCTGTGCAATGTATGTTGTGTGGAAGAGTGAAGTTTGCACTGCTGTTGCCAATGTAATACTTATTCTCAGGGCCTGACAGTCTTTTTATAAATTAGATGAGGTCTATACGTGGGCGGAGAACTACGCACAGAAAAGAGTCTTAAAAAAAAACAGGGACTGCCTCATCAGAAGAGAGTGTCGCGACGGACCAAGATTTGTCTATGCAGCGACCAAGCGCAACATCAGTAGCACAGAACTTAGCTAAAACGAGGGAGGAGGCATCTGCAGGTACATCTACAGGACAGCCTCTTTAGAGGCAGGCCAGGGGGACAAAATACCTCCCGACAAATCAACAACAGGAGACGGAGGATCCGCAGGGGACAAAACAAAAAAGGTCACTCAGACAGAAACAGGGAGACCGAGGAGAGATGTGAAGAAATGAACTTGGATGAATCACTAGTGATCAATATTTCTCACAAAATGCTCAACAAAACAGAACTGCAGATACTCAACAAAGGAGCATCTTTTGTACCTACTTATACCACAAATGAGCTAGAGACCGAAGTGTCTCTATTTAAATTCATGAGGAAATTAAGATTACGTTGGTTCTTTTCCACACAAACCATCAGCGAAACAGCATCTTCTTCAGAACGCCAATTCAAACCGAAAAGCAGATTTCTCTCTCCTATTTCACATAAAACATTGGATAACTTTGAGGTTTTGGTCAAAAAAGATTTGGAGCAAGTGAGATATACACCACCGGTCCACTGTAACTTTACTTTGCAGGAAAGAAGAACTCTTAACAAAATGAAACAAGATCCGACTATAACTGTTCAACCTGCTGATAAGGGAGGAGCTCTCGTAATACTTGATACTGAATTTTACCATCAAGGCGTCAATACACATGTTCAGAATGATGACACTTATATCGAACTGACATACGATCCAACACAAGAATTTCAACAGATCTTAATAAAAATCTTGGACAAAGGTCTAGAGATGGGAGTGATTAACGAGAAGGAACGGCAATTTTTGTATAACCAACATCCTCAGATTCCATCAATATACATACTACCTAAAGTACATAAGAATAGAGAGAATCCACCATTTCGCCCAATTGTAGCAGGATGCGGCTCAATACACGAAGCCCTAGGATATTTTCTTGACCATCACTTACAACCACTCGTACAAATGTGGACAACTTATGTAAAAGACACAACAGATTGTCTAAAAAAACTGAAAGCAGTACAGGGGCACTTTCATGACGACATACTCTTATGCACCATCGACGTAGTGGCGTTGTACACGTCCATTGCCCATAGGGAAGGATTAGAGGCAACGGAATGGAGATTGCTAAACTCGAATCTCTCAAGTGACAAAAGTGTTTTTCTACTTGAACTCCTACACTTTGCTCTTTACCATAGCTACTTTAAGTGGCAGGAAAAATTCTATGTGCAGAGGACGGGTACCTCAATGGGTTTTCCGGGGGCACCCGCGTATGCGAATACGTATATGGCATACTTTGAGCATCAGTTTATACTGAGCCATCCTGAATGGCAAGAACACACGATTTTATTTATGCGATACATCAATGATATCCTTGTAATTTGGAAAGGATCCAGACAACAATTGGAAAGATGTTTGGTTGAACTTAATACATATAACACCAGAATTCAATTCACATCAGAGATTGACACAAACAGGATACATTTCTAGGATATTGAAATTTTGAAAACAGCCAAGGGTCTTTTGACTAGAGTTTACCGCAAACCTACTGATGTGAACAGTGCGTTGCACTTTTCAAGTGCTCATCCTTTAACTCTGAAAAAACATCTACCGGTTTCACAACTAATGAGGATCAAGAGAATCACCTCAGATGACACAACATGTAAACAAGAGATTGAAGCACAAATAGAACAATACAAGAAGAGAGGTTACCCTGAATTCACACTTGATGAGGCTAAAAGGACGGTGTCCACCAAGAAAAGGGATGATCTTTTAAAAAAACAGACCAAATCTTCAGTCAAAAGAGAGGTGTACGTTCTTAAACACTCAGCTCAGGCTCCCAAGATTAAGTCCATAATACGGAAAAGAAGGGAAATGATAGAAAATGAGTCAGATTTTCAGAACATCTTTATGCAACCACCATTGTTTGCGCACACTCGTGCTCAGAATTTACGAGAACTTCTGAAAAGGCCCGGAACACAACAATGCACCAAGACATTTAAGGGCATGAGAAAATGTCACAACTGTGGCCAGTGTGGAAATGTTATCACTGGCCATGAGTTTCAACATCCCAAGACAGGAAAATCTATATCCTTAAAACATACATCTGACTGCACAACAGAAAATGTAATTTATGCTATCAAATGCCCTTGTGGCCTAGTTTACATTGGCAGGACCAGCAGAAAAATTAAAACAAGGATCATAGAGCATAAAAGTCGGATCAGGAACAAAAACATGAATTCATCATTATCTGCGCATTGGGTTAATGCCACACATACCATTCCTCAACTACGTTTTACCATCTTAGAACATATCACACCACACTCAGGTATGGACATCAACACCACATTAGCGTGCAAAGAGACAGAATGGATAAAGAAATTGGGGACCATAATCCCGGGGGGTCTAAATGACCACTATGAACTTTTATGTTTCTTGTAATTTCCATATGGATTTGAGATTGTACAGGGTAATATTGCATTTCCTCATTTCATCAAGTTGAAGTGTTATTTCTTCACGTATTATTCATTAATGCATGCATATTTTTGAACTATCACATTTATTTCATTTATCTTATTCTATTTTTATTTATTTCACTCCTCGAGAGTTTACAGCACGCGAGGGTAGTCTAGAACCCTGCACTGATGAGACTAGTGGAACCGCCATATTGGAGCAGGTTGTTTTTAAGTGAAGTCCTTTTTTCATGTCTACACACGGAACACATCACGTTAAGCACCGGGAAGACTTGCGCATTTTGACCGAGTCTTCTAACTGTGAACTAACTGTGAAGTCAGAGACTGCATTGCTGGAGGCAGGATTCGTTCGAAGGTATGGGACCTTCAAAATACCACGTGTTTCATAGTTACGAGTAGATGCCTAAAACAAATTCACTTTTAACAGCGTCTTCGTCTTATTTAGGTTTTTCGCTAGGAGCGAGTTCTTTCAATTTGTAATTGACAACGTGGATGGTTTACTTATCGTGCCGACACCGGTAAGAAGGGAATGTATTCCTGATGTTAAGATTTTGCTGGTTCATTTAATTGACATTTGTTACTCCGGATATTTTGTAATTTTCATAGAGAGACGGATGCAGGATGTTTACATTCGGAGTACTACATAATCTAGCAGATTTCATTTGAGTATACTAGACACGGTAGGCATATTACTTTACTTTTATTAGATACTGGGGTCCATTACAATGCAGATCTACAATTAGGTTTGTTTTTTACAGAATTATTTTACCTTTGACCGGATGACTTCTCTTCACTACTTTAAAACAGTGTAGGAATTAACAGCCTGATTCATGAAGCGAAATTGCGCCCGCAATGGCTGCGAAAATGCAATTGCGGGTGCAAAACACGGAATCGGCATTCAAGTACAAAATAGCGATTTCGCAAACACAGAATAGCGATTAAAATAGCGATTACGCTATAATAGTCGCAGAGTCCCGGTAGTCGCGCATTAGCGATACGGAAATAGCGACCAACCACGGAATCGGCGAAATGAATAGCGAAACGCAATTTATTCTCAATCGGCATTCATGAAAAATAAACAATAGCGGAAAAGCCCAAAATCGCATTTTTGCGCGGCGCAAATTAAGGACAACTCAAAGCAGGTGGTAACCATAAAAGCCATGATTAAGTAAAATTTGAAAAACAGTTGGCCAATCACCAACAGGTCCAGGCCTGACCAATCACACATAAGGACATTCAGCAGCAGCATTAGGCGTTCCACAATGCCAGGAATGTACATGGTGGTGAGGCGGCGAAGGCTACAGCGAGCAGCACGGAGGAGAAGCATGAGGCAGGAAAGGATTTACCGGCAGCGGATCACCTTGCTGGGCCAAACCAGAGAACAGATTTATGCCAAATACAGGCTGAATGGGGAAATGATCACCTGGCTGATACAAGAACTTGACCCCCTCATGCAGCACCCAACAAGGCGAAACAATTCTGTGCCTACACATGTGCAGGTATTGTGCAGCCTGCACCTCCTGGCCTCCGGCAGTTTCCAGGGCATAGTAGCGGCTGCTGGGGGGATATCCCAGCCCACCATGTCACGCTGCCTCCACACTTTTGTTGACGCCATGCTCACCCAGCTCCACCGCCACATCACATTTCCCACGAGCCAACAGGAATTGGACCTGACAAAACTACAATTTTACAATGTAGCCCATTTTCCCCATGTCCTCGGCTGCATCGACTGTACCCACGTCGCCATCTGCCCACCAGCTGCCACGAAGTATATGTACCGCAACCGGAAGTCCTACCACTCCCTCAACATACAGATGGTCTGCAATGCCAAGACCATCATCACTGACATTGTCGCACAGTACCCAGGGAGTACCCATGATTCCTTTATCTTCAGGCACAGTGGACTCCACACACGACTGCTCAGAGGAGAGTTTGGGGAAGGACACCTACTTGGTAAGTAAACTTTGTCGACAATGTCACATTGCAATGAAGTCACTGCGCTGCACAGGCAATCAACATCTGCTCCTCTCATTCAGGTGACAGTGGCTACGCCCTACGGGAATACCTCCTGACCCCTTACCTCAACCCTGCCACACCTCAGCAACGGCGCTACAATGTTGCGCACATCCGGACAAGGAACTGTATAGAAAGGACATTTGGCCTGCTCAAGAGCAGGTTCCGTATACTGCACAAGACAGGTGGGGCCATGTATTACAGTCCTGCTGCGTGCTGCCGCATTGTGGCTGTCTGTGCAATGCTCCATAACATTGCAACCAAGCGCCGGATACCTGTTGACATCTCAGGCAGTGAATCTGAAGGGGACGACCGGCCACCAGCACATGTGCACCATGCACGCGGGGAGAACCCAGCTGAAGGCCACAGACGTCGCAACCACATCACAGTGAACAATTTCTAGCCCACCCTCTTCCCCCACCCCACATATCACAATTGCATGCAAAATGTAATGATTACACAAGGCTAATGTGTGCAGCAAATTAAATATATTTGTTTCATTCACAACAAAAAGGTAATCAGTCCAACTATTTACAAATACCAGTATTGCGTCATACTGCAGTGTGCATGTACTTGGCAGGCTTAGCGTCAGCCTGTGCCAGTGTCATGCAGACAGTGTCAATGGCGCCTCCTGCGCGTAATGCCCAAGCGCCTCTGAGGCTCTTCCTCTTCCTGGGCACCTGTACCAGGCGTTGACCTGGTGCTGCGCCTAGGTGGCGGGACCAGTGTGGCCGATTGGCTGCTCACGCTGGAGGCACCCTCACTGGCATCGTCGCCCCCTACAGTGGCCGGTAGCGCAGGTGTGTGTAGTGCCGTTACCGCGGTGGTTAGGTGCTCCAGGACCCTGGTGATGTCCTCACAGCACTGCACTAGTTGGTGCTGCTGGGTGAGAGAGCGCCGCGACAACTGGGTGGTGGCATTTGCTGCCACATAATTCGACCTGCTATAGGCCGACAGCCGGCTCATCAGCTGGTGGTGGCGCCGGCTCGCTACACTGCGGTGCTTGAGCAGCGCAGCAGTGTTCTCCTCCATGGCTGCAGTCATGCGGCCCATGGCCGCCGTCATGCGGTCCATGCGCTCTCCAACTCCCGCCACATTGCGCCCAATTTTGTGCAGCTGGAGCTGGATGGCACCTTGCTGCTGTGACTGGCGCTGGTGGATACGGAGCATGCGTCTCTCAACGCTCATGCAGGCATAGCGATGTCCATTGCCCCTCCTGCTGATTGCCCGCGGTGTTGCTGCTGTCGCAGGCCCAGATCTATTGGCACCAGCTGCAGGTGGTGTTGCAGCAGGCGTTGCTGGTGCGGCAGGGACTGGGGGCACATTAGTGGGGTGCCTGGCTCTGGCTGCGGGTGGGGCGGCAGATCCAGATGCAGCTACGGTGGGGGGCCTGGCCTTGGCTGCGGGTGGGGCGGCAGATCCAGATGCAGCTACGGTGGGGGGCCTGGCCTTGGCTGCGGGTGGGGCAGCAGATCCAGAAGCAGCTACGGTGGGGGGTCTGGCCTTGGCTGCGGGTGGGATGCTAGATGCAGGGGCCACAACGGTGGGGGGCCTGGCTGCTGGTGTCGTTGCAGCGGCAGGGGCTGGTGCCTGGGTTTCTGGTTGTGATTCCTCCTCCTGGGCCTCCTCATCAATCAGCAGCCTCTCGCTGTCACTGCTGTCTGCGCCACCTGTGAGGGTAAGTGGATACTCATTAGTTGCATGTGACTGTCAGACGTGCTGATGTAACATGCATGCTGGGTGACATTCCCTGGATGGCTGTGGATTTGCATACTTTGGGACCTGTCTGGCTGCATTGGGGTACTACTACATTGTGGACATACTACATCTCCCACAATGCTTCAGGGCATTCCCTGATGCGCAACAAAGGCATGACTAAGGGCCAATAAGTGAGCCTATTTGGTCAGGGACGGTCATAGGGGACAGGGTCGCAGTCGCATGCCACTTACCTTGGGTGTCTTGGGTGGGGCGGGAGGAGTCCAGAGGGGTCCCGCCAACGCACGCCTCCCTCTCAAGGGTGTCCTCGACCTGGTCCTCCAAGGGTGTGTTGGGTGGGACTGTCGGTCCGCCACCTCCAGTGCCCGATGCCTCTCCAAGGCGCTCCGCCACCCTCTCCTTGGCACGACCTCGGAGGTCATACCAGCGCTTCTTTAGCTCCTCCAATGACCTATCGGCCACACCCACCGAGTTCACGCTGGCGGCTATACCCAGCCAGATCCTCCGCTTGTCTTGCTCTGGGACCTTTCTGGAGTTGGTCCCGAAGAGCCGGTCATGGTTGGCCACCACCCCTTCAATGAGGTTCTCGAGCTCCTGCTCTGAGAACTTGAGCTTTCGCTTTCGTCCTGCGCTGTTGCTGGGGCCAGGGACAGGTTCCTCAGCCATGGCAGCAGATATGTCTCTATTTCAGTCGGTAGAGAAGTCGCTATCGCTGGTTTGGCGTCTGCTTTCAGACTTGCTCCCTCGGAGGTTTGCCTCGCTGTGGTGTTTGGGGGTGGGAACTGCCTGCTTCCTGGTTGTGATGTCATCACTGTGCTCGGAAAGCGACTTCCCGTTTTCCCGATCGCGTGAGATTGCGAGTCGCATTCCCGATCGCGTGAGATTGCGAGTCGCATTCCCGATCGCACGGGATTGCGAGTCGCATTCCCGATCGCACGGGATTGCGAGTCGCTATCCCGACGCAGGTAGCCGGGAATAGCGATTTTTCTGCGTTTTTAGTTGGTCGCTAACGGATTTAGCGCCCGCGTGCGAGTCGCTATTTTTTCCCCGAAAAGTACATGAATGCCGTTTTGCGTTTCCTCAATAGCGAGTCGCTATTACTCGCTATTAGGGACACGCAAAACGGCCCGTACATGAATCAGGCTGTAAGGTACTTGTGGACATGACTTGTTATGATATCGTTTTTAGAGCACGCTTATTTTCGTTGCCTTTTAATCTTTAAGAACACCATCTATATATAAGATTCACAATGTTTAGGACCCTTTTCACTCGATTTTCTTATTAGATGTGTGAATCACGGCATGGATGTCATTCAGTTTTTGTTTTCTTTTTGGTTCTTGGACTCTTTTGGCCTTTCTAGATTTTACACAGAAACTTTGGTATTATGGGAGAATGCAAACCTTAGGAAGTTATTAATATGTGACATGTATCAATACTTACATATGTGTGGACACTATACTTTTTGGTGTAGATACGTTACCTGAACCCGCCCGGAGAACTTGAACATAGAAGCTTTATTATGACCCCTGAAGAAGGGTTCTGTTGAACCCGAAATGCATTGGGTTGTTTTGATTTGATTAATGTTTTTCTACTTGTGACTCATTGATTTCGATTTTTTGATTTCACATTTAACGTATGTTTCACTCAGAATATTGAGTTAATATGTTCCAAAGAATTTATGTGAAAAATTGCAAATAAATGTGCAAAATGTTTTGTGTTTAAACATCAGGAAATGTTGGTTAAAATTATTTATTTATAACTCTTGAGGCAGGATTGCCAGAAAGCTGTGCGTTGCATAGTTCTTGGTCTCAAGGACTCCATTTAAGTCTTTTGATTCCACGAGGCATTACCCTGCTGGGCCAGTGCCCTTGGAGACCGATTCTGAAACCCCAGGGCCATTCCTGGTGCCTTTGTCACTTTCCTCTCACCTAGGATTGATTACCGCAGACATGGGGCGATAAAGAAAGAGAAGGAGCGAAGGAGGAGCAGAGAGAAAGCAATCAGAGAAGGAGAAGAGAGAGAAAAGAAAAAGAGAGGGAAAGAAGGAATGGATGGATGGAAAGCAAGAGATAGGGCAAGGAGAAGAAGGGAGCAGGGGTGGATTGAGTTTTTTGGCAGGGCTGCATTTAATTTCTCAGTCCAGCCCTGCTCATGCTTTAAGATATGTCCAATAAGAGCTTTGTGAAACTTTCAATACAGATATATCAGTGCATGGTGCTAATCAACATTATGTTGCTCTGTGTGTTTTGGTACTGTGATTCCAGGGTGCACTGCAAATCAGATTACGGGTGCACTGAGAGAGCTCTAAAAAGAACCAAGTGCTCTGCAGCAGATGTATAGTGTGGGTCATGGTTTAGGTGTAAGAAATCATCTAAAGCAGAATGCAAACTCAGAAGGGTGCATTGCAATAGTTCTGTAGAAGTCCTGGTGCCAGTGAACTATGCATCACACAAGTCAGGATTGAGGTGCTTTGGGAGAAACTGCTTGATCTTTCAATGGTAGGCTCAAATAGCAGTACCTTCTAAAGGTTTTATGAATGTCTCAATACTACCAAAACAATGCATGTTGTGTCTCAATACTACCAAAGAAATACATGATTGCTGGAAATATGATAGTTGAGTCTGGGCATTTGATCCTTATCTGACCAATTTGTGCATTGTTTGGCATTTGGAGATAGCAATTGGGCAGGCTGCAACTGAGCATAGGAGAGGTAATCTCTGCACCTCACACAATCTGCAGTAGAAATCCTTACAGTTGGATTGGGGTATGATTCATTTGATGTAAGAATTTAATATCTATAATCCTCAGATTACAGTTTGTTGTCTATTGGCTGCTTAGTGTGTAGCATGCGTGCCAATCTGCCATGGTGATTGGAGCAGGGAGAGCCTCATTCCATTTTCTTAACAAGTGATCTGACTCCAGGCGGTCATCCACATGTGACACATTATGCAAATGTGTAACTTGGTACTTTTGAGTGTCAGTCATGAGGAGCAACTTGAGTGCTACTAGTGCGGCCGGTTCTGCCAGGAACTCTGGATATAGGTTGCAAAGCTCAGCACTGTGCCTGCAGAATAGGAAAGTGAGCATGGAAGGCATGTCTCCTTCGCAATGTAGATCCGCCAGACTTATAAATTGCTCTTCACAGTAGGTATCCCCAGTGTGCCCAACCCAGCCACAACTAGAATAGCCATTGAGCCAGCTCTTCTTGACACCAATGTCTCTGGGTGATGTGCAAGCGGTAGAGCCAGTGCATATAGAGGTGCTATGTGTGCTCTTTTACCCTGTGCTTTCCAGGCCTGTGTGGTGCAGTGTACAGTGTTTAACTCTTCTTTTGCAACCTTCTTACACTCATTTGGGATTATGGCCACAAGAGGTATGGGATATGCATCATCCGCTTCAACTGTTACATGTGGAAGGTATTTTTGAGCATTTTGCCAATAATGGGAGAAATGTGCCTGTTCACATATATAGTAAAGTTTTATGTCTGGTATTGGAAAACCTCCCTGAGCATAAGGTAATGTCAGTGTCCCATTTTAGTCGGGACTGCTTTCCTGCCCATGCCAACCTAATCAAATGTGAAAGTAATTTTGTAAAGAATGTTTGTGGCCAGCATATAGGAATATTTGAGAACAGGTATAGAAGTTTCGGTAGCCAGCGACAGTGGAAGCCTTATCCATCTTTAAAAAAAAAAATAATATCTGGATTTAAAAAAAAAACCAATAATTGCCCTCTGCCAGCACTATTCTCTCGTACTGGCTGAAGAGGTGCGTTATTTCCCTCCTACTGTGAGCTAATATTTTGAATGATGGGCCCCAGCGATTGTCTCGTGAATCTGGTGAAGGGAATACAACAGGTACCGCAAGTGTTAATTTCCACTCACTCGTGGTATATCCAAATCAACAAACTACGGTAGGAAACATATCCCCACACGCCACTGGCATAAGCAAAATTGACACTGCCCACAAAACCGGGAGCTCCCTTATTTTAATTTGGCTCACTCATGATGCAGTAAAAAATGAATTTAGTCATTTACTACCCCCAGCGTTCGGGAACGTCACAATGCTCAGTTTCATTTTCCTCACACTGCCCAGTAATGCACCGTGTACGTATCTACTCTTCACGGCAAACTCCTGTTTTCTGGCGAAAACCGAGCTAAACAAATATTTTGCAAACCCGGCTCCCCTACTCCTCACCGAGATAGGATACATGGACCTCTGTGTCTCATCCAGTTCGGTTCCTGGTCTCTGCCCTCATTAAGCATGTAATCGGCGTCTGACGTTACCGAGACGCCGGTCATGTGACCAGCGTCTTCAGCGTCAGGCACCATCATGGTATGGGCTATTCGAAAACGTCCAGACCCTCTCTAAGGGTGTACTCGGACAATCACGTTTTTTAGGCGACGCCATCATAGATTGGGCTTTTAAAACCTCCAGAACCTCTAAGTATGTACCTAATCTCGAAAAAGGGCTCCCACATACCCATTTTCTCGCCATAGTAGCATGCACCTTAAGTGTTTGTATAAATTCATTAAATCATGGGCTGGCCCTTCCCCAATTATAATTAGACAATTTGGGGGAATGACTATGGGGCATTCATATATTAATGGCCCACATCTCATGACCACGTTTTTGAAGCCACACCTTATGCATTTAATTACTAGTTCTTTAATGGGCGATGTGTTGGAAGTATTGCAGGCATCAACCCTTTTCTATGCCTTAATCATAAGTATACACACAGAGTAGGTCTTCTTGCCAGTAAAAAGGTTGGCATCAAATGTTATCTGACAACGTAGTTGCCACACCGGAGCCCGGTGGGCACCAAAGAGCAAAAATAGTGGGGGGGGGGGCACAATTCATATCATTTAACCCTATTCCACTCCAAAATCTCGTTCAGGCCCTGCTTGTCGCTTTTTTCTCTATAAATCCAACGGGCCTCTTTTGACAGAAGTACGTTCTCCATGTTGTGTGTGGTACCCTTTACTTTTTCAAGGACAGTCTAAGTGAAATTATGTTTTTCCTTGGAACAATGCTGAACCAATTTGGTTGTAAGTTTACCTGCCCTTATGGTACTGAGATGTTCTTGTACCCTAACCTTAATCTTGCGTGATGTTAGTCCAATATACTGTAGACCGCATTCACACAGTAGGCGGTATACCACATTAGTGGTGTTACAATTACTAAACTGATTAAGGAACCACTCCTTGCCTGAGGCCAGAGTCACACTGTTACATTTTCTTGTGAGAGGGCATACAGAGCAGGAACCACAAGGGTAGTGTCCATTAGGGATATTGGTCATACTCTTGTTGCTCCCAGCAGTTCGCGCGTATAGACCAACTTGTCCTTAAGGTTGCTAGATCTTTTAAACGCAAATCTGGGGGGTAGTTTGTTGATTTGGATATGCCACGAGTGAGTGGAAATTAACACTTGCGGTACCTGTTGTATTCCCCTCACCAGATTGACGAGACAATCGCTGGGGCCCATCATTCTAAATATAAGCTCACATTAGGAGGGAAATAACGCACCTCTTCAGCCGGTACAAGAGAATAGTGCTGGCAGAGGGTAATTATTATTTTTTTTTAAATCCAGATATTATTTTTTTTTAATCCAGGTATGTTTTGATAAGATACATGGGGAGAGGTACATCAGAGGGTGTTTTTAACTATTGTGTCCTTTCAATCTGACAGTCACAAAGAACAAAGTGTCCAACATCTGTGCGGTGACAAGGTGTCCGGCCCTGATGAATCTACCAAAACCTTAGTGGCAGAGAAACATGTTGGCAGTAGGTAATGGTATGCAGAGCTAGCTACCAGCCTTTTTAGTTCAATATATCACGCCGATAAAAGAATAAAAGTTGCGTGCTTGGTGTGTCTGTTGATTTTAATCACTGTTTGTCACCTAAGGAGTAAACATCCATTACTCTTTTGCACTTCACACATCTGTTCTTTTCTTTTGGAGACTTATATTTTTCTTTTTCTGAACAAAATGACTACCTATGATGATAAAAGGGGTGTAACCTGGTGAGTACCTGCCAGTGGCCCCGAGGGTGTCATTTTGTTCTTCACACATTTTTTCACGTCTGATTGAGGATGTATTGTGAAAACTGTGAAATCACTCTATGTTCGTGTTGACTCTCCTTTTGAAAGCTCACAAGGAATTTCTCTAGTTTTTAGAATAGGACGCGATAGGATATTACACCTGAATAGTAAACTGATAAAGTCTGGTGACACAAAAGTAGATATTGATATATAGCCACTACATTGTTGAAAACAAGTACCTATTTTGAGCGTCCAGGGACAGGGTGTTTTGGAATTGAATTGTATATGAGTGGAGGGCTATCCTGATTTTACTTTATTCCCTCTTGGCTCCTGTTTGAATACTCATGATTTACACCACCTTCAGCGTCCTCAGGCCAGCGCAGCCGCTTTTCGATCGCCCCCGCTGCCGAGCTCCGCCTCAGAGCCTCAGCAAACAGTCCAGGGCTCCGACGATGTAGTGCAAGCCACCATTGTATTCAGTCCAATCTCTGCAACATTGGCGCAGTCTGATCACAGGGCACCATTATAGAGGCAGTGAGTGGCGGTCAGCCTTTTTCTCCCTCGCATTGCTATTGCATTTTCGGGTGTTTGCACTACATATACAGCGTTTTTTCTGTGATCAATTGCAGTCCTAATTCAAGATTCTTGACGGATGAATGGCCCCGGCCAGCGGAGCTGCACTAGTGTGCAACCATCTTGCTTCGGGCTCACTAGCGCCCCCCCAGAAATCCCATTTCTAACACTAAAAATGTAGTATTGTTTCCTCTTAGTCATCAAAGTTCTTGTTGAAATAAGCTATTAAAATAATTAGTTTACCTTAAAATAGAAAAGTAACCCAAAATTTCTACCCGCATGGTTAAGTTGCTCAAGGACTACAAAGTAATTAAGTCTGAATGCTGAAAATGGGCACACAAATACACACTTTTTGGCCGTAGTCACTATGTGCCATTTACAGTATTTTGACACATGTCAGTGCAGCAAGCCTTCCTGCTGTGCTACCGTGTGAAGGACTGGACTTTTAACAGAACCAGCGGTGCCAGGGAACAACACCTATAACCTTCATGGGATACCTGTTTCGGCGCACAAGTGACAGAGACACGGGACACTTCCTTTGGCGTCAAAGATCAGCGTTTATTTACTGCAGGGAAACAAGAGTCATTAGAAGTACAACGGCATGTAGGTTCTGTGAGTCTGCTTCAAATTGCATATGTGGGTCGCTCTCCTTTATACAAAATGTTGCCATTGCACAACATGTGAACAAAAGGTTACAATCCAGTTCCCACGGTAAACTTCAAAAGGGTCGCTTTCATGTTTTCAGAACCCCGGAACATAATTACAGTAGCAATGCCGGTTCCCAACTGTAAAAGCACATCTTCCCACCATTAGGCACGCCCATTTGAGTTGTAAATGACCAAGAGAAAAAGACAAAAGCAGCTGCAAGGAAATCAGACACATGTAGAGAAAAGAGTGTGGGGGTAATATCGGAAGCATGATCGTAGGATCAAAGAGCTGGACCCAATCACCTGCACGGCTGTCACAATAGACTGGCACGGCCAGATTACCCTCAAGCTGAGCCATCTGCCTTCGCTGTGTCATTCCTCCGGCCATAAAGACGCATGAAAGGAATATGCGTCTTCCGCAAGGCTTGGGAACTAAAAGGTCAGGAGGCGAACAGTTGCCTGCTCGCTGACTACGTGAGGGCAAGAAACAAAATGGATGCCGTATCTAAAATGGAACCCGAGGGTTCAGATGAAGAACACGTAAATTAGGCGAACCCTATCAGGTAGTGTAGCGAAAACGCGTACACTTATCGAACTTGCCATTTACGGTTCGTAGATACCAAACTCGTCCATATTCGGTAATGCCCAAAACGTTGTAATAATTTTTACGGAACCTCAGACGCTCCTTTTGCCCTCATGTAGGCAAGCACTAGTCGGAATCATAATCGATTTCGATATTCATCAGATCATTTAGATGTTGCTGATACATTATTCTATCCATTAATGCCTCTTTGGTGACAACTGGCTGTCTTATACACGTTGTAGCACAAAGGCCACATAAGGCAGGACCACACTGCACACAAAGACAACATGTGAACAGAAACGTCACAACAACCCCTATAATCATCAGAATCTTCCAACCCCAAGTCGACATCAGGCCCCAAAACCATCCTAGAAGCGTCCAATTTCCTTCGTCCACGTGTATGGACTCCGAGATTTTGTGCAACTTAGAGATGGCTTGATAAACCGTTGGAGCGTTATCAGGTATGAATATGCAGCAGCTCGAATGGATGACCTTACACACACCACCTCTATCTGCTAGAACAACGTCTAGAACCATACGGTTCTGTAACGTCATCAGTCTATCCGCCTGAAGCTCGGCTGTCAAATTACCAAGGGCACTTGCAGTTATGTTGGCAGTTGATTCTACTACACGAGTTAACTGTCTCAGGTTCCTGCTATTGACCATAGGGCCCCAAAACGGTAGGAAACCCTTAAAGAAGTCTCCTGCTTCTTGACTGGCAGTATCTTCTTTGTTAACAACACCTCTCACAACTCTAGTTCTGTGATAATCTGAGGCAACAGTGAAAGTCGGAGGCAAAAGATTTGCAATATAGCAGGTACCCGAGAAGTCATGAGGTAACCACGTATAGGCTCGATCATAACATACAAAATAGGTACCCTTGGCAGTTAGGAAGACAGGGGATGAGAGCGTTGGTAAGACATACGTCTCAGTACACGCACTCTCCCCAAACTGAGCTCTCGGATTTCGACCAAGACCTTTCAGGCAGAAGTGACCAAGGTGAGGTACAATCCATATCGGTGATGAGCTTTTAAGCTGTCTATCACCCACTGATATACTATACTCAGTCTCACTTAGTTCCTTATATGCTCGCACCTCCTCCTCTGGGATAAGCGATGCGTCAAAAATATCTCTATCTAAATCAGCAATAGCTATCGCCAGAGTCTTGTGGTACGGGCCAGGACCAAAGTTTGCTGAGCGTGGTTCTTGATGGGGGTAGGAATCTAGTGCGCTGCGGAACATAGTTTGGAATGCTCGGGCTGACCCTTGGGAACTATAAGGCAGAACCAAGTATGGAATACCCTTATCCATGGTATGTGGCATTAACCCACACACCCAACAATTGGTAGTGTTTACCACTAACTGATGCTGATGCAAGAGTTGAATAAAGGAGTTGTTTCTAAATTCCGCACGTCTGGCTTGTTCGTGTTGAGGCAGAAGATGAAAGGAATGTGGAGAGACAGTTGAAATGAAACTTAGATCATGAGATGGAGGAGTAGGTATAGTAGAAGGCAGTAATAATTGGGACCCAAAATATACTCCCCCCACCAGTAACATAGATACAGTCAGGAACAATATGAAAACCTGTAGCAAAAACCATTTTGTACGAAACACCTTATCTAATGCAGATCTTTGCGCCGACATTTTCTCTCTTTTCGACAGCTCAGACAATGACGATTCCATCCTCTAACGACCGTCCGCGACGTTCTTGACGCACTTCGTTCTGAGTAGCGATTATCAATTCCCAGGAGTTCCCAGAAATTGACAAAAGAAACCGACCTAGTGTCGATAGCTGCTAAACAGAAGAAAGTACCCGCACGGCCCTACGGCCAACCTGGATGACAGGTTCTAGCTAAATTGAACATTCAATTTATTACAACATTCTTGGCTGTACAAAAAGGAAAAAGGTATACAATATACAATGTCCACTATGTTCAGGGCAAGTGTGAAACCTAAAAACAAAAAATGGTTTTATTAGTCTCTTGTACGTGGACGAAGAAAGTATCGGCTGCTCCCAGGGCGAGTCTGATCTTCAAATAGTGGATTGGATGGCAAATGAGTGTCCGATTGTTCAGATGATTGTTCAGCACTCGAATTCTCCAGGGTTGACGGAAAGGAAAATGTTTGAGGGGAATCAACAAGGGTGTCAGATACAAGCTAAGCTTCGCTGAATGGGACAAAACGTTGTGGAGCGTCGGATTCAGATGAAGAAAAACCTCTTCTCATCCAAGTGTCCGCCGGCAAAGGAAGCGGGACCTTTTTGGTGTGGGTAGCATGTACCCAGTGCTTCCGTCCCTCCAGCCGAACTGCTGTCCTCGTTGCTAGTTGCACCTGGTAAGGTCCCACGAACCTCGGCTCAAGGTTCCGTTTTCGGCCGAAGTTGCGGACAAGGATCCAGTCCCCGGGTTGGAGCTGATGACCAGGACCCTCTGTTCGTGACGGCAGAGCCTCAAAGACCTGTTGATGAATCAAACTCAATTTAGCAGTCAGATCATGAAGATAATCAATCAGCATTGGATATTCAATTCTATCAAATTCTTTAGGCCTTGGGACTCCCCATATATTAGCAGGACGGCCGAACACAATCTCATATGGGCTAAGCCCTACTCATGAGTGTACAGTTGCCCTGGTTGATAGGAGAGCTAGAGGCAAAGCGTCGGGCCATGATAAACCAGTTGTTGCCTGAATTTTAGCCAGTTTTAGTTTTAGGGTGCCATTGTATCCTTCCACCAAGCCCGCTGATTGTGGATGATTTGCACTATGAAATTTTTGATTTATACCGAGGCCACGACACACACTCTTCATCACACTTCCCACGAACTCACTTCCGTTGTCCGACCATACAACTCGAGGCATTCCATACCGGGGGAAATACTCCTTGAGCAAAATTTTTGCCGTGGATAAGGCAGTATTATCCTTAAGGGGGTAAGCCTCAATCCGTCTGGAGAATGCACATACCACAACCAACACATATTTCAAGTTGTTGCATCTCTCCATGTGGATGAAATCCAACTGGATAACTTCGAAAGGGCATGTAGGAGGGGCAAAATGGCCAGGTGGAGTGGGAGTGCCCTTACCGGGATTGTGCATCAAACACACCATACAATTCTTAACCACTCTCTCTGCACACTTAGTAATCCCATCATTCTTCCATACATGAGACAACAACTTGCATATGCCTTTTGTGCTTATATGTGCTGTACCATGGGCCATTGTAACAACAGCAAGCACATATGCATCCGGTAACATCCATCTCTGTTTCTCTGACAAATCAACCCAACATCCGTTCTCATCCAGCCTTCCCGTGCTCTCTTTCCATTTAGTCTTTTCCGTCTCAGTGGCTTCATTCTGTATTCCCTTCACACTCTCAGTCGTGTCTTCGCACATACGAGTCTCCGTTGGCCATCTCACTGAACTCGTAACATACATTCGATTTGTCAAATCTTTAGCTGTCTCTTTAGCCGTTTCATCCGCAAACGCATTACCACGACCCACATCATCCGTCACTTTCCGATGTGCACTACATTTGATTACGGCCACCTGTTTAGGCAATGTGAGTGCATCTAAAAGGTCATTCACAAGCTGTCCATGCTGAATCTTCGTGCCATGCGACGTAAGGAATCCTCTTTCTTTCCACAATCGCCCAAAACTATGGGCCACACCAAAAGCATACTGGCTATCTGTAAACACATTCACCCGTTTATCTTTAGACAACACACACGCTCTTGTCAAGGCGATCAGCTCAGCAGCCTGAGCCGAATTCTGACTCAATCTTGCGCTTTCTACAACCGTACTCAATGTTACTACAGCATACGCAGTCGTCACATCACCATTCGGCAACTTAAAACAGGAACCATCCACTTACAAAGTACCATCGGGGTTTACCAATGGAGTATCTTTTAGGTCAATACGACCCTTTGTCTCCTCTTCAGTTCTTAGATAACAGTCATGTAGTGCTTCACCACTTGACTCCGTGTCGATCGGCAGCAATGTTGCTGGATTCAACACATTACATCGTTTTATCCGTATATGACTGGCCAGTAACGTCAGCTCATACCCAGACAACCTTGCACTCGTCAAATGTTGAGTCTTCGTTCGGTTCAAGAGAGTGTCAACTGCATGCGGAACCATCACCGTAAGCATATTATCCATGACCAGACCTGCGGACTGTCGAATGGACGCCGCAGCTGCCGCTGTTGCTCTTAAACAACTCGGCAAGGCTCTAGCTACTGGGTCTAAAGTCGAAGAAAAATATGCGCATGGACGTTGTTTGCCGCCAAAAGGTTGCGTCAGAACACTCAATGCACAGCCATCTCTCTCGTGAACGTATAGTGTAAACGGCTTACTGTAATCAGGAGTACCCAACACAGGAGCCGAACACAACGCATCACGCAATTCAGAAAAACCTTTCTGACACTCTTCAGTCCAAGGCAAAGGAGATGAAACATCCTTGCACGTAAGGGCTTTCAATGGTTTCGCCAACAATGAAAAATTTGGAATCCATTGTCTGCAGTAGGACGTAATACCTAAAAAGGCACGTACATCTCTCTGGGTTTTTGGCACAGTCATTCGGGAAATCGCTGCGATTCTCTCTGGGGTCAACCTTCTCCCTTCTTTTGACAATAAGTGACCTAAATAGGTAACTTCTTGACAACAATATTGTAGCTTAGAAGGTGATACTTTGTGATGTAAGTCATGTAGATAATGCAATAATGATACTGTAGCCGTTTTGCAAATAGCTTCTGTATCAGCTGCCACTAGCAGGTCGTCAACGTATTGAATCAAAGCCGCACCCGTCGGTAACACAAAGGCATCAAGCTGACTTTTAAGTGCTTGACTGTAGATTGACGGACTCTCACAGTAGCCCTGTGGAGCGCGTTTTAGCCTAAAACTGCGACCACCTAATGTGAATCCGAATAGGTCTCTGCTTTCCTCAGCAATCGGGATACTAAAGAAAGCATTCTTTAGATCGATCACCGTGAACCAGGAGGCAGAGGCCGGAATCATTGTTAGCAAGGCCGTGATATCAGGGACCACGGGAAATTGTGGAATCACTATTTTATTTACTTCTCTCAAATCTATTACGAAACGATACACAGGAGGTTTGGATGGGTCAGTTCGTTTCAAAATAGGCAATACAGGGCTATTACACACGTTTCCACGAGTTTCTTCAACAACACCTTTCTTAATTAGATCATGAACGATTGCTAACAGCGCTCGCTCACCATCAAGAGAGATACGATACTGAGGTAAACGTGGTAATCGCACATTTGGTTTCAATTGAATCACATAAGGTGGAATGTCTAACAGACCCACATCATTGGGACCTGTGGCCCATAGAGACGCAGGAAGGGAACTCAATTCCGGTGGGAATTTATCAATCGACAAGTACATAGGAGAGATCACTCTCCGACCTAATGTAAGCTCCACTCCTTCGGGAGAGCAATACAAAGTCGCATATAGTCGTTTCAACAAATCCAGACCCAAAAGATTCTCACCACAGCCGGTAGATAGAATCAGCGGAGCCTCCAGCTCACGAGGGCCAATCGTAAGGGGCAAAGGGCTAGAGACAGGATTGCTAACAGGGGCGCCAGAGAATCCAACGGAAACATTCGTTAAGCCAGACAAAGGTGCGCCAGGGAGTTTCGAATGCATGATGGAACTTTTCGTCGCACCAGTGTCTAACAGAAAAGGCTCAACTACGCCCGATGTAGCCACTGCGACGTAAGGCCCACTCTGATCAACCGGAACTGATACTACTCCCTCTCTTTGTCGGTGGCTGTCCTATTAATGGTCGTTTGCAACAGTCTCATGTTCAACGTAATAATCGTCCACATGATATTGTGTAGATCGAACTGACCCCGCATTTCGCTGGTCAAAGCAATTATTCGTATCTGATGGAATTTGAGGGCGATCAATTTGATTTTGGGGGGCACCGCGACCTCTACCTCGTGATGCCTGTTGAGGACCACCACCACGGTTTCCTCGTGTCGACACACCGTTTAGACGGTCACGTAAAGCGGGACAGTCGTATTTTATGTGTCCCTCTCTTCTACAATATGCGCACTGATTATACCCAAGTGAAGATCTATAGTCAAAGTTGTCAGAGCGCGGCTGCATCCTATCGGGCTGTGCTCGTGGTCGATACTGCTGTTGTGAATCATTTTGATTTGTTCGTGGAGGATACGCTTGCTGCAACAAAACCTTTGTTTTGAGCTCCTTCGTTTTCTTATCTGCACAATCACTTTCTTCCTTTTCCCTATTCTCATAGTATTGAGCCGTTGCTAATATCTGTGCAGTGGTTGAAACCGCCCATGCACTTTCGGAATTCTTCAATTTGTTGCGTAGTTCAGGCAACAAATTCGACACGAACTTGTCGACAAATAATCGCTGACCTCCCTCAGAGCCCATGTCCTGACCACTGTGGTCGACAAATGCTTCCTCAAACCTTGTGAAGAAATCCGAGACACTCTCGTCTTTCTTTTGCTTACAAGCTGATAATTTATCCCAGTTCACCCTCATCGCTGGCATGAGAGTTTTCATAAGTGTAATGATTTTCTGAGGTAAATCTAAAATCAACTGCTCAGGCTTAGCCCCTCCAACTTGTAATGCATCAGCCGCTATTAGTGCAGCCCAATCACCACCTAACTCATTTGCGTGGTTTGCTTGGCGAATTTTCGCCCAAACTGGTTGTGGTACAACATTACCAAACAACATGACGATGTCGGCAAGGTTCATAACAGAAGCTTCCACCAGTTGGGATAGTTCCTTATAATAACCAGCCGGATTCTTACGCGGATCAGGCAAGGATTGCTTTACTTGCAAAACTTCTGATCGTTTCCATGGGAGGTGTATCCAAACTCTTCGGAAATGCGGTAAAACCGGAGGCTGAGCTTGTGGATTACCTGGCACCCAAAGTGGCGGAACCTCTCGCATAGGGTACTGACCAGGAGCCGCTTTCCAAGTGCCTAGGTCGTCACCAAACGGTACTTGAGAGTGCACGGTGGATCTAAGTGCTAACAAGCGCTCCAAGGCACGTCGTACATCACCCCCTACAATCATACCGTTCGAAAATTGACTCTGGAGTTCAGTCATATCGGGCGGTACGTTATCTAAATCATCGTTATACCATTCTTCCCTCAAAAAGTTACACATTTCTTCGAACACGAATCTCTGCGTAGGCTCATTAAACTGAGAAAACGTGTCGAAGACCACACGTGAAGGGTAGTTAACAGGATGTCTTATCCATCTACGAGCCATAGTCGCTAACGTTGCACTCTCCCTTCCACCAGGGATTTGACTCCGTCTCTGGGGAGTTCCAGGAATATCGGATGGGAAGAACTGACCAGAAAGCGGTGAATAAAGGGTAGCAACAGTGTTAGGGATACGATTACGAACAGAAGGAGAAAGAAGAACAGGAGCAACAACATTAGAAGTGAAGCTAGGCGTAGTAGAAACAGACAAGGTAGTCGGGGTAACAGGGATAACAGATTGAGGAGGTACATGTACAGGGGCAGTAGGAACAAGGACAGGTGGTGGGACAAATGTAGGATTAACAACGGGCGGACCCGCAGCCACTGGAACGACGGGAGGAACTACAGGAGGAACTACAGGAGGAACTACAGGAGGAGCTACAGGGGCCGTAGCACCCTGCGCATAAGGAGGTGGCGATTTCATCAAATACGCTAACAAGGAATCCTCCTTCGAATCTTCTTTTTTCTTATCTAGACCAGTCGGAAAAATCGGATAACATTTATCTACACTCATGTGATGTAGTCTAGTGGAAACTTCTATTTCTTTTTCTTCTTTTTCTCGCTTACATTGTTGTACAACTTGCATTATCGGAACAAACCCTTCTCTTCGATCCTTTTTAAGCTGTTTGATTTCTTTCTGCTTGGCCTCTTTACGCCACAGCCGGAAGGAATCAAACATAGCTGACCTAGCGTTCTTTTGAAATAATTTAGCTTCAAGATTATCTAAAATCGGAAGTTCAAAACTTCCATGTGGTGGCCAACTAAGGACACCGTCTTTTTTCGTGTAACGGACCCAGTATTCATTATATATAATAGGGCCCACACCGTGTCGACAATAGAGCTCATATATCGGGGTTCCAACTGGAGGTATCAGACACGAGTCCTCCAACCGGGAATCCATTGCGCAACATTTGAAGAAACCAAACAAACCACTATGGCTAGGCATCGCGCACACTAACCTAGTATCAAACTTCAAGGGTTACCGAAGTACTAAATCTTCGTGTAAGACAAAACCCTCAGTTTTTGGCAATTGCAACTGTCAAATAACCACTAAGAACCACAACTAAGAACCACAAATGCAATGGAACCATGCAATACAACAAAGCTTCAATAAGCTACAACAACCACTAAGGACTGGGAGCGACCCACAAATACTTAACTCAGAACTTCAATGGCGTCACCAGGAAGGCCCGTCTATCGTCTCGCTTGTACGAAAGGTCTGCGCCGGGCGTCGAAGACAGGTCGACAGTCAGGGCATCGGTCCGTCGCAGCCGTCAGGAGGCGGGAATCTTCTTAGGGAAAATCTTCGGGCCACTTATTTCGACAACAGGATCGATGAAGCGGGGTGCACCTTCCCTCGGAGATTTCACACGAAATTCCTCGCAATCGTCAGGCTTTGGACCGGTACCGCTGATGTCGCCCGACGTTGGGCGCCAACTGAAGGACTGGACTTTTAACAGAACCAGCGGTGCCAGGGAACAACACCTATAACCTTCATGGGATACCTGTTTCGGCGCACAAGTGACAGAGACACGGGACACTTCCTTCGGCGTCAAAGATCAGCGTTTATTTACTGCAGGGAAACAAGAGTCATTAGAAGTACAACGGCATGTAGGTTCTGTGAGTCTGCTTCAAATTGCATATGTGGGTCGCTCTCCTTTATACAAAATGTTGCCATTGCACAACATGTGAACAAAAGGTTACAATCCAGTTCCCACGGTAAACTTCAAAAGGGTCGCTTTCATGTTTTCAGAACCCCGGAACATAATTACAGTAGCAATGCCGGTTCCCAACTGTAAAAGCACATCTTCCCACCATTAGGCACGCCCATTTGAGTTGTAAATGACCAAGAGAAAAAGACAAAAGCAGCTGCAAGGAAATCAGACACATGTAGAGAAAAGAGTGTGGGGGTAATATCGGAAGCATGATCGTAAGATCAAAGAGCTGGACCCAATCACCTGCACGGCTGTCACAATAGACTGGCACGGCCAGATTACCCTCAAGCTGAGCCATCTGCCTTCGCTGTGTCATTCCTCCGGCCATAAAGACGCATGAAAGGAATATGCGTCTTCCGCAAGGCTTGGGAACTAAAAGGTCAGGAGGCGAACAGTTGCCTGCTCGCTGACTACGTGAGGGCAAGAAACAAAATGGATGCCGTATCTAAAATGGAACCCGAGGGTTCAGATGAAGAACACGTAAATTAGGCGAACCCTATCAGGTAGTGTAGCGAAAACGCATACACTTATCGAACTTGCCATTTACGGTTCGTAGATACCAAACTCGTCCATATTCAGTAATGCCCAAAACGTTGTAATAATTTTTACGGAACCTCACGTGCGTCAAAAGAAAAGGACAAGAATGTGCCATATATACAAGATACGGCACATTCATGTTTTTTTCCCCTGCGCTGGCGCTCAATAAGCTGCCATGCACCAACGCAGACACTTTTGCGCCATGGCGCAATGGTGTCTGCGTTGTAGTGGTGATTGTTTTTGTGCAGGAAGGGCCATGAAGGCAGCACACAATGAAAAAGGTAAAGTAAGGAGAAATAAAGGAAATCCCTTTGTCGTGCCTCCCTTACACTTCCCCTGGGAATCTGACTCATTCCCAGGTTAATGAATCCTTGTAAATCTGGGAATGCATCAGGTTCATTGGATGTTGTGTAGGAACACCCACTGTCGTAACCATCCTCAGCCAGGCCCGCTAGTGCAAGGGGTTCACCCTTCTCTGCACAAAAGTCTTCAGACAAGATGAAAGAAGTTGGCACGGAAACTGGAAATACAAAACATAACGTTTATTACACCTCATAAGGTGGTGCTACAATTCAAACAGCACCCTGCGGTATTGCAAGAAGTAGCACAAAAGGCTACTGAACGCATGGTTTATTTATACCCACACAGGGGGAAACATCTTTTACAACGCAACTTTTACCACGCAGTGCCTTTACAACGCAACTTTTACAACGCAAACCATTACAACGCATTGTGCTGGGGGGCGCTCTAGGATAGGGAATACGTTTAATTTACTGTCCAACACCTTCCCTAGTGTCCACGGGGACTGGAGTTGGAATAGTAAATTAAACTATTCACTATCCAGCACCCCAAAGCGCTATGCGTTGTAAAGGCTTTCGTTGTAAAAACTGCGTTGTAAAGGCATGCGATGTAAATGTATGCGTTGTAACGTCATACATCCCACACAGGGGCTAAAAAGAAGGCGTTACAAAGCATAATAGCATATTTTATGCCCATATTAGGCAATAACGGGAAGCACAGTCGATCAGTGGGAGGAGCTAACAGTCTTGGGGTCTCGGCTAACACATTCCAATCTAAGGCTAACCATCAACAGATGCGGACCCCAACGGTCAGCGGCAAAACAAGGGGATGCTAATAATAGCCTGTTGCTGGGCAGATTCAAGTGCCATGGGTAGGAAGATAGGCGAAAGCACATGGTCGACACGAGGTAGCGTGTGGCAGACAAAATGGCTGCCATGAATCCAAAATGGATGCCGCTAAATGTCAAGACAACGGCCAAAACTAAGATGTCTTTTGCTAACGCTCAACTTAGTCGCCGTTAAATTACAACAGATGACCCTTTTAGCGTTAGCTAAAGACATATGTTCTTTTAGGATAATCTGTGCATTCATCTCGTACATCTATGCACATTATACTCGTCATTTCTTTATCCAGTGTTTGTTGTGCTTTCATAGCATTTCGTTTTGATGGTATACAGGCAGTTATGCACATAGAACATAGCATTGGGCCACAGTGAATACACATACAACAGGTGACAATCACCGCAATTGCAATACATAGAATAGTCAGCAACTTCCAACCCCAGGCGGAAACTAGAGCCCAAAACCATCCAGCAAAAGTCCAGGTGCCGTTTTTTACATGAATATCAGCAGCTATTTTATGCAGTTTAAGAATTGCTTCATATACAGAAGGCTAGTTGTCGGGGATAAAAACACAACAACTACTTCCGATGACTTTACATGCTCCTCCTCTATCTGCTAACCTTACATCTAGAACCATCCGGTTCTGAAGAGTCACAATTCTAGCAACTTGCAGTTCTTCCGTAATGTTGCCAAGGGCTACAGCAGTTTCATTAGTGACAGCTTCCACAACTCTGGTTAGTCTCTCTCGATGATCGGTCAGAACAGCAGGTTCCACCAAGGTCGACAATACCTTCCGACAATGGGTGCTATGCACCCAGTTCTTCTTGTTGGTAACCCGAACCGCTGTCCTCGTAGCAAGGAGCACTTGTTCTGGTCCACGCCATCTCGGCTCCAAACTACTTGACCTCTCAAATGCTTTTACCATAACGTAATCACCAGGACGGAGTTCATGGCCTTCACCTTCGGATTTGTCAGGAGTGCTTCTCGAACCTGTTGATGAATGGAAACCAAACTGTCAGTTAATTGTGCCAAATAGTCACTCATTAAGACACAAGGTACATCATACACAGAACTTGGTTTCGAAATTCCCCAAATATTCATTGGTCGTCCAAATACCACTTCATATGGAGTGAGACCTGTCCTAGAATGTGGTACTGATCTGATGGACAACAATGCCAGTGGCAACGCATCTGGCCAAGTCAAGCGCGTAGAAGCTTGAATTTTTGCAATTTTCAGCTTCAGAGTAGCATTATACCTTTCCACCAATCCTGCTGATTGTGGATGGAATACAGCATGGAATTTCTGCTTGATGCCTAATCCCTTCAAGACATACTTGCTAACTTCCCCAACAAAATGAGGTCCGTTATCATTCCATAGGAGTCTACAAACACCGAACCTTGGGAAGAATTCCTTCAGTAACACCTTAGCAGTAGTAATAGCCAGTCAGTCAGTCAAAAAGGCTTTATTTCGACATATAACAATATCTTAAAAAGCATACAATCAATAAAAAAATACTTTTCAGTACATTTAAAATAAACCGTAACTTTCTGCTATCAGAAAATGGATCTATAGGTTTTAAAAATAAGCATTTAGTTTAAAACAGACCATGGTAAAAAGTGTAATTAAACAATTTGCCTAAGTCTTTTTGACCGGATTCGCCATGCCCACCCAAGGTACTTCGAGGTGGCACATGCGTAAAAAGTACGAGTGTCCGAATAAAGAATTCTTAAGGCCACGTTGCAATGCCTAGTGCCCAGAGTACGACACATGGGTTTGAGCCATTTTGACCGTGGAACTATATATGCAGGACACTCGAATAAAAAGTGGGGGACAGATTCTCTGCGCTGTGGGCAAAAGGGACACCACGGAGCAGTCTGGTATGGGATTTTCCAGTGGCAAGTAAATTCCATTACGGGGAGAAGACCAATTCTGAATTTAAAGTACAGGGACCTTTCCCAAGAGGCTGAGATGGTGTCCAGATACAGTTCTCTATAGGGGGTATCTTTGGACTCCATGAAGTTTCTAGTCGATTTGCATATCGAGGTGGAGGAATTCCTTCTGTTTGTCACCCAATTCCAATAAAGTTGTTTTATTGTGGATTTGGGGGGGGCTGACTGTTGGTGCCAAGCTTCTTCCAGCCCCAGATTGGTAAGTAAGGCTTTGATATCCGTTAGCCACTTTATTTTCGCCCACCCTGCCGAACTTAGTAACTCCCGTAGACCATCCGCATAACTTGAGAGTTCAGGAACTCTCCAGATGCGAGCCCACAGAAGCAAAGGGCGTAACTTCGCTAGATCTTCTATAGCCCGACAGCCCATGTCCAATTGCAGAGGCAAGATGGGGACAGACGGGCCAAGGGACATCAAGCTTCTCAAGAAGGAATTCTCAGCTCGAGTAAGGTCTTTCAAGTTCGACATTCCCCATAATTCCGCCCCATACAAGGCAGCACTTACTCCTCTGGCCGCGTAGATGTCCAATACTGCAGCTATAGGTTTAGTTGAGGCTGCTCTCTGCTCTTTAAGCAGGGTCCCGGTTATTCTTTTTAGGTTTAGCAACATTTTGAGCAGATGCTGGTCCCATTTCATGGAATCCACCAACCTGATGCCCAGATAATCGAAGGTTTTAGTCCTGTCCAATGCCACGGAGCCCAATGTTGGCGGAGGGCCCAGTTTTTGCGGAGGGTTCAAAATAAGGTACTTTGTTTTATCTGTATTTATACAGAGTCCTCTTTGTTTACAAAAATCGTCAAAGCCTGAGAGAAGCTGTTGTAGGCCCATTGGCGATTTTGAAAGGAGCAAAGTATCGTCCGCAAAAAGCAGGGTGGGGATGGAGCGACCTGCCAGACGAGGGGCATCTGCTGGAATCCTTGACAAGTGGTCCACCACCCCATTAACATAGAGCGAAAAGAGTGTTGGGGCAAGAACGCACCCTTGCCGCACTCCTCTGTTCACATCTATTCTTCGGGTTTTTTGGCCATTGGGACCCCAGCGAATTTGGGCGTAGTTGGTTTCATGGAACTTCATGACCAGGTGGAGCAGGTAAGGTGGCAGGCCAAGATCGTTAAGAACCTTCCAGAGTTTATTTCTGGGGACCAAATCGAAGGCCGTCCGGAGGTCGATGAAGGCCAGATATAATGTACCCTTCCCAATTGTGACGACCTTCCAGTGGATCATAAGAAGCCTTAGCGATTGTTCAATTGTTCCAGTGCCAGCACGGAACCCTGCCTGAAAATCCGAAAGGATCCTGTTCTCATCTGCCCATTGCTGTATTCTTGTTAAAAGAACCTTGCCTGCAACTTTTTGTGAGCAGTCGATCAGGCTGATTGGCCTGTAGTTCCCTGGGTCATCTCTCGAGCCTTTTTTGTGAAGGGGAACCACTTCAGCGGCCATCCAAGAGGCAGGCAAAGGTGCGCCTTCCAAAGCAGCATTCAAAACCGAAGAGATCAGTGTGCTCCAATCATCTATGTCAGCTCGGAGCAAGTCACCCGGAAGACCATCGGGGCCAGCCGCCTTGCGTGGAACCAAAGATTTTATTGCACTTTCCGCTTCTATCTTAGTAAACAGACATTCCTCGAATCTTTCCATCACTCTTAGGGGCTGTGGGAAAACAAAATCCAACGCTTCAACTGCGGATGCCGTATACAATTTCGAAAAATGTGTAAACCATAAGTCCTCGCTTATATTACAGGTGATAACTGTATCAAGGGGTCTGTTCTTCTTGTGAACTAAGTCCCAGAAAGCTTTTGCGTTTTTTCCGCCGCTGGCAGCTCGGAGATCCTGCCAAAACTTGTCTTCCCAGTCTCTCTTTGCTGTTTTGAGCTCCAATTTATAGCCCTTCCGTTCAGTGGATATTAGGGTGGCATTACCACTTTTCACCGCCAGTATCAGGGCTCTCTTCTTGGCACGACACTCCTTCGTGTACCATCCTGACTTGCCTTGTTGGTTTTTACGATTAGGGTTCCCATTTTTTACTTTGGCCTTGAAAAGGTCCCCAATTGAGAGTGAGACCTCACAGAACAATGCTGTAATCTGATTAGGGCAAATAGGCTGACTTTTTAAAATGGCACAGGCTGTGGAAGTAACAGTTCTGATACATGCCATTTTCTCCTCATCTATTGCCACTTTGTCCCATTTCAAGCGTCTTAAGCAGTTTGTTGGGACCACTCCTCCCAGTGGCCCTGTTGCGAGAGCGTCATGGTTTCCATTTCCAGGGAAGTTCTCTTTCCACCAGGTTGATAGTGTCAAAGAAAGGGCGTTATGGTCACTGTCCAGGGAGGGTAGGACTACCATATCCTTCATGTGAGCCCACAAAGAAAAGTTTAGAAGGATATAATCGATCCGGGAAGAATGGCCGACCCTATTATATGTATGAGCCCCCACTAGGTCTGATGGTGTCCTCCCATTGACTGCCCTTAGACCATGCTCTAAAGTGAGGGAATTTAGTTGGATGATTCTGGGTGTCCAACTATTTATGATGGGCAAGTCAAGTGACGGGACACCTCTCCTAGAATCTTCATCATTTAGATCCAGGGATTCATCGGGTAACAAAGGCTCAAATGTGCAATTGAAGTCCCCCATGACCAAAATTAGGGAATCGCTACAGCACTCACCCAGGGCTACCTCCAGGTCCAAGAGCGTTGGTGACAAAGCTCTCCCGGTGGCCCCTCGTGTATAGATATTAAAAATCTCCAGTTTTTCTGCTCTCCTTGGGCAAGTTACAGTGAGATGCATCAAATCTGGAGTTTTTGGGGGGTGATGGTGTACCCTCCATCCCAAAGTAATGTTTATCCAAACCAAGAGACCTCCGAAGGGGCGACCTCTTCCCGAGGCTGGAATTTCTGCCGGGACAAAAAAGGTGGCATTACCTACTCGGTGCCTTGGTTCTACGCACCATGTCTCTTGAAATGCGCAAACTGAGTGGGGTTCAACGAGCGCCACCCAGTCTGGGACATCTAGCTTGCTGCTTAAGCCTGCCACATTCCAACTAATGATTTTCAAAGGGGCAGGATGCTGGGGCTCATTATAACCGCTATTCCCACCCTGAGGACCCGAAGTTTGAGGACTATCCCCTAGTTCAAGTTTATCTGTCCCATCACCTGAAGGAAAGGGTAGGATTGGGATAGGCGAGGGATCGGGCACAACAATGTTGGTCAGCGGTACCTCCCCTACCAGAGAAGTTGTGTCAGCCCTTTGGGGGGAGACATTTGTTACCTCTAAGGTGTTAAGTCACCAGCCCCAACCCTGTGGAGTGGTTGGTTGGGAGGGGGTCCATGCCCTTGCTCTAGGATCCAAGGTCGGGTAATGAGAGAACCATACACCTCTACCCCCATCTTGAAAGAACTTATTATTATTATTATTGAGCCCCATTAAGGGGGGAGGGTGATAAAAATACCCCAAATCCCTAGTTTGTATGTCGCAAAAGTTGTGCTGCGACTGTTGGTTACAAATCATACCAGCAGCTCTGGGATCATTGAAATTAATCAACACACAGTCCCCGGTAATAGCCTTGCGTCTGTTACCGATCCAACCCACCCTTCGGACGAAGGCTATTCTACCATCAATGTGCCCTGGGAGGGGTCTATTAGCTTTTAGCCAGGAGAGCGTCTTGTGTTTGAGTTCAGAATAGGACTCACAAGAGCCCTCGTCAAGCTCAGGTACCCCTGTTAGAATAACCACATAGGGCTTGCAGCCAGGCGGAAGGCTAGCATTTGGCGTACGCCGTTTTATCCTGTCTTTGGCTGGGGATTTTCTTGTAGTTTTTGCTGGGGATTTGGGCGCTACATGCGAAGCAGAAGTAGAAGGGGATGTGATTATAATTGCGGCGCCCTTGCTTACGGTCACTATATCTCCAGTTGCCTTAGTTTGGGAAGTAATAGGCTTGGGATTTGCAGCAAATTTGACCTTGGGTGCCTTTGGTACATGGGTGCTGGATTTGTTCATTGGACATGCCAAACTAGGCTCAGGGGTAGGGGTCGGTGGGGGGGGTATGGTTCCAGTAATAGGTTTGGGAGCCTTAGCCGAGGCAGGCGTTTTTGAACTAGGTGAGGGATCAGGGAGGGCTGTCGGATTAGACGGAACTGTTGGAGCGGCACCGCTCCTTAGCCCACCGTTTTCTTCAGCCTGAGTTTTAGCGTGAAATTTAACTAACGATTTCACTGCATAAAAATTGTCCAGCATTGACTGCTCGAGTGAGGCTAGTTTGCGTGTGAGGCCATCGATCTTATCTACGAGTGGCATCACCACAGACTTAATGATGCTCTCAACTTGGAGGAATATGCTAGCATCTATAGGGGCCAGTTGCCCAGGAGTGCCCTCGACAGCAGCGTCTCCAATATGGGGCGCTTGGGGTTTTGAGCGAAGAACCTGATTCGGGGTAATACCCCCTTTTGGTGTGATGTTCCTACTAACCTTACTATGAGGTTTTAGAGAGCCTCCCCTACGGGGACTAATGGGGCGCTTTCTCTTCTTTCGAGGGACGATGCCTAGGGTTAGATTCCCTACAGGTACAGTTTCGGGGACTACCACTCTAGGAGTGTTAGTATCAGAATGGCCTGCAGTGGATGGGGAATTCACAGCTGTATTAACAAACACATGGGGGCTCGAATCATCAGGGGTATTGAGAGTGCAATCTGGAATCTGCCTCTCTGGTGATGGAACACTAAAAAGAGAGGAAGTGGAGTGTGTCGGGTCGAGCACAATACTTGGAGCTGTGGTGGTTACCCTTTCTAGGCTAGCCCTAATCCGACTCACTCTCTCATCAATGGTGGGGGAATCAACTATTACTAAGGGAGTTGATGGAATATGACCAGGGCTATCAGCTAGGGCAATGGCGCCCAAAGAAGAGCGCTTATTAGACGTGCTAAAGGAGTCCCGAGACAACCTTCGCTCAGCCAAGATTATCTCCTTCTCAACTATGGAAACAGCACGGGTTATGAACTGGTCCATAGTGCCTATAACAACGTCTCCAGCAGATTTCTTTGTCTTACAAGACCGGGTTCCTGAAGCCATATTCCTGGTGGCTGGAAGTCCGCTTTGTGGGGCCAAGGGATGTGGCCCAGCCCGGCCTCCTCTGGCCCCGGACGGCCACAGACGGTCCCGCCCTTGTCCCGGGCTTCTCCCGGCGCGCTCCCGCTCGCTCCCGCGTAGCGGTAGAGCAAGCGTCTGTAAATAGATGGTGTGATTGGTGAAGGGGCGGGGCTTGCAGGGAGAGCGGCCCAGGTGATTGCAGGCGGGCTATCAGGGACTCCTGGGATATGGAGTCCCTGACCACGCTGCTCGCAGCCCTGCAAGGCTTACCGGCACCCTTGGCGTCTGCACGCACTCCCGAAGTTCCTCTGCTCCCAGACACGAAGCGGGACCCGCGGAGCGGGTCCGGCGAGGGGTAGCCTGGGTCCACAAGAAGGAAGCTGTTCCACCAGCAAACGGGCAGCAGGTACGCACAAAGAAAGTAGTAATAGCAGTATTATCCTTTGTGGGGTATGCCTCAATCCATTTACTGAAAGCACAAACCACCACTAGAACATACTTCAGGTTATTACAACGCTCAAGCTGAATGTAGTCCATTTGCAGGACTTCAAAAGGTGCAGTCGATGTAGCAAAACCTCCAGATGGAACTCGCGTTCCCTTCCCAGGATTGTATTGCAAACACATCAAGCAAGACTGTACTACTCTTTTAGCTGTGCTAGCAATTTCTGGATGCTCCCAAACTTGCGTAAGCATTTTCGTTATTGCGGAAGCTCCAACATGTGCTAGCCCATGTGCCATCTGAACCATAGGTTGTACAAAAGCTATTGGCATCTTCCATCTATCCATCTGTTTATTTCTCCGACAACCTTCGTCATCTAATTCTCCTTCTTCAGACCACTGCTCACGTTCTTTATCAGAGGCTGTCCTCTGTATCTCCCGTACCTCTTGCCTAGCATCATGCCATCTCTCAGCTTGTGACTTCACTACATACATGGGAGTAGTGTTTCTCTGCATCGCAGTTTCACGTGCCACGTTGTCTGCAAAGGCATTTCCTTGTCCAATCTTGTCTGTTACTTTCTTACGCGTGCTACATTTCACTATGGCTACTTTCTTTGGGCATGTCAATGCAATCAAGAGATTATGCACTAATTCTCCGTGCATTATCTGCATTCCGTGAGATGCAAGAAAGCCTCTTTCCTTCCAGAGTAGGCCAAAATCATGCGCTACTCCAAAAGCCCGGCTATCTGTATAAATATTCACACATAAACCAGTACTAAGCTCACATGCTCGTGTCAAAGCTATAAGTTCAGCTGCTTGAGCCAATTTCTGCGGTATGCGAGCTGCCTCCACTACTGTTTCAAGAGTGGTGATTGCATACGCGGCTGAGGTCGTGCCATCTGGTAATTTTAAGCAAGACCCATCAACCCACAATTCACCATCCACATCTGGAAGGGGCGTATCCTGTAGATCAATGCGACCCTTTGTCTGTTCCTCAGTCAGGAATATACAATCATGCGTTTCTTGCGACTGAGGCTGAGTCACCGGATATGGCAACAAAGTGGCTGGGCTCAAAGTTGCACATCTCTTCAATGTAATGTGAGGAGCTAGCAATGTCAGGTCGTAGCCTGTCAGACGCGCGCTAGTTAAATGCTGCGTCTTTGTTTGATTCAAAAGGGCATCAACAGCACGGGGTACCAGCACTAACAGCTTATGTGACAAAACTATTCCCTCACTCTGCCGTATTGACACAGCTGTTGCCGCAACTGAGCGAAAACACCCAGGTAATGCTCTAGCAACAGGATCAAGTACTGCTGACAAATACGCACAAGGACGTTGCTTATCGTCACGTAACTGGACTAAAACTGACAATGCACATCCATCCTCTCATGTACGTAAAGTGTAAAAAGCTACGTATAATCTGGTGTACCTAACACTGGTGCTGAACAAAGAGCTTGTCGTAACTGTCGAAAAGCACTTTCACATTCATCTGTCCATGGAAGAGGTATGGGGGTATATTTCGTCAAAAGTGCTAACAAGGGCTTTACAATGTGTGAAAATCCCAAAATCCACTGCCTACAAAACGGAGTAAGACCCAAAAATGCACGTACTCCTTTCTGTGTGGTGGGAACTGGCGTATCTAAAATGGCTTGTATGCGATCTGATGTCAATGCACGTCCTCCTTAGACAAAAGGTGACCTAAGTAGGTTACCTTTGGTCTACAATATTGCAATTTCTTTCTAGACACTTTATGATGATGTGAAGCAAGAAAAGAAAGCAAAGATAGCGTACATTTTTCACATTGTTCTGGGGTGTCGGCTGCCAACAAGATGTCATCGACATATTGTATGAGAGCCACACCTTCGGGCAAAGCAAAAGAATCGAGTTCTCTTTTTAATGCTTGACTGTAAATACTCATACTCTCAGTATAGCCTTGAGGAACTCTACAAAATCGATACGATCCATTATTCAAAGTGAAACCGAACAAATATCGGCTGTTAGGATGAATAGGAATTGAAAAGAAAGCGTTCTTCAAGGCTAGTACAGAAAATGTAGTAGCAGTTGGGGGAACCAAAGTAAGGAGTGTTGTGATGTCAGAAACCACAGGATACTGTGGTATGACAATCTTGTTCACTTCCCTCAAATCTATAATGAACCTGTAAACTCTAGTATCAGTGTCTCTCTTCAGGATTGGAAGGATCGGACTGTTACAAATATTAAATGGGACTTCCTCAACAACCCCAATTTGGATGAGATCATGAACAATACGTATGAGTGCTTCCTCACCCTCCTGTCAGATCCTGTATTGTGGCAAACGGGGTAACACAGCTCCCTCCTTGACACTAATCTGAACCGGTGGGATAACCATTTGACCCACATCAGTGTCTGAGGTAGCCCACAAAGTTTTGGGAAGTGAAGTAATGCAATCTCTTCATTAACCAGACAAACACTTTCAGGCTCGGAGTAATTATCATTCAAAATGACACGTACTCCTTCAGGGAAGCACCGTATCGTGGCTCTAAAATACCTCAACATGTTAAGACCCACAATGTTATCTGATGTGTTTGGGGAAAGCAAAAATGGACATGGAGCACTAAATTTATCAACATGGAATGCAAGTGGTTGTGACAATGGGCTAAGGGAAGGTGTTCCATCGAAACCTATCGAAGTAATAGTCGTGCCAGACAGGGGAGCCCTCGGAACCAATTGTTTAGATAAAGCGCTACGAGTAGCTCCTGTATCAACCAGAAACCGATCAGTAGAGCCCAAAACATGTGCTGTAACATAGGAACCCGTCTGATCTACCGGGACTTCAACTGGTTCCTTACCCCATCCTAGGCAATCCTATGCATGAGCGGAATCAGGCTGGACATAATCAGACACTTGATATTGATTTCGTCTATCAAAAGTATTTCGATTATCCTGCGTTCGCACATTCATATCAGATCGGGCACGATCATTCGTAGTTCCCCTAGGCCCCGAAAACCCTGAACGATTTCTCGTTTGTCCATGCCCTCGTGGATTCTGCTGGGCGTGCAACACTGGACAATCAGACATCCAATGGCCAAACTCCTTACAATACGCACATTGATCATTAGCCAAATTCGAACGATTGTAGGAGGAATTAGGAAATCGTCGTCCACCTCTATCATAACTCCTAACATAACCTCTATCAGAGCCTCTAGAGGGCGGTCCGTAAACCTGGGCCAACATAACCTTCGTTTTTAATTCTTTAGATTTCTTATCCTCACTACCCTTTGCTTCTAACTCTTGACACTCATAATATTGAGCCATTGTTAAGACGGATGCTGCAGAGGAGGTAGTCCAAGAACTTTCACTAGCTTTTAAGCGGTTAGCTCTCTGTGGTAGCATATTCGTGACATATTTATCGACAAAGAAATGTCTGCCAGTATCATCCGTTAAAGACTGACCGCTAAAGTTGTGAAAGGTTTCCTCAAAACGTGTAAAGAAATCAGAAACCGATTCATCTACCTTTTGTTTACACGATGCTAAAACAGTCCATACAATCTTTTTAGGGGGAATAACCATTTTAGGTTTAGTTAAAATCGCTGCAGGAAGATCTAGTATTAGCCGATGTGGCTTTTGGGCAGGCTCTCTTTCCACGTCTATTCGTTCCAAGTCTTTCCATTCGGCACCAAAAGTACCACGGTCATCAATTTTACGAACAGTCCGCCACATTAGGCAAAATTAGGCCTAAAAATAAATCTATATCACATAGGGTCATAGTACAAGAATTTAAAGCGCCTTCAACTTCCTCATAAAAGGCGGCTGGATTTTTACGCGGATCAGGCAACGCTAATTTAAGCGCCATTACGTCTGCTCTATTCCAAGGAGTGTACACCCAATTATAAATAAAATATCCCTTAGAATCAACAGAAGTTTTATCGTCACTATCCCCCGTTCCTTTAGGAGGAACTTACAAGGGCGCGGCTTCCCGCATAGGTCTCATTTCGGCTGGTATTCTCTTATCTGTCACGAGGATGGGGGACTGCGTCTCTCCGGCCGGATTGGGCTGTGGAGTGGCGTTCGCATTCTTTTTCTGCTCCTTCAGATGGTACGCCTCGTTTCGTAATTTAACCAGTCGTCTAATCACGTCTTCTACCTGGAAAAACACAAAAGAGCCATCACGTAACTGTTTACGATCATTTGCTATATCATTAGGTTCTAACACTGGAGAATGTTTTCGAAACATTTCTACAACTTCGTCAGCAAATGTCGCAGAAAAATATATCTGCTCCTTTTCCGACCAATCCTTTATCATAGCGAAAAGATCAGGAGCAGATTAAATATTACGTAATGCTTTACGAGCAGCTTGTCTGAGTTCGGACGAACGCTCAACAGATAACATAGATCGAGTGTCCCGCGCTTTCCGTTGTTCTGTGTCAGAATACTCATCACCTTTGGCCGGGGCGGACGGAACAGCATACGGAGGTGGAGGTCGATCTAATAACAAAAAATCATCTTGCGGTTTATTAAGGACAGGATAGAGAGGCTGTCGGACAGGATATTGGCCAGATACCTGCAACCTATGTTCTTTCTCCTCTCGCTCCTTTAACTCTTTCACTTCTTTCTTTCGTAATTCCAGCGCTTTCTCATACACATTCTTTCGCTCTTCTTTTTCAATCAACGTTTGCTCACGCTTCTCTTGCTGTCGCACTTCTTTCTCCCACATATGCAAACATTCAAACATATCACGTCTAGACCTTCGCTCAAACATACATCGCTCCACATACTCTATCTTTTGCGCATCAAATGACCCATATAGTGGCCATCGTAACTCAGGATACTTTTTGGTATATTTGTGCTACAGCGTGCTGTACATTATGGCAGAAAGACCAAACTTCACATACATATCCCTATTGGGCGTCCCTTCCGGGGGAGCCGGCTGTCATTCCTCAAGTCTCAAATTGGTACCCTTACAAAAGCAGCACAACCTTCGAAGTGCGCTGAAAACAGGCATGCCAAAAATATTGCAAAATATACAATATTATACGCAAAGTAGCGCTTAAGGTACTTTCTTAGTACGTTGCGCCGTTCAAATCAAAATAGTTTGAAGAAAAGTCTTCTCATTGCCCGCCTATATGAGTTGCAACACATATATTCATAATTACCAGTACAAGTACAAATTAGACTAGTCTATTCCAAGTACAAATATGCCACAGCAAGCGTTCCTAAAAACTACCTTACCATACAGGCATTCAAGAACCTACAATAGGTGCAGAGAAACGGCTCTTACCAATCATAGGCTGTCCAGATTCCAACTGCCAAGTTCTAAATTCGACCAAACGGTCACTGCACAGCAGACCAACAGAAGAGATCTCAGTCGAGGACCGGCGCCGCATGGATGGTCGGATCGGAAAGGAGGGAAGAAATGCCTCAGGTGCCAAGACTCAGGTCTCCTCTGGCAGCGATCGCGTCCTTGGCGAGGTTCCAAACCTTCGTCACGACCAATCCTTCGGGCATCCGAGTCGCCGATGAGCCCCACGTGCCGGCGCTAATTTGTTGTAACAAGCCTCAGCCAGGTCCGCTAGTGCAAGGGGTTCGCCCTTCTCCGCACAAAAGTCCTCAGACAAGATGAAAGAAGTTGGCACGGAAACTGGAAATACAAAACATAACGTTTATTACACCTCATGAGGTGGTGCTACAATTCAAACATCACCCTGCGGTATTGCAAGAAGTAGCACAAAGGGCTACTGAACGCATGGTTTATTTATACCCACACAGGGGCTAAAAAGAAGGCGTTACATAGCATAAGAGCATATTTTATGTCCATATTAGGCAAAATCGAGAAGCACAATCGATCAGTGGGAGGAGCTAACAGTCTTGGGGTCTCGGCTAACACATTCCAATCTAAGGCTAACCATCAACAGATGCGGACCCTAACGGTCAGCAAGGGGATGCTAATAATAGCCTGTTGCTGGGCATGGGCAGGAAGATAGAACAAAGCACATGGTCGACACGAGGTAGCGTGTGGCAGACAAAATGGCTGCCATGAATCCAAAATGGATGCCGCTAAATGTCAAGACAACGGCCAAAACTAAGATGTCTTTTGCTAACGCTCAACTTAATCGCCGTTACATTACAACACCACAGCAACACCCATGGAACGCCTCCTTCATACAGTGTGATATGTGAAAGGGTCCTATATTTACAAGGCCATGAAAAGCCATGCATGGTGGCTTTTTGTGGCCTTGTAAATATGTCTGGCGCCAGTGCATCCAAAAGAGAGATGCACTTGTGGCGCATAGGGCTTGTAAATAAACACCTGTATATGATATGGCTCCTGTTCTGCCTCCTCCTTTTACTTTATAGAGCTCCTCTCCTTTAAAGCTAGGTGTGGGTTACATAAAACCACAATAAAGATACACACACACACACACACACATGGTTTTTGTTAGAAATAAATATAAGAAAACAATTGATTTGGAAGGATTGCCTCTAGAAAAGTATGATGAGTTAAGTAGACATTGAACTACAGAACACTTAGGGCCCTTTTACGACGTCGATCAGAGTGTAAACCGGCTAGTCATTCCGGCTGACTTCCAATGGGCTCAAGGAGCCAGTCGACCAGTCGTAACCGCCACCTAATCCCTTAAGGACGGCGTTTTCTCCTTCGGGATTGCGATGTTGGTTTCCGACATGCTTTTCATGTTGGGCTTTCTGACATGAAAAGCCTGCGGAATGCGACTTTGGGAGCACCTATCTGGGTCCACATGCCTCTACGGCCTCCAGTCAGGTGCCTGGGGGCACCTACGGTGCCAGCCCTGTTAATCCCTGCACAGTGTGGCAGGTACTGTGAGGTGCCTGCCGCGCGGCGTAGGGATTAACAGAAACTCTCATTTCTCTATTGGAGCTTGTGCTGCGACTGGTTCCGACTGCAGCACAAGCTCCCATTGAGAAATGGGAGCTTGCGACCACACTATGGGCTCGATTAGGATCGCGGTTTTCTGCGCATCCTCCGGGCCGGCGGAAGCCTTCGCCGGCCCAGAGGATGCGGGAAAACCGCTGTGGAGGCACAAAAGACCCACCGCCAAATTAGGATGGCGGTGGGTCTCAGAATGCGTCCGCAGCTTTTCCGCCACGGTCGCCTTCCGACCACGGCGGAAAAGCTCTAACAAGGCTGGCGGTGTCTATCAGACGCCGCCAGCCATATTAGGATAGTGTAAATCATATGCTTTTCCACGACGGCTGTTCCGCTGTGGAAAAGCATACGGACATTGACTTCGGGGGCCCACAGGGGGGTGGGGGGTGCACATGGGGGTACCTATGGAACCCCCCTGCATTTGCCTGGACAAAGCAGCGGGCACCGCACGGTGCCTGCTGCTTTGTGCACGCAAATGTCGTGCATGCTTTTTTAACATTGCGGCGGGTGCAGCTTGAAGCTGCACCCGCCGCAATGTTAAAGATTGAGGATGTGACCACCAGGGTGGCGGTCACATCCTAATCTGCACGGATGGACCGCCGCAGCCCCTGCGGACGGTCCATCCTACTCTATGGTGGCGGACGGACTCAGGTCCGTCCGCCATCATAATGACCCCCTATGTGTGGTCACATCATAATTGCGGTGTCTGGACCGCCGACCGTAGGTTGGTGGGTTTCTAGACCACTACAATGTCGGTAGGCGACAACTCCGACCAACACCGTAATGAGCCCCTCAGAGTATTCGACATTCTAAAGACGTGCAAAGCTTTTCAGGCAAGATATATACTCGGCCAACCGATGGGAAAGAAAGCTTTTTCTTAAGTGAATACTTGTGCCAATTTCCTAAAATTAACTGAAAAAGCATCACTTGAAATTAAAGCGCAATTGTAAATGTTTCAACTGCAAGGATTGGTCAACTCAAACCTGCACGATCTGACATAATTTGAAGAAATACAATGTGTGCTTGAAGCTATCGAGTTGAGAGTTTATTTTGAAAATGATGGTGGAAACACAGTGCAAAACTTAAAAACAGTGTATCACACTGGTGCCTGATAGGCAGGAATTCATAAATAAATCTGAATTCATTTTTCAGGAGTAGCAACTCCTACAGGATAGGCACTACAGCCCAAAATAATGAATAGAAGGAGTCAAGAAAGGAAATACAATAGAAGGACTAACAGCCTGATTCATGTACGGGCCGTTTTGCGTGGCCCTAATAGCGAATCATAGCGACTCGCTATTGAGGACACGCAAAACGGCATTCATGTAGGAATTGCTAAATCAATAGCGATTCCTACATGTTCTCTATTTGCGAGTAGCAATTTGCTACTCGCAAAAAAAGGAATAACTCCCCATTCATTCCTATGGGCCAAAAGGCCCATAGGAATGAATGGGGAGTATCCCTTATTTGCGAGTAGCAATTTGCTACTCGCAAATCAGATAGCGATTTTAAGGGTGCCAGGGGTGTCCAAAGGACACCCTGTAGCACCCCTAAAATGCACATTTGAACAGGTTTTGCACACACACATGTCCAAAGGACATGTGTGTGTGCAACATGCAACTTGGAAAAATGCTTTTAAAAGCATTTTTCTAAGTTTTTGCTATTTACCGAGAGGTCTGACCTCTCGGTAAATAGTGGCCCAAAATTGCTAATTCGCAATTTTTAAATGTGTCATGAATAGCATTTAAGGAATCTCTAATAGAGATTCCTTAAATGCTAATCCTCGCATGTTTGCTAATTCTTAATTAGCGATTTTTGCATTTGGGATTGTGAATACCAAATGCAAAAATCGCACTCGCAAAGGGCCAGATTCTCAGAATCTGGCCCTTTTGCGAGCGCTTTTAGCTACATGAATCAGGCTGAAAGAGCTTTGCTTTCATGCTAGAATTTAACGGGAAAGGAAAAGTAATCCTGCATAGTTTCAAGAGAAGCAGGTTAATCCATCGGTAAAATGGTTTGACGCACAGTCCATTGCCATTCATGGTAATTGAATCACTGTAATGAAAAGTTTAACAGCCTGATTACAAGTTTGGTGCTTCCACAGTGGACGTGTAACGCGCCGTCAGCAAAGGGACTGCTAAACCTGTGGTGTGACAGCCTGCCAGATAAGGAGTTTTTCACGGTCTGGCGGGTGGTCCTGCGGCGGTCTGAGAGCGGCGGTCTGTCAGGCTCATAAGTAACAGAGCCTAACAGGCAGACTGCACCTTCCTGCATAGTGTGGCATACATGACACACCATGCAGGAAGCGGGGTGCAAATGCAGGGGCGCACTACATGTTCCCCCCTCATACACCACCAGGCCCAAATCCAGCAGGATGCCCTGCAAGGGCCCCTTTGTTATTATTCTGTCACCCTTTTCATGGCAGTGAAATGGCAACTCGTAATATGCTCGGTAGTGCTGCCTGCGGCTCTGGCAGCATATCCCTGCTGTTTCAAGATCGCTGGGCCAATGGAATCCTTGATCCCAGTGGTGCTGGTGGTGTTGTGGCAGTCTGACTGCTGCAGTTGTAATACTGCAGGCGGTCCTAATGTGCAGCCGTCGTCAGACCGTCATCATGCGTTCGGCGGTCCCATGGGCTGCCGACTTTCAATCAGGCCCTAAGTGTTGGTGGTTGAGAATAAATCAAAATAATATAAAAAAATACAATTTTGAATAGCGTTCAGCAAAAGTTTAGGAAAATGTATAACAATTATATTGCGCTGTCCAGGGCAATACTGATTGTAAAACAATCTGATTCTGAGTTATAGGCCAGAGCCGCAGGCAGGTGAAGGTCTTTAATGAGGGAGAGGACCTTTAACAACTGGTATAACACAAGGCAGAAGGACTGTAATGCTATTAGAACATTCCACTGACTAAGGGTCTAAATTAAAAAGGGAGAAACAGAAAGACAAACAATGGAATTTAGGAGAAGAAGGTTTATACCTGCCCACTTCATTGTCTTATATGGTTCTCCCAACATTCCAGTGTTCTAATATAGCTGTATAGGCCGCTTCTAAGGGCTATACTGTTTATTATAGACCCTAGCCACTGGTGAGTACCTATAATGAGGGAGAGAGTCTTTAACCACCAATAAAGCCAGAGGAGAAAGAGCCATAAGGCTATTAGAACATTCCACCCACTAAGGGTAGAATGTTCTAAATGAAAAAGAGAGAAACAGAAAGACAAACATTGGAATGCTGGAGCAAAGAAATTATAGCACCACTATTAGCTCCGAGCAACTTCACTGTCTTCAATGGAGCTCCCAATAATCAAATGTTCTAATATGTGTTGATGTGATTGATATCATTGCATTCTTTGTTCAAAATGTATTTGTATGTAAACTAGGCATTTATACATTTCTTATGATACTTTTACACACTAAGGTACAATATTGCAATTACATTATATGGAATAGAAAATAGACCATAGGGAATCAGTATTTACTCTAATTATGAAAGAGTGTTCCTAAATTTGAGTGGAGAGTTACAAAAGGTACAAACGGAGTCAGTTAGAGGTTGTGATATGTGGGACATGTGCCAACAAATAGCAGACAGACAGCTGTATTCTCGATTCACTGCCTGCCAGGGTCTGAATAACCCCTTAAGTCTAAACAACAAACATCTGTGTACATGCAGTCACAAACTGTAATGTAGTGTTTTTTCTTAGTGTAAAGCTTTATTGAAATGTTTTTATTGTATATTGTTTTGTTGTATATTTCATAAAAGAATTACATTCCCCAATGTAAAATTATAAATGAAGTACATTTAAAAATCAAAGTATAAATTGTGAGTATATATTTTTTAAATCATAAAACTGTGTATCAGATTATATTATAACAACTATGGCATAAAGCAATAAAGGTTAAATAAAGAGAAATTCATCATAGAAAGAAAGGAAAAAAAGAAGGCTATGGAAAGGGACTTAAAGAAATCTACATGTATTGAATGGAACAAATTAACTTACATGCATATAAAGAACTGTGCCTCAATTATGTAAAATTTTGGAAACTTATTGTGAGCATGTTAAAACATTTAAGTTATTTCTGAATCCAATTATATCATTATATAATTAAAATCCTGTAATATAAATGATGAATAACACAGTGGTTTATGGGCTTCAGAAGTAGGTGTAAGATGAGAATTATTAACCTTTTAAGTGCAGGTGTCTGCGAATGGTTGCTCAGTAAGAGCTTCCTGAATAGCCTGATTGTTTTTTATTTTTTGTTTAAAAATGATCAGTATGCAGGACACGCTAATTTCATTACAGTAAAGTGAAAGTAACATGAGCTGATCAGCCAGTTTTACTTTGACTGAATCATTGCTCGGAGGCATATATCAGCCCCCCACCCGAGCACTGATTCTTTTGGGAGAGGTATTGCTGGAATGGGGAGGCTCTCCCCTTGCCAATGCTTCCTCTTCCCAGCGGATCCCTGCTTGTAGATAGCCACAGCAGGGCAATCCCCAAGCAAGTATCCACCCACTAGACACCAAGGATGAAGGGAGAGGTCCCTTAGGCAAGGGTTTGTGCTCCACACAGCAAATCTAAAAAAATTGTCTTTCAGCCTCCCTGGAGGGTGGATGGGGTAATTACTCCCAATCTGCCCCAAGACAGGGCAGAAAGCTCACCAGACACCATGGAAAGCATTTATTTTAAATATAGGGGTGGGGCTGCCCACCATTGGCATGGTCATGCCCTCACCCCATTTAAATGGGACCTCAGTCTTTCTCCCCCGTGGGGGGGCTGTGGTAATTACCCCTGACCTGCCCCTCAGAGGGGTAGAAGACCCAATAAATGCTAGGTAAAAAATAGGAGTGGGGGCTTCCTGCCATCGGCATGACCATGCACCCTCCCTATTTAAATGGACCAACAGTCTTTCTGGCCACCGGGGATGGAGGGGGTATTTACACACAATCTTCTTCCTAAGGGGGAAGAAAGTCCTCTAGACACCAGGGAAAGCATTTATTTAAAAACAAAATGTATGGGTGGGGGGCTACCCACAATGGACATGGCCCTGCCCCCACTCCAACTAATTTGGGCACCTGTCTTTCTGCCTGCTCTGGGGGCACATGGGGCTAATTATCCCCTATCTGGCCCCAGGAAGCACAAAGCCCATCAGCCACGGTGGAATGGATTTTTTTTAAATATAGGGTTGGGGCTGCCCACCATGGGCATGGCCATGTCACCACCCCAACTACATGAGGCATCAGTCTTTCTGTCCCATGGAAAGCGGATGAGGTGATTTGCCCCAATCTGGTCCCCTGAGAGGTAGAAAGACCAGTAGATGCCAGGGACCGCATTTTTGTTTACATACAGGGATGGGGGCTGCACATTATGGGCATGGCTATGCCCCCACCACAACAAAATGCTGTTTAAGTCTTTCTGCCCTCCTCTGAAAAGTCCACTAGATGCCAGGGAAAGTTTTCTTTTAAAACAATGTGGGGTGGGTGCTACCATTGTTGGAATGGACATGCCCCACCTCCAAAACAGAAGAGACAAGCTTTTCTGCCTCCATGGGGGGCAGATGGGGGTAATTACCCCATCTGTCTCCCGGGGCTTAAATCCAACTAGACAATGGCGAATAAAAAAATAAGAAATATAGGCGTGGCGTTGTCCACTTTTGGCATGGCCATGCCCATACCCCAAAAACAAGGCAGGAATTTAGTGGATTCCTTCAGATTCCGGAAGTGTCCATAACACAAATGTAATCAAAATACATCTGTGAATAGCTAGCCAGCCCCCAAACTATGGCCACTGCAACAGCACTTTTGTGAGTACAATTTGCCTCATGCATCAATTGTATGTTTTGATGTGCCTTGCTCATTTTCGGCAATGAGTCGGTCTGTGTACCCTACATTTGCATGGACATACTGTTATGCTCCCTTAAGTTCCTTTCAGGGTTTTGGTTCAGTTACAGTTGGTGCTAATAAGATAATTGCCGGTGGTTACTTGCTAACACCGATATGTATGTAATAATCTCAAATGCCAATACATTTTGAAGTATTTAAGACAAATGTGTGATTTCAGGCAAAGTTTGATGTTTACAAAGCATTGTGAGTAAAAGAACCTCATGGGATCCACACAAGCACACCGCCCTTAAATTCCCTGATTATCTACTTTTCAAAAATGTCTGTCATTTATAGGTTTGCATGGGTGATGCCACGGTACGGCCCTAAAGACCACATCTACCCCTATTGATTATCTATCTACGTAGTGCTTTTGTGCTAGTTTTGCTCTATGGTCAGGGATGTGTGGGAACTCAGGGTGGTAGGAAATGTCCGTTACCCCATAAATTCCAAAACTTTCCAGCATCTGTGTTTTTTTAATCAAAAAATGACTTTTGTAAGTGGATAGAATTACCTAGCGAGAGTCACACAAGTCACCCACCCCTGGACTCTCCTAGTTTTAAAAAATGGGCAGTTGTCCTAGGTGTTTCATAGCTAGGGCCCAGAATCCACAGTTACACACTTTTCAAAAAAGGGAGAGTTTTGAGTGGAAAAATGTGTGGCTCAATGTTGTGTTTTGAGCCATTTCCTCTCATGGGCACCAGGCTTACCACCCAACTGAGGTGCCATTTATATTGGAAGACTTAGAGGAATGCTCGGTGGAAAGAAGCCTGTGGCTCCCCACAGATTACAGAACTTTCCATCACAGAAATGTGAGGAAAATATGTTTTTCAAGTCAAAGTTTGAGGTTTGCAAGGAATTCTGGGTAAAAAAACCTTGTACGAGCCACAAAAATCATATGCCACTGAATTCAGGTGTCTAGTTTTCAAATATATTGCTAGGTTTCCCTAGGTTCCGACTGATCTAAGGCCCAAAATCCACAGCTACCCACTTTGAAAAAGGGTCATTTTTGAGTGTAAAAATGTGACTTATCTATTTTGCGCCATTTCTTGTCATGGGCACTAGACCTAGCCGCACAAGTGAGGTACCATTTTTATCAGGAGACTTCAGGGAAATGTCCTCTACTTGCACCGGAAGCAGCTGCACCTCTGGAGGTACATATCACCGAAGACTTTTGGGTGGCTTAATTTGAGGAAACCTACAATTCAGCTCTCTCCAAACATCGTGGGGAAGGGGGTGAGGTGGAAGGAACTGCCTTTTTGACATTCTCTCATGAGGGAGTCAAGAAGGGCCTTATAGGACTATCCAAGAAGAAGGACCCAGGCCCCCATGGAATCCCACCCGATCTTTATGTAAATTATGTTGTGGTTTGGGCTACAGTTTTAACCACCCTTATGAATGTGGCAGTGATAGCAGGTCCTCCACAGTCATGGGCATTGTCTATTATCTTACCTGTTTTTAAAAAGGGAGACAGGGACAGCCTCACAGCTATAGGCCCATTTCTATGCTTGATCCAGCAGTTAAGGTTGTGGGGTGCATCCTCTTGGCCAGACTTCTGTTTGTGCTGATGAAAATAAAGTTTTAACCGATGTCCAGTATGGTTTTCATTCAGGTAGGCCAACAGTGGATCAGTATTTGAACCTATACTTGGTCCTAATTAAATACACTGCTGCCTCTCCTGGTTCCATCCATTTAGCATCATGGACTTTACATCTGCAAAACTCTGGCAGATTATGTTGTCTAGGGGGGTGGACTGGGACATCGTCCTGTTTTTAAGAGACATTCACCGGGTCATAGTGGCTTTGGTACGCTGTTCTAAAGATCTGAAGTGTACACGTTGTTTCCATATGAAGAATAGGAGTACAACAGTATGGTATTTTGGCCCTATTTATGTTTTATTTATACCTTAATAAACTGAAGCAGACCCTGGTTGGTTGTCACAAAAGCAGATTGTCTGCAAGTGGGGTCCTGTTGTCTGCCGGTGTTATTATACTCGGATGATGCAGCTTTCATAGCCAAAACAGCTAGGTGCCTGCAGAATCTGTTGGACTCCTTTGCTAATTTTATGGAGGAGCTTGACCTATCAGTTAATAACAAAAAATCCTTTGTGATGGTTGTTGTTCCTCGCTCTACTAAATCTACTAAGTTTACCCTTGGTTCATGACCCCTTCCTTAGATGAAAGTGTTCTCATACTTGGGCTTGCTATTTGATTCAGCATCCCCTTATTAGTAGGAAGAAGGAGGATTTCATTCAAGCAAATACTGCTGTCTTCAATTTTTCCTCAAGATTGGGTAGTAGACCTACCGGGGCCCCATGCAGATTCACGGTGCCAAATGTATTTCCAAAGTTGTTTATGTGAATGACATTTGGGGATAAGTTAAACAAGTTGAGTTGCAGATGGTGGAAAACTCTTTTATGAATCATCTCATGTGTTTCCACAAAGTGGCCCTCCATTCTCTGTGCATGAAGAACTGGGTGTAGGTTAAATAACTGATGTCACAGCTTTCCACCCTCTTTCTCTTTGGTTTGATCTATGGTTAGGGCCTGGGATAGAACTAAGTAAGGAGATGCTCAAGGATTGCTTGTCCCTTTATTACTCATATCATATTGCATGGCTCAAGTATATCAGGGACTCCTTTCAGAGTTTAGGTAGGGGAGACCTATTTAGTACTCTAGACAGGATACGTAAATCTGACCACAAATGGGTGAAGAAACACTTTTTTAGGCAGAGCCTCTGGGCTAGAAAAGAGATTGCACAACTGTAGCCCTTTGCTCAATGACATATCATGCTAAAAACTGTGCTACTTTAGAACCATACCTCCTTTTTGTTAAAAGTAGATAATAATCATCTTTTGTTAACTAGGTTCCGGCTAGATCTTTTGCCCTGTCTGTTAGGTTGTCCTGTTGTAGGAACAGGGGTCAAAATTAACATCCTACGCCTGCGACAATAGGTCTCTGCAGGATATCCTGCATTTTACAATGTACTGCAATTTATATGTGATGCCCATGTAGGCATATATTATTCCTATTTTAAAAAGGGCAAATTTCTCTAAAATATGATTGGCCCATATGCACCTGCAGTTTCTCCTGGGAAATATCATTTTTAATATACTTAGTTTTCTGAAAGTCGCAGGAAGGTTGAGAAATAGTTGTGAATATGCATCCCACGAGATTTGAGGTGGTAATTTCATTTTAAGATGTATTGTATTAGTTGTGTCTGCTCATCTTGAACTGTTTTTATGCTTTTTATATTGTATGAACATTTTTGTAGTATTTATTGATGACTGTATTTTAACTAATGTACTATTTTATAGTGTTCTTTTATGTTTCTTTTTTCAAAAAACAAATAAAATGTACTTTGATTGATTGATTGACTTCGGTGGATTCTGGGTGGAAGGACGTTTGTGGCTCTCTGCAGGTTTCAGAACTTTCCCTCACAAAAATGTGCGGAAACTTTGCTAGGTTTCCTCAGGTGCTAGATGAGTTAAGAAACAAAATCCACAGCTACCCACTTTGAAAAAAACGATCAGTTTTGAGTGAAAATTTGTGATATATCAATGTTGTGTTTTGGGCCATTTCTTGTTGTGGGCACTAGGCCTTTCCATTTGAGTGAGGTAAAAAATGTATTGCAAGACTTAGGGGAATTCTGGGGGGAAGGAAGTTTGTGGCTCTCTGCAGATTTCAGAATTTTCCATCAAAGAAATGTGAGGAAAATTTGCACAGTGCAGCTCAGTTGTTGGCTCTGGGTATATTGGGTTCTTAGAGAACCTACACACCCTATATATCCCCACAACCAGAAGGGACTAACAGATGTAATGGCATGCTTTGTTTGTAAATCGGCCATCGTTACAAAAAGTTACATATTAAAATGTTGTCACAAACTGCCATTTTTTCCTACTAATTTTCAATATTTGTTTATTTCAAAAGTTATTTTCTGTGGGAAAACATGATGGATCTGAATTTGAAGTTTTGTCTACTTTCCGAAATCTATAGCTTTCCTGGATCATCTATGGGTTTCACACTGGTTTCCACCACAAGTAAGTTGAGAGGACAAAAAATGGGAAAAATGGGCTATCTCTTTGAAAAATGCCAAACCTGTGGTACAAAATTAGGGGCCAGATGTAGGTAGGGTTTTACCGGTCGGTAACGGCCGAATTCGGCCGTTACCGACCGGTATTTGGCATTTGATATGTAGGGGCAGGTAAACAGGGAAAATCTGTAATTTTACCGATTCGGTAAATATACCGGTCGGTAAATTTACCGACCGGTATATTTACAGAATCGGTAAAATTGATATGTAGGTGGGACTCTTCTGAGTCCCACAAGGCCTACAAAATCGGTATTTTACCATCAAATTGTATTTGATGTTAAAATACCGATTCAGGTGTGCATGCACATGTGTGCATGCACACCTGTGCCATATGACAGGCAGACCTGCCCTTAGGGCAGGTATGCCTGCCATATGGCCCCCGAACCTTTTGTGGGGGTGCTAGAGGGTGTCAAAGTGACACCCCCTGCACCCTTGTCAAAATCGGTATTTACCGAATCGGTAAATACCGACCGGTAATGCCCCATTCATTCCTATGGGCTTCAAAGCCCATAGGAATGAATGGAGCATTACCGGTCGGTATTTACCGAATCGGTAAATACCGATTCTTAACGATTCGGTAACTGGAACATCTGGATGTTCCTACATACCCCCACTTCTTATTTACCGATTCTTGATTACCGAATCGGTAAAATTCGGTAATTAAGAATCGGTAAATAAGTTTTACCTACATCTGGCCCTAGGTTTTTTAATTCATCCCTGAATGTTCTGAAAGCTGGGAAGATGATGGATTTAGCACAGCGACCTGTTAGTTGCTGCCCTTTTTATGAAAAAAAAATCTGAAATTTTGATCTGGAGCTTTTTATTCCCATTTTTCTCCCAAAAACTCAAAATTCCGCTATTTTTTGCTTATTTCCACGGTCCCCTCCAGGAAAATCCCCAAACCCTGGGAACCTATAGAATCCCCACGATGTTGGAAAAAAGGATGGCGATTTGGTGTGGGTGTCTCACATGGAAAAAAGTTATGGAGCCCTAAACAAGAACTACCCCAAATTGCCAGAAAATCAGCTCTGCGCTTGGGGGTGGGGAGAAGCCTAGCAGTTTAGGGGCAATACAATTGCAAAGGCCATCAAATAAATCAATAACTAAATTCCTGATTTAGATTTTGGCGGGACTCCCTTTGTGCAAAACTCACAAAAGAGCAGACCAGGTCTGAAAACGGTGTGTAACTGCAATAGCGACCGTGAGGCACTAGTGGTGAGTGTGTGAGACAAAGGGTTGCAGAAAATAGAGACTATTAGTCACATAAGGCTAAAGTAATTCCCATCAGACCACCCATGTGGTGGAGTTTACGTCACATGGGAATCACTAGTCTTACCATCCCAGAGTCGACCATATAGTGTCGATGCGGGAAAGGTTATCAAGAACATAGTCTTATTTGTGACACCCTAAAGTGATGTAATGAAAACAGTGCAGTGCTCAAAAAAATAATAATAAATAAAATTGACTACCAGGACTCCGAAGAGCGTTACTATAGAAGTCCAAGTGTCAAAGATTAAAAACACGGCAAGTAGTAAGACTACTCTGTGGCGCTGTGCAGTTTGGTCGACATGTTTCAGCTATAAGAGCAATTAGCCCAGCTTTCTTCAGGACCTTTGACAGAAAAATGGCTACTGCAACTACATATGATGTGTATGAGTGAAGAATAACAGAAATATACTGATACAGAGTTACACATATACCAGCAACCTGTATACTTAAATGTCCACTGGAGGGAAAGAAAAGTGTCTTCTTCCTATCAAGAGACAAAAGAACACAAAGACAATATGTCAAACAACACCAAATATCACACATCCACCTGACGTACACACACACAGACCATGCAGACACACCTGCAAGAATAATTTACATTCTGCATTCTAAAAGCATAATAATTAGATAGAGAGGAGGGGTAAACTAAAGACCTGTTAAGGACTATAGCACTTTTACATTAGTGGGAGGTTACTGGAAAACAACTGGAAAACAACCCCGAGTAGCTGCCTAGACCACCCATATTCAAGGGCTCCTAACCTGTATAGGGATATCAAAGGCAGAATACCCTGGCCCTAAATTAGATTTGAAAGTAGGGGCCATACCAGGTACCAATGAACTAGCTGTTTCAACGGGGAATGGTTAATCCAGTAGCCAAAATAGGACCTCACTTGAGTACGAGCACTCTGCGACTCACCTGTCCGTCGGTGCCCTCGAGCGGAAGTGGAGGTGGAAGGGATCCCGCCTCTCCTCCTTATATAGCCCATCGTTAATTAGGTGATGAGTCCTTCAAATCTAACAGGTCTTTAGTTTACCCCTCCTCTCTATCTAATTTTTGAAAAAGCATGTTTTTTCGAAAAACTTTGTATATTGGTTTAGGATATACATCATTTTAGGATTGCAAGATGTGCGATTTCTATGTATCCCATGGGAATCTTTGTGGTGGCCAGTGTTGGGTGTGACATCTTGTCTACTATCACACGTTTGTTGGGTTCAATGTGTAGAACCATTGGGTTGGGCACTGTAAAGTTGTGTGCTTACTATTTCTACACTATAGAGCGGGGCCTCAAACTCCCGAGCGGTTGCCGTGTGAGGTGAGGTCATCACCCACATAAAGCTGGGTGAGTATCACTGAGAGGTAATGCCTCAAAGTGATCAAGCTATTATGCTTTTAGAATGCAGAATGTAAATTATTCTTGCAGGTGTGTCTGCATGGTCTCTGTGTGTGTACGTCAGGTGGATGTGTGATATTTGGTGTTGTTTGACATATTGTCTTTGTGTTCTTTTGTCTCTTGATAGGAAGAAGACACTTTTCTTTCCCTCCAGTGGACATTTAAGTATACAGGTTGCTGGTATATGTGTAACTCTGTATCAGTATATTTCTGTTATTCTTCACTCATACACATCATATGTAGTTGCAGTAGCCATTTTTCTGTGAAAGGTCCTGAAGAAAGCTGGGCTAATTGCTCTTATAGCTGAAACATGTCGACCAAACTGCACAGCGCCACAGAGTAGTCTTACTACTTGCCGTGTTTTTAATCTTTGACACTTGGACTTCTATAGTAACGCTCTTCGGAGTCCTGGTAGTCAATTTTATTTATTATTATTTTTTTGAGCACTGCACTGTTTTCATTACATCACTTTAGGGTGTCACAAATAAGACTATGTTCTTGATAACCTTTCCCGCATCGACACTATATGGTCGACTCTGGGATGGTAAGACCAGTGATTCCCATGTGACGTAAACTCCACCACATGGGTGGTCTGATGGGAATTACTTTAGCCTTATGTGACTAATAGTCTCTATTTTCTGCAACCCTTTGTCTCACACACTCACCACTAGTGCCTCACGGTCGCTATTGCAGTTACACACCGTTTTCAGACCTGGTCTGCTCTTTTGTGTGTTTTGTACCTTGTTGTAGGGGAGCGAGCAGAAAGGTCATTAAATATTTCCCCCCGACCCTCCACACACCTGTTCTGTTTTTATAGGGACTCCCTTTGTCCCTCTTTGGCGGAGTTTACAATTACTCTGTCAAGTTGACGGATTACCGTCTGCCATATTTAGATGTTGGCTGGCTGATCCACCGTCTGCCTTGACAGACTACTGTCCGTTTGTGAAAATAGTTCACCGCTGTCAACGCATCGGACTCCTCTGCTGGCTAACATTCCTGCGTCACCGTCAAGGTGGTGGGATTGCACCAAGCCTATTTAGATTTCACAGTTGTGCTGGCGTTTCACATGATGTAATGGTGCTTGTAAATAACATATTTATATATGTGTTTTATATTGTAAATGTCTGTTCTTTTTTACTGCATATTTTCACTAGGTATGTTCAATGTACAATTTTGCAAGTGTTTAAGTGAACTGACTACAACTATCATGATGCCTTGTTTTTGCAATGTTGTCATGCTTATTCTCTATTTACTAACATGCTTTTCACATATGTTAGAGTTATGTATTTATCAATCTCTATGTCATGCTATGTTTTGAAATGTTTACTGTGTCACATGACTGCCACAGGAACAGTTGCTGTATCCTTGCCAGGCAAGCTGGTGAAACCGGGAGTACAGAGGGGCTTCTAAGCTGGAACGCCGGAGAACTACTGAGATGCTGACCCATGGGACAGCAGTGCTCGAAGATCGGGATCTTGGCAGGAACGTGGTGGTAGTGTCTGTACCCGGTGTGGCAGTCTGGTGGTCTGGCGGCGGTCTGGCAGCTGTGGACTGAGTTTGTTTCCTGTCATGAAAAAAAACAGTTTTCAGTGGGAAAATGTGATGCTCTGTATCTTATGCCCATTTTAGAAATACATAGGTTTCCTTGATACCCATTTTTCACTGTACGTATTTCACCATGTGAATTGGTCTACACTTGGTACTCAATGAAAAACCATGGTACTGCGCAGCTCAGTTGTTGCTTCTGGGTACCGTGGGTTCTTAGAAAACCTACAAACTCAATATATGCCGCAACTAAAAAGGTCTAACGGGCGTAACCATATATGGCTTTTGAAAATCAGCCATCGTGACAAAAAGTTACTCGTGGAAATGTTGTCATAAGTGGCTGTTTTTACCTACTCAGTCAGTCACAATCACTTTATTTCGCCAATAAAATAAATAACATAAAAAGTATGCTACGTAAAGAAAGGATAGAAAGTTTCAATCATAAGATTTACATAAAAGCGTATTCAGAAAATAAAGACTAATTTTCTATAAATCTTTAATTCATCATTTCATTTATTTGGGAAAATCTTGAGGGAGCTACACATATGAGCCATTGTTGAATTTGAAATGGTATCTACTTTCCAAAAATCTGTAGCTTTCCTGGATCGCCCATTGGTTTCACAGTAGTTTTCACCACAAACTGGAAGTTTTTTGAGAGCACAGAAGATCGGAAAAATGGGCTACATCTTTGAAAAATGCCAAAACTGTGGCACAAAAATCTTTTTTGTTATTCAGCTCTGCATGTTCCTGAAAGCTGGTGACTTTAGCACAGCAAACTGTTCATTGATGCCATTTTTAGGAAACAAATTATACACTTTTATCTGGAGCACTTTTTTCCTATTTTTCACCAAAAGCTCAAAATGTTGCCAGGTGTTGCCTTTTTTCTCTGTATCTTCTAGGCGAATCCCCAAACCCTGGATACCTTAAGAATCTCCAAGATGTTGGAAAAAAGTACTCAAATGATGCGTGCATACCTTATGTGGAAGAAAAGGTATGGAGCCCTAAGCATGAACTACCCTAAATAGCCAAAAAAAGGATCAGCACCGGAGTTTAATGGCTCAGCTGTTAAAGGGTTAAAAAACATTGGACAGGGGCAGGACAATCGACCACAGAAGGCAATAAGGAGGCGACTGACATAAAGAACAGAGGTCATGGGGATGGGTGAGAGGCAGTAAGCTGACCACATAGTGCTGGCTGGCATCAGCAGGGGCAGCAAGCTGACCACAGAGGGAGAGTGGGTGGGGTTTGGGGCACTCAAATAGAGAACATAGGGGAGGAGGATAGTGCATGGTGTAGAAACAGCAGGCTGACCACGGAGGGGATGTGGGTGGGGGCAGGTGCACATAGATGGAGAAAGGTGGTCAGGCCTGAGGAAGGCGGGGGCAGGGGCAGCAAGCTGACAACGGTGGGCAGGCAGCATGGACAGCAGGCTGAGCACAGAGAGCAGGAGACAGCAAGCTGACCATTCAGGTCAAGCTAGCATTCATGGAGGCAGCATAATGAACCACAAAGGGATAGTGGATGGGGGCTGGTGCATTCACATGGAGGAGGGGGACAGTCCTTGGGGCAGGAGCAGCAGGCTAACCAAGGAAGGGAAGCCTTCCTGGATAAGGCCCGGAAGCTGACTATAGAACATCTTTGGAAGAAGGATATAGAAGAATGCTGATGGTAGTAAATGTTTGGCTCCCTGCAGATTCCAGAAGTTTTACTCACAGAAATGTAAGGTCAATGTGTGTTTTTCTGACAAAATGTGATGTTTGCAATGGCTTCTGGGTAGGAAAACCTGGGGAGAGCCATGCAAGTCAACCCACCCTGGATTTCAACGGGTGTGTAATTTCCAAAAATGTGCCAGTCTGATAGGTTTCCCTAGGTGTCGGCTGAGCTAGTGTCCAAAATCCACAGCTACCCACTGTGCAAAAAAGGGTCAGTTTTCATTGGAAAATTGTGATGTGTCCATATTGCTTTGTGGGCCCTTTTTTGTTGCGAGCACTAAGTCCGCCCACAGAAGTGAGGTGCCATTTTTAATTGGAGTCTTGGGGAAATAATGGGTGGCAGGAAATGTGTGGCTTCCAATAGATTCCAGAAGTTGTTCTCACAGAAAAGTGGGAAAAACGTGTGTTTTTGTCAAAGTTTGAGGTTTGAAAGGATTTCTGGGTAGGAAAAACTCAATGAGATCCACACAAGTCTGACTGTCTTGTGTTAAAAAATGTGCAGGTTTGCTAGCTTTTTTTAGGGTCTGGATGAGCTAGGGTCCAAAATCAACAGGTACCCACTTTTAAAAGAAGGGTCAGTTTTCAGTGGAGAAATGCAATGTATACAAATTGCGTTTTGGGTTCTTTCCTGTCACGGGCACAAGCCTACCCACACAAGAGAGTTACCATTTTTATTAGGAGACTTGGGGAATGCTGAGCAGTATGAATTGTAAGACTTCGCAATCATGCTAGAGGTTTTCTTCACAGAAATATAAGAAAGATATTTTTTATCAATGTTTAAGGTTTGCAAACGCTTCAGGATGGGAAAACCTGGTGGGAGTCAGGCAAGTCCTTGCACTCTGGAGTCCCCCTGGTGTCTATTTTTCAAAAATGTTGAGGAGAGTAAGAACAAGTTAATAATGAAAAGTTTTAAATGCATAAATGTTACAAAAGCAAACAATGCAAACTGATAACAATGTATGAATAATGAAATAAAACATTTGAGGTAATCCTTGTGGGTCAGTGACTACTTTGGATTACTTCCATGTATTAATGGAGACCGGTTGAGAAGAAATGGTTATTTCAGGTTTGATGCTTTGTTTCCTCCATGTTTCCAAATCTAAAATAATCTATAAGGGGACGCCCTTTTTTGTGAGGAGATTTAGCAACTGCTTTTGAGCTTGACGGTTTTAGCTAACTGTCACTTTGTGCTCCAAGCCCACCAGATCATTAGAAGCAGTGCTTTCCTTTATTCTTTCTATTGTGGGAACTTTTTTGTATTTATATAGGTTTCACTTTGTGAGAGTGTAAGAAGAGATGGATAATCATAAAACATTTGAGTTTACTGATGAGGAATTCAATAATCTGGTAGGTAAATCAAGTGCCTCAGATAAAACAGTAGTGTTAACTAATGTAGACAATGTTGAATGGGTAAAAATAGTAAATCTAAAAAACAAAAGGCTAAAAGGACAGAGTCACGTGCACAATTTGTGTTGTAATACATCAGAGCTGGGGTTATTCCATCTGGACTGACAGTTAAAAATGTACCATCCATGTTTTTGGAAAGGAGGAATTTTCTAGAGAAATGATCACACATTTATAATGATTGTCCCAGGGACTCAATTATGTTTATTGTAGAGACAGCTAGGGAAGGGGTAGTTATCCGGAATAAATAAATAATTGAAATAGAAGAGAAGCTTCACAATGCAAATGCTTTAGAGGAAGTAAAGAAAAAGGTGAGGAAGAGAACTTGGAACTATGTCATTTTGAAGAATATCTATTGAAGAAAAAACCTGAAAATCCTGAGAAGGTAATTAAACGTTATTCACAAGAAAAGGTTTAGCCATACCTGTGTGATTTACTATCATAATATGCATGAAGTAAAAATGGCAGGGTGTATGATTGAAAGGAGAAATAAAATGATTGTGACTTTCTCAGCTACGCTTTCAACACATTTTGAGGGGGGGAGCTCAGGGAACCAACCCTCAGAAACCCTGACAGCTAATCAAGGGTCTAATAGATCCAGCTATATGGATAACTATCAATATTCCTCTCCTTTTTTGGAACCTTCTGGTAGGGGAAGAGGATGGAATTAATTCAAGAGACAAGAAAGAGGTAGGTTCTACTACCATGACCCATCATTTCATTACTTAAAGATTTGTAATTAGCAATATTGGAGACTACAGGGGTTCTAAATGTGACTTATAATGGAAAGCCATTGATCAATGCTATTCCCCAATTCAAACTTTTATCAGCTGATATTGGAAAAGAAAAGAACCAACTTTTAGCAAGATGTCTCTGTCCCTATTGTTAGGAGTAACATTTTTCAACTGAATAAAGATAAACACACACTTTTGAGAAATACTGACTAAAAAATCTTTATGTACAACATTACAGATACACAGGAAGAGGAGAACATTTCTAATTGCAAGGTTCCATATAATGTATACTCCCCTTCAATATGCTTGGGCCAGAAGTGGCAGTTTTTAAGAAAGCAATACTTAAAGACCTAAAGAAGATTACTAAGTTTACACCTCCCATACCGTCAATTTATCTTGAAGTGAAAGAACCTCATTAAAAAACTGAAGTAAGATCTCAATATGACAGTAAAACCTAGTGATATGGGAGGAGGGATTGTGGTGATGGATACAAAACATTATATTGAGAGATGAACAAGATGTTGGCGGTTCTGGAGCATTATAAGAAGGTGAAAAGATAAGTAATGTGCAGAAGGATATCCATCTTATAATATCTAGGGCTATGGAAGTTGGATAGATATGTAACAAGGATTTTGAATACTTAAATAAAGTGAATGCCTTGATTCCTGCTTTTTATGGGTCCCTAAGAACCATACGAATAAAAAGAAATCCTCCTCTCCAGCCTTTTATTTCTAACATTAACTATGCGACGGAATCCCTCTAGAAATATGTGGATAATATTTTGTGTTCTATTTTAAAGACAACCAAACCATACATGACCACTACTTTTGTGTGATCCTAGATCAAGATACAACAATGGAAGATTGAATGAAAAGTATTCTCCTTGTCGGAATATTACAAGAACATTTTGTCTGGGGGTCTTGGCAACTATGTAAGTGTATTTAGTGCATATGAGTGTGATTGGGAATGAGTGATGATAATTCAAGTGTGGTGGTGAGTTTTAATACTATTATGTTGATTTAAATGTTTGTATTGCATTTTTAGTGGAATTAATGAATTTGTTGTTACAATTATGAAGAGAATAAGAATAAGTTAGTATTGAAAAGATTTGAAAGCAAAAATGTTACAAAAGCAAACATCGCAAATTGATAATAATGTATGAATAATAAAATACAACATTTGAGGTAATCCTTGTGGGGCAGTGACTGCTTTTGAGATGTAGGGTTTTAGCTCTCTGTGGCTTTGTGCTCCAACCCACCAAATCATTAGAAGCAGTGCTTTCCTTTATTCTTTTCTATCTTGGGACTTTTATTTTTTGTTTTCCTCTTTATAGGTTTCATTTTGTGAGAGGGTAAGAAGAAATGGATGATCTTAAAACATTTGAGTTTACTGATGGGGAATTCAGTAATCTGGCAGGCAAGTCATCTGGCTCAGATAAGATGGTAGTGTTAACTAATGTAGACAACAGTGAATGGGTAAAACTAGTAAATCACAAGAAAAAGTCTAGAAGAACAGAGTCATATGCACCATTTTTGTTGGAGTACTTCAGAGCCGGATTCAATCCATCTGGACTGACAGTTAGAAATGTACCATCCATGTTTGTGGAAATGAGGAATTTCCTAGAGAAATGGTCACACATTTCTCACCATGTGCCATGAACTGGATGATGTTGATTGTAGAGACAGCTAGAGAAGGGATAGTTTAACTGAATAAAGAAATATTTAAAATAGAAGAGAAGCTTCACAATGCAAATGCTTTAGAGGAAGCATAGAAAAATGTGAGGAAGTGAACAGAAAACAGACAACCCCCCTTACCAAGCCACTTAAGGATACCAGGACCCCATTTTGGGGGGTATTTCAAATGTTTTAATGGGGAGGGTGCACGTCAACCCCTCCCCATGCAACATAAGTATCTGGGTACCCCATCCCGCGCTCTGTTTTTAATTAAAGGGAGAGAGTGCACATCCCCCCACCAAGCCTTTATGGCCCCACAGACCCCATACACTAGGGCCTCAGCTGGGTGCCCCGGTGACCACTCTGGACACCCGCAAAGCACTATGCTGGGAGCTGACTTCCCGCAATCGCCCAAATAAAAGTCTGCTCCCACCAGCATCCATATAAAACACTGCTGCCACCCAGCAGGAGTATTTTCAAAGCACCAGCCAGATGGGAGCACACAAGGTTACCTCTCCGCACTCTTGTGGGTAGGGAAACAGTGCTCCCCAGAATACCACAGTAGAGCCGGTCCCAGGGGATGGAGTCCATAGGGTCATTAGTAGCTCTGGAAGGTGTTTGTATGCCCCCATACCCTATAATGACATGCATGACCCAGGATTGGATCCCAGGGGCATAAATGTCTCTGGGAGGGGGCAGAAAGCCTCACTCCCTTATTCGTACATTTAAGGGGAAGGTGTCTCTGATGAGGCTCGGGGAAGGAGGCCATGTGCCCACTCCCCTTTAGTATACACAGTGGCACCCAGCGCCATTTTATAGATTTTTTGTATGCCATGATCCCGCTGGAGTCCTGTAGAATTTAGTTTTTTTTCCCCCATTCGCAAGGATTATGGGGCAGGGTATTGCTCCTCTGAACACCTTTATTCTAAGGACAGAGGACTAAGTCACTTAGTCCTTTCATGACTGCCTGCATTTTTTTGTTTTCATGTTGTAGATGGCTAATCAGAGTTCTCGCTGCGGCAGGAGCCTTATCCTGCAGAAGCAAGTTGGTACAAGGGAAAAGCTCCCTGGGCCAATTAGAATGCTCTATTTTTTTACTTGGTTACAAGGGACTCTCAGGAGATTCCCTTGAACCCAACAGTCCAGATATAAAAATAGTTTTGTTCCTTAATTTATCAACAGCTACTGAACAGATTCACACCAAATTACAAAAAAAAAACGTACTTGACAAAGATATAGCTTGCTGCCAAATTTGGTACCATTCTTTTCTGCAGCTGTTACAGTAGCACAGCTTAAAAGGGTTTATGGAAAAGGCATGGGGATTTTGCTTTCTCCTTTTTCTCGGCCTCTGCTTGATGGATTACCCCGAAACTTTCCATGAAGAAATTAGGTTAAAAAGGCATTTTTTTTTTATTAGCAAACCAAAAAAGGCATTTGCTATGGCAACGCATATCATACTGATAGGATGATTACATTTATAATATATAAACCTACGATTAGAGACATTTCTGCAAAATTGGCCAAGGACTTTGTCACGTTCCTAGCTCTGCGTTGATGGCGCTATGCTAATCCTATTCTTAGAAAGACTGCTAGACAACTGCTAGACAACATTTGAGGCGAGCAGTTTTAGAGTATCAATGGTGTTGTAGAATGTTCCATACAAAAGAGCTACAATCTACCTAAAACTTGGGAACTACCCAGAGATCCCTACTTCCTTTCTTGCATATACACACACACACACTCATATAATGTATTACATACATACATGTATGTGTAGCAGTCTTGTACTGTATATGGATTAAAGTGACATATACAGTACATTTTTAAATAAGAGGAGGCATGCTCGGTCCCTTTCCCTGAGCCTCTTCGAGGCCCCAGGGACCCATCGCCCAGGGCTTTTTCTTTTTTATGGGGAGAAGGGTGCACAGCATGGAATATTTGTCTGGTCCCACCTAGCGGGAGTTACAGAAATGACTCCTTCCAGGTGAGAGCAGACATTTGTTTTCCCATATGCGATTTTGTGGGCAGGGAAAGAAAATAGCTGCTACCGCCGAGCAGAAGAAAAGTTGGGTCCTGCAGCACCCAGGATGGGTGCATGCAAATACACAGAGGTGCTGCAGGGACCCTAGGGTTCCCTCTGCGGTCTCCAAAAGTGTTTGTTGTGGGTTCACTGGGGCAAACATATTTGGGATGGGGTCCCAGGGGTCATAAAAGCTTGCAGAGGGAGGCTACACACCCACCTCCCCATAAGAAAAATAAAACGACCTGGGGATGGGGCCCCAGGGGCCTGCATATCCTTGGGGGGAGAGGGCAGCACACCACACCACACCACATGAATATAAAAAGGTATACCCTTGCAAGGAGCACCCTATAATAACCTGCAAGAGATTTATGAACATATTTTGCTCAGGTATGTAGTGCTCCTATAAAAGATAGGGGTACCATCAAGCATTATGTTAATGTTGGGGGGCTGCAGAGAGTGCAGCAGTCCCCCAGCAACAGTAAAATAAAACACTGAATCTTCTGCGTCATTTATACCATGACCCAGGAGAGCGTACCATATTTTTTTAAAGCACTCCTACTGGGAACTCTGTGCCCTTCAGTGGGAGTGCAGAGCCAATTATGGTGGGTTCTAGGGCTGCACTTTGCAGGTTGAAAATGTTTAAATAAAAGCAAGAAAGTGTTCTTTTTAAATTACTCTTTAATACATTTTTTATGATAATCACTTTTATTAAACTTTGCACTGTGTGAATTATTTAAATATACATTTTATTGTAATTATTGGTCATATTGGTCATAGTTTAACAAAGACAGTACATATACTTTACATATGTTGATATATTGATACCGCTAAACAAACAAGAAGAAGGACACTAGGGTCTAGGAAGTGGTGTCGCAGAGTGGAACCTAGAGGGAGACAGGTCATACAGCTCTACCTTTGGAGCAATAACCAAGGCTTGAAAAATTCTCATCAGGCCACCCTTAGTAGTGGCATGAGATTAGTAAAAGGATCCAGCCATCGCCCTGACCATCTGCTGATGGCGGATACCAATGGTGTTCTCCAGCCAAAGGTTACTCAAAGGTGGTGCTGATGTTGTGCAGTGCAGTAAGGTAGTGAATTGTAAAAATTGAGCAATGGAGCAAAAATATGTTTAATAAGGGTTGTTCCAGTGTCAATGGTTAAAACAAGCACGCAGGGTAGTTTTAAATTTATGGCTACCCTGTTGCGTGGTGCAGGAAGGTCAACATGTTTCTGCCATAAGGATCTACTATCCGGCTTTCATCAGGACCTAATAGGATTGAATGCTACTGCAAAGAACCAAGAAGTGGTTCGTGATAAATAATAACTGTGTAATAGTGTGATCAACAATTCAAAAAGTCTTACTACCAGGACCTTGGAGCCCCAATGTGTCCTTGCGATGTAGACCATGAATTCTCACCTAGAAAAAGGAGAAAATTACCAAACTACTCATCATTAAACTATAAACCTATCCCATCACCCAGAACCCACTCAAGACACTCCAGGAGTCTATTAATCTTGCTCCTGTCTAAGGACCAAGCCCTATGTATTCTTAGTGATATACATCTCTTAGCACTCCTACTAAATTTACGCAGGGGCATGAGAGCAAGACAAAAAGTTTTTCTTTTATCAAGTACTCACCCAGCTTTCTGTGGGTGAAGACCTCACCTCTACCGGCATCCGCTCGGGTATGTGAGGCCCCGCTCTATGTATGCACAAACAGAAAGGAAAATTGTAGCCACCATACATAATAATTCCATAGTGCTACTACCACATCTGTTAAGTCTATACGTGCACACAAGTAAACCTAGTTTTCTCTTAAAAAGTGACCCCTCAATTCGGCTCAAGCCATTAATGGAAACCCTTGCAGGCTATGGAGATCATGTCTCTCTGGAATTAGAGACTCTTCACACTATATACCACTATGTTAGTAATATGGAGAATCCCTTGTTGTTGTCAACTGCATGTATAGCACTCTCAATCCTCCTTCAAAGATAAACTTATATTAAAGCCAAGGCAAAGATAAAGGCTCAAGGGAGAGAAAGAGTCTAAACAAAGTAACAAAGGGACAAACACGGAACTCACCTATCCGTCGGTACCTCTCTCCGGCGTCCGAGAGGAAGTGGAGGTGACAGTAGGTGGGCCCCGTGTTGCTTTTATATGGTCCCTGATTGGTTAATTGCTTCGTTAATGGCAATCTAAATGGAGACGCATGCGCGCCACGTCTGCGTTTCAGGAAACAGATAACTGTTAATCTGCTACCCGCATTCGTCCACGGAACCCTGTAAAGTGCGCATACGCCGAGCTCAGCCAAGATACACTATTCAGACAAGCGACGATTACGCATGCCCCCGCACGGCAACACTATGACGGCAGGTCAATTACGTTAGTGTTGTTAACCCCGGGCATGCGCGCGGCTAGATATACTTAGCTCAATGTCCAATGTAAGAATGCGTGAACTCAAATTCACTACCAAAGTTTGGTGGCTCACATGTTGGTCGATTGTTGTGCTGCTCTCCTGCTCCTGGTATTGGGAAAGTTGGGATCTGGTTCCCAATGTACTGTTTGTTAGCCTCTTCTTCTGCCGTAGCTGCGACCACGGCCCTGTCCTAAAAAAGGATCGGGATAGAATTGTGGATGGGCTGGGAATTGTTGCATGGGTGGTCCAAAGGGAGGGTAACCCCAAGGTGCTGGTGGCCACCATTGGCCTAAACCCTGCTGATAATTCTGCATGCCCCTCTTTTTATTGGGTCTGCTTTGTTGTCCACTTCCCCTAGCTTGTGATGTGATGGAACCATCTGAATCGGTAGATTCTGACCCAGATGTCGAGTAATTAGACCCTGTACGTTTGCCCTTGCTATTAAATGAGGGCGCTACCCAATTATCACTAGTATATGGATAGATCTTAGTCATTGAGAATCGAGCCAGGTCTTTCTTAAATTTCTCAATTTTGTTAATCAGGATGTTATCTCGATATTCTTTATTTGTTTTATTTGACTCATCCAAATTCTTCTTGTAAATAGTGTTAGAGGTTATGGTAGCCTTGATTTTCCCCTCAAGGGTCTGAATCTCTATCAGAATTGTATCAGCCATTTTCTTAGCAGTGTTAATGATTAGGATCAGCCAGTCTCTCGTGCACCGCCAAGCAATGAGAGACCAATCACGAAGGAAAGTTTTATCTGTCAGGAACAGTCTCGGTGTATTTGTTACAATCAAACCAGTTGGAGCACATTTCTCTCTCAGATACTCTGCCATGGTGAGGCCATGGACAGATGTCCGTGAATGTGTTTTCTTTAGATTGAGTAATACAACCCAATCATTTTTCCGTGTACTTGAAATCTCAGGTAATGAGCCCAATATACTCGGGTTATTAGTCAAAATGTTGTTAAGCTCATCGTCACCGTATGCCAAACCTGCAGGGTCATCCATGGTGAGCCAAAGAGGTGTCACAAAAAAGAGATAAACCAAGTGAGCACTACAAAAGTCCTAGCCAATGAGGTTAAGACTGAAATACTAAAGACCCGCAACAAGAAGTTGCTCCAAAACCAAAAAACGACATTAAGTGAGGGTCAAAGAGACGTGCTTGTTTTAACCATTGACACTGGAACAACCTTTATTAAACATATTTTTGCTCCATTGCTCAATTTTTACAATTCACTTCCTTACTGCACTGCACAACATCAGTACCACCTTTGAGTAACCTTTGGCTGGAGAACACCATTGGTATCCACCTCCGTACCATCAGCAGATGGTCAGGGCGATGGCTGGATCCTTTTACTAATCTCATGTGACGACACTCCACCACTAAGGGTGGCCTGATGAGAATTTTTCAAGCCTTGGTTATTGCTCAAAAGGTAGAGCTGTATGACCTGTCTCCCTCTAGGTTCCACTCTGCGACACCACTTCCTAGACCCTAGTGTCCTTCTTCTTGTTTGTTTAGCTGTAGTAGGGGTATGGGACACAGGGGTCTTTAAATATTCCCCTCTCTTTGACCCTCACTTAATGTCGTTTTTTGATATATTGATACCTTCATAAGTCCAATAGGCCCAGTTTCAATATTGTGGTATTCTGATCATTTGACAATGTCAGTAGGGGAGCCCTACTCTGCTCAGCCCCTCTCCCCACCTTCACCATGCACTGTATAGTACCCCACATATCTCATCACTTATTACCCGATTTATGACATCATTGCTTACATTACTACAACATCTGAAATTACATCATTTATGACAAGAATGTGCGTGGTGAGGGGCGCAAAGTATAGTTTCCTTAGGGCATGAGATGTAGTTACTTGAGATAACTATAACTGGTTAATGTCAGTGTTTTTTTTAGTTTAAAATGTAACATTGTCACTGAGATTTTCACCTAACTATAATGTTACTTTACTCTTTAGTTTTTTTCCTGAATTTCTAATGGTTATTTAATGTAAAGTAAGATATTGTTACCATACTTAATTATAACTTCACTTCAGCCTCTGTTTTTTTCAGTGGCCATGGATACTGGGCAGTCATTGTTAGAACCATGTTTCCATAAGAAAAACATTTTATTGTTTTCCTAATAACTTCGGCATCATTTGACGAAACTTAAAAAACTTTCCAAGAAAAAAGTCTCATCCAACTCACCTCTTTACTGGCAAGTGTCTGGGTTATCTGTCAAGCGGAGAAAGGGGCAGTCCCAACACGCTTTTTCCCCATTCAGTTTTTCCATTGGAAAATTAGACACAGCTACAGCCAAACTGGCTGAACAGAATTATGTCAAATTTGCCAAAAAACTAGATATTATATAGATATTTCACATTGCAGAGGAGCCAGTGAGCTGACATATCTCTATATATGATCTGATTGGCTGACAACACATCAACAAAACTGTGGCGGCAGCCATTTCAGGACTCTGGGACTCAGTCTCTTGTCCTAAAAAGAGGTTAAAAAAAGGAATACAGTTGCAGTGTAGGGGTACCCTGCACCCCTAGGCCTGGTTAGTGGCTTCCAGAGGGACTATCTAGGCCCAAATTTATTTTTTTTAATTTTTCATCAAATTTGCTGTGGATCTATGTTAAAAGAAAAAAAAGCGGGCCCCACACTTACCACACTTAAAAAATCACCCCTGGATGGGTCAGGGTTTGGAGGTTGGTGATTCCATTATTTTTGGGGAGGGGGTGTGTGGCCCCACGCCCCAAGCCTTGGAAGGCCCCAGGGACCCCATCCGTTAGGAGTGAAATTCAATTTTAAGTTGAGGACGGCACCTAGTCCCTCCAACCTGACCCTTTATCATTGCCTTTGGACCTCATCTCCTGGTGCCACATTCACTTGGAAGGAGAGGAGGGCATGTGGGTCCCCACCGCAAGAATGCCTGGGGAACACATCCACTGGGGCCAAATACAAATTATGAGAAGAGGGCCTGCATCTACCTCCCCGGGCCTCAAAAGGCATGCGGACCCCAACGCCTGGGTTGACATTAATTTAAAGGAGATCACTATATATTACCTACTAGCGGTTGCCAGTAGGTAGTTATATTTAGGACCAAATATGCAATGTACTGCTTATAACCTCACATATTACATTACTCATGAAATGTCAGTGACATCACTGATGACATCTCAAATGATATCACTGATAACATCACTTTCTTTTTTTTATTGTATATTTAAAGGGAGGAGGGGCAAGCGTTCTACCCCCCACCCCTCCCCCCCGGGCCACTTTCAGTCTTGGGTATCACATCCCCTTGGGCCTGCGCTCCTTTTCTATATTATTTTTTTTAGCAATCCCACCCAGGGCACCCACATTTTGAACGTTGGGGACCATGGGGGAGCCTGAAGGCCCCTGTGATCACTGCCAGCTGCTTGCCATCCTGACACTAGGGATTACACCTTTTACTCTACACCCCAAAACTCCTACACGGAAATGTACTACATTCTGATTTCTGAGTCCTACTCACACTTAATAGAACAAACTACTGTATCCCCAAGAACGCTATAGTATGAATAGTATGTGACGTGAGATTCCAAGAGAAGGAGGATTAGTAGCTTGAGACAGCAAGTTTTACGTTTCCAAAGTCATCGTTGTGGAAAGTATTGCAGAAGAAAATACAAGTTTAAAGGTACATTTTACACCAAATGTCGGTTTTTGTTTTCCCTGTCCAGTCATTTCTAAAGGAAGAGTAAATTATGTTTTTTCTTCTGTAAGGCACACAATAACTCGGAAATCTCCTAAGAATACCTACAACTTAAAAAGAACAGAAGTGTCAAAGTATAACAATGACTACAATCCAGTCATTTTAAAAATGTGGAATGAGAACATGGACATCCAGTATGTTGCAGATAACTCAATTGCTGTTGCACGTTATGTTACATCGTACATAACAAATTCTGAAAAAACTGAGATGAAACAAATGTGGGAAGAAATTGCACGAGAGAAAAACCTTATCAAAAAATTGTACAGCTTTACTTTGCAAATGCTTTCCCACCGAGAAGTTGGATCCTATGAATGTTCAGACCGCTTGTGGTCTTCAAGTTTATATTCGAAGTCATGAGGAATCATTTGGGTAAGTTTAGTTCTTGCCTGCAAACGAAATAGAGTGTTGAAAACATTGGAAGAAATTGAAGAATTAGCAACAAATGAGCCGGACAGTACAGACATTCTTAAAACTAATATGTTGGACACATACTATCCGAAAAGGAGTCGACATCTGGAACAGGTATGTCTGTATGAAGTACTTCAACATTACAGCTGCTTCCAAAGAAATGTTAAACAGAATTTAAAAGAAGGAAAGTTTGCAGTAGTTGGATGTCATGGTTTTATAGTAAAACATGCAAAGGGTAATCTTATAAACCACAAGAAACTTAGTTGTGAAACTCCAGATAAGCGAGAATTTTACTATTTAGCACTTCTGCAACTGTTTAAACCATGGCGTAGCGAAAGTGAATTACTTGGAGAGTTTGACTGCTTCAAATTGTTTTTTAATGCATGTTAAGATAGCATTGGATGTACAATTTCCCCTACATATTTAAAAATGTTGAATGATAAAGTTGAACAGGAAAGACTATTACAGCTGAAATACCTCATGAAAGTTCTCAAGATAGTCAAAGTAGTGGTCCATGTAGTCAAGATCCTCTTGGACAACCAATGCTGGAAAATGAAGCAGCGATTGCTATGCATGAAGTCGAAATTGCAATGCAACAAGCACACAAGGAGAATATTACATTGGAAAACTTAGAAGAACAAGTAAATGTTGAACAGAAAGAAATATATGTGCAAGTGAGAGAACGGATAGAACATGGTCTGTTGCATGAAAAAAAAAGAATGTGTGTGTTCATCTTTTAAACCTCTCCTGTGATGTACATCAGTGGTCGAGCTGGGACAGGTAAACGTTTTTTAATTAAAGTTTTGACCAGTTATCTTCAAAAAACTACTGGCTCACAATTATGTTGTGTGGTAACAGCTCCAACTGGATTAGCTGCACACTATGTTAAAGGAGTTACTTTGCAAAGATTATTGATGTTACCAGTTGAGCATGATAATCAATTAGAATATCAGAAGTTGTCCGGAAAAGCTTCTTATGAAGTGTCGAGTGCTGAAGAAAATGAAACTTTTAATTATTGATGAGTTGAGCATGGTCTCAAACTTAATGCTTGCTTTTGTACACTTAAGAATGCAACAGGTATTAAGAACAGATTACGAAGTTCTTTTTGGGGGAAAACATTTAATTGTACTTGGAGATCTGCCACAAATAACCCCTGTAAAAGGAGAACCAGTGTTTAAAACTCTCCTACATGCAGACGCTAAGAAATCTTTGGGAAGTATTGGAAATGTGAATCTGTGGTTACATTTTGAATATTAAGAACTCACTCAGAATATGTGACAAGCAAGAGATGAAGATTATGCAAATATTCTAAAAGATGTAAGAATTTGTGTTCTAAGCAAATATGGTAAACAAGCTTTTCAAAGTCCTCTACTAAAGAACTTGTTTACAAATGAAAACACACCAGCTGAAGTAATGTACAGGAAAATGAAAGAAAAAAAGTCTATAGTTTGCTTAATGCCCACAGTGGAAGAGTGTTATAAATTTAATAGAGAGCTTATGAAATTGGAAAATCAAGAACAATTTCAAATTGAAGCTATTGATAAAATCGGGCATCAAGGAATAACAATTGTTCTTTCAGAAAAACTACAGACGAAATTGGATTATTTGGAAAAGTCTGTATCAAAAACTGCTGCCTTAGAAAAAAATGAAGATGTATGTTTAAACTGTCGGGTAATTTTGAAGCGTAATCTGAATGTAGAAGAAGGTTTAGTGAGTGGAGCCATGGGAAAAGTTGTTGATTTTGTGAAATATCCAAATAGAAATGGAATTGAATTCTTGAATGTTAAATTTGATCAGATTACAGAGGTAAGACAGAATGCACGTTCTGCTGCACGTTTTATGCTTGTAAAAGACTTGTATGTTCGTAGAAAACAGTTTTCCTTCTGTTTAGCATATGCAATAACTATTCATAAATCTCAAGGTTTAAATGTAGATAATGCTTTGGTAAATGTAGGAAGAAGTGTGTTTAAAGAAGGGAATGGTATATGTTGTATTATCTCGTGTTAGAGAGTCGTCTGGTTTGTATTTAATTGATTTTAATGAGAACAAGGTTAGTGCTGATGTTAATTGTGTAAGAGATGTAATCCTTTGAGAAGGCTTTATGCTCCAAGTTTAAGTGAATATCCTATTTATGAGAAATGTGTTGTGTGTTCAAAATGCAAACATGTTGAAGAATCAACTATGGTTGCAAAGCAGAATAAAAATCAAGAGAAAAGAAACAATGTAAAGAAGCAGAAAATACAAACAAGTAATGGTGTTGTTGGACACCAATTAGAAAATGCTTCTGGTGTCAACTGCTATGGTAATGGTATTCTAAACGTTATATTTTATCTTGAAGATGTGTATTGTGAAATTATGGAAAGTCAAGAAAAAAGATTATGTTTGGCACTTTATACTTTATTCCAGGAAATGAGAACTGATAGAAGTAAGATCCATTCTGCTTCTGGTATTTGCCAACTGTTGGATACATGTACTGGAACTTTAACGTTCAGTGCTAATATATAACAAGATGCACAAGAATTTCTGATGGTTATGCTTGGAGTATTAGAAGATGAAGGAATTCAGATTGAGAATTTACTTGGTCTTAGTTACAAGTGGGAACATAAACATAAAGAGTGTTCATTAACTTCAAGCACTATAGTTGACAGAGAACGATTTCTTTATTTAATAAAACTAGGCCTGGGCGGAAAACTACGCTACGCTCGCGTAGTTTGCGAAGTTTGCACTACTTCGCACAACGCGAATTGCACGTGCCACAGTGCAAACACGCATAGCGCAGCGGTCATTTCTTGCTTGCTCGGGGTCTTCAACGTCAAGTTGGCGACCGCGAGCAAGCAAAATGACATCCTGGCGAGACTTTTTCCTTGTTCGCGATTAGCAACATCAAGTTGCCGAACGCGAGCGTGGAAAATAATCCTCCCGACAAGATTCTCAACGTGGGAAGGTCAGGTTTCTCATTGCGAGTGGTCGCGTATGTTCACGACCGCTCGCGAAGAGAAACTACCAGTCCGCATTGAGAAAGCTACCACTCGAGTAAAAATCTACTCCAGCGGCAGAAAACGACAGCTTGCACTGTGCGAGATGCCGTTTTCAATTATTGCACAGTGCCGGATCCTTGCCCGCACTGTGCAATCATCTACGAACATGCTACTACACAGTTCGCGTAGTGCTACATGTATCTTGCGTACTGAGAAGTGACTTCGCGTAGCTACGCATAGCGCTACTTCGCAAACTACTCCCAGGGTTAAACAATACCTGACTGCAAATCTGTACCATTTTCCAAATTAGTAAAAGAAGCTGATCACGAGATGATGTGCTCTCATTGTAAATCAACAATGCTATCTACATTATGCCTACAAAGATATGGAAATATTTGATTATAATTCTGCAATGCTGTAGACCAAATGGAAGAAAAGTGGGAACCAAAATTAAAAATGTTGTTGCTAGTCAAGTTTCTATTTCTGGAAGAACTTTTGCAACAGTTGCTATTGTTTTCCATACTGGAAGTACTACTACATGTGTACTTTATACTGTTTATTTCAGGTGTAATAATGGATGGAGTCACTGCAACGATACACACTTGAAAATGAAATTGAGATTGCCTTGTGAATTACTCAACTCATACTTGATATTTCTGAAACAAAGATTTTAGATACACCATTCGGCTTTGTGGGAAGGTGTAAATATACTTTAAGGAATTCATAATGGATGCTTTCAAAGCAAAATTTGTGATTCATTATTTGGCGTATTTGGAATATGTGCACAGAAACTACGAAGTAAAGGTAAAATTTGAAGATTGAAAATAGTATTTGATGTGTTACTCATGTTGATTTTGTATTATATTTGTGAGAATTAGGGATTTGTTTTTTTAATAATCTAGTTGATTGTGTTTTTTTCCCTGCTGTTTATGAAGAAACTATTCTGACATCACTGTGAATAGTGAAGTTAAGTAGTAGCTGATGACAGCAAAAAGGGAGAAAAATTGTTATCTGAGTGTTAAATAATTTTGTATTGTTTAAAAAGTCATTTTTATTTGTGAAATGTATTACAGTCTATTTTATGTAGTTGAAAAGTTACAAAAAACACTACTAATGACCAATACAGTAGTATTAGCATTTAAGAAACCTTAGAAATTCACTGAAAATGCCATAGGTTTCAGGCACGTTATAGTTAGAAAATAGCACTTAAAAAACCTTGGAAATTCACTGAAAAAAAACATAGGTTTCAGGCACGTTATAGTTAGAAAGTAGCATTTAAAAAACCTTCGAAATTCACTGAAAAAAACATAGGTTTCAGGGACGTTATCGTTAGTTGGACATTTCACTCATACAAAACGGTAGAAATTCCCGTTATAGTTAGTTGAGCTAACTATAACTCGTGCCCCGGCATGCTCTGCTGATGACATCCGATTGCTGAGGAAAATTTTCCCAGGGATCCCTATGAGTGATAGAAAGACCTTAGTACAGGCTCCACTAGTCAGTAGACTAGACGATGGTAATGCACTATTGATAGGAATTAGAGAGGATCTTTGCCACCAGACTACAAGTGGTGCAAAACACAGCAGCACGACTGGTCCTTAATAAACCATGCTGTACCCCCTCTCGCCCTTTTCTGCAACAGTTGCATTGGCTACCTGTAAGGAAAAGAGCAATGTTCAAGTTACTGGTAATGGTATTCAGAGCGCGGCAGGGCATTGGCCCCCTCTATTTAAGGAGAAAGGTAATAGCCTACACCCCTGCTCTCGAGCTAAGATCTAGTAATCGAAATCTGCTCTGCCCATGTGAAATCAAGCAAACAAAAATGGGAGGATGCGCTTTCTCGTATCTTGTGCCTCTCCATTTGAATCAGCTGATGGATGACCTGTGCACATGCCCTAGCCTGGAACAATTTAAGAGCTATTAAAAACTTGGTTGTTTTAAAGTTGTAACTCTTGTCCTAGCCGCCTGCACTGTGACGCCAAAAGCACCAAGAGATCCCTTCTGGGATGATTTGTTTGCGCAATATAAGTCTTAAAAATAAATAAAATAAATATATATATTTTTATATATATATATATATATTCACTAAAAAAACATAGGTTTCACAATCGTTATAGTTAGGAATTAGCATTTAAAAAACCTTTGAAATTCACTGAAAAAACCATAGGTTTCACACTCGTTATAGTTAGGAATTAGCTTTTAAAAAACCTTTAAAATTTACTGAAAAAACCATAGGTTTCACACCAGTTATAGTTAGCTGAATATTTTACTCATACAAAACCAGTGAAATTCCCACGTTATAGTTAGTTGGACTCACTATAACTCGCGCGCCCGCAATCCACTGCTGATGATGTCACATATTACATCATTCATGACATAGTCAGTGACATCACTGATGACATCACTGATGACGTCTCAAATGACATCACTGATGACATCACTGATGACATCTCAAATGACATCACTGATGACATCACTGATGACATCATCCATGTGATAATACAATACACTTCCTCACACTCTAATCTAACCTATGATACACCCAGTGTTAAATACAAACTACCATTCCTGAAACCATTGACAAAGTAAAACCACTTACCACATACGCACTCACTGATTTCTAGGTCTACACACACATCCACTCATTCACCCATGCAATCTTTCATACATACAGTCACTCATCAATACAAGACCAACATATGCACTCATACACCTATACAGAGACTCACACACTGCCACTCATCCATGGAGTTACTCACACACCTAGTCAGTCATGTAAAGAATCAATCACACTCCCATTTCCACAACTATACAGTTATACACACAAAACTTTGCTTAATTAAACATAGACTAACACATACTTACTATCTTTTACAATCACTGATACAAGTACATATTGATAGATACAGTCACGTATGCAATCACAGGCTGTTATATATAGTCATTTATATATGACAACTCTCACATGCACTGTGTTTTACATATGCACTTACATGGACATGTAGCACTGAGATATCCATTCAGTCACCAACACACCCATGCACACAGTAAACCGCCTATACAGCTGTTTACTCATGCACTCTTGAACCCATACACCAAGTGAATTAACTGCTCACACATCTATGTACAGAGTCACACACCTCCCAGCCACCTCCACTCACACTCACCCTCACAAACAAATACTTGGGTTACCAATCATTAACCCATATAGCCAGTCATATAGCTACTAATCAATACATGCAGCACCTTACACAACAACAGACATAATGATGCACACATTCTAACAGTTTAGTCACTAACCCATGCATTCAGTAAGACACATTTAATCTCCCACTCTTACAGTCAGTCACGCACCTACTAAATCTTTCATCCAGACACTTATACATCCACTCATTCTTCAATATGTAAAACATATTTAAACATTACAGAAACACACAGCCACTGGATGATGTCATCAGTGATGTCATCAGTGATGTCATTTGAGATGTCATCAGTGATGTCATCAGTGATGTCATTTGAGATGTCATCAGTGATGTCATCAGTGATGTCACTGACCATGTCATGAATGATGTAATATGTGACATCATCAGCAGTGGATTGCGGGAGCACGAGTTATAGTGAGTCCAACTAACTATAACATGGGAATTTCAATGGTTTTGTATGAGTAAAATTTTCAGCTAACTATAACTGGTGTGAAACCTATGTTTTTTTCAGTGAATTTTAAAGGTTTTTTAAATGCTAATTCCTAACTATAACGATTGTGAAACCCATGTTTTTTTAGTGAATTTCAAAGGTTTTTTAAATGCTAATTCCTAACTATAACGATTGTGAAACCTATGTTTTTTTTGTGAATTTCATAGTTTTTTTAAAAGCTAATTCCTTTATATATCGAGTTTGTAACCTACGATTTTTAAACAGTTTTTTTATTAGCTGTTTTTTATAACTATTAATATTATTATTATTTTTTGTACAATTTTTTTTTACAGTCTATTTTTCATGTTTTTTTAAAATCATTTTGTCTTGGAGTGCTCAGGGTGCGCGCACTGGTAAGCTCAACCAAGAGCGCAGCGAGAGCGCTATTTCGCATGCGTAAAAAAAGCTAGCAAAACGTCATTCAGGCGCGCCGCGTAAGTGCCCCGGAAGCGCCTACATTCGTGCTGCGTAAGCACCCCCGGAGGCACTCCGGTGCGCGCAGCGTAAGCACGTCAAGTCATGTGACCTTAAAATAACTCTTTTCATTGGTTGTTAACAGTTTTTTTTACAACTAATGAAAACCCCACCCATTTCCTTCACTTCTTCTTTCACTTTGGAGACAGCAAGACCTGTTTTTTTCTGTCCTACCATTTTGTGTAAAGAATGGCTGCCAGAGCACCCAGCAGCAGCGAGGAGTCAGATGACTTCATTCAGGAAGAGCCTCCTCAGCACTCCAGTTCTTGTGTGGAGATTGTTAGCCCAGATGCGTCGATGCAATGCCCCACCTCTTTTAAAATAATGCACAATTTTAGGTGTTGGTATTATTTTTATTTTTATTATTATTGCCTTCCTTTTTCTTTTTTCGAGTGGATGTGTGTACATTTACATGGTAGATGAGAGTCCCAAATAGATATGACGCTCCCGTGTAGTCCGTTGTCTTTCCTTTCAAGACAACCCCCAGTCCTGTTTCTATGCCTGTGATTCCAGGGCGCAGACCAGAACGTCCCCTTACACGCTCTTTTTAATGACGCTGCGCGCCCTGACCGCGAGATTGTCTCCCGACTAATGGACGGCGGAGCTTTGAAACGAAGACTGAATGTCTCCCTAAACCGCGTGTGACCTGGGGGATTTGTAGCAACAGAGGTAGGCATGCTTGATCGTCACCTCGCATGTAGATCTTTAGTGTAGACCTGAATAATGTCTGTGCACACGTGGGTAGTAATTGCGGATTGTGTTTTGTTTGTGTTCTTTTTAATCCTGACTGCAGGTAACCCTGTTGACCTTTTTTGAGGGCGTGTAAATAGTCTAGGTGTGCACACACCGACGAAATAATCTATCCCCTCCACCGAGAACTGATATTTGTGAAGGTAGGCTAGAACCTCGTATGTGGCATGATTTGCTTTAATTACCGATGGTACTGTGTAGTCCATATAGTTAATAGATCCGATTTTTGGCTCTCTCTCTATATACCTTCCAGGAGAGTTTGAACTGATTGACCCATAGGAAGAGGTCGTCTGTACCCCTCAGGGTGGTGCCTCTGCACTTCCTTCTGGGGGGGCACCTGTACTTCATTTGGCAGGTATTTAGAACCTTGTGGCGGCTGCCTGTGTTTCATTGAAGTGGTCTACTTATCCTTGATTGCATGCCCTCTGATATCTGTCTGTAGGCACATGGTGGATAGAAGAATGTGTCCGTGGTGATCGGGTTTCTATAATCTGTGTATTCTTTCTCACCTGTGTGAAGATTTAGCTTTTTTGTTTTTTTTGCTTTTTCGCTTATAAATGAGGCGTGGTTTTGACACCGTTACTTTCACGTTTTTAACCTTCTGGTGGTCATTGCATCGGTACAAATGGGTGAGTTTTTTCTTGCGGCATAGTGTGTTTTTAGGAATTATATAAATTGTATCTGTGTATATATTTTCCAGTACCCTTGTCCTGATGAAGCCACAAGAAACTACTGGCGGAAACGCGACCGCGACTGCGTCGACAGATAATTAATAGTGTTTTCTTTACCCTCCTGTTTCTCTTTTTGTTTAGGGTACATAGTTGAATATTTTGTATATATTGTAATTACCTGTTTTTGATTACTGTATATAGTCTGGTCACCTCCCCCCCTTTTTTGTGATTCAATATTTTGTCCTTTGCAAAAATCATATCATTCATTGTTGAAAAAAAGAGTGTAGAAAACAGGTTAATAAATTGTTTCCTGTTTTGAAGTAGCGTTTGCTTAATTTATCCCTTAGTACCTTTTTGTTCTACTTCTTCATCCATGTGATGTTCCTTGCCCAGGTATGGGAGGGTAATGTGGGCAGAACCCCTGTTCATTACGTAGTCCTCAGCACCAAGGTCAAGGAGCATTTTATTTGGAAGTTTTTTTCAATACCTGAAGGATTAAAAAAGGTGAATGCTCCCAAAGTGGAATGCAAAATCTGTAAAACTGTGCTTTCCCGAGGAGACCCAAGAAGGAAGTACAGTTTTGGGAACTCCACAATGATTCGCCACGTCCAATGGAGGCACCCCCAGAACTTTGCCCGGGAGAGTGTCCGAGACCTGGCACGTAATCCCCCAAGGGATGGTGCCTCTACATCTACAGGAGGAGCCACAACATCAGGGAGAGGACGTGCAGCGGAGTTGGAGATGATTCCGAACATTCAACCTGTTTTTACTGACATTACTATAAAGTGCAAGCAATGCGATGAAATGCTTTGCTATGGTGAGCAGAGCATCAAGCTCATTGCACGCAGGAGGCAAGAACACCGCTGCCCTCCCCAGCCCTATTTTTTCCCCTTTTTTGCTCCTGTTGAGCAGTTTTGCATTCCCTGTTTTTGTTTTTGTTCACAAAAAAACAAAAAAAAGAAGAAAAAAAACAGTTCTTTTTAGAACTACCTCCAATTCTCAAAAAAGAGCTGTATTCTTAACAAATTCAAAAGGAGTAACTGTAGTGGAGTGCAGTGAGAGAGGAAAGGAAAATGAGTGAGGGAGCAAAGAAAGGGACGAGAGGGGAAGGGAAGTAAACTAGGGGGACTGAAAGAAGGTGAGTGTGGGAGGTGAGTGAGGAGAAGGGGAGTGAACAAGGGGAATAAGGATAAGTGAAGAAAATGTAGTAAAGGAACGGGGTGTGGAAGGGTAAGAAAAGAGCAGTGATGTTGAGGAAAGAGTTGTGATACAGACTGGATAAAGGCAAGTGAGTGTGAGACAAGGGGAGTAAGGGAGTGAAGAGACAGAGAAAGTGAAGGAAAAAGTGAGAGTAGAGGACTGAGTGAGGGAGGAAAGAAACATAAGTGAGTGAGTGTGGCTGAGTTATAGGGAGTGAGCGTGATAGAAGAGGAGTGACAGACTAAGGGGTCGGCGAGAATGAGGCTAATAGAGAAAGAATGAGGGAAGGGGAGTGTAGAAGTAAGAGGACAGAGGGAGTAAGAGAAGGAGTTAGTGAAGTGGAGTAAGGAGAGTAAGGGAAGAGAAAAGAGTGAAGGAGCAAAAGAAGGAAAGAGATAGGAAGGAAAGTAAAGGAGAAGGTTTGAAAAAAGGTGAGTGTGGGAGTATGGCTGAGTTAAACGGAGTGAGCGTGATAGAAGAGGAGTGAGAGACTAAGGGGACGGAGAGAATGAGGCTAACAGAGAGAGAATGAGGGAAAGGGAGTGTAGAAGTAAGAGGACAGAGGGAGTAAGAGAAGGAGTTAGTGAAGTGGAGTAAGCAGAGTAAGGGAAGGGAAAAGAGTGAAGGAGCAAAAGAAGAGAAGAGACAGGAAGGAAAATAAAGGAGAAGGTTTGAAAGAAGGTGAGTGTGGGAGTATGGCTATGTTATAGGGAGTGAGCGTGATAGAAGAGGAGTCAGAGACTAAAGGGACGGAGAGAATGAGGCTAACAGAGAGAGAATGAGGGAAGGAAAGTGTAGAACTAACAGGACAGAGGGAGTAAGAGAAGGAGTTAGTGAAGTGGAGTAAAGAGAGTAAGGGAAGGGAAAAGTGTGAAGGAGCGAAAGAAGGGAAGAGACAGGAAGGAAAGTAAAGGAATAGGTTTGAAAGAAGGTGTGTGTTGGATTGTAGCTGAGTTATAGGGAGTGAGCGTGATAGAAGAGGAGTGACAGACTAAGGGGTCGGAGAGAATGAGGCTAACAGAGAGCGAATGAGGGAAGAAGAATGTAGATGAAAGAGGATACAGGGAGTTTGAGAAAGAGTTAGTAAAGTGGAGTAAGGAGAGTAAGAAAAGGGAAAAGAGTGAAAGAGCAAAACAAGGGAAGAGAGAGGAAGGAAAGTAAAGGAGAAGGTCTGTAAGAAGATGAGTGTGGGAGAATTGCTGTGTTATAGGGAGTGAGTGTGACAGAAGAGGAGAGAGAGACTAAGGGGATGGAGAGAATGAGGGTAACAGAGAGATAATGAGGGAAGGGGAGTGCAGAAGTAAGAGGACAGAGGGAGTAGGAGAAGGAATTAGTGAAGTGGAGTAAGGAGAGTAAAGGGAAGAGAAAAGAGTGAAGGAGCAAAAGAAGGGAAGGAAAGTAAAGGAGAAGGTTTGTAAGAAGGTGAGTGGGGAAGTATTGCTGTGTTATAGGTAGTGAGTGTGACAGAAGAGGAGTGAGAGACTAAGGGGACGGAGAAAATGAGGCTAACAGAGACACACATACTGTTGGCAGAGACAGACATGGTACATTATATCTAACATTCTGATCATGTGCCTAAGATCACACTGTGAGTGAAGCTTGATTCACCCATCAGTGTGATCTTAGGCAGAGACACACATACTGTTTGCAGAGACAGACATGGTACATTATATGTAACATTCTGATCATGTGCCTAAGATCACACTGTGAGTGAAGCTTGATTCACCCATCAGTGTGATCTTTGGCAGAGACACACATACTGTTGGCAGAGACAGACATGGTACATTATATGTAACATTCTGATCATGTGCCTAAGATCACACTGTGAGTGAAGCTTGATTCACCCATCAGTGTGATCTTAGGCAGAGACACACATACTGTTGACAGAGACAGACATGGCACATTATATCTAACATTCTGATCATGTGCCTAAGATCACACTGTGAGTGAAGATTGATTCACCCATCAGTGTGATCTTAGGCAGAGACACACATACTGTTGGCAGAGACAGACATGGTACATTATATCTAACATTCTGATCATGTGCCTAAGATCACACTGTGAGTGAAGCTTGATTCACCCATCAGTGTGATCTTAGGGAGAGACACACATACTGTTGGCAGAGACAGACATGGTACATTATATCTAACATTCTGATCATGTGCCTAAGATCACACTGTGAGTGAAGCTTGATTCATCCATCAGTGTGATCTTAGGCACATCACCAGGATGTTACATGTAATATACCATGTCTTTAAAAAAAATGTACTTCCATATTTTTAAAGACATCAACTAAGCATACCTTTTTACCAGAAAACATTTTCTATAGTAAATTGTTTTTCACACAAAGCACAGCCCTTTTAAATGACCACTACAAAGCAAAGCAGAAACCTAACTCATTTCCAAAATACATTTCCAATAAGCAGTATACAATTTTTAAACAGCATTACAAAAACAATAACACACAGTGCAAGAATAAAGAAGCACAATATGCTTATTAATCTTCCCTATACTGCATACAGCAGTGTATCTTCATTAAATGAATCATATATCAGATAACACACAGGCACAGAGTAAAGTGAGACACAAGCAAAGAATACTCTTTAAGCTGATTGAGGCAAACTGTTACAAGGCACAGGTGTCATTATTAAAAAATGTGAAAATGTTTTCGCTTATTTCAAACAGAAAGGCAGTGTGATACTTCACCAAAATTTAAATAGCAGACTTTTTTCCAGAAAATATTTTCCATACTAAATCGTTTTTGACACAAAGCACAGCTCATTTAAATGACCACTACAGAAACAAAGCAGAAACCTAACTCATTTCCAAAATACATTTCCAATATGCACCATTCTATTTTTAAACAACATTACAAAAACACATGACACAAAATGCAAGAATAAAGAAGCACAATATGCTTCTTAATCTTCCTCATAGTGCATACAGCACTCTATCTTTTTTAAAAGAATCATTACTCACCTTTAAAAATGCTTTGGAAGATATAGAACAGTGTCAGTCACACTCAACAGATTTTCTTAAGCAGAATCTCTGAATAATGCTTCTTTCACTTGAGCCTCAGAATAATGGCACAGATTCTTTCTCATTTCAGACCCATATTCTTGTACATAACCAATGAAAATTCTTCCCACACAAATTCAAAACCAAACTGCACATTTTAATTGGTTGTACATTTGAACACTTTGAAACTCACATAACATTCACCCATCCCCCCAGTGCTCATTCCCCTGTAACCATGGTAACTCCCTCCTAACCAAGCACACAGTTCAGAAGTTCATCATACTATGTTGCAAAAGAATCCATCAAGGGTGTTTGACCTCTCAATGTACTAGCTAATCTAATGCAATGTTTCTTTAAATGACTTTTTCTCAACCATTGAAATGACTTCTTTAAAAAAAAAAGCATGCACCCTAATTTTCAGTGGAGATTTTTAAGAAAGCACCAATAATTTCTGGTTGTTCAAGTGCACTGAATCTCAACATCATAATCAAACTGCCATTTCATTTCCACAACTCATCTGAATACAAGCACATCTACCTTCAAGATGCCAAAAGTCTGGTTTGTGGGTCATAGCTTTGTCTTCTGGAGTGAAAGATTTGCAAGCAACAGAGGAATTTACAACCTTGATTTACCAAATGGGGACATTGTGTGGATTGGACAGAGAGGAGTAAGATGCCACCAATTGATACCATTGATAAAATCCTTTATGCATCTTCCACACCCTGACCTTATAATTGTGCACTGTGGTGGAAATGACCTAGGCACTTTGACTGGGGTAGGTCTGGAAATGCTTTTAAAGGACATCTTTGGGCAATTGATGTCACTTTTTCCAAAAACTGCCTTGGTATTTTCTAATATATGCCAAAGGCAAAAATGGAACTGGTCCAACCAATTTTGTCCACAGATTGAGAAAGCAAGGAAACATGTAAATAAATCTGTTTTTGCTTTCCTCAGAGACTATGGTATGGGTTCCATTTACCACAACAACTTGCGTTACAACATGCAAGGCATCTATAGGAGAGATGGTGTACATTTTACAGATGAGGGGAATAGAGTTTTCCCCTTGAATATGAGACTCTGCATTGGTACCTACTTGTAGGTACAAAAAACACCCACATAACACAACAGCTCTTTTCAGAGCTACCCTACTTTTAAGCACTCAAAATTATTTTTTTACTCTATTTTCTTGCACTATTTTTCCCCGTGGTGCGCTCAGGGTGCGCGTACCGGAGAGAGCACCTGGGAACGCACCCAGCGCTTACCCCGCGAAAAAAAAAAAAAAAAAGGGTTTTTGCCCTTCAGGGTCCTTCTAGGGCCCCCTCATAAAACCTAGGGGGTCAGGGGGTGTCTACCCTGCCCCCTTTTAATCATTCCCCCCCCTTTTTTTTTCACCTCTTCTGTCTCGATTCTACCGAGACACAAGATGGCGGACTCTCCGGATTGTTTAGAATGTTGACAGACACCCGAGAGCCAATCAGCTTTCCGCTCGCGCACTCCCGTAGCGTGCCGGGTGCGCTCCCCGGTACGCGCACAGGTGAGCGCTCGTAGCGCCTATAGATATAGATATGTTTTTGAAGTTAATTTTCAAAAAAACTACTGGAGCAATTTTCACCAAATATAGCAAAGGAACATCTGCGTACCAGTCCCTACAATTTTGCCAAATTTCTCGTAATTCCGTTCAGCCGTTCGGGCTGTAGACTTGTCAGACCGTCCTATGGAAATTAACATGGGGAAAACACGTTTTGGGACCTCCCTTTTTTCTCAACCCCCACTTAACGAAACCCCCCGAAACTTTCAGGGAAGGAGCAGAGCAGAGCTAGCCAAACTTTTGGAAAATTACACGCAAATTCCTCAACCGGCGCCAAAGTTATTCCCAATAGAATGTTGCAGATTTCCTATGGTAGCTAGGTCCTAACTATAACTACCTACTGGTGACCGCCAACTCAACGCAGAATATACGAGCAGTTTTTTCATCAACAAGGACGCAGGTTCACGAAGGAAACAATTGTAGCGCGTCCCCGGATGCTACCGGGTAAGAGATGAACTGCCTGTAATTCTTAGATACATTGTTGAAATACCACTGGCGAGATAGATACATTTTACGTGGTCACGGCTGTAACCACGTGGGGCGAAAATGTTTGATGAAACCGAGAGACGCAAAGCTGAAGAGGGCATGTTTAAAAATAAGAAGAAGGCCACGGGAGTGCAGGGTGCAGCGTCTGAAATCACAGACAAAAACGCGAGTGATTTAAATATGAAATTATCTGCGTTAGAACGTCTTTATGAAAGGGAATGCAGAAAATGGTGGGAAGCCACGTCATTGCAGAACTACATAGACGTTAATCGTGTGCCCAGAGGATTAAGGATCTATACTATCCCTGCATACGAGAACCCTGATCCTGAACTATTGGACGCATGGGCGGAGCACACTGCCCAATCATGTAAGGGAAGTCTTATGATATTGGTACGCTTCGCCTGGTCCGATAGGGAGAAAGCCCTGGCCGAAATCAAAGACATAGAACATGACCTGTCTAAAGAGCAAGATCAACCCAAACTGGAAGAAAAACGTGAAGCAATGAAAAAAAGATTAAAGAAATATGAGGAGAAAATCAAACTGAGAAAGGAGGAGAAATTCGAGAGGGATGAAAAGGACTATCGGATGGGAAGGGTACTTACCTTCTCAAAGAAGTATGACCAACCACGCAAAGAACTCAGAATGAAAAAGAAAAAGCAATCTGGGGCTAGTACTGTTGTGCCCGAAACCTCTGAATCTTCTCTAACTGGAGAGGAGGTGTCAAGCGAGGATGGTCAGGACGAGGTAATCGAGTCCTCGGGTTTTCAGGAGGAGTATCAAGTCATGCGCACGAAGCAGTATCCTGGAGGAATGGGCAAACCCCCAGAAAGAAGAACACAAAGAGGAAGACGAGGAGGGGGGGCTGGAGCCACAAAAACCGCAGGCTCGCCACCAATAACCAGGAGCATGAAGAGTGCTTTCAAGAAGAAAACTTAGGCACCGAAGATAATCTTACGATTGTGAACTTGACTCCTAAAATCCTGACCACCGAGGAGAAATATATCCTGAAATTGGGATTGACCTTTTGCCCTGAAAAGAATTTCGAGTTCACACAGACACGGATAGATCTGTTTAAATACACCCGCAAACTCAAGCTGTTTAAATACTTCAAATTGAAACCTCCCTTACCCAAACCAGCGGCTGCTGGAGAGGCAGAAGAGAGCACGATACTGTGTAAAGATCTGGAGGGTATTCGATCCCTGGAAGAATTAAGAAGGGAGATAGACGAAGATGATTCTGTCAACTTAAGAGATACACAGATGTTGACACATATGGAGGTACAGCAAAGAGGGGGTGCAACGAACTTTAAACCGGGTTCCACCTTTATGCCCATTATGGGAGCAGACGCGATAGATACCTTTTCAGAAGCTGTAATTCAGGATTTGAAAATTCTCAGAAGTAGACACAAAACTGATCATGGTAAATCGAACTTCACCTTTAAGCAAAGGATGTCTTTGAAAAAATTATGTGAGGATTCTTCCCTGGTATGTAAGCCCTCGGATAAGGGGGGCAATATTGTACTGCTTACTAAATCGCAATATGAACAAGAAGCATTGCGGCAATTGAATGATCCCAAAACATACATAAAGGTGAATGAATCAACATACAATAAGAGCATCCAGGATTACCACGACATGATATTTAAGTGGTACAACAGAAACATGCTAAACGGTGATGAACACTTATTCTTGAGATGTTTAAATCCTATAACCCCGACCTTTTATTATCTACCTAAGATACATAAGGATCCGGTAAATCCACCTGGGAGGCCTATTGTTGCCTCTCAAGGCAGCCTAACTGAAAACTTGTCTATCTATGTGGACTCATTTCTCTCACCTCATGTGGTCAATTTAAAATCCTATCTGAAGGATACAAAACATTTTTTGAACTGTATTGAGAATATAGTTTGGTCAGAAGGGTATACTATGATGGTCATTGACATTGCCAGCCTGTATATGTGCATTGAGCACGAAGAAGGATTACAGGCCATTTCCTGGTTCCTTGGGAGCAGACCAGTGAAGTATTACGAGCACAATAAAATGTTAATGGAATTTTTAAGATTTAGCCTCATGAACAACATTTTCCTGTTTGGAACCAACCTCTACAGACAGCTTACAGGCGTGGCTATGGGCACTTGCTCTGCCCCAAGCTTCGCGAATTTATTCGTGGGGCATTGGGAAGAGCAGGTAGCTTGGTCCAATACCAACAAAAAATGGAACGAACTGGTGAAATGTTGGTATCGTTACATAGACGACCTGTTCATTATCATTGAAGGATCAGTGGAGCTAGCTGAAGAATATCTGGAGGTACTCAATGATAATGAGAACAATTTGAAATTTACAGGAGAAATCAGCCAAAAGGAAGTGAACTATCTAGACTTGACTGTTTTCATTGAAGGAGGCAATCTGCATACCAAGCTCTATCGTAAAGCCACCGCTGGCAACTCAACGCTATATGCTACCAGTGGGCATCCTAAGAGCTTGGTTCACAGCATACCCTATGGTGAGCTTTTAAGGATAAGGAGGAACAATACTAAGGACAATGAGTTCAAAAAGGCCGCCAGCGATTGTATAAAAAGATTCAAAGCAAGGGGATACAATGCTAGAACTTTGCAGCAAGCATTAAGTAAAGTTGAAACCCTTGAAAGAAGTACATTGTTGGAAGACAAAGAGAAGAACAAACAATCGCAGACTGGGCAATTCAGATTAATAACCACATACTCGAGGAACTCGAGTGACATCAAACGCATCTTGCGGAAACATTGGAACATTTTGATGACGGACAATGTCTTAAAACATGATTTGCCCTCCTATCCTATGATAACATTCAGAAAAGCAAGAGCATTGAAGGACTATTTGGTCCATAGTCACCATGATGAATCCAAACCTAAATCGAAAATTGAACCTATGAAGGGTTTCTTTCCTTGCGGAAGATGCAAGGCATGCAAGGGAAGTAAACGAGTAACTCAATACAGCATCCCAGGTGTCAAAGAGCCCAAAAGAATTTTGAAATTCCTCACATGTTCCACGCCTTACGTGGTGTACTGTCTATCATGTCCTTGTGGGAGAAGGTATGTGGGCAGTACCACCAACCCAGTAAAATTGAGGATACTGGAGCACCAAAGAGCGATACAGAATGCAGATGCAACTTATCCGGTTGCGAGACATTTTGATAAGGAGCATGCTCGCAACAGAGAATTGCTGACATTTTTCTGCTTAGACTCTGTCTCGGTGAATGTAAGGGGTGGCGACAGACTCCTGAAATTAAGGCGTTTGGAATCCCGATATATAATTGATCTGTTAAGCAAAACGCCGGCTGGATTGAATATGCATGAGGACTTAGCCGTGCATCTGGGATGAATTGATTCATATTGACTGGAACTTTGCTTCACGTTTATTTACTGTTTATTTACTGTTTATTTACTGTGCATATATGAAAGGATGTATGAACTTCTATTATGTAAACAACTTAATTCCATTAGGGTTGTGTGCGTTGTTGATACCAGAATGGATTTATGCCCATCTTGGGCAATATAGCACAAAGATTGGAGAGTAACCTCTTACATGGTGTATGCCCATACAGGGCGTTAGAATTTGGTTAATTGGTTGTATTTTGTGTAAATATATTGCGATATTGCTCTTTGAATATATATGTGTAATACACATTGCAACCTTTACAAAAATGGCGACCGCCATCTTATGATTGAATTAGCGTTTAAGGTTAGTCCTACCTTTATGTTGATTACCCGTGCAACGCGGGAGTTTAAATACAATCTATTGTTGATTCTCAGCGTCTCATACCTGACGAAGGCCGAGTGCCGAAAGCGCTTGTGAGATTAAATCTTTTTTTGCATCTATCTTTGGAGTGCTGCCTCCTAATTCCCAAGGATTGTGGGGAGGGATTGTCGGAGCTGACATTGTTGTCGGGTGCACCCCCGACTGGCAGGCACCCGCCTTGGAGTGCGACAGGCTGGTGCAAGTGAAGCCGATATATATATATATATATATATATACATATATATATATATATATATATATATATATATATATATCGTAGTTTTCCTCCAAATATCAAATTTGAAGCGATAGAAAAATAGCGGACCCAAAGAGTTCTTCGTGCCAAAATTATTTATTTTACACCACCTACCATATATATATTTAAGAAAAGGCCCTAGAGCTATGACACCGTCGGCATGGCAAACGCCGACATAAGAGCTTTCTCACCGTGCACCTATTCTTCCACCATCGAGTGAGAAGGACGGGACCCAGCAAAGCACACGACCCTATTAAGGTAACTGGCCTTGGCCCGCCATCCCGCTATTACGTTTCTTTTTCCCCCCGTGTCCTGTGCCTAATTTCCTCTAATTCCTGGTTTCAACAGGACAAGATGATAGCGGACTGCACACCCTGACAGCCGCCATCCCCAAACTGCCCAGGCTCGACCAATCTACTTGACCCTGAGACATAAGTCCAAGGTAATTCGACGACCCCAAACCCCCCCCCAGCCACTCGAATTCCACCCAGGACAGTCTCTCACTGGCCGCCTTTACTCTACAGGCTAAACGCCCGAGGACGAGGCCCCTTGAATTCAAAAATTGCAGTCCCGTCCCGCAAGCTGCAGAAGACACATCAAGGTAAATGCCCCTTCTTGCCCTTGTGTCTAAGGCACGCCTTTACGTGCGCAGCCCTGTTTTACCATCCCCTTAATATCAACAGGTGATTGACCTTACAGTCAATGCTTCCACTCCAGACGCCCGCCGAAGCTCATCTGCCCACCGGGCTTGGTTAGTACTGTAACTAATTAGTCACAGAACTTGCGGAGCTTCTTACGCTACCCGTGACAGTTAGGAGATTCACCCGAGCTAATAGTCTTCGTGTTCAATCACTTGCCGCACCGCAGATTTAAGGCTTCCAGCAGAAGCTCACTCGCCTACCGGTCTGTCTAGCATTGTAATCACTCTAGTCACGAAGCTAGCGGCGCACTTCTTGTCACCACGGCGTACACTGATCGATCGCGCTGAGTGATTCACTCACCTGACACCACCACCCCAAAACCTCCATTCGCTCCACCCCACACGATCTGCCTAAAATCCTCCTTGTCACATATCACTTGATAAATCGTCACCAATCTTACAGCCATCACTGCCTGCAGTTCACTGGAGCACCATTTCACTAAGTGTGATGAAACAACATGTAAATGGATGACATGTCCAATTCTTATTGCAAATGCTTGATACCTTTTTTCCCCCTTTTCCTCCTGTTTATTCCCACAGGCTTTCAACAGCTCAGGCAATAGCATAAATATTAGTCCTGAAGATGATCCCAGTTAACATTTGGAGCTAGGGATCGAAACGTCACGTCGACTGTTGTAACAGAACTGCATGTCTTTAACGTATATATTAAGTGCAGTAACTGTTTGTGCGTGCTTACACAAGACTGCATTGTATTGTAAGCCGCCATTTGCTCCAACCCTTTTGCCTGTTTAAATTTTCCTTATTCTTTCTATTTTTTTCCCTGACTTGGTACAGGCTTGTGCCCAGTTTTGTTGATTCATGTTGTGTCTCACGTATTCGTCTATTCTCAAAAAATCCTTAAATAAATCCTTGTCCGGCTGGACATTGGAAACTAAGCCATAGTTCTTATTTAAGTCTATGTTTGACATCTTTCTGAAGTATTTGTTAAGCTCAGGACCTATGTTCTTGATAAAATACTAGAGCTATGACAGGGCACATGATACTCTCCCAACCATCCAGTTTCTTTGCCTTGCTGACGCTCGCAGTCAAACTTTCAGTCAGTTTTCCCCATGTCCGAGGCGTTTCAAGGCTGTTATGCCTCTTAATCATGGACCATGCGCAGCGGAAGTGAAAGCTCACCATTACCTGCTTTTCGATCTTTTATTGAAGAAAAACACCGCCCGCAGTAGGCGTGGCTCATTATTAGACACCCAGCAGCATGCTGGTATTTACAATCCCGGCCGTAGTGAGAATATTTGAATGCCTTGAGTAGGTTCATTTCCACCGCTTGGTTCGCACATATTCATTTCCTTGAGTAGGTGAGAACGTTTGTTTTGCGTGCTCGTGTTCTCCACGGGAGGGTATGCTTGCATGGCAGCGAAGGGTTTCCTACCACAAGCCCATTCCAGATTCCACTTCTTCCAGTTGAAAATGGATGTGGTGCTCCTGCCCACGGCCAGGGCTAGCCGTGTGAATTAATATTTAGGCAAAGGCCCTAGAGCTATGACAGGGCACACGATACTCTCCCAACCATCCGGTTTCTTTGCCTTGCTGACGCTCGCAGTCAAAGTTTCAGTCAGTTTTCCCCATGTCCGACGTGTTTCAAGGCTGTTATGCCCCTTACTCATGGACCATGCACAGCGGAAGTGAAAGCTCAACATAACCTGCTTTTCGACCTTTTATTGAAGAAAAACACCGCCCGCAGTAGGCGTGGCTCATTATTAGACACCCAGCAGCATGCTGGTATTTACAGTCCCGGCCGTAGTGAGTATATTTAAATGCCTTGAGTAGGTTCATTTCCACCGCTTGGTTTGCACATATTCATTTCCTTGAGTAGGTGAGAAAGTTTGTTTTGCGTGCTCGTGTTCTCCATGGGAGGGTATGCTTGCATGGCAGCGAAGGGTTTCCTACCACAAGCCCATTCCAGATTCCACCTCTTCCAGTTGAAAATGGATGTGGTGCTCCTGCCCACGGCCAGGGGTAGCTGTGTGAATTAATATTTAAGCAAAGGCCCTAGAGCTATGACAGGGCACACGATACTCTCCCAACTATCCGGTTTCTTTGCCTTGTTGACACTCGCAGTCAAACTTTCAGACAGCTTTCCCCATGTCCGACGCGTTTCAAGGCTGTTATGCCTCTTAATCATGGAACATGCACAGCGGATGTGAAAGCTCACCATAACCTGCATTTTGACCTTTTATTGAAGAAAAACACCGCCCGCAGTAGGCGTGGCTCATTATTAGGCACCCAGCAGCATGCTGGTATTTACAGTCCCGGCCGTAGTGAGTATATTTAAATGCCTTGAGTAGGTTCATTTCCACCGCTTGATTCGCACATATTCATTTCCTTGAGTAGGTGAGAAAGTTTGTTTTGCGTGCTCGTGTTCTCCACGGGAGGGTATGCTTGCATGACAGCGAAGGGTTTCCTACCACAAGCCCATTCCAGATTCCACTTCTTCCAGTGGAAAATGGATGTGGTGCTCCTGCCCACGGCCAGGGGTAGCCGTGTGAATTAATATTTAATATAAAGATATATAGATATATTACCTACTGGCGGTTGCCAGTAGATAGTTATAGTTAGGACCATGTTTCCATAGGAAAAGCATTTTTTCATGCGCTTATAACTTTGGCGTCATTTGACAAATCTTTACGAAATTTTTCACAAGGTTTCTCTTTTTTGATCAGCTGCTATCTTAAAAGTTCGGGGGTGATTGGTCAAGGGGGGTACTGAGAAAAAAGGTGGGTCCCAAAACGTGTTTTCTCCATGCAATTTCCATAGGAAACTTTAGACAAGTCTACAGGTCAAACTGCTGAACAGAATTACGCCAAATTTGGCAGGGAGAAAGGTATTGGTCTAGAAAGCGTGCTTTTGTTTAAATAGGGTGAATCCATTCAGTAGTTTTTGAGAAATATGAAATTTTACAGATATCGATATTTGAAAATTCTGACATCTGATTGGCTGAGGGGTTACAAGCACGAGCAGGGCCGGACTGGCTACCGGGCAGTTGTGTGTGCTGCCGAGCAGGGGGATGATTTCTCAGTGGTGTGGGCTTATTTCGTTGATGGGGACCTGCGTGCGCTTTGAAATAAAAAAAGCAAAACGAATTTCGTTTTGCACACACAGGTCCCCATCAACGAAATCATCCCCCTGCTCGGCAGCACACACAACTGCCCGGTAGCCAGTCCGGCCCTGAGCACGAGCGTGCAGCTCATTGGCTGCGAACGGTTGAAACTAGGAAGTGTTGGCAGCCATTTTGTGACTCAGTTGAAAGGAGTAGTGGAAAAAAGAGAAAATATAAGTTGGTATAGTAGGAATACTGTGGAGTTACTTTAAGCCGTCTGAACGGTGCAGAGGTAGGGAGTTTGAATGTTGCGTTGGCCATGGAATTCACGTCCGCAGAACAACAGTGCGTGGTATTGCGGTAAGGTTGCATAGGCTCTGGAAAGCCTGTCAGGAAAACAATGTGCTGTATTGCGGCAAGCAGTGTGTAGAGTGCACACAGATAGTGTGAATGTTGTGTAGGCAGTGGAAATCACATCCGTAAAATAATGATGCGCGGTATTGCAGCAATGTTCAGTAGGCTGTGGAAATCATTTCTGGAAAAAAACAATACGCTGTATTGTGGCCTTCCTTTAATATGATGTGGAGTAATGTTTACTTATAATGCAGTGTTTACTTTTATTACGGATAGTGTCACTTTGTTAGAGGAAATTTAGTATTATGTGGGAGGGCGTGTTCTCTCCCTGTGCGCAGAACAAAATTAATGTTTAATTGACTGAGGTGTTCCAACAACTAGCTTAATGTGGCGCCCTCACTTGGGGACTTCCCCCCCGCCAGTTTGCTAGGAATTTAGGGGTGCAAATGGACACCACGCTTTCTTTTGACCGTCAGACCGTCTCCACCTGCTGCGGCATTATCAGAGTTCTTAGAAAGATTGCTCACTATCTTTCCCCCGACGCTCGGAAACAAGCCACTGTGGCATTAGTTTCCTCAAGACTGGACTACTGCAACACCCTTTATATGGGGATAAATAAGAGTTTTATCCATCGTTTGCAAATGGTCCAGAATGCAGTGGCAAAGATGGTCCTTAATCTCCCCAGGCTTGCCTTGGCCACGTTAGCCAGAAGAAGCCTACATTGGCTTCCCATCCAGTCCAGGATCTCTTTTAAGATTCTTTGTCTTGCCCATGGGGCATTTTATGGTACTGGCCCACAGGGGATCAGGTCACTTGTTTATTCCTACTCCCCCTGTCGAGCTCTTCGTTCCTCTAACAAAAGTCTCCTTGTAGTCCCAAGGTTTGTAAGAGCAAGATAGGGAGGCAGAGCCTTCTCCTCGGTTGCACCCAGGTTATGGAACTCGCTCCCAATCGAACTTGCAGAGCAATTTTCGCTTGCTCTGTTTCGCAAAGCATTAAAAACCTGGCTTTTCTCCGAAGCATACCTGTAATGGCCTACTTAACGGATAACAGATTGGATGACCTGCTTGGCGCCTTGATGCCCTTGGGCTAAGTTGCGCGTTAAAAGACTCCCTTCATTCATTCATTCAATGTTCATTGGCTGCAAACCATTGAAAGTAGAAGTGCTTCCAGCCATTCCCTTCCCCTCCGCGGAGTAGCAAGGACATCTGATTGGCTCACATGTTCCAAGAAGGACCTTCCAAAGCTTAATGTTCATTGGCTGCGAACCACGGAAAGTAGAAATATTGGCAGTCATTCCTTTCCCCTTCGCGGAGTATCAGGGACATCTCATTGGGTAATGTGTTCCATTGAGGACCTTCCCAAGCTTAATGTTCATTGGCTGTGAAGCATTAAAAGTAGAAGTGATGGCAGCTATTCCATACCCTTCTGCGGAACACCATGGATATTTCATGAACTAAAGTGTTTCCAGTACAACTTTGCTCCTTATTGGGTGGGAATGGTTCACCGTTGTCAGCCATTTTGTGATGCACTTCAAAGGAATACGGGGAAAAAAGTAGTAGAAGGGAGGGTAGGAACACTATTAACTCTGTACAGAAGTCACAAGGTGGTGGACAGGGACTGTGAAGGTAAAAATTGTTTTTTATAAATTTTAAGGGCAATTTTTCTAATTTGTGTGGGGCCTACAAATCATGTCAGGAAAATAACAATGTGTTGCGATCTTTTTATTAAGTCAGCGGGTGGGATAGTTCACAGGAGCAGTATTTACTTATAATGTGATGGTTATTTTTCTGACGGGGAGTGCTACATCTTTGAAGCAAATATTATAATATAGAGGAGGGGGTTGAAAAAGAAAGCGCACTGTTGCAGTCTTCATTTAAATAAGGTTCTGAGTAACCTACTTCTTTGGAGCAATAGTTATAGTGCAGTGCTTACTTCTGTCGTGGGTAGTGCTATTTCCATGCAACAAAATAGTAGGTGTGGTTTTGCTGCAAAAAATTAAGTCTAGGTTTGAAACAGTTTTTATTAAGCAATCACAAATATACTTTCTTAGGAAAGTGTAGCTGTATATATTAGAGGGGTAACAAATAAAAACTCAAATCATAAGATATCCCTTAAGCATGGTCACACCTGTCGCCTACAGTTTGTAAAAGTGTTGCCCCATATTCTTGTTAATATAAGAGGGCATCAGTTACTTTTAGATAAAGTAGAAAAGAAGTGCTACAAGAAACACTCCTGCACTACATTATCTCAGGTCACAACAACAATAACAAGTAAAAAAACAGTTAAACATAAACGACGTCATATTATCTAGAAATGTACGCTTCATCAAAACATTAGGAGCACCATGTATACAGGTTTTTTTAGGGACTACTATTTTATAAAATATTAGCAGTGTTATAAACTGTGAGATAGTAAGTTATCAACCGAAATACCTGTAGTAAATGTTCTTAATATCTCGCAGAGATAGATCTCTAACCCCTCTGAAGTACTATAGGTTCACAGTATTAAAATATACATGGTGGCTTTATAGTATTCCACAGGAGAAGAAGAATAAGGAGCACAACAAAAAACTCAACATTTTTACAATCTCTATTCTGTAGAAGTCGGGAAAGTGTTGTTGTAGTGCTTAGAGGTCGCTCACTGCTCTGCAAACAGATCACGTACTCCATTAAGAATATATAGAAAAGTAGTAATATATACAATACTATTCCTATTTACTCTATAGGGAGAACGAGAATAGAAACCATAACAAAGAAAAAGAGAAATACGAAAATATCAATTAAGAAATGTAGGTTTTATCAAAGGCATTCAGTAAAAAAGTGTCTAGGTAAATATTCTTTTTTAAAACTGCAATTTCGAAAAATATTCTCACTGTAAAATTTTCTGATCAAGTAAGTTATACGGTCAGTAAGCTGTATTTGAGATGGTTTACTCCTGGCGGCGACAAATCTCCAATTCCTCTTGTGTGAAAATATGACACTCTACTACAATATAGAGAGTTTCAATGATGCCACACCAAAAAGGAAAAGGAAAATAAAGTCATAAACACAAAAGAAGATCAATAACGAAATATTATTAAGCTGTGAATATGTTCAAAGCTTTTTTTTCCGGAACTTCGAAATCTTTCGTCTTCACGCCGACAGCTCATAAACTCCTCTCAGGTCATAATGACTGTGAATCTTATAATATACATATTCACAGTATATGATCAAAGGGGGGAAACAGAGTAAGAAGGAGAAGCTGTTCACGTTACATATGTCAGTCAGTCAGTCATTCAATCCACTTTATTTGATTACTTAAAATCATAAAAGTACAAAAACAGAACACATACATCAACAATATTACAAATCTTTAGACCACATTTAAAATACATAGGCGATGTTTCAATTAATTATAAAACCTATCACCTATTCAGATCCCTTAAGCTAAAATTAGCAGCAGACCACAAACGGTAACTTAGGATGAGCTCATCCTCAAATTTCTCTTATTTTTGATCCTCCCTGCTGCTACCATAAAAGATGCAATATTGAAAATTTCAGCATGGTTACACAAAGATTGAACGAAAACTAGCACTGGTCTAACCTGAGTGAAACCCCTTCCTCTCAGTATAGGTAACAAATATCTTGTGCGAATATTGGAAAAAAGTCACAGAACATCATAAAATGTAATATGTCCTGGGGCGAGAAATTATCACATCGGCAAGGTTCAGCATCTTCAGGATTACACCATCCATGATAAACCCCCAGTGTTAGATGGATCAAATAAAAATGGAGCCTCGTTAGAAGCCAACGAATGTGCGACTTATTAACTATTAACTGAGAAGGTTCAATGTTAATAGATGTTTTAACAAATAATGGGCCCTAACTAAGGGTTAACATAGCGCCTATTCTTCACGCCCCACCGACAAGAGGTTCTTAAAATTCAGCTTAACCCACAGTACGTCCTCCTTCCGAATCTTATCAGTAAGAAGGAGAAGCTGTTCACGTTACATATGAATCTTTAGTCTTCGCGTCGACGGGTCACCAAAACTTCTGAAGTTCACTATACTCTGATTATTACTATGTACATAGTCACAGTATATAACCTCAAAGGAGCCAGAAAAGGAACAGTATTTCCCCTATTCTGGGTGTTTCTCTATACAAGCTGCTGATGTTACATATAAATGGCAAAAACAACCAATAGCACTTTTTTGTAATACAATTCTTTAAATATTCACAAATAGATATGCATTATAAATATCTACTATGCCATAATCAAACAACTTACAACTCTGTAATATGTTTTTTTGTCGCAAAAGAAGAATCTGACACTAGAAAAGGGAACCTGCATCACAGAAGGACACGTGAAAATCGCTTGCAAAAACAAAACTAATCGAACAGCGGGTGTGGTTTATATACTTTTTGGTTATTGAGTAGTCTATGGAAGGGAAATTCGGCCCGCCCATTTAGAAGTCACATTTTACAGTGAACACGTGCTCCCGTTTTCACTGTTTCACTTGTGCATGTTTTGTGAAAAGTTACAAAATGTGAAGCAGTAAAGGTTTCACTTTCGATCCTCATAAGTATACGTTCCTTAATATGTACGTACATTGGAGAGCTTAACAATTTTTACCCTCCAAACCGTATCATTTCCTTTCTCATGACTAAAAAACATCTATTAGTTGCCGTAATTCTAAATAGAAGATATTAAAAAAATACCAGCATTAGTAGAGCGTACAGGTGCTCCTCGGAAAGGTGTGCGAGCGCTCGGGGGCATTGACAGTGACATAATTGTGGGTTAACGTGCCGCTGGAGCTGGGAATCGAACTGTGAATGCTGTTGTTCAAAATCAGGTATCATAGCTGCTGCGTCACACTTTTTCCACACTTATATCTTAATTACTGCTAATTAAGTTTTAAACATTAGTTGTTCACTACAAAAAGTATGCACGTCTTTTTAAAATCTACTTAAAAACAAAATAGGTTTCATGGACATTGTAGTTGGAAATGAGTATTTATAAAACCTTTGAAATTCACTGAAAAAAACGTAGGTTTTACAGACGTTATAATTAGAAATTAGCATCTGAAAAAACCTTAGAAATTCACTGAAAAAAATCATAGGTTTCAGGAACATTATAGTTAGCGTGACATATCACTCGTACAAAACCATAGAATTTCCACAGTTATAGTTAGTTCAGCTAATTATAACTCGCGCCCCCGCAATGCACTGCTCAGGACGTCACATATTACATAATTTGTGGCATGGTCAGTGACATCATCCACCTGCCCTATAGGAGGAATGGCCATCGTCCACAAATCCACCCTCCGCTTGAGTACACTCCCTGACGAGCCCACAGACCTGATGGAACACCTTCACTTCAAGATACTGGCCAGCCCTACCTTCACCCTCTGTGGAACCCTCATCTATGACCCCCTGGACTCCGCAGACTTTTCGCTAACTCCATCACGGACATCATCTCCCCGCATGCCATCGCGTCCACCAACTACACCATACTGGGAGACCTCAACTCCCACCTCGACAACCAACTGGACCCCAGCATCACATCCCTCCTGGACAACATCCACAACATTGGACTCCGCCAGATCGTGACTGAATACATGCACTCAGCAGGACACACCCTCGACCCCCTCTTCACAACAGGAAACTCCATCACCTTCAGCCACACCACCAAACTCCCATGGACTGACCATCGATACGTCCACTTCACCTTCAGAACACCCATCATTCACAGACACCAGCACCTGCTCCCACGACAAAACTGGACCAGAATCACCAACGACCAGCTAACCTCATCACTCAGCAACTCCACCCCAACCATCACGGAAAACGATGACACCAACACCGCAGCCCAAACCCTGCACAGATGGATCTCCGACAGTGCCAACACTGTAGCCTCCCGCAAACAAAAACTACAACACCCAAGCCAAGGAAGCTAGATGGTTCACCACCGAACTCCGAGAGTCCAGACGCACTTGCCGCCGCCTCGAAAAGGCCTGGAGGAACACCAAATCCACAGAAGCTCACAACAACTTCAGAGCCGCCTCCAACGCCCACCACCAACTCATCAGAAAAACAAGGAAAAGAGCCATTGAAGACAGAATCTCCACTCATGCACACAACAGCAAAGAACTCTTCAACATCATCAAGGAGTTCACCCATCCCACCAGCGAGTCCACTGACATCCCTCCCTCACGACAAACTCAGCACCTTTTTCCACCAAAAAATCAAGAGCATCTATGACAACTTCGACAAAGACAACCAACACACCAAACCCTCACCAACCACTCGACACGCTGAAGCCAGTGATCGACAACTGGACAGCCCTTACCACTGAAGACACACTGAAGACAATGAAGTCAATCCACTCTGGGGCCGCCACGGACCCCTGCCCCACCACATTTTCAACAGAGCCACTAAAACCATCTCACCCATACTCTGACACACCATCGACCGCTCCCTGGCAACCACCTTGTTCCCTGATGACTGGAAACACGCTGAGATCAACCACCTCCTGAAGAAACCCTCGCCGGACCCCCCTAGAGAACCATCTCCCTGCTTCCGTTCCCAGAGAAAGTCATCGAGAAAGCCATCAACGGCCAAATCGCCACATCGCCACATTCATCGAAGAGCACAACATCCTCGACTCCTCCCAATCTGGCTTCAGAAAAAAACACAGTACAGAAACCGCCCTCCTTTCCCCAACAGACGACATCCGTACCTTACTGGACAAAGGAAAAACAGCAGCTCTCATCCACCTCGACCTCTCAGTGGCGTTCGATACAGTCTCTCACCGCACCCAAATACGCAGGGATCCAAGACAAGGCCCTCGACTGGATCCGTTCCTTCCTCTCTGGCAGAACGCTGTGGGTCAGACTCCCCCTTTCCTCTCATACCCTACACCTACCACCTGCAGAGTCCCCCAGGGGTCCTCCCTCAGCCCTACGCTCTTCAACGTCTACATGGCTCCGCTCGCCCTCATCATCAGAACCTACGGACTCAACATTGTGTCATACGCAGACGACACCCAACTCATCCTCTCCCTATCCAATGAACCCAACACCGCCAGACACAACTTTCGAGAAGGCATGAAATCCGTCGCCAAATGGATGAAAAACAGCTGCCTACAACTGAAGACAAACAAAATGGAACTACTCATCATGGGCCCAAATATACACCCCTGGAACGACACCTAGTAGACCCCCACCCTCGGAAGCCCGCCCACGGACCACGCACGCAACCTAGTAATCATCCTGGACTCAGAGCTCAAAATGGACCGCCAGATCAACTCTGTCTCATCCTCCTGCTTCCACACCCTCTGCCTCATACGTAAGACCTTCAAATGAATCCCTCTCGAACACAGAAAGACCATCACTCACGCCCTGGTCACCTGTTGGCTCGACTACGGCAGCGCACTCTATGCCGGAATAAACAAAAACCTCACCCGCAAGCGACAGTACATCCAAAACGCTGCCACAGACTGGTCCTCAACCTGCCAAGCCAGTGCCACATCTCCCAGCACCTGTGCAAACTCCACTGGCTCCCCATCGAAGCTAGAGTCACCTTCAAGATGCTAACCCACGCTCACATGGCCACCACGACACCGAACCAGCATACCTACACAGTCGACTCAAATTCCACGCACCACAAAGGACCCTATGATCAGCGCAGCTCTCCTACGCCGTGGTCCCCCGCACCAGAAAGATCAGATCCGGAGGCTGCTCCTTCTCCTTCCGCGTGGCCAGTGCCTTGAACGACCTTCCGCTCCACCTCAGATAGATAACATCGCTCCCCATCTTCGTAAGAAACCTCAAAACCTGGCTCTTCGACAGACCCCCTCCTTGATGGACTGGAACCTAGGAGCCCCCCCACACCTCCAGCGCCTTGAGACCCGTATGGCTGAGTAGTCGTGCTTAGCAAACACCTGATTTGATTTGACCCTATATTCGTACAAATGCAACAGCTGACACCTAAAATATAACTAATATATCAAGGTAGTAAACATTACTCATAATAAAAAATCATTTTAATAATTAATAATGAATTGTTAACTAATTATTACTTAATTCACTTCTCTCACTATACCCCTATAAACCCAGCAGCCCGCACCTAAAATACAACTAATTTATAACGTTATTACACAGTTTACATAATCAATATTCAATTAAATTATGAATAATAAATTAATAATGAATGGTTCATTATTACTTAATTAACTACCCACCCTATACCTCTACCAAAGTAGCAACTCACTGCAACACTATAAATTACTATTATCAATTAATTAAAGAAATTATAAATCACTTAAAATTGCAAACTATATTTAAAAATATTATTAACAATTATGCAAACAATATTAACATGAATTGTATATATAAACTAAAACACATTAAGATAACTAAAACAACTGTATTTTTTACAACTACAACTATACTATTGAAAACAATATTAACAATGATATTCTTAACATTGATATTAATTAGCACCATATTTGTTTTCCCATATTTCTATCTCCCAATATAAAAAATCTCAATATTTTGCCTAAACTCCCCCTAGAAACCCCTTAAGGGTACTACATGTGAACAACTTCAAACCACACTTTTAGAGGTCCAAGATAAGCATGCTCCTGGTGACAGATGAGGAGTGGAAGAAGAGAGTGAGCCTCTCTCTAACCTCCTGTCTACCCAGAAACATGATGGGTCAGGGAGGGTGTCAACCTTCCTCCTACTCTGACCCGTGAACAGCAGAGTAACTGTTGCCCATTACTGGGGAAGTTTGCCTCTCTGTTCTCCCTTACCCCTGGACTCACAGACCTGTTTGCCCATGACATAGACTGGTGACAGTCCACCTGTTAAAAATAGGGGGGCTTATTTACAAGTGGCATGGGGATTGTAAATATGCCCACGGTTTTACAGGTTGTCAGACAAGGTGAGGGCCAGTATTAAGGAAGAGGTCTCCAAGATGCTGGTATTAGGTGTGATAGAGCCCTTCAACAGTCCCTAACCTAGCCCTGTTGTCCTGCTACGCAAGGCTGCCCCACCGGGTGGCACCTCAGAACGTAGCTTCTCTGTGGACTACAAGGGCCTCAATTCCATCACAAAGACTCACACACACCTCACCCCCTGAGCTTATGAGATCATAAACAGGCAGGACACTGCCAAGTTTCTAAATACTTTTGATTTGACATCAGAGTACTGGCAGATTGCTGTTACTGAGGGGGCAAAGAGAGGCCACATTCTTGACCCCAGAGGGTAACATCCAGTTCAGGGTGATGCCCTTTGGCTTAAAGAATGCGCCATCCACCTTTCAGAGGTTGATCAACATGGTCATGGCTGGGAAGGAGACATTCTATGCCACCTACCTCAATGACATAGCTGTCCTCAGCTCCAGCTGAGAGGAACACCTGTACAACCCCCTGGAGGTGCTTCATACCCTGCAACAGGTGGCCTTGACTATCAAGGCAGTAAGTGCCAGATAGGGCAGGGTTCTGGGGTTTATCTGTGTCATGTGGTGGGGATGGGCACTGTGAAGCCCCTCCGGGCCAAGATTGAGACTAGTCTGGCCTGGCAATCCCGTAAAATACGGACATAAGTGAGGGCATTCCTGGGCATCACATGATACTAAAGGAGGTCTGTTAAGGGCTGTGGTACCCCCTTAACAGGGCTGATTTCAAGCTAATCTGGACAGAGGCCTGAAAAAAGACAATGATACCCTGAAGGAGGTCACATGTATAGCACCCGCTCACATAATGCCTGACTTCTCTGAGGAGCTCTTACTGCAACACAGATGCTTGGTATAGGGGCTGTCTTAGAACAGTTAAATGAGGAGGGCCTAGGCCAACCGGTAGCCTTCATTAGCAGGAGCTTTCTTCCACTGGATCGGATGTGATGTTCAATTCAAAGGGAGGCCTTTGCCTTGGACTGGGCACTGAAGAAGCTGAGATCATGCCTTTTTGGGACTCACTTACGGGCACGGGAAGACCATAGGTCCTTAGGTGGCTCAGGCAAAGGAGGGCGGAAAATCCCAAAGTGTTGAGGCGGTCCTTCTCCCCTGAGGGAATAGACTTTAAGGTAGAACATCATACTTGGTCAGACCATGCCAATGTTATGTTAAAAAAATTGTAAAATGCACTGTATACCCAGGGTGTCTTGACGCTGAACTTAGCAAAGGACATGAGAGTAAGACTGTGGGGCGTTACAGGTTGAAAAACCATGTTTTGAGACATTTTCTAAAAAGCTGTAGTGATAAGGTAAATCTAATGTGTAGAGGTAACAGATTCCAATGTCTAGTTGCTCCCTAAAGGGAACTGCTACCACCCCAATTTATTTTCTCAAACCTAGAGTTTGTGATTTTATGGTTGTCCAAAGATCTGAGGTTCCTACTAGGAATATACCAGGAAATGGCTTGGTTCAGAAATTCTGGACCCGTGTCATGTTAGGCCTTGAAAGTGAGCCAGAGGGCGAAAAATGCAATCCGATTCCTGACACCAGACACCTTGGTGTCTTGGAAGACTGAATTGTGTTTGGGAAGACTAAGGAGTGGTCTAGCAGCTGAGTTTTGTAAGACCAGCAGTTTAGTAAGGTATTGTTTCTGCAGATTGATGTATAGACCATTACAGTAATCAATTTTAGAAAGAATGAGGGAGGATATGACTGTATTCCTAGAGTTAATATGTATATATTGGAGAATCTTTTTAATGGTTCTTAGAATAATATAGGAGAAGGATATGATGACGTTGACTTGCTTACTGAAATTTAGTTTGTCATCAAGAATCACTCCCAGATGCTTGACTTTTAACAAGACAGTGCTGATGGCCTATCCAGGTTCCTACTTCCAATGAGTTGGGTAGTTCTCCCCACTTTCAGCTGGGGGCTCATGTTAGACCTGTCATACTTAGGTAGGTCTTCCCCCCAAGCTTTTTGCATTCCTCCTCCAATTTTTATTGTTCTCATTTTTGTTTGGCATTAGGACTATCAGAGCTTTACCACTGAAAACCTGTGCTAATGTTCATGTGCTCAAACCTTAAAACATAGTTATATTGGCTATCCCCAATTGGCATATTTAACTTACTTATAAGCCTCCAGTAAAATAGTTTAACGTGTGCCCATGAACAGTAAATAGAATGCTACTAGTGGGCCTATGGCACTGATCTGCCACTGATTTAAGTAGCCCTTTAAATGTGTCTCAGGTCTGTGTGTGCAGTTTTAACCTGCCAATTCTGGCACAATAAACCATTTGCCAGGCGATAACCTGCCTTTTTGAATACATGTAAATCACTCCTAGGATAGGCCCTGGACAGCCCAGAGGGCAGAGTGCAAGGTCTTTGAAAAGTAAGACATGTACTTTTGATTTTTACATATACTGGTAGTGAAAAATTCTTAAATTCGTTTTTCACTACTGCAAGGCCTATCTCACCTATAGAATAACATTGGAGTTGCTTTATTATATTTTATATTTTATAACTGCAATTTGAAAATGGTAAGACATACCCAGTACATGTTTGGAGTCTCTGGAATCACAATATAAAATCCTAACATATGATAAAATTGGATTTTAAATTGAAATTCTGAAAATACCACTTTTAGAAAGTGGGCATTTTCCTGTCATAGCCACTTGGTGCCTGTAGCCTGCCTCTGGTCACATGACTTGGTGTAGCTGACCATTGGGCTTTGTGTGCTCTTCCTAGACAGCAACACACAATAAGGGGCGTAGGTATGCCTGGATGGGCCATCAATGGCTGGATGAGTGGCAAACAGTTGCACTTATACCTGAATATGATGTGTCGTTCCTCCACACAAAGGGCTGCATACCCCCTGTAGTTAGTCTACAGCAAGGGGAGAATTGGCAGCGACTTCAAAGGGAAACTTCTCCCCCACTTCAAAGGCACAACTGGGTAGACATACTGACTAGCGTCTGACTACCACTTCAGTACACTTCTGGACCTGTGGATCCTCCGTCAGGAAGAGGAACTGCTGTGCTGCCAAAGATTTGCCACTCTGCTGGACTCCTGATTTGTTGTGCTGACCGTCTAACTGCTGCCTTCTTGTCTGGGTGCAAAGGACTGGGCCCACAACTTTTGAATCCAAAACCCAGAGTGATTCAAAGGGCTAGCTGACTGGCCTCCTGGTCTGAAGCCTCAGGGACATAACAGGTTTCCAACAACCTTGCATCTGCACCTGAACTTTGCCATCTGTGAGTCTACCCTGCCAAGTGGTGCCACCTTAGTCATTGAACCTTGGAAGTGGGCTTAATGAACTTTGCCTTTGTGCATACAGCGGACATGACACATCACCTCCGCATGTGACACAATCCCAAGCAGAACTGGCGCATCTCCACTGCTGAGTGGATTGGCCCCATCCCAAAGTCTCACATTGCAGCAGTCTGCATAGCCTTCGGTACCGCGGCTGCACAACGCATCCTTGACGCAAGCCCTCACAGGTCTTGACAGCCTTGATAACGACTGCCAGACTCCACAATGCCGCCTTGCAGCTCTTCAGAACGGACCCATTGTCTTGACTGTGAGCCGCACCCCCAACGCCTGACTTCGAACTTCAAGCCCTTTCAATGGGATCCTCAACGTTGACAAAGAAGGACCACGCACCGCAGCCTCATCGCATCTCGAAATTGGTGAACAACCTCAACTGTGCCACTCATCTTCAAACCGGATCCCACAGTGATCCGCAACACAGGATTTAAGCTCCTATGCTCAATGGGCCCAACTGGGTCCCTGTAGTTGGTCCACACTCGGCTTGAACTTTTGACTTTTTCCCAGTTCGGTGCAACAGGATATCCACAGTTGGGGCTTTACACCTCTTGCTGCTATTTTTACCTAGACACTTAAAAAACTCCATATCTATGGTTCTACTAATTGGATTTGTTTTTTTGTGATCTTGTTTTATTTATTAAAATCAACTCTATTTCTCTAACTTTGTTGTGTGCTCCTTTTGTGGTGTTTTTTTTTACTGTGTTACTGTTTGAACCGCTGCACAAATACTTTGCACATTGCCTCATGGCTAAGCCTGACTGCTCTATTCCAAGCTACTCGAGCATGAGCACAGATTAATTTTGGGTTCGCTTTTGTCTTCACCCTGAGTTTGCTGCATGAGATGGGTTATACTCCCCTCAACAGGTGGCCCAATGTTTTACAGTAAAGGCTCAATGACTCCAATTTTTTACAGTAAAGGCTCAATGACTAGCAAAAAAGGAAGGTTTCTTTTTCATCTATAAAGAAAAAAGAGTCAGAGAATTGACCATTGGTAAAATGTTGTGCTGAAGGGGAACAATATAATGCCTATAACTTTGAATAAATACACTTTCAAAGTTTATGAAATATTGTTTAAAGCAATATTGTTAGAAGATATCAATACATTTTCATATTTAGCAATTTGTTGCTCCAAATCTAATTACTTTACAAAAAATGTTTTATTTTTGTGGGTCACTATAGGAATGTCCTCTCCTCTTATATATATTTTTAAAAGCATCCCATTTTCTATGAGGAGATGTTACACCAACATGGTATAGATAAAAAATAATGTTCAATAGCAGATCACTACCTGGAATATATGTAATCCTGGTGATCTTATTCTGCAGCAGGCCAGTGCTATTTTCTTCACCCTAATTATATATGGACTCTGGTTTGATAAATACTGTTGTTTGCTTATGACAGAGAAGTACACCAACCATAAGTCATCTGTAAATGCATAATTTATGGAATTTTTATTTTTGTGATTTGATTAATCTCTTGGTGGGATTGGCTATTTATCATACCAAATCTAAATAAGCAACTATGTATACATTTTTCTCCTTTAAGAGGTAATTTGTGTTTATACGTTTAGAAAATTGGCATTTTCTTGCCCCAACTATTAGAGCCTTCTGCCAGCGTCCTGGGTCACATGACTGTGAATGGCTCAGCTGTTAGGGTTTGCATATTGCTTCCAAACAATGTCACAAATGGGGATTAGATGTGGACAGGATGGGCCATCCTGCCAGGGTGACTGGAGAAAGACTGTACCCAGTCCCAATTACACTTCAAATGGTTTTGCCCCCGGCACATACCAAGGACCCTGAAACTAGGCATGCTCTACCTTTTGTCACCCTCATAGAGTTTAGAGCCGTGACACAGAAAGAACTTTTCAGAACCAGATATGAGGATAGGACAGGGAGTCCTCCCACACAAAGGCTGGCACCAGGCATGAAGACAACCCTGCTGCAGAGGACTGCATTGCTGCTTGAAACACTGCTTTGCTGTTTGAGAAGGAAGACTGGACCTGCTTGCCTTCATCCCAGGTTAACCCCAGTGAATACGAGGATCAATTGACTGAATTCCTTTGTGAGCTAGTGACACAAGAAGCTCAGAGTCTTTCCCTGCAACTTCCGAGCTGCAACTGGACTTGCCTGGACTTGAAATTGGAGCTGCCTGAGTTCTTCTGGCCCCTACTAGAGTGAGTCCTGATCCCCGGGAGAGACCTGCCCTGGTCCTGCACCTCTTGCTACCACCATAGTGTACTCTTCCTAAAGAAAAGTTGAACATCCTTAAGTGTAGGTTCCTTGGACTGTGAGCGGGCCCGTTCATCCCAAAACTCTGCCACCTACAACAACCGTCAGTGTGAAGCTCTGTTGAGACCTGCTCTTCACATCAACAGCAACTGCCAAAGATAACTGGCAACATGATACCAACACTTTGCACCACAGCAATGACAGCCCACAATGACCCCCAATGTGAAGCTACAGCCAGGACCATCCACAACGTCTGACCTGCTATTCGCACTACAGCAGTCACAGTCCGTGACGCACAGTCTTCTCCTTGCGGCTTCCTCCGTTACAAACTGAACGCTAAGCGCCCGCTTAGAAGGTAACTTTTTAGTGGAAATAACCTGGTCCCTGCATCAGGTCACAAGCCTTATCAAAGTCAGCCTGAACGTGTGTCTTTTTCCTGGTCTAGCATTACCAGATGACAGTAAGTGGTGCTTTGTGCTTTCAGGTACTATTTCCACTAGAAACTTTAAAATTGAATATCTCTGTTTCAATCTATTGAATTTTTGTTGTTTTGGTATCATTTTATTTATTCAAATGTACTCTATTTTTATTAATTGCTTTGGGATTTTTCTTGTGTTGTATTTTCACTCATTACTGTTTGTGTGCTGCATAAACACTTTACATATTGCCTCGAAGTTAAGCCAGACAGCTTTGTGCCACGCTATTAGTGGGTTAAGCTGAAGTTTCTAACTCAGAAAGTACTTTCTACCAGTGTTGTGTTTCTATCTAGGACCCTAATTCGATATTCCCGATTTATGCCTTTATGTGGTTATAATAAATAATATCCTTATAAAGGCATAAGAATCATATCCATATTTAGTCATAGCCCATGCAGTCCAAAGTAGGCAAGGCTACTTCCCTAGACTCCTAGAAAGTACAACGCGTTCTTTAAACAAACCAAACCTCCAGCAACCTGGGAATTCCCCATGCTTTTGTTTTGATTTGTCCTAGAACTCCTGCGAGCACTGAAAGAACGGCCAGTTCTTAGTGACATCTTTTATTGACGTCTTATGTCCAACCTTACGTCAAACCCGGCACCTTTCATGTATAAATATACCAACGTTGCCTTAAGCAAACACACGGTGGTTTGGAGCAGAGCGGCTATCTACTTGCGCGAGAGCCCAGCTGATGCGAGAGCCCACGGAAGCGCCCCTCCCTTTTGACGCACTGAGAGAGACGCTGAGAAAATCCAGCTCCGGTGTTTCCAGATACCCTTGCGGGTTGCTGGGATATCGAGTCCTGAGAGAGAGATAACAGACCTCCTACATTCTATTACCCAGGTACGGAGCTGACTAAACTCTTAAGAGAATTCTTGATTCAGATTCCTTGGCAAAAACCAACTTAACTTAAAACTGCTACTTACTTACTCCTTCCCACGTATTAGGCTTAGGTCAGGTACACCGGGGTAGGCGTAGATTAGAAGCACCAGTTGAGTACGTTAGTTAATGTTTTTATGTATGTATATATTTTATCCATTTTAAAGTATCATATGGCTAAGAAACCATATCAATGGTTTTACAGTATTATTTCATAATACTCCTTTTACTGTACGCACTTTACTTTATGATAAGTATTGCAATTGTGGCAATTCATTTCTCTTGCATGAGAAAGAAGACTGCTCAATAAATAACACCTTTTATTGAAAATGCCCGTCTCTCTATTACTCTGCACTCTGGTGAAACTAAGTATGCACGATTGACTGAGTGAAATAACTGTCTATTGTTTTCACACGACTCTAGAGATACACTCTTTATTCTGAGGGAGCAAAGTTATAATGTTTATGCGGTTGTCAGAAGCTAATCCCTTCTTGTCTAAATAAGGAGAGTTAACTCTTTCCTGAACATTCGAGAAAGTTTCTAGTGACCTCTGAGCTAGCTGGCAAAACTAATTAAGTCTAATATAGTCAGTAGAGACCTAGTCGACCTCAGTCCTATGTCTACACTGCTGTTTATATTATTCCAATGCGCAGAGCCTATTGGGAATATAGGAACTACACTACATGGCGCCCAACGTTTGGTAAGGTGATAATCTAACGCAAGACATTAGAGTAACTCAGTCGTGCTTTTTCACACAGAACCCTTTTTCCGTAAAAACTCCAAAAGACGTCTGGAGTGGGTAAAAGGTTAATATCCGCCGGAACTTAGTAGGATGAGAATCCTATGTATTAGTTTTTGGTTGAGTCAACGTTGAAGGATACAGTGTTCCAAAATATTGTGCACCTAATCTTTGTTTCCTTGAAACTTGATCTGCAACAAAAACCTTTCTGTCAGTAAAATGGTGGAAAGTGACGATGAAACAGAGAGAGCTAGAATAGCGGCTCGGCTCTTAGCGGATGACACAAGTCTCCAAGAAAATTACCCGAATGTTATACTCATTTCGGTCAACGTAAGAAGAACTATAACTCTTAAACTTATAGAAAATGGACTGACATCACGAGGTGGTACAGTCATATTCGTGGTCGAGGCCCATGAATATCGGCAGACAGAGGTATTCTATTCATGGATACACTTTCCAGCAGCAAACGCTGTAACAAAAGAATTCCACTATTACAAAATAGAGGAACCTCCGGATGAATACACTCCTTTTGAGGATGTTGAAATCCCACTAAATTACCAAGAGCACCTGCTCTGGTTTAAAGGCGCCCTAAAACATCAAAATCACATCACCAGGCACGGTCCACTAGGTAGACCAGGAGCCACTTGGCCGGTTCTAGCCAGCTACACACCACATCCCGACATTGATTAAATGTCAGACCGGGAACTTTTAGTTCAGCTAAAATTACTAATTAAAATACATAGACAATTGGTCCAATATGTCATGCGGACTTCAACAGTTCAACCAACAATTAACATTCCACAGCTGACCCCTCATCAGGGGAATACAAACAAAATTACACCACAGAACATACAATCATGTCTTTGTAAAATACCCGCAAAACGGGAACAAATTCCATTCTGGTTAGCACAAAAAATCACTCAAATAGAGGCAGTATTTCCAAATACTACTCCTACTGAGAAACACAAAATTCTGACTATCTGTCTTCCAATGGGGATCGCACCACATGTGGAAGACTGTGACACTTGGGGCACGGTCTTTGCTTCCATCTACACAAAAACACATGGTGTTCCGTCCATGGCGGTTATACCAGACGTACTAAGACAGATTCAAAATGAATACGGTCCAGAACCTGCTTTAACTCTGGGTATGAAATTACTAAAAGACTTCAAGCAGGTCTCGGCTATATTATTAGCCAACATAAAGGGAAAAGCAGCATCTGTGGCGATCCGCCAGAAATTGAAAGAAACAGATATAGCAGAACAACATTTTGAACTTGCTAGAATCATAGAAAAAATCCTATGAAGAACTAGGTAGAGATAGTTTGGGTGGAAATCCAGTAAAACCCCAACTAACTGAAAAACCTGAAAAAAACTTTATTAAAAATAATCTGAATACTCCAAAAAGGAGTTGGGATGGTAATAAACAATCCACTCCCAGAGAAAAACGATTCCAGTCCAGAGGAAGGTCTCCTCAAAGGAGAGAAAGATCTCCAGACCGAGGAGGCAAGTCTCCCCAAAGGGAGCCCTCCGAGAAAAGATACAACCTTAGAAATGGGGATAATTTGAAAAAACCTGATAGATATAAAGATATTGATACACGTCCCTCTCGATCTTTTCAGACTTCCTCACAGAAATCGGAAAGAAGAGGACGGTCAGAACACAAAGAAGAGCCCGTCAAGTCCAAAGACAAGGAACCTACTCATCAAAGGAAAAAATTAAAATTTCCAAGAAAGAAGGTAGCTAGTATTAAAATTAAACATGCCGTGGATACTGAGGACACAACTGAAAAACGGAGAGTGGGCCCAGACAGTGCTAGACAGCGCAGCAGAAGTGACCATAGCTCGCAAGATCCTGATGAATCTTCTGGAGACAGTGGACACAAATGAATACATTCAGGTGGAAACTGCAGATACCAGAGTTAGCAAACCCCATAAATTATACAAAATAACATTACGTATAGAGGGGGACAAGACTAGGAAAGTAAGGGGTCTCTTTTGGGATAACCTTTCGAAAGGCTATGACATTCTGTTAGCTGAGAAAGACTGGCCACCAGAGTTTGTCAGGGAGTGCCCTCATGGCGAAGAAATGATTATGCCTGCCTTCTCAAATCATATTCCATTTCATAAAATATATACACTTGCAAGAAAATGGGCAGTGGCCCAAGCTCCTGCATTATACAAAAATCATGTAGGGTGGGATGAGGATTCTCCTCACCACAAAATCCAGTTAAAAAATCAGCCCACTGCACAAAGGCAGTACCCAGTTAAACAAGAAGCTAAAAAACAAGTCAAGGAGATCTTAGATCAACTTGAATATCAAGGGGTGATTGAAACATGCACCTCACAAATGAACCATCCTTTGTTTCCTGTCTCCAAGCCAGATGATTCATATCATCTAGTTTTGGACTACAGACACTTAAACTCCTGTTGCAAAACATTTGCAGTACAAAACTCACAAAGTGCAGCACTAATGAATAACATCGTGCGCAAACAATATAAAACGACATTAGATATCTCTAATGGATTCTTTTGTCAAAATATTGCACCTGAAAGCAGGTATTTGACCGCTTTCTCAATAATAGGGTCGCAAAAACACTTCTGTCGACTCCCACAGGGATTCAAGAATAGCCCAGGATTATTCTCAGCAAGAGTAACAGAGTTACTACAAATATATGATGATGAGGCATTATCTTATGTCGATGACATCTATCTCACAGATGATGACCTGGAGACACACTTGAAAAGAGTGAACACCATAATACTTGGGTTTGCAGCTGACGGTTACAAATTCAACTTTAAAAAGTCACGAATTGCCCATCTAACTGTCCTGTTTTTAGGATATGAATTATCTAGTGAAGGCAAAAGCCTAGCAGACAACTTCTTAGAGAAGTGTGCTGTACTCCAAGCACCTAAAATGCTGAAGAACTTAAAATCAATACTAGGTTGCCTGAATTTCGGAAGGACATAAATTCTAAATTATGCAGAGAGGGTTAGACCTCTCTATGAATTAATAAAACCTGATTTCAAACCAATCAATTGGACTCAGAAACACACAGAAATTTTAAGATCATTGCAAACAGACATGTTAGCTAAAACAAAATTTCTAACTCGCGACAACGTACGCAACCTAGTAATCCGAGTCATCCCAGGAAGATGCGGATTCACGTACCTGACCTCTAAAGAGGGAGAAACGGTACCAATAGCTTACAAATCACATTTGTACACACAAGCTGAAATAAAAATCAGTTCTACTGAAAAAATTCTAATAGCGGTTCAAACTGCTGTAGCAAAAGAAAGAGCCCAAGCCCAAGGCCGCAGAATCAGCCCTTGAGGCATTAACAAGCCCACGCAATTTGACTGCTGTGGCATTAGATCCAAAATGGATACAATGGGAAAACTATCTTGCTGCAGAAGACGTGAAATACTTTTTTGACCCGAAAATGAAAAAACTAGAAAATCTAGAATATGAAGAAGAATCTCCTCTGCCAATCGAAATTCTGCCTCTCGAACAGTACACATGTGTAATCTACATGGACAGATTTGCACAACACTATGATGTCGAGAAAAAAATCCTACAACGCAGCGTGCGCGATTGTTAAAGTTCGCTGCCGCTTTGGTAAATTCAGACCAATAATCACCAAAACTGAATCACTGAGAAACTGTTCAGCTCAGCGAGCTGAAATAAGATCTTTAAAGAAGGCGCTTGAAAATGCTGATCGTGAATTCCCGACACTAATAGTGTGTGATTCGCATTTCTGCGTCAGGTCTTACAATAATGACTTGCAGAACTGGGTTCAAAGCGGTTGACACAGGTGCCACAATAAAGCATAAAAAGCTTTGGGAACAAGTAGTTCTTTTGCAGAAAGAACTACGAAAGACTCACGTGATACATACACTGAGTCATCAACGTGATGGCGTTCACATTGCAGGGAATTCATTGGCTAACAGAGCCACAGCGGAAGCGGTTCAACCGGCCTCCGTAGCCACAAAAAAGCGTTCTAAAAAACATATAGACAGAGAAACCATGCTGGCGGTAAAAGCGTCCTTAAAAGGCGACTATGCCGCATTACCTCTGAATTATCCACTCAGTAATACATACATAATTGATGCAAACTCCGTTCCTTTTGCTCTAATCCCTGGAGTGGGGGACAGAGTAATTCCAAACACGAACAGGAGAGTCTTCTTGATTGAAGCGGCACACATGGGATTGGGTCTAAGGCACCAAGAGATCGTGAAATCTCTAAAAGAATTACAATCAGAATACTGGTGGCCGGGAATGAGCCTGCAACATTACAAATTTGCAAAGGCTTGTCCAGACTGCAACAGAGATCGCAGTTGTGAACCGGACCAGTCTATTGCCAGGACCCCTTTATTAGAAAGCATTAGGATATCTATACGCAGAAATCCAGTAGGAGAAATGCGACCCCATAATATTTAAGACCAGATTCACTTAAAATGTAGACACCAGCGCTCAGCTGACGCCAGAACTGTTATACAAAGATTTGCGAGTCTTTATCGGCACATACGCAATTGGCATGCTACATTCTGACCAGGGTCCTGTGTTTAGCTCTCGGGCTTACAAGGAGGCCATGGCCAGCATGGGCATTGCATTGCGGTACTCTTCTCCATTCCATCCTGAGGGAAATGCGGTAGTGGAAAGAAAAAAACAGGACATAAAGCAATCTATAACGACGAGGGTATTAGGTTCGGGTGAACGGTGGGTCAAACATTTAACAAGTGTCCAACGTAGTCTTAATAATCTGCCAAGAAATTCTCTAAAAGGTCTCACTCCATACGAACTATTGTTCAGTACTTGAATGCACATTCAGGATCTAGATAGTCACACTTCAGTGGTAGAAGAAAAATCCTTTGATATCAAAGACCGTTTGGCTGTTTTACAGGACTTAAATGAAACAAGAAGAAGCCTGAGTAATATAAAGTTAAAGCAACAGCCAACAGCCACTGAAGAAAAACCACCTGTCCCAGCAAGACCTGTCTGGATTCCAAAGATTGGGGATCTGGTCAGAGAGAAGATCGCAGTGAAGAAGGAATTTGGGCCTTCTTACAGAAAAGCAACACCTGTCTTAGCTGTCAGCGGAACAAGATCAGTTGTACTACCACCCCTTGCTGGTAAAAAGGAGAACCGAGTTGTATCCATCGACCTGGTAAAACTACAATCATGTGGCCAATAATAAGTAGTAGGCCCAGTGGACTCCCAAGAAATAGCAGAATACCAAAATTTGCTACAATCCAAGAGGTTCAAACTGAGAGACTAATCACATTTGATAAACCTGCAGTTAACAAAAAAGGACTATGCAACAAAGCCATGGAACTTGTGACTCTTGAAACCCAAATTGCAACAGTTCGTCAAGAAACACCTGTCTACAATGATGTAGCATTGGACTATACTAATGTCTCCAAGAAAGATCCAAAGACTAAAGAAAATCCGGAAGCAATTCCAACAATCTACTTCATCAATTTTGATGACTTTTCTGATGATCCAAGTGAACATGAAGAAACGCCAGCAACAAAAACTTTCAAAGACAAAGTAACTGAACTCTTTCATCAACTAAAAGAAACCTATCTGATTTCACCATGGATTGAATTTTGGATTGTGTTAGGTGTACTTTTCATCCTGCTTTAGCTCATCATGGTTCTTTGTTTGGAAAAAATCATTGAAGGAAAATACAGTACAATGGACACAGCAAGTCAGAACATCAACTTGGTCCTAAAGCCTCACAAGTCAACTCACATCGAGAAAAGAGAACTGTCATCAGTGAACATCACAGCCAATCCAATACCCGGTGGGGTAGCATGGGACAAAACGGATTATGAAATTTATGGCCCGATTGAGCTCTTGAAATATCCACACCAGTTCAAGGTTTCATTAAGTGACTTTGTAAAAACAAGTACTTTCTCTGATGATTGGGACTTTGAAAACATTAATAATATGATGTCAGATTTAGTAATGTCAGCTAAATTCACAGAACATGATTATTTGCAGGGTTCAGCAAAATATGAAGAAATGTACTGCTATAATCATTTTGGTCATCACTATTTGCATAAATCTGCACAGCCTAGAAATGTTTTTAATTATAACCAATGGGAACATTGTGCAACACTGCCTAAAGGCAGCTCGAAAACATTTTATGAGAAATTCCCATACTTCTCAGGGTTTAACACAAGTGATGCAGAAACGTTTTATTTTAAAATGTTAAATAAGACAGGAATGAAAACAATGTTGACAAATACTAAATTGATTTATTCTGAAACATTTTATGAAAAAATGACTACATTTGGTTTTGAATTCTGGAAAAACAACATTGAAACAAAAACCATCTGGGGTACAAAATAATGGCAGGTCCAAGGTTTAGAAGCATTATTTAGAGCCTGCATGATCCCAGAACAATTAATATTCCTGAATTATTTATTTATTTATTTATTTATTTTATTTATAAAATTTCTAGAAGCGCACAAATACCTTGCGGTGTCTCGGCGCTGGAGTTCGTTAAGATTGCAGGGAGCTCCCACAGGGACTTACTGGTTGAAAAGCCAAGTTTTTATGTGCTTCCGAAATATAAGCAAGGAAGAACTTGATCTGATATTAAGGGGGAGCTGATTCCACAATTTCGAGGCAGCAACTGTGAAGCGTTTGTCACCCCATGTTGCTTTCCTAGTGCGTGGAATATCAAGTAGCTGAGATGCCGCAGAGCGTAAGGAACGATTGGGTTTATGGAAAGTGATAGATTTTTTTAGGAAGTCAGGTCCAATATTGTTCAATGTTTTATAAATGATGCACAGCGCCTTAAACTTTGTGCGACTTCTGACAGGCAGCCAATGTAGTTGGCGGATAATGGGAGAGATGGATGAGAATTTCGGTGTACCAGTTAGAATTCTCGCAGCAGCATTTTGCACTAGTTGTAATTTATTCATGACTTGTTCCTGTGCATTCAGCCATAGTCCGTTGCAATAATCAATTTTTGAAAGGACTAGCGTAGACATTAGGGTTTTACCTGAGTTTTGAGGAAGAAACGGAAGAAGCTTTTTTACCATTCTCAAGGTATAAAAGGACGCTGAAACCACTGCATTGGCGTGGCTAAGGAAAGTAAGCTTATTATCGAATAGGACTCCGAGATTCCTAACTTTTAGCACCGGGAGAGGTGGATCTCCTAGCTCTGCTGGCCACCAAACTGGTGACCAAGACGGGGTCAGTTCACCGAAGAGCATGACCTCCGTCTTATCGGAGTTTAGTTTTAAGCAGTTCTGGTCCATCCAGGTACAGATCGCTCTCATTCCTTCCTGAAAGTTAGCGGCCACTGCAGCTCCATTTCTGTGAATAGCCAGGACTAATTGAGTGTCATCGGCGTATGAGGTTATTCCTATGCCGAATGATTTAATCACCCTCGCTAAGTCCGATACATAGATATTAAAAAGCGTCGGACTTAGCGAGGAGCCCTGACACCATTCAGCAAACAACCTGTCTTGGTCTAGCCAAGATAAAAGACTTAAATAAACCGTCTATTCCGAAGCCCATACCCGATAGTAATAGCACTACAGATGTGGAGATAGACGTATCCCATATTTTACACCAAAACAGAACACATCCTGATTGGAAAAAATGGTTGATCTGGCCCACAGACACAAATAACTGTCAAGATAGATTCCTGAACAAAATACAGGGGTTAAAACTGAACAAGCCAGACCCAAGATACTCCCAGAGACAACATCCAGGGGTAGTTACAACATACAGTGTAGGGAAACTATGCCTTGAGTGGCTACAGAAATCCACACTGGCTGAAATGAAGCAACACTTGACTTTACTTAAAGACGGTGCTGACTTGCGTGATTTCATACTGGGACCATGCAAACAGCGTTAAAAACGTTTCATAGCGGCCGGTATATATGCTGCATACAACGAGGCTTGGAAAGTAAAAAGTAAAGTAAAGTAAAAAAAAGTTTATTTGTAACGGTACTCTATTGAGGACCACAAAATAAAATATATACATTATACATTCTCATTTAATACATTTTCAATGAAATTTTCAAAAACTTAAAAATTCTATAGCAAACATATTCATTTGGGTTTTTTTTACAAATTAATAAAAAGTCCTTTGAGTTTACGATCCTACATGATCGGTAAATGGGTATAAGACATAATAACCTTGCCTTCACAATTACTGTATTAGGACATATAAAAAGAAGATGTTCCAAATTCTGATTGCCCCCTTGACAAAAGGTACATAAAGCTGTCTTATCTGATCTCCAGGAAGAGATAAAAGTTAGTACAGGAAGGGTTCCCAGACGCAGCATCATAATTGCGCGCCTTGCACCGTGTATGAGGGTATAGTCTAGATAGGGCAGATATTGCTTATATTCATGGGAGTCTGCATAGGTCTTATACAAAGATAAACTAACACAATGTGAGTGGTCAATGTCATAACTCAATTTAGGGGTGAATTTTTTTAAAAATAGTTTGAGTTGGGCTGGAGACCATGTAGACAATATTTCCACACTTACTTTAGCAAGCTGAAAGGCCTCTCGCATGTTTTTTGAAAAAGTGAGATTGGTAGAACCGATGTTAAATGTCTCAGTTTTTAGTAAACTTCGGAGAGTGCCTTCTTTAGAGTGGAGAAGGTTATAAGCCCACCTTATGATACTAGCTACAGCTGTAGCATAGGCACTCGTGATGTTACATTCCAGTCTCAACGCCTGTACTGGAGTAGATGTGGAGATCTTCATTAAGTTTTTTAGTATTTTACCTTCAATTAAGTTCATATATGTCCATTGATTAATAGGAATGTATTCCGAAGCATAGGAAATGACCGGCGGAATCTTCGCTCGATAAACTTGAATTAGTGCTGAAAAGTGCCTATGTCCAGTAGCAGAATATAGGCGGGACAAAGCCCCAGCATGTAGGTCACTTTTCCTTTTTAAGTGTTCAATTTGACTGTTGTTACTCGTGTTTTGCGAAAAAATTCTGCCCAGGTAAGTATATTCCTTTACCTGCTCTACTTTCTCCCCTCCCAACTTCCATTCGTATCTCACCCTTTTCTTCTGGTTTGAGAAAGCAACCACTTTGGTCTTACTTATGTTTGGGATTAGGAAATTTTTCCTGGAGTACTGATGTAAAGTGTCTAGGAGATTTTGAAGTCCGAATGGTGTTAGGTCGAACAAGACAATGTCGTCCGCGTACAGCAGGGAGTGAATATACTCATTGGCTATCTTTGGCGGCGTACTTAAACATTGTTGTAGTTTGGATGGTAAATCACTTAAGTACAAAGAAAATAAAATTGGAGCCAAGAGGCACCCTTGTTTTAAGCCATTTGATGTGCAAAATACCCTTGATAGACCCTTATCGCTTCCCATTTGGATACGGCACCAGGTGTCGCTGTGAAGATTCACTATTAAAAGCAATAGCTGTTCCGGTATGCCCATTCTTCTCAGTTTTGACCACAAGGTCGGTCTATCTACTCGATCGAAGGCCGTCGAGTAGTCTATGAACGCTGCATAGATGGTTTGCTTTTTCCCTGATACATATTTATCCAGAATGGTTTGGAAGATCGCTACATTGTCAGTCACTGCATGGTTTGGACGAAATCCAGACTGAAACTTAGGGATTAAACCCAGGGAAAATGCCCAAGTTTTCAGCCTATCCAATATTTCTGCAGCAAAAATCTTCCCGACAGCATCCATGAGGGCAATTTGCCTATAGTTTCCCGGAATGCTTCTTTTTCCTTTTTTATAGATCGGGATAATTATACTCCCCTTCCAGGAGATTGGCATTTTGCCACTATCGATTATATAGTTAAATAGTGGCGAGAGCAGCCGTCCCCACTCTTTGTGGTCAATTTGATAGGCCTTGATAGGTATCTGATCGGGTCCCGACGCACCAGTACTTCTTGCCCTTCTTATGATCGTAGAGACAGACACTGCCGACGTTTTATTAATTTTTATGTCATTCTTTCCCAAACATTGTACTTCAGCCTCACCATTATTAATCAACTTGTTTGGACTATATAGCTCTCGAAGGTAAATTTCCCAGTCTTCTTCTGTAACAGGAGTTGATTCTAACTTTTTCTTGGTTCCAGTCATTATTGCAATCAGGGCCCAATATTTGCGCTGGTTCTTTTGTTTAGCTGCTTGTTGGATTTCAATCCAATTGGTGTCCTGCTTCAGTTTTTTCTGTTTAGTATTTTCTCGTCGTATTTGATTTTTTAATCTATTGATTTCCTTTTTATTTGTAAATGAGAAATTCAAAAACTGGGCACGTATCAACCTGTTGATTTGTTTTACGACTGGTTTATTTGAATTTTTATGTTTACTACTTCGTTTGCTTTTCCTTAATTTTGTTTGTTCTAACTTACTTTGTAGTGCATATTTCAGCCTATTTAATATGCAGTCAAAGTTCTTTATAAGATCAGCTGAGTATGTAGTAGTCAACAGATTAGTTTGGGAGACCAATAGCCTCACGTGGTCCAAATTTTCTGTCCCCCAATAAATTCGGCCCCTCGTTGCGTTTACTTCCAGTTTGGTTTGATGAAATATCGGCTGATACTGGAAAGTGGCTTGTACAATCCATTCAGTTGATAGACATAGGATAGCATGATCACTTTCCTCATTGCATGTGATCGAAAGTTGACTCATTCGATCTTTTTCTCCGATCCCACATATGAAATAGTCAAGGATAGAGGGAGATCCATTACCCTGCCTCGTATACGATGCTGGTTTATCACCATGTATATTACCATTTAAAATTGTCCCGTTGATTCTTGGGAGAAATGATAATAATGCGCGACCTCTCCTATCAGATTTCATTCCTTTTGGGAGTACAGGGAGTGATGTTTCCAAAGATTCCTCATTGAAGAGGAGAGCCCATTTCTTTATTTCGCAGTTTGACATTTTTGCATTCATGTCTCCCATTATAATATAAGGCAAATTGAGTTGGTCTTCAATAATTTGAGAGATGGTCTCCATTAGGCGTTCAAACAACAGATCGCAGTTGATGCTGGGAGGCGCATAGATGTTGAAGAGTAGTAAAAAAGTGGCTGATATTTGGGATTTAAGAGATACCTTTAAGCATTGTAAATTATCCGTATTTGTATTAATTATTTCCTGTGACCAAGAGTAATCTTCTTTTAATAAGATTGCTAGACCGCCTTTGGCATGGCCCCTTCTAGATCTTTTTGCCAAGGTTTCAAATACATAGTATCCTTTTTGTTTAAAAGGGTTAATGTTCCACGTTTCCTGTAAACCAATAATGTCAGGGAGGATTTCAGTTACATACTTCATTTTTTTGTCCGTCTTCCCAGCCAAATTCCAGGACAGTAGCGTCAGACCTTTGCTAAACTTGATATTTTTGAGGTTTAACAGATTTTTTACTATTTAAGGTTTCTGATAACCATGCCCAAGATTTTGTTGAGTTCTCATTATCGGTAGGTCTTAAATCCCTGGACCATACTGACCTCTCACCTTGCTTTACTTGTATTTTTAGCGAGTCTTTTCTTGTGGAATTTGATACTGTTTCTCCCCAGAGTGTACTAGTGATTTCGTTTCTTCGGTTAGTTTGTCCTAGGATACCTTTGTTTAAATTATTAGTAGGTGTGGGTTCCACTACGGATATTACATCGTAGCCGTTTTTATGAAGAATTTCCTTCTCCCTGAGTATGATTCCAGGCAGAACTGGCGAAAAAAAGGATACCTGTGCTAGTTTCTTATTCTCTTTATTTGGAAAGAGAACTAGATCAATTTCATTGCTTGTCAGAGAGATCAGAGGTGGCATTTCTTGTAAAAGATTCAGTATTCTACCGCGATTCAATGGCATCTTGTCAATAGGAAACAGTTCCTCTATAATTAAGTGCTTAGATGGAATTCCTTCCCATGGTTGCGTAATAATATTATTTGCTTCTTCAGTAGCCTTAGAATTTCGTTCTGTTGTTCTATATTCTACCACTGGACAGAATTCTTCAGCTTTTGGGTTCAGATGTGTTAACAGCGGAGATTTTTGAATTTCTGAAGAGTTCATCAAGATTTTGGGAGTGAATTTTTGAAATTTCAGTTTATTCCCTTTTTTTCTCTGTATTCTCCTTAGTGGTTTTCTCTTCTTCTTCCCCCTAGCATTTTCCCTCTCATTTCTTTTTTCAGACTGTTCTTGTTGACTATTTTTCTGTTCAGCAGTAACGCCCAATGGCTCTACTTTGTTGTCCCTAATACCCTGATCCTGCTTGTTGTTAGACACTTTGTACGGAAAGATAGGAAAATGCTTATTACTATTTCCAGTAATGGTTTCCGATTCTTCTTTAAACAATTTTTTAAGAGAATATGTAATAAGAGGATTATTCTTCTTTCTTAGTTCCTTTGTTTTGGTCACAATTTTTGCTATGTTATTCGTTTGTGTACTAGCTTCTCTCTGTTTTGGAGTTATATTTACATTGTTTTGAAGATCTTCATCTTTTAATGTTTTCGAGTGAATCAGGTTTTTTTGATATGTATTTATTTTGGAATATTTTCTTTTTTTCCTCAACCAAGTATTTCAGTATTCCTATTTGCACATCCAAAGTGTCATCGGAATTAGCAAGAATTTGACCAAGATGAGTAAGCACTGATTCCAAGATTTCTTGCAGTGTAAAAAGCGCCTTTGAGAGAGGAGAAGTAGTATTTCCAAAGGTTAAATGTGAAAAAATTGGATCAGTAAAGTTGGCCTGGTTAGGGTATAGGATAGGGGATTTTTCTGGTGAGCTGGTTAAAGGATGTATTTGGCTCAATATTATTTCAGATTTATCTTGTTCTGGCTTCATATTCATACTTATAAACACATCAGAGGGTAACTCATAATCCTGTTTACTTATTGGTATTATAGGGGTTATTTGAGCCGTATCTACGGGAGGATTTTGGCCTTTCCCAGTGAAAGAAATATTTGCCAAATTACTTTCAGATTTTGTCTGTCCTTGATTGTCAATAATCTGGACGAAGAGAGGTAGAGAATCGTAATTTTCCTTATTTATAGAAGGTTCTAGCTTATTTTGGTTTTCAGTTGAAAGTGAAGATACAGTTTTTTTCTTAGAAAGGGTAGAAAAATACGTGTTTATAGCTGGAGTACTTGGAAAGTAACACAAATTAAAACAGCAGAAAAAATACGAGAAATTGATCGTATTAATTTGGAAAAATCACTTTCTGTTGTGGACAATGGGTTAACGACTCTGTCCTCCAGAATATATTCACTGGACAGTATTGTATCATCTGCTATTGATATAATAGAGCAGGACTTACTAATGTTACAACATGGTCAGTCCCAATTACGTTCTATTGTACAGCTTGGCTGGACGTTGCAAAATCTGTGTTCAGGCTACGTGCCATGGCGTTTAATCAACACAACGTCATTATTCTCTATCTTTAACCTTACTGATAAACAAATCAGTTTGGCACAAGAAGGAGCAGACTATACGATTCTGAGCATTGAAAAACTTGAGAGATTACCATTGACAATGTCAGAAAGACCTGTCATTGAATGGATAATACACGGAATAATTACAATTCCCATAACAACTATAAATATTACCAAGAGTATATACCGGCGGGCCAGTATGAAAGGTTGGGTAAAGGATACATCAAGTCAACATGGAAATTACCTAATACACACAAATGTTATAGTGAAAGGAAAAAGGAGGTATTTCTTAGTGGTAACAATTGTAAAAAATCACTAAGCGGTACACTTCTTGTGTTTCAAGGTATTAACTTGCACGGAGCCTGTGAAGGGTCTTCAAATAACCTTTCATGTCACCTGTACGGCACTCCTGCAACACAGATAGAGCCATTCTTTAGACAGCTTTCCAACTGCAGCTACGTTCTAATAAGTGACCACAGCTGTTGTGGCATGGTGCCAGGAAAAGCCTATCTCGTGAACGTTAGTTCCATGGTCACTTGCTGTATGCAAGTATTGTATCCAAACAGCAACCCAGACATGGAGGCGGCAATATGGCCTTATTTGAATATCTCTTCTATTCGAATTGATACTTTAAGCAGAATGAAGTCTATTATTCTACAGACAACTGTGCCTTTGACCTCGTCCAAAGAAACGTATGATCTGCAAGTTGCAAGGACAGTGGCAGAGATACATTCCCTATTATCAACAAATTGCCCCGTGCATTTCGTAGAAATGTTAAGTCAAATCTTAAACATGTCTGATACCAGTGGCATCGCACATGTATTTAGGACAGTTTTTTTGGGACTGTTAACACCTTTTGAAACAGGTCTGGGCATTTTTCCAAATTTTGTTCATTCATTATTTGGCGGTCTGCCTCTACTTTTGGGACTCGTAGCAGGAATTTTATTTTTGATTCTTCTGCTCTGATATGGCAAGCCAAGCCACAGACAAGACTCCAGCAACAATGGGAGAAACGATCCTAGCTATACGCTACCGGGACCGCATCACTAAAGTCCTCGGATTTGCCCGGCTAAGAGATCTAAGTACAACTTGGTTTCTTTCATTCAGACCAATCTGGCAGAATTGCATCTTACATGTGCTTCGATGTCTGCTATGCGGAGAAGAATGCTTGTTGGACATCTGTCTTACACTACCATCAGCAGTACCAATGGATATCGATACTTTGCTAGGTCCTGTAACAACTCATGCATCGTGTTGTCCCCAGCGGCTACCTATTCTGATGACGGCATTCGTTGAGACTTCACCAATACGAGTGGGTGGCGGTGAAGTACGAGAGGAAAGCAGCACCAAACAGGTACAACCTCATTTTCGTGTATTTACCATATACCATTTCAAATGCGATCTATGTATTTTGGGGTGGGTTGGAAAACACACATGCATCGTTATATGTTTAATATTGCTTAGTTTTAGTAATGATGGACATTAATTCGTGGAGTGGGTGTTGTGTTTCTATCTAGGACCCTAATTCGATATTCCCGATTTATGCCCTTATGTGGTTATAATAAATAATATCCTTATAAAGGCATAAGAATCATATCCATATTTAGTCATAGCCCATGCAGTCCAAATTAGGCAAGGCTACTTCCCCAAGACTCCTAGAAAGTACAACGCGTTCTTTAAACAAACCAAACATCCAGCAACCCGGGAATTCCCCATGCTTTTGTTTTGATTTGTCCTAGAACTCCTGCGAGCACTGAAAGAACGGCCAGTTCTTAGTGACATCTTTTATTGACGTCTTATGTCCAACCTTACGTCAAACCCGGCACCTTTCAGGTATAAATATACCAACGTTGCCTTAAGCAAACACACAGTGGTTTGGAGCAGAGCGGCTATCTACTTGCCCGAGATCCCAGCTGATGCGAGAGCCCACAGAAGCCGCCCCTCCCTTTTGACGCACTGAGAGAGACGCTGTCTTTTCTCCTGCCGAATAAATCCAGCTCCTGTGTCTCCAGATACCCTTGTGGGTTGCTGGGATATCGAGTCCTGAGAGAGAGATACAAGACCTCCTACATTCTATTACCCAGGTACGGAGCCGACTAAACCCTTCAGAGAATTCTTGATTCAGACTCCTTGGCAAAAACCAACTTAACTTAAAACTGCTACTTACTTACTCCTTCCCACGTATTAGGCTTAGGTCAGGTACACCGGGGTAGGCGTAGATTAGAAGCACCAGTTGAGTACGTTAGTTAATGTTTTTATGTATGTATATATTTTATCCATTTTAAAGTATCATATGGCTAAGAAACTATATCAATGCTTTTATATGATTATTTAATAATACTCCTTTTACTGTACGCACTTTACTTTATGATAAATATTGCAATTGTGGCAATTCATTTCTCTTGCATGAGAAAGAAGACTGCTCAATAAATAACACCTTTTATTGAAAACGCCTGTCTCTCTATTTCTCTGCACTCTGGTGAAACTAAGTATGCACGATTGACTGAGTGAAATAACCGTCTATGGTTTTCACACGACTCTTGAGATACACTCTTTATTCTGAGGGAGCAAAGTTGTCATGTTTATGCGGTTGTCAGAAGCTAATCCCTTCTTGTCTAAATCAGGAGAGTTAACTCTTTCCTGAACATTCGAGAAAGTTTCTAGTGACCTCTGAGCTAGCTGGCAAAACTACTTAAGTCTAATATAGTCAGTAGAGACCTAGTCGGGACGCCCCTTAGCTGGGGCAGCTGTGCGCTTAAAAAATGGAGGTAACATAACATAACATAACATAGTCGACCTCAGCCCTACGTCTACACTGCTGTTTATATTATTCCAATGCGCAGAGCCTATTGGGAATAAAGGAACTACACTACACCAGGATGAACCTGGTCTCTGTATCTGACCTGCCCTGCATCTTAACTTTGGGTCTCTGACTCATTCTAGCGCGACCCGATAAGTGCAGTTGGCCCTCTGTGCTTTTTGGCACTATTTTTATTTTATTTTTTGATGTGACTCCTTCAAAGGAGATCGTATCTCACAACTTCTTTGACGACACGCCGAGGATTTAGACGCTTTTCGCTCAACTACATACACCAAGGTTATTTTTTTGATTCATCTCACCGGACGTATCAGACCTTCAGGCTCCACAGCGGTGCAGGAGGGGCCCTGCCCCAGATCGACTCTGGAGGGTGTGGTGCCTCCCTTTGACAGGCCTTGCATCCGGCTCCCGGGCCCCCGCTACTCATTTCTGCTGGGTCGAACATTCTCCTCACCCTGAGCTGAATATTCATTAGCTCAGCCATAGGGTTATCTTCCCCTACTTTGATGTGAGGTCTTCACTCTTCCTTTGAGTTCATTTATTGATGTGAATCCCTACCCAAGAAACCAACGAATGACCCTGCTGGCTTAAATATTTACCGCCCAATATCCAACATCCCCACCCTGGCCAAACTCCTAGAAAAATGTGTACACCTCCAGCTTGGAAAACATATTGACCACTTCAATCTGCTCAACCAATTCCAACCCAGCTTCCGTGCAGGACACAGTCCCAAATCAGCCATGACCCACATAATTGACGATGCTCTACAGTTCCTAGACCAAAACGAAGCCTACCTACTGATCTTGCTCGACCTCTCTTCGGCCTTCTACACAGTCAAACACGACAACCTACTTGACCTTCTGAAACACAGAATGGGATTGTCCGGATCCATTCTAAATTTGTTCACCTCGTTTCTCCAGAACATATCACAATGATTCAAGGTCAATCAGGCCCTGTCCAAACCGGTCCCAGTCACCTTAGGAGTCCCTCAAGGATCATCCCTCTCTCCAACACTTTCCAATGTATTCATGGAACCAATCACCAAAGTTTGTAACTCCTCTAACGTACAGTATTATATGTACCCAGACGATACACAACTATACCCACAAATCCATTGTCTGGAAGACACCAAATCTCTCAACACAACCCTAGAAAAAACTCAAACCTGGCTGGCAGAAAAACATCTAAAAATGAATACCCTCCAAACAGAATTCCTCCTAATCGCTCCTCCTTCCCAAGTAAGCATGATGCAAGACTGGATCAAACACCTAACAGCACTCAACTGCCAATCTCTTCTCGTCAATTCAGTGAAATCATTGGGAGTGACTCTGGACAGAAACCTAAATATGCAGAAACACATCAGTACCGCAAAAAAGGAGCAACATTTCAGATGAACACATTGAGAAAACTAAAGCCTTTCCTGCCCAAAAAGGACTTCAAATTGGCTGTACAGGCTCTAGTCGTCTCAGAATGGAATATGGGAGTGTCTCTCTCTGCGGCCTTCCCAGATCCTCAACAGCCCCTCTAAGAGCTACCATCAATGCAGCAGCTAGACTTATTACTGGCTCCAAAAGAAACTCCCACATATCCCTGGACCTAAGATCCCTTAATTGGCTACCTTTCGAAGCCAGAATTCAACTACAAAATGCATGCATGACCCATAACTCCATTCATCATAACACCCCCAGCTATCTGGCACAGAAATTGGTGCCATCTTGTGGCAACAGAGCGTCCAGAAATGTCAGTAAACTTTTACTGAAACCACAAAGATTCATCAAAAAGAAAACTTACAACCAAACCTTCTTGGGGATGGCTCCCAGGATCTGGAATGCTCTGCCCTCTGAAATTAGACTGAATCCCTCTACTGCATCATTCAAAAAAGAAGTGAAAGCTCTTCTCATGGCTAAATTCACCTGAGCTAGCGTGACTGCGTTTACGTGACTCTTGATTTGTATGAAACTCTATGATTTTTACTTGATGGCTATGTGTCCTTGATACTTACCTTGCTAGGGTTACTGTGATTACGTGATTCTCGATTTGTATGGAACTTTATGTTTTGTACTCTATACCTATGTGTCCTCGATATTTACCTTGTAAAGCGCTCTGATACCCGCAAGGGTCTTGTTCGCGATATATAAAACCCTCAAAATAAATAAATACCAGCTGCTGACAATTGGAGTCAGTACGGACTAAGTTTCTATGCCAAGGGCTATCTCTTAACGGAGCCCCAGACCTCATTGCTTACTAGATACACTACATTTTTTCCTCCTGACCACTGCGGCATACGCCTTGGCTTGCATCTTGTTTGTGCCCTGAAGAAGGTGACTGCTAGACATTAGCCTTTCACCGAAACCTGCGTCAGCACTGTGCTTGACAGGAACCACACAGTAGTATATGTAAAGGATTCAAAGAGGACAAAGTGTTCTAATGTGCCTTTCTTTCACTACTTCATGGACACAGCTAAATCAATGCCTTTGAACTAATTATATAATATATACGACATTCTTTGGGTACTAGTGATCTGATTATGATTAACCCTGGACGAAGAACTACGCTCCGTTTGCGGAGTTTGCGAAGTAGCGGCAACTTCGCACTCCGCGGTGAAGGCGAAGATGGCGACTACTCCGCAATCTGCAGCGTAGCGTAGTAGTGTTTCTTTCTCGCGCGCTCAATAGCATTCTCGCGCGCGCGGCAATGTCTTATCGTGGTTCTGCGTTCGCTTTCTCTATTTTCTCTCCCGGTCGCGTGCGCCACAATGTCTGGAAATCCGGCCGCACAATCCCGTGCGACTGTGCGAACGCGATCACGTCATTTGGACTCGCGATCACGTCATTAGGATGTGCGAGGATCTATGTCGGTAAGATCGCGTTTCCGAACACTCAGAAACTGCAATCTGGCACAGAATATCTCGCGAGCAGGCGGGACAATTGGAAAAACAAGATGGCCGCGCCCATAGCCCACCTCATGGGTAAGTTCGCGCGCTACACATCCCGAGCACACAGGCAGCACTCCGAACACACTTACCGCGCTCCCAAGCAAGAAAAACGGCTCGCGAACAGGTCGTACAAGGTACTATGCTTGCTTGCGGAGCTACTCAAAGCTCGCGGAGTGCAAGAGCATCTTCGCGTAGCTTCGCGGAGCGCGACTACGTGTACTACGCCCACCCTTATATCCTAGCTACCTCTAGAACTCTAATTATCCTATAGAGTTGTTCTCTTTTGACCCAGCTTCAAGATTGTGCATGATACCACTGTCCTTTTCATTTGAGGCTTCTGTCTATGTATATGCACTTCTTTTTTTATGTGTAATTGTGTTAGTAAGATAGAAGTGTGGATGCGAACATGGTATGCTTGACTGTTAAGATTGTGTTATGATGCAACTGTTATGAGGATGTTTTAATTCTTTTTCTGCTGTGATCCATTCATTTTGGGGGACATACCACGAGCCACATTATTATATGTTTTCTTCTGAATACAATTGGACAGAATATATTCATGTTATTATGTCAATTGTTTTTTGTTCCATTAAACATGTATATATAAAAATAAAAAAAATTGTACAAAACATTTAGAAATTGTTTTATTTTTCTTTATTTTTTATTTTTTTGAAAATATGTTTATTTCCGGCATCAATCATGGACATGTACAATTTGAAAACATTGCATTAATCACATAACAAGTGTCTTAGGTCCATCCATTACATATAATTGTATACATAAGAGTGGTTTTTGTATTTTCGTTTTATTCCCTTCCTTCAACTTACAAGAACTCCCCCCTCCCGCTAACTACCCCGGCACTTACACATGTTCAACCAACTAACAAGAGCGGGGGGGAGGGTGGGGCAGCATGGGGTGTGGAAAAAAAGGGTAAAGGGGAGGGGTAACCCCCTATTCTCTAGCTGCGCATCTCCCCCACAATGGCCTCATCCAGAGGTCGATTCACATCATTGTCAGTACCTGATTCAAAGTCCAAAAGCATTGCGTTCCACTCCATTGATATGGGAGTTTATCTTAGGCCTCTCCCTTCCTCCCGCTGCAACTCCATACCCTCCGCCCTCCCCCACCGCACCACCTCTCAGAAATTGTTTTATTTTGAATAAAATATTTTTGTATTTTCTATTATGGATGTTTCTTCATATGGGTGCACTCTCAGGTGCTCACTCTATTATTGACTCTGCTCACCATTTGAGAGATTTGCCTTTAGTTATTTAGAGATGATTGGCGCTCTGTTCTATCCATAGGCAGGTGACACCTTTTCCCTTCCAGTGGATGGTCCCTGTTTCAGTTACTATTTTTAATTCAAACTTTAACTATTCATATGCCTGGTTCTACCTATTGATTTAGAAACTTTTATGGAGGAAACGTGGTCATCAACGGGGCAAGCTGTTGGTTGGTTCCAAAGCATGTTGATGTTGGCGAGTTGCTGAAGAGTCAGATCTCAGTGCAGTCATCGAAAAAAGTCGGGAAAGCTCTGAGTGAACGTAGTCTGAAGTCCATGCCCAGGAGTCGATCAGCTTCAGGCTGGCATCGGTCTAAGTGAAGCCCTTTATATATCTGTAAGTCATATCTTCCTCACTGGGGAATACCAGCAAACTGAGGTCAACCAGCGATTCAACTTTGATAGCTGTGGCTTTGATGGTGATCGTGGTTTTCTCCGCTTCTCCAGGCAAAACGTTTATAAGCCTCCCTTCTTGCAGTTTGGGAGCACAGACAGAGTCCACTCTAACACCAGCCAAGAGTCCAGGACCTGAGGGTGCACCACTTGGGGATTAGGACTCACTCCAGCAAAGGCCAGCAGCAGGGTCCTGGGCAGGTCCATTTGGAACTGGCCAGCTGGGCAGGTGCAATGAGAGAGCATCTGGAAGCTTGCTGAGTCCCTAAAGCTCAAACAGGAGGTCAAATGACTGACCCTTGGAATCACTTCTAGAGCTCTAGGTTCCAGGCAAGCATTTCCAGTCTTGCTTCAGCCTCTTAATAAAGAAGGGATATCCTCATGGGTGTTGATTCACCAAAATACCAAGGGCAGAGAAAGTGAAATCACACATATATAAACCTCAGTGAAAAAACACAAACTTATGTTATATGACCTTTATACCATAGTAAGTGCACAACTGATATAATAACACAGCTGTTACTAACACAGATAAATGTATATTTTAGATACCATTTGTATTTTTATAAGAATGCTGACATGATATGCCAAGTAAACTTTAAGCATTTCTTCTCATTTGATATATATATATATTGCAACAATACAAGGAACAACACTAAGAATCAAACTTATTTTTAATATAAATGGCCATGATGTAATGGATTCCTGAAGTGTACACCAACAAGACAAAATGTATTGGGGGGGACACACCACTTTGCTCTGCTTTACCTGCTGACGCTTCGACTCTCTTTGCACCTCGTCTACAGCTTGCCCGAGGGAGGACTGGTGCTGGTGTTCCGCTCTCCCCTCGCCGCTGCACTACACCAACAGCCGCCGAGTAGGGGAGAGCGAGAGGGCTCACGAACTACCCTTCCCAGCAGCCCTTGCCCCAAGACCGGAAGTCACATCCCGCAGCAGCGCGCCAGGCGGCGCATTTAAACCAGGCTCCATATCGGTGGAGCGGGGGACACACCACTTTGCTCTGCTTTACCTGCTGACGCTTCGACTCTCTTTGCACCGTGTCTACAGCTTGCCCGAGGGAGGACTGGTGCTGGTGTTCCGCTCTCCCCTCGCCGCTGCACTACACCAGCAGCCGCCGAGTAGGGGAGAGCGAAAGGGCTCACGAACTACCCTTCCCAGCAACCCTTGCCCCAAGACCGGAAGTCACATCCCGCAGCAGCGCGCCAGGCGGCGCATTTAAACCAGGCTCCATATCGGTGGAGCGGGGGACACACCACTTTGCTCTGCTTTACCTGCTGACGCTTCGACTCTCTTTGCACCGCGTCTACAGCTTGCCCGAGGGAGGACTGGTGCTGGTGTTCGACTCTCCCCTCGCCGCTGCACTACACCAGCAGCCGCCGAGTAGGGGAGAGCGAGAGGGCTCACGAACTACCCTTCCCAGCAGCCCTTGCCCCAAGACCGGAAGTCACATCCCGCAGCAGCGCGCCAGGCGGCGCATTTAAACCAGGCTCCATATCGGTGGAGCGGGCGACACACCACTTTGCTCTGCTTTACCTGCTGACGCTTCGACTCTCTTTGCACCGCGTCTACAGCTTGCCCGAGGGAGGACTGGTGCTGGTGTTCCGCTCTCCCCTCGCCGCTGCACTACACCAGCAGCCGCCGAGTAGGGGAGAGCAAGAGGGCTCACAAACTACCCTTCCCAGCAGCCCTTGCCCCAAGACCGGAAGTCACATCCCGCAGCAGCGCGCCAGGCGGCCTATTTAAACCAGGCTCCATACCCGCATCGCGGGAGCGCCGGGCGAAGCCCGGGCAAAGGGCGGGCCCTCTACGGCCCTCCGAGGCCAGAAGAGGCTGGGCTGGGCCACCCCCCTAACTCCGCTCCTGCATAGTATAAGGTATTTATACAACCCCACACGCATCTTGTACTTCAAGCCTCCCATGCTGACATCGAGTGGTACATTTTCAGTATTATCGAGGAAAATATACTTGTAAAGCACCAACAACACAAGAAATCCCGCAAAGGGTGAGTAGTATGAGGAAGGTAGCTAAAACCACCAGGATGCCCACCCTAAGATCCAATACTAAACAGAAGGCGGATACCTCCCAATCAGTACCCACAATTACAGCGATGGACATAATGTTAAAACAGACTATAGGTGCAGTATCCACTGCAATAGCGAACACAGAAAGGAGGATGTCCTTACCACCGATTATAATTACCCAAGATGCACAAGATGTAGTAGAGGATCTCTCAGTAGTCACTCTAGATGCAACAGATGATCCAGACATAAGCCTTGGTGTTACCTCCTCCTTCGGCGAGCTCCCGTGTGCTCAGGCCCCTACAGAGTCCATTAGGGACATAGAGACTATTCAGACTAACCTAAGCACTGCGCGTGTTACAGAAAAAGTGACCCCAAGCGACACAGAGGCAAAAAGAGCCAAAGAAGCTCGTGTACACAAGAAAAAAAAGGGGCAAAATAACACAACAAACCATAATTTAGTGGCACCAATAACTAATTCTACACCAGGAATACCCTGCTGGGTGGCAAATATGGTAGCCGATCTTAAGGCAGATCTAGAAGATACGATCATTGCCCATATCAAACCCCTCATGTCAAAAATTGACAGATTAACATCTCTAATAAATAACAAAGGGGCGGGATCCACTAGGCAAGTGGGACATGATGGAACATTAACTAAAGTGGGGCAAAAAGGGGGAATTGTTCACAATATACCTAAAGATAAGGCAGTACCAGTTAATGAATCCAATGCAAACAGACCAAAGAAAGCCACGCAAACTAACACCCCAATTGTAAAGAAAGTCCCTAAACCCCCGAACCCTAGCACTTCCAGTACCACCGCACAGGTCCAATCGAAGCAAGGAAATGGAACCCCTCGAGTCTCAAACGATAAAACGGGCCAAAATTTAAAAGAAAGTACAATCACAAATACCCCTCTACCAAAAAATCTACCTGAAAAAGCAAGATCGGCTCGCTTCCAGACAATTAACCTTCCTCCGGAAGCTTTGCCTTTCGTGGTTGTATTGACAGGAGTTCCACCCCTGAAAGAGGGAAAAAAGGAAACACATTTTGAGCTAAAAAACAAATGTGTGCAATGGCTAAAGGTAAATAGACCCTTACCCCCAAATATTTTTGGCGAAATACTCACGGTCAGAAGAGGGGAGTGGATAGGGAGAGGAATAAAAACAATAGCAGGGGACATCATAACAATTAATTTCAGAGACACAGCTGCAGTGAATTATATATGTAATGCACCTCCCAGTAGAATTAACACACAAATCCACCAATTACATCTATCATATTTCTACCCAATTACACCCCAAAGACCAATGCAGACAAATAGGACATCTATGAGTAGGGTTCACCAGTTAGAACCCCAGTACAGTTTCCACCAACGGCAAACGCCATGGCAAGGCACGCCGGACTATGATCCTTTTTTGTCACAGTACGCGCACTGGAACCGGTTTTGTGCACTGTATGAGGTGGATTGACTTGTACCCGAGGAAATCAGCACCTCACAATCCGACACGAGATCAGAGGAGGAAGGGCTTCCAGGGTCAGGAATTAGCACACCGATTGCCCCAGATGATAGCGGTGGCAGGAGGGCCAGTATAAGGAATTCCAAAACACAAAAAGAGGGAACAAAAACTCCAGACCAAATAGATCACATGACAATAGTTGATCAAATTAGGCGGAATACCGAAATTAAACTTGTCTCTCACATTAAGACAATAACAGAAGGGGAAGACAAGGAAACATATACACTAAGGGAACTGAAAGGGCACATTATGGGGGACAACCAGGATAGCCTCCGAATTATATCTTGGAACATTGCAGGTCTGGCAGCCAAATATGATTCTCAGGAATGGCGGAAGTATATAAACAATTTTCAAATAATATGCCTGCAAGAGACCTGGGCGGTTGATCCCAATCAATATAGCATAGAGGGGTACAAATGTTTTTCTGTCCCGGCCATAAAATCATCATCATCGGGGAGAGCGATCGGAGGACTAATAATATACGTAGACCTCCTTATTCAAGGGACTTGGTTTAATTATAATTGGGATTCACGAAACATACAAGCGATAGGGTACCGCTTTAAAAGGTTCAATCTTCTTTTAGTAAACTGGTATAATGCGGTAGGCACGATGTGAATAGGGAACGTCACAAAAGAACTGGATTTCCGTCTAGATAGGCAGATTTTATCAAATAAGACACCAAACTCCCCCAGTATAATACTCATGGGGGATTTTAACTGTCACCTCTGTGAGAATCTAAGACCATTGAATAAGGACTGGTCGCGATGCACTGTATTAAAAGGCCCACATTTTGCACACACTACGGAGGGATGGGATTTAGAGAAGCTAACAAAAAGGCACAACCTGGCCCACACTATGGACCTGATTGAGTTAGGTAGGAATGGAGATCCTAACCCAACATTTAAGGGCAGAGGTTGCCACTCGTACATCGACTTCATTATGGTTTCACCTATAATAAAAAGAAGTACCAGCAGTATGGCCATTGACATAAGTATATTCAGAGATCACAACCCGCTGGTCTTGGCATTAAAAGGCATTAACTTCAAGAAACCATCACATAGAACAGACATTATAGAAAAGCCGGTGGACCAGGGGAGAAGGATCAAGTGGGCCAGGACAGATGGAGACAAATTTTATAGAAGACTAATAACAGAAGGGCAAAACGCTATAAATACATGCCTTGATCCCAGCATGGGGGGAGCATCGGTGGTCAGTGCATTTGAAGAAATCGCATATCACGTAGATGCCTTATTAAAAACCACCAAAGGCAGTAAAATGGCCCTCACACCGCGCTGGTTTGACCAAGACTGTATCAAGGCACACAAAAACCTTAAACTTAGCCTAAAGTCGAGCCCGAGGGACAATTTTAAAATAGTACATTACAGAGCAGAATACAAAAAGGCCCTGAAATCCTGTAAAAAAAGCTTACAAATACAAGCGTGGGAAGACCGAAGGGAGGCGGCAGAAATGGGAGATATGTCCAGATTCTGGAAAGTCATTAACACACCATGTTTCCAGGATCCAGGCGCGCCCAAAATAATAAACACCATCTTACCAGAGCAATGGCATACCCATTTCCAGAGCCTCTATAATCACACAGGTCAATTAACTCAGGATGAAGGATTAAGGGTAGTTCCAACTACTAGACTAGACTTCTCCCTGGTAGAAGTGGAACTGGCAATAGCAGGACTAAGCAAAAACAAAGCACCCGGCCCTGACGGCATACCCCCTGACCTCTACCTGAGTAATACAGAGTTGTGGGCTCCACTACTTACGAGGGTCCTGAACGAAGCAGCGGTGGCAGGGCTACCTCGTTCCTGGTCAACGGCAACTATTGTCCCAATCTATAAAAAAGGGAACCGTGATGACCCACAATGTTACCGACCTATATCCCTTATAGATGTGACGGCTAAGGTGCTGGGCCGTGTCATCCTAAATCGTTTACAGGAATGGGCGGACGAGAACCAGGTCCTTACAGAGATACAATATGGGTTCAGGGAGGGCAGATCTACCACCGACCAATGCTTGAATCTTTACCTCTTGATAGCCAAATACACCATCGCTGGCAAAGGGGCTATATACATGGGTTTCATGGACCTCTCCGCGGCCTTTGACCGTGTAAACAGAGAAAAACTATGGGCCCTATTGTTACATCTAGGAGTGGAACAAAAACTAGTAGACCTCCTAAAAGCCCTACATTGGAACACCTCAGCAACAGTTCGATACAACCAAGAGGGAAGCAGGACTGAGCCATTTTTATGTACGAGCGGAGTGAGGCAGGGTTGTATTTTAGCGCCTTTTTTGTTTTCTATATATATCAATCACCTGGATAAAGAATTACTGACACTGTGTGTGGGCTCGCCCCAAATAGGACACCAAGCGGTGCCCGTATTACTTTACGCAGACGATGCGGTGTTGTTAGCTAGAACACCGCTGGGGCTCCAGACGCTGATTGATGGATTTGTCAATTTTATGGCTAAACTTGATCTATCTGCCAACCTGGAAAAATCTTACGTTATGACAGCAGGAGGCAGAGAAAAAAGGAATTTTACCTATAAAATTGGGCGACACAAGATAAGCCAGGTCAAGTCTTTCTCGTATTTAGGTGTACTGTTTGATGAACACTTAAATTTCAAACCTTTGATGGATAAACACGCAGCGAAACTGGTGGCGTCATCAGGGGCTATAATGGGCTACGGGAGAAGACTTGGCAGATGGTCCCCTGAACAAATTCTAAACTTGTACAGATCAGTTTGTTGTGCTAAAGTAGTTTACGGAGCAGAAGTATGGGGCTTCACTAATAAACAATTGCAGCAGATCCAGGTGGAAGAAAATAAGTTCTTCAAAAGAATTTTGAAATTGCCGCAGAGTACCCCAGCCTATATCATCCATGAGGAACTAGGGGAGCCCTACATTGAGGATCGAATCAAAATCAGACCACTTCTAGCCTGGATTAAAATCTGGACTAATCCAGAAGCGGACTTTACCAGACAAATCCTTAAAGACTGTTTGAAACGTGATAGAGGGGGCCACATTCCATGGTTGAAATATGTAAAGGACTCTCTGGAGGCAATCGGTTGCAACATTTTTTACACTTCACCTGAATCTTTAAACAGTCAGAATAAAACAATGGTAAAAAAACTTTTTGCAGAATGGACACATACAAATAGGGCTGACGTGGAAAGGCGCAAACCCATTGTTTCATCCTACTGTTTACTGACAAAGAAACAAGGAATGGAACCATACCTCACTGTGATGCATAATGCCCAGGATCGATTCTACGTGACTCGGTTTAGACTTAACATGTTACACCATTTACTCTCGGTCCCCTCTGGATTCACTCTAACACTAGAGGCGAAGAGTACCTGCGGCTGCGACGGTAGGTCTCGGCAGGATACCCTTCACTTTGTTTTGCTATGTCCCTTTTATTCTGTCCCCAGACGCAAATTTTTAGTAGGGATCTTGAAAGAAACTAAATTTAGACAAGCAAAAGCGGCCCTAAAGTTTCTGCAGGAAGCCTCAGATGCACATACTTTGTTTTGCACAGTAAGTTTTATTAGGGTGGCAATGAGGCTAAGGAATACAAGAGAAATAACTGACTGTAATGCCCCTTAAATAGAGACCTCCAGGGAAATTCCCACTTCTTCTTTGCACATGTAATGGATTTTAACCTGTTTTTTAACTTATCTTTAATCCTGTTTTAATCCTTTTTTATGTAAATGTAATTGCCTATGTACTTTTATGGTGTCTTTTTAAGTGCCGAATAAAGATTTGAAATTGAAATTGAAATTGAAATTGAAATTGTATTGATACATCACAGGAAAACACTTTTAAAAAGATAAACTTAACTGCTACATCAACCTTTACTAAGTTATTTAGGCTGTATTTTGAATATGAACTATGATATTGGCTTAAATTATTCCTTCTCATTGTTAAAGAGTTTTGATTTGTGAACACTCTAAAGGTCGTGGCATTGTTGCTATGCACAAAGGTGAATCATTGTTAATGGATTCACAATAAAGAAAAAATACAAGTTGCAAATTGTGCCATTTTATTTCATTTTTTTATTCAGAATTGTGAGCTTTACTCCGCTAAATTTATTTGATAGAACTTGATCCCTGTCTGAACACCAGAACATAAACAGCGCTAATCAAGGAGAGTCTTTACTTTCTACTTTTGCCACCTCTAAGGTCAGGGGTTGCAAAGAATGTGCCAGGAATTGCATGTGAAAAGTCAGGTGGTAGCAGCTGCTACCCCTGGCGGCACCTGAATGACGTTCATGGCAGTCCTTCTTTTGATTTGTCACAGTCCAAGAGTAAGAGAGGTCTGTTGGATACGCTTTTATGTCCAGTGCCAATCTTTTGATGAAGGGTATGCCTTTGTCCACCCCCTAAACCAGTTCTGTTCAGTTCCTCCCCTAAAACTGGGTTTGGTGCTAGCCCTACTGGAGACAAAGGGAGACAGGCCTAGATGTGAGCTTCATCTTCCAGTGACAACATAGGACTTCTTTGAAGCTGAGAAGGGGTCTGGGCACAGCCCTCATGCCTTTCTGTCAAGGAGGAGTCCCCCTCACTACTCTTTGAGCCCCTTTTCCATGGTCTGGGAATAAGAAACATCTCAGCACAGGCGAGTCATCCGGATCAGGTTTCAGATGGACACTGGCATAAAAGCCTTTTGGTTTTCTGCAGCAAAAGGAAAATTTTCTAAAAGTGTTTTCTAAATAGTAATAGAAAATACAAATGAATTATTAAGTTAAATTCTAAATTACTATTAAAATGAGATCTTGAACCTCTTTTCTAACAACTACCAAACTGTATCTAGCACGTAATAATTGTAATAGTGTAAACCACTGCTAACCTGTGGGTGAGTCAGCCTTGCCATTGACAAAAATATCATTGGAGCTCCTTCATTGTCAGGGCATGTAAACATTAAATATACATGCCTACATTTTAGATACATGCACCCCTTCCTAAGCATATTTGAAGCCTTCCTTCGGGGTGAATTATATGTATTAAAAAGCAAGGTTTAAGCCTGAAGATGGTGTAATTTGCCAAGTAGAAATGGCAGTTTAAAACGGTATACCCAGGCTTCTGTGGCAAACCTGGAGACATAGTTTACAGTGCTACTGTAGTGGGTGGCACAATGAGTGCTGCAGCCCACTAGCAGCCTTTAATTTGGTTGCCCTGGGTACAGGTGGTACATGTACTACGGCCTTATAAGCAAAGTTAATGTGCCTATCAGGGGCATACAAATGTTAACATGTTTGAAAAAGAAAGCACAAGTAATTTACCACTGGTTGGCAGGGGCAAAGTGCACAGAGTCCTGTGGCCAGCCAAAATTTCGGAAATGTAAGGAAAATAATCTGGGGAATACTCCACAAAAGATGGTCATTTCCAATGTGTCCCACCATCAGGAAACAGAACTACCCACCCTCATGGGAGTTCAAATTGCTAAGACAGAAAATCCTGGGAAGACCATCAGCACGGGTGTGGCCAGCCCCAGGGCGATGCTCCACTGTTAAGTCAATTCCCTGAAGGGAGATGGACACCTTCAACAGTTATGGATTCTCAGCCCGCATTTGCTTCAACCATCTGAGTAGTGAGTGATCTTTCTGAACCCAACAGTGAGTCCCAAATAAGGTCTCAACTTCTTCAGTTCTCAGACCACTGCAAATGCTTCACTCTCAATATATCTGTGTATATCTAATTTGGAACTGTCTAATCTAATTTCACCTCTGTTCCTAGAGAAGTAGCCTAATGCTGATGAAGGCTACAGCAGGGGCGGCTCTTCCACTAGGGCAGAGGAGCGTCGCCCCACTGCTTTCTCACAGTGCGAGAAATCCAAAGCAAAAAATGGTAATAACTTTTAGTTATTACAATTTAATGTTTGCTTTGCGCATTGCGGGCGGGTGGGCAGGCGGGCTGCTCTGCTCTTTGGGCAGGTGGTCTGCTCTGCTCTTTGAGCAGGGCAGAGGAGGAGTGGTTTGCCCACTCCTGAGTGCACAAAGACTGTTTGATCGGCACTCTTGGGCCGCTAAAACTAGTCATGCGCTTCTCTGCCCTTCTCCATGCAGCCTGCATTGCAGCCTGCATGGAGAACATGGCCACCCCACTAGCCCCTGGCTGGGCATCGTCCCGCCCAATCACAATGCTGCAATTGCAATGCTGTAATAGGCTTAGGGAAAGGAGCCTGGCTGCCTCCTTCCTGTTCCTGTTGGAGGCAGGTGAGCAGCAGCAAAGAAAACATGTGACCTGTCAGAAAGGTAAGTTTACTTTTTTTTTTGTGACTCCCTCCCGGCACCCTCCCCTGCGACACCCCCCGTGAATCCTAACCCCTGCGACCCCTCGCGCCTGCCCCCCATCCACGAGCATTGCTGGCCGCTACTGGGCTACAGGTTGGTCCAAGCCCCATCACTTGCCTGAGTCTTATGGCCAGCAATACTTTTTCAGGAAAATTCGGCATAAAATCGAGGGGAATACCACATAAAATATGGACATTTCCAATTCTAATAAAATTGGAAGCACTGGAGGTGTCATGGTTACTGTGTATAAAGTCTTGGTTACCTCCTCCGGAATGAAGTACAACTGAGGCGTTGCCGAACGCCTTGCACAATTGTAAACGTTTAAAAAAAAGTGCATGCAGGGAAAATTCCTGCATTGTGACCAAGGTCTCGTATGACAAGGCACAAAGCAACGATGTTGGCAGAGTTTGACAGCCTTCTTGGAGATGGTCTTTTGTCTGTCTTCCAGTTGCATCACTCTTAGTCTGCCAGAGTTGGTTCGAGTATTCTGACATGAAATCAGCCGCGGTCCATGTAAGTGACAGCGGTGTGGCGGTGGAGCCGCAGAGGGGGGATTTCGAGGGACAATGCCGAGGGAAAATTATTATTTATTTAATTTTCCCTCTGCACTGACCCTCGTAATCCCCCTCTCCTCCCCAACCTGGCCCCACCGCTGTTACCTGCACGGACCATAGCAGCATGATACGGCTCTTACATCCTGAATTGACCTAGTGCTTAATTTGTAAAAAAATGAAGTGCCGGGATCCTTCTCGGAAGGCCACTGCAACCTGTACCACCTATACCATGCTAGCGCTTCCAATGACAGTACCAACATAACACCTAACCCTCGCACTTCTACAAGTGTGACACTTCTGACTATTTCAGGCCACACAAAGCTATAATAATGTCATCAGAGTTTAGTATTAATCATTTTCAGTACGTATTGATTTAATAAACATGTTTGTTGTGATCATCTCGAAATTAAAAAGACAGCACCACCATGCTGTGGACTGTCAATAGAGCAGGTGCTGACAATTAAGTGCCGGTGCTGAGCACCAGAAACCACTGGCACAAATTAAGCACTGTTACCCCATAAGTGTCCGCAGACAGGCCAACTACTCTAGTCTAACTGGTTGAAAACTGGCTTGAGTGAAAATTGGGTCCTATAAATGCAGGATCAGTGCCTGAAGTAAGTAGATACTATCATACAGGGCTCGAGTCGGGGTACCACGCGGGTGGACGGAGTCCCCCCACTTATTTTACCGGGGGGACGCCATCCCCCCTGCCAAACAGCTGGACTTAACTCTTTGGCCTCACTGGGACGAGGAGCTCGGCACCTTTCGTGATGTCACTTCCTGTCATGACGTCACTTCCGGTGACAGCGTCCCCCCACTTCTTTTTTTACGACTTGTGCCCTGCTATCATACTGGGTATCCACGCGTTCTTATTTAAAGAGGGAGGACAGGCACTTGTCAGTAGGAGAGCAATACTTCAATGGGAAAGCACTGGCACTTCTCTCTGACAAAGAGGCACAGTGAGAGCCGCACGTCTCTATTTTCGTGTAAGTCACTGGGGCGGACCCACCAAACGAGGCTAATGGGCTCTGTGGTGGCACGGATGGAGCGTGGCACTCCACAGAGCCGCGTGGGATGGCGCTGCTGGCACTCGGATGCAAGGGGAGGCTAACTGGAGGTGAGAATGTAATGCTCTCATCGCGTTCGTGCTCCGGCACGTTCCTTGAGTTGAACCTTGTGCGCGAGGAGAGATGACACCATCATCAATCTATCTATGTCCCAGAGCCTTGGGCAGGGCTGCCGCCTGGCACACGCCCCTCGCCCAGCCCCGCGCGCCCGCCGTGCTCCTGCCAGAGGGGCGGAGGGAGCTGTCCTCTCCTCACAGCGAGCGTGCGGACTGAGGAGGCTGCAGAGCGCGGGATGTCGGCTCCGGGCTTGGCGCTGCAGCCGCGACATGCGCTGTCCCTCCTTCACCTGGCCGCGCTCTTCTGCACGGCTGCCCAGGGGCTGGCACCGCTCGGGCACGGCGCAGTGCTGGACCCCCAGGGCCGCTTCCAGGTGCGCTGGGGCCGGCACGGGGACCGTATCTCCTTCCTGCTGGAGGTGCAGACCCTGGGCTACGTGGGCTTTGGGCTGTCCACTACTGGGGCCATGGCTTCTTCGGACTTGGTGATCGGAGGTGTGCGGCAGGACGGCAAGCCCTACCTGCAGGTAAGAGCACAGTGCTGACTCCGCGCCTTGCAAAGCGCTCGGATCCATGGGACGCCCTCTGGAGAAGTAAGATTGAGACCTGCCCGTTTCACATGTCCGCTGGAGCTATCAATCGTGCATGGGGTGCAGAGACACCGGGACAAGTGCACCCTGTTTTCGCCTGTCTTTTAGTAAAGGGAGAGGGGCGCATTTTATTGCTTGCATTAGGTCCCATGCCACCCTTGGCACTGCATGATTCAAAGCATAGCTTGCTGAAACGTCCGAAACCCTAGACCTAACTTTGCTAAGAAGAGTTTCTTCTGCAGCCAGTTGTGTATTTAGGATAAAGAATCCCTTATTTTAAGCCCATAACGTTCGTATTCGCCAGCTTTCTTTTACTATCCACCGTCGACATGTTTATTGCTATAGTCCAGGGCATCCGGAAAGAAACTTTTTTTACCTACTTCTGCTGAACTGTTCTGTTTCTATGGTACTACCGGGCGCATGTATGCTACATCCAGGAAAGATATGACTGTTCATTGATGTTTTAAAGCGGTTGACATTTTTGAGGGTGACGTGAAACGGACAGAGACGTTTAGGGGCAGCAATGAGTGGCGCACTCTGAAAATGAGACTTGCATGACTATTGTGAAATGTTGCTGCGGCTGCACTTTCTCATATGGAGTCGCCTGATTGAATACTGACATGATGTTTCCTGATGTAGCTACGTTGCGCCTTCTCAATTTTGTACGTATATTCTGTTAATCTGAAACAGTTTAATTTACACTAGATTGCCTCCCACACATAACTGAGTCCCATCCATCTAATAGCAACCGTACATTGTAAGTATGCACCATAGAATGAACCTTCCATTGATGATGTGTGACTGGAGCTTCTTCACGATAGATATGTTGTGATTTTGCCACACGTCGCATATTCCCCCGCCCCCCAAAACACATTCGCGTGCACACGGTTTGTCCGTCAGTCATACATAGGTGTTTTTGTTATAGTACGTACCTAGCCTGAGAGCGCCTGCAGCGACCTCCTGTTCAATTAATGTTTTTAAGGGTCACAAAATACGTCATCATTTTGAGAGGTCCTGTCGTTTCTTCCCTCGATTACGTTTTGAATTCGCGCCTTTGCCTTTGGACTCCTCTTTCTGTCGGAGTCGCTCTGTTACAGATGCCAATGCACCAGGCGTGCTTGGCGAATCCTTTAAGAACTACATAACAGATATTTCTGGAGCAATGTGTGGTAATTAATCGTGCGGTGCCTCGCAGCACTGCCACTGAATCTCCGTAGAAGCGCTAACCAGTCCCCGTCTGAAACAGCCAGCAGCTGCCCTCCAGGAGGGGTTGGATGCTTTCAGTGCAATTACGCACTTTGAAATTAAAGGGAATACAAAAACGCTAAGGTATAACGCTTCATGAAGAAGTGCTGCAGATGCAACTAAAAAGCGCCTGCAGAGCGAGTTTCATTAAGGGAAAAAAAGACACACGGGCGAGTCTCCCATATCTCACAGACATTAATTGGCCTCAAGATGACGGGTTGGGGGCCCCTAGGAGGGCCCGAGCTCTCTGCTCCGTAGGGGCTCCAGGGTTCTACGTTTCACTCCTGTCTGGAGCTGTATCCTATAAGGAATCGAATACTCTGGAGCCAAGCCCCAGCAGCATTTTGAAGTACCATTTTAATTACTCTTACATGCCTTCTTGCAATTGCCCCCAAAACATCAAAAAGATGAGTAAAATGAGAGTTCATTTACAATAAGTACGAATAAGGAGGACTTTGGCCGCTTTGTATTTTTACCAGTGCTTAAGTGGGCTGAAAAAGGAGGGACGTGGGGCTCTTAAAGGGGCGTGGCATTTGGGTGTTATCCAGGGCGTGACTTAATACATTTAAACAAAAATTTTGTGAGTCACACAAAAGGCCAACTGATCAGAATTCGAATGTCACTCTTTGGGTTTTCTATTATCGCATCCAGAGAGAACACATTACCTCTACGTCCCTCGTCCTCGACCCAGTCATCACTCATGAGGTATTCCACACACGACAGGAAACAAAACAGGAAACGCTTTCTGACTCCACCCACCCTCCTCTCAGGTGCTATAATACACCCCACCACCAGAAACAAATCCTGTTTTGTTTCCTGTCGGTTGGATGCTGATGGGTGACGCTTGGGTGAGTGCCGGGCACTTACCTGCTTCGGTTGTCCTGTGGTGTTCCTCCTTTGCTGGGCCCTGGGGGTGCTCATGGACCTACGTGGGACCTTTTTGGAGGCGGGCTGCTGGGCTTCCTGCACTTCGCTCCTGGCGGGGACCCTGGGTTGCGGGGCTTCTCGGGTCCCCGTGGTTTTACCCCTGGATCCTGGACTCTTCCTTGTCTCCGCGCTCGTTGGGCTGTTGCCCTCGCGCCCTGCCCTTTGCCGGTCACTGGGGTGTGGGCCATGTGGTGGAGCACTCGCTTTCCTGGACGGTTGGTGACGGACTGGCTGCCCGCGTTCTCCGGTCCTTTTGGGCGGGGCGCGCTCACCTCCTGGCTCCGGTTCCGCCCCTCCCTTCGCGGGGGCCGTTTCTTCCTGTGATTGAAGCCGCGTTGTGGGGGCTGGACGCAGGTTACCGTTCTTGTCCTCGGAGCCTCATTTTTGCTTGCGCAGGCACCCGGGTGGGCTCCGGGTTCCCTGGCTTCCTTCCTGGATTGGCTGCGCGGGTCCTTGCGATGACGTCATCGTCTCCTTTCCGCATTGGTGACTCGGGGTGTTTTCCTTCGTCGGTGCTCCTGGATGGCTCGTTTTTTTTCTGCCGCCTCCTTCTACTTCCTCGGTTTCCGAGGGGCTGCAGCTGTGGGGTGAGTGTTTTCCTCCTATTTATGGCGGGATTTCGTTTCTTTCTTCTGTACCACTTGTGAGAGTTGCTGTGTTGCTTTGCTGGTTTGCTGTGTATTTGCTGTTCATTATGGGGAAACACCATAGGAAGAGAAAGCATGTCTCTCCTGTTGGGTCATCCTCTTCCGACAGTGGTGATTCTGCCCCTGCTGGTCGGAGTGCTGGTCTGGGTGACTCGAAGAGGCTGAAGCTGCTGATTTTGGAGACGCTGTCCGAGCTCCAGGCTTCAAAAAAGGGTGCTGGGGGTCGCTCGGAGTCCCCTGCTCACCTTTATTCTGATATCTCCTCCTCTGCTTCCTCTGATGAGTCCGCTTTGGGTGCGGTGGATCTGCAGGGCAAGTACGTTTCGAAGGGGCTGTTGCCTGATATTCTTGGTCATGTTCGGGAGAATATGGGCTTCCCTGAGGTTTCTGTGGCCAGTAGCTCCCAGGATGCTGTTCTACCGCAGTTTCGGAGGCCTGTGTCTTCTTCCATGCCCATCCACCCCTTTGTTATGGATGTCCTTCTTAAGGAGTGGAAAGACCCGGACCATATTTCTTTGCCCAGGTTCATGTCGAAACTGTATCCTTTGCAGGATTCGGAGGTTGCCCTGCCTGATTCGGTGCAGGTGGACTCTATTGTTGCTTCCCTGGTGGGTCGGCCTTCCATGGCTGATGATAATATCCTGAAGGATGGAGTGGATAAGAAAATTGACTCTGCTCTAAAGAAGTCCTATGCTGGCTCTCACCTGGCTCTTCGGTCGGGTGTTTATGGTGCTTATGTTGCGCAGTCTTTGTTGGCTGACTTCAAGACTTTGTTTTCTACTATGCAGGAGGGGGGCACTTGTCCGGAGTTGCTGGAGTCTATGGAACGTCAATCGGAGTTCCTTTCAGACATTGCCTTTGACTCAGTCCGGGCTTCTGCTCTGTCTTGTGGTTCCTCTGTGGCTGCCCGTCGGAACTTGTTGCTGCGGGGTTGGAAGACGGATGCGGCGCAGCGTTCTATGGCCTTGCGGTTGCCGTTTTCAGGTACTCTTCTTTTTGGGGACGCACTGGAGGACAAGCTCCATAAGGTTTTCAAGGAGAGGAAGCATTCTTTGTCCTTCCGTCCTGCCCCTTCTCATAAGGGATCCTCCTTTTCTAATGCGAGGTCCTTTCGCCAGCCTTCCAGGTTTCAGCAGTCCTCGTTTAGGGGCCAGCGTGGTGCTCGTGGGTCCTTTCCTCGGAGGTTCCAGAAGAAGCCCCAGCCGGATGGTGGGTCTGGCGCTCCTCGTTCCTGACTACGCCGCACCGGTGCCCGATCTCGCTGGTGGTCGGCCCGCGGTTGGTGGGAGACTGCGGCTGTTCCTCCCTGCTTGGTTGTTGACGACCTCCGACCAGTGGGTACTGGATGTTGTGTCCAGGGGTTACCGGATAGAGTTCCTGTCTCCCCCACCTCCCTCGGGTGTTGTGGTGACCCCATTGCCTTCGGACCCGTCTCGTCGTCTGGGATTGTTGGAGGGTGTTCAGGTCCTGTTCGACAAACTGGCGATTGTCCCGGTCCCCCCCCTGGAACGTGGCCTGGGGACTTATTCGGTTGTCTTTGTGGTCCCGAAGATCACGGGGGGTTTCCGTGTTGTCATCAATCTTCGGGCCCTGAACTTGTTTGTGCGCAAGATCACTTTCAAAATGGATACTTTGCAGAGGGTGATCCCTTTGATCCAGGAGGGCTGGGTGTTCACCTCTCTGGATCTCCAGGATGCATACCTTCATGTTCCGATGGCGTTGGAGGATCAGCGGTTCCTGCGTTTCTGCCTGGAGGGTCGTCACTGGCAGTTTTGCGTCCTCCCCTTTGGTCTCCGGTCCGCCCCCAGGGTGTTCACCAAGGTGGCGGCTCCCTTGGTGGCTCATCTCCATCTCCTGGGGGTGTCCGTTTTTCCTTACTTGGACGACTGGCTGCTGCAGGCTCCTTCTCCGGGGGTCATGTCTCGCCACCTTTCCTTGACCATGCGTACGCTCGAGGATCATGGGTTCCTGGTCAATCTGCCGAAGAGTCACCTGGAGCCTGCCACTCGGAGGACTTTCATTGGGGCCGTGTTCGACTCAGTTCTGGGCATGGTTTTTCTCCCGGAGTCCAGGATTCTACGTCTTCAGTTGCTGTTGAGGAGGTTGCTTTCCCGGGCTTCAGCTCCTCTGCTGCAGTGGCTGGTGGTTCAGGGCCACATGTCTGCCACCGTGTTCACGGTGCCCTGGGCCAGGGCTCATCTTCGACCTCTGTTGTGGCATGTTCAGAGTTGGGTCTCCTTTCCTGTCCAGGACTTCTCGATTCCTGTGCCTGTGACTCCGGAGTTGGTGTCTGCTCTCCAGTGGTGGCTGGACTCTTCGAATCTGTCGAGGGGCATGTGGTTCCATCCTCCGGCTCCCTTGGTGTTGACGACGGATGCCAGCGCTTTCGGTTGGGGTGCGACTCTGGGTCGTTGGTCGGTGCAGGCGCGTTGGCTTCCTTCGGAGTCGCACCGTTCTTCCAATTGGAGGGAGCTGTCTGCGGTGGAGAGGGCTCTCCGCCTTCTCAAGGATCGTCTTCTGGGGTGCAACGTGTTGGTGAGGTCGGACAACACTGTGACTGTGGCCTACATCAACCACCAGGGCAGTACCCGCTGCCTCTCCCTGAATTTGGTGGCCTGTGCAATTGCGAGTTGGGCCGAGTGTCATCTGGTGGCTCTCTCTGCTGTGCACATTCGGGGTGTGGACAACGTGGTTGCCGATTCCTTGAGTCGGAAGTTCCCGTCCTCTCTCTCCCTGTGCCTGGCCCCTCGGATTTTCCGGTTGCTCTGCCGGAGGTTCGGGACTCCGGTTCTGGACCTGTTTGCCTCCCGGTCCGATGCATTGCTTCCCCTGTTCTGTTCCGGGACCCCGGAGTCGGGGGCCTGGGGGGTGGATGCCTTGACTGTCCTTTGGCCTCCTTGGTTCCTCTATGCATTCCCCCCCTTTCCTCTGTTCCCTGCTTTCCTGCTGAAGGTTCGTCGGGTGGGGGCTCAAGTGGTGGCTGTTCTTCCTTATTGGCCTCGCCGCTCCTGGTTTCCTCTGCTTCTGGGTCTGGCGGTGGGCCCTCCGTGGATCCTGCCCCGCTACCCCTCTCCGCTGTGTTCCCCGTCTCCCTCCCTGTTGGTTCCTCTCACCTTGGCGGTCTGGAGGTTGAACGGTTGTCTCTTGGAGTCCGGGGTCTGCCCGACCACCTCATCACTGTGATGCAGGCGTCTCGTCGGAAGTCCACTCTGTCCTCCTACTCGAAACACTGGGCTTCTTTTTCTTCTTGGTGTGTTGCCCTGGATCTGTCTCCTACTTCTTGTGGTGTTTCTTCTATTCTGCAGTTTTTTTTGGAGGGTTTTCAAAAACACTATGCTTTGTCCACTTTGAAGGGTCAGTGGGCTGCTATTCGGGCCTTTCGTGATCCGGCTTCTCTTCTTCCTTCGGACGGGTTGCTGGTTTCCCGTCTGTTTAGGAGTTTCTCTCTTTCTGCTCCTTCTGTCCGCTCACCGGTTCCTCCTTGGGATCTCTCTTTGGTTCTGGGTGCCTTGCAGTCCCCTCCCTTTGAGCCTTTGGAGTCGGTGGAGTTGAAATTCCTGTCTTTCAAAGTTACTTTTTTGGTGGCTGTTACATCTGCTCGGAGATTGGGGGAGCTTACGGCTTTGCGTTGTTCTCCCCCCTTTTTGAGGTTTCTGGACGACGCTGTGGTCCTTTCCTTGGACCCCGGTTTTATGCCAAAGATTCGTTCCCGTTTCCATTCCTCCCAGGAGTTGGTTCTTCCTTCTCTCTGTCCTTCTCCTTCCTCTCCTTCTGATGTCTTGCTTCATTCTTTGGATGTGAGAAGGGCGTTGTCTGTTTATGTTGATCGTTCTGCTGGGTTTCGGTCTTCTGACTCCCTCTTCGTGACCTTTGGTTTGGCTGGTAGGGGTAAGGCTGCCTCTCGTCTTACTTTGGGTCGCTGGATCAAGGCTGTGATCTTGTTGGCTTACCAGGGCTCTGGTTTGCCTTGCCCGTCTGGGGTTCAGGCGAGATCTACCAGGGGTGTGTCTGCTTCCTGGGCTGCCTTCCATGGGGTTCCCCTTGAGGAGATCTGTAGGGCGGGTACCTGGGCGTCCGAGTCCACTTTTGTGCGACATTATCGTTTGAATTGTGCTCTGTCTAGCCGCCCTAATTTTGGTTCTGGTGTGTTGCAAGCTGTGGGGATCCCCCCATCTGTTTGATTCTGTTTATTTCTGTTTTGTTAATAAACTGTGTCTTGCTGCACTCCTTGGTCTCTGTTCTGTTTCTGTTTGTGGTGTGCCAAAGGCCTTTGTGGGGTTGCTTTGGTATGCCTCATGAGTGATGACTGGGTCGAGGACGAGGGACGTAGAGGTAATGCTATGATTACGTACGGTAATCCCCATTACTCTTAGTCCTACTCGTCCTCGACCCAGTCATACGACCCGCCCGCCCTCCCTTTCCAGGCCTTTGGTGCTTGGTACATCAGGATTTGTTTCTGGTGGTGGGGTGTATTATAGCACCTGAGAGGAGGGTGGGTGGAGTCAGAAAGCGTTTCCTGTTTTGTTTCCTGTCGTGTGTGGAATACCTCATGAGTGATGACTGGGTCGAGGACGAGTAGGACTAAGAGTAATGGGGATTACCGTACGTAATCATAGCAATACCGAGCATGCACCTAAAACAAGTCAGACATATTGCCTATGCCAATGTTTATTAGTAGTAACAACAAGGACCTTGCTGTGAATAATTAGGATTGAAAATGTTTCATTTCTGAAAATGGCAGTGACCGTCAGAGTGTCTTTATCACTTCTGTGCTCCCTTCCACACCACTTTCCTCTGCAGTCTTTCGGTCTCGTAGACCCACCCTTTTTGTAGTCCCATCATTCTGAATTGCTCCTCCTCCATGCCTCTTTCATCTTCAGCACTGTCGTTTCACTCTCTTCTTTTGCACATACTCCCTTTAATCTCATCCTCCTAATCAGCCACCCGCACACTTATGACCCACTCACTCACCTGTAAGCTTTGCATTTTCTTTTCCTTTGATGCATTCAATATTTTGACAGCTGTGTACTTCTTTCACATACTTTACCGTTGATTCACAGTTTCAGTTGGCACATATGTGGCCTGCACAGTTTGCACTCTGCAGAGAAGCCAAGGAATGGATGTACTTTTTTGTCTGAACCTTTTTAAGGCCCACTAACCAGCACTGTGAGAAACTCACACTGGCTTCAGCTCAAGAACTCTCATTCAAGCCCAGTCAGAAATCCCAAATGAAATTCACCCAGACCCCCTCAGGTGGCTTCTAAATGCGTTGTTCACCAGTGATTTGTGGACATTTCACCGTGGGGAAAACACCAACACACTCTTGACTCCAGTTTGCCCCTCGGTGATTGCTGTTTTTGTTTTACGGAGGTTGTCCCCACTCTCCTCTGCCTATGGACATTTCTCCACCTCTAACTACAGCACTATTTCATTATGCTCTTCACTGCAGGTAACAAAATGTCAAGACGAAGTGACGGCCACTGCAGGTAAGAGCAGTGGGCGGGGTAGGGAGTCAGCAGATGGCAACATGGGAAAATAAAAAAATAAAACCACTTACCTTGCCCTCGTCGTCGTCTGTCGACTCCCCTCACACCACTGCTCCTTCCTGTGCCAGCCGTCGCTGGTCAGATGCCAAGAAAATGCAGCACAAAGTCCTCATACCTTCACCATCCACCCCCAACATCAGGGATAACAGAACCACTTGCACTCATGATCTCTTCTTCATTTCCTATAAGGTAATTCACAATGGGTGAGGACACTCATAAGTGTAATGCATACGTTGAAATTGCAGTATGGATGTGATATTGCTCTTAATTTGATGTGAAGCAGCGGCGGTCAAGACACAGACAGTCTGGGGTAGGTAAGATGGTTTGTGATCAATTTGTCCCAGTATTTTACTGTTTTTGGTACTCTAATTTTGTGACTCAAAATTTGCAGGATAATTTACTGTAATATTATTGTTTGCAAAAGAGAATTCGGCCAATAATGAAACTTTAGGTAGCAAGTAGTAATGTCAGTTTTAGATGTGCACACTATAAATTTCTGCACAGAAGTTACCTCACACACTCAAAAACGTACCGCAATTATTCAGATAGTTGGGCTAGGAGTATTGATTTTCTTCATATCATTTTGACGTGCCCTGTGGTGAGAGTGTCCTCAAACATGGTTGTGTCCCGACTATGTGATGTAGTGGGAAGGATAGTTCAGATAACATGGAAACATTGCATAGTGGCACTCCACCCTAAGTCAAAACGGGGAAATATGGAGTACAAAATTGTGTCTTTATCAATATTATTAACAAATGGAGGGATTGCCACACTTTAACTGCAGAACGGCACTCCCTCTTTGAAGCATTTGTTTTTTAACATAGCAGTTTTATATTTCACAAACATGGCCCCAGGGCATCGGAGCACCTTATATGAGCATCAGTTACATTACACAAGGTCAGATTCAATTTTTAGGTACTGACAGATCAAGTGTTTTGCCCAGAATCACAGGATGTTGAGCAATGCTGGGACTCAAACTTGGTCCACAGTTCCAAAGTCAGCAGTTTTAATGCCACATCCTCTTGGCAGAAGAATTACGAACTGGCAATTGATGTAGCTATCAATAGAACAGCAGATAGAATGCATAAGGCCCCAAAGGGGTGATGGCCCACCTGACCCCAATTAATGGCTGTTCTTGGCTTAAAAATGTGGGGATGAGGGTCAATTTCTCAGTGGCATTAGGACCAATGGCACCCTTGCTACTTCAGTGAAAGATACACGTGATAACAGATGAAAAGTGAATAAGGCTTTGAAAGTTTGGTTAGAGATTTATGGGTATTAAACCTGTTAGACTTTGGGTGGTCTTCCCCCAAACGTTTTGCCTTCAAACTCCTATTATTCTAAATTTTATTTTGCTGTCCTTAGTCCTCTGTGCCTTTTACCACTGCTAACTTGCTTGTGCTCACTCCCTAAACATGGTAAAATTGGCTTACACACATAATTAATTTACTTAAAACTCTCTAGAAAAGTGGTATACCATGTACCAAGGGCAGTAAGTAAATGCTACTAGTGGGCCAGCAGCACTTATTGTGCCACCCACTTACGTAACCCCTTAAAACATGTGTCAGGTCTGCCATTGAAGCCTGTTGGCAGTGTTTAACTGTTAGTTTGACTTGGCAATATAACCCTCCTTACCAAGCCTTACACTCCTCTTTTATTAAATATATGTCACCCCCTAAGGCAGACCCTAGGCAGCCCACAGAGCAGGGTACATTGCAATTAAATGATTGGTCATTTAGTTTTAAGTTTTACATGCCTGGTAGTGAAGGACACCTTAATTAGGTTCTTACCAATGTGAAGCCTAGCTCTCTCATAAGATAACATTGTGTTGTCTTATTACATTTATTAAGTGCTAACTTCTGATTAGTAGTAGGTAGAAATTTCATGTTTGGTGTCTAAGAAATTGTCATTTAAAATACTCTTTTAATGGTAAAGTTGGATTTTAAGTCACAATATAGAAAACATTACTTTTAGAAAATTAGCATTTTCCTGCCCTAGCTATTTTGCACATTCGGCCTGTTGCTGGGTCAAATGACTAGGTGTAGTTGGTGGTTAGACTTTGCATATTCCTCTTAAACAGCCCCACAATAGAGGGTTTATGTGTTCCATCCCTATGTGTGCCATCACTGACATGATTGAGGGGGGCGGGGGCAGAGCTGGCCCTAATTCTACTTGCAAATGAAAATGCTGTGCCCTGTCTACACACAAAGTATTTTAAACTACCACATTAGGCCTGTAGTCAGGCTGGATCCAGGGCTGAGGAGGCAGGACACCCCAAGCACTTCAAAGGAAAATCTTTAGAAACTACTCCTACTTCAAAGAATGCATGAGGTATAAAATAGGACCCTTAGAACCACTCTTCAGTTCACTTACTGGACCTGCGAAAGGACTTTCAGAGGTCTGCCTGCTGCTGAGGTATGCTGTTTACTTCAGACAACTGATTTAATGCACCTGGAAGGACTAATCTGCTGTCTGAAGCCTGCTTTGAACCCTCGGAGGCCTGCCCTGCTGTTTGAGCCCTGTTCCACTTCATGAACCCATGACTACCAGAGTGAGTCCAAGGGCTAGTTGGCTGGCATCCTGATCAGAGCCTCAGGAACAGAAAAGGCCGCTACCATCTTGAACTCGCATTTGGACTCGCCTGGAGTAATTCCTAACCCTTCAACTGGTGGATCTCCAGTCCTGGACCTTTAGAAGTGGGATAACGGTGCCCAGATAACCAAATCTAAAACTTGGGACTTAGAATTCTTTTGACTAAAAGTGCTCAGAAGTGAGAGGATACCAGGACGAACCTGCTCGTCGATCCGCCCAATGCACATCGCCAGTCGGCCTGACTTTGTGGCAGCTCCCATTACGCTCTTCTCTGCAGCTGCAAATCCTGTTCAGCGAACCTTCACAGAACAGGTATCTGGCTTCGTGGAGTCCTTGTTAGATACAGCTTGCAACTTTGTACCATTGGAGATTTTTGACTTACAAAAAAGAGGCTAAGTCCAAATGTAGGAATCGTCACAGTGATTTTATCCAGTGTCTCCCCGACTACTACGCCTCCTCCTCAGGCAAAGACTGCAGCCTTGCCCCGATTAACTTTACCTTCTCCGACATTCTTTCACACCATGTCTTCTAAGTTCAAAGTAAAGTGCCGACTGGGCCCAATCCACTTCTTGTATCCGGCTTGTGTTTCACTACAGAAAGCCATATTTTTCAACTTTGGCCCAGTCTAGCAAGACTATGGATATCATGAGTGATATTATCAGTGATGTCATAAATGATGTCATAGAATATATCATGAGGGATGTAAAATGTTAGGTCATAAGCAGTGCCTGGTGAATTTCTGTGGTTATTTGAGTTCAGAACGTAAATATTGTCATGGACATTCATATTCACTTAACTATATCGTTGCTTTAAACTTTGTATTTTTTCAGTTAAAATATATGTATAGATACATAGATATGTGTGTGTGTGTGTGTGTGTGTGTATGTATATACATATATGTGTAAATATATATATTCACTGAAAAAATAAAGGTTAAAGTGGAGTTATACATAAATAATATAGTGAGATTTGTTACTTGTATTAAAAAACCTTTGAAATTTCTGTGGGACTGGTGAGCCCCCCAAAAAAATGTGCCCCACAAAGGCAGGGTAGTTTGGATACCCTTACCATTCCCCTTTTATTTTATTTTAAATATTGCTTTAGGAAACAAGGGCTGAGTCCCCTTGTCCTGTAATGGTGCCTGCAATATTTTCTATTCATGTGCCACCAGTCAATCAGAGTCCTTGGGACCATATGGACACTGGATTCCCTGATGACTTTCAGGGAAAAAAAGCCCTTGTAATCAATCAGATTGCTTTATATTCAAATATGTGGTCCCGCAGGTCTACTTCAGAAACAACTGTCTAGTTATTTCTAATTTTGAACCATAATTTCTCAAAAATGATTGAAAAGATTTACACCAAATCACAAAAAGTATGCTCTGTGGGTAAAAGTCTAGCTATTGGCAATATTTGGCGTAAGTCTGTTCAGCCGTTGTTACTGTATCATTGTCTAGAATTCCCTGTAGAAATTGCATGGGGATAAAAGTGTTTTAGGACCCCTCCTTTTTCCTAGTCCCTGCTTGTCAGATCACCTCACAACGTCCTAGTAAGGAGCTGTCAGGGATTTTTTTTAACTTTCTTGAAAATTCATCAAAGTGCACCAAAGTTATTAGCAAAACAAAAAACGCCCTTCCTATGAACTCTCTGAACTACTTCTAACTACTTAGTGCCAAATAGCAAAATCACTTGCGGGACAAAGGGCCCGATACTTTAAGGCATTTCTGCCTGTAAACATACACACTTATGGGGTTGTCCCACTGCACAATTTCTTCGTGAGTTCAGTTCCATATTAGTTAAAAAAAACAGTGCCTAAAAGGTGACATGACTTTTCCAGGAGTACATCTATAAAGGTTTGTGAATTCCAAAAAGAGTATGTTAAGAGAGAGAAACATTTCTGCACCTACTTTTACATTTGTTTTTTTAAATGGGCCCCCAAAAAATTCTAGAGAATAGATGATTGCAAATTGAGATTCCAGGCTGTTTATCTGGCAGGAGAGATCCTATGAATGGTTCTTTTTTACTCAAAAGGCATTGGCAAAACTAAACTTGTTCGGCCTCATTTATGAGAAATGACGCATCGCTGCTTGAAAGCAGTGATGCGTCACTTCTCAGTGCGCACTCAGCACGTATCTGTAAGCGCAAAAGTGACGCATTGCTGGAGTGTGACATAAAAGTGACGCAACTCCAGCAATGCGTACTTTCACATGGGGCAAGCCCCATCTGAAAGGGCCTGCGTCAGTCTTACGCCTGAAATGAGGCAGGCGAAAGATATTGACGCATTTGCGTCCTAGAAGTGGCGCAGTGAAATCTCATAGATTTCACTGCGTCACTTCCAGGACCCTTTCTTGCGTCAATACACCCCCCTTGCATACATTATACCTGGCGCAGGTATAAGGTTGCACAGGGGTTTACAAAGTGACGCGTCTACCTAGATGCGTCACTTTGTAAATATGGTGCAACAAGGCGCATTTTTTACGCCACCGGTGACGCACCGGCGTCGTAAAAGTGATGCACAGCCTCATAAATGAGGCCCGTTGTTTTTATGCTAATGTCATTGTGCATAAAACTGCAATGTGGTGCTTAAAAGAGAACTGGCGAGAGTTTTATGTTTTATTCTATTGTGCACATTATGTAGTAGAGTTCTACACCTTAATGTACATGTCATTTCCTTTTCTACATTGTTGAGTATTAGAAAATTCCATAGTCTCACAATTTTCATAAAACTTCAGCCATCCCACAACAATACTTCTAAGGCAAGACACATTTTGTTTATCTGATTATGGAACTTGGATACCCATCACAGAATAGTCCGATGGCCGGTAGCCATAAACACAGTAATTACAGCCAAAGGGTAAACACAGCCAACTACAGAAGGTAAAATACCAGTCAGTGGAAAAAATGTACTAGTCTGGGCATCCGGCATCCGGCCATTTCTCTGTGGCGTAGGAAAGTCGCATCATCTTGTCAATCGTTGCAGCAAATATTGCCCATCATCCCTGGGACGACAGGAGTCAGATTAATGTAAGATCACTGAATGCCAAAAACCTCCTTTAAGATTTTGAATCACAGTGGGTAACAATGAGGAACAGTCAAGGTGAAGTCTTGAAAGGTGATGTCATTCATGTGCAGAGAACGCTTAACCTCTTCCATGCTCATGACGGTGGACTGAATTGGAATGTTCAGCTCTGCGGCGGAATTCGCGCCGCAGTGATGAGGTTAAAAAAAGCACAGCAAATATGTTGGCCAGTCAGTGTTATGGCTTTTGAAAAGGTGGAAAACATTTTGGCAATAAAGGTTCACCTGCACAGTAAAATAATGGCGTACAATAAGGTTCAACAGTAAAAATGTGGACAGTTTGGATTCCTGTGGTAAGAAGATTGGGCACTGCATGTATTAACGTTAAGAGAGCAGAGCTACGAAATATAGGGGAGGCGTGCAATGCGATTTGTAGTCCGCAGGGCAAAATAAGAGAATTCTTGTGAACATTTCTGATAGTTCTTTTCAGGTAGATGTGCATCTCTGCACTTTTTTTTTTCTTGCATGCTGGTTTGTGCTTCAAATGCATGTAAATATCTCCCACAGCAATGGCCAGCAGATGGCAAGCAGAAAGGTCATGGCTGTCGGAGTGTAAGATTACTATTTTTTTGGTATTCACAAACTGCTTATTTAATTTTACTAGCAGTAAAGCCTCTGTAATCGGGGTGGCGAACTCACACATAAAAGCAGAAGACAGGCCTACCTTTTTATGTGCGGTGTCTCTGCCGTCACAACATTACTATCAGTAAAATAAACTTGTAGTTGGTGAATACCCCAAAAATTATGAACTTACACAAAAGTGTAGGTTTACCTTTGTGAATCAGGCCCTTAGAAAGGAGGAAACCCAGAGGAGAGGTCTTCGGAGTTGCAATGTTACCCCAGGGCTGGCAAAGAATGTCTCCAAAGAGTCCCACATTGCATTTAGCACACGTTTCATGCCGGTCTCAGGTGGACAATGAGCACCTCAGGAAAGCTGAGTCAAAAAGTGGAATGCTTCATCAGTGTCTTGAACTCTGCTCTCTCTACTTAAGGTAGATCTTGATGATAGCTAACACTTTCGGAAACAGACGACTTTGGTTGAACTGGGCAGCAGATTGAGACGCTGAGCTCTGAAATGCTACACTTTTCAGGCAGTGGTACTTGCAGAAGTATACTACTAGCTAGACTTTGGTTCCTCTGAGTAAATAAGACAGGAGTTAGCACACAGGGAAGGTTACCTCTTTCTCCACACAAGTTGTCAGCAAGATTCCCCTCCCATTGCTTTGAGACTGGTCCCGACGTATGTGGGGAAAAGCAATTCTTCCTATCACTGGTGCAAACCTTCTCTAGGAGGGTGTAGAGCAGGTATCTCCAACAAGTAGCTTGTGAACTACTAGTAGCTCTCCAGCTACCTGTAAGTAGATCTCCTGTATGCAGCCAAACCTCCTACATTATAAGATTTTACTTGGTTGAAAAGCAAAATGTGCATCTCAAAATTCAAAAGTCTGTGTATCTTTTAAGAATGATGTTTTGAGAAAAATGGTTGGATTTCCAAAATATATATATTATGTTTAAATCTGATATGTGAGTGTTAAATTATGAGACATTGGGGAGACTTATTAAAAATATTATTACCTTGGTGTCATGGGCATTACAGCTTTGGCTGCCATGTATTAATCATGCAGAAGCAGTCCAAATTGATCAACTCTTTTTTATATTACTGATTGCAACCCTTCCTGATGCACAGAAGTGATCACTGCTGGTAATCTTGCATTGGGCGGCCATTAATGCAATCTTGTTTGTTGTGATCAGTATTTTCAAATTAAAAGTATAAGTAGCTCTGGGCTTGATTACAATGCCGGTCGAACCTACCGTCCGACTACCGTTACCGAGTTCTGATTACAAACGCCAAGTTTGGGAAAGTTTCCCCTGCCATATAACGAAGCAACCGCTGCTACCATGGAGGTCTCATCTATGGCAGTGCACATACCCTCAAATATGCGCTGCCAATGCATGCAAACTCATAGGAACGTGAATTGTACACACATGCATGACATATGTGGGTAGATGCTTTGTGCTCCACGTACCCCATTGCTGGAGTGTTGCGATCCATGCACAGTCCAGTCAAAGGGGAATTCATGCCACCTATGTACTTACCTGCATTATAGTGCCCACAGGATCATAGTCTATTGGGTTCAGGTGCTGTGTGGCAGGGAGGACCTGTACGAAGGGATCCATGCCAGAGGAGAAGCTGATTTGAACCCCAAATCCATCGTTCCCAACGACTCAAGGCAGGGGGTCGTACCGCAATGGTCGGGTCATCGGGAACCCACATTGCAATCCAGATGGCGGTTCGAGGTCCCTGTACTGCCCTATAGATGTTCTTCCCCGACCATCATCTCGGCGGTCAGAGAAAGGCTGTCAAAGTCATCGGTCTTTCAGTGGTCGGTCGGAGTACAGGAGGCATGCAACATAATCCGGCAGTCAGACCGACTGCTTCTGATGAGACCGCGGTGGTCAGACCACCTCCGATAAGACTGCAGAACCCAGTCCAACTGGCATCATAATCAGGCCCTCTGTATGATTTTTTTTTAACTTAAGAGTTCTCATTACTCCCTGGTGTAGAGCTTCCACTGGAAATCTTGCAGAACATATTGTTCTAACTCATTTTGCTAGAATATATACCCAAGTCACTTGCTGGTGAAGGGATCCAACCAGGCCCTCAGGATGGGAACAGTGTAATTTTTGGCAGAGATCCAGTAAGATTCATGCAAATCTTAGTCCGACTGCAGTTTAGTTTCTTGGAATGGAAGTTTTCCACAATTTGTTCAATTACTTGTTTCTTTGACATTGGCCATCTCAACATATTTCCGTGGCTATTGGGTCTACACAGACAGTTATTCTGCTAACCAGATAATTGTTGCTGAGCCTAAGTTCTTTACCAGCATAAACAATAAAGGAGTTAGCGCTCAAACCCTAACAAGGGAACATGGCATCAAAGCAAATAACAAGTGAATTCCCCATAATAAGTAAAATACACTAATGGGATGTTTGAAAGACGCTGTTTATGACATTGAAATTAACTGATGACAACATACAAACATCAAAATATTAGCCGAAAAATATATAAACATAATTTATTCAGCTAATAAAATTAAGTCACAAAAATTGGTTATTTTTTTTTTTTCCAGACAACAGCAAACATGTTTAAAACATCAAACAAACACTGGTAGAGTTGCAAATGTAAAAGTTACATATACATGTTTTCCATTAAAAGAAAGAACAGAGTCATTAACAGGTGGAGGACACACAATGCGTCTCAACCATGCTTGATCTTATCAGAGGGGTTGACAGGGGTTCAGAATCTTCCTCTGAATCTTTATCTAGTCTCTCAAATCCTTATTCACTTTTTCATCTATGCTCACTCTTACCATTCATAATTCTTTTGCTGACAACCGTTCTTTAAAGTTGTGCCACCATTTTTTAAAGGTTGGCTGCCTTCCTGCAGCTAATGCATGGTAGTCTGTCTTTTTGTTCTTAATATTGACAATGCCATTGTTTTGTTCCCCATTTTTCACTGTTTTGCTTGGGGTGGAGCCTCAATTGCAACTATCCATCCAACTACAAATAGCTGGGACACAATCTTTTCCCAGAACACCCTCTTTACAGGACACACCCACATCATATGAAAAAAAATCATTGCTCCCAGCAATGGAAACAGAAAATTGAACAACTTTGGTATATTTTTGTTGAGGACCACTGGAGTAAGGTAAGTTCTACATAGAAATGTGCAGTGTCCGTACCTAATACTGCGATTCATAGTAGCTATTTCAATATAGCCTAATGTTCCACCACTCTAAGTTTAACAACTGAGTCCCATGACAAATTCAATTTACAATTCTTGTATTGCACTCCATTTCACCAAGTGACACCATTTAACAGTGGACTTTAATGTAATGTTTGTTTGAAACAGACAGATTTAAATCTTCCTCTTTAAGGCAATTGTAGGATTCAATTACAATAAAACTCACCATGAATAAGCCAGTATGGGTTGTCCCTTTCACATCGAGACTTATTCAGGTCATCCATACCTATTTGCATTTCAACTTTATTTTTGCCATGAACATTTTTTTAAATTCAGTATCAATATAAAAAATATGTTTTGTTTAACTGCCATACTTATCAACCATATTTTATACAACTATTGTTCAAATTCTATTTACAAATGATATTCTCATACTCTCATTAGCCATTAAAACAATCCTCTTCTCATTTCTGCTCAATCAGGGGGATGAGTTCTGGTTAGCTCAAAATATTATCACAAATTTGGACTCCTCCTTTTATAAACAGTATGCACCGCATAAACTATTATTGTATATGTACATTGCGAGCTGTATTTCTTATACAACACTGTGACAGTCAGTCTATGCAGTGTGGTGAATCATATTTTTCAATAATAATCATCACATTTACATTTCCTAAAATACTAACTTCACAGTCAATTACACTGCATTCTCTTGGGCATGAACCAATACCACAAAACTCAGTGTTTGGTCACATTCTTATTTAAAAAAAAATATATATATATAAGTCAAACTGCAATCTTATGGTCTGGGCTCTGATATGTCTATAAATTAATAAAGGACCAGCAAACATATAACTATTGTCAGTTACTTCAAAAGAACATGTATGGGTAAACCCCCAACTCCCAAATCCGAGATTAAAAGCCTCGGATTATGGCTGGACCAAAATCTCACCATGCACACCCAAGCTAGGAAAACGGCCGGAGTCTGCTATGGGCTCCTGCGATCCGCCCGGAAAATTCTACCACTGCTCCCTTTTCCATAAAGGAAACTCCTGATCCAGGGCCTCATTCTGTCACGGCTGGATTATGGAAACGCACTGTTTCTGGGCGCCCCACAGAAAGTAACCAATAAACTACAGGTGGTGCAGAACGCGGCCGCATGGATCCTTACTAACACCAAAAGTCGGTGCTCGGCCAAACCAGCCATTAGAGCGCTTCACTGGCTGCCCGTGGTGGAAAGAGTGCAATTTAAGGCGCTCTGTCTAACTCACAAAATTCTCAACGGGAAAGCCCCTCCCATCTTCAGAGACCTGGTAACTCCTTACACCACTGCCAGACCTCTCCGATCCTCTAACGCCCATTTAACTTTGCCACCTAAGATCAAGAGAACACGATCGGGAGGTCGGCGTTTCTCCTACAACGCCTCTAAATTGTGGAACTCTCTCCCCCCGATATTCGTGCACAGCCCAACCTTCTGGCATTCCGAAAATCTCTGAAAACCTGGCTGTTCCCATGAGCTCCCCCTTCTGACTCTGCCGGTACTTATTCAGCGCTGGGACGCTCACGGGCAGCCATGCGCTCTAGAAATCTTGTAACATTAACATTAACATTAACCAACCTAAAAGGTTATTTAAATGTTGCTTACGAGTCCCACTTGTGCCATCATACATCGAAAGTCGCTTCTTACTAAATAGGTGATAAGAGGAAGGTCAGAAAGGCCTGTCATAAATTATCATTTTGCTATTAAAGTTGTACTGATCCTTTATCATCATATGAAAAGCTACCCTTACACACATTATCACAAATTCACCCTTACATTTATATATAAACATTTAAAATCATTTTCTGTAATTTAAGGTGAAAATCAAGTTCACTTGGCCCGTTTGTAAGGAGGGTTTAAAACACTTGATTAAGGCAGCTGCCATTTTGTGCCTAATAGGAGTCAGCATAACAATGTGAAATCTGTGTCTTAAATTAATTTGTCAAAGAATACTGCACACGTTGAAATACCACTTTCATAGTACATGTAAGCGTGATTGATGTAATAGTAGATCGTCATCAAAAGTGTTACTCACTTGTTCATTGATGTTTATAAGTCGTCAATCATGTATTCATTGATCTTTATAGGTCCTCCTGCTGTGAATTTCTCTTTATAAAAAGATCTAAACCCATTGCCCATGTTGGCATATTGGTATACATGGTTTACTCCTTTGCAGGGTAAAAATCAAGATCATGGAAGAGTGGGCAGTGATTCTTCTTAGATATGTAACTTCTTGACATTCGTCATATATTTTCTCAGATAATAAAAAATAGTCTAATCTACTGTACGAACCGTGGGGTGCTGAAAAACATGAATAAACCTTTCCCTATCTGTAATATTCTCTCCAGGCATCTACATTGTTCAGCTTATTGAACAAGGAAGATAATTATAGCAAGACTTTATCTCAGGGTCCTACCTGGGAGATAGCTCTATCTAACATACCAGACAGCACACAATTAAAATTCCCTGCCTATATCAAGGAGGTATCCAGTTAATTTAACCACCATCAACCAACACAAACTAATGTCATGTAAAAGGATATAGTCACCGTATTTGCTGCATCTATTTTAAGAAAACATACGTACCCTCCTTCTGAAACACTACAGACTATGATCTATCTTGCATCCTGTGCTGAGACCCCTTCAATACTCTACATGGTATACCACTATTAATCCAGATGACCACCTCTCTAGAAAGGGAAGCATGTGAGGAAGAACAAGAAATAAGCTATTTTTGCCATATAAGCACATTCTAGAAAACGAAATGGGTTTCTGTAGAAAATATATTCCACCTACCTGTGATCTACGGAATGAGACGTCTCTATGTTTCTTGACATAAATATTTATACCTCACATGTCACAGTTAAAAACGTCAGGTATGCATTAATTAATAACATACACAATAAACCTGCAAGTGGGTGGCCACTGCTGTGGTCCAAATTTCCCGTTCCTTCCAATAATCAAATCCCCCACCATTGCATCTTAGCACATATTTCTCTGCTAAGCCTTAAAAGTAATTTTAAAAATCACTCTTGCCCTGCATACAGATCATAGAAGCGACCCTCCCAAACGATTGGGCCTCTTCTCACAAGCATGAAATAGGCTAAAGCTAAAAAAGACAAGCAAGAGATTGGTTCACTGGCCCAATAGCTAACTAATATCCCCACTCAAGACAAACCAATCCAGGCGAAATACATAAATAACAGCAGAGTGCAGAATTCATGTTCCATAGAAGTGCTATTGTTCTCTCATAAAGTGCACCCCTTGGACCATGGAGGTGCACACAGCAGATGATTATTTTCAACCCGACCTGCATCCTTAGGATGCCAGAAGGCACTGCCGCCTCACCATACCATGCTGTAGATTGTGAATCTTCTAACTCCTGGAGCTACCCTATTTTGGGCTTCTCAAGCTTATGCCTTTTTCTGAGCTGTAGTGCTCTCTCCTGTTTCTTCACAGATTGCTCTACCCAGGCTAGCCATTGTCTCCTACACCTCCTCTACATCTTAAGGATACTGCTGCTCTAGGGTACAAACTACAGACCTTGGGCCGCATTACTTTGGTGCCTCAGTTCCTTACACTACCAGTGTGGGTTGCTGTCAGTCAATACATTCAAGCATCTATCTCCAGCGCCAAAACCAGCCCACACTGGTACTGTATGTTACACTGAGTGAAGTGCTTAATTTGTAAAAGAATAAGTGCTAGTGCTTAAAGGTTTGTCCAGGATAATGCTATTTAAGATTTGGGAGCTTAATACCAAGACTGCATAGTCCTGATTACTCCTCATGCCTCTTTAATCCATCACTAGTCATTCCCTGCCTTTTTCTTTCACCTTTGTAGACTTGTTTTTCATCCTTTGTTGTTCTTCATCACTGTTTTTCTGACTGTCTCTTCCTTCTTCGTTTCCCTTTTTGTATTTTTCTCTCTTGCTCTTGAACAAAGGTTGTTGAGCAAAATTAAGTATTGGTCTCCAGAAATGAGTGCCAATGGGGCCCACCTGCAAACACCAGCTCAAATTTAGCGCTAGTTACATGCCATATCTTTGCACATCGCCATTATTAACCATCTCATACGGCATCATAACATGTCAATCAGCCAACATCAAAAATAACTCCATTTGCACAAGCAATAATTCTTACCAATATGTGTATATTATATTCATATATGCCCCCTGTTTGGGTGGAGTATAATTCTCTCCAACTACATAAACCTGGACTAGTAATAACCATAATTGATATAGTCCTTTCACTTACACTATTGTAATTTATATGATGATGAGCCCTTCAATTAAAAAATATTGAGTCTGTAGACCATATATGATTATAGTTATAGATCCTTGTGATATGGCCGTCAGGTAAATGTTCCCATTCTATTACTGTGCATTGTGTTTTAGATTATAAGCATTGCCTCCAAAGCATATCTGTGCTACATTGCACAAGCAAGACAACAGCACAGAGCTCTGTCTACTCAGATTAGCCTGTTGCTACAGTCATCCCTTGCCCCGGCACACAAACAGCTGCCTCTGTAATGTGCATCCAGGCATCATGGGGCAGAGATCAGTGTGCACTATCTAGCACAGTATTTGTACTGTAGGCATACCCAATTAATACACAATTCCATGAGTACACACTCTCAGCAGGATCCCATGCACAGGTTACGTGCTGCACACTGCATAATAAAAAATGCAATGCATCTTCTCTTGAGAAATGAACACACTTGCCTTGTTCATACCGGCTTCCAGATAGAGTAAGGGGCATATTTACAAGCCATTAATGCTGCATGTGCCACTTTTTGTGAAGCATTGGTGGCGCAGTGTGGTGCTCCATATTTACAAGGACATGTAAAGTCACCCTGCATGGCTTTCCGTGTCCTTGTAAATACGACCCCTTTTCACGCAGCACTTATCATGAAAGGGGCGTTCATGGGTGTTGCTGTGGATGTTCCGCGCCGCAACCATCGAGTCTTCCGCATTCCCAGATTTACAACATTTCATAAACCTGGGAATATGTCAGAATCCTATGCCTCCCCATGGGAGGCGTAAGTAGCCACAATGACAAGAAATACTTTTATTTCTTTTGTCTTTTCCTCTTTTTATGAGTGCTGCATTCTGAAGCCCACATAGAAAGAGGAAAACACCTCTGGTGATTGTTTTTGTGCAGGAAGGTGTTCCTTCTCGCACAACAACAATCATCCCCGCAAAGCAGCCGGGGGCCTGCCTTGGCACAATTGTTTGCCAGTGCAGGGGAGAGCTGAGGGATACGTCATATTGTTGTAAATTTGACACATCCCTTTTCTGTGAAAGTAACAAAGCAAGGCGGAGCCAAATGGCTTGTGGCACCATGCTGCATTACTTCATTGTAAATATGGCCCTTCGTTTTTTGACGCAAAGCCTAGTCTGGCTAGCTTAGTAGAGTGAACTTGCTTCAAAACCCAAGAGTATTTGAGCAAAGCCACCAGACTAAATCCTCCTTGATGCAAAATGATACTAGAAGCGTTTTTTTGCTGTAAGAGTAGGCCACCTTTCCAAAAAATAGGATATGCCAATTTAATTTCTAACACCTTTTCAGTTTTAAGAGGTACACGCCAAGGGTGTCCGTTATCACCCCTTTTGTTTGCTCTTTCAATGGAGCCTTTCATTAATGCGATCTTAACTCAAGATAGTATTAAACCATTTATTCATGGCAATAATTCTCTTAAGATTACTGCTTACGCAGACGATCTGGCAATTTATTCAACTGATGTAACAGAAGCTATGGCTGGTATCGTTAAAGAAGCTGACGAATTTGGTCTGATTTCAGGATACAAACTAAATTTGAATAAAACGCAAATCATTGTTAACTACAAATTGCCAGCCCCATGCTTAGGGGTTTGTCACACAGCAAACTACTTAGGTATCAAAATAACATCTAATGTAAGAGAAATAATGACTCTAAATTATGATACATTATTGAAAGATACAACTGGGCTTCTTAAAAAATGGCATAAGGTTCCTTTAAATCTCCTAGGCCGAATCAATCTCATAAAAATGAATATTCTGCCTAAATTTTTGTATTTATTTAGGTCCATCCCTCTTTTTTTTAACAACTTATTCTTTAAAAAACTGGACAGTATTCTAGGCAGTTATGTTTGGGGCTACAAGAAAAACCGAAGAGCTCTTTCTTTTCTTAAATTAGCAACTAGCAAAGGTGGCCTTGAATTCCCTGATTTCAAACTTTACTTTTATGCTTCTTTTTTGGGTCGGATACGCAGCCTTTTTTCTTCAAACTATCCTTATTTTTTTCACCAATTTATGCTTGGGGCAAACTCTGTACAATTTCTAGCTAGAAGCAATGACCCAAATTACTTCAAACGAGTCAAGTTCAAGACCGCTAAAGACGCGGTTTATATATGGAATATCATCCTGGCAATCAATAAAACCACGTTTTTCCACCCTAAACTAAGCATATGGAACAACCCGGGCTTACCTGAGATTTTTAGCGACCCAACAGTTAGAATATGGGCTAAACACGGTATAAATCACCTTCGTGACCTATACGGTGCATCAGGTTTCCTAACATTTGATACCCTAAGAATACTTTATAAACTTCCCGAAAATGCTTTATTTAAATATATACAGATACGTGAATTATTTCGTGAACAAAATGAAATTAAAGGAAATTTTCGAGTCAGAATTATGGACCTGCATTTACGGAGAAACAACTAAAGATATAATTAGCTTGGGGTATAAATGTTTATCTCAACATAAACCTGATGACTGTATTAAACTTGCACAAAAATGGACTACTAATTTGGGTACGCTAATTACTCCGCATAACATATCTACTTGTTTCCATAATAGTAACTCTTTAACCCACTCTTCTAGCTTAAAACTTCAATCGTATAAAACAGTATGTCAGCTATACTATACGCCACTCCATTTTTACAAATGGTCTGGGAATAATGCTTTTTCTGAACGTACAAAATGCCCAAAATGCGACTTACTAGCTGTTGATTTAGTACATATAATTTTTTCATGCCCGATGCTGCAGAAATTTTGGGATGACGTAGAAAATGTGTTGAAACTGAAAAAATAGTTTTTTGCTAAATTAACTACTGAGATGATTTTTTTGGGAATACACCCAAATATCGCCGACCATAAAGACCTAATGTTTATTTTAATCCCCTGTGCTAGATTGATAATTGCTAGGGCTTGGATCTCAGATAAACCACCACTGGTTAGTGAATGGTGGCTTTTGATAAATGAGATACACGATATGGAATTTTCCTCTGCAAAATATCGTGGGAAACGATCACTGAAGAAAGTGAATAAAACATGGGATATTTTGTTTCCTTTTAACGAATGAACGTTATGCTGCTTATTAAATCTGAGGAATGATAACTGCCGATTAAGGTCTCCTTTCGGCTAGGAAAACAATGAACTTGGCTAATAACATCGTGGAACCCCTATTCAGTTGATTGACTTTTTGGGGTTTTGACCCTAGCTATTTGCACACTCGATAATTCTTTAAAATGAAAATGATGTAATCCTTTTTAGGTCGAGCTGACCTGCATTCAATGCGAAAGCATTGATTGCTATCAGCTAGTTAGGTCGAGCTGACCTGTATTCAATGCGAAAGCATTGATTGCTGTCAGCTAGACAACTATTGTGAGCCGTATTTGGGAATGTGGACACCAGTCAGGCGCGCGCTTTTTCCTAGTCAGTTTTGACCTCGGGAGCGCGCCGCTGGCTGCTTGCAGTCTGTGCGCGGTTTTGCTTTCTGTTAGAAGCACGCAGGCAGGCACGCACACGCACACACACACGCGCGTGCATGCACACGCAGGCACACACATACAGGCACACAGCCCCCCCCCCTTTACCTCACCGGAGTCGGACTCGGGCTCGCACCATCTGCCAAGGGAGCCCCGCAGAGCACTCGAGCTCCTCTGCCACTCTACCAAGAAGCGGAGCTCTCCCCATAGGCATGGGGGCCCCTCAGCCACCCGCTGGTCTTCACCCGGGCCCCCTCCTGGGACCCGGGACTTCATGCGGCACTTCTCTTCTCCGGGCTTGCGCTCGTCAAAACGAAACTGAAGAGTGGCGCGCATGCGCAGGCAGCCCCCGCCCTCCCACTCCTCACAGGCCGGCGAAGAGCTGATGGCAGCGCAGGACTGGTTTTTCTTGCAGTAAACCTTGCTGCATTAGCAGTGATTGATTTCGAGCGCAATTCGTCCCAGAGTGCTATTTTAGAGGGGCAACACCGGCTTTTGGAGATTAACTGGGGAGTCTGTACATATTAATGAACCTGGGAGATATACTAACGTTTTGGTAATTTAGTTATGTGTGTCTGAAGACGTCTTCGTTATTTTCCGTTAGAACCCCGCGGGTGTTATACATTGAATTTTAAAAAAGCGCTTCCCGGCCATCATTTTTCCCGTTCCAGGGGCGACTAAACGGCATTTAATGTGAAAAACAAATGTTGACTTATTTCTTGTTATAGCATGTGAATGTATTGCCTGTTGGGCACCCTTTTGGACACTACTACTGGAATTTGACTCATTCTTTTCCCCACTTAATAGTTAAGTGGGGACATTTTAAATAGATTATCTATTTAGATGAGAAAGGAGTATTGATTATTCTTTTGCAGCTCACCAGTGGCCCCTACAGGACATTCGAGAAAGAGATGTTGGCCCTTTCAATTTACCGCATTCCATTTTTTAATTACAAAACATGATGTGTGTATTTATGGTTAAGGTATGATTAAAATGTAGTAAAGTTAAAGGTGCACTGTCCTCCTTCTCCTAGAAGTGATTTGTAATCCCGTGTTAGCATACGAATGAGCCTTGAACGCTGTCCTTTTTTGTTACAAATTTGCAGTTCTTATTGACAAAAAACTGCCGCCCTTTTTTTATGCACATTCATTTACAGACTAGCAACAAGTTGTGCATGAAGTGTTGTGTTTATCCAGTGCTTTTAAACCCATAAGATAATTCTAAACACCGCCCCTGAGCTCAGCACCGCCCTAGAGCTGGCCCTGAGTTTGAAGATGTGAATACAGTCATTTGGGATATGTTGTCTCGTTGCTGCCAACCTCCCTTTTGATGATCCGTCTTCCTATCATCAGGGCCCTGGCACTGCTAAAGCCTGGTGATGCCGACAGGGTTTTAAGGGAAGGAAGGTTAAAATATTCAGAGTAGGGATTTGTAGGAGAGGCAGAGGTGCTGCTTGGGGCAAGAATGCCTGAGGTACTGCTTACAGTAATTGACAAGTGTCGTTTAATTAAGCTTTTAAACGTTCCTCCTTGGCCCTCTCTGCCCCCACCACTCCTCCCCACACAGTATCCACTGTTCAAAATGCTACACTAGAAGTATTTAAATTAGTGCAAATATGAGACTTCAACACTGCCCTCGTACACGCATTCAGTAAAAGACCGACAGCAAGTTGTGCTGTTTATCTGTGGTAGATCATTAATAGGTCTGCTTGGCTTGCTTGGGAAACGTTTGTGGCCCTATCTTAACCCCTCTAAGCTTTCCTCATACTCGATCACCTGATTTTTTGCTTTATTCCATCTATCCCCGCGATCGCACACTGCAGAAATGGAGTGTACATACGAAATGTCACACAGTAAGGGGATGAAAAGCTGAGAGAAGAATGAATACCATAAAGCTCTGAGTGCAACTAAAAATGAAAAGAGCATGTGGCCCAGTGAAAACCCAAGGCTATACAGGGAGAGAAGAGAAGAAACCGGATCAAATGAAGTAAGCATATCTACTTAGAATGGAAGAACACAGATATTGGGAAGTACGAAAAATATAGATTTGTCGTACGCGATGAATAGTCGAGATTGACTTTAATGAAATCTTTCCACACCAAGATAGTCATTACCATTTGATATAAAGAGAATAGAGGAATATGCATCATATTTGATTGGGGACTAAATGAATTGAATGATAATCTATTTTAATAAGACCACTTTTTGATGGAGTTTCTGTTGAATACAAAAAATGTATTGCCAACTTTTTTTTTAACAAAGTTGATGCACCATAGAAAAAGAACCGGCTGATAATGAGCAAGCAAACTGTCAATAGCGTGGTTGAAGCGGCATAAAACAGATATAGGATTTTGAGGGGATGTCTTGTTTCTCTGCCGAATATGAATATAGCAAAAAGAACAATTGATCGACAGAATGCAGAACAATGTTTTACATTCATCCCAGTACAGAGATCTCGGCCTAAATCCATCGTGTTTTACTCACCATGTCATTCCAGTTTGAACCCAGCCATATGCAATCAGTCTTGACCCTGTGCCTCATGGGAACAGTCCAGCCCGAACTGCCAAGCCATGTCCTCCCTGGACTAGAAACAAGCATCCTAGGACCGGTTTCGGGGTTTCACCCCTCATCAGCCAGGATAGCTTGACTCCAGTGGCATGGAAAGCACAGGACATACCCCTCACAGATAGGTGGTACAGACCCTGGCATAAAATCAAAGCTCATCACCTTGCCTCTCCTTTTTAGGTCGAGCATCGAAGACCCTCTTGTATACTTTAGTATACCTCTTGTGCTTACTTGAATGTGGACACGAGTCGGACGCATGCTTTTTCAGTCTCGGATTTGTCCGTGTGAGCGTGCTTCTGAGACGCGCTTGCGCAGACGCACAAACAGCCCCTGCTTTTGCTTTGCTTGCATGCACTAACGGCGCACACACACACACAGCCAGCGCACACGTACATACGCTGCCGCCCTCCCACCCGCCTGCACACACACACATACAGACACGCACGCATACACACGCCGCCCCCCCCTGCACGCGCACACAGACCCACACCCCCACCCCTTCTCGCCGTACCGGCACTCGCCCTGCACGTCTTGCAATCTCTTTCTGTGTGCGAGAAACAGCCAAGGGAGGCAGGCAGGCGGGACGGACACTGTGAGTGAGTGCCCCTGCCCCGGGGGCTCTCAAATGTCTGTTGTCCCTCCGTTTGTGTAAGTGCTTCTATCACAGACTTTCTCTGACGCCCTGGGGGGACAGGCCACAGACAAAAGAGAGCTTATCTGTGATGCATGTGACAGGTGCTGCCCGAGTCTCCTGATTCAGGACGTCACGAGCGTGGAAAGTTCGGTGCTGATCCGATCACAGCCATAGATCAGTTCATGGGGCGGCAGCACCCTTCTCCGAGACCGGGACATCTCTGGCACGGGTCGGCCGGGGCCTCCGAAGCCTCCAGAACTTTTCGGAGGTCATCGCCGTCCCGACCCGGATACCAGCAAGAACATTGCAAATACAGTTGTAAACATTACAGTATTTACTCCGTAAACACCACTCGTACACGGCAAAGGAATAAAGTCCAAAGTTGCAACCAGCCTGGTCTGGAGGTCCGGTGCGGGGCGGTGAGGTGGCAGCACACACCAGGTCTCTTTCAAAGAAAACGGTCATCCCATTGGTCAGTCGTTCGGTGCATAGGAGTTAACTGAGAGCAGCTGTGGTGTAAGGACTTTTGGCGCCTCAGGCAAATTATTGACGTAGGCACTTATTTTATTTGTTTATTTCATAAAGTCTGTTTTGGACCCTATGTAATTAAGCAAACTGATTTCTACAAAAATATTACACTATTTGGCAGTTGATTTAGTTATGAAAGGCTGCACTTGTATTACAAAAACACCACTGTTAACATTTCAAAAATTCACAAGCATTAACATTTCCAGGCCTCCCATAAGCACTTAATTTTATGAATGAGGTCAATCGTAGTAAAATTATCTGTGCTCTTTCTTTGATATATCCTAAATTCATGAAACTGCATAATTTCCTGTTAAAAAATCCTACTTAATTATGCGGGTAAACTCTGGAATAATAGCTTCCTCTTCGCAAACATTTGAGAGTGAGAAAATATGATACATTGATGTACCTTTTGCTCATCAGAAAGGTGACGTAAGATCACGTTGTGTAAGGGCTCATTCATCTACGTGTATCCCAATAGGTTTTCGTATGCAGAATGACCTGCAAACTACAAATTTTGGCCAATATCTCAGTTTCCTCACATTTCAGTGCAGGGAAAGTTCTGAAAACCGCCAGGAACCATATAAGTACTACCACCCAGCCTTCCCAGGTTTTTTACACAGTGTATTGGGTTGGAGCGGCTCAGGAGGCTGGAAGCCAAAAGGTGGATTAATTCTGCTCTTATTGACATTGTTGTGTGTCTGGTTCACAGGAAGCTGTCTTGCATCCAAAGATAGAAGTAGCTTAAACACTGCGTGAACATGATTTGGTTCCCAGTTTTATTTAAGAAGCAGAGGTAAATCTGACATTTGTGACATAGTGGAGAAGCGTGGCTCAGTGGTTAGAGGCGGCAGACCCGGAAGCTGAGATCGACCGTGGACCAGGGTTCGATTCCCCGCCTCGGCGGGTCTCGGGCTCAAAATTCCACGGACTCGACAATTCTCGCTCTGGTGCCTACTCAACTCACGGGGTCACACTCTGCGACTCTGGGCAATAGCTTGCTTAATCTCCACTATGGCCCCTCGCGGCGGGATGCCTGGCTTTCACCTTGTGGACACCCTGCCGGGGTTTCTCACAGGGGAATACAAGGACGGGTTCCCTAAGCAAGCGCCGGGACGCTTACGGGCAGCCGTGCGCTTTACAAGTCCAATACATTTACATTTACATTTACACATTGTGCATGCTATTGCTCAGTTATCTGAATCAGTGGCACATGTTGAAATGATTGAGCTGCAACAAGGGACTCAGGTTATTGGGGTTTATATTTCTCTATCTATCGCCCTCTCTCTATTGCCCTCACTCTATCGCCCTCACTCTATCTGTCTGTCGCCCTCACTATATCTGTCTATCGCCCTCACTCTATCTGTCTATCGCACTCCCTCTATCTATCTATCGCCCCTATTCTATCTATCTATCGCCCTCACTCTGTCACCCTCACTCTATCTATCTCCCTCACTCTCTATCGCCCTCACTCCATCTATCTATCTATCTATCTATCTATCGCCCTCAGTCTATCTATCGCCCTCACTCTATCGCCCTCACCCACTCTATCTATCTATCGCCCTCACTCAATCTGTCTATCGCCCTCACTCTATCTATCGCACCACCACAGCATCACTCGTCGCCACCACAACATCACTCGGCGTCACCACTGCATCAATCTGTGAAACCATTGAACATTCAACAACAACTGGTTCAAATATGTTCTCTCAATGTTTCAAACTTTATGACAAATGTCACAAAAAGATGTTAATATTTCACTTCTGTTCTTGGATTTTCGTCACAATAAAATACACTGAACATAATCTTCACAAAAGTTATTTACAAAAGTTTAAGCTATTGCCATTATACATTACAATAACTTTTATTTAAGTCTTAATTATTAAAAAAATTTAAAAGCCATTGGTATTTGTGATATCAATACATCTAAGTCACGTAAATACAACATATTGCATTACAAATGCTATAGGTGTCACATTTGCCAAAGTTCAAACTATTGGCCTTGTAAGTGACAAAGCTATTAATTTCGCTATTTTCAAAACCAACACAAACAAAAAATGTGTCATTTACAATACCAATAGCTCAAACTTTCCTAATGCGAGACCTATTGCATTGCAAATGCTTGTTTTTTCTCGTGACTTATGGTATATTCCTTGTTTACTGCTACTTGATTAAGCTTTTAAGGAATTGTGTGTACTATAACTTTTCTGAAAATGCTTTATTTCTGTAATGAATGATTGCTTGTGCTGTCAATAAAAAACAATTATAAAAAATAAAAAAAAGAGTAGGCCACCTTTCCAATTCAAAGCACCTTTTTTTGAACTGGATAGAAAATATCACACGGCATTTTGTGTCACTTTGTGCTGGCACACAGTCTTATTAAATCTGAACCTTAGTGTCTTCCCAGAAAACCAACATTAAATAAGGATCCGAATAAAATCCTTGCCATTCTCAATTTTAATATGGTAACAATGTCATGGGGTTACACATATGTGAATGGCAACAACAATTCCTCATGTTCCTAAAATAAAATGAGCTCACACATTCCTTTAGATGTGTGTTGTGTATTCGTGGTGTGTAGTGTGGATTTTTATTGTGTTATGGTTGTATTTTTGTTGTGAATTGATAACATGATATTCTGTTGTGTTACTGTGATGTTGCATCGTGTTGGTATCTTATTGGCCTCCAAGATGGGTATATCCTGTCTTCATCTATTGATGCACTCATAGATTCGCCTCATCCACCCATGCAGTCGCTCATGCAACCATTTGTTCACACAGTTCTCATTCAGCAATACCTCTATGCACTGAAAACTATTAATTAACCAAATATTCAATCAGTTGTTCATCCAGATATACACTCTCACATTCATTCAGGTGTTTACACATTCCCAGCTTCATACATTCATCCACTGAAACATACACAAACTTGCCAATGTTCAAAAAAGTAACTCATTAAATGCTATTAGTTATTGGCTTTGTCTATGTTTGTTTTCTGTGGCACTGCTGAGAAGCTGAAAAGCATTCACAAAATGTTTACATTTTTTTTTCTGCCCGGCATGATTTTCTAATAACCCCCCAATGTGAATTTGAAAAAGGAATATATTTGAGAGGCTAATGCCTAGGGAGCAAGGCATTCATTATAAAATCAACATTTTAAGGTTGTAGTAACAGGTACCTTACTGATCATTTAGTTTAATTAACACTTTTCATTCTGCCCTGCATTCCTCTGTGTGTCTGCATGTAGTTGCTGTTCTCTTTAAAGCTATTCATTAACATTTTGTGACATGGCGCCTGAGCTGAAGATTGATGTCTACGCCTATAGGAGTTATTGTATCAATACAAAATATATCAGTGATATTTATGCTTGTCACGTTGGGAAATCCTATGTGAATTACTGACAGAACAGGTGCACATTTAATGGATGTAATTAAGACACACTACAAGTCTAAAATGTTGTTAACTTTGTTGTTGATCTCTTAAACGTGCCACCTGCAACTGGCAGTGCAAAAAGGACTGCTTGCCCCTTGCTACTCGATTTCCACAATTAGAAGGAAAGGAGCATTCGTTCTTGCTTCCTATGAACTCTGTAACTAAAGCAATTAAGATTTCTTTTGGTGACCATCTGTGACATTCTGTAAATGAATTGTATTAGCAGCACTTTTCTTATATTATTTTTACACTAAAACCTACAAATACATCTACCATTAAGGAGTTTAATGGTCTCCTACCTTTGTTTATTACTGAGCTATAGTCCAACAAAGGTGTTCCATTTTATTGTGTGATTGTGTAGCAAAGGGGTGTACGTGCTAGCAGTTCCTACAGAAGTAAAGTGCCTTGTATTAGCTGAGAGTGGGGGAAATCTGTTGCTGCATATCTAGAATGACTAACGCGCTGTAGGTATAGGGCCTCATTATGAGTTGGGTGATCTCATCCTAAGTGATAACTCGTGGTGAAATAATTAAAGTCCCCATTACAAGTTTGTCAAGGTCAGTGTCATCTTAAGAATTTTGGTGGCACTGGACAAAACATAATTTTGGGGCCACTGTTTGGGAAAACTTTGAATCTTATTACCATTTTCCTGCTAATTTAAGCCCACATGATACCAATACTACTAAATTATATTTTAGACTTTGTTGAAATATGTCTTTCCTTGTACCCCAAAATCTTTAAAATGGCACAGGTAGAGAGAGAGTCAGAAGTAAAGTAAAAAAGACATGATTTGATAACGAAATACAATAAAAGAGGTGAACAAGACAGAAAGTTCACTTTCCCAAATGGGCCATTGTAAGGTGAGGCCTTGGGCAATTGGGCACTTGACCCATGCCTTGAAAAGTCTCTGGTCCAGGCCAAGAATTATTCAGTTTGAAAACCCCAGACCTGATAATCCCAGCTGTAGAGACAATGGGCCTGTAAGACTTGCTACAAAGCAGAGGCTACTGGCAGCAACATTGCCCAGTACAGTAAAACAATTGTCACAGGAACATCGCGTTATGCCAATATCATCCACGCAACGCGAAAACAATCTCTGGACAGTATGAATAAATTAAAACTCACTATGTATTGATGCAGGTACAAGAAAATAACTTTTATTTAAAAGGCATATGGATTTTACAAGTTTCCATGCAGTACAACGCCAGTGACAATGCATCATGGGGACTGTAGTATTGAGAGACTGTCACGTGATTTTTAAAGTAAAAGGCGTGCATGATTGCACTGTGCACTTTACAAACTCCATCTGTGATCAAGGCAGAGGATGCTGAAACGCGTAAGAAGGAGTACTTACTGCGCTGCTGTACCTGTGATTAAATGCTTTTCTCCAGTAATGGACCTCATGTTGTTTCTGAAGGAAATATATATATATGTCAAGGCTCGGAAGAGCAGAAACGTTATGGCGACAGCACAAACAATAAAGTAAATTTGGTATCTTATACCTGGGTTCGTGCCTGTTCCTGTTCGTGCATGTGATGAACACTGCAGCGCGAATAAGACGGAGGTTTTGTATATATATATATTTCTCTGTTGGTTCCTGCACTTGCTCGCTATACACCAGAATGAAGGGCGCGTAGTCACAGTGATTTTGCAGGAAAATCCAATCAATTGCAACAATCCTTAGACACGGAAAACGACGCCATGTGCGATTTAAACTATGATTTATTGGTCAAACCTCCATCGGATGGGTTTCGGCTGATCCCAGCCTTGCTCACCAATGGCGAGTTAGCCTTTCCGCAAATCTTTTCACCTGCACCAATTTCAAAAGTGAAACTACAAGTGAATAAACGTAGACAACAGACCCGTCGTTTTTACAGCCCCCGGGACCGCCACTCCCGAGGCTTTCCTTAAATATTTGAGGGGGGCACACGGCCCCCCACAGCCCCAGGGACCCCCACCCCACCCACTGGGCTTGTTTTAAAAAAATGAAAAGAACCTGTGTTTTGAGCCCCCCCACACGCCCTAGGGACCACCACCTCCGGGGGGACTAAGTATGTTAACTGACCCCCGAGCCCCTGGGACCACCACCTCCCCGGGGCTGTTTACACGTTGGGAGGTGGGCCACATGGCCCCCCTTCTGGAGCCCCCGATGGCCCTGGGACCGCCACCACCCAGAGCCGGCTCCTGCAGTGTCCGGGGGTGCCCACCCCGGAACACTGCTCTTTGCAATGACAGGGCGAGAGCCGCGCGGCTCCCGCCCTGTCATTGCAAACTGCTTTGCTTCATTGAAGCGAGAGCAGGGAAACCTGCTCTCGCTTCAATGAAGCAAAGCAGGATTGCTTTTCCATAAGGGGAGCTGCATGTCATCAGCTCCCCTCATGGAAAATCAATGTTGGTTCCCGCAGGAAGAGGGGAGCTGGCAGGAACGTGGGGGAATTGGGGTCGCCCCATGGTCCCCAATGGATAGGGCTGGCCCCAGGGGATGGGGTTCCCGGGGCCAGAAGTGACCCTGAAGGGGGGCAACGTAGCCACCCCCTACAATTTTTTTTTTTTAAAAGGGGGGCCGGCCTAGGGGATGGGGTCCCCGGGGCCATACTTGGCCTGAGGAGCGGAGCCACGTGGCCCCCCTCCGAAAAATAAATTAAAAAGCAATGTCCAGGCCCCGGGGGATGGGGTCCCCGGGGCTAGAAGTGGCCCAGGAGGAGGGCCACGCAGCCCCCCTCCAAAAAAAAAATAAAGACAAAATAAAAAAGGCCGACCCCAGGGGACGGGGTCCCTGGGGCCAATAGAGGCCTCATGAGGGGGGCTACACAGCTCCCTTCATTAAAGAAATAACTAGATGTGACCAGACCCTGGGTGATGGGGTCCCTGAGGCCGGATTGGCCATGGGAGGGGGGCCCACACGGCCCCCTTCCCGTTATTTTTTTTTTAAGTTGTCAGGCCCTGGGAGATGGGGTCCCCAGAGCTCAAAAAAAGCAAAAAAAAGGGGGTCCATACAGCCCCACTTCTTAAAAAAAAAAGGAAATATAAAAAAGACCGTCATGGTGCCGGAGGCGCCCTGTGGCACGTTTTAAGTTGGGGAATTAATTCCACTTCAATCCTGAGGGTCACTGGGGCCCAACTAGCCCACCAGGTACCTCCAGTAAGCATCACAGGGCTGCATTGCAGAGAGGTGGTTCAGGCCACGCCCCTTTTTACACCTCTCTGCAATGCAGCTTTGTGGCGCTTACTGGTGGTACCTGGTGGGCTACTTGGAGCCCAGGGACCCTCAGGATTCAATGGTACTTTATCCGAAAACTTTAACGTGCCACGGGGCGTGTTCGCACAGTGGTGAAGGGAGGGGGCGGGCCTGATTTGAAATGTGTGCAAACACGCCCTGTGGCACCTTTTAAGTTGGGAAATTAATTCCCATTCAATTCTGAGGGCCCTTGGGGCCAACTAGCCCACCATGTGCTTCCAGTAAGCGCCACTGCGCTGCATTGCAGAGAGGTGGTAAAGGTCATGCCCCTTTTTACACCTCTCTGCAATGCAGCTCTGTGGCGCTTACTGGAGGTACCTGGTGGACTAGTTGGACCCCAGGGACCCTCAGGATTCAAGGGGACTTAACCCCTCAACTTAAAAAGCGCCAGAGGGCAGGTTTGCAGAGTGGTGGAGAAAGGAGATATGGCCTTTGTCTAACTGTCACCAATCTGACTGCGTGGGGCTTACTGGAGGTAAAAGATAAGCTAGTTGGCTCCTAAAGCTCCCCAGCAGTGAAGGGGACTTCAATCCCCATCCAAGAGCATGCCAGGGAGCGCGTTTGTAGAGTGGTGGGGAAAGTGGGCGTTGCCTGGTACGAGTACTTACCAGTGCTGCTATGAGGGACTGACTGGAGGAAATAGTTTGGAAAGTTGGCCCCAAGGATGTCCTTGGGGGCCAACTACCCCTCTTGTTACCTCCAGTAAGTCCCACACAGTGGGATTGCTAAGACGTCTTAGGAGGCCATGGCCCCCTTTCTGTACCACTCTGCAAACGTGCCTTGTGGCAGACTACGGGATGGGGATGAAGTCCACTTTAACCCTGAGGGAGTTTGGGGGCTAAGAATCCCTCTTGGTACCTCCGGTAAGTCCTACGCAGTGGCATTCCTGAGCGTTGGTTGAACGCCCAGCACCATTTCTCCACCACTCTGCAAACACGACTACTAGTTAAAGTAGCATATTTCTGCACCTCTGACTTAGAGGTAGTTTGAATCCCCCTGCCCTATTATGTACTAGAGCTTTATAGAGGAGGTCATGCTAATCACAGGGGTACCCCAACGCATAGTGTTTCTATAGTGTATGTAGGTGTTTTCACTGTATTCTAAGTGGCTTTTAGCATAGCACTGGCTCTAGGCCTGGTTAGTCAGAGTCAGTTACCACCAGTACCCGTCTGAAAAAGTTGTGGGCACAGGATGATTTTCCAACAAGGCCTCTTTCTGCTCCTCTGTTGGTTCTTTCTGCACATGTCTTGCTGCTTCCTGCACTTTTTCTCGTCTTTGTGGAGTTCTGTTGCTTCTTTCTGCATTTCTTTTGCTTCTTTTTGTGCGATTGTTCTTCTTTCTTTACATGTCCTACCTCTGTAGGCATAGTTAGAAACAAGCATTTAATAAACCTTTGAAATTAAATTAAAAAAACATAGGTTTCAGGCATGTTATAGTTAGAAATTAGCTTTAAAAAACCTTAAAATTCACTGAAAATAGCATAGGTTTTATGCACATTATAGTTAGAAATTAGCATTTAAAAACCTTAGAAATTTACTGAAAAAAGCATAGGTTTTAGGGAAAGTTATAGTTAGTTGGACATTTTACTCATACAAAACCAGAGAAATTCCTCCGTTATAGTTAGTTCAGTTAACTATAACTCGCGCTCCCGCAATGCATTGCAGATGATGTCACATATTACATCACTCATGAGATGGTCAGTGACATCACTGATGACATCTCTGATGCCATCTCAGATGACATCCCTGATGACATCACTGATGACATCATCCATGTGATAATTTGATACATATTCTCACACCCTAATATAACCTTTGATACACCCACTCTAAATTACAGACTGCCATTCTTAAAACCATAGACACTCCAACACCAATAACTACATACCCACTCACTGATTCTTAGGTTTACATACACACACATCTACTCACTCATCGGTACAGTCACTCATACTTATGGCCGCTCAGTACAGGACTATCATATGCACTCATACACCTATATAGACACCCACACATCGCCACTTATCCATAGAGGTACTCACACACCTAGTCAGTCATGCAAATAAATAATCACACTGCAATTTACTTACCTATACAGTTATACACACACCAGCTCACTTACTCATACAAATACTAACACATTCTTACACTCTTATACAATCACTGATGCAAGCATGCACTCATCCATACAGCCACCCTCACAATCACACACTCTCACTAACAGCCATTTATATACTCCAACACACATATATACTGCCTTTCACATATGTAGTTACTCACACATGTACTATTGAGATATACATTCACTCACAAACACACCCATACACACACTCACCCACCACCCATACAGTCTATCACAGATGCACTCTTGAAACCATGCACCCAGTGAATCACCAACTCGCACATCTATGCTTAGAGTCACACACACCACACCCACACAAACACTCAGGCACCCATAAAGATACTCAGACAACCAATCAATACCCCATGTTGACACTCATGTAGCTATTCACAAACCCATGCAGCCGCTTACACACCAACAGACAGACGGATACAGACATTCACACAGTTTAGTTACTAACCCATGCATTCAGTAAGATATGTTTAATCACTCACTTATAGAGTCAGTCACGCACCTGCTAAATCATCCATTCAGACACTTCTACACCCACTCATTCGTCAATACACCTTTCCCTATATATATTAAACATATTTAAACTTTTCAGAAACACACAATCACTGGATGATGTCATCAGTGATGTCGTTTGAGATGTCATCAGTGATGTCACTGACCATGTCATGAGTGACATAATATGTGACATCATCAGCAGTGCATTGCGTGGGCGCGAGTATAGTTAGCTGAACTAACTATATTGGTGGGATTTTTCTGGTTCTGTACGAGTGAACTGTCCAACTAACTATAACATTCCCTAAAACCTATGGTTTTTTCAGTGAATATATATATATATATATATATATATATATATATATATATATATACATATATATATATATATATATATATATATATATATATATATTCACTGAAAAAACCATAGGTTATAGACCATATATAGTTAGGAATTAGCATTTACAAAACCTTGAAAATTCACTGCAAAAACCATAGGTTAGAGACCATATATAGTTAGCTGGACATTTTATTGACATAAAACCAATGAAATTCCATATATAGTTAGTTGCACTAACTATATATCGCGCACCCGCAATCCACTGCTGATGATGTCACATATTACATCATTCATGACATGGTCAGTGACATCACTGATGACATCACTGATGACATCTCAAATGACATCACTGATGACATCACTGATAACAACATCCAGTGATTTTTTGTTTCTATAAAGTTTAAATATGTCTTACATATTGAAGAATGAGTGGATGTGTAAGTGTCTGGACGAAGGATTTAGTAGGTGCATGACTGACTGTATGAGTGAGTGATTAAATGTGTCTCACTGAGTGCATGGGTTAGTGACTAAACTGTCTTAATTTGTGCATCATTATGTCTGTTGTTCTGTAAACTGCTGCATGTGTTGATCAGTAGCTATATGAGTAACTATATGGGTTATTGATTGATTGCCCAAGTATTTGTATGGGAGACTGAGTGTGTGTGTGGCTAGCTGGGAGGTGTGTGACTCTGTGCAGATCAATCTGTACTTGTATCAATGATTGTATAAGAAGGTAAGTATGTGTTAGTATATGTTTGAAAATGTAAGGTGCTCTATGTTTAACTGTATAGACAAGAAAATGGAAGTCTCATTGATTCTTTACAGGACTGACTAGGTGTGTGAGTAACTCCATGGATGAGTGGCAGACTGTGAGTGTCTGTATAGGTGTATGAGTGCATATGATAGTGTTGTAAAGATGAGTGATTGTATGTATGAATGATTGTATGGGTGAATGAGTGAAGGTGTGTGTAGACGTAGCAATCAGTGAGTGCGTATGTAGTAACTAGTATTGGTGTGTCAATGGTTTCAAAAATTATACTCTTTTTAACACTGGGTGAAACAGAGGTTATATTAAAATGTGAGGAGATGCATTGTATTGTCACATGAATGATATCATCAGTGATGTGGTCATTGATGTCAAATGAGATGTCATCAGTGATGTCATCAGTGATGTCATTTGAGATGTCATCAGTGATGTCATCAGTGATGTCACTGACCATGTCATGAATGATGTAATATGTGACATCATCAGCAGTGGATTGCGGGTGCGCGATATATAGTTAGTGCAACTAACTATATATGGAATTTCATTGGTTTTATGTCAATAAAATGTCCAGCTAACTATATATGGTCTCTAACCTATGGTTTTTGCAGTGAATTTTCAAGGTTTTGTAAATGCTAATTCCTAACTATATATGGTCTATAACCTATGGTTTTTTCAGTGAATTTTCAAGGTTTTGTAAATGCTAATTCCTAACTATATATGGTCTATAACCTATGGTTTTTTCAGTGAATTTCAATGGTTTTTTAATAGCAAATATCATAAGCTGTCGAATGTCAAGTACGTGGTAAGTAAAAACATTTTCGTGTTTATGCACACTGATCTGCTTTGAATGCTGCCCCCCACCCCTCATTTCTATTAGGAGTACTCTCTCTTTGCAGATAGTGAAGGGTAGTTAACGCAGGCCTTTGCCCCCGTTGTAATCCGTCGTGCCTGCTTCTCTCTCCATTTGATTGATTGTTCTCTTTGGTTTATTCTCTATTTACAAACAAGCACAGAGTCGCAATACTCTGTTTAGTCTTTGCAGATAGCGAAAAATCGTGTAAAAAAACAAAAGGAATCGAGCAAAATCAGTAGGCCACTAATGGGATCTCTTTTTGACCTCGCTAAAATAGAAACATTGACTGTTTGGGAATTAGTTCTTTTTGGAGGTATTCCCTGTTTGCAAATAAACGTAGGAAAATCTTTGCAAGTAGTGAAAGGGTACGTAATGCGGACCTTTCTTCCCCGTTGTAATCTGTCATGCCTATCTACTCCCCACTGATTGATGCACCTGTTTCACCCGGACCATTTACTAGAGATACGTTATCTGGCCCGACCAGAGAGCACCCCTAGTGAAAAGGACATATGCAATAATAACGAAGTGATCACTGTATCCTGTTAACAGAAACTTTAGCATGAAACAACCTGGAAAGAAAAGAATAGGAAAACGAAAATCAGTAGGCCACTGATGAACATGAACTTTTATTAAACAACGAACAAAGAAACGATAACATAACGTAATGATAAAACCTATTAATGTCCTAGAAACAAGAAAACGTTAAAATATGCCAGTGGTGAGAGACCAGAAAAACAGTAAGAGAAACCAAATCACCCCTCGCTGTCCCACCGCCTGCCACGCCCAAAAAATCGATAGACTAGGGAAAATGCAAGTCAGTAGAACATCCGCCCCCACTCTGGAAACTTCCAAGGTGGGGCAGGGTTGCGGCTACGCCCAGCCGGGAGCAGCCCATATAAGGCAGGTCCTGCTGCCACGCCTCGGCCAGGAGATCCTAACGTAGGGTGTAGCCGGAGGAGAGGCCGAGGCCAGCGGGACCCGGCCAGGGGATTGCCTTTACAACGCTGAAGAGTTTCAGGGGGGGGGAATGTCTCCTCGACCCTCCCCTCTCTCTCCCAGTCCGGCCGCGGTGGCCCTTGAGAGTTGCAGGTAGTCCCGCCACATGCTCTTCCGGTCCGGCCACCAACGGTCGGGGGGCCGAGGACGACGGGATCCGGCTGCAGCCGATAAACCAAGAAACCCGTTCATGGGGCCAGAGCCAGGGGCGTCCGGCCGACATCTACCGGAAGCCCGGCCCGAAGACGGACGGGACACTTCTTCTTTCTTGAATAATGGCTGCGACAACACTGGGGGGGGATTTCTTGCACATGCCTCCGACCCCCCCCCCCCCCCCTCGTCCTCATCGCCTGGTCCGGCCATAACAAATCTCAAGCGAGACGCCGTGGGGTGCACTGGGAGGGAGAGACGGTGCGAACAGGCCTCTCCCGCCTCCCCAGGTGGAGGCTTCCCAGCTGCACCCTCAGCGCTCCAGGCGCCCGGAAAAGGGTTCTTCCACTGTGGCCATGCTGCAACGTCTCGCCCGGCAGGGTGGAGCCCGTCCGCTCATTTGACCCCGCGATCGCCAGTAGCTACCGAACTCTCAAAATGGCAGTCGACCTGGCAAGAGCGGGCCCAGCATAAAGAAATGGCCCGGTCACTGCTTGACTCCACCACCGTAGTCCTCCACGACCTTGAAGATTCTAGAGGAGCCGCGGGAGTCTCCGACCCCCGATGGGGAATGACTGCCATGATCGCCCGTGGAGTGACGAAACTGTATCCGCGGGACGTCGGCGCTCCCATGCTGGCGCCAGCCTCACTTTGAATTAATAGAATCCTGCAGACCTCAGTTCCGGTGAAAGCACAGTGTGACCCGGTAGGAAAAATTGTTGCACCCCCTCCCCTTTTTCACTGATAGTTCAAACCACCGATCCTTTCCTTTGCCCTTTTTACGGAACTTTAGACTGCCTCCCCCTCTTTTACATTTTCTAGAGAAAACAAAACATTAACCACTACATTAGCATAGCAGTTGACACCAGAACTGTTTTCAAATTTAAAACCAACAACATCTTCAACAAAATCCTTTTTGTTTCTGCTGTGACCCTGCTACAGCACAGGCATTGTCCCCAGCAGTAATTCTGCGATGCCGGTAAGAATAGCTGTGGTGCCTACTGGACTCACTCACCCCCGCGGCGCCCCACGCCATTATTTGCTGGGCGGCAACTTACTAGACATCACTTTCGTGCCATCTAGATTTCAGCGCGTTCTGCTGCCTTGTAACTATTCGCACAACAGACCGCTACTGACAAGAATATTTCATTATTGGTGCTGTCAATTTCAATAAATCTATTGGATAATTCAAAAGAAATTGCCACGGTCTCTTCGTTGTTTAAATGTTTTTACTGTTTTTGTTTTGTTGTATATATTTATATGTTATTAAAGTTTTATATTCCTACTACTTTGTTGGAGTGCTACATATTTTTAATGTGACACATAATTGTAAAAACTTTGATGTACCAAGAGTCATTCCTGGAATCTTCCGCTTCAGGCTCGGTCCCCTCCCCAATCACAATACAGGATGGTTTTCAGATAGTAGGAACGCGTGTGGTGTGACGGATCTCATCGGGTGTGGGCCTTGATCTACTATAACTCCTTTGAAGAGGGGTGATTCTTTACAGCTGGGGCCATAAACTACATCTGCAGGGCTAGCTGATAGCCTGGACAATCGGACACAGAGGAAGAGGAGTGTCAGAGGGTGCGGTAGTGAATAGGGCGAAAGGGAGGTGTCGGGCGGGCACAGAGTGTGATTTTCAGGGAAGAGCAGCGCAGATGGGGGGAGGTTTATTGCCCATGCATAAGACAGAGAGCGGGGGTGACCAGTGCCTGGGGAAGATGCTTGCGAGGGTGAGGAGCCATGCTACGAATCGACAGCGTGCAGAGAGTGGGTCTGGTCAAGACATCTAAAATGGCTGCCGTGCACCACAAAAGTGTGGCATTTCAAAAAAGGCAAGATGGCGCAAACAATGTTTTTCAACACTTCCTTATTTCCTTCGAATCGAACGTTAACAGACGTTGGGGCATATTACCAAAGTTAAGCGATATTTATCGCTAACGATGCTTACCAACGAATTTTTTACCGCTAAGCATCGTCAGAAATTATCGAAGATAAGCCTTGCTATTATCAAGGTTTATCGCAAATGCGATAATAAACGGCCGCAATGCATCAATATCGCTAAAAACTCAGCGATATTCATGCATTACCGAGCTAATGCTCTTAGCCATGTTATCCACCTCCCATTGGATAACATGGCTAAGAACTGCTCAGGGCAGGTGTTACTTTTTGGAGATATTCGCGCTTAGCGCGAATATCTCCAAAAGGAGATAGATATCTTGCATGTTGTAATGCAAGTTATTGTGGTATATGGAACTCATACCATAATCTCTCAGGAAAGCAGAAACTGATCCTTTTGGGACCGCCTAAAAAGGCCTAGGGGGTGAGGAGTACTCTACTTTGCCCCCTTTTCACGTTCCGAACTATTTTATTTTACTCTCTTCTGTAATTACACAAAATAGCAGCGATAAGATGCATCGGAGACACAGTGAGAGAAAGGAGGCCGGAGATGAAGAAGAGATGTCAAATACACATTGGAGATAATATAGTGGCAGAAGGGAAGTAAATATGAGTAAACTTACCATGTAACATAAAAATGTTGCACTCTATACTATAAGTCTCATTTTATACTACAATCACTTCGCTACAACCTCATAAATTAGAAATAAAAATGAATAATGTCTCAAACAATTTTTGATTTCTAAATATAAATTTATTCTTCAGAATTTTCTAAATTTGAAAGAACTAGTAACATGTCCTCATCAGCAATGTCCTCATGAAAAGTCTGCAATGATGATTCTTGTAACTCTATGGTCTCCAAACATTCGATAAATTCGCCATCAAGAGATTGATCAAAAAAATCATTCAAGTCATCTCCTCCTTGTGACAATATTTCATTATTGGTGCTGTCAATTTCAATCAATGTAGTGGAATCATTCAAGTCATCTCCTCGTGACAATATTTCATTATTGGTGCTCTCAATTTCAATCAATGTAGTGGAATCATTCAAGTCATCTCCTCCTTGTGACAATATTTCATTATTGGTGCTGTCCATTTCAATCAATCTAATGGAATCATACAAGTCATCTCCTCCTTGTGACAATATTTCATTATTGGTGCTCTCAATTTCAATCAATGTAGTGGAATCATTCAAGTCATCTCCTTGTGCCAATATTTCATTATTGGTGCTGTCCATTTCAATCAATCTAATGGAATCATACAAGTCATCTCCTCCTTGTGACAATATTTCATTATTGGTGCTCTCAATTTCAATCAATGTGTTGGACAATTCAAAAGAAATTGCCACGGTCTCTTCATTGTGAGCCATTTTATTTTGAAATTGCTTGCTGTAAATTGCAGAAAAAAATAATCACTTTCATTTATCGTTTTTAGTAATACATAATATAAAACTAACTTTATCAAGTATTTAGTATAACAGAAGGACTGCAAATAAATAACAGAAAACATTTTTCAAATTATCTTCAAGTGTACAACATAGTTCCCCTTACAAATTAACAACTCACCTTTTTAAAAGTAGGAGAAGTGTTAGTACTGTGTAAATCAAACACCAGAAATTCACCACCAAAAATTCCTCACAAATGTACCTCAGACAGTAGTATCACAAAATGGCTGTGGTTTCCTCTCATTTGAAATATATACATAACCAATTAACTTTCATCACACACAAATACAAAACCAAACTAACATTTTAATTGGTTCTAAATTTCAACACTTTCAAATGTGTTTTCCCCATGCAATTTTCCATAGGACATTTACATACGTCTACAGCCTGAATGGCTGAACGGAATTACACCAAACTTGGCAAAATGGTACATCAAACCTAAGAGGTCAGGAAGGATCTACTATGCCCCCTTATGGTCATTTCCCCCTTCGCTTTGGCCTCCTCTTGTCTCTCAATCCTACCGAGAGACAAGATGGCGGCCGCTACGGACTGTTTGGAATGTTGACAGACGCCGGAGAACCAATCAGCTTCGCAAAGCTCCGTAACGCGAAAAGTACGCGAAGCGGAGCGCTGTTACAGATATATATCTTTTTTTGAACGTTAATTTCTCAAAATCCACTGGAGCACATATATTGAGACCTAGCAAAGGCACATCGGGCTACCAGTCCCTAATATTTTGCCAAGTTTCGTGCAAATCCATTCAGCCGTTCGATTATTATTATTTATTTTTTTTTGCCCCGCGGGGCCCTTTTAAAACCTCCACATCAAACGTAGGGGGTCAGCGAGGATCTACTATTCCCCCTTATGGTCATTTGCCCCTTCGCTTTGGCCTCCTCTTGTCTCTCGATCCTACCGAGAGACAAGATGGCGGCCGCTACGGACTGTTTGGAATGTTGACAGACGCCGGAGAACCAATCAGCTTCGCTTCACAAAGCTCCGTTGCGCGAAAAGTACGCATCCTGGAGCGCTGCCCGGTCCGCTGTTACAGATATATATCTTTTTTTAAACGTTAATTTCTCAAAATCCACTGTAGCACATATATTGAGACCTACAAAAGGCACATCGGGCTACCAGTCCCTACAATTTTGCCAAGTTTCGTGCAAATCCATTCAGCCGTTCGGGCTAAAAGTGAGGCCAACCGCCCTATGGAAAACTCAATGTTAAAAACACGTTTTGGGACCCCCCTTTTTTCTCAGCCCCCCCTTGACGAACCCCCCCCAAATTTACAAGGGCTGCTCAGAAACAAAATGTGCCATTTTCCTGAAAATTCCAGCCAATTCCGTCCACAAACGCCAAAGTTATTAGACATAGAATTTTCAAAAAACCCATAGAGAAAAAATCCTAACTATATATACCTACTGGCACATAACCAATTAACTTTCATCACACACAAATACAAAACCAAACTAACATTTTAATTGGTTCTAAATTTCAACACTTTCAAATGTGTTTTCCCCATGCAATTTTCCATAGGACATTTACATACGTCTACAGCCTGAATGGCTGAACGGAATTACACCAAACTTGGCAAAATGGTACATCAAACCTAAGAGGTCAGGAAGGATCTACTATGCCCCCTTATGGTCATTTCCCCCTTCGCTTTGGCCTCCTCTTGTCTCTCAATCCTACCGAGAGACAAGATGGCGGCCGCTACGGACTGTTTGGAATGTTGACAGACGCCGGAGAACCAATCAGCTTCGCAAAGCTCCGTAACGCGAAAAGTACGCGAAGCGGAGCGCTGTTACAGATATATATCTTTTTTTGAACGTTAATTTCTCAAAATCCACTGGAGCACATATATTGAGACCTAGCAAAGGCACATCGGGCTACCAGTCCCTAATATTTTGCCAAGTTTTGTGCAAATCCATTCAGCCGTTCGATTATTATTATTTTTTTTTTTTTGCCCCGCGGGGCCCTTTTAAAACCTCCACATCAAACGTAGGGGGTCAGCGAGGATCTACTATTCCCCCTTATGGTCATTTGCCCCTTCGCTTTGGCCTCCTCTTGTCTCTCGATCCTACCGAGAGACAAGATGGCGGCCGCTACGGACTGTTTGGAATGTTGACAGACGCCGGAGAACCAATCAGCTTCGCTTCACAAAGCTCCGTTGCGCGAAAAGTACGCGTCCTGGAGCGCTGCCCGGTCCGCTGTTACAGATATATATCTTTTTTTAAACGTTAATTTCTCAAAATCCACTGTAGCACATATATTGAGACCTACAAAAGGCACATCGGGCTACCAGTCCCTACAATTTTGCCAAGTTTCGTGCAAATCCATTCAGCCGTTCGGGCTAAAAGTGAGGCCAACCGCCCTATGGAAAACTCAATGTTAAAAACACGTTTTGGGACCCCCCTTTTTTCTCAGCCCCCCCTTGACGAACCCCCCCCAAATTTTCAAGGGCTGCTCAGAAACAAAATGTGCCATTTTCCTGAAAATTTCAGCCAATTCCGTCCACAAACGCCAAAGTTATTAGACATAGAATTTTCAAAAAACCCATAGAGAAAAAATCCTAACTATATATACCTACTGGCGACCGCCAGTAGGTAATATATATATATATATATATATATGCAAAGTTTTCCATCGCCACCCCGCCACACACCTTGGGTGCCTCCTGTACGCGGTGGTGAGCCGCATTACACAACCGGAACACAGTCAGCAATAAATCCGTGTCAGCCGACACAAGCAGGAGCACAATCAAAACAGGTCTGTGAAAAAATTTATTTATTTCATTACTAGACCACCATTTTAAAGTGAAAAGTGCAAGTGCAATTTGAAGAAGAAATGGTAAACATAAAAGACAGCATAATATATGCTCTATGCTATAGTTTCATGTCGGCCATCTTAACATATAATGCAGTATAATTAAAAGAATGAGTCCACGGTGTTGTCTTACTCGTTACACATAGAGCAAAACACATACTGTCCCAATTTCAACAATAAATATTTACATCAGAATAGTGTTTTTAGAAAAAGAGAAGCATGAGTTTACTACTCTTCTCATTTGTATGGATTTTTACTCCCTTTTCTATATTATTTAATAGCAACAGTATTGTGTGTGCAATTATTCTTTTTTATTTCAATGTGTATTTGCTCTACAGTTTCTGAAGAAATGGGACTATTATACCAAACCATTAAGCCCTGAATGGGCTTAATTAAATGTGGAACGGAGGAGGCAAAGTACATCTTCATATAAATATTGCTATACATTGTCAGAATGGAGCACACAGTAGTTTTTCTATCTAGATTCCTATCCCTAAAATCTATCTGGCAAGTGAAGGAATGTTACCTCTAATTTCAACCCTAAGAAGAATACACAATACAAATATAAATTATAAAATAAGCAGCCAAGTGTCATTAGATTCACATATACAGTGTAGATACTTAAAATAACACGCACACAGCATCCTCCATTATTTCATCTCGAAAATCCATACAAGATATACCATTATAGAGCTTCCCTAGTTGGAAAAATATATAATTACAAAGGATTATTAAAAAGGGGAAACTACATAAAGACCCTGTAGACAGAAATGATACTGATGTACATAGCCATGTATACCAGTGCTTAGGATTTATTCCAAATGGGCCCATAACTCCTCATCGTTATTCAGGCCCTGAGGGGACATTGTGCCTATTTTGATGATATATCTGGACTCTAGGGCACGTAGTCTTCTAACCCTGTCCCCCCCTCTCTCACTTTTATGTATTTGGTCCAAGCAGTAAAATGTTAGAAGATCATAGGCTTTATCCTTTTTATTTTGTTGCATTTATAGTGGTACCAATATATTTTTTCATGCAAGGGCACTCTAAACAGGATACAGTAAATTCCGAGTTGCAATTCAGTAGTTTGTTAAAGCTTCTCATGGTTTTTGCTCTTTTACCAGGTATCTCATAAGATGTATTTTTGCAACTCTATTTACACGCCTTGTATTTCATGCAGGGAAAGAACCCATTTACTGGTTCTATAGATCTAGCTGTAGATTCATGGTGGCTAGAAACCAATAAGTCCTTGATGGAATTTGACCTTCTGTATGTTCTTAATTGCTGTGTTGAAACTTGATTTCTGAGGATGTTGTCAGTTTTAAGAATATGCCAATTCTTAAAGAACATTTGTACTATTTTTACAGGCTGCGTATTAAAACGTGTAATCATACGTGTTGATTCAGATTATTTCGTGACACTACCCTTTCTGATAGTTTTAACAGCCAGAAGGCCTCTTCTGGTCGTTTTCTCTACTTTCTTAATTGCAATATCTAGTGAACCATCTGAATAGCCTCTTGCCTTAAAACGCACGCATGCCTCCCTTTTTGCTGTGATGTAATCTTCTTCCGTTGAACAGTTTCGCTTTATGCGCAGAAGTTCCCCATAAGGAATATTATGAATCATGCTTTTTGGGTGGAAACTTTTGGCATGAAGCAAAGCGTTCCCGGCAGTTGGTTTTCTGTAAAGTCGTGTTAAAATCTCCAAGTTCTTAACATAAACTTCTAGATCAAAATAGAAGACCTGAGTGCTGCTTATCTGGCCGCTGAATACTAAATTGATGTCATTGCTGTTGAGAAATGGTATAAATTCCTCAGCCGAGGAGTATGAGCCCTTCCATACAATGAAAAGGTCATCAATGTAATGGGTCCAAAATACCACTTTGTCCATCCACCTCTCTGGTACCTCCCTCCAGGCCACGTGCTCCTCCCACCACCCAAAGAAAAGATTTGCATTGCTGGGGACGAAGCACGTGCCCATGGCGGTTCTACGCTGTTGTTTATATAGATGACCTGCGAAAATAAATATATTATTTTCTAAGCAGAACGCTAACATTTTCAGAAGCATTTCATTATGCTTTTGGTACTTTAGGGGGTGCTTATTTAGGAACCACTTGACAGATGTTTATACCTTGACAATGATTGATACAAGTGTACAAGCTAGTAATGTCGAGTGTGATAAGCAACATATCTGGTTCCGATTTTACACTCTCAAGCAATCTCAAGAAATCCTGAGTATCCCCAATATATGAACTGAGATTCTTAACCCAAGGCGCAAGAAAGAAGTCCAAATAAATAGAACAGTTCTCAAGAAGACTATTTATGGATGCGACTATTGGTCTTCCAGGGGGCCACAGTAGGTATTTATGAACCTTGGGGAGGTGATAAAACGTAGGTAATGTGGGGTATTCACACATCAAAAAATCCAATTTGTTAATGTCCAGCATTCCATCATCTCTCCATTCTCCCAGGTTCTGATGGAAGGTTTCAACACAGTTTGAGTACTCTCTCCTATTGGTTGGTAGATAACAATTTCAGTCTTCCAATTGATTGAGAGCCTCCCTAATGTATTGTTCCTTCGCAAAGACCACAATGTTACCCCCTTTGCCTGATGGTTTTACTACTATTGAGTTATCCTGTTTCAGACTCTGAATGGCTTGCCATTGTTTTGCAGTGATATTAAAACGCCTATCCTTATCAGCTTTTTCAAGTCCTGTATTATAGCATCATTAAAGACATCAATGGCATCAAATAGCGTCTGTGGGCACATTCTAGATTTTCGTTTCAGTTCACTGTTGCCACTGACCTGCTCTGTTGCTGCATAGGGTGAGTTGGATTCTATTCCCCCTCCATCATAAGGGTCATCTCCATGTTCCGATGTTTGTTTCTAAGCTTTGAAGCAGTCTTAATGATTCTAAGTCATTGCCAGTAAGAATGTCAATTTGAGACATAGTTGATGTTTAAGTCTCTCCTGTTTTTTTGGGATGTAGTAGATGTAGTTTTTAAAGCTTTAGTTTACGAATAAACTTAAACAGGCCTAATCTAGTTTCAACATAATTAAAGTCTGATGTTGGCAGAATGTAAATCCCAATTGGAGTTTGTTAGGTTCTTCTTCATTTAAAATCTGATCCGATAGGTTGATGACACGTTTTTCTGTCATCTCTTGCCCCTGTTGCCTTTGCTGCGGGTCACCCTGGATGTTGATACCTCTTCATCCTCAATTGCCACGTCTTGTCAACGCTGAGGGGGGACTAGTAATGAAATAAATACATTTTTTCACGGACGTGTTTTGAGTGTGCTCCTGCTTGTGTCGGCTGACACGGATTTATTGCTGACTGTGTTCCGGATATATATATATATATATATATATATATATATATATATATATATTACCTACTGGCGGTCGCCAGTAGGTATATATAGTTAGGATTTTTTCTCTATGGGTTTTTTGAAAAATCTATGTCTAATAACTTTGGCGTTTGTAGACGGAATTGGCTGAAATTTTCAGGAAAATGGCACATTTTGTTTCTGAGCAGCCCTTGAAAATTTGGGGGGGGTTCGTCAAGGGGAGGCCGAGAAAAAAGGGGGGTCCCAAAACGTGTTTTTAACATTGAGTTTTCCATAGGGCGGTTGGCCTCACTTTTAGCCCGAACGGCTGAATGGATTTGCACGAAACTTGGCAAAATTGTAGGGACTGGTAGCCCGATGTGCCTTTTGTAGGTCTCAATATATGTGCTCCAGTGGATTTTGAGAAATTAACGTTTAAAAAAAGATATATATCTGTAACAGCGGACCAGGCCGCGCTCCGGTTCGCGTACTTTACGCGCAACGGAGCTTTGTGAAGCGAAGCTGATTGGTTCTCCGGCGTCTGTCAACATTCCAAAAAGTCCGTAGCGGCCGCCATCTTGTCTCTCGGTAGGATCGAGAGACAAGAGGAGGTCAAAACAAAGGGGGAAATAACTATAAGGGGGCATAGTAGATCCTCGCTGACCCCCTAAGTTTGATGTGGAGGTTTTAAAAGGGCCCCGCGGGGCAAAAAAAAAAAATAATAATAATAATCGAACGGCTGAATGGATTTGCACGAAACTTGGCAAAATATTAGGGACTGGTAGCCCGATGTGCCTTTGCTAGGTCTCAATATATGTGCTCCAGTGGATTTTGAGAAATTAACGTTCAAAAAAAGATATATATCTGTAACAGCGCTCCGCTTCGCGTAACGGAGGTTTGCGAAGCTGATTGGTCATTCTGTCACTGGGCTATAGTTGGGCTACATCTGGCTGATATTTGGGCTACATTTGTTTTTTTGTGTGTCTGGCGGCCATCTTTGGGCTACATTGGGCTACATTGGGCTTCATTGGGCTACATTGGGCTACATTTGGGCTCCAACATATATATAGGCCAATGTAGCCCAATATATATTTTTCAAAGTTAATTTTCGTAAAAACCACTGGAGCATATATCTTGAGACCTAGCAAAGGCACATCGGGCTACCAGTCCCTACAATTTTGCCAAGTTTCGTGGAAATCCATTCAGCCGTTCGAGCTAAAAGTGAGTCCAACCGCCCTATGGAAATGAAGGAAATGAATGGGTAATTTGTAATTAGCAAATAGCTAATCGCAAACTAGGAATGGTAAAGAATCGCTATTTATTCCTTAAAGTTCGCTATTTAGGAAATGCAAAAAACTTTGATGATACATATGGCGGTTCATCTCTAACAAGATAAGAAGCATAGGGATACATTTATGATGACTGGCGCATCACCAGGGATGTGTTAGTCATTCTGTGCCGCTGTTCCGTCACCTATGGTGTGCTGCATTTACAATGCGGCGCATCATGGGGCAAAAACAGCACAGATGCGTGATGTATCTGTGCCGTAAAGGTGGCGCATTGCTGGAGTTGTATCGCAAGTGTGATGAAGCTCCAGCAAGGGTCGGGGGTGCCCCTGTTGCAGGGTTTCTGTTCTCACACAGAACTGTGGACAGAGGATTGGAACCTCGGCGAATTAGGGTGTCCCAAAACTCACGTTAGTAATCAAAAACTCCTTAGCAAGCTAGGTACAGTGTCACATTGGATATAACAAACTCTCAATGTTTAGACAATCCAGAATATGAACTTATAGTACCTCAGGATACGTGGAACTCATGAACAGTCGGTCGTTATATATTTCTTAGAAACCAGAACATGGAGTTAAGAAGAACACATGTGTATTTGAAATGTTTATTTACTAATGCCGTCTTCTCAGGCGTAGTATCTTAGATAATAGAAGTACACATATTATCAGTAGCAAAATTACCAGCATAGTTACTAGTACATAAAAAGCGAATGGTGACAGTATGTTAACATGCTGTAAATGAATAAGAGTTAGCAACACTTATAAGCAGCCGCGGGCCGTGGAGGGAGTTACGGTGGGGCAGGGAGGCGGGGAGGGGGAGGGGCAAGGTAGAGAGGGCTCCACCCTGCTTCTCCCCCTCCCCGCCTCCCTGCCTCACCGTAACTCCCTCCACGGCCCGCGGCTGCTTATATCTCACCCTCCCTAATACACATATTATATTATTTGCTAAGAAGGTCTCTTTGTGTTGGTTTAGGGCGTGCCCATACTTTAGTGTCTTAGATTTGAAGGAATCACATCAGCATACACCAGCTCTCTCTTCATGTGAACCGCATCAACTGTTGTGTATGTGTGTTCGGCAAAGCAATATAAAACTCGCCTCATGCCCAGAATTGGCAGAAGTTGCACTTATGTTATGAGTATGAAGTCGTGGAGATCAGACCTCATAACAATTCTGTATCGTGTTGTTCTTGAAACTTTAGCACTCGCTGTACAGATATAGTTTAACAAGCAAAGCAGATAGTAGAGCAATAACATATTATTCTCATGTAAACCACGATGAACTACTAGGTGGAAAGCTAAAGCAACAACTAAGTGTCGTGTGCAGAAGTTGCAAAAAAGGAAAAATGGCGTTTAAACCGGTAATGAGCCCATGCTAACTTAACACGGTGTAAAGATATCCAGGACCTAGATGACACCTCCCCATGATCCGGAAACGAACTGAATAAGATAATAGAAGTGCCATCTCATGAGAGCAGATTGCAAGTTTATATGTGGACGGTCCGCAAGGTAAAGCATTAAAAACTAGGAAAATGTAATGCTAAAGAAAAATAAAACAGCCAAGTACTTTATCGAGTCTTAAGCCAATAGGCAAGGTAAATAATAAAAACTTGACAAATAAGTCAATGAATTGTCAATGAAATGCTAGTACTCAGCATATCAAACATGAAAAAGGTCTATGACATAACTGTGTATGCAAAATAAGCTGCAACAGCCTCCAATAGGAAGTCACCGTCTTCATCCGAAAACAGTTCAGCCATCCAATTTAAAAGCGGAAAAGAACATACGTGCTCTCCCAGCACCGGATCCTCTATCACCATCAGAGGACAGCTCGGTGGGTTTTCAAGAAAGCTCTGTTCCAAGAAAGACTGTGCTGCCGCCAGTAAATTCCAGGGACCAAGTAGTCCATGCATCAATGCCACAGCCATAATCCTTTCGCCAGGACAAACCAACTCGTGAGTAATGATAGGAGTCATCAGCTGATTAAAGTCGACGTCAGGAGAAACCGGTCCGCAGAGACACAAATCAATGGCCCAATCGAAATCACAGGTCAGGCAGTGAAATACAGGCTGGACACAGGTGAAGTAGGAGAATCGAAAAGATAATCCATATGCCGTGCTTAATATCGCCAACGGCATTGTGCCATAATATTCTAGCATGCGATTGCGGAACAGTGTCAGCAGCTGCAGGGTGGGAGGTTGCATAGGAGGGACATCCATATTTAAAAATGTAAAAAAGCACAAGAGCGTCCGCTGGTAATGCAAGTAAAAATGCCAATCCACGAACCGGAGTGGAGAAAATGGAATGAAAGGAAGCAGGGATGACTCCAAAGATTTTCTCAAATGAAGTCACGAGACCACTGGTAACAACTTTAAAAAAGTGCGCCAGGGTCTTTGTGGAGGATGCGTTAAAGATAGTCGGAACCATCTTGCTGAAATTGAAAGGCAAATCTGAATTAAAAGTATTCCTTTTATCGTAACAGTAAGTGAACGGGTTATTTGCTGCAGAAATGTTCTATTTCCTCCCACACATGAACATAGGGAGTTTTCAATCTGGCCACAAATACCAACCTTGGGACAGATTTCAACGGCATGGCAAGAATAAGAGCTCTTTTGTCTCAGAGAGAGGTGGCCTTGAGTTCGGCCCGTGAAACTTTCGTGCTTCACATAGCGAACACCCGTACAGAGGTGCAGACCCTTTTCAATTAACTCAGAACAATCTTCATTATTGAGCATCAAATAACTACCATTTTCCAACAACTTGAACGTGGGGATGATAGCAGGAACTGGCGTGCCTTGCAACACGCAAGCCATATTTGGTCGGTGTTTGTTGCATGAACCGTGTAACTGTATGTGCCTACACATTAGTGAATGATCTGGCGTCTCAGTGCATTCCTCTCCATTCAGATAAACTTCTTGATCATCTTTGAAACATCTGTATGTGTATGGAAGCGACCAGACCTCATGAAGAAAAGCACTACCTAAAGGTTCATAACGACCTATTGGTATATATTTCATACAATTTGAAAACTTATATAAAGCAAAAGGCAGCGTTATTAAACCGTGGATAAGGCACGTTGCCAAAAAACCCGCAATCCTCTGCTGATGATGTCACTGAGCATGTCATGAATGATGTAATATGTGACATCATCAGCAGTGGATTACGGGTAATAGTATCTCTAGTTTACTCCCCTATAGCTGTCTTTCTTTTAACATAAGTGTCTGTTTCCTTCCCTTATACTTACTGTTTTTGGTTCGCTTCTAGTTCGCGTACCGGCGAGCGAACTGGGAAGCGAACTAAGAGAAATAGAGGTTGGCACAGTTCCAAATATTGTACCAATTTTTTAATAACGGGGAGGTAGTTCTGAAAAGAACTTTTTTTTATTGTTTTTGTTGTTTTATATTTTTTTTATTATTTTTCGGAACATTTTTTTACTTTTTTTGAATTTTTCTGAAGTTTTATATTTTTTTGGGTTTTTCTTGGAGGGGGCAATGAAAACGATTCATTGTAAAGGGCTCAACAGGAGCAACAAAACAAAAAAAGAAGTATTTATTATTTTGGGCGTTTCGTACAAACTTGCATATGATAGTCAATAGCTCTGTTGATCAGAGTGATGCTTTTTTCTCCGTAGGAAATGAATCCATCGCAAAATACGCAGGTGTGTTTTACTTCACCAAATTTCATTTGTATATTTGGCACCATCTCCCTGCCCTCTGGTCCCGTTACTTCCGGTACAACAGATCTTCTGGCCATAATAGGGAGATTATCTAGGTCGTTCCGAAACTGTGCAGCACTGTAGTTGTTAGGATGCCACCTAGTCATATGGCGATGCATTGTGTAGTTTCCGAAACTGTATTTTTTCTCGGTTCCTCTGGACAGTCTATCTTGACATATAAGGCAAGTTACGTATCTTGCATTTACTTTTTTCTGACCTTTGGGAATTTTAAAAAATTGCCAAATGAAGTTTTCTTTCCGGTGAGACGTCCTGGGCTGCTCAGGCAAAAACTGCCTCTCTTCGTGCTCGTCGTCCTGTTCCTCTTCTTCTTCTTCTTGTTGAATTATAACTTGAGCAGGTGGTCCACTCTTCCTTGGATGTGGTGGAGGTGGTGGGGAAGCACCAGCTGAAGCTACTAAAGAAGCCATTGCTCAGTGATCACAAAGGGTCTTTCTCTCACAATGATGAAAGTCAGAGTGAGGAAAGAAGGAGGGATTTTCATCATTTGGGAAAAACAAGAGTTCTCAACCAATCAAAAGTGTTCATTTTAGATTATATGACCTAGTCTTACATCATTAGGAAACCAAAAGTGAAATGAACCAATGAAAAGTGTTATTACCAAGTCACATGACTTGCTGTGTTTACGTTAAGCGCTTTGCAGGGCCTCCCGGTTTGCTTCCAGAAACCTGCGCTTTGCGACTCGCTTCGCGTACCAGTTCGCTAACGTAGCACGTCATATGACGTATCACGCGACAACGTGAAACGTCATGCGGACGGGAGGCGTCACGATGTTGTTTTCTAACGCGGCACTTGCGGTAAAGAAACATTTACCGGCTCGCGGTCTATTTCGCGGCATCAAGGTCAGCTAACGGGAAGCTTCCCGATTCGCGAAGCGGGAACGAAGAAAAAAAAATATTTAAAAAAAAAATTATTCATAAACATATAAAATATATTTTTGGATTTAAAGAAGAATACATTTTACAGCTACAGATATTAGCTGTTAAAAAACCAATGAAATTCACAGAAAAAACCATAGGTTATAGACCATATATAGTTAGGAATTAGCATTTACAAAACCTTGAAAATTCACTGAAAAAACCACAGGTTATAGACCATATATAGTTAGGAATTAGCATTTAGAAAACCTTATTTTACTCACACAAAACCATTGAAATTCCATATATAGTTAGTTGCACTAACTATATATCGTGCACCCGCAATCCACTGCTGATGATGTCACATATTACATCATTCATGACATGGTCAGTGACATCACTGATGACATCACTGATGACATCTCAAATGACATCACTGATGACATCACTGATGACATCTCATTTGACATCAATGACCACATCACTGATGATATCATTCATGTGACAATACAATGCATCTCCTCACATTTTAATATAACCTCTGTTTCACCCAGTGTTAAAAAGAGAGTATAATTTTTGAAACCATTGACACACCAATACTAGTTACTACATACGCACTCACTGATTGCTACGTCTACACACACCTTCACTCATTCACCCATACAATCATTCATACATACAATCACTCATCTTTACAACACTATCATATGCACTCATACACCTATACAGACACTCACAGTCTGCCACTCATCCATGGAGTTACTCACACACCTAGTCAGTCCTGTAAAGAATCAATGACACTTCCATTTTCTTGTCTATACAGTTAAACATAGAGCACCTTACATTTTCAAACATATACTAACACATACTTACCTTCTTATACAATCATTGATACAAGTACAGATTGATCTGCACAGAGTCACACACCTCCCAGCTAGCCACACACACACTCAGTCTCCCATACAAATACTTGGGCAATCAATCAATAACCCATATAGTTACTCATATAGCTACTGATCAACACATGCAGCAGTTTACAGAACAACAGACATAATGATGCACAAATTAAGACAGTTTAGTCACTAACCCATGCAGTCAGTGAGACACATTTAATCACTCACTCATACAGTCAGTCATGCACCTACTAAATCCTTCGTCCAGACACTTACACATCCACTCATTCTTCAATATGTAAGACATATTTAAACTTTATAGAAACAAAAAATCACTGGATGTTGTTATCAGTGACGTCATCAGTGATGTCATTTGAGATGTCATCAGTGATGTCATCAGTGATGTCACTGACCATGTCATGAATGATGTAATATGTGACATCATCAGCAGTGGATTGCGGGTGCACGATATATAGTTAGTGCAACTAACTATATATGGAATTTCAATGGTTTTGTGTGAGTAAAATAAGGTTTTCTAAATGCTAATTCCTAACTATATATGGTCTATAACCTGTGGTTTTTTCAGTGAATTTTCAAGGTTTTGTAAATGCTAATTCCTAACTATATATGGTCTATAACCTATGGTTTTTTCTGTGAATATATATATATAGATATATATATATATATATTCTTTCTTTTATCAGTATTTACATTTTTCCTTGCCGTTGTGCGTACGTTATCATCTTCTCATTGCCTTCTTTATTTGGATCTTCTATATCAAGCAATGCAACTTAATGTTTACCGGTGCTGTACTCAGATCTCTTGCACCCAAATATCTGACAATCATTTGATTGTGATCTTCATTTTTTGCTCTTGCTTTTGTGTAACTTGCTAACAAACCCTAGATTGTCACATCATTACTTACACCCTTCTTTCCACTCTTCATTTCCTGGACAGTTCTGAACTCTACCCTTCTGTCTGCTCTAAAAATAATTCAAAAGACCCTTGTTTCCCTTTACACTCCCTGGTATTCTCTTCACATCCAGCTCTGAGGCAAAGAAGGCGCACAAACATCATACTTGGGATGGAGATTACTTTCATTTAGTTATACATTGAAATATTTAATTACAATAAAAAATAAGGCCAGTCTTCCATTTTTATTGCCCTTAAATTCACAATCTGACTCTGAATCGAGCATACATCCTCCCAGTTCATTATGTGATTTGTCGTTTATTTTGAACACTAGCAATTGAAAAAAAGTGTTACTTTTTGATTCATTTTTGATTCATTTTTAACATCGAGACAGCAAAATGGAAAGAACATTTTATTGAACAGAAAGTAAAGCGCGCTTATTTACTGGCATAAACGTGAGGTGATAACCATTGTATTAAGTGTGCGAGTTATGGTTTGCATAACAGGTGTGGCAACAATGTTTGGCGGTGTGTTTTTTCAGGTTTGCTTCCTAAAGGTAACTGCACTTTGTTTGTGGCTCTTTCAGTGAAGTGCAGAGGTCCTTTAAATACATATTAAGCCATTATGACCAAAGCTATCCACTGTGAATTTCTTTTTCGTTTTTTTAACGCTATACTACATCCAAATTCTAAAGGGTGGAGCCATGGGAATAATAAATGGATATTAACGCCTGGAAGCCCCCCAACAGTGCATAATTCAGTACTTCGTGCTTGTGGGAACAGAGGTCTCAATTGGGCTGCTTCAGAAAGCAGGACAGGTTCGCACACAGAGAAGAAAGCAACATGAATCAGCAACAGAGGAGCGTGGTGCACCTCCATTGAAGGGAGCAGTGACGGAAGTCCTAACAAAGAGCAACTCAACTAAGTGCAAAAATAGAAGACCCAGACTTCTTGGAATTCATAACTCAACATGACCTACTCATCCTCCAGGAGACTTGGCAGACAAATCCAACATCAATTGTGGGATATAAAGAGTATCTCAACCCAGCAAAGAGGGATTCCAAATATGGCAGAGCAAAAGGAGATCTTTCCATCTTTGTTTCGACCAACCTTTCTTGGGAAGCCTCCGCAGTAGATCTCGACACAACCTGGATGTCATGTATTAAATTAGTGGCTACATCTTCTTTTAGTATCATTATATTGAATATTTACATCCATCCCTCATTCAAACAAAAGATGTCAAGGATAGAGAAACTAACAGAAACAATAGCCACCCTTAAACTTGTGCATCCACATGTTAACATCATCTTGTCCGGAGACTTCAACATGAACCTTTTAAATGTCAGGAAAGGAAAATCAACAGGCTGTACACAACGAAGAAAACGAAGTAACACACACGGTGATAGATGTGCACTCCTGCTGAAAAAACATTCATTGTGCGCGCTCAACGGTCAAGCTCCACTAGATGGCTCCCCAGCATACACCAGGGTTACTCAAAAATCAGGCTCAATTCTAGACTACACATTTACAGATCAGGACATTCTTCCATATATTGCAAACTATTTAATAAAAGAGAGAGCTGAAAGTGATCATTACCCCCAAACATTCACCCTGCTTACAAGCATGGCAAATCCCAAAACAGACAATGCAATGTCTCAACCAACGCGATGTTACAATCTAAAACGACTCACTTGGAACAAGGGGAAAATAGATGATATCATGGCTACATGCATTACTCTTCTCGAGAATTTCAAAACTGAACCATTGTGTCCAAAGGCTTGGGCATCCTTTACTCACGACCTAAACAACGAATTCTCAAGAAAAGGAGATGGACGCAAAGGTAGAACACCAGTAGGGGCAGCCTGGTTCACGAACAGCCTAAGGAAACAAAAAAGACTACTAAACAAATATTTAAGATAACTCCGACTCCGAGGCCCAGATCCCTATCGTGACATCTTTGCCCTAATCTCAAAAACAAGAAAAGGGCTAAAAAGAGACATCAAGGTGGTCAAGAATGATTATAGTGAAAATCTCTGGGCGAAACTTCTCTACGCCAGTAAGCAGAGAGACTCTAAGCTGTTCTGGGAAGTTATCAACCAGTTAACAAATGGCAAGAACTGGCACTTTAACTCAGACATAACGGAATATACCTGGGGAGACCATATTGATCAAACATATAACGCTACCCCACTCTTGGGTGCTATTAAGCAGGAAGTTCCCACTTCAGAAACCACGTACAAAACACAAAAGTCAGAATCTTCAGACCCTCCGTTACAGATTACACAAGACCAGGTTCTTAAAATTATAAAAAATTTAAGATCTGAGGGAGCACCAGGTCCTAATGGCCTACCAAATGCACTATTCCAGCACGACCCTCCATTTTGGACTGGGATTCTAACTCCATTGTTTACGTACGCATTAACAACTGGCTCGATCCCCGACTCTTGGCGAGGAAGTATTTTAAATCCTATATACAAAACGGGTTCACGTGCAGACCCTGCAAACTATAGATTGATTGCACTGATCGATGTGGAGGCCAAGATATATGCTGCAAATCTCTTGGCAGATTTAGAGGATTGGGTCAAACGCATAAACCTGATACCGAACACCCAAACTGGATTTCGGTCCGGAATGGGCACCCTTACAAATATTTCTGCTGTGACATTACTAGCTAATCAAGCCTACGCAAAATCTCGAACCTTGTACGCATGCTTTATCGACCTTAAAGCAGCGTTCGACAAGGTTCCGAGAAAGTTGTGGGCCACAATGAAAACCTGGGGGGTACCACCCAAACTCTTGGAGGCAATAATCAATCTTTACTCAAATACGTGGGTACAGATAAGGAATGGAGATGGCCGCACCATAACAAACAAGATCCCAACATCAAACGGTCTAAAATAAACAGGGGTGTGTGTTGGCCCCCTGTTTATTCAACATCTACACAGCTAATCTTGAGAAGTGCCTCCAACAAGTGCAAATCACCCCCACCAAAATTAGGCAAAACACCGATCAGGAGCCTTCAATACGCAGATGATATTGTGCTCCTAGCACAAACACCAATAGGCCTGCAGCGTTCAATGACACAACTAGGATCTTATATTACCTCTGCTCAATTAATAATAAACCTTAAGAAAACAAAGGTATTATGCTTTAGCAGTCACCACAAAAAAGGGTCAAAAGGAAAATTCACCTGGAAACTGGAGGAAAAACCAATATCCCAGGTGGACTCATACAAATACCTTGGGTTCCAACTTGACCACTCACTTAAATACAAGCTACATTTGGACCAAGGGAATACCAAAGCAAAACAACTCCTGTATGCTTTCAAAATTTTACAGAAGAAGCTAAAAGGTTGCCCAACAGGCCAGTTGCTTAAGATAATCACAGCCAAATTTTTACCCTCAATATCATATGGGTCGGAAATTATGAATACCAAAGATGCAGCCGCCTTAAATCTAGCCCAATCAAGTTTTTTCAAGCGCCTCTTTTTAATTCCTCGACACATTTCTCAGGCACAAGTTCGATTGGAATACGGGCTGAAAAATCAGAAACCAGCAAGACAAGGGGCGATGGTAAAATATTATTGGCGGATGAGGCAAGCGGAAGACGACACTTTAGCCCACTGAGGTTGGGAAGAAATCGAAAATCAGGCGAGGCAAAAAAACTACATTGCAGCAGTCCTAAAAGAATCACTCGCTGATTTACATCTTGAAGAGGCATGGCATACAACAACGTCATACTCCGGGTTAAAAAATATGGTGAACAGCGCAATAAAGCGAATTTCGCTACTAACGGATAAAACGGCCTTTGGTAAGGAAAATCACGCATGGGCAGTGATTCAATCATACCAGTTTTTGAAACCCCAACCGTACTTGTCCGAACACTTCTCGCATCACAAAAAGCACCATTTGATGCTGCTGCGGTTGGGTTCGTTCCCCATAAAGGATTTAACCCCGAAATGGAAGTCTACATGGCCTACGAAAGAATGTCGTCTGTGTGATCAAGGAGAAGAGTCGTTATTACACCTTTTATGCATCTGCCCCGCGCTACTGGAACATCGAAAAACAGTTCTTCGGGAGGTTTTTAGGAAACACCAATTGAGATCGTGCAGGGCTGCAGTGATACAATGCCTTGGTGGACTGTCAATTCAGCTGTCATGTCGAGCCATCACCTTTTGGAAAATAGCAGCCAAAGAACTGGACAAAAAAGACAATAGTCCACACGGCAAAGGCATATGACTGACTGGTCACTCCCTTTCTGTACAGGTATCAAATACTGCTCTTTTCATATCGAACCGCAATGAACTTCTTACATTGCTATCGTTTTAACTGTTGCAGTGACCAAAGGTTACGAAAGGACATTGGTTTTACTCGTCTATATTTCATAGATTTTAACCTTAGCTAATTATTATGTAATATGTGTTTTTCTCATGCTTTTACAATTTTTAACGAAATCAAATAAAAGTAATACTTACTTACACTGTGAAAGGGAAATGTTAATATTTTAAACTTGCATTGCACAGAGGATAAGGTATACTGCTACATAATGCACAAAAAGGTTTAAGTTAAGATGGTGCTTCCAAAATATAGATTTTAGTAATACCCAGACTGTACGTAATGCAATTTTTTTCACATAGCTGTCCCTTCACCACCTCGTATGGGGTAGTAAGCACTATATAATTACAATTAAAAGTAGGCACTTCACAGGTACGTTGTTAACTCTTTGCACTACCTCTAATAAACAATAATCCTCTTCATCACAAAGCTTCAAGTGATTCAATCACTTAAAACCAATACCGGTTCCAAAGCATTGTTTACACTTACAGTTTACCCTTGGCATTTGCAGATGAACTTGTTGTACACATTTGCATTTCTTTCAAGCAAGTAGGCACCCTGGCAGGATGGCTTCTTCAGCTGTCTTCAGCTTCTTCAGCTGTGTGCCTGGCTTTGGGTTCACTTCACAGGAGACTGACTGAATGACATCCCAGCTGAAGCATTTAAACTATCGGATTTAACCTTACTCCTATCGATCCCACTTTGACCTCTCGCACTGGGACATCTCAGCAAAAGGCTCGACTTATCTCAGTGTGTGGTGGCTCAGTCGGGCCCCTTGGAGAGCAAAGTGGCTGCCCAAGGCTAAGAGCAGGACATGCGTAGCAAATCGACTTTTAAATGGTGTGTGCGGCGCCAAGCAAAATAACACACTTGGGGTCCAACTGCTAAACTCCTGCCACCTGCTGTTCACCACAGGGGGAGACTGGGTACATAATCAGGGCGGTATAGAGTCAAAATATCGAGTTTTTAATATCGACTAGACATAATATCGAGTAAAAAATCTAGAATGGACATAATATCGACTAGACATAATATAGACTACCAAAATATCGACTAGAAAATTTTAATATCGAATAAAATGGACATAATATCGAATCAAAAATATAGCATGGACATAATATCGACTAGACATAATATAGCCAACAAAAATATCGAATTTTAGGTAAGTTAATATTAATTTTTTGTGTGTAATATAATTCTGTAGCGGGTTGTGGGTTTATATGGGAATAGGGTGGGAAGTAATTTAATTATAATTAATTAAATATGTTATTTTATTTTTTGTTATTTATTTAGAATTAATTGTTAATTAATTATTAATTGGTAATTAATTAACATATAACTGGTAATTAATTTTAATTGATTAATTGATAAATATTTTAATTTTAGTAATTTATTTTCTGTAGCGGGTTGTGGGTTTATAGGGGAATAGGGTGGGAAGTAATTTAATTATAATTAATTAAATATGTTAATTAATTAATTGGTATTTATTTTGAATTAATTGTTAAATAATTTTTAATTGATAAATAATTAATTTTTAATTGATAATTAATTTTAATTAATTGTTTAACTGTCAATTATGTGAATAATATTATTTTATTTTCTGTAGTGGGTTGTGGGTTTATAGGGGAATAGGGTGGGTAGTAATTTAATTTTAATTAATTAAATATGTTAATTAATTAACTGATTGGTATTTATTTTGAATAAATTGTCAAAGAATTTTTAATTGGTAATTAATTAATTGTTAATTGGTAATTAATTTGTATTAATTGATTAATTAATAATTATGTGAATAATATTATTTTATTTGTAGTAGCGGGTTGTGGGTTTATAGGGGAATAGGGTGGGAAGTAATTTAATATAAATAATTAAACATGATAATTAATTAACTGATTGGTATTTATTTTGAATAAATTGTCAAAGAATTTTTAATTGGTAATTAATTAATTGTTAATTGGTAATTAATTTGTATTAATTGATTAATTAATAATTATGTGAATAATATTATTTTATTTGTAGTAGCGGGTTGTGGGTTTATAGGGGAATAGGGTGGGAAGTAATTTAATATAAATAATTAAACATGATAATTAATTAATTAGTATTTATTTTGAATAAATTGTTAATTAATTTTTAATTGGTAATTAATTAATTAATTCTTAATTGGTAATTAAAATGTATTAATGGATTAATTTATAATTATGTGACTTAGATTAATTTATTTTCACTAGAGTGGGGATATTAAAATTTACCCCTATGCTATCCAACGCTTTCCGTACTGTTGCACTCTCTGGAGTGGGAATAGTAATTTTTACCCCTATGCTATCCAACGCTTTCCCTACTGTTGCACTCTCTGGAGTAGGAATAGTAATTTTTACCCCTACGCTATCCAACGCTTTCCCTACTGTTGCACACGCTGGAGTGGGAATAGTAATTTTTACCCTAATGCTATCCAACGCTTTCCCTACTGTTGCACTCGCTGGAGTTGGAATAGTAATTTTTACCCCTACGCTATCCAACGTCTTCCCTACTGTTGCACTCTCTGGAGTGGGAATAGTAATTTTTTTCCCCTACGCTATCCAACGCTTTCCCTACTGTTGCACTCTCTGGAGTGGGAATAGTAATTTTTACCCCTACGCTATCCAACGCTTTCCCTACTGTTGCACTTGCTGGAGTTCGAATAGTTATTTTTACCCCTACGCCATCCAACGCTTTCCCTACTGTTGCACTCTCAGGAGTGGGAATAGTAATTTTTACCCCTACACTATCCAACGCTTTCCCTACTGTTGCACTCGATGGAGTGGGAATAGTAATTTGTACCCCTACGCTATCCAACGCTTTCAGTACTGTTGCACTCGCTGGAGTTGGAATAGTAATTTTTACCCCTATGCTATCCAACGCTTTCCCTACTGTTGCACTCTTTGGAGTGACAATAGTAATGTTTACCCATACGCTATCCAACGCTTTCCCTACTGTTGCACTCGCTGGAGTGGGAATAGTAATGTTTACCCCTACGATATGCAACGCTTTCCCTACTGTTGCATTCGCTGGAGTTGGAATAATAATTTCTACCCCTATGCCATCCAACGCTTTCCCTACTGTTGCACTCTCTGGAGTGGGAATAGTAATTTTTACCCCTACGCTATCCAACGCTTTCCCTACAGTTGCACTCTCTGGAGTGGGAATAGTCATTTTTACCCCTACGCTATCCAACGCTTTCCCTACTGTTGCACTCCCTGGAGTGGGAATAGTAATTTTTACCCCTACGCTATCCAACGCTTTCCCTACTGTTGCACTTGCTGGAGTTGGAATAGTTATTTTTACCCCTACGCCATCCAATGCTTTCCCTACTGTTGCACTCTCTGGAGTGGGAATAGTAATTTTTACCCCTACACTATCCAACGCTTCTCTACTGTTGCACTCGCTGGAGTTGGAATAGTAATTTTTACCCCTACGCTTTCCAACGCTTTCCCTACTGTTGCACTCTTTGGAGTGGGAATAGTATTTTTTACCCCTACGCTATCCAACGCTTTTCCTACTGTTGCACTTGCTGGAGTGGGAATAGTAATTTTTACCCCTGCGCTATCCAACGCTTTCCCTACTGTTGCACTCGATGGAGTTGGAATAGTAATTTTCACCCCTACGCTATCCAACACTTTCCCTGCTGTTGCACTCTTTGGAGTGGGAATAGTAATTTTTACCCCTACGCTATCCAACGCTTTCCCTACTGTTGCACTCACTGGAGTTGGAATAGTAAATTTAAACCTCTCGCTATCCTACGGAAAAAATATTGTATATGTTTTGGTAATAATATGTATATATATATATATATATATTCACTGAAAAAACCATAGGTTTCAGGTCATATATAGTAAGGTATTAGCATTTAAAAAACCTTGGAAATTCACTGAAAAAAACATAGGTTCCAGGTCATATATAGTTAGGTATTAGCATTTAAAAAACCATTGAGATTCACTCAAAAAACTATAAGTTTTAGTGGTGTTATAGTTAGCTGGACATTTTACTCATACAAAACCATTGAAATTGCTCCTATATAGTTAGTTGGACTAACTATATTTCGCGCACCCGCAATCCACTGCTGATGATGTCACATATTACATCATTCATGACATGGTCAGTGACATCACTGATGACATCACTGATGACATCTCAAATGACATCACTGATGACATCACTGATGACATCATCCAGTGACTGTGTGTTTCTGTAAAGTTTAAATATGTTTTACATATTGAAGAATGAGTAGATGTATAAGTGTCTGGATGAAGGATTTAGTAGGTGCGTGACTGACTGTATGAGTGAGTGAGTGATTAAATGTGTCTTAGTGAATGCATGGGTTAGTGACTAAACTGTCTGAATGTGTGCATCAGTATGTCTGCTGTTGTGTAAGATGCTGTATGTGTTGATCAGTAGCTATATGAGTGGCTATATGGGTAATTGATTGGTTGCCCAAGTATTTGTATATGAGACTGTGTCTGTGTGTGGGTGACTGGGAGGTGTGGAAACAGCTGTATGGGCGGTTTACTGTGTGCATTGGTGTGTTGGTGACTGAATGTATATCTCAGTGCTACATGTCAAAGTAAGTACATATGTAAAACACAGTGCATGTGAGAGTTGGTATATATAAATGCCTATACATGAGAGCCAGTGATTATGCAAGTGGCTGTATGGATCAATGTGTACTTGTATCAGTGATTGTTTAAGAGAGTAAGTATGTGTTAGTATATGTTTGAATAAGTAAGGTGTTGTGTGTATAACTGTATAGATGAGGAAATGGGAGTGTGATTGATTCTTTGCATGACTGACTAGGTGTGTGAGAAACTCCATGGATGAGTGAACGTGTGTGAGTGTCTCTATAGGTGTATAAGTGCATATGATAGTATTGTATTGATGAGTGACTGTATGTATGAGTGATTGTATGGGTGAATGAGTGGATGTGTGTGTAGACCTAGGCTATATTAAGGTTATATTAGAGTGTGAGGAGGTGCATCGTATTATCACATGAATGATATCATCAGTGATATGATCAGTGATGTCAAATGAGATGGCATCAGTGATGTCATTTGAGATGTCATCAGTGATGTCATCAGTGATGTCACTGACCATGTCATGAATGATGTAATATGTGACATCATCAGCAGTGGATTGCGGGTGCGCGAAATATAGTTAGTCCAACTAACTATATAGGAGCAATTTCAATAGTTTTGTATGAGTAAAATGTCCAGCTAACTATAACACCACTAAAACTTATAGTTTTTTGAGTGAATTTCAATGGTTTTTTAAATGCTAATACCTAACTATATATGACCTGAAACCTATGTTTTTTCAGTGAATTTCCAAGGTTTTTTAAATGCTAATACCTAACTATATATGACCTGAAACCTATGGTTTTTTCAGTGAATTTCCAAGGTTTTTTAAATGCTAATACCTAACTATATATGACCTGAAACCTATGGTTTTTTTCAGTGAATTTGCAAGGTTTTTTAAATGCTAATTCCTAACTATATATGGCCTGAAACCTACGTTTTTTTCAGTGAATTTGCAAGGTTTTTTAAATGCTAATTCTATTAGCGGATAACGTTTTTATATATTCAGACGTTTTTTTAATGCTAATTCCTAACTATATAAGGCCTGAAACCTATGTTTTTTTCAGTGAATTTGCAAGGTTTTTTAAATGCTAATTCCTAACTATATAAGGCCTGACACCTATGGTTTTTTCAGTGAATTTCAAAGGTTTTTTAAATGCTAATTCCTAACTATATATGGCCTGAAACCTATGGTTTTTTCAGTGAATTTCAAAGGTTTTTTAAATGCTAATTCTATTAGCGGATAACGTTTAAATATATTAATATCCTAGTGGGACCACCTGAGCACCCTAAGGGGTCAGGGTGTTTCTACCCTGCCCCCTTTTTTTGTTCTACACGTTTGTTTTTCTGCTTTTTTGTGCCTCAGTCTATTAAGACCCAAGATGGATGCCAACACTTCCTGGTTAGAAGTGTTGACAGCCAATGAGCATGCAGCTTTCTCGGGAAGGCATGCTGATTGGCTGTCACTGTCTGTCAACACTAGCACAAGATAGATGCCAACACCTCCTGGTTAGAAGTGTTGACAGCCAATGACTATGTAGCTTTCTCGGCAAGGCATGCTGATTGGCTGCCACTGTCTGTCAACACTCAAAACCAGGAAGTGTTGACAGCCATCTTGTGCCTTGTTAGAACCAAGGCACAAGAAAGCAGTGAAACAAAGGTGTGAAACTCGCAAAGGGGCCAGAGTAGAATCACCCCGACCCCTAGGCCTGCTCAGGGGGTCCCACAAAGACCCCAAAGGCAAAAAAAAAAAAAAAACTTTTTTTTTTTGTAAATGTCGGGGTACGCGTACCGTGCGCGTACCCCGCGATTTAAATTTTTTTTTATTTATTTTTTGCTTTGGGGGTCCTTGTGGGACCCCCTGAGCAGGTCTAGGGGGTCGGGGTGCTTCTACCCTGCCCCTTTTTTGAGTTCTACACGTTTGTTTTTCTGATTTCCTGTGCCTCAGTCTACCGAGGCACAAGATGGCTGCCAACAGTTTCTGTTTTGGAGTGTTGACAGACATTGGCAGCCAATCAGAATGCATCTCGAGCTCAAAAGGTAAGCGTACAGTAAGCTTACAGTAAGCTTACACGTAAGCTGCTATAGATATATACTTTTTTTTAACCTAAATTACTCAAAATCCACTGAAGCACATATCTTGAGACATAGCAAAGGCGCATCGGGCTACCAGTCCCTACAATTTTGCCAAGTTTGGTGAAAATCCATTCAGCCGTTCGAGCTAAAAGTGCGACAGACCGCCCTATGGAAATTAACATGGGGAAAACACGTTTTGAGACCCCCCTTTTATCTCGGCCCCCGCTTGACGGATCCTCCCCAAACTTTCAGGGAAGGACCGGAGCGCCGCGAGGCAAATTTGCTGAAAAATTCTCTAACCCGCCTGCAGTCAATTCCGCTTTCCCTGGGGCGTTGGCAGCGTCTCCTACACGGAGCTTTCAATAGAGTCCCGAAGAACAGCGCTTCTTGCCACAGCTTGCCCAGACGTGGAGGGGTCTCGCAAAATCCGGGGAAGCAGTCCCGGATGCCAAATACGAGGTATGTAAAGTTCCAAAGGTCCTCGAGCGCAGCAATAAACCCACACAAGCGAACAGGAACCAGCGAGACCCAAAGCGTGGTGCAAAGTTATTTTATTCGATTTTTAGACCCAGCACCAGTCCGCCATGACGCATTTCGGCTAGAGATAGCCTTGATCACATGACAACGTCACGAGGGCTGATCACCCATTTAAAGTGCAAAAGTGCCATCACATGTTATAGACATAGAAAAGTTACTATTTCTCATAGTGTCTCTTCAGCACACAGTAAATTACAGCCTAAATGCTGTAAATTGCACATATAAATAAAATAAATTAAACCAATTTGATTCTGTACAGTATCTGTAAAATACATACTGAAACCCAAAGTATAATAAGCCACTATACAAGTCAGTTATAGTGTGCATACATTGAACGACAATAGTTTATAAATATTCACTAAAACCTCTAAAATTAACATATAAAAGTTAAAAGCTATAAATATTATCACTTAAACAATGTCTAAATGATGCCAATGGCTTATGGGTTTATATTGGATTTGCCCCACTGAGATAAATGTCAATATATGGGGTAAACAGTACAATTGATTTCTGTGCAACATTACATAACTAGTAAAAAATTTATCCAGATGGCATAAAGTGCTACCGTGTAAAGTGCAAAATTTGATAAATCAGTTAAGTGTAGATTAAAATGTTACATTAAAGATCAGAAGGCGTCCAGGGTACATGTTAAAATTACATTTGTCTGGCCTTAAAAAACACTCAGTTATAGTTTAACATTAGAGTCCAAGGTGCAATTCTCAAAGGTCTAGCAATACTATAGATAGGTGTGGCAGTCCTCCCCTGTATTCAGGCCCTGTGGTGCCTTGGTGTCCAAGAGAATGATATAACGTGTCTCTAGCTTCCGTAACAGGGACTCTCTATCACCTCCCCTCCTCTGGGGAGGAACACAATCTATCACATAGTATGACAGGAGGGAGGCATCTTTCCCATGGCATTTGTCAAAATGCCTGGCCACTGGGTATGAGGGGTCAACGTTACTGATGGCTCGCAGATGCTGTAGAACGCGCTTGTGGACCTGTGGTCTCGTACTACCCACATATCTTAGCCCACAGGGGCACTCTAAAACATAAACTGCAAATTCAGTTTTTCAGTTCAGCTTGTGTTTGATCTTAATAGGAAATGGCGAAAGTGGCGTTTTTACTTCTGTTTTACTGACGCCATTTTTGCAAGCTTTACATATAGAGCATTTCAAAAAACCTCTACTCTCCTTTAGCCAAGTTCCCGTTACCACCTCAGGGCTACTGGATACTAGGCTATCTTTCATAGACCTAGCTTTGCGATAGGTGATACTCGGATATTTAGGGATAACCGGACCCAAAACAGGATCCTCGGACAATAATGACCAATTGTCCTTAATTATTTTGTGGATACTGTTATGTTGGTTACTGTAGCCTATGATCAACCTAATAACATCCTGTGACACCTTAACCCGTGGTTTCAAATTTTTCACTCCTGAGCCCAGGAGTGTTGTTCTGTCCATTCTGTTTGCTTTCAGAATTGCACCATCTATAACTTCAGACATGTAACCTCTTTGGAGGAAACGTGTTTTGCATTGGAATTGTGCCAGCCGGCATTCTTCCTCACTGCTGCAAATTCTCCTGACACGAAGCATCTCTCCATAGGGGATGCTCCGTATCAGGTGTGCCGGATGATGACTTCCGGCGTGCAGCAGTGTGTTGCCCGCTGTGGACTTACGGTACAACTTAGTGTGGAGACTGCCTGCCTGGACATGTATCTCCACATCAAGGAACACAATGGTTGTGGCACTGATGTTGCTAGTGAATTTAATGTTGAGATTATTATTATTCAGCTTGTCAATAAAATCTCTTACTTCCCTTTCAGTGCCATCCCATATGAAAAACAAATCATCAATATACCTTGACCAGAATTTTACTTTAGAATTCATAGTGGCAAAGTGTTCTCGCATGAGGACCTGCTCCTTCCAGTACCCCATATGCAGACAGGAATAACTGGGAGAAAAGCAGGCCCCCATTGCCACTCCCCTGGTCTGAAGGAATAATTGTTTGGCAAACAAAAAAACATTGTTCTCTAAGCAGATTGCAATCATATCTAATAGCATTTTCGAATGTTCCTGGAAACAATCTAGTCTTTTTCCAAGGAAATGTTGCACTGCTCTTAGACCATCCTGATGGAATATACTGGTATATAACGAGGTGACATCCATGGATACCAGTATATAGTTAGAATTCCATCTGAAGTCCACAAGTTTTCTCAAAAAGTCACCGGTGTCCAAGATAAAAGATGGCAAACCTCTCACAAAGTCTTGTAAAAAGAAATCAATATATTTACTCATGTTCTCCAACAAGCTATTGCATGCAGAGATTATCGGCCTGCCAGGTGGCTGGTGGTAGCACTTGTGTACTTTGGGGATGAAATAGATGACTGGTGTAACCGGAAAGTCCTTTTTCAAAAATTTAAGTTCATCCATAGTAAGCAGGCCTTTGCTTCTCCAGGCTGAAAGTTTAGAATATATTTCATTCCTGGCCTGAAGAGCATCTTGTGAAGTGATGCGTTTGTAGCAATCACTATCGATAAGCTGTTTTAGGGCTTCTTCTAGGTACATCTTGCGTGGCCATAAGACCACGTTGCCACCTTTGTCCGATTGTCTTATCACCAAATGTTTGTTTGCAATAAGTTTTTTAATTAGTTGATGATATTCACTATCCTTGTAGTTGTAACGTTTGATTTTATGGGCATTCTTAATCTGTAATTCCTTCAGTTGCATGGTTACTTTGTCATGAAAAAGATCCACATTATCCCTTATCATGAGTGGACAAAATTTTGACTTTGGTTTGAAGGGTGTTATACATGAGGCAGTGACAGGTTCACCTCCGAGCATTACTGAGTTAACAGATTGTGATGGAAATTCCATCTCCTGGAGCTCGAAGAGTTTTTGTGTTAAAGCTGTTCCTGCATTGGTCGCTTCATTGGTCGCATCTAATGCAATGGGGAGAAAAGCAGTAGATTGAATGCTGCTAGATGCATGTTGGTCCAAAGTTTTGCGTGAGTCATGGTATTTCCTCAATTTCAATTTGCGCACAAATTTAAACATATCGATCTTCGTGGTTGTGTAATCAAAGTCACCCCGTGGACTGTACGTTAATCCTAACGCTAGAATGCTTGTTTCTTTAGGGGTTAGATCGATGTCAGTTAGGTTGATGACAGAGTGCGCATTCTCATCAGCATGTGTGATGGCATTTATTCCTGTGGTGGTACAGGATGTGCCTTGTTGCGCTGCCATCTGATGCACTGTCTCCTTTGTGTTCCACTTGCGCTTGCGGCGTTTGTTGTTTTTCCGCCTCTCTGCACGTTTCCTGTTGGCTTGCTGCCTACGGGTAACTGATTTGCTGAGCGCAGGGTTAATTTGCGATCCTGCTGGACCAACTCCAATTCCTGCCCTGGGGTAAATTTTCGAAACCCTGACCGTTGTTGTCGCCTTGCTTCTGTGTCCGACTCACTTTCGGGTTGTGAGCTATCCCCTGAAAATGAGGAAAGTTCAACCTGTTGTGGTGATACTGTGGTGTCTGTCGAGTTCACGGCAGCAGTAGTGGTGATGGACTTACTTTGTTTAATACTATCGTATTTCTTTGCAAATGTAAAGATTTGGCCGTTTTCATAGTCCAGTCTGTCGCGTATAAACTTGTAAGCTTTTCTCTTTTTGATTATGCCTTCCTCACGCGCTAAACGTGTGTTCATTTCAGTTCTATATTTGTCAAGTTCCGGGGAGGGAGGCAATTTATCAATTTCAGCTTCAATCGCGTTGATCTCATCTAAGAGTTTAAGTCTGTCACTCTCAGCAAACTGTACAAGTATGGCCATTAAGCGCTTGGAGTTATCTAGATTGCAGAGTGCCCAGGCAGATAACATCAGTGGGTCAGGCTGTTCGTAGGAAGGCGCTAACATAATGCGCAGACCGCGCGGCACTCGCCCTACATCCAAGTAGCCCGTTATTGAAGTAAACTCCCACCATTTGGACAGTTCGCGCTTACTGCATTTTTCCAGGCGCTTAAAAAGTTCCTTTGCTTCGTTTCTCATGATTTTAGCAGGCACCATAGTGGATGTGGTGTTAGACCCGGATCCCCCAGCCGGGGAATCCGTAAACATGCCCCTGGACGCCTCCACACGCCCCCTTAACGTGTCCGCCGACATGGTGCGTTGCAATGGGCAAATGACAAAGAAAGCACAAAGCAGTCGATACTCCTACCAGGTGTTATGCCTCAGAGCCGATCCTGCTGCTCCACACAGGGTATCTTGCAGTGAGTCCGCACAGCGTTACAGGTACACACACAGAGAGCCCAGAGATCCTGATCAGCCGCCGCCGACCCGAAATCTCGAACTCCTTCCGGTTTTCCTCTGACCCGCCTGCAGTCAATTCCGCTTTCCCTGGGGCGTTGGCAGCGTCTCCTACACGGAGCTTTCAATAGAGTCCCGAAGAACAGCGCTTCTTGCCGCAGCTTGCCCAGACGTGGAGGGGTCTCGCAAAATCCGGGGAAGCAGTCCCGGATGCCAAATACGAGGTATGTAAAGTTCCAAAGGTCCTCGAGCGCAGCAATAAACCCACACAAGCGAACAGGAACCAGCGAGACCCAAAGCGTGGTGCAAAGTTATTTTATTCGATTTTTAGACCCAGCACCAGTCCGCCATGACGCGTTTCGGCTAGAGATAGCCTTGATCACATGACAACGTCACGAGGGCTGATCACCCATTTAAAGTGCAAAAGTGCCATCACATGTTATAGACATAGAAAAGTTACTATTTCTCATAGTGTCTCTTCAGCACACAGTAAATTACAGCCTAAATGCTGTAAATTGCACATATAAATAAAATAAATTAAACCAATTTGATTCTGTACAGTATCTGTAAAATACATACTGAAACCCAAAGTATAATAAGCCACTATACAAGTCAGTTATCGTGTGCATACATTGAACGACAATAGTTTATCAATATTCACTAAAACCTCTAAAATTAACATATAAAAGTTAAAATCTATAAATATTATCACTTAAACAATGTCTAAATGATGCCAATGGCTTATGGGTTTATATTGGATTTGCCCCACTGAGATAAATGTCAATATATGGGGTAAACAGTACAATTGATTTCTGTGCAAAATTACATAACTAGTAAAAAATTTATCCAGATGGCATAAAGTGCTACCGTGTAAAGTGCAAAATTTGATAAATCAGTTAAGTGTAGATTAAAATGTTACATTAAAGATCAGAAGGCGTCCAGGGTACATGTTAAAATTACATTTGTCTGGCCTTAAAAAACACTCAGTTATAGTTTAACATTAGAGTCCAAGGTGCAATTCTCAAAGGTCTAGCAATACTATAGATAGGTGTGGCAGTCCTCCCCTGTATTCAGGCCCTGTGGTGCCTTGGTGTCCAAGAGAATGATATAACGTGTCTCTAGCTTCCGTAACAGGGACTCTCTATCACCTCCCCTCCTCTGGGGAGGAACACAATCTATCACATAGTATGACAGGAGGGAGGCATCTTTCCCATGGCATTTGTCAAAATGCCTGGCCACTGGGTATGAGGGGTCAACGTTACTGATGGCTCGCAGATGCTGTAGAACGCGCTTGTGGACCTGTGGTCTCGTACTACCCACATATCTTAGCCCACAGGGGCACTCTAAAACATAAACTGCAAATTCAGTTTTGCAGTTCAGCTTGTGTTTGATCTTAATAGGAAATGGCGAAAGTGGCGTTTTTACTTCTGTTTTACTGACGCCATTTTTGCAAGCTTTACATATAGAGCATTTCAAAAAACCTCTACTCTCATTTAGCCAAGTTCCCGTTACCACCTCAGGGCTACTGGATACTAGGCTATCTTTCATAGACCTAGCTTTGCGATAGGTGATACTCGGATATTTAGGGATAACCGGACCCAAAACAGGATCCTCGAACAATAATGACCAATTGTCCTTAATTATTTTGTGGATACTGTTATGTTGGTTACTGTAGCCTATGATCAACCTAATAACATCCTGTGACACCTTAACCCGTGGTTTCAAATTTTTCACTCCTGAGCCCAGGAGTGTTGTTCTGTCCATTCTGTTTGCTTTCAGAATTGCACCATCTATAACTTCAGACATGTAACCTCTTTGGAGGAAACGTGTTTTGCATTGGAATTGTGCCAGCCGGCATTCTTCCTCACTGCTGCAAATTCTCCTGACACGAAGCATCTCTCCATAGGGGATGCTCCGTATCAGGTGTGCCGGATGATGACTTCCGGCGTGCAGCAGTGTGTTGCCCGCTGTAGACTTACGGTACAACTTAGTGTGGAGACTGCCTGCCTGGACATGTATCTCCACATCAAGGAACACAATGGTTGTGGCACTGATGTTGCTAGTGAATTTAATGTTGAGATTATTATTATTCAGCTTGTCAATAAAATCTCTTACTTCCCTTTCAGTGCCATCCCATATGAAAAACAAATCATCAATATACCTTGACCAGAATTTTACTTTAGAATTCATAGTGGCAAAGTGTTCTCGCATGAGGACCTGCTCCTCCCAGTACCCCATATGCAGACAGGCATAACTGGGAGAAAAGCAGGCCCCCATTGCCACTCCCCTGGTCTGAAGGAATAATTGTTTGGCAAACAAAAAAACATTGTTCTCTAAGCAGATTGCAATCATATCTAATAGCATTTTCGAATGTTCCTGGAAACAATCTAGTCTTTTTCCAAGGAAATGTTGCACTGCTCTTAGACCATCCTGATGGAATATACTGGTATATAACGAGGTGACATCCATGGATACCAGTATATAGTTAGAATTCCATCTGAAGTCCACAAGTTTTCTCAAAAAGTCACCGGTGTCCAAGATAAAAGATGGCAAACCTCTCACAAAGTCTTGTAAAAAGAAATCAATATATTTACTCATGTTCTCCAACAAGCTATTGCATGCAGAGATTATCGGCCTGCCAGGTGGCTGGTGGTAGCACTTGTGTACTTTGGGGATGAAATAGATGACTGGTGTAACCGGAAAGTCCTTTTTCAAAAATTTAAGTTCATCCATAGTAAGCAGGCCTTCGCTTCTCCAGGCTGAAAGTTTAGAATATATTTCATTCCTGGCCTGAAGAGCATCTTGTGAGGTGATGCGTTTGTAGCAATCCCTATCGTTAAGCTGTTTTGGGCTTCTTCTATATATATATATATGTTTTAAAAAAAAATTTTTTTTTAAGTTACAATAATTATTTATTAATTTTAAGTTTATTTAAGTATTTTAAGTATGTTTAAATTAGTTATATTTATTATGATAGTACTTTAAAATTCTTTTTAAGATATTTTGAAAAATCGATATTTTGACTGTCTATATTTTTTCCTATCGATATTTTGGAGTCGATATTTTTGTACTTACCTGTTTGTAGATAGGAAGTCGATATTCTGGCATTCGATATTTTTACCTCGATATTTTGACTGTCGATATTTTGACTGTCGAAATTCTGTCAGTGATCCAATCAGGGCATGGGCAGTATTTACCCAGCAGCTCAACTGAAATGATCTGTGATATGTAGAGCAAGGGATCCTCATAGCAGGTAATCACATGGTGCTGAAGTGTAATATCCAAATGTGCAAGAGGTCCTAAAATGCACAATCTGTTTTGGTAAACTGTGCATGCGTTTAATGGGCAGCGGTGGTTACCTGGTGGATGCTCCTGGATCCTCCAAATCAACTGCCCAGTACTAAAAGTAGGTAGCCTTAGTGCATAGTTGTAGGCAACAGCAGTTTCACTGAACTCCTACGCAGGTAACGATGGGCAAAAGCCAAAGATGCAAGGAAGATTCCACAGGTTAAATCCCCACTAAGGTGGGAAAAAGAGTTGCAGAGATGGGTCACATAGCTTACCAGAAACTGCTGCCCAGGAGATAAGCTGAATTCTTTACAAGTGGCCATTTGAGCCACAAGAGAGCTTTTGGCATTCAAAATAGACTGACCATTGAATTGCAGCTTCCATGGGGTAATCACGAACAAATGTCAGAGCGGGAGTTAAACAAATAAAAAGCTGTATCACACCTAACTTCAACCACTGGGGACCTAAAAAAAACAATACACCGATGCCAGGGACTGAATACAAGCACTAGTGCCTAGAGCAATGGACCAAGAGAGCCACAGAAGAAGAAATAGCATTTAGGTGATTGGCCTTTTGGAGAATATTGAAGGCACCTCCATCATTGCTTACCTTGAGGACTGGATACAAGATGTGTTCGCATCGAAGGGCCTCTTCAAAATCTGTGCTCTTGAACGGGCACACATGGTTCTAGCATGCCCTCCTAGGCAGGGTGGACCATCCTCATCCAGTAGTGGTCTCTCTATTACCTTTTAGGTAACAAGACGTCATTCTCCAAGAGGCACCCACAAAGGGCTCCCTCATTGTAGAGAACATGAAGATTCCAGTATTAACAGATTTTTTGACAAACGTGCAGAAGAAACAGGACTCATATACAGCTCTGAAGAGGTGGCATGAGTTAGGCTTTCAATATGCAGTAATCTACCTAGCCAAACTACGGATACACATGTATGATCAAGCCCACTTTTTTTTAACTATACTGTTTGATGTATTGGGGTGGCTAGAACATTATGACAACTCCACATCACAAACAATGCTGAACAAGGCACAGAAGAAATACTCATCTAATAACTTAACGGACAAGAAATGAAAAAGAACAAGCAGTTGTGGTGATGGACACTGTTGAACACAGCATGGAAAATGATGACTCTGGAATAGGGAGAACAGTGTTGTAGGATTTGAAGACAGTGGTGTATTACCAAGTATAACCCTGCCACAGCAGAAAAAATCATATAAACCAGGCTGTTTACCAACACTTAACAATACCATGGTAATTAACAAGTAGTCAACCCAGAAATTGAAGGTATCCTTTTTTACTGAGTGGTTTGCTGGCTGGTGCTAGGAGGAGAAACTCATAACCTCTCTTTCCTTTCTTTTCACCTCTACTTCCAAATTTCCCTCATTGCACTTACAACTAAGGCTCCTGTCCTTTGGATTCTGAAAGCGTGACAAGGCACTATTTACACATGATTTGGACAAGGCGTTTCGGCTCCACAGTCCTGGAAGGGGTATGTTGGGGTATGTCTGCTATTAGATTCTATATAACACGGTTGTTTCATACTGGAGATCCGTCAGTACTATTTTATGTGACCATGAGTTGAAGGGTATGGGACTAGGGTGCAAGGGTTAAGGTACAGGGATGATGTATATATGAACATCAACAATAAAATTAGGGTGCTCACAGGAAATGTAAGACGTCTCAACTCTCCCAGTAAAAGCTGCAAAATGCAAGCATATTTGAAAAGGAAAAGGGTACAAGTTGCTTTCCTCCAGAAGACATACTTCATGAAGGGAAAGGGTGAAGCTTTGCTAAAACGGTGGTGAGGAAGACTGTATTATACAACATACTCAGCATTTGTGCACAGTGTGATGGCCTGGATTTTCCCAGGTATGCCGTTCTAGCCCCAGTTAGAGGGAAATAGATGCTGAAGGCAGGTGTATGACATTGGAGGTGGGTTGTAAGGGAAGGAAATTGCTTTTATAAATATATACACTCCAAATGTTAATAAAAAGGCTTTTATGGATGGCTTGGCACCTATTATCAAGAACATAATGCACTACCCATTAGCTGTTCAGGGAGACCTTTGCTGCATAGAGGTTGTTTCATTAGATAGGCTGCTCCCTCCTATTTCCATATCCAACATTTGTTAAATGAAAGGGGTAAGTCCTTTCAAAAGTCAATGTTACTATGGGAAATAAAAGACTCCTGGAGAGTGCATAATCCTGGGAGTAAGAAGTACTCATATTAGTCTGTTATGCTTGACATGTTTGTTAAATTGGACATATTTTATTTAATATCTGTATTTATGGAACTGTAACTCAAGCTTAGAATCTTGCTAAAACTCACTTGGCTCATAGTACATTGATATTTAAAATAAACTGGGACCTTCACAGAATGGCTTCTCCAAATTAGTAGCTTCATATAACAGTGATTGAGGACCCATTGTTTAACACTACACAGGGGGAAAGTGTCTTTAGTCTTTCAGAATAAGGGCACAGTGTCATTGTCATTATTAGAGTGGGAGGCATTTGAAATAGTTCAGAGCCACTGCCACAGTGATTGATCATTGATGAGGTCCATAAGTAAGTGAAACTCTTAAGTTAGAGAGGTGAGTGAACCTGCTGATAGCCATAGGCTGTAGTACGAGAAGGAAAATCCATTAGGTATGACAGACTGTCTGAAAAGGTATGATTATCATGGATATATTACCAAAGTGCACGATGAACGGTTTAAAATGGGGAGATTGTATGGGGAGCTACACCAAAGAAAGGCTCCCCAATTCTAAGAAGTCAAAATGATGAGGGGCACCTAGTTATCATGCAGGCAGAAATAAAATGTAACTTTCAGGGCTTACTATGCAAAGGAATATGCTGCAATGGATACTTCTGATACTCAGGCTTTACAGGACTATGTCATGGCTGCTACGACACACATATTGACCTGTGAAGAAGCAGTCTGCTTGAGTGGGGACAAAGTGGTTCAGGAAGTGGGATGTGCAGTAAAAAAACTAGCTAGGGGAAAGGTGCCTGGGTTGAATGACCTACCCATAGAATTGTATGCAGCCTACGTAGATGATTTGATTCCCAAACCGAGCTGTGTTATGAAGCTAGAACATTGGGCTTCCTCCCGCCAATTGTTGGATAAATTGTCTCAGGCTCAGCTCAGGTTTCATTTTCACTAGTACAGGTGACATGAGTGCACTTAGTCCAATGTACCAGTGCTGAATGTGAAAACAAGTTATTGTAGCCCACAGAACCCCACCCAATACATAACTGAGGCGGTGTCAATGCTTCTGGGTTACTAATAAGGAGTATTGGTAATCCAAACGATCATTCACTAATGATTTACAGACTCAAGATCACTGGAAATGTAATATGTATTGTAACACATTTGTTTCAAAACACTTATTTTAAAATGCTGGGATCTAGTGCACATCATATTGGTCACTTTGCAGAAGATAGTAAAAAGCAGCTAAACGTTTCAACAACAGTGAAAACAGGGAAAAATCGTAACAATACAATTTGTAGCTCTTACACCCTCACTATGATATCTATAAGCGCTATGTTAGTTCAAGCAGATGAATAAATAATAGACCTGAGTTTCGGAGGTGGTGTGAATACCTGGACAATAGGGTTTGTTGTCTGTTTGGAATAGCTTGTCATCTTTTCAAGCACAAGGTCAAGAGCTAGGAAATTGTCTATGAAAGAACACAATCCTGGCCCCAGTTTGTGAAGACAGCATGAAATGCTTCACAGAGCCTCGGGGAGTATTGCTGGAGGCTTCTTTGGTTGAGATGGAATCTGGGGGCATAATATCAAGGAGGGCGATAAGAGATTATCGCCGCTTTAGCAGCCGTTTTCGGCCGCTAAGCGGCGATAATTCTATCGCCCTATTAGCAAGCTGTCGCTAAAAGCAGTTAGCGACAGCTTGTAGGCATTAGCGAGCGGTTTGGGGCCCGCTTTGCATGTCAGCGATATTTATCGCTAATGACATGCAAAGTGGGCGTACCCAACCTGTTAAATATCGCTATTGCCTATTATCAACGCAGGCGTAGCGATGGAAATATTTGCGCTTAGCGTGAATATCTCCAACACCTAACGCCTGCTCAGACCAGTTCTTAGCCATTATATCCAATGGGAGGTGGACAATATGGCTAAGACCCTATTGGCGTTAATGCGGGAATATCGCTGTATTCTCAGCGATATTCACGCATTTCGACGCTATCGCCGGATATTTTAGCGCTTTAGAGATAAACGTTGCTAATAGCACGTTATCTCTGCGATAATATCCGGCGATGCTTGGTGATAAAAAAAAACCTCGCTAAGCCCATTTAGCGATAAATATCGCTAGTTGTTGGTAATATGCCCCTGCGTTCTGTGCTCATCTAGATCTGCGATCTGCATGTGTGACCTGGGTGTAATTTCTCTCCTAACTAAGCGGGCACGTGGTAGGCCTTATATATTGTAACTTAACTGAGATGGAATTTTTCAATGTCACCGTAGGAATGTTTTGACATAATCATGTTCATCAGTGGATGCTCTAATAAGGTAAAACACATCCATATAGACTACATTATTTGGGTTAAAATTGTTATATGACTTTGAAGATAGTACCTATCCCAGACTGATGTTGCACTGGGGATTTTGTTGATGTCTGTAGCTGAAGGACTTGACATTTTCACAGTTCTTGGACAGATAGGCACAGACAACATCTGTGTCAAATGCAGACATGTTAATGATTCTGCATAATTTGAAGAAAAATAGAAACCCCCATTGTCGAAGATGGCATCCTCCATTACTTTGGGTGGATTTGGGGCCAAAGGAAAACAAGTTGGACAGGCTAACTAAAATTGAGACTATAGCTAAACTGGAACCTGCCCAGTATGTGTTAAGAAGCTAAATCTAAAAAAAAGACGCCTCAAAGCAAGTGTTTAAAATAGATAATATAATAGAAATATAGAAGAAAACAGTCATAAGATTTATGACATTCCTGGTATAGTTCCTATGCTAAATAGTCACTAAATTGTCACTAACATAGAATGTGTTTTTGATTTATCTTGTTTATCAGACATATGTATTATACATTTACAGAATAAAAGCACATGCCAGAAATGTGCATTTGATGAAATATCAATTGATACCTTGTTTCATGTTCAATAACACATGTCTTTAAACTGAAGTGAAAAAGGGGTCTCTGCGCTGGAAGACATATTCCTTAAAACACAACAATGATAGAGGCATTGATTGTAACATTACTTAAAAAAGACAAGGATGAGGAATAAGTGGCTTTTTATAGACCATAATCTATAGTTAATGTGGATTACAATGTACTCAGCAAGATTCAGGTAAATAAATTGCACCCTAAACTTCGTGAGTTGATTCACTCTGACCAATTGCAGTTTGTTTTTGCACTTAGTATGGTGACCCACATAAGAAGACTAGTGAAGCCTTTAATTTCCCTCCGATAGATTATCCTAAGGCCTTAGCGCTCTCAATGGATATTGAAAAGTTCTTCGACTATGTTCAATTGGAGATTCTCTATATGAAAGGAAAAAACTGGGGGTTTGCTAGCATGGAGAGCTAGACCAGAGAAGACAGGTTACCCCCAAAAAAGATTCAAAATGATGATGGGAACCTAGTTAATGCACAAGCAGAAATAAATGCAACTTTAAGGGCCTACTGCGCACAAGGGAGCCTTATGATATTCAGGAATCAATGGCTATGTAATGGCTGCTATGACACACAGATTACATACTGGTTTAGGAAGTGTGAGGTGCAACAAACAAGAAGCTAGGGATAAGATGCCTGTGTTGGACGACCTACCCATAGAATTTTCTGTAGCCTATGTAGAAAACTTGACTCCCAAACAAAGCTGTATAATGAAGCTAGGACATTGGTCTGCCTGTCATCAATGATGTTAGAAACATTGATTGTTAAATAACTTTAAAAAAAGACAAGGGCGAGGAAGAGGAAGAGGCAGCTTCTCATAGGCCATTGTCTATACTTAATGTGGATTACAAGGTACTCAGCAAAATTATGGTAAATAGTTGTACCCTAAAATTTGTGATTGGATCCATCCTGATCAATCACAGTTTGTTCTTACATGTAGTGCGGTGCCACATAATAAGACTAGTGAAGGTATAACATTTTCATTTGATGGATCATCCGAAGCCTTAGCATTCTCCGAAGATATTGAAAAAGCCTTAGACTCTCTTCAATGGGAGTTTCTCTATATGGTCATGGGGAGTATAGGGTCGGGCAGTGATTGCCTAAATTAGACTCAATTGTCCTACACTAGCTCAACGGCCCGCATTATGGCTTGGAGGGTAATTTCGGACATACACTCAATTGGCGGGGCACAAGGCAGTGTTGCCCACTCTTGCTAGTGTTTTTGCTACAGCAGTTGAACCACTGACTTTGATGATCAGGGTCTTCAAATTCATAAGTCACCTTTGTATATATCATTATATATGATAGACATGTTGTTATATTTACTTTAAAAACACTCTGATGTAGCAGGCACCTTTTAGGCTCTTGAGCACTTTGACAGATTGTCAGGATTAAGTGTGAACTGCGACAAGTCTAATGCTTATCCAATAGCTGCTCCAATCGAGGAGAACATACCTCCCGAAATAGGTAATGATATCCGATAGGAAATAAATATTATTAATTACCAGTTGGTATGCATTTACTGAACTGAAGGCCAACTGTTAGAAGGAAATGTTAAAACAACCCTGATCTCCGTAGGATAATCTATCATATCTTCTGGCATAAGTTACTTCTCCTTGTAATGGGGAGAACAGCCCACTCAAAATGATATGACTCCTGCAGCAAATTTATTTATTTGACACTCTACCAGTAGAGATACACAGGAGTGTCTTTCTGGACTTAGTTTTGGGATTATAGAGATGCAGAATTCATTGGTCCCTCATTTAGTACTATCTTGAAGCGCCATTGCAGTGGGCGGCCAGATGGAGGGATTTTCGATGTGGTGCACCCGAAAACGGTGTGCTGGGTGTACTCTCTCAAGATACCCTTTTGAATCTGCTTCTTAATCAATTTTATCCATTCCGAAAAGCGCAGTTTCAATGTCAGGGTCTCCTGATTAGGACGCATCACAATGTATGAACCCTCCAGAGGATGCTTGCACAATTATTTAATGTGCATGAGCTTCCGCTTATGTCTTTATTAAGAAATCATGCATAAGGGTAACTGGAAGGTTTTACATGAATGGGGGGTGAGGCGACTGACCATTGTGGTGTGGGTACTGTTTCCAAGTGGTAGAACAGTGGAGTTCCACGAAATATCAGCAAATATGGGATCCCATCACAGCATTTCTTGTTGCATGGAGCACTAGAAGTTAAAATACATAGATGGTGGAAAGGAGTTACGTTGGAACCCGCATTGCACAGCTTCTTAAACAACAGATGCAAAATTGATGGTAAACACAAAGCAATAGCCCTTTTTTTTATAAAGCACAGATTGTGCAATCAAGTGAAAATTGACAGGCTACGTGATCACTGGGCCGAGGACAGGGGGATAACATTTAATCATGGGGATTGGGTTACCATTTTAAAATATACCCCTGTACTTTCAGGAATTCCAGATTAAAATTAATTCAGTACTATAACCTACACAACGTGTCACTTATAAAAGGTTCAACATCTTGTTCCCTTGTGAGCACGCGGCATGCCCAAGGTTTGACACAGAGGGAGTTGACTTTTATCACATAGTGTGGGGTTCTCCTTCATTGATAGCATGTTACAAAACAAGGTTGTAGTTTGGTAATGAATCCTCATACGGGACTATCATCAAAACCCCAGTGACCTGTCTCCTTGGTCTCTTTCTGAGGGTTAAGGCGAACACTGTCACATACAGATTTGAACGTTTGGCATTATTATTAGCTTGCCTATAATAATGAATGAGCTGGAAAGCCTCAGATGGACCTACTCTATGAGGCTAGATAAAAAAATTACTGACTGGACAGAGTGTAACGGACCCGCGCTAAAAGAGGAAGTACAACTGAGTTTGAGGAAACAGGAGTATGGGAGTTGGTATCACAGGCATGCCCATCTATGGCAGATTCTTCCCTCTCCCAACAGCAATAATATTGGGTAACAATGAAAACAAAAAGTAGGCAATAAACACTTTTTTACTATAATTGAATTGAGGAAGGCTCTTACAAAACGTAAATTACCACTGTTATAGGGTTACATCATCCCAACTAATATGTAATCATTCTTCAGGAATGCTATAGTGCAGTGGTTCTGAACCTGTGGTCTGGGGACCGCCGGGGGGTCCACGAAGCCTACTCAAGGGTTCAGCGACTGCTTGGAAAATTAATTCATATTAACAGATTAATAGTGCATAAAAATAAAGAAGCAAAATGTAAAGTTGAAAAATTCTAAACATTCTGTAAATGAGAAGGAATTTGAAATTGCAGGCTAAAAATTAGGGGCTTAATTTTGGTGGCAGTCGGACGAGCGTCCAAACATCATCACAGCAGGTTGGAAACCAACCGACATGAAGTCGGCGGTTCCACCTGCCCAATTAAGATGCAACCGCCAAGTAGGCGGTCGGAAACATCCCCTTTTCCAGTGCGTCTTGTACTGCGCCCTTTTGCAGTGACAAAAGGGATGTTTAGAAACATCCTTGCCTTGTGTGCCAGGCACCATGTCCTGCCTGATACATGGTGCATAGATGTTTTGGGGTGCACCACAGGTGCCCCCCCGGGCCTCATAGCGGAGGCCCAGAGTGGGTGAGGGTCCCGCTAGGAGCCCTCAAAGTCCCTTTCTGGAAGCCTTTTTATTGAAAAGCTGTTGAAAAGGTACATCGTTATCCCTATGGCGGTCCACGTGCAGGCAAAGCTGCGATTGTAGGGAACACGATTCAACTGACGTTCTCCCGGGGGGCTCCTAGGGCCCGTCAGAAGCGTTGGTCTGTCCCTCCGACCAATGCTGTCTGACCAACCGCATCCTAATTCAGTGGTCGGACCGATGAGATGATTGTCCGTCGGACCGGCCAAGATGTCCTGTCGGTGGAGGTCCAACCGCCATCCTAATCAGGCCCTAAATTAGAATCTCGTTAATCAAAAAGGGCCACCTCACATTAGGTGGGTGTATATCCGGATTTTATTGGAATACACCTTCTTTGTTAAAAATTAGAATCCTCAGATTGAATTGTGGGAACAGTGCATGTGCATTAAACAGATTATAGTATAGATAATTTAGTGCCCTAAATTGAATTTAGAAATGCTCCAATCCTCATTAAAATCAAATTTTTCTTTGTTAATTGAATAAAATAATTTAGCATTTGTGTATTTGTTTGATAAATGCTTGTTTCTATAATTTTTGTGTAATTTTTCGTGATTCAAATCATTGGAAATGTACAATCTGGGGTCCCCGCTTCCATGAATGACTCGGGGTGAAGGGTCCCCAGATTCCAATAATAATTCAGTCGAGGTCCCCGGATTCCAGCCCACAGAAGTGGTTTTATCTTCTTAAGCTAGTAAGGCAAATATTTTAAGCAATAAAGCTGTATTTGTGATGACACAATACCTGAGGAATCTGAAAACACCTGGATCTGTTACAGTATATTGCGATTGATAAGTTCCCCTTTTTTGATTGCTACTGCATAGCTATACGTTATAACAGACCAATGTTGCAATAAATGTATTATTGGTGGTATATGTAAAGGTAAATTGATACTTGTATAGCGCACTACTCACCCGCAAGGGTCTCAAGGCGCTTGTACAAATACCGCTGTGGAACCCATCCTGGCTTTCCCTGTGAGGTGTCCACTCCTGGGCACCCCCAAGGTGGAGGCCAGGCATCCTTAGCGTTGTGGGGGCCGTTGTGGAGATTAAGCAAGCTATTGCCCAGAGTTGCAGAGTGGGACTCCATGATTGGAATAGGCACTGAGGCGAGAATTATCAGGTCCGTGGAATTTTTGAGCTCAAGACCCGGCGAGGCGGGGAATTGAACCCTGGTCCCGGGCTAGACCTCTGCATCAGGGTCTGCCGCTCTAACCATTGAGCCACACTTCTCCACTATATGTTGGAGTAAAGAAAACTAAATACATACACTATATAAAAAAATTACTACATCCATATTTTATAAAAACATATCCATCCATAGGCTGCTACCCGCTATTGTGAATGGCCGCCAGCTGAGCACAGAAGGGTTTTCTCTCAGGACCTGCAAGGTTTCTGGCCACCCCTGGTACCTAACCCTCTGTTGTCAGCCAATCCCACTGCATCCAGACTTTGTCTGATTGCTAGAGGCAGTCAACCTCCCGTGGGGCCAAACTCCCCCTGCGCATGCAGTTTACAAGTTAAACCCAATTCCAGTATTTCGAAATGTGTGCATATCTGTCAAATGATGCAAACGGTATTAGCAAATTATCATCACAAGTAAGGCCAATGCCCTCCAGATGTTTTTTTTTTTAGTTCAGCTGCTTAGCTGGGGTGCACTAGTATGAACCCAATCCTGCAAGTTATGCAGTCAAAGTTACTCTGACTCTATCTCACGGTACTGAAATCATGCTGGGTTTCGATACTAAGATGGTTGATGCCTTGATGATAAAAATCTATAATCATATTTTCCGATTACTGATTTCCGGCTCGCCAGTTCAAATGTGCCTACAGTGCGGTCTCTTTAAACAATTAATGGGCAAGAAATCTGCACACATTAAGTTGTGCCACAAGTTCGGAACGACACATTCCAACCTATTGAATGGAGTATTATGGGATGAGCTAAAAAAATCTGGAGGTAAGCCTGCCCGTGCCTGGTCCATGGAGATGACCTGCACATCTGAGAGGCATGGTCTTTGGGAATCAGCCAAACTGAATTTTTTAAAAGTGGTCAGCACCAACACCGGACTTGTTAATAGACTTCTTGACAAGGAAGCGTTGGCCCAGCGGTCTCACGCCTGGATGGTGCAAGCATCGTACTACTTATTAGGACGGCAAATGTATTTGGAATTGAACTAGTCAAGGCATATTAAGTGCTGTTTAATGGCCTTTCATGTGGGGGCCTTCTCAACAATGGATTATTACCTTAAATGGCAAAGGCGACCTCCTAATCCTTTCTGTAGGTTATGCAGGAAGGCCGCTAAAACAGTAATTTATGTAATTTGCCTGTGCCCCGTGTTACTAGAAGAGTGCAGGCGGCTTCTACTGTCAGAGGTTAACATTTTGAAAGTTCAAACATGTAGACAAGCCATAATTGCTACCTTGAATCCGAAAAACACCACATTGAATGTCAAATTAGAAAAATTCATGCTTATACTAATGTCCATGCTCAAGTCCCAAGATATAAAAGCTGAATGTTGGGCTTCCCTTTCATCTGTTTGCCTTCTCAGATATATCCTTATGGTTTTTACGATTGGTCTAGATCATCGGTACTCTCAAACATTTGCCCAGTGGCCACAAAGTACAGTCTGTGGTGTGACCGAGGGTTGCACTGATGCCAGCAGGGTGGCGGTAGGGGGCCTGGGTGGGTCAGGGATTGTGTAAGGAGATCTAAAAAAATGTTAAATAAATGGGAAAGCATTTATTTGCAGGTTAATAAATGCTTGCCGTTTATTAAAAAAAATTATTCTGAATCTTAGTGCTCAGTAACTAAACAGCAGCTTGTGCTGCTGTTCACCAAGGGGGCCGCATATAAAGGTCAAGAGGTCTGCAAGTGGCCCCCGGGCCGTACTTTGAGTATCACTGCTCTAGATGTTATTTTTGTAGGACATGCTTACATCTTAGTCAGTACTTGTATATTTAGGATCCAACAGAAGGTGTCTTCCCCCTCTTGTAATATGTTTGGGATGATATTTAATATGTGGTTATCTTCTTTTGTGATAAAGGCCTATTGGCATTTCCTGTATGGAAAACTTTATGGACTCTTGCCTGCATTACCTACAATTCATGTCCTGAGTAGAAATCGTAAGTCGAACGAACGTTAATGATTAATGCAATTCTGTTAACATATATCACTGAATGTTGTAGAATGTATTTTAAGATCTATTTTATAACAAAAGTTGTCATGTTTTAGTAAACTTTTACTTAATTTTAATTAATCACGCAGTACATTTTGAACTCTAAAAAAGAATTATTTTTTATCAAATTAAGGTTTTTGATCCCTCTTTAATTGTAACCCTCTTCCCCCCTTTGTCAGAGTTGTCATATCTGCACAGAATTTTCAAAGGCCCTCCAAATTATTGAGAACTGAACATTTATTTCCCCTCTTTTTACCCCGCCTCTTGAGGATCTGCATGCAACTCAAAGTAGCAGAAATATGTTAAAAAATATCGAGAGTGCGACAAATTTCAGGAAGATCCATAAAATGCCACTACATTTAGTAAAAAATTAAAGATTCTATGAGCCTTCCTTCCTAGACCTTTGCCTCAAGCTGAGTGGATCCCATTGAAACCTGAAATCCATGCAGTGGTGTTAATCTGCTATCAGCGTGTAAAAATTCATTCAGGTTCATTAAAGCATGCCAAAGGTACAAGCAAATAATGAAGGTTAAGCTAAACATGCTAAGTGTCTGCCCAGCATTATGATTATTGTTAGCCTGTGCCAAAGTTATTAGCAACCCAATGATTTATGAAATACCCCCGTTGTTTAATCTGTATCAAACCTGAGATGTCTCCATTATCCTTACCCTGCCATTATTAGTCATATTTCATGCAGATTCATTAAAGTGCCCCAAAGCAATTAGCAGATGAAATGTTTAAGCATGAACCATTACTTCACACAACGGGTTATACTTGTACACATTTTAGAAGCAATATTTAGGCTACAGTTCTTGAAAATTCATATATCACTGCATTTCTCCCCAATTGTAGTTTTGAACTGGGTTATGGTATCTCTAGCTTTTTAAGTAGTTTCTCCTTTTCAGTGGTACTTTTCAGCATTTGGATGATGAGCTGATGTTTTTTCATAGCTTCAACTTTTACCTTTATGGGGGACTTTTGGATAAGGTTTCCAATTATGTCATGTGCTTTTTGAACAACAATCGCCATATATTTGGCCTCTTAACTTGGTTCTGAGTCTCAATTGCATTTATCGTAAGTGGTGGGTTTGCCTATTGGAGAAAACTCCATCAATATTAATTGGCATTTGTGTGGGTAAGTTCATTCAGTTCTTGTATTGTGGGAATTCCTAGTTAAGGTGATGATAAACGTTGGAAAGCTTTGACTTGTATATTCATGATGTCATTAAAGATTGTCAATCATCAATAGACATCCTCTTATCTAACACACCATATGGTCCATGTTTTTGCAATTGCTTTTAATTACCTTAAAATTGTTTATTTGTTTTTTTAAGAACATTTAAAAACGTTAAAAATATTTGTAACTTTTTGAAAGTTTAGAAAATGCCACACATACAAATCTAGACACTTTGGCCCTGATTACGAAGTCGGTCAGAGTTGCCTCGACCCACATCGCTGTGGATGGGGAATCGACGGAGCTAAGGCCTTCGGTTCCGTAACTGCAATTAGGTTGCTACTGCACATGGTTCAGTTGCAAACTTCCATTTTTCAATGGGAGCTTTTGCGGCAGGATGAAAACGCCCACATTACAAGCTCCCATTGAAAAATGTACGTTTTTAAACATCCCTGTACCATGTGGCAGGCACCTTATGGTGCTGGGATCTGAAGTGGAGGGCCGGGAGGAAGGGGAGCCCTCCTAGGAGCCCCAAAGACACTTTACGACAGCAGTTCTATGTCGAAAAGACCGACATGAAACTGCTGTTGGAAAGTGCCATTATAATCCCGATGCGGAAATGTTGTCCTTAAGGGATTATGGGTCATATTAGCTCAAGGAAAAGGGGTATATTAGCAAGAACCTTGTTAAAATTATCGCCATTTTAGCAGCAGGAAACTGCAGCTAAAACTGCGATAATGGGCTTGCTAATATGCGTTATAGAGTTCCGGCGATAATGCACATATTAGCAAGCCCATTATCACTGTTTTAGCTGCAGTTTCCTGCCGCTAAAACGGCAATAATTTTAACGAGGTTCTTGCTAATATACCCCTATAATTCTTTTCCCACTGGCCCACGGACTCCTTGAGCCTGCCGGAACCAAGTTGGATTCCCCATCCAGTTTAAACTCCGATCACCCTCATTGTAATATGGCGGTCAGAGTTTAAACCTACAATGTAGGTCAGAAAGCCTCCGACCAGTGGTCAAAGGCTTTCCTACCGACATTGTAATTAGGCCCTTTATGTATCATCTCCCCATTTACATATAATTTAGGAAATTCTAACATTTCAAAATTGCTGTAATTTGGAAGCGCAGTGAGTCTATCAGATAAACAAGTATTATCATCATTATTAACCACCCATTCCAAGACAGTGTGCTCAGGCATTCCTTGACTGTTATGGCAAAGCTGACATCATTAATATGAAGGTGGTAAGTCATGCCAGAACCCTACAATCTCTATTAAAAGTAGCTGATCAAATCAACACAGCATAAATAGCCATTTTGAAATCCAGGGCCAAAGAAAAAAAATGCAATGCCTTTATAGACAATGCTCAATTAATTTGAGAAATACCATAGCCATTCTGAGCATAAACCCCTCAAAAGTATCAACTTAGAATGGGTATGATTCAGCCTAGATGGACGAAGCATAAGCTAGATAAGGAATTATCTTGGGACTGTAAGCTATTAGTAAGGGTTTAGGAGATCTCGCTTTAGCAGACAATCCCAAATAATTTTCACTATTTTGTTCTTTGCCTTTTTTAGTTATCTCCAAATTCAGATTTCAATCACTCTTAAGCCCCAAATAAGTATATTGTATTCATCCACAATCTGTGTGCAGATTCTTCATTGCTTCCATCAGAATATCTTGTGACTGTCACTAACAGATGATTTTACTTTTGTTCCAAGTTACCTTCAAACATTTGCCATTACTGTACATCTTGAACTGATAAAGATATCTTTGCAGTCCTATGTTTAAATAAGATTATGCTATCAGCATTAACAGAGAGGGAAAGTGTATGCCCTCAGATTGTGGAGGAAAGGAATTCATTTTCCAGAAAATATCATGCAACTCAGGTATGCACAGATTAAACAGAGGTGATAGCAAGCAACCACAATGTACCCCCAGTAAAGTGATCACTTTATTAGGATGGCACATAATCTTTACCCATGGGTACCTCAGTCTTGCTATTTTCATTTAACAAGAGGATAGCATTCAGAATCTCTGCCAGAATTGTACGCTTCTTGTTGTACTTAATACCCTTCCGGTGGCATTTCCCTGAATTTTGTCACTTTTTCCACCTGGGTTTTGCTGATTCTCTTGTGCGGCCTCCGGGCTTTGGGCACTTTCCCTCTGTAAATACAGTGTGAAAGTGCATGTTCCCTTCCTATTCATGTTGGGAAGTCATGCTGATTCACTGTTCTGAAACATGGGCCGATCTGTCACTGCATACCGGTGGGTGCGCACTGGCATCGATCATGAGTAAATTCACAAGCATCTTGCCATTGAAGGCTGCTGTGAGTGTGCACCCATACTTATGATGTCCCTGATTATGTGTGCTGCCTGCCAACGCAGTCAAATGCATGAGCACAGACACACTTATTAGTTAAACCTGTGTCCCGTCTGTTGTGCAGACTCGGTGGGTGCACTGATATCCTTGGTGCTGGGAGCTATGTGTCCCTCCTGCATCGCACGACTGTGTGCGCAATAGCGCATGTGTACCTAGGTAGTGAGGAATACCTATGTGTGTTTTAACTACCTATGAGGCTAACTCTTCCCATAGGTTGCCATGGGACAGTGGTTGACATTACTTCGGACAGCAATAGTGGATTGCAGTGAAGCATCCTCCTAATGTTTCATATCAATAGATTTGCAGTGGCAAACTCTTTTCATTGGTTAAGGGGGTTTTAGCATAACTCACTTAGAAATGACACTTATAGAATACTAGCAGCCCGTCCCGACGTTGTCCGGGAGCAATTAGGCTTCAGGGCCCCCGCCCGGCCCGACGTTGTCCGTGGGTCCCCCGGAGCCTTCCTCCATATATTGCAGTATTATACCTCTATGTTTACTTTGTACGCTTTTGTAATCTGCACACGTCACTTTTTCCTCCTGTAATGCAGTATTATACCTCTGTTTACTTTGTACGCTTTTGTAACCTGCACACGTCACTTTTTCCTCCTGTAATGCACCGTTTGGCTCACTTTTGTAATGCACTGTTTGCTTCCTCTTTTATTTTGTTGGCTCACGATTGTCTTTTTTGCTTCATTTAATGTAACGTTTGCTTTTGTATTTTGCCGCCGCTCACCGCTCCTAAAGAAATAAATAAATAACCTACCTCATCCGCCGCTCACCGCTCCTCCCCGCCTGTCCGCCGCTCCTCACCGCCTGTCCGCCGCTCCTCACCGCCTGTCCGCCGCTCCTCACCGCCTGTCCACTGCTCCTCACCGCCTGTCCGCCGCTCCTCACCGCTCCTCCCCGCCTGTGCGCCCCTCCTCCCCGCGCTCACGTCCACCGGTCCTCTTCGCGCTCCTGTACGCCGCTCCTCCCCGCGCTCCTAACATCAGCACACACGTCGCGGCCGGCGCTTCTTCCAAGGGACTACTTTTTTGGGGGGTACATTTTTGAAATTACGTATATTTATTAAGTTTATATAGCCTATGTCCATCTGCACACCCTGACGATTACAACGATGTATCGGGTGTGTGGAATGGCGCTGTGGTTCCCAAGTTTACCCGCCTCAAAGGTTCAAAGTTCTTCCTTTATAATAGTAGTATAGATGGACATTTCTATGCTGCAATGTTCTTGGGGTTGTCTGACTCCAGTGGACAACAGGGGTCGAGGGTACCACATCTATGTATTTCCTAATTGACAATCATAAACCATGGGCATGTCATGCAAATGGCAGACCTTAGCCATTTAAGGCCTGAAAGGGATAGATTGAAGATAGAGTTTGTGACACTTAGCCTATAGGGGCTGGATCATGGCCCCCCTAAAGATTAAGATCAGGCCTACAATTTAGGGGAGACATCTGTGGTTCAAATGGAAAACCTCTCTAAACCACCCCAACTTCAAAGACACGCAACAGTACAACCATGGGTGCCATCCTTCTGCAAAGGGCATGATGTGCTTGTCGGAACGTGGAGCATGGTGGGAACGTGGAGCATTGTGCACATTGACAGAGGACTGTGTTGTTGCACGTGGAGGACAACTGTCAGGATAGAGGCTGGCCTGGCCCGCCGACCTGCTGAAGTGTGGTTCCCTGAAGTGTGCTTTCCAAAGGCCCGACCACATACCTCCATCTTTTCTCGGAGATCTCAGGGACCTACACCATCTACCTGTGACATCTGGAGAGTGGTGTCCTCTCAAGTGCCCACCTCATCTACTAAATTCAAACTGGTAGCGTGGTGTGGGCGTAGACCTAACACTTGTGTCTGCACACAGTAGAGCCTAGTGCGGAGACCCAGAAATCCTGCCAGCATCTAAGGCAAACGGTTCCCCTACTGCGGAGACCTCAACACTGATAAGCGTCTAGTGGTAATTGGAGAATCCACTGGTTGCTGGACTCCGCCTGGCCTGTTTTGCCAATTTGCTGAATTTCTCTTGTATGACACACCAACTGCATGCTCATTGTGTGTGGTCTCCGATTCACAGGGTGTGACCCTTGGTGGTGAGAGTGTATCCGGAGTAGTGCCTCAATCTACGTCATGTGGCTCTGCTGAACTTGTGCCTGTTTGTGTGTGACCAGACTGGTTTGGTGCACAGGTATCACCGTGCACCAGACATTGTGCCTCATTTCCAGGGTAAGTTACAGCGTTGCAATTCTTTACTATGTGAGGCCGGAATTGCCTGGTGCTACCCTACTCAACGTGCACTGGTCCTTGTGCCTCCTTTCCAGGGAGGTGCGGAATTTGCTACTCATCGTGTCTGAAATCTGAAGTTCTGGTCCAACTCATCCCAACTCGCACCAGAATATTGTGTACTGATCGGGTACCTCATCCTATCAAGAGGCCCCCTGTGCTACTCCCCACTCACCTGTTGTTACCTTGTTGGCCCCCATTGCAGCAAACCAACTGCCCTTTCCACACCTGGCCCCTACCAAAAACATCTTGGCACCAGGGAGTAGTGAGAGAGATTGACTGGCTTGAAGATATGCTTCTGAGACAGTTCAGAAGCAGGTCAACAGACTGCATGACTCCTTCGGGTTTTGAGACCTGTGGGTGAACTTCCAGAGTGGCTGCTTAGCTCTGCCTTATTTACGTCTACCTCCTTAAACTGATACATATTCTAACCTGCTCCCCGAGAACCCAAGCTAAGTTTGACTTTGGCTGCATGTGGCCCAGTGTCCCAGAGACTGGGTTGGTTATCTTCTATCGGGGGGTATAGTACAATTGGGGGGAACTTGAGGGTGGAGGGAGGCCGGGGCCACAGAGTCTGCAGAAGGTCAACCATTGGCCTGCTGGTTACCACTGTGTAAGAGCATGCCTTATGGACTGGCTGATACCTGGTGCACTGTGGAGTGGTGCAGACTAGAGTGAGTGTTTGTGTGTGGGAGTGATCATGTGTGGACCGCCTGTGATTCATGACACTGACTGGCAGTGCTACATTGTAGGTTGATTGTTGCCAAAAGCACAATTCTTTTGACACTGGGTTTTCCCTTGTGACTTAGGCCCGTGGTGCCACTAAAAAGTGTTCTATTTTTTGTGTATGTACAACATTCTGATATTTTACTCTCTCTCAATGGGGGGTGGGGTATATTAGGAATTGTCCACAGTGTTCATCCTATCGAGATCATAACAATACCAATTGGCTTAGTACTGCTAGTAGTATTTCCAAATGTGTTTTATGCCCAAATTATATAATGGTCATGTTATAATGATTGAATATGTGTGTTAAATATACACAATTTTACTTACATTCTGTGTGAAGTCTTTTTTGTGATGCTCAGTGTATTTATGGTGAGTGGCTGCTGTGCCTTTGCTTCACACATTGCCTCTGGCATAAGGGTAAGCACAGGTTATTCAGCAAGTAAAATCATCTGACCTTGACAAGAGCAGTAGTTCTACCTGGCCAAGGCATCCCTTCAGCCAACCAGACACTGCTGGTTCCAACACTTCTACATTCTCCAGAAGATCTTACATCTATTTAGGGGTCGATTCCGATCCGGTAAAAAGCGCTCCGAATTGCCGTTCGGAGCGTTTTTCCCGTACGAATCGTACCCTGCAACGTCCCCCGTATGTACGACGAAGTACGATTCGTACCAGGAGCTGGACTCTGTACGAATCGTACAGGGACCGTACGAATCAAATCCCCGTACGAATCTCCCTCGGAACCCGCTGTACGGGACATCTGTACGGTTCACAGCTGCTCATTCTGAACCGGCAAGTACGATTTGTGTTGGGTACGCACCGTACAACCCTTTTTCTACGGGAGCTGAAAACAGCCGTAAAAGCAGAGTTCGCCCTGAAACAGGTACGGAACGCCCCCCCCGGGTACGGTGCGTACACCCCATGATCGCAGGGGTACGCACCGTACCCCTGCGATCATGGAGGGTATGCACCGTACCCCGCGATCTTGGGGGGGTACGCACCGTACGGTGTGTATGTGAATGTGCGCTTTTCCGTACGAATCGCCCTTACCTGACGTGGACCGTACGAATCGCGTCCTGACACCCAGGTCCGGATCGTACTCGTCGAGTCGTACGGTGTGTGTACCAGTCGTACGGAGACGGCTCCGGATGCGAATCGTACGGACGAGAATTTTACCGGATCGGAATCAACCCCTAAATGTCAATATATGAACATTATAAAGGGATACTGTTTTTGGTCAAGCAGAGGAAATACAACTCACCAAAACCAGTATGAGTTTTGGTGACGGAGTGGGAAGATTTGTTTAAAACCCTTTTTGAGATGCTTGTTATGTTATGTTGTGCTATGTTATGTTATATTAAGTTATGCTATGCTATATGTTAGGCGAGGTTAAGTTAAACGTTTGTAATGCGCGAACATTCACCAGGAGATGTCTTGGCGATTGTTGGAAATTGGGTTTCTGGTTGGCAAAGATATGCACCCTGTTCAAGCAGGCACAACAATAATAGTCAGGGTAAGTCAGATGCACGCCATAAATTAACCTGTGCTCACCCTCTGTTCGCTTTGCTCAGAGCAGTCAAGCTTAACTTAGGAGGCAATGTGTAAAGTATTTGTGCATCACTTCAAACAGTAACACAGTGAAAACACCACAAAAAAACAACTCCACATCAGGTTAGACAAATAGATATGCTTTTTATAAATAAAACAAGTTCAAAACAACAAAAAATCCAATAGGTAGAAGTTAAGATATTATTTTTTAAAGATTAAATGTAAAAATAGCACTTAGAAGCAGTAAGCTCCTATTGGGGATCTGTAGTCATGCTGGATCGGGTCAAAGTAAAGACTTCATGCCGACCACAATAGAGTGCAGGACAGATACAGGAGCCACACAAGTCCCGCTCAACAAAGTACCTTGATATTGGTCGCAACAGCGAGATGCGGGGTGCAGCCGAGCGATGCTTCGGTTCTCTTCACTCAGTGGTGGTGATGCGCCAGTTCTAAAGACGATGCGCCAAGCCAAGAGGCTTTGCTTCTGTAAAGAATGTGCCACTTTTCTCCACGCAAACGAGGGAATGCATCGATTTTCCCACACTGCACCGATGCATTGGTTCCGATGTGTTGGTTCTTTAAGGCAATGCACTGGTTCTGAGAGCAATGCACCAATTCTGCTCCTGCAACAGCGATGATGCATCAATTCTGCTATAGGCAGATAGGAGATGCATCTTTTCAACTGGATCAATCACCTGGGTTCACTTCCAATAGCTCAGGCACAGAAGAAGGCGGTGAGACTTTGATATCTCAGAATCTCAAAAACAGTACGTTAGCCAACTAGCACTTGGAGATCAATCTGGGTTCAAGCAGACTCTAGTTCTTTCTCAGCAGGGTCAAAGGGAAGCTGGCAGCAGGGCAGCACCGCAGAAAAGCAGTTCTTCCAGAGCATAAGTTCCTTCACAGGTCCATCAGTGCCTGATTTGGTGGAGTCAAAGACCCAGGGCCCGATTCACAGAACTAACTTAAGACAAAATCCTAAACTTACTACTATTTTGGTATTCACAGAAGGCACTTAATCATTTTAGTATTCACAGAAGGCACTTACTTATTTCGGTATTCACAGAAGTTAGGAGTCCTAACTTTAGGACTCCTAAATGCCTTCTGTGAATACTGAAAGTCTTAAAATTAGGATTTTTCTCAGTTTAGTAGTAGTAGTAAAATTAGGACTCCTAACTTTAGAACTCCTAAATGCCTGCTGTAAATACCGAAAGTCTTAAAATTAGGATTTTTCTCAATTTAGTAGTAGTAAAGTTAGGACTCCTAACTTTCGGACTCCTAAATGCCTTCTGTGAATAGCAAAAGTCTAAAAATTAGGATGTTTCCCAACTTTACTACTACTAAACTGAGAAAAATCCTAATTTTAAGACTTTCGGTATTCACAGAAGGCATTTAGGAGTCCTAAAGTTAGGACTCCTAACTTCTGTGAATACCGAAATGAGTAAGTGTCTTCTGTGAATATCAAAATGAGTAAGTGTCTTCAGTGAATACGAAAATGGTAGTAAGTTTAGGATTTTGTCTTAAGTTAGTTCTGTGAATCGGGGCCCCCAGTACTTATAGTCAGTTATGCCTTTGGCATGGGGGTGACTTCAAAAAAGGGTCTTTTATTCCTAGCCACGGCTCCAGACTCACTACAAGGATGTAATCAGCCATTTGTATGAGGACAGGACACTGCCTATTCAGGTGCAAGTATCAGCTCCTCCCTCCTATCTTGTCGAAGATGCAGATGGGCACTCTGTCACATCTACCCTTCCATTGTGTGGCTTTCTGAAGGGTATGCACAATGTACATCTGTCACCCACACCAGGCGTGTATTAGAGACAGACTGCAGGCACCCAGAGCTTTAAGAGCAGAGCAATGCCATCTTTCTAAAATTCCCGTTCTCTCCATGCCACTGGAGTCAAGCTATCCTGACTGATGAGGGCTGAAAGCCCAAAACCGGTCCTAGGATGCTTGTTTCCAGTCCAGGGAGGACCTGGCCTGGCAGTTCAGGCTGGACTGTTCCCATTGGGCGCAGGGTCTAGGCTGATTTGCATATGGCGGGGTCCAAACGGGAATGGCATGGTGAGCAAAAAAACAATGGGTTTAGGCCCAGATCTCTGTACTGGGGTGAACGTATGACATTGTTCTGCATTCTGTCCATCAATTGTTGTTTTTGCATTGCTGGCCTAGCGGTGTATGAACACAAAGGCTTCTCCCTTAGAGCATATTGCAGCACATCATGCCAACTCTTTGCACTCACTCATTGCTTATAAAAGGTGTGTGGCCAATTTTTTATCATAATTTTAAGTCATGTATTTTAGCACTTAGTCATTGTTTATATAAAGAGTGAGGCTTGTTTTTAAATGTAATCTTTTGATACTGAGGAGTAATTTGCAATGATTTTAAGTAATAATGCAATAAAAATTCATTCATTCATTCAGTACTGAAATCTTTGGATTAATCGAATAAAATCAAGGAAGCTGGAACATCAACATTGTGGCACTATTAAAATACGGCCAATTCAGCCACCAAAGCCAACTCTGTACTCCAACCAGGAAGAAAACCTACTTACAAAGGGCGTAGAAGACTGTTATACTTAACATGATTTGCCAGCATGATAAACATTGCCTTTTCCAGAGCTTGGCCAGGTAAAGGAGTTGGAAAACAGGCAATAGTTAGTTAGATCTTCATGGGTCTAGCAAGTGTTTTGTCATTAAGAGGGTAACACAAACCAGTTTACAACCATTAGGAAATCATTATGATGACAATGAAGCACTAAGAAGAAACCTAGGCTTGGTATGTTGCAAGAACAGGAGGTTTTGGTGCAGTTTAGCGGGAAGGATATCTGCTCAGGATCTGGAGGATCTGCTATTGTTGACGAGTAAGGAGAAATTTGCTGTAAATTTAGGAGAAAAACAGCACAAAAGCCGAGAAGGATTAAAAAGAGGCATAACCAAAGATGTCAAATGATCTGATTGGCTCTATTTAGTGTCAAGGTACAAGCAATGGTGGCCATCCAGTCTTACAGTTCATTCAAGATGATACCCCCCTCACTCTTTTTGTAAATGAACAATAATCTTACATTCACAGGGTTTCATCATATATCAATATCTGGTCACAGCATGAATAGCCTACCCAGACAAGTAGTCACCATTTGAAAATCCTTAAAATGTAGTTATGGTCCAACCACCAGGGCCAACTTCATTTGATGGATCCCTTACCTCGAGCCTTTATTGAGTTGATTGATTGTTGACCCAGTTTATAAAGAGCATGATGCTTCTTTCCCATGTTAGTAGCTTAATAATTTGTGCTTAGCTTTCATGATGAGTTGTTCAGTGCACTCCTTTAACAGTGCTAACATCTACGTATGCCCAAGTTGTAAATGGCTAAAAATGATTCCTGTGCCATCCTTTATCATTCTCATATTGAAATAAAACTGGTAGTTAAGAATTAATTTTCCATGCTAGTCAAGCATAGATGTTGTGAAACTCAGTGTTTGTACTGAATATTATTGCATTATCACTGACAGCTTGCAGTCCATCATCTTGACATTGTAGTCATCACTCATTATTATTATACATTTGTGGAATTCAGTCATTCACAAACTCATTACACTTTCCAATTTTCAAGAATAACTTTGTTATCCACAGATGGAGGGATATAAATATTGGCTACAAATAAACAGATATGTCCTTTAAATCTCACAACGTTATCGATTTCTAGTACTGAGCAATCTTCTTCTTCCACTTCAAGTCTGGTAGCAGAGGTAAACAGCCCAAGCAAGACTGCTACTGGTAGGTTACAATATGCTCGACTCTGGTCTCCTTTTGAAGTACACTGCATGTGTTCAGCTATAGAGAGGACAGGAGTAAAGGTTCTTGCAGCATTGCAGTTTCTTTTTTTTATATCAGAATGTCAAATCTACATGAGTTATGCAGTACGAAGGACAAATTCCAAGGTAAAATCCTGTCATGATGAAGCCCATCCTATGAGCTAGAATTTTGACATTCAGAACTGCTCTCAGCGATAAACGGTCTTGGTCATGGACATGATTCTGAGTTTAGGCAGTGGTGGTTTCACCTATTTCTGAGACTTGAGTTGTCATCACATTCAACTTGTCTCTGCAAGCCAGCTTAATTGTTTAACAAAGGATAGCGTATAAACTGGAGTATGCAAGCAGGAATGGTTCAGCCCTCAATGATAGATCTTAGACAATTATTCATATCTGTCTCCTGAAGGCAATGTGACTATTCCCTTGGTGGTAGTTTTGACACAGATATACGTAAATCGGTATCTGTATAATGTATATGGGATAAAGCACCACCTGGCGTACATCATAAGTATATTGCAAGTCATTGAGAAGTTCCATAACCATATAGAGGAATTAGGCCAAAGGCCAAGTTTCTTTATCAAATTGTGGTACTCCAAGGTGACTTGTAATATCCTTATCATGTATGCCAGTAGGTACTTTATCCTATATAATAAATGGTCACCTTTCCCACAAACCACTTAAAACCTTGGTGCATACTTCTTTCATGTGAAGGAGCGAGCATGTTTGCAAACATGAATACAAATCAAACCTCTAGTACAAAGATAAACACATCAAAAACCTGTTAGATATTTGTTGCAACAGATATTAGAAACAGTCCAATACAAGTCCATTTAAAAACAGAACGTGTAGAAACATGAAGAAAGATTTTAGCTTTCTATCTAAGGAGTTAAAAAAAAAACATTCTCTTTCTGCTAGTCATTGTAAGCTATTAAAATAGAGCGGAGTAAAGAAAAGCAATGTCTGTACCTGAAACAGCTGCTTTATTTATGCTACGTGATTGTGCAGGCCCACTATGTGTGTATTTGCTCGTCTGTGTTTATACTAAAACGACTAAAGTATTGTTATCAAAAAATTAAATTATGGTCTATGATCTAACCTGCCTTTCACCTTGGCTGCTGGCTCTGGCAGCAGGCATTGTGACGTCTGAACTCAACTGTAATAACCTTATAATAATTGGCTTCTGACTTCTTTATAATCAGTGACTTGGTGCATCGCAAGTCACTGAATATAAAGAAATTTGTGACTGTCATTTATTCAAAGATTACAGAATCCCATGTATTATAACATCATAACAGTGGCCATCCATCAAGCTGAGACTCAGGGACCTTAATCCCTTCCATGCTCATGACGGAATGGTTCCTTCATGAGCACAAGTGCAAGTGTGCTCATGCTGGAACCATTCCGTCCTGAGCACACTTGCAAAAAATCCCTCTGCTATAAGCAGCCGAGGGATTTCCAATTGTTTTTTGCCTTGTGAGGTGGGGAAGAACTTCCCCAACCTCCCAAAGCACGTTTTTTGTTCTCCTTGTAATGACGATCGCGCACATGGTGTGATGTTGTAATTCCAACGAAAACAAAACTGAAACTTAGTTTCAGTTTCAAAGTTTCGGTGCTTGTGGGGCTATCTCAGTCCCCCCAAGCACCGAAACACATGGGAGAGGTATCGTGGGAAAGGGGAGAATTTTCCCTTTCCAATGGCACCCTTTCCTAGTGGATCCCTGGTTGGGGATCACCCCAGGAGGGCGATTTCCAAGCACGGATCCTCCCATTAACACCAGGGAGGGAGGAGCAGCCCCTTGGGCAAGGGCCTTTGCTCCCCCACTAAACATTTGCCACAGACAGTCTTGCTGCCCCACCTGTGGTGCAAAGGGGGGCATAGCAAGCCAATGCCCCCACCCCACCCCCCAAAAAAATGCTACAATCTTTATGCCCCCACTGGGAGACAGATTGGCCAATAGCCACTTATCTGCCCCTCGGAGGGTAGAAAGCCCACTACACACCAGGAATTTTTCCCCCCAAAGTTCGGAGTGGGACTACCCAGAATGGGCATGCCAATGCTCCCACCTACCCAAAAAATGTTCACAATCCACCTGACCCCCCAGGAGGCACAGGGTGGTGGTAGCTCCTGATCTGCCCCCCGGGGGGGGGGCGCAGGAAAGCAACTAGGCACCATTGATTAAATTTTTTATACATAGGGGTGGGGGCAGCCAAGAATGGGCATGCCAATGCCACCTCCCCCAAAAAATTGCTCCAGTATTTCTGGCCCCCGGGAGGCAGATGGCGGCATTAGCCCCTTACCTGCCCCCTCGGGGGCAGAAAGCCCACTAGGCACCAGGGGTAAATTCTTTTCAATATTCAAGGGTGGGGGTTGCCCAGAATGGGTATACCAATGCCCCACCCCCCAAAAAAGATTCCACAGCCTTTCTCCCCCCCAGGAGGCATATGGGGGCAGTAATCCCTAATCTTCCCCCATGGGGGCAGAAAGCCCACTATGCACCAGGGATTTTTTTCCCCCAGAGTTTGGGGTGAGGGCTACCTAGAATGGGCATGCCAATGCCCCTACCCCCACCCCCCAAACCTTTTCCACAGTCTAGCTGTCCCCCCTAGGAGGCAGAGGGTGGTGGTAGCCCCTCATATGCTTCACTGGGGGTGGGGTGCAAAAAGCCCCCTAGGCACCAGGGATTCTTTTTTTTAAACATAGGGGGCTTCCCAGAATGAGCATGACAATGTCCCCACCCCCAAAAAATTGCCACAGTCTTTCTGCCCCTCCTGGGAGGTAGATGGGGGCAAAAGCACCTTATCTCCCCCCTCGGGGGGGGGGGCAGAAACCCACTGGGCACCAGGGTTACATTTTTTTAACAATTCAGCGTTGAGGGCTGCCCAGAATGGGTATGCCAATGCCCCCACCCCTAAAAACGATGCCACAGTCTTTCTGACCTCCCAGGAGATAGATTAGGGCAATAGTCTCTGATCTGCCCCCTGGGAGGGGCAGAGAGCCCACTAGGTGCCAGCAAATATGTAGGCTTTTATATGTAGTGGGGGGGGGGGCTGCCCAGAATGGGCATCCCAATGTCCCCACCCCCCCATAAAAATAGCCACAGTCTTTCTGCATCTGCGTTTTTAGTACCGCGCTCGGCAGCCATCAGGGAATCCTACCAAACCCAGACTTTTCTGAAAACTAGACACCTGGGGGAGTTCAGGGAGATATGGCTTGCATGGATGACCAAATACTTTCTTACCCAGAATCCCTGGCAAACCTTAAATTTAGCTAAACAAATAACATTTTCCTCACATTTCTGGCTGGAATCACTTCACCAGCACAAATGTTCCACCACTCAGCGCTTCCTTCAGTCTCCTGAGTAAAATGATACCTCAATTTTGTTGTGTTGGTGGGCCAAGTTCCTGCGACTGGGAAAGGCCAAAAACATTCGGATTGAGGGTATAGCACCGCAAACTCTAAGCGCTATATATTTTGTTTAGAATACCTTTATATGAGATTCTGCATTGGACACTCACACAAGTGAGGTATCATTTTTATCAGGAGACCAAGGGAAACGCTGTGTGGTAGACCATTTTTGCCAGTGCGGGGATCCCACATAAAAATGTAAGGAAAATGTGATTTTTCTAGTTACATTTGCGGTTTGCAGGGATTCTGGGTAGGAAAACATTTGGGAATCCATGCAAGCCATACCTCCCTGTACTCCCCCGGGTGACTAGTTTTCAGAAATGTGTGGGTTTGGTAGGTTTCCTCCAATAGCCACCTAGCACGGGATCCCACACATAAATATGTAGAAAATCTGATTTTTTTAAGCTAAAGTTGAGGTTTGCAGGGGATTCTGGGTAGGAAAACGTTGGAGGTCCACGCAAGCCATAACTTCCTGGACTTCCATGGGTGTCTATTTTTCAGAAATGTGCTGGTTTGGTAGGTTTCCCTAGATGGATGCCGAGCCTGGGGACAAAAACCCAGGTGACCCCCCTTGCAAAACCAGGTTGTTTTGTGATAGGTAATTGTGATGTCTCCACAATATGTTTTGGGCCCTTCCCTGCCACAGACAATTGGTCCACCTACATGAGTTAGCTACCATTTTTATCAGAACACTTTGGGGAATGCAAGGTGGGTCGAATGTTGTGGATCCATGCAGATTCCAGAGCTTTCATCACAGAAATGGGTTTGAAATTTTGTTTTTTTCCCCAAAGTTTGAGGTTTGCAAGGGATTCTGGGTAACAGAACCTGGGGAGAGCCATACAAGTCACCCCACCCTGGATTCCCCTGGGAGTCTAGTTTCAAAGCATGTATAGGTTTGCTAGGTTTCCCTAGGTGCCTGTAGAGCTAGGGTTCAAAATCCACTGCCAGGTACTCTCCACAAAAAGGGTCAGTTTTCACTGTAAAAATGTGGTGTGTCCATGTTGTGTTTTGGGCTGTTTCCTGTCCTGGGCACTAGGCCTATTCACACAAGTGAGGTACCATTTTTATTGAAAGACTTTGGGGACTGCAGAGTGGGTGGAATTTTGTGGATCCACGCGGATTCCAGAACTTCCCATCATAGAAACGTGAGGAAAATGTTTTTTTTTTTACAATGTTTGAGGTTAGCAAAGGATTCTGGGTAACGGAACCTGGTGAGAGCCAGACAAGTCACCACATCCTGGATTCCCCTGGGTGTCTAGTTTTCAAAAATCTATAGATTTGCTAGGTTTCATTAGGTTTCGGCAGAGCTAGAGTTAAAAATCTACAGCTCGGTACTTTGCAAAAAAGGGTCAGTTTTCACTGTAAAAAGGCGGTGTGTTCAAATTGCGTTTTGGGCTGTTTCCTGTCACTGGCACTAGACTTACCCACACAAGTGATGTACCATTTTTATTGGAAGACTATGGGGAAGGCTGGGTGGGTGGAATTTTGTGGATCCACGCGGATTCCAGAACTTTACATCACAGAAATGTTAAGAAAATGTCTTTTTTTACAAAGATTTAGGTTTGCAAGGGATTCTGAGTAACAGACTCTGGCGAGAGCCAGAGAAGTAACCCCATCCTGGGTTCCCCTGGAGTCTAGTTTTCTCAAATGTATAGGTTTGCTAGGTTTCCCTAGGTGTCGGCAGAGCTAGGGTTCAAAATCTACAGCTAGGCACTTTGCAAAGAAAGTGTCAGTTTTCACTATAAAAATGTGGTGTGTGCATATTGCATTTTGGGCCATTTCTTGTTGCGGACAGTAGGCCTACCCACACAAGTGAGGTACCATTTTTGTCAGAAGTCTTTGGGGACTGCAAGGTGTGTGGAATTTTGCAGATCCGTGCAGATTCCAGAACTTTCAATCACAGAAATGTGAGGAAAACGTGTTTCTTTTGACAATGTTTGAGGTTTGCAAGGGATTTTGGGTAATAACACCTGGTGAGAGCCAGACAAGTCACCGCATCCTGGATTCCCCTGGGTGTCTAGAGTTAAAAAATATATAGGTTTGCGAGGTTCCCCTAGGTGCCGGCAGAGCTGGGTTTCAAAATCTATAAGTATGGGAATTTTCAAAAAAGGGAGCCGTTTTCATTGTTAAAATGTGGTGTGTCCACGTTGCTTTATGGGGTGTTCTCTGTCGCGGGTACTATTCCTACCCACACAAGTGAGGTGCCATTTTTATCGGATGACTTCGGGGAATGCGAGGTGAGTGGAATTTTTTGTATCCACATTGATTCCAGAACTTTCCATCACAGAAATGTGAGGAAATGTTGTATTTAATTTTACAAAGTTTAAGGTTTGCAAGGGATTCTGGGTAACGGAACCTGGTGAGAGCCAGACAAGTCACCCCATCCTGGATTTCCCTGAGTGTCTAGTTTAAAAAATATATAGGTTTGCTAGGTTTCCCTAGATGCCGGCAGAGCTTGGGTTCAAAATCTACAGCTAGGCACTTTGCGAAAAAGGGGTCAGTTTGCACTGAAAAAATGTGGTGTGTCCAAGTTGCGTTTTAGGCCTTTTCCTGTCATGAGCGTTAAGGCCTACCCACACAAGTGAGGCACCATGTTTATCGGAACAATTTAGGGAATGAAAGGTGGGAGGAATTTTGTGGATCCATGCAGATTCCAGAACTTTCATCACAGAAATGTGAGGAAAATGTGCTGTTTTTGACAAAGTTTGAGGTTTGCAAGGGATTCTGAGTAACAGAACCTGGGGAAAGCCAGACAAGTAATGCCATCCTGGATTCCCTGGGTGTCTAGTTTTAAAAAATGTATAAGTTTGCTAGATTTCCATAGGTGCCTGTAGAGCTAGGGTTCAAAATCCACTGCTAGGCACTTTGCACAAAAATGGTCCGTTTTCACTGTTAAAATGTGGTGTGTCCATGTTGCGTTTTGGGTCGGTTCCTGTCGTGTGCAGTAGGCCTACCCACACAAGTGAGGTACTATTTTAATTGAAAGACTTTGGCGAATGCAGGTTGGGTGGAATTTTGTGGATCCAAGCAGATTCCAGAACTTCCCATCATAGAAATGTGAGGAAAATATGTTTTTTTACAATGTTTTAGGTTTGCAAGGGATTCTGGGTAACAGAACATGGTGGGAGCCAGACAAGTCACCCGATCCTGGATTACCCTGGGTGTCTGGTGTTTTAAAAAATGTATAAGTTTGCTAGGTTTCCCTTGGTGCTGGCAGAGCTAGAGTTAAAAATCTACAGCTAGGCACTTTGCAAAAAAGGGTCAGTTTTCACTGTAAAAATGTGGTGTGTCCACGTTGTGTTTTGGGCCGTTTCTTGTCACGGGCTCTAGACTTACCAACACAAGTGAGGATCCACTTTTATTGGAAGGCTATGGGGAATGCTGGGTGGGTGGAATTTTGTGGATCCACGCAGATTCGAGAACTTTCCATCACAGAAATCTTAGGATAATGTGGGTTTTTTACAAAGTTTGAGGTTTGCAAGGGATTCTGGGTAACATAATCTGGGGCGAGCCAGACAAGCCACCCCATCCTGCTTTCCCCTGGGTGTCTTGTTTTATAAAATGTATAGGGCTGCTAGGTTTTTGTAGGTGCCGGCAGAGCTAGGGTTCAAAATCTACAGCTAGGCACTTTGCAAAGAAAGGGTCAGTTTTCTCTGTAAAAATGTGGAGTGTCCATGTTGTGTTTTGGGCCATCGTGGGCAATAGACCTACCCACACAAGTGAGATACCATTTGTATAGGAAGACTTTGGGAAATGCGGGGTGGGTGAAATTGTGTGGATCCACTCAGATTCCAGAACTTTCATCACAGAAATGTGAGGAAAATGTGCTGTTTTTGACAAAGTTTGAGGTTTGCAAGGGATTCTGAGTAACAGAACCTGGGGAGAGCCAGACAAGTCACGCCATCCTGCTTTCCCCTGGGTGTCTAGTTTTAAAAAATGTATACGTTTGCTAGATTTCCATAGGTGCCTGTAGAGCTACGGTTTAAAATCCACTGCTAGGCACTTTGCACAAAAAGGGTCAGTTTTCACTGTAAAAATGTGGTGTCTCCATGTTGTGTTTTTGGCCGGTTCCTGTCGTGGGCAGTAGGCTTACCCACACAAGTGAGGTACTATTTTTTTTTAAAGACTTTGGTGAATGCAGGTTGGGTGGAATTTTGTGGATCCACGCGGATTCCAGAACTTCCCATCATAGAAATGTGAGGAAAATGTGTTTTTTACAATGTTTTAGGTTTGCAAGAGATTCTGGGTAACAGAACCTGGTGGGAGCCAGACAAGTCACCCCATCCTGGATTACCCTGGGTGTCTAGTTTTAAAAATGTATAAGTTTGCTAGGTTTCCATTGGTGCCGGTAGAGCTAGAGTTAAAAATCTACAGCTAGGCACTTTGCAAAAAAGGGTCAGTTTTCACTGTAAAAAATGTGGTGTGTCCACGTTGTGTTTTGGGCCGTTTCTTGTCAGGGGCTCTAGACTTACCAACACAAGTGAGGATCCACTTTTATTGGAAGGCTATGGGGAATGCTGGGTGGGTGGAATTTTGTGGATCCACGCAGATTCCAGAACTTTCCATCACAGAAATCTTAGGATAATGTGTTTTTTTTTTTACAAAGTTTGAGGTTTGCAAGGGATTCTGGGTAACAGAATCTGGGGCGAGGCAGACCAGCCACCCCATCCTGATTTCCCCTGGGTGTCTTGTTTTATAAAATGTATAGGGCTGCTAGGTTTTTGTAGGTGCCGGCAGTGCTAGGGTTCATAATCTACAGCTAGGCACTTTGCAAAGAAAGGGTCAGTTTTTTCACTGTAAAAATGTGGAGTGTCCACGTTGTGTTTTGGGCCATCGTTGGCACTAGACCTACCCACACAAGTGAGATACCATTTTTATTTGAAGACTTTAGGAAATGCGGGGTGGGTGAAATTGTGTGGATCCACACAGATTCTAGAACTTTCCATTACAGAAATATAAGGAAAATGTGTTGTGTTTTTACAAAGTTTGAGGTTTGCAAAGGATTCTGGGTAACAGAACCTGGTAAAGCCAGACAAGTCACCCCATCCTGGATTTCCCTGGTTGTCTAGTTTTTAAAAATATATAGGTTTGCTAAGTTTCCCTAGGTGCCGGCAGAGCTAGGGTTCAAAATCTACAGCTAGGCACATTGCAAAAAAGGGTCAGTTCTCACTGTAAAAATGTGGTATGTCCACGTTGCGTTTTGGTCTGTTTCCTGTTGCGGGCACTAGGTCTACCCACACAAGTGAGGTACCATTTTTATTGGGAGACTTAGGGGAACACAAAATTGTAGAAGATTGACTTTCGATGCATTTCTGCCTTCCGAATGTAAGACAATGAACAAAAAAGAAGTCACTTTGAAATATGTCCTTTAATTCACATGCCAGTATGGGTACCCACAATTTTGGAGATGTGCAAATAGCTACTGTTTCTAAACTCTATATTTTGTTTTCATTTCACAAATACATAGGTGTCTTTCTTACTGTTTTTGCACTATTTATATTTTGCCAAATGAATTGCTTTATACCCAGTACACAATAAAAAATTCATTGCAAGAAGCTGCTCAGTTATTGTCTCTGAGGTCCTCGGGTTCTTGGTGAAGGTACAAGTATTATATATCCCCACAACCATAAGGGACCAGAAAATGTAACTGTATATTGCTTTAAAAAATCTGTCATACTTAGAAGAAGTTGTAGGTGAAAACGTTGGCACAAATGGCTGCTTTTTGCAACTAATTTTCAATTTTTCCAATTTTCAACTGTTAGTTTCTATTAGAAAACCTTCAAAGATCTACATAAATGACCCCTTGCGAAATTAAGAATTTTGTCTCACTTGTAGAAATGTATAGCTTTCCAGGATCCATTATTGCTTTCGTACCCATTTTTATCATTAACCGGAAGGAGGTTGAAAGCACAAAAATAGGCTATGTCCAAGTAAAATGCCAAATCTGTGTAAAACTTTTTGGTTTTCTGACAAAAGTCTGTCAGTCCCAGAAAGCTGGGAAGATGGTGATTTCAGCACCACAAACCCTTTGTTGCTACCATTTGCTGGGAAAAAACAGACACTTTCATCTGCAGCACTTCTTTCCCATTTTTCCCCCCAAAAACAAAATTTTGCTGTATTTTGGCTAATTTGAGGGTCTCCTCCAATGGAATCAACTAACCCTGGGTACCTTAAAAATTCCCATGATGTTGGAAAAAAAGACGCAAATTTGGCATGGATGCCTTATGGGGTCAAAAAGTTACCGGGGCCTAAGCACAACCTACTCCAAATAGCCAAAAAAGGCTTAGCACAGGGGGGAATAGGCCTAGCAGCGAAGGGGTTTATGTCGTTCACATAGGGACATAATACTCATCACCATGCCTAACTGATTGAATGACAGCATCCACCACCTGAATGAGAGACCAATTTATAAGTCGGTCAACGGCCCATTGTTCCACCACGCAGGCAGTGAGAGTGTGACAAAAATGTTGTGCACTTGCCTGCAGGAGCAGGATACGAGCAGTGCATAATCCGAGTTGCACAAGACCAGTCCCTGCTGTCTGAGGCCGGCTGTGGAAAGTGGTTTTTGCATGCAGGAATCAGGAGGTGGAACACTAGCCTAGAAATCATTAGTCTGCCACCTGCATCGGAGGTGTTGACATGAATGCTCCATTGAAAAGATTGAGGAACTATGCAGTGATCCCTTTGTGAGCTTAGAAGAGAGAGCAGTCACACTTCTCTGCATGTGCCCTATCTATCCCCTTATAGCTGTGCACTTTAGAAATTGCCTGGTGAGCCTTGAGAGCTTAACATGACATCCCATTGCAGAAGCAGGAGAAAAAGCACTCTATTGAGAACAGAAGTGATCCTTTAACTCATATTTGTGCTATCCAAGTGCAACTGCCTTTTCTTTCTGATGTGATTGCACAGCATTTAGAACTGACTCATTTTCTGATTCAGTATATTAGCCTTTTTAATTTCACATTAGTTAATGGAATTAGGGTACTAAATACATCTGTTAAAATGTAAAAATTTGTCATGTGTCTTCCCCATTTAAATTTAGGCACAGTGGCTACAAAATTAGATGCGTAATGTGAAAAATTTAGGGGGCATATTTTGCAAAGTGCTGCAGCTGCATGAAAAGAAAGTGACTTTCCCATATTTTGCATTGTGGAACTTGCCCTGGCAAAAGAGCTAATCCTTTGTCTGTGTTCCTGCTCTATATTACAGATGCAGGTGCAGAGGCAAAGAGGCCATCAGAAAGAGCAAAGATTATATGCCATATAAAGGTGGCACACAGTCAGTGCACCCTGTAAGTACCCATATTTGAAGGGTGTTTGGGGGTTCCCAGGAACGCTCCCTTTTTACCTGTGCAGATGGGTGCAGTCCCTCAGTGGTACAATATGGTGCTTTAGTTGATCAATTAACCCCTTTATAATATGATGAATCAGGATGATAAGTGAAAACATAAATATAATTTAGATTGCATGAACACGCATAAGGCCTCTGTAGGGATATAGGGATTAGAGGAACAGATCGAATGCATTAAAGTTCTGGCAAATAGATTTTTGTATGAAGGAAAAACCATTTAATTTAAGGCAAAGTGAGTCTCTTGTGGGTTCCCGTTTCCAAATTCCACAACCTGATATGACTCTAAAGATCACCTGCCCATTTTGTGCTGTTACTTGAGCCGAAGCAACACCTGGGACTGGGTTGCAGTGCGGGAGACAATGAGGAGAATGAGGGGCACTCTAAAAGAGCACATGACATCACTTTAGTATCTGGGGGTACAATTCTGCTGATCAAATGGAATCAATCAAGATTCAGCTCAGGGGTGGAACTTATGGGGATCAGAGTGTGAAAGAGGGTCCCGGATCTAAAAGCATCAGAAGTTAAGACAGAACTTCTAGAACAGTGGTGCCTGGCAACTCTGAGAGTGGTGGGGTGGGCAAAGGGTGGGTGGGTGCATTCATGCGCTACATGCACGGTGCTATGAAATAAAATAAAATAAAAAGCCACTTACCCTGAATGCTGCATGACGACAAGTCTTCCATGCTCCAGTCCTCTTTTTCTCTTGACCAGGCTCCAGCACAGGCCCCAGGCAACTCCCTTAACCGATCCTGCACTGCACCCATACTGTTAACCAAGAAAACACAAGGAGATGATGGATGAAGCACTGAAACTTTTCAGACACTCACCCCCAGTCCCAGAGCTGGGTTGAATCCATCATCATTCTTTAGCTCACTTTGCCACCCTAGTTAAGACACAGCTATATGCAAATCAGTGTTGACTATCTGCCTCATGGGAACAGTCCAGCTGAAACTGTCAAGCCATGTTTTCCCTGTATCGGAAACAAGCATCCTGGGACCAGTTTCGGGCTAACAGCCCTCATCAGCCAGGCTAACTTTAATCCAGTGGCAAACTGTTAACCAGCACGAGAGAAGCACCAGGATTGGTGGGGGTGGCCTTTCTTGGCACTCCCGAGGAGAGTGAAGGCCTGTGCTTGCTCTTAACCAAGCTGTCGAAGACAGCTGAGTTGAGATGTTTAAAGTGTTCATGTCGGGCTGGCATCGCAAAACAGCCAGACAAAGAGACATGCACACTTTAAACTTAAGTACACAGGCAGTCCACCACTCCTCCCTGCTGCTGTCACTCAGCAGGCCCCCCCCCAATCCGGATACTCGGTTCGGGATGGGTCAATGAAAAATAAATGTCAGTAAATTAACTTAGTTACCATTTTAATTTTCATCTCTGGGGTCATTTTAGTTAGTTTTGCAACGCTCCTTTGGTCTAACGGAGGAATTGCCCTTGCCCTAGAATCAGAAGGGACTGCGCAAAAACCCTCAGGAGTTCAATGGCTTTTCTCTGAGCCTTTTCCATAATAACTTTTAGCAGGTTTGACCTGCCAGTATCTATTAGGGTAAACTGAGGAAGTGGTAATGATCACACAGCTCATAATTCTTGTACTTTTGCACAGGGATCAGAATTTTGCACTAAAGCTACATTCAGGGCCTAATACAGGATCTGGTGAGTGGAAGAGGAGCCAAGACATCTTAGTCCAATACTAGCCAGGAAGGGGCTGTACTAAGTAGGAAGAAGACAGTGGAAGATTGAGGCACCAGCTGCTGTGTAAACCATGACTGTGAAAGTAAAGTATCTTCTGACATACACAGTCTCTCCATCAGACACTTCACCCCTACTCTTAATGTTCTGTAAGGTGTATAAGACTTTTGTATTGAGATGCCTTTGACCATTAACTAAAAGGGTAACATTTATGGTTGAATACCCAAATACCAAGAGTTCAAAGTAATGGGTTAAATTAGTGATATCATTGTTTTGCCAATGAATTTATGAGCAACTACTGGTGGATAATTAACATAAGGTGATGGCACAGGTATTTACATGAGATACTCTTGCCAACAGCTGCAGGCAGGTGGCAGAGCCCCTCCTTAAAGTTTTCAGCCCATGAATACAAGTGGGAATTACATTTAAGCAGTCACCCCCAACCACCTGCACTCTTAGAAAGCAGCAAGCCAATTGTGAGAAAGTGGATTATTAGCAGGGGTGGATGGCAGTCCACCACAATTATTAATGTCGCTATTCTTGTTAGTTCAGGAAAAAGTTTCAGTCGTTTAAACCTGAGCTCAACTCCTGGTAGCTATGGTACAGATCAGGAATGGCTAAACTAAGAAAATATGTAACGTTTTTAATAGTAGAATAAAAACGTTAAAAAGTAGAAAACACAGCACAATAAAAACCCCACTCCAATATATGAAAATATAAAATATAAAACAAAAAAAATCCAGTCAAGGGAACTGAAAATATGATTCTTGGAGTGTTGTAGAGTGGAGTAGCAAGGAGTGCAGTATCGTAGTGTGGAGTGTTGTGAGGTGCAATGGAATGGTGTAGAATGGAGTAGTGTCATAGAGTGGAGTGGTGTAGGGTGGAGTAGAGAGGAGTGGTGTAGAGTGGAGTAAAGTGGCATGGAGTATCGTCGAGTAGAGTGGTGTAAAATGGAGTAGAGTGAAGTGTCATAGAGTTGAGTGCCATACATAGTGTGGTGTGGAGTGGCCTTGAGTAGGGTAAAGTGTTGTATACTGGAGTGGAGTGATGTGTTGTAGAGTGGAGTGATGTAGAGTGTAGTGGCGTAGAATGGAGGGACACCGAGTGGAGGGTCATAGAGTGGAGGTTGTAGAGTGACACAGAAAGGAGCGGAGAAGAGTGGCGTAAAGTGGAGTATAGTGTTGAGCGGAGTGGGATAGAGTGGCAGTGGCATAGAGGGGAGTACCATAGAGTGGAGTTGCATAGAATATAGTAAAGTGATATAGAGTGGAATGGAACAGAGTGGCGTGGCATAGAGTGGGGGGTCATAGAGTGGAGGGTATTAGAGTAACATAGACTGGAGTGGAGAAAAGTGACGTAGAGCGTAGTGAAGTGGCATAGAGTGTGGTGCTGTAGAGTGGCATAGTGTGCACTAGGTGGAGTGGCATAGAGTGAAATGTTGTAGAGTGGAGTGGCGTAGAGTGGATTAGTGTGTCATGGAGTGGAGTAGAGTGGCATAGAGTAGAGTAAAGCATTGTACAATGGTGTGGAGCAGAGTGTCCTAGAGTTAAGTGGCATAGACTGGAGTATGTCCAGGTGTGGTAGTGCACTGCCATTACAGGCAACACATTTTCAATTGAAATTACCATTACATTTGCACAGACATGCAGTTTTAATGATAAAACTATATAGAGCACAAACGATAATGTGTAGAATTCGGCATCACCTAGAGTATTGAATTGTTTTGATCATATTAAAATGTTTGTTTCCACCACACTTTAAAATTACTAAAAAGGTGGTTCTGTTTTTCCTTTCCTAATTCTGATATATTCTGAAATATTTGTACAGTTTATTTACTGATGTTGAAATGGTGTTGTGTGCTAGAAAAAAACACTACATCCTACAGCCTTTCCTGTTGCAAGTTTAAAACAACATTTAAAGGCCTGTTTATTGCCCTTTTACTTCTGAACTCCAGCATGGTAATTTTAGGTATGCTTCAGCACACCCACTCACCTACTTCCAGTGCTTATGGCATGTGTGTGAAATTGAGGAAGAGTATTCTTCATGTTATGCTAGTAGTAACAAAAATCAACAAGCTTGTATATAGAACAGAAATGCAAGATTGATGAAGTGGCAAAGACAAGTAGAATCAGTCAAGCAGAAAGACAGAGAGGGAGGAACCTCTTCCAAGAAATACAGCACATTTACTTCTCCCTGAACTAGCTTTCAGTGGAGACAGTTGAAAACATGCACTTTCGTGGAGTGCCTCATGAAAAAACAGAAAATAGTTCAATGAAAGCAAGCACTCATTGAAGAATGCACGCAGTCAGACAGCTTTTAGCATGTCCCTACTATGTCTGTGTAACCAGACAGCTGTGCTGTCTGAAAGGCTTCAACCTAATGATGTAGCTACTCAACTTCAATTTCTTACTACAGTTGTGTTGGCACAATGCCCGCACATTAGAATTCATTACGATGAAGAATTAATTTCTCTTCATGTTACTACTGATTCGAGCTGAAGACTTTAAAAATCTGATTTACATTAAACTGATTCTAACATGTTTTTGCAACAAATTACTACTTTTTGGGTTGGCTTTGTTTTGCATTATGGATTCCACTTTTAGGTTTCATGTCTGCAACCATACTACCTATTTCATATGAAGCAGCAATGCACCAAAGATTTAAGCAGTGTATTGTATGGGTGATAACATGAACATGTATTAGAAGGAATACAATTCCCTCTGCTGTGCATTAAAGGAGTTCTGTGATCATATAAAGGAACTGAGCATTTGGCCTTTTTCTTCTATGTCCCCACAGAACTCCTTGGAGAATTTCAATATTCTTACAATGTATGGCAGAGTAATTTATTCCATATATAATTTAAACAAAATTAAATCGATATCACTAACACATCCCCAGCCATCCATTCAAAGCCAACTCATAATAAAGGGCCTTCAGAGCAAGCAGCATTGGATTTATTTTAATATTTTTCTCAATTTGGACTATGGCTTCAGATGTGTACTATAAAGAATGCCTGCAACATATCTGTGACATCTATTTGCTAAGCACAGTGGCATTTTATAAATAGTTCAAACATTTAATCTTAAGGTTTAAATCAGTTTAATAATGTTTATTATGAAAATTATGTGTACTACATAAAACATGCATTCTTGCTCTATAAGGTGCTTTTTTTCAACCTTTCTTACTAAGGGCCTGATTACAATGTCGTTTGGAAACTGTCTCAAATGAATCAGTTCTGGAATAGTTTCCAAACAAATCGGGTCCCGTGAGTCCTGACGACTGATTACTATGCTTACCAATAGCGTTCAGTCAGACTCGCATTGACTTCAATGGGAGCCTGTGTTCCGAACACGAACACAGGCTCCCATTGACAAATGGGGTGGTTGGGGGAAACCTTGCACCCTGTGGCGGGCACCCCATTGTGCCTACCACATTGTGCATGGTTGGGAAGAGGGGACCCTTGGGTACCCCCTTGGGCTACATTTGGATGCCTCTGGGTGAACGGATGCCTGCTAGGGGCCCTCAAAGACTGATTCTGACAGCCTTTTCATCTTGGGTAAATGGCATCAGAACAGCAGACCAAATTGGTCATCATAATTGCTCGTAGGGAAACCGTTTCAATTGAGTTGTACCATTAGGCTCCGAAAGACTCGCGCTGACCCAATGCATTTCAAAACCGATTCAGACAGCCTGTAAAGTTTCTGGATATTGTAATCGATGGTTGGAAAAACTGTCCAATTTGGTAGGAAACATGGGTTCTGAATTGGATTTGGCAATACTGAATCCCCATCCGGAGCCCTTCCTAAATACATTGTAATTGGCCCCGAAGTAGAACTCCAGGAGCCTCTATCTTCTTAAGTGGTCTGATTTCTTCATTGACCAGGGATTTTGAATGTGTAATTAGAATTGCATCAAATCTCAATGCAAATTTTAAGTTGTATTGACTTTCTTGCTGTATTCCCCAATCAATTTGCAAATAAATCACAGTTCAAGAAAAAGGCATCAGCAGGAAAGGATTCAGGAGACTCTGTCTCTCTCTCTCTCTCTCTCTCTCCCTCCCCCCAGTCCTCAGAGGTCGTAACATTGCCTTAGAGTTGCAATAATACTAAGGCTTCTCTTACTTTCTGCCTTAGAGTTGCATAGAGTGCATGCATGTACAAGAAGATTAGGAGTTCACCTAAAATGTCCTTCCCCATATTCAAGTTCGTAAATTCATATTTTAAAAACTGCTTTCAATTTTCTACATATTTTATTTTTGTTCCTTACTAATTGCCCCGAGATCAGTTCTATGCTGCCATCCTCCCTCAGACGTTCCCGATTCTGCTGAGAAGAGGCTTGTACCTATGTATAATGATCAATATAAGTTTCCTGCTACAGAAAATAACAAATCTGTTTGTCATTCCTTATTCACTGTATTTCCTATGTCTTTAGGTTGTCAAAAATGAGTAATGCAGCTCCATATCAAAGCCAAAATGGTTTCTTGAACCAGGATGGTAGGAAGAGATAAGAGTAGGTGTGCGTCTTCTTTAGAGAACTGAAGGAGCTGTGTCAATTGAATGGTGATGACCTGCCTGGTTCCTGATCTCCTTTGGTGTCGGACGAGGGCCCTGCTGTTCCCTTTGATGTGCAATCTTTCCATCAGCTCTTTTTGCATGTAGGTTTGCATTCTCATACATTTTCTGATAACACACAGATAGTATTTACATTAACCAGTAATTTTCATCTCTGTCATCAAGATGGATTATTAAGAAATCCATGGATAATTGTAATCAACTTGGCTATGACAGAATGGTATAAAAACTTCTTCCTATTTTGAGCTACATCATAGAAACATGACGCAGCCAGGACACTTTGTCGTTCAATTCTAGTTGTCACATGTTGAGATCACTACATTGCCCAACATTAAGACGTCTGAAGTATTTCTGGATTCCACTTTATCAGTGAGCTTTCAGATTCATGTTTTGGTCATTCTTCCACATCCCATCCTAAGGTGTTGTTTACTGTTGTGCCATGATTGATGTGGTGGCTTGGAGAATTGTGGGAGCTAAGTATGATCACTGCATTTCCTTGTATACAATCAAATCTTACATTGACTGTAGCTGCTTTAGAATCAAGTAGCCGGAATGTACTTGGTTAGACCAAGGGTCGTATTGCTAAGTGAACTAATGCTTTGACTCCAAGGATATGTGATTGACCCCATGACGAGATGTTGGAACTCCAATGATCCACTCGTCCTTTCATTGCCTTGAGTTCAGAAAAATGAGTACAAATCCGCTGTACAGAAATATACATCACTTATGCAATACAATGCTGCTGCAAGGGGTGAATATGTGCTGCACAAATACATGCAGTGTTCAAGATGCATAAGGGTGGTGTCACTGGCTGCTGGTTTAACTACACATCACTTTCCAAGGTCTTTCATTCACTTGACTGTTTATTGCAATATCCCAAAATATAGAAAGCATGAGGTACAAATCTAATGATTAGGTGTGAGTTGTCCTCCTTTGACAGGTTCAAAATGTGAGTACAAGTGGTGAGAAGAGCTAGAAAAGATGGTGAGGATGTGTGGAGGAGGATAGAGGCTTTTTATATCAAGCAGTTTAAACCCGGATCATTCAGAATCTGTGTGAATAATATGTTTTCAGGAAATAAGTTAGGAGATTGTATTCCTTCCCGCCTTTGTGGCAAAGCTTTGCAATGTTCTCTGCTGCTTCATTGTTTCCAATGACGCTTGTACTTGTGCAGCAAGGCTTCTCAGTGCCTCGCGCTGTTTGTCATTGGTTCCAATAAAGCTTGCAGCTGTGTGGTGCTTTGCATCGCTCAGCATCAGTTCTGATGAGTCTTGTAGTTGTGCTGTGCTTTGCGTTACTCTGCGTTGGTTCCAGTGAACCTGTGCTGCATGTGGCGAGGTTTTCTGGCTATTCGCATTGCCTCGTGCCAGATTTGATTGCACCTTCAGTTAGGCACAGAGGAGTTCTCCCTGATGAAAGTCAAGGTCTCAGCACCTGGAAAGACACCTCTAGAGGATCAGGTACTCACTCTAGCAGGGCCCAGGCAACCACAGGTGCAGGTCCAGTGCAACATGTCAGTCGGGCAGTTGCAGGGAGGCCTTAGGAGCTTGTTGTGTCCCTGTGCCTCAGAACAGAACATCCTGCCAACACCTGTTCCCCTTTTGTGGCAGTATCTGGGAGAAATACACAAGGGCCAACTGCCAACTACACCCAGTCATGTGACTCAGGACACAGGGTGCAGGTACCAAATGGTTAGGACAATAAAATAAAAAATTTCTAAAAGTGGCATTTTTAAAATTGTGAATTAAATCGGACCTTAGCATAAAGAGGTGTTTTAAATTACAATTTCTTAAACACTAAACATGAGATTTTTACCTGCCCCAAAACAAAATACTTCACTTATTACATGTAAAAAGATATACCAATGTTATCCAATTGGCCTTACAGTAAGAGTTTTTCACTGCCAGAACACGGTAAACTTAAATGTATGTGTTCAACCTTTAAAGTACACTGCACCCTGCCCTATGAGCTGTTTCGGGCCTACCGTAGGAGTGACTTATATGTAGTATAAATTAAGGTTTATGTCTGGCAAAAGGGGTATTTTACCAGGTTGAAATGGAAGTTTAAAATTGCACACAGGCTGCGATGGCAGGTCTGAGATGTATTTTAAAAGGTTATTTTAGAGGGTGGCACATTGATTGCTGCAGGCCTACTAGTAGCCTTTAATTTACAGTCCCTGGTTGCATGTACTAATACTTTACTAGGGGCTTACAAGTAAATAAATGTGCCAACTGTATGTAAGCCAATTTTACCATGTTTTGAGGATTGAGCAGGAGCACTTAAGAATTGATTAACAGTGGTAAAATTTGAATAGTCCTCAAACCACCAAAACAGAGGAGGGAGGGCAAAAGGTTTTGGGGGAAAACTGTGCCACAGATGTCAGGTCTAACACTGAGTCTTTGCAAGTCTACTGTAGTGGTGATCATCTTTACAAAAATGCTGTGCATAAATCTGAGAGCAATTTAAATTGTGTGGATTATTGCAACTGTAACTTTAATATTTTGGAGGAAAGTTTTCGGGAGATGTGGATGAGACATATAATGACAAAATATTTTAAATAAAGGGACCTTATTGTTTATTACGACCATGGGAGCAAGATAAGAACAGATGGATTGACTTGCAGTTGGAGGAGCTGGTTATTGATTGCAGCCTTGCGGTTTGGTGTGTAACTAGATCAGCACTTGAGGAAAGTAACTAACCCCTAAGGTGGCACACGGGATTTGTTAATTGGGTCCATTCTGCATTTGTGAGACAAGTGGATAGCTCAGGGTTATTGAGGGAAGAGTTATGTGAGTTCAGATTCAAGATCATGCGGAAGCACACCCACTTAGGTAAGTTTTATCTGCACACTAAAGTTAGAAATGGAAGATACAGGTGTAACTGTTACCAAAAGTGTGGGAATGAGCAGGATTCACTTAAACTTTATAGGTGCAGTGGAGGATAAAAAGAAAACTACAATAAATATTTTTAATTTAAGGCAGAAATTATGTATTTAGCACCACAAACTTGTGTGTTCGACTTTACAGGAAACACACCAAACCGACAATTTTGTGAAACAGACAACTTTCTATCTGAATGAAGACTATTATCTGTATCAAGGGAGCTATGGAAGTTGAACAGAGAGTGGAGAGAATAGCATGGGACACGGATGATAAGGTTTCTTCAGTACTACAGCTGCGATCCTGAGAATTTGAGCACTGAGAAGATCTTAGTTGACAGCAAGGTATGGTAGGGAAGGATCTTGCAGATGCTGAAGAAGTGACTAGAGATGAGGAAGCAATCGAGGAGTCTAAGCTGAAACAGTGCATGGAGCTGTTAAATGGAATTCTCACATTCCTTGATGAAATGGAGGTGATAGAAGACTTAGGGCATGATTTAAATCTTGGCAGACGGGTTATTCTGTCATAACAGTGACAGATATCACGTCTTCCAAAATATAACTCCAATAGGATATGATGGATTTATATTTCGATGGACAGGATATCTGTCACCATTGTGACAGAGTAACCCATCTGCCAAGATCTAAATTAGGCCTTTAGAAAGGATAGGATAGGAGGTTTGAGGCTTTGAAGTACTGTGGATTATATGCATTCAATCATTTAAGATTTTTATGTACAATGCTTAAGCCGCAGGCTGCTGTGCAACATCAAACAGTGATAGTACAGTCAGGAATTATATCATGTGATGAGGGAGAAGGAACAAGGCGAGGCAGAGGATTTAGCTATCAGTGATAAAATAGTGTTAGGGAGTGGTTCCAGGGAGATTAAGTCCTGAGGCACATCAAAAGATGAGGGCCTTAAATTATAATTACACCAGGATGAAGAGTTGATATTTCGGCTAGACCCCTCGATTAGGAGATTGGGAAATCACTGGACTAAAGAGTGAATTGAGTGAATCATATGTGCAGTTAAGGAGACACAGAGAGATTGATGAGTCAGAAATAGTTGGCAGTGAAGACTTTGTAGATCGAACAAAAGAGAAATTTGCAAATAGGAGCACTTTTTTGGTGGGAGCTTTCTATAGTACGAACTCGAACCGAAGGTATCAGAGCACTTTACATGAGCACCAGTTGCTTTACAGATGGACACATTCACTTTGTTACTTGGGTAGATTAAGTGATTTGCCCAGGATCACAGAATGTAGAGTGTCCCTGTCGAGACTCGCACCCTGTTCCCGAGCTTCAAAGTCAATTGCTCTAGCCCTTCGGCCACTGATGGAGGAAATGTGGCCTAACAAATAAAGCTACTGACTTTGGAACATAGGGAATCAGACAGAATATTGGCCTGGCTCAGCATCATGGGATTATGGTCAAATCACGAAATCTCCTTCTGCCAAAAAGTGTAACATAGTTTTGTTTTGCTATAAAGCGCTCTAATGCCTGTAGGCCAAGTTGTCACTATTAAAAAAAACTGGACAATAAATGCTTGTCATTGCAAAATGTGCATGTTACTGCTAATTACAGAAATGCATGAAAAAGCAGTTCCAAGGGCAACCCTAGTAGTATATTCCATGGCTGGTTCAAGATATGAAAATGTAGAGGAAGGCTTCCTTGAGCAAGACATAATCATTTCTCCCTCTTTCAAATCCAATGCAAATGTTTCAGGGTGAGGGAAATATGTTTTTTTCCTCTCTGGTCAGTCCTCGGCTGAAATAAACAATTCAGTTTTAAAGTTGAGCTTATGCTGGAGACTCTTTTATACGTCCTCGATGGAACTCGGCAGCAAACAAAGGAGACATTCAAGGCATCTCTTTTCTATCCCTGTGTTCTGACAAGAGCTTATCAGAACATCCAAGCTGTACTAATGGAAATCAAATAATTGAAACAGAATGTTACGAGGCTAAAAATAACCATTTATAGTCATCACCTCACATGTACTCTGTATTGTAAAAAAGAAGCAGAATAAACTCAATCATCTGGAATAAAAGGCACTTTACTAGACCATTCTCTGTGACTTCACAGTGAAATCTACCAGCGTCGTAAAGTGCTTGGAATGGGAGGAATGGGAACTTCATGGTTAATACACCATATGTGATACTAATATTTTGACTTTAACAATTGAACTTTAAACTGTATATTCTCCAGGTATATTAGTACATGTCTCGCACCCATTCATGTAATCTTTCACACCCATTCACATAATTGGAGGGTGTAGTGGTGTACCTTCTCCCCCTAAAACTTTAAGGCATATTTACTAAGAAGTGACGGAGTGTGGAGTTAGCTTTCCTGGCTTAATGCCGCATTTCGCCACTTCCAAAACACAGGCTCCACCTCATTAACAACAATATGGTACAGCCCTGCGTTTCTCCATGCGCTGGCTCTAAATTTAGCAGCCTAGTGCCAACGCAGACGTCCACCTTTGCACCATAGTGCAAGAGTGTCTGCATTGAGTGGAAGATTGTTTATGTGCAGGAATGACTCCCTTCCTGTACATAAACAATCTTTAACTGGCGTTTTGTAACTTTTATGTGTGCTGCCTAATGCAGCACACATAGAAATTGCAAAGCGTCCTTTTGCTTCAAGGTCCAGGGAAGACATGGCTTGGCAGTTCGGGCTGGACTGTTCCCATGAGGCACAGGGTCAAACTGATTTGCATATAGCCATGTCTGAACTGGGGTGGCAGAGTGGGCTAAAGAACAGTGATGGATTAAACCCAGATCTTTTGACTGGGTGTGAGTGTTTGATTGATTCAGATGCTCTGTCCATCACCACCCCCTTTTGTACTGCTTTTGGCCGCCATAGGTGTGGCAGGGTATGCTCAGACGTGAGTCCTTTGCTCACTTTGCCACTGGATTCAAGCAAGCCGGGCTGAAGACGGCTGGAATGCCAGAAACCGGTCCTCGGAAGCTTGTGTCCGTCCAGGGAAGACATGGCTTGGCAGTTCGGGCTGGACTGTTCCCATGAGGCACAGGGTCAGACTGATTTGCATATAGCCATGTCTGAACTGGGGTGGCAGAGTGGGCTAAAGAACGGTGATGGATTAAACCCAGATCTTTTGACTGGGTGTGAGTGTTTGATTGATTCAGATGCTCCGTCTATCACCACCCCCTTTTGTACCGCTTTTGGCCGCCATAAGTGTGGCAGGGTATGCTCAGACGTGAGTCCCTTGCTCACTTTGCCACTGGATTCAAGCAAGCCGGGCTGAAGACGGCTGGAATGCCAGAAACCGGTCCTCGGAAGCTTGTTTCCGGTCCAGGGAAGACATGGCTTGGCAGTTCGGGCTGGACTGTTCCCATGAGGCACAGGGTCAGACTGATTTGCATACAGCCATGTCTGAACTGGGGTGGCAGAGTGGGCTAAAGAACGGTGATGGATTAAACCAAGATCTTTTGACTGGGTGTGAGTGTTTCATTGATTCAGATGCTCCGTCCATCACCACCCCCTTTTGTACCGCTTTTGGCCGCCATAAGTGTGGCAGGGTATGCTCAGACGTGAGTCCCTTGCTCACTTTGCCACTGGATTCAAGCAAGCCGGGCTGAAGACGGCTGGAATGCCAGAAACCGGTCCTCGGAAGCTTGTTTCCGGTCCAGGGAAGACATGGCTTGGCAGTTCGGGCTGGACTGTTCCCATGAGGCACAGGGTCAGACTGATTTGCATATAGCCATGTCTGAACTGGGGTGGCAGAGTGGGCTAAAGAACGGTGATGGATTAAATCCAGATCTTTTGACTGGGTGTGAGTGTTTGATTGATTCAGATGCTCCGTCCATCACCACCCCCTTTTGTACCGCCTTGTAAATAAGGCGAAGCCCGTATCGCCACTACGAAGTCCTGAAAAGTGACGTGGTGATGATAGGGACTTGTAAATATGCCCCTTTGTTCTTCCATTGACCAACCAGACAATGCTTTGTTTTATTCTTTTTATTGGCTATTGGTGTATGGATTATCTGCTAAAGTGTGGTTTGAAAGTCAGAAGAGGCAAAAAGGGATTCACTTTACTCTTGCTTTTAAATGCGAAACAAAAATCACAAAAAGTTTGCAGTGACTTACTCATGACTTAATCCTGAATTCTCAGAGTAACACAAATGCACTGAAGTTCATGAGTAAGCCGGGAGTACTAGTATAGTAATTCTTGCCTAAGCCTACACCAAAGTAAGTAAATCAGACCCCTAGTTTATGTTATTATTTTTATTTGTTAAAGGATTTGAATTTGTCGTTTTGTATTTTTCCACTTTAAACATATTTTAAGGACTTCATTTTTGGTATTTTACTTTTTAACATGCATGTATTTCTGTATCATAGCTTAGATATTATGGCCAAAAATCATGAAGTTAATCATGAATGAGTGCCTATGATATCGGTTTAATAAAGTATAAGTAAAATAATCACTCAATTAAATCTAAAACCAGTTCAGTTCTTTCTTCCTAAAGTTAATATAACTTTTTTGTTTGTACTTTTTTTACTGTCTCTACAGTAATCCTGGGCGCAGTTTGCGTAGTAGCGCTAAGCGTAGCTATGCAAAGTGCACTCCGCACAATGCGAGCTACGCATAGCTACACGAACTGCGTAGTGCACTGTGCAAAATGCTGTTCGCACTGATTGCACAGTGCCGGATGCTTGTCCGCACTGTGCAATCAGTGCAAACCGCATCTTGCACAGTGCAAGCAGTCGTTTTCTGCCGCTCGAGTAGATTTCTACTCGAGTGGCAGCTTTCTCAACACGGACTGGTAGTTTCTCCTTGCGAGCAGTCACAAGCATACGTGACCACTCGCAATGAGAAACCTGACCTCCCCACGTTGAGAATCTGGCTGGGAGGTTTATTTTCCACGCTCGCGATCGGCAACTTGATGTTGCTGATCGCAAACGAGGAAAAAGTCTCGCCAGGATGTCATTTTGCTTGCTCGCAGTCGCCAACTTGACGTTGAGGATGGCGAGCAAGCAAAAAATGACCGCTGCACTACGCTACGCGTGTTTGCACTGTGCTACGTGCAATTCGCGTATTGAAAAGTAGCACAAACTTTGCAAACTACACGAGCTTAGCGTAGTACTTCGCCCAGGGTTACTTTACGGTCATTGCAGAGTCAATCAATTCTGGATAAAGAACAACACTGCAATGGGACTAATTTGCCCCCTTTTATGCACCAACCATCACTGTCTATTTTATAGTATACACTTTACATTTCTGAAATTAGGGTTTAATGTATGTTCACGTAGTCCCTGACAGAGTGTAGGGCAATAGGATTTCATAACTCGGGCAGCAATACTTATTTTTCTATTGAATACTCTTTTTCCTCCCCTTTTCTCCGGACGAGAATTTACCAGGAATTGGCCCAGTACTGAGTTCACATTTAAAATAATATCCTCCTTTAAGAAGTTGATGTTTATTCGAAATGAATTCTGAAATACAGCCAATAGTGTCTATTTAGCATGCATCATAGGCATAAATCTTTTATCTCTTTAAATATAGACTTTCAATAGTGGATTTTCTGGAAGACGTAGCAAATATTGCTAGATTTTCACATTTGATATTAGATGAATCTTGGCTCAGTTGTCCATTTTGAGTACCTTACAATTGTTTTCGACAAAGTCATGTTTAGGCAGGTACAAAATAAGGGCCATGAACATGATTGTACTGATTGTACTATAGCGACACCACAATATCAGGGTGCGAGAAAATTGAGGACATAATATAGAGGTACAAAATATCAAAGGGTAAGTGCATACACGGAAGTATAGATCTACTATGCATAACTCCACATCTACATAGCTTTAAGATATATGAACAGCATAGGTGCATATATGTGATGGAGTTAGGTATAGAAAATCTAGACATATATACTTGTCAATGTTTTATTTCTCAATATTGAGTTTAATCAATAATGTGGATTTGATATTCAGGGTACACAATCACAAAACTAGAGATTGATATGTTATGTTATGTTATGTTATGTTAGGGCTATTTGTATTGCGCACGGCTGCTCCAGCGAAGGAGCGTCCCGGCGCACCGACAAGGTGGCGAACACAACACAACAGAAAACAGAAAATATTATTTAAAAATGGGGGTATGGATTTTAACATAACTCAGAGAACAGAAGGGTTTTAGCGGCCTTGCGGAAGGAAAGCAAGTCGCCAAGGGTCCGGAGTTTCAAGGGGAGAGCGTTCCAGAGCGCGGCTGCCCGCACCCTAAAAGAGCGACCCCCCGCCCGACTGAGTTTGAACCGAGGGGCTGCCACTAGTTCTTGGTCCAACGAACGCAAAGTGCGGCCCGGGATGTAAGAGCACAAAAGTTGGCACAGTAAGGGAGGCGGTAGGCCCTTCAAAATCTTGAAAGATATGCACAGTACTTTAAAATGGATCCGCTGCCTAACGGGTAACCAATGCAAGGCTCGCAAGGTTGGACCGGCCGAGCAAAACCTAGGAAGACCTACGATTGCTCTGGCCGCTGCGTTCTGCACTCTTTGAAGTCGGGTTAGCTCGGCCTGGTTTAACCCTATGAAAAGGGAGCTGGCATAGTCCAGCCGAGCCAAAACCGTTGCTTGTACCACAAGTTGACGGGTTGCGGCATCAAAATATTTAAGGGCAGGTCGCAGATTGCGCAAGATGCCAAAGCAGCACGCCGCCGTCCTTTTAGTGTGACCAACAAAGTTGAGGGAAGGGTCCAGCCAGACACCAAGATTTTTGATCTCCGCAACCGGAGTGGGGGTGGGACCCAACTCAGGGGGCCACCAGGTATCTCCCCAAAGGTCCGTCCGCTTCCCAAAGACCATCACCTCCGTTTTTTTGGCGTTAAGTTGGAGACAGTTGGACGTCATCCAACCAGCCACCGCCCTAAGTCCTTCTCTGAATCTTGGGGCATCCACCCCAGAGTCCCCGCTGATCGTGACCGCTAGCTGGGTATCATCTGCGTATGACACCATGGTCATACCACAGAGCTTCACCACCTCAGCCAGCGGCCTCACGTAGATGTTAAACAACGTGGGACTCAGCGAGGAACCCTGCGGAACCCCAAGAGACAGAGGATGACATTTGGACTGATAGGGCGGGGACGCCACACAGAAGGAACGATCCCTGAGAAACAAACGAAACCACTGGTGTGCAGTGCCAGTCACCCCTATCTCCTCCAGCCGCTGCAGGAGAATTTCATGGGAGACCGTGTCAAAGGCGGCGCTTAGGTCTAACAAAACAAGCGCCGCCGTTTGACCTGCATCCAGAACTGCCCGCAGGTGCTCGACCATAAATAACAATGCTGTTTCCGTACTGTGGCCGGCCCGAAAACCATTCTGGGTGTCGTCCAGAATGTTGGCACGCGACAGATGATCAGTGAGGGCGGTGTTAACATGCACCTCCGCGAGTTTGGCTGGCCACGGGAGAAGCGAAATCGGGCGGTAGTTCTCCGATTTTAAGGGGTCAAGAGATGTTTTTTTCAAAATGGGCATAACTACCGCATGCTTCCATTTCAAAGGCACCTGGCCAGATGATAGCGACATGTTGATTAAGTCGCAGACCGGGCGAGCAAAAGTCTGGTCTCTGAACATTGGTGGCTTGAGCGGGTCAACCGGCGACCCAGACTTGACTCGAAGGGCCAATGCCGTGTAAGACTCCAAAGAGAGACAGGGGAGAGAATCTAGCACCACCTGATCCTGCTGGATGGGTGGCCCCGTACTGGTTTGTGCAGTGGTGGGGAAGGCCCTATAGATGGTCTGGACCTTCTCCAGGAAGAAAGCCGCCAGCGCTTCACAATGGGTATTGGAGCTGATGGAATTGCCGGCAGGCTTCCTAGCCACAAGGTCTTTAAGGGCCTTAAAGATGGTTTTAACAGGATTCCCACTGCTGCGAAACTCCAGAGCGTAATATGCCGCCCGGGTTCTACAGACCGCGCGGTGATAGGACTTAACCGCAGCCATATACAGGTTTTTTTTGCTGCTGTCATACCTCTTCCTCCAGTCTCTCTCTGCACGTCTACAGACACTTTTTAGAGCCCTCAGATTGCCATATACAGGCTGCTATACAATCTGATCTCTACCCACATTTAAAACGCATTTCTTTATGACCTGTTTTATTGGGTGTAGCCAGCACATGTATTTCATAAGGGAATGTGGTTTACAATATAACAAAGGGTTTGTCTTTCCAAAACCCTGCACTTTGAATTCAAACCGAGCTGCTGTGGTCACATTTGAAAGGTATGCCGAGATAGCTTTTCTTAAGGTGTTAACTCAAGCTTGTGAAAAAAGCATGATTAAGCTCTACTTTTTTGCGTCTTCAATAATAAACTTTTCTTTGTTGAAGTTACCTTTTTATGTGAAGCATTAATTGAAATGTTTAAGTAATAAAACCACTTTACCATTGCCGTAATCTTCTTAACCTTATTGAATGCATTCGAAACCATTCCAACGAAAGTACAATACAACTGCTTTATAATAGATGCTCAATAAAGGGGCTGTAAGTGCTACATTTCACATTATCTTTTTTTAAATAAAAATATAGAACAAGCCCTTTGTAGACTTGGCATACTCATGCAAAATTAAAAATGAATTAGATGGCATCGAGAAAGCTTTATGCAGCAGCAGTTCTGAGGAGACTGCAGGCTGCGATGCGACTTCTGATATGGGGGATGAATAGCACTCCATCGGTTCTGCCCACTGGACCACAACTGGACTGGAAGTGGCACCTTCAAGCTCACTTCCAAAGGTCCAGGACAGGGGACACACAACACGGGGGTGGGGGGTCAAGACTCACAATGGGTAGAGTCCATGTGCTGGGTTCAAGGTCGTTGGAGCCTTTTCGATCCTTGAGGCTCTGAACAGGAGACCAGCTAACTAGCCCTTGGAGGCACTCTGGTTGTCCTGCATTCAACTTGCAGGCCCAGTTGTTCACACTCAGGCAGCAAGATAGCAGAGTAGCAGTACTTCTTGCAGAGCAGCACAGCGGTCCTGCAGAGTCCTTCCCATGTCCAGATGTAAAATGAAGAGTTGGGTTTGAGGGTTCAATATTAATTCTTGGTGCCCGCTTTGAAGTAGGGGAAGGTTCTGGAGGTTTCCACCCCATGAGGTGGTTGGAATTGCCTGCCTCCTTGCCCCGGCTCCAGCTTTGTGACTGTGTGACTGCTGGGCAGAGTGTTTGTGATGTGCAAGTGTGGTACGTGACAGCTCCTCCCCCTCATCACTTCAGGGATGGCCCATCCTGCTAGCACCTATTTCCCTTTGCCTCACTGTCTGGGAGAAATACACACATACCAACTGCCAGCTACACATAGTCATGTGACCTAGGATTTAGTCACCAAATGGTTAGACAAGAAAATGCCAACTTTCTAAAAGTGGCATTTGCAGAATTGTGACTTAAAATCTGACTTCACCATTAAAGAGGTTTTTAAATTACAATTCTTTAGACACAAACTTCTTACGAGCTCCCAATTTAAAGTTACCACTTACTATATGTAACAGATTAAGCCAATGTTCTCTCAAGGGTGAGGTAGGCCTTGCAATAGTGAAAAACATATATTTTTTTGATAAAAAGATTTTTATTCATTTCCATTTCAGCAAAACAATGAAGCAATCTTTTACATAGAAAAGCAGTGTAGCGCAACACTTCATTACCATAAATTCCGTCAATTATTACAAAGTCACAATTTTGCCAGCTTTCAGCATTAGAAACCGGGCCCGTCCGCCCATCCACGGGTCTTCATACTTCATCTGAATCTGAGTCATCATCATCTCTGTCGGATGGTGGATCACAGATATCACCCCTATACTTATTCCACGACCCCCAGATTTTACTCCACTTTTTAGGGCATCCTCTACTACTGAATACCGCCCTTTCGGCTATCATGGCCGCATCAATGTCCCTTCCCCATGATGCAAGATATGGCACCTCTGCCCCTCCCCATTTTTGCGCTATGTTCCTTTTGGCAATCATAATTCCAAGTGTTACCCAACTCTGCCCAGAACGCGTGAGGGCATTTGGCTCCCATATATCCAATAAACATCGTCTTGGCTCCAGCACAAGCAACACCCCCTCCGATTGCGACATCGTTCTCATCACTTGTGTCCAGTATTTCAATATTCTAGGACAGTCCATATGATATGAAAAAAGGTTCCCTCGTCCCCGCAACCACGCATGCAGAATGGGTGCTCTATCCTCCCCATCTTGTGGAGGGTGTGTCTGGTGTAGTATGACAAGTGTAGGATTCGGAGCTGCACTAGCCGGAGGCGTGAGGGTATGCCCACCTCCCTTGGGGATGCCAACGCTTCCTGCCATTCCGAATCATCAATATCACCTATGTCTTGAGACCATTTATCTCTCAGGGGTCCCATCGGGTCGGGCAGGTTATTCACTAACTTACGGTACGTAAGAGAGGTGGCCTTCTTTGGCATGTAATCAGTCAGTAACCTATTCTCCACAGGGGATGCTTCCGGGACCTCGGAACCGGGTGACAGTGCTGTCATCAGGGCATGTCGTATCTGTGTCTACCGAAACAATTCTGAGGGCACCAATTCGTATTGTTGTTGAAGACGATCAAAGGAGACTATCTCGCCTTCCTGCCATGGGAAACAACCTTTACAACGCAACTTTTACAACGCACTACCATTACAACAAAACTTTTACAACGCAACATCCATTACAACGTATGCATTTACAACGCAACTATTACAACGCATGACACTACAACGCACACCACTACAACGCATGTCATTACAACGCAGTCATTACAACGCATACCATTACAACGCATAGCATTACAACACATAGTACCCTTACACTATCCTACACTTACCCTACTGTTGCACCCCCTGGAGTTAGAATAGTAATTTTTACCCCTACACTATCCAACACTTACCCTACTGTTGCACCCCCTGGAGTTAGAATAGTAATTTTTACCCCTACACTATCCAATACTTACCCTACTGTTGCACCCCCTGGAGTTAGAATAGTAATTATTACCCCTACACTATCCAATACTTACCTTACATGCAAAGTAATGTTATGCATTGTAATGGTATGCGTTGTGAAGGTAGTATGCGATGTAATGGAATGCGTTGTAAAGGTAGTTTTTAAAAATCCGTGTAAATGCATGCGTTGTAATGGAATGCGTTGTAATGGATGTTGCGTTGTACAAAATGCGTTGTAAAGGTAGGCGTTGTAAAAGTATGCGTTGTAACCTCATACATCCTCCTGCCACATATCACCCACCGTGGATTTTCCAATATCATCCCATTGATCAAAGCCCTTTCTATTTCTAAGTCTGCCTAGTCTTTTCGTGTCCCACAGTGGAGTAAGCTGGGTCAGCACCCCTCGCCATCCTAGTTTGGCCTGGGCGGTATGCCACAGCGCCTGTGTATGACGCAGAGGTTCAAACATTGCTAAGGCCAGTTTCTTGTCATAGAGGGGAGAAAGCATACCCCTTATGCCAAGCTGCGTTCTGTCTGCCTTAAATGCCGGATCCGACTGTGGGACATGTAAACATTGATTAATCACTTTCAGTTGCGCCGCCCAGTAATAAAGCTGTACATTAGGGAGCGCTATTCCTCCGTCGTACCATCCTCGTACCAATTTGGCTTGCGCTATACGTGCTGGTTTGTTACCCCACAGAAGGCTAGAAACCTAACCCGAAATAGCCTTAAAATAAGTTGGCAGCACTTGGTATGGCATATTCTCTAGAACATATAGGAAGCAGGGTAGGGCCATCATTTTAAAAAGCGCTGCCTTCCCTAATAATGTTAGTGGCAGTGTCCCCCAGTGACGGACATCTCTTTTGAGATGATCTAGCGGTGGCTGCAGATTCTTGTTAAAAAACTCCCCAGAGTCGGCGGTGACGTAGATACTTCTAGTATTTAAACGTACTTACCGCAATCTTAAGCGGGCAACTCTCAGGAAGATGTGAAAAACGTAAGAGTTTTTCACTACCAGGACATGTAAAAGTTAAAAGTACATGTCCAAGTATTTATATACACTGCATATTGCCCTCTGGCTATATAGAGCCTACCGTAGGGGTGACATATCTATTAAAAAAGAAGGTTTAGGCCTGGCAGAGATTGTATTTTGACAGGCCGTAATGGCAGTTAAAACTTGTACACACACAGGCAGTAATGGCAGGCCTGAGACAAGTTTAAAGGGATACTTAAGTGGATAGCACAATAAGTGCTGCAGGCCCCCTAGTGGCATTTAATTTACAGGCCTTGGGTACATATGGTGCCACTTTTTAAAAAACTTGGTATTTTATTGATTTTACAGAGAAACAGGAACAAAAAACAGACTGTGCAAGTGATCTGCTCCACATACATCTTTTCCTCAAAGAATTGAAAGAGGTTATGTCAATCATTATCATGAAGCAATACAAGCAATCTTGGAGTCAGGTCCTGGCCAACATGACAGATAATGCAATGAAACTGAGCCAAAAAGTAAATTATGTACTGAGGAATCTCACATTGACATCTTCTACAATAGTGGCCTACATACATTCAGTACAATGCTTCCGAGCCACTCTGGGATCTCGAGTCAGCACTTTCTTGAAACTTAACTACCTCTCCCACAGGATAACATTGGGTTACCTTATTACATGATATAAGTGTTAATGCTTGTGTAGGATAAGGGAGGAATATCATGTTTGGTGTCTGAGGAATTATAATTTGAAACTCTCTTTAATCGTAATTCGTAATTTAGGTCACAATTCTGAAAAAAAAGCTTTTAGACAGTTGGAATTTTCTTGTCCTAACATTTTGGTGCTTGAAGCCTGTTTCCTGGGATATGACTAGGTGTAGTTGGCAGTTGGCCTGTGTGTATTCCTGCCAGACAGCCACCCAGTAGAGGGCCTGGGTGGTGGCAAGATGGGCCATCCTGACTTAACGAGAGGCGTGAAACTGACACCTGTCACACTTGCACTTCAAAAACACTACCTCAGCTTACACACAAGAACTTCACCCCAGACTGTTGTGACTGGAGGAAATTCTAGGTACCCCTGTTGTGGGACAACTCTAGAATCTTCTCCCACTTCAAAGTTAGCACCAGGTATAAGAATTGGACCATCATACCCACTCTTCTGATAACTTCTAGACCTCTGGAAGAAGGACTGCTTTGCTGGCTTGCTGCTCTAAGGATTACCCTGCTGCAAGAAGGACTGCTCTGCTGCCCCGTTTCCTGAAGAAGAAAGACTGGACCTGCTCCTTGAAGCCAGAACCACCAGAATGACTCCAAGGTCTAGCTGACTGGCCCCCCGCTCCGAGCTATAGGAACAAAACAAGCACCAGAGATCTGTCCTTCATCTGCCCAGACTCAACTGGACCTGCCTATGCCCTGCTGCTGGCCTCTGCTGTAGTGGGTCCTGATCCCCGAGTGGTGCAACCCTCCCAGTCCTAGACTCCTGGCTGGCATCAGAGAGTTCTCCTCCTGGCCCACCTATGGATTCCGTCAGCTCCAACGCAGCATGACTCATCCCTAAGCCGTAAAGATACAGGACTTTGCATCGCAGCACCTCACATCCCCTCATTGGCAGCCTCATTGGAACCGATGCAGCACGATGCAACTCATTGCAGGGCCTTCCATAGCAGCTTTTCCAGCTCCTCATTAAGAGTTACGCAGGGCGACACAACTCTCCTAAAGGACATAAGATACAATTCTCAGTGGGACTAACCTGGTCCTTGTATACAGCCCGCACTCCATCGTGGTTCACTTGAACTTCTGACTTTGTCCCAGTCAAGCCCGAGCAGATAACCACATCAGGCGATTTGTGCTTTTAGGTTCCACACTTACCTTAGCACTTTGAAATGGCATGCCTCCAGTTATATTGATTGGTTTTTCATTCATTGCTTTGATTTCAAATAATTTATCAGATTTTAATCTATTTTTCTAAATTGGTGTGGAATTTTTCTTGTGCTATGATTTCACTGTATTACTGTTTAAGTGCTGCATAATACTTTACTCATTACCTTTATGTTAATCTGACTTCTTTTATGTCAAGCTACCAGAGGGGTAAGCACAGGTTAATTTTGTGACTTTTGTGGTTCACTCTGACACAGATTGTGGCTTTTGCCTGAGAAGAGCTCGCTCCTCCTAAACCAGCAACTCAATTTCTCACAGTGCGGTTATAGTTAGGTATTGTAATAACATTTTCCTTTATGTCAAAAAGAAGTCCTAGAAATTCACTGAAAAGTACAATGGTTAAGGTGACATTATACTTAGGTATAATAAGATTTTACCTTATGTTAAAAAGAAAATCAGAAATTCACTGACTAATTAAACTGTAAATAGATGTTATTGTTAGGTATGGTAATACGATTTTAGCTTATGTAACTAAAACCAACAAATTCACTGAAAAATTTAAGGTTAAAGTGATGTATAAGTAGGTGTTGAAAAACACAGAAATTTCACCAGTTATAGTTTACTGAGCTAACTATAGGTGGCAACCCCGCCTTGCCCTGCTTATGACCTCACATATTAATCACTCAATACCGAGGCGACCTGAGTTTTACTGTGAGGTAGACCACTGTGTTTTTGCATGGTCAGGAACAGGTTAGAAATCTGTAAGATGGACATTCAACACCTGTAGGCGACAAGCAATGTAGATATTTTTTTAATCTGCATTAATAGTGCACTGCCTGGGTATTTCCAAATAGTGTGCATGGATGGTAAAATAGTGTGCATGTATGTTGAAAGAGTATGATCGGTTAAGGACACTTGTCAATTTGTGGACTAGCAAAATTACTGTTAGTAAGGCAACACCAGCTTGTCTCAGAGCTCTGTATAGCTGGTGCTTAGAAAGTGTTAACTTTAAAGCAGGTACAGTTTGACATAGAACTAGTGTTTTTGATTCGCCAGGAACAGGTTAGAAATTTGAAAGATGGACATTCTGGACATCATTACAATGTCGGTCAGAAACTTAACTGCCTGACTCCTTGACTGATTCAGTTCCGACCGAATCACGGTTGGCGGTTCTGCCCGACCAATTATGATGCTTCTGAACACTGTTCGGAAGGTCTCCCATTAACTTCAATGGGAGCCTGTGTTCTGACCGATAACACAGACTCCTATGGGGAAAATGGGTGTCTGCGGAACAACTTGCACCTTGTGGTGGGCACCATATGGTTCCTGCCACAATATGCGTGGTTCTACAGAGGGGTTCCTTTAGTACCCTCTCAACCCCAAACCAGAGGTCTCAGGATTAAGGGGAGCCTGCTAGGGCCCCCCAAATTCAGTTTCTTACAGCCTTTTTTATGTTGGACCGACTGATTTGGAAAGGCTTATGGAATCCAACATCGTAATCGGTCAGTCAGAAACGCTAGCCATTGAGCTGTACGAATCATCTCTGACCGACTCGGATTCTCCTAATGCTGGTCAGAACCAAATCGGAATTCTCCTTTCAACCGCGAGCATTATAAGAGGTTGGCTGGAATTGTTTCTGACCGAGTCAGGCAGATGGGTTCCAGCATTGGTCTAGGGCAGTGGTTCCCAATCTGTGCGCCGTGGCAACCCAGTGCGCCGTGAAAAGTAGCCAGGGGCGCAGTGCACCAAGCACACAGATTGGGAACAGGAAGCCTTCAGTGTACAACAGTGCACTCTTTACCTATATTTTTGTGAGCTGAGAATTCTATGACGTTTCGGCAATTAATAAAACAAGCACAAACCATTAAAACGCTGATGCTTTTTGCTTTTTCCTGCCTTTGTATTCAGATATCACATACTCTTATGTATGCGCTTGCATGCATTCCTCTGTAGAGATGTTTAGTTGGGCCCCTGCTTCCACGCAGCATGCTGAATGTTCCAGAAACCTATTTTATGGACACCAACCTTTCCATAGTGTGCCACGGCTGTAAAGGACCTGTGTTTGCCCCATGTGAAAATGTAATCTGTTCAAATATCTTTTGCAGAGTCTTCGAAATAAATTCTGCCAAAATCTGGGCCATACATAAACCCGCTCCTCTGAAAAATCAACATGCATTTGAGGTGCAAGGATTTGTTTTGTGGGAGATGTTAACATAATATGGAGATTTTGGTAGTCTGTTTTGTAATCTGCTTTAGTAAAGTTTGTTTCTGTGGTCTGTTTCCATGTGCTACTCCTACAGTCTGTTTTCACATGCTACTCTGGAAAGCAGCAGAAGGGACTTCTCTAATTGTGGCTAGCTCATCTAATGGCCTCAAAGTGTGAGAAGAGGGTGGCAAGGTTGTGGATAGTTTTTAGGCAATATTGACGTTCCTAGCTGTGGTTCTAGTATCAGTGCTTGTGCTGGCAGTATTTCTAGTACCCACGAAAGCCCCAGTAGTAAAGTCTGGACTTTCATATTTATTTGTAGGATTAGCATGGCACCTCCAATTGGATCCCTTTAGTGATTCCCACCACTACATTCCATTCTTCCCGAATTTCACATGCCTCATCATACAACCTGCACCAGCACACTATTCAGCCATGGATGCCATATTTCCCCCATCTTTGCAAAGCAATGCAGTTTGTTGCATAGTTCAACATGTGTTAGTGACAGAGCACCAAACACGCATGCACACATACATGCAAAGTCTGGTGTAAAAACATTAGTTCTTCAAAACTCATTTGTGAGTCAAATGACTACATGCAAGTACTACCTAAAAGGTCTTACCGCGACCTGTCACGCACATCATAGCCTACTATTGACACACTTTCACAGACTCCATGATTTTAATACCTTCATCGGCTGTATCCGAATTATTTTCAGGGAGAAAAATGAAAGTACCCCTGAGGATGTGCTTACATCCCCCCACTTGCCAAAAAAAAGTAACATCATAGGGAGCCACGGCCAACGGCCAATAGCTCAAGGGAGCCGGGGGTCGAAAAAGTTTGGGAACCACTGGTCTAGGGGAATCAGACTGTCGCTCTGAGGCTTTCCGACCGACATCGTAATGAGGCCTTCTGTATCCATAAGAGACATGCAATGTAGACATTTTCTAATTTGCATTAATAGTTCATGGACAGGGCCTTTCCAAATAACGTACATGTATGGTGAAAGAGGGTGGTCAGTTATTGACCCTTGTCATTTTTTTGGATTAGTTAGATCACTGTTAGTAAGGTACCATCAGCTTGTTTCATAGCTCTGTATAGTTGGTGCTTAGAAAGTATTAACTGTAAAACAGGTACAGTTTGTCATAGAACTAGTTGGACTGAGAGCAACATACCTTGTCAAAGCCCGGGTGACATTTTTAGCATTCAGATTTACTAATTTTGCATCATTCCCAATTTGGTTTACACTTATTTGGTTTTCTTCTTGTCTGGTGACATTTTTTGTTGAACTTTCACAGAAGGAGACTTCCTCGAGCACAAAACATGTTACTGGAATTGTACAACATATGTGTGCACTGCCAAAAGATACTTTTTGCTCAAACCAATCTGCTGCTAGTATCCCATGTGACTTTGTACGTAACATTTTCGCATAAAGGACCAATGAAATACATGCTATATAATATTTTGTGACAAACAAATCTACAATTTCACCATGCACGTTTATTGAATGCCTCAAAGCTATTGTACTTCAATGTGGGTGTTTTAAGGTGTTGTATACTCTATTTGAATCAATCAATCAGGTGACTTGTAAAGCGTGACTACTCACTCATAAGGATCTCAAGGTGCTTGGGTGGGGGCGGAGGGGGGACTGCTGATCTGTCGACAGGCTCTGTGGTTCAGTCGAAGAGCCAGGTCTTGAGGTCCTTCCTGAACTGAGGCAGTGACGGTGATTGCCGGAGGTGGAGATGCAGGGTGTTCCAAGTCCTTGCTGCGAGGTAGGAGAAGAATCTTCCTCCTGCCGTGGTCTTGCGGATATGTGGGTCGGCGGCCAAGGCAAGTTGGGTGGAGCGGAGGTCTCTGGTAGGTGCGTGGAATACGAGGCAGTCGTTGAGGTATGCAGGTCCCACGTTGTGTAGGGCCTTGTAAGCATGAGGTTGATTACTTTGCTGACTGGAAGTCAGTGGAGGTCTCTCAGGTGGCCAGTGATGTGGCTGCAGAGGGGGATATTGAGCAATGAGTCTAGCGGAGGCCTTCTGAATGTTCTGTAGTTTCTTGTGGAGTTTCTGGCTGATGCCAGTTTAGAGTGCGTTGTCGCAGTTGAGTCTAGTGCTGATGAGTGCGTGGGGAGGATCCACTTAAAGATGTTTCTCCCTGCGCCGCTCATCGCTGTGTCACTTCTTACTTGCGTGGTCCACCTTGTGTGTCACAATCACTTGTGTGCACAAAGTGTTTTCAGGTTACACTTACAGTCAGTGTAAACAGTGCTGATACAACTGTTTTACAACACTTGCTTTAAATAAATAGTGCCTCTGGCCCATCCTTCAACCTTGGAGTCTCCCTTGTCGGTCCTTTTTGCAACTATATGTGCATGCTTATCTAATAGCCTAATTGAATATCACATTGTTCTTGTTACATACGTTCATCACCCAGGTCTCAACTGGCTATACGGGTGCACTTCTGTCATTTGGTCTCTGCAGTGACATTGAAGCAACACAGCAGGATATAAAGAGGGCACATCAGATTCTGAAAAGACCCTTAGTCGACACGCAAGCTTTTGAGCTGTCTCCTTAAGTTGATCACAACATCTGGGAATAAAGGAGAGGGTCTATTTAATGAAAATACTGTTTATACTATTTCCATTTTGATTGTGGGGTGTGGGCACAACTTTAATGCTGTCTCACCTTCAAAAAGAAAACCAAGCCAGTGTGGTGCTTCCATGGCAATTAGTGAAGTCATTATAGTTAGCTGTGAACTGGTGTCCTGGATTTGCTGAGGCAGGCCTGTTTTCTCACGAAATTTCTCTGCATGGTTCAAACATGTCCTGAGAATGTAGATAGTACAAAGGAAGGAAAGGTTTCATTTAATTTGGCGCAGGATTAATTATTAGCCCTTATCAGAAAGAAATTTAGTTAGCACAGATAATACTGTGTTTACGTTGCTTTTAATTCCCTTTAATACCTACTGTCTGTCTTTTCTACGATTGTCTGTACCGTTAATTAAGTCTTTCTACTCTCCTTAAGTCGATGAAAAATTATAGTCCTACTTTTATGTTTGTGGACTGTCCTGGATTTTGCTTTAGTAAATCCGCACACCCTACGCATGCTGCTGTTAAGGCCCAGTACCGTCTTGCATGAATTCACATTTCCATGATTCAGGCGGTGCCTGGCTTGTATCATTAGGCTGCCACATCTTGAGGCAAGATGTATATTAATTTTTAAAGCTTAGAAAAAGAAGTTATGATTCAGAACATCCCCCAGAGCAACTGAAAATGCATATGTAATTACTACTCAGAAAACAGCACTAGACGCGCTTATTTGGATCTCTCTGGTACGCGCCAAATTAGGTCATGTACAGTTTTGAAAAAGTCCAATTTCTCGGTATTAAAGGTACTTTGCATTGCCTAAGAATATATCAATTTCCTCATCTTCTCGTCATATTTTAAACCATGCCCATCCTCGATCTGGTTTTGCAGAATCAATCTGCCACTGGGTGCATGAGCAAACCAGCAGTGTATGCATTCACCGAGTTCATGCAGGTGTCAGGGCTGCACAATCTTCAACACCTACAGGAAATGATTGGTGTGCCACTGATGTGCCCTGAACCAAGGCACATTTTTAGATGCCAGGCGAACGATGATAAATATGTATTTATATAAACAATGTCGATAAGAAAAATAGCAAGCCCGGTATGGTGGAAGCGAATGTACATTGTAGTGGGGTCCCTGGAATCCAGGGACCCCACTACAATGTACATTCGCTTCCACCATACCGGGCTTGCTATTTTTCTTATCGACATGCCTGGAATAATTGAAAGTGCCAAACTCTGAGCCGGCAGTAAAGGCCAAAAGTGTTTTTGTGCCTGACAGTGCAGCAACATTATCATTTCTTCGACCTCGCGCGTGCAGTCTCGAGGGAGGGAGGGAATGGAAAGCAGCAGTGCGGAAGCAGATCAGATGGGAAAAGGTGGGCTGATCTGCTGCACATTTGCGGGAGGTATGGATGGCGGCCATCATAAGAAAATGGCATACACCAACTAGCTGCTGGTAGACTTGGTTCTCGTGCTTTTTTTCCCTTTGGAGAAGAGAAAAGTGCCCTTGTTGTTTTTCGTGCATTTTCATCTATGTCTGTCTCTTAATAGAACGTCGATGCTTTCCTGTCATCATTCTAAAAGTAGTCTCGATAAAGGATGACATCTATGCCTTTTGATGTGTTTGACATAGCTTTGCTAAAAAAAAAAAAAAAAACACTGCTGACCTAGCTGGAAGGTAGTCTAGCGTTGTATTAAGGATTTTGGGGCATATTACCAAGGGCCATTATCGCCGCTTTAGTGGGACTTTTTCCCGCTAAAGCGGCGATAATTTTATCGCCCTATTACCAAGCTGTCGCTAACACCAGTTAGCGACAGCTTGTAGGCGATAGCGGGCATTTTGGGGCCCGCTTTGTATGTCAGCGATAATTATCGCTAATGACATGCAAAGTGGGCGTGCCAAAATGTCAGCGACTGAAAACAGTCGCTGCAATCGCTATCGCCTATTATCAACACAGGCGTAGTTTTTGAAATATTCGCGCTAAGCGCGAATATCTATAAAAGCTAACGCCTGCCCTGACCAGTTCTTAGCCATGTTATCCAATGAGAGGTGGATAACATGGCTAAGAGCATTGTCACGGTAATGCCTGAATATCTCTGTATTGACAGCGATATTCACGCATTTCGCCTGTTTTTTATCGCTCCTGAGATAAACCTTGCTAATAGCAAGGTATCTCAGCGATAAAAACAGGTGAAGGGCGGCGATAGAAATATTCCCGCTAAGCCAACTCAGCGATAATTATCGCTAGTTGTTGGTAATATGCCCATTTATGTCTTCTTAGGATACTCGACGCAAAGAATATTCAATATCCATAACCTTCTCATGTTAAATTCTTCCAATTTAATGTTAGATGTTTATATTAACGGCTGTACTCATTCCCATTCACTCCAGCAGGGTTTAATTTGTAAATAAATAAAGGCAGGGGCTAACATTATTTTTGGTTCCTACTGTTGACTCTACTGAATGCCAGGTTTGCCAAATACCAAACCTGCCTACCCTTAATTTCAGCCCATGCCTTTCTTACACCATACATAATTTCCTGTCTCTTTATTTTTCTCCTGCAAATTCTTTTTATTCTCTGCTTTATCTATTCTTTTGTACAAGCTGTCCTATCTTTCTCTTGCACCTTTTAAAAAATCAGTTTTCTGCCCTTTACTTATTGTGGAGAAAAGTCTGATGATTAAAAATAGGGGCCTGATTTAGAGTTTGACGGACGGGTTACTCCATCACAAACTTGACGGATATCCCACCCTCTGCATTACACATTCAATTGGATATAATGCACTTATAATATGGCGGACTGGATATCTGTCAAATGTGTCACTCAGTAATCCATCCGCCCAACTCTAAACCAGGCTCTAAGTCCTGGTCCTGGTCCTCAAAAATGTATGTCATAAATGAATAAGTGCATATAATCTCAAAACTGCATTGTATCCCATTGTCAGAAGGCCTCTGGGCGAGCAAGGGTTAATGGGCCCAACCGAGGGAAGTTGAGGCTCGACTTATTATATATTCTGAGCAAGGGGACCAAGCACCTCATCTGTAATAACATAGTCGAGCATTTCAAGGCTTCCTGGGGAGGGCAGGTGTGGATACACGATAGTGAAAAAGGGCTCACAGTTTACAATGTGAGCAGCAGCAGTAATGAATCATAATGAAAGCAGGAATTGAAATTGACAACATTTTGTAATATCAGCAGTTGAAACAACAGAGAATGCCAAGTAAATGACCACTGCAGAAATGATATGTTGGAGATAATCAACATTACTCATTCCTCCTCAAAGTCTGTAGTCTGCATAGGTAAAACTGGTACAGCTACCATATACTATTTCTAGTTTCATTATTCTGAAACGAAAAGAATAGGGAAAGAGGAGAAGGGAAGGACAGGGAACCCGGCTATCAAGTTGGTACAAATCATTTGCCAATAATACATACTTTAGATATGACTCAGTACAGAACTGCAATATGCAAAGTTTCGTAGTGCAAACTATTAACTGAAGAGAGGCAAGATTTTATCCATCTGATCTGTGAGTGCCCTTTTTAAAATCTATTCGGACTCTGTCACTGAAGAAATCCTTCAATGACAGGGGCATTCGAACTTGCAGATCAGCCATTATTAAAGGTCTAGACTCAACAGATTCTCAATTGAACTGTAAGATGACATTCTTGATACTATATGAAAAGACAACACACCCCAAAGAATCCCTGGACTGCACTGAAAACTTTAAGCTAACTGTACAAATGTACTTTATATTGAGTACTGATGTGATGACAATACTGCTGACAACTTTTATGATACTTTCTATTTTAGTTTGTTATATGTAATATGAAATTTTCTTTTAAATAATTTAAATGCTGGTTAATTAACTTAATCTCATTTTTAGGGTATTGTTATGGTTTTTATTAACTTAAACAATAAAGTATAAATTTGAATTTATTGACTGAAGATAATCATATAGTCAGCCAAAACATCAACAGATGTATATTCTTTTATGCACAGAGTGGCAACGGTTTGTTTGAAAGGCATCTTTAAATTCAGAGGGGTTTGGATTTTTGGAGGAATGATACAAAACTATCACTACCTACCGGAGCTGGAACAAGCATGGAACTTAGCATATACTATATCGCCATTGCTCCTAGAAGTACAAAGTAGAGCCCACCATTTCTTGAAAGAGACCAATTATCAATTTCTATTCTTAACTCCCAAGGTTAGTAACAAATCAATTAGGGATGAAACCTTTTTTTATATGGTAGGGAATAATGGAAAAGCATAGATACCCAAAGCAACAGTCAAGAAGTTAAGCACAAAAGTCACTCCTATGAGAGTGTGGAAGAGAGATTGAATTCTATACACTAAAGGTCGAATTTTAGTAGACCTGTAAAACATATGGTGCCTTGATCTGAACCGCATATCTAACTGATGTTTGAGTTAGTATGTCCCATTTTCGGTAGACGTGAGGGTGTCCAGTATGTATTGTGTAGTATCCATAAACGAGATTGAAGCAAGGCTATGGTGATATTAGCATTGAAAGAAGCATTCCAGATTGCCTTCCAGATTGGGCCAGTAAAATGACTAATATGTGTGGTAAGAATGTATGGTTCCCTATTTGGTTTGTAATTGCTGAATAGGTGACAATTTAGGTGGTTCCAAAAATGTGTATATTCTTGAGGCCTGATTACCACTCTTGCTAAAGTTGCCAGTAGAGAAGGGAGGTCAAGTAGATAAGGTTTGGTCAGTTTCCTGAATACCCCTTAAAGTTTGGGGAAATAATAAAACTCCAAGTCCCTTAAAGAGAATTTCTCTCTCAAGGTGTAGTAGAGTATGGGAGCTTCCTATGAGCCTAAATCACTGATAAAGTGAATTCAAGCCCTTGCCCAGTTCTTCCAAAATAGAGATTTGCTTCAAATTTGTATCTTTTTATTTTGCCATAATGATGGCAGGGTTGATGCATACATTTTGGTTTTTCAGTGCTTTAGCTAAGTATTTTAGCACTTGTGTCAAGAATTATGGTTTAAGAATTTTGTAGGTTAAGGCGTGAAGTCTGGTGTATAATGAGGGTTGCAGTATGAATTTAAGTGCATTATAGTCTATTCTAGCTCTCTTGCCCTTCCAAAGGAATTCGGTGATATTTTTGTCAGCTGTCTTAAAGACGTTTGATGAGAGAAAGACTGTCAACATACTAGGTAAAAGTTAATCAAAGGAGCGATCATCATATTGATTACTTCAGCTCTACTCCACCACATAATGAATTTGGGTGACCACAAGAGCAAAAGAGCTCTTGTCTTAGATCGTAGTTTATTTTCGTTACAAATATTGATTCTTGCAGGTAATTAGTGAACTAATGTCCCAAGTATTTAATCATAGTGGATTGCCATTTCATTCCCGACGTTCCTACGATATTGAGGGAGCAGTAATAGTTCAAGGGAAAGACTTCTGTCTTATCCTTGTTGACGATGCAGCCTAAAACTAATCATCACTGTTCAGTTTCCTGGATGAGCGGAATGGCCTGTCAGCATCTTCGGTCAATATTAAAACATCATCTGCATAAACTGCAACTAGGTGTCTACCTTTGTGAAAGCAAATGCATATAATGTTGACATTAGATCAAAGGCCTATGAGTAGAGGTTCTGTCATCAGGAAGAAAAGGAAGGGTGACAGGGGACAGCCCAGGCATGTGCCTTGCGAGGGCTTAAATGAGTGAGAGAGGTGGTCATTGACTCTCACATTCGCTTCCAAGTTTGTTTATAGTGCCATAATCATCCGAATATAGTCAACATCCAAACAATATTTCTCTAGAACAACACATAAGAAGGCCCATGAAACAACAAAACCTCCAAATCGAGAGCCCTAGCTGCTACTGGGGAGGGTATTGTTTTTACTTTGTCTAATATGTGGCAGAATATGCTGATGTTATCAGTGGTTAGTCTCCCTTTTGAGAAAGTCAGTTCCAGCTGCATGACTAAGATTCTACATGACTTTCTCAAGGCGGGAAGATTTTTTCATATATTTTGCAGTCGACATTGAGAACGGATATAGGCCTGACATTTTTAATGTCTAAGTGGTCATTCCCTTCCCTAGAAATAACTATGATGGTGGCAGCAGTAGGTCTCGAGTGTTATCAATTTGTCCATAAAGACTTTGTAAAATCTCCCTGAGTATCCATCTGGACCAAGGGCCTTTCCCACTTTAAGACTGTGGAGGGCACCATATAGGCCTGGTTCTCCCAAAATGGAATCCAGGGCCCTTCATGCATTGCATAATTCACAGGGAGGCGCACACACACACACACGCACGCACGCACACACACACACACACACACATGTATACAGTCAACCAAACACTGCGCAATACTTTATCCGCCATGTCCTCTACTGCTCCTAGGCACACACATATCCAGTACATGCATTTACCATGCATGCACTGCACAGCATTACATCTTTCATGTGTTACACTATTACAACGAAGAGTATCTCGGGACTTGGAATTTGCAAAACGCTCTTCATTAGGAAGTATTAAATTAGCCAGAACCCCTGGCAACGATACTACATCGAGAACTGAAGACACTAATGACATTATAGCCGTCCCTCACACCTTGCTGAATGAAGTAAATCTATCAGTATCGGACACAAGCACCAATTGTGAGTTGGACAGTGATCTAGAAAGATCTCCCCTTCTTAATGTGGCTTTAACTCCCGAATTAGTCGAGGACACCACAGAGAATGTACTGGGAGACACACAGGGGGGGGCAATTTCAATAAGAGCTATATCTCCCACCCAGCCCTTGCCATTGACTCGTAAGAAACGTAAACGCACGAAAGGGCAAAAAGGTAAAACCATGTTGGCTGATGTAGAAAATCATCACGACTCCCCCAATATAAATAACAGTCACGCTTTCAGAGAAAGAACTAATAATGATACAGACTATGATAACTTGGTTGAGCGAATTGGGGACCTTCTGAGCATATATATATCACCGGTCGAAACTAGGCTCGCTCGATTAGAGAAGAGAATTGAAGAGCTGGTATCTATGAATAAAAAATCTCCCCCTCCCCCTCTCTATAACGTGGCTGGAGCACAAAAAGCCAAACCTAACGAAAGCAAAAAAGCGCCGCCCCAAGTAATACCCAAAACTGGTGGACCTGCTGAGACAAAACAAAAGATTACAACTAATAAATCAACATCAGTAACCCCCCTTGTACCAGCTATGAGTCCTCCTCCAACGACCAGCACCGCACACTTAAAAAAAACACAAATGGGCACACAACATCTGCCGCAAATTTCCACTCAGGCTAGTAATACAACGGCAATAACACACCATCCAAAGACCCCTTCCGAAATCCCTTACAAAGCTAAGCAAATCCCTCCACGAATCACCTTACCACCAGAATGTGGAGCCTTTGTACTTGTCCTAGTTAATGTCCCTAAGCTCAAGCCAGAACAATCAGAAACTGTTCTATCATTAAAAAACAAAATACTTTATTGGCTCTCATTAAACTGTAATTTCCCAACGGAATGTGCAGGGGAAATTACACATGTACAAAGAGTAGGATGGATAGGCCCTTTGGGGAAAAAATTTGAGGGCGACTGTGTAACACTTAACTTTAGAAACCCTAAATGGGCAGAAAAGACTCTCGCCAACGCCCCTCCACCCTCTACATGGGAATTCAATACCACCTTGCTTCCCCTGGGCTACTTTTATAGGCACCTCCTTCCATCAAGTACAAATACATTACCAAACCCTATGAACTTTCTCTATGAAAGGCACTTTCAGCCTGAAAAGAAGACTCCCCTCTTTCAACAAAATTCCAAATTTGTTTATCCTACGGAAACAGCACAATGGCATCAGACTCAAAATTGCTTGCTTCCATCAGTCCATCCTTACCTTTCCACTACTTTACACCAGGATTATGGGGACAATCGGTGGAATCAACTAGTACACTTGCCAACTACTTCCTACAATATTCCTATTTATAATAGATACAATGCATTCTCTGGCTTAGACTGCAACGATTGACTTCCTACCCCTAGAGTCAACTGGGAAGATGCAGCCACCTTAGAATTAGGGGAGAATTTAGAACCCGGGGGAATATCTATCTCAATCTTACCGGGGCAAATAAAAAATAAGGACGCCTTGAGCATACCATCTCCTCCTAATAAGACTGGCTCACGAGTCTGTGCGGATAACTTAACCACCGCAACAGACCCAACTAATATTAGTCCTAAGCTGCATTTTACTTTTTGGAATATTGCAGGCTTAGTATACAAACAAACTAATCCTAACTTTTTGTCTCAATTGAATTCTAGTGCCATTATCTGCCTCCAGGAGACCTGGGCAATCACTCCTATACACATAGCGGGGTATAAAACATTTTGGTCCGCTGCAAGGAAATCCCCCTCGGGCAGAAATAGCGGTGGCCTTGCCACCTACATTTCAAACACTATACAAATGGAGGATATTGCACCTCTCATAATAAAAGACAACTTCCAACTCATAATTCTAAAAAAAAGAAAACAAGAAGTGTACATATTGGTAAATTTCTACAATAATTTGTCGCAAACTAATTTGCTAAATACCCTTACCGAGATTGCAACAGTACTGCAAGAACAAACCACAAAATATGCAAAAAATTCATGTATAATAATTTGGGGGGGAGACTTCAATCTCCATCTATGTATGAACAGTAAAAATACTAAATGTGGCATTATCGATGAGGAGGATATTAGCATAACCCACTTCTCACACACCGTTGAAGGCGAGAAAATGAACGAGGTCATGGCTGAACTACAGTTAGGTTTTCTAAATGAAAAAAAAAATCCTCCTGCTTCCTTTTCCCCAACGTTCAACGGAAGAGGATTAACAAGTCTGATAGATTATATACTAATATCTCCCTTAAATGGGACAGCTATCGATTGTTTTGAAGTAGTAAAAAACCCACTGAGTGACCATTTTCCAATAGTTGCATCCCTTGCGGAAAATACACCACACAAACCCAATAACATAATGACCGTATTAGCCCAACAAGAACTTACAATTGGTTCCATGAATGGTTATACACTTAAATGGGGGAAAATTGATAAGGAAGGCACAACTAACAAAATAGTCAAAAACTGTAGTGCCGAAATTAAGAACTGTCTTGACCTGAACCTACAACCAAAGGTGGTCATTGACAGTTTTAATACCGTTTTGAAAAATATACATAAAGAGCTAACTAGGACCTGTAAGCAAAAGTCAGAAATAAATAAAAATAATAGCTGGTTTAATTCGGCATGCACAAAGGCACACACAAAACTAAAAGAGGCCTTGAATAAGGACAAGAGGGATAGAGCTGAGATCGGTAGATTAAGGAAAGAGTACGCTGTCGCGATCAGGTTAAGAAAACAAGAGCTAAAAGTTGAGCTATGGAATCGCCTCAGCAAAAGCACAGAGTTGAAGGATAGTGCAATGTTTTGGCACACAGTAAGGTCACCGTTTTTAACAAATAAAAATGAAACACCCTCCATCGACGTCGCTATAAGCGAAGATGAATGGGTGGCTTATTTTTCAAAAGTTTTTAGCAAAGACACCTTGATAGACATTGACCACCCAGACCCTCTAACGCAGGTTATATACCCAATAGACCTACAATTCTCCCACAAGGAGGTTCAATTGGCATTAAAAAACTCAAAATCTGGCAAAGCCCCTGGTCCGGATGGGGTCCCAGCCGATGTTTTCAAACATCTACCAGATCTCTGGTCCCCCATACTGACCAATGTTTTAAATGCAACACTAAAGGTAGGGCTACTAGATTCTTGGAAATCATCAATACTGGTCCCAATCTATAAGAAAGGGGATCGAAATATTCCGTCCTGTTATAGGCCTATTTCCCTCCTGGACTCGCTTGGGAAGATGGCAGGGCGGATCCTTCTTAATCGACTTCAGGAGTGGGCAACTGACCATGGAGTAATATCTGATATACAATATGGTTTCCGTGAAGGCCTAGGAACAGCAGACCAAGCACTTAACCTTTCCCTCCTAGCGGGTAAATATACGGAGGCCAAGGGGTCAACACTATACATGGTCTACGTCGACTTATCAGCGGCGTTTGACTGCGTCGCTCATTCAGCATTATGGAACATCGTGCTGAAATTGGGCGTTGACCCAGCGATTGTTGATTTCCTGCGTGAAATGTACACAGGGACGACAGGCAGGGTAAGATTTGGGACCAAGGGGGAACTTACAGGAAATTTCAGGGTGGAAAAGGGGGTCAGACAGGGTTGTGTGCTGGCCCCCTTTTTATTCACTGTCTACACTAACGGACTGGAAGCCGCGATGCTCCAAGGCAGTAAAGATTTACCTACAATAGCTCGTCGGCAAATACCTGCACTATTATATGCCGACGATGCTGTCATTTTAGCAAGAACCCCAAATGAACTCCAATGTGCACTAAACAGATATTGTACGTTCATGGCTACCCTAAATCTAAAGCTAAATGTTAAGAAAACTTACACTATGCAAGCTGGGAAGGGATCTGGGAAGTGCCGAAGGTTGTTTGTAAAAGGTGAACCATTAGATAGAACGGCAACCTACCCATACCTGGGGATAGTAATAGATGAGAAGTTCAAGTGGACCCCAGCGGTTAATGCCAGGAAACTTGCCTTCTTGAGGGAAACTGTCTCACTAAAAGCATTTTCACAAAAACTGGGCCAACGTCCAATACAAGTAATGCAGAAAATTTATAACGCTAAATGCATATCTACGGCAATATATGGGGCAGGAATATGGGGGTATGTAAATGTTGAAGCCATTCAAAAAATTGAGAATTCCTTTTTACGATACTTACTTGCGGTTCCAAGGAATACCTCCACATATGCATGTCACTTAGAATTGGGACTAGACTATATAACAGACATCATAAAACTGCAGCCAGTTATGCTATGGCGCAGAATATGGGTTACAGAGCAATGCCATTTAACAAGATCCATCATTGAAGATATTCTGAGTCTCGATCAGTGTAAAAAAATCAAATGGATAACCTACGTCAAAGCAATTCTTGAGGACTTGGGCTACAAGAAATATTTTGATAATCCTCCCAGGATAAATGAAATTTCTAAGGCGGATCTAAAAAAAGAATGCCTTACACATCTGAGACAGTTACGCCTAGCAACCGAGATCCACAAACAATCTGTTCAGAAAGCCATACTAGTGCAGACTGTTTTTGAAGTTGAACCTTATTTGTTATATAGTCTAACCCAATATGAAAAAATGCTGCTAACTCGCTTAAGGTTTGACATGTTTCATTTGCTAGTTTCCTTTCCAACCCAAAACGACTGGATGTCCACACGGACATGCTGCCCATGTGATTTGGTATCTACGCAATCAACCATACATACTATTCTATTTTGCAAATTTTTTGTGGAACCCCGTAGGCGTTGGCTACTCCCCATCTTAAAACTCTGGGGGCTTCGCCAATGCCGTCCTGCGTTCTTGGCATTACAACATTTAGAAAATGAAAAATATGCTAAAGCAATTGCACGTTTTCTTAAATTCTGTATTCAACATCGTCGCAACCTATGAATAAGATCTGATTAGGAGAGATACAATGAACGCCCACAAAATCTCTAGGATCTAAGATGAACATAAATTGTATGATATATCTTGCTGCTTTCTTTTTATCAAATCTGCTTTTTTAAATGAATTTTAATTGCTTTTAGTATTTTAAAATTGTGATCTTAATACATGATCAACTTTGTAAATTGTATTTTATGAACTTTTATGGTGTTCTTATCAAATGAACTACCGAATAAAGTATTTTTTGATTTGATTTGATTTGATGTGTAGTACCACTCATCAGCACATGGATTCACCATGCACACAGTGCACAGCAATGCATTATCTCTGTATTTTACCAGGAAAAATACACCCAGCACAGATACACTACTTCTGCGCTGCACAGCACATCACAACCAACTGATGTAGTCCAATGGTGAGTTAAGCATAACGCAGCAAAATTTTGAAAATGAGTGAGCCTATATGTTTCACTCGAGTGACAGGTTAAAAAGGACCTATTCACTTTTATGGATCACAGCATGGTATGCCGCCACCACCGTGCTGCTTACCTTCTGGTGAAGGCAGTAGCCTTCGATCACTATAAGGGTGGAGTTTTGGGTGTTCTCCTGGTCCAACAAGACCTCAATCTAAGAGATAGGCCAATGTCCTGCCACACACACACAATCTGTCCTTGCCTATGACAGTAAAAATCAGCAATAGGTACCAAGACATCAGTGCTGCAGGGAGCTCAGGGCAGGGCAGCACATCCATTCCCATTGTTAGACCTGGCATACTTTCCGTGGTTTGCCCCTAACTTTTTGCCTTCAGACCACTTGTTTTTGCTGACTTCGTTTTTTCTGGCCTTAGGACTCTGCACACTTTACCACTGCTAACCAGTGCTAAGGTGCTTGTGCTCTCTTCTTATAACATGGTAACATTGGCTAATCCATATTTGGCATATTTAATTCACTTACAAGTTTCTAGTAAAGTGTTGTACATATGTCCATGGCCTGTAAATCAAATGTTACTAGTGGGCCTGCAGCACTGATTCTGCCACCCACTTAAGTAGCCCTTTAACCATGCTTCATGCCTGCCATTGCAGGGCTGTGTGTACAGTTGTGACCTGCTTTATTGACCTGGCAAAATAGGCCTTTTGCCAGGCCCAAACCTTCCTTTTTAATACATATACGTCACCTCTAAGTTAGGTTCTGGACAGCCCGAAGGGCAGGGGGCAGTGTATTTTAAAAGTTGGACATGTAGTTTTAAGTTTTACAAGTTCTGGTAGGGAACAACTCTTAAAGTCATTATTTCTCTACTGCAAGGGCTATCTCTCCAATAGGATTACATTAGAGTTGCCTCATTACATTTTGTAAGTGTAATTTACAAATGGGAAGAGATAACTGGTTCATGTTTGATGTCTTTGGATCCTAATTTAAAATCCTAACTTATGGCAAAGGTTCGGAAAATGCCACTTTTAGAAAGTTGGGACTGAGGAGGCTTGGGTCCTGTCACCATCCGGCCTGGACCGCTCTCAATTGAGTAAACAAACAAAATGGCCGGACAGCCTATGTGGAAATATCGATACACGACCTGGTACCATGAATTACCAAGAGGTACAGACTTGTGTCTGGAATTACTTTTTTATTTTATACAAAGGTCTTTGAAAAAGATTTTTTAAAGCGTCAAAAGACACAACAAAACATTCAACAAATTACATCAACAATACATTACATAAATGCACACAAATAAATGAAATTATCAATCAATGAGATCCAAAAACAACATTTCTTGGACGGACAACTGTAATATGCCTACAAATAAGTAATCTATGAGGCACCAATCCTAGATATAATACAAACAAGTGGTCAAGCAGTATGGAACACTGGCCTACTTGTTTAGCATCTGCAAGAAGAAACCAAGTGCATTTCTACATCAAGTGCTAGAGCAATAGGAATAACATAGAAGCCAATTCAAGATTTAACATGCATGATTTCATTCCTATTACGCCTTCCAACATTGGTATCTTGCAGGAAAAAACGTCGACGCGTTTCGAACCCGAGTGTGTTTAAAGGGTTCTCATCAGGACATGGATTGGGGGGTCGTTGTCCCTACAAAATAATTACAAACATTGTATCAGAGATAGACTAATCCGAAAGTACTTCTCGCAGAGACTCACACATATAAAAAATTGGGGTACCTTAGTGACTGGGCGGTTGGAACAATTCCCTGCAATCAAAATAAGGTATAAATCTGCATTAAGATCATGCCTCAACAATGTCTCTATGTTAAGCAGGTGGACTGCTGCCTCCAAAACATACCTTAGTGATGCGCCTAAAGAGGTCACTGGGAAGGGTGCCGGCACACGTGTATGATACACGATTCCGCGGTCAGAAGGAGCTGAAAAAGCGGGGAGTTCCTGTCAGTGCACCGCAAGAGTTACGATATGGTAAAGAAGGTTCATGTTAAATCAAGCCATACCTTCAAATAACCGGCATGAGTCCCACCATAAGTGCTCGAAAAAGCGGCAGCTGCCGCCTGCACTCGTGCGCTGTTAAAATAAAGAACGAGTGTTTTAGTCAAACGTTCCGGTTCCCTTTCTTTCTAGTCTAAGGGAATACGAATACCATTGTGTATGAACTTACTTCTCTCGTGGTTCAGGAACATAGAGAAAAGGCACCCAACTCCGAATTCACCAACCGTTAGTGGCTGAAGGGGGCGTGACTAATGGTATTTAACCCTGCGCACAGCGCGGTGCATCATGGGAGATGTAGTTCTCGCAGCAACTCGTAACAATGGCAAGAACATTTAGAGAGATAGAGGAGGCATGGATGGATCAAATAGCGCGTTGGTCCAGCGGCTAAAAGATCTTTTTTCTGATCCACATAGCGATGTGGTCTTCCATCGCTACACGATCAGTAACGGGTAGCAGCAAAAACGGGTGGCAAACAGAGACATCATTATAGGTTACTGAATTCGTTCAAGTCATTTAATCCCTCCATAGCAGTGTTGAACTTCAGGATAAGATATGCCTCCTTTTGTGACAGCCGTACATCAGGGTCGCCACCTGCTCCTGGGATATTTTTTATGCTTGCAAGAATAGTCCATTTCAGGTCATTGACCGAGTGTGCCTTCTTCAGGAAATGGGACACCAGTGGGGCTGTCAGTACTTTGTTATTTATTCGCGACCTATGTTGAATTATGCGCTGACGCACTTCCTGGGTAGTTTTGCCAATGTAGACCTTGGCGCAGGGGCATGTGATGGCATAGACTGCATACTTGGTTTTACAATTCGTAAAGTCTTCGTGTCGCCAATGCTTTTTTCCATCCGTGAGGTGGCTGCCTTCAATCGTGAGGCTACATACTGAACATGGTGTCCTTTCACTGGTCCCATGCATCTGGAATGGTACACCACAATCACTGGAAGAATTCCATGGCTGGCTAAACGATCGAAGTCCAGATATCAAATTCAGCTTGTCGTATGACTGTAAAACCATGCCATTCCTCGATGTCGAGATCAAATCCACGCCCGAAGGTCTCAAGTCAACGTTGTTCAAGAAAAAAACGGACAAAAACAATTGCCTTCACTACAACAGCTACCATCCAAAAAGTCTGCGAAACAACTTACCCTATGGGCAGTACCTAAGGGTCAGAAGGAACTGTTCTTCTACAGAAGACTTTATGATACATGGTGAGGCCTTGACCACTAAGCTGAAGGAGAGAGGATACCCAGCCAAATTGCTCAAACACTCGATGAAAAGAGCTAGATGGACTCCTCGAGAACAGCTGCTGCAGAAGAGGGCTAAACCAAACCTGGACAGGATGGTTTGCGTGTCCACGTTTGGACCACACACCAATCCTGTACAAAAGATCATACGGAGCAACTGGCACCTCGTCGAGGAAATCATCCCTGAGATTGGCAAACCGCTGTTTGCGCTAAAGAAAAACAGGAGTATTGGTCAACAAATTGCTCCTACTCGAAGCATTCCGAAAAAGGAAACACAGAGCACACTCTTTAACATGGGACCAGTGAAAGGACACCATAAGTGTGGTACATGTTCAGTATGTAGCCTCACGATTGAAGGCAGCCACTTCACGGATGGAAAAAAGCATTGGCGACACGAAGACTTTACGAATTGTAAAACCAAGTATGCAGTCTATGCCATCACATGCCCCTGCGCCAAGGTCTACATTGGCAAAACTACCCAGGAAGTGCGTCAGCGCATAATTCAACATAGGTCGCGAATAAATAACAAAGTACTGACAGCCCCACTGGTGTCCCATTTCCTGAAGAAGGCACACTCGGTCAATGACCTGAAATGGACTATTCTTGCAAGCATAAAAAATATCCCAGGAGCAGGTGGCGACCCTGATGTACGGCTGTCACAAAAGGAGGCATATCTTATCCTGAAGTTCAACACTGCTATGGAGGGATTAAATGACTTGAACGAATTCAGTAACCTATAATGATGTCTCTGTTTGCCACCCGTTTTTGCTGCTACCCGTTACTGATCGTGTAGCGATGGAAGACCACATCGCTATGTGGATCAGAAAAAAGATCTTTTAGCCGCTGGACCAACGCGCTATTTGATCCATCCATGCCTCCTCTATCTCTCTAAATGTTCTTGCCATTGTTACGAGTTGCTGTGAGAACTACATCTCCCATGATGCACCGCGCTGTGCTCAGGGTTAAATACCATTAGTCACGCCCCCTTCAGCCACTAACGGTTGGTGAATTCGGAGTTGGGTGCCTTTTCTCTATGTTCCTGAACCACGAGAGAAGTAAGTTCATACACAATGGTATTCGTATTCCCTTAGACTAGAAAGAAAGGGAACCGGAACGTTTGACTAAAACACTCGTTCTTTATTTTAACAGCGCACGAGTGCAGGCGGCAGCTGCCGCTTTTTCGAGCACTTATGGTGGGACTCATGCCCGTTATTTGAAGGTATGGCTTGATTTAACATGAACCTTCTTTACCATATCGTAACTCTTGCGGTGCACTGACAGGAACTCCCCGCTTTTTCAGCTCCTTCTGACCGCGGATTCGTGTATCATACACGTGTGCCGGCACCCTTCCCAGTGACCTCTTTAGGCGCATCACTAAGGTATGTTTTGGAGGCAGCAGTCCACCTGCTTAACATAGAGACATTGTTGAGGCATGATCTTAATGCAGATTTATACCTTATTTTGATTGCAGGGAATTGTTCCAACCGCCCAGTCACTAAGGTACCCCAATTTTTTATATGTGTGAGTCTCTGCGAGAAGTACTTTCGGATTAGTCTATCTCTGATACAATGTTTGTAATTATTTTGCAGGGACAACGACCCCCCAATCCATGTCCTGATGAGAACCCTTTAAACACACTCGGGTTCGAAACGCGTCGACGTTTTTTCCTGCAAGATACCAATGTTGGAAGGCGTAATAGGAAAGAAATCATGCATGTTAAATCTTGAATTGGCTTCTATGTTATTCCTATTGCTCTAGCACTTGATGTAGAAATGCACTTGGTTTCTTCTTGCAGATGCTAAACAAGTAGGCCAGTGTTCCATACTGCTTGACCACTTGTTTGTATTATATCTAGGATTGGTGCCTCATAGATTACTTATTTGTAGGCATATTACAGTTGTCCGTCCAAGAAATGTTGTTTTTGGATCTCATTGATTGGTAATTTCATTTATTTGTGTGCATTTATGTAATGTATTGTTGATGTAATTTGTTGAATGTTTTGTTGTGTCTTTTGACGCTTTAAAAAATCTTTTTCAAAGACCTTTGTATAAAATAAAAAAGTAATTCCAGACACAAGTCTGTACCTCTTGGTAATTCATGGTGCCAGGTCGTGTATCGATATTTCCACATAGGCTGTCCGGCCATTTTGTTTGTTTACTCAACTTTTAGAAAGTTGGCATTTTCTTGCATATTCATTTGGTGCCTGCAGCTTGTCTCTGGTCACATGACTGGGTGTAGTTGGCAGTTGAGCTTTATGTATTCCTCCTAGACAGCCAAACACAATGGGAGCTTAGGTGTGACGAGATGGCCTATCACTGGCAGCCTAGAGCCAGGGCAGGGAAAGCAAGGCATCGGCCCACTTCAAGGGCATGCCTCTAGAAGCCTACTACAAAGGGACAACTGTGCATAAAAAAATGGACCTCAGACACCACCATTTCAGTAAATGTCTGAACCTGTGGATTTTCTGCCAGGAAGAAGGACTGCTATGCTGCTGAAAGGACTGCCACTCTGCTGTGCTGCTGCTCCACAGGAACTGCTGCCCTGCTGACCTGCTGTCTTCTAACCTCTTGCCTGGGTTAGAAGGTTTTGGCTGCATCTCTTGAACCCAGATCCCCGAGTAGCCCTATGGGCTAGTTTCAAGTCAAGTCAAGTCAAAAGGCTTTATTTCGATAAAAACATATCATAAAAGCATCACATTGTAAGAAAACACATTATGCGGTTAAAAACACGAATTAATCTATTTACACCAGGGTTTTTTCCCTCTTTTACATCTAACATTTACAGATAAAAAACATAGTATACGACATGAATTTAAGAATCAGATTAAACAATTCATTTAAGCCTTTTGTTTCTAAGGTACCATGCCCATGATAGGAATTTTGAGAGACTGCAAGCATAGAATGGGCGTGAATCTGAATACGCAGCGCTACAATGTGAGACCTGGTGCCTAATGACCGACACAAAGGTTTGAGCCACCTAGTTCTTGGGTTCATATACGCTGGACATTCGAACATAAAATGCGCTATAGTTTCTGGTCTAGTTGGGCAGGAAGGGCAAAAAGCTGTAGTCTGGGCCGGAGGCTTCCAGGAAGCTATTAGGGCGCGTACTGGAAGAGCACCGACCCTAAACCTAAAGTAAAGAGCCCTGTCGAATGGCTTCCATATAATATCCAAGTAGAGTTCTCGGATCGGCAGATCCTTGAACTGCAGGAAGTCGTTTGTAAGCCTGCCCAAAGCATAGTTGGCGCTAGTTCTAGTCGCGACCCAGTTCCAATAGAGGCTCTTTAGGGTAGCCTTGGGGGGAGAGGACCTACCAACCCATGCCTCACTAAGGCCTAAATCCCCAAGCAAAGTTTTTACATTTTTTAGCCACCTTACTTTATGCCAACCAGGTAATGCCATAACTTCAGTTAGCCCTTTAGCATATTTGGCCAATTCGGGAGTTCGCCATATCCGAGCCCATAGGAGCAACGGTCTAAACTTAGCCAAATCGCTAATAGGGCAACAGCCTAGGTCAAGCAATAAAGGTATAATAATCAACGTAAGAGTGTCAACAAATATCATGAAACAAGAGCCATGAAGGATCAGAAAGTCATAGAATTACATTTACCAAAATAGATAACCAGTTAATAAGAAGGTGAAATACACATGCTCAGTGTGAACTAAAAGGACCCTCAGGCCCCAACTGAAAGTTGGTAGCCAGTTGTCTTCATTGGGTCCCAGATAGTGGAAAGGAAAATCAGACTTAGTGTGTGAAGTGATTTAAAAAGAGTGTTGACTACTCAAACAATTCATTTTAATGCGAGGGTAGCTCTAACTCAATTAAAACCAGTGAAACGAAAAAGGACTAATTAGTGGTTGTGTTAATTTGAACCAGTAAGTCCTAATAATAGTGAAAAACAAAAAGATTCAAGCAATAAAGGTGCCATTGGAGTGCTCTGGGGAAGCGACATTAGATCCCTAAAAAATGTATTTTAGGACCTTGTTAGGTCAACTGTGCTAGTGGTGCCCCATAGCTCTGCCCCGTAAAGAGCAGAGCTAACCCCCTTTGCTTTGTAGATGTCAATAACGGGGGCTATTGGTCTTATCGAGCAGGATCGGTGTCCCCTAAGCAAAGCCCCAGCTACCCTCTTGTGATTTAAAAGCATTTTACAAAGGTTGGCGGTCCACTGCATGGTATGCGATATACGTATACCTAAGTAATCAAACACAGTGACCCTTTCCAGATGCACGGAGTTCAATGTGGGTGGGCTAGTTGGCCGCCTCCTGATCTGAAGCCAACAACCTTGCATCTACTCCTGGACTCTGCTATCTGTGAGTCTACCCTGCGAAGTGGTGCCACCCAGTCCTGGGCCATTGGAAGTGAGCTTAAGGTGATTTGCCAGCCTCTGTGGACCAAGCAGAACTGACGTAGCTCTTCTACTGTGCTGCGCAGTCCCGAGCATAACTGATGTATCTCTGCTGCTTAATGGATTGGACCATGACTCATCCTCAGCGCAGGCCCTCACATCTCTCATCAACGACAACCTCGACGATGATGACAGACTCCGCATCGCTGCCTTGCAGCTCTTTGGAACTGACGAATTGTACCAACTGCGTGCCGCATCCTTGACGCTGGACTTCACATCATAACCCACCATTGACAGGATCCTCAATGTCGATGCAACAGGACCTCACACCGTGAAGCCCCGCAACACCTAGGAACAGACGGATCGCCTCGGCTGTGCAATGCATTTTTGACATGAATCCACTCTTCACTCCTCAACCCCGATTTTAGGGGACTTTGTTCATCAGGCCTAACTGGGTCCCTGTAGCCGGCCTGCGCTCCATCACAGTCTGCCACAACGTATTACTTTTTTCCAGTCCTGTGCAGCCAGATATCCACAGTTGGCAATCTGTACTTTTTTGGCCTTATTTTGAACTAAAACTTTAAAATGGAAAGTCTTTGGTTGTACTGATTTGTTTCTTGCCGGTTTGGTCTTGTTTTATTTTTTAAAGAAAGCCCTATTTTTCTAACTTGGTGTGGGATCCTTTTTGTCGTGGTGTTTTCATTCTTTTACTGTTTGAAGTGTTGTACAAATACTTTACACATTGCCCCTAAGTTAAGACTGACTGCTCTGTGCAAGGCTACCAGGGGGTTGAGCAAAGATCAATTCCGAGATCATTTGTGCCTTACCCTGAGTAGGGTTGTGGCTGCTGCTTTACCAGGACTCACCCCACCAGTCAACCAGTAACCCAATTCCTAACAGCCATGCAGAGGACTTGTGCATTCTAACACCCATTATGTCCTGATCAATGGTTCTCCAACTGTGCAAGAGCCACTATCCCTATGTGAATGGTTGGAAATTGTACATGTGCTGAATTAGCCACAAATAAATAGTTTTCTTATTTTCCCAGGAGAAACACTAAGGCCCTGCTTTATGAGTTAGGTGCAGTCGAAATTAGCACATGCCAGTGTAAATAGTGCATGACTTTGACAAATCGTCTGATCACAAGCTAACTACTGCATGTGATATTTTGCACAAGTGAAATATTATGCATGTGGTCAATGCCACCCAATTACAAGTATGAGAGGTGTTAGAACTGGGGGTCTCTAGTTGGCTGAGGTAGGTACCTTAGTCCAAATAGGGACCCTTGATTCTAAGTCAGGGAAAGGAAGGACACCTTCTCAGATAGCCCCTGCTCACCTCCTCGGTAGCTTGGCATGAGCAGCCAGGCTTATCTCCAAGGAAACTGTGTAAAGTATTTGCAACCACACTCTCAGCAACCCACTGATGACACCAAAAAGGGACTTCAAATGAGTTTTATAAAAACAATTATATGTTTATAAAAAAAAGATATATTATGAGATCACACGATAAAAATCCAACATATGCGTATTTCTAATATTTCACCTTGCCGGTTATTAGGCCAGCAAGCCCTTGCAGGTTCTTGCCGTTTTATTGAGAAATTATCGATGATCCAATGCAGTCCTATTGCAATGCTATGCAGTTCGTAATGCAAGAATCCGGCACTTCATAATGTAAAAATAATGCAGCTCATAATGCAACAATCAGGCAGTTCGTAATGCCAAAATAATGCGATTCGTCATGCAACAATCAGGTAGTTCGTAATGCAAAAATAATTCAAATCGTAATGCAACATCAGGAAGTTCATAACGCAAAAAAAAGTGCAATTCGGAATGCAATAATCAGGCAGTCTGTAATGCCAAAATAATGCAATTCATAATGCAAAAATAAAGTACTCCGGCACCGATCGCGGTACTCTGGTTGGTCTCTATGCCACTCTTACTGACTCGCGGTTAGCTACTGCCAAATATGCCCCCAACACGGTTATGATGGAAAACAAAGTGCAGCTCCACACATCGGCCTCAGTACTGCCACTCCTCTGCAGGTACGGGCGCAAAACGGACTTGAGCGGATGCTTGCACTGCAAAGAGGGGAAAGGTCGAGAGCGTTTCTCTCGTAGCACGCACCCCAATCGAGACGGTGACACACGCACGCACGCTGAGCGTTACCTGGGGCTACGATCTCACTCTCTTCTCCTCGCAGCTTGGGCCTTTGATGCGACTTCGTTGATCTTGGGCTGTGGAACTCAGACCCCCGACGGTGATGTTTCGAGGTATCTCTTCGCAAAGGCAGGCTGGGGCCGGCGGCGGTGTATTCCCAGAGCTCCTCTGGGGATGCCGGTCCTGGCCGATGGCAATGACGATCACAGCACTTCTGGACACGTTGTCCATTGAAGCAGAGAACAAGAGTGCTCTGGGTCACACAGTCACTGGGCAATTTCTCACGAAGATCTCAGGCTGTAACAGGGCACAGGGTACACAGTGTTGCTGAGACTCACTTGAGCTCCAGGTGCACACGATCACAGGGCAATCCTCACAAAGGTCTCAGGCTACAATAAGCACACGCACACAGCGTTGCTGAGACTCACTTGGACTCGGGTGCACACGATCATGGGGCAATACTCATGAAGGTCTCAGGCTGCACGAAACACACACACACAGCGACACTGGGACTCACTTGGACTCCGGGTGCACACAATCACAGGGCAATCCTCATGAAGGTCTCAGGCTGCACAAAGCACACGCACACAGCATCACTGAGACTCACTTGGACTCCGGGTGCACATGATCACAGGGCAATTCTCACGAAGGTCTCAGGCTGCACGAAGCACATGCACACAGCATCGCTGAGATTCACTTGGACTCCAGGTGTACACGATCACAGGGCAATACTCACGAAGGTCTCAGGCTGCACGAAGCACACGCACACAGCGTCACTGAGATTTACTTGAGCTCCTGGTGTACACAATCACAGGTCAATTCTCATGAAGGTCTCTGCCTGCACGAGGCACACGAACACAGCGCCGCTGAGATTCACTTGGACTCCAGGTGTACACGATCACGGGGCAAATCTTACAAAGGTCTCAAGCTGTAAAACGCACACAGTGTCGCTGAGACTCACTTGGAAACTTTTATGTTCCTGAGTTTCCACAACAGGGAGCCAGCTCTCCTTGGGCCCTTGGAAACACGTTACTTCGTGACACAGCACACATCAAAGTCCTTTCAAGCAGGGGGACACGGCACACAGCAAAGTCCCTTAGCCTCTCGTTAGTCAGATCAGCAAACTGCAGGCCAGCCCACAACACACAGCAAGGGTCAGTCCTTCTCTTCAGCTGTTCTTCCATTGGCAGAGCTTCCTCTTGAACACAAAGTAGTTTTCAATACTTTTCAATCTTGATCAATCCACCATTCAGGGGTTTCAACTCTCATAGTTATACCCCTAAATGTCTTTAAAGTCTTTGTGTTCAGGGGGGCACTGACCCCTGTCCAAACCAGTTCTAGGTGTCTCCCTGCCAGTGACACCTTCTTCCTTTGATATTGGGGGTCTGGATCCTCAATCACTCAGCAGGAGATGGAGCCATTGCTTTTATGGCAGCAGCCCAGGCCTCTTCACCTCCAGGGCTACTCCTCCCTCCTACACTCCAGATGCAAGTCAGCCCATTGCTGTCTCCTCTCCTCCCCTGAGTCAAGACATTCCCCAGATCCTATCACATTCAAACCCAGACAGTCAATCCTCAGCCAGACAGAGGCACACAGAATTGTTATAACAAAGAAACCAGACCCTTCTAAAAGTGTGCTTTCTAAACACACAATTCAAAAACCACCTTCACAAAAAGATGTGTTATTAAATTGTGAGTTCAGGCACATTAAACTGCACCTCTCCATCTTAAGTTTATGGGAATATAGGCTGGAAGCATATTACACAGCCTCCCCCATTCTGTCCTATGAGCAAGATGGCCTTGCAACAGTGAAAAATGAATTTGGCAGTATTTCACTGTCAGGACATGGTACACACCTTAGTACGTGTCCTACTTTTCACATACACTGCACCCTGCCCAGGGGGGTACCTTGAGCCTAGTATAGGGGTGTCTGATGTGCATAAAAAGGGAAGGGTATGGCCTGGCAAGTGGGTGTCAGGACAACAAGGCAGTTTAACAAACTGCACGCAGGCACTGCAGTGGCAGGCCTGAGTTCTCTCTTTAGGGCTACTTGTGTGGGTGGCAAAATTAGCGCTACAGGCCCACTAGTAGCATTTGCATTAACTGCCCTGGCACACATAGTGCACTTTACTAGGGACTTTACTAGTAAGGCAGACATACCAATCATGGACAACCAATTACCGTTATACTTTACACAGGAACACTTGCACTTTGACACTGATCAGCAGTGGCAAAGTGCCCAAAGCATCTAAGTTGCCAACACCATGCCAGAAAAAAAGGTGTGGGGAAGGAAAAAAGTTTAGGGAACTTTAGCCAAAAAGGGCCAAGTCCAACAAGAGGACATTAAAAATCAGTGGAAAATACCAACTTAAAATACCTCCAGTCAAAGCAGGTTTTAAAAAATCCTGACAGTGTAAGGAATGAAATAAAAGCACTAAAAATGTTTTTAAACCAAGACCAACACAGTAATTAAAAAGATACATGAGTTGTTTGATTTGAAAAAAGTAAAATTTCACACACATCTGCTCATAGAGTCAGACCTGCAAAAACAGCCATGGACAGGTGAATCTTTCACAGGTTGGCTGCAGAAGCTCACACTTCCATTTTGCAGCCCACCACCATGACTGCAACACGGCTAGGCCACTATATCATGCTATGCCAGATCCATGCTCTGCTACAACAATCTCTGTAGAATGAGGATGGAAACCATGCACCAATCAATGATTGCAAATGGAGGAGCAACACTCAATATGAGCCATCATTGACAGAGTAAGGCTGGAACCCATAAACAAGAGTCAGCTTGAGATGTAGTGGATACACGGGCTCAATATGGCCACCATACAAAACACATTTTCATCACTATGGATATCCTGGAGCTCAACATAGTTATCCACTGCCAGTCCCCTTTTCTGAATGTTCTAACAGTAGAATTGGTGAGCGTCATTTCTCCGTTATTCTTTAGCAAAGTACTCTGCTAAGCGATGGATGCTTTACAGAGAGTGAGCAAGCAGCATATACAGTTCCCCTTGGACACCAACACTGATTTCTTTTTTTTTTATACATATTTTATTAGGCATCAGGGTTTGCAAGCAAGAATTACAACACGTTATTACTTTTAACATTGTGCATACATCGGGTGACTATTCTTGACTGTAGACTTATACATCATGAAATAACTCAACATTATATACTTATTATAACAGACAATGACAATTCTTGAACTTACAAATGAACTTCCATTCAATTAAATGGCATCATTACATTTTTAAAAGAGTTTTGATCCCTTCCCTTAAACTCCCTCCCACAGTATTCCCTCCCAAAAACATACCCTTAACTTTGTCAGCTTTAAACTAATCTGTCCTGTTCCACAATGTTGTCAACCGGGCGAGACTCCTGGCGTTGGGGGGGCGTGGGTGAGGGGGGGAAGGGGTGGGGGGGGACAAAAAAGGGGGGGAGGAAGGGGAGGGGAATAGACACATATTTGCACTCTGTGATATAGTACTGAATCAAGCACTACATACTACATGCAGGGTCATGTGGTGTGTCCTGATAATCTTCAGCCCCCTCACCCGCCTCTGATCTAAACTGTACTATCAGTTGGGCCCAATCCAAGGAGATTGGCTTTTTTCTCAGTTCTCTATATTCTTCATGCTGTAGCACCTCCCTTTCAGCGGTGGCCCATTTAAGTACCTCCTCCCTCCACCTACCCTCACGCGGAGCTGTGCGGGATTTCCAGCATTGTGTAACTAGCCTTTTAGCAAGCATCAGGGCCAGTCCCACAAAACGGGGCAACAAAGTTGTTTTTCTTAGAATAAGGAAGAGGCCCAAAAGACAGGCTTCAAAGTGGCCCAGGGGGAACATTTGGTGAACCGGTTGAGACCCTGGGTGACCTTGTAGTAAAACACTCTCAAGGAGGGGCAAGTCCATAATATATGAATGAAGTCCGCATCCGGGCGCGAACGTTTTAGGACAGTCTCAGGAAGCGGTAGGGCACATTTACTGTATTGCCAATGGCATGAGGTAGGCCCTGTGTAATAGCCACAGCTGTATTGTCTTTAGTCAGAAATTACGGTAGACCCGCTTGGGACGTTCTAGTACCAGTGCCCATTCTCTGTCGTTCAGTTCCCTGGCTAATGCCACTTCCCACTTTTGATGAAGGGCCAGTAGGGGGGTGCACAGATGTTCTCTTAAACTCCGGTATAACCACCGGACCAGGTGGCTCCCGTGCCCCATGATGTGGACAGCCCACAGCAATTGAAAGGTAGTGGGTTCCCTTTGGTCCACCAACCAATACTTTTGAATACACTGCATAACAGCCACATGTGTCACAAATAAGTTGTCCGGGACTGCATTAGTGCGTACAAACTCGACATGGGGCACCAGATAACCGTCCAAAAATAAATCCCCTACCGTTTCTGTACCGGCCTGTATCCAGCTCCGAATTCTGGCAGTTGACAACACTCCACGCCTTATATGTAGAACCATTAGCCTGTAGAATTAGGAGTTCAGATAGGATACCCCCATTTGTGGTTATGGACTGGTAAAAAGAAATAGGCCTGTATGCGGATGATATAATTATATATTCTTCTAACTTGCAAAGGTCATTGGAGGGTCTCGTAGAGCTGACTAAAGAATTTGCGGCTGTCTCAGGTTACGAGATAAATCAGAATAAAACCGAGATTATGACTTGGAACTTAAACATAGAAGGGATAGCTAGCAAGACAGAAATGAGATACTTGGGGGTCAGGATCACCCATAATATTGGGAAGCTTGCTAAAGTTAATTTCTTCAAGATAAAAAAAGATATTTCGGCTACTCCTAAGGGTTGGATGCATTTGCCATTGTCTTTGTATGGCCGTACTAATCTGATAAAGATGGTGATCCTGCCAAAGGTTACGTTTTTGTTTGAGACTAACCCCCTTCGGTTTAAGAAGGAGTGGCTGATTAAGCTACAGAGCGAGATAGCCTCATCCATATGGGCGTCAAAGGGGTCGCGCCTCTCCTGGAAAAAGTTAAGGAGGAGAGTCAGTAGGGGAGGTTTGGCGGCCCCGGACTTCCAAATTTACTTGTGGGCCTTTTGTTTGAAAAATTGTAGGATGTTGTTGGGTACCCCAACCTCGTCAACGATTGGAGGACTTTTTTGTGTGATGCTTAAAAGCTGTGGTTATAAGGATCACGGTTTTCTCTACAAATTTGCTGACCCCAAATTTTTTAAAAAGGTCAGACTCAAGGTACTCCGAGGTCTGGCGGAGATCTGGTTCAAGATAAGGAAGCTAATAAAACTGCCGTATTATAGTTATATGGCTCCGCTGTGGGACGCTCCAGGATCTCCGCCGTGGACAAATGATGCTCTGGCTCTTCCTTTAAATAGGGCGGGTCTACTTCAGAGGTGGAGGGACTTGTTCCCGGAGGGTAAATTGATTTCTTGGGGACATTGTCAGCAAATTTGGGGGCAAACTTTTTCAAAATACAAATATTTGCAGATTCAAAGTTGGGCCAGTAATTCAGATAATATAACTGGTGTTCAAAATGACTTTGAAATAAAGCTCGGTTCAGAGGGGGTCTTTAAGAAGGAGGTCGCCATGTGGTACTGGATGATATTGGAGTTGGAGGATGGTCCTTTCCTGCTTCCAGTGGTTCTGTGGAATGAATGCTTGCCGAAGATAGCGATGGAGAACCAATGGCAAGTAACAATGGCTATGCTGTATAAAATAGTCAAACCTGCAAACTTAAGACAAAACCATCTGTTTACGATTCACAGGGCGTACTGGTCACCTCGCAGACTTTCGTGATTTAAAGCTGGTGGTGTGGTGAAATGTCCTAAGTGCAAGACCCCCAACGCAGATGACCTACACATGTTTGTGTCTTGTCTGAATATAAGACAATTCTGGCTGGACGTAAGTAGCTGTCTGTCCCAAGCTCTGAACCTGCAGATTGAGGTAAGCCCCGAACTAGTAATAACGGGGAGATATGACCTAGAGGGAAAAAGCATGGATGATAATGCCAAACTTATTTTTTATGCTATTTTGTTAGCCCGCAGAGAGTTGTGCAAAATGTGGGTCTTGCCTCTTTCTCCTAAAGTAATGGACTGAATATTGGCGATAAAATATATAGCTAAGCTGGATATTTCAGATCACACAAGAAAAAGACAAGGTTTCTGGGCACCCTTTCTTTCTCGTTTTGGGTAAGGTAGCTGCCGGGGAATGTGGGGAACAAATAAGGAAAATAAGAAAAAGTCCAATGATTAAGCCTCCGCCTATCTCGCTGGTAGTTATTTCTTTTGAATCCAGGTCGTTATCAGAGGATGAGGTGGCGGCACTTGTTGAGAAGGACTGTTTTGGTTCGGTGGTCATGCTCAGATTGAATGTCTATCTCAATAACAAGTGAGGCGTATGCTTCTTTCCTCCTACCGCCACATGAGATAAAAAGCCCAGTGGTGGCCTCGTTGTTAGTAATGGGTGGCGAGAAGGCGAATGAGGATAAAAATTATAAATAAAAAAAACACTCCACGCCTGGTGGGCAGGCCACATAGTGGAATATTCGGAACATAAGGAATAGGGATTTTGGTATATTTTACTGCCTGCTTCTAGTGATGTAGGGCAGAGTGTAGGAGAAAAGGAGGATCTCTCACCCTATCAGCTTCGCGGCATAACAGTGCCTGTAGTGTTCCCAACTGCAGACATTCAGGAGAATAACCTATTTTGAATAGATTGAGGCCTGCCAACCAATACGCCAGCCATTGCAGCTGGCCAACGATGTAATGTGCCCTAAAAATCAGGGGTCTTCACACCTCTCGCAGAACTCAGCAACTGCATTCTGGCCAAATCGACTCTATGGCGGCCTGTTCCCCAAAGCAATTATGTCAATAATTTGTCAAGCGTTCTACAAATCCATGCCGGGAGGATAACCGGGAGATTCACAAAATGATATAAGAGTCTGGGCAACATGACCATTTTAGACACTGCCAGATGGCCAGCTATTGTCAGAGCTTGTTCTATAGATGTGTATTCAAAGATACTTGAATGTAGTGGGATCTAATCTAAACTGTAATGGGCCAAACTGCAGACTGGGCCTGTTAAAGTGTCATAAAAGGAGTAGGCCACAGACTTTGAGGCATTAAGACATAAGCCAGACACCTCACTGAACTTTGAGAATAATGTGACCATGGGAGGCATGTCCACTCTTTGACTATTGGGATGCCCTATGGGGACATAGTGCGATGAAGATGTTGCGCCAAAGGTTCCAACGCTAGTACAAACAACAAGGGCACCCCTGACGTGTCCCGCGGAATATTTGATATGCTGAGGAGATGGTGGCACCCGTCTTAGAACGAGCCATGGGATCTGTATAAAGCAGTTTCAGCCATTGGTAGAATTCCGGGGGTAATCCAAACTTGACCAGTACGGCCAACATATACGGCCAACTCAGGGTATCAAACGGTTAACGTATGTCTAAAGATAAACATCTCGCTTGCCTAGTTAGTGTTGATGTTGCATGTATCAGGTCGTGTAGACAGTGTATATTTAAAGAGGTACTGCGCTTGGGTGTAAACCCACACTGATCTGTATGTATCAGTTTGGGGAGCAGGGGAAGTAGTCTCAATGCTAAAAGTTTGCTGAGTATTTTATTTTGAGTATTGAGAATTGATAGGGGTCTATAGGATGTAAGGTCAGTCGGGGGCTTGTCGGGTTTCAATAAGGAAGTCACTATTGCCTCCCTGGTCGTGGGAGGCAGTATGCCCTCTGTAAGGGAAGTGGTATAAAGTTGCAATAACTTAGGGATTAGCGAGGAGCAAAGAGGACAAAGACGCCAGGTTTTGCAGCTCGCCCAGCAGTCCGTCAGTCCGTCAGAGGAGACCAGAGGAGTCAGGCTGCGTGCAGCGTGCAGGTGTGAGCGCCAAGTCCCGCGCTGGGAGAACAACACCGCCGCTAGCCCTCAGCCGCTGGGAGGAACTTTAACACGCCAGGAAGAGCCACGGAAAAGCCGTTAAAGCTGCCAGGGAAGCCTGTAAGCCGCAGCAGCAGCCGGTCCTCGGTGAGTCGGTGACCCGGGATGGACAGCAGCGCTCGCTGTCAGCAGTACACTTGTAGCTGGGCGTGCAGGCGTGCGATCCTGGTCAGGGCAGCCATTGCACCAACACTGCGTGTACAGAGCCAGGCTGTAACCCAGCCCAGCCCTGATCGTTGTCCAGGATCCTGTGCGTAGAGAGCACAGAGAGCGGAGTGCCACTGAGGACAGAGGGCTGGCGCCCGCTCCCACACCTGTGCTCCAGCGATCCTACAATCTCTTGTGGTCGCGCATAGATTTCCGCTCCTAACCCCCCCTCATAAAAGTAGCGGGGCACAGCGCAGTGCGGCGGGGGGGGGGCTGAAACCGAAGAAGGGAACAGCACCAACTCCAGAAAAAGCCTCAGTCGCACGCCTGACGGCCCGAAGCAGAGCGAAGAGCCCCCGAGCCCTGAGAATTAAGAAAGAGAAAAACAGAGTGCATCACAGAGAGCATCAGTAGCACCAGCAGCACCTGCTCTGGCATACTAGGTCAGCGGCACCAGACTGCTGGAGCAAGGGAGCTAAATAACATCACCGGATAGCATCAGGGCATCAGGGCTTCAGGGCTGGGCACCTAATAGCACCCAATAATACAAGGTGCAGTAATAGCCCCCCATTTATCTCACCCCATCCCGTCACCCCATCCCACGGAGTGAACCACAGGCCAAAGGAGAAAGGAGAAAGGGGAAGAGATAGTGGCCTACCGGGGCAGAAGGAATTATCCACCCCTCAGTTCTTGCCGGTGAGAGCATAATCCATCCACCTCCAAATCAGGGTTGGCCTCCCCAAGCCGTCACCACTTCACAACCATCAACCATCAACCAACTACACACCTTCACGACCTATCATCTCTATACAAGAGCCCAAGAGCCTCCCGCCCCACTCAGCTCAAGGGTGCGATACGGTAGGCAGAGTGACCGAAGGGAGCAAAGAAAAAAAGGGAAGGTAGCGGGCTCTCCCAAAGAATCATCTGTACCTCCTCACCATCATGAGAACCGGGAAAACTAGAACAGATCCCACAATCAAGAAAAGAAATCAATCACACTTCAGAAAAAAGAGCGAAGGAACCCACGATTCCTCCGAGGAAGACCCAGCAGATGCACAAGACACAATAGCTAACACCCCCACAGAAAACATATCAGAACCTCTCATCTAAAAAATTCCAAGATCACAGACTTTTTAATCCTGCCCTCGTCGGCATCCTTGCTGCAGAAACCCTCACTCGCCAACAGCAAAAAGAGAACATCTCAGTCAGTGGGTTCGACGTCGTCAGTTTTGCAGACTTTGAGCAACACCCCACGAAAGATCAGCAATAACTCTTGGAAAACACCCAACAAACTCACAGTCAAAGCACAAATAAACCTAACGGAAGCAGCAACCCACGCAAATGCCCATGCGGCGGTATCAACGGTAAAAACTCCAAATTTGCCAATGAAGCGTCACTCATCAAGTCTGGGTTCCTACTTCTGTATGACAGAAACTGACCCTGGGACCGCAAACTCAGCCTTAAGTACGGATATTAGTAACATACTAGACAAGGACGTAACCGGCACAGGAATGGTCGAAAGGCACCAAGACGACCTGGACTATCGCGGCGAACACAGAAAAGGCAAAGTGCCCCCTAAACTGGAAGGAGTCACGGCACGGCAGGGGCAACAATGCACAGTTGGCCCTGATGGCCAACCGAAGGAACAAAAACCACTTAAATCTCAATCCCCCCCACGTCCAGAAACTCGGGAAGCCAATAACTCTACTCGTTCTGGTAGCTTAACAATTCACCATGAGGCAAATTATCAAACACCAAACGGTCCGTCGGGATTATTCACCCTTTATTACTCGATTTGCTCCCCAACCAAAATAACCCCTCCCAAAGAACCTGAGCCCAGAAAAACAAGGGAACATGGAACACCTACCCCAGGCACAGGTCAGGGTGGAGATCCCCGAGTGCCGGTTCAGAATAAGCCAGGGGTCAAAGTTAGGACCAGTTCACAATCCATTAGCAACCAAACTGACAATCAGCCACTAGTGCAGGCACTGCTGTGGCCGCCATTCATCAGTATTATGGAAACTATTTCCTCAGCACTACTCCGACACTCTGAAAAATTAGAGCTACAGATAGACCTCTTACAAATTTTGGCATCTCACGTGGTTGGTATAGACAGCAAGATACTAGAGCTCAATTCCCTCATAGAGCGGGTACCGAAAGACCCACACACAACGTATCACGAATGTCAGTGTACGGAAACAATGAACCAACTAAAAGTCTTACCGACCATTCTAACAGACATTCTATGGGAAGTCCAAAACAAATAAAAAGAGCACCAAGACACCATGGAAACTCACCCCACCGATACTCTCTCTGCCAACTTGACAAGTACAATCAGCCGTGACATCTCAATGGGTGAGGACTATGGGCCAGACGCAACGGAAGGACCCCCAACGACAAATCATTCATCAACAGCATACATTGCACTTCTAGAAGCCCCTACTCCCCAAGACAATCGTACTCAGGACCCAACTAACCTAGGGAGTGAGGATCTTGGCCCTATACCCCACGGGCAACAAAAACAATTCCCCTCCTTAACAAAACGAGAACGTAAGCGATTAAGGAAATCCAGGCAAAAGAAGTTGCAAAGAAAACAAAAACCACCACAGCCCAACAGGTCCCAGGGCCAAGATCCCCTGGGGGCCCGCAGTCAAACAACGAACTTGACCTCAGAAACAATTCCGCAAGAACCAAAGTTCAAAGACGAAAGCTCTAAGGTCCAGAAGGAGCATGGGGAAACCTGGCAGGGATCCCTACCTCCAAGTTTGCCCCACACAGTCACATCAATAGACCAGGGGGGTTAATCCTGGATTCCTTACCGGTGTACACCCTGAAATTAGAGACATATCCAGTCCGACTGTCACACAGCATGTACAGCTTAATTCCATAGCGTGCCCTCTTACTAGTAATGTATTGCCTAAATACCACAGACCCTTGAACAACACCAAAGACTCATCCACTGCAATTTCTTTCCCAGGAGCAAAGATCTCAGGAAATCGATGAACAAAGTGATCAATGACAGGCCGAATCTTGAAATGATGGTCGCAATCAGGGTGATCTCGTGGCAAAGCTAAACCATTATCGACAAAATGCATCATCCGAAGCAGATCAAATACCTATCACGACTCATGACTTCCGGAAATATAGCAGTTGCCATCAAGGGACTAGTAGACCAATATGAAGCCATTGATGGTTTCCTAAGCAAGCCCATCAAAAAAGTTAAACCCAAAAACATTTTCATCTCTTCAAAATTTGTGGGAGTCCACCGGATAGCTCTAGCATGGGGCTTAAGGCTGGCACTGTTCTCCCTCAAAAACTGTTCTGCATACAAATTAGTCTGCTCTACAATCTCAGCCAAAAACACATCATCCATAAACAACTTGAAAAAATCAATTGGCAAAAAGTTTTCAGTGTTCACCCTACACCCTGAAACACCAGTAAATTCAGGCAATGCCAGCTGCACCATGCCTGGGGCAACCCAGAGGTCAGAACTTTCAACGAGAAGACTTGCAGCCTCAGGCTGCCGCCCAGCTGCCTCTTGTCTCACTACACCAACTGGAAGTCTAGCAGCCCCAGGCTGCAGCCCAGATGCCTCTTGCTGCAGTATCTGCACAGCAATGTCCTCCGCAACCACAGGCACTTCATCCACACCAAAAGTAGCTTCATCAGCACTCAGAGTATCTTCCTCATCAGATGAAGCCATGTGTAGAGAAAACTCACTACCTGAATCTTCACCTCCCACCTCTGCCTCAGAATCAGAGTCACTCTCTGAACCATGGTCAGAGGAAGATTCAAAAGCATTCCAACAACTTGCTGAGCAGTAATCCGTCAGCTAGCCAATATCCTTACTAAAAAAGGAGACTGCACAAACAACTCTAAAACCAACAATGTGCAAAGTAAGTAAAAAAATGTAAGCCTTTATCACAAAGATCTATATACTGAGAAAATATACAATTTACTTACAAGAGACAGCTACACTCACCAGCACCTACTCTGCAAAGACACAGCAAATAGGCAACGATATCCCACTAGAAAGAAGAAAAAAAAACATACATCTGCAGAAGGACACATCAAAAACAAAGGCAAAACAAGTTTTACAATCACAAAAAACAGAAACCAAACATACTCGTATTACTACACACTTTGCAAAATAAACAATTACATTACAATTGAAAAAAAAGAGGTCTCTTACCAAACACATGCAACTACAGAAACAGCAGAACAACAGAACCACCAGTAACAGAACCGCACACTGCAACAATCTAAAGAGAAAAAAACAACACACATTACAACAGGCTATGTCACAGGGTATGTCACAAATGGGGTGTCTGTCCCCATGGGGGGCAGAATATAAATCTTTTTAAATTTGGGCCCCCTGGAAGCAACCCTTGCCCAAGGGGGTGCTTCCATTAAAAAAAAAAAAGATTTCCATGGTGTCTAGTGGGTTTTTTGCTCCCTCCAGAGGGCAGAAAGGCCAAATTAAGAAACTAATCTGCCCCCTGAGGGGGCAGAATATATTATTGAAAGAATATGGGCCCAAGGAAGCGACCCTTGGCCAAAGGGTCGCTTCCTATACAAACAAAAACAATCCCTGGTGTCTAGTGGGCTTTTCTACACCCCCTGGGTCCAGAATCGGTAAACAAACAGTTGATCAGCCCCCAGTGGAGGCAGAAAAGTCTAAAATATTTATATTGCCCCCTGGAAGCGAACCTTGCCCAAGGGGTCTCTTCCTTTATAAAAAAAAAAACAATCCCTGGTGTCTAGTGGGCTTTTCTACCCCCCCTGGGTCCAGATTTGGGAAAAATACGCCTGATCTGCCCTCAGGGGGGGCAGAAAAGTCTAAAATATTTATTGAGCCCCTTGGAAGCGACCCTTGCCCGAGGGGTCGCTTCCTTTATAAAAAAAACACAATCCCTGGTATCTAGTGGGCTTTTCTACCCCCCCCCGGGTCCAAATTCGGGAAAAATACGCCTGATCTGCCCCCAGGGGGGGGGGCATAAAAGTCTGAAATATAGATTGCCCCCCAGGAAGCGACCCTTGCCCAAGGGGTCACTTCCTATGCCACCAAAAAACATCCCTGGTGTTTAGTGGGGGCATTTCTGGTGCAGGATCGCAATGCTGTGTGCGATCCTGCACCAGGAATGCCCTGCATTGGGGCATCGGGGGAGAGGAAACACTGTTTCTTCCCCCCCGATGCCTCAAGGCACCGAGAAACGCCCCGCCCCACCGGAGAGCAAACACCCACCTGGCTCCTTGGACGCGCTGGAAACAAATGGCTTCCAGCGTGTCCAGCGCTTCCTGATGACGTCGGCGCGCTGTGCACGCTGACGTCACCAGGAAGCACGGGGGGCCCGGGGGTGGCATTGGAAAGTCTTCCACGCACACCCCTGCACCAAACAAAAAAATCGATGCCCCCCGAGGGCTGTGACGATGACAGAGCGGTTCCGTCATCAGCACAGCCCAACCGACGCTGATGACGGAACCGCTCCGTCATCAACGTCGAAGGGGTTAAGCCAATCTCCCGGCACTGCCAGCAAGAATCCGATGTGAGGAACACACAGTAGAGTACACCCCGACTCTACACTTGATGAAGTAAATAATTCTATCCTGTTCCATATAAAGATATTTTCGACATAAAGACAGGCTCATACTAACCCACCTACCATTATGGATTATATGATGGGACACATTGTGTGACTACAGCACGTCAGGGCCCCCAATCCACGAGGGGCCATATATCTACTATATGGTAACACTGTAAAATTATGTGTGATATATATTTATGTAAGAAACTGGAATGGATGCACCTGTGTGTGCAATTTCAATGTTTGCCTTGCATTGTTCTACTCTACATACGTTTGTTATCTTTTGCATTGTTTCATAATAACCACAAGTGTTGCATGGAATTACTATGCTGTGCCTCTTCCTTTTGCTGCAACAAACAACTTATACCTGTCAATTGACGCTGTAGCCCAGGAACCATGACAGAATCCTGGCCGTTTTGTTTATGTTGTAGATATGTCTTCCAGCTTTTATCTTTCAGGGTCTATGCTACAGACAACTGTGACACATCTCCAGGGAGTATCAGGCTCTTGATAAACTTAGAGTTCTTGATTGTGAATGATTGTGGTTGAGAGTTGCTATACTGAGGGATCTTAGTCCTAAATAAGGCTGCTGAACCTCTACAAGACTATTAGAACGGCAAAAACATGTCCATTCCAGTGACTTGGAAGCAGTGACATCCCCTATAGTCCCTGGTATTCTGTCTTTAATATCACACAGGAAAATATCACTGAATAAATCATAGAGGATGGGTTTTAGTGCAAGGGATTTTTAGTTTTGCAACCAGATCCCTGACCTCATCAAGAGGTGGGCAGATAATGACCACCTACCCATCCGCCCCATAACAAACTGCAGACTGAGATGACACTATGATGAAGCTTGACATATAGGTTGGTGGATGAGGATCTGTCTTAATTTTATAATATTCTAGACATTCACACTCCTGTTGGTAGGTTCCTTCATATAGGCAATTGTTTGAGAAACTTCCAATAGACTATTCCTCTGTCCCAATTTTACAATCATGAACATTTTCAAATACAGACATATCCATAATTTATATTTAGCTTTGCTTCACAAATAAAGGCTTACCTACACCCAGTTTGCCAGTTTCTTCAATAATTTCCCTTTTTGCTGATAACAGAAACTGAGCCACACTCTACTAATGAAAAATACGCTCTCTTTTATTAAGAAATAGTGCAGATGTTTTTGGTTGTGAACAATTGAGAAGGAGTTATACTTTTAAAATGATTTCATTGTGAGTGCTATTCTGATGATTTCTGCACAAAATCTTATGTTTTATCAGCTCTGCATTTCCCGCTGGGTCAACAAGACATGCTGCACCAATAGAGAATAAATATTTAAAAAGTCATGGAAGGCGTCCGTGCTCTCTCCTCAAAGCAATTCCCACAGTGTGGAAGAGGCGGGAAGTAAAGCCATGTCTCTCTCTCACTGCGAGCATACCTCTGATGTTTATCACTGCCCGTCCTCAGGGGCAGGTTGTGGCCAAGTGCTGCAGCTACAGGAGAAAGCGCGCGCTCGTGCCTGCATGGAGGTTTGACCGAAGACACGCAGAGGCACGCGATGATTTGCAGCTTATTAGAGCCAATAGCAAGGTTACAACAAAACCAACACGACAGGCGAATGTGCTTGTGTTTCAGTTTTTCACAGCAACTCTGAGGCATTTTTACAATAATGTGGCAAAGCGTGTCATTAAGCCAAGAAGACTAACGACACACTTCGTCACTTTAGAAACGCAGGGCTGCACCATATTTACTAGAATATGGGGCAGCCCTGTGTTTCCCCCTAAGTTGCCGCCAAATTTAGCTGCCTAGTGCCAATGCAGGCCCCCTTGCACCATAGTGCGAGGGTGCCTGTGTTGAGGGGAAGATAGTTTATGGGCAGGAAGGTCCCTTCCTGCACATAAACAATCTTTAAATGCCGTTTTGTAACTTCTAGTGTGCTACTTCATGCAGCAAACATACAAGCTGCAAAAAAAGCATTTTTTAAAATGATTGTTTATGTGCAGGAACGGAGACCTTCCTGCACATAAACAATTATTGGCGTTTTGCTGTTTCTAGTGTGCTGCACAATGCAGCACACATGGAAACAGCAAAAACGAGGAGAAATAAAGCATTGCTCCTCGTTTCTCCTGTTTAAGACTAGGTTTTCCCTGATCTTAATTTTGGCGCTGTCTCCTATTGACACTGCTCTTGTAAATAGGGGGCAGCATCAAAATCAATGGGTGTTGCAGTGAAACATCCACCACAACACCCATTGCCCACCCCTTTCACTCTAAATGTAGCTTGAAAGGGGATCTTATTTACAAGGTGGTGTTAAGCCACGTTAAATCGCGTAACGCTGCCTTGTACATAAGGCGAAGCTCCTATCGCCACCACAACGTCACTAAATGTGACATTGTGGTGGCGATAGGTGCTTGTAAATATGCCCCTCAGTATATGTACGGGGCTTCGCAGGACTTTACAAATATTTTGGGAAATTTGTGAATCATGAAATCATTATATATGTTTATAAATATTAAATAAACACATAGGGTCTGACTTACAAGGAACTGACGCATCTGCATAGATGCATCAAATTTCTTGCGCCAGTGTCAAATGTCCTTGCACCAACATGGATGCGCTGTATTTACAATATAGTGCTCCATGGCGCAAGGATTAACAGATGCGTCAGAAATTTTGATGCACCTTTTAGCCCAAAAGTGACGCATTGCTGGAGTTGCTCGTCAAAGTGATGCAACTCCAGAAATACGCCACAACAGATAGGTGAGTCCCATTCAAAAAGCCCTGCATCAATCCTCATGCCCGGTCTGAGGAGGCGTACGGGTTTTGACGCAGGGAAGGTGTAGAGTGATGCAGTGAAACGTTGTAAATGTCAATGTGTCAGTTCTTCATGGCTTTTTGCTTGGGAACGCCCATCCTGCAAACATTATACCTGAAGCAGGTATAATGTGACACGGGGCTTTACAACTTGATGCATCTGCCTAGATGCGTCACGTTGTAAATTAGCCCCATTGTTTACGCCACCGATGGGTCACAAAAGTGACACAACGGCGGTGCAAAAGTGTAAAAGTGTTGCAAGGGGCTTGCTACATCTGCCCCAGACGACTTAATTATAGGTCTAGGTCACCTTATCTTTACGCTGGCACCATCTGACGTAAATTCTGACATTTCCTGTCCCCCTTGTTAGGCTAAATGGAAATTGCACCATTATACGATATGCAATTTTCCTTGAGTTCGTGGAAAAATCTAATTGCAGGAGCGCCATGACTATTCACGACCAGAATAACATTTTCAACTTGGAATAATTCAATTATTGTGTGAATCAAATAAGTTTGACGAGAACGTTTTTTCTGTGGTAAATCCTTGATTTTTGTTGCAGGTAATTTCTGCCTTATTTCTAGGACATATTTTGAGCCTTTGATTGATGTGTGATTCTTATGGTCGTTTTTCATTATTACAAAATGGCGCTAAAAATAACTTGCTTGATTTGGTATTGCATAATTTTAATTAATCACTTCGCTAATAATGAAATAATGCATTCCTTGAATTCTTAATACCGATCCGAATGTCGCAAACCCAGCCTGACACTTTTCAAATTGCTAATGTAATGAGTGGAAAAGTAAAAAACTTCTGGAGAAGGTGGTAATCAAGGTAAGGAAATATTTCAAAATCGCAAGCCGCACTGCACAATAAAAGGACAAGTTGCAGACTAACATTCTGAGAAAAGCTAAACTTTTTATTTTTCATGCTTTCCAATAAGCAGCATAAATATGCACTCAAACTAAGATCTTTTGCAAAATACTGTCATAATGAGATTGCCAGTGCTGCCCAAAATCGACTTTGGTGGTAGGAGCACTGTGGAGGGAGGATCTGCAATATTTTTACATATTCAGAACCTCTAAAGTTTCCCCTAGGTGTCCTGGGGTGGGGGTCCTATATATATGTAGAGTACTTATAAAATATGTTTTTGCAATCCCTGGTGCTGAAAAAATGGCTCAAGTCACTTTTCCCATTGCAAATCCCATGCCGTAGGTTAACATTGGAAAGGTTAGTAGTTAATAACTGGACAAAGAAAAGCCGAACAACTAGGATTTAAGGACTCAGTAGAATGGTAATGACAAATTCAACAAAATGGTATTGTTGCATGTATTGTAAAATGTACAGACAAGAAGTTATAAGATTTTTTCTGTCAGTAAACCAAAATTCAACCCTGCACTGCTCTGCCCTGATTGGTCAGTGTTAAATGGGTGAGCCTGGCTGCTTTGAAGAGGTGATAAATGACCCCTTGGGTTAGGAACCCTCCCGGGGAGGAGAGGTTGCTGGACATAAGAATGCCAGAGCCAGGGGGAGGGTCAGTAAATAATGCTCTTCAAGGGAAGGGGAGAAAAGCTAAATACATCATTTTCATTTCCTCAAGGCAGATGCTAGGCTTAAGAAAGGAATGAACAGATGCAAGGGGGAGAGACTATAGAGATTAGCCATCCTACTGCAGGAAGTGGTCGGACCTTTGAGTGGAACCCTACAGCTCATTGTACAGGAGTGCCGTCCTGCTTGACCCCAGAGAACACTGAATAAGTATCTTAGAGGGGCGGTGCTTCTCAGATCTGCTGCTTAAAACTTAAGAAAGCAAGACAGGCCATGCTGGAAGTCTGATGTGCATTTCTTAAGGCCTACACTCTGCACACAACGTGTTGCACCACTCGAAACTACAGCCCTGTGGATCAAACCTGGTTCAGAGGAACTAAAGAGTGGACTACCTGCAAGCTACAGGTTAACAGAGCTTTCCTGGAACATCACTACAAGAATCCCCAGCCTAGAGTAATACCAGTGTACTTGTAAGGGTTTTGTTCAAGTGGATTGTGGGAATTGAAGTCTCACACTTTCAAGAACCCGTATGGAGATTCCAGAATCTTGTATTGTGTGTTGGATACTTTGGACCAGCAAGAAGAACTTCAGGAAGGAGTTCTAACAGGACCCAGCCTTCTGGAGGGGGTTGCACAAGACTGGTAAGAGATCCTCCAGAACAATTGCTAAAGGTGAATGTGTCCTTGTCAAATGTATATCTCTGGTTCCCTATAGTGGATTTTTTCGTTTTGGTGTCATTTATAAGATATAAATATTTCCTATTTTTATAAATTGGTGTTGAATTTTTATTTTGTGTCTTAATTATTTACTGAATTGGTGTTTTTAAATGCTTTACATACCTGTCTTTGAAGTTAAGCCTGCCTGCTTGCAGCTACGTTACCAAGGGTTGAGCATAGGAATCCTTTTCTGAGCCCTATTCTGAGTTTGTGGCCTTATTGCCAGTGGCAGACCTACATTTACCCCTACCAATAATCCACTTTCCAACAATGACAAACTAGTTTGCTCATTGTGGATAATCCAGAACCCACAGTTGTCTAAATGAGGGAGCAGCTAAGAGTACCTACTGATCAGCAATCAAGGTATCAAGCACATAACAGAAAGCTATTTTGTGTTAAACATATGCTATCATTGTAAGTCTTAACTCAAGAGTGGATTTGTGAGGTGAGCCCACATATATTGCACAACACAGGTCTCAATAGATAAAGAAAGTACGAAAAATAGCGAGAGTTATGTCTACACAACACTTTTAACACTAATTCCTATATTCTATTGAGTTTTTGCAGAAATACCAATATTAGATAAGATGGGAAGTAAACACACTGCCCTACACACGATAATATACACATTACCGAGTGTTACATAGTTTTATATAATGTGCAAGTTATCCAAATCTGAGAACTGCAATCTCAAGTGAAGTAATTGGACATAATCTGAGTAGATACAAAAATAAAGTACTGTACTGAAACCAGAGCCACAGGCCATGAACAGTGCTAGTGATCCTAAAGGTGTGTTGCGTGTGAATCCTGGGCATACCTTGAATAGAAAAGTATTATAAGCAATGCAAGCAGTATGAATACAGTATTATGAGATTCTGAAAGTACTAATGTTTGCAAAGATTTAACAATTTCGTCACTGTGCTTCAGAATGCAAGATTGTCATTTTTCCTACCAACACAGGACATTTTGTATTTCTTCAGTCATATGAACTGATATTTGCAAACCCAGATAATGTCAAGCACTTAAAAAGAACTACAGACAGTAGTACACTCTTCACCATAACAACATTCTTAAGTGTACCTGCACAGCTAGGGGGCAGTGTCTTGAAGTTCATGGCTGCGCGGAGGGCAATCAATGGTGGTACATGAAACATTAGGGTGCCGCAAACATTCAGAGGCAACATCCTTGGAGTATATGCAGCTAGATGGCCAAGGTACTACCTGATCTAAACGGCTAATGACACTCTGGTAACCTACTCATTGCTCCCTTTGAGTCCCCAACATGGCAGGTTAAAGGAAGCTACAATGTAATTAGTAAAAAATTAGACCAGATTCTGAAAAGAGAACTAAGCTTGTGTGTTTCACACACATATATATATATATATATATATATATATATTTATATATATATATATATTCACTGAAAAAAACATAGGTTTCACACCAGTTATAGTTAGGAATTAGCATTAACAAAACCTATTAAATTCACTGAAAAAACCATAGGTTTGACACTAGTTATAGTTAGCTGGAAATTTTACTGACATAAAACCATTGAAATTCCCACGTTATAGTTAGTTGGACTCACTATAACTCGTGCGTCAGCAATGCACTGCTGATGTTGTCACATATTACATCATTCATGACATGGTTAGTGACATCACTGATGACATCACTGATGACATCTCAAATGACCACTGATGACATCACTGATGACATCTGGTCATCTGGTAGTCCTCAGGATTTGCGCAGCACGAAGATGTGTCCAGCGCAGGTGAGCCTCATTCCACTGGGAGGAGCCACACTTTAAAGACGATTGGTGGGAAACGCTACAGAGACTGCTGGCATTGAAAAAAGCTACTTGCTGAAACCGGTCTGCCGTTATTTACTGAATAAAGCAGCCTTTGATCCCCAGTGATACCCCTGCTGTGTCCTTTGTCCTTCTACCAGCCGGTGAGAAGTGTTTGAGCGAATAAATACGCGCTGCCCGTGGTGCGCACAGAGGACCCTCTCACACAAGCAGGTCACAGGAATACATGGGAACAATTTGAAAGTAACCGAGGTATCGGATTAAGCTGTGACCCTCCATCGAAGCCTACAAAGCACCGAAGCCGCTATGAAAACGGCGGGTCAAGACTGCTTGATGAGACGCCGTCACTGGATTTGCGCCTCCAACCCGGTGCCTGTTCAGCCTTGATGGGTGAGAGAAGGGGACACATGGCGAGTGAAGTTTAATTTTATCACGTTTCTCCACCAGCACTGAACACCCTAACGCTGCATTGTGGGACTGGTAGTCCTCAGGATTTGCGCAGCGCGAAGATGTGTCCAGCGCAGGTGAGCCTCATTCCACTGGGACTAGCCACACTTTAAAGACGATTGGTGGGAAACGCTACAGAGACTGCTGGCATTGAAAAAAGCTACTTGCTGAAACCGGTCTGCCGTTATTTACTGAATAAAGCAGCCTTTGATCCCCAGTGATACCCCTGCTGTGTCCTTTGTCCTTCTACCAGCCGGTGAGAAGTGTTTGAGCGAATAAATACGCGCTGCCCGTGGTGCGTACAGAGGACCCTCTCACACAAGCAGGTCACAGGAATACATGGGAACAATTTGAAAGTAACCGAGGTATCGGATTAAGCTGTGACCCTCCATCGAAGCCTACAAAGCACCGAAGCCGCTATGAAAACGGCGGGTCAAGACTGCTTGATGAGACGCCGTCACTGGATTTGCGCCTCCAACCCGGTGCCTGTTCAGCCTTGATGGCTGAGAGAAGGGGACACATGGCGAGTGAACTTTAATTTTATCACGTTTCTCCACCAGCACTGAACACCCTAACGCTGCATTGTGGGACTGGTAGTCCTCAGGATTTGCGCAGCGCGAAGATGTGTCCAGCGCAGGTGAGCCTCATTCCACTGGGAGGAGCCACACTTTAAAGACGATTGGTGGGAAACGCTACAGAGACTGCTGGCATTGAAAAAAGCTACTTGCTGAAACCGGTCTGCCGTTATTTACTGAATAAAGCAGCCTTTGATCCCCAGTGATACCCCTGCTGTGTCCTTTGTCCTTCTACCAGCCGGTGAGAAGTGTTTGAGCGAATAAATACGCGCTGCCCGTGGTGCGCACAGAGGACCCTCTCACTCAAGCAGGTCACAGGAATACATGGGAACAATTTGAAAGTAACCGAGGTATCGGATTAAGCTGTGACCCTCCATCGAAGCCTACAAAGCACCGAAGCTGCTATGAAAACGGCGGGTCAAGACTGCTTGATGAGACGCCGCCACTGGATTTGCGCCTCCAACCCGGTGCCTGTTCAGCCTTGATGGGTGAGAGAAGGGGACACATGGCGAGTGAACTTTAATTTTATCGCGTTTCTCCACCAGTACTGAACACCCTAACGCTGCATTGTGGGACTGGTAGTCCTCAGGATTTGCGCAGCACGAAGATGTGTCCAGCGCAGGTGAGCCTCATTCCACTGGGAGGAGCCACACTTTAAAGACGATTGGTGGGAAACGCTACAGAGACTGCTGGCATTGAAAAAAGCTACTTGCTGAAACCGGTCTGCCGTTATTTACTGAATAAAGCAGCCTTTGATCCCCAGTGATACCCCTGCTGTGTCCTTTGTCCTTCTACCAGCCGGTGAGAAGTGTTTGAGCAAATAAATACGCGCTGCCCGTGGTGCGCACAGAGGACCCTCTCACACAAGCAGGTCACAGGAATACATGGGAACAATTTGAAAGTAACCGAGGTATCGGATTAAGCTGTGACCCTACATCGAAGCCTACAAAGCACCTAAGCCGCTATGAAAACGGCGGGTCAAGACTGCTTGATGAGACGCCGTCACAGGATTTGCGCCTCCAACCCGGTGCCTGTTCAGCCTTGATGGGTGAGAGAAGGGGACACATGGCGAGTGAACATTAATTTTATCGCGTTTCTCCACCAGCACTGAACACCCTAACGCTGCATTGTGGGACTGGTAGTCCTCAGGATTTGTGCAGCGCGAAGATGTGTCCAGCGCAGGTGAGCCTCATTCCACTGGGAGGAGCCTCACTTTAAAGACGATTGGTGGGAAACGCTACAGAGACTGCTGGCATTGAAAAAAGCTACTTGCTGAAACCGGTCTGCCGTTATTTACTGAATAAAGCAGCCTTTGATCCCCAGTGATACCCCTGCTGTGTCCTTTGTCCTTCTACCAGCCGGTGAGAAGTGTTTGAGCGAATAAATACGCGCTGCCCGTGGTGCGCACAGAGGACCCTCTCACACAAGCAGGTCACAGGAATACATGGGAACAATTTGAAAGTAACCGAGGTATCGGATTAAGCTGTGACCCTCCATCGATGCCTACAAAGCACCGAAGCCGCTATGAAAACGGCGGGTCAAGACTGCTTGATGAGACGCCGTCACTGGATTTGCGCCTCCAACCCGGTGCCTGTTCAGCCTTGATGGGTGAGAGAAGGGGACACATGGCGAGTGAACTTTAATTTTATCGCGTTTCTCCACCAGCACTGAACACCCTAACGCTGCATTGTGGGACTGGTAGTCCTCAGGATTTGCGCAGCGCGAAGATGTGTCCAGCGCAGGTGAGCCTCATTCCACTGGGAGGAGCCACACTTTAAAGACGATTGGTGGGAACCCTACAGAGACTGCTGGCATTGAAAAAAGCTACTTGCTGAAACCGGTCTGCCGTTATTTACTGAATAAAGCAGCCTTTGATCCCCAGTGATACCCCTGCTGTGTCCTTTGTCCTTCTACCAGCCGGTGAGAAGTGTTTGAGCGAATATATATATATATATATATATATATATATATATATATATATATATATATATATATATATATATATATTTATATTTATTTACTTAATTTATTTATTGATGCGTTTTATAGAGCGCGAACTTGACCCGTTAAGGTATCAGACCGCTTTACGGGAAAACATAGCCATGTACAGATTAGGCATAGCATCATCCAGTTACAGATTGAATGAGAGAGGGCAGGGTGCTGGATGCATAAGGGAAATAGGGCACGTATTTAAAGTTTAAATATCCAAATACTGAAGACGAGATAACATATTTACAGATTACATCAACCAATGTTTGCGACAGAGCCCCGGATTCTGATGGGGTGTGCTAGATAATCCAAAGAGAGGCAATAGATGGCCATAGATCAGGGCCATGGTGGTGGTAGAGGCAAAGTTTAAACGAGAAATTTACCCATAAGGAATGTTTTGGCATGCTTTTTGAAGCGAGTCAGAGAGGGTATTCGTCTGATGTCAGGTGGGCGAGAGTTCCATATGCTTGGAGCAGCCCTGGAGAAAGCCCGGTTGTAAGTTCTTTTTTCCGAAAGCGTGCAGGTTGGAGCAGGAAGTCCCTGGCAGATCGGAAGTTTTTGATCACAAGTTTCTGCCTCAGATATGCAGGGGGGTTAGGATATAAGGTCTTGTGCATGATGCATGCTACTTTGAGCTGTATACTTGCCTCCAGGGGGAGCCAGTTGAGAGCTTTCAAGTGTGGGGAAATAGGGTCGTATTTCCTCGTGCCGGTGAGTAGTCTGGCTGCCGCGTTGAGGCAGGCTTTTAGAGGTGCTCTATATATATATATATATATGCACACGAGGATTCCTTCCGTGGAAAGAAATCAAGGAGTCGCTTTCAAACCACACAATTCCACAGGAGGGTGATTAAGGTTCTTTATTTGTATCCATAAGGTGCCAAAACCAAACCAAAACCAACGCGTTTCGACAGCCTCCGCTGTCTTGTTCACGGTATATATATATATATATATATATATATATATATATATATATATTACCTACTGGCGGTCGCCAGTAGGTAGTTATAGTTAGGACCTAGTTTCCATAGGAAATCCGCAACATTCTATTGGGAATAAGCTCCGCTCCTTCCCTGAAAGTCTCGGGTAGATTCGGCAAGCGGGGGCCGAGAAAAAAGGGGGGTCCCAAAACGTGTTTTCCCCATGTTATTTCCATAGGACCTTTTGACACGGCTACAGACCGAACCGCTGAACGGAATTACACCAAACTTAGCAAAATGGTAGAGTCTGGTACGCAGATCACGCTTTTGGTTAAATAATGTAAATCCCTCCAGTAGTGCCTGAGAAAATTAAAGTTGAAATCAATTATATATCTATAAGCGCGCACCGTGCGCGCACCTTGCCGTGCACGAGCTTCATGCTGATTGGCTGCCACTGTCTGTCAACACTCCAAAACAGAAATGGATGTCAGCCATCTTGTGCCTCAGTAGACTGAGGCACAAGAAAGCAGAAAAAAAGTGTGGAACTTAAAAATTTTAAACATTTTTTTTATTTTTTTGCTTTGGGGGTCCTTGTGGGAACCCCGGAGCAGGCCTAGGGGGTCAGGGTGCTTCTACCTTGCCCCCTTTTGAGTTCTAAAACTTCTCGAGCACAAGCTGCATGCTCATTGGCTTTCAACACTTCAAACCAGGAAGACCGAGGCACAAGAAAGCAGAAAAACAAATGTGTAAGGCCAAAAATGTTTTTTTTTTTTAAACGGTATGTTTATTTAAAAATTACCCCCCAGGAGGACCAAATTGTCGGGGCATAGTTATAAAGAAGTGTAGGGGTGCCCAATCCCCCCCCCCACACTGCCCCGGGGACCGCCGTCCTCCGGGGCAAAGCAACGCAGCCCCCTGGCACATACTGGAGGCTCCTGGTGGGCTAGTTGCCTCCCAGGGACCCCCAGTATGCAAGGGGAATTAGTTCCCCCTCTGCAAACCCGCCCGTGGGCTGTGCTGCAGAGAGGTGTAAAAAAGGGTGTGGACTCATTACACCTCTCTGCAATGCAGCCCCCTGGGGAATATTGGAGGTTCCTGGTGGGCTAGTTGGCCCCCAGGGACCCCCAGTATGCAAGGGGAATTAGTTCCCCCTCTGCAAACGCGTCAGGGGGCTGCGTTGCAGAGAGGTGTACAAACATTTTTTATCAATTTATATTAAAAATATGTAATGTAATTTAAAAAATAATATATCTAAAAATAAAAGATTTATAATAATATAGTAAATCAGTATAAAAAAGATAACAATTATTACATTAAAAAATTTTCATTTACAAAACCATTGAAATTCACTGAAAAAAACCATAGGTTACAGCCACGTTATAGTTAGGAATTAGCATTTTAAAAACCTTTGAAATTCACTGAAAAAACCGTAGGTTTTACACACGTTATAGTTAGGAATTAGCATTTAAAAAACCTTTGAAATTCACTGAAAAAAACGTAGGTTTTACACACGTTATAGTTAGGAAGTAGCATTTACAAAACCTTTGAAATTCACTGAAAAAAACGTAGGTTGGACACATGTTATAGTTAGCTGGACATTTCACTCATATAAAACCATTGAAATTCCCCCGTTATAGTTAGTTCAGCTAACTATAACTCGCGCGCCCGCAATGCACTGCTGATGACGTCACATATTACATCACTCATGACATGGTCAGTGACATCACTCATGACATCACTGATGACATCTCAAATGACATCACTGATGACATTGATAACTCACGAAGAAAATGTATGAAGTGAACACTATGTTTTTCTAGTTAGCAGATGGCTTTTTTGGGTATGTGCAATGGTAAGCTTTTTAAACTAATGTATGTTTTTAATGTAAGATGTAGGGTTTGTAGGAGAACTGGGTAGGAAGAGTTTTATCATTTATTTTATGATATTTGGTTGGATTGACTTTTAAATGTAATTATTTCAAAAATATTATTTTAAAAGAACTTTAATGATTTTTTATATTTTTATTATTTATTGTGTACTTTGATGTTTTTCATCTTTAAAATGTAAGTATTAGCATATTTATATTTCATTTACAAACACTCCTTCCTAGTAAATACAAATCATGTCTAATAGAACATTAAGCGCAAGTGGTCTAATCATAGCTACTAGATTACAGGGAACTGAAATGGCTTGTGCATAGGCCTCACAATAACAAAATAGGTAAAAGGGAGAGGTTTAGGGTGGGAGTGGGGTGGGGGAGTGGGAAGGGACGACGGGGAGGGAATAAAGTAACACCCAAAAAGAATACAATGTGAAAGAAGTCAAATCTAATCTTGCTGATCTGCGACACTGCGTCTGACACATATTCATTATCTCAAAATCCCTCCTTACTGAAAACATACAAGTGTATATAAAATAATCACATTTTAAACCACAGGGATATAAACTTTACAAATATAAATTCAAATTCAAATTCAAAAAAGCTTTATTTCGATATTCAAAGTAATATCATAAAAGCATACATGATTAAAAACAAATATAAGTCGCAAAGTGCCAGTATAATTCCATTATGGGTACACCATACATTTTAAAAACAGGGGTATTATCAGAAAGTGACAAGTGCATTTGAAAAACAAAAGATAAGAATAAGACAATCATTAAAATATAATGGGTTTAAAAAACTCTAAGATACATAATAACATATGATATGTTACATCGAGTTCCTAAACTTAACCAAAAGTTTCAGAAATTTAGCTAGAGTGTGGGCCACTTCCATATTTTCTAGCCGTTGTAGTCTAAGAAAAGCATTTCTACAAGACCGGAGGCCCCACTCCTTAAGAATTGGTTTAAGTAGGATCTTTCTTGGAGCCTCGTAAAATTTACAGAGTAAAATACAATGCATATTAGTTTGAGGGGCGAGATCATCACAGGGGCAAGGCGGTAAATCTCTCGACCAGTCATTACATGCTGGGAATGTAGTTAGGCTATAAAAAGATCCCCATCTAAACCTTGTGAGAAGCATTCTAGCATAACAGTTAAGGTCACTTGCAAGGTATAATTGCAGCCCCTGTTCTATGGTAATTTGCTGATAAGCTAACACAGATTTTTTCAGTTTTTCCGTGGACCATCTTTTATGCGCTAGATGGTCCATTACCAGATTGCGCAGGACTTTCCTCGGCATCGTTTCCATACTTAGTGGAGTCTTAAAAAACTTGGGGTGGCCAATCTCAGTCAGCATTGCTTCCACAAATGACAGCCATTTAACTTGCCTTATACTATCAAGGTTTAGGCAATCATATATTATATTACGATTAAAGGCTGTCTCTGTAGTTAGCCACAGCTTGTGCCATTGCAAGATAGGCTCAGTCATTATAATATCAGAGATATAGGGGAGACCCAGTTCTATATGTACAAAATAACTACTTGTAGATTTGGGGACCCCCAATAGGTATCTGAGGAAACAGTTTTCGGATTGTTGAATTGAAATTGAGGTATCAATCCCCCAGATACCAGAGCCATAAGTGGCCGTGGATAGACATTTAGCCTTGTAAATTATAATCAACTCCTTGACGGGTCTACCCCCAATTTTAGCCGCAAAATTCTGCAAAGCCCCACTCGCCCTAGAAAATGCTAATTTTCTAGCTTTAATTGCTGTGTGCCAAGAGCACTTCCTGTAAAAAGAAATCCCAAGGTAGGAGAATTGATCTGTAGTCTCTATCCTTTTACCCTCGATAAAAATGGGACAAGGTACTTTCTTTGTTCCATGTCGACAGGACATGGAAAAGGTTTTTGATATATTAATCTTAAGTCCCTTTTCCCTCATAAAAAAGTAAACTTTGAGACAGCCCTCTGTAGGCCCAGCCTGGTTTGCGAAATAATAGCAGCGTCGTCCGCATACAAAAGGATGGGGACGGAGTGGCCCTGGACTGAAGGGTAATCATATTGAAAAGTTTTAAGGTGATCGCCAATAGAATTAATATAGAGGGAGAAGAGTAGGGGCGCTAAGATGCACCCCTGTCTCACCCCACTCTTGATGGAAAATCTAGAGGAGCACTCCCCTCGTTGTCCAAAGCGCACCCTCGCCCCAGCATCCCTGTATAATTCCTTGATAAAATTAAGGATTGAAAGTTCCATACCCAGGTCCTCAAGTGTGGACCATAACTGGTCATGGTCAACACAATCGAAGGCTGAACTCAAATCAATAAAAGTAATAAAAAGGTTCCCTTTCTTAGCTTGGGTATACTTAGAGATTAAAAGGTACAAATTTAGGCTCTGCTCAACCGTTCCCATACCAGCGCGAAAGCCATACTGAAAAATCGATAAAATGTTGGCATCCTCAGTCCATTGTTGCACACGTTTTAAAATAATACGGCCAGCTACCTTCATTAAGGCGTCAAGCAGGGAAATCGGACGATAGCAAGATGGATCATGCCTGTCCCCCTTTTTAAATATAGGAACTACTATCGCTTCTGACCACGTTGCGATAAGTCCATGGATATTAGCACAATTCATCACAATGGTTAATAATGGGGCCCAGAAATCAAGTTCTGCTTTAAAAACATCAATAGGTATCGCATCCGGGCCCGGTGCCTTGCCTGAAGGACTCTCCCTTATCGCCAAAAAGACCTCCTCACAAGTAAAAACAATATCCAACGGGAGGGTTCCCAGGCAGGATCCGGTTTTGTCACAAGATGTAGTAAGAGCCGAGTGAGGAAGATGGGTGGAGAGTGAATTACCATACAAACTTTGGAAATGGGCCACCCAGATCGCCATTAATAGCTATATCTATCGGCTCCGAATTTTTGTCCCGGACAAAAGGGGAGTTTACAGCCTTCCAAAAGGCAGTTGGATCCCTATTTTTAGAGGAAGAAATTAATGCTTGCCAAGCCTCATGTTTCAGGGTTTTCTCCCTAATCTTAATTGCACAGCGATACTGATGTCTGGCCTGACGGACTTCGCGTGGAGATCTAGGCTTGGCGTGTAAGGCCTTTTTTAGGGATTTTAACGCAGATGTGCAGTTCTTATCAAACCACCCTTTGGGTTTGTGTGGGCCTGGCTTGAACTGACGGAAGAGTAGGTGTTTTAACGACGCTTGTATCCTTGAAAAAGAATCCAAGATTTTTAAAGGGTCTTCTGATGGAGATAAACAAATGTCAATCTCTTCCTTTCTTGCCATAAATAATTTATCAAGAAGCCCCTCGGGATCAACCTTATCCCATTTAAGGGTGTAACCGTTGGTACGCCCAACTGAAATGGGTTGTTGATAGGTGGGGCAGTTATCCCTAGATACCTGCTTATGTAAGGACTTATTAATAGTAAATGCAATTGCATAATGGTCGCCGTAAATATCATCTAAAGTTTTCCATGATGACAGTAAATGAGCGTGTGATTTGGCGAAGAGCGTAAAATCTATCACAGTATTAGAACCCCTCCCATGAAACGTTGGCTGAAAAGGTACGGAAGGTGAGCATAGATCGTTAATATATGACAAATTGAAATAAAAGAAAAAGTTATTTAAAATGTCCCCTGTTTTAGAATGAGTAAAATGATTTGGAGTATCATCCAAAGGGGAGCCAGGGACACACTCCCCGCCTTCAGATTCTTTTAGGGTGATAATTGTGTGGCTCAAATCATCTATAATTCGTGATAAATTTTCTAAGGCCACATTATTATAGAAATTTATTAAAATCAGGTTAAGTGAGTTGCCCCATCTAATCACGACAACCTGATAACATTCAGTGGGGATGTGTTTCAAAACAGTGAGTTCACTAGAAATACTAACATACACAGATAAGCCACCCCTATTTCTACAAATATACATCTGAAACAAAGAGTAAAGGTGCCAACAAGACATGGTGTAAACCAGAAAGCCTAAAACTACATGTACATATTTTCCATAACTTCAATAAGGATCTGTCGCTCACTTGTATATCCAATTCCTCTTCCTGGTTTAAACCTTTTGAGAAATTCATTTCCAGATTGATAATGTACCTTGACTCCATTCCTCATCTGGTCTATAAGTAAAAACCTTAACTGACGTGTCACTGTATGTTTCTCATGGAAGTTGCATGCTACTGGGTACAAACGGTTCCTGTTTTGTACGGCTCTAAGGTGTCCAATACTCTTGTCCTAAACTGATGGATAGTACTCCGTATATAACTCAATTCACAAGGGCACACAAGCACACAGAGCACGTAATCTAATTTACATGTATAAACATTGTCAATATTCACTATTTTATTTGAATATGAAATACTATAAAAGACCACATTGCTGCTATGTTTACAGGTTTTGCAATTACTAAAATATTGGAAACCTTTAATTTTGGTTCCCATGATCTTCACTGTTGGTCACATTTTATTTTACTAGTTTGTCCATCAAAGAAGTTCTTCTTCTGTAAGTAATACTCAGTTTAGGGCCAATGCATTTCTAAATAAAGTTATCAGATAACAGTATGTGCCAATTTCTCTTCATAATTTGTTGTATTTCTTTAGATTGACTATCAAAAGTAGTGATAACCCTTGGTGTGTCCTCTCTCTTGCCATAGCTTCTGGAAGGATATAATAATTCCTTCCGATCCTTAGGAGCGGGTCTAGTCTTTGCCTTACTAAGAAACAAAAAAGATTAAACTCTAGCTTGGAATCTATGACTCATCTTCAGTTGTTCATGCTCAAAATCCTTGGTAATTCTGCAATTTTGGTTAATGGGCAATAGTTTTCTCTATTGACTTCAGTTTCCTTACACAACAGACTTGTATTTAAAGTATTTCCTGTGACACAGTTTTTCAAATCCAGGAAGTAAGAAAACTCACTTCTGATATTGCATGTGAACCTTAAGTTATTAGTATTGTTATTCATAACCCTGACAAACTCAGTTTGCAAAGCTCTAGGGTCTGTCATCTCCCAGATGAAAAACGATCAAGAGTGTATCTTATCCAGGTCACATTGTGCGAATTGTATTTCTCCACCTGCTCCTCCCACTAGACCATTACCAAACCGGTATAGCTGTGGGTGAAGCAGGTGCCCATAGCTGTCCCAGTTCTCCAGATACATATTATCATGAAACAGAAATTGTTTTTGTGGAGGCAGAAAGAAATCATAAACAACAGTATCTCCATGTGCAATTTATATGCTAAAGACCTAGAATGTAAAACATGTTTACCTGCTTGTTCACAAATGAAGTGATCACTGCTTGTGTAAAGTGTACATACATCTATAGTTGATGTATAAAAAAATCTCTAATATCCTTAGCATATGAAGGTAATTTCTGCACAAAAGGGTATAGGAAAAAGGCCACATACTTTGAATTATTCTCTCAGTCAGTCAGTCAAAATTATTTATTCGGCTGTATGCCAGCCATAAAAGAAAACATCTTAAAAACATTTCACATGATAAAAATGCAAATAAATCAATAACAATAACAGTTAGAGGTAGCCCGGTGTCAGTCTCTTGTGGCGAGCTGGTCACTGATAAGTGTAAAGCCGAAACATATCAGCATTTTTGTCTGATTAATACGGGGCACAGGGTTTAACATCCATGAGCAAAAACCATATAAGTGTTGAAATCAATTTCCCAAGATTAGCAATATCATATTATATTTCCAAATAAATAGTCTTAAGTCTGTAGGCATGGAACTATAAACAAAGGTGCACAGTGATCATTTCCCAACAATATTCCGATGCCTAACAGCTGAGGAAATATACTTATACATCATGAGACAAATGAATTCATCATTTAAAAGTTGTAAATGATGAATCACAGCCAGACACTTTCAAATATTTAAAAATAGTAAAAGTGGTTTTAAAAAGGCACGTCTTAATTTCATATAAAGTTTGCAAAAAAACATAAAATGCAAGGTGCTCTAAACTGACTTTGAGTCACAAGGGCACACATCCAAGTTAACATCACAGTACGCATTACATGGATATCACACTAATAAGTGGGAGGTGCTCATCCTAAATCTTATCAGGTAAAACATTTTAGCATGACTGAAGTAGAAAGAGAGATATGGCGCAATACCTAAAGTATAGACTAACAGAGAATGATCAACGACCCTTATTTTTTCTCTCTCCAGGTTACCTCTAGCAGATATAAATGGGTTAAAAATCTTTTTTCAGCCTTATTTTAGATATTTTGGCTATATTTCCAGGGCTTTTAAGACAGTCTGAAAATCCCAGGTTCTCAAGCTGGTCACTAATGTAAGTAATCCAAGGGATTTAAAAAAAAATATCCAATTTCAAACAATCTAAGATAAGTGCACGATTCAAGGCTGCTGCCTCTTTTGCCAAGATGTCAATCCAAAGCAATAACGGAGCTAGTTGTTTGCGAAATGACAACGGAGTCACAACAAGTTCTTTATGGCAAATTGTCGCAGCTGTACTTTTGGATACTGTCAAGAGTCACTTCATGAAAGTGTTTTCTGCCCTCTGCAGGCCCTTAATATTACTTGAGCCAAAGACTCTGGCCCCATACAGAGTAACAGCACACATGCAGGCTTTATAAATGTCGATAATGGCTTTGATGGGCCTAGAGTCTAACTTTTTGGTAAATCTAAAGATGGTCTCCACATTTTGATTAAAGCCCCTAATCTTAGCCTCAACTACGTGGCACCAAGAACTTTTTTGAGAGAACAAAATCCCTAATTAGTAAAATGTCGGCACATACAACAATTTTTCATTTTTTATATAGCAGGTCTTTAAAGTCTTTGGTGATTTGCCCACCACCATAATATGTGATTTTGCTACATTAGTTTTTAGGCCAAGATTGTTCATGAAATCATTAAAACTAGTCAAAAGCCTCTGAAGCCCCACGCCGGTTGTGGACATCAATACACAGTCGTCCGCATATAAGAGCGCTGGTAGTGACCTATGGCCTACCAGTGGGGCATCCACATTCCCTTTTTTGATTTGGGTTTCTATGTCATTTATATATAAACAATATAAAAAGGGAGCATGTATTCTCTAAGAAACTACATTTGGATTCAATTATAGGTCTCCCAGGTGGATTGATGCTATCCTTATGAACTTTGGGCAACAGGTAAAGGATTGGAAGAGTAGGGTGATCACCCTTCAGGAACCAATACTCATCATGTTCTATAAGGCCTTGATTACGCCTTTCTCCTATTAGTTGAGTGTATCCCTTGCATGCAGCCAAATACTGTTGCCTTGTGCTAACCACGTACCAATCTTTGTCAGAAAGTTGGTGATAGACCTCTCTCGAATACATATTCTTAGGTGACAACGAAACATTGCTACCTTTGTCAGAAGGACTTGTCACAGTACAGTGGTCATTTTTCTTTTTTCTTTAAATTATTTTTTATTGTTTATGTCAGCAAACATTCTTTATAGATTATCATACATATTGTTTAAAGCACATAACTTTATCTATACATCATTATACAGTACTTTAACCATTTAAACTAAGAATTCATATCCATTGTGCTAGAGGAGCCCATAGGCTCTGACCAAACTTCTTTTTTCTTACCCCTTTTGATTTGTATGCAGCTGTCTCCAAATAACATGTAGATAATAACCTAGATTGCATGTTAATGAAAACTGGTGGATCCGAATCTAACCATTGAGATGTGATACATAACCGAAAAATTGACATACAGATAAATAAAAATCCTTCCTCTACTTCCGTCCTGGACCCAGCTTGACCTGCTTGCAATCCAAGGATTACCATCTCTGGTGATAATTTCAGTTGAATCCCCAAACTAACATTTAAAAAATATTGGAAATCAGTTATAAATTGCAACAATTTAGGGCAATGAAAAAACATATGAAGGGAATCCGCAGCGATACATCCACATCGGTTACATTTATCACCTCTTTTCGATTTCCATTTTGCCAATTTAGCAGGGGTATAATACAAATCAAATATAGACATAAAATGTTGACTTTTTACTGAACCATTAATCAGAGCTTTGGTTGCTAATTCTATTACTCTAGTCATGACTACATTATTAATTCCCAGCTTGCTCCGCCACTTATCTTCAAAAATACATAAATCATCTTGTAGGCTATTTAACAAAAGCTGATAAACTGGACCAATCTTTACTTTCACTCTTATAGCTTCTAATATATCAATTCTTTCTACGTTTAACTGATCCTGCATCCTCATTTTGCCAAAAAAACTTCGTATTTGTAAATACTTAAAGAAATCTGTCCTAGCCAAATTATATTTATGCTGCAACCAAGTGAAAGAGGCGATTTGGTCCCCCTGGCATAAATCTCCTAATATACATATCCCTGCTGAATGCCACCTATCCATCACCTGGTCCCTAAAAATATCTGGTAAAGTGCGACAGGTGTTTAGGGGTGTATAGCAATTCAGATTAGAATTCAAACTAAATCTAACCTTTAATCTTTTCCAGATTTCAAAAGCCGTCAATAATATTTTAAATGTGTTTTTTTTAATAATAACTGGGCTCAATTATTTTAACTAGACATTGTCTGGCCTCTTCACCCAATACCATTTCATAAATTGAGGGCCTAACGGGTACTCCTATCATCACCTCATGAAAAATCAAGACACCCATATGTTTCAACAATACAGCCCAATAATACAGCCGCAAATTTGGAATCCCCCAACTCCCCCAATCTCTAGGTAAAATACACCACTTCATTGCTCTCCTGGACCTACGATAACCCCAGAAAAACCTAGAGCATACCCTCTCAATTTTGACAAAAAAAGAGTTTTGAAAATGCAAAGGGATAGTTTGAAATGGATACAAAAAGTTCGGAAAAATGAACATTTTTAAAACATTACTGCGACCATTCAGAGATAAATGAAGATTATTCAGCCTTTCAAGAGTTTTATTTACTGAATCTACTATAGGATCCACATTCAACCAGACTATTTCATATATCTTTTAATACCTAAATAGAGGGCCTCAGAAGAAAAATTCATATCTATTGGCCGACCTACATCAGAATGAATTAGCTGCGTTTTAGCAATATTCAGTTTATATACCCCAAATCTTTCAGCCAATTCAACTATCTTTAGGTAAAGCATTCTTAATATCTGTGGTTACAATAGCAACATCATCTGCATATGCAAATACCTTGTATGCTACCTGATGTATCCTAACCGGGTTGATTCCTGCTTCTATTTCTAATCTATTTAAAAAGGGCTCAATATAAAGAGCAAATAACAATCGGGAACAAGGGCAACCTTGCCTGGTCCCCCTTGTTATTGCCAAACTGTCCGAGACACCCCCAGTGATGCAAACTGTAGCCTTCGGGGAAATATATAGTGTTTGTATCGCATTAATAAATTCTTTAGGGAATCCTTTCCATCTTAGAGTGGACCATAAAAATTTCCAGGAGGCCCTGTCAAATGCTTTTTCAGCATCTAACAAGGCCACCGCAACAGGGGATCTTGTAGCTTGTGCCCAATCCAAGAGGGAAATAATCCTTCTCACATGATCTGTTGTATCTCCATTTAAAATAAACCCATGCTGCCTTATTGAGACTAAACTTGGCATTAAATCATTCAATCTATTGGCTAATATATTTGAGTACACCGTACTATCAGCGTTGATGAGCGAGATTGGCCTATATGAAGCCATATTAGTGGCGGCCTTCTCTTTCTTCTTAAAAATTACAATAGTTGCCATGGACCAGGATTCTGGGGGATTACCTGAAAAAGCTTGTTGAAATATTTCTAAATTCTCCAAATATTCCACAGCACCGTTTTCAGCTCACTCCCCATCTACCGGTTCACTATATAATGCTTGATAAAAATCTTGAAATGCTTTTAATATACCCGTTTTAGATTCTTGCACAGCCCCATTCAAGTCAAAAATCTTTAAAATATCATTAAGAACCGCCTTTTGACGTAGTCTTTTTGCCAGGACCTTTCCAGTTTGTTCACTAAGTTCGTAACATTCTGCTTTGTGTTGTCTATGTTTAGCTGCAATTTGATCTGCTATATTTGAGTACACTAAAGCCCTTTTGGTTGTTAAATCTTGTTGTGCACCTTCTATATCCTGACCCAATCTAATCTTATCAGCTAACTCACATTCTGCCTTCATAACCATATCTCTTTCATTCTTAAATATAATCCATCTTGCTTTGCAACGAAAATTCGAATAACTTAAAGTCTCTCCCCTAACTGTCTCCTTGAATGCATCCCAGACTATATTATTTAATGCAGTACTTTTATTAATTAAAAAAAATTCCTCCATGAATTTAGCCATATGTTGACAATAGTCCTCCTCTAGTAGTACATTTCTTTCAAAAGACCACATAATACCTCTCCCTTTTCTTATCTGTGAGTCCAAAATTAATTCAAGTATTAGTGGATTATGGTCAGATACGAGCTTTGGTAAGATTTCAATTTGAACTTTTCCTGTAAACTGCTGTGAAATAAAAAAATAATCCAACTGCACAAATTTCTTGTGTGGGGCTGAGAAAAAAGTATATCCTACTTCTTTTGCATGGAGCATATTCCAAACGTCAATAATCCCGTGTTCTATGGTTAACTCACGCAGGGCCCTAAAAAGCCGGTTTTTTTCTTCCAACGTATCTTCCATTCTTCCTAATATCGAAGTCCGCATCCATGTGAATATTCAAGTCCCACAAATAATCAGTGGTTGAGGTCATAAAGCTAATTTGACATCAATAAAATCCATAAACTCTGAATCATCCAAATTAGGACCATATAAAGTACACATGGTGACTCTATTCACATCGGTCTTAAATTCCCCTATAACCCATCTCCCCCATTTGTCTTCCCTGGTCCTTAAACAAATCCCTAGACCCTGTTTCATGAGGATAGCTACCCCTCCCTTAATCCCTTTGTTTTGAGCACAAAACTAATTCTAAACCTACATTTTTCAGCCAACCTCTCTTTTCCCATGCTATGTACGTTTCCTGTAAACATAATATGTCAATTCGTAATAATTGAATAATTTTAGACAATACATCCCTTTTCTTTGGATCATTGAGCCCATTAATATTTAACGTACATATCCTTAGTTTCCTATCTATTTTTTATTGAAAAAGTTTTTTTTTTTAAAGAAAGACATCCTTTCCTATTTTCAAAATATATGAATTGTTCTTCATATCTAGCACACCTCTTTTTAACATTTATGTAATGATGAGCCATACGGTATGTTACCAAAAAATAGTACAAACTTCAAACAATCAGTGAATGCTGCTGACTTTTCACCCCCCACCGCACCCCCACCTCCACCCTTCCCTTCACCCTGAACCCCCCCTCCTACCCAGCCAACCATATGAGGCACAAGGACTGTAAGTCCCTGAGAATATGGAGTGCCACCCTCTCCACCCCTCTTCTAGGTTGGAAAAAGAACACAATTTTCAATCAACTCCAACTTTGGATCCCATTAGACTGGGTGTTCACACTCTAGACAGATATTACCGGCTTATCATCATTATCATAGTGACAGCAAATATTCTTTGTCCACGATCTCAGAAAAAAAAACTAGTTTGACCCTTTCCAATAATGTTTAGCTTATCCGGATTCTGAAGATAAACTACCGCTCTCTTTTTTTGGAACCCAGGAATAAGCTGACGCAAATTGCAACGTTTGGACATCGTAGCCTGACAGAAATCAGGCCTAACAAAAAAATTGCAAACTTTGGCCTGCCTTTTTTTACCAGGTCTAGCTAGCCCAAAAACAACTTCTCTAGCTAAGAAATTATTAAATCGAACAAGAATAGCTCTTGGGCGATCTTCCTCTCTTTCGTTCCTTTTTTTTATAGTAAAGGGAAACCGATGTGCCCTCTGTATCTCGGTGGTCCAATCCCATAAAGTCAGCTCTGGGAACGCTTCTGTAAAAAGTTTGCATACAAATTTACGAACATCAGACTCTTCTCTTCCCTCCGGAACCGCCACAATTCTTAAATTATTCCTGCGTGCTTGATTTTCCAAATCTGATAGTTTCCAATTAATGTCATCTCGTTGGGATTTTATACAACTAATTTCAAGATTCGGGCAGCCATAGCGTGCTCCATTGTTGATATTCTTGATTCTGCTTCCGTCATTCTAAGCGAGATATCTGAACATGTTTTGGCAACTCGCCGTATAGCATTCTGAACCTTTTGACATGTAGCTTGTGTGCGAGTTTTTTCCAACTTTATTTCCGCTCTATGTTCCATCATTGTCTGATAAATCATGGATAATGTTACTTCTTGCTCCGGACTCCGTTCGTCTGATCTAAGAGCCTCAATGGGAGGGATCCCCTGCACACTAAGTTCTGGAGAGCCCACACCCATGTACAGAGATTTGTTTTTACCATTTTGAGTCTTTCTTACTCTATGTTTTTTAACTGTAGTTATTCTTGAAGGGCTCTCATTGGTTCTCATCTCCTCATCCAGACTACTCACATCGTCTTGATAGTCTGCCCAATCTTTACTCAGACTCTCATGAGATGAGTGATCAGACATTGAGAAATTACCTGCAATATCCTGGGAGGCAATCAGATCCTGTGAACAAGCCCCTTCCATTGCTGCAACTGACTCTATACCAGAGACAGGGTTACTCAAACTGCCATTGATTTCTTCTTCAGAACAATTCCTAGGGACTACAGCCTCCATAATGCCGGTCTCTGGATTTATTACACCAGTATCTCCTAATCCTCTGTCCTTTCCTGGGTTGTCAGATAGTATTTCTGGTATTTCCTTTTGGGGTCCATTCGAAGAAGAGTCTGAAGCAAATTGTGCACCCTGAGCAGGAGAAGAACCCAGATAGGTATCTTTATTTACGGTGTTTGATGAATCCTTTAATTGCGTCTCTAAATGTGCTGCCTGTATATTCTACGACAATTGTTTCCCAAATAACGCTGGTAATGTTTGTGTCGCCTATTTTCCAGTCCGAGCGACTAAACTTGCTTTAGTAGATCGTTCCCCTCCTTTCTTTAGACTCACAAGTGAAGGAGCCTGTGAGACAGTTTGTTCTCCAGCCTTTCCCGCCTCTCCCGCCTCTCAGTGAGTTTTCTCCCTCCATACCTTCAGTCGGCACGGGTTGTACTTTCGTTTTTCCGCTTCTAGTTGTCAGTTTCGGAGGCATTCTAATCCGCGCTCCTCCACTTCCACGGATTACTCCCAGAGGCAGTCCAGGAAAAAAAAATGTGAATCGCCAAACCGGCGCTCTCGGTGTTCCGAGAAGCAGCAGTTGCCACACCATCCAACCTTCCGTGTTTCGAACCCGTGGTCTATTCTTAATAATTGCCCACAAGCTTCTCTCGACGATACCGGTAAGTTAATTTTCCTGAATTTGCAAAATCCGAAGTTTTCCAGGCTAGACCCAATTATGAAAAGCACAGTGAACACACCACATCGCGTCCTTCTTTTCCCAACGAGGAGCTGGGAGCTAGCTGCTCACACAGCCATCTCTGCGGCCGCCATCTTGCCTCTCGATCTTACAATTCATTTTTCAATGCTCTCAGTTTCTGTCATTGGGTCCAGCTCATGTTACCATTCACTCTGCATTGTTTCCTGCATCATTTCTTCAACCCCCCCCCCCATCATTTGCATCATGGAAGACATCAATTGCATCAGTGGAGGAAGGAAGGACAAAGGTAGATTTGAAACCCACTTGGACTGCATCTATATAAAACCACATCATAATCATTACAATCATTGCAAATAGTGAGATCTCTAGTGTCAAAGTCAGACTCCTTGGACAGTTCAATGAATGTGGTTGAATAGTCAGCATCTCCTACTGTAAGTGTAGTGTAGGGTTCTCTGCCACATCTGGGTACATCTTCTGTCTTTCTGGATCTTTCCTGCATCAAATCAAAATACTTTCTTGATTTCAATTTGCAAATATATTTAATTAAATCAATGCTTACATCTGTATTATTATTCCATTTACTTGGGTAAAAAGATAGACCTAAACCCAAAACCTCCAACCCATGCCCTGCTGAACATTTATGGGAGAGATTCATTACCATTAGATTATTTATCATTTTCTGACCTTGCAGCCCATTGTTTGCACTCCAACTGGCCCTTTGTTTTCTTCTTTGTCCACCTCTCATGGTTTTGCTTGTCCTCTTTCAACTTCACCTCTTTGGTGGCCTCTCTTATGTTTCACTTTAGAGTTCTCCTATATATTTGTTTTTATGTTTCATATTTTGCATACATGATATAATTTGAATATCATTTTTATTCATATAACATTTGGTTTGAAATTATAAATTTATATTTTGACATCATTATCACAATTTTTATGCTGTTTAAGATTTGTTAAAAATGGAAGCTATTGTTTCTAGTTTAATTTCTCAATTTTGGTATAGATTGGAGTGGAAATTGTAAATCTACTTCTATAGAGGCCCAGCACTTTCCCCAGCGTTTCTTAGTTTTGAGTGGGAATAGTAAACCTACCCCTCTCAAAGTCCAACACGTTCCAAAACATGGCTTAGATTGCGGTGGGAATAGTAAACCTACGTCATTCCCTTTGCCCAATCTGGCTTACGTTGGAGAGGGAACAGTAAATATACCCCACTCAAAATCAACACTTTCTCCAATATAGCTTCGGTTGAAGTGAGAATAGTAAATTTAACCCTCATGAAGTCCAACTCTTTCCCCAATGGGGTTTAGTTTCATATGGAAATAGTAAATGTGTAATTGAATTTCATTTCAAATCATGACATATTGCTTGGTAATATACGTTTTGTTATTATAGTAGAAGCTATTTTTTTAATACAGTATTATATTTTTATACATTATAGCATGGTTTATATAGTGTGTTTTTTAAACATATTTTATTAAATTTTTACAAAAGTATTCATTGTTACAAACATTTTGCTTTACATATTTGAAATCACATTATTGTTTAGATTTATTGCCATTTTTTCATTTACATGTTTTATTTTTCACATAATATAATATTTTTTATACAATATTTTCATACAGAGATGACATTTTTAACCAAAATTTTTTGGGTTTGGCTATTTACACTTATATGTTTGATTTTATGTTTTACTACGATTAAACTTTTTTAAATGGATAAATTTTTATGAACATAGGATGCAATTTTGTGAATTTTACAACATGTTTAGGTGACACTAAGGTAAATATAAACTATACGTTTTTTTAATTTTTTTTCTATGAAGTTTTAGTTTATTTATATTCATTTAGTGCCCATTTTGTACTCTGCTGTCTTTCTACTTCATTTTGAGACTGTTACGGGTCTCCAGATGATGTAAGATTATTTCTAAAGCCTTTTTTGGCCTTAAGTAAGGGGGGAATATGTGTAGGATTTGTATGGATAATATTAGTTACTATTTTGTGGTTGTTGATTAGCAAGCAAGTAACTTTGTTTTGGTTCATTGAACCATAAAAGTGCAGAATACAAATATTAAAAACATTGAAAAATGCAAACGTGCCTGTTTAAATAAAAAATCAGAGCAAATCAATTGAATAAAATGAGTTTATAAAATACTACATCCATTGTTACCTAGACATATTCCTGTTGAGACAAAGCTAACATGTTAGGTTGTTATTTTAGTTATGGTAGTCTAGTGTGGAAGCTCTTATCTTATTGTTTATGTTTTAATGCATTCTTTTAAATGTATTATATGTACACGTTTTTAGAGTTAAATATATTGTTAGAGATGTTATTATTTAATTTACCATGGTGATGCAGTAATTTGAATTGTGTGGATGGGTATTTTGTGAGGCATTTTTAATCGTGTTTCATTTGGGTCCTAGATTTTCCCCTTTTTAATACACTATCTTTTCTTTAAAGGAAATATGTTTGGTTGTACAATAACCAATATTTCTAATTTCCTCTATTTTTCATAATTTGTGGGGATTACGTTTCTCTGTTTTTGTGGGTTATTTTATGAGGGTAAATTTACTTTCATGGACTTAAGCTAAAAAAAATAAGTTATATTTTATTTGTTATACATGTTAAATGTTTATGTGTTTTAAAGTTCTTTCTGTGATTTTATCTATACTAATATAATAAAGAGAGAGCCCAAACCTTTGAGGCGGGTAATCTCAGGAACCACAGCACCAATCACAACACTCAATACAGCGTTGAAAAGGGCAGTTGCAGCAGAAGGACATAGGCTATGCAGACACCCACCATATACATTTAAAAGGTAAAAGAACCGTGCCAGCAATTAGTCCCTTGTGGGCGTGTCTGCGTTGTGCTGTGGGCGTGTGCGGGGGGCGTGACAAACGCTGCGGGCGTGTGGTACTTTCTGCCCTTCATGCCATGTCTCATATCGTGTGCTGTGGGTGTGTGCTGGGGGCGTGGGTATGTGCTGGGGGCGTGGGCGTGTGCGGGGCGCGGGATTATGGAAAAAAAAGCGAGCGTTGTGCCCAATATTTCATTGTTTTTTCTTCCCAGGTTCTGTACTTTCCAGTTCTGGGTGTCCAGCCTGCTCCCTTTAAATACCCCTGCACCCTATAATCATAACCCACCCTTACTCCTTAAAATACCCCAACACCCTTAAACACTAACCCATCTTAACCCTATAAATATACCCTGTACCCCAAAACCCAAACCTATCCCTAAACCCTAAAAATACACCTGTACCCCAAAACCCAAACCTACCCCTGAACCCTAAAAATACCCCTGTACCCCAAAACCCAAACCTAGCCCTGAACCCTAAAAATACCCCTGTACCCCAAAACCCAAACCTACCCCGTACTCTAAAATACCCCTGTACCCCAAACCCAAACCTAGCCAATTACCCTAAAATACCCCTGTACCCAAAAACCCAAACCTAGCCCTGAACCCTAAAAATACCCCTTTACCCAAAAACCCAAACCTAGCCCTGAACCCTAAAAATACCCCTTTACCAAAAAACCCAAACTTAGCCCTGAACCCTAAAAATGCCCCTTTACCCAAAAACCCAAACCTAGCCCTGAACCCTAAAAATACCCCTGTACCCAAAAACCCCAAACTAGCCCTGAACCCTAGAAATACCCCTTTACCCAAAAACCCAAACCTAGCCCTGAACCCTAAAAATACCCCTTTACCCAAAAACCCAAACTTAGCCCTGAACCCTAAAAATACCCCTGTACCCAAAAACCCAAACCTATAACATTTTTAACATAATTATATACTTACCAATACTTACGTTGTAATGGCATGCGTTGTAAAGACATCTGCGATGTAAAAAAATGCGTTGTAATGGTAGTTCGTCGTAATGGATCGTGCGTTGTAAAAGTTGCGTTGTAAAAGTAGTCCGTTGTAATAGTTGCGTTGTAACGGTTGTTTACCCCCAAAATCAGTTGAACAACTTTCATGCACCCACATGATGAGGACTCTAGTAGTACCCTTGGGCCTAATGGCAGAGTAGGCCACAAGCTTGGAGGCCTATGGCAAAAAAAACACAGTGGCTCCAAACACAAAATGGCCACCACCACCTGGCCAAGCCACCCACAGAAATTAAATGAACTCAAGCAGGCCTACACTAACTACATGAACTACTAGGGTTACCTAATTTTAGAAAAAAAATTAATTCCACTACAACAGAGTATGCAATTAAATCCAATGCCACAGACACAACAGAAACATGGGTGGACCCTTGGGTACCTCTAGGCGTACTGGATGAAATTTCAAACACATACAACTTGGCCCCTCATGAAAGTACAGGCCTCCCTCAATAATCATTTTTAAGAAAGATCGAGAAGCACAGAAAACTGTAGTTAAAAAACCCCCAAACCAAACAAACATTTACAGTACACCAATTCTCAATTCTCAAACTTACTTGTAAAAGAAAAGTTCAAATACAAAATTCCTCAATAAATCCAATTAAATGCTATGATGCAGCAGAGATACACAAAGAGTGATCCTTCCAGCTCTAAATCCAAATGAAAGTGAACAACACCACATGGACAAAGCACTGGGAGGATCCTGGTGGACAGGAACAGGAAGTTGGAGACTCAGGGGCACTTCCTTTCTCTTGAAAAAAAGAGTAGAAACAAAAAGAGGACTCCTAGCCCAAAAAAATACAGCCAAATCACAATCTGAGGGGTTAAATGAACATTTTTGAGAAGAAAATGCTCGGGAGATATTCTTTGCCAGATTGCAGTTTCTGCGTGTTCGGAAACGCGATCTTACCAACATGGAGCTGCAAGGAGGCTCGCACGTCCCAATGACATGTTCGCGCGTCCGAATGACGTATTCGCTTTCTCAAAGTCGCATGGGTTTGTGCGGCCGGATTCCAAACATCGTAGCGAACGCGACCGGGAGAGAAAAGCGAGAAAGCGAACGCAGAACCACGGTAAGTCATTACCACGCACGCGAGAATGCTATTGAGCGTGCGAGGAAGAAAAACTACTACCCTACGCTGTTGATTGCGAAGTAGTCGACAACTTCGCACTCGCCACAAAGTGCGAAGTTGCCGAAAATCCGCAAACTCCGCGAACGGAGCGTAGTTCTCCGCCCAGGATTAGAAATTTCACAAATAGCCGGCATAAACTGCTACATTTTAAGGTTCCTGCACAGAATGTATATCACTCCTGCCAAAGCTCATAGACTCGATCTGACTAGACCCCACACCTGCCACAAATGAGGCGCCCCACACGTGGATTTCGCACATCTCACCAAGACCTGCCCCACATTACAACCATATTGGGAGAAAGGGCACAAAATGCTAGGCGATATGACCAAACTGTCCCTCATCCTCACACCGGAGGTGACACTTCTGGGTTATGTGGTGAATTTTCCCAAAACTGTTCAGATATTCTTACCCGTTAGTTTATTGCTGGCCAAGTGAGAAATTGCTATCCACTGGGGTCGCAAGACAGTCCCCACCTTGCAAAGCTGTTTGAATAGTCTGGCCTACTGTAAAAACAATAGTGAAGTATATTCCAGTACATTGCCCTGCTCCTCACGTCCCAAGGATATTTGGGAACCATACAGGTCCTATGTATAATCCCTTTGAAATACCTCTGACTCACTGTTGGAGTTGGGCATTGTCCCTGCTGGGGTAGGTTAGGCAGTTTCATGAACCACTAATGATTAGTGCCCACTGCATTTCCCTGTCCTGTAGAGGTGGGTTCCCTTTCACTGTGTGGTCTCTCTTGTGGTAGAGGAGCCGGGATGGGGTCGTAAGACCCGCTACTGGACGGTGAATTGATATGCAGGGGGACACTGGGGAGGCCATGGAGATTGTGTTTTCCTTCTAATCTTTAACTACCTGACTGTTACTATTCTCCTTATTGATACGAGCCGTGACAGAATATGTATTGCTATTTTTTGTCCCACTGTATCTCTTTTGATTATAATGTCAAAACAGTGAACACCTATGATCGCATTGCTGTGATGTGTTAAAATGATTAATAAAGTTAAAAAAAAAGAACGTGACTGCTCGATCAGTGAGAGGATCCTTTACCCACATCTTCATAACACTCTATTCACTCCTAGTAAAGATATGAGAGCAGTTGAAAGCACTAATAATAGTGTCTGAGATCATCCCAATGGTTCACCTCATTTCCTGTTTCACAAATGTAAACTCTATTCACATAGTTTCATTCTCTGCTCCATTGGTCAGCTCCTTCTGGAAATTCCCAAAAACAAATTATCTGCTTTCAGGGATAGAGCATTTCTGGTAGCTATAGAGAGGGGATGAAACAAACGTCCCACTGAACTGCATGCAAAATCCTCTCCAACTGCATTTAGGAGAACATTAAAATCATTCCTTTTTATTAAATAAATGAGTACCTTTTATCTTTGTCATGTTTGTACCTTTCTGGTTGTGTAATTATTCTACAGGACCGAGAATCCTTGTTGGTTGTGCGGGATACAATTATAAATAATATAACATAGCAACTAAAGAGAAATGTTAAGAGTAATGATTCCCTTATAGCGTGCTTTTTTTCCCAGTGTCTTTGTATGATTTTACTCAACTGTTTCAAGATAGGGTGTTGTGTTTCATTTTAAGTGTCATAGGTTTTGTGGTATGTTGTTTTTAGTCAAGCAACATGTATCATGAAAAATAAAACTTTTATTGATATTATCGGTAATCCTGGCAATTATATTGCAGGAGAATTCCCCCAAAAGTCAGTTGTTGCACCTTTTCTTGGCTTTGCAAAATGTTTTACATATCATTTTACAGTTTACTAACTTCATGAAAATGGCAGTTTTAAAAAACACTTTAAAAAGTTGGACAATTCAACTTCACAATATTTTAAAATAGGTTGTACTATGTTTCAGACCGAAATTAGATTATGTCAGACCGAAATTAGATTACATTGATCAATCCCATGTGACTGCAGGGAAGAAGTATTACAATGAATTTAGATACCCTGTTTATTTACTCAAGAAGAAGCTATGATAGAGCTTTCTTCATATTTATACACTTCATGATATCCCGGTCAGTCATTCCGAATCTAAGAACACGTTTCAGAATGACTTATACATACCAATGGAATATTGTCTTTTGCCTTGTTTGGCTTAATTATACATTTTGAAAATCCCGCAGAGTGAGCTACTCTGCAAAATGGCGATCTTGCCCATTTAAAAGATGCTATTCAGCAGGCATCCAGAATGCTACTCATTATCACTGGGCCAGCTGTCTCATAATTAGACAGTGGCTGCTGCTGTGGCAGTAGTGGTGGGCATGGAGAGGGGGGTGTTTAAAAAGAAAAGGAAAGCAAACATCACTCACTCGCTGGCCGGCCGCGGCCTCTATTCTGTCCTCTTCTGTCTAACAAAATCACACAAGCTCCCAGACTCACCTAACCAATCACAACACTGCTGTCACCCGCATGACAGCAGCGTTGTGATTGGTCCGAGTGGCCTGGTTAGGCGCTCTGTCAAGAAGTGGGAGCCTATGCAATACAGCCGGGTAGAGAACATGCTAAGTGCGCATGACTGTTTTGCCGTCCCAAGATGGCCAGCCAAACTGCCATGGTGTCATGTCCCGAGGAGCCGGACGATTACGGCCGCCTCGAACTACACTTCCCGGCATGCTGTGCGTACGCCACGCACGAACGTGAGCGGCGCGCGCATACCAGGAAATAAAGGGCTGAGTCAGACGGCGGTTAGACGCCGATAATTCCGTCTACGTGTTGGCGTGTTCCTGGATTACAAGGCTGGTAGCGGTAAGGGCGGCGGATGTTCCCTGAAGCGCCAGAACTGTGAGTAATCAAGAGCTGTGAGGTGTGGGGCGTTGGTAGTGTCGATCCCAACGACACACCCACAGTCTGCTTGGTTCCTGAGAGTATCACTCGGAGGAGTGTTGCTAGGAAGTTCACGAACTTCAAAGACAGTGTTTGGACTAGGGGGATTTCGGTGTGGTCGATCCGGAAATAAGTCCTGAGGCTTGTTTTGCCCTACGGAAACCCCTAGTAAACTATTGTACATATTGTATATAAGCGCCTTCAGGCACAGTGACGATAGGACTCACGTGAACCCTATTTGAGCCTCGTTACTGGTAGCCCTCACATACACTTTACTTCCTATATGTGGGGAGTGTTTACCAAGGAAGAGAGAGTTACAGAGTGAGTTAACACTGTGACCCGGTTGCGAAGATTGTTCTGCCCGTGTGCAGAGTTCATACTTGTTTTCTTTATCCCGCTATAACAGGAGACAGGAGGGGTAGTGGACGCCAATAAAGGGAACTGTGGTAACACCTATGTAAAGACTTTCAAGCATTGTTCAGGGTAGGTGTGTAACCTCTATAGCGCACAAACCACAAATCTGTACAAGCACACTGAACCAGTGAGATTGAATCTTGTGTATATTTGTTTTCACAGTTGGGCACAGTTCTGCAATCCATACCCTACCCCTGTCTTCATTGGATTAAGGCATTGTGTATTTTCCTTTACAGGTAATGAGTAGGGGCAGTGGAAGGGTTGTGGGTGGAGAAAAGTAGAACACTGGTGTAGGTCAGGGAGGTAGGGTGTTCTAATAGCGTGTTCTTTGTCGTTACAGATCTCCCTCCCTGCTGTTCCCTTCCTTTCCCGCGCCCCGCTGTATCACCTTAGTCGTTCGTGTTTTATATCGGAGCACTGGGGTTGTTCAGTGGGGCCGGGATTAGGACTCTCATCACAGCCCCGAGGAAGAAGAGAGCCGAGCTTGATAGAATTATCGGCCCACGGATTTTACCTCCTCTCGGCTGTGTTGGGAATCAACCATGACCACCTTAGAGGACGTCATGGCTGCTTTGGCCTTAGTGCAGGTAGAGCTGGCAGCTTCCAATAGAGAGGTAGCGGCTGCAAGGGCTGAAAACGCCCAGATGCGAGCCCGGTTTGACAGATTGCCCTCTACTACCACCACAACAGGGGCTTCTAGTAGCACTTCCCCTACCACGTCTGTGGTGGTAGAGATGCCCGCACAGATCCCTCTGGCACCACCAGAACGATATTACGGGGACATAAAAAAGATTCAAGTGTTTATGACACAGGTACAGATGCACTTTATGTGCAAACCCAAGATGTTTGCTACACACCAAGCGAGGGTAGCTTTCCTTATCTCGTATCTAGGGGGGGAAGCTGCTCAGTGGGCGGTGCCCATAGTAAAAAGGGATGACCCTCTTCTGTACCACTGGGACAATTTTAAAGAGGAGTTTGAAAAAACCTTCGACAGGAGGGCAGAGACCCTCACGGCAGACAGAGAGTTGTTGAAGCTAAGACAGGGAGATGCAGATCTGGTTACATATCTCAACAACTTCCGGAGACTCGTGGCCGAAACTGATTGGCCAGAAGCAAAAAGAACAGCCTTGTTCTATCAAGGACTGAACGAAGACATGAAGGACGTTTTAGCCCAAATAGATCCCCAGCCTCGCACATGTTCTGCTTTAATTGACCTTACCTTACGCTTAGACCATCGCATGAAGGAAAGGAAAGGAGAGTCTAAGAAAAAGGATAAAGCAGTGATGCCGTATGAGCAAGCAGGTAGCAGTGACAAGCCGGCTCCTGCTTCTGAAGCAATGGAAATAGGGGCAGTGAGAGCCTCACTAACCAACAGCGAAAGAGAACACAGACGCAAACAAGGACTGTGTCTTTATTGTGGGAAAAAAGGCCATTTCCTACGCGAGTGCCCGGTGAAGCCAAAACTCAACCGGACTCGGGGAGGACAGAGTCTTGCAGGAGTGGCCGCAAAAGAGTCGGAAAACTACATGGCTTGAAGGTGAAGGAAGGGAAACCCTCAAGCGTCCACATTATCCCTTCCCTTACCCCGGGTACGATGGACGAGCGGAACCACCTTTTTTTGAACATGTCTTTGCACATAAACGACATACCTCAAGAAGTGCAAGTAATGGTTGATTCTGGGGCTACAGGCTGCTTTATGGACTGTGCTATGGCTCGTCGTTTGGGAGTGAAACTGGTCTCTAAGGACAGACCTGAAACAGTCTACGCCGTGGATGGCAACGTACTGCAAGCAGGCCCAATTATCTACCAAACGAGAGAGTATGAAGCCGTTTGTGCTCCGTCCCATCATGAACGTCTGGTATTCAACATCATTGAAGCCCCACAATATGGAATCATCCTGGGTCTCCCATGGTTGCAAAAACATGACCCTGACATACGGTGGAAAACCAAGACGATCCAGTTCCTTTCGAGTTATTGTCACGACCACTGTTTTCCAAAGATAAGCAATCCGGCTCAAACAGCAGAGACTAAGTACGCAATAGCTACGGCAGCAGAAAAAGATGTCACTCTGCCTTCCTGTTATGATGAGTATAGGGCGGTGTTCAGTGATAAAGAGGCGGAGGTACTACCACCACACCGAACATATGACTGCCGCATTGACCTCATCCCTGGTTCTGAGATCCCCAACGGGAGGATTTATGCCCTGACACTACCTGAAACAGCCACGTTACGCGAATATTTGGACAAATACCTGGCCTTAGGTTATATTCGCCCATCCAGATCTCCTGCAGCATCTCCTCTATTCTTTATTCCCAAGGCAAACGGTGAAAAAAGGTGCTGCATAGACTACAGGGCGTTAAACGCCATCACCGTGAAGAACCAGTATCCTTTGCCTCTGATCCCGGTGTTGCTGGAACAGGTCCGGGCAGCACGCATCTACACAAAGCTGGATTTACGCGGAGCCTATCACCTCGTCCGCATCAGACGAGGTGATGAGTGGAAAACCGCTTTTAAAACGCGGTACGGACTCTATGAGTACTTGGTGATGCCCTTTGGGCTCTGCAATGCCCCAGCCGCTTTTCAGTTTTTTCTGAATGAAGTCCTTCGGGAATACCTAGATCGACATGTGGTCGTCTATATAGATGACATCCTCATTTATTCAAATTCAACGGAAGAACACATCACGCACGTAAAAACAGTGTTAAGGGCACTACAAGACCATCACCTCTTTTGCAAAATCACCAAATGTGAATTTCACGTCACAACGGTGGAGTTCCTAGGTGTTATGCTTACTCCTTCAGGACAAGTGATGGCGGAAAGGAAGGTCCAAGCGATTGTAGAGTGGCCCCGCCCCTCCAACGTCAAAGACATCCAGAGTCTGTTGGGGTTCGCCAACTTCTACAGACGATTCATATCGGGCTTCTCCGGAATGGTGTCACCACTCACGAGGCTTACAAGAAAGAACACCCCGTTCGTGTGGGATGAAAAAGCCCAACAAGCCTTGGACGCTCTCAAAACTGCATTCTCCTCCGCTCCTGTACTGACGCATGCCGATCCGGACATCCCGTTCGTAGTAGAGGCAGATGCCTCTGAAATAGCCCTGGGGGCCGTGTTATCTCAAAAAGACGAAGCAACCGGCACCCTGCACCCGATTGCATACATGTCTCGGAAACTCAGCCCTGCGGAAATCAATTATACCATCGCGGAGAAGGAGCTGCTTGCCATTCGTGATGCTTTCATGGAATGGCGACACTGGTTAATGGGGGCTCGACACCAGATCACGGTTTATACAGACCATCGAAACCTTCAGTTTCTACGAGCCGCGAGACATTTGTCTCCCAGACAACTAAGATGGATGATGTTTTTTGAGGAGTTTCGTTTTGTGGTTACGTTCCGGCCTGGTACCAACAACAGGAAGGCGGATGCTCTAACACGGAGAGAGAATCTCTTGATACCATCGGAGAAACCCGTGCGGTCCATCATTGAACCTGCAAAAGTCATAGGAGTCACCCATACTGATGACTTTTTGTCTCGTGTGAGGAGGGGAGTGCAAACATGTGTGTGGCGCACTTGGCTCAGGCATCACCCAGAGTGGAAACCAAGACACGGCGTGCCGATGAGAGGAACACAGGTGCTGATACCCACGATCGTTCTACGAAAGACAGTGTTCTCTTGGTGTCATGAGGTGCCGTGTGCAGGTCACATGGGGTTCGTCAAGACGTTGGAAAAAACCCAGAGGCAATTCTGGTGGCCTTCCATAAGATTGGATTTGCGCAGATGGGTGACGGAGTGTGCCACTTGTAGTCAAATGAAATCAGACAGACAGAAACCGCAAGGATTGTTACAACCTCTGCCCACTCCAGAGAATCCGTGGGAGAGGTTCTCTGTCGACTTCATTGTGGGGCTTCCGAAAGACCAGGGCAAGACGGCCATTATAGTGGTAGTGGATTTTTTAACAAAAATGGGCCATTTCATAGCCTGTGCCCAGGTACCCACAGCAGGACAACTGGCACATCTACTTCTGGTGAACATAGTACGAATACATGGTCTTCCTCGGGACATCGTGTCCGATCGCGGGGCACAGTTCACTGCGAGATTTTGGAAAACTTGGTGCTCAGCATTACACATAACCTCGTCTGTGTCCACCAGTTTCATCCACAAACGGACGGACAGACGGAGAGACTAAACCAATCTTTAAAACAGTACCTCAGATGTTATGTGCAAGATAGCAGCGACTCCTGGGTTGATTGGTTGTGGGTGGCAGAAATAGCATATAACAACACTCAACATGCATCCACTCAACACACCCCTTTCTTTTGTTCATATGGACACCATCCCAGGTTTACCCCTATGTTGTTGCCTTCTGATAACGTGAAGCTGCCGGAGGTGAGGGAACGGATGTTGCGGGTGCGCAGAATCCTTCTGAATGCACGCAAGAACCTTGTGAAGGCCAAAGCTGGTTACAAACCCCATGCCGATATGCACCGTCGACCAAATCCGGTGTATAGGAAGGGTGATCTAGTCTGGTTATCCACCAAACACATTAGGTTTAAGAAGCATAGTGTGTTTAACCCGCGGTTCATTGGACCCTATCGGGTGGTTGAGCATGTGAATCCGGTGGCGGTGCGCCTGCGCTTGCCTGCGCATATGCGCATCCATCCTGTGTTCCACGTCTCCCTCCTAAAACCCTCCAGGAGTCCAGTTCGTAGGTCCCCTTTGCCTCTCTGGGTGCAACAGGATCAGGAGTATGAGGTGAGGTGCATTCGGGATGCTAGGAGGGTGAGGGGTCGTTTGCAGTACCTTCTCTCCTGGAAGGGGTTTGGTCCGGAGGAGGATTCTTGGGAACCGGCGTCGGCTGTTCGTGCCCCCCGGTTGGTGGCCCGTTTTCATCGTTTGTTTCCTACCAAGCCGGGGGGGGTGAGGGCCCCTTTGTGAGGGGGGGTGTACTGTCATGTCCCGAGGAGCCGGACGATTACGGCCGCCTCGAACTACACTTCCCGGCATGCTGTGCGTACGCCACGCACGAACGTGAGCGGCTCGCGCATACCAGGAAATAAAGGGCTGAGTCAGACGGCGGTTAGACGCCGATAATTCCGTCTACGTGTTGGCGTGTTCCTGGATTACAAGGCTGGTAGCGGTAAGGGCGGCGGATGTTCCCTGAAGCGCCAGAACTGTGAGTAATCAAGAGCTGTGAGGTGTGGGGCGTTGGTAGTGTCGATCCCAACGACACACCCACAGTCTGCTTGGTTCCTGAGAGTATCACTCGGAGGAGTGTTGCTAGGAAGTTCACGAACTTCAAAGACAGTGTTTGGACTAGGGGGATTTCGGTGTGGTCGATCCGGAAATAAGTCCTGAGGCTTGTTTTGCCCTATGGAAACCCCTAGTAAACTATTGTACATATTGTATATAAGCGCCTTCAGGCACAGTGACGATAGGACTCACGTGAACCCTATTTGAGCCTCGTTACTGGTAGCCCTCACATACACTTTACTTCCTATATGTGGGGAGTGTTTACCAAGGAAGAGAGAGTTACAGAGTGAGTTAACACTGTGACCCGGTTGCGAAGATTGTTCTGCCCGTGTGCAGAGTTCATACTTGTTTTCTTTATCCCGCTATAACAGGAGACAGGAGGGGTAGTGGACGCCAATAAAGGGAACTGTGGTAATACCTATGTAAAGACTTTCAAGCATTGTTCAGGGTAGGTGTGTAACCTCTATAGCGCACAAACCACAAATCTGTACAAGCACACTGAACCAGTGAGATTGAATCTTGTGTATATTTGTTTTCACAGTTGGGCACAGTTCTGCAATCCATACCCTACCCCTGTCTTCATTGGATTAAGGCATTGTGTATTTTCCTTTACAGGTAATGAGTAGGGGCAGTGGAAGGGTTGTGGGTGGAGAAAAGTAGAACACTGGTGTAGGTCAGGGAGGTAGGGTGTTCTAATAGCGTGTTCTTTGTCGTTACAGATCTCCCTCCCTGCTGTTCCCTTCCTTTCCCGCGCCCCGCTGTATCACCTTAGTCGTTCGTGTTTTATATCGGAGCACTGGGGTTGTTCAGTGGGGCCGGGATTAGGACTCTCATCACAGCCCCGAGGAAGAAGAGAGCCGAGCTTGATACATGGGCAAATAGGTGCACCAACCACTTCTTCCCCTGCTGGCTGTGACGATATCCAAGCCCCGCTCAGCCCCAAAACTGGCTTCAACATGGAAAAATAAAATTAGAATAACATTGTGATATCATTTTTTTCCCTTTTTTGCACTGCTGAAAAGCAGTGGGGTGACGCTCCTCCGCCTTAGCAGAGGAGCTGCTGCTGTAACGAGAGCATATTGTTATTGTCCCTGAACACTTTTCCAGAAGAAGTTAATTTTGAAAGAGATCAAAATGCGAGATACCCACATTCTCTAAAATTTCCAAGGATCAATGTCTGTTCAATGGGAATGTCTGGTGATCCTCTGTTAGAGAAATGTTGTAGTGCTTTCCTATTCATTCTTTTTATCCCCAAAAGGTCCCAGAAGCTAACTATCAGTCGCGGTCGGCATGACTTAAGGGTGGGGGGCGTGGGGGCACGAGGGGCGCGAGGGGACAGGGTCGGGCAGGGGGGATTAATTTAAAATACATTTTTTTTTAAGTTAACTTACCTTCCCCTGCCAGGTCCTGCATTTTCTTGGCTCCTGCTTCTGGTGGCCTGCCTCCAGTAGAAACAGGAAGCAGGCCGCCTCCCTCCCATAGGCCAATCACAACACTACAATGGCAGCGTTGTGATTGGTCGGGATGCCGACATGCCAGGCATCCCGACCATTTTCTCCATGTAGGCTGCATGCAGCCTACATGGAGAAAAGGCAGAGTGCGCACGCCTAGTGTGGTCGCGCCAGAAGGCCGACCATACAGCCAGAACCAGGGCTGGACTGGGAACCGAAGCCGGCCTTGGAAAACTGCTCAGCCGCAGGGGGGAGGGGTGCGGCTGAGCTGTTTCAAAGGCCCGGTTTCAGATAATTTTGTTACAGGGGGCTGATATTGCAGTTCCTGGCTAACAAAACCGGCCCCCCAGGGGCCCAAAACAGGCCACCACCCTGGTGACCCACCAGGGAAATGCCCGGTGCCTGCTACGGCCAGTCCGGCCCTGGTCAGTGCCCTCAGCAGTGGGCAAGCCACTCCTCCCCTGCCCTAGCGCAGGAACGCCCACCCCAACCAAACACTTCTGCTTTCTCACAGTGTGAGAAGCAGAAACATAAAATGGTAGTTTTACCATCTTTTGTTTCTGCTACTCGTACTGCGGGAAAGCAGTTGGGGGACGCTCCTCTGCCTTAGTGGAGGAGCCGCCCCTCCTAACCATACAAATGATCCTTTATGCTACGGTCAGAACTATGACAACTGAGTATGTTGCATGCATACCGTCGCTTGTGTTCCGATGCTAAATATTCAGTGGCGCTAGGCAGGCTATATTTTCCAGAACTGGACTGGCCTATAGGGCAATCAGGAAGTATTCACTTTGGCTGTTCTGACGTCATTGTGTGGGCCAGTTATTTGCTGTTTGTTGGCCTATGTTATGGTCTGTTGGGCAGATTATTACTGTTGATTTCCCTGATAGTAAAACAAACATTGCCTGTATCAAACTCAAATCCATCCAGTCCTTCATACCTTGCAAGATACTTGCACAGCATGTCTTTACAAGTTCAAAACTGCATCAATTTGCAAACATGGGCCACTTTTTTAGCTATCTTTTTCAGTAAAGGGGACCACTTGTATTTTGGTGCCCGGACCTATTATCTGTTCCAGTCCGACCCTGGTAATCTCTAAACATGGCGGAAAGGGCTTAGCCTCCGCTGACCTGGTGAGAAGTCAGGCCACCAGGCAAGCTCTAAACGTGAATGTTAACCTTTTTACAGTCAGTTAGTTTACAACATTAGGCAAACGAAATATACACAAACTTTAGATACTGACAAAAATGCGTCTTTAAAGCAAAAGTAAAATAGATGTTATAATCATAAAAGCCCCAGGGAAATGAGTTAAAACAATATTAAAACGCAACAAGATGAATCGCCCGTGCTAACAGAATGTGAGGAGAATAAAGTGATACTAAACAGCAAATACAAATTCAATCACATCGATTGCGCTACGTGAACCAATCAGTGTAAAAGGCCTGTCATCGTGTAATAAACTGAAGAACATTAAATCACGATGACTGAAACCGGCCCTCAGTGCTTTAATGAATGGAGGCACGCTCTCATTAAATTGGCTTAACTGTACAAGCCAATTTGAGTCAATCGCAACACGGCTTAGAATTTCAGCAAACCCATTTGCCCACTGGTCAACTTTGATAATAACCGTCAATAACCGGTGTCTTACAAATGTTGCATTCATTTCTTCAACTTCCATTCATTTTGCTTCATATTCCCCCTGCAGGGTGTGAAAGTCTTTGGCAGACTGCCCTCCAAGACAGTGAAAAATGTTACAAATCTTTGAAATTCTGACATGGATGGCAAGTGTCTCCATATAGCATGTGACGCATTCGAAGTGGTGTAGCATTATGAAAAAAATAACACTTTACTTTCTGGGACTTATTACTGTTTAGAAGTGTGGAATGAATTATCTGCTCTTAGAAAGTGTTGTTGGGTAAAAATCGTTGGCAGGCTGAAAATGCTCAGAAGGAATGGAGGTATTTTGCATGACAGTGAGCCTGGATCTCAAAAGCATTTGTGGTCATAAATCTATGTAACATGGGAAAATGAGTGCAGACTGTTCACAAATAATACCTTGAACTTGTAAGTTCTTTTACTCCCGTGCAATACTACCCAAACTAGGATAATTTTCTGCAGGAGTAAATCTAATGCAAGGAGCAGGTGTCTCAAGCATGTTAAACTTTGAAAAATTGGGAACGTTCACAACAGTTTTCAAGGAGGGACTAGTTTGAGATTTGCTCCTTCCAAGGGCTGGAGTAAATCGACTTCCAGATGGGAGGAGAAATAGAATGCCCCCAAACATTATGGGGGTGTGGTTGAAGGAAGTTTGGAGGAAAACAAGAATAGAAAAGACGCAGCCATTCAACATTAAGGAAAACACTTTGAGGGAGATTGACAAAAAATCCACGCAGTGCAGTTACCCCCACCCCCTCCCCCGAGAGGCTGTGCTGCGCGACACGGAGGGAGCAGGAGAGCGCCATATCTTCAGAGATATGGGTCTCTGCTCCCCTTTCTCTTGCATTGGTGCTGATTACAGCTGCCATGCGCCAAGCACACACCTTAGCGCTATTGCGCTATGGTGTGTGCATTAGACTAGATGATGCCCAGACACAATGCAAAGTTTTTCCAACTTTGTATGGGTGCTGCACAGTGCAGCCCGCATGCAAAGTCGGAAAAGGAAGGAGAAATGAAAGCATTTCTCCTTCCTTGCGCCTTCATGAAAAGGGTGCAGTTTTCTCACGTTAAACCTAATCTACTTTATTTAGTAAATTGGGTTAAGCGTGGGAAACCTTGGGTGGTTGCATGAGACCGCCCATGCTCCACCCTTTGTATGCCCCTATGGCGCAAAGTAATGCTCTGCTTGGTATTAGTTTTCCTTTATTTCCAGCGCTGAACAAGTTTAGCACTGGAAAGTAAATAGGGAAAAAAAGATTTTGCTCTTATTAGCGTCACTTTTGTACCGCAAACACAGCACAAAATCTTAGTAAATCTCCCCCTTTGGAAACCTGAAACTGGTGCAGCTTCCCACTCGATCTTGAGGAAATGTTTGTGACTATGCACGCGATAAATCTACACCTATACATAGAAGTACTTTTATCCACTAATGCAGTTTTACAGCTATTTTGTGATTTAGTCCAACTGATTCTCACATAAACACTACAATACGTTTTACATCCTATGCTTTTTTTATTATCCGGTTATAAGGCTAAATAGTACCCTGACTTGAAAGAGTATAACTATTTTGTATGTTTTTAAGTCATTTACCATAATCAATTTAAAAAGGAAGATAACTTGTTCAAGTATCCAAAATACGATGGCGTAAGACAGAGTTAACTGTTTAATGACAATTCAGTACATACAAATTTCAAAACAACCACATTAAGGTAAGGTAATGATTAAGGCAGCTAGTCAGAATGCTGCACCAGCACATTGCAACAGAAACTACTCATTACAAAATTACAGCTATTGAAAGACTCTGTGTTGATCTATCAGCACTCGCCATTAGACGAATGAATAACGGAAGCTCAACTGCATCAGCAAGTTGTCTTTTACAAATTATTGTTTTGCCAATTCCATGTGACAGCCTTTGAGGCAAAGGTTAGCAGGATGGGAATCTGGTAGGAGCTGTACATTTCCATTTGATTACACTAGAGCTGTAGGTGTTGTTGTGTTGTGTGCTGCAGAAAGACCTTGAGTAATGTTGCTATCTTGCCTCTCACACAAACTCTTAAAATTAACTGATGCTGGAACTTTGAATCAAGAATCATCTTTATTTCGGCCAAATAATGACTATAAAAGCACAATCAAAGGAATAATCAACAAACACTATACAATATAACATATTAAAACTTCTGTTCACAGATAAACCACCTAATTCATATCAGGGCGATAAGATGCTAAAAAGGTTAAATAAAAACGCAGGTTAAAACAGCTGGGAATTACGTAATTTTACAGCATTCATTAAAAATAATCCCATTCTAAAACAAACGTCCTGAGATAACAGTGACTGTAAATAAAAAAGTGCAGGTCTACACTTTTTAATCTTTACTTTCCGAAGTGCTGGGATGAGCAAGTCCCTAGACAAGCCTCTGTAATACCTACAGTAGTGCACTAGGGTTTGATCAGATTGTTGCAGGGATTCTTCCCAAGAACAGAACTATGCGTAGGATTACGGGACCTTAGTGTGCAGGAACTGAATCATCCTACCACCTTAGTACCCATCAGCCCAGGACCAACTAGCTATAGTGTCTCACTAGCTCTCCTACTCACTCGCAGAGAAACAAGTGATTAGACACACCAGAAAACAACACTCCCGAATCTCTTAGGACTCGCGGTTGCAAGACACACCCTTTTGCTCGCACTCTTGTACCTGTCCACAATAAGATCTGACAGAGATATGAAACAGTTTAAAATATTTATTTCAACTAGAGTGCGCTAAAATGCAGTATGCGTGCCGCAATGAGGAGAAAAATGCATAACACAAATACATTCAACATAGCAGCTAGTACATATATCATAAAGGAGATGTCAAAATGAAGAGACAATAGAGCCTAAACTCCCTCCCTGTATTAAGAAGCAATATTATTATATATCAGAAGATCTCTGGGTTTTGTGTGTAGACCCAATACCTCAGACTATAGATGAAAGTTCTAGGTCATTTGTGCTGTCTCGCTCTTCTCCCTGGATAGGTCCCTTTCCAAGTGCCTGAACCTCATGCATGTTTCTCCATAATATCAAAGTGCGAGTTCCAAACAACAGCTACATTGGTATGTTTTGTCTAGGTGCTAGGGTCTGACCAGAACAGAATAACAAGGGGCATTGTTGTTCGACCTTGCACATCATGTTCAGACTAATCCCAGGAACAGGGAGAATGCGAACGCAACAGACATTTTTCATGTGAAAAGACGCAAGAAAGTCTTTGGAAAAATAATCATGTAGTAACGTGCGCAAAGCTGCGCACTATCTGCAGAGCTCATGCTAACTTATAGAAAAGGGCAATGACCCTATGGGTCATGATGATTAATCGCTGAGACAACAACAGATGGTGGAGACATCATACTGACCAAGGTAAAAAGCACAGTTTCCACCTAACAGAATCTAATGAAATCTGGTAAGGGGAGACCGCCCCCAAGGGTACTTAACCTACTCTAAGTATGGTTCAATCCCAGGACACGTTTGAATCAGCACATATTTATTATAGTAGAAAGAGGTGGATAAGGCTATTTCCCTTACCCTGGAAGTTTTCCTTAACTCACCTCTTATCCTCCTTTCTAATGGATGTAGGGTTGGCAAAGAGTCTGCGTCTTGCAAGACTGGAAATGTTATTCTCTATAGAGTGTATCCAGGGCAGCGAAGGGCCAAAGGCACACACCAGACAATCCTCCATTACATCTCTGCTAAGGGTGGCCTGTACATTACACCAGATAGAACACCAAAGCAACAGAGGAGATCATTTAATATAGTGGTCACAATAATCTAAACCACGATCAGTCATGTACCTTAAAATTACTACTACTGGGGGGAACATCTAACAGCTTACACAACACACTGTATTCTTATGACTGCATGTCATAGGAAAACAGGTCCATCTTTGAACAGCCCCAGATCCCAGCACCATATGTCAAAACAGGCACACATCTACACTTGTAGATCTTAATAAGTAGATGGATAAGCTTGTTTACAATACACGCTGAAACTTTAAAAATCGACCCAGTACCACGTGTATAACTTGAACACCTGTTAGCCACGCACAGCACAAGGCCCAACTCAAATTTTCTTCAAAGGCGATGCCTAAATATGGAAAGTATCACACTCTCTCTATTCACTTTGCTTTAATACGGATTGTACAAGTCTTCACATTCATGGTGCCACAAACCATTATAAAGGCCCTCTATATAATCAACAAAGCCATCAATAAGGGTCCTAAGTCCACTGGACTTTCTAGCCAATGCAACTGCATTACAGTAGTGCCTGCACCATTTTACTCTAAATTCTCGGGACATTCGCACACCTAAATCTACTAATGCAAACTCTAACTTGTTGATATAGAAGAGAAAAAACATCACATTGATAACAAAACGGATTTCGAAAGAATATACATAGATTTATTAAGAACGAAAATTTACACTCATTACATGCTAATTAAAATGCCATTCACAAAAAAGTAATGATAATTTCTTATTAGCAAGCATGCCTTTTTATTTCTGCACTTCCCAACATCGTTTTAAAGCTTACCTTCAATTTCATGATTTACTCTATGTTCATGTTTTAGGACCTCGGAAAGTAACTCTTTCTTAGTGAACAATTTTTTACATTTCGTGTTTATTAAGTAAGTGACTCAGTAGGAGATTCAAAATGTTTAAGTGTCAGCTGATAAACAGAAGAGAAAAAAATATTTTTTATTGTTATAAAATATAAGTCCCATATTCTGCTTCTTTCAAAGACTTTTGATGACAAACTGGATTTGCTTAAGTAGCAAGTAAACAAAATATTTCAATGACAATGAACTAAATTTCAGTACATCTATCCTATATATATGTATACACACACACACAAACACACACATTTATATATGTGTATATATATAGGTGTATATATATATATATATATATATATATGTATATATATATATATATATATATATATATATATATATATATATATATATATATTCACTGAACAAAGGTTACAGAGACGTTATAGTTAGGCTAACATTTCGCTTGTACAAAACCAGCTAAATTCAGCTGTTATAGTAAGTAAGCTAACTATAACTCGCGCCTCTGCAATGCTCTGCTTAAGAACTCACATATTATATTACATCATTCATGACATGGCCAGTGACATCACTCATGATATCGCTAAGGACATCTCAAAGACGACACTGATGACATCATCTGGTGACTGTGAGTATTTTTAACAACTTTGAGTGCTAAATTATATACCAAGGTTTATTGGTGAATCAGTGGGTGTATGAGTGATTCATTGGTTGCATGACTGACTGGGAAACATCCATTACAACGAAACTTTTACAACGCACTACCATTACGACGCAACTTTTACAACGCAAACCATTACAACGCATAGCACTGGGGGGCGCTCTAGGATAGGGAATGTATTTAATATACTATCCAACACCTTCCCTACTATCCACGGGGACTGGAGTTGGAATAGTAAATTAAATAAATCACTATCCAGCGCCTAAAAGCACTATGCGTTGTAATGGTATGCGATGTAAAAACCGCGTTGTAAAGGTAGGCGTTGTAAAAGTATGCGTTGTAACGTCATACATCCGACTGACTGTATAAGCAAGTGATTAGGTGTCTCAGTGAATGTATGGGTTAGTGACTAGGTTGTGTAAATGTCTGTATCAGTCTGTCAGTTGGTGTCTAAGTGGCTCTATACTTTTGTGAGTGGGTATGTGATTGGCTGTATCGGTAATTGATTGGTTGTCTGAGTGCCTGTACGGGTGTCTGAGTGTCTGTGTGGGTGGGTGAGGGGGGGTGACTACCTGTATAGATGAGGGAGTTGGTGGGTTAGTGGTTGTGTGTGTTACTGAGTGTGTGTGTGAGGGGTTATGTGGGTGAATGTGTGTGTGTGTGGCACTGGCTGTGAGTGAGTACATGTGTCAGTGGTATATGGGTGAGTAACTGGGTATGTGAAAAGCAGTATAGGCGAGTGATAGGCTATGTGAGGGACTGTATGGGTGAGTGAGGGATTGTGAGGATGGCTGTATGTGTGACTGTGTTCTTGTGCCAGTGAATGTATAGGTGAGTGAGTATGTGTTAGTATATTTATGAGTAAATAAGTTGGTGTGTGTAACTGTATGGATGAGTAAGGAGCTGTGTGATCGACCGTATGGTTGAGTGAGTAGGTATGTGAGTAGCTCTTTGGGTGACTGAGTGTGAGTGGCTGTATGAGTATATGAGTCGATATGTCTGTGGCTGTATTAGTGAGTTGGTGTGTGAGTGGCTGCATGGGTGAGTGAGTGGATGCATATGTTTATCTATGAATCAGTGAGTGGCTGTGCAAATACGGGTATATGTGTGTGATTGGGTTTGAGAATGGAAATGTGGTAGTTGAAGTAGTTGTATGAATTGGTATATGGGGTGTGATTGTGTGCATGAGAGATTCTGTGGATGATGTCATCAATGATGTCATTTCAGATATCATCAGCGATGTCATGAGTGATGTCACTGACCATGTCATGAGTGATGTAATATGTTAGGTCATAAGCAGTGCATTGCGGGGGCATGAGTTATAGTTAGCTCACTGACTATAACGGCTGAATTTCTCTGGTTTCGTACGAGTGAAATGTTAGAGCAGAGCTAACTATACCTTCCGCCTCACAGTATGAACTGCTTATGACCTCACATATTACATCACTCATGATGTGTTCAATGACATAATGTATGACATCACTGATGACATCTCAAATGACATAATTGATGACATCACTGATTACATTATCAAGTGAGTATGTTAGTTTGTTTTATAGTTTACATAGTGGTGGGTAGCTACCATATCACTTTTCTACCTAACTTTGTACAGACTGTGTCCAGCTAATGGGGGTGTTTACAAAACCCATATGCTCCTAATGCATCATAGGTGTGTGGAGGTATTGAACATGATAATAATTCTTGGTATTGAACTGTAAATCTGTGTGCAGGTGACAGTGGAGGACTTCTTTTGGGCATGTTCCACACAAGTTTTTTGGTTCTGCAGATAAAGCTTCCCACAGGGCAAAGATTCTGCGAACTAGATACTTTGAACTTAAATACGATCGGTCGGAAAGCATTACGACCTGAATCGAATCCGGGGAGTCCAAGCAACCAATTACGCAGCATCAGTAATATTCCGGATGCGATTAGGTCGGAATCCTATTTAATTAAATGGGGGCCCGTGTTCCGAACTAATACACAGGATCCCATTGAAGAATGGGGTGGCTGGGAAAAATAGTGCACCCTGTGGTGGGCAGCCCTTGGTGCCTGCCACAGTGTGCATGGTTGCAGAGGGGGGTTCCGTGGGTACCCCACGGGCCCGATTCGGAAGGCCCCGGGTGAAAGGGGGCCTGCTACAAGCCCCCAAAGTCAGATTCTTACAGCCAATCCATTTGGGAACAACCAATTTGGAAGGGCTGTCTGAATTTGTCTTTGCAATCGCTCATTCGGAAAGCTCCTTTCCGTTCGGAAACACGACCTGTAGAAACACATGTTTTGGCTCTGAACGATTCGGACTTTCCAAATGACCTTTGGTTCGGATTCGTAACAGATTCGGAAGTCGGAACATCCTAATTGGTCGTTCAGAATGGTTTCCGAATCAGTCAGAAACAAGCCTTCCAAATCCGATTCGGAAAACCCGATTACGATTCAGAGACCTTCCGATCGGCATCATAATCGACACCTTAGCATTGTAAGTACCCTTGAGTTATTAGACACGTCTTAACATGACAATTTCTATATAACATAGAAGACTGTGTGCACCAGGTACTAACATAGGTAGATATGCTTCTTTTCCTTCAGAAGATTGGATATCTGTAAAGTTTTGCACAACAGTATCAAGGCTGAAGTTAGTATAATCTTTAACACCTTCAGTCCGTGGCTATTTTAAGCAAATAGGGTCTTTTTTTCACAACTGCCAAGCCAGGTCCTCCCTGGACCAGAAACAAGCATCCTAGGACCGGTTTCTGGGTATTACCCTTCATCAGCCAGGATAGCATTAAATCAGTGGCACAGTGAGCAAGGGACCCACGTCTGGGCATACCGATCCCACTTAGGGTGAAAAGTGCTATGCAAACAAATGATGGACAGAATGCTGACTAAATTCTACAGTTAGGTGGCAGGGTATGCTCAGACGTGAGTCTCTTGCTCACTTTGCCACTGGATTCAAGCAAGCCTGGCTGAAGACGGCTGAAATGCCAGAAACCGGTCCTAGGAAGCTTGTTTCCCATCCAGGGAAGGCATGGCTTGGCAGTTCGGGCTGGACTGTTCCCATGAGGTACAGGGCCAGACTGATTTGCATATGGCGATGTCTGAACTGGGGTGGCAAAGTAGGCTAAAGAACAGTGATGGATTAAACCCAGATCTTTTGTCTGGGTGTGAGTGTTTGATTGGTTCAGATGCTCCGTCCATCACCACCCCCTTTTGTACCGACTAAATTATACATTCACCCCCAGTAAAGATATCTGGGTTAAATCCATCGTTCTTTTGCTCACCATGCTACCCCAGTTAAGACCCAGCCATATGCATATCAGTCTTGATCCTGTGCCTCATGGGGACCGTCCAGACCGAACTGCCCAGCCAGATCCTCCCTGGACCGGAAACAAGCATACTGGGACCGATTTTTGGGTAACGTCTACAGTTCCAGGAGTGTACTGATGAGTGGCTCTGGAGTCAAGTATTTATACCTCGTACCAGCCTTTGAAGTTGGCGAAATTCCATTACTACTCGCACATCTGGTTCTTCCCTTCCCCAGTTAAGGTTCCAAGAAGTCTGGGATGACAAAAGACAGGGGAAGCCTGATGTCAGATTCCTTGGTGTGTGCTGGATGCAAGCCCTTTGAAGTCCCACTGGAACAAGGCGCCGCTCCACGCCAGCTATCCTAGCAGGATGGCCCATCCTTCCAACACATAGTCCCTTTTGTGTCACTGTCTGGAAAGAATACACAACCTCATTTCCAGAACTGTGACTCAAAATCTGACTTTACCATTAATGAGGATTTTAAATGTAGAAGCATTTGAGTCTAAACAGCATATCTCTATTTGCTCCCAATCCAAAGTTAGCACTTAGTAAATGTAATAAGTTAAGCCAGTGTTAATCAATGGGAGAGATAAGTCATACAGTGAAAAACTTAATTTAGGTGTTTTTCACTCCCAGGACATGTAAAACTTGAACCCACATGTGCTACTTTTAAATGACAATGCTCCCTGCCCTATGAACCTTTAGGGACTTCCTTAGGGTTGACGTGTATGTATTAAAAAAGAATGTTTAGGCCAGGGAAAAGGTTTATTTTATGAGTTATAAATGGCAGTTAAGAACTGCACTGTAGGCCGCAGTGGCAGGCCTAAGACATGTTTTAAATGGCTGCAATTGGTGGTGGCACAATGAGTGCTGTAGACCCACTAGCAGCATACAGTTTACAGGCCCTGGGTGCATGTAATTTCACTTTACTAGGGACCTACAAGTAAACTACTTGTGCCAATTGAGTATAAGCCACTTCTACCATTTTTAAAGGAGAACGCACAAGCACTTTACCACTGGTTAGCAGCGTAAGGTGCACTAACTTCTAACGCCAGCAAAACTAGATTAGCAAAAATGGAGAAGGAAGGCAAACAGTTTGGGGAAGACCACCTTAAGGCTGACAGGTCTAATGGAGACACATTTGTTTATGGCCAATAACTTTGGCAAATGTAAACACCACCAAGACAAAATTGGTCACATGAAGACCCAAGGTGTTCAGGTTGTGCTTCCTGAGGGTCAAGTGTCAGGGCCATTCTATGCTTGACTTATAGTCCAATGAGATCTTACAAAATCTACAAAGTACTATACAATCGATATATGAAGCCCATCCTATCTGGGGTGATACACAGCAAGGGCCCTGCATGCAACCAGTGACTCTTCCGTCCCGTAGAGGGCTGCCTCATCAGGATGCAATATATAACCAGCCCTGCTTCGTGCCTCCACCCGACTGACTCACCCTGCTCTACTTAATGCCCCCTGACCACAGACCTAGCCCTAGCCCTTAGATCCAATTGTTATCTCTTAGTTAGTGATCTGACTTTCTGACTGCCCTTACCTACATTATTCCAAATTGCAAGAGGCTATTCACCTTGGAGGCCTGCTGCAGAAATTAGCACAGCTCAGCACGAGATATAAACAATCCCCCCTGGGTTTCCAAGGACCAGTGTGGGCTCACCTGATTCCTTAGGCACTGCAATGCGTTCAAGGCTCAGGTCACTCTCTTGGGGAAAACCCATTGCAGAGTTAACTGTCCTTCAACAAAGAAAAATAAACTCTGCCAGTGGCTCCAGCTGGCTTCTCCAGGATCATTTGTGTTACCACACTGGATGTCACAGAGTGCCTAGCTCTTCCACTCCCAGTTTGACTATTTAAACCTTACTCCCTTTCGAATGGCTGAGGGCAAAAGAGCGTATTATCAGTTCCTTAGGAACAGTGCTCCCCCATCTCTTAAGATTGACTGACCCATGTTCAATGCTGTTTACATAGAACCCTTTTCGACTTCGACCTTCAAAGTTCTTGTTTCAATATTTGCTACTACCACCAAAATTTGCATTCACGGCATCCCCACCTGGGTTGTCTCCCCCGGTTTCCATGCCCTTAGCTGATAGCCCTTCCTGACAGGATCTTTAGCCCAGCTACAGAGGACTGGGCCACCACGTAACTGGCAATGAGGGGGGCAGGTCACACCACTTGCACGTCAACAAACCACTTTGCCCCGTGGGAGCCAGGGCTTGACTCTTCCACATCGAGAATCCCAACTTTAGCAGCAGTCCGAGCCATGACAGTAGGCTGGTGGCCCCCCTTGCCTAATGGGAGAAACCTAGGGGAAAAAAGCCAGGTTCCCTCATGCCATCAAAGCAACTTACACTCTTCTGGTGCACACGTGGAAGTCCAAGAGACTGGGTTCAACTTCCACTCCCTTCCTTCAAATCATTGTGCACTAGCTTTAAGGGGCATGAGGAGCCAGGATTCCCTTGTGGCTCTGGCTTCTTCTCATTCAGGCTGTGACGGGCCACTCTTTGGTCACTCTAAATCTGGCTGAAGGGGATCGGTTGTGGAAAGGCCAGGAGGCAGGGCCTTTGAGTGGTACCAGTCCAGGGAGGTCTGTGAATCAGTCATACGTGGTGAACACGGGTTCCATCTCTGGAGGGCTGACTGCCACATTGCCCCCCTCCTGAATGGGCTAGGGCAACTTGCAACACAAAATGATAAGGGACGAAATGCTGAATATTGTCAAACATTCACTCCAGTCACAGATTTGGACCTAAATCCATCACTTTGTTTGCTCGCTATGCCATTCCAATTTGGACCTAGCCATATGCAAATCAGGCTAAACCCTGATCCCCATGGGAACTGTCAAGCCCGAACTGCCAGGCCTGGTCCTCCCTGGACCTGAACAATCCTCATCAGCCAGGCTAGCTTGAAACCGGTGGCGTCACTCGCCCCAGTCCTTCAAGTGCCGATTTGGTTCTCCCAGATGGAGGAGCCTGCTCCATGGCTGGTCCTTGCTCAAGTGCCTGTGTACTTGGCAATTATGCTGGCCAGGGTACGCGAGGGAAGGGCCAGTCACTGTGCCCTGGGTTCCATTTGGATGGCAGTTGAAGGTTCAGACTCAAACCAGCAGTCACTCAGGCTGCTCTGCCATTAATGATCCTTCTGTTTGTTCAATTACGGAAAACTTGTTACGACTTTTACTTCCTTTAGATAGTCAAGGTTGATCATCTTCTCAGTGCCATGCTAGGTGCATTGCCAACCCTGGTAGAGCTGATACAACAACCTCACTTAACTGTCCTTTTGGTAGTAGCGGCGGGCGGTATGTATAAAGGGCAGTGACCCGCACTTGCTGGTAATTCCTCGTACATGGAAAATAATTGCAATTCCCAATCTCTATCAAGAACAGGTAGATACATGCTGCTGTTTTTAGCATGTGGTGCAAATGGAGCCCTAGAGATCAAAGGATAACACAGACTTTCAAGATTCAAAGATTCAAAAATACTTTATTCGGTTAAAAACAAGATAACCATGAAAGTAGCATGAAAGGTACAATTTACAAGAGGTAGAATGAACTTTTTTTTTAAAAATCACAAAAAAGAAAAGAAAAGCAACAGAATTGAATTCATATATACAATAAAAACGATCAATCTATTTGAATTGATTTACGGCACTTAAAAACTAATTTTAAAAATTCTGCAATTGAGGCAATCATAAAAACAGTTTCCATTTTCTGGCACTCTGTGAATGCTAGGCGGCATCTATATACTTTTAAATCCTTGAGGATAGGGATGATAAGTTTCTTTCGAGGAAGAGTATAAAATTTACAAAAGAATAATATATGTATATCGGATTGTTGGGATACATCATCACATGGACAAAGACATAAATCCTTCGACCAACAATTCATCACGGGGAACGATAATGTCCTAAAGACAATATTCAATCTAAATCGGGTCAAAAGATAACATTCATGATTGGACATGTACAATGAAAGATATGGCTGCAATTTTTCTCCACATAGAATGTCCTGGTGGATAGAAACAGTCTTTTTTCTCGCCTCTTCTATGTGTCTCTTTTCCTTGAGGTACGCCATACACAGATTTTTCAAATCTCTTCTAGGTATATATTCCATTGATTGTGGGTCCTCAAAGTATTGGAGGCAACTTATTTTTTCAAGAAAGTTTCTAACGTAGCCTATCCATTTAAAATCGCTGATATTGTCCAATGCCATAATATCCTCTAAAATAGCCCGATTGACAACACATTCATCATTTGTCCAAACCCTATGCCAAAGGAGGACTGGCTGAATTTTAATGGTATCGGTAACATAAGGTGTTCCCAATTCAGCATGGCATATCATCGTTGCAGTACTTTGGGGTACGGACAGAATGTGGCATAGAAACTTGTTTTCCAAGATCTGAATCGCACTGATGTTTGAATACCCCCATAATCCTGCACCATAGGTAGCTACAGATATACAGGTTGCATTATAAACAGTTAAAATCTCCTTTATGGGTTTTTTACCTAATTTTTTCATAAAGCATTTTAGGGCCATAATAGTCCTAGAAAATAACAAAGATCTAGCATGAATTGCTGTAGTCCATGAGCCACTTTCATGGAACAATATCCCCAGATATGGGAAGGTAGGGGTCCTTTCTAGGGGATTGGAGTTTATAAAGATTGGCTTCACGTGCTTGCTTGTTCTGGACCCACAATACATTGATAAAGTTTTAGAACAATTGATTATCAAATCTAAACCAAGCATAAAAGTGTTAAAGGCTGTAACCAAAGTTTGTAAAGCCATTGGTGTGCGTGCCATCAAAACAGCATCATCAGCGTACATCAGTGCAGGGACAGGCCTACCTCTCACCATAGGCATGTCTCTGCCCTCCTGTACGAGGTGCTTCTCCATTCCATTTATATATAACAAAAATAGAAAGGGGGCTAAGACGCACCCTTGGCGCACACCCCGACCAATCCCAAATTGTCTGCTGCATTCGCCATTATTCCCGTATCTGACACTAGCAGTGGCCCCAGAATAAAGCTCTCTCAGGAAGCATATAATGGCGTTGTCTACCCCCAATTCGGCCATAATTGACCATAGTTTAGTGTGTGACACACAGTCAAAAGCTGATGTTAAATCAACAAAAGTGAGGTATAGACGTTGTTTTTTAACCTTTATATACTTCTGTTGCAAGGTGAAAAGGTTCAAACCTTGCTCTATGGTCCCTAAACCCTTTTGGAACCCAAATTGGAAATCGCTTAACACCCCATTATCCTCCGCCCAGCTTTGCAATTTAACTAAAATCACTCTCCCCAAAATTTTTATAGAAGAGTCCAATAAGGAAATTGGCCTATAGCAAGTACAATTTAGCCTGTCCCCTTTCTTAAAGATTGGGACTATTACCGATGTAAACCAGGTAGGAATTGGGCTATTTACCAGAGCGGCATTGAAGAGCTGAACCAACAGTGGCCCCCATAATTCGATGTTAGCCTTATAGAGGTCGGCTGGAATACCGTCTGGTCCTGCTGCCTTGCCCCCCTTAGTCGCCTTCAAGCTTGCTGTAACTTCAGGAAGGGTTACAATTAAAGTTCTGGATGTATCTAAATTTAACAACCCCGCATCCTGGTCTGTTTCAGGGGTTAATTCCACAACCTTATAAAGGGAGGAAAAATGAGCCACCCACTCATCTTCTGAGATGGCAATTTCCATGCGTGCTTTTTGTTCATGTAAAAGGGGGGTATTAATGACCCTCCAAAAAGCAGCCGGATCCTTTGATTTTGAGGCAGCGCATAGGTTGTCCCAAGCCTCCCTTTTTATCGAGGCCTTCCTGTCCTTCAATGCTGAATTATAGACCTTCCTTGCAATTCTAATTAGGATTACGTCCCGTGGTCTTTTATGAATTGCATGTCTGAGCTTTGTCAAGGCTCTAGTGCACTTCTTATCAAACCATTTCTTATTGGACTTTAGGGAATTTTTCCTTTCAACCCACAAAGCTTCCTTAATTGTACTAGAGATGATATTAAAATGTGTTATTATATCACGGTTCTCTGCGTGTTCATCTAGACAGATCAAGAAACTACTCATGCATTTACTCAATATTTTATGCTGGAAATCATCCGGGACCAGTCTGCTCCATTTAAGGTTGTAGCCATTTTGGGCACCCAACCTCACGTCCTGGACCATTTGGTTCGGACATTCTCTAGTATCGACTACAGCAAATAGGTTCTCCATTATTAATACTTGTGGCAGATGATCACTTAGTGGTAAGTCCATGATGTTTGCTCTGATCAATCTGCTCGCGGAGCTAAGTGTACATAAACTAAAATCAATAATAGATGAGGCACCCCGCCCAACAAAAGTTGGGGCAAATGTCGTTGTATGATGTGCTAACTCATTTGAAAACCCAAAATTAAAATTAAAAATCATCTCATTTAGTGAGTCGCCTAATAGGGTATGTTCAAAATGCGTCAAATTGACATCTTGTTCCAGCATTAAACCACAGATACCCTTTTGGCCCTTTTTGCAGAGAGTGCAATTAAAATCACCCCCCCATAATAACATAACTTCAGCCCTCTTGCTCTTATCAAGTTCGTCTTGCATTTCTGAGGTTAATGTGTCAAGTACGTCCTTAATCATGCTATCTGAACAGTTATTGTAAAAATTAAAAAGAACCACCTTTGGACCCTTCCTTGTATGTATCACTATTTTTTGATAGTAACTAGATCCAGGGGAAAAAGAAATTTTATCGTATACTAGGAGATTAGATATGTATACAATCAACCCCCCCTTGGGTCTCCCGTGTACTCCACCCACCGCCGGGGTAAAGTAAGTTTTGTAGCCATTAAGATGTATCGGCGTGGTGGCCCAAGTTTCTTGAAGGGCTAATATTCCCACGTTGGTAATGGCCTCATCCCAGGTTGGATTGGTAATCTTTTGTTTTAACCCAGCCACGTTCCAAAAGAGCACCTTACAGTAATCTTTTCCTACAGGTGAAATATCTAGGGTATCCCCTAGACTTCTGACCAGGCTCCCTTGTATAGACACATCCCCCACCTGTATTTCTGGGGTTTCCTCAGACCCTAGACAACTTATAGAACCCAAGCCCCCAGGATTGTTAAACAGCCGGACATCTTCCTTGTTCTTAGGGAGTCAGTCCACTGCTTCCAAGCAATCAAACCGGTTATAACACGGAAAAAATGGAGGAAATTGCAGATTGCCTGTCCATTCAGGGTCACAACCTTGTGGATAAAAATAAGGAGGCCTCCCTTTGTGTTTCACAGTGTTCCAACCATCTTCATGCCTCCCATTCCACTGTGTGTTGTGGTAGTTATTATCAAAAGCCTGACCAGTATTACCACCATGGTGTCGTTTGTCCCTGGTCCAGCTCCACCTATTATCCGGTTGTTCACCCTTAGGGTAAAAGTAGGATAGTGACCTAGCCACAATAGACAAACCATAATTTCTTGGGGGCCTCGATGTAATAAATTCTGCGGTGCGAGGATTCTCAAATGTTATCACCACGCAGTCACCGTGTGTCCTTTTTTTAATTATTATTATACCCCACCCAAGGAGCCCTTTCAACCATAAGGATGTTACTTTTAAAGGCTGGTGGGAGAGGGTAATTATCATTTAACCAATGTATTGTTTTATTTACAAGTCCCCCATTATTTTCATTTGATTTACTATCAGGTTGGGGGACTCCAGTAAGGACCACAACATATGGGGAGGCTTCTGGTGGTAGATGTATGTTTCTACGTGTCTCCCTTTTTTCAGCATTAACTTTATCCTTGGGAGTTTGTGTGGGTGGCACTACTTTATCAGCTGTGGTTGAGTTTTTAGATGTTAGTGTGGGTTTTGGGGGTGGATTAGTGGTGGGTTTTGGAGGTGGATTAGTGGTAACATCGCTTTTAGCAGCTATTGGTGGTTTGTTCATAGTTTGTTTATTTTGTGGAACTTTATTGTTCGAGTCGAAGCTAGGGGCACTAATATCTTTATGGATGTTAGTCAGTATTTTTTCCAGACATCGTAGCCTAACCTCTATAGGTTCTAAGAGAGTTTTTAGCATAGCAAAGATATCATTATTATCATTATTAACCATGCTTAGGCTACTACTGTCCTCACCCCCTCCAGCTTGATTGTCAACTACCCCACTTAGTTCCAAGATCCCCTCCAAGCTACTATCCAAGATGGTTTCCTCTGGCAGACTTAGTGTTATACCCACACTTGCCCGGGGCCCACCTGCAGTATCATTAATATTGGAGTGAGCATCTAGGTTGGTGCTCACATTCAACGGAATCGGAACCAACTGAGTTGGGTCATGGGTTTTACTAATCTGGGGGTTTTTCCCTTTTTGAGTGGTCATTTTAATGGGCTTTTGTTTAGGGATTGCCCCCTCCTTCCTCCCCCTTTCAATTAGGGTACTAGCTGTGGTTTCATTCTCGGTTGCAGCCGGGCCATTTTCCAGCAACAAGGAGAGATTTGGGGTTGCCTCCAGACCTTCCTGCGAGGCTGGTAAGTCACAACCCTGGTCCCTATGTACCATTACGAGTGTTTTTGGAGCGGATACATTATTAGGTGTGCAAGCTAGTGCAATATGGCCCAGAGAGGAACGCTTTGCCATAGCTAAGTCTTGAGACACCCTTCTATCCATCAGTATGATCCCTTCATCAATAAGGGCATTTGTGCGTACGATAAAATCATCTAAGGTACCAGTTAGTTTTTTTGCCCCAGCGGCTGCCATGCTTCTGGTCTGTGGATGGTTCATGGCAAGCCCGAAAAATAACCCACTGTACAGCAGGAAATGCTTATGGCCAATATCCAGTACCAATCTCAGTACAACAGGAACTCAGGGGCTCACAATGGTATGTTACAGCAGGATTTAGCCAACTTACAGTTATGCAGTCTTGATGTCCTTTGGCTACTTGCAACCGGGCAGGATGTCTGGCACAGGCCAGGCTCCTCGGGCCTCTGAGGGCCTAAGAGGGCCCGCCCTTTGCCCGGGCTTCGCCCCGGGCGTCCCGCGACGCGGGTCTCCTTCTCCCTTTATCGGGCTGTCGCTGCGCCCTGCGCCCTGCTGGCGCGTTCCGCGTCACTCCGTCGCGCCGCCGCGGTGCCTGCCGGGAGTTGTGGTCCTCCCGGAGCGGCGGCGCCGTTTGCTGTACCCGGTGTGACTCTCGGTGGTGGGCGGCTTCCTTGGCTGGACTGCTGGCGTGGTGTGACTCTCGGCGGTGGCGGCAGGTAAGTAATGGTAGTTCCCCCCGCTTTGCCGGTCTCCTTCTCCCTTTATCGGGCTGTCGCTGCGCCCTGCGCCCTGCTGGCACGTTCCGCGTCACTCCGTCGCGCCGCCGCGGTGCCTGCCGGGAGTTGTGGTCCTCCCGGAGCGGCGGCGCCGTTTGCTGTACCCGGTGTGACTCTCGGTGGTGGGCGGCTTCCTTGGCTGGACTGCTGGCGTGGTGTGACTCTCGGCGGTGGCGGCAGGTAAGTAATGGTAGTTCCCCCCGCTTTGCCGGTCTCCTTCTCCCTTTATCGGGCTGTCGCTGCGCCCTGCGCCCTGCTGGCGCGTTCCGCGTCACTCCGTCGCGCCGCCGCGGTGCCTGCCGGGAGTTGTGGTCCTCCCGGAGCGGCGGCGCCGTTTGCTGTACCCGGTGTGACTCTCGGTGGTGGGCGGCTTCCTTGGCTGGACTGCTGGCGTGGTGTGACTCTCGGCGGTGGCGGCAGGTAAGTAATGGTAGTTCCCCCCGCTTTGCCGGTCTCCTTCTCCCTTTATCGGGCTGTCGCTGCGCCCTGCGCCCTGCTGGCGCGTTCCGCGTCACTCCGTCGCGCCACCGCGGTGCCTGCCGGGAGTTGTGGTCCTCCCGGAGCGGCGGCGCCGTTTGCTGTACCCGGTGTGACTCTCGGTGGTGGGCGGCTTCCTTGGCTGGACTGCTGGCGTGGTGTGACTCTCGGCGGTGGCGGCAGGTAAGTAATGGTAGTTCCCCAATAACACAGACTTGTTATTGCTCGATATCATGCGGCTGAAAGTCACTTGTCCCTTTAAGAAGTTGAACATTGACCAAAGGGGTTCACTTAACTAGTTATCATAGAATAATGTTGTTCATTGTAGCCATTAATTAAATCACTTCACCAAATAAGAATGTCCATGCACCACCACTCACAGAATTGAGAAAGAATTATAAATCAGTCAGGGCTAGATGTAGGTAAATGATATTTACCGATTCATAAATACCGAATTTTACCGATTCGGTATTTATGAATCGGTAAATATGAAGGGGGGAGATGTAGGTATTTCCAGATGTGGAAATACCGAATCGTTAAAATTCGGTATTTACCGATTCGGTAAATACCGAATCGGTATTTCCTATTGATTCCTATGGGCTGTGAAGCCCATAGGAATCAATGGGAAATACCGATTCGGTAATTACCGAATCGGTAAATATCGAATTCCAGCAAGGGTGCAGGGGTGTCACTTTGACACCCTCTGGTACCCCAAAAATAGGCATGTGCGCCATGTGGCACACAGACATGCCCTAAGGGCATGTCTGTCTGTCACATGGCTAGGTGTGCATGCACACATGTGCATGCACACCTGGATTCGGTATTTTAACACCCAATTGGATTGGGTGGTAAAATACCGAATTTGTAGGCCCTTTGGGACTCAGAAGAGTCCCACCTACATCTGAGATTTACCGAATTGGTAAAAATACCGATTCGGTATTTTACAGAATCGGTAAATTTACCGAATCAGTAAATTTACCGATTCTGTAAAAATATGCCCCTACATGCCGATTCTCAAATACCGGTCGGTAACGGCCGAAATCGGCCGTTACTGACCGGTATTTAGGCTCCTACATCTGGCCCCTAGTCCTTTATGTGTCCTGGCCAGGTGAGGTTTGCTGTGTCAAGTCAACTTAAGCTGCAAGTTCCACACCTGATGTTGCCCTTCTGTCAATTCCTTTAACTTTCAGCTTTGCAGCCATACTTCCCCTGGACCCAAAGACTTTGGTTAACCAAAATCTGCTTGGCAGTTCATGGGAATAACGCCCTGGATTGCTAGCCATCATAGTTTATGTTCGGACCTACTACAGTATCTGATCATCTTAGAACCTCTGAGTTTTGTTCTTGATTAATGAAAACATTCTTGGAAAATGCTTGCACTTTGCTTCATCTTTTGCCAGTCCAAGAATTTAATCTCCAGCAGCACAATATGACCGCCCATGTTTGTCCCTCTTAATTGATTTGAAATTCGGAAAACCAACAATATAAAACTGTATTCCTATTTCATTAATCCTAGATGAAGTGTTCAGGTAACTGTCCTGCTTTGAATAATCTAATGATTTCAAAGTAAATGCTCTGTCAAGAGCATCAAGGTTGTAGCCAAGAGGCAAGGGCTGAGACAGGCAGTAATTTGTCTCGCATTAGACTGATAGCTCAATCCCAAGCTCCAACTACTAACTTTTTAACTGCAACAACTTTAATATGCCCTATTGGAGCTGTAATTATTGTAGCTACTGGCACCAGATGTTATCCTCCAATGGATACTCATTAATGGATTTCAAGTATTCTTATTCCAATTACAGAGCCTCACAAGAGTCCTATTGTTTTTGTTGTCTCCACCGCCCCAAGTTGGGAGTGCGTAAATAGTATACCTGCTTCCTTCCTTGGATGTGGTAGCCATTTCTCAGGCTCCCTCCTGAATCAAACTTGACTCCCTTTTCCCATGGTCACAATGGTAGGGAAAGAAAGTACCATGCAAAGTTGATAGGGCAGGCTGTATCCTCTCTGTCACAGGAATGTGTGATTGGCTCGAGGTTATCTAGAGCCACCAAAGCAGTGGGGCAAGGCCAGATTTGTCTTGTTGTGATAGATGAATGATTCTCTGGAAGTCTGCGTTTGTTGTGAGCTATTAGTTCTAGAATTACCACAGTTATCCACGTAACAGATAGCGCAATCAAAAGAACTGTAACTGATTTAATGAGCCATTTGCAGTTTCACTGTACCATCCATATGTGTTTAGACGTTCGTGGCATAATCTTTGAAACAGCATGTTGCCTGCAGGATCAACAAGGTAGCCGCACCTGTTGGACAAGAGGAGGATCCACATTCCTGGCCCTGACATAAGGGAAAGGCAGGCTGTGGTGCAGCCCGAGCGAGATGTAGTGCTTCCGGCATGGGTGGTGGGACGCCACACAAAACAGGCACTCCTAGCTGTTGTGGAATATGTGTTGGGTGGAGAAGGGTAATGATATGGCATGCAGAGATCACACCACCACGCACCATCCGGTACCAGAGCTACCTGATCCCATGTCCTTCCAGTGGTCCGATACTGGTAGGGAGTGAAGCTGCCAGACTGCTTAGCCTTCACCCGGCAGGGCATGGAGGGCCTCTGTGAAAGTCAGACCCTTGAGTCAGACAGATCCAGGCGGGGCGGAAGCTCTCTACTTGACACCATAGCTGAGGTTGAGTACATAGTCCATCCCTAAATGGACCATCAGAGTATGTTGCTGGCAGGACCTCCCCTCAAGCGGTCCACCCTGCATGGTAATGTCTGGTTTATACCCCTGGCTGTTCTCTAGGAAGGCAGGCTTGGAGGAAAAGTCTATCAGAAAGGGCTGGAAAGCAGATGTGGAACCTGGCCCCCGGGGGCAGGACAGCCTGGGTACACGCAGTACTCAGGGAGAACAACCGGATGGCAAGGGGTCCCTAGTACTTTGAGCCTAGTAACCCAGAAAATGATTACATGCTCCAGATTACACAGTAGGCCAGAGAATGGAGGCTCGGGCCTTCCATCCGCAGGCCAGCAGGAGCTCTGACCCAGATCCTGGTCGGAGCTTCTTAACCCATACAAGTAGGAGAGACATCCCCAGGACTGCATGACCCCTTCGAGAGCACTTTGTGACCTGGAGCGCTGGTGAATTAGCCCAGAATTTCCACCTCAGGGACTGCCAGGGCTCTGACCCAGGGCTCAGTCGGAGCTTATTAACCAAAATAGGAAGAGGAGGCATTACCAGCCCTGTCCGAGGCACTTTGAGGCACATCAAGCCAGAGTAAGGAGCCTAGGGCTGGGTTCATCTAACTCTGGGCCAGCCAGAGATCTGATCCGGGACCCAATCACAGTTCTTTAACCCATGCAGGCAGAGGAGGCCTTCTTGGACCTGCAAGAGCCTGTCAGGGCACTTTGAGGCACATCAGTCCGGAGAACCGAGCCCAGGTCCAGGGGCTTCCACCATTTGATCCAGGACCCAGTTGGAGCTTTTTAACCTGGATATGTAGAAGAGGCCCTGGACAACCCTGTTCCATCTCTACGTGACACAGGGGTCCAGAAAAGGGAGGCTGCTAGACCTGGGCTAGCCAGAGCTCCTACTGAGGACCTGGTCAGAGCTTCTCAACCTGGGCAGACAGGGGAGACCTCCCTAGGCCTGCAGGCCCTTGTCCTGGGCACTTCTCAATGTATGGGGCCTACATAATTGAGCAGAGGATGTGGTCTTTCATCCCAGGGGGGCCTGGTCAGAGCTTCTCCACTGCGCCAAGCAGGACCCTATCCTGGACACTTTATGACACAGTGTTCCAGAAAATGGAGCCCAGGGATGGAGTTTTCCAGCCCTGGGACAGTTGAAGCTCTGTCATAAGGCCTGGTGTTAGTGATAAAGGGGGAAAGTTAAGATAATTAATCTGGCCTCCCAGAGCCCTAATTGGGCTTGAAGCTTTAATTGAACCCGCATTGAGAATCAGGTGAAGCAAATTACATTTTTTGTTTAGTTATTTTAAGTCCAAAATGTCACCAGTGACATTGGTATTACACATTTTGCAACACCCATATATTCGTGGTAATTGAGCCCTAATTATAATTTTGCACAGCTCTAGTAACAGGCTAAAAGCTAGTACACAATGATATATGGCAGTATCTTTAAGTGTAAACAGAGCAAAGGGCACGTTGTGTGTCACTCAGCGCCACCTGCGCTACACTAATTGCTATATGACAAATGTACCAGTTAAATGAAATCTGAACAGTTTAAAAGCAAAATATCTTTAATAGGATACAAATTACTATGCACAGACATGTACTCTTATTACCCTTTGGTTGTTAAAGAACACATTCCTTTCATTGTATGAGCTGCTGTAATAGAGCATGATCACAAACTATCCATATCACACAAAAGTAATTTATCAGAAAGTGAATTACAGAGGAGACAGCTGTAAAATGCCAGTGTGAAAATGAATGACCAATCTGTGCAGCCAAGTAAAAATAAAAAATAAACGTTAGATACTTGTTTGATGAACTTAAATTCTGAGACAATAAAAACATAATAAGTTAAATATATTTTTCAGAAACCCATGAATAAAGAACTGATAGGTGCTTTGTCAATAATTTGAATACTAGCATTACAAATCCATACAGATATTAAGATTAACACTGCATATCTCACAGGTGACTAACAGGAGAAGCGCATAAATGCAGTGATGGAGCCTATTGCTCAAACAGTTTGAAAAACGTCAGTGTGTTCTTCCCAGTGGCAGCTGGCACCGATCGGGGGTGGTGAGGCAGCAGGGGCGAGGGTGGGATGTAAAAAAAAAAGAAGAAATAACTTACCTCATCGCCGCCCCCATTCTCGTCCATGTCAGGGCTCTGCCGAACAGGACCAGGAAGCACCCAGGCTCCCCTGATCAATCACAGCGCTGCAATGCATCGTTGTGATTGGTAAGCACCCAGGCTCTCCTGACCAATCACAACGCAGCATTGTGATTGGTTTGAGTGCTGTGGTTCAGCGCTCAGATGGAGCCTGGGGGCCTGCATGGAGAACATGCTAAGTGCGCATGAGTGTTTGGCTGGCCCCAGAGTCCTGGCCAAACAGACATCTCACACTTTGAATGGGCAAACCACTCCTTCCTTGCCATGCTCTGAGAGTAGAGCAGCCCTGCCCGCCCGAAAAGCAGCACAGAAACAGAACATTTTAATAACTTTGAGTGATTATCATTTACTGTTTCCTTTATTTAAACTGCTTAAAAACAGTGGGGCAACGCTGTGGTTCTTCCACAATTTTGAGTTTTTTTACTTCAATTTTACACCAAGGACTGAGGAACTACCTGGGGAACAAAATTGATGTACAATGATCTGGTTGTCGAAGGAAAAGCATAACTTCTTATTATAGCCAGCATTTGACACATTTAAACTTGAAACTGTTCACCGAATAGGTAACCTATTTTCAATTTCTTCTCATTTTAATTCAGAAGACTTAGTTAAGCCAAGAGTTGGCATGGACTTGAAAACAATTCCATAGAAAAACTGATGAACTACTATTCGTATTAATTTAAAACAGACCGGAGTAAATGCATGGAATGGCCTCCTTGGGAGCACAAAGCTAACCCCAATAACCACAAATCACTGGACTAACTACTAACATTATGTTAGGGAGAAGCATGCTACTCGCTGCTAAACACTTTAGGGCCTCATCAAGGGTAAGATCCATATAAATGCAGTTATGTTTAAATTCTGGAAGTTGCTATATTTTCTGTTTTCCTGTCTCCAACGATTGATGCTAATGTTACATTTAATATTGATGTGAGAAGTTCCATGGAGAAGCAAACTCATTAACTGGTACTGTCACAATTGGTCCTTGGGCTGAGATGAATAAACATCTGTGCTCATGGTGGGATATTTACCACCAGTAAAGTATGTTAAACAAATAAGCTGACATACTCCTTGACCTGATCCTGTGGATTTTGTGATAGCATGTGTGCCGTTACAAATCCCACCCATGAGAGGCATGGCAAGGGATTGTCATATTTGGTAATACATTCCTTTGACAAGACATCATCAAAATCTGACCCCACCCTTTGCATTAATATTGTTCTTACTGAAAGCTTCAAGATAATTGTATATTTTGTGAAACTGGTGTTTGTTTGTAAGATATTTTAGAGTGATATATTGATCACTTTTCATCATCCATTGACACAGGAAGTGACATCACTGGTTTTCTGTACAAACTCATATTTAAAAGAAGATGCCATGCAAGAATACTTCATTTCCTATCATCCACCTGCACACGAAGTGACATGACGGTGTTTCCCACCATCCATCCACAAAGGAAGTGACATCACAGGTTTCCGACAAAGCCATATTTAAATTAAGCCAAGCAATAGGACTTTAATACTTGGGTGTGACATCACTGAATTTCCCATCACCCAGCTGCAAGTGAATTGAAATAACTTCCTGCCTTATCTCCACTCTAGTACATTTTTCAGAGCGTCCCATTGCCTAGCTGTCCCCAGTAAACGGTGAACAATGGCAAGGGTATTGACAGTTTGGGCTTGTTAGTTGACAGAAGGCACCTTGGCTAGAACCCATGTTCCACTGAAGCTTACAAGGTAAGATCATACCATATGCCTCCCCCAGCACCCATACTGCCAATCCTCATAATCATATCCAGATCTAGATCACCCAGGCACTCACCTAGCATATGCACCACACATAAATCCAACCTCGTAAACATCCCACTAACTACCAGACACTCTCAAACTACAGAACTCACATTCCAACTCATGCTCATTAACACTCTCTAGTACTCCATGTACCAGACATCAAAGTCCTCATCACATATCACAAGTTTGGCACCCTCTTTATCACAGAAACATGGTTAACCGCAACATCCTCATATATTGTAGGCATTCTTCTTCCCACAATCTACAGCATCCATCATGTGGGAAGAGAGGGTACATTGCTGTATCTATAAGTTCTCCTGGTCCTGCACCCTACGCAAGCAAGTTGCACTCAACACCACGGAACAGTTGACATGCCATTTCCCACTCACATAATCCAGACCTGGATGCCCAGTGTCTACCTCAAAATAGATATAAAAATGATGTGTGGGAAAAGATCAAACTAGTTTCCTGTAGCAAAAATAATCAATTGGTCCTTTCTTCCAAGAGAGTATGCTAGAAGGGGCTTTGTAACAATAGCCAACCTTTCCTGTGCAAGCAATCCCTTAAGTGTAGTGGAACATACTTCCCAGAGGACACACTTAAAAAGGTTTTGTAACAATAGCCTCACTTCATGTACCAGCAATCACTTATGTTTAGTGGAACGTGGCGAAAACACAGTGGCTCTAGATAGCTGTCTGGGAGATGTGCACACAATGCTGCAGCATGTCCTCTGGTTAGTGCGTTCCTCTACATTTAAGTGTTTGCTTGCACAGGAAGGTTTGGCTATCGTTACAAAGCCCCCTCTAGCGTGCTCTCTTGGAAGGAATGACTATAGCCCTTTTAGGCTCTTTTGGTGACACGTAGTGCAGAGCATTATTAGGAGGTTTTCCCCCGCCCGGCTGGGTGGATTCCCCAGTTCGTGGCCTCACAAAAAATTGCGGTATTCTTTATGCCCAAATCCTGATGATGCAGGACTCTGTGGGCCGAAATGCGTCGACCTCATGATTTGGAGTAGTCTGATTGATTAAAAATCTCACGCAAGACTCCCGGATAACACTTTTGGGGCTGTTTGGAGGTTGGAGGTATCCCTCCTCTGTGTGTACTGGACTATCTCCCATATGTATTGCGCGTGTTTTGTTTTTTTGCAACCGTCATTACATTGTATGGGTAGGAAGTTATTAGAAATTATTGATGATTGTTGTGTTTTTGTTATGTTTTGATTATTTTTCTTATTCATTTTCAAATATAAAGTTTTGTTGTGAAAGTCAACCTGGGGTAGGTCTGTGAGTGCTTTAAATTATCAAAATTACAAATCTGGGGACTAGCTAACCACATTTAGGGACAAATTGATTGTTTTTCATACAGGAAACTAGTTTGATCTTTTCCCACACATCATTTTTATGTCTATTTTCATATGTCCTTGACCAGATGTATTGGGGTGATTACGACCAACTCCTGTGGTTTATTCGCAGTGTCTACCTGAAGCACAACACAACTAAGACAGAATTACTGTTATTTGCCAAAACCAAGACAGAAACAGTACAGACCAGGCTCATCCTTGAGGCTTTAAACTCCAACTTTAACCAAATGCCAAGTCACTCACATTTACCCTGGGCACCAACCTCCCCCTCAAAGAAAACACTGCCAAGAAACAAAAAAAGAGCCTGGTACCAGCTCTCTCTGTTATATTCTCTTTGCTGTGTTCTAAGTATCCTTGGCAGCAAGGTTCCTAGGCAACCACAGGCTTCTACTAATGGAATGCAGTTTGTTGGATTCCAGGAGAAAGAGGCGGACTGAGTTGCAGAGAAACTGGCTGCTGGGGGTCGTTGTCCAATACTTAATAAAGCCTCTTCAACAATAATTACTTCTAGCTTTCCTTTTATTTCAGACATGCCACTATGGTCCTCGTGCAAAAGTTCCATCAATCTTATGCTCAGGCCAACAGGTACCACCAACTTGTCGCTCCTTCTCAATATACCTCCTACTACTGAAAACTTTTCCCACACTTCTTTGTATTGTAACATATCATCATCCGATTTCCATCCACCAACTTTTGGCAAAATATCCATAACTTTCTTTAAAGTTGCATTAGCCAAAATAGCTTCTTTACACTCACTCTCTCCTATGGATTGACACACATCAACTACATTAGCCACAGCCCATTCATCCTCATCATTTGAAGTCATTATTTTCATGTTTTTCTACTGGCAGGTGAGATAAACAGACAGCATTTATATTTTGTATCCTTGGCTCGTATTTCAAAGTAAAAGTAAATTCTTGTAACCGATATAACCACTTGGCTATGTGTGGTGTGGCTCTATCCGCCCCTGCCGTGGAAAATATGTCCATAAGGGGTTTATGGTCCGTATGAAGTTCAAATTTAGTGCCCCACATAAAAACATGAAAATGTTGCATGCCCCACCAGCACACTAGTGTTTCCTTCTCTATTGTGGACTATGTCCCTTCTGCACCCTTGAGCATGGATGACGCGGAAGCCACAACTCTTTCCTTTCCCTCATGTATTTGCATCAGCACTGCTCCTATCCCATATCCACTAGCATCTGTTACAATTATGGTTTTGTCCTTGGGATTGAAAGGTTTCAAAGCAGTTTCATCCACTATGACCTCATTTACCTCATCAAAAGCACGTTGACAACCATCTGGCCACTGAAATATTACATTCTTCTTCATCAACTCACGCAACGGATATACTGGGTCTGAGAAATTATGATCAAACTTGGCTTAATATTCAGCTAATCCAGTAAATGACTTTAGTTGGTCTTTATCTTGTGGGGTCGGAGCTTTCTCTAAATCGTCGACCAGATTAAGTTTTGGTTTGATTCCTTCATGGGACAAAGTGTGACCCAAAAAATCTACTTCTGACCAGCAAAATGTGCACTTTAGTAAACTAATGGTAAGCCCAGCTTCTTCTAGTTTGGTAAGCACATTCTTCAAAAGATTATCGTGTTGATGTTTGTCTTTTCCCCAAACCAAAACATCATCTTGGGTATATTGTTTAAAACTCTTTGCATTACCCTTTGGAATATGGCCGAGGCAGAAGCCAATCCAAAAGGCATGCGCATGAATTGAAATGCTCCTTCAGGAGTAACAAAGGATGTCAAATATCTAGATTTTGGTTGTAACAATACCTGATGGTATGCACTGGACAGGTCTAGTGTGGGTAAAAATGTAACATCATCCACGCTGGTTAGCATTTCATTTATACGGGGCAGAGGATGGCCGTCTACCCAAATGCACTTGTTTAAATCCCTCAAATCCACACACATGCGGATGCTGCCCTTGGGTTAACTTGCAATAACTATGGGACTTAACCATTCTGAGGCCTCTATTGGTTCTATGATGCCCTCCTTACACAACCTTTGCAATTCATCCTTCAGGCGTATTCTTGGAGCTAAAGGTTCATTTCGTACTTTATTTACTTTGGGGGTGACCCCTTTTTTGAGGATTATGCAATGCCTGAATTTTTTAAGACATCCCAACTCTTTCTGAAAAGATTGGGAAAGCTCGAAACCCATTTGTTTTCACTTTGTGATTCCGTTAATAACACTTGCAGAGGATGATTAGGATGAAGCACAATCCCCAAAGCATTTTGCTCTCTCTACCCTAGCAAGGATCTACCCTTTTCCACCACATGCATCTTGGCAAAGGCTTCTCTATCATGAAATGCAATTGTGGCTGAAAAATACCCAAGAACAGGCAACTTTTGGCCACAATAACCTTATGATTTCACATCTGCAGCACATAATTTCCTAGAACCTAAAGTCTCCCAAATCTGTTTGTCAATTAGCGTAAATGGTGAACATGAGACTGCCCACATTTGTACATCCTTATTGTCAATGCATATGATGCACTTGGGTCGACAATACATATTGCTCAAATATTCACCATTATCATTCATATCACTAACCACTAACACTTCATCACTTTCATTTTCTGAGTTTGTTTCATTATTATTCTTTATCACATTTATCGTTTGCTTAGCACAGGACATTTCATCTGCCTTGCATACCCTAGGAAAATGATCTAGTTACTTACATTTGAAACATCTGTTTTTCGAAGCAGGGCAATGAACTACTTCAGCAGTATGCTTGGTGAATCTACACCTAAAGCACATTCTTTTAAAATGTGTAACTTGTTTCTTATTGTTGCTTTTATTGTCTTCCTCTACTCCCAAACCTTTTTTAGTGCTACTCACTTCACATACTTTATGTGCATCTAAATCAGCCTTAGGCTCCACACTTGCCAACTCTTTTACATATTGTGAGGTATATTAAATGCGTCTGGCTACTTCAATAGATTTGTCTAACATGGGGTCCTTTAGATTTAATAATTTTTCTTGAACTCCTATTTTATTCGTTCTGATTATCAGTTGGTCCCTAATAATTGCCTCCCTGATTTCTTTGAATTTGCATGTAACAGCTAATCTCCTTAAAGCTGCCACATACTGTTCGGTCTTCTCCCCCTGTAGTTGCCTGCGGGAAAACAACTTGTGTCTTTCCACCACAATACTGAATTTATTTCCATAGTTCTCCGCTAATGCAGCAATAGCAGTTTCATAAACGTCCTCTTCCTCATCGTCTGATCCAGCATCAGAATTTCTTTCCTCCAATACTGGTTTTGAAAGCGTATTTAATACTCTCCTTCCATCCACCCCAAACTGTGTTTTAAGATAGCCAGTTTTCTTTTGGCTATGTACACATCTCCACCAATTGCCTCAAGATACATGGTAAACGAATCCTTCCAGTCTTCCCAGTCCATGCAAGTAGGACCTGGCTCTTGCAAAAATGTTGGAGGTAGAGGAATGGACTTTGCTGCCATTGCTGCTTTTAATCACTAAAATATGTTTAAGATAGCGAAAGGTGCTTTGGATTACAGTCGATAGGCAATTATTAGTTCCCAATGTTACCAAAAAGGATTGCATTATAAGTAAATTTGAGCCAGAAAAAGAAATTGCAATTTACCCTGTGACGACAGGCGGTATGCCTATCACTGTTGTTTTATTCCTCCTCGTAGCGCTGTTGCTACCCAGAACGATAATGTCTCCCTGTCTCCGCTAGCCATGAAGATGTGCCAGCAACGTGTACCTCAGTCTCAAGAACCGGATTGCTCTTAAAGCACAAGGAAGGCTTCGGTAAACCAATTTCACCCAATTCAAAATAGAGGCACGCTCAACGAGACGTCACACAAAACATGAGATTGCATACATCAGAGAACTCTTCTGCATAGGAGCGCCTCACTCATTACAATGCCACAATGCCAGAACTCACTGGTGCTTCTCTCACATGGCCGCCTTGGTTTGTGATGATTCGAAAACCAGCAGCTGCATCATCTCGCTTGCTCCCACAAGGACGTTGCCAGTTTCAAAAGTAAGGTCTCCTTTCTTCAAGTTTCCGAGTTGACTGTATTGCAAATAACTTCCTGTATAAGACACAGCTGCTTCACTGACGGCTGGGGGTCTTCATAGGAACTCCCGTAATTAAGTCAGATTTCATGTCAGTACCGCAACCAGCACAAATTTTCCAAAGAGAGACACTTCAAGCCCGTTGTCCAGAAATCCTCTTTACGAAGGGCAACCCATCCTTGTCACCATTCTTGTGAAGCAAAGACTCAGTAAATATTGTTTGAAGAGGCTTTATTAAGTAATGGATAACGACCCCCAGCAGTCAGTCTCCCTGCAACCCCGTCCGCCTCTCTCTCCTGGAATCCAACAAACTTCATTCCAGTAGTAGAAGCTTGAGGTTGCCTAGGAACCTTGCTGCCAAGGATTCTTAGAACACAGCAAAGAGAACATAACACTCTCTTCTAAAGAAAAAGAAAACCTTTTTTTCCAGAAAAATTCTTCATCACTTCTGTTCAGGCCCCAGTACTCTGGCATCTGAATGATGGTAACGCATTGCTCTATGGCCTCCCAGACTCCACATTGCCACCACCAAAGGGCATACTGCATGCTCAGCACATCTCATCCGGGCTGGTAGAACTATGAGCACATCATCCCTATTCTTATGGAACTCCTATGACTCTTCATGTCAGTCCACACCTGCTTCAAGACCAGCTTCATCATTTACAAAGCTGGCAGGATTTGCACCCCAATTACCTTCCAGATAAGCTCACCGTCTCTGTTTTTTCTTGTCACACTTTCTGTCAGGACACCCTCAAACTTCAGAATAAGAAGTGTAAGAAATAAAGAACGAGCCAGCTCGTATTTTCCATCTATGTTCCCTGGATCTGGAACAACATCTCCGTATCCATCAGGCGACCCCAATGCTGCTCTATTTTTGGAAAGTGGTGAAGACGAACCTCTTTAAAGAACACTACATCACAATTCGTTAACTGGGCAAAAAAACAGCTTCTTATCCTATGCCTCATTGACTTTATGCTTGTCTTTCACCCTATAAAGTGCTCCACTACCTTTTAGCTAGCTTCATGCTATAGAAGTATCATATACAAATGTAATACATTAAGACATCAAGTTTCTTGGAAATCTATGTCCCTTAGACAGGCTTCCAGTACCTAACAACTTAAAATGCTTGTGAGACATAATTGTAGAAGAAGACCCTATTAATGTAGAGTATCCTACAAATACTGAGTTACGTTGTAAGCACACTCTTGGCAGATGAGAGCCATTTTAAAAACACTGCTCAGGGGTACAATGTGCTCACTGAGAGGCTTACCTATTCCACCTTCACCTTGTTACTCAAAAACGAGCCATACTTTTCCAAGAAGTGTTGAAAAGGTTGGCAACCATTTCTGAAAAATAGCATCTTCCACGGGAGCAAAGACAGAGTAGAAATCTAATAGCGTCGGCAGTGCTTGCTGTTCATCATCTAACGCCATTAGCACATCATACCAGATGTTGAAGATAGAAATGCAGGATCACTCTTTGAAATGAAACATGAAACAAGACTATCTACTCATTAAACTTTTAAAGACCCCCACTCATACCAACTCATTGAATAACGAAGAGGGATGTTGGCTCTAGGGTGGGTGCAATCTTCTAACATGAGAACTTGTGTAGGTTTCTTTTCAAACAAGTTTATGTTGCTCTTTAGAGTAGGGTTTTCCCAAGTTAGAACTAGAAATACTGGGGTATATTATCAAGCACGGGCGATAAAATTATCGCCGTTTTAGCGACAGAAAACTGCCGCTAAAGTGGCGATAATTTTATCGCCCGTGCTTGATAATATGCCCCACTGTTTTTGACGCACAATGATATTCTTGTCTGCGATGAATCCGATTGCAGTTCATGAAGCTGAATGCACACCAGTTGATAAAAAAATAAGACACATGTAAAAAAAAGCCACAAATCCCACATTATTGCGGTTTCGTGTACAGGTTCTGTTATCGCGCTCCAAAATGCACAACCGGCTCCAAACCACACCCTTACCACTCTCCTGCTGATTGGTTGTGACACATGTGCTGCACGTTTTTGTGTGAGACTTGGATTTTTCATAGTCCCTAGGACTTCGGTGATATAGCATTAATGGCAGCACCCCTCTCTGGAAATTGTTCCGGCACCACGGATGGAGACTTTGGGAGGGTGCGGACGATTTCCAGGGCAGGTGTTTGCACTGGAGACTTTGATAGAGATATTACTTGATTGGAAGGCGACACTCTCCGAATGAGATTGTGTTCACGGTCCTGGTCCCCAGACAAATGTGAAAATACACCCACAAGGGACTCTGCCTTCAGGATGAAGCTAGCATAAAACGAATGACTACACAATCATCTGTCCTCAAAAATAAACCGTGTAAATGTTTGACATGTTAAAAATACTTTTAATATATTTTAGAAATAATCCTGCCTGTCAGATTGTCATTTGAAGGGGATAAAAGTGAGACCCAAGTGAGTAAGGCAGGGCCCTGCAGCTCCTGCGGTGCAGTTAGGGCCCCAGCGCTTTAGGGGCCCCTCAACTCTTCAAGGGTGGATTATTTTGCCTACAGCAAATACATATATGTGAGATATGCGAGACTAAAGGACCCCTCTTCAAATTCTGCAGGGGCCCTCACCATTTTACGTTATGCCACAGGTGAAACCGTCACACACCCTTGGAGTTCTTTTATTGTCGAAATAACTGCTGTTTCACATTCTTCAGTGAACAATAATTTTTTCTGAATGTTAATTTTTTCGGGATGTTTCAAGTCTTATTTGTGTATTATGACCGCTAACGTAACTACACTCCTTTGCAGGTGCGTGGTTTCATTATTTATCCATTTAGGTCTTTAGAAAATGTACTAATGTTTTTCTCTGGAAGTTCCACCTACAAAGGTCAATCAATCTTTCCATCACTTGTTCAGAGCTAAAATACAGTTACGACATCATTTTTGTATTCAACCTGAACAAATATGTTACTGAATTGTTACTAGCATTGCAATTTGGTTAATTTATTTTGCAAAATCAATTATATTTTACAACTGACCTCGCCACAAGTCATTCTAAATTAATAAATGTAACTTCAAAATTAGTTAAAAAAAGAGTTTTGAATGGCTAAACTATTAGCCCTCAGTGATATTGACACTTATAAGGAGTCACAGAATTTAGGAGCGTGCATGTACATATAAAACATCTTCAAACCCCTATCAGCCTTAAAACAAAGTGTTGCCTTATCTTTGTATTTCATCCTCATGCTGAAGACAGAGTCCACAATGAAACTCTCCAGACGTTGCTCCGAGATTGACAGGTGACATTATCGTATCGAACCACTACTGCACAATATGATTGTCCACAGTGAGAGAGTGTCCAAATCTGACCTTCATCTGGTGGATAAGCATCGCTGAGAAGCACTCATATTCACGGCACATATTCTGTTGGTTAATGCCCCTGTGAAATTCAAAGCCTTGCATTCCATTTCCTTAAATGCTGGAAGTGTCTGGTGATTATAAAGCAATTAGCTTTGAGAAATTACGTAAATGCCTTGTCATGCAAATTGCACTGCTTTCTCAATCTGACTTTTAAATATGCAATGCGAGGGACAGAATGTCTCTTTAGAATGATGCGAGAGCCCCTGTCACCTGTGCTGTCTCTTCACCCACACCTAACCTAACAGGTGTAAATGTAAAGCGCACATTCATCTTGGTGCTGAATAATAGGCCCCTCATTTATGAAAAGTGACGCATCACTGGGGTAAAAAAGCAATGTGCCACTTTTCATTGCGCCCTCGTTTTGACACCAATGATGCGTCCAGGGCCGGACTGGCTACCCGGCGTTTTGGCATGCTGCCGAGCTGGGGGCTGATTTCGTTGATGGGGACCTGCATGTGCTGAACGAAATTCGTTTTGCTTTGTTTATTTCGAAGCACACGCAGGTCTCCATCAACGACATTAGCTCCCACCGGTAGCCAGTCCGGCCCTGGATGCATCATATTTACAGTATGGCAAATCATGTTGCAAGGAGTTACAGATAGGTCAGTATTTCTGACTTATCTGTAGGTGCAAACATTATGCATTGCTGGAGTGTGTCACAAAAGTGACGGAACTCCAGCAATGGGTCATTACACATAGGCGAGTTCCAAGTTAAATGTGCCTTCATCAGCCTTACACATGCCATGAGGCAGGCGTAAGATATTGACCGTAAGATATTGACTCATTTGCGTCCTAGAAGTGGCACAGTAAAATCTCATAGATTTCATCTACGTCACATCTACGACCCTTTCTTGCGTCAGAACACCCCCCCTTCATACATTATACCTGGCGCAGGTATAATGTGGCGCAGGAGTTTACAATGTGACACATCTGCCTAAATGCGTCACTTTGTAAATATGATGCAACATGGCACATTTTTTACACCGCTGGTGCGTCACAAAAAGTGATGCACCAGCGGGGCAAAAGTGACGTAAGGGCCCATAAATAAGCCCCCATTTGTTCATGGTTGCCCAAGTCAATGTTACTCATTTTATCGACCTTAAAAATGATGGGAGTCTGAGTGGACCCACCGGGCTTTGAGCACAGGCCCTTGGGGTGGGTGCATTAGTCCACTGAGCCGCTAGACCTTAACCCTTCGGGATCAGCCCGGTGCTCCTCTCCCGGCTAGTTCCGTCCTGTTCTCTGTTATTTAAAATATTTTTCCATTATTTCTTTTCTTAAATGCTCTGTAGTTACTAAGTGGCACTAGGCAGCTCACAATGCTATATTTTAAAGTTGCAATAGATAGATACATGTGTTATCAAACTCGTGCAAATTCAGACACAGCCATTATAGCCTCTTTGGTCCATTCAGATACCCTTTTGGCATTAAACAAGGCACATACCTGCTGTGTGTTTTTTGTCATGTTATGTTAGTGGGATTGTTTAAGTGTACATATAACCCTAACAAGGATAGCGGGGTGGTACCAAAGTACTGGACTAATCGGAGAGACAAATAAGAACAGGAAATTTTTTAGACAATCCAGGTGTTGAGTTACTTTTTAAATTCCTGGGTAGAGCTGACAGAACGTAGTGTGAGAGATAGTGGGTTCCAATGTTTAGCTGCCAGGTTTCTGTCAGACGAATTGTCACCATGATACTCAATAAATGCATTTTGTCTCAACCCTTCACATCTGGGATGACGCCTTTCCGAGGACCATTGGCTGGCCCTCGGAATGAATCAGTGCTATTTTGAAATTCACAGCCTTTCATGACATTTCTTCTTTTTCAATATAATGTCAGGATCTGACAGGCGATTAAGAGATTATGCAAATATACTTTCACAAAGATGGCACTGCTTGTTCAATATGACTGGAGATCAGTGCTAATGAAAGTAGGATTGAATGCAAGAAAAATAGGCCTCTTTAGTTTTTTCAGTTCCTGTTATTCATAATTTATATGACACATATTCACAATTCATTTAATGATTCGTGGTGTTGTTTACCATTATTAGTATGCATGGTTTATTGATGACTTGAAGCATCATTTGAAAGATAAATAATATTGTTATGTGCTTTAATTTGGCACATTTTGTCTTTCTGCACTTGACTGCTATATGTTCGATAATTTCTTTGAAAAACAGAGTGCAAAAGAACATGGGGGTTCCTATGACCAATACTGTTATATGAGCTATACTATTTGTATGTGGTCAGACTAAATGCCATCAGATGTGTGTGATGGTAATCACTAAGTACTGTTTATGTGAAGCTCATGTCCAAAACGTTCTACAGCTTATACGATCTTTGAGTATGAGTGTGGTATTAATATTTATGAATGAACTGATTTATGAATATTGTAGTAAATTGGGCTGTTATTTGAGAGAGGTGAGAGCCCCACTCAAGTAACAAATGCAATACTTGTCAGGATGAATCACAAAAGTCACTAAATAAAACTTTGTTTAACCCTCTAGTAGCTTGCCACAAAAGCAGTAAGGCTTAACTTAGAGGTAATGTGTAAACTATTTATCCAGAACTCAAACAGTAATAAAGTAATAACACAACACAACACAACACAAGAGAAATCCAAAACCATTATATAAACATGGAGAAATTATAATAAATTAGATTACACCAAAATGTCAAAAATCCAATAAGTAGAGCCAGTTATACATTTTTAAAGTTCTCTGCACATGAAGCACAAAGCGCCTATTGCTGTTTTGTGCTCACACTGGATTGGGTCAAAGGCAGAAGTTCGGGCTGACCATAATGGAGGACGGGTCTGAAATCAAGACCAGGTTAGTCCCGGTGAAAAGTTTACCTTCTACTTAGTCAAATTCCATTTGAGGATCTACAGCTGGAGCTTCGTGTTCGTAGTGGCTGCAAGGACATCTTCGTTGGTGCGAACAGCAGGTTGCTGTTGAAGTTTCGCTTTAGAGGAGACATGGGCAATAGTTCCTGATGTAAATGGCATGGCCCCATTAGAGCTTCACGATGGCAGGAGATGTGAGCAGGCATTGCTGACGCGAAAAACCTGCTCGCAGTCTCGAAGAGACAAAGGATGGTTTTATTCCAGCACAAAGAGCCTAAAACCTCTGGATTTTCACCTGGAGTCCAGTTTTTGCCATTTGCAGGTTGAAGGAGTGTACTCTGACCCCAATCAAGGGTCCAGGACCTGGGGAGATACCTCTTGGGGGGTTAGAACATACTCCTGTAGACACCAGCAGTAGGGCCCGGGCAAGTCCAAACAGGTCCAATTGGTGCTGGGCACTTGCAGGGAGGCCTCTGGGAGCTTGTTGTATCCATGCAGCTCAAACAGTAGGTCATCTAGCTGACCCTTGGAGTCACTTCAGGCGTACAGGCTTCAAGATCCAGTCTTCCTTCTTAAGTTAGCAGAGCAATCCATCTTCTAAATCTTCTCAGGTCCAGGAGTGTTCTAATGAGAGGTTCTCAGGATGCCACTTTTATACCCAGTTCCCTCCTGTGTGTAGGGTATCTACTGTGTGAGTAACCTTTCCCCTTTTCTCTGTTTGGCTCCAATCTGTCTAGGGGGAGAAAGAGCAGGCAGGCCCAATTGTGAGCTGCATTTGCCTGTGACGGGGCAAGCAGTGTCAGAAATCAGGACGGGATGGCAACCACCCTCTGGCTGCCCTTTAGAGTTCATGAAGAGCTGAGTACACCCCCAGACCATCTTGCTCAGAAGAGGAACACACTTCCCCACATCCACTAAACGTTTTCCCTCATATCTGGAAGAGCACACTTCAAAACATAGGAGAGTGATTAACTGTCATATGAACCTGGACACTGGAAAAATGCCCCATTTGGTTTATGCAGCAAAATTACAACTTTTCTAAAAATTTCATTTTCAGAATAGTAACTTAAAATCTAACTTTACCAATTACTATTCAGATAAGCTGAGTAACTATACACCTGCTTCCAAACTCAAGTGTAATAAGGTAACCCAGGGTTAGTTTATGGGAGAGGTAGCCTTACTACAGTCAGACACGACTTTAGGAGTTTTTGCTATCAGGGTATGTAGAACTTAAGTATACATGTCCTACTATTTAAATACCATGCCCCCTTGCACTATGAGCCTTTAGTACTTAACTTTGTGTGACTCACATAAGTAACAAAAAGGAAGGTTTCAGCCTGGCAAAAGGTTTATTTTGACAGGTCGGGATGGCAGTGTTAAACCACACTACAAGCTGCAGTGGCAGGCCTGAAACATGTTTTACATTGCTAATTTAGTGGGTGGCACAATGAGTGCTAAAGCCCACCTGCAGCATATAATGAACAGGTCCATGGCAATTAGAATGATAATGTTGGCGATGATAATCATATTTTCGATTTTCGATTTGAGTAATCCTGCCCCCCTTGATAAATATAATTATTCCATTCATGAGGGAGGTGAAAAAACTTTGAGTTCAATGGAAATGGATCTTAACACGGAGAATGCTCCTTCTGGGTACTCTGATGCCATTGCCAAAAGGGTCAAAGTCCTGCCTCGTGCAAGAGTACCATCTTGGAAACTAATGCAAGGATTTTAAATGAATTTTCATGAAGAATGGAGCTGTGTAATTTTTTTAATCTTTTAAATGTATTGTACATGATTGCAACATTTATATTTATCATCTATATGCCCCTATCCTTCTCATCGCCCATTTTCCCCCTTCCCATCCCTTCCCATAGTTGGTATATCCTAGAACGTTTGGAATGTTCGCTGGTGATCATTATGTGTAACGTTATTCAGAGACTAGCCTAGGATGAGACCTAAAGCATTAAATGATCCTTTCTCAAAATACTTCCTGTCTGTGTCTTATTCAAATGCGACACTTGGCTCTTTAAGTCGTTAGCTCATCGGAGGTCCCAGCTCCGCTTGGCTCCAGGCTTTTATTGTACATCCTCCATGCCTCCAGTCCACAACTCTCACTGCTACTCATCGGTCATCATGTTGCAGGCCTAATGGAGTGAGTCAGGCCTCCAGTCTGCCCCAGCATTTCCCTCAGGGACCTACCTCAAATATACAAATGCATGTCTCAACATCATAATCAGGCAGGACTTTGTTGTGGGTCAACACTGTATTGGAGCAGGCCCAGTGTCAGGAAGACTCTCCATCCTCAGTAGCCTTAGGTGCTCTGCTGTTTGTTCTGCTCCTGCAGGTACCCTGCACCTGCCATTTTGCAACCTGCCTGCAACCTGCCTGTTGTCTCTAGACCCCCGTAATCACAGTTGACTGCTTATGTGCCCTGCACTGCATGAAGGAGAGCAGAGTATGTCTTACTCGCCGCCATCTTGGCCAAGACTTCTTAACGGTACAATGTGCAATTGAGGGACTTTAACAGACATTGGAACAATTTCCAATGCAATTTTGGTAAAAACACTTCTTATACATATTTGTGTTAGCAACGGAGCTAGATAAATGTACCAGTCACCTAAAGGATAATATATTGCATTTCACATCAAATGTGTCATTATGATACCCTTACCTATTAGAATCTCAGACCATCAAAGTCAGTATTGGCTAACTCCGCGACATAGGGCCAGATTTAGATCTCGGTGGACAGGTTACTCCATCACAACGGCGACGGGTAACCCGTCTGCCGAAAGGCAAATCCCATTATATCCTATATATAGTTGTGCGCATTGTTTATCCCTGCTGCATTTTATGTAGCATTTCATGTACGCTTATATATAGATATCTGTTATTTTTTAAAACACGTTTTCCTTTTAACCCGTTGGTTGCGCCGCCCGTTTTGCGGAAGTGCGGCACTTCTGCAAAACGGTTGGGGCCGCGTCGGCCATTGGCCGACGGCAGCACCAGCGAGGTAGTGCTGCCGTCGGCCAATGGCCGACGGCAGCATGGATGGGGTTAAATAGAAACACTAGCCTTGAAATTATGTATAGCTGTTGTTATTTTCCTGTTTGAGTTCTCATTCTCTACTACACACCACCTCCATGTCTAAGCCTTGGGCCATTCTACCTTGCGCCCTGAGGGTCAGGCACATTGTGCTCTGTTTTAAGTCCAAAAGTAAGATATGCCCATGGACGTCACTGATTAAGACTCTTATTGTTACAGTTTGGGCCCAGACCCCGAAAAAGTTCCCCTTCAGTATAACACCTCCTTCTTCTGTGCTCCCGCCCGCCCGCCCCCTCCCCCCTCCCCCGCTTTCCCCCCCTTCCCCAAGGAAGGACGCGACTCACGCGAGCCTCTGATCAGGGTAGAAATTCAATCAGTTATGCTTTTTGCATTCCTCGAGTCTCACAACCTCCTGTGAAGAGGCGTAATCCACAATAGCCAGTGGTAGCCGGGGGTTGTAGAAATATGAGCCGAGTAAAATAAGGCGCTGTGGACTCAGATATGAAACCAAGAAAACACATGAGGGGTATGACACGGTAATTCTCCCAGACAAATGCTACAACAGCTGTGCCAGATGCGTAAGGAAACCCGCCTTAGGGAATCCGCTAAAGCCAGTGGGATACAGTGCAAAAGTATCAGTGTCGGCAAAACAATACCGGAGCACCAGTCTCTGTCGCATTAAATGCTAGAAGGAAGGAAGCGAGAGGCCCGCACGTTCCTGGCCCACAGCTATGGTTGATGGAAAGTTTTAAATGTGCAGAGAAGTTTAAGATCCATTTCCATATTTACCTGCTGCTAATGAAAAAACATGTTTTTGTTTTAAACGCACACGAGAAACATAATCTAGTTTACTTTCGTGTCTTTTGGCATAGTAAAAAAAGGAAATCTAAAAAGTCCTTGTACCGTACGCCAAAATAAAATTAAGTAGTTTGGTTTAGGTAGTTACAAGCCTTTTTCAATGTTTAATTTGTATGCACCTTACTACAAACCCTATGTGGTATTGCTGATACTGATACCTATAATAAGTTCATGCTTACCCACAACAGCAACTTCATTACAGCCAGAGCCAGTCCTGGAGACCAAACTAAGATGCATCTTTATTAAATGTGTTTTTTTCACTTATTTTGGAAAAATGGAAGATTAAATCCGGTTTTCTTGCCACTTGGATGTTGCACAGAACATTTTAGAAATTATTCTTAAGGAATTCTGAATAAATCGGTGGTTCCTACAATGTTTCCATTGGCACTTTGCAGTTTTTTGTTGTTCATTAAAAGCAGGAAAGTCATTTTTGACAGTCACTAAGATCCTCATTACGAGTGGCCTCGTATAATTATGAGAGGTCCCGTAAATTTGGACCCCAGCAAATGCATCTGGTTGCACAGGGATCACTATTATAAGTTGTGTGTTGTTTTCACACCCAGTAATTACCCAGTGCCATAAAGTCTGTCTGCACTTGATTGCGTTTGAGCACGTCAAATCTTCCAGAACTCAAAAAGTAAAAAAAGGACCCAAAAACACCCACTTTCAGCTTTGGGTGCGTGAGAACCATAATATGCTTGCGTGGCCCATTTTCCGGTCAAACATGGAATGCGCTATAATTATCTCCCCTGATAAATTACAAACTCCTTGACATCCGATTTTATCGGATGAGATAATTATCCCATCCGAACATGGGAAACTCATAGATAAACCCTTTGGTACACCCGGTATTCCCTGGTGCAGTGATCCTGCATGAAATTCTACATACATGTCCATCTTCTTAAACAGGTGCCATATATACCCAGAAATATATCCGGAATCACAGGTTTACATGCAGAAATCAGTGCTGTACCACCGAGTTCTGCATGTTGTTTCTCTTTACATTTAGCCTCCGAGAGGCTTGTGATTTCTTGGTAATAATGACTTAGAATAGCGCTGAATACTTGGTGACTGCAGGACAGATGTAAGACCCTTTTTTGCAGCCGCAAACAGGACAACCGCCAGTTTGTGCCCGCAAAAAAGGGCAATAGCATGTACAAATGCATTTTGCGAGTCCGTGATTCGCAAAATAGCATTTGCGACTGACACTATTAGGAAGGGGCGTCCCTTCCTAATAGCGAGTCAACATGCTATGTACTAGTTTGCGCCATTTGCAGCTGCAAAACACTCACAGTTTACCACATACTGCTGTATTTTGTACCACCTGCATTTTTAGAAAGCAGGGCTTCATTGGGAGCTACCAGTAAGGTGTTTCCATAGTCTAGGTGGCTCTTAATGGAACTTGGATTAGAATTCTCCTGGACCTCAATGGTAACCATTGGAACACATTTTTGCGCAACGCGTGGCAGCAAAAGACATGCGGAACATGCTTTTTCATGGAGAGATTGTTATCAGTCATTAAAGCAAGATTTTTAAGGACCCTCCTGGGACAGGATGCCGGGCCCAGCTCAAGAGGTCACCAATCTAAGCTTTTCAAACAACAAAATCTCAGTTTTGTCTCCATTACACTGTATACAATTGTGTGTCATCCAAGTGGCTATTTTACTCATGCAGTCCATAAATCAGATTTTCACATTAGCTGGGTTTTGCCCCAGTGAGATGATTAATTGGGTATCATCTTTATCAGATATGATATCAAAGCGGCATGATTTGACAACCTGTACCTTCGACGTGGACTGCTGCATAACACCATCACTTAGGACTTACTATACTTTGTCCTTATTTTTAGTAGGCATTTCTATTATTGTGGTGGGGGTGAATATTTCTGACAGTCTCTGTCACATATCCAAGTGACCCTCATTTTTTAAATAAATGTAAGGAGGATATGAACACTATCCTAAACATTGACACTCTATAGGGGAAGTTCTAGAACTGGAGTAGACATTTTCTGAAAAAAGATCAAATGAGACCTTGGAAGGCAGAGTGGTGATTGGGACTGTTGGGTACTGGGATTGGGCAAGAGGAGAACCACTTTTTTAAGAAATGTTATCCAGATAAGATTGTGTAAAGAAATCTGCACTAGGATATCTAAGGAATATTCCACCTGCTGTAGGAATGTATGCATTACAACTCAAACGCAGTTCAAATCAAATTATAAGCAACTCAGTGTTTCATCCTTTCAAGTGTGATAACATGAGAACCATTGAGTTGGCACACATTAACATCTATTAATAAAGCCTCAGCGTACCCAATTCTATGGCACAAACTTTATACCTCATCATTGTAGCTGACCTCTTCTACTTGTGCCTGCTGTTAATGCACTTGCTGCTGACAATATTTTGTTATAAATCCAAAGACACCCACGGTTCTCTCGGAGTCAATAAAATAAATCCCACAGTATGGGGAGCCAAATTGTGAGAAATTGGGGGTCTAAGCCCTGGTCAAGCAACAGCCACAATCATTTGCAGCGTGAACCAAAACAATTCACAAAATGAACCTGTGCTTAGCTTTGGGTAGCTTTAGCTTAGCACAAAAAACAGTCTGGCTTAATTTAGAGGCAATGTATAAAGCATTTATGTAGCACAAAAACAGCTGTAAAGTGAAAATGCAACACAGGAAAAATCCCAAACCAATATAGAAGCATAGAATACATTATTTGACACCAAAACAATACAAATCTAATCTGTAGAACAGGACTTATGAATTTTTAAAGAATACATTGAAAAAAATCCACATAAAAGCATAAAGCACCAGCTGGGGAATTCTGGTCGCGCAGGACTGGGATTAAGTTAGAAGTTCAGGCTGACCATGATGGAGCACAGGTTGGATACTGTCCCTGATTAGTCCCACTGAAGTTCTGTCCTCTCAATTTTTGTGCCAAGTGTCCCGGTTGCATTGGGGAGTGTTGCCAGGAGCAAAGGGTGAAGTCGACGTGGTGCAAAGAGCATGCCAGACATTGTAGATGGGCAGGCTGGAGCTTCGCATTGGCTGTTCCCCCAGGGTGTCTATGCTGCTGTGCAAAGAGACTGGGTGGCGACGGCCTGTGCTGGATTTTGGTGCAAGCGGCATGATTCTGATGCAAATGGGCCAGATTGCTTTTGTGAAGAGCTTAAACGCTTGTATTCAAGAGCTCAGGAGCCACACCAGGACCTGAAAGGCACCACCTGGGGGTCAGAAACTCACTGAGGATGGGTCAAGGTGCTGTGGGGGAGGCTGTTATGTCCCTGAGGCTCAGATAGGGAGGCCAGCTGATTAGCCCTTTGAGTCACTCTGGGGTCTAGATGAAGTTGTAGGTCCAGTTCTTCCCTTCATCTCCAGACAAGAGGACAGGATGTCAGCACAGAAGGGCAACAGTTTTTCTAGAGCAGTAGTCCAGTAGAGGGGCAGTCCTCGGATCATCACAGTAGGCCTTTTTGCCGGTAGAACATTCACAGGTCCAGAAGTGTACTGAACATTTGGTGCCTGAGGTCCTTCTGTTATACAATGGTGCCCTGTTTCTGTAAGGTGGGAGAAGCTTGTCTAGGGGCTCTAAAGTAATGTATTTTCTGACATCTGCGGTAGTAGATATTACTGACGAGATTATAACTATGGAAGAGGAGTTAGGAGCTAGTTCCCTAAGTGCTATCAAGGATAGTAAACCTGTGGATCTCACATGGGCATCTGGAACTATTAGTACAGATCTCAGTACTACCCCATTATCAGTTTGTAATACTTACACTGTAGAAGCCAATATACACCAGAATACCTACTCCCTGCCCTCATTTGGGGCCATTAACAACCACAGAAGAACAAACGACAACAAGATCGATGTATATATCAGATCAATGTTTGTTACTGAATTCCTCACAGCCAGGTAGGGTTGTGAGTGCTAAGAAGACCAACACTGGGGGTTGACTTTGGAGAGCACACAAGGTTTATTCAAAGGGAAGGCACAGAGTATAGTGTTCCTGCCCATGAACAATTAGATAATTCACACAATAATGGTGTGTTAGTTTCATCATTTGGTGATCAAAACAAAGCCAGAGGGGAAGGGCTTTGTGTCTGGATGGGTTGGAGTGCTACACCAAGCGATTGCCAGTGGATAGACTTATTGCAAGCAGCCTCCCATCACCTTTTGTGGGTTTCATGTACAGCTCTAAGTAGCATTGGTATACCCAGATGCGGTTCATTGCCACTGTGTCACTGGAACCAAGTTGTACATGCTGATTAGCCCATGAGTAGGGGAAATTCAGTCCTAGGTTGCTTCTTTTCTGGTCCAGAGATGGCCAGGCTTGGCAGTTCGGGCTTTACTGTTCCCATGAGGAGCAGGGTCAAGACTGATTTGGATACCGCTGGGTCCAAACTGAGGGGACACGGTGAGCAATTGAACAATGGGTTGGAGTGCTACTCAAGCAATTGCCACAGGTTAAACTTATTGCAAATAGCCTCCCATCACCTTCTGTGTGTTTCTTGGTGGAGGTAAGACTGTTCAGAAAGATATCATTGACCTACCACTTGCAGCACCCCGTATGTGCTTGTATTCGCTAAAGCTCCACCTTTGATATGTGGATCTTCAGAGATTCTCTCTCAGTTGAAAAATAAAGTTATACACTGGATTGAAGGGTTACTGGGGCACATACCCTTTTTTCCTACGAAAGCATTAATATGGTTATAATAGTTTCCTGAATGGCAAGGACCTTAAACCATGATGTGCAACAGAGTCATTTCCCTGATATTATGCCTTTACTTTGGGTTTTGTTGCAGTTATTTTTTACCAAGAAAATCTGTTGCACCCTACGCACAGCTACTCAAAGTAATAATGTGACCTTTAATATCCCAGCTAGAAATAACTTTAACGCTTTGAGCAATTTAGATGCTAACAAATGTTTGTCCTCTTCATCGTCCATTAATAGGGACACTATTATGAGAGAGGGAGGTAGTAAGTTGCCCCACCCTTAACCTTATAGATTCTGTAATAGAATATAGCAGGACTCGTGACTCAGAAAGGAGACCATAGCTGGTTAACTTAATTGTTTTTTAAATATTATTATATTTCTTCAAGAAACATGGGAGGTCAGTAACAGCTTACTCGTGGATGGTTGTAGTGGCTTTTCAGTTCCAGCAACTGGCCCGCTTATTGGTAGACACAAGTTAGGTTTGTAAGTCCTGATTGCTATAAGTCTTAGTTATAAAGTCCAACAGATGGACACTGGTTCACCCAATTTGCTTATCTGCTGCAAAGGCCTATAGTGATCCAGGCACCTAAAGGTCTACACCTACCTTTACAGGCAGGAGACGGTTCACAGTGATTGTTTATATATTGTTGTCTTCAGGCTTAGCATTACTAATTTTAAAGTATGAAGTTCTTTGGCATTACCAGACTGATACCAACCCATTAACTGCTTAATTTTCTTGGGTACATACTTTGGTACCTGTGGTGTATCCGATTGCAGAATGATGTCCACAAGTGATCAGGGTGAGAGATTTAAATGAAAGAATATCTGTCCTGACACTTTTCATACAAAACTGATTAATACTTGTTCTGATGCTTTTATGGTTTGTCTTGATGACAGAGAGAGACCAAAATGTATTCAGCTCCTCTAAGGAGATTAGTCAGGTAGTTTGGGCCTTACGTACCACTATGGGGACATTATTATCTGTATCATATTAGTGGCTTGACCATCCATGTTCGAAGGCCCATTGTGAACCTATTACGGAGTTGAAAGAGTCCTCTAGGTATAGAGCAAGAGTAACATCTTGTTGTGTTGCCTACAAATTAGCTATTACACAATGGGAAACGTCCTTGAGGGAGGAGGTTCGGGAAGACTGGACCATTGCAAGTCCTTGTAGTTATAATAGTAAATTTTGGGAAAATGTCAATCGTCCCCTATTCAAACCTGATCCAGGTTATCTTCCAACACAACAACTTTTGCCTGAAGTCTGGGTAGACATTTCGAGGCTATCTATAAAACTCTGGGCAAAGGCCTTTCAGAACATGGTAGCTCTTCCTTATTGCTGCCCTCTAGTAATTTCTACCTTAATTTTTCGATGTGAGGAGGTTTGTAATTTTATGGATGGGTTCTCCAAAAATAAAGCCCAAACCGTGATGGGGTCCCGTTGGGAGTCCAATATCTCACTTTGGGCTTCCAATGCTACTAATTACATAGGTGCAGCTACTGAACATAGTATTCAAGCAGAGTGGGCTAACTCATTTATTATATCAGTCAATAAAAAGGGCTCTCAAGGTGATGCATGGTGTTATTCGTCTTATAAATTCTGTTGTCAATGTAAATGGGAATGTGATTCTTAAAAAGTTATAATCATGGGTTAGGGATCACAGAGTTCTGTCTGAAGCACAGTATGGTTTCCGTAATGGTAGAAGGATGTTGGACCAATGCTTAAACGTATACATTTTAATTATCTAATATAATATGGCCAAAGAAGGGGCAACACATTTGGCCTTTATGGACCTAAGCTCTGCATTCGACATGGTTAATAGAGACAAGTTGTTGTCCATCAGGCTGGAAATGGGAATAGAAAATAACATTGTTTTCTTCCTGAGGGATTTACATTCCAACCCATCAGCTTCTATACGATACAGGGAAAAAGGGGATTGCAATGTACACTTCCTACTAAAGAGGGGGGGGTCAGTCAGTTCTGCATTTTTTGTTTTTTTCTTCACTTTATGTGTTAACACATTGGAGCAAATTTTTTATTTTTTAAAATCTTTTTATTGAACATAACAGCTCCATCAGAAGACACATCAGATAGCAGTGAAAGTGCAATGGTACAGTTACAATTATACACATGTAAAAATCAGTTGGTGAGATCCATGCAAGCCTACCCCCATGGCGCACTCTGTACGAAATGCAACGTTCTGCATTTAAACTCCCTACCCTCTCAGCCCAGGTCCCCCCCGTCATGCTACATGCTACACCCTCTCCCCCCCCGCTTCATGGCCATTCCCTCTAGCAGCAGTGGACAGGCAGTTCCTCGAACCGTAGGGTACAGTAAGTGCTCACTGAGCGTGTCGGTCAGAGGGCGAGGTCCTACAAGTCCTAACTCATCTCAGTGGTGAGCCATCGGGGGTATTCAACCTCTCCCCTCTGTATCGTCTCCATGCTAACCATATCTTCTCCCATTTTTTGGGACATCCCCTGCTATTGTAAATAACTTTCTCTGCCCTTTGGCACCAGTCCAAGTCCCTCTCCCATTCTTCCACCGTTGGTGACAGTTCACTCCCCCAGAGTCGAGCTATGTTCCTTTTTGCCACCATACTGGCAAGCGCTAGCCATATCTTTTCCCCCTTGGGCCAGGTGACCTCCCCTGTCACCCCAGAACATGCCAGCGGGCCTCTAGCAAAACCTCCGCCCCAACTACTTCTTCCATAATCCCCTGCAGCTGAACTCAGTACGTGCGGATTTTGGGGCAGTCCCATAAGATATGAAAAAAGGTGCCTTCCTCCCCGCAGCCCCTTAAGCAAATGTGTGAAGTTGCAAACCCCATCTTATGTTGCACCGTTCGTGGTGTGTAGGACCTATGGAGTATGCACAGCTGAACCAGTCTGAATCTAGCCCTGATCGCAACCTCTCTAGGGCACTGCAGGGCCTAGTACCAGTCATCATCTTCTAATGAGCCAAGATCAGACTCCCATTTTTCTCTCAACGGTCCTAGTGTGTCCGGGAGGTTATTAACAAGCTTTTTATAAGTAAGGGAGATAGCCTTATCAATCATAGGGTCTAGCAGCAGCCTATCCTCAAGTGGATCATATTCAGGTAACTGTTTCCCCTGTGGCAGATGTGCGCGTATGGCATGTTTAAGTTGTTGGTAATGCAGAAATTCTCCATCACCCATGTGGAACTCCATCTGCAGACTCGCAAACTCCACCAGTTTTCCCCTCTTCCAGACATCCCCCAGCCTATCTATGCCAATCAGGCTCCACTGGCGCATGTCTCGCAGCCTTGCAACCTCCCGAAGGAAGTCGCCTTTCCACAAAGGTGTACAATCCGTGAGTTTCGCCTCCCATCCCAGTGACTTTGTCGCCCGCTTCCACACCGCCACCACCAACGCTGTCTGAGGGGGCAGGGTCTGGTTCCGTCTGGCCTTAGAGTATAAGGCCTCCAAATAGGAGTCCTCCCCCAGTGCCATACGGTCTGCTCGATACGCGGGTTTCTCCTGTGGGGCGAACACCCAACCATTTATATTGACCAACTGAGTGGCCCAATAGTAGAGACGAATGTCGGGCACCGCTAGCCCTCCCTCGAACACTCCCCGTTGTAGTTTTTTAAGCGCTATTCTCGGGCACCCCCCACTCCACAATAAAGAGTGTTGCTCTGCCTCCACAGTTTTGAACACGTGCTCCGGGATCGGGAAGGGCGAGCTCTGCAGTGCATAGATCAATCGGGGCAGGGCCATCATCTTGAATAGGATGGCCCGGCCCATAAGGGAGAGCGGGAGAGTCCTCCAGTGCATTACGTCGCTTTGAAGGCGTTCCAGCTGCGTCTGCACGTTCAAACGGAGGAATTCGGTGTCAGATGGAGTGACCCAAATACCCAAGTATCGGAACTTTGTACACCAGATTAGGCCCTTGCAGTCTGCCGCAATTTGAGGCTGGGGTCCCGCCAGAGCATAACCCAGGGACTTACTCCAGTTGATGCGATATCCGGAGTATTCCCCAAACATGCGCAGCATGACCATCAGCCTTGGTATGGACTCAGACGGTCTCTGGGCATACAGCAAAATATAATCGGCATATAATGATATGCGTTCCTCCCAGCCGCCCCCCAGGTCGACCACCCACACCCCAGGGTCCGCACGTACCCAATGCGCCAGCGGCTCCAGTGCTAGGGCAAAGAGAGTAGGGGAAAGGGGGCAGCCCTGTCTCGTGCCACGTCCCAGTTGGAATTCTCGCGACATAGCCCCATTGACCCGGACTCTCGCCAGGGGCTCTGTGTACAGGAGCTTCATCCAGGTGCAGAATTTGACACCAAATCCTAGCTTCTGCAGCACTGCATATAAGTAACTTCATTCTATACTGTCGAAAGCCATACAGGCATCAAGGGATAGCAGTGCCACCGGCACTCCCTGTCGCTTAGCAACGGCTTGCAGGACCCCAAACAGGCGGCGCAGGTTGAGTCGTGTGCTTCTATGGGGCATAAAGCCCGACTGGTCCAGATGGACCAGCGTTTGTTCCACCGCACCCAGGCGTGTGGCCAGGATCTTCCAAAGGACCTTCGTCTCATAGTTAAGGAGTGATATAGGTCTGTAGAAGCTGCATTCCCCGTGCGGCTTACCGGCCTTATGTATCACTACGATCGTTGCCAGTCGTAAATCCCCCGAAGCTGCCCAATCTCTTGCGCCTCGTGGAACATATTGCACATATGCGGTGCCGTTTGAGTTGCCATGCACCCAAACGTCTCTGCCAGGAACCCGTTGGGCCCCGGGGCCCTACCCGACTGTAAGTCCCCCATGGCCTCCTCCACTTCTTTGACCGTGATATCCGCCTCTAGAATGTCTCTATCCGCAGACTCCAATAGGGGCAGCCACAGGGGGCCCAGGAATTCACTACACTCTCTCTCCTCTCTAGTCGTTTGAGATCGGTAGACCTCCTCATAGTAGCATGTGAATTCCTCCGCAATCGCCACACTAGTGGTGCTGACCGACCCGTCCCGCCGCTCTATTCCTAGTACCCAACTTCGCTCCCGGTCTCTCTTTTCCAGCCAGGCGATCATTCTATTCGCCTTGTCTCCCAAGTCATACACCCGCCTCTGGGTGGCTAGTGCTTGTGATCGTGCCTGTTCCGTCAGCACGTCCCTTAACTCCTTGCTTAGGAGGCGTGCTGTATGCTGCCTGTCCTGCTCCTGTCCCTGAGTAATCCCCGTCCTATCTTCCAGAGCGTGAAGCTCCACTTCCAGTTTTTCAACCTGCGCATGTTTTTCTTTACGCCGTCTCCCAACCTCAGCCTGTACAAAATCCCTGGCTACTGTCTTGTACGCTTCCCATACTATGCCGGGGGAGTCCACAGACCCTACGTTGTCCTCGAAGTAATGATCCACCCGCTCTCGGAACCTCTCCTGAAATTCCCTATCTTTAAATAAAAAGGCATCAAGCCGAGGGGGGACACTCCAATCGTGCCTGGGACCCATCATCCGAACCCCCACCGGTGAATGGTCAGAGATCCCTTTAGCTTTGTGATGTCCGTCCCTAAAGAGGCTCATGCAGTCTGCCCTTGTGAATATGTAATAGATCCGTGAAGACGAGCCATGGGCCGCAGAGACATGTGTGTATTGTGTAGCCTGCGGGTTGTGTGTCCTCCAGAGATCCACCAGACCCAGCGCCTGCGCAAAGTCCCTGAGGTGGTTCGCCCCTCCTCTACCCAGTGGGGGCCGCAGTCTGTCCAACTCCCTGGCCATCACGTCATTCATGTCCCCCCCAAGATTAGTGTCCCCATGGGCATTTCCAGCAGTAACTTTCCAATATCGGGGAGAGTAGTCGCGTGGCGCTTCGGGGGAATGTAAAGGGAATGTAGGTTCAGAGTACGGCCCTCCCACTGTGCAGATATTGCTACATAGCGACCCAGGGGATCAAACCAACACCGTCCCAGGACCAGTGGTAGGGAGTTTTTAACAAGGATCCCTACACCCCTGGAGCCCGTAGTAAAGCCTGAGTGGGCACGTAAGGTATAACCAAATCTGTCCAGGGCCTTGCAATGGTTCCCTAACAGATGTGTCTCCTGTAGGAGTACGACATCAGGGGTGTGCCTACGGAGATATTGGAACACCACGGTGCGTTTGATTTTGTTTTGCAGGCTATTCACATTTTCCAGAACACTATTTCAATGTGTTGTGTCCGTGTCGTGTGTGGTCCAGCCATCCATCCTGTCAAGTATAGGGAGTAGGAACCAAATCTCACCACCTCCCCCCTCCCATCCGCCAGCTGATCATGTCAATGAAGTCAAAGCAATCATGTAATAGCAAAACAAACAATAAGAACTAGAACAAACCCCCCCATCCCCCCCGCCTCAACCCCCCACCCTGCTACCCTGCTACTCCGGCCAACCGCGCCAGACAGCCCCAACAAGCAGAGCGCCTGTAGCCCTTAAAACTCAGGGGCTAGTGGTGCAACCAAGTCCAGCATCCGGGGCTCCCATCCGGATGTATGACGTTACAACGCATACTTTTACCACACATACCTTTACAACGCGGTTTTTACCACGCATACCTTTACAACGCATAGCGCTTAGAGGTGCTGGATAGTGGTAAGTATAATTTTCTATTCCAACTCCAGTCCCCGTGGACACTAGGGAAGGTGTTGGATAGAAAATTAAACGTATTCCCTATCCTAGAGCGCCCCCCAGCGCAATGCGTTGTAATGGTTTGCGTTGTAATGCCAGCGCTGTAATGGTATTGCGTGGTAAAAAATGCGTGGTAAAGGTTGTATACCTCCCATCCTACCCTCCCTTATAACAATTCTTTGTATGCTCCACCAGTTGTCCTATTCTGGAGCAATGTCCCGCTATGAAAGTGTACTCACAGGAGACTCATCTGGGGCCCTTCGCCCCCGTGGTATAACGGTAACAGCAAATATTATTATTCAGGGCCATCCAGTCTGTCCCACACAGGATTCCCAAACCATTCTGAGACGCTCCATCCCTTAACGGCCTCGTAAAGCCAGCATCAGCAGTCCCTCAAATACGTTACGTGACTATGAAGTCCAGCCAGTTCAAACCGATGTGGTCTGTCGTGTCACCCCAGGTCCGGGGACGCCGAAATTCTGCAGGTCCTCCTTCTGTTCTCTGGTTGCGGGCTCCCTTGTCGCTGTTGTGCAACCCCCACTGACCCCAAGGATGAGGCCGGAGACTGGGGCGCCGTGTTCCTCCAACTGCCCCCGCGCTCCGGGCCCCCTCGCTGCAGGCCCCGCTCTTCAAACCATGCATGCACCTCCTCCGGGGTGGTGAAGAAGAAGGATTTCCCTTCCACCCAGACCTTGAGCCGCGCCGGGAAGAACATCATATACTTGACTCCGCGTTCTCGAAGTTCTCTCTTGACAGCGTCAAAGGAACGGCGCTCTTGCTGGACCTTGAGTGTGAAGTCTGGGAAGAAGCGTATCATGGCGTTGTCTATCTGAAGGTCCCCATGTTGCCGAGCGGCCTGCAGGATTGCATCCCTGTCTCAGTAATTAAGAATCTGCGCGATGATGGTGCGCGGCGGGACCCCCGGGCGTGCGGCGGGACCGGTGCCCTGTGCACCCGCTCCACCACGAAAAATTTCGACAGTCGTTTTGGTTGCAGGCGATTCAGAATGAGATCCTCCAGGAACAGTTCCACGCTGGCCCCTTCCATTTTTTCCAGTACACCTACAACCCGCAGGTTGTTTCTTCAGGCTCTCCCTTCCTGGTCCTCCAGCCGCACCGCCATCTGTTTCTGTTGGTGTGTTAGCTGTTGAACCTGTTGTAACTGCTTGATAGCACCATTCAGTTCCGTAATGCGGCGGCGTTCTGAGTCGCTTTCTCTGATGTCTTGTTCAGGTCCGCCCATTGGAGCGTCAGTTCGATAGACATTTTATCAATTTTGGACTCCAGAGTGGTGCCCAGCGATTGTATGGCCTGCATGATGGAGGACAGTGACGGCTTACGTAGCTCCTCCGAGGCCCCGGCTTGGGACCCGGCACCCCCTCCCTGCTCCGCCGTGTAGTTGTCCGTAGTGTTGTTTTGGGTCACCGTGCATTTCTTGTTCCTCATGGCCGGGCACGGTATCTGGCACTCCCCACTGGGCCCGTCTGCCTCCTTCCGCACCCCACCGCGTCTGGGAGAGGCGAGGGCGGCTTCCGCAGACCCGGAGTGTCCCGCTGATGCTTGCCGGTCTTTAGGTCTCTCCACCGGGGGTCTCCCGCACCCCATCACCAGTCCGCTGTCCATTGTTGCCCCGGCCGTGGATCCAAGGCCACCAAGGGTCTCCTATGCTGCCGCCTTCTCAAGTCAGTGCTTCCCCGCAGCCTCCAGGACCCCGGGGCCCGACATACAAAGAGTCACAGGCCGCTCTGCCGCCCCGTGCCACCTCTCGGCGGGCCCGTCGCCACACCGGTGTGTGTGTGTGAGTATAGCATAGGTTTTGTACAGGAAGGATACCCTTCCTGTACAAAATACTATGCCTAGACATGAGGGAAAGCTTTTCCCACTTTGTATGCGTGCTGCACAGCACAGTACACATGCAAAGTGGGAAAAGGAAGGAAACATGAAAGCATTTCTCCTTCCTTGCCCCTAGTTGAAAAGGGTGCAGATTTCTCACGCTAAACCCTATCTACTGTATTTGGTAAATTGGGTTTAGCATGGGAAACTTTGGGTGGTTGCATGGGAACATCCATGCACCACCCTTGGCATGCCCCCATGGTGCAAAGTTTGGCAAAGTAGCGCTATGTGCTGCCTCGCATTACGTTTACGTTATTTTCCACACAAAACAAGTTTAGCGCTAGAAAATAAATTAGGCAAAAATGATTTTGCGCCATTTTGCATCACTTTTCTGAAGCAAACATGGCACAAAATCATGGTAAATCTCCTGGAGGCGGGGAGGGGGCGCTGACCTCAGGTGGAGTGCTGTGTTTAGCAATAACTTACAATTTAAAAGCAGCTAATGCAAAGTTCCTTGTGCGTTGAGATTTCAGGCAGTAATAAGAATGTCAAGATAACTCTTGTGAGTACTGTTCCTTCTAGAGAGAGAGTTCGGAGTTTTGTCAAGTGGCAGTCAAAAAGTAGGGCAGGGGGTTAATATGCCTGCTGCAAAGAACAGATCTGTATTTAAAGTGGATAGCTGAGTGGATTAGTAAAGCCAGCCTTTACCAGCATTTTAAAATAAATATAATGTGTGTGAGACAGGGGTTTAGGAGCGATGAGGGGCCCTTTTGCTGGGAGATAGGGAGGGCATCTGAGGAGAGGTCATGGTGGGGGGGGGGGGCGCGAAAATAGATTTTCGCACTGGTGCTAAAGCCAGCCCTGTCCAAAAGCTTCACATAACGTCGTGTCCCATCTGAATGTCAACGGGATTTTGTTCTCAGTTTGAAGGTTAGAATATGAGAAGCCTGTTCACAGATTGGTTCAGCTATGTGACACAAATCAAATATATTCCATTAAATTTGTGTTAATATTGATACCTACCATTAAAAGCCTTAAACACAAATCAATATTTTGTATCAAATGGACAATATCAAACTGTATGAACTGTTCTTCATGGGGCTGTCTTTTGATAAGATAACTCAGGGTATCATATGCGATCTACCGACAGTCATGTGTTACATGCAGGTTATGTATGCAGATCCAGGCAGAGGTGATTCAGGCTTTCATTCTCCATTAACAACTATATTCAGTATCATTAAGTTTGGTAATACTAACAAATGATAATAAAAAAAGGTTTGAGTTTATTCTTTTGCAAAACACTCACTCCAGGTGCACTTCAACAAAATAGTATTTGTCCATAAGGGGTGTTTAATGGCTTCAATTGCCCTTTCCACCTTTTCTGAATGTTTATTGCCCTGTGGACTTCGTAGAGACATTTTGCAATTCATCTGCTACAACCCAACTGCAGTCTTTCATTGGCTTGACAATCCATATGCTCAAGTCCAGAAGCATCATGGTTTTTATAGTCATGCATGGGATAATACATTTCCTAATATTTTTCGTCAGTCAACTACTGAATATATCACTGAATTTGGACCCAATAGTGCCTTTTTGACGGTATTTTCATTTGCACAGCATAATGCACCAATATGTGTTCTAAAACAACCTGATTTTCTAGGTAAAATCACCCAAGGTGCCCCACCAGAAGTACCTAAGAAGCTAAAGGTTATTTGAACAGGTGGCGTCCTAAGAGAGAGAGAGGGAGAGAGAGACAGAAACAGAGAGAGATGTCTAGATTGAAGAACTATTGGTGATGTGATGGTAGATGTTGTTGCTAAAAGCCTAAAAGCAAGAGGGGGGCGTGGGGGGGGGGGGGGGGGTTGAGATAATCCAAACGCTGTGTGTTGGAATATTGTAGTTCAAGGAGGTTTCATTTTTTGCATTTTTAGGTCCACTATTTTCCATAGTTTCTGAGATGTCTGGCTAGCATAGACATTGTTAGCATGTGTGTTAGCTACACTTCTCGTTAAGCAGACCCACAGCCACCATATGTGATACGAGAGGTTTTGGAACAATTTCCATTCTCATAGGATGCTTTTAATTCCTATAATTAACAGGAGGCATATGTCTGATTGGTTTAGTTTCAAGGTAGCAGAATGGGCCCAGGGGCCTATGGTGACTGTATGGAAATGTAAGGCGATATCGATGTTGAAGATTGCATTTATGTTCTGAATTTCGATCCAGAAATTGTGGAGCTTACCGCAATTGAATAGCATATGGGTGAGGGTACATGGGGGGTTTTGGCAGTTCCAGCAAATGTCTGATTCACGAAACCCTACTTTGGAGAGTTTTTCAGGAGTCCAGTAGGCTCTGTGTAATGTGGCTCTGTGTAATGTCTACCTTTGTTTCCTTTCCAGAGAAATTCAGAAATATGGTGTCTATGTTATTAAAGAAGGTGTTTGATAGTTGTAAGGGGATCATGGACGTTATAACATTTATTTGAGGGGAAATTGTCATTTTAAATCCTTCCATGTGACCCCATCATGTCATAAAATTTGGTGATCATGCTGTCAGAATATATTTGATTCTCTTTAGACGATAGTCCTCATTTGTTTTCCTTGTGCCTTCTTGGTTGCTTTTGAAGTACAGGCCTAGGTGTTTGATCTGCGAGGATTCCCAGTGTAGTCTGGCGTTGTTCACAATGGAAGAGAGAGTTATGTTATTCAAAGGGAAAACTCCGGTCTTCTCAAGATTTAGGTAACAGCCTGAAACTTGAGAGTAGGAATTGATTTCAGACAGGATAGCCAGGATAGCAGTATCGGCTTCTTGTTAAAATATGAGGATATTGTCAGCATTGGCGGAGACTCTGGAGTGTGTCCAATAGAGATGCTTTTTATACGTGTGTTTGCTCTGATGGAGACATTTAGGCGTTCAATGACTAACAGATAGAGTAGGGGTCAAAGAGGGCAACCTTTTTTAGTTCTTTGAGCCAAGTATATTTTATTGGATCGGATCACATTTACTCTGATGGGCCAAGGGTTGGGTATATAGAGCAAATGTTTGGCAAATGAAGCCATCTCCGATTTTAACTTTGCTTGGGACAGCCTGCTGGAAAGGCCAGGAGATCTTATTAAAGGTCATCTCTGCAACCAGAGCTATGGCCTTTGCAGGTGATGCTAATAATTTAGCTTTTCAGTGATGTGGCAGAAAAGTCTAACGTCAGCGGCATGTCTACCTTTGATAAAGCCAGTTTGTGAACTATGATTAAGGGATGGGAGAGTACTTTCTAGTCTGGGTGCTGAGATTTTGCATATATTTTAGAGTCCAGGTTTAGTCGAGAAATGGGTTGTTTTTGACCTCTAGAGGGGCCTTCCCCTCTTTCTGATTTCCGGTAATGTGGGCTTCAGAGGTTGTGCCTGTGGTTTTACCTGATTTTCCAAAGTGAATAAAATCGGTATTTGGTTTATTTTGGCAGGTTTTGTAAACACTGTCTGCGGACCCATCTGCCCCTGGTGCCTTGCCTAGCATAAGGGAATGAATTGGTTTCACAATCTCAAAGTGAGAGAAGGGTTGGTTGAGGAAAATGTGGTTAGATTCTGAGAGGTTGTTGTAATTTTGTTAGGATTGTTAATGTGGTATGGAACTCTCTAAATGTGTTAGCTATTTCTGTAGAGTCAATGATAGTTGTTCCAGATTTATTTCTAATATATGGGATATATTTTAGGCTCTTTTTAAAAATGTTAATAATTTGCTAGTGGTTTGCCTGCCATATTTGAATCTTTGAAGTTTGTTGTGTTGGACCTAGGTGTGCGCCCTGCTACATGAAAATCTTGCTATAGTCATATTTTAGTGTTTTAGGTTGTTGCAGAATGTCCTGATTCTTGTTAATAGAGAATTTTGTCTCTAGTTATGTAATTGAATGTTCTATTTCATTATTGCATTTGTTAGTGCATTTATTTATGTTGGACATAATGTTAAAGAGTTCTCCCATGATGGTAATCTTCAGAGCATCTCATATGGTTTCTTTAGAGATTTTATTGGAGTCATTCTCAAGACAAAAGTTATCCACAGAGTTTTTTATTTTGTCAATGAGTGACTTTGAGAACCTCTTTGTTGAATCTTCATTAATTCCTCCTAGGCTGTTTGTGATCGATTTGTAAATCCACTGAGATGCAAGCATGACCTGAGATTTATATTGGTTCAAACGTTGAAGCAACAGCAGCTGGTGGCAGTAGGTTTTTTGTCAGAATGTAGTCTATTCTTGATAGCGTGTTGTGAGTAGAATATGATTTCCCTTCCAGTTGGGATTTGGAGGTGCCAAATGTCACCTGCACGTTTTTGACCCAATGTTTACTTCAACTCCTGGACCCACAGGAACTGTCACCTTTATTTTAAAATAACTAACCTCTAAAAGTAGTGACTTCTTTAACTATGAATTGCTAGAAATCTCAGAGTGTTTGGAGAAAGTTGAGGAGCTGGGTCATGGGACTATATATAGGGCAAAGGTGTCACAGAGGATACCATACTTCACTCATTTTCAAATATATGACCAGTAATTTTATTTGCAAAGGCATGTTAGCATTTGCATAACCAGTTTTATAAATTAATTGCATGTTATATCTATATATGTTTTTTATAGTTCCCCCTGTTGAACAGTTATATCAATGTTCTAAGTTTTAGGGTTACAGCAAGGGAATCCCATTGGTAAAAACAATGAGTCGAACAACTCAGATAATTAAATTTCCAACTGGATAGTTGGGAGGACCTAGATAAGAAACCCTCTGTTTGCCATGCATAGCCTTATTACCAAACTGAAGAACGAGAATGCAAAATTTACATTATATATGGCCTAAATCTCACCTCTCGGACCCAACCATTCCATCAAGAGTGGTGGCCAATGAAAGGAAATATTTGTGCGCAATAAATTATGAATTAACATGGTCACTTACTTTGATGGATTAATTTTTATTTAGAGCCTGGTGCTGTCACATGTTAAAACCTTCTTTTTAAAATATGTAGTATTGACCATCACCACCTGGTCCACTTCCTTATTTGTGTAAAGAAGTATTGTTTGATAACATAATTTTAACCAATGTGTGTTTATGCACTAAAAAAGCTTGGAAAAACAAAGGTTAAACTAATGTTATCATTAGGGGGGTCGATTCCGATTCGGGGAAAAAAACATCCGTACGATTTGTATCCGGAGCCCTCTCCGTACGAATCGTACCCGTCCGTCCGAGTCGCGTAGTACGATCCGTATTCCATGAATCCGTCAGAATCGCCGCGATCCGTACGTATTGTAAGGCTGAAACCGTGAACCGTATGACTCGTACACATGCCGTACGACTCGTACACATGCCGCACGACCCGATGAGTACGATCCGGACCGGGGTATGAGGACGCGATTCCTACGGTCCACGTCAGGTAAGGGCGAGTCGTACGGAAAAGCACACAAACACATACACACCGTACGGTCCGTACACCCCATGATCGCAGGGGTACGCACCGTACCCCTGCGATCATGGGGCGTACGCACCGTACCCCATGGACGATGGGTGTACGCACCGTACCCAATGTACGATGGGTGTTGTACATGGGGTACAGTGCGTACACCCATCGTACATGGGGTACGGTGCGTGCACCTAGCGTACATGGGGTACGGTGCGTACACCCATCGTACATGGGGTACGGTGCGTACACCCCATGATCGCAGGGGTATGCACCGTACCCCTGCAATCATGGGGGGTACGCACCGTACCCGGGGGGGGGCGTTCCGTACCTGTTTCGGCGCAAACTCTGCTTTTACGGCTGTTTTTAGCTCCCGTAGTAAAAGGGTCGTACGGTGCGTTCCCGACACGTATCGTACTCGCTGGGTCGTAAAAACCAGCCGCGAACCGTACAGATGTCACGTACAGCGGGTTCCGAGGGAGAATCGTACGGAGATTAGAGTCGTACTGTCTCTGTACGACTCGTATGGAGTACTGCTCCTCGTACGAATCGTACTTCGTCGTAGGTACGGGGGACGTTGCAGGGTACGATTTGTACGGGGAAAATGCTCCGAAAGGCTATTCGGAGCGGTTTTTCCCGAATCGGAATCGGCCCCTAGGTGTTGAACTGAGGCAATGACTAAAGGACCCAAAAACACTAAAATGTGTTTTTTTTGATTTCGTAGACAAAATGGCCAACAGGAACTTATGTTTGGATTCATCCTTTATTTAATACTGGCTTGTGATTTCAACACTAAGCTGGGTGCTTTAACATCATTGGCATCGCCAACTTTCTCTCTTTTCTTATGTGAGCACAGCTTTGACGGCTCAGAGATGGACTTTTCATTACTTACCTGGTGTTACATGATCTAGAGAGTGCCATGAACAATTCATTGTCACTCAGAGTTCCAAAAATAAGTGGTAGGGATCCTGTTGTGCAGTAGAATATAAAAGTGGCCCTGCTGTTATTCTGGGCAGCTTTGTGGAGGTACATTTCTGTATCAGGGATTTGCTCATTGGGCGATAGGCAACAGCTTGGACCATAATAAGTCTTGATGTGATAAGGCGGGGGGAGAGAAAGAAGAAGAGGGGACAATAGCAACTGAAACAGGTTCAATGGCAGGACCAACCTCAGCAACATCCCATGCAACTCAGGAGCTCCCTTTCGAAGAAAAACTAATTGTCAATCTGCCCCCAGAACCCCCACAGAAGCCTAAACAGAGGCATTGAAAAAAAGGACTGGGTTTTATTAGCACCTCGACAATTGGCATATGTAAAACTAACTGTAACTACATAACTTTTTTCGTAAAATACGATCACAAGCTTTCTCCTCATATAGATCAGAACCAGAAACAACAGAATCAGGGTTAAGCAACCCCTCCACCTTTACCCCGAGCTCGAGCATAGTAACTAATGCGCTCTTAAAATTTGAAAAACTGTCCCAAAAGATGTGAATAAGAGTAACAAATCCAAGCATTTTCAGAATCTCCCTAACGCAAAATCCTTAGCTGTCCAATGATACTAGTATTGTAATAAAACAGGCTGACAAAGGAGAGGCCATTGTTATCTTGTCTGCCAATGACTACAAGACAGAATACCTAGTCAACTGTCAAGTCAGCAGTACTACAGACCAATTACAGACAACCTGATTCACTGACTTGTTACACACATTACTAGCGAAGTTTCATGGGCTGAAATCCGGGGGTGGCTGTGTAGGAATTAATCTGCCTTCCTGATAAATAAGAAGGTGAACACCCTAAATATCGATTCCAAAATATAGACTGCCCAAAATAATGAATCAAAAATATTGACTGCCCAAAATATCGAATAACCAAAATATGGTAAGTCGGAATATCGAATTTGGGGTATGAAATCTCGAATTCCATAATATCGAATTTAAAATATCGATTTCCATAATGTCAAATTTTTTTAGTGTTATGTATGGTAGTGTATGTATTAAAATTATGCATTAATTTTGTTATGTATGGTTAATTTTTTTTAAGTAATGAATGTTATGTAATTTAATTTTTGCGTAATTTAATTCCGTAGCGGGTTGTGGGTTTATAGGGGAATATGGTGGGAAGTTATTTAAATATAGGAAATTAAATATCAATTTTTATTTATATGTATTGATAATTATTTGATAGTTAATTATTAATTGGTAATTAATTCTATTAATGGATAGTTAATGTATTTAATTGGTAATTAATTGTAATTAATTCGTAATTCATTTTTTTAATTGGTAATACATTTTTATTATTTGGAAAATAATTTTTATTGATTAATTAATTGATAATTATGTTAATTGTATTATTCATTTGGAGCGGGTTGTGGGTTTATAGGGGAATAGGGTGGGAAGTAATTTAATTGTAATTACGTTTATATTTTTATTTATATGTATTGATAATTACTTGGTTGATAATTAATTATTAATTGGTAAAGAAATTTAATTAATTTATAATTAATTTTGTAATTGGTAATGAATTTTTATTAATTGGTAATTGTTTGTAATTAATTTGTTATTGGTATTGATAATTAATTGTATTTTATTTGAATATTCAATCATTACTTTCCCTACTGTTGCACTCTCTGGAGTGGGAATAGTAATTTTTACCCCTACGCTATCCAACGCTTTCCCTACTGTTGCACTCACTGGAGTGGAAATAGTAATTTTTACCATCCCGCCATCCAACGCTTTCCCTACTGTTGCACTCCCTGGTGTGGGAACAGTAATTGTTACCCCTACGCTATCCATCGCTTTCGCTACTGTTGCACTCTTTGGAGTGGGAATAGTCATTTTTACCCTTCCGCTATCCAGCGCTTTCCCTACTGTTGCACTCCCTGGAGTGGGAATAGTAATTTACACCCCCCGCTATCCAACGCTTTCCCTACTGTTGCACTCTCTGGAGTGGGAATAGTAAATTTTACCCCTACGCTATCCAATGCTTTCCCTACTGTGACACTCACTGGAGTGGGAATAGTAATTTTTACCCTCCCACTATCCAATGCTTTCCCTACTTTTGCACTCTCCGGAGTGGGAATTGTAATTTATACCCCTCCGCTATCCAACGCTTTCACTACTGTTGCACTCACTATTAATTAACATAAAAATAATTATTTTATTCATTATATTTTATTTATTTTTATATTTAAATAATATGTTTATTTATATTTGTATGTAAATATATTTTTATTAATGTTCTAAATATTTTATAATTAAGATTAATTAATTATTTGAAAATATTATCAAGTAAATATGTATTAAAAACGTTTTTTACATGTAATTTATTATTTTTACATTTTTAACTTTTTTACATTATTTTAATTAGGTTTTATTTAATTATGTTCATTATTTAATTACATTTCTAGTATTTTTATTTCATTTAAAAAATGCGATATTTTAGTTAACTATATTTTAACATTCTATATTTTGGAATTGATGTTTTAGTACTTACCTGTTTGTAGATAGGCATTTTCTGTCCCTCAATATTTTGTCTCTCGATATTTCAATACTGAACCAAATAAGAACCCTATACCCCCTTACTTCTACACCCTGCCAAAGATTCATAAAGGTACCTGGGAAACCCATCGTTGCTGGAATAAGGTCCCTCTTAGAGCCCCTTTCAAATTTCTGTGACCATTTTTTACAACGGTTGGTCCAGAAAACACTGTCTTTCATTCAAGACACAAGAGACATACTAAATTTAGATGAGAGCACTAACAACGATAGACCAAAGATAGAATTTCTGGTCACCCTCGATGTAGATGCTTTATATACCAACATTCCCCAGATGGCTACGCTCAAGGTTATGAAAAACATTTTGAGGACCAACAATTGCACCTCTCCAACGCCAATCAGCTTCATTATGGAGTATGCTACACTACACCTCACAGAAAATGTCTTTCGATATGAGGACAAACCTTTTCACCAGACCCAATGGACTGGTAAGGGCAGTACCTTTGCCCCAAGTTTGCCATGTTTATACATGTCTGATTTTGAAAGGAAACACGATTTTACGCATGGACTACCCCAAAGTCAGCCCCTCCGTCAAAACCTCAGCAGGAGGCCAACCCTGTCTGCACACAGCCTCTGACCTTGCACAGCATTGATCTGCCTCTGGACTTGCACCCAATCCTCCATGGGTGTCATTCCACAAAGATTGTCCACCAACATTTTTATTTTTTTTAAATAATGGGACTGTTAAGCAACTCAGAAAATTGGGTAGCATGAGTTAACATGTGGAAAGGGAATGCTCTACTTATGTAGTCTTCTCCCTCTTAACTTATTATAACCCATTAAAAATATATGTTAAGCCTCAAAGTCCTAAAAACCCATACCTCTCCTCACATTTTTAATCTGCTGGTTGCATACTTGCTTTAAAATCTCGATGCTCAGTTATATAACCTGCTCCTCAAGAAAGGATTTAAATTAAACAGCTCCAATTCCAACAGAATGGCATCCAGGAGTGTCCCAATTTTGTCTTTAATATAAAATATTAGCACTGTAGTTGTTTTTTAGATCTGTGATGAAATTGCAGTTGATCAGTAGGGAGTTACCTGATGGACTGCTGCTTGTGTTGGAAGTATGTTTCACTATGCATGTCAGATAGTTTTACTGACTTGGATGATAAAGATATTTGAAATCAACCATAATGTATATGACAGAAGGAAATCCCTCATATCTTCATTTACTGCAGTATCCTCTATAGGAAAGGCTTTCAGATTTAAGCTTTAATTTCATCAAAATGGTGGTCAGGCGTGCCACATTTTTGTCACAAATACAGAATGTTAACGCTATACTTGTCCATTAGATTTCTGTGGTGAAGCTGCAGTAGAGCATTTAGGAATTAACTGACAAACTGCTGCTATTGTTGCAAGTATGTTTCACTCAGACTTTGTTTCTGACATTGATATAAAAGATATTTGAGAACTTATAGAAAATGTGTTTATATTTAGCGTTCTAGAGCACAAACCTTAATTTCAATGACAAAAAGAAACCTCTCATTTTGGTCTTTACCTGCAATATCCTCTGTAAGAAATGCTTTTAGATTTCTAGCTTTAATTCCTTCAAGATGGTGTTCAGGTGGGCCACTTGTTTGTCATAAATATAGAATGTTAGTGTTAGCGGTGAAACTACAGTAGAGCACTGGTGTTAAAAATTGGGGGCATAATTAAAAGCCCCTACAGCTACTGGAGCATCACTTTTTCCGACTCTCCGGTGGTGTTGCAACATTCCTCATATTTACAGGGTGCTGCTAAGCCACTTAATGTGACTTAATGCCAGCTTGCAAATAAGGTCCATGCCACAGCAGTCTGCTGCGGCAAAGGGGCGGGCAAGAGGAGATGCTCTGGGCATTCCACTGCAACACCTTTTGCTTTTTGATGCTGCCCCAGATTTACAAGGTTGGGGCAGTGCCAAAAACTAAGGCCACATAATACCTAATCTTAGGATGGGGGTACAAGGAGAAATTATTAATTTCCCCTCATTTTTTGCACTTTCTACAGCACACATAGAAAGAGCAAATCAGCATAGTTGATTGTTTATGGGCAGGAAGGTGTCCCTTCCTGCAGATAAACAATTGCCCCTGCACCGCAGGTACCCTTGCAACATGGTTGAAGGGTGCCTGCGTTGGAACAAGGTAGCTTTTATAGCACTAGGAGAAACTCAGGGGTGTGCCTTGTTTCTGCATTTTGAAAATGTAGGAGCGCGGCATTGCCAAATTTGCCAAAACACCGCACTCAGGCATTTTCTTGCAAATATACCCCTTGGTCTCTAATTGGCAGAGGTATGCACCCTGTCCAAATAGGGACCAAATTCCTATTCAGGGTAATTCACAACACACCCTTAAGAATCATGTATCATGCGCTTTCCATGTGGTAGTATGGCACAGAGCAGGCAAGTATAATTTACTAAGCAATGTGTGAAGAATTTGTACAAAACTTTAACCAGTAACACTAGGAAAACACCACAAAAAGACCAAACGCCAGGTTAGAAAAATAGATTATGATTTTATAAATAAAACAAGACAACAACAACATAAATCAAACTACTAGAAGTCTAGATATGATATTTTAAAGATGAAAATGCAAAACATAGTGCTTAGAAACAAGCAGCACCCAAAGTGTTCATTGGTTACACTGGACCGGGACATAGTCAAGAGTTCAGGCCAACCGCGAGGGAGCTTGGGCCGGATACAGGACCTATGCAGGCCCTGGAGCAAAAGTACCTTGATCCTGGTCACAACAGCGAGGTGTGTCATTGATCCCCACTCAGGTGAGGTGTTGCACTGAATTTCTCCATGCAACTGCAGTGAAGCGTAGGGTCCATGAACAAAGCATTGGTTCCACAGTGCGCCGGCTCCGTATGTGATGTGTTGGGTTTTTCCACGCTGAAGAAGCAATGAGTCGATCTTCTCCATGCAATAGTGGTGATGCATCGGTTCTGAAGCGGTGGATTTGAGTGTGATGCGGCATTTCCGAGTGTGATGTGCCAGTCCAGTTCCCGCAACAGCAGCAATACGTTGGTTCTGCTCTTGCAGCGTAGGATTTGTTGGTTCCACTGGGGCAAAATTCCTAGGTCTATTTCCAAATGTACAGGACTGGGGTGGCACCACTTGACAGGACACATTCACAAGCAGATGAGCCCAAGGGTTAGAAACGGGGGTTCTAAGTCTTTTGTGTCCCTAAGACTTAGGAACAGGAGGCAAGCAAGATAGCCCTTGTACCCACTCTAGGTTCAAGTGATGCATGTCCAGTCCTTCTCACCCAGGCAGGGGGAAGCAGCTAGCAGGGAAGCTCAGAAAGGCAAGGAGGACACAGCAAGGCAGAGTTCAGCGAAGCAGCACTCCATCAGAGTGGCACTCCTCTCACCAGCACAGCAGTCCTTATTCCTGGCAGAGTAGTTACAGAAGTATGTTGAGTTGGTAGTGTCAGGGGTCCAGTAATTATACCCAGTTGTGCCTTTGAAGTGAGGGAGGCTGCAAAGAAAAGCTTTGAAGGGTCCAAGGTCTCTCCCTTTCATGCCCTGGCTTCAGACTTACTACAGTATTATGCAGCTCTTTGTTTGGGGACAGACACAGCCCTTTCGGGTACAATTGTCAGCTGCTCTCTCCTATCCAGCCCAGGAAAACCCATCAGCTTGGTGACGGGCCATCAGAAAGCGGATGTCCAATCAGACACACTTAAGCTCCCTTGTGCGTGGCTGTCTAGAGGGAATGTACAAAGCCCAGCAGTCACCCATCCCAGACATATATTGGAGCCAGGCAAAAGGCACAGAATGGTTTAAAGAAAATGCCCACTGTCTCAAAATGGGCATTTTTAGACATGCAACTTAAAATCCAACCTCATCATGAGTTGTCATTTTAATTGTGAGTCTAGGGACACCAAATTCAGAATGTCTACAATCTCCTAATTGGAAATTACACATACACATGTAATAAGAGAATCCCAATGTTAACCAATGGGAGTGATAGGTCTTGCAGTAGTGAAAAATAAATTGGAGAGTTTTTCACTGCCAGGACATGTTAAGCTTAAAAGGACACGTTCTACCTTTTAAGCACATCACATCCTACCCTCTGGGTTATATTGGGCCAACCCAAGGGGTGACTTGTATGTATGAAAAGGGAAGGATTAGGCCTTGCAATGTTGAAATGGCAGTGTAAACTGCACACATAGGCTCTGCAATGGAAGGCCTGAGTCATGGTTAAAGGGCTACTTAAGTGGGTGGCAAATGAGTGCTACAGGCCCACTAGTAGCATTTAATTTACAGACCTGGGGCACTTGTAGTGCACTTTACTCAAGATTTATAAGTAAATTAAATATGCCAATTGGGTATGAGCCAATGTTTCCATGTTTTTGGAGAGATCACAAGCACTTTAGCACTGGGCAGCAATAGTAGAGTACCCAAAGTCCTAAAGCCAACAAAAACAAGATCAGAAAAATAAATGAGCAGCTAGACAAAAAGTTGGAGGGAAGACAACCCCAAGGCTGTGGTTTAACAGCCGTGGGTGGAATTAACTGACAGGCTGCTGCTGAAATTGGACATAGATGTTTCACTCAGCATTCTTGCCTTTTTTCTGACATTGATGAGGAAACGAATTTCAGTTTTTTAGAACATGTGTCCTCATTTTAACTTTCTAGAGCATAAACCATCATTTTTTAGACTGAAAGAAACCCCTCATTTTGTTCGGTAACTGCAGTACCCTCTGTAGGAAATTCTTTCAGTTTCATAGCTTAGATTCTATCAAGATTATGTTTAGCTTTGGCACACTTTTCTCACAAATACAAAATGTTGGCACTCTAGTTGTTCATTAGAACACTATGGTGAAGCTGCAGTAGAATGATGAGGAATCAAGTGGCAGGCTGTTGCTGGTGTTGGAAGTACATGCTTCCCTCAGCATAACAAACTTTTTTCTGACATTGACAAATAAGATGTTTGAGAATTTATAGAAAAAGTGTCCTCATTTTAGAATCCTTGAGCACTAAACATAATTTCTATTACAAAAAGAAAAATCATCAGTTTGTTAATTGACTGCAGTATCCTCTGTAGATAATGCTTTCAGTTTTACAGCTTTGATTCAATTAAGATAGTAGTCAGATGTGCCACATATTTTGCATAAATACCGAATCTTAGTGCTCTAATTCTTCATTGGAAATCTGTGGTGAAGATACAGTACAACAATGGGGAATCAAATGACAGACTGCTGCTCTTTTTGGAAACACGTTTTACTCAAAATACTCACAATATGAGACTTTGTTTTAACATGGCATAGAAACATAATGTGCACTTAAAGAAAATGTGCTCTCTTTTTAGCTTTTACAGAACCTTTTATAAAATCTATGCGAAAATCTAGAGAGAAAAATATTTGCTCTCAAACATAATTCAGCAAATCCCAGCAGAGGATCAGGATTTTTGACGGGTAAAATCACTTTAGAACACACAAAAGTTCCTAAAATTATTATGGTTTCACCAGCAAATAATTTGCATTGAGACTAAAATCTGTTATAACCCTTTATTTATGTCCCTTTTTGTGTCCCTCAAAAACAGGCTTTCAGCATAATGTCATAGAGAACTGTAATGGCTGCCATAACAAGTTGCATCACCCTGGACTCTGTTTTGTGTTTTCTTTTACGTCATTTTCAGTACATAGGGACTATGTCCTTCAGTCTTGTGATGGGTGCTTAAATATATTGTTTATGGTGTCACCAACCAATCCTGGCTGACCGTTATCCTTTATCACTGTTCCCCTTTAAAGTTTACCAATCAAAACATATATGTGTATCAGTGATCCAGATGTTACTCATTTTTACTAGTGGACAGCTTTTTCATGTCCCCCCATTCATGTACATATTCTACACGAGGGGCAGCTTTCTCACTGCAATTGGCACCCCCTAGTGCTCGAACAAGGCACTAGTGGGTGCCAATTCTCACTCCCCAACTTACGGTTGGGGAGCCATGTGTGAGAATAAACTCCACCATGCAGCAGTTGGCAGAGTTTGCCTAGCACTCTCTTACAGATTAACATGGAGTGGCCAAAACACAGAGAACTACGCCAGCGGAGCAGAATTTATCAAATACTCCTAATATTTTTGTTGTATATGTTTTTGTCAATCTATTCTGGTTCTGGTGCTTTACATATGGGACATAGTGGAAATGTAAGGTCTTTCTCTGAATATTCTAAAATACACAGAACACAGTGTGCAGAGGATAGATTTATTTGATGCACTGGTGTCTCACGTTCTGAAGTGATGTTTGCATTTGGGTGCTAGCTGGAAGCTTGTGTTGTACCTCACAGAAAAGCTGCTTGCAGGTGTGCCTCTGCTGAGGTCCTGTTGTCATTACACCCCTCCTTCTTTTGCAGATTATAGTTGCACATGCTGATCATTTGCTTACACATGTGCAACGTCTTCTATGTTATTTATGGTGTGTGTCCTATTTCATGGGTACTTTGTTGGGTTAAAGTATTACTTGTGATATGACTAAATGATATGTGGTGCTTGTCTGTCTTGCACATCCATTTTCACCTGCACACCGCATGCATGGTATTTGTTCAGTGAAGGTGTTTTTAACATTTCTTTTATTTTTTATAGTTTAAAAGACAGCCTCCAACAAATCTAATTATATTAATAAATTATCTACTGTTAATACAGATACACATAGCCAATTCTGATTCGGTAAAATCCAGTCCGAATCGCCATATGAAGCGTTTTTCCCGTAAGATTCGTATGCAGAACCGTACCCGTACGTATGATGTAGTACGATGTGTACTCAATGCAGTTCTCCGTACGAATCAGGAACCAACTAACGAGTAGCATTAAGTCAGAACCCTCTAACTGAGGGTTGAATGGATGCGTGTGCTGATAGCAAAATCATTCATGGAGCACCTACAAGTAATTTGAAGTGTTCCCATCAGAGTTCCATCTTGTACCGCCCTACATCATTTGGGAATATCACCAGTAATGCACAAGGGAGGACCCAATGTACGATTTGGCACAGCGTTAGCCTAGTAGGGATTAATTACCCACTGGAAGTTATATAACAGGTAGGTATCAGGATGTAACTAGTAAGCAGTGCTAATTAGTGTAGAAAATAAAGAATTTTTCAAAAGTGGTGGTTTAAAAAGGGGTAGAAGAAGGAAAATGAGTTTAATAGAAACCTTCCGCTCCCACTATCTAAAAACAGTGCAGGAGGTAGTGTCAACAAATAACTACCTGGACAGTTTACATGGTCATGGTCGACATGTTTCTGCAGTTTTATACGTGCCCCGGGGTCACTTACTGCTTCGTCAGGACCTACAATGCTACTGCTTATTTTGTGCAAAAACAAATAAGGGAAATCAAATGAATTAAATATCACCTTCAATTCTCCTGATGAGAAGACCGTTGGATTTTACACGACAGCACACACATAGGAGGAAAAAGAGAACACGCCTGTTAGCAAGTATCTCTTTCGAGGCTCAGTTCATACAAAATGCCTCGCTGTATAATGGTGACTCATCCATTATATTAAACACTTATCTTGTTCTATCAAAGAGTCACAAGAGAGCGCAAATACCAAACGTAAAAAACACTCACCCGCTATTAAGGAGAATGTTGCCCCACCTCACCCGGCACTAGCTCAGGTACAACGGAGCCCCGCTCTGTGTAGGCATACAATACAAACAAAGAGAACGGATCAAAGGAAGCACTGTCTGGCTGAGACAAGCCACTCGACATTAAGTAGTTAAATGAAGCGCCAGTTTTTTAACACACAACTCACCTATCCGTCGGTACTCCAGACGTCCATCTGGGCTGTCTGTGGGAGGTACCGACGGGGTGAGTCAGCCCGCTTTTATGAGTGTCGGTGTACACCTTGGAAGTTAGACGCCGCGCCCTCAGCTCGATGCGTCATGCAAAGACTTCCGGGTATAGTGAATTGTTTACCAAGAGGTCGGAACGGCGCGCTGGCGTGACTGCGTCGCGCTTAGACCCCTGGGTGTTGTAGTTCTAACGAGTCTTGTATTTATTTTCAATTAAGAACTGCTTGGTCTTGATAAGTTTATATTGAGGAGTCCTCTCATATCATAATTGAATGGCGTCTTTCGCCAAAACCGATTATGTTGTGTCACCTTTATAGAGGGATTTATGGACAAACTGGAAGAAGGCGCCTATCTCGTCTTATACCCAACGTCTCGCTAGAGGAGTTACAAAATGTTTGTATAAATGGTATTTGGTGTCTAGCTGAAACTTAAGAGACACCTAAGGGAAAGGTGCGAGATATTGTATACGATGTCAATATATAATCGCGCCATATAAGCACTATGTCATCTTATTGATGTGATTCATACTGGGCATTTAAACTAAAGGGACATACCAGAGAGTAGTGGCACTCACAAAGGAAAGTACGAGATGTTGCCTGAGATGTCAGTGTGTTCTCGCGCCACTTCCGCACTATGTCATTGTGTTTGTATGGTTATACTAGACACTGCAACTTGATTACATATCACTAAGGTATGGATGTAGTTTGTTACTGGTATCGAAAAGGTATATCACTAGGGGCAATTCACTCATTGATGTCAGAGTCTTATTTCAGTGCAATATGTGTGGTACATACAGCTTTAGAGTGACATCCAAGGAATATCTTCGTTAAGACCTTGTTTGTCTGTCCCCAATTTGTACACCCATCTCTGTTCCCGCCGGAACAGAAAGCTTTTAATGTCAGTGATATGGGTAGGTATCAACGGTTGCTCTAACACAGTCCAATGTAGATCAGACGGAGCATGTTTAGCTAGTAAAAAGTGGTTCGTCAATCTAGTTGACTGTCTTGAGCACCGAATAGAGCTCTTATGTTCTGAAATGCGTGTCTTAATTTTGCGGGTTGTCCTGCCCACATATCTCTTGTTGCATGGGCAACTGATTAAGTACCCCAAGTTGGAGCTATTACAATTTGTAAATCTCCGCTGTTCCCAGGGTCGACCAGTCCCTATGTCGATCGTTTGGGATCTGGTGGTGTTGGGACATGCTGCGCAGTTCCCGCAGGGATGATGTCCTGTAGCCGCCGGCATGTCCCACAGTGTTCCCAGTGCTCGCGGTAGTTCTCCTTTGGGGCGGGTGTGAACTAGTTTGTCCTTCAAATTCTGCCCTCTTTTGAATGCGAACAAAGGAGCTGGGATGGAATCTCCTCCAGTGTTGAGAATACTCCAGTGTTTTTTTGACTATTCTCTGGATTTGGTTAGAATGTGTGGTAAACGTACTCACGCAGGTCATCCGGTCTTGAAGGGGTTTGGGTGGCAACATCTCCAATAACCCTTCGCGGTTATTATTAGAGGCTCTCTTTTTTGATCTCCTGATTAGGCATTTGGGATAATGCTTTTGCGCGAGATCATTTTCTAGGCATTCAGCATGGTGTTCAAAACGGTCTTTTCTAGAACAATTTCTTTGAATGCGCAGAAATTGCCCATAGGGCAAGTTATCCCGGAGGGACTTAGGATGACAGCTGTTGTAATCTAATAGAGAGTTTCGTGACATCGGTTTGCGGTATAGCTCTGAGGCCAACCCAGTGGGTGTGGGTGTGATCAGTATGTCGAGAAATGCCAACTTGGATCTGCTTTGTTCCATTGTGAAGCGCAGAAAGCGATTTCTCTCATTCAACCAATCGTGAAACATTGTGAGTTCTGCTTCACTACCTCTCCAGACCACCAAAATATCGTCGATATATCGCTTCCACAGACACACCTTGTCTGTGAAAGGATTAGCGTTGGAGAAGATATGATCTAGTTCAAATTTATGAACGTACAGATTCGCTAGCGATGGAGCAAAAATACTGCCCATGCTCGTCCCACTGACTTGGAGATAAAGCGAGTCTTCGAATTGGAAGAAATTTTCAGTCATAGCTATATTCGCCAGAGTCATTATCAGGCTGACTGGGGTAATGGTACGAATCATACAAAAGACCGCACGATTCAAGAAACCGTACGGATCGCACTCGGAACACGCAGTACGCGATGTTCGTACGGATCGCAGCAGCCTTTTACGACCCAGCAAGTACGATTTGTGTCGACACCACTCCGTACGACTCTTTTCTTACGGGAGCTGAAAAAGTCAGGAAAAGCTGATTTTGCCTCGTAATGTGTACGGAATGGACCCCCCGGGTACGGTGCGTACACCCCCTGATTACAGGGGTACGGTTGGTAGGGGTACGGTTCGTACACCCCATGATTGCAGGGGTAATGTTTGTTGGGGTATGGTTCGTACACCCCACCATTGCAGGGGTACGGTTGGTAGGGGTACGGTTCGTACCCCCCATCATTGCAGGGGTACGGTTCGTAGGGATACGGTTTGTACACCCCATCATTGCAGGGGTACAGTTCGTAGGGGTACGGTTCGTACACCCCATGGAACCGTACCCCTGCAATGGTGGGGTATACGAACCATACCCCTACGAACTGTACCCCTGCAATCATGGGGTGTACGCACCGTACCCCTACGAATGTACCCCTGCAACCATTGGGTGTACGAACCGTACCCCTACGAACCGTACCCATTGCACTGTCCGTATGGAATTGTGTGGCTTTCCGTAAGAATCGCTCATTCCCGACATTTCTGTACGAATCGTGTTCCGGTCCGGATCGTACTTGTCGGGTCATACAGCATGTTTACGATTCGTACGGTTCACTGTGAGGGTCTGTGTGAGGGTCCGTGGTGTCGTACGGACCCTCACATGGATTTTCCCTTGCTTTTCGTACAGTTCGCAACAATTCGGTCGTATATTTTCCTTACGAATCGTACTACGCGATTCGGACGGAATTGAACGATTCGTATGGAAAGGGCTACGGATTCGAATTGTCGTACGGATTAGTTTACCGAATCGGAATGGGTCCCAAAGTGTCAGTGTAAGGTAGGAAATTTACAGAAGTCTGCTGTGCGGCTGGTATCAGAAATATTGTTCTAAAATGTCAAAATTACAAGGTATCTCCTACCATGCTTGTGGCCTACGGATAATTTGCGTAGGCTCTTTTCTGATGTTGGTTGCATATGTCTCACTTGAACTGTAGGTCTTATACATGCTGTGTATCAGTTGTAGTACTTTTTCAACACAAGACCCCTTTGGTCACCTTTCATTAGTAAGCATAAATGATCTCATGGAGCTCTGCATGGCAACACTTCACTGTCCGCTCCTCCACCAGGCAACGCAAATATTAAGGATCAACAGACTGAGCTGCAGGCCAAAAAATGCACTCAAAATGAATTTCGATAAATAATACAAAAGCACTGGGAGACCTCTTCCTGTCACAACTTTCCCATCATAGAGATCTACAGGCAGCTGCAGCCCGTGCAGGTAAGAGCGGTGGGGCCAGAATTTCAACAGATGATGACAATTATTAATTTTCCCTCGTCATCGTCCCTCCACCCGGCCACACTGGCCCACAGCTCTTACCTGCATGGGCCACGGCTGGCTACAGGTCAACATAGGTGACAAACATAAGGAAATGCCGATATTCAATGAGTTATGGGCAGAACACTAATGACGTCTGTGCAACAATGCAATCACATAATTTAAAAAAATGACACACAGGCTTAATCCTGACTTTGAGGATGATATTATGCTTAGACTCAATCTGGACACAGATGGTGTCTGTTTGCACTGCTGTTCTCTTTACCAGATACATGGTTTCTCTTTTCTGTTAGTATTTCTTGGCCATACAGTGTACTTTTATATCAGTTCTTGATTTGTTGTTCTGTAAAACTGAGCACAGTGCATGAATGTGCACTCATTGCTATTTCCACTGTTACTTGATCTTGTTGAAAAGTGGCCCTTCATCAAATTCTTACTTTCTCAGTAGGGTTTTTAAGGTTTCTCTTTGATACATGTCCAAGTAAATTTGTTGATAGAAATTGGTATTAGAATGACATCTTCATCAAAATATAGGCTTTAGTTTGACAGTCACCAAACTCATGATATTGGCTGAAGAATTGCTAGAAAAATTGTAACCAATTTCCCCATTAAACATTCACTGTATAAACAAAAACAGTCTCTCAATTTGTGGCTATATGTTTTGCCCACAACAAGCATAAGTTTCAACTCAAATAGAATTTATGATTATGTGCAGTAGTTCCAACATTGTACTGATACACATATTGGACCAGATGCATCAAAGGGTTTTGACCATTCTGTGTTCATGGGAAAATGTGTTCATGCATGTGCCCCATTTATATTTGTAATTCGGGTGGAAAGCAGCTGGTCATCGCTGTCCATGCCATTCCTACATTTTATCTGTGGATTTCTCAACACGTGCTTGGAACTCCAAACAATGTACACATTTTAGATGTAAATATAGGAGTGGCAAGGACGAGTTGCTGGAAAATAGAGAATATTTATTATCAGTGGAAGGAAGCAAGGAAAATGAAAGAGGGGGTACAGGGAAATGCATACAAATATGCATGTACAAAGAGGCAACTTGGTGCCACACAGTAAAGTTAAACCTACATCTAAAACAATCGGCCTACACCCTTGAACGGCTCCTATTTACTTCTGCCATGCCTTCAGGTAAGTTGCATACCAAATATGGCCAATCAAAGTGCTGAAAGGAATCTCCCAGTAATCAACGGAGTAATGCCATAACACTGCGACTAATGAGCCAAACAGCTAAAAAGAATAAAGAAAAAAAACTTTATACACTGCAGACACTCATAAAAACATTGTAAAAATGTTAACAGAAATTAAGAATTATATTAAATGAAATATATTTTGAAAAAATAGTCATATAATGTTCAACATTGCTAACACCTATACTAAATTACTCTGTAGATGTGTAAACATAACATTTGTAAATAATAAAAATATTATAAAATTACAAATATGTAACTTGTTAATGAATTATGAAAAAAACACCAGTCATCTCACATTTAGCACTAGAATAAACAAATGCAAATATATATCATAACATATTTTATGTCTATGAAACAGAAACACATGGAATGTACCTTAGCACAACCGTAGATTATGACTGGCTCCAGAGCCCAGAGAGTCGGCTATATTAATATGCCTCCAATTGTCAGGTGTGTATTATTTCCTTCAGGTGATGCCTGCTTCCTTGTTCCTTTTTCAAATTCTACTTGGAACCATATATTGCATATTAACATCAAAAAATGCCTTTAAAGTTACTACAGTCTTATTTTTCAGTCATATGTGCACCCCTACCTCTTTTAAAGGAGGTGCAGAACTCTCTGCACCGAATGGCTGAATTGCATTTAGGAAGATATTTCCTACATATATACGCCTGTGTTTGTAGTGGTCTTCACCTATAGATTTACCTTTCTGCAATGGGCTAGTGTATTTATCTGAAAATATTTATTCATGTTTTCCCCCGCCATTCGATTTATATGAAAGGATCAGAAGTACAAACGGGAACTACTTGAGGAAAACTTGAATTGGTTAAATGCATTCTCAGAGTAGATCAAATCAATATGAAAGATGAGTTCCCAATAGATCTACACAGGATCGGCCCGTACAGGTGAGAGTGGTGGGGCTGGGTTGGGGTGTTCGACAGACGATCACGAGAGGAAATTAAATAAATAATTAACTCGTCATCGTCTGTCGAAATCCTCTCCCCCCCCCTCTTCCTGGCCACACCGCTCTTACCTGGCATGATGTGTATCATTTTGCATATAAACTCGTATGAACAGGGAACCAGTTCCTACACTCATGAAGAACTCAGGGTTAGTAGTAAACCTACAAAAGTAAACTGAAAATCGACACTTACATTAATATTTTGCTTTTTCAATGGGGATTGATGGGAATCTGATTAGGAACCAAAGCACACTCAAGAAGGCAGACAATCCGGCTGCATTCAATCTGTGCCATATTGTCTTGATTACGTTCTTTTCATGTAAATTCATATGAAAAGGGGAACCAGCTCTTCAAATTATTTAAATTGAACTCTCTTCCAAATTCTTTCTCATCCTTGGATTTGAAGAACTGCCCTGTAACAAAGTTATGAAGAAAATAAATGAGTTTTGCAAATCTTATGAGACAAGAGAGCACACTTTTGATCATGAGTGGCTGACTTGAGAGCATGCCTAGCCTGATAGGTGACCAACAAAAAAGAGCGTCCACCTATCCAAACTTTCCAGAATATTAACAATGTACTCTGTGTTGTAGAGGAGACAGCATGACGGAGTGTAGAAGGAGGAAAGAAAGGTCAAGTAGCTTTCGGAGGCAGTTTTGCAAAGCCTTATGACAGAGACAAAGGGACGTAAAAAGTCATTGTTTGCTCATGGGGACAGTAGAGGGTAGAAAGATGGACATAGACACTTGGGGCCTAATTTACAAAACAAATCTGCATCAAGGCGCTGCAAGACATTTTGCTGCACTGAGCTGCATCATTTTTAAAGTACAAGGATCCGTTGTGCTAACAACAATACCATGCATCCGTGTGCTTTCCCATGCGCGGGTGCACAATTGGCTGGCATGCACCGCACAGTCACCCTTGTGTCATGCTGAAAGTGTGTTTGCTTTGTGGGGATGATTGTTTTTATGCAGGAAAGGACACCATCCTGCAAAAAAACAATCATTGATGGCATTTTCCTCTTTCTATGCATGCTGCAGAATGCAGCAAGCATAGATAGAGGAAAAAGTAAGGAGAAATAAAAGTTTGTCTCCTCGTTGGACCACTCCTATGTCTCCCCTGTCGAGGCATAGGATTCTGACGCATTCCCAGCTTTACAAAAAGTTGTATATCTGCGAATATGTCAGGTTACATGGATGTTGCGTGGGAACACCCACAACAACACCCATGAAACGCCCCTTTAATGCAGAGAGAAAGGGGACCATATTTGCAAGGTATGAAAAAGCGCGCAGGGTGACTTTACATGGCCTTGTAAATATAGGCAGGCACACTGCCCCGCCGGTGCAACGCAGAAAGTGATGCACCAGTGGCGCAATGGCCTTTGTAATTGAGGCCCTTACTTTCCTACTAAGCCAAAGCTGGAGCTTTTTGGATAAGCTGCTGCTTGTGGAAAAGGTAGTTGGACAGACCTAGGAGCACATCATCACAATGATCTTACTTGGATTAGCTTGAACCAGAGCTTTCCTTGAAGAGCTGGGGAACAGTAGAAGGAATTTCCTGATCACCTTTAGCATAAAATACACATGGAGGAGAGTACTATTAGGAGCCTCAAACATAAGTTTATTGTCAGGGAAGGAGAGAGTTTGACAGTCTTGTCGAGGGGCATAAGTGACTGTGTAATTTATTCTTGAAAGAGATCAGGGCATAGCTGTTGAACAGGGACAACAGAAGTAGAGGCAGTTTCTGCAAGAGCAAGTTTACGGTACATTGAAAAAGCCTCTCTTAAAGGATTTTTGGCCGACGCATAGCGCTCATTAAAGTAATTGGTTCAGGTTATCCTGACCAATTGTTTGAAAGTCAGATCATGTGATAACTACACAGGATATTATGTTTCTCGTTTCATAGCTTTATGATAATTGAAAGCAGTCGTTTGAAGGCACAACAGAACAAAATGGCTTAGTGTTCATTTACCAGAGGGCATTCAGCAGCAGTGTTCTGTGACATCAATAAACTTAGTATCAATAACAGAACTTATTTAGGGTAAACTAAGGCATGAAGAGCAGGAGCAGTGAGTGCCAGGGGTGTTAATTCCTAAAACTGAGTTTATTTCAAGAGTTCTCTAAAGCGCGAGCATGACCCAAAGGTATCAGAGCGTTGTACAGAGAAACCCCCAAAACATGGGGGTTCAAGAGTTGTGGTTAAAACCCAGGTTAAAAACTGGTGTAAGTTAAGAATCTGTGTGGTAAAATCCTCTTAGCTTTTTTTTCTTTGAACTGTTCGTCGAACATCTAGTGGGCAGGGCCGGACTGGCTACCGGGCAGTTGTGTGTGCTGACGAGTTGGGGGCTAATTTCTCTGTGGTTGGGGCTTATTTCGTTGATGGGGACCTGCGTGCGCATTGAAATAAAAAAAGCAAAACGAATTTGCGCAGTGAAATAAAAAAAGCAAAACGAATTTCGTTTTTCACACGCAGGTCCCTATCAACGAAATCAGCCCCCAGCTCGGCAGCACACACAACTGCCCGGTAGCCAGTCCGGCCCTGCTAGTGGGAGAGAGTTCCATATTACCCTTGCGACATGGAGTGCCGTACAGTAAATATGACGCTTCCATGGTGTCACAAGGAGGGTGCAGTGAAAAGTGATGCATCGCTGTTTTACCGCAGCGATGCAACACTTTCATAAATAAGGCCCTCTGTGTTCTGATACTGAAGACCACACAGTGCAACAAAGAAAGGCTGCCCCGGTGTGCACATTGACAAATGCTTCATTGCATTCCTAGAGGAATAGAGTGATAGAAGAGGCAATCTGCGGGAACAGTTAGGAAGATTGTTGATTTCAAGAAGTAACAGACGTTGAGGCCATCAGGTTAATATATGATATGTGTTATTCCAAAAAAGTTTAAGTTCTCAACTTCAAGTCCTGTCAATCTCAGACATTCCCCCCCATAATCGTGTTTGGATATCAATTTATAATATTAAAAAGTCCTGAGAGGGAACGTGATGAATTCCTACAACTAATGAATAGCCTCACATATATTTCCTGGAATACCGCCCTGTTCTTAAAACGTGTTCCTTTTGCAAACACGCTAATAATCTCTTGACAGATGCTTAAAGCATGCAAGTAATTCGATTTGTTACATTGCTTAAGTGGTTGAAATGTAAGAATGTGTTTTACAGACGCGAATGAATAACATTAACTGGTCTCTGTTTTCACAGGACTGTTTCACTCACAGGAGTCGAGAAGTGAAGAAGGACCCTCACCAAGATTATCGGCTGGAGTATGCCACGGAGAACAGCACGCACACAGTCCTTGCATTTAGCAGAGATCTAAACACCTGTGACAAAAATGATAAACTGATAACAGTAAGTATGCTTGAGATGCAAACGTTCAAAGTCTGACAAGAACGTTTCAAGTGTATTACTATATAATATATTTGACTTGCAAACAGACAGTTTCTAGGCCCTAGATACTCTTGACAAACATATATTGTGTAACCATACAGACTTAGAGCAGGCTTTCTCCTTTCTGTCTGCAATTTGCTGATCTCTCAGTGGCTTTTCTTCCAATTCTTGCATTTGTCTTACCCAAGGAACATTTCGGTCTCAACATGTTTTGATTTCTATAAATTGTATCTTTCCCTGCTGATGGCATAACCTTTCATTGCAGTTCATGAGAGACAATTGTTCTCCTTTGTGTCTCTCCCCACTACTCTCCCGTCTTCTGTGGGCCTTTTTCTCTCTTTATACATTAGTAGACCCCCATCCCCGATGTCTACTTGTCTCCTACAGCTCCCTCCTGCTCTCCATGCTGTATCAGCAGGTGACCATCAGTAATAGATTTGAAACCATTTCAAGACGGCTGCCTTTGTGTGTGCAAGCAAGGCATTAATCTTTGAATGTTTTTATTATTTTGCTGAAAGAAAAAATCACTCAAAGATGGCTGCTACTTGTCACATAGCCATCACGGAAGGATTTTTCCTAAAAGAATAGAAAAGAAAAACTAGTTCAAGATGCCAACTCTGCAGGTGAACAAATATACATTAGCTAGAGAGTAACCCCGGTTGGTGAACATCGCTCCGCTTGCAGAGTTTGCAGAGTTTTCCGCACGCCGCGTTAAGCGGAGCTCGCCGTGCTCTGAAAAACGTTGCTTTCGCGCTGCGCAGTTTTTTTCCAAGTTGGCGAGCGCGAGCGAGGAAAATCCACCTCCCAGGGAGATTTTTCCTCGTTCACGATCGTCAACATCAAGTTGGCAAGCACAAGCTTGTAAAATAAACCTCCTGGCGAGAATTCTCAACAAGGGGGGGTCAGGTTTCTCATTGCCGGTGGTCACGTATGCTTGCGACTGCTCGTGTTGAGAAACTGCCCGTTCGCGTTGAGAAAGATGCCGCTCGAGTAAAAATCTACTCGAGCGGCAGAAAGGACAGCAGCGCTCGCTTGCGCTGTGCATGGTGCTGTTTGCGATGATTGCACAGTGGGGACAAGCATCCGACACTGAAAGTCACAGCTAACTGCATTTTTCTACCGCACTACGCCACTTGCGGAGCTTTGCGTAGCGCGGCACAGTTTTTTTACCACTTCGCTGAGTTTTGCGTAGCGCAACTCCGCAAACTCCGCCCAGGGTTATTAGACAGGTCCCTGTAGTGGACGCTTTAGTCCACTGAGCCACCAGACCCAACTTTTAGTTTGAGGCTTATATTGGGACAGTGCCAGAATATTTGAGAATGGTTGATGTATTTTATTGAGTCAAGAGCTGCATTTCTTATCAGGGTTGTTGTACTGACAATATTCAGCATGGCTTATTTTTTTGAAAAGTGTGACACATATGAGTATAGTTGTGATACATTTAGTTCCATAGTTTCAGCAATTTTCTGCCTGGCTCTTGCAAATTTAGTGGGACATTGCCAGCACTTGCCAGAATAGATATCACTTGTAACGAGCTGAACCAGCATTCCCCATCAGACAAGATGTACTTCTAGTTGGTTTCTATTATCAGTTGTAGAAGAGCTACAGTATCTTTAATGGGAAATTATGAGCACTTCTCATCAGTGACAATAACCAAAGAACATCCACACTTTCTCAGTTGTGCTGTTGTTCCTTTAGTGGGGCAGCTCCTGCATGTCTTCACAGTGCTGATGTACTTTTAATGATTATCAAAAAGGTGGTGTCTATGGAGGAAGTGCAGCCTTTGACTTCCACTGCAATAGAATTGTAAAGACACTTTCCTGCAAGTTTTCTTAGTCATGTAGTAAATGCATTTATTTTTGCCACTCACATTCAAATAGTGCAGAGACAGTTCATGTCAATGTGATATATTATTTACATGAGCCGAAAAACGACAGCGTAGTGAAAAGTGAATAATGTGATAAGTGCGCTTGTGCTAAACATAAATACATGTACATGTGACTGTTTGCGATGAAATGTTGTTGTACATCGCACCTATACTATAAGTGTCAAAAACCTCAATCAGAATTTAACATCAGTCCAAATATGTTGTACTCAACGTTTCAACCCCTTGGCACAATTACTTAGAACAGGGTCGTTATCAGAACAACATAAGAACAGGAGTTACCAAGATTCTCAACCGCAGATGTGTCAGTCTTAGTTGAGAGGGAAAACTTCAGCAAACTGTAAGCAAATAGCAGAAGGTAGTAATGAAAATGGTTGTTCGTTCAGCAGTTATGTAGCCGCTCAATTCATTCAAGAAATAAATATCTCCTGCATCACAGTTGAGTATTGCCATGTATATGGAGTATATTAGATGCCCGAAGTTGGCCGGCTGAATCTGTCTGCTGCTAATAGTTTGATGAAGTCTTTATTGAATGAATTGTACTGCGGAACCGACAATTATTTTCGATACTTGCCAGCCAGCCTCCCTATGACATACGAACCCTAAAATGCCTTCCCACAATCAACACATTTACTCCACATTGGCAAGGGTAAAGAATGGACTGCTGCACAAAAGTATTTCTTGGAGCATTTTTGTCGTGATAATCACAGGCTTTCAGGATAGTTGTGTCTCATCATGCAGACAGCCTGCCAACACTACGTTTTTTGATTATTTCAGTCATGTTGGCTGAGTGTCTCCAAGATGAGAAAAAACTGGCCTGAAAGTGTGTGAATATGGAAAGACAGAACAACTTGAGAACTTCACTCATTCCTGCTTAATTTCTGCTTCAAGAAAGAGTTTTTTGCAACAGGCTCTCCTTTCCTCCCACAGTGGTGAGTGAACTGCGTGGATTGGAAGTGGAGCAAACTTGCTCAGGAATTTGAGCTAAACTTTAATAGGATACTAACTTAAAAAAAAAAAAATAATGCTCAGATTTAGACCCAGGGTCCATCAGAACCAAATTTATGTTCTGTGACACTTTCAGCAAATTCAGCTTTCTTTTTTACCTTACCCTGGATTTCATTCTGAGACTTATGCTTTGACATTAACCACTGTAATTTTGTGCTTTAAAACCCATGCATAGAAAGTGTTAAAACTTAAACTCCCCCACCCCTCCAAAACAAAAACAACATGCTAAGGTTGTTTCAAATAAAATTGCAGTTGCGTTGAAGGAGACAGAGATCTCCATCTTTGGCAGGACATTTTTATTTATTTGAAAAGTTTTATATAGCGCTGGCTAGACCCGGAGGTATCAAAGCGCTTTACATGAGGACGAGCATTGTTTCAGAGCATAGTTACAAGTTAAACAGTTTCAGAGCATGGTTACAAGTTGCTGGAGTGTAGTTACATGTGTTAAAAACATATACGTAAGCGAAAAAGCAGGTAAGGGGAGAGATTCACGGGAGAGGGGATAGGAGATGGGGAGGTAGACAAAGAATGAAAGAGGTGGGGGAGGGTGAAAGAAACACAACCAAGGAGAGAAGGAAAAACAGTGTCCAACGTCCGTTGTGCTGTGATCCCAGTGGAAATGGTGTCATTCCCACACCACCTCTGTGTGCGGCTCCCTTTACGCTGTGGACTCTCTCAGAGGGGTGTTTGAGACTCCAGGGCATACATACTGGATCCCTCCCCAACAAGGGGAGAGGGAGTGCTTTGGTAAGGGGCGCCTTTCCCACACCTCCGTTGTGTGTGGCTCCCTTGCTGCTGTGGACTCTCTCAGAGGGGTCTCTGAGACTCCAGGGTATAGATGCTGGATCCCTCTGCAACAAGGGGAGAAGTAGTGCTTTGGTAAAGGGCACATGGTTACAATAGTTAGAGTTGCAAAAGTCCAATACAGAAGAAAAAGTCCCCAGAAGAAGAAAGAGGGAAAGGGGACAAGAGGGCTGGGAAGAACCAGTTGCGTTACATAAGGTCTTTGGATTACACGAGTTACATACTAGATACAAACAGAAAAAATTGAAAATGTACAAGTTTTAAAGTCATTCAAGGAGGAGATATAAACAAGAAAAATTGCAAATGTAGAAGTTGTAAAGTCACTCAAGAAAGAGATACAAACGGAAAACTCTAAAATCACATAGGAATGGTAGTAAGTAAAGGTCTACTACATATACTAGTGGTTAGAGTTCTATATATACAAATAGTAAGTTCATACAGCATTACATTTAAACAGCGATTAGGCTTGGACAAATATATCTTACATATGGACATACATATATATATTTATGAGTTACAGAAGCATGGCTCAGGCATAGGGGAAAAAGCAGGCAAAGAGAGATACATTCAGGGGAGAGAAGAAAGGAATAATAGAAGTGGAAAAAGTGAGGGCCCCCCTGCCCTGACCCACCGCAGTGCAATGCCCGCTCCTCGAAGCCAAACTGGGCCAGGTCCATAAAGCCACCACCTTGAGTGTGACAGACTGCGGGAAAGATCATTCCAGGGAGCACACCTCGCTGGGATATGGTCCCCAGAGCCGTCGCTTTATGATCGGAATATGCAGCGCTGCATGAGAAATGTTTTATGTGGCTTCAGGAGTCGTCAGGGCGAGCCGACATGATGGAGGCTCAACAGAGCTTAAAGAGACGCCGCCATCTTCTTCATCATGTCAAGCCACGCCACATTTAACAAGGGTCCACATACCACCATATACTGCGATCCCAGGGGCCTGCTCCTTGCTGAGGCTTGGCAATCCTCCCACCCGCTCTCCACACTCACCGCCTCCTGCTGCATGTGTCCCGTGAGGTGAGAGCAGGGGGCACTACAGCACGTTACCGGCTGCATTGGCCCGCATCACCCGGTCAACCGTCTCTGCCCCAAGACCGTAGTCAGTTCTGTGCTCGCTACTCAGGAAGGGCCTCACCACAGAATACGCCCGCCTGGTCCCCCGGGCTGTTCTCTGTAGTTCTGTACCTGCCAACAGCTCCTTGTCCTCCCTCACTTCTACACAGATGTCTGCACGCTCACCTCTTCGATGTCCGCCTGCATATCATTATGCGGGGAGATCGAGACTTCCTTTTATCTCTAGGGGGCCTCGTGCTGCTGCCCCACGGACCCTCATGTCTCTGCGTCACCATCTACGGCATCACAGCGCACCTCCCTCGGCCATCGGGTGCTGACTCATAGCTCCCCATGCGCCATATTTGCAGACTAACTGACAGGGACGTTGCTGCTCAAATCTCTGCGATGCAAGATCGGGAAAGGGTGACTTCCGGCTTCAGGTGATCCGCCTGCATTCCAGTTGCGGAATCACTGTTCTGGAGGGTTGGCCAACATGGCAGAATTATTCTTCCCTTGGTCAGAACTCTGGGTACACCCCTGAGGTATGTCAAGGGAAATGTGGAACTTCCGATGCAAATCCCGTAGTGGGACAGGTTTTCCCAGCACTGAGATTGATGCCACTCTGGCTACTTGCACAGGCCTAGGTGTGAGTTACATCTGCCTGTAATAGGGTCTGCCCCTTTGAAGCTTGTACAGTTGATCCCCCAAACATATTGTTCTATATTGTTAGTAATTGGGTTTCTCGTTGGCTAGAGTATGCACCTAAGCCAGGCAAAACCTACCACTCTAGTCAGGGTAAGGGAGTTACACTTCCAAGATAACCCCTGCTCACCCCCTTGGTAGCTTGGCAGAGCAGTCAGGCTTCTCCCAGAGGCAATGTGTAGAGCATTATGCGCAATACGCACACACCAGTGACACACTAGGCACGCCTCAAAAATAGACTCCAGACAAGGGTATATAAAAATATCCTTTGTATTATACACAAAACACATTAGACCACAATCACATAAATCACTTTTCCTCAAAGCAATTATCTTAACAATACATAGGTCTTACACCACTTTGCCAACTAAGCATTGGTCATAATATTACGGCCATAGATAACTTTGCCAGTTAGGCCATTGTCATAACACAATATTTAGGGCAATAAAGCAAATAGTTAAAACTTGCCCATGTTAGGAAAAACATAATTGTTGCACAAAATATGTAGATCCTACAAATGGTACTTAAACCTAACAGGTTTTTCACTGTTATTCCAGTGAAACCTGAAGCCCGGCGCACCAGTGCTCCTGGGTGGCATTATACCACAAGCTCGATGGGGGCTTCCCCAGCACATGGTCAACTTCCCAGCAGAGGCCTCCGTTGAGGTTTCACTCTGCACACCATTCAACTTTTTAAGTGCCCCCAAGATTTATAATATTGCAGCTGCCTGCGATGGAGCAGCGCAGTGCAAGGGCTGTCCGGGGCTTCAATGTCCCACTACAGGTAGGAAACATGGGAGGCCTCGCTGGGCCCTCCACTCCTGACTCATCATCGACATGGCTGCCCGTGAGACTGCGGTGCAGCGGGAGTGAGCACTGGGGGCCTGACCCCAGGTTAGGGGTGTCGCTGATCCTGAGCCCTCACAGGGCTCAGGTCCCACCTTGCTGCTGGTGGCCCTCCATTTCTGCTCCCATGTGGGATGTCAGCAGAGCTCCTCCACCTCCTCTGGCTCCCAGTCTCAATTTCTTGCCGGTTGCTGAACGGACGGGCCCACAGTGAAAAACAGGCACGCTGGGGCTACACTCGCGTGGCCCTGCCGCTTCCTTTTCTCTTCATTTGTAGCCTCCAGAAACTGAATATATTGTTAGATCTCCTGGGTGTCTGAGATTGGTGAAGCCCTGAAGAGGTGCAACTTTCAGAATTTCCTTTCATGGTCGACCAGACATCAACGTCAGCCCTCGTTTGACAGATCAGCCAGTGCATTTAACTAGAACCGCTAGGTTAAGTCATAAAGTGGCTAATAAATGTGCCACACAATCTCTTTCTGCATCATAGCCCCGTCACCCCAGGGGGTTCTTCGTCCCCAGAGATGAGTCGGCTACAGTCGGCATTGTCTCGTTGAGGATGAGCCCGCTGCTGCCTGCTGCCGCGAGAAGTCTCAGCCCCTGACAAATCGCTCGGCGCTGCTGCCTGCTGCCGCGTGAAGCCTCTGACCCCGAAGACGCGATCCTGCAGACCCCCTGCTGCCACGGATACCCTGGGAGCAGCCCTGCAAAGGTGGGTTTCTTGCAGGCAAGAAATGGATGGACACTGCTCTTGCACAGTCCGGCTAGACCCCCAGATGTCTGCAAAAAGTTGCTGTTAACATCAGCACAACTACTGTGCAGAAACCACATACCGGCACAAAGACTCTGCAACAATACTCCAACCTGGCCACGCACGCACATCAAAGTACCAGTACTCTTTACACACTGCAACTGTATTCTTTTTGGCTAGACCTTGATAAATTCATCACTTGGCTGGCAACATCAACGGGCTTGTTCAACAGAATCTACAAAAAGGTATTTATTTACCCCACTCGACTATTCACATTTTTTAGAAAAAGCCTCCTTTGTACAAAATGGCTGGGGTCATAAAACTGTAGCAATAAATCCCCTCCTGTACCTCTGATACCCACGAGGCTCCTCAGTTTAACTCCCCCACACAAGACCACCAAAATAGAGATAAGACTCCTTCCCAGCAAGCTAAGAACTGGGCTTGCTCAAAAAGAAACTGAAATAGCCCTTCCCTGGTCTTAAAGCAACAACAACTAACAGAGGACCATCGGCTCTATCTCCCCTATTTGGCGGCCATTTTAGACTGGTCTCTCTCTTTCTTCGGCGGCCATCATGGACTAGTCATTCTCACTTCCTGACCAGCCCCTAAGAACTGGCCTTTTTTTTTTACTAATATCAACTACCGCACACCTACATAGCTCTGTATCTAAACACTGTGATTAAGTGTCTGCCTTTTATTGCAGTATTGTATTTTTATTTTTATTTCTTATTTTTACACATTTGTTGTACTTCTATTTGTATTCTGTGCATTTTTATACCCTGTACCCATGTCACTGTATCTTCACCTGTAATTCACCGATTACTACCTCATATATGTGTGATTAAGTACCTGCCTTTTATTGCAGTATTGTACTCCTACCTGTACTTTGTAGAGTTTTTGTACCCTGCACCTATGTCACTTTTTCTTCACCTGTGGTGCACCGATCGCTACCTCATATATTTTTTGGCTGCTTACTAGTGTCATCTATGACTCAAGCAGCTTTTGTTTGCACCTATACTCTGTTCCTGCATAGCATCAGTATTATACTATTATTTGTATACTGTACACTTCTGTAAGCTGCACTCACTCCACTCCCATGATCTACAAGCAACAACACCAAAAAGAGGACTATCGTCTCGATCTCCCCTAATTGGGCGGCCACCTTGGTCTGGTCTCTCTTTCGCTTTGGCGCCCATCATAGACTAGTCATTCCCACTATCTGAACATACCCTAAGAGCTGGCCTGTCTAGACCAATCTCATCTACCACAGACTTTACATAGCTCTGTATTTATATCTTCGTGTGATTAAGTGTCTGCCTTATATTGCAGTTTTATACCTCTACTTGTATTTTATACACTCTGTGTAAACTGCACCCATTTCACTTTTCCCTAACCGGTATTGCACCGATCGCTACTTCATACTGTACCGGTTGCTCACTAGTGTCATACTTGTCTACTGTATCCTTCTGTCTGCACCTATATTGATTCCAGTATATCTTTAGTATTTTACTCCTATTTGGTATATTGTATAGTTTGTAAGCTACACCTATTGCACTGCTATCCCTATTATGCACTGATTGCTACCTCATATATTTTGCTCACTCTTGTAAGCTGCACACATTCACTTTTATTACTGGATTACACCGATGCTAACTCCTGCATTCTGGTTATCTTTGGCTACCCACTAATGTCACTTTGGCTCCATGTAACTGGCTGCTACCTCTTTTACCTTGTACATTTTTTGTAAGCTGCATCCACTCACCGCTACTTACGGACTGCACCGACTGCTACCTCTTATATTGTGGTTATTTTTGGCCATTCACTAGTGTCACTTTTGTGCTAAGTAACTTACGACTGACAGTTGTCATTTGCGCATGTGTATTATTATCGTTCTCCCTCCCATACCCACCTCTACAGCTATCCCAACATGGATCTCATCGGCAAGGAAACATATAGAATAAATTATCCATCCACACTCACCAAAAAAGCCGCTAAACGCTTTAAACACAACTTCCTGAGGTCCCACCCCGAAACCCCCTTTTCCGACACCTACTTCTCACCGGTCAATGGATCCCTGAACATTGATATCATCTTCCACACCTCACGTAGAGCTCAATGGAGAGAAGCGTTCCTCACCCTACTCACCGTCTCCACCACCAGGAAAACGGCTCATGGCCTAACTCTCTCCATCACACCATCCCAACTCTTCCCTGGCAGAATCACCATTACTATCTACAATAACGGGATTGTCCTAATTCAATCCACAGACAAGAACCTGGAACTCCTAGACAACCTGTTCCCCAAGTTCAAAGAGCACCTTTCCAAGCCCCGGACCTCCACCCATATCTCCTCCAGCACTATCACTCCTGACATCACAGCCCCCTCCCACAACACTTCCAACCTAGCTCAGCATCAGAACGACACGCACCCCACCTCTACCCCCAGCACCCTAGTCAATCACCCACTTGCTGTTACCACCCCACATTCCTCAATCACAGTCACAAATCTCTCCCCCTCACACACTAGCCGCCCCCCTAACACCAACACTTGGACCCCCACACATACCACTCTCTCCCCTGACACCACAGCTCCCACCCACAATCCCGCTAACCTAGATCAGCATCAGAACGACACGCATAATGACAATTCCCACCCTTTGTCCCCCCCCACTCTCAGTCCCCACTACCACCCGCTAATTAACCACACAGAGCACACCACATCTATTATTATAACTCCCCCTCCTCACAACAGGACCATCTCCAAGACCACTTCCCCCCCACGCTCAGCCCTCACTACCCCTCAGGCTACCCCATCACCACCAACATACACGCCACCTCCACCCCGCTCTCTCCGCCTGCCACCAATGCCCTCCTCTACGCCACCAACCTCCTCCGTACTTCGTCCACTCCCATCGCCCCCATACCCTCTCTCCTCCCTAACACCAACTCATACGCCGGCACCACGGAGCCCTGCATGAACACCAACCCACCCCCCCCACCCGCACGCTAATTCCCAGGTCAGCCACTCACCCATGACTACCTCCCCCAGCACTAACACCTATCCCACGCTGGACAAGATTATGACCTCCCTTCTCCAGTTCAAAGAAGACATACACACCATCAAAGAAGACATTCACACCATCAAAGAGCTACTGATCACACCCCCCAGACACACCCCACTCACCACCCCCCCCTCAACTGGCTCCCCACCCGTCCTAATGACGCGTGCAAGCTACACCCCTCACACAGGACCGTGATCCATGCCCACAACCGCAACAACCGCACCCGCCGCCCACAGTGGACCGCGATCCCTGCTCACAATCGCAACAACCGCCCACGTCGCACATGCAACCCTCTTTCGGATATCGACACTCTTACCCTCCTCCGCTCCTACGACCCAGCTCCCCTAATCCACACAACCGCCACACACCTCCCAATTCCCACGATACACTCAAATCCCAGTAGACCCTCCACACTAAACAACAGAATATCCGTCCCGAATAACCTTAGAAAAGTCCCCCTCTCTCTAGTACCCTCTACCTCCCCTAACACACCCCGTCTCAAATGCACTCTCCTCAACTGCAGATCGGCTTCTAGGCACTCCTCTGCCATTGCCGATCTCATTCTATCATTGGACCTTGACCTAATCATCTTGAATGAAACCTGGCTAACCGAATCCTCTACACCTATAATGGACATTCTGGTTCTCCCCAACTACCACATCATTAGGCTTGACAGGCCTGGCAAGATAGGTGGTGGAATTGCATGCATATACAGGAACAACCTTTCTGTCCTGAAAGTCTCCGCACCTTCCCTACCCTCCTTAACTTCCTGCGAATACATCTGCCTCGATATTATCAGTGAGGGTAAACCGATATGCTCTCTTCACGACATTTACCACCCACCCAGAGACAACCTCACCTTCGCACAACAAATCATGGACATAATTTCAACTAACACCGGACGACAGCTCACCCAAATATACCTTGGTGACTTTAACCTCCACTGGAATGATCACAATGATGCGGTGGTAAATAGTCTTAAAAATTTCCTCAACGCCTTGGACCTCACACAATTATGCAACACTCCGACCCATGAGAAAGGTTCTATCCTCGACCTTATCATCGCCAAAGAGGACGCTATTCAACTTGAGTCTATCCAACCTTGTGACTGGTCAGACCATCATATAGTCGCATTCTTCATCAATGAAAAAGTCAAACTCAACATGACTCAATCCACCAGACCTAAAATATGGAAAAGAGACTTGAAAAAACTCAACCCATACTCCCTACCCCCAAACAGCCGCAACCTCTTGCTCCCCCCCACGGACGCTACAGATGTCCAATCCTTGACTGACCACTATCTCAACGCCATGACCTCAATAATTAATGAGGCTGCTCCCATGCAACTAAAAAGAGTTTCCGCTAAAATATCCAATCCATGGTACGACGGGAGTCTCAATGAAGATAGACGAGCCATGCGAATGGCAGAGCGCACCTGGAGAACAGCCCCCTCTGCACTGCACCTGAAAACCCTGAAGAAAAAGAGAAACGCCTACTTCAGGAAAATAAAGCGCTCAAAAGCAAACTTCTTCAGCCTCCAGCTCGATCAAGCAAAAAACCGTCCAAGAAAGCTGTTTGAGCTAATCAGAACACAAGCCAAGGAACAACCCCAACCTCTCAGTACTGTGGGCAAAGCACCCTCCTGTGAAGAATTCGCCGTTTTCTTTACCCAAAAAACTGACAACATAAAGAGTGATCTCCGCATTGACGCAAGCCTCTACACCACACCCAACTGCATAACACCCACCAAACTAAAAAACAATGCTACATGGTCATCCTTTGACACCTACTCCGAAGAAGAAATAGGCAAACTGCTCAGCACCTTGAAACCTTCTAATCACCTCACGGATCCCCTCCCTGCCAACGCTGTCAAAGATTTCACCCCATGGCTCCTTCCACTGTGGACTAAAATTATCAACAGCTCGCTCCAACAAGGAACAATCCCTGACTCCCTCAAAGTTGGACAAGTCACACCCTTACTAAAGAAACCTACGGCCGACCCATCCGACCTAAACAACTACCGGCCCATTACCAATATTCCCACTCTCGCCAAACTATTGGAAGAATGCGCACAACTACAGCTAACTAAACACATTGATCAGTTTGATCTCCTCAACGCTCATCAATCAGGCTTCCGAGCAGGACACAGTACTGAAACTGCTATGACTCACATAATTGACGACGCCCTACAAATGTTGGATCAAAATGATACCTGCCTCCTCATCCTTCTTGATCTCTCCTCAGCATTCAACACTGTTAAACATGAGAACTTACTCGAACTTCTGAACACAAGAATGGGCCTATCTGGGACGGTGCTCAAGTGGTTCACCTCCTTCCTACACAAGAGGTCGCAGAAATTCAAGAGTAACAACCTGATGTCCTCGCCAATACCTGTTTCGTTAGGTGTCCCCCAAGGATCCTCCCTATCACCAACTTTGTTCAACCTAGTTATGGAACCTCTCACCACCTTGCTACAAGCATCCAATGTTCTATTTCACATGTACGCAGATGACACCCAATTATATCTCAAACTACAATCCCCCAAGGACATTTTACTCCTGAACTCAACGATCAGAAGCACCCAATCCTGGCTTGCCAATAATCATCTCAAACTCAGTGCTCTGAAAACAGAGTTCCTTCTGATCTCACCTCCCGCGAAGATCTCTACCACTCAAACATGGCTTAAACAGCTAACTGCACTCAATGTCCTACCCACCATCGTGGACTCAGCAAAATCTCTAGGCATAACTCTCGACTCCAATCTCAACATGCAGCATCATATCAGCAAGGCTACTAAGGGAGCGAACTTCCAAATCAATACCCTGAGGAAACTTAAACCCTTCCTACCAGTCAAAGACGTCCAAACTGCAGTACAAGCACTAGTAATTCCGCTAATTGAATACGGCAGCACCGCCCTCTGCGGTTTCCCGTTAACCACCACTGCACCCCTAAGAGCCTCTCTAAACGCTGCAGCGAGACTCATCACTGGGTCAAAAAAACACTCGCATATCTCCCCTGACTTGAAATCCTTGAACTGGCTGCCTTTTGTAATCGACATGAATACATCTGAAAATCGCATGCATGACACACAAGGCTGTACACCTGAGCTCTCCCGGATACCTCACCCAGAAGCTGTCAATCTCTGGCGGTTCTAGAAACACTAGAGGCACTAACAATCTTCTGCTAAAACCTCGAAGATTAGGGAAGGAAAAAACTTATAAACGCTCCTTCTCAGGAATGGCACCCAGGATCTGGAACTCACTCCCTCCTGAAATCAGGCTCATCCCCTCCGTCACACTTTTTAAGAAAGAAGTAAAAGCTATTCTCATGGACAAATACACTTGATCTATTAACGTGAATCTGTAAAGTCTCTGCACCGATCTGTATTATTCTGCTCGATTCCTACGACTATGTGTTTTTCCTGTATTATTCTGCTCGATCCCTACGATTATGTGTTTTTCCTGTATTATTCTGATCGATCCCTACGACCATGTGTTTTACCTGTATTATTGATTCACTTACCTGACTTTCTACTTGCAGTATTGATTTACCTGTGCTTTTATGTTCCCTCACGTACCTACCCATCCTACTTACTACCCACAATGTCCATATACTTAAGGACCTGCTATTCACTCTCATGTTGATATTCCCTACTTTGTAAAGCGCTCTGATATCTGCAAAGATCTTGTTCGCGCTATATAAAACTTTCAAAATAAATAAATAATAAAAATGAACATTCTGCAAACAAACCAACTGGGAATAGGAATGTGTGGTCCACTATGGTGCTGTTGTGGTCTTAGAATGCAGACATCCCCCAACAATTTCGATAGGCACACATCCACAGTGGCCTATAACACATATATCTATTCTCTGTCTCTGTATATCCAGTACTTGTATACAAGTTACCAGTTTGCATCTTACATTATCAACAAAACTTAAACCGTGTACAATTTAGAATTGGGAAGGAAAGTATATTGGCATACCCATTGTAAAGTAAACAATGCATATATCAATGCATATTTATCTTGAAAAATAACACTGACTCTTAAAAAATGCAGCCATATTGTGTAATAACTAGGCGTGGATCTACGTACCTTTAGAATCATAATTTCCAAATAGCGATTATTTTTTTCTAATCGATATTATTAATGTCTACTCTAAATGTTTGAATGTTTTCTTTTTAAATTAGCGATTCCTACTGGTCAACAAATCGACCTAGCTCATAAATACTATTGAGGTTAGCGCAATTTGCAACCTGCTAGGAATCAACATAATCACAGGAATAGAGCTCTGCTTGGTTTAGCAGATCATCATGCCTGTGGTTACTTTTTAATAAAGCAATCTTATACCCTGCTGTTTCCTTTAAAGGAAATGGGACTTTGTTTAAAAAGAAAAGTTTATTTTTTTTCTATTTGCTTTTTTAATAAGATGTAGTGGCCCCATGGACTACTGCCTCCTCTTAAATAAACTATGGGGCATATTATCAACAATTAGCGATATTTATCGCTAAAGAAGCTTAGCGACATTTTTTTTATCGCCAAGCATCGCCGGATTTTATCGCAGAGATAATGTGCTATTAGCAACGTTTATCTCCAATGCGATAAAAAAACCAGCGATAGCGGCGAAATGCGTGAATATTGCTGGAAAACCAGCGATATTCACGCATCATCGCCAATAGGGTTTTTGCCAGAATATCCACCTCCCATTGGATATAATGGCTAAGAACTGGTATGAGCATGCGTTAGTTTTTAGCCATATTCACGCTTGGCGCAAATTTTTTTATCGCTACGCCTGCCTTGCTAATAGGCGATAGCAACGTTAGCGACTGCTTTCAGTCGCTAACTGGTTGGGTACGCCCACTTTGTATTTCATTAGTGATAAATATCGCTGACATGCAAAGCGGGCTCCAAACCGCTCGCTATCACCTAAAAGCTGTCGCTAACTAATGTTAGCGACAGCTTGCTAATAGGGCGAGGAAATTATCACCGCTTTGCGGCCAAAAACGGCCGCAAAAGTGGCAAAAATTTAATTTCGCCTACCTTGATAATATGCCCCTAAGTTTTACATTCACAAAGCGGAGGGGATCCTCTCTGGAATGGGTTACCACTAGTTGTTTGTCGTCTGGAAAGTATTAGACATTCATGTACAAAGATTCCAGTTAAGAAATAGTAAATTGCAACATTTAATAATGGGAGAGGTGTGGCGCCGCGGCCAGGGCGACTGACGCTGGAATCTGGGGACCACGGTTCGATCCCCGGCTCCGGCGGCAGGTTAGCCCAGCACCATGTGACTCTGGGCAATAGCTCACTTAATCTTCCCGACGGCCCCCAGCGCCTAGAGACCCTTACGGGTGATTGTGCGCTTTACAAATGTGGACTTTACTTTATAATGCTCAAATTGTGATTTCCTATAGGGAATGTACTGGAAAATGAATTCTGCAAAAGCGCGCCAACTTTTACTGAATGCATTTGTATTTTGCCTCTACCTGCTCCTAAAAATCTTTTTGTGAACATTAACAACAGGAAAGGGATCCCCAAAGGATCCCTTCAGTTTGGAATGGCATACCACCACCTTTGACGAGAAGGTAAAATATTATTGTTTTGCAACTGGATTTCAGCCACAAAATAATAATACATCCGTTAAGCAATCTGAATCTGGAAGGATGCCATTTCAAAATACCGTTTTGGTATTTGTTCCCGAACCAACATTGGGATTCAGGAAGATTCTGTAACATCTTACTGTATCGGTGTTTGGGGTATGAAAATAGAAAAAAATTCATTTCGCAGTCAAAAAGGCTCTGATTTAAAAATTAAGTGTATAACAGAACTTAAAATAGTTTAGCACATGTGGGCTCTAATGCTTTGTGAGCCAAATTCAGTTGCAAAGCAATAATACATACCATTGTGATTCGGTATTTGAAAGTGACTCTCCTTCCAAATACTGACTCTGTACTTGGTCGCAAACCCAAATTGTGATTTGGTAACATGTTACTGCATCGCAGGTTGGATTTCAAACATACCAAAAAGCTTTTCTGCAGTTACAAATGTCTGATTTGCAGAATTGGCTCATTTGCAAGTCCAAAACATCTTAGTACATCAGTGTGCAATTTTCTGAGAGTCTGTAAGTTCCTCATATACCATCAGAAAAGCATAATGTTGTAGGTATACCTTTAAGACCTGCCATGTTAAGACCTCCTTCCCAGTCACTTGTTATAAAAAAAATTGATGTAGGGGGTAACCTCAAGGTCCTGACTTCAGTTTGCCCACCTCACCAGAATATTGATTGGTTTGCCAAGGAAACCTTCTTCGAAAGATGAAACCGGAAGAACCTGTTAAAAAAGCTCAACACGTTTGTAAATGACCCAGAAAACACCAGTTCAAGTGGTAGGTGGTAATGAGAGCATGGGGACAAGCTCACACACACATGCATGCTTACTCACACCCATGCATTCACAAGCACAAATGCACACACACAGTCACAACCCTATTCTCATCATGGACTCACGTTTGCTCATAGATTAATACACACACACACACACACACACACACACACACACACACACACACACTAAACATTAAATTAAAACATGACACAACTTCTGCAGCATTTCTGGAGGGAAGAGTTAACTGTTCCAAGAAGGATGAGTCTGACACCACCTCCTACTGGCTCAGCCAGTGAGTGGAGGCGGACGTCTCTTACTAGTCACAGAGTGGGATGGGGTCAGTGAAACTGCTGACCCCACTCCACTTTGTGATGAGGTGTCACAGATAGACCCTTGGCACAGGGCACTTCAGGGTTTAAAACTGAAGCACCCAGGTCTTAGGCTATCAGTGGTGTGCCCTCCAGTCAAGAGGGGAAGTTCCTCCAAGTGCTCTGTCAGGCTGAAGAGGTTGCACTCACAGGAGCTGTGACATCTTCAGCCAGGAAGAGTTCATCTCAGGCTGCCAGGCGTCTGCACATATCTAGCTCCTGACTGCCTGACCTGAAAATAAACAAAAATGATTTGTCAAGCTGACTTTTGCTCAGCCTGACAGACTCTTTATGTCAGCCAAAAGTCTAAAAATTTGATAAAATGTAAGAAACAGCATTGATCAGAAAGAGCATAGGCTACTCTCCTACATGTGTAAGATCCAAAAAATAAGGAATAATTTTGGAGGCTTGGCATGAAAGAGTTTATTGGGCCAAGTAATAATAGAACTCCTTTGAGTAAGTAGTCTACTTACTTCGTTTCCCTAGCAAGGAGATCAGTTGCTCCTGTTGAGATTGTTTAATTAATTGCACTAGGGAACACACGCATCGTCAACATTACAGCTAATTACATGCTGTTTCATTCAATGCAGTTGTCCAATGCTAAATGTCAAGATGGGGTATACATTAACATTCTAAAAAATTTGACCTATGGTGGTGGGCAGCGATATTAGCCACAGTGCTCACTTCTGTTTTTAAAGGCATCAAACTACCTAGTCAATGGAGGGGAGCAGCTGTGGCCGCAATCTATAAAAAAGAGGGTTCATGTAACTCTGGTAAGTGCAAACTGCTGACTGTGCTATGTCCATCAGCTAAACTGTTTTGAAAAAATCATTGTGATTCAGCTAGAATCCTGGAAGGAAGCAAATAATATCTTACTCTTTACACAACTAGGTTTCCATAAAAACCTCAATTTTACTCCTGGACGAATATGCCTTTACCTACCTGCAAAAAAGCCCCAAATTCTCCTGCACTTTTTTGTTAGTTCACTGATTTCTCTTTTTTTTTTATCTTATTGATGGCCAGAGCTGGCATTAGGGCAGTGCGACTGGTGCGGCCTCACTGGGCGCTGACCTGTGGAGGGGGGCGCTGTGACCTCAGGGGGGCACTGTGCCTGGCAATATCATGATAGGAGAGGTGCACTTTTGCAGGTGGCAGTGAGATATTCCGAGGAGGTGGTCATGGGATGCGGGGGCGCCAAAAGTGATTGGCGCACCGGGCGCCACCAGGGCTAAAGCCAGCCCTGTTGATTGCAATAAACTATGGAAAAAAAATCACACCTATTTGACAGTTTCATAGGTAGGATCAATATTTTAATGAAATCTTATTCAAAGGCTTGGGTACATATCATAAATAGTGCATGTTTCTGTGTGCTTGCACTGTATAAAGTGTATTAATTTAAATCAATATTCCTCCAATTTACCACATAAATTGAGAAAGCACATTTTGGACACAAATAGAGGCAAACCTTGCTCACTGTTTCTGAACAGGGCTAACAGAAAATCAAGCTCTAACTTGCAGAAATAATGGGTTAATTGAATGAACTTCAAGCAGTGGTGCAAGTACATAAAACAGGTGCTCAGCTCAGTGCTGAGCCAGCACAGCTGCTCAAGATATGGTGCTTGTGCTTACCCGCCGAATGCCGAAATAGTCTCCTCCACTCTTGAATCTTTAATCTTGCCGAAGTGACACAGTAATCCTAATATTGTTTTCAATATGTGCTACACATATTATTTTAGAATCTTTAGCTATGGGTCATGGCTGCAGTATGCCAGAGTGTATGCTAGACATTCTGAATGCCTATGTCCTTAACAGAGCATTGAATGACAATATAGATAAACCTAAAATACTAATCTTCAGGTAACATTGTTCCCTGCCAACTGGCATCTAACCAGTTTGAAATTAGAAAAGGTGAATGCAGAACTATCTATGCCAAATATTTGATAGAGAATTGCAATGGAGTCCATTAAATATGATAAGCATGAATCAGTGAAAACTACGAAGAATGTAATGAAATGATTTACTTTTATACATGGCTGTGTCAGCACTTTTCACTAATAAATGGAAAGAACTGATGCACATGATTGAGGCCATGTTAGCCCCAAATGGCAAGGGCAATTGTGGAAATAAAGAAAAGATTTGTGGGACAAAATTCAAAGTAAAAACCTTACAGCTTCATTCAAAATGTAAGAATCTTTACAGAAAGCAAAAAGAAATACGTCTGATTCAAATAACACCAAAATATATCCAATTGTGAGAGGTCATAACATAAGAGAATTAGCCAGAACCGAAATATTGTTGAGCAAAGAACTATTATAAATTCACTCAGTGGTTACTTCAATGAAGAGTCTAAATATACTCCAAGAAGTATAATCAGAGAACAGTCTGACATATAAACATACTATTGAGTCTACTTTGTGAATATGAGCAAAAACGTCTGGCACAGATCCCAGAAAGGGCACATTTTATAGTTTAAAACAAGTGAAAAGCCACACACTTGATTTGGCATGAAGTGGCATCAAGCAACTGTGCTAAGAATGGCACATGACAAAAACCAACCAACATTGTAAAAATCGTGCTGCATAAAATAGGATACGCTAGTAAATAGACAGATCATTGATATTCTTTGGGCACCACAACATACAAGGAATGCAAATTGTATTGTACTATTGCAGCAAACCAAACAATACGTTATTTAGAATTTAATGAAATACAGTCGTGGCCAGGGCAGTTGCAGGCCTTGAAAATATGTTTACTTATGTGGCACATCTCACAGTAAATGGCTTCCTTCTCAGGCAGCACAATTCAATACATTTTATTTAGTTCAAGAAAACAGCACTGTAACGTCAATCCCATTTTGGCCTTTTTATGAAAAGGAAAAACACAGAAGTGAAACGTGCACATGGGAACTTATTCATAAAATTAGAAAAAACACGTTTTCTTCAGCAACTTTAAAGTCGATTTAACTGCACCCAGGCTGAAACCCAGTAAGTTAGAATTGCTGCCTAGTTATGTTAATTTAAACACACATAAAAACAGTTTTAACTTGCTAATAAAAACTGTCTCTCAGTGGCTACTCTGTCCAGCATTTGATTGAATAATACAAGGCTAAGGTTAAAACAGTGTAATCATAGGGTGCACCCTTATGGTTTCCTACCTTAGAGGAAAACTACTGACCTCTTGGTATGTTTGAACTTCCATTAGCAGGGCAACTAGTGCACCTTCCCATTGTCTGTCATTCATTGGCCCCAGTTCAGCCACTCCTAGTCCACCCAGCCACCTGGCTAGCCACTGTAGCTTGCCCACCAGAAAATATCATTTAAAACTGGGGGCTCCAAGTTCATCCATCTCTGTGAACCATTGCAGGGTGGTAAGTGATACTCTATGTCTGCCACCATTCTAAATCAAGTCCCTTAGCAATATGTCAGCCCGTTTAAACCAGGTTCACGGAAGTGTTAGAGCATGAATGGGAGCATGTTATGTTATGTTAGAATAGATTTCTAGAGTGCACAGCTACTCAATATAATGTCCCGGCGCTTAAAGACAGAGAGGACCAAAAATGCAGTGGGAGACAAGAGAGAGAAAATGAGAAACCCGAAGAAGACAGAAAATGTTTATATTGTTTGTTGAAACAACTAGTGCCACTTGCACTTGAAAGGAGCGACCGCCTTTGCGGGCTCTAAGATATTTAGGGGTGACCATAAGATGTTGATGGGCAGATCTGAGAGATCTGCCAGGTACATAGAAAGAGACTCTTCTAAAGATGTATTTTGCTCCTATACCGTGCTGGGCCTTAAAGGCTAGGACCAGAGCTTTGAAGCGGATTCTACTGCACACCGGTAACCAGCGCAGATTTTTAAGGTAGCGGGAGATCTGATCTCTAGGCCCAAGACTCAGAACAGCCCTGTCTGCCGCGTTCTGCACTACCTGCAGTTTATTAGGTAAGAACTCCGGGAGTTCCAAATAGAGGACGTTGGCATAGTCCAACCTTGAAATGAGAAGGGCCTGAATAACTATTTTTCTATGCTCGGTCTGTAATAGAAATAAAAACCTTCGGAGCATCTTCAGGAGGCCGAAACAGGTCCCAACTGCCGACTGAACCTGAGGTACCATTGAGAGGGCTTCATACATTTTTACTCCCAAGTTCTTTACAGTCATGACCGCAGCCTGGGGAGGAGACATGTCTTGAGGCCACCATTGTTTCCAGACGTCCAACGGGGGGGAGCTGAAAAAAATGTTTTCAGACTTATCTGTATTACATTTCAGATGGTTATGTTTGAACCAGGCAAATGTTTCTTTCAGGCACTTGTTGATCTTCTCCCCGTTGAACTCCTCACCCTTCCTGCAGGTGAACAGCAATTGAGTGTCATCGGCGTACGATATTATTGTGACCTCGTTCTCTTCAGCCAAGGTAGCTAGGGGGGCCATGTACAGATTAAAAAGTACCGGGCTCAAAATAGAGCCCTGTGGCACACCCACACTCAAAGTCCTCACACTGGCCGAAAAGGGAGGTGACCAGTCCTCCTGGTTTCTACCCTCTAAGAAGGAGGCGAGCCACTTCAACAGCATGCCCTTAAACCCACACTTCCCCAAACTCTGCAGGAGGTGGCCGTGGGGCATGGTGTCAAATGCCTCCGAGAGGTCCAAGAGGACCTGGACCGCTTTGCCACCTGCGTCCATGGTCTCCTTGATGGATTCAGATACCTCCAATAATGCCGTCTCAGTACTGAAATTCTGTTTGAAGCCGGACTGGTTTGGATGAAACAGATTGTTAGCCTCTGCAAAATTGGTGATCACTGTGTGGACGTATTTTTCAACTGTTTTTGCAAAAAAAGACAGAAGAGAAATGGGTCTATAGTTAGTAGAGACCATGGGATCTCCCATGGTTTTTTTTAATAAAGGAATTATTTTCGCCCTCTTACATCCTACTGGGACTGGTCCGTTAAGGAGGGGACGTGTTCAAAACACGGTTTACAGTGGGGTTCAAAATCTCTGCCATGGAAGCCAAAAATGTGGCCGGGCATGGATCTTCAGGTGAGCCAGATTTCAGACCCTTCATTATTGCCAGGGATGTCTCTAGGGGCATAGGCAGGAAGATGGAGAGGGAGAGCCTCTCTTCCAGGCACTGGGGGACAGCCCTTTGAGTTGCCAGCACATCTTTCATGTCTGGGCCATCAAACGAGTATTTTATAGTTACTATCATTGTGTAAAGAAAATTGGCTAAGTTCCCAATCCACTCGTCAGAGGGGGAGGCGAACCTGGTTGCAGCCTTAGGTGAAGAGAAACTTGTGACAATGTCAAAGATCTCTCTGCTTTTATTTCCCACAGAATCAATCTTTAAAGCAAATAAACTCTTCTTTGCTGCCTGTATCTTTTTGTGGTAGCCTCTTAAAGCTTCTTTATAGTTATTTTTATTTTACGCCTTAAAATCCTTCCTCTAAGCTCTTTCCTGATGTTTACAGTCCTTTCTACACTGACGTAAGGTTTTATTAAACCAGGGAGCTGAGGATCTGATTATTCTAATGGGGCACGGGATAGGAGGGGCAAGGGACAAAGTGTCTTGTGTGATCCATTTTACCAGAGCTTCAGCATCCAGATCTATGTCGCCAGTGAGCTTAGGTGGATGAAGGTCTAATTCGTATTTAAGAGCATCTGGGGTGATATTATAAAAAGGTCTGGAGATGGAAGATGGCTGCTTAAGCTGAGCCTGTGCATGCTTTATCACTTTAGGTAACCTAAAGCTGATCAGATAGTGATCTGACCAGAGTAGAGGTAGGGGGGCTTTGTCTGGATTAAGCAATTTGCAAAAACCTGATCAAAAGTATGGCCTTTCTCATGCAAGGGGACAAATATATATATGGCACGATACTGAGTGCACCCAAGGATTCCAACAAGGAGAAGGACTCCGAGGTGTCCTATCGATCCATGTGTATGTTAAAAAAATAAAGTGTTTAAATCTAAGGGCCATAGTAGCGATAACCTCACCAATAGACTTTAAAAATGCTCCCGCATGCCCTGGGGGTCTGTACACAAGGGCTCCCGCAAGGCACTGATGTAGGGACAAAGTAGCCTGAAAACATAAACATTCAGCCCCTTGGATTTCCTCCATGGGAATAAAGTAATGGCTATGTCCGCTTTACTGATAATGGCATCACCATTTAGCATAATGTGATCCTCTCCATTATAAGCAACTGCATAGACTCTATATTGTCCCAGAGGCCTCTCAACATACCTCCTAAATGCCTTCACGGATGTTTTCTTCCCTATGGCAGATCCATCCCCGAGTTATTTGAAAGTGACTGTGCCCCATTTAGTTCCTGCTCAGGACACTAGTGGTGCGATGTGTGAGAACTAAATCAGTTGATTGACACACTGAGAATTTTGTAGTTGAGATTAAGCATGGACTGGTTTCTGTAGGAGGACACATCCAGTGTCTCCTTCCCAGGGTTAGGAACAGATAGTATTAGTGCCTTCCTGGTGTTCACCAGCAGGGTGCCTATTTCATAGACCTGTTGATTCATGTGGTGGCTGTATGGGGCATACAATTGATAAAATCAGCAGGCAGTCCATCGACTTCCGGCTAATTATTACACATTAGGTAGGGCCTTTAGGGCTGCCTTGACTTCATTGTCAGTAATGCATTCACCCAGTGTCTCTCTGGCAGCTTCCTGTATGGTAGGCAGCGCCAGCCTTTCCAGAAATGAACTGTCTACCCACCCTGCCACCTTCTGCTTGGGCCAGTGTGGTGTACTCCCTGAGAGTAAGTGTGAAGGCGCTCCTTGGTAGCTGTGTGTCAGCACCTTTCCACACAATCAGCATCATCAGAGGCCTCCCACCTCTGTGCCCTCTCCTGTAATGCTCAAATGACTCTTCCTGCAGCAGTTTCCTCTGAATCAAGCAACTTCAATACCCTCACTGTCTTTCCATTCAGTGACCTCGGACCACCACCTTGAAAGCCCCCCACTCAGTGCACCACAAGTCTGTGGTGTGCTCCTTGCAAGCTATATACTCACAGATAATCTCTCCAAATAGGTTCCTGAATACAGGGTCCTGCAGAAACTGCATTGGTAATTTCCACATCGGTATTGAAGCTATCCTGCAACCCCAGAGCAGGTACAACAGTAGTGGTTGTGGTCTGACAGGGTGTGGCAGAGGTATTCTGCATCCCTGATCATGGCTGTGAGTCTAAAGGAACACAGGGTCACATTGAGTCAGACATGCATGCTGTACAAGGGAATGAAAGGAATAGTCCAGGCGGTCCCCATTGTGCAATCTCCAAGCATCACCCACTCGGCAGTGTGAAGTCCAGGCCTCGAAGTCATGTGCCAGTTGAGCGGTAGTTGAGTGTTGGAGTGGAAGGGAGAAATGGTCAGTGTCTAGGTGCACCACACAATTGGGTTCCCCAGACGTACCCATGGTAGTTGCAACCCATCAGATAGAATCATGGTAGAGAGGTGAGACATACTAATTGCCCTATGTTTGGAATGTAAATGCGGCCCAAAAGTACAAGGAACACATCTAGTCATGCTTTCACTAGTACATAACAGTCCTCTCTGTCTACATATGTGGTTGTCGAATCAAACAGTATTCCAGCCCATATCCCATTAAGGAGCCCCTGGCATAGAATGAGAAACCTGTAGCATATACCCGTCCCTGTCAATTTGGCAATTTTGTGACCTACTAGATGTGTTTCCTGCAAGAAGGCCACATCTAATCTCCACCGTTTGAGGGACTTTATGTCTTTTTACAGTCATAAACCCTTTCATTCCACATGTGACAAGTAGTTATTTGTGTTGTGAGCAATGTTATATAGATTATGTTAGCCCTTCATGTGGTCAGTGGGGGAAGTCCTACTTCCCCCATTCTCACAAAGTGCAGTCATCTATGTGTGTGTTTAATGATTTGCTGCCCAATGAGCAGCCACTACAGAGTCACAGTTGCCACACTGTTTGGGCCAGGCATAAGCAAAACAATGATCTCCAACTCCCTCTCCGTAGTGCAGAAAGGCAATAGAAATTCACTCAGTTATGCTATTCTGAATAAAGAATATTGTCTTCTCTACCATATTGCTTTCAAACATGGAAGGGGAGGGTAGGCAAAGGCCATGCACACAGTGTAGTTACCTCTGCTAAACACGCAGATCCATATCCAAAGCACAATGGCTTTGTCCACCCCTCCATATGCGTATGCGCCACATCAGTACTTCCCCACTGTCAGTGTAGCTGTCCGTGCCCCCATCTCGTTACTGTCATTCATAAGGCATCTGCTGTTCTCAGCATCAGCTGTGGGAGTCCTTGGGCTGCCCCTTGGGTTGCTGAGTCGCAGTCACTTTGTGAGTTCCCGGAAGTGTGTGCAATAGAGTGTTGTGTCTCCAGGGTTCTGAAAGCCTTCAAGGTTTCCACTGTTGAAGCTCTTTCCCACTGAACCTGCTGCTTCATGTGACTTTTCGGGGCATGCTATCATTGTCACGGTTTCTTAGGAGGTGGTGACTGGGACCCAGTTGCACTATACACACCCACTCTGTGCATTTCTAGCTAGGAGTATCAAAGAACAACATTCTGCCGCCCACTATCACATTGAAGTGGCTGGCAACAGCAGCATATATTTTATTCCAGAATCCTGTAGCCCCCTTTTGACCACAAGGAATGATGCTCTCTTGCACTGTACTTCCAGCCTAGAATCTGGGAAGATGGCTTCTTGGGAGTTGTCCACTTGCAGATATCCAGGTGTGCGAGCCTGTTGTAGGATCAGGTCCTTGTCCCTGTAGTGATGGAAACAATCTAACATCATTCGAGCTGGCCCACCATGTTGGGGGCCCTTAGTCAGTACTCTGTGGGTGCATTCCAAGACAAAGAATTTGAATAGACCCTGCGGTGCCACCTCTGAGGATAACCATGTCACCAGATAATCAAGGCTGTCCCTTCCTCCCCTGCCAAGTCCACTATCCTGATGGTATTTCTCTTGTTACGGCGCACTGCGTCTTCAGCTCTCTTGTCCAGTGACATTTGTGGGGCTTCTTTCTCCTCATCATTCATGTCCAGCTCCTCTGAGTCCTCTTTACCCTTCCCTGATTTAGCACTCTAGCCCCACCTTTCATTGGGTGGCTCCTGCCCATATTCACCACCTTTTGGGGGGCTGAAGGGCCATTCACACAGGTTCCAGGCCACTGCGGTAACTGGCGGGGTCTGTGCCAGGATTGGTAGTGTTCCCATCTTCCTCACACTGTAGGGCAGTACCCGGATGTTGGTTGATTCCCCTGTCCTTAGTAGGGGAGCAAGTCCCCAGGAAGGAGGCCACAGTGAATGCCAAGCGTGTGTCCCTTCCAAATGGGGTATCACATCCATAAAGGGCTTGCACAGGCTCAACAGGGATGGATCAGTGCAGCAGTGTCATCCCTGTCCTGTTGTCCACAGAGCTGGTGTCTAGTGTGGCCTAGCAGCAGGTCACTCAAGTTGGTTGCAGCACCCGCCATAGTCAAACACGAGCCAACGATTTCTTTGTTGAGGGTGGCTTTGCTGAGGTGGAACCCATGCCAAGTCCCCAGTTCTTCTAAGTCCTCCCCCATGCAGTGGGGTCAGACAGGTCTGGTTCCAGCCCTAACAGGTTGTTGCAGTGGTCTGCTTGGTCTAGGCAACAGCTCTCTCTATGCTCCACACAGCGGTGCTGGACAGTTGTGAGCTCATTGCACGACCGTGCCCAGTGAATGCTCACTGGGCCCACCCAGACTGTAGCTGCAGGCCACACTATGCAGCATCGGCTTCTCTATGTTTGGAGGGGCTACCCGGTGTCTGCTGTACCTCTCTCAGTAGTGCTTTCATCAGTGTCACAGGGACTCACCCATGGTCCCCAGGTTTTGGGTGTTTCATCCTGCATCGCACAGAAGCACAAGCCTTTGACAGCATCGGTAGTAGACCCAGCACGGCAGCTGTGGCCCGCTTCCGTTCTTGGCAGGTTAGAGCTTGTTCCACTCTGCTGCACACAAAGCATGTAGTTGTATCTATCCAGAGAACCCCAGTGTGCCAGGATGAATATGGATTATGGGCAGTGGCTCAGGATATTTCTAGAACATGACCATATTTCACACTGGCTGGCCACGCCCCATGCTTATGGTATAACCTTAGAATGGAAAGTCACAATCAGCAGAACTAGCTCCAATAAGTTCAGTTATTATGCACATAGTAAAATCCCTATTGACCAAAGAGGGCAACCCTATGACTATCATTGCTGCCATGACCACTGGCTAGTCGTACTTGATCTTTATATTCAGCTCTATGACCCTGCTATACATTTTCTGTAGTGTAAAACGGTAGTGCATGATTGAATCAATCAACTCCAAAACAAGGCTTACCTAGGGATACTAAGCAACAATAGGATACACAATGACTATTTGCACTTACATAAATGTAAACTTAACCTGAGGCAATGCAAACCGCTAAACTGCCCCAGAAATGTAGAAAATTATGCGCATTAGATATACACAAATTTATTTTCTGGACGTTCAAGATACTTGGCAGGGAATACCTCCACCAAGCTACATATTTAATCTATGTAAAATAGAAATTGAATCATCTGAACATTTAATTTGTCACTACCACAAGATTTCACATCTGAAGTGAAAGAACCAGGGGGGCATATTATCAAGGGGGGGCGATAGGCACTTTTCGCCGGTTTAGCGGCGAAAATTCTATCGCCCTATTATCAAGCTGTCGCTAACAGCAGTTAGCGACAGCTTGAAGGCGATAGCAAGCGGTTTGGGGCCCGCTTTGCATGTCAGCGATATTTATCGCTAATGACATGCAAAGTGGGCGTACCCAACTCGTTAGCGACTGAAAGCAGTCGATAACGTCCCTATCGCCTATTCACAAGGCTGGCGTAGCGATGGAAATATTCCTGCTATCGCCAAAAACTAACGCCTGCTCTGACCAGTTCTTAGCCATGTTATCCAATGGGAGGTGGATAACATGGCTAAGAGCATTTCGTCGCTAATGCGAGAATATCGCTATATTCTCAGCGATATTCTCGCATTACGCCGCTATCGCTGGATATTTTAGCGCTATGGAGAAAAACGTTGCTAATAGCATGTTTTCTCCGCTTAAATATCCAGCGATAGTCAGCAATAAAAAAAAAGTCGCTAAGCGCATTTAGCGATAAATATCGCTAGTTGTTGGTAATATGCCCCCAGATGCACAAAAGGATGCTGTGACTGCAAACACCGAGATTCACAGAATCACTGGTTTTATTACTGTAAAATCCCTTTCAGTAATGTACATAAACTATTTTGCAAGTCATAAACCATTTTCTGATTCATAGAATGGGCTCTACGGGCCATACCAAATCGCAATTAGTAAAAGGGCTTTAATTGCTGTTTGATATCTTTCGTCACAATGGTTTGCAACTGGAATTTCAGTAACAAACCATGGACCAGTTATGAACTTCCCAAACAAAGTGACAACTAATCTGCATTGGGGAAGGGGCACCCTTGGGATCCCTTCACTTTGGGAAGCAGAGTGTCGACCTCTGGTCGATCAGGCAATGGTCTGCAGGACAATTGCCTGATCCTCCTTAAAACGTTTTTTAAAGCAGCACTATGTCCTTTAGGGAACATGGCTGCTTCAAAAAAGTTTTCAGTTATAGAATGCAATCACAGGGATGGTAGTCTGCTGTCTGTTACAGGCCACAATCCATGTGATTGCAGCCAGCCCAAGGGGGCTGCAAATTGTGACCTGCCCAATGAGTATTAATAAGGCAGGTCATTCTGTGAACTCCTTTGATTTGTTATTTTATGAACTATTAGATCATAGGTCGGTTCACAAAATCAGATTCTATTTTTAAAAAGTTGATTCACAATTTACGACCACTTTTTGCAAATGGAATCTTAGTAGATCCGAAAAAAGGGCTCTAGTGATTTGTTCATTATTAATGTTAATTTTGTTTGCACCTATGCCAACAATTCTAAATTCTGATAATGCTATTTTATTGATTTGTTTCACATTTATGATATTGTTCTTGAATGATACAGATTATTTAATTGGATTGTTTATGTGGTTTGTGTGAACTGATATAAAAAAGAAAAAAAAAGAAAAAAAAGAAATAACTTCTTTCTTTAGTGAATATTTAAGTGGTTAGTGCCCCATTCATGTTGTACATAAAACACAAATGTTAATTTAATAGTATAATTTTAAAACATTGATTAAATATCACATTTGGAATGTGCTGCAAAGATAGAAAATATGCTGTGCACATTTTATTAGCAATCTACGTATTACGCAGCCTACAAAATCTGACAGCAACCTGTTGCCATTTTCTCAATATTATGTTTTGCAGTTATTTTTCATGATTTTGATATAATATATGATTCATTCTGTAAGCTAAATGCATAAGGAAATTCAAGTTTCAAGTTCCAAGTTTATTAAAATTGATTGAGACATTCACTAATGTCAAAAATAAAATTACATTAGTCTATAATTTCAGTGCAATTCATCAATATAAATAACCTCCAAAATATTTATAGAAAACTCCTCAAAATGTAAATAGATTGTAACAGACACATTCATTTGGTAGAAATTAAATCAATTTGATAACATTCTCCCTTCTTGTTATATTATTTGTAAAATATAATGGATTTGAAAAAATCCCCTAGGTCCTGCAAGAGCCGGGCAAATGATGAGTACATGGTATAAGTCTTGTGTACCCCATGGTATTTTTCACACAGAAAATGGTTATTACCTTGAACTGCCCATTTTCCTACATACGCTTTCAGTGGTAATCAGACAGCCAGTGGTAAGAAGTTAATATAATCATCTTACATTATTTTTCAAAGAAAAAGATAAGTATAGTTGAGCTGCTTAAACAGTATGATATTGCTAAAATATATATACATTACAAGGTTCCAACAGTGTTCACTACCAAGTTTAAAACCAATTCTAGGAATGACATTTTTTAAGAATGAATTTAAGTACTAAAGAAGCATACCTGGAGAAGATCAACTATACACTCAAGTTTTTCTAAAGCAAAGTGAAGATTAACTAAGCAAGTATTGTTCATTTTTGCAAATTAAAATATTTCCTGGCTGAGCAATTTGCTTAGAGAACCATTTGGAGCACAAAGAAACTCTTGTTTTCCAGCTGAATGATGTTCTATCAATATTTTCTTTTGAATAACTGATTCTTAGATGACATTGTGCTAAAACTATCAATTTAATAATGTAGTATGGCAGTGTTTTACTTTATAACTCTAAATAGTATTTTTTTTTATAGGAGAGCACAGTTAGAGTGATTTGGGCCTATCATTCAGACGACGTTGGTGCAGAAGGTGCAAAATATCATGGATCAAATCGTGGGAGGAAAAGTCTCCGTTTGTTAAACCCACAGAATACAAATGATGTATTGCCAGACATGCCTTATTTTAACCTTACAAATAATGACGTAAGTTACAATTTATCCAAGTTCATGTATTCTAAGGTCGTTCTGCTTCTGTTTACTTAATTTGCCTCATTTTCACATGTCAGAACTTAAAGAAGCTGTAAAGTTGTTTCCCTTTTGTGGTACCACAGATCCAACTCAACTATCTAGTTTTATATGAACAAACAGTTATCAATTTGCAACCCATTGCAATAGTTATGTATGTGTCTTCTAATCCTTCCTAATCCACCAAAATATTTTAATTGTGCCTTTTTTTATTTCCTTCAAGACAGGTGCCTATCCCATACAAAGACACTACATATTGGTGTCAGATGTTCAAGATGCCTGCCCTGAACAAAAAACATCATGTTGTAAAGGTATGGGAGACAGTGCCTAAAGCAATTTATTAGAGTTATGAGGTCTACAAAAGCAGCATGAACTGATTGTCATTAAGCAGTAAAGAAACTATTTGTCTATGGATTTAAGCAGCATTTCCTGACAAACAAGCCATGACAGGAATGTTGCTGTATAACTGAAGTTAAGTGCCTTGTTAGTTGAAAGTCAGAAGAAAAAAGGTATCCAACGGCAGATGCTTCATCTAAATCCGTTGCTATGAAATAATGGGCTGCCTGTTGCTTTTTGCTCTCTCGCGCAATCAAATACAATTATACTTAAAAAGAAGACAACTTCTGTAAAATGCATTGATTCCTCGCTGTAGTACTAATGAAGAAGAACGCATATTAGGTCTCATGTGAACTTAAATGAAGTGCAATGAATGCACAAATCTATTCGTGTTTGGATTTACCTCCATTACCCCTAACGACCACTAGTGCTAGGGTTCTTTTGCACATGCAACTATTCCCCATAGAATTGTGGGCAGTGTTTGGTTATGTTATGTAACCCGAAAGGATGGTTTTCAGGCAGTCAAAGAGCTGAGCATTAAAGTAATGGGGGCTGGTGACGAGGAAGAGTAGCCGCTTTCAGAAATCTGGTGGTTAATAAATAAAAACAACACGCACAGGCTAATGGGCAATAGAGCACCTAATTAAAAAAAGTGGAAAAGTCCACTGATGGATACACCTATACTCAAGAAATGTCACAATTAGTGACTTTAGGGCACATGCATCAAGCATTTTTGCCTTCACGAATGGACTGATTCTGCGGATCGGCCAGTTTGCGCGTGCAAAAAATGCTTTTCAGATGCAGCAAACCCCAATTTGCGATTTGTTAACCTGTTACCAAATAGCAAAATGGGTTTGCGATTTTGAATATGGAAGGGGAGTGTTAAGGGCGTCCCTTTCAAATACCGAATCCTAACTGTATGCATGAATGTTTTGTGACCGGGAATGCCGTCGCAAAACATTCGCGTATTACCACCTACTTCAAGTAGGTGGTAGCCCATTCGCAAATGGGAAGGGGTCCCAAGGAACACCTTCCCCTTTGTGAATGGCTGTAAAAGCATTTTTAAGAGCAGGCAGTGGTCTTAAAAAGTGAAAAGAAAACGTTTCATTTTAATTTTTGTAAAGCATTTCGTTTTCCTTTAAGGAAAAAGGGCTGCTTTACAAAAAAAAAGATGGCTTTATTTAAGCAATCACAGACATGGGGGTCTCCAGACCTCAGCAGGCCACCATCCCCGTGATTTTTGCGATTCCTAGGGGGTCGTAAATTGCAATCTACCTCATTAATATTAATGAAGTAGAGCTATTTGTGACCCCCTAGGAATCATAATCTGAAACTCTGTGAGTTTCATGCATTGTAAATTGCGATGACCTAATTGCGATTCTCAGGAATTCACAATTAGGTATTTGCAGTTTACAATTTTGATGCATGTGCCCCTAAGATTCAACTTATTTTACTTCCACACTAATTCAGTTATACCTTTGCAAAACTAAAATGTGAAATAAACCTCTACTAGCTACACACAACCAACAAATAACAGTTCAACGAATGCTGGTTAATCTACATCCACATGAAAAGGTTCTCGATGTACAAAGCTATATAGTTCCATAAAAATGATTGAAAGGATTACAAACGTGCCGAGGGCGTAGCGTAGCATAGCATAGCATAGTATAGCATAACTAAACATAGCATAACTCTCTGGTTGATCTAGTGCGGAGGGCAAACAAGAAATTAGAGTACTTTTTTCTGGGCACACCCCGCATCGTTCAGGCTATTGTAAAGAAGGCTAACACAGAACAGCTAATAAGATGTTTCATTTTCATTGAACTGCTAATCAATTGTGAACTTTCCAAAGAATGAGCACTGAAATACGTAAAGGGCAGCAACTGCATTATTTGTTTTGAAGGAAACTTCAAAACTGAAGCTAGGCTTTGCAAAGTTTGTGCATGTCGAATTCAAAAACTGTTAACGTTTATTTTAAAACTTCACAATTTGGAGAAATAAAAAAATACAGATTAAACCTCATGCTAAATATGTTTTTTTTTTAGAAAAAAGGAAATGCAAAACTTACTGTTGTTCCACAATACATCCAAAAATAAATAATAAAGAATTAACAAACGTGTCACAAAATTCTGTTGGGCGATATCATACCAGTACTTAAAGTTTGGTAAATGTCAAGCATTTCACAACTTTGTTAAGTTACAAACCTTGTCAACTTTGCAAAATTTTCTAAGTGGAATTGTGATTTCATCTATTACTTATTGAAAACCTGTGGCATGTCAATGTATGTCACTTGAGAGTTTAAGTAAAATATAGAACAGACTTTTTAAAGAACTCGTTCACTGAGAGTTTTGTTGCTGATAACAGTGTTTTTATTGTTACAAACAGGAGAAGTCACTGTGGATGGGCAGATGAGGGCTTCCTTCAAAACTTCACCTCTGAACACAAAATATGAATAGTACTATACTGTTCTATACCATGAAGCTGTAATTTGTGGCAGATTTTCCAACTAAGTCATCATAAGGTCTACACACCATCGACCTTGGAATTGGTGAAGGCAACGCCTGGTGACATGTGTACGTCACATTTTATTGACCTCAGAAAAATGAAAGGTTGAGTGCTACCCTGACTACACAGTCAAACAAAATCCCATGGCATAGACATATTAGACCACCAAGGCACAACACCAGCTAAATCACACATCCTTTTTTGTCGATTTAGGCTATTTTATACACTGAGGAATAGCTCATTATTTACTCATGCTAGCAAAATAAATGTGTTCTAAACACTTTTCAGCCACCAAAAATCCCTTTGTCTGAACTGCAAAGGGAATGTACAGCTCATTCTGAAAATTATAATATCCAGTTTCTTAATTATAACCATGCTTCAAAAACCTATTATGATCCTCTGATAATTAATCCCTCTTGAGAAAGGCTGTCTTTCCAAGCAGTAAGCTTAATTAAAAAAATGAATACAGATCTCAAATAGGAGGGAGGCTGCGTTCCTTTAATGTCTTTTAAGAAGTACAAGCTAGTAAGCCTTCGTTTGGAATGCTTTGATGCCACGAAGACCCTGTGTGACAAAACAAAGACCCCCTGTTCCAGATTAAGCAATGACTTGTCACAAAGGAATCTGCCCCTCAGAGCCTCACAGCTCTTTTCAGCACATGGTGCAGACAGAAACTCCCCTTTTTCTCTAAATGTAACTAGAATATCATAGACCAAAATATCATCAGTCAAGTATGTCTCGTTTTTCTATACTTAACGCCACATCCACGTATCTACGTATATATATATCTTTATTCACTAAAAAAACAAAGGTTAAAGGGACGTTATAATTAGGCTGAGGTGATTTTCGCTCATCCAAAACAGTGAAAATCAGCAGTTAGTTATCTGAACTAACTATAACTTACACCCCCGCAATGCACTGCTTATGACCTCACATATTACATCACTCATGACATAGTTAGTGACATCACTGATGACATCTCAAATGACATCACTGATGACATCACTGATGACATCATCCAATACTTCTGAGTGTTTTCCAAAGGTTTTTGACTTTTAAACGTACATATTATGGTACCACAAAAGTTGAATTAGTATACTTTGTGCACTACTAATGAGTAATGAGGGATTCTTTTGTTTAACATAGTTTATGTGAGTCGCTGTGTGACTGTGTGTATTTGCGTGTGAGTGGGTGCCTGGGTGACTGTATAAGTGTGTGAGTGAGTGTGTGAGTGGCTATATGGGTGTATAAGTTGGTGTCTGAGTAGCTGTGTGGGTGAGTTAGAGGCTGTGTGAGTGGCTGTATTGGTGAGTGAGAGGATGTGCCAATGGCTGTGTGGGTGGGTGAGTGGCAGTGGGAGTGGCTGTATGGGCGGGTGAGTCGGTATTTCAGTGCCTGTATGGGCGAGTGAGTGGGTGTCTGAATGGCTGTATGAATGAGTGACTGTGTGTATGTAACTGCCTGAATGGGTGAGTGAGGGGCCGTCTGAGTGAGTATTTGGTTTAGTGAGTTAATGTGTGAGTGGCTGTATGCAAGAGTGAGCATCTATTGGATTTGCTATATGAGTGAGTGAGTGGCTGTGTAAGCGGTTGTATGGATGTATGAATGGGTATATAAGTGGTTGTGTGTGTGTGTGAGGGAGTGTGTGAGTATTTTTATGGGTGAATGGCTCGGTTGAGGGACTGTATGGGTGAGTGAGTGGGTGTGTGAGTAGCTGTATAGGTGAATAACTGGGTGTGTCAGTAGCTGTATGGGTGAGTGTATGGCTGTGTAAGTGGCTGTCTGAGTGAGTGACTGGTTGTATAAGTGAGTGACTGGGTGTGTGAGTGGCTCTATGGATAGGTGAGTGGTTATGTAAGCACTTGTATGATCTGTGAATGTTTATGTGAGTGGTTGTGTGTGTGTGTGACTGGGCGTATGAAAGGTTGTTTGGGATGTGAATGGGTGTGTGAGTGGTTCTGTAGATGATGCTCATTTGAACTGTCATCTGTGATATCACTGACCTTGTCATGCGTGATAAAATATTTGAGTTTATAAGCAGTGCATTGCAGCGGCATAAGATATAGTTAGCTCAGATAACTATAACTGCTGAATTTCACTGGTTTTGATTGAGTGAAATCTGAGCCTAGCTGTAATGTCTCTGCAACCTTTGAGTTTTCCAGTGAATTTCTAGTTCTTTTTTATACTATTTCCTAACTATAACATCCCTATAACCTTTGTTTTTTAAGTGAGTTTGTTAGATTTTTTGAATGTTTTTCCTAACTGTAACCACTAACCATTGACACTGAATGTATGACTAAGTGCATGAGTGGCTGAATGGGTGTATGAGTTTCTGAGCAGATTTGTAAGTGGATGTGAGAGAGTATGTGTGGGTCTGTAAGTTTGTATATGAGTGTCTGACTAAATCTGTGATTGGATTTGTGAATCTCTGGGAGGGTCTGTGAGTCGGTGTGTGTGTCTCTGAATTGATCTGTGAGTGGGTGAGAGAGAGTATGAGTGATTCTGTAAAAACGTGTATGGCTTCCTTCTGGTCATTTCTGACCTTTTGTCTGCCTCTTGCAGCTCTATTTTGGCCTCTATTGTGCCTCTTTCTGCTCCTTTTGACTTTTTTTCTGCCTCTTTCTGCGTCTCCTTCCCCTTTTTCTTGCCTCTTTCTGCTTGTTGCTGACCTTTATTTTGCCTGTTTCTGATCTATATTTTGCCTCTTTCTGCTCACTGCTGGCATTAGTTTTACCTCTTTCTGCTCAGTACAGATCTCTATTTTGCCTCTTTCTGATTGTTTCTGACCTTTGTTTTGCCTCTTCCTGCTCGTTTCTGATCTCTATTTTGTCTCTTTCTGCTCATTGTTAGCTTCATTTTGCCTCTTTCTACTCCTATATTTCTATAGGAAAGGGTGGCCGTGAGGTTCCCTCCCCGGGCCGATTTAAGCCCCGGGGATCCCAACTTCCAGGGCTCAGTCATGTCTCCTGGGTGCCCCCAGGGCACCCAGTGGGCAATGGGACAGCGGGGAGAGTCTCAAGGTCCCAGGCTGCTAACTGCCTCAGGCAGGAGCCGACATTGCTCCCTCAGACGGGGGGGGGGATCTACAGAAAGGCGGCTCTCTGTCTGTCAGAGCAATGTTTTAATTTGTTTCCATGTCGCATATTTGCATGCAGGGAAACAGATGAAAACTCCGCTTTCTGAAAGCCCGAGTTGTTTGATATCTCTGGCTTGCAGATAGCAGAGTTATGTGTGCTATTGCTTGATGAGAGCTGTCAGCACCCACCAAGGAAAGCAAACAGCTACCTCCCGAGGGTGGGCACCTCTGGAGGTAGCAGGAGCTGGCCCTGGGGAGTGGTGGTCCCCAGGGTCATCTATGGCTCCTTCGGGGGGCAGGGGGCCCCCTGCATCTTAAACTTAGCTCCGGGGATGTGGCGGGCCCCAGGGCTGGAGGTCTGTGATGGACACCTTAAATTAATTTATTTTAGCCCCGATGATGGAGTGGTACCCAGTGCTGTGGGGGCCATGTGGCCCTCACATTCATTTTATATGTTTAGCCCTGGGGAAGCGACAGTCCCCAGGGCCGGGGTGGTCCCAGGGGGTCTGCTTGCATACATATTTGTAGGTGCCCTGGGGAAGTGGCAGTCCCTGGGGTGCAGGGGGCCCAGCAGGCCGCCCACATTTATTTGAAGTGTGATGGGGAGGTGGTATTCCCCAGGGTTTCAGGGGGGCACTTGACTCGTATCATATTATTATTATTATTATTATATATAGTATTACTTTATAAACATTTGCCCCAGGGAGGTGACTGTCCCCGGGACATGGGGCATGCTTTGCGCTGCGTGGGCATCCCCTGCCCATATAACAAGCATTTGCAATGCAATAGGTCTCGCATTAGGAAAGTTTGAGCTATTGGTATTGTAAATGACATTTTTTTTATTTATGTGTTGGTTTTGAAAATAGCTAAATTAATAGCTTTGTCATTTACAATGCCAATAGTTTTAGATTTCACAAATGTGACACCTATAGTTTTTGTAATGCAATATGTGTTGTATTTTGACGAAAATCCAAGAACAGAAGTGAAATATTAAAAAAAAATTGTGACATTTATAAGACAGACGTCATTGTTGTTCGAGTACTTTACGCTGGTGTTTGGATTCCTGTAAATCCCCAGTGTTGCAGGGTGCTGGTAGAATGCATGCGCTTAATGTCCCGTGACAAAATATGTGTACGTAGTGTTTGTGCTGGTAGGGGCTAAGCGAGTTGTTAGTTATCTTCCCTAGTACCGCCTAAACTTTCCTTTTAGAGCAGCCAAAAAAGCTGCATTTCAGATATTCTAAAATAATTGTTGCAAAATAAGCATAGTGTTTGGAACTAGCTCCGTGTAGGAAGACCATTACAAGATGAGAAACGAACTCATTGGGGAATCGATCGTGGCAAACCGTAGTCCGTCACATAGCGCTTACGCAACCGGAGGGCGGTATGTTAGTAGGCGTGACCTTAAGCTGCGCACGCGCACTGCTTCGCAACGTTCTCGTCTGTCGTCCTTTGTCACGGGCGCTATCTTGCGCAGGGTGATCGGCCTCTGATTGGGTTCTGGAGTCCGGTTGTGGAGCCAGAGCGGGAAGGAAACCGGGAGCGGTGAGAGCGGGGGGGGGCTTGTATGGCGGTGGCGGACGCAACCGGAGGGCGGCATGTTAGTAGGCGTGACCTTTAGCTGCGCACGTGCACGCGCACTGCTTCACAACGTTCTCGTCTGTCGTCCTTTGTCCCGGCCGCTATCTTGCGCAGGGTGATCGGCCTCTGATTGGGTTCTGGAGTCCGGTTGTGGAGCCAATTAGAGCGGGAAGGAAACCGGGAGCGGTGAGAGCGAGCGGGGGGGGATTGTATGGCGGTGGTCTCTGTATGTGTGTGTGCGTGCGTGCGTGTGTGTAGGTGCGCTCCTGTGTGTGTGTGCGGCGGGGGGGTGCCGGTGAGTCGGGGGAAGTAGGGGGGGTGCACGCGTGTGTGTGTGTGTGCCTTCCTGCCTGCGTGTGCATGTGTGTATGTCTGTGTTCAGGGAATCTGTGGCAGGGGACGTGCATGGCGCCGGGCTGGGCGCACCCAAATCCAAGCTCGTTACACCCTTTTGTCCCTCATTCCCCCGAGTCAGGTAACTAAAAGGCTCCCAGCTGGACGCATCCTTCGGATGCAGTACCAGTGAGCCCTAAAAAGCAATGCTTTGTGGAGGTAGCGGTCCCCGGTGCTTTTATAAGCTCCTGGAGGGGTGCCCTGTGCCCCCCTCCTATTTTTATGCTATGCTATGCTGCAGAACCTGCTCCACCTGGAGGGCTATTTAAAAGCTTGCGCAGAAGCCTGTGCTTCTTTTTTGCATTTTTCAAGTGAATTAATGAATGGTGCAAATTTGCTGCATTTTTCTTTTTTAAATGCTGTTAAGCCATGGTGTGGTCCCAGGGAAACCCCCAAGCCCAAGGATTGGGGGTCAGGGTATTCCTACCCTGCTCCCTTTTCTGTTTTTAACATGTATTGATGGCTGCCAACATTTCCTGGTTTAAGTGTAGGCAGTAAATCAGAGCTCCGCATTTCCCTGCATGAGCTCTTTATTTTTCACAAACTCATTGTGGCCACAGATATCACTAACTGTATTTTCCTAAATGTCTCAATAACTACTGAACGGATTTACACTAAATAACAAAAAACACAATCTGGGCAACCAAATCTACCTTTCTGCCAAGTTTGGTGTAATTGCATCCATTGGTTCAGGCAGCAGGTATATATATATTACCTACTGGCGGTCGCCAGTAGGTATATATAGTTAGGATTTTTTCTCTATGGGATTTTTGAAAATTCTATGTCTAATAACTTTGGCGTTTGTGGACGGAATTGGCTGAAATTTTCAGGAAAATGGAACATTTTGTTTCTGAGCAGCCCTTGAAAATTTGGGGGGTGTTCGTCAAGGGGGGGGCTGAGAAAAAAGGGGGGTCCCAAAACGTGTTTTTAACATTGAGTTTTCCATAGGGCGGTTGGCCTCACTTTTAGCCCGAACGGCTGAATCGATTTGCATGAAACTTGGCAAAATTGTAGGGACTGGTAGCCCGATGTGCCTTTTGTAGGTCTCAATATATGTGCTACAGTGGATTTTGAGAAATTAATGTTTAAAAAAAGATATATATCTGTAACAGCGGACCGGGCAGCGCTCCAGGACGCGTACTTTTCGCGCAACGGAGCTTTGTGAAGCGAAGCTGATTGGTTCTCCGGCGTCTGTCAACATTCCAAACAGTCCGTAGCGGCCGCCATCTTGTCTCTCGGTAGGATCGAGAGACAAGAGGAGGCCAAAGCGAAGGGGCAAATGACCATAAGGGGGAATAGTAGATCCTCGCTGACCCCGTAGGTTTGATGTGGAGGTTTTAAAAGTGCCCCGCGGGGCAAAAAAAATAAATAATAATAATAATCGAACGGCTGAATGGATTTGCACGAAACTTGGCAAAATTGTAGGGACTGGTAGCCCGATGTGCCTTTGCTAGGTCTCAATATATGTGCTTCAGTGGATTTTGAGAAATTAACGTTCAAAAAAAGATATATATCTGTAACAGCGCACCGCTTCGCGTACTTTTCGCGTTACGGAGCTTTGCGAAGCGAAGCTGATTGGCTCTCCGGTGTCTGTAAACATTCCAAACAGTACGTAGCGGGCGCCATCTTGTCTCTCGGTAGGATCGAGAGACAAGAGGAGGCCAAAGTGAAGGGGCAAATGACCATAAGGGGGCATAGTAGATCCTCGCTGACCTCCTAAGTTTGATGTGGAGGTTTTAAAAGGGCCCCGCGGGGCAAAAAAAAAAAATAATAATAATAATCGAACGGCTGAATGATTTGCACGAAACTTGGTAAAATATTAGGGACTGGTAGCCCGATGTGCCTTTGCTAGGTCTCAATATATGTGCTTCAGTGCATTTTGAGAAATTAACGTTCAAAAACAAGATATATATCTGTAACAGCGCTCCGCTTCGCGGAGATAAAATTATATCTGTATTACCTAGCTGTTGCTAACACCAGTTAGCGACGGCTAGTAGGAGATAGCGACCATCTTGGGCCCCACTTTGCATGTGAGTGATGTTTATCACTAATGACATGCAAAGTGGGCATGCCAAGATGTTAGCGACTGGAAACAGTCGCTAACATCGCTATCTCCTATTATCAACTTTTGGAAATATTCGAGATAAGCGCGAATATCTCCAAAAAGTAACAGCTGCCCTGAGCAGTTCTTAGCCATGTTATCCAATGGGAGGTGGATAACATGGCTAAGAGCATTAGCTCGGTAATGCATGAATATCGCGGAGTTTTCAGCGATATTAATGCATTGCGGTCGTTTTTTATCGTATTTGCGATAAACCTTGATAATAGCAAGGTTTATCTGCGATAATTTCTGACGGTAAAAAAATCTTTGCAATGCATCGTTAGGGATAAATATCGTTTAACTTTGGTAATATGCCCCAACGTCTGTTAACGTTCGATTCGAAGGAAATCAGGAAGTGTTGAAAAACATTGTCTGCGCCATCTTGTCTTTTTTCAAATGCCACACTTTTGTCGTGCACGGCAGCCATTTTAGATGCCTTGACCAGACCCACTCTGTGCACGCTGTCGATCCTTAGCATGGCTCCCCACCCTCGCAAGCATCTCACCCAGGCAGTGGTCACCCCCGCTGTCTGTGTTATGCATGGGTAATAAACCTCCCCCCATCTGCGCTGCTCTTCCCTGAGAATCACACCCTGTGCCCGCCCGACACCTCCCTTTCGCCCTATTCACTACCGCACCCTCTGACACTCCTTTTCCTCTGTGTCCGATTGTCCAGGCCGGTCCTAGGCTATCAGCTAGCCCTGCAGATGTAGTTTATGGCCACAGCTGTAAAGAATCACCCCTCTTCAAAGGAGTTATAGTAGATCAAGGTCCACACTCGATGAGATCCGTCACAGCAGAAGCGTTGCTATTATCTGAAAACCATCCTGTATTGTGATTGGGGAGGGGACCGAGCGTGAAGCGGAAGATTCCAGGGATGACTCTTTGTACATCAAAGTTTTTACAATTATGTGTCACATTAAAAATATATAGCACTCCGACAAAGTAGTAAGATTATAAAACTTTAATAATTTATAAATATATACAAGAAAACAAAAATAGTAATAACATATAAACATTTTTAGGGAAAAACAACGAAGTAGCGGTCGGCTGTGCGAATAGTCCCAACGCAGCACAACGTCCAGATTTCCGGCGTGGGGCGTCGCGGGGGGTGGGTCATCAGTAGCAAACTGTTGTGCGAATAGTTCCAAGGCAGCAGAACGCGCCGAAATCTAGATGACACGAAAGTGATGTCTAGTAAGTTGCCACCCAGCAAATAACGGCGTGGGGCGTCGCGGGGGGTGGGTCATCAGTAGCAAACTGTTGTGCGAATAGTTCCAAGGCAGCAGAACGATGGCACCAAGGTGATGTCCAGTAAGTTGCCGCACTGGTTTTGGTATCCTACAATGCTGCTCCGAATAACGGCGTGGGGCGCCCCGGGGGAGGCGGCGTGAACGGGCCTCTCCAGGTGGAGTCTCATCTGTTGTAGTGGGGCGCCCCTTTACCGTTTCAGTTGCCATTCCGTCCGTTTTTGGTCCACTGTGTCAAAAGCCGCAATTCAGCTGAGTTGCGCCCACTCTTGCGGTGCAGCGATAGGCGGCTGTCACAGGACTCTCAAAATGGCGGCAGGCTCTTTCCTTTTTGGGCCTGGTGCACTGAAATGGCCCTGGGACACCTTGGAAATCGGACGCTTGTCTGCTAGGTCTTGGACCCCATTCTCGAAAGCGTCCCCTCCGCCTTGAGAATTCATCAAAAGTTTTGGGGGCCCCGACTCCTGCAGGCTTCTGGTGGGGAGCGGCTGGCATGATTGCTCGCGGAATGACCACGACGGAGCTACGAGATGGTGGTGCTCTCATGCTGACGCCAGTTTAGTCTGAAACATCCAGAAACAAGGTGGGGCTTTCATCGTTTGGGGAAAAAAAAAAGTTTTCATCCAATGAAAAGTGTTGTTTTTAGGTCATATGATCAAGCCTTCCATCATTAGGAAACCAAAAGTAAAATGAACCAATGAAAAGTTTTATAAACAAGTCACATGACCTGTTATGCGGCATAGGGTATAAAATGCGGAGAAAATACGTTGGCACGTCAGGCGGCGTCAGTAGCGGACCGATGTGCGAATAGGCCGAAGGCAATACAACGCGTCAAGATCCGGATGGCACCGAGGTGGTGTCCAGCAAGTTGCAGCACTGGTGTGGCCATCCTACAATGCTGAAAGTCGGCGTGGGGCGCCCCGTTGGCCTGTGAGTTTGCGTCAGTAGCGGACCGATGTGCGAATAGGCCGAAGGCAGCACAACGCGCCAAGATCCGGATGGCACCGAGGTGGTGTCTAGTAAGTTGCCGCACTGGTGTGGCCATCCTACAATGTTGAAAGTCGGCGTGGGGCGCCCCGTTGGCCTGTGAGATGGCGTCAGTAGCGGACCGATGTGCGAATGGGGCCAAAGGCAGCGCAACAATATTTTCTGACTGACACCACAAGGCGCTGAGATGCCAAGATCCGGATGGCACCGAGGTGGTGTCTAGCAAGTTGTGGCACTGGTGTGGCCATCCTACAATGGTAAAAGTCGGCGTGGGGCGCCCTGTTGGCCTGTGAGATGGTGTCAGTAGCGGACAGATGTGCGAATGGGGCCAAAGGCAGCGCAACAATATTTTCTACAATATTTTCGGAGTAGAAGACACCACAAGGCGCTGAGATGCCAAGATCCGGATGGCACCGAGGTGATGTCTAAGTTGCGGACTGATGTGCGAATGGGGCCAAAGGCAGCGTAACAATATTTTTTGTATGGAAGATACCACTAGGCGTTGAGATGCCAAGATTCGGATGGCACCGAGGTGATGTCTAGCAAGTTGCTGTACTGGTGTGGTCATCCTACAATGCTGAAACTCGGCGTGGGTCGCCCCATTAGCCTGTGAGATGGCGTCAGTAGCGGACCGATGTGCGAATAGGCCGAAGGCAGCACAACGCGCCAAGATCCGGATGTCACCGTGGTGGTTTCATAGTTGAGAGGCACTTCATCTGCAGTGGGGCGCCGAGATCCGGATGGCACCGAGGTGATGTCTAGCAAGTTGCTGTACTGGTGTGGTCATTCTACAATGCTGAAAGTCGGCGTGGGGCGCCCCATTAGCCTGTGAGATGGCGTCAGTAGCGGACTGATGTGCGAATGGGGCCAAAGGCAGCGCAACAATATTTTCTGAAGAGAAGACACCAAAAGGTGCTGACATTCCAAGATCCGGATGGCACCGAGGTGGTGTCTAGCAAGCTATGCAGTTGAGTTGTGTGCGCACTTGCGGAGAATAGGTCGAAGGCAGCATAACAATGTTTTCTGAATAGAAGACACCACAAGGCGTTGAGATTCGGTTACCACCGAGGTGATGTCTAGCAAGTTGCCGCACTGGTGTGGCCATCCTACAATACGGCTCCGAATAACGGCGTGGGGTGCCCGAAGGGGGGGGGAGCCGGCGTGAATGGGCCTTCCTAGGTGGAGGCTCGTCTGCTGTAGTGGGGCGCCCCTTTACCGTTTCAGTTGCCATTCAGCTGAGTTTTGGCTGCTCTTGATGCTACAGCGACAGGCAGCTGCAAGAGGACTCTCAAAATGGCGGCCTGTTCTTTGGATTTGGGCCTGGTCCACTAAAATGGCCCTGGGACACCTTAGAACTAGGACGCTCAATTTTTTTTTCCTTTCCTGTACATGCAAAAAAAGGTAAATGCCCGGTACGTTACACGCTTCATCTGCCACGATGAACTCTCCAGAGGAACCGAAAAAAAATATAGTTGTGGTAACTATAACATGCATCGTCATATGGAGAGGTGGCACCAATTAATTATAGTGCTGCATAAAAGAGAGATTTGGAGGAGAACCCCTGACCTGCTAGTACATTCATCAAAGAAGTGGCACTGAGAGCTTCAGAGGCAAGGGAAACGGTCCCAAATATTTAGAAGAACTTTGGAAAGATTAAAATGACATGTTTAGATTGTGGCAAATTAATTTCATGTGGACAGATGAGTGTTACTCTAATAAATACAGCATATGAACATCATCATAGTCGATGGTTGGTAGAGACATTTTGACTATATCCTGGACCTGCCCGTCCTCGCCCAAAATGGCGCCGGAATAAATGGGACTCGTAACTCCTTGTTGTGTACTGGTTGCAGAACCTTGAAATCACGAGATACGTATGCAGTTTTGAAGCACATGGCGGGCGGGGACGAGAATTGATTGAATATTTCGACATCCCTATTGATATTAAGTTCTGATGTGTTATTGATTACTGTACTGTTGAAAGTTCGAATTAACGTCACCCATGGTACTTGCCCGCAAATGTATATCTAGATAATTTTATTGTAACTGGCCCTGTCGTATTTTAATTATAAAATGTACGTCCACCGATTCCGTAACTGTTAGACACCTTAGTTCTTGCAACCTAATGGCCCGCCCGTTACGTTCCTCTACAGTGTAAATGTCTATTCATCATATACGATTACAGTTTGCTCTGTGGCAGGCCCACGTGGTTATAGGCAAGTATTTGTATAATGAAATTTTCACAATAAAGGTTTTTAAAAGAAAACATGGTAGTAGTATATACATTGGTAAAGTTTTTAATAATAGTGACTGTTTTAGAATCATTAAAAGGCAAGTGAAATAAAGCAGACCAATTACATGAAGGGTAAAAGGTATAATACGAAGGAACGCAGTAAAGATAAATGGTCAAGGGCTGTTGTGTTTTCTATTCCTGCAACATAAAGTGATCGATAAGAATCTCATATTCAGGCGTATCGGCGACTAAGACAGCAGGTCGACCCTCTTTTGCTCAACGGCTCCGTCATGGGACGAAGAAACGCTCTTTTTCTCGAAAAAAGAATATATTTTACTTGCAGGACAGTTGTAAAATTTCCGGGAAAGTACATTAGCCTAGAACATTATAACATATATTTAAGAAAAAATAATGTTCGGAAGTAATGAAAAGCGTAATTTTTAGGTCATATGACCAAGCCTTTCATCATTACAATAAGAAAAGTAAAATGAACCAATGAAAAGTTTTATTAACAAGTCACACGATTTGTTATGCTTACGTTACGCGCTGCGCCCCCCGGATGACTTCCGGATGCGCTAACGCGGCGCGTCATATGACGCATTACGCGACAACGCAGGTACAGAATATAGTCAAAATGTCTCCACCAACCAGCGGTCGGAACACAACCCCTTTCAGCAGGCTAAATAGTTCTGTTAAATGACAACAGAAGGGACAGGCAACAAGAACCATCAGTCAAAGAGGGGAGGGCTAGTTCTTCTCTACCGGGTTACATTGGGGCGCTACCGGAACTGATCGAATTGGTAGTCTACAGTGTTTCTGGATGTTTCAGACTGAAGCTGGGGTTAGCATGAGAGCAGCACCATTTTGTAGCTCCGTCGTGGTCATTCCGCAACCAATCATGGCAGCCGTTCTTTATCTTTATTTTGGGCGGGGTGGGTGGCGGAGCCGAGCTGTTTTGTAGCCATCATTGTGTGGAGTTCAGTTCATCTCACTAGTTTTGTATTTGTCATGAGGGGTTGTTCCTAATGTTTCTATTTTAGCGAGGTCAAAAAGAGATCCCATTAGTGGCCTACTGATTTTGCTCGATTCCTTTTCTTTTTTTTTTACACGATTTTTCGTTATCTGCAAAGACTAAACAGAGTATTGCGACTCTGTGTTTGTTTGTAAATAGAGAATGAACCAAAGAGAACTAATTCTAAAACAGTAAATACTTGGATAACAATCAATCAAATGGAGAGAGAAGCAGGCACGACGGATTACAACGGGGGCAAAGGCCTGCGTTAACTACCTTTCACTATCTGCAAAGAGAGAGTACTCCTAATAGAAATGAGGGGGGGGGGCACCATTCAAAGCAGATCAGTGTGCATAAACGCGAAAATGTTTTCACTTACCACGTACTTGACATTCGACAGCTTATGATATTTGCTATTAAAAAACCATTGAAATTCACTGAAAAAACCATAGGTTATAGACCATATATAGTTAGGAATTAGCATTTACAAAACCTTGAAAATTCACTGAAAAAACCATAGGTTATAGACCATATATAGTTAGGAATTAGCATTTAAAAAACCTTATTTTACTCACACAAAACCATTGAAATTCCATATATAGTTAGTTGCACTAACTATATATCGCGCACCCGCAATCCACTGCTGATCATGTCACATATTACATCATTCATGACATGGTCAGTGACATCACTGATGACATCTCAAATGACATCATTCTTGTGCTAATACGATAAACCTCTTCAGACTCTAATATAACCTTAGATACACTCAGTGTATACAGACACTCACACACTGCCACTCATCCATGGAGTTACTCACACACCCAGTCAGTCATGCAAAGAAACAATCTCACCTCCATTTCTTCAACTATACAGTTAAACACACCTTACTTATTGAAACATATACCAACACATATTTACTCTCTTATACAATCCCTGATACAAGTTCACAATGATCGATACAACCACTCACTCATTCAGTGGCTCTCATGCACAGTTATTTATATATGCCAACTCTCACATGTACTGTGTTTTACATATGTACTTACTATGACATGTAGCATTGAGATATCCATTCACTCATGCACACAGTCAACTGCCTATGTAGCTGTTTCCACATGCACTCTTGAACTCATACACCTAGTGAATAAACTGCTCACACATCTATGCATAGAGTCACACACCTTCCAGCCACCCTCACACAAACTCAATCTCCCATATAAATACTTGGGCAACCAATTAATAACACATATAGCCTCTCGTATAGCTAATGATCAACACATGCAGCAGTTTACAGAACAACAGACATAATGATGCACAAATTAAGACAGTTTAGTCACTAACCCATGCATTCAGTGAGACACATTTAATCACTCACTCATACAGTCAGTCACGCACCTACTAAATCCTTCATCCAGACACTTATACATCCACTCATTCTTCAATATGTAAGACATATTTTAACTTTACAGAAACATACAGTCACTGGATGTTGTCATCAGTGATGTCATCAGTGATGTCATTTGAGATGTCATCAGTGATGTCATCAGTGATGTCACTGACCATGTCATGAATGATGTAATATGTGACATGATCAGCAGTGGATTGCGGGTGCGCGATATATAGTTAGTGCAACTAACTATATATGGAATTTCAATGGTTTTGTGTGAGTAAAATAAGGTTTTTTAAATGCTAATTCCTAACTATATATGGTCTATAACCTATGGTTTTTTCAGTGAATATATATATATATATTTATATATATATATATATATATATATATATATATATATATATATATATATATATATATATATATATCTCTTACTTCACCATTTGCCCAGAGATGAGGCCGCACTCCGTCACAGGTAGGTATCAAACCATTTTATTCCAAATACAGCCAGCTTCCCTTTCCTTCATAGTGCCCCCCGGCCTGACGCGTTTCAGGGAGTCTTTTCTCTTTCCTCAGAGGCCCACATGAGCAGACTAAATTGCGTGCTGCTGCACTGTCCCCTGCACGCTTTTCAAAATTGAAATTGGCCTCCGGTGTGCCTTTTTAATTATATTCCACATTCGCATTGCATGCTCGGACCTGCAGTACCTTTATGCACCTTTTTTTCCCCCTCCAGTGGGGCGAGTGCTCATGTGCAGTTTCAGGGGCCAGTGTTACCCTCCATTAGGCTTTAGAAAAGGACTTTGGCTGTCTCTCATTTCAGGAACCTGCTCCGCCGATCACAAAAGGAAATGCTTTCCCCTCGCGCAGTCCATGTTGATTTCATTGATGGTGCGTTGCCTCCACGGCCGGAACCGTTGTGTGTAAACTACTTCACCATTTGCCCAGAGATGAGGCCGCGCTCCGTCACAGGTAGGTATCAAACCATTTTATTCCAAATACAGCCAGCTTCCCTTTCCTTCATAGTGTCCCCCGGCCTGACGCGTTTCAGGGAGTCTTTTCCCTTTCCTCAGAGGCCCACATGAGCAGACTAAATTGCGTGCTGCTGCACTGTCCCCTGCACGCTTTTCAAAATTGAAATTGGCCTCCGGAGTGCCTTTTTAATTATATTCCACATTCGCATTGCATGCTGGAACCTGCAGTACCTTTATGCACCTTTTTTTCCCCTCCAGTGGGGCGAGTGCTCATGTGCAGTTTCAGGGGCCAGTGTTACCCTCCATTAGGCTTTAGAAAAGGACTTTGGCTGTCTCTCATTTCAGGAACCTGCTCCGCCGATCACAAAAGGAAATGCTTTCCCCTCGCGCAGTCCATGTTGATTTCATTGATGGTGCGTTGCCTCCACGGCCGGAACCGCCGTGTGTAAATTACTTCACCATTTGCCCAGAGATGAGGCCGCACTCCGTCACAGGTAGGTATCAAACCATTTTATTCCAAATACAGCCAGCTTCCCTTTCCTTCATAGTGCCCCCCGGCCTGACGCGTTTCAGGGAGTCTTTTCCCTTTCCTCAGAGGCCCACATGAGCAGACTAAATTGCGTGCTGCTGCACTGTCCCCTGCACGCTTTTCAAAATTGAAATTGGCCTCCGGAGTGCCTTTTTAATTATATTCCACATTCGCATTGCATGCTGGAACCTGCAGTACCTTTATGCACCTTTTTTCCCCTCCAGTGGGGCGAGTGCTCATGTGCAGTTTCAGGGGCCAGTGTTACCCTCCATTAGGCTTTAGAAAAGGACTTTGGCTGTCTCTCATTTCAGGAACCTGCTCCGCCGATCACAAAAGGAAATGCTTTCCCCTCGCGCAGTCCATGTTGATTTCATTGATGGTGCGTTGCCTCCACGGCCGGAACCGCCGTGTGTAAATTACTTCACCATTTGCCCAGAGATGAGGCCGCACTCCGTCACAGGTAGGTATCAAACCATTTTATTCCAAATACAGCCAGCTTCCCTTTCCTTCATAGTGCCCCCCGGCCTGACGCGTTTCAGGGAGTCTTTTCCGTTTCCTCAGAGGCCCACATGAGCAGACTAAATTGCGTGCTGCTGCACTGTCCCCTGCACGCTTTTTAAAATTGAAATTGGCCTCCGGTGTGCCTTTTTAATTATATTCCACATTCGCATTGCATGCTGGGACCTGCAGTACCTTTATGCACCTTTTTTTCCCCTCCAGTGGGGCGAGTGCTCATGTGCAGTTTCAGGGGCCAGTGTTACCCTCCATTAGGCTTTAGAAAAGGACTTTGGCTGTCTCTCATTTCAGGAACCTGCTCCGCCGATAACAAAAGGAAATGCTTTCCCCTCGCGCAGTCCATGTTGATTTCATTGATGGTGCGTTGCCTCCACGGCCGGAACCGCCGTGTGTAAATTACTTCACCATTTGCCCAGAGATGAGGCCGCACTCCGTCACAGGTAGGTATCAAACCATTTTATTCCAAATACAGCCAGCTTCCCTTTCCTTCATAGTGCCCCCCGGCCTGACGCGTTTCAGGGAGTCTTTTCCCTTTCCTCAGAGGCCCACATGAGCAGACTAAATTGCGTGCTGCTGCACTGTCCCCTGCACGCTTTTCAAAATTGAAATTGGCCTCCGGTGTGCCTTTTTAATTATATTCCACATTCACATCGCATGCTGGGACCTGCAGTACCTTTCTGCACCTTTTTTTCCCCTCCAGTGGGGCGAGTGCTCATGTGCAGTTTCAGGGGCCAGTGTTACCCTCCATTAGGCTTTAGAAAAGGACTTTGGCTGTCTCTCATTTCAGGAACCTGCTCCGCCGATCACAAAAGGAAATGCTTTCCCCTCGCGCAGGCCATGTTGATTTCATTGATGGTGCGTTGCCTCCATGGCCGGAACCGCCGTGTGTAAATTACTTCACCATTTGCCCAGAGATGAGGCCGCACTCCGTCACGGGTAGGTATCAAACCATTTTATTCCAAATACAGCCAGCTTCCCTTTCCTTCATAGTGCCCCCCGGCCTGACGCGTTTCAGGGAGTCTTTTCCCTTTCCTCAGAGGCCCACATGAGCAGACTAAATTGCGTGCTGCTGCACAGTCCCCTGCACGCTTTTCAAAATTGAAATTGGCCTCAGGTGTGCCTTTTTAATTATATTCCACATTCGCATTGCATGCTGGGACCTGCAGTACCTTTATGCACCTTTCTTTCCCCTCCAGTGGGGCGAGTGCTCATGTGCAGTTTCAGGGGCCAGTGTTACCCTCCATTAGGCTTTAGAAAAGGACTTTGGCTGTCTCTCATTTCAGGAACCTGCTCCGCCGATCACAAAAGGAAATGCTTTCCCCTCGCGCAGTCCATGTTGATTTCATTGATGGTGCGTTGCCTCCACGGCCGGAACCGCCGTGTGTAAATTACTTCACCATTTGCCCAGAGATGAGGCCGCACTCCGTCACAGGTAGGTATCAAACCATTTTATTCCAAATACAGGCAGCTTCCCTTTCCTTCATAGTGCCCCCCGGCCTGACGCGTTTCAGGGAGTCTTTTCCCTTTCCTCAGAGGCCCACATGAGCAGACTAAATTGCGTGCTGCTGCACTGTCCCCTGCACGCTTTTCAAAATTGAAATTGGCCTCCGGTGTGCCTTTTTAATTATATTCCACATTCGCATTGCATGCTGGGACCTGCAGTACCTTTATGCACCTTTTTTTCCCCTCCAGTGGGGCGAGTGCTCATGTGCAGTTTCAGGGGCCAGTGTTACCCTCCATTAGGCTTTAGAAAAGGACTTTGGCTGTCTCTCATTTCAGGAACCTGCTCCGCCGATCACAAAAGGAAATGCTTTCCCCTCGCGCAGTCCATGTTGATTTCATTGATGGTGCGTTGCCTCCACGGCCGGAACCGCCGTGTGTAAATTACTTCACCATTTGCCCAGAGATGAGGCCGCACTCCGTCACAGGTAGGTATCAAACCATTTTATTCCAAATACAGCCAGCTTCCCTTTCCTTCATAGTGCCCCCCGGCCTGACGCGTTTCAGGGAGTCTTTTCCCTTTCCTCAGAGGCCCACATGAGCAAACTAAATTGCGTGCTGCTGCACTGTCCCCTGCACGCTTTTCAAAATTGAAATTGGCCTCCGGTGTGCCTTTTTAATTATATTCCACATTCGCATTGCATGCTGGGACCTGCAGTACCTTTATGCACCTTTTTTTCCCCTCCAGTGGGGCGAGTGCTCATGTGCAGTTTCAGGGGCCAGTGTTACCCTCCATTAGGCTTTAGAAAAGGACTTTGGCTGTCTCTCATTTCAGGAACCTGCTCCGCCGATCACAGAAGGAAATGCTTTCCCCTCGCGCAGTCCATGTTGATTTCATTGATGGTGCGTTGCCTCCACGGCCAGAACCGCCGTGTGTAAATTACTTCACCATTTGCCCAGAGAGATATATATATATATATATATATATATATATATATATATATATATATATAAATACATATATTGCCACTCGACCTCAAAGAATAAGAATGACGATGCCCTGTCTTCTACCAAAAATTTATTTAATTGTCGGCTGTTGTTGGACGCATTTCGCCAAGTTATTAAAGTTTTTCAACCATTTTAAGCATTCTTTCAAAGTATGTCACATGAAAACTGCTGCAGTGTTACAAGTGAAGACAGATAGGTAGTTTTTTCTGGATATTAGTATGATGCATTGAAATGGCAATAATCAGAGTTGCAACAATCTTTGTTACAATTTCCTCATCTTAAAAATGAATTTTAAACTATTAGCAGCCACATGAGAATATTATCAATTTATCATCTCTTGTAAAACATTTTAAAACCGATTATTGCATTATATCCCAAGTGGACATTATAACGTAAGTAAATAGGTTAATAGATGCTTATGTCAATTTTACAAATTTTCAACATACAAATGTATGTACAAATATTTGTGTCCTGCGCAAGTGGGCATTTTAACTCATGCAAGGCGCAGAATTTGTATAATCCATTCCTAATTGCTAAATTCAAGTCTCTCAAATAGAGAGAAGAAAATAAAAGGTCAATTATCTTGTAAAACTGACTTCGCAGTCTATGTGCTTCAGTGCCCATGTGTCCTGAAGTACGTGGGCAGCACTATCTTACCTGTGCCTAAAAGACTTCTTCAGCACTTGAGAGCCATAACAAATGGTGATAAGTCCTATCCAGTGGCATGAGATTTTGAGCAATATCATGGCAGAAACACATTCCAAACATAAGGGGTCGGAACTGCCTGGAAAAGAAACTGAGAAGATTAGAATTGTGTGATATTATTGAACTTGCCACTAAAGACCCGAAAGGCCTTGACATGGAAGAGGATTTCCATACACACCTGTAAAAATTACAGTGCAATGCTTCCCTCTATTCCCTGTGGTTTTAACAGTTTGTATGTTTTGTTTAGTTATAATTTTTGCACGAGCACTTTTTGTCAGACAGACGGTTATGGACAATTGAAATGAATGCTACCATTTGGCCCCCCGGGGCAGGATACAATTAGGAATGGATTGTGCAAATTCTGCGCCTTGCATGAGTTAAAATGCCCACTTGGGCAGGACACAAATATTTGTATATGCAGTTGTATGTTGATAATTTGTAAAATGTACATATGCATCTGTTAACCGATTTACTTACGTTATAATGTCCACTTGGGATATAATGCAATAATCAGTTTTAAAATGTTTTACAAGAGATAATAAATTGATCATATTCCTATGTGGCTGCTAATAGTTTAAAATTCATTTTTAAGATGATGAAATTGTAACAAAGATTATTGCAACTCTGAATATTGCAATTTCAATGCATCGTACTAATATCCAGATAAAACTACCAGTCTGTCTTCACTTTTAACACTGCAGTAGTTTTCACGTGACAAACTTTGAAACAATGTTTAAAATGGTTGAAAAACTTTATTAACTTGTTGGTGAGCAAGCCTGCTGTGCAGGCAAAACGCATCTGACAACAGCCGACAATTAAATAAATTTTTGGTCGAAGACACCGCATCGTCATCCTTATTCTTTGAGGTCGAGTGGCAATTGAATCTGGACCATGCTTGGGTGGTCCAGCACGACGATGCGCACTCTGCTCTGGAGAAGTGGCTGGACACACACAAGCAGTGTACGAAAATATTTATACATATGTATGTATTTATATATGTATATATATGTATACGTATATATATATATATGTGAACAAGCTCCGTCTAGGAGTGAAACGCGTCATGGACGACACCATGTCTTTTTATTTCATCTGTGTGAAATAAATATTCACTTTCAATGGATAACATCGTTGCTGCCTTCTTTTGCTTAAATTAAAGAAAACGTCGTGTTAAGAGGTCCTTACCTGGTTTTTTTCATCGTGGATTGTTGAAACAGGAACATTGTTATATATATATATATATACATATATATATATATATATATTACCTACTGGCGGTCGCCAGTAGGTATATATAGTTAGGATTTTTTCTCTATGGGATTTTTGAAAATTCTATGTCTAATAACTTTGGCGTTTGTGGACGGAATTGGCTGAAATTTTCAGGAAAATGGAACATTTTGTTTCTGAGCAGCCACTGAAAATTTGGGGGGGGTTTGTCAAGGGGGGGCTGAGAAAAAAGGGGGGTCCCAAAACGTGTTTTTAACATTGAGTTTTCCATAGGGCGGTTGGCCTCACTTTTAGCCCGAACGGCTGAATGGATTTGCACGAAACTTGGCAAAATTGTAGGGACTGGTAGCCCGATGTGCCTTTGCTAGGTCTCAATATATGTGCTGCAGTGGATTTTGAGAAATTAACGTTCAAAAAAAGATATATATCTGTAACAGCGGACCGGGCAGCGCTCCAGTTCGCGTACTTTTCGCGTTACGGAGCTTTGTGAAGCGAAGCTGATTGGTTCTCCGGCGTCTGTAAACATTCCAAACAGTCCGTAGCGCCCGCCATCTTGTCTCTCGGTAGGATCGAGAGACAAGAGGAGGCCAAAGCGAAGGGGCAAATGACCATAAGGGGGCATAGTAGATCCTCCCTGACCCCCTAGGTTTGATGTGGAGGTTTTAAAAGGGCCCCGCGGGGCAAAAAAAATTAAAAAATAATAATAATCGAACGGCTGAATGGATTTGCACGAAACTTGGCACCGCCATCTTGTCTCTCGGTAGGATCGAGAGACAAGAGGAGGCCAAAGCGAAGGGGCAAATGACCATAAGGGGGCATAGTAGATTCTCCCTGACCTCTTAGGTTTGATGTACCATTTTGCCAAGTTTGGTGTAATTCCGTTCAGCCATTCAGGCTGTAGACGTATCTAAATGTCCTATGGAAAATTGCATGGGGAAAACACATTTGAAAGTGTTGAAATTTAGAACCAATTAAAATGTTACTTTGGTTTTGTATTTGTGTGTGATGAAAGTTAATTGGTTATGTATATATCTAAAATGAGAGGAAACCACAGCCATTTTGTGATACTACTGTCTGAGGTATATTTGTGAGGAATTTTTGGTGCTCAATTTCTGGTGTTTGATTTACACAGTACTAACACTTCTCCTACTTTTAAAAAGGTGAGTTGTTAATTTGTATGGGGAACTATGTTGTACACTTTAAGATAATTTGAAAAATGTTTTCTGTTATTTATTTACAGTCCTTCTGTTATACTAAATACTTGATAAAGTTAGTTTTATATTATGTATTACTAAAAACGATAAATGAAAGTGATTATTTTTTTCTGCAATTTACAGCAAGCAATTTCAAAATAAAATGGCTCACAATGAAGAGACCGTGGCAATTTCTTTTGAATTATCCACTACATTTATTGAAATTGACAGCACCAATAATGAAATATTCTCACAAGGAGGAGATGACTTGAATGATTTTTTTGATCAATCTCTTGATGGCGAATTTATCGAATGTTTGGAGACCATAGAGTTACAAGAATCATCATTGCAGACTTTTCATGAGGAGATTCCTGATGAGATGATTGAAGAGGAAATTCCTGATGAGGACATGTTACTAGTTCTTTCAAATTTTGAAAATTCAGAAGAATAAATTTATATTTAGAAATCAAAAATTGTTTGAGACATTATTCATTTTTATTTTTAATTTATGAGGTTGTAGCGAAGTGATTGTAGTATAAAATGAGACTTATAGTATAGAGTGCAACATTTTTATGTTACATGGTAAGTTTACTCATATTTACTTTCCTTCTCCCACTATATTATCTCCAATGTGTATTTGACATCTCTTCTTCATCTCCGGCCTCCTTTCTCTCACTGTCTGTGTCTGATGCATCTTATCGCTGCCATTTTGTGTAATTACAGAGGAGAGTAAAATAAAATAGTTCGGAACGTGAAAAGGGGGCAAAGTAGAGTACCCCTCACCCCCTAGGCCTTCTCAGGCGGTCCCAAAAGGATCAGTTTCGGTTTTCCTGAGAGATTATGGTATGAGTTCCATATACCACAATAACTTGCATTACAACATGCAAGATATCTATCTCCTATTACCAACTTTTGGAGATATTCGCGCTAAGCGCGAATATCTCCAAAAACTAACACCTGCCCTGAGCAGTTCTTAGCCATGTTATCCAATGGGAGGTGGATAACATGGCTAAGAGCATTAGCTCGGTAATGCATGAATATCGCTGACTTTTTAGCGATATTCATGCATTGCGGCCGTTTTTTATCGCATTTGCGATAAACCTTGATAATAGCAAGGTTTATCTGCGATAATTTCTGACGATGCTTAGCGGTAAAAAAATCGTTGCTAAGCATCGTTAGCGATAAATATCGCTTAACTTTGGTAATATGCACCAACGTCTGTTAACGTTCGATTCGAAGGAAATGAGGAAGTGTTGAAAAACATTGTCTGCGCCATCTTGCCTTTTTTGAAATGCCACACTTTTGTCGTGCACGGCAGCCATTTTAGATGCCTTGACCAGACCCACTCTCTGCACGCTGTTGATCCGTAGCATGGCTCCCCACCCTCGCAAGCATCTTCCCCAGGCACTGGTCACCCCCGCTCTCTGTCTTATGCATCGGCAATAAACCTCCCCCCATCTGCGCTGCTCTTCCCTGAGAATCACACTCTGTGCCCGCCCGACACCTCCCTTTCGCCCTATTCACTACCGCACCCTCTGACACTCCTCTTCCTCTGTGTCCGATTGTCCAGGCTATCAGCTAGCCCTGCAGATGTAGTTTATGGCCCCAGCTGTAAAGAATCACCCCTCTTCAAAGGAGTTATGGTAGATCAAGGCCCACACCCGATGAGATCCGTCAAACCACACGCGTTCCTACTATCTGAAAACCATCCTGTATTGTGATTGGGGAGGGGACCGAGCCTGAAGCGGAAGATTCCAGGGATGACTCTTTGTACATCAAAGTTTTTACAATTATGTGTCACATTAAAAATATATAGCACTCCAACAAAGTAGTAGGAATATAAAACTTTAATAACTTATAAATATATACAACAAAATAAAAACAGTAAAAACATTTAAACAATGAAGAGACCGTGGCAATTTCTTTTGAATTATCCACTACATTTAATGAAATTGACAGCACCAATAATGAAATATTCTCACAAGGAGGAGATGACTTGAATGATTTTTTTGATCAATCTCTTGATGGCGAATTTATCGAATGTTTGGAGACCATAGAGTTACAAGAATCATCATTGCAGACTTTTCATGAGGAGATTCCTGATGAGATGATTGAAGAGGAAATTCCTGATGAGGACATGTTACTAGTTCTTTCAAATTATGAAAATTCAGAAGATCTTGCCTGGGTGCCGCACTGATTTGGGTATCCGGCGTGGGGCGTCCCGGGGGGTGGGTTGTCAGTAGCGGTCTGTTGTGCGAATAGTTCCAAGGCAGCAGAACGCGCTGAAATCTGGATGGCACGAAGGTGATGTCTAGTAAGTTGCCGCCCAGCAAATAACGGCGTGGGGCGCCGCGGGGGGGGGGAGGCAGTCCAAAGTTCCGTTAAAAGGGCAAAGGAAAGGATCGGTGGTTTGAACCATCAGTCAAAAAGGGGAGGGGGTGCAACAATTTTTCCTACCGGGTCACACTGTGCTTTCACCGGAACTGAGGTCTGCAGGTTTCTAGTCATTCAAACTGAGGCTGGCGCCAGCATGGGAGCGCCGACGTCCCGCGGCTACAGTTTCGTCACTCCACGGGCGATCATGGCAGTCATTCCCCATCGGGGGTGTCTGCGGGGGTCGGGGACTCCCGCGGCTCCTCTAGAATCTTCAAGGTCGTGGAGGACTACGGTGGTGGAGTCAACCAGTGACCGGGCCATTTCTTCATGCTGGGCCCGCTCTTGCCAGGTCGACCGCCATTTTGAGAGTTCGGTAGCTACTGGCGATCGCGGGGTCAAATGAGCGGACGGGCTCCACCCTGCCGGGCGAGACGTTGCAGCATCGCCACAGTGGAAGAACCCTTTTCCGGGCGCCTGGAGCGCTGAGGGTGCAGCTGGGAAGCCTCCACCTGGGGAGGCGGGAGAGGCCTGTTCGCACTGTCTCTCCCACCCAGTGCACCCCACGGCGTCTCGCTTGACATTTGTTATGGCCGGACCAGGCGATGAGGACGAGGGGGGGGGGTCGGAGGCATGTGCAAGACATCCCCCCCCAGTGTTGTCGCAGCCATTATAAAAGAAAGAAGAAATGTCCCGTCCGTCTTTGGGCCGGACCTCCGGTGGATGGCGGCCGGACACCCTTTGCTCTGGCTTCATAAACGGGTTCCTTGGCTCATCCGGTGGGGCAGGCCTTGGCGTGTGGTGCCTCTCCTGGGCCTTTCGTGCAGTGGCCTCTCCACTCCCAGGCCCTCCATGGATGCTGGCCCAGACTGGGAGAGAGAGGGTCTAACCTGCAATTCTCCAGGGTTACCGCCACCGCGGCCGGATCCCGTCGGCCTCGGCCTCTGGTTGATGGTGGCCGGACTGGGAGAGAGAGGGGAGGGTCAAGGACACGGACATTCCCCCCCCTGCAACTCTCCAGGGTGGTCGTAGCAATCCCCTTGGCCGGGTCCCGCTGGCCTCGGCCTCGGCCTCTCCTCCGGCTACACCCTACGTGATGATCTCCTGGCCGACGGTTGGCAGCAGGACCCGCCTTATATGTGTTGCTTCCGGCTGGGCGTAGCCGCAAACCTGTTTCTCAAACAAAGGATATTGAGGCAAATGTGGCGCATACTCTCTTCTTAACCTATTGTATTCCTTAACACAATCTAGATCCGCACAAATGTTTGTGACATCACACTCAATCAAGTACAATCCCGATAAAGTTTCCAGAATGGGGCGGATGTCTGCTGACTTGTATCTTTCCCAGTTTGCCGTTATTTGGGCGTGGCAGGCGGTGGGACAGACACGTTTTGGGGCTGTGAGGGGCGATGAAGCCTCGTTGCCTTGTGGCCGTTGCAATGTCACACTTGGTTTCTCTTACTGTTTTCAGGTTTCTTATTACGGGCTTACTTCTAACGTTTCTTGTTTCTAGGACAATAATAGGTTTTATCATTACGTATTGTTATCGTTTCTTTGTTTGTTATTTAATAAAAAGTTCATCAGTGGCCTACTGATTTTCGTTTTCCTATTCCTTTCTTTCCAGGTTGTTTTATGCTAAAGTTTCTGTTAACAGGATACAGTGATCACTTCGTTATTATTGCATATGTCCTTTTCACTAGGGGTGCTCTCTGGTCGGGCCAGATGACCTATCTCTAGTAAATGGTCCGGGTGAAACAGGTGCATCAATCAGTGGGGAGTAGATAGGCATGACAGATTACAACGGGGGACAAAGGTCCGCATTACCTACCCTTTCACTACTTGCAAAGATTTTCCTACGTTTATTTGCAAACAGGGAATACCTCCAAAAAGAACCAATTCCCAAACAGTCAATGTTTGGGCAAACAATCAATCAATGAGGAACGAAATAGGCACGACGTGTTAAAGGTTTGCGTTACCTACCTTTCACTATCTGCAAAGGGAGAGAGAATATTCCTATTCTTCCTCGTTTGCAGGCAGAGAAGATCCTTAAGAGAACCAACTTCGAACAATTCAATGCTCGATTCAAACAATCAACAAGGGGTACTGTGAACACAAATGAACGCCGCTTATGTACATACACATTGCTATTTTCAACAGGTTGTTCCTAATGTTTCTATTTTAGCCAGGTCAAAAAGAGATCCCATTAGTGGCCTACTGATTTTGCTCGATTCCTTTTGTTTTTTTACACGATTTTTCGCTATCTGCAAAGACTAAACAGAGTATTGCGACTCTGTGCTTGTTTGTAAATAGAGAATGAACCAAAGAGAACAATCAATGAAATGGAGAGAGAAGCAGGCACGACGGATTACAACGGGGGCAAAGGCCTGCGTTAACTACCCTTCACTATCTGCAAAGAGAGAGTACTCCTAATAGAAATGAGGGGGGGGCAGCATTCAAAGCAGATCAGTGTGCATAAACACGAAAATGTTTTTACTTACCACGTACTTGACATTCGACAGCTTATGATATTTGCTATTAAAAAACCATTGAAATTCACTGAAAAAACCATAGGTTATAGACCATATATAGTTAGGAATTAGCATTTACAAAACCTTGAAAATTCACTGAAAAAACCATAGGTTATAGACCATATATAGTTAGGAATTAGCATTTAAAAAACCTTATTTTACTCACACAAAACCATTGAAATTCCATATATAGTTAGTTGTACTAACTATATATCGCGCACCCGCAATCCACTGCTGTTCATGTCACATATTACATCATTCATGACATGGTCAGTGACATCACTGATGACATCACTGATGACATCTCAAATGACATCACTGATGACATCACTGATGACATCTCAAATGACATCACTGATGACATCACTGATGACATCTCATTTGACATTACTGATCACATCACTGATGACATCATTCATGTGATAATACGATGAACCTCTTCAGACTCTAATATAACCTTAGATACACTCAGTGTAAACACAGACTCACAGATTGTCATTCATCCATGAAGTTACACACACACCTAGTCAGTCATGCAAACAATCAATCACACCTCCATTTTCCCAACTATACAGTTATACACACCTTACTTATTCAAACATATACTAAAACATATTTACTCTCTTATACAATCCTGGATACAAGTTCACAATGATGCATACAGCCACTCACACATTCACTGGCTCTTATGCACAGTTATTTATATATGTCAAGTCTCACATGTACTGTGTTTTACATATGTACTTACTTTGACATGTAGCACTGAGATATCCATTCACTCACCAATACACTGATGCACACAGTCAACCGCCCATACAGCTGTTTCCACATGCACTTTTGAACCCATACATCTAGTGAATCAACTGCTCACACATCTATGCACAGAGTCATACACCTCCCAGCCACCCACACACACACTCAGTCTCCCATACAAATACTTGGGCAACCAATCAATAACCCATATAGTTACTCATATAGCTACTGAACAACACATGCAGCAGTTTTCAGAACAACAGACATAATGATGCACAAATTAAGACAGTTTAGTCACTAACCCATGCACTCAGTGAGACACATTTAATCACTCACTCATACAGTCAGTCATGCACCTACTAAATCCTTCATCCAGACACTTATACATCCACTCAAGACATATTTTAACTTTACAGAAAAATACAGTCACTGGATGTTGTCATCAGTGATGTCATTTGAGATGTCATCAGTGATGTCATCAGTGATGTCATTTGAGATGTCATCAGTGATGTCATTTGAGATGTCATCAGTGATGTCATCAGTGATGTCACTGACCATGTCATGAATGATGTAATATGTGACATGATCAGCAGTGGATTGCGGGTGCACGATATATAGTTAGTACAACTAACTATATATGGAATTTCAATGGTTTTGTGTGAGTAAAATTAGGTTTTTTAAATGCTAATTCCTAACTATATATGGTCTATAACCTATGGTTTTTTCAGTGAATATATATATATATATATATATATATTTCTTAGATTCTTCTCACCTCGTTTCTCGGTAATTGAAGTCACGGCACAGCAACAGGTAGTTTGAACAAAAAATATATTTATTTACACACCATGTGCAAAATAACGTGCAACGATTAGGACGGCCTACGCGTTTCGGCTACTACAAGCCTTCCACTGGACCGTCATATATATATATATATGTGGAGTTAAGATCAGAAAATCTTTCCTCAGTGCACTTGCCTCCACAATATTCTATTCTGACCTTTAAAACTTTAATATTTCAGTCACAATATCATGTCCATTTGATATGCTTCCCATGTTATTCCAAGCTTCAACCGTAACAGGTCATGGACGCCAATTAGGGGTAGCCATGAGTTGAAGATTCTACCCATGGCTTGTCCTTCTGTATCCTTTGCTGTGCCCATAATCTCAGGGGGAAAGAAGTCAGTGACAGTAAAAAAAAGTAAACGTGAATCTGAGAGCCCTTTTTTTTTCTGTGATAAATTGACTTCTATTTATTAGTGGCTTTTCCTTGTTTTAGTTCCTTTGTGGAATCACACCATGCAGGCTAAGACAAATAAAAATATATTTACCTTCTTTTAGTGACAGCACCTCCTTTTGATTATTACAGTGACTTCATGTATTATTATTATTATTATCAATATTATTATCATTGTTACACTTAATGTAAATGAACTTCCTTTAAGTGTCTATTACAGTTACTGGCTGTAGTTCCCTTTTTCTAAAGCTAACTTATTGTCACTGACTGCAAACAATGGCATTCATTAACTATGGCACAGAAGCAATCAAACATTGAATCAATCTGGCACTTTTCTTATCTTTGCTTAAGCTAATGGGTTCAAAAGAGGGTGGTAATGGACGGAGCATCTGAACCAATCAAACACTCACACCCAGTCAAAAGATCTGGGTTTAATCCATCACCGTTATTTAGCTCACTCTGCCACCTCAGTTCAGACATGGCTATATGCAAATCAGTCTGACCCTGTGCCTCATGGGAACAGTCCAGCCCGAACTGCCAAGCCATGCCTTCCCTGGACCGGAAACAAGCTTCCGAGGACCGGTTTCTGGCATTACAGCCGTCTTCAGCCCGGCTTGCTTGAATCCAGTGGCAAAGTGAGCAAGGGACTCACGTCTGAGCATACCCTGCCACACTTATGGCGGCCAAAAACAGTACAAAAGGGGGTGGTAATGGACGGAGCATCTGAACCAATCAAACACTCACACCCAGTCAAAAGCTCTGGGTTTAATCCATCACAGTTATTTAGCTCACTCTGCCACCTCAGTTCAGACATGGCTATATGCAAATCAGTCTGACCCTGTGCCTCATGGGAACAGTCCAGCCCGAACTGCCAAGCCATGCCTTCCCTGGACCGGAAACAAGCTTCCGAGGACCGGTTTCTAGCATTACAGCCGTCTTCAGCCCGGATTGCTTGAATCCAGTGGCAAAGTGAGCCAGGGACTCACGTCTGAGCATACCTTGCCACACTTATGGCGGCCAAAAACGGTACAAAAGGGGGTGGTAATGGACGGAGCATCTGAACCAATCAAACACTCACACCCAGTCAAAAGATCTGGGTTTAATCCATCACCGTTATTTAGCTCACTCTGCCACCTCAGTTCAGACATGGCTATATGCAAATCAGTCTGACCCTGTGTCTCATGGGAACAGTCCAGCCTGAACTGCCAAGCCATGCCTTCCCTGGACCGGAAACAAGCTTCCGAGGACCGGTTCTGGCATTACAGCCGTCTTCAGCCCGGCTTGCTTGAATCCAGTGGCAAAGTGAGCAAGGGACTCACGTCTGAGCATACCCTGCCACACTTATGGCGGCCAAAAACGGTACAAAAGGGGGTGGTAATGGACGGAGCATCTGAACCAATCAAACACTCACACCCAGTCAAAAGATCTGGGTTTAATCCATCACCGTTATTTAGCTCACTCTGCCACCTCAGTTCAGACATGGCTATATGCAAATCAGTCTGACCCTGTGCCTCATGGGAACAGTCCAGCCCGAACTGCCAAGCCATGCCTTCCCTGGACCGGAAACAAGCTTCCGAGGACCGGTTTCTGGCATTACAGCCGTCTTCAGCCCGGCTTGCTTGAATCCAGTGGCAAAGTGAGCAAGGGACTCACGTCTGAGCATACTCTGCCACACTTATGGCGGCCAAAAATGGTACAAAAGGGGGTGGTAATGGACGGAGCATCTGAACCAATCAAACACTCACACCCAGTCAAAAGATCTGGGTTTAATCCATCACCGTTATTTAGCTCACTCTGCCACCTCAGTTCAGACATGGCTATATGCAAATCAGTCTGACCCTGTGCCTCATGGGAACAGTCCAGCCCGAACTGCCAAGCCATGCCTTCCCTGGACCGGAAACAAGCTTCCGAGGACCGGTTTCTGGCATTACAGCCGTCTTCAGCCCGGTTTGCTTGAATCCAGTGGCAAAGTGAGCAAGGGACTCACGTCTGAGCATACTCTGCCACACTTATGGCGGCCAAAAACGGTACAAAAGGGGGTGGTAATGGACGGAGCATCTGAACCAATCAAACACTCACACCCAGTCAAAAGATCTGGGTTTAATCTATCACCGTTATTTAGCTCACTCTGCCACCTCAGTTCAGACATGGCTATATGCAAATCAGTCTGACCCTGTGCCTCATGGGAACAGTCCAGCCTGAACTGCCAAGCCATGCCTTCCCTGGACCGGAAACAAGCTTCCGAGGACCGGTTTCTGGCATTACAGCCGTCTTCAGCCCGGCTTGCTTGAATCCAGTGGCAAAGTGAGCAAGGGACTCACGTCTGAGCATTCCCTGCCACACTTATGGCGGCCAAAAACGGTACAAAAGGGGGTGGTAATGGACGGAGCATCTGAACCAATCAAACACTCACACCCAGTCAAAAGATCTGGGTTTAATCCATCACCGTTATTTAGCTCACTCTGCCACCTCAGTTCAGACATGGCTATATGCAAATCAGTCTGACCCTGTGCCTTATGGAAACAGTCCAGCCCGAACTGCCAAGCAATGCATTCCCTGGACCGGAAAAAAGCTTCCGAGGACCGGTTTCTGGCATTACAGCCGTCTTCAGCCCGGCTTGCTTGAATCCAGTGGCAAAGTGAGCAAGGGACTCACGTCTGAGCATACCCTGCCACACTTATGGCGGCCAAAAACGGTACAAAAGGGGGTGGTAATGGACGGAGCATCTGAACCAATCAAACACTCACACCCAGTCAAAAGATCTGGGTTTAATCCATCACCGTTATTTAGCTCACTCTGCCACCTCAGTTCAGACATGGCTATATGCAAATCAGTCTGACCCTGTGCCTCATGGGAACAGTCCAGCCCGAACTGCCAAGCCATGCCTTCCCTGGACCGGAAACAAGCTCTTCCGAGGACCGGTTTCTGGCATTACAGCCGTCTTCAGCCCGGCTTGCTTGAATCCAGTGGCAAAGTGAGCAAGGGACTCACGTCTGAGCGTACCCTGCCACACTTATGGCGGCCAAAAACGGTACAAAAGGGGGTGGTAATGGACGGAGCATCTGAACCCATCAAACACTCACACCCAGTCAAAAGATCTGGGTTTAATCCATCACCGTTATTTAGCTCACTCTGCCACCTCAGTTCAGACATGGCTATATGCAAATCAGTCTGACCCTGTGCTTCATGGGAACAGTCCAGCCCGAACTGCCAAGCCATGCCTTCCCTGGACCGGAAACAAGCTTCCGAGGACCGGTTTCTGGCATTACAGCCGTCTTCAGCCCGTCCATCACCACCCCCTTTTATAAGCTAATGGGTTAGCATTTATGAAAAATGATGGTACTATAACTGTGCGATAGGAGGAGAGTGTTGCTTGGGAGCCATTGATGCCAAATAGCGAGTTGCCAATTGGGTTTTGCAACATTACATTTTTAGGGAAAGAACATAGGCTCTGGGTACCTTGTTGGCCGGAACCCAGGGTGCACTCAGTCAAAGCACATCAACACTAGGCAAAAAGTGGGGGCAACCATGCAACGAGAGGGCACCTTCCTACACAATGTCCCCCCCCCAAACAAAAGAGGATGAGACTAACCTTTCCCTAGAGAGTCTTCATTGTCTAAGTGGAAGAACATGGAAAGTCTATCTGCATTGGCATGGGCAGTCCCAGGTCTGTGTTCAGCTGTAAAGTCTATTCCCTGTAGGGAGATGGACCACCCCAAAAGTTTGGGATTTTCACCTCCTGCTTATAAAAGCAACAGGCTGGTCTTGGCCTTCATCACTGGTCTGGGATAGGTCCGCTCCTATCTCTAGCTCAGAGGCATTAGTCTGCACAATGAGCTGCTTGGTATAGTCTGGAGCTTTGAGAATTGGTGCTGAGCACATTGCCTCTTTCAGGGTGTCAAAAGCCTTTTGACAGCTAACTGGCCAGCTTAACTGTTTGGGCATTTTCCTAGAGATGAGTTCAGTGAGGGGTTCCTCAATGGATCCCTGCACCTCCACAAACCTCATGTAGTACCCAGTCAAGCCAAAGAATGCCCTGATTGGGTCTGGGTTGTTGGAGCCTCCCAGTCCAGGATGGCCTGGATCTTGGGTTGTAAAGGTTGCACTAGGCCTCAACCAACAAGGTCACCCAAGTATACAACTGTACCCTGCCCTATCTGGCATTTGGATGCCTTGATAGTTAGGCCTGCAGTTTTCAGGGCTTTTTGAACCTTCTCCAGGTCGATCAGGTGATCCTGCCAGTTGGAGGTCAAGACAGCAATGTCATCAAGATAGACTGCTCTAAAGGCTTCCAATCCAGCAAGGACTTGGTTCAGCCACCTTTGGAAGGTGGCAGGGGCATTTTTAGACCAAAAGGCATAACAGTGAACTTATAATGACCATCAGGTGTGGAGAATGCTGTTTTCTCTTTGGCTGTAGGTGCCATGCCAATCAGCTAGCACCCTGCAGTTAAGTTAAAGGTATTTAGAAGTTTGGCTGCACTCAATTTATCTATCAATTCATCAGCCCTTGGGACAGGGTGAGCATCTGTCTTGGTGACAGTGTTGAACCCTCTATAGTCCATGCAGAGCCTCATTTCTCTCTTTCCACCTTGTGAATGAGGTTTGGGGACTAGAACCACTGGGCAGGCCCAGAGGCTCTCAGAGGGCTCAATAAACCATTACTCCGGCATCTTGTTGACTTCAGCATTGATACTTTCTTTACTTGATCAGACTGTCCTTAGATTTAGATTTTGACAGGTACACTGCCTCCAGTGTCCCCATCATGAGTACACCAGTTTTCTGAGCAAGGGACAAGGAAAAGAGCCTAGCATACTGCTGTAAGACTTGCTTACAGTCAGCCTGCTGTTGGGCAGTGAGGGTGTCTGAGTAGACAGCTCCATCCACTGACTCATCTTTGGGGCTGTAAGAGAGGAGATAAGGGAGAGGTTCACTCTCTGTCTCCTGATCCTCATCGCTAACCATCAGCATGGTTATGTCAGCCCTGTCATGGAAAAGCTTTAGGCGATCCACATGGATCACTCTTTTGGGGTCCTGCTTGTATCCAGGTCTACCGGATAGGTGACCTCGCTTTCATTCTCTAAGATAGGGTAAGGGCCACTACATTTATCTTGGAGAGTCCTTGGTGCCACTGGCTCCAGAACCCACACCTTTTGCCCTGGTTGGATTCCATCAGTGTAGCTTTATGGTCATACCAGTGCTTCTGGAGCTCCTGGCTGGCCTCGAGATTTTTTGAAGCTTTTTCCATGTACTCTGCCATTCTGGAGTTTAGGGCAAATACATAGTCCACAATATCCTATTTGGGTTCTTGGAGAGGCTTCTCCTAACCATCTTTAGCAAGACAAGGTGTCACCCTAGCAGGGTGGCCAAACAGAATTTCAAAGAGGGAAACCCCTCTCCCTTCTGATGCACCTCTCTGTACGCAAAAAGCAGGCATGGCAAAAGGACATCTCATCTCCTTTTGATATTTTCAGGGAGTCCCATGATCATGCACTTCAATGTCTTTTGAACCTTTCAACAAGACCATTGGTTTGTAGGTGGTAGGGTGTAGTCAACTTATACTGCACTCCACACTTTCCACGTGTGTTTGAGATATGTAGACAGTAAGTTTGACCCTCTGTCTGACACCACCTTCTTAGGAAATCCTACCCTGGTAAAGACACCAATGAGGGCCTTGGCTACTTCGGGAGCTGTAGTAGTCCCAAGGGGAATCGCCTCAGGATACCTGGTGGCATGATCAACTACCACCAGTATACAATTGTTTCCTGATGCTGGGGGAGGTTCTAGTGGACCACTATGTCCACTCCTACCCTATTGAAGGGGACCCCAACTACTGGTAGTGGAATTAATGGGGCCTTTGGGTGCCCACCTGTATTGCAACTGGCTTGACAGGCGAGACAGGAGCTGACAAACTGTTTTACTTTTTGGGACATCTGAGGCAAGTAAAAGTGGCTGACTAGCCTTTCCCAAGTCTTGGTCTGACCAAGATGCCCAACTAAGGGGATGTCATGAGCCAAAGTGAGTAGGAACTCCCTATACATTTGAGGCACTACCACCCTCCTAGTGGTACCAGGGTTGGGGTATCTGGCCTCAGTGTACAGGAGTCCCTCCTCCCAATAGGTTCAGTTGGTACCACTGACATCTCCCTTTTCCTGTGCAGCAGCTTGCTGCCTCAGGCTTTCAAGAGTTGGACAGGTCTGCTGTTCAATGCACAGCGGTTTCCTGGAGGATCTTCCTGGTCCTAAGAGCTCATCCTGGTATGGGTCAAGTTCCATGGGCTCAGTTCCCTCTGGGACTTCCAAGTCCTCTCCCTGAGGAGAGGGGTCTTGAGTCTTTTGCTGTTCAGAAGCTGGGTTTCCAGTCTTTCTATGTTTTCTCTTTGAAGTTTTGGGCTAAATTCTTTAGGCTCAAACACTTCTTTTTCACCCTGCTTTTGGTTCTGTGCTCCTGTCTTGACACACACAATCTCAGGGATGTCCAACATTGCTGCATGGGTTTTTAATTCGACCTCAGCCCGTGCCGAGGTTTCCAGTTCATTTCCAAGCATACAGGCAGCTGGAAGCTTTGGAGAGACCACTATCTGTTTCAGGCCAGTACCCCGTCCCCCAGTCTAATGTCACCATAGCCATGGAATGGTTAGAAGTAACACTGTCAGCGTTCGTGACTGGGTAAGATTTCCCAATTAGGTTTTGCTCCGGGGAAACCAGTGTGTATCTCACCATAGTGACATTGGAACCGGTCTACCTCAGGGCTTCTATCCTAGTGCCATTTATCCAGTGATATTGTAAATATATTTTTAAGTTGGGTGGCCACACAGCTAAAGTGGAAAACTCAACTTCACCCTTCGTGGCTAGAACTGCTTCAGTGTAAACCCCGATTTGCTCTGGGTACACTTTTGATCCCAACTGAAGACTAGCTACACAAGTACTAACTGGAGGAGGACTAGGGGACCTCTTCCTAGGATAAGTAGCATCTCCAGTCAAGTGTCCCAACTTAATACAGTTGAAATACTAGGCCTTTTGGGGAATAAAGTTCTTCCCTTTGTACCTACTATTGGACTGGGAAGAGTTTTGGGACCTACCCTCCTATGCAGGTTTTTGGGGCACTTGTGAAGACAGTGTTTTTATATTTGAGATTCCCACCCCCTTTTCCCTGGGGAAGTTTTGTAATCCCCTTTCTTTTGGGCACCCACAGTGGTTGTTTTGGTTACCCTAGTCTTGACCCAGTAGTCTGCCTTCTTTCCCAATTCTTGGGGAGAAATTAGACCTAGGTCTACCAGATGTTGATGTAACTTTTCATGCATGCAATTGCTCAAAATATGTTCTTTCATAAACAGATTATAAAGGCCATTAAAATCAAGCACATTGTTTCCAGTGAACCATCCATATAGTGGCTTAACTGAGTAGTCAACAAAGTTAATCCAGGATTGGTTTTGTGAGCCCCCATGAATCTAATCCTATATTCCTCAGTTGAGAGTCCCAAGCCCTAAATCAGAGTTTTCTTCATGAGGTCATAAGACCCAGCATCTGCCCCTGTAAGGGTCAGGAGTCTGTCCCAGCTGTTACCAGTGAACAGTTCCCAAAAATGGCCCCCCCAGTGTGACTTGCCTCACTTTCCAAATTTCACAAGCCCTCTCAAAAGCTGTGAACCATTTGGTGATGATATTCCCATCCTCAAATTTGGGGACAATCCCTTAGGGGATTTTGGGATCATAAAACTGCTCTTTGTCCCAATTTAGAATGTTGCTGCCACCATTGATGGGAGCTAACCCCATCTCTGCTCTTTTTTTTCTCAGAGCCAGGAGTCTGGTCTCTAGATCAAACCTTTTGGTCAACCTCACTAAGAAGTTGGCCTCCTAATCGAGGCTGTCCTCAATGGACTCAGAAGTACCTGACCCACCTGTGTTGGATCTAGGTACTGCAAGCTGTATTTTTGGAGTTAGGCGCACAGGCACCCTGTTCTCCCAAGGACATGAGGTGGGTTGGAAGGTATCCTCATCCCCTCCATCCTCTTTCCCATCTGATAGGTCCTCACCTTGCTCAGGTGGATGGTCCTTAGCATACCCTGCCAAAAGCTCCTGGATCCTTTGTTGGAAGGATGGGACCCCATTGCAATGTTTTTAAGTTTGCATAGAGACCTTAGCTCCTTAAATGCTAAATGGAGATAAAGGGTGAGGTCGAGCTCCTCAACCATATTCTGTATGTCATCAGTGTTGTTATCACTAACATTTGGGTTCTAGTTAAGAGACATTTTGAAAATAAATTCTAATCCATTTTACCCCAAACTATTGTGAGCTTTTATTTTTCTAAAACTCTAAATGTTCATAATCAAGGCCCTAACAAGACTTTTTTGTAATTTGGAAAAAAATTGTCAATCCAAAAATCATATTTCTAAAGACAATTTAAGAGTTCTGTCGTGTAATCAGGTATTGACCAAGTCAGTCGAACAAATGCAAATTTGTATATCCCACCGCTGATCTACCAATGTAGAAAGCTTGCTCTGTATATACAATACCAAAGTAAGCATTATTGTGCATAGAGTCCAGTGAAACCCCAAAGGTAGAGAGAGGTAAAAGTCAATAGTACCTTGCTCTCTATTTGTGGTAGTGTGAGCAAGCAGACCGGACTTATCAGAGGGTCATTTTTACACTCAGCCCCAGTTTCAGATCTGGGTTGAATCCATAATCGTTCTTTAGCTCACTTCACCACCCCAGTTCAGACCCAGCCATATGCAAATCAGTCTTGACCTTATTCCTCATGGGAAAAGTCCAGCCCGAAATACGAAGCCTGGTCTTCCCTGGACTAGAAACAAGCATCCTGTGACCGGTTTTGGGGTGACACTCCTTATGAGCCAGTCTAGCTTGAATCCAGTGGTAAAGTGAGCAAGGGACCCACGTCTGGGCATACCCTGCCAATTTAGGGTGAACAAAGCAAACACAAAGAGATGATGGACAGAGCACTGAAACGTTCCAGACATTCACCCCCCAGTTGCAGATCTGGGTTGAATCCATCATTGTTCTTTAGCTCACTTCGCCACCCCAGTTCAAACCCAGCCGTATGCAAATCAGTCTTGACCCTATTCCTCATGGGAACAGTCCAGCCCGAACTGCCAAGCCCGGTCTTCCCTGTACTGGAAACAAGCATCCTGGGACCGTTTTTGGGGTAACACCCCTCATTAAGCATGGGTGTAAAATCCGTTCCGTTTGCGGAATTTTCGGATTTTCTGCAATTTCGCGGTCCACGAATCTCGCGAAATTGCAGAAAAATCCGCTTAATCGCGTGCGGGACGGATTTTCAAAAATTGAAGTACATGAAGCACTTACAGGGTTACAACAGGCGCCCAAGTTGAAGCTAATTTCTTTGTAACCATTTACAAAATGGTTACAAAGAATTTAACTTCAACTTGGGCACCTGCTGTAACCCTGTAAGTGCTTCCTGAGCTGCGCCTCCAGAGTTGTTGCCTACTTGCAACTATTCTCTGTCCCTGATCTAACCCTCGAAGCAGGGTCAGAGAATAGTTACAAGTATGGCACAATGCTCCAGGCTGTCACAAAAATTAAGTCAAAGAAACACAATCAAATTATTCTTCTGTTTTCATTTGCGTATTTTTACTAACATGTCATCAAATATCATCATTACATGGCACACACTTCATGTGCAAGAATACATTAATGCATGAATCAAAATCAATCCAAACAACAATATTTCATCATAAGCGTTTGTGTTATAACAAGGAACTGGTCATTTTTCTTGCCCAATGCATTTCGGGCCCTCCGGCCCTTCGTCAGGGGCGGTACCTAAAAAGCAAAAACATAATTTCTGTCACTGAACTGAATGTGGTTCGTCAAAATGCAAGGTTCATAGCGAGTCACTGCGTGCATAATAAGTACTGTGAAAAGTTTTTAACCAAACTCAAAATGATTCAACTCTCTATTCTGTTACATCATACTCACTTCAAGGCCAACTAATACTTTGTGTGAATGGACGTGTTCAGAAAATGCCAGTGTGGAGAATTATGTCCGCCGCTCTGTGAGACAAAAGAATGCACCTGAATCATGACTCTGACACAATAATTACATTGAAAGGAAGACGCGACAATATTCCTCACTACTTACTCGCGAAATGTGCACACCGTGTGGGGATGCGGATTCTTACAAGGACAACTGATCTGTCTGTGCAAAAACGTAAAACCCAGAAACTTCTAGGTGTATCACTCTGACCAATACGAAGAAAAATCTATCTGCAAAACAAGAAAGGAATAATCAAATATTCTATAATCCATGTGTTCCCTTAACCAGGGAGATTTCCAGAAAAAACTCTCATTCATGCGCATCCGGGGGTAAGCCGCATCTATCATCACCTATACAATAAACTACTAAACACACCTCTAGAATTGCTGCTGCAGGAAAAATGATTCGGCAGTTTGCGGCGTGACTCTCTCAAAACCGGAAACGAAGGAAACTGCAAAAAACAAACAATGCTTAAGCTAAGCTGAACGTCTTGTGTCCAAACAACGTTTAAGTTATCTACGTTCAAGCGGCATCTACCTGTTCTCGTGCCTGCCTCAGACTCTAAGTTCCACGGGTCGGACCTCTCCTCTTCCTTGTGTTTCCCGGCGCTCTATGAACAACCATGTTGGAAACGCCGCCTCTAATACTACTGGGCGCAATGATGACGTAATTGCTAAGCGCAACAGTGCTCGAAAGCAACGACGGACTAGACGGACAAAAAAAGTATCATGCCTGTGTGCGTTTTGCATACGCCATATTGGTGTGGTGCTGGGTGTGAGCATGACATTACAGGGGTGATTTTAAAATTGCCACAGTACTATACAGTATGGAAAAAAATTGAACATTTCAACAAGGACATGTATAAAGTGTGCCTCGAGCGTTCTCATTCGTGCTGATATCACAAAAAGCAAATAAAGTCTGCTCGATCATTGATCCCTTTGGGATCTTGTGTCTGTAACTTTCTGATCCAAAAAATCTCACGCTGCAGTAAAGTCTTGGTGAGACTTTTTCCGGGTGTGGGGGTGACCATTTCGAGGATCTGGAATTTTAACTGGGCAATAGTGTGTCTATTTTTGTCCCAATGTACTGCCAGGCTGCTATTTGCATTCTTATTGCGGATGGTACTTTTGTGTTCTGAGATTCGTATCTTTACTTTTCTCTCCGTCTTTCCCACATATAATAGTCCGCAGGGACATTTAATGGCATATATTACATTTGACGAATTACAATCCGCATTAATCCTGATGGGGATAGTTTCACCAGTGTGTGGGTGTTTGACCGAATTTGTAACAATCACATTGTTGCAATGAATGCAGTTCTGGCATTTTTTCATTCCTTTCAAGTTTTCTACACTTTTCACAGTCTTAGCCTTCAATAATTCTTTGATGTTGCGAGACCTTTTGTAGGCAAAAATCGGTCTGTCTGAGAACAACCCTTTAAAATCCGTTTCATTACTTAGCAGTTCCCAATGAGAATTGATGCTCTTTTTAATTTCTTGTGAACTTGTTGAAAGCTTGGAAACAAAAACCTGGCGGTGTAGTTGATCTTTGGTTTTTTTAAGCAAAAGTTGCTCCCTTGGTAATTTATCAACCTTATCCTTGGCTGTCTGTAATACAGTAATCGGGTACTTTTTAGACACATATTTGTTGTAGATAGAGTTTATATTCGTCTGCAGAGACTCCTCTTGAGAACAAATTCTTTTGGCTCTTAACATTAATGAAAATGGCAAATTGTCGATCAGGTTCTTAGAGTGGAAGCTGTTGTATGCTAGAGCAGTATTTTTGTCTGTGGCCTTGTGGTATACCTCAGTTTCCAGTGTGTCGTCACACAATTTCACTAATACATCCAAGTATGGAATGGCCTTTTTGTCAATATTGTAGGTGAATTGGATATTCTCATCGTGTGAATTCAACTCTGTGATTTTCTGTTCCAACAGTGCTGTTGAGTTCTGCCAAATCAAAAATATGTCGTCTATGTAACGACAGTACAGGACTGTGTTGTCAGTCCAGTCTCTGTCAGTCACTAAAAATTGGTCCTCAAATCTTGCCATGTAAGTATTCGCATAGGCAGGTGCCCCCGAAAAACCCATGGAGGTACCTTTGTTCTGCAAGTAGAATGTGCTGTTCCATTGAAAGTAGCTGTGGTGAAGACTGAAGTGAAGAAGTTCCAATAGAAAAACTTTACTCACTGGAAGGTTCTCTTGCTTCAACAGAGCCCATTCAACTGCCTCAATTCCCTCAGTGTGTGGAATCGAGGTATAGAGGGCTTTGACATCTAAAGTGCATAAACACATTCCTGGTTTGATAACCACGTTGGATAATTTTTGTAAGAAATGTGTAGTATCTTTGGTATATGAGTACCATGCCTGGACAAAAGGCTGCAAAAAACGATCAATAAACTGCCACAGAGGTTCGAAAATGGTGCCGCACCCAGTTACTATTGGACGGAATGGTGGATTGAGAAGATTTTTATGGACTTTAGGTAGCATGTAAAGACCCGGTTGTTTTGGAAAGGATACTGTAAGAAACTGTCTGGTTTTGATGTTGATCCATTTCATTGCCTCAGCTGTATCCAGAGAAATGTCATTCTATGAAACTAAAGTCATGGAGCACATATCTGATGTTCATACCTATTTGAAACTTGATAAAGATCCGATCAAGGAATTGCAAGAAACTCTTGAAAAAATTTTGGATAAGGGAACACATGGATTATAGAATATTTGATTATTCCTTTCTTGTTTTGCAGATAGATTTTTCTTCGTATTGGTCAGAGTGATACACCTAGAAGTTTCTGGGTTTTACGTTTTTGCACAGACAGATCAGTTGTCCTTGTAAGAATCCGCATCCCCACACGGTGTGCACATTTCGCGAGTAAGTAGTGAGGAATATTGTTGCGTCTTCCTTTCAATGTAATTATTGTGTCAGAGGCATGATTCAGGTGCATTCTTTTGTCTCACAGAGCGGCGGACATAATTCTCCACACTGGCATTTTCTGAACACGTCCATTCACACAAAGTATTAGTTGGCCTTGAAGTGAGTATGATGTAACAGAATAGAGAGTTGAATCATTTTGAGTTTGGTTAAAAACTTTTCACAGTACTTATTATGCACGCAGTGACTCGCTATGAACCTTGCATTTTGACGAACCACATTCAGTTCAGTGACAGAAATTATGTTTTTGCTTTTTAGGTACCGCCCCTGACGAAGGGCCGGAGGGCCCGAAATGCATTGGGCAAGAAAAATGACCAGTTCCTTGTTATAACACAAACGCTTATGATGAAATATTGTTGTTTGGATTGATTTTGATTCATGCATTAATGTATTCTTGCACATGAAGTGTGTGCCATGTAATGATGATATTTGATGACATGTTAGTAAAAATACGCAAATGAAAACAGAAGAATAATTTGATTGTGTTTCTTTGACATAATTTGATAAAATTTGGGGAAGCAGTTTCCATTGAGGACCTGCAACAGTGCACAGAGGGCAAGCGGTCTCGCTTGATTTCAATGCATGTTTAATTCTTTGATGCAGTTTGGACACTGCATCTCCTTCTGTAGCACGCATGACTGATAATGTTCACTGAATATAAATTAATTTTGAGTATTGGTATTGATAATTAAGGAGTGCCTTTCCCACTATTAATTTGTTGTCACAAAAATTAAACCACAACAGGAAGCACTTACAGATATGGAAGCAGGTGCCGGACTTGAAGCTCAAATTCAGTAACACATTAAACAGCCCCCGGTTGAGGCTGGGCAGGTGTGCTTTCTCCCCATAATCTACAGTGGTGAACCAGAGGGTGCTGTGATGAACCAGAAGGTGCAGTTGTGAACCAGAGGGTGCTGTGATGAACCAGAGGGTGGCAGTGGTGAACCAGAGGGTGGCAGTGGTGAACCAGAGGGTGCTGTGATGAACCAGAGGGTGGCAGTGATGAACTAGAGGGTGGCAGTGATGAACCAGAGGGTGACAGTGATGAACCAGAGGTTGGCAGTGGTGAATTAGAGGGTGGCAGTGATGAACCAGAGGGTGGCAGTGGTAAACCAGAGGGTGTCAGTGGTGAAACAGAGGGTGGCAGTGGTGAAACAGAGGGTGCTGTGATGAACCAGAGGGTGGCAGTGATGAACCAGAGGGTGGCAGTGATGAACCGGAGGGTGACAGTGATGAACCAGAGGGTGGCAGTGGTGAACCAGAGGATGGCAGTGATGAAGCAGAGGGTGGCAGTGGTGAACGAGAGAGTGACAGTGATGAGCCAGAGGGTGGCCATGGTGAACCAGAGGGTGGCAGTGGTGAAACAGAGGGTGCTGTGATGAACCAGAGGGTGGCAGTGATGAACCAGAGGGTGGCAGTGATGAACCGGAGGGTGACAGTGATGAACCAGAGGGTGGCAGTGGTGAACCAGAGGATGGCAGTGATGAAGCAGAGGGTGGCAGTGGTGAACGAGAGAGTGACAGTGATGAGCCAGAGGGTGGCCATGGTGAACCAGAGGGTGGCATTGATGAACCAGAGGGTGGCAGTGGTGAACCAGAGGGTGGCAGTGATGAACCAGAGGGTGACAGTGGTGAACCAGAGGGTGACAGTGGTGAACCAGAGGGTGGCAGTGGTGAACCAGAGGGTGGCAGTGATGAACCACAGGGTGGCAGTGGTGAACCAGAGGGTGGCAGTGATGAACCAGAGGGTGGCAGTGATGAACCAGATGGTGGCAGGGGTGAACCAGAGGGTGGCAGTGGTGAACCAGAGGGTGCTGTGATGAACCGGAGGGTGGCAGTGGTGAACCAGAGGGTGAAAGTGGTGAACCAGAGGGTGGCAGTGATGAACCAGAGGGTGGCAGGGGTGAACCAGAGGGTGGCAGTGGTGAGCCAGAGGGTGGCAGCGATGAACCAGAGGGTGGCAGTGATGAACCAGAGGGTGGCAGTAGTGAACCAGAGGGTGACAGTGGTGAACCAGAGGGTGCCTTGATGAACCAGATGGTGGCAGGGGTGAACTAGAGGGTGGCTGTGATGAACCAGAGGGTGGCAGTGGTGAACCAGAGGGTGCTGTGATGAACCAGAGGGTAGCAGTGATGAACCAGAGGGTGACAGTGGTGAACCAGAGGGTGGCAGTGGTGAACCAGAGGGCACTGTGATAAACCAGAGGGTGGCAGTGATGAACCAGAGGGTGACAGCGATGAACCAGAGGGTGACAGTGGTGAACCAGAGGGTGGCAGTGGTGAACCAGAGGGTGGCAGTGGTGAACCAGAGGGTGGCAGTGATGAACCAGAGGGTGGCAGTGATGAACCAGAGGGTGGCACTTCTAAACTGCCCGGGAGCCCTGTGGGTGTGAGCCCCCATGCTGCTGAGCTGCCATGGGGTTGTGAGCCCACGCGCTACTGAACTGCCCAGGGGCCCAGTGGGTGTGAGCCCCCGTGCTGCTGAACTGCCCCGGAGCCCTTCTATTGTGAAAATCACTTGTGCTCAATTGCCTGGGAGCCCTCTGGGTGTGAGCACACATTGTGCTAAGTGCCCCCCTGCCCCAGTACATATAAACCCGTACCGCACAGCACCATTATGCTCTTTCACCATGAAGTCTGGTGCCTGGATGCTCCTGATCCATGTAGGTGGTACCACCGTCTGGTGCAGTCAAAATGTAAAGTCATAACTTGCTACACGGCACCAATAAACACGTGTCCCTCCTGGCACCGGTATGCGCATGTACCAGGCGTGGAGCACCTGCATGCCACTGCACCCTACTGCCCAGCGCTAGCATATTCCTGTACGGGGCAGTTTAGTATGAGATGGGACATTGTCCAGCAGCAGCAGCTGCATGCGCCTGAACCCACTGAGCAGGATCAGAATGACTTTGTACCAACACGTGCAGCAGAGCTATCTTGGACATCTGAAGGATTCTGTGGTCCTGTGCCAAACGTATTTTGCATCCATGAGTTTCCCGAGCGCAATCCCCGAGTAGCTCCTGTGACCAGGAGGCTGCTTTCTCCTCATCTGCTGCTCTGTTCAGTTTCTGACCCTTTATAAACAAGATGCATGTGAACTCGCAAAGAAGCCCCACCCGTTTGCCCCCGTCAGCCACACACTAGCGGTATGAAACATCTTCCCGCCCGTCCCCACTATAATGACCAGCTCACTCAAGGGACCTCTGCGCCTTTTGGCGCGCTAGCAAAGTTACAGGCACACGTGGTCACATATTTGTGCAAAAGGCATACAAATCTGCCATGGGCATACCCCGCAACTTAGGGCGAACAAAGCAAACACAAGGAGATGATGGACAGAGAGCTGAAACTCTCCAGACACTCACCCACCAGTCACGGATCTGGGTTGAATTCATCATTGTTCTTGAGCTCATTTTGCCACCCCAGTTCAAACCCAGCCATAAACAAATCAGTCTTATCCCTGTTCCTCATAGGAACAGTCAGGCCCAAACTGCCATTCCAAGTCTTCCCTGGACAGGAAACAAGCATCCTGGGACCGGTTTCAGGGTAACACCCCTCATCTGCCAGGCTAGCTTGATTCCAGTGGCAAAATGAGCAAGGGACCAAAGTCTGAGTATACCCTTTCAACTGAGGGCGAACAAAGCAAACACAAGGCGATGATGGACTGGGTACTGAAATCTTTCAGAGACTCACCCCCCGTCGGAGATCTGGTTTGAATCCATCATTGTTCTTTAGCGCACTGTGCCACCCACTTCAGACCCAGCCATATGCAAATCAGTTTTGACCCTGATCCTCATGGGAACAGTCCAGCCCAAACTGTCAAGCCTGGTCTTCCGTTGGCCAGAAACAAGCATGCTGGGACCGGTATTCAGTAACACCCCTCATCAGCCAGGCTAGCTTGAATCCAGTGACAAAGTGAACAAGGGACCCACGTCTGGGCATACCCTGCCTACTTAGGTTGAACAAAACAAACACAAGGAGATGATGGATGGAGCACCGAAACGTTTTAGCCACTCACCCCAGTCACAGATCTGAGTTGAATCTTTCATTTTGTCTCCTAAGCGGCATTATGAGGCACAGATATTTAAAAAAGCAGGGAGTGCAGATAGCCCTGATGCAGGAGACACATTCTTTACAAAGTGAGGTAGAGAAGCTGAGCCGGAGGTGGACGGGGCAGATATTTGTGACCTCCTTTTCGGTGTATGCCAGACGTGTGCTAATTTGGGTAAGAGCAAGATTCCCCTTTGAACCTTTGCACACATTTATAGATGAGGATGGTCGATATGTATTATTGACCAGAAGACTGTTTGGTCAAGATATCACCCATGCAGCTTGTATGCCCGAAACCAGGGCCAGATACCTGTTCTCCATAGTCTCTCAGCTCCCATCGGTAAATCAACAACAGTGGACCTGTTGCTTGGGGGAGATTTTAATTGTATGGCTGATGTTACCCTGGATCGCTCACTCTCCCTACTACCAGGGGCTCAGGCCCACCACAGTGCAGTGGGGTTCTGTGACTGGATGGGGCACATCAGGAATTGGGGGATCTTGAAGATCGATTACACAGACTAGACATCGCACAGGGAACAGAAGCTGCTGACTCTGAAAGTCTGCGGGTGGTGCACACACTTTATAGTGAAGAGCTCGAGCAGTTTAGATGTCATGATTATAAAGATTATCTCACAAAAGTACAAGAGGAGGAGGGGCGGCCTGGTCATTTGTTAGCGTGGCTGGTTAGACCGGAGACCTGTGGGTCCCCGATCACTCTTGTCAAATCCGGGGCTGGTGGGTCCGTTTATAATCCTGAGGCAATTGATGCTCTGTTCCACGACTATTTCAAGGACCTATATAACACATCACCACCTGCCACACCAGTGGTCCAGAGAGTTTTTTGAATAAATTACAGCTGCGGGTGCAGGATCGTCAGGCGAGAGAGACACTAGGAGGTCTTGTGATGGTACAAAAGATTCACGTGGCTATTAAAAGCATGGCCACTGGTAAATTTCCAGGCACAGGTGGTCTCCCTGCAGAATTCTACTCTGCCTTTGCCTTGAGCCTGCCCCCCCCCCGGCTGGAGACTCTGTATGCGGAGTCTTTGAGGCTTGGGCGGCTCCCTGAGTCTACATAGGATGCGGTCATGAGCCCACTACCCAAGACAGATGCGCATGGGGCCCACGCAGTGGACTTCCGACCACTCTCCATGCTTAGCATGGATGTTAAACCACTTAGTAAGATCCTTGCACTTCGCCTGCTTCCATACATGCCTACCCTAATCCATACTGATTAGAAGTGGTTTATCCCTTCTTGAAATACCTCATTTACTCTGCACAGATTATATTCTGTGCTGTACCACCAGGGGGTGCAGCTTCTTCCGCAAACAGCCTTTTTTGTTGATCGATCTGGAAATGGCTTTCGACACAATACGGTGGGACTACCTGCTCAAGGTCATGGGAAGCATGGTCTTGGAGATGGTTGGGTGAGGTGGGTGAAATTGGCTTATGAAAACTCCACAGTGCGTGTTAAGACTGGTAAAATGTTGTCCTCACAATACTGGATTTTATGTGGCACCAGACAGGGCTGTACTTTAGCGCCACTCTTGTTCACTTTAGCGAACAAGGCTCTTGCCATGTTGTTTATACAGGGAGGTGAAGGTATGGGACTGACTGTGGGAGGACATGAACATATCATCTCTTTATACGCGGACGACCACCTGTTTTTTTTATGGATGCTATGGTGGGTTCTGCTACACCACTGCACCTCATAGGGAGATTTGAATACCTATCGGGTTTGAGGGTTAACAGAAACAAGACCTATTTGTCCCTCATGTCCGCTGAACTAAGTCGCCCCCGGGCCTCTCTGCAGATCTTAACTGGCTCCCTTGAGGACCTGCAAAAGGGTAAACTCTGGAGGACTCCTAGGTCCCTTAGATCCTGCGTCACTTTCTGGTGTTCTTTACGACTGCAGTTTATGGCTAGGAGCTCACTGTCTAAGATGGTTCTGCTACCACGTCTACTAAATTTTTTATTAACCTCCCAACCACATTGCCTGCCTGTTGGCTTCTTCAATTAGAATTTGTATTGCGGAATCTTATATGTGATAAGGGGCAGAGGAGTGTATCTTTAACAACACTACAAGTCCCCATAGATGGAGTACGACCTGGGAGTGCCAAACTTCGAGCTATACTTTCAGGCCTCTCAGATACAGTGGGTTGTGCAGCGGCCTGGGGGATTGGGGCTGGAGGAGGCAGTTTGGCGAAGTCCGGGACTCGCCCCACCTTATTGCTGGCCAAACTGCTCAATACGGCAGTGGTAATTATTCACCAAACCCTATTAGTGACCACAGCTTTACAGTGTTGGAAAGCGGCTAAAGCAGCAAAGATTCCGCTGTATGTCCTAGTCTTGCCCTTGATTGGTCTACCAAATGGGGACACATGGACGATATTCACAGCTGAAAAGATGATGGCCTGGACGGAGGTGAGGATGCAAGTGATGGGGGACTGCTTCCAGCAAAACACTCTTGTCCCTTTTGAGGACCTTGTTGTGGGCTTTGGCCTTCCGCCCTGCCGGTTCTTCTGGTTTGAGGCCCTGGTCATATATTCAAGGGAATGCAGGGAAAAGGGCAGTGAGAAGCCCGCAATACATGGGGTGTTACACTCTCTATTCACCCTAGGTATGGCAAAGCATTTGGTGTAGCGGTTCTATAGCTTACTGTCTTGGATGACCCAAAACCCTTTATTAAAGTTAACCAAATGGTGGGAAACAGTGCTGGAGAGGGAGCAGAATTCTAGCATAACTTAAGGAGGTGTAGCGAAATAGGAAGTTGAAATACACTTAGTTTAATTATTTGCACAAGACCTACATGACACCCCATAGACTCCAAGTTGCTTATGACAGCGAAGTTCGTGACTGCCTGAGGTGTAATTATAGCGATGCTGACTTTGCAACCATGACCTAAGACTGCACCGAATTGCACCAGTTCTTGGATGAGGTATTGGCAGCGGTGGGTACAACTTAGACGTGCATTTGGCTACATGGTTGAGGTTTGTGTGCTGGGGCTTTTTTTCCCCCTACCACACAAACGGAAGGGGGGAAACAGGTTTATTGATTTTGCCTTGGTCCTGGACAGAAGGAGGATAGCAATGGCCTAGAATTCCATTGGTGGGCCCATGGTGGGGACCTGGAAACAAGATGTGACTCATTGCGCTGGGGCAGAGGAACAAGTTTTGAATAAGGAGGAGTTGAGAGGGCTGAAACGGCGTCACATCGCAGAGCAGTGGAAGGAGGTACTGGAGGTCGAGGAACACCCAAGGCATGATCATAGTGGTGAGGACGAGAGTCAAGACGGGAACCAGTCAGATGGGGAGTGCAGTCCTGCAGTTGGGGAGTCTAGTATGAGGGATGGCCCCTGCTGAAAAGCCTGAGAACAGGAAAGATACTGGGGCAGAGAATTGGTGCACCTCTGCATCTGAGCAGGGCGCGAGTGGTATCTGCCCCCCAGCCTCCTCTATGCTTATATATGATGAGGTTGAAATAGCCCCTAGGCCAGTGGCTTGGAGGGGAGGGACCCCGGACTCCCACTCCCCATACGCCGAGTTCCCCATACTAGTTCTGGATTATTGCAATCCTTGGACCACCCTTCACAAGTTGGTGGATTGCTGTTTTTGTTATGCATCAAATAGGATGCATCCCCTCAGAGGCTCCTTCCCTGGCTGGGTTGGAATATTTTAAAAGTCATAAAATACATAAAGTCTAGGTAATGCATTGCATTGCTACAATTAACTCTGATTGCTATACAGGCACTGAATATTGCTATTACCCTATGCACCATGTCATTAGTTCCTCGGCAAAAGGTGTTAGTAAGTTTGGATGTATAAGATTTGGCCTGTGTGCGCCTCTTATTAGTATATTACGCTGTACTCAAAATAGTGTCACATGCAATGCCGCATTTTGGTTTCTATCTACTTTATATCAAATACCAATAAAAATTTGTTTTTAAAAAAAACAACTGTGCAATAGTGTTTAGTTGTTATGTCATCTGCTTTTGTATATGAGCAATACCCATACTGGGGCAATAAAGGGCTTTGTTAGTGTAGGATCATGGACTCTGTTAAGATGTCGCGTTGGTGAGAAGATTGAATCCCGAGTTGTTTTCTGAAGGCTATCTGATTAGATTCCTTGGTGACCTTTTCAGCAAGTTTCTTCCAGGGATTGATCCTGCTTCCAAAATGCCCATCTTGTTCCCAAGGATTTGGAAATGTAAGGTGTGTAGAGAAGAGATTGGTAATTAGAGAATTCTGTAAATTTGACTATAGGATCTGTTGATTGATGCGTGTCTGATGGTGATGAATTTGATGGTGATTGGAAAAGGGTTGGCATAGGTTCTCCTCTTTGCTACACTCATTTAAATTCTTTTCCTTTAGGTGATAAACTTGTATGTAGTGCTACATGCAACAGACTGCAGTAGTCCAGTTTGGGTTTATCAACAGGCCTTGATGGGCAAGAGGAGGGTAGTTCACTGTGTCAGTGATAAGGCACATGACAATATGTATGTTGTCTGGAAATTCAGTATTTTGAACTTGGGTACATTTTATAGCAGTGTTACTTAAGGCATGATGTACTAAAGAAGGATCACAAACATTGGGTACTAGTTATGCCCCGACATTTTTGAGACCTGTTTGTAATTATGTGATGGAACCTAAGCACTAATAAGCCACTTTGCTGAATATCCATTAATTGATCACAGAATGCCCTGCCTAATGAATATTAATTAAGCAGCTAGCTATTTAAAATCCTGTGTAATTGTCTATGAGAACTGGGATGATGGCCTGCAAGGAAAAGCAGACCACTAGCTTTGCCTTCCTTAGTGATCCTTAATGGTACCAGTGCTAATTTAAAAAAAACATTACCCCCATGGGAAGACATTGGGGTGCAGGCATTGGTCCTCTGGACCATAGCCTTCTTACTCCGACCGAGGCTGTACAACACCATTCTCAAAGGAGAAGTTGTCCAACAAGGATGATTCTCCCTTGTAAATGAGATCTTATCTCCTTAGAGGTGTTAGTAACTTTTCAATGATTTGCAACAAGCGTGATTACAAACCATTATTACTTCTCATTGAGAATCGCCATTCGGGAAATCCATTTACAGACCATTTTAATGCTTCCTTCTAATTGCTATTGCGCATGAGACACAAAACATTGTTATGATTCAGAAAGGCTTTTTGGAATTGAAAATGGGTTTTCGTTAGCTCGTTATAATTGATAGCGTTAAGTTCTTTTATATTTGAGGTAATTTTAACTCCAAGGTAGGTTGCAACCTTACAGATTTCTGGTACTGGTGTCAGGGGAGCAAAATTAGCTATTATTTGGGTTTTATGTGTATTCAATTTATATCCTGAGGCTGTGCCGAATAATAGTGCTTCATGATTGATAGCTCTTAAAGACTCGATTACTTCAGATGAGTAAATAGCAATGTCGTCTGCATATGCTGTAATTTTTAAGCTATGCGTGCCAGTCTTGAATGATGTTATTTTAACTTGAGTATCCAAAGCCTTTAAGAATGGTTCAAGTGATAGGGCGAATAGTAAAGGTGACAAAGGGCACCCTTGACGAGTACCCCTCAAGATTGAAAAACCCGGCGATGTAAGCCCTCCATAGCTAATGTGTGCCGTTGGTTTGTCGTAGAGTGCACGGATCCCGTTTAAAAATTCCCCTTTAAAGCCCAAAGATCCCAGTGTGCGCCATAAATAGTCCCAACCCACCCGGTCAAACGCCTTTTCGGCATCAAGCATTATCATAGCAAGAGGAGTGGTCTCTATCTCTGCTATGTCAAATGCTGTTATTGCTGTATTGACATGAGCTGATGTGTCCCTTCCTGCTATAAACCCATGCTGTTGTATATTTACAATTCTGGGCATTAATGGTGCCAGGCTTATGGCTAAACATTTTGCGAAAAATTTAGCATCTGTGTTAATCAAGGATATGGGTCTATATGAACCCATCTCCTCTTTAGGTTTGCCTTTTTTATGGAAAAATAATATTTTAGCTTTATTCCAAGAACTAGGGGCCAGTCCTGTCCTGACAGTGTGTAAGATCACTTCTAAAAAAGAAGATATTAGTTCATCTAAACATAATTTATAGATTTCCAATGGAATGGTGTCTTCACCTGTGGCTTTCCCTATAGGCAGTGATAATATAGCCTCCTTGAGTTCTTTTCTCGTTATGTCTATGGCCAGAGCGTCTGCTTCAGTTACCGTTAACTGGTTCGTTAGGTTTTCTCTTAGATAATCCTCAATTGCATAACCATTGGGTGTACATTCCGGGGTGTACAAAGCTTCGTAATATTTAGCAAATTGTTGTAAGATATCATTTGGTTGACTATATTTCATGTTGTCAAGTCCTATTATTTGAGTTATCGTGGAATCCGCTCTATCCTCTGCCACTTTAAAGGCTAAAATTGTTCCTATTTTATCTCCACCCTCATAGTTAGAACATTTATATTTATGTATCTGAGCACTATTTTTTTTTAGAAGTTTTTCTTTGGTCTTACATTTTAGCTGACTAAGATTTGCGCAGATTTCCAAAATAGGTAAGTTATTTCTTAAGGCTAGTGCTAGCCGTATCTCTCCAGCAGCAATATCAGATGTCAGATCAGCGTCATTTTTGCGTCTTTCAGAGTTCTGTTTTAAGACATAAGATTGCGTGAACCCTCGAATACTTGCCTTACAAGTATCCCAAATTATTAAACAAGAAGCAGTATTTCTATTAATGTCTAAAAATTCTATTATATGATGTTTCAGCTGCAAAATATAAGACGTGTCTGAAATTAAATACCTAGGAAATGAAAAAGGTCTAGGAGGTTTGCAATTCAAAGAGATAGAAAATTCCAACATGATGGGGTTGTGATCGGATGAGATACGGGGGTAGACTGCTATTGATGCGGAATTCATCAAAAAATCTGATACAAAGGCCATATCTATTCGGGAGCATAACTTGTGAGGTGCTGAATAATAAGTGTAGCCAGGAGAGTTTGGGTGTAAGCATCTCCATACATCTTTGACATTGTGCATCTTGCATAGATCTAGAATAGAAGCTCTAGTTTTGGACATTCGTTTGTGATTACCCGGCCGAGTGGTGTCTATTTGGCAGTTCAGGATACAATTAAAATCTCCCACAATTATTAATTCTCCCTCCCAGTCCAGTAATGCTATGTTTAGTTGATCAAATATTCTGGGTTCATCTTTGTTAGGACCATATACAACACAGGCTACAAACTTCGTATTGTTAATGCAGAGTTGAGTGATCGCCCACCTCCCCTTTTTGTCGTGTGTTGATTTAATTATTTCCGCTTTAAATCTTTTATCTTTTAAAATTGCTACCCCCCTTGTTGAGGAGACAACTGCTGAGCTTATTACCAACTCCAACCCCAGTTGATTCAGCAGTTTCTTGTCTTTATCCGTAATGTGTGTTTCCTACAAAAATACTAAATGGGGGTTGTAGAGTCTTAGCTCTTCTGCAACTAAACGCCTTTCGCGTTTGTTATTCAGCCCAGAGACATTCCATGCCAAACATTTAATATTATGCATCACTGCTATGGAAAAAAAATGACAGTTAACAACATCCATTCCTTCGCCTCTGTTAAGCCATATATATTGTTCTTCATATATTGTTCAGTAACGAAAAAGTTCTTTACAAAATCAAATCTCAAGTTATGTATCTCTACCAGGTTGAAAATATTTTTCATTTTTCCCTCCACCCTCCCCCCCTACCCTCTCCTTCCACACCCTCCCCTGTCTGCGGAGACCCTCCCCCCCACCCCCCCTCACCATCTGCTGCCGTTGGTAAGGCAGCACCTGCGGCAGAGAGTCCGAGTCTCCCTCCCCCCTCCCCCTGAAGTAGCAGCGGTTAAAAGTGCAGCATCAAACCATAGTGCCAAAAGATATATTTAACAAGACAAATTGTAAGTAGACCATTGTCTAATAGTACTTAATAATACAACTGGTAATTAACAGTGATTACCAGTTCGGTCCCTCCCCTCAACCTTGACTATCCTGTGTCCCTTCAAATTCCTATTTCTATCTATTTCTGTCTAGCAAACATATTTATATCATATGTGAAAAGTAGAGGTAAGCCTCTTCTTTTTTTTTTTTTTCCAGTCCTTGTTCAGTCCTTGTTCTTATTAATGCTAGACAGAAATGCTTGTGCCTCTTGTACGTCACTAAAGAAGTTTGGGCGTGCGCCCATTCATAATCACTTTAAGTCTGGCAGGTTCCTGCAGGTATGCTTGGCCTCCCAATTTATTAACTGGATCGATTAATTTTCGCATTTCCCATCTTTTGTCCATCGTGGTTTTACTTAAATCTGAACGGGTAAAGATGGAGAAGTTACCAATAGTTATTGGGGTATTGGGTTTGGATTTTTGCCAGACGGCTTGTCGAAGCAGGAAGTTGCCAAAGTATATCAAAAACGGGCGTGGAAATTTATTGTTCTGCCGTTTTAAGCCGAGTGGAAGTCGATGTGCTCTCTGTATCTGGGAGTCCCAATCCCAGTCAGAGAGTTCCGGAAAGGCTTGAGGTAGCAGTTTCACCAAAAAAGCCCTTGAGTCAGATCCCTCTAGCCCTTCCGGAACTCCATAGACTTTAAGGTTGGACCTGCTTTGCCGGTTTTCCAAGTCCTCGACTTTCCCCTGTAGTTGGGCTAGCTGGGCATCATGTCGCTCCGTGGTGAGACCTATCCGTGATGTCTCCTCTTCTACCACGACTGTGCGCTGTTGAAGTTCTATTATCTCCTGGGTGACGCCCCTTAAGCTGGACGTTAGATCTGATATGGAGGTTTGCAGTCTTATATTGTCATTTTTCAGTTGCTGATAATGCTCTTCTGATTTTCTCTTTTGGTCAATCAATAGTTTTAATATAATATCCAGCTGGGAGCGACCGGTATCCCCTGTCCCAGTCCCAGTCCCCTCTTTTGAATGCAGTGTCTCATCAGATGGTTTATTTAGGTTTGTATTTATATTTACAACAGCCGGCTGATCAGAATCTACAGCTGATGGCAGATAGTCCTTCTCTCCTATGGTTGACTCAAAAGGAGTGCTCCTGAGGATTCGCACACTAGTTTGCTCCATTATGGGGACCTGTGACATCTCATTATCTGTGGGGCTACCCCCTGAAAGCCTTAATGCCATACTCTTGACTAGTCCTTTGGCCTCAATCCATTTCCTTAGCGGACTCTTGTCAATAACCAATTTTTTGGTAGCAGGGGGCATTACTCCTGCAGGACGCATCAGATTAGACAAAACGTTCCCCTTCTTTTTATAGCTTGCCTTCGCTTTGCCTCTTCGTCTCTGTAAGGGCCTCTTGATCGAAGGGTTATCTGTAGATTTATTCAGCTCCTCCTCTGTCTCCTCTTCGAGGTCCTCAAAGGAGGGCTGCTCCTCATCCAATTCCAGAAAGGAATCAACAGTTTGATGCACCCCGGACCCAGTCTCCGCTACCATTGTGCTTGTGCCTAATGGGGCCCCCAACGCATAAGCTGTAGCAGTAGCTGTAGAGATAGCAAGCAAAGACTCTTTAGAATTCCCAGAAGCTCCAGGCAAAACCATGAAAATTTCTGCTGAAGGTAACCCCTCCTCTGCCGCATTGACTCCTTTTGTTAACTCAGGGTCCTCAGGGTCCTCTAGGATCTCTCGGGTCTCTTTAATCTTATTGCCCTTAGGAGAAGTGACAAAGTCGTCGCAGGCTTTATCCAATACTGATACTGTATGGTAGGGGCTTTTCCAGCCTTAGGCAACTCTGGTGATGGGAGTGATAGCGTTTGTGTCTCAGTTTCGTCATTTATTGCTATGGACGTGTCTTGTATCCTAAGGCTAAACGACGGGTCTGATACCTTCTCCAGAGCCGCTCCAAATTTTGTAACATCAACCGTCTTTGAGACATCACCTGTATCAACAGAAACAGAATCAACAAAAACGCCCTTCTGAGCAATCACTTTTGGAATTGTTCCACAGTTTGTTAGTACAGGAGGGCGCAGAATCGTCTTACCTGCTGCCTTCCTGTCATTCCCCTTCAGATTCCCAGGCTCTCGGGATACATTGTGCAGAGACGAGTGCTGTAGAGAGCAGGCTGGGTTCACCATAGTATTCGTCTGGGTCACCACCGAGGTTGCTGCGGTAGTTGTCACCATTAAAGTAGCTATTGCGGTGGCCGGCGTATCCGAGGCAATAGAAACAGAAGAGGCCACTGGAGCCGCTGAAGCCGAGGGAGCGGCCGCTGCTGCAGCTGCCGTTGCGGAATTCTTCGTGTTCTGCGTAGTGCGTGATGGATGTTTGGGCTACATAGCCCTATGCAGGCGTGCCAGCGCCGATGCAGCCGCCCTCCGTGTGCCGGCAGAAGCGGACAGCCCAAACAAACCAATCCCAGATCCGGCGAGCCAGTCCCCAAGTGCTCGCAAAACAGCCGGCGGCAGCCACTGCATCCGCTTCGCCACCGCTAGGAGGCTGCCGGAAGCCTCCGGGAAGCCGCCGGAGAACCCGCTGAGGAATCCCGCTGGTAGGAGAGACAGAGAGACAGAGTATCCAAATGCCGTTTTTTTTTTCTTTTCGTTTTTTTCTCTTTTGCTCCCGTTTTGTTTTTGAGAAGCCCAGTCGAGGTGTCCGCTATACTGCTGCTGCAGAAATTATCCTAGCTGATTGCTGTCTCCAGTGTGGAGGGGAGAGTTCTCGGTCTGCCGTATAGCAGAGTCCTCACTCCGCCATCTTATACTCCGTCCTCACTCCGCCATCTTAGACTTTGAAGAAATGGCATCAACTTCCACTAAGTCTAATTGGTAGAATAAATTTAATCAAAATGAAAATCATACCCAAATATCTATATTTGTTTAGATCTATCCCTTTGACACTAAATAGTTCCTTTTTTAAACAATTAGATGGGATTTTTGGCAACTTCATCTGGGGGTACAAGAAGGCCAGGAGATCATTAAAGCTATTGAAACACCAGATTGAATCCGGGGGCCTTAATTTTCCTGATCTGAAATTTTACTTTTGGGCATCATTTATAAGACGTATACGATCATTACTAAATACTGAGGATACGCTATTTTACCATCATCTATTGTTGAAAGGCGACGCCAACCAATTTTTACTTCACATAACAGACCCAAATTACTACAAACGGGTCAAGTTCAAGAATGCACGTGACTTAATAAGAGTATGGAAGGATATTATTGACCATTGCAAAACCACTATATATCATTCTCAACTGATTTTATGGAACAATCCTGGTCTACCGAGCATATTCAACGACGGGGAATCCCATAGATGGCAGCTTAAAGGCATAATAGTTTTGGGTGACTTGTACAACTCACAAGGCATGTTAGACTTTCCCACTCTAAAACATCTATATGGCCTGTCTGAAATACATAGGTTTAAATACCTACAAATCTATGATTTTTTAGTACGCAAAAATAAAATCAATAGCGTGTCGAGTGGTGGTATCTGGGATTGCTTAAATTCTAGGAAAGAGAAATCAATCATCAGTTCAACTTACAAATTTTTCACAGGCCTCAGATCGGACGACAGTGATATACTTGCTAAAAAATGGAACTCTAAACTAGGAACAAATTTTACAGGAAAATACATAATTCAATCTTACACTAATATTCATAACTCTGTACGGTCATCTAGTTTAAGACTCCAACAATACAGAACCACCTACATGCTTTATTATACGCCAGAAATTTTTTCGAAATGGTCTACAAACAATGCCTTGCGAGATAAAACCAAATGCCCGAAATGCGCTGAATATGCGGTGGATTTGGTGCATATGCTGTTTTCCTGTCCAAAGCTAGGGAAATATTGGGAAGAAGTGGGAAAAATTTTGGTTGCTAAAAACATTCTTAGCTCTTCTGTAACAGCGACTATGGCATTACTTGGTCTACATCTAACGAATCAACCACGCCCTGCATTGGCATCAATATTAATTTCATGTGCTAAATTAATCCTAGCGAGGGCCTGGGTTAGCTCTAATATACCTAACGCTATGGAATGGTGGTATTTAGTCACTGAAATCAAAACAATGGAGTGTACTCTGGCAGAACTAAGAGGCACTCGGTCACTAAGGAAATTTGGGGAAATTTGGGGGGACCTAGACTGAACTGACCGACTTAAAAATTAACTTTGACAGACAAGCGGTTCTTGTTGGTATATGTTAGTATTTCTACTATGATATCTGTTTTATAGATTTACCTTACTTTATTTGTCACCTCTGTATTTAATTAATCTTTTTGTAAAAATCAAGTTTATCCAAATCAAATTACAGTATGATGTGAAATAATTGTGTATGTTTTGTTGCCCTGTACCAGGTGAAAATAAAATAAAAATTATAAAAAAAATAAAATAAAAAAAAAGGAATTGAAAATTGGGGTTATTGTACATGAAAATTCTATTTTGCGGGAGCAAACAATGTGGATATGCAAATCAAAGAGTGTTTAGCTTTAAAATGGTATTGTACATCCGGCACTTAGATCCCCCTGGAGGAAGATGCGACACCCATTGAACCAGATAAGAGTTGCAAGAATTTCTTTTGTGAAATAAAAAGTACCAATCGCATTTTTTACAACATGCAGATTTTAATGCTTACCACTGCAAAATTCGTTTGTCCAGACATATTTCCTATACTAAATTCTGGCATGTTTGATCTGCAAAAGTATAAATTCGGGTGTCATAGTTTACTGGGTGTAATAAAGTAAGCGTAACTTATAAGTCCGGCCCTGCATAAATAGATGTTTGTGTAGGGGTCCGAATTCTATGGTCCACTCATATTGGGAGCCTAGGAGGAATTCTGAGTTTGTCATTGTGTAGCCTTGGAGGGTACTACCTGCAATTCCCTATGTTGCAATGAAAGAATAGAGAGAGTATTAAGGATTGTTTTCCGTTGTTAGCAGTTATCTGAGCTATCTTGGGTGATCTTCAATTCTTCAATTGGTGTGCTTGCTGTGCCCATGCTCCCAAGTGGATATTGTGTTGTAAGTAAGTCCAGAGATTGGACACAGTTCTTTACTAACTAGGTAGGAGGTGATTTTGTTTTGAGGTCTGTTTTTTTTTGATAATTTGAATTGTTTTGTCAACTGATACATGATAGAATGTGAATGTAGCAACTTTATCACAAGTATTGGAATTATTTGATGTTGAGGGGATTTGCTTTGGTATTGGGTCGCTTGATATAATGTCGTGTTAGGAATTGCTTTGGGGAGTAATAGACTGAAGGAGTTCAAATGGTTTAAATTTTGTTGTTGAAGTACTTTTTCAAATTGTCAGACATTTTCCCCAAATAAAATCAGGCCGCCCCCTAGATCCAGCCCCCCACACATCCTACACAAAGCAGGAAACATGATCTTCCCTACATCTTGGAAATTGTAAATCTGTCCATTTCCACCGGATCGGTCCCCCCTCCATGGAAACACGCCATGGTTAAGCCTCACTGAAAAAAATCAGCCTAGATCCAGATGACTTAAATAACTATCGCCCCATCTCGCTGCTTCCAGCGATCGTTAAAATTCTTGAAACACATGTGAACTCTACTCTCTCTGACTTCCTAGAAACCCATGACCTCCTGCATTCCACCCAGACTGGGTTCCGGCCTGAACATGGAACCGAAAAGGCACTTCTTGCTGTGGTCGAGGACTCTAAATGAATCCTTGACCAAGGTGCAGCAGTCGCCATCATCCCACTTGACTTAAAGTCAGCTTTTGACATAGTCAATTTTACGATCTTTGTAGAGAGATTCGGGAGGCTAGGGAACCTAGGTGAGGCGATCACCTAGATACAATCCTATCTAGACAAAAGAAACTTCCAGGTCTTTTCAGGGTACTCAACGTTCAGGAGACAAGCGCTCAGCTGTGGAGTCCCACAGGGATCCTCGCTGAGCCCCACACTTTTTAATGTATACATGCGGCCACTCGCTGATATCATCTTGCCTCACAGGATCCAAATTGTCAACTACGCATATGACATGCAGCTGGGGATCCCGCTCAATATTCCCTGTAACTTCCCCTCTGACTTTGAAGCATGTCTTTAGAAAGTGGCTTCCTGGATGGAACACTCAGATACCAAATTCAAGAAAATAGAACTTATGCTCCTGGGTAAAAACCCCAGCATTGACCTAAAACAAATATGGCCCAAGTGCCTGCCCCCCTCCCCCCCAAACCCCCAAGACAAAGATTAAAAGTCTGGGCATCTGGTTAGACAACTCTTTCAAGTTCGACCATCAAGCAGTGAGGGTGACAGAGACCTGATTTGGCACACTTAGACTACTTCGGAAGGTTCTCCCTTTCCTTCCAATGGCTACAAAAGGAATTCTGATACAGGCCTTGGTCCTATCGTGACTGGACTATGGCAACTCTCTTTACTTAGGAGCTCCCAAAGCAACGATAAGGAAACTCCAAGTCACACAGAACTGTGCCATCAGGATGGTGCTCGGGATCCCAAAAACTCAGTCGGCTAAGCCAGCTCTGAAGACCCTTCCCTGGCTGCCAATCTCCGAAAGAGTAAAATTCAAGGCTCTCTTCATGGCTCATAAGACCATGTGGGGAACTGGCCCTGCCATCAAAAGCTCCCTCATCACCTCCTATTGCCCCAAGAAATGCCTGCGATCGGCTAAACTCCCAACCTTGCAGATACCCCCAAAATCAGGAGGGTAAGAAGTGGAGGAAGATCCTTGTCCTATAATGTGGCAAGACTCTAGAACACACTGCCCCACACCTTGGTGCTGAATCCCACACTTCCCGTTTCGTAAACTTCTTAAAACCTGGTTATTTCAACAATCCACCCTATAATCCCACTCTTTTTTCCTCTGTCTGTGCTGGGATGCCCTAGGGTAGCTATGTGCTCTACAAATGTTGAATAATAATAATGTTGGTGCAATATTTGGTGCTGCCTGTGACATAAGGGTGCATTTATATTGTTTGGCGTATGAAAGCTGAAGATGGATTTTTGCCAGTGTAGTTTCATTTGCGTACCCCAGATACTCCCAGGAGTGACAGTGTTTCACTCTACAAATGCTGATCGATTGATTGATTGATGGATGATTTTTTCAAGGAGCTTGTGATTGTTTAGTGTCAACACTATAGGGTTTCCATAATGTTATGTCTTCCTTTAGTTATATACTCTCTGCCTTGAATCAAAGCCTTTCTAAGTGAAATTGGCTGCAGATAAATTTCCATCCAGATAGTGTAGATTATCTGACTTTTTGTCAGGTTAGCCCCTTTCAAATTCATGTTGATACAGTCACACTTTTCAGAAAAAATAATGAAACATTGCACTTAACTAATTGAAGCACTAACATCCTTTTTAATCTAAAGAAGCTTCTAGAACCATTGACTTTCTGTGAAAACATTTGTATGTTTTTTTCCATCTCTTCACTGCTTCCTGAAGAAGGTCAGTTGGGAATATTCAGGCTTTTCAAGCAAGCACTTTGCCTAGGGCAAGCTACAAATTAATAAACCATGCGTTCCTGTGCATCTTTCAGCTTACAATGAAACAAGGTTAAAAATGTTTAGAGATAAGCGGCAGTGCAGCACACAGTTACTGTTGATGAATGAGACAATAGGAAATACATTGATTTTCTCAATCTTTGTATGATACATACACAGAGGGACCGATCCACAAAGGTAAACTTAGACCTGAAGTCTAAGTTTACCTTTATGAATTGGGCCCTTAGACTTCAGGTCTAAACTAAGACTTCAGATCTAAACTCAGCGCCTGTTTCACAAAAGTATATGTACACTTTAGTGTAAGCTTATTTTTTGGGGAATTCACAAAGGAATTTTATGAGTAGTATCTTTATGAGTGCGGAGCAGAGACTGCACACATCAAAATATAGGCAGTTGTAAAATTCCTTTGTGAAGTCCAAAAAAAACGTAACTTTACATGAAAGTGTACATTTATCTTTGTGAATCTGGGCCTTAGACTTCAGGGGCCGTATTGCACATTATCACTGTTTGTGCCTGACACACCTTTCAAAAGGTGCACCCAGCGCAAACCGTGATAATGTGCCCCCTTATGGTGTATGCGCTGCCCCCTGAGTGGGAAACATCCTTTACCACGCGGAGTTTGCTCCGCAAGGCTTTAACAACGCGTCCATTACAACGCAAGTCGTAACCACGACTTGCGCTGGACTTGCGCTGGAGGGCGATAGAGGATTAAGAATAGTATATTTACTATTTCAACACCTTCCCTAGTGTCCACGGGGACTGGTGTTAGAATAGTAAATTATACTATTCTCAATCCGCGGCCCCAACGCAAGTCGTGGTAACGACTTGCGTTGTAAGGGACGCGTTGTTAAATCGCGCGTTGTGACGGTACGCGTCGTACCGTCATACATCCGGCGTGGGTGTAGAGTCAAAGGAATTCCCTCATTTGCACAGGGTACGCCTCTATGCAGATGAGGGTACCCCCTCTGTTGAAAGCGCTGGCTCTTTAAGTGCCCCAGCACTATCAGTATTATTGAAGGCGACACACAAGTATCTGCATCCCCTTCTATAATGCCAAAGTGCCCAAAGAGGGCACAAAGGCCCAGTGTGCCCCCGGGGCACCATCTGTAATAGGGCACCAGGTCTAAGTTTAGCTTTATGAATCTGTACAAGAGATCTTAAGACTTGAACTCATGCCAATTAGATTCAAATCAACTCACTTAAGAATAGACAACTGACTTATATACAGGTTTGTCATCAAAAGCAGATTCATGAGGTTTCCTATAGAGAGTTCCTATCTCAACAAACACTAGAATGATACACCTCATTATGATTGTCACTAACCACTTTTCTCTAAGCGCCAAGTTTCACAGTCTGATTTACAAATCGTGGCAGCAATAAAGTAATTGGCAGTTCAGGGGCGACATTTGCTCAAACACCTGAACAATACAAGAAAAAATATTAGCATGAATGACATTTGTCAAAACCTACCTCTTTATCTGCCTATTTGAAGGAGAAATTAATTCGTGAATGGGCCCATTTCTCGTCGCACGTTTGTGTTTATGTATGCATATGTCCAAGCGTGTGTAAAGTATTTATACGGAGCTGCACAGTTCATACTATCTCAAGTCTTTTTTTGGCCATTTATAACTTTTTACCTGTTGGCTAATTTAGTGCCACATAATACATAGAACTCTGGGGCACAGCTGAATTTGTTCACCTGTTTTATGCGCCCTTAATGCACTTTCCTACTGTAGAAGGCACTGCAGAAACGTGTGTAGCACCTTATGTAATCATCTTAGCAGTGCTATCTCTGTGTTGGCACGATCCAAAGGGATTCTAGGAATCCCCATGAAGGCGGGTGCCTGGACTACATCTTTTAATAAAATCTGTTATATAATGTGGGCTCAGATGCAGCAAACAACTATTGCGTATGGTGGACTGTGGTGTTTACAAATGCGTGTTTTACACTGCAGGCATTTATAGGACATGTTTCGGCTCATGATTAGCAAAAAAAATTGTCAGGAAGTCGGAGGAACTATGTAGAAGTTTTTTTCTATTTAGGGTTACCTATCTATAAGGAAACAAAAACATAAAAGCTCTTTAATAATAATTACTGCATGTATGCAGCACACTCTGTTATTTGTTTTGTCTCTAGGATCCAATTAGTGTTGATGGTTACCCAATGACAGTCGCCACTGTGTAGTTACAGTTAGGTCAGACTTTTCATGGGAAGAGTGTTATTTTCATAATAACTTGGATGTCATTTGACAAATCTTCATATCATGTTCCAAAAAAAGTTTATCCACTCCAGTTCCTTTCTGTATGATGTCATCAATGATGTCATTTGAGATGTCATCAGAGATGTCCTCATTCATGTCATTTAACATGTCATGCGTGATGTGATATGTGAGGTCACAAGCAGTGCGTGGTGGGAAATGCAAGAGATAGCCCACTGAATCACAACTGGCAAATTACTGTGTTTTTTGTTTTTCAAATGCTTGTTTTTAATAACCCTGGACGTAGTTCGCGTAGTAGCGCTACGCGTAGCTACGCGAAGTGCACTTTGCACTACGCGAGCTATGCGTAGCTATGCGAACTCCGTAGTGCACTGTACAAAATGCTGTTCGCACTGATTGCACAGTGCCGGATGCTTGTCCGTACTGTGCAATCAGTGCAAACCGCATCTTGCACAGGGGTCGTTTTCTGCCGCTCAAGTAGATTTCTTCTCGAGCGGCAACTTTCTCAACCCGGACTGGTAGTTTCTCATCGGCGAGCGGTCGCAAGCATACACGACCACTCACAATGAGAAACCTGACCTTCCCGCGTTGAGAATCGCGCCGGGAGGTTTATTTTCCACGCTCGCGATCAGCAACTTGATGTTGCTGATGGCGATCGAGGAAAAAGTCTCGCCGGGATGTCATTTTGCTTGCTCGCAGTCGCCAACTTGACATTGAGGACCGTGAGCAAGCAAAATATGACCGCTACGTGTGTTTGCACTGTGCTACATGCAATTTGCATAGTTCAAAGTAGCGCAAACTACGCGAGCATAGCGTAGAACTTCGTCCAGGGTTAGTTTTTAACTCATTTCAACACCCAACAATAATGTTACTCGTTTTTTTCACTGAGAGAGATTATGATTAAAGTGATGTTTTATCTAGGTGTTGAAATGAGACAAGATCTAGCTTTACAAAGCTCAAAAAATGCTGAAATATGACACTTATAGTTTAGTCAACTAACTCTAACTTGCACCCCATATTGCACTGCTTTTGACCTCACATATTACATCACTCAAGACAAACTTACCCAAACCGCCACATGTTCTCATCCCCCATCCCTATCAAACCTTTTTTTCTTTAAATTGTTTTTGGGGACTGCCATTTTTATTGATAATCTGAAGAATGCTGTTCATTAAATCCAACCATTGATGTAATAAGTTATGTCGTTTAACCTTTCATGAGTGATGTAATATGTGAGGTCATAAACACTGCATGATGGGGATACAAGCTATAGATTTTGACTAATCTATCATTGCCGTATTTCCATGTTTATAGGGTTTTTTAAGTTTGCAATGATCTCATTTCAACATCTAACTATAAAATCACTTTAACCTTTGTTTATTTAGTGACATTCTAGGTTTCGTGAACATAACCTAAATAGTCCCAGTGCCCAACCCGCTTATAGCTGCCAAGTGTTTAGATTGTTGATGTGTGACATTCCCAAGGTTATAGTCTACCAATGAGTAACATTCTGCTGCCAAATATGTGACATTTTGAGTGACACGTTCATGAAAGTAAAATCAAGCAATGAAGTCCATGTAAAGCCATAAATATCAGAATGTGCTTTTTTTTGGATAAATGGGAAGCTCTATTAAGGCCTTAACACGGATGCAAGACCCCCAAAATGGAAGGTCACTAAATTAAGTGGTAGTTAATGTACCTGCTGGAAAAATGAGTGCAGTCTACTCACAGGTTTGACTCATCTTAAAATAGCATAGAGGTGAAATGTGCTAGTTGCAAAGTTCAATAGGTCACAGGTTTGTGTTTTATGATTTCAGCTAAGCAGATTACTGCTTCTGCTTCAGAGATTCATGGGTTACCTGCAGGGTACATGTAATAATCATAGAAATGTAGCTCACTGAGTTATGAATTGGCATCAAAGAGGTGCATGTTAACTGAAGGGGATAGGTATTAGTGGGAACGTCTGTGACCCCACATGTCCGCTTATTCTTGAATTCTGAAGTAAGTGGTTGACACCCAACCCCATTGTATGGCCAGGAGAGGCTACCAGGAAGAAAATAATTCCTTGCAGACTAACATACAAGTCCTGCTTTGGTGTGCTCTGCATCACCAGCAATCAAGCAGCCTGAACTGCAGTGCATGAAAATCCCAGCCAGGGTGCACAGGGTATGCAGTGCCACATGTCTGGGCAGGGTCACAGTAAGATACAAACTATCTCCAAAACTTTAGAACATATCTTGGTGTAGTCCTCTGACCTGGAATGCATTTTCCATGACTGGAGTTGCAGTGACTTCTGGGAGGTGAAGGGAATGCATATGACTGTAACGATCTTGATCTGTTTTCAGTGATCAGCAACATTTTCAGTAATCTGCCCTGTGACTTTCCGTAAGAGCCCCTTCAACTGACTGTAAGAAATTGTTTTTCTGGTGGAGGGGGGAAAACTTACTGAAGCAGCAACCACAATCCTTGTTAGGACGAAGTTAGAATTAAACCCCAAATTAATCAGCTCCATGGTGGTTTGGTACAGAACAATCAGGCTTAATTAAAAGCACTGTGAAAAGTATTTGTGCACCACTTCAAACAGTAACAACATGAAACACACCTCAAAAAGGATCCCACACCAGGTTAGAAGAATAGAGTAGATTTAAATGACACCCTGACCAAGAGGGCGAGTCGCTGGTTGGTAACAAAGCACGAGTTGTAAAACTGTTTTTAAATGCTACCGTGGATGCCCAATTTCAAACCTCTGGACATAATCCTTAATTTTAATTTCCCCATTGTTACTGAATTTGCGCCGAAATAACTGTGGGAAACAATTTTTAAAACTGTATAATATTGTCACTGATTACGAGTGCCTCTCACCTGCCCAGACCCCGGTCCGCCGCGGCGTATGCCGTTTGTTGCGGGGGGGTCACACAGGCAGCAGACTCACTTCCGGTTGTCAAAAACGGAGGAGACAGGTTAGCGCTCTAGCGTATCCGGCCCCCTTCCCTATTTAATCTACATGGAGACGCGAACGCGCGCAGCGGCACCCTGACCAAGAGGGCGAGTCGCTGGTTGGTAACAAAGCACGAGTGGTAAAACTGTTTTTTAATGCTACCGTGGATGCCCAATTTCAGACCTCTGGACATAATCCTTATTTTTAATTTCCCCATTGTTACTGAATTTGCGCCGAAATAACTGTGGGAAACAATTTTTAAAACTGTATAATATTGTCACTGATTACTAGTGCCTCTCACCTGCCCAGACCCCGGTCCGCCGCGGCGTATGCCGTTTGTTGCGGAGAGTCACACAGGCAGCAGACTCACTTCCGGTTGTCAAAAACGGAGGAGACAGGTTAGCGCTCTGGCGTATCCGGCCCCCTTCCCTATTTATTCTACAGGGAGACGCGGACGCGCGCAGCGGCGCGCCGGCGGCGCGCCAAAGGCAAGCCCATCTGCGCCCATCCGCGCCAGAACGCTGCCAGCTGCCGCACCATTATCGTCAGCTCCAGTCGGTCGTCACACCTACCCAGCTACCTTCGAAAATGGCCGCCACAACACCTCCTTACATCAGGTATACACAAAATGAACTTTTAGCACTAAACTGTTCTCACTTTCTGGCACCAAAAACATTATCAACTGATCTTCGGAAGGCCCCCTATGCTGTTACACTAGACCAACAAGTAAAGACCTGCACGAAAACAGATGACGTTCAGACTACTCCCATTTGGCCCACGCCAGCAAAATATACGGCCATATACTTCAATGCTAGATCCATTCCAAGACACGCTTTGGAGATATGGAGCCTCCTTGACCTTGAAAAGCCAGATTTGTGTTTTATATCTGAGACATGGCTACACGAGCACGCCATTCCCGACCTCCATATAGCCTTTCCCCAGCAATACTCTATAGTCAAGTTTGACAGAATACGGGGAAGGGGAGGAGGAGTATTGATAGCAGCCAAGGAGAATATTAATGTCTACATCATAGAAAGCCTCGTGTTAAACGATTCTGAAATTTTAGTTTTCATAGTGAATAACCTGGGAACAAAAGAAACAGGGAAAGGGGCCTTGTTATATCGACCCCCAGGGAACAAAGGAGACTTTGCCAACTCCTTGCTTGAAACTATAGCCCCTCACGTACTGACAGCAGACTATTTCCTATTATTGGGTGATTTTAACTACCACGCCGACAACCTGTCAAATACTGACACAGAAAAATTAATCTCTTCCATGAACACTCTCAATCTGACTCAAAGGATCATAGGTCCACCCATCAAGCTGGTCATACGCTTGATCTCTTATTCACTAACTCTCCTAATGTCTCAATAGCGAACCCTATTCCACTATTGTGGACTGATCACTATCTGGTGAAATTCGCCATAAATAGCTATAAACCAGAAGCGACAAGAAATAAAAATAAAAAATCTTGTAGAAATATGAAAAAGATCACCTTAGCCGCCTTCTCTGAGAAGTTTGTGGCAGACCAAACTGACCCGAAGGAAAATGTTAATCTCGCAGCTATGTTCTTGGAATCCGCCGTCAGCAAAGCACTGGATAAATTCGCCCCCCTGCGAATGGTCCAATGTAGGGAAAAATTCTCTCCCTGGTTTACTGACCAACTAAAAAACCTTAAAACCTCTAAAAGAAATGCGAAGAAAATCTGGCGGAAAACAAAAAATCCAACCGATCGTAAAATCTACCAAACCCTGCACACCAAATATATGAGGGAAATAAAAACAGCAAAAAGAACACACCTAGGTGAACGAATAACTAAAGCTGAGAATTCATCTAAAGAGCTTCACCACATTTTAAAGGAATTCACCTCCACTAATAGCCCACAATCAACACCAACAACTGAAGAATGGACGGAAGACCTCTCTAAATTCTTAGATGATAAAATCATAAATATATGCAAATCCTTTGAATTGGAAAATACACCCCCTCAATATTTAAAACAGGACCCATATTCCAAAGAATCTGTATATACAAATGATTCTTCCCCGAGATGGGCCTCTTTCGATCTGTTGGACAAAGAAAAAACTATGCGAGTATGACGGAAAATCAAATTGGGTTCCCCCAGTGACCAACTAACCTCCAAACTATTTGCCATCCTAGCCCCAGCACTAGTAGACCCTCTATCTGGCCTCTTAAACAAATCCCTGAAAGAAGCAGAGTTCCCAAAAATTTGGAAGGCAGCAAGAGTCAAACCCATATTAAAAAAACCTGGCGCCGATGCAAATGCCTTTCTAAATTATCGCCCTATCTCCTTGCTGCCATACTCAGGGAAAGTGTTGAAAGCATTTGTAAACTAACAACTGGTAAACTACCTGGAGACAAACAACCTACTCGATCCTTCACAGTCAGGTTTCCGTGCTGCCCATAGCACGGAAACAGCACTGATCGAAGTTGTCGACAACATTAGGCTTGCTCTGGATAAACGTAAATCCTCCATTCTCGTCCTTTTAGATTTGTCAGCTGCCTTCGACACCATCTCCCACCAGATCTTGATTAGAAGACTGTGGGAGTGTGGTGTCAGTGGGCAGGTTTTAAAATGGTTCATCAGTTACCTGACTAACCGTACAACTAGCACCCTGCCCGTCACAAGAGGTGTGCCTCAGGGCTCCATCCTGAGCCCCTCACTTTTTAATGTTTATATGGCTCCCCTGGCCAACGTGATCAGAGGTTTTGGGTTCGACGTGTTATCTTACGCGGATGATACGCAAATACTGGTCACACTTGGCCCTGACGTAAATGACACTAAAAGGCGTTTCAAAATGTGCATGGTAGAGGTAAAAAATTGGATGGGCCATAATCATCTCCAGTTGAATGGTACCAAATCTGAAGTCATGCTATTTGGGCGAGCAAATGAACACTGGACCCAAGACTGGTGGCCTTCGGAATTAGGGGAGTGTCCTGTTCCAAAGGAATCAGTCCGCAATTTAGGATTTCGCATAGATAACAAGTTGTCCATGATAGACCAAGTAAATCATACGGTGGGTAGCTGTTTCGGAATTATGCGGAGTCTACGCAAGGTCTTTAAATGGCTACCAACTGAAGCACGCAGAACTTTGGTCCAGGGCCTTATTGTAAACAGGCTTGATTATGGCAATTCTCTGTTTCTTTCCATAAATGAGTGCCATACCAGGAAACTGCAGGTCGTACAAAACACGGCCGCCCGTCTGATTCTAGGCCTACCCAGACGATCCCCCTCTTTGCCAAGCCTGAAAACCCTACACTGGCTGCCTGTTAACAAAAGAACTATCTTCAAGACCATGTGCCTGGTTCATAAACACATGTACGGTCGAGGACCAAAATACTGGACCCAGAAACTGACATGGTATTCGCCTGGTCGACAGCTGAGATCAAGTACCAAATCACAGCTCACGCCGCTTAGAGTTCAAACGGCCAGAACTGGTGGCCGTGCCTTCTCTTTCAGGGCACCATCCCTATGGAACGAACTTCCCCTTAGCCTACGTACAACAACTGAACATACCACTTTCCGTAAAAAACTGAAAACATGGCTCTTCTGCTAGTTCCATCCTCTGGCTCTTTCTCCCACCTCAGGATTGCCTGCATGCGCCATGAGACTCCCTCGGGATGTGATATGTTTGCGCAATACAAGTATCCCGGCGATATGCAATTTTAAAGATTTCAATAAAAATAGCACAAAAAAGCACGAAGTACCAACTGTGAATATCTGGTCCAGTCACACTGGGACCAAGTCACAAGTTCAAGCTGACCGCGATGGAGCGTGGACCAGCTCCAGGGAACCAGTTGGCCCGCTGACCAAGAGTACCTTAAAGCCTGGTTGCAGAAATCGGTGGGTGATCCGCTTATAGGAAGCATCGCATTGATGTGGCGATGCATCATTCAGATTGCTGCAAGGCTATAATGTGAGGACCTACGTCTTCGATGCAGTTCCTATCAACATGGCCGACTGACTGAAGAACAACTGCCTTCAGCTGAAAACAGGCATGATGGAAGTACTGATTTTTGACAACGGTAGCAAACACATAGAATGACTCCTGGTGGCCATCATACCATGGACACACACCCAGTCCCTACTATGGAGACTTCAGACCTTACATAATGCCACAGCCAGACTCATCCTCAGACTTCCTCGAAGAACCCACATCTAACCTAACCTCAGGCAACTCCACTGGCTCCCTGTTCATCAACTGTCGAGGAGACTACAATCCATCTCCCTCTCATTTGCCCATACTTCCCGCATCTACTGAAGGAGGAGTGGAGGATGCTCCTTCTCAACACATTGCAGGAAGGACCTGGACCTGCCTCTACACGCAACTCTGGACCATCAACTCACTTTCAGAATTCCGAATGGCCCTCAAGACCTGGCTGTTTGAAAAAGCCTCTGGGACTTGCAAGCACCTGGATACTCTTTTGGGTGATTAGCTGCATTTCATAAAACATGATTGATTGATTGATTGATGGATGACGACTTGTGATCAAAGTCCTGTGTAAAAGATGTGACGCACCGCCGAGGCAATGCCTTGGCTCCGAGGTGGTGTGAGGCTGTGATGCCAGAACCTGTGTTGTTGTCGAGACTAATATTTACGAGAGATTTGCCACGCAAGGACCTGCGTCACTAAAGCTTCCCACAGTGGCGGGTCCAATGTAGGCTGCAGGGTCGACTTGGAGTCCTTGCCTTGGGATTAGCCCATGCAGCAGAGGCTTTGTGGCTATCCTGCTCGGAATTGCGCTGCATAGCAGAGGCAGAGGCAATGTGTCAGTTCTGCTGGGCCCACAGATGGGCTGGCAGAGCACTATCAGGCCCACGTCCAAGGGTCCTGGACTAGGGAGGCACCACTTGGAAGGGTAGGACTCACAGACGGCAGAGTTCAGCTGCTGGATACAAGGTTGTTCCGGTCTTCTGTCCCAGAAGCTGTAGTCAGGACATCAGCCATTAGCCCTTAGAGTCACTTTGAGGACCTAAGTTCTCCAGAGGCAGGTCTAGTCCTTCTCACCCAGGCAAGAGGGCAGCAAGCAACAGGTCAGGACAGCAGTCCTTCAGAGCAGCAGTCCAGCAGAGTGGCAACCTTTTAGCAGGACAGCAGTCTTTCATTCTGGCAGAGTATTCACAGTTCCAGAAGTGTACCGAAGAGTTGGTGCTTAAGGTCCAATATTTATATCTAGTTCTGCCATTGAAGTGGGGACGGTTTCTGGAGGTTTCCCTTTGAAGTCCAAAGGCACCCTTCCTTCCCTGCCCTGGCTCAACACTAATTACAGGGGTATGCAACCCTTTGTGTGGAGGCAGGACACAATCTATTCAAGTGTAAGTAGGGCTGTTCCCAGCTCCACCCTCCCTTCCTGACAGTGATGGCCCATCCAGGCATCCCTAAGCTCTCTATTTTGCATGATTGTCTAGGAGGACTACACAAAGCCCAACTGTGAGGTACACCCAGTCATGTGACCCAGTAGCTGGCTACAGACACCAAATGGCACAGGAAGGAAAATACCAAAGTGACATTTTCAAAATTGTAATTTAAAATCCAACTAATATAAGAGAGAATTTTTCATTATCATTCCAAACATACAAAACATGAATTGCTTACCTCTTCCAATTTGGAATTTAAAGCGTATTAAATGTAATAAGGTTAATCCAACATTATTCTATGGGAGAGGTAAGCCTTCCAGTAGCAAAAAATAAATTTAAGAGTTTTTCACTACCAGGACATGTAGAACTTAAAATTACATGCCCTACCTTTTAAATACACTGCACTGTGCCCTCCGGGCTGTCCAGGGCCTACCCTAGAGTTGACTTATGTGTATTAAAAAGGAAGGTTTAGGACTGACAAAAGGTTTATTTTGCCAGGTCAAAGTGGCAGTTTTAAACAAACTGCACTCACAGGCTGTAATGGCAGACCTGATACATGTACAAAGGGCTCCCTAAGTGGGTGGCACTATAAGTGCTGCAGGCCCACATGTAGCATTACAAATACAGGTCCTGGATACAAGTAGTGCCACTTTAATAGGATTTATAAGTAAATTAAATATCCCTATCGAGGATAAGCCAATGTTACCATGTTTGAAGGAGTGAGACAATGCACTTTAGCACTAGGGAGCAGCCCTAAGGCCAGCAAAAACAGATTAGCAAAAATGGAAGAGGAATCCTAAACCTTTGGGGGAACACCACCCTAAGGCTGGCAGGTCTAACACTGGCCATCTGCTGTGCAGTCTGGTCTTCTGTTCTCCCACGCTTTGCCAGCTTTTTGTCTTTCACTGTGTCTTCTATGCTGCCCACTACTTCTGTTTTCTGTCTCCAAATGTCTTCTTTCCTCTTTCCCCTGCTTCCTGAAATTAATTTACATTGTAGTGGTGGACAGGTAAGTAACTGTGAGCGAAATAAATCTGCTGAGTATGATGGCTTTGAAACTAGAAGCATCTCATTACTAGTCATGCATGTCCTTTAATTATGCATGACTAAGCCTTTTAATGCGGTGTTGCGGACATGAGCATTAAAATGCAATATAAAAAGCTCTAATGAATTGTAATTGACAGCACTGCCCACTACAAAGTTGCATACTAAATTGTGACTTTTTTAACACTAGGGAGCTGTTAAATGGCTCAGAAAATGAAAAAGGTGGATACACATATGTGGAAAGGGGATGCTGTACTTTTGGAGACATCTCGTTCTTTAACAATTTTAGTCCCTTTAAAAATACATTATGCCCCAAATTAATAAAAACCCATACCTCAATTCACATTTTTAATCTGCTAGTTTAAGTTTTATACCTGGATTAACATCTCAATGCTTATTTACTTCAATTTGCTCCTAAATTTTTAGCACTATGGTTGTTCTTTAGAGCCTTGTGGTAAAGCTGCTGTTGATCATTGGGGGATTAACTGACAAACTGCCGCTGGTAGTACATGTTTCATTCTGCATCTCAGAATATTATACTGACATGATCGAGGAAGATAACTGTGAATTCACGGAAAATGTGCCATGAGTTTAGCATTCCAGACACTAACTATAACTTTAAGGGACTCTTCTCTAAACCTAAAGCAAAGTAATCTGACGTTCTATATAATTCTTATTGTGAGAAGGGAAGTATGTAAATTATGGATTCAAGCCTCCCCACCTTCTTGGCATGGTTGGAAAAGTTTGGTTATCTTTTTTTAGAAGATTGATAGGTGGAAAAACAAGAGAAAAGATCGTGGTGACTTTTGGGATATGTTGAATATATAATAAATTGACCCGTCCAACCATTACATCTTCTTAAATCAGTTGGGCTAGGAAGTAAGTCATACCTGAGGTAGCCTATTCATTTTGCTTAAAGAAGAGAGTCTAATATTTTTAGCGCCTGGGCCTCCAAAATCCGGAATGGTGCTCGTTTCGGATTAGAGATGATATGAAGACCCCAAAAATTAGAAGGAAAAAAAAGGACACATGGTCACCCAAATCCTTTTCACCAGCATTCTCGACTGTGGCAATGCACTCTACGTTGGCATCTCCAACCAATTCACGCAAAGGATCCAAACCACCCAAAACAACGGCACCAGACTTATCCTAGACATCTTCAGATACACTCATATTGAATGATAGTTTCCGCTCCGCTGGCGGAACTTGCAGAACTTTGACCACTCTGCGTCTTGCTTGTACCCAGAGTTCTGGACAAATTCTGTTAGCCATCATATGATGGAGTTTTGTCTTGCATATAGCTTGAAAATGATACGTTGGGGAGCACAAGCGAGAGTTGGGGTTCCATTAGCATGATTTTCAGTCCCTAGGAGAACACCAGGCAAGATTTCTCCAACGCAGGAGGTCGCAACCGTTAACTGCCTGAAATCTGCTGCTCGAATGAAAATCTACTTGTGCGGCAGCAAAATCAATTTGAGAAGCTGCATAATCTGGCACGCCACATGGCGCCTTTTGTACTGCTTTTTCGGAGCGGAAAGAGCTACTGGCCAAAATAACAACGTGAGCAGCACAACATGCCCATTTATATCCATTTGCTCAATTCCACAGAATGTCACAGAGGTTTTTTGTAACTTTGCACAATTCACATGGTGAAACTCCCTGAGTTCCACCCAAGTCTATTGGTTACACAGCAGATACAAGCTGCTCATCCATGCCTACAAAGCCCTCCATGACACAGGACCACATTTCCTAAACAACCAACTCTAACTCCATCAACATTCCAGACAGCTAAGCTCCACTTCTCTCTCCTTCCCACAAATTCCCTGCATTCGCAGAAGCAAGACAGGGGGACACGCTTTCTCCTTCATCTCCACCAAAAACTGGAACACACTTCCTTTATATATCAGGACTGCAATGCAATGCAATGCAAGATAGATAACTATTGGTATCCTGGACGAGGATGAATATCATTATATGAAAGTGGATTTTCCTGTGCTTCCCACATTCTATCATTTACCCCAAATCCATAATGACTTCACTAAACCACCAGGACGACCTATAGTGTCCATTAAAGGAAGCCTTTGGGAAAAAGCATCCATGTATGCAGATAATTTTCTTTCTGATGGTGAGAGACTTGAGTTCCTTCATTCAGGACACAGCAGATTTTATACGGCGGATTCAGAAAATACACTGGGAATCAGACTTTCTAATAATCACCTTGGACATTACAAGCCTTTATAGTTGTATTGCACATTGCCATGGCCTGTCATCTCTTGGAAATGTTCTTAAAACAAGATCGATAAAATTTCAGGATCACAGTAGAATGCTACTCGAGATTGTTGAATTTTGCCTGAACAACAATATTTTTCTGTTTGATGAGCAACTATACCTATAGATCCAGGGAATTGCACTGGGCATGTGCTCCGCCCCCAGCTATGCAAATCTTTTCATAGGCTGGTGGGAGAAGCACGTGGCCTGGGCAGAGGAAAATGAAAGGTGGGCCAATAAGATAGCCTTATGGGTGAGATATATCGATGATTTTTTCATCATCTGGAGACGCACTTCTGCGGAAGCTGAGGAATATATTTAGATCTTGAATAACAATGACCTGAATTTAAGGTTTACCAGCAACTTCAGCAGCAAAGAGGTAGCTTTTCTAGATCTCCAAGTTTTTGTGGCAGAAGACAGAATATGCACAGAACTGTATAGGAAGCTAATGGCAGGCAATACTGTATTACATTCACAAAGCCAGCACCCACGCAGTTTGATTCACAGTATCCCCTATGGAGAATTACTGAGACTTAAAATAAACTGTTCGCTTGCAGATGATTTTTCTAAAGCAGCAAGTGAATCACTCAGTAGATTCAGAAAGAGAGGGTATAAGAATCATATATTACACAATGCTGCTGTAAAGGTACAGTCGAAAGAGAGACAGGAGCTACTTACCTACAAACCATCTACAGCATCTGACACTGAAGATGATGCATCAGTATTTAGGTTGATTCTTGGCTTTTCAGCTGAGTCACACAAGATAGGACGTCTTGTCCAGCTGAATTGGAAAGTTCTGCGGACAGATAGTGTGATTGGACGACTATTGCCAAGCAGACCAGATATCACCTACAGGACAAATTCTTCACTAAAGGATATTTTAGTTCAAAGCCGTTTCACAGAAGAGACAGCAGCTAGGAGAACACCTATCACATGGTCCTATCCCTGCACTATCTGCAAGGCATGCAAAAATAGTATCAAGGTACAGTATTATTTAGTTCCAGGAAAGAAAGTCAAACAAAATATCAGTAAATTTCTCAATTGTAACACCAATTTTGTGGTGTATTGTCTGGTTTGCCTGTGTGGTCTCCAATATTTTGGGAGTTACAATCCATCCAGCGAAGAAACCTATATTGGAGCACACACGGGTAATCACCATTCTTGACAATTCTTATCCAGTGGCCAGACACTTTGCCGAAGCCCATAACTCCAGAAGTGACAAGTTACGTTATTTCTGTCTGGATCAGGTCCCAGTGAAAGAGAGGGGAGGAGATAAGGGTCAAACTGTTTTGACAGCTAGAGGCAAGATATATAAATGAGCTAAGAACCCGTACTGTCTAGGGGCTCAACAGTGAGGAGAAACTCTGGTCATTTGTGGGTTGAAAACATGTAGCTGACCATTTGCCCATCAGGGGCACAATTTGTGATCGAGGCAAGATGGCGGCCGCGTCAGTGGCCGAGTGAGAGGTGGTGTGGAGTGTTCTACCTGTTGCTGACCTGCCCAGAGCCGTTTTGGTTGCCAGGCGCTTTTCCTTCTTCCCGGAGTGCGGTGAACTTGGTGGGAGAGTGAGTTGGGCTCCAACGCGAGGATTGAGCTATTGTGTTCGGCGAGCCCAGTGTGGAGGAATGCCGGTTCCGGCATTGATGTTGCGGGTTTCGTTGTTTGTGGGCGGATGGAGCTGAGGAGTTTGCCGGACTCGGTAGTAGCGTTTCCCTAATTGATGAGCGGCAGCTGTGGTTGAAGCGTGGAAGCCTGAAGAAGCCGTAGCGGCGGAGCTAGCAGGAGTAAGCAGAACCTTTTCCCTGGAAGTGGCACGGTGCTTTGTTGTTGTTTATTTGTTTGGTGACTTTGTCAATACGCTTCTTCCATTTTCCTTCTTCGTTCCTGATGGTGGAAAACAGCGAGTTAATTGCCTCATAGCAGCGGAGTGAGGAGTGGAGTGAGGAGACAGTTGGGAGTCCCTCCACGTCTCTTCTTCGAGGTACTGGTGTTGCTTTAGTGCTGTTTTTGGGGCCGGAAAGTACTGTGCATTTTGTTTAACTTATTTTTCTTTTTTTTGAAGGGAGAAGAAAAATACAGACATATAGCAACGTTATTTTTGGGGGGCCTTTATATCCCATTGACTTAGTTGCTTACATATTGCATTATGGCTCCAAAGGGCAGGGGAGCTAAAGTTAAAGTGGCTGCTAATGCTCCTGGAGCCGCAATGGCAACAACATCGAATGTTACGGCCCCCATTCTTGGTACTTTGCCTAATGAAGTAAATCTGAATGACGTGGCCACTCCAGATTCAGGCTCTAATTTATGCCCCCGTAATGGTACAAGAGAGCGTATTGTACCTGACTTATTCAAGAAAAAAAAATACTCCTGGGGCCCCAAAGAACAGTATCCAGACTTCTGCCACCTCTGCAATTCAAGGCAGCGATCACGGTACTGGCGGTATACCAGCTTTAGTGGCAAATCCCAAACAGGGTCCACTGTCGAACCCCTCTCTGGTTCCTGTAACATCTGTGATTGAAGACGTGGGAAATCCTCGTGGAAAAGATATGGACGATGAGCTGGAGGGCCTTGGTCAGGCTGTGGAAGAAGTTAGGGTTTCACCTCCAGTGAGTAATAAGAGTAGTTCCGAGACTGCTGATGTTCCCGCTCGTTCTGTTGGTGCCTCCAAGGCAGATAAGCAGAATCTTAATCCTGGTTTCAGCAAGAATAAGGACAATAAGGTTAATGAGGAGAACAAGGAGAGAGACACAGGGATGATGCTGGTCAACGATGGGGAATCAGTAGGCTCGGGAGGCCAATTCTATTCTATGTCAGATGTCTCTATAGGGTCAGAAGAGAATGAAGATGGTAATCAGAATGAGAGGTTGTCTTTTTCAGGTGACTGGGCAGATGAAGGTAACTTATCTCTTGAAGAGGATGTTCTAAGCCTAGACTCTCCTACAAATGTAGAGGCCCTTGATACAGTTCGGAAGATCCCGGAAATACAGAAGTCTTGCCATCCCAATAGCATAATTACGTTGGATCAACCACAATGGGAGGGGGCCTCGGGACTGCAAGATAATCATGAAGAGGCATCTGACAATACTGAAGCAGAAGGTGAAATCACATTGAAATCTATTTATAACCTGCAAGCATCTATGTATAAAATCATCATGGCTCACAGAGAGGAAACTAAAGCGGAGGGGCTTCGGACCCAGGGAGCAGTCCGTAAATTGCAAAATGTGGTCCGCCGATTAGCTAAGTCATCTACTGAAGTAACTACGAGAGTTCAGGAAGCGGAGGAGCGGATTTCCACTGTCGAGAATGAGCTTTCTACTCATAAAGTTTCAATTAATGATTTGTAGAAGACTAGTCAGGATATTGACTGGAAGCTCACCGATCTGGAAAATCGTGCACGGCGAAATCATTTGCGTATCTGGGGGATACCTGAACTTTCCGAAGGAAAAGATGCTCGGCGATTCGTTGTCGACTTATTTACAGCAGCTTTTCCAGATCTCAAAGACTGGGACTGGGATAAAGAGATTATAAGGGCTCATCGGTTTCCTTTTACATTGAAACGAGATGTGGGTGGCGATACCGGGAAACCTCGAGCTGTCTCAATTTGCCTGCATAATTATTTACTGCGGGAAATTTTGTATGATCATGCCAGACCTTTACGTCCCAGGAAGGGTTTGGGGTGGGAGTTTTTTGTTCGTCCAGATTTCTGCCAAGTTACTGTGCAACAACGCTGGAGGCTTAGGCAGTTAATTTCACCTATTCAAGAAAAAGGGGGGCAGGCGTTTCTATTAAATCCTGCAAAATTGAAAGTTATCTATAAGGGGAAAACAACTTTTTTTGTTTCCGAGATCAAAGCACAGGAATTTGTAGAATCAATGTAATTTTAGTTTAGTGAGGATTCCACTTACAGGAATAAGAAAGTAATTATGTATTATTTGCAGGATGGGTGATTTACTATAGAGTGTTAAATGGGTTTGGTTGGCAGAGGTGGGGACACTTCGTTCACGACAACTCACCATCAATGAGGACTTCTGTCCTTACGCCTCTGTTGGGTGGTTTCTTTGAGGGTGGGGGGGTGATGGGGAGGGAAGGGGGGGCGGCGGGGGGGCAGAGGGATGGGGCTCTGGGGGCAAGGAAAAATAGTAAAGGAACGGTCCGTGTTAATTAAGACTCAAATCGTGTTTATTTCTGTATTTTTTTGCTTTTGTCCTAATGTATTCTTTTCATCTAATGGTTCTATCAGTTTTTGGGCTTACGCTGGGCGCTTAATGAAACAGAAAAATGGGTAAAATTATAGTTTGTTCTTGGAATGTATGTGGTCTTAATGATAAAAGAAAAAGGGGCATAATGGGCCAGATATTGAAAACTATGAGATTGGATATATTATGCATTCAAGAAACTCATCTGTCCTGGAAGAATAGAGGCTGGCTTAAGGATCTCGGCTTAGAGGTTGTGGGATGTTCGTGCCAGAGCTCTACTATTAGAGGTGTTGCTATCATGAAACGATTTGGGTTGGGGCAGGTTAGAAGGATCAAGGAGGACCCATTGGGTCGATGGGTAATAGTTGAATTAAAACTTGGTGCTGTTATGCTGACTATTTGTTCAGTTTATGGGTCTAATGTTGACGATTCCTCAGCCCTGGAACAATTAAGTATTGAGTTAGCCCTATGGCCACCTCTGTTAACCCCTTCCATGCTCATGACGGAATGGTTCCGTCATGAGCCTCGGTGCTCCTGTGCTGATGACGGAACCATTCCGTCATGAGGCCAGGGGCATGAAATCCCTCTGCTGCAGACAGCAGAGGGATTTCCTTTTCACCCCTCTGACCTTGGGAGCTGGGGAAGAGCTTCCCCAGCTCCCGAGGCCCCCTCCCTGGTTTCTGTTCAATGACGATGAGCGCGCACGTCGCACTGTCGTCATTCAACACAAACCGAAACTAAAATGAGCCTTTAGGCTCATTTCAGTTTCACTTTCTACATGCTCAGTGGGATATCTCAGCCCCCTGAGCACGTAGAAAGGGGAGAATCTCCCCTTTCCAATGGTACCCCTCCCGAGTGGATCCCTGCTTGGGGATCGCCCCAGGAGGGTGATCCCCAAGCAGGGATCCACCTACTAGACACCAGGGAGGGGGGAGCGGCCCCTTGGGCAAGGGCCTTCACTCCCCCCATAAATAAATGTATAGTATTTAGTCTTTATGCCCCCCTGGGGGGCAGATGGGGCAATAGCCCCCCAATCTGCCCCCCCGGGGGGGCAGAAAGCCCACTATACACCAGGGAATTTTTTTGGTGGCACTTTTTTTAGGGTGGGGCTGCCCGAAATGGGCGCGCCAATGCCCCCACCCCCCCGGCACTATTACAGCCTTTCTGCCCCCCCCTGGGGGGCAAATGGGAGCAGTAGCCCCCAATTTGCCCCCCCGGGGGGGAAGAAAGCCCACTATGCACCAGGGATTTTATTTTGTGCACTTTTTTTTAGGGTGGGGGCTGCCCGAAACTGGCAAACCAATGCCCCCACCCCCCCACCACCATTACAGACTTTCTGCCCCCCCGGGGGGCAGAAAGCCCACTAGACGCCAGGGATTTTTTTGTGGGCAAATTTGAATTTGGATGGGCTGCCCAAAACGGGCACGCCTATGCCCCCACCCCCTCCCCCACAAAAATAACAGCCTTCCTGCCCCCCCTGGGGGCTGACCGGGCAGTAGCCTCCAATATGCCCCCCCGGGGGGGCAAAAAGCCCACTAGACACCAGGGATTTTTATAGGCAAATTTTTATTAGGGTGGGGGCATTGGCATGCCCATCTTGGGCAGACCCCACCCTAATCAAAATTTGCCCCAAAAACTCCCTGGCGTCTAGTGGACTTTCTGACCCCCATGGGGGTAGATGGGGGCATTACCCCCCAATCTGCCCTGCCGGGGGGGGCAAAAAGCCCACTAGACGCCAGGGATTTTTTGGGGGGGGCAAATTTGAAATAGGGTGGGGGTGCCCATCCCCTCCCCCGCTAAAATTACAGCCTTCCTGCCCCTCCCGGGGACAGATGGGGCAGTAGTCCCAATCTGCCCCCCCGGGGGGGGGCAAAAAATCCCCCAGACACGGTATTTTGGGGCACATTTGTCTTAGGTTGGAGGCTGCCCACAATGGGCATGCCAATGCCCCCACCCGCAACAATGACAGCCTTTCTACCCCCCCCTGGAGGGAGGATGGGGCAGTAGCCCCGAATCTGCCCCCCGGGGGGAAAAAAGGCCACTTGACGCCAACGATTCCTCTGGCATTTTTATGTGTGGGGGTGGGGGCTGCCCAGAATGGGCATACCAATGCCCCCTCCCCCCAAAAAATATAGCCACAATGTTTCTGCCCCCCTTGGGGGCATATCGGGGCAACCCCAGCCCCGAAATCTTCCCCCCAGGGCAGCAGAAAGCCGACAAGGCACGGATTTGTTTTTAGCAATATGCCTACCAGTGGATTTTGGGCCCTAGCGCAGCTGTCACATAGGGAAACCTAGCAAACCTGTACATTTTTGAAAACTAGACACCCCGGGGAATTCAGGATGGGGGGACACGACTGCCTCCCACCAGGTTCTGTTACCCAGAATGACTTGCAAACCTTAAAAATTGACAAAAAAACAAATTTTCCTCACATTTCTGTGGTGGAAAGTTCTGGAATCTGCGTGGATCAACAAATATCCACCCACCCCGCGTTCCCCCAGGTCTCCCGGAAAAAATGGAACCTCACTTGCGTGGGTAGGCATAGTGGCTGCAACAGGAAAAGGCCCAAATCGTACGGTGGAGAATTCAAAATAACCTATAGCAAAAATATCTTCTTTTTTGGGAGGGGCACCTAAGTTTTTGGCCCGAGGCTCGGCGGCAAACTTGTGAAACTAAAAAACCCAAACCAAACTGAAAACTAGACACCCGGGGGAGTCCAGGGAGGTATGGCATGTGTGGGTTCCCCAATGTTTTCCTACCCAGAATTCCTTGCAAACCTTAAATTTAGGCAAAAAAATCACTTTTCCAAACTTTTTTGCGTGGGATCTCCGTGCCGGCACAAATGACCTACCACCCCGCGTTCCCTTTGTTCTCCTGAGTAAAATGATACCTCATTTGTGTAGGTGGGCCAGAGGCCTGTGACTAAGGTGAGGTGCTTAATTTGTGAATCCCAAACACTACAATTTTTAAAAATTCATTTTTAGCCTGTTCTGCTTTGGGGCACCCACACAAGTGAGGTATCATTTTACTCTGGAGAACAAGGGAAACACTTGGCTGTAGGATTTTTGTGCCGGCACGGAGATCCCACGCAAAAATGTATGAAAAAGTGTTTTTTAAACCTAATTTTAAGGTTTGCAGGGAATTCTGGGTAGGCAAACCTTGGGGGACCCATGCATGCCATTTCGATGGGTGTCTAGTTTTAAAAAATGTATCGGTTTACTAGGTTTCCCTAGGTGCCGGCAGAGCTAGGGTTCAAAAACAAAAGGTAGTCTCTTTGTCCAAAAAGGGCACGATTTCACTGGGAAATTGAGGTGCGACCACATTGCAATTTGCGCTGTTTCCTGTCGCAGGCACTAGGCAGACCCAGGCAAGTGAGGTACCATTTTTTTGGTAGACCTGGGGGAACGCTGGGTGGGTAGAAATTTGTTGATCCACGCAGATTCCAGAACTTTCCACCACAGAAATGTGAGGAAAATGCGTTTTTTTTGTCAATTTCTTAGCTTTGCAAGGGATTCTGGATAACAGAACCTGGTGGTAGACAGTCGAGTCACCCGATCCTGAATTCCCCTGGGTGTCTAGTTTTCAAAAATGTATCGGTTTGCTAGGTTTCCATAGGTGCCGGCAGAGCTAGGGTTCAAAAACAAAAGGTAGTCTCATTCCCCAAAAAGGGCACGATTTCACTGGGAAATTGAGGTGCTACCACATTGCGTTTTGCGCTGTTTCCTGTCGCAGGCACTAGGCAGATCCAGGGAAGTGAGGTACCATTTTTTTCGGGCGACCCAGGGTAACGCTGGGTGGGTGGAAATTTGTTGATCCACGCAGATTCCGGAACTTTCCACCACAGAAATGTGAGGAAAATGCGTTTTTTTGACAATTTCTTAGATTTGAAAGGGATTCTGGGTAACAGAACCTGGTGGTAGGCAGTCGAGTCACCCCATCGTGAATTTCCCTGGGTGTCTAGTTTTAAAAAATTTATAGGTTTGCTAGGTTTCCCTAGGTGCTGGCAGAGCTAGGGTTCAAAAACAAAAGGTAGTCTATTTGTCCAAAAAGTGCACGATTTCACTGCACAATTGAGGTGCGACCACGTTGCGTTTTGCACTGTCTCCTGTCAAAGGCACTAGGCAGACCCAGGCAAGTGAGGTACCATTTTTTTCGGAAGACCCGGGGGAACGCTGGTTGGGTGGAAACTTGTTGATCCACGCAGATTCCAGAACTTTCCACCACAGAAATGTAAGGAATTTTTTTTTTTTTGTCAATTTCTTAGCTTTGCAAGGGATTCTGGGTAACAGAACCTGGTGGTAGGTAGACGAGTCACCCCATCCTAAATTCCCCCGGGTGTTTAGTTTTCAAAAATGTATAGGTTTGCTAGGTTTCCCTAGGTGCCGGCAGAGCTAGGGTTCAAAAACAAAAGGTAGTCTCTTTGTCCAAAAAGGGCACGATTTCACTGGGAAATTGAGGTGCGACCATGTTGCGTTTTGCGATGTTTCCTGTCGCAGGCACTAGGCAGACCCAGGCAAGTGAGGTCCCATTTTTTTCGGGAGCCCCGGGGTAACGCTGGGTGGGTAGAAATTTGTTGATCCATGCAGATTCCAGAACTTTCCACCACAGAAATTTGAGGAAAATGCGTTTTTTTCGTCAATTTCTTCGATTTGCAAGGGATTCTGGGTAACAGAACCTGGTGGTAGGCAGTGGAGTCACCCCATCCTGAATTTCCCTGGGTGTCTAGTTTTCAAAAATGTATAGGTTTGCTAGGTTTCCCTAGGTGCCGGTGGAGCTAGGGTTCAAAAACAAAAGGTAGTCTCTTTCCCCAAAAAGGGCACAATTTCACTGCGAATTTGAGGTGCGACCACGTTGCGTTTTGTGCTGTTTCCTGTCGCAGGCACTAGTCAGACCCAGGCAAGTGAGGTAGCATTTTTTTTGGGAGACCCGGGGAAACGCTGGGTGGGTAGAAATTTGTTGATCCACGCAGATTCCAGAACTGTCCACCACAGAAATGTGAGGAAAATGCATTTTTTTGTCAATTTCTTAGCTTTGCAAGAGATTCTGGGTAACAGAACCTGGTGGTAGGTAGACGAGTCACCCCATCCTGAATTCCCCTGCGTGTCTAGTTTTCAAAAATGTATAGGTTTGCTAGGTTTCCCTAGGTTCTGGCAGAGCTAGGGTTCAAAAACAAAAGGTAGTCTATTTGTCCAAAAAGGGCACGATTTCACTGCACAATTGAGGTGCGACCACATTGCGTTTTGCGCTGTCTCCTGTCACAGGCACTAGGCAGACCCAGGCAAGTGAGGTACCATTTTTTTCGGGAGACCTGGGGGAACGCTGGGTGGGTGGAAATTTGTTGATCCACGCAGATTCCAGAACTTTCCACCACAGAAATGTGAGGAAAATTTGATTTTTTTGTCAATTTCTTAGCTTTGCAAGAGATTCTGGGTAACAGAACCTGGTGGTAGGTAGACGAGTCACCCCATCCTGAATTTCCCTGGGTGTCTAGTTTTCAAAAATGTATAGGTTTGCTAGGTTTCCCTAGGTGCCGGCAGAGCTAGGGTTCAAAAACAAAAGGTAGTCTCTTTGCCCAAAAAGGGCACGATTTCACTGGGAAATTGAGGTGCGACCACGTTGCGTTTTGCACTGTTTCCTGTCGCAGGCACTAGGCAGACCCAGGCAAGTGAGGTACCAGTTTTTTTGGGGAGACCCGGGGGAACGCTGGGTGTGTAGAAATTTGTTGATCCACGCAGATTCCAGAACTTTCCACCACAGAAATGTGAGGAAAATGTTTTTTTTTCACAATTTCTTAGCTTTTCAAGGGATTCTGGGTAACAGAACCTGGTGGGAGGCAGTCGAATCACCCCATCCTGAATTCCCCTGGGTGTCTAGTTTTCAAAAATGAATAGGTTTGCTAGGTTTCCCTAGGTGCCAGCAGAGCTAGGGTTCAAAAACAAAAGGTAGTCTCTTTGCCCAAAAAGGGCACGATTTCACTGCGAAATTGAGGTGCGACCACGTTGCGATTTGCACTGTTTCCTGTCGCAGGCACTAGTGACCCAGGCAAGTGAGGTACCGTTTTTTTTGGGAGACCCGGGGGAATGCTGGGTAGGTGGAAATTTGTTGATCCACGTAGATTCCAGAACTTTCCACCACAGAAATGTGAGGAAAATGCGTTTCTTTTGTCAATTTCTTAGATTTACAAGGGATTCTGGGTAACAGAACCTGGTGGTAGGCAGTTGAGTCACCCCATCCTTAATTCCCCTGGGTGTCTAGTTTTTAAAAATGTATAGGTTTGCTAGGTTTCCCCGAGGTGCCGGCGGAGCTAGGGTTCAAAAACAAAAGGCAGTCTCTTTCCCCAAAAAGGGCACGATTTCACTGCAAAATTGAGGTGCGACCACGTTGCGTTTTGCGCTGTTTCCTGTCGCAGGCACTAGGCAGACCCAGGCAAGTGAGGTAGCATTTTTTTTGGGAGACCCGGGGAAACGCTGGGTGGGTGGAAATTTGTTGATCCACGCAGATTCCAGGACTTTCCACCTCAGAAATATGAGGAAAACGCGTTTTTTTTGTCAGTTTCTTAGCTTTGAAAGGGATTCTGGGTAACAGAACCTGGTGGTAGGCAGTCGAGTCACCCCATCCTGAATTTCCCTGGGTGTCTAGTTTTCAAAAATGTATAGGTTTGCTAGGTTTCCATAGGTGCCGGCAGAGCTAGGGTGCAAAAACTACAGCTAGGCACTTTGCCATAAAAGGGTCAATTTGTAACTACAAAATTGAGGTGTGACCACGTTGCATTTTACGCCATTTCCTGTCGCAGGCACAAGGCCGACCCACACAAGTGAGGTACCGTTTTTATCGGGAGACCTAGGGTAATTCAGATTTGTAAATCAACTGTTATTACCAATTGAGTTTTTATGCATTTCTCCCTTCCCAATGAAAGACATTGTGTAAAAAAAAATCTTTAAAAAAAATGACCAATAATTCTCATGCTAGTATGAGTATTCCCAATTTTGAAAATGTGCAATTATATACTGTTTCTAATCTCTATAATTTGTACTTAATTCAGAAATACATAGGTGTCTTTCATACAGATTTTTCCATGTATACATTTTCCAAGAAAAACTGCTCTATACCCAGTAAATAAAAAAATACCATTGCAAGTTGCTGCTCAGTTTTTGGATCTGGGGTCATCGGGTTCTTGGTGAAACTACAAGTCCTATATATCCCCACAACCAGAAGGTCTAACAGATGTAACGGTATATTGCTTTCCAAGAGCTGTCAAAATTACAAAAAGTTATAGGTGAAAACGTTGAGACAAAAGGCTGTTTTTTTCAACAAATTTTCAATTATTCCAATATTTAACTGTTAGTTTCTATAAAGAAACCTTCATGGATTTAGACAAATGACCCCTTTCTGAATTCAGAATTCTGTCTACTTTTTGAAAATGTATAGCTTTCCAGGATCCATTATTGATTTCAAAATCATTTCTACCATTAACTGGAAGGAGGTGGAAAGCTCTAAAAATAGCAACAATAGGCTATGTCCCAGAAAAAATGCCAAAACTGTGTGAAAAATGTTGGTTCTCTGACAAAAGACTGTCATTCCCTAAAAGCTGAGAAAATGGAGATTTTCAGCCCCACAAACCCTTTTTTGATATCATTTGCAGGGAAAAACCCAGAGGCTTTCATTTGCAGCCCGTTTTCCCCATTTTTCTGAAAAAAAAAATGTCACTATATTTTGGTTAATTTCTGGGACCCCTCCAAGGGAATCCACAAACCCGGGGCACCTTTAGAATCCACATGATGTTGGAAGAAAAGGACACAAATTTTAGGCTAGATTACTTTTTTGTTGCTGCAGGACTCATTAATACTTCTGGGAATGTAGGGTACCATATTCTCCATAAAGTGATTTCTGATCATAATCCCATTACTTTCAGTATTGATGCAAATCTTTCACAAATGCGGAAACCATGGTCCTTTGAGAGAAAACTTTTGCTCGATCCACTTTATATTGAACATATGGGTAAGTGGATACCAGAGTTTTTTGAAAATAATAGGGGATCAGCTCCCATTGAGGTTGTTTGGGATACGTTTATATGCGGGGTACACGGCGAAACTCTGAGCTATTCGTTGAAGATACAGAGGGAGATCAGGAAGAGGGAAAAAGTGGAGATGCATAGGCTGAGAGAACTGGAGATGCAATTTATGCAGGCGTGCAACGGGGGACTGGGCACCGAAAGCATCTCAAGAGAGTTATTGGTTCAGAAGGCTAGGATCCATCAGGGATTTGCCACAAAACTTGCACAACAACTAACTTCGTTTAGATTGGAATCGTATGAACTGGGGGGAAATTCGGGAAAGCATTTGGCCAAGAGGTTAAGACAGAAGGGTGTCTTTTCTAGTATAGATAAAATAGTGGATAATTCAGGGAAAATTTTTAGTAATACTACAGAGATACTGGGGGTGTTTCGCAACTTTTATTCCAGTTTATATACAGAGGATATTGGGGGGATGTATCAACTAAAGTAAGTGAATTTGTTGATCCGGTTCTCAATGGTATATTGTAGCAGAGGAAAGGGAGCAACTGGACTTACCCATTACTTGGGAAGAAATAGAATCATCTCTTCTGTCATTAGCTCTGGGTTAAGCGGTAGGGCCTGATGCTATCCCTCTTGAGTTTTTCAGGACTTTCCGGTCCATCTTAAAGTCTGAATTAGGTGCTTTATTCACAGTAGCTCAACAGGGTATTGCCCCCCTTCCTGGCAAGAATCTATTATCACTGTTTTTTTAAAGAAGGATAAACCTCCTCTTTCTCCTTCATCGTTTCGTCCTATCTCATTGATAAATGCAGATAGCAATTTTTTTCCAAGATCCTGGCTTCGCGACTTTCTAGTGTAATTATTCCATTAGTGTCCAAATATCAACATGGATTCATTCCAGCTCGTGATACGGCTGATCATATTCGTCACCTTATCACTTTTCTGGATTGGGCCCAGGCAACTCGATCAAATATTGGTGTAATTCTTTTGGATGCTGAAAAAGCTTTTGATCGGGTTGCCGGGCTTATTTATGGGACGTTCTAGGAAGAAAAGGATTTGGTCTGGGTTTCGTAACTGCATTAAAGACTTTGTATGCTGTCCCCAAAGCGTGTATTCGTATTAATGCTCAAGTATCCCCTTTTTTTTCAATCACTCGGGGAACCGGACAAGGGTGCCCCTGTTCCCCTTTACTTTTTGCACTTTATATCGATCCTTTAATTAATCGCCTTAACCTGGAGGAAAAAATACAACCGATATGTTTAGCTAATATAAGTTATCGAGCACTTGCATATGCTGATGACATTGTTGTTGTTACAACAGATGTTCAGACAGGTGTTCCAGCAATTAATGATTTAGCCTCACATTTCGGGTATTTTTCTGGGTATAATCTTAATTTGTCAAAGACTCAGATTTTATATGCTGAAGACGATCCCCCGACCAATTTTCCTCTGGCCACGGAAGTTACGTATCTTGGAATTAGAATTGCTCTTCCGATATCTGGTATCCTGGAATCAAACATTAACCCAGTACTGGCTAAGATTAACTCTATGCTAAAAGCGTCTAGACCATCTGCATTTGTCTCTGCATGGAAGGGTTAATGTTCTGAAAATGGTAATCCTACCTAAGGTTTTATATATGTACCGTACAATACCCGTGGAATTTCCTCCCTCCTGCTTAAAAAAATTAGAAAGGGTGACATCGAGATTTCTGTGGGGATATAGAAGACAGCGCAAAACCTATAAAAAAATTATCCTCACCAAGGAATGTGGTGGGTGGAATGTCCCGTATTTTCTGTTTTATTACATTGCGGCGACTCTCCAAGCTATTAGCCCATTGATTATCGGGGACAGAGCCCGAATTTCTGTGTGCAACACTCCGTCTATTTATGAGATGCTTATGGGAGAAGGAATGAAAGCCTGTTTTCTTAAAGTGATAGAACCTAGTTACTATAAAAAAACAAGATTTAAGACATTGAAGGCAGCATTTGGTGTATGGCAAATGGTTCGGAAACATTTGGGTTTAATTAAATTGAATGCATATACACCCTTTGCTGCCTCTGGTCTTTTACCTTCTGCTATTTTTTGTGATTTATCTGCCATTAGGTGGAAGTTGAAAGGAATATGTTATTTAGGGGATTTGTTTTTTGATGGCCAGTTGGCGTCTTTTCAGGAGTTACAGAGTAAGTACTCCCTGAATAAAAATGATTTTTTTAAGTTCCTCCAAGTTCGCAGCTTTTTTCAAAATCTACCATACTTTGCAGTTATTAGTATGAATAAAGTACCCCTTTTGGAGCACTTACATAAAAAAACATCAATTGGTATTTTGTATTCATGTTTGTTGCAGGAATTTTTGGATGATTTAGATAAGTGCCAGGCAAAGTGGGTAAGCAAATTGGGGATATCAGAAGTAGATGTCCATGAATCAATTAAGCTTGCCTCGGAGTTCTTAATAACAGGGATGATGAAATCTCAGCATTTTATGTGTATTCACGACCTTTACTATACTCCTAGTAAAGTTGTAAAATGGAGCACGACAGTAGGGACGAAGTGCAATCGGTGTGGTTTTTATGCAGCTGACACAGTACACATGTTCTTTCAATGTCCCAAGCTTGGGGTGTTTTTTCATCAAATTGAAAAATTTTTGATGATTATTGTCAAGAGCAATATTGATGTAACTGCAGAGATGGTATTAATTGGTCTAAGCTCCGGCACTCCAAGATCTAAACTATTAACCTGTTTTCTTTTTGTGTGTATGGCGGTTGCCCGAGCATGTATTACAAGGGAATGGATCAACCCCGACCCCCCGTCCTTTTTTAATTGGCGGGAAAGATTATTATTTATGTATAATATTGAATCTGCTATGTATAAATTTAAAGGGGCTAAAAGGAGGGCTATGGGAGCGAGAATTTGGGCGCCAATTGCCGAGTGGATATAGGTTGTGTATGAATTCGACTATGTATTTAATTTATGTATCTGACAAATAGCGATTGTTCATTTCTGTTTTTCCTTGCATGAAACAAAAAAAAAAGGGCACAATTTGTTCGTAGGTCTTTCTTTTACCCATATGTGTTCCTGTGAAAAGTGATATTTTGTTAGGCCAAAATCAGTTGCCCATCATTACAATGGGGACTGTAAGGACAAATTCATCTGATGATAAAATTATGCAATGATGGAATCGAGGGCGTAATTTGTCCTCAGGTCTTACTCTCACACATATGTGTTTTTCGTAAAATGTGTTATTTCATGAATTGTATCTCTATTACAATGGGGACGGTAAACACAATTTTATTTGATTTGATGCTAGTGTCAACCATTGGTACAAAAAGACCCATACAGGGCGCAATTCTGTATGCTGATTTAGACCAATGTTGAAAATAGTGAAACAGTGTAATTGGGTCTAAGGTTTGTTTGACCTTGAAGTATGGAATTATGATTTGTAATAATGAATTTTCAAGTTGCCACATCAGTGATGCTCTAAAATATAGGTGGCGGGGGGCGTGGCTTGCAGCCAAGCATGGCGGCGGCTTAGGGGATTAGCTCCGTGACCAGAGCGGCCTCTCCGTACATCCGACCTTTAATCCGACTCACCATTTGTATCTTTTGGGGAGTGCCTGAAGCCCGAGACCGGGCGGAATCGAAGGCTGTAAATCTGGTGAAGATCCGACACCGGGAGACCGACTGGGCACCGGCGACCTGCGCGGCCTGAGCGGCGATCTGAAGCCGGGGGAGCGAGTATCGAGCCACCCCGACCGGAAGTGCGTGGAGTGGGGACTGGCCGGACCGGAAGCACCCGATTGGAGAGCAGCAGAGTAGCGCCGGACGAGAGCAAGCCGAAAGTGACGGCCGGACCACCGCTGCGACTCTGCCGCCTGACGCGCCTGACCCCTTGGGCGGAATAGTCCTACACAGTGTGCTGAGGAGCGGCACGGGACACGGTGAGCGGCGCCGCCGGACCGACATCGGCTCCGGGCTTGAGGACTGAGGCTCCCGGAGAGTAAGGACCCTCCCACGCGGGGCGGCCCGGCAGGGGGCGCGAGGGCTCACTGCTGGTGGACGAGCCCCCCCCCGTTGGAACACTCAGCGGACTTTCCCCGGCATATCCGTCGAGGGGAGCGGGGGTGGCGGCTGGGTCCCTGCGGGTCGCGGGACGAGCAGGGCGGAGCTGCCCACCCGCGTGGAGCTACAGTGCGAGGGAGTGCCAGAGGAGTGGGTGCTGGAGAACCAGGCACGTGAGCGCCCATCAGGCAACATCTAGTGACTCTAGCGGCACCAACGCACCGGACGGCGCATACCCCTGTCTGAGAAGGCGCACGACACCGGGCACTGCGGGGAAGAGCATTAACAAAAGTCTTCTAACCAGTGTACATGCACATGACATCTTAGACTGCATCTCACACTGTTCCCCCCTTGTGCACCGGAGCCAGAGAGGACCTTAGATCACAAGGCTGAGTTAGGTGGCGAAAGACTGCAAGCTCGCCGAGATTGCGTCACCGGAAACGGACACAACACTCACACGCAGTAATCTCCAGCGTATTGGCCGGGAAGGGTTCTAGAGGGAGTGCGACGCAGACCCGCCTCGAGAAGTATGCATACAACAAGGGAGCGTCCTCCCCAACTGAGAGCAGGCCACCCGGCAAGCAAATAGGGGAAGGAGCTAGCGGGGGTCCGAAGGCGACGCTAGATGATGTGATGCGCACTTTGCAACAGGTACAAACCACGGTGGGCTCCATCTCCACAGAGATTACATTACTGAGAGCGGATCTTCATAAAAGTTCGGAAAAGGTGGGCTCGCTGGAGGTAGTCACTAAATCGCTGGTGGAGGATGTGTCGGAGTTGCAGACGGCGATGGAACGTGTCACGGCAGAGAACAGAGCGCTGAAAGACAAGCTGGACAACCAGGAAGGGCGGTCAAGGCGCAACAAGATAAGGATTTTGGGAGTTCCGGAATCGGAAGGCACAGAAGCGACGGACTTATTTGTCGAAGAACTGATCAAAACCGAACTGAAGCCCAAGGGTCTATCGACAATCTTTTCGGTGGAGAGAGCGCACAGAGTACCAGGGGGCAGACCACAACTGGGAGCGCCTCTGAGACCCATTCTGGCGCGCCTGTTTAACTTCCGCGATAGAGATGCCATATTGCAGGCGGCACGGCGATCCCCTCCGATCAAGATACAAAATGCGACGATCGCTTTCTTTCCGGTTTACACCGCGGAGGTCGCGCGTCGAAGGAAGACGTTCCTGGATGTTAAAAGGGAACTAAGATCCTGAGAAATTCCATATTCTATGATCTTCCTGGCCAAACTGCGAATAGTAGCGGAAAACAAGACTTGGTTCTTTGACAATCCTGAGGTGGCACGAGAGTGGCTTGATGGGTGGAGGCCGGCCGCCCAACACCGCAGAGGGAACAGGAAAAAGGGTGACCAGGCAGAGAAGGGCCGCGCGGGCTCGTCGACCCCGGACCGCACGGACAGAGAACGGTCAGATGTGTCGGGCAGAATGGAAGACGTTCCTGCGCCAGAAAAATGATCACCCGGTGACTACAAGTCGATGGACATGAGAGACTGCAGCTTGAGAGACTGCCATTGGATATCGGGTGAAGGGCCCCCCGAAGAGAGTATGAGGGGCCGCAGGTCATGGGGCACTCCTCCCCTCAACGAGCAAGTTTCAAGTTTTCTTTAGGGGCTAAGCACTCTGCTAGGTTGGGGAGGCGGGCAGTTATGGGTCCGTTTGGCATGAGGGCAGGGAGGGGGGGTGTTCAAGAGGGGACGAGTTTCAAAGTTTACACCTCAGTGCAGGTGGTGTTGTTTATTGTCAAGTTATTTCAGACTGTAAGAACCTTGATACAGGGGGTGAATGAATGTTTAACGCAGGATGAAGGAACACATTGTGAGAAAGCTCTGCGCAAGGACACTGTCATCTCCCGCTGCATATATAGGAGTTCCATAGTGGCAGTCAGGTTGGCTGCACCCCGATTTACACCATGGCACACGCTACACGGGCAGACGCTACAGGGGTAGACCTCCACCAGCTGGCACAGGTGGCTCCGCTGCAACTTATGACTTGGAATGTAAGAGGACTGGGGGACAAAATCAAGAGGGGCTTAGTGATACAGGGCATCAAGAGGGCTGCTCCAGCATTGGTGCTGCTGCAGGAGACGCACTTGGTGGGCACTGCTAGCCAGGCATTAAATAGGAAAGGATACCAAATGGTGGTGCATTCTGACTTCACCTCGGGATCGAGAGGGACGGGGATTCTTCTGCGTAGGTCATCCCCGTTCCTGCTCGCCTCCACAAAAACGGACGACCAGGGCAGATTTGCAGCAGCTTGGGGCCAATGGGAGGGTAAGCCACTGACCATAGTATCGGTCTACATCCCCCCAGCACTACATAGCGTAGCGCTTCCTGCGTTAGGGAAGTTCCTACTGGAGCTCCCGGAAGGGGACATGATCATGGGGGGTGACTTTAATGCTGTCATGCACAGCACTCGGGACAGATTTCCACTGCGGCACCATGCCCCGGCCACCTCCCGATTCAGCGAGTTTGTGGACTCGCAGGGATTGGTAGATGTGTGGCGCACCATGCACCCCAGTGAACAACAATACACATATTACTCAGCGACACATAACAGCCTGTCATGCATTGATTACTTTTTCACCTTGGGGGAGGGTCGTCTCAGCATAGATGCAGTTCAAATCAAACCAAGGGGTATATCTGACCATTCTCCCTTAACCCTCACGCTATCGTGTCCAGAACGGGCGTATAGACGAATGTATCAGTTGCGCCCGGGATACCTAGCAGTCCCAGCGATAAAAAAGGAGCTGGAAAAGGTAACCCATAACTATTTCGCGGAAAATGTGGATTCAGTAGACTCCCCCGCTACCCTTTGGGAAGCGTATAAAACGGTTCTCAGGGGACAAGCGATATTGACTATTTGAGGGTACAGATGCACACAGGAACTAGAAACCGCACAATTGGAGCTCCGCCTGGCTGCGGCGCACACAGCACACACGAAGGATCCGACACCTGACACCCTACACTCCCTCCGGTCAAGTCAACAACTCCACACTGACCACCTGAGGAAGAGGGCCCTGGAGCACATAACTGCTACTGCGCAGACAGTATATGATGTGGGGGACAAGGCCAGTAAGCTCCTGGCCTGGCTGGAAAAGAAGGGGGAGGAGCCAGGAGTATATTGCAACTGGCAGACAGGGATGGAGAGCTGCACACGAGACCAGCGGTGATAGTAGACCTACTGGCGGATCACTTTCAGGGGGTGTATACCCCTGAAAATAAGGTCACGACGGAGATGGCGGAGGCAGCGTTGCGTGATGTGCCGACACCAACCTTGTCACAAGACGCTGTGGATGACCTTGAATCCGACTTCACAGTGGAGGAAGTCCAGGGAGCCATAAACATGATACACTCAGGGAAAGCAGTGGGCCCCAACGGTGTCCCGATTGAATGGTGCAAAGAGATGTCGGATACGCTAAGCCCGCACCTGTTAGCTATGTACAAAGACAGTCTGGCCGAGGGGGTGATGCCCCATGATCAACGACAGGCCATCATTGTGGCGATCCCGAAACCTGGCAAACCGCCAGAGGACTGCGGTTCCTACCGCCCGATCTCACTCCTCAATATAGAGGCTAAAATATTAGCAAAACTCCTAGCCACCAGGTTGATGCCACACCTCGCCCAGCTCATTCACCCGGACCAATCAGGCTTCATGCCACATAGAAGCACGGCTTTGAACCTCCGGCGAGTCCATAGTGCAGTGGCCCGCGCATCACTATTGACTGCACCGACGGCCATTCTATCCTTGGATGCTAGGATGGCATTTGATATGGTGGAATGGGGCTATCTTCTTGCGGTACTGGCTCATATGGGCTTTGGCCCCAAGTATATAGCCTGGGTGCGACTTCTATATACCGATCCTGTGGCACGAGTGACGGAGAATGGACATATCTCCCGTGAGATACCTCTGAGCAGAGGGACGAGGCAGGGATGCCCGCTCTCGCCATTACTCTTTGCATTAGCCCTTGAACCGCTGGCGGTGATACTTAGGGCCACGACAATGCTACGGGGGATCGTGTGGGGAGACGGCTGGGAGGACAGAGTTTCCCTATACGCTGATGATATGTTAATATACCTCACGGACCCCGACGACGGGATCCCAGCACTACTGGCACTTTGTGAGGCGCACGGGCGGACATCGGGCTATAGGATAAACTGGACCAAGTCTGTCATATACGTGCTGAGGGGTCCCTCCCCCACACTACCGGCTGACTGCCCCTTACAAACGGCGGGCTCCTCCTTTAAATATCTGGGTATACACGTCACGCGTGACACTACAGTTTTTTACGCGAAAAACTTACTGCCTCCATTGATTAGACTGAAAGGAGACGTCAGACACTGGAAGACCCTTCCACTGACGTTGTTAGGTAGAGCGGCGCTATTCAAAATGCTAGCGCTGCCTCGATTCCTGTATGTATTGGAGAATGCCCCTAGCGTAGTGCCGGCAGGATATATCCGACAGGTGACAGCAGTGGTGAACAGCCTGCTATGGGACGAGCACCCTCCCCGAATAGCGCATGTAAAGCTCACGAGAGGCTGGTACGAGGGAGGGATAGCTCTGCCTCACCTGCAACTGTATTATTGGGCGGCGCAACTGAAAGTCGTTAATCAATGGCTTCTTGCCCCGCAGGACGACCCTGCTTACATGGCGGACAGACATCAACTAGGAATGCCGGGTTTGCTTGCGCCGCTGTATCATAGAGGGAAGGCGAATAAGCTCCTAGGGCCGACCAAACACACAGTGACTCTCTGGCATAGCGCGCAGGCGAAGCTTAAATGGAAGGGAGTCATAACGAGAATGACGCCCTTATGGGACACCAGGGCGCTTGGCAGCCTGAGACAGTCCAAAGGGTTTGATGCATGGGATACCATAGGGATATCAACGGTAGGAGACATGTGGGCGGAGGGTGGTGTGGTCCCATTTACACAACTACAACAGACCTATCAACTAGGCCCCACCGAAACATATCGCTATATCCAAATTCGACACGCACTCATGGCAGCAATACCAGCGGGGAAAACGATACCGGAGTCGTCGCCGTTGGAAGACAGACTGCTAACAGATTTTATGCACACGTCCCTCACATACCGTAAGATATTACATAACCTGCCGGACCCCTTACTCAAATTGCGAGAGAAATGGGTAGGAGAGTTGGGGGACATGGACGAAACTGAATGGAATGAGGCGCTAGCTTTCCCCAGAGAGGCGGGCATCTCGGCAAGGTTCCGTCTGGTCCAACTGAAGGTCCTACACCGCATATACTTCACTAGGAGAACTTTACATAAACTGCACAGAACTGATAATCCGCACTGTCTGAGGGGATGTGGTGGGGAGGGTACCTTCCTACACATACTCTGGGAGTGCCCGAAAGTTGCAGACTACTGGAGGCGTATAGTGCGTACCATCTCGCAGACGCTTGCCACGACACTGGTGCCAGAACCCCGTATGGCCCTACTACACATATGGGGACCGACAGACATCACACGCCAGGGGAGGATATGGACGACGGTGGGTTGCATGGTAGCGAAGCGGGATATAGCACAAAAGTGGGGGGTAGCGGGGACACCTACACTAGATCAGTGGTGCAAGAACATGGACATGATTATGGTAACTGAAAGGGTGGTGTATAAAAAGAGGGCTAACCCGCGCAAATGGAATGCAGTCTGGACACCCTGGAATAAATACCGGGGAGACATATGTGACCCTCTAACGGAAGATGGGGAGGAATCGGATGAATGAAGGTGATGAATGGGGGCGCAGGGGTCTCCTTAGCGACCTTGAATGATGGGACAGTCTCCTGAAAGGACGTACTTGCACACGGATCTAACACGAAGGACGGAGCGGGAACACAGGTGCACAGGTCATATGTACGGGGCAGAGCGATAGGTTGTAATTCACTATACTGTATCAAAGGTTTTAGTTTGGTTCATAAAATACAAAAGTGAGAGTCACCGATACGTAATATTGATATTTCTTTAACTGTATAGAGTACTCCGATACCGTTGCTGCCGGACCGCTGGTTGTCGGCTGAATAGCTGTGTACCATAACGCATGACTATGAATAGAAATGGAGCCGGCCTCCGGGTTGTAGGCGAAATGATTGTAACAATGTCAAAGGTTAATAAAACTCTTACGAACAAAAAAAAAATATATATATATATATAGGTGGCGGTCCCTGGGGCTGCCGGGGGCTGCATGCCCCACATTGTTCAATTTCAAGGCCCTGTGGAGGTGGTGGTCCTCGGGGAAGCATGGGGGGGAGTGGGACGACCCCATGCATTTTTTTGTCATCTGGGCCATGAGATATAGGCTGTGCATAATTTGATATTTTATTAGATTGCGCCTTTGTCGCTTTGTTCTTCTCCATGATGACCGGCCAGTTGCGTTCGCAATATCCTGTATGACCGTCCCCGTCGGGGTAATGCCTGAAGTATCCCTCCTTGATGACTTCAACCCCACCAAGGGTTCAAATTCCTTGTGCGTGGAACTCACTGCTAGACCCTCTGTTCTTCACCAGAGTTTCCTTCCAGGACTCCCGCAAGGGGCATCAGCGCCCCAAGGCCCCCCAGCCAGGCACCTCCAGGGACGGTCAATTTCTCAGCACAGTCTCAGTTCTGTTCTCTGGCACTAGTGATCCCCTCCTGGGCTCTGGTGTGTGTGTGGAACTTCATTATTGTCCCAAGGCCCTCGTCCTCACCTGCATATATTTTTCAATCCCCGGCATGCTGGAACTTCTCTCACAACTGATTGCCTCCATCCGCCATTCAGGCAGAACTGACCAGCCTGCTTGTGGCCTCTCGGACCAGGCTCCGGGGGGTCTCCTTTCAGCTCCCCACTGCTCTAACCACATCTCCCAGGAGTCTTGGGGTGTCGCCTCACTCCTCGAGCACACTGCCACCAAGCGGGCCGGATCTAGTTAGGGCCCAGGCAGCTCCACAGCTGACCACCTCAGCAGTCCGGCAGTCCGCCACCCTGCAGCAGTCCCTGAACCCCGCTTGCCCATGATACGCTGGGCCCTCTCTGGCAATTGGGGGAGGGGGGCTTCTATCCAGGAGTTCTCCACAGTGCCTCAAGGCTTCACTGGCGCAGGGCAACTCGTGTTCCGAGCAGGATTGGCCCTGTCTCCTCGAGCCCCTCTCAGCTGTTCTCACCTCTTTAGGCTCCACTGCTCCAGGGGCCGAGCATATCACTGCTCCATGAGCATCGGTCCAATCTACCCTTCCACTGTATTTCTGGTCAGGATCAGCCCACCGTAAGAGTCACTAAGTGGCAGCATCGTTCCAGAGGGGGCCCGACTGGCTCACGGGCCCAGAGTCACAATCTGGCTGCTCCTCCAGCCTGTAGCCAGCACATGTCCCCCTGGAGGGCCGGGGCCCTGTTTCCGCAATCATGTGGTCCCCCGCTGTCCCAATCTCTCTCAAGGAGGTAATCCACCCTCCTCCAGGACAGCAACTTGTTTCTGCCACCTCAGCAGGGTCCGATGGGTCCGCACGCCCGGTGTCTCAATCTGGTCCCACCGTGCCGATTCCAATGGCACGGCTCCTTGTCAAGATCGGGGCGTTGTTTCCTTTACCACGGGGTCTCGCACTGTGATAGTCGCTCGTGTGGTAGCTGGAGGTCTCACGTGTCCCAGGAGACCAATTTTCATGCCTGTAAGAGCCAGGATTCCTCAGTATGCATACTTAACTCGGGCCGCCGCTCTGAGCTCTTTCAGAGCACATCTACGTGACCATGATGGCAAGCCACGCCCCCTTCCCCCAACCAGTAGTGTGGCAAGAGGCACATTTGCAGAGTGGTGGAGAAAGGCGGCATGGCCATCGAAAACCTCTCAGCAAACCCACTGAGTACGACATACTCTGCCATAGGAAGATGTTCCCTGGGGGGAGTATGGGTGTTCCCATGCATCCACCTATGGATTTTGGCGCATTTCCAAATTTACCAAGCCTGGTAATCCAGGGAATGTGTTGAAATGCAGCACACAAGAGGAAAATTCCTAAGGATTGTTTTTGCTCAGGAAGATGCACCTTCCTGTTCAAAAACAATCCTGCCTACAACACAGGCACATAGGCACTCTTGTACCTTGGCACAAGGGTGATTTCATTGGTACAAGGCAGCACATGGTGCACCAGTGCAAGAAAAGGACATGAATTTGCCTTATAATGTTAAATGTAACTATTCCTGGGTGTAATTTAAAATATGCTGTAAATGGAGTTTTTCTGTAATTTCTTGTTACTCTTGTGATGCATAATTACCGATTTAAAACCATACTGCCACATTGCATAACTGATTCTCTGGTTCAGGGAAATTCAAACAGCCAGAAGCACTGAAACAATGGGCTTAAACTTGGGTTCAACTGCTTTTGGCGAATGCTATCAGAATTTTCAGTGGTTGGAAAATCACCTCGAAATGCATTTTCGAGTAGATATTTTTCTCAAATGGACCATTTGGCTACTTTAAAAAAAAAACCAGGAAAGAAGTGCCATACAGGCTGAAAGGCTGCTGTAGATACATTAGCAACTTCTCCTTCCTTTCTTGAAGATCTTGAAGATTCCACCTTCTATTTTGTCCAGCCCTTGGTCACTCTGGATTTGGATTTTGGAGGAAAAGCAATGTCTGCTACATCCACACTCTTGAAATCGTATGTTTTTGGGAAAAATCTAATGATGAACTCTACATTCCAGACTTATAAAACAGACAGTTTCATATAGTATGAGAGGCCAGGCATGGGGCCGCTGCGTCCAGCAGTCCGTGACTTCACAGAGGCGTGTGATCATTGATTCTGCACGCCACGGCCCAGTTTTGGACTCTGCACTTAAGGTTGGGGCGTTGGGGACTCGAGGCTGCCCCTAACACCGAGACTGCGGATTTCACTCGGCTGTCATTAGCCCTCTCCCCCCCTTGCTGGGCACAGAAGCACTCACGGCAGTTGTACATGGCTCCGTCACCGACACTTACCGGAATAATGCCACCTAGGAATTGAAGTCCACTAATCAGTGGACGGCAGCTGGAGGCAATTAACAACGGAGCCAGCTTCACTCCAGATTTAAAAGGGAGTGCCGCGGAACACCAAGGGAGGAGCGAGTGAAACCTGAAGCAACCTGGCGTCTGATGAAGGCAGGAGCCAAAATGCATTATGCCTGTTGTTGCTGGTGAATTAAAGGCTGCCAAGAAATTCCCCGCTGTGTCCTCTGGTCTTTCTTTGTGGAGGGACTTGTTTGTATATTTTCACCCGTTGGCCAGTTATGCGTGCACAGAGGACCCGCCTCACAAGTGGCCTGCGACAAATATTGGCAAGTTCAGTGAAAGCGTCCAAGATATTGAAAGTGACAGACCCACCTCGAGGACGAGCCAGGCATGGGGCCGCTGCGGCCAGCAGTCCGTGACTTCACGGAGGAGTGTGATCATTGATTCTGCACGCCATGGCCCGGTTTTGGACTCTGCACTTAAGGTTGGGATGTGGGGACTCGAGGCTGCCCCTAACACCGAGACTGCGGATTACACTCGGCTGTCATAAGCCTTCTCCCCCCCCTTGCTGGGCACAGAAGCACTCACGGCAGTTGTACATGGCTCCATCACTGACACTTACTGGAATAATGCCAGCTGGGAATTGAAGTCCACTAATCAGCGGACGGCAGCTGGAGGCAATTAACAACGGAGTCAGATTCACTCCAGATTTAAAAGAGAGTTCCGCGGAACACCAAGGGAGGAGCGAGTGAAACCTGAAGCAACTTGGCGTCTGATGAAGGCAGGAGCCGAAATGCATTATGCCTGTTGTTGCTGGTGAGTTAAAGGCTGTCAAGAAATTCCCCACTGTGTCCTTCGGTCTTTCTTTGTGTAGGGACTTGTTTGTATATTTTCACGCGTTGGCCAGTTACGCTTGCACAGAGGACCCGCCTCACAAGTGGCATGCGACAAATATTGGCAAGTTCAGTGAAAGCGTCCAAGATATTGGAAGTGGCAGACCCACCTCGAGGATGAGCCAGGCATGGGGCGGCTGCGGCCAGCAGTCCGTGACTTCACGGAGGCGTGTGATCATTGATTCTGCACGCCACAGCCCGGTTTTGGACTCTGCACTTAAGGTTGGGGCGTTGGGGACTCTAGGCTGCTCCTAATACCGAGACTGCAGATTTCACTCGGCTGTCATTAGCACTCTCCCCCCCTTGCTGGGCACAGAAGCACTCACGGCAGTTGTACATGGCTCCGTCACCGACACTTACCGGAATAATGCCAGCTGGGAATTGAAGTCCACTAATCAGCAGACGGCAGCTGGAGGCAAATAACAACGGAGCCAGCTTCACTCCAGATTTGAAAGGGAGTGCCGCGGAACACCAACGGAGGAGCGAGTGAAACCTGAAGCAACTTGCCGTCTGATGAAGGCAGGAGCCGAAATGCATTATGCCTGTTGTTGCTGGTGAATTAAATCTGCCAAGAAATTCCCCTCTGTGTCCTCTGGTCTTTCTTTGTGGAGGGACTTGTTTGTATATTTTCACGCGTTGGCCAGTTACGCGTGCACAGAGGACCCGCCTCACAAGTGGCCTGCGACAAATATTGGCAAGTTCAGTGAAAGCGTCCAAGTTATTGAAAGTGACAGACCCACCTCGAGGATGAGCCAGGCATGGGGCCGCTGCCGCCAGCAGTCCGTGACTTCACGGAGGCGTGTGATCATTGATTCTGCACGCCACGGCCCGGTTTTGGACTCTGCACTTAAGGTTGGGGTGTGGGGACTCGAGGCTGCCCCTAACACCGAGACTGCGGATTTCACTCGGCTGTCATAAGCCCTCTCCCCCCCTTGCTGGGCACAGAAGCACTCACGGCAGTTGTACATGGCTCCATCACTGACACTTACTGGAATAATGCCAGCTGGGAATTGAAGTCCACTAATCAGCGGACGGCAGCTGGAGGCAATTAACAACGGAGCCAGATTCACTCCAGATTTAAAAGAGAGTTCCGCGGAACACCAAGGGAGGAGCGAGTGAAACCTGAAGCAACTTGGCGTCTGATGAAGGCAGGAGCCGAAATGCATTATGCCTGTTGTTGCTGGTGAGTTAAAGGCTGCCAAGAAATTCCCCACTGTGTCCTTCGGTCTTTCTTTGTGTAGGGACTTGTTTGTATATTTTCACGCGTTGGCCAGTTACGCTTGCACAGAGGACCCGCCTCACAAGTGGCATGCGACAAATATTGGCAAGTTCAGTGAAAGCGTCCAAGATATTGGAAGTGGCAGACCCACCTCGAGGATGAGCCAGGCATGGGGACGCTGCGGCCAGCAGTCCGTGACTTCACGGAGGCGTGTGATCATTGATTCTGCACGCCACGGCCCGGTTTTGGACTCTGCACTTAAGGTTGGGGCGTTGGGGACTCGAGGCTGCTCCTAACACCGAGACTGCAGATTTCACTCGGCTGTCATTAGCCCTCTCCCCCCCTTGCTGGGCACAGAAGCACTCACGGCAGATGTACATGGCTCCGTCACCGACACTTACCGGAATAATGCCAGCTGGGAATTGAAGTCCACTAATCAGCGGACGGCAGCTGGAGGCAATTAACAACGGAGCCAGCTTCACTCCAGATTTAATAGGGAGTGCCGCGGAAAACCAAGGGAGGAGCGAGTGAAACCTGAAGCAACTTGGCGTCTGATAAAGGCAGGAGCCGAAATGCACTATGCCTGTTGTTGCTGGTGAATTAAAGGCTGCCAAGAAATTCCCCACTGTGTTCTCTGGTCTTTCTTTGTGGAGGGACTTGTTTGTATATTTTCACGCGTTGGCCAGTTACGCGTGCACAGAGGACCCGCCTCACAAGTGGCCTGCGACAAATATTGGCAAGTTCAGTGAAAGCGTCCAAGATATTGAAAGTGGCAGACCCACCTCGAAGACGAGCCAGGCCTGGGGCCACTGCGGCCAGCAGTCCGTGACTTCACGGAGGGGTGTGATTATTGATTCTGCACGCCACGGCCCGGTTCTGGACTCTGCACTTAAGGTTCAGGCGTTGGGGACTCGAGGCTGCCCCTATCACCGAGACTGCGGATTTCACTCGGCTGTCATTAGCCCTCTCCCCCCCCTTGCTGGGCACAGAAGCACTCACGGCAGTGGTACATGGCTCCGTCACCGACACTTACCGGAATAATGCCAGCTGGGAATTGAAGTCCACTAATCAGCGGACTGCAGCTGGAGGCAATTAACAACAGAGCCAGCTTCACTCCAGATTTAAAAGGGAGTTCCGCGGAACACCAAGGGAGGAGCGAGTGCAACCTGAAGCAACTTGGCGTCTGATGAAGGCAGGAGCCGAAATGCATTATGCCTGTTGTTGCTGGTGAGTTAAAGGCTGCCAAGAAATTCCCCACTGTGTCCTTCGGTCTTTCTTTGTGTAGGGACTTGTTTGTATATTTTCACGCGTTGGCCAGTTACGCTTGCACAGAGGACCCGCCTCACAAGTGGCATGCGACAAATATTGGCAAGTTCAGTGAAAGCGTCCAAGATATTGGAAGTGGCAGACCCACCTCGAGGATGAGCCAGGCATGGGGCGGCTGCGGCCAGCAGTCCGTGACTTCACGGAGGCGTGTGATCATTGATTCTGCACGCCACGGCCCGGTTTTGGACTCTGCACTTAAGGTTGGGGCGTTGGGGACTCTAGGCTGCTCCTAACACCGAGACTGCAGATTTTACTCGGCTGTCATTAGCCCTCTCCCCCCCTTGCTGGGCACAGAAGCACTCACGGCAGTTGTACATGGCTCCGTCACCGACACTTACCGGAATAATGCCAGCTGGGAATTGAAGTCCACTAATCAGCGGACGGCAGCTGGAGGCAATTAACAACGGAGCCAGCTTCAGTCCAGATTTAAAAGGGAGTGCCGCGGAACACCAACGGAGGAGCGAGTGAAACCTGAAGCAACTTGGCGTCTGATGAAGGCAGGAGCCGAAATGCATTATGCCTGTTGTTGCTGGTGAATTAAATCTGCCAAGAAATTCCCCTCTGTGTCCTCTGGTCTTTCTTTGTGGAGGGACTTGTTTGTATATTTTCACGCGTTGGCCAGTTACGCGTGCACAGAGGACCCGCCTCACAAGTGGCCTGCGACAAATATTGGCAAGTTCAGTGAAAGCGTCCAAGTTATTGAAAGTGACAGACCCACCTCGAGGATGAGCCAGGCATGGGGCCGCTGCGGCCAGCAGTCCGTGACTTCACGGAGGCGTGTGATCATTGATTCTGCACGCCACGGCCCGGTTTTGGACTCTGCACTTAAGTTTGGGGTGTGGGGACTCGAGGCTGCCCCTAACACCGAGACTGCGGATTTCACTCGGCTGTCATAAGCCCTCTCCCCCCCTTGCTGGGCACAGAAGCACTCACGGCAGTTGTACATGGCTCCATCACTGACACTTACTGGAATAATGCCAGCTGGGAATTGAAGTCCACTAATCAGCGGACGGCAGCTGGAGGCAATTAACAACGGAGCCAGATTCACTCCAGATTTAAAAGAGAGTTCCGCGGAACACCAAGGGAGGAGCGAGTGAAACCTGAAGCAACTTGGCGTCTGATGAAGGCAGGAGCAGAAATGCATTATGCCTGTTGTTGCTGGTGAGTTAAAGGCTGCCAAGAAATTCCCCACTGTGTCCTTCGGTCTTTCTTTGTGTAGGGACTTGTTTGTATATTTTCACGCGTTGGCCAGTTACGCGTGCACAGAGGACCCGCCTCACAAGTGGCCTGCGACAAATATTGGCAAGTTCAGTGAAAGCGTCCAAGTTATTGAAAGTGACAGACCCACCTCGAGGATGAGCCAGGCATGGGGCCGCTGCGGCCAGCAGTCCGTGACTTCACGGAGGCGTGTGATCATTGATTCTGCACGCCACGGCCCGGTTTTGGACTCTGCACTTAAGTTTGGGGTGTGGGGACTCGAGGCTGCCCCTAACACCGAGACTGCGGATTTCACTCGGCTGTCATAAGCCCTCTCCCCCCCTTGCTGGGCACAGAAGCACTCACGGCAGTTGTACATGGCTCCATCACTGACACTTACTGGAATAATGCCAGCTGGGAATTGAAGTCCACTAATCAGCGGACGGCAGCTGGAGGCAATTAACAACGGAGCCAGATTCACTCCAGATTTAAAAGAGAGTTCCGCGGAACACCAAGGGAGGAGCGAGTGAAACCTGAAGCAACTTGGCGTCTGATGAAGGCAGGAGCCGAAATACATTATGCCTGTTGTTGCTGGTGAGTTAAAGGCTGCCAAGAAATTCCCCACTGTGTCCTTCGGTCTTTCTTTGTGTAGGGACTTGTTTGTATATTTTCACGCGTTGGCCAGTTACGCTTGCACAGATGACCCGCCTCACAAGTGGCATGCGACAAATATTGGCAAGTTCAGTGAAAGCGTCCAAGATATTGGAAGTGGCAGACCCACCTCGAGGATGAGCCAGGCATGGGGCCGCTGCGGCCAGCAGTCCGTGACTTCACGGAGGCGTGTGATCATTGATTCTGCATGCCACGGCCCGGTTTTGGACTCTGCACTTAAGGTTGGGGCGTTGGGGACTCGAGGCTGCTCCTAACACCGAGACTGCAGATTTCACTCGGCTGTCATTAGCCCTCTCCCCCCCTTGCTGGGCACAGAAGCACTCACGGCAGATGTACATGGCTCCGTCACCGACACTTACCGGAATAATGCCAGCTGGGAATTGAAGTCCACTAATCAGCGGACGGCAGCTGGAGGCAATTAACAACGGAGCCAGCTTCACTCCAGATTTAATAGGGAGTGCCGCGGAAAACCAAGGGAGGAGCGAGTGAAACCTGAAGCAACTTGGCGTCTGATAAAGGCAGGAGCCGAAATGCACTATGCCTGTTGTTGCTGGTGAATTAAAGGCTGCCAAGAAATTCCCCACTGTGTTCTCTGGTCTTTCTTTGTGGAGGGACTTGTTTGTATATTTTCACGCGTTGGCCAGTTACGCGTGCACAGAGGACCTGCCTCACAAGTGGCATGCGACAAATATTGGCAAGTTCAGTGAAAGCGTCCAAGATATTGAAAGTTGCAGACCCACCTCGAAGACGAGCCAGGCATGGGGCCACTGCGGCCAGCAGTCCGTGACTTCACGGAGGGGTGTGATTATTGATTCTGCACGCCACGGCCCGGTTCTGGACTCTGCACTTAAGGTTCAGGCGTTGGGGACTCGAGGCTGCCCCTATCACCGAGACTGCGGATTTCACTCGGCTGTCATTAGCCCTCTCCCCCCCCTTGCTGGGCACAGAAGCACTCACGGCAGTGGTACATGTCTCCGTCACCGACACTTACCGGAATAATGCCAGCTGGGAATTGAAGTCCACTAATCAGCGGACGGCAGCTGGAGGCAATTAACAACGGAGCCAGCTTCAGTCCAGATTTAATAGGGAGTGCCGCGGAAAACCAAGGGAGGAGCGAGTGAAACCTGAAGCAACTTGGCGTCTGATAAAGGCAGGAGCCGAAATGCACTATGCCTGTTGTTGCTGGTGAATTAAAGGCTGCCAAGAAATTCCCCGCTGTGTCCTCTGGTCTTTCTTTGTGGAGGGACTTGTTTGTATATTTTCACGCGTTGGCCAGTTACGCGTGCACAGAGGACCCGCCTCACAAGTGGCCTGCGACAAATATTGGCAAGTTCAGTGAAAGCGTCCAAGATACTGGAAGTGGCAGACCCACCTCGAGGATGAGCCAGGCATGGGGCCGGCTGCGGCCAGCAGTCCGTGACTTCACGGAGGCGTGTGATCATTGATTCTGCACGCCACGGCCCGGTTTTGGACTCTGCACTTAAGGTTGGGGCATTGGGGACTCGAGGCTGCCCCTAACACCGAGACTGCAGATTTCACTCGGCTGTCATTAGCCCTCTCCCCCCCTTGCTGGGCACAGAAGCACTCACGGCAGTTGTACATGGCTCCGTCACCGACACTTACCGGAATAATGCCAGCTGAGAATTGAAGTCCACTAATCAGCGGACGGCAGCTGGAGGCAATTGACAACGGAGCCAGCTTCACTCCAGATTTAAAAGGGAGTACCGTGGAACACCAAGGGAGGAGCGAGTGAAACCTGAAGCAACTTGGCATCTGATGAAGGCAGGAGCCAAAATGCATTATGCCTTTTTTTTTTGTTTAATTTTGATTTTGAGAAAAAGCATTTAACAATACATATTCCAGTTTACACAGCAGAATTGGTTATTGAGACAAATTAGCAAACAAAATTATTTAACAAAATAAGCATACGGTACAACAAGACATTCATTGAAATTGAGAATAAGGGAAGCAAAAGACAAAAAATAGAGATGAGAGAAAGAGAAGAAAAGATAATAATCAATACAACAAAAGATCATAACTCTTTTAGCCATCCCAATCCGCCACCGGCGCCCAAATCCTGGTTGCCATTTGTCGCCTCCTCCCCCCTTTACACGAAAAAGCTGAAAATTCAAGCCTATAAATAGCTAACAATCTTGCTCGCCACTGCACAAAGGTTGGAGCTTCCGGAGATAGCCACTGAGATGTTATACATAGGCGGACCTGCGACATAGCAATAAATATAAGGACTGAATTATATAGAGAATTAGTACCTGCTAGACTGTTGCCAACCTCCACCCCGAATATCACTAGTGCTGGGGTCAATATACACCTAATCTTAAGTGTGGTATTAATAAAGCGCTCAATATCTTCTAAAAACCCACCAAGGGAGGGGCAGGAATGAAACATATGAATTATATCGGCTGCCAGCAACCCACATCGTGCACAGGCATTGCCCTTTATGGCACCCCACTTTGCAATTTTAGCGGGCGTGTAATATAGATCTAGCATTGCCATCTCCCCCCCTTGCTGGGCACAGAAGCACTCACGGCAGTTGTACATGGCTCCGTCACTGACACTTACCGGAATAATGCCAGCTGGGAATTGAAGTCCACTAATCAGCGGACGGCAGCTGGAGGCAATTAATAACGGAGCCAGCTTCATTCCAGATTTAAAAGGGAGTGCCGCGGAACACCAAGGGAGGAGCGAGTGAAACCTTAAGCAACTTGACGTCTGATGAAGGCAGGAGCCGAAATGCATTATGCCTGTGTTGCTGGTGAATTAAAGGCTGCCAAGAAATTCCCCGCTGTGTCCTCTGGTCTTTCTTTGTACATATATATATTTATATATATATATATATATATATATATATATATATATATATATATATATATATATATATATATATATATATTCACTGAAAAAACGATACGTTTCAGACATTTTAGACATTTTATAGTTAGGAATTAGCATTTAAAAAACTTTAGAAATTCACTGAAAAAACCATAGGTTTCAGGGCTGTTATAGTTAGCTGGACATTTCACTCGTACAAAACCATTGAAATTCCTCCAGTAAGCGCCACAAATCTGCATTGCAGAGAGGTGAAAAAAAGGCCACGGCCTGGACCACCTCTGTGCAACGCAGCACGGTGGCGCTTACTGGAAGCACCTGGTGCACCAGTTGAACCCCAGGGTCCCTCGGGATTGCTGGGGAATTATTTCCCTATCTTAAAACCCACCACAGGGCATGTTTGCACACGTCACCTCAGGCCCCATCCCCTCCCTTCACCACTGTGTAAACGCGCCCTGTGTCCATTTTAATTTGGGAGATTAAGTCTCCTTGAATCCTGAGTGTCCCTAGGGTCCAAGTAGCCCACTAGGTACCTCCAGTAAGTGCCACAGAGCTGCGTTGCAGAGAGGTGTAAAAAGAGGCACGGCCTGGGCCACCTCTCTGAAACACAGCGCAGTGGCACTACCTGGAAGCACCTGGTGGCCTTGTTGGTCCCCTGGGGCTCTCAGGATTGAAGGGGAATTATTTCCCCAATTTAAAACGTGCCCCAGGGCGTGTTTTCACATGTCACCTCAGGACCCGGCCCCTCCCTTCACCACTGTTTAAATGCAGTCTGTGGCTGTTTTAAGTTGGGAGATTAAGTCCCCTTGAAGCCTAAGGGTCGTTACGGTCAAACTAGCCCACTAGGTACCTCCAGTAAGCGCCACAGAGCTGCGTTGCTGTAAGGTGTAAAAAGGGGCGTGGTCTCTGAACACCTGTCTGAAACACAGCTCCCTGGCGCATACTGGAGATACCTGGTGGGTTAGTTGTCCCTCTGGGACCCTCAGTATTGAAGGGGAATTAATTCCCCAACTTACAACTCGCCAGGGGGCACGTTTGCACAATGGTGAAGGTAGGGACGGGGCCTGAGGTCACATGTGTGCAAACACGCCCTGTGGCGCATTTTAAGTTAGGGAATTAATTCCTCTTCAATCCTGAGGGTCCCTTGGGGCCAACTAGCCCACAAGGTACCTCCAGTATGTGCCAGGGAGCTGCGTTGCAGAGAGATGTTCAGAGGGCACACCCCTTTTTACAACACTCTGTTTTGGAGGGGGTCTTTAAGGCCCCCTTTCTTTACTGTTTATTGGGGCCTGGGGACCCCATGCCCCAGAACCTGACCCCAAATTATACATTTTTGACATTTTTAATCGGGAAGGGGGCCGCGTGGCCCCCTCTCCCGAGGCCATTTTCAGCCCCGGGGATCCCATTTCCGGGGCACGGGCAATTAATTTTTAATATTTTTACCAAGGAGGGAGGCCGCTTGGCCCCCCTCCCAGGCCACTTATGGCCCCGGGGACCCCATCCCCTGGGGCATGGCCACCTAATTTTAATACTTTTACAAAGGAGGGGGGCTGGGTGGCCCCCTTCCTGAGGCTTCTTTTAGCCCCGGGAACCCCATCCTCTGCGGCTCTGCCTAATTTTTTTTCTGTTTTCGGTGAGGGGGGCTGTGTGGCCCCCCTCCCGGGCCACTTCTGGCCCCGGGGAGTGGACCCCATCCCCCAGGCCTGGCCTCTTGTTGGGGACTGTGGGGGGTCCTCAGTCCCCCCACGGTCCCAGCCGGCTCCCCACCTCCTGCGGGAGCCGACATTGCTTTTCCACATGGGGAGCAGCTAACATGCTGCTCCCAATGTGGAAAAGCAATCTGCTTTGCTTCATTGACACGAGAGCAGGTTTCCCTGCTCTCGCTTCAATGAAGCAAAGCAGTTTGCAATGACAGGGCGGGAGCCGCGAGGCTCCAGTCCTGTCATTGCCAACTACAGTGTCCCGGGGGTGGGCACCCTGGGGCACAACAGGAGCCGGCCCTGGGGAGTGGCAGTCCCCAGGGCCATAACAGGCTCCAGGAGGGAGGCCGCGTGGCCCCCTCCCACCACTTGCAAAGCCCTGGGGGTGGTGGACCCCCTAATTATAATACTTAGTACCCCAGGGAGGTGGCAGTCCCCAGGGCATGTAGGGGCGCACAAGCCCCCCCCACAGGTTTATTTTTAAAAAAAGTCCCGGGTGGTGGCGGGGGGCCGTGAGGCTCCCACATATATTCTAAAGAAGCCCCGGGGTGGTGGTCCCCGGGGCTTGGGGGGTCCTTTGAGCCCCCCCACCCATGCATATTCAAGCCCTTGGGGGCGGCAGTCACTGGGGCTGGGTGGGACTGTGAGCCCCCTGCACATAATTTATAAAGCCCCGAGGGTGGCGGTCACCGGGGCTCCCATTCACATAGCAATATTGCCCCTGGGATCTTGCTGTTTTAAAAAAAAAAAACACCCTCTTTTCTTCTGTTTTCTTGTGCCGCGGTTCTACTGAGGCACAAGATGGCTGCCAACACTTCCTGGTTTGGAATGTTGACAGCCAATTATCATACAGCTTGTCATCAGGAGGGTTCGCAGATCCTGCGCAGCCATAGATATATATGTGATTTAACTTTTGATTTTTCAGCAACTACTGAACGGATTTACACCATTTAACAAAAAGGCACAACTCTGAACCAAGGGCTACCTTTTTGCCAAATTTGATGTAATTCCGCTCAGCAGTTCGGGCTGTAGCTGCGACTAAAGGTTTCTATGGGAAATTGCATGGGGAAAACACGTTTTGGGACCCCCCTTTTTTCTCGGTCCCCGCTTGACGAATCACCATGGACCGGAGCAGGCCATAAGATTTGTAAATTTTGCAAAGATTTGTCAACCGCCGCCAAAGTTATTAGGAATAGAAAGTTAAGGATTTCCTATGGAAAATAGGTTCTAACTATAACTTTAAATTTAAATATTTAAATTTAAATATAACTATAAATTTAAACTTTCGAGGGAAATAAAATAAGTCAATCCTAGTCTGTACAAAATTAAAATTAGTGGTGGGACAGAAAGACAAACCTAGTACAAGGTGTTCGATTTCTTCTTTGGAAAGAACTCGCTGTGAGAGGTTGATGACCGTCATTGTTGAGCCTTCTTGCCCCTTGTCACCATTCCCATTGGGGCTCCTGCATTGTTTCTTGCTCCTATGTTTTGCTTGTTTGTTCCTCTTATTTTTCCTCTGCCGCCTCGCCCTCGGCCTCTCAGACCACTCTGATCTGGAAATTATACTGGATGCATGTAAGAGAGTAGATTTAGTTACTCGGAATCAGCTATTGCACCCAGTAAAGGAATCTACTGAATCTGAAGTCTTGAGGTTCATTATGACCTACTCAGGGCAATCACAAGATATTCGCCAGATACTACAAAATCATTGGCATGTCTTGTTGACAGATAGCAATTTGAGGAAACATCTGAGTAGTTGTCCTCCGATTACTTTTAAAAGAAACAGGTCTTTCAGAGATGAATCGAGCCCCAACTCAATAACCAGTAAGAGTAAAAAAAACTTGTCTTCCCGCCCAGGGTTTTGATGCTGCAGGAACTGCAAGGCCTGCATTAATAGCAGTGATTGCACAATGCTATCTATCGTGAGTATTGATAGAAAATGGGAAATCAAAAAAACCCTGACATGCAACACAACACATTTTGTACACACATTATTTTGCACGTGCAATAAAGCGTAAATAGGTAGCACCATTCATTGTGCTAATAAACGAGTGTTGGAACACGTTAGGGCGATTAGACACAACAACAGCATGCAGGGAGCCAGATGGGGCCACGGGGCCCTGTGGCTCCCCTACAGCCCTAAACATGTTGATTGTGGGAGCCCCGGATGGGCAGTGGGGCACCCACTTATATTATTAAAAGGCCATGGAGATGGGGTCACTATAAAAGGCAAGAGAAAGAGGAGGATGACATGCAGCACCCCTCCAATTTAAAATAAGAAAGGGCTCTGGGGGATTTGTTGCCCAGGGCCTAATGAGACACGGGGATGGGGGGGCCACACGGCTCTCCTCATCTTTAAAATACACAAAGCACAGGGCCTAATGAGGTTAAGGAGGGGAGGCACGTGACTCCTCTCCTCTTCAAAATACACAAGCCCCCGGGGAAAGGGTCCACAAGGCCTAATGAGGGTCAGGGAGAGAGGGGCCATGTCCTCTCCTTTAAAAAGAAATATGTCTCGAGGATGGGTTTGCCAGGGCCTAATGAGGCTCAGGGTAGGGGGCCATGGGGTCTCTCACCCCTTTTAAAATAAATATAGCCCTGGAGGTGAGAGACCGCCAGGGCCTAAAGAAACTGGGGGAGGGGAGGTCAAACAGGCCCTCTTGCTTTTAAAAACAAATGTGGAGGGGGCGTGGCCAAGATGGCGTCGGAGTAGGACGCTTCTGAGAGCCTCTCCGACGCCGACTCTGCATAGCTTCGAATAGCGGGGTCCGGAGCCTTCTTGCTGGCCTTAACGGTGCGACGGAGGTCGCTGAGAGCTGAGGGCACCGTCTGGTGACATCGGAGAGCGGAGTAGGAGCCGGTAGTGGCTGCCAGAGCGGAGAAGAGCTGCGGCCTGTGCGGCACCGGCCTCTAGTACTCCGGGGGCCGGCCAGTGAAGCGGCATCCGGTGCGGCGAAGGGGTATCTCGCGCCGGTGGTCCAGCCCCGCCTCGAGGTTCATCGGCCGACGGGAGGCTGGCTCCGCCGTGGAGAACCGGTGGCACGTAAGGCGCATTGGGAAGAGGTACTGGCGGGGCCCGGCTGGAGCGGCAGAGGAGGGCCGGGATCGGGGCACTGGGCCCGACGGAGAACTGCTGCAGCGGGGAGACCTGGTGAAGCTGAGGCGCCCAGGAGGGGCGGCCCCTGTTCCCGGACACCCGGTGGAGCGGAGCGGCTGCGGGGACTACCGCGACCGCTGCAGCTTGGGCGAGAGGTGTTCCCTGTGCAACCGCGGCCTGGAGGAGGGCCGGTAGCGGGCAAATCGGGATTCTCAGGGAGTACGCCTGGGGCAGCGGTGGAGCCCGGTCGCCCTGAAGCATTCCAGCCTAGCTGCTGCCGGGCCCCGGGTGGATGTGTGACTCGTGCTGTGGGGCCCTGGTGAAGCTCTAGTGGGGCTGGCTGGCCTAGAGCGGGAATAACCCTGGACTTCAGCGCTCGCTGGGGGTCATTGCGCCATTGGCCCTTCTCTGGCTGGTTCGGCCTGCAGGGCCTCGCGCTTGGACTGCCGGGCTGAGGGCCTTTCTGCTGGGATGCCCTGTGGCGAGTTCTGATCTCGGGACGGAGTGGTTCTACCCGCAGTACCCAGGGGATTTCACATCGTGGCTGCACCTGGGGCAGGGACATTGGGTTTCCAGTGCGGCGGTGGATGCAGGGAGCACGGTGATCAGCAACCACGTGGGAGGCGCCATTTTGGAGGAGCCTTGCATGGCGGCGCTTGGCGGTCTGGCCCTATTAGCTCTTGGAACTGGCAGCTGAAGGAGGCACTTGTTGCGGAGCGGTCACACGCGCTCTCTGGACTAGGAGCTGACTTTGGAGTCTCACCTACTGTAAATTGTTACTTGGATGGGGGTGCACCTCGGGGGCATCTGGCAAGCCGGTGATCGCTCTAGGGTGGGGGGGACTGTGTGAGATTTATCCCCCCGATTGCGGCTTACTCGGAGTCTGGTGATAAGAGGGCCGCTGCCTCGCAACCATGTCTTCCTCACAGCGTAGGGGGAAATCGCTAAAGGATGGGACCTCTAAATCATCGCAGCAGCCGGCATCGCCCGGAGCCAGTGGATCCTCAAGGCACTCGGATGACGAAGCGCCTGCGACTAAAGCGTTCATGACTGAACTCTTCGCTTCCATTAAGGAGGACATTTCTGAACTTTGCACGCAGTTGGCCTCGGATCTCGGAGAGGTGCGGAGGGACGTTGATGGGATTGGTGAAAGGGTGGCGACGTTGGAGGACCATGACCTCAGCATGGCGAATGATGTGCACCAGCTCCAACAAGACATCATCCGCCTCACGGACCAAAATTTGGACCTGCAGACCCACGCGGAGGACTTGGAGAACCGCTCTAGGAGAAATAACATTCGTATTAAGGCGGTGCCGTGGGACGGTGAAGTGGGGGACCTGCGTGGGTACGTTCTGGCCTTGTTTCTTCAGATCCTGGAAGATGAAGAGGTGCGGGATATTCAGATGGACAGAGTGCATAGGGTGGGGCTGCCCAGACGGGGAGGGCCCCCCCCCCCCGGATATCCTCGTTTGTGTGCATGACTTTCAGATGAAGGAAAGGATTTTGAGGAAAGCTAGAACCATCTCCTCGTTGCAATTTAGAGACCACCGCCCGCAGTTGTACCAGGACCTGGCGGCGACGACACTACAGAAGAGGAGGGACTTCCGGCCGGTGACCGCCTTCCTACGGGAGCGCGAGATCCCCTACTCATGGGGACATCCTTTTTGGATTATATTCCGCTGGGAGAATAGGCTGAGGCAGATCAACTCCCTGCAAGTGGCGAAAGATCTTCTGGGCATCGAGGAAACGGAATCTTCTCAGGGGGCACGCGGCTCGCCACCCCGGAGGCAACGACGCTCGTCTTCCTGGCACAGGGTGGGCCCATCACCGGAGCGACGACGACCGGACCCTACGGCTAGTGAGCAGGAGAGAGGTGCCGCAGTGGCATCGGTGGCCTCCGTTACCATGGCGGAATCCCAGGCTAGCTCTGGAGCAGCGTGACCCCGGTACCATTGAATGGCGTCGGAGGGGCTCTGGGCCTGAGGTCCCCGGGGTATGATGGTACTTTTGGAGAAGACACCCTGGGCCTTGGTCCTGGGGGTCACCAGGATGACACCCCAGCCCCGAATCCAGACCAGCAGGGGATCTCCGAACTGCGACCTGCTGGAACTGATGACTACGAGGTTCAGGTTCAGTGCCTTGAGCTGTGTTTTGTTGTTCCTTGTTCTTGGGGGGGCGGGTGGGGGTGTTGGGGTTGGGGGACTCGCTGAGGGGGTCGGGGCGTGGGGGGGGAGAGGGGCATGTGGTGGTGGCGACTGTTGGCTGTGTGTCTGGGGTGCTGCGTGAGGGGGGGGACGTGTGTTGTACATCTCATTCCTGTTCATCTGCTTGGGGGTCATACCTGATTTGTATTTCGCTGTGGGGGGCAGGCTGGCGGTGGGGAGAGGGGAGCAAGAGGTGGTTAGTAACGGTCAGGGAGCTGGTAGAGGGGTGGGGGGGGTGCATAATCCCAGCCTCGGCTGTCTGTGTCATGGAGTGGGGGATGTTCCTGGATTTATTATGACTATTAGTATAGGCACCTGGAACGTAAAGGGGCTAAATTCCCCGCAGAAACGGCAGAAAGTGTGGAAGTACCTGGCGGACCACCATCTGGATGTGGTTGGCCTACAGGAAACCCATCTAGCCAGGAGGGATGAGCTTAGGCTTCGCCATCGACACTTTCCACTTATATACAGGGCGTCCGCTTCCACTAAGCACAGAGGGGTGGCTTTATTGTTTCGGGCGTCCCTCCACTTCCAACCTGGGGGGGTGTGTGGGGATAAGGAGGGGCGATGGCTGATGGTGAAGGGGATGCTGTATGGACGTATGTGCACATTTGTGGTGGTGTATGTGCCCAATACTTCGCAGAACAGCTTTTTGCAGGCTTTGTTGGAAAAAGTGGGGGACTTCATGGAGGGTCAGCTGTTCCTGATGGGAGACTTCAATATGGTATGGGATAAAGTCCTGGATAGCTCAGGCTCCCAGAGGTCCGGAGCGGGGGTCTTTTCCAAGGAGACGCAGCGGCGGGTGGAGGAAATGGGGTTGATTGATAGTTGGCGTTTCCTCTATCCCCAGTCTAGGGACTACACTTACTTTTCCCATGTTCATTTGTCTTATTCCCGAATCGATCATGTCTTCGTAAGCCAAGCATTGAGGGGGGACGCCCAGATATCCAGCATCTTCCCGCTCTCAGTGTCGGATCACAGTCTGGTTGTGCTGGGGTTGCAATGGTCGATGGGGGGGGACGGATGGAAGAAATGGTATTTCCCCGAGGCGTTAACTCGGGATGACGCGGCATGTAAAGATTTGAGGAGGGCCATTCGGGACTTCTTGGAGCTTAACCCGCCTTCGGACACCTCGGTGTATACCACCTGGGATGCCTGCAAGGCCTCTTTGCGGGGTACCTGTCTAAGTCTCAATGCTAATCTTAATAAGCAGAGGAGGAAGGAGCGAGAGGCTCTTGAATCTGAACTAGCGGTGCTGGAACAGGCTCATAAAGCCAATCCGTCTCGGGCGACCCTGCGACCTCTAACTGCGGTCCGAGGGAAGCTTCGGGCTCACTATAATAACAGAGCGGAATTTACACTCCTGGGGCTGCGGAGGACTTCCTACTCGATGGGGAACAAGGTGGGGAAGCACTTAGCGAGACAGCTCCGGGATAAACGGGAGCGTGAATATGTGGGTGGGATTCAAGATGAGGCAGGCACGGACCAACACGGGGATAGGGACAAGGCTGCTATCTTCGGCCGCTTCTATGCTGCTCTATACGGACGGGAGGACCTGGATCGAACGGCACAATCCGCTTTCCTGGCTGGCCTCCCTATACCCCAAGTCTCCAGAGAGTGGAACGAGCTCCTCTCAGCTCCTGTGTCGGGGGAGGAGGTGATGGACGCTATAAAAGCTCTCAAGCTCCACAAGGCCCCCGGCCCTGACGGGTTCACGGCCTCATTTTACAAAGCGTTTGCGGGAGATCTATGCGATTTTTTGGTTACCCTCTTCAATTCCATGGCTACAGAGGGGCGGACCTCGGGATCGATGGCTGAGGCTTTGGTCACCATTCTCCCCAAACCGGGGAAGGATCCCACCCAGTGCACCTCATACCGTCCGATAGCGCTCCTTAACCTGGATGCCAAATTGTATTCCTCAATTCTTGCAAAGCGGCTCCAAGACCTGATGCCGGCCATTATCCACCCAGACCAGTCTGGGTTTATCAAGGGGCGGCAGACCCATGACAATTTACGACGGGTGATGCATTTGATCGAAAAGGCCGACCGGTTTAACTTGCCAGCCGTACTGGTAGGTCTAGACGCGGAGAAGGCTTTCGACCGCGTGGATTGGGGTTTTTTGAATTTAACACTGGAGGCTTTTGGGTTCTCCCCCCACTTTGTACGAATGGTTCGGGCTAATTATGATCGGCCGGTATCTAGGGTGCTGGTTAACGGACATAGATCTGATGGCTTTCCCCACTCCCGCGGCACACGGCAGGGGTGCCCGCTTTCCCCGCTCCTCTTCGCGCTCAGCATAGAACCCCTGGCACTTGCGATTAGGGAAAGGGAGCGGATTGTCGGCCTTCCCTTCACCGGCGAACAGCATAAGATCTCTCTGTTCGCGGATGATGTGCTCTTGTCATTAGGGGATCCGGTCCACTCGCTGCCTCATGTTCATGAGGTTCTCTCTGAGTTCGAGAGGGTTGCGGGTTTTAAAGTTAACATGGATAAATCGTACATTTTGAATCTGACACTGCCCCCTGCCGAAGTGGAACGGGTGCGAACGCTTACGCCGTTATCGTGGTCATCCTCGTCCCTGCTCTATCTGGGTATCAGGCTTACCCCCACCTTGGGGGGGCTGTTTGCAGCTAACTTCCCTCCTGCCTTAGCAGCGGTCCGTGGGGAGCTGGAGAAGTGGAGGCCGAAGTTCATTTCTTGGCTCGGTCGCATTCATGCGATCAAGATGGTTCTGTTGCCCAAATTCCTGTATCTTTTTCAGGCTCTCCCCATACCTGTGGAATTGGATTTCTTCCGGCGCTTGAAGACCCTGATGTTGAAATTTGTGTGGCAGGGAGGCCGGGCGTGGCTTTCCTTTGCGGTACTTCGACGGCCGCGGGGGGAGGGAGGGGTGGGGTTCCCCGATATGCATTTATACTATAAGGCGGCGCAATTAAGGGTGCTGGTGGAATGGTCACAGCCCCTCTCGGAGAAGCATTGGTTGCATATGGAACGTAGTGTGGCTGGGAGATCCATTTGGGACTTGGCTTGGAAACCTAAGGCGGATCGGCCCAGGAATGCTTATATATGCACTCCCACTAGCACAGTCTTAAAAGGCTGGGACACGGTCAACAGAGATGACCGATGGACCACCTTTCCATCACCATTTACCCCTATACATAGGAATCCATCCTTTCCACCGGCAGAGCGTGATGGACCGTTTACGCTCTGGAGCGAAGGGGGCTGCAGGGCGCTTACTCACCTGTTCCACGGGGCGGATCCCCTTTCCTTCCACAATTGCATGAGGGACTACCAGGTCCCGCCCACTGAACGGTTTCATCATCTTCAACTTTTACACTGGGCTACTTCCCCGGAAGTGCGGGATGCAGCCACAAGGCAGCTGACGTCCTTTGAGGCATTTATCGCCCGCACCTCTTGTATGAAAGGGACGATCTCCTTCCTATACAGATTGCTCCTGGACACTGTAATATTTCCACGGCCCGCTATATGGAACATTGGGAGACTTGCATTGGAAGGGACATCTCGGGTGCCGAGTGGGAAGGGTTATGGCGGGATATTAGGGCCCATAACCACTCAATCGATCTTAGGGAGGCTCATTTGAAACTTATGTATGATTGGTATCTTTACCCGTCCAAGCTGCATCGCATTTTCCCATCGTCCTCCGATAGGTGCTGGAGAGGATGCGGCTTGCTGGGGGATTTCCGCCATATATGGTGGGATTGTCCAGCCATTAAGCCTTTCTGGGCAGAGATTCTGGCTCACATCAAAGAGGTAGTTGGGTACCCGATCCCGGAGTCCATGGACTGTGTCCTGTTGGGACTTCGTGATCCTATGTTGGCATACCAAACTAGAGCTGACAAGCGGATAATTTGGCTGTGCTTAGGTGCCGCTAAACTGACCCTGGCGGCGGCATGGAAGAAGCCGACGGCGCCAGCAACCTCATTGTGGCATGCGCGGCTGTGGCGATTACTGAGTCTGGAGAGGGTGTCCGATATCTTTCTGGGCAAATTTAAGAATTTCATGTTTAACTGGGGCCCCTTGGTTAGGTTCCTTTCCCGAGGTCTTCCGTCAGCAGTATGTCCTTCGGCTTTACGAGCGCTACACCTCTTTCAGATTTGACCACAGGGATGTGCGCTTCTAGGTATGAATGGGTAGAGAGTCGCCACCACGGGTGGGGGGGGAAGGGAGGGGGGGGTTTTGGGTTAGGTACTGTTGATTTTTTATAGTTTGTGCGACTTCTGACAGCTGATAACGGACTTTTTGAGAACTCCGGTGCTGATGCACACATGGCTGGGGCCTGGCCTGTCGACTACCGCTTCTGGAGGGGACTTGATGCCTGGTGGTCTGGGTTTGAACCTGAAATGTTCCATTGTGGCGAACGGACACTGGCTTTGTAGTGACTGTGCAGCTTACCATTCTTGCATCCCAGTGGGCTATTGAGAGGCCATCCCCGGAGTCCCCCTTGGGGGAATTATTGATCTTGTCGCAATGTTTGATTGACTTTGTGTTGTTTTCATCTCTTTCTGCTTTTGAAATCAATAAAAACTAATTTGACAAAAAAAAACAAATGTGGACCCTGGGGCCTGGGAAAGTCCTGGGGGGGTGCTAAGGCCCCTCCCCGTGAACAAAATACAGCCCTTGAGGATGGGCTCACCAGGTCCTAATGAGGATGGGGGAGGGGGCCATGCTGCCCCCTCCCCTTGAATGAAAATATAGACCTAGGGGATTGGGCCTCCAGGGCCTTTTAAGGGTGGGTAGGGGAACCGCACAGTTGCAACACAGGTTTTGTGGCCAACCCCACACCACGTGTGACAAAAGGCCCTGAGCAGGGTTAGGTTGGCTGCTTCCGTGTGAGTTTCCAACACTCTGATATGCATGGTCTAAAGCTGTGCACAATGCGGGTTCTCTGCCTGTGGAACGTTTGCTGCAGACCTGGCCATAGACACAGGGTTGGCTTTGCATATCGTAAGAAAATACCATAGAATTTCACTGAAAAAAATTAAAGTTAATGTTACGTTATAGTTAGGTGTGATAAAAAGATCTGTTTTCATTTAAAAAGGCCTTAGAAATTCACAGAAAAAAACAAAGGTAGCGCTATAGTCGAAGGTAAATTTGTCAGTGTTAATGTTAACATTTTCAACAAAAAAACAATGGAAATTCACCAGTTATAGTTAGCTGCACAAACTAAAACTTGCAACACCACCATGCACTGCTTACGGCCTCACATATGACATCATTCATCACATGTGCTATGACATAATTTATGACATCACTGACGACATCTCAAAATGACATAATTGATGACATCACTGATGACATTTGCCAAAAATAGTTTTCCTACATATTGTTCTATAAATTGTTATTGCTCTACATGTAGCATACTTCACATTAATAATCAACCGCAGATACATGGGAAACCCTCAGGGTGTTCAATCTGTAACAGAGAAAGCCGCAATAGAGAATGCCATTTCCAAAACAAGTGTCGTATTACAGTTAGCTTTTTTCTGCATCCAACCCCTGACACTCATCAAACCTAACTTTAAGAAATTAATTTGATATCAGTAAAAAACTGAATACTGTAAAGAGTGTTTAGTCTATGGAGAGAGTTTACTCTATATCACACTGTTTGCAAACAGTGGGACTCTCATGAGTAATACACCCCAGAGTATTCAAAAGAATCTACCAAGAACAGTGTACATTCCATGCCACATTTCTCAAAAAAGACACTTTGAGCTAGAAATAACCAGTTTTGAACACAACTGCAGTCCCAACTGCTGGACAGAATTACACCAAATTTGGCAGAAAGTTAGCTCTTGGTCTGGGTCTAAAAAGCACGCTTTTTATAATTTGGTGTAAATTTGCTCAGTAATTTTAGAGATATTAATCAAAAACCAAACTTGTATATCTAGGAATGCGGTTTCTCAGTGGATCCTCTTCGGATCGTCTGTGGATATGGGAATCCATGCCCCAACAGCAATGCTGTGATTGGCTGGCCGTAACCTGGAAAAAAGTTGTGGCCGCCATTTTGTTCATTGGGACTCGGTTCCCAGTGGGGAATATAAAATTAAAAACTGATGGAAGAGATCAGGGTAGAGGTAACCTGACTCCATGGAACTAATGGAGGAATCTGTGAGGGACCCCACATAGGCAAGAAATTGTCCCAAAATCTTTTGTTTCCCATGGCCTAAGGTGACTGTAGCTCGTGCTCTCGCCATGCACTGCTAATTACCCGACATATTACAACACTCATGACATCTTTGACAACATTATTTATAATATCCCAGTAACATTTGCTGTGATATTATTGTAGAGAAAACTGTGCATGGCAATGGCAGGGGCGTGAGTTATAGTTACCCTAGGGCATAAGCTATACTTACTGCAGCTAACCATAACTATAACTGCTGAATGTCTCTAACTATAACTGCTGAATTTCTATGGTGTTGTACGATTGAATTTAGAACTTACCTATAACGTCCCTGTAACCTTTGGTTTTTAAGTGAATATATCTCTTTTGGGTCAAATATTAAAATACAGTTGACAATTCTATACTTGTCCACCGTTTAAATAGAATAGGAGTTACAGGCTCAGCACACAGAACCTTTCAGGTCGCCGAAGGCAACACTCGCTCCAGAGCTGTCCCACTCCAATGCGGGATACCTCAGGGGTCATCCCTAAGCCCCACACTTTTCAATGTGTACATGTCCCCTCTGGAGAATATTATAGCCCCATTTGGCATCAAGCTGGTTATGTACGCGGATGATACCCAACTAGTGGTCGCTCTAACTCAGACGGACCACTGCCAGGAAAATCTATACTCCAGCCTCACAGAAATCTCCAGTTGGATGAGCAAATCCCTCCTCAAATTAAACGGAGACAAATCTGAGATCCTAGTGCTAGGCAACCAATCCAAGCTCACCACCAAGCTTTTGTGGCCTCCATGCGTGGGACCAGTCCCCGCCCCAAAAAAAGAAATAAAAAGCTTGGGTGTCTGGCTCGACCAAGACCTCAATTTTCTAACACTACGTAGGAAAACCGCGGGGACATGCTTTGGCCTCCTACGTACCACATGCAAAATCCTCCCACTCTTACCTCCCCATTCCAGAAAACTGCTCATGGAAGGCCTCATCTTGTCCAGACTGGATTATGGTAATGCCCTCTACCTTGGCGCCCCAAAATCGGTCATAAACAAACTTCAACTGGTCCAGAATTCAGCGGCTAGGCTGCTCACAGGCACAAAAAAACTTTCCTCCGCTAAGCCTGCCCTAAGCTCCCTACACTGGCTCCCAATACAGGAGAGAATCAACTTCAAAACCCTCTGTATCACACATAAAATACTACAAGGCAAGGGACTCCCAATTCTACAGTCCCTGATCAAGCCATATAAAGCCAACAGGAACCTAAGATCTGACCACCTCTTGCTAGCAAACGTCCCCAAAATCAAGGAGGCACGGTCAGGAGGACGCTCATTTTCATACAACGCCTCCAAACTCTGGAATTCCCTTCCTCTCCACATTCGCAGGGAAACCGACCTACTAAAATTCCGTAAGCTCCTGAAAACATGGATGCTCCCGTAGGTCCCCTCTGCCCCCGAGCTAATTCCATGAGTCCAGCGATGGGACGCCCCCGGGTAGCTATGCGCTCTACAAATCCATTTCCAATTCTAATTCCAATTCCAACAACAGCCAGAAGAAGAACAATTTTCTATGTGGTTGCCTTGTGGTCTGTTTCACTGCACAAAGCAAAATATTACTGTTAGAGTGATCTGCCGGGTACATGCAGCTAGTAGTCTGGGATAAGTGGCAATGCATAGGTTCCTCTCACTTCTTAGTTAAATGCAAACCATTGCAACAGCTTACCCACCACCCTCATTCACTGAATGCACCATTATGCTTATACTTTTCCTTGATTCTCCAATATTGATGTTTCATTTTTGAATTGCACAGTCCATCACTTCTACAAGAAGAATATTCCATACTTCGCCAGTTTTCCAGTTTAGCCATGCACCCAAGGTGGACAATGACAGAAGACTGGAGATGTAGAATACATCTGTATACAGTATAATGTTTCTTTTCTAACTATAACTATTTTTGTACTGTGGAGGTCCTCCTTATTTTGTACTTTTTAAGTGTAAGTAAGTAAACGATTTGACAAGTTGGGCATCTGGGAGCCGAAGGACTGTTCGCATTCGGTAACTGAACTTTCATCTTCCTTCTACAAATGATGTGATGTGCTCATCAACTTGATGAATGGTGTGTTTGTCTATCTCTCACCTTTTACCATACCCATACATTCATGAAACCCCTAACTCTCTTGTCCCAGGTTGTGTGTGACCGGTGGAGGTATATGTTAATTTCTACCATAAACTAATCCTACACTTGCCACGACAGAATTGGCTAAAGCAATGCCAACTGTTACAGGAAGTGGTTATCAAAATGCACTAACAAAGAACTGAAGGAGGACCTGCACAGCGTGGTGTGTCCAAAAATTAATGCCTGAGTTGATGATCTGTGGCGAGCTATCAGGGATAACGCTGTTTGTACCACTCAGCGTAAGCAATAACAACTAATACAAAGCTCCCTCCGCTGGGAGAGAGACTCTCCGGTGCTCAGCATTCAAATGACTAAGAAGTCTAAAGGTTCAAAGCAGTTCATGAAAAAGTTAAATCCACAAATAGAAAAGGTTGCTCTGGTTTATTGATCCATACTCATTAATTTCATGAGCAGTTAAAGGTAACTTGAAACGCAGATTCAAAGTACAGAATCCATGTATGGTATCATCCAACTTTAACAATCCCAATCCCAATGCATTTCGGGCCAAGGCGTAGCCCTTCCTCAGGGGAATGCTCTACAAACATAAAGAAATAATGCTGTCACTGATCAATTCGTGCGCACAAATGAACTGACAGACAGTTTCTGACGAAGTATCATGCATTCATCTAAACAAAAAACGTGATGAGACTCAATAACCTAACTCCAAAAGTGATAACCAATTACTGCCCAGAGGGAGTAAAAACAACAAAGATGTGCCCGACTGAACTCGAACAGTATGTACTGAAGCATAGGCGCAAACCCGCTAAAATCGTTATGTGCACAAAGGAGATAAAGCTGACGACAATAAAGTGCCCAAACGTTAAATTTACGAACAGTACATCGCAAAATTAATGGCTATGAGAAAATCAAAGTGCCAAAGTCCTGAACTAAACCACCCACTCAGTGAGATTACGCGCTATGCATTTAAGCATGTAAATAACATTAGCGGAATTGCACGTGGCGTTGACTCTCAATTTAATGGGTTGTCCCTTCATGGGATGGTTGGTGACATTACCTAGTATGCAATTATTGCAATTACTGCAATTGTAACAGGGTCGGAGTCCTTTGAAGGATTCTGGTTTATGTGGTTCCTTGGGTTTAGACAAAATTTCTTTCAAATTGAGGACATTTCTTTTGAGGAATCTCACATCTTGAATCAACCCTCATGGTTAAGTCTCGGCAGACTTTACCTAAGATACATTGATGACATTTTCATCTTATGGGCTGGAACTGAGAATGCCCTTTTGAATTTTTTGGGATCATGGAATGGAGTTCATGATTGAGTACAGTTCACTTGGACCCTGGACAGGGAGTGTATTCACTTTTTAGATGTGAAGATTCAACGACAAGCTGGAAAAACAACAACAACCATATTCCGTAAACCCACCGATCGTAATTCAATTTTGCATTACCAAAGCTTTCATCGACCTGGGTTGAAACAAAATGTACCCCTTTCACAGTTGATGCGTGTGAAAAGCATAGTTTCATCTGACAACGTGTGCCAAGAAGAAATTTCTCACATGGTTGAAAGATTCAAAAAACGAGGATATCCTCAAAAAACTTTGGATAAGGCTGTTAACCTTTGTGGGAACATGAAACGTGAAGATCTCTTGCAAGTGAGACCGAAAACTGAAAATTCCAGGATCGTGGTAGTGTCCAAACACACTGTGATGAGCAATCTTTTCAGAACCATCATTTTGAAACATTGGTCCTTACTCAGTTTGGAACCTGACTTTTGGGGAGGCTTTGCAGAACCGCCGTTGTTTGCATACACAATGGGACGCAATTTGAAAGAAATGTTGTCTAAACCCAAGGAACCACATAAACCAGAATCCTTCAAAGGACTCCGACCCTGTTACAATTGCAGTAATTGCAATAATTGCATACTAGGTAATGTCACCAACCATCCCATGAAGGGACAACCCATTAAATTGAGAGTCAACGCCATGTGCAATTCCGCTAATGTTATTTACATGCTTAAATGTCCCTGCGGGAAGTGTTACGTTCGACATACAGAAAGGAAAATAAGAGTGAGATTGTTGGAACACAAAAGCAACATCAGAACTGGGAACATTAAATCCACAGTTGCGGCACATTTTCTTGAACAAAAACACACAGTTGCTCAACTAAAATATCTCACACTGGAGCAAGTGACACCCACACACGACAACAAAAACACGTTATTGAAGAGAGAGAATTTCTGGATCCGCTATTTGGCGACGATGCAGCCATACGGATTAAATGATAGGATGGAATTCCTATGCTATCTATAGACTTTGTATCACTGGTCACCTGTTGTTCATCTGTAATTCCATATTATTTATTTACATTTTTGTATTGTTATCTTTTGCTCATGCTTTCGCTGTTAATTCTGTCACGGGGTCACGTTTTCATATACTTAATGCTTTGAAGTTGTGATGTTGCAGGGAGCTTCTCTCTTTTCGCTTTTTTTCACCCTTTTAATATGACGCTCACGTTTCTCCCTGTTCGTAGTCCATCGTTTATTTTTATTTTTACTTTCACGGCAGCGCGTCCCTTCATTAGTTTCAGTCCTCGTTGTTACACGCTTCCAACTGGTTGTAGATCGAGGGTGTCCTCGCACTTTTCTTAAGTAAGTACCTCCTCTGGGGACCTCCGCTAATGCATAGCGCGTAATCTCACTAAAAGGGTGGTTTAGTTCAGGACTTTGGCACTTTGATTTTCTCATAGCCATTAATTTTGCGATGTACTGTTCGTAAATTTCATGTTTGGGCACTTTATTGTCGTCAGCTTTATCTCCTTTGTGCACATAACGATTTTAGCGGGTTTGCGCCTATGCTTCAGTACATACTGTTCGAGTTCAGTCGGGCACATCTTTGTTGTTTTTACTCCCTCTGGGCAGTAATTGGTTATCACTTTTGGAGTTAGGTTATTGAGTCTCATCACGTTTTTTGTTTAGATGAATGCATGATACTTCGTCAGAAACTGTCTGTCAGTTCATTTGTGCGCATGAATTGATCAGTGACAGCATTATTTCTTTCTGTTTGTAGAGCATTCCCCTGAGGAAGGGCTACGCCTTAGCCCGAAATGCATTGGGATTGGGATTGTTAAAGTTGGATGATACCATACATGGATTATGTACTTTGAATCTGCGTTTCAAGTTACCTTTAACTGCTCATGAAATCAATGAGTATGGATCAATAAACCAGAGCAACCTTTTCTATTTGTGGATTTAACTTTTTCATGAACTGCTTTGAACCTTTAGACTTCTTAGTCATTTGAATGCTGAGCACCGGAGAGTCTCTTTCCCAGCGGAGGGAGCTTTGTATTAGTTGTTATCAAAATGCACTCATTTTCCCAAACCCTCACACACACACACAAGCATGAAATGGACATCATAGAGCAGAGACTTAATTACAGCAATGTTTTTACACAATTTTTGCACTATGGACTCAACTCAAGTAACTTTCATCTGCATCCTGACTCCTGTGACTTGAGGGCTGTATTATACTTACTTTAGTACATAAGGCAGCACTATGTTGTTTGCTGTTGTTTTGTCATGGAGGTCTCAGTCTTGGATTGTCCACTCACTCTGCGCTTTCTTTTATTCCTGTTACTTGTGGTGCATAATAATGCTTTGGAAAGTTCAACTCACCAGCATCATTCACACTAGGAAGAACCTAGTTTCCTGTGATGTCTTCTTACCCCCACAACCTGCTTTAAGTAGGCCCTTTGGAAAACCATGAAGTAAGATATGGGACAATTTTGAGAGGTAGCAGAAAGAGGTCCTTAGGGAGGAGTGATTGTTGTTTTGGTGTATGTTGACAGACCACATTAGCGGATACTTGTTGCAGAGGGTAGGGAAAGTTCAGTGAGTAAGTACAATACACCTAATATTGATTGAAAGATGAATGCATCATAGTCTGATAATGCCATAAAGGGTTGAAAGTTTGTGTGGTCATAGTCAGTTTTGCATTTTGGTCCTGTGATATACACTGTAAAACACTTGCTTTCTGATGCCACAGGCGGAGAGGACAGCCTGTTGCCACTACATTAGTAGTGCTTCCTGTTTAATTAATGGTTTATGTTACACTAACTAGTAATGAAAAGATAGATACTCAAGTAAAAAACTAACCCCATTTATTAAAAAATTTAACTCTCACCCTTACCTCCTCCTTACTGAAGAAATCTGAAATGCAACCAGTACCCTATCCTCATTCTCTAATTGTCCTTACCACCCTTTCCTTCCACACCAAGCTCACCCCGCACTCAACAGTCCAACCTCTCTGTCCTAAACTGTTTATCCCCTCCCCTCCCACAACAACAGTCACACCTCTTCCCTCTGTATAAAAGTTAGGCCTTCACATCCTGCAGTCTCTCTGAAAGGTCTTTCTGGCTATTTTCCATGTCCTATGCAATTTTTTTGAGGAGGACAGTAGATGTTGGTGTTGCTACATGATGCGTGGCTGGCAACCTCAGCTGCCTTCTGTGGTGGCACTGATGTTTACGGGGTCGGACCGGCTGGCGGCCAAGGCAGAGGTGGATGCTGCAGCTGCCTCCTTCTCAAGGACCACCAGCCGATACTCTGCCAGTGTTGCCTCCATTTACTGAAGGCACATTCAACTGTCTGTCTCCTGCTAGGAGCATGCCTCTGGTGTTAGTCCTCCAGCAGGACCAAGATTTTTCTATCTAAATTCTTCATTCATTGAAGCAGCAGTGCTCAATATAATTTAATCCATGACTACCACCATAATAAAAAACAGATTTTTTTCAAACCAAATTATGTTGTAATGATTTCAAGAGATGCCACCTAAAGTGTATTACGGCTAATAATAATAATACTTTTTTTAGCTTCCAAATATAAATAACATATTACCATTGAAATGGCACATTAAATGGCACATTACATTTATGCTGCACAATTTCCTTGACTATATATGTGCCATTGTGGCTGGACAGCATGTATTTGTTTTGAAAGAGCTAATTGCATGTTATCCTACATTCCAATGGACCTTCTCTCAAACTAGTCCCCCCTGGGGTCAACAGTGAGTCCTACTACAGCCACACCCGAAATATAATTCTACATACGTTTTTTTTGTCAATGGGGCAAAGAAGCATACAGTAAGGGAGGAATAATTACGGGGCTCGGGCTAGGTAAAGGTTTGGCTATACACTTGGGTGTCAGCCTAATCAAGTACTAGCAGGCTTAGTTGCATGGTTAATTGAAGGTAGACGATAGAACAGTAATGAAAAGTAGTCAATTGGGCAGAAACTGTGGAAAAATATATCACATGCTGAGATGGAATTACATTTTGTGGGATTGCTGGGACAGAAAATATGTGGCAAGTGAGTGGACAGTGGGCACCGATTCAAGAGAGAATAAGACAGTACCATAGGAGATTGGATAATTTACAAAAGAATTCCAATCCTAACTGGACTTGGAAGAAAGGAAGGAATACCTTAACAAATGCAGTAGTAGTCATTAAGAGTTGAACGTTCCTCACCACTTGTTCCAGTCATCACTTCTTCTTCTTCCACAGGAGATTAGTGGTCTTCTCTGCACAGGAGTCTGTAGTTCTAGACAAAAACCTAACACACATATTTATATGCATGTGACCATTTGCACAAGTAACACAAACTCCAAAAATAATAGCTCGCTCTATGAAATCAGGTGATTGGTTGAGGGGGTGGAAGCCCCACTCAGACAACAACCACAATCATTGTCTGGGTGAACCACAAAAGTCAATAAATTAACCTTTGGAGCTTGACACAAAGCAGTCAGACTTAACTTAGGGACACAGAGTAAAGCATTTATGCAGCACATAAACATTAATAAAGTGAAAACAGAGCACAATAAAAATCTCAACCTGAGTAAGAAGAATAGAGTACATTTTAATTTATTAAATGATACATGAGCAACAAAAATCCAATCAGTAAAACCAGATATATTCAGCTTCAAAGATTTAGTTGAATATAGCACCAAAAAGTAAAAAGTACCACTCATGGTCCTCTGGTCATGCTAGATTTTGGGAAAATCACAAGTTCAGGCTGACTGCAATGGAGCATGGACTGGATAAAGGGACCACGTTAGTCCCACTGTAAAAGTCACCTTCTTAAAGTTTGTTGTACAGAATTCCATTTATGTTGGAGGAGACCCTGAGGAGCAGGAAGAGCATTGCATTTGGTCACTGTTCTAGTGCGAAGAGCAGACCCGGCATTGTGGATAGTCTTCGCTTTAGCAAGAAGATCTAGCAGCGCTGCAGTCATTGCTGGAGCTTCACATTGGTGATCACCACCAACTGTCTATGCAGTAGTGTGAGGTCCAAATCTCGGGTTGCCAGTCGTCACTGGGAGTTGCTGTAGTGTGATTAATTGGGTTCACATAGCTTTGTGTTGGTGGTCATAATGGTTGGCAGAGCCTTGGCGTGAACTGGCCCGTTAGCGGTCACGTAGAACCCAAAACTTCGGATTTTTTTCTTTACTTGAAGAGGAGTGCTCTCTGATAGCAACCAAAGGTCTGGGACCGGGGAGTTACCTCTTAGGGATCAAGGACTCACTCTAGCAGAGCAGAGGCCAGCAGGGCTCAGGCAGGTCCATTTGCAGGCCCAGGCAGATCCAGTTACAGCTGGTCAGCTGGGCAGTTGCAGGGAGGTCTCTGGAGCTCAGAATGTCAGGCAACTTACCCTTGAAGTCACACAGGTAGCCTGGGATAAAGGAAGCTTCCTACTCAGAGCACAGTGCAGGGTACAAGCAGCAGGACAGTCCTCTGGGGGGCGAGGCAGGCCTCAAGCAGCAGAGTAGTCCTCTGGGGAACAAGGCTGGCCTCAAGCAGCAGGACAGTAAATCCTATGGAAAACAAGGCAGGCCTGAAGCAGCAATGCTGTCTTCTGGGGAATAAGGTAGTCCACAAGCAGCAGTAGAGTTCTCTGGGTAACAGGCTAGTCTGTCATAAATTTAAATGCTAACCAGGCAAAGGGTTTTCAGCAATTATTAGATGAGTTTCAGCAAGTAAAGATCTATACTAGCCTGGCCAGGTCTATCTCCTTCGACTCCCTCCTCAGAAATGTGGCTGCCCAATATTCCAGCCTCCATAACTTCAAAGGAATCTTGGCAGAACACGCCTGTTACATATAACATTTTCATCATAATTGATTCTCATATCCAAATTCACTTGAACTTTTTCTTATACACTCTTGTAGAGCTGTGCTAATCTCTAATAGTTACCAGCACTTGGTTCACATAATTCATTGTATGTACATGTATAAATCATTCACCTATATTTTCTCTGTAAAGCACTCTGATCCTCGCAAGGGTCTTGTTCGCGCTATACAAAACCGTAAAAAAAAAAAAAAAGGCCCCAACACAGTCTTTCTTCTGTAATGTGCACAGGTCCAGGAGTGTACTGAAGAGAGGCTCTAGATGTCCAATATTTATACCTGGTGTAAGCCTTTGAAGTTGGAGGATTCCCTATTTTACCCCACATCTGGTTGTAGAAAGTTCATCCCTTTCCCTGTAAAGGCTCCAAGAAGTCTGGGGTGGCAAAAGCCTACTGTCAGGCTCTTTTGTGTGTGCTGGAGACAACCACTTTAAAATGTACGTGGGGCTGGGGAGTGCTGTATCCCAACCATTTAGGCAGAACGTCCCATCCTGCCTACACCCAGTCCCCTTTCTTTCAATGGCTGGCAGGAATACACAAAACCCAACAACAGAGCCTTTCCCAGTCATGTGACCCAGGATACTAACAGAAGGCTCAAAATGGGGCAGAAAAATAAACACTTTCTAAAAAGTGACATTCTCAGATTTGTGACTTAAAATCCAACGTTTCCAGTAATAATTTTAAATTACAATGCATTTGAGTAGGGGTGGGAGATAAATTCTGCTCCACCAGTGAAGTTCGTGGAGATTTGCCGAAACATTCCATCAAAACTCCTGAACCGCGGCAGAGTTTTTTCTCACACGTGGGTCACAATCTTAAGTTGGCAGGTAAAAATTGGCATCCCCTAGCATGATTTTCTGACACTAGAACTGCAACCTGTAAGATTTTCTCAACACGGGCAGTCACAACTGTTCATGTAGAAAGCTGCCTCTCGCAGGAAGAAAGCTGCCACTAAATCTACACTGGCAGCAGCAAAGAAGCAGCACCCTCTGGTGCACCACATAGTGCTGTTTGTGCTGATTTATCAGCTCTGAACAAGCCCCTGCCGCTAAAAATCATCCTGATGTTTCGATTCCACCCGCTAGCAGAACTCTGCGAAATCTCGCAGAGTTTTTAGGTAACTTTGCGTGTTTCGCCCACCCCTAAATTTGAGCCTAAACAGCATATCCCAATCAAAAGCTATCACTTATTAAATGCAATATGGTAACTCCAGGTTAGTCAATAGAAAAGAGAGGCCTACAATAGTGAAAACTGTCTTCAGGTGTTTTTCACTGCTAGAACATGTAAAACATAAACCCACATTTCTTCCAGTTTTAATAGTGGTGATGGGGTTCTCAGGGTCTGGAGAGGCTTGGCGATAGGGGCCACATGCCTGTTCAACTTTCAATATATGCATCGACCCTGGGTCTGTGAGACCTTTGGAGGCTCACTGAAGGGTGGCTGAATGCCCCTCTCCTATTTCAATAAATGTGTTTTCCCTGGGGGATGGGGCCCCTGGGGCCTTTGGAGGTTCGGGGTGGCTGCACACCTCACTCCCTATTCAAGTCCCTGGGGCCTTAAGAGGCCTGCCTAGAGGTATTGCACATGCACCCCCTTCTCAAATCAATATATATGTTTTGACCCCTGCGTGGCAGCCACCATTTCCCCCCCCCCGAATGTTTTGGAAAATCTTTTTTTTATGTTGGCCCCAGTGTGAGTCCCTCTGGTCAATGGGGAACATGGTATCCCTCCCTGCCCCTTATATCTTTTTTCCACATTTTCAGGACAGGTGACTAAGTCCCTGATTCCTGTCATGGCCTCCACAGCATTTTGTTCATGTTGTGGATAGGAAATCAGAGCACTCTCCCCCATGGGAGCGAGATGGCCCAAGGGAAAAAAAGCTGCTTTGGCCAATCAGAGCACTTTATGTTTTGAAGTTATGCTTGAGGACTAATGTGAGAGTCCCTCGAACCAACTGTTTAGATATACAAATACATATGATCTAAATTTCTCAAAAACTACTGAACAGATTTACAGCAAAGCACAATAAACCCATTTTCTGGACCAAGAGCTATCTTTCTGCCAAATGTGATGTAATTCTGTTCAACAGCTTTTGAGGTATCACATTCCCAAAAACCTTATGGAAAATGCATGGAGATTTTTCATTTAGGGAAGCCCTGTTTTGTCAGCCCTACTTGACGAATCACCCTGAAACTTTCCAGGTAGGAGCTAAACAAAAAGGAACTCTTTTTGTAAAGCTTTGTGAAGATTTCCCAAGCCTTAATATTTCATTTTTCATTTCAATAATCTTTTTGTGCATTGAAAAACCATAAAAGAAACAAGATAGCAACAAGTAAACATTCTAAAACATTCTAAATTATCACAAATGCAGTAATCCATTCTTTAAGCAATCATTACAATCATTTTTGGCTATCATTTAATGTGAAAACCAAATTCAGTTAAAGTGATTAAAATATACTAGAAAGATTAGATAATTTTGCAAGTCTGTTCAATTGAGGCCGAGGATTTAAAACTTCTAGGTGAGAAATAGAGTTCAGTATTGCTAGAACATGTAGTTTGAGACAACCAAAAATATCTGTTCATTGCAAGAGTTTTAGGTATGGTTAAAGTGCAAGTGCAAGAAGGTGCAGAAGTTCATGTAACTCCTGGATGTATCTCATGACCCATGAGAAAACAGTTTAAATACTATACAGTGCCAGAATATATATAGTTTCTAGTTACTCCACGGTAGCCTCTATATGAATAGGAGGTAACCACTAAGAGCTATTAAGGTGCATATAAATACAATTGCTAAAACATTTTCCTTCAGAACAAAGCATGTGGCTTCTAGATAATTTGTATAATCTCTGTCTGGGAGAAGAAAGTGCAAGTCATATAACGTGCCAGAGATGTAGAGTAAATCCTAGTTATTGCAGAGTAACCTCTATTCAATTAGTAGGTAACTGCTAAAAAGCTTGTAGGGTGCAAGTAGATACATATAACAATCTCATGTCAGAATATTACATTAGAATTTCATACCTTTTGGGTTTTGTTAGGGGAGGCAAGATGGCGGTTTGTCACTAACCGCAATGCATACACAGCTTCAGAGCTCCCAAAATGTCATGCTGTAAGTTACGGCTTTGAACGATCGGTGAGAGCAGTGGCAGCGGAATGCTCGAGAGCCGCATACACAGCCCGACATTTAATCACATAACCTCTCCCTACACAGTTATAGGCTGGGCCGTCCTAAGACTTGTGTTGAGACCGCTTACGGAAACCCAGACCCAATCTAAGTGCAAAAGCTGCGCCTACCTGGCGAAGACCATCAAGACCAGCAACGTTGGCAACACCACCGTGATGGCCCCAAAGATAGCTGCGGCTCCACTGTCAGCCGCGGCATGAGCAAGAGCGGCAAGGCTGGCACAGCGGGACATGGATGAGCGGGCTGACCCGCTGATGTGTCAACAATCCTGAAGGAGCGGCAGAGAAAGCGGGAAAGGCGGAGAAGGCGGAGAAGGCTGCCTTAGTGTCCGCGGCTGTAGATTCGCCGAAGCAAGGAGCTGCGACCCGGTAGAAAGATGCAAGGAAAGACGCGACCGGCCCAACTGTTGTGGATCTGCTGCGCAGAGGCCCTGGATTGCTTCCGGAGCACGAGAGGAAGCGCCAGTCAAAGTCCACCAGCGCGGCGGAGACTCCAGAGATGATTGCTGCAGTAGACGGTCTCACGTTGACAGATGGACCCGGGGGCAAGAGTCAGAGGATCGGCGAGAACGATACCCCGGAGGCTTCAGGAGACCACAAGGAAACCGCAGCAACCCCAGAAGTAAGCAATCCGAGCCCAGAAAATATTATTGTTAGAGACTTTGACACAGCATTAACTATTGAGGGGGGAGAGATTGGACTAATAGATGCTGGTTGTGGGGTGAGGGAGACTATTCTCCAAACAGCTCAGGCTGCGGTGGCAAATTTCTTTGTTATGTCGGGTACCTTTAACCCTCCTAACAAACAAAAAATTGACAATCGCGAAATACATGTAGATACGGAGAAAGAAGCTAGCGATTTCTTTTCTTTCTCCGATGAAGCAGAATTAGAAGCCGGGTGGTATGAAAACTCTACATCATATCTAACTGACGAAACTGGCAGTATGAGTGAAGATAACGTAGAAACTTTTACCATTAAGCCTAAGTCCAAGACAGCTATTAAACGAGGAAAGAAACCATATGTGGGAGCAGAACTGGCTTGGGACTATACCCATACTGATCAATTTGTCCGCCCGTCCTCTCTAGCAGGTCACGCACCACAGTCATATCAAACATTACTTACAGGTCCACCACCTACAACTCTCGACATGGTGCTACAAGCAATAGCAGCCCACCGCGAAGAAACTTCACAGGACTGGCGAAGGGCACAAGCAGCCCTGCGCAAAGTACAAAGGGTGGTGCGAAAAATAACAAAAACCTGTAGCTCTTTTGGGGACCGATTGACAGAGATGGAGTCCAGGATGCTCTCGAACGAATCAGAACTTACTGCAAACCAAAAGCGGGTTGAGTCTCATGAATCAGAACTGGCGGGCGTTAGGTGGAACCTTGAGAACTTGGAAAACCGCCAGCGCAGAAACAATCTACGCATTTTGGGGGTACCAGAAGCCTCAGAAGGGGAGGTAACTCGTTCCTTCATGATTAAACTTATCCGTGACTCTTTGCCTGAACTGTCTAGCTGGAATTGGGATTTAGAAGTCCAGCGGGCCCACCGTATGCCATTTACACTGAAAATGGCAGCGAAACCTGGGGCTTACCCCAGAGCTATCCTAGTTTTTTTGGCAATTTTTTGCTCCGGCAGGCAATCTTTGAAAAGCAAAGACCTGAAGCCAAACGCACCTCCAACGGGATCTCATACTTTGTACGCCCCGACTTCTGCCACTCAACTCTGGAAAGAAGATGGAGGCTGTGCCAGTTATTTAAACCATTCCAGGATAAGAAGGCACTGGCTCATTTAAACAATCCTGCACGGCTTAAAGTGGCCTATGGGGGCCAGACAAAATTCTTCCTGTCTGAGATCAAAGCAAAGAAATACCTGGAGGGATTAAAATAGACTAATTATCCTCAGTCACAGCCACTTAGATGTGCAACCTAAAGGGGTGCTGGGTTACTTGATTGTAAGGTGGATAATGATACAGTAATGTTATAAGGTTGGGAATTTTTTGCACAATTCGGGTAGGTAGGGGGATAGATCTGATACATCTTTCAATTTCTATGTTTTAATTGTTTAGATCTGTGTCTATATTTGTACAAGGGAATTAGTTGATAGGTCGGGCTCTGATAACGTGTTGCATGTCCATTAATACCAGACTCTTATGGAGTCTGTTTGCCTTATATTGGGTGTGATTTGGGAGGGGGTGGGGGCAGAGGATGGGTGGAGGGTGGGCAGGGGGCAAAAACTTCTCCAAAAAAAACAACTCCAGATTTGAAAACAGAAATAGAAACCACTAGTTATACAAACAACATTACACTCTTATTAACAGATACAACAGAAGAGAATGCAACATGTCAAAAAATAAAAACAGCTAGCTTATTGCAAGCATCCATGGAACGTAAAAACACATTTTTATGGGGAGACTAACTATATGCAGTTGGAATGTGGCTGGACTTCATGACAGGAATAAGCGGGGACGGGTGAGTGAAATAAATAATCAAAAATCTTTTGACATAATATGTCTTCAAGAAATCCACCTGCCATGGGACAAAAAAGATTTATTAAAAATCAGGGGTTACAATCTGCTAGTAAGTACTACTCAAATGTCAAAAACCCGGGAGTAGCTATGTTAGCTAAAAACTCTATAGGCCAGCCCACACGCAAGGCAGCAGACTCCCAAGGCATATGGGTTATCATTGAACTGGCTCTGAGCTTAACTCTATGCTCAGTTTACGGATCAAACCAGGATGATCCCTCTATTTTTTAAAACTTGGAACTGGAACTTGCCTCCTGGTCAGGATCACTTATATTTTGCGGCGATTTTAACATCTTACTCGGGCCCGCATTTAATAAACAAAAGAAGCAGAAATATGTAGGTCGAAAACCCAAAGTATTTAACGCTATTAGCTTACTTAGAGACAGTTATGACCTGGTTGATATTTGGACTGTTAAAAATCAACTGGACCCAGGATATACATACTTTTCACATCCCTATAAGAAACATGTCAGAATTGATTATATACTCGCAACACGGGATTTATCAAACCAAGCAACAATTTGTAAACATCCCAAGTTAGTTTCAGATCATAATGCTCTTGCTCTCACAATTGACCTAGCCAATTTTGTTAGACAACGTACCAATTGGACATTCGATAGGAAACTTTTGGTTAATAGGGACTATATTGAGTACATCAAGAAATGGGCTCAGGGATTTTTTGATATCAACCGTTATAGTGCCCCCTAGATGTGTGGTTTGGGACTGTTTTAAAGCTGCCCATAGGGGGGAAACGGTTAGTTATGTAGCCAGAATTAAAAAACAATGAGACGTCGAGAACAGCTAAAGGATGGGTGAGCTCACTAGAATAGAAGAGGAACATACTGCATTAATAGCTCAAGTGGTTGATGGGAAACACTCAATGTGCCGAATGTTACTATTAAAAACTGACTTGAATAATGGATTGACCCCGAGATCAGCAGAGACATATAGAGCCCACCAAAGAAATGTTTATGTAAATGGTGAAAGGGTTGGTAAACAACTTGCCTTGCTTACCCAACAGAAAATCTCTTTTAATGCGAACTCATCCATTAAATTAGATAATCATGTATATACACAAACAGTAGATATAGTTGAGGTATTTCAACATTACTATCAAAAACTTTACCAGAACGACAGCTCAACCAACGGAGAGGAAACAAACATTTTTTTAAATGAATTTGTTTCAAATATGGGCAGGTGTTTAGATACAATTACTAAAGAAGACCTAGAGAAAGAAATTACTCTTACAGAATTACAATTAGCCCTATCCGATCTAGCCTCTGGTAAAGACGCAGGCCCAGACAAAATTCCCCTAGAGTTATACAAAATCCTGGGTGAGCTCATATTGCCTCTCCTACTTGACCTATTTCTTGGTATTCAATTGAACGGCACTTCGGCCGAATCATGGAAAGATACAAACATAATTATTTTCCCTAAAAAAGACAAACCTACCAATTTACCATCATCATATCGCCCAATCTCACTAATCAATTCCGACTCAAAACTATACGCTAAGATCATGGCTAATCGGCTCGGGAGGGTTGTTGAACATCTGGTTTCCCCTTGGCAGCCTTGTTTTATCCCCGGAAAAGGCACCACGGACCACACTCGCAGAGCTATCTCACTATTTGACATCCTGTCCGGGACGGGGGGCCAGATGTCAATGATCCTCCTAGATGCCGAGAAGGCCTTCGACCGTGTGTCGTGGGAATTCTTGTGGGCAGTGTTGGAACACTACAATTTTGGGCCCAATTTCGTAAAATCTGTAAAAGCAATGTACAAAGATCCGAGGCACTAGACAAGGCTGCCCCTGCTCCGCGATCTTGTTCGCTCTTTATATTAATCCCTTGATTTTGAGATTTTTAGAAAATCAAATAATTAAACCAGTAGTGGTCGGAGTATATGAAACAAAAATATTAGCCTACGCCGACGGCGTCGCAGTCTTAACACCTTACCCGGGTGAAGCAATTATAGAAATTGAGGCTATTGCTCAAGTATTCGTCTATTACTCTGGATACTCCCTCAATAAGGATAAAACGATCATACTTTGTACCGATAACATCGATTTTACAGATTCTAGAAAAGCAGAAAAAACAACATACTTAGGGGTATGTATAAGCCCAGATGTTCAAAGTATCTCCAAAATTAATTAAGAACCTCTAATCGATACCATTAGAAAAGACCTAACCTGAGTTAATCGTTTACACCTGTCAATTGTGGGCAGGGGGAATTTCTTAAAAATGAATGTACTTCCTAAGGTACTGTATCTATTTTGGGCCATCCCCTTGATAATTGAGGATAATCTCATTAAGGCTCTCGAATCCCAGATCTCCAAATTTGTTTGGCAGTACGGCAAAGTTAGGAGATCCTTGAAATATCTATCTCTCCCACAACATAGAGGTGGCCTAGCGATTCCCAATATGCTGCTGTACTTTTGAGCGGCCTTTCTTCAACAACTGACACCACTTATCAATACTACTCCATCCACCGTGGGGCTTAGAAATACCCTCTATCTTCGAGCTGGCATAAGGTATAAAGGCCAATGGTCTTCTGCTGAGGCAATTAGAACCAAGCTATTTTAACTCCTCTGTGGCGCTCTTCATTACTCCCAATGCAGGCCAACGATGACATTGCAAAAAAATGGGAGGACTTGGGAATTGCCACAGCCGGGACTTTCTAGGTGATGACATGCATGCAACCTTTTCGAACCTTCAAGCAAAATTCAATATATCTAATGCTGATTATTTTAAATGTATTCAAGTCAATACTATAGTAAGCTTAAAATTACCTAGGATTAAATGGGAAAGGGTGCCACTTGTAGAAAACATATGTAAAACTACTACCAGAATTGGTACAATATATGCGATGCTTCTTGAAAAATTAAAGGATTAACTAGAGCGAACCGAAGTACTATGGGCCGGTAAATTGGCTAATCCAAATGTCGATATCGACATGATTTTGGTATGGGCTTCACGCTTGCTTCTTTCATCGAGTTTAAAAGCACAATTGTATAAAACAATGTATAATTTATATTACACTCCTGCTAAGCTACATGCCTGGGTGAAAAGGATAAATGATGAATGCCCAAGATGTGGCAGAGGCCCAGCTATGTTAATACACATGTTTAATGATTGTGATAAACTGTTTTCATTTAAGAAAATTATATTTGAATATTGGGAGGAGGTCTTTGGGCATAAAATAGCAGACTTCCCCACCTTATATATGCTGGGCTATGATAGTACGCTAGAATTAAGCTTGGAGGAGGAGTCAATCCTTTTTATTGGAACGGCAGTATACAGAATAATACTTGCCGCCCGCTGGAAAGACATTGACCCGCCGAGCTTCCAAATGTGGCTAAGTAGCTTTTTGGGTATATTTAATCACGAAAGAGCAATCTATGCCACGAGGGGTAGACAATCTAGATTGTGGGGCAGCAAGATCTGGTCCCCTATAACATCTTGGAGTAAGGCATTAAGATCGATTTAAGACTTCTTCCTTTTTGAACTATATAGGTTATTCTAGCTACTATGTATATATTGAAGAAATGTCCTTTAGTTTGTTTTAAATACCTGTCCGAAGTATACGTTTTCTCTGTTTCCTCTTTCTTTTGTGTATTTTATATGTTCTAATTATGTTTCTACTTATGGATTTGTCTTGTATTTTCATGTACTATCTGGAGTTGTTTAATAAAAAAATTTAAAAAAGATTTTCATACCTTTTTTTGTTCTTACTAAATAAACAGCAAATAAAAATCTACTGACACTAAAAACTATTTTCTGGGTAGTGTCACTCTTTAAAACTTTTGTCGTATCAGAACATGATCCGATTCCCAGGTTCCGACATATTGGCTTTATCCATTTTCGCCTTGGACTGACATATGCTGGACAAAAAACATTGTGTGGGAGTCATTTTCTGGTGCGTTAGATTGACACAAACAACAGCCATTGTCATTGGACTCACCATTTTTACAACCCCATTTGGCTCTGTTGGAGTACACTTGTAAGGAACTTCATATATATAATGATTTTACGAGTTGGGGATGCACTTCGTCCAGATACGGCTCGAAGAGTAGAAAAGGCTTCAACCTGCCAATTGCAGAACTATGGGAGACACAGTTTTGCCTGTACACCCAAAATATGCTTTTCAGTATCTTTTTTGCAGACGGTGTTATTAAAGCAGGGATTTCCCAAAGGTGGTTGAGCCTTAGTTTGCGGAACCATATGCGTACATGTTTGACCTACGGAAGACAGACCGATTGATCGAGTCTTAGTATCTCTTCTAATCCTTCTCTATACCTAGCTAACTCTGGAGTGCTCCATAGGCGCACCCAGAATAAGAAGGGTCATATAATTGCTTGATGTTCTAAGCACTTTAAATTCAGATCAATGATAATAGGGATCATGGGTATTCTTACAGGAGGCGTAGTAACATCCTCAGAAATTTATTTTCTACCCCTGCCAACGTGTTCCTGCAAGAAACCCCCCAGAGTTCTGCACCAGATTGTGCCCTATATTTGTATACTTCAAGTGCGGGGGATACAACTTTAGAAATTCTATTCTTTTGTTTTTTTAGTACTGGTGCAGAGTTATGGATCAGAATGGTCCTGCTTTTCTGCAAATGTGGGGACCACATCAGTTTAGTATCTAATATATTACCTATATAATTCAAATTCGGCACATACTCTACCCTCTATTCCAGGATGGTAATATCTTTCTTGAATGATTTGTGTGGTTTAACTGCCATATATTTAGTTTTATTGGAGTTGATTTCTAAACCTTTTGTAGCACAATAGTCACTAAATGAATTCAATAGATTTTGAAGGCTCATCAGGGTTTGTGAAATTAGAATAGTATAATCAGCAAATAATAGGGCTGGAACAGTGGCCCCACATAACTTCGGAGAATCATGACCTCACCCCAAAAGATATTCTGCGGCGTCATTTACAAATAGTGAGAAGAGGGTGGGAGCCAGCACACAGCCCTGTCTTACACCCCTCCTTATAGGGATTGCTTCAGTTAAATCATCCCTTGGATCCCACCTTAATTTCGGATAATTCTCTTCATGTAGTCTTGTTATCTGAGCAAGAAGATCCTCAGGTACACCTTGTGTTTTTAAAGTGTTCCAAAGCAAATTTCTGGGAATAAGGTCAAAAGCAGCCTTCAAGTCTATAAAAGCGATGTACATGTGCCCTTTCTTTAAAACTGTATATTTCCAACCAATACAAAGAAGTCTAAAAACCTGATAAATTGTACTTGTTCTAGCTCTGAACCCAGCCTGGTATTGTGTCAAAATGTTGTTTCCCTCTAACCAATCATTAAGTTTTGATAAAAGCTGTCTTGTATAGATCTTTTGTAGGGTGTCAATAAGGCTTATGGGACGATAGTTTGCAGGGTCTTGATGCTCTCCCTTTTTAAAAATTGTGATCATTTTGACCCCCTTCCAGGACTCTCGTAGTGGGGCTTCTGCCACCACAGCAATGGAAAGGCGGTTGATATATGGCCCCCAAATAGCTTCATCATGTATCAGCAGATCTCCTGGAATTTTTATTGGGGCCTGGTGCTTTCCTGGGATTGACAGCATCGATTGCTGCCAACGTTTCCTCTAGACTAAAAGCAAGGGTAGAATTTTGTGCCATTTTGGGAGATGCAGGGGTGATTTGCGTGGTTCTATGAAAAATATGAACTGTTTCACTAGTAAGCTCGGCTTAGAGCTTCGTAAAATGATTCACCCAAGTATTTGGATCCATAAAAAGATCCAAACTGTTACTTCCTTTTTTATTTCCTTTTGCTATTAGGCTCCAAAAAGCCACATGATCTTTAATTTTAGCTGCTGTAATGAACTCGGACCATAGACGGTCATCCCTGTTACTCTCGGTTTGGTTTAGTAACTTTTTATACCTTGCCCTTTTATCTCTTAGTGCCTCTGTGTTATTAGATTTTGCTGCTAATAACAGCTCCAACTTTGCTTTACGACATTCACTATTATACCACTGGTTAGAGCAACTAGTGATCTCTGTTTTCCCCATCTTGTTGTCTCTAGGTGCTTTTGTCAAGATCAGTTTTAATTTATCTATACTGATTTGATGTATATTCACAATGGGGATTTCTGCCAAGGGCAATTCAATGTAAGGAAGAGTAACCTCTGAAAAAGTGTTGTATATTTTTGTCATGGTCCCAACTTTGCCCACTATTGATGGCCATTTCAGAGATCTTCTATTATTAATGACTATTGGTTGAATTGAAGATGAATCATTTGTATTAATTCTCCTGCTTAAGGGCTCAAAGAGAGTACCTTCTATTGTCAGACATAACGGGAGATGGTCACTGTTGTTTAAACTTCAATTTTGATATCATACGTGCTGGACCAGGAATTAATTGATACCAGTATGTAGTCAAAACTACTCTTAGTAGATGCCATGATGAATGTAGAAGCACTTGGTCTGTCAGATGGCAAACTGCCATTACAGGCCTTTGGTCCCTGTTCGGCAACTAGCCAGATGAGATATTGGGTGGCTACTGTGCAAGGCACTGCAGATCCAACCTCTAACAATGGTATATGATTTTCCATATCCTCTTCTTCACAGATATTATCCAGTCCTACCAAAGGGTTCAAATTTTCTATTAAAATCACTGCCTACGATTATTGTGGCCCCTGGATCAATTGTGCTGAAAAACTTTTCAATCTGCTCTATCACTTAGGATTCCTTGCTAGAGGGACTTGGTCTGGTATAGATGTTTAATATGTATATTTCTGTTTTTTCTTTGGTTAATACCTTTATCCCTAGTATATCTTGTGCAGGGATGTCCAACCCTGATGTTTCTACACCTAGAGTGATTTTAATCCATGTGACAATGCCACTAGAAGGTCTACCTCTAACTGAAGGTGTTGCACAAGTGCTAAATGTTTTATACCCAAGTTATGTGGGGTTTCAAGTGACCAGGTTTCTTGTAACAGGCAGATTTCACTAGAGTTAATATACCCATTTTAAATCTTTCAATTTCCTTTTCAGGCCCACTATGTTCCAGGATATCAATCGTAGTTGGGAAGGCAGTATCAGTTCTCTCCGCAGCTGGGTATTACCTTGATCAAACTTAGTCCCTCTTTCTCCCTTATCTATGTATGTGGCATTGAGAGGGGTTGTTGGTGGATTTATCCTATAAAAGGAAGGGGATCCCTCAGTTTGATTAAGTGAGAGAGGCGGCATTGGCTGTCAATCGACTGCCTCCTAGTTTTTATACGGGGCCTCAGAGTTAGAAAGTTGACTGCAATTGACAAAGTCATAGTGGCTTCATTTTGGTGTTTTGCTAGGGTTATGTGATCTAAATGTCACTGGACTGCAATTGTGTGGTCCGGTTCTCAGATCAAGTGCAATTAACCCATCAGCCATATCTTTTGTTCTTAATGTGAGTAATATATTGTCATAGGGTGAGTTTTTACTAGATAAGCAATCCACCTTCAGTAGGTCTGAGTGTATTACCGGTAAACAATCACATTTATGACAAATCCAATGTGTAACTTTGTTTTACAATGGCTCCTCATCCTCCCTATATGAGGAAAGGGTGAGCTTTGGAATATTAGTCTCCAACCAGTTTTCCTATATGTGGTATTGGTCGGCCTGTATTTCGCATGGTTACTGGATGTGTCGCTCATATGGGGTGCAGCTTGGCAATCCTGGTCCCAAGCTCTTTTGGTCCTCCCTATACTTTGCCAACTCCTCCTGCTGTTACTTTGTGCATTATATAGGTGGTATCCCTCTGGTCTCCCGACCTCCATGTGGTCGTGTTCTCTAATCTAACCCCTCGGGAAGTGTCAAACGATCTATTATCACAACCATGTTCATCTCCATTAATCTTACATGGTAAGACTGGATTTGGGCCTTCCCTTTGTTTGCCTGTTCTTTATTCTTCTAGTTTTCCCTCTACCTTAATTGGGTCATAGGGTCTCTGTTTATTTATTTCTATGGAACAAGGTGCAGACTTCTTTTTTGCACAGTTCAAACAAAGTTCAGCCAACCTAAGGGTATCATGGGGACTGCGTAAATTACATATGATTACCTTAAGGTTGGTGACCTCTTTGGTTAGTAAGTCTTCTCTAACAAAAGGTCTTCTATTAATCTCGAACTTCGATTAATTAATGGACTATTTGCCTGCATTACCAGTCCTTTTAAAGAGTCTTGCAGTTCCCTAGATGTTCCATATGTGTGATCAATGTATTGTGGTTTTGTGTTTATCTTGGGAGATAATGGCAATCATTCAACAATCTCAATATCTGACCCTTGTACTGAGGCTAACAGGGAGTATCTGTTTGAGCAAACAACCGATGTCAGGGACTCTACACCTTTCTCAGATTCTTTTATCTCAGCCAGCAAATAATTGTTCGGCTCCTGGTGAAAAGTATGATGACTCTGGCTGATATTCTCTTGTTGAGGGGTGAGAGTGTCTGAAATGCAGGGCTGGTGCTCAATTATAACTTTTGTCTGACCCTTTGTGATAGTGCTCTCTGCCTGGGGATTTGTTGAACGTTTATTGTAAAATGCAGTCATTTTTACTTTTTTCTTGTTAATTGATTTACATTTGCTAATTAGCATCGATTCAACCTCTTCAGTCAAATTATCGATTTCATCTACGGAGCAGTTTTCTGCTGCACTCTCTTATTTTTGAGGATTTGCCCTCAGTGGCCTTTCGCTTTCCCATTATAGCAATTGAATTGAATGGTGTGGGTAGGTGTAAGATACCTTTTCCCAATGATCTAATAATGTCTGCTCTTAGTTATTACTTCTGTATTTAGCTTATTCTTAATACAATAACAAGATTTACAAGAAGTGCTTTACAATAAAAGTACCAATACTTTTTGTTCAACTATCCTAGGTTGCACCTACAGTATTTTAATTTGCACCAATAGACTACCATATCACCTCAACCTTAATAACCACAAAGCATTATTACAACACAGAATGGATATCTGAAGGGTACAGTTTGATACTTGTCCAAGGGCCTTGCTTCACAGTTATAGCGGTATAGTTATTGTCCCAGAAAGTTATTTGTTTGTTTGTTTGTACTAAAAGGCACATAAAGTTTCTTCTAGAATTTAGGGGTAAAGTTTAAACGTCTTACCCATGTTGAATGCTGATCCTAACGCCAAAATAAAGGGGGGTAGCCCTGCCCTGCCTCTTCCTGTCAATGACGGGCAAGGACAGCTCCCCTTGGCCTGGGCTTTGTCCGGGTTCGGCCTACACGTGGCCTGCGCCGCGGGGTTGTGGCAGCGCTTTATGTGCAAAGTTGGTCCTGGCGCCTCCCCCTTGCTAGCGGCACTGGGTTGAGACTGCATTGCACCCTGGGACTGGTAGTCCCCACCAGGGTGTTCTGTGCCTAGGGCGATATGGGCAGCTGCTGGTAACCGTGCACCCTGGGACTACGGTCCCACCAGGATTTGTTGGATCCAGGCATTGCTCCCAAACAGTAGCGGGGAGAAGAAAAACCGCAGCAGTGTCCCGCGGGGGGTGAGGCAGCGCTTTATGCGTGAAGTTGGTTCTAGTGCCACCCCCACGCTAGCGGCGATGGTGCACCCTGGGACTACGGTCCCACCAGGGTTTGTTGGATCCGGGCAATGCCCCTAAACAGCAGCAAGGAGAAGAAAAACTGCAGCAGCGTCTTAATATATATTTTTGCAAGAAACCAACGGATGGAGAGAATGCCCAGCCTCTAGGGTCGGGGTTTTTGTGGAGGATGCCACCGTATGCAAAATTTGAAAGACACCCCACGCTCAATCCAGAGGATATGAAATGAGCCATACCAGCCAAACAATCTGCAGCAAGTATTTTAATCAAACAGAATCCACAGACGCATTTCAACTCTATACAGGTCTTGATAACATGACTTCCATGGTGATACAATACATTTTTTAAGTATGACAGCATCACAAACAGTGACGAAAGACTTTAAAAAATACGTATAGGATTTCGGACTCACAGACCAGGTTCTACCACCACCGACTCAGGAGATCAAACTCCAAAACAAAGATAAATTCATCATGCAGATGGAATTTCTAGAGGAAAAGGTGATGACCCAACTGGAGCGCCTGAAAAGAGATGTAACGCATTGGAAGAGCGTACCGTTTTCCTGGTTGGGAAGAGCGGCCTCTTTAAAATATGACATTACAGCGCATGCTATATGTCCTACAAAATACCCCATGCAAGATACCTGTCAAGTTTTTGGGAAAAGTGGATAGTGAGTTGAGGAGGCTCCTCTGGAATGGGGATGCTCAAGAATAACACTAACTAAACTCTAGAGAAGTGTTTATGAAGGAGGCCTGGCAGTGCCTTACAGATTGTAACAATTAAGGATTGGCTCTTTGAAGACAGAGATGAGCCAGCATACAAGGTGTGTATCACTTAGTGATAGGACAAAGGGGATACCGGGGAGTACTTCAAAGGAAAACTGCAGAAAAATGAATGCCCCTGTATTCACAAGCAGTGATACGAGCATGGAAAGGAGCCACTAAGTTCCTAGGCTGAGTCAATAGGTTAACAGACTTGCGATTAATCATGCACTAATTCTTTTCATTTGTAAAATCGATGTACCAAGTGTGAAGTTAAACTGTAGGAAATGTATTTCCAAATGAAGAGAAGACAACTAGCGACATAGTATGTTTTCTGTTGTAGTGACACTAGGTAATCACATGATGTTAAAAGGCTCAATAGGTATTTTGAAAATGGTGGTTCCCTTTAAATGATTCAGGCTTCTTTGAAGCTGAAACGCATTATGGGGATATCAAATAAAATATCTTTCTGCAGCAAGAACTTGTTCATGGATGTCTAACTAAGAGACAAGTTGAGACGCTGTGGTGAAATATTTGGCTGACGGCGTGGACCCACAGATCCACCCCACACTTGGTTGGAGGACCTCTTGCTAAATGGCATATTTTAGTGAGTTTTCTGAAAACAGAAAGCACCTGAGCCCCCCACAGCGAGACAGATCCTGCCAGTTTGGTGCTGCAGTTTGAGGTGTCGGAGGATGCATGTTCATTGGGACACTGTTCCAGGTAGAAGTGGCTAAGGGAGAGGGGCTCTTGGAAAGAAGTGAGAGTCTTGTATGCAGAGATTTGATTATAAGAAAAATGTATAAATTAACATGTTGGCCGAGGCAATGCACAGAAGAGAAGAGTGAGTGAGAAAGGCATTCAAGGATGATGACAGCGTTGGAGATCCCAGTTCAAGCAGTAATGCTCACAGTGGAAGACACAGCACAGATTTAGCAGCTAAATTAGAGAAACTGGAAAAATGACTTGTATTGAGTTAGCTGAATGATGCACTGGGCCAGGGCCAGACTAATTTGCATATAGCCAGGTTCTGAACTGGGATGGTGCAGTGAGCTAAAAAACGGTGATGGATCAAGCCCTGATCTTTTGACTGGGTAGGAGTGTTCTGCTTAATTCAGATACTCTGTCCATCACCACCCCTCTTTTTTAATTGAATGGTGGGAGGGCAAGTCTCTCCAAAGATTTTCATAAGTAGGCAGAATACCTAGAGGACTAAAAATTCTGCTGGCTCAGAGTTTTGAAAATCTGTACCCAGAGATGCTTAAAAAATGGACACACAGCAATATGGAGGCGTCAGTACGGTTGGTACAAATTCTTGTCAAAATGCAGAAATCGGCAGACAAAGCATCATGCATGAAATTGAATTATTCAATACGGAATTAGCTATGTTACCAGACCAGATTAAGATCAATACTTTCAAAGCATAAATGTAAGAGGCATTGATAAACAAGAGAGCATTACAGTGAATTGTAGGGAGCAGAAATTCATGTGTGACAAAAATTATTATGAGTGGGGGCAGATATTTACTTTTGCTTGAAGATCTGATACAATCAGACAACAGAGATTGTCAGAAAACAACCAACAAAGTCAGGAACAAAATCAATTCGATTTAACATCAGCATCTGCAGCCAGCCCCATTTGTTATCTCGGAGGCTGAAACAGATCAAGATGAGCTGTGTGGGAGACATGATGTTTCCTTTGTCGTCAGTGAGCTTAAGTTTTTTACATGCCGACAGACTCCAAAATCTAAGACCATGAACAAAAAATCAGGAAAGAAAAGGAGGAACAGAACCGCAACAACAACGACAATAAAAAGAAAAAATGCAAATTCAACTGCAAGTAGCAACACAAGGTTCAGCACTAATAATTATCTCAATTTAGGGTTAACGTTCAACCCAGAGAAAGATTTCAATTAGGCCACCACCGCAGTGGACTTGTACAAATTTGTCAGGAAATTAAAGCTACACAAGTAAGATTGAAACCACTGACATCAATGATACCAACAAGGGCCGATACAAATCTAACTATATCAAACATGAAAATGAGACAACTAGAATTACAAATAGAGGGGACAGGTGTGAAAGTCACAGAAGATGATTTATTTGCAGATATGGACTTAAAAATGGATGTGAGGCAGCAGGCTCTTTTAAACTAGCCTCAAAATTCATACCCAACCAACACAAAGACAATATGGACATTTTCTCTGATTTGGTTACAGAGGAACTAAAGAAATGGCAAAACGCTTTACAATATAAAAGGGCCAAACATAACCCAAATAGACAAGCCTATGACAATCTGATAAAGAGGTTAACACAGGATTGCAATGTGGTGGGTCACAATACAGATAAACATTTATTTTCTCAAAACTACCTTACAGCACAAAGGTCAATAATAGAGTGAGACTAATTAACAATTATTTGTAGAACAGGCACACAGAATTCCTGATCATCTTGCTGTTGATTTGATGAAAATTAAACAGTACGCTCCTGTCCCTCAGGCTGAGTGGTCGCTCCCCAGTGTCCCCTCGTGACACTCGGTATCGTTGTGCTGCTTTTGCCCTTGAAATCTGCCTAATTCCATTTGCCTGCTGTGTGCCTGCTTGCCGAGTTGTTCTTTTTGCAATTTAATTAATTATATGTGCCGCTTTCACTGTTTGTGCGCGTTTTGACTAGCGCGACGCTGTGCTCCCCCCTCCGCCTCCATTTTGTTGTTGTTGTGATCCCTGGAGCCCGCCCCGCCTCCCAGCTGAGCCGCCCTCCCACTGACCAGATCAGCGCTACAGAACCTGAGAGCGCCGTGACTCGCTCCTGTCCCTCAGGCTGAGTGGTCGCTCCCCAGTGTCCCCTCGTGACACTCGGTATCGTTGTGCTGCTTTTGCCCTTGAAATCTGCCTAATTCCATTTGCCTGCTGTGTGCCTGCTTGCCGAGTTGTTCTTTTTGCAATTTAATTAATTATATGTGCCGCTTTCACTGTTTGTGCGCGTTTTGACTAGCGCGACGCTGTGCTCCCCCCTCCGCCTCCATTTTGTTGTTGTTGTGATCCCTGGAGCCCGCCCCGCCTCCCAGCTGAGCCGCCCTCCCACTGACCAGATCAGCGCTACAGAACCTGAGAGCGCCGTGACTCGCTCCTGTCCCTCAGGCTGAGTGGTCGCTCCCCAGTGTCCCCTCGTGACACTCGGTATCGTTGTGCTGCTTTTGCCCTTGAAATCTGCCTAATTCCATTTGCCTGCTGTGTGCCTGCTTGCCGAGTTGTTCTTTTTGCAATTTAATTAATTATATGTGCCGCTTTCACTGTTTGTGCGCGTTTTGACTAGCGCGACGCTGTGCTCCCCCCTCCGCCTCCATTTTGTTGTTGTTGTGATCCCTGGAGCCCGCCCCGCCTCCCAGCTGAGCCGCCCTCCCACTGACCAGATCAGCGCTACAGAACCTGAGAGCGCCGTGACTCGCTCCTGTCCCTCAGGCTGAGTGGTCGCTCCCCAGTGTCCCCTCGTGACACTCGGTATCGTTGTGCTGCTTTTGCCCTTGAAATCTGCCTAATTCCATTTGCCTGCTGTGTGCCTGCTTGCCGAGTTGTTCTTTTTGCAATTTAATTAATTATATGTGCCGCTTTCACTGTTTGTGCGCGTTTTGACTAGCGCGACGCTGTGCTCCCCCCTCCGCCTCCATTTTGTTGTTGTTGTGATCCCTGGAGCCCGCCCCGCCTCCCAGCTGAGCCGCCCTCCCACTGACCAGATCAGCGCTACAGAACCTGAGAGCGCCGTGACTCGCTCCTGTCCCTCAGGCTGAGTGGTCGCTCCCCAGTGTCCCCTCGTGACACTCGGTATCGTTGTGCTGCTTTTGCCCTTGAAATCTGCCTAATTCCATTTGCCTGCTGTGTGCCTGCTTGCCGAGTTGTTCTTTTTGCAATTTAATTAATTATATGTGCCGCTTTCACTGTTTGTGCGCGTTTTGACTAGCGCGACGCTGTGCTCCCCCCTCCGCCTCCATTTTGTTGTTGTTGTGATCCCTGGAGCCCGCCCCGCCTCCCAGCTGAGCCGCCCTCCCACTGACCAGATCAGCGCTACAGAACCTGAGAGCGCCGTGACTCGCTCCTGTCCCTCAGGCTGAGTGGTCGCTCCCCAGTGTCCCCTCGTGACACTCGGTATCGTTGTGCTGCTTTTGCCCTTGAAATCTGCCTAATTCCATTTGCCTGCTGTGTGCCTGCTTGCCGAGTTGTTCTTTTTGCAATTTAATTAATTATATGTGCCGCTTTCACTGTTTGTGCGCGTTTTGACTAGCGCGACGCTGTGCTCCCCCCTCCGCCTCCATTTTGTTGTTGTTGTGATCCCTGGAGCCCGCCCCGCCTCCCAGCTGAGCCGCCCTCGCCCCTCCCCCTTCCCACCATCCTTATATGACAGCAGCCCAAGCGCGCAGCGTCCACGCGCAGCGACCGCGCCCAATCCGCGCCGAAGGTGCGCCAAAGGTAAGCCCGTCTACGCCCGTCCGCGCCTGGACCGCGCCCAGCGCCATACCCCCTGGTCCCCGTCCCTCCCAGCCCTCCCGCATTACCTACGATGCCGCCTCCCTCCTAGCCCTCAACCCCGGTCGCGCCCCCAACTGCGTCAACGCCGCCCCTGGACACACCCATGGACCTTTCTCTTGCTACTCCTGCAAATTCATCGGCACCAACAACATCTCCGCTACGACCACAACACAGATTCCCGACCCCAACCACCTACAGTGCATCCTTCTCAACACCCGATCGGTCCACAGGCACGCCATTGACCTATGGAATCTTCTAGACACCATCTCTCCAGACGTCGCCTTCCTAACGGAAACATGGATGAATGCTTCCTCCGCACCGGACATCACCATTGCCGTCCCTGGAGACTATAAGATCATTCGCAAAGACCGTACCAGCCACACAGGAGGAGGAATCGCTATTGTCCATAAGAAATCAATCCGCATCTCAACCAGCTCTGACGCCAACCTCGCCAACTCCGAACACCTTCACTTCCAGATCCACATTGACCCCAAGACCACACTCAGAGGCACCCTCCTCTACAGACCACCAGGACCCCGCGCAAAATTCAGTGAAGACATCACGGACTTCATCACTCCTCACGCGCTCCCCTCCAAAGACTACATCCTTCTGGGAGACCTCAACTTTCACCTTGAAAAAATCAACGACCGCAACACCACCACCCTCCTGGACAACCTCGCCAACCTCGGACTTAAACAACTGGTCACTTCCCCCACCCACATCGCAGGTCACACACTCGACCCCATCTTCACCTCCAGCAATCATGTCTCCTTCAGCCACACTACGGATCTCCTCTGGACCGACCACAGCTGCGTTCACTTCCCCTACAACAAGCCAAAACCCACCAACCACCTCCAACCAACTCTGCAAAGAAACTGGAACAAAATCACCACGGACCAGATCTCCGCATCGCTCCTTCTTAACACCCCAGCCCACTCTTCTAACGTAAACGAAGCCGCCACCAACCTGACCCTATGGTTATCCAACACCGCCGACACCTTAGCACCACTGAAGAAACGTCAAAGCAAACCCGGCAGCAAAAAGGCCTCATGGTTCAACGATGATCTCAAGAAGTCCAAGAAACTCTGCCGCTACCTTGAAAAGGCCTGGAAAAAAGACCCAACCACCAGCACCAAGGACGCCCTCAAAAACGCCACCCGCACTCACCACCAACTAATCCGAAAGGCCAAGAAAACAGCATTCAAGGATCGACTTGACAACAACGCCCACAACAGCAAGGAACTTTTCAACATCGTCAAGGAATTTTCCAATCCCTCAGCCAACTCCAACGACATCACCCCCTCTCAAGCCCTCTGCGACTCCCTAGCCTCATTCTTCCACAACAAGATTGCAGACATCCACAACAGCTTCGACAACCAACCCGGAAACCAACCCACCCTACCATTTGCTGAACATTCTCCCCCCGTGAACATCCTTAACGACTGGAACCCAATCTCCATTGAGGACACAATCCGCCTGATGAATTCCATCCACTCAGGATCCCCCACAGACCCATGTCCTCACCACATCTTCAACAAAGCAGACTCCGTCATAGCACCGCACCTCCGAGACGTCATCAACTGCTCCTTCAACTCCGCAACCTTCCCTGAGAGCTGGAAACACGCTGAACTCACCGCCCTCCTGAAAAAACCCACAGCGGACCCCACCGAACTCAAGAATTACCGCCCCATCTCGCTCCTTCCATTCCCGGCCAAAGTCATCGAAAAAGCTGTCAACAACCAACTCGCCGCCTTCCTCGAAGCCAACAAATCCCTCGATTCCTCACAATCTGGTTTCCGAGCAAAACACAGCACTGAGACCGCCCTCATCGCAGCAACAGACGACATCCGAACTCTATTGGACAATGGAGACACAGTCGCCCTCATCCTCCTCGACCTCTCTGCAGCTTTCGACACAGTCTGCCACAGCACCCTTTTACAATGCCTCAATAACATCGGAATCCAAGGAAAAGCACTTGATTGGATCACTTCGTTCCTCACCGGAAGAACCCAGAGAGTCCGCCTCCCACCATTCAAGTCCGAGGCCACTGAAGTCATTTGTGGCGTACCACAAGGATCCTCACTCAGCCCCACCCTCTTCAACGTATACATGAGCCCCCTCGCGGCCATCGCCCGCCAACACAACCTCAACATCATCTCTTACGCGGATGACACTCAACTAATCCTTTCCCTCACCAATGACCCCAGCACTGCCAAAACTAACCTACACGAAGGAATGAAAGAAGTTGCCGAATGGATGAAACAAAGCCGTCTGAAACTGAAGGAAAACAGTCACCCATGCTCTGGTCACGAGCCGTCTGGACTACGGAAACACCCTCTACGCAGGCACTACCGCCAAACTCCAGAAGAAACTCCAACGAATCCAAAACGCCTCAGCCAGGATCATATTAGACATCCCACGCAACGAACACATCTCTGGTCACCTTAAAGACCTCCACTGGCTACCCGTCAATAAGAGAATCTCTTTCCGACTGCTAACCCACGCACACAAATCACTCTATAACATCGGACCAGAATGCCTCAACTCACGACTATCCTTCTACACCCCCTCCCGCCAACTACGTTCTTCCAGCCAAGCCCTCGCCACTGTACCTCGCATCAACAAGACCACCATGGGAGGCAGATCCTTCTCATACCTAGCTGCTAAAACATGGAACTCACTCCCTGCTTACCTCCGCCTTACCCAGAACCACCTAGCAGTCAGAAAGCAACTTAAAACGTGGATATTTGACAAGTAATCCTCCTCCCCTTTCTAAGCGCCTTGAGACCCTCTGGGTATGTAGTGCGCTATATAAATTCTCTGACTTGACTTGACTTGACTAACAGCACTTATAGAGTGGCATGTGTGCTTGTGTGAGAGAAGTAGGGCATAAAGAGTAGCTAAGGTGCTGCACAAAGGTTGATGATCATGTTGTAGCAGTTCTTTCACAGATGGTAATTACAAATGTAGTTTTATGGCCAAGAGAACAGTATATAAATGAAGCAAAACCACAACTAAATTATATCAATTGTTACAAAAAGATGAATGTCCCAGACTTAAATCTAGTGTAAGAGAGGTTATTTTCAGACACTCAAAGAATGGAATGAAATGGGTCTGCTGTCACATGAAGAATATAACTTTTTGAGGGATTACCATCTGATAACAACTGTTATGTAATTAATTCCAAAGATACATAAAAATCCAATTGAACCGCATGGACATTCAATAATTTCTGCAATAGGAAGTCTGATGGAGTGTACTTCCAAATATGTGGAATATTTTTTGCAGGAACATGTACAAAATTTACCATCCCTCATATATCCTGGGAACATGATTACCTGTAAGTCTCAATGGATGTAACATCTCTTTACACTAGCATCACTCTTAAAGACAGCCAGCAGGCGCTGACATTTTTCTTGGTGTAAAATTATTAACTTTAATGAACCATAGTAAAATGCTTCTAGAAATGTCTGAAATGTGTCTTGAGAATACATATTTTCTATTTGAAAACCAGCTGTACAAACAAATGAACAGAACAGTTATGGGCCACTGCTAGAAATTATAAGAGTGCCAAAATAAGTTTTACATCACACTTTGGCACACAGACAGTACTGTACCATTCAAAAGATGCTTAATACATTCTAGCATCTAATATGCAGTGATCCAGTTATTGGAAGCAAGGTACCAAAAAGATTAGGCATGCCTACAAAAGAGTGAGTTCGATAAAGGATAATCTAGTAAAAAACACTCTACCAGAACCTGACTCAGCAGGCCTAAGGGAAGTCAAGGCTTTCTTAAGTGTAGTAGATCTGCAAGGCATGTGAAAATGGCACCAATAAAACACATCACACAACACCGTTAGAACCTTGGCCACACAAAATCAGAGAGGCCTTGCTCTGTAAAACTGAACATGCTATATATGTTTTGGAATGTCTATGTGGATTTCACAACATAGGTAGCAGTAAACTCCCAGTGCACAAATGTATGCTGCAGCGCATAGCGCCATAAAAAAATGGAAAAGCACATATCCAGTTGCTCCTCACTTCTTAGCAACAGATAATAACAATGACAGGCTAATGAAATTCTGTGATTGATATGGTACTACGTTTGACAAAGAGAGGAGACTGTGAAAAAACCTTGAGAAAACATGGATCCAGTTACATATTAAGGTTTAATAGTAAGACCCCGACAGGTTTGAATACAGACGAGAAATTATATTCACATCTCTAATTGCTAGAACAGGTTTCTCACCAAGCTAACATTAAGGATTTTAATCTTATAATTATGTATGTTAATATATCACTCTCTTTCTGAAGAGACTTTGCTTTTTGTTTTTGTGTAACCGCTGAGATATATCATATGATATTTCAAATGTTACGTTTAAAAAATAAATTGGACTGTATTTTAAAGGCATGAGTGAAACATCAAGACAACATGCATTTTTATTTTAACATGCAAGTGGTCACAAGGGCATAAGAAAGGCATTGTATTACAATTTGCAAGCAGCATTGGCCACATGGTTCTGTAAAGTGTATATTAATATGCTCAGTGGAATACTGAATTTAATAAAGTTGTTTTGTGGTTCATAGCTCACTTAGGCACAATTTTGCAAATTACAGTTGGGAAATTGCAGTTGCAACAGAAAATTCTAATTGAAGGCAATAAGGCTGGATAAGGAATCAGATAATTTTATACATATATATGAAATAATATTATGCTCTAACATGATTTGGATGCCTGTTGATAACAAACAGTGCCTTGTAATTAATTCACCACCGTCTACGTTTAAAGTTCCCAAGAATTTTTATAAAACTTGCGATTAATCATGCAGTAATTCTTTTAATTTATAAGATCTAGGTGCCAATTGTGAAAATAAAATATAAGAAGTGTTTTTCCAAAATGAGAGAAAACAACTAGCTACATAGTATTTGTTCAGTCGTAGTGGTACTAGGCAATCCCATGACGTTGAAAGACTGTAAGTATTTTGAAAATGGCAGATTCTTTGTTCTGATCAAGGCTTCTTGGAAGTGGAAACGGGCTAAAATATCTTTTTGCAACAAGAACTTGTGCGCGGATATCTAATCGAGAGACAAGCTGAGACACTGTGGTGAAACATATCTATATATCTATATATATATATATTTATGTACACACACATCTATATTCGTTTATTTATGTAATGTATGTTATGATGACTAATAAATACACCTACACCCATAAAACATATACATGCATACATTGATATATTACTACATAGTTTAAAAAAAAATATGAATATATATACATTGGCAGGATAATTTCTCAATTTATATCAAGGTGTGTATATATATATATATTATAAAAGCACCTTTGGAGTATATATATATATATATATATATATATATATATATATATATATATATATATATATATATATATATATATATATATATATATATATATATATATTCACTGAAAAAACCATAGGTTATAGACCATATATAGTTAGGAATTAGCATTTAAAAAACCTTATTATACTCACACAAAACCATTGAAATTCCATATATAGTTAGTTGCACTAACTATATATCGCGCACCCGCAATCCACTGCTGATGATGTCACATATTACATCATTCATGACATGGTCAGTGACATCACTGATGACATCACTGATGACAACATCCAGTGATTATGTGTTTCTGTAAAGTTTAAATATGTTTTACATATTGAAGAATGAGTGGATGTATAAGTGTCTGAATGAAGGTTTTAGTAGGTGCGTGATTGACTGTATGAGTGAGTGATTAAATGCGTCTTACTGAACGCACGGGTTAGTGACTAAACTGTCTGAAAGTGTGCATCAGTATGTCTGTTGTTGTGCAAGCTGCTGCATGTGTTGATCAGTAGCTATATAAGTAGCTATATGGGTTATTGATTGGTTGCACAAGTATTTGTATGGGAGACTGAGTGTGTGTATGGCTGGCTGGGAGGTGTGTGACTCTGTGCAGATCAATGTGTACTTGTATCAGTGATTCTATAAGAGAGTAACTATGTGTTAGTATATGTTTCAAAAATGTAAGGTGTTCTGTGTTTAACTGTATAGATGAGAAAATGGAAGTGTGATTGATTCTTTTCAGGACTGACTAGGTGTGTGAGTAACTCCATGGATGAGTGGCAGAGTGTGAGTGTCTGTATAGGTGTATGAGTGCATATGATAGTGTTGTAAAGATGAGTGATTGTATGTATGAATGATTGTATGAGTGAATGTGTGTGTAGACATAGGAATCAGTGAGTGCGTATGTAGTAACTAGTATTGGTGTGTCAATGGTTTCAAAAATGATACTCTCTATTTAACACTGGGTGTAACGGAGGTTATATTACAGTGTGAGGAGATGCATTGTATTATCACATGAATGATATCATCAGTGATGTGATCATTGATGTCAAGTGAGATGTCATCAGTGATGTCATTTGAGATGTCATCAGTGATGTCATCAGTGATGTCACTGACCATGTCATGAATGATGTAATATGTGACATCATCAGCAGTGGATTGCGGGTGCGCGATATATAGTTAGTGCAACTAACTATATATGGAATTTCAATGGTTTTGTGTGAGTAAAATAAGGTTTTTTAAATGCTAATTCCTAACTATATATGGTCTATAACCTATGGTTTTTTCAGTGAATTTTCAAGGTTTTGTAAATGCTAATTCCTAACTATATATGGTCTATAACCTATGGTTTTTTCAGTGAATTTCAATGGTTTTTTAATAGCAAATATCATAAGCTGTCGAATGTCAAGTACGTGGTAAGTAAAAACATTTTCGTGTTTATGCACACTGATCTGCTTTGAATGCTGCCCCTCATTTCTATTAGGAGTACTCTCTCTTTGCAGATAGTGAAGGGTAGTTAACGCAGCCCTTTGCCCCCTTTGTAATCCGTCGTGCCTGCTTCTCTCTCCATTTGATTGATTGTTCTCTTTGGTTCATTCTCTATTTACAAACAAGCACAGAGTCAAAATACTCTGTTTAGTCTTTGCAGATAGCGAAAAACCGTGTAAAAAAACAAAAGGAATCGAGCAAAATCAGTAGGCCACTAATGGGATCTCTTTTTGACCTCGCTAAAATAGAAACATTAGGAACAACCTGTTGAAAATAGCAATGCGTATGTACATAAGCGGCGTTCATTTGTGTTCACAGTACCCCTTGTTGATTGTTTGAATCGAGCATTGAATTGTTCGAAGTTGGTTCTCTTAAGGATCTTCTCTGCCTGCAAACGAGGAAGAATAGGAATATTCTCTCTCCCTTTGCAGATAGTGAAGGGTAGGTAACGCAAGCCTTTAACACGTCGTACCTATTTCATTCCTCATTGATTGATTGATTGTCCGAACATTGACTGTTTGGGAATTAGTTCTTTTTGGAGGTATTCCCTGTTTGCAAATAAACGTAGGAAAATCTTTGCAAGTAGTGAAAGGGTACGTAATGCGGACCTTTCTCCCCCTTTGTAATCTGTCATGCCTATCTACTCCCCACTGATTGATGCACCTGTTTCACCCGGACCATTTACTAGACATACGTCATCTGGCCCGACCAGAGAGCACCCCTAGTGAAAAGGACATATGCAATAATAACGAAGTGATCACTGTATCCTGTTAACAGAAACTTTAGCATGAAACAACCTGGAAAGAAAAGAATAGGAAATCGAAAATCAGTAGGCCACTGATGAACATGAACTTTTATTAAACAACGAACAAAGAAACGATAACATAACGTAATGATAAAACCTATTAATGTCCTAGAAACAAGAAAACGTTAGAAATATGCCAGTGGTGAGAGACCAGAAAAACAGTAAGAGAAACCAAATCACCCCTCGCTGTCCCACCGCCTGCCACGCCCAAAAAATCGATAGACTAAGGAAAATGCAAGTCAGTAGAACATACGCCCCCACTCTGGAAACTTCCAAGGTGGGGCAGGGTTCCGGCTACGCCCAGCCGGGAGCAGCCCATATAAGGCAGGTCCTGCTGCCACGCCTCGGCCAGGAGATCCTAACGTAGGGTGTAGCCGGAGGAGAGGCCGAGACCAGCGGGACCCGGCCAGGGGATTGCCTTTACAACGCTGAACAGTTGCAGGGGGGGGAATGTCTCCTCGACCCTCCCCTCTCTCTCCCAGTCCGGCCGCGGTGGCCCTTGAGAGTTGCAGGTAGTCCCGCCACATGCTCTTCCGGTCCTGCCACCAACGGTCGGGGGGCCGAGGCCGACGGGATCCGGCTGCAGCCAATAAACCAAGAAACCCGTTCATGGGGCCAGAGCCAGGGGCGTCCGGCCGACATCTACCGGAAGCCCGGCCCGAAGACGGACGGGACACTTCTTCTTTCTTGTATAATTGCTGCAACAACCCTGGGGGGGGATGTCTTGCACATGCCTCCGACCCCCCCCCCCTCGTCCTCATCGCCTGGTCCGGCCATAACAAATCTCAAGCGAGACGCCGTGGGGTGCACTGGGAGGGAGAGACGGTGCGAACAGGCCTCTCCCGCCTCCCCAGGTGGAGGCTTCCCAGCTGCACCCTCAGCGCTCCAGGCGCCCGGAAAAGGGTTCTTCCACTGTGGCCATGCTGCAACGTCTCGCCCGGCAGGGTGGAGCCCGTCCGCTCATTTGACCCCGCGATCGCCAGTAGCTACCGAACTCTCAAAATGGCGGTCGACCTGGCAAGAGCGGGCCCAGCATAAAGAAATGGCCCGGTCACTGGTTGACTCCACCACCGTAGTCCTCCACGACCTTGAAGATTCTAGAGGAGCCGCGGGAGTCTCCGACCCCCGATGGGGAATGACTGCCATGATCACCTGTGGAGTGACAAAACTGTATCCGCGGGACGTCGGCGCCAGCCTCACTTTGAATTACTAGAATCCTGCAGACCTCACTTCCGGTGAAAGCACAGTGTGACCCGGTAGGAAAAATTGTTGCACCCCCTCCCCTTTTTGACTGATAGTTCAAACCACCGATCCTTTCCTTTGCCCTTTTAACGGAACTTTGGACTGCCTCCCCCTCTTTTACATTTTCTAGAGAAAACAAAACATTAACCACTACAATAACATAGCAGTTGACACCAGAACTGTTTTCAAATTGAAAACCAACAACATCTTCAACAGAATCCTTTTTGTTTCTGCTGTGACCCTGCTACAGCACAGGCATTGTCCCCAGCAGTAATTCTGCAATGCCGGTAAGAATAGCTGTGGTGCCTACTGGACTCACTCACCCCCGCGGCGCCCCACGCCATTATTTGCTGGGCGGCAACTTGCTAGACATCACTTTCGTGCCATCTAGATTTCAGCGCGTTCTGCTGCCTTGGAACTATTCGCACAACAGACCGCTACTGACAAGAATATTTCATTATTGGTGCTGTCAATTTCAATAAATCTATTGGATAATTCAAAAGAAATTGCCACGGTCTCTTCGTTGTTTAAATGTTTTTACTGTTTTTGTTTTGTTGTATATATTTATATGTTATTAAAGTTTTATATTCCTACTACTTTGTTGGAGTGCTATATATTTTTAATGTGACACATAATTGTAAAAACTTTGATGTACAAAGAGTGATTCCTGGAATCTTCCGCTTCAGGCTCGGTCCCCTCCCCAATCACAATACAGGATAGTTTTCAGATAGTAGGAACACGTGTGGTGTGACGGATCTCATCGGGTGTGGGCCTTGATCTACTATAACTCCTTTGAAGAGGGGTGATTCTTTACAGCTGGGGCCATAAACTACATCTGCAGGGCTAGCTGATAGCCTGGACAATCGGACACAGAGGAAGAGGAGTGTCAGAGGGTGCGGTAGTGAATAGGGCGAAAGGGAGGTGTCGGGTGGGCACAGTGTGATTCTCAGGGAAGAGCAGCACAGATGGGGGGAGGTTTATTGCCCATGCATAAGACAGAGAGCGGGGGTGACCAGTGCCTGGGGAAGATGCTTGCGAGGGTGAGGAGCCATGCTACGAATCGACAGCGTGCAGAGAGTGGGTCTGGTCAAGACATCTAAAATGGCTGCCGTGCACGACAAAAGTGTGGCATTTCAAAAAAGGCAAGATGGCGCAGACAATGTTTTTCAACACTTCCTCATTTCCTTCGAATCGAACGTTAACAGACGTTTGGGCATATTACCAAAGTTAAGCGATATTTATCGCTAACGATGCTTACCAACGAATTTTTTACCGCTAAGCATCATCAGAAATTATCGAAGATAAACCTTGCTATTATCAAGGTTTATCACAAATGCGATAATAAACGGCCGCAATGCATGAATATCGCTAAAAACTCAGCGATATTCATACATTACCGAGCTAATGCTCTTAGCCATGTTATCCACCTCCCATTGGATAACATGGCTAAGAACTGCTCAGGGCAGGTGTTACTTTTTGGAGATATTCGCGCTTAGCGCGAATATCTCCAAAAGTTGGTAATAGGAGATAGATATCTTGCATGTTGTAATGCAAGTTATTGTGGTATATGGAACTCATACCATAATCTCTCAGGAAAGCAGAAACTGATCCTTTTGGGACCGCCTAAAAAGGCCTAGGGGGTGAGGAGTACTCTACTTTGCCCCCTTTTCACGTTCCGAACTATTTTATTTTACTCTCTTCTGTAATTACACAAAATAGCAGCGATAAGATGCATCGGAGACACACAGTGAGAGAAAGGAGGCCGGAGATGAAGAAGAGATGTCAAATACACATTGGAGATAATATAGTGGCAGAAGGGAAGTAAATATGAGTAAACTTACCATGTAACATAAAAATGTTGCACTCTATACTATAAGTCTCATTTTATACTACAATCACTTCGCTACAACCTCATAAATTAAAAATAAAAATGAATAATGTCTCAAACAATTTTTGATTTCTAAATATAAATTTATTCTTCAGAATTTTCTAAATTTGAAAGAACTAGTAACATGTCCTCATCAGCAATGTCCTCATGAAAAGTCTCCAATAATGATTCTTGTAACTCTATGGTCTCCAAACACTCGATAAATTCGCCATCAAGAGATTGATCAAAAAAATCATTCAAGTCATCTCCTCCTTCTGACAATATTTCATTATTGGTGCTGTCAATTTCAATCAATGTAGTGGAATCATTCAAGTCATCTCCTCGTGACAATATTTCATTATTGGTGCTCTCAATTTCAATCAATGTAGTGGAATCATTCAAGTCATCTCCTCCTTGTGACAATATTTCATTATTGGTGCTGTCCATTTCAATCAATCTAATGGAATCATACAAGTCATCTCCTCCTTGTGACAATATTTCATTATTGCTGCTCTCAATTTCAATCAACGTAGTGGAATCATTCAAGTCATCTCCTTGTGACAATATTTCATTCTTGGTGCTGTCCATTTCAATCAATCTAATGGAATCATACAAGTCATGTCCTCCTTGTGACAATATTTCATTATTGGTGCTCTCAATTTCAATCAATGTAGTGGACAATTCAAAAGAAATTGCCACGGTCTCTTCATTGTGAGCCATTTTATTTTGAAATTGCTTGCTGTAAATTGCAGAAAAAAATAATCACTTTCATTTATCGTTTTTAGTAATACATAATATAAAACTAACTTTATCAAGTATTTAGTATAACAGAAGGACTGCAAATAAATAACAGAAAACATTTTTCAAATTATCTTCAAGTGTACAACATAGTTCCCCTTACAAATTAACAACTCACCTTTTTAAAAGTAGGAAAAGTGTTAGTACTGTGTAAATCAAACACCAGAAATTCACCACCAAAAATTCCTCACAAATGTACCTCAGACAGTAGTATCACAAAATGGCTGTGGTTTCCTCTCATTTGACATATATACATAACCAATTAACTTTCATCACACACAAATACAAAACCAAAGTAACATTTTAATTGGTTCTAAATTTCAACACTTTCAAATGTGTTTTCCCCATGCAATTTTCCATAGGACATTTACATACGTCTACAGCCTGAATGGCTGAACGGAATTACACCAAACTTGGCAAAATGGTACATCAAACCTAAGAGGTCAGGAAGGATCTACTATGCCCCCTTATGGTAATTTCCCCCTTCGCTTTGACCTCCTCTTGTCTCTCAATCCTACCGAGAGACAAGATGGCGGCCGCTACGGACTGTTTGGAATGTTGACAGACGCCGGAGAACCAATCAGCTTCGCAAAGCTCCGTAACGCGAAAAGTACGCGAAGCGGAGCGCTGTTACAGATATATATCTTTTTTTGAACGTTAATTTCTCAAAATCCACTGGAGCACATATATTGAGACCTAGCAAAGGCACATCGGGCTACCAGTCCCTAATATTTTACCAAGTTTCGTGCAAATCCATTCAGCCGTTCGATTATTATTATTATTTTTTTTTTTTGCCCCGCGGGGCCCTTTTAAAACCTCCACATCAAACCTAGGGGGTCAGCGAGGATCTACTATTCCCCCTTATGGTCATTTGCCCCTTCGCTTTGGCCTCTCTCTCGATCCTACCGAGAGACAAGATGGCGGCCGCTACGGACTGTTTGGAATGTTGACAGACGCCAGAGAACCAATCAGCTTCGCTTCACAAAGCTCCGTTGCGCGAAAAGTACGCGTCCTGGGCCGCTGCCCGGTCCGCTGTTACAGATATATATCTTTTTTTAAACTTTAATTTCTCAAAATCCACTGGAGTACATATATTGAGACCTACAAAAGGCACATCGGGCTACCAGTCCCTACAATTTTGCCAAGTTTCGTGCAAATCCATTCAGCCGTTCGGGCTAAAAGTGAGGCCAACCGCCCTATGGAAAACTCAATGTTAAAAACACGTTTTGGGACCCCCCTTTTTTCTCGGCCCCCACTGGACGAACCCCCCCCAAATTTTCAAGGGCTGCTCAGAAACAAAATGTGCCATTTTCCTGAAAATTTCAGCCAATTCCGTCCACAAACGCCAAAGTTATTAGACATAGAATTTTCAAAAAACCCATAGAGAAAAAATCCTAACTATATATACCTACTGGCGACCGCCAGTAGGTAATATATATATATATATGTATGTGTGGTATATGTATTATATAGCATAACATACAAAAACAGAATTGTATATAATATATGTATATATATATATATATATATATATATATATATATATATATATATATATATATATATATTTATACATATATATGCATATTATAAATAAACACATTCATATTTATATATAATATATATTGTATATATCAAACATATTGTTAAAAAAACATGTTTATTTTAATATATTTATATACATTATTAAATAAACAATTTTATTATTTATATATATCTGTCTATAACTTTAGCCATGAAAATAACAAGGATTATAGGGAGAAGCTATATTTAGGATGTCATATTTTATTCTTTCTATACACACCCAAGTTATAACTTACATTTATAAATGATGCACCACCTTCAAATTACTGTAAGTAGGTGACCTCTGTACACCGTCTGCTGACCTCACTCGGCAGACTACATTAACTATAAATTGCGCCTTCTCCATGCACTGGTTATAGCCTTGGATATTACATGACTTATAATATGTGATATCATAGCATTCATAGCAACAGTATGACACCTTGCTTGCCATAATTTGTGAGACACAGTGTGTGGTAGAGTGACGAGTTATAGTTATTTAGTCTGGCAAGTGAGTTCAGCAGACTGCGTATGTTGGAGCTCTACCTTTAGTTGTTTGAAGGCTGTGCAGAATTCTGCATGTAATTTAGATTTATGAGTTATATTAATTTTAAGGTGGTGCGTAATTTGTAAATTTTAGTTCTAACTATACCTTTAGAATTTCTATTGTTTGTGTAGTTTATGTGGCGCTTCTATAGAAAGAATAAAACATGGCTTCCTAAATATAACCTCATCCCTATACTTTATTTTTTAATAGATATAATGATGGTTTCTATAGGTTTTGAATGTGTTGTGTATATGAAATCCTTGGTAAGTTATCACAGTGTTTGACGTGTATGATTTCTACAGTGACAGAGTGGTATAGTATAAAGTGTGAGTGAAATATTGGAAATGTAGGTGTGTAATAGTGCTCTTTCAATGTCAGTGTCTTGTAATTTTAAGAGAATGTAATTTTTTTTAAATATTTCGTCAGTACCGCTGTACAACCTAGAAACTACAGATGTACAACTGCGGTAATTCCCAATTGTAAAAAAGATTGTGATTGGCTAGAAACACAACCAGTCAGGGTAAACAGGAGTTTATTTTCCTTACTCATCATATTACGTGAGAATCTGTAAGGGGAAGGTATATTTGTGAGAAGTTCTAACATCTTCATAGGTGTCCTGTCATTTGCTGTTTGGGATGGCTGAGCAGTTGGATCCTGGACATCAAAAGGGACAGGAGGAGATAGAAGAAGAGGAGGAAGTACTGGCAGCAGATGATGAACCGGATAGCAGGAGGAAGAGGCTTTGTGAGTCGGTGGTCTTGTGTTTTTTTGCACTGGCACTGGGGAGAAGAAAGTTAATGCTCAACTGGTTATTTGCAACCTGTGCCAAAAGGTAATTTCAAGAGGTGCCGCCAGGCATCAATATTCATTTGCGACCACTGTAATGAAGAAGCATCTGGTGTCCATGCACTCCTCTAGATTGGGACGTGCTCAAAGAAGACGGCAAAAATAATTGGAAGAGTAGGATGTGAAAGATGTATCTGTGGGAAGTTAGGTCACCTCAGCCACACCTTCCACTTAAGCAGCTTCAGCACCCTCAGCAACCTCATCAGATGTAGTTTCTGTCCCTTCTACTGATAGTACGATACCCATGCACAGGTTGAGGCAAGACAGGGACATACTGGAACAGTATGGAAATACTGCAACTTACTGCCTCCTATGCCACAAAGTCATAGTGGTGGGTGATAAGTTAGGCAAAATGTTATTGGCCACGTCTGCCATCCTCAAAATCCCTAGTATTTCCCCCCTCCCTTGCATTTGTCGTTTGCTACTTTCAGTCGTGCTTTTGTTTGGTTGAAAACATTTTAAAGACATTTAAAGAATCAGAAAAGAAAAAAGAAATGGCTCTTTTCAGAACCACCAAAATATTTCAAGTAATATAGAGCTGATACCACTTATAAACCTATTTTTTACAGGCGACTTACATATGTCACTGAAGAGTAAATAGCAAAGAAAGGTAAGTGGAAGGTTAAAGTTTGACATTTAAAATAGTAGAACTTGTACATTATCAACATAAATATATAGGTATATCCCCATTTATATCAGGATTTTTAGAAGTAACTAAACGTTACTGAAGCCATCACTTAGGGGCTTATTACAATGGCGGACCGACTTCAGTCCATCCGCCATTTTTTTGTATTTGGGACTGCCCGCCTATAAGGTGGCAGTCCCACAGTAGGAATTACAATGCAACCGCCACCCAGGCAGTCGCATTGCCTATGTTTTGCATTGTGGCGAGGGCTGCTGACTGCAGCACCCGCCACAATTAAAAAAAAGGACAATTTACATTTCCCTGCACTACATGGCAGTCACCATGCGGTGCCTGCCATTTGGCTACAGTATATTTAGGGCGGTCCATCGGTGCCCCCCAGGTACCATGTCTGGGGGCCAAGGAGTTAGAGGGGCCCACTAAGGGCCCCCAAAGCCTTTTTTTTGCCTGCCTGTTCAAGGCAGGTTAATGACCATGAACAGTCAGGCGGAAAGGGACATCATAATCCCTATGGCGTTGCCTGGTAGGCACCGCCACTATTGTAGGGACTACGAACCCCTCTGCCGCACCGGCGGGCTGAAAAATCCCATCGGATGTGTGTTGGTTGGTCTTTACAACCACCACACATCTGCCCACCATCATAATATGGCGGGCAGTAAAGTTGGTTACGATGGCGGGCAGACCGCCACGACAGCCTGTCGGTGGCAGTCTCTTCACCATCATAATCGGGGCTTTAGTACTTAAACAGGTGAAGATTATCAAAATGTTGTAGTTGCCATGAAACAAACAGTTTTAAGTTCACTACATCTCATGTGTTTCCCCTCTGGGGATGAAAAAGCTTTTTTTGGTTTCCTTCTCTTGCTGTAAATTCTGTTTTGTCCTAAATGCTCTTTATCTCTGTTTTATATCCAGAAGTGCACTTATGTAATGAGGAGGATCTCCACATTCTTACCCAGATCTTGTGCCAACACGTTTCGACCTCTGTGAGGATTGGGAATACATAGGCTTTTCTGTGGAGGTCATCATCAGGGAATCAACTTGAATCTTGACCATACACGATCCCGATGCATGGGTAAGCTGCTATGCATAGGGCTTGAATTTACCAAGCAGAGAACCCCCTTCAACAAAAGAACTCATTATCAAAGAGTCATTTGGATGGTAAAAAGAAAGGATTTGCATCAGAAATGCAAACTGTTGAAAAACTCAGAGGGGAAACACATGAGATGTAGTGAACTTAAAATAATTTGAACACTGTACATCTTCACATTTCTCACGAGAATGTTGTCCCGCACATCCAACCTGGGCTTCTATTGGAATTCTAAAACACATATTAGGAAACCTATTATCGCCGTTTTAGCTGCAGTTTCCTGCTGCTAAAACGGCGATAATTTTAACGAGGTTCTTGCTAATATGCCCCATAATTCCCTTGTTGTCTTTCAGGAAATGTTTGGAAGATTAGCATTTGCTTCAAGTAGAAAGGTACATAGGTTGTTCCAGAGGTTTTCAGCACAGCTTAAAGTTTCTGTTCATACATTCTATTCAACATTTCTTCAAAAGCAATATTCATTGATTCCTCTCTGATATGCCATAATATTGATCAAGGTATGTTTTAGATTTTTGTCATTGCTTTGTACCTTTTCATGAAATATTTAGTAGGTATGTTAGTAACCACAGTTCCAGTTCGCATCACATGATCAATAGCATAAAAAGTAACAGCCAGTTCCCTTCCATACAATACTATGTAAGTAATATGTTGGCTAAAGTGTGGGTCCTCGGAATCAAATTTTGTAACTCAGTATTCAGAAGAAGAAATTTGAACAGGCCAATAATCATACCATCCTTTTTTTTCAGTGGGAAATAAATGTGGTTAACATCTGGCTACTAGTGTTAGATATAACTGGATGTCCTCTAGCTTGTCGCATTTGATAGAGCTCTAAAACATCACGAATCCTACCACTAGAATGTAGTAGACTCATACTGTAATGCTAACATATTCGTTCAGGGTCTTCAATATTGATCTTTTCAAATTGCACAATTATTTGTGTATGTGTAGATGGGAAGTAAGTAGCACAGATAGATAAAGTAACCAACCTTTACATTTTTATAGTGATATAGTTTTTATTAAGGTATGATGTGGCTTTTTGAACTTTGTCAAAACTTATTAATTCTTGCCAAATTGTTTTTTCGTCTGTAGGTACTCCATTGACTAATACCAGTAAAGGTTCTTCTAATTTGTGTTCTACTTCAAAAGTCTGCGTGTTTTTATGGAAATCCAATGGAAGGAAAACCACTTTTCCTTTCAGTGAATTTACTAAGTCATGAGGTTGAAATTTGCAAGATTATGTTTGCATTCCAATAATGTTTTGAAAAGGATGTACAGTTTGGATTAAAATACTTTCATATAAATTAAGTGTCCTCAGTTCTGATGGTATTTGAGAATTTTCCAAATTGTTATGAATTGTATGTGACGGCATGAAGTTATGGTGAATTTTTCCTAGGCAGTAAATGCATACCATCTGATAATCACAAACATCATATCTTTTTTTCCTAATTCAAAATATAATGACATTTTTCATCGCTAGTCTGTCTTCCTTTTGTGTTTTTCTGAAGAAGATAAATCTTTTTTGGGTGTTTCTTCATAATAGGTTCTTCTGCGGCAAATGCATATTTTCTGTGGTATTTCATAAATGGTTTCTTGAAATGACAGAATATCCATTTTATAAGTCTGCAATTTGAGTAATAGATTTTGTGATGGACTGTAAGTGTAGACAACATCTGAACAGTTATAATTTTCGCAAGGTACCTCAAGAATTAAATTATATTTAGTGTGTAATAGAATTTCAGTTGGATGTGAGTGAAGTAGTGCATATTTAAGTTGTTCCAATTCTATTACTGTTACTTTCACAGGGTATAATGTGCGTACCAGTTTTCTTATAGTGGAATGATGTGTGAAGAGCATTTTAATATGAGGGAAAGTTGAGTTATACATCTCGTTTTGAAGGCATCCTAAGGAAAGTCATTGTAGGCTCGTAATGCTCCTCAGTGGGTAATTGTCCAAATTGTGTAGTAATTTTAATTTCTTTTGGATTTTTGTTTGCTTAAATATCGGAAATATCCTCAGTTTAGGGATGGAAATATTTTTTATGTTGCACACTGAAGTGCAATTCCACACATAAACTGTTTTTTTCTCCTTTTGTCCTCAAAAGCTTCTTCAGATAGTCATTATATTTTTCTTCCATGCCTACTACAGTATCATGTGATACTTCATAATAAAGTCCTTAATATGTCACAGATAGAACCCAATTAATGTTCTGATGGTAAGTCTCTTGATGAAAGTATGGTTCGGTGCTGAATGTATGTCTCCAATTTCCTCAAAAAATATTGTAATGGTTTATTGTTGTTAGTTGGTTGTTACGTAGCCTATGTATTTTATTGTTTTCAATAGTACGTACCAGTCTTTTGCTGCGATTCATAATATCAATGAACAATTTTCTTTTTACAATGAAAGCTTTCTCAACAATGTGATGAACATATTGTTTCTGTAAGAGTTTGTCTGTCTGTTTTCTTTCAAAGGTAATGTTTTGTACTGAATTAGCAAGTACATACATTTAAATAGTTTTCAAATAATATACCTAATGGTGTCCCTTCATGTTCAACTGTGTAATGTGATGATATTTCCTTTTTTGTTTTGCCTAGATTGTTAGCAGACATATAGCTTGTGTTGAGAACCTTTTTGTCACTAACATACTTCTTATCAATAATTTTGTCATCAGAAACAGGCAGATTTGTTGTAATAGGCTTAACAGTACTCTTTTTCTTCAGTTTATATTTTCATTTTCTGTGTGATCAGTTTGTGCCTTATCACTCTTGAGTATAATTTCATTTTATTTTTTCACTGTAATGTTTGATAGCATATTCCAAATTTCTAGGAAATCTGTTGATGACAAGAAAGGAAACAGAAACTATTGTTGATATTATTATTTTGAATTAAATACTCCCCTTGTTGTAGTATACATTAGCAATTAGCAATTGGACTTGCTACCACTACAATGTAGCATTAATTACCTCTCACAGTTCCAAATAATGTGCAGCAAAAGCCTATTTTTTAAAGGTTTTTCCAAAATGTATGTCTGGAAATCCAGTAAGGTTGTATTCCAAGAGCCACCAGAGGTATTTAGTAGTATTGGGTTGTGTTTGTAGCCCACTTATTGTAATAATCTAAAAAGACTGTGTGTTACTTGTTGTTTCTTTTACTTATCTATGTTTCTAATTGACTTTTTATCACTCTTTGTGTGTATTAGACCTGGCCTGTGTTTGTGATGTAGTTAGATGAATTAACGAATGAGAGAAATGTTAAGTACTGTATTTCACTTTTAATATATGTTTTTATTGGTTGACATTATCATGTGACCAGACATTTGTGTGTCAATGGAATAAGTAATGTGTGAAGGAGTTAACCATAAAAAAGATGCACAAAGGGGATTATTAGTACCTACCCATGATCGTAGGTCTAGAGGGGAAACATATGGATACAAATAAATACCATGGTTGTAGAAAGTGCACTACTGAACCCATTTTCCGGCCTAAGTGGGCCATAGAAAATAAAGTAAAATACAATTAAATGCACTGCAGTGTACTGTATGTAATTATGATCATAGAGGCTGTAAAGTCTCCGTGGGCAAAGGTATCAAGGCAACACATGTCTGAATCGGTTATATACATTATAACAGATTGGTACACAATGCACAGTGCTGTTAACATATATTCACAAAAAGTATGTGTCAATTAATCAGCAAAAACATAAAGTACAGTTAATCATGCCGAAGTGGGCAATGGATAGTAGAAGTTCCAAAGTTGTGTGGTTCGCGTCACAGTGTGCACAAACTCGACATTGACAACTGAAAGAATCAAGCAAGAGACGGCTACATAAGTAGTGAAAGCTGTGCTCGCAGCACAGTTGGGTGCAAGAATTCTTCACACATTAAAGAAAAGGGATGTACTCCACGGAATGTCACTGTGGAGACTGAAGTCCATATGTAATGATACAGTCCATGCAAATACTGTAAATAAACATCCCCAGGCTAACTCAGGGGCATAAAATGTCAACATATGATGCTGTCAAATAATGGCGCCCAAAGTGCAAAACATAAACCTAACCAAATAAAGTGTAATATTCTTATCTGAAGTGCATCAACACTGTGACTTATAATGAAGAACAGTGTAGGGGGACCCATACGTTCTGTAGTGTGCATGTCCAGGAGTACACCTTCCTTTCCTCCTGTAAGAGAAATACACAGAGGATAAAACCGATTAAAGAATATAAGTACACCATCACAGAGGCAGAGGTCACATGTCTAATACAAAACACAGCGAGTAACAATCGGAGTGGCAACAGAACATGATCAGTCATTGTGAAGGTGTATTTTGAGTTCCTCGTCCTGGTTCAAACCTCTAGCATGAGGGGTTTCAAGCACTGTAATGAGTTAGGATTCTCTTTTCCTCATTCTGATTCATTTTATGACACTCCAGTGCATGCCATCCCCTTTGTGCTACTCCACTCTAAAGCTATTCCACTGTCAACAACTTCACTCTAGGACACTACACTCTATGCTATTCTACTCCATGCCACTCCACAGTATGCCACTTCAATGTACTCCACTGACCTCTATGCTATTCCTTTGTAAGCCACTGCACTTCACACCACTCCACTGTACGGTACTCCACTATGCACCACATCACTTTATAACAATCCACTGTACACTATTACACTGCTTATAACTTCAATCCATGGTACCACACTCTACACCACCCTACTCAATAAATATCCACTCTACCATAGTACCCACTATGCTATTCCATTGTACAACACTCTACTCAACGCTGCTCTACTATGTGCTACTCCATTCTATGTCACTACACTGTAGTCCAGTAACGCTCATTGTTATTCCACTCTATATCATTCTTCTGTATTCTACTCCACAGTATGGCACTCCATTCTACAGCACTATATTCTAAGCTATATCGCCGTACGCCATTCCACTCCACAACACTCCACTCTACCTCACTCCACAATATGCTATTACACTGTGCCCTACTACACTTTACCCACCTACACTGTACCGGGCTCCACTACACAACACTCCACTCTACGCCATTAGACTGTATGCCACTCCTCTCCACACCATTCCAGCCTATGCTATTCCACTGTATCTCACTCCTCTGTATTCCACTCTACTCTGTGCTACTCCACTGTACTCCACCATACTCTATGCCACCCTACTCTATGCTATAACACTCTACACCTCCGCACTCATTGCCACTCCACTCTACCCAACTCCAGTGTATACTCTTACACTGTAGACCACTCCATTGTAAGTCACTCTACTCTATGCTATTCCACTGTCTGCCACTCTACTCTAACACACTACAGTGTACCCCACTGCACTACTCCACTGTGCGACACTCCAGTCTACGCTACTTCTCTGTACACTACTACACTATACACCAGTACATTCTACACTATTCCACTGTACACAACTCCACTGTATGTCACTTCACTCTATGCCATTACACTTTATGACACTCCACTCTATAGCACTTTAATGTACACTATTCCAGTGTATGCCACTCCACTGTGCACCACTGAACTCTATGTCACTCTACTTCCATTACATTCTACTCCTCTCCACTCTATGCCACTCCAGTGTACGCAACTGAACTGTACGGCACTCCACTATATGCTGCTCTACTCTACGACAATGCACTGTATGCTATTACACTGTACATCACTTCATTCTATACCACTCCACTCTCCAGCACTCCACTCCAATTCGCTCTACTCTACTAAACTCTATCTTATTCTACTTCACAACATTCCATTCTATGGCATTGTACTATATGCCATTGCACTATTTGCCACTACACTCTGTTTCTCTACACTGTATGACAATAACAGTCAACATTATTCCACCCTACACCCCTCCCAATACACAGTCCCTGGAACCACTCTGCAACAGTCCACAGTATACTCTACTCCAGTCCACACTATTCCACTGTATGCCACTACAGTGTACCTCACTGCACTCAACACCACTCCACTCTATAACACTCAACTGTACGCCACTCCACTCTGTGCAACTCTACTGAACACCACTTTACTATATGCTATTCTACTCTACAGCACCCCACTCTAACACACCCCAGTTCATGCCACTGCACTTTACTCCACTATATGCTATTTTATTATATGCTGCTCAACTGTACGACACTCCAGCCTACACCACTCCTCTATGCAGTATGCACTACTACAGTATACACCAATACACTCTACATTATTTCACTGTAGCTAACACCATTGTACAGCACTCCACTCTATGCCATTCCACTCTAAGATAACTCCATTCTACAGCACTCTAATATACACTATTCCACTGTATGCACTGCACTATAACTCCAACCCACTCTACTCAATGTCACTGCACTCTAAGCCACTCCAATCAATGCCAGTCCAGTCTATGCCAATGCACTGTACACCACTTCAGTATATGCCACCCATTCTCTGATAATCCGCTATACTGTACTACATTCTACACTATTCCACTGTACGACACTTTGTATGGCACTCTACTGTTTGCTATTCCACCATATGTTACTCCGCTCCGCATCACTATACTGTACGCCAGTAATACTCAATGTTATTACACTCTAAGCCACTCCACTGTACTCTACTCCACTGTATGCCACTCCACTCTATGACACTGCACTCTATGCTAATCCACTGTATGACACTGCATTTTAGAACACTCCATTCTAACCACTCCACAGCATGCTATTACACTGTACGCCAATACAGTCTACCCCACTACACTTTACTCTGCTGCACTCTACAACACTTCACTGTACGGCGTTCTACTCTACAATACGCCACCAGACAGTTCTAGAACACTCCACTGTATGCCACTTTACTCCATGCCACTTCACTGTACTCCAATCAACTCTATGCCATTTCACTACACGCCAACTTACTGTAACTCCACTCCACTTTACGCCACTCCACTCTACTCTATGCCACTCCAGTTTATGCCACTCCACTCTAAGCCACTATACACTATTCAAGTTGAAGTTCAAGTTCAATTTTATTGCATGATTAATAAAAATCGTTACAATCTTCATTCAGGTAAAAAAGTAATAAATTACATACTATAGAAATATACGTTCATTATTAGACACCCTATATGATTGAATCTAAACCACTATACTCTACACTATTTCACCCTACCCTAATCCCATTTATGCTATTCCATTCTATTCTATTCCACTGCATGCAACTCCACTTGCACCACGTCCCTCTGCGCTATTAAACTCTACGCCATTCCACTCTATGCCACTCCAGTATATGTCATTTCAATCTCTGTCACTACACTACGACACTGTACTGTATGACACACCACTATACACTTTTGCATTCTGTGTCACTCCACTCCATGACACTCCACTTTACACTATTTTACTGTATGCCACCACACTGTACCTCACTCCAATGTACACCACTCCATTCTACATCACTACACTCTATGTTACTCCACTGTAAGCTCTTCCATTCTACCACACTCCACTCTTTGCCCCTACACTCTACTCTATTTTACTGTACACCACTCCACAACACACCACTGTATGCTATTTAACTCTACTACCCTCCACTGTACGCCACTCACTGTACTGCACTACACTGTGCAACTCTCCAGTCTATGCCACTCTACTTTATGCCGTTCTACTATAATCTATTTCACTGTACGCCACTCTACTCTAATGTATGCAGTGTATGCCAATGCACCTTACACCACTCCATTGTACACTATTCCAATGTATACTGCTCAACTGTATGACATGCCAGTCTAAGCCACTTCATTGTATGATACTACACTATACGTGTCTCCACTATTCCACAGTACTCAACTCCATTGTATGACACTCCACTCTATGTTATTACACTCTATGCTACTCCACTTGATGCCACTCAACTCTACCCCACTCCACTCTATGCCACTCTAATCTATGCCACTCCATTCTATGCCACTCCAGTCTATGCTACTGCACTGTACGGTGCACAGACATAATATCGACTCCAAAATATCGTTTGGACAGAATATCGAGTTTGAAATATCGTTTGGACAAAATATCGACGGGACAGAATATAGACAGCCAAAATATCATTTTTAAGGTAAGTGAAGTAATATCGACTGTAAATAATATAGAAAGTGAAAATATCCAAGTATATAATCTAGATAGTAAAAAATATTGTTTTTTAAATAATATTTAATTATTTATAGTGTTTTTTATGTTATAATATGTGTGAAAAGTGTCATTTTATGTTATAATTATTTTTAATTAATGATTTTTTTTTAATTATTGTGTAATTTTATTCTGTAGCGGGTTGTGGGTTTATAGGGGAATAGGGTGGGAAGTAATTTAATTATAATTCATTAAATATGTAAATTTATTAATTGGTAGTAATATTTAATTAATTGGTAATGAAATAATATTTGTTAATTATTTAAAATGTAATTGGTAATTAATTTAATTTAATTGATTAATTGCTAATTATGTAAATTTAAATAATTTATTTCCTGTAGCGGGTTGTGGGTTTATAGGGGAATAGGGTGGGAAGTAATTTAATTATAATTAATTAAATATGTAAATTTAATAATTGGTAGTAATATTTAATTAATTGTCAATTAAAAATATTTGTTAATTAATTAAAATTTAATTGGTAATTAATTTAATTTAATTGATTAATTGCTAATTATGTTAAATTAAATTATTTATTTCCTGTAGCGGGTTGTGGGTTTATAGGGGAATAGAGTGGGAAGTAATGTAATAATAATTAATGAAATAATAACATTTATTTAATTGTATTTAATATAAAATAATTGTAAATTAATTTTTAATTATCAAATAAATAATTGGTAATTAGTTATAAATTAGTATTAATAGGTAACTAATTGAAATATTTTAGGGTTCAGGGTCAGTTTTTAGTTTTTGGGTAAAGGGGTATTTTTAGGGTTCAGGGTCAGTTTTTAGTTTTTGGGTAAAGGGGTATTTTTAGGGTTCAGGGTCAGTTTTTAGATTTTGGGTAAAGGGGTATTTTTAGGGTTCAGGGTCAGTTTTTAGTTTTTGGGTAAAGGGGTATTTTTAGGGTTCAGGGTCAGTTTTTAGTTTTTGGGTAAAGGGGTATTTTTAGGGTTCAGGGTCAGTTTTTGATTTTTGGGTAAAGGGGTATTTTTAGGGTTCAGGGTCAGTTTTTAGTTTTTGGGTAAAGGGGTATTTTTAGGGTTCAGGGTCAGTTTGGGGTTTTTGGGTAAAGGGTTTTTTTTAGGGTTCAGGGTCAGTTTTGGGTTTTTGGGGTACAGGGGTACAGTGTAAAAATAAAGTAAAATTAAATTTACATTAAATTAATTTAATGAAATGAAATGAAATGAAATTATATTAAATTAATTTTAAATAATTTAAATTAAAAAAATTATTATATACTTACCAATACTTACGTTGTAATGGTATGTGTTGTAAAGGTATCTGCGTTGTAAAAACATGCGTTGTAAAAACATGCGTTGTAATAGTTTTTGCGTTGTAAAAATTTTGTTGTAATGGTAGTGCGTTGTAAAAGTTGCGTTGTAACGTCATATATCCACTGTTGCACTCTTTGGAGTGGGAATAGTAATTTTAACCCCTACGCTATCCAACGCTTTCCCTACTGTTGCACCCACTGGAGTGGGAATAGTAATTTTTACTCTTTTGTATTTGTACGTTAATAATATTGGCTATTATTTAATTAAATTTTGTTACTATATATATATGTTTTAAGAATTATGATTAAAAATATATGATTTTTTTACTTTCATTAATTATTTAATTATTAAAAGTTATTTTAAGTATTGTTAAGTATATTTTAGTAATTAATTTTTTATATTAATGTAATTAAACATTGTTTTTATTAAAGTCGATATTTTTTACAACTATATTTTTGTAAACGATATTTTTAACTCGATATTTTTGTACTTACCTGTTTGTAGATAGAAACTCGATATTTTGTCTCTCGATATTTTGTCAACGATATTTTTGTTGGTCGATATTCTGTCCCTCGATATTATTTCAGTGATCCGCACTGTACGCCACTCCACTCTGTGACAATCCGCTGTACCCTATTATACTATTCATGAGTCAATTCTTTGCCACTCCACTCTCCCCTATAACACTCCACCCTATTCCACTGACTCCATTGTACACCATTATACTGTGCGGTATTCCACTATATACCATTCCACTCAATGTCACTAGAGTGTACACCAGTAACAAGTAACGTTATTCTACTCTACACCATTCTACCATACTCCCCTTTACTGTATGGCTCTCCACTTTTTGACACTCCAATGTACGCTATTCTACTGTACGCCAGTGCACTCTATGCTACTCAGCTCTGCAACTTTCCACTCAAGAATATTCAACTTTACATCACCCAGCTATACATCCCAGGATGCTTGTTTCCAGTCCAGGAAAGACATGTCCTGGCAGTTCGGCCTGGACTGTTCCCATGGGGAGCGGGTCAAGACTAATTTGCATATGGCTGGGTCCAAACTGGGGTGGCGTGGGGAGCAGAGAAACTATGGATTCAACCCAGATGTGTGACTGGGGGGGGAATGTTTGATTTTTTTAGCGTTCTGCCCATTATTTGTTCTTTTTTGTCTTGTTTTGCAAGACAGATTTGGCAGGTGTTTCTGTGTGCTCAGCATTATTTGCAAATAGGAGTATGCACTAGTGAAATATGTTTTAGCGGTAGGAATCATATACCCTAGGTACGCTAGTAGTGGAAGAGCTATGGCCTTTTGTATGTGTATTTACAAAATAAATCCATCACGGACTACTGTGGTAGTTCCACTGAAAAATCTAGGTAATACTGCAGTACCATAACAACCATTAAACAAAAAAGTTTACACATTATTCTTCATGAATTACATATACTTTAGGATGGCTCTTGAAAAAGGCTTTGGTTTCAAATGTGCAGCTAGATATGTACAAGCCATTTTTTTGATGGACAAAAACATATTGTTGCCATGGGAGAGATCACCACTCTAGTCAGGGATCGGGAGTTGCACGCCAAAGATAACCCCTGCTCACCCCCTTGGTAGCTTGGCACGAGCAGCTAGGCTTATCTCGGTGGCGATGTGTAAAGCATTTGCACAACACACACAGTAACAACACACTAGGCACACAACAAAAGGAACTCCACACAAGGTTATATAAAAATAGCCTTTGTATTATAATAAAAACACATCAGATAGTAATCACACAATATACACTGTGCCAAATGGCTCGCTCAATATTTACAAGGGATTATTTACTTAGCACAGGGCCACGTGGGCCACTGTCAGAATTAGCACTTGGTAAAGGAATAGTAAAAAGTAAGAATATATATGAAATCAGAACACAGCCAGTAATCACTGGCAGACACTATACTCAGCGTCAACCTGTAATATAAATCATAACAGGTACAGTATCACATAAGGCGAGAACTCTATTCTGCGCCAACCTCATAAGCAAAAATAGGATAAACCATAGTCTCCTAAACATCAGAAAATACACTTAGTAACATAACCTGCATTTGGGAATACATCAAACCTAGACCATAGTAGAGAAATGAAACAGTTTAGGACAGTAGGTAAAACCTTACAAGCATAAAAGCACATCTATAGCATAAATCAAGGTGCATAAATCATACTAAAACATTACATTTCCTAGTACATATAAAAATGACACAAGGGTCTTGCGCCCTACAAAACCTAATAGTCCCCAGGGCCAACCGGCCATCTCTAAGGGGCTCAAATGCCCTCTGTCCACAAAGTCAGGGCTGCTGCCTAAGCAGAGACAGTCACGGGGGCACACTTGGTGCAAACCTAAACGTGGCAGCTGCCCACTACTTGCTGGGCAGCTGGGAAGTTCAATGAAGGCTTAAACGTTGCAGGCTGGCACTAAGTGCTGCGCAGCTGTGCAGGCCAAGGTAGGGAGAAAGGAGTGCGTCTCACTCCTGGATTAAAGTACAGGTCCCCCTAAAAGAAAGAACCTAAATGGTGCAGCTGCCCACTACTTGCTGGGCAGCTGTGAAGTCAAAACTGCGACATGGGCTCTCAGTAGCCCTTTAAATAAATTGCGCAAAAGGTTGGAGCCATCTAGGCTCTGGAAATAAACAATGTACCCCCGGAGCACACTGTGAAGGGGGCTGCTGCCTTAAATAAATATGGCATGGGGGAGCCACTTAGGCTCTAAGAATGATTATATGTAATGGCGGAGCAATCTAGGCTCAAGAAATACTGGGGCCAAAGCGTGGGACGTTGGAGCCAACACTGGCTCTAAAACAAACATGTCCCCAACAACGTGGCAACTGCCCTCTAGCCAGCGGGGCAGCTGAGGAAGGAGATTGGGGCCCGGCACTACGGAGCCCTCTAGCCCCCACGGGGCTTGGAAATCAACTGGGGGCCCCCAGGGAGCCACACGGGGCTCAACGAGATACTGCCGGGTACACGGGGAGAAGGCCACTGCCGTACGGGGCTGCTCAAGCTTGTGCCATTAACAGTCACCAACACATGGGAGCCCCACTTACCGGAGCTTCCTGGGGCTGTGCACGACGCTCTCCTCTCGGCGCGGCCTCCGGGGGCCCCGCCACACACAACGCCTTGCTAGGGGCGGAGGCGCATCTTCACCCGGTCCCCATCTCGGGACCGGGACTTTTGCAAGAGAGCCCGCGGAGCTCTGCGCGGCTTCTCCCCGGCCACGGGGGGAAGCAGAAATGACGAGCCAGGCAAGGCCGCCTGGCTTCCGGGTCGGGAAGGGGCAGCGCCGGCAGCTCGGCGGTGATTTCAAGCGCGGCTTGGGCCGCGGCGGTGGAATGCTGGGTGGGCACCCGCTTGGATAAAAATAAAAGTCAGGAAGCGGCTATGACGCGGGGTGGGCACCCGCTAGAAATAATTAAATGAGTGGGGTGGGCACCCGCAAGGAAGTCAAGGATGGGGGAATCCCTAGACAGGGGGAATGCCTCAGCGGCGCGTAGTCCAGCGCTGCAGGGAGAGGACACAGTGCTCCCCAGAGAGAAACATAAAGTGCCCACAGGGCGCTGGGGGTAGCACAAAATCCTCCAGGATAAGAAAGGAGGCCAAAGTCTTTCCAAGGTCCTGGGAATAATCAAGGCAAAGCAAAAAGGGTTCCAGGGCAAGGGAAGGTCCCCCAGTCAGCAGTCCTTCAATCATCCAGGGGCTGGGCAGAGCCCAGGGAGGCATGCCTTCCCCTGAGCTCCAGCAGCAGCACACCCCTGGTAGTTTTAAGTCCGCAAACAAGAACAGTTACTTGGGGTCACAGCCCCTCTTTTATACACAGAAATCCTTTGTCTAAAAGGTGCAGGCAAGGGGAGAACCAGATGCAACTGGTTCTTGAACACTTTGTTTTGCTCAGCCCCTCTCCCTATTCACTGGACAGGCCAGGGACATCAGACACACCACAGGGGGTGGAGCCAGCATTGTAGAGGGAAGTCCCAGCCCTATTCAGGTCCCAGGTGTTCTCCTCCCTCCCATCAACATGCAGATCTCTCCATTTACCACCGGGGCAGACCCATCCTGACTCCTTGAGCCAGGCACACCAGCCAGCTCCAGCCAATCACAAGCCAGACAGTCAATTCACATTTACTGTACAGTCAGTCAGTCAATTTTCTTTATTCGATTATTAAAAATCATAAAAGAACGAGCAGTATTACATATCACAATTTCATTGAAGCACAAAACATTTTAACAAATTTAAAACATGCGATCATTGATATAAAAACAATTAATCTACAATACAACATACATAAATATCTAAAAAAGAGCTAAGAGAAAGGACATATTAAAACACAACTCATTTAGATAAATGGGAAAGAGAGAAAGTTCATTTTTCAAGAATAAAGTGCCTGTGCCTTGTGCGATGCTTGTTTAAACGTGCACCTGCAACCAGAAAACTAGCAACTGAGAAAGCTACTTTAACATTAGGGAGAAGTTGCAGAAACAACAGGGCTGGTTTAACCTGAATAAAGCCCTGGTTACGTAAAATAGGGAGCAGATAACTTTTCCTGATCTCAGTGTAATGTCCGCAGAACATAATAAAGTGCATCGTGTCCTGTGTTGAGAAGTGGTCACAGTCGCATGGTTCGGCGTCAACGGGTCTAGACCAACTTCTGAAGTTACCCAGTACGAAGTGAATTAAATCAAAACGAAATCTCGTTAAGAGAAAACGATGATAGGAATTTGTAATAAAAAGGAGATAAGGTTCCATTCCTGGAGCTGAGGAGAGCATACAATATTTCCTAACCGTAGGTTTTTTTAGCTCTGCTTCTTCCCTCTCCATAGCGTATAAATTTGTCAAGGTGTTTTTGACTGATTTTAAATCATCATAAGTTATCCCCGCTGGGGAAGAGAAGAGCTCCGGGCGGCCTGCCAAAGTAAGCTGCGATTTAACGTATCTTAACCAAGGAATGTAGAGAGCTCTATCCAGGGCTAAGCAATCTAATAAGATGGTATGATTTAAAGTAAGCTCCTGGTTGAGCCATGTTTTTATCCATCCAATCACTGGGGCTAGTTTTAAAATATCAGAGATATAGCCCAGACCTAACTCTGTATGTAACGCAAAGGTCGAAGTTGATTGGGGAACAGAGAGCAAAGATCTCAGAAATTTATTTTCTACATTCTGTATTTTGGCTGGACTAATATATCCCCAAATTACAGAGCCATACTGGGCGACTGACAAGCATTTGGATTTATAAACTTTGATGATACTTTCCATGGGACGGGCACCCAGTTTTTTGACAAACCCTAGCAGCCCTGCGGCCGCTCTAGCGACAGCGCTGCTTTTGGCCAAAAGCTGGGGGCCCCAAGTGCCCCTATCATCAAAAGTCACTCCTAAATATGGGAAGGAGGGGACTCTCTTAACCTCCTTTCCTGCACAGAAAAATGTTGGCGACTTTCTTTTCCTGCCTGCGGATCCCGCGATCATTACATGTGATTTATCTGTATTAATTTTCATGTCCAAAGATGACATAAAAATCCCAAACGATGTAAGGAGTTTGTTTAACGCAACTCCGGAGCGTGCCAGAAGGACAGCATTGTCCGCGTACAGGAGTACAGGTATCTTCGTCTACCCTGCACGCGGGATATCACTGTGGGATGTTAACATTACAGCCTCTAGATCATTAATATATAAAGTGAAGAGGAGGGGGGCAAGTATACACCCTTGCCTAACCCCCCTCTCGGACTTAAAGTGACAAGTGCATCTTCCTTCCCTAGTTACTCTGACTGAGGTCATGAGATCCTTGTGTAACTCAGCCAGGTATTCGACCAAGGGGGGGTCAAGACCCATGGCCAGGAGGATCCTCCACAGCTTTGCCCTGTTGACCAGGTCAAAAGCTGATGACAGGTCCATAAAGGCCATGTATAATGAACCCCCCTTGGCGATCACGTATTTATTTAAAATTAGTTCTAAGTTAAGACACTGGTCTAAAGTTCCTCTCTTGGCTCTAAAGCCATATTGTGCGTTAGATAAAATGCCCTTACTTTCTAAAATAAGGGTTAGTCTTGATAAAAGGACTCTCCCCAAAATGTTTACACTCGAATCGATAAGGGAAATTGGCCTGTAACAGGCCGGATCTGTCCTCTGACCCTTCTTAAAAATTGGCACTATGGTCGAGTTTGCCCAGCTAGAGGGGAAGATAAATTCCCTTGTAGCGTTAAAAATATTAGTTAAAATCTTAGAGCTAAAATCAGGGGCGCTCTTAAAAAAGTCTGCCGGAACCCCATCTGGTCCTGGTGCCTTTTTGCAGAGTGTATCATTGATAGCTTTTTTCACCTCCTCCTGAGTGAAAGGAGAGATGGGATTTGACGATTGGGAAGGGGGAAATACACATTCTGTATTCGTATTAGTTTGACAATAAATATTACTAAAATGTGTCACCCAATGTTCATCTGGGATAATACAGTCCGCTCTTTGATGGTCTAGCCCTACAAAATACGGGTGATTTATAACTGCCCAAAATTTAGCACTGTCTTTCTGTGTCTCAGGCAGTAACAGATTATTCCAGGCTTCATCTTTTATCTCGGATTTCCTCTTTCGAATAGCTAAGTTATATTGTTTTCTTAAAAAAGCTACCAATACTCTGTTTCTAGGTTTGTTCTTTAGGGCTTTGAGTAAAGTTGAATGAGCCTTAGAACAATTTGTATCAAACCATTTGGGGCCCTTTGTCTTGTTTGACTTAGCCTTCACAGTCAAATCTATATTAACTTGTTGACAAATAACACTGAAAGCCTCAACAATAGTAACGCTAGAGTTATTATTGTCTAAGCAAATGGCAACTTCTCCTTCGACCTTGGCCAGTGTGTCTTGTAGGAAGGTTATAGTGGTAACTTTATCCCATTTAAGCCTTCGATTTTGATCTCTCAACAAAAGGTCTGTTGCACAGGAATTGTCAGACGTCCTATTTCCCAAGACTCCCTGAGCTAAAACCTCTAAAATCACAGGATTATGATCGCTAAAAACAGAAGTTAATACTTTATAGACAAATACATCAAATAAAACTCTAAAAGATACAAAGATATAATCAATAATTGTGCCTCGATCCTTGCCCACATATGTCGGCGACCTCAAATCATTAGAACAGGTACAAAATTCATGAAGGTTAAAGGTAGCCAAAAACAGTTCCAGAGCCTCACCACTAGGTGTATGTTCGAAATGCGGCGTGGGAGAATATAAAAAAGATTCATCTGTTTCTCCTTGACAGCCTGCCTGGCAAGGGTGAATGTTAAAATCTCCCATGAGGATCACCTCATACCCGTGGGATCTATTCACAGTATAAGTGGATAAGAGGTCCTCTAGGGATACCAAATGCTCGGTAGGAAATTGACTGGCTGGGGAGTTATAAAAATTTATAAGTAAAATAGGATGGGAGTTTGATGAGGTCAATTCAACCATTAAACAATTTTTAGTATTAGACTTAATGTGCCTTGGTTTTCCTTTAACATCAAGTGAAATATATACAGCCAGCCCACCCCTTGCTCTACCTGCTTTACTGGGATCTGCAGGTACATAAAAATGAGAGTAGCCATCTAAAGCCAAACAATCTGATGTTTCCCAAGTTTCCTGGAAGGCAAGAATATCATAGTTTCTAATTAAGTCCAGCCAATTCTTATCTTTAAATTTAGCTCTGAGCCCGGCGATATTCCAGCTCATAATTCTTCGAGCCCCAACACTTACTGAAGAATGAGCTAACGGACCAAGAGGAAGCTGTGGACCCTTAGAGTTGTTATCTCCGGTTGGCAAAAGTCAATCGTTTTGGTCCATAAATGAGAGTGGCGCAAAGCGGTTAAAAAGTTCCAGTGGCTGTGAAACAGGATTAAATATTGGAGGATGACGATGACGGTGAACTGAGACGTTATTCCTTAAATCTTGGCCCCATCTGAAGTGAGAGTCCCAGTTGGTATCCCACCCTGGAGCGGGAGTCCTTGGAAAAGATACGTTCTGCTGTTCTCCGTAAAAAAAATTCAAAGTAAGGGGAACAACAGTGCCTCTTCTTCGTTGGGGAGGAAAGATATTTGCGAGAATATTGGGAAGAACGTCTGGATTTGAAAAGCTCACCGCCACACAGTCCCCTTTTAGTTTTTTTGGCCGGTTTCCTAGCCAAGGAACCCTAGTTACAGATTTAATCACGCTTGCAAGATGATGTTTCCCCCCAGGTGCTAGTCGCATATTGCTGGTTAACCAGTGTAGGGCTTTGCTGCAAAGTGAATTTGAACTTTCAGCTGTGCCCCCTTCTAATGGGGGAACATTAGCGAGGACCAGAACCACTGGTGTGGCCTCGACAATGAATTGCAAGGAATCCGTAGAATGAGTTTGAGCTTGTACTTGTATTTGTGCAGGAGGATTGTTAACCAAGGGGGTTGGATCTGATGTGGAACATGCTGGTATGGGACCCTCGTTTATAACTGATTGGGTTGGTTGCGTTGAATTCTCCCCAAGCGGTTCTATTCCATCTCCAGCGCCCATATCACTTCCTGCTTCAGCTCCTCTAAGGTTGTTATCCGGATGAGTGATTAACATAATGATTTTTTCAATACCACTTGCAGCTGTGTTTTGGAGTGCGCCTAACTTCTTGACCTCTGCTTGCAATTTATCGAGCTTAGATATGAGAGGTTTAACAATGATATTGATTTTCATGTCAATGAGATTGGCGATTTTCTCAAGTAGGGCTTCCTCAGAGGAACAAATAGGATGATCCTCAACATGAGTCACTTGTTTGTGTTTTGGAGTGGTTGCCCTCTTCCGCTTAGTCCCTGAGCGTAAACCCCCCCGCTTTGAGGGATTCTTTGTACATTGACGTTTAGGTCTACCAACATGTCCTATAAGAGATTGATCTAGGACGGAGACCTGTGACTGTGTGTCTTGCTCAGGGTCATGATCAATGTCAATGTCTATATTAACTTCAATGGGCAAGCCTTCAAAGACCGGAGTAACATTCTCCGGAGTTCCAGGTATAACTTGAGGTGTAATATTAGCAATAGAGTCTACGCTGTGAGTATCCTGTGTTATTGTTCCATCAAACAAAATAGAAGCAGATATAGGTGGGGATGGGCAAAGTAGATCAGGCGATAGGCTCAACCCCAAAGACTCCCTCCTTTGCATGTTGATTTTCTGAACAGTCTGAACCATATAATTATTTATCTTATTTTGTTGAATTGCAACAGGTTTTTTAGACATTGCTCAGACTGAATAATAACATTAGATGACACACAAGACTTACTTAAAGAAAAATCACTAAGGAGACACCTGCAGCGTTTCTGGCCCTGCTCCTGCCTCCTCCTGCCGATGAGGGCCGTAGAGGGCCCACCCTTTGCCCGGGCTTCGCCCCGGGCGTCCCGCTCGCGTCCCGCGACGCGGGGGTTCTCCCTCCTTTATGGTGCTCTTTTGGCGCTCACAGGGCGCTACCGCGACACTCAGACGCGCCGCCGCGTTGCCTGCCGGGATTTGAAGTCTCCCGGAGCGGCGGCGCGGTGTCCGATGCCCCTGGACTCTTGGCGGTGGCGGCGGTAATGGCGGTGAAGTCTACCGGCTTCTGTGGGCTTCACAAGGTAAGTGTGACTCTCGGCGGTGGCGGCGGTTTGTAGTTAATCTCCCCATTTACTGTACAGACATACCAACTTCTAGAAGTGGCACTTCTACACTAGACACAATAAATCTGCGCTCATCATCGCGCAGCATTTAATCTCACGAGTTCGCACATAGCAAACTCGACCTTGCACTCCCCACGCATCAGGAACTACCATGGACACACATATCCCACATGCATTCCTATGGGAGGGCAGGTCATCTCAGCACACACACTCAGAGTGCGCACGCACTTTACACTGATCCACAGTGCTAAAGTGCGCAGAGGCCTAAAATCACTACTACCATGTCAGAGGCTAAAGGCAAAAAGTTTAGCGGTGAACCTGCCAATAAGGCCCAAGTCCAAAACAACCCAAACACATACCATGTTTGTTTCACTCTCACATAAAGCTTTATGTAAATGTAAATGTAAATGTGTTGCATTTGTAAAGGGCACGGCTGCCCACGCGACGGGGTGTCCCGGCGCTGCACTCATACCGCCGCGAAACCCTTCCTGGCTTTTCCATGTGAAATGTCCACTCCTGGGCAACCTCAAGGTGAAGCCAGGCATCCAAGCGCTGCTGGGGCCGTTGTGGAGATTAAGCAAGCTATTGCCCAGAGTCACAGAGTGGGACCCATGATTAGACTAGGCACCGAGGCGAGAATTATCAGGTCCGGGGAGATTGAGTCCAAGAGCCACCGAGATGGGAATTGAACCCCGGTCCCGGCCCAGACCTCTGCATCAGGGTCTGCCGCTCTAACCATTGAGCCACGCTTATGAAACACTCACCTTTGAAACAGACATATATATATATATATCCTGGGGTTGACAAACCACCAATGGGATACAACATAACATTTCACACATTGGAAACAAACACAATAATTTGTTTTCCTTTTTGTTGGACTGCTAACATAGCCCAGTAATAACTAAAGAAGCACACATACTAAGAAATAAACTACACTGCATATATATAATATATCACACAGTACTAACACCATTGACACACAGATTTCTGGTCACATGATAATATCAACCAATACAAACATTATATTAGACGTGAAATGCAGCACATTTCTCTCATTCCTTATTTCATCTTACTACATCACAAACATGGGTTGCCTATAATACACACATTCAATGATCAGATGAAAGCAAAGACAAATAGAAACATAGACAAGTAATACAATCAACAAGAAACACATGATCTATTTGGAGTATAAGATTAAGAGGGCTACAAACAGCCTAATACTACTTAATTACCCTACTACATCCATAACCACTGTGGTGACTGTTGGAATACACCTTAGCTGGCTTTCCAGACATAAATATTGTAATAAGTATTAAAAAGTTGACATTTGCTGCACATAATTTGGAAATACTAGAGGTAAATAATTTTACATAGTAGTGGTAGCAAGACAAATTGCTAATTTATACAACAACAACTACAAAACAACAGAAGAGTACCTTAATATAAACTAATTAGGCAAGAGGAGAGGTCATAATTATTATTAGACCACCACCACCAACCATGAGTGGATGACATACCCGGGGGGGGGTGTATATATTGCAATGCACACACAGTGAGGAAAAGAGAAGAACCCTCAGGCACCCGCACTGGGCAGGTAGCTAGTCATCTTCATCGGGTTCCTGTTTGTTAGTACGTGAATAGTACCAGAAATATAGTGCTAATTAAAATGAGTCATGACTACTCCCCCGACAAAAAACTTTTTAATAAAGGGGTAGTACTAACCCAATTAAAAACAAAGTGAACAGTCGGACATGCGAAAAATCGTGTAAATTTGAACCTAATGTCCTAAAAAGAAGGTCAACATGTTTCAGCTATCGAACCAAAACTCGGTTCAGCATTCTTCAGGACCAATAAACGTTCTTACCTGTGAGGAGGTGCACACTAAGGCAACTGCTACAAACCAGGTAAATAGACAAAAAAGATATTACGAACTTGTAATCGATGCCCTGTGATTCTCAGGTACAAACACTCTCCTGTCATAGTGTTCTAAGTCTGTAAAAAAACACATAAAATAAATTGCTAAACATATGTGTATCCTCACTTACAAGCATACCAGCTAGATAAACACATTGCAGTCGTCTCACTCATACCACACCCCGTGAACCATCAACCAGTAAATAGATTTGGAATTTTTCTCCCCCAATATGGTGAAAAATACATAACAAGCCATTGTAACTAATATTATAATATTTTACAACGCTCCACCATCGCATATTCTCCAGATTTTGAAGAAATACATGGGTGCCGATGCATGACACAGATGTCCGCACGCATCGAGGTTTCTTAATAAACCAAGTTTGAGGTTCTTAGAATCAACCCAAATTTTTTCAAATATCATTAAAAACACAAAACAAATTTCCTTCGTAACATTTAAGAAGTGCCAGATTCTCAGAAATACGCCTTCAAAGTTTTAGAGCTCTTTAAATCTCGGTGTTATTTAACGTCTACTTACTCTATTAAAAGAGGCAGCAGGCTTCCTGGACACGTGGCAGGGGTAAACCTTCACGCCAGCGTCTATTTTGGAAATACACGACAAACTATGTTTCAGTATTGATGAGTGTCAGTTTGTGAATAAATAAAGATATGGGGTGATTAGTCAGCAGCTAGTAAGTGAACTTAAAAGGCACAGGACCATAATGACATGCCTACTTACTTTCTGGCTGGCGACTCCCCGTATCCACACCTAATTCAGTCACATCCACGGCCCGTATACACGGAGTCCGCGGATTCCGTTGGTATATAAACACCATCACGTGAATTGTGTTGGACGACGTCCAACGTCAGATCGCAAACACGTGATCGTTCACTGTTCCGTTTGTTTAAAGAGCAAGTATGCATTGGACCGAGTTTCAGCTTTTTTATCTTTTTTTCTTTATTCCAATAAGCAAAACTTTATCGTTAGTCAGCCAAACGAATTATATACAACAACAACAAGGGAAGTGTTTAATTCAACATAATAATATTAACAACACTTCTATTTCTTTTCATTAACAGGTTGCCTAGAAATTCTGATAACGCCTACCAAACATTACCATGAAAAAATAAAAATGAAATTTTACTCAAGAGAGATAAGGCACAAACAGATAATACAGAAAAAAGGAAATATGCATGGGATATGCATGAAAGAAAAAGAGTACTGGTAAGCCTGTTTCTGACTACCATATTATTGATAAGAAGCCTGTTATTGACAAAAAGGTTTTAAGCACATTATATATGTGCGCTGACCATAACAGCAAAATAAAAAAGGAGCATTTCATCACATTACACAGTTGTACAAGAAGGGACAGAATTAGGAATATTATATCAAAACAATTTAAAATATGCGTACTTGCTGATTTATTGTGAGAAAGTCCATTTGCAAGACAAACTCATACAGAAACAATATGTTCATCACATTGTTGAGAAAGCTTTCATGGAAAAAGAAAATTGTTCATTGCTATTATGAATCGCATCAAAAGCCTGGAATATTTAATTGGAAGCTGTAAAATGCAAAAGCTTCATGACAAACAACTAACAACAATAAACTTTTGCAATATTTTCAGAGGAAATCCAGCATGAAACCATTTCTTTATCAAGAGACTTACCATCAATACACTAATTGAGTCCTATCTGTGGCATTCGAAGGAAGTTGTTATGAAGTGTTAAAGGGTACTCTGTAGGCAAGTAAAACACTGAATCAATGACAAGTCTATCTGAAGACAATTTTAAAGGCAAAAGGACAAAGAGATACATTGAAAATATTTCCCTTCAGAAACTGAGGACATCCTGATGCTTTAAAATGCCTTCAAGAAAATGAGATGTGCAATTCAACTTTCCATCATAATAAAATGGTCTTCACAAATCATTCCACTATAAAAAAAGAGGAAAAAAACCTTCTACCCATCTTGTCAAAGGACCAGCAATATATTTGGAACAACCTAATTATGCTCTACTTCACGCAAATTCAATTGATGGTAACTCTATTACAGACTACATGCAATCAAAATATTTTGATTCAATTTGTGAAAATTATAACTAACCAGATGTTGTCTACACTCACAGTCCATTACAAATACCATTACTTAACTTAGAGAGTTATAAAAATGGATATTCTGCCATTTTGAGAAATTATTTTGGAAATAGCAAATAAAATATGCATTTCCTGTAGAAGAATGAATTACAAAAAATCCCAAAAAGGACTGATCTTCTTGAAAAAACACAAAATAAAGACAGAGTAGCATGGAGAAAATTAGCTATTTTTCTCATTGTGGAAGAAAGAGATGTTATTTGTGTTTATCAGATAGTGAACAACTATAGGAACATTAATGTATACACACACTACACTCTAGTGATACAAAGGGTGATGCTTATGAAGCGGGCATTCTGTTAGTATCTAGGAAAAAAACTCTTGAAGCCAGATGATACCCACACGTATTTCCTACTGGGATATGAGTATAGTATGAAGATGATCCTGTATACATTTCTGCTTCCAAATACTGAGCAACAAGATTATATTCAGACGACCCATGCTTTTGCCAAGATATTCATTACATTTTCACTCTATTGTATGAAAGGAAGCTGCCTGTTTCTTCTTATGCTGTTGCTCGTGATGTGTACTAAAACTGTGCTTACTAACATAACTGCTAAAAAATGTTTGTGGAAAAGTGCAACACAATGATGAAAATCTAGAATATAACTTAATCAATATTATGGCATGTCAGTGAGGAACCAAGGAATATTGGTGTCAAAAACATTGATAATTAAAATGTATGCTCATAAACATACAGCCACCTACTTGGTTTGTGTCTTTAAGCTGTGCTGAATACCTATGGGGAAACCTATATATATTTCTACTTTAAGCAAATGCTAATCTTCCAGACAGTTCCTCAAAGACAACAGGTGGATTATAGGCTTTATATCCTGCAAATGTTAACAGATTATGCATAACTATTTAACTAACAAGAATAATAATCCTCTTGAAAAAGTACTTGATTTCTTTTGGGGAAAAGAGTAGCAAGCAAGAGGTGCACCACATACTCATAAGCTTTTGTGGACTAAAGATGCACCTAAATTTGGAAATGACTCAGATGAACCTGTTCTACTTTTTATTGAACAATATGTCCCTTTTGCGATCCCTCATAAACTAGAAAGCAGCAGTAGCCTCATTAACAACGCTTAGTTATCCAAATAGGTCTGCAGTTGTTCAACTGGAAAGGGTATTACTTGTTGCAGTATCACACAATAATTCTTAATTAATTTGCTTCTCTTCTGATATCTCTTGCTTGAGGATTTCTAAGTATGTATGAAATTGTGGCAGTGAGATGTGATTTTATATGCATGAAAAGCTGTTTCATATGAGTCAAATGGTTATATAATGTCTTCTTGGTGTTAAGGTATAAATAGCTGAAAAAGTGTCAAGAAGTAGAATGGATGAGTTTGAAATTTCAATTTGTCAAGTTCAGCACGACCCAGAAAATATTGAAGTACTAGTATCGAAATCTAAATGCATAGCAACATAAAATACACAAGATGAACATGGATTATGTCAATGTAGTCATTTTAAACCTACATTGCAATATATCACAGGCCAAGCTGAAAGTGTCTAAAGCTTCCTTATCAAAGTAATAACTGCTTACATATATAAAGCTCTCATTACAAAATGATTATGTGTAGTTACTGTTCCAAATGGTTTAGCAGAACATAACATAAAATGTCTATTGTTAGTACCTGTGCAGTGTGATAATAAATTGGAATATTTAAAATTAAATAGTGATACATGCCAAGAACTCTGTAGCATTCTAACAAATTCCAAGTTTTGATTATAGATGAGGTCAGCATAGTCTCCAACTTCAGGATGGCTTTTGTTCACTTACGATGCAAGGAGTGCGAAGGATATCTTTTGATTCTCTATTGAGGGAAATATGCAATTGTATGACTTAATACAAATTACATCTGTAAATAGTGAGCTCATTTTCAGTGAATATAACAAATTATGAAGTATGTATACTATGTATACTACTTATCTCAGAGAATATCCAAGATGTTGCACACCAATGACAAAGAACCTCTGAAAGAACATTTTTATGTTATGTGACACACAGCTAATCACCTGTGAGGGTATTCGAGTGCTGAGTAGGGCAGGCCGGAGGGGAGAGGAGGAGATCATACCTGATTTGTCACCGCGGCCCCCAGAGACCTCAAGAATGTCCACCCCATCTCTCTTCTTCTCTTTCTGGCTAAAGTCATCGAGAAGACCGTCAACAAACAGCTGACAGCCTTCCTCGAGGCTCACAACCTGCTCGACCCGTCTCAGTCCGGATTCCGAGCCAACCACAGCACCGAGACTGACCTCATCTCAGCCACCAACGACATCAGGACCATGATGGACAACGGAGAAACAACCGCCCTCATCCTCCTGGACCTCTCGGCAGTCTTCGATACAGTCTGCCACCGCACTCTAATAACCCGCCTCTCCGACACCGGGATCCAAGGAAAGGCCATGGACTGGATCACCTCACCTCGTTCCTCTCTGACAGAACCCAGAGAGTTAGCCTCCCTCCCTTCCAATCAGAGGCCACCAGGATCATCTGCGGCGTAACCCAGGGCTCCACGCTCAGCCCAACCCTCTTCAACATCTACATGAGCCCCCTCGCCGCCATCGCACGCAAACACAACATCAACATCATCTCCTACGCCGACGACACCCAGCTGATACTCTCCCTCACCAAAGACCCAACCTCCAGGAAGGAATGAAAGACGTCGCAGTATGGATGAGACTCAGCCACCTGAAGCTGAACTCAGACAAAACGGAGGTCCTCATCCTCGGACAATCACCCTCTATTTGGGACGACTCCTGGTGGCCCACAGCACTAGGCTCCGCCCCGACACCAGCGGACCACGCACGCAACCTGGGCTTCATCCTGGACACATCCCTCACGATGATCAAGCAAGTCAACGCCGTCTCGTCCTCCTGCTCCGAAAGATCTTCAGATGGATCCCCACCGAAACCAGAAAGACCATCACCCTGGCCCTCGTCACTAGCCGACTGGACTACGGAAACGCCCTGTATGCAGGAACCACCGCCAAACTTCAGAACCGACTACAACGAATACAAAACGCCTCCGCACGACTCATCCTCGACATCCCCCGCCACAGCCACATATCCGCCCACCTGAGAAACCTGCACTGGCTCCCCGTCAACAAGAGGATCACGTTCAGGCTCCTCACCCACGCACACAAAGCACTCCACGACATAGGACCCGAATAACTCAACAGCCGCCTCTCATTCTACACCCCCACACGCCAACTCCGATCCTCCAACCTCGCCCTCGCCTCCATCCCACGGATTTGCAGAACCACCACCGGAGGAAGATCATTCTCCTACCTAGCAGCCAAGACATGGAACTCCCTCCCCACGCACTTACGAACGACCCAGGACCATCTCACCTTCAGGAAACACCTCAAGACCTGGCTCTTCGAGCAGTAGCAGCAGCAGGCTCTCGGACAGCAGCAGCCCCCCCCTTCTCCTTCCAGCACCTTGAGACCCTCACGGGTGAGTAGCCCGCTCTATAAAAGCCTGATTGATTGATTGATTGAACAGCCATGTCTTGAGGTTCCTCCAGAAGTCTGAGGGAGGTATAGGTTTTGAGGTGTTTCATGAGATTGTTCCAGGTCTTGGCTGCGAGGTATGAGAAGGAGCATCCTCAACTTCTGGTCTTCTTGATGTGAGGGAGGTGTGCTCTTGGTTGGGACATAGATTGAAGGTGTCAGGTGGGTTGGTAGAAGTTGAGGAGGTGGTTGAGGTAAGTTGGCACAAGGCTGTTGAGAGCTTTTTAGGTGTGGGTGAGTAGCCTGCACTTATATCTTTCCTGGGACTGGGAGCCAGTGGAGATTGTTGATGTGTGGAGAGATGTGGTTATTTCATGGGATGTTCAGGATGAGTCTGGCATTGTTCTGGGTGGTCTGGAGACGTAGGCTGGGATTCCTAGGACATTTCCGTAATGACAGCAACTATTGTTAAAAGCCTGGTGACCGTTCATCTGGTGTTTAGTGTGATCCACTTGAAAATCTTGTGTAGCATTCACAGGATATGAAAGAATGATGAGGAGACGGCGTTGATCAGTCTGCTCATGTAGAGGTTCATGTACAGAATGATCCTGAGCTTTTTGGTTTGGGCTGCAGGGGTGGGTGGGGGGACAAGTTTGGTGAGCCACCAAACGGCATCCGGGGCGGAGTTGTGGTTGCCAAAGATTATGACTTTGTAATTTTCTGTGTTGAGCTGGAGGCAGTTGTTTTTCATCCAAGCAACACTGTTGCTCATGAAGTTGGTGAAGTTTGCTATGGCTGTGCTGTTTGAGTCAGTAGGGAAAAGGATGAGCTGTGTGTCTTCAGTGTAGGATACTATGTTGATGCAGTGGGCTCTGATGATGTCTGTGTAGGGTGTCATGTAGACTTTGCAAAGTGTTGGGCTGAGCGACAATTCAAGAGGGACTCCACAGATGAGTTTATTGGGTTCTGAGGTGTAGAGACAAAGTCTAACTCATTGAGTTCTGTCTGTGAGGAAGGAAGATATCCACTTGAGAGCCGGTCCACCGATACTCAAGTGCTGAAGCTTTCTGATGAGTGACTTGTGGGAGACCATATCGAAAGCTGCAGAGAGGGTGAGGAGGATGAGTGTGGCCATTTCTCCTCTGTCAAGGATGTTTCTGATGTTATTTGTGGCCACAGTGAGAGCCATCTCTGTGCGGTGGCTGTTGCAAAAGTCTGAATGAGAACTGTTTAGGAGTTGAAGGAATTCTAGGGGGTCTGGGAGAAGGCTTTCCCCATTACGTTAGCTCGAAAAGGCAGGCGGAGATGAGTCTATAGTTGTTGAGGATGTTGGGGTCCCCTGTTGGTTTCGTCAATAAAGTGTTGACTTCTGCATCTTTCTAGCAAGACAGGAAGGTGGTAGTGGTTATGGAAGTGTTGATGATAGCGGTGAGCACGGGGTGTGGATGGTTCTTCCAAGGTTGTACATGTAGTGGGGGGAGCGGGATTGACTGAGCACATGAGTGGATGGTATTCATCAGGGCGGTGGTTTCTTTGTTTGAGAGGGGCTTCCAGTTGCTTAGCTGTTGCTTGGAGATGAGAGGTGTCTGGCTGGTTGGGCGAGTTCCTATCGATATGCTGTGGGTCAAATGTGTTGTAGATCTTGGCAATCTTCTGTTCAAAGAAGCTTGAGACGTCATTGTAGAGTGCTTGGGATAGGTTGATGTTATTGTTGGCAGTTGCAGGATTGGAGAACTCCTTGCAGATTGTGAAGAATTCTTTGCTGTTATTTGAGGTGGCATCGAGCCTGAGAGCTAGGGCCTTTTCTTGCATCTCATAGTTGTTGGTCATAGAGGTTGAGGGCGGCTTTGTATGTGCATCTTACTTTGGTGTTTCTGTCGAGTCTCCATTTTCTCTCAAGTTGTTTGCGGTGGTGCTTGGACTCCCTAGGGTAATTTGTTTACCAGATGGGCTGTTTTTTGTTTTTGTAGGTCAGGTTTCTGTTGAGAGCGATGAGGTTGATGCAGACTGTGAGCCCTTGATTGAATATCTTGGTGTCAACATTGCCGTTCCCAATGTGGTTGGGTGGGCATTCATCTAGGGCCTTGGTCCAGTTTTCTTTGGATATTTTGCCCCAGTGTCTTGATGGTGCTTTGGGTTTTTCTGGTGGAGTGGCATGATGGGCGGGTATCTTGAAATGCATGATGTAGTGGTCGGACCATGTGAGTGGGTTTATGGGAACAGTGGTGATTGTATTTGGAGGGGAAAATAGAGTTGAGGGTGTTTCCTCCTGTGTGGGTTGGTCCTTGGATGAGCTGGGTGAGTCTGAAGTTACTGAGGCTGTCAAGGAGGGCCATGGAGTTAGGGTCTGTGGTGTCTTCCAGGTAAACTTTGAGGCTCTGGAAGATGATGTAGTTGGTTAATCTGATGAAAAGGGAAGAGATGAAGTCTGCAATGTGGTTGCAGAATTCCACTCGGGGACCCAGGGGATGTTAGGCAAGGTTTCCCCTTATGGGTAGCATTGTAGTCTGTTTGTATTTTGGAAGTGGAAGTGTTCCATGAGGTTGGTGTCCAAGTTTGTGGAGGTGTTGCTGACTATCGTGTTTTATAGATGATCGTGAGTCCTCCACCTGGTACTGGGGTTCGGTACTGGTGTATGATTTTGTAGGCAGGCGGGATGGCTGCAGTGATGTCTGGGTTGAAGGCCGGGTTGAGCCATGTTTTGTTCAGGAAGAGAAGGTCAGCTGTGTTGCTGTTGAGGAGGTCCCAGATTTCAGTGGAGTGTTCTCTGAGGGACTGGACATTGAAGAGCATGGCAGACAGTTGGTGTGGGGGGTGATGGTGTGCATCAATTGTTTGGACCTTGTGGTAAATAAATAATTAAATACCGGTTCTATTTTTCGGAATAATCAATAAACAGGTAGCTCAATAAATAAGAGTCAGGATTCGAGGTATCTTGAGTTTTGCAGGTTTAATAAAGCATAAGGGACAGGAACAGGACAGCCTGCATGGGAATAGGATGGCAGCTGCCGGGGGGCAGGATCTGGGAATTGGCTGGCTTTTAATAACAGTGCATTAATATATATACTAAAAACAATTACATTGCATTCAATACAGTAGGCGTAGCAGTAGGCGGAGTTTGTAGCAGTCGCGAAAGATAAGGCATAAAGTGGGTGTAACAAGAGGTGTGTGCAGGGCGTATACATAGACATGTGATGCAAACGTAACAGATTATGTCATAAACGGGGCGGAAACATGGAGGGGGCTACCTAAGGAGCCGGGACCTCTAACCTAGTGGTGCGCGCAAACGGGCAATGACGTGTTACTAGGGAGAACTGGGGGCTATGACTTCTGCACTAGAAGAGGAGACTAAAGTCTGCGGAGTCAGAGCGACATGTACCTAACCATATCTAGTATCTGATGTTTAGAGAACATGTTGATAGAATCCAAAAGTTATCAGGGCAAAGGCTACTTGACACTAAGGCTGGTGCATACATTATTCTACATGTATTACGTGTGCAAGGAATATTTTATGAATATTACACAGTATTTCTCTTACATGGAGACATAAAGGCTAGACCATGACGGAAACTATTGATGCGATTCAGTAGCTTAGAAATGCAGAGAAGGAGGGCTGGACTGATAACTAGAAACATAACATACTCTTGGCAGACTGGGAGGCAGAGCCAGGCCTAGCCGGGCACTGCGAGGCAGGAAGTAAGTGAAGGGTCAGGGATGCAGGTGGGGGCTGTATCGCTCCTCGGAGAGGGTTCAGGAGACAGGAGCTGAATCTGGTGTCCAGGCCCTTTTGAGGCCTAGAAACGGGGACTTTATTCTGAATTAACGTGCACACTGTGAAACGTGGCAACATAGGTTTACATAGGCCTAATACTCGTAGCTTTCACGAGAACTGGAAACTGGCATACTAGAGTTGGACACAACTAGAATTGCGTCTTTAATCGATCATAGGGGAATACATATGCATATTAATCATGCACATATAACATAGGATGGGGAACACGTAGGGACACAGAACATGGCAAAATGTACTTTTCCACATTCCCTCCTTGTCACTACGTTTCCTTCAGGAAACATCAATATTCATGATACCATCTATCATTTCATACAGTATCATTTGCTCGTCTCGAATTGGCTTGGAACGGGACTTAGGACTAGGACTTGGAATACAGGATGTAGCACAAATGCCGCAAATTGCAGGGCCACATTGTAAACAGAGGCAGCAACTGAATATGATCATTACTGCTATACCTAGGAATGACAATACTTTCCATCCCCAGGCAGATATAATACTCCAAAACCAACCGGACCATGTCCAGGTGCCTGGATTCTGGTGTAACTGATGGGCAATTTTATGAAGTCTGGTTATAGCTGAATAAACAGACGGCGTGTTATTAGGAATGAAAATGCAGCAACTGGATCCGATGACTCTACATGCTCCTCCTCTATCGGCCAGTATGACGTCAAGAACGAGACGATTTTGGAGCACGACAAATCTCATAGCAGATTGCTCTTCGGTTAAATTACCTAGAGCAGAAGTAGTCTCATTCACTACTGCTTCAAGGGTTCTGGTTAACCTACGTATTAACTTACTATTCTGGACAGGGCCTATAAAAAAGAAGAAACCTTTATTAAAATCTTGATACTGTTCTAGAGTAGTTTCAGTTTGATCGACAATTGGGGACTCAATCTCCCTTCTATGTCTGATGTGTACTAGATGTGTGTTTCTATGATAATCAGATGGGGCTAGAAAAACTGGTGGCAGTAGGAAGGCAATGTAACATGTTCCATCCCAATCGAGGGGCAGACGAACATATGCGGTCTGACCACAAACAAAATAAGAATGACGTGATGCTTTGAAAATAGATTTCCCACTGTCACTATACTTGACAGTAGTAGTACAATCACTATGTCCTACATGTGCGGAACCATTCTTTCTGACACATAATTCGCCTTTGACTGGTAGTACTGAAATAGCAGGTAAGTCTGGAGTAGTATCGGATTGAACATTCAGGACCATAAAATTCGAGGAATAATTACCTAAATCATATACTTCATTTTCTAGATCTAACCCTGTTCTATGGGTGAGACCTTGCTTGTCTGGGAAACATGTACTATTCAGAAGGGACATATCAGTTGAGGATGACGTTAACGTGGACCATGCTCCACATGAACCATTATGTGAAAACGGATAAGGAAAGAGTGGCAGAACTCCCTTCGGTGTCTGGAAAGGGGGGAGTCGACCACACACCCAACAATTAGTGGCATTGCTGGTCTGGTGAATAGTGTAACATTCTGATAAATGTATTATTTCGCATAGCAAGACGATAGGATAGCTCGTGAGGAGGCAGATCACTAAATGTGTGCTCTACTGTAGTATTAGAAAACATATTTACATGAGAAATTGGAAAACATAAATGTAATGCATAACTTGTGCAGGTAACCATTAAACTCAAAAATAGAAGAAAACTTAGAACAATGATACATTTGATAGAGTTTTGACTAACTCTCTCACTATGGGGGTCTATCTCATACATGTCAGAAACCTGTCTAACCGTTTCACCCGAGGGGGACTTAGACAATTAAACTGGCTGACTTATTTTACTAGACCTGAGTTTCTTTTTATACTCCTGTTGCGGAGTTTCCTCTAACAGGGGAGGCTTGAGTTCAGTGTCAATTTTTAGGCAGTCTTTCGGAAAAAGGTAGTCCTTTGAAATGTTCTTGGCAAATGTTTTTATACGCAATCCATGGAATTTCTTGATATGGGACATATGTACCCAGCCTTTGCGGCCCTCCAACTTGGCCGTGGTCCTTGTGGTAAGTAAGACTAGGCGTGGCTCCCTCCAGCGGGGCTCCAGCGGACTTGAACGATCAAAGTTCCTGACCAATACGAGGTCGCCTGGAATGACCTCATGCGGTTTCACTTCAGTATTGTCTGGAAATGCAGCGGCAACCTGTGAACGACAAGAGTGTAGGGCAGACATCAAGGAAGCTAGGTAATCTGTCAGCATATTACTGGAAACATCTGTAATACTGCGGGGTCTAGGTGTACCCCACATGTTTGGGGGGCGGCCGAATACGACCTCATAAGGGGACAGACCTGATCTGGAATGTGCGACCATTCTCATGTAGAATAAAGCAACTGGCAGGGCAACTAGCCAGTCTACACCTTTCTCTTTACATGTCTTAGCAATACGGATTTTCAGGGTTTGATTATGTCTCTCTACGAGACCGGCTGCTTCAGGATGGCGCACACAATGGAACTTCCACTGGTACCCTAACAGAAGGGAAACATGTTTCATTAACTCGGATGAGAATGGCTGGCCGTTATCAGAATACACGACCCTAGGGAGTCCATAACGGGGAAAAAATTCACGAACCAACTGCTTGGCAGTGGTCGCTGCTGTGTAATCTGGAACTGGATATGCTTCTGTCCACCTGGACAAAGCGCATACAACTACAAGGACATACTTGAAACCTCGGCATCGCTCCATCTGAATATAATCCATCTGGAGGACTTCAAAAGGGTGGTCAGGAGGTTGGAATCCACCTTGTTCCACCGGGACACTTTTACCTGGATTGAACTGGCAACATATCATACAGGTACGGACTTTCTGCTTGGCTGCAGCTCGTAAATGCTTGTTGAACCAAAGGTTCTGAATACTGTCTAACATGGCTTTTTCTCCTAGGTGTGCTGGACTATGTGCGGTATTAATATTGACTTGAACCATAGAGTCGGGGAGAAACCATGTGGCTTTTCCCTTCGTCACCCATCCCTGATCTGTCTGGACCCCTCCTTGTTCGGACCATTTCTTGATTTCTTCAGGAGTAGCATGTAACTGTATGTCTATGACATCTTGTGTAGGGTCCTTAACTGTCATACAGGTAGTCTGTTCTGGAGTGGATGTCTGTGTCTTGTTAACTGGAATGTCTGGTGTCTGAGCTGTAAGCTTGGCTGTTCGATCTGCTAGATCGTTACCTTGGGAAATGATGTCAGTAACTTTCGTATGTGCCTTGCACTTCATGATAGCGATAGCTGTCGGTAAATGTATTGCATCTAACAGAGCTTGAATAAGAAGACCATGCTGAATCTTGGTTCCATGAGAAGTCATGAAACCTCTCTCCTGCCAGAGTACTCCGAAGTCGTGTACAACTCCGAATGCGTAACGTGAATCTGTATATATGTTTACTTTCAGGTTCTTGGCACGTATGCAGGCTTGGGTCAGAGCAACTAGCTCTGCTGCTTGAGCAGACAGGATGTCAATACGGTGTGTCTCTATAACTTCAGTTTCAGTAGTCACTGCATACGCGGCTACTAGTTCTCCTGTACTTGTTCTCATACATGAACCATCCACATAAAGTGTCAGGTCGGGATCTGGTAATGCAATATCTGTCAAATCTTGTCTTGGCTTTGTCATGGTGTTAACAACTTCCACACAGTCATGTGTGGCAGGATTGGAAGTAACTGACGGTAACAGTGTAGCGGGATTCAGAACGTTGCAGCGTCTGATTTCTATGTGTGGCTGGAACAGTGTCAGTTCATAACCTGTTAAACGTGCAATAGTCAAGTGCTGGGTCTGTGTTCGGTTTAAAAGAACTTCCACGGAGTGTGGAACTTGTACTGTCAGGGAGTGTCCTAACACTATGGAATCACTTTGTCTGATAGCTAGAGCTGTGGCTGCAACTGACTTGAGGCACGCAGGCAGAGCCTGGGCTACTGGATCTAATGTGCTCGAAAAATAAGCACAAGGCTTGTATTGTCCTGCTTGATCTTGTGTGAGAACAGATAATGCTGTACCTTCACGTTCTGTGACAAAAAGTGTAAAAGGCTTACTGTAGTTCGGTGTAGCTAGAACAGGAGCTTGGCATAAAGCTTTCTTTAATTCATTAAAAGCAAGTGTATGTTCGGATGTCCAAGAGAGGACAGTCGATACGGCTGCCTCCTGTGTCGTTAACTGTATCAGTGGCTTGGCTAGATATGCATACTGAGGAATCCATTGTCTGCAATAGGAAGTGAGGCCGATAAAAGCTCGTACCTCCTTCTGGGTCTTGGGCTGAGGAAGACTCGCTATTAACTGGATACGGTCAGGTGTCAACTGCCTACCCCTCTTGGACAGTAAGTGTCCTAAGTAGACCACTTGCTGGACACAGAACTGGAGCTTTGAAGGGGACACCTTGTGCCCCATCTCGGCTAGGAAATACAGAACTGTAAGTGACGCACGCTCGCAGTCACGTTCAGAACGGGCTGTGATCAGTAGATCATCGACATACTGGAGCAGGGCAGTGTCAGTTGGCATGTGAATATTGTCTAGTTGTCTCTTAAGTGCTTGACTGTAAATACTAGGACTTTCTGTGAAACCTTGAGGAGCTCGTGTGAATTTATAGCTCATTCCATTTAAACAGAATCCGAAAAGGTACTGGCTGTCTGGATGAATGGGGACACTGAAAAATGCGTTCTTGAGGTCTATAACTGTGAAGAACGTAGCTTCAGAATCAATGGCTGTCAATAGGGAAGAAATATCTGGAACTACTGGGTACTGGGGAATGATACATTTATTAAGTTCTCGAAGGTCAATCACTAATCGATATACTGGAGGTGCATTTGGATCAGTACGTTTCATGACTGGAATGATAGGAGAATTACATACATTGGAGTCAGTTTCTACAACCACTCCTTGAACAATGAGCTCGTCAATAATTTTGGATAAGGCTGCTACAGCCTCAGGTGGCAATTTGTACTGTCTGATTCGTGGCAGGACAACACCTTGTTTCAGAGTCACACGATGGGGTGTGATTTGCATACAACCAACATCAGTTGGACCTTGTGCCCATAGATGCTGGGGGACATTCAGTAATCTTGGATCAAAATCACGTAATACATAATGACCCTTATAGTCCCTTAAAAACAAACGAACTCCCTCTGGGGAGCAACAAATTACTGCACCTAATTCTTTTAATGTCTTGATGCCTAACAAATTTTCTGGACATGACTTTGTAAGTAACAAATCAGTAGTTCGGGACAATGGACCTACTTCTAGAGAAACTGGTTTCGAAATCTCGTTAACAATTGGCTTTCCTGAAAATCCAAGGGAAACATTTCTTGAGCCTGAGAGCGGAGCCCCTGGAACCTCGTCATGACTGATAGTAGTCCTACTTGCCCCTGTATCAATCAGAAACTTTCTGTCTTTCCCTAATACTTGACTGTGAACATAGGGACCCTCTTGATCTACAGGTATCTCGATGAGAGGCAAGCCTACCTCCCTCTCTAGGCTGTTTCATGAATACTGCTGGTACTCTGGATACTCGGACTGTGCGTACTGGTACATCTGTTGTGTAACATGCTGTGTTGCAGCTATAGGCTGCGGTACTGTAACTGTCTGTTGTGCATTCTGTGGTGACTGAGAAGTCTGTGTAACTTGTTCTTGTCTAGGCGGACGTGGTCTTTCTTTAGTCTTACCAGTAGCTATCTTGTGTTTCAGAACTGCACACTCGTTTATAAAATGACCTGGCTGTTTACAATAATTGCAGGTCCCTTTAACGGGAACTGCAGTATGACTGGCTTGATTCGGACCCCTCTTCTGACTGTCTTGGGGAACAGATTGTGCAACTAATACTTTCATTTTCGTATCTTTCATACGTTTCCTTTCGTGTTCTTGCTCTTCTCTGATTCTATTCTGGTGATACTGGAGCATTTGAAGCATTTGTGACGGAGTATTAGCTTGCCAGGTACTTTCGACTTTCAAAACTCGATTTTTGACTTGTGGGCTTGAATTCTCGACTAGTTTAGTAACAAAAAGATGAGGGTATGACTCGCTACTTGTCTTCAGACCACTATTAATAATAAAACATTTCTCGAATCTAGAATAAAAATCACTAGTATCTTCGTCTGGTTTCTGTTTACAGGCTGAGATGGCATCCCAGTCTTCCTTTTTTGTGGCTAGTAATCTTGGCAAAACTTGTATCAATAACTCAGGTAATTCTTTACATTTATCTCCAAGACCGGTACCTGGTACACGTGCATTATCTTCAGCTTCTAGAGCTGTCCAATCTATCTTTTTCTCTCCCAACTCCCATTCTTTTTCCTTGAGTTTTTCATATATGCCCGCAGGCAACAGGACCTTTAACATTTTAATGATATCTGGATACGTGTATTCTCCCATACGGAGCATGTCCTTTAATTCACGGTGGAACCCTGCTGGATCTTTGTCGTGACAGGGAATTAACTTCTTCATCTCTAAGAGTTCCATCTTGGTAATCGGGGTGTAAACAAATACTCGTTCTAGATCGCCACCCGTTCCTCTAACTGGGTGGACTTCTCGTAACGGATGCTGTCTGTCTATATAGAATGGTTTACTGTCTGGAGGTGAGACATGAACAAAATGCGGATTCAGAAATGTTCGGTATTTGTGGCGCTGTTCTAGAATGACACTAATTAGATCGGTACCTAGACCTTTCCATCTATACTGTAGTAACTCGTTTAATACATCATGTAACGGACCTGGATCGGAATGTTGACCCTCATACAGAGTGATGAGGTGCTGGATCATATACATACCCACCAGTCGCTGCTCGGCTGGGGATAGTTTCAGAAACATTTGTGCCACTATTTCGTCTGGAAAAGTGGTAGAATCAGTAGTCCATTGGACTGCTGATCGGGCTAGTTCTTGTTCATGCATAGTACTAAGTTCACTATAACCTATTCGTGATTTCAGGATTTTATCTGTAGCTTGGAATACTTGTTCGAGGGAACACTGTTCTGGTACTGGAGAAGGAACAGTTTTCTTGTAGTCTAGACGTGAATGTCGGTCGGAAAGTCTAGTTCTACCTACATACGCTATTCTGGAAGGATTCTCGTCGTCTACCTCTTCAGTAGAAGAGTCATTTTCTTTCTCGGTTGCTTGTGTTGCTTCTCGTTTCTCGTGTAACTTTATTATTTCTTTACGGATTTTCTTGTACATACTCTCTATACTGTTCTGTGTCTTGTGTCTTCCCTCGGCTATATGGTCACTCCACCTGGTCAGGACTTTCATTTCTTCTGGATCTTTTCCTGGATAATCTTGTTCTCTTATTAAACAGTTAATTAGAAACTTTAAAATCATGAGCTGAATTTTGACTTTTCGTTGGACCATGGTGTCGCCAATACTTTCTGGATCTCTTCCTGTACGGATGAAATGATATATTCTGTCTAGATAACTTTTCATATTCGGCAGGGTGTCCAAATACTCGGTCACCCTTCTTACACGCAATGAATACAAGACCATATCATCATCGCCTGGGACTGGATCATAACGGCATTCTGTAAGGGCTCGCTTGATATCTGCAACTGACTGAAATTTGGGCGAGCGCTGTAACGCTCGTTCATGTAACTCGAGTAACGTTAGACGTTTGTGTTGAGGCGGGGTACGAGGAGAACCTCCCCCCGCGGCTCCTAGACTGGAATCGTCGGTGTGTACTGTACGGGCTGGGAGAGTGACTGATGTAGCGGGTACTTGTACTGTAGGCTGGACCGGGGGTACCGTAACAGGTGCTGTAACGGGTGCCCCGGTGGCTAGAGGAACAGGAATGACATTATTTACAGGAGCTGGCGGAACAGAATTTGCATACTCCGGGACTGTGTCGTCCAAATAGGATGAGAGAAAAATATCAGCTGCAGTCGGTTTATGACGTAGCTTGGTCGGAACTAATGGTGGCGGGAAATTACTGGATGCCTCCGGGGTTGCTTTTGGCAAACCCTCGGCAAGAAGAGGGTACATACCCTTAATAAGGGCATTCCTCTGTCTGTCTGACTGTTCGGTTTTAACTCGTTCACCTACTTCGATTAATTCTTTTTCTTGGGCTCTTTCTGAGCATTCTCTACTTAATTCTGCTTTTCTGATTTCTTTTTCGGTTCTTTTATGAGATTCCTTGCGCCATAACTCGATGGCATCTTTCTGTGACTGTCTGGCTTTCTTTTTCCATAATACTTCTTCTACTCGCATGATGCACTCGGCATCCCATGTGCCTGATACAGGCCATCTATATTTCTCTTCGAGATGTCTGGTATAATCAGACCATAAATCTAGATATATTATGGCACTCAAGCCATGCTTATGATACATAAAATGTCCTGGACTGTCCCTAGGCGGGACAGGGACTGCTTCCTCGAGCAGCCCTTTTCTAGTTTTTAACTGACGTAACTTAGAGAACAGAGGCATACTTTAGGCTGAATCTGAACACAATACAATACACGATAAACACAATAATAACTTGAAGAAACAAATCACTCATACCACGATATTGAATACACATTGAAATAACATCTAAAATAACAGTTCGGACAGAATATTACCTGGAATACTGAGAACAGAAACACATGAATTTCTCGAGAACAGAACTTACTAGAATTACTTAGATGCACTGCTGAAACAGTACGAAACATACCGGTCTCATAAAGAGACACGTCAGGACCCGCATCCACCTAGGTGGACACTTCGTGTTGGATTTGCGTACCCAAACCCACGGACCAGAGACAAATTAATTGACCCTGTCTAGATACTACCCCAGCAACGGTACTCACCGGGCAGCAAGAACGGAAGGCCTCGGACTGGACTGGACTGCTACGACGACGGACGACGAACTTCGGACTTCAGTTACAGGTGGGCCTCCGGATACCTCCGACCTTGAACTCTCGGCTTGGGCTCTGGTCGGGACTCGCCGCGTTCCTCCACCGCCTCGTCTGGATGCTGGACCGCAACCTCCGTCTCCTCCGTGGACCTGAGGGATACTTGAAGCAGAAATATCTGCCGCTGCGCAGGATGGTTCCGTCACGGCTGCAGAGGATCAGGGGGCCTGCGTGGCTTCTCCGGCGCGTGGGGAAAGGGCAAGTCCCTGTTCGGGCGCCATTATGTGGTAAATAAATAATTAAATACCGGTTCTATTTTTCGGAATAATCAATAAACAGGTAGCTCAATAAATAAGAGTCAGGATTCGAGGTATCTTGAGTTTTGCAGGTTTAATAAAGCATAAGGGACAGGAACAGGACAGCCTGCATGGGAATAGGATGGCAGCTGCCGGGGGGCAGGATCTGGGAATTGGCTGGCTTTTAATAACAGTGCATTAATATATATACTAAAAACAATTACATTGCATTCAATACAGTAGGCGTAGCAGTAGGCGGAGTTTGTAGCAGTCGCGAAAGATAAGGCATAAAGTGGGTGTAACAAGAGGTGTGTGCAGGGCGTATACATAGACATGTGATGCAAACTGTTATAATATACTTATTACCTTTTTCATGTCTCCCCTCTTTGGTTCTCTCTCTGCCTGCTCAGCCTGCTATGATGTCATGTGGAATGTTAAGGTGGCTTTGTATAGAGCAAGAGCAGTTGGTGAGATGGGCTGAGCAGAGTGGACCTTGCTCCTGGTGGGGCTTTACCAGAGACTACCTGATTTACTAAGGATCTTCTTGTAACTGTATACCTGCTGACTTCAACCTGATTAAACCTACTTATACCACCTACAAGAGATGACTACCCCAATTACTTCGTTATAACACTGGCGACGTTTGGAAAAGAACCTACTTATGCTACCTTGGATGGATTTGACTTTTAAAACAGAAGTAAATCAAATAGTGTTTTTAAAGAAGCTCAGCAAGAATTGGGACTTAAAGATTTAAAGACTTAAAGTAAGTGAACATTTTCATATGGATTTCATGAAACTTGGCACCCTATTGCCCCACCAGTGACCCTGCCAACGGTCGCCCTTACTACATGGTGCCAGTTTCTATTAGCCCAGTTCCTATTGACCTGCCTACTACCTGGAAAATAGTCTCAACTTATATCTGATTGAAACTATTGAAATTCCAAATGAGCCCTTTTCGTTTATTGTAAAGGCTTGGCAACTGGGATCGATTTTCCCTTACTGAACTAAATTCTCCCCTCATCAGCGTTTTGCTGCGCTGTTATTTCAAGTGTATAACATACAGCGCAGTGGATTATCACCATGGATTTATTGGATTTATTCTCTTTGCACTTATTGCCTTAGGATTTTGAATTTCGAATTTACTTTTACATTTGGGAAGTTTCCTGTTTTCCCTTGGTTTCTTTCAGCGCTATTTTTCCTGTTTATTCTGCCCAAAAGCGATCTCCGCGTAACTTGTTTGTCTTCAAGTTTAAACCGTCTTACCTGCCATCCTCCGCGCTCCGGCCACTGCCTCGAGAGTTCCCTCGTTCTCTCTGTTCGGCCATCATCGACGCTGGAGTGTTGCTGGCATTCGCGACTGCGCGTCACCCCTCGGCAGAGCTCCGTCACCGAGTTCTCTGATACCGGCTTGCATTGCGCACTGCCCAAACGCGCGTGACGTCACCGCGCATACGTGACGTGCCGCCATCTTTAATGACTTGTTGCTTAGGCTGTAGTTACCTAGCAACTAAGTAAAGGAAAATTTATGCACTTTCACTAACGATCGACTCCTTTACCTCACTGCCTCTTTCAGCGCTGCCACCTTCAGTCTTCCAGCGACGTTTGACTTTATTTACCTTCGGATGTTTACTCTAGCCAACATCTTATTTACCTGAAAACTAACTTTATTATAGGTGGCAAACCTGGTTTTACATACGCTGATCTGAAGTTACATGCACTAAAGAGGATTTCATGGTGATTCTACGCTCAACCATGAAGGGAACTCAAGTATTCATGGTGCTGTTTGTAGCGCAATTATCTACTTACCTGCTGCATTTGGATTTTGGATGAATGAATATTAAATTAGACTTCCATGGATTTGGCTTCCTGTTTTGCTGACTGGACTTTCGGGTGAGGCATCGCTCACCTTAGACTACGGTGACCACGTTTTTTGTTTTAGTTTGTTTTGTTAATAATACCTTGTTTTATAATTACATATTCACAACTTTCTATTGGGGACATGTTACTGTCATTGATATGTGTATGACTTTTAAGTATGTATTGTCTGAATAATATTGTTATACGGAAGACGTCGCGAAGCTTCCTGTATTAACAATATTCATTACTTGAAACAACTCCCCGGAATTTGAGACACTTTTATCATTGCTGGTCACTTGTATTTTTGTCTCTTACTCTCTAGGGTGGTGTTAATGAGTATGAGTGTTTTTTCCTTGACTTTGTGTGGTGTGTCCCTTTTACGGTTGTGTGTGGGTGTTAGATGTATAGTGGTTTTCCTGGAATTTGTCATGAGCCTTGTTGATCCATGTTTTGTTTTCCATTAAGTGTGATTGTTCCCTTAGTTCTGTATTCTGGAGTGTCTTGTCTGCACGTTGTGCTTAGTTTTTTCTGAATTTATAAGTTTTGGTCAATTTCGTTCAGGATTTTTGAATTAAGAATTACCTTTAGTTTTTCAAGTGTGTGACGTGGGTTAAAGCTTGCCCACAGTTGTACGAGAGTGTCTTAGGTTTTAAATTACCCTTGGTTTTTGATTAGCATGTACATGCTGTGTGTGTTTACTTCACACATGGGTTAAGGGTTACCCTAGGTTTTTGATTTTTCTGGATGTACTTATTGCCTACACAGTCTGTGTGTGACGGGTACACACTCATTTACCTTCATTTTTGGGATTTAGTGCAGTTAAGGGTTGTATTCCCTGTTTTGCCCCGGTTCATCCGGATTTAGTTTTGTGCTGGTTTTGTTTTATCGCAGTTTTTATGAATGGCACATTAAGTTTTGGGCATAGTTTTGGATTTATTGGTTTTTAGAATGATTTATATTACATTGTTTTTCGTTTATTTTTGATCATTTTCAGGGAGAAGGAGGTATTGTATTGTCTTAATACTGTGTCTTCTTCTTTCTATTGGGAATGCGTTATCCATCTGGGCATTTCTTTTTGTACTAATGATCACAATCCATGGGGAGAGTTGAAATTGTAGCATTAGATAATGCATTTCTCTTCTTCTCCTTTTGGTTTTTATGAGATAATTATCTCTTCTTCCACTTGTTGCGTTTATTAATGCATTCTCTTATTCTCCCTTTCTTTAGGATAGATAAGAGATATTTTAGTTCTATGTTTTAATACTTTCTCTGTTTCTTCTTCCTTTGTTTGTTCAGTTATTAAGGAGGGGGATGTGTTATAATATACTTATTACCTTTTTCATGTCTCCCCTCTTTGGTTCTCTCTCTGCCTGCTCAGCCTGCTATGATGTCATGTGGAATGTTAAGGTGGCTTTGTATAGAGCAAGAGCAGTTGGTGAGATGGGCTGAGCAGAGTGGACCTTGCTCCTGGTGGGGCTTTACCAGAGACTACCTGATTTACTAAGGATCTTCTTGTAACTGTATACCTGCTGACTTCAACCTGATTAAACCTACTTATACCACCTACAAGAGATGACTACACCATTACTTCGTTATAACACAAACGTAACAGAATATGTCATAAACGGGGCGGAAACATGGAGGGGGCTACCTAAGGAGCCGGGACCTCTAACCTAGTGGTGCGCGCAAACGGGCAATGACGTGTTACTAGGGAGAACTGGGGGCTATGACTTCTGCACTAGAAGAGGAGACTAAAGTCTGCGGAGTCAGAGCGACATGTACCTAACCATATCTAGTATCTGATGTTTAGAGAACATGTTGATAGAATCCAAAAGTTATCAGGGCAAAGGCTACTTGACACTAAGGCTGGTGCATACATTATTCTACATGTATTACGTGTGCAAGGAATATTTTATGAATATTACACAGTATTTCTCTTACATGGAGACATAAAGGCTAGACCATGACGGAAACTATTGATGCGATTCAGTAGCTTAGAAATGCAGAGAAGGAGGGCTGGACTGATAACTAGAAACATAACATACTCTTGGCAGACTGGGAGGCAGAGCCAGGCCTAGCCGGGCACTGCGAGGCAGGAAGTAAGTGAAGGGTCAGGGATGCAGGTGGGGGCTGTATCGCTCCTCGGAGAGGGTTCAGGAGACAGGAGCTGAATCTGGTGTCCAGGCCCTTTTGAGGCCTAGAAACGGGGACTTTATTCTGAATTAACGTGCACACTGTGAAACGTGGCAACATAGGTTTACATAGGCCTAATACTCGTAGCTTTCACGAGAACTGGAAACTGGCATACTAGAGTTGGACACAACTAGAATTGCGTCTTTAATCGATCATAGGGGAATACATATGCATATTAATCATGCACATATAACATAGGATGGGGAACACGTAGGGACACAGAACATGGCAAAATTTACTTTTCCACAACCTGGTGATATCAGTGTCTGAGTTGTCGCAGGTGAAATCGCAACAGGTGCAGGAGAAGGGTCCTACAATGGTGCTGGGGATGCAAAGCATCAACTTGTTTGCTGGTGTGTTTTGTTTAGATCGTGGAGGATGGTGGAGGAGTAGTGGTGGTGTTCAGTGACTTTGGTGGTGGCTGCTGCTGTGGTGTTGCATTGGATGGTTGTAGGGCCAGGGTTCCTGGTGCTGGGCATGGTTCAAGTGCAAATGGGCAAAGATAGGTTTGCCTTTGTAGAACATTTGGCACACCAGTGGCACACCCATTGCGCATGACCGCTGTGCAGTCACACTGCAGCATGCATAAAGTAGGTCCTAGGTTGGGCCATGATTCTGTTGGTAGGAAGAACAGTGAGTGGGAATAACCCAGGCAGCATAGGTGTCACTTGGTCAAAGGGCAGCAACTGGATCATGCTAGAACAAGCAGGAACTTGAGGCCAATGGAAAGTGGCAAGCTAGGAGCCCAGGTGCTTACTAATGTGTTTGTGTTGTGGCCTTCATTAAGTAGGTCCTGGGGTGAGCGAGGCTTCTGTTGGCGAGAAGTAAAGTAAGTGGGATAAAACCACGTGGGAAAACCCAGGCAGCAGCTGTGTCATTTGGTCAAAAGGCAGCACCTGGCTCAGGTTGGAACAAGTAGGAACTGGAGGCCACTGAGAAGAGACAAGCAAGGTACGAAAAAAATTCATAACATAAAAATAACAGGATATCAGTTTATTAATTAATGTTCTGTACTTTACTTGCCATCTGTGAAAGAACAACTATACCAACTGGCTCATCATCCTTTTTCCTAACAATTTGACAATACTCTTCGTGCCCTAATTATCACACACAAGCAAATATGCCACTCAGCAAGTGTTAAATATATGCTTGATATGTGCATAGGTGCTGTTCAGTTCTCAATTAATCAACAGCAAAATGTTCAGAAATTCTGTATGGTTGTTCTACAAAAAATTGTTACTGAAACACAGCCTAATATTGACATTTTTGGTGTAAGCTACTTTTGGGAATGTCAATGTGCTTGAATTAAACATCTTTAATAACAGATTTCTATGTCTACCAATCCCAGATTGCAATATTACAAACCAGATTTTTGTCCAAACTGTAGATCACAATTAGTGTTTTTGCTTTGTTTAACTATGGTAACAAAAATTCAATGTTCATGTTTCAAATGTGCTCTATGCATAACCAAAAAATCAGTAACTTGATTTCTAACTTCACAGCTACACAAATATAATTTACCAGTCAAACTTTTATTTGTGTGCCATTATATTCCATCAAGGAGAAACAACAGTTTCAGGCCACTAACACAATATATATTTTTTGAAAACACAGGGTGGACAGAATGTTTGATGATATTTAAGCGCAGGCTGCCCAAAATTCTGCAACACTCTTACCTACTAATTCTACATACAAAATTCTGTCTTCCACTACAACCCTTTAAAGAAAGGTAGAACGGTATTGTAGAGTAGCAGTTACATCATTCAGTACCTATATCCTCATGTGGCCTGGTTGATGATATTTGAAGGAATCTACTAAGAATTATTATGACTCTTTACATGACATTTATGAATATCATTGATTAGATGAGGAAACAGTTGGCCATGCACAGTATTTATGGATATTTTCACAATCCAAATTATTTGGGTTTTTTCCCAGTATTTCTTGATGATCTTCACTAGTTGAGGTGCTAAGTGATGACAGAAACACAGAAAGACCTGAAATAAATGTTGCTATACCTATGTATTTGTACTCATAAAGTACAAATACTACTATGTCATATGTAAAGATTACCCTCTACTTACCTTTCTTTTCTATATACTCTGCAGTTATGTATGTAGGTTACCTGTAAACAATATGATTATTAGTGGTATCAGCTCTTTAGTACTTGAACTATTTGTGTAGTTCTGACAAGAATAGTTGTTCCTTCTTTTCTGACTAATAGGTCAACAGACCCAACTAAACAAAATCATGATTGAAAGTAGCAATAGACAAATGCAAGGGAGGGGGAAACAATCAAAGGATTTTTGAGAGTGCATTCATGGCAAATAACATATTGTCTAACTAAATTGACATCTCTCTCACCCGCCACTATCACTCTGTGGCACAGAAGGCAGTACGTTTTAGTAATTCCATACAGCTCCTCTACATCCTTGTCTTGCCTTGCCTCAACTTGTGCACAGGCACAACACTGTCAGCAGAAGAGACAAAACAGCAGCTGATGTAGTGGTTGATGGTGCTAGTGGTTTGGAAGCTGCTGAAGCAAAAGAAGCGACAAAGGCAACTTGACTTCCCACAGATAAAGATTACGCAGACAACTGTTCAATCTCTTTTTACTGCTTTCCTTAAGCATGTCCTCTTCTTGAGGTGGCATGGAAACCAGGTGCCTCTTTATTCCAGTGGTTACATTTCTGCCAGGTGCCTCTAGAAATGACCTTACAGCAAAGGTTGCGAGTAACCTGGGAAGAATTAACTTTCTTCTTCCCCTGTGGCAGCATACAAAACTGTCAGACCACTTTCTTCTCTTCCTCTCTTTCCTCTTGTCCCTCCTGATGTCCATGATCCTGCTGTTCAGCCATCCCAAACAGCAAATGACAATATGAAGATGTTAGAGCTTCTTAAGTGTGCACCTTCTCCTTAGAGATTTTTGCTCCAAATGATGAGTAAGGGATATAGGGCCATATTATCAAGGAAGCTGCGGTAGTTTATCGCCGCACGCCGTTCACACATCTAACCTGGGCTTCGATTGAAATTTGAATCGCATATTATCAAGCCCATTATCGCAGATTTATCGGCAGTTTCCTGCTGGTGAAGCGGCGATAAACTACAGCAGCTTTCTTGATAATATGGTCCATAGACTTCCAGTTTATTAGGATTGATTGGGTTTCCAGCCGCCACTCTCATTATTTTTTACCATTTATTTTTTTCTTTTTATTTTCAGGTTTGTATGGCGCTGTGAATAGACTCCCGAAGGAGTATCTCCGCGCCTTAGGCCACAACCAGAGAACAAAAAACTCGTCATCATTTTAATGAAATAGGCAAGAGATCAGTCAGATTAGAGATTTGAAGAGGAATGTTTTAAGTTTTTTCCTAAAAGGGAAATGTTCCCTACATACTCTAATTTCCTTCGGGAGTAGGTTCCACAACTTTGGACCCGCTACCGATAGGGCCCTTCCCCCTTTCCTTGCCTTCATGGCCCTGGGGACACATAGTAGTTCCTGATCTCCTGATCTCAGGAATCTGGACGGCACATAAGGGATAAATTTCTCAGTGAGGTAACCAGGACCTATTCCAGTCAAGCATTTGTGGATGACGCAGCAGATCTTAAACATCACCCTCTGCTTAACTGGAAGCCAATGCAGTTTGGCCAACAATGGTTTTGAGGGAGTGCGGGGCGGGACATGCAGAACCAGTCGTGCAGCCGTGTTTTGCACAACCTGCAATCTAGCAAAGATGCCCTCGTTTGCAGCTAGCATTAACCCATTGCAGTAGTCCAGCCTACTTAAAACTAGCGACTGGACCAACGTTCTCCTGGTGGTATCTGGTAGCAGGGGGAATACTCTCCTGAGAAGCCCAATGACATGGAAACATGAGCCCACCACTTGATTAGTTTGTTGTGTGAGGGTAAGCTCATGGTCCAGTTTGACTCCCAGGTCTTTTACCACGGTTTTGGGCACCGGGACCGGGCCAAGATCTTGAGGCCACCAGTCCGGGGTCCACAACCGTTTGGCCTCTCCGAATAGCATAACCTCCGTTTTGGAGACGTTGCACTGCAAATAATTAGCTGCCATCCAGCGGGCCACCTCCTTCATCCCTCGGGCGAAGGAGTCCCGCACCTCAGGAGTCATCGATTTAAAAGGGAAGAGGAGTTGGGTATCATCCGCGTATGATACTGGAATGAATGTTAGCTAGGGGGGCCACATAGATGTTAAATAACGTGGGGCTCAAACAGGAGCCCTGTGGCACCCCCTTTGAGATCACCACCTCCTCTGATTGGTATGGCCCCAAGATGACTCTCTGGGTGCGTTCGCTGAAAAAGCTCCTGAGCCAGGCCAGGGCCTTGCCTTCCAGACCGATGTCAGCTAGTCTGGAGGTCATGATGTCGTGTGACACAGTGTCAAACGCCGCTGACAAATCCAGAAGCACCAGAACAACGGAATAGCCCTTGTCCTGTAGCCTCTGGAGATTGTCAGCGACAGACAGCAAGGCAGTCTCAGTACTGTGCCTGGGCCTGAAGCCCGACTGGGAGGGGTCCAGTACACCTGCGTGTTCAATAAATTTTGACAAATGCTGATTCACATGCCTCTCAGCAAGCTTCCCTATAAAAGGGAGAAGAGAGATCGGTCTCAGATTTGTCAACTCAGACCAAGGGATCGAGTTGTTCTTGCGCAGAGGTCTCACAAGTGCCTGTTTCCACTCCAACGGTACTTCCCCAGTAAGCAAAGACAAGTTAACTATCTGCCGTATTCCAGCCCCCAAAACCTCCAGCAAAGTTGTTGATACAGCGTCACTAAAAGCCCTTAGAGCTAAGGTGGCGTCATCACCAAATGCTTCCCACTTGGGTTCCGAGTAATTGAGCCTGCAGTTGTCAGGGGTTAGTCTGTACCAGGGCCTTCTAACATTGGCCATCTTCCTATGGATAGCTTTGGCTTTGTTGTTGGCACGAGTGTAAAACACAATGACTGAGTGGTCAGTCCAATCGACTTGGTTGGGGGTAAGACAATTAATAGCTACTGAGTTACAGAGCACTAGGTCGAGGGTATGGCCCGCAGAATGGGTCGGCCCCTGATTCTTTTTAGTAAGTCCATGTGTGGCCAGGTCTGTTAACACAGTCTGTGCATCAATGCACGTGGTGATCTCACTGTGGATATTAAAATCCCCCACCAGAATGAACTCAGAGTTGGCTTGTATGTGAGGTGCCAAAAGTTCCATTAATTTAATGGAAAAGGACCCGCACGAACTACTGTGGTTCTACTTCAGGAATTGCTAGTTTGAACCACTGTACAGATGAAATTTAAAAATAAATCGAATTCCCTTAACTTTATAAGACACAAACATTGAAATATCACTATTGCACACCAACATCTTCAATATAACAACATATGCAGATTTGAAACACAAACACACATTTAAAAAGGAAATTAAACTTTTGTTTGGGCTATGTACCTAGCCCAAAACTAGCAAATTAGTAGCACAATACCACATCAGCTGCCTACTTGATTAACATAACAATTTCAAAGGTACTTTAACTCACACTTTGTAGTATAACATTATGTCACTACAGAAATCATATACTTTATGCAAACAACAAAATTATATTATAACTTACCAAGTATTTCATGTACATTAATAGGTGTGAGTTATAGTTAATGCAGTCTGGTGAGTGGTAGAGTGGCTAGTTATAGTTAGTTTGTCTGGTTGTAAATAAAAGTTATAACTATAACTGTAGAATTTTTAAAATTTGTATGGTTTAAGCTGGTTTGTATAGGAATTTTTTTTCCCTATAACTACGCTTTAACGTTTGTTTTTTCTTTGAATTTCAATGGTTTTAATAAGCTTAATAAAAACAGGTTTCAGATCATAGAGTTTTGTGAGTGGAGAGTTGCTATGTGGCGTGTTGGACAGTACAGTGGAGGAGAGTGCTGTAAAGCCTATTGTCATAGAGTGGAGTATTGTAGATTGGAATAGAGTAGAGTAGAGCAGACTGTAGTGGTGTATCGACTGTGTAGTAAAGCTTTATACAGTGTAGTGGCCCGGTGTCTCAAATAGTGGAGTTAAGTTTCGTACACTAGAGCAGCAAGCTGTGTTGTGGACTGGCATGTCGAACTTTAGAGTAGGGTGTCGTTGACTGTCATAGAGTAGAGTAGAGCGTTTTCAACTAGTGTAGGGTGAAGAAGAGCATTGTAGAATGAAATATCATCAAGTGGAGTATCATAGAGGACAGCGCAGTAGATTGTCGTAGAGGGAGTGCTGTGTTAAATAGTGGAGTAGCATATCTCAGAAAGAAATTGAGTGGTGTGTTGTCAAGTGTCATAGAGTGCAGTACTTAGGCCTAGAATGGATGGGCATAGAGTGTAATACAGTGTTGTAGAGTGGAGTTGCATACCGTGGAATAGATTGTCGGACAGTGGATAGGCATTGATCAGAGTATTGTACAGTGGCATAGAGAGGGATAACCTACAATAACCTATAATAAAGAAGAGTATAGGGGAATGGCATACACTGGAGTGGGGTGGTGTAGAGAGTAAAGTGTCATAGAACGGAGTGGCATATCGTAGACTACAGTGGCGTGCTTCCGAGTGGAGTGGTGTATCATACATGCAATTAAAGTACCATAAATTGGAGTACCCTGTTGCACAGAAGAGTGGAGTGGTTTGTCATGCAGTATTGGAAAGTGATGTAGATTGCAGTAGAGTAGAGTAGCATACAGTCTAGTTGAGCTTTGTAGAATGGAGTGGTGTATAGTACAGTGTTGGAATACAGTGTTATAGAGTACAATGGAATAAAGTGGTGTAAAGTTGACTGGAGTACAGTGGAGTAGTGGAGTAGACTGGAGTAACTGTGTTATAGAGTAGAGTGAAGTTGAGAGGGTGCAGTGACATGCAAAGAGATGCTTACAGTGTCGTATAGTAGACTAGAGTATTGTAGAGCAGCAAAGAGTAGAGCAGATTGTTGTACATTGACATACAGTTTAGTATAGTGTAATACAACAGGGTGTAGGGGCATAGATGGTAGAGGATTTCGGAGAGTGGCATTAGTGTTGTAGAGTTGAGCTGGATAGAGTACAGTAGTGTGTCAAACAGTGGAGCTGCATAGAGTGTATTGTTGTGTAGTAGCGTAGAGTGAGGTAAAGTCTTATACAGTGGAGCAGAATTAAGTGGAGTGGAGTAACATAGTGTGGATTAAAGTACAATATAGTGTATAGGTGTGTCGTAGAGTAGAGTGGAATGGAGTGTAGTGGCGTAGCATAGGGAGTAAATGGTTATAAATTGGAGTGGGGTCTCATACAGTGGAGAGGAGTGCTATGGCTTATAGAAAAGCGTTGAATAGTGGAATAGAGTGTTGTATACAGTTGTTCAGTGGAGTGTATTGGGACAGAATAGCGTAGAATGTTTTAGGTTTCCATTAAGTGTGATAGACTTCTATAGAGTGGAGTTATATAGAGTGAAGGAGAGTGTCATACAGTTCAGTGGCATAGAGTTCATTGGTGTACTCTAGTGGTGTAGAGTGGATTACTGTAAAGTGGGGTAGCATACAGTGTACAGTGGAATACATTAAAATGGAGTGTAGATGAATGGAGTGGCATAGAGAGAAATAGTGTAGGGTGGAATGCTTTACAGTGGAGTAGCATTGAGTGGAGTAGGGTATAGTGGGAGTGACGTTCACTGAAGTGACATAGAGTAGAGTTGTGGAAACTGTTAGAAACTGGAGTGCTGCTTCATACAGTAGAGTAGAGCACTGTATTTCACAGTGTTGGAAACTGTCATAGAGTGTTGTACAATAGAGTATATAGGCACAGAGTCAAGCACAAATCTGGACAGTGGAGTGTAATGGAATAGAGTGCATTAGAGTCTAATAGAGCAGCATCGATTGTAGAGTAGCATAAAATGGCTGGCATAATTTGGAATAGTTTAGAGTGGAGCGTCATAGAGTGGAATAGCATATTGTGGAGTAGTGCACAGTGGAGTGGCATTCAATGGCAGTAGCGCAGTCTGCAGTGGCATGCTGCGGAGAGGCATAGAGTGTAAGAATATATTGTGTAGGTGCATACAGTGGAGTGCCATGCAGTGAAGTGGTGTAGACTGGAATGGTGTATTGTGGGGTGGGATAGATTTTAATTGCATATAGTAAGTGTGCCCACAGAGTGGGATACAATACAACAGAGTGGCAAAGACTAAATTTGTGTACAGTGTAATAGCGTAGAGTGATGTGGCGTAGTCTTGAATAGTGTAGAGTGGAGTACCGTGGAGTGGTGTAGAGCAGAGAAGCATAGAGTGTAATAGCATACAGAGGAATAGTGTAGAGTGGAGTGGTGTACAGTGGACTTGTGTGGACTGGAGTAGGGGTGAGCGGAATTTGCGTAATCGCGTTACACAAATCTCCACGAAATGGTAAAAAATCTCAGTGAACACACAGATATTCCACAAACTCACGGAATTGCTTGTTCGCGATGCTTTTTAACTGTTCAAAAACGCTGTTTGCGTGCTCGCAGGGTAAATATCTCACGAACACGCATTTGAGAACGTGAACAAGCAAACAATTTCGCGAAATTGCGGAACGCAGAATTTTGGGCAATTTCGCGTTCTCCGCAGAATGCGAAATCACCTAAATTCCGCAAATTCCGTGAGCGGAACGGAATTTACCGCCCAGGCCTAGACTGGAGTGGCATACAACATAATGGGGTAGAGTTGAATAGCATATAGTGGAGTGGCATACAGTGGAGTTGCATCCAATGGACTAACGTAGAATGCAGTGATATAGAGATGAATGGTGTACACGAGTTGCACACAGTGGAGCTGCATATAGTGGAGTGGGCTCATTGACACAATATCGACCCCCATAATATCGACCTACACAATTTTAGAGTCACTAATATTATATGCAAAAATATCAAATACCAATCCCCAAAATTAAAATTACACAAATATCCTTAAAACAAATCATCCTAAAAAATATCAACTACAAAAATATCGACTAAAAACATTATTGTACACAAAAATATCGGAAAAATTCAACATACATATAATTCAACAAAAATATCATCATACACAATATCGACAAAACAAACATCGCTAAAATACATCTTAACTCACAATAAAAATAACATTTAAACATAATTAAAAAATATATTTAACCCTTCAAAAAAACCTGGAAAAAACACACATTTCCAACATCAAAATATACATAAAAAAATAAATTAACAACTTCAAAAACTAAACTATTTAATAATAAACAAAAACAAGCATATTTAAATAATACACAAAATCTAATACCTAAAATAATTATTACCGCCATCAAATATAAACAAACATATATGAAACGTATTTAAAAAAGTATATAACATATATAAAAACACATTCTAACTATATTGTTATACAAAATAAAATACATTTTTAAATAAATACATATAGCATGAAAGAAATAAAATTATAACTGCCAAAATAACTACACAAACCATATTCCAACCAATAAAATTAAACTATAACAACAAAAACCAATAGAAAGCTGCAACTACTTAACCTAACACTATAAAAGTAACTAATTAATTAACCTAAATTTACCTCTAAATCGACAAACATTGGAGAAGGACTGAACTCCAGATCGACGACTCAACAAAAGAAAATCTACATATAGTTCAACACCTGAAGCCTCTCTTTCAAAACTTTTAAAATAACAAAAGCACCCTAACTTAACTTAAAAATAATTAAACATATAAACCTTCTTAACAAATGCATTTTTTTTCTGTTGATATTTTATAGGCTAAACTTTACCAAAAGTCTACACTATATAGGAATTTCCCATCCATCATTTGTTCCAAAAAAGATGATGAAAATCAACATTAACAAAAGGCATAAAAATCAACTAAGTATATCTCCTAATTATTTGTAAAACGTAACTGAATAAAGTTTAAAAAATCCTAAACTCCACCAAATGTTTTTCAGATATAGAAATACTACCAGAATATACAGACACACAAAGATGAAAAATTCATACTTTTTGATAATAGTCATGAAAAAAGAATTCTCATCTTTGCCACCAATATCCAAAAATTAAAACCATGTGAAACTTGGATGATAAATGGCACATTTAAAGTCTGTCCTAAGCCATCCTATCACCTTTGCACTATTAATGGCGAATACCAAGAAACCAGCATCCCTTTCACATATGCCCCACTTCCCAACAAACAAAGTACAACCTATATAGAACTACTAACAATAATTAAACATCAAACAGAAAATATCTTCCCGCAAAAAATAATAATAGATTTCGAGCAAGCAATTCCACAAGCAATTTAAAAAATATATCCACATTCAGCAATACAAGGATGATATTACCATTTTAACTCAAATTAATTGAAGCATCTCCAAAAATCAACACCAGGGGGCTCATTATGATTACTAGGCCTGGGCAAAGCACTACGCTACGTGCGAATTGCACGTAGCACAGTGCAAACACGCGTAGCGTAGTGCCGCGGTCATTTTTTGCTTGCTCGCGGTCCTCAACGTCAAGTTGGCGACCGCGAGCAAGCAAAATGAAATCCCTGCGAGACTTTTTCCACGTTCGCGATCAGCAACATCAAGTTGATGATCGCGAGCATGGAAAATAGACCTCCCGGCGAGATTCTCAATGCAGGGAGGTCAAGTTTCTCATTGCGAGTGGTCGCGTATGCTCACAACCGCTCGCGATGAGAAACTACCAGTCCGTGTTGAGAAAGTTGTCGCTCGAGTAAAAATCTACTCAAGCGGCAGAAAACTACAGCTCGCATTGTGCAAGATGCTGTTTTCAATGTTTGCACAGTGCCGGATGCTTGTTCGCACTGGGCAATCGTTGAAAACGGCATTTAGCACAGTGCATACTAGTGCTACTCGTAGCTCGCATAGTGCGAAGTGCACTTTGCGTATCTTCGCGTAGCGCTACTTCGCGAACTACGCCCAGCCCTAATGATTACTTCCAATCGACACCGACTCGGTAATTTGACCAACCTACACCCGGTCGGTGATCTCGACCGCTTCATTAGGATGCAACCAAACACTGTTAAGTCGCATTCCTATATTTTACTATGGGAGCATGCATTATGGCCATAAACCGGCTGCAATACATGCTCCCATAGTGAATACATTTCCCTCAAGGTGCCTGCCACAAGGTGCAGGGACCAACAGGGGGCCACCATATGTGCCCGCTCGGCCTCCAATCAGAGCCAGTGAGTCGAAGGGGGCCCTCCTGGTGGCCTTCAAACACGCTTCCTGACATGGTTTCCATATCGGACAGACTGGCTTTGAAACCATGTTGGAAACCGTGATCATAAACTCAAGGTTTAATGACCTGCCCTTGAGATCTCTTGCCAATATACGACTGGCAGATGGGCTCTCCGAGCCCATCAGAAGCCAGGTGTAAAGACCGGCTGGTTTCCTTTCCGACTGCCTCCAGCATAATGACGCGGTCAGAAAGGAAACTGAGTGGCCCATTATGAAGCGCCCCTAAAGTCTTTGACCACAGTTCAGAGCCTTTACGGGGTTGCGGTATTCACCTATGTTATTGCTTTGTATGTAACCCTTGTTCTTTATCAAGTTAATGTGTGTAACTCATGGAGGGAGCTCTAGAATGTGGAATGTACTTGGTGCCTAGATGCCAAGTACTCTAGTGTCAGTTGCTGCTGTGTATCCTGTGGGTAGGATGCTTCTGTAGTATGATCTGGAAATAAAGAAGAACATCTTTCATCATCCTCTGTACTTCTTCACACTGGTGACGAGGATGTCTCTCTTGACTGACAATAGTGTACAACTGGTGTTGAGAGAAATGGAGGACTTTCTAGCCAAGAAGGGAATTGTTCATAAACAGTGCTCTCTCTATCCCCCAGAATGTAATGGGATGGTTGAGCGATTCAACCGTGTATTAGAAGAATCTATTCAGTCAGCTTAGGAACAAGGTCGGAACTGGAAAGCCACAATATTTGAGAAGGTTATGGCTTACCGGTTGACTACTCACTCTACCACTGAAAAAGTTCCTTTTGAGTTGTTTAGGGGACACACACTTAATACCAATTTGTTTCAATCTTGGATGGGAGGGAATGGGGCTGGCATTAGTGTTCCTGAGGATCTTCAGTGGAGGGCTCTCCAGGATCTAAAGTCTGCAAAAAGTAAAGCCAACTTTGCTCTCAGACATGCTGTTGCACACACTAGAGTTAATGTAGGTGATTGTGTGAGAGTACGATTTCCACAGAAGTCTGGAGGTACAAAGTTCTCTACTCCTCGCAAAGTTATACAATTATTCCTTAATCCTGTGAAATTTGATGATGGGTTCTTGTACGTTCTTCTGTTTCTTCCGATCCTCATTCTCATTCTCAACTCAATTCTTCCAAGTGTATTTCTCCTCTGTGTAGGAGTACCCGCACATGTGCAACTCCTGTGAGATTGCATGATTATGTTTTCAACTGAGAATATCAGTCATTGTTTATATGTTTGTGTCTGGGGGTGGTGTGTGGTATTCACCAATGTTACTGATTTGTATGTACCCCTTGTTCCTTTTCTAGTTAATGTGTGTAACTCATGGAGGCACCTCTAGAGTGTGGAATGTACTTGGTGCCTAGCTACCAAGTACTGCTAGTATCAGTTGCTGCTGTGTATCCTGTGGGTAGGAGGCTTCTGTTGTATGATCTGCAAATAAAGAAGAACATCTTTCATCATCCTGCCTAGCTGTGTGCTTCTTCTCACTGCTGTATCGTAATCGGCCCCTAAGTGTAGTATATACAACAATCAGCAAATTTGTATACCAAATAAAAAAACGAATAGCCCCAGCCTATGTATCCACAACAGAAGTAGCAAACTACTACAATTTACTCATAGAAAGTCACTTTTTACCAAGCCAACAAAGCCAAACTAACACCTTTACCAGCTATTTTGAAGATACCTGGGTAGAGAGGCAACATAGATCAGGCACCGAAGACAACCCAAATTTCACATCTCCACGTGGAATGTCTATGAAAGGACTCTAGCACAAAAAGCTAACATTAATAACGCAGTGGGAGGATGACGTAGTCACACTAGGAAGAACACGACCAACTCTCCACAAACTAATCATATATATAAAAAAAGGACAAAGCTTCCAAAAATTAAGGCCAAAACAATCCCTAACTAAAATAGGTTTACTTTATGACTGCCTCATTACAAAGGAGACGGTCGTAAACTAAACCTGATGGTCTTTCTGGCTGGCTTTTGACGTGCTCGGAGAGTCCATCAGCCAATTGGAATCCAGCCTGTCATCTCAAGGGTAGGCATTTCCACCCTTGAGATTACAATATTGGGTTTCGGCAGCCTTTCCATGCCGCCTTTCCGACTCATAAAGGCCGTTAGAACTCAACTTTGGTGGCCCACTGCAGGGCCGCTTTGGGTGCATGGCCTCTGATTGGAGGCCGAGGGGGCACCCCTGTTGATCCCTGCAACCCGTGGAAGGCACCTTGAGGAGTGCAGGGATGAACTGCACCTCCCTTTTCTCGTTGAGAGCATGTGTGATGGCTAGTTTCCAGCCGTAACACGAGCTCCCATTAAGTAAAGTGCAATGCGACTGAACAGTGTTCTGTCGCATTGTAATGGACCGAGTCGGTGCTGTGCGGAAGTAATTCCGCCTGACATCGAAATGAGGCCCTTAATACTTTGGCACAAGTATAAAATATAAACAAGAGCAAAAGACTGAAGTACACAAAGTGATGTCTACACGTTAAAATAAGTTATGTTTTGGATGTGGCTTTTCATTTCTACACAAAGGTAAATATCTCACCTTTGGACAGATATGTAAAGGCTGTGGAAAAGAGAACCATTTTGTGATGGTTTGTAAAGTGAAGGAAAACGTAAGTGCGTCATGGTGCAAAGACAAAATGGTCTCAAGAACGTTCCAGAGGCAACGTGAGACGCACCCCCACTAGACCAATCAGCGACATGTATTGAGGAAAATTGACACTGAGTGAAGTCGATCATCATCTAAATCATTGTCAAACATTTTATCCGCCTCAATATTCAATGAGAGTGACAAAGATGGTTGCACCATGTCAATGTTTTCCACTGAGAAACATTCGCAAGTCGGACTTGCTGCATGTGAGAAAAAATGTTAGTCAAAGAAAAGTCAACATACCAAAGCAACAAAGTTATTTGAACATTTTCGGAAAATTAACCTAAAAATAAATAATTGCTTGATAACTTACATCATCAACAGTGGTGCATTGATAAAAGTAATGCTTGAAGACAAATACAATGAATTATCTCCATTGCCTGAACTTACACGATCGAAAACCAAAGTCTACTCCTTAGCTGCATCGATGCCTGTAAAAAGTCAAGGTTCATTTGTAGTGATACTGAAACTGAAGAAAACGAAGGTGCAAGCATCCACCCATGGGCTTCAAGGAACAGAGGCAAGTGCCTGTCTACTTAGTTTCAGTACCGCTGCTGATATGGGACTGATTTCTGTGAGTTACAATATGAATGCTTGAAACAGTAAGTCACTTTCCTTCATTCTTTCATGGTTTGGAAAAGCTTAATACTATGAAAGTAATGTTACTTATTAATGACGATGTTTGTCATGTTACTAAGCATATTAGATGAGTTACTTTTCATTTACAAGTTGCTGTTGAAAAAGAACTTGAGTCATTGTTTAAGCATGACATTATTGAGCATTCAATTGGTCTGATGGCATGTATTTCTCCCATAGTGGAAGTGCTCAAAAAGGACAGTGAAAGAGCTGTACTTATATGCATTGATTTGTGTCAAGCAAACAACGCAATTAAACGAGAAGGACATCCAGATCCATATATTGCTGACATGATAACGCAATTAAATGGTGACAAGGTCTTGTTTTGCCTTGATTTATATAAAGGTTATCGTCAATTGGAACTCGAAGACGATTGAAGGAATGTTACATCCTTTTCTACACATGTTGGTCTGTTTCGATATAAGAAACTCAATTTTGGTGTGTCATGGGATGCAGAACATTTCCAAGACAACATTTGATGTGTCATAGAGCTGGTTGTCAATGCATTTAATTAGAGCAATGACATATTGATTTTCAAAGCAACACAGAAGGAGCATAATAAAGCTCTCACCCAAGTATGTCGTTTACTGACTGGTGCAGGGCTGTCTTTGAATGCAGACAAGTGTGAGTTTTTAAGTTAAAATGTTATGGCCATATCTTTTCAGATGGAGATATGACATCTTATCCTGCCAAAGTACAAGCCCTATCAACTGCTGATTCACCACAAGATGTTTCTATGATACTAATTTCTAGACATGGCCAGACGCTGTTGAAGACACATATGAGACTTTGCTACCATAAGTGCCCCTTCTCTTACAAGATTTCACAAAGAAAAATGTTTCATTCAAGTGGTCACAAGAATGTGAGAGAAGTTTCAAGAAAATCAAACAAACTATTGAAATTGCTACTGAAATGGCCTATTTCAATCAAAAAATACAAAAATATTAAAAATAAAATGTCTATAACTCAGGAAGGAGTGAGTTATACTGTAAGAGTTTAGAATCATAATTCCAGGGAATTTGAGACAGAAAATAATTGAAGTGTCTCACGAAGGATATCATGGTATTCTTGCCACCAAGAGAGCTCTCCGAGATCGAGTTTAGTTTCAATATTTAGATGATAGGGTTGAAAAGGAACTCAAGGCCTGCCATCTATGTAACTGCCTTTCTACAAACATTACTCAACATATTCTTACTATGTAAGAACTCGATAAGCATGCATGGGAGAGAATAGCTATCACTTTCTTTGGTCCACTCGACAATGGACATCATCTGATGGTAACTGTGGATGAGTACTCACGTCTTCCTTTAACAGAGGATCTCTCATCCTCAACTCATTAGCAAATCATTGAGACTTCATGACATCTTTGGAACATGGGTCGTTCCAGCCATTTTAAAGACAATTTATGGCCTGCCGTTCAACAATTCAAGGATTTCCTGGAGCCTCGAAACATCAGAAGAGGACACCTTTGTGGCATCAGACAAACTGACTCATTGAGTGTTTTATGAGTACGCTAAAACACAGTACAGCATGCAACTCTTGAGAGGCTCAGTTTGAAAACTGTTTGGAATTCCACCAAACGGCCCTATCGTTCAGCACCTCACTCGACTACAGGCAAAAGTCCTGCTACTTTGATGTTCGGGAGAGCAATAACAACCAAATTACCTCAATGGACCAACAAAAGAGAAGGACGTAAGTGTACAACTCGGACGAAGGACTTAGTTAATAAGAAAAAGATGAAAGTGTATGCCGATGGAAGGCAACATGTAACTAACTTTAAGATAGGAGATTTAGTGATCGCCCTGCCTAGAACTATGACATAGGTGTCAGAGCACAATGCCATGAAAGCCTGTTCTAGTATGTTGAGTTCCCAGTTACACACAGCAGAATAAATGTAAATGTAGTAGTATTTGTATAGCGCACCGAATCGACCCCCGAAGGGGTATCTCAGGCGCTTGTACGCATACCGCTGTGGAACCCTTCCTGGCTTTTCCCTGTGAAGTGCCCACTCCTGGGCACCCCCAAGGTGGGGCCGTTGTGGAGATTAAGCAAGCTATTGCCCAGAGTTGCAGAGTGGAACCCATGATTAGAATAGGCACCGAGGCGCGAATTATCAAGTCCGCGGAAATTGAGCCCAACACCCGCCGAGGCGGAAATTGAACCCTGGTACTGGGCTAGACTTCTGCATCAGGGTCTGCCGCTCTAACCATTGAGCCACACTTCTTCACAAAGAAGAGTAATATTAAGCTCTGTGTGTGGCGAAGTCCTTGGAGGGTTACCAGCATGGAGAAGAAGCAACACACAGCACATCATCACATCTGTATTGAATGCATCCATCTCTGTCATCGCACCTGAGAGCTTCACTTTTTCCCCCAAATGGGAAGCTCTCTGTAATGCTGGGACGTTTGAAAAACAAAAAAAACACATTTAATAGAACAAAGATTCATCCCTGAGGTTCTGCAGTCTGGTGCATGTACTGGAAAAATGGGTGTGTAAGCATTTCCAAGTTGTCATATGCTTTTCAAATGCATTTATTTTTCATTCTAATATCAGTGATCAATGTACTTAGGGAACAAAAATAAAATAAAGTTAGAAAAAATATTGCTGTAATGTGGCCAGCACTGGTCATATCAGATTGCTTTTTTGTAATAAGGGGTTGGTGCGAGCCAACAAGGACAGTGGGAGAATGGTGCCATAAATAAACGGAACAGCAGGGAGAAAGCTGAAAGGGCCAGAAAGATGATGGACTGCAGTAGGGGAAGTAACACAGGGGGCAGCAGGAGGAGGATTGGTGGGGTCAGCAACCCCACAGAGATCTGGGTAATGCAGGAAATGACAGCGTGAAGACAGACAGTGGGAGGAGGGCAGGAGGGAGCAAGCATCATAGAAGTTCAATGCTACTCACCTAAAAAGCACTTCAACACGCCATCAGGGGTAGCAAACGCTATATAAATGCAAACCTTTATCCCTCTGCTTTTGCTCCACTATCCTTCTCAATTCAAATAACTGACCAACATATCCACAGCTTAATTCGCTTTCATATTTTACTATACTAATTCACCACTAATCCTTTATGGGTTTGGGAGTAGAGTGCTACTCACTGAAAAAGCTCTTCAACAACCAATCAGGGGTAGCAAGCACTATATACATGCAAACCTTTTTCCCTCTTTTATCTCTCCACTACCCTTCTCAATCCAAATAACTGACTAACATATCCACCTCTCACATTACTTTCATATTTCACTCTACTAATTCACCACTAATCCTTTATGAGTTCCAGAGTAGCATGCTACTTGCCGAAAAAGCACTGCCACGTCTCGCCTGGGGTAGTAAGCGCTATATAAATGCAATTACAATACAATAGTGGTGATGATGGACAGCGACAGGAGGAGGGCTGGGGAGGATGGTCCAAGCAAGAACGTGAAATGTGGGAGATGAACTGCAAACCCATGCACTGTTATTGTGTCCTACACCTAAAGTAATAAAAAAAAAAACTCCAAAACAAGAGCTGAGGGACACTCAACAAGGAACACAAGAAGAGAAAATGAACAGAAAATGAAACTGGCAGGCGCGGACCAATGAGATGCAAAGAAATGAGTGTGGTAATGAAACATACCACTGGTAAGTTATCAAGCTCTAAGCCCTTTTTAAGTTTATTTGTTTAACAAAAGATCTCACAAGAGACAGTGCATCTGCTGTCTCAGGTTCGACTGAAAACCCATCTCATGCAATAGTTTATACTACAATAATATTGCAATAAAGTAAAAAAACAAATGATATACATTCATTGACTTTTTTTGCCCATGATATATTTGTATTCAAAATATTATGGTCCCATTATATTTTGAGATGATATTAGGTGGATCATCACAGGTGTATTCAGCAGATAGGCGAAAGCAGAAGTGGAAAACCCTCTTTAACTCCAGCAGCCTTGGATCAGAAACAAACATGCGCAGGAGAAGCATGCACTGGAATCCACCCAAATCTGCAGCAGTGTACTGACCAGTTGACAATGAGGCGAGTTCTGAAAGGAGAGCCTGATCACTTCTAAGTGCTTGCATTACCCGGCCTAAGCACCTCGCATCTAGTGCAGTACAGGCCCCTTGAATAAGAGAGAATGAGGAGAAAGGAAGGGTTAGGAGTTCGGGTATAAAGCATGCAAGCAGAGGTGCTTGTGCTAAAATTGAACTTTTCATCACAGGGCAGTGTAGTGTCTTGCATGACAATGACCTTGTTCATAACAATGCAATGTCGGTTCTGGCATGGCAAAGGTGCTGTACCTTCCACGAAAACATGGATTCTGACAGTACTGCCAATGGTTTTGAACCCACTAAGCCTATGCCAATATTTTCCTTACGGTGGTGCTTTACAAAGTGGAATAGTTTGGTGTTTTACTCCATAACACAGTGTACATTCCCATGAGATGTGGTTTCAGACATGGCAGTGGTGCTGTACTGGTCAGGGCAACGTGGGGTTTAGCTTGGCACTGTTATTTTGCGTATCCTCACAATGTAGCTACCCAAATGGCAATTGTGTTTTACATACTAAAGCAATGTAGAATTTGCAATGGTAATGTGTGCTTTTCCTTTAGGCACAAAGTAAGCTATAGTATTAAAGCAGTAGATTTAACCTAATAAAGAATTATAATGTATGATGCCTGAGCCTGTAAAAAGAATAGCCTTCATCAGGCACTGTATCCAGAACAATAATCCTTGTGTCCTGAAAAGCCCCTGAAACACAATGAGCTTTAGACCGTCACGATTAATAACACAAAACAATGTTTAGCATTAGTTATCCCCTTTGACCAGCTTCCACGTTGAGAAATACACTGGCATATGGCAACCCTGAAAAGCTGGTATTTATGTCAACAGCACAAGCGGTTTTGACGGACTGGCACAGGAATAGTGATGGGTATTACGTCTTCGCCCTGAATTTGAAACTTGTGTTATTTGTTTTGGAGTGAGATTTTGTACCTCACTTTTCGTGGGCTACAGTGTATCTGGAAGGTTGGGCATCCCCTGTGGCACACATGTTTGCCCATGGTGCACCTATTTGTTTAGGACTTTCACATTATTTCTATTAGGCAAGTAGATCATGTTCAGCTTTCCAGGGATATAGCCCTAATCTTCTCTGGCACATCAGACTCTGAAGTATTGGACTGGTTACATTAGACTCCATTAAGACTAGCTTGTAAATCACAGCGTTTTACCCAAACAGTGCTTTAAAAATGTAGAATCGGGAGAGTGTTGGATTCTTCACTATAGTAGCTCATATTGAGGGTCGGTCCCGGTTGGAAAATGTTTCCAGAGTCTATTTTGGTTTCCATTCTGGCTCTTACAGAGATACTTGACTGGTTCTAGTCATCACCATTGTGGCAGGTCTACTCACCCATATAGTTCCCATTCCCATGAATCACTTGTGTCTCTGCCATGAGAGCTGGATTCGACAGACACACTGGCAAGCCCATATCTCAGGTTTGCACTCAGAAACACCATTCACAGAAGAGTCAGCATCTCTCCTTGCTCATTGTAGACCCGGGTCAGCCTACCTACACTACATCTGTGTACATGTGCATGTAAGACTCGTGTTGTAAAGCTTGCAATAATCAGAAAACACAAATGTGAAAGATGAAGTTTAATTCTGAGACATCGCAGCCACAGAAACAGCTTTCAACTTGGCACATTTCTCTTTAGTTTTGCCTTCAATTCGCAATACTTTTATATTTCATGATATTTTTAGAAAGCAATCATACACTCCCTGGCATAGGGTACAGCTAACAAAATACCATCCCCACACACACTCACACGAAACAAATACATTAAACAACAAAACCTGAAGGTCTATGAATATTATATCGGTGTGCTTGTGAGGTCCAAACCATACGGGCATGAGGATCAGCACATATTCTCCAAAATATCTGGAAGCCCTCCCACTCGTGAGCTCTTCCTGACATGAACAACAAGCATTTGGAATGCAATATGTCTCGCATTTACGTGAGTCCGAGATACTGACATTGAAAATACCAATTTACAATGCCCATAGCTTAAACTTGCGTAAATGCGAGACCTATAGTTCACTATCAGGGCATGTACAACATACAGGTACATGTCCTACCTTTCACCCACACTGCACCCTGCCCATGGGGCTACCTTGGACCTTCCTTAGGGGTGCCTTACATGTAGTAAAAGGTAAGGTTTGGGCCTGGCAACTGGGTGCACTTGCCAGGTCAACATGGCAATTTAAACCTGTACTCAGACAATGCAGTGGCAGGCCTGACACATGTTTGCCGAGCTACTCCTGTTGGAGGCACAATCAGTGCTGCAGGCCCACTAGTAATTGATTCACAGGCCCTGGCACACACTGTGCCCTTTACTGGGGAATTACTAGTAAATCAAACATGCCAATCATGGATAGCCAATCATAATCACAAATTACAGAGGGAGCACTTGAGCACTGATCAGCAGTGGTAAGGTGCTCAGTCCAGCATATATTCAAACATACTGGTGGTAGAGGCAAAAACACTGTGGAAACCACGCCAAGGATGCTAGGTCTAACACTGGTCCATCACAGGTCACCAGGTTACATTGAATGTCACACTGCCCTGTTTAGGGTAGATTTACCATCACAGACTATTTATGGAAGGGACAATCATGCGAGAACCAGAGGTCCACGAATAAAAAATAAAAATCCCTGGATTGACGTTTTTACTTTGTTCTGTGGAGTGAAACCTCAGCTAGGGAGTTTTTGATCTGCAGAATGATAAATGTCAAGTGAGCTGCATTAACATGTTTGTCTTCTTGGTATTCAGCTGTGCCTCATGTACATCCGCTGCACAGATACTCTTTGACACAGATCCCTGCCAGGCACTTGGGGACCTCCCAATATATTAGGGGGTCCTCCTCAGTGATGGGAAGGAGCGGCAGTAGAGGGTTGGTGGAAGCCAATTTCCTATGGTGACCAGGTGTCCTGGATTTGTTGTAAGAAGCCTGTTTTTTTCACCATCTGTCCAAGCAAATGTCAGCATATTTAGTGCATGTCCCGGTTGTTAGAAAGGTTCTACTGAACACAGAGGGAGACACACGTTCATATATTCCAGAGCAGGGTTAGCGGACAGCCATTATCAGATACTGTGTGTAATAGCTGCATTTAATTTTCCCGAGAAAACAACTTTCAGCACTTGGTATAGGTCACCATTACATCACCACAACAGCCATGTAGCTAACAAACAAAAAAAAAATCTGATGTACAAAATGTATATGAAAAAAAAACCTCTTTGCTACCGATGTTTGACAAGACACTAAAAGCCTCCTGTCCTACTTCAACTCAGCTTAACTCCGCACCCCATAATACTTATAAACTAAAGGTTACTGTAGAGATGACAGGAGACATGTAGAGTAAATTAAGTGGCTTACTGAAGAGCAAGCATCCGTGTCAACATCCAACTCCTGCTCCTTCTCAACTGCCAGTCTATTCCCACTCCAGAATCCCCACGCCCTATGGCAACTGGAATTTCAAACACCACTTTTCTTGCCTCTTGCAGCAGTAAATGCAATAAATTAACAGAATTAAATAAATACCAATGCAGTGTACCTACATTGCTGATTACATTGGAATACTATAGTTCATGTTCAATGGTTGCATTAGATTCACCCTGCCAATAGTTCCTTCAGCTTCCCAGGCAAAACAATTACCCTTCCAGAGTTAAGAATCAAGCTCATAGATTTACCAGAATTTGTTTCCAGCACACACTCAATTTTGAGCAGTTGCTTCCTCCACACCATCACTTGGCACATCATTTTCACTCGCCATTCCATTGCCGGTAGTAAAAATCGGAACTGGACTTTCCATATCACCCTCATCCCATAACCAGTTTTTCATTTGGAACAGTATAATTCCTTCCAGCCTGATTCCAAAACATTATTTTATTGAATCTAGACAATGACCAAAAATGCCACACTTTAGCATCACTAGGTTTGGCTGAACGTGAATACACTTCCATTACTTGCAAAAGTTTTGTAAACTTACTACATGCCTTGCTTGTTTTGAGCCCCATCTTCACTCGGACTCAGTCTCCCCTTTCTAGGCTTGCCTCCTTAATGCCACGTTTCCTGTCATAATATCCTTTTAAATCCGCTGCGCTTCTACAGAGCTACCCTTTACAACAGAAGGAGACCATGTACTCGAGAGTTCTTAATGAATGGCTTTCTTGTACCTGTTAGGATTGGAGTAATTCTGTAAGTCCAAATAAGTTTGTATAGGTACTATTCCCATTCCTTCCCAGCAATATTGGCAGTCTCAATAGTCCCAATTATCACTCTGTTAAAGTGCTCTACAATACCATTCACCTCTGGGTAATATATTGAAGTGTGTTTAGGATTAACTCCATTTCTTAAGAGAAATCTTTTACATATTTCAGCTATGAACGGAGGACCATTATAACTTAATAGTGACTTGGCGGTCCCTTTGGTTAAGAACTCTCTCTCAAGGTAGAAGCAACCATTGCAAAATCAACCTTGGCTTGAATATCAATTTCATGCCATTAAAAATACTTGTCTAGCAGGAAAAGAATGTACCTCGGTATCCCTGTGGAGTCAAGAATAGGACCAAGGATATCTGTAGCTAACATCTCCCATAAATTACCGGGACTTGTATAAGGCGCAATGGAAGCCTTCAACACTGACTGAGATTTGTTTTAATAAATGCACTTCTCACAAGATCTTACCAATCTCTCCATACCAGAATCTATCACGGGTGACAATACAAGGATTTCTCACTTGTTTCGATTTTACTATGGCCATGTGTCTTACATGCCTATTACCCAGAATTGTATACCTGAGGAGGTTAGGAGGTACTACCCTATGTTCCTTCAAGATAAATCCTTTATCAAATAGCTCATACTTAAGCTCCCAAAACTTCTTACATTCGTCTTTTAGCTTACTTTTTCTAGGCTGCTCATGTATAACATACCTCTTACCCCACAAAAACCTCAGTCGCTTCTGTATCCCACTTTCCAGTATTCCTTGATGATAGCATTATAATCATCATTCACCACCACTAAACAGTATGTGCCCTAATCACTTAAACTAACTTCCAGTAAGGACAGTTTTGACCTACTCAGGTAATCTGCTGCACTATTTTTATTACCTGGAAAATACTCAGGGGCAGATTTACAAGAAAGGGATGCATTTGTAGAGATGTGTCACTTTCTCTGTGCCAGCCTGCGACACCCTCTTATCACCATGAATGCGCCATATTTACAATACGGCGCATCATGCCCCAAGGATTGACAGATGCATCAGAAATTCTGACGCATCCATTGGGGCAAACGTCACGAATTGCTGGAGTCGTGTCGCAAGCACAACACAACTCCAGCAATGCATTTTGAGGCCTATTCCCACTACATTGCATCATTCCTTATACTGCTTCAGGCAGGCATAAGGTTTTGACACAGTCGCGTCCTAGAAGTGACGCAGTGAAACTTGTAGATTTCACTGCGTCACTTTTACGAGGCTTTCCTGCGTGGGAACGCCCACTCTATATATATTATACCTGACGCAGGTATATTGTGATGCAGGGCTTTACAACGCGACGACTCCCTAGATGCGTCATGTTGTGAATTGGCCACAATTTTTTACACGGCTGCTGCATCACAAAAGTGACGCAACGGCAGGGCAAAAGTGTTGCAAGGGGCTAGTAAATCTGCCCCTCAATGTCATATGTATAGTCTATAAGCTTTAAGGACATTCTGGCAATTTAGGGACTAGGTTTAATGGTGTCTTTTAAAATTAAACCTTTAATCAGTGACCTAGAATCAATGGATCAATGCACAATGTGAATTTTGTACCCCACAGGTACTGTCTAAATTTCTCCCCAGCCCATACACATGCCAGCATTTCACTCTTTATCACATAATATTTCTCTTCTGTAGGTGGTAAAGACCGAGAGGCATATTACATGGTGTACTCTAAACCTTTCTCTGAAATCTGTGGTAGAACCTCTCCAGGTCCATTCCTACTTCCATCCATAGTAAATATGCTTCAGGAAGATAAATCAGACCCTTGTAAAGAAAGAAAAGTGCAAATCGTACTTTTTGTACTCTCAAAATTCATCTGCAAATCCACGCTCCACACAAATTCTTGGCAATCCTTGAATACCTATCTTAAACCAAACCTCTTCTCTGCAAAGTGGCTCGCAAAGTTTGAGTAACACTTCAGCATAACTATGAAGGATTTTACTTCATTCTTCCAAGTAGGTGCAGGTGCATCACTTATGAACTCAATAATTTCCTTCTCAGGAGAAAGTCTGGCTTCACTAACTTCATGTCCCAAGTACATAACTTATTATTCTAACCATGTGCGGTTGAAACCTTTGGTTTTCAATTCTAATTCCCATTCTTAGAAGGGTACCCTAAGACCTTATACACAATTCCAGGGTCCTTTCCAGAAGAAGAATTGTTGATAATTGCTTTGGCACATCACTTTGACATTACTGCTTTTTTCACTATAGGTACAACCTCTTTGTGTGAAGAATCGTCAGTCACCCATAGCTTCTCTTGAGTGTTAAGATTGTTAATGTGCCTAATGATCTGGTCTCTCATAAGCTCATCATGTAAGGCTCCAAATTTACATGAAAAAGCTAACATCTTAGGATCAGATACATAGAGTCCTCCACTGTATCAGAATTACCTTGTTTACGCTGACAAATTGCACCTATCAATAGCTGCACCTACAGTCAGTTGATACTAATTGTCCATGTCTGCCCCAGCATGTTTTAAAACATCAATGTAATCCTCAGTTCTAGTTTTCTTTTCCATTTGGCCATGGTGCACAAACCGTCTGGACCAAGACTATGTAGCAAAATTTTATTTTTCTGCAGTAGAATGAAGTCTTTAGTACCTTCCTCTTTTATAGCTGATATGTAATTGAGGACCTACTCCTTCCATTCTGGCCATTTCATCTGCCGCTCACCTGGAAATGGAAGAAGAGGTAGCAGGAGTTTGAGATTAATGGTTTGGTTACACATCACTGTAAGTAGAACAATTGCAGTGATTATAGTTAAGCCAGTCAGGAATAGTAATATTAAGATGTGTTGATGCAGAAGTTAACATGCTTCACCAGATAGACTTGGTGTCACTGTAAGAAACAGAAGGGAAGATTTTCGGATGTGTTTGCATAACGAAATTTTGTTCAAGGAAAAGTGCTCCTTGTGTTACACAAAGTAATAGGCTTCCTAAAGGTTTGCGTATCACTGCGTCACGGCCCAATCGAAGACGACTGCAACATAAGAGCATGCCGTGTGACCTCACAAGCAGAGGTCCCAATGCATTTGCAGAATGGCAACGGATGTGCTCGGTCACAGGAGCTCTAGACAGGTGCTAGGGGACCATGTTGTCACGGTGTCACGTAGCCAGTACAGTGCAAGGATGTGTGCGATCACAGGAGCTTACTTTCTATGCTCCTGGCCCACGGCGGTACATAGCCTGTATAAAAACGTATAATTTATGGGAAAACAGCACATACAGGATCAGGTCAATGGAGTACCTACCAGTTCTTGAACCGTCACATTCAGCAGTTCTGCAGACTCTGCTTGCTAGCACCACCAGAACAACAGGTAGGCCACTTTGATCTGCCAGATGCAAGAGAAATACTATTTCTGCTCCGTTGATCTAGAGAAACGTTCTTCCCATGTTGACTTATGTTCTCTTGTTATCATATACATGTACAAATTGAATTAGATTATAATTTTTATAGCTTGGAAACAACTGCAAACTCAGGAAACTGTAGTCTATGATTCTATAGAAAGATACAGGATATATTTGTAACTGAGATGTCTGGAATTACATAGGGACCAGGGAATCTAGAGTATGGGAACAGGCAGTTGTGAATAGACTCGTATTTGGAAAGGAATGGGAGTTGGGTGTAGATGTGGATGCTTGCCCTCTAGTAAACCACATAATTTAATGAGCATGTGTCCTCTCATCTCTACAAGTTGCTGGCGAGTGGCTTACCTGCTTTGTGCTGTGTTCCACTGGTCATGGTTGGTTCCTCACTAATTCATTAACATAAGGTCTAGTTTCAACAAACTTCCCAATTGCAAAACTCATGATTGATCGTTGTAGAGTTTAAGAGGGAGAGCTTGTATTTTCTCTCATCACAGAAGCTACCTTCAGACGGTAAATACCCATGTTTTCCTTCCTGTGCTTTATGTTCCTAGACTTCATGAGTTCAACATTCCTGTGCATACTTGATGTCGCTTGACTTCGAGTTCCACACTCTTATGCATGCAGCTGTACTGGTGTGACATCTTTTTATTTCAAATCATGCACTCCTGTGCATATGACATCACTGTGTGCATATTCTGCGCATGACCAGGAATGCCTCAGAAATGATGAATCTGCACCAAAGTCTGAGAGTGTTCAAGTAACACCACATGTCTACTTGGGTAATATTATTAACAAACAGCTGTAGGAGTGCTGATTAGATTATTGCCTGAATAAACATGTGGCAGGGAGACAAAGAGGCTTCTTTAAAAGCAGTTCAAAGTAAGCACAATAGGGTCCTCAGCTGCTTCATTAAGAGGATCCACACTAAAAACATAGGGCCCGATTCACAGAATGAACTTAAGACTCAATCCTAAACTTACTACTATTTTGGTATTCACAGAATACACTTACTACTTTTGGCAGTCACAGAATGAACTTACTACTTTTGGTATTCACAGAAGTTAGGATTTTGTCTTAAGTTTGTCTTAAGACAGACTTAAGACAGACTTAAGACAAAATCCTAACTTCTGTGAATACCAAAAGTAGAAAGTTCATTCTGTGACTGCCAAAAGTAGTAAGTGCATTCTGTGAATACCAAAATAGTAGTAAGTTTAGGATTGAGTCTTAAGTTCATTCTGTGAATCGGGCCCTAAGTACACTTAATCGTAAATTGCATTTTTGGATACGTTATTTTTCTCCAAAGTTTTAATGTCTTACAAGCCTATGTCAGCAGGAGACAAGGTTCCCTGTAGTGCTATCTGCCTAAAGTACTACATGAGTGTTCAAGTGTCATGTAATAAAATACGTTGAGTGAACTAAAAGGATCATGGGTCATCTTGAGATCCATCTCCAGTCTTTGCCAAGATTACGATCTTCAGAGAATATGAATCCAAACATAAAAGATGAGGTTTATTATGTGATGCCTCAGCCAAATAGACAGATTCCACTTTGACAGATTTTCTCATCCTGTTCGTCTTGAAATCATAATACTTCTTACATTCTATTACATCACAAAATCCTCAGAAAGAAATGACCCACTCCTTAATAAAGGGAACAGCTAACATGACACCACAACTGATCTCTCATCTACTGTAATGATTGAAATGATTTGCAAAACATATGCACCCCAGCGGCGGCCGAAGACTGCTTGCACATAGCAAGAGCACTTTGTTTTCCCTTGCCTACTGTTGATCAACTGCTCACATTATCCTGAGTCCCTAAGGCATTACAATAATTCTGCATTGGATTAAACCAAACTTAAAATTTAATAGGTGTAAGTGAGCAGCAGGGAAAGTTGAGGAGGTTGAAGTGGAATAAGCAGGCAAGAATGGCTCGCTTTAAAGAAGGAAAAGACCCCTCAGCCAGTTTTATCCCCATTTAATCCTGGTATGCCCCTGCGGGGGTTGTTCTCCTCAAACATTTATACACTTGATATTATCCTGCAGATGTGATCATTTTCTGTGCAAAAGGTATCTAATACCAGTTCTGAAAACCAGGATGTTTCGGCAGTTCCGGACAGCCTTTTTACAGCTACAGTTATTACCAGACTATGCTGTAATGTTGGCTGCCTCTTCTTATTTAACAGGTGCTTTATTCTGGAACAAAATTATGAGTTCCTAATAATCCTATCTGCTATATTCTGATCTAATTTTTTATAGATTGCATTTTCTTCGTTTTACAGTGCTCTGTTTTTAATTGCTATGTAAGTATGTGATCTGAGGTAAATATGGTTACTTGTATGTTTTAAAGTTTTTAATGTATTTATATGGTTTTCCATGTTTTTATTTTTTATGATTATGAGGTATAATCAAATAAAGATTCTTTCAATCAATTAGAAGGGAAAGACAATAAAAATTTCTTTGTGGCTGAAATGATGAGGGAAATAATGAAAAACAATTAGTGAAGAGTTTATGCTCGTACTGACTCTTTTTATTTCCATTTCTAAAACTTTCCTGTTCAAAGTTCATCTTTATCAGAGCGGTATCAACATAATAATTTGCATTAGTTTTATAATTTCAGTTAGTCACAATTCATTAGGAATAATTTAGAGTTGGCCTTATTGTACAGAGGAACTATACACATCTTTGTAGGATTGTCAAAGGAAAACATTCCCTGGCTTGGTGATTCAAGTATATAAAGAGCAACCTCCCTTCCTCCTAAGAGTTGAAGGATATTTTGCATTTTGTTTCTGTTGAGGTTATATCACTAAGTTACTTCAAACAGCTCTTTCGGTTTACCAAGCAATTTCCTTAAATCCCTGTGAAAATCTTTTTTCAAAAGACGGATTTAGAATGCCAAGACTGTAACAATTGGATAATCCGCAAAGAAAATCCACAGCGTTAAGTTTCAAAGCCAACCACAAATGCCACAATATGAAAGTTGCCAGTATTTGTGGCTACAAATAGAAAGGCAGGCAGAAGACAATAGAAGACATTCTGAAAAGTAATTTTGTTGCATCCCCGAAAAGTTAATTGACTGCATGAGGGTCATACATCTTCTACTGTAGTTGTCCTCTAGTTTGTGTCTCTGTTCAAGACACACTGAGTGCCTGCCTTGAGTGCCTGCCTTTGCCTTTCTAACCAAGCACATTCCCTGTACCCTGAGGGTCTGATTTTCGATTCCTGTCTCCGTTTCGTGTGTTAACACCTCTTCTTTTGAAAGTAGGCACCTCTTTTGCCTAACATTAATTCCCATTAATCAGGTTTGTTTATTTGTTTTCATTTTTTATTAATGTACAATAACGCATGCAAATCCAAACATGTATCTGTAGATAATCCACATATATTTACATTTTTGATTAATGCACAGCAAAATGTGGAGCTCCATGCACGTATTACTCTAGAGTATTCATATGTAAATCTTGTGCAGTTAATATATGTACGCAGGGGCATAGCTTAGCAAGATTCGGCCTAGGCGAATCTCAAATTTCCCTACTAAAAAATGTATGGGCTCCAGGGTAGAGTAATGAGATGACCAGAATTTGGGATGGACTGTTTCCAGCAGGAGCAGGCCCAGTGGTGAATTTCCTTAAGTGGACTTCTGTATAAAGTGGCACAGTAAGTGAAAAAAAAAACCAATGCAGTGGAATGCTACCTGAACAATTGCCACCGGTTACATTATTTGCATGCATTAATCCTATCAATTTTTAGGTGTTTGATTGTGATTAATATGCCTGAAAAGTTGAGAATGGTGCACTTTTCAAGTCCATTACTGACAATGTCTGTGAATTCCAAAACATAGTACATTAGCACCCATTCAATGAGTACTTCAATAGGTGTAGATTTACTACATGTTCGGTAAAGTTGTCACTATATACATTTAAGATCGCAATACAAAAAATGAACAAGTTAAAACTTTTTAGTGAAATGAGAACGACTAGCAAAATTGACGCAGACCCAGCAGATCCAAGTCAGGACCCTCATTCAACTACCAAAACAAGAATGCTTTTGAAGGGTGTCACATCCCAGCCACACCTGCTGAAGCTCTGCATCTGCCCACCCTACCTGGGCTTGGTACTTCTCCATGGAAGTTCATCTCTACGGTCACATACAACACAATGGCCTGGAGTCACTGCCTTGAGATCACTGGTTTTAAATGTTTTTTCACTGTGTGCACTATTCTTCATCTCTGTTGTGAGAGATCTTGATTGTAAAATTTTCAAATCTCTGCATATGGGCAGGGCTCCATGTTTCTAGCCCTAGCCTTTTACAAATCATTTTATCAAGTGACTGATTGCTCCATGTACTAAGATCGAGTTGCAAAAAGAGGAGGGCAGGCAGGCAAATTAAAAGGGCAGGCTAAGCCAGATCTGAGCCATGGGTCTGGTTGGCTCCAGCAGTCAATGCATCAGCCGAATAAAGACAGCGTTTGGGATTTATATTGTGCAGCAACCATAATGTAAAAGCATGATAGAATCTCATCAATTTTTTAAAAAAAAGTGTATTTCTTTTAACATATAAATGCATTTCACCTTAGAACATCATTTTCTATCACTGCATTGAAAGACATTTATGAAAAGTGATAGTTTTCAGAAACATTGCTGGCTCATCCCAATGTAATTAGTGAACTAAGAAGCAAGTCAGTAATCATGTAAACCTTAAACGTGGCCTAGATACTTATTGTAAATGGGGCAACATTTTATTTGATTAAATCAAATATGAGGTGGTTACATATTGCACACCCTGAAGTATTTAAAAGTGCACTCATATGTGAAAATAAAGAAAAAAGGGGCTCTGTGAAATAAAATATTTGTCTAGGACCATAAAAATTGAACAAGCACGAAACCAGATTATCTGGTTTAAAATGTTTAAATTCAGCCACCAGATGGGTATCTATTTCCTTCTATCTCTCACATTTACATAAAAAGTCACTCTTTTGTCTTTCATTCTTGGCTCATGTGGAGATAAACCAACACTGAGATAACAGACCTGACAAGAGTCCACAGACACAACTATCAAGCCTAGAATGAATGTATTTGAGGGGTGTCTCACACCAAATGCCCCTTGAAGCTATGCCCCTTAAAGCTTTTCTTTTCCCTAAGATATTTTTCTTTTACCGTTGTATACTCCAAAGCTGCATAGGGCATGAGTGTGGGCAGGTAAGCAAAGAATAAACCCCTCTTCATGAAACCATGTCAAATCAGTGTATTTCTCTGAGACTGAAATCACTGGCTCTCACTTGAAACCAATGTCCTCCTTTATGGGTGCCTTTTTAGCCTGTGCTGGTAGGTTTCACCGATACCATTTCATTTCGCCATTATATATGACTCTTTACACTGATTCACATATCTGACATTTTCCTCCGTGCCATGCCTTTCGAACTCTTCTGGCCCGAAGAGTGTCTAGTGGTGTGCACAGAGGAGTTCCATGTACTTATAAAACTCTTTTTTATTTTAGTTTTGTTAATGTCCAGAAGCATCTGTCTGTGTGCTTATAGATATGTGTTAACACCTATGCGCCAAATGACTCCCCGGGATATTACGTTGTGGACAAGCAAATTTTGCAGTACCAAAAGTGGAAATTTTGCAGCACACAATTGTGTCTTTGAAGCACTTTTTTTTGCCCTGTCTTCTTCCCGCAGAACTCAAAAAAGGACCTATAATTGGTTTACCTGCCCAATACCTCCAAACAAGTACTCAGGCTCCACACTCAACCGTATTATGCAGAGCATGGGATCCACTTGCTATGACTGACAGAAGAGGATATTTAAACATATGTCCCCTCAAATATGTATGTCAGAAGCAGTAGCAGACTTGTTGGGCAATTGACTTGGCAGAAGGGAGGAGCTGTAAAATCACTGGCAGCCTTTCCATCCTCTACCCTTCGGAGCTGATACCTAACATATGTTTAGAAGGTTGTGGGAGACAAACTTGAGGAGCAATTGAGTGAGGATGGTGAATACTAGCTGAGAGAAACCTTGGACATATACTTAACTTACTGGGTGGGCTGCGGCTTCCACAAGGATATAATGCATGTCAGCACAAAGGACGTGGGGGTTCAGCTGGTGGTGGGCTGAAAATACACCAGCCATCACAATGTTCACAAATATTGACATTGCACAACCAGTGGTATCAGATTCATCAGTGGTTGTTAATTGAAGCCTTTCAAAAATTGCTTAGCGAGGGTGACATCCCGAAGTTCAAGCTTTGAAAATGGTGTCATGCCTCTGGCTGAGTAATAATAGGAGCGCGTGTTTACATGATGTTAATGTAGTGTGGTTTATAGGTTACCAGGTGGGCTGGACACCAATCTTCTCTTACTATTCATGTGACATTGTTTGTTCATTGTACTAATGATATTGACCACTGATATCAAGTGACTCTCCCTTTTACTACTATTTGCCTTTGCCTTTTCTTTCCAGACATCGTAATCAAAAGTAATATTTTATCTTTTATATGAGCCAAGATGGATCCCTAGTATGACTATGTTTAATTAGACTTTGCTTGAACTCATGGCCAAGGCTCCAGTGTGGGAGGTGGACCGAAGCATAATTGCTGAAGGAAATATTCATCTATCCACCTTCTACTGTGTTGAGCAAGGTATTTTAAGCATGTTTGCTGGTAAGCATACTGCCGGCTTTGTGGCCGGAATCATGTCAGGCTGAAAATATCTTCAAACATTTATGAAACATCTTTGTTCTTTTTAGGGATGCACTTAAACATTTGTAATTGAGTGTTTTTTCTTTTGTGGCCAAACATTATTGTTGGGTAGCTGCCAACATGTAGGGATTTGTCTTTGCCTCTAAATTATTTAAGTCTGGCTGCATGAATGACTTGTTTGTTTTGAGTGCCAGCCCTTCAAAGTATTCTCTGTGTGGGTATGAATCACCTGGTGGGTGATGAACCCTGATTGTTCCTTGACAGGGCAATGATGGAGCATTTTCAGACCTGTCATGTCCTCTCTGAAAAAATAATGAACGCAATTAGCAGATTCTGTACTTTCTGCATATATGGAAGATGCTTTTTTAGGGAGTCTGGTGTAAACGAAATTGCAATAGCCAATTCTAGAAATCGCAAATGCTAATGTCAAGGCAATTCTGCAAGGAGGTTGAAGAAAGGAAATTTTCCCTGTAGTCTAAGAAATGTCCTTGTTTATGCTAAGGTTGATTTCAGAACAAATTTACAGTATATGTTTACTTCTAGGTTATGCACCTAAATCACTGGTAACGGTGGATATCCTACGGAAGGGGACCAGGTGAATCGTCACTGGACCTCTGAACAATGTATTTATTGTCTGACCACTAGGGCATAGCCAATTGACATACACCTGGGGCTAGATGTATTTTAGATGAGGAGACTTTTATTTTTATTTGTTCGAGAAAATCCTGATTGGGCTGCTATAAGCCAATACTAAAGGACCAGGATAACGTTCTAACACTCTACAACGGCACTGCAGATGTTCCATCTCTGATACAGACATGTCACTTGCTCAAAGCAGATGAAAGCTGCAGGCAGGTATTGGTAATAGTTTGAAAACGAGGAATTACTGCAGAAAATAAGTGAACACATTCTTAAAGTACTTCCCTATTCTCCAAAGTCTTCTTAGGATACAACTCAGATGGATGAGTTATTTCTGCACAATTAGAAATACCAATCTCCATTGTATTGGAAATTCGAGTGTGGGAATTTTGCATCTGTAGACATGGGCATTTCAGAATGAAGTACTTAGCTACTTGATAGCAGTTTCCAATACCCTCGTCCAGCGTCAGGTAGACAGTGAAATCATGGAAATCATGATGGTCTTGCAGAATGTTGGCCAGAGGGATCATTTTCAGGAGTATAAGGAAAAGTGACAATCTTTGGGGAACACCACAGATGATAGAGGTAGTTTTGTGAGTTTTCAAAAGAATGTAGAAGTATCGTAACTGCTTCTTCTTGAACTATGAAAATTTCACAGAAAGTGATTTTGTAAAGATGTCTTTCTCAATCTTCGTTGCTAGGCGAAGGATTGATTATGAGATACTTGTTGAGTAGTATTGTATTTGTTGCAGGACAATTTACATACACTTCGCAGAGAAGCAATAAGATTTGTAGACATTTTGGGGCACAGTCATGGTAGAGCCACCAAACATATTTAGAGGAGATTACAGGCTATGCTATGCAGAATTAAAAGTATGATTTTTAGGTATTTCAGAGACATCTTTGACTGTCTCACTAGTTTATTGTAATCTAAAAAAGAGTGCATTTTATAGCAATACCATATTCAGAGTCGGGTTTGGGTCAGCTTACGTCAGCCACTGCTCTGTTGCAGTGTCATTCATACTTTGGTTTAGCCCGCATCACAGCAGTCATAAAGTGGGAAACTGGATCAGCCCCCTTCAGGCATCTATTGGTTTGAATGTGTGAGCCTAAAGGACAACCATTAGCTGTGTGACTTGCCAGACAGTGTGAGTGATAGCATTGTGGATCCTTAGTCTCTCCCATATCTGGTAGGGACAGACACTGACAAGCAAAAATGTTCACATCCATCAGCTCTGCAATTCTTGTTAGGGCTTCAATGGGCTCACAGGGACCTTGCCCTCTTTGTTACCATGGTGCATTGACTTATGTGCACAACCAGCAACCAGAAGCTCAACTAATATGCTTACATAACGTCTTTTTTCCAATGTTGAGCACCCAGCAGCTCCTCAAATATGTCTGCCAGTCTTTTCATTTCTTCCAACAGTGAGCATCAACACTATTATTACCAATACTACCTCAGTCACCACTTTAACCACCACCACCCACATCACCAACATCACTACCACCTGCCTCTTAATACTATCTCCATCCTCACCACTCTCATTGGCATTGCTATCATATGTACTCCGACTGTCAAATACTTGTCACTACATCTGCACTGTTACCTCCACTTTCACCAACTGCACCAAAACCATTGTCATTAGTATCCCTATCCCCACCATCAACACCATCACCACAACCACTATCACCAACATAGCCACCAACTCCACTACCACTAATATCACCACCACAACTGCAACCCCTACCAGGCTCACTGTGCCACTGGAACCAAGCTACACCTGGCTGAAGAGCCTTAATATCTACGAAACCAGCACTAGGATGTTTGTATTCCGGTTAAGGGAGGATCTGGCCAGGCAATTCTAGCTGAACTGTTCCCATGGGAATCAGGGTCAAGACTGATATGCATATTGCTGGGTCCAAACTGAGGTAGCACAGTGGATGACAAGTGATACATTGGGATGCAGCCTAAGCGATTTCCAGTGGGTGAGATTAAAGCAAGCATTCCATCCATCACCTTATTGTTTTTACCCCTACTATCACCAGCATCACCACCATAATTACCATCATATCCACTATTAGTATACACCATATCTGTTACCTTCATCACTATCACCATCTCTACTGTCACTCCATCACCAATACTACCATTGTCATCCCTACTGACACCCTCAACAATGACACTACGATCGCCAGTACTATCACTACCAGCATCTCCCCAATGACCACTATCACCACTATTATCGCCACCACCATTACTATCACCAACTTCACTTATGCTACTAAGTTCACCACCATATAACTTTGGCCTGTTGTCTCATTAGAACAAATCCACTTATGTCCAAGAGCCCCTCCCTCTTTCTAATTTTAAGAATGTCACTATTCATCCAGCCATTTACCTTGAATGCTAGCATAGTTAGCACATTTTGGAGATACAACAATTTCTTGTGGAATCAAATTAATGCTTGACAACAAACTATTTATTTTTCAATTGGTCACAGGGAATTATCATTTAATATATTTGTGTTGGAACTTTATTATTGCAATCTGACTACAGCGTTCAACAATAAGTGTGCCAAGGGGGTGGGTTATTATTGAGTTCATAAAATATGCCTCCTGTAAACCACTCTAAAATTTGAAGAGGATATTGCAGAACTTGCCAACTCATTTTCCTCTCCATTGTGAAATAATGAATATTCACATCATGGAAAATAAATTTCTCTCTTTGTCAGATAAGCTACTTGTATCTATACTAAATGACGTAGGGCGTGGTTACGAGTTTAGGCAGTGCAGAAGCAGGCGGGCCGCCACCACCATTCTCCTGCACCACTGAGTCTCACTACCACCCACCCACCAAGTTACAACTTAAAAGTGGTCCGGTGGGACGGCAGCATGGCGATCCTACAGGTTGCCTCTTTCAAAGACAGTGGTGCGTTTAAAAAAGGCAGCCAATGGGAATGCCACACAAGGTTCCTTCACGGCATGGACTGTAATGTCCATGCTATGCAGGAACTGGGGTTCATGCAAACAGGGGGGCACATGTTGTGCCCCCCTGTGTACATTCACATGGCTTGAGGCACAAGGGGGCCCTGTAGGATCCCATTTTGTTTCCTCTCCTCCATGGTTTTTATGGCGGTGGAACTGCCATGAAAATCGTGGCAGAAAAGAAAGTGGTAATATGCTTGGCGGGACTGCGGCAGTCCAACCAAGCATATTGCGGCCTCTAGGCCACCACTCCAATGCCAGGGAACAGCAGTTTCCTAGTGCCCGCAGCACTCCCAAGTCATAATGGGGTGGTCGACCGCATGTGCAGTGATGGCTAGACTTTCAGCACCGTGCCACCATGAGTCTGGTGGTCCTCAGACCGTCAGACTTGTAATTAGGCTTCTAGTGTTTTAATTTCATATATTTAAGGCCAGACTGTCTGTACAAGGCATTGGGGTTTTCCCTGGGAGGATAGAAGACTGGTGATTTTGTCACTGGAGGCTGGTTTTGTAGCAGTTCAACAGTTTTAAAAGCACTGCAGTATTCCTCGTATATGGAACAGTTTTCACACAACAATAAAAGTGCCAGGATAATTCTGGTGATTAATGTTCCTTGCGGGAAAATAGATTTGAGGTTTGTCTAATGGCGGTTTTGACTTATCTAACATAGCACAGAGGGTCAATATGGCAAAGAGCGTGTACTATGTAGATCACAGACCAGTATTTTATGTGAATTGCTCAGTGGGTTACTGCTTTTGTCACAGAGAATATTTTGTTACTGTGCAGTTTATAGGTTACAATCGCAATCGAGTTTAGAAATTTATTTTTTTCCCCAGTTTTTTATTATCCTAATTTTGATTAAAAATGGTTTGTTTGGGTAGAAATCAATTCTTATTAGTAAAGTCAACCATAACCACTGTGTTACATTCTGAATCCTGTGTTTGTGCTTCCCCAGACTAAGGACTCTTAAAACATGCCTACGAGTATGCATGGCATGTGAATATTACACCTTGTAGTTCTCGTTGTGCTATGTAAAATTTTCTATACCCTGATTTACACAAATATGATTCATGCTCTGACACCCTGCACTGGTGTGAGAGTTGCTTTAAAAAAATGAAATACATGTGAAAGAGGGGCTGTGGAGAGATGAGAGGCACTGTTGGAGGGCGATGGTGAGGGAATCATTGAGGAGCTCCAATAAAGAATGCCATATCCTGGTGCACTGTAGAGTCATCATTTACTATACTTTAAAAACGAGTCCAATTGAATATTTCCCACATCTTGCTAAAAGACTCTACTCCTACTTGACAATCCATGACTCGTCTTCCATGTTTGGTGGCCTGAGCAGTTGACTTGGGTATCTTCATGTTAGTTCAATTTCCACTCAGATCCCCAGAGGGATCTACTCCCTGGTTATTTACCCTTTGAGGTCAAACCTTGGGTGGACATTTATGTGCACATTTAATGCATAAACACGCTGGCCAAATGAAATATGAATATCAGGATCCAACATTTCTGCTTTGAAAAAGTTCCATAAAAATCAATAATGAAAAGAAGTATGTTTATTTCAAGGTTTTCAGGCCTTACCAAATAGTGGAACTTTTGACCATGATGCCACAAGAATATCATAAATGTAATCTAATTGGTGCATAACGTTGAAAAGAGATACAGATTGAGCCCCATACTAATTCACAGTGTAAAAGTCTGGCACATGCTGTTCACCTTTCCTTTCACTGTACAACAAAATCCTTATGCAATATAACTGGACAAAATACACAGGGTCTGATTCACAAATGTGAAATTACACTTTTATGCAGTGCCTCTACACAGAAAAGGATAGGTCTGCTCTATATTTTTATGTGCAGAGTTCTCTACCCCGACTGTGGACTCTGTCATCATAAAATTACTATTGTTAAAATTAAATTTGTAGCTTATGAATATCATGAAAATAGTAAACTTACACAAAATATTATGATTACCTTTGTACCAGGCCAACAGATGCCAGATATATAACCTACAATGCAAGTGTAACACACAAATGGCCAGATGTATGACCGTTTTTTGCGGTTGCAAACGGGAAAGCGGCTCATTTGCGGCCATAAAACATTGTGGTATTATGTACAAACGCTATTTTGAAAGTCGGTGACTTTCAAAATAGCATTTGCGAGTCGCTGTTTGTAAGAGGCGTGCCAAGGGCGTCCCTTCCTAATAGCGAGTCCAAATGGTATTACCATTGTTTTGCAACCGCCTTTGGGGTTACAAATCACTCGCAGTTTACCACCTACCTCAAGTAGTTGGTAAGTTACTTACAAACATGAAGGTGTTCCCAGGGGACCCCTTACCCTTTGTGAATGTATACAAAAAAATATTTTTGAAGAGCAGGCAGTGGTCCCACCACTGCCTGCTCCTAAAAAATGAAACAGAAACGTTTCATCTTTGTTTTTTAAATGCACCCAATTTTCCTTTAAGAAAAACGGGCTGCATATTAAAAAAAAAACTGCTTTATTTAAAAAGCAGTCACAGACGTGGTAGTCTGCTGACCCCAGCAGGCCACTATTCCTGCGAGTCCTGGCCCTTCCCAATGGGTCAAAAATGCGACCTGCCTCATGAATATTGATGAGGCAGTTCATTTGCGACCACATTAGTAATCACAAACAGTGTCTTAGACACTTTTGTACATTCCATTTTGCGAGTCGTAAACCAATGCAATTTGCGACTCACAAAAAGGAAGGGTCATACATGGAGCCACTTGACCTGGGGCCATGTCCACATTGTACATTCAATGGGAGGTGTTTATCGCCGGTTGTCCCTGACCTTAAAGCGGTTACTGTTAATGGGGGGCTCCTAAACTGTAGATCCTTCAGTAAACATTCCCTCCAACTGTGGGATCTCTTACAAGATGAGGCCCTGAATTTATTATTTTTAACAGAAACCTGGTTGGGAGAACATTCGGATCCAGACATAGTGAACACAATTCCGCCAGGTTACACCCTCCATAGACTCGATAGAGAAAAGGGAAGGGGAGGTGGTATTGCCATCATTGTCAAACACCCTTTTGAGTGTGCTCTAAAACCAGTAAAAATTGATAACAGCGAAGCCGGTGAATTTAACATCAAGTTGACCCAACACGAGGCAATTTCGGGCATCCTAATATACAGACCTCCTGGTTCTCTGGGCAACTTCCGAAGTAGCTTATTGGAAGGGGTCACTCAGACTGCGATCAAACACAATAAAGTATTGGTGTTGGGGGATCTGAATTTACATCTAGAGGATCCTCTACAAAAGGAGGCAGAGGATGTCCGTCTAGTCCTACAAGAATTACAACTGGACTTGCTAAGTGTTGCTGCCACACATGAGAAGGGTCATTGTTTGGACCCCATCTTCGCCAGTTGGGACATGATAAAGGCACTTACCCCCTGTCAGCTCCCTTGGACCGACCACTTCTTGGTCCCTTTCCAATGCTCTTACCAGCCATATAGGGCCGCTGAGAATGGGATTAAGAATGTCATGAGACGTAAATGGAGACAATATTCTCAAGAGAACTTCATATGCGCCATCCAGAAAGCGCAACCACCGCTTGCCACGAACAGTGATCAGGCCAATAATGAATTTAATCAGCTTGTGACTGTCACCCTGGATGAGATAGTTCCCATGAGTAAGGGTAAAACCAGAGAAGGTAGACAACGCACTGCCCCGTGGTTTACTCCGGAACTCCAGCAAATCAAGTCTAATTGTAAAAAACTTGAAAGGAGCTGGAGAAGGAACCCGAGCGAACTGGGTAAAAACAATTATAGCTTAGCACACAGAAGCTATCAGTACGCGGTGCGTAGAGCTAAAGCCAAATATTTCCAGACATGCATTGAGGCCGCCGAGAGCTCCTCACGCGAACTGTTCAAAATATACAAGGAAATATCATTAGTCTCCAGCTCTAACACCCCCCTAAGGGCTACCGTGGAGGGGTGCAATAGAGTCGCTAACTTCTTCTCCAACAAAGTCAAAACCATTTATGCCTCTTTCAGCCGACAACCAGGAAAGGGCACAGACTTTAGAGCAGGCGGTTCGCCGATGGCGCCTGACTCTTCGTTGCAAACTTTCGAGGTACCTGCCGCTGACAGGCTAATAAAGATCTGTCGCAGCGTGAAGTCCGGTTCCCCCAACGACCCGGCACCGGCCTGGGTCATCTCAGAGGGTCTTGTAGCCCTGGAACCATATATCAGACATGTCTTACAGACCTCCTTTTCCACTCAACGAGTCCCGGGGGAGTGGAAAAAGGCCATAGTACTGCCAATAAGGAAAAAACCGAATGTAAGCATCGAGGTGCTGGAAAACCTCCGACCTATTTCCTTATTGCCATATGTGGCGAAAGTTGCTGAGAAGGTGGTCAACGCTCAGCTCATTGAGCACCTGGAGAGAGAGAACCTACTTCATCCCTCACAATCAGGATTTAGGGCAGGCTACTCAACTGAGACAGCCCTCCTACGTGCCACTGAGACTTTAAGAGCAGGGGCGGATGCAGGACATACAATGGCCCTGATCATGCTCGACCTCAGCGCGGCTTTTGACACCGTAGCGCATTCCATCCTGCTACGGTGTCTGAATGAAGCTGGGGTCGCTGGTCCCGCGCTGTACTGGTTACAATCGTTTCTCACAGAAAGATGTTTCCAGGTACAGCAAGGGACATGTCGTTCGGTAGAGATGCCACTAGACCAGGGAGTGCCGCAGGGCTCAGCCCTGAGCCCTACTCTTTTTAATCTTTACATGGCCTCCCTGGCGAAGGTGGTACAATCATTCGGGGTGGAATTGGTATCATATGCCGACGACACCCAGTTGTTGATTTCTCTATCGCAGAACACCACCAACACCCCCACCAACTTTAAGTCCTGTATGCAGGCGCTAGCTGAGTGGATGGACTCTCACTGCCTAAAACTCAATGGCTCTAAGACAGAGGTGCTGGTAGTGGGGGGAAAAAGCAAAAGCTGGTCAGCCGAGTGGTGGCCTTCGTGTCTTGGCCCTACTCCCGTACCGTGTGAAGAGGCTAAGAATCTAGGAGTTTGGATCAACCCCTCCCTCTCCTGTGATGGCCACATAAGGCGTCTTGTGGGCAAATGTTTTGGAGTATTGAAGACCCTAAACAAAACCTTAGACCTCCTACCCATAGCGGCCAGAAGGACACTGACGCAGGCATTGGTGACCTCTCGGATGGACTATGGAAACATCTTGTTCCTAGGGTCCAACGAGGGCTGCCTTGGTCGCCTTTAAGTTATCCAGAATTCCGCCGCTAGACTGGTGCTAAGAAGACCCAGGAGAGCAAATTCTCAGAAGGCTCTGGATGCGCTTCACTGGCTGCCTGTGAAGAAACGCGTGCTGTTCAAATGCCTCCTCTTCTGTCACCGAATTGTCTGGGGCAGGTCGCCCGCCTACCTTAGGGACTTAGTCAGCCGCTACGAACCAACAAGGACCCTTCGGTCGGTGGGTACCGGGCTGCTGACAATTCCTAGGATAAGGAAGGCCAGAATGGGTGGTCGATCTTTTGCTTTCCAAGCAGCTCAACATTGGAACAAACTCCCTCCTGCTCTGAGACTGGAGAGCAGTGAAGCGATGTTCAGGGCAAAGCTAAAAACACAACTTTACGCCGAGTAGGGACAAAGGCTCATACTGGTGATCGTTAGGAGCTCTTAGCGCGGGGACACGCCGAGATGGCGTTACTGGGCGCTTTATAAGCTCTTTTATTATTATGTGGCGCAAAATGTTGTAGTATTATTTCAATACAGCTTAGTTGTTACAAATAATTGTAATATTAGATGCTGATATTATGCCATTATAGCTCTGTGTAAATTGTATTTTTTCTCTAGGTAGAGCCAGTAATACAACAAGGCCATGAAAATCTGGTGCACCATATTTTGCTGTATGAGTGCGGTCAGACCCTGAATGAAACACTGCTGGACTATGGTCATGAGTGCTACCACCCAAATATGCCAGATGCCTTCCTTTACTGTGAAACAGTGTTATTTGCCTGGGCCATTGGAGGAGAGGTAGGACTCACATGTTTCATTTCAAAATAATGATGTTGTATGTTCAACACTAGCATTTGTGTAACTATCAATACTGCACAACTATTTTCAAAAACTGAAATTACATGATGCCACCAGACGCGTCTAGTGCAGGTAAGAGCGGTGAGCCGGTAGGGCCTGGTGCGGGTGGGCCGGGCTGGGAGAAGGCAGTAGATGACAGAATAGGGAAACAAAATATTTTTAAAAACTTACCTTGAGAGTCGGCAATGCAGCAAGCACAAGATAAGTGGTTTTCTTTTTTTTTAGTTTTATTTTCCCTATTCTGTGGTCTGTTAACTCACCCCCACACTCCTGCACTTTTACCTGCAATGCCAGCGACTGTTTTCCACACTGAATCTAAATCGATTATATGAGTGTATGCAGTACTAACTAAAATAAAAGTTAACTTTCAATTTCTGTGGTGCATGCAGACGTTCTTTCCAAAACCATCTTTTCCATATTGCATATTTTTGGTTACGTACATTGTCTTGGAATATATCTTTTAGATGTGAGGCTCTCCAAAACCACTACAAAACCTTATACATTAATGCTAAAGCGCCATATTATACAAGACACTGGATCCATTCTAATCAAATCTAAACTTATTTTCTTGTCATTATCAACTCCTATGTACAGCAAAATTAAAGGTGGAAAACAATGTTAGGTTATTTATCAATAATGCCTTGTAGACCCAGTTGAAGAGGTATTGGACATTGGATGATTCCTATGCTGGCACTACATGGGCCAAAACTTTGTAGGAGTATTAGTAAAGCAAGGTGTTAGAGAAGTGAGTTTCACGTCAAGTAATTACTGTTGTAGATTAAGCTTAAAATCAATCTAGGTTCTGCAAGGGCTTCAGCCATGCTGAAAATGTAAGATGACACGTCATCTTTCGAAAGTTGAAGCCTGTGTTCTGGCCTTGGTTGATCGAACTGCAGTCTTTTGGAAGCTAATTCTCCCTCTGCAAAATCATGTGGGCTTCAAAGAAAAAGTTCTCAGTTCTTCCAGATCTTTGCAAATCATCCACAAAGAGCTAGTGAGGCTATGTGTTTTCACTTCGGATCCAGTATCTCTTGTTGTGTTCCTAAAAATGAAATCCTGGCTACTACTTTGCTTACTTTACAAATGGAACCACTAAGTGGCCTTATTTGATTATGTTTGCATTCTGAAAACTTACCTTTCCAATCTTCTCAACTCAACTTTCTAAACCTTAACCCTGACAAATTGAACTGCATTTTTTTCACAGGGGAAATTGAGATACCTTCAGCAGAGCCACCATAGAAGTTCGCTGAATGGCCCCACGTTTAATAGGGCCAATCTGCAAAGTCTATGGTTCTTCAAAGAAAAACTTCTTAAAGGTTTATTTTCTTTTGAAAAATAAATATCTATTGGGAATTTTCTCTTTTCACCTTTTACTTTTCTGTTTGGGACAGCCATGCTTTCCCTGGCAGTCCCAAACAGGAAAGAAGTACACCAGAATGTCTGACTTTTTATAGTGCTGACAGTCTAAGGTACTTTAACCAATTTCCAAATGTCATTTGGCAAGTCAAGGAGACTTCGCTAATGCAAACATGGCAATGCACCTCACTCTAAATAGAGTGGGTAGACTGAGTTTTGCAGACAGGGTACTCCAAGATGTTTGTGACAGAGTAACCTGTTTGCCAAAATCTAAATACTACCCTAATATTTAAATTGTCAGGAAGAGACGGGGTGAGTAAGGCAAGGGGGGGGGGAATGACTGACTGGCCATCCGCTATAGTTTGAAAGGTTTAGTTGTGGAAGAGGAGTGATGGCAAGACGGTTGGTCGGGTGGGTGGCAGGATTTCAGATACAATTATTAACGTTTATAAAATATGGCATTTAGTGGCTGATGGTGGTGAGGTCATTTTTAGTGTGGTTCCCAATGACTCCTCAAAACAATGTATATGTGTAACTGAATAAATTAGATGTTTTTCACTAAGTGACATCGGAGACACCTCAAGCTATACACTTGTTGTCTGTTTGATGTAACCCATAACCTCTCAATCAAAAACACCACTCTTATTCACAATTAGCCATCTATAATTATATATATATATATATAAGGGAAACTGTTAATGTTATGGGTTTTCACATATACATTAAGAGTGAGGGGAGACCATTAGCATTCCAGCCCTTAAGAGTAAGCAGATCGCCTATCCTTTACCATAACTAGATATCACTAGATATTGTGGAATTCTCGATACCATATAATGTCCTTATAGTCGATATGAAATTATTGCTGTAGATGCAGGTAATGGGTATCATATTTGCTCCACCCTTGCTAACCTTTTATTGGTCAGTTGGAAGAGCAGGTAGCATAGTCACCATCCCTTTGACAACAGCATTGCCTATTTCGATACTTGCAGAGATTCTTAGTTATAGGCCTCTGGCGCTGCATGGAAGGGAAAATCTTTTTAATGAATATCTGAGTATTCACAACAAGAAAAAACGTAATTTGAGATGAACACTCTTAATGGGCAAGATTTAAATGATATATTTTGCCATTGAAATCAGAAAAAAACAAGCAACACAATATTATTCATGCATCCAAAATTGACCGCAGCAAACAGTACACTAAGCAGATAAAGTGCGCATTAGGTAAGTGGTCAATTTCTTATCAAGAAAATCATGAGAGAATCAACGGTTGATAAGGTGCTGTATGTCATAGCCTTCAAAGTAATCAGTTTATTGCAAATGACAAACATCCTGAAGTCATTGTGAAGGACGACTGAAATAAGGTAACACTACAAAACCTATGAAACACTATTAACACACACTAAACGTCATCAGGAAAGCATATATTGTGGTTATAAACACGTATATTGAACAGATAAGATCATTATGATTAATACTTAAAATGGGTTAGCCAATTTTAGACATTGTCATAAAGCCAACTATGATTGCTAAACTGTTCTGGCAGACAGACGAAACAGTTCCTTGGAGGTTGCTAGCCAAACCAATCTCCCCCCTATGCCTTCTGTCTCAGTACAGTCATCTTTATCACCTAAGAAGGTCACAGAAGAAGAGACCGCTTCTAAAACACTGTGGGCTGTACAATTGTTGGAGGATTGCCTTGTTAAAATTAAGGATATCCTACTAGAAGAACTTTCTCCAATTATAGACTGCCTGACAACCGTTGATCAAGGACTGAATGATGTGAAGCAATTCCAGACTCTAGCTACTCAAGTCTTAAAGGTGGCCCCTAGGGCGAGCCACGGTCAGATTCCTGGTTGATGTCCCCCGTCTGTCATAGGACTTGCAGTACTTTCCAGTACCAATTCAGATAGCCATTAGCCAGTCCCTCTAATCCCATTTTCAAAGTCGCAACTGCCCGTAACCTCTGTCCACCTCAAGGTAAAAACGTGAGCCCACATGTGGGGTCAGAAAGTTGCAAAGTTACTTCCTTAGGAAAGACTGGGGCTAGTGGACCTCCCAAAAGTTACACCCATCCTGTGATCACTCTTCCACCTGCATCTTGCCCTTACGTGACAATATGAACTTGAGTCCCCTCTCTGCGTGAGGACCAGAGGGAATCTTATGAAGAACTCACCAATAAAACTCTGAACTGGCTCACACAGTATAAGGACTTTTCCTTTTTTTCTGGCAAATATGACCCTACTGACTTGTAGGGTGGGATGGATTGGACCTGGGCCGGTGGACCACTTAAGTGACTGTGTCATCATTAGTTTTACATCTACCACTGGTAGTGCAGACACTACTCTTTGGTGAACTGAGCAAATAGATAGCTGGTGTATAGTAGTGATTTAATGCCATTAGGCTATTTTTATAAACCAAGCTACTATTCCCAGCTGAACTCTACTTTGCAGAAACAAGGAGTCTGTTTACCATTTGTACCTGGTTGTGTCACCCACACTCCCTTAATACATACATGTGTTTGTGCCACATGGCACACAAGCACTAATCAGGGGTGCAACAGGGTGTCAAAGTGACACCCTGCCACCCTTGACTATTTCACAATTTTACCGAATCGTTATTTACCGATTCGGTAATTGCCATTCATTCCTATGGGCCTCCAGGCCCATAGGAATGAATGGCAATTACCGAATCGGTAAATGCCCTTAGGGCATGTATGTGTGCCACATCGCACAGGTGTAAATGCACATATTTGCATTTACATAGGAATTCGTTATTCACCACCAACGAATCCTTAAAGCCCTGTTGCACTTTTCACAGTGCTACCTACATTTCAAAATACAGATTCGGTAATTTTACCGAATCGGTAATTTGACCGATTCGGTAAAATTACCGAATCTGTATTTTTTCATGCCCTACATCTCAGTATCCAAATACCGCTCGGTAACGGCCGAAAATCGGTATTTTCTGCCATTACCGACCGGTATTTGGATACCTACATCTGGCCCCAGGTCTTTAAAACCTGTGTTTCATACAGGCTTTGTTAACTTCAACCAGGAAGTTTTAACAACGGGAAAGGGCAAGCCCTTCAGGAGACTTATGATATGGGTTAGTAGCGTGTTTACTTGTGTGGCTAAGGAGATTAAGATGGGTTCTCCTGATATTCTGTGTACTAGTTTGACATTTCCTCAGAATGTAGTTTCCAACATTTACAGTGTGTATAGCAGATCGGCCGGGAATAAAGCTGAATCCCCAGTTATAGAGTTACTGAACTCCCACTTAGCAACACTACTGGTTGGGGTATTAAAAATCATGGGTGGGGACATTAATTGTCAATTTGAACCACTCGATGCTAATAGTGAAGCTGTCACCCATGAGGAATATAGAGTGTGGTCAATCCCATGAAAAAATTGTCCCCCGGGCACTTCAATTAAATTCACAAACACTTAATCAGGATCTACAAGCCTGTAACAGCAGACCTATTTCAGATAGGGAGGGAAATCACACCTTCAACCATATCAAAGGTACTAGTCTTATTGACTATATACTGGTGGATGTAAGGGTGTCATCAAACTTAACTGGCATGGCCACAATACTCCACCACGATAGTGATCACAATGCTCTAATCCTTGCTCATGGGATGTCTGCTCGCTTTAGCCAAGCTAACTTCATTGAGCTATTCGATAGAAGGCTAAGACTGACTAATAATCGGTACAGAGTTAAGTGGAGTGTCAAGACTCGGTCCATAGAGCTAGTTGGGGCAATTTATAAACATGTTGCTGAAAGCATTAGGGGTTTGCTTCTCTTCGATCTGGTACTAGACCAAATGGAAACCTTAGAAAGGATTAGCAACAAACATAATTAGATGTACAGGCCGTAGGTAGGAAATTCCCCCTCCTGATATAATAAAGAATGCAACCAGGGCTGCATTCACTAATGCAATAAAGAAGCAAGATATGATGTTGATAATAGTCATGAGGGTGGTGTACAAAAACACTATCAAAAAAGCTAAAAGAGCTTGAGAGTGTAGGAAATGGAAAGGATTGTTGGCCGTGGCCAAAGGTGGAGACCGTCGATCCTTTTGCAATATTGTGTCCATGGGGAGTCGAGATGGGTATTGCTCTACCAAGAATCATATTGCAGCCCCAGAATGGGTTTCACACTTTTCCTGCTTGCATTCTACATGGCAGATTTTAACATCGGTTAAGTGGTCTACTAGGCCCAAAAGTAGCAAGAACAATTGGTGTGAGTGATTGTGCAGAGATCCCCCTTATTTCAACCCTGGAAATAAGTAATGCAATTGAGAAGATCGTACTTAATGAATCACCAGGGCTAGATAAAATTTTGAGTGACTTCTACGTAGATGAGATTGATATTTGGAGCCTTTACTTCAAGCTGTATTTTAGTGCCATCATGAAAGGGGCACCTAGCCCTGTATCTTGGGCAGGAGCACAAACAATAGCGATTTACAAAAAGGTTTCTTAACCGCTCCCGACAAACTATAGGCCCATAAGCCTTATAGAAAGCTCCCAAAAGTATTATTTCCAATAGGCTGCAAGAGTGGTTGACTCTAAATGAGATATTGACCCCCTTGCAAGCTGGTTTCCGAGAATGCACTACCACTATAGATCAAGTGTTTCGACTCCTAATTTTATTTTGGGAAACAGTGGTTCAAGGGGATGGTTATCTCTACGTCTGGTCTTTGTAGAGCTATGGTCTGCATTTGACCTAGTGCCTAGAGCCACACTCCAGCAGGTGCTAGAACATGTAAAGGTTCACAACTATCACTTGGATATTATTATTTGACTCCACTAACAGAATTATGCACAGATCAGATGTGGCCAACAGGGCAAATTGACTGACCCATTCCATGTTAATAGATGGGTTAGTGAGGGTTGTGTTCTTGCCCCCTCTCTATTTACATTATTTATTAATAACCTGGTAGCCCACCTCGACTATTGTGAGAAGTATGCCCAAGTCTGGCAAGCACTAAGGTCCCTGCACCTATAATTACAGATGATACATCTTAATCTCTAAATAACCAATGAAGTTGTACAAAATTCTAGATTGCTTTTGATTGCTTCTGCAGACAGAGAGGCTTTGGAATTAAGTAGGGACAACTAACTACATGGAATTAAATCCCTACCATTCCACAAGATCTAATCCCACATTGAAGGGGACACCTTTGATGCATGTGCATACCTTCCAATATCAAGGGATCAGACTAACAGAGTACCGCGACTGGCACACTGACATTGCACAGCATAGGATTAAACTTGAACAATCCACTGGAGGAATGTTGAAAATGCATCGAGGAAATCAATTCCACCCTATTTTTCTGGCACTTCAAATTTTAAACCATCAGGCCATAGGAGCAGCTCTACTTGGTGCGGAGCTATGGGGCCACCAGAATGTGAATGCCCTGGTGGCAGTTGAAATCAATATCTGTGCCAACTGATGGATCTCCTTATTATTACCACCTTGCTCCTCTCAGGCTAGAGATGGGTCTCAGACCAATCTACTATGGGATTGGAGGGAGACCTAGCCTGTATTGGAGAAGGATCTGGGCCACCCCTGAATTATGCTCTTATCGACAGGTCCTAGAAGAAGTTCTCCTCATCTCAGGATCAGGTAACATTCTCTGGATTAACTATGTAAAAGAGCCACTCACAATGATCAGGAATGAGAGAGTATTAGCTGCCCCCAGAGAGGTCTGTGTGACCACTAAACTATCCGCTAAGAGTAATTACTGGCAGTACAAAAAGAGAATCATGCAGGGGCAGTCTAAATTAGGTACTCTAACGGACACCTTCATTATGATGAAGGATGAATTTAAAGAACAGAAATTTTTAGTTGAGATTCAACCTGTAGCTGCCAGGAAGTTCTTTTTACATTTTTGATATGGAATCCTCCTGCTTCTATCATTTACTGCTTCACAGGCGCGCCACTTAAGGACAGTAGACTGGCTCAGTCCCTTCCTGTGGAGTGTCCAAGGAAAGAGTTGAGCATGCCTTATCTTTCTGCCCACATAGCTTATCTTTCTGCCCAGCCTACTTGAGTGGCAGGGAAAAAAATTGATTATACCAATGCGCCCAAACTTAGGTGTTAGGTGACACATAAAGAGGTATTAATCATTTTGAAATCTGACACCAGGTAATGCATAGTCTTTACAGTATCTCGGTATTTGCTGTTGATGTGGAGAATAAGGCAGAAGCTGAGGATCCAGCAAATAGAATCTGGCACTACTGAAGTAATGCATGTGCACTAAACGTTTTATTTTATCACGTATTACAGCATTTTATTAGAACGAGGGTACAAATCAAGATTCTAGTAGTATTATAATGAAATCTGCACAAGTCTTATATTGGTCATAATGAGATGAAACTTTTAATGAATGAATTTTATGGTATTATTTAGAAAATATTTATTATATTAAGGCTTTACCTGTTGTAAAGAGTTTATCAATTTAGGACCAGGGTACGATGCGGTTTGGAAGGCCTCCTAACCGCATTTGCTCCGTCCGAATCAGTGGTGTAACAAAACTTAAGGGGGCTCCCGGGCAAAGCACATGGACGCTCCCCCCCCCCCCCACCCCCGGCGGCCCGGCCCACCACCTCCCACTTTGCCCCACCACCTAAAAATCTGGTATATTTTGATTTGAAATTTCCAACATTTAATGAAATGCCTCTATATTGACTATATTGACTCAAAGTTCTAATGAGGAAGTGGGAAACACTCTCAACAGTACTGCCAAGAGCAGATTATTTAACCGAGGCAGTAATCGGAACAATGGCAAGAAGTGATCCTATTGTCTCAGGAACTGCCTGTGGCTGAAGAACAAAACAACTACGAAGGGTGTGAAATAGAATTGACATTAATGGACAATAACTTGAAACTCTGAAAGACAAACCCAAACCAGCAATTCCATAAAAACATGACTGACAAGACATGAGACATGAGAAGTACACAAGATATAACTCAGTATACTGGGAAAGTCAAGAGAAAGACTGGTGAATTATGTGCATGCCACACACTAGCGACTGTCAAGAGTTGTGCATGATAATAACTTCAATTCCTACCATCATGTCTTTATTAGTAAGCATTACAAAACAGGCAGGCAAACAAAACTGAGGATGAAAACTGTTTGGATGCTTCAAAACATTGATGCAGATGTTTGTCTGAATTTATCATTTATGTAGTGTAAACAATGGTACATGCAAGATTTAAGGCACACATATTGCAAACAAGTGCAAGCAACACCATAAAAAACACTGCATGTAAAATAAAAACAAACCATATCAGCAAGTACCTAATGAAATAATCTATAAAAACTAGTTGGTAAAGCAAAAGAAAAGTGCAAACACCTCCAAAGTGCATAATAAAGCAATCACCAGTCCAGCAATATACAAAAATCAAGCATGGTTTTTTAAAACAATCCAACTTTCTTCCATCAAGGTGAAAATGCTTTCAAAGTGCATGATAAAAACAAGTCTATCAGTATGCAAAAATGAAGCCAGGTTAGTCAAACAAATATACGTTTGGTGTGTGCATAAAGGAACATCTATTTCAAAGCAACTGGTAAACAATAACAACTACAGCACCATACAATAATAAAACTGGTTTAGACTAACAATTCCCTTTTTGAAGGCAAATCAGTAACAAGGACAGCAGGCAGCATCATACAAAAATCAAACCACTTTGGTCAACAAATGCCCTTTTAGTTTGTGCACGAAGGTGAAAATATTTCAAACTGAAGGTAAATCAATAACAAGTGGAGCAAGCAGCAGCATATCTAAATCAAACCTATTTAATAAAACGTATTCCCCTTTTGTTTGTGCATGAAGGCTACATATTTCAAAGCGCCTGGTAAAGCAATACAATTTAGCAGCATAAACATCAAACCTCTCCAGTCAAACAATGCCCCCTTTTTTTGTGCATAAAGGTGCTGGAGCCCATTTAACCCATGCCTTAAAACGTCTCTGGATGGCATCTGCCGTTAATGATTGCAACAATCTCCCATCCAGTAATGGCAGCTTAAGAGGCAGCAATTGTGACCTGGGGAAAGTAAAGGAGGCCATGGCAAGAGGTGATCCCAAGGATATGGTGCTACAAACATGATATGTGGCAGAGCACTTAGAATCAGGCCTGGGCCCTGGCATGAAACAGGAGCTGAGAATTTAAGGCTTGTGAAAGGAAGTGTGAGGGAAGTTAACAGCCCATCACAAAATGGTGAGCATGTACATGGAAGTAACAGGGTGGCCCAAGTCAGTCCTGCAGGCAAATGGGCACCAAAACCCACACACCTAAATAATTTGAAATTATGTCTTTCAGACCCTCGCGTTGGTTCGCAAGTTAGAAAAGCAAAGGCATGTACATTTTATTTAGAAGCATCCAAATCTGTTCAAGCGGCAAATGAATTCAAACAAATAGTAGCTAGTTATAAGCTTGCTTTTAAAAAATGCGCACACATATTTTTTTCCAATACACTCCATTCCCATATAACATTTCTCCATCTGAGCAAGTCTATATTGAAGTGTTTTAGGATGTTCAGAACAAAGCTGTAGATGATAACATGGTTAGTTAAAAGTAAAGATTCCGATCACCTTCCTTTCTCTTTTGCAGATGAATGCAATATAATTTTAGAAGGCAGTAAAGCAAACTATATTGAGGGGTTAGTTAAGCAGAGTGATGGACACATCCTTTTTTCCACAGAGAGGTTTTTGTGAAGATGAATCCCTGATCTTCAAAAATGGAGATGAATACTGCACAGCCGGTGAACAATTAACATCAATACTGGGAGGATTAAGAGACTTATGTGCCCTCACATTATACACACACTGTTGTCTACAAATAATATACATTTTCGAACAACTCCTTATTTTCAACATGGTTGACAATTCTGTATTAGCATAGCAGTGTGCTTAAAAAAATAAAAGTCCATATTCAACTCTGTGAGCTTTTACTCATGGTTCAAAACGCAGGAAGTACCATATAATGTCCAGAGATAGACATATCTATACTATGGAGATCAAATGGGTGCGGCACTCGGGGTGGCACACCTGTGCCCATTCACGGATTGGCTTTGCCCCGTGCTTCCCCAGTGGCCATCACTGACCTAAGCCTCATATAACAAATCAGAGAAGCGAGAACGAAAGTCCTGAGTTTTCTGGGGAATTAAAACTAGGGGCGCATAAAGGACCCGAACTTCAGGGAGGGCTACCACTCCCAGCCAGGGCTGGCCCTAGCACTGGTTGCACATGGTGTAAGTCTTTTTTGGTCGCCCCACACCCATTTCTTCCTTCTCCATGAATTCCCTCACTCCCACTCAGCAGCAATGCATCTCATCTCACTAATGTACCTTTCTGACAAACATTTAATTTTTTTAAAGGGCTTCTCACACTTAGTTCTGTGATCTGCATGGTACACGTTCTTTGTGGCAGGAACATTAACCCTCTGCGCTTTGTGGGTGGCAGGACTGCCCATGTGAGTGCAAGGTGAGCAGTGCAACAGTATGAGAGTAGGGTAAGAGGCGTGACTGCAGGGTGAGTGAGGTGACCTTATGAATTTGGGTGCGGATGTAAGTGCAAACTTGGATAAAAGAATGCATGGTTGGTCATGGGTTTGTTTGAGTGAGATTTCCGATTGAACAGTGAGGGGGACAGGTGAGTAAAGGATGAGTAGTGGGCTTGTGTGAGTGCAGGGTGAGGTACAGGGTGAACAGCGCAAGTGCATTATGAGTGCAGAGTGATCACTGTGAGTGCAGGGTGAGCGAGTGAATGGTGTGAGTGCATGGTGATCAGTGTGAGTGCATTGTGATCACTGTGAGTGCAGGATGAACGTAAAAGTGAAGGGCAGGAATAAGAAGTGAGTTATCTGAATGCAGGGTGCATTCCCGGACACTTGAAGTAACTCAGCATGTTATTGACGATGGCGTAGGGTTTCAGATATAAGTTAAACTATTGCTATTTTGGTATTGTTAGGGATTGAGGGTGTAGGAAATAAATAATGTGCTGATCCTGCAACAAACTTTCAGTCTTATGATTCCGGTTGCAAGCAAATTTGTTTGATGTCCCAGACTAACTTATCTGTGCATACTTCTAACACCAAATATAAATAGAAAGCACTTTTAATTGTGTTCTAGGGCTGCCTGAATGATCCAAGACTGATAACTAAAGAGAACAAAGACAGAAAAGTCACATTGCAAATGAATACATACTTTTTTTAATTATAACCAGGGCACGAGTCCTAAAAAAAGAAGTGGGGGGATTAACCTAGTTAATCAGTATGCAAGTGACATCATGGCGCATGACATCATGGCGTGTGACATCACAGGAAGTGGCATCATAAGAAGTGACATCAATTCTTAAACCCTCACATATATGTCTATCATGAGTACATTAAAGCACATTTCCAGTATACAGGGAATCCCTCCGGATTTAGGCAGAAGATTTGCACGTTTGTAAAAGCTGCACATAAAACAGTGTTGCCTTTTGTCAGCGTAAACTTCCTCTACCCATAGTGCTTTACAAGAAAAAAATTGTGATATTTAAATTAATACAACGCCTCCTATGGGGTAGTAAGCACTATATAAATGCTATTTATTTCATGTAAATACTGGAAAAGACCAACACATCTGACATTCTTACAGCGCATGCATATTTCCTAAACAGTAATTATTTACAACAAGGGGTGGTGATGGACAGAGTCTCTGAATTAAGCAGAGTACTCTCACCCAGTCAAGAGATCAGGGCTAGATCCAACACCGTTTTTTAGCTCATTGCACCATCCCAGTTTCAGAACCTGGCTGTATGCAAATTATGCACAAACAAATGGATTCTATCAATGTGTATTCGCTAGAGATTTATTTTTATATTGTGGTTCTGTGAATAGTAGGATGATTGACTCTCTCTTAGGGTGGTAAAGATGAGAGCACAATGTGCTTGTTAAAATACCCCTCACACACTAAAAAAATCCAATAGTGTCATGCTTCATCATTGGGGTCTTCCCGTCCCTCTACGGGGCGGGGCGTGCTACGACCTAACGAACTACGCGGGAGCACTAGTGATGTGACAAGGCTATGTGATAGTGCAGAGTGGTAAGTGTCAGTGAAGTGTAGGGACCTAATAATGTGTGGGATAAAAATAAAAGCTAAAAATCCTCTGGCTAGTGGAAAAAAACAATTTATTCACTTCCCTAGCTGGGGACGTTAAGAAGGGGGTTTTGGGGTAGAGCGAATAGCTACTACCTGGTCAACATGTTTCGTAAGCAGTCCCCTACTGCTTACTCATCAGGACCTTCTAGTGGCCCCTACAAAAAATTAGCTCAGTTGCTAAGTATGGTAAGCCTGTCGTCCTAAAAACTAGCAGTAAAAATAAACTGTTAGTTTTATGCTTCAGGGCATGAGCTGGCCCAGGGGAAGCGTAAAAACTCAAAATTGATGACCTAAATAGGTCTCTGTAAGGAAAAGGGAGAAAAAAGAGAAGAGCACAAATTTTTACCATTGTAACTGTGATTCATCTATAGACACGACATATAAGTAGCGCCACAAGTCCCATGGGTCATTCACATTATTCCCATTTCATAAAGAGTGTAATTAAAGCTTTATGGACAGAGTGATGGTTCAATCTGCCATCCCCTGCTCGTTCGTTTGTATTCCGAACATGTTATTGCCCCATATAATTAAGGGCGGATTCATAGTAACACACATGCACATTCATAACTCGATGCACCCATCGGCACACACACAGGGTTAAAAAGAGGAATCCGTTTTTTAGTTTTATGTTCTTTCGATTTCACAACCGGTAGTATTGCCTTCTATTTCAATGTTATGCCCGATAATCATTATAAAACCATGACGCACACACAGATTGTTATATCGATTGTCATACATACTGCTGAGGCCGTTTTGGTGTGCCCCATGAGCTGACAGTCGATAGGTGTGTCAACGCGGTAATCTGGAAGGAGAGAAAACCGCGCCCATAGCGTCAGAAACACATACACACAATACAATGTTTTCCCTGTCTCTAGGACCAGGTGTTTAGAGACGTCTGGCAGGGTCTAGTACTTAAAGTGGCCGCGTAAGGATACTACCTTACTCCTATCCGTCCTGCCGCTCTGAAGAGTGCTCGCGTTTGGAGACCGGTGAGTATTTAAGCTTCCCTAGGCGCCAGTCACGCATGTGGAGACTAGCGCGCTAACCCAAAATGGCCGCCCCCGATGGAACAAGGGGTGTGCTATGTACGGAAGTATTTCTTCCATGTCTATTTCGTTGCCCCTTCGATATTTTAACAGAATCAACAATGTTATTTAACAGAATCAACAATGTTATTTAATGATTATTAATCAAAGCCAAGAGGTCCTGCCTGATGGTTTTATATTAATGGACCCATCTTGCTGATAATGCGAGGGGGCTTGCCCAGGGCCCATTATAAACAAATTGACTGATACTAGACGTCCTGAGATCCACAGGGATACTTATTGGTGGCATTGGTCCTGAATATTTCTCAAATTAAAAAATATTTTTATTGTTTTGTACCAATGAGTCATGTTAGCGGCTCCATACCGGGTAATAAGTTATAACACCAAGTAGGACTCTATTGATGGTAGTTGGAGTCACATGAAAGCCAGACAATCCTGTCCCTCATGAATCTCTATAGGGTGAGTACCGATAGTGTGAGTGGCCCTGGAGGGGAGGGCGTGGTATGTGGTTCTTTGGTGTTGGGCGACAGGGGATTAAGATGGTCTACAACTGGCCCCACGGTATATCATCGTTGAGCCCATGTTTGTTTGACTGGACACGGAAAACCCATCTTTGTTCCTTCTCCAGTAGGTATCTCTCGTGATCAATCTGCTCGATCACTGTCCATGCTATATCCTCAGGTTTGTGCCCACTTTCAAGGAAGTGGTTGGTTAGTTTGGTGCTTGACTTTTTGCACTTGATAGTGCTTTTGTGTTCGCCTATTCTTACTTTTACACCAACTCTGACCAAGTTTCCAAAATCATCAACAAGAATTGGAAAATTCTGAACAGTGGCGGCCTCGATATTCCCAAACCTATGTTCTCTCACAAAAGAGCTCAAAGTGTTAGAGACATACTGGTACATACTAGACCTAAGGAGGCTAAGACATCAGGTAACTCCAGCATGGTACAAGGACATTATCCCTGTGGTGGATGCAAGGTATGCTGTCTCACTAAAAAAAGCAAGAAACTGACTTTCAAGAATGGAACTACATGGGAGCAGAGAAGCTTCAGCAACTGTAACAAATCGAATGTCGTCTACATGATCACCTGCCCTTGCAGTCTCGAGTATATTGGCATGACAAGCAGGGCTGTAAAAGTAAGATGATATACCGTGGGGCCAGTTGTAGACCATCTTAATCCCCTGTCGCCCAACACCAAAGAACCACATACCACGCCCTCCCCTCCAGGGCCACTCACACTATCGGTACTCACCCTATAGAGATTCATGAGGGACAGGATTGTCTGGCTTTCATGTGACTCCAACTACCATCAATAGAGTCCTACTTGGTGTTATAACTTATTACCCGGTATGGAGCCGCTAACATGACTCATTGGTACAAAACAATAAAAATATTTTTTAATTTGAGAAATATTCAGGACCAATGCCACCAATAAGTATCCCTGTGGATCTCAGGACGTCTAGTATCAGTCAATTTGTTTATAATGGGCCCTGGGCAAGCCCCCTCGCATTATCAGCAAGATGGGTCCATTAATATAAAACCATCAGGCAGGACCTCTTGGCTTTGATTAATAATCATTAAATAACATTGTTGATTCTGTTAAATAACATTGTTGATTCTGTTAAAATATCGAAGGGGCAACGAAATAGACATGGAAGAAATACTTCCGTACATAGCACACCCCTTGTTCCATCGGGGGCGGCCATTTTGGGTTAGCGCGCTAGTCTCCACATGCGTGACTGGCGCCTAGGGAAGCTTAAATACTCACCGGTCTCCAAACGCGAGCACTCTTCAGAGCGGCAGGACGGATAGGAGTAAGGTAGTATCCTTACGCGGCCACTGTAAGTACTAGACCCTGCCAGACGTCTCTAAACACCTGGTCCTAGAGACAGGGAAAACATTGTATTGTGTGTATGTGTTTCTGACGCTATGGGCGCGGTTTTCTCTCCTTCCAGATTACCGCGTTGACACACCTATCGACTGTCAGCTCATGGGGCACACCAAAACGGCCTCAGCAGTATGTATGACAATCGATATAACAATCTGTGTGTGCGTCATGGTTTTATAATGATTATCGGGCATAACATTGAAATAGAAGGCAATACTACCGGTTGTGAAATCGAAAGAACATAAAACTAAAAAACGGATTCCTCTTTTTAACCCTGTGTGTGTGCCGATGGGTGCATCGAGTTATGAATGTGCATGTGTGTTACTATGAATCCGCCCTTAATTATATGGGGCAATAACATGTTCGGAATACAAACGAACGAGCAGGGGATGGCAGATTGAACCATCACTCTGTCCATAAAGCTTTAATTACACTCTTTATGAAATGGGAATAATGTGAATGACCCATGGGACTTGTGGCGCTACTTATATGTCGTGTCTATAGATGAATCACAGTTACAATGGTAAAAATTTGTGCTCTTCTCTTTTTTCTCCCTTTTCCTTACAGAGACCTATTTAGGTCATCAATTTTGAGTTTTTACGCTTCCCCTGGGCCAGCTCATGCCCTGAAGCATAAAACTAACAGTTTATTTTTACTGCTAGTTTTTAGGACGACAGGCTTACCATACTTAGCAACTGAGCTAATTTTTTGTAGGGGCCACTAGAAGGTCCTGATGAGTAAGCAGTAGGGGACTGCTTACGAAACATGTTGACCAGGTAGTAGCTATTCGCTCTACCCCAAAACCCCCTTCTTAACGTCCCCAGCTAGGGAAGTGAATAAATTGTTTTTTTCCACTAGCCAGAGGATTTTTAGCTTTTATTTTTATCCCACACATTATTAGGTCCCTACACTTCACTGACACTTACCACTCTGCACTATCACATAGCCTTGTCACATCACTAGTGCTCCCGCGTAGTTCGTTAGGTCGTAGCACGCCCCGCCCCGTAGAGGGACGGGAAGACCCCAATGATGAAGCATGACACTATTGGATTTTTTTAGTGTGTGAGGGGTATTTTAACAAGCACATTGTGCTCTCATCTTTACCACCCTAAGAGAGAGTCAATCATCCTACTATTCACAGAACCACAATATAAAAATAAATCTCTAGCGAATACACATTGATAGAATCCATTTGTTTGTGCATATCTGACTGGAGGGTGATTCTATCAACACCTCTTTACTTCCTCCTGTGTTTTGGAATGTATGCAAATTAGTCTGTCCCTGGCCCAGTGCATCATGGGAACAGGGCGGACCAGACTACAAAAGCCAATTCTTACACTGGGAAGGAAACAAGCTTCCGGGGACCGGTTTCTGCCATTTCAGGTGTCTTCGGCCCGGCTTGCTTGAATCCTGATGGTGCAATGAGCAAGGGACTCACATCTGAGTATACCCTTCCACGCTTAGGGTTGGACAAAATTATTTACAACAAGGGGTGGTGATGGACAGAGTCTCTGAATTAAGCAGAGTACTCTCACCCAGTCAAGAGATCAGGGCTAGATCCAACACCGTTTTTTAGCTCATTGCACCATCCCAGTTTCAGAACCTGGCTGTATGCAAATTAGTCTGTCCCTGGCCCAGTGCATCATGGGAACAGGGCAGACCAGACTACAAAAGCCAATTCTTACACTGGGAAGGAAACAAGCTTCCGGGGACCGGTTTCTGCCATTTCAGGCGTCTTCGGCCCGGCTTGCTTGAATCCTGATGGTGCAATGAGCAAGGGACTCACATCTGAGTATACCCTTCCACGCTTAGGGTGGACAAAATTATTTACAACAAGGGGTGGTGATGGACAGAGTCTCTGAATTAAGCAGAGTACTCTCACCCAGTCAAGAGATCAGGGCTAGATCCAACACCGTTTTTTAGCTCATTGCACCATCCCAGTTTCAGAACCTGGCTGTATGCAAATTAGTCTGTCCCTGGCCCAGTGCATCATGGGAACAGGGCAGACCAGACTACAAAAGCCAATTCTTACACTGGGAAGGAAACAAGCTTCCGGGGACTGGTTTCTGCCATTTCAGGCGTCTTCGGCCAGGCTTGCTTGAATCCTGATGGTGCAATGAGCAAGGGACTCACATCTGAGTATACCCTTCCACGCTTAGGGTGGACAAAATTATTTACAACAAGGGGTGGTGATGGACAGAGTCTCTGAATTAAGCAGAGTACTCTCACCCAGTCAAGAGATCAGGGCTAGATCCAACACCGTTTTTTAGCTCATTGCACCATCCCAGTTTCAGAACCTGGCTGTATGCAAATTAGTCTGTCCCTGGCCCAGTGCATCATGGGAACAGGGCAGACCAGACTACAAAAGCCAATTCTTACACTGGGAAGGAAACAAGCTTCCGGGGACCGGTTTCTGCCATTTCAGGCGTCTTCGGCCCGGCTTGCTTGAATCCTGATGGTGCAATGAGCAAGGGACTCACATCTGAGTATACCCTTCACCACCCCTTGTTGTAAATAATTTTGTCCACCCTAAGCGTGGAAGGGTATACTCAGACATGAGTCCCTTGCTCATTGCACCATCAGGATTCAAGCAAGCCGGGCCGAAGATGGCTGTAATGCCAGAAACCAGTCCCCGGAAGCTTGTTTCCTTCCCAGTGTAAGAATTGGCTTTTGTAGTTTGGTTTGCCCTGTTCCCATCATGCACTGGGACAGGAACAGACTAATTTGCATACAGCCAGCTTCTGAAACTGGGATGGTGCAATGAGCTAAAAAACGGTGTTGGATCTAGCCCTGATCTCTTGACTGGGTGAGAGTATTCTGCTTAATTCAGAGACTCTGTCCCTCACCACCCCTTGTTGTAAATAATTTTGTCCACCCTAAGCGTGGAAGGGTATACTCAGACATGAGTCCCTTGCTCATTGCACCATCAGGATTCAAGCAAGCCGGGCCGAAGATGGCTGTAATGCCAGAAACCGGTCCCCGGAAGCTTGTTTCCTTCCCAGTGTAAGAATTGGCTTTTGTAGTTTGGTTTGCCCTGTTCCCATCATGCACTGGGACAGGAACAGACTAATTTGCATACAGCCAGGTTCTGAAACTGGGATGGTGCAATGAGCTAAAAAACAGTGTTGGATCTAGCCCTGATCTCTTGACTGGGTGAGAGTATTCTGCTTAATTCAGAGACTCTGTCCCTCACCACCCCTTGTTGTAAATAATTTTGTCCACCCTAAGCGTGGAAGGGTATACTCAGACATGAGTCCCTTGCTCATTGCACCATCAGGATTCAAGCAAGCCGGTCCGAAGATGGCTGTAATGCCAGAAACCGGTCCCCGGAAGCTTGTTTCCTTCCCAGTGTAAGAATTGGCTTTTGTAGTTTGGTTTGCCCTGTTCCCATCATGCACTGGGACAGGAACAGACTAATTTGCATACAGCCAGGTTCTGAAACTGGGATGGTGCAATGAGCTAAAAAACGGTGTTGGATCTAGCCCTGATCTCTTGACTGGGTGAGAGTATTCTGCTTAATTCAGAGACTCTGTCCCTCACCACCCCTTGTTGTAAATAATTTTGTCCACCCTAAGCGTGGAAGGGTATACTCAGACATGAGTCCCTTGCTCATTGCACCATCAGGATTCAAGCAAGCCGGGCCGAAGATGGCTGTAATGCCAGAAACCGGTCCCCGGAAGCTTGTTTCCTTCCCAGTGTAAGAATTGGCTTTTGTAGTTTGGTTTGCCCTGTTCCCATCATGCACTGGGACAGGAACAGACTAATTTGCATACAGCCAGGTTCTGAAACTGGGATGGTGCAATGAGCTAAAAAACGGTGTTGGATCTAGCCCTGATCTCTTGACTGGGTGAGAGTATTCTGCTTAATTCAGAGACTCTGTCCCTCACCACCCCTTGTTGTAAATAATTTTGTCCACCCAGACATGAGTCCCTTGCTCATTGCACCATCAGGATTCAAGCAAGCCGGGCCGAAGATGGCTGTAATGCCAGAAACCGGTCCCCGGAAGCTTGTTTCCTTCCCAGTGTAAGAATTGGCTTTTGTAGTTTGGTTTGCCCTGTTCCCATCATGCACTGGGACAGGAACAGACTAATTTGCATACAGCCAGGTTCTGAAACTGGGATGGTGCAATGAGCTAAAAAACGGTGTTGGATCTAGCCCTGATCTCTTGACTGGGTGAGAGTATTCTGCTTAATTCAGAGACTCTGTCCCTCACCACCCCTTGTTGTAAATAATTTTGTCCACCCTAAGCGTGGAAGGGTATACTCAGACATGAGTCCCTTGCTCATTGCACCATCAGGATTCAAGCAAGCCGGGCCGAAGATGGCTGTAATACCAGAAACCGGTCCCCGGAAGCTTGTTTCCTTCCCAGTGTAAGAATTGGCTTTTGTAGTTTGGTTTGCCCTGTTCCCATCATGCACTGGGACAGGAACAGACTAATTTGCATACAGCCAGGTTCTGAAACTGGGATGGTGCAATGAGCTAAAAAACGGTGTTGGATCTAGCCCTGATCTCTTGACTGGGTGAGAGTATTCTGCTTAATTCAGAGACTCTGTCCCTCACCACCCCTTGTTGTAAATAATTTTGTCCACCCTAAGCGTGGAAGGGTATACTCAGACATGAGTCCCTTGCTCATTGCACCATCAGGATTCAAGCAAGCCGGGCCGAAGATGGCTGTAATGCCAGAAACCGGTCCCCGGAAGCTTGTTTCCTTCCCAGTGTAAGAATTGGCTTTTGTAGTTTGGTTTGCCCTGTTCCCATCATGCACTGGGACAGGAACAGACTAATTTGCATACAGCCAGGTTCTGAAACTGGGATGGTGCAATGAGCTAAAAAACGGTGTTGGATCTAGCCCTGATCTCTTGACTGGGTGAGAGTATTCTGCTTAATTCAGAGACTCTGTCCCTCACCACCCCTTGTTGTAAATAATATTTCCTAAACAGAGCCTGAAAAAAGTGAAAAGCTGCCTCTTTTAAGTATGTGTGAAGTGCTGACAAGGTGTGAGCCTTTGTTTCCCCTCTGCTGAATTTGCCTCTAGCTGTGAGGCTACTGACTCCTGCAGCCAGGAGACTCCAACAAAAGGCGGTCTGATGACCCCTCAGATTTGGCCTTTGTTATAAGCCCAGCAGGAGTCTGAACTAAGAAAGCCCCCTCCCCGCCTGCACGTTATTGCGATAGAAAGCAGACAACAATGTGCAGGCACTGCTGAATGTGTCCTGGTGTTTGCAAATTGCACTGGGACTCATTCAGCATATTTTTCTGAGGGACCCATATTCTTGACAGGGTGGACAGTCTCCGGCCTGTGAAAATAGTGGATGGACGCTGCCCACCCGCGTTATCCCCGACTTGTGCCGTTTATAACAGCGTCAACACAAGTTCTTTCCGGGCTCTTTAAACAATGCATCACTGGCATTTTTCTTTTGGCAACCCTACTTTATAATCCTTTTCATGAAATGCATTCTCACACTACAGCAGTAAATATAAATTTCAAATGTAAGGAATAGGCAGAGTGGGGGCCCAGGGGGTACTGGAACCACAAAAAAACTAAGCCTCTATAACTGGTTTACAAAGGTATGTAACTATGCAAATAAAAATATGCAAATGGTCTCTGGCTGAGAAGCAGTTGCCTTCAACCCCCTTGCTGCTGGGCTTGGAAGCTCAGGTCACCTGACCCACCGCAACTACCATTTAATGTATGAGGTAGGACTGTTATGAGGCAACTCGAATGGTGCAACCAATGCCAAGAGAAGTGAAGTGCCGTCTGTGTGTGGTACAGGCAGCTCTGATGGGACCCCTAGAGGCTGCTGTGGGGCCTATATTACATTTTGATCCAGGCCCCATGAAGCATCCCACCCCACCCTCTGAGACTCCTTGCTCCTACGACACTCACCTGATGCCTGGCATGCAGCTTCAGTGGCAAGGCTTGCCTGGGTCTAGCAATAATTAAATTATGGGCGGCGGCTGCACAGTCCCTCTGTCATCTCGGGGATTCCTCACCTCCTCACACGCACTTTTAATTGCGCGATGTGCATGACAATGTTTACCAGACTCCACACAGATGCGGAGACATGTGCGTGACGCGCACCATTTAATTTATTAAAGAGGCTGCAGCGAGGTAGCTATGGCGAGCGTAAAGTAAGTGGTGGATGCGTGGCCGGGGGAGTGGGTCCCTGGAGCGTGGGTGCCCCCTCGCACTGCAGGGGCTGTGGGGGCCTGTGTTACGCCCCTGTCTCTGCTGCAGTCACCCCGCATCTGTCTCTGCTACACTGGATCCCTGTCTCTGCTGCTGTCACTCCGCACCTGTCTCTGCTGCACTGGACCCTTGTCTCTGCTGCACTGAACCCCTATCTCTGTTACACTAGAACCCTGTCTCTGCTACAGTCACCCCACCCCAGTCTCTGCTGCTCTGGAACCCTATCTCTGTTGCACTGTACCCCTGTCTTTGCTGCAGTCACCCTACCCCTGCCTCTGCTGCACTGGTCCCCCCGTCTCTGCTGCACTAGACCCCTGTCTCTACTGCCTTGGACCCCTGTCTCTGCTGCACTTGACCCGTATCTCTGCTGGAGTTACTTAGCACTTGTCTCTGCTGCACTGGACCCCTGTTTCTGCTGCACTCAGCCTGCACCTGTCTCAGCCTGCACTGGGCCTGTGTCTCTGCTAGAGTCACTTCACACTTGTCTCTGCTGCACTGGACCCTGTCTCAGCTGCAGTCAGCCTGCACCTGTCTCAGACTGCATCTGTCTCTGCTGCACTGGACCCCTGTCTCTGTTGCAGTCCTCCCGCACATGTCTCTGAAGCTCTGGAAAAGCCCTGTTTAGTGGCAAAATTGCACAATGTGTAATCCCGACTTCCCAACTTCACCAAACTGTGTGATCCTAAGAAAATATTTTATTTCACGGTTCCTCTTCATTCTTCGTGATTATGATATACACTGCACAAAAACATTCTTGTGTTTTATTTACTGGAATATAATTTTGCTCCCTCTAAATACAAATATAGGCCACTTACAGAGTGTGCAGGAGAAGCCTCCTCTCCAGGCATTAGACTTCTATGACTGCCGCAGGACTAGTGAGATAGAGGATCCTGGACTGTAGCAGCAGCCAAGGGGCCAAGCACAGGTTCCTCATGTGCACAAAGGTCAAAGAAGCCGAAATACTTATGACTTCCTACTGCCTTCTTTGGGTAGCAATAAAGTCAGGAATGGGAAGCTGTGCCAAGATCCCAGCCACCACCAAATGTGTCATGACAGGGTGTCAGTATATCTATGATAATCTCTTCCTTTTCTGGTCCTAGTAGGCTCTGGAGGTACCCACTACCCAGCTGCTGTAGACTCACAGCTGACCCCATTATCACACCATAGCGCTAGTTTATTAAAGAGGTTGCAGCAAGGTATCTACGGTGAGCGTAAAGTAAGTGCTGGCTGCGCAGCCTTGGAGGGGGCCCCTGGAGCGCGGGCCCCTCCGCAACGCAGGGGCTGTGGGGGCCTGTGTTACGCCCCTGGTCCGATTCAGATCTACGAACGTATCTTTCTGACCAAATCGGAAAGGTTCCCGACTGACTGATTACAATGCAAGTTAGGCGTTAGGAATATCCTAATCCAAACCTGATGGCATTTGGAATGACCGAGCTGTGTGGAGCAGACTCGTACATCTCTATGGGCCGCATTTCCAAATGACCAATTACGATGCTGGATTTGGACAGCCCTTCCAAATTGTGCCGTTCGACTTGAATTGCCAGTCAAAATCAGACTTTGGGGGCCTGTAGCAGGCCCCCCTACCCTCAGAGAACTCCCAGGTGGGCCTGTAGGGGTATCCATGGGTCCCCCTTACTAGCCATGCACAGTGTGGTAGGCAAAAGGGGGTGCCCGCCACAGGGTGCCTGATTTTCCCCAGCCACCTCTTTCTTATATGGGAGCCTATGCATTTGGTTGTAGCATAGGCTCCCATTGAGGTAAATGGGAATCCGACTGAATCGTATCTGGAAGCATCCAGATACATCAGAATCGTTTGGTCGGACTCTCCCGATCTGGGTCGGTCAGGAACCAGTCCCAAACTGATTCGGTCGGAATGATTTCCAAACCGCATCGTACTCGGGCCTTTAGTCTGTGTTTTTATTATATTGATTTATGGTACCTCGCTGAAATAAAGATTTATGATAGATATGTACAAAGATTTAGGAATTGTAACTCTATTTTGTGTTGCATGTGGTAAAGTGCACCTACTCTACTCTCCATATTCATGGAATTATGACAATTAAGGAAAATAGATCAAGGATACCTCAGAACAACTAGAAATGCAATATGTTGTACACTTGGGTGGAGCATTTTTTTTTTTACAACAATTCCACACGGGTGATCCAAAACACATGGTGGCCTGTGAGGCTATGTAAAAGGCTGATATCAATTCATTAGAAGCACACAGCTGCACATGATTATTATACATGTAACATTGCCTTGACAGAAAATATTAGTTTTTCAAATAATTTAAAGCTTCCCCCTTCTTGCTCACTCAGTAGAGAGACTTATGTTGGACAACTGGTTAACATTACATATTATATCTTCTGGTGTGTAAGAAAGTGAGAGAACACACCAGGTTGTCCCTGCCTGTTTTTTGTATTGTGCCTTGCAGTATTTGTTTTCACCCAAATCTTAAAAACGGACCACAGTGAAAATTACAAGCGAGGCAACATTTGAGGTCAGATCGTTCTTCACTGACCATGCTAATTGCAAAGAATTGGAATGGGGCGGGATTAACAAACCCCTTCCTACTGTGAAAATAATTAATGCTAATTAAATAGGGACTCTGTCAGACGCTACCAGTATGCTCATATATAACTGTCAGAAGATTTGTCTTTCATGTGCCTATTATACATGCAACTTCTCAATGAAATGAGAAAAGAATAAGAGCAATGATATAACCAAATATTTGAAATTGAAAAACTGAGATCATGTGGAATAAAAGCTGTTTAAAGCACAAACATTTCCATGCTGGTCAGGAAAATAATCCATCCAGTTATTAGATTAGGTTAGGACAAAATATAATAGGATTTTAAAAATTCATATGTGCTGCTGAATCAAGTGCATTATCTTTGCAATCATGAAAAGTCAAATTAAGATTCTAAAAAACTAAACTATGCTAATTGAAAAAAATCAATGAGGCTATTTTTTCCTGGAAATGGTTACGTGCAATAATATTTGCATACCGAATAACTCCTGTGGAGGAAACAAAGGTGTAAAGCACTGCAAGAAAAGTTGAGGCGAAGGAAGGGCAAGACGGTTAACAACCTTAGTGAGTTATGAGGGACAGCCACACATTCACATTATATCTGACTCTTATTGGAATACCAATTTGATGGTAGGCAAAATATCTCTCTACAAATACACGAAAACCCAACGTATATACCACATTCGCCCTCTAAAGGTCATAGAATTTTTCATGCGCAATCTGATTTATGGACATGTTGTGTCCATGACCATACAAATTTAGAATTCATCCTGGCAGGCTCCAAATTAGATAAATGTTTGATGGAGATACAGCTTTCAGAAATGTAGATCCACGTTAATACTTATTTTAGAGTTTAATATTCAATATGGATTTGATCATGCAGTCTTAAGATTATCCAATCAACTTTTTAAATCATCAGTTCTAAAAATCCATAAAAAGGGAATTCTTAAAAAATACTGACTGGCCCCAATATTATTATTGGTAAACGAAGATTGTTTCCTTTTTTTGCTGGCCCCGTTTTTGATGGCTTTTTGGACTCCATGCACTTTACCCAAGCTAATCAGTGCTTGTGCACTCCCTTGAAAACATTGTAGATCTGGTATGCACCAGATTTGTAAATTCAACTTACCTAGAAGACATTAGTTTATGGTACCACTTGTACCCAGGGCCTGTACATTAAATGCTACTAGTGGGCTGCAGTGCTCATTGTGCCACCTACTATAGCAGAACTATAAAACATGTCTCAAGCCTGTCACTGAAGCCCATACTGCCATATCAACCTGGTAAAATAAACTTTTTGCAAGGCATAAAAATGTGTTTTTAATACTTATAAGTTACCCCTAAGGCAGGTCTGAAAAGCTCTTAGGGCAGGGTGCATGGTATCTAAAAGTAGAAAATGTGTACTTAAATTTTACATGCCTTGGCAGTGACAAATTCCTAAAGATGTTTTTCTTTACTTTAAGTCGGCCTATCACATAGACTAGTGGGGTTACTTTATTGCACTTAACCGCTTAACCGCAGCAGCAATTCCGCTGCGGTGCGGCGATTTAGCACTGTGGGTGGGGCATCCTCCATCAACGGACGTGCACAGCACTATGAAGGTAGCACACGCGATGGCTGTTGGCCGACAGAAGCATGGAAGGGGTTAAGAAGTTCTAACTTCATTTGAGAGCTGAGAGGGAAATACTTCTTCCCCACCTTTGAATTGTAATTTAAAATCCTCATTAATTGTAAAGTCCGATTTTAAGTTACCATTCTGAAAATGCCACTTCAAGAAAGTTGCCATTTTCCTGCCTAAACCAAATGTGCCTTCTGCCAATATTCAGGGTTACACAATTGTGAATAGCTTTCCTGGGGTAGTTGTATATTCCTTCCAGATATGGGAATAAAAGGGCCTTGGATGTGGGGCACGGTGATTTCCTCCTGAACAAGAACGCCTAGGAGGTTGTACTCAACCCTTTCGGAGCTTCAAAGGGTAGTCTAAAGGTTGTGCCCACCCTCGTCCTGACTTCTGAAGCTGCCCGCCCTGCCACTAACAAATTAAGTTTACATCTAGGCCTGCTTGCCTTTGTCCCCCCTACACAGATTGGAGTCAAACCCAGGATAAGAAGGTTAGAAAAAGGAATCACCTCCTACACCCACAGACTGACACTGGGCATAAGAATGGCTCCCCACAACCTCTCATGAGAGCACTCTTGGACCTGTATAGGGCTCAGAAGAAGGAGTGCTCTGCTGCCTGGACCTGCTTGCCTTGAAACCAAGACCCCCAGATGTGACTCTAAGGGTCAGCTCGCTAGCCTCTTGTTTTAGCTACAGGTACACAATAAGCTTCCATAGGACTTCCCTGCAACTGCCATTCTGACCAGCAGCATTGGGTCCAGCCTAAGCCCTGCTGCTGGCCTCTGCTAAAGTGAGTCTTGATTGCCAAGAAGTGCCCCCAGGTCTTGGTCCTTTGACTGATATAAGAGTGCACTCTTTCTGCTTCAAAACCATGCTCCAGATAAAAATACAAACGTTTAGGGTCTTCATGCCTGTGAATGGGCTTCTCACCTCAGCAACTGTTGCTGCATCTCCCTCCAACATGAAGGTTTCTACTCCAGCCTTCTCTTCACACCAAACAGCGACTGACTGCATCTTCCACCAACACAAAGCTCCAGCAATGATCTGCTCCCTGCACCGGCAGTAATCCTCTCGAGCTCCCAAAAACTCAAAGCTCTGGCTGAGGCTCCGAACATGGAGTTGAACTTTTGGAAGGCAAAGTCTTCACTGGGATGCAACTGCTTCCTGTATCCAGCCTGCAATCCATTGTGTTTGGCTGAACATGTGGCTTTGATCTGATCCAGTGTGACTAGCTACCTGCGAGTGCCTCTTTGCGCTTTTTGTGCTATTTTCACAGAAAATTATAGAAACTCAACTTTGTTTCCCCTTATAGGATTTTTTGTTGTCATTTTATTTATAAAATATTACACTATTCTTCAATATTGCTTTGAGATTTTACTAGTGTGTTGTTTTCACCTTACTAATTTTTGTGTGCTTCATACATACTTTACACTTTGCCTCTAAAATAAGCCTGACTCCTTGTGTTTCAAGTTATTAGAGGGCTAAGGACAGGTTTATATAGTGGCTTTTGTGATTCCCCCAGCAAGAATTGAGCTCAGTTCTCTCATCCCTCTCAACTAATAACCACATTTTTTACAATTTACTTTTAATAATAATTATTTTAGGAATTAGTGACATGTTCCTATTGGAAACTGCTTTGTAATGCACTCAAATGCCAGAAAAAAGGTGTGTCCAAATAGGCTGAAATACTGACTGAGTGGATGGGTGTAAATGATGGTAGTTGATTTAAAATATGTTCTAAGTTTGGTAGGTCCCCCTGAGCAAAAAGGTGTATAACCCTTTGTATGTCGTTTCACAATACTTTCAGGAATTGATCAGTTCAATCAATAATAATTGTCTGATCACACAAGTGTATCTTGTTTTTTAGTTCTCAACACAACAGCCAACATGCATGTTTCGTCTTTGGCGCATCATCACCATAAAGACTTCCTCAGGGCTAATGCAAAAATCTGTACTTGTTTTCGTGGGCGAGGCACTACGCAACACTTAAGGAAAATGATATTATGACATGTGAAGATAATCGGATGATGGAATTATAAACACACTTCGTTATGAGTTACGCGTAAGCTGTTCTTACTCGCCTCAATATACTAAAGGAAATTACTGATATACAGATTTTTGCATTAGCCCTGAGGAAGTCTTTATGGTGATGATGCGCCAAAGACGAAACATGCATGTTGGCTGTTGTGTTGAGAACTAAAAAACAAGATACACTTGTGTGAAGAATATTGATTCACGAGTTCATGTGAAGAAAAGAATTGAAGAAGAATAAAAATTCACGGATATTCTACTTTGGACAATTATTATTGATTGAACTGATCAATTCCTGAAAGTATTGTGAAACGACATACGAAGGGTTATACACCTTTTTGCTCAGGGGGACCTACCAAACTTAGACTTTATTATTTCAATTTTCACAAGTTGCAATTTGGCAGTATTGGGTGGTGACTGTCTCGACTCCTTTAGTAGCAGTTTACAAAATAATTCTTAGAGTAACACCTAAACCATCAGATACTGCGCAAAAATACCTTACTGCCCTTTGGTAGCAAATTAAAATATGTTCTGCTTGTGTCAACGAATAAACAGTAAGGATCCTTCGGAAATGTATGAATTGCACATCTATCCATTCAATACAAAAACTCTATACACATAAAAATAAAAACAAAAATCTGGTTTTGTTTTGATCACCAAATGGAATCTATCACTGTTAATAAGATTGGCCAGCGACCCACTCTGAATGCTGGATTTTTGTTTTTTGTCATAAATATTTAAATGCCTATCTGCATTATTCTGTCTAGCCTTCTCTGTGACAAAGTGGCAGCAGGACATGCTTACTGTTTTTATGGGCTTAGTTTGGGTTCTGGGACAATGTGCTTGGAAGTCAATTAGGAGTTGCTTGTGGCAGAATTCACCACCCCTTGCAGTCCCTTTAGAACCCATGGCACTGTCCTTACAAACCCTTACACAATCTCTTAATGTGCACCGTTGTTCTTCTAAGTGTGAAATCAGACATACATTCAATTAGATTTATGTAGGGCCTCAAATTGAACACCGAGAGAAAAAGCAAATTAATCTGATTAGTTGAATACATCTAACAGAATAACCAGGATAGTGCAGAGATGCTTTGATAACTGAAATATTGGAAGGTACTCTGACTTCACTAAGCACACATAAATATATTCGTATTCCCCATATTAATAACGAGTGAAAAATGTCCTTCTTCGTATTGGGATTCACTATATTAAAGTAAAATTAAAATAAAACTCACTCTACTCATATACACATCACAAAATCAAGGACAAAATTGGCAAAAGATATAATGTCTCAGTACATGTCTACTGGTGAGCTTTGTATAATTTCGCAGGCAAATGTCTCACAGAGATAAAAATCATGTAAACGAAAGGACAAGAAAAATGATTGAAAGTAATCTGCAGAAAAAAAACTAAGGCCCTTATTGCGTTGGCGGTCGGTCAGACACCCGACCGCCATCACAGCAGGCAGGAGACCACCCTACAATGAGTCGGCAGTCCCATCTTGCGAATTAGGATGAGACCGCTGTGCAGATGATCAGAGAGTGTATAATTGTCTGCTGAAGCCTTTGCTGTGCCCCTTAAAAGGGCCACAGCACAAGCTGCAGTAGAAAAAAAAGCATGTTGTGCACATCCATGCATCATGTGTCAGGCACCATGTAGTGCCTGGGATACGGTGCATGGATGTGTGGTGGGGCAATACATGTTCCCCAGGGCCACTTGGGAGTGGCCCACGGAGAGCAGGGGTCCACAGAGAACAGGGGCCCTGCTTGCGGCCCTCAAAGGCTGTTTCAGTCTGCTTTTTCATTGTGTATGGACCGCTTCAAATGGCAAAACCATATGGTTACATCCCTTGGGGCATCCGCGACCCGAGGATGGATTTCGGTGGGGCAGGGAGGCGGGGCGGGGGATGGTAAACAACGGAATATGGATAATTGCAGGTAAGTAAACAATTCAATAAATAAAACGAATTTCGTAGCGCGCCCTGCATCGCAAAATGCGATGCAGCGCGCGCTATGAAATTCGTTTTATTTATTAAATTGTATACTTACCTGCTAATATCCATATTCCGTTATTTACCACCCCCCACCCGGCCCCTCCCCCGCACCGCCTCCCTGCCCCACCGAACTCCATCCACAGGCCGCGGCTGCCTTGGGGTACAAGGTTCAAGCTCTGGCATACTCTAAACAAAGTTGCAGAGCACAATCACACTATCTGCTCTTCAAATGGAAGCTGTTAACTGAGTGAGGGCATCTCTGCACCATATTTTTTAGCAGTTTTATATAGCACAATAACTGCCCAATCGCATTGAATTTTTTTTTAGCACCAGATTACATTACAAAATGGCAGATTAATATTTTTTCTGCGCAGGAAGATTAAGTGATTTGCCCAGAATCCCAGGATGTTAAACAGACAGTTGGTCTCAAACCTGGTTCCCCAATTCCAGAGTTAGTAGCATTACCCCTTAGGCCACATAATTAAATAAGTTTTCCAATGCTCCATAGGGGCAAACTCCCTCATATAGACCAGCTTCTGACTGTCTCTCACCCGCAGATTATTACACATGCATTGTTCATCTAATTATTTATTCAGGAGTTCCAATCTGCCATAAAAGTGGGACTACAATTATCACCAACTGACATACAGCATGGTACTGTGGCACGCAGATATTGATGAAAGCTGAAAGCCAGGTAAATCCTTCTCACTACGTGGATGCACCTGAACAGCACTACATCTACAGTATACTATCAGATAACATAAAGTGCACCCTCAGTAGAAATGTTTAAGAAGGTCTTCTGTGTAGTGTATTGTATATGTGTAGAGTAGGACCCTTCTGTTCCCTGATTGACTCTGTGGAAATTACGTAATCATATGAGTATGACTTGATGACGCAATGCGTACAGTTAGTTAACGGTTGCACTGTGAAAAATAAAGACGTGCACTATAGAGATCCATGTGTGGCATAGTCATTTGCATGCTACCAGGCTGGGGAAGACGCTACAACTGGCGACAAGTTAGAGAATCTGCAACCTGAAGTAACAAGAGTGTTCCCCCTCAGAGTTTGCCGCGGTCCAGCAAAAAGCTTGTGCATGCCACACTTCCCTCAGTTGACGCGAAGCAGTCAACAGTTGCCAGATGTGGATTCAAGGTGTCACTCCGGCCAGTACAGGGCTTTCGAGGAAGGCAAAGGACCTATGTAAAGTTCAGTCATAGTCAGAATGGAACCTGCTGGTAGGGCTGAAAGAAGAGGTACTGCACCACAATACAACACAGAGCTGCATACATACAGTACAATATTGCTAAAGGCAGCGATAAGCAGGTACAGAGAGGCACAGAAGGCAACAATAGCCAAGTGCAGAACAGTGCGCCAAGGAAAGCAGAGGCGTTCAGGCAGGATGAACATAATTGTGATCTGTTCAAAGTAAATGTTTTCAAGATTTGAGAGGCTTCAATGGGTGCAGAAACGAGTGTCAAATATGGTGCCACCACCTTTCTGAAACTGCCTCTTCCATTCCATACTGCCAAAAAATTAAATATTGGTGACATATGGACTGCCTGGATTGAGGAGTTCGATGATTTAATCAATACTCTAGAAAAAACAGATGATAAGAAGATCATCATATACTTAAAGAACCTTGCAGGTGACAGAGAGAAAGAAGCAATACAGAAAATACCACAAGCTGATGAAATGTCTTACTGTCACATTAAAGTGGCATTGGGAATCGATTTCAATCCAATGCAGGAACGTCGACTCAGCAGAGGGCACGGACTGCATGCTGCCTGCAATGCTGGTCTACCGTGGCTGCAGAGGTGTCTTTTAAATGGCAGCAGTCATCTTAAAGACAGCTCAGTGCTGCTGGGAACAGCGTGATTAGACAACACTCTTCAACATGCAGGCCCGTCAGGAGAGGGCCATCTCTACAATCTGGACGGCAGTGTGCCTTATGCACCCTCCACCTCCCGCATGAGGGCTCAGGTCAGTGCTCCTCCTGTTTTCACTGGGCAGCACTCATTGTCTGCTAGTGCTTCGGGTGGGGTGGCCCCCAGGAATAAAACACACATCTTCTGATGCCTAGTCCATGTGGCACCAGAGAGCATGAGTTCCTCTGCCCACATGGTTAAAAGGTGTTACTTGAGCCTAGCAGTGGCTGGCACCAGGAATGGCAAATTTAAGCTGGTTTTGACAGTGTCCAAACACCCTGCGTGGTCATGGGGGAGGGCACAACTCGGTGATGCTCATGCTATGACAGGCCACGTGGTATCAAGGAGGCCACTGCAGGGCTGAGTGAGTCTCCATTTGCTTGAATTACGCAGCCAGCCCCAAGGCCGAATTTTAATGTGCATTGTAGGTCCCCTTAGAGCGTCGAAAATCTAACCCTGCTTCCGACAGGCTGACTTCACCCGCTTCTCCCAGCCCCAGCTAACTTAATAGCCAATGGCAGCAGTGTAATACCGGAAGGAACGACACAAACAGACAAGAGGTCAAAAAGGCCTGAAAATAACATAATGACAGTGACAGTGAGCATCAGACCGCGAGTTACTGGTAGGTTGTTCGCGAGCTACCGGTAGCTCGCGATTGACCGGTTGGAGACCCCTGACTTAGAGGCAATACGTAAAGTATTTGTGCAGCACTCAAAAAACAATAAAGTGAAAAGACAACACCATATAAATCCCACACAATTTTGAAAAATAGAATACAATTTAATAAACTGTTTCAGACCAAACTTGCAAAAGTCCAATCAGTAGAACTGGAGATATGCAAAGTTAAAGATTTTAGATCAAAGTAGCGCCAGCAGGTGCAAAGTGCCGCCTTAGGTTATCTGGTTGTTAAAGAACGGGACAAAGTCAAAAGTTTAGACCTTTCACAATGGAGTGTAGGCCAGGCACAGGACCAAGACTGGCACACTGAGGATTCTACCTTATGTCCTTGGTGCACAGTCTGCACGGCATAGGGGAACAAGGTTTTGCTTTGTCCAGTGCTGGTTCCAGGGAAGCTGTGCGACAGAGCTTTCTGGGGCTTTGTAACCATAGGTGACCCACTTTGAAGTGGGAGAAGCTTTGGGGGTTTCCCCCTAAAGAAGTTTCTGGAATTTCCTGCAACCCTACCTTGCCATGAGACTTCCTGGGGGGCACAATAGGCTAGTATAAATTTCTTTGGGTGTGTAGAGGCAGCTCCATTGAAGTGCATTTGTCGTAGGGGACAGCTTCGCCCCCCCATTCTTCCAGAGATTACTCATCCTGCCAGCACCCAAACCCTCTATTATGACACTGTCTGGGAGGAATACACAAAGGCCAACTCTCAACTACACCTAATAATTTGACCAAGGAAATAAGTACAGATTGACACCAAATGCCTAGGACATGGAAATAGCAACTCTCTAAAAGTGGCATTTTCAGAATTGTGATTTAAAATATGACTTTAGCATTACATTAAAGAGAGGTTTAAATTACAATCTATCAGCCACCAAACATGACTTTCCTGCCTGCTCCCACTGAAAGGTTACCATGTATTAAATGTAATAGTGTGACCCAATGCTATCGTATGGAAGAGATAGGCCTTGCAATAGTAAAAAATGACATTGAGAGTGTTCACTTCCAAAACTTAAAAGCACATGCATAACTTTTTATACACAATGTACCCTTCCTTATTGGCTGTTTAGGGCCTACCCTAGGGGTGATTTATATGTTTTAAATTGAAGATTTAGGCCTGGCAAACGATTTATTTTCCAGATCGAAATGGCAGTTTAAACTACTCACAGAGGTAGGAGGCCTGTGACATATTTTCAAAAGGTTTCTTAAGTGGATGGCACAATCAGTACTGCAGACCCACTAGTAGCATCCAAATTGCAGTCCTTGAGTACCTGTATTACCCCTTTAGTAGGGACATACAAGTACATTAAATGTATCAATTGGTGAAAACAAACAAATAATCCGGGGTCTGCTAAACCAGCTACTTATTAGGAGAGAGAAACTACACTCCTATTACCTCAAAAGTAGCACCACAGGAGAAAAAGACGATCAAAGGAAAAGAATATTAGAGAATGGGAAGACCCTTACTCTTGATTAGATTCCCATCACTCACCAATGTGATCATTATCATCATTTGAGTCTCCATCCAACCAACCACTTGCCCTCTTGATCATATAGGGAACACAAGTGGATTATATCCTCTAAAAGGGTCATATAGAGGAAACAGGAAGAAACAAGGAGAGGTATGTGGCCCTCCCTAAAAATCCCAAGATAAATGTGAGAATGAGAAGTGCAGTGCCATCATATGGTGAAGTTAATAATGAATTTGCAAACGAAAGAAATAATATATTATTACGGTATCTATTGCAATCCTTGTTAAAAACTGTGCAAAATTAAAGCAGTTCAAATTCACTGCTCTAAAAAACAGTTAACATGTTTCAGCCTATTGGACAACTTGTCCACGGCTTTCTTCAGGACCTATTTGTTAGTATCTATTGCTACTACATAGAACACTTTCTGTGAAAAAATTGTGAAAAACTATAAAGAATTTAAAGAATAAACAGTATACATACAGGTTGGGACTACTACAACCTCTGATGTAACGCTCTGATCCTCCGTATCAGCAAGATGTGTGCGACATCCGTCTGGTACGAGGACTGGACCTCACCTCACCCGGTGCCAACTCAAGTCAATGAGGCCATGCTCTGTCCGTCGTTACCTCGAGCTCCGCGAGAGCTGGAAGTGGAGGTGAAAGTCAACTTCATCATGCTTGAAGGAGAGAGCACAAGCACTTTAAGCACTGATTAGCAATGGTAAAGTGTGCAGAGTACTAAGACCAAAAAGAACAAATTCAGCAAAACAGGAGGAGTGAAGACAAAATGTTTGAGGGAAAACCATCTTTGTCTGACAGGTCTAACAGTTCCCTCTAAACCCATAGGTAAATCCCTTAAGTAAAGTGCAAACAGTGGTGATGCCAACAAACCACCTTGTTGTAGCCCATTTCTTATCTCTATCTTTTCTGAAAGACTACCATCTTTATCCAATTCCACTCTTCCCTGTGTAGGGTTCCTTCAATATCTCTAACCACCTTTTTTAAATTCCAACCTTTTCTAGATAGTTCCACAGAATCTCACTATTTATTAAGTCAAATGCCTCCCTGGAGTATACAAAGCAACAAGATAAGTTCCCCTTACAATCAATTATCTTCCTGCCAAAGGACCACAGGTTACAACATTGGTCAATCGTAAGGTGCACTTCCTTAAACACCTCCATGTTCAATTGGGATCAAATCAGTCTTATCAGCTCATTCCTTAAATTCCACAAACCTTTGCCCCCATATCCACTAAGCTGATCAATCTATAATTATTTGGGTCTGAGGATGGTTCTTTTTAGGAATAGATTTAAAGATTGCACCCTTCCATTTTTCAGGCAACCCATCTGTTAAAGTTATTCTTATATATAGCCATTGAAGGCTCTTGTAATGGTTCTCAGGCAGGTTCCACAGGAGCGCCAAGGATCCGATGAATATTCCACAGCCTTCCCCTACGGCCTTCCGACTCTATCAAGCACTAGAGTACCGAGAGGCTCGCCAGGGGAAAACAGGGAGACAAAACAAGGAAAGGCGGGGAAAAAATATTCTTCTTGGTATGACGACTTCTGTGTGGTTGTACATGCACCTGGCCTGGACCTCTGATGGTTGTAGGGGCTAAAACCAAAACAGGAATTACTAACCCTCAGAAACATGCACAAAAGAACAGTAGGCACATCTATAGGTTATGTGTACTACATACCAAGAGTAAATAAACTTTGCAGGCATATAACTGTGTATGGGGGACAGGAGTTAGGTTGAGCTAAGGTGGAGGAACAAACAAGAAACACAATAATGAGTACTCGAGGAATACTGTGCACTTGTCTACACTGTTCAGGATTATAGTAGTCTTACTTGGTCATATGTAGAAGACTCTTAAACCAACATCTGTATTGCAGTAGAGCCCACCCGAACCAGACGGTAACATTCACGTAGAATTAACTGGCTGAGATGTAAAACAAACATACATTAATACAAGTATGACTTCATAGAGAATAACATAGAAATAGCGCACTGCGCTGTTACCGTGATTCTGGGAGTAGTGTAGATGAATCATTCACGAGTCCACGCAAGTGCAGAACCCACACACAGCAAGTATGGCCAGGAATGCAGGAAGTGAGGGAAGATGATAAGTACCAAGAAGGAAACAAACTGCGGGTAAGGGAATCACCGGATGGCGGAGACTAAGCCCGGCCGCCGGGTGAGGGAAGGACACAAACACGGCTAAATACCTAAAGGGTCCCCTGCTGGTCAGCGGGGGAAAAGCCCGGCTGAATTGCGGAGCAGTGAATAGGGAAATGACGGGGGAGAAACAGCCCGGCCAGACGACGGAGTAACAAACCCGGCCGTCGGGCGGAGCCAAGGAAAAAGGAGGAGAGGTCAGTGATTGCCCGGCCAGACGACGGAGCACAAGCCCGGCCGACGGGCGGAGCAGCAAACCAAGGGGAACACTGACACTCTGCCCGGCCGGACGGCGGAGTCAAACCCGGCCGTCGGGCGGAGCAGTCTATAAACAAACGGGGCTCAAGAACTAGTTCCAGAGCTTGGAACTATAGCAGGAACAAGAAGATAACCTCAAACGCAGAGGAACGGAGGAGAGCTTGATCCTCCACTAAGGAAATCCGGAAATCAGGCAACAGGAAACCAGGACAGGAAACGCTGTAACGGGGGCTTGACGCAAGGACGTAAAGCGTCGCTCCCAGGGCTCTAACAGCTTATGAAGGGGTTTCTTAAAGGGACCGCCCGTTTGCGGACCTCGAGGCATGACAGCACACTCCCCCCACAACTCCCCTCTCCAGGTTTGGGTTTGTCAGGATGACCTTGGTGAAACAAACGAATCAGACGTGGGGCATGGATATTAGTGTCAGGTTCCCATGTACGCTCTTCTATTCCATAACCCTTCCAGTGCACCAGATACTGCAATCCCCTTCCTTTTCTACGGGAATCCAGAATCTCCTCCACTTCATATTCATCCGAATCTTGGAGGTACACAGGAGCAGGTCTTTGGGGCAGTTTGGTACCTGGTTCAACCGGTTTCAACAGGGAAACGTGGAACACGGGGTGAATCCTGAAAGAGGGTGGAAGTTCCAGTTTCATGGCCACCGGATTTATCATCTTCAGCACTTTGTAGGGGCCAATGTATTTAGGGTTGAACTTGCGTGGACCCCTCAATGTTATATGTTTTGTGGAAAGCCATACTCTGTCTCCTGGAGTGTAAATGGGTTCTAATCTCCTGTGTAAGTTAGCACCTTCTGTGTACCGCACCTTCGCCATATCTAGACAGTCGATGGTATTCTTGTGTACCTGTTGAAGTTTCTCTAGTCTGTCAATGGCAGCCGGATTGGATCCATCAGTATGGACTACTGAAGGCAATAGCTTAGGGTGATACCCATAAGAACAAAAGAAAGGGGTTGTGTTGATAGAAGAATGCGGGCTGTTGTTGTATGAAATCTCGGCCAACCATACTAACTCATCCCAATCACTCAATGACTGTAATACTTGATTACGTATGTATTGTTCAAAACATTGATTGACCCTTTCTGTCTGTCCGTCTGTCTGCGGATGGTGACTTGAGGACAGTCGGACATCGATTTGGAGCATGGAACAGAAACTTTTCCAGAAACGTGACACAAATTGGGCACCCCTGTCGGACACTAAGACGGAAGGGACCCCATGGAGTCTGGTTATGTGTTGTAGAAATATGGAAGCCAAGCTAGCTGCTGTCGGTAAGCCCTGTAGAGGTACGAAATGGGCCATTTTCGTAAATAAATCTACCACTACCAGTAGTGTGTTGTTCTTCCTCTTAGTCACAGGCAAATCCACTATAAAGTCAAGTGACACCGTATGCCAAGGGCTAGGAGGAGAAGCCAACGGCATGAGCAGGCCAACTGGGTTAAGGTGAGAAGCCTTAGTTTGGGCACAAACGTGACATGTCTTCACATAGGTCTCTATATCCTTAAGCATACCAGGCCACCAAAACCTCTCCCTCACTGCCTTGGTGGTCTTCTTTATACCTGGGTGTCCTGCCACTGGATGTGAATGATACCACTTCAAAACCTGTTGTTGTAGGTCAGTAGAAGGTATCACCACTCCCCCCTGTACCCAGACTAAACCCTCTTTCAAAATCATGTCTTGGGAACCCACCAACGTTGTCATGTCTACTGCAGCCTGGCTCCTCTGAACCTGTGCTATGAAATCTTCTTCCTCTGAAGTCCCTCCTACAATACTAGTCCTAGGGATGATGTACGGTTGTTCAACTACGTCCGTAGGAACTTCAAACCCTAATCTTGACAGAGCATCGGCCTTTCCATTCTTTCTCCCTGGTCTGTAGTGAACTGTAAAGTTGTATTCGCTAAAGAATTGTGACCAACGTAATTGTCTCATAGAAAGTGCCTTAGCGGAATTGATATATTGTAGGTTGCGATGGTCCGTATATACCACCACGGGATATCTGGCACCCAGTAAATACTGCCTCCATTCTTCGAATGCTTTCTTGATGGCCAGTAATTCTTTGTCTCCCACTGCATAGTTGTATTCAGCAGGGGTGAACTTATGGGAATAATAGGCCACCGGATGACATTCGCCTGACTCCGTGTCTATTTGGGACAATACTCCACCCACTGCCACCAGTGAGGCGTCTACCTCCACCACAAAGGGAAAGGCCGGGTTCGGATGACTCAAAACAGGAGCGCTAGTAAAGGCCTTCTTCAGCAGGCGAAAAGATTCTGCTGCCGCTAGGGACCAAACGAAAGGGATGCCTTTCTTCAACAAAGCAGTGATAGGTGCTACCAGTGTAGAGAAGCCATGAATAAACCTTCTGTAAAAATTGGCCAATCCCAAAAAACTTTGGATCTCTTTTATTGTACGAGGCTCTGGCCAGGACAAGACTGCCTCCACCTTCGCGGGATCCATGCTGAGACCCCAAGGAGACACTATATAACCCAAAAATGGGACTTCTTGTGTATGGAAGTTGCACTTTTCAAGTTTGCAATACAAACGATTCTCAAGTAAACGTTCCAACACGTTGCGTACATGCTGTACATGTTCACCCAAAGATGAAGAAAAAATCAGAAGATCGTCAATATATGCAATGACGTATAGATCCAGCATTTCTTTCAGGACCTCGTTTATAAAAAACTGAAACGCTGCAGGAGCATTGCAGAGCCCAAAGGGCATCACCAGATACTCATATAGCCCGAATTTAGTACAGAACGCGGTTTTCCATTCGTCTCCCTCCCTGACTCTCACAAGATGATATGCGCCACGCAAGTCCAGCTTGGTAAAAAACTTGGCATTGCGGATTCGGTCAAGGAGGGAATTGATCAGAGGCAATGGATAACGATTCTTGATCGTGACAGTATTCAACTTCCTGTAGTCAATACAGCACCGCAGACCTCCTTCTCGTTTAGGGATGAAAAATAGAGAAGAGGAGGCCGGGGAACGTGAAGACCTTATAAAGCCTTTAGCAAGCATGTCGTCCAAGTAATCGCGTAAATATATATTCTCTTTTTCTGTAAGAGCATATACTCTGCTACATGGGATTCTTGCTCCCGACTCTAGGTCTATGCGGCAGTCATACACCCTGTGTGGCGGGAGGATCTCTGCTTCCTTAGCATCAAAGACCGAGTGCAGATCTTGGTAACACGAGGGTAGTTTAGTCTTGCTCTCATCACTACTGCTACATAAGGAACCCATGTCAACTAATGTACCTCCCACTGGTTCTCCTGGTTTAGGTGGAAACGTTATTGTCGAGGTTTCCCAATTGATGTTAGGGTTTTGGGCTCTGAGCCAGGGTATGCCTAGGAGTACTGGAAATTGCGGAGAACAAATAAGGTCAAAACTTATGTCTTCGTGATGTTCGGGGTCTATAGTCATGTGTAATACAGAGGTATGATGTGTCACAGGGCCTGAGACAAGGGGACTACCGTCAATGGTGGTGACATGACTGGCTATTGTTTTTGGAGTACAAGGTAACATGTTTTCTTTGGCCCATTCTTGGTCCATATAATTTCCTGATGCCCCTGAATCAATCATTACTAGCGCATGTAAACCATGCGCTCCGCTAGACAAAAAGGCAGACACATACATGTGATTCGTTGGGGTGTTTCTATAGTCAGTGGAAGAGACGGTTAATCCTAACCTACCTGGAGTCCTTGTCTCACAGGACTCCAGGCTTCCTAGTTTCCCGAAAACTTAGACTGTGCGGGTTTTATAGGACAATCCTTCAAAAAATGGCCTGCCTTCCCACAATACAGACACAGTCTGAGTGTTCGTCTTCTGTGCCTTTCCTCTTGTGTGAGAGGTCCCCTCACTATGCCTATCTGCATGGGCTCACTCTCGTCAGTGGATTTCTCTACAGTGACCTTCTTTTCACGTAAAGGCAGATACCTTGCTTCAGGTTTACCCTTCTCTTTCTTTCTTTCTTGTTGTCTGTGATCTATCTTTACCACTAAATCAATGAGCTCGTTACATGATGTAGGCAGATCTACGATTTGTGATAAAGCATCCTTCAAGTCATCTCTGAGACCTTTGTAAAACATGGTACCACGTTTCTCCTCTGGCCAGTGGGATTCGACTACAAGTCTACGAAAAGAAGTAATGTAGGACACGAGATCTTGATTGCCCTGTTTCAATGCTAATAATTCTGTATCCGCAGACTGGGTGTATACATGTCTATCAAAAAGTTTACGAAACTCCCTCCTAAAAGCGGGGTAACTGTGTAGCAACGGATCATCCCTGTCAACTAATGGTATGGCCCAATCTGCAGCACCCCCACTAAGGTAGGAAATTACGAAAGCTACCTTAGCCTGGTCAGACGGAAAACATGCAGCCTTACAGGAGAAATGTAGCTGACACTGACTAAGGAAGGCGGCACATCGTGCCCCGTCTCCAGAATACCTTTCAGGTGGTGCTAAAGGTAGAGAAGGGGGTGTGGTTACTTGAACCACCGACGGGTTTCCCCCGGTAGCTCCACTCGACTGTTGTCGCTGTAATACATCCATTCTAGTTATCAATGCTTGGGTCTCTACCTGTAAATTCCCCAACATACTAGCAACATCAGCCAGGGATACTGCATCGAGATCCATGACGCTCGGGCAGAACAAACCACGTGGGCTTTACGTTCTGTAATGGTTCTCAGGCAGGTTCCACAGGAGCGCCAAGGATCCGATGAATATTCCACAGCCTTCCCCTACGGCCTTCCGACTCTATCAAGCACTAGAGTACCGAGAGGCTCGCCAGGGGAAAACAGGGAGACAAAACAAGGAAAGGCGGGGAAAAAATATTCTTCTTGGTATGACGACTTCTGTGTGGTTGTACATGCACCTGGCCTGGACCTCTGATGGTTGTAGGGGCTAAAACCAAAACAGGAATTACTAACCCTCAGAAACATGCACAAAAGAACAGTAGGCACATCTATAGGTTATGTGTACTACATACCAAGAGTAAATAAACTTTGCAGGCATATAACTGTGTATGGGGGACAGGAGTTAGGTTGAGCTAAGGTGGAGGAACAAACAAGAAACACAATAATGAGTACTCGAGGAATACTGTGCACTTGTCTACACTGTTCAGGATTATAGTAGTCTTACTTGGTCATATGTAGAAGACTCTTAAACCAACATCTGTATTGCAGTAGAGCCCACCCGAACCAGACGGTAACATTCACGTAGAATTAACTGGCTGAGATGTAAAACAAACATACATTAATACAAGTATGACTTCATAGAGAATAACATAGAAATAGCGCACTGCGCTGTTACCGTGATTCTGGGAGTAGTGTAGATGAATCATTCACGAGTCCACGCAAGTGCAGAACCCACACACAGCAAGTATGGCCAGGAATGCAGGAAGTGAGGGAAGATGATAAGTACCAAGAAGGAAACAAACTGCGGGTAAGGGAATCACCGGATGGCGGAGACTAAGCCCGGCCGCCGGGTGAGGGAAGGACACAAACACGGCTAAATACCTAAAGGGTCCCCTGCTGGTCAGCGGGGGAAAAGCCCGGCTGAATTGCGGAGCAGTGAATAGGGAAATGACGGGGGAGAAACAGCCCGGCCAGACGACGGAGTAACAAACCCGGCCGTCGGGCGGAGCCAAGGAAAAAGGAGGAGAGGTCAGTGATTGCCCGGCCAGACGACGGAGCACAAGCCCGGCCGACGGGCGGAGCAGCAAACCAAGGGGAACACTGACACTCTGCCCGGCCGGACGGCGGAGTCAAACCCGGCCGTCGGGCGGAGCAGTCTATAAACAAACGGGGCTCAAGAACTAGTTCCAGAGCTTGGAACTATAGCAGGAACAAGAAGATAACCTCAAACGCAGAGGAACGGAGGAGAGCTTGATCCTCCACTAAGGAAATCCGGAAATCAGGCAACAGGAAACCAGGACAGGAAACGCTGTAACGGGGGCTTGACGCAAGGACGTAAAGCGTCGCTCCCAGGGCTCTAACAGCTTATGAAGGGGTTTCTTAAAGGGACCGCCCGTTTGCGGACCTCGAGGCATGACAGCTCTCACCCCCCCAACCAATATTTACCTTTATTGCTATTGCTGCGAAAGTATCCAGTGCTGCCGTTCTTGTTGGACAGAGGCCCTTTGTAACAACCATGATGGATTTATCGGTGATACTTTGAAAGAGCTCCTTATCCACTTCATGGGTACCTCATGAAAATGCTGTATAGCCATTTGCGTAGGTGTCTTCTGGTTGATTTATCCATGCTTCTTTCAATTCCATGAAATCAATTTCATGGCGGTGTTTTCCGATTTTAGGTTATAATAAACCCTTTTTTTCGCTCTTCATGCATTTATAACCTATCCATAATCCATGTAATTCCCTGTCCACATGTTCTTCCTAAACTCAATTTACCTAGCCTCTCAAGCATCCTTAACTCACCCTATAGTTTATGACGTTACAAGTCAACCACATTTTTTTTAATTAATTGCCTTTTGAATTCTTTCATGGTCATATTAGAGATCTTCCTCAGTTCAGTTTGTATACATTTGATAACTTCTGTAGGTAACCCATTATAAGAATTCACTACCTCTGATTTCTTTAATTTCTGCTCTTCCACTTTACTCTGTACTTGAAGTTTTCCAAGCAGTTCCAGATCTCTTTCCTTTATTCTAATAGTTAACTTTCTTGGGCAACTAACATCTGCTATCAGGATCTTGTCCTTTTTACCAGCGGAGCTCTGCTGAAAATAGGATTCCAGGAGGCGTTGATCACTTCCATCTACTATAAGTACTCGAAATTCGGCAACTAAATAGAAAAATACCATATCGGCACACATATATATAATATAATCAATAAGACACTTTTGTGCTGCTATCTGGAAGGTTTGGGTTGATTGTGCATCTGCTGGAAAAAGCCCATTTATACACATAACTCCTAGAATTTGCATCACCTTTAACCAAAGCATATCTAACTTCAAGCAACTAGTGACTGGATATACTGCTTTTGTGATATTATAGGCATAGTGTTGTTAGTTATACAGGATATTATTTCGATCAATTCTTGCATTGAATTCGGCACTTGTCAACATTATCTCAGTGCAATTAACATACATACAATTTAGTATATTGTCTAAACGGCAATTCACTTCAAACTCATTATAAGATCTCCCCCCTCCATGCACTTAAACACTCACAACAATAAGATATTATATCTTGGCTGAATCATGATAGAGATCTACTTTGCATATCTGTAACCAGCTACATATTGAGGGGAGTTGATTTACACCCAGGAGTGGCCTGTGCAGCTATGAGCGGTGGGGACGGGTTGGGGGAGGGTTCGACAAACCATGAGGGAAATTAAATAAATAATTATTTTTCCCACGTCATAGTCTGGCGAAAGAGCCACCACCCCACCACTCTTACCTGTGTGGGCCGCGGTTGTTTACACCCCTCGCTATCATTGCTGATACTAAATTGAACAATCCTCCCGATGGACACTACAGAAGGTCGAATTTGTTGTCTTTAGGGGAAGTTTTCAAGCATCTCATTGACAATTGTGCTTTGACCCTCATTCCGAGTTTCACAGTATTGAGGCCATGGAATGAGTATATGCAATTTTACCATTAGATGCTGAAAATTCACCCCAGTACTGTGCAGTTACAGGTTAATCCCCGTGGAATAAGGAATTACTCTGTGGACTGATTACTCAGGTCGTCAAACAAACAGGACTTTCCAATTCAATGGGTTTTAATATTGTAAATGTAATACCTGCTCTGGGCAGGTGGTAAATGTACGCAGGGACCTCTTGGTGGGATGGGGTGTGTGCGAGGGGGTTGGGGGAGTACAGGTCTGAAAGTTTGACTGTTTTCCAGCAGGGAGCATTGTATGCACCATATGAAGAAGAAACAAATAACAGGAAAAGAGGTGTGCTTGCTGCTGAACCAAAGTCTCGTGCAGGTTTACCTTGAGGAATTACTGCTTGGTAAAATTAGAAATGGGTTTCCCATATCTAAAAAAACTGGGTGTGTGGAACAACCAACCTACTTCAAAACAGGTAGAACAGAATTCCATGAGGTAATTAATTCAATTTAGCCAGACTCATAATGAGTACTTTTGAACATTTGATGATTGGCACCATCCACACCTAGAGATTTGAGTTATTGCTTCCTTGATATAAAATCATTCTTTTGGCTAGAAACCATGAAAACTGTAAGAGCTGTTTTTAGTTCAAAAGGTTTTTATTAGGTTTTCAAAAACAAAGCAAGACAAAACAAAGAAAGTGAAAACAATTCTCATACAGGATTGGAGCAAGAAACCTAGGGGCATATTACCAACAACTAGCGATAATTATCGCTATGTTGGCTTAGCAGCAATATTTTTATCGCCGAGCTGCGGCGATTTTTATGGCTTAGGATCCTTGCTATTATCAAGGTTTATCTCCTAAGCGATAAAAATCGGCCGAAATGCATGAATATCGCTGAAAAGTCAGCGATATTCATGCAATACCGAGCTAATGCTCTTAGCCATGTCATCCACCTACCATTGGATAACATGGCTAAGAACTGCTCAGGGGCAGGTGTTAGCTTTTGGAGATATTCGCGCTTAGCGCGAATATCTCCAAAGGTTGGTAATAGGAGATAGCGATGTTAGCGACTGTTTCCAGTCGCTAACATCTTGGCACACCCACTTTGCATGTCATTAGATGGTCGCTATCTCCTACTAGCTGTCGCTAACTGGTGTTAGCGACAGCTAGGTAATAGGGAGATAATTTTATCTCCGCTTTCTTGGCTTTAAACCCCCTTGATAATATGCCCCCTAATGTTCAGACAACATGTGCAGAGTAAGAGCTGTTTTTAACAAGTATTTTCTTCTTTTTACTTCAATGCTCATTCCCTGGATTTTAAAATGTAATAATTGGATTTTGATTGTTTTATATACATGAGTTCCTTTTTTAGGGAATGAAAGTCAATGTGTGAATGTTAGACTGTTATAAATATGTCTCCGATAATGCATAGATATTCATCAGTTTCTGCAAAATCAAGACAGTACTGTGAAAAATAAGGGATCCAATTTTGAGAGGTAAAATTAGAGGAAAATGAAGAAATCCTGCAGTGCTTTCATGCCATCATGGAGGCTTCACATTCAAATCCTTCTGTTCTCACCATATAGAAGTTTTCTCTTCTATTATTTTCAAATATAAATAACTTCAGAACGAAATATTAAAAAACTAATTTTTTTATACTCACACACTGTAGGTGGCATTAATTGAGCAACGTTATTATTCTTGTTGAACAAAATAACTCAAACTTGAATGCAGCAATACATCTTTAAAGCACAATTGTATATCTCATTGCCAGGGTTTTACATATCCTCCTCATGTTGGTCTGTCCATTGGTTCATCAACAGACCCAAAGTATGTCCTTATGGAAGTGCATTACGATAATCCAACATTTCAAGAAGGTAAGTGCATTTACAGAAACTTTGTATAATTGTATTCGTAACCCACGGACATTGAAGCCAATGAAATAAAATGAGAGAGAAACTTAATTTCTGGTCTTGAAAACTGAAATCTGTCCTTTTAAAAAAAGATGAAAGACTTATAAGTATTTTTGTCATGGTAATGTGCTTGCCACCTCTGTTGCCCAAATAATGGGCAGCTGCAGAAAATGATTCATGCAGCTCTCCTTCTTTGCACTTTTTGACGATATTATGTTCTGAGCTACCATTTGACTTTGTTTAATAGCATAGATATATTTTGCCCACATCTTACTGAAAGAATGTGATTATTTGGACAAGAAAGGAACAAAGGTACACTTTGTTAAAATGTAGTTCGGCATAAACATAGTATTTGTCTGCCACAGTGATTTACTGTAGGTCTTGTACCCGGAGGGCCCATTATGACGTCCCCAATACCACCCCTTTAACTCCATCCCCAGAGTTACCAATACTATAGGCATTGATAACTCTGGAGGGGGTGGAGATACCAAGGATTACGAATGGGATCCTCAGGGAGTACTCGGAAAATAGGTAATTACTCTCCCAATTCAAGAGCAGTTGGATTCACTGGTTAGAACACCAAAGTTGTGGAGAAATACTGCTGATCTCAAAATACTCAAGAGTTTGAAAAGATATCTTGCTGGCCCTATAGGGAGTACATTGCACTTATTCAGTATAGATTACACACAATATGCGTTTGCTAATTAGCATGGACACATAGGACACTGCAAATATTAGAATGCAAAGGGCAACTCCAGCTCATTTGTACACATATAAATGCAAGAGGGCAACCAGGCTCAATCCATCTAATCTTGCCCCTAGAAAAACATACTCTTAAAGTCTGGTTAAAAGTCAATTATAAAACATATGAACCGTGAATGGAGAATTTAGACACTCTGAGCCAAAAGCAAGGAAACTAAATTGAATAAAGAATAATTAGCATCATACGTGATGAATTTTCCACTATTGAATATTCCACATTTCAGGCCTCAATTTACTCGATTATAGCCTAAAGTGAGTGGTTTCACTGTGATAATGAATTCCATGATGTGCAGTCAAGTACAAGAGCAGCTATGATATTAGCTGCGAATGCTGGTGAACTTGCCACTGTAATGTTAAAGCTTTGGAACTCTCTGACTTGGCTCTATTTCTTATTAACAGGAAGTCAGGCACTCATTGGTAAGATGGCATGGTGATTACCTGTTCTTCACAGCCATGTGTAGTCAGTCTGTACGCGCCCATATATATGCTGCACATGCCTATGCCCTGTTCCTCTGACTGATTGGCATAGTGATAGTGGTAACACAGTGGGGTTCTTGACTACTTGGGCTGCTTCAGGGCAGGTCTCTACGAATGCTGACCATAGAGTTTGAATACTTGTCCCAAACCTACCCATGACCAGAATCTTGACCATTGTTACATTGTAATTGGAGAATGGTTAGACCCATTAGTCTATCTAAAGACAATAGGACATTTTTAATGGAGCTGGGCAACTGAGGATAAGCAACTGTTTCCAGAACAATCTGGGTGAAAAGATTTAAAATTTAAAGAAACAAAAATTAACCGCCAAGGAGGGTAAATCAACTCTAGTAGTAAGAGAGTGGAGATAGGCCAAAACTTCGGACACTATGTCGTGCTATTGAATAGGATCTCAATGACGATTCCGTAGAGCGACATTCTGAATGTGCACAACAACAAAAAGATAATTTCTGCTCTATGCCATTTGTCTGACCTTAATGGACCTTAATGTACCCACTTGTAGACACTACCATGTTACTGTGGACCTTCTAGAAAGGGGCTGATGGAGGCAAAAGTACCAGAGCCCTGATACAATGTCTTTATCACCCAGTATATGGTAGCCATGCCTTATTGCTGCGAGAACTAACTCAGCACCTCACTGAGACCGGAACCACTCTTACAAAAGGTAGACATTGTCAGTGGGCTCAACTTATACCTGCAGTTGTTTTACTAGTGCCCTGGTTGGTTAAGAAAGGTTAGAGATTAAACTGTAATTCATTAGCATCAAGTGGATCCATATTTGTTTTTGTTTTATAAGGGAATGGAAACCACAGCTATGGGCACTGCTGTAAGAAGATTCTGAGAAAGGAGGAATCAAGAAACCACTATTGTAGATGTTATCAATATGTGAACACATACCTAGGGGAGACTGAGTGCCTTATTTACAAGAAAGTGGAAGCCCTTATGCTGCGCTGCAGCAATTTCAAAGCACAGGGATGCGTCATATTTACAAAAATATGATGCATCCCTGTGATTTCCCCTGTGCTGGCGCTCAGTTGTATACCATGCACCAACGTAGCACCTTTGCTCCATGGTGCATGGATGCCTGCATTGCAGGGAGATATTTTTGTGCAGGAAGGAACACCTTCCTGCACAAGAACCACTACCAGCGGTGTTTTCCTCTTCCTATGTGTGCTATAGAATGCAGCACGCATAGAAAGAGGAAAAAACAAGGAGAAATGTGAACATTTATCCTTGTTGCACCTCGCTACGCCTCCCCTGGAGTGGCATAACATTATGACGCATTTCCAGGTTTACGATTTCTCTTAAATCTGGAAATGCAGCAGAATAAATTGGTTTTGCTTGGAAACACCCACAGCAACACCCATGCACGCCCCTTTCACTCAAAGTGTTCGTGAGTAGGGGCCATATTTATAAGGACACGAAAAGCCATGCAGGGTATCTTTACATGTCCTTGTAAATATGGGGCAGCACGTTGCGCCACTGGTGCGTCACAAAAAGTGATGCACTGGCAGCGCAAGGGGTTTGTAAATATGCTCCAGAGTGTTTGACATGAAATAATTGCTGCATGGTCCATGCTTAGTGACAGCAGTCCCATCTAACAGTGGTAGTGATAATGTGATGCGTCATTGTGCCACACAAATTAATTGCACCTGTCAGAGCAGGGGTTTGGCTTCAGGAGATAGGTGGGTCACCACCAAAATGTACTGGGCTGTTTGATATTGTTGTCTCACAGGGATCCTCACTTCAGTATATGTGATATGAATCTGCTTCAGAAAAGAGAGCCGCTGTCCCAGCTACATCACAGTGTGGTCTCTGTCTCTCTCTCCCATCAAATGTGTAAACTGGTCTAATGAGCTCCTTCCGGTTGGGTTTTATTGGCATCCTGTATGTTTTACATCAGTGCACGTCATGGTGTTCTCTATTCACAGGATTGACTGACAGCTCTGGACTTCGATTGTTTTACACCTCACATTTGAGAAAACACGACGCTGGGGTCATAGAGACTGGTGTGTGGGTTAGCCTCCATCATATGATCCCGCCAGGCATGCCTTCTTTCCTCTCTGAAGGTCACTGCACGATGGAGTGCCTGGAAGAGGTAGGTGTATGCATGTAAAGCAATAGATTCACTTTTGATTGGTGCATGGTGTTCAAGAAAACGTGAAAGCTAGCTGGGTATGTTTCATGGCTGGTTTGAATAAGTACATCTTGCTCGAATGATTAAAAGGACAAAAAAGCAAACAAAGAAAATAATTCTTTGACTCGATCTCGACATTACAGAACTCTTAGGGGCATATTACCAACGATTAGTGATATTTATCGCTAACGAGGCTTAGCAACAAATTTTTTAACGCTAAGCATCGCCGGAAATTATCGCAGAGATAACTTGCTATTAGCAAGGTTTATCTCAGAAGTTATAAAAATCCTCGCGCTAACTGCCAAATGAGAGATTATCGCTGGAAAACCAACAATAATCTCTCGAAGTTTGGCGTTAGCTTGATGATAGGGGCTCACAAACTTAGCCATGCTATCCACCTTCCATAGGATATCATGGCTAAGTCAGGAAAATACCAGGTGTAAAAAAAGCAGCGCTAACCGCGGTTAGCGCTGCTTTTTTTATCACTAACAGGGTTAGCGAAATCCTTGATAATAGGAGAAATGTTGCTGAACAACATTTCTCCTATTATTTTTCTCTGGAACGCCACCTTTGCGTCTCATTAGAGATGCAAGGGGAAGCGTAAAGAAAAAGGGTGCTAACATGCGAATTTGCGTGTTAGCACCCTGTTGCTGATAGGGAGATCATTTTATCTCTGCTTTCTTGGCTTTTAAAGAAAAAAAAGCGGAGATAAATCCCTTGATAATATGCCCCTAAGTGACTGAAATGTAATACTATGAGGGCAAAACAAATGTAATGTGCCTCCTGCATGGCTGTAAAATATCTTTCTTTTTAGTGCTACTTTGTTTTAGTCATCGTCAGTTCTTCTTAAGGCTTGTCATGTGAGGCTCATCAGCAAATATATGTATGTATTCCTTTGCTCCCACCATTATATCAGTCATCGGTGCATTATTTGTAATCTGAGCAGTCAAAAAGGATTCCGAACATTTTATTGAAAGAGATTATGGCTGACACCAGACAATTTTGCATCCTCTCTTTCTTCAGCTAGCTCTTCCAAATGGATGTAATACAGAAACCAGAGAAGAGCTTCATGCATTTGAGACCTGATTCACAAAGTGCATTTTATAGTGCATAAAGTAGTACCACAGAAGTACTACAGAATGCAGTTTCCAATCCCATGGCCGGAGACCTCCCCATTGCCTCTCTTTTCTTTTCTTTGTGGCAATCTCTTCCACATTGGTGGAGATCTTCAAATACATAATTGTTCTACTTTGTAGTAAATATGTGAGGGACCTAGAGCTTGGTGTTAAAATGGAGACTAGTAACTGAAAATGACTGCAGTTAAGGCAAATTTAAGCCGGGGTTAGGGATGGGCATCGTAATACAAATCCACATCAGTGATGTCATAAATGATATGATAGAACATGTCATGAGTGTTGCCATATGTCAGGTCATAAGCAGTGCATGGTGGAGGCACAAGTTATAGATAGCTCTGCTGACTATAACTGGTGAATTTCTGTGTTTTAATTTAGTTCGAAACGTTAATGTTGTCACTGATAAATTCACCTAACAATAACATTACTTTTCAGAGAATTTCTAAGGTTTTCTTTTAAACAACACATGTCTTTTTATCACAAATAACTATAAAGTTACTTTAACCTTTGAATTTTTCAGTGAATTCAAGGTTTTTTAAATGTAAAGTAATATTTAATTACCATATGTAAAACCAACCCTGCGTTCAATCCTTGTAAAGGCAGCCAACCCCCATGAATGCAGCCAACCCCACACTGCGCAGGGCTTTCAGTCATGCACAGGAGGGATTGACCGCATGCAACCATACCCAAGTTGTGTATGGCCTTCGGCCATGGCCTGGTCCCGTGGACTCTATCACCCATGGCCTTTTTCTTAAAGGGGAGAGGGGGCCGAGTGGCCCACCTGCCCAAACCTATTATGGCCCTGGGGACCCCATTCCCCAAGGCCATCTATATTAAAAAGGGCACACAGGCTGTGTGGCCCCTCTCCCTGAGCCCTCCTACCTCAGGGCCATTACTAAAAATAAAGGGGAAGGGGCCATACTGTTCCCCTCCTTGAGCCTTATTAGGCCCTAGGGAACCCATTCCCCAAAGCCACTAATTTCAATAAAGGGGAGGGAGCCCACGCGTCCCCACTCGCCAATCCTTTTTTTTTACAGCGTTTTATATAGCGTGAACCTGACCCGAATCGGGTATCAGAGCGCTTTACATAGCACCAGTTGCATTACATGAGGACACGTTCATTTTTGTTAGGTACGGGGAGATTAAGTAACTTGCCTGGAATCACAGGAAGTTCCGCGTCATTGCCAAAACTCGAGCCCCGTTTCCCAGAGTCGAGGTCGACCGCCCTAGCCATTAGGAGAACTCCTCTCCCCAATCCTTGTTAGGCTCTGAGGACCCCATCCCCTAGGACCATTCTAAAAATAAAGGGGAGGGGGTCAAGTTGCCACCCTCCTTGAGCTGTGTTAGGCCCTAGGGACCCATCCCTCAGGGTCACTCCTTTACATAAAGGGGAGGGGGGGCATGTGCCCCCCTGAGTCTTGTTAGGCCCTGTGGACCCCATCCCCCAGGGCCATTCATTTACATAAAGGTGAGGGGAGCCTCACGGCTCCCTTCCCTGAGCATTTTTAGGACCTGAATACCCCCATCGCCCTGGGCTGTTTCTACCCCATCCCCCAAGGCTGTTTCTAAAACTTAATGGGAGCTGGGGCTGCACGTACCCAGTCGCTATCAGCCTCATCCCCAGGGCACACATTTTTTAAAGGTGGGTGGCCTGGTGCCCACCCAGGGCACACACTATATACTTATTGGGGGCTGCAGGGGGAGCCACAAGGCCCCCGTGGCCCCAGCCAGCTCTCTGTATGTAGTGAGAACCAGCATTGCTCCTGTCCACAGGGAGCAGCTGCTAATGCTGCTCCCTCCAAGCAGGAACAATATTTTGATCTATTTCCCTGTGTGCTTCAGTGCGGGCAGGAAAACTGATCATAAATCTGCACACAGCGGGTGGAAGCATTTTCAGAGCTCCAGACAACTTGGGTCAGGCTTCGTGTTTGCTCCCGCTTGGTAGGAGTTTTGAAAATGCCCCGCCCCTCCAAGCGGGAGCAAACACAGGTTTCCTGCCCATGCTGGTGTGGGCTGGTCAACCCCTATGTCTCAGCGGTGGGTTCCCCAGGACATTGCTTGTGAGCTGGCCCGGAAGGTGGGGTCCCCGGGCCAATTAATGGCTCGGGGAGGTGGTCAGCGCAGCCCCCGTCCCATTTTATAAAATGTCAGCCCCAGATGTGGGCTCCCTGGGGTCTTTAGAGGGACCAAGGGAGGGGGAGCCGCATGGCCCTGCTCCCCATATAAACTAATTTCAACCCCAGACGTGGGCTCACTGGGGCCTCTGGATGCTCAGGAAGGGGGGGGGCATGTGGCTCACCTCCCCATATAAATTAATTTGGACTATGGGGTTGGGCTTCCCAGGACCTCTGGAGGCTCAGGCCCCCCTTCCTCCAGCATGCACATTTTGGCCCTGGGGTTAGGCTTCCTTTGTACTCATTGGCTTGGGGATGGAGCCCATGTAGCCCCCTCCTCTTTATAAATGCAGCCCTGGGAATGGGCTCCCTGGGTGTATAAACCTAATAAATGAGGCTCTGCCGCAATTTTTTGGGGATCCCTTTTTGCCAATTTTTCTTTGCTTTTGCCCCGGGGAGGGTCCCTCTGTGCTCCTTCCATGGGATTTAGGGTGTCAGGGTAACCATATCCTGTCCCCTTATATATCTATATTTTTTCAGGACATGGGGATTAGGTCCCCGAGTCCTGTAATGGCTGTCAGTAACATTTTCCTCATGTTGGCAGACAATCAGAGCACTCACTCCCGCAGGAGTCTGGCCTATGGGAAATAAAGCTTCCTGGGCCAATCAGAATACTCCATTTTAAAATTGGCTCTCATGCAAAAGTCACTTGAGCCTCTCATGGTCCCAACCCTCCAGTAATTCTTTTTTATCCTTAATTTATCAAAACCTACTGAATGAATTTACACCAAATTGCAAACATCACAATCTGTGGACCACGATCTAGATTCATGCCAAATTTTCTGTAATTCCGTTCAGTAGTTTTTGGGGTAGCCTGTCTTAAAGTCTTCTATGGAAATGTTTTTTTTGTTTGTGTTTTACAACCTCCTTTTTTTCCTTGACCCTCACTTAATGGTCACCCTGCAACTTTCCATGCACAAACTAGTTAAAACTAACACCTTTTTGGAAAGTTTCATTGAGATTTATGAAATTGTGACAGGATATAAGAAGAAAAAAAACACTTTTCTTATACAAATACAATCCTGACTATAACTACCTAGTGGCGACTGCCACTAGGTAATATATATACATCTATGCATGGCACATGAAATTGACTACGATGCAGTGTGTACATATATACTTGAAATTGACACATACCTTTCTATGTATAAGCCTACAGGGGCACCAGTACACATGTGTCTAACTCGTGAATCCATCCATATTGTTATGTTTTGTGGGTAGCCTCCCGAACACTGAGAATTGTATGCGAGGGGAAACATACATTACAATGCAGACATTACATCGCACTGCTTTTACAACGCAACTGATACAATGCAACTGCCTTTACATTGCATGCCATTACAGTGCATGTCACTACAACGTATGCCATTACAACGCATACCATTACAACATGTGCCATTACAACACATAAGATAAGTAATGGAGATTTTTTAGTTTTAGGGTGAGTATTGGTTTTGGCATAGATGGGAATAGAAATTTTTACCCCTATGCTATCCAACACTATCCCTACTGTTGCACTGGAATGGGAATAGTGATGTTTACCCCTATACTATCCAACACTTACCCTAATGCTGCCCTAAAAGAATTATGCGTTGTGTTGGTATGCATTGTAATGGTATGCGTTGTAATGGAATGCATTATAATGGTAGTTTTTAAAAAGCGTGGTAATGGCATGCGTTGTAAAATCATGCAATGTAATGGTAGCTGCAATGTAAAAACTGCATTGTAAAATCATGCATTGTAATTGTTTGCATTCTAAAGTCATATATTCATATGCAAGTCCCCGCAACACGAAGGTATGCTGAATTTAAGCATATGTACTGTGACAGCATTTTATTATATTATGATTTTCTACGTACTTATTGACACATGTATATAATTTAATCTTTATGTCTATGGTGACGTTTATCCCATGTGAATATGAAACACAAAAGCAAAATGGCACTTACTATGTTGACAAAGGCAACTTGTTGCCCAAACACATCCTGAGATTATATAAACACGGATTCTGAGTGCCCGACGTCCTATTGGATTATCAGAGGAGTTGCAATAATATACATGAATGATTATCTTTTGTACTTTTAAGATATGTTTTTATCGAAATAAAGCCTTTTTCATACCCATACTCATACTTTTGTATGCATTTCCCCAGATTTTTACCTTCACTAACACATTTTTTTACTGAACTCATCTCTGTTGGCTTTAGGACTCTGCACAATCTACTCCTGCTAACCAGTGATATATTGTTTGTACTCTTCCTTCCAAACATGTTAAAATGTGTATACCGCTTTTAAGCACATTTGATTTATGTATAACTCCATAATAAATGGTATTATATGTATCCAGGGCCTGTAAATCAAACACTACAAGTGGGCTGCACACTCATTTTGCACCCACTAGCATTGTAAAATCTGACTAAGGCCTGCCACTGCAGCCTGTAGTGCAGTTGTAAGCTACCATGTCCACCTGGCAAGGTAATCCTTTTGCCATGCCTAAGCCTCCCTTTTTAAATATTTATATGTCATCCTTTAAGGTATTCCCTAACATCTCATAGGCGGGGGTGCATGATATTGAAAAATTAGGACGTGTGCACTTACGTTTTACGTATTCCATTGTGGAGAAGCCCTCAAAGTCTTTTTTCACTGAGGCAAGGCTAGCCTTCGTGATATACTTTATTACAGCTAGAAACAATAGTTCCTCAACTGATTTAGTTGTAATTTAAAAAGGTGTTTAAGGGTGAGGTTGGATTTGAAATTACTATTTTGAAAAATCCCACATTTAGAAAGTATACATTTTCCTGCCTAAAACCAATACTCTTTTTTTCCCAGTATGTGAGGTCACATGACTGTTAATAGCACTCCTGTGGTGTGATGTGTATTTCTTTCAGAAATTTGACAAAGGGCTTTGGGTGTGGGAAAGTTTTTCCTCTTCTATGCAGTACAGCCTGTGGGCTAGACCCTGTGTGGTGTTGGGTTCAAATCAGGCTTACATACTCTGCTAAACTCTCTAACACCTTAGTATAGAAGTTGGCACGGACACTGGAAAAGGTAAAAGACAAGTTTATTAAGACCCCATGGGGTGGTGATACATTCCTACAGCACCCTTCGGCAATGTAAGAAGTAGCACACCGAACATTGGTGCGCGACCTCTTTTATACAGTTTAATAGCAATAAAAAGATAGGCGGTTACAAGTTACACATTTTAGGTACATATAAGGTCATTTTTGGAACACAGCCAGCATGTGGGAGGAGTTCAACAGCACTGGTCAGTTAGTGCTAATATTCCTAAAGAGTGACCAGTTGATGCATAGTGCGCATGTGCGCTTGACCAGTACTAAAAATAGCCTGTTGCCGAGCAGAATAGGGACCATGGGTATCGAGAAAGGACAAAAGGGCACACTGACCACGAGGCAGCGTGTTCATAGAACACGGAAGTCAGAGGGATTCAAAATGGCCCCCGTTCGTTTTGGTCAAGTTAACAGAAAAGACCGTGTAGCTGTGCTAAACGCTAACTCAGGAGCTGCCAAAACACGACAGACGGCCCTTTTAGCGTTTAGCAAAAGCTACCTCATAGTGAACGTAGTCAGAATGTTCATCATCAATGTTAATAGCCATTATTTTCAATACTTCATCATTGATCAGTTTCTCTTGCTTAACAATAGCTCGTTTAAACGGAATACAGGCTGTGATACATACAGAACATAATGTAGGGCCACATTGAATACATAGACAAAGGGAAAATAGTACTCCAATGAAAACACAGAGAATCGTTAATAATTTCCAACCCCAAGTACTAAGCAGGGTCCAGAACCAACCAGAAAAGGTCCATGTTCCATTTTCTGGGTGGATCTCAGCAGCTATCTTATGTAATTTCGTAATCGAATCATATACGGAAGGTGAGTTATCTGGTACGTACACGCAACAACTACTTCCGATGACGCGGCATGCTCCGCCCCTATCAGCTAGTATCACATCTAGAACCATTCGATTTTGGAGCGCCACAATTCTGGTAATTTGCAATTCCTCAGTAATATTCCCTAAAGCAGAGGCAGTTTCATTAGCGACAGCTTCCACCACACGTGTAAGCCGCCTTATCTTCCTGCTATTCAGTGCAGCTCCTACGAATGAAAATAACCCCAAGTTGAAATCTACATATTGTTGTAAAGTGGTATCAGTCGGGTCTATTTCATCAAAATCTAGTGTTCGTTTAACTCTGTTCAGTATGAAATCATGGTACAGAACGTAATCATTGTGGTACATGGGAGGAGCAATAAATACAGGTGGTAATACAAAAGCTATATAACACGTTCCTAACCATCCCAATGGTAGACGATGGTATCCCTTATTTCCACAAATGAAATATGTGTTACGTGAAGCTACAAATGCAATTCCAGTTGGTGTATCAAAGGTAAGTGTAATATTACATTCACTGCGGCCTACAGGGATTGTACCTTTATTTCTAATACACAAATCTGCTTTTGTATCAATGACTGTTATCATATGCAAGCTCGTCACATTTATAAGTCTTTGATTCGTATATACACGAGGTGTAGAAACATTGTCCGGACGATACTCTTCCCATTCAAATTTAGTTCCTTCAGCGTGCGGATAGCCATCTTTGTCGTTATAGCATATTTTATTCAACCGAAAAAGTAGTCCACCTTTCGTTGGCCATCGCATAGTAAAAAGAAGAGTGTACCAAGCATGACAAGAACCATTATGAGAAAACGGGAGAGGAATGAGTGGTGTTCCTCCCTTCTTCTGATGTCCGGGCAACATTCCACATACCCAACAATTGGACGTATTGGTCATGTTATGAGTATGATGCAAAATCTGAATAAAGCTGTTATTCAAATAAGTCTGCCTATGTCTTTCTTCGTGAAAAGGCAAAGTAAAATGAAAATGTTCAGATGGACTTGGAGTGGTGGACAGCAAATGTTCTCGTACGGGAAACAATAGTTCTATAGTCCAAGCTAATACGGCGATCACCACTACGGTCAAGACAAACAAAACAGCACCAAGAATTCTCCCTTTTCGTGTCGAAGGAGATGCCATAGTTCACAAAACAATACTCTTCAAAAGCAACACTAAGCGGGAAAAATAAAAACGATGGTTCTGAACCGAGGCTGCCGTTGATTTGTTCTCCGGGATTCAAGACGGGTGTCGCTACACTGGGCAGAACTGATCCCCCCCCCTTGATATTCCCGGCTTCCGTTTCACAAACCTCAGAGCGGTTACCAACCAGTTCCAAAAACACAAAAGGAATCTTATTTCCTGGGACGTAGATTGTACTTCACTTTATCAGAAACACCGTGGTCCGGGAAGGCTCCCTCCAATTCATCAGACGTGACAGCTGGGCTCTTTTCTGTATCCAAAATCTTTCTGTAGTCGGATAGCACCACAGGGCTCACCAGATCCGGAGAGACACGTCGGCAGTGCGTTGAATGTATCCACCGCTTCTTATTGGTGACTCTCACAGCAGTCCGCGTCGCCAGCAGCACTTGCTCAGGGCCATGCCATCTCGGTTCCAAGCTGCTGGATCGCTCAAATACTTTGACCATCACGTGGTCCCCAGGGCGGAGATCGTGAGCCTCACCAGTGGAGTTATCAGGGAGCGCCTCTCGAACCTGTTGATGAATAGAAAGCAAATCATTTGTTAATCGTGCCAAATAATCGTTCATCATTATACAAGGCATATCATGTATCAAACGAGGTTTTGGAACTCCCCAAATATTCATCGGCCTTCCAAACACCACTTCATAGGGTGTGAGGCCAGATCGAGAATGTGGCACTGATCGAATGGACAGCAATGCCAGAGGCAAAGCATCCGGCCATTTCAGAGATGTGGATGCCACTATCTTTGCTAGCTTCAGCTTCAGAGTTGCATTGTATCTTTCTACCAACCCTGCTGATTGCGGATGAAAGACAGCATGGAATCGTTGCTTGATTCCCAATCCTTTCAGGACGTACTCCACTACTTTCCCAATGAAATGAGGGCCATTATCACTCCACATAAGTTTACAAACACCATAGCGCGGGAAGTACTCCTTGAGTAACACCTTGGCTGTTGTCAATGCTGTATTGTCTTTCGTAGGGTAAGCCTCAATCCATTTGCTGAAGGCACACACCACTACTAGGACATACTTGAGATTATTACAGCGCTCCAGCTGGATGTAATCCATTTGTAGTACTTCGAATGGTGCAGTAGGTGGAACAAACCCTCCTTTAGGAGTATGAGTCCCTTGTCCAGGATTGTGCTGTAAACATATCAGACAGGTCTGAACTACTCTCTTAGCCGTGCTAGCAATGTCAGCATTTTCCCAAACTCGTGTAAGCAATTTAGTAATTGCGAGAGCTCCAATGTGTGCCAGCCCGTGTGTCATTTGCACCATTGTTTGTAAATAGGCCATGGGTAGTTTCCATCTCTCCATATCTTTACTACGCCAGCAACCCTCATCATCCAATACTCCTTCAGTGGCCCATTTCATAAGTTCTGCCGCAGATGCTGACTTCTGTATATCTAGTATTTCTTCTCTAGAATCATGCCACCGCTCGGCTTGTGACTTCACCACATACATGGGGAAATTATTTTGTAGCATAGCGGTCTCTCTCGCTATGCGATCTGCGAAAGCATTGCCTTGCCCTATTTTGTCCGTCACCTTTTTATGTGCACTGCACTTGACTATTGCAACTTTCTTTGGGCATAACAGTGCATTCAGGAGATCGCGTACCAATTCTCCATGCATGATATGTACTCCGTGTGAAGTCAAAAATCCTCGTTCCTTCCAGAGTAGGCCAAAATCATGCACTACTCCAAAAGCGTAACGACTATCCGTGTAAATGTTCACACATAGTCCAGCACTTAACTCACATGCTTTCGTTAAGGCTATCAGTTCAGCTGCTTGAGCCGATTTCTGAGGTATTCGTGCTGCCTCTACCACTGTCTTAAGTGTCGTGATCGCATAAGCTGCAGACGTCGTACCATCTGGTAACCTCACGCACGATCCATCAACCCACAGTTCCCCATCTACATCTGGAAACGGTGTATCCTGTAAATCGATACGACCCTTTGTCTGTTCCTCAGTCAGAAAAACACAATCATGTTGTTCTTCCTTCTGGGTCTCAGCAACAGGATCCGGCAGTAAAGTAGCAGGATTCAGTGTCGCACATCGTTTTAGTGTGATGTGCGGCGCCAACAACGTTAGCTCATATCCTGTCAGACGGGCACTGGTTAGATGCTGTGTTTTCGTTTGATTCAGTAACGCATCTACCGCATGGGGAACTAGCACCAACAATTTGTGTGACAAAACTATTCCCTCACTTTGTCGTATCGCAACTGCTGTTGCTGCAACTGCTCGAAAACATCCAGGCAATCCTCGAGCCACAGGGTCGAGTACCGCCGAGAAGTATGCACAAGGCCTCTGTTTGTCTCCGTGTGTCTGCACTAACACTGACAATGCGCACCCATCCTTCTCGTGTACATATAATGTAAAGATCTTCGTGTAATCAGGTGTACCCAACACTGGTGCAGAACAAAGAGCTTGTCTCAATTGTTCAAAAGCATTCTGACATTCATCCGTCCATTCAATGGGGATCGGTGTATCTTTAGACAATAATGCCAACAATGGTTTAACGATATGTGAAAAGCCCAATATCCATTGCCTACAAAAAGACGTCAAACCTATAAAGGCACGAACATCCTTCTGAGTGCGAGGGACTGGAGTGTCTAGGATTGCTTGAATTCGATCTGGTGTCAATGCACGGCCCTCCTTAGACAAAAGATGACCGAGGTAGGTCACCTTTGGTCTACAATATTGCAGCTTTTTCTTCGAAACTTTATGATTATGTTTGGCCAGGAAGGAAAGCAAGGAAAAGGTACTCTTCTCACATTGTTCTGGCGTATCTGCAGCAAGTAAGATATCATCTACATATTGAATGAGAACCACTCCATCTTGTAATTCAAAGGAATCAAGCTGTCTTTTTAATGCCTGACTATAAATGCTAGGACTTTCAGTATAGCCTTGAGGAACTCGACAAAATCTGTACGATTTATTATTTAATGTAAAGCCGAATAGATATCGACTGTCAGGATGTACAGGGATCGAAAAGAAGGCATTCTTCAAATCGATGACTGTAAAAGTAGTTGCCGTCGATGGAACCAACGTAAGCAACGTGGTGATGTCAGACACCACCGGGTACTGAGGCACTACTATCTTGTTTATTTCCCTCAAATCAATAATGAAACGGTAAACCTTAGCATCTGTATCTCTTTTAAGGATCGGTAAAATTGGGCTATTGCAAACATTGTAGGGGACTTCCTCAACTACTCCTGCCAAAATCAAATCGTTCACAATGTGTATCAAAGCAAGTTCGCCTTCTCTGGAAATCTTATATTGTGGGACACGTGGTAGAGATACTCCCTCCTTCACAGTAATACGTACTGGAGGAATTATCATCTGCCCTACATCCGTGTCTGAAGTGGCCCACAACGTGTTTGGTAAGGAGGCCAATACTTCAGATTCATGGAGAAAACACACTCGCTCAAATTCTGGGTAATTCTCATTTAACACAACTCGCACTCCTTCTGGGGCACAGCGAATAGTAGCCCGAAAGTGCTTTAACATATCGAGTCCCATAATATTATCTGGTGTATTTGGAGACAATAAAAAGGGACAAAGGGCAGCAAAGTTATCAACATGAAATGCAACTGGTTGAGACAGTGGGCTAAAAGTAGGTGTTCCATCGAACCCTATTGCTGTAATTACCTCGCCAGACAGGGGAGCCCTTGGAACCAAGTATTTGGACAAAGCGCTACGAGTAGCTCCTGTATCGACCAGAAATTGATCAGTAAAACCCAGAACATGTGCTTCTATATATGGGCCCCTTTGATCAACTGGTACCTCAACCGATTCCACACCCCATCCTACGCAGTCCTATGCATAATGCTCATCCCGTGGTTCAACAGAACCACCCTCATTTATCTGATATTGATTGCGATTATCAAACGTATTATAATCTGCCTGACCACGACCCCTTGCTCCATATCCTCCGCGATCATTCGTGCCATAACCTCCTCTTGACCCCCCATAATTATTTCTAGACCTCTCACTTCCTCGTCCCCTCAAATTACGCTGCTCTCGAAACACCGGACAGTCTGCAATCCAATGTCCAAACTGTTTGCAGTATGCACATTGATTCACAGAAATGTCAGAACGAGGGGGAGGAGCATTACTGTATGATCCTCGCCCTCCTCTATTGTTTCCTCTCGTAGCCTGAACCTGGGCTAACATTACCTTCGTCTTCAAATCCTTTGCTTTCTTTTCACTACTTTCTTTTGCCTCCAATTCCTGTCTTTCATAATATTGAGCCATAGTCAATAAAGAAGCAGGGGTTGCTGTGGTCCATGAACTTTCACTCGTTTTTAATCGTTTCGCAATCTCCGGTAGGAGATTAGCCACATACTTATCAACGAATAAATGCCTGCCAGTATCTTCTGTCAATGATTGACCACTGTAATCATGGAACGCTTCCTCGAAGCGAGAGAAAAAATCGGAAACCGATTCATCTGCCTTCTGCTTACAAGAGGCTAATATAGTCCAATCAATCTTTTTAGCGGGAGCAAGAGTCTTTAATTTTGTTAGTATGGCCCCTGGAAGGTCTAATATTAATTGACACGGCTTACATGCTGGTTCTCTATCCAAGTCAGCCTGAACAAGATCTTTCCAAGTGGCCCCGAGAGTCGTGTGGTCATCAAACTTACGAATCGCTCTCCACATATCAGGGGGCAATATCAACCCGAAAAATAGATCAATATCAACTAACGTCATGATACACGAAGAAATTGCGCTTTCAACATTTTCATAAAAAGCCGCAGGATTTTTACGGGGATCAGGTAAAGCATTCTTAAGTGCCATAACATCTGCTCTATTCCAAGGCGTATAAACCCAATTATATACAAAATACCCTTTCGCATCTTTGGATCTTTTATCATCATCTGTGCCATCCCCTTTATGAGGGACATATAAAGGCGCAGCTTCTCGCATAGGTCTAACATTAATCGCAGCGATCTTATCTGTTTCAAAGATAGGGCATTCTTTGGATATCCCCGTGGCTCCGGACGCAGACGAATTCTTCGACTTTGCCAACTCCCGTAGTCGTGTCGCCTCATTTCGCAGTTGAATCAAACGCTTGAAGAAGTCGTCCGCATCTGAAAGAACAAAAAGACCTTTACGAAAATTCTCACGACCCTCGGATATCTCCTTTGGTTCTAACTCGAGAGAATATTTTCTGTACCGCTCAACAACTTCATCTCCAAAATGATCTAAAAAATACAGTCGCTCCTGATCAGACCACTGTTCCATTTTTGCAGTAATGTCAGAAACAGTAACAGTATTAATATTTAGCTTTCGTGCAAACGAACGTAATTCCGCTGTTCGTTCTGCATGTAACCTGGTACGCTGTGTTCGATCACTATCCTCGTCTGATTCCTCGTTCGGAGCCGTAGGTGCGACGTACGGAGGCGGACAACGATCTAGTAATGAAAAATCATCTGTTTCATTAGTAAGGACTGGATAAAGAGGACGCCTGATAGGGAATTGACCATTAACCTGTAAATTGCGTTCTCGTCTCTCCCTCTCTTCCTTTTCCTGTAATTCCTTCTCCTGTAGCTGTAAAGCTTTGTCATGTGCAGCCTTCCGCTGCACTTTCTCCGCCAAGGCTTCCTCACGCTTCGCTCGTTCACGCACCTCTTTCTCCCACATACGCACACAATCAAACATATCTTGTCTAGACCTTCGCTGAAACAAACACTGCTCTACATATTGTACCTTTCGAAGGTCAAACGACCCATATAGTGGCCACTGTAATTCACGATCAGTCTTAGTATACTTATGCCATAATGTACTATACATTATTGGTGGAATACCGAATTTGACATACATTTCACGATTTGGAGTCCCCTCTGGGGGAGCCGGCTGTTTTTTACTTAATCGATAATTGGTACCATTTTCAGAACAGCACATCCTACGGAGTGTGCTAAAAACAGGCATGTTTCAAAAAGTACCACGAAAACGCGATACTACAAAAATGACACCTAACGCGGTGTACCGTTCAAATCAAATAAATCAGAGAAATATCCCTACATGCCTGCCTATGTGAGGTGCACTTCACATATTCAAATTCAAATTCAAAGATTCAAACGTTAGCTAACAAATTCAAATTCAAATTCAAAATTCAAAAAGCCACAGTAAGTGTCAGTAGACTACCTCACCAATCAAAAGCTTACCAAAATATTTTCAAACGTCCAAAGTCCAACTGCCAAGTTCTGTGGTCAAATCAGCCAAAACGGCACATCACGACAATCCAAGATCAGAATCTCAGTCGAAGACCGGCGCCACCTGGAAGGTCAGATCGGAAGGAAGGGAAAACACACCGTGGGTGCCGAGACTCGGGTCACTCAGTGGCAGCGTACGCGTCCATGGCGAGTTTCCTGACCTTCGTCACGACCTCTCCTTCGGGCATCCGAGTCGCCGATGAGTCCCTTCGTGGTCGCCAATTGTGGTGTTGGGTTCAAATCAGGCTTACATACTCTGCTAAACTCTCTAACACCTTAGTATAGAAGTTGGCACGGACACTGGAAAAGGTAAAAGACAAGTTTATTAAGACCCCATGGGGTGGTGATACATTCCTACAGCACCCTTCGGCAATGTAAGAAGTAGCACACCGAACATTGGTGCGCGACCTCTTTTATACAGTTTAATAGCAATAAAAAGATAGGCGGTTACAAGTTACACATTTTAGGTACATATAAGGTCATTTTTGGAACACAGCCAGCATGTGGGAGGAGTTCAACAGCACTGGTCAGTTAGTGCTAATAATTCTAAAGTGACCAGTTGATGCATAGTGCGCATGTGCGCTTGACCAGTACTAAAAATAGCCTGTTGCCGAGCAGAATAGGGACCATGGGTATCGAGAAAAAAGGACAAAAGGGCACACTGACCACGAGGCAGCGTGTTCATAGAACACGGAAGTCAGAGGGATTCAAAATGGCCCCCGTTCGTTTTGGTCAAGTTAACAGAAAAGACCGTGTAGCTGTGCTAAACGCTAACTCAGGAGCTGCCAAAACACGACACCTGCTCCTTCCTTAGATTCAAAGAGAGGCCTAAGGGCTGTACCCAGTCCTTCCCTGACTTCAGAGGATAATTGCGCTGTCACTGGCACATGCAGCTCACACCTGTGCCTGCCTGCCCTTTGCTCCACTAGACAAACTGCAGCTAAACCCAGGGGAAAGAGAAGCACTAACCAGAACCAATTTTAGGGTTAGACATTCCTCAACCACAGGCTGGTGCATGGCATAAAAGTGGCAACCCCTGAACCTCTCATCAGAACACTTCTGGACCTCGCGAGATTCAGAAGAAGGATTGCTCTATAATCAGAAGAAGGAAAACTGGACAAGATTGCCTTGAAATCAGGACTGTGGAAGTGACTCCTAGGGTCAGTTGACGTACCACCTCTTGAAGCTGCTTTCCAGCTCACCGGGCCCAACTAGACCCCTCTGCTGGATTCTGTGGGAGTGAGTCCTACCTCCCAGGTGCTGTCTTCAGGGTCATAGACCCGTAGATGTAGTCAGAGTATGCTTCTCTGTGTCTAATTGCAGGTTCCATCAGATCCAATGTGAAGCAACGCAGAGCCTCACTGCACAGCTGAAACCTTCACTGGATCAACACAAAGCTTTACTGGATCTGACCCTGAGTGACTTAGAGCTCAGCAGAATCCAGTTGTGCACTGAAAGCTTCATTGGATCAGACAGAAAGCATGCCATACCCTGCAGAGCTATACAATACGGATCCCTTTTGAAAAAAGTTCATCCCGTCCTGAAGGGAGCAAAGCACCATATGCACCTGGATGAGTGACCGTAGGGTCCTTGGGGCTCCCCCAGACATCACCAACAATTTTTCTATTGCAGGTGCACCTGGTGGGCACCAGGAATCAACAGGAAAAATATTTGCTAACTTACGCCGGCGCCCTCCATGGGTGCTGCCTGTTGAGCTGGCAGCGGCCACAGCGGTCCTTTAGGGTCCCCCTCAGCCCCCAACTTAGATAAAATAAAAAAGAATTGTGGATGCCTCGTGTGGGCAATGGGGCACACAAGGTAAAAATTAAAAGTCCATCTCTCGCCAAAACCCACAACAGATGCTTGCTCTGGAGCCGGCAGGGGCTGTTGGGTGTGGGTATCCCAGGTGGGACCTGGGCACCCAAAAAAAAGAAAAGAATAACAAATTAGTGGCAGGATCTCTCACTTTTTATTCACTGATCCAGGCAAGGAATGCCACATATTGGCCTGTGAGGGCTTTTACTACTATTTTTTGTTCATGTATTCCTGGTGGTGCCCCTAGAAGGGGCAGGGGTACCACCAAGAATTTCTTTAATATTCTGGAGGGCTGCATGGAGCACAGAAGCTCCATAGCAACATCAAAAAAAAGAACACAGTAAGTCTCCGGGGTCATTGAATCCATGACCCTAGAAGAGCTTACCATATATTGTTAAAGCATTCCTGGAGCTGTATGTTGTTCAGCTGGATTGCAGGGACCTTTTCAGGTTAGTCCTATAGCTGAACTTTGTGGCATGAAAGTTTTGCTACAAAAACTCAAAAATATGTTAGTTGTTTCTTTGTTATTGAACATTTTTTGACAATCCTTACTGTCAAAAGTTGCCTTTTGTGAATTTTAATATATACATTTGATTATAGTTATTGGTGACTTTTGACCAAGCCAATATGTCTACTTTATATATGTTAATGTTCTGGCCCCTTGGTAAAGTGAAAAGGCCCACTGCTTTTTACAAGACATAGTAAGCAAAGCACACCCGCAGGCCTCAATTTGCATTGAACTCCCCGCCATGCGCATCAATGGACATCTTACCTTACATTAAAAAACATAGAAATTCACTGAAAAAACAACGCTTAAAGTGATGTTATAGATAGGAATTGTAATAATATCTTTCTTTACATTTGCAAATATCTTAGAATTTCACAGAAAAAAACAAAGCTCAAAGGGACATTCTACTTAGGTGAAAATGTCAGTTAAAATATACCATTTAAAATTAACAAAACTCAACAGTTATCTCAAGTAACTCCAACATTTCCCCTAAAGTAACTATAACTTATGCCCCTGACACTGCTAATTACCACACATATTATATAACTGCATCTTATATGACATCATTTATAACATCAATGCAACATTTGAAATGACATCATTGATGACAGCACTGTGCTGTACTTTAGGGCAAACGATGGAGTTACTTGAGATAACTGTTGAATTGCTACAGTCTTGTTAATTTAAAATGGTATGTCCTAACTGATATTTTCACCTATATAGAATGTCCCTCAGAGCTCAAAAATGAACAAAAATATATTTTCACTTCAACATTTCGATTTCTTCTTTACTGAAATGGGAAACTAATTCAGTCCTGAGAACTCTTCACATATGCAGTAATTGCGCGTCCGATGTATACTGTCACTGTCAGTGCAAAGTGAAGGTCTCTCTGAAGCTTTACGTTGGCGGTCATAATGAGCGGCTGATTCTCAGCACAAAGAAGTCACAGTGCAGTTGAGAGGAGCCCAAAAGTTCAATATCTTCATCTTTTCTTCAGGAGAAGTACACTCTGATGCCAGCCAAGGGCCCAGGACCTTGGAGGAACATTTTGGAGATCAGGAAAGCAAAGACCAGCAGCAGTGCTCAAGCAGGTCCTCTGGAAGCATGTTGTATCCCTGCAGCTCGATGACAGCCAACTGACCCCTGGGCCAGGGTTCAAGACAAGCAGTTCCAATCATCCTCCTTGAGACACAAGGTCAGTCCTTCATCAGAATCTTCCACAGGTCAAGGAGTGTTCTGATGAGAGGTACTGTAGTTGCCACTTTTATATCTGGTATCAGCCTTTGTGTGAGGACATTCCATGGCCTACTCCCTATAGTGTTTCTTGTCAGTTCTGCCCCTTCCTCAGGGTTTGCGTTTTGAGTTGAAGAACCATTTCTCTATCTGTTTCAAACTGAAGCTATCAATTAATACGTGTAACAAGGTAACCCAATGTTAGTTCTCCAATGTCGATCCTGGCGGGCCTTATCTATGCCAGATTTTTTGCATATAGACATTTAGAAAAATGTAGTATTCCTCAAAATTTGGCATGGATTCGACCCTCCAGGAACAACATTGGAGATCCCTGATCCAAGGGAGAGACAGCACCTTACACCAATGGAAATCTTCTTAAAGAGATTTTTTTACAGTCAGGACATGTGTAATTTAAACACATATGTCATAACTTTTAAATACCATGCACCCTAGCCTGTGAGCCTGTGGGGCCTACTTTAGGGGTGTTTTAAAAGTATTAAAAAGGAAGGTTTAGGTCTGGCTAAAGGTTTACTTGTCAGGTCGAAATGACAGTATAAAACAGCACTACAGGCTACAGTGACAGGGGTCAGACTTGTTTTAAGAGGCTACCTTAATGGGTGAAAAATTGAGGGTGGCAGCCCAGCAGTATCATTCAATTTCATGCCGTGAGTACATGTAATTCAATATACTGGGGAGTTGCAAGTAAATTAAATGTACCAGTCAGTTGTAGTACAATGTTACCATGTTTTAAAAGGGAGAGCACAAGCACTTTAACACTGGATAGCATGGGAAACGTGCACAAAGTCCCAAAAGACAAAAAAATGGCTTCCACAAAGGAAGGCACAAGAAGGCAAAAATCTGGGGTGACCATGCAGGAAGAACCAGATCCAATACACATTTATTTGGGATTGGTTTCCCATCATAGTTTAGTTTAATTTACTTCTAAGTCCTTAGTAAAGTGGCACTACATGTGCCAATGGCCTGTAAATTAAATGCTACTAGTGGGTCTGCAGCAATGTTTGTTCTACCCACTTAAGTAACCGTTTAAACATGTCTCAGGCCTGCCATTGCAGTCTGTGTATGTGCAGTTTTAAGCTTCCGTTTTGACCTGGCAAAATAAACCTTTTGCCAGGCCCCAACCTTGCTTTTTGAAGCATTTAAACCACCCTTAGGGTAGGCCCTGGACAGCCCAGAGGGCAGGGTGCAATGTACTTAAAAAGAAGGACATGCAATTTTACGTTTTGCATGTCCTAGTAGTGAAAGACTCTTAAATGTGTTTTCACAACTACAAGGCCTTCCTATGCCATAAGAAAACATTTGAGTTACCTTATTGCATTCTAGGAGTGTAATTTCAAATGGGAAGAGGAAACCAGTTCAAGTTGTTTGGTGTCTCTGGAATCACATTTTAAAATCCTAACATATGGTGAAGTCAGATTTTGAATTGTAATGCCAACTTGTTTTTTTCCTGCCTTAGCCATTTCATGCTTGTAGACTGTCCTAGGCCCACGTGACTGGATGTATCTGACAGTTAAGCTTTATGTATTCCACCTGGGCACTCACACACAATAGGGAGCTTAGTTATGACTGAATAGGCCATCACTGGCAGGATGGGAGGTAAAAGAGGGACCCAGCCCCACTTACACTTAATAGGGCATTTCTGCCTCTAGCCAGAGGGCTGCATACCCCCTGTAGTTAGGTTAGTCTGGAGCCAGGACTCGGAACTTCAAAAGGAAATATCTAGAAACTTCTACCCTACTTCAAAAGCACAATCGGGGCTTAAAACACTTCTGGACCTGTGGATATTCTGCCAGAAAGAAGATCCTTGGGCTACAAGGACTGCCACTCTGCTGGACTGCTGCTATAAAGGAACTGCTGCCCTGTTGTGCGGATCTGCTGCCCTCTTGCCTTGGGAAATAGAACTGGACATGCAGCTTCATCTTGAACCCAAGATCCCAGAGTGATTCAAAGGGATAGTCTGCTGGCCTCCTGATCTGAGCCTCCGGGGAATTAAAGGCTTCCCCAAGCAGCTCTTGGACCCAGCTGCACCAAGTTCCTGACACCTTAAGCGGTACCTCTCAGGTCCTGGACCCTTGGTGTGGCTCACCAATCTTAAATAAGGCTTTTGGGCTCTTCGCCGAGACCATGCTGCTCACACTGAGAATCAGAATGAGCCACAGCCAGCCTGTCTCTCTGCACTACGGCATCTCAAATTTGAATGGGATTCTTAACACAAATCTTGAGAAGGTAAACCTTCAGCGGGGCTAATCTTAGACTGTATCCGACCTATTGTCCATCGCGTTCGGCCTGAACTTTTGACTTTGACTCAGTCCAGCATGACCAAATAGACGCCGTTGTGGCTTTATGCTTTTAGGAGCTATTTATACTTTATTCTTTAAAAATTCATATCTCTGGTTCTACTGATTGGACGATTGTCATTTAGAACTTGTTCTATGTATTATATTCAGCTGTGTATTCTTTTTGTGTGATGTATTCCCTGTTTTACTATTTGAAGTGTTGCACAAATACTTTACACATTGCCTCTAAACTAAGCCTGATTGTTCTGTGTCAAGGTACCAGGTGGTCGTGTACAGGTTCATTTTGGGTTTTCTTGTGCCTACCTTGACAAGGAGTATGGCTGCTGCTTGACCATGGGTCACACCCCAGTCAAGCAACAACTCAATTTCTTACAGCAGGTGTACATAAAGATTACCTTGAGCATATGTGAAATCTTCACAGGTGCATATTGCTAAAATGTGTGTATGTACAACTAACAAGTATGATGGGGATGTTCACTTCTATTCCTGTACACCCAGGAAGGCCTGTGCTCTTATCTTTTGCAGGAGTGCATTTCACATGTGTTACCAGGCTGGAACTAGTAGCTGGAATTTTTTTTTAACACACACAGTTTCTGGGTGTTCTTTGCATTTTGTAGAACTTTGCCCTCTCCCTTAATTTTCTAACAACAAACCCAAACTTGGTGCACAATAGACCCAAGTTGCAGATTTTCATAATTGCAGCTTGATCTTTGAAAATTAAATTAACTCCTACTCACTAAATCAAGATGTTAAACATTGAGGGCCAGGTTTATCAAAGTTTTGTGAAATCTATGAGCCATGCAAGGGGGCACAAGGGAGACATAAACGTAAGACTGATTTATCAAACCACGCAAGGCCTCCTTGCATGGCTCTACATGGCTCAATAATATATCTAGAGTAACGCAAGGGAGTGCAAATCACTGCCTTGCGTTACTCTACCCCAAGGAGGGGTTCCATGTGTGAAGCATTTGTGGTGCATTCCCAGATTTACCATTAGTGGTAGACTTGGGAATGTCTCGAAATGCTACACCTCCCCAGGTGTGGCATAACAAGGAGAAATATCTTCCTTTCTCCATATTCTTTCCACTTCATACGTGTGCTGCATTCTGCAGCACACATCTAAAGAGAAAAATTCCTCTTAGGATTGTTTTTATGCAGGAATTTGTACCTTTCTACACAAAAACAATACTGCCTACAAGGCAGGCATGTTTGCACCATGATGCTAGGGTGCTTGTTTTGGTGCTAGACAGTCAAAAGTGCACCAGCGCTAGAAAAAGACAGGAATATGACCTATGATGTTAAGTACAGCAAACTCCTGCCCTTTTCATGCATCACAGGAAGGTGGCTTGCTGCTTTGCACTGCATGAAAAAATGATAAATACAGGCCTGAATCACATATTACTTTTTTTAGCACATTTGTTATAGTCAGATGCCCAAAAGCATTGGTCACCCAGACCCACAATGGACAACAGAGGAGGTAGCAGGTAATAAGTGAGTGTCACAATGATCAAAAGAGATATTATGATGTCAGTGATATGTCTCAGGAGAATAGTTTTGATATGAGTAATAGGATTTTATAGAAAATAAAGTGAATGGTTGTATCTAACTATTGATGGTCATACTATATACTATAAGGGCATTCATTATTCTTGTTTAGAGAAGCTCTAACTTACCCTAAAGTTTCGCTTTTGACCAGGGTGATTACTCGTTGAACCTTTTCTTTTCCCAAACAGGCCCTGGGTAGCGAGAGGCCGAGTGGGATCCATGTGTTTGCTGTTTTGCTGCATGCCCACCTTGCAGGGGAAGCGATCATGACGCGCCATTTTCGAAACGGAGAAGAACAAAAGATGCTTGCCTTTGACAGCGAGTTTGATTTCAACTTCCAGGAGTTCCAACATCTAGCAAAGGAACGGACGATATTGCCTGTAGGATTCTTTATTCATTACATATTTCGCTAAAACTGACACTTATATTTCTTTTAAAGTGATAGAATTCTTATTTCTGATAGAGCTCTGGTAGTCTTTGAGAAATTCAAACTATATAAATGCTCTTTTTAAAATCATTTAAAAATAATTCATGGTATTTAATATAAAAAAATTGATTATGCTAACATCCTAGTAATTTTTTCTAGTTGAAACGACTTCAATATGAACGCAAATTTGTGCAGTGGCTTCATTAGCCCACTGATCCAGCAGACCTGGCTACTAAACCGAATTACCTCCCTTCCCTTATGTCTGAAATCTCAGGATCCTTGTGAAAAATCCAGCTTGCCTCAATAAATGAGCAACTGCTGATTTCAATATAACAATTTCCAATTTCAACCCAAGAAGTTTTGTGAAAACTATTTGATAATGTCTTTACTACTTTTGTAAAGGTGCAGATATTGGATGTGGATTCTTTGTGATTTAGTTAGCCCCTGAAGCTAGGTGATTGTAACTTTAGTTTACTGCCAAGTTGGCACACACATTGAAGGGATTCTCTTTAAGGTTCTCCTTAGGTTTGCTTTGAGCATGTACTCAAAGATATTTATTTTGTCCAGGCATTTACTCAGCAACATTGTAAAGGTTATGTGTGATCAAAAGACCATGTAAATTAGATAAAGGTTAAAAAGCTTTATTGCAAAATTCTCTTCAAACTTATGTAATTCGTTTTTTTTGTAACTTAAATCTTAGAGAGCCGATGTAAGCATTTAAACTTATTTAGATATGTCTGCTTAAAGCCTACTGTAAGCCTTATCAGCCTTAGGGCGGTCTTCCCCCACGCTTTTCTGCCTTCCTTCTCCATTTTTACTGATCTTGTTTTAGCTGAACTTAGGACTCTGAGCATTTTACTACTGCTAACCAGTGCTAAAGTGCATGTATTCACTCCTTAAAACATAATAATATTGGCTTTACCCTAACTGGCATATCAAATTTACTTACAAGTCCCTAGTAAAGTGGCACTCCATGTACCCAGGGCCTGTAAATTAAATGCTACTCGTGGGCCTGCAGCACTAATTTTGCCACCAATTTAAGTAGCCCTTTAAAAATGCCTCAGGCTTGCCACTGCAGAGTCTAGATGTGTAGTTTAAACTGCACACACAGGCAGCCCATCTGCTGGTCGCCCCCCAGTGTTACAGAACTTTCCTACTGAGTTTGGCTCATGACATACCCCAGGCAGAATATTGAGGGCAAGACAAGACCTTCATCAGGCTTGTGCCCACTTCCATTGGCCCAGGATAAAGATGGCCTCAGATGCATTCTGTTGGTCCTGTCCCACCTGCCAGGCCAGTGGGAAGTCAGGGAAAAATTAAAAGCTCCCCTGGCCCTATAACCTGTCATTGGCACTCCCTTTGAGAGGGTAGGCGTACAACTCCCACAACCAGTAATGCAATTTCTTTCACACACCATTTTGGGAACCTAGAAAATGCCACTTGTGTTTGTAAATGAATATTCACATTCAGATGTGTAGAGACATGTACATCCTGTGCCCATTGCCATGGTTTTCTATCACTGCCCTGGTTTTACACCTCTGTCTTTTTTAAAAGCTGTGAAACACACTTATTTGCAAACTACATTCTGTAGTACGTAAAATAGTACTTCAGTATTAGTACTTACTACAAAATGCAATTCACAAATCTACGAGTGTAAATATCCACCTCTCATGGGGTCTATTTACAAAAGTACATGTATATGTGAATAAATCTACACATATAAATTCACTCATAGACTTTGTAGTGTATTTACTACTTTTGGCTATTCACCATTTCCGAGTGTAAATGTACTTAACAGTATAAGCTTACATGTCTGCACCCCCTGAATCAGACTTATGAGTGTAAAGTTACTACAGAGAAAAATGACCCTGGATTAAGTCCAATGCCACACATGGCCAACCACTAAACTGCAAAACCCTCTCATAGAAAATGGAGTAGGAACTTAAAATTAAAAAAAACCCATAGCAAATATGTTTAAGATTAATTAGTTTATCCAAACTTAAAAACATATATTAATGTAATCTCATGTTAGAAAATTGTATATAAATGAAAATAAATGTTAGTTTATGATAAAATATTTTAATAACATTTTATAATTCAAAAATAAATGTAACTAATGAAGAAAGTAAAATGAATTTTAAAATTATTTCAATTCATGACCTTTTGGGATTTTTAAAACATAATAGTAAAAACAAACATGTTAATTTAGGTGGGATTTGTTTTCAAACTTTTTAAATTAATTAAAATTTAAAATATATAAATTAATTACATATTTATTCCATATTAGTTTAATAGAGTAAGGTTACTGTTACTAACTTTTCCTTTGTAAGCAGCTTTCTCCACCACTAGGACAGTGGTTAGATCAATGTATTTTACCACTGTGGGTCTATATTAAGTCCCTATCTCCATTATTATCTATGGGAGGATGTTGCAGTACCAGTGGCTGGCCATGAATGGTGTTGGACTTACTTCTGATCCTTTTTGGCAGTAGTAACTTATACTCAGAGGTGTGGCTCCATCAACTGTTACAGGGAGCCGAGCTATGTAAATCTACACTTTTGAGTAACTTTAAAAAACGAATAGACAAAAGTAATAAAGTTACTGAAAAGTATAAGAGTAAAGATACAGGTGTTGCTTCCTCGCAAGTGTAAGTTACCTTTGTGAATAGCACCATATGTATCTGTAAAATTGGCTGGTTCCTTATAGCCCAACCAATTCCTGCCCTCTGTAAACACTGATCTGTTTATTACCTCTTAAATTCACAAACAGTTTATAGGGGTTTGTTCCTTCTCCTTTCATGGCACTAGGTTTTGGAATCAGCTTACCATGGCTTTATGTCTGCTATTGTGCCATCCAAACAGCTGAAAAGTGTGTTGGTTTGGTCAGTGTAAGTCTCAAACTAGTACCAGGACTCTCCCAGAGGCAGAAGAGATAGCAGTGAGCTCTATAAATATGAATCCCAGCCATCATTATCACCTCTGCAGTATATTACCACTGGTGGGGCATATGTCATCCTGATGTACATTGTATTCCCTCCTGCATTTTGCTGGCGGACTTCATGCTGATTTCCTATTCCTTCAGTGATGTACTTCAACACTGTCTATATGATTTGCTGTTTTCACCACTGTGATGTAGTCTATGGATCTGCTGAAGATTTCAATGAATTTGTAATCTGATGTGCCTGTTAATCTTAAGTGTTGCCACTTCTTTCCATTCCACGTGGGTTAACTGTCATTTTATTTTAGTTGAAGATTGGACACTTTTATGATATAGCCTCCTAAGTTAAGGACTGTAGCCAGAAAAATGGACAAGACAAAGGGGTACTACTTTTTAGAAATTGCATTTCTTCATCCCACACTCTTGTGCAGCCCTTGCCTTCCTCTTTATTGATGCTGCTTGAATTTATTGAACAAGCTTTATTGGGTGAGATGTCAATTTTTAACATACCCAAATCAGGTAGATGAGCAAATATTTTAAAGGTCGAGAAGCAATGCCTTTCCTGCTATGGTACAATTACCCAAATAGTGTAAGGTCTATGATGAGGAAGAAGAGAACTCAGAGGAAAGAATATCAGTGGTGATTAATTGACACATTACAGAATGTTTGTGCAATGTTAACAGTGTCTTTCCTACATGCCATAGAACATCTGATGTATTTTGCTGCTCTTTGTATCTCTACTAGAAGATATCAAGCAGTATGATGGAACATCAAGAGTAATAGCCATTATTGATTTAAAGGTCCAGGTTTAAATAGACTCTCAAATCATTAAAAAATGAGATTGAAGAAAAGGGAATATTATTATAAATGAAAGGTAAAGGAGCTAATATAACATTTTCAACAATAGAATAATAACTCTCAAAAGAGATCCTAACCACAGTTATGTTTCATCCTGGTCATGGGTTGTGAATGTTATTTTATATACATACATTAACCTGACCTCTTTCTTGTGTCTTGGTGCACGCCCTTTCTATCAGCCATATGTATCATTTGAATGACTGTATTCTTACCTTCTGGAGTTAAACTCCATGCATATAGAAGGGCAATTAATGCCCCTTTGTCCTTATTTGAAATATGATTCATGCTCTTATCAGATATCTCCTAGAGAGATGCCAATCGGTGACATTCTAATAGAACTCTTGGTGCATATACACACTATAACCATACGGTCATACCAACCAACGCATCATACATTTAAAACATGCTGCCCATAATGTCACCAAACCTCTAAGAAATTTTAATATTTACTAAGAAAACTAAAAGGTGTGTAGTTTAGGCATTAATTCCTGTTGTTTGCCTGCTTTCAAAGATTCCTGAAAATGTGGCGAAGGCACATGAAGAAATCAATGACTGTTGGCCTGTATGTACTCAGTTGACGTGAGGAAAAATGTAAATAGCTGTTTTGCTGACATGCTATTAGGTGAAAATGGCTAATACCAATTTACCTCTCAATGCACCCACAAACTGTTTCAGGCCCACGTCTAAAATACAGTTATAAGAATTTAACAGCTATTAGAACATTGTAATGTTGGAAGCTCCATTAAAGACAATGGGGTGCACCAGGCTTCTAACGGCTGGTAAAAGCCTGGAGCGCCAACATTCCAATGTTTGCCGTTCACAGCTGTTGCTGTGAACAAAAGTCTCATGGATCCAGAGGGAATTTAGATCCCCTCCAGCTCACTGAGGCCTTTGTTTTATTTGTTAGAACATTCTGCCCTCTAGCGGCAGAATCTTCTAGTAGCCTTATAGCCCATTGTAGTTGGGTTATTACGGCCATTAAAGGTCCACTCTCTTGTTAAAGGCTCTCGCCTTCAGCTCAGACCTTTAACGTTGGAGTGGGCCTTTAATGACCATATAGCCCACTATGGTAGGTTATAAAGCTATTTTAACTCCCCAAGAAAAGGGAAGTAATGTCTAACCAACAGTGGCATACACGGCATTGATGAAAACAAATAACACATGTCTTAGAAATAAAATTAAAATGTGCTGACGCATGTCATGTCTTATGATGGGTCCAGCGGCCCTTCACTCCTCGAACTTTTGTTTCACCTCATTATCACAGGTTCTAACCCTGATGGGTCCAATCAGATGTTCAACCTTCCACGGTTGATAAAATGAGTGCCACTGAGTTAGGCAGTAATAAACATCTGTTATTCAGCACCAAGATGACCTCAGGGATAAGCAGGAGCTATACACACATCCAGCACTTAACGACTCCTTTAGCATGATCCTACTGGCAATATCTGAAAACTATACATTTCTTTTAAAATGAAAATAATATACTTAATGTGTGCCCCAACTTATAGCCTTTATATTTTCTTTGCAGGGTGACAACCTAATAACTGAATGTCGGTACAACACTAAAGGTCGAACGTCCATGACATGGGTAAGATTGAGACATTTATTTTGAGAAATGATTGGAATTTTGCATTTTCCAGTGAATATAATATTTCAAGGATTCCCCACCCACCTGGGAGCATTTATACAATTACTCCCCAAAGGAAAAATTATACAGGCATGGAAGCCATTTAGGAATTGCCAGGGGTCACAGCTGTGAACTCTGACTTGCTCTTTGTGACCCCTGACACTGCCTTTGGTATCCGTAACCCGAGAGATCACAAAGGCAGTTTCCAAAACTGGAGTACAACATGGCATATGAGCCTTGTTTGCTTTTTCTTGTTTGTCCAAAACTGGGATGTTTTCATTTATTTGTTTGTGTCCTCAGTGTCTCTAGGAGGCATTTTTAGGGGACACACAAGGTGGTCACAGATAAAACTGGAGGGGCCACCTACAACATGCAATCATGAGGATTTTGCACATATGTGAATAATATATATATAATAATGTTATATCGATAAAATAATGTTACAATTTCTAAAGCAAATACAAGTTACAAACCTATTATTTTTTTACCATATCTATCTATCTATCTATCTATCTATCTATCTATCTATCTATCTATCTATCTATCTATCTATCTATCTAGCTATCTATCTAGCTATCTATCTATTTATCTATGCACACTGACATATTATTCTTGGAAGTTAATCAAGCAAAAACAAAGATTAGAAAGATCTTAAAAAATAACTGGCATATCTTGGAACATGATCAACATCGAAGGAAATATATATGCCCGAATCCAAGAATAACTATATGAAAAACAATATCTTTGGGTAATATTTTAAAACAAAGTTTTTTAAACTCAGAAATTGGAAGTGATTGGTGAATGGAAAGTGGAAAAGTTTTAACCAAATGTAACACGTGCCGATCTGGTAGTATGGACAAAATCGAAAAAGCTATAAACCCTTTAAGAGGACAGGCAATCACTATATGGGACATGATATCTTGTAACACAGAGGGCATGATTCCCAAAGGTAAAATTAAACCAAAAGTATATCTTAGACCAAAAGTCGAACTTTACTACTTTTCGATATTCACAAAAGTAAGTTACGACTAGCAACTTTACTAGTAGTAACGTTACTAGTAGTAAAGTTACTAGTATTAACTTACCCTTGTGAATATCAAACATTTGTCAATTCAGACTTATGTCTAACTTTACTTCTTAAGTCTAAGTTTATTACTTTTTGGTATTCACAAAGGAAAGTTACAAGTGGTATAATTACACATTACAAGTCGTAAAGATATTAGTAGGAATTTATCTTTGGGACTACCAAAAAGTAGTTAAGTTGGCCTAACTTTAACTTTGTTAATTAGGCCTATAATATTTATTATATGTACCTGAGTACAAATGTGGAAAGCTGTATTTTGGAAGTATGATTTAAAAAAGGACATATAAGAGCAATTGAAAACGGGTAACAAAGTAGACCCTATGGCTAATCACTTTATACAACACCATCAAGGCTCATTAGAGGGATTCTCATTTCATGGAATTAGACATATATAAGTGCCTCCCCATGGAGGAGACAGTGGGAAGGAGTTAAGAAGGCAAGAGTCCAAACTGATTCTAACCCTGGGCACTGAAATACACTGGGGGCACAACACAGATGCTGAACTTTATGTGCACCTATAAATTATGGAATGGTGCTAAAATGAGGAGATTTCTGATGTGTTGAAAGGGATTGTAAACTGGAATGAGCACTATTTGACTGAAACAAATGTGCATTCTTATTAGGAAAACACTGGGGACTTGTCTTATATTACTTTATGGACATGTCAAATATCTTGTAGTCATATTTGAAGCTGTGCATCAATTAGTATATTGGGAGTGAATGTGCTATGCACTTTATTTCATTCACAACATAAGTGCAATAGGATTGAATACCCTCCTCCTGTTATAGAAACATGATGCACTCTATCTCTTTTTCAAAATAATGCAATAGGTGTATGACATCTTTTTCTCTTCATGGTGACCTCTCTTTGCAGTTATTTTAAGTCTGCTGTAATATTTACCACACTGGGAAGGAATGCACCACACTCTTTATTTCCTTGCTGAACAGTGCAAGGAATGGTCTTTTTTCTCTGGGAGAACATATAGACATTATTACAATTTTGGATAAATAGTGCAATGAAAGTATGACATTTCTCTACATTTCTGATAGATTTAATGCACTTTAGGGCTACTGAGGTGTATGAATAAAATGTCGACAACACTCTAAAGGAAAGTATGGGTGCGTTTATAATGGAAATAAAACTCCCCCTCCTTTTAGGACAACACAATGCACGTAATTTTTTCCCCGGACTATTCAAAACAGGAAATTCTAGTTTTTTGTTCCAAAATTGAGTACAACACATTTGGAGAGATAACATTTCCTAGTGAATGTAATGAGTCTTAGTCTTGAGTGCAAAGAAGATAAAGCCTTTTAAGACAAAAAGGAGAGTATCGCTCTCTTTTCATGGATATGTGCAATTTAATTTATCTCCACTAAAAAATAAAATGCACTTTTGAGAAAACTAATGCAACAAAGTGAATATATATCGAGGTTCTTGTATTATATTGTATTTTAAGAGGAGAACAACTGAATTTTGTATTTTGGGTTGGGAATAGAAAATATATATAAGGAATTTTGAATTTTAAGCATGGCCAACAAGGGGCAGAATTGCGAAAGCATATGTCTAGACAGAGGGATGAAGAAATTATATAGTGTATCACAATCGGGATTGAATATACACGATGTGGGAATCAGGGAATATGAAATTGGATTATGTACATTTTGAACCTGTTGATATGTGTAAATGAAATGTATAGGTATATTGTTTCACTAATGCACTATGAAGGATATGTTTATCAATCGATATCTGGATATGCTGGAAAATGGATACCAAGCAATCCCATGAATGTGAAGTCGTTAGCATTGTAGTCATAAGGGTCCATGGAAAGGGATGAAGGACAAACAATGTTTGCTAGTACAAAATAGAGCCACAGTAATCGTGTTGGCTGTAATTTTCCCCCTTCGACCATTGTTTTACTATGAATACATTTTGAAATAAAGAATTTTCCTGCACTATAAATTCATTGGCTTCTGATTCCTCTGTCTGTGCCGCCATAGTCACTGAGGAGGAGAGATCGCATGACGAATCACCTCAAAACTTTCCATGCACAAATTAGGCGTAAAAGAGCACCTTTTTGTAAAGTTTCATGAAGATTCATGTTATAAGTTAGATATTTATAAATGATTGAGAGGTCTGTGCCACTGGAGCATCATAAAAAGGGACACTTCGGTGGCGCAGGCCTCTTGTAAAAGGGGCCCTAAATATTTTAGTTGGTTGGTCCTCACAATATCCATAAGCTGTACACAGCATAGCTTCAGCTACATTCCCCATGTACAAGTCCAGATATAATTACAATCAAATTGCATATCTTGGCCTGGGAAAATGGCAGCAAAATAAATTGAGGTTATTCTCTGCTTGCATTTGAAAATCTAAATTATTGGTGAAAACTATTTTTTGAAAATTTGGTAAAAATGTAACTTATAAAAGTGTGATACCTGAGACTAAACTGGGTTGGAACTAGTTGTCTACTCAATCCACATTACTTTCTGGAAGTTAGTGACCATGCCCTCCATAGGACAATGTTGTTGGTCCTAACAAGGGGATGAGACCTCATCCGAATAGTGGAGTGGTTCAGGAGAGACCTAGAGTAGCATTGATTAAAAAAGGGTAAGCCATTTTGGGTTTAGGAGTTCTGGTAGTCTTTACATAATGGATGTTCTGCAAAAGATAGTGAGCGTAGAGTAAGAAAGTAGAAAGGACTCGACAGAGAAAATTCTCCAGTCACCTAGAGCATCTATGGACCTGGGTAGACTACACCTGAAGAGACAAGGCATACTGGACAAAAGAAGACTTAGAATCTCCTGAATGTTCCTGACTCCCTGTGACACAGGAACTGCTCTCTAAAGATAAGGTGACTGAATTCATGATTGCCTGTTCCAACGAAACAAAAGAGCAGAGAAGCTCCTTACTCAAAAGGGCTCAGCTGATGAGAGAAACAGACCCCTTAGCTGAAGAGAGACCCAGTGCCTTAAAGCCTGCCCGAGGGCAGCAGAAGAAACCAGGAGGAAATGTCTCAGCACTTCACATAAAAAAAATGGAACTTAGTCGTTTTTTGCAGGACTGGAACAAGGTGCTGATGATTGACCATGAAGGACAACAATAAGGTGGGTGTGGAAATCAGTGTGCAGCTTTTTACTGTGCTGAAAATGGGTTTTGCAGAACATTCCAAGCATGGTATCTGACTTCACAGAGCCCTGTGGGGCTAAAGATTCAAGCCTTGCTCTGCTGGAAGTTTTAAGAATCAAAAAGGTGACTACGCCCAATGTTTTTGGGAGAACATTCCTATGGTTGATGAATTATTTGTGATCTAATTTTTCTATGAATTGTATAGATTTGCAAATTTTAAAACTACTATGGATGCTATAATTTCTTGATTTTTAACATTATTGTTTTTGCCTAGTTGTTGCACCAGTTCACTTATATAAGTCAGATGGTTTGGAGCTTCTAGGATCTCAGTCACAGCACACAACAGGAGTGTATCCTCTCTTCTCAGGCTAACAGCCTTATTAACTAGAGGCTGAAAGCATAGTTTTAACCAATTCCTATCTATCTGTTCTCATGGAAATCTCCTAGTCACCTTTTGTGTCTACAGTTAGACTCAGCCAACTCCCTCTCATCATGTAGAACATCCTTTTCTGAAATCTCCTTTTCTTGAAAAGTGTGCACACACCCTCAGACCAATTAAAACATTGAAAGATGTGGCAATATCTTCATTGTGTTACCACTTACATGACAGGCATAGCTTCATGATATAGACATTTCAACTAAGGACCTCATTATGATGTCCAAACACTGAGACCGACTTGGAAGCAGGACCGACCGACTAGCAGTCAGCGGTTCAGTCCAACCGATTACGATGCGACCAAACACTGTTTGGTCGGATTCCCATTGACTCCTATGGGAAACCGTATTCTGCCTGACAACACAGTGTAGGGTTTTACAGGGCAGTACCTTAGGTACCCCCTTGGCCAACAACCGTAGGCCGCAGAATGAAGGGCACCCTGCTAGGAGTCCCAAAAGTCACTTTTCCCAACAGCCTTTTCATGTCAGATAGGCCAACTTGGAAAGGCTGTTGAAAACCAACATCGAAATCACTCGGTCGGTAACGCAGTCCCTAGATCTTTACGATGCGAGTCTGACCAACAAATATTCTCAGAGAGCCGGTCGGAACTGATTCGGAAAGACAGTGTGGTTTACAATCCAACTGCGAACATTGTAGTCGGTCTGTCGAATTGTAAACCAACCGAGTGGGTCGGTGGCTTTCCACCTGCCATCGTAATGAGTCAAATTTTAAAAATCATTTCATCAGGCATTATGATTTTTTACTGGTGTGTAGCATTTTTTTAAAATGTCCTTACTAATTTCCAAAGTGCATGTCTTAATGTGACATATTTGCCTGCTTAAAGACAATAATGCGCACAGTGTTTTCTATTTCATGGATTCTAACCAACACCATTTTCTAATTTCCAGGGTGGACTGAGCACGAGAGATGAAATGTGCCTCTCCTACTTAATGTATTACCCAAGAATAAACCTAGCACGCTGTGAAAGTATCCCCGAGATAACAGAACAACTTCAGTTTATTGGAGTGAAAACAATATATAAACCAGTCGTGTAAGTAACAGAAGCATGAAGCATTACGCCTAAATATATGTAGTGCAGTTGAGTCTTCAGTAGCTGGCTTTCCTAGTAGCTGGCTTTCTTGGTATGCTTTTTTGCATTATGGATTTGGCTCAAAGCAAGTAAGCTTGTTTATCAAATACAAAGACCTACATTGACAAACCGGCATGGAGAAATGAGCTAGTGCAATATAATGGTTTAGAACATTTAAGAATGAGCCCAGGCGCAGCCCTATGCAGCTCTAAGAGCAGTAAGATATTTGACAGACCTAGGGTCCACAGCATGATAGACTGTGCTGCCTCAGGGCAGAGACAGGCACTTGTGTCTATACATCTGGAGCTTGTAAACTGAGGGGCTTATTTATGAGAGCCCTGTATCACTTTTGCACACTACGTGGCTTTCAGTGGTCTCATAAAGCTTGAGTAAGGCAACTCATCGCAAATCGCTGCGTCTCCTTACTCTGTGCCCAGGAGGCATTCCATGTGCCCTGCGGTGGGTTTGCCCACAAAACACCCATGGATTTTGACACTGCCCTAGATTTACAAAATGATGTAGACCTGGGAAAGCGCCAAATCTGTACGCCTCCCTAGGTGAGGCGTAACGAGGAGGAATATGTTTATTTCTCTTTCTTATTTCCTCTTTCATTGTGTGCCACATTCTGCAGGACATATAAAAAGAGGAAAACGTCTCTCAGGATTGCTTTTTGCAGGAAGATGTCCCTTTCTACACAAAAACAATGTTGCATGCAAAGGCGGCACCCTTGCACCATGGTACAAGGGTATCTACGTTTGACTTAGGTTGCCGAAACGGCACCAGTGCAGGGATAAAGGACAGTAATGCACCGTTTTGTATAAATATGGTGCATTCATGGCCTTTTACTGTGGTGTAGTGCAGCGCAGCACAGTGCCTTGCTTTGTTGCCCTATGCTAAAATCCTATTAATGAGGACCTGAACTCATTTAACACGATATGTCTCCAAGTTAGGGAATTCTTTTCGACAGCACAGCTCAGAGTCAGAAACAGGCAAACCCTACTGTATCCTCGATGTACTTTCTAAAAATCAGGCTCTAACTTAGAGAAATTCTGGGTTTAATGAATTAACTTTACACACTGCAGGTGAATTAAAACAAGGGCTCAGCTTGGATATGGTGTAGGAATAACAGGAACGAAGATGGTTAGTCAGATTCTATGATAGTGGAAAATAAGGGAGGAGAGGCAGAGAATAGCATTGAAGGTTGTGCAAGATCATGTTGCTAATGAATCCTAAAATGGAATGCCAGGTATGTCTGTCTTTATAATTGCACTAATAATAATCATTTATAGAACACAATTAGAACTAAGGGGCCGATTATGATGGCGGTTTTCCCATATCCTCCGGGCCAGCGGAAACCACCGCCGGCCCGGAGGATGCGGGAAAACCGCTGCGGACTGAAAAAGACCCCCCGCCAGATTAGGATGGCTGGGGGATCGTTTTTCAGTTCGCAGCTTTTCCGCCGCGGTCGCCTTCCGACCGCGGAGGAAAAGCTATAACATGGCTCGCGGTGTCTATCAGACACCGCCAGCCATATCATGATGGAGTAGAATGTATGCTTTTCCATGGCGGCATTTCCGCCGTGGAAAAGCATACGGACCTTCACTTCGTGGGCCTGTTGCGGGCCCCCTGGGTGAAGGGGGCGTGGGGGGTGCACATGGGGGGTACCTATGGTACCCCCTGCATTTGCGTGAACAAAGCAGCAGGCACCGCGCGGTGCCTGCCGCTTTGTGCACGCAAATGCGGTGCATGCATTTTTAACATTGCGGCGGGTGCAGCTTGAAGCTGCAACCGCCGCAATGTTAAAAATACAGGATGTGACCGCCAGGGTGGCGGTCACATCCTAATTTGCACGGAGGGACCGCCGCTGCCCCTGCGGACGGTCCCTCCTACTCTATGGTGGCGGACGGACTCAGGTCCGTCCGCCATCATAATCGGCCCCTTAATTGGTACTTTAAAATAACCTACTAGCAAACTCATAATAATGTGAGGCTGAGTTAAATACTATGCAATGTTTAAGATTTTGCGTTGCAGCTTGTATGTAGCCGTTTGAAGTGGAGGCATAACTCACTGAGACATAGTACCGGGATTACAATTTATGGCCTGTAAGTAGCTTAAGAAATTCTGTAACAAACACGTGACCTACATATTACATTATCCAACTGACCTTCCTCCTTGATGAATCAAACTGGTCATCAGAGATTACAAATAGACCGCTCCAGCAAATGTGTTAAATCCCAGAGGTGTCCTCCTACATTTTTACGATGAAAAAGCTGGATACACATAGATCTGTACAAGAAGAGCCAGGTAAGAGTTGGGAGGTGGGCCAGATGTATGGCTGCTGTTATGGGCATCTGTATATAAGGTTACAGTAGCAGACAGCACTGTGCAGAAGATGGTAGGTGGCACTGAGCACACAATTCAGCAAGGGGTGGGTGTGTCACGTGGTATCATGCCCAATTGAGTGTGGTGTGGCAGATGGTGGAGTTCTACTATTGAAAATAATTCAACTACCACCTGACCCTCAATAGCGGTTGCACACTTACCTTCCCTAAGTTACATTTCTCTAACTCTGTCCTTCCTCTGGTCATGCGAGTGCTAAAGACACTATCCATGAATGTTCGTTGTCAAATTCTCCTCAAAACACTAGTTGTGGCTAATTGGCTAGATTGGATGTTCAAGCCTTTGGAGTGGAAGTCCCACACACAGGCAGCATACGGAATAAGCCACAGGGGTGGCTTTCCAAATGTGTGCCATGTTTTTCCCTACCCAATTTGCAGCGAGTGGAATCACATTTATTATTTTCTGTCCTAGCCCGAGCCTTGGGAGTTGCCTTACTCATCCAAATTACAGTTAATACAGCTTTTATGTGAGCAATTAAATAGTACAGAGATCTTTAAAATCAGGTATATTTCTAATGTCTTTAATTCAGTTTGTAAATAACCAATATTGCTTAGGCATAATTCATTGACTCTGCTCCTCATGAGGCAGCTCAGTTTTGCTTCTGCACACATTCTCAATTTCTGCGAACCTTCTTTCCATTTCTAACACTGGCCCTTTACATTTGCATCCTTGTTTCATAGGTAAATCTATGGTAGTAATATTCCAGAACAGGGTTTAAGAATCGGAGGTAAAGAGAATACAAGTTACAGCCTAATCAACTATCATAAATTAGAACCAAAAAAACTTTGATTTGATAAATACTTTGAACCATGTGTGCTGTAAGTTTATAGCATACATCTTGCTCTGCTAAATGACTCAGTAGGTATTTTAGCGAAAAGCAGGAAATATTTATTACAGTGTGATATGCTTGCAGCCTACAAAAAGACATTTAGGGCCTGATTTGGATGTCGGCCAGAAAGCCTCCGACCTTTTCGACCGACATCTAAGATTAAACTCCGACCGCTGTATTACAGAGATGGTGGTTGGACTTTAAACTGGCTGGGTAATCCGACTGTGTTCCGACAGGCTCAGGGAGTTCACGGGTCAGTCGAAGGGTCTCATAATCCCTAACGAACAATGGGGCATATTATCAAGAATGGGCGTTGCATTATCGCCGCTTTTATCGGCAGGAAACTGCCGATAAAGCGGCGATAATGGGCTTGATAATATGCTCTATGAATTACAATCGAAGCCCATGTTAGATGTCTTTACATCTAACATGGGCTTCGATTGGAATTTATAGAGCATTTTATCAAGCCCATTATCGCTGCTTTATCGGCAGTTTCCTGCCGATAAAAGCGGCGATAATGCAACACCCATTCTTGATAATATGCCCCAACGTTTCCTTCGTTGGGATTATGATGGCACTTTCGAACAGCAGTTCCATGTTGGCCTTCCTGACATGGAACTGCTGTTGAAAAGAGCCTTTGCCCCCCTCCCGGCCCTCCGGCTGTGGCCCTGGGAGGCAGCTTTGGTGCCTCCCTTCACATTCCTGCACTGTGTGGCACACACCATGAGGTGCCTGCCACACAGTGCAGGAATGTGCAAAAACGTAAATCTTTCAATGCGAACTTGGGCTGCTGGTGCTTTCGGCCTGCCGCACAAGCTCCCATTGAAAAATTGAAGTTTGTAACCGCACTTATGGTCGGGTGGTTCCCTAACCGAAACGATGCCCGCCCGACATCATAATGTGGTCCTTAGTCGGGACTGTGGTTGGAACTGGCGATATTGTGCAGCATGAGAGCGAGCCTGCAGGGGTTGTGTTTTTTTCTTTGTCGTCACTCAAATTGTTAACACAGTCCTGCAGAAAGTCGGTACACATTTAGAATAACCTGAGTTTGGACCAAAGAAACTTTGCACTGATGCAACCGAAAAGCAAGACAAATCCAATGTGTAACACTTTCTCACAGTTTGTACCATGATAAAATTCAGTCACACTTTTTATTGTTTACATCATAAAAAGTTGGTTCTGTGTTTGAGATATAATCATTCTTAGGACTCAAAATAGAGCAACATCATGTTGTTTGGCTTTTTACGGAGGTTTCTTCTTCAACTACAAGTTGACACAGTTAAAAGTAGCATTTTTTGCACAGGGTTTTAAAATATGTTCTTCCATTTTTGCCCTGGTTCAAAATGCTTCCTGTTATATCGACTGGTTGCAAATTCAGGGGCATATTATCAAGAAAAGGCATTAGAAAACTGCCGCTAAAGCGGCGATAATGGACTTGATAATACGCCCGTGTGAATTCCCATAGAAGCCCATGTTCTGGTGTGAACATGGGCTTCTATGGGAATTTTCTATGGCATATTATCAAGCCCATTATAGCCGCTTTAGCAGCAGTTTTCTGTCGCTAAAGCGGCAATAATGCTAACGTCGTGCTTGATAATATGTCCCTCAGTTTGATGCACAGTACACTAGCAGCAAAATAATGCCGAATTTTTCAGAGGATCATTTTCTGTTGTGGCACATGAAACAATAAAGTTAAGCCTGTAATACATGGAATGAGAGATGGGAAATCACAGAATCTCATCATAGGCTTCTGTATAAATTGTTTGTCCACTAGTCTAGTTTGGTGAAATTCACGATTTTTACTGTTCAAAATTTAGCAAAAAAATCAAAGTTTTGTTCACCATCAGCCACATGTTTTTTTTTCATGTGTGTAGTATGGTCCTTTCCATGCCAAACCTAAAGGACCGGAGAAGGGAACCTATATTTTCGCAATACAGTTCTGTGATGGAAAATGTGTGTATATTTTTTCTCTGCAAATTTGCATAACTTTTCTATGCACAATGGCATTGCAAAGTCAAAGAACACTAGCCATTTTCTGCATAGTATTTCTTAATTATTTAATTTTTATGAAGAAAAAAGCATTTATATAGCACAAATTGACACTAGTACACAAATGTTGACAATTTTCTACCTTAACACACTAATCTGTTAAAAGATCAAAATTCCCACTATATTTTCCAGGGATTGCCACTGTAAGATTCAGACTGGTACCAAACGTAGTCTTGGCAAAAATGTTCAAACCAGCCCCTACTTCCTTCTGCTCTCCTTCGATTCATTCTAATTCTCTGTTTCTGTCTTGCTCTTTCTCCTTCACTCACTCCCTCTCTCTTTCCTTATGCTCGCCTTATACCTGCTGCCATAAAGATGGAGGTAGGCATCCGTTTAGTTTAAAAAACCAGTCTCCGATGTTTCCAGCCCTTTGAAATGGGTAAAATTGCCATTCAGGCCCTGACAAGTAGTACTGCATTGCTGGAGTACACTCAGGCAGTGCGAACCTATGCTACAAAATGGGCCTCCATTAATCCATACATACTAGCATGGATGTCAATTCACCAAAATACCAGGGGTATTGAAACCCAAATTCTGGAACAGGAGAGGCACGGGAGGGAGAAGTAAGAAGGGGCAGGCACGCCAACAGTTGGGCCATGCTCAACAGCAGTACCAAAAGATGCGGCTGGAAGAGGCTAAGTGTGCATGGCTAGCCTCTCAGAGCAGGCTCTATCAATGGGGGGATACGTCTGGGAAATTATCACACTCTTTGTGTCAGAACGATCTGATGCCAGTTCAGCTTTTCCCGATTTGTGACAATCATGCCACGATGTTCACCAAACCAAGTGCGGTGGCCAATAGCTTTGCAGGCTTTTATCGGGCCCTGTACGCAAATAGGGACATCTTGACTGACGCACAGGTCTCAAATGTTTTCCGATGATCTACGCCTGAATACTTTGTCAGCTGCGGCTAGGGTGTCTCTAGAGGCCTCCTTTCTAGTCGATGTACTGTCTACAGTAGTGTCAGAGCTGCATCCGGGAAAAGCCACAGGCCCAAATGGGTTTCCCAGCAAATTCTTTTAGAGCATATATGCCGCTGCTGGGCAGTCATTACCTGGACCTGGGTCATTACCTGGAAACGCACATGCCCTTGGACTGGCGACAAGCTGAGATAGTGGTGTTTCCTAAGCTAGGTGCCCCCCAGAGCTTCATTCCTCATATCATCCGATCTCCCTCTTATATACAGAGGCCAAGCTGTTGGCAAACGCCCTAGCCAATAGATTGTTGCTCACATGGCTGACCTGGTACATCCGGGTCAGGCCGGCATTATGCCCCATCGCGCTATGCATCACAACATATTTCGGGCTCAAAACGCAATAGCAACCGTGCATCGACTGGGATGTCAAGCAGCCTTACTCATAGCAGATATAGATAAGGCATTTGGCATCGTTAGTTGGACATACATATTTGCACTTCTGTGGCGACATAATATGGGCCCTCGCTTTCTTTCATACATTCACTTGCTATGCACAGACCTCATGGATTCTGTGTGTGTGTGGCAGACTCATTCTCCTCCCCCTTCTCATCAGATGCCCCCATCCCCTCTTTATTTGCTTTGACCATGGAGCCATTGGCTGCATGGGTCAAAATTGATGCCTTAGTCTCAGACCGTATTGTGCTGTATGTCGATGATGTCCTGTTCTTCCTCACAGACCTGCGCACATCAGTCCTCAGGATCATACAAATGATGCAGATGTTTGGGGAGAAAATTGCAAAAAACACAGTTGATGGACAGAATGTAGAACAATGTCATACATTCACCCCAGTACAAGGATCTGGGCCTAAATCCATCGTTTTTTTGCACTCCACACCACCCTTGGTTAGACACTGGCTATATGCAAATCAGCTCTGACCCTGTGCCTCATGGGAACTGTCCAGTCCGAACTACCAAGCCATGTCTTTCCCAGACCGGAATCAAGCATCCAAGGACCGGTTTCTGGCTATCAGCCTTCATTCAGCCTGGATAGCTTGACTCCAGTGGTGTGGAGAGCCTGGGACTCACGTCTGAGCATACCCAGCCCACTCGGGGTGAAAATTGCAAAAAACACAGTTGATGGACAGAATGTAGAACAATGTCATACATTCACCCCAGTACACAGATCTGGGCCTAAATCCATCGTTTTTTTGCACTCCACACCACCCTGGGTTAGACACTGGCTATATGCAAATCAGCTCTGACCCTGTGCCTCATGGGAACAGTCCAGTCCGAACTATCAAGCCATGTCTTTCCCAGACCGGAATCAAGCATCCAAGGACCGGTTTCTGGCTATCAAACTTCATCAGCCTGGATAGCTTGACTCCAGTGGTGTGGAGAGTCTGGGACTCATGTCTGAGCATACCCAGCCCACTCGGGGTGAAAATTGCAAAAAACACAGTTGATGGACAGAATGTAGAACAATGTCATACATTTACCCCAGTACACAGATCTGGGCCTAAATCCATCGTTTTGTTGCACTCCACACCACCCTGGGTTAGACACTGGCTATATGCAAATCAACTCTGACCCTGTGCCTCATGGGAACAGTCTAGTCCAAACTACCGAGCCATGTCTTTCCCAGACCGGAATCAAGCATCCAAGGACCGGTTTCTGGCTATCAGCCTTCATTCAGCCTGGATAGCTTGACTCCAGTGGTGTGGAGAGCCTGGGACTCACGTCTGAGCATACCCAGCCCACTCGGGGTGAAAATTGCAAAAAACAGAGTTGATGGACAGAATGTAGAACAATGTCATACATTCACCCCAGTACAAGGATCTGGGCCTAAATCCATCGTTTGGGGAAACATCAGCGATTATACATGAACATCTGCAAGTCATTATTATGGACGCTTCGGGGGTCGCCGGTCGATAGCACGGGTCTGGCGGACTTGTTCGTAGCAGTGGATGGTCTGCAGTACCGGGGTGTCTTTTGTTCAGTCAGTCGATTTCCTGGGATCACAATCTGACTGCTCTGATAGAATGTGTGAGTACTGAGGTCAGATCATGGTCTCATTTGCCCATGTCCCTCTATAGCCACTCCGTCATCTTCAAGATGGTATACCTTCCCCGCCTCCTTTATCAATTGCAGAATCACCCATATCCGATTTCTCCTTTGTGGTTTCGGCAAATCAGTGAGATACTGGGTCAGTGTGGAGCCTCCCAGGTGGCTCTACGAACATACTTTCAATCTTCATACTGTGGAGGCATTGCAACAGCAGACGTTTAGTTTTGCCATGCAGCCTCACACCTACAGGTGCTTAACGAATCGTGTTAAAGCCCCAGAGATGGCCCTGCATATGAAGTTGAATGGTGCATGATGGGAGATCTGTTCCTTCACGAGTATCTATATAGTAGATCAGATGTGAGATCCCTCAACATGGCAGCAAGAGTGTTGATCTTGGTATGGTTGCAATCTTTTATCAGGAATGATTGGTGGGGTCGCCTTACGTGGGTGATTTTGTGGCAGAACAGACTAACTCCCCAAATGGCGGGTCTGCGGGCTTTCAGGGATAGGATTACATTTCAATTTCGTCTTTAGGAGACATGATACGCAGCCTTATCCCTAAATCTTTCCAGGAACTTCAATCCAAATTCTCTATGCCCTGCAGCCAATACCTACAATTCCATCACACCTTAATCCCATATATCAACAGTCTGTCAGCCCTTCCAGATTTTAGCCTGTTCGAGGGTAAACTCCTAATGGGAGACCTTGTTGACCATCAAGTAACAAAAATCTACCAATCTCTGATCACAGATAGGGTTATCACATTGGATGCCCTTCCGGCCACGTGGCAGAGGAATATGGAGCAAATTGATGATGATGATTGGACGGTGGCATAGGAGTCCCTGTGACGGGCTGCAATATCCTCTTGCCTGCAACTGATTCAATTTAAATATTTATATGGTGCCTACTTCACCCAACGTAAGCTTTGGAGAATGGGTCTTGTTAATTCCCCCGTTTGTCTGCGGTGTGGTGACGGGGATGACACCTTCTTACATACAGGGCCAGATGTAGGTGGTCCAATACCGGTCGGTAACGGCCGAAATTACTGAATTGCGGCCGTTACCGACCGGTATTGGGGTTTTGAGATGTAGGTGGCATTTTTTAAGGATTCAGTATTTTACCGAATCGGTAATTTAAGGATTCGGTAAAATACCGAATTCTTAATATACCGATTCGGTAAATTACCGAATCCAGGATGTAGGAAGCACTCAAGTTAGTGCATTCCTCAGTTTAGGATTCGTTATTTACCACCAACTAGAAGTTGGTGGTAAATAATGAAAACCTTTGAAAAAGCATTTTTTTTTGCTTTTCCAACAGTGCCATGTTGCAGACATACATGCCCTTAGGGCATGTATGTCTGCAACATGTGCACCCATGCACAATTGAGGGGTGCAACAGGGTGTCAAAGTGAAGAAGTTTAGAAGAAGGGTATGGTTTTGTATATGGGCCTAGAGGTACCTGTATTTCAAGCGAGGGGATGCCACAGAAACATCCCAAAATCTGTCAGCGGAGGACAGACTTCTGTGGCTTGACTCTTGAGCCTATTACTCTGTGGTCATGCATATAGAGTCTGAAATTAAACAATGTGGCCTGGACATATATGCTGCTTCATAACTCAAGAATACAGCAGACTATGGGCTGTGGGTTGGGTAGGCATGGGGTGCACTGGAGGGTTAAAGTGCACATAGTTAAGTCGTTGATTTGTATTTTTCTTCCTTACATTGCATTACTGTTTGGTCAAAGCATAAGAAACAATGCCATGTCAATGATTAAGAGACGCATTGTATATGAGTCCGGTCCCTCTGAGTTATACTGTAGCAGCAAATCTAATAAAATGTGCTTTGTAAAAATAAAAAGACTGGGGTAGAGGAAGTGACATCACTCGCCCTTTGACCTTCAATATTACTCACACAGACGAGCTTACATAGACATACTCAGTCACACTCATCTGCAAGTTCTCACACAACATACATGTCAAATAATTTTTCTTTTTCTTACCTCAACTGCCAGGGAAATCATACTCCAGCTAATTGTATTCCAATTTCATTACACTCATAGTGAAGAATCCTTCATTATTCACTGTTAGTGTAATAAAAAATTGAGAAAAAACAAAGGAAATAGAGCCCCAACCAAAAACTAAAAGGTTGAGCTACCAGTGTGTTCCTCGCACTGATTTTCCCACCTTTGATGCCAGGGGTAACAGAAGCAGTGCCAGGGGTCGCAAGGGGCAAGACAGGGGTCGCAGCTGTGACCTCTGGAGACCCCTAAATGATGTCCATGAAAGTTTATAGACTCAAATCATGCTAACCAAACCCAATTTTTGAAGCCAAATATCACTTTATTTTAGCTGTTTTCTTTAGCTGTTTACTGCCTGAAATTGCCTCTGCCTCAAAAGAAGTCAAAGGGTAAATAAATTCCCTGATTTTCTTTTCAAAATGTCCAACTTTCCTGTCCAAATGCAGAGTTAATCTGAATTGAAGCCCTTGGAGGGAGTCAGTGATTCGTAGAGGCATGTGTGTTAAATGGAGCTCAAATGCCATGCCCCATGCCTCGATTTTTAGTAACCCATTAGGTGTACAATGATAACTGGTGGGATAGCTCAGTGAGTTACACCCTTGTAATTGATGTTGGCATGAGGATATTAAATTCTGGGGCACATTTTTGTAAATAGTGACGCCGGGCGGTACACGGTGTTGCATTCTGCAGCATAGATAAAAAGAGGAAAATGCCTCTATGGATTGTACCTTCCTGCACAAAAACAACCATGCCTTTGGTGTGGCAGATGGTGGAGTTCTACTATTGAAAATAATTCAACTACCACCTGACCCTCAATAGCAGTTGCACACTTACCTTTCCTAAGTTACATTTCTCAAACTCTGTCCTTCCTCTGGTCATGGGAGTGCTAAAGGAACTATCAATGAATGTTCGTTGCCAAATTCTCCTCAAAACACTAGTAGTGGCTAATTGGCTAGGTAGGATGTTCATACCTTTGGAGTGGAAGTGCCACATACAGGTGGCATACTGAATGAGCCACGGGGGGGGGGCTTTCCAAATGTGTGCCATGTTTTTCCCAACCCAATTTGCATCGGGTGGAATCACATTTATTATTTTCTGTCCTAGCCCGGGCCTTGGGAGTTGCCTTAGTCACTCAAATTAACAGATAATACAGCTTGTATGTGAGCAATTAAGTAGTACAGAGAGCTTTACAATCAGGTATATTTCCAACTTCTTTAGTTCAGTTTGTAAAAAAACATTATTGCTTAGGCATAATGTATTGACTCTGCTCCTCATGACGCAGCCCAGTTTTGCTTCTGCGCTAAATTCTCAATTTGTGGGAACCTTCTTTCCATTTGCAACACTGGCCCTTTACATTTGCATCCTTGTTTCATAGGTAAATCTATGGTAGTAATATTCCAGAACAGGTTTTAAGAATCGGAGGTAAAAAAAATTCACGTTACAGCCTAATCAACAATCATAAATTATAACCAAAAACACGCTTGATTTGATAAATACTTTGAACCATGTGTGCTGTAAGTTTATAGCATACATCTTGCTCTGCTAAATGACTCAGTAGGTATTTTAGCAAAAAGCAGGACATATTTATTCAGTGTGATAAGCTTGCAGCCTACAAAAAGACATTTAGGGCCTGATTTGGATGTCGGCCAGAAAGCCTCCGACCTTTACGACCGACATCTAAGATTAAACTCCGACCGCTGTATTACAGAGATGGTGGTTGGACTTTAAACTGGTTGGGTAATCCGACTGGGTTCCGACAGGCTTAGGGAGTTCACGGGTCAGTCGAAGGGTCTCATAATCCCTAACGAACAACGTTTCCTTCGTTGCGATTATGACGGCACTTTCGAACAGCAGTTCCATGTTGGCCTTTCCGACATGGAACTGCTGTTGAAAAGAGCCTTTGCCCCCCTCCCGGCCCTCCGGTTGTGGCCCTGGGAGGCAGCTTTGGTGCCTCCCTTCACATTCCTGCACTGTGTGGCAGGCACCATGAGGTGCCTGCCACACATTGTAGTAATGTGCAAAAACGTAAATCTTTCAATGCGAACTTGCACTGCTGGTGCTTTCCGCCTGCCGCACAAGCTCCCATTGAAAAATTGAAGTTTGTGACCGCACTTATGGAAAGGTGGTTCCCTAACCTAAACGATGCCCGCCTGACATCATAATGTGGTCCTTAGTTGGGACTGTGGTTGGAACTGGCGATATTGTGCAGCATGAGAGCGAGCCTGCAGGGGTTGTGTTTTTTTCTTAGTGGTCACTCAAATTTTTAAAACAGTTCTGCAGAAAGGGGGTACACATTTACAATAACCAGAGTTTGGGCCAAAGAAACTTTGTACTGATGCAACCGAAAAGCAAGACAAATCCAATGTGGAACACTTTCTCTACCTTGTACAAGGAAACAGAGCAAACAGTTTGTACCATGATAAAATTCAGTCACACTTTTTATTGTTTACATCAAAAAGCAATGGGGCTTCATGGATCGCCAAGAGGGAAAAATTTTGAAGAAAATTTTGAAGGTCCCAATTGCAACACCAGTACAGGTTCTAAGGCTAGAATTTGGAATAACAAGTGCTTATGCCACGGCTGTGGCCAACATAATTAGATGGGCCTACAATCTTCTCCATGCAAAGGAGGGAACACTTAGATTCCTGTTACAAAAAGAAACCTTTGGCACAGAAGCAGTTAAGCAAACTTTTTTGGTGAATATGTCTGCGGCGTTCCGAATGGCTGAAATTACTACAGATATCCTACTGACTTGGTCCGTATCGCAATTAAAACTTTTTCTTAAATGTTTTACTCCTAGGTTGAGTTATGATTTGGACTATGCACATAGCTATAAACTAAAAACATTTAAATCTTTCACTGCACTTATAGAGTATAAACATATTCAGCCTTATATTTCGTTTTCTCTTACTCATAGTGCAAGGAGGGTGATTTTGATGTTACGAACAGGGATCTTACCTGTTCAATCCTATAAATCAAAATGGACAGCTGGGGAACTCTCCTATTTTTGCTCATTATGTCAAGGGGGCGAGCAGACTGTGGAGCACTTACTATTTGTCTGCCCCAACTCTAAAGTAGTAGCAGCTCGTGCTCAATATATTGTTCCGATATACAGAACCTGCAGGTTAACTAAGGAAAAAGAATTATTAACAGTGGGCATAATGCCTCCGAATGAATTTGTATGTTATAATTTTTACAAATTTTTTAAATCTATGTTGTTTTTATATTAATCTGTGATATAAAAATTTTCTGTTAAATTTTCTTGTTTTATATGTTATATTTGTGGTCCTCGGTCGAGTACCTACACAAATAAAATCACTTTTGACTTTGACTTTGACTTTTTTGACATAAAAAGTTGGTTCTGTGTTTGAGATATAATCATTCTTAGGACTAAAAATAGAGCAACATCATGTTGTTTGGCTTTTTACGGAGGTTTCTTCCTTAACTACTTGTTGACACAGTTAAAAGTAGCATTTCTTGCACAGGGTTTTAAAATATGTTCTTCAATTTTTGCCATGGTTCAAAATGCTCCTGTTATATCGACTGGTTGCAAATTCAGGGGCATATTATCAAGAAACGGCAGTAACATTATCGCCGCTTTAGCGGCAGAGAACTGCCGCTAAAGCGGCGATAATGGGCTTGATAATACGCCCTTGTGAATTCCCATAGAAGCCCATGTTCTGGTGTGAACATGGGCTTCTATGGGAATTTTCTATGGCGTATTATCAAGCCCATTATAGCCGCTTTAGCAGCAGTTTTCTGCCGCTAAAGCGGCAATAATGTTAACGCCGTGCTTGATAATATGCCCCCTAGTTTGATGCACAGTACACTAGCAGCAAAATAAAGCCGAATTTTTCAGAGGATCATTTTCGATTGTGGCACATGAAACAAGAAAGTTAAGTCTGTAATACATGGAATGAGAGATGGGAAATCACAGAATCTCATCATAGGCTTCTGTATAAATTGTTTGTCCACTAGTCTAGTTTGGTGAAATTCACGATTTTCACTGTTCAAAATTTAGCAAAAAATCAGAGTTTTCTTCACCATCAGCCACATATTTTTTTTCATGTGTGTAGTATGGTCCTTTCCATGTCAAACCTAGAGAACTGGAGAAGGGTACCTGTATTTTCGCAATACAGTTCTGTGATGGAAAATGTGTGTATATTTTTTCCCTGCAAATTTGCATAGCTTTTCTATGCACAATGGCATTGCAAAGCCAAAGAACACTAGCCATTTTCTGCATGGTATTTCTTAATTAATCAATTTTTATGAGGAAAAAAGGATATATATAGCACAAATTGACACTAGTACACAAATGTTGACAGTTTTCAACTTTACACACCACTCTGTTAAAAGATCAAAATACCCACTATATTTTCCTGTGATTGCCACTGTAAGATTCAGACTGGTACCAAAAGTAGTCTCGGCAAAAATGTTCAAACCAGCCCCTACTTCCTTCTGCTCTCCTTCAATTCATTCTAATTCTCTGTTTCTGTCTTGCTCTTTCTCCTTCACTCACTCCCTCTCTCTTTCCTTATGCTCGCATTATACCTGCTGCCATAAAGATGGAGGTAGGCATCCGTTTAGTTTAAAAAACCAGTCTCCGATGTTTCCAGCCCTTTGAAATGGGTAAAATTGCCATTCAGGCCCTGACAAGTAGTACTGCATTGCTGGAGTACACTCAGGCAGTGCGAACCTATGCTACAAAATGGGCCTCCATTAATCCATACATACCAGCATGGATGTCAATTCACCAAAATGCCAGGGGTATTGAAACCCAAATTCTGGAACAGGAGAGGCACGGGAGGGAGGAGTAAGAGGGACAGGCACGCCAACAGTTGGGCCACGCTCAACAGCAGTACCAAAAGATGCGGCTGGAAGAGGCTAAGTGTGCATGGCTAGTCTCTCAGAGCAGGCTCTATCAATGGGGGGAAACGTATGGGAAATTATCACACTCTTTGTGTCAGAACGATCTGATGCCAGTTCAGGTTTTCCCGATTTGTGACAATCATGCCACGATGTTTACCAAACCAAGTGCGGTGGCCAATAGCTTTGCAGGCTTTTATCTGGTCCTGTACGCAAATAGGGACATCTTGATTGACACACAGGTCTCAAATTTTTTCAGATGATCTACCCATGAAGACTTTGTCAGCTTCGGCTAGGGTGTATTTAGAGGTCCCTTTCTAGTCGAAGTACTGTCTACAGTAGTGTCAGGTCTGCCCCCGGGAAAAGCCACAGGCCCGAATGGGTTTCCCAGCAAATTCTTTTACAGCATATATGCCGCTGCTGGGCAGTCATTACCTGGACATGAGTCATTACCTGGAAACGCACATGCCCTCGGACTGGCGACATGCTGAGATAGTGGTGTTTCCTAAACTAGGTGCCCCCCAGAGCTTCATTCCTCATATCATCCGATCTCCCTCTTATATACAGAGGCCAAGCTGTTGGCAAACGCCCTAGCCAATAGATTGTTGCTCACATGGCTGCCCTGGTACATCCGGGTCAGGTCGGAATTATGCTCCATTGCGCTATTCATCACAACATCTTTCGGGCTCAAAACGCAATAGCAACCGTGGATCACCTGGGATGTCAAGCAGCCTTACTCATAGCAGATATAGATAAGGCATTTGACACCGTTAGTTGGACATACATATTTTCACTTCTGTGGCGACATAATATGGGCCCTCGCTTTCTTTCATACATTCACTTGCTATGCACAGACCTCATGGATTCTGTGTGTGTGTGACAGACTCAGTCTCCTCTCCCTTCCCATCAGATGCCCCAATCCCCTCTTTATTTGGTTTGACCATGGAACCATTGGCTGCATGGGTTAAAATTGATGCCTTAGTCTCTGACCGCATTGTGCTGTATGTCGATGATGTCCTATTCTTCCTCACAGACCCGCGCACATCAGTCCTCAGGATCATACGAATAATGCAGGTGTTTGGGGAAACATCGGGATTATATATAAACATCTGCAAGTCACTATTATGGACGCTTCGGGGGTCGCCGGTCGACTGCACGGGTCCGGTGGACTTGTCCGTAGCAGTGGATGGTCTGCAGTACCGGGGTGTCTTTTGTGCAGTCAGTCGATTTCCTGGGATCGCAACCTGACTGCTCTGACAGAATGTGTGAGTACTGAGGTCAGATCATGGTCTCAGTTGCCCTTGTCCCTCTATAGCCACTCTGTCATCTTCAAGATGGTATACCTTTCCCGTCTCCTTTATCAACTGCAGAATCACCCCTATCCGATTTCTCCTTTGTGGTTTCGGCATATCAGTGAGATACTGGGTCAGTGTAGAGCCTCCCAGGTGGCTCTACGAACATACTTTCAATCTACATACTGTGGAGGCATTGCAACAGCAGACGTTTAGTTTTGCCATGCAGCCTTACACCTACAGGTGCTTAACGAATGGTGGTAAAGCCCCAGAGATGGCCCTGCATATGAAGTTGAATGCTGCATGATGGGAGATCTATCCCTTTACGGGTATCTATATAGTAGATCAGATGTGAGATCCCTCCACATGGCAGCAAGAGTGTTGATCCTGGTATGGTTGCAATATTTTCTCAGGAATGGTTGGTGGGGTCGCCTTACATGGGTGATTTTGTGGCAGAGCAGACTAACTCCCCAAATGGCGGGTCTGCGGGCTTTCAGGGATAGGATTACATTGCAATTTCTTCTTTAGGAGACATGATACACAGCCTTATCCCTAAATCTTTCCAGGAACTTTCCATTCTCTATGCCCTGCAGCCAATACCTACAATTCCATCACACCTTAATCCCATATATCAACAGTCTGTCAGCCCTTCCAGATTTTAGCCTGTTAGCGGTTAAACTCCTAATGGGAGACCTTGGTGACCATCAAGTAACAAAAATCTACCAATCTCTGATCACAAATAGGGTTATCACATTGGATGCCCTTCCGGCGGCGTGGCAGAGGAATATGGAGCAAATTGATGACGATGATTGGACGGTGGCATAGGAGTCCCTGTGAAGGGCCGCAATATCCTCTTGCCTGCAACTGATTCAATTTAAATAATTACATTGTGTCTACTTTACCCAACGTAAGCTGTGGAGAATGGGTCTTCTTAATTCCCCGTTTGTCTGCGGTGTGGTGACGGGGATGACACCTTCTTACATACCGTGTGGGCCTGTAGAACTCTTGTTCAGTTCTGGAGGGGGATTGTGGCATGCCTGGCCGAGGTTCTGGCTTGGGATTTCCCATGTCCCCAAAACTACAATTATTACATAGCATTTAGAGGGATAGGTGGCAACAGATACAAAGGTCACTAGCTACTTCTCGGTCTTACCCTTGCTAAGCGAGACATCACAAAACTTTTGAAGGCCGATACTCAACCCTTGCTGGGAGTTTAGAAGAAGGGTATGGATTTCTATATGGGCCTAGAGGTACCTGTATTTCAAGCAAGGGGATGCCACAGAAACATTCCAAAATCTGGCAGTGGAGGGCAGACTTTTGTGGCTTGACTCTTGAGCCTATTAACCTGTGGTCATGGATATAGAGTCTGAAATTCAAGAATGTGGCCTGGACATATATGCTGCTTCATAACTCAAGTATACGGCGGACTGTGGGCTGTGGGCTGGGTAGGCATGGGGGGCACTGGAGGTTTAAAGCGCACATAGTTAAGTCATTGATTTGTATTGTTCTTCCTTTCATTGCATTACTGCTTGGTCAAAGCATAGGAAACAATGTCATGTCAATGATTAAGAGACGCATTGTATATGAGTCCGGTCCCCATGAGTTATACTGTAGCAGCAAATCTAATAAAATGTGCTTTGAAAAAATAAAAAGACTGGGGTAGAGGAAGTGACATCACTCGCCCTTTGACCTTCAATATTATTCACACAGACTTGCTTACCCAGACATACTCAGTCACACTCATCTGCAAGCTCTCCCGCAATATACATTTCAAATAATTTTTCTTTTTCTTACCTCAACTGCCAGGGAAGATGATACTCCAGCTAATTGTACTCCAATTTTCATTACACTAATAGTGAAGAATGCTTCATTATTCACTGTAACTGTAATAAAAAATTGAGAAATACAAAGGAAATAGAGCCCCAACCAAAAACTAAAAGGTTAAGCTACCAGTGTGTTCCTCGCACTGATTTTCCCACCTTTGATGCCAGGGGTAAGATAAGCAGTGCCAGGGGTCGCAAGGGGCAAGCCAGGGGTCACAGCTGTGACCCCTGGAGATCCCTAAATGACGTCCATGAAAGTCTATAGACCCAAACCATGCTAAGCACACCCAATTTTTTAAGCCAAATATCACTTCATTTCAGCTGTTTTCTTTAGCTGTTTGCTGCCTGAAATTGCCTCTGCCTCAAAAGAAGTCAAAGGGTAAATAAATTCCCTGATTTTCTTTTCAAAATCTCCTACTTTCCTGTCCAAATGCAGAGTTAATCTGAATTGAAGCCCTTGGAGGGAGTCAGTGATTCGTAGAGACATGTGTGTTAAATGGAGCACAAATGCCATGCCCCATGCCTCGTTTTTTAGTAACCCATTAGGTGTACAATGATAACTGGTGGGATAGCTCAGTGAGTTACACCCTTGTAATTGATGTTGGCATGAGGATATTAAATTCTGGGGCACATTTTTGTAAATAGTGACGCAGGGCGGTACACAGTGTTGCATTCTGCAGCATAGATAAAAAGAGGAAAATGCCTCTATGGATTGTACCTTCCTGCACAAAAACAACCATGCCTTTGGTGTGGCAGATGGTGGAGTTCTACTATTGAAAATAATTCAACTACCACCTGACCCTCAATAGCAGTTGCACACTTACCTTTCCTAAGTTACATTTCTCAAACTCTGTCCTTCCTCTGGTCATGGGAGTGCTAAAGGAACTATCAATGAATGTTCGTTGCCAAATTCTCCTCAAAACACTAGTAGTGGCTAATTGGCTAGGTAGGATGTTCATACCTTTGGAGTGGAAGTGCCACATACAGGTGGCATACTGAATGAGCCACGGGGGGGGGGGGGCTTTCAAAATGTGTGCCATGTTTTTCCCAACCCAATTTGCATCGGGTGGAATCACATTTATTATTTTCTGTCCTAGCCCGGGCCTTGGGAGTTGCCTTAGTCACTCAAATTAACAGATAATACAGCTTGTATGTGAGCAATTAAGTAGTACAGAGAGCTTTACAATCAAGTATATTTCCAACTTCTTTAGTTCAGTTTGTAAAAAAACATTATTGCTTAGGCATAATGTATTGACTCTGCTCCTCATGACGCAGCCCAGTTTTGCTTCTGCGCTAAATTCTCAATTTGTGGGAACCTTCTTTCCATTTGCAACACTGGCCCTTTACATTTGCATCCTTGTTTCATAGGTAAATCAATGGTAGTAATATTCCAGAACAGGTTTTAAGAATCGGAGGTAAAGAAAATTCACGTTACAGCCTAATCAACAATCATAAATTATAACCAAAAACACGCTTGATTTGATAAATACTTTGAACCATGTGTGCTGTAAGTTTATAGCATACATCTTGCTCTGCTAAATGACTCAGTAGGTATTTTAGCGAAAAGCAGAACATATTTATTCAGTGTGATAAGCTTGCAGCCTACAAAAAGACATTTAGGGCCTGATTTGGATGTCGGCCAGAAAGCCTCCGACCTTTACGACCGACATCTAAGATTAAACTCCGACCGCTGTATTACAGAGATGGTGGTTGGACTTTAAACTGGTTGGGTAATCCGACTGGGTTCCGACAGGCTCAGGGAGTTCACGGGTCAGTCGAAGGGTCTCATAATCCCTAACGAACAACGTTTCCTTCGTTGCGATTATGACGGCACTTTCGAACAGCAGTTCCATGTTGGCCTTTCCGACATGGAACTGCTGTTGAAAAGAGCCTTTGCCCCCCTCCCGGCCCTCCGGTTGTGGCCCTGGGAGGCAGCTTTGGTGCCTCCCTTCACATTCCTGCACTGTGTGGCAGGCACCATGAGGTGCCTGCCACACATTGTAGTAATGTGCAAAAACGTAAATCTTTCAATGCGAACTTGCACTGCTGGTGCTTTCCGCCTGCCGCACAAGCTCCCATTGAGAAATTGAAGTTTGTGACCGCACTTATGGAAAGGTGGTTCCCTAACCAAAACGATGCCCGCCTGACATCATAATGTGGTCCTTAGTTGGGACTGTGGTTGGAACTGGCGATATTGTGCAGCATGAGAGCGAGCCTGCAGGGGTTGTGTTCTTTTCTTTGTGGTCACTCAAATTTTTAAAACAGTTCTGCAGAAAGGGGGTACACATTTACAATAACCAGAGTTTGGGCCAAAGAAACTTTGTACTGATGCAACCGAAAAGCAAGACAAATCCAATGTGGAACACTTTCTCTACTTTGTACAAGGAAACAGAGCAAACAGTTTGTACCATGATAAAATTCAGTCACACTTTTTATTGTTTACATCATAAAAAGTTGGTTCTGTGTTTGAGATATAATCATTCTTAGGACTAAAAATAGAGCAACATCATGTTGTTTGGCTTTTTACGGAGGTTTCTTCCTTAACTACTTGTTGACACAGTTAAAAGTAGCATTTCTTGCACAGGGTTTTAAAATATGTTCTTCAATTTTTGCCATGGTTCAAAATGCTCCTGTTATATCGACTGGTTGCAAATTCAGGGGCATATTATCAAGAAACGGCATTAACATTATCGCCGCTTTAGCGGCAGAGAACTGCCGCTAAAGCGGCGATAATGGGCTTGATAATACGCCCTTGTGAATTCCCATAGAAGCCCATGTTCTGGTGTGAACATGGGCTTCTATGGGAATTTTCTATGGCGTATTATCAAGCCCATTATAGCCGCTTTAGCAGCAGTTTTCTGCCGCTAAAGCGGCAATAATGTTAACGCCGTGCTTGATAATATGCCCCCTAGTTTGATGCACAGTACACTAGCAGCAAAATAAAGCCGAATTTTTCAGAGGATCATTTTCGATTGTGGCACATGAAACAAGAAAGTTAAGTCTGTAATACATGGAATGAGAGATGGGAAATCACAGAATCTCATCATAGGCTTCTGTATAAATTGTTTGTCCACTAGTCTAGTATGGTGAAATTCACGATTTTCACTGTTCAAAATTTAGCAAAAAATCAGAGTTTTGTTCACCATCAGCCACATATTTTTTTTCATGTGTGTAGTATGGTCCTTTCCATGCCAAACCTAGAGAACTGGAGAAGGGTACCTGTATTTTCGCAATACAGTTCTGTGATGGAAAATGTGTGTATATTTTTTCCCTGCAAATTTGCATAGCTTTTCTATGCACAATGGCATTGCAAAGCCAAAGAACACTAGCCATTTTCTGCATGGTATTTCTTAATTAATCAATTTTCATGAGGAAAAAAGGATATATATAGCACAAATTGACACTAGTACACAAATGTTGACAGTTTTCAACTTTACACACCACTCTGTTAAAAGATCAAAATACCCACTATATTTTCCTGTGATTGCCACTGTAAGATTCAGACTGGTACCAAAAGTAGTCTCGGCAAAAATGTTCAAACCAGCCCCTACTTCCTTCTGCTCTCCTTCAATTCATTCTAATTCTCTGTTTCTGTCTTGCTCTTTCTCCTTCACTCACTCCCTCTCTCTTTCCTTATGCTCGCATTATACCTGCTGCCATAAAGATGGAGGTAATTGCAAAAAACAACAAGTGATGGACTGAATGTGGATCAATGTCACACACTCCCCCAGTCAAAAGATCTGGGCCCAAATCCATCATTTTTTTGCACTCCACACCACCCTGGGTCAGATAATGGCTTTATGCAAATCAGCTCTGACCCTGTTGCCCCATGGGAACAGTCCAGTCCGAACTACAACAGCCATATCTTTCCCAGACCGGAATCAAGCATCCGAGGACCGGACCGGTTTCGAGGTAACACCTCTCTTCAGCCCGGCTAGCTTGACTCCAAGTGGTGTGGAGTGCCTGGGACCCACGTCTGGGCATCCCCAGCGCACTTAGGGCGGCAATTGCAAAAAACAACAAGTGATGGACTGAATGTGGATCAATGTCACACACTCCCCCAGTCAAAAGATCTGGGCCCAAATCCATCATTTTTTTGCACTCCACACCACCCTGGGTCAGATAATGGCTTTATGCAAATCAGCTCTGACCCTGTTGCCCCATGGGAACAGTCCAGTCCGAACTACAACAGCCATATCTTTCCCAGACCGGAATCAAGCATCCGAGGACCGGACCGGTTTCGAGGTAACACCTCTCTTCAGCCGGGCTAGCTTGACTCCAAGTGGTGTGGAGTGCCTGGGACCCACGTCTGGGCATCCCCAGCGCACTTAGGGCGGCAATTGCAAAAAACAACAAGTGATGGACTGAATGTGGATCATTGTCACACACTACCCCAGTCAAAAGATCTGGGCCCAAATCCATCATTTTTTTGCACTCCACACCACCCTGGGTCAGATAATGGCTTTATGCAAATCAGCTCTGACCCTGTTGCCCCATGGGAACAGTCCAGTCCGAACTACAACAGCCATATCTTTCCCAGACCGGAATCAAGCATCCGAGGACCGGACCGGTTTCGAGGTAACACCTCTCTTCAGCCCGGCTAGCTTGACTCCAAGTGGTGTGGAGTGCCTGGGACCCACGTCTGGGCATCCCTAAGTGCGCACTTAGGGCGGCAATTGCAAAAAACAACAAGTGATGGACTGAATGTGGATCAATGTCACACACTCCCCCAGTCAAAAGATCTGGGCCCAAATCCATCATTTTTTTGCACTCCACACCACCCTGGGTCAGATAATGGCTTTATGCAAATCAGCTCTGACCCTGTTGCCCCATGGGAACAGTCCAGTCCGAACTACAACAGCCATATCTTTCCCAGACCGGAATCAAGCATCCGAGGACCGGACCGGTTTCGAGGTAACACCTCTCTTCAGCCCGGCTAGCTTGACTCCAAGTGGTGTGGAGTGCCTGGGACCCACGTCTGGGCATCCCCAGCGCACTTAGGGCGGCAATTGCAAAAAACAACAAGTGATGGACTGAATGTGGATCGATGTCACACACTCCCCCAGTCAAAAGATCTGGGCCCAAATCCATCATTTTTTTGCACTCCACACCACCCTGGGTCAGATAATGGCTTTATGCAAATCAGCTCTGACCCTGTTGCCCCATGGGAACAGTCCAGTCCGAACTACAACAGCCATATCTTTCCCAGACCGGAATCAAGCATCCGAGGACCGGACCGGTTTCGAGGTAACACCTCTCTTCAGCCCGGCTAGCTTGACTCCAAGTGGTGTGGAGTGCCTGGGACCCACGTCTGGGCATCCCCAGCGCACTTAGGGCGGCAATTGCAAAAAACAACAAGTGATGGACTGAATGTGGATCAATGTCACACACTCCCCCAGTCAAAAGATCTGGGCCCAAATCCATCATTTTTTTGCACTCCACACCACCCTGGGTCAGATAATGGCTTTATGCAAATCAGCTCTGACCCTGTTGCCCCATGGGAACAGTCCAGTCCGAACTACAACAGCCATATCTTTCCCAGACCGGAATCAAGCATCCGAGGACCGGACCGGTTTCGAGGTAACACCTCTCTTCAGCCCGGCTAGCTTGACTCCAAGTGGTGTGGAGTGCCTGGGACCCACGTCTGGGCATCCCCAGCGCACTTAGGGCGGCAATTGCAAAAAACAACAAGTGATGGACTGAATGTGGATCAATGTCACACACTCCCCCAGTCAAAAGATCTGGGCCCAAATCCATCATTTTTTTGCACTCCACACCACCCTGGGTCAGATAATGGCTTTATGCAAATCAGCTCTGACCCTGTTGCCCCATGGGAACAGTCCAGTCCGAACTACAACAGCCATATCTTTCCCAGACCGGAATCAAGCATCCGAGGACCGGACCGGTTTCGAGGTAACACCTCTCTTCAGCCCGGCTAGCTTGACTCCAAGTGGTGTGGAGTGCCTGGGACCCACGTCTGGGCATCCCCAGCGCACTTAGGGCGGCAATTGCAAAAAACAACAAGTGATGGACTGAATGTGGATCATTGTCACACACTCCCCCAGTCAAAAGATCTGGGCCCAAATCCATCATTTTTTTGCACTCCACACCACCCTGGGTCAGATAATGGCTTTATGCAAATCAGCTCTGACCCTGTTGCCCCATGGGAACAGTCCAGTCCGAACTACAACAGCCATATCTTTCCCAGACCGGAATCAAGCATCCGAGGACCGGACCGGTTTCGAGGTAACACCTCTCTTCAGCCCGGCTAGCTTGACTCCAAGTGGTGTGGAGTGCCTGGGACCCACGTCTGGGCATCCCCAGCGCACTTAGGGCGGCAATTGCAAAGAACAACAAGTGATGGACTGAATGTGGATCAATGTCACACACTCCCCCAGTCAAAAGATCTGGGCCCAAATCCATCATTTTTTTGCACTCCACACCACCCTGGGTCAGATAATGGCTTTATGCAAATCAGCTCTGACCCTGTTGCCCCATGGGAACAGTCCAGTCCGAACTACAACAGCCATATCTTTCCCAGACCGGAATCAAGCATCCGAGGACCGGACCGGTTTCGAGGTAACACCTCTCTTCAGCCCGGCTAGCTTGACTCCAAGTGGTGTGGAGTGCCTGGGACCCACGTCTGGGCATCCCCAGCGCACTTAGGGCGGCAATTGCAGTGACATTGATCCACATTCAGTCCATCACTTGTTGTTTTTTGCAATTGCCGCCCTAAGTGCGCTGGGGATGCCCAGACGTGGGTCCCAGGCACTCCACACCACTTGGAGTCAAGCTAGCCGGGCTGAAGAGAGGTGTTACCTCGAAACCGGTCCGGTCCTCGGATGCTTGATTCCGGTCTGGGAAAGATATGGCTGTTGTAGTTCGGACTGGACTGTTCCCATGGGGCAACAGGGTCAGAGCTGATTTGCATAAAGCCATTATCTGACCCAGGGTGGTGTGGAGTGCAAAAAAACGATGGATTTGGGCCCAGATCTTTTGACTGGGGGAGTGTGTGACATTGATCCACATTCAGTCCATCACTTGTTGTTTTTTGCAATTGCCGCCCTAAGTGCGCTGGGGATGCCCAGACGTGGGTCCCAGGCACTCCACACCACTTGGAGTCAAGCTAGCCGGGCTGAAGAGAGGTGTTACCTCGAAACCGGTCCGGTCCTCGGATGCTTGATTCCGGTCTGGGAAAGATATGGCTGTTGTAGTTCGGACTGGACTGTTCCCATGGGGCAACAGGGTCAGAGCTGATTTGCATAAAGCCATTATCTGACCCAGGGTGGTGTGGAGTGCAAAAAAACGATGGATTTGGGCCCAGATCTTTTGACTGGGGGAGTGTGTGACATTGATCCACATTCAGTCCATCACTTGTTGTTTTTTGCAATTGCCGCCCTAAGTGCGCTGGGGATGCCCAGACGTGGGTCCCAGGCACTCCACACCACTTGGAGTCAAGCTAGCCGGGCTGAAGAGAGGTGTTACCTCGAAACCGGTCCGGTCCTCGGATGCTTGATTCCGGTCTGGGAAAGATATGGCTGTTGTAGTTCGGACTGGACTGTTCCCATGGGGCAACAGGGTCAGAGCTGATTTGCATAAAGCCATTATCTGACCCAGGGTGGTGTGGAGTGCAAAAAAACGATGGATTTGGGCCCAGATCTTTTGACTGGGGGAGTGTGTGACATTGATCCACATTCAGTCCATCACTTGTTGTTTTTTGCAATTGCCGCCCTAAGTGCGCTGGGGATGCCCAGACGTGGGTCCCAGGCACTCCACACCACTTGGAGTCAAGCTAGCCGGGCTGAAGAGAGGTGTTACCTCGAAACCGGTCCGGTCCTCGGATGCTTGATTCCGGTCTGGGAAAGATATGGCTGTTGTAGTTCGGACTGGACTGTTCCCATGGGGCAACAGGGTCAGAGCTGATTTGCATAAAGCCATTATCTGACCCAGGGTGGTGTGGAGTGCAAAAAAACGATGGATTTGGGCCCAGATCTTTTGACTGGGGGAGTGTGTGACATTGATCCACATTCAGTCCATCACTTGTTGTTTTTTATAAAGATGGAGGTAGGCATCCGTTTAGTTTAAAAAACCAGTCTCCGATGTTTCCAGCCCTTTGAAATGGGTAAAATTGCCATTCAGGCCCTGACAAGTAGTACTGCATTGCTGGAGTACACTCAGGCAGTGCGAACCTATGCTACAAAATGGGCCTCCATTAATCCATACATACCAGCATGGATGTCAATTCACCAAAATGCCAGGGGTATTGAAACCCAAATTCTGGAACAGGAGAGGCACGGGAGGGAGGAGTAAGAGGGACAGGCACGCCAACAGTTGGGCCACGCTCAACAGCAGTACCAAAAGATGAGGCTGGAAGAGGCTAAGTGTGCATGGCTAGTCTCTCAGAGCAGGCTCTATCAATGGGGGGAAACGTATGGGAAATTATCACACTCTTTGTGTCAGAACGATCTGATGCCAGTTCAGGTTTTCCCGATTTGTGACAATCATGCCACGATGTTTACCAAACCAAGTGCGGTGGCCAATAGCTTTGCAGGCTTTTATCTGGTCCTGTACGCAAATAGGGACATCTTGATTGACACACAGGTCTCAAATTTTTTCAGATGATCTACCCATGAAGACTTTGTCAGCTTCGGCTAGGGTGTATCTAGAGGTCCCTTTCTAGTCGAAGTACTGTCTACAGTAGTGTCAGGTCTGCCCCCGGGAAAAGCCACAGGCCCGAATGGGTTTCCCAGCAAATTCTTTTACAGCATATATGCCGCTGCTGGGCAGTCATTACCTGGACATGAGTCATTACCTGGAAACGCACATGCCCTCGGACTGGCGACATGCTGAGATAGTGGTGTTTCCTAAACTAGGTGCCCCCCAGAGCTTCATTCCTCATATCATCCGATCTCCCTCTTATATACAGAGGCCAAGCTGTTGGCAAACGCCCTAGCCAATAGATTGTTGCTCACATGGCTGCCCTGGTACATCCGGGTCAGGTCGGAATTATGCTCCATTGCGCTATTCATCACAACATCTTTCGGGCTCAAAACGCAATAGCAACCGTGGATCACCTGGGATGTCAAGCAGCCTTACTCATAGCAGATATAGATAAGGCATTTGACACCTTTAGTTGGACATACATATTTTCACTTCTGTGGCGACATAATATGGGCCCTCGCTTTCTTTCATACATTCACTTGCTATGCACAGACCTCATGGATTCTGTGTGTGTGTGACAGACTCAGTCTCCTCTCCCTTCCCATCAGATGCCCCAATCCCCTCTTTATTTGGTTTGACCATGGAACCATTGGCTGCATGGGTTAAAATTGATGCCTTAGTCTCTGACCGCATTGTGCTGTATGTCGATGATGTCCTGTTCTTCCTCACAGACCCGCGCACATCAGTCCTCAGGATCATACGAATAATGCAGGTGTTTGGGGAAACATCGGGATTATATATAAACATCTGCAAGTCACTATTATGGACGCTTCGGGGGTCGCCGGTCGACTGCACGGGTCCGGTGGACTTGTCCGTAGCAGTGGATGGTCTGCAGTACCGGGGTGTCTTTTGTGCAGTCAGTCGATTTCCTGGGATCGCAACCTGACTGCTCTGACAGAATGTGTGAGTACTGAGGTCAGATCATGGTCTCAGTTGCCCTTGTCCCTCTATAGCCACTCTGTCATCTTCAAGATGGTATACCTTTCCCGTCTCCTTTATCAACTGCAGAATCACCCCTATCCGATTTCTCCTTTGTGGTTTCGGCATATCAGTGAGATACTGGGTCAGTGTAGAGCCTCCCAGGTGGCTCTACGAACATACTTTCAATCTACATACTGTGGAGGCATTGCAACAGCAGACGTTTAGTTTTGCCATGCAGCCTTACACCTACAGGTGCTTAACGAATGGTGGTAAAGCCCCAGAGATGGCCCTGCATATGAAGTTGAATGCTGCATGATGGGAGATCTATCCCTTTACGGGTATCTATATAGTAGATCAGATGTGAGATCCCTCCACATGGCAGCAAGAGTGTTGATCCTGGTATGGTTGCAATATTTTCTCAGGAATGGTTGGTGGGGTCGCCTTACATGGGTGATTTTGTGGCAGAGCAGACTAACTCCCCAAATGGCGGGTCTGCGGGCTTTCAGGGATAGGATTACATTGCAATTTCTTCTTTAGGAGACATGATACACAGCCTTATCCCTAAATCTTTCCAGGAACTTTCCATTCTCTATGCCCTGCAGCCAATACCTACAATTCCATCACACCTTAATCCCATATATCAACAGTCTGTCAGCCCTTCCAGATTTTAGCCTGTTAGCGGTTAAACTCCTAATGGGAGACCTTGGTGACCATCAAGTAACAAAAATCTACCAATCTCTGATCACAAATAGGGTTATCACATTGGATGCCCTTCCGGCGGCGTGGCAGAGGAATATGGAGCAAATTGATGACGATGATTGGACGGTGGCATAGGAGTCCCTGTGAAGGGCCGCAATATCCTCTTGCCTGCAACTGATTCAATTTAAATAATTACATTGTGTCTACTTTACCCAACGTAAGCTGTGGAGAATGGGTCTTCTTAATTCCCCGTTTGTCTGCGGTGTGGTGACGGGGATGACACCTTCTTACATACCGTGTGGGCCTGTAGAACTCTTGTTCAGTTCTGGAGGGGGATTGTGGCATGCCTGGCCGAGGTTCTGGCTTGGGATTTCCCATGTCCCCAAAACTACAATTATTACATAGCATTTAGAGGGATAGGTGGCAACAGATACAAAGGTCACTAGCTACTTCTCGGTCTTACCCTTGCTAAGCGAGACATCACAAAACTTTTGAAGGCCGATACTCAACCCTTGCTGGGAGTTTAGAAGAAGGGTATGGATTTCTATATGGGCCTAGAGGTACCTGTATTTCAAGCAAGGGGATGCCACAGAAACATTCCAAAATCTGGCAGTGGAGGGCAGACTTTTGTGGCTTGACTCTTGAGCCTATTAACCTGTGGTCATGGATATAGAGTCTGAAATTCAAGAATGTGGCCTGGACATATATGCTGCTTCATAACTCAAGTATACGGCGGACTGTGGGCTGTGGGCTGGGTAGGCATGGGGGGCACTGGAGGTTTAAAGCGCACATAGTTAAGTCATTGATTTGTATTGTTCTTCCTTTCATTGCATTACTGCTTGGTCAAAGCATAGGAAACAATGTCATGTCAATGATTAAGAGACGCATTGTATATGAGTCCGGTCCCCATGAGTTATACTGTAGCAGCAAATCTAATAAAATGTGCTTTGAAAAAATAAAAAGACTGGGGTAGAGGAAGTGACATCACTCGCCCTTTGACCTTCAATATTATTCACACAGACTTGCTTACCCAGACATACTCAGTCACACTCATCTGCAAGCTCTCCCGCAATATACATTTCAAATAATTTTTCTTTTTCTTACCTCAACTGCCAGGGAAGATGATACTCCAGCTAATTGTACTCCAATTTTCATTACACTAATAGTGAAGAATGCTTCATTATTCACTGTAACTGTAATAAAAAATTGAGAAATACAAAGGAAATAGAGCCCCAACCAAAAACTAAAAGGTTAAGCTACCAGTGTGTTCCTCGCACTGATTTTCCCACCTTTGATGCCAGGGGTAAGATAAGCAGTGCCAGGGGTCGCAAGGGGCAAGCCAGGGGTCACAGCTGTGACCCCTGGAGATCCCTAAATGACGTCCATGAAAGTCTATAGACCCAAACCATGCTAAGCACACCCAATTTTTTAAGCCAAATATCACTTCATTTCAGCTGTTTTCTTTAGCTGTTTGCTGCCTGAAATTGCCTCTGCCTCAAAAGAAGTCAAAGGGTAAATAAATTCCCTGATTTTCTTTTCAAAATCTCCTACTTTCCTGTCCAAATGCAGAGTTAATCTGAATTGAAGCCCTTGGAGGGAGTCAGTGATTCGTAGAGACATGTGTGTTAAATGGAGCACAAATGCCATGCCCCATGCCTCGTTTTTTAGTAACCCATTAGGTGTACAATGATAACTGGTGGGATAGCTCAGTGAGTTACACCCTTGTAATTGATGTTGGCATGAGGATATTAAATTCTGGGGCACATTTTTGTAAATAGTGACGCAGGGCGGTACACAGTGTTGCATTCTGTAGCATACATAAAAAGAGGGAAATGCCTCTATGGATTGTACCTTCCTGCACAAAACAACCCTGCCTACAACACAGGTACCCTTACATCTTGGTACAAGGGTGCCTACATTGGTACTAGGCTGCTAAAATGGTGCCAGTGCAGGGGGAAAGAACAGGAATGCACTGTATTGCTAAAATAAGGTGCATTCCTCCAACTTTCACAGTGACACAGGGCAGCTCTGCAGGTGACTTGCTGCGCGGCCCTGCGCCACCATATTCATAAATGTACGCCATAGAAAGAGGAAAAAACATGGACAAATAAAGATATTTCGCATTTTTACTCCTCACCTAGGGAGGCACAACTTCTTGCCACATTTCCAGGTTCACCAAGTATGGTAAATCTGGGAATGCTTCACAAACCATGGGATTTGTGTAGGAATAGCCACAATGCCCATGGAATACCATTTTTACGCAGAGTAAGGTATCACAGAAATTTGCTCTGCATTGCCTTACTACAGATTTAGGTAACCATTCAAAGACACGCAATGTGGCTTCATACATCTGACTTACAGGCTTGTGTCCTGAATTTACTACTTTGCGTGGTGCAAACATGATGCAAGCCTCTCATAAATATGCCCCTACTTTTGTGTTGTGTAGCAATACCAGGTATTATTTATAGGGCAAAGAAAGGGTAAAATGCAGCTTCAAATGCTCTATGAGACACATGGGTTTGAAAGAAGATGAACGCAACAACATGTATTGCTTAACTTTTCTGTCACAGTTGCCTCATCCGGCAGTATAAATTAATTCTTAAATTAAAGAATTCTTTTCACCCTGACAGACCGGAATGTTTTCAATGCACTTGGCTTTTCTTGTGCCCTAGGCAGGACAGTCATTTTTAAAAGGCATATTCAAGCTTGTTCATTGTGACTCAATTCAAGCATGTTTTTTGTGTTACTGGAAGAATGTTGGAGGCTCAATTTCAGTGCTTCAAAGTCTTTTCAAGAACATGAAGGACATTTTTCTATAATATATGTATTATCCTGGAAGCTACAGTATCAACTGACTCTTTATCCGAAGATGTTTGTCTCAGCCACACAGACACATTCCAAATGGCAGGGTCATATATTTTTTATATTGTGTGAAAATCATCTATAGCTGTTACATAAAAAATACCTTTGAGCAACTAATGCTGATTAATTTGCTAAATGATGAGCAACGAATAGAAAAAGAACAACATTGATCAGCATTTGACAGCTGAATCTATTCAGATTGTGTCACAAGAAAATTTAAAAAAGGGTCTTCCCATGGAATGTTTCCTTTAAAGTTAATTTCCAATAAAATAGGTGCTTGCCCTGAGATTTTCTGATGTGTAAACTGTTGGACGAAATATGGATTACTTAAGATGAAAATCTTAAATGCTCACCAGTTTTGTTCAGATTGTTCGGATTGCTGGAAGATGTGCTACACATTTTGAATACGTTTTGGACAAATATGATTGGATTCTTGGTTAACTTTTGCCAGGTGAAAGTTTGTTGAGCGGACTGGTCTGAGGCTGTATCATGATCCTGTTTTATGTGCTGTACTGTTGCAAGGGCGCAGAGGAACCTGTGCAAAAAAGGGATCATGATACTACTCCAGAGGTAAAATACTGTGATGATGCTTTTGGCTTCTTGCCAAAGAAAATTGTTTATCAGGAGTATGGTGACGCTAACACATAGTATTCGGGCTCCTTCTTCCTTGCTCCTTGCAATGGAACTTTCTAGGTGCCTGTGGAATTACAGGAGTTAGGATCAATTACTATTTAACAACTACAGTGTAACCCATTTGGCTACACGGTAAAACTCTGAGTTGAAGATGGGATTAAGTATGAATTTAGTGCAAATTCAAAACAAGGCTGATATTCACAAGTATGAGGAATATATTGTAAAACAAAAGATTACTACAGGCAAGCCAAAATTATAAATGAAGATTAACCTTAGCAACATAAAAGATACAAAAGATTCAGTAATCACAATACATAGTATCAAAAAAAGGATTAGATGATCAGTATATGATTTGTGGTCCTCTTGCCATTCAAGAGGAAAATCTACGTCTCCTAATCTAAATCTACTCTAAATAATACTGGATGGGGGAACCCTAATTAGATCCATGAAATGAGAAAGTTGTCAGCATAGCAGAACCTCTTTAGAAATTCTCTAAAGGAAAGGAATATTGTATAGCATGAAGCCACACAACAGACATGTTGCCAAGAGGGATGTACCTCTCAAAGTCTAAAAGGGAATCTGACTCTAGCTAAAGTGTTATCTCCAATTTAACCCCCCAAAAGAACATTCAAGAAACCTGTGTCTCATTTTTTTTTCACTTTCACAGAGTCAATCTGGGGCAACTACTCTTGAAACTCCTTTTCTTTGGTCAGCACATCAGAACATCCTTGGATTCCTCCTGTATCCCAATTATGTACAAACAGTAGCCCTCTCTTTATTTGTTAAGGCTTCTCGTCCTTGCGAAAAGTACTCCTCCCAAACCTCACTATCTCTTTCACACAATGCGCCTTTTTCTATTCGTAGGATCACACAACTGCAAGCTGTAGAGAAGTGAAAAAAGCCATGCATGCAAAGTAAACATTCACATTGAAGGTTAAACGTTAAGAAATCCAAATGCTTAGGGTCTTTGGTCATGTTAACATGGCAAGCATCTCAATACATGTTTACATGCATGATTATGAATACATATACAATAAAATACATATGCAGAGTACTGTTAAAATGAATACATGATTATATAGGAGTTAACAATGTTACAAACCACACAAATGCAGATATATATGAGGATTGCAATTCGATGTTACTGTAATGAAAATATTACTTTTGCACAATATTTTTTGAGATTACACTGTGAATGCACAACCTCCACCTCTCCAAAATATTTGCGGTGGAAAGGGCACATAGATCCCTGGGACCGCCGCCGCGACCCGTTGCCCCACCTAGAACCTTGATTGCCCAGATGTTTAACTTCAGGGACCGAGACATAATCCTGCAGCACATCAACGGCCCGCCCAAATGTGAGAATCACAACATTCATATCTATCCTGACTATACTAAAATAGTTCAAGACCTACGGAACGACTTTCTCAGTGTGAAACGCCGGATGCGTGGCCACAATATTAAGTATAGCCTGATGTTTCCAGCTAGACGCCGGGTGCAGTATGTAGACAAGGTCCACTTCTTTGCACTCCAGCGGAGGCAGTAGACCGGATGGATTCACTGTGCCTGGCCCTTTTGCAGTCAGGGATCGCAGGAGCAGAGGCGTCGGGGCAACCGGCAGAAGAGTCAACAAAGTCACACAGAAGACCAAAGACGGCGGGACCGAGAGCATGCCGACAGGGGACGTGTCGTGGTGAGTCCGGATGGCTCGCTTCGGGCAGAGATGGGGACGATCCCGATACAGAACCAGTTTTCTCCACTCTGTTTGGTGCAGGAAACACAGTCTGATGTGGATGAGGCCACGAGCCCGCTGCATAGAACTCTAGAAACGAGTGAGTGAAGGCCCGGATGCAGAGCTCGGGGGTGAATACCCAAGGACACTGTAAGTATCAAATTCTCGGCCCACCAGCGTTAGACTTTCCCTTGTGACTCATATGTATGGACTGGAGCCAATTGGACTTGAGGTTGGAGGGTTTGAGGAATGATTGCTGTTAGGGGAGGGTTTCCATTTCACCTACCGGCTGGTTAGGTTCGCCAGCTGTGGAGTGCAGAGGCAGCCCAGCTAGACCTCGGTTGGGCGGGGCTGTGGAGTGCCAGGCAATTGGCTGCTTCCTTGAGTCTTAGTGGGGAGGGAGGTGTACACGGGCCCGGGAGGGTCAGTGAGGTTGTAATTGTTCTTCTGTTACACTGTGAGGGCTAATCTAGGGAGGTGGGTGGTGCTTTGGGGCGTGGTTTTGAAGTCCTCGAGCCGGTTGGTAGTGAGAATGAAGGGCTACCCCCTGTGGGTGGGGAAAGTTGGGGGTGTTAGTTGTGGGGCTTTTGGGGTTACTGCCGGGTCTGAGCCATGTTGGTGTGCGGTGACCGATGGTGTCTTCCTCCGAGGGGGGCTAGTCACGATATTTTTGGGGAGTCTCCAAGCAATTGACGAGGGACGCAAAGGTTGAACATATACACATACCAGGGGATAACCAAAAGTATAATGTGATCATGTGGAACGTGCGGGGGCTCAATAATAGGGTGAAGAGGATCCGGGTGGCATCATACCTGTGGCCTTATGAGGTAATTATAGCCCTACTGCAGGAAACCCACCTATGGGGAGACTGTCTGAAATTCGTCCAACGTAGGTGGAGAGGTCAGTTTTTTGCTACATCCTACTCGGGGTTTGCTCGTGGAGCACTTGTCTGGGTGGCACCAGGTGTTAAGGCATTGCAGGTTAGGCAAGACCCCGACGGTAGGTTTGTGGTGGTGGTGGGGACCCTAGATGAGTGCACTTTATGTCTGGTCAATGTTTATGCCCCAAACAGTGATGATGGGGGGTTTTTGAGCCGAGTTATGGGGCAGCTGGATCTGGACCTGGATACAGAACTGGTGGTGGCAGGAGACTTTAATTGTGCCCTGGATGGGGAGCTTCACCGATTCCCCCCAAAGCTAGATGCTAAGCCTAGAGTTCGGGAAGCGATGGGCCAAATGCTGCATAATTAGGATTTACTTGATGTGTGGCATCACCGTAACCCTAGGTGTAGAGTGTACTTGTGTCACACCCCTGCTGCCAATACTTACAGTAGGTTAGACTACTTCTTTATTCAAAGGCCGACAGAGCATCGGGTAATAGAGGCGCAATACCTAGCCCGCTATTTATCGGACCATTCCCCGCTCCTACTTACATACTCGTTGGCCCAACCGAGGTCTAAGGTTCCTCTCGGGAGGCTCAATGTTGAAGCCTTTGGCGACCCGACCTATAAATATACCATTTCAAAGGGACTGGAAAATTATATGGAGGTCAATGGGGCTCCGCTGGTACCAGGGCGACTGAGTGGGACGCCAGGTGGTGGTTCGGGGGATCTGTATGTCCACAGAGGTGGGGGTTAGTAAAGTGCTGGAACGTGACTTGCGGCGTCAAGAGGAACGGTTGGCGACTTTGAAAAAAAGAACTTCCCACAAATGGGGAAAGGTCGGCGGAATGGGAGGATGTTCAGTGACAGATAGGGGGCATATGGGACTCGCTAGGCAAATAGACGTCACTGATACACGGAAGGAGATAAGGAGGGGCGACTGTTAGCCCGCCTGATTATGGCAGAGACTCAGCCTTGCCCTAACCTAGCACTTACAAACGATCTTGGCCATAAGGTGTATACCCAACATGAAATAAATAATGTTTTCCGAGCCCCTTTAAACAAAATATATTCTGTGAGGAATTTGCCCACTACCCTGGAGGCGGTGGAGGCCTATTTGGCTGAAGTAGAGCTGCCTAGTATTGTAGCGGAAAGTCAGGAGACCCTGGGGGCCCCTTTAGTGGGAAGGAGATTCGGACAGCCATTGCTCACTTGAAAACGTCGAAGTCCCCGGGCATGGATGGTATGACTGCTGAACTCGATAAAGAGTACGGTGGAGTGTTGATCCCCAAACTACTAGAGGTCACAGTGGAGGCTGAGGAGCGTGTTATGCTCCCAGACTCCATGAGGGAAGTGCTGATTGTGATGATCCCCAAACCCGGGAAGGAACCCCTCCTCCCCAGCTCTTATAGTCCCATCTCCATGCTAAATGTCGTGCTTAAAATTATCAGCCAGGTGTTGGCATCCAGGCGCCTCCTCCATCTTCGAAGACTGGTTCATGATGACCAATCCGGGTTTTTCCCGGGCAGAAATACGTTCCGAAATATCCGCCGCCTGATGCATATAATGCAATCTTTGGAAGGGCGGGCCCAACAGAACACCTTGGTGTTCCTCGATATCGAACAGGCATTCGACTCGATTAATTGGAGCTACCTTTGGCGGGTACTGTTTAAGATGGGCCTAGGGGAAGGATTTGTCAATTGGATAAAGCTGCTGTATGTGCATCCGATGGTGAGGGTTTGCACTGGGTGATATGTGTTTGATGCATTTCCCATAGTAAGGGGGACGTGCCCACTTTCCCCGAGCCATTGGTGTGTCATCTGCGACAATTGCTGGATGGACAGGGTATCCAAGTAGGGAGTTCGGAGCATGTAGTGTCACTGTACGCCGATGATGCGCTAATATACATAAACCGACCGACTCAGTCATTGCCGACATTGTTAGCCGCGCTGGCCCAGTTCGCAGGGGCCTCTGGACTTCACATTAATGAAACAAAGTCACAGCTCTACGCGATAGGGATGGACAGAGACTGGACAGGGGACCAACGTCCAGTTTTAGAGTTGCCTTAGGTTGAGGACACGATCCGCTATCTGGGGATATGGGTCGGGAGGACAGAGGCAGTGTTTTATCGACACAATATGGGGAGGGTAATTTGAGGGCTGCAGGGTAGCATAACTTTTTAGAACACTCTTAACCTATCCCTGATGGGAAAGATTGCGTTAATAAAGATGGTGGTCCTTCCCAGATGTCTCTACACCATGCAAGGCTCCTTATTTGAAATTTCGCACCGGGTATTTAGGGAGCACGATAAAATGCTGGTCCAATTATTGTGGAATGGAAAGCGATGCAGGGTTAGTTTAGCGGTCATGAAGCGCAACTGGGGTAAAGGGGGGTTGGAAATCCCTGACTTGGAACTTTATTATTTTGCATCGCAATTGCAACATGCTATTGCTTGGCTGGACACAGACCCTTCCTGGGAGAGGTCCTTGTTGGCAGGTACGTACAGAAACCGGCAGCTGGGGCGCTGTTCTGGTGGCCTCACGGAGCACGGTTCCCCTTTGGTGCGGCTCGGAGCTGCAATTTTGACCCGAGTGGAGAATAATTTGGGACAGACCCTTTGCCCCGGAGGCGGACCTCTGGACGATGCCGCCCTTTGCTTGGATTGACCAGGTGATGTCAGTTGAGGCCTGGAAGGCCGGAGGATGCTTAATGTTGTTGGACCTCTACCCGAATGATACAATTATCAAGTATCAGGAGGCGGTGGCCACCTTTGATTTGGGAGCAGGGCAATTCCTGCAGTACGCCAAACAGCGGGCAACGGCCCACATTCCCAGACGCCCTGGGGCACTCCCATACTCTGGTCACCATGATCGCTATGGCTGGAGGGAGAAAGTGTGTTACCCACCTCTACAGAGCATTGAGGGACGACAAAATGAACGGCCCTCTACACATAGAAGATAAATGCCAGAAGGTGTGTCCGCGAGAGCTCACAAAGCGAGACTGGGAAAAAATACACGGAAGTGTGCGGAAAGTGGCGGTGAGCAATCGTTTTAAGCAGATCCAGTGCAACATAATACATATGACGTACCTTTCGCCCAGGAGGTTGCATGCCATTGATGGTGCAAGGGACCCTCACAGCCCCAGATGCCACTATGATACGGCAGATTTTCTGCACATGGTTTGGACATGCTCGAAGATTCAGCCATATTGGGGGGAGGTTCTTGGGGATCTGACCCGAATTACGGGATGGTCTATAGAGCTAGATCCGAGTGCTGGTTTACTGGGCTTGATCCCTAAGGACCCGAAACGGAAGACAAGCAGGCGGTTCCTGATCCTGGGTCTTGGTATAGCCAAGAGGTGTGTTGCGATCCACTGGTTATCGCCACAGGGACCAATACTGGCCAAATGGAGGGCGGATTTATGGGAATGGGCCCTGGCAGAGATGGGGCATATGAGAAATACCAGGAGAGATCCCAAGCTACCCGAGATGCTACTGGCATGGGGAGTGATGATGATACAAGAGATAGGGGTCAGGCCTCCCAAAGCTCTATAGACAGTGAGGTTGAACCATCCGTCAGAGAGGGGAGGTCCCCGGGGCAGGAGAGAGAGACGCAGGATGAGCCCGCATGATTACCAAGTTATATGGATCCTGAGTTACATTGACCCAGTGGTGGGGGTGTTGGGGTAGGGAAGGGGTGGTTGGGGGTAGTGGGGTGGGGGGGTTTCCTATAGTTGGATAAGTTTTGAGGGGGAACATTTCATGAGACGGTTAACTGAAGATAACGTTGAGGGTGGCAAATCTAGTCATTATCGATGGCGTATATTCTTATAGTGTTGTTGTTCGCCTCCGCTGCGGTGGATGAAATGTAACTATGCTGTTATCAATATGCACTGCAGATTTGGAGAAAACCCAATAAAGAAATCAAAACAAAAAAATCCATTGGCCAATTTAAAATATGCATACTGTCCACAGATAAAGTACACTCCAGGAATCATAGGATCCCATTCCTCCAAGAAAAGATCATTCATCCACCTCACATCTTAAAATAGGTTCACATTCAGGGCCGGCTAAGAAAGGAAACCAGCCTTGCAATTAAGTCGGACCAGCCATGGGGGCAGGGGGGGTTGGGACGGGTGCTGGTGGCAAACAATGCTGCTGCTTTTGGTACAGTAGGCGATATTGCAGTACTGCTGCAAAACCGCCCCCTTGTACCAAAAAAGGCCCCCACCGGTCCAAAACCGGCCCCACCCTTCCGGCCCACCATGGAAACAACCAATGCCCACTACAGCTAGTCCGGCCCTGTTCCCATCGCTCTTCCATAAAAATAACTGGTTCAAATTACTTTGATCAATGTGTATACACAGCTTTCTCTTATGTTGCCAATCTAAAGTCTAGGAAGGCAAAATTTGCTTCACCTTATGTTCAATTTCTTCACTACTCCAGATGTGGTGCCTCTGAAGATCTTCAGATTTTGACTCTAGAGCTCTCCTTCAGTAATCCACTAGATTTAATAATTACTTCTCCACATCTGCAAAACATACATCAGTAGTGTTCAAGTGATGGACAGAAGAAAGGCTATATTGTTTTGTTAATCATCATATGTTTCTTTCTTGATATTCTTTCCATTTAGAACGTGGCCTTTTCTTATCAAGAGTCCGAAAAGATATAACAATCTAACATTTGTGGAGGCAATGAACACCTTCCAATGGTCTAAAAAGAAAGGAATGTCATTTAACGAGCGAATCCTTCGTGTGCCAGTAAATGTGAGATGCTCAAAGCATGAGAGTGAAGAGTGGTCGGTAAGTCTGTATTCATTTCAGATTTATTTAAAAAATAGAGATACTAGTGTCCTCAATGGCATCAGTAGTGCATCAAAGTGATACTCTTAGGATGCTGATCTTATGGATAGCTGCAGCTGTAAAAAATAAAGTTTGGGTAAGAAGTTCAATAAGACTCACAAGAAGCATTTTTCCATTTCAAATTCCCGGATTTCGAACTTGCATTTTATACTTGAATCCAGATTCTTCTGCTGTGGCTGCACTTAAAGAAATGTCAATACCTCTATGATGTAATATTTGCTTATTTTAAATCTTACTTTGATTCTGGTGCCTACTGTTATTCACAGTTCATCTGTTACATCATAATAATAGGTTACAGTAAGGCAAACTCCCTAGTCCTGATCCATACGGTCATTCCAGGGCTCCAGCCAATTCCGTATTCATACACCATAATTCTTCAGTACTTTTTCAAGTAAGACTTTCAAGTTAGTTTATTCAGACAGTCACACATTAAACGTACTAAATATATCATCAGTCATAAAATGAGCTAGTTTGTGTACATGACCTCTATAAGTAATGAATAAATGAATGCTGCAACACTGTTCCCTGGGAGTTGCTGTGCTCCCAAAATGGTCCGACAGCTGTACTTGTAATAAGGCGGTTGGACCACTGGTGTGGTGGTCCCCATCCACCACCCCACCTCGGGATGGACCACCGAACTTGTAATCAGGCCCTAATTGCAACCGTAGAATCATATGAGTTTGTACACCCACCTGGCAGTGTTCTAACAAGAAAGCATTTTTCTTGCATCAAATAACACTGAATTAAAACAATGATTTCCTTACAAACTGCCAACATCGACAAGTTTAGTGGGAATTCCTGAGAGTTCTCTAAAGGTTTTGAAGAAGGCAAATAGACAGACTTTTGCATTACAACTGGCGGAAAAGGAAATGCATTAGTTGTGGTCTTTGGTTAGGTTTGTAAATCTCTCTCTCTCATCAGTGTACCAAATCATGAGTTAATCTGGATAGATACTGAATTTTAAAGAAATAATGGCTTTATTCATTTCATGAGAAGAGGTATGCAACAGTACCTTGAGACCGGAGTATGTTATTACGATTTAGAGATTAGCTTGTGAAATATAGTTTACCCTGCTACTGGGTTTTGATTTTTTTTTTATTGAAATAAGCAGATAAAACTGATACATCAAATTCGTCATGGTTATTTCATTTTCAACAAGAGGCTTATCCAAATATTTCAATAAAATAGCAGAGTATACATACACTGTTAGATGAGCCAGTTGGATTTGCAATACAAAAGAAATAGACCTCCAATTCATTTATCAGACCTTTCTTACCCTTAGTGTCTTTTATATTATGTTATAAAAACATGTAAATAAATTATGCAATCCGAAACAATCTTTTTCATCATTATAAATTTGATATAGCATCTAATCATAAATATATCTAGAAAGTGCATCTATGCATAAGTCCCAACCTTGAGTATATTATACTTAAAGTGCAAATGTGCATAAGCGCATATATAGCATATGTAATACTTAAACTGCAAAGATCACAAATTTAGCAGCTACGGATTCCATACGATTATATCCTATAAAGTGCTTGTGTGCATTTTAGAGAAAAAATTATTTATTGTTTTGGGAGAAGGTCCGGACATGCAGTTCGAGATATTTATCATAAATTGCTAGGAAGCGGCAAACCTTTTAAGGCCCCCCACCCACCCTGCTAGCAATTGCTTCCTCAAAGTTTTGAGTTCGAATCACTTAATTATACCATTCCTGATAAGTTGGTGTTCTTTTAGTCCTTCAATCCTGGAGGATCAAGGAGCGAGCCACTAAAGACATAATAGTTATGAATACATCAGCACCTTTTCTCATGAATTGGCATTGCCTCTGGAGGTTAAGCACAAATAGTGCTACCCATACATTAGGTTGTATCTGTATATTTAGCCCCCTGCTCAAGGCTTCAAACACTTGTTCACAAAACATTTTTATTCCAGGGCAGGTAAAAGAAATATGGAGCCAGTCTCTGCTTCAAAACAATGATCTTCCACCTCCAGATACATCTTTGACAGGGTTCTAGGGGTATAGTATGCCATCCAGCGAGCTAAAAATACATTATCTTGTAATTTGCAGCTCTTAAAGCTGAATTTACAAATTTCGAAATCATCTGTCATTCTATTTCTGAAAAAAATACACTGGGTAGTCAAGGATATCTTCTCCAGAAATGTATTTGTCAGGGGCCATTCCGTTTGACTCCTTTATGGCCTATACCAATTTCCTATCCCCTTCATTCTCATCTTAAAAAGAGCGGTTGGTGTTGGTGAAGAGATGAAGCTCGTTGGAATATAATTTTTTTTTAATAATGCACGATCTGAAGAAATCCATAATAAAACAGCTTACAACAATCGCCAAAACTTCCTTGGATGTTCTGCCAGATAAATCGCCTAAAAGGCATTTCTAGTTCCTTAAAATATAGCATTAATTTTAATCGGTATAATAGAAAAGAGAAAAATCAATAAAGGTAAAATAGCCATCTTGATCAATGATATACACTCTATCAATGTAAGAGGGAGAAATGTCCATTTATCCATCAATTCCTTGATTTTACTCAACGTTGGTTCGTTGTTCAGTCTATAAAGTTCTTCATATGGGTTTGTCACTCTAACCGGATGTATGACATTACAACGCATGCATTTACCACACATGCCTTTACAACGCGGTTTTTACAATGCATGCCTTTACAACGCAGTTGGTCAACCGTCAGCTTTCTTATCATCTAGAGTCCAACCACCTGTTGGGAGACTCCCAGACTGGTTTCCGCCCCGGCCAGGGAACGGACACAGCCCTACTGGCAGTAGTGGAGGAAGCAAGGAGCACTCTTGATACAGGAGGGTCAGTGGCAGTGATCCTCCTGGACTTGAGTGCTGCCTTTGACACTGTAAGTCATCAGGTGCTCCTCCAACGTCTGTCAGAGGTAGGTGTCTCAGGGACGGCCCTGAAATGGTTGGAATCCTTTCTCTCCAACCGTTTTTACCAAGTCTGGGAAGGGGCAGAGCAGTCGACCCTATTTCCTCTTCAATGTGGAGTCCCGCAGGGCTCTTCGTTGAGCCCTACCTTATTTAATATATACATGACTCCACTTGAAAGAGTGGTCGCCCCTTCAGGGGTGAAGATCATCAGCTATGCTGATGATACTCAGCTGGTGGTGGGCCTCACTCAGTTGGCGGAACAACCTGAAGTCTTACACGACTGCCTTGCTAATGTGTATCGCTGGATGTCTCACTCTGCCTTAAAGCTTAATGGAGGAAAAACCGAGCTGATGCTCTTGGGTAATTCCAGCCCCTCTATTATTGCTAGTTGTTGGCCCCGGTCTCTGGGTGACCCGCCGTCTCCCAAGAAGGAGATCAAGACCTTGGGAGTGTGGCTGGAGGAAGATCTGTCCTTTAGGACCCACGCCAGGAAGACCGCGGGGGTCTGCTTTGGTCTGCTGCGGTCAGCCCGTAAGGTGTTACCACTGCTCCCTGATTCAGCAAGGAAGCTTTTGATGCGTGGTTTAATCCTATTGAGGCTCGACTATGGGAACGCGCTGTTTCTTGGTGCTCCCGAAGCGACTTTCAAAACCCTCCAACAGGTGCAAAATGCAGCCGCAAGAGTCTTAATGGATGTTCCCAGAAGGCAGTCTGCCGCCCCGGCCCTCAAAACGCTTCACTGGCTCCCTGTGAAGGAGCGGGTGAAATTTAAAGCGCTATGCACGGCTCACAAAATCCTGCATGGTAAGGGCCCCCCCATCCTTTTTAACTTGGCCCGTCCTTATAAGCCCACACGTCCTTTGCGCTCTGACCAAAAACATCTTCTGCAGTCAGCGAGAGTAAGGAGAGCTCGCTCTGGGGGCAGGCGTTTCTCAGGGCAAGTGGCGACTCTGTGGAACTCTTTGCCCCTGAAGATTCGTTCAGAGCCCAAGATCCTATTGTTTAGGAAACTTCTGAAGACCTATTTGTTTCCACAGTAATGATTGGACTTGAGCCTCTCCTCTTGGCCTGTTTCGCGCCGGGATGCCCCTGGGTAATCTGAGCGCGCTATAAATTTCATATAGTAAAAATAATAATAATAGTGCTTTGGGGCGCTGGATAGTGAATTGTTTAATTTACTATTCCAACTCCAGTCCCCGTGGATAGTAGGGAAGGTGTTGGATAGTAAATTAAACCTATTCCCTATCCTAGAGCGCCCCCCAGCGCAATGCGTTGTAATGGTTTGCGTTGTAAAAGTTGCGTCGTAAAGGCACTGCGTGGTAAAAGTTGCGTTGTAAAGGATGTTTCCCCTCTAACCCCTAGATAGCGAATTGGTTGATTATGCAATGGCTGTTGCTGAAGATTTAGAGGGAGTGCGATATGCTGGGCATTAAATACAAGCATTTCTGTCGTGCTATGATTGATCTTATAGCCCCCTATTGCTTGAAAACAATCAAATTCTACCAATAATTCTTCAAGGTTTTGTCTTTCTGGCCTGAGATAGTGTACTATATCATCCTCGAATAGCTTTAATTTAAACATTCCCAGAATTGGTGGCTCCACGCCCCTATTATCAGTTTATTGGTCTAAGCGCAGAAGGACCGCGACTGCTGCATCTGTGGCCTTATGACCACTAGGTCCCGAGTTTTGGAAAGGGACTGGAAGTGTGGTTGCTGCAGTCCAGCGGTGGTGGGCAATGTATTTCTATATATATCGATTCCTGTGTGTTCCATCCGACTGCAAATGAGTCGAAGGCACAAATATGCATGATATATATGAAAAAATGCCGCCTACCCATTGCCAGGGTCCAGACAATACATGGGCAGTTCTGGTAATGGGTACATGGTACCAAAACACTTACCTGTATTTCACCGAAGACGGGGTCGCATTCATCTGGGTTGAAGATGCTCCTCTGTAGGGGGAACCTGGAGAAAGGGATCCACATCAAAACCTGCTGGGAAGAACTGAATGGGGAAAGTATTTAACCCAAATCCTTCATTTTCGCTGACCTATTGGTGGTGGTACGACCACTGCGGTTGGCTTGTCTGGAAGTCAACTTGTAATATGGGCATCCATGTTGCACCTCTGTACTGCCCAATGGAGGCTGCCTTCCCCCGACCACGACTCCGGCTGGCTGTACAGCCACAGTCTTCACACAGTCAATCTGTCCTGCTCGTAATACGGTACATAGCTCACTGCAGTCGGACCGCTACCGCTGAGACAACAATCCACGGACCACGGAACTCTTCAAAAGACCCATAGAACTTTTTAATAAGATTAGAAAAGGCTATTGTGATATCTACCTTAGGAACTGTCTATTGGCAAAGCATATTAAAACTGCTGAAGACCCCAGTCATTGTATTTTATAAAGGTAAAAAAAAAGTTTACTGATTGGTAAATAAAAACCTTGTCAAAGGTGGAAATAAAATGAGGAGCAATACACTCAACAATTATAAAAACTAAGAAATCTTTACTCACAGACATCCTAAAATCATGTAAATATGAAATCCAAAGGTAAAAAGCAAATTACAAATAATAATAGAGTCAATCAATCAATCAGGTGTTTGTTAATTGCGACTACTCACCCGTAAGGGTCTCAAGGCGCTGGTGGTGGGGGGCGCAGGTTCCAGTCCATCAAGGAAGGGGTCTGTTGAAGAGCCAGGTTTTTAGGTTTCTTACGAAGATGGGAAGCAATGTTGTCTGTCTGAGGTGGAGCGGAAGGACGTTCCAGCCTTTTGCCACGAGGTAGGAGAAGGAGTGGCCTCCCGATCTGGTTTTTCTGGTGCGTGGGACCATGGCATAGGAGAGCTGGGCTGATTGTAGGGTCCTTTAGGGTGCGTGGAATTCGAGTTGGCTGCTCGGAATTTGAGTCGGCTGCGCAGGTATGCTGGTCCGGTGTCGTGGAGGGCTTTGTGTGCATGGGTGATCATCTTGAATGTGACTCTTGCCTCGATGGGGAGCCAGTGGAGTGTGCGCAGGTGCTGGGAGATGTGGCAGTGTTTTGGCAGGTTGAACACCAGTCTTGTGGCGGCGTTCTGGATGTTCTGGCGTAGAGTGCGTTGCCATAGTCGAGTCTGCTGGTGACCAGGGAGTGAGTGACGGTCTTTCCGGGTTCAAGGGGGATCTATTTGAGGGTCTAGCGTAGGAGACGGAGGGTGTGGAAGCAGAAGGCCGAGACTGAGTTGATCTGGCAGTCCATTTTTAGCTCGGAGTCCAGGATGATTCCCAGGTTGCATGCGTGGTCCCTGGAGGTGGGCAGGTTTCCAAGGGCGGGGGGCCACCAGGTGTTGTTCCAGGTGTCTGGGTTTAGGCCCATAATGAGTACTTCTTTCTTGCTGGTGTTTAGTTGTAGGCAGCTGTTCTTCTCCATTTGGCAACGGCTTCCTTGCCTTCTTGAAAGTTGCGTCTGGCGGTGTTGGGTCCGTTGTAAAGGGAGAGGATGAGTTGGGTATCGTCTGCGTATTATAATAATCCACATTTGTATAGCGCACAATCACCCGTTAGGGTCTCTAGGCGCTAGGGGGCCGTCGGGAAGATTAAGCAAGCTATTGCCCAGAGTCGCATGGTGCTGGGCTAACCTGCCGCCGGAGCCGGGGATCGAACCCTGATCCCCAGATTCCAGCGTCAGTCGCTGGAATAGGTACATAGGTTCTGACGATGGGGGCGAGCAGAGCCATGTAGACGTAGAAGAGCATCGGGGTGAGGGAGGAGCCCTGGGGGAGGGTCCGAGAGGAAGGGGAGAGTCTGATCCGCTGTGTTCTGCATAGAGGAAGGAGCTGATCCAGTAGAGGGCCATGTCCTGGATCCCTGCGTCATGAAGTCTGCGTATCAGGGTGTGGTGGGAGATTGTGTCAAATGCCGCTGAAAGTTCGAGGAGGATGAGGGCTACTGTTTCTCCTTTGTCCAGTAGGGTGCGGATGTCGTCTGCGGTGAGCAGGGCGGTTTCTGTACTGTGCTTTTTCGTGAAGCCGGAATGGGAGGAGTCAAGAATGTTGTGCTCTTCGATGAAAGTGGCGAGTTGGTTGTTGAAGGGTTCTCTTGATGACTTTCACCAGGAACGGGAGCGGGGAGATGGGTCTGTAGTTTCTGAGGTCGGTGGGGTCCGCCGAGGGTTTTTTCAGGAGGGGGTTGACTTCGGCGTGTTTCCAGTCATCGGGGAACGAGGTGGCCACCAGGGAGCGGTTGATGGTGTGGCGGAGCATGGGTGCGATGTGAAGTCATTGTAGGCTCAACTAAGAGTTTTTAAACAGTGCCTAAAAATGTTCTCTCTTACTGGTCATTACATGACTCTTATTATATTTTTTCATCCCCAACTTGAGGCATTCTTATCTGCCCTATAAAACATGCAACCATATAACACATTATTGTATTTCTATCTAGGACCCTAATTCGATATTCCTAATTTATGCCCTTATATGGTTATAATACATAATATCCTTATAAAGGCATAAGAATCATATCCATATTTAGTCGTAGCCCATGCAGTCCACATTAAGCAAGGCTACTTCCACGGGCTCCTAGAAAGTACAACGAGTTCTCTAAACAAACCAAACCTCCAGCAACCTGGGAAATCCCCATGGCTTCTGTTTTGATTTGTCCTAGAACTCCTGTGAGCACTGTAAGAACGGCCAGTTCTTAGTGACATCTTTATTGACGTCTTATGTCCAACCTTACGTCAAACCCGGCACTTTTCAGGTATAAATATACCAACGTTGCCTTAAGCAAACACACGGTGGTGGTTTTGGAGCAGAGCGGCTATCTACTTGCCCGAGAGCCCAGCTGATGCGAGAGCCCACGGACGCCGCCCCTCCCTTTTTACGCACTGAGAGAGACGCTGTCTTTTCTCCTGCAGAGAAATCCAGCTCCGGTGTTCTCAGCCGCCCTCGCGGGATGCTGGGATATCGAGTCCTGAGAGAGAGATACCAGACCTCCTGCTTTCTATTACCCAGGTACGGAGCTGACTAAACCCTTAAAGAGAATTCTTGATTCAGATTCTTGGCAAAACCAACTTAACTTAAACTGCTACTTACTTATTCCTTCCCACGTATTAGGCTTAGGTCAGGTACACCGAGGTAGGCGTATTTAGAAGCACCAGTTGAGTACGTTAGTCAATGTATATATGTGTGTATATATTTTATCCATTTTAAAGTATCATATGGCTAAGAAACCATATCAATGCTTTTACAGTATTATTTCATAATACTCCTTTTACTGTACGCACTTTACTTTACTATAAGTATTGCAATTGTGGCAATTCATTTCTCTTGCATGAGAAAGAAGACTGCTCAATAAATAACACCTTTTATTGAAAATGCCCGTCTCTCTATTTCTCTGCACTCTGGTGAAACTAAGTACGCACAATTGACTGAGTGAAATAGCTGTCTATTGTTTTCACACGACTCTAGAGATACACTCTTATTCTGAGGGAGCAAAGTTGTCATGTTTTATGGTTGTGAGAAGCTAATCCCTTCTTGTCTATCCAGGGAAGTTAAACTCCTCCTTGTTTACTCGAAAAAGTTTCTAGTGACCTCTGAGCTAGCTGGCAAAACTAATTAAGTCTAATATAGTCAGTAGAGACCTAGATGACCTCAGTCCTACGTCTAAACTGCTGTTTATATTATTCCAATGCGCAGAGCCTATTGGGAATATAGGAACTACACTACATGGCGCCCAACGTTTGGTAAGGCGATAAATCTAACGCAAGACGTTAGAGTAACTCAGTCGTGCTTTTTCACACAGACCCTTTTCCCGTGAAAACTCCAATAGACGTCTGGAGTGGGTAAAAGGTTAAAATCCGCCGGAACTTAGTAGGAAAAGATTCCTATGTATAGTTTTTGGTTTAGTCAACGTTGAAGGATACAGTGTTCCAAAATATTGTGCACCTAATCTTTGTTTCCTTGAAACCTGATCTGCAACAAAAACCTTTCTGTTAGTAAAAATGACGGAAAGTGAAGACGAAAGGGAGGAAGCTAGAATAGCAGCTCAACTCCTAGCGGATGACACAAGTCTCCAACTGATTAACCCGAATGCTATACTCATTCCGGTCAACATAAGAAAAACTATAACTCTTAAACTTGTAGAAAATGGACTGACATCACGAGGTGGTACAGTCATATTCGTGGTAGAGGCCCATTAATATCGGCAGACAGAGGTATTCTATTCATGGATAAACTTTCCAGCAGCAAACGCTGTAACACACGAATTCCACTATTACAAAATAGAGGAACCTGCGGATGAATACACTCCTTTCGAGGATGTTGAAATCCCATTAAATTACCAAGAGCACCTGCTCTGGTTTAAAGGCGCCTTAAAACATCAAAATCACATCACCAGGCTCGGTCCACTAGGTAGACCAGGAGCAACATGGCCGGTTCTAGCCAGCTACACACCACACCCAGACATTAATAAAATGTCAGGCAAAGAACTCTTAGTTAAAATAAAAGAATTAACAAAGGCATATAGAGAGTTAGTTCAATTGGCAACGGAGGATATAACTTACCTCCAGAAATTGAAAGAAACAGATATAGCAGAACAACCTTTTGAACTTGCCAAAATCATAGAAAAATCCTATGAAGAACTAGGAAGAGATAGTTTGGGTTGGAAACCGGTTAAACCCCAACTAACTGAAAATCCTGAAAAAATATTTATTAAAAATAATCTAAACACTCAAAAAAGAGTTGGGATGGTAATAAACAATCCACTCCCAAAGAAAAAAGATTCCAGTCCAGAGGAAGGTCTCCTCAACGAAGAGAAAGATCTCCAGACCGAGGAAACAAGTCTCCCCAGAGGGAGCCCTCTGAGAAAAGATACAACCTTAGAAATAGGGATAATCTGAAGAAACCTGATAGATATCAAGATATTGATACACGACCCTCTCGATCTTTTCAGACTTCCTCGCAGAAATCGGAAAGAAGAGGACGGTCAGAACACAGGGAAGAGCACGTCAAGTCCAAAGACAAGGAACCTGCTCATCAAAGTAAAAAATTACAATTTCCAAGAAAGAAGGTAGCCAGTATTAAAATAATTAAACATGCCGAGGATACTGAGGACACAACTGAAAAACGGAGAGTGGGCCCAGACAATGCTAGACAGCACAGCAGAAGTGACCATAGCTCGCAAGATCCTGATGAATCTTCTGGAGACAGTGGACACGAATGAATACATTCAAGTGGAAACTGCAGATACCAGAGTTAGCAAACCTCATAAAATATACGAAATAACATTACGTATAGAGGGAGATAAGACTAGGAAAGTAAGGTGTCTCTTTTGGGATAACCTTTCGAAAGGCTATGACATCCTTTTAGCTGAGAAAGACTGGCCACCAGAGTTTGTCAATACGCAAGAAAATGGGCAGTGGCCCAAGCTCCTGCATTATATAAAAATCAAGTAGGATGGGATGAGGACTCTTCTCCTCACAAAATGCAGTTAAAATGTCAACCCACTGCACAAAGGCAGTACCCAATTAAACAAGAAGCTAAAAAGCAAGTCAGGGAGATCTTAGATCAACTTGAATACCAGGGGGTGATTGAAACATGCACCTCACAAATGAACAATCCTTTGTTTCCTGTCTCCAAGCCAGACGATTCATATCGTCTAGTATTGAACTACAGACACCTTAACTCATGTTGCAAAACGTTTGCAGTGCAAAATTCACACAGTGCAGCACTAATGAATAACATTGTGCGCAAAAAATACAAAACGACATTAGACATCTCTAATGGATTCTTTTGTCAAAACATTGCACCTGAAAGCAGGTATTTGACCGCTTTCTCAATAATGGGGTCACAAAAAAAATTCTGTCGACTCCCACAGGGATTCAAGAATAGCCCAGGATTATTCTCAGCAAGGGTAACAGAGTTACTACAAATATATGATGATGAGGCATTATCTTATGTCGATGACATCTATCTCACAGATGATGACCTGGATACTCACTTGAAAAGAGTGAACACCATAATACTTGGGTTCGCAGCTGAGGGTTACAAATTCAACTTTAAAAAGTCACGAATTGAGGAGGAGCCTAGCGCGGGATCAAGATGGCCGCGTGATCGTGTAGCTCCGTGAGACCCGCTCCGCCGCTCGTCTATCCTGTCATATATCCTGTTACCAGACGACAACATTCGATGGGTGATTGATGTGGCTGCGTCCTGGTGCAATTGTGGCCCACGGGATCCATTCCTACCCCCTCGAATCGTCGTCCGAAATTTTGGGCCTACCCGTCGCCGGCGCAGCGGACCCTGGTGTCGTTGGTGGCCGGGACCTAATGCGACAACAGCGGCATGTCCCACCGGAAGTGGTGACCCCACCTCAGCTCGCCCTTTGAATTGACTATTGGTGCTGGGCACATCGGAAGGGGTACCCACCTTCCCGCTTGACGACTCGCGGTTGGGCTCCCGAGCGTCTGTGAGTCTCCTCCTTTATATCGCTGACTTTATTCTCGGAGTCCCCGGAGATCGCCTCGTCATGGCTGCCAGAGCGGACTCGGAGAAATCTTTTCCTAAAGGTGGCAGGACTCAGAGGTCCGTCCAATCTAATAAACTGGACAAATATACTGTGCCTCGGGGGTCTCCGGCTGACCAGAAGTAGCCACCGGTCACTGAGGCCACCTCGCCGAAGGGCGGCACAGAGCCTTCTTTGCAGGACATTATGGATGTGGTCACCAGAATCGAAACCTCTATGGTGACTAGAATAGATGCACTTGATCACAAGATGGACTCGGTTAAGATTGACTTTAACCTCTTGCGCACGGATCACGCCAAGACGAGCGAAAAAGTAAAGTCCCTCGACAGCCTGACCTCGAGCCTGGTTGATGATACCGCTGAGCTGGAGAGAGAAGTCCGAGCCCTTCAGGCTGCCCGTGACGAAACCAGGAGGCTTCTCGATGATTATGAGGGGCGCAATCGTCGAAATAATGTCCGCATTTTGGGTGTTCCTGACAATGCGGAGTCGCATACGCCGGACCTATTTGTTGAGGACCTAATCCTTAACCACCTGAAACCGAAGGGCCTCAGTAAGTTTTTTACAGTGGAAAGGGCTCATAGAGTGCCAGGGGGCCCGCCGAAAACAGGTGCACAACCACGTCCCTTGATCGCCCGGGTGCTGAACTTTCGGGACCGGGATGCTATTCTGCAGGCCTCGCGGACGGACGGCCCTCTGCGCTATGAAAACGTCACAGTCTCCTTTTTCCCGGATTTTACCCAGGCGGTGCAGAAGATGAGGCAGAACTTCCTCCACGTTAAACGGAGGTTGAGAGACAAGGGGATCAAGTACTCTATGTTATATCCTTCTAAACTGCGAGTTGAAGCGAATGATCGAACTTGGTTTTTTGATAAGGCCGAGGTGGCCTCGGACTGGTTGGACACTGTTAGACCGGATGACGCTGGGGGTCCTCGACCTGGCACGGAAGATACACGGCACGATCCGGAATGAGGACTTTATTTTTGATTATTCTTCACTACTGAAGCGGGGGGGAGAGGAGTGACCTTTTGGTGCATTATATTTGTAACATGTTGGACTGTATTACTTGTCTCCTGGGATGTATATTCTTGGGGTTGGGTTGCGGACTACATGGCAGGCGCCTCCTCTTTCTACTTTTAGTAACCATTGTTGGGTGGGGCGACAGGCACACTGCTAGTTGGGTTTGGGGCGTAGTCTTGATGCAGGGGTGCAGGGAGGGGGGCGGGCTTCTGAGTTGGGGAGGTGGGTTGTTCCGGGGATTTTGTTTACAGTTTTGTTTCACATTGCATTGGGTTCCGAATGATGTGCGCATGTGTGATGGAGTTGGGTAAATGTCTGGTTCCACAGTGAGGCTGGGGATTCGGGTGTTGAGTTGGAACGTAAATGGCTTGGGAGACAAGATCAAACGGGGCATGGTTAGCCAGTTTATCAGGCGCCACTCGCCCGATGTCGTGCTTCTCCAGGAAACTCATCTTGTCGGCAATTGCTGTATGGCACTTCATAGAGGGGGCTAAAGATTGATTGCGCACGCTGGGTTCAAGACTGGCTCCCGGGGAGTTGGGATTTTGGTGAAGAAGGCTCTTCCTTTTGAGGTGCACGCTACATGGTCTGATCAGAGGGGCAGATATGTAGGGGTATCGGGGAGATTGAGGGGTAAAGTAGTGACTTTCCTTTCTGTTTATGTTCCCCCTGCCCTGCAATCCGATACATTCAAAGACCTTGCACATGTATTTCTTACACTCCCACTGGGCCTCCTGCTTCTGGGTGGGGACTTTAACACTGTTTTGGATGGTGGTCTTGATTATGTCCCGCAGAGGTCGCTACCCCCGGCGCGCCGGTGGCTGGGGGAGTTCTTAGCTTCTCTGAGTCTGGTTGATGCTTGGCGCCTTTTGAATCCTACGCTTAGGAGCTATACTCATCTATCGGCTGCTCATGGGTCCATGTCACGGCTTGACCATGTCGTTTTACCGGCGGCACTGGCAGATAGTGTGCGGGAAGCGCGCCACCTGGGTAGAGGTATATCCGATCATTCCCCGGTTTGGGTCCGTATTGAGATGGGACAGCCCATGGTTGGTAGGGTTGCGCCCATCAATGCCTGGCATCTTCGTGACCCCGCTATTAAGAAGGAACTATGTGGCGCCTCCGAACGTTACTTTCAGCATAATCAGGGGACGGTAGACTCGGCACGGACAATGTGGGAAGCATACAAAACTGTTCTCCGTGGTGAGGCGCTGTCTCTCATTGCTGGTAAAAGGAAGAGGCGCTTGGCCGCTACAACGGCGGCGGAGGTCATACGTTTAGAGAGGGAAGCCACGACTTCGGCAACGGCTGAGCTTTGTCATCACTTGCGTCTTAAACAGGACGAGTATCGTGAGTTGTCTAGGGAGTCGGCGGTGACACAACATAATGACGTCCAAAGTAGAATTTACGAACACGGAGATAGAGCAGATAAGCTTATAGCCTGGTTGGAACGGGGAGATCGCGCGTCCCGATTGGTCCCTGAGCTTGAGGGTGATGGTCCTGGGACCGTGACGGATCCGCAGTTGATAGCTGACTCGTTTGGTTCTTATTATAGGAACGTCTATTCTTCCTCGAATGTGCACGATTGCTCGGAGCACGCGGATTTGCTCCGAACATTATTATGCCTGTGCTGTCGGAAGACAATCGGAAATATCTGGAGTCCCCGCTCATGGATGACGAAATTGGGGGAGCCATTAGGAGTATTAACTCGGGTAAGGTGACAGGTCCTAATGGCATCCCTATTGAATTATACAAGCTAAATGCGCATAAAATAGCGCCACACCTGCGTGCTATGTTTCTGGAAAGCCGAGGAGTCGGGGTTCTCCCCTATGATCAACGCATTGCCAATATAGTCGTGATTCCCAAACCGGGTAAGCCCCGTGCTTCTCCCTCCTCCTATCGTCCTATTTCCCTGCTGAACGCGGAGCCTAAGATACTAGCTAAGCTGCTGGCAGCCAGATTAGTCAGGGTGATTTCCACTTTGGTACATCCAGACCAGTCGGGATTTATGCCACGCCGTAATACCGCCCTCAATCTGAGATGCCTCCATGGCGTCCTAGGTAGGGCTCGTACATTGTCGCAACCTGCGGCACTGGTGTCACTTGATGCCACCATGGCCTTTGATCGAATTGAATGGTTGTACTTGAAAAGCTGGGTTTCGGACCTGAATTTATTGGGTGGGTGCGTTTACTCTATGCTGCTCCCTTGGCACGTGTGGTGGTGAACAACTGTCAGTCTTGCGATTTTGAGCTGGCAAGGGGCACGAGACAGGGTTGTCCGTTGTCGCCCCTTCAGTTTGCATTAGCTTTGGAACCCTTGGCTGCCTGGATTCGGTGGGAAAGGATGATACGCGGTTTGCGGTGGTCCCCTGAGTGGGAAGATAAGATCTCTCTGTATGCAGATGATGTGCTCCTTTATTTATTTAAACCTCGCTCCTCCCTAGATGTTTTCCTGGACATTCTCAGGGTGTTTGGTGAATTTTCGGGATTCACTATCAACTGGTCAAAATCTGTAATGTTGATGTTATCCGGCGCTCCACGAGTGATCCCGCAGAATTGTCCGCTTCAGGTGACTACTTCCGGTTTTGTCTATTTGGGTATTTATATTTCCCTTGACGCCAAGGCGAGGTACGCGAACAACTTGCAACCGCCCTTGGTTAGATTGCGCACGGAGGTAGAGCGATGGCGGTCATTACCCTTGTCTCTTCTAGGTAGAGCAGTGCTTTTTAAGATGTTGGCCCTTCCACGCTTCTTGTACGTTCTCCAAAATGCCATGGACTCGGTGCCTGCCAGATACTTCCGAGAGGTTGAAGCACTCCAGAGAGCCCTCCTTTTGGGGTGGCAGGTCTCGCATTGCATACACTAAGCTCACCCTTGCCTGGTATGATGGAGGTATTGGTCTCCCCGATCTGCAGAAGTACTATTGGGCCTCCCAACTTGCAGCTATCAATCACATAGTTTATGGCCTTCCGGATGACCCTGGCTATGCCATGGATCGTAGCCTGTCCCCTGGGGGAAATTTGCTCCGAACGTTATATAATCGGCCGGGGCGCTTCTCCCTCACGGGCCCTACTTTGCACGCGGTGAAAGTCTGGCACGCGGCCACTAAATCCCTGGGTTGGGAGGGAAAATTGACCCTTGCCACCCCTCTTTTCGACTCTGCTAACTTAGGTAACTTATGGACTACCAAGGGATTTGATAAGTTCGAACTGATCGGACTCAGTCATGTAAAGGATGTTTGGGGGAAGGGAGAGCTGTTGACCTTTGAAGCACTGCAGGAATGCCATCACCTCCACGCTAGGGAACACTTTCGCTATCTGCAGGTCAGACATGCTCTTTTGTCCCATGTTCCGTTGGGAGGCTCCCTCCCGGAGGCCTCTCCTCTCGAGGATCGTATCTTGGATGGCCATATTCCTGTTAAGACGATCTCCCTGGTCTACCGCAAACTTATTAACCACATGGGTGATCCGCTACAGTCTCTCCGGGAGGCTTGGATGGCTGATGGGCTGGAAATGGATGATGAAGACTGGGATGAGGCGGTTTCTTCTCCACGAGTCGTGGCGGTACAGATGAGGCTACGTTTGGTGCAGTTGAAGGTTTTACATAGATCTTATGTGACTGGTCCTAGATTGGTGAGAATGGGGTGTACGACGAATGGTGACTGTAAGCGGGGATGTGGGGAGGTTGCTACATTTCTCCACATCCTGTGGCATTGTAATTCCATCCAGACTTATTGGCGAGATATACACGAGGTCATGAGGTCTGTATTGGGTTGTGACGTAGGATTGGAGGTGCGTAGGTGCCTTTTGAACATCTGGGAGCCAACAGACCTTAATCAATACCTGAAGCAATGGGTCACGCTAGCCTGTATGGTTGCAAAACGCAACATAGTGCAACTGTGGGGGGCCTCTCAACCGCCTCGGCGTGCAAAGTGGTCTCAGGATCTTGATTGGTGCATGTTTAGGGAGCGTGCGGTGTATGTGGCGAGAGGCTGCCCTGAGAAATGGACGAAGATATGGGGACCGTGGAACGCTTATCGGGGAGATATTTGTATACCTCCGGCCAGGCGACCTGACTCTGACGCCCTGGATTCCCCTTGATCCCCTGATTTTCGTATTTTGCTTTTATCCTGTACCAGATGTCCCTTGCTCCTGGCGCTTTGTAATACTGTCAATTTGTTTCCAATGTAATGCTGTGTTTATTTTATGTTTATTGTTAATAAAAAGAAATATAAAAAAAAAAAGTCACGAATTGGCCATCTAACTGTCCTATTTTTAGGATATGAATTATCAAGTGAAGGCAAAAGCCTAGCAGACAACTTCTTAGAGAAGTGTGCTGTACTCCAAGCACCAAAAACGCTGAAGAACTTACAATCAATACTAGGTTTCCTGAATTTCGGAAGAACATACATTCTAAATTATGCGGAGAGGGTAAAGCCTCTCTATGAATTAATAAGACCTGATTTAGAAACAATCAATTGGACTCAGAAACACACAGAAATTTTAAGATCATTGCAAACAGACATGTTAGCTAAAACAAAATTACAAACTCGTGAAAATATACGCAACCTTGTAATCCGAGTCATCCCAGGAAGATGCGGATTCACGTACCTGATTATAAAAAAGAAGGGAGGTCTCCTTACGTTTCTGATTAAGGGACAAGGAGTAATAGGTAGAAGAAATAAAACAAATCCCTAATAGTACCACACAATGGTTTGTTGTTTATATGCCACCATAACTCAAGAAAACCTTACAAACGTAAACCACATTAACTATTCCACATGATTAAAGAAACCAAAAAAGTTTTATACATTTTTTACAGTTTATTCCATCTTATATAGAATCTCATTAACAAATCACAGTGCCACACAGAAAAGTAAAAAATTTGTACAAATATACATCATTCATAGTATAATACAGTTTGTTAGAAAAACAGTAAAAACTTTATCAAGAGACAGTTAAAAACAAGTTGTCGACGCAGCGTTTCGGTTTTTTATAATGACACCTTCATCAGGACAGGGTTCTTATCAGTTCAAGCATTTCGTTTAGCTTTAAACTATGTTCCTCAGTTTTCAATTCACAAGGTTTTTCATAAACTTTCAGGATGATTCTTTATAGTTTAGATGTGCATATTCCGACACTGGTACCTTTCTTCAATTTTTGGTGTATTCTTTGGAGTAGAGGGCAAGGGAGCCACCGTAATAGGGATTTTGTATCAATGTTCTCTGTAGATAGTACCTTAACAGCAGGGATTCGGCTTAGAGGGCTGCACGTGACTGGATTTATCAATGTTAGCGACGTGTCCCTCAGATGTTCTTATGAGCGGTCTTTCTCAATTTACCATCTCTTTGTTACGAAATTCGGCCTCCCTGCTCCGCTTGCACCTCGTATATTCAGCTTCTCAAGAAGGAACAAACATAGAAGAATAACAAAACTGTTTGTAATGTGCCTCCCCAATGGGGCATATGAGAATGGAGTACTAGGGAATGCAGTGTAGCTATCACCAATACGCCTTGTGTTTTGTTTACCGTTAACATCTGCTGGTATTTCTATTGAGATTGCACAGTTATTTTCCAAAGCCTTGAAGGCTTGAATAGAGCATACTTTACCTCATAAGCTTTCAAGGCTCAGGAGTGAAAGACCTGTCTGGATAATGTTGGTTTAGGGAGAATCAACTCATTTAAGAGACTCGGGGGCTGTTAGTTCACTTTGGTCCATTCAAATTCTGCTTCAATAAGTGCTGTTTGATGACTTTTGAGCTCTACTGGGGCTCACATCAATTTCAATACATTTCCAATAACACAAAGCACATTTCAACCCACAAGGAAGACAAAATGTTTATGTCCAAAATCATAAATATTTATTAAAAGATTTGCAAAGTTACAAACTTCAGTCATCAGGATTAACTGTAATTCTACAGTCAATACATGAACGCATTAGTCAAAATATAATCAAAACAATTCCAACTCATAGGAGGAATGACAAACTATTATAAAGTTGTCCTAAATAGACTGAGGCCTATCCATTCTCCCATAAAGGGGAACTCCCTATACTGCTAATCTAGGGGAAATTTAGAGAAATTATAAAAGTGGGATCTTGCCAGAAAGCCTCTGAAAGGCTGTACAAAGCATCTTATTTAATTGAGGGAATTATGGAATCTGAGTCTAAAGGAAGCGAAAGGATTCTTAATTTAAAGGCAGGCAGAAAGGAATCCGAATCTTTAGTGCGAGAGAAGGGTGAGTCTGAAGGGAATCTGAATATAAACACTGCCAACACATTCTTAAAAAAAACAGGATTCTAACATTATCAGTAACATGCAATTTCGCAAGCATCCAACCATTCAAGTGAAGACAGAAAAGATACAGTTTCTTTTCTTTTTTGTATTAAATATTTTTACTGTCAACAAGGGAGCTTCCTTAAAACTTATTTTTAAAGTGTCTTATAACTTTTAAAAATTCAATAGAAGTACATCACAAACACATATATAAACATACGTAGGACATAACATTGAAAATAATAATAATAAACTTAAGGCTAGCATCTAAATTCCAAATTCCGGATGGCTCCTCTCCCAATTTCATTCTACTCAGTCCCCCTATCTAGTCTATTAATCTTATGTATCTGATAATAAGCTACCCCATATAGCATCAAATTTCATCAGGGAGCGAGCACCTCTTGCCCGAGCTAGGGCTTTCTCCATTTCATAAGTTTCCTTCACTGTAGCCCACCATTCAATGATAGAAGGAGGTTTAGGAGACATCCAAGCCCTGGCTATGGTAAGTTGGGCAGCAACCAATAAGATTGTGATAAGACGTCTCAATCCATGGCTCTTTTCTTTATACCCCAACATGATTTCCATGACTGTAGGAGGGGACTCTGTCCCCAAGCGTAGCCTCATAGCATGGCTTATCGTCTGCCAAATGTTTCTAGCTCTGGACAAGCGGCAAACATGTGTACTATGTTTGGAGCATACACCACACATTTTGGGCATTTATTCCGGTCCCCTTCTTGACCCCCTTGTGCCCAGCTAGCATTCTTCTCTGGGGTGAAATAGAGCATACAGATTGCAGGGAACTGCTGTAATCTTAAACTAACAGAATGGATTGATCTGTCTATAGTTCCTAGTGCCTGATTAATGATTATAGGAGTCATTTTTTTTCCCAGGGTCCAACTCCATCATGCGGCTAGCTTTTCACAACCATTCTATCTAAACATGCCAAGAAATTGATACATAATACTAATTGCTGATTTCGGCTTCTTCCCATGCATGCACTCCCATATATCAGAAATAGATACTGCCGTTAAGGCTGGATGTTTCAGAAAATAGTCTCTAATCTGAAGATGTTTAAAAAAACATATGACCAAGGAGATTGAAAAGAAGCTCTAGATTCTCAAATGTACTAAAGCTGTTGTGATCATCCAAATGCCCCAGACAATGAATCCCATACTCAGCCCATCTGCTAATTGTATCCTGAAATACCTCTGGAAGCATGGGATTGCCCCATAATGGAACTTTGTCATGGAAAAGTGACAAAGCACATTTAGTAAGAATTGCTCGCCAAATGTATACACTGTCCCTGATGGTCTTAAACTGAACCCGTTTGAAATAGTTAGGGTCATTGGCTTTGTATAGAAACATTCGACAGTCAGACCCAAAGACCAAGCAATGACAAAAAATGTGGGTTTCAGGATCCAGGAGACTGCGAAGACGCCCCACAAATGCTGCCCAGTAATACATTTTAAAATCGGGAAAATCTAACCTGCCCTGATTGAACTGAAGCTTCAAAATTCCTATTGGCCGTTGTGCTTTTTTATACCCCCCAAAAAAACTGCCTAACAACTCTTCTAGCTTCCTGAAAAAGGAGTTGGAAAGACGAAGGGGAATTGACCGGAATAAGTATAGAAACTTGAGGAGTACATTCATTTTTAAAATATTGCACCTTCCACTATACCAACTGGGAGCTTATGCCAGCTTTTCAATCGTTTAGCTGTAGCTTCCAACAAGGGTTCATAGTTTATTGCAGGTATACGTTCTACCTGCGACGTAATACGTACCCCTAGATACGTGACTACAGGGCAAACACCCACTATAGTTCTGTCAGGCAGGTAGTTGAGAAGCACTTGTGTCTTCTTGACATTTAACATGTAGCCTGAAAAAAGGCCAAATGCACTTGCTTCATCTTCAAAGAGGTTTATTACAGTTGCAGGTTCGGTAGTGAAGACTGCTATGTCATCTGCGTAGGCAGTGACTTTAAGCTGACTTGCTCCTGACGTCAGCGGTACGATTTTTGAGTTGGAATGTAGTGCCCAAATAAATGGCTCAATATACAGAGCAAATAGCAAAGGAGAGGGTGGCATCCCTGCCTGGTACCACTTAATATTGGAAAAGGTGGTGATTGTAAGCTAGCATAGAGTAGTTTGGCATGAGGTTTACTACACAGAGCTTGTATCCATTGCCTAAATCTCCCTCTCAAACCAAATGCTGCAAGTGTAGCCCACACATAGTCACAAACAACCTGGTCAAAATCTTTTTTGCCATCTAAAAAGACCCTGCCCAGACTCACTGCTGACTTCCTAGATCAAAAGCCCCCACTGCAGTATTGATATGAGCAGTAGTATCTCTACCCTGGATGAAGCCATGCTGCTGACTGGATACCAATTTCGGGCATTATTGGGGCAAGGCAAGTAGCCAAAATGTTACCAAAAATGTTGGCGTCTGAGTTCATGGGAAAAAACGTTCGGTAAGAACCACACTCCTCTGGTGGCTTGTCCTTTTTTTTTTAATAAAAAAGACTATATTTGTCAAATACCAAGATTCAGGGGCCCTTCCGCTAGACCTTATATATTGTATAACCTCCTCCAGAGGTGGGACAATGATGCTCTTGAAAGTTATGTAAAACTCAGCTGATATGGAATCCTAACCAGCAGCCTTCCCAGAGGGTAGGCTAGATATTGTCTCTGTTATTAAGGCGTGTGTAATTTCATTTTCCAATAAGACCGAGTCTTCCTCCCTCAAAAGCAGGAGACTTCTCCTCTTGAGATATTGCTGCAAACCTTTCTCTTCTGGTAGTGTAGTTTGCGCATACAACTTTTGTTAAAACTTAGAGAATTGCTAAACTATGGCCTGCGGGTTTGTATGCAAAATACCATTTGTCCCTTTTATAGCCTTTATCTGAGTTTTAGCTCTGTTGTATGCTACCTGATGGGAAAGCACCCTCCCAATTTGATCGCCATATTCATATTTTAGGGACCAGTGCTTATTATAGCTCACAGCAGTTCTCTCCCGTAACGACCTACTCATGGCCGTCCTTGCATCTAATAAGGAGATAGCAAACACAAGGCGATGATGAACGGAGTGCTGAAACTTTTCAGACACTCAACCCCAGTCACAGATCTGGGTTGAATCTATCATCATTCTTTAGCTCACTTTGCCACCTCATTTCAGATCCAGCTATATGCAAATCAGTCTTGACCCTGTGCCTCATGGGAACAGTCCAGCCCGAACTGCCAAGTCAGGTCTTCCCTGAACCGGAAACAAGCATCCTCGGGCTGGTTTCTGGGTAACACCCTTCATCAGCCAGGCTAGCTTGAATCCAGTGGCAAAGTGAGCAAGGGACCCATGTCTGGACATACCCTGCCAACTTGGGGCGAACAAAGCAAACACAAGGAAATGATGAATGGAGACCTGAAACTTTTCAGACACTCACCCCCAGTCATGGATCTGGGTAGAATCCATCATCATTATTTAGCTCAATTTGTCACCTCAGTTCAGATCCAGCTATATGCAAATCAGTCTTGACCCTGTGCCTCATGGGAACAGTTCAGCCCGAACTGCCAAGCCAGGTCTTCCCTGAACCGGAAACAAGCGTCCTGGGACCGTTTTCTGGGTAACACCCTTCATGAGCCAAGCTAGCTTGAATCCAGTGGCAAAGTGAGCATGGGACCCACATCTGGGCATACCGTGTCAACTTAGGGCAAACAAAGCAAACACAAGGAGATGATGAATGTTGTGCTGAAACTTTTCAGACACTCACCCTCAGTCACCGATCTGGGTTGAATGCATCATCATTCTTTAGCTTACTTCGCCACCTCAGTTCAGAACCAGCAATATGCAAATCAGTCTTGACCGTGTGCTCATGGGAACAGTCCATCGGGAACTGCCAAGCCAGGTCTTCCCTGAACCGGAAACAAGTATCCTGGGACCGATTTCTTGGTAACACCTTTCATCAGCCTGGCTAGCTTGAACCCAGTGGCAAAGTGAGCAGGGAACCAACGTCTGGGCATACCCTGCCAACTTAGGCTGAATAAAGTAAACACAAGGAGATGATGAACAGAGTGCTGAAACTTTTCAGACACTCACCCCAGTCACAGATCTGGGTTGAATCCATCATCATCCTTTAGCTCACTTCGCCACCTCAGTTCAGACGCAGCTTCTTGCAAATCGGTATTGACCCTGTGCCTAATGGGAACAGTCCAGCCCAGAATACCAAGCCAGGTGTTCCCTGAACTGGAAACAAGCATCCTGGGTTCGGTTTCTGGGTAACACCCCTCATCAGCCAGGCTAGGTTGAATCCAGTGGCAAAGTGAGCAAGGGACCCACATCTGGGCATACCCTGCCAACTTAGGGCGAACAGAGCAAACACAAGATGATTAACGGAGAGCTGAAACTTTTCAGACACTCACCCCCAGTCACAGATCTTCGTTGAATCCATCATCATTCTTTAGCTCACTTCGCCACCTCAGTTCAGACCCAGCATTTTTGCAAATCAGTCCTGACCCTGAGCCCGAACTGCCAAGCCAGTCTTCCCTGAACCGGAAACAAGCATTCTATGATCGGTTTCTGGGTAACACCCTTCATCAGCCAGGCTAGCTGAATCCAGTGGCAAAGTGAGCAAGGGACCCACGTCTGGGCATACCATGCCAACTTAGGGCAAACAACGTAAACACAAGGAGATGATGAAAGGAGTGCTGAAACTTTTCTAACACTCACCCCCAGTCACAGATCTGGGTTGAATCCATCATTATTCTTTAGCTCACTTTGCCACCTCAGTTCAGATCGAGCTATATGCAAAACAGTCTTGACCCTGTGCCTCATGGGAACAGTCCAGCCCGAACTGTCAAGCCAGGTTTTCCGTGAACCGGAAACAAGCATCCTGGGTCCAGTTTCTGGGTAACACCCTTCATCAGCCGGACTAGATTGAATCCACCCTGCCAAATTAGGGCGAACAAAGCAAACACAAGGAGATGATGAATGGAGACCTGAAACTTTTCCGACAGTCACCCACGTCACAGATCTGGGTTGAATCCATGATCATTCTTTAGCTCACTTCTCCACCTCAGTTCAGACCCAGATATAGGCAAATCAGTCTTGACCCTGTGCCTCATAGGAGCAGTCCAGCCCAAACTGCAGAACCAGGTCTTCCCTGAACCGGAAACTAGCATCCTGGGACCGGTTTCTGGGTAACACCCTTCATCAGCCAGGCTAGCTTGAATCCAGTGGCAAAGTGAGTACGGGACCCATGTCTGGACATACCCTGCCAATTTGGGGCAAATAAAGCAAACATTAGGAGATGACGAATGGAGTGCTGAAACTTTTCAGACTCTCACCGGGTCCCGTGCTCTCCATGTCACTTGAGGCAAGCTATCCTGGCTGATGAGGGCTGAAAGCCTGAAACCGGTCCTAGGATGCTTGTTTCCAGTCCAAGAAGGACCTGGCCTGGCAGTTTGGGCTGGACTGTTCCCATTGGGCACAGGATCAAGACTGATTTGCATATGTCTGCGTCCAAACTAGAATGGCATGATGAGCAAAAAAAATATGGATTTAGGCCCAAATCTCTGTACTGGGGTGAATGAATGACATTGTTCTGCATTCTGTCCATCAATTGTTCTTTTTGCATTTACCCACTGAAGTAGCTTTACTTCATGAAATTGCGTTATGTTGGTGGGTACCATACAATTCAGAAGTTTTCTTCCAAACCTTTTTGTGCTTAGGTGTCCCTTTCTTTTTCACAGACGATACACTAGATGAACTGGATCCAAATAAGGCCTCTGTTGCTAGTTTGTCAGTCACCATGGATGGAGCCAGCTTAGAGCATGTCGCATTGATTAATGCAGAGTAATTTTTCATTTGGCACACACCTTGTATCTCCAGTGACCCTTCACTGATTTGAGGTGAAATCCTGTAGCTCTGACTGTGCTGAGTAGTCAGTATTAGTAGTAAATGCCCCAGCATCCAAGTTATCCCCTTCATATTCAACCAACTCTTTAGATGCTGACTTCTCCCCACTGGACCCTGTGCCAATTTCCTCCTGTTCTTCACAGCCACTACAGCCGGTTTTACTTGCAACATTGGTCCCAAACTCAGGCAGCGATTCAAGTGAATACATTGTATCCTTGGTTTGTTCTGCCTTATGCAGACAGCGTATTGAACCCGGACAGTTTAGGTCCCGCACAGGACCTGTAGGCCTGACATATTGGCACTCATTTTGGCTGTCACCAAAATGTACTTGCCCCACTGGTATAGCCTCCAACAGAACTTCAATACTTCTCTCCCCCTCTGACTGCTCTGATAACTCGCCAGCTGTAAACAAGCCCGCAACTTTGCCATACTGCAGTAACTTCAGCAGTGACTTACCTTCCCTTGAGGTACCTTTTGGAGCGTTCGTCCTCTGGGCTGATATTGATGAGTCCTCGGATCCCACCACCACCGAGCTTCCTCCCAGGTTTACAGGAAAGTGAGCCACGCATGCCCCTCTCACCGCAGTCTTCGGCAGAGCCATGTCTCTGCCCAGCAAGAAAGCCAGGCCATGGCCAGTCTCAACCAGTGGACAGCCGAGTAGCATGGGGCGATTAACCAGCGACCAACCTGGGGCGCATTCAACAGTCATTCGGCAATGGCCCCAACCAGCATCTTTCCACAATCTCTGCAAGGTAAGTATCCTCGAACATGTTTAATATCCGTATCAGTATATCTTGTCACCATATCTATTTATTTGTATTTATTTCTAAAGTTTGATGTAGCGTGACCCAGACCCCAGAGGGTATCAGAGCGCTTTACATTTAGGATCGTTGCGTTACAGGTTACATCAGTTAAAAGAGCATAGTAAGGTACAATAAACAAAAACAATGTTGCGAGAATTCGTAGGAGTGAGGGGAGAAAGGAGCCATAGCAAGGAGAAGAGGAGGACTGTGTCCAATTTCCAGCTGGGTAGGTGGCGGTCGAGGGGGAAACCAGGGCCAATCTTCTCTATATCTGTCTAGCAGCTCCACTGGGCATGATTTGAAAAGTTTTATATAGCGCTGGCTAGACCTGGAGGTATTGGAGCACTTTACCAAGAGATTGTTGTGTTACAAGTTACATCAGTTACAAGAGTATAGTAAGGTAGCATAAACAAAAAGCGTTCAGGGAAAACAGTTCAGAATAGATACATAGGCTACACTTGAGTAGCGGAAGAACATGTCCCCACTAGAGGGCAGAGGTAAAAGAAAAGCATCGGGGGAGTAAAAAACATCCAGAGAAGGAGCTGGGGGCTGCCATTTAAGCTGCCGAGGAAACAAAGGCAGAGTCGACCGCCATTTTAAGGTCAGGCATGTCATGTCCAGGCCTCTGTAGCTCCCTGTGTAGGCCATGGTGAAGCCCTGCTAAGTCTCACCTAGAATCAGATGTAGTGGCTGTTAGAGCTTGCAGTGGTTGGAGACAGAGTCAGAACCATCACAGGGGGTGCCCTAGCGCCTCAAGTTCTGAAATTGGGCCAGATTAGCGGGGACCAGCGTGGGTCGGGTGCTCACAGGCCTGGACGTCACAGCCCCTCACAGAGGCAGAACAGCAGTAACTCCCGGTGACCCCGTAAAGAGCCGCCAGGCCACTGTTCCCAAAACTCGGGTCGGGTAGTAAGCAGGGGGGGGTGAAGGACTCACCAGAATACGTTGCCAGAACTCTGGGCAGGTCCAGAGCGACGAGTTGTGGTCAGCGCCAGCGAACAGAGAGACAACCTGCAACATCCATTGCAACCTCGGTTATAACAGGAAGCACAGCCCCCCCCCCCACCCCCGCTGGCACCTGCCAAGCGTCGATCCCTCGGAGGCAGCAGGGAAGGACTCATCAGCAGCGCACATGTTGCCGGGCTCCAGGCAGGTCCCAGGGGACTCAGGACAACAGCTCTCCAGTCCGCCAGCTTTCCAGCAAAGATACAGTGTCAGTCTCATCAAAATATACAAAACATTCTCTCAAACAGGCTTAAAACTAGCAAAAAGGACATACAGGCTGCTTGCGCTTGCAGGTGCAGCTAAAAGACTGCAATTAAATTAAGAAATTCCACTACAATCTCAAAGAACAAAACATTTTTTTTCTACACGAGAAACAAGAAAAGCTTTACACATCACTTAGAAAATAAAAGTTAATGTTTCACAAACCAAAGTCGCAACTTAAATGAGCCATTTTAAAATACAGGCCTCCATTTACTAGAGTTAGTTGAAGGGTGGAAAAATACACTCAGTACATTTTCTAGTTACTTGTTAATGTTGATATGCGTACAAAACATTTTATTATTAAAATACCCTTGAGGGTTTCCCACTAAACAGCCTTTAATGTACCATCACACTGTTACATTTACAATATTGTCACACTGTAGTCATAGCATATTGGGTTGAATATCAGCCTAATCTGGTGATGAGTTGTTAAGTGGAAGGATTGAAAATGTCTCCAAATTCATGGACTGAGACCTCTCAAATCAATGGTCCAATTTAAATGTAAAAGCAGTTGGTCATAAAGTAGGGATTCATTTTACCATATCCACTAACAAAAGTGAGAAGATGGTTAGAGTTTTAATACGGTTGTTAGACCTGGCCCTTTTTGCAGGTTTATCCCAAACGTTTTGCATTTGCCTCCTATTCTTCTGACCCTGTTTTTGTGTATAACCTGTGAATATGATTGGTTATCCCTTATTGGCATGTTTGATTTACAGGTAAGTCCCTAGTAAAGGGCACTGAGTGTGCAGGGGCCTGTAAATCAAATGCTACTAGTGGGCTTGCAGCACTGGTTGTGCCACCCACATGAGGAGTCCTGTAAATGTTTTTCAGACCTGCCACTGTAGTGTCTGTGTGCACAGTTTTAAACTGCAATGTTGAACTGGCAAGTGGGAGAACTTGCCAGGCGCTACCTTCCCTTTTCTTACATTTAAGGCACCCCTATGGTAAGCCCAACGTATCCCCATGGGCAGGGTGCAGTGTATGTAAAAAGTAGGACATGTACTGGTGTGTGTGACATGTCCTGATAGTGAAATACTGTGTATTTCATTTTTTTACTTTTGAAAGGCTGTTTGTTCTCTAGGCTATCATTGGGGCTGCGTTTTAACATTTTACATGTGTAGCTTTTAATAGGGACAAGATGGAAAATTGGAGTTTATGCTCTCTGAACTCAATTTACTGGGGCACCTTTTAGTAAAGGTGATTTTTCAATTGTGTGTTTGAAAATGCCACTTTTAGAAAGTGGGCATTTTCTTGCTATACCGACTCTGTGTGCCTCTGACTGTTTGTTTATTCAGTGCATGGTTTTGGAGTGACAGGAGCTGGGGATGTGCATTCACTCTAGATGGTCACAGGGGGGTTGAGTTGTGTCCTGCCTTGCCTGGGCGACTCATCGCTAGGCTGAAGAGACCTGGTCTGCACTTAGAGTAGTAGTAAGAGTTTCACTAGAATCTGAATAGGCTGTGTCTCCTTTGGAAAATGCTGTCTCCACCCCCAGTGGTCATGCTGGACCAGGGAGGACAGACCTGGTTTGGACTGAGCTCAGAGACGCAGCCACAAAGAGAACAATGACAAAATGGGGGTATATATATTGGACCTAAAATCCCAAGGCTTCAGATAACTTCAAGAAACAAGAGGACCCCGCCAAGAAGAAGAGTGGAAGGACTGTGTGAGGAGCGCTGCCTTTTCTATGTGAGGGGTGGGCTGGCCTGCAGTTGCTGCTTCTGTATTTGGAGGGGGAAATGACTGTCTCTTTTTGCCTTACTGTGGTATCCTGCTTGTGAAGAACCTCCAAGGGCTTGTGTGCTGAGCTCCTGTTGGAAGTCTCAGGGATATAAAAGACTTCAGGAAAGATCCTTGTTGGGTCTAAAAGGAACCTGCCTGGAAGGAGGGTTGGAGAACTTTGTGAGGAGTGCTGCCCCTAATGTGTGTGGGGTGGGATGACTTGCAGTTCCTGCTCCTGTCTGGAGCAGGAGAAGGACTGGACTGTTCTTCCCCCTTTTATGTTTAAGCATGGGAGGAGCGCTTTATCTTACCCAGCATGTGGTGAGAGCTTGTTTTCCCAACAGGAGCCCAGCATATGGTGGACAATGATCTCTGCTCCTGGCTTTCCTGCATGGTTGCCTACCTGGTTTCTTGTCTGCTGTGCAGGGTTGGCACACTCAGTTGCCCATTTTGTTTGATGACCAGGGAGGTGAGGGCTTCCATGCATGTAGAGTGTTCCCCGTTGCGGCCGAGCGGTAGTGGAATTGGGGAGGGCTGTACCGAGGCACCCGCTCCGTTTCAAGACGTAGTGGGCAACAGCAACGTCATGGAAACCCCACCAGGAGGGCTAAAACCAGAGAAGAGGGCCATGCTACCAATGCCCTCCAGCCTTTAATGTGCAGAGCTTCACTAGGACTGAGAGAGTCACCATGGCCCCTGGGGAAGCTGCCACTGACATCACGCAGCCTTGCCCCACCAACCGGGAATCCTGGAACCCCCAATGCAGGAGCCAATACTGCTGCTGAGAGGTGTGAGTGTCCCACGCTTCTTCGCGGGCAGCTGCACATTGCTTTAAGGGGCAGGCAGGAGACCGAGGAAGGTCTCCCTGCTTGTTTCGCAGTGTGGGTGTACCCACATCCTGTCCTGGGTCATTCCCGTGATTGTATTGGGGTCGCAGCTGAACCGCATGGATGCAGGCAGCTGCCTTGGCTGACCATCAGCACTAAGAAGTCAGAACAGGACCTCCTGTTTGAGTTGGCAGTGTGTGCCCCCCCTACCCTGAGTTGGGACATACCTTTGGGGGGGTGCCGAGGGGCCAGAAGAAGCTGCTTTTCCGGTCCAGAGGGGCCAGCATTAAGATACACATGGGTGCTTCCTCAGCACCAGGCAAATTACCATAATTCCTGTGATAGGTGTGCAGGTGTCCCTATCACTAAAATGTTGGGAAACCTACTGAATAGTACTTAATAGGAGCACAGGAGTGAGGTGCCCTATCACCTGAGGATGAGGTTTTAGTAATATACCTATGGTGATTCATGTATTCCTAATGCAACAGACTGCAGGTGATTACCTAATGTTATGAATAGGGCTCCCAGTTTTATGGTATTATCTTGACATTTCCATCTGTATTTATCCATATTTCGTATTTGGCCATCTTATTGGTATTTATCCATATTTCTTTTATATTTTGAGAACAAATGGAGTCATAAAATAGTATTTTATCCTCGGCTTCCTCTGTTACCTCGCAAGCAGTGAATAGAGGCAGGATTGAAACAAGCAACTTCAACACTGCCGAAACGGTCATAGAATTGAAAAAGTAAAGGCTGTGTTCGTAGAAGCAATCACAGGCAGACCCTGAGGAAGTAGCAGAGCCCAGGAAGGGTTGAGGGCGTGACCAGCAGCAAGGACAGCGAAGCAAGCACAACTGTCAAGATCGGTGCACAGAAGGCAATGTGGAAATAACAGAAGATGAAAGCACGCAAGCAGTGTACGTGCTGCTGCTCGGAGCTTACATTCACCAACCTTCAGCCATTTAAAGGCTGCGATTTTGAAATGACACAGACAAAAGCCAATCCAAAGCGTGGGAGAAGTCAGATGCCATCAAGTACAGATAACAGATCATGTTGCAGCTCAAGCGCTGTAGGCTCGACCTAAAAATGTGTGCTCTTGAAACAAGAGATGTGGGAAAAAGTACAAAGAAAATATACACAGTCTCGCCATACTCCTGCAAACCTTCTGGCATGCCAAAGTGTTAACATTTTATAATTTTGCAATAATGCAGCATCTCACACGAAATCACTAAGGTATGTAGAAATGCCACTAAATACTAAACAATTTTGTCAAAGCTAAATCTGCACCTATTGTGAAACTCAAGGGCCAAGGCACGTTTTTTTAATCATGCAGGAAAATCAAATAAACATCATATACGAAGAGTGGTTGGTTTAGGAGACATTCCACTTGCGGTGAGGAGCTTTCAACATGACTATAGCATTGTTTCCCTTTTTAATTAGCACCTCGAAAAGTCCCTTTCACCTCACCTTTTCAGGCAAGCATGTCTCAACAACGAATTAAGTATTGTTTTTGTGAACCAGAAAAAATGCCTTGGAAAGTGGGATTTCCAGAATGAGTATTGTGCCAGTAATTATTTCAGTCTGTAGAACAGTGAAGGTTTTGGATCCTACGTCTGCCCAGCCCGGATCTCAGCAACAAGGAAAACAGAACAGGGTGGCTGGACAGGATAATTATCAACAACAACTTTCAGCCACGTAGTCAGAGATATACCACGCGACCGCCGGGAAAGAATCCCAAATCAAATTTATTTTCTAATGAGACTCAAATTTTGAGGAATCTAGGACATGAACGCAAACAAAACGACTGTTATGACAGTGGATTACTGATGGCAATATCTACAAATATACAGAATTTACAAATATACAATACATACAAAAGTGAATGAAGCCACATTAGTGAGCAAAACACACCAAAAACAATACAAAATTCAGTGAACAATATTAATTGTAGTTATATACAGTGCAAAAACTTTGAAGTATAAAGTGAATGTGAACCAGTCCTACAGACTGTGAAACCATGGGACAGGCGGGGAGATGGAATGGAATGCCTGCCTGTCAACCAAGCCTGTGGTTAGTTTTTTGAAGCGGGTTGCACAACTAGGGTCCAAAGGAATCGGTGTAGTTATGTCCTAGTGGCACCCATGGAGGTTTACCACAGGGTGGAGGTGTCTGTAGGACTGGTTGTTGTTGATAATTATCCTGTCCAGCCACCCTGTTCTGTTTTCCTAGTAATTATTTCAGATCATGTGTTTATCAAGGTGTGTATTCCCAGGTGACACGCCTTTCCTAACAAAGGCAGGGACATAATAATACACTAAAACGATGTGTAACATCCTCCGGTATTAATGTAATCCTACTTGATGTTGTATTTACGCAGGCTATAGAACATGACCTACTTTATCTCAAAGCCAGCAATCATGTGCTTGAACTATAGGTCGGTCAGAGGTTAATTTGTAAAAAACAGAATGCAGCTTGAATCAGCCCCATTCCTCCTTTTAGCGTCACCTTAAATAGAACTAACAAACAACCATGAAATCGGCGAGAGCGGCGAGAGTTGTCGACATCGGAGCTGGGGAACGACGTTCGAGCCTCTGCCTCGGCTCAACATCATGTGATTCAGGGCCAATCACCTAAACTCCCTGTAAATAAATGTCCTTAACTGGTACTCCAAATAAGCGACTTTGTTGATGATGAAGTGCGGGCACCGGAAACCACCGGCTCAAATTAAGCACTGGGGCGGTGTTGTGTGAATTAAATTGTTCATTTATAACCGGATAGTTATCTCCTCCAAGAGCTAGATACTGCTGGAAAACATGTAAAAATTATATTGATGGAAGTCGTGTCACTGAGCAAACTATGGATCGATCTTCAAATGCTGAGCTATAAGACTAAAGGCATAATTATGAGACAAACGAATCAGTATGGGTGTCTTACTTCTCAAACACAGAGGGCTGTTCTGCATCTGGATTTATCAGGTGTGGGAACACCAGGTCCGATATTACTGTTCAAGTAAGTCATCAAGTCAAATCGAATGTAAATGGGGAAGGTGCTAATTGCAGCCTGGCCCACTCCCGACTCTCTCCTATAGCTCAGAGGGAGTATGGAAGGGGCACTCCTGCTGGCACCGGCCTACCTTGCCCTTGACTTTCTTGTCCCAACGGATGTACGTCGTTACAACGCATGCTTTTACAACGCATGCCTTTACGACGCAACTTTTACAACGCAAGTCGTTACAACAACTTGCGTTGGGGGGCGCTGGATAGTGAATAGTTTAATTTACTATTCCAACTCCAGTCCCCGTGGATAGTAGGGAAGGTGTTGGATAGTAAATTAAAACTATTCCCTATCCTAGAGCGCCCCCCAGCGCAAGTCGTTGTAAAAGTTGCGTTGTAATGGTTGCGTCGTAAAGGTACTTTGTTGTAAAAGTTGCGTTGTAAACGCTGTTCCCCGTCCCAACCACCTGCAACGATCTCCCTCTCCAGTGCTGCATTTGTAAACTAATGAGTGCCGGCGCCCTGCTCAGAAGCCGGCGGCTGGCACTATTGAATATCAGTGCCTGAAAACCAAGGCTGCCAGGCCTCTTTAATCCACTGCCAGATACTGCCTGCCCCTTTATTTCTCTCTTGCAGGTTCCTGCTTCCTTCCTTGGTAATGTTCATTCCATCTTTCTGTCCCTCCTTTGTACCTATGTGTGTTTTTTCGATGTTTTGTTATCGGGAAATGTCTGACAAGTTAAAATAAGTGGCCAAAAATGAGTGCTGGTGGCCCCCACCGGTAACCACTGGCTCAAATGAAGCACTACTCCTCTCCCACTTGACACCTACTCAAATCAGGTGGTAAATGGGAGCTGAAAAAAGAATGTTATTTACCACAGTCTGCATGTTATTCCCCATTCTGAACTGACTAAATGCCCATAATCAGTAATTCCAGCCCCAGCAATTCCACCCGCACCACTAGACTCATATTTAGTTACTGTTAAGCAGCTCTACAACTGTTTGTTAAAATTCACTCAAATCCTTTTCATATATGTATAATTAATATAGAATTCAGAACTCAAATGTGTCTAGCTATGCTCTGCATGCACATTTGTTAGACATATTTCTTCCTCTTACACACAAAAGATGACAGAAGGAATGGCAATCGTTCGGGCAGCATTCCAACCCATCATTCTGTTGTCCACCATGCTGCCTCAGATTAGATCCAGCTATATGCAAACCAGTCTTGGTCATGTTCTAGTGGGAACAATCCAGCCTGAACAGCCAAGCCATGTCCTCTCTGAACCGGACAAAAGCAACCCAAGGGCTCTTCAGTTTGGTAGCTGGATCCCAGTGCACAGAGTGCAGTGGAGTCACGTCTTGCCATAACCTGGGTCACTTAAGGCGTTACATCAAATACACAAAAGGTGATTGGAGGATACTTGCAATAAGCCACATCAGGCTTCTTCCTGCTCCAAAAGGAACAGTCCATCCTAAACTACCAAACCAGGTCCTCAACAAATACCAAGACCAGTTTCAACCTAATTGGGCCTTTTCAGTTGGGTGTAGCTTGCTTCCAGTGGCACAGTGAACAAGTGACCCATGTCTAGGAGGACCCTTGGCCACTTAGAACATTACACCAATCACACAAAAGGTGACAGGAAGAAGGATTGTAATAGGCCCGCTACCAGCAAGTGCTAGGTTTCCAATACATCGATTTTATTTTTTGGCCACTATTGCCTCTTGAGATTAGACCCAGCCATATGCAAATCAGTCTTGGTCCTGCTCCAATAGGAACAGTTTAGCCTGAACTACCAAACCAGATCCTCTCTGAGCCAAAACATAAGCAACCCAAGACCACTTAAGGTCTGAATGTGCCTCTTCTGTCTTGTGTAGCCTTGATCCAGTAGCACAGTGTGCAAGGGACTCAAGTCTGGACATGCCCTTGGCCACTTAAAGTGTTACATCAAACACACACTCCTTTTCCTGGAAGAAGTAACTTTCAGCAGGTTCATATGCCTCCAGAGCATCGCTGCGGTTATCACATGACAGCTGCTTATTTTCATGACTCTAGGCAGTGTCTCACTGAGCATGTTATTCATCGAAGTGCTTACCATTTAAAAAAAGGTATCATTTTCTGCCATAACAGCCTAATTCTTTCTAATTACAGGTATTGTGGTTCTGGGTTGCACATGCAAATAAAAGCTCTTCATACACTCACACCAGCGCCGGGACGCCCCTTTGCTGGGGCAGCTGTCACGCTCTACAAGTCAAGTTAACAATAACACCACACAATCATTCAAACTTATTAAAATTAAATCTCAAACGTTCTCATTATGAGTATGACAAACAGGCGCATAACTTTCATTGATGCAGCAGGTGCAGTGGCACCGGGGGCCCAGATGCCTGTGAGGGGCGAACTGACCCCTGATTACTGGTATATCTTGCAATTCAAACAGCAAGCAGGGGGGCGATTTCCTTCCTTGTGCTAGGACCTATAACACACTAGCTGTGCTACTGATGGCAAAGGGGTATTCCCGTTAAAGCTATATTTGCCAGGGGAGATAACTTTGCTTTGCCCTAAATAGTCTGCTGGAAAATACCATGCTGGAAAATAGAATACCTATTTTTACCAAATGCAGATCCACACTGTTGGACTTGGCCCTTTTTGGCTAAAGTTCCTTAAACATTTGCCTTCCTCCTAGACCTTTTTCTGACATTTTGTTGCTGACTTAGATGCTTTGGGCACTTTGCCACTGTTGATCAGGGTCAAAGTGCAAATGCTCCCTGTATAAAATGTTATGGTAATTGGTTGTCCATAATTGGTATGTTTGCCTTACTAGTAAAGTCCCTAGTAAAGTGCACTATGTGTGCCAGGGCTGGTAATGCAAATGCTACTAGTGGGCCTGCAGCACTAATTGTGCCACCCACACAAGTAGCCCTAAGAAGAGGTCTCAGGCCTGCCACTACAGTGTCTGCGTGCAGTTTGTTAACTGCCTTGTTGTCCTGGCAAGTGCACCCACTAGCCAGGCCTTCCCTTCCCTTTTTATGCACATCAGATACCCCTGGGCAGGGTGCAGTGTATGTGACAGGTAGGACATGTATGGCGGTGTGTACCATGTCCTAACTGTGAAATACTGCCAAATTCGTTTTTCACTGGTCCAAGGCCATCTTGCCCATAGGACAGAATGGGAAATGCTGTGTCCCATGTTTCCTGCATATCTTCCCATAGGCATAAGATGGAGAGATGGAGTTTAGTGTGCCTGAACTCAGAATTTAATAACACATCGTTTTGTGAAGATGTTTTTTTAATTGTGTGTTTAGAAACCACGCTTTTAGAAGTGGCTGGTTTCTTGTCTTAAACCATACTGTATGCCTCTACCTGGTTGTATATTGCCTGCCTGGGTTTGGATGTGACAGGGTCTGGGAAGTGTCCTGACCCCGGGGAGGAGTAGCTGAGACAGCAACAGGCAGGCCTGCATTTGATGTGGGGAAGAGTAACCCCCTGGATGTGAAGAGGGCTGTGTTGTTGCCACCAGCGGATGGCTCCACCTCCTGCTGAGCGTCTGGGCCCCAGACCCTGACCATAAATGGAGGAGGGTGTGCACTGGCAGGAAGACACCCAGGTCGGGTTTGGACCGAGGTCAGAGCCCCCTGAACACAAAAACTTCAAAGGCATTTAGGGGTATAAATGTAAGAGCTGAAACCCCTGAACTAAAGACTGAAATCCATACTAAAAACGGATTGAAACTACTTTGTGTTCAAGAGGAACCTCTGCCAAAGAAGAACAGCTGAAGAGACTGAAGAGAAGGACTGCCCTTGCTGTGTGTTCTGGGGCTGGCTTGCAGTCTGCTGATTTGACTAAGGAGAGACAAGGGACTTTGCTGTGTGCTGTGTCCCCCTGCTTGAGAGGAATTTTCTGTGTGCTGTGTCTTGAAGTAACTTGTCTTCAAGGGCCCGAGGAGAGCTGGTCCCCTGTTGTGGAAACTCAGGAACATAAAAGTTTCCAAGTGTATCTCAGCAACGCTGTGTGTGTGTGCTTTCTCCACTCCTGAGACTGCCATGTGGTCTGTGGTGCTGTTTACGAGGTGCCCTGTGACCGCATTGCCCCCACCGCGTGAAACATCGTCCATGCTACTGCCTTGCTGTTTGTGGCCCGAGCCATCATCGTAACTGAGGCTGTGAGTAAAGATCGGCGCTGCTGGCCCGAGCCGCAAAGTGCTAAAGGCTTACTTGAAAGTAAGAACTGTGTCTCAGCGACGCTGTGTGCGTGTGCTTTTTGCACACCTGAGACTGCCGTGTGGTCCGTGGTGCTGTTTACGAGATGCCCTGTGACCACATTGCCCCGGCAGCTTGAAACATCGTCCATGCTGCTGCATTGCTGTTTGTGGCCTGAACCGTCATCGTAACTGAGGCTGTGAGTGAAGATCACCGCCGCCGGCCCGGGCTGCAACATGCTAAAGGCTTACTTGAAACTAAGGACTGTGTCTCAGCGATGCTGTGTGCGTGTGCTTTTGCGCGCCTGAGACTGCTGTGTAGTCCGTGGTGCTGTTTACTAGGTACCCCGTCACCGCATTGCCCCCGCAGCATGAAACATTGTCCACTCTGCTGCATTGCTGTTTGTGGCCCGAGCTGTCATCGTAACTGAGGCTGTGAGTAAAGATCGCCCCCACTGGCCCCTAGCTGCAACGTGCTAAAGGATTTCTTGAAGTTACGGAAGCTACAAGGTGAAAGGGATTGTGATTGTTGTTCACTGAAAGGAATCTGCCCAAGATTGTCAACGGAGAAGGCAGCGCTTTAACTCGTCCGGCTACAGCGTCGCATAGCAACAGTGCTGCAAAGCGATCGGGATCGCCCAGCAGGACGTCCGACGAGCGGAGAGAGAGAGCGAGGCAGTGCACCCCTTCAGGTAAGGCTTGGACTCTGGTCGGGAGCCGCAAGCATGTGTGGCCTGGGGAGGCGTGCAGGAGGAGTACAGTAGTGCTCCGAGCTCTCTCCCGCAGCACTGCATTAGACGCGCTGAGTCCCGGAGTGGCCCGTACCTGCCCAGCGGTAGCCGGGCTACCCCTTTAAGCTCACGACTGTTGTCTCTGCTGTTGGGGCCTAGTGGGGGCCGAGTTGACCGCGCAGATTGGCTTACTGCATTATTATTGCATTACGAACTGCCTGATTCTTGCATTACGAATCGCCTTATTATTGCATTACGAACTGCCTGATTCTTGCACTACGAACCGCATTTAAGGACTGTCTTATTACTACATTACGAACTGCATTACGAACTGCATAGCATTGCATTAGGACTGCATTAGAGATCGTGAATTGCTCATTAAATACACAAGAACCTACAAGTGATTGCTGGCCTAATAACCGGCCAAGTGAAATATTAGGAATACGCATATGTTGGATTTCTATTGTTGGTCTCATCATATTTCTTTTTTATAAAGATCCCGCTATTTTTATGAAACCAGTGTGGTGTTATCACTGTGTTACTGGGAGTGCATTGCAAATACTTTACACATTGTCCTTGAGATAAGTCGGGCTGCTCGTGCCAAGCTACCAGGGGGTGAGCAGGGGTTATACGGGAGTGTGTCCCTCCTTACTCCTGACTAGAAGCAAGGGTCCCAATTTGGACTAAGTTACCTACCTCAGCCAAATAGAGATCCCCAGTTCTAACACACACCTGGTAAAATCATGGCAGGAGAGGGGCTGGGGCAGTGGGCGGAGCTACAGTTTGGCCAATGCCCCATCCCTGTCCTACGAGAGAAGCAGACAACTCTACCCTAAGCCAGGGCAGGGGCTGCTCTCAACCAACATGCCCATATTGAAGCCCCCCATCCCCTCCCCAAGTAGACTCGCACTGCCTCATGCTGACATTTACCAGCTGCTTGGAGCAGATTTTCAGTATATAATAAGGAGGTGCAAACTTTAGGATACACAATTTGGACAAGTGTAATCACAAAGCAGACATAACACAAAAAAGGGAAAACTGCAAAAAATAACTAATAAATGTAATTTTAAGATCAATAACATAGGAGACATACCCAGCAAATAGCTTCCTCTGAGAAATGTTACGAAAGTGGCACACATTTTAATTTAAACATCTTAACACATTAGCATTTCTACCTTGCAATCCCGAAAATGGAAGATTTGGGTTTTTTTCTGCTCGATAATTTTTTATCTTTTAGTTTTAATGTAATTTTATCTTTACGTAGCAAGCACTTTGGAAAGTTGTTCTGAATAAGTCAATCTTTAGTGGTTCATGATTTTCCTTGCTTTAACCCCTTCGCTGCTAGGCCTTTTCCCCTCCTGTGCTGAGGCTTTTTTTGGCGTTTTGGAGTAGTGCGCGCTTAGGCCCTTGTAACTTTTTGACCACATAAGGTATCCACGCCAAATTTGCGTCCTTTTCTTCCAACATCATGTGGATTCTAAAGGCGCCCTGGGTTTGTGGATTCCCTTGGAGGGGGCCCAGAAATTTAGCAAAATATAGTGATTTTTTTGTTTTTTTCAGAAAAATGGGAAAAACGGGCTGCAAATGAAAGCCTCTGGGTGTTTCCCTGAAAATGGTATCACAAAAAGGTTTGTGGGGCTGAAATCTCCATTTTCTCAGCTTTCAGGGAATGACAGACTTTTGTCAGAGAACCGAAATTTTTCACTCAGTTTTGGCATTTTTCTGGGATATAGCCTATTTTTGCTATTTTTAGAGCTTTCAACCTCCTTCCAGTTAATGGTAGAAATGAGTTTAAAAGCAATAATGGATCCTGGAAAGCTTTACATTTTCGAAAAGTAGACAAAATTCTGAATCCAGAAAGGGGTCATTTGTCTAAATCCATGAAGGTTTCGTTATAGAAACTAACAGTTAGATATTGGAATATTTGAAATTTTGTTGAAAAAAACAGCCTTTTGTCTCAACGTTTTCACCTATAACTTTTTCTAATTTTGACAGCTCTTGGAAAGCAATATACCGTTACATCCGTTAGACCTTCCTGGTTGTGGGGATATATAGGACTTGTAGTTTCACCAAGATCCCGACGAACCCAGATCCAAAAACTGAGCAGCAACTTGCAATGGTATTTTTTCATTTACTGGGTATAGTGCACTTTGTCTTGGAAAATGTATACATGGAATAATCTGTATGAAAGACACCTATGTATTTCTGAATTGGGTACAAATTATAGACTTCAGAAACAGTATATAATTGCACATTTTCAAAGTTGGGAATACTCATACTAGCATGAGAATTATTGGTCATTTTTCATAAAGATTTTTTTTTTACTCAATGTCTTTCATTCAAAGGGAGAAATGCATGAAAGCTCAATTGGTAATAACAGTTGATTTACAAATCTGAATTACCCCAAGTGTCCCGATAAAAACGGTACCTCACTTGTGTGGGTCGGCCTTGTGCCTGCGACAGGAAACGGCGGAAAATGCAACGTGGTCACACCTAAATTTAGCAGTTATAAATTGACCCTTTTTTGGCAAAGTGCCTACCTGTAGTTTTTGCACCCTAGCTCTGCCGGCACCTAGGGAAACCTTGAAAACCTATACATTTTTGAAAAGTAGACACCCAGGGGAATTCAGGATGGGGTGACTCGACTGCCTACCACCAGGTTTTGTTACCCAGAATCCCTTGCAAAGCTAAGTTTTTCACAAAATAAACACATTTTCCTCACATTTCTGTGGTGGAAAGTTCTGGAATCTGCGTGGATCAACAAATTTCCACCCACCCAGCATGCCCCCAGGTCTCCCAAAAAAAATGGTACCTCACTTGCGTGGGTAGGCATAGTGGCTGCGACATGAAACAGCGCAAAACGCAGCATGGTCGCACCTCAATTTCCCAGTGAAATTTAGCACGATTCGGACAAAAAGACTACCTTTTGTTTTTGCGCCGTAGCTCTGCCAGCACCTAGGGAAACCTAGCAAACCTATACATTTTTGAAAACTAGACACCCAGGGGAATTCAGGATGGGGTGACTCGCCTGCCTACCCCCAGGTTTTGTTACCCAGAATCCCTTGCAAACATAAAAATTTGACCAAAAAAACACATTTTCCTCACATTTCTGTGGTGGAAAGTTCTGGAATCTGCGTGGATCAACAAATTTCCACCCACCCAGCGTGCCCCCAGGTCTCCCGAAAAAAACGGTACATCACTTGCGTGGGTAGGCATAGTGGCTGCGACATGAAACAGCGCAAAACGCAGCATGGTCGCACCTCAATTTCCCAGTGAAATTTAGCACGATTCGGACAAAAAGACTACCTTTTGTTTGTGCGCCGTAGCTCTGCCAGCACCTAGGGAAACCTAGCAAACCTATACATTTTTGAAAAGTAGACACCCAGGGGAATTCAGGATGGGGTGACTCGCCTGCCTACCCCCAGGTTTTGTTACCCAGAATCCCTTGCAAACATAAAAATTTGACCAAAAAAACACATTTTCCTCACATTTCTGTGGTGGAAAGTTCTGGAATCTGCGTGGATCAACAAATTTCCACCCACCCAGCGTGCCCCCAGGTCTCCCGAAAAAAAACGGTACCTCACTTGCGTGGGTAGGCATAGTGGCTGCGACATGAAACAGCGCAAAACGCAGCATGGTCGCACCTCAATTTCCCAGTGAAATTTAGCACGATTCGGACAAAAAGACTACCTTTTGTTTTTGCGCCGTAACTCTGCCAGCACCTAGGGAAACCTAGCAAACCTATACATTTTTGAAAACTAGACACCCAGGGGAATTCAGGATGGGGTGACTCGCCTGCCTACCCCCAGGTTTTGTTACCCAGAATCCCTTGCAAACATAAAAATTTGACCAAACAAACACATTTTCCTCACATTTCTGTGGTGGAAAGTTCTGGAATCTGCGTGGATCAACAAATTTCCACCCACCCAGCGTGCCCCCAGGTCTCCCGAAAAAAACGGTACCTCACTTGCGTGGGTAGGCATAGTGGCTGCGACATGAAACAGCGCAAAACGCAGCATGGTCGCACCTCAATTTCCCAGTGAAATTTAGCACGATTCGGACAAAAAGACTACCTTTTGTTTGTGCGCCGTAGCTCTGCCAGCACCTAGGGAAACCTAGCAAACCTATACATTTTTGAAAACTAGACACCCAGGGGAATTCAGGATGGGGTGACTCGCCTGCCTACCCCCAGGTTTTGTTACCCAGAATCCCTTGCAAACATAAAAATTTGACCAAAAAAACACATTTTCCTCACATTTCTGTGGTGGAAAGTTCTGGAATCTGCGTGGATCAACAAATTTCCACCCACCCAGCGTGCCCCCAGGTCTCCCGAAAAAAACGGTACCTCACTTGCGTGGGTAGGCATAGTGGCTGCGACATGAAACAGCGCAAAACGCAGCATGGTCGCACCTCAATTTCCCAGTGAAATTTAGCACGATTCGGACAAAAAGACTACCTTTTGTTTTTGCGCCGTAGCTCTGCCAGCACCTAGGGAAACCTAGCAAACCTATACATTTTTGAAAACTAGACACCCAGGGAAATTCAGGATGGGGTGACTCGCCTGCCTACCCCCAGGTTTTGTTACCCAGAATCCCTTGCAAACATAAAAATTTGACCAAAAAAACACATTTTCCTCACATTTCTGTGGTGGAAAGTTCTGGAATCTGCGTGGATCAACAAATTTCCACCCACCCAGCGTGCCCCCAGGTCTCCCGAAAAAAACGGTACCTCACTTGCGTGGGTAGGCATAGTGGCTGCGACATGAAACAGCGCAAAACGCAGCATGGTCGCACCTCAATTTCCCAGTGAAATTTAGCACGATTCGGACAAAAAGACTACCTTTTGTTTTTGCGCCGTAGCTCTGCCAGCACCAAGGGAAACCTAGCAAACCTATACATTTTTGAAAACTAGACACCCAGGGGAATTCAGGATGGGGTGACTCGCCTGCCTACCCCCAGGTTTTGTTACCCAGAATCCCTTGCTAACATAAAAATTTGACCAAAAAAACACATTTTCCTCACATTTCTGTGGTGGAAAGTTCTGGAATCTGCGTGGATCAACAAATTTCCACCCACCCAGCGTGCCCCCAGGTCTCCCGAAAAAAACGGTACCTCACTTGCGTGGGTAGGCATAGTGGCTGCGACATGAAACAGCGCAAAACGCAGCATGGTCGCACCTCAATTTCCCAGTGAAATTTAGCACGATTCGGACAAAAAGACTACCTTTTGTTTTTGCGCCGTAGCTCTGCCAGCACCTAGGGAAACCTAGCAAACCTATACATTTTTGAAAACTAGACACCCAGGGGAATTCAGGATGGGGTGACTCGCCTGCCTACCCCCAGGTTTTGTTACCCAGAATCCCTTGCAAACATAAAAATTTGACCAAAAAAACACATTTTCCTCACATTTCTGTGGTGGAAAGTTCTGGAATCTGCGTGGATCAACAAATTTCCACCCACCCAGCGTGCCCCCAGGTCTCCCGAAAAAAACGGTACCTCACTTGCGTGGGTAGGCATAGTGGCTGCGACATGAAACAGCGCAAAACGCAGCATGGTCGCACCTCAATTTCCCAGTGAAATTTAGCACGATTCGGACAAAAAGACTACCTTTTGTTTGTGCGCCGTAGCTCTGCCAGCACCTAGGGAAACCTAGCAAACCTATACATTTTTAAAAACTAGACACCCAGGGGAATTCAGGATGGGGTGACTCGCCTGCCTACCCCCAGGTTTTGTTACCCAGAATCCCTTGCAAACATAAAAATTTGACCAAAAAAACACATTTTCCTCACATTTCTGTGGTGGAAAGTTCTGGAATCTGCGTGGATCAACAAATTTCCACCCACCCAGCGTGCCCCCAGGTCTCCCGAAAAAAATGGTACCTCACTTGCGTGGGTAGGCATAGTGGCTGCGACATGAAACAGCGCAAAACGCAGCATGGTCGCACCTCAATTTCCCAGTGAAATTTAGCACGATTCGGACAAAAAGACTACCTTTTGTTTTTGCGCCGTAGCTCTGCCAGCACCTAGGGAAACCTAGCAAACCTATACATTTTTGAAAACTAGACACCCAGGGGAATTCAGGATGGGGTGACTCGCCTGCCTACCCCCAGGTTTTGTTACCCAGAATCCCTTGCAAACATAAAAATTTGACCAAAAAAACACATTTTCCTCACATTTCTGTGGTGGAAAGTTCTGGAATCTGCGTGGATCAACAAATTTCCACCCACCCAGCGTGCCCCCAGGTCTCCCGAAAAAAACGGTACCTCACTTGCGTGGGTAGGCATAGTGGCTGCGACATGAAACAGCGCAAAACGCAGCATGGTCGCACCTCAATTTCCCAGTGAAATTTAGCACGATTCGGACAAAAAGACTACCTTTTGTTTTTGCGCCGTAGCTCTGCCAGCACCTAGGGAAACCTAGCAAACCTATACATTTTTGAAAACTAGACACCCAGGGGAATTCAGGATGGGGTGACTCGCCTGCCTACCCCCAGGTTTTGTTACCCAGAATCCCTTACAAACATAAAAATTTGACCAAAAAAACACATTTTCCTCACATTTCTGTGGTGGAAAGTTCTGGAATCTGCGTGGATCAACAAATTTCCACCCACCCAGCGTGCCCCCAGGTCTCCCGAAAAAAACGGTACCTCACTTGCGTGGGTAGGCATAGTGGCTGCGACATGAAACAGCGCAAAACGCAGCATGGTCGCACCTCAATTTCCCAGTGAAATTTAGCACGATTCGGACAAAAAGACTACCTTTTGTTTTTGCGCCGTAGCTCTGCCAGCACCTAGGGAAACCTAGCAAACCTATACATTTTTGAAAACTAGACACCCAGGGAAATTCAGGATGGGGTGACTCGCCTGCCTACCCCCATGTTTTGTTACCCAGAATCCCTTGCAAACATAAATATTTGACCAAAAAAACACATTTTCCTCACATTTCTGTGGTGGAAAGTTCTGGAATGTGCGTGGATCAACAAATTTCCACCCACCCAGCGTGCCCCCAGGTCTCCCGAAAAAAACGGTACCTCACTTGCGTGGGTAAACATAGTGGCTGCAACAGGAAACGGTTCAGATTGTACGGTGGTGAATTTACATTACCTTATTGCAAAACTACCTTGATTTTGGGGGGGGGCATCTGAGTTTGTGGCCCGGGGCTCGGTGGTATTCTTTGCAAAGTAGCAAACCCAAACAGTTCTGAAAACTAGACACCCGGGGGACTCCAGGGAGGTATGGCATGCATGGGTCCCCCAATGTTTTCCTACCCAGAACTCTCTGCAAACCTTAAAATTAGGTAAAAATTGCACTTTTCCAAACTTTTTGGCGTGGGATCGCCGGGTCGGCAAAAAAGTCATACCACCCTGCGTTCCCCTTGTTCTCCCGAGTAAAAGGATACCTCACTTGTGTGGGTGCCCCAAAGCAGAATACGCCAAAAATGAATTTTGAAAAAAGTAGTTTTTACTCATATTTACGTTTTACAAATTAAGCACCCCAGCCTAAGTCACATGCCTTTGGCCCACCCACACAAGTGAGGTATCATTTTACTCGGGAGAACAAGGGAAACACTGGGTGGTAGGACATTTGTTCCGGCAGCGAGATCCCACCCAAAAAAGTATGGAAAAGTGGGTTTTTTGACCAAAATTTCAGGTTTGCAGGGGTTTCTGGGTAGGAAAACATTGGGGGACCCACGCATGCCATACCACCCTGGACTCCCCCGGGTGTCTAGTTCTCAGAACTGTTTGGGTTTGGTAGTTTCCAAAGATGCCTGCCAAGCCCCGGGCCAAAAGCTCAGGTGACCCCCTCAAAAAATAAGATTATTTGGCTAAAGGTAAAGTTTTTGTCTCCACAGTATGAATTGGGCCTTTTCCTAAAGCAGCCGCTATGCCTACCCACGCAAGTGAGGTACCATTTTTATCGGGAGACCTTGGGGAACGCTGGGTGGGAGGTAATTTGTGTGTGCCCAGTGATGCCACGCTTTCCCACACTAAAACGTGTGAAAAAACTGATTTTTTACCATGCAAAAAATGAGGTTTGCAAGGGATTCTGGGTAAAGGAACGTTGGCGGATCCACGCAAGCCATACCTCCTTGGAAGCCCCCGGTTGTCTACTTTTCAGAAATGTGTGGGATTGGTAGGTTTCCCTAGATGGCTGTCTCGCACGGGGCCAAAAACCCAGGTAACCCCTCTTGCAAAAGCTGGTGGACTTAGGGGTTACCTGGGTTTCTGGCCCCGTGCGAGACAGCCATCTATGGAAACCTACCAAACCCACACATTTCTGAAAATTAGACACCCGGGCGCTTCCAAGGAGGTATGGCTTGCGTGGATCCGCCAACGTTCCTTTACCCAGAATCCCTTGCAAACCTCAATTTTTGCATGGTAAAAAAATCAGTTTTTTCACACGTTTTAGTGTGGGAAAGCGTGGCATCACTGGGCACACACAAATTACCTCCCACCCAGCGTTCCCCAAGGTCTCCCGATAAAAATGGTACCTCACTTGCGTGGGTAGCCATAGTGGCTGCAACAGGAAAAGGTCCAAATCTAACAGTGGTGAATATAAAATACCCTGAAGCAATATAACTTTGATTTTTTGGGGGGGAGGCACCTGAGTTTTTGGCCCGGGGTGGGTGGTATTCTTTGGAAAGTAGCAAACCCAAACAGTTCTGAAAACTAGACACCCGGGAGAGTCCAGGGAGGTATGGCATGTGTGGGTCCACCAATGTTTTCCTACCCAGAACTCCTTGCAAACCTTAAAAATAGGTAAAAATAGCACTTTTCCAAACATTTTGGCGTGGGATCGCCGTGCCGGCAAAAAAGTCCTACCACCCTGCGCTCCCCTTGTTCTCCCAAGTAAAAGGATACCACACCTTAACAGAGTTACTCAAAAGTCAAACATTCAAGCACGGCTATCTATTCCTCAAAGACACACACATACAGGTTGGATTTGGCACGAGGGCGAGTGATGGTTCAGTACATAAAATTTTATTAACAAGATATTTCAAAAAAATGAAATGCTCTGTCAATAAATAAATGCATAAAAACTGAACCAGTGACTCGCAACTCGTGAGCTGTAAAGCCACGACAAGGCACCAACCGTTTTACAGGCCATTCACGCACCTTTCATACCTGATACAAACCAGACCATTGACACCATCCGAATGGAAAAGCAACACATAACAACAATCACAATAAGGGGCAAGGTACACCCTACTGCAGAAATTAGAAAAAAAACAATTATTACTGCACACCCATCTAATCCGCAAGCACACACACATACTGGTTGGATTTGGCACGAGGGTGAGTGATGATTCAGTACATACAATTGGATACGCAAGTAATTTCATCATAAATGAAATACACTGCGTATAATTGAAAGTATGATAAACTGAACCACTGACTCGCAGCTCGTGAGCTGTAAAGCCACGTCAAGGCACCAACCTCTTTACAGGCCATTCATACACCTTTCGTACGCGTGACACATACAAAACATTCACACCGCCAGCCGCGGACCCATCACATTTCAACACTCACACCAGCAAACAGCGCCATTCAAGGGCCCATCACTTTCACACGCCCACATTTCTGACACTGCAACTACACAAAATGATGGACTGTGTGGAGTGTCACTCAACTAGCAGTGTGTGTAGTGACCAACAGAAAGTAACTACTCACACACCGCCTGCCGAGCGCCAGTCCACCCACACCACCATCCAAGCACCAGACCATGCACACTGCCAGCCAAACACCACTCAGCGCACACCGACAGCCAACTACCACTCCACACACACCACCAGCCAAGCATCACTCCACGCACACCACCAGCCAAGCGCCACTCCACAAACACAACACCATCCAAGCACCACTCCACACACGCCGCCAGCCAAGCACCACTCCACACACACCGCCAGCCAAGCACCACTCCACTCACACCGCCAGCCAAGCACCTAACCATACACTCCGCCAGCCAAGCAAAAATCCACTAACCCCCCCAGCACAACTCCAATCCATGCACTATTCCAGCCAAGCACCAGACCACGCACACCACCAGCCAAGCGCCTGTCCACGCACACCAACAATCCAAGCACAATCCTGCACACACCACCATCGAAATTAGAATTTTTTAAAGAAATACCACAAATCAAATGTAGAAACCTACAAATCTGCTAACACAAATTCAAAACCTAAATGCTTTGCACTAATGCAAACCTAAAAGCAAACAAAAAAATATTACAGAAAACAAACCAGACAGTACACTTACAAGCTCAATGAAACTCCCAAAACTTCTTTTGTGTGTGGTACGATTTAAAACAAGCTGGCACACACAATCCAGGATTTGAAGGACAGTCAGGACAGTGCATACGAGACTCCCTCCGCACTTCTCTTCGCCAACAGACTCTACATCTTTTAGTGGGTTTGTCTTTTGCAGTTGTGGGAGGAATGTATTCTGGAAAGTGGCGATCTTTCAGTCTAGCCACTTCCTCCACCACTCCAAATCTTGGCACACTTGCCTGTTCCACTAGTACAAGGCTGCCTATTATAGTCTCCTGAAACTTAACAAAAGGCATCTTTGACTCAGGACAAGATTTCTGGAAAACAACAAAAGCATTAAAGGATGCCAAGTGGAAAAGATGGATAGCCAACTTCTTGTACCAAACGTAAGCCTTTCGAAGAGCAGCATAAGGTTCCAACCTCTGATCTACTCTGTCAACACCACCCATGTGCCTATTATAGTCTAAAATGCACACAGGTTTACGCACTTCAGCAGTCTCACCCCGAACTGGCAGAGCTTCAGTGCTTTCGTCATGGATAGTAGTCAGCATGTAAACATCTCTCCTGTCTGAAAACTTCACAGCTAGAAGCTTCCCACATCGCAATGCAGTAGACTGTCCCCGCACAAGCCTTTTGCAAACAAGTTCTATTGGAAAACCTTTCCGGTTACTGCGCATCGTGCCACATGCAACAGTGCCCACTTTGGCCAACTCCTTGAACAAACGCACACTAGTGTAGAAGTTATCTACATATAAATGGTGGCCTTTGTTAAATAATCGTCTACCTAGTTCCCACACAATTTTCTCAGTCACTCCAAAAGTGGACGGACAAGCAGAAGTGTTAATGCTGGAATCCTTACCGGTGTACACCCTGAAATTATAAACATATCCAGTCTCACTGTCACACAGCATATACAGTTTGATGCCATAGCGTGCCCTCTTACTAGGAATGTATTGCCTAAAAACCAAGCGGCCCTTGAACAACACCAAAGACTCGTCCACAGCTATTTCTCTTCCAGGTGCAAACATCTCAGGAAAACGATCAACAAAGTGATCAAGGACAGGCCGAATCTTAAAAAGACGGTCACAATCAGGGTGATCGCGTGGCAACGCTAAATCATTATCAACAAAATGCATCATGCGAAGAAGAAGCATATATCGATCACGAGTCATAAGTGCTGGAAATATAGATGTTGCCATCAAGGGACTAGTGGACCAATAAGAAGACATTGATGGCTTCCTTAGCAAGCCCATCAAAAAAGTTAATCCCAAAAACTTCTTCATCTCTTCAACATATGTGGGAGACCAATGGGTAGCTCTGGAATGGGGCTTAAGGCTGGCACTGTGGTCCCTCAAATACTGCTCTGCATACAAATTAGTTTGCTCCACAATCTCCTGCAAAAACTCATCATCAAAAAACAATTGAAAATATTGAATTGGCAAAAAATTGTCAGTATCCACTCTACACCCTGGAACACCAGTGAAGTCTGGCAATTCCGGCTGCACCATGCCAGGGGCAACCCAGACGTCATCACTAACATGAGGAGAAGAAGCCACCCTAGCCTGCAGGCCAGATGCCTCTTGCTGCACTACATCAACGGGAACACTAGCATCCCCAGATGCCTCTTGCCTCACTACACCAACAGGAATACTAGCATCCCCAGATACATTTTGCATCTCTTCACCAACAGAAGAACTCACATCCCCAGCTGCCTCTTGCATCTCAACATCAACAGAAGAACTCGCATCCCCAGATGCCACTTGCTGCTCAACAACAACAGAAAGACTAGCAGCACCAGATGCCTCATGCTGCTCAACAACAGGAAGACTAGCAGCACCAGATAACCTTTGGCGCACCACAGCAATGTGAAACCTTTTGGGCGCAGCCTTTCCCACACTTGCCTGTTCCTGACGAGAAAAAAAGGGAAACCTTGAGGACCTAGGCTGCCGCTCACATGGCTCTTCCCTCTCTACCGGCACATCAATGTCCCTCTCTACCACAGGCACTTCATCAGCACTAGAAGAAGAATCATCATCCGATGATACCATGCGAAGAGAAAACTCACTGCCTGAATCTTCTGCACCTAACTCAAGCTCCGAATCGGAGTCAGTGTCTGGACCATGGTCAGAGGAAGACTCAAAAAGCAAACTAACAACCTGCTTAGCAGTAATCCTGCGAGCAGCCATTATCCTTACAAATCAAGAAGACTACACACACAAGTGAACAACAACCTACACTGTGCAAAGGAAGAAGTAAACAAGGTAGAGTCTTCACACAAAAATCAATACACTCAAAAACAATTCAAATCTAACCAAATATAAGAAGACTCACCAGCACCTACTCTGCTGAAACACAGCAAAAAGAAAGGAAATCCCACTGGAAAGAAAAAAAAACAAGTATAGATTAGACAAAGTACACATCAAGCAGCAATACAAAAAAAAAAGTTAACAATCAAGAAACACAAAGCCACACAAACAGCAATAACTTTATCTAGGAAAAATAGTACAAAAAACATTTACTTACCAAGCACATGCAACTACACAAGCTGCAAAACCAGCATTAACCGAACCACAACCTACACCAATACAAACAGCAAAAGCCTGGATCAAAAACAAAGAAGAAAAAAAATAATTTAATACTACATTTCACAAACAACATAACAAATGAATAAACAATACACAAATGTACCCCCAAAATCACATCCACACAGATGGGCCATCAAAAAGGGCAAAACGGACAAAAGTACGGGTTGATTTGCCCACCGGGGGGGGGGGGCCAGAAAATCTAAATTTAAAATCCGACCCACCTGAAAGCGACCCTTGCACAATGGGTCACTTCCTACAATCTAAAATAAAAACCCTGGTGCTAGTGAGGGCATTTCCACCGCACAATCGCAATGCTGTGCGCGACCGTGAGCCAGAAATGCCCTGCAAAGAGACATCAGAAGAGAGGAAAATCACTTACCTCTCCCCTGAAGCCTCTTTGCAAACCCCCCCAAATATCTCAAAACCAACCTAACACCTCCAGGCGCAGGAAGCAAATGGCTTCCCGACCGCCTGGGAATCCCTGAAGATGTTGGCGCGTGCTGTGCGCGCTGACATCATCAGGGATTCTCATGGGGAGGGGGACAACAGAATTACTGTGGTTAACTGCGATGCTGGACAGAGGCACTTGCATCCTTGATTTTCACAAGCGCAATCCTAAAACAGTTCCTATGACCAGGAGCTTCTTTCTCCCCATCTGCTGCTCTCAACAGTCTCTGACCATTTATACACATAAGAGGCATGTGAACTCACACAGAAGATCCCCTATTGGCAACGCCCACCAACTAGCGGAGTGCACCATCTTTCCTAAATTTACCCACTATGATGGACAGCTCACTCAAGGGACCTGTGCACACATTGGTGCGATGGCATAGTAACACACACGGACACTGGAGACAAAGCAAGCGCTCGAGTTGCAGCACAAATTCAGGAAAACATTCATCAGCCCAAAAACATTTGTGACCTTCCCACTATGATTCACAGCTCACACAAGGGACCCCTGCGCACATCTGTGCAATTGCATAGTAACGCACACATGGACACTGGAGACAAAGATGGGGCTCGAGTTGCAGCACAAACTCAGGAAAGCAATCATCAGCCCAAAAACATTTGTGAACTTCCCACTATGATGAACAAATGGTCTCTGTTTCCAGATACCTAAGAGCCTTGCTAGTTTATTCAGATAACAACCAACACACACTGGGGTCGATTGGGGTCGATTGTGAAAATATGGTATTGTGTACAAAAAAGGGGAGAAATGCTCCTCTTTTAGGTGTCCCCTCACTCACCAGGGTTGCCCCACGGTGACATGCTTCATCATTGGGGCCATCCCAGTCCTCTACGGGCTGGGGCGTGCTGCGACTTGCGAAAGTTACGTAGGAGCACTTTATTAGACTATGTGTGGTGCATGTGTATTTGAGGAGTGGACTATGTGATGTGTGAAATACCTGCCCAGTAGGTTTACAATAAACTTTATTCTTGCCTCTAGGTGGTAATAAACGGGGTGGAAAGATAGGCTGCCCTAAACGTAATGTGTCCAGATGTACCTATCAACTCCTATCGTCGACATGTTTCGTGCATACACCAAGCACTATGATGGACAGCTCACACAAGGGACCCCTGCGCACATCTGTGCAATTGCATAGTAACGCACACATGGACACTGGAGATGGCGCTCGAGTTGCGGCACAAACTCAGGAAAACAATCATCAACACAAAAACATTTGTGAGCTTCCCACTATGATGGACAGCTCACTCAAGGGACCCCTGCGCACATTTGTGCAGTTGCATAGTAACGCACACATGGTCAATGGAGACAAAGATGGCGCTAGAGTTGCAGCACAAATTCAGGTAACAATCAACAGCCCAAAAACATTTGTGAGCTTCCCACTATGATGGACAGCTCACTCAAGGGACCCCTTCGCACATGGCATAGTAACACACACATGGTCACTGGAGACAAAGCATGTGTTTGAAAAGCAGCACACAAAAAAAAACATTCATCAGGCCAAAAACACTAGTGCGCTTTGCCTAGGCAGCACAGGTGTGTTTTTTAGCCACTTCAGAAACACACATCAGTATAAGTAATGAAGGACAGAGGCACTTGCATCCTTCATTACAATGAGCACTATCATTTTACTTTATAAATGACCCCCATCAGCATTTTTGTACAAAAAACGGCCTTTCCAAAACATTGCAGCCAAGAAAAGACTTCATAGATAATGTTCCCCCAACAAGGGGAGCGACCCTTCCCCAAGGGGCCGCTCCCCGAACTAAGAAACTGATCACAAAACCCCCCAAAAAAAAAAATCCCTAACATTCCTGCTGCACGATCGCACGATCGTGCAGCAGGAAACCTCTAAAATGCCACCGAGGGAAAGGAAAAGCCTTTCCTTTCCCTCGATGCAAGTTGCATCACAATCCCCCCCGCCCCAGCCGCAAAACTAACCTGTTTGTGCAACGACGCGCAGGAAGCAAATGGCTTCCCTGCGCGTCTGTAAACAAAGGAAGCCTCCGGTGACGTCAGCGCGCCTCGCGCGCTGACGTCATTGATGACGTGGGCGGGGAGGGCGGGGGGAGGCAGGGGAAGGTCTTCCCCTGCCATCCCCGCAAAAACAAAAAAAATCAGGCAGACTCGGAGGGAGCGCTGGCGCTTCCCCCGAGGGTGGGGCTCATGACGAGCTGGGCTCGTCATGAGCGTGCGAGGAGGCTACGCCATGACGAGCCCAGCTCGTCATCAGCCCCGAAGGGGTTAATCGCAGTGTTACATTATTATCTTATTACGAATGTGTTGCGCTTTAGTAATAATCACCGCTCTCTGATTTGTAGAGCATTTCTCTGCTTTACTTTGTGCAAAAGAAATTGCTTTCTGGATGTCTACACTCACACTAAACTGCACTGAGTTGTAGAGAACACAGGAACCGCATTCAGGCACTGCCAGGACCATTACATAATGTGTGATTTCGTAAAAAGATGTACTCCATTTGTAGCCCAGACGTGAATCTGGTTACAAGATATATATTTGAATATTGTTTTAAAGTGCTATATGAACCAAACCCTCGAACTTTTTAATGCCGATTACCCTTGAGTTAACAAAAAAATAGAAATTACCCTCATCCTCAAACGAAGAATAATGTATGACGTTACAACGCAGGCTATTACAACGCCTGCCTTTACAACGCGGTTTTTACATCGCAATCCATTACAACGCATAGTGCTTTTGGGTGTTGGATAATGAATAGTTTAATTTACTATTCCAACTCCAGTCCCCGTGGACACTAGGGAAGGTTATTGGATAGTAAATTAACCTATTCCCTATCCTAGAGCGCCCCCGAGCCCAATGCGTTGTAATAGTTTGCGTTGTAATGACCGCGTTGTAATGGTAGTGCGTTGTAAAAGTTTCGTTGTAAAGGTTGTTTACCTTTTGCGGGATATAGACAGCAGACGAAATTTGATTTTCATTGCCGCATGTCCAACTCCAACCATCCTAACATTACATGATGCCGTAAAGGTTGCCATAGCATTGAACCTGCACGCAAAAGAGATACTGTATGAACGGGCACCAGCATCACAAGCTTACCTCACTGACCAAACTCATATAGTAAGGGAAATAAAGGCCAGTTTGGGATTTAGGGCCTAATGTGGCACTCTAAATCCAAAGGGGATACAGGTAGGTGAGGTGGGGCACAGACCCTAACTGCTGTATCAGAGCCCGTCTGTCAATAACGATGTGTGCTGGGGTGAGTGTAAGTGCTGGGGTATATTCTGAGCCCTGGCAGTGTATGCTGGAGGGAGGTGGGGGCAGGACTGGGCTCAGAATGTCGGGCACAAGCCTGCCGGAGAATCCCCTGTCTTTTCCGAGAACTCCTGTCTGCCGCGAGAGTCCCATGGAAGGTAATCTATCCTCTTTTCTACAAGCCCTGGGAGTTCCACAATTTGCACTCAGTCACCTCAGTCAGCTGCAAGAGCCCCCTCAATTTACCATTGCAGATTGTAGGCTTGCACTACCTTAGTCCGCTCCAATACATACTCATCTGCCCCTCATAGCCTCTTAGACACTACGGGGCAGATTTACAAGCCCCGTGCGCCACTTTTGCGTCAATTTTCCCATGTTAAAAGTGACACAAAAGTGGCGCAAGGGGCTTGTAAATCTGCCCCTACATAACTACCATCAACCACCCTAAGAGATCCGCAAATAGACGTCAGCAATTATAGTCTAAGATAGAGACACCCAAAAGCCCACCCAACAGCCTCCGGAATCCTGAGACCTCCTCCTTGTGCTCTCACAGCCCATCACCTTGCCATGATATGCACCTCAAATGGCTTTCAGACACTCTCCCCTAAACCTAAGATATCTGCAAAACACCTCAGTTAGCCCTCAGACTCTAACTGTGCAACCCAGGAAGCCACCAGTCCCATTTCTATGTAACCTCTATTTTTCCTTCAGAGCCACGCTCCCAATCCTCATAAGGCACTGAACTCCCTTCGATCAGCCTCCCTGACCTGTGAGCATCCAGGCACCAGCATCCATCGAGCACCACAGGCCCTTCATTGCTCTGCCGCTCCTAGTGGGACTTTAAACCTTGACCAAACACACGCAGTAGCAATTCTAACGTGTCTTCTGTGTACTACAGTCTGTAACCTGTATGTCACAGGTTCAATTCGTAGTTAGATGTCTGAGTAGGTTTCTTCAATCATTATTAAGTTCCTCGAGTAACCTGCTAGCCACATGGCTCGAACCTGATGAATCGTTCACTAGGCTATGTGTCTGTTGCAAACATCCGGATGTGGTCAGTGTGACACATGTTTAAATCCCAGGAAAGCGTCATTCTTCCGCACATTTATACATTTAATGCTATCAGAGTAAGAATAAAGTAAAGTGCTAATACTTTTCCATTTCTAGGGTATGTCGCACAAATAGTTATCATTTGGACTTAAATAGGGTTTACGCTTAAATGCACAATAGTATTAACACAATGCGATTAAAACGAAGTTGAAACAAAGACATTATGCTGTGGAAACTTCACGTATTTTAATATTGGTCAATGTAGGTCGCAAGTTCAAAATGACTGGTGCTGCCTGCAGCCACCTTTCCAGCATGTAATTATTTTCTTGTCTCTGGAGTTAGAGTAACTGTGGAACTGGAAGATTTACTGCGCCATGAGGTTATCGGAACTGGTGAGAGCAGGAGACTGAGGAAGTAATTTAAAACCCATTGATACTGCTGCTGTTTAGTCTATTTGGGAGGAACGGATGTCGAGGGTGTTTGTAGCATGCCTGATTGAATTCTTTTCTGCATTTAGGAATATCTGCGTGAGCCAGGAACGTGTGACGCAGGCCCGTGTAGCCACGGCGGCACAGTAGGGCCCGAACCTCCACGGGCCTCCATCCCTTCAGAGCCCAAGGCCAAAGAATATCTGGAATAAATGGGAGAGTCGGGGGCTCCTCATCACATTCTGCAGGGGAGGAGGGGGGCGCCATCATTTTGGTTTACTCCACTGGCATGAACACGTGCAGGTTTCAATATGCGTGTAAGAGATAGTGTGTGAGCATGACTATCCCGTGGAACTTATCACACATTAGTCATCATTAATGTAAAGGTTGTCATAATCATTTCTTCTGTCATAAAATTCATCGGATGAAATCTCTGCTGTAGCACCCCTCACTGAGCTCTGCCTCTGTACCTGTCCTCCACACTAAGGGATCGTTTTAACCAGGGATTGCCTTAGAAACGTAAAGCAGCTAAACTGATGTTGTCATGCTGTCTTAGCACACACAACCCTGAAATAAATATTTCATTTGATTTTATCTGCGTGTCATAAAATCGTTACCCATTCTTAGATATCTTCCAGATTAGACTGAGTAAGCATCCACTACTACAGCCTTCCCAAATACACCAGCCTCGAAACCAGGTCATTAAGAATTTTTTAGCCCACATTGTACACATTTAAAGATAACTAAGGCTTTTACTGACTGTCATTCTTAAAACCTTCTAGTTAAACCACTCCACAGTTAACACAAAGCCCCAGCCAATACTGGCCTTTATTTTCTGTGTTGTTGCCTTTCTCACTATGGGGTATATTCATAAGGGGACAGCACCACCAGAACGTCACTTTCAGTGACGTTCTGGTTGCGCTATGCCCTTCTCCCCCTTTTTGTGGCTTACCACCCGCCTTGTAAATCCGGCCCCTTTACACACATCACTTTGCGTGAAAGGGGCGCGCAATGGGTGTTGCTGTGGACATTCCAATATAACACCCATTGCTTTTTCATGCTGCCCCAGATTTCCAAGGATCTGTAAACCTGAGGCACTGCCAAAAAACTAAAGCCATGCAATAGCAGGCTTTAGATTGCTGAAATGAAGAGAAATACTTTTATGTCTCATCGTTTTGCTCTTTCAATGTTAGCTGCATTCTGCAGCACACATAGAGAGAGAAAAACACCATTAATGATTGTTTACGTGCAGGAAGGTGTCCCTTCCTGCACACAAACAATCCGTAAATAATGTTCATTTGCTACTTCTATATGTGCTGCAGAATGCAGCACACATAGTAGTCACAGACCACCATTATTGATTGCTTTTGTGTTTGAAGGGACACCCTCCTTCACATAAAAAAATAATTCCCTGCAATGCAGGCACCCTTCCACAATGGTGCAAGGGTGCCTGCGTTTGCGCTAGGCAGCTTATTTTAGTGCCAACGCTAAGGAAAACACAGGTGTGCATTGTATTGTTGCATGTATGGCGCATCCCTGCATTTTTTGAATGTCGGAGTGTGTTGCTGCCAAATTTTGCGCAGATCCACACTCCGAGTTTTCATTGTAAATATGCCCCCATGTCTCCTGATCTTTATGAAGATGTGTTTCAGTCAATTATCTTTCCGCAACCTAAGATTCCATTGGCCACATTAAAGGACATGGAAGGGGAGATTTACTAAGTTTTCACACAACGCTGCAAAGCAACAAAAGTTGCTGGGGTACATTGCATGAAAGGGAGAGAACAGAACAATGATGTATCTACTATGGTATCTTTTTGTTTCTCTCCTCACTGTGCTGGGGCACTTATGGCTGCCTTGTGCCAATGCATACACCCAGGCCTGATATCTCCCAAATTGTGACTGCTTTTATTTTCGCACCGGGGTACTACTATGGATAGTGCACATGTTGACTTGTTTGGCAGTGCTGAGAATCCCAGGTTGTTGAACATTGAAGCAGTAATTGAACTGTGCACACTTAGAACAGTGCAATGAGATGCTACTCTCGCTATAGTCTCATGTTAATTAGAACTGTATTTCTTGTCAAATGCTCACATTTCCCCTGCTAGGCACAGATCAATTACACAGTCTATCTATGCATTCAGATATTTTATTAAGTACCTAAAAGTTATTAAACTCAGAAATAATCTATCTATTAAGATAGTCTCAATATAAATGCGAGTTTTACCTCTTATTCAAGGTACCTCTTTGCTACCACTTGAAAGTCAATGCTTAAAGAAAGTGTACTTTCTGATTCTGTTACCTTGCAGTAGTACATGGTTTCTGTGCTTCTCAAAACAGTGACAATATTCATCAACTTTCTGTTGATCCTACCCAGAGAACTGGCCTAGCAAGTGCTGAAAGTTCTTACTCCCTTCCTTACAGAATAAGTAGTTTACTTGCTTCCCACTACGCTGTTAGTTCTGTTTGTTGGGCGTCACGTTGGAGCTGTAATAATCAGCAGAGGAGTGTACTGGTGGCTTCAATGATGCATCATTGAATATCAATATCTACAGTGTTATCTTTGGTTCCCAGGAAAGGGAGAATGTGATGTACAATGTGAAATACTTATCTACCCAATGCAATTAACTAAGCTCCCCATTCCATCTGGAAATAAAGCTAACCCATGGTTGTACAGGCATCCCTGTTATTTCCCATTGTGCCAGGCGCACATCCATGGACTGACGGACACCCATTGGATTGGTATGGCTCACAAGTTTGGTGTCAGTCTGCGCTGAAAAAAGGCTGTTGCTCTGTGTTCAACAAGCATTGATGACACTCAATACCTGTGAGGCTTCCCAACACCTTTGCGTGTTTATGTTGGTATGGTCCTTCTGGCGAGGAGGCATCTTGCCAAATCCAGGATAAACCAGAAGCTGCTCTTGACCAGCCTAAGGAAGCTGGAAACTAGGCCTGGGGAGAGTTAAGTGATAAAAAACTCTGCCTCGCTACGCGAGCTCCGTAAGGGGAACAGTGCGTTACATTGTGCCGTTTGCGCTGGTTTTTAGCACCGGGTGTTTGTCCCGCAATGTAAAATCAGTGCGAACGGCACCATGTGCAGCGCAAGTGGGTGCTGCTTCTTTCTGTTGCTCTCATAGAAGTTCTACTCGAGAGCCAACTTCCTCAACATGAACTGAAGGTTGCGCAGTGCGAGTGGTAGCAACTATCCGCAACTGCTCGTGTTGAGGAATCTTGCTGGAAGGTGATCTAGCATTGGAGCAGAGTTTTTCAGAACTCCACGTGCTCCGTGGAGTATGGAAAATTCACAAACTCTGCGAATGGTGTGGAATTCACCACCCAGGCCTACTGTATACTTCATTAACCAGATATTACCACAAACATTTCCTGCAACAAGCACAGATATATTCAGTCTCCAGTATCCTGCAGCACACCTATACACTCTGAGGCTTATTTATAAGCCCCTTGCCCCGCCGGTGAGCTACCTTTTCCCATATTAATAGTGATGCACCGGTGTTGCAAGGGGCTTGTAAATTAGCCCCTGTGTCTTTGGAATTCACAAGCGCCAAGCTTTGCAAATGTGGGCTACTATTTTTTATCTATCTGATTTGCTAATGAGGCTGTTTTTATGTTGGTGCCTGAGACTATTTTCTGTACCATCCGGGCTTGGTAGGCTGGCTTGTGCCACACACACACCCTTGTACTATAAAGTAAGGTTGTGTGTATGTCACAGCATAGACTTTGTATGCAAAACTAACTTTCGAGTACAATATACTGTGCATTTTACACGCGCAAAATTATAACGTTTTTGGGAAGAATTTTTTTTTCAAAAGATTTGCCTTCCTCGAAGAGGAGTAAAACTTTGGTGCAGAGCGTTGGCTACTGTTTTTTTTTTAGTAGATAGGGCTTTGTGTCAAAATTCATGGCTAGTTGATTGAGTATGTAATGAATCTCTCTTGGGATGCCAGCTTGATGCAAAGTAGAGAAAAATATATACTATGCGTTACTTTAGGGCTACTTTCCAGCTCAAATCTTGATTTGGCTTTGTTGTGTTTCTGTCACTTTTTGTGACACTCCACCCATGCAGCACCTTGGTAAATCTGGTGATGCTGCGCTGGCCAGGTCTCCATAACAGCTGCACAACCTGCAACGTGATGAATGGCATTTACAATCGCACCACCTCAATCCTTCGATTATCTCTTGATCTGCACGTTAGTAATCTGTTTGTTTTTAATTTTACTCCCAGCACCAAGACTTATCGGTATATATACATCTCCACTACATCTTCTCTGCAGTGTTCCAACCACTGGTCCACAGTTTTGATAGTTTTTACTTGTCTTCCTCAATTTCCCATGTTATCTTCTCACAGGCTGCAGGGGCAGCAGCTGTCAATCCAAGGTGGGGGTAGAAATTGTATATATATATATATATATATATATATTACCTACTGGCGGTCGCCAGTAGGTATATATAGTTAGGATTTTTTCTCTATGGGATTTTTTAAAATTCTATGTCTAATAACTTTGCCGTTTGTGGACGGAATTGGCTGAAATTTTCAGGAAAATGGCACATTTTGTTTCTGAGCAGCCTTTGAAAATTTGGGGGGGGTTCGTCAAGGGGGGGCCGAGAAAAAAGGGGGGTCCCAAAACGCGTTTTTCCCATGTTAATTTCCATAGGGCGGTTGGCCTCACTTTTAGCCCGAACGGCTGAATGGATTTGCACGAAACTTGGCAAAATTGTAGGGACTGGTAGCCCGATGTGCCTTTTGTAGGTCTCAATATATGTGCTCCAGTGGATTTTGAGAAATTAACGTTTAAAAAAAGATATATATCTGTAACAGCGGACCGGGCAGCGGCCCAGGACGCGTACTTTTAGCGCAACGGAGCTTTGTGAAGCGAAGCTGATTGGTTCTCCGGCGTCTGTCAACATTCCAAACAGTCCGTAGTGGCCGCCATCTTGTCTCTCGGTAGGATCGAGAGACAAGAGGAGGCCAAAGCGAAGGGGCAAATGACCATAAGGGGGAATAGTAGATCCTCGCTGACCCCCTAGGTTTGATGTGGAGGTTTTAAAAGGGCCCCGCGGGGCAAAAAAAAACAATTATAATAATAATCTTACGGCTGAATGGATTTGCACGAAACTTGGCAAAATTGTAGGGACTGGTAGCCCGATGTGCCTTTGCTAGGTCTCAATATATGTGCTTCAGTGGATTTTGAGAAATTAACGTTCAAAAAAAGATATATATCTGTAACAGCGCACCGCTTCGCGTACTTTTCGCGTTACGGAGCTTTGCGAAGCGAAGCTGATTGGCTCTCCGGTGTCTGTAAACATTCCAAACAGTCCGTAGCGGCCGCCATCTTGTCTCTCGGTAGGATCGAGAGACAAGAGGAGGCCAAAGCGAAGGGGCAAATGACCATAAGGGGGCATAGTAGATCCTCGCTGATCCCCTAGGTTTGATGTGGAGGTTTTAAAAGGGCCCCGCGGGGCAAAAAAAATAAATAATAATAATAATCGAACGGCTGAATGGATTTGCACGAAACTTGGTAAAATATTAGGGACTGGTAGCCCGATGTGCCTTTGCTAGGTCTCAATATATGTGCTTCAGTGCATTTTGAGAAATTAACGTTCAAAAACAAGATATATATCTGTAACAGCGCTCCGCTTCGCGGAGATAAAATTATATCTGTATTACCTAGCTGTTGCTAACACCAGTTAGCGACGGCTAGTAGGAGATAGCGACCATCTTGGGCCCCACTTTGCATGTGAGTGATATTTATCACTAATGACATGCAAAGTGGGCATGCCAAGATGTTAGCGACTGGAAACAGTCGCTAACATCGCTATCTCCTATTATCAACTTTTGGAAATATTCGAGATAAGCGCGAATATCTCCAAAAAGTAACAGCTGCCCTGAGCAGTTCTTAGCCATGTTATCCTATGGGAGGTGGATAACATGGCTAAGAGGATTAGCTCGGTAATGCATGAATATCGCTGAGTTTTCAGCGATATTAATGCATTGCGGTCGGTTTTTATCGTATTTGCGATAAACTTTGATAATAGCAAGGTTTATCTGCGATAATTTCTGACGGTAAAAAAATCTTTGCAATGCATCGTTAGGGATAAATATCGCTTAACTTTGGTAATATGCCCCAACGTCTGTTAACGTTCGATTCGAAGGAAATCAGGAAGTGTTGAAAAACATTGTCTGCGCCATCTTGTCTTTTTTCAAATGCCACACTTTTGTCGTGCACGGCAGCCATTTTAGATGCCTTGACCAGACCCACTCTGTGCACGCTGTCGATCCTTAGCATGGCTCCCCACCCTCGCAAGCATCTCCCCCAGGCAGTGGTCACCCCCGCTCTCTGTCTTATGCATGGGTAATAAACCTCCCCCCATCTGCGCTGCTCTTTCCTGAGAATCACACCCTGTGCCCGCCCGACACCTCCCTTTCGCCCTATTCACTACTGCACCCTCTGACACTCCTTTTCCTCTGTGTCCGATTGTCCAGGCTGGTCCTAGGGTATCAGCTAGCCCTGCAGATGTAGTTTATGGCCACAGCTGTAAAGAATCACCCCTCTTCAAAGGAGTTATAGTAGATCAAGGCCCACACTCGATGAGATCCGTCACAGCAGAAGCGTTGCTATTATCTGAAAACCATCCTGTATTGTGATTGGGGAGGGGACCGAGCGTGAAGCGGAAGATTCCAGGGATGACTCTTTGTACATCAAAGTTTTTACAATTATGTGTCACATTAAAAATATATAGCACTCCGACAAAGTAGTAAGATTATAAAACTTTAATAATTTATAAATATATACAAGAAAACAAAAATAGTAATAACATATAAACATTTTTAGGGAAAAACAACGAAGTAGCGGTCGGCTGTGCGAATAGTCCCAACGCAGCACAACGTCCAGATTTCCGGCGTGGGGCGTCGCGGGGGGTGGGTCATCAGTAGCAAACTGTTGTGCGAATAGTTCCAAGGCAGCAGAACGCGCTGAAATCTAGATGACACGAAAGTGATGTCTAGTAAGTTGCCACCCAGCAAATAACGGCGTGGGGCGTCGCGGGGGGTGGGTCTTCAGTAGCAAACTGTTGTGCGAATAGTTCCAAGGCAGCAGAACGATGGCACCAAGGTGATGTCCAGTAAGTTGCCGCACTGGTTTTGGTATCCTACAATGCTGCTCCGAATAACGGCGTGGGGCGCCCCGGGGGAGGCGGCGTGAACGGGCCTCTCCAGGTGGAGTGTCATCTGTTGTAGTGGGGCGCCCCTTTACCGTTTCAGTTGCCATTCCGTCCGTTTTTGGTCCACTGTGTCAAAAGCCGCAATTCAGCTGAGTTGCGCCCACTCTTGCGGTGCAGCGATAGGCGGCTGTCACAGGACTCTCAAAATGGCGGCAGGCTCTTTCCTTTTTGGGCCTGGTCCACTGAAATGGCCCTGGGACACCTTGGAAATCGGACGCTTGTCTGCTAGGTCTTGGACCCCATTCTCGAAAGCGTCCCCTCCGCCTTGAGAATTCATCAAAAGTTTTGGGGGCCCCGACTCCTGCAGGCTTCTGGTGGGGAGCGGCTGCCATGATTGCTCGCGGAATGACCACGACGGAGCTACGAGATGGTGGTGCTCTCATGCTGACGCCAGCTTCAGTCTGAAACATCCAGAAACAAGGTGGGGCTTTCATCGTTTGGAAAAAAAAAAAAGTTTTCATCCAATGAAAAGTGTTGTTTTTAGGTCATATGATCAAGCCTTCCATCATTAGGAAACCAAAAGTAAAATGAACCAATGAAAAGTTTTATAAACAAGTCACATGACCTGTTATGCGGCATAGGGTATAAAATGCGGAGAAAATACGTTGGCACGTGAGGCGGCGTCAGTAGCGGACCGATGTGCGAATAGGCCGAAGGCAACACAGCGCGCCAAGATCCGGATGGCACCGAGGTGGTGTCCAGCAAGTTGCAGCACTGGTGTGGCCATCCTACAATGTTGAAAGTCGGCGTGGGGCGCCCCGTTGGCCTGTGAGTTTGCGTCAGTAGCGGACCGATGTGCGAATAGGCCGAAGGCAGCACAACGCGCCAAGATCCGGATGGCACCGAGGTGGTGTCTAGTAAGTTGCCGCACTGGTGTGGCCATCCTACAATGCTGAAAGTCGGCGTGGGGCGCCCTGTTGGCCTGTGAGATGGTGTCAGTAGCGGACTGATGTGCGAATGGGGCCAAAGGCAGCGCAACAATATTTTCTGACTGACACCACAAGGCGCTGAGATGCCAAGATCCGGATGGCACCGAGGTGATGTCTAAGTTGCGGACTGATGTGCGAATGGGGCCAAAGGTAGCGTAACAATATTTTCTGTATGGAAGATACCACTAGGCGTTGAGATGCCAAGATTCGGATGGCACCGAGGTGATGTCTAGCAAGTTGCTGTACTGGTGTGGTCATCCTACAATGCTGAAACTCGGCGTGGGTCGCCCCATTAGCCTGTGAGATGGCGTCAGTAGCGGACCGATGTGCGAATAGGCCGAAGGCAGCACAACGCGCCAAGATCCGGATGTCACAGTGGTGGTTTCATAGTTGAGAGGCACTTCATCTGCAGTGGGGCGCCGAGATCCGGATGGCACCGAGGTGATGTCTAGCAAGTTGCTGTACTGGTGTGGTCATCCTACAATGCTGAAAGTCGGCGTGGGGCGCCCCATTAGCCTGTGAGATGGCGTCAGTAGCGGACTGATGTGCGAATGGGGCCAAAGGCAGCACAACGCGCCAAGATCCGGATGGCACCGAGGTGGTGTCCAGCAAGTTGCCGCACTGGTGTGGCCATCCTACAATGCTGCGCCGAAAGTCGGCGTGGGGCGCCCCGTTGGCCTGTGAGTTCGCGTCAGTCAGTGGGGGCTGTTTGAGGATCTGACTGCATTGGAAAGCAATGTGATGCTGTGCGTCGCCCCCAAGATGGAGGTTCCTCGGCTGCAGTGGGGCGCCCCTTGGTGTTTCACTCGCTATGCAGCTGAGTTGCGTGCGCACTTGTGGCGAATAGGCCGAAGGCAGCACAACGCGCCGAGATCTGGATGGCACCGAGGTGGTGTCCAGCAATTTGCCGCACTGGTGTGGCCATCCTACAATGCTGCGCCGAAAGTCGGCGTGGGGTGCCCCGTTGGCCTGTGAGGTGGCGTCAGTAGCGGACCGATGTGTGAATAGGCCGGAACCAGCACAAGGCGCCAAGATCCGGATGGCACCGAGGTGGTGTCATAGTTGAGAGTTCTGAGCAGCGCTTGTAACACTGTCTGAAGCTTATTTGCACCTGCTGCAGCTTCACTATTGCCCTGGTGTGGCCTAAGATCGCCCATGACATAGGCGGCCACCTCCCGGGGTCCGGCGGAACTTTTTTCCTTTTCCTTTGTACATCTTGTCCCACAATCCGTTTGACCTGAAGACACGACCAGGTCCCTGAATGTGTGCAGGGGGACGCTATTGATTGAATCAAAATGGCGGCTTCACACAAAGCTGACTCAAGCGTTGCTGCTGATGCTATACAGACAAAAACTGGTTTTCAGTTTGTACATTCTTCAGGATTTTTCCATCCAAGGCTGGTTGAGAGTTTGTATAACAATGGCTTCAGATTTTCAACATACTACTCTTCAACATTCTTCCTAAATGTAACAATGTGAGACTCACTAGGAGAACGGTGTAGTGAGGGCCACAAACGGCTGTTTATCTTTCCTTTCAAAATGCTGCCAACAATATTTTCGGAATGGAAGACAACACAAGGCGCTGAGATTCGGTTGGCACCGAGGTGGTGTCCAGCAAGTTGCCGCACTGGTGTGGCCATCCTACAATGCTGCGCCGAAAGTCGGCGTGGGGTGCCCGAAGGGGGGGGGGGGGAGGCGGCGCAAACGAGCCTCTCCCGCTTCTCCATGTGGAGGCAGTTCATCTGCAGTGGGGCGCCGAGATCCGGATGGCACCGAGGTGGTGTCTAGCAAGTTGCCGCACTGGTGTGGCCATCCTACAATGCTGCGCCGAAAGACGGCGTGGGGTGCCCGAAGGAAGTGTCCTTATCCAGGGCATTATCGCTGTATCATGTCCTCCACTAAAATGGCCCTGGGACACCTTAGAACTCGGACGCTCGATTTTTTTTTCCTTTCCTGTACATGCAAAAAAAGGTAAATGCCCGGTACGTTACACGCTTCATCTGCCACGATGAACTCTCCAGAGGAACCGAAAAAAAATATAGTTGTGGTAACTATACCATGCATCGTCATATGGAGAGGTGGCACCAATTAATTATAGTGCTGCATAAAAGAGAGATTTGGAGGAGAACCCCTGACCTGCTAGTACATACATCAAAGAAGTGGCACTGAGAGCTTCAGAGGCAAGGGAAACGGTCCCAAATGTTTAGAAGAACTTTGGAAAGATTAAAATGACATGTTTAGATTGTGGCAAATTAATTTCATGTGGACAGATGAGTGTTACTCTAATAAATACAGCATATGAACATCATCATAGTCGATGGTTGGTAGAGACATTTTGACTATATCCTGGACCTGCCCGTCCTCGCCCAAAATGGCGCCGGAATAAATGGGACTCGTAACTCCTTGTTGTGTACTGGTTGCAGAACCTTGAAATCACGAGATACGTATGCAGTTTTGAAGCACATGGCGGGCGGGGACGAGAATTGATTGAATATTTCGACATCCCTATTGATATTAAGTTCTGATGTGTTATTGATTACTGTACTGTTGAAAGTTCGAATTAACGTCACCCATGGTACTTGCCCGCAAATGTATATCTAGATAATTTTATTGTAACTGGCCCTGTCGTATTTTAATTATAAAATGTACGTCCACCGATTCCGTAACTGTTAGACACCTTAGTTCTTGCAACCTAATGGCCCGCCCGTTACGTTCCTCTACAGTGTAAATGTCTACTCATCACATACGATTACAGTTTGCTCCGTGGCCGGCCCACGTGGTTATAGGCTCGTATTTGTATAATGAAATTTTCACAATAAAGGTTTTTAAAAGAAAACATGGTAGTAGTATATACATTGGTAAAGTTTGTAATAATAGTCACTGTTTTAGAATCATTAAAAGGCAAGTGAAATAAAGCAGACCAATTACATGAAGGGTAAAAGGTATAATACGAAGGAACGCAGTAAAGATAAATGGTCAAGGGCTGTTGTGTTTTCTATTCCTGCAACATAAAGTGATCGATAAGAATCTCATATTCAGGCGTATCGGCGACTAAGACAGCAGGTCGACCCTCTTTTGCTCAACGGCTCCATCATGGGACGAAGAAACGCTCTTTTTCTCGAAAAAAGAATATATTTTACTTGCAGGACAGTTGTAAAATTTCCGGGAAAGTACATTAGCCTGGAACATTATAACATATATTTAAGAAAAAATAATGTTCGGAAGTAATGAAAAGCGTAATTTTTAGGTCATATGACCAAGCCTTTCATCATTACAATAAGAAAAGTAAAATGAACCAATGAAAAGTTTTATTAACAAGTCACATGACTTGTTATGCTTACGTTACGCGCTGCGCGCCCCGGATGACTTCCGGATGCGCTAACGCGGCGCGTCATATGACGCATTACGCGACAACGCAGGTCCAGAATATAGTCAAAATGTCTCCACCAACCAGCGGTCGGAACACAACCCCTTTCAGCAGGCTAAATAGTTCTGTTAAATGAGAACAGAAGGGACAGGCAACAAGAACCATCAGTCAAAGAGGGGAGGGCTAGTTCTTCTCTACCGGGTTACATTGGGGCGCTACCGGAACTGATCGAATTGGTAGTCTACAGTGTTTCTGGATGTTTCAGACTGAAGCTGGGGTTAGCATGAGAGCAGCATCATTTCGTAGCTCCGTCGTGGCCATTCCGCAACCAATCATGGCAGCCGCTCTTTATCGTTATTTTGGGCGGGGTGGGTGGCGGAGCCGAGCTGTTTTGCAGCCATCATTGTGTGGAGTTCAGTTCATCTCACTAGTTTTGTATTTGTCATGAGGGGTTGTTCCTAATGTTTCTATTTTAGCGAGGTCAAAAAGAGATCCCATTAGTGGCCTACTGATTTTGCTCGATTCCTTTTCTTTTTTTTTTTACACAATTTTTCGTTATCTGCAAAGACTAAACAGAGTATTGCGACTCTGTGTTTGTTTGTAAATAGAGAATGAACCAAAGAGAACTAATTCTAAAACAGTAAATACTTGGATAACAATCAATCAAATGGAGAGAGAAGCAGGCACGACGGATTACAACGGGGGCAAAGGCCTGCGTTAACTACCTTTCACTATCTGCAAAGAGAGAGTACTCCTAATAGAAATGAGGGGGGGGGGCACCATTCAAAGCAGATCAGTGTGCATAAACACGAAAATGTTTTCACTTACCACGTACTTGACATTCGACAGCTTATGATATTTGCTATTAAAAAACCATTGAAATTCACTGAAAAAACCATAGGTTATAGACCATATATAGTTAGGAATTAGCATTTACAAAACCTTGAAAATTCACTGAAAAAACCATAGGTTATAGACCATATATAGTTAGGAATTAGCATTTAAAAAACCTTATTTTACTCACACAAAACCATTGAAATTCCATATATAGTTAGTTGCACTAACTATATATCGCGCACCCGCAATCCACTGCTGATGATGTCACATATTACATCATTCATGACATGGTCAGTGACATCACTGATGACATCACTGATGACATCTCAAATGACATCACTGATGACATCACTGATGACAACATCCAGTGACTGTATGTTTCTGTAAAGTTAAAATATGTCTTACATATTGAAGAATGAGTGGATGTATAAGTGTCTGGATGAAGGATTTAGTAGGTGCGTGACTGACTGTATGAGTGAGTGAATAAATGTGTCGTACTAAATGCATGGGTTAGTGACTAAACTGTCTGAATGTGTGCATCAGTATGTCTGTTGTGATGTAAACTGCTGCATGTGTTGTTCATTAGCTATACGAGAGGCTATATGTGTTATTGATTGGTTGCCCAAGTATTTGTATGGGAGATTGAGTTTGTGTGGGGGTGGCTGGGAGGTGTGTGACTCTGTGCATTGATGTGTGAGCAGTTGATTCACTAGGTGTATGAGTTCAAGAGTGCATGTGGAAACAGCTACATGGGCAGTTGACTGTGTGCATGAGTGTATTGATGAGTGAATGGATATCTCAATGCTACATGTCATAGTAAGTACATATGTAAAACACAATACATGTGAGAGTTGGCACATATAAATAACTGTGCATGAGAGCCACTGAATGTGTGAGTGGCTGTATGGATCATTGTGAACTTGTATCAGGGATTGTATAAGAGAGTAAATATGTGTTAGTATATGTTTGAATAAGTAAGGTGTGTATAACTGTATAGTTGAGGAAATGGAGGTGAGATTGTTTCTTTGCATGACTGACAAGGTGTGTGAGTAACTCCATGGATGAGTGACAGTGTGTGAGTGTCTGTATACACTGAGTGTATCTAAGGTTATATTAGAGTCTGAAGAGGTTTATCGTATTAGCACGAGAATGATGTCAAATGAGATGTCATCAGTGATGTCATCAGTGATGTCATTTGAGATGTCATCAGTGATGTCATCAGTGATGTCACTGACCATGTCATGAATGATGTAATATGTGACATCATCAGCAGTGGATTGCGGGTGCGCGATATATAGTTAGTGCAACTAACTATATATGGAATTTCAATGGTTTTGTGTGAGTAAAATAAGGTTTTTTAAATGCTAATTCCTAACTATATATGGTCTATAACCTATGGTTTTTTCAGTGAATTTTCAAGGTTTTGTAAATGCTAATTCCTAACTATATATGGTCTATAACCTATGGTTTTTTCAGTGAATATATATATATATATATATATATACTGGTTTCTTTTGAAGATGAATAGCGGCGTGCCTCGTCGCGGAGATACCCCGCCGCGCTACACAGCGGACCTTGGTGAATGAAATTAAAGCACTTTGAGGAGTTCAACATGCCCGTATTGTGGGGTTAGCATATCAGCAGATAAAGCAGTGTTTCCCTGCCTTGGAACCCACTTGGGAATTATTTTTCAACACGAAGCCTGAACAGTATCCACTATGGTACATGAAGGACTACACACCCCACAATGCAATTTTGGCAGACCAATGTCCCACTTGGGCGGGGTCAGTGATTAAAAGTCCTCACAGCTGCTGGGACTTTGTTTCTTGCAGCCAGTGAGCAAGGGCATTGAGCCCGAAACATGCTTGGCGTTTTCTGTGGTGGTGTGTTACCTGCTTTTCCTCGCTGCCCACAATAAATGAGGTGATATGTCGAATTGTGATGGCGTCTCCTTGCAAGGTGGAACTGGTTTCTTTTGGATATATATATATATATATATATATATATATATATATATATATACTGTACCTGCCGGGATCTTCTGCTCCCGCGCTGCTCCTCTGTTCCCATCCCGGCACTACAATTCCCATGGGCACAGGCTCCCAGACCCCACCTAATCCCAGCGCTTCTCCCAGCATGAGAGAAGCGCTGGGATTGGGCGGAGCGGGCCGGTTTTGCGATCCAGCAGGGTCTGGGAGCCTGTGCCCCTGAGCACTAGGATCGCTCCACTGAACATCCTGGAGATATCCAAGTACGCATGTTGGCATGCCGACATGCGCACTTTTAGTGCCTGTCACTCCACCTCCCCCTGATGTTTGATGCTGCGGCCTGGCTCCGCCCTCGGCTCTGCGAACTAGAAGAAAAAATAAAATTACATTAAAATAGTATTTGTCATTTTATTTTTCTTCTGACTGCTGCATTTCAGCAGTCAGCAGAGGAACCACCCCTGACAGGCTGCTGTGGTTATTTCTACTCCTATTGATTCTTGTCTTATGCGCTAGCCTCTGATGCGGCCGGAGATGCCAATGAACTGTCATCACTTGCTTTTTACTTTACATATTTTGTTTGTATGCCAGGTCTCTAACAATGATATCACGCATCTCTATACTGTTCTCTTTACAGTCCACTGACAGTTTTCTGGTAGAATAGCGCTTTATAAAAATAGAAATAAAAAAAAATACATTCATAAATTAAGTAATTCTTTTTTCAAGTGCTCAAGGTGTGAAGTAACGCATGAAGATCTGCTCATTTTATAAGCTGCTTTGTGCTACCCAGAATGCCCGAGAAGAACTAGCCCTCACAGTATCTTGGGTTGTCTTTTCTCTATTGAAGTTCATGTGCTTGTCAATTCTAAAATTAGTGATGCGATTTCCTTCCTCGCGTCGGAATATTAAGCCATGAATCAGTTTTCTGTCTGATATCTCGGAGTCTGACTAGATGAATGAACAGACACAGTCCATCTCACTCTATAAATATGCGTTTCTTTGCAGATTCAAGGAATGCTGGTTTCGCCTCCGGACGTCGGGCCCTATGAACAAGAAGCGCTAGTGTGCCCGTCTTCATCGACGCTCTCCTCGCCCTCCGGTTCATGTCACAGGCTCTCTGTTCATCTCATTTTCACTCTATGCATTACAGTGACTACCACTGGCTGGAATTTCCTCTTTCTGTAATTAATATATTGTCTTTCACAACAGAGTGTTCTTTATTACATGCTAGTTGTGATATAATTGCACTGATGCTCTTAAATACTTTTTTTTTAATAAACGAAAAAAAATTACTTGACTGGACCCAAACAAGGTATTGTATAAAAAATGATTCAGTTCTGCAATAGTTGCTTTTGTCACAGACCAATTACCATACCAAGTTTCCTGTCTTAAAGACAGATGGCCACATTCTGAACCAGGAGTAATTTGCCACTCTTCTAAAGCTGGTAATTTTTTGTGTGAATATAGAATAGCCATTATTGGAGTGAGGGAGCACATTACACTTCTTTAGCTGAGGCAAGAAATGACAGAACAGAGCCACAAGATACGAAGATCACGGGCTGGGTGTATTACAAAAACACTTTACACCTCGAGAGAGTCATTACTGAAATCTTTTTGGGCTCAGGATGTGCCAAAGGTCACACACTGTTGTAAGAGCCCATTGGAAAGCATACTTCGTGCTGGAAACCATGGTTCGCGGAATCTGCTGGAGGTACAGTGGGCCGAAGATATGGATGAAGGCAGTGTCCTTCACCCAGACCCAAAAGGCATTGCTGTGTAGGCAGGGGATGTGAGAGCAAGGCCAGCCTGATGGTCGCACCTGGTATCTAAAGCCCAGAGGCATGGGCTAAGTATGGGTACTCATTGTACGCCCGCGGCCCGGCAAGCCTTCCTCAGCGGCCCGCGGACCTTGCAGACATTGAACCTGTGTTTAAAAAAAAATGAAAGTGTCAGCTAACACTGCGGTAGCAGCGCGGACCCAGAGACACTCTGCTCTATGGGGGCCATTCGATTCACAACAAAGCCTCATTAACAAGTAAATGATCTGTTAAAGACCTGTGAAGTACTCGGGTGAGGCTGTGTGTGTGCCTGAGTAGCTGGGGCGAGGTGACAGAAGGAGACAGACAGAGGGAGACGGATGGAGGGAGACAGGGGGAGGGAGACAGACAGAGACAGACAGAGGGAGACAGAGAGCGAGACAGAGGAAGGGAGACAGAGAGGGATACAAACAGAGGGAGAGAGACAGAGGGAAGGAGACAGAGAGAGACAGAGAGGGAGACAGAGGGCAACAGACAGAGGGAGACAGACAGAGGGAGACAGGCAGGTGGAGGGAGACAGGGAGCCAGAGGGAGGAGGCCGACGGAGGGAGGGAGACAGACAGAGGGAGGGAGACAGACAGAGGGAGGGAGACAGACAAAGGAAGACAGACGGAGACAGACAGAGGGAGGGAGAGGGTGGAAGGCAGAGAGAGAAGGACACAGAGAGGGAGGGAGACAGAAGGAGGCAGAGGGAGACAGAGGGAGGGAGTCCGGGGGAGACAGAGGGAGGGAGAGGGTGACAGAGAGAGGGAGACGGACAGAGGGAGACGGAGGGAGACAGACAGGGAGACAGTGGGAGGGAGACAGAGAGAGAGGGAGACAGAGGGAGAAACAGAGAGAGGGAGACAGAGGGAGGGAGACAGAGGGAGGGAGACAGAGGGACAGAGACAGAGGGTGACAGAGAGAGGTAGACAGAGGGCGACAGACAGAGGTAGAAAGACACAGGGAGGAGACAGACAGAGGGAGAAAGAGGGAGACAGACAGAGGGAGGAGGGTGACAGAGGGAGGGAGACAAAGACAGACACAGGGAGACAGAGAGAGAGGGAGACAGAGGGAGAAACAGAGAGAGGGAGAAACAGAGAGAGGGAGACAGAGGGAGGGAGACAGAGGGAGGGAGACAGAGGGTGACAGAGAGAGGTAGACAGAGGGCGACAGACAGAGGTAGAAAGACACAGGGAGGAGACAGACAGAGGGAGAAAGAGGGAGACAGACAGAGGGAGGAGGGTGACAGAGGGAGGGAGACAGACGGAGACAGACAGAGGGAGACAGAGGGAGGGAGAAGGAGGGAGAGAGAGGGAAACCATTAGCCGCTAAGGTCTTGTCCAATGATAGCAGTAGTCCAGGGAATAGCGGAAAGGACACGCCCTGCAGTCAACAATGAAGGTTGACCCCTCAGAATAGGGTGACCGGGCAGCCTGGATTTGCTCGGGCGGTCGCGTTTTTTCAACAGCTGTCCAGGCAGATATCAGGAAATTTAGCTCATGTCCCAGTTTGTAAAGAGGGTCGACTGAAACGACGGTAGGTGCTTTTTATGTTTTACACAGCTGGGATAATTAGCAATTGTTTCAAGAAAACAATTTAATTAGCAGGAAAGCTACTGTGTTTAAAAATTGCATTTTATGTATGTTCTGTAATTCTCTGCTGAGGAGCTGTCATTCTGTGCGCTCTCTTTAAGTACAATTGTAGTCCTTCTTCTATTTTTTGTAAAATGTCCCGGTTTTCAGCTTTAAAAGTCTGGTCACCCTACCTCAGAATGGCTTGATTACTACCTCTAATCGTACAAAAATCATACTTACTCTCAAAAGAATAGGCGTTTTACTGGCCCCACGTAAGTCCAATGGAATTGCAACCTGCATAAGGACAGAAGTTGTGTCAAGGGAGAGGTGAGAGGGGGTCTCAGGCTGCCAGGAACAGCCGAAGGAGGAGCCGGTGTGGGGAGGTAAGAGGCATGTGCGAATGGAATGAGGTGTAAATGTCTGCACTGGAGGTACAATAACATCACTGGAGGCGATTAATGAAGCAGCCCTGCTCGCAGACTCAGTGGAAGACAAGGCAGAATCACCAAAAGAAGAGTGTGCCCTTTTGTTTTCACTTTTGCTGTGCAGGTCATGTGGCGGCCAACTCATAGGCATTGGTTACTCTCATTTGAAGGCCTCCTGCTATTCCTTTCTAGGTGTGGCGCAGCGGCCAGAGCGGCTGACTCAGGAGCGTGGGGTTCTGGCCCTGGAATTGTACTTCCAACACCACATCTATCATCCATGTCGGAGTGCTCAATGTCTTACATGTTTAGGTCATTTAAAACTGTATGGACCATTAAATCTCATGCATCGCTGCTGACTGCTCCTGCCATCTGCATCAGTGACCTTACTGGAGAGTATGGCTGAACCCAAGGGCAGCCACTGCTTTTCCCCTGCATTGCTGTCTACTTTCAGTGTCTGCTTTCCTGGCAGTACCTTCCACTCCTATTACATCTACTTCAGCTGCAACTTCCCTAAAGGCAGGAGGTGTTCAATGTCTGCAGCCTGTGACTATCCTTCTCTCTCACGCAGGAATCCTATCTGCTACAAAAACTGCTGGCATCAATATGCTTTCATAATCTGACATCCTTAGAGGTTGTGGTGAAGGTCACTACGTGCATTCTGAGTTCTGAAGGTACAGTTCAGGTTTGGCCCACTGCACGCAAACACCCTGCACAGGGAGATAGGTTGACATGTTTGAGACAGAATCTCCCTGGCAAACTAGATTTGCATCAAATTGATAATAGAGCACAATGTATTGTGTTGGGATTTACTTTCAAGTACAAACTAACCCTAGAGTAATCCAAAGTAGCACTAGGCACTACTTTGCGTCAAGGTTTGTGCAGTGGGTGGTACAAGGGCATTCCCATGCAACCAACTTTGTGTTTTTTACACAAATCCCTTCCATATCGGCACACATCCCTATCTACTAACATTGAGAGGCATGGATTTGTTTAAAATAACTACTATTCCTTGAGGCAGGTGGTTACTGCATTGCATTGCATGTAAACTTAGAAAATCGTATGCTAATTCAATAAATAAAAAACACTTCTCTGGAAGGAACAGTAGCTGTGTCAATCCCCTAGGGAATTTGGTGCTCCAAACTTGAGCCTGGTCAACAAATCAATACATTCAATAATATGTGGAGCACACAAAAAGGGCAGAGAATATTTTAGTGTCAAACAATGAAGATTTATTACATGTTGATAGGTTATAGAAGGTAAAAAACAGGTTAGCAGCAATTTATAAGCAGAATGTGCATGCTTCCATTAATAAGAAATCAAAATAGATCAAATCTTACGAAGGAGAGGACGAACTAGCATGGGATCACCTCCAATGGAAGGACAAAGGAAAAGTTAGTCCTCCCTTTGAGAGAGTACTCTAAAATCTTCTATTCTTTTCTAAAAGCACAATCTCTAACATTACACAACCACACAGCTCACAAAAGACAGTCCAATCATGTTGAAGCAAAATGATACATTTGCATACTTAATAGGTTCTCAAGGTTTCGATTAATATTTGCTGCTCTCTGCATCCTTCAAACTTATGCTATCTGTAACAAGATACATGGACTTGCTTGCATACTGCAGGAGTCTGTTGAATGTGGTATTCACGAAAAACAACATTCAACAACGATAACAAAGAAAAGAAAACATTTCTTCACATGGGAAAAAAGGACAAGGAACATTGGGGCATATTAACAAGCGGCAACGATAATTATCGCTGACCGTTGTTAGCGTGAATAAATCTATCGCTGGCGATAATTTCCATGTTAGCGTTGTATTAACAACGCTTAACGCCATGGAGATAAAAATCCCAGCGATAGCGGGCATTATTCCCGTTGTCAATGTAATATCGCTGGTTTTCCAGCTATATTCCATTGAAAATGGCGATAACCTTGTTGATAGGGCAGGACAATCTTAGCCATGTAATCCACCTCCCATTGGATTACATGGCTAAGAACAGGTCACAAGCAGGTGTTAGGAAAGTAGCGTTAACTGTGCTTAGCGACATTTCTCCTATTATTATTATGCTCTGGAACGCCCACTTTGCATCTTATTAAAGATGCAAAGCTGTGCGTTGTTGAAAGGCTCGCTGAATCAGCAAACCACGCGATAGCGTGTCTTTGCTGATAAGGCGATGAAAAAGGGTCGCAAAAGCGGCAATAATTTCAGATCGCCTCCTTGGTAATATGCCCCATTGTTTTCAATAGCATGTAAACTTCACTAAAATTGAATATTGACATCAGTAAAGAAACCCATTTTGAAATTAAATCCTACAAGAGCTATAGTAAAACTAAATGTTAATGAACAGAACTTCTCTCTACAAATAGTATTAGTGTCACTATGCAGTAAAGTCACAGTGTGTGTGTGGATGCGTGTGTGACTTTCTCACATGAAATCCCAGCCTGCTTTCAGCCAGTATTGGGTTCCTCAAAGAGGTACTGTTTGAGTCCAAAGGTAAATGGGCACATGACACCTTTTTTTATTTCCTTCACCTGATTTATGAACTGTGATTCAGTGCCTAGTGATAATGCGTATAATGTTACCCGAACAGCAGTTTCTCTGCTGTCTTCCCCTCTAAGGAGTTCATTGTCAATATGAAAGTCCATCTAAAATAGAAATTATCTCCTTCCAGTTCAGAAGATATGGGAAACCGTTTGTCTGAGTTTGTACTATGTCAAAGCCCTCTTAACCACTTGTGTTATCCCTATTCACTGACAACTTGTATGGGCCGGTGTTAGAGTTGAGTTTTAATAGAAAATAAATACAATTCTCGATGGCGTGCTGGTAATACTAATTCTAATCCTACACTTCTGGTGAAGGAAATCCGACTGGTGAATTATTTTCCAGATTTAATATTTCTTTCTGAAATCAGAGGATGTTCCCTTTCCATCCCGATCTACATTAGACCCTATATCTTGAAGACTTGCTGTGGTGATAATCTGTGATTTAATAACATAATTAAGCACCAGCTCGTTCAGGCCACCACTAAGATATAACCTATACATCATCCGAATTTCTGCATTTTCTGCATTTCTCTCAAAAGTTATTAAGCAACTCTGAGTTATGTCAACTTCTGTTTGCAGTGTTAGTGCCTTGGTCATCACCTTCCTCCTTGTCACATTTGTTCACTGTTCCCGCAAATTCAACAGGTTTCTCTTGTTGCCTTGGTACATGGTGCGGTACCATTCTCCAACATGCAATATTGGCTGGATTACTCTTGATAATGCCCATAAGACCTCCTTTTCTTTTCCTCGACTCATTCACAAATCAGTTTGGCATTTGTCCTGCAAGTAGATTCCTATTAAACACCTGCCTGAAATTCCCCACAAGCTACTACCCTTGCCCTTGTGCAGTTGGCCTTGCCCCTTAGAACTCCCTCCCATTGTGAGAGTAGTTGTATGCTTTTCTTGGGACGCGACCAAGACGTAAAAAATGGCTCCAGCTCAATCTTACAATGCTTCTGACTGTCTGCTGTCATCCCACTGTGTACCCTTTCAGGGTGCCAGGCAGCTTCTTTGGGTCACACTCTTCTCCACCGAGGTCTTTTTAGGCTCCTGTGTACAAAGCATGACGGCTCCTCCCCTACTCGCTTTCGGCAACTTACATGATGCTCCTGCATTGTGCACCCAGGTCCAGCTGAATACCACTCAGATTATTATTGTTGCTCTTCTGCTATTGGGCCACTCCATCAATTTAAGGGCAGCCAGCAGCTGTGGTATTGTTGCACATTCAGCAAATAATATCATTACCACCAGCATAATTACCACTCGCACCATGACCACTGTTATTACTGCATTTTCACCATCATTAACACCACGAACATTATCATTCACATTACCACACTACTAACACCACCATTACCACTGCCACCTCCACTCACACCAGTCAGCATCACCATCATTATTACCATGAACAACACCTTTGGCATTACCACCACATTTTCATCACCCCTACCGCAAGCACAACCACTACCGCCACCGCCACCCACCATGTCCATTATTACCATCATCATTATCACCCAACATAATTACAACTGCTACCATCAAATTTACCAGTACCATCACTAACACCACAACCTGTATCACCTCCATTACTGGCACTTTCACCACCACCATTACCACCACCACTACCGAGATCATCACCACCATTATCTCCCCATTAACACCCCCACCACCATTACAACCATCATTGCCAACAATCCTACCATACTCATATCATTGCTACCCCCATCATCATTGGCATCAATAACACATTATTATCACCATTAGCGCAACAACTACCATTTTCAACAGTCTTACTGCTACTACTATTAATGCCATCACTATTATTACCACTTCCACCACCATTGCATCAACATTACCATCATCATCACCAACATTAAATACAACTCTATTATCCCCATCAGCATTACCACCAGCTTTACATTCAGCACTACCAGCATAACCACCAGCATTACCATCATTACTACTACCAGCAGCACAATCAATACAATGACAATTACCACTACCTCGTCTATCATTATCATCAACAGCATTGCCACCACCACCATTACTAGCATCACTGCCGCCATTATCACCACCAATGCTGCCACCATCACCAACATCATTATCACCAACGTTACTACCATTGCAGGAACAAAGAGTTAGGATTAGTGATCTGTAGCCCGGCACCGTCCCCTCCAAACCAGTCCCCGCTGGTTTAATAATACTTTAATTTAATCAGAAATAGGTACGCCTTCAAATCTTGTACTAGTTCATTCCTCCAGTTATTATATCTCCAAGTTTATCATAAATTCACAGCATTCCATAGACTTCTCTCTTTCTGAATTTTTTTTATTCAAATTAAGTTCATAGGCACAGCCAACACACGCTTCAAAGGAAGTTCCCTCCTCCTCAGGATTTATAGAATGAAGAATGGAACCATAATGTAAATCTTCAAATTTATATGGTCACGATTGACAAAATGTCCATATTCTTATAAGGTGCTTTACAGTGGATTAATGATGAACAATAAGATTCAATAAGTGAAGGAATCAACTAGAACAATGTGTGAAGGTGTTTCTCATCCTTCTGATGAAATTGAAGTATTAACACCACCACTGATACGACCAAAGCCAATAGCTCTGGCTTTAGTGAGCTAAGATGCAAATACAGTCAAGGATAAGTGCTGCTTATTAAAGCTGGGACTACTGCCGTTGTCAATGCATGTTTATTTTTTAATATTATTACATTTATATAGCACGTTCATGAACTGAGCACAGTGAATATGAAAAAGATGTGAGTTCCAAAGCCTGACAGTGGAGGGTGGTGGATATAGGAGAACCAGAATTGAAAACATGGGGGGCTGGGAGGGGTTGAGAAACGACTCACAGACATTGGAAGGCAGAGCAGAGGCCATGCAAGAGCATTTGATAATCCATAGGAGAAGGAAGACAAAGAAAGCTGTTGAAGAGATGGAAATGCAGGGGAGGAATCAACGAAAGCAGGATGACTGAAAATAATCCGGTTGCTAAATGTAAGGGCTGACTTTAGCACTGGTGGCGCCCAGTGCGACAATGTTTATTGGTGTCCTCCAATGACCACCTCTGCCACAAATGTCCAGACTACCACCCTTTAACAGTGCCCCTCATGTCTCCATAACAACTCTCTCTCAGATACAGTTAATTTGTTTTATAGCGCCACTCATACCAGTGTAGCATGTCAGAGCACTTTACATCTTACGACGTACATAAGACAGAGGACTACGAGGTGAAAAGTCACTTCATACATACTTGTTGGCAGTATAGTTTAAGAGTGCTTGGTCTGAGAAGCACAAAATCTAAATTTGAAACATACCACCTTGGTTGAGGGGTTTCTTTATTAATAACAATTGATTTCTACCCAAATGAACAATCATTTCCAATGCAATAGGTCTCGCCTTTGCGAGACTTTGAGCTACTGGCATTGTAAATCACAAACCTTTTATCTATGTGTTGGTTTTGAAAACATATAAATAAAAGGCATCGTCATTTACAATGCCAATAGCTTAAAATGTCGCAAATACGAGACCTATTGCATTGCAAATGCTTGTTTGTTATGGGACAAGAGCTCAGAAAGAAATGGATACTAAATGGATTTCACAATGCTGCAGCAGGAGGATGAGTAGATGGGTCTGCCATTAGCCAGTATTGTTTAGGTATTCGAATCATAGAAATAATAATCCTGAAAGAGGTTAAAGGACACCTGGCCTGACTTTTGCCTTATGTGGTCTACAGCCTCATCTTTGCTTTTACTGTATGTGCCATTTTTGAAACACTGATCTTGATTTTTATTAGAGTGGATTCCACACTCCTTCATTGCCAGGGACCTGCCTGGAAATAACTCAGGTAAGGTTGAGCCTACAGTAATCTGAGGGCTTGCCGGTCCCTATGATTTCCAAGGTGTATGCTTGTTGCGTCATAGATTGGGGAGCAGTTAGTGACGTCAATTGGTTAGTGATGGGTTTCTTCTGCAGCCATGTTAGGGTGCTTCCAAAGTACAATCATTCTCAAGCTCACCCCAGGCTTTTCGAAATTAAGGTACTGTGCTTCAATGGTACTGAAATTATTATTTCAAGACCAGAGGTCCTGTGCAATAGTTCAGAACGCACATGGCTGCAGGACTAGTGTGAACAGCGTGCACTTAAGAGACAGACAAGGAGGTAGTCGAACTCTGGGATCAACAAGACAGAAAGAACCATATGAGATTTTGGGGGTGAAAACCTTTACTTATTGTCATTTGAACGTTTCTCATTCCGTTGTTGTTCCTTAAATGTGTGGGCATGTGCCTTAGACTTTGAGGTGAAAATACACAGATAGGAGGTTCTAAGTTCAGGATTTAGTTCCTGGGAGTTGCAGAACCGGCCAGTTATCTTTTGAATACCTGTTCTCTAGTACAAATCTTTTGGATTACTTCTCACTTCTGGTGGATTTATTAGCGACAAATCTACAACAAAAACCAAAGCAAAAAGGAGGTCTTAACTACTTACATGATATGGTCCTGTCCAGTCCTTTTGGAGTTCTGGGAGGGAGTAATAGAATGTCCCAACATGGTCCCTCGCACCCCCATGGCATGTCTTTTAGGGGGATTCCCACGCCCGAGCAAGCACAAAATGATCACTAAATGTGTTGATCTGACCCCGATTTTGGCGAAGCGGGAAATTACATCACACTGGAAGGTGCCCAGGGGTCCCCGATTGGTCAAATGGAAGGAGATGCTGGCTCTTTCAGCCGGACTCAAGGGTGCGGTGTTCTTTCAGAAGGCGATGAGGGAGTGGGGTTCCATCGAACAGATCTGGAACCACCTGGTTGATTGGCTTAAAAAACACGAAGACGCCCCTGACAGTCCTCTCATACTAACACTCGACTCTGAGGTTAAAAAGACCCCAAATTCTTAGATCAAATGGTTGCTGATTGGTTGAAAACGATCCTGCGGGTTGAGGTTATTGAAGGATACCCTGTAAAGAAAGTTAGGCGGAGGCATGAGTTGGGAGGGAGGAGGGCTGTTTGGGTGATTGCCTGTTGACTGGAGTGCACGTGTTTGCGCCAGATATTTCTTGTGACTGTCGCCTGAATACTTTACACACTGGGCTATCTACCCTCAAATAACGATAATTTGCAATGAATGCCAGCTGATGGACAATGCTTATCTGATCTGCACTTCTACTTTTGGTTCAGATGATAAAACGAATAAAAACCTGTTAAAACAAGCCGCCGCGCAAGAGAAATTAAACGAGCCTCGGATCAACATCAAGTGATTGTGGGCAAATCACTTAATCTCCACATGCCTACAAATTAATGAACATGTACTTCGAGTCCGGTTCACGCTATCTAAAACTACAATCCGCCGCGCCAGGGAAATGAAAGGTTCACGCTATCTAAAACTACAAAAAAACAAGCCGCCACACCAGATAAATGAAAAGGCACGTCAGCCATTGTTGAATCTAAACCGGCAATAGTAAAAAAAAGTGCTTAGCGGCTAATTAAGAGACACTGTCACCAGCCACAAGTAAACTATCCAATCCCGGTGGGCAGGGCCAAAAGCAGTCAGGGTGGCAACCCTCAGTGTAATGATTGCCTCCGGTGCAATCATTACGCTGTATTTTGCATCTTCCATGACGCAAAACGACGCACACCAATCAGAATAGCAGGCGGAGCAGCGACATGACTTCTGGAATCATATCGATTCCAAGAAGCCCTCACAAAGCGAGGGCAGCGCATGCGCTCCTCACGCCAGGAGAGACCTAGAAACGGAAATTAATCATAACACTCTAATCTATTCCATGCAGTTTACAGTCAGCTCTTTTATGCCAGTACATAGCTCACTGTTCTTTATTAGGATTTTACCCTATAAACTGCAAATAGCAAAAGGATCTCTCGAACACAAGCAGTAACCCACAGACCTATTTACATTATATGCACTTTATGATCTGCATGGTACACATCCAAGGTAGCAGGCATATTAACCCTCTGCTCTGATGAGTTATAACTTCCACTAGACAAAACTCTGAACTCGCTCCAGGAAGAACATTAATCACCGTAGTTATCTTGACATTTTTATTGTCGCCTGAAAATTGCTGAAGGCATGGAATGCGGCAAGAGTTGCTTTTAAAGCCATGATCTACTTGCAAACAGGGTGGCCCCACCTGAAGTCAGCGCCCGGTGCAGTGGCACCGGTCACACCGCCCTAGAGCTGGCACTGCTCAATATAATAAATACTGAAGATGGTATCAAATGTAGGCAGAAGACCAACCGAAAAGGATGATCAGTTGTCAAGGATTGAAAAGATGTAAAAGCATATTGGTGGTAAGAAAAGAAGAAGGAAGTGATCTTTACAGCTTTTGACTTATTGAATGTCTTAGGTGAGGGCAATCGAAGAAGAATGATAGAGAGTGAAATGTAAGAATTGGATATCACATTAAGGATGTGGGCAGAGGAGAGAGTTAACATGAAGGGAGAATCCGATACAAGCTGGAGAATGAAACATACAAACGGAGGAAAGAAGATAGTTTGTGTTTTTATAGAGTTAAGGAGGTAGAAATTACGTAACATATGCAGTTGCACAGGAGAAATACAAAAAAGATAGATTTGTGAAGTTAAAGCATGAAGGTAGGAAAGTAAAAACCCATTTCTAAACCTTTTGAAATCTTTGGAATGGGAATGACGAGAGGTTAAAAGAGGAGATAGGAGAGGCTAAAGAGATACTGTACATAGGAAATAGGAGATGGCCAAGTCAAAGCTATGAGGAGAGCAAAGAAACAATGAAGGAGAAAAGATCAGACGAGGAGATTACAAAAGTATCAATAAGGTTAAGAAGAAACGCAAGAGAATGGGTTGAGGAGAGCTAAGTGTATGTAGAAGAATTAAGAGGTCATTTATAATATGCCAAACGTTCACAAATCGACTCAGGTAGTGGAGACACGGTCTCCCCAGCGGGAAACATCCTTTACAACGCAACTTTTACCACGCAGTGCCTTTACGATGCAACTTTTACAACGCAAACCATTACAAGGCATTGCGCTGGGGGGCGCTCTAGGATAGGGAATAAGTTTAATTTACTATCCAACACTTTGTGTCACGGGGGCTGGAGTTGGAACAGTAAATTAAACTATTCACTATCCAGCACCCCAAAGCGATATGCGTTGTAAAGGTTTGCGTTGTAAAAAACGCGTTTTAAAGGCATGCGTGGTACAAGCATGCGTTGTAATGTCATACATCCTCCCCAGCCGGTCCAGCCATGTTCTCCGAGTTCCAAGTACATATGGGAATATGTCATGGCAGCACAGAAACAGGAATCTCTGCCACCAGCAGAACGCCATTTTAGGGTAAGGACCCAAAGCACTGAGGAGTGAGTAGCTAGACATAGGAGTGACAGCTAAGAGGATGTGGAATCCCCCTGACACTGACCCTGTTATGGTGGTTTGTGACAAGGATGCTTAGGGAGCCAAGGCAGCATGGCTATGACAGAACTTGGACAAGGAAACTAAGGCAGGACAGGGTCTGCAGTTAGTGGTGCGTTCTCGAACTCAGCTGCAGCCCAGGTTGAGTGACGTGAGACGCAATGCACAGCAGACAATATAGGGGCAGACTGAAGGGGTATTCCATCCAGGATCCCTGACCATAGGGGCAGATTTACTTGGATGGATAGCCCTGACACAAGTATTTGAGGTGTTCTTTAACGTACAGGTAACTGGTTGGCTATAGAGAGGATGGAGGAGGAAAGGGCACCCCCTCCTGTCACAAGAAGAGCAATAGCAAAAGTCCACAATCAGGGCATTATAGACTGTTTTTTGGCCAACAGGGTGCCGGCAGGATGGTGAAACAAATGCTTTATTTCTGAATATCAGTGGTGGGGGTACAGGGATGGGGCCAAGGACCCGCAACAGATGGGCCACAAGCTCGGACTTGAGGGAGATCCGCACACAATAGCAAGTGTATGATGCAAGAGGACGGGCTAGACGATGACGTAACAGACTGCTATGAGTCCGAAAAAGGAGGTATGCACTGTCCGGGCTGGACAGAAAAGTTAGAATTGTGGGCTACAGAAGAAGGACTTAACTTCAACCAATGCAGTCAGATTCTGTATATACAATGGAGGTCTAAGGGAGGCAGAGGGTAACTTGTACCAGCCAGTGGAGGAACAATGAGGAGTCACCATGGGATAAGTGGTAGCTGTCTATGGGGTAAACAGATGAGAGCTGAGCGGTAGGGGATAAGCAACACTGGAGGTCAAAGAGCCAAAGGTGGATTTGAGAACACCCAGATTATGAGTATGAGGACAATTGATGCATGGGGATGCTGGTATGAAAACATTTTAATTTAATTTGTTCAATCCTTACCTTACACGAGTGGATTCAGAATCTGCGCCATGTTCTTCTCCAGGCAAATGGATCTTTGCCACTGTTTTAGAATGGAGCATACATCTAAAACATCTCAATAAACCTCATTAATGTACTTATTTACCTTGTGCAATAATGAGAGTTTTGGATATGTTTGATATTTATCAATAAGAGTTTAGTATATTGTTCTATATCTCTTTTATTAATAAATCAGATACATCAGTTTACAGAAATATCAGGAAAATCATGGTTCGAGTCAATCAAGAAAATAACAGTGTCTTCCATCGAGGAAAATTAAGTCCCTATTCTACTCCAGCGGATCCTAACCTACCAGAACCCATGAAGAGTCCTTTAGGAAAAGAGCAAGATTTAACGGAGCATTTAAATAGAATCAGATTGAAGTCAAACTCCTCATGAGAAGTAGTTCTAGAAACTCGTCCCAGTCTCTTCTCTAATAGCATCAGCAAAAATAGTTGCAGGGACAGCTGTTCAAATTAAGCTAAGAAAATAGTGACAGCAGAAGCCATAACCATTGGAAAAAAACATAGACACCTATGAAATAGTAGGCAAACAAATTCACCATCACCAATAGCTCACAGTGAATAGGGCAAAGGGCCCAGACAAAAGTAAAGATGGCCCCAGAAGAATAGCCTGGACCAGTTGGGGTAGCACTCTCCTACATCTAACTAGGAACATATATAATACAAACATAAAAACACATGTAGCAATCCATTCTGGTATTAGGTCATCTGAAGCCATTGAGGAATGATTGCCTGATGGTCTGCTGTTTCTTCCTTCATTCCCATGATAAATGTAAAAAGATGGCAAGGGGCTATCTACAAGTGTCAACAGAATTGCTAAACAATCATGTGCGTTAGACTCACTCGGAGTTCCCACGAGAACCCAGCAGTTTAAGCTATTAGCCTTTCAGTATTTCACTGTGTAACAATGAACTATTCTAAGCAGCAATATTCTAGTTGCATCCTACGAAATTAAGCCATAAGATTCATGTTTTCATGTAAGCATTTTTGTTTAATACACAAGTTAGTATTCAATATTGTGAATATGTGGCAGCTAGAATCATTAAATATGAAAATATGATAAGAATATGTAGCTTAGGAAAAGAAGAAATACATTTCAGAACATTCCAGAGATTACATGTTTAAGCAAGTAAAGTGTGAATCATTTATCAATAACATTTTGCACAGTTCAGCATTTCCTAAAAACATTTGTTTATTAAAGAAGAAATTTGAATGAAAGATAGAAAGATGAAAGGTAAATGAAGCCTAGTCTGACCTAGAAATGTAATTGGAATAGAAATTAGTGCTTACTGCAAATAAAATCATGCTGCACATTAATTTGTAAGTTTAAGAAAAGGCACATTTTCCTATATTTCATTCTTTTAAGCATTTTTGTGTTAATGTCTAGTGTAAATTGTGACACATTTTAAGCTACATTTTCCAACTTTATCAGGGCGAAGATTATGGATCCAGAAAGGCCACTTGTGCAGAATGTGTGGTATATATGAATGGAAGAAGGATTGGGAGGCAGTTGTAAAGTATGGCAGATTTCAAAGAGCTGAAGGGAGTCTGGAAATTAATGACACCATGCCAATGGCAGCTCAAACAGAGGAGAATTGTAAGATGATAGTGGAGAAAAGTACAGCATTGATGAGCTCTGAAGCAGCAAGAATGAACAAGGTAGTAGTGGCAGGATACAGCACAGGGAGAAATACATCTGCTGGGATGCAAGAGATATAGTGAAGGCAAATGCAAAGGCAGGGGGTGGGCATTATAAGAACAACAAAATGTCAGAGATGGACAGGACAGTCAAGCTATCTTATATGGGTTACCTGACCCCACAGAAGGTAATTTGCTGTAGAGACCAAAGAAAAACACTAGGCACATAAAAATAATGACATTTTCAAGTTGTTGCATATGGACACCCGATTAAAGGAGGGCTTCCAAGGCTGAGGAGACGGAGCTGGTCGCATGCCCTAAAGTGGCAATGAATATATACACTTAAATGGCATTCACCATCTATTCCATCATCATTTGTGATTAGTCACCAGAGAGTAAAGTAGCTCTTTTGATGTACATGGACATGATAAGAATGGGCAGCATAACACTTAGATATTTTGCATGGATTCACTATGATGAGGGGTTCAGGTCTAGAAAGAGCATAACTGTCGTAATCATGGTGTAACTTAGAAAACAAACTGTGACTACGATTTAGGATACTGATTTGCCCAAAGCCACCAGTTCACATGACAAGGAGGCTACCTTTACCTTACTTGACTCTTGCATCTCAACCCAGCTGGCAGCTGCAAGAGGGAGTACAGCTAGACCATGTTGAAATTTCCAGATGTTGGGATTATTTTCTGAGCGCAGGAGCATACATCATATCCTGAAATAGTTTGTGGTTAAAGGTCAAGTGCCATTTGGGGGTCCATGAGGTAAGCAAGGACTTCTGGATCATAGTTGTAGGGACCGGGGCCCGTTCTTCAATGACTTTGTCAACTGGACTTTTAGTCATAGAGAAGGCAAACAGTCGCTAGCTTCCTAAGGAGCTCAGTCTGATACTATAATAAGCTTAGCACACAACAGATACCCAACAGTATAATAACTTGATTGTCCAGCCAGCGCTTATCTTATAAAAGAGAAGTACTTGAATATACCATAAAATTCAATACTAAACAATACAAAAGTTTGGGTACTGAGAGTCTCTGGTGCAATGCCACTGCCCTTTGGTGGGGATGCCCCGTGCACTTCCTCCTCCACCCCCCTTAGCGTCAAGTTACCTTCATGTGGGTTTCAGACACTGGTGTAGCTCTCCCTCCCCTACTTTTAGGCTGATCATGCACTCAGTCTTAATAGCTCAGTAAATAGATGATCAGTGTCGTAACATAGGCCCCCAGAGCGCCTGCTGTCCGGGGGATTCAGCACAGTACCCTGGCCTGAGCGAGTCCGGAGGGGGGCGCCTTCATTTACTTTTCAGGTGGGCCCTTCAAGTATTGTTACGCCACTGTAGATGATTCCAGGTAGGCTATGACCCAGCCTACCACAAAACAGTCATGTTCCATCCTACTGGTGAGAAGACATGTTAGCCATATGAAAGTCAGCTTTCAGTTCAAGTCCTGGTAATAAACACAGGGTCACATGACAGCGTCCACGAATGTCAGGAGTGCAGATGACTTTGGTCAGTGGTCCTCTTCTATGCACATTGTGTTGGCTGCAGACTGGGTCTTATGGGTATCAGCCAGGCCTCCTGCACATGGATGACTTAGTAAGTCTGTAGTTCAAGTCATCGAGACTCCTGGCGTAGAGGTGGTAATGCTGTCTGATAATGATCTCGGGTCTGGATGGCAACAGTTGAGCCTCTTCAAGAGGGTTCAAAGTTCTTTGCATTTGTGTAGTTTGATCTGGTGTACTTCCAGTCAGTGGCTTGGCCAGCGGTACAGTCTCTTGGGCACACAGGGCTACTGCGTCAAGGCAGCAGCTTCACTCACAGTGGCATAGTGCACCCAAGCACATGTTGTGCAATTGCTCCAGTCCAGCAACCGACACAGTTCAGTCAGGCGCACTTTAGCAGTGCCACAGTCTCTTCTGTCACTGCACACACCACTAGGGCACATTTGGGGCAAGTCAGAATTCTGTAGAGGCAGAAACCACTCGGACACACTTGGGTAAATGTCAGGCTGTGACAGCAGGTCTTGATGGGGCTATCCGCTTGGTCACCCTGGGAGTGCCGCAGATCCTTTGCTTCAGCAATATTGACTGTATGCGAACCAAGAGCACACCAGTCACACTCTCAAGACTCTCTGTTAGACAGATTCAACACTAGGGTTGACTTCTCCTGCCCAACTTGTAATCACCTCCTCCCTCCTGTTCCAGGAAAGATTCTTCAAGGGTTGCAGGAGAAGAAGGCAGGTTATACTCCAGCACTTACTGTCAGGTGATGTCCTTATCAACACCTGGCAGTAATCAGGACACACACATTCATACACACGTGGTTGGGATGTTAGTGCAAGGATCTGGGGCAGCTTGTAGCGATGGAGCTTTACATGACCCACCAGGTCCAAGACAAGTCCAGGACCATACTCATGTCAAGTTTCAGTGTTGGACCTGGCCCATTTTGCAGGGTTACCCCCGGCTTTTAGCCTTCTGCTGCTGAACCCATTTTTGTTGGCATTAGGACTCTGCACACTTTACCCCCGCTAACCATTGGTAAAGTGCTTGTCCTCTCTCCTTAAAGCATGCTACAGTTGGCTTCTCCTTGATTTCTACATTTAATTTGCCTGTAAATCCCTAGTATATGGTACAAGATGGACCTAGGGCCTTACAATTAAATGCTACAGTGGAAGCACTTAAGTAGCCACTAAAGTTACCATTTAAAACAAGTTTCAGGACTGCTGCAGCAGCCTGTAGTACAGTTTTAAACTGCCATTTCGACCTGGCAAATACATGTTTTGCCAGTCCCAAACCTTCTTTTTTAATAATTATAAGTCCCACCATGGTAGGTCCAATAGACTAATAGGACAGGGTGCATTGAATTTAAAAAGTGGGATATGTGTACTTAAGTTTTACAAATCCTGGCAGTGAAAAACTCCTAAAGTAATTTTCACTGTTGTAAGGTCTATCTCTCCCCTTGACTAACACTTATTAAATGTAATAAGTGCTACATTGAGATTGGGAGCAGATTGAGATATGCTGTATGCACTCAAATGGATTGTATTTCACAATCCTCTTTAATGGTGAAGTCAGATATTAAGTTATAATTCTGAAATTGTACTTTTAGAAAATTGGCATTTTCATGTCCCGACCAACTATACCTTCTGTCACTGTCCTGGTTAACATTACTGTGAATGGCCGTGCTGTTGAAGGTTGTGTATCACTTTCAGACAGTAACGCAAAAGAGGCTTAGCTGTGTATAGGATGTGCCATCCTGACAACATGAATAGAAAAGGACTGTACCCAGCCTACAGTACACACAAAGGAACCTGACAACAAGCCTGCCCTACCCCAGACAGTTTACAGCCTTGACCAGGAAAAGGAGACAAACTTTCAAGAACCAGTGTTGTGGGTAGGTGGGGGAATCTCCCACACAAAGGCTGGGACGAGATGTAAATATTGGACCACCAGAGTCACTCATTATAACACTCCTCGGCCTGTGGAAGATTCAGAGGAATTACTGCCTTGCTGCCAGGGTACTGCCCTGCTGCTTGAAGGGCTACCTTGCTGTCTAAACAGGGAGATTGCAACTGCTTGCCTGCCTCCCAAGCTTCACAGAGTGACTTCAGGGGCCAGTTGTCTGACCTTCTGTGTGAGCTACAGGGATACAACAAGCTTTTGAAACTCCCTGCAATTGCAAAACTGATTTGCTGAAACTGGACTTGCATGGACCTGCAACTAGACCTACCTGAGCCCAGCTGCTGAAGTGAGTCCTGATCCCTAGGAGGTGCCTTTCCCCAGTCCTGGACCCTAGACTGGCATCAGTGGAAGCTACTCCTGAAAGTAAAGTTGAAAATCTTGAAGTTTGTGCGATTTGCCACTGCTAATTTGCGCCAAAACTCTTTCTCTGTCTTGATGACCCCCAATGAGAAGCTCTGTGAGACCTGCTCTTCACACCAACAGCTACCACCAGTGATGACCAGCAACACGAAGGCTGTACTTTGCACTATGGCAACAACTGCCCATGGTGACCACTAATACGAAGCTACAGCAACAACCATCCACAACACCTGACCGGCTCATTGTGCTACAGTGATGGCCAGCTATGCCACTCAACCTGCCCTTTGCACTACAGCAGCAACCATCAGAGACTCTCGACCTCCTTCTCGCAGCCTCCTCCAATGCAAAATGAACTCTTCGTGCCAGAATTGAGAAGGTGACCTCTGTGGGGCTAACCTGTTCCCTTTATTTCATCCCACACTCCATTGAAGTTCGCCTAAATGTGTGACCTGTCGAATGCGACCAGATGACTGTGAATGGTTCTTTGTGCTTTTAGCCATTATTTCCACCAATTATAATATTTCAGGTTCTAGTTTAAAACATTTTTTTTTCTGGTATCATTTTATTTATCAAAATGTCCTCTATTTATCTAAATTGGTTTGGGAATCGTCCTTTGTTGCGTTTTCACTTTATTACTGTTTGTGCACTGCGTAAATACCTTACACATTACCTCTAAGTTAAGCCTGGCTGTTTAGTGCAGGCTGCCAGAGGGTTAAGCACAGGTTAATTTAGTGACTTTTGTGGTTCACCCTAACAAGGATTGAGGTTGCTTCCTGATTGAGCCTTCCACCCCCCTCAACCATTAACCTAATTTCTTACATTCATCATTTTATGATTTGAAAACATAAGCAAATGCCACCATTTTTCTCAGGAGAAGGTGTCAACCTTATCTCTGATGCTCAGAAATGTGTTTTACAGCCCTCTCAGATTCAATATAAAGTGATTAGCAGCAAGGAAGGTGAGTAGAGTTCTGTTTTAGGAGTATTATGGAACACATACATTTCCATTAAAGATGTATGTTATGTGAAGGAAAACTAATAAACAAACCAAAAGAAAAAAGAAACCCATTTGTTATTTCTAGATGTGCAATTCACAGATTGTATCTAATTATACAGCTACCCGCTGGACTGAAGGAACACAGCATGTATTTTTTCCTTTTTATTTGCCCAATAAATGCACTGCCAGCAATCCATTTTCTGAAAGATAAGGATTTTGTTTTGTAACATATTTACGAGAAACTGAGGATGAAGGAGTTTTGGTTTTGTAGTCAGTCATTCAGTCAAAACTACTTTATTCGGTTAGCGAAAACCATTAAAAGTACACTATGTACAACTTATACCACAACAATAAAAATATCATAAATAATCTTAGGCACCATAAAACATTTCATCACCAGGTTCATAAAAAAGACGATTAAAACGAGCTTCGATCATTATCAAAACACATGTTGTACATCGAGACCCCTAAGGTAGAAAGGCAAGCATTAAAACAAAGGGGCATATTACCAAGGGCCTTATCGCAGCTTTAGCGTGAATTTTTCCTGCTAAAGCGGCGATAATTTTATCGCCCTATTACCTAGCTGTCGCTAACACCAGTTAGCGACAGCTAATAGGCGATAGTGGGCATTTAGGGGCCCACTTTGCATGTCAGCGATAATTATCGCTAATGACATGCAAAGTGGGCGTGCCAAGATATTAGCGACTGGAAACATCGCTCTCCCCTATTACCAACTTTTGGAAATAATCGCGCTAAGCGCGATTATCTCCAAAAGCTAACGCCTGCCCAGAGCAGTTCTTAGCGATACAAAAGGGGATGATGGACGGAGCGTTTGAGCAAATCAAACACTCACCCCCAGTCAACTGATCTGGGTTTAATCCATCACCATTCTTTAGCCCACTCAGCCACCCCAGTTCAGACATGGCCATATGCAAATCAGTCTGACCCTGTGCCTCATGGGAACAGTCCAGCCCGAACTGCCAAGCCATGTCATCCCTGGGCCGGAAACAAGCATCCTGGGACCGGTTTCGGATTCATAATCCTCATCAGCCAGGCTATCTTGAATCCAGTGGCCAAGTGAGCAAGGGACTAACGTCTGAGCATACCCTGCCACACTTAGGGCGAACAAAGCGATACAAAAGGGGATGATGGACGGAGCGTTTGAGCAAATCAAACACTCACCCCCAGTCAACTGATCTGGGTTTAATCCATCACCATTCTTTAGCCCACTCAGCCACCCCATTTCAGACATGGCTATATGCAAATCAGTCTGACCCTGTGCCTCATGGGAACAGTCCAGCCCGAACTGCCAAGCCATGTCTTCCATGGACCGGAAACAAGCATCCTGGGACCGGTTTCGGATTCATAATCCTCATCAGCCAGGCTATCTTGAATCCAGTGGCCAAGTGAGCAAGGGACTCACGTCTGAGCATACCCTGCCACACTTAGGGCGAACAAAGCGATACAAAAGGGGATGATGGACGGAGCGTTTGAGCAAATCAAACACTCACCCCCAGTCAACTGATCTGGGTTTAATCCATCACCATTCTTTAGCCCACTCAGCCATCCCAGTTCAGACATGGCCATATGCAAATCAGCCTGACCCTGTGCCTAATGGGAACAGTCCAGCCCGAACTGCCAAGCCATGTCTTCCCTGGACCGGAAACAAGCATCCTGGGATCGGTTTCGGATTCATAATCCTCATCAGCCAGGCTATCTTGAATCCAGTGGCCAAGTGAGCAAGGGACTCACGTCTGAGCATACCCTGCCACACTTAGGGCGAACAAAGCTATACAAAAGGGGATGATGGACGGAGCGTTTGAGCAAATCAAACACTCACCCCCAGTCAACTGATCTGGGTTTAATCCATCACCATTCTTTAGCCCACTCAGCCACCCCAGTTCAGACATGGCCATATGCAAATCAGTCTGACCCTGTGCCTCATGGGAACAGTCCAGCCCGAACTGCCAAGCCATGTCTTCCCTGGATCGGAAACAAGCATCCTGGGACCGGTTTCGGATTCATAATCCTCATCAGCCAGGCTATCTTGAATCCAGTGGCCAAGTGAGCAGTTCCTAGCCATGTTATCCAATGGTAGGTGGATAACATGGCTAAGAGCATTTGCTCGGTAATGCATGAATATCGCTGACTTTTCAGCGATATTCATGCATTTCGGCCGATTTTTTATCGCTTAGGAGATAAACCTTGATAATATCAAGGCTCCTAAGCGACAAAAATATGCGAAGCTCGGCGATATTATTTTGGCCGCTAACCAAGCTTAGCGATAATTATCGCTATAGCTTGGTAATATGCCCCAAAGTTCTTCTGTTCATAAAGAAGCGACCGAAGTACTAAACACAATGTGATTTATTTTCCTTTGTCTAGCAGCGGCAACTAAAGAACTTGCAATACTAAAAGTCTTTTCTCAAAAAGGAGGAACCAGGAGCTTTTTTTCCTAGGTCCTGCACATATACTCCCAACAAAGGTATGACAATATTTAAATGTGCAGTTCCTAAAAGTGGAGGTGCGTTTAGGTCTCTTACGGATTGCCCTCACATACCCCGGAGGATGTCATGCTTTATTATAGGACTTTTGCTCCTCGTTGGGCCGGCGCTGCAATGCTCAATGGGCACCCGTGAAGGGTCTCTTTGCCGGAGATCTTTTTTTGAAGAAGCTGTTGGGTGTGTGAGGGTATGTAGGGAGGGTAGTGTGATTAAAAATAGGTCTAGTCCTACCCTATGTAATAATTTTATTCTGGAGGTGCACTAGCCTAGCTAAAATGAGTGAACCCTGCCTGGAGATTATGATCCTACAGGGTTTTTCTAGAGTCGGGGGTCAACATGTTTCTTGCCTTACAGCCCCTAACAGTTCTAGTGGCAATTCATCAGGACCAGTGTCTAAAAAGCAGAAGAGAAGGTAATCTTGACTCTTACACTACCGCAATGCTGGTGCAGTGCATCAGGGTAAAACCAGTGGGGCTAACTGGATTCAGGGTGTTTAGCCTGAAAGTAAGATACCCATGACTTAATAGCTCACTGCCGACAGGGTTGAATAAGCAGAGCAGTTTGTTGCCCTGTCAAAAGGGTGGAGTGGCAACTAGCTATCGTCCTACCCCTGCTCTGTGCAATCACCAGGTTCATAAAAAAGACAATTAAAATGAGCATCGACCATTAGCAATACACATGTTGTACAGCGAGACCCCTCAGGTAGAAAAGGAAACATTAAAACAAAGTGCATCTGTTCATATAGAAACAAACGAAGTACTAAACATAATGTGCCTTCTTTTCCTTTGCCCTGCAGCGGCAACTAAACAACTTGCAATAATAAACGTTTCCCGGGGTCATTCAGCATCTGCAGCTATAATAGTGCCGGCCTGACCTGAGTGAAGCCTTTTCCCTTTAAAATAGGTACAAAATACGTTCTAACCATGTCGCTAAAATGATCTCAAAACATTGTAAAGTGCATAGTGTCCTGGGTGGAGACATTATCACATGTACATGGGCCAAGATCACTCACCCTACTCCAACCCTGCGGTTCGGCCAAGAGACAACGCAAAAATTTAAGACAGAATCCGATTAAAAGAAAACAATGATAAGGCTTAGGGACTATTTTTAGATAGGATTCTGTGAATGGAGATGTTTGAAAAAGGAGGTATGCTCTCACCTTGGGTTTCATTATCTTACTTGCCTCTCTCTCTAAAAATATCATGTTTAAAAAATGTTTTTTAACCCATGCAAGATCCTCTTTCCTAATGTTTTCTGGGGAATCAAAGAATTCAAGCTCACTAGTTTCTTTAAAATAATGTTTACATATCGTAGCCACGAGATGCTGCATGCTCTCTCAAGGATACACAATTCCGGGCCTTTTCTCGGTTCAGCATCAATTCTGGATTGGTCCAGATCATTAGCCAGCATACCACTGGGGCTAGACCCATCAGGTCAGAGACAGAGCCAGGGCCTAGTTATTGATGGATAATGTATGTGGGAGCGGATTGAGGGACCGACAACAGGTTCCTTAGAAACGTATTTTCCACTATTTGTAGACCCTCTCCCTGCTTATAACCCCAAATTCCAGACCCATACTTCGCGATCTCAATACATTTGGATCTGTAGATATTAAGCATAGATTCAAATGGTTTGGCCCCAAGTCACTGCGCAAAACCAAGACCGGCTGCTGTGGATCTTGCCATGGCATGTTTTGTAGCTTTCTGTTGAGGTACCCACGAACCCCCCCTCATCAAACAGTACCCCCAAATAGGTAAATGAGGGCACCATAGACAGTTCCTCGCCTTTGCTATAAAAAGTTTTGAATTTTTTTGGTCTCTAGATGATGATCACCCTGTGCGATTTGGCTATATTAACATTTAGATCCAAGGATCGCATGAAGACCCCAAAAGAATCCAAGAGTCTCTGGAGCCCCGCTGTTGGGCATTCTAGCAATACTGCATCATCTGTGCATAAAAGGGCAGGGATAACCTGGTTCCCTACACAGGGACTATCTTGGCAGGCTAAACACAGGGAGGTGTCAAGGTTGTTTATATATAAAGTGTAAAGAAGGGGAGCTAAATTACAGCCCTGTCTGACACCTCGACCAATACGAAAGTACTTGGTGCATTTACCACCCTGGTCGAATCTCACCCTTGCAAAGAGGCCCCTGTGTAGGTCGACCAGGAGGTTGACTATTCAGTGATCCAATCCCAGGTCAATCAATAATGCCCATAGTTTCAATCTATTGACTAGATCGAACACTGAGGACAGGTCCATAAAGGCCAACTGTAATGTCCCACACTTGGCCACTGTATATTTCCCGGCTAGTAAATGTAAATTTAGACACTGGTCTAGTGGGCTCCTTCCCTTTTTGAAACCATATAGCAGATTTGACAGTACACCATTGTCGTCCTGCCATTCCGTTTGTTTGTTGAGAATCACTCTTCCTAGAACCTTTGCAGCAGAATCGATCAGGGATATAGGCCTATAGCAGCCTGGGCCACTTCTCTGGCCCTTTTTGAAGATCTTCAATTGGGAAGCAGGGAGAAGAACACTGTTACTGATGGATTTCAAACAGGTGGTGGTGCGATGGTTTGCTCTACATCATGCATGTTGCGGGGACAACTCATGTCTACATTGTGGGAGTGGAGGGCAAAGTGACTACAGCCAGAAGCGGTATCCTTCTTATTTGGGTAAAATTAATTGGTTCAATGGAAGGGAATAGAACTCGTAAAAATTATGAAGAGGAGGAACCTATGAGAGCAACCAGAGTACGGTAAAGGAAATCTAATACAAAACAGCTCCGTTTTGGATGAGACTGATTCCTCATAAGGGCAACTGCTTCCCAGAAGGGGTGTGGCTAGGAAGACAGAATAATTCAATAAGGAAAATATGGAGGTCAATAAGGAGATGTTAGGCTTCTGAAAGTCAAAGGGGTTTGAGTGATTAAGCATAGGGGCATTGTGTTTGACTGCCCAGTGTTATTTTGCTACTGTTTCAGCAAGTTCCTCTCTGCCTACTACTGATGGGGAACAAGCATTATTTGGCAAAGCTGATGGAGGCATATGAAGGATGGAGGAGAGGAGAGATGTACGGGGGACAGACAGAAAAACTCAGAGGACGGCTTTTATGGTAGCTGTGCGAGGGCTCAATAAATTAGATTTGGATTTGCAGAATAAGGAAGAGCGGGGTAAGCAGGGGAATGGACTAGAGGAAACAAGAGCCAAGAGGTAGGCCTGCTGGTCCTTTGTTGGAGAGGTTAGACAAGTAAAGTGAAGCAGCAGGAGATAGGAGTACGAGTACAAGTACAAGATGATCATAAGATATAACGTATGTATATATACGTGTTGCATGTGATCAAGGCTACAGCGGTAGCCGAAACGCGTCATGCTGGAGGCAGGGGGTCAATAAACCACCTTTTCATTCATCTGAAGTGCTGTTGTGTGGTCTGTACCTGGTTTGAAGTCGGAATCCAGAACCGATTGACAGGAGTTTGGATCGTATATATATATATATATATATATATATATATATATATATATATATATATATACACAGGAACCTCCAGCGAAGCAGAAGGAAGGGGCCACACGGGGTTTTCACAAGAGAAGGCCTTTAATTGGAAAAGCGGATTTGGGCATAATGCATTTCAACAGTCACGTCTTCCTCAGATGCCACCGCCACACTGAAAACAGCCCCACGCCTCCGTTTTAAAATCAGTCTGCAGCCCTCCCTTGTTAAGAAGGACACACCTCCCCTATCATGTGCTCATTCACCTGCTGCCTTCCGGTAAGTCCTACAGCTCCCAGAATGCTTCTTTTCTGGGCTGATGGTACGAGGGGATACTTGAAAAAATTCAATCCTTGTGGAAATGGTGTGTTGCAGAACAGGGCGCGCTGTCTCCTGTGTAAATTATTTCCTCCGGCCTCCTCAAGTCCCCGCATACATTCCAACCTCTGTGGCACAGCTCAGCAGGGTCATGGGCTGACTACAATGAACCCAGCCACCTCGTATATACCAGTATTATAAAATGTATTTTAAAAAAACATTCTGTTATAAATGAAACCATTTAAAAATCTTTGAACTTAAATTTTCCACTCTATTAAATGCAACAGTAGGGAAAGTGTTGGATAGTAGAGTGGTAAAAATTACTATCCCCACTCCAATGAGTTCAACAGTAGGGAAAGTGTTGGATATGGGAGGGATAAAAATTACTATTCCCACTCCGGTGAGTGCAACATTAGGGAAAGTGTTGGATTACTGAGGGATAAAATGTACTAGTCCCACTCCACGCAGTGCAACAGTAGGTAAATTGTTGGATAGCTTAGGGGTAAAAATGTATTTTCCCACTCCAATAAGTGCAACAGTAGGGAAAGTGTTGGATAGCAGAGGGGTAAAAATTACTATTCTCACTCCAGTGTGTGCAACAGAAGAGAAAGCGTTGAATAGCAATGGGGTAAAATTTACTATTCCCACTTCAGTGAGTGCAATAGTAGGGAAAGTGTTGGATAGCGGAGGGGTAAAAATTACTATTCCCACTCCCATGAGTGCAACAGTAGGGAAAGTGTTGGATAGTGGAGGGGTAAAAATTGCTATTTCCACTCCAATGAGTGCAACAGTAGGGTATTTGTTGAATAGTGGAGGAGTAAACATTACTATTCCCACTCCAGTGAGTGCAACAGTAGGGAAAGTGCTTGATAGCGGATGGATACAATTTACTATTCCCACTACGGTTAGTGCATCAATAGGAAAGTGTTGGATAGGGGAGGGACAAAATGTAGTATTCCCACTCCAGTCGGTGCATCAATAGGGAAAGTGTTTGATTGCACAGGGGTAACATTCAGTATTCTCACACCAGTCAGTCCAAAACTAAAAATAATTAAAATATCATCAACAAAATAAAAACATTTTTTTTTAAAGTACACAAAAAATATATAAAGATGTTTAAAATAAAAAAATATATAATTGATATTAAAAAATATAAACAAAATCTTATAATCTTAAATACATATTACAAATACCTACAAACATATTAAATAAAATAAAAAATAAACATTTCAAACATATATATTTATTTAGAAATTATTTATTAACAAAACATTAATCATTGCATAAATGTAGTCTATTTACTTCCTAGCCTATAAAATCACACAACTCCCAACCCACATAAAAAATAAAGAAAATGTAGTTGCATAATTAACTAAAACATTATCAAGTAAACAAATATTATTCATTAAAAAATTTTTTACCGCATAAACTGCAATTAACTTCCCACCATTTACACCTATAACCCCCACAAACCACGTCTAAAATAAAACTCTAGAGAAATAAACTACACAATAAAAAAGCCTTTTCAAATAAATAACTAATAGTGTTTAGCAACTAATTATAAAGTAAGTAACATTAATTTACTCCCCACCCTTCACACCTATATAAACCAAAAAACCACACAAAAAAAAGAATTACACTAATTAATTATCAATTAATGAATTAATATTAATTACAACGAATCATTAATTAATTAAAAATAAATTACTTCCCTAGCCTGGTGCTCGGCGGCCCGTCGGAAACGTAGGGAGGGGTTGGTACAGGCCGCAACGAAGGTAAGGGAACTGGAGTCTCGATGCGGCGCGGCAAGTGACGATGGTGGAGTGCAACAGCTGCTTCTGGCACAACAGTCCTATACTTCTATACTACTGGATGAGGCGCGCCAGGTCTGGCTGGCGACTAGGAGCAGGATCTATCAGTGGGGAGATAAGTCATGTACGGTGCTGCACAGACTTTGCCAAAACACATATCACCCACAGGTGCTGCTGGGCCTCAAGGACGACACTGGGGAGACGATTTCGGCCCTCAAGTCTCTAGCTGACAGCTTTGCCAGATACTATGCGGATCAATATGCCCCACGAGAATGCCTGCCCCCACTGGAAATTGACAAATTCCTTGCAGATCTCCCACCACGTGCGCTGTCAGAGGACGCGAGGGACCACCTGGAACTGCCGCTGTCGGCAGAGGAACTGGGTACAGCTCTGGGGGAACTTAACACGGGCAAAGCCCCGGGACCGAATGGGTTCCCGAGCGAGTTCTTTAAGAAATTCCAACTCCAGTTGGGACCGCACTACAAGAGGGCCCTTGAGGAGGCGAGAGAGCACGGGCTCCTGCCAGTAGATTGGAGACATGCGGAGATCGTGGTATTCTGTAAGCCGGGTCGGCCGCCGGACAAGCACGAGTCGTACCGCCCGATCTCTCTGTTGAATACCGAGGCTAAGATACTGGCTAAGGCCCTTGCGAACCGGCTCCTCCCTTATATAACGGAGTTGGTGCACCCTGATCAGGCTGGGTTTATGCCCCAAAGGGCAACACGGCACAACATCAGACGGGCACATATGGCGGTGGCTGCGATCGGCGGCACTAGAACCCTGGCAGCGCTGCTTTTGGCGGATATTGATAGGGCCTTCGACTCCCTTAGCTGGTCCTACCTGTTTGCCCTGCTCCTACGGCTCAACTTTGGGCCACACTTTTTGTCGTATGTGAGGCTCTTATACACGAGCCTGACGGCTTCAGTGAGGGTGGCTGGCACCACGTCTGGGGCCTTCCCTATTGGGAGGGGTACTAGGCAGGGGTGCCCCCTCTCGCCTTATCTATTTACGCTTGCCATGGAGCCGCTGGTGGCGTGGGTCAGGATGGACGCTCAAATGCGTGGAATTGAGTGGAAGGCGGGACCTTCGGACAGAATTGCCCTTTATGCGGACGTTGTCCTCTTTTTTCTTACAGATGGGAATAGGTCGGGACCTAGAGTCCTGGAAATTATGAGGATTTTCGGGGAGGTGTCAGGACTATTCTTGAATCAGCGGAAATCGACTATCTGGACGCTGGGAGATTGGCTGCAACTGGGCCAGTGGGCGTCGCCATTACAAATAGCTGTTGGAGGCCTTAAATACCTAGGGGTGTTTCTGACGACTTCGCCCGACGTTTCCTGGGAACGCAACGTGGTGCCGGTATGGGACCGGGTACAGTCTGAAATGAAATCCTGGGCCCGAATGCCTCTAAATATCTATGGTAGGTCGGCGATATTTAAAATGGTTGCCCTCCCGAGACTCTTATACCAGCTAGTGAACCACCCATTCCCCATTTCGCCGCGTTGGTTTCGGCAAGTGAACACAGCGTTGGGACAGTTTCTGTGGGCAGGAGGGGCCGTGCGGGTGGCTCTTCGCACCTGTTTCTTGTCCACATCCTCTGGGGGCTTGGGTACGTCAGATATTCTATCGTATTATCAGGCGTCACACCTCCTCGTCCTGAATGAGTGGTGGTACGGGGACAGAGGGGACCCGGCTTATGCTCTTGAGCGTTATTTGATGGAGCCGCACTCACTTCTCACTATTCTGTACTCGGCGCAGCAGAGGAAAGGGCTACCTAATGCCACACAGGTGGTCTTTCTGATTTGGCGACAAGCGCTACGCAGGATTGGTTGGTGGGGCAAACTTACCACAGAAACCCCACTTTGGCGCAATGGCCGGCTCCCGGGGCCGGGGACCTTGCAGGGCTTCCAGGGTTGGGATTCCATTGGAATCTCGAACCTGGGCCATGTTATGCAGGGCACATCCCTTAAATCATTTCAGGAACTCAGTCGTGAATATGGCATGCCTCGGACACAGTTTTTTAGGTACCTACAGCTCCGCCACGATATCACGCCCGCATTGGAAGGCCTAGACTCTCTGCCTGAATTCAGCCCGATAGAAGCGAAAGTGTTCATGGGAGACCTAGAAGACAAGAAAATTTCCCGTATCTACCAGACCCTAGTAGTACACTGTTCGTCATCCCTACAACACCTGCGGGAGGTCTGGACGGGGGATGTGGGTGAATTAGAGGAAGAGGATTGGCGGGAAGCGCTTGAGGCCCCAAGGGGAGCGGCTATCGCTGTGCGCTTGCGCTTTATTCAATTCAAATATTTGCATAGGGCCTACTACACCCGGGTGAGATTGTGGAAGGCAGGTTTGATTGCGTCCCCCGAATGCCTGAGATGTGGTCAAGCAGTTGGTACATTCCTGCATACGGTATGGAGTTGTGACCGGTTGACGCAGTGGTGGAAGGGAGTGTGGGACTGCCTATCGGAGGTACTGGGTTGGGACCTCCCACGCACCCCCAAATTGGGGCTCCTTCATGTCCTTGAGGGAGTTGGGGGCAATGTTTACAAGAGACATTTGTTGCTACTGGGCCTCACGGTCGCAAAGACGGATATAGCTAAAGCCTGGAAAGACCCTCGGGCTCCTAGCGTGATGGTATGGAAACAAGGCATTGACTTTTGTATGGGATTGGAACGACCTATTTATGAAGCCAGAGGCTGCCCTAAGAAACACTATAAAATATGGAAATGGTGGGCAGACTACAGGGGGATATGGCTGGAGCCGCCGCCACTAACTAGAGACAATGAGGGACCAGTGGGAGGGTGCCAGGGGGTGATATAGTACACGAGGTTGTTGTATGTGTATTTTACTTCTGTGTTACATAGGGACTTAGCAACACTGTGTGGGGGGGTGGACTTGGGGCAGGGTGGGAGTTCTGGTGGGGTAGGGTTTGTTGGGTGGAGGGTTGTTGGGGGTTGGGGGGATAATACTATAAATTGTACAGATCGTAATTGCTGATGGAAGTATTTGATTGCAGTGCCTCCGGGGGTTCGGAGTGCTGTGGTGATATTGTGATCTTTCAATAAAAAGAGTTGTTAAAAAATAAATACATTACTTCCCACCATTTACCCCTGAACACCCCACAACCTGCAACTAAAATTAATTAGACAATTACCATAATTAATTGTCAATTAAATAATTATTATTAATTACCAACAAATTATTAAGTAAATAAAAATAAATCACTTTCCACCCTTTACCTCTATAAACTTCACAATCCGCACCTAAAATTTACCAAAAAAACACAATTAACACTGTAAAATCTCAATTAAAAAAATATTAATATATGTATTCATTATTTATTATAATTAAATTATTTCCCACCCTGTCCCCCTATAAACCCACAAACTGCTACCAAACAAAAAAACACAAAATGTAATCAAAATAAAATCAATAACTACTAAACATTTAACACATATATTTAAAAAAAATAAACAATACTTATACAAAAAATACATCACATGCATTTAAAATATATACTAATATAGATACCACCAATTGAAAAATCGATATTTTCAACAGCTATGTTTTTGCAAATGATATTAATGTCTTCTATATTTTTTTATTGATATTTCTTAAATTATAGTCGATATTCTTGACCAAGATACTCTTGCTGTAGATATTTCTGTGTCCTGATATTTAAAACTCGAAAATTAATGTAAATCGAACTTTCCAACTCTATATTTTGACTGAATACCACAACGCACATGTGCAACCTATGGCGCTCCCAATTGAAGCAGTGTTTTACACACCAGAACAGACGTGGTATAGGTTATTCAACACCTAAGACTAACTCAGCATTTTATCATAATAATGGTAACTGATAGCCATGATGTGGCTGTAATAGTAAAATGTGTTATTTCCAGGACTAGAAATGGCAGAAAATTAGATATGAAGAGCTAATTTTGCAACTCTTTAATTCAAATAAAATGGTGCTTCTTCCTTAAACTTGTTCAGTTGCTGGATGTGGTGGCGTTTAGGTCATTGACACTGAAAAGTGCTCCTGTAATCTATTAATTACGTTTCTATGTGGGTACATGAAAAACATAATATAACAATCTACTAACTGCTTTTGTCCATGTTTTTAAAAATGAAACTTAAAACCAATTTATTGAGTTCTTTAAACATTAGGACACAGACAGTCTTCCACATTCTCGCCCAGATTTACGAAGGGTTGCATAAGCCATCGTGTGGTGCTGCGTCCACAAGATTTTAGAATTGTAAGTAAATTGACACAATTTTTTATGTAATTTTGTTCCACATGAAAAACTCTGCAAATATCCCCCTCGATTTCAAGCCAGATATTTCGATGTACTAGCATGAAAATGGTGTATAAAAATAGAGCCTGAGTCTAGCACATACTCTGTGGCTGGTTTTAGAATGCATGCTTTTATTGTCCTATAAAGTGTGCATACAGGGCATCCCTGCTGAGTAAACTACTTAGAGTGGTATTTTATTTGCAACTCTATGTACATATGTATATGTGGGTACAGAATAATATATAGAATACCCTCGAAATGTTTTGGGTTGGTGCTCTATTGCTATCAAATACCCTATTACCAGATTTGCCAAGTCATATCGAACCGCTATGTTCTATGTGTACAAAACCTCAAAAGTTTCCACAGCACTCAAATAGAAGTCCATACAAATTTAGAAAGTCCATAGATTAAATAGTTGTAGTCCCGCGTCGATTGTATATGTTTAGTGATGAAAGGTAAGTACTGTAATCTTCTGTACACTCAGTTTTGGAACAGCCAATCTTCAGTATATTCAATATTGGATAACAACTGACATGTGTTTCATCACAAAGTGACTTTTTCAAGGCTGCAAATCATATATAGATACATAACAAACAGAAATGTGAGGAAAACAGAGACAAGCGTAATAAGAAAACGTGCGTGAAGCTTGCTGGACCTATTGCTTCCTGAATAGGAGGGAAGTGATGAAATTTTTCCTGTGTGAAACTCGTCCTAGAACATAAGTTGTTGGTGATGAGTAATATAGATCCAATCCACCATGGGTAAATATCCAAAGTACAAACTATAAGATAGGGGGAAGAAAGTAATAAAATCAGGAAGGAGGGAGTGCCCAAACGGTACCTAAAATCCATGCTGTAACATAGTACATGCCACCGAGTGAAAGATATAGTTATGTGATTAGTGTTAAGAGATTGTTAGAAATTAACGCAAACCAGCCTAACACTAGGTACAGTCGGTTTGTACACAAAAAGGCTCCAGTGAAACTAAACCCAGAGTAAGCAAATGATTTTAAAGTCAAGGAGGAAAATTGCTGGTTGAGATGACTGTCTCAATATATCAATGCGAAACAGAGGCGGCGATAATATTGACGCCATTTCTTGATAATATGGGCCAAATAACTTATCCAAAAAGAAAAGTAGAACTACCCAATTTTATTTTGTGACAAGTAAAATTTCACTACAACATATAGAATAAGCCTGTCGCCCAAAATATGCCTATCCAGGAGTATAATCATGAACAGAAAATTTGTAGTAGTACAATGAGTAACTATCTAAATGTTCATGATAAGTTGAAGAGAAAGGAGGGAGAGAGGGCATAGCGTTACAGCCATCAGAATAACTTTTACCTATTAGAGAGTCCTGCGTTAGGGTGAGACAGAACAAGTTGTTAAGTATCAAACCCTCAGTATTTACCAAAATTATGTCAGTTGGTAGCTGTATGGTAAAATCGTAAGAAAAAATGGCCAGTCAAGAATCACAATATATAAAGTCTGTAGAAGACTACTGACTACAAATGAGCATGAGGTCTCTTACCGTAAGGAACGTGTGAAAAGTCATATGGTCTAGAACGTACAGTAGAACGTACAGTGTCTGACAGATCAGGTGGGAACTGAGTATGATTCCTACCTACAAAAATGAGTAATGAAATAGTGACACCTATATTCATAGTAGTAATAAAAATAAAGCACCTTACCCCATAAGAACATATATAGGTGTGACGGTCGAAGTGTCAATTCAAGTGATGGGTGGAGACCATGATAAGCTCCTACCTATGACGTTAGAAATAACCATTCATAAAAATAGGAACTTAATTTTGCATCATATAGTATATCCTACACGCAACCAATCATAGCCCCAGACGTAAATAATCGCAGTATGCCGTGGCATCTATGCAATTGGAATGGAGATGGAATAGAACTGTTGGTTTACAATGATCGTATTGTTTTGTGAACATAACATGAATAAAACATACAGTAACCATATCTAATGCAGAGAGAGGTCTGGTAAATGCTTTAGATTTCAGCTATCTGATTAATAGTAAGCTGGTTTTTGTTTTAAGTTGTAGCTTGGTAATCAATTGTTCGATATGCTACTGAAACTGTGTTAGAGTGTTATGACTTGTTTATTGCGAAAGGCAATATTTTTTTTTTAGTTCAGAATAATTTTATTGAAGTTTCAAAAGAGAATGACATAAAGAGACACTACAAAAAAGAGGCATTACAAAGCAATAAAATCCAATCAAGTGATCATTATAAAATATGAAGAGGTAATAATGGACTAATAAATCATCATAAAAGAACAGGCAATCAGAGTGAAAGAAAAATAAGAACAGGGAAAGGAAGGAGGAGGGAAGAGAGGGAAGGAAGGGTATACATTATATCATATGACTGAAAAAACACAGAGTTACTATAAACAGAACAATATAAACTGCAAACAATTTGTAACTAGATAAGCAGAGTAGTCATAAAAGCAGCAATTACAACATCATGTAAGAATCTATAGGTGACCAAAAAGATTGAAAAGAAAGCAAATTATGGTTAACTCCTTGAAGCGATAGCTGAGCACCTCTTCTTGTGAGTATGATCCATGACCACCAAGCATGAGCAGAAAGTGAAGAAGCATCTTTCCAACAATAAGAAATTGATTTTAGGGCGGCTGAAAGCAAAAAATTAAACAACTTTGCCTGAAAATCAGGAAGAGAATGTGAGAGTACAATTGATTTACAAATTAACAACTCATAAGAAAGAACATCATGAATTGGTAATATTTTCAATATTATGTCCCAAACCTCAGACCAAAATTTCAATATAATAGGGCAGTCAAATAACATGTGACGTAACGAACCAGGGTGTGAATTACAATGCCAACAAAGATTTGAGGGTAATAATTTGGCATTATGCAAACGTACTGGTGACCACAAGGAATTAAACAAAATATAGGCGTTGATAAAGAGACACTGGCAGCCAACCAGAAATGTTATTGAGCCAAATAACCCTCCAAGAGTCATCAGAAATAGAAGTTGAAAGCTCAGCATTCCAGAATGTTGATAGTCCATCGATATTGGTACCGATAGAAGTAGCACATTTTTTATACAAAATAGAAACAGCCTTGGAAGATTCAGAAACAGCATGAAGATAACGAATTAAATCAGGTGTAAGTGTAGAGGGAATACCATTCGGGAAGGAGTCTAAAATTGAGTTACATAACAATTGATATTTCACCAAATCAGCATCAGGCAACTTAAACTTTAATTGAAGGTGATCAAAGGGGATAAAGGCATCATTGCAAAAAACATCTTTAAGAAAGAATATGCCCGCCTTAATCCAGGATGTCCAGAAAGTTATCTTCCTATTTAATTTAATAAAGGTACTTACCAAAGTGATAGTTCCATAGTAGAACTTAGTGGCAAAGCAAAACTGAGATCTAAATCATTGAGTATCAATCTTGAGGATTTGATTATGGAAGATCGATGTACAATAGTAGATTTATGGGACATAGTTAACAAGCAGGAGAGAGGGAAAGGATAAACAATAGATTTTTCTATATCAAACCAAATAGGGGGTTTATGTAGAGAAGAAACATTAAACCATAAGGAACTTTGTTTAAGTATAAAAGCTTTGTGATAAAGATAAAAGTCAGGAAGGCCGAAACCTGCTTGACATTTGGGGATTTTCAACTTTTTATATGCAATTCGGGGCGGCTTATTGTTCCGGAGAAATTTGGATAATAATTTATCAATGTCTTTATAAATTTTTTGAGGAAACTGAGTGGGAATCATTGCAAGGGAGTAAAAAAGTTTTGGAGCAATATTCATTTTTATAGATTCCATTCTCCCCCACCAAGTAAGATTAAGAGAAGACCATCTAGAAGTCTTGCTTTTAACATATTCAATTATGAAATTACTATTCAATTTTAATGTGGAGGATAAGGAGGAGGAATATAGAATGCCCAGGTATTTAAGTTTACTTTTTTGCCAAATAATATCTGATACCGGTAACATATCAGAGGTACAAAAAACATTTAGAGGAAAAAATTCTGTTTTAGAAACATTAAGTTTATATCCAGAAACTACCGAATATTTGGCAATAATGTCTAATAAGGATGGGACAGAGGAAATTGGATTACTAATAAATAATAACACATCGTCTGCATAAGCTAAAGTTTTATTAGTAACATTGTTAATTGTAATACCATGAACATCATCACAATTACGTATATAATTGAGAAAAGGCTCTATTCCCAACAGAAATAAAAGTGGAGAAAGGGGACAACCTTGTCGGGTACCTCTGAAAAGGGAAAATTGAGAGGAAATGGGGCCATTGATAAATAAAGGAGCAGTGGGAGCATAGTATAAGGCAGAGATCATACTAATAAAAGAGGGGCCAAAATTAAATGATAATAAAGTACTAAATAAAAATTGCAGTGAATTTTATCAAAGGCTTTTTCTGCATCTAAAGCCATAACTCCTGCAGGGTGAAAAAGGTGAGAGCTCTGTTCAATAACATGTAATAGGGTTTGTGTGTTGTTAGCAGAATATCTATTTTTCATAAATCCTGACTGATCAGGATGAATAATAGAATGAAGAACAGGGGCTAATCTAGTGGCAAGGATTTTAGAATATAATTTACAATTCTGATTTATTAAGGAAATAGGTGTATAATTAGAGACTAAAGTAGGATCTTTTTCACGCTTAGGAAGGACAACAATTAAAGCTTCCGCAAAAGATCCTGAAATGGTTCCAGAAGAACTAAAAAAGGAAAAAAGTTCAAAATAAATAAGGCAAAAGGTGGACTTGAAATTCTTTATAAAATTCAGCAGGGATACCATCAGGTCCTGGAGATTTGTTTTTGGGAAGCGACTTGATAGCCGTTAGGATTTCATCATTAGTGATGGGCGAATCTAATCCAAGTCTGTCTGAAGGGGAAATTTGAGGTAAAGCACAGGAATTTAAAAATGCATCAATTAATGAATTATCACAAAAATCAGGTTTATTATATAGAGTGGAATAGAACTGTACAAATTGTTCAACAATATCATTATGGGATAATGCTATCTTGCCCTGAGGACCATGAATAGAGGTAATTTGTGTTTTATCCCTTTTAATACGCAAGTAGTTTGCAAGGAGTTTCCCAGACCTATTAGAGTTAAAACGGAATCGAGCATTAGAGTTAGAAAGCTGAACCCCAGCTCTTTTACTAAGGAGAGCATTGAATTCGTATTGAAGCTTTTGTAACTTGACTTTGTATTGGGGATCATTGGATGTAATGAATAATCGCTCAAATTTTGCAATTTGCTTCTCTAGATGTTTAATTTCAGAATTGAATAATTTATTCTCATGAGCCATAATAGAAATTGTAGTACCTCTAATATAAGCTTTAAAAGCATCCCACCTATTAACAACTGAAGTAGAATCTTCTGGATTAAACAAAAAGTAATCTCAAATAGCCTGTAACAATTTGGGTTTATGTTTTTCAATGAGGACAACACCAGTATTCATACGCCACCTAGTTTTTTTAGGGAAAGTGGAAGAAACATTTAAAACAAAACAAATTAAAGTATGATCCGATATATCAATAGTACCAATGACTGGGGTAGTTACAGATTGAATAAGAGATGGTGAAATTAAAAAATAATCAATCCTGGAGTGGGAAGCATGAGGATTGGAAAAGAAGGTAAAACATTTTTCAGTGGGGAAGTGTAAGCGCCAAATATCTGCTAATTTTGTGGTATGGAGAAAGGCCTTAAATGCATGGAACACTTTGGGAGGACGAAATCTAGTGGCAGATAACCTATCCAACAATGGGTCTGCAATAACATTAAAATCGCCCCCAACAATCAATGGGACGTTACCCAATTTTAAGACTTCAGTAGTGATAGTGGACCAAAACGTTGGATCATCTGCCGTGGGACCATTAATATTTAGCAAAAATAAAGTAGAGTCATGAATTTTAATTTTGGCTATAATATATCTGCCCTCAGAGTCTGAAATTTTACTTAAAATCTGACAGTGCAATCGTTTAGCAAAGAAAATTGCAACCCCATTTTTCTTTCCCTGAACAGGCGAAGATATAATAGTGTCTACCCATTTTTTACTCATATACTGTAAAATCTTATCATCAACATGCGTTTCTTGAACAAAACAGATATCAGCTTTGCACCTACCTAGATAATCTAAATTTTTTGTGCGCTTAACTGGGTGTCGCAAACCTTTCACTTTAAGAGAAGTAATTTTAATATTGTGAAGATTAGCCATTAGAAATAAGAAACAAAGAAGAAAAAGGATAGAAACAAGAAGAGATGAAGAAAAACATGACTAGATTAGAAATAAAGATAGTAACTCTGTATGTGAGAGAGAAATAGGAGAAAATGAAAAGAAAGAAAAAGGAACAAACAAGAAACATAAATAGAAACATGGAAACGCACACCCGTTCCGCAAGCATGGCCAAAAACCATTGGAGCCCATGAACAAAAGATTATGCATGTATGTGTCAAGGAAAGTCAAATGAGAAAGATTCAAGTATTAGGGTCATGAGTATCCATGGATGATGAGGCTTGTTGTTCAAGAAATTGCCTTAAATCTTCAGGACGTTTAAAAAATGTGGAAAAATTGTCTTTCCAGATGCGCATCGTCGAAGGATCAAAAAGACCATATTTAAATCCAAGGCTTCGCAGCTGTGGGCGATAAGCAGCGAATTCTTTACGAATAGCAACCGTTTCTTTAGCAAAGTCCTGATGAATGAACATTTTTGGACCATTCACTAAAAGTGAAGGAATTTCTCTCGCGGCCTTCCTGATTAACACCAGATGATGATGACGTAGAACTTTGAATATCATTTGCCTGGGTTTGGTGAGTCAAGGATTGCGATGTGAGGGGACTCTATGGGCTTTATCCACCTCAGATTTTTCTGGAAACTTGATATTCAGAAGACCAGGAAGTAAAGAATCCAAATATAAGCGACAGTCAGACCCTTCAACTTCTTCAGGCAAATTAAAAGTACGAAGGTTGTATTGCCTATTGCGATTTTCCATGTCTAACAGCTGAGCATGCATAGGAGATATTTTAGCCACTAAAGGCGTGAAAGCGTCAAGTTTATTTTTGTTATCCTGAATTTTGATAGAATTATCAGACACTTTCATCGATATAGAAGCCATCTCTTTGCGAATGTGTTTAACTTCTGACGCAATAGTGTCAGTATTCAGACGCAATGCTTGAAGTTGCTCCAAAATTAATGCAAGTGAAGGCTCAGATGACTCCACCACTTTAGATTTATTTGGGGGAGGAGAAACTTGCTGCTTTCGTTTATTAGTAGCTCGATTTTTCGTTTCCATTTTGAGGTGATTAAATTCACAACTAAGCGTGAATAATATCCAAAATGCGAAAAATAGCACCAAAATACAAGAGAAATGAGGTAATTATAGAAAAGAAAAAAAAAAATCTCTTCAAAACTAGTGGTGCAACAGCTAAATTGGACTGTGGGCGTGGATAGGCCCAAGCCAGGCCTTTTCCTGAAGAATACTCCGCCCCTAAAGCACTCAAAGCTGGCTGTACCTGAAGGGGAGGCTGGGAGCAGGAACCATGGAGCCAAAAAAGAGACTTCCGCCTGTAGAAATCGCTCAGAAATCACCTCCGAGGTAAGAAGCAGCAGAAGCAGGCAAGCGCTGTCATTCGCGCTGAGAGTATGACACAAAATTCGTCGTATAATGTAAAAAACGGGCCGTTTCTGTCACGGAGCTCCGGTAGCGGCGGCCATCTTGGCTAACGCGCTCGCGCGTCGTGAAAGGCAATATATTCTGCTGGACAAAAGTGCCAGGGCGTGGTGTTAGCCTTCTTAGCTTAACGCAGCACTCCGTCACTTTTGAAACGCAGGGCTGCACTGTATTTACAACAATACAGTGCAGCCGTCAGTTTCCCCTGCGCTGACGCTAATTACAGCTGCCTAGTGCCAACGCAGGCACCCTTGCACCATAGTGTAAGGGTGCCTGCATTGGGGGACTAATTGCTTATGTGCAGGAAGGTGCCCCTTCCTGCACATAATCAATCTCAAATGGCAAGTTGTAACTTCTATGTGCTTTGTGCAGCACACATAGAAGTTCAAACGTGTCATTTTTAAAATGATTGTTTATGTGCAGGAAGGGACACCTTCCTGCATATAAACAATCATACATGGCGTTTTGCTATTTCTATGTGTGCTGCACAATACAGCACACATATAAACAGCAAAAACGAGGAGAAATAAATACTTTCTGATCGTTGCTCCATGTTAAGACCAGGTTTTTATGATCTTAATTTTGGCGCTGCCCCATATTTATGCCACACTAAATATGAGGCAGTGTCAAAATCAATGGGTGTTTCAGAGTACACCCACTGCAACATCCATTTCCCTCCCCTTTCACGCTATGTATAGCGTGAAAGGGTGCTTTGTTTACAAGGCAGCGTTAAGCCACATTAAGTGGCTTAATGCTGCCTTGTAAATAAGGTGAAGCTGATATTGCCACAGGAACGTCGTAAAAAGTGACGTTCCTGTGGTGATAGGGGCTTGTAAATATACCCCTATGTATCTGGAATGGCCAACATTTTGCAGTGGCTGATACCATTATGCTATGTGCTAAAACACATTCATGCCATCATTAGGCCAGAGGTGTTCACGGCATATCCAGACAGATATGGCCATAAATAGGCCAAGGATGTCCACAGTATGTCGCAAATTTGCAATATGCAAAAGAGCAAATTTGCAATATGCAAAAGAACAATTGTTTGACAAAATGCTGAACAATGTCATACATTCACCCCAGTACAGACATCTGGGGATAAACCCATCGTTTTTTGCTTCTCATGCTATTCCAGTTTAGAACCAGCTATATGCAAATCAGTCTTGACCCAGTTCTCCATGGGAACAATACAGCCCGAACTGTCATGCCAGGTCCTCCCTCAACTGGAAACAAGCATCATAGGACCAGTTTCGGGTTTCACCCCTCATCAGCCAGGAAGGCTTGACTCTAGTGGCATAGAGAGCAAAGGACCCATGTCTGGGCATACCCGTCCCACTCGGGGTGACAAATGCAAAAGAAAAATTGATGGACACAATGCTGAACAATGTCATACATTCACCTCAGTACAGAGATCTAGGCCTAAATCCATAGTCTTTTTTCTCCCCATGCCATTCCAGTTTAGACCCAGATATATGCAAACGGTCTAATTTCTTGGTAAGAACACGGTGCATTTTTAACCACAAACCACGATGTTCTTGGTCAATCAATAATGCCGTTTGTAACAAGACAGCTGTGCTGTCTGGCAAGCTCGACCGAAAAAGTGATAGGTAAATGTCTGAATGAATCTCAGCCTCTGGTAATTACTTAAGGCCTCATTCTAGTGCATTATTTTTCTTAAACATATAACAATAAACACTGTACCACTCCTGATGTGGAAATGGAAATCAGCACTGGTCTGCCTACATAGAAACAGTTCTGCTGAACTGACAGGCCACATCCCTGCTGACCTGTAACACCAACAACCTCAGACCATTTTTAGCCTTGCTGGGACTCCATGAGTCCTACGGTACAGTGAGCTGTAGGACCTGTGGCTGGCAATGACAGTAACATTCAAAACAAAACAAATAATGGCTTGATAAGTCTTAGCCCTGCTGCATCAGGTCCATCGAGGCAGGAGCACTCCTCAAAGATTCTTTGACAACCAAAAGATGGAGAACCACACTTGCAGGGAGAACCGAGGCTAGAATCTTAGAGCCTGTGCTTGAGCTGAGCCCTGAACATGTTTTCTATGTAAATCATTCAACACACATCAGGCTAAATAGGACGAAGTTGCTTCAAAATGAAGACATTTGTATTTCTATAGCATGTGAAGCTTTGACATTAATATGTCACATTATAGCGCTGCACTGAAAAGTACTTATTAAAAGAAATACTTTTTGAACAAACAATTAGTGCACTAATAGTCAAGGTAGTTGTCATGTTAACCCTATAGTGCCCCAGATTATTACAGAGCAACATTATAGTCTATTAAATCAAGCACAAAATATTTTTGGCAACTGGTATTCTGAACTCACATACTCGAAAGTGCTTTCATACATAATGAATAAGAAGTTTTGGTGACATAAAATGTTTGCCCAAGATCACACATTGTAAGCAGTGAAGCTGCAATTTATACAGGTGTTTTGGTTTCACTTCGTACAAATCAGCTAGGAAATCTTTTTGTCTTTTGTTGTGGTAAGATTTTTTTATCTCTGTGCAGTTATTAGCAGGTTTTACATAGCGTGAACTGACCTCAAAGGCCAAATTGTAGGGCTTTACATAAGCACCAGTTGCTAAATTAGTCCCCATGCTTACAGGCATGGGGAGATTGGTCAATTTGCCCAGATTCACTGGATTTTGTACTAGCTACAAGACACCAACCTGGTTCCCCCTTCCAAAGTTGGCAGAACTGGCCCCAACACCACAACCTGAGTAGAGGATTAGATGGCGGATGTCAGGCAGAAACCATATAAAAGCTCGGCTCATTATGGGCTAGAGGTTTCAACAGGACCTCTAGCTGAGCCCGGTTTTAGGCTTGAACTTTTAGTGGCTCGCGCACCTCTACCTGTCAGTAGTCAAGACTGTCCACAACTACAACCTTGCAAGTTTGGCTCAGAAATTTCACTTAAAGATGTTATTACCCACAAAATGATCCCTGTGAAAGAGCACTGAGTATAGTCACAGAATTCCTCTCATCTTGTTCTGAAAGGGTCTAATTGCAGTATCAGGGCAGTTGTATTTAAACACTAAAAAGCAAAAGTCCAAATAGGAGTGTTAAGGACACAAAACAGCAGTTCCATGTGCCTTATTTGCACCGAGCTGCCAGCTGCACCACACTCACTGCTTCTATTAACTTTTGTTTCTTACATTCGGAAAAGGGCTCTCTGGGGAAGGGGAGAAAGAAATGCAAAGAATGACTGATGATGCACAAGTAGTGGGTGAGCATGATGACACTGAAGGTGGTGACTCCGAAGCACATTCTAGTGAGACGTCTTCTAGAGAGTATTTGGAGAGACTGCTTGCAGCTGCAGGCAGTGCCCGAAACTTTGTGCAGGATGACCGTACAAGAATCATTCAAGTACACCCAACACACATAGGGGCCGATTCCGATCCGGTAAAATATTCCGCCGTACGATTCGTATTCGTAGCCGAATCCGTACTAATGGGAAACTACCGTCCGACCTCCGAATTCCGATCCATTTCCGTCGATTTCCGTACGATTATCAGCGAACCGTACGAACCACAGTCGTTGACCCGTACGAATTAGCCTCGTAAATACCACCGTACGATTCGTTACCAGGCCGTACAAACTCACAATTACGATTCGGTACGAAAAGCCTGACCGAGATTCGTACGGGCCAAAGTATTCACGCATTAACATTGATTCGTACGGAACATTCGCCTCACAGCAAGCGCCATCAATACATACTACACTAATACCCCTCGCCCAAGCCTACGCGAACCCCCCCACCCGCCAACGGCACGTCCAACTCAATCGCACGTACAAGTACCGCACGCACACCCCCCCAACAAGCCTACGCGACCCCCCCACCCGCCAACGGCCCGTCCAACTCAATCGCACGTACAAGTACTACACGCACCCCCCCCCAACAAGCCTACACGAACCCCCCCACCCGCCAACGGCACGTCCAACTCAATCGCACGTACAAGTACCGCACGCACACCCCCCCAACAAGCCTACGTGAACCCCCCCACCCGCCAACGGCACGTCCAACTCAATCGCACGTACAAGTACCGCACGCACACCCCCCCAACAAGCCCACGCGACCCCCCACCCACCAACGGCCCGTACAAGTCAATCGCACACGCAAGTACCGCACGCACACCCCCCCAACAAGCCTACGCGAACCCCCCACCCGCCAACGGCCCGTACAAGTCAATTGCACGCGCAAGTACCGCACGCACACCCCCCAACAAGCCCACGCAACCCCCCCACCCGCCAACGGCACGTCCAACTCAATCGCACGTACAAGTACCGCACGCACACCCCCCCAACAAGCCTATGCGAACCCCCCCACCCGCCAACGGCACGTCCAACTCAATCGCACGTACAAGTACCGCACGCACACCCCCCCAACAAGCCTACGGGAACCCCCCACCCGCCAACGGCACGTCCAACTCAATCGCACGTACAAGTACCGCACGCACACCCCCCCAACAAGCCTATTCGAAACCACCCACCCGCCAACGGCACGTCAAACTCAATCTCACGTACATGTACCGCACGCACACACCCCCAACAAGCCTACGCAAACCCCCCCACCCGCCAACGGCACGTACAAGTCAATCGCACGCGCAAGTACCAAACGCAGAACCCCACAACAAGCCTACGCGAACCCCCCCACCCGCCAACGGCCCGTACAAGTCAATCGCACGCGCAAGTACCGCACGCACACCCCCCCAACAAGCCCACGTGACCCCCCCACCCGCCAACGGCCCGTACAAGTCAATCGCACGCGCAAGTACCGCACGCACACCCCCCAAAAAGGCCACGCGACCCCCCCACCCGCCAATGGCACGTCCAACTCAATCGCACGTACAAGTACCGCACGCACACCCCCCCAACAAGCCCACGCGACCCCCCCACTCGCCAACGGCTCGTACAAGTCAATCGCACGCGCAAGTACCGCACGCACACCCCCCCAACAAGCCTACACGAACCCCCCCATCCACCAACGGCACGTCCAACTCAATCGCACGTACAAGTACCGCACGCACACCCCCCCAACAAGCCTACGTGACCCCCCCACCCGCCAACGGCACGTACAAGTCAATCGCACGCGCAAGTACCGCACGCACACCCCCCAACAAGCCTACGCGAACCCCCCACCCGCCAACGGCCCGTACAAGTCAATCGCACGCGCAAGTACCGCACGCACCCCCCCCAACAAGCCTACACGAACCCCCCACCCGCCAACAGCACGTCCAACTCAATCGCACGTACAAGTACTGCACGCACACCCCCCCAACAAGCCTACGCGAACCCCCCCACCCGCCAACGGCGCGTACAAGTCAATCGCACGCGCAAGTACCGCACGCACACCCCCCCAACAAGGCCACGCGACCCCCCCACCCGCCAACGGCACGTACAAGTCAATCGCACGCGCAAGTACCACACGCACACATAACGCCAACACCCAAACGACCACAAGGACCTTGCTAACGAGTCGCACTACAACACTGAACATGTCTCCTGTGTACACACCTTTGACAATCAATGTCCTGGTCACAGCCAAACAGAGGACAACACCAACACCCACCCCATATAACACACATACCACCAATTCAAAATAAGCCACACCCACCATTTGACCAATAAAAGGGTCCACACATACAACCCATCATCCTTTGCAACATACACATTCTTGCGAGGAAACAGAGAGCACACAAACAATTGCAGCCACATACCTTAACACATACACCCTATCTCATCTACACCCACACCACCCCCTTCACAATCAGACCCACACACCCTCATTCATACACACCATCAACCCCTCAATCACATCCACACCACACCATGACCACACCCAAGAATCCAAAGTTCACTAACCCGGAGATGGAGATACTTACAGATGAAGTCATCAGAGTCGAGCCGCAGCTGTTTGGCGCATTGTTCAGACAGACCAGCATGGCAGAAAGAACACGCCTGTGGGAGAGGATCGTAGACCGGGTCAATGCTGTTGCACCCATCAGGCGCACCAGGGGGGAATGCCAGGCCAGGTGGTACGATCTGCGGAGGATGGTCAAGAGGAAGATGGACCAGGATTACGCCAATGCACACCACACTGGAGGCGGTGGTCCCCGCAGACCTCCTGTATACCATCCCTGGGAGGAGAAGGTCATTGCCCTGCTGCCACCGGTGGGAGTACATGGAATAGTAGGAGCCGTTGAGTCTGGTGAGTGTACAAAAAACACAAGTTACATGGGTAGACTAACAACAGTGCCCAGCAGCATGGGGTGGGTGGGCCTGAGTCCAAGCAGTACACTACCAAATGGGGGTAGTTGCAAGGGGGAGGCACAAAGGGTGGAATGTGTAGGGTTGGAGGCTGCTCTCATCCCATATGTCCCAGGGACACACACAAGCATAATGCCCAATGCACAGGGATAGGGAAACATCACACAAGATAGTAGACCACAGCTTCTAAAAATTTTAATTTTGCTGACACACCATTCAGAGATGCATCATTTTGTGACACAGTAAGGCAGTGTAGCAAGAGAGCAAGCACAAACTACTTGTCTCCATCCCTGTCTCGCCCTCTCCCTCTGTTGCCCTCTCCCACATTCACCCTCTCCCACAGTCGCCCTCTCCCTCTGTCTCCCTCTCCCTCTGTCTCCCTCTCCCTCTGTCGCCCTCTGTCTCCCTATGTCTCTGTCTCCCTCTCCCTCTGTCTCCCTCTGTCTCCCTCTGTCTCTGTCTCCCTCTCCCTCTGTCTCCCTCTCCCTCTGTCTCCCTCTCCCGCTGTCTCCCTCTCCCTCTGTCTCCCTCTGTCTCCCTCTCCCTCTGTCGCCCTCTGTCTCCTTCTGTCTCTGTCTCCCTCTGTCTCCCTCTCCCTCTGTCTCCCTCTCCCTCTGTCGCCCTCTGTCTCCCTCTCCCTCTGTCGCCCTCTGTCGCCCTCTGTCTCCATCAGTCAGTGTTCCTCCCTCTGTCACCTCAACGCACCTCCCTGAGTCACAAACACAGTTGCACACAAGCACTGCACAGGCCTCACAAACACCATAGAGCAGAATGTTACGGGATGTCTCACAAGTACCAGCAGTCATCTGCTATGTGCCTGCAAGACAACCACCATTTGCAGTCAACACTGTACTGTGTCAGGACACACATCTCGGAAAGCTCTGTAGTACACAATGGGCACAGGTGTAGGCAGCACAAGTCCCTCCTGTGATCATTGCACACACAAACACCAGGACAAGGTCACACATCCTGTGCACCAACACAAATCCACAAATATGGCAGCATGCCACATGAGGGGACAGCCAAATCATGAACGATGGACGCTTGCAATTCACAAGCAAAGTAATAGCATGCCCTGTTGTACACACCCCTTACAGAAACTCATCCCCTGGGGCCAGGCATTGGATTGCAACACTGTCCCAATTGTCATGTACCACAACAAAACACTCACTCATATGAATATGCATACAACTCATACATGCACATAGCAGAAGCTCCAGTCCATTGTGCCTCTCAAACAATGCACGTGCCCCATCTCATGAACTTTGTGGATGCACTTAAGTACCTACATGGACATGGGTATTGACAAGGTGATGCGTCTTACAGAAGTTCCAAGTTCTAAAGCCATGATCTAGAAGTGGGTGTACAGGTCCAGGGGTGTTGGCATTGTTTGGCCAGCACGGAACAGCAAAAGACATCCAAAGTAGTAGATGACATGCTAAATAATGATGCTCTGTCTCTTACATCAACATGCTGCATCTTAACTCTGTGCATGCTTGACGCAGACATAAGGATTTACACCGTATCCTGGATGTAGCGTAAAACTGAGCAATGCTTTACACGTGTGGTGCCGGCAACACAAGACACAGCAATGGCTGTGTCAGTCATTGTCAAGAGATTTGAAGAATGTAAATACCCAATCGTACATTTCATTTTCCTACCACTACATACACAACTGAACAATGTCAACAATGTAAAGCTTGTGGAACTGTGATGCTGATAATGGATAACTAAACAACATGTCACTTGATAGTGCCTTAACAGTGTCTGTCTCTCCCACACACAGGGCAACGTGCGGAGCTCCCCCCCAGCCAGGGGGGAGAAGGATCCCAGTCCCAGGCTCAGCAGGACCCAGACCCCACCGCCAGCGCCGTCCCTCAACGCACTGTGGATGACCCCAACCAACCTGGCTCCTCTGGATCCCAAACCCCTGCAGCAACTGTACCAGCTACATCTCAGCCAACCACTGGACCCATTCCCACCACATCCCAGCAGACAGGTCAGAGCCCTGCCCATGATTCACAAGAGAGCCAGTCTGAAAATGAGGGACACCCTTTGTCGAGCGCCCCTGAGGTTGGTGACAACCTCCACCCTGCCAACACTCGGGGGGCCCGTCGATCGGATGTGCCCACAAGCGCAGGCCGTGCTCATGTGGGTCAGGGTGGTGGGAGTGGCGGAAGGCGGAGGCGAGAATCTGGACAGTCAGCTGCAGCACCCGGTATGCCTGAACTCGCTAACATCCTGGAGGCATACCGGCGGGACACCAGTGAGGTAAGCCAGCTTGCGAAGGCCCTCAACCAGGTCAGACAACAGCAGGCAGAGCAAATAGCCAGGCAAGACCTGCATTATGGACGGGAGGAGGCACACCAGGATCAGCTCTTGATGGTGCATCGGGACATTTGCCATATGCTACGTCAGATGGCTGCCAACATGCAGCCCCCTCCCTGTGTCACAAGGCCAGCAACATCACGGCAAAGTGCAACACCAGCCACAGGGAGGGAGGAGGAGGAGGAGGAGGAGGAGGAACCCTCTGACGTAGCGTCCCATGCACCGTCCATGCCTGCACATGAGGGTCCCCCAAGGAAGGTGGGTCGTCCACGTCGAAGACGTTGAGGGCCAGTGGGCCATGGACATCCCCCAGGACACTGGACCTGGCATATTGCCCCTGGATGCAACAGCATCCCCTATGAGACTCTCCCACATGGACTTGCTGGTCGCAGTCTGCCCAATGATGTCAGGCACTGTGGCCTGGACTCTGTTTACTGAAACTGTAAGGCATCTCATCTCCAGCAGTGAACTTTGGATTCCACCCCTTTCTGTACAGCACCTATTCACGTTTCCTGCACAAGATCACCCAATAAATAATCTAAACCTCATACGCATTTGGTGAGTAATCTTTGAAACAGCATAAATTTATATGTGTGTGCAAATATAAAAAATGCAAGGGTATACAACAAACAGCAGTCATCCACACACTTGGATCAGAATCTGAGTGAGGACACACATTGGTCAGAAATTCCCAACAACTACATACATGGATGGTAAGACACACCTGTGTGGGACAGTAAATGCTGGAGGGGGGTTTGAATCCCAATACTGCTATCACAGGCAGGCCCAGGAGAGTCACTTTGAGGTGTACATGTCAGTGTCACAAAAGTAGTAGTCCACGTAGGGAGTACCTATAACTGTGTCCTCAGGTATGTGAGCTACCATCAGCATGATGCATTACTGTGTATGTGATGAATGGCGCACAGGATAAGGGTGGCAGGACAGACTGTGGGCAATGGGCTGTAGCACTCTACACAAGCACACCTGATTAGGTGACCTATCCCTATGGAGCTACAAGTACTATACTACTGTAATGGGAGCAACGCATACAGAACAACTACACACGTCTGACAAATACCTACACCAGAACGGGGAAATCACACCACACCCAAGAGACAGGGTCATGGTGTGTGTCCCATGTGGCAACTTGACTGACTGTGACAGCAATGTTGAAGTGGTGTGAGCAGGTTGTGTACTTGCACGTGACTGTAAGCTATCAGTTTTTTGCTCTAGTGGTGTTGAAAAGGTAACACAGTACAATATTGTGCCTATGTAAGGTGTGTGTGTGGTGGACACGGCACATGACCTGGTGGTACGTAGACCCAATGTCATGTGAATCTGCATAGTCGTGCCAGTATGTGTTGCACACACAGGCATAGCAGCAGCAATGGCTGAGTTCCAAGCATTGTGATAGCAGGAGGGTGAATGTCTGATGTTGTCTGTGTGTAGGGTGGCAGGAGCATGCTCTATTAATGGATGGAAGGAGGGTCATCCTGTAGGTGTCTGTGTTCCTGGATAGTGTGCGCTGCATGGTGGATGTGTATGCAGCAGCAATGAGTGAAGACATGACGGCAGGAGGGGTGTGACAAATTGCTAAACAAACACATAACACAAGGGCATCGGCAAGGCACAAAGTGACATGTGGATGTGAAGGCAGGAGTGTCTGCCTCACTCAGGGTCACTGACAATAAAATGGCACAGTAATCACCACAGATCACAGTCACTGGATCAGGGCCCTTACGGACAAGTGGGGCACAAGACACACAGCGTCAGCAGGTGTAGACAACACCTACTGTGTTCACAGCCAAACTGCAGCGACAAAGCCATCTACCTCACACACAACATAGTATTCTAGCCTTCACAAACCCCATGCGTGTGGTCACTATACAGGTACACACATAACAAGCATGAGCTAACTACATGCCAAATAGTATAGATGCACATTAGAAGGACATGTGTGTTGACCCCAAGGTGGCACAATAGTCTGTAGGAGTCAGACGTCATGCACAACATGATTATTTACATTGTGAGCCCATGGAGCATTAACAAACATACATGTGCATTGTCAAGAAGTCCAAATTACACAATTCATGATGTCACCTGTAATGCCGCATTACTATTACCTACAAGGCTGTCAAGGACTGGCCGTACCTTTCTTCATCAGAGTGGTGTGATGCTCAAAGAGTTCCACCTCCAAATAGCCCCTTGGTCTGAGTACAAACGACAGACACAAATGGGTGATCAGGCGAGGGAAGGAGAGGATGGGAACTGCTGGGAGACCTGAAACAGAGGAAAATAAGCATTAGGAGTACATTCTCATGTCACTGACACTTCAAAAACCTCATTTGCTACACTGTACCAGTCACACCTGTGAAGTGTACTGACTGGAGAAAATTTATGATGAGTAATCATGCCATCACATGAGATCCGATGCTGTGACACGGACACATAAAAACTAGGACAGCCTGTCATACATTAGAGTCATGTAGAACGCTCACAAGTGAGCTACCATGCAAATAGATCAATGTTGTTAAAATTCATTCACTGGCTCAGATGAGGTGGACCTTACAAACAAATGGAAACATATGGAAATGCAACTTACGCTAACTGTAATGTCTGTATCTGATATTGGTTACCCATAAGGGCCATGTAGGCAAACTTGACCTCATCCACAACAGCTGTAAGTATCACATATGATGAGGAAGCTAATGACTGACATGCAATGAAGGCACTCTGTAGCCAGTCTTTTGATGTGTCAAGTATGCATTACAATGCAAAACAAGATATGCAGGTAGAAGAAATATTAAATGCAAGTGATGTCCATCCAAGCTACATAATCAGACCCTACCATTGCACAGTAATGCTGCATGGGACCAGAGATTCATGTGAATGACCGCACTCCACTGGTGCAACACAATAAATCACATATGCATCATCCCAACATTTTATTTTGTCATGCTAAACATACATGGCATCATGTGAATCAAAACAGAACTGCTACTCACTGTGAAGGCTGGCGTAGCAGTATTCTCAACCTGCACTGAGGTAACGACATGACAGTGACATGATATACTGCGGAAAGGGGCAATGCATCCATGTAAACTGATTCACAGGACAGTTGTCTTAACATGTGGAACATACACTGGGCCACACCCACACCACATGGTTTCATGGTAATCAAACTGGACTGGCCCACAAGCTGGAGGTGAGGATCCAGTCACATTCTAATGCACACAGTGAGGCTGCAATACCCCACAGAGTCAGTGGTTGTGACCTCTGGCACAATGTCAAGCCATGGTATGTGCAATGTTGCAGTGGCAATGTCTACACACATTGATGCATTCACCAGAGTATCAAAGTACAACAGATGACAGAAGGGGTGACTATCCTGTCATGGGAGTGGCCATACATGTCATAAGTAACATAATGGAGTTGCATGTATGCAAGGTCACACTACATGCACATGAACATGTACCACACGTTTCTACACATACCAACGCTAAACAGCCTCATATGAGTCCTTACCCAAATTGACTTCTCCACATGTCCAAGCATGCTCCGTTGATGTGGCTGACGTTGCAATCATAATGAGCAATAGCAGGATGACCACGATGACCCCAACGGACAACAGGCAGGGCGAGCTGTGGATGAGAGTGGCACACAAGGGGTCAAGTTCTGTATAATGTCATTTTGGCAATATCTGTTGAATAGCCAGATGTAGTATAACACCTGTACATTCCAAGTGCACACATAGCACGTATGTGTGTTGCATTACAACTGCACTTGTGACACTGCACAACACACATCCAAGTGAACTTGCATACAGTCTGTTGCATACACAGCATGCTACCCATGCAACTCTATGGTCCATCTTGTACATAAAAGATGATATGACTCACCTTCATGAAAAGAAGTTGCGGATGAGGTGACCGCGGATATCATCTTCACCCTTCCTCGTCACTGGCATCCTGGCCAAGGCCTTCATCCTCAACGGGCGGATGTTCCAGCTCATCAGGATCAAGGTAGAGTGGCACGGCCATCTCCACTGCCATGTTGTGTAGCATGCAGCACATGGTGAAGATGTCACACACCTTGGGTGGGCTGTATTGGAGGGCTCCGCCTGTCTTGTCCAGGCACCTGAACCGGCTCTTCAGGAGTCCAAAGGTTCGTTCGATCACCCGCCTGGTCTTCCCATGAGCATTGTTGTAACGCTGGTCTGCAGCTGTCCTGGGGTTGCGTAACGGAGTCATTAGCCACGGCATGTTTGGATATCCAGCGTCTCCTGCAAATTGACATCATGTACAAGAGTGAATCATATGATGCAGATCATGAAGTTGTGACATACTGACATACAGAGCTGACAGTGTATACTCACCAACTAGACATGCCCGGTGGTTGTGCAGCTGCAGCATCATCTGTGGTACCCTGCTACGCCTCATGATGAAAGCATCGTGGCACGATCCTGGAAAACGTGCACAAACATGTGAGATAATCATGTTGGCAAGACACACCACCAGGGCATTTATCGAGTGGTAGTGTTTCCTGTTGCGATACGCTTGCTCCTGAGCCTGTGGTGGCACCAGAGTAACATGTGTACCATCAATTGCACCAATTACATGTGGCATGCGGCCCAGGGCATAGAATTCCCCCTTGACATCTGTCAACTCTTCTGGAGTAGGGAATGTAATGAATTCATCGAGGTGGAGCAACATTGCTCCCAAAACATCACCCAATACCCGGCTAAACATAGTCTGAGACATCCCTCCCACATCAGCTATGGTAAATTGGAACGTACCTGTGGCAAAGAAATGGAGGGCTGCCATCACCTTTACCTTGTGTGTCAGTGCAGTTGGATACCTGAGGCGTGGTTGTAGGTGAGCCTCAAGCCTGTCCGTCAGGTCCTTGATCAACTGTCTGGTGAAGCGATATCGACGGATGCAATTGCGCTCCCTTATGGCTTCCAAGTCAGGCAACGGCCTTTCCAGAGGGGGTGCCCAGCAAAACACAATTAGTCCAAAATATCTTCAACTGTCTGACTAAGACAATAACAATGTACATGGCACAAGCAACACTGCTTCAAATAATCTAGACAATTTGGAGTGTGGCGTGGGATACACACTGATGTAACGTGTGCCAGCTCCCAGCCACTCATCCGTGGAAAATAAAAGACCTGTAGTGTGTGGAATGGATATGACATGCATACAAACGATCTGATGGATAGGTCTTAGTGAGCATGACAATGTATCATGTCAGTGACACATGTCATGTCAATGTCAGTAGGAGGTTGTCTGCACATCCAGACGGCTGACTGCAATACACACACACACACCACATGTGCCATCATTTGCACTGTTCTGCCTTAGTCATGTTGCGGTGTGTACTTTCAGTTACAATTACATAACCATCATTATACAGCATAAATGTGTGATTTGTCACTAATGGTCTGTGATGCCATCACACATATGAACGGGTCGTTAACACACGTGGCATGGTGTGCGTACATTAGTAACCCTGCCATCACAGCAAGGACACAACATAGATGCTCCTACAGCAGATGTACAGAACTGTATGGACTAGTTACTTACCTTTTGTAACCAAATATCAGTAAGGAACAGTAGTCAGTAGCATATTGCCAAATTTCAATACATACCAAGCTTTGGACAAATTAGCCTCCCTGGGTGCCATCGATCTGACCAGTGAGTCGTGGCTATCCAGGCCACACCAGAACAAAACCAGTGTCGCGGATTGGCATCCGACAAGGGTGTGGCCAAGTATTGCCCGTACCTACAATGCACACACTGGCAGCAGTTACACAACCATATCCCACAGAGAGTGTGGGTAGCGGGCAAAGATGCATGTGATGTTGCAAGACATCACTCCCAGACTCAAGGAGGATGATGACATCTTTGCGTAGTGCTTGCATCTCTTGGATACCCTCTACAGCGGAGCAAACGGGAATGTGGTCTTTGGTTTTGAGGCCTGGATGCACATGCTCTCTGGGGTGGGGTGGGAGGACAGGGACATGGTCAGTCCAGGGAGGGGTGTGGGGGTCTGACAACGTGCCTATCCACAGCCAAACATGCTGTGTGGCTGTACACGCTTGCCAATATACATACAGTACATTCATCAAGATAGGCCTGCAGAGGCTCAGCGTAGCGTTAGTGTAGTTTAAGGACCTCAGTGACAAGTTGGTCCTCACGGCAGCAACGGGGAGATGAAGGGCCATGGTTCCGGCCGCCCACATAAACACAACACTGTACGTTGCCCACTCATCCAAAAACACGTTTGGAGTAGAGACATCACCAGTGTCTGGCTAGGTGTCCAGACCACTCACATCCCCCAGTCCACCTGTCCTGTTGTCTTGGGACTGACACTCACTTGCCAGTGGGTCTTCATGACCCTCCCAATACTCATTAACACCCATTGTAATGAGGTGTGCCCGGATCATTGAATTTTAAATTCCCATGCAGCATTAACAGCGGTGTTCTGCCACACAGTTACCACGGCGGAGCCGTACAGTGTGTGGTATCGGGGCCAGCACCACCCGAGAACGGCGCCACGGCTGACACCTGGGGGATATTTGCCAGTGAGGTTGTGAGTTGAACCAGCGGGGACCAGGATTAACATTCCGATCCTGTCTGTCACAGCGGTTCTGGGACGTATGCGCCGCCTGCGCCCGTGACTCAGCGAGTGATAGCGTCAGGGGCAAATCAACAGAGGCGCTACTGCCCCCAGACGGGTACGCTGGGCCAGAAGCTGACGCTTAGTCCGTTGGTGGGGTTAGGGACATCATGGACATGAGGAAGTGCACTTACTCCTCCTGTGTCACATGCAGGGCAGGGACCGTAGGTCGTGGTGCTGGCTACGACGGCTGCAATTCTGACGGAGCCGTGTGGTCGGTGTCACCCTAATCCCATGCAGCATTGCACTTGCATTGTGGTGATTTGTGATTGCAATTACATATCTCTGACTTCTTTGGGTTACCTGACGAGTTTGCCCTGGAGGACTGATGTCAAAATAAGGGGCTCTGATGTCTCCACACCCATGCACATGCACTCATCCTACGTCCGGACCATGAGCTATTGTGGTGCAGTGCCAACTGCTGGAGTCTGAGTGGCTTGTGGGAACAATCACACCTGGATTCATATGTCTGGTCCCGCCAGTCGGAGCAGCTCTTGTTGTTGTGCCTGACGTAAAAACCGTGGAGACACAGACGGTGAGGGTCATTCACCAACATGAGTCGTTTGCATACCTCACAGGCTTTGAAAATGACATCCCTATTGGCACCGTCCTGAGTCTGACAATCAAAGCTAAATGGTCAGAAGTGTTTGTACTATGATTTTGGGTACAAAATGTGTAAGCTTACACTTATACCGGACCTGCGCTGGTGTTGTGAAAAAAGAGGACCTGACGTGTGCACGCAGAGGTGACGTATGACTACTCAGACAACGTCATCGCGGCACACACAACGCCAATGACACTTGCAGAGCCGCAGGATTTGCCTACCAACACACAAGTGTACAGCATAACGGAAATTGCCATATCCAGGATGACATGTGGGGATATTCTGAGGTGAGTAATACGTTACTGACCTGTTCATTGCATATGCAAACAGCATGCACAATGTCGCACATGGCACACACATGACGTGGTCACACAGGGTCATGCTGTGCGGCTATGACACCTCTGTGACAGTGGGCATGTTGCTATCATCATGTGCCAGTTCCCTGAACTGAATTGTGGGCCATTCCAGTGTTCATGTGCCTCGCAACATGTTGCTGACGTTACTCCGGTGCAAATTGTTGAATGCATGTGATGCACAAGTGCAGTATGATTGATGACATGTTGCGCAAGCCCTTCACACATCAACTGAGGCACAAGGTCACAATCCCTGTGCTTCTGCAATGTCTGCCACACCTGGGGCATCCTGATGTATGTATGCCATGCTGATGTATGCATCCACATCGTTGACATGAGTGTAGACTACATCCCTGCTATGTGATTTCCTGGTGTAACTCTCCCAATGGTGACATGAAGGTGGACAGGGACGCAGCCTACACAATCGTTCACTTGACCATGTGTGACGCACTGTACCCCAATGGTACATGCGTGAGTACGCCTCGTTTCCCTATTGCATTTCAGCTATACGCGAGCGAAGTGTACCCCAATGGTACGTGCGTGTGTCGGCCCCGTTTCCCTATTGCATTTCAGCTATACGTGAGCGAAGTGCACCCCAATGGTACGTGCGTGTGTCGGCCCCGTTTCCCTATTGCATTTCAGCTATACGCGAGCAAAGTGTACCCCAATGGTACGTGCGTATGTACGCCTCGTTTCCCTATTGCATTTCAGCTATACGCGAGCGAAGTGTACCCCAATGGTACGTGCGTGTGTACGCCTCGTTTCCCTATTGCATTTCAGCTATACGCGAGCGAAGTGTACCCCAATGGTACGTGCGTGTGTACGCCTCGTTTCCCTATTGCATTTCAGCTATACGCGAGCGAAGTGTACCCTAATGGTACGTGCGTGTGTCGGCCCCGTTTCCCTATTGAATTTCAGCTATACCCGAGCGAAGTGCACCCCAATGGTACGTGCGTGTGTCGGCCCCGTTTCCCTATTGCATTTCAACTATACGCGAGCGAAGTGTACCCCAATGGTACGTGCGTGTGTATGCCTCGTTTCTCTATTGCATTTCAGCTATACGCGAGCGAAGTGTACCCCAATGGTACGTGCATGTGTACGCCTCGTTTCCCTATTGCATTTCAGCTATACGAGAGCGAAGTGTACCCCAATGGTACGTGCATGTGTCGGCCCCGTTTCCCTATTGCATTTCAGCTATACGCGAGCGAAGTGCACCCCAATGGTACTTCACTGTGTCGGTCCCGTTTCCCTATTGCATTTCAGCTATACACGAGCGAAGTGCACCCCAATGATACGTGCGTGTGTAGGCCCTGTTTCCCTATTGCATTTCAGCTATACGCGAGCGAAGTGCACCCCATTGGTACGTGCGTGTATACGCCTCGTTTCCCTATTGCATTTCAGCTATACGCGAGCGAAGTGTACCCCAATGGTACGTGCGTGTGTCGGCCCGTTTCCCTATTGAATTTCAGCTATACGCGAGCGAAGTGCACCCCAATGGTACGTGCGTGTGTCGGCCCCGTTTCCCTATTGCATTTCAGCTATACGCGAGCGAAGTGTACCCCAATGGTACGTGCGTGTGTACGCCTCGTTTCTCTATTGCATTTCAGCTATACGCGAGCGAAGTGTACCCCAATGGTACGTGCATGTGTACGCCTCGTTTCCCTATTGCATTTCAGCTATACGCGAGCGAAGTGTACCCCAATGGTACGTGCATGTGTCGGCCCCGTTTCCCTATTGCATTTCAGCTATACGCGAGCGAAGTGCACCCCATTGGTACTTCACTGTGTCGGTCCCGTTTCCCTATTGCATTTCAGCTATACGCGAGCGAAGTGCACCCCAATGATACGTGTGTGTGTAGGCCCTGTTTCCCTATTGCATTTCAGCTATACGCGAGCGAAGTGCACCCCAATGGTACGTGCGTGTGTACGCCTCGTTTCCCTATTGCATTTCAGCTATACGCGAGCGAAGTGTACCCCAATGGTACGTGCGTGTGTATGCCTCGTTACACCATTAAATGGGTTGCATTGGCAACGGCAATGTCACCGTACTTGGGTGGGTATTTGAATAAATACATAGGGAACAACTAGGGGAACAGTGTACTGTTCAAAATGCAACCAGGTTGTCATGGATACGGAGTTTTTTTAAACTCCTACAGGTGTTCTAGAAAAATCAGTTTGGAAAAAGTATACAATGTTGCTAAAGTTGTTGTTCAGCTCAGGCTCTATTTTCAAACCATGCATATGTGTGTCATGGGCTTATGTGTGATGTGATTGGATGGAACATAGGATGCTAAATATGGTGGCCTATCACACACTACTCCTTGGACTCACAGACCCTCTGCAGCACAGATATAAGGCAGCATGTGGCTGTGGGAGGGCACTTGCCTGCACAACATTGGTGTGGTAACCACAGCTGCTGTCTCTGAATCCTCTGGACCCTGATTAGCTGAGCATGGAGAGGGCACCTGCATTCACTGATGGTGAGAACAAGGCCCTGCTGGATGCCCTCCTGCCAAACTACAGCAAGCTGTATTGGAGACCAGAGGATCAGGTGAGTGATGTGTGCAATACCTTGGAGTGTGCACCTGTTGTGTGTGACATTATAGCCACTGTGTATGTATAGTGGATAGATGCAATGTTGTTGTGAGTGAGTGCCAGGGTGTACAGTGTTGTTACAAGAGAGTTATTTGTTGTAGTGTGGTGTGTGACAGCATGTCACGTGCTGCAGTCCACCCAGATGTAGCATATATTGCTCAGTGAGTGCCATGCTCAAAGAGTGTTTTGCACCCCTCATGTCATCTGTAGACTTTCAATGTGATGCAATGCAGTTGTGTTTGCACACAGGCCACATACTCCTGGACAATGATGCAAATGTGTGTGGCATACGATGCCCTGTTGTCCTCATGTATTTTGTGCACATATGTGTGTCTTTGGAACATGGACCAGGTATACTGATGTTCTTTTACTTTACATTTGTGACAGGTATCTGCCTATGAGAAGGGTGAAATCTGGGTGGACATCGCCAGGGCTGTCAGGAGAGAGGGGGGGCCTCGCAGGAGGCTCCGAAACATCAAGAAGAAGTGGCAGGACTTCAGTGCTGGACCCGCCACATCGCCAGAGTCCAGCTGAAGCTGGAAGCTCCACGCCGGCATGGCGGCACTCGCCACCTCACCCCAAAAAATGCTCCGGGTCCTGGAAGTGGTGTTCCCAGACCTCCATAGGCAGTTGCAGGAGGGACAGCAGCAAGAAGGGGGTAGGTACATGTCTTTTTGTTGTCATGTGTGTGTGAAATGCTACCTGAAGTGCTCCAAGGCATGTAACACTCCCATAGTTTGAGTGGTGTGGTCAGACAGGCACTTCATGCATTGGCATTTGAATGTCCCAGTGTCAGCAGCTGCTTCTTTACATGCCTTGCCCTACTCCACATTTGAGCTTTGCTTTGGCTAATGCTTGTTTTTGACATGTACTCCTATGGTGCAATGTCTCAGTATGCATCTTCCTTTGCACATCATCATGTTGTAGGGGGGTCTGTGACACCTGTTGGTACCTTACATGTAGCACCACATGTGCACTGTGTCTGCCCTTCTTCATATTTTGGCAATGTTCTTGAGTCTCAACATGTGTTTTCTGCACAAGTCAGCCTCAGTGGCCTTTGTCCATGGTACACTTTCTAATTGTCATGTGTTAGCTACAGGTGCACAATGTACATGTGCAATATTTTGGCCTCATGCATACTCACACTGGGCAGTGCGTGTGTGCATATTCTCAAAATATGTTGCATGTTGTTTGTAAATAGTATTGATGGTCAGCCACACAATGTGACTTTGGGTGTAGAAAGCTGTGATGCCAGTGTGAGGTGATGGAACACTTGTTTCAGGTCCCAGGATGGCATCACATGGCAGTTCGGGCAGGACTTTTCACATGTGGCACAGAGTCAAAGCTATTAAAACATGACCAGGTCTTGATTTGGGTGGCAGGGTTTGCAAATGAACTGTGATGCATCATCAGCTATCCTGTTGTCAGGCAGTGGATCATGATTGTGTCTCTCATACAAGTATTTGCCTTGCCTGTACCTTGTATCCTACCATACATTGAGCGTTGACACATCTTACCATGCCGACGACTCCGAGTCAGACTCTCAGGAGGGGGGGAATATGCAGCAATGGTCACTCCTTCATCTTTGGCTGCCCTCCCGTCCTCCAGTACCATCGCCACACTCCCAGTCCTTGGTGTGCCTAGGGTCCGTGCTAGCCCCCGTGTCTCCTTTGTTCCCGGCACCGCAGCCCCTGCCCCTGTGTCCCCTGCTGCCCTCAGTGCTGAGACTGTGGACCTACTCCGGCAGATTGCAGTAGGTCAGACATCCATGCTGACTGTCCTCCATGGACATACACAACTGATTACACAGGTGGTGTCGTTCATGGAGGGCATGTCATCAGCCATGTCTGATCTGCGTCGGAGTGTGGCTGCCATAGAGTCAACACTGACGGCAGCTATGTACACCCAGCATCATCTGCCCCCCCCATCCTTCAGAGCCATCCACCTCTGCCTCTCACATACCTACACAGCATACACGCACACGCCACAGGTCAGACACACCCAGCGCACACACACAGCATAAGAAGCTCAAAGCTCCACGCACCCAGTCTCAAGGGGAAGTAGGCACACCCACAGGGAGAGGGGAGACACCTCACACACGCATCCACACACCCAGTAGAACAGACTCACAGCCCTGTACCTCCACCCCCAATGTATCCCCGGGTTCAGGTGGTAGTTTTTCCGCACTGGCTGAGGTGTGCAGCCAGGTTTTTTAATCTACTTTCGGCGATGCCCCAACCAGTGTGGATGAATCCACTTCACCTGCACCCACTCCACCTGTCCTTCCCTCTCCTGTCCATGCGGTGCCGGAGGATTCCACAGATGGTGCCCCCGTAGTCACCACAGCGGATTAAACGCCATGTGCAGGCAGGTTTGGGTGTGATAACACCCATGGAGGCACAAACTGTTGCAGAGACTTTTTTGGACTGGCCATTGGCCTTTAATGAGCGAGGACTCTCATTTGCTTTTCTATTTGGAATCAGCTGAATAAAGTTAATATTTTGCTTTTCTGATTTGTAGTTAGTGTGATGATGTCTGTGACTGCTGTGTGCCTGGGAGCTGGTGTGATGTTCACATTTAGGTATGCTAAAATGTGTCTATCTCCTGAGGGTAATGAGGTTAACAATGGTATGTTTTTGATGTAACAGGTGGGCAGCGGTGGGGGTGTTAGCCACACACACACACACTCTGATGCTGGGCAGTGGTGGGCAGTGGTGGGAACTCTGATGCTGGGCAGTGGTGGGCATTTTGATGCTGGGCAGTGCTGGGCACTCTGATGCTGGGCAGTGGTGGGCAGTGGTGGGCACTCTGATGCTGGGCAGTGGTGGGCGCTCTGATACTGGGTAGTGGTGGGCAGTGGTGGATGTGTTTACTATACTCCACTTAGACTTACGTTGACATAGCAGACGTATGTCCCACACGTCTATTGCACTGGTGATGTGCGGTGACGTACTGTACCCCGTGGTCGATGACGTAGGTGCGGCCTGTCACCGTATTACTCTACTGATGTGCAGTGACGTTCCGTACCCCGTGGTCGATTACGTAGGTGCGCCCTGTCACCTTATTACACTAGTGATGTGCGGTGACGTACCGTACCCCGTGGTCGATGACGTGGGTGCGCCCTGTCACCGTATTACACTAGTGATGTGCGGTGACGTACCGTACCCCGTGGTCGATGACGTGGGTGCGGCCTGTCACCGTATTACTCTACTGATGTGCGGTGACGTTCTGTACCACGTGGTTGATTACGTAGGTGCGCCCTGTCACCGTATTACACTAGTGATGTGCGGTGACGTACCGTACCCCGTGGTCGATGACGTGGGTGCGGCCTGTCACCGTATTACTCTACTGATGTGCGGTGACGTTCGGTACCACGTGGTCGATTACGTAGGTGCGCCCTGTCACCGAATTACACTAGTGATGTGCGGTGACGTACCGTACCCCGTGGTCGATGACGTAGGTGCGGCCTGTCACCGTATTACTCTACTGATGTGCGGTGACGTTCCGTACCAAGTGGTCGATTACGTAGGTGCGCCCTGTCACCGTATTACACTAGTGATGTGCGGTGACGTACCGTACCCCGTGGTCGATGACGTGGGTGCGGCCTGTCACCGTATTACTCTACTGATGTGCGGTGACGTTCCGTACCACGTGGTCGATTACGTAGGTGCGCCCTGTCACCGTATTACACTAGTGATGTGCGGTGACATACCGTACCCCGTGGTCGATGACGTGGGTGCGGCCTGTCACCGTATTACTCTACTGATGTGCGGTGATGTTCCGTACCACGTGGTCGATTACGTAGGTGCGCCCTGTCACCGTATTACACTAGTGATGTGCGGTGACGTACCGTACCCCGTGGTCGATGACGTGGGTGCGGCCTGTCACCGTATTACTCTACTGATGTGCGGTGACGTTCCGTACCACGTGGTTGATTACGTAGGTGTGCCCTGTCACCGTATTACACTAGTGATGTGCGGTGACGTACCGTACCCCGTGGTCGATGACGTGGGTGCGGCCTGTCACCGTATTACTCTACTGATGTGCGGTGACGTTCCGTACCACGTGGTCGATTACGTAGGTGCGCCCTGTCACCGTATTACACTAGTGATGTGCGGTGACGTACCGTACCCCGTGGTCGATGACGTGGGTGCGGCCTGTCACCGTATTACTCTACTGATGTGCGGTGACGTTCCGTACCACGTGGTCGATTACGTAGGTGCGCCCTGTCACCGTATTACACTAGTGATGTGCGGTGACATACCGTACCCCGTGGTCGATGACGTGGGTGCGGCCTGTCACCGTATTACTCTACTGATGTGCGGTGATGTTCCGTACCACGTGGTCGATTACGTAGGTGCGCCCTGTCACCGTATTACACTAGTGATGTGCGGTGACGTACCGTACCCCGTGGTCGATGACGTGGGTGCGGCCTGTCACCGTATTACTCTACTGATGTGCGGTGACGTTCCGTACCACGTGGTTGATTACGTAGGTGTGCCCTGTCACCGTATTACACTAGTGATGTGCGGTGACGTACCGTACCCCGTGGTCGATGACGTGGGTGCGGCCTGTCACCGTATTACTCTACTGATGTGCGGTGACGTTCCGTACCACGTGGTCGATTACGTAGGTGCGCCCTGTCACCGTATTACACTAGTGATGTGCGGTGACGTACCGTACCCCGTGGTCGATGACGTGGGTGCGGCCTGTCACCGTATTACTCTACTGATGTGCGGTGATGTTCCGTACCACGTGGTCGATTACGTAGGTGCGCCCTGTCACCGTATTACACTAGTGATGTGCGGTGACGTACCGTACCCCGTGGTCGATGACGTAGGTGCGGCCTGTCACCGTATTACTCTACTGATGTGCGGTGACGTTCCGTACCACGTGGTCGATTACGTAGGTACGCCCGTCCACGTATTACAATGGTGTTGTGCGGTGACGTACCGTACCCCGTGGTCGATGACGAGGATACGGCCTCTCTCCGTATTACACTAGTGATGTGCGGGAGTGTGTGGCGCTACATACCCAGACATTACAATCGTGCAATGGCGATGTGCCCGTCTGGCAACACGTACAGGTATGTTGGACTTCGTTGTGCTCACCTTCTGCGCCGTCGTCGGTTTCTAAGTACGAGGTGGTGGCCGTACAGGATAGGGATGAGACGGACGATGGCGTTCATGTCCTGCTTGTCGTGTACCGGGTGCGGGTCTTGCCGGAGTGTGGTTTTACGGTAGTTTTGAGCTCTCGTAGCAAAAGAGCCGTACGGAGTGTGTTCAACACGGATCGTACTTCCTGGTTCGGAAGGCGCGGTCTATTTACGTACGGACGTTGCGTGGTGCGTCAGCCGACTGCAATTCGTATGGAATTTCGATTTGTATGGCCTTTTTTACGAGTCGTACGGAGTGACGCTTTAGATTGTGATCGCACTTGCAGATTCATACGGGGACGCCTACAGGTACGATTCGTACGGGGAAAAACGCTCCGAACCGCAATTCGGAGCGCTTTTTACCAGATCGGAATCGACGCCATAGTGTTAAAGTAAGCACCCTCAGCCAAGAACAAAAAGCGCAGATCATGACAAACAAGTGGACTATCCAACTCCACAGTACACCGAGACTCCAGTGCAGACATGCACGTTGGGCCCTCGGTCAATCACAGCCTGCACCATACTTTAAAGTCAGCAGTACCTCATGCCGGAGCCAATCACCTACCTCTGCAGAGACTGCCCGGTGCCCTCCCTCCTGTGCCAGACTCTGCCTGAACTTTGGCAAATCTCCTGCCCCATCCTTCCCCCTGCCTGCCCGATGCTCACCTCACCAGAGCACAATAACCAGGAAACTTGTTGCACTGCTGTAGGTTTGTTCGAAGGAAGATGCCAGGCTGTCGCAGGGGGCAGAGGGGCACCCCTGGTCTGGGCCGGACAGGTGGCAGCCTGGCCTTGTCTACACAGGTACTGGGGAAAGAGGAGGGGCTGAGGGAGAGAGGCGTGGCCATTGAGGACAGGCAGGATCAGTGGATGGGAGGGGGGAGGGACAGAGGACTGGGGCAGTGTACAAAGAAACAGAGGATGAGAGGAACAGGCAAAACATAAAAAAGTGCTTCAAAAGCAGATGGAAACAGTACTTTGGTGTTGGGAAACTGCTAAGAGAAGCACAGGAGGAACAATATGAGGAACAACAGCAAACAATATGCTGCAGCAAATAAAAATGGAGGAAAAGTAAGTGGCATGTGAGGTGTAAGCCTCTTTTAATATTTATATTGAATACAGTAGTTTTCACAAGCACAGTGCAAGCGCTGTGCAGGACACCTCTAAAAATAAAACAGGTGCCATGTAAGAAGTCAATTAAAATGTCCTGCATTAATAGAAAAGGAGAAAGGACTACTGTGAGAGACAGTCAGCAACGTAGATATTTAACATTTGACCATCTTGAAGTATCGATTCTAGAAAAATACATAAATGATATTTGTCCAAACGCTTGGCTCAGCAACATAACAAAGAGTTTTATATCGTATGAAAATAAACTAAGAATAGAGAGATTTAGTAGTGAACAAAGTTGTCATAAGAAGATTACAACAATGGCAAATTTAAAAAAACTGAAAGATTTCTGGGTACATTATTAAGGCTGTGTGCCATGGGGTATTATTGCCCCAAGGGATCACATTGATTGGGTACATATATAAAATAGGTATAAAGGATCTGTATGCTTTTATGTGTGTTTGACTGCTTGTATAAAATGATGCATGTGCTATGAGTGACACATGCATGTTCCTTTGGATTTGGACTCATTATCTTGGAATAGTTTGGTTAATTTGTGCACGTTTACACTTTCTGGTGTATCTTCCTGTACTAGGTAGGTCCAAATCGTAGACAAGGTGGTAGGTTCCAAGATGTAATTTATTGTATCAAGTTCCAGGTAAGTAGAAGAAGGTAGGTAGTAGTAAGAAGGTAATTAGTAGTAGCCCCACCAGGAGCAGCCTCCCTGATGCTCAGTCTCTCATCTTCAACTGACACTCTAACCAAGACCACATACCAACATTCCGTGACATCATCCTACATTCTACAGTAATACAAGCTGAACAGCAGGGAGAGTAATGGTGCAAAGAAAGAAGAGAAGAAATCACGTTACAACACTTCCCTATTAACAGCCTGGGACTCCTGATCGTACCGCCAGGATAACTGTATACGGTTGCACTTGGCTTGATGTATTGTTTTTAATCTGTGAATTGGCTCTGGTGTTATATACTTAATTCAGGCTTATGATGTATTCAGAAAGAGGATTCACATTCCTCTGTATAGGATAGTGATATATGATGTTTGCCTGTGTATGTAGCCTGTTAGCTACATTTGTGAATATGCTTATGTATGAAGGCTACATCTACAAGCATACTTATATGTGCAGAAGTTCTTGGAACTGAACAAAAAAGGAAAAAGGAGAAACAAATGACTACGGTGTATTATGGATACATTTATCACTTGACAATTTTGAACTATGGGTGCTCAAGATAACTGTGTATATTGTTCACTGGAAATTCCTGATAAAAGAAGGGTATGGTGACTACCGTATTTCCTTTGTAGCACCAATTTTCACATTTGCTGAATGTTATAGTGAGCACACATAGGATCTTTGCATATATACATTCAAGATACAGTGCTATATTCTACGATCACTGTAAACCAACAGTTTTCATCTCCATTCCAATCGCATAGATGCTACAGCATACTTCTTCTTAGTTATGTCTGGGGCTATGATTGGGTGCATGTAGGACATTGTATGATGCAAACTTAAGTTCTCATTTTTACTCAATTTTGATTTCTAACATCATAGGTAGGAGCTTATTATGGTCTCTACCTAACACTTCCATTGACACTTCGCCCTTCACACCTGTATACGGTCTTATGGGTAATGTACTTACTTTTTATTACTACCATGAATAAATGAGTTTATTCATGTTCACCTCACTATTTCATTACTCATTTAAGTAAGAAGGAACTATACTCAGTTCCCACCTGATCTATCAGACACAGTGTTCTAGGCCATATGACTTTTCACATGGTCCTTACAGTAGGAGACCTCATGCTCACTTGTAATCAGTGGTCTTATATAGACTGTATATATTCTATTTCTTGACTGGCCATTTTCTCTTAAGATTGTACCATCTAGCTACCAACTCACATATCGTCAGTAAATAAAGAGGGTTTGACACCTGATAACTTGTTCTGTCCCACCCTAATACAGGTAACTCTAATAGGGAGAGGTATACTGATGACTGTAACGCTATGTCATCTCTCCTTCCTTTCTCTTAAACTTAAGAAAATGTAGATAGTTACTCATTTGTACTATTGCAACTTTTCTGTTCAAGATTAAAATCCTGGATATGAATCTTTTTGGTGGTGAGCAAAGTAATTTGTTTTATTTATTTATTTCTTTACTCAACTCCGTTCGGGCCAATTTCGGAGTTTACTACCCACCACCATGCCCCTCCCTTGCCACACTGCCCCGTAGCACTCCCTCGAGGAGCCGCCACTGCTTATATATCCTTGGACCATACTCTGGGGAACCAAATTCGGCTATATAATGATATGGTATGATCAATTGTTTTTCAGTTGATACTTGTTTCGCATTGATATATTGAAACAGTCATCTTATCCAGCAATTATCCTGCATGATAAAGGAAGTGACCCGATTAGAGTCACCCAGGTCACTCACGACCACCCTTCAGCCTTCCACACAATTGAAGAGTCGATCAGACAGTAGAGAATACAAATCAAAGAGATTTTATTTCAGGTGCACTCAAGTGGAGTCCGGTCTGACCAGCCTCCTTGGATTGCTGCAGAGGGACTGACTTCAGCAAGCATAGTGATATATGAAATACAGTTCAGAACCAATAAAGACACGCCCTCACTGGAAATTTTCAGTTGGTAGCTGGTGAACAAAGGAGGTACAGAAGGATGGGTTTAAGTCCTGAGACCAGGTACATGCTATTTCAGCACCAAGGTCGCTCTGCCTGTGCCCGCCGCTCTAAGGGTTTGGGGCAGGCCTATCTAATGGGAAAGGTATGTACTAGCAAAGGTAGTGTATTCATTAGCACAGCGAAGCTCAACAAAAACTATCATAGCCGTTTTCAGCTAGAGCAGACAGAGAGAGAGAGAGACAGAATTCAATTTCGATCATGGCTCAAAATGGCTGCTGATTATGAAATAGTACCGTGAATGTTAACTTAAGACATACAATATATAGAGAATTCGGCTGAAACATTCCTATTCCAACAAAGACTCATCCTTAAAAACTTTACTTTGCTACGCGTTTATTTTCATTGGAGCCTCGTGATAACAAGTGACTGTACCTAATGTTAGGTTGATTTGTGTTAATTTCTAACAATCTCTAAACACTTATCACATAACTATATCTTTCACTTGATGACGTACTGCGTTTCAGCATGGAGTTTAGACAACATTTGCTCTCTCTCCTTACTGATTTATTTTATTACTTTCTTCCTCTTATCTTACGGTTTGCACTTTGGATATTTTCCCATGATGGATTGCATCTATATACTCAGCACCAACAACATATGTTCTATGATGAGTTTCATCCAAGAACATGTCATCACTTCCATCATGTTCATCACTGGTACAGCATGCTTACATAGAGTTGCACGTATACTTATGAAGTTTGTCTCTGTTTTCCTCACATTTCTGTTTTTTTAATGTATTTTTATATGATTTAACACCCTTGAAAAAGTCAGTTTGTGATTAAACACGTGTCGGCTCATATCCAATCTATACTACTATTATAAAGAGAGAACTTTGAACCTTTGAGGCGGGTAAACTCGGGAACCACAGCCCCAATCCAAACACCCGATACATCGTTGTAATTGTCAGGGTCTGCAGATGGAAATAGGCTATATAAAAAAATAAAATATACGTTCTTTAAAATATTTACGATTAAAAAAAAGTAGTCCCTTGGAAGTAGCGCCGGCCGCGACGTGCGTGCTGACATCAGGAGCGCGGGGAGGAGCGGCGTACAGGAGCGCGAGGAGGAGCGGCGGACATGAGCGCGGGGAGGAGCGGCTGACAGGCGGGGAGGAGCGGTGAGGAGCGGCAGACAGGCGGTGAGGAGCGGCGGACAGGCGGGGAGGAGCGGCGGACAGGCGGTGAGGAGCGGCGGACAGGCGGGGAGGAGCGGCGGCTGAGGTAGGTGAAGCGGCCCGTGTGCGGCTCATTGGGGGCCCTGAAAGTGGCGGGTGCGCTCCGGGGGACCCACGGACAACGTCGGGGTGGGCGGGGGCCCTGAAGCCTGAGACAACGTCGGGGCGGGCGGAGGCCCAGAAGCCTGATTGCTCCCGGACAACGTCGGGACGGGCTGCTAGTATTGAATATAGTGAAGGCTATCTGTTTCAAAACTAAATGTACAGAAGATTACAGAACTTCCCTTTCATCAATAAAACTATACAGTTGAAGCAGGACTACGAATCTTTAATCTATGGATTTGAATGTCGTGGTACTTCTTGGTGTACGCTGAGTAAACCGGTAATACCATGCTATGTTTCAAACGTCATGCAAATTCAGTTCAGGTTTTTGCTCTGTTAAAACAGTATTGCCCACTAGGTGGCAGAGACACACCACATATCAAACGCGTTCTTCCACAAGCAAACCTGCACTTCGTACAAGCTCATTTTTGTGGGAAAAGAGTAAGATGTGAAGGATCGTGTCATGATTACTTACTGGTATTCTTCGTTGCTTTGAGTTCCAGTCGTTCTTGTCTTAGTCCTAAATTAGATGACAGTAAGCCTCACCCAGAGACAGATATGTCTACCATATATGCAGTGATTGCTTGCGAACTTTGAAAGTGGTATAGCATAGGATTAAATCATGAAGGGGCATATTAACAAGGAACGGAGTTAAAATTATCGCCGCTTTAGTGGCAGAAAACTGCGGCTAAAGCGGCGATAATGGGCTTGATAATACACCCCTGAGAATTCCAATAGAAGCCCATGTTCTGGTGTGAACATTGGCTTCTATTGGAATTCTCAAGGGCATATTAGCAAGCCCATTATCGACTCTTTAGCAACAGTTTTCTGCCGCTAAAGCAGCGATAATTTTAACACTGTTCCTTGATAATATGCCCAGAAATTCCTTGTGCAAACAAGCAGGCACAACTACCCTTAGGTGTGTTCAGAGGGTTTCTGCCTTGTTTATTGTTCAGCATTTAAAAAAATTGGCAAAATTCACATGACTTTACCTGGTTAAGTAAACTTCAAATACCAGTTCTCATTGCTTTGTCGATGATACACTACATGCCTGGCAGGAAAGCTGGGTGAAAGCAAAATTTCATGCAAAGCTGTAAAATGGATGCATTTTTCTCACTGGCTTGAAACATGGGTACAGACTTCGTTCAAACTCTGGTGGAGTTGACTCAATGCTCACGGGCATAGCAGTTATTGGCAAGAGTTGGAAAGACTCTGAGGGGCAGATTTACAAGAACTGGTGCATCAGAGATGCACCAGTTAATTTGCGTGACGGAAAAAAAGCCAAGCGCAACGAAATTCATTTTATTTATTTATATGTTTACTTACCTCTAATCGGCTGTAATCTGTAGTTTATTACCCCCCACCTTGCCACTCCCCCGCCCCACGTCAGCACCCGGCAGCACTCCCACCACGGGCCGCTACTGCCACAGAGGCAATGTGTAAAGCATTGGCACAGCACTCACTCATGATAAATACCTTCGTATTCAACACACATAATAATCAACACAACATGACACATCATGTCTTTCTGGGTGTAAATCACATTTGGAATTATCGCTATCAGTAGTAGGCCCAGCTGTGTTCAAATGACATCAGTAATATGCACACTTGGGAAAGATCCTAATCTACAGCACCCTTATATGGTGCAACACGTTGTCCACCTCAGGCCCACCCTAACAAGTCTTATAATTCAATACCACACAGTCAGACGGTGGGGCCCGGGTCAAAACTATATCAAAAAAATGTACATACACAAAAATGACATCACTTTTTAGCAGCACTTTATTCCGAGGCTGCACAGGGAGAAAACAATGTCAAACGTAATGCTTTTCAGGCAAGAAATCAACGTATCAAACAAAACGCTGCCCAGTGTCGGGAATCACAGGTGGTTCTCCACTGTCTCTCCCACATACACATACACTCACTCTGCACAGCTATGCGGTGCAACGGATATCAGACAAGTCTGTACGGAAGCGCTTGCACACATTCGCACTCAGCATCCTAATGCAGTGCAACTGGTACCCAGTAGGTCAATTGGTTACACACTGCGGACCCTGTGGCCCTAAGCCTCCTCCGCTGTCCAACGTACCCTAACTATCCCACATCAGGGCCGGACTGGCCGTAGTGGGTACTGGGCATTTCCCTGGTGGGCTACCAAGGTAGGGGCTGGTTTTAGACCCCTGGGGGTCATCCACCAACAACAAAAGCAGCACAAAGCTTTCCGGTAGCCACCCCCCCCTCATAGAAAAATCCTAATGCTGGCTGAGCTCTTTGCCAGGGCTGGTTTTGGTTCCCAATCTGGCCCTGTCCTACACCCACAGACAATCCATCCTCCCCTCTCCCAAGCACTAGGCCACTCATGGCTGAAGTTGCTCTTAGCCAGGGTCCTAGGAAGCATGTGGGGGTAGGCGGCAAGATCAATTAGGAGGCAGTCAGCAAAAGTGATTTGGCAACCACTCGAGAAATTCACCCACAGGATGCTGAGCAAATACGGGTCGAAGGCAATAGACAGTCACGCCAAAGTAGACCCTAAGGGCCTTGCAGCATCAGCCCAGTTCTGGGAAGCACAGGGGAGTCACTAAGTCTCTTGGCCCGCCTCCGATAGCCCAGTCAGTCACTCTCATCATCTAAGCTTGAGCTAGGCAATTCTACCTGTCAACACATTGTCGTCAGGGAAGGCTGTGTGAGGAGAGGGAACAATTTGTTTAGCATGGGCAGGTGGACAGAATCGGAAGCCATAGTCATGGAGGAAGTTTGAATGCACACAGGTAGGAATGGTCACGCAGCTGAGGCGGTTTCTTTATTGAGCACAGTTCAAGGAGTTCTCTGGTACACATTGATTTGTTTGTTTATGTGTAGTTATGAGGATGCTAATGGGGGATTTATTTAGTAATACGTGGATACATTGAGTGAGGTGATTGTTGATTAATCAAATGAAGTGGGGTTAGGAGTTAATTTTATAATACGCTGAGTGAACTTTTTGCATTAAGGGACAACAGAAACGGCGTTGACAGTGTATGTTCACATTGAGCAAAATAACAAATGGTTGTTTTTCACTTTAATTTTGTAGTTACCTCTGACGAAGGGCCATCGAGTCTGTAAAGACTGGAGATACGCTGTTTAAAGTTGTAAGTAGGTTTATTAGTATAATCAACCCCTTCAGGCATCAAGGTCCTGCTTCTCCATCAACTCTGTCAGATCTCTGCCACCTGGATTCTACATTCCAGAATCCAGTAAGCAAGGTGGAACATTTGCATATAAAGTAATACACACTTATTTATGATATGATAAGATACAACATATCTCCTTTCCTAAATTACTAAAATTAATTTGAACAAATAATAAAAATTAAACTACTTCTGATTGAGCTTGTATGTGTTCTTGAGTAACTATATACAGTTTATGTACACTTATAGTCCTTCATCCAAACTGGTTTAGATTTAGGACGGACACATCTCCTTCTCACATTCAAATCTGTTTCAATACTTTTTTTTGTTGAATTAGATGCTGATTCTATACATCCTTGGCTACTAAGGTGTTTACATTCTAGATCATTACATTTTGTTACACTCCTTATATTCCATTTCTTCCCATCATTAAGTTTGACTATGTTTCCTACTACATATACGATTTGTTTAGGATCAGACCACTTGGAAGAACCAGGTTTCCTATTCTCCATGCGCTGTGTACGTACCCAATCACCACTTTTCAAAGGTTTCATTGTTGTCTTCACCCTTTCATTGTGCTTTTGAATATATTTTTGTTGATATTCTTGTACTTTATCAGATATTTTTGTGTCATTCTTGACTATTTTGTCATTTTTCTTACTCATCCAATTGGGTTTGACTTTGGAACCCGCCTCTCGTCCTTTTAAAAGATTGAAAGGAGATGTTCCTGTGGCTGAGTGTGGAGTGTTCCTATAAGACCATAACATTTTTTTTACAGCTTCTTTGCAATTTTCACCATTGTTGTTAGCTAGTTGAATACATCCTTTTAAAACACGGTTAAATCTCTCTACTAAACCATTTTCTCTTGGATTGTAGACTGAGGTAGTGTTGTGTTTAATACCAACTTTTTTGAGATAACTTGCGAATTCACTCGCCACGAATTGTGGACCATTATCAGACAGAATTATACTAGGATATCCTTCTCTCCGAACAATTTCTTCACAAAATTCAATTATGTTATAAGCTTTGATGTCTTTTACAAAGGCTACTTCAGGCCATTTTGAATGAAAATCTACTAATACAATGGCATATTTGTCTTCAATACCCTTTACGTGAAATGGACCACATATGTCCATGGCAACCTTGTCCCACGGTTTGTCGGGGAAAGATGTCGCCGAAATTGTGGTTTCTTGTGATTTGTGAGACTTATCACTACACATGCATGCTATACAATTTCTAACACATCTTTCGATGTCCTTGTCCATGCCTATCCACCAAAAATCATTCCTAGCCCTTCTCTTCATGCTAGTCATTCCACTGTGCCCCTCATGTAGTAAGTTTAACATTTTTTCTTTAAGGGAAAAAGGTACCACTAATCTGTGACCTCTCCTAAGAATCCCGCCAACAATGGATAATTCTCCCCATATCATCTTGTAATCAGCCAAATCTGTTTTTATTAAGGTGGATGGATTTACTCCTTCCTGCAATTCTTTGATTATGTGTTGTAGAATGTCATCCCTAGCAACTGCTTCTATCCACTCCTGTTCTTTTATTGCATTGTTGCATGAATCCTCAATGTTTGCTATTAACCACTCATCTTTGTCATTGTCTATACTTTCTACATCATTATTTAATGGCAGACGTGAAAGACAGTCAGCATTGATGTTTTTGTGACCTGGTACATATTTTATCTTGAAGTTATATTCTTGTAACCTGTAAGACCATTTTGCTATTCTTGGTGTAGCTTTTGAAGCTCCTTTGGTAGTGAATATATCAATTAAAGGTCTATGATCAGTCCATAACTCAAATGCAGTGCCCCATATAAACGTCTTAAAGTGATCTACACCCCACCAACATGCTAAAGCTTCTTTTTCAATAACTGAATAAGATGGTTCAGCTCCTTTAAGGGTGCGAGAAGCAAAAGCGATGATTCTTTCTACATTGTCATTAACTCTTTGCATGAGAACTGCACCTAGACCGTATGCACTTGAATCAACCACTATGATTGAAGTATGACGAGGATCATATGGTTTCAAAGCTACTGCCTTGGTGATGTCTTTTTTAACATTATCAAAAGCTAGTTGGCACAATGTAGACCAATCGAATGTTACACCCTTTTTCATCAACAATCTTAATTCATGCACCTTGTCAGCGAAATTAGGAACGAATTTGGAATAATATTCCGCAAGTCCCAAAAAGGATCGCAGTTGATCTTTGTTTATTGGATGCGGAGCGTTTTCTATTGCATCCAATAACTTCAATTTTGGTTTGATTCCCTCATTTGATATGGTATGGCCTAAATAGTCAATTTGTCTTACTCCAAATTTACATTTTTCACCACACACTGTCAATCCAGCATCTTGTAATTTACTAAGAACATTGCGCACATTTTGATCATGGGATTGTGAATCATTACCCCAAATCAAAACATCATCTTGAAAAATTCTTACATGTTTATTATCTTTTAAAATGTTGCTCATGACTCTTTGGAATACTGAAGATGCAGAGGCTAAACCAAATGGCATCCTTAAGTATTGAAAAGCACCTTCGGGAGTTATAAAAGATGTCAGGTGTTTGGAACTTTCATGTAATTTAATTTGATGGTATGCGTTTGACAAATCAATAGAGGAAAAATACATGGCATCTTTTATACTAGCTATCATTTCATTTATGTGTGGTAAGGGATATCGGTCGACCCATATATTGTTGTTTAAATCTCTCAGGTCCACACACATCCTAATTTTTCCGTTGGATTTCCGAGCTAAAACTATTGGACTAAGCCAATCAGATGCTTCGATTGGTTCAATTACCTTGGCATCACATAGTCTCTTTAATTCCTCCTTTAATGGGTCTCGTAAAGCAAATGGCACATTCCTTACTTTATGAACAACTGGTTTGTTGTCTGATTTGAGGATGATTTTGTGTTCAAATTTAACTAAACACCCAAGATTTTTACTGAACAGTTTTGGAAATATAGATTCCCATTTTGTAGAGTGTTCGTCTTCAGTCAGTAGCACTTGATCTATAAAATTTTGTGATAATAACACTTGATCCGGATGATTGGGATCTAATATTAAACCCATTTTCTTTGCGTCTTTCCATCCCAATAAGGCACGTCCTTGCTCTACCACATATACAGGACTAAAACAAGATCTCCCTTTGAATGTTAATTGTGCGTCATAATACCCCATCATAGGTAACTTTACTCCACAATACCCTTTTGGAGATGCTATTGAGTAAATCAAGGTTGGCTTACTTCCATTTTCCCACATGTATTTATCTATGATGGTATACGGTGAACATGAATCCGCCCATAGTGCCATGTCATCATTATTTATTTTCACTATACATTTGGGAGGTTGATAATCATCTGATATTTCACACACAGTATCATCTTGTACAACCATCACTTCTATATCACTATTAGTATTATCATCATCTTCACTTTCATCTTGTGGTTCGATAAAATTAATTGAACGTTTCCAATTACTATTATCACCCGTTCGACACCACTTGGCAAAATGACCTATTTTCTTACATTTACTGCAAGTGACTTTTATAGCAGGACATTTGTTGAAGTCAGCAGTGTGTTTTTGACTACCACATCTAAAACAAACACGTCTGCTGAAAGTACCCTTATTTTTTGACAAATTGCCTTTCGCATCTTTGTTATCATACCTAAAATCATTTTTCATTTTGCTGTTGTTTATTACACTAACACTGTTAGTTCCATCAGTATCTTTTTGTTGTGCAACACTTAACTCTTTGACATAATGAGATGTGTTTTCCATCTTCCTAGCTGTATCTAAGGTTTTCTGTAATGATGGGTTTTTAAGTTCAAGTAAACGCTCTTGAATTTTTATATTTCTAATTCTATTAATAAATTGGTCTCAAATTATTTCTTCGTGTAAGTTTTTGAATTTGCAGGTTACAGCTAAAGACCTTAAACAAGCTACATATTGTTGTACATTTTCTCCTTGTGACTGTGCCCTAGAGAAAAACTTATGTCTTTCTACTACTATGCTGGTCTTTTTCCCATAGTTTTCTTCCAAAGCTTTTAATGCTTCAGAATAAACATCTATGGACATATCGTTAGAACTAGATTCACTGGTTTCACTACTTTCATCTACAGTATCAACCACAGAAGATACAACACGATTATTTATAGGTAAGGTTTTTAGGACTTTTCTTCCTTCTACTCCTAAATTGTGTTTGAGCAAAGCTAATTTCCTAGAGGGTAAAAACACATCCCCCCTATTGCTTCTAAATAAGTTTCAAATGATTCAGACCAATCTTCCCAATTCATGGAAGGTGAACCAGGATTTTGAAGAAATTTGGGAGGGGGAGTGACAGATGAATTGACATCCATTGTAAATATCCTGGTTAATATCCAGATTGTGTGAATTGTCAATTTGCTGAATGTTAAACAACAGTTCAAATAATAAAATAATGTTCAATTGTTATGTGTGCTTCTTGTGATATTCAGGTCGTTTGATAGTTGAATGAAATTATTTGGGGTAAATGTGTGTTAATTGTCTTTGTAAATTTTTCCGTTTTGTGAATTGAAACGTCAAAATTATTATTACCGCTTTGATGTTGACGCGAAAAGTCCTGAAACGATGTCTTCGTGCTCCGTGGAGTTGTTTATGTGTTGCTATGGTGATTTAAGATGGCCGCCGTGCGTTAGGTTGCGCTGTTACGTACTCAAAGGATGACGATCATTGATGCGTGAGGACGTGGATGCGTATTAGCTCAATGACGTGATAAAGAATACTCTGAGGCGGGCGCGCAGTTCCTTTGAAAAGCAACACACTTGAATGTCAACTTGTACAACTGTAAGTGGACATCGCGTTTGTTCAAAGTTTTTTTTTTTTGCGCTGATAATTGAATTTGACGAATTGCGGGCAGACTGCTCATACACTCCGAGGCTTCAAACACTTCGAGGCTTCAATTGCGAGCAGACCGTTCTTTCACTCCGAGGCTTTAAAAGTTGCCAACGATATTTCAGTTAATAAATCAAAGTGCATTCGCACTATTAAGTTATGTAGGTTGTAGAAAACAACTTGACGCATTCAAAAAGGTATTTGTTCATATGAATAAATTGAGGTACCTTGTAATTGAAGATTAGCCTGGGGGTTGAAAATTTACAGTAGAAGTTGAGAGTTCTCTTTTTTCTTTTATAAGTTCATTTGTCTCCAGTAAAGTTCAAGCAAAGTTCACAGATGATCTTTGATACTGCATCCCATCCTCGTGGCCACTGTAAAGACTGGAGATACGCTGTTTAAAGTTGTAAGTAGGTTTATTAGTATAATCAACCCCTTCAGGCATCAAGGTCCTGCTTCTCCATCAACTCTGTCAGATCTCTGCCACCTGGATTCTACATTCCAGAATCCAGTAAGCAAGGTGGAACATTTGCATATAAAGTAATACACACTTATTTATGATATGATAAGATACAACAGAGTCCAAAATGCATTGGGTTTAATATGGAGATGACTATCCAGCATGAATGATTTACTCCCTACGTGCTAGAGAAAAAGGCTTGGACAGGCACATCTTTAGCATGTGAAGCTATGGGAAAACATGAAACTTTGCATGTGGATTGAGAAAGTCACAAATAAATGTTTGTTGGAATTAAGGAGTAAAAGGGAATACAATTCTAAATGGAGTCCATTGAGTGTGATTGGGAATGGGGCGCAATTGCTCTCCACTTTTTTGGGACACAGGGCTGAGTGCTATGTAGACTCTTCAGTTTTGTCTGCACCAAGGCAAGCAGCCTGCAATGGCAGTGTGCATGACCTTGGTGAGGGGATCCTAGGGTGCAATAATTCATGCTGTTACCCTTGGGGTCCCTCCACAGTGGCAATGCCCTAGGTACCAGGGGTACCATTTTCTAGGGACTAACAAGGGGCACTGATGTTTTACCAATAGTGGCATAGTTTTAGGGAAAGAACACTGGTACTGGGGGCCTGGTTAGTTGGTACTCCAGTCAAAGTAGCAGCAAAAGCCAGGCAAAACGTGTGTGGTGTTACTTACCCCCTCCCCCAGTCCACAGGCCAGGACACACAGTCAAACCAGTGACAGTCTTCCTAGTCTGTCAGGGGAGGAAGAGTAACATAACTGGTTGGAATGTTGTAGGGTCTACTCTGCCTTACATCCTTCTGTCTAGGTCAGTCCATTCAGGAAGCTGGCCTACCTAACAGTTTCAGGACTCAGTTTGGAATGCCTTTTATTTATCTCTTTAGTATCTTGACCCAGTCTTTTTAGTTTGGGATCACAGGTGTCCGTCTCTACAAATTCTAACTTAGCCAGGGCAGCATCTGGCTTACCCAATGAGCAACCCACAGTTTGAGTAACCCCACCAGGACCAACAGGGTCAAGGGGCCTAACTTGCTATTTGACAGGGGGTCACAATATCCTCTAGTGAACCCCTTCTTCGACCCTCTTTTCTGTCAGCTGATGAACCACTATCTCAAGCTGAACAGGTCCTGAGAGATAAGGACTTGTTATGAGCAGGTGTAGCTTGGCCCATGCCAACTTTGGAGTTCTCCTATATTGGTGTAGAATCTCCTTGGCTCACTGGAACTGTGGCTAACAGTTGACCTCCTTACCTACAATTTATCTTCTTCTCTTTCTTTTGGGGCGTACCTGCATTTGCTGCAGGTTCATCTCTCTCAGAATCCTTGGGTGAGAACTGATATTGGACCAGGCCCTCACTTGGGTGAGACTAACCTCTGGGTGGTAATTTCCCAGGCAACATTCAAGGTGTTGCTGACTTTGCCGATTACCCCCTTCTCCAACTACGGGATCAGCTATTTAAAGGGGCAGTACAGCCACAGGCCTAACAGTGACCTCCCAAAGGATAGCCCTTACTCTTCTTGTCTCACCTGGGATATACTACTTTGAGAGTACTAACCTGTCATGACAACAGTGTGACTGGCACAGGCATCTGAGTAACCACCCTCAAAGGCTACACTGGAAACGGTGTAGAGTCAAAATATCGAGTTTTTATTATCGACTAGACATAATATCGAGTAAAAAATATAGAATAGACATAATATCGACTAGACAGAATATAGACTACCAAAATATTGACTAGAAATTTTTAATATTGAACAAAATGGACATAATATGGAATCAAAAATATAGAATAGACATAATATCGACTAGACAGAATATAGACAACAAAAATATTGAATTTAAGGTAAGTTAATAATAATTTTTAATATTTGTGTAATATAGTTCTGTAGCAGGTTGTGGGTTTATAGGGGAATAGGGTGGGAAGTAATTTATTTATAATTAATTAAATATGTTATTTTATTTATTGGTATTTATTCAAAATTAATTGTCAATTAATTATTAATTGGTAATTAATTAAAATATAATTGGTAATTTATTTTAATTGATTAATTGATAAATATGTTAATTTTAGTAAATTGTTTTCTGTAGTGGGTTGTGGGTTTATAGGGAAATAGGGTGGGAAGTAATATAATTATAATTAATTAAATATGCTATTTTATTTATTGGTATTTATTTAAAAATAATTGTCAATTAATTATTAATTGGTAATTAATTAAAATATAATTGGTAATTAATTTTAATTGATAAATATGTTAATTTTAGTCATTTGTTTTCTGTAGCAGGTTGTGTGTTTATAGGGGAATATGGTGGGAAGTAATTTAATTATAATTAATTAAATATGTTAATTTATTTATTGGTATTTATTTAAAATATTTGTCAATCAATTATTAATTGGTAATTAATTAAAATATAATTGTAATTAATTTTAATTGATTAATTGATAAATATGTTAATTTTAGTAATTTATTTTCTGTAGTGCGTTGTGTGTTTATAGGGGAATAGCTTGGGAAGTAATTTAATTGTAAGTAATTACATTTTTTAAATATTTTTATTTGTGTCTAATTTTTATTTATTTTAATATTGTAAATGAATTTATTGGTAATTGGTAAATAGTATTAGTAGGTAATTTTTATTATTAGTTAATTTTTATTTGTAATTTTAATTGATTAATTAATATATTTTATAAAATTGTAAAATATTTTAATTAATTTGTAATTGGTATTAATATTTATGTGATTTATATTTATATATGAAGTATTTACTTTCCCTACTATTGCTAGTAAGAATAGTAATTTTTATCCTTACGCTATCCAATGCTTTCCCTACTGTTGCACTCACTGGAGTGGGAATAGTAATGTTTACCCCTACGCTATCCAACTCTTTCTCTACTGTAAGCATGGGCCTAAAATCTGTTCCGTTCACGGAATTTGCGGATTTTCTGCAATTTCGCGGTCCGCGAATCTTGCGAAATTGCAGAAAAATCTGCGAAATCGCGTTCGGGACGGATTTTCAAAAACTGAAGTACATGAAGCACTTACAGGGTTACAGCAGGTGCCCAAGTTGAAGCTAATTTCTTTGTAACCATTTATAAAATGGTTACAAAGAAATTAACTTCAACTTGGGCACCTGCTTTAACCCTGCAAGTGCTTCCTGAGCGGCGCCTCCAGAGTTGGTGCCTACTTGCAACTATTCTCTGACCCTGCTCTGACCCTCGAAGCAGGGTCAGAGAATAGTTACAAGTATGGCACAATGCTCCAGGCTGTCACAAAAATTAAACCACAACAGGAAGCACTTACAGATAAGGAAGCAGGTGCCGGACTTGAAGCTCAAATTCAGTAACACATTAACCAGCCCCCGTATGAGGCTGGGCAGGTGTGCTTTCTCCCCATAATCTACAGTGGTGAACAAGAGGGTGCTGTGATGAACCAGAAGGTGACAGTGGTGAACCAGATGGTGCTGTGATGAACCTGATGGTGGCAGGGGTGAACCAGAGGGTGCGAGTGGTGAACCAGAGGGTGGCAGTGGTGAACCAGAGAGTGGCAGTCGTGAACCAGAGGGTGGCAGTCGTGAACCAGAGGGTGGCAGTCGTGAACCAGAGGGTGGCAGTGATGAACCAGAGGGTGGCAGTGATGAATCAGAGGGTGGCAATGGTGAACCAGAGGGTGCTAGTGATGAACCAGAAGGTGGGAGTGATGAACCAGAGGGTGACAGTGATGATCCAGAGGGTGGCAGTGACAAACCAGAGGGTGGCAGTGATGAACCAGAGGGTGGCAGTGATGACCCAGAGGGTGGCAGTTATGAACCAGAGGGTGGCAGTGGTGAACCAGAGGGTGCTGTGATAAACCAGAGGGTGGCGGCGATGAACCAGAGGGTGACAGTGAGGAACCAGAGGGTGGCAGTGGTGAACCAGAGGGTGGCAGTGATGAACCAGAGGGTGGCAGTGGTGAACCAGAGGGTGGCAGTGGTGAACCAGAGGGTGGCAGTGATGAACCAGAAGTTGACAGTGATGAACCAGAGGGTGGCAGTGGTGAACCAGAGTGTGGCAGTGATGAACCACAGGGTGGCAGTGGTTAACCAGAGGGTGGCAGTGATGAACCAGAGGGTGACAGTGATGAACCAGAGGGTGACAGTGATGAACCAGAGGGTGGCAGTGATGAACCCGAGGGTGGCAGTGATGAACCAGAGGGTGGCAGTGATGAATCAGAGGGTGGCAGTGATGAACCAGAGGGTGGCAGTGATGAACCAGAGGGTGGCAGTGATGAACCAGAGGGTGGCAGTGATGAACCAGAGGGTGGCAGTGATGAACCAGAGGTTGACAGTAATGAACCAGGGGGCGACAGTGATGATCCAGAGGGTGGCAGTGGTGAACCAGAGGGTGGCAGTGGTGAACCAGAGGGTGGCAGTGATGAACCAGAGGGTGACAGTGATGAATCAGAGGGTGGCAGTGGTGAACCAGAGGGTGACAGTGATGTACCAGAGGGCGACAGTGATGAACCAGAGGGTGGCAGTGGTTAACCAGAGGGTGGCAGTGATGAACCAGAGGGTGACAGTGATGAACAATAGGGTGGCAGTGATGAACAAGAGGGTGGCAGTGATGGACCAGAGGGTGGCAGTGATGGACCAGAGGGTGACAGTGGTGAACCAGAGGGTGCTGTGATGAACCAGAGGTGGCAGTGATGAACCAGAGGGTGACAGTGCTGAACCAGAGGGTGGCAGTGGTGAACCAGAGGGTGCTGTAATGAACCAGAGGGTGGCTGTGATGAACCAGAGGGTGGCCGTGATGACCCAGAGGGTGACAGTGGTGAACCAGAGGGTGGCAGTGGTGAACCAGAGGGTGGCAGTGATGAATCAGAGGGTGGCAGTGGTGAACCAGAGGGTGGCAGTGGTGAACCAGAGGGTGGCAGGGATGAACCAGAGGGTGGCGCTGCTAAACTGCCCGGGAGCCCTGTGGGTGTGAGCCCCTGCGCTGCTGAGCTGCCCAGGGGTTGTGAGCCCACGCGCTACTGAACTGCCCTGGAGCCCTCTCAGTGTGAAAATCATTCGTGCTCAATTGCCTGGGAGTAAGCATGGGCGTAAAATCCGCTCCGATCGCGGATTTTGCGGATTTTCGGCAAATTCGCAATCCGTGAACTCTCGCGAATTTGCCGAAAATCCGTGAATTCGCTCGCGGCGGATTTTTTGCTTGGTGATACAATATTGCGGCGCGCGGCGTGGTGCACGGCGTTCACTTTCCGTCATTAAGCGTTTGCCGAGTTGTTTTTCTCGATCATATTTTGCGAGTGCTGCGCCATTTTGGATCTTGCTGCGGGATCCCGCGGGAGTTTGGCGCCCGCGAATACGTAATCGCGGCTTGCCACCTTGCACAGCACGCCTCGCGAGAGTTCGCAATTGCGAACACGTAGTTGCGGCGGACAGGAACAATCTCGCACTCGCGAAATAGAGATTTTGCAATTCTGCACAAGAAATCCACCAGCAAACAGGATAAACGTTCAGAAAATGAGGATTTTTATCAGAATCACTCCTCAGGTTGACATTTGCATGGCCTTTTTTTTGCAAGGAGTCCATTTTTGGGGGGGGGGAGGAAGGAAGTGCCCCACAGTCTCCAACTTCCTGTTCCTGTCCAGCAGGCTCCTCCCAGTGCTTTCTTCATGTGCTGGTCACTTTCATTTGGACCTTGACCTGGAAGGATTACTTTTTGTGGGTGCTGCTGGATATTTGGATTTGAGGCCTTTTTGACTTTCTTTGGATCACTTTTGGATTAGAAATCAACTTTCACAAGTAAGTTTGTTTGGGGCATTACAGTTGCTGCAACTACAATTTTGGAACTTTTTCAGAACATTAAATAAAATATATTGTGGGTAGCCACAGTATCCAGTAGGACCAGGGTTGGTTATGGGTGCATGATACAACTGTTTTGTTGAATTTAAACACCATTGAGGCCATGGATGGGCTGGGATTGTGCTGATTTTTGTTGTTTTTGTCGTTTTTTTGGGGCTGCTGGTGGGACCCTTTGCCCAGGGGTGGTGAGTGTTGCATGGGCCTAGTCTTTCTGTGGGGTGTCTTCTTGAATTTAAACATCATTGAGGCCATGGATGGGCTGGGATTGTGCTGATTTTTGTGTTTTTTGTCGTTTTTTTGGGGCTGCTGGTGTGGCCTTTTGCCAAGGGGTAGTGATGCATGGACTGAGTGTGCCTGTGGGGTCTCACTCTCTTTAATGTAAACATCCTGGATGGCATTGGATTGTGGTGATTTTTGGGTGTTTTTCGTTTTTTTTTGGGTGTACTGTTGATGTGGACTGGCCATGTGGGTGGTGGTGGTGGCCATCTTGAGTGCTGGCTGGTACAGGCAACATGTGCTTGGGGTGCAAGGGGCCATTTTGAAGACAGGCAGTGTCTGAGGCCTGTACTTATTTTGCCTACTTTTCATCCATTATCCCCAGGGGTAGTGGGTGTTGCATGGGCCTAGTCTTTCTGTGGGGTGTCTTCTTGAATTTAAACACCATTGAGGCCATGGATGGGCTGGGATTGTGCTGAATTTTGTGGTTTTTGTCGTTTTTTGGGGCTGCTGGTGGGGCCCTTTGCCAAGGGGTGGTGAGTGTTGCATGGGCCTAGTCTTTCTGTGGGGTGTCTTCTTGAATTTAAACACCATTGAGGCCATGGATGGGCTGGGATTGTGCTGATTTTTGTGTTTTTTGTCGTTATTTTGGGGCTGCTGGTGTGGCCTTTTGCCAAGGGGTAGTGATGCATGGACTGAGTGTGCCTGTGGGGTCTCACTCTCTTTAATGTAAACATCCTGGATGGCATTGGATTGTGGTGATTTTTGGGTGTTTTTCGTTTTTTTTGGGGTGTACTGTTGATGTGGACTGGCCATGTGGGTGGTGGTGGTGGCGATCTTGAGTGCTGGCTGGTACAGGCAACATGTGCTTGGGGTGCAAGGGGCCATTTTGAAGAGAGGCAGTGTCTGAGGTCTGCACTTATTTTGCCTACTTTTCATCCATTATCCCCAGGGGTAGTGAGTGTTGCATGGGCCTAGTCTTTCTGTGGGGTGTCCTCTTGAATTTAAACACCATTGAGGCCATGGATGGGCTGGGATTGTGCTGAATTTTGTGGTTTTTGTCGTTTTTTGGGGCTGCTGGTGGGGCCCTTTGCCCAGGGGTGGTGACTGTGAGTGTTGCATGGGCCTAGTCTTTCTGTGGGGTGTCCTCTTGAATTTAAACACCATCGAGGCCATGGATGGGCTGGGATTGTGATGAATTTTGTGGTTTTTGTCGTTTTTTTGGGGCTGCTGGTGTGGCCTTTTGCCCAGGGGTAGTGGTGCAGACTCTGAGTGTGCCTGTGGGGTCTCACTCTCTTTAATGTAAACATCCTGGATGGCATTGGATTGTGGTGATTTTTGGGTGTTTTTCGTTTTTTTTTGGGTTGTACTGTTGATGTGGACTGGCCATGTGGGTGGTGTTGGTGGCCATCTTGAGTGCTGGCTGGTACAGGCAACATGTGCTTGGGGTGCAAGGGGCCATTTTGAAGAGAGGCAGTGTCTGAGGCCTGCACTTATTTTGCCTACTTTTCATCCATTATCCCCAGGGGTAGTGAGTGTTGCATGGGCCTAGTCTTTCTGTGTGGTGTCTTGAATGTAAACATCATGGATGGCATGGGATTGTGCTGATTTGTCTGTGTTTTTCGATTTTTTGGGGTGTATAACTGAACTGATGTTCCTCTGTCTTCCATTGCTTTTAGGTGCACAAGACTCAAGAGAACCACCAGTGCCAGGAAGAAGTCCTGCAGCGGTGTGTGTGTGCAGCATAACGTCACGCGACGTCACATCTGGACACAGACAACTCTGCAACTTGTGCAACTGCTGCCTGCTGTTCTGACCTGCTCTGAAGAAGATGGCCCCAAAAAAAGTTACCCGTAGCTCCTCTAGCAAGAAAGTTGCCAGTAAGGAGCAGAAGAAGCAAGTTACCAAGGAGACTGGTGTGCCGGCCGCCCCTTTTTTTGGGAGTAAAAAAAAAAGTATGCCTGCAGCAGCAGCGGGATCTGCTGGGGACCAAGCTGGGAGCAGCACCCCAGCTCCATTGGGCTCAGTGCCACCACCACCACCACGCCAACTTAAGTCCAAGCCCTTCACTGCTGCAGAGGCACTTAGTCTAGTTGTTCAATCACCATCGACCAGTGATGTTGGCTCATCGCAAGAAAGTAGCAGCAATGTCCCTCAATCCACACAGGTTGTTGTAACTCATCTGACGAGTGTTGAACAACCACAGCCGCAACAAAAACCACATGTGCAAGTACAAGCCCAAGTACATGTGGAAGGAGAGGCAGCGCAAGGAGATGCGCAAGCAGAGGTGCATGGAGGGTCACAAGTGCCCACAATAGTTGTTCCTCCCGATGTAGGGGCACATCAGGAAATCGACAATCAAGGCGAGGTATCATTTGAGGAAGACACTCCTCCTGATGATCATTCATTGTCTTCCACACCCCTAGCAAGGAAGAGATCAATGGTGGTGTCTACATCTTCTTCAAGCACACCTCCTTCTGATGATACGGATCAAAATTGGGAACCAGCACCACTGCCGTCTGAGAGTGAGGCACACCATGATCTGACAAAGGTAGTTAAGCGTAAAAGGAAGCTCGTCCAAAGTCTCAGAGTTATGGAGTGTGATGATGAGGCTCAACAAGAAGTGGCGGATACTGCTGCTGATGAAGACTCTGACAACGACGACCCAGTCATCATAAAGGTCACTGCAGCCCCAGCGGGCATGCAGCAAACAGACATTTTGACCCTAGCCCGAAAAGCTGCTGAGCGTGATGATGATGATGTTGTCGACGAGGAGGCAGTGGAAACACCACAATCATTGGAGTTAAGTAGTACACCAACTCGTACCGCTTCCATATTTCTTTCTCGCAAGAAGGGACCTCCATCCACCTCGACCTTAATTAGTGGCGGTGAAAGTGCACAACGTACAAAAGTTGGGCAATCCAGATCCTCCACTTTATCTGGCATTAGCAGCATGACCACCACCACCAGTATCGCCGCCTCCTCCGGCCCCCACAGACACTTCAAGTCCCCAGTTTGGGACTTCTTTACTGTTTACCCAAAAAGGGAAAAGTTCGCCATTTGTACCATTTGTAAGCTTGCAGTTAGTCGTGGTAAGTTTGGTACCAACTATGGTACCGGAGGCCAGAGAGGTCATCTTAGGAGACAGCACACTGTCCAATGGTTTGCGCACCTAAAGGCGATCAAAGAAGCCCGAATTGGAAGTCAAGAAAACGTTGATGTTTCATCTGATGATGACGAGGAGGAAGAAGACGTGTCAAACACTTCACTTACGCCCAGTAACCCTGTCAGCAGCACACCCCATGTGAGGCACACTAAGGGGCCGATTAGGATGGCGGACGGACTTGCGTCCGTCCGCCATCCCAGAGGTGGAGGGACCGTCCGCATGGGCTGCGGCGGTCCCTCCGTGCAAATTAGGATGTGACCGCCACCCTGGCGGTCACATCCTGGATATTTAACATTGCGGCGGGTGCTGCTTCAAGCAGCACCCGCCGCAATGTTAAAAGTGCATGTTTAACATTTACATGCACAAAGCGGCAGGCACCGCTCGGTGCCTGCCGCTTTGTGCATGTAAATGCTGGGGGGTACCATAGGTACCCCACATGTGCACCCCCAACCCGCCTACACCCTGGGGGCCCGCAACGGGCCCCCAAAATCAAAAGTACACATGCTTTTCCACGGCAGAAAAACCGCCGCGGAAAAGCATGTTTACAAATGTTTCCTAATTTGGCTGGCGGTGTCTGATAGACACTGCCAGCCAAATGAGAGCTTTTCCGCCGCGGTTGTAATCCGACCGCGGCGGAAAAGCAGCGGACAGAAACCAAGACCCACCAGCCATCGTAATGCGGCGGTGGGTCTTTGGTGACTCCGCAGAGGATTTTCCGCCTCCTCCAGGCCGGAGGTTGCTTCCGCCGGCCCGGAGGAGGCGGAAAATCCTCTATCCTAATCGGCCCCTAAGAGTGTTGGAGCGAGTGAGACACCAACGCGAAAAAGTTCACCAGCGAGCATAATTGGGTCAATGAAGTCATTATCATCCCGTAAATGCTTGGTCCAGGGCAACATTAGAACCATGTTTTCTTCAGACGCGCCATATGAACGCAACCACCCACTGACGCGTCTGTATAACACTAAGCTGGCTAAAATGCTAGCTGTGGACCTTCTCCCTTTTTCTTTTGTAGAAGCGGTAGGTTTTCTAGAATTAATGGCAGCGCTCTGCCCTAAATGGAAGGTTCCTATCCGGTTCTATTTTGCCAGAGTTGCGGTTCCAGCACTACATGAAGATGTGCTGGAGGTGATTGGGGCAGCTTTGCAGAAGAGTGCTGTTCACACTATACATCTGACAACAGACATGTGGACCAGTGGCGCAGGCGCGGATTACATGTGCATCACTGCACACTGGGTCTCTTTTTCAGGTGTTAAAGCAAAGCTAAACGCAGGTGTTGACCCGGACCAAGTTTTTAAAGCTGCTCGGAAACATGCAACACTAGCCATGTTTGGCTTGGAGAAAAGTCACACAGCATGAAACATTTTGGACGAGTTTAACAAAAAGGTCTTTCACTGGCTGTCCCCAAAAAAACGTCGGATTGGTTATGTTTCCACGGATAATGGCGCCAATGTAGTTAAGGCCATGGCGCTGGGTGACTATTTCAGAGTGCCGTGTTTGGCGCACTGTATCAACCTGGTAGTTCAAAAATTCTTGAGTGATAAAGACAGTCCAGCGTGCGAGGTAATGGCCACCTGCCGAAAAATGTGCAACCATTTCAGCCATTCTTTTAAGGCCCGGAAGCATCTGAGGAGCCTGCTACATGAACGTCGAATGCCAGTGAAAGCACTCATCCAGGAGGTGGCAACACGTTGGAACTCAACCTTCTACATGCTTGAGCGTCTGTATGAGCAGTATACGGTACTCGATCACTATTTCTTAAAACAGGGTACAGCTCAGAAGGACCTGAGGATGGGTGCGGCGCAATGGGACATAGTTAAAAGCCTGACAGACATGCTTCGTCCTTTTGAGGTCTTCACGCGTGCAGTCAGCAAGGAGGACTGTAATTTGGGAAAAGCTATGACATTGTTGTGCATGCTGGAGCACCAACTGAAGGCGGTGTCTTCTGAGTTAGAAAAAGATGAAAAAAACAAAGACCCTTTTGTTTTGTCGGAGAAATTATTAGAGCGCCTACGTGGTGATGAACGTCTTAAAATGATCAACTCAGAACAGCATTACATTTGTGCTACTATTCTGGATCCACGCTACAAAAAGGCGCTGGCAGGCCAAGCATTCTTTCCTTTTGCTGATGAAGATGTTAAAAAGTACAAACGTTGGCTAGCCTGGTCAGCCAAAAGGTTTGAAAAAGAACGGCAGGATATTGAAGGAGAAGGCAGTACATCAGCATCAGCATCAGCAGGCCATCCCCAGTCAAAAGAATCCACTTCTGCACCTGTGGCTGAGGCACAAGTGACCTCTCAGCCGTTAAAGACACCGGCACCCGGATCATCTGCACCACACACAAGAGTAACATTGGCTGCTGAAGAGGATTGGCTAACTTGTCTTGCGTATGGTTCTCGAAAAAAGGTCACAAGCACAGCAAAAAGTAAGCAAAGTGGAGGAACCGTTGAGGACCTTGAGTCGATGGTGCAGGACTATCTGAATGACTCAACAGAGGTCTTTCTTATTGATGATCCATTGCAGTATTGGCATGGGAAAAAACAATTGTGGCCACAGCTCTCCAACCTGGCTATAAACTACTTGTCTTGCCCACTCGCAAGTGTGTCTTCTGAACGTGTTTTCAGTGCTGCTGGTGGCATTGTAACTCCCAAACGGAGCCGCATCTCGCCCAAAAATGTGGAGAGGCTAACAATGATCAAGATGAATCAGCACCTCATACCACCAGTCTACATTCCTCAGGTTCACAAGTTCAGAAGAACATGCTCCTCTATCCTCCTCCTCCAGACTCCTATTTCCCTCAAAGCAGAGGGCTGGATTACGCCCAATGAAGAAAGACTCAGCACTTGTGGAGGTGTTCTACTTCTTTGCGGGTGAGTTGACGGCTCTGGGCCCATTGCTGTGAAGCTCTAATAACGGATAAAAGTGTTTTGGGCCAAATATGAGGCGGAAATTTCTTGCCGTTTTTGCTGACTTGCTTGCCTTTGAGGTGCTCTTTGGCGGGGTTCCGGGTGTTTGTGGGTGAGTTTTGGGGTCTGGGAGCACTGCTGCGACAGTCTAATCTTGATTGCATTTGCTTTTCAGGAAATCCGTGGTGGAAAACAGGAGTTATGATGATGACCTAGCTGCACAGCGCGTTTGGACCGAATGCCGAGAGATATTGTAAGTATGAGATTTTGATTTTTGGCTGTTTGGGGGTGTTGTCGCGTGCTTTTTTGCGGGTGGGTTGGCGGGTCTTGGGGCATTCCTGGGAAGGTCTAATACCGGATAGAAGTGGTTTGGACAAAATCCATGCAGAATTTTTTTTTGCTATTTCTTCTGACATCTTGCTCAATGTAGCGTTTTCGGGGGCCTGTTTGGGGGGCTTCCTGGTGTTTGTGGGTGGGTTTTGGTGTCTCTGTCGGAGCACTGCTGCGACAGTCTAATCTTGATTGCATTTGCTTTTCAGGAAATCCGTGGTGGAAAACAAGAGTTATGATGATGACCTAGCTGCACAGCGCGTTTGGACCGAAGGCCGAGAGATATTGTAAGTATGAGATTTTGATTTTTGGCTGTTTGGGGGTGTTGTCGCGTGCTTTTTTGCGGGTGGGTTGGCGGGTCTTGGGGCATTCCTGGGAAGGTCTAATACCGGATAGAAGTGGTTTGGACAAAATCCATGCAGAATTTTTTTTTGCTATTTCTTCTGACATCTTGCTCAATGTAGTGTTTTCGGGGGCCTGTTTGGGGGGCTTCCTGGTGTTTGTGGGTGGGTTTTGGTGTCTCTGTCGGAGCACTGCTGCGACAGTCTAATCTTGATTGCATTTGCTTTTCAGGAAATCCGTGGTGGAAAACAGGAGTTATGATGATGACCTAGCTGCACAGCGCGTTTGGACCGAAGGCCGAGAGATATTGTAAGTATGAGATTTTGATTTTTGGCTGTTTGGGGGTGTTGTCGCGTGCTTTTTTGCGGGTGGGTTGGCGGGTCTCTTGGGGCATTCCTGGGAAGGTCTAATACCGGATAGAAATGGTTTGGACAAAATCCATGCAGAATTTTTTTTTGCTATTTCTTCTGACATCTTGCTCAATGTAGCGTTTTCGGGGGCCTGTTTGGGGGCTTCCTGGTGTTTGTGGGTGGGTTTTGGTGTCTCTGTCGGAGCACTGCTGCGACAGTCTAATCTTGATTGCATTTGCTTTTCAGGAAATCCGTGGTGGAAAACAGGAGTTATGATGATGACCTAGCTGCACAGCGCGTTTGGACCAAAGGCCGAGAGATATTGTACGTATGAGATTTTGATTTTTGGCTGTTTGGGGGTGTTGTCGCGTGCTTTTTTGCGGGTGGGTTGGCGGGTCTCTTGGGGCATTCCTGGGAAGGTCTAATACCGTATAGAAGTGGTTTGGACATAATCCATAAGGAAAAGCCTTTTGGCACTTTTTGTAACTTAGGGTTCGTTAGGGTTAGCCCTAGCAGCAGGATTGCATGTGTTTCGGGGTGTTCTAGATTTTTGCAACTGAGTTCTGGGGTCTTAGAGCACTCTTGGAGCGATGCTGGCTATGGATACTTTTGCTTGATTGCAAGTGGTTTGAATACAATCCACGGTGGGTAAGGGGGTATTTGGGCCTACTTTTACTTTCAAAGTACGTTTTGTCACCATTTTTCTGTTAGGCCTCGTTTTTTGAGATCTGATTGGGGGTCTTCTACATTTTTGCGACTGGCTTTAGTAAGGGTCTGGGTGGGAGCTCTGCTGGGAAGGTCTAATTGTGTCCTAAAACACAGTTTACAGTACACCTAGCTTGAGGGGAAAGATCCGCTAAATTAATTTGGCCATACTTATTTATCCTTCAAAAGGTGACTCAGACAGAGTACGCAATTTCAAAAATATTGTACTGTCTATTAGGAAAATCAAAGTGTGACTTTTTGCACCACACAGCGTACATACCTTATATTTATTTATCAGTGGTATTGTAATAGCACTTACTGTTTTCCGTTCAATAATTACAGGCCGGGTTTCAGTCTGTGCAATGGGGAAAAAAGATGGAGTCAGGCTTCACATTAACGAGCCGCAATTCAACATCTGCCAGGCAGGCAGTGGACAGGGTGTCTTCTGTCAGTGGTCACCAACATTGATGGACGAAGCGTCAGCTGGAATGGAGGAGTGCCGCTAATAAGAGGAATTGTTTGCTGCATGCAACTTACTTACCAAACTCAACAGGACAACTCCAACAACATACAGATACAGTATCCATTGTTTTCTTCTATGAGTGTGACTGCATTTCTTGGATCTCTCTCTGCTTCTAAATTGATCCCGACAGCCATTCTATAGGTTTTACTTCGGCTAATTTTTAAACCTAATTTAATGTAAGAAGTGTTTCTCTGAGTGCAGAGATAGGCTAGTCAAAACGCTGTAGCCCTGTACTGTCGCATTCTAGTACTACTTACTTTTCAGTAACTAACAATGCATGCAGTAGGGCATGCACTTCCTTTATGTCACTTAAAAGATTTGTGGTTAGCTTTAGTTTGTACCCAAAGATTTCTTTATCTTCAATTATTGTTTGTCCATGCTGTGCTTTTTTTTTCTTCTCTCAACAAAACCTACCCAAAAAGAAACCCCCATTCCCATCCATTTTCCAAACCCTAACCCTCTTCCCCCGGGCTGTGTGGTTTTGCTTGATGTGTGACTAAATGACATCAATAATTCCACACACTTGCTGGGGAGGATAAGGTCATAGCAACAGGCTGGTGAAGGAATCCGAGGATATATTCTAGACTTACTCAGCTTCAGTACTATTTCTTGTAGTAGTAGGAGCCAATGTCAAATAAATTCTACGCAAGTACTAGTTATACTTGCAATACTTTACCATTTGTTAGGCTACATTGTGGCACTGTTCTAGTGTACTGTCACCTGCTATATTCTCTATCGTACCGTAACCGTTGTAATGCTACAGTAAGGACAAACCAGGTTTCGTTTTCTTTTTTTCCATAGGCATGCAACTGCCACTGTGTCACACCACTAGTACCACCGCAATGAGGACATTTCATCCGCCCAGGATTGCCAACCTTAATCCCCATTTCCCGTGGAGCCAGCCCTGGGCCTAGCCCTACTTTCAACCACAAATTACAGGTAAGATAAGCGTTTGGTGGGAGGTAGTATAATGGAGTATTAGGACTAGACGAGAGATTGACGGTAGTACTACTAAAGTCCTAGGACTCTTCAGGAAAACAAACTTACTGTTAAACCCCCACCCACCAGACTCAAAAGCAGTAAAAAACAGGTATGGGTCAGATAAAGTTTAAAAAAGTATATTTATGTAGCCCTAACAAAATAATCCCCCTCAAGACCCTCCCTAACCCCAACGATTGTCTTTCAAAAGTCCCAAAAAGAACCCAACTCCCAAATCCCACCCCCCAAAAGTCTCTAAAAAAAGGGCAAGGGACACTACACTACTGGAGGGTGCTGTTGAATTTAGCGGCCAGGGCATCATACTCCTTGCGGAGGGTGGCATGGTCGAAGCGGAGGCCCTCCACCAAGTTCTTATAGTTATGGACCTCCTGCTCCAGGTAGGACACTCTTAGGGATAAGCGGCGCTGGCGTGCCTTGCAACTCCTGTGGGGGGCAGCTGATGTCTTTGCTGCTTGGCGGTGGAGGTTGGCTTTGGTAGCCCGGCTCCGTACCGCTGGAGCACTGCGCTGGCTGGCAGCCCATGGGGGCACGGAGGAGGATGCAGCTGTCCCAGTGGAGGATGTTGTGGTTCCACCGGTTGACTGCGTGTCCTCCTCCTCCAGGGCCACCAGCCGCCGATATTCGGCGACAGTGGCATCCAGCCTCCGTTGCCAGGCCATTCGAGCCTGCTCCCTCCGTGATGTCGATTTGGAAGGAGCAACTATATGAAGAAAGAAAGACATAGTCTGTAACCAATGCTCCTTAACATTAATAACACAAAGTGATTGAGCCGAAAGTTGTGTCACAGTACAAGTAGCAAATTGAAAGCACAGTACATAACTATTGAGGACAGTATCTATCTAACCTCCCACTTCTGCATCCTTGCTCTAACATTAGTGGGAGTTTAATGAACAAATTCTACGACCACTATGGACTTCCATTACCGTCGACTATGACAGTACACCAGTCTTATTCTTCTTCTTCTCTCTTGTTTAGGAAAATTGGTACGTTATCTTATCCAAGCCGGCAGAATGCCAGCGCAGTGAACTTGCACCCGAGAAAAACAGACGCATACCATGATGAGTGAGACAGACTTGCGTTACTGTACCGGTCCAGTACATGCAGGTGGTGAAGCTATTACTTTTCTATTACGGGTGGCACTGAGAATACTCTGTTACAAGGGCTACTGCCTAATTAATTTACCTTTCACCCTACAGTGCAAATGAGTACTAGAAAAGGAAAATGAAGAAGCTAAATAATTTGATTATCTCTCACTTCACATGGGTTGTATTTGATGACATATGGGATGACTTTAGGTTCTTTGCTTATTATTGAGTGAACAGTGATACACCCACACATGAATGACGTACTACTACTAAACTAAAGTTATTAAGAGAGGTACGGAGTGTCCACCGTAATAACCGGATATATGCTGTGCTTGCAGTTGCAATACAAACTACTGCTACTATTCATGGTAGTATTGGACAAATTTACAACTTCTTTTCCTTGCCTTCCCTACACTGGAACGGACGTGCGGGTGCGGTGTTACATGCTCTTCAAGGTAACACTTAGTTCATCCAGTGACCATCTACTCTCTCTAGATATACATATGCTATCTAAGAGTCAGATAATACCATGCTCCAGGCATCCATCCATTCAAAGTATATGCACACATACAGTTTCTATTTCACCCACACAGGCTGTTCTCCTTCCACCCATCCTTGCTTCATCATTCACCCAGCCATGCACCATACCATATTCTTTCCTTCCCAGCCACCTCGGGGACCAAGCAAACACATATCATTCTTCTTTGCCAGCCATCATAAAATTTCTCGTCCTTCCACACTTACTTACACCCTTCTTTCGCTTTTCGTTCATCCCATCCATCAAGTTCATCTAAGATCTTATTGGGATTCTTCTCACCAAAAACTTCACAGCTAAGTCGAAGTACATTTAGAGGAGGATACTACCTGGTTGATTTATAATACACCCGTGCAGAAAGCACACTATGCAGTCTTCAATCTCAATAAGTAAGGAATATATAGCTTACCTCTTCCCGCCACCACCGTGTGAACCCTCACAGGAACGTCCGGCACTTGCAGCGCATCCTCCCCAGAGTCCTCGTCCAACACCACCACCTCCAGATGTTACACCTACAAAGTACATTTAAGAATGTTAGAAATACACCACTCACTACTATATAATATTTGGTCTAGGAGGAATAAAGAAATGTTAAAAAAACTAAATACAATGTAATAATTTGTAACTGTATACTCTAAAGTAAAAATGTCCCTTTTTCCAGGGAAGGCTGTTGTCTTGCAGCACTTTTTGGCACAACTGATGAATGCTTGCTTTTTATTTTTAACACACACCACTTTTTCTCCTAACAGAATCTTGACTTCTAAGAACACGATCAGGGTCAAGCTCAAGTTCAAACCAGGTGAGAGCTCAGCTCGACCACAAGAAATGTGTCCAATTAATCGTTAGCACTAAGCACTTTTCCATTTTCAGTTAAACGTTTACTTTTATGACAAAGTTGATTTTAATAAATGTGTTTAGTTTTAATAAAGCTTTTAAACTTAAATAGACTCTGTTGTTTTTGGTCCTCCAGACTAGAGTGGATGAGCTAAAGGTTTTGGAATTTTTGCAAGCATGAGTGCCTCTGACACTTCTTGACTGTGACTCCGTACTCTTGTCCTGCGTTGGATAATCTAATCATCATTGGGGATCAATCATCGGTGACTTTGGGAGCTAAATGACTCTGCCACACTATCTAGTCAGTAAGGAGATTGGGGGTTCTTCAAAGTCTGATATCACTGAGGTATGTGGAAAGAAAGTCTACCTGCGCCTATTATAATTGATAAACAATGCACTATTTAGTGTTCATAGTTCGGTTTGTGCAGATTTGTCCCTGCAACAGTAGTAGAATGGATTGTCCTCCTATCCAAACCAAAAGTAATGTAGTATCTTATTCTTTCTTGGTGGTCATTCACCTTTTTATTGTTGGCAATTGTCAAAGCATAAACATTTAGAAGACTTGAAAAGACATTATGGACAATCCCAGAGGACTGCACTCAGTGCATAGAGCTATTGCTGACTAGAATGGGAGTCCAATGGAATTGCCAAATGTGCAATCTTAGTTAGCTACACAGACAGACTAATAAGAATAATCTAGTAATACCACAGGGAGTCATAGTCGAGGCAGGATAAGAATTTAGATCCAGTCTACAAGAAGATCAAAGACGATTTAGAAAAAATCGAATGAGGAACGCTAGGAAAAAATAGGTACTCTATATTAAAATTAAAACTTACTGGGGCCAGCAAAGGAGCCCTCGCCTGCCCGATCCTGGCCTGCATCCTCCTGAACAGCACCCTCCTCCTCCTCCTGTGTCCTCTTGCCCTTGGGGGGAGCTGATGTACAACATGAAAGAAAGAAAGACCAGAAAACATGGATGAGATTTGTCAACCAAATCAAACATTTCAAAAGAACAATAACAAAATATTTTGGAGAAATAGCAAATAGATAGACAACTATCCCACGGGATATATTGACCAATCTCATGTGGTATACTACGTTATTCGTATTGCCTGATTTGCGGACCGTTGACTTTGAAAGTTCCTATGTAACTCACTAAACAGACTACTAAAAAGGTTTGCCTAGGCCTGGCAGGCAGCAGTCCGCAGCACGCGAAGTGACAGACAAAGTCCATCGTGCTTGCAGATCAGTGAATACTCAAACTATCAATCCACCGACCACCACCACTATTTCTTCTTATAGCCATGTGTCTAAAGGAAGTACTGGACTTCAGTCTGTTGGGGCTGATTTAGAAGTCCCTTGCAGCTCATTTTCCTCCATTGTTGCGTGACTTTTGTGACGCAGCGGCAGAACAAAAGAGGCGCCATGGTGCGGCGTATATAAAAAAAAAATGACGCATATGGGAGATGCATCACGTTGTAAAGCCCTGCGCCATCAGGGGGCGTTCCGGCGCAAGGGAGGGCGTTCCTGCGCAGGAACGAATCCTAAAAGTGGCTGAGGGAAATCTACAAGATGTCAATCAGTCACTTTTAGGACAATGATGCGTGACTGAAACACTGCGCCTGCTTGAAGCCGACATACGGCTTGATGCAGCATTGGGGAGATAGGGCACCCCAGAGCATTGCTGGAGCTGCGCCATCGTTGGCACGCAACTCCAGCAATGTGCCGCCTTTACGGCACAGATGCGTAAGGCTTCTGTGACGTTTTGGGCCCATGGGTGGTGGTGGTGGCATGGCGCACAATTACTGCCGCATCCCTACTACTTTGCAGGGATGCGCCAGTAATTGAAAATATGACCCTTAGTGTCTAGCATTACGCAGTTCTTTACACTACACTTATACATAATTTCTCAGGCCAATGAAAGGAACACAAAATACAAAACAAATAAGCATAGTAGCAAGGCTACTGAGAAGGAGAGCAGTGCACCTGAAATGCATAGAAGATTTTGAAATATAATTTACCTACAATGTAATCGGCAGCATTATTGCTCTTGGTAAAGAACAAAGATTTGCAAATAACAGAGCCGGATAAAACACAGTAGTGATGAAATAGCTAGAAATAGCTACTACTACTCACCAAGCCCGGGGACCTCTACGCCGAGCGCGTCCAGCAAGTCGCGTTCCCGGTCCATGACGTCCGTCCAGCGGTGGGTGGCCTGGTTATAGGTGCGCCGGACCCCAGAGAGTTTAAACATGGCCCGGCACACCTTCTCCCACTGCTTCCAGCGCTCCCGGATGCCATAGCCGGTTGCGATCTTGCCGCCTCCCAGGATGGTCTTGGGGAGGCGGCGCTGGACGTGGAATATTAGTGCGGCCACCTCTTCCGCACTAAAAATCTCCCAGGCTGTCACTGTCTCCCCCCTCAAACGCCCGCACGGGAGCCGGGCACGGGGTGCGGGACCCTTCCCCTTCTCAGGGTGCTTCCCGGCTCCCTTTACCATGGTCTGGGCAGAAATGAAGTTAAATAATAAAGAAGCAATAGAATAGGGAAGAAGAAAAGAAAAGAGTTTAAAAAAGTAGTTTAAAATTAACAAAAAGTAGCAGAAAACACAAAAATATAGAGCTAGAAAAATAAAGGGATAGATAATAAGTAAAATAGATCAAATAAACTTCAAACAAGCAAAGGATGGCAGAGATTCAGAGAGGATACAGAAAGCATGCCCAGAACCATAGCAATGAATGAGAAACAAGATGGCCGCGCCCATTCACGACCGCGTGGGTAAGTTCGCGCGAGATTTTCCTCGCGATCACGCGCGAAATTGTACTAGCGAGCAGCACACTTTGCGAGATTACACATAGCGGCCGGAAACGGAATTACGTCACGCAAACAAGATGGCCGCGCCCGTGTACGACCGCTAGGGTAACTTCGCAAACGTATCGCTACAAGCGCCTTGCGAACACGCAAAAAATCACGCGAACATACACGCCGCAAAAAAAAAATAGTGCATTTGCGGCTTCCGAAATCGATCTCGCATGGATTCGCGCCACGCAAATCGCGCGAAATTGCAGAAAAACGATTTTTGCTAAACTGAAAGCAATCAGCAGGTGCAAAAGTTCAAACTTAACATTAGTAACCATTCACTCTAGTGCTTCCTGAGGGGCCCCTCCAGAGGTCAGTTGCCTATTTACAACTATTCTATGACCCTGCTATGACCCAAACAGCAGGCTCATAGAATAGCTACAAGTAGACCATAAAGGTCCTGTGAAAAAAAATTGCACTGCAACAGAAAGCAAATTACAGATAAGGAAGGAAGCAGGTGCCAGCCAGACTGGAAGTTTCAAAATTACTGACACATTAATCACCCCCAAATTAATTCATGGCAGTTGAAGAAGGGCAGGTGTGCTTGCTTTCACTGCAACAGAAAGCAAATTACAGATAAGGAAGGAAGCAGGTGCCAGCCAGACTGGAAGTTTCAAAATCACTGACACATTAATCAACCCCAACTTAATTCATGGCAGTTGAAGCAGGGCAGGTGTGCTTGCTTTTTTTCACCCCCATAATCTACAGTGATAAACAAACCTAATGGGTGGCAGTGAGGATGTACCAGAGGGTGGCATGGGTGTACCAGAGGGTGGCAGTGGTGAAACAGAGGGTGCTGTGAACCTGTGATGATAAACCAGACGTGGAAACAACATAGTCGCGGCCGTTGCGAGCCGAAAAGTAAGTTCGCAATTGCGAAATGGTCCACAAATCCTCGCGGACGTTCGCCAACACAAAAAACATAAAAATCCGCAAATCCGCGAGAGTTCGCGGATTTTGCGGATTGCGAATCCGTAAATTCGCAAATTCGCGTACGCGAGATCCGCTAAATCCGCCCATGCTTACCTGGGAGCCCTCTGGGTGTGAGCACACATTGTGCTAAGTGTCCCCCTGCCCCCAGTACATATATACCCGTACCGCACAGCACCAATATGCTCTTGCACCATGAAGTCTGGTGCCTGGATGATCCTGATCCGTGTAGGTGGTACCACCATCTGGTGCAGTCAAAATGTAAAGTCATAACTTGCTACACAGCACCAATAAGCATGTGTCCCCCCTGGCACCGGTATGCACATGTACCAGGCGTGGAGCACCCGCATGCCACTACACCCTACTGCCCAGCACCAGCATATGCCTGTACGGGGCAGTTTAGTATGAGATGGGACATTGTCCAGCAGCAGCAACTGCATGCGCCTGAACCCACTGAACAGGATCAGAATGGCTTTGTACCAACACGCGCAGCAGAGCTATCTTGGACATCTGAAGGATTCTGGGGTCCTGTGACAAACGTATTTTTGCATCCATGAGTTTCCCGAGCGCCATCCCCGTGTAGCTCCTGTGACCACGAGGCTGCTTTCTCCTCATATGCTGCTCTGCTCGGTCTCTGACCCTTTATAAACAAGATGCATGTGAACTCGCATAGAAGCCCCGCCCGTTTGTCCCCATCCACTACACACTAGCGGTATGAAACGTCTTCCCGCCCGTCCCCACTATAATGGCCAGCTCACTTAAGGGACCTCGGCGCCTTTTGGCGCGCTGGCAAAGTTACAGGCACACGTGGTCACATATTTGTACAAATGGCACAAAAATCCACGAGTTCGCGGGAAAATTCGCGAACTCGTGGAATTTTTTAGCAATTTCGCACGAATTCGCAGACCGCGAATTTCCAAATTTCGCCCATACTTACTCTACTGTTGCACTCTCTGGAGTGGGAATAGTTATTTTTCACCCTACGCTATCCAACTCTTTCCCTACTGTTGCACTCTCTGGAGTTGGAATAGTAATTTTTATCCCTACGCTATCCAACGCTTTCCTACTGTTGCATTCTCTGGAGTTGGAATAGTAATTTTTCCCCCTACGCTATCCAACGCTTTCCCTACTGTTGCACTCCCTGGAGTTGGAATAGTAATTTTTATCCCTACGCTATCCAACGCTTTCCCTACTGTTGCACTCTCTGGAGTAGGAATAGTAATTTTTATCCCTACGCTATCCAACGCTTTCCCTACTGTTGCACTCACTGGAGTGGGAATAGTAATTTTTACCCCTACGCTATCCAACTCTTTCTCTACTGTTGCACTCTCTGGAGTGGGAATAGTTTTTTTACCCCTATGCTATCCAATACTTTCCCTACTTTTGCGCTCACTGGAGTGGGAATAGTAGTTTTTACCCCTACGCTATCCAACGCTTTCCCTACTGTTGCGCTCTCTGGAGTGGGAATAGTAATTTTTACCCCTACGATATCCAACGCTTTCCCTACTGTTGCACTCTCTGGAGTGGGAATAGTAAATTTAACCCTCTCGCTATCCTACGGAAAAAATATTGTATATGTTTTGTTAATAATATGTAAATATATATCTATATATGTTTTTTTTTTTTTAAAGTTACATTAATTATTTATTAATTTTAAGTTCATTTAAGTATTTTAAGTATGTTAAAATTAATTATATTTATTATTATATTAGTTTTAAATTAATTTTAAGATATTTGACTGTCTATATTTTTTCCTATCGATATTTTGGAGTCGATATTTTTGCACTTACCTGTTTGTAGATAGGAAGTCGATATTCTGGCATTCGATATTTTTACCTCGATATTTTGGCAAGTCGATATTTTGACTGCCGATATTCTGTCAGTGATCCACTGGAAACCACTGTGGTTTGTAGAGATCTCTAGGTGGCAGGACGAGAGTAACCCTGGACGGAATTTGCAGAGTTGCACTACGCGGAGCTACGCACAGTGCAAAAAAATCTCTGTCGCACTACGCGGAGCTCGCAAGCAGCGGAGTACGTTTGAAAAATGCTGTTCACGGTGATTGCACAGTGCCGGATGCTTGCCCGCACTGTGCAATCATTGCGAACAGCACCAAGCACAGCGCAAGGTTACCTTTTCTGCCGCTCAAGTAGATTTATAATCGAGCTGCAGCTTTCTCAATGCCAACGGGTAGTTTCTCGACACTAGCGGTTGGGAGCATACGCGACCACTCGCAATGAGAAGCCTGACACCCGCATTACGAAATCTCACCGGGAGGTTTATTTTCCACACTCACACTCGCCAACTTGATGTTGGCGATCGCAAATGGGAAAAAAATCATGCCCGGAGGTGGATTTTCCTCGCTCGTGCTCGCCAACTTGACATTGGTGAATGCGAGCGAGCAAAAAAGTCTGCTCTGCTGCGCGAAGCTGAATTTTTAGGCACTCTGGAGCTCCGCGTAACGTGGAGTGCGGGTAACTCCGCAAACTCCGCGAGCAGAGCAGAGTTCACCGCCCATGGTTAGACGAGAGAGGCTTTTGTGATTGTCAAGTCTTTGGGCTGCAGGCAGGTTTTCGTGCAAAAATCGAGTCCAAGCACTCTGTTCTTGGGGTCAGTTGCTCTTCTTTGTCCTTGGTCTTCTTGTGTCCACAGAAGCTGAAATGCAGGGGCGCCACCTAAATACTAAATTTTGGGGCATTTAAGGGTGTGCCAGGTATTGGCTGATGAGAAACCTACCTTTAGGGTGACTACACCCTCTAAATGCTCACCCATTGTGGAGAGTGGGCATGCCCCTGACCCTGATAGGCTATTTTCTCAATCTTTAAGATGATGGAAAGTGAGCTGGGGGTAGTACCACATCTTCTCCCCTGCCTTAGGGATGGTCCAGGTTAACTGGGGACCGTCATCTAATTTTCACGTCTGTATTCCCACTGAAAGAGGGCTCAGGACAGGGGGTTTGCCATTTGATGCTAGCAGGAGAGGTGTGGGTTGGAGTTCAAAAGCGATATCGCCTTTGAAGCTTCTCACCCTGAAAAGCTGTTCCATCCTGGAGGAGAAGCAAAGCACCTTCGACCAGCGCAGGCATTGATTCTGTCACCGGAGTGTGAAGGCTCTCACCCTATGTGACCAGAAAAAAGTCTTGTAATGGCAGGGAGGTGCAGACCAGTCAGGAAAACACTAGAAGTTGGTAGGTTTCAAGGGACCCTTCTAAAGGGACCTCTGGGTGCAATTTATTAATGAATCTGAAATTGGAATCAGTGCAGGTTTATTAAGATGAGATGTTAAGTACCAAACATACAATAATACAGTGAAACCATCATGGAGCTAGGGAACTCACATTTATGAGTGCCTATCCCATGTACTCTGTATGCCTTGCCTATTCACTAACAATATGTAAGTAACAACAGGAATATTGCAGGGGCATATCTGCTCATGCAGCTTTGTCCTTCCAGGGTATACAATGCACCCTGCATCAGGGATAAAGGCCTGGTCGAGGGGTATTGTACCTATATCCCATGCAGTGTCTATGTGCAAGGCACACAGGGTTGTGTGCAATGTCGACTCTTGGTTTTTGTATGCACCAATGCACACAGTCTGCAATGGCAGTGTGCATGGTCTTGATGAGGGGATCCTAGGGCAGCACATTTTGTGCTGCTACCCTTGGTGTCCCTCTTCAGGGCAAATGCCCTAGGCTCCAGGGTACCATTTACTAGGGAATTAAAAAGGGTACTGAAGTTGTACCATCTGTGGCATACTATTAGGGGAACAACTCTGGTACTGGGGGCCTGTTTAGCAGGAGCCCGGTACTCTTCAGTCAAAGTTGCATCAAATCCAGGCAAAAAGTAGAGGGGCACTGCAACAACAACCCAATTTCCTACAGGAGTGTTACAACTTCCACCTATACCTGTGGGGCCAGCATTTTGAAGTCATCACTGACCACTATCCGCAGGTCCCCCTTCTTGCGGAGAATTTTTGACACCCCTCCCATCCCATTGAGAGATACAGCCCTATTCGTTCAACGTGCTGTACTGTCCAGGAGTCAACAACACAGCTGACTCTTTATCTCGAAACCCTCAAGAGCATCTGAGTGGTGGCCGTTTTGAGGAAGATCAAGGAGCTGAAGGGTTGGTACAGACAATCGTCCATGATGTGTGCTAAGAGCATTGTCCGTTGCTGCAATCCAGCTTATCAAAAGCTAGAGCAGCACTCTCAAAGAAACAGAGGAGAAATATTCCTGAAGGTCTCTAACCTCAAAGGAACAGGCAACAATGACTCAACTCTGGATGGCCAGGAATAAACTGATTGCCAGTGGGGAAGTGCTACTACTGTGGTGCTGAGGCATTGTGATGCCCCTTTGACTGTGGGGAAGAATGGTGGACTTGGCACACCAGAGTCATCAAAGGGTAGCAAAAACATAGGCACAGCTATGCGACATGGTGTGTTTTCCCAGAATGGACATTCTGGTTGATGAGAAGGTGTAGGATTCGATAATCACCAGCGGAGAACCGTAGCCTGCCCTAGTCATTACAGAGCAGCCTTTCTGAGACATTGGTCACATCTCAGTATGGACTTTGGCAGCTTCCCTGGTGGGAGGCTCATTGTGGTGCTGATCAACAGCCACACCAATTGCCCAGGGTGGAACTGGTAAAGTCCTCCATGTTTCATAAAGTCAAGCCCGTACTAGAAATGGTCTTCGGTACATTTGAACTACCTGATGTAATCAAAATGGACAATGGGCCTCCATTCGAAGGGTAAGAGTTTCAGAAGTAGATAAAGTATTGCAAAGTGACTCTACAGTGGCCACATGCTAACGAGGAAGTGGAGCGGTTTATGCGCACTCTGAACCAAGCCTTAGGCATAGTAGTGGAGCAAGGTGAAAGTGGGTAATGCAGTCTCCACAGATTTTTACGTTCATACAGACAGACTCCGCACAATACCATGAACTGCGCACCCATGAGTTTACTGATTCAACGGGCTACCTCAGACAGCATCTCCTCTGGCCTAAGCTGGCGGTTCTTGATGTGCAAGCTGCACAAGAGAAAAGACGGAAAATCAACAAGCAAGCCAGTAGAGCAAGGCATGCGACTGCCCCAACTCTGTCGGTGAGCAACCATGTTGTTATGAAAGAGCGTCATACAGGGTGGAACAGTCATTGAGATGCAAGGGACCATGGTCACTGTGAAAAGGAGGCAATTGACTGTGGTAAGCAACTTATCCTGGTTCAAGCAAGTAACTCCCTCTGTTGCATAGCAACATGAAACACTGGAGACCCGAGATTTGGAGATAGCCAAAGAAGAGCCATTCTTAATTTGCACTGTGATCTTATTAATTCCCTCTTGATTCAACCCACACCCTTCAAAAACTATGGCACTAAGAAAAAAAAGACTTTCTTCAAAACACATTTATTGACTCAAAAAGGGAATGCAGATCTGTGAACTATGTACAGCCCTGCATAGTGAAAACTCTCCTAAAGGGCGAAAGAGAAGACCATCCTAAGTGATTGACATGTAGTGTCCATCCCTGAAGAGCTTATTCTGTTCAGGAAGTGCTCCCCATTGAGTCACACCCAGGCTGCAAAATACAAAGCCCTGCAAAAAAAGGAACCTACTCGAGTATGCTCAATTAAATGCAAACTATGCCTTGTGTTACTCAGCCTCCATGCCAGACACTCACTGAGGTAAGATTGATGTTACACTGTGCACAATGCCTGTTAACAGTTTCTGTACCACTAGATACTAAATTAAGCTAATAGGAAGAGAGGGCGGAGCCCTGTAGCCTATGAATAGGAACCGCTGTTGTGTATATGGCTGGGGAGAAAGAAGATTTATAGTCCGATTTAGATTTTGGCGGAGAGTGTAATCAGCCGCAACAGTGACGGAATACCCTCTCCCTCAACTTTACAGCTTGCTCACCCGATTTAGGGGTGGGCAGACAACTATGTTCACAACAATGAAGCAAAATGTATTCTATTAGTGTTTAGTCTTCCTCTGGCAAACTGAGGGAGTGGGGTCTGTTGGAAGTAAGTCATCCGACCAACCTCCCTATCTAGAGTGGGCTGTCGGATGGCTTTTTTTTTTACTGGCCGTCACCACTAGTTATATCCTGGTTTTCATGGACAGTAAAAAGGACAGTAAAAAAAGAAAAAAGATCCCCACACCATGGGCGAAAACATTCATTGTGGAGGGATCATTAGCTGTCTATTTTTCAAAAACAAACGCCCGCTTTGGGAGTTGATTTTTGAAAAATACAAAGCTTTGGAGACGTTTGACAGTTAGTTCTTGTGTTTGAGAGAGCCATTCGTTAAACTTTCCTACATTGACAGGAACCTTTATGACAGTGGTTCTTGCCAATATATAAAGAGGTCCCCTGGGTTCGCAGACATCTCTAAATTTGGCGGGCAAGGTAAAGGCATAGTGGCAGACATAATACCCTCTGCCACCCTGTCTAACTTTATTCATTCCACCAAATGTTAAATCAGGCCCTCAATCTTCAACCATATCTTTGATCTTTTCTCTTTCTATCAATGAACTCCATCAGGGCTTCCCAGTAACCATATCTTTTCCCTCACCCCAGGCATCACCTAAACATACAAGTCACACACACACACCAAGCAATGCTTGATTTAGTGCCTGGAGGAGGAATTCTGAAGAGAGGGAGGAAGACAAGAGACTGGGATTAGAAAGACTAGGAATCGGAGCAATGATGGTTACTTGTGTGTAATTGGGGCATTCCCCCTCATTTGCCTTGCTCATTCCAGTACATACACGAGGATATGCCAGCCAGGCAAACCCAACTCCAATAGCCAAATATGACCAGAACTAGAATGAAATGCAAATACAAGTTATTAAACAGAACAAATTACAACTAAACATCACTCAAAACCCAAGATCCAAAAGAATCTACTTGAGACTCCAGTATATCAAGAGGTTAATGTGCGAGTTTAAGGCAAGTGGCAGCTCTTCTAATCTCTTAAAATAGAACCCCAACAGGTTTTGTAAATGAGACTGTCATGCCACAATTCGAGCAGCCATAAACATCAGTCAGGCCACTTTTCCCAGAATTAGCTCTGAATGATTATGAACCTCATTCACTTTCCTAGGGTAGTTGTAGTGGGCTCCTTTTCCTGACCCCAACTCCCATTAGTTACAAAGAGGAAATCAGAAGATTGGTACTCCTGAGTCTTATCTAGGTGAGTGAGCAGAGCCTTGAAGTAATCTGGAGACTGTAGTGCTCAATTAGACCGTGTCCCTCCGGATTTCAGACATGTTAAAAAAAAAAAAGAACATGGAAACAGGTCCCTATCGGACCCTACCTTCACATCCTTAACTTTACTGGTAAATACCACTGATCGGTTATTGAACAATTAATGGAAAAATCATTAAGGTATTCCATGTGAGTGATTTAGTTCCTGTTTATATTTCACGTTTTACTTAATAGTGCACAAAAATACTGGTCAGTGGCACACTATAGGGATCACAAAAATGTAATTTATATTATTAAGTGGTGGCCTTAATTACACAGACCATGCCCCTTTTAGAATCACATGACTTTTTACATCAAACTTACTGAGACTGCCATAGTTGCAGAGAGGACTGATGCCTCAATAGATATCTCCCATTGGCCTTGAAAGTAAAAAGAGAATGGAATACACCAATAGGTATCATTACAGTGAATGAACTTGAAGAATGGGGAGAAAGTGTAAATTCTGTTCGTATACCACTAACCACCAAATGTTCCTGACACTCAGAAACAGCCCAATAGTGCATTCTTTTTCTGTTCTGTAATAGCTCAAGGCTTGTTCATTTGCAGGAGGGGACAGCTGACGTCTGCTGAAAAATCTCCTGAGTTATGTGATTTTACCCTGGACATTCTCTGATTGGGTCTTTTCTGGTTTATGTTTGAAACTAATGATGAAAAGACAAGAAGTCTAAAATTAATAAGGCCAAACGTGGTAAATCTGCCAGGAACATGTATAACCACTACCTTTCAAGGATGAACGTACCCACTGTGATCTTTTTGTTTCCAGACTCCTCTGTTTCAAGTATAACTAATGGTGTCTTGAACCTATATGCATCCTGTGCATGTTTCATGTGGCAGAGTTGCTGGTCTGAAGTGTGCCGAGCTCTCTGTAGAGCTGCAGATGAATAGGCAATAGATTATTTTCCATGTCTGCATTCTGTCTTATTTGTGAGCAGTGACATTATTTTTGGTCTATCAACTGGAGGCACTGCTGAGATAAATGGAATCAGTTCAGACAGATTCTCTACGTCACTGTCCAGGGGGGCGATTTTGTTTCTCTAAGGCCACCTGGACAGCTCCAGAGGAGATTGCGTTTCCTGGAGTCAGCACCAAACCCTGAGACATGAGACTGAGTTCTTGCTCTAGCCATCTAACTATTGTGAATGCAGCCTTCAAGATCGGATAAGATTGAAATATCAGAGGTCTCTCCTTTGCTTTGTTATGATATATTAATCAATCAGCAATCTGTATAGCAAACATGGATTAAAGACAATGGGTAACCTATTTAACATACATACCCAGGTGCAGCCAAAAGATTTGCCTGCTTTTGAAATAATGATGAAAAAGGGACTTCAGTCTGGATCTTTTCTGAAACAGTGGAATTACTACACTAGGAAAAATTCAAAATTACGATTCTCAACTATGGGCTTGTTTGCCTTTCATAAATTAGATTACCATTGTGAAACATTGTATTCACTAGATAAGAAAAAGAAACTATTAACACACTTAAAAATACTAAATATATGGGAGGACTATGCCAGGGAGTGATTAGTAAAAAGAGATTAGAAAAAAAACTACAGTAGAATGGCCAGGGAAATAAGGGAACAAAGAGAGGAACTAGGTAGGCAGGATGAATTAACAGAAGAGAAATGCCACCCAACCAGTCATTCGGCACCATCGGAGCCAAAGCCAGGCGAGGGAGACCTCATTATAGAAGGGTTACTCAATGGAACAATACGTCCCCTCCTTATAAACAGCCTAAAATAGAAAAAAGACAGAAAAAAATTATGGAAGTGAATCACCAGTACAGTCTAACACGTCAACATTACTTATACTACAGACAATGTAATATGCAATGGCATTGATCATTTTTGGGGTGATGTTGAAAAAGTCGAGTTTCCTGGAGAGTTTACCCTTATCATGAAAAATCATGTTTTAGAACAAGTGTGCAAACATATATTTCAAGATTTGAATGATCATGGTCCAGAGCACATGACAAGCTGCAGGATATTGAATCTGGGCTGACAGCCTTCAAGTTAGGGAAGAAGAGGCACCATGTCTATTGATGCATTTAGTATCCACAATTTAGAAGATAAAACAATTATGCATTGATTGCTAGTTTCAAATGCCAGAAGTTCCTGGGTTTAACGCTACACAGCCTGTGTTTCATATACACACACCTTGGACTAAGGAAGAGCTGTTAGCTTTCACTGAAGACTATCCCAACATTAGAGACAATACAGATGAATGGTATACCTACACATAAAGGATACTAAAGAAAGGATAGTTGACAATAAGCAACTTAGATCAGATGTGTTCCATCATCTTGCCAGCAGAAATACAGAAAAAGTGAGAGAGGACCAATAGGTAGTGACGTGGCATAACGTAACATTAAAAAAAGGAGAGAAAGGTTTGTGGGACCATACATGATGAAATACAAGAAATGTCAACATTAATTTTAACATTTTACAAATGATTGTGCCAAGAAAGAAAGTAGATTGGAATACAATACCACATGTCAAGTAGACTAGGGCTGAAACAATCCATGCCTATTATGTCTGAGTACATAAATTGTTTTGGCACATAGTGACATGGATCTCGGGGGAAGGAGTGGCAAGTGCATTACTTAGCTTTTTGTTCAAGGATTACAAGATTGTTTAAGGAAATATATTAATGATTCAATACCTAGTTGAACAGCAAAACCATTGACAGAATTTCTGGCCACAGCACAGTTTTATTCTGACAAGCATGATAGTGATGAAATTCAAAAGGATAAGTACTCACTGTTTTAATACAATACATTAATGATTTGTAACTTTGTTGCAACACTGAAAATTATTGTATTGACGGCACTATTAGATTAATGAAGTTCTTAGATACCAATGGACATAATTTACAATTTGCTTAAAAAGAGGTTTCCCATTTGAGTCACCTCCTGTCAAGGGTGGTGAGGAAGACAGCATAAGATAGCATTCAGATTACATTAAAACACCCAAATTCCCAACCCACAACAACAGGTCAGATCCTTCTCGGGCATGGCTGGTTATGGTAGACAAAGGATTCTGAACGGTTTCCCTCATTTCCAAACCCCTTCAAGAGTTGATCCTGTACAATGGTCACAGGAAAATCAGATTGCATTTGACCACATTAGAAAAGCATTATGTGCGCCAGCTTTGGGGATTCTGGATTATGACAAAATTAATACCATTTGTACATATGTGTATGAAAAGGATGCTCCCTTGCTGTTCTCACTCAGCAACATGGGGATCATAAAAGACCATGTGCATAATTTTCTGTGGTGTTTGACCCCGTAGCTAGAGGTCTTCCAATTTTTTTGAGAGTTACAGCAGCTGCTGCAGTATCAATATAGTAGGTGTAAACTTTGATATTAGGAAATACATGTCATGTACACATTTCACATGATGTTAATCTGATTTTTTAACAACACAAAGACATAGCATTTAGCTAACACATTATGAGTAACAATTGTATGGCCCAAATATTACTTTGCATTGATGCACCACCTTCAACCCAGCCACCCTTTTGCCTCTGATAAAGGAGACAAATGCTATCCCACATGATTGTGTCCTCATATTGAAGAACAGATTAAAAGGCTGAATTGACTGTTCCCTTTCAGGAAAGAGATGGGGATCCATGGGTAGATAGGTCCCATATCAAATTTCCAAAACAGACATACTATTGCTGCATATTCTGTTGCCAAAGTAAAAACTGTTGCTGAAGATTGCAAAATTGCATAATTATCTACACAAGCAGCAGTGATCATCTCATTGACCAGAGCATGCAAACTAAGCAAGGGGTTGATAGTAAATGTGTATATGGCCAGGCAGTATACATTCAGAGTAGTTCATAGCGTTGGAAAACTGTGGCAAGAAAGAGGGTTTCTCAGGTCTACAGGAGAGAAAATAAAAAATGTCCTGCTCATTGTATAATTGTTGAATGCTTTCCAAAGATATTGGCCATTATAAAGCGTAGTGCTCATAAGAGAATCATTGATAATGTTGGTAAAGATAATGCTTTTGCAGACTACACTGTAAAAAAAACTCCAAGAATTGCAGACGTCAGCAACCCCACAGGAGATACAGGTATGGCAAAAGGAAAGAACATTATTAAATGATTTTGGATTGGACCTGGTGAAAGAATAAGATTGCATGATGCAACGGTTCAAAATATAGCACTAACTTTACACAGACTCATCCATTCAGGGTAGGACACAATATGTAGGCATTTCTCACAGTTTTGGTAGAACAAGATACTTCGCAAACATGCTGAAGCTGTAAGTCAAACATACATGACTTGTAGACTGCATAATGCAGGAAGGTAATATCAATGGAAAGATGACACTTCATACCATCTCAGGTACCTTTAGAACATTTGCAAATTGACTATACTGAGATGCCACCAACAAACACATATCTGTATGTACTGGTGGTAGTCTGTATGTTTTCATGCTAGATAGAACCCTACCCCCACTAATCAAATGATGTCATGAGTGTTGCAAAGAACTTGTTGAAGGAACTTTTTCCAAGGTTCTGGTTGCCTAAATATTATTGTCTGACAATAGTTCACATTTTGGAAAAAACTAAGGAACTGGGTGACCAAAGCCTTAGCCATCAAGCAGAAGTTACATTGTGTATATCATCCACAAGCAGCAAGGTCATAGGAGAAACAAAATGGCAACCAAAATTGTTAAAAATGTACACTGAAACAGTGCTGACTTAGTTGGACGCTCTGCGGCTGTCACTTATGCACAGTACACCTTGTTCAACAAACAAATTTTGCCTCCGAGAAATTCTCACAAGGTGCCTGATGTCTGCCTGGGGGGCTCCTCAGCAAGCTGCACCATTGCAATTGTCTAATGAATTTCCAAGAGACTATTTTTTTTTGAAAATCTTTTTATTAGCAAAGTTGAAGAGCAACAACAGCGTATAGATGTGTTCATACAATACCAATTGTAAACTCCGTTGTACATGTATGCGGTCACTCATAGCAAATATACAAACTTGGCAAATTCGATTTTTCATTTTGTCGATGAATCATAACAACCGATAAACCCCGGTCATTCCCTATCCCACCCTCCACCCTGCGAGTTCCCACTATTCACTCTCTAAATAGGCACATGATCTAAATATCACTATTTGGGTCACACTCTAGTCATTTACACATAGTTGAGGTTAATACACAGATTGGTTAGGCAACGGAATGTGACAGACGGGTTCGATCTACCCGAGTTGCCTCACAGTGCACCGCAGTTACTGTTCGTGGTAGTGCATAGGAGAATGAGTACGGGCGTAACCGCACCCCAATTGGCTAAACACTAATATCCTCATCATCACTGTCATTGCCAGCCTCAAATACCCCCAAAGTAGCAAACCATTCCAGCGAGATAGGTGTCTTGCGAAGGCCCCTACTCTCTTCCCTTTTTAGTGCCTCGCCCTCAGCCTTACCCCAACGTACAACTTCCGCCCTCCACAGGTCAGGGTCGGGCGGTGTCGATGACTTCCACCGTATCGTAATGGCACGCTTAGCCAACAACAGGGCCAGATCAGAGAAGCGCGCCGCCACAGAGCTGGTGCGGGTCGATGGACCTAGCCCTAGGAGCATGTGTTCCAGTGTAGGTGATCGGGCCAATGTACCAGCCTTCTCAAGCGAGTCATGGACAGTGGTCCAGAAATACCCCAGTTTGGGGCATTGCCACATCATATGTACCAGAGATGCGTCGTCTGCATCACATCGGGGGCAGTTGCTCTTAGATGCAGGGAACATCATATGTAGGCGGTGTGGTGTTAGGTAGGCTCTATGCAGCAACATCAGTTGGATGAACTTGTACTTGGGATTTCTAGCTACCTTTCTGGGGAATTGCAGTATGCGCTCCCACTCCTTATCTCTTAATGGCCTCCCAATATCCGCTTCCCATGCTGCCCTTAGTGGTGCCAGTGTAAGCGCCCTCCCCGAGTTAATGCTAACAGTGAGCCACTTAGTCAGATGGCCGCCCGTCCCCATGAGGTAAAGCATTGTGACTAGAGGATTTGCAACAGGCTCCCGTCCGTCAGGTGACCAGTTGCGTAAGATATAGTGTCGGAGACCGGCATGCAGGAGAAAGGAGCCGCCGGGTATGCCCTGCGTGGTTCTAAAGTCTTCGAAGGACAACAAGTGCCCCTCCGCAAACAGGTCACCCACATGTGTCACACCCGCGTCATGCCAGGGCTCCAGTAGAGTCGTTGTAAGTGTGCCCGGGCCCAGTGGTATTCCCAAGAGTGGTATTGTGGGGGCATAAGATGATCCAGTGCACGTATATTTCATTGCCCTTCGCCAATATGTGATCGCCAATTTGAGGAGTGGCGTAGTGTTTCTAGGTAGATCCGATCCAGGCAGGAGCAATATGTGTATTTTCCCCTTAGCATGGTCATCATGGGTCAGATTAATCTCATGAAGATTGCGGCCCGCCACCCAGTAAGCCAACCATTGTAGCTGACATGCATAATGATAAGCCCTAAAGTCCGGTAAGCCCATGCCTCCGGAGTTGGAGCGAAGCTGCAACTTAGCCAGCCCTATTCGCCTGCGGCCATGTCCCCACACAAGTTCTATGAGCAGAGAGTCGAGGGTCTTGAATGTTACCGCCGGGATCTGGAACGGCAGGTTGGTGAAGTAGTAGATGAGACGGGGCAACATCACCATCTTGGAAATTGCCACTCTGCCGGGTACGGAGAGCGGCAATGTAAGCCAAAATTGAACTTGTGACTTCAGTGCTCTAATGGCCCTCCCCAGGTTGCCGTCTATCATCAGGCTCGCCTCTCTATATATCTGTATTCCCAGGTAACGGAAGGTGGTTTCCGCCATCTGGAATACGTGTGTGACAAAAGACAGGGGGGTCGAATCACCCGTATCTACAAAGGCGAATCCGTAGGACTTAGACTCGCTGATGGTGAGGCCAGATATTTCTCGAAAATCCGCAAAAACCTGGGAGACTGGGCCCAGCTCACCCCTCAAATCTCGGAGATATAATATGATATCATCCGCGTACGCAGAGACAATGTGGTCCGTACCATGCCGCCGTATACCGTAACGGGGGGCTAGTAGCCTAAGTCTGCAGAGCAATGGCTCGAGGGCAAGAACGAAGAGGAGAGGGGAAAGTGGGCAGCCCTGTCTGGTGCCCCTGGCAATGGCCATGGGGCCCGAGATTTGGTTGGAAGTGCGTACCCTCGCCGTGGGGATTGTGTATAACAATCTGACCCAAGCGAGGAATTCCGGCGGGATCCCATATTTTGATAATGTGGCAAACATATAGTCCCATCTCAGGGAATCAAAAGCCTGTTTTAAGTCCAGAGAGATGCACCCCTCGGAACCCACGCCCGCATCGCTCCCAAGCATGAGCTGGGCCAATCGCCGAAGGTTCATGGCCGTATTACGGCCTGTGACAAAGCCGCATTGATCCTGGTGGACCAAATGTGGCACGTATTGTACGAGCCTTGATGCCAGTATCTTGCTCAAAATTTTTGAGTCCGTATTAAGAAGGGACAGGGGTCTGTAGTCGGCCAACTGCAAACCTTCTTTGGCCGGTTTCAAGAGGGAAGTAATCATAGCTTGCATGGTTGATTGTGGTAGAGAGGCTGTGCGTAGAGCTTCCAGGTAAACAATGTGTAGTCGCGGGGCCAGGAGGTCCATGTAAGTGGCGTAGAAGTCGGTTGGCAGGCCATCCGTTCCAGGGGCCTTACCCTTAGGGAGGGTTCTGATTGCCTGTCTGATTTCAGCCAATGTTATTGCACGCTTTAAGTCTTCATTCTGACCTGCAGTAAGCTGCGGGAGAACCAGGTCCGCCATGAAGGCCACTAACGCGGGTTCGGACAGGGGTAGTGGGGGGCCATAGAGCACGGTATAGTAGTCCTTGAATGCTGTATTAATCCCTACTTGGGTGGTAGCCAGTTGGCCAGAGCGGTCCAAAATTCGCAGTATGGGTTGGCTGATCGGGGAGTCCCGCAGGATGCGGGCAAGTAGGGGGCCGGCCCGATCGGCCTGTGTGTGCTGCCTATTCGTGAACTCCCTATGGTCAATTACTCGCAGCTCTTCCAGCAACTCTGCATGTCTAATACGTGCCTCCTGCAGAGGCGGAAAGGGAGCGTTGGTACCCGCTGCCTCGTTCTCTAAGGATGCAAGTGAGCCCTCCACCTCCTGAAGCCGGCTAATTACCTCCCGTTTCCTTCCCACCCTAGTAGCCATAGCAGTCCCTCTCAAACATACTTTGAAAGTATCCCATTCTACCTGCCGGGAGCTAGCCGTGCCCGCATTCGTGGAGAAGTAGGTATCGATAGTGTCAGAGAGGGAGGACCGGAAAACCGAGTCCTCAAGTAGTTCAGGGTTTAGCCGCCAGGTCGGTATGGGGGCTAGCCTCCTACCCCACTGCCATGTAATTTCCACAGGGCTATGGTCCGAGAACGTTTTCCCCATGTGTTGTGTTTGGACAATCAATGCAGTAAGGGACCTTGAGCAGAAAATATGATCTATTCTGGTGTGAAGCTGGTGGGGAGGGGAGAAAAAGGTGTATTCCCTGTCCATGGGGTGAATGCTACGCCACACATCTGCCAAGTCCCAACCCTCAGCCCAGCTCGCAAGCGCAGCAGCCTGTTTCCTGCTCTCAGTAGCCAGTAAGGGGGGGTGCGACCTATCCAGCAAAACATCAAGTACAGCATTAAAATCTCCCCCTATTATCCAGCGAAGGTCAGCCCAGTCTGCAAGCACCCCGTTGACACTGGATAGAAATTCCAACTGGTTTGTATTAGGCGAGTACATGCATCCCACAACAACTTCCTCCCCATCCAACAGACCCCTCACAAACACATAGCGACCCTCCTTATCAACCCGTTGCTCCAACAACTGGAAAGGAAGAGACCCACGCATCCAAATTGCCGCCCCCCTTGAGAACGCGGAATATGAGGTGGCATAGAGCTGTCCTCTCCACTTCTTGCGCAATTTCACCGCTTCAGCAGCGTTCAAATGAGTCTCTTGTAAGCAGGCAATTTGTGTCCCCCTCCGGTTGAGTTGTGCAAGGATTCTATGACGTTTATGCACTGATCCCAAGCCACGAACATTCCAGGTGCATAAGTGGTAATTGTTAAGAGGTCCCATACCCATCTGTGCGGTGTGGCAAGGTGTAACAACTGGGCGACCCCACATGTCCTGCTGTGCTAAAATAGAAGAGTGTCTCGCAATCAACAAACCCCCAAACAAAAAGGTCCCTGAGCCAACGTACCCAGGAGCCAAACCATGGTGTCCAACGTGGGCACAACACAGTCAAGTACGTGTGCATACCGGGGGGTGGTGGACCTCCGACGGTTGGCACTGAACTTTTTGCGTGGGCGTGAGAGCCCACAATATGATAGACCCCTGCACACTCAACCCACCATATGTGAGGGAGGGGATTTGACATACGTTACCACTTGGAGAGAAGTAATCGTGTCGTGGCTCAGAACTCCGCTGCCATCTGTGCCGTGACTTTCGGGAAAAGTTGCAGGCTGTCCACTGAACCAGACACCTCAGTATGAGTGTCAGTGGTAACGGTGAGTCTGTCTCCGGTTGCTTCCGCGTCGTGGGCAGCCAGGGCCTCCTCAGTGAGACGCTGATGTTTGGATGATGGCGTGTGGTCCGTCGCCCGGTGTCCGAGAGTATGCGCCGCCCCAGATGTTCCATTAGTTGAGTGATGTTCAGGGCTGTGAGCGTCGTTCCGTCGGTCTGGCGAGCCCCTGCGGCCGCTGCTGTGGTGGTCTGTGAACTGGTCCTGCGACGTCGGCGGGGTCAGGGCGACCTCCATCCATTCAGAAGCTTCCTCAGGCGAGTCAAAAAAGTGGGATTTGTTGTTATGCAGGATCTTTAGTCGAGCAGGGAACAAAAGGGCATATTTCATGTTCCTGTCACGCAATCTGCGCTTCACCCCCATGAAGGTGGACCTGGCTCGCTGTACAGTGGGCGTGAAATCAGGGTAGACCGAGATGGTCTTGTCCTCGAAGCGTATTGGCGCTTCCTCCCTGGCCGCCCGGAGGACAGTGTCACGATCTTTGAAATGGAGGAGACGAGCGATCAGTGGGCGCGGGGGAGCCCCAGATAGTGGGGGCCGTGATGGCATCCTATGCGCCCTCTCTACACTGTAGAGAGTGGTGAGAGCTCTCTGGCCCACCAGCTTCCTAAGCCAATCCTCTACAAACTGTGTGGGGTCTCTCCCCTCGCTTCTCTCCGGAATGCCCAGGATGCGGACATTGTTGCGGCGGGCCCGTCCTTCCGCCTCGTCCACCCTCCCCCACAGCTGCTTCAGTTGCTTCTCCACATTTTCCAGTTTCGCGGAGTGTACCGTTTGCTGCGGGATAATGTCATCCAGCGCTATTTTCTGCTCCGCCACTCGATCCGCCAATTTGTTGTGGTCCGCTTTAAGTAAGGATAGGCCAGTCGCCATATTGTCTATGCGCAGTTCCAGCGCTTCGCGCGTCGCGCGTATTTCATTCAGGATCAGATCTAGCTTGGCGTCTTGTGACCCCTTACCGGTCGGCGGGATGATGTCCATATTGGAGGAGGCCAGTGGGTCCTCCGAACTAGTGGATTGCATGTCCGTTCGGGTGCTCTGGTCCTGCCGTCTGCCCTTCGTCCTGCCCATAGACCTTGTCTGCAGTGTGGCGCTGTAGTAAAGGCAGCAGCTCGCTGCGTTCCCACTGAATGTACGGCAGTTGGTATGGTCTGTCCGCTCTGTACTGCAAAGAGGTAGATGCAGCGTATATCCCAGTGCTGGTAACGGTGGTGTAGGATCCCCAGTTGAGGCGTCAATCAAGGATGAGTCGATGCGCCGCCTGCGCCTCGGTGAGGGTCGCGGAGGTAGCAAGGGTGACGTGAACCAGTGCACTTCTAAGTGAACGTAGCGTGGCTTACTAGAGCGCAAAGATGTCCGGGCCGCAGTGCTGCATGAAGGCGCCCATGCGCGTGGCACACCACCTCTCTACAGTCCCCCACCACCGTGTGCTGCCGGATTCCAGTGTTCGCCACCCTGTGTCACGTGGCCTGAGTGATCAGGGGTTCAAGAGTCACCACTGTAGCCCCAACGTGGTAACAAGATGGCGCCAAAGTGTTGTTGACGTCAGCCCGGACTGCTCATTGACTCCGGTATCCCGTGCGGGACAATGCAGGGATGCGGCGCAGGCTATGCCTTGTGTGCCGTCCTTCCCAAGTGCACAGACCCAGTGGTGGTAGCGCCGGAGCTCCTCCGATCACTTTGGCGAGTCATGGGGGACAATACGGAGACGGGTCTCGATGGGGCTGCGCAGTAGCGCAGACAGCCCGTGTCTCATCAGCCGAGGGGGGGGGGCAACAGAGCCTCGGTAGGGGGTGTAGGCACCTTGTCGCACCCCGCGTCCCTTGTCGGCAAAGCGGCCGCGGCCCGATTCTGGGTCCCGATTGGACTGCGAAGAAGTATGAGGGTAGGCCGGCCAGGCCAATCACGCAAGTCCGGGGCTTCACTTTGCGCAGCAGGCCTCAGCAGGGTCCGTCGGTCGAACTTCCCACCGGAGCGGTTCCAGAAGGGCAACGCGGCACCGTTACACGCCGCTTGTCCCCGGAGACAATCTGGATGTGAATCTGGTGGGTTGCAGGCAGGGGATCACAGGATAATTTAGCTGGTGTTCAGGGCACAGGACGGAGCCGTCAAACTACACGACCACCATCAACAGCTCCAGGATACGCCCCCCTTCCAAGAGACTATTGTTGTAGTGTAGCTCCTATTTTCCCAATAGGCTCTGCGCATTGGAATAGTACCTACAGCAGTAAAGGCCTAGACCAGACGTTAACTAGGTCTACTACTGTCGATACTAGACTTAATTTTTGGGTTTGCCAGCTAAGCTCAGAGTTCGCTAGAAACTTTCTCGAATGTTCAAGGAAGGATTAACTCCCCTGATTAGACAAGAAGGGATTTAGTTTCTGACAACCATAGAACATGACAACTTTGCTCTCCCCTAATCAAGAGTCAATCTCAAGAGTCGTGTGAGCACAAGGCAATTATTTTACTCAGTCAGTACGTGCATTCTTAGTCTCATCAGAATGTAGAGAAAAGGAAGAGACGGGCGTGTTCAATAAAAAAGGTGTTATTTATTGATCAGTCTCTTTTCTCGTACAAGAGAAATGGATCGATATTATTGCAATACTTATAGTTAAGTAAAGTGCATACATTAAAAGCAATAGTATAAAATAATACTGTAAAAACATTGATATGGTTTCTGAGCCATATGATGTTTTAAAATGATTAAAATATATTTACATACACATATACATTTGACTAAACGTACTCAACTGGTGTTTCTAAATACGCCTACCCCGTGTACCTGACCTAAGTCTAATGCGTGGGCGGGAATAGAAAGTTACAGTTTAAGTTAAGTTTGTTTTTGCCAAGTGAATAACTAAAGAATTCTCTGTGAGGGGTTATTCAGTTCTGTACCTGGAATTTAGGATGGATGAGGAATGGTATCTCTTTCTCTGCTCTCGATATTCCAGGCTGCCTGCGAGGGCTGCCCAGAAGCGCCGGTGCTGGGTCTCTCGGCTTGAGATAGCAGCGCGTCTCTCAGCGCGTCAGGAAGGCGGGGCTGCTGCCAGCGGGGTCTGCTTCTGCTCTCGGCTTCGGCAAGTATGGCTGCTCCGTCTTGTCACCACGCGTGTGTTTGCATAGGGCAAGGTCGGCAATATTTATACCTTAAAGGTGCCGGGATTGACGTAAGGATGGACATAGGTACGTCAATAAAGATGTCATACGACTTGCTCGTTAGCACATTCTTTACTAAAGTTCTCTGTGAAATCAAAACAATGGCCGCACGGATTTTCCAGGTTGTCATAGGTTTGATTTGTTATGAGAACGTCGTATGCCTTATCAGGGGCTGGAGGAATGTCGCTTGTCTAATTAGATCTCAAGCGTTATGACCTAATCAGATAACACGTTCCTGTGCCGTAGTGTGACTGCGTCAGATAACGGTATCTGCATCATGGGGGATTTCTTGCCTCATGGGCTGACTGTTAGTTAACTTGATAGTTAGTTTAACCAGAATAGGGTCAGGAATAGGGGGACTGATTCAGAACCTATAGAAATACACGACACCCACTCCACGCTAACTATGGTCATATCTACTAATCTATGCATAGTATAACATAGTACAACATACTATAGAGTATAGTGTATACCTTACCACCCCAAAATACATAAATGCATTTCGAAATTTTCAAATATACTGAAAAATTGCAGTCATATATATTGTATGCACTTAAGCTATGAATTAAATGCAAAAGTAAACACGCATTTTTATGTATTATTGCTCTTTGGTATATGAGTAGTACACATGAAATGGCTCTTAATATAGCTATACAGAAAGGAAAGTCGAGACCATTTCATCACATAATAAAATTCTTGTGAACATACCAGCGGGCAGCTAAAGTCTATATAAAGTATCTAAAAATAGAAATCTTAGTTCTCTAGGAATAGTTTCTTACTTTAAGCAGAAGATCAGTGTCCCGGGAAAAAAATATATAGAAAAATATTTTAAGGGGCTTGCTGAAAAAAGTTGCTGTCCGTGAACTGGATTGTTGTTGTTCATGTGACTTTATTTTTTTTTAAAGTTGAAGGCCGAATTCAGGGAACGCAGTGCGCGAGTTTACTCAAAAGTCTCTATTTCTGTTCCGGAGAGAACATCATATCATTCAGGCTTTCGAAAAAACTGTCAACAGCTTCATGGGAAAGTTCCACTAAGTCGGAAATAGGTGTAACCATGCATTCATGCGCATGATTGTCTGCATTGACATTCTGATTTGCATTGCTGACAGAAGGTCGTACCTGTTCGATGCTGCTTTCATCTTGAACTTCACTACCCTTCAATCGCAGTGGTGAAGATTCCAGGAATGCCGTCATCAGGATTGGCAGCCTTTGAGGGCAGCACAAAGCGTGAACCTTGGTAGGAACCAACAGTGTATCTGCATCCACCGGCGCATCCGATTGTAGCGTCAGACAGGTGTCTAACACGCATTCTTCTCCGCATAGCAGACACCTTAGTACAGGTAAAACACACCTTTGCCACATTGGTCGAAATGATAGAAACCAAGTCATGTTTAGGTCTCTAAGCCGGGAGAGTCCCAGGATTTTTGATATCCGGTCCCGGTATCCAATGGCTAGGATCGTATCTTCCATTGTCGCGAGAGTTTGATCTGTGACATGGGTTGCCATAACGAAAAATAAGGACTAGGAATAGGATTCCTGCAATTAGTCCCAGGATCAGGGGAAGTCCGCCAAAAATCGAATGGACGAAATCTGGAAAAATACCCAGTATGGCTTTGAATGGTGTTAATGCCATCGAAAATACTGTCTTAAATACCTTTGAGACCCCAGTGGTATCAGAAATATTTAAGGTTTCGCTCAGGATTTCCGCGAAATGTACGGGGGAATTGGTTGATAGTAATGTATGTATCTCTGCAGTCGTCCTTGCGACTTGTAGATCATACGTTTCTTTTGATGACGTGAGCCTTGTAGGCGTCTGAAGAAGCACTGTTTTCATTCTGCTTAAAGTGTCTATTCGAATAGAAGTAATTTTCAAACTGGGCCATGCCCTCGCCTCCCTGTCTGGAAAGGAGCTGGGGAATAAAGAACGTCCACAGCACTTGACCTTCGCCGTTGTAGTGACTAGATAAGGAGTCCCGGGCATAAGACTACAACATCTGCGGTCTACAATAAGAATGTAACTCCCATTATAGAGTCTTTGAAAGAATGGTTCTATTTCAGTTGCAGGTGCGCCTTGCTGGTGACATGAAAGGTTGTATGAATTCCCTTCACAGGCTCCGTGCAAACTAATACCGTTACACAGAAGTGTGCCGCTTAGTGACATAGCACAATTGTTGCCACTAAGAAACACTTTCTGTCCTTTATTACTGACACATGCATGTGAATAGGGCAGGTTCCAAGTTGTTTTAAGGTACCCCTTTCCCAATTTCTCGTACATGCCAGCCTGTATATATTTTTGGCAGTATTGAAACCTGAAGGTTGAGATTGGAATATTTATGATTCCGTGGATTATCCATTCACTGACAGGTCGTTCTGACATTGTCAACGGTAATCTTTCTAGTTTTTCAATGCTCAAGATTGTATAATCAGCACCCTTCTGCGCCATACCGATTTGTCTATCAGTAAGGTTAAAGATTTGGAATAGTGACGTTGTGTTGATTAAACGCCAAGGCACATAGCCTGAACGCAGATTTTGTAACGTCCAGCCTAGCTGTACAATAGAACGCAATTGTGACTGACCATGTTGTAATAACAGTAAGTCTTGCGATAATATATCGATTGCTGAAGACACAATGCTGTCCAATGAAAATATTCTGGAGGACAGAGTCATTAACCCATTGTCCACCACAGAAAGTGATTTTTCCAAATTAATACGGTCAATTTCCCGTATTCTTTCTGCTGTTTCAATTTGAGTAACCTTCCAGGCCTCATTGTATGCTGCATATACAGAGGCTGCTATGAAACGCTTTTGACGCTGTTTGCGTGGTCCCAGTATGAAATCACGCAAGTCAGCACCATCAGTAAGTAAAGTTAGGTGTTGCTTAATTTCAGGCAGTGTGGAAGTTTGTAGCCATTGAAGGCATAATTTGCCCACACTGTAGGTTGTTATTATCCCTGGGTGATGTCTTTGGGGATATCTAGGGTCTGGCCTGGTCATTTTGAAACCCTGTGTTTTATTCAGGAATCTATTTTGACAGTGATTTGTATCTGTGGGCCAGATCAACCATTGTTTCCAATCAGGATGTGTTCTGTTTTGGTTAAGTATATGGTTTATGTCTATTTCTTCATCTGTTTCAGAGCTATTGCTAAACATTGTTGGCTTTGGAATAGACGGGTTATTTAAATCTTTGATTTTGGCTAAGCCAAGACAGGTGGTTTGTTGAACAGTGTCATTTAAAAATATCATTTGTTCTGGGATCATGCAGGCTCTAAACAAAGCTTCTAAACCCTGTACTTGCCATTCTTTTGTACCCCAAACACTTTTCAAATCAACATTTTTGTCCCAATAATCAAATCCAAAAGTATTCATTTTTTCAAAGAATATATCTGAATATATCAATTTTGTGTTGGTTATCATGGTTTTCATCCCTGTCTTGTTTGACAATTTATAATAAAATGTTTCAGCATTACTAGTGTTAAAACCTTGAAAGTATGAATATTTGTCATAAACGGTTCTAGAGCTCCCTTTTGGAGGTGTAGCACAATGTTCCCATTGATTATAATTTAAAACATTTCTTGGTTGTGCAGATTTATGCAAAAAACTGTTACCATAATGGTTGTAGCAATACATACTATCATAATTTGTAGAACCTTGCAAATAATCATGTTTTGTAAATTTAGCAGACATTACTAAGTCAGACATCATATTGTTTATACTTTCAAAGTCCCAATCATCAGCAAATGAGTTTGGTTTTGCAAAGTCACTCAAGGAGATCTTGATTTGGTGTGGATATTTCAGGATCTCGACCGGACCATAAATTTCATAGTCAGTGTTCTCCCAGGCTACCCCACCAGGTATTGGAATTGCTGTGAAGTTGGCTGAAGAAAGTTCTGAAGAAAGTTCTCTTTTCTCGACGTGTGAAGATGTGTGTGGTTTGAGGACCAAGTTGATGTTCTGACTTGCTGTGTCCATTTTAGCATATTTTCCCTCAATGAAGCGTCCCAAAGTAAATACCATGATGAGCCAAAGTATGAGGATAAATGCACCAAAACCCACCCAAAATTCAATCCATGGGGAAACCAGATATGTTTCTTTCAGTTGTTTCAAAAGTTCCTTAGCTTTGTCTTTAAAGGATTTTGATGATGGCTGTGTCTTTTGTTCGCTGAAACCTTCAGAGGAATCATCGAAGTTGATGAAGTAACCAGATGCAGTTCTGTCAATTGTTCCAATTGGTTCAGGATTTTTGTTTCTTGCATTTTCACTTGAAACTTCATTGTAGATTGGTGTGTCTCTGCTAAATGTTTTTATTTGGGTTTTCAGAGGTCTTAGTTCTATTGCATTGTTGCATAGTCCTTGTTGTTCTTCTGTAGGCGTTTCGAATGTGATGAGCCTCTTTGATAGGACCTCTGTACTGGTAGCAAACCTTGGTGTTCTGCTACTTATTGGGAGTCCACTTGGCCTACCGTTTGTTATCGGCCACATGTTGTGGTTTTACCAGGTCGATGGATACAACTCGGTTCTCCTTTTTTCCAGCAAGTGGCGGTAGTACAACTGATCTTGTCCCGTTGACAGACAAGACAGGAACTGCTTTTCTGTAAGAAGGCCCAAATTCCTTCTTTACCGCGATCTTCTCCCTGACTAGATCCCCGACTTTTGGAATCCAGACAGGTCTTGCTGGGACAGGTGGTGATTCTTCAGTGGTTGTTGGCTGTTGTTTCAACTGTATGTTGCTCAGGTCTTTTCTTGTTTTGTTTAAGTCCTGCAAAATAGCCAAACGGTCTTTGACATCAAAGGTTTTTTCTATTACCACTGAAGTCTGACTATCAAGGTCAGAGATCAACATCCTAGTTCCGAATAATAATTCGTACGGACTGAATCCCTTCAGAGAATTTCTTGGCAAGTTATTTAGACTACGTTGGACACTTATTAGATGTTTGACCCACCAAGCTCCCGAACCTAATACCTTTGCTGTTATAGATTGCTTTATGTCACGGTTTTTTCTTTCAACAATTCCGTTCCCCTCAGGGTGAAATGGACAAGAGTACCGCAATTGCACGCCCATGCTGACCATGGCCTCCTTATAAGCCCGAGAGCTAAAAGCAGGACCATTGTCCGAATGCAGAATGCCAATTGCGTATGTGCCGATAAAGACCCGCAAATCTTTTATAACAGTTCTGGCGTCAGCCGTTCGCTGGGGCCACATCCATATGAATCTCGTGCATGAGTCCACTGCGACCAAGATATATTTATAGTTACCGTCCCTTTGTAAGGGACCGCAGTGGTCTAGATAAACACAGGCTAATGGTTTATCTGAGATTAGAAGGGGCGTCTGTGCTGGACGTCTCACAGTTGATACTTTCATTTTTTGACATATTTCACATGCTAGAACATAGTTCCTTGTTTGTCTTCTCATTTGTGGCCACCAGTATCTCTGTTTTAATAATGATACTGTGGCTGAGACGCCAGCATGGGTAGAAGCAAGCCCTTCGTGTGCCGCTATTATTAGTCCTAATCTGTGTTCCATGTTTGGAATTGCCCTATCCCCCACTCCAGGGATTTGAGCAAAAGGAACATTGTTTCCATCGGTTATGTATGAGTATTTTACTGGAAAGCCTTTTGATGATGTTTTCACCGCCAGCATTGTTTCACCGTCAATGTATTTTAATGTACGCTTTTTTCGATCTACGGGAGCCAATTTAGTGGCTGCCGCTGCGGCTGTTTCAGCCAATGAATTCCCTACAACGTGAACGCCATCACGTTGATGACTCAGTGAGTGAGTCACGTGAGTCTTTGGTAGTTCTTTTTTCAAAAGAGCTACTTGTTCCCAGAGCAGTCTCTGCTTTATTGGTGCATCTGTGTCATCTTTGTAACCGTTCTGAATCCATGTCTGCAAATCCTTGTTATATGCTTTGACGCAGTAATATGAATCTGACACTATAAGTGTCGGGAATTCGCGATCCGCATTATCCAGCGCCATTTTTAATGCTATTATTTCAGTTTGTAGTTCTGAATTAGTTTCTACTGAGTGTGATTTTGTTAATAGAGGTTTTAATATACCTCCGCGCCACACTTCTTTTGTAATCTCACATGTGGGGTTGTATGCATGTTCTCCCCAAACGGAGGGTTGAGCATGTCCGTCTGTATAGATTACACAGGCGTAATGTCGTAGAGGCAGAATGTCGATTGGCAGAGGATACGTCTTTTCATATTTTAGATTTTTTAATTCTTCTAGTTCTCAAAAAATTGTCAACCAGGCTATACTTGATAATTCATATCCTTCGTATAGAACTTTTAGATGGGCAATTCTGGATTTTTTGAAGTTGAATTTGTAACCCTCTGCAGCGAACCCAAGTATTATGGTGTTCACTCTTTTCAAGTGAGTCTCCAAGTCATCATCTGTTAAGTAAATGTCATCGACATAAGATAATGCTTCATCATCATATAGTTGTAGTAATTCTGTTACTCTCGCTGAGAATACCCCTGGGCTGTTCTTGTACCCCTGGGCTAACCGACAGAATTGTTTTTGAGTGCCATTTACTGAGAATGCAGTTAAAGATCTGCTCTCTGGTGCTATGTTTTGACAAAAGAATCCATTGGAGATGTCCAAGGTTGTTTTGTATTTTTTGCGCACTATGTTATTCATTAGTGCAGCACTGTGTGAGTTTTGCACTGCAAAGGTTTAGCAACATGTGTTAAGGTGTCGGTAATCCAAAACTAGACGGTATGAATTGTCTGGTTTGGAGACCGGAAACAAAGGATTGTTCATTTGTGAGGTGCAAGTTTCAATCACCCCCTGGTATTCTAGCTGGTCTAGTATTTCATTTACCTGTTTTTTAGCTTCTTGCTTAATTGGGTACTGCCTTTGTGCAGTTGGTTGTGATTTTAACTGGATTTTGTGAGGAGGAGAATCCTCATCCCATCCTACATGATTTTTATATAAAGCAGGTGCTAAGGCCACTGCCCACTTTCTAGCAAGTGTGTATTTTTTATGAATCGGTATTTGATTCGAGAAGGCAGGCATAATTACTTCTTCGCCATGAGGGCACTCCCTGACAAACTCTGGTGGCCAGTCTTTTTCAGCTAGAAGGATGGCATAGCCCTTGGATAGGTTATCCCAAAATAGTCCCCTTATTTTCCTAGTCTTATCTCCCTCTATACGTAATATTATCTCGTATATCTTGTGGGGCTTGCTAACTCTGGTATCTGCAGTTTCCACTTGAAGGTATTCATTCGTGTCCACTGTCTCCAGATGATTCATAAGGACTTTGCGAGCTATGCTCACCTCTGCTGCGCTGTCTAGCATTGTCTGAGCCCACTCTCCGTTTTTCAGTTGTGTCCTCAGTATTCTCGGCATTGTTAACTACCTTGATACTGGCTACCTTCTTTTTTGGAAATTGTAATTTCTTTTTCAGTTGAGCAGGTTCCTTGTCTTTGGACTTGGCGTGCTCTTCTGATCGTCCTCTTCTTTCCGATTTCTGCGAGGAATTCTGAAAAGATTGAGAGGGACGTGTATCAATGTCTTGATATCTATCAGGTTTTTTAATATTATCCCTATTTCTAAGGTTATATCTATTCCAAGAGGGGTCACTCTGGGGTGACCTTTGTCTCGGGTTTGGAGATTTCTCTCTTCGCCTAGGCGACCTTCCTCTGGACTGGAATTTCTTTTCTTTAGGATTGGATTGTTTGTTTCCATCCCAGTTCTTTTTTGGTGAATTATTATTATTGTTAAAAAACGTTTTTTCTGGACTTGTAGTCAGTTGCGGTTTTACTGGTATTCCACCTAGACTATCTCTGCCTAGTTCTTCATAGGATTTTTCTATGATTCTGGCAATTTCAGCTGGTTGGTCTGCTATATCTGTCTCTTTTAACCTCTGGCGGATCGCCACGTTCGCTGCTTCACCTTTTATGTTGGCTAGTAATATAGCCGAGACCTGCTTGAAGTCTTTCAGTAATTTCATACCAAGAGTTAAAGCAGGTTCTGGACCGTATTCATCTTGAATTTGTTTTAGCACATCTGGTATTACCGAAATGGATGGAACACCGTGCGTTTTTGTGTAGATGGAAGCAAAGACTGTACCCCAAGTGTCACAGTCCTCAATGTGTGGTGCGATTCCCATTGGGAGACATATAGTCAGAATCCTGTGTTTTTCCAGCGGGGTGGTGTCAGGAAACACCGCCTCTATTTGGGTAATTTTCTGTGCCAACTAGAATGGTATTTGTTCCCGTTTAGCTGGAACCTTACCTAGGCAGGATTGGATGTTCTGTGGTGTAATTTTATTTGTGTTCCCCTGGTGTGGGGTCAGCTGTGGTAGTTTAATCGCTGGCTGAATTGTTGAAGTCCGCATTACATACTGAACTAATTGTCTATGAATTTTTAGTAATTGTTTCAGCTGTGTTAATAATTCAGCTGCAGGCATCCTATCGATGTCTGGATGTGGTGTGTATCCGGCTAGGACCGGCCACGTTGCTCCTGGTCTTCCTAAAGGACCGAGCCTTGTAATGTGATTATTATGTTTTAGGGCGCCATCAAATAAGAGCAAATGCTCTTGGAATTTGAGTGGTACTTCCACCTCCTCGAAAGGAGTGTAAATGTCAGGAGGTTCCTCTACTTTGTAATAGTGGAAGTACTTTGTTACAGCATTTGCTGCTGGAAAATGTATCCATGTATAGTATACCTCTGTCTGCCGATATTCGTGTGCCTCAATTACGAATATGACTGTGCCACCTCTAGGTGTCAGTCCATTTTCTATAAGTTTTAAGGTTATAGATCTCCTTTTGGCGACCTGGATGAGTATTATATCCGGGTCTGCTGTTTGCATGGTAGCATCAGCATCTGCTATTTCAGTAGCTAATCTAATCGCCTCTCTTTCATCATCACTCTCTGCCATTTTACAGACTGGATGGTATTATGTTTGTTTGCAGATCAGGTTTCTTATGGAAACAGAGATTAGATGCACAATATTCTGGAACTGTTTTATCCTTCAACGTTGACTTGACCAAAAACCATACATAGGAGTTCCCTCCTGCGAGGTTTTGGAGGATATAACCTTTCACCCACTCCAGACGTCTTTGGAGTATTTGGGAAAAGGGGTCTGAGTGAGAAAGCACGACTGAGTTACTCTAAATGTCTTACGTTAGTTTTATCGCCCTTTCCAAAGCGTTGGGCGCCATGTAGTGTAGCTCCTATTTTCCCAATAGGCTCTGCGCATTGGAATAGTACCTACAGCAGTAAAGGCCTAGACCAGACGTTAACTAGGTCTACTACTGTCGATACTAGACTTAATTTTTGGGTTTGCCAGCTAAGCTCAGAGTTCGCTAGAAACTTTCTCGAATGTTCAAGGAAGGATTAACTCCCCTGATTAGACAAGAAGGGATTTAGTTTCTGACAACCATAGAACATGACAACTTTGCTCTCCCCTAATCAAGAGTCAATCTCAAGAGTCGTGTGAGCACAAGGCAATTATTTTACTCAGTCAGTACGTGCATTCTTAGTCTCATCAGAATGTAGAGAAAAGGAAGAGACGGGCGTGTTCAATAAAAAGGTGTTATTTATTGATCAGTCTCTTTTCTCGTACAAGAGAAATGGATCGATATTATTGCAATACTTATAGTTAAGTAAAGTGCATACATTAAAAGCAATAGTATAAAATAATACTGTAAAAACATTGATATGGTTTCTGAGCCATATGATGTTTTAAAATGATTAAAATATATTTACATACACATATACATTTGACTAAACGTACTCAACTGGTGTTTCTAAATACGCCTACCCCGTGTACCTGACCTAAGTCTAATGCGTGGGCGGGAATAGAAAGTTACAGTTTAAGTTAAGTTTGTTTTTGCCAAGTGAATAACTAAAGAATTCTCTGTGAGGGGTTATTCAGTTCTGTACCTGGAATTTAGGATGGATGAGGAATGGTATCTCTTTCTCTGCTCTCGATATTCCAGGCTGCCTGCGAGGGCTGCCCAGAAGCGCCGGTGCTGGGTCTCTCGGCTTGAGATAGCAGCGCGTCTCTCAGCGCGTCAGGAAGGCGGGGCTGCTGCCAGCGGGGTCTGCTTCTGCTCTCGGCTTCGGCAAGTATGGCTGCTCCGTCTTGTCACCACGCGTGTGTTTGCATAGGGCAAGGTCGGCAATATTTATACCTTAAAGGTGCCGGGATTGACGTAAGGATGGACATAGGTACGTCAATAAAGATGTCATACGACTTGCTCGTTAGCACATTCTTTACTAAAGTTCTCTGTGAAATCAAAACAATGGCCGCACGGATTTTCCAGGTTGTCATAGGTTTGATTTGTTATGAGAACGTCGTATGCCTTATCAGGGGCTGGAGGAATGTCGCTTGTCTAATTAGATCTCAAGCGTTATGACCTAATCAGATAACACGTTCCTGTGCCGTAGTGTGACTGCGTCAGATAACGGTATCTGCATCATGGGGGATTTCTTGCCTCATGGGCTGACTGTTAGTTAACTTGATAGTTAGTTTAACCAGAATAGGGTCAGGAATAGGGGGACTGATTCAGAACCTATAGAAATACACGACATTGTATTGCTCTGATTAAGCAAGTACAACTTTTGCACCAGCAGGAGAAAGAAGTTGTGCCGGAACCTCTGTAGACTCCAGGGAATGATCTCAAGCCGGGGCAGAGTGGGTCATAGTACACATTATAGAGGACAAATTGTCTGCAGCAGAAGTGGAAAGATTTGGTACAAATTCTGCTGGTGAACAGCCCAGGAATCAAATGTTCTAATTATAAATACTGGATACATAGCTCTTGTGTGAAAAGAGACCCTGCATCAGCGTGTCAAGAACAGGTTGCACGTGGACCAGAGTTACCACAAACAGTGTATATCAACAAACCCCGATATCATTTGAGACCAAAAGTGCAAAGGAACTATAAAGAATAATAAAAATAGATAAAGGTCTCATACATGCTAGAAACATCTGTGAGCCTTATATGTACATACTTTGGGGAGATAATCGATAGAGATAGAAAAGAGAAGTTGAAAGAAGTAAAAAGGATAATTTATACTAAACAGGCTTGTATTATGATATTATAATTTTCGATGTGTTGCTTAATAATGTGTGCCATACTCACCTATGAAATTGTAATGCCTGTCATATTGCTTATGTCAACTCCCATATTAAAAGATGTCCATAATCATCACCATGAGGAATATAAAGACAATGTTGGTATACAGCCTATGAATGCATATCACAGGGAAGGGAATGTTTCAGGTTGTTTGATATGTTTGAAACTCCCAGCAAAATTTAGAAAACGGAATACCTTTATTATAACTTCCTTTTTTATACAATATTTCCTGTTTTAATTGATATAACCTGGCAATTACTTGGGTTCCAAGAAGCAAATAAACTCACGTAAAAAACCTATGTTGAAGTAATAGTTTACTGAGGCCAGTTCATAATAAGGGTGAGAGTTTGGAATACAGAGAGTTGCTATATTTTAATATCATGTCTGGAAGATCTAGGAATTTCCTTATGCAGCTGAATAACTCATAAATAGAAGACACCAATACTCCATATCTTAAGTTAAATGCTAAGACGTGAGGAAAATAATGTAAACTTGTCAAAGGGTCACAGACATTATAAAAGTCTATCACAGTGAGGGACAGTATGTAAAGCTACATTTGCGCTTATCAATAGTTCATGACCTAGCATAATGTGGTATTCTTGTCATTGCAATGTCATTCTCCTTTGTTGCCTAGTAGCCATGTTCCATGTTAGAAGCTTTTCTGTATAGCATGTTGGTTATTGAATGTTTAGTCAGTTGCTGTTGGGAGTTGGAGGATGAGGTCTTATTAAAAGGAGCTACATTAAAGACCATTCTACAGGACTACTTTCTACTGTCTTTCCTTCCGAGGATACATACCTCATATACCTCTGTATGCTGGGGATCAAATCGATTGGATATGTGGAGTGAACGCCTAAATGGTCACCTTTAAATTGAGCAGGTACTTGTTACCGTGGAATAATATTTCTCTGTGTCAGACATCACAATAGAGACAGTATGAATTATCTGACGGTGGATTTTACACAAGTGAGGTGGATGCTGAGCATAAACCAGGCCCCAAACAGATTAGTAGAAAAAGAAGTACAAATACAACAATCAGCTATTCCAGAAAGCCTAGGATTCACTTTCCTAAACTCCCTGGCTGTTCTCCTATCTTTTTCAAAAGTCCTGGTTGCCCATCTTGTGCTCTCCCTGTGAAACCATTGCGATATCAAATATAAAATCTTATGTATACCGTGTAATATCAGGTGTAAACGTGCAACACTGTACGTTGATTATCTTACAGCCCCCACCATATATTGTTAAGATCAAATTGAAAGCCATTCTGTTCTGCCGAATAATGCATCATATTGCCCTAATTTATTCAGTAATATTAATAGTTGAACTTGATTCCTTATTCTTACCGCATTTGATGCTCCCCCCTACTGGAGAACTGTTAGACCTGGCATCTTTTGACGTGTTTCCCATGTCTTTTTGCTTTCGGGCTCCTTTTTTAATGGTATGTTGGACTTTGTTTTACTGGCTTAGTGCCTCTGCACACTTCCTCACTGATGTTCAATGTTGAAGTGCAAGTGCTCCTACTGTAAATCGTGTTTATGGATTTTTGTTTCCGTGGTTGGCTTATTTGATTTACTACTAAGTCCCTAATACAATGGACTGTGTGTGCCCAGGGCCTGTAAATCAAATGTTGGTAGTGGGCCTGCTGCACTGATTGTGCCATCCACAGAAGTAGCCTTTTAAAGGGTTCTGAGACCTGACACTGCAGTGTCTGCATGCAGTTGTTACTGCCATGTAGACCTGGCAAGTACTCCTACTTGCCAGTCCTAACCTTCCCTTTTCTTGTATTATAGGTACCCCTCAGATAGGCCCAAGGTACCACCATGGGCAGGGTACAGTGTATGGGAATGGTAGGACATATCCTAGTCTGTCCTGATAGTGAAATACTACCAATTTAGTTTTTCACTAGTGAAAGGCAATCTGTCCCATAGGCAAACATGGGAGTTGCTTTGTAAAATCGTAACAGTCTAACTTTCCATTGGAAAATGATAGGAAAATTGAGTTTTGGCTCTCTGAACTCAGAATTTGATAACACATCTTTTTACGGAGATGCTTTTTAATTGATGTGTTTGAAAATGCAACTTTTAGAAAGTAGGCATGAGGTACCATCCCGTCCTACCCCGCAGCCTTGGCCTACCAATGCCAGAGCCATTGTCTCCGGTTCATCAGCCAACGACAGCACTTTCGTAAGGACGATGCTGCTTGCACTGTGACCTGCCAGTAATGCAATGAGCACCGCACCACTTTGCACTGCAGCCCTGGGCTAATTGGCAAAGTTGGACAGCCGTCGCTGAGCCACTGCCTGCACTGTGACCTGAGGGCACCACACACCGCACTGATGCACTTCGCACCACATCACCGATGCTCGCCCACGCCAGTGCTCCTTAATTCAACTGCACAGAGTTTGTACTGCAACGCTTGTGACTTCAAGGGCCCGATAAATCCTGTACTGACCTCCAGAACCAACACCTGCTGACACTCTCACTTCAGAGCTCACCGCGAGGCCCGACACCTTACATTTCTAATGTTACTGTTTTGCGGGTTTTCCCAGCACAGTACTAGACCTGTGATGCCTCAGTCAGCCAGAACTGTTTGGATTCGTTGTTCATGATTCCTTGATAGCCCCGAACAGAGCTATTGCCTTCAAGGAACTGTATTTTAAGTCTATTTTTCCTTTCTGATATTTCTAAAAACTGCATGGTGAATTATTATCATTTTTGGTCTTGTTTTGCACAGATAAAATATTGGATATTTTTCTAAAACTGGTGTGGTGTCCTTTTGTAGTGTTTTCACTGTATTACTGCTGGTTATGTGCAAATGCTTTACACACTGAAAAATTCCGAAAGCGTCTTCCCTTGCATACCTCTTTTGGCAGTAGTAGTGGATGTTCCTTAATTGTTTGTTTTGATATATATGTGATGATACTAAAGCTAGATAATAGGAACCATCCGACCCAGCTGTTAAGGAGAAGTTAGCCTTCTTTCCACAAACATGATACATATCTAAGGAACTATCACATTGTTACGCATTCATTCCTCTTTCATGTCAAAAGCGTGCATGCATTACATTCTCTAACCTTTAACTCCCTTGCAGGCTATGCAGAGCGCCCCTGCCTTTTCACGCCATAGTTTCAAAGCTGGATTATTTAGTAGGGAAGCATTCTCCTTCAAAGTCTGTTCATAATGGAACCTTAACACATCCATTTGTATATTCAAGAAATGCCTAGCAGCTAAAAGTGATTTTCCACTTCAGACAACATGCATTGCACATCTTTATGCATTGTAAATTGTATTCCCCCTAGCTTCCCATCTAACCCTTTAAATTCTTGATTCAGTGTTCAATGTCCCTGGTATCTGGGTATAACAAAGACAAGTAAATAACATATGACAATGGAAAAGAAAGTGGTATTTGCACATGGGTAAGGAGGCGGGCATGTGAGTGCACACTCAATAGTTGGACACATTTATAATTGATTGTAAGTTTGGAGCAGCTGGACATGTGTTTTCTTTACATTCATTTTGGAAATGGTAGATTGTTTCTTTTGAAGCTTTTCTGGGGTGGAGGAGTTGTCATTTTTAAAGGATGGACCATTGGCATCAGCAATGCCAGGATCAGTCAAATTATGCAGGTGGCATTTGAAGACCATTGTTTTTCTCATAGGCTTGTGGCACCTCCACCCTTTTATTGGATTTTTGTGATTCTTCCACCTGCCTGGGGGCCTTTTCACCCTCCACATTACCTTTTTTTTAATTGAATGTATTATAGGCTACTTCAATTTTGGGAAATGTGTATTCTTGTGTTTTCTAAAAAGGTGCTCGTTGTGAGATGGTGGACATATTAGAACATAAGTTCCATCTATTCACTCAATGACGTGGGAATTGAGCAAATCTATAAAACTGTAACTTTGATACTTGTTACTCTTGTGAAGTTCCTGGTAAAGTAATATAAGAATCATTTCTCATTGGCATATCATTAAGGAGGCCCTGAAAAATCTACGTAGTGCATTTTCTGAAACCCCTTGCTGGAGCAATCACAATTTGGTATCTCCCGAGGCTAAGCGGGGTACTGCCAGTGGATAGCGGAGGGGATAAAATTACTATTCCCACTCCAGCGAGTGAAACAGTAGGGAAACTGTTGGATAGTGAATGGTTAAAAATTACTATTCCTACTCCAGATATTGCAAGAGTAGGGAAAGTGTTGGATAGCGGAGGAGAATAATTTACTATTCCCACTCCAGGAAGTGCAACAGTAGGGAAAGTGTTGGATAGCATAGGGGTAAAAATTACTATTAATATTACTATCAAGAAGCCAACGGCCAATCCAACAGACCTGAAAAACTACTGACCCATCTCTCTCCTCCCCTTCTCGGCCAAAGTCTCCGAAAGACTCGTAAACGCCCAGCTGACAGCCTTCATCGAATAGAACTCCATCCTAGATGTCTCACTATCTGGATTCTGCCGCAACCACAGCACCGAGATCACCCTCCAGCCGCCATGTTCGACACACTGACTGTCCACTGCCTGCCTGATGCGGATTTGTGGATCGCCAATTTGTAAACCGATGGCACAGGGTAAAAGCCTGCCTGTAATTGATGATGGAAAAACACAACAGTAAGTGTTAAAGACACTTCGGAGAAAAATATATATATGGCACGCTGTGTAGTGCAAAAATTATACTGTCACTTTCAGAGATGACAATCCCCAAAATCTAGAACACCCCACATTACCCTCCCAAAAATGTGCAAAATACTGCTGCTACCTCTCAGAGGCCTAATTTCAAATCGTGCCTAAACGCACTCAGAAAGTATGCCCAAAACCCCCCTTTCCCACCATGGATTATCTTCAAACCACTTGCAATCAAAATTAGACATTCCAACAAGTGTTCCAAGACCCCACCCAGTCGTAAAAATCTAGAACCCCCGCCCAAACACATGCAATACAATACTGCTAACCCTAACGATCCCTAAGTTAAGAATAGTGGCAAAGGCTTTCTTTAACTAGGCCAAATCCCCCCTTTCCCACCATGGATTTTCTTCAAACCACTTGCAACCAAAATTACACATTCCCACGAGTGCTCTAAGACCCCAGAACCCAGTTGCAAAAATCTAGAACACTCTCAAACACATGCAATACTGCTGCCAGTGCTAACCCTATCAAGCCCTAAGTTAAAAAAAGTGCCAAAACGCTTGGATTTTCTCCAAACAAATTTTATCCTGTATTAGACCTTCCCAGCAATGCCCCAAGACCCGCCAACCCATCCGCAAAAAAGCAGAACACCCCCAAACAGGCAAAAAGCAAAAATGGAAAATCTCATACTTAGAATCGGCCTTCTTTCAATTCTGTCCAAACGCGCTGTGCAGCTAGGCCATAACTCCCGTTTTCCATCATGGATTTCCTGAAAAACAAATGCAATCAAAATTAGACTGTGCCAGCAGTGCTCCCGGACCCCAAATCCCACCCCAAACACCAGGAACCCCCCCAAACAGCACCCCAAAGACAATCAAGTGAGCAAAAACGCAAAAACTTTTTCAACTCCGATTTTCTCCAAAACACTTTTATCCGGTATTAGACCTTCCCAGCAATGCCCCCCAGACCCGTCAAACTAGGCGGAAAGAAGTAGAAGACCATCAAACAGGCAAAAAGCAAATATACAAAAATGGGGACTTAGAATTTTTCAGGCAAATTTCCAAAATCACTCCGCGCGCGCTCTGCAGCTAGGCCCTAACTCCCCTTTGCCACCATGGATTTGCTTCAAACCTCTTGCAATCAAAAGTATCCATACCCAGCGTTGCTCCCAGACCCCAAAACCCACCACCACACACCAGGAACCCCCCAAACAGCACCCCAAAGGCAAGCAAGTGAGCAAAAACGCAAAAACTTTTTCAACTCCGATTTTCTCCAAAACACTTTTATCCGGTATTAGACCTTCCCAGCAATGCCCCAAGACCCACCAACCCACCCGCAAAAAAGCAGAACACCCCCAAACAGGCAAAAAGCAAAAATGGAAAATCTCATACTTAGAATCGGCCTTCTTTCAATTCTGTCCAAACGCGCTGTGCAGCTAGGCCACAACTCCCGTTTTCCACCATGGATTTCCTGAAACACAAATGCAATCAAAATTAGACTGTGCCAGCAGTGCTCCCAGACCCCAAAATCCACCCCCAAACACCAGGAACCCCCCCAAACAGCACCCCAAAGACAAGCAAGTGAGCAAAAACGCAAAAACTTTTTCACCTCCGATTTTCTCCAAAACACTTTTATCCGGTATTAGACCTTCCCAGCAATGCCCCAAGACCCGCCAACCCACCCGCAAAAAAGCAGAACACCCCCAAACAGGCAAAAAGCAAAACCTTAGAAAGTGAGACTTAGCAAATTTCGGGCCAACCTGGATTTCAGTCCAAATGCGCTGTGCAGCTAGGCCCTAACTCCTCTTTTCCACCATGGATTTCCTGAAAAACAAATGCAATCAACATTAGACTGTGCCAGCAGTGCTCCCAGACCCCCGACCCAGCACCGCAAATCTAGAACACCCCCAAATAAACCCAAAAACCTGCAATACTGGTATATTGAAACATGACAAATTGCGCTGTTCAGAAAAAACAAACAGCAATTGGTTTCAACAGAGACAGACAGCCATTGCTGTCCACTGCATGCCATCTTCTCATTATTCATTACCTGTTCTACTTTATGTCCGCATCTTCTTCGGAAAGTGAGGGCCCACAGGGCAGCCTCTCCTGTAAATTTCAGAAGTAGGTCTGTCAACAATCAGCAAGCATGTAGTCAGTCAGTTATTTCAGTCCCACTTGAGGGGACTCGTCTACGAAGACAAAGTTTGTTTTTTCTCCATAATCCATCCATCTGCCTTGAGGGAAATGGATAGGGGGAGTCTGGAGGAGGAGGATAGAGGAGCATGATTGAGTTGTGAACTTGTGAACATCTGAATGCAGACTGCGGCACCTTCAAATCAATAAGTAAAATAAGATGAAGACAGTGCTGATGATGGACTTATTGTGATTAGGTGATTAGAGTTTTGTTGTGGTAAAAGTAGCAAAACAAAGAAAGACACACAGGAATAAAAGTGAATAAGTACGGAAAAAAGGAGTAATTTTCAGTCCTCGGTGTCAGGGAAGCAGAGCTCGTCCTCCAAGTCTATGAATTGAGACCGGAGTAGGTCTGTTGACCGAGAAGAACTTCCGTCGTCGTCACCAAAAGTCGGTGTCCTCTTCTTCCTGCGTGCATTCACGTATTTTGTAATCGGGTGGTATGAAGTGCTGATTCATCTTGATTATTGTTAACCTCTCCACATTTTTGGGCAAAAGGCGGGTCCTTTTTGAAGTAACAATGGCACCAGAAGCACTGAAAACACGTTCAGAAGACACGCTTGCGAGTGGGCAAGACAAATAATTTAGAGCCAGGTTGGTGATCAGTCGCCATTTTGAGCTTTTTGTATACCAATATCCCAATGGGTTCTCATTATGACAGACCTCTGTTGGGTCATCCAGATAGGCCTGCACCACCGACTCAAGGTTCTCCAGGGTTGATCCACTTTGCGTACCATCTGCGACCTTTTCATCAGTGGACCGAGCTAACCCTTGCTGAGTTAGCCAATTCCCTTCCGACAATATTTGTTTGCGGCCTGGTGCAGGTGAGGATGATGATATGGTTGCTGGTGTCGTTAACGGCTGTGAGGGAAAGTGACTCCCTTCGGCCACGGATTGAGAAGTGGAACTTGACGCCGGATGGCCTACTGATTCAGTTGTACTTGTGCTGCCTCCTTGAAGGTTCTGCCGGTCTTTTTCGAACCGAGTGGCTGACACAGCTAGCCAATGTTTGTACTTTGAAACATCTGCTTCAGAAAAAGGAATGAAAGTATTGGTGGGCAGTGCCTTTTTGTACCGTGGATCAAGAATAGTGGCACAAATGTAATGTTGTTCTGTATGTATCTTTTTAAGCCTTTCATTGTCAAGTAGGCGCCATAATAAATTCTCCGCCAAACCATATGCTTCTCGCTTTTCACAATCATCTCGGAACGTTGAAGACACCTCCTTCAGTTGGTGCTCTAGCATGCGCAACAATGGGATAGCTTTGCTCATAGAACAGTCCTCCCTGCTGACTAAACGCGTGAAGATCCCAAAAGGACGAAGCATGTCTGTCAGGCTTGCAATTAGCTTCCATTCCTCCAACTCTAGCATCAAGTCTTTGTGAGTAGAACCCAGTTTAAAGACAAACTCATGCATTACCTCCCACTGCTCAGACAAACGCTCAAACATGTAAAAGGTTGAGTTCCAACGTGTTGCCACCTCCTGGATTAATCCTTTGACTGGCAGTTTACGTTCATATTGAAGGCCCCTCAGCTGCTTCCGGGCCTTAAAAGAATGGTTGAAATGTGCGCAGATTTTTCGGCAGATGGTCAGTACTTTGACGACTGGCTCTTCTGTTTTCAAGAAGGCTTGCACCACGATGTTAATACTGTGCGCCAAACACGGCACTCTGAAATAGCCACCTTCCTGCATGGCCTTAACTATATTACTGCCATTATCCGTGGAAACATAACCAACTGTGCGGTTTCTTGGAGGCAGCCATTCATTAACCTTCCTGTTAAACTCCTCCAAAAGGTTAGGTGCAGTGGGAGATTTCTCCATGGCAAACATGCCTACTGTTGCATGTTTGCGAGTAGCTTGAAAAACTTCCTCCGTGTCAACATCTTTGTGTTTTAACTGTTTTTCGACCCCTGCAAAAGAGACCCAGTGTGCAGTGATGCACATGTAATCAAGGGCTTGGCAACTGGTCCACATGTCTGTTGTCATGTGGATAGTGTGAACAGCACTCTTCAGAATAGCTGCGCCAATCACCTCCAGCACATCTTGATGTAGTGCTGGAACAGCAACCCTTGCAAAATAGGACCGGCTAGGAACCTTCCATTTAGGGCAGACTGTTGCCACCAATTCATGAAAACCCACCCCTTCCACGAAAGAGAAAAGGAGAAGGTCCAGCGCTAGCCAGCTTTCGTTATGCAGACGCACCGTTGGGTGGTTGCGTTCAAATGGCGCATCCGACCAAAACATGCTGCTAATGGTGCGCTGGACCGTTTTACGTGATGATGATGATGATGCAGACTTCAAACCAGTTAGGCTCATTGATTTAGTTTTTTGCATTGGTGTCTGTCCCAGACTCTTAGTGTGCCTCATACATGTTGCAGGGGTAGAGGATGTGGGCGCTACCACTGCAGTGCTGCTGCCAGGGGTACTGGGTGTGCCAGAAAAAATGTCTGTCGCTTCTTCACTTCCCCCCTGCACGATCTGCCTCACGTCATCATCAGATTCAATATCAAGGGATACATTTGGATTTGTTTTGGTTTTGCCTTCCTCAATGTCACTTAGGTGCTTATACCACTGGATAGCGTGGTGTTTTTTGAGATGACCTCTCTGGCCTCCGGTACCATAGTTGGTACCAAGCTTACCCCGACTAACTGATACTTTACAAATCGAACAAACGACCATGTTTTCCGCCTTTTTGCTAACAGTAAAGAAGTCCCAAACTGGGGACTGAAGATGTCTGCTGGTGGTGGAGGCGCTACTTTGACTTTCAATGCCAGATGAAGTGGAGGATGGGCGTGGCTGAATTTGTTTCTGATGTTCACTTACATCACCACTACTTGAGGTAATGGAGGTCGAGCTGGATGGAGGTCCCTGCCGGCCCTTCTGACGAGAAAATATGGAAGCTGGAGGTCGTGTTGGTGTTGTAGTTAACTGCGTTGGTGGTGGTACCAGTGCCACGCCGACCACATCCCGCTCAGCAGCCATTCGGGCTAGGGTTAAAATGTTTGTCTGCTGCATGCCCGCTGTGGCTGGAGTGACATCTGTGAGGACTGGGTCATCGTCAGACTCTTCATCAGCAGCAGAAGGCACCACTTCTTGTTCATCGTCAGCAACCATAAGTCGAAGCCTTGCGGGAACCTTCCTTCTCGGCTTAGCTACCTTTGTCGGCTCAAGGTCATCAGAATGAAGGGGGCTTGAAGAAGAACTTGTAGTAGTAGCAGCCCTCCTTAACCTTTTTCTTGCTGGGGATCTGGAAGACAATGGATCATCCTCAGGAGGAGTGGCTTCCTCGGATGATTCTTCCACTTGAATATCAATTTCCTGATGTGCCCCTACTTCTGAAGGAACAAGCGTTGTAGGCAGTTGTGCCGCTCCATGAACCTCTAGTGGCACCTCTCCATGCACCTCTACTTGTGCCTCTCCTTGTGCATGTACTTGCGCCTCTCCTTGCCCATGTACTTGCGCCTCACCTTGCCCATGTACTTGCGCCTCTCCTTGCCCATGTACTTGCTCCTGTCCTTGCCCATGTACTTGCGCCTCTCCTTGCCCATGTACTTGCTCCTCTCCTTGCCCATGTACTTGCGCCTCTCCTTGCCCATGTACTTGCGCCTCTCCTTGCCCATGTACTTGCGCCTCTCCTTGCCCATGTACTTGCACTTGTACTAGTTGCACTTGTGGTTGTCGTTGTGGCTGTGATTGTTGGACACTCGCCAGCTGAGTTACACCCGGCGTTGATTGGATGGTACTTTCTTGTGATGAGCCAACATCACTGGTCGATGGTGATTGAACAACCAAAGTGGCTGCCGCAGCAGCACTCATGGTCTTGGACCTAACTTGGCGTGGTGGCATGACCCCAATGAGGCGGAGGTGCTGCTTCCAGCTTGGTCCCCGGCGGACACCGCTGCTGCTGCAGGCGTAGTTTTTTTTTTCTCCCAAAAAAGGTGTCGGTGGGCACACCCGTCTCCTTGGTAGGTGATGCCACTTGCTTCTTCTGCTCCTTCTTACTGGCAGTGGCACTGGCAACTTTCTCCACTGAGGCTCTACAGCCACCTTTCTTTGGGCCCATCTTCTTCAGATGTCAGAACAGCAGGCCGCATGAGTTGCAGAGTTGTCTTGTCTGTGGCCACACGTGACGTCGCGTGACGTTGTGCTGCACACACCGCTGCAGGACTTCTTCCTGGCACTGGTGGTTCTCTTGTGCACCTAAAAGCAATGGAAGACAGAGGAACATCAGTTATACACCCCAAAAAGTCGAAAAAGACATAAAAATCACCACAATCCCATGCCTTCCATGCCCTCAATGATGTTTAAATTCAAGACACCCCACAGAAAGACTAGGCCCATGCACCACTGAGTACCCCTGGGCATAATGGGTGAAAGCTAGGCAACACTGGTGCAGGCCTGAGAACACTGCCTGCCTTCAAAATGGCCCCTTGCCCCCCAGCACATGGCCAGGCCCTGCCTGTACCAGCACTCAAAATGGCCCCCACCCACATGCCCAGTCCCCACCAACACCCCCAAAAATCGAAAAACACATAAAAATCACCACAATCCCATGCCATCCATGCCCTCAATGAAGTTTAAATTCAAAACACCCCACAGAAAGACTAGGCCCTTGCACCACGGAGTACCCCTGGGCATAATGGGTGAAAGCTAGGCAAAATGGGTGCAGGTCTGAAAACACTGCCTGCCTTCAAAATGGCCCCTTGCCCCCCAGCACATGGCCAGGCCCTGCCTGTACCAGCACTCAAAATGGCCCCCACCCACATGCCCAGTCCCCACCAACACCCCAAAAATCGAAAAACACATAAAAATCACCACAATCCCATGCCATCCATGCCCTCAATTATGTTTAAATTCAAGACACCCCACAGAAAGACTAGGCCCATGCACCACTGAGTACCCCTGGGCATAATGGGTGAAAGCTAGGCAAAATGGGTGCAGGCCTGAGAACACTGCCTGCCTTCAAAATGGCCCCTTGCCCCCAGCACATGGCCAGGCCCTGCCTGTACCGGCACTCAAAATGGCCCCCACCCACATGCCCAGTCCCCACCAATACCCCAAAAATAGAAAAACACATAAAAATCACCACAATCCCATGCCATCCATGCCCTCAATGATGTTTAAATTCAAGACACCCCACAGAAAGACTAGGCCCATGCACCACTGAGTACCCCTGGGCATAATGGGTGAAAGCTAGGCAAAATGGGTGCAGGCCTGAGAACACTGCCTGCCTTCAAAATGGCCCCTTGCCCCCCAGCACATGGCCAGGCTCTGCCTGTACCGGCACTCAAAATGCCCCCCACCCACATGCCCAGTCCCCACCAACACCCCCAAAAATCGAAAAACACATAAAAATCACCACAATCCCATGCCATCCATGCCCTCAATGATGTTTAAATTCAAGACACCCCACAGAAAGACTAGGCCCATGCACCACTGAGTACCCCTGGGCAAAAGGCCCCAACAACAGCCAAAAAATCGAAAAACACATAAAAATCACCACAATCCAATGCCATCCATGCCCTCAATGATATATACATTCAAGACACCCCACAGAAAGACTAGGCCCATGCACCACTGAGTACCCCTGGGCAAAAGGCCCCAACAACAGCCAAAAAATCAAAAAACACATAAAAATCACCACAATCCAATGCCATCCATGCCCTCAATGATATATACATTCAAGACACCCCACAGAAAGACTAGGCCCATGCACCACTGAGTACCCCTGGGCAAAAGGCCCCAACAAAAGACAAAAAATCGAAAAACACATAAAAATCACCACAATCCAATGCCATCCATGCCCTCAATGATGTTTACATTAAAGAGACCCCACAGAAAGACTAGGCCCATGCACCACTGAGTACCGCTGGGCATAATGGATGAGAGCAAGGCACATTGGATGCAGGACTATGGCCCAAAGCACACTGCCTGGATTCAAAATGGCCCCTTGACCCCCACCACATGGCCAGGCCCTAACTGTACCAGTCCTCAAAATGGCCCTCACCCACATGGCCATGCCCCATCAACACCCCAAAACATCGAAAAACACACAGAAATCACCACAATCCAATACCATCCATGCCCTCCATGATGTTTACATTCAAGACACCCCACAGAAAGACTAGGCCCATGCACCACTGAGTACCCCTGGGCAAAAGGCCCCAACAACAGCCAAAAAATCGAAAAACACATAAAAATCACCACAATCCAATGCCATCCATGCCCTCAATGATGTATACATTCAAGACACCCCACAGAAAGACTAGGCCCATGCACCACTGAGTACCCCTGGGCAAAAGGCCCCAACAACAGCCAAAAAATCGAGGTTTATGCTTCCTGCGGTGGATTTCTTGTGCAGAATTGCAATTTTTGTAATTTCGCGAACGCGAGCTGTTCAAATCTCCCACCGGAAGTCAGCTGCGCGCCGTCGCGGGCATTTATGACGTACTCACGTTGTCAAACTCTCGCCGTGCAAGATGGCAAGCCGCGATGACGTAATTGCGTTCGAAAAACTCTCGCGCGATCACGCAGCAAGATCGAAAATGGCGCAGCACACGCAAAAACGGGAGAAAAACAACTCGGCAGGCTCAGAGTCAACGCCGCGCGCGCGATATTGTATTTTTCAAGCGCGACCAAGCAAAATAATTCGGAGTTTGCGAATTTGCGGATTATTGGGCTATTTCGCGCAAATTTGCCAGCGAAACGGATTTTACGCCCACGCTTAGTCAGGAAGGACCGCCAACCCTGCCCGGGAGGAGGAATCGCCATCGTCCACAAATCCACCCTCCGCTTGAGCACCCTCCCCGATGGGTCCACAGACATGATGGAAAATCTACACTTCAAGATACAGACCAACCCTACAATCACCCTCCGAGGGACCCTCATCTACCGAACCCCTGGACCTCGTGGACCACTCGCCAACTCCATCACAGACCTCATCTCCCCGCATGCATCGCTTCCACCAACTACACCCTACTGGGAGATCTCAACTTCCACTTCAACAACCAACTGAACCCCAACACCACATCCCTCCTGGACAACCTCCACATTGGACTCTGCCAAATTGTGACCGAACCTATGCACTCAGCAGGACAAACCCTCGACCCCATCTTCACAACCAGCACATGGAACCCCCACTAACCAGCCCGACACCCCGAAGCCAACGCTTGACAGACCTCACCACCAAAGACACACTGAAGATGATGAAGTCAATCCACTCCGGGGCGCCCACAGACCCCTGCCGCCACCACATCTTCAACAGAGCCATCCACACATCGCACCCATGCTCTGCCACACCATCAACCGCTCCCTGGCGACCACCTTGTTCCCCGACAACTGGAAACACGCCAAAGTCAACCCCCTCCTGAAGAAACCCTCGGCAGACCCCACCGACCTCAAAAACTACAGACCCATCTACCTGCTCCCGTTCACTGCGAAAGTCATCAAGAAAGCAATCACCAGCCAACTCGCCACATTCATCGAAGAGCACAACATAATCGACTCCTCCCAATCCGGCTTCAGGAAAAGCAACAGTACAGAAACCTCCCTCCTCGCTGCAATAGACAAGATCCCCACCCTATTGGACAAAGGAGAAACAGCAGCCCTCATCCTCCTTGACCGCTCTGCGGCTTTCAATAGTCTCCCACTGCACCCTAGGATGCAGACTTCATGACGCAGGGATCCAGGACAAGGCCCTCGACTGGATTAGCTCCTTCCTCTTTGGCAGAACGCAGTGGGTCAGACACCCCTTTTCCTCTCGGACCCGACACCAACCACCTGCGGAGTCCCTCAGGGGTCGTCCCTCAGCCAGACGCTCTTCTACATCTACATGGCTCCGCTCTCCCCCATCGTCGGAACCTACGGACTCAACAATGTGTCATACGCAGACAACCCCCAACTCATCCTCTCCCTATCCAACAAACCCAACACCGCCAGACAAAACTTTCTAGAAGGTATGGAAGCTGTCGCCAAATGGCTGAAAAACAGCTGCCTACAACTAAACAACAACAAGACGGAGGTACTCATCATGGGCCCAAACCCCTACGCCTGGAACAACACCTGGTGGCCCTCGCCCTCTAAAACCCGCCCACTCCCACGGACCATGCACGCAACAAGGGAATCAGCCTGGACTCCGAGCTCAAAATGGACTGCCAGATCAACTCCGTCTCGTCGGTACACAGTCAAAATATCGAGTATTTAATTTCGACCTACCAAAATATCGTGTTTGAAATTTCGAAGGTACAGAATATCGATGTCAAGAATATCGTAGGACAGAATATCGACCCTAAGGTGAGTAATATCAAAATTATTTATATCGATGTAAGTAATATCGATATCACAAATATCGATATTTTTATTATTTTTATGTTTTTTATTATGTATGTGTTATATATTTCTGTTAAATATTTAAATAAATGTATATTATATGTGTATTATTTATATATATTAATAAATTTATTTTTAAGTAAATTATATGTTTTAGTACCGGAGTGGGTTGTGGGTTTATAGGGGAATAGGGTGGGAAGTAATTTAATTGTAAATAATTAATGATTTTTTTATGTATAATTATTTTTTTATTGAATTATTAATTGGCAATTCATTATTTTAATTGATAAATTAATTATTTAACTGGTAATTAATGTTAATTTTTATTAAATGTTATGTTTTAGTACCGGAGCGGTTTGTGGGTTTATAGGGGAATAGGGTGGGAAGTAATTTAATTGCAATTAATTAATTTTTTTTATGTATAATTAATTTTGTAATTAGTTATTAATTGGCAATTAATTATTTAAATTGATAAATTAATTATTTTATTGGTAAATAATGTTAATTTAAATTAACGTTATGTTTTAGTACCGAAGCGTGATGTGGGTTTATAGGGGTATTGGGTGGGAAGTAAATTAATTGTAAATATTTAATTATCTATACATTTTTTGTTATGGATAATTAATGTATTAATTAATTATTAATTGGAAATTAATTATTTTAATACATAATTAATTTATTTAATTGGCAATTAATATTTGTAATTTGTAATTATTTTTTAATCTGTAGAAAAATTCATTACTTAATTGGTAAACATTTTTTAAAAATGTATTGTATTTAGAATATTGTTTTTTAATTGTGATTTAAATTTAAACAATAAATATTATTTTGATGATAAATAGTTTATTTTTTTATATTTATTATTTGGGGAGTAATATTTAATAATTATTATTTATTGGTGTTTGTTGTTAAATTATTGTCAATTAATTATTCAAATGTTATTGGTTTTATTAATTATTAATAGTTTTTTATTGCTGTTGATGTATTAAAATAAATAATTATACATTATTTCAAATATGAACATTATTTATAAGTATGTTAAAATAAAATTCTACGCTATTAAACGCTTTCCCTACTGTTGAACCCTCTGGAGTTGGAATAGTTATTTTTCTCCCTACGCTATCCAACACTTTTCCTACTGTTGCACTCTTTGGAGTTGGAATAGTAATTTTACCCCTACGCTATCCAACGATTTCCCTACTGTGGCATCCTCTGGAGTTGTAATAGTAATTTTTACCCGTACGCTATCCAACGCTTTCCCTACTGTTGTACCCTCTGGAGTTGGAATATTAATTTTTACCCGTACCCTATCCAACGCCTTCCCTACTGTTGCACTCACTTGAGTGGGAATAGTAATTTTTACCCCTACGCTATCCAACATTCTCCCTACTGTTGCACCCTCTGGAGTTGGAATAGTAATTTTTCCACCTACGCTATCCAACGCTTTCCCTACTGTTGCACCCTTTGGAGTTAGAATAGTAAATTTTCCCCCTACGCTATCCAACGTTCTCCCTACTGTTGCACCCTCTGGAGTTGGAATAGTAATTTTTACCCGTACGCTATCCAACGCTTTCCCTACTGTTGCACTCACTGGAGTGGGAATAGTAATTTTTACCCACCCGCTATCCAACGCTTTCCCTACTGTTGCACTCTCTGGAGTGGGAATAGTAATTTTTCTCCCTACGCTATCCAACTCTTTCCCTACTGTTGCACTCTTTGGAGTTGGAATAGTAATTTTAGCCCTACGCTATCCAATGATTTCCCTACTGTTGCACCCTCTGGAGTTGGAATAGTAATTTTTACCCGTGTGCTATCCAATTATTTCCCTACTGTTGCACTCACTGGAGTGGGAATAGTAATTTTTACCCACCCGCTATCCAACACTTTCCCTACTGTTGCACTCTCTGGTATGGGAACAGTAATTTTTCCCTCTACGCTATCCAACTCTTTCCCTACTGTTGCACCCTCTGGAGTTGAAATAGTAATTTTTCCACCTACGCTATCCAACGCTTTCCCTACTGTTGCACCCTTTGGAGTTAGAATAGTAAATTTTCCCCCTACGCTATCCAATGTTCTCCCTACTGTTGCACCCTCTATAGTTGGAATAGTAATTTTTCCACCTACGCTATCCAACGCTTTCTCTACTGTTGCACCCTTTGGAGTTAGAATAGTACATTTTCCCCCTACGCTATCCAACGCTTTCCTTACTGTTGCACCCTCTGGAGTTGGAATAGTAATTTTTACCCGTACGCTATCCAACGCTTTCCCTACTGTTGCACTCACTGGAGTGGGAATAGTAATTTTTACCCACCCGCTATCTAACGCTTTCCCTACTGTTGCACTCTCTGGAGTGGGAATAGTAATTTTTCTCCCTACGCTATCCAACTCTTTCCCTACTGTTGCACTCTTTGGAGTTGGAATAGTAATTTCAGCCCTACGCTATCCAAGGATTTCCCTACTGTTGCACCCTCTGGAGTTGGAATAGTAATTTTTACCCGTGTGCTATCCAATGATTTCCCTACTGTTGCACTCACTGGAGTGGGAATAGTAATTTTTACCCACCCGCTATCCAACACTTTCCCTACTGTTGCACTCTCTGGTATGGGAATAGTAATTTTTCCCTCTACGCTATCCAACTCTTTCCCTACTGTTGCACCCTTTGGAGTTGGAATAGTAATTTGTACCCTTACGCTATCCAACCTTTTCCCTAATGTTGCACTCATTGGAGTGGGAATAGTACATTTTCTCCCTACGCTATCCAACGCTTTCCCTACTGTTGCACTCTCAGGTATGGGAATAGTAATTTTTCCCTCTACGCTATCCAACTCTTTCCCTACTGTTGCACGCTCTGGAGTTGGAATAGTAATTTTTCCACCTACGCTATCCAACGCTTTCCCTAATGTTGCACCCTTTGGAGTTAGAATAGTAAATCCCCCCCTACGCTATCCAACGCTTTCCTTACTGTTGCACCCTCTGGAGTTGGAATAGTAATTTTTCCCGCACGCTATCCAACGCTTTCCCTACTGTTGCACTCACTGGAGTGGGAATAGTAATTTTTACCCACCCGCTATCCAACGCTTTCCCTACTGTTGCACTCTCTGGAGTGGGAATAGTAATTTTTCTCCCTACGCTATCCAACTCTTTCCCTACTGTTGCACTCTTTGGAGTTGGAATAGTATTTTCAGCCCTACGCTAGGCAATGATTTCCCTACTGTTGCACCCTCTGGAGTTGGAATAGTAATTTTTACCCGTGTGCTATCCAATGATTTCCCTACTGTTGCACTCACTGGAGTGGGAATAGTAATTTTTACCCACCCGCTATCCAACACTTTCCCTACTGTTGCACTCTCTGGTATGGGAATAGTAATTTCTCCCTCTACGCTATCCAACTCTTTCCCTACTGTTGCACCCTTTGGAGTTGGAATAGTAATTTTTACCCTTACGCTATCCAACCTTTTCCCTAATGTTGCACTCATTGGAGTGGGAATAGTAAATTTTCTCCCTACGCTATCCAACGCTTTCCCTACTGTTGCACTCCCTGGAGTGGGAATAGTAATTTTTCCCCCTACGCTATCCAACGTTTTCCCTACTGTTGCACCCTCTGGAGTTGGAATAGTAATTCTTCCACCTACGCTATCCAACGCTTTCCCTACTGTTGAATCCTTTGGAGTTGGAATAGTAATTTTTCTTTTTACGCTATCCAACACTTTTCTTACTGTTGCACCCTCTGGAGTTGGAATAGTAATTTTTACCCATACGCTATCCAACGCTTTCCCTACTGTTGCACTCACTGGAGTGGGAATAGTAATTTTTACCCACCCGCTATCCAACGTTTTCCCTACTGTTGCACTCTCTGGGGAGGAACTAGTAATTTTTCCCCCTACACTATCCAACGCTTTCCCTACTGTCGAATCCTTTGGAGTTGGAATAGTAATTTTTACTCTTACGCTATCCAACGCTTTCCCTAATGTTGCACCCTCTGGAGTTTGAATTGTAATTTTTACCCTTACGCTATCCAATATTATTTATATTTATATATGTATTCAATATGTTACATAATGTTGTATTTAATTCATTTTTAAAATATTGAAAGCATATTTAATTGTTTTTATTTATTAAATATAATTATTTATAATTATTTATGTTATTATTTTATGAGTTTTGATGTATTTGTAATTTATAGTATTTGTTAATATTTTTTAGTTAATTAAAAAATGTATATATATTATTATTAAATAAGTATATATTATATATTGTATGTTTAATTTTAATTGAATGTTTAATAATACATATGTATTATTTATTCATTTTAAATATTATAACATATTTTTAAATAAGTTTAAATCATATATAAGTATTATTTACTTAATTTAACTATTTTTAATTTTTTTTTAAAACGATATTTTTAATTACGATATTTTTAACATCGATATTTTATTTTCGATATTTTTGTACTTACCCTGTTGTAGATAGGGTGTCGATATACTTGGCTTCGATATTCCAGCGTCGATATTTTGTCTGTCGATATTATGACCCTTGATATTCTGTCATAGATTCCGTCTCGTCCTCCTGCTTCCACACCCTCCTACGTAAGACCTTCAAATGGATCCCCCTTGAACACAGAAAGTCCGTCACTCACGCTCTGGTCACCAGCAGACTCGACTACGGCAACGCACTCTATGCTGGAATAAACAAAAACCTCACCCGCAAGCTACAGAACATCCAGAACGCCGTCGCAAAAGTGGTCCTCAGCCTGCCAAAACACTGCCACATCTCTCAGCACCTGTGCACACTCCACTGGCTCCCCATCGATGCAAGAGTCACCTTCAAGATGCTCACACACGCACACAAGGCCCTCCACAACACCGGACCAGCATACATGAATAGCCAACTCAAATTCCACGCACCCCAAAGGATCCTGCGATCAGCCCAGCTCTCTTCTGCCGTGGTCCAACGCAGCAGAAAAAACAGATCTGGAGGCTGCTCCTTCTCCTTCTTCGCGGCGGGGGCCTGGAACGCCCTTCCGCTCCACCTCAGACAGACAACATTGCTCCTCATCTTCGCAAGAGACCTCAAGACTTGGCTCTTCGACGGACCACCTTCTTGATGGACTAGAACCGGCAACCCCCACCCCCAGTGCCTTGAGACCCTTATGGGTGACTAGCATTAATCATTCTCAAATCTTGGATCGTCCACCAAGATACCCCATCAGCTTTGCACACAGGGAGAATTGGAGTGTTATATGGGTTTGAATCTATTCTTCTGATAATAACCTGATTCACCAAATTGTGTATCATAGGATCTGCTTCCTGTGATAAATCAAATAGTTTTTTTGTGGTAATTATGCTCCTACCTTCAACCTTACATGTACTCATGTACTGGCTAGGCACTGTGCAACTTCCTAATATCTCCACACTTCATCATCCAGAGTTCGCTCGTCACCATATTGCACAAATCTTCAGGTATGTCATTTAATTAAGGAGAGGTGAACACTATGCTCCAACCATTAAAATGATCACTTTACATCAGTATCTCTGGCTTGTATGACCACATCCTTAGATGCTCAATACACAATACATTGTTTTTAAATAAATGAATAATGCGTGGTCATGGCATCCATTGTCAAAACATACATGTTGTCAAAAATGCGTGGTTAAGGCCTGCAACATATTTCCCTGCGTTGTTCCGTCGTGCAACCTTGTAATCCTTCTATAGCGAGTGGCACTGTGTTAGATAGAGAGAGTTAGATAAGCCTGCAAGACAAACTTTTACCTGCAGATGAATATACCAAAAACATCAAGCCCAAACTTAGCACCCTCATATCTGTGTGCTCACACAATGATTGGGATTTTACAGTCATTTGAAAATGTACTATGCGTTTTTTACTACAAATCATGAGTATCAGTATGATGATAAACAACAGAAACAATCCAGGACATAATACACAAATTAGCACAAACGCTAGATAGGCCCCAGCCATATTGCATTATAAATCCCTACCCTTATACTATGGGCCATATGTATGAAGCTGTTTTGCGATCGAAAACACAGTGAATCGCAAAAACATGGTGTTGCGATTGCAAAACAGAAAATCCCTATGTATAAACGCCATCCTGAGTGCAAAATTGCTAATGGCAAAATTAGCGATTAGCAATTTTACGAGGCATAGATTCTACTAATATTTTTGCAGACTTGCTAACTGCGACACGCCAATTGCGAACATCACAATTAAGGAGTTCCTATATTGTGAATTCGCAAAATGAGATGCATGAAAATATCTCACGAAATTCGCAATTTTGCTAATCACAAATACCACCAAGTCTGAGCCGGCGGTAACCAGGTGCAACCTAATTAAAGAGACCCACAATGCCACAGGGGTTTTCCCACAATGCCTGGGCTGTACATGATAGGCAGGAGGCTGCGAATAGGAGCTGCTGCACAGAGAAGCAGACACGAGGAAAGGATCTTCAGAGCGTGCATTACCCTGTTCCAGCGGACTGTGGATGAGATCCATGTGAACTACAGGCTGGATGAAGACAGCATCCTGGACCTAATAGCGGAGCTCAAATCCATAATAGAACACCCCACATGCAGGACACACACCATCCCCACCCATGTACAGGTCTTGTGCTCACTGCACTTACTGGCATCAGGGACTTTTCTGGGGTTGATAGCCACAGCAGGAGGGGTCTCAGAGTGCACTGTTGCGCTTCTTCCATGCTTTCCTTGATGCAATGGAACAGAGGCTGCATCACCACATCAATTTCCCCAGCACACAACAGGCACTAGACAAGACCAAGCAGGAGTTCTACCAGATAGCACAATTCCCCCACATAGTCGAGGCGCGGTCTGCGTGTCACCGGGATTACTGGGCTGCCTTCCTCCTGCTCCTCTTGCCCTGACTGTTCTTCTGTGTGGGATGCATCCTCCCCTCCTGCCGTAAGTTCCTGTGTTTCGGGTGGTGCTGTGATTGTAAATGCACACATTAATTTGGTGTCCTGCCTCGCATAGGTTATGCAATAAATATTTCAGTTTGGAGTTACATGGGTTCTATCTATCTGTTTTTTTGCCTTTCCTGATACACACATTCTCATTGTACCTTACTGGGTGTCACTGCTCCACTGTTTGGTACATGTGACTACAACTCCCATAATGCATTGCTGGGTGTGCTAGTGTGCATGCACTGGAGTTGCATTCATGTTTGGTGCCTGGGTCTTTCCTGGGTGTGTGGGTGATGTGCTGATGTATCAGGGGAGTGTTAACATGCTTCTTACCTTGTCTGGTGTCTTGGGGGTCAGAGCTATCCAGGTCAGCCACGCCACTGACACTCTCCGGCAGCAGGGTGCCCTCAACCAACTTCCCAAAGGCGTAGAATCTGTAGCAGTGGAGGTCCCACCACCAGTCTTCCTTGCTTCAGCCAGCCTTGTAGACACCTTTTCTTTGGATCTCTTGCGCATATCATACCACCTTTTCCTGAGGTCTTCAACGGTGCAGTGGGTCACGCTGATGGCATTAACCTTCTCCTGTCTGTCTGCCCAGATTTTCCTTTTGCGTGCCTTTGGTACACGCAGTGATTGTTTGCCAAAATAGCTCACCACCATTTCTTGGATGAGCACCTCCTGCTCCCTTTCACTGAACTTTTGTTTTCTTTTTCTGGCATTCTCCTCCTGCTGCTTCTCTTGTGAGTCCATGTCTCCTTCGGTCAGATGCAGTGCACAAGTGGCTCTGCTCTCCTTCCAGCATCTCACTCAGCTGCTGGCAATCAGGTGCAGCATTGGCAGTCACAGTTCCTGGTTGTGATGTCATCAAGCTGTAACTGAATTGCCGATTAGCAGATTTTCAATTCCTTATTTGCGAAGTCGCAATTAAGGAATCGCAATTTAGGTATTTGCATTTATTTTCTGTGAATTTTTGAGAATTGTCAAATATTAGCAGACTTTTATTTACATCAGATTTTGCGATGCTCAAATTGCGATTTGAAGGAAATCGCAATTTGAGATTCGCAAAATCCGATTTTGATACATATGGCCCTGTATACCTTACCCAAGTGTGTCAAGACTAATGCTTATAGCTATATTCGTGTACTAAGCTCATATTATTCTAAGCCATGTATAGTTTACCTGGCATCAGGTGAGCAGACTGGACTAAATCATTCATAATGTCCCCTTAGCAACCAGTCTGTGTCTGTAACCCTGCCCCCCCCCAATCAATACCTTACATTCCTTTATCACTAATGATGTCTTGTGGGGCATTGAGGCATCCCTTGTGCTCGGTTGCTGCTTTGCTACAAAAATGTGCAAACAATTTCCCTTTATAGAAGCATGCAGAAGCCATGGATGGTAGAACTACTTTTTTTTCCTTCTTCTTAAGGAGGTTCACTAAAAGGTCTTCTTTTACTTGCAACTAAAGTTAGAACGCATGTAACAGAGAAAGGGAAAGTGTTTCTTCTCTCCTAGCTTGAATGGTATTAGAACCATGAAATCTCTCAACAGACAACTTGGAAATTAAACACATATGTCTTAGTATTACCATTCAGTTAGTCTGATTTCTAGATCTATACATATTAGACAAATTCTGTAATATTAAATGCAGTCATAGGTTCGATTTACATAAATCGGGCCTACCTTGTATGTAACGTACATTATTATTATTATATGAAGGACCTCCCACACACCAGTGCATGCACGCTGAAGAAAAAGAGAGCTGGATTGATCATTTTTGCCATGGCTGCTTTCAGTTCCCAGGCTAGCACTGATTGGTAGATTCATGTGGGGCCCCCAAAATGAAGACCAGAACTCGGCAGCATCATGACCATCAGAGCCAGATAGTGAATGAGTGGACAGTAGACTCGAATACTGAACCTGACTTTATAAACCAATTACGGACCCAAAAGGTCTCTTATTACTGCATTTCAATATTTTGAGTCATGATTGGTTAAAACAATGCTTATTGGATCAGATAACATAACGTTTGCATGGGAATTTTTACCGATACCTTGTGTAATAAATTGCACTGATCAACAGGAAATCCTTTTTTTTTGTTGTTGCAGTTTTCACTTTGTGCAAATTTTGGGGCATATTTACTAGGACGGCGATAAATAAATGCAAAGCGCCCTTAGTGCTTGTTTATTTATCGCTGTTTATCTCAGAAATGTATCGCCCTGGTAACGTGTTATTAACAACGCGTGACTCCAGGGCGATAATATTCCAGAGAAATGGGCCAACATCGCTGGAAAACCAGCGATGTTGCACCCAAAACAGAGATAGCCTTGGTGATACGGCCCTGTGGTCGTATCACCATAATCCACCTCCCATGTTAGCTATGCCTTAGTCTGGAATTTAACAAACATTACATTTCTGCGTTAAGGCATAGTTAACGGGATTTAAAATATCGCTACCCGTCGTTGATGATATCACGAAGCTGGGGTAGCGATACTAGTCTGTGGATACATTTGCCAGTGCAAACTGTCCTATTGGTTTGCAATCATAATAAGGGGAGAGACACAACTAAGGGTTAGAGGGGGGATAGTAAGTAGGGTACACAAGGGATGGGTACAGAGGAAAATATAAATGGAGAGACAACATGGAGGAGATAGAGGATAAAAGAGAGAAAGAGAGGCACACCAACAGACAAGAAGAGGAAGAGAGTGAAGTAGAGGCAGCAATACGAAGTGAGGGGAGAGAAAAAGAGAGGCACAGTAACAGAATAAAAAATAGGGAGACATGGAAGCAGAAATAAGGAAAGAGGACACACGACAGAAAGAAGAGAGATGGGCGTAGGGGGAGCAGAGGTGGAGAGATAAATACAGAAAGAGGCATTTAGGAAGGGGGTGAAGGCAAGAGGGGACGGAAGGAAAGCAAAGGGGTGTTTAGGGGGCCAGAAATAAAATATGAAGGAGAGAAAGAGGATAAGAGGTTGAGAAGAAACGAGTTGGAAAGAGTGGTAGGACTGGAGAGGCAACAGTAAGAAAGAAATGGCTAGAAATAAGCAGAGAAGGGAAGAGAGAACACACGGGGGCAAAATTGCAGAATGAAAGAAGTAGATGGGAGATTAGGGGAAGAAACGTGAAATTAAGGAAGAGAAAAATGACATTGTGAGTGAGAGTTGAGAATGAGATATAAAGCTTTTATTCTATGTTGGCGAAGAGAAACAGCATATAGAGATGAGTTCTAGAGGAAAGAGTGATACAAGAGGGGTACGGAGAAAAAAAGAGATCGTAATAAAAATAAAACCAAAACCAAAATGTGTCAGGAGAAGTGGAAGGGGTAAGGGGTAGTTGAGCAGATAGGGAGCGGGAGACATCTTAATGTGATGTAGAGCAGATGAATGTGATATACACAAAAACAATGTTTTGTGCTAGAAAGGTGTCTAAAGGTTACACAAATGTATTTATTTATTTATTTAGTGTTTTCTATAGCGCGAACAAGACCCAGCGTAGGGTGTCAGAGCGCTTTACAGTAGAGATTCATCAGTTGTTAATGTTTCATACTTCAGTTTAGCATATAGACATATATACATTCAACATACAGTTGTCAGGCACAGTTAAAATACATGATCATCTTTATTCATGATCCAGTGTGGAGTGACATAGCTTATAAAATATTGTTTCGTCCTTCAAAAAGATAAGCACTTCGGAAGAGTATATAGATAAATATCCATTCAGTAATAACTTTGGCTAGGATAGCAGGCCTCCCCTAAGCTCTCTATGGAAGAAATGTGCTCATATAGTACGATTTTACTTCCTTTTTGAAGGTTGCAATGGATGTAATTCTTCTGATGTTTGGAGGGAGTGCATTACAGATTCTTGGTGCTGCTCCTGAGAATGCTCGGTCATATGTATTTTTCTTGTAGAAGCGAGCCGGTTTCAAAAGAAAGTCTGATTTGCTCCTGGAAGGTCTGTTACCTCCTGATGGCGTAAGTTTCTGGGCCAGGTAACCTGGAGTTTTGTGGTGAATTGCATTGTGGGTGATACATGCCAATTTGAATTAAATTCTTGCTTCTACTGGCAACCAGTTTAGCATTTTCAGGTGAGGTGAGATATGGTCTAATTTTTTTGAACCTGCTATCAGTCTTGTGGCTGCATTAAGACAAGCTTTTAATGGAGCAGTTGAGATCTTAGGGAGACCAGCCAGGGTCGAGCACCCATATTCGATCTTGAAATGACCAGTGCTTGTACTGCTGTTTTAAGATCTGTTTTGCTCAGGAAGGGTTTAAGTTTTCGCAAGTAGCTCAGGTGGAACCTGGTGTTTTTTGCCATTGCATTAATATGTGCTAACATATTCAGGTTTTTATCTAGGGTAATTCCCAGTGACTTGGTGGAGTCTACAATCTTTGGGGTACAGTTAAGAGCAGTGATAAGTTTGGACCATTCTGTTAAGTTTTGATTGCTTTTATGTGGTGTGATTAGTAAGAATTCGGTTTTCTGTGGGTTTAGTTTCAGATGATTAAATAATAATAAATGATGATTCTTGGTTAGCCATTTGAGGGTTCTTGATAGTGCATGGTTCATGGTCTTAATTTCTTCTGTTTATGCCACCTTGATGTACAGCTGGGTGTCATCTGTATACATGTGGAAAGCTATGTTTGCTTTTTGTAGTATTTCTGTTAGTGGTTCCATGTAAAGATTAAATATCGCCGGTGAGAGTGTTGATCCCTGAGGAACTCCTATTGTATTATTTGTTGGGCCAGAGAGGGTTTGGTTGACCATGAATTTTTGTGATCTGTTCTTAAGAAAGGAGCTGAACCAGTTAAGGACTGTACCATCTAGGCCCATTCTGTTCTTCATCCGGTCTATAATGTTTTCGTGATTCAACGTGTCGAACGCAGTTGAAAGGTCCAGCAATATTAGACGGCAGGTTTCATTATGGTCAAGAGCCAGTAGTGCGTCATCTACGATGTGTAAGATTGCAGTTTCTGTGCTGTGGTTTGGACGGAAACCCGATTGGCAAACATTTAGCAGGTTGAACTCAGACATGTGTCGACTCAATTGTTGTTGGACACATTTTCCCAGGACTGTGGCTAACATGGGGATGTTAGTTACAGGTCTGAAGTTGTTTGGCACCGTGGGGTTCTCTGTGGGTTTTTTCAGTAACGGGATGACTTGAACTGTTTTAAGGCATGTTGGAATTAGACCTTGCGATAGTGAGGCATTTATGATCTTAGTCCACAATGGGATTAGAAAATAGTTTAAGGAGGGCCAGCATTTTGCAGGTAATGAATCATTATAGTGGTTGTTAGGTTTAGTGGATGACATGATCTTTGATATGTCTAGTTAGTTGACTACTTTAAAATCTGACCATCTGGCATTGTTTTTCGGTTTCCTTATTTCTTGTTGAGTCAGTTCTTCGTCCTTCGAATCCGCCGTATTTTCTGTGTCTTCGGCTGCTTTTTTTAATTCCTTTTCCAACGAGTCAGCTTTATCAGTAAAGAAGGTCGAGAAATCCTCACTATTTAGGCTGTTAATGTTGATGGCTGGTGCTACTTTAGCAGATTTATTGGATTGTTCTTTAAGGAGATCAAACAGTTTCTTGGGTCTATTAACTGCACTGTCTAATTCCTTCTTGAAAAAGTATTTTTTAGATTTAATGATGCTTTTATTGTAAGCCTTCCTCGATTGTCTTAGTATGGTTAAGTGGGGTGAGGAAGGATGTTGTCGCCATTTGCGTTCTTTTAGTCTCATTGATCTTCTTTCTTCATTAAGGGCATCGTTGAACCATGGGTTTTTGATTTTGTCGGTGACCCTTTTCAGTTTTAGAGGTGCTATGTCCTCGATGATATTTGACATTGTCTGGTTATAGTGCAGGGTGAGGTCATTGACGTCAATCATGTTTTTGGGTATTTGTAAATCTAATGAACAGCGTGCGGCTATCATTTCCGTATTTGATCCTCGTGTGTCCCTCATCCATTTTTTTGTTTTGGTAGCTTGCGAGGATGCTTTGGTTTTCTTGAAGGGAATTTCGAATGTGATTATATGGTGGTCAGACCAGTCGCATGGTGTGATTACAACGTTCTCTATCGCTTTCTCTCTAGCTAGAATCCAGTCTAAGGTGGATCCTTTAGAGTGGGTAGGGAGATTACATTCTTGGACTAGTGATTGTTCTACCAAGAATGTTTTAAGGATGTTAGTTTGACTATCTGCCTGATCTTTCCAATGGATATTAAAGTCTCCTAAGAAGATATCGTTCGATTGTAGGTTGGAGTTGGTGGTAATGATATCAATTAGTTCTTCTATGAATTTGGTCTTTGTACCTGGGGGGTGGTAAAGAGCGTAAAATTATTAATTTTGGTTGTCAACTGATCTGAGTGACATGCCCATGTATTCACAGGATTCTAACGGTTCAGCATGAATTTTTGTGATGGAGATGTTTGATCTGTGAATGCAGGCAATACCTCCAAACCTTTCTCCAATTCTGTCCTGTCTCAAAATCTGATAGTTCGGTGGGACTAACAAGTCTAGGCTTGGCGAGGATGAGTCCGATAGCCATGTTTCAGTTAATATGATAACGTCTGTTTCCTGGTTTAGGATGATGTCTGCTATGTCAGCTGCGTGTTTATTTGCTGAACGACAGTTGAGTAGTATACACCGTAGGTGTTCATGCTCCTTTATCCTAGCCGAGACTGCTTTTTCAGGCATTAATGTCATATTCTTAAGGTTGTTGGTGTTGGGCCCTCTGTCTTTGGATTGGGAAGTTCGTTCTCCATTCGTTATGATTGTTTCTATTGTTTGGATGTCATTTTCTCCTGCCTTATTGATTGCCGTGGGAGTGAGTTCATATGACGCGAGAATGGATAATAGTTCATTGTTTGTCAGGTAATTGAGTTGAGAGCGAGTACGGAAAGTTCTGTTAGATGTCGCCATGAGGGTGGATCTATGCTTATCTAGTGTTTCCCTCGAGGTAGCCTGTAGGATTTCCATTTTAGCGAGCCATTTTTAGGGCGAGGCCTCCGCCCACGTAAGTGGGAGGAGTTTCGAGATCCTAATGTTAAAGAAGAGAAAAAAAAAGTATCTCCTAGGGCTTTGGCGAGACAAATTCCACACATTCTTTAGTGTGTTCTGTCATCTGGCCAGTGATTCGTCTTCGTTGTGTTGTCGTTTTAATAGGCTTGAAGTGATAGGGTAAATGTAGTTTTGTTCCGCCATCTTGGGCATTTTTCGTTCGTGCTCGCGCAAAGAAGTACATTAATTATAATTAGGAGCTGTCAGGGTGCCTCCGTAAGTGAATCCAGATGGCCGGGCGCGTTAACCATTCAGCTGCGCTCAGCGCGCAGCTGCTGCATGCCAGGCCGGGAATCCGGAGTACATTCAAGCCTTTAGTAAGCTTTCCATCCAATATCCAACTGCAGTGCGCCGTATTAGATGGTAAGACTCGGTTACTACTCAAGACAACTGAGCTTTATTTGAAGTAGCCACTGGACTTTAACTGTGAAACTTCTACCATTGGCTACAGGGGCTTCGTTTCCCACAGGGTAAGATAAAATATCCTGGCTATTAATTTTTGAGTGTGGACCGTTCGGTGTTGCGTCTTTTAATACACCCTTTAAACTCCCATGCTGTCTCCCTGCCTCCATGACGCCCCCTCTAGCATCTTTTGGTAGAGCCCAGTCAGCTCTCGTGCGCCGTGCCTAGACGCAGAGCTCCCATGTGCCAGTCACTCAGATCAGCAGGTTCCTCATATTAGGATGATTAATGACTGTTAATGCTGCGATTTCTTCCTGGCAGGGGAGGGACACGGGCGGTGGGCAGGCAAAAGCCCCCATCTTTGGGGTTTGGTAAGGAGGAGGTTCCCCGCCCCCTCCTGGAGCCGCTCAGACTCAGCAGCAGCTTACTCCAGGAGTGTCCCTTTCATGTCGCTGCTGCTGGAGCCTGCAAACAGCCATCCACCAGAGCCCCCTCCCTCCGCCTGCGCTCCCTCCCTCCAGCTACAGAGACGCATACCGCAAGGCACAGCAATACTGTGTTCAGAAATGCACACTCTCAGGGGCTAGGTTCTCACCCTCTGACGAGAGTGATTGTAGCGGGGTGGGGGCATTATTATTTTGGGGCAGTGCTATAATTGGTAAAAAAGAGACAGAGAGGCCAAATTCACTCAGTACCTATCCCTTATACACCTAAACACTTGTATTATCAGACTTTGTTACGTGTTCCACAACCTACGTTTGTTAATTTAATTAATTTTATTCTCTCTAAACCATTCACGTCCATGGTATACTATCTCAGGGGGATTTGCGGGGCAAGGAACAAGGCAAGACAACTCAGCAAGTTAAGCGCTTTTTGGTGACATTTAATGTGACATATACATAAAAAAGAATCTAATGTGACCTGTAGGTGACAACGTGGTAGAGACCTACTCAGCCGTTCAACGCTGTTTTTTAAAGTTCTTAAAAGGTACCACTGCAGTATGACGCGCTATGTACAAAAATAGCCATTGTGATTGTACACGTGCAATGAAAGCGAGGGCTCACAAAGGAACCCAGTAACCATATCAAGACTACATTTCTAGGGCCTCAGAATTGAGTGTTATTTTTCGTACCCAATAATTAACGAGATCTTGTGGTATACTATTTATCGAATGAAATACATAATGCCATTTGCGAGTTTCCCTATTGAAATGGGGAATAACACTCAGCTCGTGTCCCACATTTCAGCAAATTCCACATCCTACCCCCTACGAAGCATTTTTCACCCAGTAAATTTCAGCAGGTTTAAACCGATTGTCTGATTTTTCTGACACACTCATAATTCTGACACCCATTGCAAACCATCATTTATGTGGGTTTCAGAAGTTTCTGAGACATTTATATGTGCGGGCTTTGTGCCCATTACCATGCCTTACATGGTATGGGGACAAAAAGATGCCGGTAGGGGGGGCCCCGCTGGGATATACGGAACTTCCACCCGCCTTTCACAATTCCAATCCCAAACACAAGTGCACAAGTTCTTGCTGCTGAATTTTGAAAAGGCACGTGAAGTGGGAATCAGAGTGCAGAATCAGAGTGCAGTTTGAGAGTGCAGAATGCAGTTTGAGAGTTGAGACTGCAGTTTGAGAGTGCAGTTTGAGAGTTGAGAGTGCAGATTGAGAGTGCAGAGTGCAGTTTGAGAGTGCAGTATGAGAGTTGAGAGTGCAGATTGAGAGTGCAGTTTGAGAGTGCAGATTGAGAGTGCATTTTGAGAGTGCAGAATCAGAGTGCAGAGTGCAGATTGCAGTTTGAGAGTGCAGTTTGAGAGTGCAGAGTGCAGTTTGAGAGTGGAGAGTGCAGATTGAGAGTGCAGATTGAGAGTGCATTTTTAGAGTGCAGTTTGAGAGTGCAGAGTGGCAGTGAGTGCAGACTGAGTGCAGAGTGACAGCGAGTGCAGACTGAGTGCAGAGTGACAGTGAGTGCAGACTGAGTGCAGAGTGACAGTGAGTGCAGATTGACAGTGAGTGCAGAGTGACAGTGAGTGCAGAGTGACAGTGAGTGCAGAGTGACTGTAGAGTGAGTGCAGAGTGAGTGCAGAGTGACAGTGAGTGCAGAGTGAGTGCAGAGTGACAGTGAGTGCAGAGTGAGTGCAGAGTGCAGAGTGACTGTAGAGTGCAGAGTGACTGTAGAGTGCAGAGTGACTGTAGAGTGCAGAGTGACTGTAGAGTGCAGAGTGACTGTAGAGTGCAGAGTGACAGTGAGTGCAGAGTGGCAGTGAGTGCAGAGTGGCAGTGAGTGCAGAGTGACAGTGAGTGCAGAGTGACAGTGAGTGCAGAGTGACAGTGAGTGCAGAGTGACAGTGAGTGCAGACTGACAGTGAGTGCAGAGTGACAGTGAGTGCAGAGTGACTGTAGAGTGAGTGCAGAGTGAGTGCAGAGTGGCAGTGAGTGCAGAGTGGCAGTGAGTGCAGAGTGGCAGTGAGTGCAGAGTGACAGTGAGTGCAGAGTGACAGTGAGTGCAGAGTGACAGTGAGTGCAGAGTGACAGTGAGTGCAGACTGACAGTGAGTGCAGAGTGACAGTGAGTGCAGAGTGACTGTAGAGTGAGTGCAGAGTGAGTGCAGAGTGACAGTGAGTGCAGAGTGAGTGCAGAGTGACAGTGAGTGCAGAGTGAGTGCAGAGTGACAGTAGAGTGCAGAGTGACTGTAGAGTGCAGAGTGACTGTAGAGTGCAGAGTGACTGTAGAGTGCAGAGTGACTGTAGAGTGCAGAGTGACAGTGAGTGCAGAGTGACAGTGAGTGCAGAGTGACAGTGAGTGCAGAGTGGCAGTGAGTGCAGAGTGACAGTGAGTGCAGAGTGACAGTGAGTGCAGAGTGACAGCAGAGTGACAGTGAGTGCAGAGTGACAGTGAGTGCAGAGTGACAGCAGAGTGACAGTGAGTGCAGAGTGACAGTGAGTGCAGAGTGACAGCAGAGTGACAGTGAGTGCAGAGTGACAGTGAGTGCAGAGTGACAGCAGAGTGACAGTGAGTGCAGAGTGACAGTGAGGGCATAGTGACAGTGAGGGCATAGTGACAGTGAGTGCAGAGTGACAGTGAGTGCAGAGTGACAGTGAGTGCAGAGTGACAGCAGAGTGACATTGAGTGCAGAGTGACAGTGAGTGCAGAGTGACAGCAGAGTGACAGTGAGTGCAGAGTGAGAGTGAGTGCAGAGTGACAGTGAGTGCAGAGTGACAGTGAGTGCAGAGTGACAGTGAGTGCAGAGTGACAGTGAGTGCAGAGTGACTGCAGAGACAGTGTGTTAGGGTGCACATTGTGTGAGTGTGCAGAATGAGTGTGCAGGGTAAACAGTGTGTGACTATGCAGGGTGACATTGGGAGTGTGCGGGTGAGCAGTGTGTGAATGTGTAGGGGCAGTGTGTGAGTGTGCAGAAAACACCACACACACATACACCACACACACATAACGCACACACAAACCACACACCTCAGTCTCTCAACACCACACACTTGTCACCTCTCAACACAACACACTCACCACCACACTCACTCCCCAGGCTCACCCCCACAGACTCACCACCACACACTCACCAGCACACAGAAAACAACACACACAACAACACACCCCCAGCCGTCAATGAATGCTTTCACCATGCACAAACACCATCAACCATCATCCATCTGTGCACGCTTTTACCAAGCACACACCCACCAGCCGTCAGTGCACCCTTCCACCAGGCACACACACCTCCAGCCGGCAGTGCACTTTTCCACCAAGCAATCGCAGTATGGTACACTTTACTTTTAAACATATTCATATAAAGCACAGCATGCCACCATTGGTAAAATTACAATTCAACCAACATACTTCCACTACACACCACATGCACACACTCCATAACACATGGCAAAAAGACATTGGCATTTACAATGCCATTAGCTCAAACTCAAATAAATCCGAGCCCGATTGCATTTCTAATGCTTGTTCTGATAGGCACAGCAGGTTTTTCCTGTCTTTAATCGCGGATAGCATAGCTTTGTACGTTTTGCTAGTTAGCGAACTGAGGATTGTGGAGTCCTCATTATTGTGTCCTGGTCTAGTTTTTCCCTCTTCTGAATTGTGACACGTGCAGGTGGGTTGATGTGTGGATGTTCCTGTGTGGTGGCCCGTTTTGACTATCTCTGTCGTTTCTGCGATTGTGCTAGCAAGCTTAGAGCCGGGTCCGCATCTCCCTATGGTGTGTCCCTGTGTGTCCCTTCTAAGGTTCTTAGCATCAAGGGGGTATTCCCTGGGTGATACATGAGCGTTTCCATGCAATCACCCATAGATTTGAGGCAAAGCCCAATCTACTAGCAATTTGACATGGGGCTTTGTGCCAAAAAACTACACCTTCTTCAGATTAGTGAAATGAAGGATAAAAGTTGTATTTCTGAAAATGTTTCCACCTTTGCTTTTGTGCTGCACTGCAAAGCACACATGCACAGTGTGGAAAGAATTGAGGTATGCTTGGGAATGGTTTCCTTTAGTACAAAACCTATAGTAGACATCAAACACACATATTTGCACTTCTTTTTAAAAGTGTGAGTGGTGCTAAGCAGCCTGACAGCGTGGCAGCGCTTAGGAAGAGAGCAGTAGCACCATATCTTGATAGATATGATGCTGTTCAGCTCTTTAACTCTATTCACCTACAACATTGTTATTGTAATATGAGTGATGACCCCTCTGGCTGATAACAGATGCGTGGTCCATCCAACAGTGTTGATGTAATGTGTTTGAGGAGATAAATTGATGATGTACTCCAACAATGTAGCTGCAATGTGTCTGAGGAGATGGACTTATGGTGACCCTATAGTCGTGCAGCAAGAAAAGGGGGCGATCCCTAGATAGTGCAAATTCTAAATATAAAATCATTTGAGCAGCCGATGTAAGCAGGGCTCGATTGCACGTAACAACACCTAGAAGAGAAGCCATTAAGTTACGCAGTGTGTGCTTTACAAACAAAAATGCGCTCAGTGATACATTGCGAAAGGCAGTGGAGGAGAGGCCAAAAGAGTCCTGTCCGGAAGCACAGTACATGCAGCTGAACTGCAGGTACGGACTTCTAGAAGGAGAGGTCACACATTTTGATCGTGGAAATAGATCAGGAGTAAGATATCACAATTTGCAACCAGAGAGAGAAAACACGAGCAGTACTGTGGGGTCACAGTGAGACTAGAGAGGGGGTATTTTCGGATATTTACAGAAAATATATATTACCTGAGATGTCTCTGGCATTTCGGAATTCATGCACTGTTTCATCATCTTCTCATCTTCTGGGGGTTCATTCTGTGGGGCAGATTTACAAGCCCCTTGCAACAACTTCACGCCGCTGTTGCTGGGATGGAGCGATGTCGTAAACAATGCGCCACATTGCAACATATTTACAACATGAAGCATTTAGGGAGATGTGTCACGTTGTAAAGCGCTGTGCTACATTATACCTGTGACAAGTATAATGTAAGCTGGCTGGGCATTCCGACCTAAGGAAGCCTCGTCAAAGTGACGCATTGAAATCTACAAGATTTCACGGAGTCACTTTTATGACGCCACTGCGTCAAAATCCTAACCCTGCTTGAAGCAGGCATAAGGAGTGACGCAGCATGATAGGAATAAGCATTCCTGATCATTGCTGGAGTTGGGTCGTGCTTGCACACAACACCAGTAATTCGCTGTCCTTAAGCCAAAAGATGCCTCACGCATCTGTCTATCCTTGCGCCACCGTGCCCCGCATTGAAAATGTAATACATCCATGGTGGCGCATGGTTTTTTTTATGTGTCGCAAATTAACTGGTCGCATCTCTGCTAATATGCAGAGATGCGCCAGTTCTTGTAAATCTGCCCCTATGTATTCAGTGCCCTTTCAGTGATGGCATATTTTCTAGTACGCATACATGCCAACTCTTGCGATTCAGGTGGGAGACTACCGATTTCAAGGTTAGTCTCCTGCCTCCCGATTCCTAGATAAAATAGCCCGATTCCTCAGCGAGCTTCAGGCAATAGGGACTGGTCTTATGTGACTCGGAGTATGCACTGCTTGTACCCTGCTGCTGTAGACCAGTATACAACATTTTGTCACACTCTCTCTGCCTTCTGTATTGTTTTCTCTGTGCTCCTGACAGGTAAGGAAAAAAGTATATTTACATTTCTGGTATCGGATCCTGCAGTAGCACATTTGCAAGTTTCACACATTAGCCAATTGACCAGATTCAGGCCTCAATAGAAGTCAATGGGAGAAATACAGTCTCCCGATTATTTTCTCAAAATCTTCCACTTTTCTCTTGTAAAATATTGACATGTATAAATAAGTATAGTGGGCTCTGGCACTCGCACCACCCTCTCTTGGTATCAATTTGCTGTGTACTAAAAGAGGAAAAAAAAAAAGGAACGCAAAAATACACATTAAATGTTTGCCCAGTAGGTGGCACTACAGACTTAGAAGTCAGCGTACTGCACCGAAGATTTTGTTTCATGCAAAAACAATGGAGGTGCCAGCTTTCCAGCAGCGTCAAATCTTTGGGGTTAACACTTCATTTTCATAAATACATATACCAACTAAGGCTGGTTGTCAATAGATTTAACTTCTTGTGATTTTTGACAATTTAATTTATAGTTGTATTATGGATGATTTTCCACATAGTATTTCAGGATGACTGTTCGATAACAACTGTGAAATGTTTTAGAGTTTAGGGCCTAGAGATTTTAAAATATTTCTAGTTGGTGCGTGTCGGATAACATCTTGTAGCAGGCCTGATGTGGCCCACGGGCCCTATTTTGTAGATCAGGATGACTGTATTCATAGGCCTTTTAACCACTGACACCAGATAGGGCCAAGAGAGGGAAGGGTTAAGTTGTGGTCAAAAGCTCTTCATGTTGTGGCCTCTCTTCGTCAGGGGGTGGTCCTAGGACATGAAGTCTGTCTTGCAGCTCCTGGAGAACAGTGTGACATCCAGAATCTGTTTGTAAGAGCGGGAGACATACATGGCAACATCTTAGAAAAGGGAAGTGGGAGATTTAAAAAAATAGTCGGGCGAATGTATTATTCTCCATTGACCTCTATTGAGGTCTGAATCAGGTCTTTTGGCATGCATGGGACCTGCAAGTGTGCTGCTCCAGGATCGGATAATTGAAATGAAAACATAATTTTTTTCCTTACATGTCAGGAGCACAGAGAAAGCACTAAGGCATAAAGAGAGAGTGTGACAAAAATGTTGTGCACTCCCCTGCAGGAGCAGGTAACTGGCAGTACATACTTCGAATCTCGGAAGACCAGTTCCTGTTGGCTGAAGCCCGCAGAGGAATCATGGGCCTCATTTATGAGGCTCTGCATCACTTTTAGGCCGCCGGTGCGTCACTTTTTGTGACGCACCAGTGGCGTAAAAAAATGCGCCTTGTTGCGCCTTATTTACAAAGGGACGCATCTAGGTAGATGCGTCACTTTGTAAACCCCTGCGCCACATTATACCTGCGCCCGGTATAATGTATGCAAGGGGGCGTATTGACGCAAGAAAGGGTCATGGAAGTGACGCAGTGAAATCTATGAGATTTCACTGCGCCACTTCTAGAACTCAAATGCGTCAAAATCTTACGCCTGCCTCACAGCAGGCGTAAGACTGACGCAAGCCCTTTCACACGGGGCTTTCCCCATGTGAAAGGACACATTGCTGGAGTTGCGTCACTTTTGTAACACACTCCAGCAATGCGTCACTTTTGCGCCTACAGATACGTCAGAAATACTGACGTATTTGTAACTTCTTGCGACATGATGCGTCATACTGTAAATATGACGCATCATTGGTGTCGCAAGGAGGGCACAATGAAAAGTGACGCATCGCTGTATTCACGCAGCGATGCGTCACTTTTCATAAATGAGGCCTCATGTGTTTGGATGCGGGAATCAGAAGGCGGAAGACTAGCCTTGAAATCAGTAGCCTCTTTCCTGATTCGGGAGGGTTGGCATGTATGGGACAGGAGCCTGCATGGATGGCCGATCAGCAGAGGTAAAGAGACGACCCTAATGAATTTTGGTGGGAATCCTGAGATCACTGAATCTCCTGCTGAAGGGACTGACAGCTCAGATTTGGCAGGATAAACCATCCCCAGTGTTCCATGATCTTGATGTCATAACGCGCTGTTGTCCCCATAAAAAACCCAGTGTATTCATTGTTGGGGCCACTAAGTAGCACATCACAAAAAGGAGCTAAGAGGGAAAGAAACGGACAGGGTTGCCCTCCACTCAAAGACCATCAACAACAAAAAACCCTGTCCTTCTGGCGTAAATTATGTCAGTAAATTTTATAACAGATCAGTCACGTGATCCTGATTGCTGTTACACTCCCCTATATACCGTCTTTTTCTTCGGGGGTATTAACTTCAATACGTCCAACGTTATTTGAAAGGTTAAAAAGAGAACCTATTGGGCAACAATTCTTGACAGTCACATAAAACAACAGACAGCTGTCTGAGACCTTGATCAGTGCCAAGTATCCACCACATCTATTCTAACAAAAACATTGAGGCAGAATAGATTTGCAAAGAGGTGTGCCTGTTGATTTTAAGCACATTTGTTTGTCACATGCAGATTGGATCTGCTACCACGCTTTCTTTCACTTTTTGGTTTGTTGTTTGGACACGTTTTTCTTCTTTTTTCTTTTGAACTGAATGACGACCAGTGATGAGAAAGGGGCCCATTCTGGAGATTACGTGCCAGTTGCCCCGAGGGTGGTGTTCCCGTGAGGTGTCATTCGGTTCTTGACACATTTTTTTGCAGAAATCTGTCTGCTTTCAATCCTATGTGGTGGATACTTGGCACTGATCAAGGTCTCAGACAGCTGTCACTGGGTAATATTGTTTCCGGTGGGTTGGGCGGTCCTAATCCCCAACCACCGCTTCTAACCAACAGTTACGCTAACTTTTAACCGTTCTCAACAGGTTAGGTACATTGTATCACTAGATTCACACATGTTGCAAAATACAAGGAATACTGCTCTACTTAACGATGGGTTCCCATACATTACCACAGTGAAACAATGCAATGCGTAGCGTCAAGATAATGTACTGAGTCAACACAAGATATTGCAACTTGGTTCGCTACCAGCATGCCCTGTTCAAGGAAGGAATGCAGCAATGTGTCACCCTGCAATTACATACAGTGCTATAGGAAAGAAAGGCAATGCGTATTACCACCTGCATGCCCTGTGCACGGAAGGAATAAGGTAATGCATCACAGTGCAATTCAGTACAGCGCAGTACCTCCCCATCCGGGACCAGCACGGACTGAGTTCTGGGCCGGAGCAACAGGCGTACACAGCTACCAGCAGCGAGAGGCCGAGAGAGTGTCCCTCCAGGCCCGCACCACGCCCCAAGTGATGATCCACTTTACCTGGGGGGGCGCGACCCCACTCTCCTCTCCGCCGCAGCGGCTTGGCCTTACTTCAGAACCTTGTCACCATGGGCAAGGCGCGCTTGGGCCGGCCAGTAGATCAGCTCCTGCAGGGCTGCCGGTCCGGGCCGCCCAGGTTCAGCACAAACTCCTTCCGCGAAGCCTTCCACATGATGCTGGTGCTACCTCACGTTGCCTTTGAGGGCCAAATAACTTGGCCCTCCTTTCCAGCGCTGTTAGGACTTCTACGTTCCCTGGTGCTCACCGCTCCCCGGTACTCCTCATCAGCACCTTCGGTGGCACCCTCGACACGCACCCCCGGCACGTCTGAGACTCACTCCGTCTCCTGGTGCACACGGTCTTCCTGCGCTCTCCACTAACACCCGGGTCGCACCATGACATGCACACTGCGAGTCTGAGTCTCACCTCTCCACCACACACCGATCCACGTGTCAGAGACTCATTCCTCCTTAGTGCCCACAATGTCCCGGCACTCTCCACCAGTGCCTGGACTGCACTTAGACATGCACCCCCTGCTCGTCCCCAATCTTGGCGCTCTTCCACGATGCTCCAACACCTGCAGCCGCACCAAGACACGCACCCTGAGCCTCAGAGTCTTGATTCGCTCCGGGAGCCTATGATCACCTTAGGCACCCCTTTGGAGGTCTCAGGCTGCCATGACACGGTCCCAACACCGCGCCACTTGAGACTTCCTGGAAACTTTAATATTCTTGTGTTTCCGGACAGGGAGCCAGCTCACCTTGGGCCCTCCTGCTCAGGAAGAAGTCGGGGCACGACACACTGCAGCGCCCCTTCAATCTCTCCTCGGTCAAGAGCTTCAACCTGCCCACAAGCCCCAGATCACGAAGCAAGTGTCAAGTGTCTCCCACAGCCTATTCAGCAACTCTTCCTGAGGCAGATGTCTTCTTCCCTGTTCGCAGAGAAATCGCAGCTGCCACAGGCTCTTCAAAGCACTCCCAGCACTTCTCTGAACAATACCGAGAGTTCTTCCAGTTATACTCCTCATTGTCTTTGAAGTTTCCTTTTGCTCAGGGGTCCCGACCCCTCTCTAAATCAGTCTTGCGTATCTCCACCCCGCTGTCACCATCCTCTCGTTGATACTGGGGGCCTGGATCTTTAATTACTCAGAGGGAGATGGGTCTATTGTTTTATGGCTCTGAACCAGGCCTCTTCCCCTGGCAAAGCCTCTCCTTCTCCCTGCTCCAGGTGCAGGGTAGCCTGGCGCCGTCTCCACCCCTCCCCTGGGGCACGACCTACCTCAGCCTTTCTCATTTCTCCCAGATCCAGGCAGGCAATTCACATTCTGCAGAGACAAGCAAAAAGGTCTAAAGCACAAACTCAGCTATTTTCTCAAACAGCAGTTTCTGGACACACAGCGACAAAACCATCTACCCAGAAAGATGCATTATGATGCTGTGAGTTCAGACATACCTAACTTCACTGTTCCATTTCCAATTCTTGGGAAACTAGACTAACAATACTGCACCCAGCTTCCTCCATTCTGTCCTATGGGCAGGATGGCCTTTCACCAGGGAAAATAAAATGGAGCATTTTCCACTGTCAGGGCCTAGCACCCACACTGGCACAGGTCCTGCCTTTTACCTACACTGCGCCCTGCCTAAAGGACACACAGGATGTCCTACAGGTGTGCCCCATGTGTATGCAAAAGGGAAAGTAAGGCCTGGCAAGTGGTAGCACTTGTCAGGACAACATGCAAATTTAGCACAATGAGGCAGACCCTACACTGAGGACCTGTGTTCCCTCTCTGCGCATTTATTTAGTACTAGCTCTGGCGCACACACTGCACATCACTTAGGGATCTTGCTAGTAAGGCAAACATACCAATCAGAGACAACCAAACACCGCTACAATTTATACAGGGAACATCTGTATTTGAAACCAAAAAGTCCCTAAAAAACCATTGAATCCTGTAATGATGTGACACAGAATATTTGAAATTGCTGGTAGTCAAATATCCTAAAGTGAAGAACCAGGTTTATTTAAGACCCGGCGGCGCCAGGGGCACGCACTAAGTCTTCAGGTATCACCTGTCTTCAAACACAGAGACACAGAATCTTCTTGGTGACGTCAAAGATCATATTTATTGGCTGCAGCCAGTAACAGAAGTCCTAGAAGTCAACACGGTATGAGTTCTCAGGAGACTGCTCAATTTTACAAAGCAAGCCATCCCTTTAATGCTAAAAATCACATTCCAGACAAATACCTTACATTTACAAACTGTCCAATCACATGTATCCAGATCAGAGGTATCGCATGACGGTAAAACCCACTTTTCAGTTGCCCAGCCCATGATCAATTATTGGTCGAACCCAACATTCTTCATCAGACAAGTCGAACGGACCCATAATAAAAACGGGCACATCCCCATCGTAAATAGATCATAAAGAAAGGAGCAGAAACAGGTGTGAGTAAGATAAGACATTTTTGTGTGCAATAAAGGTTTATGATGTCCTGTGCCTTGATCCTCAATCTTGATCAGCAACAGAGAAGGGAACTGGCTTAACAAGTTTGGCTTCAGGCAAGAGGGTCAGTTTGCTCAGGTCATTCAGAAGTCAGCTAAAGTGTACGTGTGCTAAAGACTCGTTCGGCCGTAGTCATCGGCCTATGTGAGGGCAACCACAAAATGGCTGCCATACACAAAATGGAACCCGAGGGTTCAGAACGAATCCCTAAATACTTAGTGAAGCCATCGGTGTAACGCGACGAAAACACTCATGCTTGCCGTACTAACTGGTTACAGTTCGCTAATATCAAATTCGTAGCGAAACCATGACCTTTATGAAACGGGTTCAGGATTCACGGAACCTCAGTCCCTCCTTTTGCCCATACATAGGCAATAACCTACACTCACGTCAATCTGAGTCCAGGTCTATATTCATCAGATCACCAAGATGTTGCTGAAGCATAATCCTATTACTTAGTACCTCTCTTGGGACAGGGCTCCTTGCACACGTAGTAGCACAGAGGCCACATATAGCAGGAGCGCACTGCACACAAAGACAGAACAGGAAAAGAATCGCTAAAGCCATCCCAATGATCATCAGAATCTTCCATCCCCAAGTGGATAACAGTTCCCAGAACCATCCCATCAACGACCAATTTCTTTTATCCACGTGTATAGATTTAGAGATCTTATGTAACTTGGAAATAGCCTGGTATACTGTCGGAGCATTGTCTGGAATGAAAACGCAGCAGCTCGATTGAATCAGTTTACATACCCCTCCTCTATCTGCAAGTATGACATCTAACGCAACTCTGTTCTGGAGAGTCATAAGACGATCCGACTGGAGCTCAGCAGTCAAGTTACTAAGGGCACCGGCAGTTTCAACTACGGTGGACTCAATCACTCTTGTCAATTGCCGTGTGTTCCTGCTGTTAACCATCGGTCCCCAAAACGGCAGAAAACCCTTCAAGAAATCTCCTAATTCTTGTCCTGCAGTATCTTCCTTACTGAAGACACCTCTGACAATTCTCGTCTTGTGGTAATCTGCCGCAGCTGTGTAGGTGGGAGGCAACAGGAACGAGACAAAACATGTGCCCGAAAAATCAGGGGGCAACCATGTGTACGCTCTATTGTAACAGACAAAATAGGTACCCTTAGCTGCTAGAAACGGTGGGGAAGTCTGGGACGCAAAAACATATGTCTCAGTGCAGGTACTCTTCCCTAACTGAGCTCTAGGATTCTTGCCATTACCTTGCAGACAAAGATGACCATGATGGGGTACGATCCAAATTGGAGAGGATCTTTTCGCTCGCTGGTTCTCACTCAGACTAAGTCCATATCCAGTCACGTTCCATCCAATATACGCTAGTGTCTCATCTCTCGGGATTGTCTCATAGGAACTAACTCCTCTAATCATATCGACTATACCCTTAACTAGAGCACTATTCTTTGGATTGTCCTTCACAGAACGTAGAGGGTAGACTTCACGAGCATAGATGAACATCGTTCTGTATGCCCACACAGAACCATTATAGCTGAATGGCAGGACCAGGTAAGGAATACCTTTACCAGTAGTATGAGGCATAAGGCCACACACCCAACAGTTAGTAGTATTCACTACTAGTTGGTGTTGGTGCAGAAGCTGAACAAAGGAGTTATTAACAAATTCCAATCTTCTAATGGATTCATGTTCAGGCAAAGGATGAAAAGAATGCGAAGAAACAGTAGAAGAAGGTATGGGTTGTGTAGCGGGTGCAAACGTCACTTGAAAAGAGAATATAATATATCCCATTAAAAACATCATCAAGCTAAGTAACATAAAAAGACATAATTGTAGGAAGGTGGATATCTGACTATGGTTACCCCCAAACTTTTTGCCTGGTGTTTAGCTGGTTTTTGACATAGTTGGCCTGGGATCCTGCTATTCAGGGCCCCAGGCTAATTGCTCTCTCCTTCAAATGGACTCCATGTACCTTAGGTACATACACAATTGGAATTGGCTCACCTTATTGGCCCCTGTAACAGTGTACCCAGATACCCAGGGCATAGGTGCTTCCAAGGCCTACCAGGGGCTGCAGCACGTATTGTGCCACCCCTGGACTGGCCTCCATATTTGACACAACTGGCTGATCACTCAGCTGGGGTAAGTCGGTGTAACCACCCCTTACTTAGGTGTAGTATGCCTATACCTAACCTAAAATGGACACATATGTTCCTATCAGTCACTCCTATGGAAGGCCTCATCAATCCTGGAGGCAGAGTGCTTGGAAATATGTGAGATAGTGCTCTGGCATGAGCTGAGCCTGTCTGCAGCTTTCGGAACCATGTCCTTTAGCTGTTTCATGATACTGCCATACCATATACTCTTAAGTGCATTATAATCCTCGCGGTTAAATGCTATTTTAGGTTTGGCTTTATCAAAACATGTCGAGTAAGGTGTCATACGAATTGGAATACTACCCCCTCGCCAGTTCTGGCGACGGGGGTAGCATTCCACACTTCTAGAGGGACACGACATGTACCTAACCTGAACCCCGGTTAAAGTTAAACAGAGCCTCAGCATCACAAGATGGATGCTGCCACCGCAGACACAAGTCTGACCTCCTGCTGCTGGGAGTCCTTCCAGCGAGGGCAGCTTGGACAAAGGGTTTCCTGCCTTGGGAGGTGCTAGCACCACCCCAGACAGGATTTTGTGTATTGGGTAGGACAGCGCTGAATAGAATCAGACATGCCTGGGGCACACAAGGTGTCCCTGTGCATAGGCCAGTTCAAACCGGTGCTGGGGCCTTCCAGCCCCAGTCCTGGCGCAAAACTGGACAAAGGAAAGGGGGTGTAACCACCCCCCTTCCTGGTTCCACCCAGAGGAGGGACCTAGTAGGTGATCCGGCCCCCCAGATTCGAATAAGAGTGGGAGCTGTGTCCTGAGACTTCAGATCATCCTGAATCAACTTGAAATACAGAAGAAGACTGGACTTCGACATTCTGCTGCTCAGAAGACGGAAGAGAATCTCCCTTGTGGCCAAGGAGTGACCACCCTGTGAACACAGGCACCAACCAGCAACTCGACGTCTGCTTTGCCGCCGCCTCCCGCTGGAGCCCGAGCCCAGAGCCTGACAAGACCCAGACTCCCAGACTTCTCACAGCCCGATCCACAGTCCTTGCAAAGAAGGGACCCGTGGAGGCACCGAGAGACGTGGGACCGGACCTCTTGAAAGACCCCCGAGAAGCTGACTGCGCAGCACCCGAGGCACCCTCGACGCTGTGCTTTGGGGTTTGAGAAGCCCCAACCTCGAGCAGCCCTTGCACCGAAGATCAGCCCCCCAGCATCTCCACGATCTGCGTGGGGCCCTTTTGCACTGTGCCACTTGATGCGCCATCCCGGCCACTTGCCACGTGGCTAGCGGCCATCTTGGCGACGAAAACGACAAACTATACCACTGGTCTGGTTGCTCCAGATTGGCCCTTGCTCCCCTGAAAAGGAGCACCCGCTCTGACCTTGCTGGTCCGAGTGAGAAGCTTGAATCACTTCCTGCGTGGCTTGCTTTAGCCAAGGCCTGTTTGCTCCAATCAAGTTGCCGACACCGCCATCAGCGAGAACCTACGTGGGACAGCTCGTGACCGACTCCTGGACATCCTTGACCTCTTCGTGTCCACGTGGCTGCAGAGACAATCTTCACGACATCACCTGTTTGCACCCGACATCGCCTGGTTCCGTCCTGGTTCCACGGTAGTCACTGGCTAGTGACTTTGAACATTGTCCCCTCTGCTTTCAGGTCTTCACCTCTTCAGATCCACCCTTGGATCCACCGGAACTCTTCACGTCGAGCCGCCTGCAGCATCTTCAGCTCCAAGCACCATCGACCTGCGTGACGAAACCCGACACTATTTCAACCCTGTGCACCCGCTTCCTGGGGGTGAGGTAACTCAGCTCTGCCGGTGTTCCCACACTGGTACACACCTCTAGTGTCTGTGTCTGAAGTTTCATCCTTCTAGGTCACTCGGAAGGTTCCTTAATAACTAACTTTGTAACTTTTACGCGCCTTTGACATTGCATTGGTATTGCGTGCACTTTCCGCACTGCACCCGAGTCCCGCGGGCCTTTCCCGACTTCTTCACTGCTAGTCCCGATCAGCTCCAGCGATTCCCCAGGCCCTAGGCCTCTTCACTTTCCCCATAGTGGTCCTTATACCACTATTTTAGTATATGGTTTAGGTGGCCCCTAGGGCTCATCCATACTCGTGCAACTTTTGTGTATTTAAACTGTGTTTTGTTTTAACGCATTTGCTTCTGTGCTCATAAAGAGTATCAGGGATATTTGTAGAAATAAATCTATATATATTTTCAATATATATCTGTGTGGTGTCCTTTCATTTGGTATTCAAGGGGATTGTGTATGGTAAAACAGCTTGCTTCACATGCCTTTACAGAGTTTAGCCTAAGACTGCTTAGTCCATGCTACCCCTAGGATAGCTTGTCTATAAGGTTGACTTTACAACCTGCACCATAAGGGTTGCTTGGCATGGTACAAGGTGATCACTAGAACTAGTGAGCAGCATATACCAGGCCAACTTCTCACAATAATATTAAAAAACACTTTCTACTCATAATTCGAAACATTTTGCTCTTAAAACTTAATTCTTCAACAGGTCTCTCCATCTTGAAAAACTCCATCCTCTAACCGTGCTGTTTGCGGCTGTTGGGTGTTCCGTGCTAAGGAATGCGTCTGTCAGTCCAGGGAACGCCCTAGGACCAACCAGAACCGTCGACCTAACGTCTTCGGCTTGCACTCTAAAGACTTGACACCGCGACCTTACAGCTGAACCCGGATGGCGGTTTGAAAAACAAAAATCGGCCAAAACAGTTTCTCAGATGGGAGATCTGAATTTCAAAAATAGCAAAAAAAGAAAATTTCTTATTTTATTTGTCCCATGACTCTTGGTCACAAATTATAACGGCCTTTATCAGGCAATGTCTGGTCGCGGAATAAAAGTTCAGGCTCAGTAGTGTCCAATCGAACTGACGGCGGCACAGCTTCTTGCAGAAGATCGTCGCTTTCACGCTCAGCACTTGTCCCAATTAAATGTGCATCGCTAAAAGGCAGAAAACGAGGCACAGTGTCAGTTTCTGAATCAGGAATACCCTCCTGGACCCACCAGTCGTACGGCAGAGGCAAAGGAACCCTCTTACAATGTACGCCGTGGATCCAGTTCTTCTTTCCTTGCACTCGCACTGCAGATCGCGTAGATAATAGCACCAAGTAGGGACCAGTCCAACGGGGCTGATCGTTCTTTGTCCGCTGCAAATTCTTTATCAGTACCCAGGTGCCAGGATCGATGGCGTGTCCTGGATCTTCAGAAGCCTGAGGCAATGTATCATGAACCTGTTGGTGTAACACACGCAATTTAGCCGTCAAATCATACAGATAGTCAAGCAATACAGGGTGTTCAATCTCGCTGAATTTCGTCGGCCTCAGCACTCCCCATATGTTTGCCGGGCGACCAAAAATTATTTCATAGGGACTAAGTCCCACTCGAGAATGTACAGTCATCCTAGTTGACAAGAGTGCTAATGTGCAAAAGAGCAGAGCGATCCTGGAGAAAAGATAAAGCAACTGTTAAAAAAGCCGCATTCCGCACCTGCCTAAAAAACTATAAAATCGCTCCGCGCAACACCAAGAGTATTTTCTTTCAGGAAAGAATAGCCAATTCCTCCTGTTCCGCTAAAGAAACCTTCACCATTCTAAAAGAACTTTTGAAGGTCCCAGACTCGGCACCAAAACATCTGCCTGATTCCAAGGCAGACGAAGAGAAATGTACCAAACTGGCCAAATTTTTCGAGGAGAAGATTCAGAATATCCTCACTTCCCTCCCGGCCGTTGACTTTAGCCCTGCTGAGGAAATCGGCACAAACTTAAACTACACCACTCCCCATTTAAGCTCCCTCGGGCCAGTCACCATTGAAGAGGTTTTAGCCACTTTAGATTCTATCAAAAGCGGTCCCCTAGGGACCCTGTCCCTCTACGCATTTTAAAAAAAGTGGCCCTCACCATCGCCCCCCCTCTCACGCACCTCATCAATGCCTCACTGCTTCAAGGTAAAGTCCCTACAGGCTGGAAGGCGGCGGTTGTGAAGGCGTTATTGAAAAAACCTTCTCTGGACCCTTCGGAGTTGACCAATTACAGGCCAATTTCTCTTCTCCCCGGTACCAGCAAAATCGCGGAGAAACTAGTAAACAAAAAACTGTTGCAATATCTGGAAACCAACAACTTGCTCAGATGTTCACAAACTGGATTCCGCCCAGGGCAGGGCACCGACATCGCCCTGCTCGCAGCAGTGGAGGAGTCCAGAGCCCTGTTAGATGCAGGAGGATCAGTGGCAGTGATCCTCCTGGACCTCAGCGCGGCCTTTGATACTGTCAACCATCGGGTGCTGATCGAGCGACTTAAGAACATTGGTGTTGAGGGCACGGCTCTGAACTGGTTCAAATAATTTCTCGACCACCGCTCCTTTCAGGTCTGGGAGAATGACGCCCGCTCCCCCGAAACCCTCCTCCAATGTGGTGTGCCCCAGGGCTCATCATTAAGCCCGACATTATTTAATATCTACATGTCCCCTTTGGAGGAGGTTGTCACCCCGTTCGGAGTGAGAATCATCAGCTATGCTGATGATACACAACTAGTGGTGTCTCTATCTCACCCGAACCAGGAACCATCAGACCTTTACAACTGTCTGGTAGAAATTCAAGGATGGATGAATAGGTCATTTTTGAAACTTAACGGTTCAAAGACGGACATTCTCCTCCTTGGCCAGAAAGGGCTCTCTCTCCCGCAGAACATCTGGCCCCCCGGTTTGGGTGAACCCCCTGCCCCCAAGTCTGAGATTAAAAGCTTGGGAATATGGATTGGAAAAGACCTGACCTTCAGGACACAAGCCATACACATCGCTGGGACCTGTTTTGGGCTCCTTAAAGCTATTAGGAAGATTCTGCCCTTGCTCCCTTTTATTTCCCAGAAATTACTAATCCAAGGCCTTATTATATCAAGGCTGGATTATAGTAACGCCATCTATCCTGGAGCTCCCGAGGCAACTTTCAATAAACTGCAGAGAATCCAGAACGCTGCAGCAAGGATTCTCACTAACACCCCGGCCAGATCCTCCGCTAAACCAGCCCTGAGACAGCTCCACTGGCTCCCAGTGAGAGAGAGAGTGGCATTCAAGGCTCTTTGCCTGTCACACAAAATTTTACAGGACAAACGACCCCCTATTCTAAAAAAAATTCATCAGGCCCTACAAAGCCTTGAGAGCCCTCCGTTCGGACCATGAAAATCTGGTCACTATCCCCAGAGTGAAGAAGGTGCGCACGGGTGGACGACGTTTCTCCGTCAATACGGCCCGTCTTTGGAACTCCCTCCCCCGGGACCTTAGGATGGAACCAGATTACCTCCGTTTTAGGAAACGGCTGAAGACACACCTGTTCCCCTGATCTCCCCCCCGCCCCCCTGAGCTTCCCTCTGGACTGATCGGATCTTAGCGCTGGGATACTTACGGGTGACTACGCGCTTTACAAAACCCAATAATAATAATAATAATAATAATGGCAGCACGTCAGGCCATTTAAGACCAGAGCCTGCCTGTATCTTGGCAAGTTTTAACTTAAGAGTGCCATTATAACACTCCATTAGACCAGCTGATTGGGGGTGATTTGCAGCGTGGATTTCTAAACCATCACACACTCTCCTCATTACTTGACCCACAAATTCACTCCCATTGTCACTCCAGACCATTCTCGGCAAACCATACCTAGGGAAAAACTCCTTAAAAAGGGCTTTAGCTGTGGACAAGGCAGTATTATCTTTTAGGGGATATGCTTCTACCCATCTCGAAAAGGCACAAACCACCACGAGTATGTATTTCAGGTTGTTGCATCTCTCCATATGGATAAAATCTAATTGCAAAACCTCGAACGGATACGTCGGAGGCGCAAAATGACCAGCTGGAGTTGCAGTTCCCTTACCAGGATTGTACTTCAGACAAACCATACAATTCTTGACCACATTCTCTGCACACTTAGGAATTCCAGCATTTTGCCATACGGGAGCCAACAATTTACAAATTCCTTTTACACTGATATGAGCCATTCCATGCGCCATCGTAACCACTGCAAGCACGTACGCATCGGGTAACAACCATCGCTGATGCTCCGACAACTCAACTCAACAACCATTCGCATCCAATTTACCCGTACTCTCTCTCCACACACTCAACTCTCTCTCTGTAGCTTCAGCTTGAATAGACTTCACACTTTCTATCGTATTCTCACACATTCCAACATCACCAATCCATCTTGCAGGGCCTGAGACATACATTCGACTCATCACATCCCTCGCCACATCTTTCGCAACTTCATCTGCAAACGCGTTACCGCGACCAACGTCATCGGTAACCTTCTTATGTGCACTGCATTTCACAATCGCCACTTGCAACGGCAAGGTAAGTGACTCAAGAAGTTCGTTCACCAACTGACCATTCTGAATCTTCGTTCCATGAGACGTGAGGAACCCACGTTCCTTTCACAAGCGTCCAAAACTATGAGCCACACCAAACGCATACTGGCTGTCGGTATATATGGTCACTCTCTTTCCTTTTGATAACACACACGCTCTCGTAAGTGCAATCAACTCTGCTGCTTGAGCTGAATTATGTGGGATACGTGCAGCTTCAACAGTCGTATGCAAAGTCGTAACAGCATATGCCGCAGTCGTATCACCATTTGGAAGCTTGAAGCATGAACCATCCACCCATAAGGTACCGTCACACTTCACAAGAGGAGTGTCCCTAAGATCTACTCTCCCTTTCGTTTCTTCTTCTGTCCTGAGAAAACAATCATGCTGTTCAGAAACATCTGTCTCTACTGAAATCGGCAACAACGTAGCTGGATTTGTAGTGTAGTTCCTATTTTCCCAATAGGCTCTGCGCATTGGAATAGTACCTACAGCAGTAAAGGCCTAGGCCAGACGTTAACTAGGTCTACTACTGTCGATACTAGACTTAATTTTTGGGTTTGCTAGCTAAGCTCAGAGTTCGCTAGAAACTTTCTCGAATGTTCAAGGAAGGATTAACTTCCCTGATTAGACAAGAAGGGATTTAGTTTCTGACAACCATAGAACATGACAACTTTGCTCTCCCCTAATCAAGAGTCAATCTCAAGAGTCGTGTGAGCACAAGGCAATTATTTTACTCAGTCAGTACGTGCATTCTTAGTCTCATCAGAATGTAGAGAAAAGGAAGAGACGGGCGTGTTCAATAAAAAGATGTTATTTATTGATCAGTCTCTTTTCTCGTACAAGAGAAATGGATCGATATTATTGCGATACTTATAGTTAAGTAAAGTGCATACATTAGAAGCAATAGTATAAAATAATACTGTAAAAACATTGATATGGTTTCTGAGCCATATGATGTTTAAAATGATTAAAATATATTTACATACACATATACATTTGACTAAACGTACTCAACTGGTGTTTCTAAATACGCCTACCCCGTGTACCTGACCTAAGTCTAATGCGTGGGCGGGAATAGAAAGTTACAGTTTAAGTTAAGTTTGTTTTTGCCAAGTGAATAACTAAAGAATTCTCTAGGAGGGGTTATTCAGTTCTGTACCTGGAATTTAAGATGAATGAGGAATGGTATCTCTTTCTCTGCTCTCGATATTCCAGGCTGCCTGCGAGGGCTACCCGGAAGCGCCGGTGCTGGGTCTCTCGGCTTGAGATAGCAGCGCGTCTCTCAGCGCGTCAGGAAGGCGGGGCTGCTGCCAGCGGGGTCTGCTTCTGCTCTCGGCTTCGGCAAGTATGGCTGCTCCGTCTTGTCACCACGCGTGTGTTTTGCATAGGGCAAGATCGGCAATATTTATACCTTAAAGGTGCCGGGATTGACGTAAGGATGGACATAGGTACGTCAATAAAGATGTCATACGACTTGCTCGTTAGCACATTCTTTACTAAAGTTCTCTGTGAAATCAAAACAATGGCCGCACGGATTATCCAGGTTGTCATAGGTTTGATTTGTTATGAGAACGTTGTATGCCTTATCAGGGGCTGGAGGAATATCGCTTGTCTAATTAGATCTCAAGCGTTATGACCTAATCAGATAACACGTTCCTGTGCCGTAGTGTGACTGCGTCAGATAACGGTATCTGCATCATGGGGAATTTCTTGCCTCATGGGCTGACTGTTAGTTAACTAGCTAGTAAGTTTAACCAGAATAGGGTCAGGAATAGGGGGATCGATTCAGAACCTATAGAAATACACGACACCCACTCCACGCTAACTATGGTCATATCTACTAATCTATGCATAGTATAACATAGTACAACATACTATAGAGTATAGTGTATACCTTACCACCCCAAAATACATAAATGCATTTTGAAATTTTCAAATATACTGAAAAATTGCAGTCATATATATCGTATGCACTTAAGCTATGAATCAAATGCAAAAGTAAACACGCATTGTTATGCATTATTGTTTGTTGGTATATGAGAAATACACATGAAATGGCTCTTAATATGGCTATACAGAAAAAAAGTCGAAACCATTTCATCACATAAAATATATTGTGAACATACCAGTGGGCAGCTAAAGTCTATATAAAGTCTATAAAGAATCTAAAAAAATAGAAATCTTAGTTCTCTAGGAATAGTTTCTTACTTTAAGCAGAAGATCAGTGTCCCGGGAAAAAATATATAGAAAAATATTTTAGGGGCTTGCTGAAAAAAGTTGCTGTCCGTGAACTGGATTGTAATTGTTCATGTGACTTTATTTTTAAAGTTGAAGGCCGAATTCAGGGAACGCCGCGTGCGAGTTTACTCAAAAGTCTCTATTTCTGTTCCGGAGAGAACATCATATCATTCAGGCTTTCGAAAAAACTGTCAACAGCTTCATGGGAAAGTTCCACTAAGTCGGAAATAGGGGTAACCATGCATTCGTGCGCATGATTGTCTCCATTGACATTCTGATTTGCATTGCTGACAGAAGGTCGTACCTGTTCGATGCTGCTTTCATCTTGAACTTCACTACTCTTCAATCGCAGTGGTGAAGATTCCAGGAATGCCGTCATCAGAATTGGCAGCCTTTGAGGGCAGCACAGTGCGTGAACCTTGGTAGGAACCAACAGTGTATCTGCATTTCCCTGGGATGACTCGGATCACAAGGTTGCGTGTATTATCACGGGTTTATAATTTTGTTTTAATTAGCATGTCTGTTTGTAAGGATCTCAAAATTTCTGTGTGTGTTTGAGTCCAACTGGATCTTTTAAAGTTTGGTTTAATTAGATCGTAAAGGGGCTTGACCCTTTCTGCGTAATTAGCAATGTAAGTTCTTCCGAAATTTAGGAAGCCTAGAATTGACTGTAGGTTTTTTAGTGTTTTAGGAGCTTGGATTACGGCACATTTCTCTAGGAAATTGTCTGCCAGGCTTTTGCCTTCACTTGATAACTCATATCCTAAGAATAGGACCGTCAGATGGGCAATTCTGGACTTTTTGAAGTTGAATTTGTAACCCTCTGCAGCGAAACCAAGTATTATGGTGTTCACTCTTTTCAAGTGAGTTTCCAAGTCATCATCTGTTAAGTAAATGTCATCGACATAAGATAATGCTTCATCATCATATTGTTGTAGTAATTCTGTTACTCTCGCTGAGAATACCCCCGGGCTATTCTTGTACCCCTGGGCTAACCGACAGAATTGTTTTTGAGTGCCATTTACTGAGAATGCAGTTAAATATCTGCTCTCTGGTGCTATGTTTTGACAAAAGAATCCATTGGAGATGTCCAAGGTTGTTTTGTATTTTTTGCGCACTATGTTATTCATTAGTGCAGCACTGTGTGAGTTTTGTACTGCAAAAGTTTTGCAACATGTGTTAAGGTGTCGGTAATCCAAAACTAGACGGTACGAATTGTCTGGTTTGGAGACCGGAAACAAAGGATTGTTCATTTGTGAGGTGCAAGTTTCAATCACCCCTTGGTATTCTAGCTGATCTAGTATTTCATTTACTTGTTTTTTAGCTTCTTGCTTAATTGGGTACTGCCTTTGTGCAGTTGGTTGTGATTTTAACTGGACTTTGTGAGGAGGAGAATCCTCATCCCATCCTACATGATTTTTATATAAAGCAGGTGCTAAGGCCACTGCCCACTTTCTAGCAAGTGTGTATTTTTTATGAATCGGTATTTGATTCGAGAAGGCAGGCATAATTACTTCTTCGCCATGAGGGCACTCCCTGACAAACTCCGGTGGCCAGTCTTTTTCAGCTAGAAGGATGTCATAGCCTTTGGATAGGTTATCCCAAAATAGTCCCCTTATTTTCCTAGTCTTATCTCCCTCTATACGTAATGTTATCTCGTATATTTTGTGGGGCTTGCTAACTCTGGTATCTGCAGTTTCCACTTGAAGGTATTCATTCGTGTCCACTGTCTCCAGATGATTCATAAGGACTTTGCGAGCTATGCTCACCTCTGCTGCGCTGTCTAGCATTGTCTGAGCCCACTCTCCGTTTTTCAATTGTGTCCTCAGTATTCTCGGCATTGTTAACTACCTTGATACTGGCTACCTTCTTTTTTGGAAATTGTGATTTCTTTTTCAGTTGAGCAGGTTCCTTGTCTTTGGACTTGGCGTGCTCTTCTGATCGTCCTCTTCTTTCCGATTTCTGCGAGGAATTCTGAAAAGATTGAGAGGGACGTGTATCAATGTCTTGATATCTATCAGGTTTTTTAATATTATCCCTATTTCTAAGGTTATATCTATTCCCAGAGGGTTCACTCTGAGGTGACCTTTGTCTCGGGTTTGGAGATTTCTCTCTTCGCCTAGGAGACCTTCCTCTGGACTGGAATTTCTTTTCTTTTGGATTGGATTGTTTGTTTCCATCCCAGTTCTTTTTTGGTGAATTATTATTATTAAAAAATATTTTTTCTGGACTTGTAGTCAGTTGCGGTTTTACCGGTATTCCACCTAGACTATCTCTGCCTAGTTCTTCATAGGATTTTTCTATGATTCTGGCAATTTCAGCTGGTTGGTCTGCTATATCTGTCTCTTTTAACCTCTGGCGGATCGCCACGTTTGCTGCTTCACCTTTTATGTTGGCTAGTAATATAGCCGAGACCTGCTTGAAGTCTTTCAGTAATTTCATACCAAGAGTTAAAGCAGGTTCTGGACCGTATTCATCTTGAATTTGTTTTAGCACATCTGGTATCACCGAAATGGATGGGACACCGTGCGTTTTTGTGTAGATGGAAGCAAAGACTGTACCCCAAGTGTCACAGTCCTCAATGTGTGGTGCGATTCCCATTGGGAGACATATAGTCAGAATCCTGTGTTTTTCTAGCGGGGTGGTGTCAGGAAACACCGCCTCTATTTGGGTGATTTTCTGTGCCAACCAGAATGGTATCTGTTCCCGTTTAGCTGGAACCTTACCTAGGCAGGATTGGATGTTCTGTGGTGTAATTTTATTTGTGTTCCCTGGTGAGAGGTCAGCTGTGGTAGTTTAATCGCTGGCTGAATTGTAGAAGTCCGCATTACATACTGAACTAATTGTCTGTGAATTTTTAGTAGTTGTTTTAGCTGTATTAATAGCTCTGGTGCAGGCATCTCGTCGATGTCTGGATGTGGTGTGTATCCGGCTAAGACCGGCCACGTTGCTCCTGGTCTTCCTAAAGGACCGAGCCTTGTAATGTGATTATTATGTTTTAGGGCGCCATCAAATAAGAGCAAATGCTCTTGGAATTTGAGTGGTACTTCCACCTCCTCGAAAGGAGTGTACGTTTCTGGAGGAACCTCTATTTTGTAATAGTGGAAGTACTTTGTTACAGCATTTGCTGCTGGAAAATGTATCCATGTATAGTATACCTCTGTCTGCCGATATTCGTGTGCCTCGATTACGAATATGACTGTGCCACCTCTAGGTGTCAGTCCATTTTCTATAAGTTTTAAGGTTATAGATCTCCTTTTGGCGACCGGAATGAGTATTATATCCGCGTCCGCATCTAGTGCAGCATTATCAGCTGCTGCTATTTCAGCCGCTAATCTAACTGCTTCTCTTTCTCCATCACTGTCTCCCATTTTACAGACAGGATGGTATTATGTTTATTTGCAGATCAGGTTTCTTTATGGAAACAGAGATTAGGTGCACAATATTTTGGAACTGTTTTATCCTTCAACGTTGACTATACCAAGAACCATACATAGGAGTTCCCTCCTGCGAGGTTTTGGAGGATTTATAACCTTTCACCCACTCCAGACGTCTTTGGAGTATTTGGGAAAAGGGGTCTGAGTGAGAAAGCACGACTGAGTTACTCTAAATGTCTTACGTTAGTTTTATCGCCCTTTCCAAACGCGTTGGGCGCCATGTAGTGTAGTTCCTATTTTCCCAATAGGCTCTGCGCATTGGAATAGTACCTACAGCAGTAAAGGCCTAGGCCAGACGTTAACTAGGTCTACTACTGTCGATACTAGACTTAATTTTTGGGTTTGCCAGCTAAGCTCAGAGTTCGCTAGAAACTTTCTCGAATGTTCAAGGAAGGATTAACTTCCCTGATTAGACAAGAAGGGATTTAGTTTCTGACAACCATAGAACATGACAACTTTGCTCTCCCCTAATCAAGAGTCAATCTCAAGAGTCGTGTGAGCACAAGGCAATTATTTTACTCAGTCAGTACGTGCATTCTTAGTCTCATCAGAATGTAGAGAAAAGGAAGAGACGGGCGTGTTCAATAAAAAGATGTTATTTATTGATCAGTCTCTTTTCTCGTACAAGAGAAATGGATCGATATTATTGCAATACTTATAGTTAAGTAAAGTGCATACATTAGAAGCAATAGTATAAAATAATACTGTAAAAACATTGATATGGTTTCTGAGCCATATGATGTTTAAAATGATTAAAATATATTTACATACACATATACATTTGACTAAACGTACTCAACTGGTGTTTCTAAATACGCCTACCCCGTGTACCTGACCTAAGTCTAATGCGTGGGCGGGAATAGAAAGTTACAGTTTAAGTTAAGTTTGTTTTTGCCAAGTGAATAACTAAAGAATTCTCTAGGAGGGGTTATTCAGTTCTGTACCTGGAATTTAGGATGAATGAGGAATGGTATCTCTTTCTCTGCTCTCGATATTCCAGGCTGCCTGCGAGGGCTACCCGGAAGCGCCGGTGCTGGGTCTCTCGGCTTGAGATAGCAGCGCGTCTCTCAGCGCGTCAGGAAGGCGGGGCTGCTGCCAGCGGGGTCTGCTTCTGCTCTCGGCTTCGGCAAGTATGGCTGCTCCGTCTTGTCACCACGCGTGTGTTTTGCATAGGGCAAGATCGGCAATATTTATACCTTAAAGGTGCCGGGATTGACGTAAGGATGGACATAGGTACGTCAATAAAGATGTCATACGACTTGCTCGTTAGCACATTCTTTACTAAAGTTCTCTGTGAAATCAAAACAATGGCCGCACGGATTATCCAGGTTGTCATAGGTTTGATTTGTTATGAGAACGTCGTATGCCTTATCAGGGGCTGGAGGAATATCGCTTGTCTAATTAGATCTCAAGCGTTATGACCTAATCAGATAACACGTTCCTGTGCCGTAGTGTGACTGCGTCAGATAACGGTATCTGCATCATGGGGAATTTCTTGCCTCATGGGCTGACTGTTAGTTAACTAGCTAGTAAGTTTAACCAGAATAGGGTCAGGAATAGGGGGATCGATTCAGAACCTATAGAAATACACGACAGATTCAACGTATTGCATCTCTTTATGTGCACATGACTCGCTAAAAGTGTCAACTCATAACCTGACAATCGAGCACTAGTTAAGTGCTGTGTCTTAGTCGTGTTTAACAAAGTGTCCACTGCATGTGGAACCATCACAATCAACGTATTATTCATCACCAAACCAGCAGACTATCGAATAGAAACCGCTGCTGCCGCTGTGGCTCTCAAACAACTCGGCAATGCTCTAGCTACCGGATACAAGGTCGACGAGAAATACGCACATGGACGTTGCTTATCGCCGAACTGTTGTGTCAAAACTGACAACGCACATCCTTCTCTCTCGTGGACATAAAGCGTAAAGGGCTTACTGTAGTCGGGAGTACCCAACACAGGAGCCGAACACAATGCATCGCGCAATTCATAAAAACTTGTCTGGCATTCATCGGTCCAAGGAATAGGATTCGGAGTATCCTTAACAGTAAGAGCTATCAAAGGTTTCGCAAGAAGCGAAAAATTCGGAATCCACTTTCTGCAGTACGACGTAATACCCAGAAAAGCACACGCTTCTCTCTGTGTAATTGGCACACTCATTTTCGCAATCGCTTGAATTCGTTCTGGGGTCAGTCTTCTTCCCTCCTTCGATAAGAGATGACCTAGGTAGGTCACTTCTTGTCGACAATACTGTAACTTCGAAAGAGACACTTTAAGGTGCAAGTCAGACAAATGACGCAACAACGACAAAGTAGCTTCTTTACAAATCTCCTCAGTATCGGCAGCGACTAACAAATCGTCGATGTACTGAATAAGAGCAGCACCATCAGGCAAAACAATCGTATCAAGCTGTGTTTTCAAAGCCTGACTATAGATTGACGGACTCTCACAATAGCCTTGAGGAGCGCGCTTGAACCAGAAACTTCGACCTCCTAAAGAGAAGCAAAAGATATCCCTACTCTCCTCGGCAATCGGGATGCTGAAGAAAGCATTCTTCAAATCAATCACCGAAAACCAAGTGGCCGAAGCTGGAATCATGGTCAATAAGGCAGTGATATCTGGAACAACAGGAAATTGTGGAACTACAATCTTATTCACCTCGCGAAGATCGATCACGAACCTATATACAGGCAGTTGCGAAGTATCAGTGCGTTTCAGAACAGGCAAAACCAGACTATTGCACACATTACCTTTTGTTTCCTCAATCACGTCTTTGTCAATTAGATCATGGATAATCGCTAGCAACGCCCTTTCACCATCACTAGAGATCCTATATTGGGGAATACGTGGCATTTTAACGTTCGCTTTCAGCGTCACAACATATGGCGGTATCTCCAAAAGACCCACATCATTAGGACCAGTAGCCCAAATAGTATCAGGAAGAGAAGACAATTCTGTCGGAAGTTGATCCTTCCACAAATACATCAGAGAGACCACTTTCTTACCCAACGTAAGTTGTACTCCCGAAGGAGAACAATACAACGTTGCGTACAATCTTTTCAACAGATCCAATCCCAACAAGTTCTCACGACAACCTGTCTTCAGAATAAGGGGTGCTTCGAATTCACGAGGTCCAACAGAAAGAGACAAGGGACCAGAAATCGGGTTTCTAACTGGGGCGCCAGAAAAACCTACTGAAACATTCGTTAAGCCAGACAAAGGTGCGCCAGGGAGTCTAGAGTGCATAATAGAACTCTTTGCAGCACCAGTATCCAACAGAAAAGGCTCTGACACACCTGATGTAATCACTTCAACATAAGGTCCACTCTGATCTACTGGAACTGAAACAACTCCCTCTCTTTGTCCATGGCTGTCCTAGCAATCATTACCATCCATATTCTCACCCTCGACATAGTAGTCGTCAGCATAGTACTGAGTCGTCCTACCAGACGCATTATTCTGCTGATCAAAACAATTCATTGAGTTTTGTGGAGGAAAGGAACGCGCATTCTGGGGGAACACACCACGTCCCCTACCTCTAGAAGCTTGCAGAACACCTCGACCTCTGGCACCAGAGACACCATTAATACGCTGTAACAAAACAGGGCAACTATTTTTAAAATGACCCTCTTCCTTGCAATATGCACATTGATTAGGGCCTACAGGAAAACGCGGTTGAGAAGGCTCGAACCTTTGCGAATTCCGCTGAAACTGCTGAGGTTGCTGATAATCACGTTGGTTATCACGAGGCGGGTATGCTTGCTGTAAAAGAACCTTCGTCTTCAAATCTTTAGTCTTCTTGTCTGCTCTATCCTTCTCATCCTTATCCCTATTTTTAGTAGTATTGTGCAGTAGCCAATATCTGTGCTGATGAGGAAACAGCCCAAGAACTCTCTGAATCCTTTAACTTGGTACATAACTCGGGAAGTAAATTATGCACAAACTTATCAACAAACAACCGTTGACGACCCTCGGTACTCATGTCTCGACCACTATGGTCAATGAACGTTTCTTCAAACCTAGTGAAAAAATCAGATACACTTTCATCTTTCTTCTGCTTACACGCAGACAATTTGTCCCAATTTACTCGCATAGCAGGCATTAAAGTCTTCATGTAAGTAATGATCCTACCAGGAAGGTCTGCAACTAAAGGCTCAGGTTTAGCACCACCAACTTGTCGGCCATCTGCAGCACCAATATTAACCCATGTGTCACCTAACTCCGGCGCATGATCAGTATGACGAATCAATCCCCATAAAGGTTGTGGGACCACATTTCCAAAAAACATGTCTATATCAGCTAGATTCATAACGCATGAGTCTGCGGTCTGTGATAATTGCTTATAATACCCTGCAGGATTTTTATGGGGGTCAGGCAAAGTCTGCTTAAGAGCCAAAATTTCAGCTCGTTTCCACGGAACATGTACCCAAACACGTTGGAAATGAGCCGGCACAGCTGGGGGATTATTATTCGCACCAGCAGTCGAACCCAACATTCTTCATCAGACAAGTCGAACGGACCCATAATAAAAACGGGCACATCCCCATCGTAAATAGATCATAAAGAAAGGAGCAGAAACAGGTGTGAGTAAGATAAGACATTTTTGTGTGCAATAAAGGTTTATGATGTCCTGTGCCTTGATCCTCAATCTTTATCAGCTACTGAGAAGGGAACTGGCTTAACAAGTTTGGCTTCAGGCAAGAGGGTCAGTTTGCTCAGGTCATTCAGAAGTCCGCTAAAGTGCACGTGTGCTAAAGACTCGTTCGGCCGTAGTCATCGGCCTATGTGAGGGCAACCACAAAATGGCTGCATACACAAAAATGGAACCAGAGGGTTCAGAACGAATCCCTAAATACGAAGTGAAGCCATCGGTGTAACGTGACGAAAACACTCATGCTTGCCGTACTAACTGGTTACTGTTCGCTAATATCAAATTCGTAGCGAAACCATGACCTTTATGAAACGGGTTCAGGATTCACGGAACCTCAAAACCCACACGGAACCAGTAATGCTACAATGTCAAAAGTTTTTTACAATTCACATAGAAATTAACAAGTTTAAAAACTTACAGTAACAAATCATATGTATGAAAGCAGAATTTATTCAATACAATACCATTTCGTACATATATCATAAAAATATTTCATTAAAAACATATTGTTGTGGAAAAACAGTTGTCGACGCAGCGTTTTGGTATTTGGTTAACACCTTCTTCAGGACCGTTTTTCTAGATAGCGAAAAACATACACTTAATTACAGCTTTTAAAAAATTAACATTGTTTGAAAAAAATTGACAATGAGGGAATAATTAACAAGCATTGTGTCTTTTCTGTTCCTTTGTGGGAAAACATCGCACATATTTAAAGTGACCTCCCGCAAAATGTAAACGCGTACCATTGAGTATGACATAATCATAGTTCTACACAAGTTAATTGTCTACACAGAGTAGTCCACTGTCTCACATCAAAATGTTTGACAGTTCATCTACATACCTAAATACGTCAGATGTGAGGCTTAGAATGTATTATGTCTCCCACTTCTGTTTCTTAAAATCACAGGAATTAAAACCACGATATTAGAGGCAAATGATGACCATCTCAATGGAACCGACCCTAGGTGAACAAAGAAAAATGCAAAACATATCTTCTAATTGTGCCTAATTCCTTCGTAGAAATTCTAAGTTGTGAGAGTCTATCGAGTAGAAACATCTTTTTTTTTATTATTACCTCAAAATGCAAGGTATTCACAGTGCATTTATGTACACTGGAGTCACTGTAGATGAAATATATTTATGGTGTGCTGTTAAAAAATTAATAGTACATATTCAATATTTCACTGTGTAATAGCTATTATACCCAAGAATTACAATTCCAAATTGCCAGAACTAACAATTAAAATTATTGGACGAGGCCAGTACTGCACTTGATTGGATAGCTGAGCTTTAAGCTGATATGCAGTATTGAGGGTATGTTAAGCACAGTCACAGGGTCATAACCGTTTGCCTGTTCTGACCTTTCAATTAACCATCTACAAATGGACAATGTTATTATTTGCCACGTGTTTATAGTATTGCCAAAAGATAAAGAAAACCTGACTAAATAGATTCCTATCCCTTAGACTATATTTGATGTGTACACTTTAAAAGGCTTATTCAATCTTTTTGAAATGTGGTTATGAATGGGTTTCGCGTGATCGTATTGGTAGTCATGCGACCCAGAGATAGAGTTTTTTTAATATTTGGGGAAGTTGTTGATAGTACGGTACACATAAAATAAGGGGGTACAAGTAAAATAGGTATGGTGTACCCTTCTCTGTTGCATCATTAATACATAATAAACATGCCCCTCATTTCTCTTAATCCCATGTCACTTGGGAAAATGTACTTTATTGAGAAAGCAAGCAGTTTTGAGAAAGGATGTGTGTGGTCCTATTGCTTAATAAAAACTTTGTGTTTTATCCACAAAGTCGGGTATCGGCACGCATAGCTACAATCTTGCCGTTCCCAGCAACTTTTAATTTTGTGGGGTAACTCGTTATCATTATACGGCCTGTAGGGCTGGCTGAAACGAACGAGGTGTTATGTCATTACATGCCAAACAATCTCCTCGCCCCCAGTTCACTACAGATGTCCTTAATATTCTTTGCACGACTCCCGTGTGCTTGGCAATTACTCAGCTTAATATTATCATTATTCTACACCTTGAGACTCACTTTTCTTACCCGAATAATTCAGTGTGGCGTTCCTGCTCTCAATGTCCAGCGTCCAGGTCAGGATCACGTAAAAAACAAAAGTCCTGCCCGGAACTGTTTAAATACGTTCTTTCCACATTTCCCGGGACTTTACGTAAACCACGGGACTGCACCACGTGGGGAGACGAAGCCTTGCGTATCTTTTTATTGACACTTGGTAGTTGATGATAAACAAATGTTATATGTTAAAAAGAGTACATCTGTACTTTTCTCAGTGCCATCGGTATTAGAAGGATGAATGCACTCGGTTTAGATAGAATAGAATAGAATAGAAGCCATTTATAAAGCGCCTGGTTACTCAGGAACAGAGTGTCCCCGCGCTGAAAACTGCAAAGAAGCTAAGAGGAATGAACACAGGAGAAACGGAAAAGGAAGGGGAATGGAAAAATCAGATGCGAGGAAAGAGGAGGGTTTTTAATTTTCCTCGAAATCTCATTTCAGAGGGTTCCATCCGCATCTCAAGAGGGAGTTCATTCCAGCCCTTGGCAGCCAAGTATCTGAAAGAGGAGCCACCCATCTTTGCTCTAGTTATCTTAGGGATGTTAAACACCATCGTACCAGCAGATCTAAGGTTCCTGGTAGGGCGATGTATGGTGAGTAAACCTTGCAGATATCCTGGGCCGGTGCCGTGGGCTATGCGATGGGCAAAGCATAGGGCCTTGAATTTAATTCGCTCCTTGATGGGGAGCCAATGGAGTCTGGACAAGGCCAGTCTCCCTGAGGCTCTTCGAGGGAGCTTAAGCACAAGGCGAGCTGCGGCATTTTGAGCGGACTGGAGTTGGTAAGTGCCCTTTTTACTCAACCCCAGTAGCAAAGCGTTCCCATAGTCCAGATGGGGGGTAACTAGGGCATGGACTATGGTCTTTCTTGAGTCCAAGGGGAGAAGGTCTAGTACCTTTCGAAGGACTCTCAAAATGCTGAAGCATCTTGCTGCAACCTTGTTCACATGAGGATTATAAGACAACTTAGAATCCAATGTAATGCCCAGGTTCCGCACCGATGCCACAGGGCAGGGCAGGCTGCCCAATTCCGCAGGCCACCACATGTGGGACCAAGCGGGAGAAGATTTGCCTACCACCAATAACTCAGTTTTGTCGCCATTAAGGCGAAGACAGTTGTTATTCATCCAAGCTGCCACGGAGGAGAGGCAGTTGGAGAAATTGGTGGCGTCTTCTCTGTGGTCGGGCGTAAGTTTGAACACCAATTGGGTGTCATCAGCGTAGCTGACAATGCCCACCCCATAAGTCTCCACTATGCGAGCCAGGGGTTCCATATAGATATTAAACAAGGTGGGGCTCAGACTGGAGCCCTGAGGAACCCCATGGCTTGCTTTTCTGGGAGAAGACTTAAAGGGGGGGCAGTGCAACTGAAAGTTTCTGTTGGCCAAGAAAGACTCCAGCCACGCAAGGGCCGACCCCTTGACTCCCATTCCAGATAGCCGAGACAGCTGCGTTGAGTGCAGCACGGTGTCAAAGGCTGCACTAAGATCTAATAGTACCAACGCTGCTGTCTCTCCTCCATCCACTATGCGCCTAAGACTCTCGGTGGAAAAAAGTAGGGCTGACTCAGTAGAGTATCCGGCTCTAAACCCTGATTGAGTGGGGTGTAGGAGCGAATGATCTTTTAGATGACTCATGAGCTGCAGATAGAGTGATTACTACAGAAACACCATGCATCGATTGACAAGGATCGATATAATTTTCCTGTATTCATCTGTTATTTCATAGACGGATTAAGACTGATGGCACAGTACAGAACCCTCTAGTATATTGCACCCAGCTAGAGGGGTGGCTGACCTATGCCAGGGGAGTGGGTTGTAGGCATGGCACACAAGGATGTGTGCCATGTTGACTCTTCACTTTGTTCTGCATCAAAACACGCAGCATGCACTCGCAGTGTGTGTGTATGCGTGTGCCACAGTGCCCTTGGTACCCATGGTATCTTTTACACTGGACTGACCATGTGACCAGAGAGGTGCCAATTGGGGATACAAGATACAGTTTTTGGGAAAGAACACAGGCCCTGGGAACCTGATTGGCAGGGACCCAGGGCACATCATGTCAAAGTGCATCAAAAGTCGGGCAAAAAGTGTGGGGGGGGTACTGCAACAGAAACCCAGCCCCCTACAAGCCCTCCCTGGCATCTCTTTTTACAGCATGTAATAATCTTCTAGCACTTACTTTGATAGTTTCGATTCATTTCCATGTTTTGTCCTGGCTTTTGTTTTTGGCTTTATTTTTTTCTACCATTGTTCTTGCTTATTACTCTGGGCTGCTTTTTTTTCTTTTGAGTGCATGCAGTATGAAATGTCAGTGCAAGAGAGATCATAGAAAATAACCCAGGAGGCTGCACAAGACCCATGGGAGAGTTGCTTACAATATATTTACCCCTGTTGCTAGATCTTGAATTATTCATTTAAATGTATTCATTCATTGATAAAACAGATTGTCTTCAGTCCATGATATTTAGAAAATGTATGATGTGGCCTCCATACTGAAAAGTTTGGGGACCTCCGCAATAAACATTGTGGCTATAGGGTTGTGCAATTTTGATCCAGAGGGCTGGATGGAGCACCACCTGAAAAGAAGGGGAGGAGCGAAGTGACGAAGTTTACCCAAAGGTCAAGCCATGGGCGTCCAAGGGTTAAAGGTATTATTTACAGCCCTAAGATGGCATCTCACCTGGAATAGGTTAGCCTTCAGGCGAGGATTGGCCCAGTGGGAATATGAAAGGTGGGGCCAGGCTGCAAGGGTGGGTTGGACTCTCAATGAGTTTCAGGCGTGGTGAAAGGTGAAGCGAGCACTAGGCCCGAGGGGTGAGAAATGAAGAAGGGTAGAGCAGAATTATTTTCGGCAGCCGCTGTCCTCCAAATGTGGGAGGTGAAAGAGGAGAAACTGCGTATTTATCTGCTGCCGATATCAGAAGCTTCCAATATGATGGTAGCATGGGCTGGAAGGTTCACCCCAGCCAGGGACAGAAAGAAACTGAGAGTCTTATTTATGAGAGGCGTGTGCCGCCGAAACGTCACTTTTTATGATGCTACGATGGTGCAAGCTTCTCAATCATATCTATGAAGCGACGCAAAGTCACCCTGCATGACTTTGCATGGCCTCATGGATTTGGAGTAAGATAAAGTTGCGCAAGTCAGTGCATTGCCTTACTCTGCATCAAGGTGGCGTTCCATGGACCTTATGGTGGGTGTTCCCACGTAACTTCTAATACAAAAAAGGTATCCTCTCAACAAAAGGGGAATTGTCAAGTGAAGATGAAAAGGTTAATTCATACTTCCAGGGCACTCAGAGGTGGGAAGAGGAAAAACTTCTTTTTTTATTGATAACCCCTGCCCACTCTAGTAGTGACATGCATCATCATCGGGTCAACCCTGACTCCTAAAGGTCAGGGTGGGCTCGACCATATTCCAGGGAGCATTTAGAAGACAATTTGGTTCAAGTGTTGGTTTTTTTTTTACATCAAGATAAAAATCACTAACTCACCCCAGGTATTATCCCTCTATTAATGGGGTTGAGCAGGGATAGCAAAATATATATATATTAAATATATTAATATATATTAATATCAACCAATAGTATAATCTAGAGGCACACCCGAGGGAGAAACTAATATATTGGAATCAAGTTCGTTTTTTGATTTATTCAGGTATACATTTTAGGAGTGGTAAATTTAATACTCCATGTATAGTGATGTTTTTCATTTAATTAATGCATTTATTAGTTATTCTATTTCACTATTTGTATAAATTATTGCACTGTCATTTGAGCACAGCTATAGACTATTCTTTTATGTCTATGGCCGACATTTTGGTTGCCATGACAACCAAGGGAGAAACCAATAGTATATATACTTGACCAGGAACACAATGTGTAGAATGCAGTGACCAAGGTGGTTGAACCGCCGAAACGCGTCTGACCTTGCAATTGGAAAATAAAAGCAATCTGTGCCATTAAGAATCACGGTGTCGGTGCCTGCTTTGAAAAAGGATGTCAGGATGGTGAAATATTGCAGATCCGCCGGGATCTTGACACCGACCCTCCTCGATCTGGAGCTCTGAGTTTACGGACATCTGGTAACAGTTTCGGAATACAGGAAAAACTCCGAGCCCCCCGGCAGCATACAAAATCAGATGACACTTACGATCCTGGAGGCCGCCGCGGAAGTGGACAACGGCTGATCAATGTGTAAGCTGGAGGGCGACCGCAGTATCAGGTAGGCTCCTCTGTGCGGTGGCTGTGTGGGAGAGTAATCACGAGTGGTGGCTGCTGGGAGAGGTAGTCCCGTGTAAGCAATTACGGGCAGTGAGAGACACAGAAAGCATACTCTTTTTCCTTTGCAATGGCAGAGGACTGGGTCAGAGAGCGGGAAGAGGAAGCTCTCGACATGTTTAATGATGAGGATGACAGATCTGAACAAGGGCGTGATGCACAAAAGGGATCAGACAATGAGCCAAGCAGTAATAATGCCAGATTAATACGGGAGTTGGAAAAACTCCGAAAAAATGAAATAGCCAAATGGTGGGAGTGCAAGTCTTTACAAAGATACCTAGATGTGGGACGAATTCCGAGAGGATTATGAATTTTAGTTGCCCCGTCATATGAAAATCCAGACCCAGGAATGTTGAAAGACTCGGCTGATAACAGCGCTGAATCGTCACGAAGAATGCTGCAGATTTCGATAAAATATGCTGATAGCGATCGCAGCAAAATGCTCATCAGAATTGATGAAATAATGAAGGAGCTGGAAAAATGTGATAATCAAGAGGAAATCTCCAAGAAGCTAACAGAAATGAAATCAAGGTTGAAAAAACACGAAGAATCCATCAAAGAGAGAAAGGCCACTAAATTTCAGAGGGACAAAAATGACTATCCTCAAGTAAAGATATACACGTTTTCAAGGAAATTCGATAACATAAGGAAACAACAACTATCTACACAAGCGGGGAAAACAAATGCAGACCCAAGCGCTTCCGAATTAAGCTCTGAGGTGGAGTCAGAAGTTGAGTCAACAGAAACAGCAGACGCACAGATGCAAAAAAGAAAACCACCAACAGTAATTCAAGAACTTGATTTTTTACGTTTAGAAAGGCGCATGAATCTGCGCTCCGGAACTCAGCGCCAGGGCACAAACAAAACACAAACAAACGAAAAAGAAAAAAAAACCAGACGGTGCGGCGGACAAAAACAACAAAACACCCAACAAACAACCGCACAGACGAAATAAACACAGATAAACAAACACAAAGACTTTGAAAACACAGTCGTAAACCTCACTACTATGGCTTTAACAGATACAGAAAAACAGACTCTTGCCTTAGGCCTTTCCTTTTGTGAGAGGACGAATTTTGAATACGTCCAAAGACGAATAGGCCTATTTCAATTTGTTCACAAATTAAAGCTTCAAAAACATTTCTTTAATTTAAACAGCAGAAAAGATGGAACAGACACTTCTGAAAGCAAGAACCCACTACCAGCAACAGGATCTGATGAAACACTGTTGAATGATCTATTGGAAATGCAACAAGAGACATATCGTGAAGGATGGCCGAATATTGGAGGACATACTGAATCAAGCCAGTACAAATCCCCATTTAAGCACAAATCTACTTTCACCCCGCTCATGCCAAAAGACGGCATAGATATCTTTGCGGAAAATGTGATTAAGGATCTAAAAAAGTTGGCATTAGAGAGCAGCAAAGAATTTGCAAAAATGCACAATGCCAAAAGGACCATATCTAACAACACCATGGAGACAATCTAAAAACAGCAAGATATCGTAGTAAGATGGTCCGATAAAAGGGGAAATGTTGTCCTATGGCCCCTAAAAGACTACAATGCAGAGGCACACACACAACTTGAGGACAGAGAGTGCTACAGTCGCATAGCACCAACATGTCTTGTGAGTATCAAAGAAAAATTTCACACAGCCATTTACGAATGGAGAAGAAAAGGTCTAATCACAAGGACAGAACTGGAATACCTCAAAACAGATTACCCAGTGACGCCTCAGTTATACCTAATCCCCAAAATTCATAAGTCGGCCACCCATCCACCTGGCAGACCGATAATTGCAGCAGTTGGGGGTCTGTTTGAAAACACTTCACGCTTTATAGTTCATTTCCTCCAACCACTAGTATGTGAATTACCTTCTTACTTGAAAGACACTGGGCACTTTCTCACAAAGACTAATGACATCAGATGGCAAGACGATTTTGTCCTTATATCTTTGGATGTCAATTCGCTCTACACGAGCATCAGGCATGCAGACGGATTGAATGCCCTAAGACATTTTTTGGAAAAAAGGCCATTAAATAATCAGAACCATTCTCTGATGTTACTACAAATGGCCGAATGGTGCCTGGACAATAATGTATTCATTTTTGACAAACTGTACTATAAACAAATGAGGGGGACCCCCATGGGTACTTGCTTTGCCCCCAGCTACGCTAATTTGCATATGGGGTGGTGGGAGGAGCAAGTACTCATGGTGGAATTTGAGAGGGTCATGAAGGAAAATGTGGCACTATACGTAAGGTATATTGATGATATCTTTGTCCTGTGGCAGGGGACAATGGTAAGTGCAGAAAAGTTCTGTAAAGAACTCGACAATAACAATCTTAATCTATATTTCACAAGTCACATAAGTAAAGACACCATGCAGTTCTTAGACATAGAACTATACATTGAGAATAATCACCTTCAATCCAGAACCTACAGAAAACAAACTGCAGGTAATGCAATACTGCATTCGGACAGTTTCCACCCCCAAAGTGTCAAGGAGGGCATACCATTTGCAGAATGCCTCAGAATGAGGCGTAACTGCAGCACTGAGAAAGGGCTAGAAAAGTTCACTGAAGAACTTTTTGCTAGGTTAGAAAAAAGAGGCTACAAATCTGAAACCTTAAGTAAAGCGAAAACCAAAAGTGAGTCAATACCCAGAAAAGACCTATTGTTTGAAGACAAAACAAGGAAGAAAAACAATACTGAGATAACTGACATCCCGAGATTAATCACTGGTTTCCATGCATACCATACTAGATTTAGGAAGATAATCTACAAACACTGGAATTCTGTAAAACTTGATCCAGTGTTGGGATCTACCTGCCCCAAAGTACCATCAATCAGTTTTCGCAGGGCGAAATCCATGCGCCAACAATTGGTGCAGAATGCACCCACAGTAACCAAACCATCCAATTTGCTGCAAACACAGAAAGGATTTATCAAATGCAGTAAATGCAAAGCTTGTAAGCATGGAATCAACCCTAAATCAGTGACACTGCCACTCAGACAAACACCGTACGTTATTCGTGGAAGTTACAACGGTAAAACTGACTTTGTCATTTATATCTTGCAATGTACATGTCATAAACGTTACGTAGGCAGAACAATACATCCTGTACACATACGTATACTACAGCATTTGAGGGCAATAACGCATGACGACCAGGCATATCCAGTAGCTAGGCACATAAATTCCGGCCACGCAGGAAAGGCCCAAGAACTTACGTACTATGTCATTGACAACGTACCGAATAGTCCTAGGGGAGGAGATAGACAACTGGCCCTTAGAAGGCTAGAGTCGAGATATATTATTCTCCTCAATTCAAAAATTCCACAAGCGATCAACGCAGATGAAGCCCTAAATGTTCACCTATAGATGCCACTTTGGCTAGCCTCATCCTGACTGTTGACACAGTCCACTGAAGCATTTTTTACAAAAAAGATTTTTAGTTAATTTTTTTCTATATTATATTGATTCTCCTACGGAAAATAATTTTTCCAAATGTTCTTTTGGTTTCCCCTGCCTGTTATCCTTCAGAACTATGATTAGGTACACAGTACCACACTTGTTTAACATACTTATGTGTCACGTGATTGTGAAATTTTATAAGCCCACTTGGGCTCTATTGTTCACCGACAAATACACCCATAAGTCTTGGAACACCGATTATTCACATAGCAAATTTAGGATCTAAACATATAAATTATTTCACCACTGCCTACTTACGCGGGGGAATACTCTATCCAATTGGGGCCACCCCAAATATTTTCCTATTCTCTATGGTGGATAATTATATAGAACATCAACTTTGCTCTATTAATTTTTTGCCAGAATTATGTTTGATCTATCTTACATTGTCTCGCACACATAATAGAGAATATGGGTATTGAAGCACCAGACCCGGGGTGACTATATGTTGGTGTAATGTGTCATTTTTAATATCAACCAATAGTATAATCTAGAGGCACACCCGAGGGAGAAACTAATATTTTGGAATCAAGTTAGTTTTTTGATTTATTCAGGTATACATTTTAGGAGTGGTAAATTTATTACTCCATGTATAGTGATGTTTTTCATTTAATTAATGCATTTATTAGTTATTCTATTTCACTATTTGTATAAATTACTGCACTGTCATTTGAGCACAGCTATAGACTATTCTTTTATGTCCATGGCCAACATTTTGGTTGCCATGACAACCAAGGGAGAAACCAATAGCACAATAGCATATATACTTGACCAGGAACACAATGTGTAGAATGCAGTGATCAAGGCGGTTGAACCGCCGAAACGCGTCTGACCTCGCAATTGGAAAATAAAAGTAATCTGTGCCATTAAGCCATTAAGAATCACGGTGTATGGTGCCTGCTTTGAAAAAGGATGTCAGGATGGTGAATATATATATATATATATATATATATATATATATATATATATATATATATATATATATATGCAAGCTCCAAACTTCATTTCCATACCCAGCCGGGTCGGAAAATACAGAAAACAGCACTCCCGGGCTCAGAAAGATGCAGCAGTATTTTTTATTCCTTAAGCAAACGCGTTTCGGGACAGCGTCCCTTCGTCAGTGATTCAACATTGTGCCTCGCGCAGCGCCATTATTTAAAACCACAATTAGTTATTGAAACAAACAACGGACTGGCAACCTCATTCCAAACGGCAGCGCCATTTTGAAATGGTCTATGTGGTCACAGCAAATAAACAATAGTAAACATGATTCACATTAGGTTTACAACTACATTTTCATGCTATTGCTTCAAACAAGTGACCCAATTAACGCCGTGTATCGGCCTTGATTCTCGTTGTGATTTCATATTTTTATGTGTTTTTCGGGGTGCCTTCACGATTGAGCCAGACTTAGAAGCTGCAATTTATTCGTCACCAATTGACGGACATGATTTTAGTCATATCAAAAAAAGGGGAGTATTACCTTGTGATCTTGCCGTGGATCGGCAATTGCAGCACACACGGCTGCATTGTCAGCAACATTAATCTGGACACAATCGCGACTCACCCTTCCACCACCTAATTAAAATTCACAATTTAAACAGACAATTACGAACCCACCACCCACAGCAACATCAAATATTTCATAGTTCTATTCAGTTCATTACAATTGCTAAGTCAAATACAGTTTCCTTGACAAATCAATAACTCATCCTAGATGAGTTGCCAATTCTTACCCCATATGTCATGAATGATGTAATATGTGACATCATCAGCAGTGGATTGCGGGCGCGCGAGTTATAGTGAGTCCAACTAACTATAACATGGGAATTTCAATGGTTTTGTATGAGTAAAATGTTCAGCTAACTATAACATGTGTGAAACCTATGGTTTTTTCAGTGAATTTGAAAGGTTTTTTAAATGCTAATTCCTAACTATAACGAGTGTGAAACCTATGGTTTTTTCAGTGAATTTCAATGGTTTTTTAAATGCTAATTCCTAACTATAACGATTGTGAAACCTATGGTTTTTTCAGAGAATTTCATAGTTTTTTTAAAAGCTAATTCCTTTGTATATGGACTTTGTAACCTACGATTATTTTTTTTTTATTAGCTGTTTTTACAAGAATTAATTATAATTTAAAAAAAATATATATATATTTGTTCAATGTATATATATTTTTTTTAAATTTTTTCCTGGTGCGCTCAGGGTGCGCGCACCGGTAAGCTCTCCCGAGAGCGCTCCGAGAGCGCTATTTCAGCGTTCGTAAAAAAAAATATATGTATGAAAAGTAAATAATAATGCAAGACATTTAGTACCATATTTATAAAAGCAGTATTTTTGATTTATGAAATAAAAATGATTTTGCATTTCCGTAAAGCTATCAAAACGTCACTCGGCGCGCCGCGTAAGCGCCCCCGGAAGCGCCTACGTTCGCGCCGCCTAAGCGCCCCAGGAGGCGCTCCGGTGTGCGCAGCGTAAGCGCGTCAAGTCATGTGGCCTTAAAGTAACTCTTTTCATTGGTTGCTAACAGTTTTTTTTTTTAAGAATGAAATCCCCACCCATTTCCTTCACTTCTTCTTTCACTTTTGTGACTGCAAGACCTGTCTTTTTGCTCTTGGATCTTTGTTGGATTACCATGGCTGCCAGACCATCCAGCAGCGATGATGACACAGAGGGATTTATTGATGAAGAGGTTCCTCAGCCCAGGATAAAAGAACACTTCATATGGAAGTTTTTTTCCATTCCAGATGATCAAAAAAAAGTAAATGCTCCAATGGTGGAGTGCAGGATTTGTCACACTGTGCTGTCACGGGGTGACCCCACCAAAAAATATTCATTTGGAAACTCCACCATGATTCGCCACGTCGAGAGGAGGCACCCCCAGAACTATGTCCGGGAGAGTGTCAGGGCTATGGCACGAGAGGCTCCCAGGGATGGTGCCTCTACTTCAACCGGAGGACCAACTACATCAGTGAGGGGGCGATCAGAAGAGCTGATCCCTAACATTCGGCCTGCTTTTAATAGAGGCGTAATTAAATGCAGAGATTGTGATCAGCTACTTGCCTTGGGGAACAAAGTGTTCTGCTCATGGTTCGAGCATTAGACAACCAACGCTGCCGTCCCCAGCCCTAATTTTATTTATTTTTTTGCTCCTGTTGAGCAGTTTCCCATTCCCTGTTTTTGTTTTTGTTCAAAAAAAAGGAAAAAAGAAGAAAAAAAAAGTTCTTTGCAGAACTACCTCCAATTCTCATCAAAGAGCTATATTCTTAAAAAAATGAAAAAGAGTAAGTGAAGTGGAGTGCAGTGAGAGAGGAGAGCAAAATGAGTGGGAAAGCAAAGAAAAGGACGAGCGGGGAAGGGAAGTGAAGTAGGGGGACTGAAAGAAGGTGAGTGTGGGGAAGGAGAGTGAGGAGAAGGAGAGTGAACATGGGGAATGTGGATAAGTGAAGAAAATGTAGTAAAGGAACGGGGGTGTGGAAGGGTAAGAAAAGAGAGTGTGAGACCAGGTAAGTAAGGCAGTGAAGAAACAGAGAAAGTGAAAGAAAAAGTAAGAGTAGAAGACTGAAGGCCTCATTTATGCACCTGCCTCACAGCAGGCGTAAGACTGACGCAGGCCCTTTCACATGGGCCTGGCCCCATGTGAAAATATGCATTGCTGGAGTTGCGTCATTTTTGTGACACACTCCAGCAATGCATCACTTTTGCGCTTACAGATTCGTCAGAAATACTGACGTATCTGTAACTCCTTGCGACATAGTCTCGTAGTCGCTTCTGTGCGCTAAGGACTTGTGCTTCTCTTCGTGCTACCAGGCGCAGCTTTTGTTCGTGCTATCTGGCAGAGCTTGGCCACTGAGAGGGAAACTTTTGATTGGAACATACCGTTGCTCAGAGACAGGGGCTGGGACTGCGAGACCCAGGGACCACCGCGCAGGAAGAACGCAGCGCACCTGGTGTCTCTTCCCGCCCCTGCTCCTCCCTGCTTCATCAGGCTCTTAATGACTCGCGGCCCCCGCTTCGCGGGAGCCGCTCGTAGTCACTTCTGTGCGCTAAGGACTTGTGCTTCTCTTCGTGCTGCCAGGCGCAGCTTTTGTTCGTGCTATCTGGCGGAGCTTGGCCACTGAGAGGGAAACTTTTGATTGGAATATACCGTTGCTCAGAGACAGGGGCTGGGCCTGCGAGACCCAGATACCACCGCGCAGGAAGAAAGCAACGCACCTGGTGTCTCTTCCCGCCCCTGCTCCTCCCTGCTTTATCAGGCTGTTAACGACTCGCGCCCCCGCTTCGCGGGTGCCGCTTGTAGTCGCTTCTGTGCGCTAAGGACTAGTGCTTCTCTTCGTGCTACCAGGCGCAGCTTTTGTTCGTGCTATCTGGCGGAGCTTGGCCACTGAGAGGGACACTTTTGATTGGAACATACCGTTGCTCAGAGACAGGGGCTGGGACTGCGAGACCCAGGGACCACCGCGCAGGAAGAACGCAGCGCACCTGGTGTCTCTTCCCGCCCCTGCTCCTCCCTGCTTCATCAGGCTCTTAACGACTCGCGGCCCCCGCTTCGCGGGAGCCGCTCGTAGTCGCTTCTGTGCGCTAAGGACTTGTGCTTCTCTTCGTGCTACCAGGCGCAGCTTTTGTTCGTGCTATCTGGCGGAGCTTGGCCACTGAGAGGGAAACTTTTGATTGGAACATACCGTTGCTCAGAGACAGGGGCTGGGACTGCGAGACCCAGGGACCACCGCGCAGGAAGAACGCAGCGCACCTGGTGTCTCTTCCCGCCCCTGCTCCTCCCTGCTTCATCAGGCTCTTAACGACTCGCGGCCCCCACTTCGCGGGAGCCGCTCGTAGTCGCTTCTGTGCGCTAAGGACTTGTGCTTCTCTTCGTGCTACCAGGCGCAGCTTTTGTTCGTGCTATCTGGCGGAGCTTGGCCACTGAGAGGGAAACTTTTGATTGGAACATACCGTTGCTCAGAGACAGGGGCTGGGACTGCGAGACCCAGGGACGACCGCGCAGGAAGAACGCAGCGCACCTGGTGTCTCTTCCCGCCCTCGCTCCTGCTATATAGTCACACACTCTACCGCGAACGCGGGACGCACCCGGTCGGGCGCCGGACGAAGCCCGGACAAAGGGCGGACAGTCTGAGACAGTCCGAGACTGATCGTGACTGGACTGGGCCAGGCCTCTTATCCGCTGCTCTTGCTGACTCCTGGTGGCTTCTTGATCGTAAGATTCTCTGTTGCTGAAACCCCTGTATACTGCCGGTGTTGTGTTCTAATGTTTATTGTTATTCTATCCACTGTATGAGTTTTTGTAATTTTTGTGGTACCGACTTACTGAGTGTATTATGTCTAAACAGAAGTCTTCTTCTGCTACTAATACCATTGATAACTATCTAGTCCAGGTAGTCAGTAATATTAACAATTCTAGAAGGATGTCATTGGGCTTGAGTTCCACTCCCTTAATCCCTATAGAGGATTCCCTACTAAAACCGAATCAGGTTGAAGCTTCGATACATGTACATCGTAGAGATTCCCTTGACAATGTATTTATTCAGGAAGAAAATCCCGACCAAACTATAAACACTGCTATCAATTTGGTAAATGATTCCTTAGATCAATCCAACACGATCCAAGAAAAATCACTCCCACCCTCCCCTGGGCCTGCCCCAGTAACTAGAGCAGTTAGAGCATGTAGAAAGGGCCAGAACAAGCGTGGTGGGTTGCGCTCTAGTAGGAAAAGGATTGCCTCCCCTCCCAAAACTATGCCCATAAAAGATACAATTGTGGAGCTTGGTGAGAGGGTGTCATTGGAGGATGAACAAATCAAAACACTTGTGAGTATGATTGATTCTAAGATTAGAAATATTGTCAAGCCACTGATAGCCAAAATCGATCTCTTAACAGCAGAGGTATCTAGGCTTGGGGGAATTATAAATCAGACAGTGGAAAAAGTGGGCAATATACCTACCCCAGCCCCTAGTAGAGCCGATACCATAGCAAATGCACCAGGTGCTGGGATAGAGAATAGGGAAATAATAGCCCCAATTCCCCAAACACCCCCTCACTGTGTACCTAATAATAATCAGGGAGTTAACATCGAAACTCAGCCATCTAAAACCACGAGCGCAGGCATTGAGAAAGGCTCGGTCCAACTTATAGTAGAGGCTTCTCCCCTGGTTTTGGTCCTGACCAATGTACCTTCTTTAAAGTCGGGCCAAGTAGAATCCACTGCCTCTTTGATTAGTAAAGCCTTCCATTGGCTATCCAATAACATGGTGATATCCCCCTGGGGTAAACAACAACTAGCAGAAGAAATCACTATGGCAAGAAGAGTGGATTGGATAGGGAATGGGGTCAAAAAATTCAAAGGCGACTATGTAGTCCTGCATTTTTTAAACCCCAAAGTACTCCCTGAGGTCCTGAGGAATCTTTTTCCACCACAACGTAGGAGCACAGACATTGTTCCATTAACTTTGGATTTTTTCTATCATAGCAGCAAAATAGGGAACCCCAGTATCCTAAAGACAAAATGGAACTTGGTATCACACAAGTGGGGTAGGGTCCCCCAACCAAGTGAATGGGAAATTAATCTAGAAAATCGATTTGGGGCATTATCAAATCTGAACGAATGTGATTGACTCAAATCGGCTGATGGAGTAGTGCCAAACGAGACAGCGGAGCCAACTTATAAAGATATCCCCATAGGGAAGGAGCACTGCTCGACATATGCTACCTCCTCGTTTACGGGGAAAAGGGTAGAGGAGGCATTTACTATAAGTAGTGGAAATATGAACAGATTTCTGGAGCCACAGTTAGACACCCTTATAGTGGAACCAGTTCCCGAACTAACAGCACCTATGCTTGAACCCCCATGCCATAATAACATCAATTTAGATTTAAATAAGGGTCGGGGGATGATCTACAAGGCTCTTCCCTTCCACAGATTCTACCTGAGGTAGTGGTAGATAGTATAGAAGAGATAGGACTGACCTTTCTTTCCTGGAACATTGCTGGAATCACCAATATGGTGATATCAATTTGACATCTTACTGTTCCAGGAAACATGGTCTGTGTCCCCAGTACTCCATCAAGGGTATCTTAACTTTTATATCCCAGCCACAAAAAACCCTAAGGGTCGACCAGTAGGGGGATTAATAATCTGGGTCCGCCAAAAATTATGCTGCAATATTCATCAAAGGAGTTCGCCACTGGCAGACATATTGTCAATTACTCTTACCTGGGCCAATGGACATGGGATGGTCATATTTAATATCTACGCCAGGGGAATAGCAGGTGGTAAAGCATCAGAAGTAATAACTGCCCTGGATCATGAGCTTGAAGTCCTCCCAACATATTTGTCCTTCATTATAGGGGGCGATGTTAATACCACTTTCGAACCGCTTGGCCAAGAAGACCAAACCATAACAGAAGAAGAAGATAGCAAGTGGGGTATCCCACAGTTAGAACTTCCTGTAGTTAATAGATGGATAGCGGCGGCTATCCAATTAAAGGCCCTATGTTTGGCTAGAGGACTCAGAGCAGCAAATGGAAGAACTCCATCAGATCGACAGGGGAATAAAACATTTAACAATGGTAGGTTCTCCAGTCGAATAGACTATATTTTAGTGGATATCAGATTATCGAATAGTCTGATCGATATGGTAGTTAAAACCCGAATAGAGAGTGATCATAATCCTCTCTGCATGGTTCTTAAAGTAATTGTAGGGCCAAGTAAACCAAACTTAGGAGGAGATAAAACCACCCTAGATATAGTATCTTTGAACAACCAGCAACACATTAAATGGGGTAGACTCATCGAGAACATGGAGAGCCAAGAGGACCTAAAAAAAGTTGTAATAGAAGAAGTGGCTGAGATCAACTCGCATGTTAACAAGCAGAATTTCCCTGAAATTATGCTTAATGCCCATGCGACCTTCCTAACAAAACTCCAGGTTTTTTTTATGAAGGAGAATAAACCAGTATATGTTCAGAAAAAAAAGCCCATACAAGGATGGTATGATAAGACCTGTAGAGAAGCACGCGAGAACCTTAGCATAGAACTCAGAAATAAGAATATTTTGGGGGTGAGAAAAGCAAGGGACAACTATAGGAAGGTACAAAAAGAGGCCAAGAAAAAATGGGATGAGGCCCACTGGCGCGATTTGAAATCCGCCTGTGATGTAAGGAATCAGAGTCAATTTTGGGCTCTGGTTAAATGGGATAGAGGAGGGGTGGCCCAACCCCCACAAAATAAAGTAGCTCAAAACCAATGGGTTGAATTTTTTAAACCACAATACGCATCTGTGCCAATTGTAGGGGAATATACCTTACCCCCCACAATCTTCTACCAATGCCAGCTATTCACTATAAAAGATGTTGGTATAGCATTGGATTGTGTGACAAGGGGTCGTGCCCCAGGAATGGATGCCATACCAGCAGATGTGTTTTTAAGTGATGGCCCATCCTGGTGTCAGTATTTTGTGTGGTTAGCAAATTCTGTGGCTAGAGGTGCACCCATACCTACTTCTTGGAAGGGCGCAGAAATAATTCCAGTCTTTAAAAAGGGAAACAAATCATTACCCAGCAACTATAGACCTATCAGTCTTAAAGACTCTGCTAAAAAAATAATAGGTCGCCTAATCCAAAACAAACTACAAACCTGGATCGATGAAGATGATATCTTATCCCCATACCAAGCCGGGTTTCGCCCTTGCACAAGCTCAGTTGACCAGGTCTTCTTCTTTATAGCTCTGTATTGGAGGAATGTGTTGCTCACCAATGGAACCCTCTACGCTGTATTTGTAGACCTTAAATCAGCCTTTGATTTAGTTCCCCGACCCAAACTTTGGGAGGTACTTGCCGAAGCTGGGATGTCCCCGGAACTGTTGACGTTGCTCGTCCGCTTACATGAGGGCAATTATGCGAGAATCAGGTGGGGTGCTCAGGGCGAGGTGACTGACACATTCCCTGTCGAGCGTGGGGTTCGGCAGGGGTGTGTCCTGGCCCCGACACTGTTTTCTATTTACATCAACGGGATTGTAAAACAACTAAGCCGTTCCCCAACCGATGCACCGATTCTGGCTGGAGCTCGTGTAACTGTTCTCATGTTTGCGGACGACACGCTCATAGTTTCCCGCACACCAAGTGGGCTCCAGAAGGCAGTCAACGCTTTTGGAGAGTTCTGCAAAGCACATGGACTTGAGATAAATACATCTAAGACCAAGTTCATGTGCCTAAACCAGCAGAATACCTTCAGGGGCTCTATAAATTTTGAGGGTACCCCATTGGAACAGGTTGAAGCCTTCACATATTTGGGTATAAGCCTCCAAAGTAATGTGAGTTGGAAAAAACATATTGATATGGCTGTGCTAAAGTTTCACCAATTGGCAGGTATAGTGGCTCACAAACACAAAATTTCACTTACCAAGCCCATTACCCCTGCCCTTGAAATTTACAACATGAAGGTAGTCAGCGCCTCCCTATACGGTTCGGAACTTTGGGGTTTCTCCAACCTGAAACAATTAACAATGGCGGAAAATAATGTTTTTCGCCGTCTGATTGGGGTCCCCCAAAGTACTCCCACCGTAGCATTGGCCTATGATCTGGGCAGGAAAAACATCAAGGATCTAGCACTGCTTCGTCCGCTACTATACTGGAGACACCTAATGACCACGCCCGAACTTGTGCATTTCGCGAATGCCCTAAAGGATATCATAAGGGCAGATCGCTTTCATTCGATCTTATGGTTAAGAGAAATAAGAGGATTGCTCAGTAAGCTGGAATTAGACCATCTATGGAATTCTCCAAATGTTGAAATGTTCCCATCAAAGGCTACGTTAAAGAATATGTATTGGGAAATGGTACGGTCATCCACTCAATGCACAGGTTCTATTACAAATTTAACAGAACGTTATTTGAACATCAAATCTGTACCCTTTTGCGAACCTTACTGGGACATAATTGAAAGACCACTTGACAGAAAACTGTATTTCCAATTTAGAATTGGGACCCTGCCTATAAAGGCGTTTACCTGCAAATGGTCGACAAACCAGGATGTTAAATGTCCCCATTGCAAAGATATGATTGAGAACATAGCCCATATACTGTTTGCTTGTCCCTTATATGTTAATCCGCGACGTAAATGGATAAAACCAATGTGCCTTAACCTAGGAATACGTAGGTGCTCTGAGGCACTAAGAATATTGGAATCAGATTGTACACCCCACCTGGCGATTGCTCTCGCTAAATTCCTAGGTTGGTCATGGATTATACGCACTCGCACTTTACAGCAGATAGGCACCGTCTAAAGATAGCATTGATATGGTTGATTGTTATGATTTTATGTAGCTAATTTCGTAAACAACAGTATTATGTTTAATAAGTTTCTTAAAAGATATTGATTTTAACCTTGTCTTAATATTTATTGTATTGCATAAGTAAGAATGTAAATTGCTTTTATGACTGTTGTCGAATAAAGCTTTGAAAATTGAAAAAAATTGAAATTGATAATGTGTCATACATTAAATATGACGCATGAGTAGAAGACTGAAGGTCTCATTTATGAGGTCATGCGTCACTTTTACGCCACCGGTGCGTCACTTTTTGTGACGCACCAGTGCTGTAAAAAATACACCTTGTTGAGTCATATTTACAAAGTGACGCATCTAGGTAGATGCGTCACTTTGTAAACCCCTGCGCCACATTATACCTGCGCCAGCTATAATGTATGCAAAGGGGGCGTAGTTTTACAGTTTTGATTCCATCAAGATGACGTTCAGTTGTATCACACTTTTGTCATAAATACAGAACATTAGCACTCTAGTTGTCCATTAGAAGACTTTGGTGAAGCTGCAGTAGAACCACATGGAATGAGCTGACAGGCAGCTGCTGGTGTTGGAAGTACGTTTCAATTAGCATACCAGACTTTCTTTCTTACAGTGTTGAAGAAGATATTTGAGAATTGAAAGAATTAGAAAATATGTCTTTATTTTAGCTAACTGGAGCACTAACCATAATTTCCATGAAAAAGAAATCCCCAATTTCTTCATTACTGCAGTATCTACTGCAGGAAATGCTTTCAGTTTTACTGATTTAATTCCATCAAGATTACATTAAAGTGTGATACACTTTTGCCATAAATGCATACTTTTAGTGCTCTGGTAGTTCATTAGAACACTGTGGTGAAGCTGCATAAGAATACTGGAGAATCAGCTGACAGAGCCTATGGACATTACCACCTGGACACGGCCAAAGGTCTTGCTTAGTGGGGCATAAGCTGCCTGCAGTGGGATTGGCTATAAGGCCAGGAAGGATATTTGCCCTGAAGCCTACTCTCCGCACAATGGCAAAGGCCATGAGCAGTGAGGAAAGAGTTGTCCATGGTTGGGTTGGGAGTATGGCATGCCCAGATGCCGGGCCCTGCTTCCAACGCCCCAATATCTGAGTGCCCGACCAAAAGCTGTGCTCACTGTGGGAGTTGACTGAACATGATTAAAAAAACTTTAATTTGCTGGAAAAAAACAAAGGTTCCAGTGACATTATGTTTGGCTATAGTAATATGAATGTACATAACCTCCTCTTAAATTCATAATCCCACAGTCAACTCTTGCTAGTATATCAGTAGATCGTAAATTGTTAAATAATTGCTCTGCTCTATCACCCGAAGCCTACATCCTTTTAATCAATGGTGCTCATCATTCACAAAGGCGAGTGCAAGGTAAGTGTTTTTTTTTTCATGTAATTTAACTTATCCCATCGTATGCCGACTTTCCGCCTCACCACTCTTACCTGAGCCAGCCGCCACTGAACACAACCAAATCAGGATTTGCATTGGAAAGTAAAATCGAACATAACATTTTAAGCTGGTTTTGTGTCACTTTTGTAATGGAAACCCAGTGCAAAGTGTTATCAAATTAGAATCCGTAGAGGAAGATGTCTCATGATGGGCCAGATGTATGTACGTTTCGTCTAGCAATTTCCAAATAGCCATTCTATCTGAATTGCTATTAGAAAATCGCTAATGGTAATGTATGAACGTTCACTTTACACAATTTGTGATTCAGTAACAGTCTAATTTTTTTTTAAACACATTTTATTCGTTTTATACGCACAAATTATACAAATCTTAATCATTCACCGTCTGCATACATCAAACCGTCCTACATTCCTTCCCAGCTTAATACCTAGGGGCCATCCAATAGCATGTCAATTCAACACATTAGTGCTCAAACTATCCCTATATATTCTTATTATGCATCCCTGTACTGTGATCCATAAATCTCTTGCTAAAACTATCCCCAACCCTAATCCACCCTTCCCCCTCCCTCCCCCACCAGTGTGTGTTACTTTAAACAATCTGCCAGATTCAGTTTGTGATGTATCTACCATTTAAGGTATTCCATTTTATACCTGTAAGGAGCCTGCACCCTGCTCAGTTCCCTCTACCTGTTCTTTCTCTGCGTGGTAATCAGCTAAGGATTGTACTAATGTCTCCCATGCGTGCGCAGTTTCTAGTGCTTTTTCATTGTTCAGACGTCGCGCTTGGTGATATCTAATGGAGCTCTCACTACCCGCCCACTTCAGGAACTCAGCTTTCCATCTCCTGCTATTAGGGCCGACTTTTGATTTCCAATGCCTCGTTATTTCCCTCTTAGCTAGTAGTAACCCCATATCTATGAATTTGCTCGTCACCTTGGTCTTGGATGTGTGAGGGAACCAGTACAGCATGCATGTTGCTATGTCAAAAGTTAACTGTCGCTCCGTGATCACATTCAATACGTCTCCCATGTCTTCCCAGTAGTCCCCCAGCTTAGGGCACCCCCACAGCATGTGTTCCAGGTCTGCTCCTTCGCACGCGCACCGAGGTCATGCTCGTCCTCCACCTTAAAATACTTCCTAATCCTACCCGGAGTTAAGTATGCCCTATGCAGTATAAAGAAATGCACCAACTGGAACCTTGCATTCCTCGTGCTTTTCCAAGCCCTACGCATTATTTGTTCCCATGCTGTCTCTGGTATAGGCTTCCCGATGCCCGCTTCCCATTTTAACTTCAATGCGTCCAGTGGCGCCAGCCCTTCATTCAGCATTTTAGAGTACAGACATGTGACCGCCTTAAAGGTCCCGGCCTCCATCACTACATATTGGCATGCCATTGTCGTTGTAGGTTCTGTGAGTTCCTCCCTCCAGTGTGCCCGTAGTGCAGAAACCAGCGCAGCATGTGTTAAGAACCCTCCCCATGGCAGGTCGTACCTCTCCTGTAATGCCTGGTAAGGTAGCAATTCCCCGTCTTCATATAAATCCCCAAGTACCTGGACCCCGCCTGCTCCCAGTCTAATAAAGTCGTCCAGTCGCCCCCCGTGGGGCAATGCTGTAATCATCCCCAGCGGGATTTCGGGGGCATAGGAATGTAATTCAGTAACAGTCTCATTTGCTATTTCGTGATTCTCTAATAGGGAATCTCAAAATCTGTGTCTCAGCATTAGGAAATCACAAATAAGAAAAGTCACTTTTTGGGAACAAAGTGATTACATCACTATGAGGAAATGTTAAAATGCATGCCCCTCCTGGTGCTCTGTAACACAGAGAACATGAATTATGTTGCAGGAGTAAATAAGTGGACACTTGTAGGAATCTCTGGCTGCAAACAACTATCAATATGTCCAGGGATGAGGCAGACAAAGCCGTTGCAGCTAGAAAGTGCAAGCTTAAGTTTTGGGAGAAGGAGCTGAAGATCTTCACTTAGGAGTGTGTTGGCCATAATGAGGAGCTTTTTGCTAAGAACTCTTTCACTGTGCCAGAATTCATAAGAAATTACATCTGAAGTGACATCTTGGAGAAAATAAATTCCTTTGGTGTGACGCAACATGCCATCCCAGAAATTGAGAAATGATGGTTTGACTTAAGATTGTGTACAAAAGAGAAGGTAGCAAGTCACTTGGCAGAGGCACATGGGACAGATGGAGGACTATCTCAGTAGCCACCACCGACACCCATGGGAACCATGATTGAGGCAGCAATTCAGCCGGAAAGTGTTGTTGGGGAGTCAAACAAAGATACATCTAATCCATCATCTAAATTGGAAGGTAAGAGTTCATAAGATCTTCAGTAAGTCATGATAGCATAGGAAATACAGATATTTCATTAATGTACATTAGAAAGGTCATTTAATTTTAATGGTTATTTGAACTTTCAAAAACATTATGGGAGTTGCAATAAAAATGATCATTATTTTTCATATGTAGAGAAACACATATCCTGAGTGACTGAACTTTCCAAGTCTCCTCAGTGAATGCCTCCTCCACACGACATGCCCTTACGACAGGGGCTCCTCAAGGCTCAATCTTAAGCCTAGCCTCATTCAATATCTACGTGAAAACCTCTGTATGACCTGGTCGAAAGCTTTGGCTTGACCTTACATTCCTACGCGAATGACACACAAATCATTTTCTCTTTTTCTTCTGCTCAGAACAGTAACTCTGAGGCCTAGACTCCTCTCAGGCTGGGGTTGCCGCATAGATGAACACAAGTTCTCTGAAACTTAATGCGGAAAAGACTGAGATACTGGTGCTGAGAAAGCAGCCATTTACCCTATGGGGCCCACTGCACTGGCCTCAAAACATGGGCGCTCATCATGCGCCAGCACAAAGGTGAACAACCTTGGCTTACTGCAGGATGAAAATCTGTCCATGAACCCTCAGGTTGTGCAGGTTGCTACTACCTGTTTTGCCATCCTGAAATGACTGTGGAAAATACTTCAGATTCTTCCATCTTCAGCCCAAAGGACAGCCACTCAGGCACTTATCCTACCTAGATTGGACTGTGGCAATGTCCTCTATATAGGAGCGGATAAAGTATCTTAAAAAGGCTGCAAGTAGTCCAAAATGTGGAAGCCAAGCTGCTCTACAGACAACCCAAAAAAAATGTGTCTGCCTCCTCTCGAAAGAATGGCACTGGCTTAAGGGGGGGAAACAGATCCAATTCATAGCCCTATGCTTTGTGCACAGAGCTAGATCAGGATCTGGCCTCCGATACCTCCACAGAATAGTGAGAGGTTATCTATCGGTTCACATTCTACTCTCCGGCAATCTCTCTTATGCATGGTTCTGAGAGAGAAACAGACTTGTATGGGATGCCAGTCCTTTGCTTACCAGGGCCCTAAGCTATGGAATGACCTTCCACAAATCTTGAGAATCTGTATCTCACTGGCTTGTTTTTGGAAACAGTTGATATTGGACTTGGCCCTTTTTGGCGAATGTCCCTAAACTTTTTGCCTTCCCCCTCGACCGTTCTTCTGACATGGTGTTGCCAACTTAGATGCTTTGGGCACTTTGTCACTGCTGATCAGTGTCAAAGTGCAAGTGCTCCCTGTGTAAAGTGTAATCGTAATTGGTTGTCCATGATTGGTATGTTTGCCTTACTAGTAAAGTCCCTAGTAAAGTGCACTATGTGTGCCAGGGCTGGTAATGCAAATGCTACTAGTGGGCCTGCAGCACTAATTGTGCCACCCACACAAGTAGCCCTAAAGAGAGTTCTCAGGCCTGCCACTGCAGTGCCTGCGTGCAGTTTGTTAAACTGCCTTATTGTCCTGACAAGTTCACCCACTTGCCAGGCCTTAACCTTCCCTTTTTATGCACTTCAGACACCCCTATGGTAGACCCAAGGTAGCCCCCTGGGCAGGGTGCAGTGTATGTGAAAGGTAAGACATGTACTAATGTGTGTACCATGTCCTGACAGTGAAAAACTGCCATATTTGTTTTTCACTGTTGCAAGGCTATCTTTCCCATAGGACAGGATGGGGGAGGATGTGTAATATGCTTCCAGCCTATCTTCCCAGAGGCTTAAGATGGAGAGGTGAAGTTTAGTGTGCCTGAACTCACAATTTAATGACACATCTTTTTGTGAAGTTGTTTTTTTTTTAATTGTTTGTTTAGAAACCACGCTGTTAGAAGTGACTGATATCTTTGTTCTTTCAATTCTGTTTGTCTCTGCCTTGTTGTTGATTGACTGTCTGGATTTGAATGAGATAGGATCTGGGAAATGTCTTGACCCAGGGGAGGAGGTGAGACAGCAGCAGGCTGACCTGCATCTGGAGTGTAGGGGGGAGGAGTAGCCCCTGGAGGTGAAGAGGCCTGGGCTGCTGCCATAAAACAATGGCTCCATCCCCTGCTGAGTGATTGGGGATCCAGATCCCCACTATCAAAGGAAGAAGGTGTCACCGGCAGGGAGATACTCAGAAATGGTTTGGACAGGGGTCAGTACCCCTTTGAACACAAGAACTTCAAAAACATTTAGGGGTATAGCTATGAGATCTGAAACCCCTGGACTTTGGACTGATCAAGACTGAAAAGGATTGAAACTAATTCGCTGTCAAGATGAACCTCTGCCAAAGGAAGAACAGCTGAAGAGAAGGACTGACCCTTGCTGTGTGTTCTGGGGCTGGCCTGCAGTTTGCTGATTTAACTAAGGAGAGGCTAGGAGACTTTGCTGTGTGCTGTGTCCCCCTGCTTGAAAGGACTTTGCTGTTTGCCGTGTCCCGAAGTAACATGTCTCCATGGGCCCGAGGAGAGCTGGCTCCCTGTTGCGGAAACTCAGGAACATAAAAGTTTCCAAGTGTGTCTCAGTGACACTGTGTGCAGGTGCTTTTTGCAGCCTGAGACCTTTGTAGGAACTGCCCCGTGATCGTGTGCACCCGGAGTCCAAGTGAGTCTCAGTGATATTGTGTGCGTTCTTGGACCTGGGACCTCGTGCAGCTTGGGACCTTCATGAGGATTGCCCTTTGATCATGTGCATCCAGAGCTCAAGTGAGTCTCAGCTATGTTGTGTGTGTGTGCCTTGTTGCAGCCTCAGACGTTCATGAGAAATTGCCCGTGACTGTGTGTCCCGGATCAGTCTTGTTCTCTGCTTCGATTGACAGCGTGTCCAGAAGTGCTGCAATTATCATTGCCATCAACCCGGACCAGAATCCCCAGAGGAGCTGTGGGAATTCACCGCCGCCGGCCCGAGCCTGCCTTTGCCAAAGAGAGACATCGAACCATCGCCGTCGGGGGTCCGAGTTCCACTGCCCAAGATCAACGAAGTCGCATTGGAGCCCCAAGGTGCGAGGAGAGGAGAGTGAGATCGTACCCGCAGGTAACGCTCAGCGAGCATGCGTGTGTCACCACCTGGGGCGGGGTGCGGGCTACGAGAGAAACTCTCTCTGCCTTTCCCATCTTTGTAGCACGAGCCTTCGCTCAAGTTCGTATCGCGGCCTGTACTAGCCAAGGATTGGCAGTACCAGGACTTGAGTGTGGAGCTGCACTTTGTTTTCCATCATAACAGTGTTGGGGCATATTTGGGCAGTAGCTGAACGCAAGTCAGTAAGACTCTCATAGAGACCGCCCAGAGCACCGCAAATGGTGCTGAAGTACATTATTTTTGTATTACGAACTGCCTGATTGTTGCATTATGAATTGCATTTTTTGGCATTACGAACTGCCTGATTGTTACATTAAGAACTGCATTATTTTTACATTATGAAGTGCCTGATTCTTGCATTACGAAGTGCCTGAATCTTGCATTAAGAACTGCATAGCATTGCATTAGGACTGCATTGGATCATCGAGAATTGCTCATTAATATTGCAAGAACCTACAAGGGCTTGCAGGCCTAATAACCGGCAAGGTGAAATATTACAAATATGCATATGTTGGATTTTTATCATGTGGTCTCATTGTATATCTTTTTTTATAAACATATAATTGTTTTTCATGAAACTTGTGTGAAGTCCATTTGTGGTGTTATCACTAGATTACTGAGAGCGTGGTTGCAAATATTTTACACATTTGCTTTGGAAATAAGCATGGCTGCTTGTGTCAAGCTACAGAGGGGGCGAGCAGAAGCAATCTGAAAAGGTGTCCTTCCTATCTCTGACTTACAAGCAGAGGGCCCTATTTGGACTAAGGTACCTACCTAAGCCAACCAGAGACCCCCAGTCTAACAGGTGAAGACCTGGATGTTTTGAGTAAATGGGCTCTAATCATGCCCTATCCATCTCCAAGCACCGGGAAACCCAGTGTGGGTAGCTGCTTGCACTATACACGATTTAATAATAATTATAATAATAACACATGTAAAACAGTTTTCTCTCAAAAATATTGTCATTAAACATAATCAATAATGAGAGAAGTAAAATTCGAGTTACATAAATCTATAAGTTTCTTGTAAAAAAGAAACAGTATACTAAAGTATAACCATATATTTTTCTCAGATGTAGAACAACAGATAGAGTGTGATACGGAGCAAGATGGTACTGATGAAAGTCCTTGTGAAATTGAGCAATCCACAGACGTACCTGCCACACATACAGAGCACGTAACAACCAGAAGAAGATCTACAGTTTCACCATTCCCAGATTTCTCAGATTTAGGAGTTGAACTACTCCCAGCCACAGAAAGTACTGCAACACCTTTGAGAGACAGACAGATGTGTCGCGAGCTTTTCCAGAGGAATCGTAATGCCACAGCGTCTCATAATGCCGGCCTCCTTGCTGCGGAAAATGCACCATAACATCTCAATTGTTTGGAGAGTTAGAGGCCTCTATGCTCTCTTCACTGCCCCAATTGCTCGATGGGTAAGAGAGCTTTAGGAAAACAGTTGACAGTGGTCAGATCGTGATGAATAATAACTTTGCAAGACTCCTTGAATCCATAGATAAACTTGTTACAACAAAGTAACAGGACCACTCAACACAAAGGCATAGATATCGCCAGCACATTGTGAGGTTTGGTACATTAGGCCAATTTATCAACTGTCTGGGACAGTCCACTAGCAGTTTATCTAGGTGCACTGTTAACATTCAAACACAGATGGGTCACTGTTGTAGTGATGCAGCCTGTTGCTTAGTGCAGGTTACATCTTCCTTAGAAAACATTCCAAACAGTGCAGAATCAGGGCCGTCAGAAGTAGGGTTAAGAGATAGTCCTTTCATATGCATTGCGCCTCATAGCATGTTTGCTTAACGATAAATACAAAAGGATTGTGAAAAAAGTTGTTCCTGGTGTATATTTCTTGATCTTTCAACACAAAATGATAATAGTTCCTAAATATAAGGAATATTTTGATTTAAACCATCATCAAACATGTGGCATTGTTTTACTTTCAAATATTTCCTTTTTACTTCATTAGAAATAATTAGTAGTGATCTCAGCATGACGTGCTCTACCCTCAGTAGCACGAGAGTCATCCTGTTGGTGTTGTATTTGTGGTATTCTATCCTCATGATCAGAATCTGATTCAATCTCCACTTTGTGTACACCCCTATTAATAGCAAGATTATGAAGCATTGCATGTGTAGCTGTGATTTTTTCCTGCCCTAGACAGTACTGGAGGGTTCCACCACTCTTGTGCAGACACCTGACGTGTCCTTTAGGATGCCAAATGTCCTCTCATTGATAGAGCATATAGTATTGTGAGTATTGTTGAAACTCCCTTCACCATTTGGACTTGAATTAAGGCAGCAAGATCCAAGGCTGTAATGCATGTGCACTGTCTCCTAAAATGTTAGGAGAACTGAAATTAGTATGGCTTTTTAGTTTGAATGCTATACTGGGCCCCACACATTTAATTTGGGCTTACTAATCAAAACATTGTCACCAAAATCGCCTCGAGACAGCCTATTGTGGTAGAACAAAAATAAGTGCTGCTTGGAAATCAAGCTACGAGGTCTGGTATTATACAGGATGCATCACACACAACCTGCATTTTGAGGGAGTGACTATTTTTGCAGACTTGAAAAATAAATTCTTCAGTGGATGATGGACAGATAGCAATATGTTTACCATCAACACATCCTTTGACATTAGGAAAATGTGTCAGATGATAAAATTATATTTTTGCATGCTATAAGGTCGGGTTGAGATTCAGGAAAAATATGTACTCGTTAATTTTGGATAGCATAACATCCAGATCCTATGGAAAAAATGTGGCAGTGCACTTTAAGACATTCCCTCTGCTACTACTATTACTCCCTGGTAGCTTCCAAACGCTCAAACACAGTACCTGCACATGCGGTGGAAAAGCATTGCTTCTATCTGTGGGGGTCTGTAGGTGTTGATATAAATCAGCAATTCATTCTAAAATTACCTGACTGTTGAGCCGGTATTTCTCACATATCTCCTCCTCACAGGCTGGCCTTAGCCCTAAAAATTCTCTCCCGTCTCCTCCTCTGCATACCAGCCACAATTCTCATCCTCCTCTGCAGAACATACTATGCTGTCATTGTGAAAGGTTACGATGCATTTTGGGCTAGTTTATATAGATTGCACCTAATTAGCACCAGATTGAAATTGGTGGCAATTCCATTTATGCTTCATACATGCAAATTCCAAATTGCAGTTTAGAAATCCCAGTTTGAGATTCCTTATTTGGAAGTGCAAAAATAGCAACTTCCAGAAGGAAGGAATCACATTTTGGCCTGATCAAACTGCCTTTCGTACATTCGGAAAGGGGATTTTGACTTCGCAAAGAGCGATATGGATAATTTGTGAATGCAAAAACCTTTCGTACATCTAGCCCATAGTTACTAATTTGAGACATGCACAGTTAATGAGTAGCGCAATTTCATTTGCAACGGGTGTAATTCCCTCTTTTCTGCACATGTGCCTAGGCACAAAATGGGATATATGGAGTGATATACAATGATTCCTAATAAGTAATAGTAAATTGCATCAAATAATTTGTAATTTGCGATTTCTTATTAGAAATGTTCTGAAATGAATTCCGTAGCAGTAGTCTCAACTTGCACACTGACTTCTTCTGAATTCATTGGTATTTTTTGAACCAACGTATGAATTAATTGGTTGCTTTAGAAAACATTAAGGGGCAGATTTACAAGCCCCTTGCGAGAACTTCACGCTGCCGTTGCATCACTTCTGTGATGCAGCGGCGACATAAACAATGCGCCACGTTGCAATATATTTACAACGTGGCGCATCTAGGGAGGTGCGTCAGGTATAATATATGTATGCAGGGTGGGCATTGCGACATAAAAAAGCCTCGTAAAAGTGACGCAGTGAAATCTACAAGATTTCATTGAGTCACTTTTACGATGCCACTGCATCAAAACCTTATGCCTGCTTGAAGCAGGCGTAAGGAGTGACGCAGCATAATAGAAATAGGCATTCCGAAGCATGCTGGAGTTGTGTCATGCTTACGACATGACTCCAGCAATGCGTTGCCTTTACGCCAATAGATGCATCACACATCTATCAATCCTTGTGCCACGGTGCGTCCAATTGTAAATGCAACGCATCCATGGTGGTGTAAGGGTTTTTTTCTGTGCCGCTAATTCACTGACACGTCTTTGCTAATATGCAGAGATGCGACAGTTCTTGTAAATCTACCCCTAATTATAGTGGGTAGCAACTGCTTGCGAATGGTTACCATCAATTTGGATTTGCTGGTAATATATTAATGTTGTGCAACCGGATATCAGTTCGAAAACTTTAATATATTTGAAAGTAATGCCCTTTATGCTCCAGTTCCAAATATCCTGTCTGCATTTAGCCTGAAACCAAAATTGCGTACTGAAACACAACTTGCACTTAGTACATTTAAAAGAGCCATTTTTCTCTCGCGGACTCTCAAATTTGACCTTAAATTGCGACCACAAAATCACTTTGTACATCAGACCCCATATTCTTAGTAGGGCCCCAGGAGGTGAATTACCTGTTGAAACCTTACAAAAATGATTAATGCAATTCATACCGCAAGCTATATTTTCCGCGCAGAAGGCAACATGTGTGGGCTACTGTGCAGAACCTCCAGGATATCGCGATTTCGCGGTTTGCCGCGAAATCGTCACTTTTGTAAAAATGCCGTGATTTTTACAAAAGTGCCCGCGAAATCGTCACTTTTGTAAAAATGGCGGGATTTTTACAAAAGTGCCCGCGAAATCTAGACATCCAGACTGCTGGCTTTTTAGTTAAACCGGAACTAAAACAGGTACAAATAATAGGCTGTGCATAACTCCATAGCATCATATCAAGAACTTTGTAGGCTAAGCAGAAATAAAGCGGGAATCAGTATGCGGCTACTCTATTCCATTTTTACAAGAACAAATCAAGAGGACATTGTTGGTACTACCTCAGGTTTGAAAGAGACACCATTTCACCTGCTCATTGGAAGCAATACTGATGGAGACTAACCAGAAACATGTTCAAACTCCAGTTGGATTCAGCTCCAAAATTAAACATGAAAAAAGAGTATGCATCAATAACTTTTCTAAAATGTCCTGCTCAGAACAAGGACAGGGAACAAACAAGATGGCTGTGCCACTGGTGTTGCAGTCTTCTTGGACATTTTCTAGTTCTGCTCACTGTGCCATGACATGAATGATAAAGCCAAATTGGTATTCACCATCTGAATAGGGTGGTTCTCAGGTTGCGTCACCCATCCCATGCTGCTCACATGAGGCACTGTACCCAAGGCTGCTGTCTTTTATAGTCGGGGCCACTAGAATTATGCGATTGGGCAGCCGTGGCAATTTTTGCATAAATATAGACTTGCCGCATTTGCCACATAATAAATCACCTGCCAAATAATATACAGATTTGAGCAAAACAAACGTTACTCCTAGCTCAAATGGTTCAAAAGTTAATAAAAACGCAGCCATGCGTGCTGTCACGCAGTGAAAGGCTCTTTGCAAAGGTTGACTGGTCACTTTTCTATTCCATATTCTTATATTTGGGTGTTAAACTGGTACTAATAAGATGCAAACAATGTGCAGACAGTGCAGACAGTGTTAACAAGTTTAAAAATGACTAAATAATAAAGTAATATTATCACAAAATGTGCTGCATTACGCCGCATAACTTGCCTTTTTGTGCTGCATAATTTATGCAACCCTGCTGCATAGTTTAGACCTTTAATATTGCATAATTGTTTTAGCTCTAAAAATAAGGCAAATCCTAAAAATAAATAGTAGATACAGTTTGAAACCTCTATTAAGTAATGCGCTGCAGAAGTCTGTGTCTGTAACCAGGGAGCCACAGAAATGAATCCTGGTCAGAAACCAAATTTTCTTTTGACAAAATCTGCAGATTATGCAGTAAATGATGCATTATGTTGCAAATGGTGCACATCTATAATTATGCGAAAAACGCTGCACCCGCACAATCGCATGATTCCATTCGTGCTGCTTATTTTATATGTACTTACCTGACCTGCTGATCCCACGATCGAGGGGAGAGAGAGGCTCTTGTAACTTGGAGGCTCCAAGGAGAGCATCCGACCTGTGCGGGGGTGGGGGAGGAGGGGGGGTGCTGTCACTGATGGCTCTTTCAAAGAAAGCTGTGTCTGTAATTACAGGAACATTTAATGCAGCTGCAGACCAGGGGATCCGTCCCTGCCAGAAGCCTGACTCTGCCCCAACCCTTCTGGGGGCTTCCCTCACTCTCCTGGCTCCCGGACTGGCCCTTGTCTGGAGACGTGCACTGCCCGGGCCCCTGACGGCCCTAGGGGGGACTTCAGAGTCTGCAGACAGCAGCAGCTTCAGATAGTTCAAGGACAAGAGGAAAACATCAGTGCCCATGGGCACAGGCGTGAACGCACTACAGACCAACACACTGGAAACAACACACACAGACCACAAACACACCAGGGACCAACACACACAGACCACAAACACACCAGGGACCAACACACACAGACCACAAACACACCAGCGACCAACACAGAAAGACCACAAACACACACTGGGAACAACACACACAGACCACAAACACACCAGAGACTAAGGGCCATATGTATCAAGCTAATTATAATTTCGGCCTTTGCGAATGCTAATTAGCTAAATGGTATGTATGTAACATGTTTGATGCAAAATAAGGAATCGCAAAATTTGCTATTCCTTATTTTGCGATTGCACTTAAGGAATCGCAAATTACCACCAACTTCTAGTTGGTGGTAAATTGCGAATTCTTTTAAAAAAGCTTTTTCCAAAAAAAACCAAAGGTGCCAGATGACGCTCATACATGCCCTTAGGGCATGTATGTGCGCCATATGCCCCACATGTCATTTTCAGGGGTGCAGCAGGGTGTTCTTGAGACACCCCTGCACCCTTGAAAAAATTCCTAATTTGCAAATTCCCCCTTCATTCCTATGGGCCTCCTGGCCCATAGAAATGAATGGGTAATTTGCGATTAGCAATTAGCTAATCGCAAATTAGGAATGGTAAGGAATCGTTATAAAAAAGCGATTTTGTACATACATACCGTTTTGCGAATTCTAAATAGCGATTCCTTAAAAATCGCTATTTAGAATTTGCAAAACGGAACTATGATACATATGGCCCTAACACACACAGACCACAGACACACCAGGGACCAATACACACAGATATCTGTGTTTGTTGTAGGAAAACCGCCAAATAAAATGCCGCTAAATTGCCGCTAAATTTCCATATTTGTGCCGCTAAATTTCCATTTTTGGGCCGCTAAATTTGCTAATCCATGCCACTATATCCTGGGGGGTCTGACTGTGTATCAAATTCATTACCACGGTGAAGAATGCCTTTAAAAGAGAAAAATCATTTTGAGATGGCCCATGAAATACAAATTAGCGTGCATGTGGGTGGATAACAAAGAGCTAAACAAGAAATTGCTATGTCTAGAGAATACTAGCAGAAAACACGCGATTATGCTTAAAATTGAGTTCTTTCTGCCGTGTATATATATTTTAAAAAGACAATAAAAAATGTGTTGAAATAAAAATAAAAAAAAGCACATCTCGCTTTTCTCTTAAACTTTTTTTATGAATGGGAAATGACGAGTGCATATAACTTGTTCTGTAGGGCTGTGGGCACCGAACACTTCCGACTTTTAGATGATTTCAAGGGTGTTGTGCTATTAGGCCAGACTGCTATGTCAGGTTCAAGGTTTTCAAGCTACTGTGATATACGTCAGATGTTTTAGCATCCTTGTGCTAAATGCAAACATTAGACTTTCTCTATCCTGTGTAACAGGATTCCCCCGTCACTGGGAGAGCAGCTGGCAGTTTGCCATAGGCTGTGCGCTGCTTCCTCGTTCGTGATGAGTTTATCCCCTCTGTCTGGGTAAATACAGCTGATGGACAGGAATCACACTGTTTATTCTAGCTCTTGCCTGCATGCACTGTACAGCAAGACTGTCTGTAGCAGGTTTCTGTGACTTATCTGAACTGACCACGCCCTCACAAAGCGCATTACAAGTTTGCCTTAATGCTGGGGTGACCAGGTGTTCCGGAATTGCCCTGACCGTCCCGGGTTTCCAACAGTTGTCCCGGCAGATTTCGGTAACATTGGCTCATGTTTACCCGGTTTTTTGATAGGGTAAACTGAAAATAGTGAGAGGCACTATTTTGGGTGTTCCAAAGCAGAGCTAGTAAGCAGCTGTAATGAGTAAGCAATTTAATTAACAGGTATGATGCTGGTTTTCAAAATTACATTTTATGGGGCAGATTTACAATAAGGGGCGCATCCCTGCATATTAGCAGGGATGCGCCACTTATTGTGCGCCGTACCTCCGCCACCACTGATGCGGCACAGATGCGTCACGCATCTGTGCCGTAAAGGTGGCGCATTGCTGGAGTTGCGTCACAAGCGCGATTCAGCTCCAGCAAGGCTCCGGGGGGCCCTATCTTGTTAATGCTGCGTCAATCCTTATGTCTGCTTCAAGCAGGGGCAGGGTTTTGACGCAGCATGGTCCCCAAAGTGACTGAGTGAAATCTTGTAGATTTCACTCAGCCACTTTTAGGAGGCATTCCTGCGCCGGAACGCCGCCCCCCCCATGCAGGAACGCCTCCTTCTGGCGCAGGGCTTTACAACGTGACGCATCTCCCAGATGCATCACGTTGTAAGTACCCCATACCATGGCGCATCTTTTGCGCCGCCGCTGCGTCTCAAAAGTGACGCAACGGCGGCGTAAAAGGGGCGCAAGAGACGCTTTGAATTTACTTAGTGCTTCTTCTGTGTTCCTATGAGGATGAGGGTTGTTATTCCTTGCCACTTTATTGATGTACATTTGTAGTCCTTCTATTTTTGCGAAATGTCCCGGTTTTTGGGTCGCACAATTTAGTCACCCTACTTAAGGCAGACAAAACAGGTACAGCCCAGGCAGCAGAAGCCGTACGTGCGTCACTAACATAGACTAGTAAAACTAAACCTGAAGATAACAGTGCACAATAGATACTTTTTCCAGTACTGCTGCTTTTTGCATTGATTTTTAAACTGTATTTTCGGGCTTTAAACCAAATAATGCACTCCTCTTCTTTGTAAATCTTTAGCTACAGAGGTGCATATAGCCACTTCCAGTCTGAAAAAAAACATAAATTAAAACAGTGTCAATTTACACTCTTCCAGGGAAAAAAAATTAAAACATTTACCCAGCATTATTGAAAGCCCACAAAAGCAGAAATGACAAAAAGGGAACGAAGAAATTAATTATATTTTCTTCGTATTGTAAAAGTCCAAAGCCATACTTTCAACAAGACAAAAATGAGCCGATATAACACAATCATGCACAAATATATCGCACTGTATTCTGTAGTTACCAATATAGAGGTGTCACGTGTACAGTACTGGTCATAATACCATCATTTCCAAACCCTCATAAGACTATCATTTCAGAACCCTCATACAACTCTAACTCTCGTAGGACCATCATTTAAGTACATCAAGGTAGAAAGATTCAGAAGAAATCAAGGAAGCTAAAATAGAGGCTGCAGTTCAATGTTTAAATTGTAACAAAAAAAAGTGTAATTGTCCAAATTTTTCTTAGAAGGACATCGACCTCTGCGACTGCTGGGGCAGCCCACTTCCTCCACTGCAACTGCCCACTACCCCGTGGATGTCACCCACTGTTACTGATGCTAGTTCAAAGGCAAAAGGAATGACTCCTGAACTATTTATGTGGTGGAGAACAAATGCATGCCTCTAACAGGACTTTCTAGCGAGCCCTAATATTTTAGGTTGCATCCGGGTAGGGGTGGATGGAGTTACCTTCAGAATTTTTTAAAAACAAAATAGGGCCTAATAGTGAATTTTAAAGCACAATTTTCACAGGGACAGTAATGAAATATCCCAATAACTTGGTGTTAGCAGAGGCAAGCCTTACTTTCCCTTGGTATTTTAAAGAACAATGGTCCCTATTTTGGAAGGAAAAATAGAGAAGCACAATAATCATACGCTTAAATGTATCGTATGTCTTTTGTCCAGCCGGACAAGAATTTATTTTCATATAGGTTCAATTAATTGTGATTCAAAACATTAAATAACAAGTGGGCACAGCCGTGACCCACAGAACACAAGACAAACCAACGAAAAACAGAATGGCCAAAGGCAGGGTATAAAATGTGTCTGTATGTTTGTAATCACTTATGACAGACTTAGATAACCAGTTACACACCATTGATCATTACAATATTATAAAATCATATTGCATATGGTGTTTTTAGTGTCGACGACGTTTCAATGCTATTCACAACAATATAAAGCATCATCTTCAGGACAAAAGATAAATCATTGTTGTCTTAAACTTTATCACATGTATAGCCTATATCGCATTAGTTTGAAGGAGCAGGTAGATGTACCGGTAATGGAACGCGCATTAGGATCCAGAAATAGTGGCGACAGTCATTAGATCATTATTAGGCCGTCGGCCTTCCTCGAAAAGTTTAATTTCTGATATCGATATGAGTAAGTGCCGAATCGCACTGGAGGCTTTTGGTTAAATGAGTATGTCCACTGGGTGCCAAGTTGCACCTCTTGAATAGCAGAGGATGGTCAGGGCCTGGAAGCTCCTGCTCGCGCTGAATAGCGGATTACTTTCCCTTGGAGCAATTGGAACCTAGCCTCCTCGAAAACATTTTTTTACATGATAGCAGTGGACCTTTCACCACATTTTGCCTAAAAATTGCGAACACCTTTACAAGCAGAATGATCCCAATATGCAATTTCATATGGCCTGTCCTTTATCAAAATGCTTATAATATCTTTCGCAGCTTAGTTTTTCCATTCTACCTCGTCCATGTGGATTATGAGGATCTGCCTGGAAGAGCAGTGTGGAGATGTCAAAAGTTAAGCAACTCTCCCTCTTACATGCAATAGGCACAAGTGCTAGACAAATCCGTCAGGATTACATAGTAACACTACCACTAAATTACATAAAAATTTACAGGATGAAAGACTAGAAAAATAGCACCATTCATAAACACCCATGCCACAACCAACAGTGTGTGGTCTAATATTTATGCAACTGGGCAGTGGGGACCAGCCCAGTAAGTGTTTCGGAGGGTAACCCAGACAGAGCTTACTTTGGAGAAAGTTGCCTCCATTTGTGCATAAGACATAGGAGCCAATAGCAGCAACAGTTTGCATTCTCAGGCTTGAAATCCTATACATGGGGCAGATTTACTATTTTTTCATGCAACACAATGGAGCAACCAAAGTTGCTGTGCTGTGTTCCATTAGTGCTTAACCCCTTCCATGTTGATGACGACCCCCGGCCGTCATGCATCACGGTGGGCGTGTGCTGATGACGGCTGGGGGCCGTCATGATCCCGCCCACTCTTCAAAACGGTCGCACAGCGCAAACATTTGCCGCGCATGCAAGGGGTTAAGCCAGGCAATTATCAATCATCTATCTATCTATCTATCTATCTATCTATCTATCTATCTATCTATCTATCTATCCATCTATCTATCTATCTATCTATCTATCTGCAGAAATAACTCTGAACAACCTCCGGTTCACACAGACAGGCAAAGAAGGAGACGGACCACAGGATCTGGCTAGATGATATTATTTATTCAGGTGATATCAGCAATATATATATATATATATATACTCAACTCCAAAGAACCCCCTCCCCAAGCAGGGAAGGAAGCGGCCGCACTCGCGTGGATGTATTCAAATGAATTTTATTGCACAAACAACAGGACGCGTTTCGGCAGACGTGCCTTTTTCTTCTGTGTCAACCTGTACATGTACATAGGTAGTTATAGTTAGAACCTAGTTTCAATAGAAAAAGCGGTTTTTGATTTGTCAATATCTTTGGTGCCGTTGGAAGAATCTTCGTGAGATTTTTAAAACTGATGGCCTGCTCTGGTCAGCTCCTGTTTTAAAATCTTTAGGGTGATTCGTCAAGTGGGGGCCGAGAAAGAAGGGAGGTCCCAAAGCGTGTTTTCTCCATGTTAATTTCCATAGGAAACTTTAGACAAAGCTACAGCCCGAACTGCTGAACGGAATGACACCAAATTTGGCAAAAAGGTAGCTATTGGTTCAGAAAGTGTTCTTTAAAAAAAAAAAATAATAATGTTAATCCGTTCAGTAGATCCTGAAATATTCATATTTTATAAAATGATGCCTGGTGATCGCGGTGGATCCGCAAACCCTCCCAAGCCCGAGCTTGATTCTGATTGGCTGCCAACACTTCCAACTAAGATGTGTTGGCAGCCATCTTGTGACTCGGTTGAACCGAGTCACAAAAAAGGTTAAAAAACAAGAAAAGGGGGCAGGGTAGAACACCCTGACCCCTAGCCCTGGTATGGGGTTCCCACAGGGACCCCCAAGGCCCAAAAAAACATTTAAAGAATAAAAAAAACGAATCCTGCCAGAAACAAAACGTTGCGCGGTCTTCCACGCTTCGTTTTAATGAGCCCCCGGGTGTGCCAGCCACCGGGGAACGACACCTCCCCAGGGCTTTTCTTAATTATGCACGGGGCCTCACAGCCCCCCCCAAGCCCCGGGGACCGCCACCTCTCTGGGGCTTTAGTTAATTATTTGCGGTTGCCTCGCAGGCCCTACCAAGCCCCCATGCCACCTCCCTGAGGCTATTATGAATATTAAGTGTGGGTGGGCTCAAGCCCCTTCCTCACTTCCCCGGGGCCACCACCTCCCCAGGGCACTTATTATTGAAATACAGGAGTCAATTGTGGACCCCCAGCCCCGGGACCACCACCTCCCAGAGGCTATGTTTATGTTTAGAGGGGGACTGCACTGCCCCCTCTTGGAGCCCTCCATGGCCCTTGGAACCGCCACCCCCCAGGGCCTCCAGCAATGTCTCAGGTGCCCATGATCGGGACATTGCAGTTTTCTATCGCCCTGCCATTGCAAAAACAGCTTTGCTTCATGGAAGCAAGAGCAGGAAACCTGATCTCACTTCCATGAAGCAAAGGTGATTGCTTTTGGACAAGGGGAGCTGCATATCAGCAGCTCCCCTTGTCCAAAAGCAATGCAGCTCAGGCAGGAGGCGGGGAGCCGGCAGGGACCGCAGGGGCATTGGGGCTCCAACGTTGAGGCCAGGCCCTGGGGGATGGGGTCCCCGGGACCAGAAGTGGCCTGGGAGGGGGACCACTCAGCCCCCTCCCTTTTAATTTATTATTATCTTTTTTTTAAACGGAAGGCCGGCCCCGGGGGATGCATTCGCCAGGGCCATAATTGGCCTTAGGAAAGGGGCCACAGGGCCCTCATCCAATTTTTTTTTAAATAAAGTAAAGGCTGGCCAGGTCCCAGGTTATGGGGTCCCCAGGGCCAAGAGAGGCCCAGGGAATGGGGGCCACAAGGGCCCTCCCGTATACATATATATATATATATATATACATATATATATATATATATGCAGGCTCCGACGCATGCAAAGTACAGCATACACAGGCACTCGGGGAAAGTTTTCAAATCACCTTTATTTCGCAGACGCGTTTCAGCAATCAGCTTTCTTCAGAGCGCTCAGGTGTGGATGTCTCGTGCACAGCGCTCTGTTTTTGAAGAGAAGGGAATCTCTCCTGATTGGTCAGTTCTTCATTTGTGGCAATTGAGGCAGGACTTCGCCAAGGTAATGTTTTAACGGAACAATATTGTTCTTTCTCAGAGCTGTTCCATAATGAAAAATAATGCTGTTGGTGGCGTTTCAAAATACTTTCAGTCCACTGCGATGTCATTTGCCACGAACGCTGTGCTGTTTCCCTCGCCAAGTCTCTTTTCCAACGGGTTGAACCAAAGGCGACAGTAGATCAAAGTTGTCCTTGAATTTGCATAATTCACGACGTATGGTCGGCGGGCCTCTCCGTTAAGAGACGGTTCAGGTCTGTATAATTTAACGCTCCAAGTTCCTTCAGACACAGACTTTTCGAACTCCAGGCGGGTGCCACGTTACTGTATATATATATATATTTTTTTTAATGAGCCCAGGCCCCGGGGGAAGGGGTCACCCTGGCCAAAATTGGCACGGGGAAAGGGTCCACAAGGCCCTCTCCTGTATACATAAAAAAATACACGAGGGCATGCCCTGGGGGATGGGGTTCCCAGAGCTGAAATCGGCATTCCTGTCTTTTTGATAAAAAAAAAACAATGGACCAGGCCCTGGGGGATGGGTCCGCAGGGCCCACAAAATATTTAGAGAAGGGTCGCCACACAGCCTCCTTCTAAGAATAATAAAAAAAAACATATCAAATGACATCACTGATGACATCCTTCAGTGACTGTGCGATGCACCTTCTCACACCCTAATATAACCTTTCTTACACCTACTCTAAAATACAGACTACCATTCTCGAAACCATAGATACACCAATACCAGTTAGTACATACCAACTCACTGATTCATAGGTCTGCACACACATCCACTGATCCATACAGTCACTCATACACGCAGTTACTCATCAATACAGCCAATGATATATGCACTCATATACTTATACAAAATACTCACACACTGCCACTCACCCATAGAGTTACTCACACACCTCATCAGTCACCCAAAGTATCAATCACACTGCGATTTCCTCAATGTACAGTTATACACACCCCCTCACTTATTCATACAGATATTAAAACATACATACTCTCTACTTACTCTCTTCTACAATCCCTGACACAAGCACACACTCATCCATACAGCCACTCTCACAATGACTCATTCTCAGATATAGTCACTTATATACTCCGACAATCACAGATACTGCCTTTCACATACGTAGTTACTCACACATGTACCACTGAGACATCCATTCACTCACCTACACAGCCATACACACACTCACAAACCCATACAGGCCCTCACAGATTCACTCATGAACCTATACACCCAGTGAATACCCCACTCTCACATCCATGCAGGGAGTCACACACCCAACACCCACCCACACAGAGACACCGGCACCCATACAGGTACTCAGACAACTAATCATTAATCCATATAGACAGTCATGAAGCTACTCATCAACCCATGCAGCCACTTACACACCCACTGAAAGACTGACACAGACATTCACACAGAATATTCACTAACCCATGCATTCACTAAGACACGTTTAATCACTCACTGATACAGTCAGTTACGCGCCTACTAAATCATCCATTCAGACACTCATACACCCATTCATTCTTCAATAAACCTTGGTGTATATCTATATAGATTGATAGATAGATAGATAGATAGATAGATAGATAGATAGATAGATAGATAGATAGATAGATAGATAGATAGATAGATAGATAGATAGATAGATAGATAGATAGATAGATAAAACATACCTAAACTTTTCAGAAACACTCAGTCACTAGATGATGTCATTAGTGATGTCATTAGAGATGTCATGAGTGATGTCACTGACCATGTCATGAGTGATGTAATATGTGACGTGATCAGCAGTGCATTGCGGGGGCGCGAGTTATAGTTAGCTCAACTAACTATAACGGCTGAATTTCTCTGGTTTTGTACGAGTGAAATGTCCAACTCACTATAATGTCCCTGAAACCTGTTTTTTTCAGTGAATATATACATATATATATATGTGTATATATATATATATATATATATATATATATATATATATATATATATATATATATATATTCGCGAAGGTTTCCCAGTTAACCTTTCTCCAGGACAACAAATGACTCGCACTCCAGGGTCTGTGTTTCTTAGTAGGTGTTTCTTGGCGACGCGTTTTGACCGGACGGTCTTTTTCACTAGCCAATTGCTTACAATACAATCCTCCATTTTAAAGTGCACAGTGATAAGAAGTGAAGACGGACCAACATCCGAGAATGCAACAAAGAAGCTGGAAAACAGACTAACGTTTTCACCATCATACTTAAAACTCAAGCAATGAGTTGGAGCATAACAATACATCTTGTTAGTGCAAATGAAATCATGTGAGTTTGTAAATGAAAAAAAACATGTTTTGAAAATATTTTAAAAAACAATTTACATGATTGTAAATATATATAACAGTTGTTACCTAGTTTAGGAATGCAACAGTTTACAAATTCACAGTGCTACTATTTCATGTCATAGTGCTAGAGAAAATACAGCCAAGTGGCTTAGTGCATATTAACTCGTGGAACATTGGCCAACAGAGGACAAACCAGGCCAAGTGGCCGAAGGCATATTTGTATACAGAGGTACAGATAGGAATATTGCAACTATAGATCATGCTATTCTATTCTAGCAAACCAGCGAGTTGACGTGGCATTGTCTAGAGCAGTGCAAATCCTATTGTAACAAGTTTACACGAGCTGGTATCAGATAAATTAAATAAAATAGATACAAATAAATACAAATTTCTATATGCTTGATGTCCTCTTGTTTTACGATATAGGTCCCTGTCCGAATGAGTGTAAGATCGGTGTCCCTAAGGTACAGAGTGGCATTGGAACAACCCATGCTCCTAATGCAAGAATTTGTGCAAAAAGTGACCCTAATTCTAACTATTTACAACCCTGACAATGGAGTGGTTTAACTAAGGGTAATACAGTGGTAAGCGGTGGTGTGATGTGCAAAAATTAAAATTTTGGTTCGCAGAAAAAAGTAACCAAGGTAAATTCAGGGAAGAAGGGGGGGTGGAAGAAAGAAAAGAAAAGGGGGGAGGAGGGGAGGAGGGGGGGAAATGGGAGGCCCCTGGGCCGGGTTTGGTAATGTCTGACATGCTTATGTGAGAAAATGATATCTCAGTAGTGATATGTGCGGAGCTGTGTCCGTGGCCCAGGGATGAGACTATGGAAGGGTAAGCTATGCTAACTTGTGAAATTTCAATGTCCTGTCTGTGACATCAGGGTAGAGAGCCCTCTCCCTTGAGACAGTATGGCCATAGAAATCAGCGATCACAGCAGCAGGAAGTCCAGAAACAGAAAGGTAGGTGGAACATAACTGAAAAGGACGCCGAGAATCTTCCAATGTGGACGTATAACTCTTCATCTTCATTCAGACCAAAGGGATTCTTAGAGTCGAGGTGGATGATGTACTGTGATTCCAGAATACGTAGCTGTTTGACTCTATCGCCCCTCTGGGGCTAGCTGGTACTCTGTCAATGCCAAAAAAATGAAAAACAGTTAACATCTTTGTTGTGATGACGTAGCCAATGTCGCGCTGCCGCATAGTTTACATCAACATTCTTGATTGCCCTCATGTGTTCTAGGATGCGTTTCTTGATGGGGAAAATGGTGCTGCCTACGTAGAACTTACCACATGGGCACACAATCACATAGACACAGAAATCGGTGTTACAATTCATAAATTTGCTAATAGGCTCAGTTTTCCCCGTGGGTAATGGGTATGATTTCACATTTTTGCTAGTCCCATATGCCTTGCATTTCCCACATTAAAAAAATTCCTTCTGTTTGTGTAACCCTGTTTGCTTCTTGGGATACCCCCAAGTAACTCCTGACCAGCATATCTTCCAGGGATCGCGCCTTCCTGTTATTATTATTAAAGGGGCTTATAAAGCGCCTGGTGACGCCTCCCGGCGTGTCCCCGCGCTGTGGAGAGAGAATCTATAGGTTCCTGTAGGTGATCTGTGACTGTTTGCTAACTGTGCTTCCTATGACGGGGTAATTTTTCACAATGTGCCAATGTCATTTAGGTGTTTTTCGAATTTGGTCTGCTTCCACATTGAATGTGGTGATCATTCTGACACTGTTGGTTTTTATCATTCCCTGCAGACCTCCCTGGCTTTTTTACTAGGAGAGCCCCTCCGTCTCTAGCTTCAGCTCTTTCTTTGGCGGCCAGCAGTACCTGGTCATGATATCCTCTTGCCTTGAATCTTTTTATCATGCATTCTTGTTCTTTCCTAAAGGATTCCTGGGAACTACAGTTACGTTTGGCTCTCAAGAATTCTCCAAGCGGTATGCTGTTCTTAAGGATTGTTGGATGGTGACTCTTAGCGTGTAAAACGCTATTACCTGCCGTGGGTTTTCTATGCAGGCTGGTGTGTATTGTCCCACTCTCAATCCAAGAAATCCATCACGCCCTGATCTTGTTTGCTGGTGAATCTGAGGTTGACATCATTGTTATCTAGGGATTTCAGGAACCTAACTAGATCTGTCTTAGGCCCTCCCCAGATCATAAAGATATCATCTATGTATCTGATGTAGAAAGCAATGTGTTGTGTGAAGTGTGAGGTGTTCATTGGCATTTGTCCATAGAACTTTCTCCTCCCACCACCCCATCAACATAAAAGCGTAACTGGGCGCAAAACCACTTCCCATTGCTGTCCCAACCTCCTGTTTAAACCACCTGTCCTCAAACAGAAAAAAGGTATTCAGTAAACAAAATTCCAACATTTCCAGTAACATTTCTGTCTGTTTGTAGACGAAGATGGATCTGTCCCTCAAGAAATGTTTGCAGGCATGCATACCATCAGAGTGTTTAATGCATGTGTAGAGGGAAACTACATCTATGGTGACTAGCCAAAAATTGTCTTGCCAGGTGATCCCCTCGATCTTATTGATGAAGTCCGTGCTATCTCTGCAGTATGAGGGGAAGTTGAGAACATAGGGAAAAAGAAAGGTGTCTAAGAAAATGGAGGTATTCTCGAGGGGGCTGCCGTTTGCTGACACTATGGGCCTGCCACGCGGGTCTTTGTCATCCTTATGCACCTTGGGTAACATGTAAAAACAAGGTGACACTGGGTGTTTGATGTGTAGGAACCTGTACTCAGCTTCTACTAGTAGGCCTCCCTCTTTCCATGTCTGTAGTTTCTCATAGTAGTTTGTAATGCTAGCAGTGTACTCCTCTTTGTTGGACTTTCTGTAATTACCAGAGAGTGCCAGTTGTTTGTGTGCCTCATTTTCGTACAGGTTGACGTCCCAGAGGACCACATTTCCCACTTTGTCTGAAGGTTTTATGACATACCCCGGATCTTTGTTGAGGATGCCCAAGGCTGACCTCTGGGCGGGTGTCAAATTGTGGGCATGTTTGTTCTTGCTCTTCTCCCATAGGTGTAGCAGGTCCCTGACTACAACATCTTGGAAGGTGTCCAGGCTGTCAAGTGGGGTTATGGGGTTAAAAGTGGATTTGGGCTTAAAAGTGGTGGAGTCACTACCCCCAAGTGTGAGTCCCATTCTTTCGAGCATCTCACAATCGTCCAATCCTTAATTCGCTCACCACATAGTTCCATCGCACAAGCCATGCCTTACAGGTAAGTGATGTCTAAAAGAGATTTATTGAGCTTTCCTTCTTTTAAAATCCTAAAGAGACGTGTTTTGGCATGTTCATGCCTTTCTCAATCTTTTTAACATTTTCTACTTAGCTGCCGAATTTATGCTAACGTCCTTCTCCCATAGTCATGAAAAAATATTTTCCGCACTCATAGACACAGCCTTGCTAGTCATGATACACAGAATGTAATAAAAATGTTGAAGGCTGAGCGGTAATTATTTCAATGTTAAACATTTTTCAAGCAGTCGTGCTGTTCCAGTAAGCGCACACACAGCAATTTTTACCACTTTACTCCATATAGTAGATGCTTCATGTTTACCCTGCTCCGGATTTCCTTCAATATTCATGCAGAAATGGTCTTTCTCTAGGGATCTCAGCCTCCGCCACACTTCACTTCTCTGATGTCTCCATATAGAGACAGGGGGCAGACTGACCGACAAACATTTCACTGTAGATGCAGACAACCAACCTGCACCTAATCACAGGGGGTGCCAGGGTGTGGTGCTGGCGCCAACACCTTAAAATAAACCTTGCTCCCCCGTTTAAAATAGTCCCAGCACTCCAGGTAAGTGGTGTCATAAGGAGATCTATTGTGCTTTACGTCTTTTAAAATCATAGAGATGCATTTAAGCATGTGGATGCCTTTCTCAATCTTTTTCACATTTTCAACACAGCTGCTGAATTTATGCTAATACCCTTCTCCCATAGTCGTGGGAAAAAAAAATACTCGTACACTAACCCTGGGCGTAGTGGGCGGAGTGGGGCTCCGTGGAGCTACGTGAAGTGGGCGCACAACTACGCCCACCCACGCACTCCGCGTAGCCCCACTCCGCGCCGCCCGCCTCCCTCCCGCCCTCCCTAAGTACATAAATAAAGGCATAAAAAGCTTTTAAAAACACTTACCTTGTCTGCCGCGTCCCCGGGGCTCCCTCTCGCCGTCCCGCATCCCGCATCGGATCCTAGTGCGCATGCGCGGGCGCCGCGCATGCGCATTCCTCACGAGAAATGCGCATGCGCGGCCGCCCGCGCATGCGCATTAGAATCCGAAATGGCGGCGCGCATCGCGGGACGGCGAGAGGGAGCCCCGGGGACGCGGCAGACAAGGTAAGTGTTTTTAAAAGCTTTTTATGCCTTCATTTATGTATTTAGGGAGGGCGGGAGGGAGGCGGGTGGCGGCCGGCTACGCCCCGTGTGCGGAGCGCCCGTAGTGCCGCCTGGCTACGCCGGCTACGCAAAATGCGTAGGAGACGGCACTCCGTGCACTCCGTGCACGGAGCGTATCTGGCCGCCCAGGGTTATCGTACACACAGCTTTGCTTGTATATGTATATCTTCATTATTTCATTGGGGCCATAGATTGGTAGAAGTTTGAGGTGAGTGTTTTATTGTCTCACCAGGGCCTATCCCCCTGATATGCTCAGGCTTGCTTAAAGCAGGAGGTAGATAGTCCAGTGAATTTCTAGGGCACGTTTTGGGGAGAACTGTTGTTGAAGCTGCTTATTAAGATGTCACAGTCCAACACTGCGGATTTAGCAGTAGACCTAATGCAGGAGGATGTAACAGACTTTATTTTGCGACCAGATTGGTAGGCTGTATCCCAAACTATGCAGAATTATGCTCAGAGAGCCATTTCCAAATCACTGGGCCCTTTTGATGAAATGCTCCAAACCTTCTTTGAAGGAATGCCTTACACCCTGCCTCAAGAGACGTCTATGCCCCCGAAACAGGACCCTACCCCTCATTAAGCGACGCCTATGGCAGACGCATTAAAAGAATTGAAAACTGCCTACTTAACTTCACTCCTTGCCTTTCCTAAATTGGATTCCAAGGATAAGACTCACAGCAGTATTGCCTCGATCCAAGAGTGGGAACATTGAAGAGGAAATTCGAAGGAATCCGATGAGGATGATTCTAGGTCCTAGATACCTACGCCTCAGAAGATGCATTTAGATCGGTTCATCTATGAGGATGGCCCTTCTAGTTCTTCTCAGACCCCCTTATTACAGAACACCTTTGACCCAGAGGACATTGTACATCTGTGTTCTTCAGAGTGGACCCTGTTCCAAAAGCATATTACGGAAATTCTTTCCCATGGAAATTAGAAGCCACCTACGCTCAGATTACCCAAGCCGTTCCGTGGTGTGTAAAGTCACTGTGATGCCTGACATAGAGCCCAAACTGTCTACCTTCATGAGAAAGTTTGTTAAATGCTCAAAAAAGGTGATTGATTGCACCTGGTAATCTTGCTAGGGCACGCGTTTTAGATATTTCTAGCCCCTTGGCAAAATATTTGGAAACGGCCTTCCAAGCCAAAGACCATGCTACCTCTATTGGCCTGGACGTACTGGCAAGATGGGCCCAAAGGCCTGTTTGTTTGCTGGGTAATGCCAATTGTGCCTTGTCAAAAGAGCGCCACTGGTCTATTCTCATATTAGATCCAAAACATTGCAAACTAGATACCAATGAAGTGGGCCTGTCCTCTAACAACTTTCTATTTTGGAAAAGAACTGGCAAAATTCATTAAGATCTTCACCTCTCTTAACAAGGCACAGGCATTATTAAAAAGGTTTTTTACCTAAACCTTTCTTCTTGGGCTGGTCGAGGTTGGGCCGCTCCCCCAGCCACTCTAAATACCAGATCTTCTTCGGAGACAAGACCAGACATAGATTATCTGGATGGAACGACAGTCAGAGAGGAGATCCTTTCAATCTCTCTCACGCCAGAGGCTCAAAAGGGCATTGCCCATGCACAGGTTCCAGAGGGCCTATATCTCAACCCTTTTTCAAAGTGAGCCTTACCCTTTCTTCCCAAGCCGAGTTAGGGGGCCGGATTTTCTTTTCTCTTCACAATTAGCAATCCATAACCAATGGCGAATGGGTACTACACACAGTTCAAGGTTCTCCTCTTTTTACACTCCCTTGTCCCGTCTTTTATGCTCCATCAACTTCACTTCCAATCTTGCAAACACCATTTCATAGCTCAGGAAATATATTTTCCTTTGCACAAACAAGCCACATCTCCTTGCACTCTTCATTCTTCAGGGCTTCTGAGCAACATCTTTATCATGGACAAAAAAAGCAGAGGGTACCACCATTTCAAGATGGAAGGAATCCTTTAGCTACACGACTTGCAAGGAGAAAACTATTACATGATCCACCCGGATTTAAAAGGAGCTTACTTGATGATTGCCATTTTTCCTCACACCGTCACTTTTTACAGTTTCAATGGAGGACCCTTACCTACAAGGTTTTGGCATTTGTTGGCTCTCATCAGCCCCTTGGTGTTTCACTAAACTGCCGAAACCGCTGGTGGGATTCTTGAGAGCAAGGGGTGTCCGACTGATAGTGTACTTGGACCTCTTTCTCTTGATGTTGCAAGACCCAGATGTCTTGAAGGATCACTTGTCCCTTACTATAACCCTGCTAGAATCTTTGGGGTTTATTATCAACCACAACAAATCTGACCTCCTGTCGTCACAGCAGATGGTCTTTCTGGGCTTTGCCACAGACTATGTCTCAGCTACCTTAGCCCATCCGACCCAAAGGATCAAAGTGATGAAGAAGGAAATCGACAATACTCTCTTCCCCGCAATGATCACTCTTTGATAGTTGGCAAAGCTATCCCGTCTGTTAGCATCTTCTATCCAAGCAATATAACTGGGTCCACTGCATTATCGAGCTCTGCAGTGACTGATGATTGCTCACACAAATCAGAGCAGATCGCTCACACTCTGAAGGGGCATCAAGAGCTACAGTGGTGGCTCGACCTCATGGATGCCTGGAATGGGAAGGCAATTTCCGCCTCAATACAGATATGGTGGTTGTTAGAACTTGGGTCTCTAGTTGGCAGAGGTTTGCACCCTGTCCGCGTCCGGACCACAATCCTAGTCAGGGTAAGCTAGATATACACTTTAAATTAACCTGTGCTCACCCTCTGGTAGCTTGGCACAGAACAGACAGGCTTAACTTAAGAGGTAATATATAAAGTATTTGTACAACACACACACACATACACACACACAAAATAACACAATAAAAACACCACAAAAAGATTCCACGCTGAGAGAAATAGAGAATATTTGTCCGAGTAAAACAAGACCAAAATGACAAAAATCCAATCAGTAGAAGTCAAGATATGAATTTTGAAAGAAGAAATGAAAAAATAGTGTTTTGAAGCCACTAGCAAACAAAAAGTTACTTGATGTTGCACAGGATTGGTACAAATTTACAGTTCAGGCTGATCACGGCAGAAGCCAGGCCAACTACTGGGTAGGCCAGCTACAGGGCCCAGACAGGTCTGCTGAAGAAATACCATGGCTGGAGCATGTTTCGATGTCGAGAGCCAACTGCATCATCAAATCGTCCATCCATGCAGAGCATCGTCGTTAAGCAGCACAGGCTCTAGATCCGCTGTCATCGAGCCGTCTCTGCATCAGTGTTGAAGGACAATGCTGCAGAATTTCTCACAGAGTCAGGCGATGTGGAAGTTTTTGTAGAAATCAGCTGCAGTACCCTCTTCTGAGGCCCAGGAATGGAGGGTGCACCTCAGGCAACGGTGGTACTCACAGAAGGTAGAGTTCAGCAGTGCCAGCAGGATTGCAGGAAGTCGTTTCTGCCCCTGAGACTTCAGAAATCAGGAGGCAAGCCCTTGTAGTCACTCTGGGTTCAAGTGAGGTGGGTCCAGTCCAGGTCCTCAGCAAGGCAGAGATCAGTAGGGCAGCTCAGCAAAGCAGATAAGCAGGTTCTCAGAACAGTCCGTCAAGACAAAGTGGCAATCCTTCCAGCACAGCAGTCTTTACTCCAGCAGAGTTCTTTCCAGGGCTAGTAGTATAGAGACTCAGTACTTATACCCAAAATTGCCTTTGATGTAGGGATGACTTCAAAACAACACTCTGAAGTGCACAAGGATCGCTTTCAACCCAGTCATGTCTGCCAGGCTATCTGTGGAGTTGTGAACCAATGCTTTGGGTATGGACAGGACACTACCTATTGAAGTGTAAGGGTCTGCTGCTCTCATTCCTCCCTGCCCAGGAGAACCCATCAGAATGCAGATGAGTGCTCAGAATAAAGATGAACCTCACTTTCCTGTGTTTGTGGCTGTCTAGAGGGAATGAATAAAGTGTAGCTGTCACTCAGTCCAGATGTGTTTTTGGCTTTTTTCAACTGACTTGCACATTGCACTTTTTCTTCCTGGGTTGCGTCCTTGGTCTGCCGGGGGCAGTCTCTGCTGATTGAGCAGAGGGACGCAACTCCTCTCTCACTGGCTGCACCCACTTCCGGTAGGGTGACGCACGAGTGGCTGTAAGCTCCTTACTTAACCAGCATGCTGCACCGGATGCGCAGCACACTAGACCCTGCTCTTAGCACAATGAGAGACTTTTTAACTTTTAGTTCGACCGCTTGGAAAAAATATATTTTAACAAGTACTTTTTAATTCAAGGTACTCTACTAGCCTGCACAGTTTTAGTCTATAGGAGTGAGGGGTCTCAGTTACCTGTTTGGCTTTTACTGACTGACTTGTACAATGCATTTTTCTTCCTGGGTTGCATCCTTGGTCCGCTGTGGCAGCCTCTACCGATTGAGTGAAGGGACGCAACTACTCCCCCACGGGATGCACCAACTTCTGGTAGGGTGACGCAATCGTGGCTGTAAGCTACTTACTTAACCAGTATACTGCACCGGACGCGCAGCAGGCACGGAGCCGGCGTGCCAAAGGCGTGCCAAAGGCAAGCCCATCTGTGCTCGTCCGGGCCTGGACCACGCCCAGTGCCAGAGATGCTGGTTGTCGTGTCAGCCACCAGATTGACCGCCTATGCTATACGAGCAGAGATCTGCAGACTCTAAACCATGCTTCAGCTTCTATTACTTGAAAATGCACCTGCTTTATCTTGGACAAACTGTACACAAACAGGCCGCTGAAATGTACCAATTGAGGTTTTCTGTTAAATCATAGCCCAACTCCACGTAAAAATCACTCAACAATAGGCCCCTCAGGAATTTCACCACTAAGCCCAAGCTAATACCTTGAGGAGCACTTATAAATGCACGATCTCTGCCCAAACATAAATCGGACATTGGTGAGTTACTAGATGCCCAGGGCCTAGACATGCTCTTCATCACCAAAACGTGGGCCGACCAGGCATCAGGTACTGATTTCTGTACTGCTGTACCTCCGGGCTATACAGTATTCAGATAGGATAGGAAGCACAAAAAAGGTGGGTGGTCTTGCTGTTAATTATGAAGACACGTATTCAGCCTCCTTTGAGACCATTTCCTCTCCAGACTGTGAAGCCTTATCATTCAGCTTTAAAATAGCCAACCATCTATCATTCAAGGGGCTGTTATTATACCGCCCCGCTGGGTAAAAAACATATGTTCCTCGCCTTCCTTAATACACTACTGGAAACCTGTACCCTGGAGAAAAATGTTGTTATATTGGGCGATTTAAATTTTCATCTTGACGCTGTCATGGACTCAAACACTATTTCCTTACTTGATACCATGACATTGGCGGGTCTAAACCAAAAATTTAGGGCCCCACACATCAGGCCGGCCATATCTTGGACAGAATTTTTACTAACTATGACTCACTCGAGATTAAGGCGATTCTACCACTGGTCTGGACTGACGAGAGTGCCATCATCTTTGAGCTTGATAACTTATTTAAGGACCAACCAAGCCAATCCAATCCGTAGGCTAGATCATGCCGTAATTGGAAACAGGTAGACAACAACCAGCTTAACTTCCAGCTCTCATGCTTACAAACAAAACCACAGCAAAAAGCAGAACACGCCTCTATTCACTTCAATCACTGGCTCACAGCAGCTGCCAATAAGATAGCTCCCCTTAAAAAATCCTCAAGTAATTGGATTACTCCGTCAGCCCCCTTGTTTTCTGACATCCTTAGATCTAAAAAACAGGAGTGGAGAAGACAGGAGAGGTGTTGGAGAATAAACAACGATGAACATGAACTTGTAAAGTACAAAATCCCATTAGCCAATTATAAAAGAGTTCCTAGTTATCTAAGCAGATTAAGGAGGCAGAAAACTCCTCCAAAGAGCTCTTGTGGGTGGTAACTAAATTGTCTATGCCACCTGAAACAAAGGGGAAGGATCATTCTCAGGAATTCTGTAACTCACTTGCACAGCACTTTCAAAACAAAGTGGAGCAAATCTTTACAGCCTTTGATAATGGGGTAAATTCGGATACTCACAATACCATAAGCTCACAACACCTGAGTGCCCCCTCTTTTGCAGAATTCAGAGCATTTACCGTTGATGAGACAATTACTCATAGTTTAAAAATAAAATCTGGCTCTCCCCCTGATCCTCTCTCTCCTATGATATTTAAACAAGCACCTGAGATCCTTGGACCAAGTCTAGCCTTTATTTTTAATTCAATGTTTACAGAAGGTGTTTTCCCTCTATTTGGAAGAGGGCCTTGATTCTGCCCCTTCTGAAAAAATCCAACCTGGATGCACTTGACCCAGGCAACTACAGGCATATCTCACGTCTTCAATTTCCAGCTAAATTGGCAGAAATTTATGTTATGAACAGCCAGCTCACATCATATCTATCTGAGCATAACTTGCTGGATGAGTCTCAATTTGGATGCAGGGCAGAACGTAGCACTGAAACAGCTCTAATAAAGGCCACAAATGAAATGAAATAAGAGCAGTAATGGATGAAGGGGGTGCTGCGGCTCTTGTCCGGCTCGACCTGTCGGCGGCCTTTGACATGGTATACCGTAAGACGCTACTTAACCATCTGAATTCTCTTGGCATTTCTGGAGAGGCATTGGCATTGGTCTCCTCTTTTTTAACCGATAGGATACAATCAGTTGCCCTGGGGAATTACACTTCCCCGTCCTTCACACTCCCATGTGGAGTTCCACAGGGGTCCTCTTTGAGTCCTACGCTCTTTATTATATATGTTTCCAAACTAGCATTATTAATAAGATCTTTTGGGATGGCACTAACATCTTACGCGGATGACACCCAAATCGTTGTCCCCATCTGTAAAAATATCCTACCACCAGTAAAAAGATTTAGGGACTGCATGCCACCTTTCAGCTCATGGATGAGATCGCACTGCCTTAAGCTGAATTCCAGGAAAACAGAGCTGATACTGTTCAGTAACTATGCCCCCTCCTGGTCTCAGATTTGGTGGCTGATGACCTGGAACAGCACCAATACCAATCCCTAAAGCCCAAAATGTGGGTGTGATGATAGATGAGAGGCTCAAGTCAAGGCAGTTTCATCACAAGTTCTACATTCTTAAAGCGATTATGAAAATCCTACCTCTGATTCCAACAGAAAGCAGGAAAACTGTAGTTACATCCTTAGTCCTTTCCAAACTGGATTATTGCATCGGGTTATATCTAGGTATAACCATGAAGCAACTACACAGGCTCCAGATGATCCAAAATGCGTCTGCAAGGCTCCTCCTGGGGATTCCCAAATTTCAGTCAGTGGGAAAGCACCTTCTGAGTCTGTATTGGCTACCAATTAAAAGTCGTATCAAGTTCAAAACCCTGTGCATTACATATAAGGCACTATACGGTACCGATCCTCAGTTCTTGAAGCAGTCACTGTATTGGTACTCTCCAAACAGATGCCTTCAATCACAAGGGGCAAAATTGATACTTTCTCAGAGATGTTTTAAATCAAACTGAAGAGGTAGAAACTTTGTGGTGGGAGTCACGAAGCTCTGGAACACCCTCCCTCTTGCCGTCAGAAATCTTCCCTCCTTGACATCATTCATGAAAGCCATTAAGACCTAGTTGTTCCTTGAATAGTGCTCCTGCTAGCTTCTTGATTGCTAGCGCCAAGACACCATTTGGTATGCATGCGCTGTATAAAGTTATAACATAACATAACATAACATGTGTATTGTAGACAGACCGCAGGCACACAGAGCAATGTTTAGAGCAGCAAAATGTCTCCTTACTAAAAGGGCACAAAGGCAGGAGAGATGGCTGCATTATTTTAAATCATTTTACTTATAAACTAAGACAAGTAAATTAATAGACTTGGTCTGTGTTATTATTTCACAGTAATTTCTGACATAATCATTGCATTATCAATATCTCATGAAAAGGAAAATTGCTCTCTATTATTGATCAAATGTACCACAAACAAGACAGTGGCAAACACATTATTAGACTTGGTGGCTACAAAATTGTGACACATAGCGCAGTGATTATAATACATAACAAAAAAACAGCCAATTGTTGATACCAGTCCAATACTTTAAGAACCATAACCAATAGTTAAAGGTAAATCCTTAGTAGACTTCTCCCCTATAACTATAAAGAATAAGAATAGGCCCAAAGCAGACAGTAATAACACATTGTTTAGCCAAGTTCTCTTGGGGTGTCATGCAGCAAGAACAGGACAGTGTGACTAAAGATAACTCATGTCCTAAGTAGTAAATCTTAATTCAATAGTCCTTTACCATTTTGCTGAAGAATAAAGGAGCAAAAAGTTGGGTTAAATGTCTACCATTAACCTTTTATCTGCTACAGTCCAAACGTAGGCTCTCATTTTGATGTCGAAATGACTACCAATCACAGGCTGTCTGTAGCAGTCTGTTCAACATCCAGGACATCGGTCCGAAAGCCGAATTACAATACCGGCAGTCAGAGCGATTATTCCTGGGGGGGGGGGGGGGGGGGGGGGGAGATTAGGATCTCACTTTCTGACTGCCTTTTCATGACGGTCCCAGACATAAACAAACTTTGGGGGTACCAAGCTGGGCCCCTGTCCCACATGGGTAAGCTAAGTGGCCAGGGGGGACACACATAGGGGCAGATTTATGATGACTGGCGCATCCCCAGGGATGCGCCAGTTATATTGCGCCGCTGCTCCGCCACCCATGGTGCCCCGCATTTACAATGCGGCGCACCATGGGGCAAAAACGGCACAGATGCGTGACGCATCTGTGCCGTAAAGGTGGCGCATTGCTGGAGTTGCGTCGCAAGCGCGACGCAGCTCCAGCAAGGCACGGGGGTGCCCTATCTGACCAATGCTGCGTCAAGACCTACGCCTGCTTCAAGCAGGCGCAGGGTTTTGACGCAGCATTGGCCTGAAAGTGACTGAGTGAAATCTTATAGATTTCACTCAGCCACTTTTGCGAGGCGCACCTGCCCCGGAATTCCCACCCTGCGCTGGAACGCCCACAAGTGGCGCAGGGCTTCACAACGTGACGCATCTGCCTAGATGCGTCACATTGTAAATGGGTCGTAGGGATGTGCCACTTTTACGCCGCAGTTGCGTGACGGAAACGTGGCGCATTACCAACATAAATCTGCCCCAAAGTGTCCCCCAAACATCCACGCACCATGTGCCAGGCACCACATGGTGTCTGGCACATGGTGCATGATTGTTTGAAAAGGACCCTTTTTCTGGGCCACAGGGCAAGCTGAAGTTCAAAAAGGCACATTCCGACTCTCATGCTGGCGATCCTTTCCAAATCGGGCAAGTGGGTCCACTGACTCATTGTCGGATGGACACAAGCCCGTGTGGATGGCGGTCAGACGCTCGTCTGACCACCTTCGTAATGACGGCCTATCTCCCTAATTGCACGCTCTTGCCATGGCATGGTATTGGATTGTTAGGAAGAGGGATTTAAGTACTGGAAAATTCAAACAATGAGATGTTATTTAAATGAGCACATTGAAGTATTCAAGGAAAGGGTTCCAAGAATGAAGGTCACAAAAGTTCACAACAAATAGACAGGGAAAACAGTAAAGTCTAAGTAAGAAGAAAGTTGAAACTAGATGAGAACAGGATGGCTACGACCAGCTCAATAGTCTTCAAGAAACCCATAATTCCAATTTATGATGTTATAATTCTAAGACGTAATCTTAGGAGAGAAATCCACATGGTCAGTATATTAAAAAAAAAATGTTTGCCCCTCTCTCTATATTTTCTCACTGTATTTTCAATGGTCAAATTCCTTATAGACTTAGAGCATGGTGTAAGGTTTTGTGGATAGGGTACTCCATTGCAAATGCGATGGGAGTATCCTCCCTACCAAACGTTTGGTCCACTAACCTCATTTCAGACAGACGGACCATAAAGTTTCCGCTGACTGAGCCCCTATCAGCTCATTAGCTCATTGTCAGAAAGCTTCCACTCAGGCAATACACCTATCTTGTTAGGGTGATAGGTATAATGTCCTTTTTTAGGGCTCGGCTGAACGCGCGGAAGCGCGTCTCCGCCGAGAACTTATTGTGGCCGTGTCTCCTTTCAAGGAGACATTCCTGGCCGCGCGCATCGCCTTGGAGGCGATTCGAAACGAGCACGAGCACGCGCACGCGAATGCGCTCGCTGCATTCACAGGGCTCGGCTGAACGCGCGGAAGGAACGGGGACTGTAATGCTTGCAGGTCGCGGGCGGGTGCACCTTGCCCGAAGCCATTCTATTTTCCGAGGTGGTTTGCAGTCCGGCTCCTGCCCTGTCCTCCGCGGGCTGGCAGCTGCTGGAAGGCTTCTTGCCCAGTGGCGGGCGAGCGGAGGCGGCGCAGGTCTCGCGCACAGGCTCGTTCCTCTCAGCAGCCGCCGTCTGACGCCCCTCGCTCCGGCGCTGCAGATCTCCAGACCCTTCATCAAAGCAGCCCGGACAGGGCGAAGCGTGCGCGAGGCTTCGTGGTGTGTTTTTTTGGTCCACTCTCTGACAGAAGATATGCCTCCGATGGCCTGCGTGCTACGAATTCCTGGGAGCACCCACCGCATTACTGTATGCGGGGCACGTTGTTACACGGCGCTTTCAAGAAGGCATTGTTGAGTCACATTCCTGATTATAAGACCCTCATTCGGCCTGCTGTTTCTGTGCGCGTTTCCCAGTTGCTCTCTGCCACAGAGGTAAATATCCTGTCTCTGGCGAAAGCTGTCGAATACATTTTTCTTCGGAACTTATGGAGTTTGATTGGCGCTGGGTGCCCGTGTCAAAGGGAAGACCTGCTTTATTAGGGCTCGGCTGAACGCGCTTGGCCGTGTCTCCTTTCCAGGAGATCCATGTCTCCTTTCCAGGAGACATTCCTGGCCGCGCGCATCGCCTTGGAGGCATTTATTTATGATTTAAAGAAATGTGATGAGCAATGCCAATAACTCTAGCTTTAATGATGCCGAGACCATTGCATTGTAAATGCTTGTTTCATTCAGTCACTGCCTGGTGGTGAGGGATGGAAAAAACAATAATGTCCCCAACATTCTGGGGAAAAAACTCACAAGCTGCTCAGGACATTAGGTTTTCGTTTTTCAAAAGTAACCACCACTTTAAGATTATTATTTTTGGGAAAAACAGAAAATGTTTAAAGGTTTGGTGGATGGCTCATAAAACTGATGGTGGTACTTTTTGTACTTTGAATGGAATCTGACATGGAATCTTCCATGACAGCATATTTCCTTTAAGGTACAGAGATGAGCGCTGGGCTTGCTGTCATCTTATACTTTTACTTACTGTGGTCCATCAAGATGACAAAGGATTGCCCTCCACCACCCTGATGAGCAGATTACCGTCAAACTCAAAAAAAGACCTTAAAAGCGCTACCTGTAAATGTGATTTCTGGAGAAAGGTGCTCACGGTTTGTCACTGAGGCACAGTTGTTTTGCCATTGGCTCAAGGTTGATTTTTGCATTAAATTTAAATGCTAATGTCTCGTGTGCACTGTTTTCTGTGACTGGTGCAGAAATGTAACTAAAATTTTAAACCAAAAACATGCTTTCATCATGAACACTAAATAACGTGACAAATGCTACCAGTACCTTTAAAATAGTTACCATGGTATTCTGATATTTTACTTCTATGGCCTTTGGGGCACAGTTACGAAAAATTGGCATAATGTAGTGCCTCTAGTCATTTTGCTGCGCTGTCCAGCACCAATTTGTGAATGCACCATATTTACGAGATGCAATGCATTCCTCTCCATTCAGCCGGTGCACAATTCGGTGCCTAGCACCAATGCAGGCACTCTTGCACCATGCTGCAAGGGTGTCTGCATTGTTGGCAAGATTGTTTTTGTGCAGGCAGGGGCACCTTCTTGCACAAAAACAATCCAGGGAGGCATTTTCCTCATTCTATGTATGCTGCAGAATGCAATGGAAAAAACGAGGAGAAATTAAAACATTTCTCCTTATTACGCCTGATCTGGGGAGGAGTAAGGTTTTGGCTCTGCCTCAGGTTAATGTGATTTTGTAAATATGGATAAGCATCAAAATCCATGGGTGTTGCATGGGAACACTACAGTGCCCCTGGAAGACCTCCTAGATGCTTAGTAAGGCAATGCATCCCTTTATTTATTTATTTATTTATTTATTTCATTTATAAAGCGCTCCATCACCTGACGGCATCCTGGCGCTGGCAAACTCAAAAGTACATAGGGGCAGATTTATGAGGCCCTTGCGCCACGTTTACGCCGCTGTTGCGTCACGCAAGGCAGCGTAAATGTGGCGCATCCCTACGACCGATTTACAACGTGACGCATCTAGGCAGATGCGTCACGTTGTAAAGCCCTGCGCCGCTTGTGGGCGTTCCGGCGCAGGGTGGGCATTCCGGGGCAGGTGCGTCTCGCAAAAGTGGCTGAGTGAAATCTATAAGATTTCACTTAGTCACTTTCAGGCCAATGCTGCGTCAAAACCCTGCGCCTGCTTGAAGCAGGCGTAGGTCGAGACGCAGCATTGCAAAGATGGGGCACCCCCGAGCCTTGCTGGAGCTGCATCACGCTTGCGACGCAACTCCAGCAATGCGCCACCTTAACGGCACAGATGCGTCACGCATCTGTGCCGTTTTTGCCCCATGGTGCGCCGCATTGTAAATGCGGCGCACCATGGGTGGTGGAGCAGCGGCGCAAGATAACTGGCGCATCCCTGGGGATGCGCCAGTTATCATAAATCTGCCCCATAGTCCCTTTGTGGTGCTTTGCCATACTCCATATCTATGAAGCCCTGCAAAGTCACGCAAGGGGCATTGCGTCGCCTCATAGATCTGATTAAGAGGCTTGGCCACCAGAGTGTAAAAAAAATTGACTCTTCAGTGGCGCAAACCCTTGTTAATAGGCCATTCTAATTTGAGAACTTCCGCTCTCACATCCCCACTTTAAAGTCCTAACGAAATTCTTATTATTCTAATGTTTTACCATCTGTCTGCTAGAAGTCTTGAGACGGATTTCCACAACTAAGTGCTATTAAAATGTGCCTTTCTCTTTAAAGTGCTGTATTATTCTGAGAGGATGGATTATTGCAGGTTTGGTCCTTTTCTTAACAGCTTTTTGTGTAGCATTAGGGCTCTGCCAAGTTTTTTTGTTACAAACGGAAAGTTAATAACATGCGTGAATTTAGCAAAATTTCAGTTGATTTAACATTTCTTTCTTGAAATTTCATGAAACAAAAATTAGCCCTCTGTAATATAGCATCCAGAATGGATAAAGGTTTACATTTTACACGTGAAGCTTTCCAAGCTTTTAGGGTCTCATACCTTAGTGTTCAAGTGTCTCTTTTTGTTATGGAACCTTTATAGTGCAAACTACGTGTTCCCCTTGAAAACGTGTTGTTCAAGGGTGCAGTCCGGCCAATCTTCATGCAACAGGTCTGACAGTCACGCATTTCAGTGTGGTGATCCGCATCACCGCACTGAAATGCATTGTCACACATTTTGCCACCAGTGCCAGGCATGCCACCAGCGGCGCCTGTGCCAGGGCTCTGACTGCTGCTCGAGACGTGCTGTGGTGCCTGAGCCCGAGTTCCTAAATAGCTAACTGCTCTCAGCCTCTGTGGAGTGGCTGAGAGTGCTACAATGTATCTGCACTCTGCCCAGGCAGTCTAAGCTGCCTGCTGTGAGTTGCCCTAGAAACTGGTGGCGCGCCCAGCACTGGTGGCAAAATGCGTGACAATGCATTTCAGTGCGGTGATGCGGATCACCACACTAAAATGCGTGAGTGTCACACCTGTTGTGTGACGCTTGGCAGGACTGAGTAGGCAGAAGCGGCGGGGGAATCTGAAGTGTAGGCAGGAGGAGACTCGGACTCTCTCTGCCTCATGCCCCCCATGGCCGACCGCCGGGGCCCAGCAAGAGGGGGCATGAAAATGATCATCGATTTCGGCAGGTGGGCGGCCAGTTGCGCCCCGCAAAACACTGCAGGCTGCACCTCAGCAGCTGTGCTGGCGACAGTCAGCTCTCTGCCAGGCCCACCACCAGGATTGCGAGTGCCAGTGGCCGCGCCGCAGCCGGGGGCCAAGGAGTCCTGAGACTGTCGTCGACTCGAGTGGCCAGCAGCTGCCTGGCTGGTCCGGATGAAGACAGGTAAAGTGACCACAGTTGGGTCTTCATAAGTAAGTGTCAGAGGGATGCGATAAATCCTCCCTTTCAGCTGTGTTCATAAAAAAACTGAAAACTGTTTTCTTTAAAAAATAAATGGATTTGTCCACCCTTTGTTATCCGCTTCCGGTTATGTAGTAGTTGCTTCTGTAGTACTCATTGAAGCTCTGGTATATGCACACTTCAAAAATCTACATATTCTGGGACAGAGAGAGCAGCAGCATGGAGTTAGAGTTAACCTGTTAGGAATCAGTCCATGTGGGACATATCTGACCTGTGAAAGAGATCTGCATGAGAGTGTATTAGCAGACAATTCTAGAGGGTTGATGTGCGTGTGTCCATTCTCACTTACTACAGTGAGAAGGCTTAGAAATTGGTGAGGTTACCCGTAGAAGTAGATACGGGGAGCAGAGTGCTCTGCAAGGGTGTGTACATGAGAGATTGGAAGGGGTGACTCCCTCAGCCTCAGCATTGTACTTCAACGATGATAAGCTACTGAGATAATAAAGTGAGATGTGCCCTAGGAGACGGATATTACCTTGGAGTAATGTGCATTAGAAGAATCTGCAAGGAACAAGTTCCCCCGAAAAAGACTACCTCAGTACCGAGGTTCCGTCGGGTTAGGAATGGTAGGCTCTCTTTTTCGGTTGTACCAGCAAATAATGGAACCAGCTCCCGCTGGCAGTCTGGGCCTATTCTCAAGACTCAATCTTCAGGCCCTAAAAATCCACTTTTTATCATCTCACTAGTGGGCCGGTTATGGGCGTGCCTCTGCAGATTTAGCTCCGTGACATTTCGTGGAGTAACCATCCCATTCAGAAATCTTTCATTCATTTATACTTCCTTCTCACTCTTTGGTTAACTGGTTAGATGTCGAGTCACTCAATACAGAGAGCCAGAAATCGAAGCACTTGTCTTAATTGCATGATTTTTGCTCGCGAGAAAGTGTCACTCATAGTCGTTGAAATGTCACTCATAATTTCACTCAGATTTTTAAAATGTCACACATGGCAATCTGAAACCTTGGCAGCTATGAGGGTGCAGAGTCATATGTGCTTGTTATATTTAATGTTGCTGTGGAGTTTGAATTATTCACCTAGGAATGACCCCCATGTCTTTAACTGGCCTGTTCTGGTCGCCTTGCTGTGTGTATGATGAACTGACAGTCAGGTCAGATGAGAGGAGGGCTGGTAGAAACACTATGCAAGAAGAATGGGTTGCTCCTCTTGGCCCCTCCTATACCTTAATGTATAGGCAACTGAAAAAACACGTCAATGTGGTACAATGTGAGTACAGGATACATTTCAAAGACTTTTAAAGACCCATCATTCAGGCAGTGCTTCATCATGATAAAACATTGCTTCACGAATGTCAAGAGGAAGTTCACATTTCCAATATCATAAACATTGAATGCTTTATTGTGCATCGAAGACCATGGCGACGCAGTGGGCTATGTTCCTTGGCGTGACCCCAGGATCTAAGGTTCTTCCCGGGGTACGACGTTTCCCACTCTTGTTCAGCCTCCCAAAAGGCAGGGATGGAGGAGTTTGATCGAGGGGAAGGAGAGGCGAGGACTGAGATCCTTCTGAGGTAAAAGTGACACTCACCCTTTTATCTCCAACCATAGCCAATTCTGCAGAATTTGCAATTTCATCAGGGTTCATGTTACAGACAGGGGGAGGCATATTTATGAAAGAGGATGCATCGCGTTTGCACCAAGCAGTGTGGTGCAAGTGCAACACAAGCCCAAATTGTGATTTATGAAGCCACGCCAGGCCAGCTTGGAGGCCCTGAGTGGCTTCATAAATCTTGAGTAATGCAATGCAGCACAAATCGCTGCGTGGCCTTTACTCTGCCCTGGGAAGGTGTTCCACAGGCATTGCATGGGAGGGCCCACACAACTCCCATGGTTTTCCAAGTTTACCAAAAGTGATAGACCTGGGAATGCGCCAAAAAGGTGCACTTTCCTCGAGGAGGGGTTAACGAGGAGAAATATAGATATTTCTCCTTGTTAGCTCCTCTTTCTATGTGTGCTGCATTCTGAAGCACACATAGAAAGAGGAATATGCCTCTCAGGATTGTTTTTGTCCAGGAAGAGACCCCTACCTGCACAAAAACAATCTTGCATACAACACAGGCAAGCTTTCTGCATTCTATTAAATACAGCACATTACTGCCCTTAACATGTCATGGTATGCAGCTCAGTAAGGAGACATGCTGTACTGCACTGGGTGACTTTTTAAATAAACATGCCCCAGGGTGCATTGTCCCGCTCTGCACCTCAGTGCTCCATTAACTGGGTGCTCTAGATGTAGAAGGATGTAGTGCACTCTTTTCCAGTCAATGCATTGTTCAGAGTCAAAGTTCAAACGTATGCATTAGTAAAAGGCTGACTGACTCTTAAATGCCATTGGTCTGTTTTTCACAAAGGCATCTCACCTCACCTGACTCAGGGAGTGGGAGGGCTGGGATTCCTTGACTGTGAGTAAATGAGTGACTGCACCTACCTCTTTTTCTCTCCACCCATGTCTGTAAGATGCTGATGGGACAAAGGATTTCTTTATCTGCATGGGGGAATTCCTACATGTAATCTGAGACAAGACCACAAGGGTTTGTGGATGTGCTAAATGTGTGCCAACGTGATCCATATTTGCTGAAAGGACTGCTCAAGTCTGTAACCTCTTCTGTAATATCAAAGTCTATGTGGTGTGCAACAAGTGAGGCCCAGCCCAGCTGTGCCCCCAGGGCCACTTTTTACAATACAGTCCTAGCTGTGCGTTCCTGCTGTTGTAACTCATCCAATCACAATGGGCCAATGCTGTAATGAAGAGCATGTGCAACTCAGGTTATTTTCAGTGTCAGGAGTTCCATGGAAGATTTGTCCTCTCACCAGTCTGTCATCAATGGGCTAATGTTGAATATAGTCCATTGCAGCATACCATACCTCCAAAAATGACTTTAATCTTTATGTAACTCTGGCACCAGTCATTTAGCAATGATAATACCCCAGTGTAATGTGGTGCAAGGTTGTAGTTGATCACTATCAGAGTACTTAGTAAAACTGCAAGTGCAGATAATTCCCAAATATTTCTATACAATATCCAGTGACTGACAACTTGATAACGTTATTTCACAAAACACCTTCTTCTACAACCATGTGTCACAACTAAGGGTGTAGTCAATTTGGCAAATTTCTCGCTGGAGTATTCCTCAAACTTTGTACAGATTGCTCTGTCTAAGCAGGTGTGTAAAAAAATCCCTGTCATCGCAGGATCAGGGTATCTGTGGGTGCGACATCCTGGATCGAGAAAGAGAAAGTAAGATGCTGCCTTGCTGCAGCCTCCTTCGATGGCACTCCGAGTCCCGACTCAATGCCAGGATATTCTTGCAGATGACAGTGCTTTTTAGAAATTCACATAACATATTATCGTAAAGGCTTGGTGTGATAAGAACTCTCTCCCACCTGCCATCAGAAGAATCCCTTCTCTGTCTCGTTTAAAAAAAGATACCAAAACCTTCCTGACAGGTAAATTCCTTGTTTAAATTTTGCCTTCAACCACCACTATGACCCTGATATACGTCTGGCTATTGCCTCCCTTCGGATTACCTAGTCACCCCACCAAGAAACCTGTGGTCTTGTCTTGAGTAATTTTAAATGTAATCTCTAAATACATGTCCTATCTATTATGTATTCTGCACCCCCTCCTCCTAATTGATTTTTTACTCTTGTGATTCTAAGTCTTTTTGTACAATCCTATGATTCCTGTAAAGCACTCTGATACACTAACGGGTCAAGTTTGCACTCTATAAAACACTAAAATAAATAAATAAATAAAATAATGCAAAGTTAAACTTGGAGTAAGTTTAAGCAGAGAAGCTCTTTTTTTAAACTCAGTCCCCAACGTCTAGTTTGTAACTGCCACCAACAGAATCATCCTCCACAGTGCATTCTCATAGTTTTAGAACCAGTACCTTCACAGAACCCATGATGGGCTGGCGAGGCGGTAGAGTACACACTGAGCTTCATATTTTGCTTATGTGTATGACTTCCTTTCTTAAACAGTACAGCAACCCCTGTTGAACCCCCGGCCATACCCCACTCGCAGGTTTGCTGTTTAGCAATGTACCAATACTGGAAGAGATCTTCTTGGTCCTGTTCCAAAGCACTCACCACAGCTAGTTTTTCCCTTCCACTTAAGCCACAGAGTTCTCATCTGCAAGGGAATTGCAACCATTATTCTGCATCATGCAACAGGATATAGATGTAATCTTCATCAGACCTAGGATGGGTTATGATGGGTTCCCTCGGATGACCTGAAGTGAAAGAATGAGATGCTTACGTGAACAATTCAATATCCTGGCACAGTCTCCTCCCTGTGTGCGCAGTTATCACACGTGGAAAAAAAGAGAGGGTAGGCATGTGGGGCATGACACAAACATGTTTGGTAACTGTGGAGTGGTCCCTGTCTGCCTAAATCTATGAAAAAAGGGTTTGCTTATTTACAGATCTCTCAACATATTTATGAAATTTTCACAGAGTGCAACAAGTCACCTTGCTGCACTGCACTGCATGATAGAGAAAGTGCAGCAATGTGTAGTATTTAAGTCAATATGGCACATTCTTGCATTTTTCCCTGCTCTGGCACCCTTTTGCCAGCCTAAGGGGCACCTTCCTGTACAAAAACAGTCCCCTGAGGCATGTACTTCTTTCTATGTGTGCTGCAGAATACATAACAAGTAATGAGCAGAAATAAAGATATTTCTCCTTATTACATCTCACCTGGAGAGATGTATCTTTTTGGTACATTCCCAGGTTTTACCAATTCTGGTAAATCTGAGAATGCATCAAAATACATGGAAGTTACATGGGAACAACCATGCAACGCCTATGGAATGCCTTTCCTAGGGCAGAGTAAGGCAAAGCAACGATTTGTGCTGTGTTACTTTACTCTAGATTTATGGAGCCACACAGGGAAACCAGCGATGTTCCATGGAAAACACCAATATAGCTGGGAAAATATCCCCATTGTGCTATGCGTTGTTAATACAGCTCTAGCATGGCGATAATTTTCTGCGATAGCCGGCGATAAATATTTTCTCGCTAAGCGCAGCCAGCGATAATCATCGCTTCCGCTTGTTAATATTCCCCCCACATTTTTTCAGAATTGGCTGCCCGTGCTGCTGAATATTGAGGTTACCGATGGTTTGCAATTGCTTGTCTGGCAGGCTGATTTTTTACAAAGTGGGGATTTGGGAGTTTATTTAACTTAAAAATATGACATACCTCAAAGCCTATGCGAGAGCGTTTGTTTTTACAGGAAATGACTGGCCTCATCAGAACTCAACAGAATTAATGAATACATTCAATAATGTTTAAATTCCATGCAATATTGTTTTCTGTCAACATAATTACTTTTGTGATAAAAGATATGTAAAACTAAAACCACAATATTACCATTCAATAATATCACCCTGCAACTAAGTATATTGCATGATACAAGTTGTCTTACCACATATGACCACTGGGTGGCAGTGTAGGATTACCTTTACATAACCGTGTTTTCAATGAGACATTCTTGGTGTAAGGATGGGATGAATGATAAACAATCTTACAACGTTTGGCAAAATGAATCCTTAAAAATAATAGTAAAGATGTCAGCATTAGGCAAATGAGTGCGTTTATCACAAACCAAAGAGCATGGAACTGAAGAACAGAAATAACAGCTTTGCTTATCATGAAAACCTGTGACGCACAAGCATATGAGCGCCGTTCACAAAGCTAAATTAAGCTGTACATATGTAACCAAAAACACCTTTTTACATCTGCTGAGTATTCACCTAGGGCTTACAGGCATGTGTAAATGCCTTTTCTACTATGGTGCCCTCTGTTATGAGTGCTGAGCCCATCACAAAGGTCCAACCCACTGAAGGGGTGGGAAGGGGAGATTCAAAGCATGGTTTCCATTGGAGTTTGTGGGCATTCCCAAATGTATCTTTGACCTGTTCCAGTGAAATGGTCTGAGAGTTACTGCAGTCGAGGACTCGAGTAGCCCCCCTTCCAGGATGGAAAGGGAAACGGATCACCCTACAATTGCAGTGGGTTATGGGTAAGGGCCTTCTCGATAAGAAACATGTTTTCCCCTGGGGAGAGAAATAAAGGATCATATTATCAAGACAGGTGATAAAATTATCGCTGCTTTAGCGGCAGAAAACTGCCGCAAAAACGGTGATAATGGGCTTTATAATATGCTCTATGGAATTCCAATTGAAGCCCATGTTAGATGTGAAGAACATCTAACCTGAGCTTTAATTGGAATACCATAGAGCATATTATCAAGCCCATTATCGCCATTTTAGCGGCAGTTTTATGCCGCTAAAGCGTCGATTATTTTATCGCCTGTCTTGATAATATGCTCCAAAGTGTGCATTCGCAAAGGAGGCTCCATTCCTAATGTGCAGGGTTCTGTGCTGTATATCACTTCGCACAGCACGGCTAGGAGCTTGTAGGACTACACACATAGGGGCATATTATCAAGAACAGGAGATAAAATTATCGCCGCTTTATCGGCAGAAAACTGAAGATAAAGCGGCGATAATGGGCTTGATAAATGGCTCTATGGAATTCCAATCGAAGCCCATGTTAGATGTGAAGACATCTAACATGGGCTTCGATTGGAATACCATAGAGCATCTTATCAAGCCCATTATCGCCGCTTTATCGGCAGTTTTCTGCCGATAAAGCGGAGATAATTTTATCTCCTGTTCTTGACAATATGCCCCATAGTGCTGTCCAGAGGCAGGTTGCAAGATCATTGTAGGCAGTTACATGTTGCAACATTGCCATCTGGCAGGGTTCACATGTTGAAATAACTCATGAACTATGGGTCTTATTTACTATATTTTAACGCACTGCAGCGCAGCAAGCCTTCCTGCTGCGCTGCTCTGCATCAAAATAAAAGGGCAGGAATGCACCGTATCTGCAAGATATGGCGCAATCCTGTCCTTCTCCCCTGTGCTTGTACACAAACAGCAACCGTGCGCTATGGTGCAAGAGTGCGTGCATTGCAGGGAGGATTGTTGTTAAGAGGAAGGGACACATTCCTGTGCAAAAACAATAAAAAATGGCGTTTTTCTGATTCTATGTGTGCTGCAGAATCCAGAACACATAGAAAGAGCAAACAATGAGGAGAAAAAAAAGTATTTCTCCTCGCTGTGCCACTCGGCAAAGGATTCTGATGCAATCCCAGGTTTACATCACTTTCTAAATCTGGGAATGTTTCAGGTTCCATAGATGCTGCATAGAAACACCCATGGCAACACCCATGGAACTGTCCTTTCAGGCAGAGTAATGGGCAAAAAGGGCCCATATTTACAAGGCCATTGAAAGGCACGCAGGGTGACTTTATGTTGCCTTGTAAATATTGGCAGCCACACTGCGCCACCGGTGCTTAAGGAAAAGTTACACACCAGCGGCACAATAGGCCTGTAAATAAGACCCTATGACCCTATCCAGGTGTCCTGGGTGTGCCACATATCAGGCGTTATGTCTGCAGGTGTGTGGCCAGCTAGTGACCTCACGATCCATCTTAACTGTTAGTTTGATTACTGCAGCAGAGTGGTTGGACAGTGTCAAATCAATAATGAATGGTGTAGTAATAGATCGTCAGCATATACCATCCGGAGACATCACAGTTCACCACACTAAGACCAGATCCAAATTTGCTAATTGAATGTAATATTTATCTACAAACACATGGCTCACTCATCATTAACACATTCAGTCATACTACAAACATCACTGACCTACACTTGTAATTTCCCCTCCGATCAAGGCATTCCATGTGTAGGTTGAAGTAAAAGACACCTAACAGGAATGAGTGCGCCCACATGCCTTTATTTTCACATGATACACTTAAATTGGTTCTAGGGTGCCAATCATAACCCAGGCATGCTGTCTCGGTCACCTTCTCTCTTTTCGACTATTTGATATGCCTACGTCATTTATATCTCCACCTCCACTCGGAGATGACATTTTAGATACCATCAGTGATATCATCCATGATGTCATTTATAATACCATGAGTGATGTAACGTGTGAGGTCATATGCAGTGCATGATAGGGGCACAGGTTAGACTTATCTCACTGAACTATAAGTGATGAATTTCAGTTGTTTTTAGTTTTTTATATATTATGCCTTGTGTGACTTCACCACCTAACTATAATGTTTCTTTAACCTTGTTTTTTTAATGAATATCTGGGTTTTTGTCCTGAAAGATAAAGTCTTTTTACCATACCTAACTGTAACATTACGTTAACATTTGTTTGTTTTCTTCCAGTGAATGTCATTGTTTTTGTTTTTTTAACATAAGTTAATGTCTTATTTCTATACCTAACTATTACATCACTTTAACCTTTGTTTTTTCAGTGATTTTCTTCATCATATTTTAGTTTTCATATGTGTATAAGCATTGTAAAGGGGGCGACTGCCATTCTGCACAGCCCAAGTCTATGTGCACTGAGCTTAGCAAACAGTGTCAGGTCTCCTTTCTCTTTCTGCTTCTAATTCTTTACATGCAATCAACCATACCCATTCTGTTTAGTGCCACTAGCTCTGTGAAGTGATAGGCTTACACAGGTCTTTGCCTGTTGACATTAATTTTTTTCTTTTACATTTTTGTAATTTGTTTTGTTATCCGGAATTTGATATATGACACACTCCATAGACGATCATTTTTTTTCCTATCTTAGTAAAGATTTTTATATTTTTTCTGCATATTTTTAACCATACACTTAAATGTAAACATATTTTAATTTTGGCTTTTTTTATTTTTTTATTTTTTTAACAGTTTTGCATAGGTCCTTGTATTTCCCCTTCATATGCAGTTGTAGAGCTTTAGAAAAAGCTCTTGTTTTCCCCCTAAAGGCACAACTTATTTTCACACATAGTGCAGTATGCTGTGTAGTAGTGCATAAAAGGGTTATCCTCTTCTTCTGCCTTCTGTAGAATCTCAGTTGATGCATTTTCCTCTTCTTAATGAGCTCCTCTTTTTTGCTTCTCCAACTCATCCTGAGCAATGTGGGTTGGTTGTTGGGACCAAATAGGCATCGACATTCCATTTGTCCCCATGGAATAGTGCCTGACTTTAGTGCCTGAAGTTCCTCAATACAGCACCTGACTACACAAGGTGCAAGTAACAGAATAGACATTAATTTGTTTTACCCTGGTGGATAGGTAACACATTTCCACATGATTGATTCTTTCTCTGCCCTATTCTATGGTTGTGCCGTGGATGTTGGAGGCACCACAATTACATCCACATCCTTAGATGATGATGTTAATCGGGACCAGTGCACGCACTGCTTGATGCTGGTTTAAATTTCCTCTTGATGGTCTGATGACTCTGGATTCTAAAGTTTTCAAGCTGCCTGTGTCAAATAGCAATGGCAAATGGTATGCAAGACATTTTTCCAGTTATTTTCTACAGCCCGTGATCCAGTTTTATCAATTATTTCTTTCTGGCCAATCAAATGCCTGCTTGAAATTTTTTTTTAATGTCACATAAGGTGCAATGGTACTCTAGCGGGATCCATATAGCTAATGGCAGAGCGCCACTTCACTCCTATGGGCCTTTGCTTCCTTTTCTTGGTCCCAAAGGAGTCCTACATGACTTTGACATGAAAAGAAATGTGTGTTTACTATGAAGGAGTCATTGTATTTTAGGTTTGAGCCAAGAGGTTTCGGCACAGGCACAAATAATCAAGATCTCTAGTAATTATTTGCAATATTTATGCATTTTTAAGTGCTGTGGTACTGATAGAGCGCGCAGGTCACCCGACCAACGATTTTACCACATACGTATCGGGCCCATAAACTTCCATTTACCATATTTATTAATCAGGCTACCATACACTCTACTATCAGTAACCCTAGTTCCTTCCTATTTTATTTCTACTGTACCCGACTTACCAATCCTCCATTACGGGTACCTATGATCACGACGGATCAGGGAGCTAGCTGTAAAAGAAAGGTAGACAACCAAATACCAACTTTATATTTCTTCTGTATTAGATAAAGACCACAGACTCCGGGGAAGTCTTAAAGATTTTATCTAGATTTCAGATTCAGAAAGCATGAGATTCACAACTATTAAGCAATCGATAACCAGAATTACAAAGAGTACATATCCATATAAGAAATAAATCAAGCTAACCATTTGTGAAATCTAAAGGGAGGTAAGAACAGGGAACATGCTAGTCAGAAATTTCAGAATATAACCATAAGTGAATTCAAGGCGTGAAAGGTTAAGGAACAAATTCCAGAAAGTCGATATAGAAAAAATACCTCTAATATGCGGGAATGAAAAAAGAACTCTGAATTATGTCACGAAGACTTGAAAGTACCATATACATGGGAAGGTAAAAAGTGGAACACACTATAATTCTAGAAACGTCACTTCAGTCAGAGAAGTATAAAACACATCTACTTTCAAGAACGGTGTGGAGAATTGTGCTTAAAGGAAGGGAAACATAGGAACATGCTAAGAAAAATTCAAATGTATGACTTTTCATATAGTAGTTTGCGGAAAAAGCATGGAAAATCAATATATGCAAAGGTATGTCTTTATTGAAGCAAAAGACAGAAAAATAGAAGGTGCAGAATGGAGTTTCAGCACTATATTTACCTAGTATGGTGTGAAGACCAACCCTGGCCACGGGTCAGTTAAGGACGGGAGAAAACCCAAGGAAGGACAGTCATCAGTGGGACAGCAGGTGCAGAATGGACACCCCAGGACAGGACAGGAAACCCAGATTAGGATCAGGACAGGACCACCAAGGTAAGACCAGCACCCGCAGTTTGGAAGAAACGCCTGCGCTCCACCCTCTCTGCAGCTATCAGCGAGAACCCCGATTGGGTTATCGAATTCCCCAGCAAAGTGCTCCGCCAGCACTTAAGGTTTAAAACCTCTAGAGTCTATGGAAATTTCAGACAGAGTGCTCCGCAGCCCTCTGTATCAGTCACCTATTAAGTGCGTTGGGTCAGTGACAGGTCAGCTATTCGGACAAGTCGGACAATTTCCCTAGCTAAACCTAGGCTAGTTATACTGTTTTCGGGTCAGTGTACCACCCCCCAAATGTTGCAAGTGTAAGAATCCCCAATTTCGATTGGTCTCCAAGTAGGCCAGGTCAACACACCAAACACATTTCACCTCTACAAGACTTCATTTGCATTTTCTGGTACCGCCTATGAACTTTGGGGTTCCCATGAGATATTTTACCGAATACAATGAAATTTATACAATTGTAGCTTTTGCAGGACAGTTCAGCTCCACTCTGCTGGGTCGCAGGTCACTTTCTCAGGAGCATCTTGGCTGTGGCTGCCAGCTGGCTGAGTTCCACTGTTACAAGGTTTTCTTCCCTCTGCCAAGGTGACATGTGCAGTAGAGACTTTCAAGATGGGGTTTGGACTCCCTCCCAGGCCCAAGGGTTTATGATACATGAAAAGTAAGCGAAAACAAATTAAAACATAGAAATAAATGAATACACTGTATACCATGAATAGCTACTCTATACCCCTTACTTTATATAAACTATGGCATTATGTTTTAGTGCAAATAAACAATACCACAAAAGCAGCAGCGCAAGCTTCACCATGTGAGGATACAAAGCGGCCATCTTAATGCTAATGCGCAAGCGCAAAGATTCCCACCAGAACTGCAAGTACGTCACGTCACGTGAGTGTGACTAACGCATGCGCAGAAGAAAACCCTGCTAAGCAGCGGCCATTTTAATGACAAGCGTTGTTAAGGTTAATAAACACATAGGCAAGCGTCTCTAGGACACCCCAAATGTCAAAATAAAGGGAAATTAGTAAGACAAAACAGGTTGAATTAGTTCAATAGGGTTATTCGAGGTTCATGAATACCAGCAAGTTGCGCAATGTGCGAATTCTTGCTCCATCAATCCCCTCTTTGATGATATTTACTATCATCACAAAACCAATGGAATCAGATGCCAACTTTTTCACACATTGCCCAATTCTATTTCTTCCAACATTCTATTTAGCTTTTCTTTAGTTTCTTTGTTAGGGTGAGAATTTTTCACCCTTTTATAAATCTGATTATTCAGTTCCTCTAATTCAAGTTCATCCACACTCCGTTTCACGCCAATTTTGTTCACAGTATATTTCTTTTGGTGTTTGCGACATTTACAACAGACAACTATGAGAAATAGGACAAACCCTATTCCTGCAATTGGCATCAGTACCTTAAACAACAAACCTCTACCTAATTGTGCAAACCAATGACCTACAGCAGAGAGACCATCAGTAAGTCTTTTCCAGGCACTGTCAACTTCCAGTGGTTTAAGTTCTTTTTCCAAATTTGTAATGTTCCTTACATACCTTTGGATTCCTACGCTTTTATCAGGTATGTAAGTGCAACAGCGTTGCGCTTTCAACATTCGGCAGACTCCGCCCTCTTTTGCTAATAAGGTGTCAAGAGCAAGTCTGTTCTGTGAAACCATTGATCTGATCGCAACCATTTCGGTATTGACCATCAGGAACCCTCCAGCAATGTCGGTAGATAACCGATCTACTACTGTTGACAATTTGCAAATTTTGTTTGAGTTCAGAACCACTCCCACTGCAGGTATTATTGGGCTGAAAATATCTCCTACAATCTCACCAGCAGTTTCTCTTCTATTGCGTACTAATTGGTTAGTTTCTTCATTGCTTCCAGTGATTTTCACCACATGGTATATCTTCGGGAAGACAATACCAAAGTAGAAACTCCCGTACCAATGGTCGGGCAATTTGAAGTAAGCCTTGTTCCCACAAATAAAGTAAATTCCAGGAAACACAGGCTCTGTCCCATCTTTGAAACCACAACCTCCAATTACTTTGTAATTATGTTCACATTCACTGGAACCAATGAAAACATTGTTATATTAACGAGTCATTTCCCTTTTAAGACAGAGCTTCCCCTTCTTTTCGAAATCAAGGAGCATAGCAGCAGTAGCTCCACCATTTGAGGTGCTCCCTATACTTTCTGCCCATTTAGGAACTTTATGGTTCCTGTCTTTGGCTTTCCTTTGGAAACTCTCTCTTCTTTTCTCTACCATGTCCAGAAACTCTTTTTCCTTCTCATGTAAAGAACAGGTCAGGTTATTTTTATGTGCATGATCTATATTAATTTTTCCTACAGTTAGAAAATAATCACTCATAAATTTAGCTACATCTCTCGTCGTCTGTACAGGGTTTAGGTTTCTTCGAACAGGCAGTTCAGAAAATGTCACGTCATAGTTTGAATAGTAATACTGTAAAGGTCCTTTTTTGTAAAATAAGCTAGTCAGTATACTACAGGAAATTCTATAGGTTAAGGGCAAGTGATGATAAGTCACACCTTCAGCTACAGAAGTAGGTAGCTTCATGCAGACATAACAGTCGTCTATTTCCATGGTTTCTACATAATGCAATAACAGGTTTGCGAAAACGTTTAAATGAGTCTTGTTCTTAATCTTGTTAAAGTGTAATACTACCTCATCTGGTGCTTCTAAATTTAACTGTCTCCGTTTCAGGCTAATTGGTTTGTCCAAAGTGTTTACTCTTCGTGGTGTAATTCTGGTGTGTGTTTCTACAGTGTCGTCAGGTAAATTATTGTTCGGGTGCAAACTTGGGTTTTTACTCATCAGAGAAGGAAGGGTTACAGTTAGTCCTATCCAAAGGATCAGTACTAGTGCTACACTACATAAACATACTTGGCAGCATGTTTTACAACAACTGCGTCTAGGCCTTCCATTCACACTTGAATCAGACATCTCTGCTCAAAAGAAGCTTTTCTCATCCCCTCTTTGTAACTTTGCACAGGTAGCTTACACTGAGCAATTTCAGGTTGGTTCTTCTTCTTCGGCAGACTGGTCAGCAGTCAGTTCTTCGTCACTTTTGTCAGTTATATCAAGTTCCTCAAATTCCTCCAACACCAAGTAAGTCCATTCAGGATCCTGATATTTTTCGTTCTGTCTTTTTATTCGATCACTTCTTCGCTTGGAGCTTTCTCCAGTTTGTTCTGTTTTACTGGAACTTTGCTTTCTTTGCTCAAGCTTTTCTTCTACTGTTTTCAGTCTTAGTCTCAGTCTTTTAATGTACCTTGGTTCTTTATTCTTTTTCTTGAACCTTTTGGCTGGCACTGTGGTTTGGCTTTCTTCTAATGCTCTTTTATTTTCATTTTGTTGTGGCACTTCTGCTTCTGCTTCCTCCCTTTCTATCTGACTAGTTCCAGGTCTTATTTCAGTTCCTTCTGCCTGGTTGCTAAGCTGGCCTTGTTCAGGTGTAGACTGGTTTTGATTGACTTTTGGGCGTTTCAATTTCTGTGTCCTGAACACATTCGTCTATTTCTATCTGATTCTGTTCAAGCACTTCGAACCTTTGATTTTGTTCCGCTTGAACTTTCGCCCTCATTTCTGTCTGTCCCTTTTCAATCTCAGGAGTTCTTGGAGGTGTGTCGATCACCTGCTCTGTCCCTACCTGATCTTCTTCCTCATCAGATTTGACATGGATTTCGATAATCTGATTGTCTCCCTCTATTCCTGTCTGCTCTTCACTATTCCACTCTCTGTCTGCATAGGTCTGGCTTCTGGTTCTTATGGGATCAAATGTCAGGTCAATTATGGGTATCCACTCATCTTGACTGGTGCTCGGTTGTTCGTCATCAGCTACCTCAGGACCAACGTCTGGAGACCCCTCAGCTGGACAACCTTCAGCGTCAGTTTCTTCGTCTTCGGTCACCTTCTTGGTATGGCTGGCATGGATCCACTTCGGCACACCAGCACACTTCACCGCTGTTGTGGTCACCAGAATCACTTGTCTTGGTTTTCCCCACTTCGGTGCAAGGCAACTTGAACAAGTGTGTTTCTTGAGTACCACCCAATCACCTGGAATCAATTTATGGACTGGAGTTGCTGGACTGGCGACGGCGTCTTCCCCAATCTGGCGAGAGATAGAACACACTTGGTCACCCAGTTGCTTGCAGTACTCAAGTACCAAATCATCAGAAATGCTTATCAGTTTGTATCCTGGTACCCATGCTTGTCTCATTACTCTTCCCATTAGGATCTCATGGGGATTCAGGCCTGTATTTCGGTCTGGAATATTTCGGATTCCCATCAGAACAAGAGGTAAAGCCTCTATCCAGTTCATGCCAGTAGATTCACACATCTTCCCTAATCTTGACTTGATAGTGCCATTCAGTTGTTCCACCACTCCAGAAGCCTCTGGACAATATGCACAGTGTAGTTTTTGTGTGATCTTGAATGCTTCACAGATCTGACCAATTATTTCATTCTAAAAAAGGCCCACCTCTATCTGATTCAATTGTGACTGGAACCCCTTACTTAGGTATTAGTTCTCGCAGTAACAACTTGGCTACCGTGATGGCATCATTCTTCTTGGCCGGGTAAGCCTCTACCCATTTTGAAAATAAGCAAACAATGACAAGGACATATCTCATTCCTTTACAAAGGGGCAACTGAATGAAGTCAATTTGTAATCTTGTAAAAGGACCTCCTGCTTTCCCAATTTTTCCCATCTCAACTACGGTTTTCTTCCCAGCATTGTATTGCTGACATGTCAAGCACCTCTGGCAGAGTGACTCTGATACTTTCCTGAACTTCGAGCTGAACCATGTCTGTTTGAAAACACAAATCATGGCATCCCTACCAATGTGTGCATCCCCATGTATTAACCTGGCCATAGAAGCAAGCAAGCTGTCAGGCAACACAGGCATACCATCAGGGCCAACAATGACACCATCCTCGTTTCTCTGTTGACAACCAAACTTTCTCCATCTTTGCTTCTCCTTTGGCCCTGCTGCACTCTGTAATTCTCTCAGTTCCTCCCATGTCGGTACATTCTCAAACACCATAAATTGGCAGCTGTTTCCATATCCCCCCAATTTGATGTTGACAGACATTCGATGTCTGGCACAATGTTGGGCTACTTGGTCAGCATATTGATTACCTACTGTCACATTGTCATTGCCAGATTTGTGAGCAGCACACTTGACCACTGCCAATTCTTTTGGTAACTGGATTGCGTCCAGTAATTCCAGTACCACTTTTCCATTTCTGATAGGAGTACCTGAAGAAGTCAGAAACTCTCTTTGCAGCCACAATTGGCCGAAGTCATGCACAACCCCGTAACCATATTGACTGTCAGTATATACGGTTACTCTTTTATTTTTCCCAATTTTACAAGCTCTTGTCAATGCAACCAATTCAGCTACTTGTGCAGATTTAACTCCAAATACATAGGATGCTTCTATAGTGCGGGCTGTCGTGACTACAGCATAAGCAGCACTTAGGCCTCCACTTTTGTGTCTCAGACATGAGCCATCTACAAACAGCTCGTAATCTTCTACAGGCAGGGGCATTTCCTTGATATCTGGGCGTGGTTTAGTACTGAACTCAGTTAGGTCAATGCAATCATGCTCGACCTCTCCCTTTGCTTCTGCAATTAGTGAGTCTGGTAATAGGGTAGCTGGATTCAATATGTTACACCGAGTAATTACTACATTCGCAGCACCTACAAGAATTCTCTCATATTTAGTCAGCCGACTAGGGGTGAGATACTGTGTTTTTGTTCTGGTCAGTAAAATTACAACTGCATGTGGAACATACACAGTTACAGGATGTCCCATAACGATGGATTCACTCTGTTCAAGACTCATGCAAATTGCAGCTACTGCTTTCAGACATCCGGGCAATCCAGCAGCCACTGGATCCAAGGTAGCAGAGAAATATGCTACTGGACGTCTAGTCAAACCATGCGCTTGAGTTAGGACTGATAGTGCACAACTATCTCGTGTATCACAAAACAGTGCAAATTCTTTCGAATTATCAGGCATTCCTAAAGCGGGGGCTGTACACAGACATTCTCGTAATTTCGTAAATGCTGTCAAGCTTTCCTCATCCCATTCCACTGGGTCTTTTGCTCCTTTCTTTGTCATTTTTATCAAAGGCTTTGCTAGGACTGCAAATCCCACAATCCATTGCCTGCAGTAACCTACGACTCCAAGGAACATTCTGACTTCTTTCTGAGTATTGGGTAATGTCATGTTTCGAATTATTCTGATTCTTTCTGAAGTAACTTTCCTGACTCCCTTTTCTATCTGGTGCCCCAGATATTTTACTGAATTGGTACAGAACTGTAATTTGTCAGGTGATAGTTTATGTCCTCCTTCACCTAGATGGTTCAGTAGGGCAATGGTGTCAACAACACAGTCTTTCTGACTCTTAAACGCCACCAAGAGGTCGTCTATATATTGCACCAAAACTGAGTTTCCAGGTAAGACTAAAGATTCAAGGCACTTTTTTAGAATCTGATTAAAAATTGAGGGGCTTTCTGTGTACCCCTGAGGGACGCGATTCCAAACGAACACGTGACTGTCGAATTCAAATGAGAAAAGAAATTTGGTGTCTGGATGCAATGGGATCGAAAAGAATGCATGACACAGGTCAATCACGGTAAACCACTCAGCCTTCCAGGGAATTTGATACAGGATCACTGCTGGGTTTGGAACAATAGGACAGCAAGGAACAACGATTTTATTTACCTTTCTTAGGTCCTGCACTACCCTGTACTTCCCGCTAGGTTTCTTGATTCCAATTATGGGTGAGTTACATGGACTACTCAACACTTCTTGTATGATGTTCGCTTCTAGCAATCTTTTTATTTCAATGGCAACTCCTGCTTTTACCTCTGCACTCATTGTGTATGGCTTAGTATTTGGGTAAGCTGCATCTTCTTTTATGGCTATTTTAATTGGGTCTACATTTGCCATTAATCCTACATCTTTTCCAGTAAAATCCCATACTTCTGGTTTCACTGTCTGTTGGAGTTCTTCAGGTAAGTCTTGTATTGTCAGTCTTTTAATTTCTGACTCAGGTCTAATTAACATTAATTTGTATATTCCATCTTCGTCTGGGGTTTGAATTTCGACGCCCTTTGGTGAGAAAAAGATGGTACAATTCATTTTGCACAACAAATCACGTCCTAATAGGTTTACAGGACTGGAATCACAGACTACAAATCTATGCATTTCTTTGAAGTTCCCTATTGTAATATCCATGGGCTCAGTAACTGGGGTACTAATCAATTGATTAGATACACCCACCACTTGGATTGCTTCTCCCGAGAGGGGTAGGTTTGGAACGTCTGCTGTTCTCACAGTAGAACGGGTAGCTCCAGTGTCCAACAGAAAGGTGACATCATTGCCTTCAACCTTTCCTTCAATGTATGGCCCTGACTGGTCTACCGGCAAAGAGGCGCCAAGTACGCACTCCTCGTCCTCCCCCCTCAGGCCCCGTCAGTATTGTTCATCACAGAGGAAGGTATCACTCAATAGAAATTGTGAAGTTGCTGCATTTCTATCCTCCTTTCCTCCCCAAATTTCTATGTCTTCACCCTGCGGTGCCTTTCCCTTAAAATTCGGTCTAGGTGCACAAGGCAACTGACTCGATTTTACCTGTTGCTGGGTCTTTCTTGGTTTTTCATTCTGCGTCTGTGGATTTAAATCAGTGGTTTGGGGGTTATTATTCTGTGCGTATGGACACTCGTCTCTCCAGTGCCCTATCTGTCCGCACCCCTGACAGGGGAACTTTTTTTTAGCTTCCTCTCGGCTCATTTTTACTTTGGGCTTCCCTCCACCCCCAGAACCTTGGATTTGGGTATTACTGTTCATTTTATTTAACTGCTTTTCTTGTTGCTCAGCTAATTTTACTTGTGCCCACATGACCTTTTCTTTTAAAGCCTTTCGCTTGTCAGCCATTTCATCCTCACAGTACTTTGCGTACCGTAAGACCTCATCAATCTTCTTTGACTGCCAACAAATTTTATTGTCTTTTATCCATTGACAAATTTCAGGTCTTAAACCGTTTACAAACCTGTAAATGAAGTGGGTCATATCCTTCATCTCAATGTTATCTATGCGGCTGTATGTTTTGAACACCTGTAACAGTCTTTCATAAAAAGAATGCACAGTCTCATCTCTTTCCTGGGTAGTTCTATCTATTTTGGTCCAATCAGTTTCCTTTGCAGGCACCTTTCCCTTCAGGTGTAACATTACCTGATTGTATTTTTTCATTACCTCATCGGAAGGAGCTCCTGTTATAGGGTTCCTCGGGTATTCCTCGCTAGGCCAACCAATGGCAATTTTACATTCTGTCCACAAGTCTACAGGAACTACTATATCGAAAAACCCATCCAGATCTTTCCACAGGCATTTTTGTACTTTTACAAACCTTTCTACCTGTCTGTACCAATCTACAGGCTTTTCTCGTAATTTTGGAAAGTCATTGGTAAAGGACACAATATCCTGTCGGGACCATGGAACGTGCACATACTTTCCACCTGGCACCTCTCGCATAGGATATAACTGTTCTGGTTTGTCAGCTTCCTTTAAAACAAACTCAGAAGTCGTCTGTTTGGATCTAATTTCTTCCTTTTTCTTTGCCCACCTGGCTTTCCATTTTTCTAGGTCTCCCCATTTTTGCAACACGTTCAACAATTCTTTGATCTGTACCTTTTTTCCTGACACATTCATATTTTCCAGATCTTTGTCTGAGAACTCAGCTCTGTAGGGTTTCTGCAATGACTTTGATTTCCCAATATCTATTCCCATGCTAGCGGCAGTGTCTGTTAATTTCTCATGGAACACTCTGGTATTACGAGTAATACTCTTACAGATAAACAGAAGTTCTTCCTCAGAATAGGTATTTAGTCTGTCTAACCCCACATTACCAGCCATCAGTTCTTCTAATTCTATTCTCAATTAGTAAATATCTAATGGTTTTGACTGGGGATTTTGTTTCTCTAACTCTCGACTCCATCTCTCAATCTCTTCAGGAGTCACTAATGTGACACTTTTAGTACCTGAAGTTGATTCCATTTGAATTTCTCCGGAAGAGAAAGGAGTGTGCCTTCTCTGCGAACCCCTTCCTGGTTCCCTGATCGGCAAGTCCATTATAGAAACCTCAGATTCACATTCACTCGCCTGATCGTCTACAATTAAGGGCTCTTTTCTCGGCTGCACTACAGTTGGGGTAATGATCGGAGTCTTTGGACTCCCCTGGTTATTCCCATACAAAGGAACAACTGGTCCAATAGTTACTGGAATTGTCAAGGCTTCAGGGCTAGTATTTAGCTGGGAGATTTTCTGAATTATTTCGGTTCTTTGTTTTGCTAGAGCCTCTCGCTCCTTTTCCTGCAATATCCTTTCTAGGGATTTCTCATGCAGTATCTGCGGAGTCAATGTTGGGGTATAACTTGGGGCAGTAGGATGCGGCATACTCGGTCCTTCACCATAATTAGGTTTCGGGAACAAGTTTCCTGTGTTTACGGGTCTCGGTTCTTCCTCATAAGGAGGTCTTGGACAAAAGTCTCTTTCTCCTGAATATCTTGATTCTTCACTAAAGGGTGGTCCCAGACAAGTATCTCTAGCACCTATGGGTCTCAAACCCTCATTATAAGGAGGTATTTGACAGCCGTCTCTTACGTTTACAGATCTAGTACCTTCCTGATAAAGGGGTCTTTGGGAAGCATCCCCTACGCTAGAGGATCTGGGTCCTTCATGATAAGGAGGTGGATTCTTCATGAACAAGTCCTCCAAATAATCGTCATCCGATTCCCCACTAGTTACCCAATGTTTGGTCTTTTCTGCCTTATTCTCCCCCATGGGTTCTCCTAGTGCCATCATAGGGTACAGTCCTTCTACTATCATATTCTGTCTCCATTGTTTCATCTTTTTATCTCGGGTCTCTTGTTTCAATTTCGGATACCATTTGGTTAACCCTTTATCCATTCGGGGCTTATCTCTCTCAAAAGCCTCTATCTCCCATTCCTCTAACGCTTCGTACTGAGTCAATCTAGGTCTGGGATGTAAATCATTCATTCGGGTTCTCAAATTAAAAAGAATCCTTCCATTGAATGTACCTTCCAATGGAAAAGCCAAAATTCCATCATCCTTGGTGTACTCCGCCCAATTTTCCAACCACACACACGAGTGGTACCCTTTATCAAACATCATGAAAGATGCGGGAGTATTAGGTGGCGGAATGACAACCCCTTCCCTAGTTTTGATGGGTTTGTCTTTTTTGAAATAATTCTTCAATTTGTTTACAAGGGTCAATTTTCTCTTATTTCCGTACATAATGCTGGTGTTATGCCCTTTCCACTGATCGTTCTCAAACCCTAAATGTCTTGGATCAGGTCTAGTCACTGGCCTATACGTATGCCACATATAACTTCCTACATGCGACTTTGTTTACAAAATCACTCCCAATCCAAATGCGTCTTTTATTTTCGTGCAACCAATCAAATGCACGGTTTCAAATAATCTCGACCAATGGGTGCGCGGCCTTTTCGGGAGACAGGTTCTCACGCTTCGGCACTCACCCCTCCTTTACAATTCCAGCTCCGCTACACACGCGCTGTTTCGACCAATACCAGCGCGGCACAGAGTGACGTCAGAGCAGCTCCGCAACTGACTCCCTCCTTCACAAGGTAACGGAAACTTAATTTCTCTTTTTAATGTGCAAGTGCTTTAGTAAATTAACAACGAAAACACATTCGCCACTGTACTCGAGTGTCTAGAAAGGAAAGATACGTTTTACTGCAAGTAAACCTCTTCTGTCTACTTTTCAGACACTACGGATAGATCTCTTCTGCCTACCCTTCACTCAAGCATTAGAGAACCTGCTACTTCTTTTGACTCATCCACTTCTTTTCGGGATATTTACTAAGTCTAAAGTTTCACTAGCGAACCCCTATGCTATCACCCAAGCTCCGACGAACCTGCTACTCCTTCCGTGTGACCCTTACTAGGTTATATCACAATAGAAGGTTTGCCAGCGAACTCGTTGCTATCAATTATTTAAACATACATTCAGAAAAAACCCTAATTAGTGCTTCCAGTTCTGCCTAACCTGCACCAATTTTCCTCAAGCCAATGACCTCAGTACGGCGTGGATTCTCCTCACCTCCCGCTATTCAATACCCGGGGATTCCAGACAACATATAACATTCACAAACGAGTAATATTAGTACATTTATCAATATAATAGTAAGAAAAACAATTTAAAACATTTCATAATTTTCAAAACAAAAACATTTCACATGATCAATCAATTCAGCTGTAATAAAATGTTCACAGTTTAGCAGCAATTAACTATTTAGCAGCATCCGACCTACCTTCCTAACTTTAACTAGTTCTACCTAACTTTAACTAGTCCCTAAAACCATCCTCTGGCTACCAGAAAATTACTGACAGAGCGCGCAGGTCACCCGACGAACGATTTTACCACATACGTATCGGGCCCATAAACTTCCATTTACCATATTTATTAATCAGGCGACCATACACTCTACTATCAGTAACCCTTGTTCCTTCCTATTTTATTTCTACTGTACCCGACTTACCAATCCTCCGTTACGGGTACCTATGATCACGACGGATCAGGGAGCTAGCTGTAAAAGAAAGGTAGACAACCAAATACCAACTTTATATTTCTTCTGTATTTCATAAAGACCACAGACTCCGGGAAAGTTTTAAAGATTTTATCTAGATTTCAGATTCAGAAAGCATGAGGTTCACAACTATTAAGCAATAGATAACCAGAATTAGAAAGAGCACATATCCATATAAGAAATAAATCAAGCTAACCATTTGTGAAATCTAAAGGGAGGTAAGAACAGGGAACATGCTAGTCAGAAATTTCAGAATATAACCATAAGTGAATTCAAGGCGTGAAAGGTTAAGGAACAAATTCCAGAAAGTCAATATAGAAAAAATACCTCTAATATGCAGGAATGAAAAAAGAACTCTGAATTATGTCACGAAGACTTGAAAGTACCATATACATGGGAAGGTAAAAAGTGGAACACACTATAATTCTAGAAACGCCACTTCAGTCGGAGAAATATAAAACACATCTACTTTCATGAACGGTGTGGGGAATTGTGCTTAAAGGAAGGGAAACATAGGAACATGCTAAGAAAAATTCAAATGTATGACTTTTCATATAGTTGTTTGCGGAAAAAGCATGGAAAATCAATATATGCAAAGGTATGTCTTTATTGAAGCAAAAGACAGAAAAATAGAAGGTGCAGAATAGAGTTTCAGCACTATATTTACCTAGTATGTGTGAAGACCAACCCTGGCCACGGGTCAGTTAAGGACGGGACAAAACCCAAGGAAGGACAGTCATCAGTGGGACAGCAGGTGCAGAATGGACACCCCAGGACAGGACAGGAAACCCAGATTAGGATCAGGACAGGACCACCAAGGTAAGACCAGCACCCGCAGTTTGGAAGAAACGCCTGCGCTCCACCCTCTCTGCAGCTATCAGCCAGAACCCCGATTGGGTTATCGAATTCCCCAGCAAAGTGCTCCGCCAGCACTTAAGGTTTAAAACCTCTAGAGTCTATGGAAATTTCGGACAGAGTGCTCCGCAGCCCTCTGTATCAGTCACCTATTGAGTGCGTTGGGTCAGTGACAGGTCAGCTATTCGGACAAGTCGGACAATTTCCCTAGCTAAACCTAGGCTAGTTATACTGTTTTCGGGTCAGTGTACCACCCCCCAAATGTTGCAAGTGTAAGAATCCCCAATTTCGATTGGTCCCCAAGTAGGCCAGGTCAACACACCAACCAAATTTCACCTCTACAAGACTTCATTTGCATTTTCTGGTACCGCCTATGAACTTTGGGGTTCCCATGAGATATTTTACAGAATACAATGACATTTATACAATTGTAGCTTTTGCAGGACAGTTCAGCTCCACTCTGCTGGGTCGCAGGTCACTTTCTCAGGAGCATCTTGGCTGTGGCTGCCAGCTGGCTGAGTTCCACTGTTACAAGGTTTTCTTCCCTCTGCCAAGGTGACATGCGCAGTAGAGACTTTCAAGATGGGGTTTGGACTCCCTCCCAGGCCCAAGGGTTTACGATACATGAAAAGTAAGCGAAAACAAATTAAAACATAGAAATAAATGAATACACTGTATACCATGAAATGAAATGAAATGAAAGCAAATTTATAACGCGCAGACTCAGCCCATCGGGCATCAAGGCGCCTAACCAGGAAAAAAAAAAAATAGCTACCATGAATAGCTACTCTATACCCCTTACTTTATATAAACTATGGCATTCTGTTTTAGTGCAAATAAACAATAACACAAAAGCAGCAGCACAAGCTTCACCATGTGAGGATACAAAGCGGCCATCTTAATGCTAATGCGCAAGCGCAAAGATTCCCACCAGAACTGCAAGTACGTCACGTCACGTGAGTGTGACTAACGCATGCGCAGAAGAAAACCCCGCTAAGCAGCGGCCATTTTAATGACAAGCGTTGTTAAGGTTAATAAACACATAGGCAAGCGTCTCTAGGACACCCCAAATGTCAAAATAAAGGGAAATTAGTAAGACAAAACAGGTTGAATTAGTTCATTAGGGTTATTCGAGGTTCATGAATACAAGCAAGTCGAGCAACGTGCGAATTCTTGCTCCATCAGTACCACAGTACCTAACCATTGTAGACGGTACCATTGACTTACATTAACCCCTTGCTTGCTGAAGACGAGCCCAACTCATCATTAGGCACAGTGAAGCTGTGCTCATGACGCGCTGGGCTCATCATAACGGCCTCACCACTCCCCTCGCGGTGAATTCCACAGCTGTGCGGACGTTCTACAGGAGTGGGTGGAGTCATGACGAGCCTAGCTCGGCATGAGCGCAGCTGCACTGTGCCTCATGACGAGCTGGAATCGTCATAAGCACCGCGGCGCTGCGCGCTGCCCCCCTCCCCTCTGCACAGGAGGGGAATTACCCCCGCGGTTAAGGGGTTAAAAACACGTCCTATTGGTTGAAATGACTATATAAATGCAGTTTGCGGAGGTTTCCACCCCCTGACCTTTGACTTGCAATTGAAGGTTTAACATTCTGTGCCCTGCCCTGTGCTATTTGTCAGAGCTTTCATTTTATAGGGATATTTAATGAAACAAAAACATGTCTTCTGGAGAAGAAAGGGCAGTCAAAAGTCTCAGTCGCAGGAGGAGCCCACAACAACAATGTCAGATTAAAACCCCTGGCAATTCTTCACAATACCGGCTAGTGAGAAGAAGGTTCATGTAAAGGTAACCTGTGCATCAAGGACTTCAGCTGAGGTTCTTACAAGTAGTATACGTTTGTCATGTCACGGTTGATGAAACTTCACAGAGCCTGACACACAAGTCAACTCGTGGCTGCCAAACAAAGATCTGAAGAAGAGGAGGAGAAGGCTTCTACCTCAGGTGACTGACCTTGTGTGCAATACGGAGACTCTGTAACATCAAACGTCCTGGTAACACAGATGTGTGTCAATCCTCTGTATGCCTATTGGAATGTGCTACATCAACATTGCAGAGTTTGGGCCGAACTAGTAGCTGCTCGCCATTTTGGATCCAAGTTCAGAAGTTCAGATGCACCTTCTGTCTTAGTTGAAAACATTGAGAAAAAATGTATGTTGTTTGTTATGTCAGTGTCTTTAATGTTAAATTCTGTTAGTATATTTTAATCTGCAAATGTAGCATTCTTTTGCACATTAGCCCATATTTACTAATGCTTTGTACCTGCTTTGAGTTACATTTGTAAAATAAACGTGATGCACAATGTCTCAATTTAGAGCTATCAATTGGTAAATATACTAGGGCTCAGGAAGGCACACTTTATTTATGCTTTGCCGATTTAAGTAGCGCCTTCGATCTGGTCGACCATATCTTACTTTGGTCAACTCTGTTCTCCCTAGGTGCACCGGGCCAATCATTGGGTTTCTCTACCGTCTTTATGAGAACCTAACTAGTCAAGTCCGGTTTGGCCCCCAGGGGGAATATTCAACCAAATTTAAAGTGGGGGTGAGGTCTTCGGCAAGTGTGTGTGCTAGCACCAATATTATTTTCCCTTTTTATCAATGGCGTAGATAATTACCTGCAGTGGGTCCAGGCAGATGCCCCACATGCGGCTGGTCGCCCGATACCTCTATTGTTATATACCAATCATTGGGTTTCACTACCGTCTTTATGAGAACCTAACTAGTCAAGTCCGGTTTGGCCCCAGGGGGAATATTCGTTCAAATTTAAAGTGGGGGTGAGGTCTTCGGCAAGTGTGTGTGCTAGCACCAATATTATTTTCCCTTTTTATCAATGGCGTAGATAATTACCTTCAGTGGGTCCAGGCAGATGCCCCACATGCGGCTGGTCGCCCGATACCTCTATTGTTATATGCCAATGATGCAGTATTATTTCCACGAATCCCAGTTGGCCTTCAGAGACTTATGAATGTATTCGTAGATTTTATGACTCTAAAGAAAATGGTAATTAAAAAATCTAAAACATTTACCATGGTCTTTGGGCCTAAGCATAAATCCTATAAATTGTTTGTTATTGACAATACCCCAATTTTTTCGGTGAACTCCTTTTGTTATTTGGGTATTTTATTTGCGGGCACCATGCTCGCCTCACAGGGGGTGGAAATGGGCTGGCAGGTACCCTGGGACTGGGCTCTGTTGTGGGTAGCACAAGGCCCTGCTGGGAATTGGCCACCATCAAACACCAGAACCCCACTGTCTGCCATCTTGACAGCACAGACACACACCCTCACAGGGAAGCATAGTCAAATGTTAACATGAATTACACTCCTGTGTCAGCCACCTGATGGCTCTTGAGTACCAATGACCATGTACATCGAAATCCATACATGAACTGAGTGTGCACACACATCTACATGCACATTGAAAGGCTTCATGTTGGCAGGACAATGTGCTACCACAATATCAATCTCTGTCTGTGACGACTGAAGACAATGCAGTGTTTAGGCATGCATCCTGACGTCCTGTTGCAAATGTCATGTATATCAAACATTGTTACAAAAATCAAGGAGGGGTGAATCGTTCACTTTTCCTGTGCAACCTGGTTCATTACTTATTGTGTTGCCTCCATTCACAGCCTCACATATGTACACATGCGTAGTGCGTGATATCATGACTTTCCGCATCAGTGTACTGTAGCATCATCATCATTGGCTCCCCATTGTTGCAAATATGCTGTGCCTCCCCCTGGAGGTAAAGTGGCTCGTTCCCCAGTAGTGCCCAGAGATTAAAACTGAGAGTGTGTGTCTGTGCTCAAGTGATGTGAGTCAAAAGCAAACACAACACTCAAAGACAAAGGAAAAATGGTGTACATTGTGATGTATGAAGTTACAAACAAAGGTGTTGCGTGTGTGGATTCAGCTACAGATCCATCGCACCAGGGTCGGTCACTGTTGGTCAACATGTTGGTCAACATGTTGCAGCCCCATCTGATCCTAGAGATAATTTCTCCTCTACGCACTACTGGGAAAGCAGCCAGTCTACCTCCAGGTGGAGGCACATCATATTTGCAACAATGGTGACCCAAAGTAAATGCTGCTACCGTACACTGAGGCAGCAATTCAAGAAGCACCACCCCATTCCTACATACGTATATTAGGGAATTTACTAAGGAATGAAATCATGTAAATACAATGGCTGCACAGGATGAGTGATCCCTTACACCCTCCTTCATTGTTAGTATTACCCATTGCAAGATTAATGTATCAGTACCTCTTCCTCCCTCCATGTTGCAATATACATCGGTTAACCATTAATGTCTGTAGTAACACAACTGACAATGTCTGTCTCTTCCAAACACAGGTGCTACTGGGGAAACAGCAGCAAGTGAAGAGAAGTCCCTGGTCCAGACTCTGGTGGAGGATGAGCTCTCTGGTGTAGATCTGGCTCTGTCCCGTTCGGATGACGAAGATCAACCTGGCACCTCTAGTGTTAGTCATCATGCAGCCGCACCATCACAAACACCTGTACCCCCTGCAGCTACACCAACAACATCTGGTCACAGACCTAACAGCCCTGCCAACACGGACAGACCTAGTTCACAAAATTCAAACAGCACAGGTACACCGGCCACCCAGGAAGCTACTAACAATGACACCAGTAGCAACACTCAAGGGGGCCCAGGGTCAACTGTGCGTGCCAACACCGGTCCAGCCTGTGTGTCTAGGGGTGGTGGGAGTGGTGTTAGGCAGAGGTCATGGCCTACAGAGGGGCCTGGACAGCCTGATGACCCCCAACTGGTACGCATCATAGATGCGTACCAGGATGGCACCGGAGGATTCAGCCAGGTAGTGGGGATCCTCAAGGACATGCAACAGGAGCAGGCTGGCCATCTGGAGGCTAAGTGGGACAAACTTACTGCGGTGCATAGTGACATATTGACCTGTCTCCCCCAGATCAGCAGAAATATGTCAATACCTCCCTGTGTGCCCACAACACCTCTTGCAATAACATCTGCAAATGCCAAAGGGAGGGAAGATGAATCTGGTGGAGAGTTCGATGCACCGTCGACGCCTGCATCTGAGGATTCCCCCCAAGAAGAAGAGGGGTCATCCGAAGAAGGACAAAGTGAGCCACAGTTGTCCATGCACATCCCCCAGGAACCCAGAACCTGTTTTGGATATTGGTCTTTGTGTGCAGAGCGTTCACCTTGTTGCACATGACCCAACTCCCCAACATGACATGGAGGGTCCATGTTGTACTAATGTAGAAGATGAATGTGGACTTCACACTGGACATTTCATCTACCAATACTTCAAACTCATCGGTGAACTTTGGATTCTAAACCTCATGTACAGCACTATCTCCACACATGTATGTAAATAAACTCACCATTACACTATACTTGTATATGTTGTGATTAAAATGTGTTATGTGTCATGGAGATGATGAAATGCCGAAGTACACAGTGCATGCAGACTACTACAGCAATGTCATTACCGTTATGTGACTCATGTTGATGTGACACACATGAGGGAGTCACACCAATAGGGCACCACAACACATACTCACCATGGACATGTGACTCATTGCCTACAAAGATGTTTGCCAAATATACGGTGGAATGCACAGACACCACAGCTTTCCACATACAATGCTAACAAGCCCACAGGTGAGGTACCCAAATGTCAGTCAGATGTGTGAAAACAGACAACACACATAAGTAAGTGAAGCACAGGTTCATTACAAATCAGAAAAAAGTTTATTACACAACAGTAGCAGGGTGAATCCACATGACAGTGGGCACACGGTCACCAAGTGTTGACAAATAGCGCTTCAGGGGTGTCTGGTACATCACATGATGGCATACTAGAAGTCTAACCCTGGCATTGGATTATGGTTGTCGGTGTCAGACTTCACCAAGCAACTGGCAAAGTACCTTGGGAAGGACAGAAATGAGACACAGTCAGAAGCACACCAGAACAGGATGAAAGTGCAATAAAGATGTCACAAGAAACCTACACAGTAACAAATTAGCATGCCAACACCATTGTGGACTACAGACCATCTAACAGGACACATTACTGCACGCATCCAGTCAAGTACCACACGGACAAACTCAAACAGCAACTGAGCTGCACAAACACATCACAGGCTAACTCAGGACATTGACATGACAACCCTGTGAACTCACATTCAGCTGAAGAAGTTGTTGATGAGCTGTGTGCGGACGTCACCCTCATCATCATCACTGGCCTTGTGGCCCAGGCCAGGATCCTCCACAGGTGGTGGATGTTGAACGTCATCGTCCTGTATGAGATGCACCTTCTTCCGCACTGCCATGTTGTGGTCATGCGATACAAATGATGATGATCTTGCACACCTTTGCAGGCTCATATGGGGGGCCCCTCCGGTCTTGTCCAGGCACCGGAAGCAGCTTTTCAGGAGACCAAAGCTATGCTCTATTACTCGCCTGGTCCTGCCATGTGCCTCATTGTACTGCATCTCGGATGCTGTCACAGGGTTCCTGAGGGGTGTCAGAAACTACGGCATGTTGGGGTTTTCAGAGTCACCTACATATAAAGAATAACACATTAGTTGAATATTGTAAGGGTTGGGAGACAACATTGCCAAACACACACAATGGTAAACAGTACACACCAACAAGCCAGGCACGCTGGTTTGGCATGTGTGACATCATCAACGGTATGCAACTCCTCTTCAAGATGTAGGCATTGTGCGCAGAACCAGGGAAACGTACACACACATGTGTGATCACCATGTCCGCCATACCACCAGAGCATTGATTGAGTGGAAACGTTTCCTCATGCGGTATGTCTGTTAATGAGCCCGTGGTGGTATCAGGGCCACATGTGTGCCATCGATTGATCCAATCACGTTTGCCATCCTCCTCACTCTATAAAAGGCATCCTTAATGTCAGCGAGTTCACCCAGGTGAGGAAATTTGATACAGGAGTCCAGGTAATTCAACATCCCCTCCAACACATCACGAAGCACACGGCTGAAAATAGTTTGTGACATACCACCAGCACTAGCCACAGTGTGTTGGAAGGTACCGGTGGCAAAGAAGTGGAGGAATGCCAAAACCTTCACCTTTGGTGTCAGTGCTGTTGGGTATGTCCGGCCAGGTAGCAGATGTGGTCCCAACTGCTCCGCCAACTCATCTATCAGTCTCCAGGAGAAGCGATACCGTCAGATGCTGTCGCGTTCAACCATGGTCTCAAGGTCAGGGAACGGTCTATGTACTGCTGGTGCCCTGCAGTACAGAGATGGGTAAAGTAAGATTATACATTCAACTATCCATGTGGCACTCACCTTGAGAAATAATCACATGAGACATCACAGCAATACACAATTAACTGAGGTGTGTGCTGTTGGTTATGGACACATATGTCACCTTCATGCCCATCATCTCACATATGAATGAGACATGTGTACATGAGTTCCTTGGGGTACAATCGCAAATCATTGTGCTGTGGCACAGTACCTATGGACTGCTGTCAAGTTCAAAACAAACAACACAGTGACAAGTAAGGACTGATGTTTCACATGCATCACATCTATGTCAGGGAGATAGCCCTGGTCCCTGTATTGCCACATGTGCACTGGAACGACATGTTGCATCATGGACATCCCACAAACAATCATGAGTCCCACAGTTAGTGGCCCCTATGGTCCCTGCAGGCCATATATAGACGTCCCTGAGACACACACAGCATAAATGGGGATGCACAAGGCACATGGTTGACCCTGTCTCACATTGGGCACATGGAACCACAAACATCAGAGACACAACATGCACACAGACTGTGGGGGTACATCATGATTGTGGCCATGGATCTTGCTGTGACTTACATGACATGCAACCCTGGACTCATGATGTATGTGACAGGTCATACACATCTCCAAACTGGTATTCTGTCCATGCCTATATGCCAACCGTTGGACATTACCTTTGTGAGGTGCACAACACAAAAACTAATCTGTCTCCATGAACCCATTCCCAGCCTGGGAGTGGCTGCCCCTAAGTGCCACACAAGACTAGAAATGTTGCCCCACCATACACACACAGGTGATGCAGCCTTACATGCCATGTGATGCAGTGTGGGACATGCTGTGGTGTTGTAGGTGTGGCCATGGCAATGAAATCTGTGTGTAAACCGTCTAAAAGTCACACCAATGTGATCCGACGTGGGTGACTTGTATGCAGACGCGCTGTATATGCATGGACCGAATGGTGCGCAAACCTTGTCCATTGACTACACTATGCGTATGCATTACAGTCACCCGCATCGGATCACATTGATGACAATGGACAATGAGTGCGCACGTCTATGTTCATGCATGAATGACGCGTATGCAATGTGACCCGAGGCGGGTGACTTCTACAGTGACGCGTCGTGCTGTTCTGGTCCGAGACGTGCGCAATCATACCCCATAGAATCATATTGAGACGGATGCGTTTCGTTTAAAAAAATACACGTCGTATAGTCAGTTTAGCGAGCCGTGTGCACTCATTGGCAATGGGCTGTCATGGAGAGGGACGTGAATTCAAAAATCGTTCAAGTCGTGCACTGGAAATTCAGTTGGATGCGTACAACAATGATGCAATCCTAGGGTGTCCAGAAGGTGAGAGTTTTGAACGATGCAGAAGACGTGTAGGAGTCTTACACTTTCATGGATTGGACAGATTCATAGAATGCAACCATGTCTGGCCTATCAGTAACGGGCAATGTCACAGAATCTGCAGCTGCAGCACTGATTTAAGGCTGGCAGGCCCCAGGGAGCTCACTTGCCTGTACTACATGCTACAGGACCGCATTTCAGATTCCACTACTGCTGTCTATGCTTCCTCTGGATCCTGCAATGGCACGTACTCTGGAGAGGGCCCCCAGAATTCACAGAGGAGGAGAACCATGCCCTGCTGGATGGGGGTCTCCCACAGTACAGCAAGCTGTATGGGAAACCAGGGAAGCAGGTGAGTGTGCAGTCCACTGCCTATCATTTTCAGCAAGTTGTCTGACTAAAAGTAATAGAACTGTGCTCAGCAGTGGGAGGCATATGCACTGAGTACTTTTTGCAAGCAGTTTATGTGGGTACATGTGATGAACAGGTGTCCTGTGGCAGTACTGCAGTAGTGATAGCCTTAAATTCCTAGCCAATGTTACCATGTCAGACCTGCAGCACAAATGCATTTATATGGGTGCACTACCTGTGTACATCTTTTACCTTTGTGATGACGACATGTATTTTCTACTGTATGCAACACAATTATGAGGCATGTGTGGTAATGTCCTCTTCACTTTGTCATCCTCACAGGTTGATGCCAACCAGAAGCAAGAAATCTGTCTGATCATCGCCCGGCCAGTGAGATCAGTGGGGTCTACAAGCGCCGGATCCGCAACTGCCAGAAGAGGTGGCAGGACCTACGTGGCTGGACCCGGAGGATCACAAGGGTCCAGCTGAAGCTGTCGCCTCTTCGCCATAGGGGCGGACATCGGACCCTGACCCCCCCACATGCTCAGGATTCTGGTGGTGGTCTTCCCAGACATGGATGGGCAACTGAAGGCCAGACAGCAGCAAGGAGGGGGTAAGTCCATGCCTGTTCAGTGAACATGTATGACATGCTATATGCAGTCTTTTGGCCTGGTCATACTCCGACATTACGTTGGTCTTGGAGTCCAGGACTCATGTCCCTCAATTGCGTAAGTCACACTCTCATCTGATCCACAGTTGTGGCTCCTACAGTTTCTGATTTTTACTTGGACACTGTGTCCCTTCAATCAGCTATGGTGAGGGTCCTGCCTAGCATTTGTTCCTGGGACTCTGATGTGTGCATCGTGGGTGGATCTATTGTTTGCACTATGCCTGGTCTCCGATGTGTTCTGTATGTGCCTTTCATATGTGTTCAAATTGCTGGTCTGGCTCAAAACATGTGTGTGGGGTTCTTAAAACATACCCATGCAGCAGGTGAGTCCATGTAGTGTCCTCAGGAGTATGTATAGGAAGTATGTCACATTAGCCCAGACACCTGCCTACTGTCCATGCCAATATACTGTTTCAGGTTTACCTGGTCAGTCATGTCCACTCCACGTCATTGGGAGACTCTGTACTCACACTCACGTGTATGTACCTACTGATTGTGCTTCCTGAAATGTGCCCTCAGGTGTCTGACACAATATCATTGTGGTGTTGCTTCCTTTTTGTGACAACTGGTGTGTTGAGGATTTTAGTGTCAGCAGGACATCTGAGTTGTGACAATGGGAATTATACCTGTGCAACATATAGAGGTGTGGTCAGTTGAATGTGCACAATGCTGTATGCAACAGTGACTTTCACACAGCTGTGTGTCATTAGCAGCAGACTGTGAGGTGCTCATGTTCAGGTACTTGTGTTTGCAGTCACTCATATGTCAGATTTTAGTGATGTAGGTTCATCATAGTCCAACAACAGTGTGTGGCAGGGGACAGACTGGTGCACTTGTTAGCTGCAGAGTTTGGTATGGGCATGAGCTATGAATGTGACGCAGTGCAGACTGATGTTGTGCGGATGCATTGCCCCATGACATGTGACAGTGAAGACTGACTTACCATGCATGTGTGTGCCAGGGCATTGACTTGAGAAGAGGGATCCTGCATTGGATGCAGAGGTGCTCCATGCACCCCATTGTGTCATTAACTTTCAGGACGTAAAGACATCATTGTGTGTTGTGCTGCTAGGCATCACAAGATTATGAAATGTGAGTCTGGGCATACATTCAGCCAGACACCTGTACTGAGTGATTGGCATGTGATGTGATGTTTGCTAAAAGTAATGTACTTCTGCATGGTCATTTGCATGTCCAACAACTTACAAAAGTCAGTCAATTCCTTTAGTACTCTCTGTATCCCCATAGGTGACTTAGGGCCATATGTATGAAGATTCCGATTTGCGATTCGGAATCTGCGATTTTTACCGAATCGCAGATTCAGAATCGCAAATCGGAATGTATCAAAAAAATCGCAAATATTTAGCAATTCGGATAAAATCGCTAAATATTTGCGAGTAATACAAATGCGATTCCTTAAATGGGAAAAATCGCAAAATTGCGATTCCTTAACGGGAAACATTGCAAAATTGCGATTCCTTAACGGGACAAATCGCAAAATTGCGATTCCTTAACAGGAAAAATCGCAAAATTGCGATTTTTCTAGAATCATCCAATCGCAATCTTGATGCAGTTTGATGACATCACCATCCAGGAAGTGACTGACTACCCATGCTGCAACAGTATTGTTTGTCAGAGAGTGGGAGAGTGAGGATTGCTACTGAGGAGCCATGGCTGAGAGTGGGAACAAGGAATTGACTGCAACCCAGCAGGAGCAGCAAGAAGGAGAAACTTCAAGAAAGAGAAAGATGAAGTTCTCAGAAGCTGAACTGGAGACACTCATTACTGAGATGGTGCCAAACCACGATTTGTTGTTTGGAAAGAGCTCACACAAGGTCCCTGAGGCAAGGAAAAGACGCATCTGCGCAGGCATACAGGTGAAAGTCAATGCCCTGGGAGTTACACACAGGAGTGTGGAGGTACTGCGCAAGTGCTGGTACGACCTGCGCCAGCGCTCAAAAGAAAAGTTGGCAGCCAGGCTGGAGCAGTCACAGCTCACTGGTGGAGGGACCGCCAATGTACCAGATTCTACACTGCTTGAGGAACTTGAAGAGGGAACACTGGCTCCAGAGAGTGTGGCGGGCGTGTCTGTGCTAGACAGCTCAGACCAACCAGCTTCTAGACCAGGTAAGATGCATGCCATCACACCCCAAACCCCCCCCACCCCCCTGCAGCAAACTAGGGATTAGGGGAACCACATGTCACGCTAGAGCAAGTACACAGGCAGTCACAGCAATGCATTGTGGGAGATGTAGTCACATGAAAAATAAATGTTGCGAGAAGCAGCCACGCTAGGCAATTTTCACATGTGCGGGTCAGGAAAGGGACTAACAAAAGTAAAGTACGGGTAAACTGTGAAATATTTTATTTTCACATTGCAAATTAGTAAATTAAATTAATGTGTGCTGTTCTATTCACAGCACCGGCAACTAATAAGGCCACAGGCAGTGGAAGAGACACAGAACCTCCAGACTCTGGATTGTGAGCAGCCCGGTGGCAGTGGGCTTGCTTACAGGAGCTGAGGGCTGTGTCTGAGCATTGTGCTTTTAGCGCGCTGTCACGCTGACTGAAAAGCGGTGACACGCATTAATTTTTAAAATTGCGATCTTTTTACCTAACCTTCTCGGAAAATTCACAGGTAACTCTAACTACCTACCTTGTCTTCTAGGGGCTCAGCGGGGCTGGCTGGCAGCTCACAACACCTTAGGCTCCCAGCGCTAGTGGCCGCCATCTTGGACCGGGCTGGTTCGTCCAACCCCACCCACGCCACTCCCCCCACGCTGCTCCTCCATTTAGGAGTGACCCTGGCACTTCCCCAGTGATTGTGAGCAGCCCGGTGGCAGTGGGCTTGCTTACAGGAGCTGAGGGCTGTGTCTGAGCATTGTGCTTTTAGCGCGCTGTCACGCTGACTGAAAAGCGGTGACACGCATTAATTTTTAAAATTGTGATCTTTTTACCTAACCTGCTCTGAAAATTCACAGGTAACTCTAACTACCTACCTTGTCTTCTAGGGGCTCAGCGGGGCTGGCTGGCAGCTCACAACACCTTAGGCTCCCAGCGCTAGTGGCCGCCATCTTGGACCGGGCTGGTTCGTCCAACCCCACCCACGCCACTCCCCCCACGCTGCTCCTCCATTTAAACGCCACCCATGTGTCAGCGCAGCGGACGAGCGCAGCGGGCCCGTCGTAGGCTCGCCGGAGTCACGCCTAAGTCCAGCCCGTCTGCGCCCGTCCGCGGCAGGCCGGGGCAAGGGGCACCTCCCTATGTCCCACCGCTGTCATATTCATCCTCCAGCCTTCTTTCCTACTGGCTCCCAGGTACCATCAGCCCGCATGTGTTCACCCTACTGCAAAACCTAAGTCTTCTTTCGAGTCCTCCGACTACTCCACCTACCGTAATTTCTTGCTCCCCTCCCTACCCCCCCTGCTCCCTACCGCTGCCCCCATACTCACCCCTCCCCCTGCCCCCCTTTTGCCGACCTTTAACATCGCCGCTGCACTTCTTAATACCAGATCAGCAGTCAGCCATCAGCATGAGCTATTTGATTACCTTGACACCTATAATCCAGACCTCTTGTTCTTAACAGAGACCTGGTACAAGGCTGACTCCCTACCTCACGTCTTAGCCGCACTTCCTCCCTCATATTCCATCATTCGTGCGGATCGACCTGAGGGCACTAGAGGTGGGGGAGTTGCCTTGATAGCTCATGCTGATGCTCACTTCCAGATTCTCCCCTCTCCTTCCATCTCCGAGGTTGACTGTCTGATAATTCGCGCCAGCTCTTATTCGGCCCCTTTCACCGCTGTCCTCATCTACCGTCCCCCACACAACACTCCCTGTTTTATTTCCAGTCTCCAGGACGTCTTCGCAACACTGGTCGTTAACAACTCATCAGTGTTGGTGTTGGGCGACTTCAATTTCTGGCCCAACGATCCCGCCGAAAGTCCCCTATCCAAAGAATTCACCGACCTTATGACCAGCCTTAATTTTATTTCCCATGTTCACAGCCCCACTCATGTGCACGGCCATCTGCTCGACCAGGTTTGGACTTTGAACGTTCCTACCACTCCCCTTACCATTTCCCCCTGCTCCTGGTCGGACCACTTTTTAATTTCCTTTTCCCTTTCCTTAGTTCCAGCTATCAACCCCCCCCTTCCCAAGAATATCTGGGTCAGAAAATGGGGTAAGGCAGATATGCCATCTTTCTGCTCATCTTTAGTTAATTCCTGCCCCAACCTTTCAGGCCTCTCTGCCAAGGCCCAACTGGCCACTATCGATGGATGGCTGACCCAGGCAGGAGACGACTTTGCTCCCTTGAGGCGAATAACGGTTAAGCGAGCTCATGCTGCTAACCGTTGGTTCACCCCTGACCTCAAGGAGAAGAAACTGGCCGCACGCAGAGCAGAGCGCTCATGGAGAAGACAATACTGCCCCGAAAAAAAAAATTACTTATCTGTCCGTGCTCAAGGCGTATAAGCAAGGCATCCTCGATGCTAAGACCCTGTTCTACTCCAATAGAATATTGGAAGCGGAATCCCAAGCTAAAGAAATCTTCGCGACAGTACACGAGCTTGCCTCATCCAATAGAACCACGGTTTTGATTCCCCCATCCCAACCGCTTTGCGACTCACTCAACAACTTTTTTGTTGACAAGGTCGCTAAGATTAAGTCCAACATCCCTCTCCCCTCCCCTACCTTCACCAACCCCTCCCCACCAATTGTCACTCCCAAGCTCACGTCTATTCCCCCCTTGACCAAGGCCACACTCCTTCCCCTGCTTCAAAAGGTAAAGTCAGGCTCCCCCCTAGACTTTGCCCCTGCCCATATCCTGAGAGAAATCTTCTTAAACTGCCCTATTCCCCCCCTCACACTCCTGAACGACTCACTCAGTAATGGAGTGGTCCCCACCGCTCACAAACTTGCGGCTGTTATTCCTATTCTAAAAAAGCCTGGTGCTGACCCTTCATCCCCTTCTAATTACCGTCCTATCTCCCTTCTGCCCTACCTGGGCAAGGTTCTAGAAACCTACGTAACCAGCACCCTGAGCTCCCATGTGGAAACTAACCACTGCCTCTCCCCCCGGCAGGCGGGCTTTCGCCCCCTCCACTCTACGGAGAAGGTGGTGTCCTCAGTGATGGACAGCCTACGCGAGGGCATTGACACCAACATCCCGCAGGCCCTCATCCTTTTAGATCTGTCCGCCGCGTTTGACACGGTGGACCACTCCATCCTCCTCACCCGTGTCAGGGCGGCGGGCATAGAGGGCCTGGCCCTCGCCTGGCTGGAGTCCTTCCTGAGTGGTAGGGCTCAGGCAGTCCACCTAGCTGGTTTCACTGCCGCCCCTCGTAGGGTGGTATGCGGAGTCCCCCAAGGTTCCTCACTTTCCCCTCTTTTGTTTAATTTATACATCTACCCCCTTATTTTTATGTTACAGCAGCTCGAGGTCACGGTGTTTAATTACGCCGATGACCTCCAGCTAATTTTTAACCTTTCCCACTCCCCCTCGTCCTCCCTGAATGTCCAATCCGTCATGTCGCTCATCCAGGATTGGATGAACTGCAACCACCTCAAACTCAATCCGGACAAGACGGAGCTTGTCTTGACCGGAGGTGGTTGCAGTCCCTGGTCCCCTTCCCACTGGCCTTCTTCACTTGGTGTCCCCCCGCTCCCTGTCCCCAAAGTCAAAACTCTAGGTATTTTCCTAAACTCCTCACTTTCTGTTCACTCCCAGGTTAATTCGGTTGTCTCTTCCTGTTTTTTTTTCCTTAGAACCATTAGGAAGATCTCTCGCTTCTTCTCTCTACCTGCTTTAAAGATCATAGTGATGGCTATGGTGCTCTCGCGCCTTGATTATGGCAACATCATTTACAATGGCGCCCCAGCTTATGCCATCCACCGTTTGCAGTTAGTGCAGAACCAGGCTGCCCGCCTGATTCACGGCCTGCCGAAATTCCATCGAGTCACCCCTTTGTTGCAGGCCCTGCACTGGCTGCCGGTGAAAGAGCGAGCCCTGTTTAAACTTGGCTGTACCACCTTTCAGGCCAAAATGGGCACTGCCCCGGAGTTCATTTGCTCCGCCATCACTTCCTACACGCCGGGAAGAGAGCTTCGATCCACTCATCTGTCCCTGCTAACAATCCCTCGTTTCAGAAAGAAAAAGGCGGGCGGAACAAAATTTGCAGTTCTCGCCCCTGTATTCTGGAACTCCCTCCCTACGAAACTCCGTATGACGCCCTCCTATACCGAGTTTCGGAAAGGTCTCAAAACTCTGCTCTTCTCCCTAGCCTATAATGTCTAGACTCCCTCTGCTCCTGTTTGTCCCCTTGCAATCCAACAGCGCCAAGAAACCGCACGGTATAAGCGCGCTATATAAATGTTTTTAAATTCAAATAAATTCAAATTCACGCTGGGCAGGTGCAGGACACAGATGGTGAGGACAGCCCTGTCATTCCACCAAAGGGACCCAGGAGGAAGATTGTGAGGCCATTGGCAGTCATGGAGGAAGATGATGAGTACACCAATAACATTGTGCAGTCTGATGCCATGGGTTCGCAGCAGGAGTCAAGGCCACAACACAGCCAGCGTCCACATGTCACAGGCAGGCATAGACCCCGCACGGCCAGCAGCTCTGTTGATCAGCAGGAAGACTCTGTTTTCGCAGGGCTGGAATTACACATGCTCCAGGTGCAGCGCCTACAAGCCAAATACATGAAGGCGATACAACGTGAGATGAGGGCAGGGCTCAGGGGCATATTGGAAGAAATGAGGGGTGCTGTGCAAGTGCTGTCTGAGGAGTTGCGTGCTGAACGCGTTGCTAGGCGCAAAGAGCTGGGCCGCATGGATCGGTACACGCGTGCAATCAACCGCCTGCCCTCATCAACCAATATTCTGTCCAGGCGCACCATTGAAACCCACCGTGAGTTCTCACACGGCATACAGGACATTGCCACTGTCGTTGTGCAGTCCACATCTGCCCTGGATGAACTGTGTGCCCTACGTACCACAGGCCCAGGAGTACTGACTCAAAGTGAGGAGGACTCCCAGTCAGTGCGGGGCTCCACCACCCCACCACCCACCGTAGAGAGGCGCCGTAGTGGCAGGAGCAATAGGCCTGCTACATGCCATTAGAATGTGCAGCCAAATAACAATGACTAGCAGGGGAAAAATATGGACAACTACAGTGTTGTCTTTGCAGTCACTCCAGTTACATAGTTGCTCTGTGAATTGAACATGTGCATTACATTGGGAGTGTTTTTACTTGCCTATGAGGATGTGTGGCATTGTTGCTGTAGCTATTAACCACATCAATGCTGTGCATTTTCCCGCTGTGTGCTGGAAAATGCAAAAACACATGTACCATGACGAGCTGGGCTCGTCATGAGCGTGCGAGGAGGCTACCTCATGACGAGCCCAGCTCGTCATGAGCGTGGAAGGGGTTAAAACACAGTTGCACAGATTGAAGTTGTCATTGTGTCATTATTACTCACCTAGAAGCAGTTGCGCGTTATCTCATCATGCCTCTGTCGCCCAGCTGCAGCTCCAGCTACACCAGCTGCCATGCGTCCAGGTCCAGGCCCCTCCACGTCAGAGGATTCAGATTCGCTCAACTCCATTGGTGTGCCTTTCCTGGTAGCGATATTGTGCAGCATGGCACATGCTACAATAATTTTGCAGCACCTTTCGGGGCTGTATTGGAGTGCTCCTCCGCTTTTATGAATGCACCTGAATCTGATCTTCAATATGACAAAGGTTCTCTCAATGGTGCCTCTTGTTGAAATGTGTGCCCGGTTGTAGCGCCGCTCCCCAGCAGTAGCAGGATCGAGGTAGGGTGTCAGGATGAAATCCCGGACTGCATAAGCACTGTCACCTGTGGTTGGAAATGTAAACGGCTAGTCACTATAATGCACATGCTAGTCAGTTGAAATGTGGCCTATATATGAGAGCATTTACCTAGTAGGTATCCCTCGCCAAAATCACCTCTTGAGAGTCTAAGGTATAGCCCACTGTGACGTAAGATAAACGCGTCATGTGTGCTTCCAGGATACTTTGCCACTATGTCGGTGATGATGTTTTTGGCATCACACACCACCTGTATATTAAGTGAGTGGTAGCATTTCCGGTTCCTGTGTATGTATTCATCGTTTGAGGGGGGATATTGCAACATGTGTCCCATCGATGCATCCTATGACGTGGGGGAATTGGGCGATGTTGTAAAAGTCCTACTTGGTCTGTGCTAGTTCCTGTGGGGTGCTGGGGAAGTGTATGTGGTGTTGCATCCTCTGTGTCATGGCATCGAGGAACGCATGGAAAAAGCGCGGCAGGGCACTTTGTGACACCCCTCCTGCTGTGGCTATCACCCCCTGAAAACTACCTGAGGCCAGCAGGTGTAGTGAACACAGGACCTGGATGCGTGTGGGTATGGCTTGTGTCCTGTGTGTGGGGTGTTCTAGATAGGGTCTGAGTTCTTCAATTAATTCTAGTGTGCTCTCTTCCTCCAGTCTGTAGTGGGTGTAGATGTCCTTCTCAGTGCGCTGGTAGATGGTGACGTGCGCACAGAATATCCTCTCCTGCCGTCTCCTCCTCTGCGCCACAGCTCTCACTCTTCTCCTCCTCGCAATCACGTAGAGCCCAGACATTGTGGAAAAGAGTGTGTTGCATTGTGGGCTACCTTAAATACTTTGCACCTGGTTACCACCTGCTCCCACTTGGTGGTAATTGCGATTTCTAAAAATGCGAATGTCGTCAATTCGCAATTTGCGAATTTTTGATACATATCATTGCGAATCCTTATTTGAGATTTCCGGATTTGCGAATATCGCAAACTGGTATACTCGCAAATTTGGGAATCGCTATGGATTTTGCAAATATCAGGCTCTCGCATTTTTTGGGAATCGCTAAATTAGCGATTCCTTCATTTGCGATCAATTTTGGCTCAATACATTGGAAATTGCTAATTTTCAGTCGCAAACGCTATTATTACCGATTCGCAGTGTTTGCGACTGAAAATTAGCTTTATACATATGGCCCTTAGAGAGGAGCAGGGTATCATCCGCAAACATTAATGCAGGAAATTTGCGGGAACTCAGTTTTGGGGATTCCAGATCTTTAGCTTGATATAGATCTCCCACTAGACCATTGAGGAAAAGGGAAAAAAGGGTTGGCGCCAGTACACAGCCCTGGCGGACCCCTTTATCAACCGGAAATGGGGCCGTCAGCTGTGCATCTTTTCCGTACCTTACTCTTCCAAAAGTGCCTTCGTGAAGGCGTTGCAGTTGTAAACAGAGATAAGGGGGAACCCCCATAGTATACAGGATCTTCCATAGTTGATCTCGGTCAACCATGTCAAAGGCTGACTTAAGGTCAACGAATGTAAGGTATAGACTCCCCTGTTCAAGTATGACATGCTTCCAGTGGATCAGTTGTAGCCTAAAAAGGTGGTCCACTGTGAACATCTTGGCCCTGAAGCTTGCCTGAAGGGGGGTCAGAATGGCCTGATCTTCAATCCAATCTTGCAATCTCCCCAACAGTAGCCTCCCATACAGTTTTTGAGAGACATCGATATGGCTAATGGGCCTTTAGTTTGATGGTTCCAATGGGGATCCCTTCTTGTAGATTGGAATGATCTCAGCACCAGCCTATGTCGGCGGCGGAGGGAGACCCTATTGAATTACGTTAAAAAGTACCGCAAAATAAGGGGCCCACATTATGTGTTCACTTTTAAATAGGTCGCCCGGAATTTTATCCAATCCTGGGGCTTTATTAAATTGCAGTTTAGCCAGAGCCGATTCCACGTCTCCCAAATCACATGGGGGTGCATCAAGTAAGCTCTGAAGATTAAGATTAAAACCTGAAGTTTTATTTAGGTTTGGCTCTTCGGGTAAGGTAGAAAATAGTCCTTTGAAATACGAGAACCAGGTGCCCTCATCGATGTTGGGGTCGAGGGTAGTTATGCCCTCTATTTTCCCATGGTGGACGAGGTTCCAAAAGCTTTTAATATCTTTGCGCTCGAGGGCCCTCTTAATTTCTTGCCACCTTGCAGTTTCCCATTCGATTTTAACATTCTCAATAGTTCTCTTGTGGACCTTTCTAGCTTCCCTAATGCTTAAAAGTTCAGACCCCTTGAGTACTTTCAAAAGGGCCTGTTTCGCTAGCCTGCATGCTTTTGTATACCATGTATTCCTTGGATCTCCAGTTCTATCGCTATTCTTGCCGCTCCTATAAAAGAACGCAGCCAGGGCCTCAGTGAGGGTATAGTGTAAATTCCCTATCTCAGTGTCAAAATCAGGGTACTGACATTTCCCTACCAGATAACTAACCCTTTCTAGTACCGGAATGATACTAGCATACAATGCGGACAATGATTCCTCTGACTCAATTACCTTAGTCCATCTTAACCGCCTCCCTCCCTCTACACTGGTCAGATTATTTTGGTACTTCTCCTTATCTGAATTATTAGTCCCCGCCCATTTACAATCCCACGTCATGACTAAAGGATTGTGGTCACTCTCAGATCTATCTCCTATGGCAAAGTCCCTCACCTTTTGCCATAGTTCTATACTGATCATGATATAATCAATAGTCGAGGACTGGCCGCGTCTCACGAACGTTGGCCGACTGGGGCTATCACTAGGGAAGCGGCCATTGCATGCCCTTAATGCAAAGTTCAGTGTCAAAGACGTTATCTGGTGGGCTAGCGGGGTGGATCGACTAATAGAGGTCATATTTAGGGGCGGAATTAGCCATCTGGAATCCTCTATTGCTTTTGGTAAATGCATTTTTGCCACTACTAATAATCCGCTTTCCAACAGTCTCTAAAAGAACAAAGAAACTGCCAGTGAAAATGTGTAAATTATTGTAGGACACACTATGCTTTCAGAACATTTGAAGTGGTGCCATGCTTATAATCTGTTCTACGTTATTTGCCTAATAAAGTGCTCCATCGGACTGGCAGAAGGAGAAGGATGTAGTGGCTCTTTTAAGTGAAGGGTTCCATGTGCATTTTACTCAATATCAGTAATTGAGTTATACTTTGAAAAATGTCATGGGCAAACAGCGCCTGTGCGTAATGAACCATTCATGTGAAGTCAAGTCTTTGTTGCATTGATTATTAATAAAATGTACAACCTTTTATGCTTAGATCAGTCATTCCTAACAAAGTAACGGTTGGTTTGCCTTCTGTCGAATACATTATAGACTGTCAGACACTTGTTGTGAAAAGAATTTAATATGGGTGGCCAAGCACATTTTGCATGCACTCTTCACCTTGCTTAAAGTGTGCCGTGGACATCGCAATCCTTCAATACAAAAAAACACTCTTAAGTCAGTTCTATAACCAAGTCCTGAAATACATCCAACAATTGCATTTTTTAATGTTTTTGTCCTCCCCATAGGTCTCATAGGTGTCTTGCGGGACTCAGTGTGGACCTCCTTGTACTCCATGGGAGTCCCGTAGGACCAAGTTGGAAGCCTCACCTCTTCAAGCTTGCAACAGGGTCACAAGGGACTCCATTGGGATCACACAGGGGTATGCTCTGAGTCCCACAGGAGTCTTGCAAGACATATGGGATAGAACAAAAAAAATTATCTGGAGGGATGGTGAATGTCTATAGCCTCCCCCCATAAGCAAAAGGTGGACAAGAAATTGTTCGCTTGGAAGCCTATGTGTTATTTGCAAGCAATTGGTTGTAGGATGATGCATTGCAGTGTATTATGCTTTGTTTAGAAACCATGCTGTACTACAGAGGGTTTTGATGGAAGGCTGCAGAGATGTTACGTAAAGTCCAACCAATGGTTGAACTTCCCTCTTTATTTTTGAAAGAAGCTTCAATCTGACTGGGTACAATAGCTGAAGCTTTGAAAGATATATCCCTTGCATAACCATTGTCAGCTGAGTTTATCTCGGATTGGGGTGAAGGTGCTAGAGGTGAACTCTCTTCTGCTTCTGTTCTATTTTGTATGTGTCACAAAGAGCTTCGTCCATCTATTGTCAACATGCAGCTTCTTTTATAGGTAATGGAAAATATAGTAAAAGTTATTTTTTGTGTATTTGGGTGAGCAAATTATTTTTAAGATGCTTTTATAAAATACTGTCACAAAATTGTATGCACATTAAGACTGTGCGTATTGCTGTTCATATTTAAACGTAAATGTGGGTAAATTATATTGTAATTACCTTTGTCTATATTTGAGGCTGTTGTAAAAATTGAAGATGAATATAGCAAAATTATAAATTATGTACAGCGTGTTTTATATTTTATTTTGAACTGCAAGAAGATATAAAACTATCTGCCAGATTCATGAAAACCCTATTCTGCGAATTCCAAATTGCGATTAATACCGAATCGCAATTTAGAATTCGCATAATGGGAATCATGTAAATCTGCGATAAAATATAGCGAATTGCAATCGGCCGCAAAAGCCGATAGCGATTATCCTGAAATCACAGAAAATTCGCTAAAACGGTCAAATTCCGTGTTGAAATTGCGATCCCACTATTAGCGAGATCGCAAATTGCAATCTCGCTAATAGCGAGATCGCAAAAACGGGAAGTCGCATTTCGAGCACTGTGATGACATCACAACCAGGAAGCAGGCTGTTCCCTCCCACATTCAGAATACTGAGGCAGAATTGCAAGCAGCACAGCTCAGAGCTCCACTCCAACCACCTCCAGTTTTTGCTTTTGGATACTGCAGGCTGCAGCTATGTCACAGGAAGTACCAGGGCCCAGTGACACAGGGAGAAAGCGCAAATTGAGATTCTCCGAACAGGAGCTGGAATATCTAATCGATGGAGTCTGTAAAGACCATAACAAACTTTTCGGCATCAATCAATCAATCAATCAGAGCATTTGTATAGCGCACTACTCACCCGGAGGGTCTCAAGGCGCTGGGGGGGGGGGGGGGGTCCGCTACTGCTCGAATAGCCAGGTCTTGAGCTGCTTCCTGAAGGCGAGGTGGTCCTGGGTCAGGCGGAGGTGGGTCGGAAGGGAGTTCCAAGTCTTGGCGGCCAGGTAGGAGAAGGACCTTCCTCCTGTGGTGGCTCTTCGGATGCGGGGGACGGCGGCGAGGGCGTGGCTGGTCGATCGAAGCTGGCGCGTGGGAGCGTAGAAGTTGAGGCGGCTGTTGAGGTATCCTGGTCCTTGGTTGTGTAAGGCTTTGTGTGCGTGGGTGAGGAGCCGGAAGGTGATTCTCTTGTTGATCGGGAGCCAGTGCAGGTCTCTCAGGTGTCCGGAGATGTGGCTGCGGCGGGGGTTGTCCAGGATGAGTCGTGCTGAGGTGTTCTGGATCCGCTGGAGTCTCTTCTGGAGTTTGGCGGTGGTTCCGGCGTAGAGGGAGTTGCCGTAGTCCAGACGGCTGGTGACGAGGGCCTGGGTGACCGTCTTCCTGGTCTCGGTGGGGATCCATCGGAAGATCTTGCGTAGCATTCGCAGGATGTGGAAGCACGACGAGGAGACGGCGTTGACTTGTCTGGTCATGGAGAGGGAGGAGTCCAGGATGAAGCCCAGGTTGCGTGCGTGGTCAGTTGGTTTGGGTGCGCTGCCCAGGGCGGGGGGCCACCAGGAGTCGTCCCAGGCGGAGGGTGAGGATCCCAGGATGAGGACTTCCGTCTTGTCTGAGTTCAGTTTCAGGCGGCTGTTCGACATCCATTTGGCTACTTCTGTCATCCCTTCGTGCAGGTTGGCTCTGGCGGTGGCGGGGTCGTTGGTGAGGGAGAGGATCAGCTGGGTGTCGTCGGCGTAGGAGATGATGTTCAGGTTGTGCTGGCGTGCGATGGCTGCGAGGGGGCTCATGTAGACGTTGAAGAGAGTTGGGCTGAGCGAGGAGCCTTGAGTGACGCCGCAGATGACTTCGGTGGCCTCCGATCTGAACGGGGGGAGGCGGACTCTCTGTGTCCTTCCGGTGAGGAAGGAGGTGATCCACTCCAGTGCCTTCTCCTGGATTCCGACGTTGCTGAGGCGCTGTACTAGGGTGCGGTGGCAGACAGTGTCGAAGGCCGCGGAGAGGTCCAGGAGGATGAGGGCCGCTGTTTCTCCGTTGTCGAGCAGGGCTCGGATGTCGTCTGTGGCTGCGATCAGGGCGGTCTCGGTGCTGTGGTTGGCCCGGAAGCCAGACTGCGAGAGGTCGAGGGAGCCGTTTGTCTCGAGGAAGGCGGCCAGTTGCTTGTTGAAGGTCTTCTTGATGACTTTGGCCGGAAACGGGAGCAGCGAGATGGGGCGGTAATTCTTGAGGTCGGTAGGGTCTGCTGATGGTTTCTTGAGTAGAGCGCTGAGTTCGGCGTGCTTCCAGCTCTCCGGGAAGGTGGCGATGTCGAAGGAGGTGTTGATGATGTCCCGCAGGTGGGGTGCGATGACAGTGTCGGCCTTGTTGAAGACGTGGTGAGGGCAGGGGTCTGTCGGAGATCCGTAGTGGATGGAGTTCATCGTGCGGATGGTGTCTTCGGTGCTGATCGGGGTCCAGGCGCGGAGGGTGGTGGTGGGGGGCGGTGGTTCGGTCGTGGCGTGCGTCGGTTGAGTGCTGAAGCTGTTGTGTATGACCGCGATCTTGTTGTGGAAGTAGGAGGCGAGGGAGTTGCAGAGGTCTTGCGAAGGGGTGATGTCGTTGTTTCCGGCGTTGGGGTTGGAGAGCTCTTTCACGATGTTGAAGAGTTCCTTGCTGTTGTGTGCGTTGTTGTCCAGTCGTTCCTTGAATGCAGTTTTCTTGGTGGCGCGGATCAGCTGGTGGTGTTTTCGGGTGGCGAGCTTGAGGGCAGTCATGTTGTCCGGTGTTGGGTCTGTGCGCCAGGTTTTCTCGAGTGCTCTGCAGTTCTTCTTGGAGCTCTTGAGTTCGTCGTTAAACCATGGGGCTTTCTTGCTGCCGGGTCGGCTCGGCGGGGTCTTCAGCGGGGCGAGTTCGTCTGCGCAGTCGCTGATCCATTTCGTGAGGTTGGTGGCTGCTTGACTGGGGTTCGTTGTGCTGGTGGGAGGGTTCTTGCTCAAGGACGTGGTGAGCTGGTCAGCAGTGATCTTGTTCCAGCTTCTGCGGGGAGCCTGTTGCTGGTGATGGTGGAGCGTGGTCCTTCTGAAGCTGAAGTGGACGCAGCTGTGGTCCGTCCATGGGAGTCCCGTGGCGTGGCTGAAGGCGATGTCCTTGCTGGAAGAGAAGATCGGGTCGAGTGTGTGTCCGGCGTAGTGGGTGGGGGTGGTCACCAGCTGCTTGAGTCCCAGGTTTGCGAGGTTGTCCAGCAGGGTGGTGGTGTTGCGGTCGTTGTTGTTCTCCAGGTGGAAGTTGAGGTCCCCGAGGAGGATGTAGTCGGCTGAGGGGAGGGCGAGCGGGCTGATGAAGTCGGCGATGTCCTCGCTGAATTGTGTGCGTGGTCCCGGGGGTCTGTAGATGAGGGTGCCTCTGAGGGTGGTCTTGGGGTTGGTGTGGATCTGGAAGTGCAGGTGTTCGGCGGGTGCGATGGTGTCATCGGTGTTGGTCGTGATGCGGATGGTGTTCCTGTGGATGATGGCGATGCCTCCTCCTGTCTGGTTGACGCGGTCCCTCCGGATGATTTTGTAGCCGTCCGGGATGGCGATGGCGATGTCGGGCGCTGAGGAGGCGTTCATCCAGGCTTCCGTGAGGAAGGCGACGTCTGGGGCTGTTGTGTCGAGCAGGTTCCAGAGCTCGACGGCGTGGACTCCAGGAGGGTGCCAGAGGCCGAGAAACGACGACTGTGGTTGCGCATCCGCGCGAAAGTGAACTCTGTTGGAGTAAGACAGAGATCAATAGACGACCTCAAAAAGAGGTGGTACGACCTCCGAGGTCGTGCCAAGGAGAGGGTGGCTGAGAGGCTGGGTGAGCGCCTTGCAACAGGAGGGGGAGAGCCTACAGTCCCTCCCAACACCCCATTGGAGGATCATGTGGAGGACACATTGCAACCTGAGGCATGCGTGGGGGTAACCCGCCTGGACTCATCCCGACCCACCGAATACAGCCAAGGTAAGTGCCATGCGACTGCGACCCTGTCCCCTAACAATGGCCATGACCCCATAGCTACTCATAATAAACCCCAGTCATGCTGCCCATGCACACCAGAATAACCCAATAGCATTGTGGGACATGTAGTCTAACCACAATGTTCACAAATTCCAATGCAGCCAGACATGTCCTAATGTACTCAATGCAACAGCCAGTCAGGGAATGGTAGCCAGCATGCATGTAGCAACCTCACATGTCAAAGATACATGTAATTAATCAACGTCCACTTTCCATCACAGGTGGCGCTGATAACACCAGCAGCGAAAGTGAGGGGCTGCAAATTGATGAGACACAAGAGGATCCTGAGGGTGAGGAAGATACAACCACACAACCAGCTCCATCTGCCCAAGCACCAGTGCCAGCAGGCGTACCACCACCTGAAGTGCAAGCTAAAACAGGCGCACCACCATCGTCAGCAGTGAGACCCTTGCCAGTGGCATCGGCAATCCCAAGAGCTGCAAGACCAGCGACAGAACGCACACCTACTGTGCCCACCCAGCCCAGCAGGCAGGTCAGGGAGCGGCGCCAAAATACATCACGCACCGGCAGGAGGGGGATGACTGTGCGTGTGCCAGGGCTCTCAAAAGAGTACCGCATGCTGTGCCTTGCACCAATTACAGGCACGAAACCTTGCAGCTATACACCTGCAGCTGCACAATACAGGCAGGAATGTTGCCCATCTGTCCGACCGGATGGACCGGATGACCACAGCTATGGAGGAAAACACTGCGGCCATGGTTAGACAGCGAAACCTCTGCCGCCGGCGCCACCGCCAGCTCCTCACATGCCTCACGGCATACACGCGCTCCAATTATGTAATTGGCAACGCCACTTCCCAGCTTGCCCGTAGGTCACTGGCCATGCAACTCCAGATGGTCCAATGCTGTCAGAACGTGGCACGGGCACTCGAGCAGGTAACCACTGCTGTTCAGGCTCTGCAGCCAAATGGCCATGGCCATGCAGGAGCGGATGACACAAGTGAGGGGACACCTACTCACAGCAGACTGGCTTCGTCATAGGGTAGTGTTCCATGCTGCAGCAGCAGGCCCACTGCGGCATCACGTGCTCTGCCGGCGGAACAGCCCGAGAGGCGACTGGGAGCCGCGCGCCGGAGGCGTTAATGACATTATTGTTCATAGGGCAGGTACATGCTGCTGACATAAGCATGCCCACTACAAAATCTCCAGTAGTATGACGTAATACTCCTCTAATGTTACTGTTTGAAATAATGCCATAATATTGTGCAACCAACAATAATATTTATTCAATAATAGTACATCAGACTCATGTCATTATTTCCAGTGTCATGCATGAGTGAAGTGTTGGGTGAGGCGAGTGGGTGAATTAGAAACAGTTCATTGTGATTTGGTTGCGCCGTCTGTGTCCTTCAGCAGGATTTTCCCCGCGTGCATGAAGCGCATGTGCAGGTGGGCGTTGGTCCCCTTCAGACTCACTGCCAGAGATGTCAACAGGGATCCTGCGCTTGGTAGCAATGTTGTGAAGGATTGCACACACGGCCACGATGCGGCAGCAGACCTCAGGATTGTATTTCATGGCCCCACCTGTCTTGTGCAGTATGCGGAACCTGCTTTTCAACAGGCCAAATGTCCTCTCAATACAATTCCTTGTGCGTATGTGTGATGCATTAAAACGCCGTTGCTGTGGTGTTGCAGGGTTGAGGTATGGGGTGAGGAGGTACTCAGGGAGAGCATAGCCGCTGTCACCTGAATGAAAGGAGCAGAGGGTGAGTGCTTGTTCTGCGCAGCTACATGATCACAGTGTACAATTTTGGGGCATGTGTACTTACCTAGTAGGTGTCCTTCCCCATAGTCTCCCCTGGCCAGTTGTGTGTGGATGCCGCTGTGCCTGACGATGAAGGAGTCATGTGTGCTCCCCCGGTACTGTGCCACAATGTCCGTTATGATTGTTTTTGCATTGCACACCATCTGGATGTTGAGGAAGTGGTAGCTTTTCCGGTTGCGGTACATGTACTCCGTCTCAGCAGGTGGGCAAATATGGATGTGCGTACAGTCAATACATCCAATGACGTGTGGGAATTGAGCTACATTGTAAAATTGCAGCTTGGTCTCATTGAGGTCCTGTTGGCTGGTGGGGAATGATATATAGTGGTGTAGTCGGGTCAGCATTGCCTCCAGGAAACTCCTTAGGCAGCGGGACATGGTGGGCTGTGATATCCCCCCAGCAACTGCGACAATCCCCTGGAAGCTTCCGGAGGCCAGGAGTTGCAGGCAGCACAATACCTCCACATGTGTGGGCACGGCATTGGTCCTCCTTGTAGGGTGCTGCATCAGGGGGTCTAGGTCCTGGATGAGCTTGATAATCATAGCCCCACTCAGGCGGTACTTAGCATAGATTTGCTCCCTGGTTTGGCCCAGAAGGGTGACCCGCTGGCAGAAAATCCGCTCCTGTATCCTCCGTCTGTTGCGTGCAGCTCGCTGCAGCCTACGCCGCCTCACCAGGATGTAAAGTCCAGGCATTGTGGGAATCCCCAGGCTCCAGCTGCATGTCCTTAAATGTGTTTGGGCAGCCCAGCACCTGATGGGAGTAACTTAACTGTTTTTTGAATTTTTTTTTTCAGTACTGGTTACCACCTGATTTGAGTTCTTCTTATTTTGCGCGTCGCAAAATGCGATTTTCTGGTTTTTCGCAATTTGCGATTTTTCATGAATGGTGATTGCAACTGTTTAGCGACTTCGCAAATGATTTCGCAGAATCCATGGTTTCTCGCTATTTGAGAATCGCTAATGCCCATCCTCCAGGATTCTGCGAATTTATTTGCGAAGTCGCAATTTTTTTTTGAGATTTTGCTTTTTGGGAATTTTCTGCCAGATTCATGAAAACCCTATTCTGCGAATTCCAAATTGCGATTAATACCGAATCACAATTTAGAATTCGCATAATGGGATTCATGTAAATCTGCGATAAAATATAGCGAATCGCAATCGGCCGCAAAAGCCGATAGCGATTATCCTGAAATCGCAGAAAATTCGCTAAAACGGTCAAATTCCGTGTTGAAATTGAGATCCCGCTATTAGCGAGATCGCTAATTGCAATCTCGCTAATAGCGAGATCGCAAAAACGGGAAGTCGCATTTCGAGCACTGTGATGACATCACAACCAGGAAGCAGGCTGTTCCCTCCCACATTCAGAATACTGAGGCAGAATTGGAAGCAGCACAGCTCAGAGCTCCTCTCCAACCACCTCCAGTTTTTGCTTTTGGATACTGCAGGCTGCAGCTATGTCACAGGAAGTACCGGGGCCCAGTGACACAGGGAGAAAGCGCAAATTGAAATTCTCCGAACAGGAGCTGGAATATCTAATCGATGGAGTCTGTAAAGACCATAACAAACTTTTCGGCACGGACTCCAGGAGGGTGCCAGAGGCCGAGAAACGACGACTGTGGTTGCGCATCCGCGCGAAAGTGAACTCTGTTGGAGTAACACAGAGATCAATAGACGACATCAAAAAGAGGTGGTACGACCTCCGAGGTCGTGCCAAAGAGAGGGTGGCTGAGAGGCTGGGTGAGCGCCTTGCAACAGGAGAGGGAGAGCCTACAGTCCCTCCCAACATCCCATTGGAGGATCATGTGGAGGACACATTGCAACCTGAGGCATGCGTGGGGGTAACCCGCCTGGACTCATCCCGACCCACCCGAGACAGCCAAGGTAAGTGCCATGCGACTGCGACCCTGTCCCCTAACAATGGCCATGACCCCATAGCTACTCATAATAAACCCCACCCCGGTCATGCTGCCCATGCACACCAGAATAACCCAATAGCATTGTGGGACATGTAGTCTAACCACAATGTTCACAAATTCCAATGCAGCCAGATATGTCCTAATGTACTCAATGCAACAGCCAGTCAGGGAATGGTAGCCAGCATGCATGTAGCAACCTCACATGTCAAAGATACATGTAATTAATCAACGTCCACTTTCCATCACAGGTGGCGCTGATAACACCAGCAGCGAAAGTGAGGGGCTGCAAATTGATGCGACACAAGAGGATCCTGAGGGTGAGGAAGATACACCCACACAACCAGCTCCATCTGCCCAAGCACCAGTGCCAGCAGGTGTACCACCACCTGCAACGCAAGCTAAAACATGCGCACCACCATCGTCAGCAGTGAGACCCTTGCCAGTGGCATCGGCAATCCCAAGAGCTGCAAGACCAGCGACAGAATGCACACCTATTGTGCCCACCCAGCCCAGCAGGCAGGTCAGGGAGCGGCGCCAAAATACATCACGCACCGGCAGGAGGGGGATGACTGTGTGTGTGCCAGGGCTCTCAATAGAGTACCGCATGCTGCGCGTGCACCAATTACAGGCACGACACCTTGCAGCTATACACCTGCAGCTGCACAATACAGGCAGGAATGTTGCCCATCTGTCCAACCGGATGGACCGGATGACCACAGCTATGGAGGAAAACACTGCGGCCATGGTTAGACAGCGAAACCTCTGCCGCCGGCGCCACCGCCAGCTCCTCACACGCCTCACGGCGTACACGCGCTCCAATTATGTAATTGGCAAAGTCACTTCCCAGCTTGCCCGTAGGTCACTGGCCATGCAACTCCAGATGGTCCAATGCTGTCAGGACATGGCACGGGCACTCGAGCAGGTAACCACTGCTGTTCAGGCTCTGCAGCCAAATGGCCATGGCCATGCAGGAGGGGATGACACAAGTGAGGGGACGTCTACTCACAGCAGCCTGGCTTCATCACAGGGTAGTGTTCCACGCCGCAGCAGCAGGCCCATTGCGGCATCACGTGCTCAGCCGGAGGGAGAGCCCGAGAGGCGACTGGGAGCCGCGCGCCGGAGGCGGTAATGACATTAATGTTCATAGGGCAGGGACATGCTGCTGACATAAGCATGCCCACTACAAAATCTCCAGTAGTATGACGTAATACTCCTGTAATGTTACTGTTTGAAATAATGCCATATTATTGTGCAACCAACAATAATATGTATTCAATAATAGTACATCAGACTCATGTCATTATTTCCAGTATCATGCATGAGTGAAGTGTTGGTTGAGGGGAGTGGGTGAATTAGAAACAGTTCATTGTGATTTGGTTGCGCCGTCTGTGTCCTTCAGCAGGATTTTCCCCGCGTGCATGACGCGCATGTGCAGGTGGGCGTTGGTCCCCTTCAGACTCACTGCCAGAGATGTCAACAGGGATCCAGCGCTTGGTAGCAATGTTGTGAAGGATTGCACACATGGCCACGATGCGGCAGCAGACCTCAGGATTGTATTTCATGGCCCCACCTGTCTTGTGCAGTATGCGGAACCTGCTTTTCAACAGGCCAAATGTCCTCTCAATACAATTCCTTGTGCGTATGTGTGATGCATTAAAACGCCGTTGCTGTGGTGTTGCAGGGTTGAGGTATGGGGTGAGGAGGTACTCACGGAGAGCATAGCCACTGTCGCCTGAATGAAAGGACCAGAGGGTGAGTGCCTGTTCTGCGCAGCTACATGATCACAGTGTACAATTTTGGGGCATGTGTACTTACCTAGTAGGTGTCCTTCCCCAAAGTCTCCCCTGGCCAGTTGTGTGTGGATGCCGCTGTGCCTGAAGATGAAGGAGTCATGTGTGCTCCCCGGGTACTGTGCCACAATGTCCGTTATGATTGTTTTTGAATTGCACACCATCTGGATGTTGAGGGAGTGGTAGCTTTTCCGGTTGCGGTACATGTACTCCGTCTCAGCAGGTGGGCAAATATGGATGTGCGTACAGTCAATACATCCAATGACGTGTGGGAATTGAGCTACATTGTAAAATTGCAGCTTGGTCTCATTGAGGTCCTGTTGGCTGGTGGGGAATGATATATAGTGGTGTAGCCGGGTCAGCATTGCCTCCAGGAAACTCCTTAGGCAGCGGGACATGGTGGGCTGTGATATCCCCCCAGCAACTGCGACAATCCCCTGGAAGCTTCCGGAGGCCAGGGGGTGCAGGCAGCACAATACCTGCACATGTGTGGGCACGGCATTGGTCCTCCTTGTAGGGTGCTGCATCAGGGGGTCTAGGTCCCGGATGAGCTTGATTATCATAGCCCCACTCAGGCGGTACTTAGCATAGATTTGCTCCCTGCTTTGGCCCAGAAGGGTGACTCACCGGCATGTAGAGTCCAGGCATTGTGGGAATCCCCAGGCTCCAGCTGCATGTCCTTAAATGTGTTTGGTCAGCCCAGCACCTGTTGGGAGTAACTTAACTGTTTTTTGAAAAAAAAACAAAAATTCAGTACTGGTTACCACCTGATTTGAGTTCTTCTTATTTTGCGCATCGCAAAATGCGATTTTCTGGTTTTTCGCAATTTGCGATTTTTCATGAATGGCGATTGTGACTGTTTAGTGACTTCGCAAATGATTTCGCAGAATCCATGGTTTCTCGCTATTTGAAAATCGCTAATGCCCGTCCTCCAGGATTCTGCGAATTTATTTGCTAAGTCGCAAGTTTTTTTTTTGCGATTTCGCTTTTTGGGAATTTTGGGTTTCTTGAATTCCTTCCAGTCAAATTGCGATCGCAATTGCGATTTCGCAGCTATTGCGATCGCAATTTGGCTTCACGAATCTAGCTGTTTGGGTTTCTTGAATTCCTTCCAGTCAAATTGCGATCGCAATTGCGATTTCGCAGCTATTGCGATCGCAATTTGGCTTCATGAATCTAGCCGTATATGGTTTCTTTACACATGATTGCAAATAGTATACATTATTTTCTTTGATTAAAAAATAGCATTTAAAATAAGTGAAGCATTTTGCTTAGGAAAATAATTAAAACAAATGCTATATTTTGGTTCCACTGATTTGCTAGTCGTTATGGGTGTTGTCGCAGCATGGAGGTTACATGAAATTTAAGTGCCATATACTTCACTAATGTAGAAGTGTTTTGACTTCAACCAAGCTTTTATGCACTATTTCCGATTTAGAGATTTTGGGATTATTTCCTATAAAATACAGTATATGCTAGGTGCTGGAGAGCATAGATAAAATATGTAAATGTTAAAAAGTGTTTTCATTAGTGTTGGTAGACTGCAATATGAAATTGTTATGCAGGTCCTTCAGTATAACGTGTTATATAATGAATACATACTATGCACAATACTTAACATTGTGATATGTATTTGTGGTTGGATATGTGACAAATTACTTCCTATATGATGTATTAGTAGTGTTTTTGTACTATAGTATGTTGTGAAGGTTTCATAGCTTGGAAATGTAAAAATGTTGTACAGCTACTAATGTAGACCAAGAGATTATGTTGAATGTAGGTCCATAATTTTATGGTAGAATGTGTGGCTTGGTTTTGGCAATATAATTTGCTTATATATGTATTTTTTGATGTTTTCTCTCCTATGTTTATTTTACAATTTTTCATGGTGAACCCACTCACTCCTGACACTAAAGCTCCCATATGCTTTCTTGTGTAAACTAAGCCCAATGTTTACTCTTTGTAGAGTTCTTTACTGAGAGGTCAGTCCTGCCACAAAACTAAGCCATCTTCCATAGCCAACCACTGATTATGCACAGTGCACAGCTCTTAAAGGGGAGGCTGGTACCTCCAGACAGCCTAGCCACATTACATTGGTGGTCGTTGACATGGCTGTGGTGGGGAATGTCAAGCACCAGTCTGGCTACAGCATTTTGGATGTTCTGTAGTTTTCTGAGGAGTTTCTGGGTGACACCAGTTATGAGTGCATTGCCGTAGTCGAGTCTGCTGATGATGATTGCGTGGGTGATTGTTTTTCTGGTTTTGGTGGGGAACCATCTGAAGGTCATTTGAAGCAGGCAAAGTGTGTGGAAGCACAATAAGGAGACAGAGTTGATCTGACATTTCATTGTGAGAGAGGGGTCCTGTATGATGCTGAGTTTTCCTGCGTGGTCCATGGGGGTGGGTGGGGTTCCCAATTTCAAGGGCCACCAAGAGTCCTCCCATGCTGAGGGGGTGGATCCCAGGATGAGGGCTTTGGTCTTGCCCGAGTTCGGTTTGAGGCAACTGTTTTTGATCCAGGTGACATCGGCCTTCATCCCTCCGTGAAAGTTCTTTCTGGAAGTTTTGGGTTCGTCGGTGAGGGAGAGAATCAGTTGGGTGTCAGCAGCATTGGAGAAGCTGTTGAGTCCATAGTTCGGGAAAATGTCTGTGAGAGAGACCATGTAGACCTGTAAGGGGGTGGGGCTCAGGGAGGTGCCCTGGGGTACTCCGCAGCTGATCTCCGTGGGTTCGGAGAGTAATGGAGGTAGTCTGACTTGCTGTGTTTAACCAGTGAGGAAAGAGTGGATCCAGTCCAAGGCCTTGTTGCAGAGTCTCATAATTAGGGTGTGGAGAGAGATGGTTTTGAAGGCAGCTGAGATGTCCAGAAGGATGAGGGCTGCGGTACGCCCTGGTCGAGTAAGGAGCTGATGTCGTTGGTGCTGGTGAGAGGTGCAGTCTCGTTGCTATGGTTGCTTCTGAAACCGGATTTGGAGATGTCCAGGACATGGTTTGCTTTAATGAACTTGGAGAGTTGGTCGTTGATGGCCTTTTCAATTACCTTAACTGGGAAGAAGAGCAGGGCGATGGGTCTGAAGTTCATGAGGTCAGTCGGGTCTGCAGATGGTTTCTTTAGTAGAGGGTTGATCTCTGCATGTATTCAGTCGTTGGGGAAGGTTGCAGTCTCGATGGAACAGTTGTCAGTGCAGCGGAGTTCAGGGGCAATGGCTGCCCAAAAGAACATATGGTGTAGGCATGGGTCAGAGGGGGCTCTGGAGTGGATGCTCTTCCTGGTCTCGAGAGTTTTATCATTGGTGAGTGAGGGTCCAGTTGAGAAGGATCTTTTGGGGTGTGGCATGGTTGGGTGCAGTTGTGTCAGGCTTGGTGGGAGGGACTTGAGTGCCTGATCTTGTGGTGGAAGAAGGCGCCAAGTTTGTTGCAGAGGTCTTTAGGAAGAGGGGGGAGGTCTGTGGTCTCATTGTTAAACCTGGCAAACTCCTTGATGATGGCGAAGAGTTCTTTGCTCTTGTGTGCATTGGTGTTTATTCTGTCCTGTAGGGCCATTTTCTTAGTGGTTTTGAGGAGGAGGTGATGTGCCGTCAATGCGGCTTTGATGGTTGTGTGGGTTTCTGGGTTTATTTTGTTCCCCCCATTTCTTCTCTAGTTGTCTGCAGGTGCGTCTGGACTCATGGAGGATGACAGTAAACCAGCTGGCTTTCTTGGAGTATTGTTTGCCGGGTGTCTTCTTGAGGGGAGCTAGGGCTTTGGAGCAGTTGGAGATCCATCAGTGCAGATGGCGTGCTGAGGAATTGGCATAAGCGGCTGTCAACTGTGTTGTAGTGCTGGGGGAGGCAGTGAGCTGTTCTTCAGTGACCTTGTTCCAGCTGCAATGGGGGGGGTGAGGGCATTGATGTATGGTGGGTTTGATGAAGGTGAAGTGAACGCAGTGGTGGTCGGTCCAGCGGAGTTCAGTGGTGTGGCTGTGGGTGACGTATACATTGGCAGAGAGAACGGGATTGAACGTGTGTCCTGCTGCGTGCGTTGGAGCAGTGACTAGCTGCTTAAGAGGTACCTGGTGAGGTTTTCAGAAGGGACGCGGTGTTCTTGTCGTTGGGGTTGTCTGGGAGAAAGTTGAATTCACCAAGTAAGATGTAAATAGTGGATGAGAGAGCCTGGGGGTGATGAAGTCGATGATGGCTTCGGTGAAGAGCGAGTGTGGGCCCCGCGGTCTGTAGACGAGGGTACCGTGACGGTTGGTGTTGGGGTAGGTCTGGATCTGGAAGTGTTCCATTGTTGTCGTTGGGTGGTGAGGCGGAGGGTATTTTTGTGGATGATGTTGATGCCTCCTCTTGGTAGGTTGGTGCGGTCCTTGTGGGTGATCTTGTAACCGTCAGGGATGGAGGTGGCAATGATCTGGCCAGAGCTGGGTTTTGTCCAGGTTTCTATGAGGAAGGCGATGTCGGGAAAGACACAGATGTCCCAGATTTCTGTGGTGTGTTTGTGGAGAGAGCGCAAGTTCAGGAGGATGCAGCTGAGCAGGTCGGGTCTGCTGTTGGCTGGTTGGGCAGTGGGAGGAGCTGGAGTGTGGAGTTCGGACAGGGTGCAGCTGCAGCTTTGGCAGGAGAATGGTCCTTGGGTGTCCTTCAGTGATGTGAGGTGGCAGGTGGCATGGAGTCTGAAGTTGAGAGCGAGGAGGGTGCAACGTCGTATCAGTGGAAGGTCCCAGGACCAGGGTCCATGGCGCTGGGTGCTGTCCAAACATGGACAAGTGCAGACAGACTGGCCTTTGGTGCGCCTTTGGCATGCCAGAGGTACACCTGCTGCGCGTGGCTGCCAATAAGTAGTGTGTGTGGGGCTGGAAAGCAGGGAGGCGAGAAACATGGGGAGCAGGAAAGTGGGACTGGAGGTGTTGGGTCACAGGGATCACAGCGGGAGGGGCAAAGCGCAGCAAAAGGTTGCAAGACAAAAAAGAGGAAAAGAGGGAAAAGTGCCAAAAAAGTGAAAAGGGACTGAAATAAAATGCAGACAATGCCAGAAAAAAAGAGAGACAGAGGGCAGTCCAGCAGCAGAGCAGAGATGCACTACCACTAGGCCACCAGTGATGCGGGAGAAAAGCATTAAAAAGCAGAAAAAAGTGGAGGGAAAGGCAGACAAACACAGAGAAAAAGAGAGATAGAGGGTAGTCCAGCAGTAGCGTAGTGATGCTCTACCACTAGGCCAGCAGGGATGTGGGAGAACAACAGTAAAAGTCAGAAAAAAGCATAGAGAAAGGAAGAATAAAGCAGAGAAAATTTTGAGACACAGGGCAGTCCAGCAGCAGAGCAGATACGCTCTACCACTAGACAACCAGGGATGATGTGCCGGTGAGTTCCTGCGGGTGGAGGAGGGTCTTGAAATACTGACCTGAGTTTGAAGCAAGGTGAAGTAATACCGTTCTGATGCCTTTTTGCCTTAATTCGACTAGCGTGCTTGGTTGACGACGGAGGTACATGTGAACCTCGGGGACATGCAAGTTAGACTTCATTCCCTTTGTGGATGTTTTTTGCGCGTGGCAGAGTAGGATAGCATTTGTGAGGTGCTGCAGATTGATGCTGTTATTAATCTATTTTAGTTTTTTAGGGTAATTGACGATGCCACTGTTTGTTATTTGATCATTCAGGCTTTTGGATTACTGGTGTGGCGAGACATAGGATATACAGACAAGCACAGGCTGTGTTTAGCAGAGGAATTCTTACTCGCTGTTTACCTGGAGCGATTTAGATCCATTACCAAGATTATAGCTCCTGGATACCATAGCTGGAACTGGGCTGGGAGATTTGTGAAACTATGCTGTGGTATGTATAGCTTCATGCCCCGCTTAGCTGTTGAAATTGGCAAGCTTAGCACGGCACTATTGGTGTATGCACAGGGATGAAGGAGTTGTGGTATTGAATGTGTGCATAAAAGAGTAGATTCACTTGGTGATGGTGTGACTATGAACACGTTTTTTCCTTTCGGTGTGTAAATATAACAAGATACCAAAACCTTGAGGAACCTTCTCTCTTTGTAGTGGTAGGGGCACCCTTGGGTGCCTGTGTCCGTGAAGTCCACTGTCGTGTTTTTTACATTATACTTTAGAAGGATGTATCTATTTATTATGTTATTTCGTTTTTGTTCTAGGTAAATTATTATGATTTTTTGATGCCCATTGTCCTGATGAGGCCTAAAACTGCTTGACAGGCCGAAACGCGTCGACAGTTATCACCAATTTCGACACCCTCTTGATTTTGAAATTTCTTGGACACAATCCCTAGGAGTACAATTTGATTAGAAGCCATAAAGACATTGATTATTTCTTCCTATGCTCCTTGATATTTTGGTGTTCGAAAAGGAATTAAGGCCAGAAAAGACATTGCCAGTATTTTCCTTGTATATAATTAATTGGGCTTCATACATAACCGAAGGAGTAAGGGTTAACAAGAAGAAATTTTGATTTTGTTGATTGTTTTCTCACAAGATTAAATATTGTTTGACTAGTTGATTTGTACATATGACAAAAAAATGAAAAAGGACTTTTAAAAGAAAGTTACAAATCATAACTACTGTTTGTGTATCTTTTTTTCAGTTGGTGTTAATAGCCACTAGATGAACGTTATAATATTATGATAGATTGATTCTGTACAATTCATAATGTTTTGAGACAGATAATTTGTAGTATCTGTCCCTGCTAATAACTTTTCTTTAAGTAAAATACCGTTGGCATCACTTGTCTTTAGTTAATTATATTTTACCCAGATGCCTATTGGTTTATCGGGTACCCCCTGTTGTTAATAATGATGGTGTTCAGGGGCAGCAGCTACCAGGCAGAGCTGCTTAAAGAAGGGAGTAGCCCACTGAAAGGTTAGAGGCAATGTGTAAAGTATTTATGCATCACTCAAACAGTAATAAAAAGAAAATACAAAAAAATTCTCAAACCAACTTAGAAAAAATAAAGTACATATTAATTTATAAACTGACACTAAACGGCAACAATCCAATACGTTGAACTGAAGATATGAGTTTTTAAATACATAGGTAAAAATAGCTCCAAGAGGCATGAAGCGCCAACTGCAGGCATCTGGTTGCGCTGGACCTGGGCAAAGTCACAAGATTGGGCTGACTGCGATAAAGCAAGGGCTGGATAAAGGACCAGGTTCGTCGGCTCTGTGTCACTCTGCGTCAGATCTGGGGAAACCTTTAGTTAGGCAGGGTGACAAGCGCTCATCCTCCAGTCAATGGTAATGAACCCTGAGGACAGCACTTGGGGACCAGGACTCCCTCCCACAGAGTTCATCAGGGGGAAAGACGTCAGATTCAGTTGGGTTGGGTCAGCTGAGAGGCAGGAAAGGCCTATGCAAACTTGTTGTATGCCTGTAGTTCACACATGAGGTTAGCCAACTGACGCTGGAGGTTACCTCTGGGGGCCTGGGTTAAAAGCAGATAGTTCCAGTCTTCCTTCAGGATTCAGACAGCAGGGCAGTCCTTCTTCTTAGTCTTCACAGGTCAAAGATTGTTCTGATTTCAGGTTCTGGGGATGCCGTTTGTATTCCCAGTGGCAGCCTGTAGTTGGGAGATATCCCTTTGTCTAACTCTAAAACTGGTTATGGTCAGTTCTCTTTCTTCTGGGATTGACTCCAGCCTGGCCAGTGAAACAAGGAGTGGGGGACAGGCATGGTGTTAGGTTCTTCTTTGAGGGTCAGGCAATTACCCTTTGAAGTGTAATCAGGGCAAGGGCACAGTTCCGCACCACCAACCTCGCAGGAAGACTCACTCCTCTTCACACCCAATCCCTTTGTCCATTGTCTAGGAGGAATAAACATCTCATTCTGGGGGGCATCAGGGGTCAGGTAACAGGTTGGATCTCATATTACTCTGGAATGGAGGCTGTGAAATATTTTTCTAGATGCTCCAAAACTGAATTTAGGTCTTATTAAATGTAATTGTCTAAACCAGTGAAAAACTAATTACCATGCACCCTGCTCTATTAGCATTTAGGTCCTTTCTGAGGGGTAACGTCTGGCATTAGGAAAGGTTTAGGCCTGGCAAAAGGTATATTTTGCTAGGTTGAAATGATAGATTTAAAACTGCAAGAGCATCCATGAGACATACTTTACAGTGCTACTTTAGTGGATTGAAAAATGAGTGTTGCATCCTACTTGTAGCCTTTATTTTGTAGGCTCTTGATTCATGTAATACCATATACTGGGAACTTACAAGTACATTAAATGTGCCAATTAGGTGAATGACAAATTTACCATGTTGAGAAGGGAGACCACAAGCACTTTACCTCTGGTTAGAAGGGGTGAAGTGCACAGAGTTCTAATGCCAACAAAAATACGTTTATCAAAAAAAGGCAAAAATCAGGAGGAAGACCATTCAAAAGATCGGAATTTCTAACAATAGTCCAATTACATTCTTTGATCCTGCACTAAAAAACATGAAATTGCAGTGGAAGTTAGCTATGAATGAATGACTCTAGAGAGTGTGTTGGGTAGTTTCAGAAAGAAAATCACTGAATGTATTGTAACATTAAGAACAATTCCTAACAAAGTGTTAGTTAGTTGCTGTCATACAAACATCAAGGCATAAAAAAGGTAGATAATTATGAAAACACTGAAGGCATATATCTAGTCCAGAGGCTCAAATTTGTTCTGTAATTAGTAGCTGAGGAACGGTTTGATCTGTATATCAGCGAGGTTGTGTTAAACCACTGTATTAGTTTAGATTATAAAGCTCTTGGTTACTCCAACAGAGTGTCCCCGCGCTGAGACATCTCAGCCTAACCACAGCGCCCTATCCCCTCCAGAAAGCCCCAGATCCTAACATAGACAGTCTAACCGCAGCAGCAGCACTTAACACCAATCCCCAGGTGACGACAGGAAGAGCCAAGTTTTTCGTTTTCTGTGAAACATCGCTTCGGATGGATGCATCCTCAGTTCCAAAGGCAGTTTGTTCCAGGCTTTACCTGCTAAGAAGCTAAAGGATCTGCCTCCCAGAACTACTTTTTGGACTTTGGCACCACCAACTTAGCAGCACCCATAGACCTAAGATTCCAGGTGGGTCTGTAGGAGGTAAGTGGAAGGCGCAGAAACCTAGGCTATTTCTCATTATAGATCCTGTGGCAGAAACATAAGACTTTAAAAGTGACTCTTGCCTGTACAGGTAGCCAGTATAACTCCCTCAAAGCAGCCCCCAATGAGGCATGCCTCAGAATATTCAATATCATTTAGGCCGCTGCATTTTGGAGCTTTTGCAGTATATTCAAATTGCCTTTTGTAAACCCTAAATAGAGGATGTTACAGCAGTCCGAACGAGATTTAACCAGGGCCTGCACAATAGTCCTCTTGGCATCTAATCGGAGGATATCTAGGATTTTACCTAGCATTCTTCATGATTTGATTTTATAATTTATACAGCTCACGGATGTCCGGGAGCGTCTTGGCGCTAGGGACAGTAGGACAGTATCATTATAGTGCCAGTTATGCGCCATGTCTATTTGTGAAGAGCCAGGTCTTCAAAGCTCTTCTAAATGACATAAGCGACGTACTGCTCTTGATAGGGATCGGGAGGAGGTTCCATATTTTAATTGTTCCCACTAGGAAACTTCTTCCTCCCCATCGGACCTGCTTGAACCTGGGTGTTTGTAGCAGTTTAGAGTGAGCAGATCTTAGGCTCCTACCTGGTGTATACCATTTTAATGCTTAAAAGGCCAGGCATTGAAATTAAAAAATAATCCTTAGGTGACCTGCTTGAACCTGGGTGTTTGTAGCAGTTTAGAGTGAGCAGATCTTAGGCTCCTACCTGGTGTATACCATTTTAATGCTTAAAAGGCCAGGCATTGAAATTAAAAAATAATCCTTAGGTGACCGCCTCATGTGTGGGGATGTCAAGTATCAATCTGGCTGCTGCATTCTGCAATCTTTGCAGTTTCAGTAGCAGTTGTGATTGCAACCCTACATAGAGAGCATTGCATTAGTCCAGTCTGGACAAAGCAAGAGCTGTGAATAGTGTCTTCAATGCCTCATGAGGGATGAACGGAATAATTTTCCTAAACATTTTTATAATAAACCAAAAGGTAGAAGTTAGCTTATTGATCTGAGCATTAAATGTAAGCTTATCGTCGAAGACAAACCACAAGTTCTTAGCCTTAGAGACAGCGACCATAAGGAAGGGTTGGGTCCTAACAGCCTAACTTCTGTCTTCTCACCGTTTAACTTTAGACAGTTGGCCTGCATCCATTCATTCACCTGCGTCATGCAGTGATTAAAACGGTCAGCTGTCTCTTCCAAATTATTTGAGACCAACACCACCACCTGTGTGTCGTCAGCATACGAGATAGCGGAGAACCCACACTGTCTAATAATAGAGGCAAGTGGCGCCCCATATAGATTAAAAAGTGTGGGGCTAAGTGAGGACCCCTGGGGTACCTCACATGGCAATTTGAATAATTTGGAGACAGCATCTCCCAATTCCACCAAGAAGGTTCTGTCTGCTAGATATGGAGACAGAAGCTTTAATGAGGAATCATTAAGCCCCATCTCTGCTAGACTACTGGCTAAAACCTCATGATTGACGGTGTCTAAGGCCGCTGAAAGATATAACAAGATCAAGGCGGCCTTCGCCCTGCATCAAGGATTATCCTGAGTTCCTCAGCTGCCATAACTAGCGCCGTCTCTGTCCCATGACTCTCCCTGAACTCATATTGTGAATTGTCCAGAAGGTTCTCTTTGTTAATAAATTCTGTGAGCTGGGTATTGAGCAGCTGCTCTAAAATCTTAGATGCATTAGGTTCTTAGAATGCCAAAGCAGAGCTGATATTTGACTGGTAAACAATAAGGTGTCATCAAACTAGACTCCCAAGTTTTTAATCTTCGGTTTGGGAGTCCGGGTTAGCCCTAGTTTTTCCGGCCACCACATATGCAACCAGATGGAGGGCTGTTTGCCGATTACCATAACCTCTGTTTTGCCTGCATTTAATTGTAGGCAACTGAACTTCATCCAGCTCGCTAAATCAGTCAGGCAGGCTTTAAATTGATGCTGCTTCTACATTCTTTTGCTCTAATGTGACAATCAACTGAGTGTCATAAGCATATGACACCAGTTTCACTCCATGTTTCACTACAATATCTGCCAGTGGGCACATATACACCTTAAATAGCGTTGGACTGAGGGCGGAACCCTATGGTACCCCTTAGGATAGAGGACATATCTCGGACTCAAAGGGCCGTTGTAGCACCTTGAAGGATCTGTTCTGTAGGAAGGGTTTAATCCACTCCCATGTACTCTCTCTGAACCCAATCTCCCAGAGCTGCTCCCAAAGAAGGCTGTGGGAGACAGTATTGAACGCCGCACTCAGATCTAACAATATTAATGCTGCTGGCCTTCACTCATCTGCTGCGATTTTTAGTGCCTCTGAGGCCAGGAGTAGAGCCAACTCGGTGTTGTGAAATGCTCTAAAACCAGATTGAGTTTCATGGAGCATGGAGTACCTGTTTTTCCTCCATGAACATAGTAAATTGAATATTCAAGAATTTTTCTGCAATTTTTACAAATACAGGAAGCAGAGATACTGGTCTCAGATTTTCTGGGAGTGCAGGATCTAAAGATGTTTTTTTTTTAAACGGCACCACCATAGTGTGCTTCCAATTATTTGGAACCTGCCATATGTCAAAGGACATATTCAGCAGGTTTATGAGCAACGATGCAATCACTTCCCTCCCTCGTAGGAGCACATTTGGAGGGATCGCATCCATGGGGGAACCCAATTTGACTACTACCCTGAATTAGAGAACGTCCATTTCTGCTGGTGGGTGGAAAATAAAATTTCCCTCACCTAATGTTTCATTTTTTGAAGGAACAAAGACATAATTCCTACTGGTTTCAGGAAAGGTGGGATATATTTTCTCAATATTTCCCAGGAATAAACTTGCTACTCGATTACAGTAATCTGTGGAAGCCAGCAGAACCGCTGTGACGTGCTCTAAGGACGTGAGTTGTTTGATGATGCTAAAGATGTTTTTTGGGCTGTTTTTAGCAGATTCAAATTTCTCCGTATAGAACTCCCTGCGCGTTCTCCTAATTTGTTTGTGACATAACTTAAGCGCCTTACAATATTTTTGCTTTTCTTTGTCTGATAGTTCACCCTCCAGCAGCGTTCGAGACGTTTACACTCTTTTTTTAGACAGTGCTAATTCCTCTGAGAACCATTCCGCTAAGGGATTTAAGTTCGCACTCTTGCAGGGTTTCATTGGTGTTACAGAATCCACTGCCTCCTTAAGGCAGCCGGAAATTTGTTTATCTGCCTTCGGAGCTTCTGCATCTAATTCCAGTGCACTCAAGGCCAATTTATCCTTAAAGGCTTCAGGAGTGAGTAGTTCCCATTTCCGAGCCATTGCAGGCTCCGACCATTGTCTCACTTTACTAAAAACCTTAATAGGGTTCTTTATCCTAAATGGGAGGATCGAGTTGTCAGACCATACTATAGGCATAGGTGGCAGAGCTTCTACTTGCATGCTATCTGAAGAAATATTATCTAAAATATGACCCTTACTATGCGTAGGAGAATTAGCAAACTGGATAACTTAAAATTTCCTGAAAGAGGCATTCCTAACAACTTAGAAATCTTTCCAATTCCTGCTGAGTTGGATGCCTATGAGAGTATATTCCCCCAGACGGTGCGCCATTTACAAACTATAGTACGAATATTGCCAAAAACTGCAAGGTTACCACCAACAGAGTTACTGAAAGGCCTAAAAGTGAAAGTAGTATATCTTGCACTAGACTTGGAGAATAACATTGAAACTGTTGCTGTAGCCCCAGATTTTGAAGAACTATTAGTGGTTTGGAGTAACAGTATGACAATAAAGTGCAAAACAATTGACAGGAATTTATTAAGATAGTTAAGATGAAAAAAACCTTACAATATTTGAAAGTAGAAAAAAATATATTGATGTAATGCATACTGAGTTCACTGGGCACACAGGCTTCAAAGTCTAAACAAATGTGGTCAGTGTAAAAGAGTAGTATCTGCTAAAAAGAAGAAGTTTATTAACATTACAGTTAGGCGTGGGCAACATTTTTTAAACGCTATTGTAATCCAAATAATTTCGGTAAGTTTGTGTTACTCTTGTGCAAAATTCCTGAAAATTATGGGGCATATTATCAAGCAGGGCGTTAAAAATAATCGCCGCTTCAGCAGCAGAAAACTGCTGCTAAAGCGGTGATAGTGGGCTTGATAATATGCCCTTGTGAATTCCCATAGAAGCCCATGTTCTGGTGTGAACATGGACTTCTATTGGAATTCTCCAGGGCATATTATCAAGCCCATTATCTCCGCTTTAGCTGCAGTTTTCTGCTGCTAAAACAGCAATAATTTTAACGCCCTGCTTGATAATATGTCCGTATGTGATTATGCCGGTTCACTTATTTCTGAGTCATTTGAGACAAAAATGCATACCCAAGAACATAGGAACAGAGCGGGAGCAGCTGCTAACTGGTGCTATTGCTGTTCTGCTGCATTTAGCACTCTTCTTAATGCAACATGCATCCTCAGGTTTGTTTTGGATGAACGGGTGCATTTTGTGCAAAGAAAATAGTGCTAAATGCAGGGGTCCATTCCTTATGTAATCCCTTGAAATCTCATGTAATTTTGAGTGAATAGGCTACCCCCAATCCAAATGATGCCATTCTCACTCTGTACTGCTGAGATGTGATGGGTGATGTGTTAAGATTATATCAAATGAAGCGAGCAAAAGGAGAGCGCATCATTGAAACATTCATATACAGGAAGACCTAGTACACCACATATATTAACTATCTAACCTACTTCAGGTCATTGTTTTTTTGGTGTAAACTTGTTAACCCAGTGTGATATTAATCCTACACTAAAATTGTCTACTATAATCTTGTTATACAAGATGGACTCTATTATCCCTCTTGTAATGTTAAGCACTCTGATACCTAAGGGCCTTCATCGCGCTATAGAAAACTGTTTAATAAATAAATAAATCAATACATTGTGTTGAAAAACAGGTAAGAAGCTATTGTTTTCTGCTTCTCTTTCCAACTGGAGAGGGGGGTTGATATGATGATCGTCAAGTTCAGACTTGTGCTTCAGAGTACAGACTGTATTCTGAAGATCTATGATTTAGACAAAAAATTGCATATTTGTTTCATCTTCGGTTTGAAAGTGAACTGGCTGTTGTGTGCTCTGCTGTAGCACATGTACTCAATACAGAAACATAATTCCTCAAATTGAGTGGCTGACACTTTCTGGAAAAGTGTAGGGAAAAGATGAATTTCTTGAGTGAAACCTCATGAATATAATGGCATGTTTTAATACAGTACAAAGGATTACTGGTTCTGTCGGCATGCTGAGCTAAATCAGATGTTGGGTACCTTAGGTGAAACTTTCTGGTTCCTAATTCAGAGTTGTTCTCAGTAAACTCAGAATAATCTCCACGACATCTTCAGGCAAACTAACTTAACCAGTTCTGGAATCCATTTTAAAACACCTGGAAACTGTGCTCCATGGATTTGGCTAATGCTTATAAGGATTTCAGCTGCAACTACAAAAAAACCTCCTCTAGATAAGGTCATTGACTACTTTTGGAGGAAAGAATACCAAAGTATAAAGGTGCACTGAAATTCAGACAGGATACTGATGAGTTAGTATTGTTATTCATTGAGCAGTATGTTACTTGTCAGATTCCAACTGAGTCTAACAAGGCAGCAAGTGTTGCGATCTCAGTCCCACAGATGTGCAAAGTACTTTTCATCACAAAAGACAAAGGTAAATATTATACAGGCCTTGATTTGGATTCGCTACACATGTCCTCTATAAAAGAAGAATGAACAGTGTCACACAGACACAGGGCCCTGGCAAATATCCTAAGAATGCCTACATTAATAGAAATGAGGTTTCCATACTAATTATTGACTATAACACTGTCATTTTATCTATGTGTAATGCAAATATGGACATTCATGTTTTTTAATCTGTCACTTAGTACATAACAATGTCTGAAAAGACTGAAATGAGAAACATACGGGAAGAGATCTCAGCAGATAAATCGCTGAGTAAAAACCTATATAGCTACAGTTTAGAGATGCCTTCCCATAGAGAACTCAGTTATATCAAAACATGCAACAGATTGAGATCTGTCAATTTATATGGTAAAAGCAAATCTATCTTTTGAGTTCGTTAGACCCTGTTTCAACATAGAAAAGCCTACTGAAGTAATTCCCAGAGATGCTGTATCTTTCTTCATTCTTATAGCACTGAGATTATAAAAACTAGAATGATACAACGTTATTATCTGACCCAGAGTGTTCATTTAGAGACCTGGGTCTGTACAAAGTAGTTCAGTCCTACACATACAGAAACAATGTGGAACAAAGCATTGAAGTTTGCAGATTTGCTGTCTCTATTTGTAACTAGTGTGATGGGGCAGAAACTTCAATTAACAAACTTAGTGACAAAAGAAATGATTCTGACAACATTTTACACAAATGATGGCAAACAACTGTTAAAGTTTCACATTATTGAAAAGTGACCTGCAACCGTGATTCAGATACTGCATCGTAAAAGCATGAAGATGAGAAGATAGTTTGAGATATTTTGTACTTAAATTCAATAGACATGGTGATTAAACAAGTACTAATAGTTTTGATTTTTATAATTATGAATATGATAATTAATAAGACTAAAGAGAATAAATGAGAAATAGATCGATTTCCATGAAGAACTGCAAAAATGTTAGCTCATGTTATAACGTGTGCACTTGAAAATTACAAAAGAAAAGTAGGTGCTACACAGTTTTGTTTGTGTTTTTTTAAAACTTTCTCTAAATGCGTATATATGCAAACCCTGAATAACATCAATATGGTGAGATTAATAGATGTTTTATTATACATGAAACATTGATGTTTGCAAAGAAATTTATGATCAATTTTCTGTACTTACATGTATTAATATTACTCAGAACTGAAATGTTTTTTAATGTTTTTTGAAGTTATATGTTAGTCTCCTATTAAGGGGTGATTTACAATTTAACATGGTTACCGTCGTTTATTAGCTCAATCTCATGTAGATCTTATATTTTACTTTCCCTTCCAGTGAAGACATAGACTGAATGTTTCAAAGCCCTTTGGCCAATTTATCCAAATTGCAAAATGTATTTGAATCAAAAACTGTTTCCTTTGACATCCTTTGGGCAAAATGGTACGATTTAATCAATATCAATATCAATATAGCTTTATTCGATTTTGATGAAAAAAAATCATAAAAGCGTACAGTTCAAAACAGTGATCAATAAAAACATACATACAATAATACATAATATCTACATGTTAAAAAACTTTTACCCAACCCGTGGGGATAAGTTACTTAATTGTAACGTACTATACACAGGTCAAGATTTGATCAACCAACAATTAATAAAAGTTCCAGTACTTAGGACTATAGAGCAAGGATTCCTGACGGTTATGAGTAGGAAAACTTCTGCCCATTAACATGTTGGACCCTGACTTTAGACTGGATTTGGGGTACCACGACATTCTGGGGTAGAAATCATGCAAGTCCCAGACGGAGATTGGGCTGTTTCCCACTTGAGGTGCGCAGGTACACAGGTACGGGACAATGTTTCTCTGCCTGAATCTAACAAGAACTAGGTCACCCACAATATATTTTTGGAGGGAACCCAGCCAGCCCACCCTTCTAACACTCATTATTGGGCCCACAAGGTTGGGTGGCAAGGGTCTATTGGTGATCAGCCAAAATTTGACCTTGTTCAGCAGGTCGTGTTGTCTCTCGATATTGCCTGGGGGAAGTTCTGGTACTCCTGCGAGGACACAGACAAAAGGAGCTGCCTCCCGGGGGAGGTGGATGGAAGTAACTTTGTTATAGTGTGCTCTAGGAGCAACAGGTTGCGAGACAGTAAGTGTAGAGGAGGGTCTGCGAAGTATTAGGGCTGGTACATTGGAGGCTTGTGGTTGGGTTAAGTCTCTTATGACTTGCGTGGTTGGCTTTGGGTCTTTCGAGGTGAAGGTGGATCAGGACATTTGGGTGTTACAGTACTTTTGTTAGCTGGAAAGGTGGACTTGGTGGACTTGATGGTTTCTTCCAGTCCCGTCAGCCTATCCCCTAATGTGGTTATTTTGTCTAACAGTGGTGTTATGAGAGAGCTGACCAGATGATCAATAAGGGATAATAGATCCTTCTGAAAAGAAGATGGTAGAACAACTAGTTTCTCCGCAGTCTCCGGAATCATGGATAGGTTGCTTACAGGAAGTGTAGGGCTTAAGCACAATTTAGGTTGATTCCCCATGTTATTTGCCCCATTACAATTCCTTATAGCGGATAAGGAGTCATGATTAACGGGCCTTTGGATGTTTTGGATGTTATCTTCATTAGATAATGGGAGGGGTTGCAAAGAGCTGGCAGCCTCGGGTGATGCACAAAAGCTTTCAGTAAGGAACGGCGAATCCACAAAAACATGTGTGGTTTTGCATAGGAAGTTTAACTCATCTAGCCACGAGGGCGCTTGGTCCACGTTTACTGGTTGTAAGGTCTCAATGGGCATTGTAGTGTTATCCCCCTTGAAAGACATAATGTGGTGTCAGTCCTAGGACAGAGGCAAAGTCAATAGATAATACGGTGAAATAATGCAGATGTGGTTTATCTCGTATTTTCCTGGACTCACGAAATCAAGGTGAACGGCCCCGTCCCATCCTCCTTAGGCCTCTGAGGGCCCGCCCTTTGCCCGGGCTTAGCCCGGCGCCGACCCGCGCGCGATCCCGCGACGCGGATGCTGGAGTCCTTTTGAAGCGCCTCCTGGCGCAGGAAATCCGTGTGGCGGCGTGTTCCGCCGCTAGGGCTTCTGGGTAGTGTAGTTCCGGGCCGGTTACGCCCCCCTCGCACTGGGGCCGCTGGTCTGGGATTGCGGCGGCAGAGGGGAGCGTTGGAGCTGCGCTGCACTGGACCACCAAGGTATGCCCCCCAAAGGATTTTGATTCTCCCCGCTCCACTGATGCTGGAGTCCTTTTGAAGCGCCTCCTGGCGCAGGAAATCCGCGTGGTGGCGTGTTCCGCCACTAGGGTTACTGGGTAGTGTAGTTCCGGGCCGGTTACGCCCTCCTCGCACTGCGGCCGCTGGTCTGGGATTGCGGCAGCAGAGGGGAGCGTTGGAGCTGCGCTGCACTGGACCACCAAGGTATGCCCCCCAAAGGATTTTGATTCCCCCCGCTCCACCGATGCTGGAGTCCTTTTGAAGCGCCTCCTGGCGCAGGAAATCCGTGTGGCGGCGTGTTCCACCGCTAGGGCTTCTGGGTAGTGTATTTCCGGGCCGGTTACGCCCCCCTCGCACTGCGGCCGCTGGTCTGGGATTGCGGCGGCAGAGGGGAGCGTTGGAGCTGCGCTGCACTGGACCACCAAGGTATGCCCCCCAAAGGATTTTGATTCCCCCCGCTCCACCGATGCTGGAGTCCTTTTGAAGCACCTCCTGGCGCAGGAAATCCGTGTGGCGGCGTGTTCCGCCGCTAGGGCTTCTGGGTAGTGTAGTTCCGGGCCGGTTACGCCCCCTCGCACTGCGGCCGCTGGTCTGGGATTGCGGTGGCAGAGGGGAGCGTTGGAGCTGCGCTGCACTGGACCACCAAGGTATGCCCCTCAAAGGATTTTGATTCCCCCCGCTCCACCGATGCTGGAGTCCTTTTGAAGCGCCTCCTGGCGCAGGAAATCCATGTGGCGGCGTGTTCCGCCGCTAGGGCTTCTGGGTAGTGTAGTTCCGGGCCGGTTACGCCCCCCTCGCACTGCGGCCGCTGGTCTGGGATTGCGGCGGAAGAGGGGAGCGTTGGAGGTGCGCTGCACTGGACCACCAAGGTATGCCCCCAAAAGGATTTTGATTTAATCAAATTAGCAACATCCTAGAACAGCTGCTTGGGAAAGTGAATTGTTGGACTCCAGCAATATTCTTCTGAAATATTTCATTTTTCATCGCCTACATGACTTAAGGGAACTGCTTTACTTAATTATTCTGCGTTTGTATCTTCTTCCCTACTACTTCCCCCTCGTCTCATTCTGATTGTCCAATGGAAACCAAGTGGTCTGCCATTTTGTGAAACCAGAGGGTGTCACACCGGAAAGTATGAAGTATAATTGATAACATTTTGGAATGAGGAGGTGTGTGGAGAGCGTGAGGGAGTGAGTGTGACAATGACACCTTGGACATCTGAGGTCTGAAGCAACTTGTGATGTAACACTGCAATTTGCTGCTGACGAGTGTGCTAGTGCAGTTTGACTCTTTTGGCTGAAGGGTTCATGTCATTCTGCTGTGTCTTTGCTGTAGCAAAGATAGACTTTAATAAACTGGAATTCTTCACTTGGAACTTTGCTGAACTTTTCTGAGGGTTTTTTATGATGCTTGACTGATTTGCCTATAGACATGTATACTGTATGAGTCCAAACCTGCCTCGGCTGAGGAAGATTTGTCTTCATCTTTGAAATTACAGACAACTGATATTATTTAAGTAAATCCCTTACTAATTTGATATTTAGGGATGTATGCTATTCTATTTTTAATGTTCATGGTCTGAACTCTAAAAATATCAACTAAAATCATCTTTTTCTGTCTCATCATTTTGTGGGTAAATCATAGGAATTCTAATTATTTAACAATTACTGCAGAGTATTATTGACTGTAAAAAGTTGATAATAACGATAGCAGTTATCCTATTCTTGGTCCTCATTGGATAATTGCTCATCCTCCAAATACCAAGTCCCTAGCAGTTCAGAACAAGATCCATTGGAGGACGAAGTTGAGAGTAATAGGTAGCAAGTGGTTCGAGATAAAGAATATGAACTATTTATATAGTGGTTTGTGATACAAAAATACTTTTGGGACCAGTGGACGCTACAACAATTTTTTACACACACAAATGAGATTCTCATCAACCATTGCAAGCTCAGTTTCCAAAGTCAAGATAAAAAAGAATTCTTTTTCTACTTGACTCTTCTGCAACTCTTTAAACCTTCGGGTATTGCAGAAGAACTGTTAAGTCAATATGACTGCTATAAAGATGCTACCAATGCAATGAAAGACCACATTTAGGTCGATTAGGATGGCGGACGGAAACGGGTACTGTCCGCCATGGTCGCGGCAAATTTACTCCCGCCCGCACCGCGGAGAATCCACGGTTGCGATTAGGATAGTCATATCAAGAAACTCCGACCGCGGCGGACGGATCACATCAAACACCGTCCGGGGCGGACGGAACACATCTAACACCGCCCCCGGAGGACATAACCAAATGAACACCCACCGCCGCGGACGGACATGACCGCGGAAACAGCCACATCTACCGCCATAACTGCGAAGACTCCGTGTCCGCGATTAGGATAACGCCGCCTGTACCACGGTACACACAGCCATCCACGTCCGCGGCGGAAAGAATGCAACGAGAAACAGTGCATCACTGCGGAAGGCCAACACGAACAACATCCCTAACGTCAAACCAATGACAAAAAGTGTTTCCGAAAGTAAATTGCAAACACACCAAAATGGACAACCCCCCCACCTGAAACGCCAACACCAATCACAAGCCACAATGACACCCCCCCAAGTACCCAATAATGCACACTAGTCAACACACCCACCTACCACCTGACTGCTAACAACCATTGAGACACGACTATAAAATGACACCCACCCACTACCACAATCCTTTGCATCACAGCATAGCTGCCAGCAAGAGGCCCAATACCAACCACCACCCTACCACACCCACCACACAAACACCCACCACACCATTCCTACACACCACACACCACACACCTGCACCCCCCAACTCACTCAACCCACACACTGAGCACAACACACCATGGCACCCAAAAAAAAACCTAAATTCACGGACACCGAGTTGAAGGTAATGGTCGATGAAATTGTCCGTGTTGAGCCCCACATATTCGGGGCCAAAGTCCAGCAGACCACTGTGGCGCAAAAAAATCACATGTGGGACAGAATTTTCAGTCGGGTGAATGCGTCAGGGACCGTGCCAAGGACAACGCACGAAATACAGAGGCGGTGGCATGACCGGAAAACCAGGGTGAAAGGCATCCGTGCCAAAAACCATGCGAGAGCCATTCACACTGGCGGCGGCACACCCCCGGAGCCCATACCCTACACCGATTGGGAGGAGAAGGTGCTGGTTATACTTCACCCAGAGAGCCTAGACGGACTTGAGGAAGGAGAAGAGGCTGGTAAGTACAAACCAAGCACCACGAACAGAACGACATGGTCAGCCTCACACAACTGAGAAGACACATCTCCCAGGCTCCAACCCATGCACGTCGGACACATACTCACCAAAATGGAAATGGCTACCAACAGGCCCCCATGTCCACAGGGAGGGCTGTGGTGGTGGGTTGGGTGTGTGAGAGGTCACCACTACAACTCCCAACAGGCCCCCATGTCCACAGGGAGGGCGGTGGTGGTGGGTGGGGTGTGTGAGAGGTCACCACTACAACTCCCAACAGGCCCCCATGTCCACAGGGTGGGCGGTGGTGGTGGGTGGTGTGTGTGAGAGGTCACCACTACAACTCCCAACAGGCCCCCATGTCCACAGGGAGGGCGGTGGTGGTGGGTGGGGTGTGTGAGAGGTCACCACTACAACTCCCAACAGGCCCCCATGTCCACAGGGAGGGCGGTGGTGGTGGGTGGGGTGTGTGAGAGGTCACCACTACAACTCCCAACAGGCCCCCATGTCCACAGGGAGGGCGGTGGTGGTGGGTGGGGTGTGTGCGACAGGACACTGTAATGTAATCAAATGGATATGAACATGTAATGTCCACAGTACTGATCTGCACAATCTTGTCCCTCAGGTGATCGTACTCTGACTGGTGAAACCAGCACCCGGCCGCAAGACTCGCCTCAGACCCATACCGGACTCTCTGGGTACGATGACACAGGCAGCTCTGGTGCGGAGGATGGTGCGGGCGCAAGCAGACAGCCAGGGCCATCTGGCTCACAGGAAATCCCGGCCCCGACAACCGTCACCCGTGTAACTCCAGCAACACCGGCCACAGTGATCTGCAGACTCCCCACCACCACCACCACCACCACCAGTACCACCACTTCTGCCTGTGCCACCCTGCCTAACCCACCGCACGACGCTGGGCCATCGGCCTCCCACCCAGGCAGGGAGATTGGGCCACAAAGGAGCGAGGCCAGGCCACATCAGCCAATCAGGAGATCCACACTCCGCCGCACTGAGGAAGGACACCCACCCCATCCTGTGGCAGAGTCACTTGAAGCCCTAGCCAGGTGCCAGGCTTCCTACGACCGTAGCCAGGAACAGGCAGATCGTGCCCACCAGGACTCGGTGGACAACACTAACATGTTGCGGGATATTTCGGGCTACCTTGGCCAGATAGTGGACATGATGGGCCAGCAGACAACAATGTGGAGGGAATGGATAGCCCGCAACAACCTCCCCCCCTCAACCAAGTGTCCAGAGCCCACGGCCAGCAACACCACTGCCACAGCCACCGCCACCGCCACCACCACTTGTGCCCCTGGCGACGGATGTGGCCCCTGAACAACCTGCCCCCCCCAGCTGACTGCGTTCCACCTCAAAGACGGAGGGGCCATCCGAGGCTGGAAGTGGGTGAGAGCAGTGTAGGTGCTCCATCCACACGGTCCAAGAGGGGCCGCCAATGACTCTGACACTGCCTGAGCCAGCCATTCACCCTGCCAACTATCCTGTCCCACATAGCCAATCATTGCCACAGGTCTGCTGGACTAGCCTGACACCACCCAATGTGGTGTCAGCATGGACATTTCATCTGCCATTACCTTCAACTCCAACTCCTCCACCCCACACTTACTTGTAAATATTCACCAGCACCAATGCACAACCTGTAAATAAATACCACTTACACACTCAATGATGTGTTGCCTCCATGTTTAATCACATGATTGCCTCAGAAACAGACGTAGCCAGGTGCAGGGATCCAAGTCGTACATAATCATGCCGCTGCGGGAGTGACCTAGGGAACATCAGAGACAGCAAACACACGTCAGGAAACATATTCACACCCATCACAACACACTGCACAGCAACATCCCACAAACCACACTCATCACTAAAGCATTGGATGAGAGGACACACATCATGGAGACTTGCATGTCCAAATAAATGAACACACACACATGCAAACATCACACAGCAGAACACACAGCTGATGCACACCACATCCACACAACACCAGCATACATACATAAGGCATTGTCAACCGGCACAAGAGGTAGTTACTCACATTCAAGGGAAGTAGCGATCAATGAGCTGCCGCCTCTGGTCCAGACCTTCCTCCTCACCACTATCCTCATCAGTCGACATGGGTGGGATGGGAGGCCGAGGAACTTCTTCGTCTTCAGGGTCCAAGAGCAGTTCAATGTCATTGCGCATGGCCAGGTTGTGGAGCATGCAGCAGGCAATCACGATCCTGCATACTTTGCCTGGTGAGTAAGGCAGGGCCCCTCCGGTCTTATCCAGGCACCGAAACCTAGACTTTAGCAGTCCAAAAGTACGTTCAACCACTCTACGTGTCCTTCCATGTGCATCATTGTAGCGCATTTCACCCGCTGTAGTAGGATTACGTATGGGACTGAGGAGCCAGGGCCGGTTTGGGTACGCAGAGTCGCCTATGTAGGGTGATGACAGACACAAATATCACTACCAGATTTGGTGGGTACCCCATGCCACACAGAAATCACAATAGTCCCCACAGCATACTCACCAACAAGCCACACATGACCGGGATGCAGATTTGCCATCATTTGGGGGACAATGCTGCTCCGCATGATGTGGGCGTCATGTGCGGAGCCTGGAAATCTTGCACACACATGGGAGATGATGTTGTTGGCCAGGCACACCACCTGCACATTCAGCGAATGGAAGTGCTTCCGATTCCTGTAAACCTGCTCACGTGCCCGTGGTGGAATGAGAGCGATATCTGTGCCATCAATGGAACCCATTACGTGTGGTATCTGGCCCAGTGCATAGAAGTCTGCTTCGACTGCTGCAACTCTTCCGGCCGTGGAAAATGGATGTAGTCATCCTTGTACAGCATCATATCTTTTAGAACATCCTGAAGTACCGTGCTGAACATGGACTGTGACATCCCCCCGGCATGTCCAACTGTGTACTGAAAGGTGCCAGTAGCAAAAAAGTGTAGTGCCACCATCACCTTTGCTGTGGGTGGAATGGAACCAGGATACATCCTTCGTGGCTGCAGATGAGGAGACAATTGGGCAACAAGCTCCATCAATCGACGTCGATCTAGCCTGAATTTTCTGATCACCTCCTCGTCAACCATATCCTCCAGCACAGTGTATGGCCGATGCACATTTGGAGCCCTCCTGTGTGGGAGAGAGATGTAACTTGAGTCAACTTACAAACGACGCATAGGTGTGCAACTCCATCACATGTAAGCCAACATTAGCAAGAAGAAAAAAGTTTTGGACAATGGTCATATGTGTGACATCTCTGAAAGTTACTACAATACGGAGTGGCCCATTAACAATGTGCAGCCACTTGCAACAGGAAGTGTGTCAACACGTACAATGCTACTTAGTCACATGTCAACATTACTGACAAGACGTGTGTCATGACCCTAATGTGTAGAAGCAACATCACAGACAACATGCAAGTGCATGCACACAAACGATAATGATACACACACACCATGTCATCATGCACCAATGCCAACAGCAATAATGGTGAGCATACGGTCATTACATGCATGGTGACACAACAGGCAACACACATACATTGAATGCATGTGTACCCCCACCATTGTAGTGATCTCGCATGAACCACACACTGACAACAGATTCAGAAGGTGGCGATACAGCCGTGATGTACTGTGTAGATGTGAAGATGTAAAAACGTCTGTAGAGTCACACCCGACGTCAACACGTCGACATGCACACCTGTTGCACATTGTGTGCCCACCGATGGGCATAGTATGGACACACATGGAATAGTGCATGACATATGAAGTTTCCCTATCACGCTCACAACCCTCATGACGCAACTGCAGACAACACACCACCACGGTGCAGCGTCTGACAATATACAATCATCGTCGCCGCCATGGCGGTGCACTGCTTCCGCTATTTCCGAATGGGCATACGCGGCCCGCGGCCCTCTCCCCATTGGCTGCATGTGCACGGACCGTCACGGTCACACATCGGCAACCGCATGTGCAAGCTTCCGGCACAGATGCTTCAGTTGCAACAATGTTCTATCACTGGCGCCACCATGGCGGTGCGCATATTCTGCGGGGGAGGTGCAGGCCTACACACCCTTTAGATGTAGTCAAAGGACATGGCAGTTCATGACCCCCCTTACAGTCACATTGCATCATCCACCGTACACCGGCCGGACCAGCCCGGCCTAGGACCGCCGTGCCGGCCATGTCCACAACAGCCGTGCCGGCCATGTCCACAACAGCCGTGCCGGCCATGTCCACAACCGCCGTGCCAGGCCCGGCCTGGGACCGCCGTGCCGGCCATGTCCACAACAGCCGTGCCGGCCATGTCAGCCACCGACAGGTGTTCACTCGCCTGGCACGGCGGTTGTGGACATGGCCGGCACGGCTATTGTGGACATGGCCGGCACGGCGGTCCCAGGCCGGGCCTGGCACGGCGGTTGTGGACATGGCCGGCCCGGCGGTTGTGGACATGGCCGGCACGGCGGTCCTAGGCCGGGCCTGGCACGGCGGTTGTGGACATGGCTGGCACGGCGGTCCTAGGCCGGGCCTGGCACGGCGGTTGTGGACATGGCCAGCACGGCGGTTGTGGACATGGCCGGCACGGCCGTCCTAGGCCGGGCCTGGCACGGCGGTTGTGGACATGGCCGGCACGGCGGTCCTAGGCCGGGCCTGGCACGGCGGTTGTGAACATGGCCGGCACGGCGGTCCTAGGCCGGGCCTGGCACGGCAGTTGTGGACATGGCCGGCACGCCTGTTGTGGACAGGGCCGGCACGGCGGTCCTAGGCCGGGCTGGTCCGGCCGGTGTATGGTGGATGATGCAATGTGACTGTAAGGGGGGTCATGAACTGCCATGTCCATTGACTACATCTAAAGGGTGTGTAGGCCTGCACCTCCCCCGCAGAATACGTGCACCGCCATGGTGGCGCCAGTGATAGAACATTGTTGCAACTGAAGCATCCGTGCCGGAAGCTTGCACATACGGTTGCAGATGTGTGACCGTGACGGTCCGTGCACATGCAGCCAATGGTAAGAGGGAACGCTGGCCGCGTATGGCCAATCGAAAGTAGCGGAAGCAGTGCACCGCAACACCAGGGCCAGTCATTGGCCCTTTTACGAACACGCATCCAGGGCTGACCAATTGCTTGCGACGTATGCCACTGACACGTGCTGAAGGCCCTATATATGTGTGATGTCAAAAAGCACACATCCTACCCTGGGTACCAGTGCTGCCGACTGCTGCCTGTGACCATCACCTCGACCTGCTGCTGCTGAGCTGACCGCCGACTGCTGCCTGTGACCATCACCTCGACCTGCTGTTGCTGAGCTGACCGCCGACTGCTGCCTGTGACCATCACCTCGACCTGCTTCTGCTGAGCTGACCGCCGACTGCTGCCTGTGACCATCACCTCGACCTGCTGTTGCTGAGCTGACCGCCGACTGCTGCCTGTGACCATCACCTCGACCTGCTGCTGCTGAGCTGACTGCCGACTGCTGCCTGTGACCATCACCTCGACCTGCTGTTGCTGAGCTGACCGCCGAATGCTGCCTGTGACTATCACCTCGACCTGCTTCTGCTGAGCTGACCGCCGACTGCTGCCTGTGACCATCACCTCGACCTGCTGTTGCTGAGCTGACCGCCGACTGCTGCCTGTGACCATCACCTCGACCTGCTGCTGCTGAGCTGACCGCCGACTGCTGCCTGTGACCATCACCTCGACCTGCTGCTGCTGAGCTGACCGCCGACTGCTGCCTGTGACCATCACCTCGACCTGCTGTTGCTGAGCTGACCGCCGACTGCTGCCTGTGACCATCACCTCGACCTGCTGCTGCTGAGCTGACCGCCGACTGCTGCCTGTGACCATCACCTCGACCTGCTGCTGCTGAGCCGACCGCCGACTGCTGCTCTAGTGCCATACTCCGTGATCTTGCCATGTCGAGAGTCAAAGAGATCCGGTCTCGTCCCTTCACCGCGGCGGAGCTTGATGTCCTCGTGGACGGTGTGCTCCGCAACTATGGACGGCTCTACGGCACACCCGGACAGGTGGTAAGGGCAGTGTGGGACATGTTGGTGTGCATGAGGTGGTCAATGACTCCTGGCTTCTGCAATCTCAGCTGTGTACTGTGGGCTCGACATATTATTAGGAGTGTGCATGGCTGCTGACAGATACGTGTTGCCCCTATCTGTGTGACAGGCCAACTGTCCACTGACTTGCACCCTTTTGTCTCCCATCATGGTAGGTCAAGCTGCACCTTCGCAAGGACGTGTGGAGGAGCATAGCACGTGATGTACGGGCATTGGGGGTGTGCAACAGACGACATACACACTGCCACAAACGCTGGGACGACATTTCCAGGCTGAGCAAGAAAGTACCGGAAGTGACACTGGGGATGATTCCAAGGACGCCACGTCTGGCCTGACGCTCCATGACCCCTCTCATGCACCGTATCATTGCTGTGACGCATCCTGACCTGTCCGAACGGCTGAGTGTGCATCAACAGCAAACTAGCGGTGAGCAGACTGTCTGTGTATGTTACTTGGGAGTGCAATGCATGTATTGGTGCCCAGACACAGTATTGACTTCCGTGGTGCATATGTATCGCTGCGATGCCATGTTGGTGCCATTGGGTGAGTGTAATTTGACGTACAGGTCCGGCATGTTGACACGCCACTTGCTTAGTAGTTGAGTATGTAAGCACATGCCGTAGTGGTCCGTGGACCCATGGCAAGACATGTGTGCAGATGTACGTGCTCCTGCCCTGTCCGCATGCTGTACATGTGTCACGACCACCAACGCTTATGTAATGTGAGGATGACTGGTAGAGGTGGGCCGTGTGCAGGATGGGGGCTAGAAGAACTTTGTCAGCAATGGAATTAGGGATTCCTTGGCCTTCTGTACGTGAGTGTGCCCATGACTTACACCTCTTTTCTGTGCATTTCAGCTTTGGCAGAGGGCACTCAGCCACAGACGGCGGAGATGAGTGGAGGCAATGCATCCGGATCAGACTTCGCGCACACGCAGACTGGCACAGAGGAGGGCAGCGCCGGAGAGGGGGACAGGACCGTCCCTGAGGACTCGCATGTGGAGACACCATCGTCCTCATCTTCCGACAGTCACGGTGAGCCAGCACTGTTGGCACAGACTGGGAGTGGGCAATCAACACCTTCGGTCGGGACACAGCACACAGGGCCCACAATGCTGCCAACTGCACCATGTACTGTTCGTGCACGCAGGAGTAGGGGGAGCAGAGTGGCGTTCGGTGCAGGCACCGCTGCCCCTGCCACGGTGACCCAAAATGCACTTTGTGCTGAGGCTGTTGATCTGCTGCGACAGCTGTGTGTGGGGCAGACCAATATGACAAATGCTTTCCAAGACCATGATAGGAAGTTGGGGCAGGTGGTGGCATTCATGGAAGGGATGCATGGCGATCTTGCTGGTCTACACAGGACAGTTCAGTCATTGGCAAGCAGTGTGTCGTCTGCCATTGTACAGTCGCATGGACAGGGTGCTACTTCTGTTTCCCCATCTACACCACTGGATGTCTCAGGGGGGAGTGAATATTCTGACCAGGACTGTAATACAGGTTATTGCACTAGAAGCAGCGTCAGACAGCACGTCAGGGCACGGAGGGCACAGACACCATCCCCTAGGTCTGCAAAATCTGTTAACAAAGACAACGTCAGATACACTGGAGTACACACACAGGATCCACAAGTGGTGTTGGGGGACATGCCTTCACATGCTACACAGGCATTCCACACAAAAGGTACTCCCAAGGCAAGGGATACTCCCAAGTCCATGGACACTCCCTTGGACAAGGACAGTCAGAGGACAAAGGCACCTCAAAGGAGCAGGGACACTCCCAAGGACAAGGTCAATACCAAGGAAGGGGCCACTCCCAAGGACAGGGACATGGACAGTCAGAAGACAAAGGCACCTCCTAAGAGCAGGGAGAGTCCCAAGGACAAGGTCAATACCAAGGAAGGGGCCACTCCCAAGGACAGGAACATGGACAGTCAGAAGACAAAGGCACCTCCTAAGAGCAGGGAGAGTCCCAAGGACAAGGTCAATACCAAGGAAGGGGCCACTCCCAAGGACAAGGACATGGACAGTCAAAAGACAAAGGCACCTCCTAAGAGCAGGGAGAGTCCCAAGGGCAGGCCCACAACAGAGGAAGGGGCCACTGCCAAGGACAGGGACAAGGACAGTCAAAAGACAAAGGCACCTCCTAAGATCAGGGGGAGTCCCAAGGGCAGGCCCACAACAGAGCAAGGGCCATCACCCAAGGGCAGTGACACACACAGAGAGAAGGTGTCTTCTGGAGACAGGTACACCACAGACGACAAGTCTGCTGCCAGGAACAGGGCACCGTCCAGGGCACAGGGAAAGTCCAGAGTCAACACTCCTCCTACGGATAAGGCACATCCTAGGGACAAGGCTTCTCCCATGGACACTGGCGCAATCAAGGACAGGCATACATCACCCCTGGCTGCACCGAGGCTGATGTTGTTGAAGGAACGGAAAACAGATGTCACCGCGGCGGAGTACCCCCATACCTCCACTCCCATCCAGGCCAGTCAGAAGCAGAGGAGGGAGTCCCCTGTTGTTGCATCCCCCATTACACATGATTCTGAGTCCAGGCGGCAGGCACACAGCAAACGACAAGCAGGCTCCAGCCCGTCCCCAGAAAGCCGATCCCCGGAAGCAGATGCTCCACCTATGGTGGGTGATATTTATTTTGAGTCCCCACCACTTGCCAGTCCTGTCCTGTCCAGGGTGCACTCACATATCCCTAAGAAATGCAGACACACACCATTGACACCTGCCCACCCCGATGTCGCTCAAGTACAGCTATGCCCAGCTCCCAGGGCCACCATGCCTCCTGGCCCATACAGCCCTGTGGGTCATCATTTCAGTGGTCCCAGTGGCGCAGGTGCAGTTGACTCTCATGTGTGAGATAGTGGCACTGTGTCTGTTGTTTGCTGTCATGCATCATGTAGTAGCACAGTCTCAGTTGTGCCCTCTCCTGTTTCAGGTGCTGGCAGTGTGTCTGGGTATGTGGCCCATGTGTGTGTCACTCTGGCTGTGGCTGTGTCTCACACTCCTGTTTCTGGTGCTGGCAGTGTGTCTGGGTCTGTGGCCCATGTGTGTGTCACTCGGGCTGTGGCTGTGTCTCACACTCCTGTTTCTGGTGCTGGCAGTGTGTCTGGGTCTGTGGCCCATGTGTGTGTCACTCGGGCTGTGGCTGTGTCTCACACTCCTGTTTCTGGTGCTGGCAGTGTGTCCGAGGCAGGTAGTTCACGCAGTCCACCTGATTCTGTGATGTGAGGTGCTGTTCACTTCACTCACATGTTATTGCACATGGTGTGTACAATGTCCATTGATAACAGCCTTGCACTGTTGTGGTCCTTGGGACGGGTTGCTTGGAACACTTACTTGTGCTGCCTCTGATGTACCTGCTGTGTTGTCCACAATGCCCTGTTGATGCTCTGATACTGCATTCTGCCCTCTCACGTGCTGCCTCTGATGGACCTGTCCAGTGCAATGGACTGTTGATGCACTTTGCCCCTCTCACGTGCTGCCTCTGATGGACCTGTCCAGTACAATGGACAGTTGATGCACTTTGCCCTTCTCACGTGCTGCATCTGATGGACCTGCTGTGTTGTCCACAATGCCCTGTTGATGCTCTGATACTGCATTATGCCCTCTCCCATGCTGCCAATGATGTACCTGCTGTGTTGTCCACAATGCCCCGTTGATGCTCTGATACTGCATTCTGCCCTCTGTTGTGCTGCCAATGATGTACCTGCTGTGTTGTCCACAATGCCCTGTTGCTGTTCTGATACTGCATTCTGCCCTCTCTCGTGCTGCCTCTGATGGACCTGTCCAGTGCAATGGACTGTTGATGCACTTTGCCCCTCTCACGTGCTGCCTCTGATGGACCTGTCCAGTGCAATGGACTGTTGATGCACTTTGCCCCTCTCAAGTGCTGCCTCTGATGAACCTGCTGTGTTGTCCACAATGCCCTGTTGATGCTCTGATACTGCATTCTGCCCTCTCCCATGCTGCCAATGATGTACCTGCTGTGTTGTCCACAATGCCCTGTTGATGCTCTGATACTGCATTCTGCCCTCTGATGTGCTGCCAATGATGTACCTGCTGTGTTGTCCACAATGCCCTGTTGCTGTTCTGATACTGCATTCTGCCCTCTCACGTGCTGCCTCTGATGGACCTGTCCAGTACAATGGACTGTTGATGCACTTTGCCCCTCTCACGTGCTGCCTCTGATGGACCTGTCCAGTGCAATGGACTGTTGATGCACTTTGCCCCTCTCACGTGCTGCCTCTGATGGACCGGTCCAGTGCAATGGACTGTTGATGCACTTTGCCCCTCTCACGTGCTGCCTCTGATGGACCTGTCCAGTGCAATGGACTGTTGATGCACTTTGCCCCTCTCACGTGCTGCCTCTGATGGACCTGCTGTGTTGTCCACAATGCCCTGTTGATGCTCTGACACTGCATTCTGCCCTCTCCCATGCTGCCAATGATGTACCTGCTGTGTTGTCCACAATGCCCTGTTGATGCTCTGATACTGCATTCTGCCCACTCACGTGCTGCCTCTGATGGACCTGTCCAGTGCAATGGACTGTTGATGCACTTAGCCCCTCTCACGTGCTGCCTTTGATGGACCTGCTGTGTTGTCCACAATTCCCTGTTGCTGTTCTGATCCTGCATTCTGCCCACTCACGTGCTGCCTCTGATGGACCTGTCCAGTGCAATGGACTGTTGATGCACTTAGCCCCTCTCACGTGCTGCCTCTGATGGACCTGCTGTGTTGTCCACAATGCCCTGTTGCTGTTCAGATACTTCATTCTGCCCTCTCACGTGCTGCCTCTGATGGACCTGTCCAGTGCAATGGACTGTTGATGCACATTGCCCCTCTCACGTGCTGCCTCTGATGGACCTGCTGTGTTGTCCACAATGCCCTGTTGATGCTCTGATACTGCATTCTGCCCTCTCCCATGCTGCCAATGATGTACCTGCTGTGTTGTCCACAATGCCCTGTTGATGCTCAGATACTGCATTCTGCCCTCTGATGTGCTGCCAATGATGTACCTGCTGTGTTGTCCACAATGCTCTGTTGATGCTCTGATACTGCATTCTGCCCTCTGATGTGCTGCAAATGATGTACCTGCTGTGTTGTCCACAATGCCCTGTTGATGCTCTGATACTGCATTCCGCCCTCTGATGTGCTGCCTCTGATGTTCATGCTCTGGTGCCCACTTTGCCCATGCTCACGCATACACTGTGATTGCACCCCTATTATGTGTAATAAAGGTAGTAAATCATGTGTCGTGGTTTGTCGTAGTCATTCCTGCTTGCGTACTACAAATGTGTATTTCTATTTGCTTCTAATCAGTGGTTTCGGTAACATGACACTCCCCCTCCCAACGTCACGACCCTTGCAGGTATTCCCCTCCAGACAGCCAATGGTGTGTGCCTTACCTGCGTCCTCGTTGATAGTGGGCCAAGACTAGGACGTGCTGGATCGCGAAGAGCATCGGGAAAGCGTGTAGTGCTGGGTCCATGGTGGCGAGCAGCTTGCGGTGGGTATCTCTGCTATGTATGTTATCTTCGCTGTGGGGAATCCGCCGAGTTCAGACAGGTTGTTTTTCCGCAGCGGTTTTATGTGTATTTTCCGCCATCTTGATTTGGGGGACGGTCGTAGACGTCAGTACGTTCGGCGGAGGCTCTGGATTGGTTCCGTCCGCCGCGTGGTTTGGTGTAGTTGGGCGGCGGTGCGTGCTCTTCCGTCGCGGACGGAATTTTGACACTCTTTCCTATCCTGATATGGCGGACGGAGTGTCCGCGGCAGGCGGACACGGAAAAGGCATTTTCCACGTACTCCAGGGCTGCGGTAGCTCTTCCGTCCGCCATCCTAATGAGACCCTTAATGTCTGTGTTTCCTACCAAGATGCAGATGATGAATGAGGAAATTCAACAGGAGGAAATAGTGGGCAATGGCATTGCAAAGGACAGTACTCAAGGCAATGAGAGTTCAGGCAAAAATAGTCAAGAACCACTTGGGAAGTCTATTATAGAAAATCAGGCAGTATTCGTAATGCATGAAGTGGAAAACGCTATGAATCAGATGAAGAGTAATTCGGTTGATTTAGAAAAATTAGTAGCTCACCTTAATGAAAAAAAGCAACATATTTTTCAGCAATTAACTGTGGATAATGAAATTGTACATGGCCAATCTGAATATAAGTGCACTACATAGAGGGCTGTCCTTCTCTATATTAGTGGTCAGGCAGGCAGGGAAAGGGAAAGTAGTCCAATAAAAATGGAATGCAACCTTTCATGTGTCGTGACAGCACTCATTTAATTAGCTGCAGGCAACATAAAAAGGTATTCCTTTAGATCCTCTTCTCATTTTGCCGGTTGTGCATGACAACAAAAAGGAGTACCTCAAGTTATCTAGTGATGCTTGTCATAACTGATAATGAGGTCCTTTTAGAAGGAAAATGTGTCACTGTGTTTAGTGACCTTCTTCAGCTGACTCCTATGAAAGGTCAGCCTGTTTTTAAGAAACTGCTCCATGTTCAAAGAAGGAATTCTTTAGACAGTCTTGGAAATAACAACATAGAGTTAAATGTCCAATTGTCAGAAATAGCAAAGCGCATGAGACAGGCTACAAATGATAAGTATGCAGCATGTTGAAAGATATCAGAATAGGTGCAGTTACTAAAGAAGCTATGGGGGTTCTTGAGAGTTGTACATCAACTGCTCTATTCCCTCACAAAAAAAATAGATGCAAGTGTAATGGAGGAGCTCCTAAAATCATGCAAGGAGGTTTGGTGCCTCATGCCTACATTAGACAAGTGTGTCTAATGTAGGCTTGTAAGCTAATGTCAGCTTACAGCGACCGATAAAATGGAGCACTTGCCTCTATGCCAAAAATGAGTAAAGAAACTTATTTATTTTATTAATTTATTTTAAAGGTTTATAAAGTGCACAGCTACCCAACGTAGAGGTTAGCTGGAAGCGAGGAATTAAACCTGACTATAAAGAAAGGCCAGGAGAGACTGACATGTTTTGAGTTGCAACAGAAGGGAATTGCACAATTTAGGGCCCAGGTAAGAGAACGAGAGGCCTCCCATATCGGTCCGCCGCACTCTAGGAACTGAGAGAAGAGATAGGCTGGTCGATCTCAGTTTACAAGTGGGCTGGTAAGGCTAGACAAGACCTTGTATGTACAAGGGGGCCAAGCCGTGCTGAGCTCGGAACATGTAACAAAGGGCCCTGACCTCAATATATTTGTGTACCTTGAGCCAGTGAAGTTGAAGAAACAGAGGGGAAACAGAGGCATAACGAAGCAACCAAAAAAGCAGGTGGGCCGCCGTATTTTGAATAAGCTGGAGACAGTGGATGGAGGCCTTGTCCGCACCCAAGTACAGTACATTACCATAATCAAGTATGGAGATTACCAAGGCCTGCAAGATGGTTCTTTGGGCAGACGAAGGAGTTAGTCAAAGGATTTTCTTTAGCCATTTAAGGACCACAAAGCAAGTCGAGGTGACTCCAGACACTTGGGATCCAAGAGAAAGCTTACTATCAATGGTAAAACCCAAGTTCTTCATGGGCGGAACCGCAGACGGAAAAGGTCCTAGAGAGGCAGGCCAATAGCTCGCTTCCCAGAGCTCGGGATTGTTCCCCAAGATGAGAATCTCAGTCTTGAAGAGGAGAGGAGTTAGCCTAAAGGTGCTCGACCTCGGAACTGGGGATCTGGGTTCGAGTCTCGGTAACGACGCCAAAAACCTCCTGTGATTCTGGGCAAATCACTTAATCTCCCCGTACCTAAAATGAATGCGTGTTCTCATGTAACGTAACTGGTGCTATGTAAAGCGCTCTGATACCTGATTCAGTTCGGGTCTAGTTCGCGCTATATAAAACTCTGCCAAAAAAAAAAAAGGCCATTCAGCTTTAAAGCATTTGTGGACATCCACAAGTAAATATTATGCAGTACAAGCTGAAGTAGTGAAGGGTCTTTATGCTGAGCAGATAAAAGAGAAAAAATTATCTGCTTATCTTCTGCGTAAGAGAAGATGGTCAACCCAGATTTTTCTGCAATGTCGGCCAAAGGGCGAACATAAAGATTGAAAAGTAGAAAACTCAGGATCGAGCCCTGCGGTACTGCTGATGTTAAGGCTACTGAGTTAGATTTTGAGGAGTGTGAAAAAACTTGAAAGGAACGATTCTCCAAAAAAGAGATCCCCCCTGCAAGGCCACACATCCAATTCCAGAAGCTTCAAGGTGAACCACCAGAATGGAATGCGTAGATTCGGAAGCTCCGCCTCCGGGCCGCAGCTCCGCCCCCAAGCCAAAAGCTCCGCCTCCAGGCCGGAATTTCCGGCCCGAGTTCGGACTTAGAGTTAGTAGTCTTAAATCTATTCTGTGAATAACGAAAGTAGTAAGTTTATTCTGTGAATCCCGAAAGTAGTAAGTTCACTCTGTGAATCCCGAAAGTAGTAAGTGCATTCTGTGAATACCAAATAGTAGTAAGTTTAGGATTTAGTCTTAAGTTCATTCTGTGAATCGGGCCCTAAGTTCCAAAGTCAGCAGGTTAGACCAAATCTCCTCCGATGGCATTGCCAGACACATGTACTTGTAATAAATAACACTTCTTTTACAAGCCCTGAAATGCAGACACAGGTTTCTCTGAAAAGATCCAGACAACAGCAGCTGTGAACATACAGCTGCTGCTTACTATATCTCTCAAACGCTTGCCATCTGTCACCACCCAACCCTTTCACCAGAATTTTCAATCTCTGGGGTATATTTACAAGCCCCTATCGCCACCCAAGCGTCACTTTTTTTGACGCTCCAATGGTGTAGTGCCATTTTCAATATTTACTAGGTGGCGCTAAGCCACTTAACATGGCTTAACGCCACCTTGTAAATATGCCCTTTTCCACTGCAGTCCTCTGTGGCAAAGAGGCATGCAATGGGTGTTGCTGTGGGCGTTCCACCAAAAAGCCATTGCTTTTTCACGCTGCCCCAGATTTGCAAGTTTGAGGCAGCGCTAAAAACAGCACCATTATAACATCATGGATTAACGCAGCTTTAGAATGGTGATATAAGGAGAAATCATTAATTTCTCCTTGTTTTATGCTCTTTCCTTGTGTGCTGCATTCTGCAGCACACATAGAAAGAGCAAATTGCCACAAATTATTGTTCATGCACATAAACCATCGCCCATGCAGTGCAGGCACCTTCGCAACATGGAGGCAGGGTGACTGCGCTAAGCAGTTTTTTTTTCCACCAGTGCCAGGGAAAACACAGGGGTGCGCCGTATTATTGTGAATACGGTATAGCCCAGCATTTAAAAAATGTGGGAGTGCGGCTCTGCTGATTTTGGCATAGTTCCACTCTCTGACATTTTTATGTAAATGTGCCCCTCTGACTTTTCGGTAGTTCGGCGTTTGCGGAATTTATTTGTCCAAGGCTAGTGGTGACTTTCTCTTCCTCCTCACCTACGTCCCTTTTTCATGGCAGTTTCTTTCCATGTGAATATGTGCCCATTTCAGGATTGACATTTCCTACAGGACATTTTAAGGGTCTCATCACACACCTTTGTTCACTAGGCAGGCTTTAATGCCTGAACAGTTGAGACAGTAAAGCACTATTAATGCTACTCATCTATTGAATTGTCTCTAAGGAGCAATGTAGCAATGACACATGGTGTTATCCATCTCTGAGTGCATTCTTATCACCCTTAACCTATAGCTAGCATTCCTCTAAGCTGTTACAGATACGCACTAGGGGTGTGGCGCCCTTAGTGGCATCACGGGCAGGAGCCGATCCTGTCCTTCTGGCCTGGGGGAGATAGATGGCGCCAGAAGTGAAGGGGTGGTCGCATCCGTAAAAAAAAATTATTTTAAAAAAGTGGTCCTGGACTCTACTGCCCTACCCGAGATGCCGGTGTGTGTAGTAAGAAACTTCGGAGTGGGTACCTGGTGTGCTGGAACCCTGGTGGGGCCAAGTCGTTAAGCAGTGTTAAGCACCTCTGGTATGGAGGACTGCTAGGTACCACCGATAGAAACAGTGCAAGTTGTGGCCTGCTGGCGCAACAATTATTTGATTCATTATCAAACTGCATTTCTGGAGATCACGATGGTGAAGGGGCCATCAGCGTAGCGCTGGGACGCTCTAAGGCAGCCATGCGCTTTATAAATCAAATTTCATTTCATTTCATCTCTGGAACGTAAAAACAATCTCAATTGTGGCTGAAATGTATTCTTCGCAAGTCTGCTTCTTTTACACCATTTGTGCTTGATTTGGTTTTACTCATGCAAATTGGTCAAGATTTTACAGTCAACCAACAATTAAAGATTGCGTTATTTGAAGGTGTAATAAAAGACTACGCAGTGAAGACCAACTATTGGCTTGATGAGTATCTGTGGGGGCAAAGGGTGGAGAGGATAAGGTTGTCAATCTTGCTGGGGCAACTTGTACATTGTATGCCCACTATGTCAAGCAAGCAAGTAGACAGCATTTGAGTCTCTATTTCTCACACAAGCAGGCCTGCTCTCACTATGCCAAGCCTTTACTTTGTACAGAGTTTTTCACAAAGAAGCCAGTACCTCACCACAAACAGGTCCCATTGCGTAGGGAAGTACTTAGTATGCTTACCATTTGCCATGTCCAGATCTTTTCACTGGGTGGCCAGTCTCCACCACATGCAAGTCTCATAACGTAGGAAAATGCCCACTACACACAGCCTTCCCACAGTGCACAGCACTTTACGGAGAGGGAAGTCCCTCAAAACATTCAAGCCCCATAGCATGAGCAAGCCTCTACCATGGACAGTCTTTGCACAGTACAAAGGTGGTCATGGAGAGACAAGTCACTTACGGCACTAGAGCCCCATTAGGTGGCCAAACCCCCACTACACACAGATTTCTTCATGCAGATGTCAGTCACTCGCCATTAAGTGGGCAAGGCCCTACTACGCACAGCCTTTGCCTTATACTGAGCTTAGCACGCAGAGGCCATTCCCTCAATACACTGAAGTCCCATTATATGGACAAATCCCTACTACAAATAGGCTTCGCTCTGCACGGAGCACTTCCATCACCACACCTAAGCCCCATTACATGGGCAAGCCCATACTATACACACGCCCTTTGCCCTGTACAGAAGTCTTCACGGAGAGGCCTATCACTTACTACACGCAAGCGCCATAAAGTGGGCAAGCTTCTACTACGTACAGCCTTCGCTGTGCAACAGTCTTCAAAATTGATTGGAGGCTACGTGGCAATCCCCTACAACACCAAAGGAACTGTCATGTGCGGCTTTCCGCAGTCCGGGCGCCGCAGGATACATGCAGAGAACGGGAGACCCGCTTCCGGACGGAAGTGGTGTCCCGTTCTAGACCTCACCACAACAATGGGATACTCACTTCCGGCCGGAGGTGGTGTCCCGTTCTAGTCCTCACCGCAACAAGCACTTCCGGGCCAACACTTTTTAAAGTGCGTGTGGCCGCCGGATCGGTGCTTCTGATTCCTTCCGTCAGACGCGCATGAGCCCTGCAGACGCCGAAGGTTTCTTCAGGTCACGGTAACGCTGTCAATCCTCACGCGTTACGTGACTGCCTGTACCTGTTCCTGTCCGCCGCGCAGGAGCGCTGCGGGAAACTCCGTCCTGAAGCAACTGCTTCTGGCACGCTGCTACTTTCAAGCCTCAGTTCTTTTGTCGGCAGTAGCGCAGGAGCGTTACTGCTTGTTTCTCTTCATAGTGCAGGTGCACTATAACATTTTTTCCTCTGTTGTTTTGTCCGAGGCGCAGGAGCGCTTATTTCATCCATTGAACCTTGCTTGGCAGTGGCGCAGGTGTGCTACAGCTTGGCTCCTACACGCAGGTAGCGTGGGAGCTTTGTACATTTGGGCCGCGCTACAGCGCTTACCCGGGAGTTCTAGACATTGCCTACTGTGAAGCGCAGAAGCGCTTTTTCTTTGAGTTCTTTTTGGTTCCTTGGGGGTCCAGGCGCAGAAGTGCCTCATTCTTCATTTCCTTTGCCACGGACGTGGGACTCCTGGACGACACAGCACTGGCCTTTTATGCAGTCAACCCGAACGAATCTTGTGGTGAGTGTAAACAGGGGCTCAGGTCTGCATGTGTCTTGTGGGGTGTTGGACAGCACGAGCGTAGTCACTAGCCCTAATCTGGTGTTTCTTGTTCCCTCAGCTGTGCCAAGACCCGTCCCAACGTCCCTATCACCAAAGCCACTTCCTTGGTTCCTTTTGGCCCCCATCCCTGGTTCCACCTCATCCTTGACGGGCGTTATTCCCCGCGGGGGTTTGTTGGGGTCAGGGGCGGTGGTAACTGTCGTCTCTGCGGGATAGCCTCACAAGCCCAGGTGAGTCTTGTGGGGTACTCGACAGAATCAGAAGCCCACGTTCTTATATCCTGCCCAGACGACATGGAAGAACCAGAGGTCACCCTGCAGGACATAGCAGCCTTGCTGGCTGCCATGCAAGCAGAGAACCTCAGCTTACGCCAAGATATGACGGCCCTACAGGGCCAGGTGACGGCAGGTTTCACCAACCCTTGGGGAACCACTCCTAGCCCCAGAACCCGAACAGAGGGGTTGCTTAGACCACCTACATTCTCCTTTGGAGGGTCCTCCTCTGCCACCAGTCAGGACACGGCTATTCAGGTCATCACGCCCCACCCGGTGCAATTGGCTCCACCCGAACGCTTCTATGGAGACAGCACCAAGTATGGTGTCTTCATCCACCAATGCCATCTGCATTTCATGGCCAGAACAGCCGCCTTCCCTGATGATGCTTCAAAGGTGGCGTTCATACTATCCTACATGGGCGGGGACGCCGCGCAGTGGTCCATCTCGCTGGTCGAAAACGATGACCCCATGCTTAACCACTTGCCAACGTTTAGGGAGACCATGCGAAGGATGTTCGCTCGCCATACGTTCGTACAAGCCGCAGATAACCAGCTGCTTGGGTTAAAGCAAGGAAACAGTGATCTACTTCACTACATCACGACCTTTAGCCGCCTGGTCATAGAGGCGCAGTGGCCGGAGGACAAAAAGGTGTCGGTGTTTTATCGAGGGTTACATGACGATCTGAAGGACCTTATCGCCCAACACCCCGACCCTCCGGACATGATAGGGCCATTCATCGACATGGTGGTCAAGATGAACTTCCGCTTACAAGAGAGGAAAACCGAAAAAGGGAAAAACAGCGACAACCGTTTCCTTCCCTTCTCTGAGAAGGCCTCCGAGAAAAGCAAGGCGGAGGCTCCCTCGTCAAGCGACACACAGGAACCCATGCAGATCGGCGGCGTTAGAGGGGCCCTAACCAGCCAAGAGAGAGAAAGAAGGAGGAAGCAGAACCAGTGCCTCTATTGCGGAAAGAACGGTCACTTCGTTAGGGAGTGCCCGGTGAAACCAAGTCGTCCACGGAACAAACGGCCTTTCGCCTTGCCCATCGAGAAAGGAAACAAGGCGGGAAACGAGACAACCCAGTAGACAAGGGGGTCCTTCCTCTGGGTTTTTCTTCCTGCACTACAGAGATCCCTGCAGTCTTCGATGGCAACCATCACATAGGCATGGAAGTGACCTTGCGGAACCAAACCGGCGCCTCTTGGAATGTCATCGCGATGCTTGATTCCGGAGCCACCGGCAACTTCATCGACACAGTCTATTCGCAATCCCTGGGAATGAGGACGACACCCAAAAAACAACCAGAAACGGTTAAAGCCGTCGACGGTACTGATCTGACCTCTGGTCTTATCAGGAATCAGACCGAAACCATGAAGATGTGCTTCACCAACAAGCATGCCGAAGCCATCAGCTTCGACGTCATCGACGCACCACAATTTAAGGTCATCCTGGGGCTGCCATGGCTGGTACACCACAATCCCCGAGTCGATTGGGTATCGCGGGTGATCAGTCTGGATTCCGAACTCTGCTGTAGCACCTGCTACGAAGAGGACAACATGCAAGGTATCCGGTCCATACAAGCTCGGTCGTTATCAGGGCAAGGCATGGGATTGGTGTCTCAAGCCGAAGTACCAGAGGATTATCAGGACCTGGTAGACGTGTTCGACAAAAAGGGAGCCAACACTCTACCACCGCATCGTTCCTTCGATTGTCGGATAGACCTGATACCCGGCTCTACCTTGCCCTGTAGCAGGATCTATTCCCTTACCGAAAAGGAGAACGTCCATTTACGTTCCTATCTGGATGAGTACTTGGAAAACGGATTCATCCGCCATTCCAGGTCCCCAGTGTCATCTCCCCTCTTTTTTGTATCAAAGAAGGAAGGGGACCTGAGGACCTGCATCGACTTTAGGGCGATGAACACCATCACGGTAAAAAACCGATACCCGGTTCCGCTCATCTCCAATCTCCTGGACCAAGTCAAGAACGCCTCGGTTTATACGAAACTGGATCTGCGGGGGGCTTACCATCTAGTCAGGGTCCGGAAGGGAGACGAATGGAAGACCGCCTTTCGGACCAAGTTCGGCCTCTTCGAGTACCAAGTCATGCCTTTCGGACTCTGCAATGCCCCCGCCGCGTTCCAGTACTTCATTGATGAGGTATTGAGGGAGTTCCTCGACGTCTTCTGTATCGTGTACATAGACGATATTTTGATCTTCTCCCAGACCATCACCGAGCACGTACAACACGTGCGTTCGGTTCTACGACAACTTGGAAAACACAGACTATACGTGAAACTGGAGAAAAGCGTATTCCACGTTACCTCCGTGGAATTCCTGGGTCATGTCATCACCCCCGCAGGCATACAGATGGACAACAAGAAAGTGGAGGCCATTCTTCTTTGGCCCACGCCGGACTCCGTGAAAGGGGTGCAACGGTTCTTGGGGTTTGCCAACTACTACCGCCGTTTTATTACTTAATTCTCCGGGTTGGTGGCACCTATCTCGCGCTTATTGCGCAAAGGACAGCGTTTTTGTTGGGACCAGAAAGCAGACGACGTGTTCCAGGAACTGAAGAGGCGGTTTACCACAGCACCAGTGCTGATACATCCAGACACCGAACAGCCTTTCGTGGTAGAAGCAGACGCCTCGAAAGACGCCTTGGGAGGCGTATTGTCACAAAGGGATGCCAACACCGGACTGCTGCATCCGGTGGCCTTTTATTCCAAGAAACTGCAGCCGGCAGAAAAGAACTACACTGTGTCTGACAGGGAGCTCCTGGCCATCAAGACGGCGTTCGAGGAATGGCGTCATTACCTGAAGGACGCTAAACATACGGTCACCATCTACACGGACCACAGAAACCTGCAGTTCTTACGCTCAGCACGCGCCCTGACCGCCCGACAGCTACGATGGACCCTGTTCTTTAACGAATACAACTTCACCATCACCTACCGACCCGGAAAGGACAACGCCAAGGCGGATGCCCTCTCAAGATTGGACGAGTCCGAGGAGGCCACCGAAGACACGGAACCACATCCCGTCACCTCGGATGACCACTTCCAGGGAGTAGTGGCCTCCACGGACTTCATGACCCAGTTACGAAAGGACTCGGACGGTATTGATCCAGCCGCTCTAGTGCAGGAACACAAAGGCGTGGTTCGAGAAAACGGATTCCTAGTCAAAGGGAACAAGTTGTACCTACCTAGGGAACCCTGTCAACAACGAGCGATCCAGATGTGTCATGACCATGTCATCGCGGGCCATCCGGGATACCACAAAACGCTCGACCTGATACAACGACAGTTCTGGTGGCCGACCATAGAAACCGACACAAGAAACCATGTCTCCCGTTGTACCATATGCCTGCTAGGCAAGAACAGATCTGAGCCCCCAGTGGGCCATCTCCGTCCCATCCCGGTGCCACCCTATCCATGGCACACCATATCTATGGATTTCGTTGTGGAGCTACCGCTGACCAAAACCGGCCATACCACGGTACTGACCGTGGTGGACCACCTCACCAAGATGGCTCATTTCGTACCACTGCCCAAAATCCCCACGGCAGCTGAACTGGCATTGGTGTTCGTGAACAACGTGGTTCGCCTCCATGGTGTCCCGGAGGTGGTGATAACGGATCGGGGGTCGCAGTTCGTCTCCCGGTTTTGGAAGGCAGTGTGCAAACTCATGGAGATGGAAGTCCGTCTATCTTCTGCCTACCATCCCCAGACAGACGGGCAGGCGGAAAGAACCAACCACACCATGGAACAATACCTGCGCTGTTTGTTGCTCTCTGTCGAGAGGGAGTGGTCTGAGGTGCTATGGATGGCAGAGTACGCCTACAACAACAGCAAGCACTCCGCCATAGGGATGTCCCCCTTTTTCTGCCTTCAAGGGAAACACCCCCGCACATCGGCGTGGATCGTTCCAGCAGAGAGTCCATTACCCACGGTTCGGGCTTATCACAAGACTCTGTGTCAACTCTGGCAAGTGGCCAGATTCGAGTTAGCCAAAGCAAAGGACACCTACAAGTCACACGCTGACGCTCACAGGCAGCGAGAACCCGAGTATCGCACCGGCGACAAGGTGTGGCTCTCCATCCGTCATCTCAACGTGCATGGTCCCAAGAAGTTGCTGCCTCGGTTTGTGGGTCCTTTCGACATTGAGAAGGTGATCAATCCAGTGGCCATGAGACTATCGCTCCCGGCCCACATGAAGATACACCCGGTTTTCCATGTCTCTCTTTTACGTGCGGTCCATCCCGACTGCTCCGTCCCCTCTCCTCCTTCTCCGGTGGTAGTGGAGGACCATGTGGAATACGAGGTCAGGGCCATTCTGGGATCCCGTCGTTCCAAGGGGCGGTTGTTCTACCTCGTAGACTGGAAGGGTTACGGTCCTGAGGAGCGGTCCTGGGAACCCCGATCCCATGTACGTCATGCCCCTGTTCTGGTTCGTGCTTTCCATCTGAGCCACCCTCTGAGCCCGCGCCCTGCTTCCTTTCTCTGACTCCCCGGGGGGGGGGGTTCTGTTTTGAGGGGGGGTACTGTCATGTGCGGCTTTCCGCAGTCCGGGCGCCGCAGGATACATGCAGAGAACGGGAGACCCGCTTCCGGACGGAAGTGGTGTCCCGTTCTAGACCTCACCACAACAATGGCATACTCACTTCCGGCCGGAGGTGGTGTCCCGTTCTAGTCCTCACCGCAACAAGCACTTCCGGGCCAACACTTTTTAAAGTGCGTGTGGCCGCCGGATCGGTGCTTCTGATTCCTTCCGTCAGACGCGCATGAGCCCAGCAGACGCCGAAGGTTTCTTCAGGTCACGGTAACGCTGTCAATCCTCACGCGTTACGTGACTGCCTGTACCTGTTCCTGTCCGCCGCGCAGGAGCGCTGCGGGAAACTCCGTCCTGAAGCAACTGCTTCTGGCACGCTGCTACTTTCAAGCCTCAGTTCTTTTGTCGGCAGTAGCGCAGGAGCGTTACTGCTTGTTTCTCTTCATAGTGCAGGTGCACTATAACATTTTTTCCTCTGTTGTTTTGTCCGAGGCGCAGGAGCGCTTATTTCATCCATTGAACCTTGCTTGGCAGTGGCGCAGGTGTGCTACAGCTTGGCTCCTACACGCAGGTAGCGTGGGAGCTTTGTACATTTGGGCCGCGCTACAGCGCTTACCCGGGAGTTCTAGACATTGCCTACTGTGAAGCGCAAAAGCGCTTTTTCTTTGAGTTCTTTTTGGTTCCTTGGGGGTCCAGGCGCAGAAGTGCCTCATTCTTCATTTCCTTTGCCACGGACATGGGACTCCTGGACGACACAGCACTGGCCTTTTATGCAGTCAACCCGAACGAATCTTGTGGTGAGTGTAAACAGGGGCTCAGGTCTGCATGTGTCTTGTGGGGTGTTGGACAGCACGAGCGTAGTCACTAGCCCTAATCTGGTGTTTCTTGTTCCCTCAGCTGTGCCAAGACCCGTCCCAACGTCCCTATCACCAAAGCCACTTCCTTGGTTCCTTTTGGCCCCCATCCCTGGTTCCACCTCATCCTTGACGGGCGTTATTCCCCGCGGGGGTTTGTTGGGGTCAGGGGCGGTGGTAACTGTCGTCTCTGCGGGATAGCCTCACAAGCCCAGGTGAGTCTTGTGGGGTACTCGACAGGAACACCTGCTTGATGTAAAGCAATGCAAGACAGTGCATTCTGTTGCATTGAATCATCATTCATCCTAAACTACCTGGAAAAAAGTTGTTTGTTGGTTTATAAGTAGAAGTATAATTTCTCCATAAGGTCTGCATTAAATAAATAATGTAGACCTAATTCAAAATCTTTATAAATGTAAGACAATTCTATTGTTATAAGTGTTTGAGTTCCATTTCTACTTACAACAATAGACTTACTTTTTATTATTAAGAATAGACTGCTGGAACAGACTGTTGTGCTATAGAAATATCAAAGACATACACACGACAGACATCTAATTCTTCTATTTTTAGACTACTATCGGCGGTTCTGAAAATAACAATTTGTTAATTATTGGAAAAACTATGGCATCAAAACGGAATGAGAAAAAATAACTTGTGCTTTTTGGCACACTTGTGCTCTTTCACAAATCTGTCAAGAGAGTTGTGCTCTGTGTTCACTATTTGAGTAAGAAGACAGACACTGTACATGCTATTCTCCAGTATAATTATAGGCGCATATAAAACTGTTGAGTAGCTAATTAGGCAATGCAATTCTTTACCAATAGGCTGAGTATTTAGGCAAAGTACTGAACAGCTATGGGGCATATTATCAAGGAGGGCGATAAGAGATAATTCTATCGCCCTATTAGCAAGCTGTCACTAACAGCAGATAGCGACAGCTTGTAAGTGATAGCGAGCGGTTTGGGGCTCGCTTTGCATGTCAGCGATATCTATCGCTAATGACATGCAAAGTGGGCGTACCCAACCTGTTAGCGACTGAAAGCAGTCGCTAACATCGCTATCGCCTATTATCAACGCAGGCGTAGCGATGGACATATTTGCGCTAAGCGCAAATATCTCCAAAAGCTAACGCCTGCTCCGACCAGTTCTTAGCCATTATATCCAAAAAGAGGTGGCTATTATGGCTAAGACCCTAATGGCGTTAATGCGTGAATATCGCTGTATTCTCAGCCATATTCACGCATTTCGCCGGTATCGCCGGATATTTCATTGATGCTAATAGCACGTTATCTCTGCGATAATATCTGGCGATGCTTGGCGATAAAAAAAAAACTCGCTAAGCCCATTTGGCGATAAATATCGCTAGTTGTTGGTAATATGCCCCGAGGTTCGTTGGCCAGGAGAAGGGAGTGGAGTTTGGGAAACGTTTGCTTTTGATAGTTCACAAAAAATAAAAATAACATATGCAGGTGCGTGCAGGACATATAGGGCAAGTACAGAAAATGAGCCATAACAAAGACAAATATCAAAATACTGTAGTAATATTGTTATATCTAAATGCAACAAACTGTGAATAAATGGAAAATGCAACAAAAACATATTTGCAAAAAAACGTATCACCTATTGCATGCTGTACTTCATAAAAATCAAAAAATAAATAACATAAGTGCAGGGGCCCAAAACTTTTCTTAGGACTCCTATGTGAGCACAACCAAAGACCGTGGTTGCAGAATATGAAGCTGAATAGCCTGCCTTTCCTAACTCTTCATCTCACTTTCTAGGATTGTTTTTCTGCAGTTCCTTGTCAATGCTTTCCTATCTTGCTCTTCCTTCTTTCGTCTTCCTTCTCACTATACTGATTTTCTCTCTCGTGCTTTGGGTCAATGGCTTTTGATTAAAAATAAGTCTTGTTACAAAAAACAGTGCCAATGGCCCCCGCTGGCTTCCATCGGCATGAATGTAATACTGATTAAATCATTTGATTAGTTGCTCAAGGCGAACGTACAGGTTGTTGTGGAGTTCACACTGCTGCTGCACAACTTGTGGGAATTATGATATACATTTACTAAAAAGTAACACTATGCAGCACAGCAACCAAAGTTGCTGCGTGGATTGCATGAACGGGAGGCTGCAGGACAGAGTAATATCTGCTAGAATATAGTGCTGTTGCTCTCACCTTTAGTGCTGCCACACTTTCAGCTTCCTTGCACCTCACCCACACCCTTGCTCCATAGCCTATGGGTGTTTGTGTGATTTATAGCATAGGTTTTGTACTGGAAGCAGGGACGGCTTTGGTGGCGCCCGGTGTGACAATCTTTTTTAAGCTCTCCCACCATGACCTCCTCTTCAGAGTCCCTTGCTTGTTTGAAGGCGCTGGCAGCCGCGGCCGGTAGTAGGTGTAACTGCAGGGCGGTGAAGTGGGGAGGGGGAGGGGCAGGGTGGGGGTAGTAATGTATGGATTACGGACTTTAACAGGTGTGTAGACATATAAATAAATAAAACGAATTTCGTTGTTTGCACTGCATCACCAAATGCAATGCAGCGCACACAACGAAATTCGTTTTATTTAGTTATATGTTTACTTACCTGTTAAAGTCTGTAATCCATACATTAGTACCACCCACCCTGCCCCTCCCCCTCCCCACGTCACCACCCTGCAGTTACACCTACTACCGGCCGTGGCTGGGCGCTGGTAACGGCTGACTTTACTAATCCACTCAGCTATCCACATTAAATACAGATGTGTTCTTTGCAGCAGGCATATTAACCCTCTGCTGTGACTTTAGGGTGAGTCAAACTGCCACTAGACAAAACTTAGATCTCTCTCTCTACCAGGAACATTAATCACAAGAGTTATCTTTATATTTTCATGGGTGCCTAAAATCTGGAGGCACAAGGAATTCTGCATCAGCTGCTTTTATTGTAAGTTATTACTAAACGCAGTGCCCCCACCTCAGGTCAGTGCCTCACTCCAGGTCAGCGCCCAGTGCGACCAAACCGGTGCACTGCCCTTAAAGCCAGCCCTGACTAGAAGGGTGCCCTTCTATTACAAGCCCTGTGCGCCACTTTTGCACCACCGTTGTGTCACTTCTGTGACGCAGCGGTGGCGTAAAGTTAGTGCCATGCAGCAGGGGATTTACAACGTGAACATCAACGGGTCATCCGTGGTGGCGCAACAATGGCATTGCGTGTCGCACGTTTCTTGGCACATTCCTGCTGTTTTGCAGGGATGCGCCAGGTAATGTAAATCTGCCCCTATGCTTTGACATACTTTACAACTTTCCTCACTTTGAATGTCTGCTGTAAAATGGATACACATCCAAAGTTTGGAGACATTTAGTTTATGCTTATATTTACTCACGTCCTGGGGAGGTGTAATTTTTTGGCACAAATCCCTGTTTACTAATGGTAGTAGACAAGGGTTTGCTTCAAAACACATGGGTGATTGCATAGGAACACCCATACATCATCCATGGGACGCCCCAGACGTTTTAAGGCATTGGCAAAATGGGCCCTGGCACACAGCCGAAGCCTTTCAGCACCCATCCATCCCTCCATTTAGCTAGCATTGGTTTGTAGATAGTCTTATTTATTTATTTATTAATGACATTTAATTAAGCGCGAACAAATGCCCTTGGGCGTCTCGACGCTGCGACTTCTGCAAAATTCTCCACCGCTGGCTCATGCGGGTTTACTGGTTAAACAGCCAAGTTTTTAGCCTTTTACGAAATGACCAAAGAGAATGACTGGTCCTGATCGACTGAGGCAGGGTATTCCACAGTCTTGGTGCTGTGACCAAGAACCTACTGTCTCCCTAGGAGTCGGTCTTAGTACGAGGCACCACTAATTCATTAAGGGTGGAGGATCGCAGTAATCTTGGGGGGCAGTAGGGTATCAACTGGTCTTTAAGGAACAGAGGTCCTTGCTTATGCAATGCTTTGTATACAATACATAGCGTCTTGAACTTGATGCGGTTTTTGATTGGGAGCCAGTGCAAGTTTCTGATAGTATCAGCAATTGGCTTATGTTTAGGGATTCTAGCAAGGAGTCTTGCAGCCGCATTTTGTATAGTCTGCATCTTGTTAATTACACGGAGCTGAGCATTGGCAAAATGTCCATTGCAATAGTCCAGTGAGGATAACACCAGGGTACTTATCAGGGTTTTGGCGGCATTATCAGGTAGGAAGGGGATGATTTTCCTTACTAGTCGCAGTTTATGAAAGGCTGTAGCCGCTGTTTGGTTGGCGTGAGCAACAAAGTGAAGGTTTTCATCGAAGATTGCTCCTAGATTTCTTACTTTAGGAACAGGTTGGGGCAGGGTTCCGGAAGACGTAGGCCACCAAACGGGCGACCAACTTAGGGTTAGATGTCCAAATATGACCACCTCCGTCTATTCGGAATTGAGCTTTAGACAATTGGAGGCAATCCAGTCTCCAATTGCCAGCATACCTGTTTTAAAACTCTCGGCCACCCTTTCTCCATTGTTTTTAACAGCCAGTACTAACTGAGTGTCATCTGCATATGAGGTAAGGCTCATCCCATGTGCTTTGATGGTTTTGGCTAGGTTTGACACATAGATATTAAAGAGTGTCGGACTCAGGGATGAGCCTTGTGGGACCCCACATGGCAGAGACAGATTAGTCGACTGGAACGTTCCCAGGGTAACAGCCTGAGTTCTTTCAGACAGAAAGGAGGCCAGTAAGTCTTTAGCTGTCTGTTGAATTCCCATTTTTTCGACACGATCGACCAGAATCGAATGGTCGACCGTGTCGAAAGCTGCAGATAAATCCAGTAGTACTAGTACCGCGGTTCCTCCTTGATCTCAAATGACTCTGATGTCAACGGCAGCTTTGATCAAGGCGGTTTCTGTACCGTGAAACTTACGGAACCCAAATTGGGCCTTTTCTGCAACCTTTGCCAAGAATGGGAGGCTGGCTATCGGTCGATAGTTTTTCAAATCGTCCTTGTCTAGATGTGGTTTTTTTAAGAGTGGTTTTAGGAGAGTTTTTTTGAGTATGTTCAGAGAGATCCCTGATCTGAACATAGAGTTGCAAATTTGAGTGATGACCGAGATCAAGGAGTCCATAGCAGGGGGTAGAATTTTAAAAGGACACGGGTCTAGAGCTGGGCCTGATTTGATGGAAGTAATAATGTCCGCTGTTTGGGCCTCCGTAATGTCTCTGAACTGGGTGAGTGTGGAAACGGAAGGGGTAAAATTTATGGTATATGTGAAGTTTTAGTATTAGAGGAGAAAGCTGTGTATATATCATTAACTTTTGTGAAAAAGAAATTTGCCAGTGCATCACAGAGGGATTGACAGGGAAGGGGGTTTAAATCAGGAGTATTCCCTGCTAGCTGCTTAGTGATGTCATAAAGTTGTTTGTTGGAATTTTTGGCTTTCTCTATTTGTTCGCTAAAAAACTTCCTTTTAGCTTCTATGATCATAGATTTATATTTAGCGAGCATCTCTTTGTAGCGGGATTTGCTTTCTTCGCTATAGGACTTCCGCCAATGCCTCTCCCTATTTCTACAGAGTTGCTTCTGATTCCTAAGATCTTCGGTGAACCAAGGTGCCGAAGGGGCCATCCTATTTCTGGTCACTGTTTTGAGAGGGACCAGAGAGTTTGTGGCCAGACCCAGCCAATCCTAGTATTGCTCAGTGGCTATGTTGGGGTCTGTAGATAGGATAGGCTGTGTGCTGTCAAGTAGAAGTTTTAGGCTTGAATAGTTTATATCTTTCCAGGCCTTAAAAGGTTTACGACTAGGAATTGATGCGCTAGCCGAGGGGACCTCATTGGTTGTAATTGTGCCAAGAATTACATGATGGTCAGACCAGGGGAGCAGGAGGTTATCAGTTATAAGGATATCCTCTAAATTGGAGAAGATGCCGTCCAGGATGTGACCGGCATCATGGGTGGGAGATTTAACCAATTGAGGGAGCCCCAAGGTTTCCATATCTGATAAAAGAGAGAACATGTCCCTGTCATCTAGTTTCTCTAAGTGAAAATTGAAATCACCATGTACTGTCAATGACTCTTCAATTGCTAGGGATTCCAAGATGGTACTTAGGTCAGAGAGGAATCCTGAGCGTGCTCCTGGGGGTCTGTAGAGGAGGACACCTCTAAAAATATGAGACGGGGATAGATTGATGGCAAATTGCAAGGCTTCACAGGTGGATGAGGGAATTGGAACAGTCCTAACTGTGTAAGTATTGCGAGCTATTATTGCTAGTCCGCCTCCTCTTTTGCGCTGTCTATCCTGTCGATAGACCTTGAAGCCACTAGGGACCGTGATGACTAAATCTGGGTCTAACGCGCTATCCATCCACGTCTCGGACATAAACAGTATATCAATATTCCTGTCCTTAACCAGGTCCACTATGTCCTGTCTGTATTTGCCTAGTGAGCAAACATTAGTAAGCGCTATCGAGGTGATCTTTAGAGATTTCTTTTTGCTAGAATTGGTTATAGTGTTTACAAAAGGTATAAAGGCCTTACAGTGGGGACATAAGTACGTGGTTAGATCTAGGGCGAGATCAGGGTCGTGTTTTATGCAGTTACTCACAGGAGGTGGGCGAAGTTCGTACAGCATAGTGTTTGAGTATTGAATGCTGCGGGCTGCACTTTCAGGACCAGGGGTTATGGCCCTGGGCCCGGTCCCGGCGCGGACGGGCGCAGACGGGCTTGCCTTTGGCACGCCTTCGGCGCGCCGCCGGCACGCCCGCTCCGCCCGCCCGCTGCGCGGACGGGAAGGCATGGTCTTTTTATACAGAGTGGAGGAGGGTGGGAGGTGTCCAGCAGCTGGACCGCAACCCTTTCCTCCCAGCAAGATGGCGGCTATAATCCCTTGAGTCACGGCGTCACCGCCTCAATCAGCTGCGCCATGAATGGGAGATCGGGTGCAGGGAGCTTTGGTGCGATGCAAATCTCGCCCACGAAGTCCGGTGTGCTTGGTAAATAAAAATTACGATTTAAAATATTTATACTTTTTAAAACGATATTTTACCAGCAAGATATTCAATAGATACGCGAATGCAGGAGGGATAGTATGGAGAGCCCCCGGCTTCCACCTCAGGGGAGAATAAGCCTGATGACCTTGAATAATTCTTAAATAGATTGTTTTAAATACTATTTTCCTTTAATTTATTTTTAGTGTGAGTGTTGTATAGGAGTCTCTTACTGACATTTTGCAGAGAAATGTTTGTTTTTCAAAACCATGCAGCATCTGTAAAAAAAGCTTGGTTAAGGTGAAAACAGGGCCTCACATTTGAGAGGTAGGAGAGGGTCACAACGATTATATGCAATAATATTAGTGAACTGTTGTAAACAGATTTATAATTTGGACCAGGGTGCCTGTGCAATGGGCAAAGAGAGCATGGCAGAGCTGAAACTGAATCATACCTACAGAGCTGGTTCGAACAGGGCCTCCCAAATTTGATTGGCCCAGGGCCCCCGAAAACCTTAAGATGTCCCTGTCTGTGACACAAACTACACAAAAAGATGCTTTCTATTGCTTCAAAGCAACTTTTCAATGCAAAACAGGGTTTGAGCTAGAACAAAACTTGTTTGAAACAAGTAAATCTCAAAAACACTTGCACCTGTAATGTATATTGCCAAGCTAAATGTGACTTAACTTCAATGAATTGTAATGTTCAGATATTTAAATAAAAACGAGTTAAAAATAACAAAAAAGCACTTGCACCCGTTTGCTTCAGACTGCAACGGCAAAACATTTAAGTGAAGGTGGGCATTTGTATCTGTGTGCATCCATTTTCTTGAGGTTGCAAAAGGAAGGCTTACGTAATGTTTCAACCCAGCACCAGATTCAGGAAACCCAGGACCGGGATGCAAATGGGAGCGCCTTGATACTGTCAGGAGGAGTATGAAGCATTATATGAAATTTACACTCTTAAACAGTATTTGATTACAGATTTGGCACCTCTCGCAAGCGATATAATTGGAATCCAGACATTGCTTTAGTTTGATGTCTGGTACTACTAACGTCTTTTACGTAAAACGTCTGAAATCGATTCAGCAATATCGTAGATTAAATAAAGCCACAAGCAAGAGCACGACTTGTTGTTTAGTTTCTACAGAACCACACTCTAGCAGTTTGCAGCCTCTCCCGAATACAGTTGCCAGAACGCCAGATGTGGTTACTGGAAAAACTGTTTTGTGAGTGATCATTTGTGAGAAGTAGACATTCGTCATGTTTTTCTGGGGTCTAGTAATTATAATTTGGCAAAACTATGTTTTATTGAAGTGAGCCTGTTGTATTGAGTTATAATTATTTCGGATGCAGAACATGATTAGTCAAGTTTTACTCGTTTTGAATGTTCTTGTTCCAGAAGAGAGGTTGGATGGGTAAATTTTGGCCAAAGTTTAGATGAGATTAAGTCTGAAAGGCAAACCAATGACTGAAATATGCATTAAGATAAATGCTGGTGCAATCACTTCACAGTCCTGCCTCTCTCCATCTTGACAGGTTACAGACATGGCTGGATAAAACCCACCATTTTATTTCAGATAATTCTATTACCAGCTAAAGAATGACACATTTTACCCTTCAGAGTATTTTCTTTTGTGTGCAACCAGGGGATGTATTTGTCCAGAGACAGGAATGGAAATCATCAGATTATATATCAGATGTGATTTAGATGCATAAATCTGAGTTACTGGGGGGCATATTACCGAGGAGTGCGTTGGAAAACGCACAACGCACATTCCCGTATCGCTGGCTATCGCCGGATTTCATCGCCATTTTAGCGCGCAATCATCAATGCGCATCAGGCAAGCGAATAGAAATCCGGCGATAGTCGGCGATATGGCACATTAGCGCATGAAAACAAACATTGTTTTCATGCGCTAATGTGGGCCTTGATAATATGGGGGGGTGGATTCAGCTTTATGATCCACACCCCCATGTTATCAATGCCTAAGGCCTGGTCAGAGCAGGCGTTGGGAGACCTGCGATAAATGAGTTTACCCCAGGTCTTTTCCTCCCATCGCCTTCCTTGGTAATAGGGTGTTCCCACCTCCAACCACATTTATCATGTGGTTGGACGTGGGAACGCCCACTTTGCATGTCATTAGCAATGTTTATCGCCGACATGCAAAGTGGGCTTGGGACAGGCTTTAAAAGGCCCTTGTGAATAGGGCTCTGGCAGTATCGCCGCTTTCTCGACACAATTCGCAGAGAAAGCGGCAATACTTGCCCTTGGTAATATGCCCCTGGGTTCTTTGGAAATTGCTGGTTCATGACGCATTAACCACAAAGGGGACGTAGGAAGGAAGAGTGAAAAAATCAAAATCTGTGTCACTTGCCTTTAGTTTTTCCATTCCTCAGAAAGAGACCCTATCGCCATCCCTTTTTCCCCCACACCTCCTTTTTTTAAGTCCCCCTCCTCTTTTTGTCTTTTGTTTGAGGACTTTGAATTAATGCTCATCTTTATGTTTGCCAGCATAACTCTATTTTGCTTTGCTTTGCTTTTTAGCCTCTTATCACTGCAAATCTCTTTTACTCATCCTTTGTTTTTTCAACTAAAGTGTACCTCTACACCCACTCCTGAGTGGGTCTTGCCCTCATTTTTCTCTCAAGCACTAATTTTTTTGCACCATGTTCCGATCCTTTTCATGTCTTCCTTTTTATCTCTGGTTAGGGTCATGGTAGATATGTTTTGTCAAAGTCAATAGGTCTAGGTTTCATGTGCTAACACCTGACACTTTAGCGTATTAGACACACATGAGGAAGCAAGCAGAAGCATACAGAGAAGGCTACACTTGTAAAGTAATCCCTCATGCAGTTCATTGCAAGCTCTTGAGAGGAGGTGGGGATATGTCAAAACAGGAGGTATCATTCGGTGAGAGATGAGTATACCACTGGGCTGAGCAAAGACATGACTGACAAAGTCTCAAGCCAATGCCTGAAAGAGGTTGGTTGAAGAAAGCCAACAGTTGAAAAAGGCAGACCTAATGCCCACTCTGTGTAAACTGTTACCAATAGGTCTATTTGACTGCTGTGCAGTTAAAACCCAGACCTAAACAAAGCCAAAGGAAAAGTGAACAGTGTATTATACATTTGTTTTTCATTACTTCAATTTTTGAAATCTACAATTAGTTTGATCTGCTTCTTTTTTGTATTTTTTGGAAGCCTTTGGTGCATTTTTCAAATTCTTTCTGACCTCAAATTTGATAATAGGTCTCCGTCGTTTCTCTTTGTTGGTCATTTACAAAAACAGTTTTCATAATAAACCCTTTTAAGTGTTTTAGATTTCAATAGGGAATTGGGTTACTGGTTGAGAGGGGTGGAACCCTACTCAAGCAGCAACCACAATTTCTGTCATGGTGAAAAACAAGCACACCCCAAATGAACTTGTGCTTAACCTTCTGGGAGCTTGGCACAAAAGCAGTCAGGCTTAACTTAGAGGCAATGTGTATTGATTTATGCAGCACTTCAAACACTAATAAAGTAAAAACACAACACAAGGAAAATCCTGCACCAGTTTAGAACATTAGAGTAAAATGTGATAAATTAGTTAACACTAAAACAACACACATATCAGGTTAGTCGCACTGAAAATGTTACCTTCTAAAGACCAGCAAGAAGAGTTCCGAAGTCCAGTGCAAAGAGAGTGTTGTTGATGGTTGTTGCTGCAGTACGAAGAGAAGGCTGAGTGTCACGGGCAGTCATCGCTGTAGAGTGAAGATTTTGTCATCTGGATGGTCATTGCTGGAGATTCGTGCTGGCGGTCACCACGGGCTATCAATGCTGTAGCATGAAGTGCACTTCTCATGTTGACGGTACTCGCTAGTGATCGCTGTAGCGTGAAGAGTCTGGTTCACCAGAGCTTTGTGTTGGTGGTAAACATAGGCAGCAAGATCTTGGTGCAAACAGGCCCACTCATGGCTGTGAAAAACCAAACAACGTCAGGATTTCTCCTTTTTTTGGAGAGGGAGCTCAATTGATGCCACACCAAGGGTCCAGGGCCTGAGGGGCACCTCTTGGGGATCAGGAACTCACTTCAGCAGAGTTCAGTCAGGTCCTGTTGCAGGTCCAGGCATCAGGTTAGCTGGGCAGATGCATGGAGCCTTCTGGAGCTTGTTATGTCCCTGTAGGTCTGAACAGGAAGGCAGTCAGCTGACCCTTGGAGTCACTTCAGCCTGGAATGAGGAGTGCAAGTCCAGTCTTCCTTCCCAGTCAGTAGGGCTGAAGAGTAGCAGTTCTTCTTGCAGCAGAGCAGCACTGCAGTGCTTTGAGTTTTCCTCAGGTCCAGAGATGTACTGAAGAGTTGAGTCTGACAGTTCACTATTTATTCTTGGCGGCAGCTTTGAAGTAGGTAACATGTCTATAGGGTTCCAACCCCAGAGGTGCTTGGAATTTCCTGCCTCTCAGCCATGGCCCCAGTTTGTCTGAGCACACAAAAGACTAGTGTTTTATCCCATTGTGAGTGTGCTGAGGTAGAGGCTTTGTGATGTGCAAGGCTTAGTGATAAGTAATTCTCCACCACCTTATCAAATCAAAGGTGCCCCATCCTGCCAACACCAATTCCCTTGTTGTCTCACTGTCTGGGAGCAATACACAAAGACCAACTGCCAGCTGCATGTTGTCATACGACCCATGGCACAGTCTGCAGCCACCAAATGGTTGGGGCGCAAGGAAATATCTACTTTCTAAAAGTGGTATTTTCGGAATTGTGATTTTAAATCTGACTTTACCATTAAAGTAACCCTGGGCGGTGAACTCCACTCCATTACGCGGAGCTCGCAGAGTTTTTTTCCTCGCTCGCATTCACCAACGTCAAGTTGGCGAGCGTGAGGGTGGAAAATAAACCTCCCAACGAGATTTCTCAATGCGGGGGGGGGGGAGGGGGGGGGTCAGGTTTCTCAATGCAAGTGGTTGCATATGCTCGCAACCACTCACATTGAGAAACTGCCCGTTCGCGTTGAGAAAGCTGCTGCTCGAGTAAAAATCGACTCGAGGGTCAGAAAAGGTAAGCTTGCGCAGTGCATGGTACTGTACGCAATGATTGCACAGTGAGGCCAAGCATCCGGCTCTGTCTAATCACCGCAAACTGCATTTTTCTACTGTACTCCTCTCGCAGAGCTCCGCGTAGTGCAACAAAGTTTTTTTTGCAGTTCATGTAACTCCGCGAACTCCACCCAGGGTATTTTAATCACAATTCTTTAGACACCAAACTCGGTATTCTTACTTGCTCTTAAGTAATAAGGTAAACCAATGTTACCCTATAGGAGATAGGCAGTGGAGGAGTGAATAACGAACTTAAGAGTTTTTTACTACCAGGACATGTAAAGGTTACAAGTACATTCCTAACTTATTAAATACACTGCACCACGACCTATGGCCAGTTTATGTCCTACCCTAGGGGTGATCTATATGCAATAAAAACGGCGGGGTAGGCCTGGCAAAAGGTTTGTTTTACCAGGTCCTAATGGAAGTTTAAACCTGTATTCACAGGCTACAATGGCAGGCCTGAGATCTGTTTAAAAGTCTCCTTACACAATCAGTGCTGCAGGCACACAAATAGATGTAGTTTTCAGGCCCTGGGTACACGTAGTACCACTTTACTAGGAGCTTACAAGTAAATTAATTGTGCAAATATAGTGTAAGGCAATGTTAGCATGTTCTATGGACAGAGCATAAGCACATTAACACTGGGTAGCAGCGATAAAGTGCACAGAGTGTTAAGGGCAGAAAAACAAGATGAGTGAAGTGAAAAAGTTTGGGGGAAACCATGCAAAGAATGTCAGGTCCAACAATTTCCATATATGTTGTCTGATATGAATAGTTATTCTAATAAAACACAAACTTCTATGAATATAAACACCCAGAGATCTTGCCTTTGTGAATAAAGACCTATCATTTGTTACCACAGTACAGTTTTATGCATACCTAATTTCCTCTTAAGTGTGTAAAAAATTCCTGAATAAAGACACCTGTTTTTCCTAGTACAAGATATGCTCTACAATTACCTGGAAAAATCTGAGCAGGCAAAGTTCATAGGGTCTGTGCAACCATTTGTAATCTTGATTCAGACCAAACTTACATTTGCACACAAACTTGGCTTGCCTGAACCTTTGTAATCGTGAGTCTCAGAATTCGTACAATTCCAACAGTATAGTATTCTAAATTTCCTTGCACAGATGCGAATATTGAATGTAAGATCTGCTCCACTCTAAATTGGTCATACACAAAGAGAACCCCCCTTTTTCTGTCGATTTACCTATATGGTAATTTGCATATCATAAGCAGTATGTTTTGAAAGATCTAGTTTTTCAAATTAAAGAGTCAAGGTGAGGAAAACTATATATTTAAAATTGTCATAATAAAGAATGTAGTCTAATATATTGCACAGATGCTTTGCATTTCCTTTCCAATGCTATTTTCAGAGAGTGTCAACTCTTTGTAACAATAAGCAATGCATGAAATGCATAGTAGTACCTCTTTTGTGAAACAAGAGTGCAAGAACAATCATGCGTGGAATACCAATTCAAAAGCAATGCAACTGTATTTCAGACATTGAATTTCTGCTCTATGACGTGTTAATCTGGAAAGATAGTTCAATTGATTTCTTTCTAATTTATTGATTTCTTAATTTCTAATTCATTGTAGGTTTTAAACAATAGCAACATATTTTCCTGTACAATCTCCAAATCTCCTAATGAAATTTACTGTAGTCTTGTGGATTTATCTGATTTAGTAACAGGACTGTGACATGATGCAGGCATACATTGGATGACTCATCCTTCCTTCTCTTTCTTTCTATCTTCTGCTCTCTCTCCTTCACTCTCTTCTTCCTTCTCTGTCAAATACACTCTCTATCTTCATGAAGATCTGAAATTGTCCCATGGTCAACCACATGTGTGAGACAGCTGGTTACAAGAGGAATAGTCTATGCTGTTTTAGGTGTATTTATCCTTGAATAGTAATTAGTTCATTTACATCTTAATACATGGGCCCTTTCCATTATGTTTCATTCAAGCTCTTCTTGCTCAAACCATCTATTTCTATAGTTGAAACCTTCTCTCAGCATCTCATTAACCATCATTAGCCATCAACTGCACACCTTTCAACTATACTGCAGCATACTTGGACCCACATCTTTTCAATTTATTTATGGCTGACTTAACAACAAGGCTGGATGGGATTAATGCCCACCCACCTCAGCTAGGAACACTACGATTAACACACCTTTCATATGCCGATGATGTGGTCCTTCACAGCCAGACGAAAATAGGCCTGCAACGCCTTCTGCATGAACTAGCTGGATACACAAAACAGAATCTTCTTGAAATAAATTGCAAGAAAACAAAGATCATGATAATAACTCGCCATCGTAAAGCACCGCCACTCTTCGTAATAGATAACAAAAAACTGGAAGATAGCTATAAATATTTGGGAATACAACTGGACAGGCGCCCCAATTTTTCTTCGCATTTCAAGGTCATCAAAAAGAAGGGAATAGCATTGTTGTATGCTTTTAACAGTTTATCGAAGCAACTAAAAGGCCCCCTATTCAATCCCCTTTTGACAGTCATCAAAGCCAAGTTGCTTCCTACAATATCCTATGGCAGTGTGCTACATCACGGTAGAAGCGCCAAGCTTCTAGATAAAATTCAAACGAGTGTCTATACGCGTGTTTTTGGTTTACCATGCAATGCTTCTGCGGCTCAGGTCAGGCTTGAGTTCGGCCTGCAGTCTCAAGAACTGCAAAACAAATATGACACTGTTAAGTTCTGGTATGACATCTGGATGCACAAGGAAATAGAAATTAATTTCACCATGTGGGAAGCAATGCAAAACAGTCCAGATTCTCAATATACCAAGTTTTTAAAATCTTCCTGAGAAACCACCGAATTAGCATCCCTGTGGCACACCAAGCTACCTGTACCGACATTCAAGCTGGTAGTTAAAAAGGCGGCAAACAGTCAATCCCTGATTAATGATAAGTCAATCCTTAGCCACCGTTCACATGCCTGGATGATACTTCAATCGTATAACAAGCCCAAACCTGTGGCCTACCTAGGGCTTGACTTTCCGTCATACATCAAATTAAAATACCTCAGCATAAGGATGGACAGTCTTCCAACAAATGCCGATCGACTGGACTGGAGGACCCCGGGCCCTAAGGAGTGTGACTTAAGTGGTGCCGCAAAACAAGACATTATCCACCTGATCTGCATCTGTCCAGCATTGGATCAGGAACGTTGGAGCTGGTTAAAGGCCAAGTTCAATGAACATGGAACACACACTTGCCGTTCCGCAATAATACAAGTCCTGTGTACAGTGGACCCACAACTGATCTGTAGAACAGTCAAATTTATTACGAAGTTTGAGAACAAAAGAAGACTCATCGTAAAGAGCCAATAAATAATTTCGATTTTACTATCACGTAAGAAGTTGTACTTGCCATTTTGGGTCAGCCCACGTCCAGTGCCAATGGACCTGCACAACTCATAGAAGATCGATTAAATTTGACATTAAGCTTGTGAAAAAAAACAAAAAAAAACATATGAACTCTTGCACAGGACTAATACAAATCATGATCATGCGATCTGTAACGGCACTGACTATGCATAGTATGTTTTTACAAATGGTTTTAATTTTTAATTATGTATGCACATTGATCAATTTTAAATGATGCACTTTATTTTTGTAATGGTTTTTATTAACTACACAATAAAAGAAATACTATCCTGTTGTACTCGGACAACATCATGACAAGATTAATGTATGCATCACACTTCCCAGCAATTTTTTTTATCCTCAATACACTGGGGTTGATTTAGAACTTGCTATTCAGTCCACTGATCTTCCTGTGTGGCAGAGAACAATCCTCCACCTCAGGGGCAGTGGACCTTCTGCCCTTTTCAGAGCTCTCTGCCTCAGAGATATGGGTTTCTCCTGAAGAAGCTCCTAATGACCAGCAACAATCCTCCTCAGTGGAAACATCTCCTTCACAACAATTCCATCATGTTTGTCTAGCATTCTAGCACTGTTGAATTAATCACCAATATGAATACTGAAAAAGCACCTTCAATTTGTGGCAATTTCTACTACCCTCACTGAATGTCCCAAACCAACAGACTCCATGCATGGCTACCATGTTGTAACTGTCAGTCTGACATGGAGGAGGCACCAATGAAAAGGGTGACTGACCAGCAGCACTAAATTGGGTAGTTGAACCACCACTGCCTTCAAATGCCCCTAACCTGCACGCATGGTGTTCAGTGGCAAGGTCAGTGGCAGCTTCTCCATTTGAAATGCATTCATCCCCTCTAAAGGGTATGGGGAAGCCAGAATTGTGCAGAGTAGAAAGCCACTGTTTGTTGGCAGTTGTTCCTTTACCACCCACCTTTGACCTAGGCCCACAGAATCGTTTACATCAATCGTACAAGAAGTGATGGGAGAAATGTTTTGCACGTAGTCTAACCACTGCCAATCACTCTGGGTAGCATCCCGACCCATAGATTATGACCCTATGTGCCACTCTAGACAAAGACCTGCTTCATGCAAATCAGTACTGACACTGCTCCTTATCTAAACAATTCATCCCAAACAGGCTGAACTGTTCCTCTTGGAGCAGGGTCAAGAGTTATTTGAATATGGCTAGGTCCAGACGGAGAAGACATAGAGTGCAAAATAGTGGTGGACTGGGATGCGGCCCGAGTAATTACTAGTAGCTAAAATTAATGTTAGTATTCTATTCATCACTTTTTTTCATTCATTAGTGTGCTGCATTAAGTGCAACTAGAATGCCCAGACATGGAACCCATGGTCATCTTGACACTGGAATCAAATTGCACCTAACTAATGAGCTGCATTCTGGTTGAAATTAGTCTTGGGCTGCTTGTGTTCTGGCTCAGGTAGTACCTGACCTGGCCGCTCAGGCTGGGTAGTTCCTATGGGAGCAGAGTGAAGACTGAGTTGCATGTGAGTGGGTCCAAACTGAGGTGGTGTTTTGTCCAAACTGAGGTGGCATGGTGTGCAAAATAATGGAAGACTGTGTTGCGGCCTGCTTAATTACCAGTGGCTGACATTAATTCAAGCAGCCTATCCATCACTTTGTTTATATACTTAATTGCAGCACTGTAACTGAGACGGGTATGTCCAGGAGTGGATCCGATGTCACATGGAATCAAGCTGCACCCAAATGCTGAGCCCAAACAGGAGGAAACCACTCGTGTGCTGATTCTCTTCTGATTCAGAGAGGACCTTGTCTGGATGTTCAGGCTGAACTGTTCTTATTGGAGCTGAGTCAAGATCGATTCGCATATGGGTAGGTCCAAACTGACACAGTGTGCAAAATAATGGTGGACTGGGATGTATCCTGAGTAATTTTCAGTGGCAGAGATAAATGCAAGCATTCCAGCCATCACTTTTTTGTATACTACAGTGCAACACCATAAATGAGACAGGTATGTCCAGACGTGAAGTGCCATGCTCACCATGGCATGGGAAACAAGCTCCACACAACTGATGAGCCTCTATCACGGAAAAATCCACTTGGGCTGCTTGCATTTTGATTCAGGGAGGACCTGCCTTGGCCGTTCAGATTGGACTGTTCTTATTGTAGCAGAGTCAAGACTGATTTGCATATTGCTGGGTCTAAGATTATGTGGAATAACAGTGAGATGGGATGCAGCCCAGATAATTAGATGCGGCTGAGTTTAAGTCAAGCATTTCCTCCATCACTTTTTTGTATACTTCAGCACAGAATGTTCTACAGTAGTGTGAGGCATCAGTCCAACATGTAACTAAAACTGGGTTAACTATTGCCATCCAAGGGAGTTTGTCCATGAATAAAAACATGATGGTGAGAGTGCAGGTGGTGATCCATGTTCCTTCAAGCCCTTGCAGTCGGCACCTGCAGCTGACTTTCTTCCTATATCTTTCCATGATTTAACCACTGTCGCTCCATTATGTATGTTCCCAATGTAGTGATATATGCTGTGTATTGATTCGTCTAGGATTAGGCTACAATCTTCATTCTGCTCTGTCTTCAAGCCACATTGCCAGTCTTACACCTGAACCCTCAACAGGGTGACATAGTGTCATTCCAGATGCAGACACCGATTGAAATAAAGAATGAATTTTGCAAGTCCACTTTATAATTCTTATGGGTTGCAGCATAATTGAGCATTGTTTAACTATCTCACCTAGGACTTTCTCTTTCAAGATGGAGGTTTACGAACTGTTTAGAAACACAAGGGCCTTCATGAATAAACTACTTTTGTGATTTAAAAAAAAGGCGGAGTCTACAATAATAGGCTAGACTCATGTGACCCCCAAAAAATAGCTTATACCCAGATGATCTCATTCACTGAACTAAAACATTTTCATGTTACAGCACAGAAAGTGTATGACATTTGCTGACCATCGTTACCATTGCTCTAATGCAAAAAAAATATAACAGTCTAGATCCTGGATGGTTAGTAAAGGACACCCTAGTTGGGGTAGTCTAGGTGTCTCGCGCATCAGAGATCTGGTGACACCATACCTGCTGCACTATTTATGGCTAAGCCACTGATGGTGAATTATTGACACGGGATCCTCAGTATTCATCCTGTTTCGCCTCACCACCTTGTATGCAAATAAAATGTTTTAGATCAAACTGCCAAAAATATTCCATTAAAGATGATTATTCTAATTAATAATCGCAATTTTGTGAGTCTTTCAAATAATACCCGATAACCAACGCCCACCTTAGGCTTGTAAAGTTTGTTTGACCTTATTTTGAGATAAAGGAGGAGTGCTGGTTTATAGAAGGCATGGTGGTGTTGGGGTGGGATGTGTGTGTGTATTTGTGTCAATTCTTAATTTGTAAATGAATAAGTGCAAGGGCCCAAAGTTTTGCTAAGAGGCTACAGCAGCCAGCGTTACTGAATGTCGGCGTGCCATATATTTAAGCGGCGTAGTCTTGTATCCACACCAAGCCTCTTTAATCTGCCAACAGACACTCCATGCCTTCTTATCTCACTTTTGTGGACCCCTGCTTTTTCCATTTGTTATGGTTTTTCTTCCTTTCTGTTACTCCTTCTTTCCGATGTCTGTGTTTTTCACATTCTTGCTCTAGGTCCACGATAGATTAGGAAAATATGATTGTCAGTCCTCAAAAGTGAGTGTCGGTTGACCCCCAACTGCAACTACCTGCTGAAATAAACATGGTGTGGGGATTGGAACATCCCATTAAACACACACACTATCACTGTGGAACTTGAAAATCCATATAATCAAATAATATCTCTGTGGAGACCTGTACAACACTATAGGCACACGCTATCTCTGTGGAGACTTAATACTTTTATCTTTACACACAGTCACCAAATGGGCTTGACCATGATAATCTCCACACACTATGTTTAATAGGAACTTGAACATCACTACAATCATGCACCATGATGAGGCTTAGTTATGGCTATAATCATGTGACTTCACACACTATCTATGTGGAGATTTGAACATTATATTTACACACTACCTGTGAAGGTACTTAAACATGTTTACCTTCACAGACCATCACTGTGAGGTCTTGAACATCCAAATAGCCAAACAAACACTAGCCCAGTAACTACACACTATCTCTGTAGGGACCTGAACATCCTGTAACCACACACTATCTCTGTGGGGACTTAAACATCGCAATAACTACATACCATCTCTGAGGGGACTTGAATAATATTGATATAATCACACAGTACCTTCGTGTGAACTTCGCCAAGATTACTTTCATACATCATTTCTGTTAGGACATCATCATATAATCAAAAACTATCTCTGTGAGGACTTGAACATCATTATTTATTCATGTTACCACTGTGGGGGACATTCATCTTGGTAGTAAACAAAGTCTCTGGACAGTCTATGATCACATATGACCTATGTGGGTAACCTCACTCACCATCCCTGTGCAGACATTAACATTACATGTTATTACTTAGGAGATAGGGACTAAAAGCTAATTTGACATAAAGTAATATAATCTCACTCAGTTCAACTAGACCACATTGATTGATTCCATCATTTAATTTATCCATGTGTTAGACCTTTATCTCTAGACTTGGGCGCAATTTAAACTATGTGTAGTAATCTGAGTAATTCTGGTAATTTTGAATTACTTTTGTGACACACCAAAAATCACACCATTTTGCCTGTTGGCGTAATTACGAGCAGTATGACTCAGAAAGCCTACAGCAGGAGAAAAGGAACAATTAATTTAGCTAGCGTGAGTTGCTAGTGGCTGCTGCTGTTCATGTTCAATTGCATTCAAAGCTATTGTCTAAAAGAATTGTGCTAAATACTGAAATGCGCTCCTGGCATAACTCTGCAAAATCTCACATAATTACGCAAGAGCAAATTATATGAGTTACGCCCACCACTACATATTTCCTAAAACTTTGAGCACTAAGCAAAGAATTACATAAAGTTTTACATTCCTGTCTGAAATCCAGATATATGATATTTTCTGGCACATTATTAACAGAATCCATCTATTCTGTACCCATAGAATACATGCAGCCACTGAACTATGAAGATTATGATGGCTATTTGTATATAACCATCGCTTTGGCCCCCCTGCCACTATTAGGGCAAGCACAGGTCCCACCTCCACTGGACCCTTTCCCTAACATAAGCTCTCTCTCCCTTCTCCTGCGCCGTCCAGTGATGCAACCATATGTACTCCGTTCTATATCTGTGTGACCCATTTAACCAAACCTAAATAAATTCACTCATCTAACCTGAGGCCCCCAGGTCCCACGACCACTCCTTAATCAGTCAAACTACGACCCATCCACTAGCATACATTAATACTCAGCCAGGCCTCCGACAAACTTTTACAAGTTCCCCAGACTCCCATCAGTAGCCTCTCAATTCAACCAGGTCTCTCATGTGGTCTCCCCTCTCACATGGAACCAAATAGTGACTGCCAATCAGACTTGGAATACGCCTTCCAGCCTACACCAAATTCTTGGGAGATGAGCTTTGACAAGATCTCTCATAGCTTACTCCATCTCAAGGAAGCTCTACATAGACTCACATTCATCACTTCTGAGCTATAGCTCACTCATAGACCAAATGGTACCACGAGGATCGTACCAACTCCCAAACAGATACACCTCCATACCACGTTCCCCCATACTCCCAATCTAGTACTGAAAACTATACCTTTCCCCAACCCCCGACCTATGAGGTTGAGCAAAGATCTATCTGACATGGATACCCACAACATCCTCCTCACCTACCCCTTCAAGAAATATACCAACAAGGCCAACCTGGATCAAATCCAAATTATCCTGGCTAACCCTCTCTGAGAACCTAGCTACAAACAGAGAATGGTAAACAAGGATAACCTCAAGCGCATCAACTTATTGCAGGCAGCCTTGCCACATACCAATAACCAACTGAAATGTATGCTCCTCCATTGCAGATGAGCAAAGAAACACACAGACGATATTTATGATCTCATGCTTACACATAAATTTGACATTGCTATCCTCACAGAAACTTGATTAAACAGTTCCTTTCACCCTGTCATAGACCTACTAGTCCCCCCTAGTCATAAGATCATAGACTAGATAGACCCAAGAAATCCGGTGGGGGGAATAGCTTGCATATACTGCAACACTCTTGCAGTGTCTCAGGCAGAAACAATCATCAAGACGGATTTGCATATAGCTGTGTCTGAAGTGGGTTGGCAAAGTGAGCTAAAGAATGATGATGGATTCAACCCAGATCTGTGACTCGGGGTGAGTGTCTGAAAAGTTTCAGTGCTCCGTCCATCATCTCCATGTGTTTGCTTTGTTCGCCCTCAGTTGGCGGTGTATGCCCAGATGTGGGCACCTTGCTCACTTTGCCTTTGGATTCAAGCTAACCTGGCTGATGAGGGCTGTTAGCCCGAACCAGTCCCAGGATGTTTGTTTCCGGACCAGGAAAGACATGGCTTGGCAGTTCGGGCTGGACTGTTTCCATGAGGCACAGGGCCAAGACTGATTTGCATATATCTGTGTCTGAACTGGGGTGGAGAAGTGAGCTAGAAAACGATGATGAATTCAGCCCAGATCTTTGACTGGGATGAGTGTCTGAAAAGGTTCAGCGCTCCGTCCATCCTCTCCTTGTGTTTGCTCTGTACAGCTAGATTATGCCACATACATCTTGGCAATGCATCCGTTCAAAGTGCGAAACATTAGTTCTGAAGGTGATGTGTGGCTACTACTCACAATGCAGGTGATGCATTGATTCCGAAGGAGTTTTTGCTGATACTGAGTGCGATGCGGCAGCTCCATTCCATGCTTCGACAAGGATGCACTGGTTCAGATCCACGCAAAGGCGAAGATACGTCGGCTCCACATCATGCAAAGGTGGAAATGTGCCAATTCCAAGGAGGAGATGAATGGGTTCTGGTTGTAGAATTACTTTAAGCCTCACTTCCAAGGGTCCAGGTCTGGGGTGGCCCCACTTGGCAGGGCAGACTCACAGTTTGTAGGTTTGCAGGTTGTTGAAGTCTTTGGATCCCCGTGACTTAGAACAGGAGGCAAGCCAGCAAGTCACTCTGGATTCAAGTGATGCAGGTCCAGTCCTTCTCACCCAGGCAGGAAAACAGCCGGCAGCAGGCAGCTCAACAAGGCAAGAGCACAGCAAAGCTGAAGTCCAGCAAAGCAGCAGTCCAGCAGAGTGGCAGTCCTTTGAACAGCACAGCAGCTCCCCTTCCTGGTAGAGTAGTCACATGTGCAAAAGTGTACTGAAGATATGGTGTCAGAGGTCCCGTACTTATACCCAGTCTTGCCTTTGAAGTGGGGCAGAATTCAAAAATGCCTTTGAAGTTCACGGAAGTCTCCTTTCTTGCACTGCCTCAGGACTCACTACATGGGGGATATGCTTTGTGTGTTAGCAGTGTACAGCCTATTCATGTGTAAGTGTGAGGCTGTGTCAGCTGCTCCCTCCCATTCCCCCAGGAAGAGCCATTAGACACATCAAAGCTTCTTTTGTATGTGAATGTCCAGAGGGAGTCCTTGTACTGGGGTGAATGTATGACATTGTTCTACATTCTGTCCAACTGTGTTTTTTGCAATTTTCGCCCCGAGTGTGCTGGGTATGCTCAGACGTGAGTCCCAGGCTCTCCACACCACTGGAGTCAAGCTATCAAGGCTGATGAAGGCTGATAGCCTGCAACCGGTCCTTGGATGCTTGATTCCGGTCTGGGAAAGACATGGCTTGGTAGTTCGGACTGGACTGTTCCCATGAGGCACAGGGTCAGAGCTGATTTGCATATAGCCAGTGTCTAACCCAGGGTGGTGTGGAGTGCAAAAAAACGATGGATTTAGGCCCAGATCCTTGTACTGGGGTGAATGTATGACATTGTTCTACATTCTGTCCATCAACTGTGTTTTTTGCAATTTTCACCCCGAGTGTGCTGGGTATGCTCAGACGTGAGTCCCAGGCTCTCCACACCACTGGAGTCAAGCTATCCAGGCTGATGAAGGCTGGTAGCCAGAAACCGGTCCTTGGATGCTTGATTCCGGTCTGGGAAAGACATGGCTTGGTAGTTCGGACTGGACTGTTCCCATGAGGCACAGGGTCAGAGCTGATTTGCATATAGCCAGTGTCTAACCCAGGATGGTGTGGAGTGCAAAAAAACGATGGATTTAGGCCCAGATCCTTGTACTGGGGTGAATGTATGACATTGTTCTACATTCTGTCCATCAACTGTGTTTTTTGCAATTTTCACCCCGAGTGTGCTGGGTATGCTCAGACGTGAGTCCCAGGCTCTCCACACCAATGGAGTCAAGCTATCCAGGCTGATGAAGGCTGATAGCCAGAAACCGGTACTTGGATGCTTGATTCCGGTCTGGGAAAGACATGGCTTAGTAGTTCGGACTGGACTGTTCCCATGAGGCACAGGGTCAGAGCTGATTTGCATATAGCCAGTGTCTAACCCAGGGTGGTGTGGAGTGCAAAAAAAGATGGATTTAGGCCCAGATCCTTGTACTGGGGTGAATGTATGACATTGTTCTACATTCTGTCCATCAACTGTGTTTTTTGCAATTTTCACCCCGAGTGTGCTGGGTATGCTCAGATGTGAGTCCCAGGCTCTCCACACCACTGGAGTCAAGCTATCCAGGCTGATGAAGGCTGATAGCCAGAAACCGGTCCTTGGATGCTTGATTCCGGTCTGGGAAAGACATGGCTTGGTAGTTCGGACTGGACTGTTCCCATGAGGCACAGGGTCAGAGCTGATTTGCATATAGCCAGTGTCTAACCCAGGGTGGTGTGGAGTGCAAAAAAACGATGGATTTAGGCCCAGATCCTTGTACTGGGGTGAATGTATGACATTGTTCTACATTCTGTCTATCAACTGTGTTTTTTGCAATTTTCACCCCCAGTGTGCAGGGTATGCTCAGACGTGAGTCCCAGGCTCTCCACACCACTGGAGTCAAGCTATCCAGACTGATGAAGCCTGATAGCCTGAAACCGGTCCTTGGATGCTTGATTCCGGTCTGGGAAAGACATGGCTTGGTAGTTCGGACTGGACTGTTCCCATGAGGCACAGGGTCAGGGCTGATTTGCATATAGCCAGTGTCTAACCCAGGGTGGTGTGGAGTGCAAAAAAAGATGGATTTAGGCCCAGATCCTTGTACTGGTGTGAATGTATGACATTGTTCTACATTCTGTCCATCAACTGTGTTTTTTGCAATTTTCACCCCGAGTGTGCTGGGTATGCTCAGACGTGAGTCCCAGGCTCTCCACACCACTGGAGTCAAGCTATCCAGGCTGATGAAGGCTGATAGCCAGAAACCGGTCCTTGGATGCTTGATTCCGGTCTGGGAAAGACATGGCTTGGTAGTTCGGACTGGACTGTTCCCATGAGGCACAGGGCCAGAGCTGATTTGCATATAGCCAGTGTCTAACCCAGGGTGGTGTGGAGTGCCAAAAAACGATGGATTGAGGCCCAGATCCTTGTACTGGGGTGAATGTATGACATTGTTCTACATTATGTCCATCAACTGTGTTTTTTGCAATTTTCACCCCGAGTGTGCTGGGTATGCTCAGACGTGAGTCCCAGGCTCTGCACACCACTGGAGTCAAGCTATCCAGGCTGATGAAGGCTGATAGCCAGAAACCGATCCTTGGATGCTTGATTCCGGTCTGGGAAAGACATGGCTTGGTAGTTCGGACTGGACTGTTCCCATGAGGCACAGGGTCAGAGCTGATTTGCATATAGCCAGTGTCTAACCCAGGGTGGTGTGGAGTGCAAAAAAACGATGGATTTAGGCCCGGATCCTTGTACTGGGGTGAATGTATGACATTGTTCTACATTCTGTCCATCAACTGTGTTTTTTGCAATAATACAATTTAAAAGCTGATATTTATGGACCAAACAAGTGTATGTACGGAATATGACAAGATGACACTTGGGAACAATTCGTTCATCTATAAAAAAAAATTTTAAGCCAGTGTTTGAGAACACATTAAAAGTATATTAACAAAGCAAGCTCATGTTAACAAATACAGTTTCAAAAAACTAATGAGTGCATTTTCAGTGACTAATGACTGTTTCTTTCTAGGGGATAACAAATGGGTCTTCAGAGGAAAAAAACAGACACAGGCGCAAAATCAGTAGTTTTAGAACACATTTAGGATGATATTTGTGTGATGATTCAGCAACATTATTGATGGTACCGCTTCATTATGTCCATGCTCGAAGAGATCACATTTTTAATACTGTGGCAGTTACACAAAGACTCGGTTTATTCTAAATTGCTATTTTTATGACCTAATTATCTTTATGTAGCTCGAAGCAGTAAATTAGTGTAAGGTTTTCTAAAATCTCTCTAAGTAATAGCTCTGCTGTATAGGGCCAAAATTGTGAGATCTATGAAACATTTCAGTTTCTCACTCTTGCAGGTAAATTTACAATCGTAGCATGTGGTAGATTACCATTTTAGAAATGATGGTATATGAAAACGAGAAAGAGGGAGATTCTACTGTACTCAATTAAATATAATTGGCAATTACTCATTTATTTGGGTCATTTTTTCCTGCATAATGTACTAAGATTTTCGTCTGATATAACTTTCATTGAACTCTTTAAGTGAGAGTGCGGCTGGATCAATACACTCACTCATTCAGTGCAGTTCAGCACAGTATTCACATCCAACCTTTTGAAGGAACACCAACCGCACTGAACTAAATATAAATGTAAACTTGTTTTGTTCATGCATTCTTTTGTAAAATGTATCTTAATCTGCAATGTGTGGCCAAGAAAATGATGATTATAGGGGATTTCTACCTGAGGGTTGATATCCCAGAATCAAAGTGTGCATCAACCGTCCTTCCAAATATTCTCACTCTGGGTTTAACACCTTTGGTGCTCATGGCAGCTCCCAGCCATCATGAGTCACAGAAGGCGTGTGCTTATGATGGCCGGGAGCTGTCAGAACGTTGTCGCTCCACCAACGCGTGATCAATTCCCCACCTGGGCGGAGTTCTGATGGCTCCTGGAGGTCATGAGCAAATGCCCACCGTGATTTATGACGGCAGGTGGCCGTCAATAGCACCGCGGTCCCTCGCCCACTCCTAGCCCCGCCCGCACTGCGGCAAAATTAACACCGTAGTGAAGGGGTAAAATAATATTTGAGCGTGTTTTACTGCAGAAGTTGACACATTGGATTTGGTACTCACAAAAATATAGAAGCCTTTGACCTTCCTGTATATTCACAGTCATGCAAGACTAGGTCATAATATTTTCCTCTAGTTGTCCTCCCTATTCTCCGGTTCTTTTTGATTTTCTAGACCTGTCTAAAAGGTGTGAGCTCTCTAAATATTTCTTTGCATGGGCATTGACTACAGCAGTAGAGGCTCCTGGAGGGAGTGCTGCCGGCTGGTGATGCAAGGTGGAGGAGGGGCAGGGTGGGGGGTAGTAAACTCCAGATTATGGTCTAACGGAGGTAAGTATACAAATAAATGAATAAAATGAATTTCATTGCGCGTGCTGCACCGCATTTGCTGATGCAGCGCGCGCAACGAAATTGGTTTTATATATTTATTTGTATACATACCCCCGTTAGGCCATAATCCGGAGTTTACTACCCCCACCCTGCCCCTCCCCTGCCCTGCGTCACCGCCCGGCAGCACTCCCTCCAGGAGCCGCTATTGGCCCGGTGGGGGCGATCCACCCGCCATCTTCACTGCAAAGACCCACTGCCACATTATGATGGTCCGCGGCGAATGGAAAGACCGTCCGCCGCTTTTCCACCGGTCGACGAGTCGACCAGCGGAAAAAGGGGTTTAGTATGGTGGCGGTGTCTGGAAGATACCGCCATCCATATTATAATGCAGGCCGTGATCAGCCTTTCCATGGCGCATTGCCGCCATGGAAAGGCTGGCGGTTCCTGCAGTTGGGGGCCTGTTGTGGGCCCCCAGGGAGTTGGGAGGGTGGGGGGTGCACATGGGGGGTAAGTGGGGGGTGCACATGGGGGGTACCTAGGTACCCCCTAGCTTTTACATATACAATACAGCAGGCACCGCACGTTGTGCATGTAAAAGCACAACATGTATATTTTACATTGCGGTGGGTGCTGTTTGCAGCACCGCCTGCCGCATTGTAAAATATACAGGATGCGCCCGCCACACTGGCGGGTGCATCATAATTGATGTGGTAGGACCGCCGCAACTGTTGCGGGTGGTCCCTTTCCGCCCGCCATCGTAATCAGCCCCATAGATCCCAATTATTAACCCTTCCTTCGAAACGTACCTCAAATATTATTTTTTCAGTTGTCATTATTACTTTCACTTTTTGTATTTCTAAATGCTTTACTTCACAATTACAAGTTTGGCGGTCCATAGAACTGCCAAAAACGCTGTGGAGGTGCGGTGATGGTTGGGGACCGCCGCACCAGTGTTCCGACCACTGTATTAAGAGTAGGGCGGTCAGATCTCTGGCATTCGCATGGCGGAATAGAGGCCTCAACATGCTTGGTGGTGCCGCTGTGGCACGGCAAGAATGTTACAAGTTTCCACACCGCCACAGTTTTCATCGCAGTGAGGCTGCCATGTGAACGGTGGCAGTGAAGAAACAAAAGAGGGCCCTGCAGGGCCCCCTGTTGCTTCAGGGCCACAGGGTGCCTGACCTGTGCGCAGTCACCCCCAATCCTGCACAGCATAGACTTTATAGCCCATGCTGTCCAGGAAAAAACTTTGGTGTTCCCATTGTGTTGCCTTCATAATAGGTACAGCTGTGGGAATGCCAAAGGAATGCCCGCCAGACCACAAGTTTACTCAAAATCTGGCAGGCAGCAGGCGTTGAGTTTGGGAGTCCTGGAGTGAGGAGCTGGAGTTCCAGCCGGCTCCAGGACTGCCAAACTCCTAATCAGGCCCTTAGTCCTTATTTCTTTTAAACCACTTAGCTTATTCCCATTTTCTTCCCCCATTTAATTTAATTTTTGTCTCCTAATACTTCCTTCTTATTTCCTTTTAAGCATAACACTCACAACCTTACTTTTCATTCTTCCCTTGCTTTTTGTCTTGTTCAACCTGTTCTTTTTATCCCCTTAGTGACATTTCTGTTGGCTTTTCATTTCTCTTTGTTTTACAGGGGAATCACCTGTACCTTTTTCCTCTTCTTTTCGCCTGTTTTTTCTGTTTTCATAATTTTTTCTGTTTTGTTTGTGAACATTTTGAATACTAGGTTTTTTTCGAGAACTAAACATTTATAAACAATACATTGGTAGTAAAAAAATATCTGAGTATTTCAGTACCCATGATTTCTTAGATGCCTCTGACCAAATGGTTGTTTGCTTTTGTCACAAATTACCATTGAATCTGTTTTCCGCATAGCTTTGATATTAGAAACATGTTGACAGTATTTGTTCCTAAAAACAACTTAAAAGGGCAGTGAAAACCGACATGCAGGATTTTTGTGAACTACTGGTAGTAATTATAGTATTCATTAGAAATTCAAGTTTGAAATAGAATAACTTGATGTGATGAGAAATAGCACTATAGTGGGCCCCTCAAAATCTACATAAGAGAGGAAGGACACAGGTGAGCTTTGGAGAGAAAGAACGGGTAGTACTTGCTTTGACAACCTTTTTCCATTTCTTGCTGAAGAAGCAGAAAACAGTGAAAATGTTTGAAGACAGGACTGCACACTCACAAATGAAAAGTCAATGATGGCAACGCAAACAAGCAAATAAACTTCTAAAAGTCAATAACTCACAGGAGTGAAGTTTTTTATACTCCCAAATAATGTTTGATGTTCCCCTGTAGCACCATGGCTATGCATGGGAGAGATGATTTCCGTCATCAGCACCTTATTGTGGAATTTATATACCGTGGGGCGGATCCACTAAGATTTTACACCCAGTTTGCATCACAAAAGGGACGCAAATCAGCGAAAAATCTTTTTGTCTGATTTTCTTTCCAGCGCTAAACTTGTTTAGTGCTGGAAATAAAGTTAAATTAACACTATGCAGCTATTACATGGCACCAAGGGGTGTGTCTTGGGTGGTGCATGGGCGTTCCCATGCAACCACCCAAGGTTTCTGACACTAAACCCAATTTACTAAATAAAGTAGACAGGATTTAGCGACACAAAATAGCAGGCCTTATGAAGGAGACATGCTTTTTTTCTCCTTTATTTTCTGACTTATCATGTGTGCTGCACTGTGCATCACACATACATAGTGAGAAAACTTAAAAAATTAGTCTAAGCCTAGTATTTTGTACTTGAAAGCTATCTTTCCTGTACAATACCTATGCTTGACTCACGGAGACACCCTTGCACTATGGAGCAAAGGTGTCTCCATGGCACATGGCAGCTGATTTCAGTGCTGGCGCTAGGGAGAGGGATGTATGACGTTTCGACGCATGCTTTTACAACGCATGCCATTACGACGCAGGTTTTACAACGCAAGTCGTTACAATGACTTGCGTTGGGGGGCGCTGGATAGTGAATAGTTTAATTTACTATTCCAACTCCAGTCCCCGTGGATAGTAGGGAAGGTGTTGGATAGTAATTAAACTATTCCCTATACTAGAGCGCCCCCCAGCGCAATGCGTTGTAATAACTGGCGTTGTAAAAGTTGCGTCGTAATGGTAGTGCGTTGTAAAAGTTGCGTTGTAAAGGATGTTCCCCAGGGAGAGGGGAGGAGAGTGGCATATTTCAGTAAGTATGGCGCTCTGCTGCTCTCTCCTTCTTACGTAGCACAGCATTTGCGTGAGAAATGATTACATCTGGATCTGTGTTTGTGTGCCATTATCAGAAGGGTAAAATGCAATATTCTAACTCAAAACCAGCAAACGTTTGGGAAAGTGCATAAATAAAAGGAACAAGGTTTAGTACTTTTGGAATTAGTGGCGTAAAAGGGGGGATACTATTTACGTTTTTAATTCAAGTCCTATAAACACGTTGAGAAAGTGCATAAATCAAGAGGGTGAGACTTACTTTTCTAACTCTAACCCAACCAAAATTAAGGGAATTCATAAATAAAAAGATTTACAGTTCTAAATCCCATCCAACAACAATTAAAGAAAGTACAAATATTAAGAGTTGTGAGATTCACTATTCTCACTCCAGTCTAAAGAAAGTGCACTAATTAGAGGGGTGTGATTTCCTATTCTACCTCAGTCCAACTAAAATTTGACGAAGTACATAAAGAAGCTGGGTGAGATTTAGGACCAGATTGAATAATTTGGCATGCAATGCAGCACGGCATCCAAATTATGTATGCCGCATTAGGCAAGGGAGATTGACCTGGTGCTGGTGCCCTCCCCTGCAGTGGCATGCAAACAGGCTGCCTTGCACAATGCCCAGTCTAGTGCCTCGTGCACAGTTGAGTGTGTGCTGTTAAGCCAAGGATCTGCAATGGTGGCTTGCCATTCCAGTATAAATTCCTACGTGTAGGCAAGCTCAGAAGGTTCCTTCGTACCGGATGTGTGCTGTACACTACAGCATACCTGCATTTCTTTGTTTCTTTTTTGGAGAAATTATTACATTTTCCCTTATTTGTGCGTGCTTCATGTAGGCATTCGTTTTCGATTCAAAGTGAGGATTTAGAGGAATAGAATTTGTGTCAAAACCTAAGGGTTCTTACATTGATCCACTCCAGTAATGTCCCATTAACACAAAGCGGCGAGGGGGGGGGGGGGGGGCGGGGCACAAAGTTGGATCTGAACTGTGAAAAGTTCACCATTTAAGCACAAAGCACATTTTGCATTAGATAATAAATAGCATGTGCTACTTTGCAGGCCATCACTACTGGCACAACGCCTAAGTATTCACACTTAAGTCTTATAAACATGTCCGAAAGTGGAAATTAAATGGAGGAGTATAGTACCTGAATAAATGTAGGAAAAGTGCATAAATCAGATGGGGGCCCCTTTTAATATTATCCAATCCTATGAATATTGGGAAAAAAATTATACATTCAGTGTTGAGGGGGTTATTGTTCTTACAGTAGGGTAACAAAAATGATATACATTTTAGAAAAGAGGCGGGATGTTGTTGAAACAAAATGTATTTAATAAAGATATTTGTAATATTTGTGGCTCACATACATACTTTCAATAAAAATACACCTTAATTATTGTACAAAGTAAAGTACTTGTTCTTCAAACCAAATACACAAATTTGAAGGAAATACCCTAAACAAAGAAGAAAAAATACATATATCAAAACAATTGTTTTAATGGAAAACACTTAAAAATTATAATTTTAAAATATAAACAACTATATTAAATAACACAATAGTTTAGAAATCAATATTTTAAGCTTTTAAATTATTGACAAAAATAAATAAAATGACATACTTTCTTTGAAAATAATTGTCCTCAATATTTTTGTAGTTCAAATATTTTGACCAAAATATTATGGCCAGATTATATTTTGTACATGATATTCAGGTACCACACATAGCAGTCACATCAAATAGACTGTGTCATGCTCAACACCTCAAAATAATCAATTATAAGCCATTATGCCAGCCGCAGTTTGTGCAGGTAACAGCGGTGAGGCCGGGCCATTTCTAGGGACGATGCTGAGGAAAAATAAAAATAAATAATTAATTTTCCCTCTGCATCGTCCCTAGAAATCCACCCTTACATGGCCCCACCACCCCACAGCTGTTACCTGCATGGACCGTGGCTGCATTATGCTTAGGTTTTGGTGCAATATACGCTAAAGATTTCCTCCAAAGTTTACTGCTCTCAAGGTACATACAGCCATTACGATGAAAAATAGTTGACCACAGTGCGGAATCTAAAATAAAGCAGACTTCTGGCTCCCAGTTTGAGAGAAAGGGGCCACACTTTCCAGAGATCAAGCACAACACCGAAACTCAAGAATAATAAACTGCGCTGCAACCAATACACTTATGCTACTCATGCTACTCCAAGACTGCAGATGTGTAAACCAATCAGCTGACTGTCTGGAAAGCATTTTAGGTCCTCAACAAAAGAGTACAGCAATATACCTACATCTGTCACACTAGCAAACGGAAACTCCATCAGCACAAGTCTATACAACTGCATTGGCATACTTGTATCAGAGCTCTAACATGATCGCTTGTATTGGTTTTGGTACTGTTAGGGAAGTAAAGAAATGAGTTACCTTTGACTATGCTAAAGATTTGGCACAAACCTCTGCCTAGATAAAACAAGAGGAAATGAAGTTTAAGTTCTATTACTTGAATGCAATTGCATCCGGCACCAAGGTAACCTATTACTCAACCCCTGTATGACACTACAAGGATAACACTATCATGATGATAATGAACTGTGCACTATGGCGTAACACATGCCAGCTGTAGAGCACTGACAGCAGCATAGAGTTCATGGTGGTTAAAAAGTAGGACACGTGCACTCAAGTTTTACATATCCTGGTAGTGAAAAACATCCAAACTTGTTTCTATCTGCAGCAAGGGCAAGGCTGGTGTTCCCATGGAAAAGCACTAGGTTACATTATACATCTATATGTCATACCTTCAGTTCATGACTAGCCAGGAAATGATTCAAGCACTCATTGTAATAGGTATTTAAAAGCCAACCTAATTATTAAAGTCGGATTTTAAATCACTATTTTGAAAATGCCAGTTGACATTTTCCTGCCTTTCCCAAATCTGCCTTTCTGTCAGTGTATAGGGTGACTTGACTGTTGCTTGCCTGTGGTGTGATGTGTATTGCTCCCCAACAGTTGACCAACCAAAGGGCGGTGAGAAGATGTGTGTCTTCCTGACAACATGGCTAGTTAGGAGCTGTGCCCCTCCCCTGATTACATTTCAAAGGGTCCTGCCCTTGCCCACACAGTACAACCTGACACCAGGACTTTCCCTGTTGTTGTTTCAACAGCCCCGCTGAAGCCAAACAAGAGGAAAGAGCGGAACTGGCCAGAACCAATTTTAGAGTTAGACAGGGGTGTTCCCCACCCTCAGACAAGCGCTGGCCATTAACCCATTGGCTGCGCCGGCCTTTTTCGGAAGTGCGGCACTTCCTCAAAACGGGTGGAGCCGCGTCGGCCAATGGCCGACGGCAGCACCAGCGAGGTAGTGCTGCCGTCGGCCAATCAGCGACGGCAGCATGGATAGGGTTAAATACCATCCCCAGAACCTCAAATCATAGCACTCCTGGATCTGTGAAGGCCCAGAAGAAGGATTGCCCTGTAGTATGTCACCTGAAGGATGATTGGCCCTGCTTGCTTTGTACCCAGAACCCCAGAAGTGACTCCAAGGGTCCAATCAGGGTATATTAAAAAATGAGGATAAAACTGTGATAACTTTAAATAAAATCAAAAGAGGGTGCATAAGCCAAGATGAAATTAGAACAGCCCTTAAGAATAGCGCCAGTGGCAAGGCGGCAGGCTCCGATGGAGTCCCAATTGATGTATTTAAATATAACACAGAACTTTGGGTACCCATTTTGGTTAAATCTTTTAATGCAACAATTGATGGGGTGATACCAGCCACATGGGCGGAGAGTTTGATAGTCCCCATTTTTAAAAAGGGGGATAGAAGTAGTGCTAGTTGCTACTGCCCAATATCTTTGCTTGACTCAACATCTAAAGTCATGGGCCGCATACTGCTGGCCAGGCTAGAGCAATGGGTAACTGAAAAGAATATTTTATCTGTAGCTCAGTATGGATTCAGATGTGGCGTTGGGACAGTTGAGCAGTGTCTGAATTTAGAATTAATAATAGGAAAATATACTTTTGCAAGGGAGGGCTCCCTTCACCTCTGCTTTGTAGATTTGACAAGTGCATTTGACTTGGTGAATCATTCAAAGCTATGGGAGACATTGAGAGGGATGGGAGCCCCAGAGGACATTGTTGGCTTTTTATCCCAGATCTATGCTCAACTGTCGGCAAAGATACGTTCTTATGGAATACATGGGGAATGCACAAAGCACTTTAAAATTTCTCGCGGAATAAGACAGGTGCTTTTGTTTTTACTCTATATAAACGGCGTTGATATCCTGTTACAGAATTTAGGGGTTGATGTCCCAATGATTGGCATTCGGGCCACACCCCTATTACTATATGCAGATGATGCTGTCCTAATTTCTAGGACAACAAACGGCTTACAGACCCTGATGGATAATTATTATTTTTTTTTCTAATCCTCATCTTGCGGTAGTATAGATAAGGAGATTTAAGGAGTCAAATGGTTCTTGGTTCCTGGTCCTTCACTGCCCCGTTATCGAGTTTTCCTTGGGGAGTATTCCCTTGTGTGTTGTGACCATTCATTTTACTCCTGTAACCTTTTATCATTACCAATAATTCCATGGTATGAGAGGGGAGCTAGCCTATTTGGCTACTCAGCAGTGTATAGTCCTGCTTGGAATTATTGTCTCCGCTTTAATCATTGGATTTTATTTATTGATGTTTAAAAAGGAGTTAATGGCATCTCTAAAAATTGTTGTTCCCAAATTTCCCAAAAATTTACTCTTTTGGTGTTTTTCCCTTTTCTATCAAGTTTATTTGTTTTTATTATGGAATTTAGCCAATTATCATGTGTAGGCGGTACCGGTTTTATCCAATTTATACAAATCTCTCTACGCGCCAACAGAATTAGCATGAATATTAAACTTTCTTGTCTTTTGTTTAGTTTATCTTTGCTGATAGCACTATTATTAAGTGTTCCAAAAATAATGAGAGAGGTACTTACAGTTATGTTGACTCCTAATACTGTAGTTAGAGTCTTACCGATCTCATTCCAGTAGGTGTCAAGTGCGGGGCATTTCTGAAACATATGGACATCGTCTGCTTTTGCTTCTCCGCATTTTGGGCATGATTTTATGTTCGTACCTTTAAATTTAGAGAGTCTTTTTGGGGTCCAATACGCTCTATGTAATGAGAAATAATGGTTCCTTTTTAGTGAAGCAGGTTTTATACAGGACCAGCATTTTTCCATAGATTTCTTCCAGAGTAGTTTTAAATCCAAGTCTTGTTCTGGCATGTCTTTTCTCCATATATTTTCCGGGGTTAAAAAATCTTCTTCACCTGTTTCGATAAGAGCCCAATACCATTTTGCTATTTCTTTCTTTATTGGTGTTATTTTGGTCATTTTGCTTTCAAGATTATCGTAGTTACTCTTATTTTTTGGTAGGCTATTAGACCAACTACTTAGTTGATAGAATTTAAATTTTGAAAGTTTGCCTTCAGTGATTGAAAATAAATGGTCCCACGTTGTTAGAGAGTTTTCTGTCAGTAATTGTCCCCATTTTTCAATTCCTGCATTTTTAAGTGGGATCGCTAAGGAGTCTTTTAAGCAGTCCGGTGTCCGGGCGAGTTCCATACTGGAGCTGTATTACTATAGTACGGAATTTTTACTGTTGTTCCTATTTGGCTCCAAAGTTTCGCTGCGTTGAATAAAATATTTAGTTTTATTTTTTTAAAGTATTTGGGATGGCCAAATTTAAATAAGAAGTGGTCTCTCTTTCCAGTCATAGTTTGTAGGAAATTTGGATATGTTTGATGTTTTCTTAGGAGAGGTCTAAAGTTTTTAAATTGAAAAGATCTATAATATTCATATATGTCCGGACTTGCTATTCCGCCTTGTTCTAGGTAAAAACAGACTTACATAGACAATAGACAATAGGAAAACTAATTAAAGTCCTCTCATGGAATGTAAATGGGCTTAGAACTCCTATTAGGAGAAGAAGGATCCTGGAATATATAAAAGAATCGGAAAATGAGATTATCATCCTCCAAGAAACTCACCTTACAAGTTCCGAGTGGGACAAAATAGTTAAAAATCTTAAATGGGTGGACACTTGTATCTACAATACACAAGATTGCAACATAAATGGAGTAGCAATTATTATAAAAAAATCTTTAAAAGCTAAGATAGAAAAAAGGTAGTAGATAATAAAGAAAGGTGGGTAGTAATCAAAATTAGTATTGAAGACAACATCTTAACTATAGCTGGATATTATGGCCCAAACCTAGATGATTCAACACCCCTCCAAAAACTTTATGCGGAATTGATAACAACTACCGCTCCAATAATAGTAGGGGGGACTATAATATAATTCCAGACCCTAAATTAGATAGGTTACCCCCAAATAAACAAATGAACCTTCCCAAAATGAGAAAGTGGTTAGGGATATATAAAAAAGACCTTGACCTAGAAGACATGTGGAGACAAAAAGGGGAGAAAACTCGTCCCTATACATTTCATAATAAAAAGCTAGGTCACAGATAGTGTGAGAAAAATCGACCATATCCCGGCTCACCTATCAGACCACAATTATCTCTCACATTATCAGAAAACAAAACTCCCCCAAGATGGACGGTAGAACGATCCATACTGAAAGATACACAAAGTGTGAATCAACTGGAAATAGCTTCTAAACAATATTTTGAAGAGAACGCAAGTGGGACATCTAAACAAATCAGATGGGACGCGTACAAAGCCTTGATTAGAGGTAAACTACTCAGCTTGGGAGCACATAAAGCAAAAATTAAAAAGCAGGAAATCAAAAAAATTGAAGAAGAGATTAATACAATAGAGGAAAAACTGCTCTGTGGAAACTACTCAGAAAAAAGGGAAGAGTTAACAGAAAAGATCTGTAAACTTAAGGAGGGTCTGAATGATTACCTGGAGAATATAGTTCAAGAAAAATGGGAAAACAGCAAATTGTCAAATTACGAATATGGGGAGGGATGCGGGAAAATGCTCGCCTGGAAAATGAAAACTGAACAGACAAGGAACAATATCCCGTGCATCCAGCTTCAAAACCAAACTTCGCAAAGTTCGAATGACGATGTAATAAGACAAGAGTTTATGAAGTTTTTCTCCAAATTATATAAAGAAAGCTCAAACCCAACAAAAGAAGAAATCAAGAACTACCTGGACACCATACCAATCCCAAGTTTAACAGAAGATGAAAAAACAGAATTAAACAGGAAAATTGAACCTGAAGAAGTTGGAGCGGCAATAAAAGACCTAAAAAAAGGAAAGGCAGCGGGCCCTGATGCGTTACCAAATGAATTTTATATAGCATTAAAAGATTCCCTAATCAACCAACTAACAGAAATCATGAATAGCACATATTTGGACCATGAAAAAATACCCGAATCATGGAATGATGCCACGATTAGTATTATTTTAAAACCAGGTAAAAATCCCAAAATGTGTGAGTCCTACAGACCTATATCACTACTCAGTTGTGATTATAAGTTATTCATGAAAGTTATCGCCAAAAGACTAGCCAAGATCATGCCAACCCTGATTAACCTGGACCAAAAAGGTTTTGTCAAAGGTCGACAAATTCACGAAATCACTCATGAACTATTTGCAGCTGTCGATATTGCTATCTGCGAAAAGCTACCCTTAACCATTATTACCTACGACGCGGCTAAAGCTTTTGATCGAGTTAACTGGTCCTTTTTAACTGAAATCATTGAAAAAAAACAATCTGGGAAGCAGCTTCGGTTATATGGTAAGGGAGATCTATAAAAAACCAAGAGCAAAAATAATAGTAAACGGAAATCTAACTAACAATATCGATATTCAAAGAGGTACGAGGCAAGGCTGCCCCCTATCACCCTTACTCTTTAATCTCTACATTGAACCACTAGCTTGTTCGATCAGAAACCATCCTTTAATAACATCTTTCGAATATCATACCTGGTCAAAAAAAGTGGCACTTTACGCAGATGATTTAATGATATTCACAAATAATTATGAAGGAGCTAGTCAAGCAATAGAAGACACACTGCTAAAATTCGGCAAAGTTTCAGGATACCTAACTAACAAAGAAAAAACAGAAGCAATGAATTGGAACACTAACCCTAACACGCCCTTTTCCAGAGATAAAATAAAATATTTGGGAATTACAATAGTAAAAGAACTTGGAAATATCCCACAACTTAATCTAAATATAGTAATGAAAGAAATGAGAAGACTTTTCAAGAATTGGTCAGGACTTCCCTGAGTTTTTTAGGAAGATCTAACGCTGTAAAAATGACCATTATTCCCAAATTTACTTACCTTTTCAACACCATCCCACTAGAATTTAAAAAAGAAACTCTAAAGAAGATACAAGGTGACATAGCTAGTTTCATATGGGCATCGAAAAGTACAAGGATCGCTTGGAATAAACCTGATGGATAATTTTAAAAGTTTTATGACGGAGAAACATTTAGAAATCGACCTGAGTAAGACTTTGGTTATGTAATGCGGTAAAGGAAATATTAAAACAAAATCACATTTTATCAATGGGACATTAATAGAGAGAACATTTACATTTTCTTACTTAGGAATTCTTTTTAATAGTAAGGGTACTTTGAACACACATGTAACCCTATGCAAGTTGAAATTTGTGAAAATAGTGGAGGCTATTTTTAGTTTCTCCCACAAAATTGGTAATAACCCGGTTCGGGAGATTCTTAAATTATACGGAGCAAAGTGTATTACAGGGACTTGTTATGGGGGGGCCCTATGGGGGCAGACGGATACCATGCCATTACAGATCCTTGAAAAAAAATTTTAAGACGCTTACTAGCCGTCTCTGTTGCTACTCCCTCCAATATCTTGCATAGAGAAACTGGAACCCAGTATATACACGACTCAATTAGTATCTTTACTTTTACTCACTCACTTTACTTACTCACTTTACGAGGGATATTATTTTAGATTGTTTGTCCCAAGACCGATGTAAGAGAATACCATGGACAAGTTATATTATCGGCCTTCTAGAAGAATGCAATCTAACTGTGAATGATATCCAACCAGAAGATGTACAATACATTAGTAAGGTTGAATTAAAAAGTAGATTGTGAAGTGCGAGGGCAGCCCTAAGAGATGAGGCTTCAAGTTCTAAGAAAACTGTTATATCTTATCTTGAGGGACCTATTGCTATGGGTTTACAACCATACCTCGTTTTTATAACGATTGTACAACATAGATTCTACCTAACCAGACTACGGTTGAGCACATTACATGTTTTATTTGCCTTCCCCAAAAGGGGTAAGTGGTGCTCTAAATTTCCAAAATTGTCCGTGTGACGGTAGGTCCAAACAAAGTACCCTTCACTTCCTATTATTTTGTACATTTTATAAAGGTATTAGGAAAATAACTCTCCGTCCTTTTTTTAGGGTTAATAGCCTGCTCTCCTATAAAACAGCTTTTCATTATTTACGGAATTTGGAAAAAATTTCAGTCTGCAATGGAGTAATTTGCTATATAAAGTTGGCAATGAAACAAAGGAATGATTTAGCTTAGAACAATTGAACTATGAACTAATGTAAGCATATTTGTATGATGAACCTGTACATTTTAACTGTTATGATGCTGTGTCTTCAATATATTTTCTGAATAAACTTTTGATTTTACTGTAAATGAATTTAAATGTATTGTATAGTATGCTTTTGTGGACATTTTTGTATGATCCGAATAAAGCTTGATTTGATTTGATTTGACTCCAAGGGTCAGTTGGATGACCTCGGGAGTGAACTTCAGGAGTACAAGATGTTTCCAGAAGTCCTTCCTTTTTTCATCTGACCAGACCCAGTTGTACCTAACCCAGTCCCCACTGCTGGCTTCTGTGGGAGTGAGCCCTTACCACAAAGTGCTGACCTCAAAGTCCTGGATTCTTAGTTGGAGTCAGAGTCCCGCAAAGCCGTGTAACGTAGCTCCTCAACAAAGGCTTCATCGGAACTGGCACAGAGTGATGCAGAGCCCACAGTACTGCGCAGCTCCCAAATGAAAGCCTTACTGGATAAAATGCGGAATTGGCGCCTCATACACTTTGGCACTATTTTGAACATTAAACTTTAGAAATTCATAACTCTGGTTCTACTGATTAGAATTTTGTCTTTAAATCACCATTTTATTTAGTGAAATATTCTCTATTTTGTTTTAATTGTGTAAGGCTTTTTCTTGTGTTGTGCTTTAACTGTTGTGCTTTAAATGTACATTTTGCCACTTAGTTAAGCCTGACTACTTTTCTGCCAAGCTACCAGATGTCTAGGTTTATTTAGTGACTTTTGTGGCTCACCCTAACAATCATTGGGACTACTATTAGAGGAGGGTTCTCACCAGCTCAGCTAATGCTTCAATACTCCAATTTCTTACAAATAGCCTTTCGTTTCTGTAATATGGGAGATCCTTATGGTTAAATTACTTTTTAAATCTATTCCTGCAAAATGTGTTAGTTTGTTCCCCAGCACTTTCTGACACAATATTTTAGCATTATGGCACAATTATCACCGGGATTTACCAATATTCATTTCAATAGAACTCATTTTATTGACCTGAGAAAGACGAATGACGGAATCAACCTGGAATAATTTAAAAGTGTGACTTGCACAGTAGGTGTGTGTCTAACGCATGTTAAACACACCTATTTGGTCAGCTCTGATGAATTTTAGAACATTGAAATGTTGCGATCTCCATTGAAGACAATGGAGTAGCAGTGGCCTATATAAACTGGTATTTCAATGTCCTAATGTTGTCTGCCTTTCTCTTTTCACTACCTCTCCACATATATAGTTTGGGCAGGGGAAAGCAAAAGGCAGAGGCCATGCAGCAGGACACACAGAGCCTTCACCCTTCCCTCCTCCTCAGTGTCACTGGGGCTTCAGAAGGAGAGAGAGGTGAATGCTGCTCAGGTCCTCGATCTTCCTGGTGATGGAGCTAAAAAATGTATAAATATAATACAAGACGAGATGCAAAATTGAGAACATGAATTTGAAAATTTTACGTTGCACACTTTAGATAGGAACACATGTGAAAGAGATAAGAGTAGCAGAAGCACCATAAAAGAGTGCTTCTAAACATAATATAGAGATACATATCAAATGTACACTAATACATATAAAAAGGGTGAGATATTGATGTTGTACGTGAAGTGGCCTAGCGTTATTGAAATACTTTTGTAGAGAATACATTCCATAGAAACATAGGTTGTATAGCTTTTAAACAATGAAATATGAGCTTGAAACTTTGCAGACAAATACAATGTATGATATAGTTTATAAATACATAAAAACGATTTTGTTTCTCTTAAACACAGAAAATGTGCACTTATACGAAAAGTAATACATTTTGTGGTAGTAGACTATTCCTAGCAATAACTAGTATCATGCAATAGTATTTTGTGAATATTAAATGTAATTTGTCATGGTTATTATAATGTATTTAATATACCAATGTTTTAGAATGGATAAAACAAAGAAAATCTGAAGTTAACCTAAGGGTCTCTTGTTTAGACATGTTTTTCGTATTGACCTTTTCCCCCCATTTTAACATTGGCTCAGTGATTTAGGATATTGTTGCATTCCCTGCATCTCAAATGCACATTCTTATTGTTTCTGAAAACTATTCCCATGGGAATAGCAACATTGAGAACCATGATCTCTAAGGTCCTGTGTATTGCTTTTATGTTTCTTTTCCCTATCAATAACTGGTGTGGACTTGTGAATCTGTTGGTTCTCGTGGCAAATATCGGAAACCATGTTGATGCTGCAACTATCTAGCTGACTTAATGCACATCCTGAACACATGATGGTCTTTCGATGGGGGTGCGATGTCACATCACTCGGACATTTTATTAAGAACATATAAAAGAAGAAATCCCGAGGGTGCACTCAATTTATTTATTTATTTAAAGAGTTTTATACAGCGCGAACCTGACTTGAAGGTGTCGGGTATCAGAGCACTTTACACAAGTACACAAGCACCAGTTGCGTTATTTTGCTTGTTGAGCACATTTGATTTGATTACTTTTCCCCTTTTACAACAAGTTGTTTTATCTGGAACTTTGAGGCACAGACTTTGTATGATGCTGACACAATGTTCGGTCCGACTGATTTTGAGGTATGAAACCATGCTTTGGTTTTGGACTATCTGTTGATGGTACATTCAGTAAAAGATGGACTGAGATCTTTCTTGCCAAACCAAATCTTTTCTCTTATTGTTTAAAGCTTTATGCTAAATGGAATCGCCCTTGAAAACCTTTAACTTTTACTTCCCCCTAGCCTGATAGGATCAACTCTGTTAGTTTGGAGAACCAGAGCCTTATAGGTAGCATGACATTGTAACTCTGTAAGTGGATTTAGAACCATCCTTGCCCAAAAGCTGGGTGCTTTAATTAAAGCTGTGATATTTTTAACTGAATTGATAAAGAGATTACACTTTATAATTAATTTTGAACCTTTAATACAAAAATCTAACACAACTTTACTTGCTTGAGACTTTTATTGTGTCCTATTTGTTGTCTCTTGAAACTTTGCAATTGGGAAAGATTTAATATGGCACTTTTTGGTGAGTTGACTGTCAATTATTGGTCCTCATTGAGCAGCTGACTGATGTGTCTGGGATCCCTAGATTCCACCCCTCCTAGCAGTGGAACAAGATCCATCGGAGGACCATCAACTCAGGGTTAGATAGACATGAGAACGCATCAGAAGAAGATGGTCAAGAGTTTACTCCAATCGTAGTAGGGCCCAGTGTGGTTAGAGTAGTGGTAATAGAGAGAGAGAGCACGCTTCTGCGCACCAACACTGGCTTGGCTGAACTACACAGAAGCAGTTCATTCGAGCCTGGCAGAGCCAAGGGGTGAGTTCTGACATCCTGCTTTCACAGCTCATGCTGTGAATGATCAACAACTAAAAGTCGTGGCCCTGCGAGTGGCTGTTAACAGTTGAACTTTCAGAAAAAGAGCTGTGAAGCAAAAACTTCAGAGTAGCATGGGATTTTGATCCCCTTTATCTCCGATGTCTTTGTTTTCACAATTAGAAAGTTCCACCCTCATGGGGCGGAATGTTCTAATAGCTTCATAGCCCTCTGTAGCTGGACTATATTGGCCATTATAGGCCCTTAATGTTAGCCTGGTGGAGTGGGGTATAAAGCTATATTAGAACATTGGAATGTTGGGAGCTCCATTGAAAACAATGGAGTGCTCCGGGCTTATAATGGCTGGTATTAGCTTGGAGCTTCAACATTCCAATGTTTCTTTGTTCACAGCTCTGGTTGTGAACAAAGGCTTCAGGGAGCCTCAGGGGATTCCAATCCGCTCACGCTCCCATAAGGCTTTGTTTTTTTTGTTAGAACATTCTGCCCTCTTTAGGCAGAATGTTCTAATAGCCTTATAGCCCTTTGTAGCTCAGCTATACCGGCTATTAAAGTCCCTCTCCCTTGTTGAAGTCCCTCGCCTTCGGCTCGGGCCTTTAACGCTGGAGAGGGCCTTTAATAGCCGGTATAGCCCTCTACTGCGGGCTATAAGGCTATAATAAGTGACACAGTTCAATCTGTTACAGTTACCTTCTTGTGAGGCCTCTCGAACTGCAATAAAAAAAAACATGGAGGCTGAAAGAGTTCCTTGAAGGGCTCAATGTGATTTTGATCCACGTGCGCACAAGCTCGAATGATGTCACTGGCCTCTGTGTGAAGAAATTTACCAAAAGATCAAAGTTTGCTAAATCTGTTTAGGATTAATAAAACACGGAATAGAGATTATGATGTTTCAGTGTTTTTAACAGTAATGAATACAAAAAGTCAACAGCAGATCAATGAGATTTGCTTTCCTCTAAATTCGCCTCACAGAAATCTACTGTGCTCCACGCCTATCCTTTCGGCAAATTCTTGCAAATATGTAAACCCAGCCAGCAACAACAATGACATCAAAGGAAATGCCTGGTCAGCCTGCCCAATGTGTTTGATCTTGCCAGAGTTCATTTTCAGGCCAGTAACCGTGAACTGTACCAGCCTATTCTCCACCCAGGGCACAGCTGTGCTTTGTGGCACATGTTCAGGTGGTGTGGCATTATGTGTTCGAAGATCAGAGAACCTGTTGTGAAATATTATGTTTCCTGGCAGCCTAGCGAGAACGTTATGGTCTATCGGGCACAGGGTACTGTAATGCCATGGACGTTCACACAGCCAATGTATTAAGCTCCTTTTCCCGAACTCACTTTTATTTTATGTTCTCCAGAAGTGCAGATGTTTGTACTGATGAAAATGTACGAAGAGAGAGTGTATATTGAAATATTTTTTATAATAGTCAAGCAAACAGATTATTTTTATTTTAGATGCACTAACAGTGAAGGACTGAACACCAAAATATTTATTCTACATTTTTAAACACGAGACATTTAAGAGAACGAGCCATTTTGTAAGCCTTTACAAAAGATAGCTTTTAAACATGTTGATCATATAACTCATTAAAGTTAACTAAAGGTTGTCTTGTTTATTAAGCACAATTTTGCACAAAACACAACTTCTAAATTTATATTTGTTAGAATAGGCAGATTTTAGTGTGGCCGTAACCAATTCCTTGAGCTTAGATTTCAAGCTTCATCATTCAGCCCCCCAACCGAATGAAACCTTATGACTTCTTCCTTAGGGGCATGTTATCAAGGACATTATCGCCGCTTTAGCGGGACTTTTTCCCGCTAAAGCGGCGATAATTTTATCGTCCTATTAGCAAGCTGTCGCTAACAGCAGTTAGCGACAGCTTGTAGGTGATAGCGACCGGTTTGGGGCCTGCTTTGCATGTTAGCGATATTTATCGCTAATGACATGCAAAGTGGGCGTACCCAACCTGTTAGCGACTGAAACCAGCACTAAGCGCGAATATCGCCAAAACCTAACGCCTGCTCAGACCACTTCTTAACCTGTATATCCAATGGGAGGTGGATATTCAGGTTAAGACCCTATTGGCGATGAAGCCTGAATATCGCTGGATTTCCAGCGATATTCACGCATTGAGCCGCTATTGCCGGATATTTTATCGCATTTGAGATAAACGTTGCTAATAGCACGTTATCTCTGTGATAAAATCCGGCGATAATAAAATAATCGCTAAGCTCATTTAGCGATAATTAACGCTATTTGTTGCTAATATGCCCCTTAGTGTTTAAAAGAAACATAAGGGCATATTATCAAGACAGGCAATACAATTATCGCCGCTCTAGCGGCAGAAAACAGCCGCTAAAATGGCGCTAATGGGATTGATAATATGCTCTATGGAATTCCAATTGAAGCCCATGTTAGATGTCCTTCACATCTAACATGGGCTTCAATTGGAATTTCATAGAGCAAATTATCAAGCCCATTATCGCCGTTTTAGCGGCAGTTTCTGCCGCTAAAGCGGCGATAATTTTATTGCCTGTCTTGATAATATGCCCCTGTGGCCGGCATTCAGGAGTAAAAATAGTTTTACTATCCTATTTACGCAACATTGGACTTTAAACAAAAGTCTAAACAGTTTTACATCTTAACATCCACGTTCAAACGTTAAGCTATTTTTCTTCATTTATTGCCTGTTCCAGCTCTGAGTCCAGGACTATACAATTATTTGTGGAAATGCAATATGTATTCTCTAAAAGGAGAGATCTTGACAGGTGACAGTTTGGATTCCAAACCTTCACATGGGGCCATATTGTCAAGAAAAGGCCATAAAATTATCGCCACTCTATCGGCAGGAAACTGCCGCTAAAGCAGCGATAATGGGCTTGATAATAGGCCCTTGTGAATTCCCATAGCAGCCCAGGTTCTGGTGTTAACCTGGGCTGCTATGGGAATTCACAAGGGCCTATTATCAAGCCCATTATCGCCGCTTTAGCATCAGTTTCCCGCCGATAAAGCGGCTATAATTGTATCGCCTGTTCTTGATAATATGCCCCATAGTCCGTAATATTTCTCTTTCGCCGTGACTGTGCTTAGATTTAAGGAATACAAAAGAACCCATTCCGGCAAACCTGTCTATATTATATTTATTTTTTATACTCCCACTGATATTGGCCAGTCCCCTTCAAAATATCTTGTTAATGACAACTTTTCAAAGTATAATGTTTTGCTTAGAAAACTTGTTTAATGTGCACATACTTTTAAGATATTTGCTCTCCAAACATTATTAGAGGAGTTGTTTCTTCTTGGAATTTTGGAGATGTTAAAAAATGGTGGGCCATATTATAAAGAACAGGCGATAAAATTATCGCCGCTCTATCGGCAGGAAACTGCCGCTAAAGCGGCGATAATGGGCTTGATAATATGTCCTTGTGAATTCCCATAGCAGCCCAGGTTCTGGTGTTAACCTGGGCTGCTATGGGAATTCCCAAGGGCATATTATCAAGCCCATTATCGCCGCTTTAGCAGAAGTTTCCTGCCAATAAAGCGGCAATAATTTTATCGCCTGTTCTTGATAATATGCCCTGGGGTGTTCTCTTTAATGAAAACCAGCCTTCAAACCACACATTGCCCATTTTTCACGTTCACATGTGTCAGAGGGTGAATGCATCTCAATACGTAACATATTTAAAGCTAGGTAGCCAAAGCGCACCGCAGAAATTGGCCTTTGAGTGTTTCCCCACCCCAGGAACCATTGTAGAATGTTATACAGACTCCAGTGATTTCTCCCTATTTCAATATCAGGTTTTAAAAATCTACGGCAAATGCTATCTTTCATAGGATAGACGTTTTAATGATAGTACTCATTCCAAATGTGTGAACTTTAATCCAACTAAAACTGCAGTTAATTTAGTTCTCCAAAGCTCTTTTTCCTTCCCTGGCAGTACATAACTCTTAGGAGGGATGGTTAGGCTTGGCCTGACAGTTGGTGAGGATAACCTGCCAATTGGCTACCACATTTGATGCAGATTAATGGTCCAATGCTAAAGTTGGAAGCAAATGAACATTTTATTGCCCCTTAACCCTTTAACTTTTACCCCCACCCGCATCGATGGACTGGCACAAAACTTGACATACCTACAGAAAAACAGCCTTCACAAGGTGGGTAGATTTCTCACATAGATTTGTTAGCAAATTAACTCAATGTGTTGCCCTTTTTAACTGCCCTACATATGCATTTGCACAAATTTGAAAATACCAAGGGGCAGATTTATCAAGAGTTACTACCATGGCAAAGTCACTCAAAGAGACGTAGAGTGGCACAAAGTAAAGGCAACATGTTTACTGTCCAGGGCAAAACTTTTTTTGCCTTAGAAATTTTCCTTCAAAGTAAAGCAAGTAGGGCGTTGCTGTGCTTTGCGCTACTTTGACTGAAGGGGCATGAGTTGGATGGCATTTGGGTGTTACAACACACCACCAATGAATTTTGATACAAAGCTAGATCTAGAAGTATTGCCAGACCTAGTCTGTGTTGGAATAAAAATGCTTTTAGCCGAAGTTATCCATGCATTTTATGACTTAAGCTAGCATTCGCTGCACTATTTTGTATTCTGTCGCCATTTTGAGCCATGATCGAAACTAACTTCTGTCTCACTCTGTCTGCTTCAGCAGAAAGCAGCTGCAATATTTCCTCTTGTATTTCTCCAAGGTTAAGCTTTGCTGTGCTAATGAATAGACTGTTTTTGTCATCACATACCTTTCTCACTAGATAGGCCTGCTCCCACCATTAGAGCAGTGGGCTCAGGCAGAGTAACCTTGACGCTGAGTAGCATGCACCCGGTCCCAGGATTGCAACTCATCCTTTTGTATCTCCTTTGTTCACCAGCTACCAAATGGAAATTTCCAGTCTGGGCGTGTTTTTTGTGATTCTGAAGATTTGCATTATGTGTGACCATGTTGGCAGAGGCTAGTCCCTCTGCAGCAATCTAAGGAGGCTGGAGGCACTCCACTCGAGTGTATTTCTAATAAATAACTTTGGTTTGTATTCTCTACTGTCTGACCGACTCTTCATTTGTGAGGAAGGCTGAGAGGTGGTCTTGAGTGACCCGGGTGGCCCTAATCGGGTCACTTCCTTCATTTGGCTCCCAAACAGGTACTCCATCTGGTGACCCATCCTTGCCTGCGGACGGGTGAGGAGGTCGGGCCACGTTGGGTCGGACAGGTGGATTAGGGATCCCTGCACAAGAGTCTTGAGCTCGCAGCCGCCCCGTCTGTCTGACCGGGTGGTGCATCGTCCAATGATCATCCTGACTGGGGTCCTGAATGGCAAAACCCTTGGATCTGACCGTTTGGTCCGAAGAGTCGGCAGTGGAGAATAAACTTCTTTGACCTGTGTGAACCAGGTGAGTTTGCTTTGGTTCTTTGTGAATATGACGCCATTTTGATTAGTATTTGACACGGTCCGAGAACCGTCTTTGGACAAGTGCTTGAATTTGTTTGAGTATGAACATGGTACTATTTTGATTTGTATTTGATGAGGTCTGAGGACCGACTTTGGTAAAGATATTTGCAAATATCTGCTGGGCACAAATAGTGAACTTGTTTTCTTTTGAGAAATGCTGCGCCTTAGTAAAATGTTTTGTTTGGGCTGTGGTTGCTATTCTGCCGATGCTCGATTGAAAGAAAGTCAGCTAGTGACTCCAGAAGGTACCCCGTATTTCGATATGTACCTAAAACATGGCCTTGGCCCTATTATGTTTAGTACGCTATGGCACAAATATACGTGGGACAATGCCGAGTTGCAGGGGCCGTTGACGGGCACTTTTGATGAACAGAAAATTAATTTTCTAGAGGAAAAATTGTTTGCGAAAAGGAGTAGGCAGTCGATGTTTGATTCCCTCAGAACCTGGCAAAAGGAGGCTAAACAGTGAATCGAGTAGGCACCGGAGCGAAAATTGTCGAGTCCATGGACATTTTAGGACTCAATACCCCACCGAGCCGGGAATTGAACCCTGGTCCCGGGCTGACCTCTGCTTCCAGGTCTGCTTCCTCTAACCAGTGAGCCACACTTCTCCACTATCTTTGCCTGGTTGAATTATCACGTATATGCACTCTCCTATTCCACTGAGGAGGGGAGATTGGGACAAGTTAGTGGCATGTCGTCAGAAGAAAGATGAGAGTAGGTCTTATTTTTTCACTCTGGTGAAAGGGGTGTTTTTGGATTTTAGCGGACAGGATTTGTCGGTGGAGGGAGGTGCCCGATTGTTCGTTAATAGATTTGTTATGAACCTGCTTCCTGAGCTTGCGACTAGGTTACAGGCCTCAGAGAGCACTTGGACTACCTCCCCCTCTTCTTTAATATTGAGTATGGCGCAGTATTATGAGCACAGGGAAAATGAGGAGAAGGAGAAGGTGGAAAAAAAGCATAAGGAATTAAAGATGAAGGTGTTGTTGTAGCAGGCTTCTAGAGCAGGGGTCCCCAATCTAAGGCCCCCGGGCCACATCCGGCCCGTCTTATCAACTGGAGTGGCCCACTTAACGATCCCAAACAATCCTTTGCTTCTTATCTCATGCAGAGACACGTATTTCTCACTTCCAGGTAGCAGGCGGTCCAATTCCAGGCGACCGGAAACCGCCCGGGCGTCTCACAGCGATTTCTGGGGAAATCGCTTAACACAGAAGTTTCCGCCAACACAGAGGTTCGGATTGATGCCTGTCCTTTGCCTGCTTCTATGCAAGTAAGAACCGTGTTTTCTGAGGCGGTGTTTTCGCGACCTTTACTGAGGTTCTTTGACACAGCGCTGTAGCGCTATTCTGTGTTTGTTTTGACACCGTGCTGGAGCGCTTCACTTGGGGTTTGGTTGTTTGTTGGGCACTGCGCTGGGGCGCTATCCTGAGTTTGTTTTGGCACCGCGCTGGAGCGCTTTACTTGTGGTTTGTTTTGGCACCACGCAGGAGCGCTTTACTTTCAGTTCGTGACAACGCGCTGGGGCGCTTATGTGAATACCTTGGACACCGCGCTGGAGCGCTTTGATTACGCGCTGGGGTGCTTATCGTTTTTCGTTTCTAAACAGGAGCGCTGTTTTCTAACTAACCACTATAGACGACTTCTACTCACTGGGTGTTCCTAAGCTCAAGGTAAACACTGTTAACCGCATGTGCACAAGAAGTAAACATAGAGAGGGCTTTATCTGTGCCCAATGTAATCAGGTCTCCCTTACTTCCCCTACCAGCCCGCGAAGAACGGAAGACAGACAACAAAATGTCGAAACTTTTGGGGAAACGGAAAATAGATTCAGAGTGCAGAGTTTTTAAACAGCAGTGGACAGATGACTATTGTTTTGTCCAGTGCAAGGAAAAGGCAGTTTGTTTAATCTGCAAAGAGACAGTGGCGGTGTTTAAAGAATTTAATATCCGCCGACACTATGAAACCTGCCATGGAGGGCAGTATGCTAGCTTGCTGGGCCAAGTGAGGAGAGACAAGGTGGCTAAGCCACAAAATGCAATTGTCTCCCAGCAGAGTACAATGCTACACCAAACACAGGCAAACCTGTCATCCCTTCGGGCCAGCTTCAAGGTAGCTAGACTGATTGCAAGAGGTGGAAAGTCGTTCAGTGATGGGGAGTTTGTCAAGAAGTGTTTGAATGCTGTCGCGGAGGAGGTGTGTCTGGACAAGAAAGATGCCCTGAACGCAGTGAGTCTGTCCGCATCTACAGTTACCTGGCGAATTGAAGAAATAGGGCATAATGTACATTTCCAGCTGAAAGAGAAAGCTAAAGATTTTGAGTGTTTTGCATTGGCAATGGACGAGAGCAATGACGTGCAGGACAACTGCTGAATTTTATTCGGGGAGTTAATTCAACTTTTGAAGTGTCCGAGGAGCTGGCAGCTCTACAAAGTCTCACAGATACTACGACAGGAGAGGATATTTTTTGTAAAGTACGCCAAACGATGAAAGAGTTGGATTTAGACTGGGCTAAGCTGGCTAGCATCACAACGGACGGTGCTCTGAGTATGGTTGGTGCGTCGCGGGGGATAGTGGGTGCATAAAAAGAGAAATGGAGGAACGAGGTCTCACCCCCCCATTAAGCACTGTCTGGCAAAGTTTTGAAGTGGGAATCTGTCATGAAGGTGGCTGTGCCTTGCATAAACTTTATCAGAGCAAACGGACTAAAACACAGGCAGATCCAAGCTTTTCTATCCGAGCTGGAGTCTGCCCATGGAGACGTGCTTTACCACGCTGAAGTCAGATGGTTAAGCCAGGGTAGAGTTTTGAAGCACTTCTACGAGCTGCTACCCAAAATCAACACCTTTCTCCTGACAAAGGGAAAAAGTATCCCAGAGCTGATCGACACAGAATGGAATTTTAAACGGCCTCAATTTACTCCAGGCAAGGGAAAATTAATCAGTGACATGTATTCCCACGTCAAAGCATTTGAGATTAAAATGGCGCTGCTTGTTGGAAAAGTGCAAAAACAAGACTTCACCCATCTCCCTGCTACTCGGAGCCTCTCAGCTGAGGGGCCAGCGCTCCAGTTTCCAACCAAGAAGTGCAAGGACGGACTGGAAACGCTGAGATCGGAGTTCAGTATGCGGTTCCGTGAGCTTCATGCCCACGTTAAAGAAATTTGGATATTCTAGAACCCTTTTGCTGCCGACATTAATGACACCCTGCCTTCTCTTCAATTTGAACTGGCTGAGTTGCAGACCTTTGATGTGCTGAAAGACGAATTCAAGCCCAACTGTCTCATAGAGTACTATGCTTCCCTCCCAAACAAGACCTACCCCAACATCAGGAAACACGCTATGAAGATGTTCACAGTTTTTGGGAGCACATATATCTGTGAGCAAACTTTTTCACGCATGAAGCTGGTCAGAAAATCCGACAGGATCAAGACTCTCAGTCTCAGATCAACACCTGCATCAGTCTCTGAGACTGGCTGTAACTGGAATAGAACCTGACATCAATCTCCTCACCAGTAAGAAGCAAGACCACAGCTCACACTGATATGGTAAGCCTGCTGATTTCAGTAACTATGAATATGAAAAAATGTCAGTATAGTAATGCTCTTTTTATAGACAACATGTTTCTTGAACAGTGATGTCACATACAAAATGAAACTGCAGCATGTCATCTGCTGATAGGCAGCTTGTGTTTTTTTATCTGCCATTCCTGAAGGGCCTGCATGCTTACAGGACCACCCTAAAGTCCGCCTGTTTATTACAATTATTCTGTATTAATGTTATTTCACTGTGTGGCAAAAAAATTATCATCAGTTTGTGTTTTTATTTTCGAATCTAATCTATATCTATAAAATAAAAGGAGTATCTGTGGTACTTCAAATAAACACGAGAAGACTTTCTATTACTTTTTTCTGCAAACCAACAGGTGGCACCAAGTTCCAGCGAAGGGCAGCTGCAAAAAAAATGTAATTATAATCTGCACAATAATACTGGTTGTCACTTTGCCCCATATCATTTCCTGTTATAAGACAGACCCCGGCCCCCCATCACAGAAAGGAAAGTTGATGTGGCCCCCGCCAAAAAAAGTTTGGGGACCACTGTTCTAGAGGGAATGGTAGAGGATGTGGTGGTTCGGACCGGCAGTTTCCGTGTACAAACCAGAATACTATACCTGTAGGACAGAATCAGTGTGCATATAGTAAAGAGGCGGGACATTGGCATAGCGAGTGTCCGGTGTTGTTGCAGAAAGTTGCGGCCCCTAGAGGACGAGGTTCTCATGGACGGGGTTGTGGAGCTGGTGGACAGGATAGAGCTCAGCATGGCACAGCCTCACAGGATCATCCCGACAGTAACTACTTCGATGACAATAGGGATGGACAGTATTATCAAGATGACTATAACATGGATGAGGTGATGGGACTGTCACACAGCCAGGACAGCCAGGGACAGAGTGAGGGACTAGTTCAGATACCTGTAGATCAGCGCGGTCCTAATGTTACTGCAGATTTGCATGGCTCAGCTAGGGAATTTTGGTGGATACAGGTGAAATGAATAGCTCTATCTCTCGTTCACTGGTCCCCGAAGCAGCCCTGTCTGGCCATAATATTGTTTCCGTAGGATTTTCTGGTGTACCGGTTGTGAGTGCCATTTCCAAACCTCTTACACTGACTATATGTCCTTTTACTGTTGATTCGCCATTTTTGTTGACATCTAATTGCGGAGAAAATTTGATGGGCTCAGATTTATTAAGGAAGTTGCATGCAACCATTTATTGTTCCCAGGAAGTTGTTTACATGGGCTCAGATGTGGTCAGTACTAAGCAGTGCCTGTCCAAAGATGCACCTCTCACTGCTGAATTTAAGGACGTGCCACTCACATTGTGGACAAAGGGTGATATGGACATAGGACTATTACAGATACCCCAAGTTCCATCAAAGTTAAAGATAATGCCATTTTGCCTTGTATTCCTCAGTACAAGATACCACAGGCAAGGGAGCAAGTTGTTGCAAATTATACAAGACTAGCCCCATTCTTCCCATTCTTAAGAGGGCACCTGCAGGTGCCTCTGATGATCATCCGGATGTTTATCATTTTGTGATTGACTTGCGCAAAATTAATAAATAGTAGTTCCTCCGTTCCCCATGGTCCCTGACGTTACTGCCCTTTTGATGAAGATTCCTTCTACTGCTAAATTCTTCTCTATCATTGATCTAAAAAAATGTATTCTTTAGTATCCTGATATATCCAGATAGCAGGTACTTGTTCGGTTTTACACTAGCTGGCAGAAGCTTTAGATCCTGTTGAGCTCCTCAGGGCTATAATGAGAGCCCTAGTGTATATAGTCAAGCATTAAAAGCCCAATTGGACTCCCTCACGCTTCCCTCAGGTAGTGTATTGCTCCACTATGTAGATGACCTTCTCATCTCTTCTGACACTGAAAAGGGTTGCAAAGACAGAACGGTTAAATTGTTGCTGCATTTGGCACACCACAGACATATAGTGTCTCTTTCCTAATTTCAATATTGTCAACAGGAGGTCACCTAGTTAGGTCACCTACTGTCGAAGGAGGGTAGGAGATTGACTCCTGAGCACATCAGTACCATTGTTAAAATGCCTATCCCTAAAATTCAGAGGGAGGTGCACACCTTTATTGGCATTACTTTCTATTGTCGCCAATGGATCCCTAACTACTTGTTACTATCAAAACCTCTGCTAGCATTAACCACTAAAGATGTGCATGAACCCTTGCTTTGGATGCCTGAATGTCAGCAGTCTTTTGAGCAAATAATAGTTGCGCTTTGCTCTACGCCTATGCTTGGTACAACTAATTATGCAAAGCTGTTCGTTCTGTACCTACACGAGACAGCTGGTTGTGCTCTTTCTGTTTTAACATAGGCCATTGGAGGTAAGCAACGGCTGTGTGCTTATTTTTCTGCTCTCTTGACCCCGTTGCAAGAGCCCTCCTGAGCTGTCTACGAGCGATCACGGCTGTGACCATCTCAATAAGACAATCGGCTGGGCTCGTACTTGATACTCACCTCACAGTCATGGTGCACCATGCTGTGGATACCCTTTTGAATAAGACCAAGACGCAGCACCTCACCAGTGCAACTCTGAACAGTTATGAGCGAACTCTCCTTACACTGCACGTCACAATCAAAAGATGCGCCACTCTGAACATAGCCACGTTGCTATCCCTCCCTTCTGAGAGTGAGGAAATTTACATACATGATTGTTTCTTCCGGACGGAGGAAGAGATGAAAGGACGGGTTGACCTGACTGATGTTCGCTTATCTGACCCTAAAGGGGCACTATATGTCAATGGCTTCTTTTAAGTTACCAGATGGCACTGCAACAGCTGCATATGCAATTACAACACTGTACACGGTAGTTGAGATGTCACAAGTTCACTATTAGTCGGCCCAAGCTGCGGAGCTCATTGCCCTTATTTGAGTATGTGAGTTGAGTGAGGGACTGGCTGTCAATATATATACTGACAGTCAGTATGCCTTCGGAGCCGCCCATAATTTTGGACGGCTCTGGGTAGAGAGAGGGGTTCTCACTTCCCATGGGATAAAGATCCAGCATTTTGTCGGCTTTGACACTCCCCAGGAAATTAGTGATAGTAAAGTGTAGCGCCCACAAGAAAATTACTGAGGATGTGGGTACGGGGAATGCCTTTACAGACCAGACAGCTAAGGAGACAGCCCGAACAAGGATGTAGCAGGGCCCGCTACGTGGGTGCCCGAGGTCACCATGTTTGAGGATGCGCTGGAAAATGTCAAGGAGATGCAAAGTGAGGCAACGATTGAGGAATTAGCAATGTGGCAGGAAAGAACAGTACGTTTGGATGAGGAGGGTTGTTGGACTGATTAGTTAAAAAAACCTCTTTGAGGCACATGTTGAGTAGAAGAAATGTATCTAATTCTCCTAACACATCACACATTGCATGTGTGCTGCACTGTGCAGCACTCATTTAATGCCTGAAATGTTTTAAAGTTAGTACGTGACTTTTTACTAGAAGGAAAGCCTTCAATTACAAAAACTAATCTAGACATTATGTTCACACCCTTGCACTATGGTGCAAAAATATGTTAGTTGTACTTATGATGTCAGTTTCAGACAGCCTTTCCAGGCTGTCAGAAAGTGATATTGGAGCCCCCTAGCCGGGTCATCTTCCCCCTGGCCCTCTGCATCTGGGTCCCTGGGGCACCTATGATGTCGACTAAAAATCCTTGCACTGTGTGGCAGGCACCACACGGTGCAGGTATTTTCACAAACTTAAGATCTCATAGAGAAATAAGAGCTTGCATAGTGTGGTTGCATTGTAATCAGGTGTGAGGAACTGCCTACCTATGGCGGCTCCTTCACCGAAACAGTGTCCGTCAGAGGCAACTGTGACCCACATCATAATTAGGGCCTTAATGTGATATCTATGGCTGTCACATATACATCAGGGTCATTATTGCTTCCCCATTAACTTTGGGCCTGATTTTAATCTTGGCAGTCTTACAGCCGTCCCGCTGTAGCGGCGGTACTTAGTACTTTGCCAAGTCGTCAGTCTTTCACCTGTCGAATTTGGATGTATGCAGGCTGCCTCACCGTCCGTGTTGACAGACTGTTTCCTGCTGCAGGCACAGCACACTGCTACCAATATGCCAATGCGGTGTCAGGGCAGCGGTTTCCTGCTCAGCCGATATAGATTTCACAGTTGTGCTGGCGGTATACTAGCAGCGGCTCCCAGCCGGATTGAGTCCGTCACAGTACACCCTCAACAATGGACCATCACTGTGGCCATTGATTTGTTGCTACCAGAACATACCTGATATTAATTGGCCAAATGAAAACACCTGCACAACACACTATAAAACACACCCCATTTCAGACCACTATCCTTTGCCATTCCAGGTCCACAACGACTTTCGATCCCATGCGCTGCAAGTGAAGTGCGTTTTTTTGTTTTTCATTCTCCCTGTCTCCTGTCCCTTTATCCCCTTTTTATCACTTTGTGGTTATGAATTACTTATTTTTTATTTTGTGCACAATGCCCGGCTTCAAAAATCCACACTTTACTGAGGGAGAATTGTCTGTCATAGTGGATGAAATAAATCCCAAGAGTAGAGCCACACATTTTTGGAGCCCAAGTCCAAAATACACCCCTATAAACCCAAAACGCTCAATTTTGGGACAGAATATTCAACAGAGTGACTGCTGTAGTAAACAACTTCGCACAGAAGAGGAAATTAGGAAGAGGTGGAACAACATGCGGGGGAGGATGCATTCCCTGGCCTCCAAGATTCACATAGAGGTCCAGAAGACTGGTGGTGGTTCTCCCAGGTCCTCAATACTATTCATGCCCTGGGAGGAGGAGGTCTTGCAGATCCTACATCCTGAAGGCTTGACAGGAATACCTGGTGGGTTGGAGTCTGGTAATTTACACTTTCCAAAGTCACAATAAACCTCAATGTCTTGTTTGTTCTCAACTCAGCTGATGCCAATGTGTCCTGCACATATTTTCATAACATGCAAACCTTTAGAGTATCAGTATCAGAAATATATTATTTTTTCTGTGACTGTATTGTGTTGCATCTAAGATTACAGGTGTCAGTCTCCATTACATGTCACATCATGGTATGCCTGTACGTGTTAAAATACCCCAAAAAACATTACCCATATCTGTGTCAAAATGTAAGTGTTTGGCCCACTTCCACTGCATATTATCCACAGGTATCTTCACCTAACCATTTCGGAAGTGTTGGGCAGTTTTCTTTCAAATGACTATAACTACTATGATGCTCTGTTTATGTTCCTCTAAAGACTATTGCTATGTCATATTGCTCATTCTCTCTTCCCCAACAGGTTTCACCACATGGTAAACTGTCATGTGGTGATCAATCCCTATACAATGTTCTCTAATGAAAATATTTTGTGTTGTATTATGAATGTTGTCCTGTTCCACACAACTAATTGCATTGATGTCATGAGTTTCACTAATCAAACTGTGTTTACACAAAATATGTCATGTATGCAGATGACTATGCTGAATATAAGTGGTACTTGTAAAAATTGACACTGCACTGTTCACATGAGGACTAATGCGAAACATATTTCCAAGTAGTAGAAATGTCAGTGTTGCAGTCAGCTAGGCCTTGGATTTGTCAATTACACATTTCACCTCTTCATTCCGTTGGACTGAATGGTCGGGAAATGTCATGTATACTCCCTAATCACGTCATGAACAATTCAGGATATCTTATTACATGCTGATTAGAGGTTGTACTATTTGAAATTGGCAAACATTCAGGTATAATGTTCAGTAAAACTGGAAGCTATCATCACAATAATCTCTATCTATTTTGTCTTCTAGGTATCTACATGGTTTGTCTCAAAAGATTTGAATGTACAATACACACTTTAACTAACAAAAATCTTCTCCATTTCTCAATAGGTCAAACTGGCCCAGCACGTGGGCAGGTTCCAGCCACTGAAGGAACCTCCACTCCAGCCCAGGAACAAGGTTTCAGTGAGGATAGCACTCCTGGTGATATGGAGGAGCTTGAGAAGCCTGGCACATCTGGTAAGTCGGGCAGACAGCTCCAGTGACAAACCCTGCACCCATACCAACACCTCCCAGCCCAGCCCAGCTGTGGCACATCAGCAACCTAAAGACTCCACTTCCTGTGTCCCTCCCACTGTGACACCGATCGTATGTCTCCTAGTCCCGGGTGATGTTGAGACCACACCACCTGCAGCTCACCCAGGACTCTGTCGGATGGGGCACACTGTGCCAAGGACACAGGGTAGTGGGCTGAGGGATCGTCGGAGGGTGTTTGTGGGCCAGCATACTGAGCCCACTGGGGTCACTGACACCCATAACACCATCGACCAAGACTTGGGGAGCCTACCATCAGTGCCAAGATATGATGTGCCAGGTATTCACAGAGCGGTGGAAGATGAAGCAGCTGCAGAGGCAGCATAGCCATCAGATGAAGGCCCATTACTCTAATATGGGCTCCCTGATTAGGGTGCTGCAGGACATTTACACCCATGTGTGCAGTGCTTTCCCAACAACATCTACCCCTTCATGCAGTCCTATAACATCTGAGCCATCTACATCAGCCACAGCCACATAAAGGGAGGCCCTGCCACCGGAAGAACTACCTGCAGCCCCCCTATCCCTTGCATCTGTGGATCCCTGCCCCCTACGGTGGCAGGGGACATCCCCACAGATTGCTAGGAGGTGAGGATGGCAAGACCTCTACCACCAACAGCTTGAAACCTAAAGCCTAATTTCCTCCAGTATGTGCGTACCATTCACTCTGTGTATTATTTCTGGACACATTTGCCTTTCTGATGGCAGTAGTATTTTGAACATTGAACTTCAAACAATGTTGTCTCTCCAACTATGGTTTGATTCTCCATGATTGACTTCTTCACTTTATGTTTTCCTGTTGTTCACCCTCTTAAATTTCCTCACGTTTGGTACAATAAATGTATAAGTCAAAAAATCATAGACTGGTGTTTTATATCTCATCTCTATCAATGCATTTGTTTTATTGCATCATAACTTGTCAATGAAAAAATATTAAAAGATTGTGTCAACAAAGGCAATTTGCGAGTAGGTATAGTTTCTTTCAAGTTCCCAAACATGACTCCCAAAATATGTCAAACCATTCAATCATGAACTACCTGTTTATCCCATTTGACCAATACTTGTCTGTCAACATTTGCACTAACATAACAATCCAAACATTTCACTAATACTCAGTGCCAGTTTGCACATTTGCAGTTCAAGACCTGGCGGCTAACATGGAAGAAGGGGATATGTCCAAAACAATAAGATACCATAGGCAAATTATCATTGATTCATGTCATCAGCTGTAGCCAGATTTTTGGCTCACATAAGTTATCCCACACCAATAACACCAAGAGTCAAACCCTCAGCAGCACTACATTTTATAGACACAGGATCATTACAGACCATTGTTCCAGTATCTGGTGGAATGTCACAACCATGTTTCAGTGGTATGCCACAAGAAGTACGTCTCACAATGATGTGACACAGGAAGATCCACATACAATCTACACACAATGAGGATTTGACCAAAGTAAATGAAGAGTATCATTATTGGCTCCACTACCGGATGTATGACACCACAACGCATGCTTTTACCACGCATGCTGTTAAAACGCAGTTTTTACAACGCATGCTGTTACAACGCATAGCGCTTTGGGGTGCTGGATAGTGAATAGTTTAATTTACTATTCCAACTCCAGTCTCCATGGATAGTAGGGAAGGTGTTGGATAGTAAATTAAATCTATTCCCTATCCTAGAGCGCCCCCCAGTGCAATGCGTTGTAATGGTTTTCGTTGTAAAACCTGCGTTGTAATAGCACTGCGTTGTAAAAGTTTTGTTGTAAAGGATGTTTCCCTCCACTACCACATGTGTTTTGAGCAAAGGATGGAACACATATTGCTTTAGTGCCAATACACAACAGAGAACAAGTTCAATGTAGTCTTCAAATCTCCCATTCAATCCCAGTGCAAGTTGCCTTGGAACAAGATTTGTACATCCAAAGTTTGTGTCTGTCTTTCTCAGGATCAACCTAGGTTCCCTTTGTACTTGGAAACAGCACCATATGCCTGCAAATGTTACAACTCTGAAATGTCCAAATGAAGATGACATTGGCAAGGAACCTAAAACAGATCAGTACAAAAACATTACTAATCACACAGAACATGATGGCCACATTATAAATGCAACTTTTGGAGGACATTGTTTCACAAAACAATCAGGAAGAACCAACGTAAGTGAACCCAGTAGTCAAAATGTATACACTTTGTTCTGCAAACACCTTCGGCCTGATTGTCCCTGAATATGCCCTTCCCAACAAAGTACCACCACATACTTCTCTCATCACCATATCAATAGTTGTTGTAACAGTAAAAGACATGACATGTAAAGATGAAGCTCACTTCCCTTGGAGTTTGTGGATTCCTCAGTGGTCCCAACAATCATGGTCGGTTGGAATAAGCTGATCTCCTAGATGGAAGACAAAAAAGGCCTAAAAGAATGTAACACAATTCCAGATTATGCAACTAGCAATACCCCAACCAATATTATGAAAGAGTGTACTGACCAACAACTAAGCCCTCTCAGGTTCAAGTTGAGACATTTGCAGGGTTATGTTTTTTTTCCGTAGGACAAAAGAATCATGAGCAGAGCCAGAGAAATGGACAGAGATGCTTGTGATGGACAAATTCGGTAAGCAAACAACTTGTACCTTGTTAAATGAAAGTTCTTTTGATTCCGGGGGAACTATTTACTGGTATGTGGTGGCACTAAGACAATATGCGTGCCATCAGTTGCTCCAACCACATGTGGTAGGCAACCCAAACCATAGAAGTCCCCCTACACATTGGCTAAATCCTGCTGTTGTGGAAACTGGATGATGCTGTTGATGTGCCTCATCATTTTAGATAGAACTTCTTGTAGCACACCACTGAAAGTTGGTTGTGACCTCCTAATAGACACTGCCACAGTGTATTTGAAGGATCCTGTGGCCACAAAATGAAGTACAGGCATGATTTTGACAATTGGTGTAATAGATGTGAGATTTCTGTTGTGAGGCTGTCCATCTGGCTCCAGCTGATGACACAAATCCAGTATAGTTTGCCTATTCTACCTGAACTTCTTGATTATATCCCTTTCTTCCATGGTGGCAATGTCTGGAAGTGGGTGGTACACAGGAGGCTGTTGTCTCCTCACTCTCCCAGGGTTCATATGTCTGCATAGGACAAACATGTGAGAATTATTTTCATTATCCTCAGCAACATAATTGATGAGCAACACAAAAGTTATGTTTATTGACAAAATGTATTTGGTTTAATACAATTTTAGAAGCAGTATTTGATTATTGTCCTTTAACCATCACATATGACATTTATGTCCTTGATATGACTCTGAAAAATAAATGAATAAAAAATCCACTACAAATGTATTATTTACACATTTTTATTTGATTTTTACTTTTTTACTCTGAAAATACCGTCAACTGAGGTGTACATAATATTGTACTGATATTGTGTTTCTATGATATAAAGATATGATATCCCAACTGGTATTATTTTAAGGCAATTAGAGAGGATATGAATACAACATTATCAAGACGAAGCAAGGAGACTCTCTTGGATTATTGCATGTGCTCATGGCATCACTTATGTATAGAAATAGGAAGTATTAAAGGGCAATTAGCAGTTGTAACAGCACTGCGATACACAAATAAAACAAATGAAAACAACCCAAATTGTACTTGGTGCTCAAAGTGTGTGAGTGAAAAACACGGTGGCGAGGCACGTAACAATGTGATCAGCGAAAGCGGCGCATAGTGACTGGTGCATAGATATATACAGTGAATGAACGACACAATGTGGTTCCAGGTGGCTTGAGGAGTTCCTTTCTACTTTTAGTTTGTTGTATTATTTGCGAACCACTTTGTATGTAGCGCCTATGATCGTGCTGAATGGTAGACGGTGTTTCAATCCTCATTAATCGGGATCTTCATCAGGACTGGGTCGGGTTGATAACAGTGCTGTACAGGGGGGCAGAAGAAAAGAGGGTAAGGGGGAGAGGGAAGAGAAGCCGGAGCAAGTAGGGCGTGATAGCGCCGATTGAGAGGGTAATGAGAGCAGTGTGTCATGGTGTCTGGAAGCGCACGAACAGGACTGCAGGCGCGCAAGGGTGTGCCTGAGTACGGGGGTGGTGGAGGGCTGAGAAAACTCACGCCGGATGGAGAACACTGTTAAAAAGCCCGGTGTGTGAAGATGGACCGGAGGCTAATGACGCTAAGTCGTAATGTAATGGAGAGCTCAAGTGTCCAGGGTCTCATATGGTGAAAATAGGTACATGCGGAGGGGGGCACTGGGTTGGAAAGTGCTCTAGGGTGCCGTACGCAGTGGTGCGTCAAGAGTATCATCGGCAACTCAGTGGGGGATACTCAGGGCTAGAAGGTGTGATAGGGGGGGTTTGGCGGGGTGTTGTGGGTCGATAGCGTGGTAGCCAGGGGTTGGCGGGGGGAAGGGGAAGGAGGGAGAGAGGGGCGCCGAATAAATACCTGGCAAGGATTCTAGGAAAGTAGAAGTCCGGGATCCATGAAGTGATGGAAATCGCAGGTGATCTGGGGAGGGAAGGTAGGTATGAGTGCTCGGTACGGCAGAGCTAGAGGTTCTAGCTAGGGCATAAGCAAATCAAGGACTCACCAGGGGCTGCAGGGAGAGCCCCGATGGGAGGGATCTAAGCCAGGAGAAGTCCAGGATCCGTGGAGTCATGAAGTTGCAAGTGGTCTGGGGAGGGAAAAGAGGTATAAGTGCTAGGTACGGCTGAGCTAGAGGTTCTAGCTAGCCTACAGACATACCAAGGACTTACCAGGGGTTGCGGGTAAATCAGCATATGAGGGGGAGCCCCGATCGGAGTGATCCATCGACCGATCCGGCAGTGATCGGTGCTGGGAGAGTTCATCTGTAAAAGTAAAATATGGGCTGCAATTAGCAAGGGGTCAGCGACGCATCGGGCGATGCGATCGGAGGTGGGGGGGCTTGGGGCCCGAAGTGAGGTTGGAACACATACCTCTGGCGGACGAAGAGCTACACGGAGCTCGTGCAGTTCTAGTGTTTCCTAGGTGACAAATGCACGACCAGGAAGACTGAAGTGGATTGGACGAGGGGAGGGGCTACGTCACGTGTAGCCAGGGAGGATGGTCTAAGCAAGAGAGAGCGCATATGATAGGGTGGCGTAGATCAGGGAGTGGTCAGTATCAGCGAAGCCGGGCTCCTATGTGTAAATTAATGGCTGGAAGCGCGTGATAGTGTAACAGTTTGAGATGTCTTATTGTATCAAGTGACAGTCAGTGTGACTTAAAGACATTCGTGTTTGAACACGGATGTGAAATCAGCAATAAGGGGTACAATTCTCATAAACCGTATTAATAAGCAGGGTAAATGTGGACGTGCGGTATACATACGGAATAAATAAAACTGGGGAACAATTGTACTAAAACAATTTAAACAACACTCGTTAGCAATAATTAGCAATCCGGATACAGACTAACTAGAAACACAGGTGGTAATCTAGCAATCACGGTGATCGAATCGCTGTCAAGTCAACTGATCGAGAAGTATGTACAATTCAGGGACATGGGTCTATATATGCATTACCATCCACATATTGCCACGTATGTGGATGAAGGTACAGACAAGCATTGGAAAGGAATGTGGGTGTGTCACATTGGTTACAGTGTCTAAATCACGAAGAGGCACTGTGATGATCAGGACAGTTAAAATCAATATGTATGTACACAAAGTGTAGTCTGGCATTTGTGAGACAGTACAGAAGGAGAACAAAGGTTCAGTAAAGATTGGGAGGAAAGTGGAATGGTATCAGGAATAGAGCATGGGAGGTGGGGTTGTGTTCAGATGTCAATGGTGCTGTTCCATTCATCAATTGTGTTAAGTCCAATGTTGACAGAGTCATATAATCTCATCCATTTGCACTCACATCTGTTCAGGAGAGATTTGATGTCTCCACCTCTCGGGGGAGCGTGACCTGTTCTATCACCTGCCACATGATATCTGTATCGAGATGTTTTTTCTCCAAGTAGTGTGTCACCAAGGGGGCCGTGATGACTTTGCAATTGATCCGACTCTTATGTTGGATAATTCTGTTCTTGATAGTCTGGGTGGTCTGGCCGATGTAGAGCAAGGCACAGGGACATTGGATGGTGTAAATCACATTTTGCGATCTGCAGTTTGTGTGGTTCTTGAGAGTATGGGTTCCTTGCGCTCCTGCAGTCTTGCTCGTGCGCTATCAGACACCATGACATGCTGCTCTCATTACCCTCTCAATCGGCGCTATCACGCCCCACTTGCTCCGCCTTCCCTTCCCTCTCCCCCTTACCCTCTTTTCTTCTGCCCCCATGTACAGCACTGTTATCAACCCGACCCAGTCCTGATGAAGATCCCGATTAATGAGGATCGAAGCGCCGTCGACCATTCAGCGCGATCATAGGCGCTATATACAAAGTGGTTCGCAAATAATACAACAAACTAAAAGTAGAAACGAACTCCTCAAGCTACCTGGAACCACATTGTGTCGTTCATTCACTGTATATATCTATGCACCAGTCACTATGCGCCGCTTTCGCTGATCACATTGTTACCTGCGTCGCCACTGTGTTTTTCACTCACACACTTTGAGCACCAAGTACAATTTGGGTTGTTTTCATTTGTTTTATTTGTATATCGCAGTGCTGTTACAACTGCTAATTGCCCTCTATTACTTCCTATTTCTATACATAAATGGTATGGGAAGGATCACTTGTCCTGTACAACCAGGGTATACAGGAACTGCGTGGGGTTTCTCACAATAAAAACCCTCATGCACGTGATGGGAAAGTCGTGGTAGCAGTATATGTTGATTCTCCGCTCTCATTCACGTGTGTGCATAATCATAGGGTCAGTTAGGTTATGCAGCCTCCACCAGGAGGTTTTTACCCATGGTTAAAACAGTAGTGAACAAGTGATGTGGACAGTGCTCAGATTGATTCCGGGTTACGGGAGAAGTGTCGGCACAAGCAGCGCACGAGGCATGGAGCAATAGTAAAGGCCCCTCGACTACCGAAAACATCCGAGGAAGTGTGGCAATTTCACACTTAAGGTACAGTGTGACCTGTATACTGAAAAGAAACAGGTTGAATTTTCCTTTTTCTCGCACAGTTTATAATGAGACAATATTTGTTATAAACACTCACCCTTTTTTTCACCTTGCACCATTGGTCCTGAAGAAAGCCCTTAAGACCTAACCCAGGCAAATTGGGCTGAAACATGTCGACCACTTTTTAATCACCCATCTTTGAGTGCGTTAGAATTCATTATATATTCGTGGAACGCACAACTTCTTTTAATACCCACTGACGGGCTACCCGAATCCAGACTGAATAAAGTGTAATATCTGGCTGTCCGGGTATTTTAATCAATCTGAGCACTGTCCACATCACTTGATCACTACTGTTTTAACCATGGGTAAAAGCATCCTGGTGGAGGCTGCATAACCTAACTGACCCTATGATTATGCACACACGTGAATGAGAGCGGAGAATCAACATATACCGCTACCACGACTTTCCCATCACGTGCATGAGGGTTTTTTATTGTGACAAAACCCACGCAGTTCCTGTATACCCTGGTTGTACAGGACAAGTGATCCTTCCCTTATGATTAATTGAGATTTAATAATAGGAAACTGAATGGATCAGAACTTCCTCCTCCCCCATTTGATTGATAGCTATACATAAATGATGCCATGAGCACATGCAATAATCCAAGAGAGTCTCCTTGCTTCCTTCTTGATAATGTTGTATTCATATCCTCTCTTATTGCCTTAAAATAATACCAGTTGGGATATCATATGTTTATATCATATTCTCCACCCCAATCCCAACACTGTTGACTGGTTTTTGCTCCTGTTGTTTATACGATATTGTGTTTCTGCACAATAACGCACTACACATAAAAGTATATTTAATAACAATAAGTGTCCATCAAAGTGTGATTATTTGAACAAACTAGCCCCCATTTGGAATGGTGGTGACACACTTCACAGTCACTAACACAGTAGTTTAAAGTATTAAAATGGCGGGTGGCTGACCTTGTCGATAATAAATTTGGAATCAGACAGCAGTGTCAGTAGTCAGCTGCGCAGCAGGCAGTAAACTCCACGATGGACACATTCATTGGCTAAAGTTTGTGAACAAAATGGTAGAAGGTCAATGGCTGTGTCCGTCTCCGCTGATGATCACGAGCATCCCATACATGTACGCCGTGGTTAGAAAAGAAGCTCACTTGCCTCCTAACACTACTGCTATCAAGACCTCCTCCTCTTTGCTGCTCTTTCAGACCTCTGGGAGCAACCATGCCAGGTTCAACAGGGGAGAGGGCCCCTGCCTTCAAGCTGGAGGAGCTGGAGTTGCTGACAAAGTAGGCCCTTCCCTGTATGGCCATCTCTATTGCGTACCGGAGGAACAGGTACATGTCCGGCATATATATGTGAATCTGTCTAACTGGGTCTTTTCCATTTACACAGGCTACAATGTACATCTGGGTTCCAGAGTGAAGTGTAGTGATCCATGTTTAGTGTCCCATGATGTGGTCCTTACATAGGACAATGATGTCAGGGATTTGTATGCACTCCCCAATGTCAAATATACAAAACCATCAATATGTGTTCTGTTTTTAAAGCCCTGGATTCAAATTGGTGTGTATGTAGAAAGCTATGCATGTTAATGCTTGATGTACTTGTGATAAGTTGCCAAATAACATCAGGGTAAATGGTAAACACATCATATAATCTTTACACGTGGAGATATGTATGTACTGTGTAAAGAAACAATTGCAAATTATGGTAGCTATGTGTAAAGTTCCACAAATCACTTCCAGTAGCTCCCAGACCCCTTCAGAGTAGCAGACAGCCTTGAGGTCACTTATCGGATGGGCACAAGGTTACGCTTGTAATGTAAAAGTTGAGGAAAGGCGAAGTTAATTTGACATTATGATCATCGGGTTGCAGATAGCAAGGCCTGTCATTGAGCAGCGCTCATTCAGAATGATGAACCAGACTGGGCCTGAGTCACAGGGTCACACAACTGATACACTGGGGTACAGCTGTGAAGAACATATATCCTTTGCAGGTCGAAATTTGAGGTGTGCTTAACATGTGACCCTGGATGCTTTTAAATGGAGTACAGTTGAAAGTGAGAATTCCCTGACTTCTTGAGTTAACACTTCTTTTCAATTGACTCGCATTTCAAAGAATGTCATGTCCAAACTTCAGGCCCCATATTCGTATTTGCCACTATTCACTGTGCCAATATCATGAATATTTAGTCTTCAGTAGTTCACAATCTTTAGCAATGATCAGAAGTAGGTTGCATCACAGAATATGTACCCGACCCTGGGCTAGATGATGTCACAGGCCTGGATTTGTGTTTAGAGACCATGACATGGCTTGAGGATGGGTAACAGGTCACTCTTGAAGTGTGTATGAGGGCATTGGTTTAGGTCTGCATGTGACAATACACATGTCATATGTTAACTTATGGGTTATGCTACTGATAGCTGTAGACAATTTTCTGTCAGTAATACAGAGAAACAAAAATTCTCAATACCATTGTTTGTTCTTTCCTTTCATGTTCCCATACAGGTCAATGCCCATCAGAAGCACGACATATGGAAGGCAATCACCAGGAAGTTGTGGACTTTGGGGGGTCTACAGGTGGCACAGCTTCCATTGCAGCACGATGTGGATGGTCCTAAGATGCTGGACCCAGAAGATCGTAGAAGTCCAGCTCAGGTAGTGGGCTCTATGTGTGAGGGGCGTGCGCCACACCCCGACCTCCCTAATGGCTTGCATTCTTGCGGTGGCCTATCCGGGGCTTGATGGGCAGTTGTGGGCCCAACTGCAGCAACAAGGAGGTAAGTTCTTATCAGAGTTACACATGTTACATGACTCATTTATTGTTACAACCAGGATTTTTGCCATCAACGTTGAGGGTGACCCATGTCCAAAGCTCAAGAAGAGTTCTTGAAAGTGTAAGTTTTGTACAAGGTGTATGATGATGTGCTTTGTCTATTGTTTTTGGATAATGATCCCACCTGATTACTGCCCACAACCAATGGACTGTTCTGAGCAGATACTTGACTGCCTAAACTCCACATATACATCATATTGTTTGATGCCATGAGGGACAGATGTAAAAAACAGGCAACTGGTCTTCAGTGTGACAGGTGTGATGCTCCTTCACTGATGTGGATGATGTCATGTTAGCCCTGTTCCAGGTGACATAGCATACTAGACACTTATGATACAGTGGAAGTACCAACTTTCACATAGGTAAGTTGGGATTCTACACAAACCAGAGTGAGCATGTGATCCAACATGACTGACTGCAGATATGATGGCTACAAGTTTGTATCAAGATTTATCCAGGTGTTCTGCATAGAAATACTGTTTCATACATGTTAAACAGTGATAGATTTGCATGATGTCTTACTACTGCACAAATGTGTGTGTAAGGCAGTCTGCTTTTGGCCAAATAATTCCAAATAATTGAGATAGGCATACGATTTTGATGAAACACATATAGGAATGTGTGCAAGATGGTGACAGAGTACCAAATTCCCCAAACCATTCCTCAATGTTATTTGTCATATCCAGATTAACAATCAATGATGGAGTAAAATGGGAAACTTGAATATATTTTGAAAGATGGAATGTTCCACAACATATATATATGAGTATTCCATCAGGAAATCTCAGATCCAGGCCAAACTCATGACTCGTTAGGCAAATGTTGAAATGCATTAAAGTGTACTATGTTGCATATTGTGATTGACCTTTCAATCTTTGAAGTCAATATTGTATATGATTCATTGTATCTAATGATTAGTGTGATGTTATACAATGTTTTGACTTCAGTGAAAGCCAGATTTAGTGAAAGATTTCACAAAGATACAACAAGGTTCAAATACCTATAGATATTTAGGAGTCAAATGTGGAGATGCTTTTGCTCTGTACTGAAGTGTATTAGAAGTGTTACAAGGGCAATGTATTTCAATATTTTGCAGTAGTCAATCCCCCTAAATTTTAATTTCAAACTGTCTTCAACAGTGTAGGTATTTTGATAGTATTTGATACATTGTTAAGCTACTGCAGTATAGAATTAATGTATCAATGTTGACACTTGACATTAGGCCTGGGCATAAAATTCCGCTCTGCTTGTGGAATTTGAGGAATTCAGGAACTCCCCAGTCCGCGGGGAGTGTGGAGTTCCCGAAAAATTCCGCATTTCGCCTCATAGCGGAATTTATTTTCGGTTGGCATGTTCGAGCCGGGTTTTTATGCACGCTGGCGAGCACGATGAGTCTTGCCGAGCGCTCGTGAGTGCGGCAAGATTTGTCAGCCACCCGTGAGTGCAGCGAGACTTGCCGACCACCCACGAGTGCTTGTGAGACTTGCTGGCTGCTAGCACAGCTTTAGACTGCACCTACGACAATGCCCTTCTTTTTCCTGAAGACAATGAGCATGAGATAGTGCTAGTGACTGCGGTTTCATCCTCAAGCAGAATTTCTCCTCATGGTGGCATTCACGTGCGATTTTGAGTGCAAGAACGTGTGTCGCATTGCAGAATGTCAAAAATTTACCACAAATGCACCAGCTCACAGAATTCCATGGAGTCTTGCAGAGTTTTTTGGGTGCTCCACGGAATTCTGCATGGCAGAACTCCATGAGCTCAGGCCTTCCTGACATATACTTCACAGACTTGACGTGAGTGTTACCATCATGAAATGTCCGAATAATTGTCACCTGCTTTCAGTTTATGCCAATATTGGTACAACATTATATAATATGTTGAGAGGCATTAAGTCAAGTTTGACTTATTGTTAATGGTACATATGCAGATTTTAGGGCCTAGTGAACACTCAGTACAAAGGTGTTATTGGTGTATATCCTTTTTGGTGACATCAGTTCACTAATCTGTACAGCAAAAGCCAACCATTCTGAGGTGTGCAACAGTTCCTGAAGAGACATAATGGATAAGAGACATCATACATGATATAGGAGCTATCGTGGGGAATGACATAACTGTGACCCAGTGTGTTCTTAAAATGTTGCCTACATCCATGCTCTTATGCGAATGTAGAACCAAAGTATGAGAGGCTTGAAGGAGGTTTATCTGACAATTTGGTGACTGTTTTGTGGTGAAAGTTAATGATCTGTTCTGTTTACACAGAGACAATAACACCATTGTATATGTCTTTCAGAATCATCTGGGGAAGGCGAAGGAGAAGGTGCCAACATAGGTGGGGAAGCATGTGACCACAACGGTTCTGGTACCAACAAAAAGGGACACAGTGGCATAGGGGGTGAGGGGAGTGCAACAGACACCACCAGTGACGATACATCTTCTTCGAAGGCCTCTCCCAGTGAGCACTCCCTACTGGTGGTGGATCCTACTGCTCAAGTTATACCTGCATTCTTGCCTGCCACCCAGAATAACATGTCCACCTTCCCTCTAGCCCCCCCCCCCGTTCGCCCACCCAGGTGCACTAAAATGACTGGGATCTCCTTTGCTGCAGGCTCCTACCCCTGCTTCCATCTCCCAGCTACGCTGAATGTGGAGGCTATTGACCTCTTCTGGAGAATTGCTGTAGGCCAGACTGCCCTTCCGAATGCCATCCAGGGGCTAAGCTGCCATATGCAACAAATGGTAGCTTACCTGGAAGGCATTCACAGTGGTATGGATGGAAACCAGAGGCCTTTATTCGTTCACACTCCCAGTATTAAGTCCATTTACGGGGCAAGTATGGTGTTTTTTTAGCATTTTTTGGATTTCCATATCCTTTCCCTAAATGCTTATGTTTAATCAGCATCTATTTAAAATGTCTCCGATAGCTGTTCTTGAAGCCAGAGCACCTTATGTTTCCCATTTGTGCAGTCAAAACAACCTTTGCGTGAACATTTTAAGAACATCTCATGTGAAGTGAAAACCTGAAATAGATCTTGTGCCCTTTCCTAAGTGAATTATAAAAGGGCCAGATAACTCTCTGTGCTGTGCTGTGTTTTCCCCTGTACGCAGCCAAAGTTGCTGCTTTGCGTTGCACAACATTTTAGTAAATCTGCCCCAAGAACTTTGTGTCTGAAGCACAACAGCATAATCACCTGTGATAGTGAACAGAAATTTCTGAGAAAGCCAGAGGAATCAGGGAATAGCTGATAGGCTAAATGACCAAGGAAAAACGAGACAGAAAGAAGAGAGATGCATACTTTTTCAATTCCTACTTTCTAGCTCACCAGCATTCCACTGGCATGCTACCCACTGGGAAACTGCCTTTACAATGCAGGCTGAGCCATGCGTGCCATTTTCACGCAAGCGTAACAGCGATTGCCTGAACCATGCATATGCCTTAACCACGCATATGCGTGGTTAAGGTAGATATCGATCTGCATTCCGGGTGAGTGGGTAGAGAAGGCGGAAGCATCGGAACAGGATGCTCTGGATGCAGACAGTTTAGTGGGGCTGCGTTTGGGTGTTGGGGTAGCTTTTAGGGGTGAGGGTCGGTTTTAGGGCTCAGGGCGAGGGGATCAGGGTAGTTTTTGGTAGGGAGCAGTGTTTTAGGGCTCTGGGTGGGTGGGAGGGCTTGGTAGTTTTAAGGACTGGGGCTGGGTTTGGGGGGGTAGTTTTTAGGGGTGGGGTTGGGTTTAGGGTTCAGGGCAGGGGGAGGGGCAGTATTTTTTAAAGGGGCAGGTTTTCAGGGATCAGGTGGGGTTAAGGGGTCAAATAGTTCTAAGGGCTGGGGCTGGGTTTGTGGGGAAGTTTTTAGGGTGGGGGTTGGTTTAAAAGGGGGCAGCGTTAGAGGCCTCAGGGTGGGGGAAGGGATAACGGTAGTTTAAAGGGCAGCACGAGGTAGGGTTTAGGGCTCCGGGGGTCTGGGTCTGGGTAGTTTTTGGTAGGATTTTAGGGCTTATGGCGGGGAGGAGGAGGGGTCGGGTCGGGGTAATGATGATCTTTACAACGCATATCCCTTTACCAATCATGGCTTTTCAACAAAATAGTGTGATAAAGGCATGCATGGTAAAGGCTTGCATAGTAAAAGAATGCGTGATTAAGATGCATTTGTGGTTGGGACCGCATTGTAGAGGCACACGTGGTTCAGCCATGCAAGCCACTGTCATACAACCCTACCCACTACCCCGTCCTACCACTACTGAGGCTTTATTCTTTTCACCATCCTGGAGCCATGTTACATACAGTTTCCCAGAGGTGCAACAGGCATGTGTACCCATTGTTTTGTCCCCATGAGATACAATAGTATTACAGAATGGGCCGCCAATGCTTGTGCAGCACTTTCTTTAATACAGATAGTGCCATCACACATACAGCACAGGTGCTATCTTAAGAGGGTGTTTCCTGATTTTCATTGTGGTGCGGCCCCACACAAATGAAGGAACACTTTGCCTCTGGTACTGTACGGTATTCAGGATGCAAGCATGGAGGCAAACAAGCTGTAAGGAGGCGCACCGACTATGCATCACAACAAGATGGTGCTCACTCAGTGCACCAGCTGAGGGCAGCCCTATGGAAGGGAAAATGGGATCCCACAGACCCCAAGGCATTCTCCTGAATGTATGTGCAGGCACTCACTGCACCCACCTACCAGGAAAATTCTGGACGCACTTTGAAGTGCCAGGAGGTTCTGCCAATACAGTGAAAGATGGAGCAGCAGCTTCAAGCAGGTGTTCTTTCTTTCACTAATGTGTTGCCCTAGCACAGGTTTGCAGCTGTCGTGGTGGCAGTGCCTTATCAATAATAGAGCGCAGTGGGCCCAATTGTGCCTAGTGAACCAATTTGAAAGTGCGTCATGGTGCAAACAGGGACGGTGCGCCCTATTTGAACTACTGCCCAAAGCGGTTCTATGCTTTTCTCTAATAATGATCTCTTTAGCTCTAGATCATGCCACCCCAGAAAAATATTGGCCTCATTACCAAAAAAGAAATAATGAAACCACTATTAAAAAAAACGACATTATAAGAGATAAAGTAAGTGATATTGCTTCTTTCTAAGCTTTTGGAGAGAGTAGAATCTTCTGTGTTCAATCCCCACCTTTATACTGAAATACGTGGTAAAATATTATTCCCTTAAGAGCAACCCGTAGACCAGCTATGGGTACTGTAGCCATTGTAGAGCCTCATTCTCAGTGCCCTGGTATGCTCAGCGTAGCTACAAATGGTAGCTTGCACCCGAAAACAGACTGCATGTTGTGGGCGTTATTTGTTGCTTGGTCCTTGCACCTTTTTTTTCCTGGGCACATTTACCAGGCATTATCTGGCAATATTTGTGTGGTGAAACGCTGTAGGTCTGCAAGTTGTGATTTCAAATCTGGAGAAACCATGAACAGAATTATCACGTTATCCCCATTCCAAACTACAGCCCTCGTAATGCTGTGGAACACAGCACTGGGTAAATACTACATACTACACCAGCAGTATTTTCTAGAGCAGTATTACCTCATAGTACTGGGGCATAGATTACTACAGGTTTTCATGATGTGATGCCTGCAATTATCAGGTATACTCCACAGAGTAGGCAGTAGCTCTGCAGAAGTGTATTTACCAGCCAGAAATCCACATTGATTTCCCAAATTGGTGTGCTTTAATGAGAGAAACGTATCATCTACTCTGAGCAGGTGGTAAATTTCTTCAAGGGGCTGGAGGTGGGCTGTCAGAGGAGAGAATGTGATGGAGAGGGAGGAAGAGGAAGGTGTCACTTTGCATGGGGAACTGCACTGAACCTTAGCTAAGGGTTGGGTAGGACACTGGAGAATGGGTCAGGAGAATGCAGTCTTTTCCCAATGTGATTTTACTGGCCAGATTTACAGCCTGGTAAAAGCAGAATTTGTCTTCCCGCACCAGGGAAATCAGGGTCTGATTACACCGAGCCACTTATATTTGTTTAGAGCAGAATTCCCCATAGGAATTCTGGTCTGCACAATTTGTTATCAATATTTAGGGATTTCGGTGCCTTTAAGTTTAGTTATCGTGGTGTTGGGGTGAACAACCTTTACAACGTTGCTTTTACAACGCAGTGCCTTTACAATGCGGTATTTACAACGCAAACCATTACAACGCATTGCGCTGGGGGGGCGCACTAGGATAGGGAATAGATTTAATTTACTATCCAACACCTTCCCTACTATCCACGGGGACTGGAGTTCGAATAGTAAATTAAACTATTCACTATCCAGCACCCCAAAGCGCTATGCGTTGTAAAGGCATGCATTGTAAATACCGCGTTGTAAAGGCATGCGTGGTAAAAGCATGCGTTGTAATGTCATACATCCTGGTGTTGGAACTCTGGACTGGAATGGGAGGCAGGAACAGGCAGTGAATGGGTTAGGTGATTCTATGAAATGCATCCTATTGCATGTCTAGTTGACTATCATATAGTAGAACATAAAATGCGATTCAGAGTAAAGTAGAGATCATCTTTGTCATCTATTTACTTAATATGGATTTGCACTTTTATGTTGCATTATAAAATCATTCTACTTCTTTTTTAAATTATTCTAACAACACACACAAATTTCAGTTGTAAAACCACGTGCCACACCTTGTTCTAGGCAATGTTTTGGCAAATGTTTGTTGGCCATGGAAGGATGCGTGAGTGAAAAGTACTTGACACTTATTAGAACAATGCCAAGTTATTGGTCTATGCTCCCTTGACAAGAACATCAAACAGTTCCCTGGCTACTGCTCCTGTATTGCCCCCATAGTAACATAGTGGCCTATCTGTATAGAATCAGTAGTTGCTCTGGCTCAAGTGACCATCAGAGTGTGGGTTTTTCACATCAAAAGCTCAAGAAAATGAATTTCCTCATCTGGAGTAGTTGCAGAGGATATAGAGGGAAACAGCGTTTACAACTCTGTATCTTTACTATGTGGTTGTTACAACGACCGCGTTGTTACCATGGATGCCATTACATCGCAAGTCGTAACAACAACTTGCTTTAGATGGGGTGCAACACCAGCGAATGTGTTGGAGTTTTAGTCCAACACCTTCCCTGCTGTTCCACAAGCTGGAGTGGGAATAGTAATTAATACAATTCCTAAATCCAGCACGCCCCCTACAGCAAGTAATTGTTACGACTTGCGATGTAATGGCACGCACGGTAACAATGCCGTCATTGTAACAACAGTGTTGTGAAGCCATGCGTGGTGAATGTATGCGTAGTAACATCATACATTCGATACAGACCACCTTTGCATCGCTCTGACTGAGAATATGCCATGCCAGTTGAGGAAAACAGGGAGCCGTAATGTCCTGCTTATTTCATTTGGTGGTTCTGCACGAGCCATCACAAGAACCGCTCATCAAGCTCACTTTACACCAATACAGTAAAGTGTACATTGACTTTCAATAGAGAGGTATGTTGGTTTTTAAATCCTCTGTCTAGTTCAATGGAGAATGAATGGGCAAATACATTTTCTTCAAAGTAAATGCAGGCCTTTTTAATGTCTTTGGCCTCCTCTGCAAATTTGGCTGTGGATCAAAAACGGTGTCCTCTCCTTCTTAGAGCTTTTCTGCTGTGGAACTCATTGTCCACTAAACTGAAATGGTACACCAAACCTGACCTAGTACTCTTTGTCAGACACATATTATCTCATTGAAGGTGCCACAAGATCTATGGTTGACAGGCACGCCTAAAACATATATAAACCTATAAAGGCAGACCATTGTCCGACAGAGTCTCTGTTTACACCCCTGACAGTCATCATCATCACCATCTTCATCAGATAGCTTTGATTTTTGTTGAAAACCATAAAATGCACACATACACAACTTGCATTAACATATACTACATGATCAATCAATACAAAACAATTAAAAGAAGCCCATCCTAACATGTATACACTACCCTATTATAAATCTAATTAAAATCCATCTTCAGTTAGGGTGTAATTCATTCATGGTGATTTGCTGTTTCTTGTGTGCACACTTAGAAACAGCTAATATTAGGAGAAATTAAACATTTCTCCTCATTTCGCCATGTTAATAATTAGGTTTTTCCTGATCTTAATTGTGGCACTGACCCATATTTACGCCACCCTTGTAAATAGGGGGCAGGGTAAAAATCAATGGGTGTTTTGGCGGAACGGCCACCGCAACGCCCATTGCCCGCCCCTTTGGGTCTTATTTGCACATTAAGTGACATAACTCCACCTTGTAAATAAAGAAAAGGTTTTATCACCACAGGGACGTCACACAAAGTGACATTCCTGTGGCAATAAGCTCTTGTAAATATGCCCCTATGATTTTCTACCGCTCGTTAAAAATACAATGCAACTTAAAATGTCATACCCCTCTCCCTATGCTCTAGCCCAACTGCAAATAGATACCTGCTTAAGGTGAAAACTATATGCCGGGAGGAATCAGTTTTTAAAAGTCTTTATGCATCTAAGTGTTTCCTAAACCCCATATTAGAATATATAGGGCGAATCCATTCCCTTCCAAAATTGGCATAAGCTGGGCAGAACATTAAAATATGAGCTAAATTTTGTCTGGTATAATAGGTGCATATTATACAGTTGTCTCCGGTGACATTCTTATAATTTTTCCACCTCGATGTGTAAGATCTAATTTGAAGAATATCATATTGAAATTTCATGTACAATTTTTTGCCAACTGGTGTTGTACAACATCCAAGTAAGGTTCAGAATATGAGATGGGTTTGACTAGTAAGAATTGTGCAGAGAACCTGCCCAGCCTGAGATTTGGATGTAAAACATCAGCACTAGTTCCCAGTAGATCAGCTTCAAATTCTTCTTGGGATGAACTGTCAATGTTTAACTGCAAGCCAGCATCTTTGGCTATGAGGGTCGTGCCCCCTGGGCAGGGTCAAGGAAGCATCACACTTTATGATAACTGCAGCATGTCCTACCAACTGGATTTGCCATCTCTGCAAAATGCCAGTATAAATGTTCCGTACTAAACATTACCCTCCTAAAAATCTGAGGTGAGGCCCTTCTGGCACAATTGCACCACCAGAATGACACTTTTTTGATGTTGCGGTGGCACAATGTGCCACAGGCATATTTATACGGCCACGTAAAGCCACGTTACATTGCTTTTTATGGTCTTATAAATATGTGCCCCTTTCAAGCAGAAAACTGCAGGAAAAGGGCGTTGCATGAAAGGGGCGTTCCATGGGTGTTGCTGGGGGCATTCCCAGCAGCTTCCATTGTTTTTTGACACTGCTCCGGATTTACGAGAAATCGTAAGTCTGAGGTTGCGTCAAAAACGTACGCCTCAACAGGTGAGGCATAAGGGAGGCACAACGAGGATAAATATCTTTATTTCTCCTCGTTTTTCCTCTTTCTATGTGTGCTGCATTCAACATGCACACATAGAAAGAGGAAAACGCCTCTTGTGATTGTTTTTGTGCAGGAAGGTTTCCCTTCCTGCACAAAAATAATCATCCCCGCAATGCAGGCACCTTTGCACCATGGTGCAAAGGTGCCTGCGGTTGTGCACAGCTGCCCATTGTGGTTTCCCTTCCTGAACAAAAATAATCATCCCCACAACACAGGAACGCTTGCACTATGGTGCAAAGGTGCCTGCGTTGGCGCTTAGCAGCCCATTGTGCCCAGGCACAGGGGAACAGGACAGGAACGAATGTGCCATATCTAACAAATACGGTGCATTCCTGCCCTTTTCTTTTGCCATAGGGCAGCACAGCAGCAAGGCCTGCTGCGCTGCCATAAGGCAAAAAACCCATAAATGAGGCACGGGAGAGTTTGGACAATTCCAGATCACCCAAAGCTGTACAAATTGCTTAGATGCACTAGGTTTTTTTTAATGTATATTTGTTAATCTGGTGTGGTCTGCTCAAAAATAGACAGACAGTGCCACCATGTGGTGGACTGCTACACATAGATGTCAGTGTTATGAATTAAGTGGCTGTGCCGAGCACTAGAAACCCGGCACAAATTAAGCTCTGGTAGAAAACTGTGCCAAATATGGCATTATGGAACTTAAAATAGGTAAGGCATTATGGTACTTGATGGTATGCTAATTGTGTTTTATGGAATTCACAAAGTGAGTATATTTTTTACATTACAACATTTTGAAGTTTTCTACCTGGAGAACAATGTACATTGCAAAGTGGTAGCTGGTACATTATGAGAAACAGCCAAAAGCTGGGTTCTATGCAAACCTGCATATTCAAGAAACCTTGAAAATGGTGCCAAATTTAGCAAGTGTGATTTTTTTTAATGTAAGCTAACTAGAGGGTGTTGTAAAATGGCCAAATGTGATAACAGTGAGCAGGCAAAGTTGTCTTGCAACCTACCAACTGTTTAAAATGTTACAGATATATTGTGATATTAAGGGAACCATTTGCAATGTGACCTTCATAAATAGGTGGGGGAGAGGAGGCCCGATGCATCATATAGAAAGGTATTTAAATCCTACCATGTTTGGACTAATGTAGCAGTACTAAAGAGCTTCAAAAAGCCTCATTGTCATGAAAATGATCAATTATTGAGAACTTCCAATTCTCCATTGAAAATGACACTCATATATTCTATTGTGTTTCACTATAAACGTGTATTTATGGCGTTTGCAGTGTTCTGTACTGTACGTTATTTAGCTGTTATATTTTGAGTTTTAATACTTCCACATGACCAGTGAATGTACCAACAATATGGAAAGAAAAATGTCTGAAAGATATTTTGTATCACTATCTAAACAGTGATTTACACACGCATTTGAGAGAGAGATGAAAGAGACGCTGCTCGGATGTGCTAACACTTTTCACCAGGTTTATATCCCAAAGAGACAGAAAATGGTGCAAAATGCTTTTTTAGTACTTACTTTCTGTAGCCCTAACGTAATGCAAAGTAGCACAATGCGTTACTTTACCCTCCTTTGCATCAATGACGCGTACCATGAGTGGTATGCGCACATTCCCATCAGAAACCACCAATGTTTCAGGCAAATCCTTATATACTAAGGGGCACATGCATCAAAGGTTTCACGAGCGCAAATGGTGCGATTCACAAAAATTGTCCGTTTGCGATCGCAAAATGGCCTTTTGCGATGCATGAAAGTGTTGGGGATGCGCAATTTAGGTCATCACAATTTTTTGCGATTTCCTAAATTATGATTGCATTTAAGGAATCGCAATTTGCGATTCCTTAAATGCAATGCAAGAAGCACTTAGAAATAGCGATTTAGCTATTTGGAGCTGCAAATTATCAAGCAATTAAAGTGGTCGGTAATTTGCAAAAACTTGGGGCATGTGTGTGCCCAACATGTGTGCACATCACAATTTCAGGGGTGCAACAGGTTGTCCTTTTGACACCCTTGAACCCTTGAAATTGCGCATGCAATTTCCCATTCATTCCTATGGGCCTGTCGGCCTATGGGAATGAATGGGAAGCCATTCCTTAATTGCGACTCGCATTTTGCGAATGTTTAGGAATCGCTATTTTTATAGCGATTCCTTCATGCATAGGCTTTTGCGAGTCCTTAATTGCAATTCCTTGATAATCGCAATTAAGGACTCGCAAAATCCTACGTTTATGCATGTGCCCCAAAAAAAAGGATTTACCTTGAGGCAGGTGTAACGTGTGAGAAAAGTTATATTCTTTCAACATTTTTCTAAATTTGCATATGTCCTGTAATATGCAGCGCATATACGAGCTAGAAAACGTTTTAACTCTATATCTAAACAATGACTTTACTAAAAGAGTACCTGCCCAGTATACTCTCCTCACACAGACACTCTTGCCCTATGGTGCAAGGCATCCAAAAGTGTGTTTGCTTATGGGGGTAGCGAAAAAGGACCATACCTTAATAGCTATATGCCCATGGACAACTGGCTTCCTGACGCGATGCAATATGGCAACTATAATGCTAAATGAAAATTGTAGGTGAATTATATCAATGCAGAGGAAAGCACAAGTTATTATTACTTTCACAAACCGGAATTCCCTATGAATATTGATATACATAGCATATTTGAGCTCCATAAACAATTATGTGGTATTTTCGTGTTCGCATATCGACATCTAAACAATTGCATGGAGCAAGCTATATATCATATTTTGCAGCAATATTTCTTCTTTTTAGACTGATCAAATTGTGAATGTGCATCTGATCAGCATAGTTACTTATATACAATGTGAGGGATTAGACACTAGATACATTATCCTCTCCAATATGGCCGCTACAGTTACTTTCCGAATGCGCTCAAGTGAAGGGAACGCCTCACGTTGAGACGCGCATATACGCAGGCCTGTATTCAGTCACGTGTGCTAACACGGAACCGGGCTCGGAAGAGGTGCACTCGCCTGTAACGTTAGAAGAAGCCGCACACGGGTAAGCTAGATGCCGAACAGACATTGGAACCAACGTAGGAGTGTAATTTATAACTGTTATTTCGCAAGATACGAGCGAATGTCTAAATCCAGCTTTTATCCCCTCTTTTTTTGTTTAGCATTTACTTACAGACTAATTGGAACCGCACTGGGTTTCCGTTTTTACTAAAAACAATCGGTAAGATCAGTCAATAGCTACATATATGCAATCCCACGTATGCATAACTGACTATATCGAGTTATTGACGAGAGCAATTTTCTCTTTTAACAGCATTTGATGTTAATAACGGCATGACCGAATTTCTGGTTTATACATATCGAGTGATTTCCGAGCCTACTCTATACTCGTTTGACAAATAAATATTTGTAAGTAAAATTGGGTTACCTTTCCTTTGGTAATGCATGACTATCTTTGCAAATAACCGAATTTGAAACCAACAAGGGTGTCACGGCAAGAAGAATAGTTAGGGAATTCAATCGCATGTCTTCCTTTTTTTAATTAAAGGACTCCAGCAGGTTAGCCCTTTGATATATAATTTTCGCACAGACATAGTCTCACCTAGTTTCTCCATATGTATATTCTTTGATACTGATCGTAGTGACACAATTTACCCTTACTGTGTCACAGACATAAAGACTTCCGCCGCTGTTGGACGCACTTGATTCAGTGCCCATACTGGAAGGCCCGGCTGGGTCGGAATTATCACCAGCTAAGCGGTGAGCAGACAGAATTAGTTTTCTAAGAGACAGTCTCATTGTGGTGACGTCTTGCCCTAAGTTACTTTAGTGCGGTTAGTGATGAGAATTTTCCGATTTTTCCTCCCTCTCTATAATTTTACAGACCTTCTGATGTCGATACGGCCATCTAGGTATGCCTTCTCTTTGACACATGTTTGCACCATATCACAAGTTTGGCATGCAGTGTGTAAGAGCCGCACACGGTCAGGACACTTCCACTGCGCTACAGGGTCTTGTCAATATTGTGTCATGGGAGATCGCCGAGCACTTTGATTGAGTTACCTGTTCCACTCACATAAACCCATCACAATCACTATCACGTATACTCACGTCTATATATAATATCGATCATAGACACCCTATTCGACACGGATGTGTTGTGGTGGCACTAGTGAAATGAGTTGAACAATTCACTGTATATCCACAGCTGGAGGCAGCATCTACTGTATATTTACTTTGGTCAGACAGCATGGTCTGGCATGAAAAATCTAACTGTTCAAAGAATATGCTAGATGCTACTTATTTGTTTATTTCAGCCCTGAGGAATCGCGAAGGCGATGAAACACGTGTCGGCTGGCTGTAATTTTCATTAAAGAATCCAAGATTTACTCATCTTGTGGAACTTTGGTTACTTCTGTCAATTTGGTGTTCTTGAATGTGTTGTTATATTGTCATTGTACAACCGTAATTACTTACCAGAGTGCTTCGGCAAACCTCTTACTTGTTAGTAGTAGTTCTTTACTCACATGAGTGGTTTAGGTTTGTCCACTCGCCGAATAGCACCTGAAAATCTGTACCACTTTGTACTGTATGCGCATGAACAGGCAGTGCACCCATTTACTGTACCAAAAACCTTCTCCCTGTCAGTTTATCTGCAGTCTAGGGTAGCCGCCACGCATCCTTTTACCTATTAATAAACCTCTAGTATACCATTGCTAGACACAGTAGACACTTCCAATATGGATCGTACCAAAATGGCAGAAGAGTTGTTTGAAAACCTAGCAAAAGGCATGTCCACCCAATCTGCTTCCACCAGCACCAATCCCCCTCACATTGAGGGCCTCCGAGACAAATTCATGAAACTAGAACGCTTAAAAAAGCTAGAGAATTCCAAATGGTGGGATGGGGCCACACTAAAACAATATTTGAGGCTTAAACGTGTCCCCAGAGGTCTGAGAGGCCAAATTTTTCCCACCTATGATGACCTAGATGCCGACCTCATGGTCAAATGGGAAGAATCTCTCTCTAACAACTCTATTACTCTAATGGAAATACTTATTGTGAGCGCGGAACGTAAGGCTACGAAATTACAGGCAGAGATAGCCACTATAGAACAAGAAATTAAGGATCTCAACAGACCTGAATCCACTGTAAAAAATTACACTATCCTGGATGAAATTCTATTAAAACATCAATCCGATATCAAAAATAGAAAAGCCAGGCAGTTAAGAAGGGACGAGTTGGACTATACCCACGGTCGAATCTTTACTTTTGATAAAAAATATGATTCCCTGATCCCTAATAGTTCTAAGAATGCTAGCAAGAGAACACAAGGTTCAGAACCTGCCTCCCTGTCATCCAGCAACACTTCTCTCAACTCTGTTAACACTGTAGGGGGAGAATCAGATAATCAGGATAGACAAGGAATGCCACCTTTTTTTCAAGAGGTTTTACGGATCAGGAAGGGCAACAAATTCCCTACAGCAAGAAACCAGTCAGATCCAAAACCAGGAGGGGCAGGGGACGACAACACAGAGAACTACAGAAGGAAGTTAAGATCAGGGGCCAACAGGAATTAGATGGTGCCGAAACTAGAGAAGTACAGGTGATCAATCTTTCCAAACTACATCTCACTCCAGACATGGTTTCCCTCCTTAGTAAAGGTCTAAGCTTCAACCCATATGCAATTGGTGATGTATGTAAATTAAAAATTGATTTGTTTAAATTTGTGAGGAACCTAAAACTGAAAAAGCATTTCTTTGGTTTGGAGAAAAGGGATAGAGGGATTACTATTAATACACCTGTTACGAGTACCACTGAATCCTTATCAATAAATGATGTGCATGCAACTCACCTTCTGTTATCATTGACCGATATGGAAGAATCTCCTCTTGACATGGATACACTTCTAGCAGAATTAAATATAGAATCTGATTATAGTATTGTCAGTGGGCTCAAGTCCAAATCAAAATGGATTCCCACACTACCTGGAGGCAATGCTATAGACAACTTCTATAGACGTGTATCAGAGGATCTTGACAACTTGAACCGTCTACGCAAGAGCAGAATGTTCAAATATAAGGATAATCTCACCAGTGGGGAAAGAGCAGCACTCAATATACTCATGAATGACAATACCATCACTATACGAGAGGCGGATAAGGGAGGGAATGTAGTGGTAATGGATCGCATAGACTATCAATTAGAAATGAGTCAACAATTACAAGATGAACTGTGCTATGAACGCCTCACATACAACCCCATTGGTCCACTAACAATAGAAATTAACTCCCATTTGTTAAATTGGAAACAATCAGGGTTATTGAACGAGGAAGAATACTTGTACTTAAAAATATTCAGACCAACATACCCATGGTTATACACCTTGCCTAAGATCCACAAGAACCTACCTTTTCCACCGGGGAGGCCAATTGTCTCTGGCATAGGTGGCCCCACAGAAAGAATAGCAGAATATGCGGACCTTTTTCTTGGCCCAATAGTCAAAAATTTACCCTCCTATATTCAGGACTCTAAGCATATTCTTAGCACTCTAGCAGACATGGAATGGCAAGAAGACTTCTTTCTAGTAACAATGGATGTGGTATCCCTTTATACCAGTATTGACATAGACTTAGGCATCAAGGCTATTAATAAATTTCTTGGCAATAGACCTGCCACTCTATGGAAACACACTGAAATGCTAGCAACAATGATAGAACTAATTCTCAAAAATAACTATTTCATGTGTGAAAGACACTGGTACCGGCAAAAACAAGGTGTGGCCATGGGCTCAAAAATATCACCCTCGTTTGCAAACCTGTTCATGGGTGCACTAGAGGCAGATCTCATCTGGGGCGATAAGGGCAGCCAGTATATCGACTCCATAATATTTTGGGGTCGATATATTGATGATTGCATCCTTATTTGGTCAGGCTCAGAGGAGCAACTACAGAGTTTCTTTCAATATTTAAACGACAACTTGTGGAAAATTAGCTTCACAATGAAGTGGAGCAAGACGAATATAGAATTCCTAGATATTGAGTTCTATATCTCATCTAATTGCTTGCACAGTAGACTGTTCAGGAAGTCAACGGCATGCAATGCAATTCTGCATGCCTCTAGCTCTCACCCCCTACACCAGATTAACGCCATACCATTTGGTGAATTTATTAGGGCAAGAAGAAACTGTAGTGAGGATGGTGAATTCGGGAGATGTATCACCAACATGAAAGAAAGATTTCAAACCAGGGGCTATGCAAAAAATCCTATTTCAAAAGCTGAGCAAAGAATCAAGAAAGTGAAGAGAACAGACACTCTAATCACTAGACAACAACGAAATTCTGATGATAGAGAACATATCAGAATGGTGACGGATTTCAATTCACTCCATTCTGATCTACGAAAAAGTTTAACCAAACACTGGCATATATTAAAATCCGAGAAAGCTCTGACCAACTGCATCACAGAACGACCACAGATTTCCTTCAGAAGAGGAAACACATTACGGAATAAGTTGAGTCCCACTGTTCCCCGTGATATGAGAAATGTTGATTGGTTGACACAACGTGGTCTAGGTTTCCACAAATGCGGGTTCTGTAGTATGTGTAAATGGGCCAAACACGGGACAACAAACTTCATGGGCCCGGATGGCACATGTCACAAAATCAAAAATAATATCAACTGCACAACCAAATTTGTCATTTATATTATTGAATGTGAATGTGGTAAACAATATGTGGGGAGCACAATTAGAACATTGAAAGAAAGAATGATGGAACATATAAGAGCAATTGTAAACTGTGACCCCAAATACCCTGTGGCCTTGCATGTAGCCTCCTGCCAACAAGGCCATACAAGTAAAAATGTGCAATTTTTTGGTATAGAAACTGTTCCTCTGGCACTAAGAGGTGGTAATCGCGAATTAAGACTAAGACGCATTGAAGCGACCTGGATTATGCGTTTGAAATCTGTAGAGTTGGGATTGAATTACGACCAAGAAATGCAATACTTTTTGGGTGATTAAACATAGACAATAGAACGTGACATTTTATGTATAAAAATCAGTAAGACTGCAGAACTGTTTATGTGGAAATCTTTTAAATAACAATATCTTTCCCAATGCTGGCTTATGTCTCCCATACAGACAAGTATACTTAGGAATTATATAAACATTGATTTTGACGATGTACTTGTTGTATTATAATAGGTAGTCACAGTATGAATGAGTCATCCACTCATATAGGTTATGCCTCTCAATCACGGTGCACACTGGATTATGGCACGCAATAGTAGAATTGAATGTCACACTGCACCCGGGGGCATAAAACAAACCGGAATTCCCTATGAATATTGATATACATAGCATATTTGAGCTCCATAAACAATTATGTGGTATTTTCGTGTTCGCATATCGACATCTAAACAATTGCATGGAGCAAGATATATATCATATTTTGCAGCAATATTTCTTCTTTTTAGACTGATCAAATTGTGAATGTGCATCTGATCAGCATAGTTACTTATATACAATGTGAGGGATTAGACACTAGATACATTATCCTCTCCAATATGGCCGCTACAGTTACTTTCCGAATGCGCTCAAGTGAAGGGAACGCCTCACGTTGAGACGCGCATATACGCAGGCCTGTATTCAGTCACGTGTGCTAACACGGAACCGGGCTCGGAAGAGGTGCACTCGCCTGTAACGTTAGAAGAAGCCGCACACGGGTAAGCTAGATGCCGAACGGACATTGGAACCAACGTAGGAGTGTAATTTATAACTGTTATTTCGCAAGATACGAGCGAATGTCTAAATCCAGCTTTTATCCCCTCTTTTTTTGTTTAGCATTTACTTACAGACTAATTGGAACCGCACTGGGTTTCCGTTTTTACTAAAAACAATCGGTAAGATCAGTCAAAAGCTACATATATGCAATCCCACGTATGCATAACTGACTATATCGAGTTATTGACGAGAGCAATTTTCTCTTTTAACAGCATTTGATGTTAATAACGGCATGACCGAATTTCTGGTTTATACATATCGAGTGATTTCCGAGCCTACTCTATACTCGTTTGACAAATAAATATTTGTAAGTAAAATTGGGTTACCTTTCCTTTGGTAATGCATGACTATCTTTGCAAATAACCGAATTTGAAACCAACAAGGGTGTCACGGCAAGAAGAATAGTTAGGGAATTCAATTGCATGTCTTCCTTTTTTTAATTAAAGGACTCCAGCAGGTTAGCCCTTTGATATATAATTTTCGCACAGACATAGTCTCACCTAGTTTCTCCATATGTATATTCTTTGATACTGATCGTAGTGACACAATTTACCCTTACTGTGTCACAGACATAAAGACTTCCGCCGCTGTTGGACGCACTTGATTCAGTGCCCATACTGGAAGGCCCGGCTGGGTCGGAATTATCACCAGCTAAGCGGTGAGCAGACAGAATTAGTTTTCTAAGAGACAGTCTCATTGTGGTGACGTCTTGCCCTAAGTTACTTTAGTGCGGTTAGTGATGAGAATTTTCCGATTTTTCCTCCCTCTCTATAATTTTACAGACCTTCTGATGTCGATACGGCCATCTAGGTATGCCTTCTCTTTGACACATGTTTGCACCATATCACAAGTTTGGCATGCAGTATGTAAGAGCCGCACACGGTCAGGACACTTCCACTGCGCTACAGGGTCTTGTCAATATTGTGTCATGGGAGATCGCCGAGCACTTTGATTGAGTTACCTGTTCCACTCACATAAACCCATCACAATCACTATCACGTATACTCACGTCTATATATAATATCGATCATAGACACCCTATTCGACACGGATGTGTTGTGGTGGCACTAGTGAAATGAGTTGAACAATTCACTGTATATCCACAGCTGGAGGCAGCATCTACTGTATATTTACTTTGGTCAGACAGCATGGTCTGGCATGAAAAATCTAACTGTTCAAAGAATATGCTAGATGCTACTTATTTGTTTATTTCAGCCCTGAGGAATCGCGAAGGCGATGAAACACGTGTCGACTGGCTGTAATTTTCATTAAAGAATCCAAGATTTACTCATCTTGTGGAACTTTGGTTACTTCTGTCAATTTGGTGTTCTTGAATGTGTTGTTATATTGTCATTGTACAACCGTAATTACTTACCAGAGTGCTTCGGCAAACCTCTTACTTGTTAGTAGTAGTTCTTTACTCACATGAGTGGTTTAGGTTTGTCCACTCGCCGAATAGCACCTGAAAATCTGTACCACTTTGTACTGTATGCGCATGAACAGGCAGTGCACCCATTTACTGTACCAAAAACCTTCTCCCTGTCAATTATTACTTTCCCAAGTGGTACTAATGTAGTCGACCTCAGAAGAATGAAAGGCTGAGTGAGCCTCCTTGAGATTTGGAACTGTTAACTGGAGAGTATTGTAGATACAAACTTCAGAACTGTTTAGTCCATTAGCAATTTTACAAGAAGGTAGGGGGCTTAGCTCAGTTTCATGCTGGACTTTGTTGCTGAAGAGTAACTTGAGAGCCTCCGTGGTGAGACATTCGAAATCATTATGAGGCAGAAAAAGGTGTAATGTGACAATTCTGCACGTGTGTCAGGACTGATGTCCAGCAGGGTAGGGTGGCAGTATAAGCATTGCGGGTGCTTCAGTACTGTAATTAGGAACACAGCATTTCTGACTAATGGTGCACTGAGGGTGCTGGGAACATTACAATAGCTGTTTCACAATTGGCTAGAGGTGTTAAGAAAGATCTCTGGGGGGAGGGGCAGATTTACTATTTGCACAATGTGCCTCTGCTCAAAAACAGCCTCACTGCACGATTGGACTATGCCGCATCATGTTTACAATTTGTCATACTTTGATGATATCATCGGTCCGAAAAAGGAAATCATTCTGGGCTTGTGTGATCTTAACCGTGGTGGACAATGGCGCCCACCTTGGTTAAAACAAGTACAGACGCTTGGTTCGGCCGTGGGGCAAATGCTGTGGAGCTGTACCTTCCACGGGGCCTATTTACAAGCCTCTTGCGCCGCCCGTGCGTCACTTTCCCACATGTTGAAAGTGACGCACTGGCAGCGCAAGGTGCTTGTAAATAAGCCCCCACAAGTTTTGCCCAAGATGCATACGTACCCTTGACTTCAATTTTCTTCACACTGATGACATCGCGGAGGTAGCTTGAGTAATATCTGTACACTGTGCGATTATTATACGTATTACGTGGAGAAAAGTTATGCAATGGGCCCACAACAAATGTTTCTCCCTCTATTCACTTGGCACTAGCATTTCATGTAAAAGTAAGTCTCCTTCGTTTGCCTGACTTTATTAGGAATGGGTTTCTTTTATTCGTGTGAATGTTTGTGCAGCTCTCACCAGATTGCTCAGTTTGCACTAATTCTCCCTCACTAAAGCTCATCGAAGCAAGCAACCGTGCAAGCAACCGTGATCATCTGAGATCCGTGCATTTGCAGCTACTTTCTTTCTTTGGGGTGTAAGTATCGCCCATCTGTTATTGCAATGTACATTTTTGTGAAGAAAGCCAAGCCTCCAAAAACACTGCTAATAATACCTTGGAAAAAACCAATATGGATTCTTGAACAAACAAACCAAATGCCTGCATTCAGAAGATATGGCTTATTCTATTTAGCTGTAGGTAAAGTGACCACCTTACATAATTTCCCTTTCCTGTTGAAACCAGCTCTGTTGGCTGGTAACTTGAGGGTCAATGAGGGCTTTGAACAGGCATGTTGTTAAAAAGTTTTTCTTTTATGAAATATTTATGAGAGGAAATAGTGTTTGGCATTCCTGTAGTCAACAGAGAGTTGGAACACTATGTACCTTCCTCACGGGGACATGTAAATTGAGCTGGCAGCATAACGGGAGACACACATACCTCATTGCTGTACATTTGAAGACGGCCATCTGAGGAATGTAAACTTTTATTTTGGCCAAACCCTTCAGGCTACGGATTACTGTATGCTGAGCACGGAAATTCCAGCTCGCCCACCTAAATTTATATTGTGGTAAGAGCTATGAATAGAAAGTTTGTACGGGTTCATGAATATGGATGAGGAGCAACACTCCCTGCTGGAATATGGCAAGCAAGTCGAAAACACATAGTTTGGGATCACATAATATTTTAGAAAATATGCTCTAAAAAAACATAAACAGGGTTTTGCACCTCAGTTATCCGTTTGAAGTGCTTTAACGAAAGAAGCAAACATGGAGTTTGTCCAAAATTGGCCTTTTGATCCCTGCTGGCAGGTTGTAGACCCCATCCTAGTTGGTAAACACGAAAATATTTGTGATCTTTCCCTGCGACTTGCTAATTAATTCTATTGACATGATCATTACTGTGCCAGGTGTTGTTGCGTGACTAAGCTTTATGTAAATCGTCTGAATAAACTGGTGCAAAGGTAAATCACTGTGGGATCCTGCATGCCATTCTGCTGTTGTCTCTGTTGGTGTCTCAAGATGATCACCCAGCAAATATATATTTCCTAAGTTTAGGTGGAAAGCAGCTCCTTTATATGGTTCACCCTACAAAACCACCAACACACCGAATCGGGAAACAGCATTTGCAACGTGGGCTGAGACACATGTGATGTTTGCCTGCAAGTAAAACAACACTTGCTTGAACCACGCATCTGCCTTAACCACCCATATGCATGGTTAAGGCAGATAGCGCTCTAGTATTCGGATGGGCGGGGATAAGAATAGGAAGCATCAGAACAGTCAGGTCTTAACACAGGTAGGTGAGCGGGGCTGGGGTCGCGTTGGGGGGTAGGTTCTCTTGTTGAGCATGGAAAGGTTCGGGGTGAACCATCTAGCGGAGACAGGCATGGTGCGTCCATTGGGGCGTACGGGCGTAGCCCCCCCGCCCGCAGCTCCCTCGGCATCTCTGAACCTAAGTAAACTGAATCAGTTTACTTAAGTTCAAAGACGCAGAGGGAAAACTGACAATCATGTCAGTCAGCATGACGTTGGACCGCCCACCCCCTTCAGAGTCTGAAGGGGGTGGGCGATCCGGCGTTATATTGACTGACATGATTGTCAGACCAGTGACAACAGGCAGCAGCACAAGTGCGCATGAGTGGGGACGGAGGGCACATTTTTCACCCGTGCCCGGTCATGCGCACTTGTGTTTGCACTGGCTTGCGCATGCCCATTAGGAGCCCCTCAGTCTCCTAATGGGTGTGCGGCAGGTGAAGAGTTGCAGTGCCCGCCAGACCACTCCAGGCCGTGCGTGAAGGCGCCAAGGGAAGCAGAGGTGGCGCGGACCGGCTGTAAGGTAAGTTTTTTGTCGCGCGACCCTCCCCGTGACCTCCCCCTGTGAGCCGCGACTTGGCAGTGTATGCCTGGACCTGGGAGAGGGCATCATTCCCAACCATGCCTGAGCCAATGACAGTCGGTAGGACTCTACTGTACATGGGGGTGTGATGTGGAGGCTGGGGGGGGAGAGCTGGGACGGGCTCCGGAGCAGCTGCGCACCGCGTACCACAAGCACCAAACTCGTCGTCGAGAGAGAACGTGGTGCTGGTTTTTATGTTAATCGCAAATATACAACTCAATTGCCTCTTGGTACTTTGTGAATTTACGCTGTGGATTTGAATTTGGTGAAAGAACCCAATTGAGAGGAGTCTGGTCTCTGGAGTCTAGAACTCAGATGGAGTTTGAGTGTGCCGTCAGAGGGCCCGAGGCTGTGGTCCACCATTGTAGCGCACAAAAGTGCTAAAAGGGTAGAATGTAGCGCACAAAAGTGCTAAAAGGGTAGAATGTGAGCTTGGGCACATCGACAACTCTACCCATGTCTCCTCAGCTAAGAGTGACAACAATGGAATGTGATGGGGAATTGTGCTCTAACTAAACACGTGAGTTGTTTCAAAGATTTTGGGGATACTTTCACCCATTTCCGGTAGATTTGTGGACCATCCTGGGAGACTCGGGGTGGGGGTAGGGAAGGAGACTGAGCAGCGCACTTCATTCGTGCCCTCACCTAACTGTTCGTTAGCGGTACATGTAACTAGTTGTGGGCACCAGCACCTAGAGGCGGTACGGTTTGTCCAGAGTGCTATAAGTGTTAACACACAATCACTTTGGTGCAGCATCCATTTCCTTCTCAGCCCCATAGAGGTAGATCAGGAACTGGGTGGGCATGCCTTACTGTTGGGCTTTTTGATGCTGACATGTGTGCGCTTCAGCAGGCCTTGCTTGAAGTGCTTTCTCCTCCCACTCTTTCCTATCTCATTTGCATTAAGGTCTCAAAGTGCTCCGAAGAGGCTGAAAAGTAGCGTTTTGGTGCTATGCCAACATCTCAAAATAAAACAATGATGTTTCTCACAGGAGGGTGTTAGACCCCCTGCTCCGCCTTTGCACGGTGGTCACAGTAAACCCCAGAGGTGCCTAGGAGGACCTGCTATCCTCTTGGAGGAGACTAAGGATTCTGCAGCTGGCGCATCGCAATGGACATTAGGGCCAGGGCCGTTTCTACCATTAGGCAGGACTAGGCAGCCGCCTAGGGCGGCAAAAGGGCTAGGCCGGCAAAAGGGGGGATTTAAAAAAAAATTTGAAGGCAGTGAGTGCAAGCGCATCTGCTTGTACATCCATGCTGTGCAGTGCACCCTAGCATAGTGGTGTGTGGAGCAGCCGTTGGTACCAGTGTACACACAGATTCTCACTCACTCTGTTCTCTGCTAGTCGCAACTTTCTCCTAATGTTCCCACATAATCTGCTGCTCACTCCTCTCACTGCTCCCCACACATTCACACCCTTGCAGCCCTCACCCCCCCTCCACCTCCACCAGAAGCGCCTGCATCCACTATTCCGCTGCGTCCCCCACTTAACACGGCGCCGACATGGCCTGCCATTCCTGTGACCCACCTGATCCGCCCTGCCTTTCTCGGCCCCGGCAGTCCACGAGGCGACAGGCCTACCTCCCCAGCCCTTCCAGCCACGGAGCTCCTTTCCCCTCGGAGGCTGAGAAGGCAGAGAAAGCACAGCGTTGCAGTGACAGAGGGAGCGGGAAGGGGTGCTGAAATGGGCCGCAGAGGCATCGCTGTTAATTGTGCAGTGGGGGAAGTGGCACCGAGACACGGAAGGGTCCAAATATAGCTCCTTTTTTACTCCACAGGGTATGTTTTCCTTGCTCACAGTAGGGCCCTTGGCACCCTTATTAAGGCACTAGTAGGCAGGAGGGGGGTGTGTGGGGTCTAAATGAGCGGACTAGGGCAGCAGCAAGTGGAGAATGGTTTGCAGGTGCATGTGGGAGAGGCATAGGGGCTCAAGACGGTGGCAGACGAGAAAGAGGGTGAGAGAGCGGAGGAGAAAGATGAGAAATCAGGAACTGCTAAAGAGGGGTGAGTGGAAGAGAGCAGACCACACAAGAACCAGGGACACATCTGGTGTATTAGGGAAGCAAGGAAGAGCACTGCAACACGAAAGAAGCAGGGTGTGAGCAGGAACCACTGAAGGGAGGGATGGCACGCACAGAAGCAGGGAGAGGAGAAGCTAGTGGGGGATGGCAGGCAAGAAAGAAAGGGTGAGCAGGACCTGGTGAATGGAGGGCAGGGGTGCTAAAGGAAGGGACACAAGTGAGTATGTATCCAGAAAATTTAAAGACCCCTCACTTGTAACTTACCTCTAATCACACCGAGCTCGCAAAGCCTGCAAATCCAACCCTGCTTAAAAGAGTTCCTTTCAGCTTTTCATCTTCCTTCGGAGGGTCAATCCATTCCCCCTCCCTTCCACTCATCCATCCACCCCTTCACTTTTCCATACACTAACCTCTTGCCCCATTCAGCCATACTGTTTCCATCCATCCATCCATCTGTCATTGCATGTGTGCATCCGTCCTTTCACACATCCTCCCTCTTTCCTGATATTCCCTAACGCTGGTATTTTTACTAGCAGGAAGAAGAGGCCCCCTAACGACCTATTCACTTTTAAGTAGGGACCAGTTCGCCATTCCATGGGGTCGGTGCTGACTCTGCTTAAGCTGCTGGAGTGGGGGGTTTCCAATGCCACCGGGGGCACAGCTGAGAGAAGCAGTGAGCTCTGCAGAAAGGAGTATATTAGAGAAGCGGGGGGAGGGGTAAGTGTTGAATTAAGGCGAAAGGTGAGGACCACTGATATCAGGAAGTGATGAAAGGTGACGGGGAGGCATGGGTTAAAAAGGGGGAATATTGGGTACTCTAAGTTCAGTGGAGATAAAAGACACCAAGTGCAGAGATGAAAGAGGCGATGAGGGAATCATTGAGGGAGAAGGTGGTATGATAAGAAGTATCAGGAGTGCAGGGCCTGTGAACAGATGCGAGCTGGTGAAACAGGAAGGACAGGACTTTTTGAATAGGGCCAGGGCAGGGCGGGGGGGCAGGGGTGGTTAGAACAACATGGAGTGGTGGAGGGAGAGTGACAATTGAGAACTTCAGAGAGACTAGAGGGGAGAGGCAGAGGAGAAATGCAAGGGAACGAGGAACACTGGAACAATAGGTAATAGACTCAGGGAGAGTTAATGAACCAGTGGAGGGGTGAGAGGTGCAGAGTAGGTAGCTCTAAAGGGAGGGCTCGATATGAACTTCAGAAGAGAGAGATGCAGAGTGATAGTAGTAAACGGCAAGGGGTGGCATTTTTCAATTCTCGCCTAGGGTGGCAAAACACCTAGAAACGGCCCTGAATAGGGCTGGGGTAGGCAGTCGGTCACACGTCCTGGCAGAGGCAGCGCTACGCTCGGACCCGGTCAAGTACGTTTTTCGTTGTATTTTAATTTTATTATTAATTGGGTCAGATGTCAGTTGTGTACCAGAGAGTGATTCAGTCTGTATGGAGCCTGCCACAAAGTGATGAAATGTCCACCGCGGCTTGAGCTGCTGTGAGCCGGGATTCACCAAGCTGTCTAAGTGGTGATCCACATTTGGAATACTACATGTGCTCTGGGCTAATGTGTGATGTTTCATTTGTCTTAGAAATATGCGACTTTAGTTTGTGATCGTTTTGTTATATTTTCCATAAACTGTTAAACGGCACCTATACAGCCTCTAGGCGCAGCGCAGAACATAACGGTATAAATCATGTGCGTGAGGTCGGTGTCTGACTTTCTTATGGGATTACCATGTCATGGATTTATTATTTTTCATCACAAGCGTGTCCTACACGCGAGGTTAGGTGTTTTTTATTGTGCGATTCAGTCGCACAATAAAAACATTGTGAATGTGAGTGAATTGTGGGATGTCTGTATTTGGTTTACTTTAATATACAATTGTCTGCAAATGTATAAGAACATTGAGTTACTAAAACATATTTGTGTCTTTCAAGCTTACGTGTTAGTTACAATATATTCTTTATTATGGGAATGCATTTGGGGGTGTTGAATCACCAAATCCGGATATGTAGTTTGAGCAGCATGATTAGATTACTTTCAGTGCAATTCCAGGTTGTTGTGTTACATTATTATGTGGAACTCAACGCATTAATGACTTAAGTGGGAATTTATATATATATTTTTTTTAGATATTATCAGTATGCCTGGATTTTATGTCCAGTTTAATTTAGCCTGTTACTTTGATTTGGAATACTGGGATGTTTTAGACTGGCTCCTTTAGTTTAGTTGATGGCTTTATTGTGGTCATATGGGTAAAGCTCCTGGCAATTTTATTGCAGCAATGTGCATTAGGCCGACTGTATCAGGCCGGCACTGCATTTACTGTGGCACCAATGCTCCACCACTTTGCATCCATTTTTGTACTTGGCACAACATTTTTATAAGCAGATGATTTTCCGCTTTTGAAATATATAGCTCCTAGGTAATGTGGCAGACGCTGAATTATTGCAATATTACATGATGTCCCCCATAGACCTGACTGAATATTGTATGGCTTCAAGCCAATGTATTTGATTAATTGTGCTATCAGTTTCACCAATTAGACCCATTTTTATAAAACCAACTTTGTGGCAGTATCTACATGTTGTTATATGACATCCGTTTATTAATGTAATAACTGCACTTTCACAATTGCTTTATTAACCTGCTTACTTCTCACATTTGCTTAGAAATGCACCATTTACCCACTCTTTTTAAAAAAAAATCTCGGGGGAGAACCCCACCGAACCCTGTTTAGATGTTCGTGCTCGCTTGCGACAGTGAACTCTGACAGAAAGTTTACGCCGCACCACTTCCAAATGTCACCAGCCACCACTCGGCGGAGAAGAAGGGGGTCAAAAAAAGTGTGCTCCATAGTTCATTCCCATAGAGATTTTAGTTGCAACTACAGTCTGAACCGCTGGACAGAATTACACCAAATTTGGCAGAAAGGTAGCTCTTGGTCCAGAAAGAACCCTTTTTGTTTTGTGGTGTAAATCCATTCAATAGTTTTTCAGATATTAAAGAGAATGTAAATCTGTATATATCGGGATGCAGATCCTCTGAAGCTCTGACATTCTCTGTTTGGAATTGTGATTGGTTGCCAACATTTCAGCCAGGAAGTGTTGACAGCCATATTGGAACTCGCCTTCAGCCATTTTCCACATAAAAAACATTAAAATAAGAGAATTGGTGCTGGAAAGGAATAACCTGGTCCCCAGGCCTCTTGGGAAGGCTCCAGCAGGGATCCCCCCTTGGGCATAAAAAACATTTTTTGTTGGCGTGAGGCTTGCTGGATCTGCAGCTCCCACTGGAAAAAAAAGGGCGGGATCATGAACTTCGCTAATGTTTAGCCCCCGGGTGGGCCACATCCTAGGGGCATGCGGAATAAAAAAATTAGAGGGACACATGGACCCCCTGTCTTGAGGCTCTTTAAATCCCTGGGACCACCACCTCCCCGGGCGTATCTTTCTGTTAGGGGGCCCGGAGCCACCTCCCTGGGCAAACTTGAAAAAAAATTGGGGTCTCATAGATCCCCTGGGACCACCACCTCCTGTGGCAAGCTTGAAAGTAATGGGGGGCTTCGCCGACGCCCCCCCCGTGTCACAGCAACAAGGTTGCTCCATTGGGGCAAAATATCAAATGTGGGAGGGGCCGCCTATGCTCACAGAAGGAGGAGGCCGCACGACTCCCTCCTGGAGCCAATTGACACTGGAGACTGCCACTCCCCAGGGCTGCCACCTGTTATGTCCCGGGGTGCCCACCCCACAACATAACTGTTTGCTGTGACTTGGCAGGCGGTTTGACAATTCCGCCAAAGTCAGAGCAAACAATCCACTCCCAGCAAGCAAGAGCTGAGAAAATGCGCTCACTTGCTGGAAGCGGAGGTTTCATCTGTTTCCTTGCCCACTGTCAGGGGAGCAGGGAAACAAACCAAAGGATTGCTCTTGAATTGCGGTAGCTACCTTTCAGTAGCTCCCTCTTTGCAGCAGCAATGCCAGCTCCCACTGGAGGCAGGGAGCCGGCAGGGACCACGGGGCCTTGAAGTTACCCCCCTGATCCTGGAGGAAAAGATCAACAAGAGGCAAAATAAAGGTGTGAAATGAGCAGAAAGAGGCAGAATAAAGGTCAGCAATGAGCAGATGAGGAAGCATAAAGGTCAGAAATGAGCAGCAAGAGGCAAGATAAAGGTGGTAAATGAGCAGAAACAGGCAGAATAAAGGTTAGAAAGAGGCAGAATAAAGTTGAGAAATGAACCAAAAGAGGCAGAATAAAGGTCAACAATGAGCAGAAAAAGGCAAGTTAAAGGTGAGAAATGAGCCGAAAGAGGCATAATAAAGGTCAGAAACAAGCGGAAAGAGGCAAAATAAAGGTCAGCAACAAGGAGAAAGAAGCACAATAAAGGTGAGAAACGAGTATAAAGAGTCAGAACAAAGGTCAGAAACAAGCAGAAAGAGGCGAAATAAAGGTCAGCAATGAGCAAAAAGAGGCAAAATAGAGATCATAATCAAGCAGAAAGAGGCAGAATAAAGGTAGTAAATGAGCAGCAGGAGGCACAATAAAGGTCAGAAACGAACAAAGACAAAATAGAGGTAAGAAAATTAGCAGCAAGAGGCAGAATAAAGGTTAGAATTGAGAAGAAAGAAGCAGAATAAAAGTCAGAAATAAGTAAAAAGAGGAGGAAAAAAGTTCAACAACAAGCAGAAAGAGGAACGGTAAAGTTCAGCAGCGAGAAGAAAGAGGCAAATAAAGGTGAGAAACGCACAGAAAGAGGCAGTATAAAGGTCAGATGGGAGCAGAAAGTTGGAGAATAAAGTTCAGCAATGAGTAGAAAGAGGTAAACTAAAAGTCAAAATTAGCAGAAAGAGGCAAAATAGAGATTAGAAACGAGCAGGAAGAGCTAAAATAAAGGTCAGCAACGAGCAGAAAGAGGCAAAATTGAGATCAGAAACAAGCAGAAAGAGGCAAAATAAAGGTCAGCAACAAGTAGAACGAGGAAAAAGATAGATCAGAGATGAGCAGAGAGAAGCAAAATAAAGATGAGAAATGATCAGAAATAGCCAAATAAATGCCAGCAAGGAGCAGAAAGAAGCAAAATAAAGATCATATCACGTTCTGTAATGATTTGATAAAGGTGAGAAACTAGCATAAAGGGGCAAAATAAAGGTCAGGAGTTAGACAAAAGAGGTAATATAAAATACAATAAAATAAAATGGAGATGAGAAATAAGTTGAAAGAGGCAAAATGAAGACCAGCAATGAGCAGTAAGAGGCAAAATAAAGGTCAGAAGTGAGGATAAAAGCCAGAAAACAAGCAGACAATGAGCAGAAGAGAGCTAAACAGAGAGCACTTAGGCTCTTAATCAGTATTGCCCAGCCATATAAGATCAGGTAGGTGAGGGCTGAATTTGTTGCATTGTTTGAGAATGAATGATCTTGTTATTATAAATGGAATATTCCCAGAGGACTCCCCAGCCTCCCTACTTTCCATGCTTCTTGGGGCAGTTACTTATTGACTACATGGTCAGAGACATCTTAAGGATTTTGGGGGCCCTGGGCCAAACATATTTTGGGGGCCCCTGTTCAGAACAGTTTTGAATTTATGATCCAATTTGAGCCTCCGTTTCCCACGCCGTTTCCGCTTCCTCAGCTGCGTTAGCGATCCAGTTTGCATCATAGGCATTAGCCTATATATTACCGATGTAAACGGACGCGCACAGCTGACAGCGGTAGGATTTAATGTATCCTGCCCTGCTACTAGGTTTTTAATACTTTTTTAATTGTATTTGTGTGGCTGAATTACTCTGTGCTTTTTAACAATTTCTCTTACCTACATGCACTTGCACTTTACTTGCTTCTGCTTGCCTACACCTCCTTAGCTGCTCCGATTCACATCTCGCTTTTGCTACAGTCATGGTCCGCCGCGGATGATATACCAATTGTGCGGAGGCCTGGGGCTACTATTGGGCTCCTCACTTCTGCCCATGCAGTTTCTGCTTCCTCAGCTGCATTAGCGATCCAGTTTGCATCATAGGCATTATAGCCCATATATTCCCAATGGAAACGGACGTGTGCAGTTCCCCTCCAGTGAGTTTCTTCTAATATATTACAATAGGGAAAGACTGCTTAGCCATAGGTGGCTACCATTATGTCAGTGTACAGCAGCTGACCCAAACTTGGAGGTAGACTTTCCATGCAATAAGGGCAACTGGTCTCTCCTACAGCCCAGAAAACTTGCACCCAAGATCCTCCCTGGCAACAATAAGTGTAAAAACAATATGAAAATAGAGGACTTAAAGGCCACCCTTTTAAATTGTCACTCTATGCAACAACATAAACCACACATTTGTGACCTACTTTTAGACTAACAGCCTGATCTTTTATTTCTCACTGAGACCTGACTGTGTGAAGCCTCCAACCCTACTATCACCTCAGCCATCCCTACGGGTTATAAAATCCTTAGGAGGGACCAACCGAGTGAGAAGGGGGCAGTTTTGCCATAATGTACAATAAAAAACTTGACTGCACTCCCATCCCAATGGAAAACATTGAGGGCGCTGAGTCCTTAGGCTTCTGCTGTATCTTATGCCCCCATCATAGCATAGCTGGTTTTCTGATTTACAAACCTCCTGGTGCAATTGGAAATGTTATTACTACGCTTAATACAGCCACCACCTCCCTGGCCTTAAAATACAACAACTGCCTTGTTCTGGGAGATTTCAATATACATATGGACAATGGAAAAGACCCTCAAACAATGTCCTTGTTGGAGACGCTGCAGGCCTGCAACATGTGTCCATCTATTTTTTCTGCCACCCATGAGAAGGGCCATACCCTAGACCACATCTTTCACAACTTTGACATATCAGTAAGCCTTCCTCACTCCATTACCTGATCTGATACCTCCTATTAAAATTTGTCATTCCCAACTCTGCCACAGCCCCTCAGACTAACGCAGGGCAGAGGGTCCCTAATTACAGAATGTTTCATAAATATCCATCCCCATGTTAGTAGATGCCCTCGGTCGTTCCTCACCTGAACTGTCTGGCCGCCCAAACTCGGATACCCTCTCAATAGATTCATGGCTCCGAACCAACATTGGTGCAGCGGTACCGGTTGCTTCCTGCTCCTCAAAGAGGTCGGCCCCAGCTCCATCGTTTAAAGATTCCCTCAGATCTAGCAAAAGTAATTGTAGAAAAATGGAATGGAAATGGCGTAATCCTATCCACCGGATGACATGAAGGTGTATAAAGACACCTTAAAAGCTCATTACATTCTTGTGAAGGCAGCCAAGAAAAACTTCTTTCAATACAAGATAAAAAAATGCCCAAAATAAGAGTAATGAAATTTTGAGCATAGATAAATTCTTTCCTGCCCTGAAAGCCAGCACAAAGGAAGGGCCATGCACGGAAGAATGGACTAAGCAAATAACTCAATTCTTCCACAAAATGATCTCCGTGATCCAACAAGCCTTCACTAACATATCAGAGGAAGAACTGACCTTCTACCTTAGTTCTAATAGCAAATTTCACCTCTTGGATCCTCCATCTTTACTAACTTTCCCTAAGTTTCTGCTTGAAGAGTCACTGACCCTTCTCCGAAGCATTAAGTCTGGCTCTCCTACCGACCCATGTCCAGCAAATATCCTGAACCTATTAGCTCCCATCATAAACCCCACAGTAAACCAACTCTTTAATGCTTCCCTCTCCTCAGGCAACATGCAAAATTATGGAAGCATGCTAAGATTCTTCCACTGATAAAAAAGGCTAAAGCCAAACCGAATGACCCTGCCGACTACAGCCCAATCGCCCTTCTTCCGGCCCTCTCCATAGTATTAGAGAAGCATGTACACAAGGCCCTCCAAAAACACATTGAAGATGGGAAGTTTGTTCATGAGTCCCAATCCGGTTTAAGAGCTAACTACAGTACGGAGTCCGCACTGCTGGAAGTGACTGAATTTTACAAGGGTAAGCTGGACCAGGGAGGCAAGGCTGTTCTGATACTGCTCGATCTGTCGGCGGCCTTCGATACGGTCCCACATGAGAGGCTCCTGGAGAGACTTTCTAATATCGGCCTGGGGTGGCCGTCTTAACATGGATGTCATCCTTCTTGGCAAACATATCTCAGGACATCTGGCTCCCACCTTTTTCATCCCTGGTTCCGGCCATGAATGTAGGTGTCCCTCAGGGCTCCATTCTCAGTCCTACCCTTTTTAATATATATCTATCCCCCATTGCATTTCTGGTAGAGGAAGAGGGCGCAAAAATAGTTTCCTATGCTAATCACACTCAGCTGATTTTTACATGTGAGAAAGGAACCGACTTTGACAGGGCAATGATTAGGTCTTGCCTCACAAAGGTTTTTATTTGGCTTAAGATCAATCAGCAGAAGTGCAATCCTGACAAAACTGAAGTTTTCTTTGGTAATCCAGAAACGCCTGACTGGAGCCCACCCGCGGAAGAGGAGAAAGTAGAAAACGTAGGAATTGTCGAAGACAAGACACTCTCCATTTCTTTCAAATCCAAAATCTAACTGGCGCTTGCTTTGGTATACTCAGGATGCAAAAAAAAAATCCTGCCGCCGTTACCGCTTGAGAACAGAAAGATCATGGTGCAGACTCTGGTGACATCAAAGCTTGACTATGTCAACAGCTTGTACCTCGGTCTTCCCAAATCCCTTATCCAGCGCCTAAAAGTAGTACAAAAGACGGTGGCCAGGGACATCCTGAGACCTAAGCCCAGATCTAGTATGACCCCTATTCTTAAGTCTCTACACTGGCTCCGCATAAAAGAACGGATCGACTTCAAAGCGATGACCATTTTCTTCAAAGCTTTCCACGGCTTAGGAGCCGGCTACTTAAATAAGCACTTTAATCGCTACACAATTTCTAGACCCCTAAGATCTTCCAATGCCAACCTGGCCATCGTGCCTAAAATATGCTGCGCCCGCCCTGGAGGAAGATCCCTCAGCTTTCTAGGCGCAACATTGTGAAATAGACTCCCTGAGTTTGAAGGACTAATCACAGACCTACTCTACTTCAAGAAGAACTTAAAAACCTGGCTTTTTAATAATTGATGGGTCTTTTACGCACATTTTCTTCCCACTGTCATGCGCCAGGACACTCTAGTCTGAGTAGCTGTGCCCTTTATTAAATACACCATTTCATTTCATTTCATTGGGTCCCTGACAGCGCAAAAAAACAAATTCTAAGGGCCTTATTTATGAGGCCTTGCTTCACTTTTATGCTGGTGGGTCACTTTTTGTGACGCAACTGCAGCATAAAAAACGCGCCTTATTTTACTCTATTTACAAAGTGACGCATATAGGCAGATGTGTCACTTTGTAAACCCCTGCACCACATTGCCAGGTATAATGTATGCAGGGTGGGTGTTCCCCGCAATAAAGCTTTGTAGAAGTGGTGCATTGAAATCTACGAGAACTCTGTGCGCCACTTCTAAGACGCTACTGCATCAATATCTTACACCTGCCTCCCAGCAGGTGTAAGTCTGATGCAGGCCCTTTCACAAGGGGCTTGCCGCATGTGAAAGGACACATTGGTGGAGTTGTGTCTATTTTCAGATACAACCTAGCAATGCATCACTTTTGCGCCTACAGATACATCAGAAATACTGACGCATCTGTAACTCCTTGTGACATGACTGTAGAGGTGAGTGGGTGATTGTAAGAGTGGCTGTATGGGTGAATGTGTGCTTGTGTCAGTGACTGTTTAGGTGAGTGAGTACATGTTAGTATCTGTATGAGTAATTGAGAGTGTTTGTGTGTGTAAGTGTATGGCTAAATAAGTGGCTGTGTGAATGAATGTATGGGTTAGTGAGATGGAGTGAGAGTAGATCTATGGGTGAATGACTCAGTTTGAGTGGTTAAATGGGTATATGAGTGCATATGCCAGTGGGTGCATTAGTTACTTGGTGTATGAGAGGCTGTATGGGTAAATGAGTAGTGGCTGTGTAGTCCCAAGAATCAGTGAGTGGGTGTGTAAGTACTGGTATGGGTGTGTGAATGGGTTTGAGAATGGCAGTGTGGAAGTTGAAGTGGGTGTATGAAAGATTATATGGGATGTGAGTGAGTGCGTCAGAGATTCTGTGGATGATTTCATCAGTGATGTCATTTGAAATGTCATCAGTATTGTAAAATGTGAGGTTATAAGCAGTGCATTGTTGGGGCATGAGTTATAGTTAGCTCACTCACTATAATGGCTGAATTTCACTGGTTGCATTTGAGGGGATCCTAAGCTTAACTATAACATCCCTCTAACCTTTCGGTTTTTAGTGAATTTCTATGTTTTTTAAGTAGTAGTCATGTTTGCAGACTGATTGAGAAAGAGGGGGCCTCTGACCAGCTTTCAGGAATCCCACTGTGTAGAACTTGCAGGAGGTATAAGGAGGGCTTCTTGGCCCCCTAGGTCCTTCAGGAATAAAGTGGTCTTCATCCCCCAACCAGTAGTTTGCCTGGAGGCACGTTAGCAGAGTGGTGGAGAAAGGGTGTGTGGCCTCCAAATACTTGTTAGCAATCCCACTATGAGGGACTAACTGGAGGTAACAGGAGGGGTAGTTGCCCCAAGTACGTCCTTGGGAGCTAACTACACCTCCTTTCTACACCACTCTGCAAACGTGCCCCCTGGCACACTACTAGCAAGGGGATGAATTCCCCTTTGCTATTGAGGGTCTTGCGTGGCCAACTACCCTTTCTGTTACCTCTAGTAAGTCCCACACAGCAGGATCACTGAGAGGACTCTGCAAAGATGCCCCCTGATAAACTACTAGTAGGGGGATGAAGTCCCTTTGGCTACTGTTTTCCTTGGGGCCCAACTACCCCTTCTATTATCTCCGGTAAGACCCATACAGCAGGATTTGTTAGAGGTCATCAGAGGCAACGGCCCCTTTCTCCTTCACTCTGAAAACACGCCTCCCAGACTGGTTGGTGGAAGAAGACCACTAAAGTCCTCTGGTCCTCAGTAGCCAAGTGGACTTCACACCCCAACCAGCAGCACATCAGGAGGAGCAATTGCAGAGTGATGCAGAACAAGGACGGGCCTCTGGTGTCTTGCTGGTAGCTTTTTCTTGCTTTTTCATTTTACATTATAAAGTATGGGGGGGCCATGTGGCTCCCCTTCCCGGGCCTAACGATTGCAGCCCCGGCGATCCCATCTCCTGGAGCTCGACTTTTTCTTAAAAAAATAACTTTTTAATAAAGGAAGGGGGCTGCCTGGCCCCCCTTACTGGGGCCTATTATGGCCCGCAGACCCCACCCCCGGCACCTATCTGTTTTTAAAAAGTGATTATTTGTAAACATAAAAGGGGGACCGCTTGACACCCCTCCCGGGACGACTTTGGCCCTGGAGACCTCATCCCCAGGCCTGCCCCTTTTTTTAATTAATTTTTATTTTTATTTTTACGAAAGAAGGAACGGCCCCCCTCCTGGGCCGAGTTTGACCCTGGGGGCCTCATCCCACAGGCCTGGCCACAATACTGGGTGCTCTGGTCCCACTCATGGTGCCCAGTTTCAGATGTGGGGACGAGGGGGGAGCCTCAAGACCCCCACGGTTGCTGTTGGCTCCCTGCCTCCTGCGGGGGCAACATTTCTTTTACACATAGGAAGCTACTAACATGCAGCTGCCTGTGCGTAAAAGCAATTCTGCTCCACTTCGAGTAAGCAAGTGTATTTTCGACTCTTCCTTACTCGAAGTGGAGCAGTGTTTTCTATGACTTGGCAGGAGTGCTCCCGCCAATTCATAGCAAATGGAAATGTCCTGGGGGTGGGCACCCCTGGACATTGTTGTAGCTGGCCCTGAGGGGTGGCGGTCCACTGGGCCATTATTGGGTCAAGAAACCCCCTTTTATTATGTGACTTAGCTCTGGGGAGGTGGTAGTTCCTGGGGCTGCTTGGGATGCCAGGGCAACCCCTGCATTATGTGTACTAAAAGCCCCAGGGAGATGGTGGTCCCCAGGGCTGTATGGGGTGTGATCGCCCCCCCTCCACATTATCTCTAATTAAAGCCCTGGGGATGATGGCACCAAGGGATGGGTGCTCCATGTGGTCTCCCTCATGGTTTGTAATTGACGCCCTAGGGAGATGGTGGTCCCCAGGGGTGTGGGTGGTCTTTGCGCCCCGCATTATGTCTAATAAAAGCCCTGGGAATGTGGTGCCCCCAGGGCTGCACGGGGTCTGTGTGCCCCACATTATTTTCTAAACAAGCCTTGGGGAGATGGCAGCCCTCGGGGCTTGGTGAAGTTGCAAGAAGCTCTCCATTTATATAATTATAAGCCCCAGGGAGGTGGTGGTTCGTGGGACAGCGGGGGGATACACAACAGGCCTCTCCCACATTTACTTGTAATCAAGCCCCAGTGAGGTTTTATTTTTTTTAATATTTTTAACCACGTGGCAGTCACCACTGAGTATCTATAGTTAAGTCAGTAAGTTCCTTAGGAAAAGCATTTTTGTGTTGATAATAACTTTGGCCCCATTTGACAGATCTCCATGAAACTGTCGAAAAAGGTGCTACCTGTTGACAAGTTTGTGCGTGGAAAGTTTTGGGGTGATCAGTCAAGCAGGGACTAAGAAATAAGAGGGCTCCCAAAGCCTAAAAATCCCTATCCAATTTCTATAGACTTCTTTAGGCAGAGCTACAGAAAAAAATTGCTGAACGAATTTTCATCAAATTTGGCAGGAAGCAAGATTTTGGTATGCAGAAAGTGTCTTTTTTATGATTTGGTGTAAATCATTTCAGTAGTTTTATAGAAATTAAGGGTAAAAGATATTTGTATAAGTGGATATTTGGGCCGATGAGAGGCTCGGGAGACTCCAGCGGTAGAGCCAATTCAACAATAGACCATTATGATTGGCCCAGGGAGTCTTTTTTTCCCTTGGACCATCTTGCTCCAGCAGGAGTCAGGCTCCCAAGAGAGGGAGCATGCAGATTGGCTTCCAGCAACATGAGAACAATTTTGCTAGAAGCTTTTATAGTACGTAGTCTGCTGTCCTGAAGTGAAATGTGAAACATTATGTAAGGGGGCAGAGTAGGGATACCCCGCACCCTATGCCCCATCTGGGTGACTCAAAGACCCTTCCCCAGCCAAAATGAAAAAACATTCAGCAGTATTTGCCACACATAATTTACATATGCATGCAGAGAGGCTATGAGTAGGGATCCCCTCCTCAAACAGTTTTTGGTCCCAGGGATGGGGCCTGGAATACCTATCCCCCGGGGCCCAATAAATTTATTAAGGGGAGACGGCCATGCGGCCTCATTCTCAAGCTGTATTATTGCCAGGGACACCCATACCCCGGGGCTCAGCTCAATGTGTTTATTTAGGAGAGGGGTCATGAGGCTCCCCTCCTGAGCCTTAAAAAAGGCCCTGGGGACCGCATCCCCCAGGGCTGTAACTAAATTTTAATGGTAGGGGGAGCATGTTGCCCCCCTTTATGAGGCTTTAATGACGCCTGGGACTCCATCTTCCAGGGTCGGCTCACATACTGTGTACTGGAAGGCCGACCACGGGGACAGAGTCATTCTCCTGCCCGCACAAGTGTGGGCAGGGAGACATGGGTTTGTTCCCATATGGCAGGAGTATTTTGAAATCTCTTGCCAAATGGGAGCAAACATGAAGTCTGCTCCCAGTATGCAGGACAGTTAAAAATGCCCCAACCCCCCCCCCCCAGCTGTGAGCAGACTTGTGCTGTGTTTCCCTTCCTGCAATGACGCAGGCAGTGAAACACAAAACATATTGCTTCCCCCTGGAGGGAGCAGCATCAATAGATTTTTAATTGGCCACAGTCCCTGGGGAGGGGGCCCCTGGGCTAATAGGCTCGGGGAGGAGGGGATGCGCTGTCACCCTCCGCTTTAATGCACATTTTACCCCCGGGGAATGGATTCCCCTGTGCCAATAATGGCTCAGGAAGCGTGGCCACATGCCCTCATCCCCTTTATCAGTAAATGGGCCCACTAGGATGGGCTCTCTAGAGCCAAAAAAGGATTTGGGGACGGAGGGCCGGGTGGCTCTCCCCCTATTAAACCAGGCCATGCTACTCACCTCTCCATTGTTCATGGCTACAATCTTTTTTTTCACTCCATTTTTGCTTCATAGTTCAGATGCCTTTCTTTCCACATATCAGGGAGAGTTCAGATGTACACATTCATCAGTCTATCAGTCCCTCCTGGACAAGAACAGTATTTCTTATATTGATATGACATGTACTTTTCTTGGTTCTTTCCAGGCCTCTCTTTCACCAGTTTATCATCCACTTGTCTGTTCATCATGCTCTTTCTCCCAGACATCAACAACACAGGAGGAACCTCACACCTTTCTCCTAACAATTTGTAGGAAGTTGGGTGCAATACCATAGGTCCACAAGATTTCCCTGTTGACCCTCCGCCCTAGTATTCTCTTAGCGCCTGCTATCTGCACACAATCGTTCACCATCCTACACATTATTCCCACCATTCCATTCACTTGTGGTGATTGAAAACCCATTTCATATGTGTCTCAGCCCAAACTCATACACAAAGGCTGATTTGTATATGGAAAGGTTGAATCTGAGGTGGAATGGTGTGCAAAATAATTATGGAGTGGGATGTGGCCAGAGTAATTACGAGTGGATAAAGTTAATTAAAGCACTCTGCTCATCACTTTTGTATTTACTTCATTGCGATGCCCTTAGTGCCACGAGCAAGCCCAAATGTTAGTTCCAAAATCACTGTGCCATTGGAACCAAGGTGGACCTTTCTAAATAAGTCCAGATAGACAGAAATCACTTTTGAGTTGCTTGTATACTGTTTTGGAGAGGACCTGGCCTAGTAATTTGGAGTAGACTGTTCCAATTGAAGGAGGCCCAACGTTGATTTACATATGGCCTTCTCTAATCTGAGGTGACATGAAGGGCAAAGTAATGACGGACTGGGATGTGGTCCCAAGTAATTGCCAGTTAAGGCGATTAATACAAACATTGCACCCATTACTTTTTACTTTACATCATTGTGATGACCTAGGTGTGACTGGTATGTCCATACAGCGGTCCATGACTCACTATATCACTGGGACTAAGCTGCACCTGACTGAAGAGACCCATATAGGCCAAAACCAGTCTTCGGTTGCCTGTGTTAAGGTTCAGAGAGGACCACACTTGGCCGTTTGGGCTGGACAGTTCCAATTGGAGCAGGATGAAGGCTGATTTGCATATGTCTGGCTCTAACCTGAGGTAGAATAGTGGGAAAAATAAGGATGGGCTGGGATGTGGTCGGACTAATTACCAGTGGCTGAGATTAGTTCAATCATTTCCCCAAACCTTTTTATATACTTCAGTGCAATGCCATAAGTGTGATAATTATGCTTAGAAGTGGGTCCAGAGCTCATTGTGCACTAGAACCACACCGCACCTGATTGAGGAGGCTCAAATAGGCCAACACATGTCAGGGTTGCTTTTGTTTACGTTCGGTAAGAAACTGCCATTTAAATTGAGTATGGACTTTTCCTATAAGCACAGTTGGTACTTGGTACTGGGTTAGTTTGCACAATGTTGGGACTAATTAATGTATTGTTGAAAGGATGGCAAAAATATTTATGGACTAGGATACAGCCTGAGATATTACCAGTGGCTGTGATTAATTCAAGCATTCCACCTATCACTTTTTTGTTTACATTAATGCCAAATCTGGAATATGGTGCAACATGGCAAACAATTCCCTCATTTAGATGTAGCCATGTCCAAATGCAAATGAGGAATGCCTTGATGGGCTCACACGAGCACAAATTTTGCACCAGTGCAGAGCAATCTTCTGCGACCTCCTCTTTAATACTAATGAGCCCCTGCTGTGCACAAAGAGAGAACTAAGGTGTATTACGCCCATTGAACTATGTGTAATTTGTGCTACGGTGTGACCCGTAGGCCATCAGTTCATACCCCGGCAAGGCTAACTAATCCATTTATCCTTCATAGTTTGCCAAAATACATACTGTTAGAATGGGTAATAGTAACACACGGTACTCACAACGAAAGAACTGCGTTATATAATAAAAAAGCAATTTGTGTTACTTCTATTCAACAAAGTGAAATTATTCAATCAGAATAAACATGTCTCGTTCAGGAAAGATTCATCACACCACTCCCCTGAGATGGAAAATCGGACCTTAATGAGCAGCGGTTTCAATTAGGCAGAACGTGGGTTTTCTTATTTATTTCACTTAACCGTTTCTATTTTTTTATTGGAACACGGAATGCTGAAGCCAATCGTCACACCTCAAGCTCTAAAGCAGGTACGATTTTATTTCTGCAGGCAGCGTTGTGGTGACTTCCCAAAAGAGGTGGTTACATCCGCGGTGAGGTTTGTTACATTTAGCATCTTGGTTTTCTACCTCTGCTTTTCGGAATGTGGTGGGAAACCAAAAAACATTCGATTGACAAACAAGGTGGACAGAGCTCGCTGTTATTCTGCGCTTTATAGTTACTGGAACATTCTGTCACAGGGCGACCAGACAATATCCCAAAATGCCCTCTCTCTAATGGCATGTCAGTGGCTTGGAACATCAATCCTTGTCTGTCTTGGCGCTCTGTGCCAATCAATTAATGTTTTTTTTGTAGGTATGATTAAATTCCAGTTAGCCAGTTACAAATGTTTTCGAGAATAGCATTTTAACTCTACCGATTTATAGACAAGGACACTGGAACTAAGAGGCAACGTATGATGACATTTGGCGGCAGTGCCGACTTAATAATGCAAGAAAAGTCAACATATACAGCATAACATAAAAGTAAGGGCAGAGTACGTGATACATTGTGTGCAATTGGTGTTTCGCTTTATAAAAGTTTAACACACATAGGTGTTTTGATACAAAATGTATGTCCCCGTTTTAGTTATATAGAGGATTATTAAAGAAATAAAACACACACACTCAGTATATTTAATTCAAAATGGTATTCGCCCAAAATTAATGATTTTGGCCATGGAGTATGGTCTTCCAAACCGCTGAGGTGGCAGAGCACACCCCCATGAACCGCCCTCGAATGTTAAGGTCCATGCCTCTGTGGCTGGTATGCTTTAGTAAAAGTGCTACCGCAGAGAAGGTGGGAACACTCTCGCCGCCATGTCATGGGGTTCTTCTACTCAGCATTAGTTTCAGTTTTCAGACAACATCCATATCTGAGGTTTGTTGCTAAAAACTAAAAAATAAATGCCCTGACTACTCGTTTATGGTGATCTTGAGTTATTTTTCATAACCATACATTGACCCAGAGCGAGGGAGAGAAAGAAGGAGAAAGACAAAGATAGGAAAGCAGTGAAGGGATGACAAAGAAACTTCTAAATTAATAAAAAAGCATTGTATGATGGCGGCGAAAAGAGTCACTGGGAATTACTTATATAAAGTGCGACTCTTACATCAAATGCATCCTGGCACTTGGTGTTAGAAATGGAATTTCTGGTTGGCTGAGGCTTGCGCCAAAGCCAGGCAGAAACCACCACTCCAGTCAGGGCAAGGGAGTTACACGCCAAGATAGCCCCTGCTCACCCCCATGGTAGCGTGACACGAGCAGTAAGGCTTATCCCGGATGCATTGTGTAAAGCATTTGCGCAACACACACACACAGCAGCAACACACTAGGCACACCACAAAAAGGAACTCCACACAAGGTTATATATAAAAATAGCCTTTGTATTACCATAAACACATTAGGTCATAATCACACAGATACACTGCGCCAACTGGCACTGGGCAATATATACAGGGGATTATATACACAGGACAGGGCCAGATGGGCCACCGTCAGAATTAGCACTTAGTTGAAATAGCACTTAGAATAACTGTAGCACAAAATAACACTTGTAGAACACAACCAGTAACCACTGGTATAGGGTAGGAACACACTACGCAATACTAATCACCATAGGCATAGATCAGGCAGGAAAACATAGACTCACATAAACTAGACTAGGCAGAACAACCTCCTCAGCATAAAAATACAGTTAGAGGTATCAGAGGCATGAAGGCATTGCAAATAACGCATAAATCACATTAGGCAATTATCATCACAAACATAGTAAGTAATCACCTTGTGCAAAATCACATTAGGTACGGTCCCCAGGCCAACCGGCCTCTCAAAGGGCACCACCGCCCTATGTCCAAAAGTCAGGGCAGGCTGTGCACACAGCCAAAGAAGAGTGGCAAGAGTTTAGAGCCTAAACGTGGCAGCTGCCCACTACTTTCTGGGCAGCTGTAGATCACCAAGATGTGCAGAGCCTAAATGTTGCAGCTGCCCACTAATTGCTGGGCAGCTGTGGAACTGCGCATGGGCACCAGCGTGCCCTCTGAGCCCCTCTCTGGGACTCTAGTAATGTCTGCAAAAACGGTGCAGCTGCCCGGGCTGGTGCGGCGCAGCTGTGGCTCTACAGTGGGCCCTGGCACCACTGTGCCCGCTGGGGCCTCACTGGGCTAATAAATCAAAACTACCCCAAAAGACTGTGGCACCCCTGGCGCTCTCTGAGGTACGGTAAAAGAACTAGCCCACAAGCGTTGCAGTTGCCCACTATCAAGCGGGGCAACTGTGAAAATATGGCCGAGACCAGGGCACCCGTGGACTCCCACGGGGGCCCTAAAATGACTGGGGCCACGTTGGAGCCACGCGGGGCTTGGAAAATAATGAGGATGCCCAGATCGTTGGAGCGGCCCACTCTGCAATTGGGAGCTGCTCCCCCTCGTGGGGGCGGTTTGCAAAGTGTGGCTGTGGTCCCTTACCAGCCCTCACTCACCGGGATTTCGCTGGACTCCTCGGGCTGCTCCTCGGTCTCCGGCGCGGGGAGAATCCTTTCCTGGGGACCCTTGAAGCTCCGGTCTGGTCACTTCTCTGCCGGCAGGTGTGTCACTTCTCTGCCGGCATGCGAGGCTCTCCTCTCCACACGGGAGCCCCGCTTCGCTTCCTGCTTGGTGCTGGCTGTCTCCCTTTCCCCAGGTCCGCCTTCCTGGGACCGGGGCTGCGCAGGGACGCCGGCGAGTCGGGACAGCTTCCTCTCGCCTGGGGGAAGCATAAATGGAGCCCGCCAGGCTCCTCTCTTGTCTGCGCCAGCCCCGCCCACCGTCAGGCAGCTTCCGGCCACGGCGGTGAGTTTGTTTTTCAATCTCTTACACAATACAGGGTAGGCTCCCCTTCTACTGCAATATCCCTGGCAGGGTGGGCACCCCCTAGGGGGTTAAAAAGCACAGCACAGTGCCTGGAGGGGTGGGCACCCGCTAGGGGTTTCAAACATCGGCACCACGTTCCTGGCAAGGTGGGCACCCGCTAGGAAATCAATAAAATGCCGCAAATGCAGGAGGGAATCCCATCGCCGGGGATTCCCTCCAGGGGGATCGCAGTGGTCCTCTGAAACAAAAGATCTTGCGCTTCCTCAACAGCGCAACGCTGCAAATCCCCAGCTCCTCTTTCTGGGGGAAATCAGAATGAAGCACTTCCCAGGCACCAAAGGTCCCCAAAATCCAGGGAAAAGAAGGGAGTGCTCCAAGGCACAGTTCAGGGAAAGTCCTGGAGAATGTGGGGGGCAAAGGCTGGGCCCAGGGGCCAGCTAACAGGGCCCTCCAGCAGGGAGGCAGTCCCCAGTGGCAGTCCTCCTGGTGCCCAGCAGCAGACCCCCCTCAAGTTAGGATCAGAGTTCACAGCCCCTTTTTATATACACATTTCCTTTGTCTCCTAGCACAGTGTTAAGGGAAAACCAGATGCAACTGATTTTGGAGCACTTCGTTGTGCTCAGCCCCTCTCCCCATCCACAGGGCAGGCTAGGGACATCAGACGCACCACAGGGGGCGGAGCAAGCATTGTGGAAGGAAGGCCCAGCCCTATTCAGGTCCCAGGTGCACTCCTCCCTCCCATCAACATGCAGATCTCTCCATTCACCACCGGGGCAGACCCAATCTGACTCTTGGAGCCAGGCACACCAGCCAGCTCCCGCCAATCACAAGCCAGACAGTCAATTCACATTTACTACACAGACATGCCAACTTCTAGAAGTGGCACTTCTACACTAGATACATTAAATCTGCGCACCGTCGCGCATCATTTAATCTCAAGAGTTCGCACATACCAAACTCGCCCCTTCACTCCCCACACATCAGGAACTACCATAGACACACACATTCCCCATGCATTCCTAGGGGAGGGCAGGCCAATCTCCAATCTCACCACACGCACTCAAACTGCGCAAGCACTTTACACTGGGACACAGGGTTAAACAACTAGTATCCGGTCACAATTAAAAGCAAAAAGTTCAGGGGTGAACCTGCCAAAAGGGCCAGGTCCAACACTTGGTAATTACACAGCCTGAATATTGAGTCAAAGCTGCGAGGGTTATCCAATCAAATAGGAAGGTTTTTAAGGATTTCTAAGCTCTAGTTGGTTAGCTAGGACCTTCAGTGAATGGGGTGGGGGTGTTCCAGTGCTTAGTCACCTTAACGTACAGTGCCAAACCTCCTCATCTTATTTCCCTAAAAGAAAGTATTTGTTGGGTTGTGACTTTCTAAGCCTGTTACATCTTTTTTAATTAGGTCGAGCATTCGAGACCTCTTGTATATGCTTTAGTATATACTTATTATATACTTATATGTGTATGTACTTTGTGGGCTCTGGAGATCAGCCCTAGAACTTGTCTGCTTCCACTTTGGGACTTTTTTTCTGTTCAACTCCCTCTATTTAACTGTCTTGAAATAAAACAACCAGCAGTGGTCAGTAAAATACCAGAATTGCTTTCTGCTGAGAGACTTTCTTTTTTCCTATTTTTCTGGCAATTACCTCTATTTAACTTGCTTGATAGAAAACGACTAGAGGTCAGTAAAATACCAGAATCACTTTATCATTCTCTAGATTCCTGTCCATAGAAATTGTCTTCCACGAGCACCTGTAGACAATAATTTTTTTTTCAAATCTTATATTTTCAGTGATATGACCACCGAAGGCCCTGATTTTATATTAACCCCTTGCCTGCGGGGCTGATTCCCCCGCTGTGCTGGGGGGAGGGGGGCCCGCACAGTGCCCCTGTGCTCGTGACGAGCTCAGGTCGTCGTGAGTCACGGTGGTCATGTGCTCATGACGAGCTGAGCTCGTCACGGCCACACCCGTTTCTCTAGAGCGCTCGCACAGCAGGGGAATTAGCCCCGCATGTGAGCGTTCTAACGGTCATGACGAGCTCAGCTCATCATGAGCACACGGGTACCGAAAGGCAACATTTCTCTCCATGTGTTCCCATACCAGGGTGTCACGCACTTTGGTGCTTACTTTCCCTCCATGTTAAAGAACAGTAGATGTTTTAGCACCTAGGCTAATGTGCTGCATAGCTAAATACAAAGGTCCCAAAGGCGAGACTGATTGCATTGCAAATGCTTGTTACATTTGAACTTTCAATTATTAAATTTTTTGGGGTCTTATAATGTGTTATTGTTTTGTTGCTTATAAGGACCTCCGTTGTATTTCCAAATCCCATTAATAAATAAATTGACAAATTGAGTTGTGATCAAAAGTGGAGCGAAGTAGGCAAATTGCCCCATATATTGTAAACTTGTATTGTCTGCAGGAGGGACCAGAGCTGGTGACTGCATGGTGAGGTAGACCAAGATTTTTAAAAATAATTATTTTTTGAATGGGAAGCGAGTGAAGTTAGTGTGTATAGTGAGAGAGGTTGCTGAAAGGGAAGGCCATATACATCAAGCAAACTACTAAGGGGGCAATTTAGAGTACAGCAGACAGGGTGCCCTGCCACACATGTGGTGATATACCTGTCTATCAAACCCTCAGTTCACTTACTTTGCCAGATAGCCTACTCTAACAGGCTGATGGGGCTGGGGCTGTCGTAATAATGACATCAGACTACCTGCCCTATTTAGTGTGGACGGTCGGAAGCATCTTTTTCTGTCCATCACTGCCAGGAAAAACCTGGCAGGAATGGAAAGAAAAAAAATGACTACTACACTCTGGGAGAAACCTCTCACGTTGTGGGGGTCATTAATTTTTTTTGTTTTTCAATAATGAAGTTAAGTGTGTGGCTGGCTAAACGATGACAGACCCTCATCAAGCTTGCAGTCCCTTCAGGGGAACTACCATGACAGCTGCTCCTATGAAGATACAAAGATCCCCACTGGGCTGGCGGAGAGCCCAAAATATGGTGGGTGGTAGTCCCACAAATTCTGAATCAGGGTATATGTTTTAAATCAGTTAAGGTTGTGCCACTAGTTACAGCAGTTCATTCTTGATATTATTAATGCTTGGACATTTTTGGGGGAGTTTTCAAAGGGATAAAATGTGAGGATTCTGTTTCCTATTTTGAACATCAAGAAGCAGGAGAATATGATCCAGTTGACTAGGGATACTAAAGTAAGACGAGCATCATCAAAATAAAAACTAAGGGGACGATTCACAGAAGTATTCGGAGACAAAAGTTTAACTTTATCACTTTTGGTATTCACAGAAGTCATTTACGAGTTGTATCTTTACATCTGCACTCTAGGAAGAATCTCCTCACCTGGGCGGGAATCTCCACAGTGGGGGCAGAACTTCTACAGTCGGGTGGAATATCCACATTCTGGGCAGAATCTCTTGCCAGGGCCATGATGGCCATTGTATTCAATGCTAAACACCTGTGTAAGTGCTTACCATATCCCCCACTCCAGCTGAAACACTGCAGACCAACAGCCAATCCTAGCCCTGCAGCAAACATAAAAGCAGGGCTACCACATACTAACACTTTCAGACCTTCACTTTCAGACCTTTCAACATGTTGCGGAATGTGTTTGTTGCTCTGCCTCTTGCCATGCGTCAAGAAGATTTGAGGAGAAGAAGAGAGGTTTTTCAGGCAAAGGATTAACCTAATTGGCATGTCCAGCCATGATGTCAGGTCCAGATACCGTTTCCCCCAGATGCCATCTTGGAGATGGCTTGTGTGTGGGAGCAGAAACCTGATTCTGTTACATGTTGCTCCCATGCCATTCCAGCCTATCTCAATAGCCTTGCTGGTCTCCATTTCTTTGCTACAGGGTCGTTCCAAAAGGTCTCTAGTTACCTTATGTGTATCTCATAACCAAGCCAGTCCCATTTCTTGCATTAGGTACTGAGCTGCATCAATAGGAAAGCCCATCTCCACTTAAGAATGCCTGAAACACTGGCCAGGAGGCAAAGGGTCACTAGGGATTTCTACCACATTTCCTGCTTCCCACGTGAGCTGGGTGCAATTGGTTGTACCAATGTTGCTCTTCAGCCACCTCAATGCATTGCACACATCTTCTGCAATAGACACCTATGTCATTCCATCAATGTTCAGGGTGTCTGTGATGCCAGTAGTAGATTCATTGATGTGCAGGCAGTGTTTCCAGGCAGTACCCATGACAGTTACTTATTCCGCAGGTCACCTCTTGCCTGGCGGATGGCTGAAGAGGAGAGTTTGGCAACATGTGGGTACTGGGTAAGTACCAAGCACAAAACATGTGTGGAATGTGTAAATGTAATGTATAAATGTTATCTCACATAAACAACCATTTCACAACAATAGTGATCATGCTACATACACGGCCTCCATAGACAGTGCATAGATCATGTACTGTACAGATGCAAGAGGGACAAGTAATCAAATTCCCAAATGTTGCTCCTCTGGATATTCTGGGTAAGCACTCTCCCCTCAACTCCTCACACCATACAGACGTACAGCCACTGTTCCTCAGCGTAAGTGCAATAGGGGACACATAGGAATTCGAGCCACAATAGAGCTTACTTTTGGTCTCCTGAAGTTACAAAACAGATGACTTGACCATACAGGGGACATGTTGATGTACTCCCCTGAAGTTGTGTGCAAGATCATAGCATCCTGTTGTGTCTTGCACAACATTGCTTTAAGTCATTGCTTACACTTACTTATGGACCCTCAGCTAGGTCTGAATCCGGACAACTGGGCTATTGCACAGAACCGAAGGCAGGGTAAGCACATCTGTAATCAGCTGCTTGACACATTTTTCACTTGAGCAACCTGTTGTGTTGTGGACAACATGTGGTTTGCAGTCTGTTGTCAATGATGAAAGCTAGATATTTATGACTCTGTCCAAAAATTTCATCCTGAGACTACTTTGCAAGCAACACACAATCTTTGTAAACAAAATCTTTTGCCAGGAGTCTAAAGATTGGCCATGCAATATATCATGTGCAGAAGTTAGCAAATAGTGTTGTCCATCTCTCTAAGGAATCCATTGCCTTAGGGAATAATGTCTGCAAATGTGTGAGACCCCCCAGGACCTTTTTAGAATGGGGGCCTGATTTACAAAGGGACTTAACCATTGCATTGTGGAGGATTTGACCCCAACTGAAACAATTCCTCCACAACTGAGGGACCCCCACTGTGAGTGATGAGGAACTTTGGGATAGACAGCACTGCTTCCCGCAAATTTGTTATAACACTACAGTCAACTCTTTGCTGAGTGCAAAATGTGGACTACATGTACCATGATGCAAGGAAGCAAACTTTTCTGGGATGTGATGTTGTGTCTGAAACACCCTTTTTCCTGTCCAAATGGATTTTAATGGTCTGATCTACCTTTTGTTTCATGTTCCTAATATTCCTTTTAGGTGTAATATCTGTCCGGCCCATTTTATGATTCCCCGCTCCGCATGCGGAGAGTGCACATTTGTGCTAGAGATTCAGAAAATGGGCTGGACCGGCAGGAAAGACATCACAGGAAGTTGCTGGTAGCCATTTGTTGTTCATTCTGAGTCATCCTTTGTACCAGATAAGATCCTCTGCTATACTGCTGCTCTGTACAACCAAACTGCCTCAACATGGCTGAGGGACTAGAGGAGAAAACACCCCCTTTCATTGAAAGGGAAGTGGACCTCTTTGCAGAGGGGGTGCTATAAATGCACCCTCAGCTATATGGGAGCCTGAGCAATGAAGCGCATGCCAGAATCTGGTTCACCATTGCAGAGTGCTGTAGTGCAGTGGGCTTTGATGGCCGGTGGGGCAGGGCACGTCATAAGCCCCGGGAGGACCTAAAACGCTGTGCCAGAATTAAGGCCCAGGAAATGTTGGGCCAGTCCTCACAACACCATGTACACTGGCCCCACCTTTGGACTGGCCGACTCTCCATGCTCTGCTGGAGGCTCATGAGCAGTAGAGAGATGGTAGGTGCATTAACTGCAATATGTGTCTAAAAGAATGATGTGCGGAATGACAGAGCTGTACCAATAAAGTGTCCCATGTCTCCATTTAAATAATCTGTGCAAATTTAGCAGTCATTATAAGGCCAAAGGCTCACTATGATACATAAAATGCATTGAGCCACCTGGGGAAAAGAGCCACACACATGTAAAATTGCACTGGTAGCACCATTACTAGTGTAGCAAAGGCCTTATAACTTATGTGTGCATTGGGTAAGGAATGGTACAAACACGATCCAGTGTGTGGATGAGAGGCCTTTGGGAGTTGGAAGCCTTAACTTGCATGGTCTTTTGTGGGATTGGGTTCTGATTAACATGTGCCATGACGTTAAGACAGACTTTGAGTTACTTGCCTCACTCTAAAGTGATAACGACTTCTCTAAGGGGGCCCACATACACATGTCCTCCCAAAAGTGGCTTGCTTGTCATTTGTCCCTTCAAGGTAGCTGTAACAACTAGCCACAACTGTTAATCAGGGTACATCACTACCTTAGCAGTCTTTGAAGGCAAATTGTTGCACTAGACTGTCACCTGTTGTGAGGAAATATCAAAAGGTTAGACTCACCTCTTAGCATAGCTAATATCCCAGACCCTATGTGGATATGTACACCCAAATCTGCATTTGTGTTGTCTCATACAATGCAGATGACATTTGTTAGAAAGTGTAAGAGTGCTGAGACAATACATCACAGGATCATTTTAATACCATCCAGTATGTATCCCACCTCCTTTTGTAGACTGGCATTGGAAGATGCCTATGTAGCAATGACATGAAACACAGATTACAAGAATGCTGATACTAAGGGTTGGTCAGTACAGAAGTGTATGCCATCAAAATTCAAGTAAGATGTCAATGTATGAGTCAAATCAGGACATCACAGAGACGTAAAGTACACATACACGTACTTTAGGCTCCACGTCACTTCTGCTCGGATGTAGTTATGTATGTCGTTCTGATGTGTACATCCACTACATTATGATTTATCCTCCATTTCACTGGGCCCAGCTGGCCAAGATGAACTGGACCAAACCCAGGGACAGAGCAGGATATTGCTGGGGCACCGCGGGCCACACACTCTCTCCACAACTAAAGAGGAGGATGAAGAGAAGGAGGAGGGACCATCAGCATCAGAAGACAAAGTAAATGCACCCACCTGGACAGAGCCAGAACACACCTCAAGTGCTACAGGCTGGGTGGAGGCTGAGGACAGGGGCGGTGAATAACTGGACACCTCTGGCCTTGGGGGGAGGAGATTGACTCTCCTCCTGACAATCTACAACTTTCATTGGGTGTGGTGTCCCCGGGACAGGTCACACCACAAACTGGTTCTGCCATTAGCAACTAGCCCCTCAGAACTGGCTGCCCGGAGTACCCTAACAAAGGCTCTGACCACGAAACACCACACTCCTCATGTCCAACCCAAACCCCTCCCTGTAGTGTGATTCCTGTAGTTGCTTCCCAGGATTTGATGGGGGCATGTGAGGGGCAGCTAGACATGTACTCTCAGTTCATGCTGCAGCTCTGTTGGGAGAGGAACATGCTATATCCATGGGCACCATCACTGCTGCTATCACTTGCTTAAGTGCAGCCATGTTGTTTGCCCTTGGCCAACGTCCCTTCCAAACCACCCTAAATGTTTCACTCTGTATGTTACCCCACACTGTTCCTCTTGTACTCCTCATGCGTCCCAACCCTGTGCAGTGTCTGGTTCTGCACCGGCCATCCTAGAGCCTGCATTGGATTCTGAGGATCTGAGCATTGTGGAAATTGAGGATGATCAAACGGACAGTTGGCTTATTTGACTATGACTTTCATTTGGACATTTACTTTGCCCCTTGTGTATAGATTGGTTCCCCAGATGCTTCCTAACATGTTTTATTTGTGTTGCCCAACACCCTCCACGTCCTCTTGTTCATTCTATGCAAACAGTATTTGCTTTCCTTTCTCCCTTCCAAACTGGCTTTTGCTAAATTTCTTAAATCTATTTCATTTTCATAAACTTATATTTGAATCAAACTATATCTATCTTGTTAACATAATTGTAAATTTTGTGTTCAAAGCATGGACATATACCTTGGGAGTAGTTATTTGCTCTGCACATGATAGCTTGTTGCACTGATGGTGTTACACATTTATATGTGTCACTCACACACATTCCTCCTCACATTTCTAGGCCACCACCAGGGTAAACAATTTACCATCACTACATAATACGCAACGTACTTTTGACTTGTGAGGAAATGTATCTTTTAATTACACACAGTGTGGACAGTATTTTTTACTGGGACCATGCTTGCGACTTTACTAATTTGGTGGTGATGTCCACGTCTGAATAAGTGCATTTGCTGTGATATTGCCGAGGTGCAGGTTAGTGTGGTGCATCTACCTGTACAGTGGGAAGTTCGTGGATAGGGGCTGACAGATGGGTGGAGTGCCTGGGCAGGGGCTGACAGTGTCTGTTCAGCTAGGGGGAGTGCTTAGACAGGGGCTGAAGGTGTATGTACAGGTGAGGGAAGTGCCTAGACATGGGTTGATGGTGGGTGTGCAGTCAAGAGTGGGCACAAGGGTAGTGGTGTAAGTGAACTTGTGCAGCGAGCCAGTGCAGTTTGTGGTACAGGTGGGTGTGTGTGATGTGCTGCAGGCAGATATTTAACAACAAGGGGTGGTGATGGACAGCGTTTCTGAATTAAGCAGAATACTCTCACCCAGTCAAGAGATCAGGGCTAGATCCAACACCATTTTTTAGCTCACTGCACCACCCCAGTTCAGAACCTGGCTATATGCAAATTAGTCTGTTCCTGTCCCAGTGCATGATGGGAACAGGGCAAACCAAACTACCAAGCCAATTCTTACACTGGGAAGGAAACAAGCTTCCGGGGACCGGTTTCTGGCATTTCAGCCGTCGTCGGCCCGGCTTGCTTGAATCCTGATGGTGCAATGAGTAAGGGACTCACATCTGAGTATACCCTTCCACGCTTAGGGTGGACAAAATATTTAACAACAAGGGGTGGAGATGGACAGAGTTTCTGAATTAAGCAGAATACTCCCACCCAGTCAAGAGATCAGGGCTAGATCCAACACCGTTTTTTAGCTCACTGCACCATCCCAGTTCAGAACCTGGCTATATGCAAATTAGTCTGTTCCTGTCCCAGTGCATGATGGGAACAGGGCAAACCAAACTACCAAGCCAATTCTTACACTGGGAAGGAAACAAGCTTCCAGGGACCGGTTTCTGGCATTTCAGCCGTCGTCGGCCCGGCTTGCTTGAATCCTGATGGTGCAATGAGCAAGGGACTCACATCTGAGTATACCCTTCCACGCTTAGGGTGGACAAAATATTTAACAACAAGGGGTGGTGATGGACAGAGTTTCTGAATTAAGCAGAATACTCCCACCCAGTCAAGAGATCAGGGCTAGATCCAACACCGTTTTTTAGCTCACTGCACCATCCCAGTTCAGAACCTGGCTATATGCAAATTAGTCTGTTCCTGTCCCAGTGCATGATGGGAACAGGGCAAACCAAACTACCAAGCCAATTCTTACACTGGGAAGGAAACAAGCGTCCGGGGACCGGTTTCTGGCATTTCAGCCGTCGTCGGCCCGGCTTGCTTGAATCCTGATGGTGCAATGAGTAAGGGACTCACATCTGAGTATACCCTTCCACGCTTAGGGTGGACAAAATAGTTAACAACAAGGGGTGGAGATGGACAGAGTTTCTGAATTAAGCAGAATACTCCCACCCAGTCAAGAGATCAGGGCTAGATCCAACACCGTTTTTTAGCTCACTGCACCATCCCAGTTCAGAACCTGGCTATATGCAAATTAGTCTGTTCCTGTCCCAGTGCATGATGGGAATAGGGCAAACCAAACTACCAAGCCAATTCTTACACTGGGAAGGAAACAAGCTTCTGGGGACCAGTTTCTGGCATTTCAGCCGTCGTCGGCACGGCTTGCTTGAATCCTGATGGTGCAATGAGTAAGGGACTCACATCTGAGTATACCCTTCCACGCTTAGGGTGGACAAAATATTTAACAACAAGGGGTGGTGATGGACAGAGTTTCTGAATTAAGCAGAATACTCTCACCCAGTCAAGAGATCAGGGCTAGATCCAACACCGTTTTTTAGCTCACTGTACCATCCCAGTTCAGAACCTGGCTATATGCAAATTAGTCTGTTCCTGTCCCAGTGCATGATGGGAACAGGGCAAACCAAACTACCAAGCCAATTCTTACACTGGGAAGGAAACAAGCTTCCGGGGACCGGTTTCTGGCATTTCAGCCGTCGTCGGCCCGGCTTGCTTGAATCCCGATGGTGCAATGAGCAAGGGACTCACATCTGAGTATACCCTTCCACGCTTAGGGTGGACAAAATATTTAACAACAAGGGGTGGTGATAGACAGAGTTTCTGAATTAAGCAGAATACTCTCACCCAGTCAAGAGATCAGGGCTAGATCCAACACCGTTTTTTAGCTCACTGCACCATCCCAGTTCAGAACCTGGCTATATGCAAATTAGTCTGTTCCTGTCCCAGTGCATGATGGGTGCAGGGCAAACCAAACTACCAAGTCAATTCTTACACTGGGAAGGAAACAAGCTTCCGGGGACCAGTTTCTGGCATTTCAGCCGTCGTCGGCCCGGCTTGCTTGAATCCTGATGGTGCAATGAGCAAGGGACTCACATCTGAGTATACCCTTCCACGCTTAGGGTGGACAAAATATTTAACAACAAGGGGTGGTGATGGACAGAGTTTCTGAATTAAGCAGAATACTCTCACCCAGTCAAAAGATCAGGGCTAGATCCAACACCGTTTTTTAGCTCACTGCACCATCCCAGTTCAGAACCTGGCAATATGCAAATTAGTCTGTTCCTGTCCCAGTGCATGATGGGAACAGGGCAAACCAAACTACCAAAACAATTCTTACACTGGGAAGGAAACAAGCTTCCGGGGACCGGTTTCTAGCATTTCAGCCGTCGTCGGCCCGGCTTGCTTGAATCCTGATGGTGCAATGAGCAAGGGACTCACATCTGAGTATTCCCTTCCACGCTTAGGGTGGACAAAATATTTAACAACAAGGGGTGGTGATGGACAGAGTTTCTGAATTAAGCAGAATACTCTCACCCAGTCAAGAGATCAGGGCTAGATCCAACACCGTTTTTTAGCTCACTGCACCACCCCAGTTCAGAACCTGGCTATATGCAAATTAGTCTGTTCTGTCCCAGTGCATGATGGGAACAGGGCAAACCAAACTACCAAGCCAATTCTTACACTGGGAAGGAAACAAGCTTCCGGGGACCGGTTTCTGGCATTTCAGCCGTCGTCGGCCCGGCTTGCTTGAATCCTGATGGTGCAATGAGCAAGACACTCACATCTGAGTATACCCTTCCACGCTTAGGGTGGACAAAATATTTAACAACAAGGGGTGGTGATGGACAGAGTTTCTGAATTAAGCAGAATACTCTCACCCAGTCAAGAGATCATGGCTAGATCCAACACCGTTTTTTGGCTCACTGCACCATCCCAGTTCAGAACCTGGCTATATGCAAATTAGTCTGTTCCTGTCCCAGTGCATGATGGGAACAGGGCAAACCAAACTACCAAGCCAATTCTTACACTGGGAAGGAAACAAGCTTCCGGGGACCGGTTTCTGGCATTTCAGCCGTCGTCGGCCCAGCTTGCTTGAATCCTGATGGTGCAATGAGCAAGGGACTCACATCTGAGTATACCCTTCGACGCTTAGGGTGGACAAAAAATTTAACAACAAGGGGTGGTGATGGACAGAGTTTCTGAATTAAGCAGAATACTCTCACCCAGTCAAGAGATCAGGGCTAGATCCAACACCGTTTTTTAGCTCACTGCACCACCCCAGTTCAGAACCTGGCTATATGCAAATTAGTCTGTTCCTGTCCCAGTGCATGATGGGAACAGGGCAAACCAAACTACCAAGCCAATTCTTACACTGGGAAGGAAACAAGCTTCCGGGGACCGGTTTCTGGCATTTCAGCCGTCGTCGGCCCGGCTTGCTTGAATCCTGATGGTGCAATGAGCAAGACACTCACATCTGAGTATACCCTTCCACGCTTAGGGTGGACAAAATATTTAATAACAAGGGGTGGTGATGGACAGAGTTTCTGAATTAAGCAGAATACTCTCACCCAGTCAAGAGATCATGGCTAGATCCAACACCGTTTTTTGGCTCACTGCACCATCCCAGTTCAGAACCTGGCTATATGCAAATTAGTCTGTTCCTGTCCCAGTGCATGATGGGAACAGGGCAAACCAAACTACCAAGCCAATTCTTATACTGGGAAGAAAACAAGCTTCCGGGGACCGGTTTCTGGCATTTCAGCCGTCGTCGGCCCGGCTTGCTTGAATCCTGATGGCGCAATGAGCAAGGGACTCACATCTGAGTATACCCTTCCACGCTTAGGGTGGACAAAATATTTGACAACAAGGGGTGGTGATGGACAGGATTCAAGCAAGCCGGGCCGACGACGGCTGAAATGCCAGAAACCGGTCCCCGGAAGCTTGTCTACTTTCTGGTGAAGAATTGGCTTGGTAGTTTGGTCTGCCCTGTTCCCATGATGCACTGGGCCAGGGACAGACTAATTTGCATACAGCCAGGTTCTGAGCTGGGATGGGGCAGTGAGCTAAATAACGGTGATGGATCAAGCCCTGATCTTTGGACTGGGTAAGAGTGGTCTGCTTAATTCAGACACTCTGTTCATCACCGCCCCCTTTTCTGAGTCGTTTTTGGCCACTATAGGTGTGGCAGGGTATACTCAGACATGAGTCCCTTGCTCACTGCTCCATCAGGATTCAAGCAAGCCGGGCCGACGACGGCTGAAATGCCAGAAACCGGTCCCCGGAAGCTTGTCTCCTTTCTGGTGAAGAATTGGCTTGGTAGTTTGGTCTCCCCTGTTCCCATGATGCACTGGGCCAGGGACAGACTAATTTGCATATAGCCAGGTTCTGATCTGGGATGGGGCAGTGAGCTAAATAACGGTGATGGGTCAAGCCCTAATCTTTGGACTGGGTAGGAGTGGTCTGCTTAATTCAGACACTCTGTTCATCACCACCCCCTTTTCTGAATCGTTTTTGGCCACTATAGGTGTGGCAGGGTATACTCAGACATGAGTCCCTTGCTCACTGCTCCATCAGGATTCAAGCAAGCCGGGCCGACGACGGCAGAAATGCCAGAAACCGGTCCCCGGAAGCTTGTCTCCTTTCTGGTGAAGAATTGGCTTGGTAGTTTGGTCTGCCCTGTTCCCATGATGTACTGGGCCAGGGACAGACTAATTTGCATATAGCCAGGTTCTGAGCTGGGATGGGACAGTGAGCTAAATAACGATGATGGATCAAGCCCTGATCTTTGGACTGGGTAAGAGTGGTCTGCTTAATTCAGACACTCTGTTCATCACCACCCCCTTTTCTGAGTCGTTTTTGGCCACTATAGGTGTGGCAGGGTATACTCAGACATGAGTCCCTTGCTCACTGCTCCATCAGGATTCAAGCAAGCCGGGCCGACGACGGCTGAAATGCCAGAAACCGGTCCCCGGAAGCTTGTCTCTTTTCTGGTGAAGAATTGGCTTGGTTGTTTGGTCTCCCCTGTTCCCATGATGCACTGGGCCAGGGACAGACTAATTTGCATATAGCCAGGTTCTGAGCTGGGATGGGGCAGTGAGCTAAATAACGGTGATGGATCAAGCCCTAATCTTTGGACTGGGTAAGAGTGGTCTGCTTAATTCAGACACTCTGTTCATTACCACCCCCTTTTCTGAATCGTTTTTGGCCACTATAGGTGTGGCAGGGTATACTCAGACATGAGTCCCTTGCTCACTGCTCCATCAGGATTCAAGCAAGCCGGGCCGACGACGGCTGAAATGCCAGAAACCGGTCCCCGGAAGCTTGTCTCCTTTCTGGTGAAGAATTGGCTTGGTAGTTTGGTCTGCCCTGTTCCCATGATGCACTGGGCCAGGGACAGACTAATTTGCATATAGCCAGGTTCTGAGCTGGGATGGGACAGTGAGCTAAATAACGGTGATGGATCAAGCCCTGATCTTTGGACTGGGTAAGAGTGGTCTGCTTAATTCAGACACTCTGGTCATCACCACCCCCTTTTCTGAATCGTTTTTGGCCACTATAGGTGTGGCAGGGTATACTCAGACATGAGTCCCTTGCTCACTGCTCCATCAGGATTCAAGCAAGCCGGGCCGACGACGGCTTAAATGCCAGAAACCGGTCCCCGGAAGCTTGTCTCCTTTCTGGTGAAGAATTGGCTTGGTAGTTTGGTCTGCCCTGTTCCCATGATGCACTGGGCCAGGGACAGACTAATTTGCATATAGCCAGGTTCTGAGCTGGGATGGGGCAGTGAGCTAAATAACGGTGATGGATCAAGCCCTAATCTTTGGACTGGGTAAGAGTGGTCTGCTTAATTCAGACACTCTGTTCATCACCACCCCCTTTTCTGAATCGTTTTTGGCCACTATAGGTGTGGCAGGGTATACTCAGACATGAGTCCCTTGCTCACTGCTCCATCAGGATTCAAGCAAGCCGGGCCGACGACGGCTGAAATGCCAGAAACCGGTCCCCGGAAGCTTGTCTCCTTTCTGGTGAAGAATTGGCTTGGTAGTTTGGTCTGCCCTGTTCCCATGATGCACTGGGCCAGGGACAGACTAATTTGCATATAGCCAGGTTCTGAGCTGGGATGGGACAGTGAGCTAAATAACGGTGATGGATCAAGCCCTGATCTTTGGACTGGGTAAGAGTGGTCTGCTTAATTCAGACACTCTGTTCATCACCACCCCCTTTTCTGAGTCGTTTTTGGCCACTATAGGTGTGGCAGGGTATACTCAGACATGAGTCCCTTGCTCACTGCTCCATCAGGATTCAAGCAAGCCGGGCCGACGACGCCTGAAATGCCAGAAACCGGTCCCCGGAAGCTTGTCTCCTTTCTGGTGAAGAATTGGCTTGGTAGTTTGGTCTGCCCTGTTCCCATGATGCACTGGGCCAGGGACAGACTAATTTGCATATAGCCAGGTTCTGAGCTGGGATTGGGCAGTGAGCTAAATAACGGTGATGGATCAAGCCCTAATCTTTGGACTGGGTAAGAGTGGTCTGCTTAATTCAGACACTCTGTTCATCACCACCCCCTTTTCTGAATCGTTTTTGGCCACTATAGGTGTGGCAGGGTATACTCAGACATGAGTCCCTTGCTCACTGCTCCATCAGGATTTAAGCAAGCCGGGCTGACGACGGCTGAAATGCCAGAAACCGGTCCCCGGAAGCTTGTCTCCTTTCTGGTGAAGAATTGGCTTGGTAGTTTGGTCTGCCCTGTTCCCATGATGCACTGGACCAGGGACAGACTAATTTGCATATAGCCAGGTTCTGAGCTGGGATGGGACAGTGAGCTAAATAATGGTGATGGATCAAGCCCTGATCTTTGGACTGGGTAAGAGTGGTCTGCTTAATTCAGACACTCTGTTCATCACCACCCCCTTTTCTGAATCGTTTTTGGCCACTATAGGTGTGGCAGGGTATACTCAGACATGAGTCCCTTGCTCACTGCTCCATCAGGATTCAAGCAAGCCGGGCCGACGACGGCTGAAATGCCAGAAACCGGTCCCCGGAAGCTTGTCTCCTTTCTGGTGAAGAATTGGCTTGGTAGTTTGGTCTGCCCTGTTCCCATGATGCACTGGGCCAGGGACAGACTAATTTGCATATAGCCAGGTTCTGAGCTGGGATGGGGCAGTGAGCTAAATAACGGTGATGGATCAAGCCCTGATCTTTGGACTGGGTAAGAGTGGTCTGCTTAATTCAGACACTCTGTTCATCACCGCCCCCTTTTCTGAATCGCAGATATGATGGCTCCTCCTCCTGCGTTGACCTTGAAGGGAGACTTTGGATGAGGAAACAACCTTTACAACGCAACTTTTACAACGCACTACCATTACAACAAAACTTTTACAACGCAACATCCATTACAACGCATGCATTTACAACGCAACCATTACAACGCATGACACCACAACGCACACCACTACAACACATGTCATTACAACTCAGTCATTACAACGCATACCATTACAACGCATAACATTACCATCCAACACTTACCCTACTGTTGCACCCCCTGGAGTTAGAATAGTAATTTGTACCCCTACACTATCCAACAATTACCCTACTGTTGCACCCCCTGTAGTTAGAATAGTAATTTTTACCCCTACACTATCCAACACTTACCCTACTGTTGCACCCCTGGAGTTAGAATAGTAAATGTTACCCCTACACTATCCAATACTTACCAAACATGCAATGTAATGTAATGCGTTGTAATGGTATGCATTGTAAAGGTAGTATGCGTTGTAATGGGATGCTTTGTAAATGTAGTTTTTAAAATTTTGTTGTAATGGCATGTGTTGTAATGGAATGCGTTGTAATGGATGTTGCGCTGTAAAAATGTGTTGTAAAGGTATGTGTTGTAAAAATGTGCGTTGTAACGTCATACATCCCTTTGGATGAGTTTCAGCATGCCCTCTGTCAAGTTCATGGCCAAGGCATGGTTTCTTGCACTCTCTTCCCCATGGATGGATATGTCATCTATCTTCTTGGACATGTCTTGCCAAGATTTATCCATCCTGTCCATTACCTGTTGAATTTGGCGCATGTCCTGCAGTGACTCGGACATGTCCGGCAGAGTAGCCCTATGGCACGAATGCTCTCCCTCACAGCAGCCTGCTGGTGGAAAATCTACTCCTCCCACTGGCCACCCCTGCCATCTGGTAGCCCCCTTTGCATGGGACAGCATGGATACGACCTTCAGGTGCTGGCTGGATTCCAAGAGTGCTGCAGACAACACCATCCCGGGGTATGAAAGACATCCTGGCTGCAGCAGTCAAACCCACTTGCATCTATTAATCAGGTAAGCATGCCATGAAGTGCTTCCTATTATGGATTCCAAAATCATTCAGAAGATCTAAATCCTTGAGGAAGGACTTTAGCAGATTTATCCCCTTCAGCAAATCATCCATAGTTGGTGTGTAAAATGTTATATACATATTCTTTCAGTTATGTGTGTTACGTGTGCCTGTTAGCATATTAGTCCAGCAGATCATTAAGTATGGCACTTCCTTCTTAAGCTGCTGGATCAAGGACCACATCTTCAGCTACACCTATGAGGAGCCAGGTTCAGCAGTTGACATCAGGGGGATCTCAAGGCATCACAGAGTTGTGGCTGGAGCTGGTAAGTTTGCTTGTGCATTGTGCATCTCCATTCAACACCTCAGTTCTAAGGTGTGAGCTGTCAAGTGTAGGTGTACCCTAACCCGGCCACACGTGCATCATCCATTGATGCAAAGTACAGTAGAATCAACCCTTGTTTTGCATCACATCATATACTAGGTCAATTACTCATCCTGTTGCAACCTTGGTCTTCCACGTGATGAGGACAATGAGGACAATGGACCTTCCACCAGTGATGGTCGACGGGCATTTGAATGGGAAAACCCACTACACTTACAGGCAGCCATTTCAGCTGCCAGTAATGTGCAAAAGGAAGAGGAAGAGGAAGTACCTGAGGAGGCAGATGAATTGGAGGATGATGGAGACTATCTGGCCCTTCACACAGAGGATGATGAGTCAGATTGCCTTACCATACATATTTGGTCCACTGGACAAAATGTGTAAGGCCACCCCTTCCACCCACCCATTGCCTCATTATCCGAAGCTCAGGATTGTCTTTTCTCAGCATAGCACTAATCAGCCACAGCTCTCCCATACTCCATCACTCCCTCACAGCCCTCACATCCAAGACAGAAGTGATTTCCCACACACTCTTCCCAATACAGTGAATCCAAGGCATTCTCTCCACCATCTGAGAGACCTACCACCCCTTGTGTGGTGCAGGTATCCCTTGATCACCAATCTCCTGTCCACAGACTACCACCTGCCTGCCACCTGCCCCTGCCGCACACCCTAGTAAAAATGATTGTAAGGTTAGGTCAATATGGTCTTAGTCATAAACTCTTTCCGGGGGTTTAAAGCAACTGTCAATCTTTTTTTCAAGGGCAGTTGTGCTTGTTTTCCCATCAGCATCTTGTGAGAGCAGGACGTCTCTGGCCCCACTTTATAAGCAAAGCTTGAGTTTGAAAGTGCTTCTGAGAGCACCGAGCAGGAATCGGAGTGGGTCACTGTCTCTGAGGCATTGGCGGACTGGTCCTTGCCACAATGGTGTCAAATGGCTTTAGGGCCTGAAGGCTAAGATCACTTGCTGCATATGCCTGGACTTTTCACTGGGACTCCGTGTCTGTGGAGTGCGGTTACAACTACTGCCACTCCTGTCTAAAGGTCCGTGAGGAGGGGCTTAGCCACTCCTTCCCCTTGCCTTACTGCAGTCAGGCATCGTACAAGAGAGACCTGCAGCCCAACTGGGAGCTTGGGAACATTGTGTAAATGGTGAAGCAGTTTTCCCTGTTCAAGGAGGCTTGGTGCGGGAAACACAGGCAGCCGCTGCAGTTCTTCTGCGAGCAGAGCCGCGCACTGGTTTGTGTGGTGTGTGTGCGGTCCAGGGAGCACCAGTCCCATTGTGTGCCCCCCATGGGTAAGGCGGCAAAGGTCTACAATGTAATGAGAGTGGCAGTGTAAGTCAAGGGTTCCAGTGCACACAAGAGATGGCCAGAGGCAGGCCGGGCTCCCCACAGGAATGTCCAACTGCATTCTTTGTATAGATTAGGGAGGAGCGGACCTCCATGGAATTGTACTGAGTTTTTATGCAACTCAGTGAAATTTCCGCATAGTGCAACTCTGGGAACTCTGCCTACCCCCACTCTAAGGTAGGCCAAAGGTACCCCTGTGGGCAGGGTGCTGTCAGGCTCTGCCTCTATGCTCCTCGGGGCTATGCAGAAAAGCCTATACCCACACCCACACAACAATCCCGGAGCCTGAAGTAATTAACAAAGACTCACAGAACAGTTCCGTGAGCGCGGAAAAGGAAGGGAACAGTGGGGAGGGAGATCTGTAATGACAAAAGACGCTATGTTTAGAACAACACCCCCCCTTCTTCCTCAATTGATTCCTCTTAACAACCAGTTTTATACCAAATCACATGTGTCTCTGAACCCCTACCTGAAAAGGAAAATAACGAAGGCTTTGTCTACAGGAGAGATAGGCTTAGGGTAATACCAGAGACTGCAACCAACTAGGAAAGTACAATGAATACAATAAGGTGATCTGATATTCCTTAAAGGTTGCATATACATTCACATCAATACTTGACATACCACATTAGTTCTGTGTTCTGATTTGGGCTGAACTTTTCTCTCTGAGTAGATACCCCCAGGGGTTTTCTCTCCTGCACTGAAGAAAAATAATGAAGAAAAGGTTGTGCACAAAAGGAAACAAAGAAGAACACTGTAGGTTACTTCACCAACATTTCTTTCCTTTCCTGATACGAAATGCTCTAAAAGTCTATGTGCAGAAATGGATCCTTGAAACACTTGTATAGTCTTTTTAGAGAGATGTGAATTACTCGTATAGCAGTTTTGAGTCCAAACCACCTTGACCGAGAGCAAGAGTTGAATTATCCTGAACCAGACACTGTTAATTTTCAACTCCAAATTAACCTCGAAACGATAATCGGATTTTCCCTGCACGAGAAAGCAGCCGCTCTTCTCCTCCAACAGGGAAAACTAACGTGGGTTCTACAGAAGAACAAATGTCAATGAAAGAGTGTTTGATACACACAGCCGCGTGTATCTCTGGACGGCAACACTCAAACCCAACTTGACACCCTGCCGGGTGCCTCCTAACCACAATCCAAAAGAAGGTTTGTTACTCACGATTACACCGCTTACTCTCTCTTACAAACCAGAACCCCAACTCGGCAAGAATTATCGGCGCCAACAGCAGACACCACAGAGCTTTAGTTCCTGGTATTGCGTGGTTTGCGTCGCTATGTTGCGTAGCCGCTTGATTTGTTGGGAAACGTAGTTCGGTCATGGAGGAATGCTGATTGCCACGCATAGCGCGGACAGCGGCACACTCTGACCGTAATCCTGACAGGTGCAGTGCCCGTGAAAGATAGGACATGTAGTGTTGTGTTTTATTTGTCCTGATAGTGAAATACTGTGCATTTCATTTTTCACTGTTGCAAGGACTATCTCCCATGGACTATCATTGGAGCTGCCTTGTAACATTTTACAAGCGAAACTTTCAATGGAGAAGAGCTAGACATTAGGAGTTTGTGCTTCTTGAGCTCAGAATTTAATAACACACCGTTCAGTAAAGGTGTTTTTTAAATTGTGTATTTGAAAATACCACTTTTAGAAAGTGGATTTTTTCTTGTTTAAACATCTTGTGCCCCTGCCTGCCTTTGGAATTAACGTCTGATTTAGACTGACAGGGGCTTATTTGTGCATTCACTGCAGACACTCACACAAAGGGAGCTAAGGCGTGCCCTGCATATGCTGGTGGATCTTTCTGGGCTAGAGTGGTGGGAGGAATTGTCACTAACACCTGAATAGGCTCTGGCTGCCTTGCACAATGCTGTCTCCTCCCCTTGTAGTGAAGCTGGATCAGGGAGGACAGGAATGTTTTTTTACTGTGCAAGAGAGACTTTTCCTACAAAGAATTCAAAGGGAAAAAGGAGTATAAGTATTAGACCTAAAACCTCAGACTTTTGGATTACTTTTGGGCTAAAAGGACCCTGCCTAGAAGAAGAGCTGAAGAACTTCCATGAGGAATACTGCCACTTTGCTGTGTGTTGCTTTGTTCGATTGGCCTGCAGTTGCTGTTTCTGTCTGTGGACAGTGCAAAGGACTGGACTTTTGCCTTGCTGTGAAGTAGAGCTTAACTCCTGTTGAGAAGTCTTAGGGACACAAAGACTTCACCTCCAGCATCCTTCAACTCCACTGCTGGGAGTTCTGACCAGCCTTTTGGTGCCAAATCCAGTTCTGGGCCGTTGGAGGTTCATTCTGCTGAAAAGAACTATAAAGAACTGATGAAAGTTGCACAATTGATGCTTCTCACTTCATGCGTTTGTATCTTCTGAAGCAGCACTGCAGCGTGGAAGAAAATCCTGACGAACAGCCTCGTGTGTCTGAAAAAATCAACACTGCACCTACCAGAGGCCCGAAGAACCATTGCACGCCGAGTTCGTTGTACCAGTCTCTGAAGTCCTAGACCCCCGCACACCGACTCCGACACAGGCCCTGCTGTGCTGCCTAAAGAAACGATGCATCGTGGGACCACGGCTGAGGAAATCGGCACCACGTCTGCTTGCTTGCTGCCACACCGACCTCCTGCACATCCCAGATTTTCACGCATCACACCTGGGTGCCAATTTTTCTGACGCAGCACCCGCAGCCCAGAATCATCTTAGAATGGACACATCACTTCCCCCTACAGTCCAGGTTCGATGCATCACTTCACCTGCATGCAGCAGAACTGTTGTATCGTCTACCCAAGAACTCAACAACTGACGCTTCGATGTGTTTTCCGATGCTTCCATCCTCTGTGGATGTTTTGCCTTGTGGATTTTGACGCATTTGAAGTACTTTGTAAAAAAAATCATGCATCCATATATTTCTATGGACAGAATTGCTTGGAACCTTTCAAAAGTCATATCTTCAGTTATGTATATTGTATTTTTGTCATTGAGGTCTTGTTTGGTTTAGATAAAGATACCTTATTTTTCCAAAGTAGTGCAGTTTCCATTTGCAGTGTTTTAACTGTGTTACTGTGTGTGTTATGTACAAATACTTTGCACATTGCCTCTGAGATAGGCCTGATTGCTTATGCTAAGCTACCAAGGGGGATGAGCATGGATTATTATAGGTTTGTAACCACCTTATCCTTAGTACAAGGAAGGGTCCCTACTTGGACAGGGTGCATACCACTGAAAACTAGAAAACCCAATTTCTAACATGCCACTCTTAGAAAGTTGCATGTTCTTACTTTAGCCATTTGATGCCTTCTGTCTGTCTCTGAATACACATCTGGGATTGGTGACAGCTGGTCTTTGTGCACTTCATCTAGACAGCCACCAGGTGCGTATCAGCATGGGGGTGTTCAGGGTGTGGTGTTACACGCCCCTGATAAAGGTATTTTTGGGTAAATAGGTGGATACAGTTGGTTTCAGTCAAGTCTGGTGAGGTGTCTGCCTGATTTAACCGGAAATGTTTACATAAACAAAGACAAAAACTCACAAAAATCTCTCTGTTTGAGTACAGAAATTCTAATTAAACTGCTCAGCTCGATTAAGTCAGGATCCCCGAAAGACCCTCTACCTTGTGAAATTCTGAAAAAACTCTCTCCAGACGTACTGGATATTATCACGAGTTTATTAAATAGGTCCATGCATGAAAATACAGTACCGTCTGAGTGGAAGCATGCCATGATTCAACCCCTTCTGAAGAAAGCAGGAACAGACCCTAATCAGCCTTCCAATTTTCGTCCAGTTGCATTATTACCAATCTTTTAAAAAATTCTTGAAAAACATGTAAACCATATCTTAACTGAATTTGTCACCACCTATGAACTATTACCTCCCGGCCAATCAGGATTCAGAGCAGGCTTCTCAACGGAGACCACGCTCTTGGGGGTCACTGAAAATATCAGGAGTAGGTTGGACAAAGGAGAAACGGTGGCCCTGGTGCTGTTGGACCTTAGTGCCGCGTTTGACTCGATATCTCACACGGTCCTGGTTTCAACATTACAATCACTAGGCATCTGTGGTCCAGCATTGGAGAGGCTTATTTCCTTTTTAAAGGAAAGGTAATTTCAGGTCTTTTCTCAGAACGCACGCTCTGACATCCACAATTTTAAACATGGTGATCCCCAGGGATCGATTTTGAGTCCTTTATTATTATATTTATATATGAGCCCTTTGGCCAAGATTGTGGAAGAAACAGGATTAGTGATGTTTTCTTATGCGGATGATTCCCAACTTGTTTTTTCTCTGACTTCTGAGACAGTGGAAGATGAGTCCACCCTGAAAAGTGGCTTGAAGAAAATTGCAAGATGGATGCAGGATAATTTTCTCCAACTGAATGGGGACAAAACTGAGGTTATTATCCTAGGGAATAACAAAAATCTGTGGGGCCCCCACCACTGGCCAACTGAGATGGGCAGGATTCCTGTCCCAGTGGCTCAAGCACGCAATCTTGGAGTCATCATAGACGATGCGCTTAAGATGCATAAGCAGGTGGAAAAAACTGCAGGAACATGCTTTGCCATTTTAAAATGGCTGAAGAAAATCTACTGGATGCTACCTGAGCCAACCAAGAAGACGGTGGTGAATGCTTTGATTACCTCTCGTATAGATTACGGAAATGTCCTGTACTTGGGCGCAAATAAAGCATTGATTCACAAGCTACAGTTAGTCCAAAATTCTGCAGCTAGGCTAATATGCAGAATTCCCAGACACACCTCAACCACTAAATATCTGCGAGATTTGCACTGGTTGAAGGTGGAAAAGTGGATCAGATTTAAGGCACTTTGCATTATGCACAAAATAAATATGGCCAGAGCCCCGAAATATATGATGACACTGGTCCACCGTACCTTCCGTCTCGATCATTGCGCTCCTCTACCCAAAAAAAATTCACTATCCCCAGATTCAAGCTTTCCCGCGTAGGAGGCAGGTCTTTTTGCTATCAAGGCCCGATGCTGTGGAACTCCATGCCTCCTGCAGTCCTGATGGAAGACAACTACGGCAGATTTCGCAAAAGCCTAAAAACCTGGCTATTCAACATCTAAATTTCATACTCCGCAGTGTTGCTTGCCCCTACAAATCTTCACGCCGGGAAACCCTTTGTGGGTAGCTGTTGCGCGTAATAAATGCAATAAAATAAAAATAAAAGTAAAAGTCTTCAAAAATAAATTTCGTTTACAAAATGTCGTGCTTTTCCTCATTTAGTACCCCTACCAATTTACATTCCTCTCCCTTTTCACTGTCCCTCTCATGCGCCCTACTAGTATTATAATGTATTTTAAAACTATATGCCAGCGTAATTGTTGGCAAATCTGAAGCTCTCCCCTCCAATCTCAATGACCAAGCTATGTCCCAGACAACCACTCACATAGGAAACCTAGGTGTGACTGATGGGCCATCCTCATCCTGATGGGTCATCCTTGGCAGGATGGGAGGTAGAAGCTGACACACCTGGATAGGTTGTGTCCTGTCCCCACATAACGGGTTGCATACCCCCCCCTGTGGTGAGGCTAGAGCCAGGGCAGAAAGGGAAGGGTCTCTGTGCACTTGTGCACTTCAAACGCATTTCCTTAAAGTACCTCCACCTCAAAGGCCAAACTTTTTATAAGCATTGGATCCCTGACACCACCAACTCAGTACAGTTCTAGACCTGTAGATACTCTTCCAGGAAGACGGACTGCTGGGCTGCTGAAAGGAATGTTCTTCTGCTGGACTCCTGCTCTGCAGTGCTGACCTGCTGACCTCCCTGCCAGGAAGTGATAGGGGCTGGACCTACAGCTCTACAACCCAGAACCAAAGTGGCTCCAAGGGTTTGCTGGATTGCCTCCTGTAAGAAGTCTAAGGGACATAAAAGACTTCCGACTCACCTACAACACCTGGACTTTGAGAGTCTTGCCATGCCAAGTGGTGCCAATCCAGTCATGGGATCTTGAAAGTGGGTATAAAGTTCAGCAACTACCACAATCCAAGCATCGCCGTTGTTGTTGCGTGGCTTGGAACCGGTGCATCTAACTCGCTGCTGGCGCATCGCGGCAAGGACTGAAGACATCGCATCATGGACTGTACAGCACATTGCCTTTAGTTCCTGACGCTTCCTTGACTTGCGTGGCTCCTTAACAACGCACCGCCTACATCTTGGGGTTCGACGATGATGCATCTCTGACTTGCACGGTTTGGAACGACGCATCGCCTACATCCGAAGGGAATGACATATCACCTCCTCTGCTCCATGCATTGGGTCTTCGTCGACGACAAAACAAGGCACTTTTAATCTGAACAAGGTTGGTCCCTATATCTGACCCATACTCCATGGTGGTGAGCCTGAACTTTTGAATTTGGCCTGGTCAAGGGCAACCAGATAGCCCTAGTTGACGTTTTAGGATTTTGAGCACTATATTTTAGTTACATTTTTTAAAATTCATAACTCGAGTTATATTTATTTGAATTTTTGTCATTTTGGTCTTTTTTTGTTCAATACATTAAGTTCTATTTTTCTAACCAGACATGGTAATTTTGTGTGTGGTGCTTTCACTGTTTTACTGTTTGAAGTGATGCACACATAATTTGCAGATTGCCTCTTAAGTTAAGCCTGACTGCTCTGTGCTAAGCTACCAGAGGGTGACCACAGGTTAATTTAGGGTGTGTATCTAACTTACTCTGACTTTGATTGTGGTTCCTGCTTGGAAGGGGTGCATACCTCTGCCAGCCAGAAACCCAATGTCTAACATTGGTGATCAGCTGTGAGTATAAGACTTGTGTTTGTGCAGTGCCATACAGTAACTGAAGTACTCTACCAATCCATACCAAACACCAATTAGAGTTAATTCTTCCTGATTGGCATTTACATTTTCCCCTCAAAAATCTTGTCTCTGACTGGAGGTTCTACGAGAAATTCGCATGCGCGGATGGCCGCGCATGTGCATTTGGATGGGAGAAGTCGGCGCGAAATAGAAGAGGGAGCCCCGGGACGCCGCGGACCAGGTAAGTGCTTTTAATATACTTTTACTGTAGTTGTTACTTGAAATTATGTATGTAGAAGAGGGCGGGAGGGAGGCGGGTGGCGGGCAACTTCGCTCCGTCCACGGAGCATGCATAGTGTTGCCTACTACGCCTACTTTGCAAAATGCAAAGTAGGCAACACTAAGTACACTCCGTGCGCCCAGGGTTATGTCCTACCTGCCAGGCAAAAGGCAGGTGAGGGGGGAAGTGCAAAGCCCCCTGCATCCTTTCATTGTCATTAGCAATCCCTTGGAGGGGGTTGTCATCAACATCATTTGGACTCTGGACCCAAAGTCAGCCATAAACAACAGATTTGTTCTGGTCTTGGTGGACCCTGCCACTCGGTGCCCAGAATCTATCCCTCTAAGGATTGTGACTCTGCCCGCCATAGCCAGCGCACTGATGGGGATCTTTACCCGTGTGCGTTTCCCCAAGGAGTTGGTTTCTGACTGGGGAACCATTTTCTGTCAGGGTGCATGAAGGTGATGTGGAAGGAGTGTGGGATAACGTACTAGTTCTCTAGTCCTTACCACCCCCAAACCAATGTCTTGCTGAAAGGTTCAACAGGCCCCGAAAAAGGCATGATTATGGGCCTGCCAGAGCGGGGTTTACTTTAGCCCCTTTGAGCTGGTGTATGGGAACTGTTAGACCTGGCACCATTGGCGTAAGTCTCCCTTCCATTTTTCGCTCTTGTCTCCTCTGTTTTTGCTGGTGTTAGATGCTCTGGGTGCTGTGCCACCGCCAGTAAGTGCCACAGCGCGAATGCTCCCTGTGTAAATATGTCTGTGGGAATTTGTATGTCCATGATTGGCTCTTTTGGTTTGCCCGTTAGTCCCTAGTAGTGTGGCCTGTGTGTGCCCAGGGCTGGTAAACGAAATACTGCTTGTGGGCCTGCAGCGCTGTTTTGCGCCACCCACAGAAGCAGCTGTAAAGCGTGTCTCAGACCTGCCACTGCAGAGACTGCGTGCATTCCAGAACTGCCATCTTGGTTGTGAAGTGCACACACTTCCCAGCCCCTGAACCTTCCCTTGGCATAATGTAAATCACCCCTCTGGTAGGGTGCATTGTATGTGTACGGTAGGACATACCTTGGTGTGTGTAGCATGTCCTGGTAGTGAATTACACCCAATTTAGTTTTCCACTACTGTATGGCTACCTGTTCTCCATAGGCCAGAATGGGTAGTTTGACTATTACATTCTATGATCCTAACTGACCTTAGGAACATGGTAGAACAACGCATTTAGTATGCCTGAGCTCAGAATATTAAAATATATCTTTTAGTAAACTTTATTTTTCTATTCCGTGTTTGAAAATACCACTTTTAGAAAGTAGGTATTTTCTTGCCTAAGCCTTCCAGTGTGCTCTGCTGTTATGTGTATTGGCTGTCTGGTTTTGGAGGGACAGGGCAGGCTGAGTCGGACCTGGGTTGACTAGAGAGATCTGCATTTGGAGTATGGGGAGGGGTAGCTCCTTGACCTGAATAGGGCTGTGCCTGGCAAGGTGAATGCTGGCTCCACCTCCTACTGTGTATTTGATGGCAGACCCCCTCTCCCTGAAAGGAAGGATGCAGCCTGGTAAACAAAGTGCTCCAGGACTGAGCAGAACTGGTTCCGGCTGGGTTCAGTGACTTGTGACTCTTTTGAACTAAGGGGCATATCAACAAGCGGCAGCGATAATTATCGCTGGCCGCCCTTAGCATGAGGAATTTTATTGCTGATTTAACAAAAATGAAAGGGAGGTAGAGGGAAAAAAATGGGCATAGGCTCGCCCTCCATAAAATACGTAAGTCACAAGAGATCTCTGAGAAACAGAAATCGAGAGCCTAGCTACTAACTATAGTCCTTTTCACAACATTCACTGGAGTTGGAATAGTGTGTATAGTGATAGAAAAAGAGTATTGCTCTTTTTCTTGTTGTCCCCTCACTCACCAGGGTTGCCCCACAGTGACATGCTTCATCATTGGGGCCATCCCAGTCCTCTGCGTACTGGGGTGTGCTGCGACTTGCGAATTACGTAGGAGCACTTATAATTATTGACTATGTGTGGTGCGAGTGTAGTGATGTGATGGAGTGGGGTATGTGTAAATAGTTAAAAATACCTGCCTAGTAAGCTTTAAATAGTTTATTCTTGCTTCCAGGTGGTAGAGTTAAAACCGGGGTGGAAGTATTAGGATACCCAAAAGGCAATGTGTTTAGGTGTACCTATCAACTCCTGTCTGTCAACATGTTTCGTGCATCCCCCAAGCACTTCCTCAGGACTACACAGGGGCCAGCCCTGTGTTCGCCATTCCTAAAAGATGCCGCAATGAGCTAAATGGTGAAAAATGCTGCAACCAATATTAATGCATGCATACAGTACCTACGTAACCAAATGAATCACGTGGTTCCTGTAAGACAAAAAACATAGCTTAATAGTTAAGGGGTAGTCATAACCCCCAGTATATGCACACAAAATTCACACACATAGGACACCTACGTAATTCGCAAGTCGCAGCACGCCCCAGTCCACAGCGGACTGGGATGGCCCCAATGATGAAGCATGTCACCGTGGGGCAACCCTGGTGAGTGAGGGGACAACAAGAAAAAGAGCAATACTCTTTTTCTATCACTATACACACTATTCCAACTCCAGTGAATGTTGTGAATAGGACTATAGTTAGTAGCTAGGCTCTCGATTTCTGAATTTTATTGCCGGCTATCACAGATAATTATAGCAATGCCAGCGCTGTATTACCAATGCATAGTGCAATGGCGATAATTATTCCTGTCATAGCGATGTTTTCCATGGAACATCGCTGGTTTTCCAGCTATGTTCCATGGAAAACGACAATATCCTTGTTGATAGGGCTGGGTGGTCTCAGCCCTATAATCCACCACCCATTGGCTAACATTGTTTAGTCAAAGGAGAAGCAGGAGTAAGGAAAGTAGGGATAACCAAGGTTAGCGCTACTTTTCTTATCGCTATGCTTGTTAGCGATTCCCTTGATAATTGGAGAAATGTCGGTTAGTGACATTTCTCCAGTTATTTCGGAATGGAACGCCCTCTTTGCATCTCATTAGAGAAGCAAAGCTGGGCATTCAGTAGACAGGCGCTAAGGCATGGATTCACGCGTTAGGGTGTCCATGCTGATAGGGCGATAAAATTATCGCCGCTTTTCGTCCAAAAACGGACGCTAAAGCGACGATAATTTTATCGCCTCAAAAGACTTTTGGGGTATAAATACCTGTGCCCGAACCCCTACAATTCGTATTACTCCTGAATGTCTAGACAAACCTCTGTCCGTGTAACTAAGGAATCTGCAGGGGTTGGACTTCCCTTGTGCTTGTGTGCTGTTTCTTGGGTTGGCCTTCAGTGGTTACCAGTGGATTTGGAAGAAGAGGGGAAAGGACTTTGGAGAAAACTTTCACAGATCTTGCAAAGCAATCACCCAAGGGCTAGAAGCGAGCTAGCCTCCTGCTGAAGTCTCAGACCCTTCCAACTTCGCCAACAGCTTCCTGATTCCTCCCGGCAAGGATTTCTATATGCAGGTGAGGCTCCTGTGAGTTCCAGGAACTCTAGTTCTACTACAGAGAAGATAGTGCTGAAATCATCGCAAACGCACGTTTGCGAACCGCGGCAGCCGAGAGCCCTATTTTGGGAATCACGCTGCTGCCGCTGAGTGCTCCCAAAATCAGTTCCATCGCATCGCACCAGGATCGTCACTCCCGAGCAGAGCGCCATTACTTCGCATTGCAAACCTACACGCACACGCAACAGGATCGTAGCCTCGTCTCCTCCCTCGCGGCAAGAATTCATCGCATCAACGGCCTAGTGTCAAGAAGTTGTCGCCTAGTCTCCGCATGCATCAGCAGATCGGCGCATCATCTCCTCCCTCGCGGCAAGGATTCATCGCATCACCAGCCTCGCGTGCAGAAAATCATCACTACCACTTCATTGCGACATTTTATTTGTTTTGCTCCGAAATCCAGGTACCTTGTAATTAAAAGGGTCGCAGAGACCACTGCTTTGAACTGAACTCCTTTTTGCACACCTTGAACTATTTTTGCAGCATTTCAAGAATAATCCTATTTTACAATATTGTGACTTTTTACCGTTATTGGTCTTGTGTTAAGTCTAAATATCAAGATATTTATTTTTTATAACTACTTGTGTGGTGTCCCTTTGTAGTGTTCTTCACTGTGTTACTGTGTATGGTCATACATGCTTCACACACTGACTCTGAGATAAGTCGAGTTGCTTGTGCCACATTACCAGAGGGTTAAGCAGGGGTTATCAAAGGGTGTAGCCCCCTCACTCTGACTTAGGAAGAAGGGTCCCTACTTGGATAGTGGCCAGCTATTGCCAACTAGAGATCCCCATTTCTTAAGAGAACCCTATGAGAGGACCTCTCCGTTTTGAAAAGGATGGCAGGGAGCAAGTTCCCGGGGTAGGCCCCAGGATGTGGTCAGCTACATGATGTCCCTCCATAACCAAACAGTCCACTTTTGGAAACTTGCACAGGAGAATCTGGAAGCCAGCCAGCTGGACATGAAACACTGGTAGTACCAGAATGTCACTCTGGTTGAGTTTAAGCCTGGCCTAATAGTGTGGGGGATGGAGTCCATGCAGCTCTGAGCCCTGCAAGACAGCTGGTCTGGGCTTTATTAGGTGAAGGAGCGCAATGAGTGATGTCACCTACTTGGTGGATCTCAAGACTCCTAGGAACCCTTTAAGTGTCCTTCATGTCAATTGTCTTAAACCCCACTTCGAAAGGTCTGGGCTTACCATGCTACTGGTTACTGATGATCGGCTGGAAGAGATGACTGAACTTTTTCCCGACCTCCTTTTTCCAAGGAGCAGGATGGGTCAGTGGATGGTGGGTGTCAGCCTCTCCTCTACACTGACCCTTGATCAACAGAGAGTCTGCTGTCAGTTGCTGGGGCAGTTTGCCTCTTTGTTCTTACTTAAGCAGGTACTCCCTATGTGGTGTGCCCTTGAAATTGATACTGGGAACAGCCGATCTGTAAAGAACACAATTAACAGGTTATCTGACAAGGTGAGAGCCAAGATTAAGGAGTATGTCTCCAAGATGCTTTCATTAGGGTTTATTGAGCCCTCAAATAGCCCTTGAACCAGCCAGGTGGTATTGGTCTCCAAGGCTGCCCCTCCAGATGTCATACCAGACTTAGATTCTGTGTGGACTACAGTGGGCTCAATGATATCACCAAGACTGACGGACACTCCATCTCCTGAGCTAATGAGCTCATAGATCAGCTGAGAGATTCCAAGTTCTTCAGCACCTTTAACTTAACTTTTAGGTACTGGCAGATTGCATAGACCGCAAAGACCAAAGGGAGGTCTGCGTTCTCATGCCCGGAATGGCACTTGAAGTTCTGGGTGATGCTCTTTGGGTTAAAGAATGGCCACTGCCACCTTCCAGAGGTTAGTGAACCAAGTCCTAGCTGGGTTTGGACAACTTCAGTACTGCCTATCTAGATGACATTGTGGTCTTCAATTCTAGCTGGGAGAACCACCTGTACCACCTCAAGGAAGTGCTTCAGGCTCTGCGTAGGGCAGGCCTGACTATCAAGGCCAGTAAGTGCCAGATAGGGCAGGGGTTAGCTATCTACTTAGGTCACCAAGTAGTAGAAAGCAAGGTGCAGGCTCTCTGGGCCAAAATTGAAACTATTCTGGCTTGAGAGCCTTCTAAGACCTCATTGGCAATTACAGGAGATTGGTCAAGGGGTATGGCATCATCATTGCTCCCTTGACAGAGTTGTCTTCCAAGAAGCAGCATGTCAAGTGATCTGGACAGAGGCGTACATGAAAGCTTTTGACACCCTGAAGGATTCCTTATGCGCAGCACCCCTGCTAAAGGCCCCTGACGTCTCCCAAGCATTCATTGTCCAAACAGACACTTCAGAGCTTGGTGAAGGGGTCATGCTCTCCAAGCTAAATGAAGAGAGTCTGGATTAGCCTATAGTCTTCATCAATAGGGGACTACTTCTCGGGGAACAGAGGTGTAACACAAGGAAACTGAAGCCTTTACTGTGGTCTGGGCACTGAAGAAGCTGAGGCAATACCTCTTTTGTACTCACTTTCGGGTGCAGAAAGACCACAGACCCCTCAGATGGTTGATGCAAATGAGGGGTGAGAATCCCAAACTGGCAATGGACTTTACGGTGAAATACCATCCTGGAACAGACCATTTCAATGCTGATGGTCTCTTCAGGGTCTTCTGCTTTAGTTAAGAGCACTCCCAAGGGGTTAGGTATCTCATCCTACTGTCAGCTGAGAGGGACACGTGTTGGACCTACCATCCTTAGCTTGGTTCCACCTATTTTATGCCTTCTGACCTCCTGTTTTGCTGACTTCGTTTTAGCTGTCTTTAAGACTCTGGGCACTTTACCACCACTAACTATTGGTAAAGCACATGTGCTCTCTGCTTTAAACATGGTAACCATGGCTTATCCAAATGCGGCATATTTAATTTACTTATAAGTCTCTAGTAAAGTTCACTGCATGTGCCATGGGCCCGTAAATTAAAGACTACTAATGGACCTGCAGCACTGACTGTGATACCTACTTCAGTAGCCCTGTAAACATGTCTCAGGACTGCCATTGTAGAGCCTGTATGTGAAGTTTAAACTGCCATGTCGACCTGACAAGTTAACCCTCTTGCCTGGCCCAAACCTTCCTTCTTTATACCTATACACGATTTCATGGTTTTATGTGGTAAAATTGTTCTTTGACTAGCTGCTTGTCTTCCAGGGTTGTCAAAGGCATGGACTGGAACATCTGCCGACCCCCAAAAGATAAGGCAGAGGTGTAGGAACTAAGAACATCATCTTAGTATCTGGCCACCACTACTATCATGCTGGAACAATTATATTCATTTGGAACAGGCCTCCATGCTTTTCTCAGCTCTAATTTTAAATCAGGTTCAAGGCCAGCTGTGCAGTCCTAGTGTCACCATTTTGTGCATGTTAAAAGTGGACAGCTGTGGTGTAAGTATTTCGGAAGTCAACGGTAATGCCATTTTTACCATTCAGGTTCAAACCCCTCCCCCTAGCCTCCTGACATCCAATTTCATGAAGGTTATTTAGTAGGCCTCGTGTTGAAATCTGACACAATGTTGTGACCTCTTACAATTGGTTCTCCAAAGTGCCTCCAGTTACCTTAAGGTAGAATTGCAAGTGAATCAAGTTATTTTCCTCTGCAATGCTGTTCTCACAGCCGTTCTTGATGCAGTCATGCCATGCCATCTTCTTGAGTGAGGTATAATGTAAAGGAATGTTACATTCTTTAATGGCTTATTCAATAAGCCACAGTGACCACTGTTGGAAATGACCATCTTTTGCATGGTATACCCTTAGATGTTTGCTTTCTCTATCCTATTGTCTACTGGAATAGTTTTTGTCGGTATTAGGACACAACCTCACTCCTAATAATAATTGGTAAAGTGCTTGTACTTGCCCTTCTAAACATGGTAAAAGTGGTAAAAGTGATATACACCTTATTTGCACATGTATTTGACTTATAAGTCCATAGTATATGGCACTACATGTACCCAAGGCCTGTAAATTAAATGCTACAAGTGGGATGCAGCACTCATTATGCCACACACTAAAGTAGAACTGAAAAACAAGTCTGAAGCCTGCTACTGCAGCCAGTAGAGCAGTTTTAAAACTGCCATTTCAACCTGGCAAAATAAACTTTTTAAAGGTGAGTGGGAACTCGCACAGCGTAAATAAACTAGATTTGTATTGTGTAACGGGTTGTAGCGTGCCACTGGGTTGACACACTGTCTGGCCAAGCAGTGTGAGCACACAGCTAGAACATTCGAGGGTCCCCCTACTGAGAGGGGAACTAACCAGTGCACAGCGGATGGACCGTAGTCTTATTCCATAGACATTTTAATCAAAGAAGTCTGTATGAATGATTTCAACATTTTTAATCTTTTCGTAGTGAATATTCTTGCATATTCATGTTCAACATGGTGATACTGGCCAAAAGCGTGTCACTGCACACAGTATAATTCAACCATTGTAATCCTCAAAACAAGATCCCGATGCATTTCGGGCAAAAGCCCTTTCTCAAGGGAATGCTCTACAAGAAGAAACAAACATAACCAGGATAAATAAACTGTAAAAGGCTTAAAGTATATACGATCGAATTCAGACATGCATAAGCCGGATATTAAGTGGCTAAATAGATGGTGACGGAAAATGGAACAATGTGCCAAATTACCCAGAGACTGCCGGGTGGTACGGCAATATCAGAAGTTGTGCATGCGCCGGTAAGGCGTGGTGAAAAAACAACAGTGATAGCACATAGTGGAGATGAAAATAAATAAAGTGTCAGTAACGGTACCAAACCGGAATGAGAAACGGCAAGACGCAAGCGTGCCAGGGTGTGCGGGAGAGTTCTCACCGGGCAGCGCGGAAAGTAATCTTAAACAATTGCTCTACCTCTTAAAGAAGGAGTCAAACCAGAAATTACATGCAAGTACCCTGATACGGTACCATCGAGTGCAACGGATACCTCGGGGCCTTCGCGTCCCACTCAAACCGCTTTTATGTAAAAACAATGTTAAATTTGTGGAACGTTGGTATGCCATACTAAATAAGTGTTCCCTCGACCTGATCCTGCTGATCGTCGAGGAACTCTCCAAATCTTTGGAAGAACTATCTCAGGAAATCTTCAATATAAAAGAGGAGCTGACCGAGACCCTAACAGCAGATGACCTGAAAAAAATGTTGGATGACATCAATCTTCAACTAGAGAAACACACTCGAGAGACCCAGGAGAGAAAACTGCGCAAGTTCAAGAGGGACACTATAGATTACAAGCTCGGCGAGGTATACACCTGGGCAGAGGTGTATGCCCGCCGACGCTCTAACAAACCTTACAACCCTGCATCCGCCACTGAAACATCATCCTCAGATGACGACAGCAGATCCAGATCAACCCGTGCAACACCTAATGCTGATTCACAAACACCAAGTACCTCCATAGATTCCTCGGTTCATTTTTTAGAGTCAGGCCCGGACCAGCAGAAAGATCCCGGGGGGGAAAAACCCGCAGAAGTAGCAGAAAAAACGCCTCCACAAACCAAAAAGAACAGAAAAACCAGACGTTGAATGTTCAAGATAACTTGGTAATAAACATATCTTCTACCACTCTAACTGGTGAAGAAATCAATACCCTCCAAAAGGGTCAATCCTTCGTGCCTACTACCGTCATCAACACTCTGGAACTGGAAGTCAGTGCCTTTAAACTGATTCGTAACATCCGCCTTAAAAATTATTTTTCTAACATCAACCCAGCTACAATACAAGAAGAAGACATGCTCAGAGGATTGAGACCTCACAGTACATTCTTGGCACCACAAAGTCACAAGATTATAGATGCCTTTGAGAATTTGATTAAACAGGAAATTTTGAACCTGCCCTTTCAATCAAACATCAAACGCGGTAACCTCACCCGGAAGGAGAGAAACATCCTCCAGAAATTGGCCGACGACCCGACGATCACTTGTCAGAACGCTGACAAAGGTGGTGCCCTGGTCATCATGGACACCAGCTTTTATGACCAACAAGTTGACTTACACATCAATGACCAAAACACTTACGATTTCCTATCCGGAGATCCGACTAAGGAGTACTCACAGGATTTGTTACTCATCATCAAGACAGCATTTGATCAAGGAACCATCAATGACAAGACGCGCAGATTTTTGACACCATCTAATCCCAGACCTCCTGTACTGTATATGCTTCCTAAGATGCATAAGCATCCAACGCACCCCCCTTTTCGACCCATCGTGTCGACCAGAGGCAGCATACACGAAAATGTAGGCAAACTCTTGGAAAATATTTGCAACCTTTTGTCTTAGCGACCAAATCACATGTCAAAGACACTACTGATTTTTTACTAAAAATTGAACCTATCATGAACGAGCTCAGGAACACCCAACTCATCATGTGTACGGTGGACGTTTGTTCACTTTATACCTCCATTCCACATGATGGAGGTATCGAATCTATTGAAGAGGCGTTATCCTCGTCTGATTTGGATGCAGACTTTAAATTGTTCCTCATGCAATTGACCATATTCACACTATATCACAGTTATTTCTCAGTCAAAGACAAATGGATTCTGCAACTCAATGGCACTGCCATGGGCAATTCGGCAGCTCCATGCTACGCGAATATCTATATGAAACAATTCGAGGAATCTCACATCTTGAGCCAAAACAGCTGGCTAGAACACGGACGCCTGTATCTACGCTTCATCGATGACATTTTCCTCCTATGGGAGGGCAACGCAGACACGTTGAACACCTTTTTGGAAACGTGGAACCAATTCAATCAAAGAATCCAGTTTACATGGGAACATAACGAAAGTCTAATACATTACCTGGATGTGGAAATCCACAGGAGACAAGGAGACTGGTCCACCACTGTATATCGGAAACCTACAGATAGAAATTCCACCCTTCATTACAGCAGTTTCCATCGCCCTGGTCTCAAGAACAATCTACCCTATGCCCAACTTCTACGGATCAAACGTATAGTTTCAGATAAAGATGAATGCAAGATACAAATGAAACACACACTTGACAGATTGAAAGCAAGAGGATACCCTACACCTATACTGGATCTCGCCATGGCAAGAAGTGACAAAAAAAACAGGTCTGCCTTGTTGCAACCCAAACCAAGATCTGAATCAGAACGCCTGGTTGTAGTATCTAAATATTCCAAAACGTCCAATCGCTTCCAAACCATCATTCGAAAACATTGGCCTATCCTGACCCTGGAACCAGACTTTAAGGGCTTGTTTAACCAACCCCCAATTTTTGCATTCACACAAGGTAGAAACCTAAAAGAAATCTTGACCAAATCAAACCAAGACGATACACCCAAGGAGTACAAAGGACTGAGACCTTGTTATAACTGTTCAAATTGTAACAACTGTATTACTGGCAATGTCATCTGTCACCCCATGAAAGGGCATCCTATCAAACTCAAAGTGAATGCCACTTGCAATTCGAACAATGTCATTTATCTGTTGAAATGTCCGTGTGGCAAATGTTATGTGGGACACACTGAAAGAAAAATCCGCACCCGGATTTTAGAACATAAAAGCAACATCCGCACTAACAATCTAAAATCCACTGTGGCTGCTCATTTTGCCGAATTGAGACATTCTGTTGCCCAACTCAAATTCCTGATTCTGGAACAAGTACCAGTAACTTTCAACAACAAGAACACTTTGCTAAAGCGTGAAAACTTTTGGATCCGTTTCCTCTCCACGATGGCGCCTAATGGGCTGAACGATCGAATTGAATTTCTTTGCTATTTGTAATACTTACACATCTCTGTCATTTGTATATATTATTTATCAGCTTCACCTTACACTAACTCTCTTGTTACACCGCACCTTTTCAATATGGCGATGTTTTGACTACACACCTTAGTCCTTCTTCCCTGTTCACCAACTCCCTGCACGGTGTCCCTTGTTTGTGTCCATTGTTTCCGGTTAACTATTAGGAGATCCTCCATTCACAGTATCACTACCCCGCTGTCACGCCGCGAGGCACCTTGTAGAATCTCAGCATGTAAGTAACCCGGTGAGAACTCTCCCGCACACCCTGGCACGCTTGCGTCTTGCCGTTTCTCATTCCGGTTTGGTACCGTTACTGACACTTTATTTATTTTCATCTCCACTATGTGCTATCACTGTTGTTTTTTCACCACGCCTTACCGGCGCATGCACAACTTCTGATATTGCCGTACCACCCGGCAGTCTCTGGGTAATTTGGCACATTGTTCCATTTTCCGTCACCATCTATTTAGCCACTTAATATCCGGCTTATGCATGTCTGAATTCGATCGTATATACTTTAAGCCTTTTACAGTTTATTTATCCTGGTTATGTTTGTTTCTTCTTGTAGAGCATTCCCTTGAGAAAGGGCTTTTGCCCGAAATGCATCGGGATCTTGTTTTGAGGATTACAATGGTTGAATTATACTGTGTGCAGTGACACGCTTTTGGCCAGTATCACCATGTTGAACATGAATATGCAAGAATATTCACTACGAAAAGATTAAAAATTTTGAAATCATTCATACAGACTTCTTTGATTAAAATGTCTATGGAATAAGACTACGGTCCATCCGCTGTGCACTGGTTAGTTCCCCTCTCAGTAGGGGGACCCTCGAAAATAAACTTTTTGCCAGGCCTAAACCTTCCGTTTTATTGCTTGTAAGTTACCCCAAAGGTAGGCCCTCAAGGAAGGCTCCTAGTGCAGGGTGTATGGTATTTAAAAAGTAGGACATCTGTACTTACGTTTTATGTGGCCGGGCAGTGAAAAAACCACTAAAGTTGATTTTCACTGTAGTAAGGCTAACTCTCTCATAGAATAACACTGTGTTACCTCATTCCACTTATAAGTGATAACTTCAATTTGGGAGCAGATAGAGAAATACTTCTTCCACTCATCTGAATTTTAATGGTAAAGTCGGATTTTAAGTTACTTTTTTGAAAATGTCACTTTTAGTAAGTTGGCATTTTCCTGCCTAAACCAAATGCCCCTTACTGCTAGTGTCTAGGTTGGTCCTAGGACTGAACTGGGCTTTTATTTTATTTCACATGGCATTTCCCAGTGTGCTGGAAATCTTGGAGGCTTTTTTTGAAAACCCAGGGCTTCTGTTGGTATCTTTGTCACTTTCACCAGCTCCTTGAGGTTAACTGCATCAGGCACTGTGAGTTTAAAGGGGGAGGGTGGGGGGAGAGAGAGCGACTTAGAGGGAGAGAGAGAGAGAGAGAGAGAGAGAGAATGGATGACAGGGCCGGACTGGGTACCAAAACCGGCCCTGTCAAAGTGCTCGGCCGCCCTCCCTGGGTGGTTGTGGGTACCGCTGAGCTCTTTGCCAGGGCCGGCTTTTCGGCCGATTTTGTTACAGGGCAGATTTCGCAGCTATGCTGCAAAAACGGCTCTGTAACAAAAACGGCCCCCAGGGGCCCAAAATCGGCTCCCCACCTGTGCGGCGCACCAGGGGATTGCCCGGTGCCCGCTACGGCCAGCCAAGCCCTGATGGATGAACTGAAAGAGAGAGAGAGGGAAAGAGAGAGAGAGATGGAGAGGCGGGGAGAGAGAGAGAGAGAGAGAGAGAGGGGGAACTTGTCAGGTTTGAGCATTTTTGCCAGGGCTACATTTCGTTCCCCAGTCTAGCCCTGATTCATAGTTTGTTTATGTACCTCTGTCTCATTTCATACTGCGCCATTTCATGCAAATATCTTCATTGGCATTGTAAAATTGCAAGATCTTCGTGTACTAGATTTTTTAACATGGTAATATTTTTAAAGCTTTACAAAATCGTCTGCAGGCTTGCCAAATCACTCAGTAATATGCTGGCATTCTGGATACGGTGAAACTAGCGTACGAATTTAAATGTAAAGAATAAAGGTTCCTGTTCCAATGACAAAATTGTGCAGAAATATTTTTTTTTAAATTTAGGGTAGATCGAAAAATCCACAGGTGTTTGAAAATATTACTTATAAGTGTAGGGTTAGACTGCCTATTTGTGCATCTATGAATTATGTCAGAGCCTTCCAACTCAATTGTGCTATTGAAGCAGTTTCAAGAATTTTTCACACTATGGCCACATGTTTATGCTTTCATTTGTTGTTTTTGTTCCAACCAATAGGCTGCATGTGGCATAATAATGTGTGTACTGTATTCGACATAACAAACAACCAGTGTAACGCAACGTGTGAACTGTCTTTCTTGCATATTTCTGTGGCAGGCGCAGTGTTCAGGGCCCAGGTGTGGTGGCATGGCGCCAAAATCATCACTATTTACTCGAGCTCGCTTGTGGTTAGGTGCAAAAGGATGTTGGCAGCCAATTTACACCATTTTCCTAAATAAGTCATCATGCAGTTGTGCTGCACCAGTGACCACAAGCCGACACGCATGAGGCAGAAACGGATTGCTTAAGTTGGCCACTAGCCAGACTCAAACTGTTCATAAATAATGCCGCGTCGTTCATTGGTGTGAAGCTGGGACAGGGAGGGCACTGTTTTTCATGCTCACAAGAGAGTGGACGAGTCCGACTATTTCAAGTACTGAACCGAAGCGTAGCCATGTATAATAGTTTTACCATTTTCTGTTGCAATATAATCTTTTCCCTGTTTGTTTCGCTGGAAAGCACCCTCAGAGCAGTGCAAGGGAGCGTTACATGGATGGAACATGGGAGTGCCTATGCAACAACCCAAGCCTTTTGACGCAAAACCATATTTACAAAGATTTGTAGACATGGTTTTGCGCCAAAAGTTAACACCCCTTTAAAAGAGGCGCTAATGCTTTCATTTCTCCGTGCTTTTTCGACTTTACATATGTGCTGCACTGTGCAGCATGCATACAAAGTGAGAAAAGCTTTCCAACGTGCCTAGACATAGTATTTTGTACAAGAATGCTACCATTCCTGTACAAAACGTATGCTAGACTCAGGCAGGCACCCTTGCACTATGGCGCTAAGGGGTGTGCATGGCTGCTGAAATCAGCGCCGGCGCAAGGGAAAGGGGAGGAGAGAACCCTATCTCTGAAGATATGGCGCTCTCCTGCTACCTCCCTATCATGTGATGGAGCGAGATAGAAAACAAAATTTTGTTTAAACTCGTGAAGTCACATTTCCATAACATGAATAATAATATTAATGATTTGTGATATGTCGTGCTAATACAACTTAGATTAAACTTTACACATGGGGGGACTAACATGTGTGCTCATAAACGTGCATAATTGTTGCATCTTTTTGTTCGTGCAAAATAATAAAATAATTTATTGTTTTCGTTTTTGTCACTACTAACTGCTGCAAACTTAAAAGAAGCATGTGCTTGTTTTGCTTTTCCTTGTCTGTGTGATGTCATTTCTACTATTCTAGGTGCACATAAGTCTCATGGATTAATGAAGACTGGTAGATATAAATGCTGCTTTATTTGTTTGCATTTGCTAGGTAACATTTGATTAATCGGGTGGGTTAATTAATTAGTAAATCCTGGGGTGAATACAGAATCTACATTATTTCTTACATTAATACTTTTCTTGTGTTTGTTTTATACTAGAAAGCATAAGTTGCCTGCTTTTGGGCCTAGTTTGCTCGAGTTGCTAAAAGCTGAATTTTACTTCTGCAAAAGTCACGAGACGCCCATTCTGAAATAAAGTGTTCGTCAAAAGCTGCATTCACAAAGCAAAAACTGACGTGCTATCATCATTCTGTCGGACGTGGCCAAGGTCGAAAAAGAACATTTTGTCAGCCCTTAACTTGGCATCCGCGGAAGTCAATTGGAAGCAGTGAGAACATTATTGTACATTTGTTGCAAACCTAGGAAGCTCCTGGTTGCATTCGGAAAGGACAATGGTCCTTAAGAAAAGTGACCTAATGGAAGATTTGAAATGTGGGTGACATGTCACTTGTCACTCTCAGCCAATGGGACGTCGAAGATTTCTGAAAACTTTCCTTTGCGTAGTTTAGTTAGTGTAGAAAGGTGTAAAAAGTCATGCCCCTAGGGATGGGCTGGCTGCTGCTTTCTGACTTTCCGATGAGGGTGAAGTGCTGTCGGACATTGCGTGGAGCACGTAAGAATCCTCAAAGAACTTTACTTTAATTTCTATCTATTTAGCTCAGTTAGGGACTTAGGTTTTAGAAATGCTAAACTTTAAATACTCACTTTAACTTTGATTCACTTGCTTAAATTATATTTTTCTCACGTTTCTTTACAATCATGCTTGCTTTAATGCTAATAAATTACTTTTATAAAACTATCAATTGAAATACTATAATTTAGTAAATAAAATCTTACTTTTGACAAACAAGCTGGTCTTGATTATTCAGAAGTGTAGGTTACTATTAGCTAGATCACGTCGCCAATGGTGGTCGTTTAAATAGTTAGGATTTGTTACAATGACAATATTCTTTCCGCTAATGTTTAATATTGTATATAGTTTGTAAATTAGGTGTATATAGATTTAATCCGACCACCTGATTCAGTAGGCCCAAAATATGTCAGGTTTATAAATGGGTCCTTAGTTTAGTATAGAATTTTGTTTATAGGTTATGAAGTTGGGTAGCGTTGTTTATGATATATTTTCTATAGGCCGCTGGATCAATTCTCTGGTAGCAGAAATTGATGGTTGCTAAGGGTAACCAAGGTAATATGTTGGTTGCTAAGGGTTACTAAAGTGTTATGGTATGGAAATAGGATCGATGTTTTAACACATGTTGAGTTTGTTATTCGTGCTATCTGTAAGCTATACCGGTATAGATTGTGTGGCGAGAAATTAGTCACGCAAGCCATCTGTTCTGTTTGTAGTGATATCGCCGAGTATCACAAGAGGTATCGCCATGTACCATAGTGTTGTCGCCGTGCAGCACAGTTTTAGGGCTAGGTGTGAATCTTGAATAGTGAGGGTTTTCTAAGAAATTAGAGCAGCATGAGAATAGGGACAAAGCGCCTTCCATAAAACTCACTGTGATAAGAGTATTAGTTATATCCGAGCTTGAGTGAAGGGTAAAGTAGCGTCGGTGCATGATTATCTATAAACAGGTTAGAGTCCTGTACGGGTACATGTTTCATATCTATAAACAGGTGAGAGCCCTGTACGGATAACGTCGTTATTTTGCTAACGGTGCATGATCTCTATAAACAGGTGAGAGTCCTGTACGGATTTCATGTGTGTTCGAAATTAGGGAATTTTCAGTGTGAAAGTGCGAGTTTGATTTGTATTTTATGTTCAAGTGGAACTCTTAGAACTGTCACTTCGCGGTGCGTTCAGAGGAAAACGAGTACATAATTATACGTGTTAGAAGGGTGGGGTAAGGGTTACTCTACTGACAATTGAATATTATCCTTAGTGTGAATAGCGCCGTCTATTCCGAAGTGTGGATACTTGAATGTATGTACACTATCCTAAATAGTGAAACGAACAGATGATGTCCTTATCGTCATTGTTAAAAATTAATATACACTGAAAAGTGTTCTTAAAATGGCGCTGTGAAAAGATTTTGTGAAGGAGGGGTAAGCGCCAGGAGTGAGAAACGAGAAACCGCAGCTGCTGTGTACGTCACAGAGCCGCGCTGGGATTGGGTGACTTACGTCACAAACTATACTCTGATTGGCTCTTGAGTCTCTGACGATCTGTAAGCTAATTGGTTCTTTAGAAAAACTCCATTTTTATTGGTTGAGCAGAAAAGTGACGTAGCTCAACTGTCATTGGCTTGTCGGTGTGTTTCGCGCACGGATTGGTTGTTTTGCGGAGCATCCCGGAAATATTTTACGAACGATTTTGTGAATTAGAATTAACTCTTAAAAATGAGTTATCATTTTAAACATGTTGAGAAAAAGCCAACATTATTTCAGAAATTTAAAAATTTATTTTCACCTGACAAGAAAATTGAAACGCGAGGTGGTAAACTACTTCATAAGTATAAAACACCTGCAGCGTACATGGAAGGTGAATAGGGATATCATACTGTCTTATGGTTTGATAGTTGGAAACGCTATACTAAGAACGACGGTGTTTTAACTTGGCCTGATGATGGTTCATTTAACGTAAAAAGTTTGAGAAATTTACGAGAGAAAATAAACGCTCTTATTCCAAAACCGAGACCAACTCAATTTGAAGCTTTAGTTGAGTGGGAAGATGAGATGTATCAGTTACAAAGAGAAGCTAGTGGAATTAAAAGACCTTCTAAAAATCCACCTTGGAGAAGAGAAACTCATGAAGATAGATTGCGAATGTGGAGACAGGGAAACATGAGTGAAGGATTGTATTTAATTCAAGAAATGGTAATGGGTACTCCTACAGGGAAATCTATGGAAAGTGAATCTGAGGATGCAGTTATGGAAGAAATATATACTACAGCTAGAAAGAATCAACCTTTGAGACCCCCTAGATCATGGTCTACTCCGGTGGTTTCTACTGAAACTTCACCGAGTGCACCTCCAATTAATGAAGCTCCTAAACTTTATCCAAATAATTGTGAAATCATTGAAACTCCTAGAAGACCAGAATTTGATAATGCTCGAAATGAAGGTAGACATTTCACAATGGCTCCAAGGGCAAGAGAAGCTCCAAAAGATTATACAAGAGAGGCAAGAAATGTTGAAGATGTCGATTCTAATGAATATTTAAGATCTAAAGAAGAATTAATAAGAAGAATGACAAAAGGCATGGAAGCTGTGACAGTTCCAGTAACGATTGGTCCTGTTCAGCCTGTATTTGACCAAAAAGAAACAAACAAGACAGGATTAACTATTCCTTTAAATGCAGAAATTCAAAAGGTTGCTGAAAAATTTTATTCAGACTTATCTGAAATAAACTCTTCTAAATCAAGAATGCCTGATTTAACCTTTAATGAGGATTTATCTCCAAAAACACCAATGGGTGCTATATCAGATATAGGGAGTCCTGAAGTCAGGGTAACCACACCAAAACTTGATGTGGCCAAATTAAAAGCGAATATTGAAGAATTAATAATCGGAACAATCGGTCCAGATAGTTTAAATTACTATCGAGATGATGAACTACTGTTCATTTGCAAAAGCATTCAGTGGAAAACAAAAAATAAATATGATCAACTAGAGGATCTAGCAGCGGAACTTGAAATCGATGTGAGCAAACAAAAGAATTTTGCGAAACATTACAGATTAGACTTTTCAGAAAGTGACATTGAGAGTTTGAACTCAATGGGAAGAATAGTACATATAAAAGATTTGATTGTTTATATCAAAAAGTTAGGAGAACTGAATAAGTGGAGAGTAAAATGGACGAAAAAGAAGGAAGATGAAAGATTGGAAAAATTGTCAAAACAATTTCCAATGAGAGAAATTGCAGGTGGAGGATATGTTCATGTCCCTTGGTCGAGACAGGACATTCTGTTGTTTACGAATGACTTTCCAAAATTGAGGGAAAAACCAGTGGAATGGTACAGACAAGTAGATAGAGTTATCAAAGTGTCAAAAGTTCTGTGGATTGATTTAGATGGATTTTTTGACATAGTCGTTCCATCAGATCTTTGGACAGAATGCAAAATATCGATTAGTTGGCCAAAAACAGAACCTGAGCGAATCAAAGAAACAGGTGCTCCTAATCCTGTTGTAATGGATTTTTATGAAAAGGTGATTGTTTGGATGAAAAACAAAATTCCACCCAAAGAAGTCGATTGGGTTAAAATAGAAAGGACAGAACAGGAAACAAAAGAATCAGTTCATTCTTTTTATGAAAGACTACTGTTAATCTTTAAACAATACAGTGGTTATGAAAAACTAGATGAAAAGGATATGAGTCATTTTGTCTATAGATTTGTTTATGGACTAAAACCTGAAATCGGAGAAATGATCAGAAATAGCATTGTAGGATGGCAATCACTTTCTGTGGATGATATTCTGAGAAAGGCTAAGTATTGCAGTGATGAATTAGAAGTGAGACAGAAGAAGCTCAAGGAGAAAGCCATGTGGGCTCAGGTAAAAGTGGCTGAGCAACAGATTGACAGCATGGGTAATAAGAACACTAATTTTGTTCAAACTGGAAATTCAAACCAGATACAAGGAAAATTTAAAAGTAATAATTTCCCAAAGAAATTTAGCCCAAAGATTGAGGAGTTGAAACAAAGATTACCTTGTTTTAATTGTGGCGAAATTGGACATTGGAGAGACAAGTGTCCTCATCCTCCTAAAAACTTAAAGAATCCCTTATTGAATCCACAGATGCAGAATGGTGTTGACCTGCAGCGACAGCTACAGATGCAACAGGGGTTAAACGAGTTAAACATTCAGCGACAGTTGCAGCAACAGCAACAGGTGAATAATCGTCAGGATCAATTGCCACAACCACCTTTTCCGAATTGTGGGGGAGTTCAAAAATATAATCCAAACGTGGGATTTCAGGGAAGTGAACAGGTAATAAAACCGCAAAAACAGCAAAAGCAGCAAAAAGTTCAAATGCAAAATGTTTCACAACAGTTTTTATTAGCAGAAAGTCAAGACAGTGATTCTGATGATTATTGCTGACGGTGCCCGAGAGAGGAGGAAGAGTGTGTTGTTGGAGCCACTCTTGAGGTTGACCAGTCTGGTCCTTTTGTAAACGGGAAAGTTAATGATGTAGACATCACTTTTCTAGTGGACACTGGTGCTACCCGTTCTACTGTTAGATCAGTGGAAATTGAAAACCTACCTCTCTCTGGGGATACCATCCAAGTTGTCGGAGTAAGTAATCAGCAAATTAAAACTGACTTAACTGATCCAGTTCCAGTTGAAATTGCGATTCTCATATTTACATGTCTAGAGAATCTGGATTTCATTAAGGACACGGAGGCTGACATTATGCAAAGTCTTTTATTTGCAGCCCCAAGCAGCCGCCTACATCACAATAGACTAAGCTCTAAAGAGAACAATGGCAACACATAAAGCCCATGAGACAGCAATAATCTGCCTCTTTTAAATGAATAGTCCAAGAAAGAAAGAACTTTTATGAAGAACTGCGAAGTCCAGATCCAACAGGGATGGAGAGTGAAAGGATGAAAAACTGGATGGTGGAACGGAATCCAATCCAACGAAGATCATGAATGAAGTAGGAGTCAAGGATTTTCTGTAAAGGAAAACAGAAGTAAGTTCTGGCAAAGGGGATTGCAAAGGCAATACAATAAAGTACAATACAATCAGGTGTAATAAACAAGGCAGCGTAATGAAGCATTACGATAGGAAAGATATTATAAACAGTAATCAGTAATATCAATTAGAACATTCACCACCACCAGAGGGTGGGAGGGAGGGATAATGTCAGCCTCCGTGTCCTTAATGAAATCCAGATTCTCTAGACATGTAAATATGAGAATCGCAATTTCATAACAAGACACGGAGGCTACATTATGCATGCTGGTAGCTTCTTAAAACAACATTGGACATATGCTCAATAGGTTTACAATAATGACGAGCAAATGTACTTGCATTAGACCAATCCGCAGCCTTTAGGATGTCCTCTAACTTACCTCCGGACCAAAGAGACTTACTGGCCATAGCGCCTCTTAAAGAATGAGCCTGAAATTTATGTAAGTCGACGCCGGCAAGACTCATGGCAATTTTAATCCATCTAGCAATAGAAGTGGAGGAAATCGCTTTATGCGGTTTAACAAAAGATATTAACAATTGAGAAACGCCCTGGGGACGAAGGAGAGCCATCCTTTGATCATATTCCTTCATGCATTCAACGACACAGAGTTTAGGGCAAAGATCAAAACGAGGGTAAAATATAGAATCGGACATAGTTTTAGTCCTTCTGAAAATATCGAACTTGACGCCAAAGACATTGTAAGAACGTCTTGAAATCTCAAGAGCTTTGACATCAGAAGCTCTTCTGCAAGAAATTAGGCACAATAAGGTAGCCAATTTAATGGAAAGATTTTTTCTGTTCAGAAGGGAATTAGGAGGCCAACTGTTGAAGAGGTTAAGGATCAAACTGACATCCCAAAGGGTCTCATATTTGGCTTTAGGGGGTCTCCTTAAACGGATACTCTTCATGACTCTACAGACAATAACATTCTTACCGATTGTCTTACCATTAATAAGAACGTGGCCAGCCGATATAGCAGATCTATAGCAATTAATAGATCTATAACTCAGACCTCTATCAAACTGTTCAACCAGGAAGTTGACTATATCAACAATAGGGGCCTCCAGGGGATCCAAGTCCCTTTCCAGGCACCAACGTACCCATATTCTCCAGATACTGTTGTATCTGTAGTGCGTGCCAGGAGCCCAGGATTCCTTGAGGAGGGTTGAAGCCGACTCCGAAAGACCTGAGATTGCATTAGATCTCCTGACACTTTCCAGGCAAGAAGGGACAAACTCCCGTTCAGAATAAGGGGATGAATGTGACCGTCTACGTCTGAGAGGAGATCTTCCAGTGAAGGGATCAAGAAGGGGACACTGCAGGCCAGTTCCAGAACAGTTGGGAACCATGCTTGAGAGGTCCAGAAAGGAGTTATCAATACGAGGCAAGATTGTTCTTGTCTCACCTTCTGAAGGACCCTCTGAATCATTGCAAAGGGGGGAAAAGCGTAACCCCGAACATCCTTCCAAGGTTGCAGGAAGGCATTGACTGCCAGAGCGCCCGGATCGGGCATCCAGCTGAAATACTTGGGGATCTGAGAAGTCAGTCTGCTTGCGAATAAATCCACGTGCAGGGGACCCCAAATCCTGTTCAGAGTGCTGAAAACAGAAGGGTTCAGTTTCCAATCGCTGTGGTCGAAAAGGAACCTCGAATTCCAATCCGCTGAGAAGTTTGCTTCTCCTGGAAAGTATTCTGCTTTGAGGGATATTTTGTGTTCTAGGCAGAACATCCAGAGTTTCTTGGCTAGGTTCGACAAGTCCAAGGACTTTGTTCCGCCTAAACGATTGATATAGGCCACGGCCGATATATTGTCCATCTTGAGAAGGACGGATCTCCCTTGAAGGGAATGCCTGAAGCTCATAAGGGCATATAAACCGGCAGTCAGTTCTAAAAAATTTATGTGATGGCAAGATTCCTCTTGAGACCAAAGGCCGCCCGTGTTTTGATTGAGAAAACAGGCTCCCCAGCCATGAAGGCTGGCGTCCGATTCCAAGACAAATTCTGGCTTGGTGCCAAAGATTGCTTTGCCATTCCAAGCCTCCAGATTGTCTAACCACCAATCTAGTTCTGAGCGGGCTTCCGGATCTAAGGAAATCCGGTCTTCGTACCAGAGTCCGGACCTCAGAGCCCTCGCTTTTATCCTTTGAAGGGCTCGATAATTGAGTGGTCCAGGGAAAATAGCCTGAATGGAGGACGATAGAAGACCCAAAAGTCGTGCGAGTTCCCTCAGAGACAAGTCTTGGTGTCTCAGCACATATCTTATTTCTTTTTTTATTTTGGAAACTTTTTTCGAGGGGAGAAGAAGAAGACAGCGCATCGTGTCCACGGTAAAACCTAGGAACTCGATGGACATTGTTGGGGTTAACAACGATTTTTCTTTGTTTATGATGAATCCTAGCTTCTCCAGAAGATTCATAGTGAAATTCAAGTCCTGAACCAGCTGGAGAGGATCTTGAGACATAATGAGGATGTCGTCGAGGTAAATAATCAGACGTATTCCTCTTGATCTTACATGAGACACAACCGCTCTCATCACTTTGGTGAAACACCAGGGAGCGGAAGAGAGTCCGAAAGGAAGAGCTTGGAACTGATACAAGCGGTCTTTCCAAAGGAACTGAAGAAAAGGTTGGTGAGCCTTGGCCATGGGTATGGTGAAATAGGCGTCTTTGAGGTCCAATTTGACCAACCAATCTTTCTCCAAGAGAAGGTCCCGGAGAAGGTGGATGCCTTCCATCTTGAAATGCCTGTATGTGAGGAACTTGTTTAGGTCTCGAAGGTTGATCACAGGTCTCCAACCTTTGTCCTTTTTTTCCACCAAAAAAAGGTTGCTTATGAATCCCAGCTGATCGGGTGGGACCTCCAGGATTGCACCTTTCTGAATCATAGAAGAGATCTCTTCTTCTATAATTTTTTCTTGTTCCGAGGACATGTGAATCTTCCTGGGAAGGGAAGTCTGAACAGGAGGATGGGTGAAGTCTATCATGAAACCCTTTACCGTGTTTAGAACCCACGAGTCTTGAGTGATCAGATGCCAATTCATTGCAAAATGTCTGAGTCTTCCGCCCACTTTTAGTGGAAAAGAAGGGGAAGGGAGGGAGGTAACACTCACCTGAGGGTGTGTTAGAGTTGGTCGATCCACGTGATCTGTAGCCTCTGCCTCTACCTTGGCCTCTACCCCTTTGAGGGTAGAATTGCGGGGTATTAAACTGTTGTTGTTGGTATCCTCTTCCGAAACCACGACCTCTTGAGAAGGGCCTTTGATTGTAACGGCCGGAAGGTTGGCCTCGTCTTCCGGCCCGACCAAAAAGGTTGTTGTTGTTAAAGACCTTGCGCATGTTCTGTTGCGCTTTATCAAGGGCGGTAAAGGTGGAAACGTATTTCCCAAGGGATTTAATTAGGTCTTCCCCGAAGAGAAGTCCTTTAGGGTTCCTTGAGGGTTCTTTGTCAGCCAGATCTCCCAGTTTTGGGTTGATTTTGTTCAGGACCACCCTACGTCTCTCTGAGTTAATGGAAGCGTTAGCATTCCCCAGGAGGATGATGGCCCTCTGGCTCCAACCTCTAATCATCTCAGTATCCAAAGGAGTACCATTGATGTGAGAATCCTCTGCTGAATCCAAGATTCTGGTCAGAGGGCCAAGGACGTCCAAGAGGCGATCTTGGCATCCTTTAAAGGATTTTTCGACCCCTTTTCTTGGGTCACGCCCAAGTTTAAATAGGAATTTTATAAGCTCTGGGTCCAGATTGGGTGTATAACAAACCTTATCTTTGAGGGAAGGTCTTGAGCATTCAGCTCTGAGAATATTTCGGGTTCCCCTGTCAAGGAGGTTTCTGAGCCATTTTTTGATAAATTTCGAGACATGGTCTTGGGGTACCCAGTCAGAACTCCTGGGGTGTCTAAGGTTTTGGGGGGAGAGCATTTCCTCTCCCAAGGGGTCCAGAATGGTGCTTTTGGAAGGAGAAGGGAGATTATCTGTAAATTCGTCGAGAGGATCTTGACCATCGTTAAGATCAAAGACATATTCATCAATAAATTCAGAGGAATTGGTTGAAATGTCATCATCCATATCAAAGGAAGTGCCGCCAAGGACACCCTGGGTGTTAAAGGCGCGAAGGCCTCCACTACTAGTTGAGGTGCCAAGACCTCCTTTATTTGTTGAGGTGCCAAGACCTCCCGAAGTATTGGTATTGGTGTAATTAGTTTTCTTCAGTCTCTTACCTCCCTGGTTCCCACCGGAATGAGGGTGGGGGTGAGTGACGTCCTCCAAAGGGAGTGGACGTTTGGGACCCATTAGCTCAGATAGGCTCTCCATCATGCAGGACTTAACCTCCATGTGGAGCATAGCTTTGAAAGATCCATCACCCAAGCCTGGAGTAGGGGCTGCGGCCCCATCAGAATCAGATTCTGACATTTTGAGAAAGGGACAGGCAGGGAAGATAGAAGTCACTTAGAAAGTAGGTGTTAGCTAAGTGTTAACGTTCTACAGCAAGGGTGATATTCCTTGTTTCCCTTAGATTACCATTTGTTTATGGTGAATATAAAAAAATGAGGCTTTTAAGGGTTAAAACGCGTGTCTCCGATGAAAGCAGCTGGTTTCTGTCGAGGCAAACCGTTTCAGCGCGAGTCTGCTCGGCCGTCGTCATGGCAACGCTGAGCGAGTGGAGGGGGTCGAGGAAAGGCCCTGTGCAACAATAACGCGCAGCGCGTGTGTTGCCAGCGGCCTTTCCTCTAAAGCGGCGAGGGTAAGGTTTTGGGAAATGGTTCCCGTCGGGAGTTAGGGAAGGCTCCGCTCGCACGCTGTGCTCTGCAGAGAGAAGCGTTCCCAGGAGGAGAAGCGGTAAGGGCGTGAAGGAGAGGCACGCCGAGGGTTATCCCCGTTCGTTGTTGGGGGGGGGGGGGGTGTTTTGTAAGGGATTAAGGCTTTAGCCGTTCCGCTCGCCCCAGCAGCGTGAGGAGAGGCGAGGGACTTTAACATGAGGAGCGCTCATCGCGCAGGGGATTGTTGACCGTGATTCCGGTTGCGCATCCAAGGGAGAGGGAGTGGGAGGAAAGGAGATCACCATAAATAGGAGATCGGTGGGGACGGGTAGCGGAAAGGGTGGGGGTAACCACGCTTCAAAAGTAACACACTCCCATAAAACAGTACATGCTAGGTAAAAACGTTAGAAATATCGCTAGCTGAATGTACACAAACAGTCTATCTGCTATAGAAAACATTAAAAATAGCCAATAATTAAGGGTATTTAACAGAATATCTCTTATAAGCCATATTAGCAAGAAGAAGGAGAAGTCAACTTATCTGTCTTGGAGCCGCATTTAAAAGAGGCAGATTATTGCTGTCTCATGGGCTTTATGTGTTGCCATTGTTCTCTTTAGAGCTTAGTCTATTGTGATGTAGGCGGCTGCTTGGGGCTGCAAATAAAAGACTTTGCATAATGTAGCCTCCGTGTCTTGTTATGAAATTGGAAATTACAGAGACAAACACAGATTTGTGGTTTGTAATAGTAGTCCAGTGAATCTATTAGGCAGAGACATCCTATGTAAAATGAATTGTAGAATATATTGTTCTCCTGATGGAGTTGAGTTACAAACAATGGAGGAAGATGATTTATACAGAATGACAATGATGATGATGGAAGCAGAAGAAACAAAATTGTTTCCTGCATTTGAAGAAAAGGATTTACCTGAAGAGCTCAAGGAAACAGTGAAATCTGATATATGGGATTTTACTGGGAACGAAATGGGTCTAATGAAAAACGTAGATCCAGTAAAAATTACATTGAAACAGGGAATAGAATTTCCTAACATTCCACAGTATAAAATGAAAGCAGAAACAATTGAAGGTATTACACCTATAATTGAAAAATTAATCAAACAAGGTGTATTAAAAGAAATGGAGAGCAGTCCTTGTAATTCACCAATTATGGGAGTTAAAAAGTCAAATGGAACATTTAGAATCGTACAAGATTTGAGAAAGGTTAATCAAATTGTCGTTCCATGTTGTCCTGTGGTTCCAAATCCAGCAGTAATTCTATATCAGATTCCACATGATGCTGAATGGTATACAGTCATTGATCTTTGCAATGCATTTTTTACTGTCCCCTTACATCCAGACAGTTATGAAATCTTTGCTTTCAGATTCCAAGGTAAGACCCTCGGATGGTCAAGAATCCCACAGGGCTATACAGAAAGTCCTTCAATCTTTAATGAACTGTTAAAAAGATCATTAGAAGACCTAGACTTACCTGGTAGGTCTACGTTAGTGCAGTATATTGATGATCTGTTGATAGCTGCAAAGACAAGAGAAAATTGTGTGACAGACACAATAATTCTGTTAAATCGCCTTGCAGAAGAAGGACATAAAGTGTCCCCAGCAAAACTACAGTTTTGCAAACAAGAAGTAAAATATCTTGGTCACAGAATTGCAAAGGGAAAAAGACAAGTAACAATAGAGAGAATAAAAATGATTCAAGCAATGTTACCACCAAGAACACAAAGACAGGTCAGAATGTTCTTGGGAATGGTTGGTTACTGTCGACAATGGATAAGTGGATTTTCAGTAATTGCAAAACCACTACAAAGACTGACAAAGTCAGATGTAAAAGATCCAATTATTCTCAATGATGCTGAGATGGATTCTTTTGAAAACCTGAAAAAGAGCTTATGTCAAGCTCCTGCTTTAGGTATGCCAAATTATGAGAAAGATTTTGAACTGTATTGCAGTGAGAGAGAAGGATGTGCATTATCTGTGTTGATTCAGAGACACGGAAATCTAAAGAAACCTATTGCATACTTCTCTGCAGTTCTTGATCCAATTGCAAAAGCATTACCAGGTTGCTTAAAAGCAGTTGCAGCTACAAGTATTAGTCTCGAACAAAGTGAGGGGATCATTATGGGATTTCCTGTGAAAGTTTTTGTGCCTCATTCAGTAGAAATATTACTGACAAGAGGTAAGACTCAGCATTTAACAAGTAGCAGATTGACAAAGTATGAGAAAATCATACTAGGAGCAGATAATGTTTCGATTTCAAGATGTTTGAATCTGAATCCTTCTACATTACTGCCTGATTCTGAAATTGTTGATGACATTGAAACAGAACATGAATGTTTAGATGTCATGGAATTCTGCACTAAACCAAGAAAAGACATCAAAGACAGACCTTTGTCTGAATCGGATTTTGTCTACTTTGTAGATGGCTCATGCTTAAGATCCGAAGGAGGTGTCTTGAAAGCTTCATATTCAGTTTGTACAGTTAAAGATGTCGAAGAAGCATCATGTCTTGAAGGAGTTCGTTCAGCACAAGTGGCTGAATTAATTGCTTTGATTCGTGCATGTGAAATATCAAAAGATATAAGAGTTACCATCATTACTGATAGTCAGTATGGGTATGGAGTTGTACATGATTATGGACAACTCTGGTCACAGAGAGGATACATGACATCAGCAGGATCACCAATTAAAAATGCAGTTTTCATTAGGAGATTAATTGAAGCAATACAATTGCCGAAAGAAATCGCCATTGTTAAGTGTGCAGCGCACACTAGAGGAATTGATTATATTTCCAAGGGAAATGCCTTCGAAGATGAAACGGCTAAATACTGCGCAAGAAAAAATTATTCATACAATCGGGAAAGGAGTAAAGAAACTGATTCAAATTCATTAATGCTAACAACAGTTGTAGAAACATGGCATGAGATTAGAGATTTACAAAATGAAGCAGAAGATGAAGAAAAAGACTTGTGGTTAAGATCAGATTGTAGACCACGTGAAGAAGATGGAGTGTGGGTTTACAAAGATGGCAGAGTAGTCTTACCAAATTGCTTGATTGCTGACATGGCTAGATTATATCATGGTCCAGCACATCTAGGAAGAGATTCTATGGTTAGACTTTTCAGAGAAACATGGTTCAATACTAAGTTCAGAACTATTGCAGAATCTTTTTGTCAAAGGTGTTTGTCATGTCAACAAATGAATCCAAACAGAAAATCAGTGGTGGGGACAGGAATAATTGGTCGAGAGGGTGGTCCCTTTACCAGGTTACAAATGGATTTCATCGAAATGCCTTTACACAATTGTTTGAAATATATACTTGTAATTGTTTGCTTATTTTCAAGATGGGTAGAGGCTTTCCCTACACGACATTGTGATTCAATTACAGTAGCAAAACTAATGCTCAGAGAAATCATCCCAAGGTACGGTTTTCCAGTCACTATTGAGAGTGATGGAGGAAGCCATTTTGATAACAAACTGATGAAGTTAATTTGCGAAGCTTTGAGCATTGAGCAGAAAATACACTGTGCATACAGACCAGAGGCATCTGGGGTGGTTGAACAAATTAATGGAACAATTAAAAACAGAATTGGAAAAATGTGTCTTGAAACAGGTGTAAAGTGGACTGATGCTCTTCCACTTGTTTTGATGTCATTAAGAAGTACACCAGATAAAAAGACAGGTTTGAGTCCTCATGAAATTTTAATGGGAAGAGTTATGAGACAAGCTTTTGTACCTGTAGGTAAACTGTTGAGCATAAATGACAGTGCTATTTTGGATTACTGTAAAAGGTTATCTGATATGGTAACTTCTGTGTCTAATCAGGTGGGAACTGAAGCACAATCAAATGAAAAGGTTTTGACACATGATCTGAGACCTGGCGATTGGGTCAGAACAAAAGTACATCGGAGAAGGAATTGTCTAGCTCCTAGATGGCAGAAGCCTAGACAAATAATTTTGATCACTACTAATGCTGTAAAGTGCAGAGGATTGAAACGCTGGATTCATCCTAGTCATACTATTCCAGTACCAACTCCTGAGAGTTCTGATGTTGAAAGTGATACCACAGATGATTCTGATTCTGAAGCAGAAGGCGAAACAGAAGGTGAAATAAATCCAGATTCTGAAGATCGACAAGAAAGTCGACATCTGGAAACTGTACCAGTGAATGAAAAATTGACAAGAAAAGACTTGGAAATCATTGAAATAGATTCTGAAGGTGAAGAGAATCTGTTAAAGGGAAAGATAACTGAGGATTCGGTTGTCTCTATCGAAGACAAAGAAGCAGAACAAAAAGAAGTTTCAGACCAGGAGAGTATCGAAAGGCAGAGAACAAGCTCTGGAATAAGGAACAGAAATCCGAAATCTGGGAAGTTGGGGGTAATTGAAGAAGAGGAGGAAGACGAATTACCGAGTACCAGTAATGGAAAACAAAGTGAAGTTCCTGAAGGAGTGAAATTGCCGAATAGAGAAGTTCCTGAGTCAATTGAAATTTCAGACTACGAAACTGAAGAAAGTGACGTGGATGGTGAAAGTGAAAACAGAAAGAAAAGGACTTGGAAGTCAGAATCAAATAATTCTGAACCAAGGAAGAAGTACGTGAGAAAAGCAGACTACTGGCCTGGTGGAAGATTGAGAGTCAGGTTGATCAAGAAACCAAAAGAACAAGTCGAAGAAATCAGTAGTCAAAAGAGTCCTGGAAAAGAAGTTGGAGTTGGAAGGAAAATTGAAGTGGTATCGAGAAAAGGAAAAAGAATAGTAAGACCAAACCAAAAATACAAGTCTCCTGAGTGGACTTATTTAGTAATTCCACCCGTTATTGACATATATGGTAGTAGTGAAGAAGAAAACGAAATCCAAGAAATTAGTGACAATGATTGAAGTACAGAAATATTAAATTGGCAAGAGGCTGAAGAAAATTTGTTAGTTGACACAAGGTCGAAGAAAAACTGTTTAGTTGAAGAAAACGTATGTATGACATAAGGTCGAAGAAATCTTGTTTAGGGTTTTAAAAAAAAAAAAATATATATATTTTAAAAGGGGGGTGTAAATATAAATTTAGATTTTAAAAATTTTGTTTTATTTTATTTTATTTTGAGGCTAAACTAACCAAAAATGCCTTATGTTAAGGAGAGCACTTCAAAGTGTTCTGTTTTTAAGAGATGCTGTAAGATGACTCTGGTGTGTCTGCTCATTTTAATTCTGCTCTGGTTGGTTTTAGCTGTGATTATCCCTTTGGAGATGAACAGAGAATTACACAAAGTTAACATAACAAGCAAAGCTCTGGTTAGCCAAACTAAACATAGTGCGTCTGCAAAAGTTATTGATCATCAGCCTAACATTCATCAAGATAAATCAATTAGTGATTTTTCAAGTAATACATTCACAAAGCTATTGAGTGAATATGTTAAGGTAATGGATGCAAAAGACTGCTACGTCTGCGTTAAGTTACCTGCTTCTGTTTCTGAGGGAGTAACATATAATATGCTTCCTCTCACTTATGGTGTAACATGTAGTGTGTTAACTAGCTTATTTTATCAAACTGGACGCTTAGAATATTACTATTCAGATTTTGACGAGATTTTTGCAAATATTAAGATTGAAAACGCTTTAAATAAGCATAAGAAAGCAAAGCAAATGAGAGAATTTTTCCTAGTTACTAACGAACTCACTTATGAGTATGCTTATAAAAATAATCTAACTTGTAAATTAAGTGCTGAAGGAAAGACATTTTTGAATATGGTTGAGGAGAGAAGAGCAATTTATAAGAGGAATGAATTAGTCAAGCAGACTAAGTCTAGATTCTGGCAGAAAGAGGATGAAAAGTTAAATGGCAAAATGCTTGAAAATATTGCAATTCACATAGACAAACCAGTTAGTGGAAAGCTTTGCATTAGGAGAGATAACACACTTTTTGATAATTACTTTGTAGGTGCAAGTAACTGTGAAGATACTTATCAGATTTTGGGAGGTTGGGGATTCAAAGGTGGAAAGGATCCAATCTTTCCTGGGATTTATTTTGTTTGTGGTGACAAAGCCTACTACAACCTTCCAGACCACTGGTATGGAACTTGTTATGTGGGAATTGTTTTTCCTAAAGTGTTTCATGTTGACAGAGATTCAGAAGGATTGTTTAAAATTCATAATTATGTAAATAGAGTTAAAAGAGAAACTTTTACTGAAGTTCTGGGAGATATTTTTCAAGCAGTAATACCTTTTGTTGGTATAACCCTAAATGCAGGGAGAATCAGAAAATTGTCCACTATAGTTGATAGATTATCAACTGACACAGCTGATGGGTTTCAATTAGTGAATGTTGAAGTTATTGCAATTAAATCTATGGTAATTCAAGATCGCCTTGCTTTAGACATACTCCTAGCAAAAGAGGGAGGAGTCTGTGGCATTTTACATGTACAACATTGTTGCACATATATACCTGACGAAAGTAAGAATATTGAAATGTACATCAAGAATATTACACAAATGCATTCAGAGATAATTCCTTTAGAAGAAGATGATTTTACAGGGAAACTTTCAAAAAGGTTCCAAGCAATTAAAAACTGGTTTCACGATATTGGAAGTTCAATTCTTGGCAAGATTTTGGCACCTTTGATTATAATAGTATTCATTTTTATTTTGACCAAATTAGGTTGTTTGTTACATAAAAGAAAGAAACAGTTGAAAGAGAAGAAAAGAATCTATAAACTTAGAAAAGAAGAAGAAAGGGAGATCGAATTACAGGAGTTACATAGAGAGCGTTATGCTAATTCCAAAGATTATGCAGAAACAGACTTTTAGGATTACTGATACAAATGAATTTGAATCGATTTCTCGGAAGTTTAAATTACCAAAATTTTGGGTGCTGGTGTGGTGATTTGTTAATCACCAGATGAGGGAGTTGATGGAGCGAGATAGAAAACAAAATTTTGTTTAAACTCGTGAAGTCACATTTCCATAACATGAATAATAATATTAATGATTTGTGATATGTCGTGCTAATACAACTTAGATTAAACTTTACACATGGGGGGACTAACATGTGTGCTCATAAACGTGCATAATTGTTGCATCTTTTTGTTCGTGCAAAATAATAAAATAATTTATTGTTTTCGTTTTTGTCACTACTAACTGCTGCAAACTTAAAAGAAGCATGTGCTTGTTTTGCTTTTCCTTGTCTGTGTGATGTCATTTCTACTATTCTAGGTGCACATAAGTCTCATGGATTAATGAAGACTGGTAGATATAAATGCTGCTTTATTTGTTTGCATTTGCTAGGTAACATTTGATTAATCGGGTGGGTTAATTAATTAGTAAATCCTGGGGTGAATACAGAATCTACATTATTTCTTACATTAATACTTTTCTTGTGTTTGTTTTATACTAGAAAGCATAAGTTGCCTGCTTTTGGGCCTAGTTTGCTCGAGTTGCTAAAAGCTGAATTTTACTTCTGCAAAAGTCACGAGACGCCCATTCTGAAATAAAGTGTTCGTCAAAAGCTGCATTCACAAAGCAAAAACTGACGTGCTATCATCATTCTGTCGGACGTGGCCAAGGTCGAAAAAGAACATTTTGTCAGCCCTTAACTTGGCATCCGCGGAAGTCAATTGGAAGCAGTGAGAACATTATTGTACATTTGTTGCAAACCTAGGAAGCTCCTGGTTGCATTCGGAAAGGACAATGGTCCTTAAGAAAAGTGACCTAATGGAAGATTTGAAATGTGGGTGACATGTCACTTGTCACTCTCAGCCAATGGGACGTCGAAGATTTCTGAAAACTTTCCTTTGCGTAGTTTAGTTAGTGTAGAAAGGTATAAAAAGTCATGCCCCTAGGGATGGGCTGGCTGCTGCTTTCTGACTTTCCGATGAGGGTGAAGTGCTGTCGGACATTGCGTGGAGCACGTAAGAATCCTCAAAGAACTTTACTTTAATTTCTATCTATTTAGCTCAGTTAGGGACTTAGGTTTTAGAAATGCTAAACTTTAAATACTCACTTTAACTTTGATTCACTTGCTTAAATTGTATTTTTCTCACGTTTCTTTACAATCATGCTTGCTTTAATGCTAATAAATTACTTTTATAAAACTATCAATTGAAATACTATAATTTAGTAAATAAAATCTTACTTTTGACAAACAAGCTGGTCTTGATTATTCAGAAGTGTAGGTTACTATTAGCTAGATCACGTCGCCAATGGTGGTCGTTTAAATAGTTAGGATTTGTTACAATGACAATATTCTTTCCGCTAATGTTTAATATTGTATATAGTTTGTAAATTAGGTGTATATAGATTTAATCCGACCACCTGATTCAGTAGGCCCAAAATATGTCAGGTTTATAAATGGGTCCTTAGTTTAGTATAGAATTTTGTTTATAGGTTATGAAGTTGGGTAGCGTTGTTTATGATATATTTTCTATAGGCCGCTGGATCACATGCAACACAGCGCAGCCTCACGGGAATGAGCTGTGTTGTGTGACATTTTTGTAGATCTCCCTCCTAATCCCTACTTGTGAGTTGCACTGTGTTTTTAGGTATTTTAGCAAACCTCTGGGCCATATTATCAAGACCGGCGATACAAATTATTGCCTCTTTTGCAGGCAGGAAACTGCAGCTAAAGCGGCGATAAGGGGCTTGATAATATGCCCTTCTGAATCCCCATAGAAGCCCATGTTGTGGTTTTAACATGGGCTTCTATGGGAATTCACAAGGGCATATTATCAAGTCCATTATCGCCTTTTTAGCGGCAGTATCCTGCCGCTAAAGCGGCGATAATTCTATCGCAGGTCTTGATAATATGGCTCCTAGTTCTTATATGGATTGGAATTACGATTTATGTAGAATTTATCACATTTCAGCAAGTCAAGCCGTCAGATATACTGGGGATCAGGTTTACTAATTACCAGAGCAAACAGATTTTGGTACAGGAAACATCAAGAGCCACATGTCAAGTCAAGTCAAGAAATACTTTATTCGGTTCAATTTACAAAAACCATAAAAGTACACAAACATGAAGAAATGGTCCACAAGTCAACAGTGATAAAATACAGCATAAAATGGAAGGGAGTACCCATTAAGATATGCAGCACATGGTGAAAAGAGTTTAAAAACAACAGTATATACAACAATCAATAAAAAAACTCATTATGAGAAATTGTACATTTGCAAAGACTTGATTCAAGTAACAATGGTCGACATTTATAAGGAGTCATCTAGGACCAAGTGAGCCACATGTTATTCCCCATTATTAGGGGAAATATTGGAATAGGCTCTATGTATTGCAACTGCTAAAGTTTGAATTCTAGGGTATCACATTTTTGCCAGGTGCAATCAATATTGCAGCTCTCTTCAAGACGCGTCTAATGGGAGTCATATTCTCTTATTAAGTGAGGCCACTTAATTCCAGTGAGGGCAGTAATCGCATGTAACAGCATATAATAGCAAATTTCCTTGTTGCATGAAAATCCGTACACATATATTGGTTACCTTTTCACTAGATGAAATCTTAAATTTATGAGAATTATGTTGGTCATTAAAAGGAAAACATTGAAGGCATACCATAATTTCTGTGAATTACAGAGTCCGGAATACGGAGATTTGTAGTACAAAACCTTTAGGGCAGAAGGGGCTTGTAATTTCTAGTACTAAAGAATCCTAAAATGTATAAATCTTGCAGGATAGTGTGTTGTTACATACATTTCTTTATAAATAGTGAGGGGACCTGTATCAGATTTGAAAAAATCAGTTTAATGCTCTTGCAACAGGCACATTAACCTACTCAGCTACCTCAGCAGATACATTATAAATAAGAATGTTATGGCCCGCTTCTTTGTTTTGCCTACTATGCACCAGGGTCTTAGCAACACAGACGTTTTCTTGCATGTATCAAGAGCAAACAGGTAACTGCTCCCCATCACTCAGCCTCCCGGACTAAGGTCAATGCCCCCCTGGGGTACTAGAAGGCGCCTAACTCTCTTTACTTACTATTATATCTGCATTTCTCGTTTCACCGTTCCAGTTATTTTAATATCATACCTTTCAGAATAAATAAAAATTCGGCAATTATACTGATTTTTTATATTTTATTCATAATTCACAGGCCCCCACGTAGCTTTAGAAGTGCCTCCTTGTCTCCAGGTGACAAACCTAGGGGCATATCTGCAAGGGCCTGCGATAATTATCGCTCAGAGCTCTTAGCGCAAGGATAATTATCGCAGGCTAACGCTGGATTCTATTGCGGAGATAGCGTGCTATCAGCAACGCCTGTCTCCCAAGCGTTAGAAATCCATGCGTTAGCCACAAAACAGTGCGATTATCGCTGGTATTTCAGCAATAATCGCACTGAGACCAGCGATACCTTAATGATAGGACAGGGTGGATTTAGCCATGTAATCCACCTCCCATTGGATTACATGGCTGAGTCAGAATAAAAGCAGGTGTAAGAAAAGTAGCGCTAACCGCAGTTAGCGCTACTTTTCTTATCGCTCCGCATGTTAGTGTACACCTTGATAATTGGAGAAATGTTGGTTAGCGACATTTCTCCAGTTATTTTGGTGAGGAACGCCCACTTTGCATCTCATTAGAGATGCAAAGCTGGGCATTCAGGAAACAGGCGCTAAGGCATGGATTCACTCGTTAGCCTGTCCATGCTGATAGGGGGATAAAAGCGACGCTAAAGCTGCGATAATTTTATCACATCGCCTTGCTGATTTGCCCCCTAGTTTTTAGAGAGAGAGGACGGCCGATGATGGTGTGTGAGGACAGCCCTTCATTTTTTGTGAGATGCCAGCGTCCACATGTAGTTTCGGTTACATGTAGTTTTGGTCACTTATTTCTCGTTACCAACTTCTTTTTGTGTATTCATGATAGGTTGGAGGTCAGCTTGCTCCAAGTTGCCCGTGCCTCTACTTCCCTCCCCCAGTAGTTCCTAGGGTTAGTGGGTTGCATGCTATAACTCCTGCCAGAGTGTGAAAAGCACGTATCTGCTTCAGGGAATCATGGAAACCGCTGCCTGATATGGATCTGTTCATACCTGTCAAGTTGCCCAATGCTATATGGAACACGTTCAGCCTACTTTGACTTTTTAACAGCAGCAATTTCATGCTGAGCTTTGAGCTAACATTTACAATGTAAGCAGCCAAAATACACACCCCAGGATACGTATTGTAGTGGCTCAAAGCTAGACCTGGTTGAAAGCGCCATGCCTAAGTTAGGGCAACGAGATACCTGTGCCATTGTGTGTGATAGCGTCTAACAACTCTTGTGACCTTGCTCAACCGGCACTCACTGGCTAAGAGAAATGGTTGAAAATCTGCAGACTGCGTCAGTGTGCAAACTCCCCTCACACAGACCATTTAAGCAGTATTGTTTACATGTTCTGTGCAAAGGGAATTTGCACAGCAACAGTGCTCATGGTGGGCAGGCCCACTTAGTCAGCGATGTGGCAAGCGCAAGGTAAGTGGTTTTATTTATTTACCTCTCACTATCCCGTCGTATGTCGAATTGCACTGTCCCCCACCTCACCCTGCTCCTGCCCTATCTCACCGCCTCACCGCCCCACCACACTTACCTATGCGAGCCTAGACTGTTGGTGCCAGATTGGAACAATTTGCAGTCTTTCCCCTGTGCTGCATGCAGACGCTCTGCCTTGGATTTTCATAGCTAATTGTGTAGGGCCATAGAAAAGTTCCATAAACAGACTAGAAAAGTGACAAATTCAGCTCCCTGATAAGAAGCTACACCCCCCTGCATACAATGTGCATGTTGAACCCAAAATGTCTTCACAGGATTAGCGGATTACTAAATTTTGCGCTACTATATAGTGGATGTGTACAAAAACACTAAGAGCATATAGTTGCAACTGGCCCCATCTCATTGCATGATGACTTCAGCCAGGCCTGCCATTTTAGCCAACTACCCTGTGCATGCTATTATTGCTGTACCTATGCTTATAAAATTAAAAAGAATTAAACTACAAGCTCCAGAATGCAACATGCTCTAAGCTAAAAATAAATGGACATGGTACAACTTGAGAGCACATATATGAGAATAATGAAAACATCCAGAAGGGCAATAGAGAAGTAAGGGTTCAACAGTGCATCAAATGATAGTATTCCATAGCAGTGGTGCTGGAGCAATTTTCAGAGTAGGGGTGCTGCCATCAATGTTACATCATTGAAGTTCTAGGGATTGTGAAAAATCCAAGCACCACACAATGAACAAGTATACCAAATGAGTCACAGCCATTCAACAGGAGAAGGGTAAGGGTGTTTAATATTAGTCTGTGGTCCAATTTGGAGCACACTGTTGCAAATATGTTACTAAAGCATGGTGCGGTAGTGCACTGCCGTAAACAGACAGCACATTTTCCATTGAAATGGCCACAAAATTTGCACTGGAACGCAGATATACCGGTAGAACTATATATCAACCAAACAAAACGTTATATTTATAATGTGTGCATCACCAAGTAAAGTGCCTTGATTTGTTTTAATCCTATTAAAATCTGTGTTTTCATTATACTTCTGAATTACAAGAATAATTTGCTTTTTTTGTGCTTTTGTAACTACTGATATATTTTGAAATATTTGTACAATTCATTAGAATTTGTTGTATGTTAGAAAGAAACCTGTCATACAACAGACTTTCTTTCTCTTTATCTTCAGCCAGATTATCAGACAGGTCACCTGGTAAAATTCTCTAACACTGCAGTCAGAGAAAAATAAGTGAACACCAATCTCCATGTTGAACATGTTGAAAGAATAAGCAGCATTTTGTCAGGAGACCTAGCCAGGCATCTCACTTCTGTTTCTGAAAGAACAGCAAATGTAACAAGATAAAAACAAAATTTAAAGGCATCTCTCTTTCTCATTCGCCTTCTGAACTCCAGCATGTTTATTTTGGGCGTGTGTGCTGCAGGCTTCACAAACCTCTACTTCCAATGCATTTGCTCCATAGCAATGAAATGGAAATGCATGTTTCCAACAGCAATGCAATTATGAGAGTTCTTTTTTCTAAAATGAAGGTAGGAGAAGGTAAGAGCTAGAGCTAGTGTTACACCATAGCCCCACCCAATTTCAAAGTTCCACACCTTTTTGTAGTTTAACCACATCTTTAGACGTTTTATTCTTCCTTCTATCCCCTTCATTTTTCTCAAATACGGCAGTTAAAGACAACAGAAAATTACTGGGATGGAGAAGAAATGCAAAGATAGCATCATATGTTCATGTGGAAATATGAAAAACTTTGCAAAAATTGTTTTAAAATCATGTCGTGGTCTAAGCTGAATGTCCTGCTTGTGTCTTTGCTGTGCCACTCTGGGGAAGTGCTACTTTGTTTTACAATCCACAATAAAACCAGGAAAGTATGCTGGAATCAGAGTGATGATGAGACACAGTGGGACATGAATCTACATTACTGGTGGGTATCTCTGCACCAACTTCCTACCTTCACAGGTTTTTTCTCTCTGAAATTGGGAATAACTACCCTGATCCGGAGTTACTAGCAATTTTTCTCTATTTCGGTGAAAAAAATAGCTTGTTTTATCTGCTCTGAGGAGTTGGAAAGTGTCACCAGGAGGGCCGGTGGGGGACTGAAGTAGGGGGACAGGGGGGCAAAGCACAATTGCGTCTGTCTGGGAAACGCATTGTCTGCCCACCATGGCCTGCTTTAGTGAGGAGGTGAAAACCGGGCAATGACACTGACCGAATCTCCTGCTTCTCCAGCAACTGTGACAGGCCCAAGTGTCAACAAGCCTGGAATTATAGGGCCTGGAGTTGTTGTTCCTGTAATTCTAGGCCTGGAAACACTTATAATTGCGACTTGCAATATTTCACATGAAGGTATCCCTACAGATGAAAAGCCCTACCTCATTTGGGGGGCCTAAATAGTAAAAGTAAAAATTGTGCAACAGCCCTTTTATAATTAATGCACACCGTACCCAACTGCATCAATAGGTAATAGAGTCTAAACATGGGGCCATACTAGGTAAAGTTGGAGGGGTCGGGCAGTGAGGGGAGAAAAAGAGAAGGATGGAGGGACTTATTTATGAGGCCCTTATGCCGCCATTGTGTCACCGTTTGTGACACTGCGGCAGTGTAAAAATGCACTACTCTGCGTCATATTTACAAAGAGACGCATCTAGCAGATATGTCACTTTGTAAACCCCAGCGCTATATTATACCTGCGTCAGGTTTATTGTATGCATGATAGGCGTTCCAACACAGGAAAGCCACGTAGAAGTGATGCAGTGAAATCTATGAGATTTCACTGAGCCACTTTTAGGGCGTCACCACATCAAATCCTTGCTCCTGCCTGAAGCCTCAACATCGTGAGGAGTGATGCAGAGCTTTTCACACGTGGCTTCCCCATGTGAAAAGTCACATTGCTGGAGTTGAGTCTATTTTCAGACACACTCCAGCAATGCGCCAATTTTGCACCTACCTAAACGTCAGAAACACTGACTTATCTGTAAATCTTTGCAACACGGAGTGCCATACAGTAATACGACGTATCCATGGTGTCGCAAGAAGGGCACACTGAAAAGTGTTGCATCGCTGTTTTATCGCAGCGATGCGAAGCGTTTCATAAATGAGTCCCGCAATATTTTGGGTGGTGTGCCAAATCTTCCATTAGTGCACGTATATTCCTGGAATGATTGTATTCAAGACCTGGATGGTAAAAACTGAACCAATTGAGTGAGTACCATATAATTAAATGGGCTGCACTCTCACAGTCCCATGAAAAATCATTGATCTCTATGAATGTCACCACCAAAGGCTTCGTCACCCCTCTCCTTTCATTAAGCACCACCTGGCTTTTGTGCTCTTAGCACCAGGATTATAACAGATTCTACCAACAGGCTGCATCATCCTGTTGCACAACAGAATACAAAATAAGAAAGAGTGGATGCAACAAAGGCCCTGATACTAGAAGTGTAAGTAATTGCCGTTTCATGATTTCAATTGTTTGAGTAACTGATTTTAAAGTACATCACAGTCAATGTAGTCCATGTAGTCCATGTAGTCTACTTCACCTGCACTGTAGGTTACCACGCCCATTTAATTGCTTCAAAGAGGTGCTATCTCCTGAAGCTTCTAAATATTTTAGAGGATAACCTTGCCAGTATTCAAGTGTAAGACAGGTTTGAGACATGGGCAATCTTTGTTTTTATCAATTATTTGATGGTCTCATCAGTTCCCCTATCTTTTCTTCATCCAATTCCATACACTTATATATTAAACTTCACCCCCTTAATCTGTTTGGATTCATTCATCTCCTCTTGATGAGCTCACTTCTAATATAAAATCCACTCCCAGAAAACCAAAACTCTTTAAGTTTCACCACACAAGAAACATTAGCTTGGACATCGTGGGTCAGGCTCTCCCAGTGTTTGATGTACTACATGATTCCACTATTTTGCAACTCCTGGCCTGTTTTAAACAAAACATAGTAATACCTGCTTCCTGACACCATGCTAAAATAGCAAAGTCACTGAATAAAAATGTTTTTTCTGAAGAACACCATTTTCTGAGATGCCAGAGAAGACCTCCAGAGAAAGTTTAATCTCGCCACAAACTATACTGCATATTTTAGGCTTAATAGAGACTTTATAAAGTTTTTTTGGTGCACAAAACCTCTAGTTCCTATCTTACATCACTAATGCATTAAATGTCATCACAGAACTCCAGAGTTCTGTAAGAAACAAGGAAATATTCAATTAACAGTTTGCAGTAAAACACCTCCCAGCGTCTTGGCGGCTATCTATTTGTAAAGATTAAAGGACAGATATATACATATAATTGTCAACACAAGAGGGTGAGACAAATAATTGCCAAGAACTGGCCCATTTTAAAATCTGATATGACCCTGGCACCTGAAATTGAGAACTCCCCTAGTATTACATGTAGGAGAGCTCCATCCATGAGGGATGCTTTAGACAGATCTATGCCTGAGACTCAGATTAAAAATGACTGGTTATCAAACAGAAAGGGATTCTTCAATTGCAGATCTTGCAGAGCTTGCAAATTTGGAATTAATATGAGGAAAGTACAGGATGCTTTCTCTTTAGAATTGTACAAACTTAAAGGATTCTTCACATGTAAAACAGAATTTGCTGTTTACATCTTAGAATGCACTTGCAAATTGAAATACATAGGCAGTACCAAATTACCTGTTTCTAATCGGATTTTACAGCACTTACGTGCTATTGTCAACTCAGACTCCAGTTACCCTGTGGCACGTCATTTCAAATTAGTACACAATAATAATCTTAAGGATTTAACTTATTTTGTAATTGATGCCGTGCTAAAAGATCTAAGAGGGGGAACCAGGGAAAAGAAGTTACGCCAACTGGAAAGTCAGTACATTATGCAGTTCGACACCAAATGCCTAATGGATTAAAAACAGGGGAGGACCTCTACAATTTTTTATATATATTTTTTTAATTATATAAATTGACTTTTTTGCTGCCAAATCACGTTTATTAGGACTAATGGATGTATTTGGGAGTATCTTGATTCTGATATCTCCACGAAGGGACAATGAAATATATGTTATTTATTTAAAATCAATTGTATTGAGTTTTTGTATTAACATTATACTAATTTTTAGCTCTATTTTATGCTGGATTTTAGCTGGTTTTACTTAATGTCATGAAAAGTCTGTTTCCCATATCTATACATTGGAGGGAGGAGTTTTGTGATGCTATGAGCAGTATATAATCACATGAGGGGTCACGGCATGTCATGTGATCAAGTCCGGGTTCACCGGACGAAACGCGCCATGTCTGCTTGCTGGAAATAAATCACTTAATTTGAAAACTTGCCGTGGTGGTCCATTTCCTGATTTGTGCCGTTTGGTACTGTGGAGTCAGGGATCGTGTATATATATATATATATATATATATATATATATTTTCTTGTACTCCGCCTGATGTGACCGCCGCCACATCCCTGTCCGTTTCCATCCAGACAGCTCACAAGGAAAAGCGAACAAGACAGACCCAAGTTTTCTGGTGCAAATCTAGTGTTTTATTTTAAATAAAACCCAGCAAGACCGCATGACGCGTTTCGCCTCCGACACGAGGCTTGATCACATATATATTCTTCAAAGTATTTTATTGGCTTGCGACATTCCAGCTGAGCTCCCAGTTCAACAGCTTCTTCAATTCATCTGCCCACATTCTCTACCAAGCCTGACATCATAATATTCCATGATGAAAGCGTAGCATATCTCTACACATCTCCCCCTTACATCACCTTGAAAAGGAAAATTTCATATTAATAAATAAAACCCTAGGAAAAACTATACAATACAATAACAAACTAAGATAACATACAAACATAATCATAGTAAACCAATAAAAAGAAACACAGTGTACCCACTCATACAGAAGGTGATTATGTTGAAATTTTAGAGGATTATAAAGTTACCTCCCACTAATTACAAAGTTACATCATAACTTTACAAACATCACCCATACTCCTAGTAGTTCCATTTTCCAAAATTACAACATTTTGTTTGACTTCCTTCACTTTACAAGGATCAGAATACTTACTTTCACCTTTATGAGCAAAACCCTTCCTTCTCACAACAACCCAATCTTCAGACACCAAACGAGAACTTTTTACACCTATTCTCTTATTGTAGTACGAAACATTCTTACTGTATGATCTCAATACATTTTTCTTTATTTCTTCATGATCTACCACAACCTCCACATCATTCTTCAACTCTAACGGACACTCCTTAGTATTTGGCACTCTCCCTTAGAGGGAAAAAAATGGTAAAACACCAGTTACAGTATGAGCAGTTATCCTATGTGACCAGATCATTCTTCTTAATTCCTTTTTCCATGACAATTGGTTAGCCAATGACAATTGCACATTCTCCATAATCAAATGATTCACTCTTTCCACTAAACCATTGGCTTGTGGAAGGAAAAGAGCTACTCTTTCATGGACAATTCCTAACCCAGTCAAATAAGTCACCATGTCCTTGGACTCAAATTGTACCCCATTATCAGACCTAATGGCCTTTGGTAAGCCTTCTTCCATAAAAGTCTCTTCCATGAAATCGATAACCACAGACGTGTTCACCTCTGGCACAGTCTTGATCACGAACCATTTGGAATGGTAATCCACTAATACTATAGTAAACCTGTGAGCAGTTCCAAACTTAGCAACAGGTCCTAAAAAATCAATCGCTACTTTTTTCCAAGGTTTACTAGGAAAACTTGACACCACTAATGGAGGTAGTCTAATTATTTTAGTTTTGTCACTATTAGCACAAGCCACACAATTCTTCACTCTTTCCTCCACATCATGATCGACACCTGGCCACCAAAACACCTCCGTCACTCTCCTCTTCCTGGCACTGCGTTCAAGATGACCCTCATGCATGATATCCAGAATTCTAGTTTGAATGCCAATGGGGGAACAAATAGATTTCTCCTTCTCAACTTACCACCAACGATACTTAACTCATCTTTGACCTTCAAGAATTAATGCATATCCATCCTCTGTGCATCACTGGCTTCTCATCCATCCACAATCTTATCCTCAAATTTTTTCATGATGTCATCATCCTCTCTAGCACCAGCCCATTCATCAGCAATAATGGATAATCCCCTTTCCATTGACAACACCTCACTGTATTCAACATGAGAAATAATTCCTTCCACTGGCATCCTAGATATTGTAGTGTTTTATCTAAGAACCTGAATCGATATTCCTATTTTATGCCCTTGTCCGGTTATAATCAATAATGTCCATACAACGGCATAATAATCATATCCATAATTCAGTCGTAGCACATGCTGTCACATTAAGCAAGGCTACTTCTCCGGCCCCCTAGTAAGCACACTGAGTTCTCTAAACAAAACCAAGCCTCCAGCAACCTGGGAAATCCCCCTTGCTTTTGTTTTGATTTCGTCCTAGAACTCCTGTAAAGCACTGTAAGAACGGCCAGTTCTTAGTGACATCTTTATTGACGTCTTATGTCCAACCTTACGTCAAACCCAGGCACCTTTCAGGTATAAATATACCAACGTTGCCTTAAGCAAACACACGGTGGTGATTCTGGAGCAGAGCAGCTATCTACTTGCCCGAGAGCCCAGCTGATGCGAGAGCCCACGGAAGCTGCCCCTCCTCATTGACGCACTGAGAGAGACGCTGTCTTTTCTCCTGCCGAGAAATCCAGCTCCGGTGTTTCCAGATACCTTCGCGGGTTACTGGGATATCGAGTCCTGAGAAAGGGATACAAGACCTCCTGCTTTCTATTACCCAGGTACGGAACTGACTAAACCCTTACAGAGAATTCTTGAGTCAGATTCTTGGCAAAACAAACTTAACTTAAACTGCTACTTACTTACTCCTTCCCACGTATTAGGTTTAGGTCAGGTATACCGGGGTAGGCGTATTTAGAAGCACCAGTTGAGTACGATTAGTCAATGTATATATGTATGTATATATTTTATCTATTTTAAAGTATCATATGAGAAACCATATCAATGCTTTTACAGGATTATTTTATAATCCTTCTTTTACTGTACGCACTTTACTTTACCATGAGTATTACAATCGTCGCAATTCATTTCTCTTGAATGAGGAAGAAGACTGCTCAATAAATAACACCTTTATTGAAAACGCCCGTCTCTCTTTTCTCTGCATTCTGGTGAAACTAAGTACGCACATTTGACTGAGTGAAATAGCTGTCTATTGTTTTCACACGACTCTAGAGATACACTCTTATTCAGGGAGAGCAAAGTTGTCATGTTTTATGGTTGTCAGAAGCTAATCCCTTCTTGTCTATCCAGGGAGGTTAAACTCCTCCTCGTTTATTCGAGAAAGTTTCTAGTGACCTCTGAGCTAGCTGGCAAACCTTAAGTCTGATATAATCAGTAGAGACCTAGATAACCTCAGTCCTACGTCTACACTGCTGAATATATATATATATATGCGCAGAGCCTATTGGGAATATAGGAACTACACTACATGGCGCCCAACGCTTGGTAAGGCGATAAATCTAACGCAAGACGTTAGAGTAACTCAGTCGTGCTTTTTCACAAAGACCCTTTTTCCCCGTAAATACTCCAAAAAAATGTCAGAAAGTGAAGAAGAGAGGGAGGCAGCTAGAATAGCAGCTCGACTCCTAGCGGATGACACTAGTCTCCTGCAGACCGACCCGAATGCAATAATCATTCCTGTCAACATAAGAAAAACTATAACTCTTAAACTTATAGAGAATGGACTAACATCGAGAGGTGGTATAGTCGTATTCGTAATTGAGGCACATGAATATCGGCAGACAGAGGTATTCTATTCATGGATAAACTTTCCAGCAGCGAATGCTGTCACACACGAATTCCACTATTACAAAATAGAGGAACCTCCGGATGAATACACTCCTTTCGAGGAGGTGGAAATCCCATTAAAATATCAAGAGCACCTGCTCTGGTTTAAAGGCGCCCTAAAACATAATCAGACCCTCCAGGATATCGCGATTTCGCGATTTGCCGCGAAATCGGCACCATTGTAAAAATGCAGCGATTTTTACAAAAGTGCCCGCGAAATCGGCACTTCTGTAGAAATCGCAGCATTTTTACAAAAGCCGCTGCCGCTATATCCTGGTATCCTGGGGGGTCTGCAAGCAGAAAACGATCTAAATCACAACCGCTTGCTCGGACGTCTCCATATTTGTTGTGCAGCCAGGCAGTGCCCAAAGGATGCGTGAAACGTCATGATTCGGACTTTACATGCTCCCTTCTGGACGTACTTCCTGCTCCCTTGTGAGGCACCCCAAAGCCTGTAGGTAGAGTAGGGCCTATATAAAACGTAAAAAATAAAGACTTAATAATAAATAAAACATGTTGCAGCACGCTGCTGCGCATCTCATTAGCTGTGCTATGGAAAACATTCAAAGGTGCTCGGGCGCCCCCTGACGGCTCAACACAAGAAAGGCCTCGGTTCCTCGGAGGGCTCGCCGCCGCACACAGGTGCATGGAGCAGTGATAAAGGCTGACACTGCAAGGGCACCTCAGGGAGGAGGGGGAGACGGGTGGGAGCACCCCGGGAGGCGGCCGGTGCAATGCAGGTGTCAGCAGCAATTACTGCTCCGCGCTTCTGATCAAGGCTCGCTGCTGACAGCTTACGCTTTCCATTATCTGCGGATCTGGAGCAGAGCAAAAGGCAATTTGCCGCGCTCGCAGGAAGCGGGGGCAGTGAAACCGTGAGCTCTGTGCCTGGTGGTTGTCCTTCGCTGACAAGGAACCACAGTAGGCATTTAAAGGGCACAAGAGAGTGAACAACCGAGACCCACAAGTTACTGACAGGGCGAAGACCACGTAGCTATACCTGACTGGGATGTCAGGAGAATTTAATTAGGCGGGGGCTTCTAAGTAGGCCCGGGCGAAATTTAAATAACCAAATAATTTTGGGAAATTTTGCTCTACGCCTCTTACTTTAAATTCCCAAAATCACGTCTTTATGCCACACCGTAGAATTATGCGGCATTCGCAGCAACATTTTACGAGCGCTCAGGAACAACGCGAAAAACATTGTGTTACTTGTGTTTCTCATGTTTCTTAAAATATTTTTTTTACAAAAATGTGTCCTCACATCAAAAACTGACGTGAGGATGCATTTCACACTAAAATATAACCATTAATAATGGATTTGTTATTACGCGTAATTTAATGTAATTTGATTTGAATTTTGCTTAGTTATGTGAAAGCAAATCATGTGAATTTCACAGACCGCTATTTCTAAATGGCCACTACGGCCCGTGCCTCTAGTTAGGACAACTCACCCATTCCTTCACGCACTCTCACTCACGCTAGATTCATTTTTTCATGCATTTGTGAGGTTTGAAACAAGTTTATTTCACGTTCACTGAAGTGAATTCCTTTTGGGCTCTGGGCATGTGCTTTTTTTTACATCCGTTTCCAGAATCTTTTCTTGAATTTATCTCCATCCCTCAATCTTATTTGCTGTATGCAGGTGAGTTTTGTAGATGTTCGGAATTGTGAAGCACACGCTCGAGGGAAACAAAGTGTCTACATTGTAAAGAAACCAAATATACATGGCTTCATGTTGTTAAATAACAAAAAAAACGAAGATATCTGTTTGTTGTAGGAAAAATGGCCACATAAAAATGCCGCAAAATTGTCGCTAAATTTCCATTTTTGTGCCGCTAAATTTCCATTTTTGTGCCGCTAAATTTGCTAATCCATGCCGCTATATCCTGGGGGGTCTGCATAATAATCACATCACCAGGCTCGGTCCACTAGGTAGACCAGGAGCAACGTGGCCGGTTCTAGCCAGCTACACACCACATCCAGACATTGAAAAAATGTCAATACCAGAACTTTTAGCACAGCTAAAACAACTGATTGAAATACATAGACAATTAGTCCAATATGTAATGCGGGCTTCAACAGTCCAACCAGCTATTAACATTCCACAGCTGACCCCTCATCAGGGGAACACAAACAAAATTACACCACAGAACATACAATCATGTCTGGGTAAAGTACCAATAAAACGGGAACAAATTCCATTCTGGTTAGCACAAAAAATCACTCAATAAGAGGCAGTATTTCCGGATACTACTCCTACTGAGAAACACAGAATTCTGACTATCTGTCTTCCAATGGGGATCGCACCACATGACACTTGGGGCACAGTCTTTGCTTCCATTTACACAAAAACACATGGTGTTCCGTCCATGGCGGTAAAACCCGATGTACTAAGACAGATTCAAAATGAATACGGTCCAGAACCTGCTTTAACTCTGGGTATGAAATTACTAAAAGAATTCAAGCAGGTCTCGGCTATATTATTAGCCAACATAAAAGGAGAAGCAGCATCTGTGGCGATCCGCCAGAAATTGAAAGAAACAGATTTAGCAGAACAGCCATTTGAACTTGCCAGAATCATAGAAAAATCCTATGAAGAACTAGGAAGAGATAGTTTGGGTGGGAAACCCGTAAAACCCCAACTAACTGAAAATACTGAAAAAATGTTCATTAAAAATAATCTAAACACTCCAAAATAGAGCTGGGATGGAAATAAACAATCCACTCCCAAAGAAAAAAGATTCCAGTCCAGAGGAAGGTCTCCTCGGCGGAGAGAAAGATCTCCGGACCAAGGACACAAGTCTCCCCAGAGGGAGCCCTCTGAGAAAAGATACAACCTTAGAAATAGTGATAATCTAAAGAAACCTGACAGATATCAAGATATTGATACACGTCCCTCTCGATCTTTTCAGACTTTCTCGCAGAAATCGGAAAGAAGAGGACGGTCAGAACAAAGGGAAGAGCACGTCAAGTCCAAAGACAAAGAACCTGCTCATCCAAGTAAAAAATTACCATTTCCAAGAAAGAAGGTAGCCAGCATTAAAATAGTCAAACATGCCGAGGATACTGAGGACACAGCTGAAAAACGGAGAGTGGGCCCAGACAGTGCTAGACAGCGCAGCAGAAGTGACCATAGCTCGCAAGATCCTGATGAATCATCTGGAGACAGTGGACACGAATGAATACATTCAAGTGGAAACTGAAGACAGCAGAGTTAGCAAACCTCATAAAATATACGAGATAACATTACGTATAGAGGGAGATAAGACTAGGAAAGTAAGGGGTCTATTTTGGGATAACCTTTCCAAAGGCTATGGCATCCTTTTAGCTGAAAAGGACTGGCCACCAAAGTTTGTCAGGGAGTGCCCTCATGGCGAAGAAATGATTATGCCTGCCTTCTCAAATCACATTCCAATTCACAAAAAATATACACTTGCAAGAAAGTGGGCAGTAGCCCAAGCTCCTGCATTATATAAAAATCATGTAGGATGGGACGAGGACTCTGCTCCTCACAAAATCCAATTAAAATGTCAACCAACTGCACAAAGGCAGTACCCAATTAAGCAAGAAGCATAAAAACAGGTCAGGGAGATCTTAGATCAACTTGAATACCAGGGGGGGATTGAAACATGCACCTCACAGATGAACAATCCTTTGATTCCTGTCTCCAAGCCAGACGATACATATCGTCTAGTTTTGGACTACAGACACCTTAACTCATGTTGCAAGACATTTGCAGTACAAAAACTCACACAGTGCAGCACTAATGAATAACATCGTGCGCAAAAAATACAAAACAACATTAGACATCTCTAATGGATTCTTTTGTCAAAACATTGCACCTGAAAGCAGATATTTGACCGCTTTCTCAATAATGGGCTCCCAGAAAAAAATTCTGTCGACTCCCACAGGGGTTCAAGAATAGCCCAGGATTATTCTCAGCAAGAGTAACGGAGTTACTACAAATGTATGATGATGAGGCATTATCTTATGTCGATGACATCTATCTGACAGATGATGACTTGGATACTCACTTGAAAAGAGTGAACACCATAATACTTGGGTTCGCAGCAGAGGGTTACAAATTTAACTTTAAAAAGTCAAGAATTGCCCATCTAACTGTCCTGTTTTTAGGATATGAATTATCAAGTGAAGGCAAGAGCCTAGCAGACAATTTCTTAGAGAAGTGTGCTGTACTCCAAGCACCAAAAGCGCTGAGGAACTTACAATCAATACTAGGTTTCCTGAATTTCGGAAGAACATACATTCTAAATTATGCAGAGAGGGTTAAACCTCTCTATGAATTAATAAAACCTGATTTTAAACCAATCAATTGGACTCAAAAATACACAGAAATTTTGAGATCATTGCAAACAGACATGTTAGCGAAAACAAAATTGCTAACTCGCGATAATACACGCAACCTTGTAATCCGAGTCATCCCAGGAAGATGCGGATTCACGTACCTGACTTCTAATGAGGGAGAAAAGGTACCAATAGCATACAAATCACACTTGTACTCACAAGCTGAAAAAACTTTCAGTCTTGCGAAAAATGTTGTAAATGCGGTTCAAACAGCTGTAGCAAAAGAAAGAGCCCAGGCCCAAGGCAGACCGATTACTGTTTTAACAGCAGAATCAGCCTTCGAAGCATTAACAAGCCCACGTAATTTAACTACCGTGGCATTAGATCCAAAATGGATACAATGGGAAAATTCTCTTGCTACAGAAAAAGTGAAATACTATTTTGACCCGGAAATGAAAAAATTGAAATATCTAACATATGAAAGAGAGTATCCTCTGCCTAACGACATTCTGCTCCTACAACAGTACGCCTGTGTAATATACACAAACAGTTATGCAGAACCCTCAGTTTGGGGAAAACAAGCTTATAACGCTACGTTCGAGGTTGTCAAATGCCGGTGGCGCGGAGGTAAATTGAGACCACTGGTAACAATGTCACAATCTGTAAAAGACAATTCAGGTCAACAGACTGAATTAATAGCTTTAAAAATGGCGTTCGTCATTGCCGATCGCGAATTCCCGACTCTAATAGTGTGCGATTCGCATTCCTGCGTCAAATCATACAATAAAGACTTGCAGAAATGGGTTCAAAACGGTTACAAAGATGACACAGGTGCCACAATCAAGCAAAAATCGCTTTGGGAACAAGTAGTTCTTTTAAAGAAAGAACTACAAAAGACTCACGTGATACATACACTGAGTCATCAGCGTGATGGCGTTCACGCTGCAGGGAATTCATTGGCTGAGACAGCCACAGCGGAAGCAACTAATCCAGCTTCCGTAGCCACAAAAAAGCATTCAGAAAAATACATAGATGGGGAAACCATGCTGGCGGTAAAAACGTCTTCAAAAGGCGACCGTGCAGCATTACCCGTGAACTATCCACTCAATTATACATACATAATCGATGCAAACTCCGTTCCTTTTGCTCGAATCCCTGGAGTGGGGGATAGAGTAATTCCAAACACGAACAGGAGAATCTTCTTAATACAAGAAGCACATATGGGATTAGGTCTAAGGCATCAGATGATCAAGGAATCTCTGACAGAATTACAATCAGAATACTGGTGGCCGGGAATGAGCTTGGATAATCACAAATTTGCAAAAAATTGTGAAAATTGCAACAGAGATCGCAGTGGCGAACCGGCCGAAGTAGTGCCAGAACACCTAATAGAAAGCATAAGGCGATCTATACGCATGATTAAACAGGAAACATGCGTCCCAATGTATATTATTTAAGACTAGATTCACTTAAAATGTAGACACCAGCGCTCGGCTGACGCCAGAACTGTTATAAAAGATTTGCGAGTCTATATCGGCACATACGCAATTGGCATGCTACATTCTGACCAGGGTCCTGCTTTTAGCTCTCGAGCTTATAAGGAGGCCATGACCAGCATGGGCATTGCATTGCGGTACTCTTGTCCCTTCCATCCTGAGGGAAACGGGATTGCGGAAAGAAAAAACTGAGACATAAAGCAATCTATAACGGCGAGGGTATTAGGTCGGGTACTGGGTGGGTCCAACATTTAACAAGTGTCCAACGTAGTCTTAACAATCTGCCAAGAAATTCTCTAAAAGGTTTCAGTCCGTATGAACTATTGTGTCGGGACTAGAATGCACATTCAGGACCTCGACAGTCAGACTTCAGTGGTAGAAGAAAAATGCTTTGATATCAAAGATCGTTTGGCTATTTTACAGGACTTAAATGAAACAAGAAAAGACCTGAGCAACGTAAAGCTAAAACAGCAGCCAACAGCCACTGAAGAGAAACCACCTATCCCAGCAAGGCCTGTCTGGATTCCAAAGATTGGGGATCTGGTCAGAGAGAAGATAGCGGTGAAGAAGGAATTTGGGCCTTCTTACAGAAAAGCAGTACCTGTCTTAGCTGTCAATGGAACAAGATCAGTTGTACTACCGCCCCTTGCTGGTAAAAAGGAGAACCGAGTTGTATCAATCGACCTGGTAAAACCACAATCATGTGGCCGATAATAAGTAGTAGGCCCTGGGGAGAAATAGCAGAAGACCAAATCTTGCTACAATCCAAGAGGTTCAAACTGAGAGACTAATCACATTTGATAAACCTGCAGTGATTAAAAAGGGACTATGCAATAATGTCATGGAATTTGTGCCTCTTGAAGCCCAAATTGAAACAATTCATCAAGAAACAGCTGTCTACAACAATGTAGCCACAGACGATGCTAATGAAACAAAGAAAATTCCAAAAGCAAATAAAAATCCGGAAGCAATTCCAACAATTGATAGAACTGCATCTGGCTACTTCATCAATTTCGATGACTTTTCTGAGGATCCAAGCGAGCCTGAAGAACAACCAACAACGAAATATTTTAAAAACAAAGTAACAGAACTCTTTCATCAACTCAAAGAAACCTATCTGATTTCTCCATGGATTGAATTTTGGATTGTGTTAGGTGTACTTTTCCTCCTCCTTTGGCTCATCATTGTTCTTTGTTTGGGAAAATTCCTTGAGGGAAAATATAGTACAATGGACACAGCAAGTCAGAACATCATGTCCAGAGAAGGCAAAGACAGCGAAGACAGCAGAAGATCAAAAGATGATGCATCGCGGAACACTTAACTACATTAACCAGAGTCCTTAGGGGCGATACCGCCGGTGTGTGAGTAGTGTGCGACCCCACCCCCCTTTTTGTAACTTTAAGCTCCCTTGAGCCGCCGGCTGACGAGCCTGGGACCCCGCACCTACGTGCCTGAGTGGTACTATACCTGGCAGATATTTGGCAGCCATCGGCAACCCCAGTACACGGCCTATCCCTGCTGACGAGGGGTGATACCCCGAAACGCGTGTCCAGGGATGGCGAAGACAGCGAAGACAGCAGAAGATCGAAAGATGATGCATCGCGGAACACTTAACTACATTAACCAGAGTCCTTAGGGGCGATACCGCCGGTGTGTGAGTAGTGTGCGACCCCACCCCCTTTTTGTAAGTCAGAACATCAACTTGGTCCTAAAACCACACAAGTCATCTCACATCGAGAAAAGAGAACTATAATCCGCGAATGTCACAGCCAATCCAATACCCGGTGGGGTAGCTTGGGACAAAACAGATTATGAAATTTATGGCCCGGTCGAGCTCTTGAAGTATCCACACCAGTTTAAGATTTCATTGAGTGACTTTGTAAAACCGAGCACATTCTCTGATGATAGGGACTTTGAAAGTGTTAATGATATGATGTCAGATTTAGTAATGTCAGCAAAATTTACAGAACATGATTACTTGCAGGGTTCATCTAATTATGAAGAAATGTACTGCTACAACAATTTTGCACATCACTATTTGCATAAATCTGCTCAACCTAGAAATGTTTTAAATTATAATCAATGGGAACATTGTGCAACTCCACCAAAAGGCAGTTCAAAAACATTTTATGAGAAATTCCCATACTTCTCAGGATTTAACACAAGTGAAGCAGAAGTCTTTTATTTCAAAATGTTAAATAAGACAGGAATGAAAACAATGCTGACAAACAGTAAATTAATCTATTCAGAAGCATTTTATGAACAAATGACTACATTTGGTTTTGATTTTTGGAAAAACAATATTGAAACAAAAACCATCTGGGGTACCAAAGATTGGCAGGTCCAAGGTATAGAATCATTATTTAGAGCCTGCATGATCCCAGAACAAATTATATTCTTGAATGATACCATTCAACAGACAACCTGTCTTGGCCTAGCCAAAATTAAAGACTTAAACACACCGTCTATTCCAAAGCCAACACCTGACAATAATAGCACTACAGATGTTGAGATAGACGTATCCCATATTTTAAACCAAAACAGAACACATCCTGATTGGAAAAAATGGTTGATCTGGCCCACAGACACAAATAACTGTCAAGATAGATTCCTGAACAAAATACAGGTGTTCAAATTGACCAGGCCAGACCCTAGATACTCCCAGAGACAACATCCAGGGATAGTTACAACATACAGTGTAGGAAAACTCTGCCTTGAATGGCTACAGAAATCCACACTGGCAGAAATTAAGCAACACTTGACTTTACTTAAAGACGGTGCTGACTTGCGTGATTTCATAATGGGACCACGCAAACAGCGTCAAAAACGTTTCATAGCGGCCAGTATATATGCAGCTTACAACGAAGCTTGGAAAGAAACGCAAATTGAAACAGCAGAAAAAATACGGGAAATTGACCGTATTAATTTGGAAAAATCACTTTCTGTCGTGGACAATGGGTTAATGACTCTGTCTTCCAGAATATATTCACTGGACAGTATTGTATCATCTGCTATAGATATATTAGAGCAGGACTTGCTAATGTTACAACATGGTCAGTCCCAATTACGTTCTATTGTACAGCTAGGCTGGACGTTACAAAATCTGCGTTCAGGCTACGTGCCTTGGCGTTTAATCAACACAACGTCATTATTCTCTATCTTTAACCTTACTGATACACAAATCAGCTTGGCACAGAAAGGAGCAGAATATACAATTCTGAGCATTGAAAAACTTGAGAGATTACCATTGACAATGTCAGAACGACCTGTCATTGAATGGATAATACACGGAATAATAACTATTCCGATAACAACTTTCCAATTTAAATTCTGTCAAGAGTATATACCAGCAGGCCAGTATGAAAGGTTGGGTAAAGGGTACATTAAGTCATCATGGAAATTACCTTACACACACACATGTTATAGTGAAAAGGAACAGAATGTATTTCTTAGTGGTAATAATTGTAAAAGGTCACTAAGTGGTATACTTCTGTGTCAAGGTATTAACCTGCATGGGGCCTGTGAGGGGACTTCAAATAACCTTTCATGTCACCAGCATGGCACACCTGCAACTTGGATAGAGCCATTCTTTAGACGGCTTTCTAACGGGAGCTATATTCTAATAGTGGACCACAGATGTTGTGGCATGGTGCCAGGAAAAGCTTATCTCATGAGCGTTAGTTCCATGGTCACTTGCTGTATGCAAGTATTGTTTCCAAACAGCACACCAGACAGGGAGGCAAAAATTTGGCCATTTTTTAATATCTCTTCTATTCGAATTGATACTTTAAGCAGAATGAAGTCTGTTCTTATACAGACAACTGTGCCCTTGACGTCATCAAAAGAAACGTATGATCAGCAAGTTGCAAGGACAATGGCAGAGATACATAGCCTTTTATCAACAAATTGCCCCCTACATTTCGCAGAAAAATTGAGCCAAATCCTAAATATGTCTGATACCAGCGGTATCCCACATGTATTTAAGACAATTTTTTCGGGACTGTTAACACCCTTCACAACAGTTCTGGGCATTTTTCCTAATTTTGTCCATTCTGTCTTTGGCGGGCTACCACTCCTGTTGGGACTCGTAGCAGGCATTTTATTTTTGATACTTCTGCTTTGTTATGGCAAGCCAAAACGCAGACAAGACTCCAGCCACGATGGAAGAAACGATCCTAGCTATACGCTATCGGGACTGCATAACTAAAGTCCTTGGATTAGCCCGGCTAAGAGATCTGAATATGACCTGATTTCTTTCATTCAGACCCATCTGGCAGAATTGTATCTTACCTGTGCTTCGATGTATGCTATGCAGAGAAGAATGCGTGTTGGACGTCTGTCTTACACTACAATCAGCAGTACCATTGGATACAGATACCTTGCTAAGTCCTGTAACGGCTCATGCATTGTGTTGTCCCCAGCGGTTACCAATCCTGATGACGGCATTCGTTGAGACTTCACCACTGCGATTAAAAGGTAGTGAAGTACGAGATGAGAGCAACATCACCCAGGTACGACCTTCTGTGAGCACTGCTGATCCTGACATCGATGATAGCAATCATGCTCACGACTGCACAGTTGCGGCCTTTTCCAACTTGGTCGAACTTTCACCTGAAGCGGTAAACCACTTCTTTGAAAGTCTGTCTGAAATTATGTTTTCCCCCGAACAAAAAGAATAACTTTTAAGCAAACTAGTACACAGCGTTCCCTGAACTCTGAATTCGGCCTTCGGCTTTGATAAACAAAAGCTACTGATCATATTTGGAACTATATTTTTTCTCTCTCCCCTGAAAGCGAAATTATTTTTCCCGATTCCAAAATATTTACCTTTTTTCTGGCACATGTACTCTGCTTGAAGTAGAACTATTCTTAGAGAACAGAGCTTCTATTTTAGGAACTCTAAAGACAATATATCACGTCAGCCTCTAGCACATTTACAGCAACTGTATTTATATGTGATGGAATGGTCTCGACCCTTTTTTCTGTATTAAGAGCCATTTCATGTGTAAATTTCGCAAATCATTCAAATGTAAATGTACAGGAATTTATATAGCGCAAATCACCAAGCGGTTTCTAAGCGCTTGCTTAGGGAACCCGTCCTGGTATTCCCCTGTGAGATAACCCCGGCAGGGTATCCGCAAGGTGAAAGCCAGGCATCCCGCCACGAGGGGCCGTTGTGGAGATTAAGCAAGCTATTGCCCAGAGTCGCAGAGTGTGAACCCGTGAATCGAGTAGGCACCGGAGCGAGAATTGTCAAGTCCATGGACATTTTAGGGCTCAAGACCCCTCCGAGCTGGGAATTGAACCCTGGTCCTGGGCTGACCTCTGCTTCCAGGTCTACCTCCTCTAACCAGTGAGCCACACTTCTCCACATGCCGATATATGTATGCATCCTTTTTAATGAATGATTACACTGCTTGAAAAGCGTACAGTACCTATAATCATTTTCATGTATTTCGCATACACCATTTCAAATGCAAACATTTATTTTGGGGTGGGTTGGTATACACATGCACCTTTTATGTTTACTATTGCTTAAGTTTACGGAAGCTGCCCCTCCTCCTTGACACACTGAGAGAGACGCTGTCTTTTCCCCTGCTGAGAAATCCAGCTCCGGTGTTTCCAGACACCTTCGCGGGTTACTGGGATATCGAGTCCTGAGAAAGAGATACAAGACCTCCTGCTTTCTATTACCCAGGTACGGAACTGACTAAACCCTTACAGAGAATTCTTGAGTCAGATTCTTGGCAAAACAAACTTAATTTAAACTGCTACTTACTTACTCCTTCCCACGTATTAGGCTTAGGTCAAGTACACCGGGGTATGCGTATTTAGAAGCACCAGTTGAGTACGATTAGTCAATGTATATATGTATGTATATATTTTATCTATTTTAAAGTATCATATGGCTAAGAAACCATATCAATGCCTTTACAGTATTATTTTATAATCCTCCTTTTACTGTACGCACTTTACTTTACCATGAGTATTACAATCGTGGCAATTCATTTCTCTTGTATGAGGAAGAAGACTGCTCAATAAATAACACCTTTTATTGAAAACGCCTGTCTCTCTTTTCTCTGCATTCTGGTGAAACTAAGTACGCACATTTGACTGAGTGAAATAGCTGTCTATTGTTTTCACACGACTCTAGAGATACACTCTTATTCAGGGAGAGCAAAGTTGTCATGTTTTATGGTTGTCAGAAGCTAATCCCTTCTTGTCTATCCAGGGAGGTTAAACTCCTCCTCGTTTATTCGAGAAAGTTTCTAGTGACCTCTGAGCTAGCTGGCAAACCTTAAGTCTGATATAATCAGTAGAGACCTAGATAACCTCAGTCCTACGTCTACACTGCTGAATATATTATTCCAATGCGCAGAGCCTATTGGGAATATAGGAACTACACTACAATATATAATCAGCAACTATATTGTTACTGCCTTTCAAAATTCATTCTCAAAATTATATTCCAACACGCTCAATAACCACCTCGTAAAACGAGGTGTAACATTTCCTTCCAAACTTCGTCCACCCTTAAAAATGTAAGTCAAAGGTTTGTGATCAGTTATGAATCTAAAAGGAATTCCCCATTCATAGAACCTAAAGTGGTTGATTCCCCAGACACAGGCTAAAGCCTCTCTTTCGATCACAGAACAAGTAGTTTCAGCACCTTGTAGTCTCCTAGGCGCGAACCCAATCACATTTTCAACCCATCATGCACTTGGGTAAGAACTGCACCGATCCCAACATTACTAGCATCAGTGGTAATGTGTGTTTTCCTTGTTACATCAAAATGACCTAAGGTCGGGGCACTCCTTATAGACTTTTTTATGTTGGTAAAAGAACACTCACATTCCATTGTCCAATCATACTCTGCTCCTTTTTTCATCAATCGCCTCAAAGGTTCAATAATTTCCATAAAATATTTTACATATTTTGCACAGTATTCTGCTACGCTCAAGAACGATTTCAATTCATCCTTGGACTCAGGTTTGCGTGCATTTTCTACAGCTGCCACAATACTTTTGTTTGGACTAATTCCCTTAGCATTAATAGTGTGACCTTAATATGTAACTTCCTCCTTTCTAATTTGGCATTTTTCCATCTTCACAGTTAAACTATGCTTTTCTAGTCTCGACATCACCTCCTCAAACAATTTGTCATGACTATGGTTATTATCACCCACAATGAGCACATCCTCTTGGAAACATAATACATGCTTCAAGTCTCCAAAAATATTCTTCATCACCCTTTGAAAAACAGCCGAAGGTGATGCTAGTCTGAAAGGCATCCTTTTTTATAACGAAAAGCCTCCAATGGAGTAACAATAGAAGTTAAATGACATGATTCATTGTGTAGATTGGTCTGATGATAAGCGGATGACATGTCCAGAACACTGAACACAACTCACTTACCCTCCATAGTTAGCATTTCAGAAATGTTTGGTAACGGTTGTCTATCCACCCAGATACACCTATTTAAATCGTGCAAGTCAATACATAACCGGATCTTTCCATCTCCCTTGGGTACCACCACAATAGGGGCCAACCATTCTGAAGCTTCTATTGGTTTAATGATTTGTTGTTCTAACAACCTGTCAAGTTCTTCCTTCAAGGCTTGTTTCATCATGTTAGGCACGTTTCTCACTTTATGTACAACCAGCTTTATACCTTGATTCAGGACAATTTTATGAGAAAATCCCTTCAATAAACCTAACTCATTTGAGACCACTTTAGGGAATCTCTTCATCAGTGCTTCATAATCTTCTGGAGAAACTTCTTCCACCATGACTCATTTAGTCAGCATTACAGGTTCTTTAGTGCAAGGATTGCTAATTATGCCCAAATTATATTGATGATTCAGAAAAGGGGGTGGTGATGAACAGAGTGTCTGAATTAAGCAGACCACTCTTACCCAGTCCAAAGATCAGGGCTTGATCCATCACCGTTATTTAGCTCACTGCCCCATCCCAGCTCAGAACCTGGCTATATGCAAATTAGTCTGTCCCTGGCCCAGTGCATCATGGGAACAGGGCAGACCAAACTACCAAGCCAATTCTTCACCAGAAAGGAGACAAGCTACCGGGGACCGGTTTCTGGCATTTCAGCCTCGTCGGCCCGGCTTGCTTGAATCCTGATGGAGCAGTGAGCGAGGGACTCATGTCTGAGTATACCCTGCCACACCTATAGTGGCCAAAAACGATTCAGAAATGCCAGAAACCGGTCCCCGGAAGCTTGCTTCCTTCCCAGTGTAAGAATTGGCTTTTGTAGTCTGGTCTGCCCTGTTCCCATGATGCACTGGGCGAGGGACAGACTAATTTGCATACAGCCAGGTTCTGAAACTGGGATGGTGCAATGAGCTAAAAAACGGTGTTGGATCTAGCCCTGATCTCTTGACTGGGTGAGAGTACTCTGCTTAATTCAGAGACTCTGTCCATCACCACCCCTTGTTGTAAATAATTTTGTCCACCCTAAGCGTGGAAGGGGATACTCAGATGTGAGTCCCTTGCTCATTGCACCATCAGGATTCAAGCAAGCCGGGCCGAAGACGGCTGAAATGCCAGAAACCGGTCCCCGGAAGCTTGTTTCCTTCCCAGTGTAAGAATTGGCTTTTGTAGTCTGGTCTGCCCTGTTCCCATGATGCACTGGGCCAGGGACAGACTAATTTGCATACAGCCAGGTTCTGAAACTGGGATGGTGCAATGAGCTAAAAAACGGTGTTGGATCTAGCCCTGATCTCTTGACTGGGTGAGAGTACTCTGCTTAATTCAGAGACTCTGTCCATCACCACCCCTTGTTGTAAATAATTTTGTCCACCCCAAGCGTGGAAGGGGATACTCAGATGTGAGTCCCTTGCTCATTGCACCATCAGGATTCAAGCAAGCCGGGCCGAAGACGGCTGAAATGCCAGAAACCGGTCCCCGGAAGCTTGTTTCCTTCCCAGTGTAAGAATTGGCTTTTGTAGTCTGGTCTGCCCTGTTCCCATGATGCACTGGGCCAGGGACAGACTAATTTGCATACAGCCAGGTTCTGAAACTGGGATGGTCCAATGAGCTAAAAAACGGTGTTGGATCTAGCCCTGATCTCTTGACTGGGTGAGAGTACTCTGCTTAATTCAGAGACTCTGTCCATCACCACCCCTTGTTGTAAACAAATTATATTGATGGCGCCAACCATGAAGATCCGATCCATAATCAGTTACATATATCCTTCCAAACACTCTCCTATCTTTAAAACTTATCATTGTCCATTTCAATCCCAACATTTCTATCTTTCTTCCAGCATACCCTACAGCCTTTATATCAGATTTACACAATGAGGAGTCACTGATATTCTTAAAAGTTTCTCTGGAAATAAGAGTGAATAAACTTCCAGAATCCACTAGAACTTTTATAGAACGTCCATCAAGGAAGAAATCACAATGTGGTTTCTCCAATTTGTCTGTGCTCTCTAACTTTACACCTGATGGTTTGACCACAGTCATTCCGTTCCCGCGTGGTATTTCTTGTTCTCCTTCCACAGTCTGAGTTTTTTCTTGAACATTTTCACAAATGTCATTCACTTCTTGATCCACCAACTGAACTCTTCGTGTGTCTGCATTCTCGATTTTAGTTTTACACATCTTGGCAAGATGTCCTCTCCTGCCACATCTCCTGCACAGTGCACTTCTAGCTGCACACATTATACTAGAAGCAAGATGCCCCGGGGCACCACACCTGAAACATTTTATTTCTCTCTAATTCATATTTCTCTGCCTTGTTTCTAATTTCCCTTTTTTGTTTCCATCAGTCAATTTTTTAACAGCAGTACTCTCAAAACTTTTTTTTACTGATTGAGAACCTTCCACTTCAGCTACAACACCACTCTTTTTTCAGAACTGGTACTATCTATTTCCTTTAACAATATTGCAGTATGTTCCATTCCTTTAGCAATTTTAATAGTCTCTTCTAAATTTGGATCTGTTGTTAATAATTTTCCTTAATTCTCCTGTCATTGGTGCAACGTACGATTTGATGACTTATAAGGGAATCTGTTAATTGTTCGAAATGACAGGATAAAGCTAAACCTCAACATAAGACGCTATGTCTTCATCCGATTTTTGCACTCTGGAAAAAAAGTTATGTCGCTCTAACACCAAATTAGTCTTAGGGGTGAATTGGATATCCAGCATTTGCATAGACACATCTCAAAAACATTGTTTGATTTCCCATCACCCATTCCTAATGATACTTCAGGCAAATCTTCATAAATACTTCTCCCTTCAATGTCTAAATGGTGCAGAAGGATCGCTTGACGCCTGAGTGGACTATAGCGTTCTCCAACTATAGCTAATATATATGTGACAAACTATTTTTTCCATTACTTTCACATCACTGGTGGATCTCCAGGAGAAGCAAAAAAGAGGTGAAGGGGAAGCCATACTTTGATCTGCCATCTCTGAAAGTAATATAACACAATGAGCCAAAATAACAAACTAAAATAACGATTTAACACAATAAATTAATATAATAGGTTAATATAATAAGATAACACAAACAAAATAAATAATAACATAGATTATCAGCTTTCTGAAAAACTCCAATGTTATTTGCCAGTATTTACAGTCTCTTTTCTGTATTTGTAGTGTTCAGTTGAAGAGTCCTTCTTCTATTAACATCACCGTGTTAGTTGTGGGAGATATGAAGTCGAGGAAGGCAAGAAGGTGAGTCTGCTGTTAATCTAGTTTTATCTGTGTGCTAGTAGGCTCATAAATCAGTGTTGAATATTTGTAGTGATGTGTCTCACGTTGAAACACACCTGGTCCTTAACAAATGTTTGAGACTGCGCGCCGATAATCGCACCGATATTCCATTGCTATTGCATTGATGTGTCTCACGTTGAGACACACACAGATAACTTCCTTTTGCCCTTAACAACGTCCAAGACTGCGCGCCGATAAGCGCCGGTACCAGTCTCACACTAGTAGGCTCGTGCTCCTGGTTGCTAACGCCTGAGACCGCGCGCCGATCATTAGCGGCAGTGCCTCGTGCTACAAATGGTAGATCTAGCGCATGAGGCCATGCGCGTCCGTTACTCGCGCTGCCTTAAACTACTTAAACAGTTTTTATGGAAATAATTAACAAGATATGTCTTCTTGATGTCATCAATCGATGATAAAAACAGCCACAATTTCATGCTTCAAGGATTGCTCGCGAACATGCCGCCCATCCAAATCATCTCTCTAACGGCTTTACAATGTCCCTTGACAATCCATTTATTAGCATGAATATATTTAGGGCAAAGTAAACCAGCCCGATTCAAACTTTCAAAAACGAGTAAATCCCAAGGTTAAATATTTATGTAGAACTCCAATGATGATGGAATAAATTATATCAATGTCAAACTTGCCTCTGAATTTGACACGCAGATATACTTCTTCATCCAGGGGTGGAGATGTCACAGTACTGCCCCCTGCACAGTTTCTTCACCTCATCGCCAGTGTAAAGATTAAAGTCCAGATATATATATATATATATATATATATAATATATATATTCTTCAAAGTATTTTATTGGCTCGCGACATCCCAGCTGAGCTCCCGTTCAACCGTTTCTTCAATTCATTTGCCCACATTCTCTACCAAGCCTGACATCATAACATTCCATAATGTCAGCTTAGCATATCTCCACACTAATCGTATACTCCCATGGCAAAAATGGAACGATTTTGAGCAATAATCTCAGCTTCTCATAACATGTAGCCAGAAATTAATTATAAGTTGCCTTCCACAATTCCACTTTCTGTGAATTCCTTGTCATAGAAGAAAGCAACATTTTAAAGATGATTTGTGCGTTAACACCTACATCCCCCAGCCAATATGGAAACCTGAAAAGCCAATGTGTTAGAAAATGGTCCCTCTCAGAAGGGGCACCCCAAAATGTATTCCCTCCTCCTCCAATTTTGCTGTAACCATGTTTTGTTGGCTTTAGGACTCTGAGCATCTTACCACTGCTAACCAGTGCTAAAGTGTGTGTGCTCATTCCCTTAAACATGGTAACATTAACCCATCTACATACATATGCATTCTGATGGCTTTTCCTGGACAGGAAGGGAGGGACTGGTTGACACTTACACTTTAATAGGTAGTATCCTATTCTCACACAAAGGACTGATTACCCCATACTCAAAAGGACCTGTGTGCACTTTAGAGACACTAGCTTGAAATCTACCCCACCCCAAAGGCACATTTGTGTATAAATACTGGGTCCCTGACCCTACCACAGCAGGACACTCTGGACCTGTGACCTTGAAGAAGAGCCATGGTCCTGCAAAGAGGACTTCTACGCTGCCGGACCGCTGCTTTGTTGAACTCTGCCTGGCAGTCCTCTTGCTGTGCTGACCCACCCTGCTGCCTGCTGTTCGACCGACTGGGTGAGACAGACTGGACCCATAGCACTTGAACCCAGTGTGACACCAAGGTCTTGCTGGTTTGGTTTCTGTTCCCAAGTCTCAGGGATGTCAAATACCACAGCATCTGCATCTGCACCTGGACTGCACAAGCTGTAAGGCTGCCCTGCCAAGTGCTGCCATCCCAGTCCTGGTCTCTTGAGCATGCGGGCCTAAGGTGCTTGACAACTCAAACTCTCACTTCGCCATCAGATTCGGAGCCTCTCTGCTGCAATGTGTGTTGGAGGAAACCCTGGCCACAGTCATCAGTGTGGAGACGGTGAAGGAGTAGGGAGTACGGACACAGCTCGAGTGGACCTGACACAACATCAACAGGGAGTGCCACGAACAGGTACGGGGTGTACGGGGTGAGATGGGCACAATGACATACATGCAAAACGAAGCGTAGCACACTGCACACTCACAAACACCCAGGATCATGTCCCAGATCCCCTTGGCACACTGTAGCACACACACATAGCATGAACACTACACACACATTGACGACAACATGTAACAATGCGCATAGCCGACACTGCAGAACAGAGAACACAACTGGCTCTGCACAGCACAGAAACACGACCAGGGGCACGCAAATAGCAGTCACACACCCATGTTGGCTGTGCATACGATGGCCCTGGCCACTCCCCTTATAAATCGAGTGGGTGACGACAAAGCTACATGTCCTAGCTCGAACCCGCTGCCTGCCGTGACATGTCTGCATCCGATGTACACAGCACAATGTAATGTCATAGGGCCCAGGGCTCACATGCATACTACAAGACCACAGTGACACACGCAGATATCATGTTAAACCGGCTACGGGCACAGGCGCCCGGCCCCTTCATTGGCAGGGCCAAATGTACAGTGACGCCAGTGCTGGATGTGTGTGGGGTGAGTGTAAGCCATTCGGCATGGAACGTCTGGTCCTGGCAACCACTTGAACATTGGACACCAGTGCAACAGAAACAGAAAACACATGCAACAGAGTCAACTGATGAGCAACATGGAGTGAGCTGGAGCAAGTTCAGAGGACAGCCAACATGCAAACAAAAGTGTCTGTGAGTTGCAGTGCACTGGGCTTTGGACACTGGAGATGAGCGCGCTCATGTGTAGAAAAAGTCTTGGATTGTTTCCCTTCAATATATTACTAATGCAGATGCAGTGGGGTGTGTTAGACCTGCATCATCTTGCCCATCAACGTCTAAGGGCCCCCACACTGTTTGGGGTGACATATCTATTTATTTATTTATTTATTATATTTATTAAGAGTTTTGTATAGCGCGAACAAGACCCTTGGGTATCAGAGCGCTTCACATTACATGAGGTAGTTATAGTCCTGCATTGTTATCGTAACTTTCACAATATTATGAGGTAGGTACATATATGGTACATAAAGTGACAATATCAATAACATTTCTACAAAGAATATCAACATATAGTATGACACAGGTTTTAGTATATAATAAAATATAATGTGTAACAGAATCAATCAATCCTAAGGGTCTATTTCCTGTGTATGTTTCAGCTCCAGTCATTAAACATGAATTCTGACTTCCCGTGCCTCGTCTATGGAAGGAATTTACTCATTAGGAAGATCTTAGTTTCCCTCTTAAAGGATGCTGTGTCTTCAATCTTTCTAATGTTTGAAGGAAGTGAATTCCAGATTCTAGGGGCAGCTCCTGAGAAAGCCCTGTCATAAGTTTTCTTCTTCCGGAAGATGGCTGGTTTCAGCATTAGCTCTTTTGTACTCCTGGCTGGTCTGTTACCTCCAGATAGCTTAATTTTCTGAGCAAGGTAGTTGGGTGTATTGTGGTGGAGCGCCTTGTGGGTTATACATGCCATTTGTAGCTGGATTCTGGCTTCGTACAGTAGCCAGTTTAATGCCTTCAAATGTGGTGATATATGGTCAAATTTCCCTGATCCGGTGATCAGTCTTGCGGCTGCATTAAGACATGCCTCCAGAGGTGCTGTTGAAATTTTTGGTAGACCTGCTAGTGTCGTGCATCCATATTCAATCTTCGCGATAACTAGAGACTGAACTGCCAGTTTGAGGTCTGCTTTGGATATGAATGGTTTCACTTTTCTGATGTAGTTCAGATGGTAGCGGGCGCTTTTTGCCATTGCGGACTTGATATGGGCTTTCATGTTTAGTTTCTCATCTAGAGTGATTCTTAGTGATTTCACTGATCCAACTAGGGTAGGGGTGCAACTTAATGCTGTGATCATATTGGACCATTCCTTCACTTCTGTGTGTTTCTTTAGTGGAGATATTAGTAAGAATTCAGTTTTTTATGCGTTTAGTTTCAGATGGTTGACAGATAGCCATTGTAATGTCAGTTTTAAGGTCATTCATTCTCATGATGTCTTCCCTGGTTGTGATCATGATATAAATCTGGGTATCATCCGTGTACATGTGGTAGGAAATATTTGATTTTCGAAGGATTCCAGTGAGAAGTTCGATGTAAAGGTTGAACAGTGATGGTGATAATGTAGAGCCTTGAGGGACTCCAATTGAGTTAAGGCATGCCGGTGAGAGTGATTGATTGACCAGGAATGTTTGCTTTCTATTCTGCAAGAAAGATTCAAACCATTTTAGCACATTTCCAGCTATTCCCATCCTATCATGAAGCCTGTTCAGTAATTTTTCATGATTTACCGTGTCGAATGCTGATGATAGGTCCAGGAGGATAAGTAGACATGTTTGATTACGGTCTAGTGCCTGTAGTGCATCATCGACAATATGTAGGATCGCTCTTTCTGTGCTATGTCCTGTCCTGAATCCTGATTGGCAGTCGTCTAGTAGCGAGAAATTCGCAATGTGTTGGCTTAGTTGCTTTTGTACGCATTTCTCTATTAGTTTGGCAAGTATAGGGATGTTGGTCACTGGGCAAAAGTTATTTGGATCTGCTGGGTCCGCTGTCGGTTTTTTGATGATGGGGACGACTTGACCTGTTTTTAGGCAATCTTCTCTGACGCATTTTGAGGGTAGAGGATCACTATAGTGGTTGCTACGTTTGATGTCTGATAGTGTTTTGGCTATGGTATTTTGATCAAGTAGTTTGAAGTTAACCCATTGTGCCTTGTTTTTTGTCCTATTGTGGGTGTTTTCTACGGTGCTATTGGGGTTTTGTCTGTCCGTATTGCCAATGTTATCAGCCTCTTTCCCGAGCTCTCTTTCCAACTTGTTGGCCTTATCTGTGAAGAATGTTGAGAATTCTTCACAGCTTATTTGCGTTTTTGTGGTTTCTTGGTTGGTTTTAGCTAAATTATAGGATTGTTGTTTTAGAATCTCGAATAATTTCCGAGGTCTATTTTTGGCGTTATCTAGCTCAGATCTGATAAATTCTTTTTTTGGAGTTTAGTATCTTTTTGTTATATTCGCTTCTGATTCTTCTGAGTGATTTCAGTTCGGGCGATGATGGGTGTTGTTTCCATTTTCCTTCCGCTAGTCTTATTTTCCTCCTTTCTTCATTCAGAGTTTCACTGAACCATGGGTTTTTCATCTTCTCTGTGACTCTTTTCAGTTTTAATGGCATTGTATTGTTGACTATATTCGTTACTGTTTTAGTGTAATGATCTGTAAGTTCCTCCACACTCTGCAAGTTGTTCGGTGGAATCAGTTTCTTCTCACAGCTTTCCACTAATAATGCTAAATTCGGATCTCTAGTATCTCGCATCCATGTCTTGTGTCTGGTAGGTTGTATCGTCTTGTTCTTTTTCATATTGTTTATCAGGAAGGTTATGGCATAGTGATCTGACCAGTCGCACGGCTCAATTGATATAATTGAGGTATTGTTGGTTTTTGATATTATCCAGTGTAACGTGGCTCCTTTTTCCTGTGTTGGCTCTGTGCATGCTTGGTTAAGATTTAACTCTGTTAGAAGGTCTTTCAGAGCGTTGACTTGTTTGTCGTAGTTGTCATTCCAGTGTAAGTTAAAGTCCCCCAGGACAATGTTGTTATTTTCAGAATTGGAGTCGGTGGTGATGATTTCCATTAACTTGTCTATAAAGGTATCCTTGTGTTCATGTTCTGTGAGTCCGCGATTAGTTGTACTTGTTGTAGGTTGTTATGATTGGTTTTCCTTTCATTTTGTCTTGATGTTCTGTTAGCATCGATCTGGACTGTTCTGATTTTCTCACCTTTAGCGAGGACAGTAGACTCATATTCCCGAAGTAAGGATAGTGTTTCTTCTTCCGTAAGATGGTTGAGGTTCCTGTCAGGTAAATTTGTCCTGTTTGATAGGGGTAATGCCATCTTATTTCCTTCTTTTTGAGAATTAAGTAGAACTTCTCGGATGTGCTCGACTTTGTTGTGGGTGCTAACTGTGATTTCCAGCATCTTTTTCATTTCTTGTATCGTGCTTAGAATACTGACCACCTGTGTTTGAAACTCTTTGATTATTCTTCGAGTTTGAGGTGTTAAGTGCGTTCGTCTTCCTCCTTCTATAACCTTGTTTTGCGTTCACGCTTTTGAGTTTTGACCTCTTCATCGGACATCTTCCCTTTTTGTCACTAGTTTGGTAGTCTGCTCTGTCTCTCAGCTGTGTTGGTGGGTGGCAGGGTTAAAAACAGGGATTTTGACCATATAGGTTATCCCTAACCCTGGAGCTCCCGAGTGGGGCTCCTACCTGGCGGCCATGTATATATGTCATCTGTGCAACTGATTCACAGCACAAAACACAATCAGCAATGGACTATGTCCTGCGGTGCACTGAGTCACTGGCACCTGGAGTGCTCAGCAGGGTATCAGGCCAATGATGGCATTCACGACAGACCTGAGCAAGTCCGAAGTCTGTCAGGACCACTCTTCAACTCTGGCAGGTGGCAGTTGAAGGTGGTCCTTGCGTTGGTGGCGTGTGCCTCTTGCGGTAATGCTTTGTCCGGGCTGGTCTGGAGTCACTTTGGTGTGTGAGCCCTGGTGGGATGCATTTGGGCCTGGAGGCTGCGTACAGCGCAATGCCACAGGGTAATGGCGTTCATGACCCCAAGGCCTACACCTCAGGGGCCAGCCAATGTCTCCGGAGAAGAAGTCCCAAACAGGACCAGCACCGAGCTAGTGGCCCCGGATGCACTGCAGCCGGCGCAGGCACCCAGCCATGGGACGGTGACTTGCGGTGCAGTCAGATGGGCCATGCGACCTGAGCGGGTCACTATCACTGTCCGAGGTGTATGTTTCGGAGTGTTTCGGGGGACAGTGGAAGGTGTCCTCCGGTGCAAGACGCCTAAAGGTTTGACTTTATCCGGAAGCAGCAAATGGAGGAGTAGAATGCAACTGCCCCATTGCCACCACCAATTCCGTATCAGCTAAATGAGGATGAAAACTGCCCCCTAGTCCATAGGCTCAGACGCCACCTTAGTTTGACCAGAGAGTGTCCATGAATGTTGGGGAACAGACTTAGTGGCACCGGGGATGAGTGGGGGTGCAGACTGCGATGATGCCGGTACACTGATATGAACTGCTGAATCATGACTCTGTGACCTACTGAACCGCAGTGTAGGCTGGAGGCACCAGTCAGCAAGGGCCATTCACCGAGTGTCACCGGCATTGGATGGTGGCCTCACTGGCCTGGGTAGTTCAGGTTCAGTGGCACCACGTATTCAGTCACCTCCTTGACTGTGACCCGGCTTTTGTCCGGACTGCGACGCATCATCCTCTTACTACTCTCCGTGCGACCACTGGTGTGGACTCTGCCATTCGTGAATCACGACTAGGTGCTGGATGTGAGACCTACTGGTCCGCAAGGTAGTCCTGGTCCCTCATCCACGTGTCGCCAGATGGCGTTGAACAGGGTTTGTGGCAGCACGTGTCGCCGGATGGCATTGAACAGGGTTTGTGCCAGTATTTGTCGCCGAATGGTATTGAACAGGGTTTGTGCCAGCACGTGTCGCCGAATGGCGTTGAACAAGGTTTGTGTCAGCACGTGGTGCAAGATGCGCATATGGAACTATGCCTCATGGATCTAAGGGAGTCTGGTGCTATGGCTGCTGTCACGGATTTGGGGTCACTGCTATTCATTAGCCAGGGCAAGGTTTCACATATGGGACCCACTGAGCCGCAGAGGACACCAGTAGAATATGTAAACGTGAAAGGAGTAATGTGGGCCAATTGTGAGGGGACAGCGGTGGTCTGAAAGGCTGTCCGGGTCGCGGGCCTTGGGCTTGGAGGTTACACTGGCATGTGGTGGGCCCTCCTTGACACACGGCGGTGTCTGCTGCTGATCAGTGTGGCCTGGTTGCGCAGGGTCGGCCCTGACGGGTTTGTGCTCCAGCAGGCCGGGGTAAGGCAGGCGCACAGGATCTCAGGCCTCTCCGCTAACGAGGACGGTGTTGGCCTCGTGGCCGGGTGGGAGGCGCTGCCCTGACAGAGACTTTGTGCTTTCCGGAAGAGGACCACGCCCAGGGCTACGTGCTTTTTATTCACACCCCTACTCTGGCCTGGCATATGCCGGCCCATCCCACTCTGCTCACACTTACAGGGGGCGTAACAGGCAACATTTCCACAAGGACCCCCACTGGCTGGGGTGACATTGTTGCGGCCACTGTCCACTACACTCCATACAACAGAGGTGTATGTGGCCGTGGATATGGGTGTGTTCTGCATATTGCGGTCAGTCCAGCACTTCACCGCCACTCTTGGCATTGTGTACTTTCCCAATCATGGTTTTACTGCATCCTTCACACATGCCTGCTTGCCTCCTCTCCCCACATTTGTCTATTGTGTGGCTGAGTTGCCATGACGTTGATTGGTCATGATCACGGCTTGCCCAGGTTAACATTGTAAGTTGCTCAATCGTGTCTGGTGGGTGAGCATGTTGTTGTGCATATTGGATGTGAACTTGTGACGTGTGCATTGCCAGATTTGTGGATTGCATGGTTTTGGAGTTGAGGTGAGTGGGGTGTTCATTGGGAACTTGCCAAGGAGCTGTGTATTTCCCTGGGTGCCATCCTGGAAAGGCTGGTTGCTGATGGAATGTTGGAAGGTGAAGGGATTATGCACACTGGCTGTGTATTTGGATGCGACATTGATGAAGGTTTCACGGTGTTCAGATGTTGCCTGCACATAGATGTGTGAGGTGTGCTTCCTGTTGCTCTGATTGTGTGCTGTGTCACCAGGGGGTACAGGTGGGTCATGTGTGCAGTGGATTGCCCCCAACACGTGCATGCATTCCGCTATGGCGTATGGTCATTGCTTGGTCTTCAGCGGTTCATTCTCGTTGTGTTGGCCGTACTGGGCCTGAGGTGCCAGGGTGATGGTGATGTCCATGACAGGTGTGGGCGACTTGGATGTGGATGTCTGTGAGACTCCGCAGACTCTGGCGGGTGTTGGTTGGGGTGTGCAAGGGTCCAACAGGTGCAGCACGGCCAGCAGCTTAGTGTGGGGTTGGATGTTGGTTGTTCACGTGTTGGGGCTGTTGACCTATTGATCAATGATGGCCAGGATGCGTAGGATGGTTGTCCCTTTCAGCCTGTAGTGGACATTGATCTTGTCTGTATTTGTGCTTGTGAGGAAGGTGCATTTCCTGGGGGGGCGCTGTCTTTGTCTGCGCTGCCTCTTTGGTGGTCCGGGGGTTGGGGAGTGCCGGTGGGTGTTGTGGCCCTCTTGGGTGTCCGAGCTGCATGATCAGTAGCTCCATGGCTTCTGTTTGTCTTCAGGCGTGGCTCTGGGCAGGGCTCCCTATTGTGGAGCAGGCTGCCTTCTGACTTTACACTAGGTCAGGGCAGGTGTAAGTTTCCTGCTGTTAAAGCGCCTTATCGCGTGTTTTGTGTTCTTATTGCCGATCTGGCTAGTCATTGTGAATGTTAAGGTGTGGTGTTTTCACTGCTTTTGGCACGGGAACGCTTATTCTGCATCTCATTAGCGATAGTTGTGGGGGTCCTCTGTGGCTATGTTTTTTGCGGCTGCTACCACTGGGAAACTGGTGCTGTGGGCTGTTAGCAACAGCTTGTGAATGGTGGGGTGAATTTATCACGACTTTGACTGCAATAAAGTGCCGCTAATTTGGTGATAGCTCCTTGTGAATATGCCCCACAAGGTGCCGCACAGCGGGAAGAGGAGATACAATACCTCTCCTCTCCCCTTCATTGCCTCAGGAGTCCAAATATCCCCGGTGAATCCAATCAGTTGACTAGAGGCAAGTGAGTTTTGCCCCCCTAAACATCACACATGTTCCAGGAATCAATCCTCCATTGATGAGGACCTTAAACCCTACAGGGCGGCATTGGCATATGGTGATTGGAGTCCTCGGCAATAATCCGATAAACAAAGGCGCCAAGACAAATAGTACGGCTCCAAAATGCTTTATTTGCACAAGTGACGGCATGAAATCTCTGTTTCCCCCTGACAAGTTTTGGCTCCGGTGCGAGCCTTGATTACAGGTGGGCGAGGTATGCTCTAATAGGCTAATCTGCCATTTAAATGCAATGTGCTACTCCTCGACAAGACCTCTTAGCCACTTCAAAGAATGCTCTACTATTAGCATTTCTGTCCAGGTTTCATGAGCAGGGTAACTGGGGAACAGATACTCTGACATGTCCATGGCCACCTCTTCTGTTTTCTGCCTTCCCTTCATTTCCCCTGATAGCCAGACTATTTGCCTGGTTGAGGAAGGAGGAGGTGGGTCTTATTCTTATGATTCTCTTTTGTCTGAAGATGGGATGGGTTCTATTACTGAAAGTGATAACAAGTGTGTGAGAATGTGTCATTCTAGTACATCAGTGTTCCCTCCAATCTCCCCTTCTTCATCTCAACAGACGCAAGAGAATGTGATTGAACGCGTGGATGTTGAGAGAAGGAGTTTAAACGTGCTGAGTCTTTCTTCCCGTCTAGCCAGTTCAGTCTAGGAATCTAGATGGCAACCTACTAGAAAAATCATTTGATCATCATTGCTCATACTTTTGTTAATGGTGTATGGGCAAATCGTTAAATCCTGTTAATTGTGAGTCTAAATTGATTTTACAATTTATTCAAGATGGTTTTAATAAAGGTCTTGCCATTGCTACTTTAAAGGTTCAGTGGGCAGCAATAAGAGCAGTAATAGCTCCTTGGGGTATTGCTGAGATGCATATTTTGACTCCATATTAATGATCGTTTTTCCTTTGATGAGACCGAATTTAAAACCAGTCACCTCTTTGGAGGAGATTGATGTGAAACATTTATCCTCGTAAGTTATCTTTTCGGGGGAAGGGCATATAGTCAGCATGCATGTTTGGAGAATTGGGTCCCTTGTCTAATAGACCCCCTTATTCAAGAATTGTTTTCAAGTAGACCGGTTTCAGTCCTACTTTCTTTTTTTTGTATTCTTTCTTTTCAGCACCCACTAGTCCTGAGGAAGCTTTACATACATTGGATGCGTTGAAGGCAGGAAAAAACTATTTGTCAAGGTCACAATCCTATAGACAACAGCATGTCCTGGGCTACACCATCTACATTTGTTACATTATATCGGTTGGATTTGGAGAATCTTATGTCCATGGAATTTAGGGGCATAGTAGCAAGAACCTCGTTAAAATTATCGCCGGAAACTGCCGCTAAAACGGCGATAATGGGCTTGCTAATATGCGTTATAGAATTCCAATAGAAGCCCAGGTTAAATGTGCAGGACCTGTAATCAAGGCTCGCACCGGATACAATGGCGATAATTTATTTATTTTTTTTTTTTTATGTTCAATAAGTTTTTTATTGGTTGTTTCAGCAGCAACAAACAGTGAGTAGATCCAGTAGCACAATTATGGTCAGGAATTCACGGTTTAAAAGTGCTGTTTGGTATGTTACAACAATAGTCAATGACAGTTCAACGGCGATAATTTTAATGAGGTTCTTGCTAATATGCCCCTTAGTTCCAGAGTATTAACAGCAGCTGTACCTAGAACAATTGTTACTCCTGATAGTTGCATTAAAATATCTGTGTTTGTCTTATAGTATTCTTTCTTTAAGAACCTAGATGCGCCTTTATGCTCTGGTATACCGTTATAAAGTAAGTAGTGGTATGAAGAAATGGGTTAATGGGTTCACGAGGTAATGACTTGGTTACATACTGGTAATGTTCATTACTCTGAATACCCTTTTTCTAGAACCCTTACCTCTGACCCTGACACTCGGTTCCAATTCACAACCTGGGTTCCCTTATGGTTTACTGATATACAAGATGGGCCCGATTCACAAAGGTAAAGTTAGACGAAAGCAGGGCCAGACTGGCCAGAGCGGGCACCGGGCAATCCCCCAGTGCGCCGCACAGGTGGGGGCCGGTTTAGGGCCCCCGGGGGCCGTTTTTGCTACAGGGTATTTTTCGCAGCATAGCTGCAAAATCGGCCCTGTACCAAAATCGGCCGAAAACCGGCCCCGGCAAACTGCTCGGCGGCCCCTCCAACCCCCCCGAGTGGGTAGGGAGGGGGACGGCGAGCACTTTGCCAGGGCCAGTTGTGGCTATTTGCAAATCCCCTTTGTAAATACCGAAAGTCTAACTTTATGACTTCCGGTATTCACAAAGGCCATTTACGAGAAGTAAATGCTCCATGTAAATGCCGAAAGTCATGAAGTTATACTTTCGTCTAACTTTACCTTTGTGAATTGGGCTGATGTGTGGTGAATACCCTCCCTCTTTATTGCTGGTATGGTTGGAGGAGTATGAAGGAGAGACAGAGGAAAACTGTTGCTTTTTGCCTTCGTATTGGTTCCAGATAGGTCCAGTGGTGCCTGAGTAAAGGTTGGACACCTCGGGGCAGATTTACAATTACTGGCGCATCCCTGCATATCAGCAGGGATGCGCCAGTAATTGTGCGCTGCAGCTCCGCCACTCATGATGCGCCGCATTTACAATGCAGCGCACCATGGGGCAAAAACGGCACAGATGCGTCACGCATCTGTGCCGTAAAAGCGGCGCATTGCTGGAGTTACGTCGCAAGCGACACAGCTCCAGCAATGATCAGGGGGGCCCTATGTGCACAATGCTGCGTCAATTCTTACACCTGCTTCAAACAGGCGCAGGGCTTTGATGCAGCATGGGCCCAAAAGTGACTGAGTGAAATCTTGTAGATTTCACTCAGCCACTTTTGGGGGGCGTTCCTGCACCGGAACGCCTCCCCCTGCGATGGTACGCCTCTTCTGGCGCAGGGCTTTACAACGTGACGCATCTGGGAGATGCGTCATGTTGTAAATACCCTGCACCATGGTGCATCTTTTGCACTATTGCTGCGTCACAAAAGTGACGCAACTGCAGCGTAAAAGCAGCGCAAGGGGCTTGTAAATCTGCCCCTTCAGGTGGTAAGTATTAACACAAGTAAAAGGGTCTTCGGAGTAATAAAGATTACTGGTAAGTAACCGAGTAATTTTCAGTAATTCACTTGTGCTGTCAGAACTCCATACGAAAACTGCTCACTCCCGCATCAGAGATAGAGGCTCTTCCTGTCTGAAGTGTATGTCATTCGAACTTTGCAAGCAAGCCTGGAAGTGGACAAAATTGCACTTACTTCAGGCAGGGCTGATTAATTTAAGTGCGGTACCTTCTTGTAAAAGGTCTGTTTTTATTCTCTAAACATAGATCGTGTTGCTGAAAGTCCAACGTGAATTTCGCTTGATGGGAAAAAGGTTCTATATATGCATACTCTAAAACAACATTTACATGAAGTAAAAAAAAAAAATGACTAATTCTGTCGGGATGAAACTAATTGTTATTATAAGGGCTGGAAGAATAATATTTGTTTACAATTCCGCAAGAATTAGACGTGTGCTTTGCGGTCACAGCACTCTGCACCTGAAATGTTTATGAGGTATGCTTTCGACAAAGGGGCGACTTGTTCTTATGAAGCACGCACTGCGTGTTTAAGGTGCTTTCGGGATATTATTAAATGAGGTGTGAAACCAGTGCCCACTTCCACCCCTTCCCCTGCACATCCGCAGATTCCGAAATACACCACCATGGCACCTGGGTATTTTGATGGTCTCAGAGGAAACCAGGGAACTAAGATTTGCATCCATTGGCAGCGGATGCCAAAGTCCCACCATCTGAAAGAGAGCTGGTTCTACTTACTCGGTTGTGAAGAGAACACGAGCAAGGTCCCGGACCTCAAAGAAGAGGTCCTGTCAGCGCTTTTTGCCCTGAATGAGTTCTGCAGGACAGTACAGGGCTCCTAGGGCCCTGCCGAGCCCATATCTTCAAACATTATTAGAATCAACTATTACCAGACCCTGGCAGCGCCTGGATGGATTATCATTGTTATTCCATAGGATGGAATAACAATGATAAGGATGCATAGGATAACCAGGAAACAGGATCTCTTCTACAGCAGATAGTTATGAATCAGGTATTTTGATAGCAACAATGCCAGATTAGCACATTATAGCATGCGTAGCAAGCGCTTTCTTCTCTGAATGTGCATTAGTGCATACCTTTATGCCAGTGAAGCAGATCAGATTCAATGGTGAGGATCTCCCTCTTGTTCCTTATTTTATTTCCCCCTCTGTCCCTTTTCCAGACTTCTTTGTTCACCTCAGAGTTCATGCTTGTGGTGGTCATAGTAGAACAGGAGACTAGTTGAAAAAGCCTCGGTCTTGGCCAGTAGCTGCCAATAGGCCAGGCCCCGGATATTGATAGATATGATTTCCTTCTCACAAAGATCACAGGGCTTATTGTAGGTGCAGAGGTGCATTGTAGACTAGGATGAAATTGCCACCCGCATTGCTACAGGCACACTGCTGCACAGAAATTCACAAAAAAAAGAAAGATATGAAAACCCTGGAAAAGTGCTGTTGCCCACCATGCTCTAAACACCACTAGACCAATGGTACAGGACAAAAAGGGAGACTATCAAGAGCATTGCCTTGCATGTGTTTTGGCCCCTTCCAACACTATACAACAGTAATAAATAGCATCAGGGACGGACTGGGAACCAAAACCGGCCCTGGCAAAGTGCTCGGCCGGCCCCCCTCCCCACACGGGGGGGGATGGAGGTGCCGCCGAGCTCTTTGCTGGGGCCGGTTTTCGGCAGATTTTGGTACAGGGCTGATTTTGCAGCTATGCTGCAAAAACGGCCCTGTAACAAAACGGCCCCTAGGGGCCCAAAACTGGCCCCCACCTGTGCGGCACACCGGGGGATTGCCCGGTGCCCGCTATGGCCAGTCCGGGCCTGAATAGCATGTTACATTTATATATGTGGTTATGGTTGTGTTCTATGGGGATAATAAATGACATATTCAGAGTTGGGACCTGGTGTGATGAAGAATGTCAAGTTCATACCAATCTGATATTTGTAAAAGCATAGGGCAAACTTATTGAAACATCCACTTACCATTCATACATATGCTCACTGTTATTCAGTAAAGACAGTGGCTGCTGGAAGTGCATTTTCATTACATAGATTAAATGGAGAGATTTCCCTCCAACCACTTTAATGCTAAATGCATTCTTGCAAATGGAGAGATGGTTCTGTCACCGCTACTCAGAGGAGAACAATTTGAGAACTTCAAACATGTACAATCCCCCACCGGTATCCAAGCAAAACCAAAGGGGATGACGGATGGAGTGTTGAACATTGCAAGCACTCACCCCCAGTCAACTGATCTGGGTTTAATCCATCATCATTCTTTAGCTCACTCCACTACCCCAATGCAATGCAATGCAATGTTCAACACTCCGTCCATCATCCCCTTTGGTTTGGCTTGTTTGCCCTAAGTTGGCAGGGTATGCCCAGACATGGGACCCTTGCTCACTTTGCCACTGGATTCAAGCTAGCCTGGCTGATGACGGCTGATTAGCCAGAAACCGGTCCCAGGATGCTTGTTTCCGGTCTAGGGAAGACATGGCTTGGCAGTTCGGGCTGGACTGTTCCCATGAGGCACAGGGTCAGACTGATTTGCATATGGCCATGTCTGAATTGTGGGGCGTGAGCAGTGAGGCCTATCTTCGAGGCAATGTATTAAGCATTTGCGCAATACACAAGCACCAGTGATACAATAAATACACCACAAAAGAGTCTCCACAGAGTATTATATAAAATATTTGTATGTATTGCATATAAACTTAGACCAAAACAACACGAACCAATAATTACCTTGCCAACTAGGCAACTGTCATAATAGTACAGTTAGTGCAATAAAGACTTATATGTTGCACACATCATGAAAACACCCTCACTGCACATACAAATGCAAATCCTATAATAATACTCATTATCCTGACATTGCGAGGCAAAAATGACATATATCATAACATCAGGCCATGAAATGCAGCAGTTCGGTATAGTAATAACACACATGAATCGTCACAAGCATGAATATTGTAAGGCCGGTTAGGTTAGAGGTAAAACCCATATATCACCAAGGGCTAGATGTAGGTAATCGTGAAATACCGATTCCTTAATATTAATTTTTACCGATTCGGTATTAAGGAATCGGTATCTCCGATGTACGTAAAGATTTGCTAAAAATTACCGAATCGGTATTAATCGGTAAAAAATAGCGATTCGGAATGGATCGGTAAAAAATAATACCGAATCGTAAATACCGAATCCCAATACAGAATCGGTAATAATGATTCGGTAATTTAAAAATTCGCAAAATGTGGAATCAGCCAATCCTGTGCATCCGAATTACCTCCCAAAAAGGAAGTGGCCACACCCAGGCAGCTGCACTGAACCTGGGGCTGACTGTGAGGCAGGGAGCTGAGCAGAGAAGCCAGGAGCAACACAGCCTTTTCTTGCAAACAAACCCAAGCAAAATGGCAAAACAGGAGAGGGAGAAGGAGGGAGCAGAAAGAAAGAGAAAGCAGAAATTTAGCGAGAGGGAGCTGGAGGTCCTAATCAAAGATGTCACCAAGGACCATGACAAGTTGTTTGGTAAGCAGTCCCTGCATGTGCCCGAATCCCAAAAAAGACAGATCTCAAATCCCAAAAAAACCAGATCTCGCTTGCCATCCAGAACAAGATCAATGCCATCGGAGTCACTCAGCGCTCCATTGAGGATATTAAAAAAAGATGGTATGACCTGAGGAAGACTGCTAAGGCGAGGATGGCAGAGAGGCAGAAGCAGGCCAACAAAACTGGTGGAGGGAAGAGCAGAGCACCTGCACCAACAGCCCTGGAGCTCATGGTTGAGTCCACCCTCCAGCCGGAGAGTGTGAGTGGCGTTGTCGACACAGACAGCTCGGCCAGAGCTGCCAACAAACAAGATAAGATGCTTGCACAGCATGCTGTGCACCCCCCTTCCCACCCCCAATCCCCAGAGAGGCATAGGGACTTCCACTCCAGTCCATGTTTTACTCATCACCTGCAATGCATTATGGGAGATGTGGTCAGTAGTAACACATGTTCAGAACAGTCAGTCTAGCAAACCCAAAGGCATGTGACAGCAATTAGCAAGCAGAGGACAATCAATGTGATTGGCAGGCATAATGATTATTACAATGCAAATGCTACCAGATAAGCGAGCATATCTACATTCGGTCTTCACAGGCGAGACATCTCACAGCTCAGCAGAGGGTAGCAGAGGGAAGGCACCCAGGCCAGAGGGGAGACAAGAGGAGGAGGACCAGTCGCCTGCAGGGCACACAACCCCACCACCACCACCATCAACGCCACCACCAACACCACAGCTCCAAACAACACCACCATCACCACCATCACCATCACCACCACCACAATCAATGCCACCACCACCACCACCGTCAGGCAGAAGGCTTGCAGTGGCCACCCTCCAGCAGATGGAGGTGTCCGAGGAGTACAGCACAGGGGGCCAAAAGTCAACAGTGGATGAGGACAGGAACAGGGCAAGATCACAGTCCCCAACAGAGCATGCTCACACATCTTCCCGCCGCCGCAAGGCAAGGGCAGCCAGTCCTCACATCCGGGACGAAGATGACAGTGTGTTTGCTGAGCTTAAAGGCAACATGCTGAAGGTCCAGTGCCTGCAAGGGAGTGCGATCAGGTCAGTGCAGCGGGAGATGGCACACATGAATGCTCACATGCATTTCATCGAAAAGGGCATCAGTGCCATTAACACCACCATGGCTGAGGGAATGAGTGACGTTGCGTCGGCTGTGAGGCAGTTCTGCAGCAAGTTGGAGGAGGACTACCTGTCTAGGCGCAGGGAGAGGCAGAAGCTGGACAATTACACCAAGGCATTGAACCGCCTGTCCACTGCAACCTCTCTCATGTACAGACGCTAAATAGCAAAGCAGGAGGAGATGGCACACTGTAGTCGGGATGTGGCTAGGGGGATGGTCACAATGACCAATGCTCTTGAACTGCAGCAAACATACAAGGTGGCCACTACATCTGATAGGGTGAAAGTGAGGAGGCTACTAGCCGTAGCAGCATTACGCCCTCTCCCACCGAGACCAGGAGGTGCAGCGAAGACCACAGCGCAGGCCCTGGACAAACTGGCAGTGCAGACAGTGGGGCAAAGGAACGTGGCAGTGGAGCACGTGGGCGCAACAAATAGAGCCAGCCATGCTATGGTTGTACTGAAATGGGTGATGTAACCCATGGGTGTATGGACACTGCTTCTGATCTTGGTGGTGTGCACTATTCATTAAACACCATCACTCAAATACAGTAACTGGCTATGTCTCCTTACTCACTCAGAAATAGTTGTGTGTTATCTCAGCCCGTCTGTGTCTCTCATCCGGTGCAGCTGCCTCACCAGCTGTGCCGTGCTCCGGCTGTGGATAGCCCTCAACCTCGTCCTCAGAGTCAGTTAGTTCCACTGCTGTTCCTTTCTTTGTGGCAAGGTTATGCAGCATTGCACATGTTGCTATTATTTTGCGGCAGATGATGGGGCGGTACTGACGTGCATCTCCACTTTTGTGGAGGCAACAAAACCTGCTTTTTAGTAGTCCACAGGTGCGCTCCACAACATTGCGCGTGCTCTTAATGTGCCACATTGTATCTCCTCTCCCTTGGGGTGAATGGGTTGAGGTATGGAGATAGTATAAATGACCGGACGGCATATGCGCTGTCACCTGAATGGGAAAGAGAGTGCTATTAATTTGGGTCACCAATACGTTCATCCAAGGTATACATCAGGGTGTGTCGCATTGATTTATCTAGAAGGTATCCTTCTCCGAATTCACCAGCAGCCAGACGTGTATAGATCCCACTGTTCCTGAATATGTAGGAGTCATGGGTACTCCCTGGGAATTGGGCTACAATGTCAGTAATGATATAGTCTGCATCACATATCACCTGCACGTTGATGGAGTGAGTGGATTTGCGGTTGCGGTATATGTATTCTGTAGCTGAAGGTGGGCAGATTGGCATGTGGGTCCCGTCGATGCAGCCTATTACATGTGGGAACTCTGCCTTTAGGTAGAAATCCAGCTTTGTCTTCTGCAGCTCCGCCTGTGCGCTGGTGAAGCGTATGTAGTGATGCATTCTCTGCATCATGGCGTCCAGAAAGGAGTTGAAGAAACAGGACAGGCAGCTCTGTGACACACCACCTGCTGCGGCTATCACACCGTGGTAACTTCCTGATGCCAGGAGTTGCAGGCAACAGAGTACCTGTACATGAGTGGGTATTGCGTGCGCCCTTGGTGTCTGATGCTCCAGGTATAGGTGCAGGTCCCGTATCAGGTCTAGGATGGTGTGTGTGTGTAGCCTGTACCTATCATGTATTTCTGGCTCAGTCATTTGGAACAGTGTGACACGCAGTCTGTACACACGCTCTTCCCATCTCCAAACCCTCTGTCCTGCTGCTCGCAAACATAGCCGCCTTGCTATGACGTAGAGGGCCGCCATTGTGTTCACACTGTTGCATTCTGGGGCTGTTTTTATGCACTGCACTTGATTACCACCTGCTCTGGGTCAGTGGTAATTACCGATACCTAAATACCGAATCTGTACAAATTCGGTATTACCGAATTTGGGTACATCACATTACCGAATTTTTACCGATTCCTTATTTACTGATTCGGTATTTTGAGGTTTCGTTGTCGGCCGATCGGTAAATAAGGAATCTGTAACTGATTTCCCTTTAACCCCTTGTGTGCTGCCGTCGGCCAATGGCCGACGCGGCCCCCCCCATTTTGTGGAAGTGCCGCACTGCTGCGAAATCGCGGCCGTGGCAAAGGGGTTAATTTAAAGAATTGTTATTACTGATGGCATTAGGTAATACCTACATCGCACAGGGCTAAATACCAGTCGGTAACGCTGAAATTTACTGAATTTCAGCTTTACCAACCGGTATTTAGCCACCTACATCTAGCCCCAACTCACTTATAGTGCGCCAATGCACTTTTGCTCCTATCAGGGGCTATACAGTAATTTCACATTAAAAGTAGTGTAAAGGAACCTCTACTACGTTGGCTATGGTAATGAAACACCCGTGAGCCTCTCAGTCAGCATGTGGTAATTTGTATATACATGGGCCAAGCAATATCGGGACCTCAGGAGAGGGATTACCCCGACATGCAAAAGGGAGCCTCAGTTCCCCCAAAGGTGTGTGAAAACAAAAGTATGCAGGGCGCACACATTGTCCAATTCGGTGGGGAAACCTCACTGTGTCCCACACGTATAGCCAGAAACAAAATGTAAGACCCCAACGGTGAAGCGCGCCGGCCAACCATGCTCAGACTGCTTGAGTCCAAGTCAAGCAATCCCCAACACTGCCGCAGTCCGGGACATGCCCACATCTGCAGAGCTGCTATTTCCTCTACTCCCAGGTGTGGTCTGTTGTGGTCTCCTTTACTCGAGAGGTTGCACTGAGAGGCACTGCTGAAGGTCTCTTCCACATCTCCAGAGAAGTGAAGCACTCACTATGTGCTTTACGCTGGGGTGAAAATAAAGCGCCTATCATGCGCTAACTTCACCAAAGGATTACAGACACAGGAGCCATACACAACACTCCACAGATGAGCCCAGCACACGAGGGGTGAAAACACAAGAGCCTCGGACAGCGCTCAGCACACCGGGGCAAGCGTGGAGTGATCCCAGCTCTACTCTGGCTGGAAAGGAAGCGCTTACCATGCACTTTTCCTTGGGGTAAAGATCAATTACGAATGACATACCCTCAATGCTTGAATTGTCAGTGATAGGGGAGGCTGGATTCAGATTCCATCTGGGAGGCTGGGGGGGCACAATAGCAGAGAGGTAGGCAGCAGGCAAGTACACTGGCTTCCTCACCAAAGTGGCAGTCAACAGCAGGCAAGCAGGTCAGCACATAGAAGCAAAGTCCAAGTGGTGGTATTCCTGGCAGCACAGCAGTCCTCTGGTGCAGTATGTAGAGCCAGCAGCATTTGGTTACAAGTCCCATGCAGTATCTAAAAACATGAGGTCAGAGTTCAAGTACATATACTCAAAATGTCTTTGATGTGGAGGTAAATTCAAAAGAATGTTAGAAGTGCACACAACACCCTCATTCAATCCCATCTCTGGCTCCAGACATCAGTAGGGCGTAAACAAGTCCTTTGTGTAAGGGCAGGGCCCAGCCAATACAAATATATGTGTGCCCCACTGCCCTCTCTTTGAAACCAGGAATACTATTCAATATGCAGATGCAGCCCTTTTACACCCAAGCCTCCCTGTGTGATGGCTCTCTGGAAAGTAGGCGCAAAGCCTAGCTTTCAATCTGCCCTAGACATGGATTGGAGTCTGACTGCAAAACTCAAAGAGCCATAAGCACATAGAAATGTCCAATTTCTAAAAGTGCCATTTTGACCCCAATAATGAAAAATCTACTTACAAAAATAAGCAGGATTTATCACCACTATTATAAAAATGCCAAACATGGCAACCCTACTCCTTTCAGACCAAAATTACCACAGGATAAAATATCTGGGAATTCCCTATGCAAACCTAAGAAAGGCGTAGCACTCGCAGTAGTGAAAACAAAATAGGATGTTTGTCACTACCAGGTCAGACCATACAATAAAGGCATGCCCATAGGGCTAGCTAGGGCCTACATTAGGGGTGACTTATATGTAGTAAAAGGGGAGTTTCAGGCTTGGCAAGTAATTTTAAATGGTAAGTTAATGTGGCAGTAAACTGTGCATGCAGGCCCTGCAGTTGCAGAGGCCTGAAAACAGGCTTGAACGGCTACTTCTGTGATGGCACAAGCAGCTTTGCAGGCCAGCAAGGGGCAATTTAATTTTTAAGCCTTAAGTATATAGGATACCACTGAACAAGGGACTTACAGGTAAATTAAATGTGCCAAACAGGTGTTTACCAATCATACCATGTTTAACCCGTTGTGTGCTTATGACGGAACCACGCCATCATGAGTCACGGGCGGCGTGTGCTCATGACGGCGTGGCATTAATTCCCCGCCTGTGCGGGCGAATTAATGAGCGTGCAGGTCCGTGACGGAACCACGCCGTCATGAGCACACGTTGCCCATGCCTCATGATGGCATGGTACCGCCATAAGCACCACAGCGCCGCACTCACACCCTAGCCCCCCCGCGCCGTGGCAAAATTTGCGCCGCGGCAAAGGGGTTAAAGGAGCTAGCACATGCACATTAGCACTGATTAGCAGTTGTAAAGTGCCCAGTCATAAAGCCAAAAAGAACAGGTCAGACAAAATACAGGAGGAAGGCAAAAGGTTTGGGGATTACCCTGAAAAAAGGGCCGGGCCCAATGTTTTCCATAGTGGGAACATTCCAATAGAAAGAGTTTCTCGTCTTAGTAGTATGTCAGGATAATGTTAGCTAAAATTTAATCTGACAGAAATATTGTGACCTAAATATCATTCACAAACATGTCACTCCATCAGGTGCATCTCTATTATTAACTTAAAAGGAACAATATTTTTGCAATAAGCAAAGTTTATTTGTACAATACCATGGCATCATACTGTAAGAAATTGAGTTTTTGGTTGAGTGTGCTAAGAGCCCTTGTCTAGAAAAAGCCACAATCTCTTTCAAGGTGAGCCAGGAAAAGTCACTAAATTAACCTGTGCATAAACCTCTGGTAGCTTGACACAAAAGCAGGTAGGCTTATCTTAGAGGCAATATGTATAGTATTTGATGGAGCATGTATACAATAATAAAGTGAAAACCCAACACAAGTAAATCCTACACCAATTTAGAAAAATGTAGTAAAATGTAATAACTTATTTAACACCAAAACAAGGAAAATTCAATGAGTAGACTCGGAGTTATGAATTTTTAACATTTTAAGTAAAAACTAGTACTTAAAATATCAAAGCATAACTGCAGACATTTAGTCATGTGAGACCAGGGCAATGTTAAAAGTTATGGCCAACCATGACAAAGTGCAGTTTGGATACACAAGGTGGTTTGATCCTGATCCCTTGCTAACCCCCTAACTTAGAAGAATTTGCAAAGGAAAATGTCTGAGAAGGTAACGTTCAGGGTGCAAAACAGCCATGGGTGTCCAGGGAGGAAGAGTGATCATCAGGGAGCCACTGGACATAGTCGTTGTATAGATTTCTACATTAGGTTTTAGTCTCTTTTTTAGAAGTCGAAAATTTCCAGCTGGACAAAGATGAAGTTTGTAGCTGACAAGGTTGCCATAAGGCTAGATACCCCTTCTGATAGGAGCTGCTGAATGTGATTTGCTGCTGTGATGAATATCGTAATGGGATCTACCGCAAAGTCAGGCAGACTGGTGATGCACTTTGGGCTGATCAGGGAGCAGGTAGGTCCCAGTCTCCTGCCGGTTCTCAGAGCACTTTTTAAATGAAAAATGTTTAAGTGCCAAGTTTTAAATTGAGGCTCAGAACAGGAGGCCAGACAACTAACCCTTGGAGTCACACTGGTAGCCTTAGGTTCAAGAATAAAGAAGGTCTTCCAGAAGCAGGGCAGTCCTCTGATGGATTAAAGCAAGCTTACAGTAGCAGGGCAGTTCTCTGAAGTATTAAGTAGGCCTCAGATAGGAGTTCAGTTCTCTGATATGCATGGCAGGCATTCTGAGTATTCCACTCAGGTCCAGAAGCAAACTGAAGAGTTTGTCTGAAGGTCCTATTTTAGTAAATGGTACAAGCTTTGAAGTCAAAGAAACTTCTAGATTTTCTCTCCACAGATGGTTCTGAAATAGCCTTCCTCCCCGCTGATGTCGCTGGTGAAAAAAGTCTAGTATTAAATCCTCTGTGAGTGTACTGAGGAAGCTTCTTTGAAAAGTAAGTGGGGCTGTGCATAGCTAGATTAATCAAAAAATGGGAATGGACACTAGTATCTACTTAACCGTCGGCTAAGCTTTTGACAACCCTCATAGACCACCTGGTTCAGTTTGTTGCGGTATATCTTTTTTCCGCCCCGCCAGGAGTCATGGCATAGTCATAGGGTTGCCAAATAACGTGCGGTATGCCTGCCTCACCCGAGGCTACCTCTGGCTCAGGTAGAAGTGTCCAGAAATCATAGGGAAGGAAAAAAAAGCTTTTGACAACCCTCATAGACCACCTGGTTCAGTTCGTTGCGGTATATCTTTTTTCCGCCCCGCCAGGAGTCATGGCATAGTCATAGGGTTGCCAAATAACGTGCGGTATGCCTGCCTCACCCGAGGCTACCTCTGGCTCAGGTAGAAGTGTCCAGAAATCATAGGGAAGGAAAAAAGTGGGGATTTTACTCTAAGAACAGTGTGTCACCTTAAAATATTGATTTAATGGAAAGGGTTGACACTGTATTAAAAATTGTCGATATATAAGGTATAATCGAGTAACTAGATTACCTTCACTGGCTCCCCGTTAAGGAGCGGGTGAAATTTAAGGCGTTGTGTACGGCCCATAAAATTTTACATGGCAAAGGCCCCCCCATCCTTGTTAATATGGCCCGTCCCTATAAACCTCCACGCCTTTTGCGCTCAGACCAGCAACATCTCTTGCAATCTGCGAGAGTCAGAAGAGCTCGGACGGGGGGCAGGCGTTTCTCGGTTCAGGTGGCATCTCTGTGGAACTCTCTGCCCCTTAAGATTCGCTCAGAGCACAAGATCCTAATATTTAGGAAACTTCTTAAAACCTACCTGTTTCCACAGTAGTGAGTTTTCGAGTTCCTCCTTCTTTGGTCTGTTGCGCCGGGATGCCCCCGGGTAAGCTGAGCGCATTACAAATTTCATATAATAATAATAATAATATATCTATATGTATATGGATGTGTCAACATGTTTCAGCTCTTTTGGCCCAGCCGGGTCTGGAGAGCTTTCGTCAGGACAATAAACAAACAAACAACATATATAAGGTACTCACACAACTAGTGTTGGGTCCTATTTAGCTATATTTGCTTATCTTGTTAAGCCACCTATAATGTGGGGACACAGAAAATACCACATTTAGAGTATATCGTTTTTGGTGATTTGGCATTTGTACTTTTAAATAAAAGCGCACATCCCAGACTTACTAGGGCAAAAAAACTGTGTATCTAATTCAGAATACATAAATTACGCAATGTGGGAAGAGAGAAGGAGACTTGGTTTTAGTTAAGTTAGGGAGCAGTTAATGCATCGCGTTCATAGATACAAGGGGTAATGTAATGTGAAGTATTGATTATACTGACACTTGTAAATAGGGGGCGTTATCAAGTCATAATGTCTCCAAAAGTCAACAAGGAGACCGGCGCCCTAACAAAACTAAGATAATGTGCGCATTAAAGCTTGCAAAATACGTCACTGAAGGAAGAACATGCACGTAATTAGAGTGCGGAAATACCTGGTAGGTTTGGCTTGCCAGCGTCAGCAGGAGTTGGAGAGTCGCTGTGCGCGGTCTTTGCTAGAAAATATTCACACTATTAGGCAATAGTTACTCGGACTTCTTACAGGTTAAGGTCGTGTTGCAAGGGAGGTTCTTACCCGCATGGACCGGCTTTCAGTCCCTGTGCTGACTCTGCTCCTGGTTACAGGCGGAGCTCAGTTTCACGGGCTTAAGGCTGTAATCCTGAACACTAAGAAAGGACTAAAAAGTCAGCTATAAACATACTTCAACATGGCTAACCCCACAATTACCTCGCAATATGTTTTTGGGCATTAGATCAATATAAGAGCATTGGTTTTTTTGTTTTTTACTCTTAGTAGAAACGTTCATAACTAAAACTCGCTGGTGAATTCGAGTGTCTCACTGGTTAATATCATTTCTAATGTGAATGTCATGATTATTTTATTTTTAACCACAGTTATCAGGTAAATAGATGTCAGGAGCAAAGACATCAATCTGATTGAGAAAAGATTATCATTATTTAACTGGTTCGTGGGTGTGTAATAATAATGAACAGCAATTTCCATCATTATTAAACCGGTTCATAGGTGTGTGATATTAATGAACAGAGATTAATAGAACTGATTCCAGGGAATATTGTTGTTCATTCCTCGTATATGGGTGCCAAGACGGTCCACCCACCTTTGTTCTATAACACTAAACTTTGTACACATTTTGTGGAAGCAGGACATTCATGTGAGGACTTACGTTGGACAATAATTGAAATGCTAAAAAACAAGAATAACAATGCGGAGAAAGTTCTTTTCGAAAAAGAACAAAGGTGGGTGGACCGTCTTGGCACCCATATACGAGGAATGAACGACAATATTCCCTGGAATCAGTTCTATTAATCTCTGTTCATTAATATCACACACCTATGAACCGGTTTAATAATGATGGAAATTGCTGTTCATTATTATTACACACCCACGAACCAGTTAAATAATGATAATCTTTTCTCAATCAGATTGATGTCTTTGCTCCTGACATCTATTTACCTGATAACTGTGGTTAAAAATAAAATAATCATGACATTCACATTAGAAATGATATTAACCAGTGAGACACTCGAATTAACCAGCGAGTTTTAGTTATGAACGTTTCTACTAAGAGTAAAAAACTAAAAAACCAATGCTCTTATATTGATCTAATGCCCAAAAACATATTGCGAGGTAATTGTGGGGTTAGCCATGTTGAAGTATGTTTATAGCTGACTTTTTAGTCCTTTCTTAGTGTTCAGGATTACAGCCTTAAGCCCGTGAAACTGAGCTCCGCCTGTAACCAGGAGCAGAGTCAGCACAGGGACTGAAAGCCGGTCCATGCGGGTAAGAACCTCCCTTGCAACACGACCTTAACCGGTAAGAAGTCCGAGTAACTATTGCCTAATAGTGTGAATATTTTCTAGCAAAGACCGCGCACAGCGACTCTCCAACTCCTGCTGACGCTGGCAAGCCAAACCTACCAGGTATTTCCGCACTCTAATTACGTGCATGTTCTTCCTTCAGTGACGTATTTTGCAAGCTTTAATGCGCACATTATCTTAGTTTTGTTAGGGCGCCGGTCTCCTTGTTGACTTTTGGAGACATTATGACTTGATAACGCCCCCTATTTACAAGTGTCAGTATAATCAATACTTCACATTACATTACCCCTTGTATCTATGAACGCGATGCATTAACTGCTCCCTAACTTAACTGAAACCAAGTCTCCTTCTCTCTTCCCACATTGCGTAATTTATGTATTCTGAATTAGATACACAGTTTTTTTGCCCTAGTAAGTCTGGGATGTGCGCTTTTATTTAAAAGTACAAATGCCAAATCACCAAAAACGATATACTCTAAATGTGGTATTTTCTGTGTCCCCACATTATAGGTGGCTTAACAAGATAAGCAAATATAGCTAAATAGGACCCAACACTAGTTGTGTGAGTACCTTATATATGTTGTTTGTTTGTTTATTGTCCTGACGAAAGCTCTCCAGACCCGGCTGGGCCAAAAGAGCTGAAACATGTTGACACATCCATATACATATAGATATATGGTAATCTAGTTACTCGATTATACCTTATATATCGACAATTTTTAATACAGTGTCAACCCTTTCCATTAAATCAATTTTTTAAGGTGACACACTGTTCTTAAAGTAAAATCCCCACTTTTTTCCTTCCCTATGATTTCTGGACACTTCTACCTGAGCCAGAGGTAGCCTCGGGTGAGGCAGGCATACCGCACGTTATTTGGCAACCCTATGACTATGCCATGACTCCTGGCGGGGCGGAAAAAAGATATACCGCAACAAACTGAACCAGGTGGTCTATGAGGGTTGTCAAAAGCTTAGCCGACGGTTAAGTAGATACTAGTGTCCATTCCCATTTTTTGATTAATCTAGTATTGAACTAGGGGAACCGAATGGACCGAGAATCCTCTTCCCTCCCTTTTGATATAAGGGCTGTGCATAGCTCCCCCCTCCCATCTATCCAATATCTAGTCCCCATTTGTGTGACTTCTGTCTGAGAGGAATACACAAAGACCAACTGCCATGCCAATATCAGTCACTTGATCAAAAACACAGGCTGCAGAAACCAAATGGTTAAGACACAAAATGTCCAACTTTCTAAAAGTGGTAATTTCAGAATTGGGTCTTAAGATTCAAATTTACCATTAAAATGATTTTGAATTACAATTCTTTAGAAGCAAAATAAGACATTTCTACCTGTTTTCAAACAAAAGTTATCACCTGTTAAATGTAATAAGGTAACCCAATATTATTCCAGGGGAAAGGTAGGCCTCACAGTAGTAAAAAACAAATGTAGGATTTTTTCACTACTAGGACATGAAAAACGTAAACGTACGTGTTCAACTTTTAAAATACAATCGCACCCCATCCTCTGGGCTGTTTAGGGCCTCTTAAGGGTGACATATATTTAAAAAAAGAATTTGGCCTGGCAGGGTGTTTACTTTGCCTGGTCAAATTGGCAGTTTAAAACTGCACACAGGCTGCAATGGCAGGTCATGTTTTAAAGGACTACGTAAATGGATGGCACAATAAGGGCCGCAGTCCCACTAATACTATTTAATTTGCAGGCCTTGGATACATGTTTTACCACTTTACTAGGGACTTAAAAGCAAATGAAATGTTGCAATCATGTATAGGCCAATTCTACAATGTTTTAAGGAGTGAGCACAAGCCTTTAGCACTGGTCAACACAGGCAAGGTGCACAGAATCCTAAAGCCAACAAAACAAATGTAACCAAACAGGAGGGAAGTAGGCAAAACGTTTGAGGAAAGACCACCCTAAGGCTGAGAGGTCTAATACATACAGTGATGAGTGACATGGCAGAGTGAAAATAAGGACATTCCCTCTTTTGAAAGCTTGGCCTCTACATTTAGACCCTTCTATAATACAACACACCCAAGCCTGCAATACAAACTGAACAATGTAAAGTTTGTTAAGAGGCAGGGTGTGGCTGCGTAAGACCATGACCACCTTATAATCTGCTCTGTGTGGGCTGCCCCAAAAAATATTCACATAGAAGCTTTAAACCCATTAATCAAAGCCAGACTATGCTGCTTTATAACATAAGAAGAGCTTACAGGACTGTTATGCTTTGCTGAGGACCTTGATTCTTCGACTACAGTCATGCCCATCCCCACTACAGACCACAAGAACAGCGACCTTATTCCACAACTCCGCCTTTATGACTGCCAGCATCTACAGAATTGAGAGCCTGGAATAAGATGGCATGGGACCCGAGAGGTGCTTGTGATGCCGGTATTCATGGTAAACCGCCTCTACTCATGTGGGAAACCCTAGATGCCCGCAACTCCTTCCTTCAAAGTCTGCTTCTACTAGCCTGCCATTGGCAGTCCAATATTATCCTGAAGACCTGTGTGAGGAAGTGTACACTCCTACTACTTAACAACAGGAGCTTTGAGACCGGGCCACCAGGAGCCACCATTTGGGTTGGGAAGGGATCTGCATTACTTCCCATAAATGCTGTTATCAGACATGTCCACAGCTCTGTAAGCATAGAAACATTTGTCCTCTACTGTTGAAAGTCAGGTGCTGTACACAAACAAACCAAATCCTAACTGAAATTGCCTAATGATACAGCAGTCAATAACATACCTACAGGGTCTAGAAAGAACAATTTTAGAATATACCTTTGCACGCTTAATAACATGGGGCATGATTAAAAAATGAATGCCTGGAAAGAAAACATCAAGACAGTAATCATTGAAAAGTGGACACAAAAAATCCACTTAGGACACACCTCCAGGCAATATGGTAACAATAGCCTTAGATACCCTAATGAAAGAGTTGCAGGACAGTAAGACCTCCATGAACATATTGGAATAGTCTACAGTGGGAATGTCAAGACACTTGAAATCCTTCCACACTGGGATGTCAACCTTCAGGTCACAACTTGACAGATTGGAAAAATGTTGGAAACTATTGGAAACAACTGCTTGGAATGCTCCTGAATGGGATTCAGAACTTTGGAATTTACACAAAAACGTCACAGACTTAGAGGACAGATAAGGGACAAACAATATCCATTTTTAAAGCGTCCACAAAACTGAGGAAAGGAACACAATTAGGTATTTGTCTTCATTTTGGCCAAGCATCATCCATATAAAATTCAGCCCACAATTATAATTCGAAAGGGCACATCACCCATCACGTAATGCCATGTAAGACTCTCATAGACCCATCATCATGTGCCTTCTCTGCTATCAACAAGCACACTGGATTTTCCAGTCTGTACAAAAACACTTCCGACTCACCTTCAAGGATCACAAAACAACATCACCTGATTACATTTTCCTACTCAAGGATAAAGTTATTAGCCCCATGTCCCAAGGTAGCGCAGCGCATGCTCCAGTATGGCCTATTGGATCTAGCCATGATGCTTGTGACAATAAATGGCAAACCAGGGACAGTTATATGCCACCCAGGAGTGTGAAAACTTTATTGACACCCTAGACCAATCCCCAATGAGCATATCATTTTCGTCCAACCAGGACGCATGACAACAACCCAACTACCAAACACTGTCACAAATCTTTGACTATGGAATCAAAGTTGCAGTGCTTCAAAATAGGGACAATTGAACCGAGAGCATAATCTGGAATGCCTCCCCCCATACCGAACAAGAGTAAATCAAGGCCACCTGTCAAACTATAGCAAATCTTAAGTAAAATTTTTATTATGTACAGTCCTGGATCAATATAGGCAGTAGCTTTTCATTTTATTTTGTTTCACTGTCATGCAAGGGCGCATATAACACAAAAGAGAAGAAAAGCACACATGTTAAAAGTTAAAATGAAGTACCAACTTCCTGGTAAGCTCCCAGTGTTGTCCTTTCTAAATGAATTGTGGGCTGCTACCTTACCTCTTGATCAATATGTTTGATTCCTTATCTGTCCTCAGGTCCAGTGGGGTGTCAACAGGGCTTGCTTTAACACCTGTGGTGCTAGTGCAAAACAATTTTGTGGCACCCCCCATGACTTCCTTCTCCACAGATTCCCTCACAACCACCCTCTAATAGTGCCCCTCTTCTATCCATAGCCCCTTGTCACATAAATTTCATTTGTTTTAAAGCACTGGTTGGGGTTGGCTTTACTAGTAATAATGTATTTCTACCCAACCTAACCTGTTTCAGCAACTTTAGGAATAGATCATTAAAAACTGTGGAAACAAAACATAATGTCCTAACCTATCCTAAGCAGTTTGCATGCAGCTCTTTGATGACAGTTCATGAGTCACTGTGCTATATCAGGATTGTAATCTATGAACTGCAAGTAACAAAAGGATCCATGTGACAAATGTGGTAACCCACTGAGCTATCCACATATAATACAGTTCTGTTATCTGCAAAGTGCAAGTTCTTGCTCTATTACTTTATGATGAGTCAAACTGCCATTAGACAAAAACTCGATCTCTCTCCAGCAGGAACAGTAATCACCACAGTTATGATGACATTTTTATTGTTGCCTGAAACCTGCTGGACCTAGAAGAAAGTCTGCAACAAGTGTTTGTACTCCCATAAGTTTTTTTCTAAACTCAGCACAGGCCCCTCAAGTTCAGCGCAGGCCCCTCAAGGTCAGAGCAAGGTTCGCCTGCACCTGTCACACCGCCCTAAAGCCGTAAACCTTCATAATTTGAAGTTTGTGAAACAAACAGTATCTGCATTACCCAATCCAGAATCTGCACAACATTCAGGGGTATATTTAGAAGGAAATGGCGCAGCACGGTGCTGCAACAAACTTTTCAGTGCGGTGCCATTTGAAAAAAGCATGGAAGCGCCATTTTCACAAGAATACGGTGCACCCCTGTGATTTCCCTTGCGCTGGTGCTAAAAATTGCTGTCTAGCACCAACACAGACACCCCTGTGCCATAGTGCAAGGGTGCCTGTGTTGAAGGGATGAGTTCCTGCAACACAAGCGCCCTTGCACTATGGTGGAAGGGTGTCTGTGTTGTAGGGAGTTATTGTTTATGTGCAGGAAGGGACACAATCTTTACAGGTGATTTGCTCTTTCTATGTGTGCTGCAGACATAGAACGAGCACAAACGAAGAGAAATAAAAGTATTTCTCCTCTTTGCGCCAATCTAACACCTGCTTTCGCATGATATTAGTTTTTGGCATTGCCTCAGATTTACACATCCTTGTAAATCTGTGGCAGTGTCAAAAAGCGATGGGTGTTGAGGTGGAACGCCCACAGCAGCGTCCATTGCACACCCTTTACCCACACATATCTGTGTGAAAGGGTGCCATATTTACAAGGTGGCGTTAAGCCACACAAAGTGGCTTAACCCCACTTTGTAAATATGGAGCAGGGCATTGCATCACCAGAACGTCTGAAAAATTGGCATTGTGGTGGAACAATCCCTTATAAATATGCCCCTTTTTTCCCCTTGTGCCCCACACCTTTTAATGCAGCAGTAAGAATCTGATTAAGAACAAGCCATCGGTAAGGGCGAGGGCAGCACATTAGTATTGTGATTCATGCACTGCCAAAACCCTAGTTAAAATACTGAATCCCTTCAATTGAACTGATTTACAAAGCGAAGCTCAGAAAATGAATGCAAATTCCCCTTAGGATGCTTTCTGGAAATTGGGTCATTCATTACGCCTACCAGCCTAATAAAAGACTGTCCTGTTAGGTTACCACACAGTTCAATGAGAAACTCACTGCAAGCAATTGTCACAGTGCAGGCAGTGATCATGCCTGTCAAAAAAGGGCAAAATATGTATGGGAACCATGCAAAAAGGATGAATTTGCACCAATGCTCTTGAACAAATGGGCTTTGGGAATCACCCCATCAGCTGCATTTGCTCAACCCGCAGTTGTGCAAGTGCTTTCAGACTTTAGGCCATGCATATGTTTTAAATACTATATGAGTTAACCTTTATAACTTTGATAAATGAATTGGTAGTTTTACTGGCTGCGGAATTAATGTTTTGATCCTCCTGCGCCCATGACACTACCAGGTTTTCCCTAAGCAACGTCTCAGAGCTTACACTCAGTAACATTTGTTCCAAAACAAAGCCCAGAGACCCTTTGCTGTCCTAAAGCCTCTGCATTTATGCAAGGGTTTTCTCCAGCAGCACAAGGGCACTTTCTTGAAACCAGTTCTAGCTGACCAGCACGAGCTATGTGCAGCAGATGAAACAAGCTCGTAATGAAGTGGTTAGTGCACACTGCATAAACATTCCCTCATACTAAATGAAAACACGGAGTATAGGGAGCTGATTCTTTTCCTAACCAATGCGCTTGGGAATTAGGATATCAAATATCGCAACTTTCATTCCAAGTCTGTTTTCAAATCCCAACACAGGTTTTCTTTGTCAGTGTTAGGCAATGAACTTACCAGAAATAGTTTTTTATTTCCTCCGTTTACTCTTTTTTTTTGGGTTTATTAACATTGGTATTAACTCTGTACCCGTGTTAAAATGGTGTGTCTGTTTTCTACAGAACTAAGTTTGGTATTTAGATTTTTTTAGGAGCTCTGCGAAGCAAAAATATGTGTTTGCATCTAATTGCAGAGATGTTTACCCCATATGCACGGACAATGCCAACCGGTTTGACTTTTGTATAGTGCATGCACAGAGAGGCATAGAGAATCAGTGCACACATAGAGCAGCACATTTACAGACACCCTTTCACAGTGATCAAGAAACTTACAGATATTCTTGCAGTGGGCAGCAGTCATATAGGCAAACATGAAGGCATCGCAGAGTAGATTGATTTATCAGAACTGAGGGTTAGATTAGGATGGAGGTCAGACAAGCGTCTAACCACCATCTTGTCGTGGACAGGACCGTCCAACAGGGAGTCGGCGGGCTCACCAGGTAAATTACGATCCGACCGCCGTGGAGGCAGTCGAAACATGCCTCTCAGCATTGAGGCTTATGCTGCGGCCCAAAAAATGGCTGCATCACAAGCCTCACTGCTAAGAGGCATGTTTGTGAACATCCCTGCACCATGTGGCAGGCACCATGCCGTGCCTGCCGCACGGTGCAAGGATGTTTAGCCCAGACCCCATGCCGGAGGTCCAGGGTAAAAGGGGGACCCTCTAGGGGCCCCCAAAGTCACTTTCCATTTGCCTTTTCACGGCGGGTTAACCGCCATCAAACAGCCAGCGGAAAGGGACATTGTAGTCCTTACGGTGGTGCACTATTGTAGGGATTGCAGTCTCTCCGAAGGGCTCCTTGAGCCTGTTGGATGTGTGGTGGCAAGTCTCTCTGCCATCCCCCCATCCTCCAGCCATTGGAATGCGGTGGGCGGTCCTGCCGGGTCCGATGGCGGTGGGACCACCATCGACAGCCTGATGGTGGCAGTCCCACCACCATCGTAATCAGGCCCTGAGTCACAGAGACAAATACTCGCCAATAGTCATAGACCAGTAGTAATATGTAATTATAAGCAGCTGAGGGCATAGGCCCACATGCATCAAAGTTGGAGATTGCGATTTCTTATTTGCATTTTGTAAGGAATTGCAAATAAGAAATCGCAAAATGGTATTCATCAATTTTTTCGCGATTTTTTTGCGATTCGCAAAATGTCGCAATTAAATGCGATTCGCGCTTTTTTCCGCATTTTGCGAAATCGCATAACGCGAAATCGCATTTTGCGATTTCGCAAAATGCGAAAACAGCACAGTTGATGAATTGATGCAGTCTGATTACCTGAGAGCCACAGAAGGCAATCAGGGACACCTGATGTTCCCTTTGAATGTAGCTCTGGCAGTTGATCTCAGAGCTTGGTGAGGAAGGTTGGTTATTGCTGCAGTGTGTGTTTTGGAGAAGGAAAAACATGGAAAATCAAGAGGCAGAGGGGCCCTCCAGGAAGAGAAAAGTCAAATTTTCTGACAAAGAGCTTGAAATTCTGATTGAGGAGGTGACAGACAGGCATGAACAGTTGTTTGGGAAACTGTCTCACAAAGTGCCTGATGCTGTAAAAAGGAATATGTGGCTCAACATTCAGTCAAAGGTGAATGCAGTTGGAGTGGCTCACAGGGAAATCTGCAATTTACAAAAGCGCTGGTATGACTTGCGCAGTCGTGCTAAGGAGAAGATAGCTGAAAGAATAAAATCAGCAAATAGAACTGGAGGGGGCCCCCCTAAAGACACACCAACTACCCCTTTGGATGACCTTGTGGAAGGGACACTTCTGACTGAGGCAGTTGTTGGAGTCATAAACATAGACACTTCAGACCTCATCACTCCCTCTGAAGGTAAGTTAACATGTGTTTGGTAATGTAAGTGTGTGAATGATATAGTTATTAATTTCCATAGTGAAGCATTTAAAAGCAAGACTGTTCCAACATTTACATGCTTGGTTCATTACATTTAGAAGCCAACTTGCCTATCTGACAGGGAATTTAGATTGGTCACAGTAATGCATCATGGTTAATGTAGTTTCTGAGAAACACTGCTTGACATGCAAAAGTTTTACATCTCATAAAAAAATACATAACAACAGATATGTTAGTAAATATCCAAAATTTATTTAAACCACATCCATGAGCTACAATTAATACTTTTATTAATCACAGCAAAGCACTTTCAAATCAAAATATCTGTTTTTATTTCACAGAATTACTACAAGAATTGATAGAGCGAGATCTAAGAGATTTCACTAACTTAGAAATTCAAATAAATGAGGATGCCAACATGCCAAGTACCTCAACAGCACAGGAGACATTAACTGAAAGGCAAAGAGTACGCCAATTATTGCAAACAGAATCTGAGGATGAAAGTACTCAAAGAAATGCAGTCTCAACACCAGAGCCCACACCAACAGCCAACAATGTCAGGCCTAGTAGGCGAAGGAGACAAAGCCAATTTTACAGAAGGCGTCCAAGGACATCCACAGTGTCTATGTTTGAGGAGGGTTCCACCACTGGTAGTCATGTTGAGGATAAAATATTAAAAATACAGCGTCTGCAAGGAAAAGACATTAGAATTATAAAAGGAAACATGAAGTTTATGTGCAAAAACACAGCAGGCATGCACAGCACTATGAAGAAGATGGCTGATGATTTCAAATGCACCCAAGAGGCTACTGTTAAAAAAATGGACAGTATAGCAAAATCATTGGAATCTATTTGCACAGTAATGACATTGCAACATAAGGAAAGTGTTCATAGGCACCTTAGGCAACAGACAACCTTAAATGGCCAGAACAGACTGTTATCAAGAATTTCCAATTCATTGTTCAAAATTTGCAAACAAAATGCAGAAATTCATGATAAAATTAATGCTTCATTTGTGGCAATAAGAAGGGGAATGGAGAGAGAGGTTTCCATAGAGCATGCTTGTAGCAGTGATAATATACCTGTTTTAACTCCACCAAAGGATGATATTGCTATGGGTGGGACACAAGTTAATCCACCAGAAGGTATCTTTGGTGGGTCTAGAAGAAGTGTTAGATTTGCTAAGGAAGCATGCAACACGGTGATGGATGAAGGAAATAAAAATGCAAAGGCTTTGGGTGTGCGTGGGCGTAAAAAGTAGTTCACAAGCAACATCTTTGTTAAAGGCATTTTTCATGATTATTTTTTATTCACATTTACTCATTGACTGAAATGAAGGTCCTCATAAATAGACAGAGGCCTGGTGTTTTTTTCCTGACACATTAAAAAAATTTAGTTTGTATAATCTGTACATGTCTTTGGTTCCATAGTACATATTTCCTTGATTTGAAAACAAATTAAAATAAAGCATGGTACCTTTTCAGAAATAATTCTGTGTAATTTCTGCTCTCCTCATCCGTCCTTCTGCAGCTTCTGGTCCATGTGTTCTTGCTGGGGGTTGCTGGGGATCATTGTCATTTGGTGGTAACATGTCTTCTTCTTCCAAAGGTATGCCTCTCTCAGTTGCCAAGTTGTGCAGCATGGCGCAGACTGCAACAATTTTACAGCATGTTTTTGGATTATACTGCAAACTACCACCAGTCTTATGCAGTATGCGAAATCTTGATTTAAGCACACCAAATGTCCTCTCAATTACATTACGCGTTGACTTATGTGACTGGTTGTAATGTTGTTCCTTTCTACATGCTGGGTTCAGGTATGGAGTCAATATGTATGACCTAACTCCATAGGCACTATCACCTACAACCAAAACAAAGCATCAATTACTTTACATATGTATTACTTGGTAAGTGTGACAGAAGGACAAGATATAAATTTGAAAAGGAGAAAACAATTTACCTAGCAAATAACCATCTCCAAACTGTCCTGCTAAAAGTCTGGCATGTATTGCACTATGTTTGAAAATGTAGGAATCATGGGCACTCCCTGGGTAACTAGCTACTATGTCAGTTATGATGGTCTTGGAGTTACATATCACTTGAATATTCAGAGAATGAAAATTTTTCCTATTACGGTATATGTACTCATTTTCAGATGGAGGACAAATAGGTACATGAGTCCCATCAACACATCCAATCACATGAGGAAATTGTGCCATACCATAAAAATCCACTTTAGTTCTCTGTAAATCTTGTTGAGTAGAAGGAAACTTTATGTAATGACCAATTCTACTTAACATTGCATCCAAAAAAGAGTTGAAAAATCTGGACAGAGAGCTCTGGGATACACCACCAGCAATAGCTACCACCCCCTGAAAAGAACCAGACGCTAAAAGGTGTAGACAACACAGGACTTGAACATGAGTAGGGATAGCCTTTGTCCTGCGAGTCTCCCTTTGCAACAAGGGATCCAAATCATTTATTAAATCAATTATTAAGTCACCAGTAAGCCGGTACCTATCATAAATTTGGTCTTCAGTTTGACCAAGCAAAGTAATCCTAAGTCTAAATATTCTCTCTTCTATCTGCCTTCCCCTCAAACCTGCTCCTATTCTCAATCTGTGGCGGCGTGCAAGGAAGAAAAGTGCTGCCATTGTGAAAGGCTCCTGCTTGCTCTCTGAAAGACAGCAACAGTGGATGCAGGCAAGCCCTGCCTTATATGGGGGAGCTACCAATCAGCAAGACCATTAGAAAAGCTGCTTTGCAACCCTTAAAAGTGCATGCAAATCTAGGAGTAAAATATTAAAAGACAATGTTAAGTTGAAATACAAATACATTTAAAAGTGAAAATCACAGTACATCATGTGTACATAATATTTCATTCAGCAACATTTCTCACCCTTTGAATGTGCTCATTTTCCACAGATACCCACTGAATATTAACCAAAACCTGTGCAGTTGCAGGATTATTTGGGAAAAAACACATATTGCATCTGTTATTCACAAAAGGTCATAGGTTGCACTACATCAGCCCATGCCCTGACAATTGACATCATTCACACAGTTTGGGAATGCACTCTGACACTTTTTATTGCTGTCACGACTTCCACACCGCCCACAGTACCAACTTTCCAAAGCTTGCGAAACAATTACACCAACTCTGACTTGTTCTAAAATTTAGAAATGCTAAATGCGAGTTCTACATAATTCGCATCTTCTAAACTTTGATGCATAGGCTGTTTTCCATTTTAAATCCGAATCGCATCCGTTGCGAGTCATTTAAGGACTCGCACACTAAAATAGGAATTCTATATTACCGAAAATGCACACCAAGAATGATGCATCTCAGCCGAGCAGATTGCATTCGCAAACGCCCGTTTTCTCAGAAAAATGACGATTGCGAATGCAATCTACTTTGATGCATGTGGGCCATAGAGTGTGGTATAGTAGGATGTATAGGATGCTACGCAGAGGGGACACACAATGATGTGCACACCAAGGGACACAGGGTGAAATACAGCAGCAGAGTAAAGGATGATGTGCAACAGGGGAGCATAGGGAGATGTGCATCAGGGAGCACATAATGAAGTGCTCATGTGGATGACAGTAGAAGGTGGACCAGGGAAGCTTAGTGGGGATGTGAATTAGAAGACTACTGAGCCATGTGCTTCAAAGAAGAACTGGAGGATGTGGATCATTGGAACACTGGTGATGTGCCACAGGAGAGCATGATATGATGTGCATCATGAGAGAACTGGGTGATATATTCCTCCAGCAATGTAAACAACCAGACCACAACAGTAAATGCCTGACATTAAAATGACTTCTGTTTCCAACATTCCTGCCAATAAAAAAGATTGATTAGTATGTTGGAACATCTTATGTTTGTGGCCATATTCACAAAGATATCATGTTAAGAAGCTCAGCAACCAAAGCTGCTGCACTGCACTCGGTGCTTAACTTGAGCTGATGATTTCCGGTGCTCAGCAATGGCACTTAATTGTCGGCACCGGCTCTTATGAAAGTCTGTCACATGGGGGCACTGTTTGTCTAATTTAAAGATAAAGCACCCTAGAGTTGTGCATTAATGCAATATACATTATTAATGAGTAATACCTGCCACCCAAGCTATTCTTATTGCTTTGAAGGCCTGGAATAGTCAGAATTATGACACTTGTAGGAGTGTGTTAGTAGTTTGTTTTGGTCTTCAACTGGCAGCGTTGGCAGGGGCAACGGGTGGTTCAAGCTAGACTCCTGACGAGGGACCTGGCACCTACATTTTTTACAAATTAAGCACTGACTGCACTGCTTTGTGTGAAAGGGAAAAAGCATGAATGCAGCATAAATATTTAGATCTGTCACTCTTGCTGTCTTCCCTATCCCTTAAGCAAATTCTCGCTGCTTAGCGCCGCACACACACAACTTTCCACTACAGTGCAAAGCTGTCTGCGTACTGTTAAGCATAGGTTTTGAACTGGAAGTGTATCCTCCCACTACAAAATGCTATGATTAGCAATCTTTAAGACTTTTTCCACTTTGGATGTGCGTTAAACATGGCAGCACACATGCAAAGCACTAGAGGTTTGGATAAGCAAAGTATTTCTACTGGTGAAAAGGCTTGTCTAGAAATGTTAGTAGATGGGGCGTTGTGTCAAAAATCATAGGCGGTTTCATAGGAACACCTACGTACTACTCATGGCATGCACCCTTCATGCAAAGGAAGCCAAAGCCATGCTAGCACTACTTTTTGTTACTTTAGGTCTACGTATCACTTTAAATAAAGTTTTGTGCTGGAGGTTAAATCCAGATAAACTTTTGCAGCACTTTTTGTACACAAAGTACACAAACCTGATATGTTAGTAAATCAGCCACTCTATATCATTTATGACTCCTACATACCTCTCTTGCAGCAGGCAATGACAAAGTCAATCATTTCATTTTGCAGCAGGCAATGGGAAAGTCAATCATCTCACAAAGCCCACCAGAGTCATATATTCTTATATGTTCCAAATAGTTGGCACGAATGAATGTCATAAGTGGTACTGACACAGAGACAAGTTTCGTTAGTTTAAGAACCACACATACTCCACATAGTTTAAGACATTATCTTCAATAGTAGGTGTTTACTTTTGCACCTAATCAAAACTAAACAGAGGTTAAAGCACAGGGAAGACAATCTAGAACATGGGCCTTATAACAACATTTTTAGACTTTGAACAAATAATTAAGAAACTCACCCACATTAGTACATAGCTCAACTTATTTTTTTGTATTCCCTCTTGACCATATGGACCTTATAATCTCTCCGATCACATGGTCAGACAACATTTTAATGAATGTCTCACTCGTGCCCTCTTGTGCAGCTACTAAAATATGTGACAATGGCATATACATAAAAAAAAGGAAAGCCTATGATCACTAATGATCTGGGGTGTCAACAAAATCTAATGGAAACCAAGAAACCAAGAAACCAATCGGCGTTAGCGCGCTTTATAAATCATTTGTTAACATAACATAACATAACATAACATGGAAATCAAATATTAATGAGTTTTTATTATTAAAATCGGATATGTTTACAGACTTTCATCCAACAATAAATCGCGATGTACAGTGTGGTGCAAAAATGTCTGTGCTTGCTGCTCAGAAGCGTGACACATTCATGTGATGTAGAGAAATACATATGTATCACAAAGCTTTCTTAATAGATGACCTAGAGATCAAGTTAGGATACACACTTACATGTGTTCATCTGTATCATTCAAACACTATTTGATTTCCGTGACATTTTACTCTTATTAAAAACCGTTGTTCTCTCTTCGTTTCTAAAACATCGGGCAAAGTGGAACCAGAGGAATCTTGTACTTTTTTCAATGGCATGTTAACATCCACGCTCACTCTAGAATCCCCTGACTCTCTCCTGGTTGTTTTGCTTCACAGTATTCGATCATTAGCAGATCAGGTGGCATTTATCACCTTAGCCACCAAGAGTAGAAGACTAAAGGATCAGAAGTCGTTGTCTCCTGATCTTAGAAAACAAAAATATAAAGTTAGGCAATGTGAAAGTAAGAGACATATAACTTCAACCATGTGTCACCCCATTAAGTCGTGTTTCTGGCTGTGGGTAGGCCTAACAACAAGTTCATCAATACCTCATTGAAAAGAGAAGTGCTGCCAGCAAAAACATGGTGTTCCATCCCCACTGAAAACATATGGATTGGATTCTTCTGTCAAGGGGTCTGGAATGCAGCATTCTTTTTTTTTTAAAAGTTTTTATTGAAAATGAAAACAGAGTCAATAAATAAGTCACATATAAAATGACACAGTTGAATCAAGATGCAAACTGAATAGAAGGATATATCAACATACAATTCGAGATAAGGGTCCAGCTCTGTCCATGGCTAATTCCGTCGATGGAGATTCACAAAGTTCTCCATGGTATTTATTCCAGTATCCCCATTTCTTGTCCCACTTTGCAGGGCAGCCTCTTAGTTTGTATACTTTTTTTTCGGCAAGCATACAGCGGTCCATCTCAGCCATCCAACCCACCACCAGTGGCCTCTCCATGGAATGCAGCATTCTTGATGAAGGTCAAGAAGGCTTCTGCTTAGGGCTCAGTACAGATCGTTTTGATTGATACCTTGGATTTGCTATGCATGTGGGAGGATAAGGGATTTTGAAAAGGGATTCTCCTCAACAACCTATAACACACTCACCCATTACATCCTAATGGGTTGTTCAGGCAAGATTAGCCAGTCAAACCCTCAAGTAGTTTGCCTCATTTCTTATTAACAGTCAAATGCCTTTCAATTCCCCAGTATTATTCCAGTGACACTTCATTCCTATGTGGTGATCCACAAGGTTCTGCGTTGCCCCTATTTTGTTCAACATGTAGATTCAGCCACTGTGCGCTTGATATGCTAATTCAGGTATGCTACACTAACAAATGATACACATTAGCTGCTTAAGTTCAATCAGCAGACACTCAGTTCCACCGAACAACAATGTGTTTGCCTAACAGGTATCCAGCAATTGATTGTGGTTGAAGCTTTAAGAGGAATGATGAAAACCTGAGGTATTAATCACTTGAAGAAACTATCTAGCTTAGCCTTCTGACAATTTGCTGACGTAACTTAGCCCTCGTTCTACTGCTGTGAAAAATTCAAGAAACTGTGAGTGCTCTCTGTTCACAACTTGTCATTATAACCTAAGTTTCAGGAAGTTTGAAACACTAGATTAGCTCTGCACAAAACCTTGGGGATGATCCTCCCTTGGGACAAGTTGGGGCAGATGATAGGAGCATGAATGTATTTACAGAGCACACACTTAACTAGGAAGCAACAGAGCTCTGTACCTTGCACAGGATTGAGAGATAATCTTCAGGATTGTATATATCAAGAAGGGAATTACACAAATATATTTTGCACATTCAGGGACTGAGAGATTAAATGATTTGTTTGGACTCACACAATGTTGAATCATGTGCTGAGGCTGGGATTCGAGCGTAAGTCCCTTGGCTCGAAATTAGCAGATGTGGCTTCCAGGAAACATCTCTCACACTTGCCCTACTGAACAGAATCTACACTATAGAGGATGCACAATATGGCTAAGAGACTGGTGAAAGGTTTCAAAAAGTATGATTGTGTCTCCCAAGCAAGAACTGTTTGGATCCACCTTTAGGTACTCTGTCTAACTCATACAGTTCTTAAGAAGACTGACCCAACTTTTCTATTTCATTATCATAATTCTTGGCTGGTATATTCAACAATGGCCACACTCCTCTGTTTGCTCCACTTTAAGCAAGCATGCTCTGGGGGTACACCTTTCACATCCTTCATCTCAAACTTTGTAATGAACTTCCAAAGCATTTGTGTTATATTTATCACTTCGGGGCATTTAAAGAAGCTGTGGTGCCTCTCCTCTTTTCTTAGGGGGCTATTAGAAACGATGATCTTTTGTGTGGCACCTCCCCATATTTGTGCTGTCTTTTGATGATCCTGTTTTTGTTGGCCATCGGACTCAACACACTTTAACCCAGCTAACCAGCTGTTAAGTGCTGTTGCGCTCCCTTTTAGGCACAGTAATTGGAACTTTTCATTTACTTATAAATCCCTAGTATATAGTACTACATGTACTCAGGGCTGGTCAATTTAATGGTAATAGTGGGCCGCATCACTCATTATGCCATTGCTTAGAGCTTGTAAGTCAACCCTAAGTTACACTCTAGATGCCCACTAGTCTGGGTGCATGGTATTTAAAATTTAGTGCATGTATATGTAATGTTCTACATGCCTGGCAGTAAAAAATCTCCAATGTCCTTTTTCGCTGTGGTAAGGATAGATCTCTGATAGATTAACACTGGTATACAGTATTATATCTGATAAATACTAAATCCAGTTAGGCCATAGCTAAGAAAATCTTTGAAAAACTCATTTTAATAGTAATTTAAAATCAAACGTAATGATCAAGTCGGATTTTATAATACTATTTTGAAAATAACACTTTTAGATAGTTGTAATTTTTTACCTAATTCAAAAAGGGCGTGTTTGCCAGTGTCCATTGTTACCAGACTGCTGATTGCTTCTTTTTGGTGAGTTCTGCCAAATAGCGGGCAAAGTTGTTGGGTGTGGGGATATGTTTATCTTTGTTGAGGAGGATGGCTTAGCTGTGACCAGTTCCTTCATGAGCTTCAAATTATGCCTATTGGCAAATGTGGCTTATGCCTAGGCCTGACTCACTGCTATGAACCCCAATGTAGCCTAATATCGGCCTAGGCACTTACACAACCTTTTACCCAAATCTGTCCTACCACTATTCTCGATAAGAGGTCTGACACTGACCTGCTACATGATTGTCATGGGGTTTTCTCTGAAAACTATTCTAATTTATTATGCATGAGGATTCTCAGTATCACAGCAGGATTACCATTGTCTACATAATAACTCTGGATAGGGGGGACCTCTATCGTCATGCCCATAGTACACCTCTAGGTAGAACCCCTGAGGGTACCTTTCGGGTATATAAGCACTACATCTTCGCTCGGCAAACCAGAGGAGAAAAAGACTTCCATGCTGACACGCAAGATGCTGAGGTTTCTGCATGCAGATACTCCGGCACTCAGTGATCTGACATCACTCGTTGGGTGTCCTTCTTGAGACCAAGATGGGGTCCTTCATTCTCTCACATCAGGTAATGGGGTTGGCTTTATCCTAAGGGGATTCTTGGATATACACCTACATACAAGCTAGGTACATTTAGGTACATCTAAATAGGGTTTGCATCGTAGGACTATGCATTATTACTGTCATTTATCAATATGCCAGCATATATCCATTGTTTTAGCACTATGGTACAATTCTATCTTTTCTTTACTCTGTTGTTGCTTATACCATACGTATCTGTTTCTGTCGTATCGCTGTTTGCGAACATGTATTTTAAACTAGAATGACACTGGTTCAATATATGCATATTGAAAACGTCCCTATCATTTATTCTGTGTATCTCTCTGAGACAAAGTAAGCACGAGTGACTTAGCGAAAAACCTTGTACTGTTTCCACGATCTCTGAGGGGTCAGGGTTGCCATATTCGATAGTTGCCAGAAGCTATTCGCTCCTTGGCAAGAGGGGCTCATTGTGGCACAGTGAGCTACCTTGACTAACAGACTAACATATCCTCTGGGAGTGCCTGGAATCAGTCTGGACACCAATCCCTTAGTTTATGTTGTCTGAACGCACAGATCCTATATAGATATGTAGGAACTATAAGACATGGTGCCGCCACGTTGGTTTGTTTTTTATTTACTCGTCAAATCTGAGTAGTTCAGTCGTGCTTTTCTCAGAGACCCCTACTCACATTTAACCAGAGACGTTTGGAGTGGGGAGAGAATAATCCACGACAGCTGGGTAGGCATATCCTATGTATTGGCTGTAGGTTTATTTAAGCTTGAAGGATTGTAGTTCCCTACATTGAAGAGAACGCTGTGCCAGCATTACATGTGAATGCGCTGGGGATGGGGAGCAGGAAGGTGCTATTAACATTTCAGAAAATGTCATAAATGCACTTACTTTAAAACTAGCAGAGTTTGGAGTGTCAGCATTAGGCGGGACTATAGCATTCGTGATTGAGGCACATGAGTCATTCAGGATGGAGGTATTCTATTCATGGGTTAAATTCCCACCTGCAGATGCATGCACAAATGCATTTCATTCTTTCACCCTGGATGCACCACCAGAAGAAAATTGTCCATACAAGGACATCGAAGTCCTGTCCAGTTACCAGGAGCATATAATCTGGTTTAAAGGCGCAATCCCACACACCACAGATAAAGTAAGACTCCGTCCGCTCAGTAGAGACTGAGTGACTTGGCCTGTCCTAGCGGCTTACAAACCGCATCCACACGTTGCCACGTTGCCAACTGCAGACTTACATCTACTTCACAAAGAAATAATAAAAATGTACAAAAATCTGACACAGTTCATTATGAGAACACTCATGATTTAACTGACTAAAATAACCGCAGCAGGTCAACTACAAGGAGCTGCAACTAAAATCACACCACAAACACTGCACGCAGTTATGGCAAGAATTCCCACTAAAAGTGAGCAAATGCCATTCTGGATAGCAGAAAAAATAGCACAATTAGATGCAGTGTTTCCACACACTGGCCCACAAGAAAAACACTGAATACTGACTATATGCTTGCAAATAGGGATAGCTCCTCCGATAGAGGCTTGTATCACTTGGGGTACACTTTTTACTGCCGTCCATACCGAAACTCATGGTATTCCTTTAATGGCAGTAATACCAGAAGTATTAAGACAAATACAGAATGAGTATGAAGTTGAATCTGCACTGAACTTGGGGATTAAATTATTAGGCAATTTTTCGCTGGTACCTACAATTATATTACATAAAAGGGGAGGCAGCAGAGGGAATGCACTCCTGCACAACAGGAGCAAGAATTAACAAAGATTATTAAAGACACACATATTGAATTAGGCAGAGATAATTTGAGAGCCAGAGCTATAAAACCACAAGTAATTGGTAGTCCTGAAAAGGATAACACCAAGCAAACACCCAATTCTTCAAAAAAGAAATGGGATAATAAACAACAACAAAATAAACAGAATAGATCACAATCATGGGGTGGGTCTCCTCGACAGGAGCCCTCAGAAAGGAAGTTTAACATTAGGAACCATGATAACATTAAAAAACCTGACAGGTATCAAGGTAATATTACACGTTCCTCTTGTTTCCTTCAAGGTTCATCAAAGAACTCCAAGAGGGAAGGACGGTCAGAACACAGATTAGAAGAGAGAACAAAGTCCAGGGATACACATCGTACTTCAGACTATAATATCAAAAAAGAAGATAAACAAAAATCAACACCTCAATTTAAAAAGAAGAAGGTAGCAGGCCTTAAGATAAAACATGCCAGGCTGCTGAGGACTCAATTTCTGAATGGGGACTGGACTCTGATGATACTGGACAGAGCAGCAGAAGTAACAATAGCTTGCCAGAACCTGATGGAATTTCTGGTGACCAGGGTGTTGAATGGATATATTATTATTATTATTATTATGAGTTTTGTATAGCGCCTGGTTACCAAATAGGCATCCCAGCGCTCACCAGATCATAACACTACCAAGGAATCATGCAGGGGTTAAGCAGAAAACAGAAAAGTCTTTAAAAGTTTGCAGAACCGAAGAAGACTAGCTTCTGAACGTAGTTGTAGGGGCAGTGAGTTCCACAAGGTGGCCACATTTATTGAGAACCTTCTGCCACCCGTTCTAGCCCTCTTCACCCTCCCGACCTGGAGAAGATGTTGATGGTCGGAGCGAAGAGAGCGAAGAGCCTTGTAAGGCTGGACCATCTCCCCCAAAATAGGTGGGCCTACCCCATGCAGAACTTTATGGGCAATACAGAGTGATTTGAATTTCACCCTGTCCCTAACAGGGAGCCAATGCAGAGCCCTCAACGCCGGGCGAGCAGACTGACGCCTGGGGAGACCCGTCAGGAGCCTGGCGGCCGCATTCTGCACTTGCTGCAGTTTGTTCAGGGTAGATTCAGGTGCACCCAGGAATAACGCGTTGCTGAAATCCAGCCGCGAGATGATCAATCCCTGGATGAGAAGCCTCCTAGTGGACGCTGGAAGCAAAGGTAAAATCTTCCGGGCTGAACGGAGCAGGCCAAAACACACGCCAGCAGTCTTTTTAGCATGAGTTGTCAAGTGTAGACTCCTGATATGGTAAGTGTCCCACACCAGTTGTATGAAATAACACTCCAAATAGAGGAGGACAAACCCAGTAACGTTAAAGGTCTCTTTTTGAAGAACCTGTCCTTTGGATACAACATTCTTTGAGCAGAAAAAGATTGGCCGCCTGAATTTGTTATGGACTGCCCAAATGGAGAAACAGTAATTTTAGCAGCTTTCTCCGACCTCATTCCAGAATCACTAAAACATTCATACACGTAGGAGTGAGTGGTAGCATTAGTTCCTGCATTATACTGCAATCATGTAGGTTGGGATGCTGATTCGCCTTACCATGAAATTCCAGTGAAAAATACTCCCAACTCCACAGAGACAGTGCCCAATAAAACATGACGCGAAAAAACAAGTCAAGGAGATCTTATATCAACTTGAATACGAAGGTGTAATAGACAATTGCACCTCTTCCATGAATAATTCTTTTTTTCCTGTAATGAAACCCGACAATTCATATTGTCTAGTTTTATACTACAGGCATCTTATCTCATGCACAAAAACATTTGCAGTACAAAATACACACAGTGCGGCATTAATGAACAACCTTGTGTGGAAAAAATATAAAACAAGACTAGATATCTCAAATTGATTTTTTTACCAAAATATAGCACCTGATGTTTGACAGAATTTTCAGCCCTCGGCTCTCACTATCATTTCTGTTGACTGCCCCAAGGGTATAAGAATAGCCCAGGGTTGTTCTCATCAAGAGTATCAGAGTTACTTCAACATTTTGAAGAGGCTGCATTGTCCTATGTAGATAATATTTATCTGACGAACAATGAGTTATTGGATCATTTGGTCAGGGTGAACAACAACATTTTGGGTTTCGCCTTTGAGGGCTACAAATGTAACTTAAAAAAATCAAAACTTGCCCATCTCAATGTCCTATTTTGGGAATATGAGCTTTCAAGCAAAGAGAAAAGCCTGGCAGCAAGCTTTTTAGCAAAGTGTGTCCTGCTCCAACCTCCTAAGGCTCTGAAAAACTTACAATACATTTTAGGATTCCTAAATTTTGGCAGAACATACATTTTGGATTTTGCAAAAAGAGTGAAATCTTTCTACGACTTAATTAAACCTGATTTCTCAGTTCAATATTGGACACAGAAACACAGAGAGATACTTTGTTCCCTACAAGCAGACATTAAAGCTTCCAAGCACTTAGACACACGGGTAAACTCTACATATTTTGTGATACTTGTAATAGCAGGTCAATCCCTGTGCACTTACCTCACCGTCAATGAAGGCGAAACAGTACCCATTGCACCATTTGTACACAAACGCTGAAATGCGTTTTGCATCAACTGTAAAAATATTGGCAGCAGTAAAGACTGCTGAAGTGAGAGAAAGAGCACTGGCTCGGGGGAAAACGAATAACTGTTGTGGCTCCGGTACCAACCTTAGACGCTGTTACAAATACAAGCGTTCCAAAAGCTAAAGCACTACATCCTTGATGGATACAATTGGCGAATTCTCTCACTTCCACAGATGTAGACTACAAATGTGATTCACATTAAAAATACAAGCATTTCTGCAGTACAAACAAGAATATCCTCTCGATCAGTATGAATATATTATTTACACTGATGGTTCAGCTCAGCCAGTTATAGGAAGTAAACAGCAATCCAGCGCAGCATGTGCTTATGTAAAGGGTCGTATGTGGGATGGTAAGTTCCATCCTAGCAATACACAGATGCAGTCTCTTGAAGATTGCACAGCTCAGCTGGCAGAACTAAAAGCCCTGATACTGGCACTAAAAAATACGTCTAAAGAATTCCCCACACTCATTGTGTGAGATTCCTTTTATTGTGTCCAGCCATACAATGAATATCTTCTCTACTGTGGCTAGAATGGATTCAAAGATTGAGAAGGTTGCACAATGAAGCATAAATTGCTTTGGGAACAAGTGGCAGAGATGAAAAAAGCTTGTCGCAGGCTCACATGATCCATATCATGAATCATCAATGTGTTGGCATGCACTTTGAAGGGAATTCATTGGCTGATGAAGCCGCCAAGGTGACAGTGTGAACTGCTGCCATAGCTGCAATCACTCGTTATCGCATGAGAGTAGATGGACAGATAATGGTGCAGTCATCGCTTCACACAAAAAAGTGCAGCCTTGCCAAAAGGTTTTCCATTCAAGTATTCCTACAAGTTAGATGCACAAATATGTTGTATGTTCGAATTCCAGGAGTGGGGGATAGAGTAATACCACAAATGGATCACAGATTAGATTTAATACTAGCTGCAAACAAGGGTCTGGGTCCAGCACACGCAAGTATTACTGCAACCATTTAATTACTGAAACAACATTATTGGTGGCCAGGTCTTACCAAACAGACAAAAGTATTTGTCATTACGGTGACATCTGTCAGCAGATGAAGAGTTCCACCATAGCTCGTCCACCACAAACACCACTACTGATTTCAGACAGACCTCTCCCATGTGTCTATTTGGACAACTGCGGCCCCTTACAATCTGAAGTACATCTGAAGTACATCCTGGTGGCAGGGAATTCATACTTAAGATTCCTGTCGGTTTGGCTGCAGCGCTCGGCTGAGGCCTAAACTGTTATAAAGGATTTGCAAGTCTTCATAGGGACATATGCAATTTGCACATTACACTCTGACCGTGGCCCTGCGTTCAGCTCTCTGGCTTACAAAGAACCCATGGGAAGTTTGTGTGTGGCATTGTTATACTCCTCTCCTAATCATCCAGAGGAAATTCGATTGTGGAAAGGAAAAACCGGGACCTAAAGCAATCCTTAACAGTGAGAGTATTAGGCTTGGGTGGCAGTTGGGTCAATCAACTATATGGGGTACAGAGGGCACTTAATAACATGCCAAGAAACTCCCTGGTAGGCCAGGCCACTCTCCTTACCAGGTCCTGTTTAGGACTAGGATGTAGGTACCTGACCTCAATGGTGGAAGCACAGTAGCAGCTGACATCAATGATTGTTTGGCTGTTTTACAGGAACTCAAAGAATTCCGGGCACTACAAAGCAACGTCCAACTAAAACGCATCATCACTGGGGAAGTTAAAACAGTCTCGGCAAGACCTACCTGGGTCCCAAAGATTGGGGATCTGGTAATAGAAAAGACTGTGGACAAAAAAGAGTTTGACCTGTCTTACAGAAAGCCTGTACCTGTCCAGGCTGTTGAAGGAACAAGAACAGTACTTCATCCTCCTCTTGCCGGAAAGAAAGAAAAAAGATTTGTATCCATTGATCTGATCAAATCACACGACGTGGCCGATAGTGAATAGCAGGCCGCGTGGGCTCCTGGGTAGCCTCCAAACTCCTAATGCTACCATACAGGATGTTCAGACAGAAAGATTACTAACATTTGAAGATTCTACTCTATGAAGTAATGGAGTTGGCAACAATGGAATGGAACTTGTGCCTATTGAAATTGAACAACAACAAAGCACAAATGAAAAACAGATCTCAATTCGGCCTAATACTGACATCTGTGTGAATATGTCTCACAGCGAGTCATCTGCCAGTTCAACAAAACTTGCGGAGCTACCAAAGATAAATCAAACAGCGTCTGGCTACTACATTGATTTTGATACCTTTGATGGAGCGGTAATTTCTTCTGTTAGTTTCTCAATGTAAAACCTTCATGCTACCTCTAATTTACCGCTCAAAAGGTATTGGGCCCTTCACACCATGTGTTACCTTCAGGAGATTTTAAATAATCATGAACAGTAAAAACTGCAATTATTATTCAAGCCAACAAAGAGAGTTGTTGAATATTTTAAAGAGTTTTATTTTCTAGACAAAAGTTAATTTTTCTCTGATCCTTTATTCATTAGTAAAATATCAATCAGGGTACAGAATTTGGAAAACAGGAAAAATAGCATTAATACAGAACACATTACAGTCTGCATTTAAGCATTACATGTAGGAAAGGAAATGTGGCGCAAAATTTCAGTCAAAACTCTTAAAGAGTTTCTAAGAAAAATAGTCTTGCAAGACTAATCAATAATTAAATAGTTGGCAAAAATCTCCCATAAAGAGAAATAAATGCATAAGACAAATAAATCTTTTCAGACCTAATTAATTAGTCAAAGCATAAACTTAAAGTTTAGCATCTAATTCTATCTTAATCAGCTGCACTCTCTGTCTGTCTGTGTCTAAAGAGGAAAACAGCCCCTCCTTCACCAGACCTCAAAGGAATGTGGCCTGCAGTGCCAAAATATGACGTGGAAGCAAGAAACCTCCCGCTGACTCTCCTCGGACGCAAACTCCGCCCTTCAGCAATCTCCTGGGATATTTCTCGTACCTAACCCATAGAATGTCTGGTCTAATCTGTTCCTTCTCTCAAGAGCTCACAACCCCCCCTAATGAGCCTAGAAGCCCGCTGAGCTAAGAAAGCCAGCCCCTCCCCCGGAGAGGTCATTATTTATACTCTAATTCTTGGCAGACTACACATAGCTGTTGCATTTTCAGGAAAACTTGTACGTGATTGGTCAGTCATGATGGCATTAGGTCTCACTGTCCTGACTCATTCTAAAATCCTGACTATACCAGTTTTAACAAAAGAAGCGCAAATGATTTAATACATTTTATATGTTTGCAACTTTTACTAGGAAAAATGTTTCATTCTAATTCGTCCTTCCTTCCTTCCACAGTGCAGTCAGATGGATACTTTTAACTAACTGGTACATTGGCACAATCACAAGAATGTACAGTTCAAGATGTCCTTGACTTCTTGTCATGAGTTAAGCTGGCTCAGTCTGCGCATGCACCCTTCTCTTTACAAGTCATAGCCTTGATGGATTCACAGGCAGCCATGTTCTCTTAGGCCCAAAAATAAAACAGACATAAAGAGAATATTAATTTCATGTAAATCAGCCCATTATGTTTCCCAACACCATACTAATACCCCTTATAAATGTTTACCTAGCCAAGCTATTAGTGTAAAGCAGCTTTTCTAATATTTATGACAACATGCCAAATAAATGTGCAATGTGCAACATAGCATTTTCATGCTTTAGTGTAAATTTAAAAGCACACACAATTAATACAGCTCACATAGTTAATAGAGCACACACAGCAACATGCTTTAGTGATTTAGATAGCTTTTTATGCAAAAAGCATTTAGCCCCCTGTGTGGTGTTTGGTGCATTATTAATTCACCCACATTATAAAAAGAGATGTTATTAACTGAAAATGTTTATCAAAATATGCAACAAGTCAAAGTCTTTTAAAGCAGAAATCGTGAATTTAGATTGCAAGGGATGAGCTGGGAAGAGAGAAACACATTCTATGAATCTTCAAAGCTAAAAAGACCACTTTTCTCTACATTGCAAAAACACATGTAAATTGAGCACAAGTATTTCAGACTGACTTATGCCTCACTTTCATATTTTTCATGTGCCATGTTTTTAACTTGCACCAAAATGTGCGTGGCAATTTAAATGCAGTCTGTCTGTAGCACAAAAATAAAACAATGCCTGACTGCAGATGAAATCTGCTCCATCACCTTCTCTTTGGATCCGAGTGAACCTGAGTCACCACCATATCTGTTTCACTCAAAAAAAGAATTTATATTATCTACATTTGGCTGAAAAATATTGACTTTGTTTTTCCCTGGCTACAGTTATGGATTGCAATTGGTCTACTGTTCCTAGTCCACTGGTTCTGAATGGACATTATCTCCCAGAATGCTCCGCAGTACAACATGTGTATTTGGTCCTGAAACCTCATATGTCATCTCATCGTGAAAGAAGAAACCTGTCCTTTGTGAACATTACAGCAGTTCCGGTTCCTGAAGGAATAGTTTGGGATAGGGTTTCATTTGATGTTTTAGGTCCAACTAAACTTTTAAAAATATCACATGTATTTAACATTTCTTTGAATTATCCCATCACCTCCAGTACATTCTCTGTTAATTGGGACTTTAAAACTGTGAATTGCATGCTGTCTGATTTAGAACAAAGTGCTGCTTTAAAAAAAAAAAATTGTATGATGAAACATCTGATTTTGACATCATGTATTGTTACCAACACTATGGTCAAAATTGCTTGCACAAGACAAGTATTCCATGTAAGGTTTTTGCTTACCATGAATGGGAACAATGACCAACACCACCAAAAGGTAGTTTCCAAAGATTTGCACAAAAGTCTGTATGTTTTTCTGGATTTAACGCTTCAGACCCAACCTCATGTTATTATAAGGTTATACTTACACCTGTGAAGAAAAATGTGCTCAATAATACGAAACAGATATACTCTGCATCCTTAATATACCATATGTCTTTACAGGGTTTCGTCTTTTGGAGGGACACTATAGACACAAAATCAATCTGGGAGACTAAAGATTGGCAGGTTCAGGGAACTGAGGCATTAGTTAGAGCATGCCTCATACCACAGCAAATTTTCTTCCTGAATGATACAGTGCAACAAAATTTCTGTCTTGTGCTAGCCAAGATTAACGACCTGAACACACCTTGGATTCCCTCACCTACACACTTTGAAGGGTGGCAAAATTATACATTGTGTAGTGAGAATACACTGACTGATGTTATACCTGAGGGTTCATACAATTCTTCAGTCCCCAATTAGAAGAGATGGTTAGTTTGGCCAATCAACACAAATGGGTGTCAGTCAAGATTCAAGTATTCATAGGCCGGACCAACGCTATGTACAATGAGAACATCTGGGGTGGTGACATCCTACAGATTTGGGAAGTTATGCCTAGATTGGCTAAAAACCTCAACACTGTCCCAGGTGAAACAGCACTTGTCCTTACTTTCAGCTTTCAGGTATATCAGCACTAAATCTTTGCTGGGCAAACCAGAGGAGAAACAAAATTGCCCATGCTGATGCGAGGCCCTGAGCTTCCGGCACGCAGACACTCCAGCATGCAGTGGTCTGACATCCCTCACTGAGTGTCCTTCTTGAGACCAAGATGGAGTCCTTCGTTCTCTCACATCAGGTTGCGGGGTTGGCTTTATACTAAGGGGTTCTTGGCTATACACTTACATACATGGTAGGTACTTTTAGCTAGTTAGGGTGTGCCGTAGGAGTACACATTATTACTGTCATGTATATATATGCCTGCACATATTCATTTTTTAGCACTATGGTAGAATTCTACCTTTTCTTTACTATGTTGGTGCTTTTAACCGTATATATCTGTTTCTGTCTTATGGTTGTTACAGCACACTTATTTTACACTAGAATGACGCAGATTCAATAAATACTTATTGAAAAGCCTCCCCTCTTGTTTATTCTGTATATCTCTCTGAGACAAAGGAAGCACGAGTGACTAAGCGAAAAGCACTGTACTGTTTCCATGATCACTGCGGGGTCACGGTTGTCATGTTTGATAGTTGCCAGAAGATATTCGCTACGTGGTAAGAAGAGCTCATAGTGGCACTGTGAGCAAGCTGAACTAACAGATTAACATATCCTCTGGGGATGTCTGGAAACAGTCTGGACACCAATCCCTTTTTTTATGTTGTCTAAATGTGCAGATCCTTATATCCTATATAGATTTGTAGGAACTACACAACATCACTTTGGTCTTGCTTGTCAGCTTGGCTCCGAGCCCAGTGTGAATACGAAGCTGTCCAAGAACTAGTTTGAACTGACCACACGGAAGGATTTGATTGTTATCATGGCCACATCTCTTGGAGTTCTGACCGGGGAAGGAAGGTTCTGCCATGATGTATTTAGGTAAAGAGATGCACTGTGAGATAGTTCATAATTAAACACACAGGAAGTGCTACTAAAGTGGGTAGAGTCACCCATGAGAATTTTTACTCCACTGGTTAGGGAGTGGCCAGAAGTTTCCTCTGCCCACAAGCTGGCCCTTGACATAAATGTGGCATCCCTTGTACCTTCCACAGAATACTCCTGGATGTTTGGGGACTCAGAAGAAGCATTGTCCTGCTGTCTGAAATCCTGAATGAAAACTGGACCTGCTAGCCTTGAACCTAGGACCCCAAATGATATTCCATGGGTGAGTTGACTTACCACCTGTCTGAGCTCCATGAGGACAAAAGGCTTCCAGAGGCCTCTCTTCCTGCACCTGTTCAGCTGACCAGTACCGACTGGCCCTGCCCTGGACCCTGCTGCTGGCTTCTGTTGGAGTAAGTCCTAACCCCCTACTAGTGCCCCCATGGTCATGGATCCTTGGTTTGCTTTAAGGTTTACTTCTCCTGTCCATACTGCAATCTGTGGGACTTAGAAACTGTTATTCCAATATTCTGCAGGGTGAAGCAATGGATACCAGTATTACTGTTGAAGCCACAGCTGCTGATTTCAAATTACCAGTCGGCCTCAGCTTGTTGGTTTGCGCCGCTGAAGAAAATCTAACTTTCAGGAAAGTTTTAATCTCTGAACATAGAGGACTTCATCAGGACTGACACAGAGCAGAAACCCATTGATGAGTAGGCCTCCCTGGGCACAGACTTTGGACTTTGCCCACTCTGAGATTTCCCACCTTCGTCGATGACCACAATAGGACACCTACTCTTCAGCAACCTGCTGTCATTGAGCTCCCTTCAGATGCAACTTGCCCCGATGATGACTCATCGATGACCAGTTTCATTCCATCTAAAGTTTCAAGTCCAAATTGAATTTTGCCCCAAGGCAAACCTAGTCCCTTTCTCCAACTGGTGATCCATCTCAGTTGGCCTTAACTTTTGCCTTTTACCCTGTGTAGCTTGAACCGGGTTTTCACTTTGTGCTTTTTGGTGCTATTTTTTTAATCAATGTTTAGAAACTCATATCCTCTGTTGTACTTATTGAACTTTTGTTGTTCTTTTTTTTAAAATAACAATTTCTCCATATTTCTACATTTCTTTGGGATATTTCTTGTGTTGTGTTGCACTTTAATTATTGTTTCAGTACAGCATAAATACTTTGCACATGGCCTCTAAATTAAGTCTGATTCCTTTGTGCCAAGCTACCAGAGAGTTAAGAGAAGGTTTATTTAGTGACTTTTGTGGCTCACCCTGATAAGGATTGTGATTATTATTTGAGGCGAGTTCTCACTCTACTCTTCCTAACTAATACTTCAATTTCTTAAAGGGAGTATTCATAGACTGAATTCTGTAGTATGTAAAGTAGTACTACAAGAGGTTATTCACAACACTACGCATGGACACATTTGTTTCGGCTTCACCTATCTTTTCAGTGCAGAGAGCTCTGCCACAATGGCAGAGATATCAGCTTATGTAGGCAAAACTTTCAGTAGTAAATGTGGGAGGGACAAGAGAGAGTGCCTGAAAATGGGGAATATTTCCTCTTAAATGGGAGGGCTTTAGAAAACTTTAAAGAGGGCTTTAAGGAGACACAGGCTAATACAAACACACACCAATAAAAACGCATGCCCATTGACATTTACAAACTACATTAGCTATACCCCTAAAGGTGTTGAAACAGGTGTACTCAAGACCAGAATTGGGGTAAGTCGAGTATCACAATTGGTCACTTGAAAAATTATTACCAAAATTTTCTACAACGAATTATAGATAACGTGTTAGTGAGAGTGGGATGTTTTCTAATTATGTTCAAAAAGTATTATTCAAAATTGAAATGCATACATTTAAATTAATTAGTTACCACACATAATATTTGTTGAGTTAATGTGCTGTAATATTTTCTGTTATAAGTTATAATTTACAAGTTTTAAATTAATGTACATTTAAATTTTACATTCAAATATTGTATTCATTTTTATTACATAATAATATTCATTATTAATTTTCCCTATACTTTCCTATGAGGAGATCTCAGCCACTGTGTCAGGTGTCTTCCATCTATGGGGCCGATAACAATGTCTGTTGGATTGCAACTAACAGCCTGACCAACATCGTTATATGCAGTCCGACTGCTATATTACTATGCAGCAGTTGGAAGCAGGGGGCAGAGAGAGCAACAGCTGCCTATCCGACGGGCTCAATGAGCCACTCAGGGCAGCGGGCGGAAAGTAAACACCTACAGTGCGGCGGTGCCTAAGCAGGCATAGAGACAACAATGCATGTTTTAGGCAGCCATTCAATGACGATACGACTTCCATTTAAAGGTTGTTGGAAACAGACTTTTGGAGCCCCTAGCAAGGCCCCTGTCCCTCCACCAACTCAGTGCCTGTAGTGACCCCCAAACATCGAGTTCCCATGTGCCAGGCACCATATTATGCCTGCTTACGGTGCATGGATGTTTGAAAACATCCAATGTCCTAATGTGGGTTGTGCAGCGGCCCTTTTCCTCCCTCTGCACAAGCCACATTAGGAAAATGGATGTTTACTACGGCCTCATGGGCGTTCGCATCCAAATCGGTCGGATGGCACCACCGACTACTAGTCAGTCAGTTTCCATTCCGAACTGATGCTGGTTGGACGCTCATCTGACTGGCATCGTAATTAAGACCTTAGGGGCCGATTACAATGACGGTAAATCCACGACCACCGGGCCGGCGGTCGTGGATTTACCGCCATCGTTCTTAAAATTCCCATCGCCAAATTAGGATGGCGGTGGGAAGGGAAAAGGTACCTCGGAGGATGGAAAGACCGTCCGCCGTGGTCCCGCAAGGCGGGCCTTTTCCGCCCACCTTGCGGGACCAGGTGCAAGGGGTCAATGGAGGCGGTGCCATGCAGGCACCGCCGTGGTCATTTGGATGCCTGTCTTTTGCTGCAGAGTTCCCGCCGCAAAAAGACAGGCGGAAAATGCCTTCAGGGGCCTGTTGCGGGCCCGCAGGGGGGTGGGTGGTGGGGTGCTGCACGTGGGGGGTATCTATGGTACCCCCCTACATTTGCATGTACAAGGTGGCAGGCACCGCACAGTGCCTGCCATGTTGTATAAGCAAATGTAAAACATGTGTTTTTACATTGTGGCGGGTGCTGCCACCCGCCACAATGTAAACATACAGGATGCGCCCGCCAATGTGGCGGGCGCATTCTAATTAGTTTTGCGGACCGCCGCACCTAAGGCGGGCGGTCCCTTTTCCACCAGTGATGGCATCGTAATCGGCCCCTTAGTGTGCAAAGTTACCAGGAATAACTTTACACTTGCAAATCCCGGTATAGAAGGCTCCATTCTCCCATTTGATGATTGGAGATATCTAAGCCTACACTTGGGGGTAAAATTACACTCAGAAATGCTGAGTGGGAAAATTTTTTACAGTTACAACAAGGTGAAGTAGTAAATATACATGTGAGTAAATAACATTCGTAAATTTAACTTTGTGTATAAGCCCCATAGTCTTTACCCGTCCAGACCTAGGCCTTTCTGTCCTCATCTCCCGTTACTGCTAGCTCTTTTATTGGTTTGTCTTTAAGTTGTTGGCTTGTCTTCGAATGTATTTTTCTTAGGGCCAAAGACCTCGGTGTGCGTGTGCTTAGTAAATAAATAAATTAGGAAGAAGAAGAAGAACTGCTGCAGCAAATGGAAAGGGTAAATTGTTAAAGATACATTGCGGTCTTCTTTCCTGTAAAACTGAATGATACCCTTGTTGATGATAATCTTTGTGAGCTCATAAAGTTATGCGGTTTTCTATGTATTCATGTTTTCTTTTTTTATATATCTTAAATTTTCTCCAATAAAAAATTACGAAACAAAAAAAAGATATATTGTAGTACTATGAGGAGATTCATTATTTTTAAGTCATCAACATGCATTTAAAGACGAAAATGCCAGCTCTTTCTACAAAAAGAGTTTAAATCCCTTCACCATTTGTTCTTTCTTTTTTAAATAACGGTTTCTAGGTACTCTATGCAGGAGGGTTTTTACAACACCCGTTCAATCAGAATTGTATGTATTTCGAAATGCACCGACTTTCGAAATTGTTAAACATGCCGCAGCAAAACGCTGCTATTTTCAATCACCTAACATGAATAGAGTTTTGTCTAAATGCAATGTATTGCTACATTTTCAAAAAGCTGTTCACACAATGTTTGGAAAAGAACTGGTGAGGCTCAGGCGTGAAATGTGGTGACAGAAAAAAAAATACCGCTTTCGCTGAGAAAAAACAGAGTCCCATCCCATGGAAGTGCGGCATCCCGCCCACATCACAGCTCCGAGTCCCACATCAAATCCTCATCAGGATTTCGCTCACCGCGTGGGTACCACATCAGTAAGGCCATCAGAAAGTCTTGTGCTGTGATGAATAACCACGCGGAAATCACATTTGCCATGCGCTGACCATGGCACAATGTTGGTGCACCTGAACCCACATGAGAACAATATTTGTACATTTCTGTTTTATTTGGATTATTTATAAAGCGCAGGCCTTGCTTCGAGAGGTAGCACACGGTTGGGCACAGAAGGAGAGAAAACATTAGGTAAGCTGTTTGTGATGGTCCCTAGGGATGGGGAGGCACTGTGGAGGGGGGACAAATAGAAAAAAATAGTTGCTTTCTGAATTGTGGGAGGAAGGGTGGATGAATTCCAGTCCACCATGGAGAATGTTTGTCTAAAGTCGCCTTTTTTGCAGGTTTGGATTTTCAACCTGTGGATGGCTGTATAGAATGTGGGTTGCTGCAGGAGTTGAGTAATGAGTAGGATTTTTGGTGGCAAGCACTTTTATAAATGATGTAGAATAACTCGATAATGAAGCAGGCTTACACGGCACACCTGTGAAGCATGGGGGCATATTACCAAGGGTGGCGATAGGCAATTATCGTCGGTTTAGCGGCCGTTTTCGGACGCTAAGCGGCGATAATTCTATCGCTCTATTAGCAAGCTGACGCTAACTGATGTCAGCGACAGCTTTTAGGCGATAGCGAGCGGTTTGGGGCCCGCTGTGCATGTCAGCGATATTTGTTTTGTAAGGCCAAGGTCAACAAATAAGTGGATCAGGAAATGGTCCAAGAGCGCACACTCCAGGATGGTGGCCTCTTCCTCTATGGGGAGCATGGGCTGGGCAATTAGGAAGAAGTCTAGCCTGGATTAGATGCTGTGCACCAGGAAAAGATAGGTGTACTCCTTGTCTGTAGGATGATACATGTGCCACCCGTCCTGGAGGCTGTGGTCCGCCTGAAGGACACCCAGAAGGGCTCAATCTACATTATCTCATGCATCCAAGATTGCATACCAAACCAGGTACGAGTCGCCCTCCTAAAAGAAGATGAGTGGTATCAATCTCTGTCAAGAAGCGGTTAAGCTGGGGGAAAACCAGGCATTTCATACTTGTTGGTTTATAAATGGCGCCCACACAGATAACTCTGTCACAGACCAGCGGTTTGGCGAACGCATACCGGCCCTCTGGGTCTATCCATGAATTGAGTACCTCATGCAGGAGAGTCTTGTAGAGCAGTATAGCCAAGCTGCACTTCCGAAGCACTGCCAGTCCGACATGGCACTGCAGGGGGCAGCTACTACATATCGCCGTACCCACCCACTCTTGCCAAATCTTATAAGCCTTCGCACTCAGGTGTGTCTAATGAAGCAAGGCTACATCAACATGGTTAGAATTAAGGTATGTAAGCCCATACTTGCATTTGATATAGTGTGCAAGGCCATTCACGTTCCAAGAGATGAAATTTATTGCACCTGACGGGGACATCATTGAGTTCTGTGTCGACTGAGTGGCAGAAGCGGGAGGAGGACAGGGGGTGGCTCTATGCACTATGCACTACATGCAGGCCACGTCAATGCCAGCCTTGGGGGAAATGCAGGGTGCAGTCAGCATATGATGCCGTGTAATTGGGATGGGAGAGAAGGAAGAGGGGAGGGGAACTAAGAAGGGACAAAAGGAGAAAACCCATTTAAATGTGCACATGGACTCTGGTGGGGGTTGTGGGTGGGGAAGGTTACAAGAGATGGAGCCGTATCCAACAACCCGCTTGAGGGCCTAGAGCTGGAGAGGTAAAAAGAGGGGGGCAGGGAGAAGGGAGATAGATAAGGAGGGTGGTGTAGGTGCAGAACTGGGGATGAGAGGGAGAAGTAAAGAAGGGAGAACAAGAACACCAAGCAAAGCTGACAACAATTGTTAAGGTTTAGGGCTAACACATTAGGACTGTAGTCTGTGGGTCCAAACATATCGACCTGCCAAGTCTGGGGAGGCCCAATAAAAGGGGAATGGGCTTACCAGCTGGGAGCCTGAGATTGATACTGAAACCTGCGGTGGGAATGAGGTAATGAATGATGGAATGGATGAATTATGGTGGTCAGCGGGGAGCGGGGGTGAAACGAAGATAGAATGCACTCCTGGAGTGTATCACTTGACTGGGAAGGTGATGGGTAGTGGGTGAGGCCACTTTATAGTCAAGATGGTCGGAGAGTAGAGGATAACGTGTACCAGGCAGTAGCACCTCAGGGGCAGACGGGCAAACATAGAGACAAGAGGAGGGGTGCATCAAAGTGGACAGTGGTGACTCCTGAAGAACCTTAGGGAGGGTGGTAGGAGAAGAGAGGCACAATGATAAGTGGCAGGTGACACTTACCTTCCTAGGAGAGAAGAGACACTGGGGGGTAGAGGCCACGGTCCCGGGGTGTAGAACCCCAAACAGCCAGAGCGTAGCCTGAGGGTGTAGCAGGGTTTCTGTTCTCCCACAGAACTGTGCACAGAGGATTGGAACCTCAGCAAATTAGGGTCACCCAAAACTCACCTTAGTACCCAACAAACCCCTTACCGAGCTAGCTACAGTGTCTCATTGGTCATAACAAACTCCCAATGTTTAGACAAACCAGAACATGAACTTACAATACCTGAGGTTACGTGGAACACATGAGCACTCTTTCGTTATACAATCATTTCAAACCAGAACGTGGAGTAAATGAGGAAACGTGCACATTTGAAATATTTATTTACTAATGCCGTTTTCTCAGGCGCAGTATCTTAGATAATACAAGGAAACATATTATCAGAAGCAAAGTTATCAGCATAGTTACTAGTCCATAGAAAGCAAATGGTGACAGCATGTTAACATGCTGTAATGAATAAGGGTTAACAACACTTATTTCTCACCCTCCCTAACTCACATATTATATTAATAGCTAAGAAGGTCTCTTTGGGTTTTAGCAGGGCGGGCCCATACCTCAGGATCCTATAATGAAGAGATCACATCAGCATACACCAGCTCTCTCTGCATGCGAACAGCATCAAGTGTCTTTGTGTGCTTCAAGCAAAGCAATATAAAACCCGCCTAAAGCCCAAAGTTGGCAGAAGCTGCACTTATGTTATGTCTATGAAGGCGCGAAGATCAGACCTCATAACAATTCTATATCGTGTTATTCCTGAAGCTTCAGCACTCTCTGTACAGACATAGTTTATTAAGCAAAGCTGATATCAGAGTAATAACATATTATTCTCCTGTAAACCACAACGAACTACTAGGTTGAAAGCTAAATCAACAATTAAGTGTCGTGTGCAGAAGCAGCAAAAGGAAAAATGGCGTTTAAACATGTAATGAGCCTATGCTAACTTAACACATTATAAAGATATACAGTAGCTATATGACACCCCCCCATGATCCGAGGACAGATAAGATAAGATAAGGGCAACTTCATGAGAGCAGAGTTCAAGAACTATGAACAACTTTATAATTATAAAAAACCACATGAACCAAATCAAAAATCCCAAAAATGTCAATTTCAGAATTCAATAGCACTCAAGTCAATAGGACTGGGAGGTGAAAAAATGCACAAAAAAAAATTCTTGGCATGATCATAAACCAATAAGGGTCATCAAGGCAAGACCGAATATGCAAAATATGCAGCAACAGCCTCCAACAGGAAATCACCGTCTTCATCCCAAAACAGTTCAGCCATCCAATTCAAAAGAGGAAAAGAACAAACGTGTTCTCCCAGTAACGGAGCCTCTATTACCATCAGAGTAGAACTCGGTGGGTTTTCAAGAAAGCTCAGTGCCAAGAAATCTTGCGCTGCTGTAAGAATGTTCCAAGGACCCATTAGTCCATGCATCGCTGCTAAAGCCATAATCCTGTCGCCAGTACAAACCAACTCGTGAGTAACGATGGGACTCATCAGCTGATTAAAGTCGACTTCAGGAGAAACCAGTCCGCAGAGACACAAATCAATGGCCCAGTCAAAATCACAGCTTAGGCAATGAAACACAGGCTGGGCACAGGTGAAGTAGGAAAATCAAAACGATAATCCATATGCCGTGCTTAAAATCGCAAGCGGCAGCATGCCATAATATTCAAGCATCCGGTCGCGAAACAGCGCTAGGAGGGGCTGGGCGGCTCCTTCCACATGTGGGGCATCCATAGTTAAGGAAGCAAACAACCACTAGAACGGCTGCCGCTAGTGCAAGTAAAACCGGGAATCCACCAAACAAACTCGAAAAAATGGAATGGAAGAAAGCAGGGATGACTCCAAAGATTTTTTCAAATGAAGTTACAAAAAATGCGCCAGCCCAGTTGTGGAGGACGCGTTAAAGATAGAATGTACCATCTCGCTGAAATGCAACGGTAAATCAGTATTTAAAAGGGCCTGAACCTCAGTCCGTGTATTAGCAACGTGAAGAACGAAAGTCTCCCTAGCCGAACTCAAGGCCACTTCTTTCTGGGACAATAGAGCCCTTATTCTGCTCATGCCGTTGAACTCCGCTGTCAAGGTTGGGATGCGTGGCCAGATGGAAACATCCCTATTTTCATGTGGGTACAGAACATTTCTGCAGCAAACTACACGCTCAGTTACGGTTACTACATAAGCAACACCTCTAATTAACCCGCAACAATCCTCATTATTTAAAAGTAAATAACTTCCGTTTCCCAGCAAGGAAAAAGTCGGGGTGATAGCAGGAACTGGAGTCCCTTTTAAAACACAGGCTAAGTTTGGTCGGGCTTGGTTACAAGAACCGTGCAATTGTATATTCCTACACATTAGCAAAAGGTCTGGTGTTTCTGTACAGTCCTCCCCATTCAGATAAACCTCCTGTCCGTCTTTCAAACTTCTATAAGTGAAAGGAAGGGACCAGACTTCATGGAGAAATGCACTACCTAAGGGCTCATAGCGACCTATGGCAACATATCTCATACAATTTGAACATTTATACAAAGCAAAAGGTAAAGTTATTAAACCGTGGATAAGCCAGGTTGCAGCGTTGGCCTCTGCCACAGAAAAAGGCAAGGACTCCAATCTCTCAATAAGTAACATAGAAAATGAAGCATCTCGCATGGAAAGCAAGCGCTGCTTGTCAGTCAAATTAAAGGGGGCAAAGAGAGAAGAAACATTCATGTAGGGCCATGGCACCTTGCCAGATTTAAGCGTTTGAAGGGTCCATGCAAATTGCATGATAGAACGTAATTGATTCTGACCATGGTACAACACAGACACCTCATCATGTACAATATCCACTACAGAAGACACAATGGGGCATATTATCAAGGGGGTTTATCTCCGCTTTTTTGGTTTTAAAAGCCAAGAAAGCGGAGATAAAATGATCTCCCTATTACCTAGCTGTCGCTAGCACCAGTTAGCGACAGCTAGTAGGAGATAGCGACCATCTTGGGCCCCACTTTGCATGTCAGTGATATTTATCACTAATGACATGCAAAGTGGGCGTGCCAAGATGTTAGCGACTGGAAACGGTCCCTAACATCGCTATCTCCTATTACCAACTTATGGAGATATTTGCGCTAAGCGCGAATATCTCCAAAAGCTAACACCTGCCCTGAGCAGTTCTTAGCCATGTTATCCAATGGGAGGTGGATAACATGGCTAAGAGCATTAGCTCGGTAATGCATGAATATCGCTGACTTTTCAGCGATATTCATGCATTGCGGCCGATTTTTATCGCATTTGCGCTAAACCTTGGTAATACCAAGGTTTATTTGCGATAAAAATCGCCGCAGCTCAGCGGGAAATTTTTGTCTCTAACCAAGCAATAGCGATAATTATTGCCATTGCTTGGTAATATGCCCCAATATTATCTAAAGTGTAAATGCGGGAAGAAAGCATGTTAATACTATTATCTACCACAGCAAGCACTTTTTCTAGATTGGCTTGATCTATAGCTCTAAGACGTGTCGCTGCCTCAATCTGTGATGTCTTCCAGATTTTATTGTAAACAGCATATATCCATCTCTTTGATCTACCACTAGCCGGGCCTTTTATGAAATCATTTAAATCTACATCATCATTCAGCTTTGCAAGATGTAATTTAACTGCAGACAATTTAGATTGTTTCAGCCAATTTTGACATAATTTGCCCACAGAGTAAGTTGTGACAGAATGTTCAGTTTCAAAACGTGGATCAGGTCTGACCTGTGTAAAGCCATCAGATAAACCCAGAAAACGGTGCTGGCATGAATCAGCACTTCTGTGCCACACCAGCCAACCTTTTGGATCCATACTAGATATGTTAAAGGATGAATTTAGCAACAGGGTTTGCAAGTCCCTAATCGAAAACTGAGTATAATTACTCCAGCCAGAATATTCGTCTAACACAGGGATGGTTGGAGTATTCAATTTTTTAGAAGTAGCCAATCCAAAGCATGTTGTCTGTGAAATAGAAGAGTTCAAAAACAACATTTGATTCGGGATGAGACAAGCACGGTGCAAAGCCTCAGTGCCTTGTCCCTGCCAGCTTTTAGAACCCCAAACAGATTTTAAGTCAATAGTTTCCTTCCATTTTTCATAGCCGCCAACAGCCAGCTGATCAAGAAAGGACTTCGAGTACAATAATTTGGTATCGGTAAGTCTAACCTTGGACATAGGCTTCTGTGTCATTTTGAAATAAAAGGACTCGGGATTAGACTGATTGAAGTCAGTAAAATAAGTGTACTTTTTCAAAAAAGTACTTGAACTGCCTTGTTTTGGAGCTGGGCAATGCTCCCATTGTGTATAATTTACAGTATTCCTTCTGGATGTTGTTTTATGCAAGAAGTGATAGCCAAAATATTGAAAGCAAAACAAATCACCATAATTAGCAGATTCTAAGTACAAATCTTCCGCATCAAAGGCAGCATAGTATTTCAAATCAGAAAACAAAGACTCTACAGCCTGAACATCCCAATCATCAGAACGTATATTTTGTTTCACCACATCCCCCATGTTAACTCTAAGCACATTGGGGACATTAACAACCTCGGTAGGGCCATGAATTTGAAACCTAACGGCATCCCACACTATCCCATCAAGGACAGGCCAAGCAGTGATGTTAACAAATGTCAAGTCTCTTTTCAATCTGTGTGCAGAATGCGATGAGGAAAGGGGGGCCAAAGTTCCATTCAGATGTCGAATGCCTGTTCTTTCCTCAACATAGTGTCCATTCATAATTCGGAAAAAATAAAAAACAAACCCAATTGACATAAAAAGGTAAATTGAAAAAAGCACCAGCCAAATATATGTCCAAGGCGGAATTAAAAAATGTTTTTTAAACAAGCTGGCATAAACTGCAAAACGTGAGGGTTTCTTCGAGGCATTGGAAACAGTGTCAAATGAAAATCTGGATTCTGTGGCCAAACGTGCATGCAGGTCAGGCATGGACAAGTCAGTGGGGTAAGTGTAGTCTATTTCATCATGGTCAGTACCGGGCAAAGTACTTAATAAAGGACTGGAAATTGCAGGTAATTCGATGGCCACTTTAGTTTCCTGATTAGAAGCAGTCGGCAAAACTGAATTTCACACAATGGAAGGACAGGAAACCGCCGGTGTCATGCTAAGAAGAATCGGCCACTCTGTGTATCTTGACATTGTCAATTGAGATAAACCTGTTTTCCTTACGACCAGGAAGTGGTGGTAAAATCACTGTTCTTGTGCCCTTCACTCCAAGCACTGGAACCGGAGCTCGATAGGAAGGACCAAATTCTTTCTTGTTATCGATCTTCTCTCGAACCAGTTCTCCAACTTGGGGTAGCCAACCGTCTACCGGGATTTGCAACGCAGCATCAGACGTGGAGGGCAAATGTTCCTTTGCAAGACTGTCTCTGGTCTTTTGTAGATCCTGTAAAACATTACAATGTTCATCTACGTCAAAGGTTGCGGCGCGAGCCACGCAGTCTAGACCGTCAAGGTCAGGGACGTACATCTTGATGCCAAAGAGCATTTTGTATGGGGTCCGCCCACCCAGAGACCTTCTAGGGAGATTATTAAGAGCACGCTGCACGCCATTGAGGTGGGTCAGCCAGTTTCTGCCAGTGCCTATAACTCGAGCTGTCAAAGATTGCTTTAAATCACGGTTCATTCGCTCCACTACACTATTACCCTCAGGTCTGTAGGGAGACGAAAACTTGACTTGGACCCCCATCTAAGTCATGGCATCCTTATACGCCTTAGAGGCGAAAGCCGGACCCTGATCCGAATGGAAGGTACCACAGGCAAAAATCCCTACAAAGATGCGCAAATCTCTAATGACAGTCCGTGAATCAGCGCTGCGATGGGGCCAGACCCACACAAAGCGTGTGCATGAATCACCTGCTACTAAGATGTACTTATACGCAGTATCAGAGGAAAAAGGACCGCAGTGATCTAAATAAACACACCCTAGGGGTTTATTAGAAATGTACAACTGTGTCTGTGGCGGACGCGCAGCAGTCGAAGGTTTAATCTGCTGGCAAATGTCACAAAGAAGGACATAATCACACGTTTGTTTGTACAGTCCCCGCCACCAGAAACGTTGTTGTAATAGAGTCACAGTTGCCGAGACGCCCGCATGCGCAGACGCCACACCTTCATGTGCCGCTGTAATCAAGTCAGCCCTGCGATCCGAGTTGGGAATCAAACGATCTCCAACTTCAGGAATTTTCACAAAAGGAACCTTTTCGGGACTTAAGTGGTATGCGTACTTCGAAGGGAACCCCGTAGGATGTTTACCTCCCTTCTCAGTGGCAGCAACAGCCGCCAAGATGTCACCATCAATCTTACTTTTGGACCGTGTAACTGCTGCAACTAAGTATGTAGACACCGCTGATTTCGCCGCTTCATCAGCGAGCGAGTTACCGACAGCGTGGACTCCAACACACTGGTGGCCAAGAGTATGAATTACAAAAACGAGCGGCAACATAGCCTTAAGCTCCGCCACTCGAACCCAGATCATCTTATGTTTTATTGTGCTACCCTTGGAATCACGAAAATCATTCTGAATCGAAAAGAACAAGTTGTCATTGTAAGACTGGACAGTAGTATGAATCACTCACAATAAGAGTAGTAACACTAGGATCAGCGTACTCCAACGCTAGTAAGAGAGCACGAAGCTCTGCCAATTGTGCGGTGCAATCTCCCAGAGGCAGCGAGTGCACCTCCCTGGATATGAACTCATCGTTCAACATGGCACCGACCGCAATGGCGCATGCGGAAACGTCGGCATGTTTAGAGCCATGCGCAACCTGCTCCGAACCATCAGTGTAAATGATGCAATGGAAGTCCTCCAAAGGTCGCATAGCTAGAGGAGCAGGATGAACAAATTCATACTGCAAGTACTCTTGCGACCGTAAAGAGGCGTCAAAAATAAACGTGACTTCCGTGGACGTCAAGGACGCAGCCCACTGAATCCACCGAGGGTGCAAAGCTTTTGAATTTGGTACACTGGCTTTCGTGACTGCCTCCAAATGAGGACAGGGTGTAACAACCAACATGCGTTTCCCCTGTGACAGAGCTCATTCCTTAAGAATCGCCATCTGCACAGCTGTTAAAACCTTTTCCACAGTGGGAAATCGCATCTCAGCCGATGTGTACAAGTGTGACTTGTAAGCAATAGGTACTGTGTCTCCTTCATTAAAAGTGAGGTACGTGAAACCCACTGTCCCCGGTATTATTCTTATCACCAGGTTGGTATGGTTATCACGAGTCAGTAAGAACTTAGAAGCGAGCAGATCAGCCTGCAAGGACTGCAAGATGGCTGATTTAGAAAAGGTAGGTTGTATCAAAGCATACAAAGGCTTGATACGCTGGGCATATTCCGGAATGTATGTCCTTCCGAAATTTAAAAAGCCCAGTAAAGATTGTAATTTTTTCAGTGTTGTAGGAGCGCGCAACTGTGCGCATTTCTCCAAGAAGTGAGGAGCCAAACCTCTACCTTCATTGTTGAGCTCATAGCCCAGGAACAACACCGTGTACTCAGCAATGTGCGATTTTGCAAAGTTAAATTTGTAACCCATATCTGCAAAGTTACAAATAATTGAATTTACACGACACAGATGCTCCCAAATTTCGTCGTCTGTGAGATATATGTCATCCACATACGAACAAGCATCTGGGTCGATTCTCTCCAAAAGAAAGACTATGCGTGCGGTAAATATACCAGGACTATTCTTATAGCCCATTGGGAGACGCCGGAATTGTTTTTGGACCCCAGCGCATGTAAAACTGGTCCATTGAGAGCTTAAGCTGTCCAATCTGTGGGCATAGAAACCGTTGGATATGTCAAGCGTTGTTTTAAAACGCTTACGCACTAGACTATCCACTAGGGCAGAGCCGTGAGTATTCTGTACTGCACAGTTACGGCAATGCGAGTTCAAATGCCGGTAATCCAATACCAAACGATACGATCCGTCAGGCTTGGTCACAGTAAAAAGAGGATTATTCATCGGTGACACACACGTTTCAATAACTCCCTGATATTCTAATTGTTCAAGGATTTCCGCGACGGAAGCCTTGGCTTCACGCCGAATGGGATATTGAGGTTGAGGCTGCGGCTGAGACTGCAATGGAATTTCGTGGCAAGGGGATAATTTGTCCCAACCACATTGGTTACGGTACAGAGCCGGTGCAAGAGCCCGAGCCCACTCTTCTGCAAAATGCTGCGCATGCTCTTTCGAGACAGTGTTCGCGAAACTGGGCAGGATCACCTCCTCCCCTCGTGGCGCCGCGAGCACAAAGGTGGGGGCCAGTCAGTCTCCGAAAATAAGATATCATACGTAGAAGAAAGATTTTCCCAAAATACCCCTTTGATGGTACGCTGTATGTCACCTTCAATTAACAGGACAATTTCATAACGTCTTTCAGGGGGAGCAAGTCTTGTATCAGCTGTTTCTATTACAACGTAGACATCAGTCGCTGTCACCCTCAGTAGTGGACGCAGCGCCTCTCTTACTATGGTAATCTCCGCCGCGCTGTCCAGCAAGGTCAGAGCCCACGTCAAATTCCAAAACCGCGTTCTCACTATCTGTGGCATATCGATGCGCTGTCAAGGCTGCGACTTTCTTTTTCGCAAACTGCGGTCTCTTTGGCGTAGAATCCTCCTGCTTCGCAGCGCCGTCTGTCTGGCGGGACTGGCCACGTCCTTGTTGGCCACCACGTCCCCTACCGCCTCCTCCTCCACCGGTCTTCGGGGCCGATGAGTCCTGAAAGGAACGAGGAGAGCGTTGATCAGAAACCTGAAATCGATCAGGTGATTTAATCATTGCGCGATCGCGCAAGTCATAAACTCTCTCTGTCGGCGCAGAAACATGTGGAGCAGGGGGATTCTGAGTCTGCTGTTGTTGCATCCCCTGTTTCTGTTTTTAGACCAATTTTGTTTTTTGGACTTGGGCTGGACATATGCCTCAGCGACTGCCCTTGTGGTTGTTTTTTCTCCTTGATAGCAAAATACTTCAGACCTTTACTTGTGCGACCAATAGTTTTATATGCGGCCACAACAATCTTCGCTAACTGTCTGGGGTTTATCGGCATCGGGCAGAGCAGCCAAAGTATTCGACACCTGAAAGTTTACTGCATCCCCTTTTATATTGGAGAGTATGAGATCGCTTACAATCTCAAAAGAACCACACAGGCGCATACCCAATTCAACCGCTGCTTCCGGTCCGTGATCATCCTGAACACGCTTAACGATCGTAGGCAGTACGGACATAGACGGGGTGCCGAAACACCTCGTTTAAACGGCCGCAAAAGTTTTCCCCCAACTTTCACAGTCAACGAGTTCAGGAGTTAAATCCTTAGGCAAAGTAATCGTCAACATTCTATGTTTATCAGCAGGAGTAGAATTCGGAAACACAGCCTCCAGTTGGTCAAATTTCTCGGCAAGCCAGAAAGGGAATTCATCTTTATCATCGGGTCGCTTACCAAAAACCGAATTGACCATAACCGGATTGAGCCTTAAACCGCCATGTTCCGTTTGAACGGCCGGACCCCCCGGGGGACCTCCCGGGAGATGACGACCTATGTATTGTACTAATGCACGAATCACGGCAATCGAAACAACATGTAGTCTGCGAATATCCGCTAAGGGACAAGCGCCGTGATTCGGGTGCGGGGTGAATCCACCCAATGCAGGCCAATTTGTGCCTGGAATGGACAATGGACCCAACCTCGCAGCGGACAAAGAGTGGGGGAGGGCGCCATCAAACCAAACGCGATGCTGCCAATGATCAATAGGTATTTCCAGTGCCCTGTACGGTGTATACCCAGTCGGTACAAGGGAGGGTGTGTAGGTGTGGAACACACCAGAATTTGCGTCCACTCCCGGAAACGTTATCCACGAATATAACAGTTCAAAAGGGTACGCCGGATCTGCACACACCACTAAAATCACAGCCAAGCCATCTAACGGGACTTGGAAAGCCTGTAAATGGTTGCGCACCGCAATGCGACTATGCTGCGGGATGGCCACAGCCTGCGCCATGATTACACCGGAACTACTGAAAAACAAAGGAAACTTTGTAGCACAACTGGGTAGTAATTCAAAGAAACCGTTTTAGATAGATTCAAGCTTGAAAAGACCTATTTCAAAAAATAGGTAGGTTTCTCCGACACCACCGTTTTCCGAAAACGACAGTGAAGGGGTTAAGGTTTGAATGATATACTACTCGAGTGTCATGATATAAGACCACCAACGTATGGGCGCCATGTAGCAGGCTTTCTGTTCTCCCACAGAACTGTGCACAGAGGATTGGAACCTCAGCGAATTAGGGTGACCCAAAACTCACCTTAGTACCCAACAAACCCCTTACCGAGCTAGCTACAGTGTCTCATTGGTCATAACAAACTCCCAATGTTTAGACAAACCAGAACATGAACTTACAATACCTCAGGTTACGTGGAACACATGAGCACTCTTTCGTTATACAATCATTTCAAACCAGAACGTGGAGTAAATGAGGAAACGTGCACATTTGAAATATTTATTTACTAATGCCGTTTTCTCAGGCGCAGTATCTTAGATAATACAAGGAAACATATTATCAGAAGCAAAGTTATCAGCATAGTTACTAGTCCATCGAAAGCAATTGGTGACAGCATGTTAACATGCTGTAATGAATAAGGGTTAACAACACTTATTTCTCACCCTCCCTAACTCACATATTATATTAATAGCTAAGAAGGTCTCTTTGGGTTTTAGCAGGGCGGGCCCATACCTCAGGATCCTAGAATGAAGAGATCACATCAGCATACACCAGCTCTCTCTGCATGCGAACAGCAACAAGTGTCTTTGTGTGCTTCAAGCAAAGCAATATAAAACCCGCCTAAAGCCCAAAGTTGGCAGAAGCTGCACTTATGTTATGTCTATGAAGGCGCGAAGATCAGACCTCATAACAATTCTATATCGTGTTATTCCTGAAGCTTCAGCACTCTCTGTACAGACATAGTTTATTAAGCAAAGCTGATATCAGAGTAATAACATATTATTCTCCTGTAAACCACAACGAACTACTAGGTTGAAAGCTAAATCAACAATTAAGTGTCGTGTGCAGAAGCAGCAAAAGGAAAAATGGCGTTTAAACATGTAATGAGCCTATGCTAACTTAACACATTATAAAGATATACAGTAGCTATATGACAAGGGGGTAGGAGGAGGATAAGTCCTCACCCTCTCCTGGCTTTTTTGGCTCCGAAACCAGCCAGTTGCATGCACTCGAAAGGAGCTACATGCAAATCAACCAGCTAAGTGGATAGCAGGCAGTGGGCCGAGTGAAGAAACAGTGCAAACAGAAATAAACTACAGAAAAACATTCCATGAACATGCAATGAATAGCAAACCGACATGCAATATCGCGTATCAACAACGCCTTCATATGGAAGGAGATAAGTCTGGGACCCTTCTAGTGAAATTGAATAAAACTGAATCCGCCCCATCCCCTATCTTGCAATTACAGGACAGAAATGGGTAGTTGGTCTGTACTCAGCAGGCAATTCTAGACACTTTAGCACACCATCTAGCTACCGCCAGTCAAACCAAGTTAGATGCACCCCCAGAAATAATACAGGATTATCACATTGTGCTACCGATAGACTCTGAGGAAGTGGAGACCCTTGCAGCTCCCATATCAAATTAAGAGTTATTAGCCGCTATCAGACATCTTAAAACAGGCAAATGCAGTGTTGGTCTCCTGGAGGAATTTTATCAGCGGTTCGCCCCGCTCTTGGCTGCTAAGTTATTAGAGGTATACAATGAAGTATGTGAGAGTCGAACCATGCCTGGATCTATGCAGGAGCCCCTGGTATCTATGATTTTAAAGACAGATAAGAATCGTTTACTGCCCTGCTCCAATAGGCCGATCTCCCTCCTGAATCTGGATGTCAAGATTCTGAGATGGATTCTTGCGACCAGGTTGTTGCCCCAGATGCCTCACTTAATACACTTGGACCGAGCAGGATTTCTACCTAGGAGAAATACCACGCATAACCTGAGAAGACTTGCATATATTTGGCATGCCCCGAGAATACAAAATGAGGACTGTGCCCTGGCTTTGTTAGCTGTGGAGCAAGCCTTTGACTCGTAGACTGGAGGTATATCTGGGCAGTCCTCCGAAAGATGGGGATGCAACAGGGATTTCTCAGCTGGGTTCAACTACTATATATGAATCCAACAGCCCAGGCGCATCTCAGGGGGGTGGTGTTGGATCAATTTCTTTTGTGAAGAGGAACACAACAGGAATGCTCCCTGTCATCACTGTCGTTTGCAGCGGCGATAGAGCCAATAGCAGCAACACTCAGAAAAAACAGGGTGGGACATGGATTCCCCTTGGGGATACCCTACATGTCATCTCCTTGTATTCAGATGACATGCTGGTGTATCTAAGGTGCCCACCTCAAGTGCTTCTACCCCTCTTAAATGAATTACGGAAATTTGGCGAGTTGTCCAGACTCTGCATTAGCCCTGGTAAATCGTTCATAGACCCTATCGGGAAAATGGCACGGGAGGCAACCGATATACACCCTAAAGCGGGCCTACTGCTGAAAAAAGAGGGTATGAGGTTCCTGGGAATTCAACGGTGGCATTCCTCCACGTCATTCATAGAGCATAGCATAGGGAGGATATTAGAAGGGGTGTGAGCTTCGGTGGGATTCTGGAAGTCCTTGTCTCTCTCCCTAATGGGCAAGGTGGCAATTATACAAATTAAAATACTGGCCGCTGTCTTTACACCCTGCAATACTCTTTCTGCGGAATTGCTAAATGCTATTTTTTGGCATTAGATTTTTACTGGTGGAATTGCTAAGGGGGAACAAGCGAAAACATGTTAAATTCGACACCCTTCAATAAAAGCGGGTAGACCCTGGGGTGGAGATCCCGTATGCATTTATATTACTTAGTGGACCAACTACAATATGCGGTCCACTGGCTGGAGGAGGGTAGTAAATGGGAGAAAACACTTTTGGCGGGCACCTACAGTGGTAGTACTTTGCCTGAGCTACTCATGGTGGGCACTGCAATCCCGAAGAAATACCCATAGCCGATTAAATATGGTGAGAGTTTGGGAAGATGCAGTTAAGAGAGTAATCCGTAAGGCACCTTAGTCCCCTGACATGCCATTGTGGGTCATAAGGCCTTTCAAAAAAATTGCTCAGTCCATGTCCGTCCATGTCCGTCCAGCGATGGAAGGATAGGGGATGTCTTACAATGGTTGACCTGTATAATAACGGCAAATTTATAACCCGAAAGGAGGCTGTGACTACTTTTGAGCTGGGAGTGGGTCAATTACTCCAGTATGGTAAGCTAACAGCAGTGGCTATGGAGATCTGGACTTCTTTCTCAGAGGAACCCCCATGCACAGCTGTTCTAACAACTATACTATCAATGGTGGGTGGGCAGCGCTTGATCACCCTCATCTATAGAGACCTTAGAGACCATAGCTTGCTCATTGCCCTCCTGCTTCAGGGAAGGTGGGAGGAGGAGTCGGAGGAACCCATATCTGAATAAGAGTGGGTGAAAGTACATGAAGGGGTTTGTGAGGTAAAGTAAAAGTAAAGTAAAGTCCAAATTTGTAAAGCGCACAATCACCCGTAAGGGTCTCTAGGCGCTGGGGGGCCGTCGGGAAGATTAAGCTAGCTATTGCACAGAGTCACATGGTGCTGGGCTGACCTGCCGCCGGAGCCGGGGATCGAACCGTGGTCCCCAGATTCCAGCGTCAGTCGCCCTGGCCGCGACGCCACACCTCTTGGCGTCGCGGCCAGGGCGACTGACGCTGGAATCTGGGGACCACGGTTCGATCCCCGGCTCCGGCGGCAGGTCAGCCCAGCACCATGTGACTCTGTGCAATAGCTAGCTTAATCTTCCCGACGGCCCCCCAGCGCCTAGAGACCCTTACGGGTGATTGTGCGCTTTACAAATTTGGACTTTACTTTACTTTTACTTTACCTCACAAACCCCTTCATGTACTTTCACCCACTCTTATTCAGATATGGGTGAGGGTTTCCGTTCTCCCACAGAACTGTGCATAGAGATTTGGAACCTCGGTAAATTAGGGTGACCCAAAACTCACCTCAGTACCCAAAACCCCTTACCAGGCTAGCTACAGTGTCTCATTGGTCATAACAAACTCCCAATGTTTAGACAAACCAGAACATGAACTTACAATACCTCAGGTCACGTGGAACACATGAACACTCTTTCGTTATACAATCATTTCAAACCAGAACGTGGAGTAAATGAGGACACATGCATATTTGAAATATTTATTTACTAATGCCGTTTTCTCAAACGCAGTATCTTAGATAATACAAGGAAACATATTATCAGAAGCAAAGTTATCAGCATTGTTACTAGTCCATAAAAAGCAAAAGGTGACAGCATGCTAACCTGCTGTAATGAATAAGCGTTAACCACACCTATTTCTCACCCTCCCTAACTAGCATATTATATTAATATCTAAGAAGGTCTCTTTGGGTTTTAGCAGGGCGGGCCCATACCTCAAGATCCGAGTATGAAGAGATCACATCTGCTTCCACCAGCTCTCTCTGCATGCGAACCGCATCAAGTGTGTCTGTGTGCTCTTAGCAAAGCAATATAAAACCCGCCTAAAGCCAGAATTTGGCAGGAGCTGCACTTATGTTATGTCTATGAGGGTGCGGAGATCAGACTTCACAACAATTATGTCGAGTTATCTTTTAGGCTTCAGCACTCACTGTACAGACATAGTTTACTAAGCAAAGCTGATATCAGAGCAATAACGTAAATCACAACGCTCTTGTAGGTTGAAAGCTAAATCAACAAGTAAGTGTCGTGTGCAGAAGCAGCAAAAGGAAAAATGGCGTTTAAACATTTAATAAGCTCACGCTAACTTAACACAATATATAGATAAGCAGTAACTATATGACACCCCCCATGATCCGAGCACAGGCAAGATAAGATAAGATAAGATAAGGGCCTCATCATGAAAACAGAGTTCAAGAACAATGAGCAATGTTATAATTTAAAAAAGTGATGGGAAAAATTTCCATCAACCAATCCAAAATGTCAATACTGAGTTCATCAGCACGCAAGTCAATAGGTCTGGGAGGTGAAAAAATGCAAAACAAAAAGGCGTCATGATCAGAAACCAAGAAAGTTTTTATGGTAAGACCGAATATGAAAAATAAGCAGCAACAGCCTCCAACATGAAATCACCGCCTTCATCCAAAAACAGTTCAGCCATCCAATTTAAAAGTGGGAAAGAACATACATGCTCTTCTAGTACCGGAGCCTCTAACACCATCAGAGGACAACTCGGTGGGTTCTCAATAAAGCTCTGTGCCAAGAAATCCTGCGCTGCTGCGAGTATGTTCCAGGGACCCATTAGTCCATGCATCAATGCCAAGGCCATAATCCTATCGCCAGAACAAACCAACTCGTGAGCCACGCCGGGACACATCAGCTGATTAAAATCGACGTCAGGAGAAACTGTCTTGCAGAGACACAAATCAATGGCCCAGTCAAAGTCAAAGCTCAGGCAATGAAATACAGGCTGGACACAGGTGAAATAGGAAAATCGAAACGATAATCCAAACGCCGTGCTTAAAGTCGCAAGCGGCAGTGTGCCATAATATTCAAGCATCCTGTTGCGAAACAGTGCCAGGAGGGGTTGCTCGGCTTCTTGCACATGAAGGGCATCCATATTTAAAGAAACAAAAAATAACCAGGATGCCCGCCGCTCGTGCCAGTAAAACCGGGAATCCACCAAATAGACTCGAAAAAATGGAATGGAAGAAAGCAGGAATGACTCCAAATATTTTCTCAAATGAAGTCACAAGACCACTGCTAACTATTTTAAAAAAGTGAGTCAGCCCCGTCGTCGAGGAAGCGTTAAAGATATAATGAACCAGTTCGCTGAAATGTAACGGTAAATCAGTATTTAAAAGGGCTTGAACCTCTGTACGGGTGTTAGCTATGTGAAGCACGAATGTTTCTCGAGCCGAACTCAAGGCCACTTCTTTTTGGGACAATAGAGCTCTTATTCTGCTCATGCCATTGAACTCCGCTTTCAAGGTTGGGATGCGCGGCCAGATGGAAACATCCCCGTTCCCATGCGTGGGTGGATACAGCACATTTTTGCAGCAAACGACACGTTCAGTTACCGTTACCACATAAGCCACACCTTTAATTAACCCGCAGCAATCTTCATTATTTAAAAGTAAATAACTTCCGTTTCCCAGCAAGGTAAAAGTTGGGGTGATTGCAGGAACTGGAGTCCCCTTTAAAACACAGGCTAAGTTCGGCCGGTCCTGGTTACAAGAACCGTGCAATTGTATGTGCCTACACATTAACGAGTGATCTGGTGTTTCTGTACACTCCTCCCCATTCAGATAAACTTCCTGTCCGTCTTTCAAACATCTATAAGTGAAAGGAAGGGACCAGACTTCATGGAGAAACGCACTACCTAAGGGCTCATAGCGACCTATGGCAACATATCTCATACAATTTGTAAATTTATACAAAGCAAAAGGCAATGTTATCAAACCGTGGATAAGCCAGGTTGCAGCGGTGGCCTCTGCCACAGAAAAAGGCAAGGACTCTAATCTCTCAATATGTAACATAGAAAAGGAAGCATCTCGCATGGAAAGCAAGCGCTGCTTGTCAGTTAAATTAAAGGGGGCAAAGAGAGAAGAAACATTCATGTAGGTCCATGGCACCTTGCCAGATTTAAGTGTTTGAAGGGTCCATGCAAATTGCATGATAGAACGCAATTGATTTTGACCATGGTACAACACAGACACTTCTTCCTGCACAATATCTACCACAGAAGACACAATATTATCTAACGTGTAAATGCGGGAAGAAAGCATGTTAATACTATTGTCTACTACTGCAAGCACTTTTTCCAGATTAGCTTGATCTATAGCTCTAAGGCGTGTCGCCGCTTCAATCTGTGATGTCTTCCAGATTTCATTGTAAACAGCATATATCCACCTTTTTGATCTACCACTAGCCGGGCCTTTAATGAAATCATTCAAATCTACATCATCATTCAGCTTTGCAAGATGTAATTTAACTGCAGACAATTTAGAATTTTTTAGCCAATTCTGACATAACTTGCCCACTGAGTAAGTCGTGACAGAATGTTCAGATTCAAAACGTGGATCAGGCCTGACCTGTGTAAAGCCATCAGACAGACCCAGAAAACGGTGCTGGCATGAATCAGCACTTCTGTGCCACATCAGCCAACCTTTTGGGTCCATACTGGATATGTTAAAGGATGAATTCAGCAATAGTGTCTGTAAGTCCCTAATCGAAAACTGAGTATAATTACTCCAGCCAGAATATTCCTCTAACTCTGGGATGGTTGGAGGATTTAATTTTTTTGGAAGTACCCAATCCAAAGCATGTTGTCTGTGAAATAGAGGAATTCAAAAACAACATTTGATTCGGGATGAGACAAGCATGGTGCAAAGCCTCAGTGCGTTGTACCTGCCAGCTTTGAGAACCCCAAACAGATTTTAAGTCAATAGTTTCCCTCCATAATTCATAGCCGCCTACAGCCAGCTGATCAAGAAAGGACTTCGAGTACAATAATTTGGTGTCTGTAAGTCTAACCTTGGACATAGGCTTCTGTGTCATTTTGAAATAAAAGGACTCGGGATTAGACTGATTGAAGTCAGTAAAATAAGTGTACTTTTTTTAAAAGTACTTGAACTGCCTTGTTTAGGAGCGGGGCAATGCTCCCATTGCGTATAATTTACAGTACTCCTTCTGGAAGTCGTTTTATGTAAGAAGTGATTGCCAAAATGTTGAAAGCAAAACAAATCACCATAATTAGCAGATTCTAAGCACAAATCCTCCGCATCAAAGGCAGCATAGTATTTCAAATCAGAAAACAAAGACTCTACGGCCTGAACATCCCAATCATCAGAACGTATGTTTTGTTTCACCACATCCCCCATGTTAAATCTCAGCACATTAGGGACATTAACAACCTCAGTAGGGCCATGAATTTGAAATCTAACGGCATCCCACACTATCCCATCAAGGACAGGCCAAGCAGTGATGTTAACAAATGTCAAGTCTCTTTTCAGTCTGTGTGCAGAATGCGATGAGGAAAGGGGGGCCAAAGTTCCATTTAGATGTCAAATGCATGTTCTTTCCTCGACATAGTGTCCATTTATAATACAGAAAAAATAAAACGCAAACCCAATTGACATAAAAAGGTAAATTGAAAAAAGCACCAGCCAAATATATGTCCAAGGGGAATCAAAAAATGTTTTTTAAATAAGCTGGCATAAACTGCAAAACGTGAGGGTTTCTTCGAGGCATTGGAAACAGTGTCAAATGAAAATCTGGATTCTGTGGCCAAACGTGCTTGCAGGTCAGGCATGGATAAATCAGTGGGGTAAGTATAGTCTATTTCATCATGGTCAGTACCGGGCAAAGTACTTAATAAAGGACTGGAAAGTGCAGGCAATTCGATGGCCACTTCAGTTTCAGGAGTAGAAGCAGTGGCCAAAACTGAATTCCTCACAATGGAAGGACAGGAGACTGCCGGTGTCATGCTAAGAAGAATCGGCCACTCTGTGTATCTTGACATTGTCAATCGAGATAAACCTGTTTTCCTTACGACCAGGAAGTGGTGGTAAAATGACTGTTCTTGTGCCCCTCACTCCAAGCACTGGAACCGGAGCTCGATAGGAAGGACCAAATTCTTTCTTGTTATCGATCTTCTCTCGAACCAGTTCTCCAACTTGGGGTAGCCAGACGACTACCGGGATTTGCAACGCAACATCCGATGTGGAGGGCAAATGGTCCTTTGCCAGACTGTCTCTGGTCTTTTGTAGATCCTGTAAAACATTGCAATGTTCATCTACGTCAAAGGGTGTGGCGCGAGCCACGCAGTCTAGACCGTCAAGGTCAGGGACGTACATCTTGATGCCAAAGAGCATTTCGTATGGGGTCCGCCCACCCAGAGACCTTCTAGGGAGATTATTAAGAGCACGCTGCACGCCATAGAGGTGGGCCAGCCAGTTTCTGCCAGTGCCTATAACTCGAGCTGTCAAAGATTGCTTTAAATCACGCTTCATTCGCTCCACTACACTATTACCCTCAGGTCTGTAGGGAGACGAAAACTTGACTTGGACCCCCATCGAAGTCATGGCATCCTTATACGCCTTAGAGGCAAAAGCCGGACCCTGATCCGAATGGAAGGTACCACAGGCAAAAATCCCTACAAAGATAAGCAAATCTCTAATGACAGTCCGTGAATCAGCGCTGCGATGGGGCCAGACCCACACAAAGCGTGTGCATGAATCAACTGCTACTAAGATGTACTTATATGCAGTAACAGAGGGAAAAGGACCGCAGTGATCTAAATAAACACAACCCAGCGATTTATTGGAAATGTGCAACTGTGTCTGTGGCGGAAGGGCAGCAGTCGAAGGTTTAATCTGCTGGCAAATGTCACATTGAAGGACATAATCTCGCGTCTGTTTGTACAGCCCCCGCCACCAGAAACGTTGTTGTAATTGAGTTACAGTGGCCGAGACGCCCGCATGCGCAGACGCCACGCCTTCATGCGCCGCTGTAATCAAGTCAGCCCTGCGATCCGAGTTGGGAATCAAACGTTCTCCAACATCAGGAATTTTCACATAAGGAACCTTTTCGGGACTTAAGTGGTATGTGTACTTCGAAGGGAACCCCGTAGGATGTTTACTTCCCTTCTCAGTGGCAGCAACAGCCGCCAAGATGTCATCATCAATCTTACTTTTGGACCGAGTAATTGCTGCAACTAAGTATGTAGACACCGCTGATTTTGCCGCTTCATCAGCAAGCGAGTTACCGACAGCGTGGACTCCTACACGCTGATGGCCGAGAGTATGAATTACAAAAACGAGTGGTAATGTAGCTTTAGGCTCTGCCACTCGAACCCAGATCATCTTGTGTTTTATTGTGCTACCCTTGGACTCACGAAAATCATTCTGAATCCAAAAGAACAAGTTTTCATTGTAAGACTGTACACAGTCTTACAATGAATCACTCACAATAAGAGAAGTCACACTAGGATCAGCGTACTCCAACGCTAGTAAGAGAGCACGAAGCTCCGCCAATTGTGCGGTGCAGTCCCCTAGAGGCTGCGTGTGTACTGCAGTGGACTGGAACTCATTGTTCACCATGGCACCTACCACAATGGCGCATGCGGAAACGTAGGCGTGTTTAGAGCCATGCGCAACCTGCGCCGAACCATCAGTGTAAATGATGCAATGGAAGTCCTCCAAAGGTCGCATAGCTAGAGGAGCAGGATGAACAAACTCATACTGCAAGTACTCTTGCGACCGTAATGAGGCGTGAAAAATAAACGTGACATCCGTGGACGTCAAGGACGCAGCCCATTGAATCCACCGAGGGTGCAAAGCTTTTGAATTTGGTACACTGGCTTTCGTGACTGCCTCCAAATGAGGACAGGGTGTAACAACCAACATGCGTGTCCCCTGTGACAGAGCTCGTTCCTTAAGAATCGCATCTGCACAGCTGTTAAAACCTTTTCCACATTGGGAAACCGCATTTCAGCCGAAGTGTACAAGTGTGACTTGTAAGCAATAGGTACTGTGTCTCCTTCATTAAAAGTGAGGTACGTGAAACCCACTGTCCCTGGAATTATTCTTATCACCAGGTTGGTGTGGTTATCACGAGTCAGTAAGAATTTAGAAGCGAGCAGATCAGCCTGCAAGGATTGCAAGATGGCTGAGTGCTCAGGCAGCCAGCATGATTTGGAAAAAGTTGGTTGTATCAAAGCATACAAAGGCTTGATACGCTGGGCATATTCTGGAATGTATGTCCTCCCGAAATTTAAAAAGCCCGGTAAAGACTGTAATTTTTTCAGTGTTGTAGGAGCGCGCAACTGTGCGCATTTCTCCAAAAAGTGAGGAGCTAAACCTCTACCTTCATTGTTGAGCTCATAGCCCAGGAACAACACTGTGTACTCAGCAATGTGCAATTTTGCAAAGATAAATTTGTAACCCATGTCTGCAAAGTTACAAATAATCGAATTTACACGACACAGATGCTCCCAAATTTCGTCGTCTGTGAGATAGATGTCATCCACATACGAGCAAGCATCTGGGTCGATCCTCTCCAAAAGAGAGACTATGCGGGCGGTAAATATGCCAGGACTATTCTTATAGCCCATTGGGAGATGCCGGAATTGTTTTTGGACCCCAGCGCATGTAAAACTGGTCCTTTGGGAGCTAAAGCTATCCAATCTGTGGGCATAGAAACCATTGGAAATGTCAAGCGTTGTTTTAAAACGCTTACGCACTAGACTATCCACCAGGGCAGAGCCGTGAGTATTCTGTACTGCACAGTTACGGCAATGCGAGTTCAAATGCTGGTAATCCAATACCAAACGATACGATCCGTCAGGCTTGGTCACAGTAAAAAGAGGATTATTCATCGGTGACACACATGTTTCAATAACACCCTGATATTCCAATTGTTCTGTGGTAAATAAATAAATAATACCCTATTTTTGAATACATAAATGAATAACAGATAGCTCAATAAAATAAGAGTCAAGATTCGAGGTAGTAGGAGTTATGCAGGTTTAATACAGCATAAGGACAGGAACAGGACAACCTGCACAGGAATAGGATGGCAAGCGCTTGCCTGGGGCAGAATCAGGATCGGCGGAAGGGGAACGGAGAGCTTCTTTAATAACAGTGCATGAGCATATATACATAACGCAAACACATAGCATTACATTGCAGTAGGCGTAGCAGTGGGTGGAGCAGAAGGTGTGACGCGTAGCAGTCGCGAAAGATAAGGGTGAAAAGAGGTGTAACGGGGCGTATACATAGACATGTGATGCAAACGTAACAGAATATGTCATGAATGGGGCGGAAACATTGGAGGGGGCTACCTGAGGAGCCGGGACCTCTAACCTGATGGTGCGCGCAAACTAGCAATGACGTATCACTAGGAGAAGCTGGGGGCTATGAACTCCGTGCTAGGAGCAGAGACTGAAGTCTGGAGAGTCAGGGCGACATGTACCTAAACAGTATCTAGTATCTGATGTTTAGAGAACATGTTGATATAAACTAGAAGTCAGGAGGGGAAAGGCTAACTTGATTCTAAGACTGGACCATGCATTATTCTACATGTAGTGCGTGATGAAGAATATTAAATGACCATTAATACAGTATTTCTCTAACGTGGAGACGTGAAGGCTAGACAATGACGGAAACTATTGATGCAGTTCAGTAGCTTAGGAATGCAGAGAAGGAGGACTGAACTGATAACTGGAATCATAACATACTTTTGGCAGACTCAGAGGCAGAGCCAGCTGAACCGGGCACTGCAAGGCAGGATGTAAGTGAAGGGTCGAGGATACAGGTGGGGGCTGTATCGCTCCTCAGCGAGGCTGCAGGAGACAGGAGCTGAATCTGGTGTCCAGGCCCTTTTGAGGCCTAGAAACGGGGACTTTATAATGGAATAACGTGCACACTGAGAAACGTGGCAACGTAGCTTTACATAGACCTGATATTCGTAGTATTCACGAGAACTGGAAACTGGCATACTAGAGGTGGACACAACTATAATTGCGTCTTGAATCGAACATGGGGAATACATATGCATATTTAATCATGCACACATAACATATGATGGATGACACGTAGGGACACAGAACATGGCAAAATTTACTTTTCCACATTCCCTCCTTGTCACTACGTTTCCATCAGGAAACATCAATTTTCATGATACCATCTATCACTTCATACAGTATCATTTGCTCGTCTCGAATTATCCTGGAACGGGATTTAGAACGGGGCTTGGGACTAGGAATACAAGAGGTAGCACAAATTCCGCAAATCGCAGGGCCACATTGTATACAGAGGCAGCAGCTAAATATGATCGCTACTGCAATACCTAGAAAGGACAAGACTTTCCATCCCCATGCGGAAATTATATTCCAGAACCAACCGGACCATGTCCAGGTGCCTGGGTCTTGGTGTATCAGATGGGCAATCTTATGGAGTCTGGTTATAGCTGAATAAACCGACGGCGCGTTATTTGGAATGAAAATGTAGCAACTGGATCCGATGACTCTACAGGCCCCGCCCCTATCGGCCAGTATGACGTCAAGGACGAGACGATTTTGCAAAACGACAAATCTCATAGCAGATTGCTCTTCGGTTAAGTTACCCAGAGCAGAGGCAGTCTCATTTACTACAGCTTCAAGGGTTCTGGTTAACCTGCGGATTAGCTTACTATTCTGGATAGGTCCTATAAAGAAAAAGAAACCTCTATTGAAATCTGTATACTGTTCTAGAGCAGTTTCAGTATAATCGACAATTGGGGACTCCCTTCTATGTCTAATGTGTACTAGATGTGTGTTTCTGTGATAATCAGATGGGGCTAGAAAAACAGGTGGCAGTAGGAAGGCAATGTAACAGGTTCCCTCCCAATCGAGGGGCAGACGAACATATGCGGTTTGACCACAAATAAAATAAGAATGACGTGAAGCTTTGAAAACAGATTTCCCACTGTCGCTATATTTGACAATAGTAGTACATTCACTATGTCCTACATGTACGGAACCATTATTTCGGACACATAATTCGCCTTTGACTGGTAGTACTGAAATAGCAGGTAGGTCTGGAGTAGAATCAGACTGAACATTCAAGACCATGAAATTCGACGAATAATTACCTAAATTATACACTTCGTTTTCTAGATCTAAGCCTGTTCTGTGGGGGAGACCTTGCTTGTCTGGAAAACATGTACTGTTAAGAAAAGACATATCTGTTGAGGATGACGTTAACGTGGACCATGCTCCACACGAACCATTATGTGAAAATGGATAAGGAAAAAGTGGCAGAACTCCCTTCGGTATCTGGAAAGGGGGGAGTCGACCACACACCCAACAATTAGTGGCATTGCTGGTCTGGTGTGAGTAATGTAACATGCGGATGAATGAGTTATTTCGCATAGCGAGGCGGTAAGAGAGTTCATGAGGAGGCAGATCACTAAACGTGTGCTCTACTGTAGCATTAGCAGACTTATTTACATGAGGAACTGGAAGATACAGGTAAAATGCATAACTAGTGCAGGAAATCATAATGCTGAGAAACAATATGAAACATAGAAAAACGATACATCGACTTGAGTTTTGACTAACTCTCTCACTATGGGGGTCTATTTTATACATGTCAGAAACAGTCTAACCGTTTCACCTAGGGGAGGACTTAGACAATCAAACTGACTGACTTATTTTACTAGACCGGAGTTTTAGCTTGTACTCCTGTTGCGGAGTTTTCTCTAACAGGGGAGGGGTTGTAGCAATGTCTTTTGCGGGACAGTCCTTGAGAACAATATTTTGGCAATCCTTCAAATCCTGGGAAATGTTCTTTAAGACGGGTTTCAGTCCATTAAATTGTTTGACATGAGAAAGGTGCACCCAGCCTTTGCGACCTTCCAACTTCACGGCTGTACGGGTGGTGAGGAGGACCTGTCGGGGCTCTTTCCAACGAGGCTCCAGCGGACTCGATCTGTCAAAATTCCTGACCATCACCATGGATCCTGGAACGATTTCGTGCGGTGCCACCTCGGTATTGTCTGGAAATGCGGCGGCAACCTGTGAACGACATGAGTTGAGGGCAGACATCAAGGAAGCTAGGTAATCTGTCAGCATATTACTTGAAACATCGGTAATACTTCGGGGTCTAGGAGTACCCCACATATTTGGGGGGCGGCCGAAAACGACCTCATACGGGGACAGACCTGATCTGGAATGTGCGACCATGCGCATATAAAACAAAGCAACTGGCAGAGCTACCAGCCAGTCCACACCTTTCTCTTTGCATACCTTTGCGATACGAATTTTTAGAGTCTGATTATGTCTCTCTACGAGACCGGCTGCTTCAGGATGGCGTACACAATGAAACTTCCACTGGTACCCTAATAACAGGGAAACGTGCTTCATGAGTTCAGATGAGAATGGCTGGCCGTTGTCAGAATATACGACTCTAGGGAGTCCATAACGAGGGAAGAACTCACGAACCAACTGCTTGGCAGTGGTCGCGGCTGTGTAATCTGGGACTGGATATGCTTCTGTCCACCTGGACAAAGCGCATACAACTACAAGAACATACTTGAAACCTCGACATCGCTCCATCTGAATATAATCCATCTGGAGGACTTCAAAAGGGTGGTCAGGGGGCTGGAATCCACCTTGTTCCACCGGGACACTTTTACCTGGATTAAACTGGCAACATATCATACAGGTACGGACTTTCTGCTTGGCTGCAGCTCGTAAATGCTTGTTAAACCAAATGTTCTGGATACTGTCTAACATAGCTTTTTCCCCTAGATGTGCAGGACTATGTGCGGTATTAATAATGACTTGAACCATAGAGTCGGGGAGAAACCATGTGGCTCTACCCTTCGTTAACCATCCTTGATCTGTCTGGACCCCTCCTTGTTCGGACCATTTCTTGATTTCTTCAGGAGTAGCATGTAACTGTATGTCTATGACATCTTGTGTAGGGTCCTTAACTGTCATACATGTAGTCGGATCTGGAGTATGTGTCTGATTAACTGGAATGTCTGGAGTCTGTGCTGTAAGCTTGGCTGTGCGATCTGCTAGATCGTTACCTTGGGAAATAATGTCAGTAACTTTCGTATGTGCTTTGCATTTCATGATAGCGATAGATGTCGGTAAATGTATGGCATCTAACAGAGCTTGAATAAGGAGACCATGCTGAATCTTGGTTCCATGAGAAGTCATGAAACCTCTCTCCTGCCAGAGCACTCCGAAGTCGTGTACGACTCCGAATGCGTAGCGTGAATCTGTGTAAACATTAACTTTCAGGTTCTTGGCGTGTATACAGGCTTGTGTCAGAGCAACTAGCTCTGCTGCTTGAGCGGACAGAGTGTCGATGCGGTGCGTCTCTATTACTTCAGTGTCAGTAGTCACTGCATACGCGGCGACTAGTTCTCCTGTACTAGTTCTCATACATGAACCATCCACATAAAGTGTCAGGTCGGGATCTAATAACGGAATATCTGTCAGATCTTGTTCTTGGCTTAGTCGTAATGTTAACTATTTCCACGCAATCATGCGTGGCAGAATTTGAATTAACTGATGGTAACAGTGTAGCAGGATTCAGGATGTTGCAGCGTCTGATTTCTATGTGTGGCTGAAACAGTGTCAATTCATAACCTGTTAAACGTGCAATTGTCAAGTGCTGAGTTTGTGTTCGGTTTAAAAGAACTTCCACAGAGTGTGGAACTTGTACTGTCAAGGTATGTCCTAAGACTATGGAATCACTTTGTCTGATAGCTAGTGCTGTGGCTGCAACTGACTTGAGGCACGCAGGCAGAGCCTGGGCTACAGGATCTAATGTGCTCGAAAAATAAGCACATGGCTTGTATTGTCCTGCTTGATCTTGTGTGAGAACAGATAATGCTGTACCTTCGCGTTCAGTAACGAAAAGTGTAAAAGGCTTACTGTAGTTCGGTGTAGCTAGAACTGGAGCTTGGCATAGGGCTTTCTTTAACTCCTCGAAACTAAATGTATGTTCAGATGTCCAAGGGAGGACAGTCGATACGGCTGCCTCCTGTGTCGTTAACTGTATCAGTGGTTTAGCTAGAAATGCATACTGAGGAATCCATTGTCTGCAGTAAGAAGTAAGGCCAATAAAAGCACGTACCTCCTTCTGGGTCTTGGGCTGAGGAAGACTCGCTATTAACTGGATACGGTCTGGTGTCAACTGCCTACCCCTCTTGGACAGTAAGTGTCCTAAGTAGACCACTTGCTGGACACAGAATTGAAGCTTTGAAGGGGACACCTTGTGCCCCATCTCGGCAAGGAAATACAATACTGTAAGTGAGGCTCGCTCGCAAGCACGTTCAGAACGGGCTGTGATCAGGAGATCATCGACATACTGGAGCAGGGCAGTGTCAGTTGGCATGTGAATGTTGTCTAGTTGTCTCTTAAGTGCTTGACTGTAAATACTAGGACTTTCTGTGAAACCTTGAGGAGCTCGTGTGAACATATAGCTCCTTCCATTTAAACAAAATCCGAAAAGGAACTGGCTGTCTGGATGAATAGGGACACTGAAAAACGCGTTCTTGAGGTCGATTACAGTAAAGAATGTAGCTTCGGAATCAATGGCTGTTAATAGGGAAGAGATATCTGGGACAACTGGGTACTGAGGAATAATACACTTATTAAGTTCTCGTAGGTCAATCACTAATCGATATACTGGGGGTGCATTTGGATCAGTACGTTTCATGACTGGAATGATCGGAGAATTACATACATTGGAGTCAGTTTCTACAACCACTCCTTGAGCCATGAGCTCGTCAATAATTTTGGATAAGGCTGCTACAGCCTCAGGTGGCAATCTGTACTGTCTGATTCGTGGTAACACTACACCTGGCTTGAGAGTCACACGATAGGGTGTGATTTGCATATAACCAACATCAGTTGGACCTTGCGCCCATAAGTGCTGTGGAACATTAGACAGTCTTGAATCAAAATCTCGTAATACATAGTGACCCTTGAAGTCACGTAGGAACAGACGTATTCCCTCTGGGGAACAGCATATAACTGCACCTAACTCTTTCAGTGTTTTAATGCCTAATAGATTTTCTGGACATGACTTAGTAAGTAACAGATCAGTAGTGCGGGACAATGGACCTACTTCTAGAGAAACTGGCTTTGAGATCTCATTTACGATAGGCTTTCCTGAAAATCCAAGGGAAACATTTCTTGAGCCTGAGAGCGGAGCCCCTGGAACTTCGGCATGACTAATTGTGGTCCTACTTGCCCCTGTATCAATCAAAAACTTTCTGTCTTTCCCTAATACTTGACTGTGAACATAGGGACCTTCTTGATCTACAGGTATCTCGATGAGAGGCAAGCCTACCTCCCTCTCTAGGCTGTTTCATGAATACTGTTGGTACTCTGGATACTCAGACTGTGCATACTGGTACATCTGCGAGGTGACGTGCTGTGTTGCAGCAATAGGCTGCGGTGCTGTAACTGTCTGTGGTGCATTCTGTGGCTGAGGAATCTGTGAAACTTGTTCTTGTCTAGGCGGACGTGGTCTTTCTTTAGTTTTACCGGTAGCTATGTTGTGTTTCAGAACTGCACACTCGTTTATAAAATGACCTGGCTGTTTACAATAATTGCAGTTCCCTTTAACGGGAGCTGCAGGATGACTGGCTTGATTCTGGCATTCTCGTCGTCTATCTCTTCAGTATCAGAGTTACTTTCTTTCTCGCTTACTTGTGCTGCTTTACGTTGTTCGTGTATCTTTATTATTTCTTTGCGGATTTTCTTGTACATACTCTCCATAGCACTGATAGTCTTGTGCTTACCCTCGGCTATACTATTACTCCACTTCATCAGGGCTTTCATTTCGGCCTGATTTTTGGACGGGTAATCTTGTTCTCTTATTAGACAATTAATCAGAAACTTTAATATCATGAGCTGGGTCTCAGCTTTCCTTTGGGACATGACATCACTGATACTTTCTGGATCATCCCCTGTGCGGATGAAACGATATATTCGGTCTAGATCTTCCTTCATATCTGGTAGGGTGACTAGATACTCGGCCACATTTCTTACGCGTAATGAATATAAAACCATATCATCTTCGCCTGGGACTGGGTCATAACAGCATTCGGCAAGGGATTTTCTTATTTCTGCAACAGACAGTCTGGGCGTACGTTGTGACGCTTGCATATGTAATTCGGCTGCCGTTAAACGCTTATGTGGCGGCGGGGTTCGAGGAGGACCTCCTCCTGCGGCCCCTAGACTAGAATCATCAACTGATGCTTTTCGTGCTGGCAAGGTGGGAAATTGAAATGCGGGCTGGACTTGTATGGCGGGCTGGACCGGGGGTACCGTAACAGGTACTCCGGTGTCTGGAGGAGCGGGAAGTGCCTGATTTACAGGGACTGGCGGAGCGGGAACAGGATTTGCATATTCTGGGACTGTGTCGTCCAAATAGGACGAGATGAAAATATCAGCTGCGGTTGGTTTGTGACGTAGCTTGGTCGGGACTAATGGTGGCGGGAAATTACTGGATGCCTCTGGGGTCGCTTTTGGCAAGCCCTCGGCAAGGAGAGGATACATACCCTTAATAAGGGCATGCCTCTGTCTGTCTGACTGTTCGGCTTTGACTTGTTCACCTATCTCGATTAGTTCTTTTTCTTGGGCTCGTTCCAAGGATTCTCTACTTAACTCTGACTTTCTGATTTCTTTTTCGGTTCTTTTATGAGCTTCTTTACGCCATAACTCGATGGCATCTTTCTGTGATTGTCTGGCTTTCTTTTTCCATAATGCTTCTTCTACTCGCATGATGCACTCGGCATCCCATGTACCCGATACGGGCCATCTATACTTTTCTTCTAACTGTTTGGTATACTCTACCCATAAATCTAGATACAATATGGCGCTTATGCCATGCTTCTGATACATAAAGTGACCTGGACTGTCCCTCGGCGGAACAGGAACTGCTTCTTCTAACAAACCCCTTCTAGTTTTTAGCTGACGTAATCTCGAAAAGAGAGACATTGTAAACTTGAATCGGAACACAATACAATACACGAGGAACAATAACAATTGGGAGAACAATTCAGGCATACCACGACATTGGAAATACATTGAACAACATCATAACATAACAGTTCGGACAGAATATTACCTGGAATACTGAGAACAGAAACACAAGAATTTCTCGAGAACGGAACAGACTAGAGTTACTGGATGCACTGCTGAAACAGTACGGAACATACCGGTCCCATAAAGGGACGCATCAAGACCCGTATCCACCTAGGTGAACACTTCGTTTGTGAGTCTGTGTACCACCAACCCACGGACCAGAGTCAATTTAGATTGACCCTGTCTAGATACTACCCCAGTAATGGTACTCACCGGGCAGCAAGAACGGAAGGCCTCGGATCGGACTGGACTGCTACGACGACGGACGACGAACTTCGGACTTCAGTTACGGGTGGACCTCCGGATACCTCGGACCTTGGACTCTCGGCTTGGGCTCTGGTCGGGACTCGCCGCGTTCCTCCACCGTCTCGTTTGGATGCTGGACCGCCTCCTCCGTCTCCTCCGTGGGCCTGAGGGATACTTGAAGCAGAAATATCTGCATGTGCACGGTATGGTTCCGTCACGGCTGCAGAGGGTCAGGGGGTCGGCGTGGCTTCACCGACGCGTGGGGAAAGGGCATGTCCCTATTCGGGCGCCATTATGTGGTAAATAAATAAATAATACCCTATTTTTTAATACATAAATGAATAACAGATAGCTCAATAAAATAAGAGTCAAGATTCGAGGTAGTAGGAGTTATGCAGGTTTAATACAGCATAAGGACAGGAACAGGACAACCTGCACAGGAATAGGATGGCAAGCGCTTGCCTGGGGCAGAATCAGGATCGGCGGAAGGGGAACGGAGAGCTTCTTTAATAACAGTGCATGAGCATATATACATAACGCAAACACATAGCATTACATTGCAGTAGGCGTAGCAGTGGGTGGAGCAGAAGGTGTGACGCGTAGCAGTCACGAAAGATAAGGGTGAAAAGAGGTGTAACGGGGCGTATACATAGACATGTGATGCAAACGTAACAGAATATGTCATGAATGGGGCGGAAACATTGGAGGGGGCTACCTGAGGAGCCGGGACCTCTAACCTGATGGTGCGCGCAAACTAGCAATGACGTATCACTAGGAGAAGCTGGGGGCTATGAACTCCGTGCTAGGAGCAGAGACTGAAGTCTGGAGAGTCAGGGCGACATGTACCTAAACAGTATCTAGTATCTGATGTTTAGAGAACATGTTGATATAAACTAGAAGTCAGGAGGGGAAAGGCTAACTTGATTCTAAGACTGGACCATGCATTATTCTACATGTAGTGCGTGATGAAGAATATTAAATGACCATTAATACAGTATTTCTCTAACGTGGAGACGTGAAGGCTAGACAATGACGGAAACTATTGATGCAGTTCAGTAGCTTAGGAATGCAGAGAAGGAGGACTGAACTGATAACTGGAATCATAACATACTTTTGGCAGACTCAGAGGCAGAGCCAGCTGAACCGGGCACTGCAAGGCAGGATGTAAGTGAAGGGTCGAGGATACAGGTGGGGGCTGTATCGCTCCTCAGCGAGGCTGCAGGAGACAGGAGCTGAATCTGGTGTCCAGGCCCTTTTGAGGCCTAGAAACGGGGACTTTATAATGGAATAACGTGCACACTGAGAAACGTGGCAACGTAGCTTTACATAGACCTGATATTCGTAGTATTCACGAGAACTGGAAACTGGCATACTAGAGGTGGGCACAACTATAATTGCGTCTTGAATCGAACATGGGGAATACATATGCATATTTAATCATGCACACATAACATATGATGGATGACACGTAGGGACACAGAACATGGCAAAATTTACTTTTCCACAGTTCAAGGATTTCCGCGACGGAAGCTTTGGCTTTACGTCGTATGGGATATTGAGGTTGAGGCTGCGGCTGAGACCGCAAAGGAATCTCGTGGCATGGGGACAATTTATCCCATCCACATTGGTTGCGGTACAGAGCCGGTGCTAGAGCCCTAGCCCACTCTTCTGCAAAGTGCTGCGCATGCTCTTTCGAGACAGTGTTCGCGAAACTTGGGAGGATTACCTCCTCCCCTCGCGGCGCCGCGAGCACAAAAGGTAGGGGCCAGTCAGCCTCCGAAAGCAAAATGTCATACGTAGATGAAAGATTTTCCCAAAATACCCCTTTGATGGTACGTTGTATGTCACCTTCTATTAACAGGACAATTTCATAAAGTCTATCAGTGGGAGCAAGTCGTGTATTGGCGGTTTCCACCACAACCTATACATCAGTCGCTGTCACCCTCAGTAGTGGACGGAGGGCCTCTCTCACTATGGTAATCTCCGCCGCGCTGTCCAGCAAGGTCAGAGCCCACATCAGATTCCGAAGCCGCGTTCTCACTATCTGTGGCATATCGATGCGCTGTTAAGGCTGCGACTTTCTTTTTCGCAAACTGCGGTCTCTTTGGCGTAGAGTCCTCCTGCTTCCCTGTGCCGTCTGTCTGGCGGGGCTGGCCGCGTCCTTGCTGACCACCCTTTCCTCTTCCGCCTCCTCCACCACCGGTCTTCGGAGCCGATGAGTCCTGAAAGGAACGAGGAGAGCGTTGATCAGAAACCTGAAATCGATCAGGTGATTTAATCGTCGCGCGATCGCGCAAGTCATAAACTCTCTCAGTTGGCGCAGGTACTTGAGCTGCAGGATAAGAATCTTGAGTCTGCTGCTTCTGCTTCCCCTGATTCTGTTTCTTTGGCCAATTTTGTTTTTTGGACTTGGGCTGGACATCTGCCTGAGCAGATTGCCCCTGCGGTTGTTTTTTCTCTTTGTCAGAAAAATATTTTAGACCCTTATTTGTTCGACCCACTGTTTTATAAGCAGCCACTACAATTCTCGCTAACTGGCGGGGCTTTTCGGCATTGGGAAGAGCTGCCAATGCGTTAAACACCTGAAAGTTCACAGCTTCCCCCTTGACATTAGCAAGTACGAGATCGCAAACTATTTCAAAGGAGCCACACAGGCGCATACCCAATTCAACCGCTGCTTCCGGTCCGTGATCGTCTTGAACACGTTTAATGATCGTAGGCAGTACAGCCATAGACGGGGTGCCGAAACACCTCATATAAACAGCCGCAAAAGTCCTCCCCCAGCTCTCACAGTCAACGAGTTCGGGAGCTAAATCTTTAGGTAAACTAATCGTCAAGATTCTATGTTTTTCACCTGGAGTCGTGTTAGTGCTGCTTCCAGTTGGTCAAATTTCTCGGCAAGCCAAAAAGGAAAGTCATCCTTGTCATCTGGTTGCTTACCAAACACTGCATTGACCATAACCGGATTGAGCTTCAATCCGCCATGTTCAGCTGGAAGAGCCGGACCGCCCGGGGGACCACCCGGGAGAGGACGACCTATGTATTGCACTAATGCACGAATCACGGCAACGGAAACTTCATGTAGCCGACGTACCTCCGCTAGGGTACAATTGCCGCGTTGTGGATGAGGAGTAAATCCAGCCAAAACAGGCCAATTTGCGCCTGGAATGGACAAAGGACCTAACCTCGAAGCGGTCAACGAATGGGGTAGGGCGCCACCAAACCAAACACTGCATTGCTGCCAATGATCAATAGGTATTTCCAGTGTCCTGTACGGATTATATTCATTCGGTACAGGTGAGGCAGTGTAGTTGTGGAACACACCAGAATTAGCGTCCACCGCAGGAAAGTCACCCACGAATAAAACAGTTCGTATGGGTAAGCTGCTTCCACACTCACTAACAAAACCACAGCCAAGCCTTCCAATGGGACTAAGAAATTCCGCAAATGGTTGCGCACCGCAATGCGACTATGCTGCGGGATGTCCACAGGCTGGGCCATGACAACACAGGAACTTAGAGAAACAAAGCAAACTTTGTAGCACAACTGGGTAGCAACTCAAGGAAACCGTTTCAGAAAGATTCAAGCTTGAAAAGACCTATTTCAAAAAATAGGTAGGTTTCGCCGACACTACCGTTGTCCGGAAACGATAGTGAAGGGGTTAAGGTTTGAATGATATACTACTCGAGTGTCATGATATAAGACCACCAACTCCCAATGTTTAGAAAAACCAGAACATGAACTTACAATACCTCAGGTCACGTGGAACACATGAACACTCTTTCGTTATACAATCATTTCAAACCAGAACGTGGAGTAAATGAGGACACGTGCACATTTGAAATATTTATTTACTAATGCAGTTTTCTCAAACGCAGTATCTTAGATAATACAAGGAAACATATTATCAGAAGCAAAGTTATCAGCATAGTTACTAGTCCATAAAAAGCAAAAGGTGACAGCATGCTAACCTGCTGTAATGAATAAGCGTTAACCACACCTATTTCTCACCCTCCCTAACTAGCATATTATATTAATATCTAAGAAGGTCTCTTTGGGTTTTAGCAGGGCGGGCCCATACCTCAAGATCCTAGTATGAAGAGATCACATCTGCTTCCACCAGCTCTCTCTGCATGCGAACCGCATCAAGTGTGTCTGTGTGCTCTTAGCAAAGCAATATAAAACCCGCCTAAAGCCAGAATTTGGCAGGAGCTGCACTTATGTTATGTCTATGAGGGTGCGGAGATCAGACTTCACAACAATTATGTCGAGTTATCTTTTAGGCTTCAGCACTCACTGTACAGACATAGTTTACTAAGCAAAGCTGATATCAGAGCAATAACATATTATTCTCATGTAAATCACAACGCTCTTGTAGGTTGAAAGCTAAATCAACAAGTAAGTGTCGTGTGCAGAAGCAGCAAAAGGAAAAATGGCGTTTAAACATTTAATAAGCCCACGCTAACTTAACACAATATATAGATAAGCAGTAACTATATGACAGTGAGCTCTAGTGCTTGTTTTAAGTTAATTTTATATACGGTGGTGCCCCATGTATATCTAAAATCCACATAGACTAATTAAAATTTACCCAGAACAATCAGGCGCTTGTCCCAGATTCGGAGAAGCAGCAGCACGCTTCGTGCACATGATATGGGAGTGCAGGAGCTTAGGCCCATTCTCTGAGGGAGTGTTGGAACTTATACATACAGCAACCGGATGGCCCATCCCCAGGACGGTCCATTCTGCCCTATTGAACTTAATACCTACCCCGAAAAAAAACAAATGAGTAGGAGGTTCGTGCTCCTTGGGTTGGTGATTGCAAAGAGGAGAATAGCAATCTTATGGCTTAGCCCGACACCACCGCTTCTAAGTAGATGGATGAGAGATATGAAAGAGTGGGTGACAGCAAAATTGGTTTGGATGAAACACATTAGGAAAGATAATAGACTTGAGGAGAATGCGTGAGCATGGTCTGCGATGATTGCAGATTTGAAGGATCCCCTGGACGGGAAGATAGAGGAGGGTGGGATTCAAAACAAACTGTGGAACAGGAAATGGGATAGGTGGAAACATGGTGCAGCACTTCAGATAGATGGTGATTGGATTACGGATGTGGAGACTGATATTGAACACCTGACACAAAAGGGTGGGTGGCAAGGGGGGAATTGAGTTTGTAGGAAAATGACACAGTTATTATTGCAATATTGTATAATTCAATTCCGATCCTGTAACAAAAGACAGTTTTGGAATACAATATATCCAATGTGAGTTGTAACTGCTACTATGTGTAAAATGCCAATGAAGAGTGTTAAAAAAGCTACCCACATTAACAATAATCTAAAAAAATAAAATCAGACATGCCATTCTCAGCTGTCAGCCCCAAGGACATAAAAATTCAAGGACACAGCATCAGCAGACTCTGGGCAAGTCAGTCATTGGGTGGGCAAACCTTCAGAGGGGAGATGGAATTACCGCCCCCCTGTTCTGTGTCAGCTCAGCCACTCCCTTAATCGCCTTCTCTTTGCTGCTTTGCAGTTGGTGCTGCTCTGCATGTCTGACTCTGCTGGGGTGCGAGTCCTCGGTTGCATCATGGCCAGGGCATGGATGGATGGGGTGGGGTAGACGAAGTCTGGGCAGTGCCCACGGCACTGTCATGCAGTAGGTGCCACTGCACACACAGTAGGGACCACAGGCCCCAGACTTATGAGGCAAGGGCTGAGTGTCCTTCATAGGGTTGGGCCCTGTCAGTCCATGGCTTACTGGTCACTGCTGGTCACTGTTGGGAGGGGCGAGTACCCCGATGCTCTGTTGCCTCTGTTGCCTCTCTCTAATCGGGAATGCGGGGGCCACCCCCATCTACCGCTCTGCACCACATCCCCAATGCCATGCATGGTTGACATGAAGGCAACCTTTTATCCACAAACCCACTCGGTGGAAGGATTGGGGCAAGAAGAGGGCCCCTTTGCAGCTGTGTGAAGAAACACTACTAAGGCAACTAAGGACAACAAGGCCGAGGAGTAGGCCTTGGCAGAGCTAGCGGAGTTCTGTTACGTAGAATTCCACGGAGTGGGCCAAAAACTCTGCAAGACTCTGCAGAAGTCCACAGGCGAGCGAAGCTGCTCAACATGCTTGTTTGTGCAAAATAAATTACATCCAGCAGTGTGACACGTGTTCTCACACTCAAATCTGTGCTCGAATGACACCACACGGTTTGAATGGGTGCATTTTGTTTTTTGTTTTGTGCATGGTGCTGGGACCTGTTTTTGAATCCTCCCCTTGTCTGACTCATCCACCCCTCATTTTCCTTTATTGTATCACTGTGTGTTGATGTGTTCATGTATTTTCCGTTTTGTCATTTTTTGGGGTCTTTTTTTAGTTTTCCCTTTAGGTCTAGTTATTTTATTTTTGGACCACCCAGTGCCATGGCAGAGGACGGAGACAGATGAAATGGTGGCGGAGGGTGTGCCAATGTGTGCTCCTGACCTCTGGGGTCCAGGGCACCCAGCAGTAGTTAGCGCACCGCTGGGCCAATATACTGAACAGGGAGCAGGAGCTGCTCAACCTGCTGAGCGTTGAGGTTGCGGGACTTGGTGAGTAAATATTTATTTGTTGTGTTCTTTCAATGCTATTTTTTTTTTTCAAATAGTATGCTGCTCGCACTCAGAACTAAGTTAAGTTTACTTTACAAATATTATGTGATCCAGCCAGGTGCTCGGCGCTATCTAATCATACTCGTTGGTGCTCATTTGGGCTGAATATTTAAGAATTTATGCAGTCACCTCTGTCCTGTCACTAAAATAGTAAGCCTGGGCGGCCAGCTACGCTCCGTGCACGGAGTGCCGCCTCCTACGCATTTTGCGTAGCCGGCGTAGCCAGGCGGCACTACGCGCGCTCCGCAGACGGAGCGTAGCCGGCCGCCACCCGCCTCCCTCCCGCCCTCCCTAAATACATAAATAAATGTATAAAAAGCTTTTAAATCACTTACCTTGTCTGCCGCGTCCCCGGGGCTCCCTCTCGCCGTCCCGCAATGCGCGCCGCCATTTCGGATCCTAATGCGCATGCGCGGGTGGCCGCGCATGCGCATTTCTCGTGAGGAATGCGCATGCGCGGCCGCTCGGTTCCGATTCGGTGGCGGCGCGAACGGTGGGACGGCGAGAGGGAGCCCCGGGGACGCGGCAGACAAGGTAAGTGTTTTTTTAAAGCTTTTTATACATTTATTTATGTATTTAGGGAGGGCGGGAGGGAGGCGGGCGGCGCGGAGTGGGGCTACGCGGAGTGCGCGGGTGGGCGTAGTTGTGCGCCCACTTCGCGTAGCTCCGCGGAGCCCCACTCCGCACACTACGCCCAGGGTTATAAAATAGTGGTTATAGTAGTAATATTAGTGAGTTCGCTTTCTCTGTGCATTTCTTTATGTAGCTCGTACAGTCCGAAGCAATCTCCCTGTGAAGTGCAGTATGCATCTGTGCACTGAAAAAAGGGAGACTGAGTTGGCCCGTCAAAAAGGGTTGGGGTTGAGATTGAGAATGAGATGAGAAACAAAGATCATTCATTGTGATGCATTAGTAGTTCCAAAATATAGTTTAGGACATTTTGAAGAGGGCTTAGGTTTAGGAAATTAGGAATAGGTCAACTCAATACTGGTAGTAGTATAGGTGATCTGATATAGAAAAGTACAATGTTGCTGTGTTTGCCTTTGCCTGTTAAAATATTTTTGGGAAAAAATAATACCTGTACCTCTAATCTTTCATATTTTATATCCTTTATTTCTTACATCAGCATCCAGGGGCAAGAAGATGGCTGGCAGCATGGAGGTGGGTCAAGGAGATGGGGCTGCCACCCCTAGTGCTGCGGTGGGTGGAAGTTCCTCCTCCACTAATACCACCAGCAATCCCAGAAGATGTCGACAGAAGTGCTGGCATCAGTAAACCCTCCTTTTAATATCATTATTACTTCCCTAACTTTTACCGCTCCACATTTAGAATAATTTTTTAGGTCTCGCCTAGGCAGCGCTCATGCGCTGTCTCTCCGAGACATCTAGTAATCTATATGTGTGGTGAAACTCCGCCTATTGCTTGGTAATTTCTTGCCGCTTGCCATTAATTAACTTTGGCATTTTCTTTGTTAGCGGGCTTATTATTGGCTCTTCATCTGATAGGTAACTTCCAGTTATTCCGCAAGCAGCACCGCCTAACTACAGTATCATTACGCTTACACAGCGTAATTGTCTTATAGTACGCATTAACATGCGCGCGCTACCTTACATTATACGCATGCGCAAAGAAGAGACTTTAACATATTTTCATTCAATGCTTTGCCCATTTCAGGAGCGCTGCGCTTCATCTACATGTTTTAAATTCCTTTCAGTGCGCGTGCCCGCACCACTCCCGGGCTTGTTGTTACTGCTGCTTCCAAACATGTAATGTTACAGAAGATAAAGCGCTTGCCTTTGCCTTTCATGTTTTGTTTTCTGCCTTTGTAGCTGTGCTTCTCCAGTTGTCAATGCAGGACTGGAAGACCAGAATGCAAGTGAAATCTCTGGAGGCTTAGGCATCCGTTAATGCAGATGTCTGTCTCACTGTCGTTCTGTTTTAACAGGCACCGACTGCCTGCACTATTTCAGCACAGAAACCACAACTGGTGTCCAGAAGCTCTGCGCCTCCAAAGTATGGCAGGGGATGGAGCATCTCTAGCCCTTCCCACCATGGATTGAACAAAAGAAAGGAATGGAAAGAATGAGGTCATATAGCTGAGATGCAGATCACATGCCCACGAGTGGGTGCAAAACTTCACAAGCTGCGCGAGGAAGGAAGGAAGCAATTGAGTGATTGCCCAGGAGACAGGCTCTGCCAGGGACGCGTTAAAAAGGTGGGAGAGACGGGGTTTGTTCCAGGCTGTAATCGGATCCCTCAATCCCACATCCTCTTAGCCAAATCTGTTTGCGACAGTCCCTGCGGAAAGGGGAAGCAGTCGAGGCTGCAGCTTAGCGAGAGTCTGCAGCCACCACCAGCCGGTTTGCGACATGCCCCCCCAGGATCATTGCGGTGCAATGGGCCATGCAGGTTGGCCTTAAGCTCTGCCTGCATGCTATTGGCTGTTATCACAGAGGAAAGGTGCAGCCCCCGTCCTTCCAGACCGCTGGTGCCATGGGGTGGTAGGGCAGTGCAGCATGTCCCGGGTGCACCAACACCATGTAGCCTGCCATGCTGGCTCGGTGCACTGCTCAAGTCCCCCAGGGCTGCTGCTCTGTTCGGGGCCATGCAGACACACCGAGAGCTCTGGCTACCTGCTGTCAGCGTCCACCATGGAGGGAATTTGCAGTGCGGCCATCCTCCCATGCTGCTGGTGCCTCCGGAGTCCTTACCACCACCAGAACCACTTAACACTGCCTGATGACTGTGCTGTGTCCCCTAGGGCTGCCCGTCTCAGTGGAGCTCATGCATCAGGCTTTCTTTTAATTACAAGATTAAAGAAGTTTTTTTTATTTTCTTTGGAGCAAGAACCTTGCATTCTTTTACATTTATCTTCTCATTACATAATGGCAAACTTTGTGGTGAGACAGAGTTTAGGGAGTGATGAAGGTCTTATGCTGGGCCTGAAGTCAGCAGGACTGTTCTAGTTGCAGGGTAATATCGTGAATCATATGAAGACACAGTTAAGGCTTAGCAACTCTCCCTTAACAGGGCATTTACATAAGGTTAACTAAACTAAATAGCACCCATCGATAACCAAATGCCCTTCTTAGGATGCTTAGGGCTAATAGGTGCCACCTTACAGGCATTTATTTTTTATTTGCAAAGTTTTATATAGTGCTGGCTAGACCTGAACGTATCAGAGTGCTTTACTTGATGATCTGTGAGTTACATGTTCCATAATTACATAGACAGGTATAGACATAGGAGAAGAGAGAAAAACATGAGATTACACAATAATGTGAGATTATTAGCACATACACACGTCTTATGGGGAGTGAAGAGGCAGAGGGGGATGGTAAATGGGGATAGGGAATGCAGGTGGGAAAATACAACAGGAGGCGAGGAAAACGATGTCTGATGTCCAGCAGAGTACCGGCCGAGGGGTGAACTAGAGCCAAACTCCTCTATAGCTGCATATGACAGCTCCACCGGGTATCAGCCAAAGTTGCTCAGGCACCGCGGTATTATTTGCAAAGATTTACATAGCGCTGACTAGACCCGGAGGTATCAGAGCGTTTTACATGGGGATTAGAGAGTTACAGGTTCCATAATTACATAGAAAAGTATAGAAATAGAAGAAAAAAAAAAAAAAGAGATTACACAATAATGTGTGATTATTAGCGCGTACACACGTCTTATGGGGAGTGAAGAGGTAGAGGGGGAATGGTAAACGGGGGTAGGGAATGCAGGTAGGAAAACACAACGGGGAGGCGAGGAAAATGATGCCCGATATCCGGCTGGGTTGGTGCTGGCCGAAGGATGAACCATAGCCCAAAACATTATAAATAAATAAACAGCTGCATATGACAGCTCCATCGGGCATCAGCCAAAGTTGCTTGGGCACCACTGTAGGTACAGACAGTTTGGTTCCAGCTCAGGGGGCATCGTTAAAGTTCCATCAGGAGCACCAGTCATGGTGTTGCTGGTAAACGCAGTCCGCCTCATCCTTCAGCTCGCCCCAGGTCAAGAGTGGAGAGAGGAGATGTGGAAAGGACAGTTCCAAAAGTCTGCAGTGTGCTTCTGGAGTGACCCCCTTGTCTCTGCGTCCCCATGCCACCATGGATATTCCCCAGTGGAATTTCCACTAGGGATCCCTGAAGGCTTGAAATGGCTCCACTACCTGCTAGTATTTGTAAAGGGGATATTTCCTTTCAAGATATTAGTTTGGAGCATACAAGCATTTCTAGTTGTGCGTCAGTGCTAAATAATATTAGATGTTCAACAGTAATTTCCCTGTCAAATGCCTACATTCATGTAGTAAACTGTTACCAACTCATTCTAATAAGAGTCCTCCTATTGAAGCCACAGATGTTGCTAGCTCTGTAGGCACTTACTTAATAGAAGCAGCATTATTACCGACACTAACGTCTTTGCATATTGATGAAAACCTCAACCACCCTTGATAGCCTATCGGACTAAATAGAAATAAAAACTTACACCATTAAAGTATAAACTTCATGCACTTAAACTCTCAGACAACTCATCTCTTTTGAAATACAAATGACTGTCATGATCATCCACATCGTTTTTAAGTTGTTTTTTTGTATAAAGCACCAGTAATACAATTTTAGCATACGTTACTGTTCTATCTAGAACTTCAGTTTACCATTTGCTGATAAGAGGTACCAGAGCTTTCCATTAAAAAAATGATAAGCACTAAACAAAGAAAGAGTGTATATAAATGTATATGGATTTATGCGTTCCAGAAATTATGCAAAACCTTTGGGTCTATTCACTTATTACCATATGCTTTACCATAGGGAGACTCTGCAATCATGGCTTTAGCCCTTGCACCACCAATATGCTTTAGGAGTGGACAGACTTTGACCTTTGCCATCCATGAACTAACAATTGCTCATTTATGGCAGATCATAGCACTTTATGTGGGTGAGCGAAATTGAAGCAAGTAGCAGCAAATAGCAAAATAATGAGAAGTGCAACCTTTCAAGGCCTTTCAGTAAGACACAGACAAACTCTGAATTTGATCTGGAAAGCAATAAATGGCAAATGTATTCATTTGCACAGGCTTGAAACATAAAAAAAACTTGGAAAAACCAAGGATAATCCTAATAGATTTGTTCTTGAATTCTTGAAGCTGAGAAATAGAGCACAAGTAGCTTAGCTGCCCATGAATAATTTCCTCATATTTATATTAAGGTTGTTCACTTAAGTTTCACAGCAACTCCTTGTGTCAGTGGTCTAATCTATGCCAAATATGATTACATTATCATAAATTAGTGACTTTGAAATGGTATATATCAAGTAATGTGTAACAAGTGTGGCAGCAAATAGGAATAACATAGATGATAGATAAATAAAAAAAATTATATGTCTAAACACAAAGCAGGTGTGTGGCCAAGATGGCGAGTGGATATGTTGCATTACTCTGAGCCCCACGCCCCTCCTCTGCACTGGTCATTAACCCTGCAGAACAAGAAATGCAGTTGGCCAGCCGACTGCAGCCAGTGATCGCCATTACCCTTAAGAGGATAACAGATGTACCACAAATAGTGGCCCTACACCATAAGTTACAATTGGAATTGGCAAAGAATGATGACGCTCTTGTGGTAGGAAATATAGCTCAATTCTGTGGAGAATTAGGAGGATCACTGGAGCAAGGAGAGGAAGGGCATCCACCGGCAGCTCACGTACCGCAGCAGATGACAGGGCAAGGGGGCACTGAGGTTTCACACTCTAACAGGCCCAGAACTAAGAGGTTTCATGCACCGGTAAATGGGAACTGGCAATTGGCACCCTATCGCTGAGAGCTGAGGAAGAAAGAAACACACGTGTGAAAGCTGGAAGGTGAGAATGGCTGGTGGAATATTTGCCTGCCCTCTTTTCTCTCCATCACCCTCCATCACCACACAAACAGGCAGAAACAATGGAAATGATTGATGAGATGTGCTTCAAGAGTAAGCACCAGGGACGGAGCCAATGAGCCTCAGAGGTGCCCTTCAACTGTGCAAGAGGGGTTGCGGGACATCTTTCTGGAGATGGGTAAAACGACCCAAATAGGCATTGGGCTAGAAGAGGGGCTCCTGGTGATGGAGTTTGGAGCCTGAGCCATGGTGAATATTTGTTGGGTACTGTTGAGGGCCTACCCAATACGCTTGATCATTCCAAAGAGGCGGAGAGACCCAGGGTGGGAAACCTTGGAAAATGTTTGTTTTGTTGGAGGGACTCGTCTTCCTAGCCTGAGGAAGTTGGTGGTGCCATTGGAAGAATGCCAGGTTGATCCCACAGCTCCAGAAAATCTTCAGCAGATAAGTCCATCCTGGCCAATTACAGGATGATTTTCTATTACCAACATTTGGTAAAATTAGTCAATATCCAACTTTCCTGGCATCTTGATGCTAACCAGTTGCTGCATCCTTCACAATCAGGCTTTCTCCCAGAACATTGCACTGAGTCCGCTTTGTTTGAGGTCTCAGATACTATTAAATTGGAGGTGGACAACAGGAAGAAAGTAGCCTTGCTGCTTTTAGCCCTATCAGTAGCATTTGATACGGTCACCCATCTCAGTGTTTTGGGTTCCTCAGGGCTCTGCTTTAAGCCCGATACTGTTTAATGTCTATATGTCTCCTCTGGCAACCCTGGTGAAATCCTTTGGAGTGCAGATTATCTCTTATGCTGATGACACGCAGATTATTCTAACTTTGGACGGGAATATCTCTGGTACCCGATGCAGATTTCAAGCATGTCTGTCAGCAGTGCTTCAGTGGATGTGCCAGAATAACCTCAAGTGGAACACGAGCAAAACAGAGGAATTGGTTTCTAGTCCCCCCCTTTGTGGGGTATGAAGTTTGGCCTAGTCTGCTCCCTCTACCCCGATTCCAACTTTGGTGTTCAGAACGTGGGAGTGAAGTTCGATTGTAAGCTGTCCATTAAAAAACAAGTAGAGAGCACTGTTGGGATTTGCTTTGGCCTTCTTCGGTTTTTGAGGAAATATTTGCTTCTTCTTCCTTGTCAGAAAAGGGTAGTACATGCCTTTATAACATCCCGGCTGGACGAGGGGGGCGCTAAAGGGTGCGCAAACGGAATGGCCGCCTAACAGGGAGGCTCCCGTTCCCTGGAACACTTATCCTTCTGCAATCCTTGTCCGCTGCTGACTGAGTGTCCCCAAAACCAGCTCGTCCTGTGGGCTATATTGCCAGCTGCCCTCGGTCTGATTTCTGAACCGCCACCAGCCTCTGGAGCCGAGTAAGCGATCCAGACGCAACTCCCCGGTGGTATCTGGGAGCTACTGAGCTGACCTGCGTGGGCACCTGCTGCTGGGCAAGACCGGGGATCGCCGCGAGGCAGCAGGCCCCGGCCGTTGGTGATTGCGGAGTGGCTGCATGCCCAGACGCTGCCGGCCCGCTCGCTTTGCCTCCGCCTCCCCGCCTGCTGTGGGATCTCTGCAGTGCCAACCTGCTGTACGGCGTGGGACTGCCTGGCCTGACGGCCCCTGCGCTGGCCCCCCTACGCGACTGCCGCTCACTCTGCGGGTTCGCCGGCGGCCGACTGGTGAGTGCCTCGGTGCTGGCTGCAGGGGGAGCGGGCCATTTCTTTGCTGTGGCGGCGAGCGGCAAAACCTACCGGCGGACTCTTCCGATACCAGCCGCTCCGCGCTGCTAAATACCGGGCGGGTTTTCGGCCAGACATCCGCCATTACAACCCGCCACTGAGAGACTGTTGAACTGCTCCCTGGCATCGCCGGCACGTGAGGAGAACTGCTCGCTGGGGGGTCTCCGGGTCCACGCTCATAGCGGTGAGCCCCCCCGCCCCCTGGCACTGCGGTGGCCTGCTGCGACTTCTGACACAGGGGGAAGTAAGGAGCGAAGTGGGGGCACATGGTGATTTCTGCCTTATGGTGCGAGGACTCAATCCAGTATCCTGAGTGGCAGGCCATACTGTGGTATACTCCTTGGCCTACCGCGCCTAATCTCTTGAGTGGTGCGTCGCAGCTGACTTGCCTCTAACGCACAGGGGCCCCCACTTCTCTCTGAGGCATGACCCCATGCGCCCTGGGTTCACGAGGGGTTGAAGATACATGATCCCCACCCGAACTACGCTCTATGCTACCTGACTAGTGGTGGACCACTGCCATCCGAGTACTGGCACTACCGAACATTGGTGCCCTCCTCCCTGGGGATGGACCTGGACACAATCGGCTGCTGCCCCTAACCAGCCGGGGGGGGGGTGTTCCCCCACTTGGAGTCCCTCTAGGGTGGCGGACAGTGACAAGAGCAGAAGCACGATGTGCGGCCAGACAACCGACAGTCGAAGCTGACTTTCGACGCCGCGAAGAAGGGATCGAAGTCGGCGACGGAGGACGCGAGAACTAGTGGAGCGGGCGCGGCCATCTCTGAAACTCCAGCTGCAGAGCTCGATATGCACCGACTGTTGCAGGAAATGCGCCAGGGCTTCGCCACGGTGGTGGAGAAGGTGGACAGGATGTCCTCCAGGATGGACACTCAGGTGCATAAAGTGGACCAGCATGAGGAGCGGCTTACGACAGCGGAGCAACGTATCTCGGACAATGACGATATCACCGCATCGCATACGACTCAACTCGCCCGCATGGATAACCTACTGCATGTTATAGCTGCCAAAAATGAGGATTTAGAAGCCCGTAGCCGACGCAACAACATCCGCGTCATGGGCGTTCTGGAGTCCACGGACACGGGCAGGATGGAGCTCTACGTGGAAAAGCTCCTCAAAGCATCGGTGGGAGATGATGCTTTCCCGCCTCAGTTTATTGTGGAAAGGGCACACAGATCGTTAGCTCCTGTCCCCAAACCTGGAGCCCCACCGCGTCCGATTATTGCTCGCCTACTAAACTATCGCGACCGAGACGTTGCTCTGAGAGCGGCCCGCACCAAACAGTCCCTCCATTACAATGGCGTCAATTTTTCAATCTATCCTGATTTCACTCCACTAGTACAGGAGGAGAGACGTAAATTTCTCAACGTCAAAAAAAAACTGCGCGATGCCCAGATAGACTATGCCTTGCTTTACCCGGCGAAGTTGCTCATCACGCACCAAGGAAAGCAGCGTTTTTTTCACAAATCCGCAAAAGGTGGAAGAATATTTGAAAACCATCAGGAAAGCACAGAGAGGCGGACAGGACAGGAACGCTGGGCAGGAGGATGATCTACCGGCACCGGACGATGATGCTTGAAGTACAGTGCTTCCACCGGCCTGGAGGTCTTGTTTGCTGTCCTGGCTGTCTGGACCTCAAAGACTCGGTGCCTGTGGGCTTATGCACCGCACTGATAATGGGGACACTTGAACTCAACTAGTGGTAATGTATCCCAGGGACCACTATCCCGCCTACACCTCCACCGAGGGTGGTACAGAACGGAAGGCTAACAGGGGGAGAAGTGGCTGTGCGCTCTTGATGTGTAGTCCCCTACGGGTATACCCCATACATGGGTGCAAGTTGCGAGTGTTGTGGGGGGGTGGGGGGATGGCCAGGGGGGGAATAGGTGGCTACTGGCATGATTGGGATGCGGTAGTGGGAGGGGGGTGGAGGGACATTAAAGCGGGGGGGTTTGGTTTGCAGGGGGGAGTACTGTTGTTTGGCATATGTGGGCCGGTTATGCACCTGCCCGGAAATGTTATTATTCACAATATTATGGCATGTTGTCTATTTACACTATTTCATAACTAATGGCGGGGTCAAAGCTTAATGCACAACTGAATTGCATGTCTTGGAATATCAGGGGCCTTAATGATGCAAAAAAGTGACGGAATGTAATCGCATATCTGGAACGGCATAGGGTTCAGATCGGTATGTTGCAGGAAACGCACCTACCACCACGGGCACGCCCCACATTTGCCAGTAAGTGGGCGGGAACGCGAGTCTTCTCCTCCTATTCCACGTACGCACGAGGGGTGGCCATCCTCATTGGACGTACAGTACCTTTCCAGATGTGTGGGGAATTATCGGATGCGGATGGCCGCTTTGCCATGCTTTGGGGCCGCCTAGGCCGTGATACCATTACATTAGTGAACTGTTATGTCCCTAATGTGGATAGTCCTGTCTTTTTTACCACACTATGGGGCAAGATCCTTGATGTTGGCTCCAGACATATCATTTGGGGAGGAGACTTTAACTTGGCACTGGCACCCCCCCTTGACAGAGCAGATGGGGTGACAAATGTATAAGCCCAGATCCAGGGAGGCACTATTGGATGTACTATTGGAGGGTGACTTAATTGGCAGCTGGAGATCTCTGCACCCTTTCCGGAAAGACGGCACACACTTTACCTCACTGACAGGCACATGGGCACGGTTAGACTACTTCTCCATGACTAAAGAGCTTGGAGCTGGGATAGCTAGGGTGGAGCACTTGCCGAGAACATACTCTGACCATTGCCGGTCCTGTTACAACTGCGGGTACCTGGCTGGGACAACCCCCGACCACACTGGCGGCTACAGCCTGCGGTCCTGTCAGATGTGGTGTTCCGCACCGAGCTTGGTGAAGAGATTATTGCATTCTTCCCTAGAAACAAGGGGTCAGTGGACTCGGTTGACCACATCTGGGAGGCATTCAAAGTCACAGTCAGGGGCTACTGTATTTCGAAAAGCTTCGGGGTGCTACGCGACATACAGCGCACCATCGCTACACTGGACAGTGAACTGAAAGTATTGGAAACTCGAATGGTTGCGGAAGGTACGCCTGACATTCATGCGGAGTTTAGGGCTAAATTATCGCGCTACGAGGAAGAGGCAGCCAGGGAGGTTAGGTTCAGGGGGAAATACTGGCGGGCGAGGAGATATTGCGAGGGGGACAGACCTGGCAGGGCCCTTGCGGTGTTGACACGCCCACCACATTCACAGAACACAGTGCTGGAAATCATGAATGACCTTGGCCATACGGTCAGAGACACTGACGAAATACTGACCACCTTCACGACTCACTATCACGCACTCTACACCACTGCCACTACCACAGACGTGTCATACGATAACTTCCTGGGCAATGTAGCTGATAGGGCCTTTCTTGCCGCTCTATTTGACCTAGACGAGATCAGGGATGCCATTATGTCTCTTCAGAATGGCAAAGCGCCCGGCCTGGATGGGATCCCGGCTGAGTTTTATAAAGCGTAAATAGACATCATGGCCCCTGTACTCAGAGAAGTCTTCGAGGAATCCTTGGCTGATGGAATCCTGCCCTGCTCCATGCGGGAGGTCGTGATTACCTCTCTTTTGAAGCCTGGCAAAAGCCCCACTGCCTGTGATTCATATAGACCGCTCTCGCTCTTAAACTGCGATGTTAAAATACTTGCGAAGGTCCTGGCCACTAGATTGTCTCTTCTGATGACCCGTATCGTCTTACCTGATCAGTCCGGGTTTGTCCCTGGTTGTTCTACCTCCCATAATCTTCGTACCCTATTCTCCTTAATACGCACGCTACACCCTGATCTCCCTGTCGCAGCGGTCTTTCTGGACGCCACTAAGGCATTTGATTCCATTGAAGGGCCATACCTGTTCGCTGTTTAGCTACGCATTGGATTCCCTAAAATGTTTATTTCCTGGGTTCAGTTGCTGTATACTCAGCCGTCGGCGAAGATATTGATTAATGGACACCTCTCTCCCTCTATTGCTATCACGATGGGTACCCGTCAGGGCTGCCCGTTATCCCCCCTCCTATTTGCGATCGCTATCGAGCCACTAGCCTGCAGGCTACGTCAGTTGCACAGAGAAAGCGCGGTTCACTGTTTTCAGCGACAGATAGATGTGTCTCTATATGCGGATGACATGACGCTGTTTGTCAAAGATCCGCTACATAACCTGAATCCCCTGCTGAGAGAGTTTGTTGTATTTGGCAGACTCTCTGGAATCCAGGTCAACTGGGCCAAATCTCAACTCTTCCCTCTTACGGATGCGGTCTCTGACTTCTCCCTCGACTTTCCGTTAGAGTGGTGCCACTCGGACTTGCGATACCTTGGTATCCAACTTTCCCGTGATAAGGATGAAACACTGCGTCTTAACTATGGCGTAGCGATAACGAAGCTGACTTCGTCGGTCTATCGCTGCGTCTCCCTCCCTCTGTCTATGGCGAGAAGAGCCTCGCTAATTAAAATTGTGGTCTTGCCCCGCTTCCTGTATCTTTTTCTTAATATCCCCTACTATCCGGGTGCGTATTTTTTTAAAACATTAAAGACGGAGCTATGTCGCTTGTTTTGGAGAGGCAAACAACCACGGTTGCGGTGGTCCACACTGATTCTACCATATGACAAGGGGGGCTTTGACGTACCGGACTTCGAGGCTTAATTATCTATGTGCGCAGGCGCATTATGCCTATCACTGGATGATCCCCACTCCCTGCATGCCCCAACTGGCAGTAGAGGACTGGATAGCGAACCCCCTACCTCTCAATGGGCTTATACATTGCACAGCGGCATCCATAGACACCCCATACACAACTGTTACATGCACTATCGACGCTTGGAGCCGCCTGGCCAAGAAGCTGGGATGTCCCCTACCATACTCACCTAGGTTGCCACTGGCATATCACCCTAAGCTTGAACTGCTGCAGGAACGCGGCTTTCGGTTACTTTGCTGGCGCATAGGAATCACCTGTTGGGGAGATCTCTTCTCCAATGGACAGTTTTGTCCTGCAGATTTGTTTTTTAAAACTCACATCCCTACACCCCTCGACTCGTTTTATTATATGCGACTCCGCCAGGGCATGAGGGAACTTCTGCCTGACTTTCCCGGTGAGCCTGAAATCTTCCCTCTGTTACACTTCCTGTTAGGCTCCCAGGATGGATCCCATTTAGTGACAGGAATGTACCGGCATGTGAGGGCATCGGGCCTGGTTCCGGACAGCCCGGCCAGGGTACACTGGTCTTCCGACCTTCCTACGGAGGTCACTGACGAACAATGGCTCTATTGCTGTAACCTCACGGCAAGGATATCTGCCAGTAGTCGGCTCAAGATGATCCACTATAAATTCTTGCACCGGTTATACTATACGCCTGTAAACCACCCCCTCTCGCCACTCGCCTCTCCGTGCTTCCCCGGAAGCACGGAGAGGCGAGTAGGTACTCGGCAATTGTACCACGCAGTAACTAATACGTTACATCACGTGTTTTTTTTCCTTCCCTCTACCCCGTGAAGCCCAAAAGACCCATAGTAGGAGTCTTTTTGCTTTTCTCACCCCCACCCGGGTGTGAAGATTCTGACTACGACAGATTTTTGTCAGTAGCCTAAAGGAACTTTGGACTGGCAGGTCGTTAGTGTGTCCTGACCACCCACTTTCCTTCTTTTTTGGTCCTGATGAAAACCCGGTACTCCCATACAACGGGTTGAAACATGTAGACCGTACACATAGCAATACACTTGGTCATAATGTACCTTTTTTTGTATCCACACACCTGATTTTAATATTGTCCAGTAACTTACAAATAAAAATTCTTTTCACACAAGTATACCAGGACAATTTTTAACACTTTTTATCACTTCTCACACACGAATACCCGCTCCACTGTAATTCAGCTGTCGCAGCACACCCTGATGGCATTCGGCTATCAGGGTGGACCCCGATGATGAAGCATGTCACCAACTAGGTTGGTGAGTGAGGGGTTTTTAAATAAAAGAAGGACTCTCTTCTTTTTGTAGTCATCCCACTCAGACTGTTCTCTTTAAACAGTTTCTGATGGTACTCCTCTTATGTTTTTGTATACTTTGGACCTAGGGGACCAGGAGTACACTCCGTTCGCCTTTGCGAATTGATCCCTTACTCTCTCTTTGTTTAATTATATTCCTTTTAACGTAGCCTGAAAACTTGGCTTTTTAATGATGCCTTTCAGATGTTACCCCTCCTGTGGCAAGACATGGGGTATATTGAACCTGTCACACAGGGACACTCTACAGAGTAACTGTGCCCTTTACAAGCTCTATTTGATTTGATTTGATTACTAGACCACCTTCTGCACCCAGATTTGTCCTACATTAAGGGGACCAGCATGTATATAGAAGATGCAACAAACCTTACACAGTTACTAATGGAGTAATTATGGGGTAAATGCAGTCATGCTGGGCAGAAAAGTGGCAGTGGTGAGGTGATGGGAGCATTTGAAGACGTGCTAGGCAAAGTGCCAGGACTTTGATTATTTGTACAATGGTCAAACCTAAATGATCTACACTGGCTCAGTCAAGAGACATTATAGATTTGCTGACTCAGCCCCCTGACTACACCCCTGAAACACGTGGAATCTTCAGTGGATGTGCCCACTGGCATATTTGACACAATATTACAAGCAATAATGATCACGAAAAGGGCCAATGACAGGAGATTGGCAGAAAGAGTGGAGAGTAATGAATCGACCCATGTGACATTACGACCCAATGTAAATTACATACAGAAACAGATGGCCTCTATGAAAGAGGACTCAAAGTATCTAAGGTTGATGGTGGAGGATGCCGAATGGCGCTCAAGGATCGACAATATAACACATTTTTGGCCAACTGGAGAGAGCAGAGGGCCCAAACATGGAGCTGTACTCGGAAGAATGGATCCTATCAATGATTCTGGGAGTCTGGGTACCCAAATTCTTTTCCATCAAAAGATCACATAGTGTACCAAGTAGGAGTGGGTGGAGCTTGTGGAGTTTTACTCAATGGAGTTGGTCCTTATGGCTGTAATCACACTGATCACAAAATATTACACTACAACAGCACAAAGTGTGTCTTTGAAAGTTGAGGAGCAATGACAGTCACTGCCTGCATGCACAGAGCCATGGCGGTACTGCAAAGACAGATGTCCTTCCAAATCAGGGCTGCTCTGCCCCTCACACACACATAGCATTCTCTCCTGCCAGGGTTCTGCGGACCATCTTCTCTGCCAGTGCCATTCTCCTCCCCGTCATTCTGCTACACGCTATTCCCTGCTTTCTTCACTCACGTTTGCCAGGATAGATTCTGTAAGCCAAACAAAACCTGTGCCTGACACCAGAGTTTGTCATATTTCTGTGATTTCGTTTTTGACTATTAGTCCAATGAGAGAGACAGCCTTGTGGCAAGTGGCAGTAGAGGGTGTCACCGTGATTGAGGACAAAGGGGAGCGCCACACACAGCAAATAGAAACAATGCTATCATGTGTATTTTATAAAAAATACACGTCCATTCAAGTGATCTGCCATTAGCTCTGCTCCCTCACCCTTCCTGTTGTACATCACAGCAGATGTAAATAAAATAAATACAAATCATCTGACACATTTCTTAAGAAAGGAGCAACCTCAGGTACATTCCATTCAACCTAAACATTAAATATGGCGGTACTTCGTTCCTAGCCCTGTCCTGTATGTGGCAACTGTTTCTATTCAATATTTTTTTTCTACCCTATCCTTTCGATGACAATTACATTTTTCTTTTTTTTACTGAGGTCTGCTTTCTCCATGCTCTCTGCAGGGAAGAAGAATAGAGCGGAGAGTAGTGTTGTTGGAATCTACCTCCACAGTGTACTGGGTCTGTCTCGTACGCATTGTCCCTTGTGCCTACTCATGTTTATGAAGGAAGAGCTCTGGGCAGTCTTCTTTATTTTGAGTTGTAAAGCGAGGATGAGATAGATTAGCTTGGTCAGTTTAGCTTGAAGAAGCACTCCTATAACCAGCTCATATATCCTACACCTTGGAAGAGGGGAGCCCCGGCTTAAAAAAAGCAAATATTTGCCACACTTATGAAATCAAAGCCTCCTCACAGCCATGCAGAGCCATTAATAAGGTGGGTGCTGGCAATCCCCGCCAGTCGGCGGTTGGTGGAGTTGTTGACAAACTCAAGCAAACCTCTGCAAACTCTGTGAACTCTGAGTTTACGGCCCACCCTAAGTGCCAGGTCATCCTCATCTGTCGGAGTCACCGTCGAGACCAGTAGTGGATCGTCTGCTATTATAGAGACAGAGACCTTGTTCTACAAGTGTCCAAGTGCTGGGACACAGGGGACTTTTATTGAGGTAAAAAAAATCTGAGTTCAATGCGGGTCAGGTGTACACTCATATACCCAGCAAAACTCATAGTGAGTCTAGAATACAAGACATCTTTCTTTCAAACTGCAGGAGAAGCAGCAGAATGGCTCCAAATGCGAGGAATATTGCTACCTCTGACCCTGAACAATCAGGAATTGGCAGGATGGTCCCTTCAACAAAACAGACGATGATAGAACAGGCAATCACAATCAAGACTGATCAGCAATCAAGCAGGGAAAGAAACATTTGTAGTGATGGCATAAAAACAGAGGCAAAGCAGGCCACATATTGACTCGCCCTTATCAGAACGCGACTTTCAGGCAGGAGCAGAGGATAAGGATTCTCTCTCCACAAACAATGATCAGAGTCAAGGACATAATCGACCCTCATTCCAGTAGATACTGATGGCTGGGGGAGCGCACTAGGGCAAAGTGGATGGATACAACTTTTGTTGACTGGTTGATGGTATATGTGCTCTGTGTGGGGGGCCAGGGAGCAAGTGAAGTGCAGATGGAGGTGTGGGGTCAGAGCAAGGGGTTAATACCATCCATGGCATACACCCCAAACATCCCGGAGTGGGATGTTCCACCTTGAAGCACCTTGAAGCGCTGCGAGGCCCTAGGGCAGTTATGCGCTATACAAATGCAATTTTTCATTTCATTTCATTTCATTTCTTATCAGACAATTGAACGATCCCAGGTCATAGTTGGGAGTAACTGACAGTGTACCCATTGTACATCTCACCTAATAAATGTGTATGTGGCCGAATGATGGAACAAGATAATTCAAATTAATAGACTAACAGACTTTCAGTTTTCTTGTAATTGTAGAAGATAATTGTGGTGCACCCATACACGACCAATGGCAGGCACACAGTGAAAGAAAATCAATAAATGCAGCATAATTACATGGAATGTGGCTGGGATGGTGATCCCTATTAAAAGGGACAGATTAATACACTCCTTTCTGAAAATGCAGACAAACACATATTCTGTATCTGCAAGAAATGCGTTTGACTTCAGAGGAGGAGACGCGGCTGGCTAGGAGAAGGGGGGGCAGTTAGTTACCACGGAATATTTGGCGAATGGTAGGGGAAGAATAATTTGGATCTCATCTACGGTTCCACTTGTGATGGCCCGTAAACATGTGGATACTGTAGGTCGATAAGTAATAGCAAAGGGGTTGTTAAATGGTGAACCAATAATTCTGATGGCGATTTCTGCCCCTAATATTTATCAGTCTCAGTTCGGACATCTGGGAGGGTGGACTTCAATTGCATAAGTGTTGTAGTACTGGACAAGTCCACCCCACCTTTACAAGGAGCATTGAGTGTGAAAATATCTCAACAATTCAGCGCCTGGATTATGCAAAGACAACTGCATGACATTCAGCACCTACAACACCCCATCATCTTTGAATACTCATGCTGCTCTTCAGTACACCAATTGCACACCAGCCTGAATGTTCTATAAGCACTGATAGGATGTCCATTAAAATCCTTGATACCGAATACTTGGGCTGCACCCTGTTGGACCACAATCAATTTAAGATGAAGATGATGGGGGGGTGGAGACATACTCCGATGGCCACTTGGAAGCTTAGCACATAAGCACTATGAGATACACTTTTTAGAGACACCACAGTCACACATATAGAGCAAAACTTTCAGGGGAATGAATAATTAGTGACCAACAAGATGATAGAGTAGGACACATTCAAAGCAGTAATACATAGTATGTTCAATAAAACTATTTATGGCCTAAATCCCCTGTTGATTTAGGACATAATATACACAAGGAGTAGAAATTAAGGGAGGCAAAGATACGGAGGGGGATGAATGGAGGAGATAATGCAGTGGAAGACAGAGCAGGTCAACTGCTGTTCTGGAGTCTATTAGCAGATAGTCAGAGAACCACAACAGGGTTGTGAGACCATGCACTGGAAAGTTGCTGAATAATCAGGCAGACAATAATAGAGCCTTCATGAAATATTACAAGAACGTGTATGCATGTGCAGACATGACAATGGGCATCTCCTTGCTATCTTACACAGACAACCTACCAGTCCCTAGTTTTGACCCATTGCAACACTTATCTCTAGATTCATCAATTATGATTAATGAGATTAGAAATCCAATAGAACGCATGGCGCACAACTAAGGCCTAAGACGGATGAACTCCCACAGAGTTTATGTCACCTACAGTACAAAGCCAAACGGGCCCAAACTTCCCACCGATATTCAAAGATGCTAGAGAAGACAAGATGTTGCCCAAGACATTGAGGGAGGCCATGATAGTAGTCTTCTCTAAACCAAGATGTGAACCCCCAGATATGTGGTTCGTTTAGCCCCTGCTACACCTCAACTTAGACTACGAAATCTTTGGGGAGGTGTTGACATATAGACTGATCCCAGTTATTGAAGCTTTGACCCATTTGGACCAAGATGGCATCATACCAAAGAGAAAGGGCAGCAGCTGTTTCGATTGATGAAGGAAACACAGAGGGAGGAAATCCAACATATTCCAATGTCGCTAGACACGGAAAAAGCAGTTGGCACCCTAGTTGGCCATGTATGATGCAGTTGCTGTAGAAAATGGTCTGGGAGTCAAATTTCGGAGATATGTGGAGCCTAAGGCCAGGGTTCACACAGGTGGAGTTATATCTGATATGTCTTTCATGGGGTGAGGGACCAGACAGGGATGCTATTATCGCAAACCATGTTAAGTGACTGTGTAACCCTTGGTGGGTCTATTCATACAAAGAGGCCCTGAATGGGGTATACACCGGTATGATACCTGGGAAATAATTTAACTATTTGCTGATGATGCTATGTATACCTCTGAAATGCCCAACAAGAAATATCCTCAGTGATTGAGGTTTTAGAAGAATGTGGTGAGGCATCAGGACTAAAGTTGAACCAGGCCAAAACGTGTTTATGTTCTCTTAGGCATCAGACTCACACCAAACAAATGGGAATCCAGAAAGCGGGATTAGCATGGCAATTCAATGCTTTCAAATATTTGAGAGCAAGCATATACCATGAGATAAAGATTTCATACAGGTTAACTTGGTATCCAAAACACAAAGGTTATTGGAGTTCTGTTGGACACTGCCCTTCTTACCCATGGGAAGGGTGGCGATAGCCAAAATGCGGTACTTACCTATGCTGCTTTATCATTTGGAAGCACTTCCAGTAATGGATATCAACTATTACAACCCCATAGAGAGAAGGGATTTTGTTGGGAATTTGAATTTTATTGGAGTGGATGAGTTGAACTAGAACCCGAAATATTAAAATAAACAAATTGGCAAAGTCTGGCAGACATTCCTGGCACACATACCTACAGCCAAAGATACACCCATCCCCGTAACCCCACACATACCCTGGTTGGTATTACTAGGCTTACAAGTAATATCTATGTCATAATGTCTATTCATGGATGGGCTCTGGTATACAGGTTTCAGGAGACACGTATATTAATGATACCTTGCATACCTTGCAAGAGATGATAATAGAAATTGGGATTGAATCAGGTCGCTTCCTGACATATACTGCTATGTTAAATGCACTGGGAAACATCTGGGGAAAGGAGCAAGGTGAACCACAGCAATATCTATGAAGCCCTGTAATATATGCCATACCATGGAAAATGAAGGAAGGGTTTTACCTTACTGTACGGGCTTGACTAACACCGACCATGACAAAATACCCGGGGCCATATTATCAAGCAAGGGCGATACATTATCGCCGCTTTTATCGACAGGAAACTGCCGATAAAGCGGCGATAATGGGCTTGATAATGTGCCCTTGTGAATTCCCTTAGAAGCCCAGGTTCTGGTGTTAACCTGGGCTTCTATGAGAATTCACAAGGGCATATTATCAAGCCCATTATCGCCGCTTTAGCAGCAGTTTCCTGCCGATAAAAGCGGCGATAATGTATCGCCCTTTCTTGATAATATGGCCCCCAGACCCTAAGAAAAAATGGTTAGCAAGCATTAGGCAGGAGGTAATAGATAAACAGAGGATGTCTGCCTTGGAGCATGTTAAAAGGGTTTCGAGAAACCCAAGACTTAAATAATATAAAGTTTATTTATTTGCACCAAAAATATGTTCCCAAGTGCATCACTGAAAAGCCCCAGATGTTCTTTTTAGGAGGCAGCCTTTTACCATATGGAGTGGGAGTGCCCAGAAATATTGATGTTTTAGAAACCAGTGACAACAATGGTAGCAGAGTTAATAGACAAACAATTCACAATGGAACCCACTGCATGCCTGCTAAGAGTTATGCCTGAAACAAAAAAATAATAAATACTTGATTACATTTCTAGGTTTAGCATACTATTTGTTAAAAGAAAAAACTTTGTAGAAAGGGCTTGGAAATCATCTTCTGCCCCTCAGATTAGTACCCGGATACACAATCTAAAGAAATGAGCCACTTCAAAGTTAGACAATGGCATTCCTTTCGTGGTTAGGGGCAACGGGTTCTCCAGAAGGGGTGTAGGACACGTACATGGTGGCAATTGAGGCTAAATCCATTGTCTGACTCACCGGAACCCCACAGGAGCATGCTGAGGCAGTTATCTCTGTCACAGTAATATGCATCTGGGCAATGAGTAATACACTACCACAACCCTGTTCCCCCACTTTACCCCACACACCAATGCTCATGTGTCTGCATAATACACATATTTAAGAATACGCGGAAAACCGGTAGATACTAATGTTAAAGAGCGCAGTAAATGCTGTGACCCATCCCTGTACAACTTAATGGAAGATGATACTAACAACAGGCATGTCCACAATGTTTTGATGGTTGCATTGATCTTTATGATGTTCATTTTAATGTAAAACGATTATATTTCTTATACATACAATAGAGTTAACATGCATTGCTGGGTAAGTCGGGTATACTATATAGTGACAGAGTGTCTATTTATATATGTCAAAAAATGCAGTTGTACTATGACAATATAAGCTTCTAGTATATAAAATTTTGAAAAAAACAATGAAGAAATACTTGGGGGAAAAAAATGTTTAAACAAAGAGAGATCAGGTTTTGTTTCCACCCTCCTTCAACCGCTGCAGTATTCCACCCTAAATATTTTGTTTTCCCTTTCTCAGAAGCGAATCACCAAAATGCCATCTTCCAGCTTTTTTCTCCCTCTACTATCACCAGAAAAATCCTACAGAAGGTCAATAATAGTTTACAGCTGACTATAAATGATGGAATAAATGAACCAGATTGGTGAAAGAGTTTTTGAGCAAACTAGTTGCTTTGTGAGGAAGAGACAGTAAAACATCAATAGTGAGAAAATAGCAGTATCGCTCTGATTACAAATTGGAAGTTACATTCCTATCTCTGTACAAACAGGGGTTTGTGCAGTTACTGGAACTCTGGACTGTGCTATAGGTATGCCACCCCTGCTGTTTTCCCCTAACAGATTTCAGCAGGTGGGACATGCCGAAATGTATCCTGGCAACAAGCTTGGTTAAAAGATAAAACCTTCAGAATTTTTTGTTGAATGTCGCTTCTGTGCGCTATGGCTCATTTTCAAGTGAAACACTAGGGAAGGGAGGGATTCACCACCCTTGGTAAATATCTTAGTACAGGCTAATGATGTTTCCCGGGTGCAGTCAATACTTCACCATATTTCAACATACTTGAAATCGTGACTGAAAACAACTGTAGATAGTACAGTAACAAATTAATTTATGTATCGTTTAATGTAGTATGTGTCATCAATTTTTCTTTTCTTCTAGGGCCCGATGTAGGTCGGTCGGTAATGGCCGAAAATCGGTATTTTCGGCCGTTACCGACCGGTATTTACAAATCGGTATGTAGGGCCACATATTTTACAGATTCGGTAAATTTACCGATCGGTAAATTTACCGAATCTGTAAAATACAGAATCGGTATTCATACCTATTCGGTATTTTTGCTATGTAGGTGGGACTCTTCTGAGTCCCACAACCCTTACCGATTCGGTATTTTACCATCAAATATATTTGATGGTAAAATACCGATTCCGGTGTGCATGCACATGTGTGCATGCACACCTGTGCCATATGACAGGCAGACCTGCCCTTAGGGCAGGTATGCCTGCCACATGGCCCCCGAATCTTTTTTGGGGGTGCTAGAGGGTGTCAAAGTGACACCCCCTGCACCCTTGTCAAAATCTGTATTTACCGATTCGGTAAATACCGACCGGTAATGCCCCATTCATTCCTATGGGCTTCAAAGCCCATAGGAATGAATGGGGCATTACCGGTCGGTATTTACCGAATCGGTAAATACAGATTTTTACCGATTCGGTAAAAGGAACATCTGGATGTTCCTACATCTCCACCCCTTAGATTTACCGATTTTTAATTACCGAATCGGTATGATTCGGTAATTAAAAATCGGTAAATCTATTTTACCTACATCGGGCCCCTAGTCTCATGAGATAACCGTTCAGGAAAGTTTGCAATTCAGTGATCATTGTACAGAATCAAGGGCCAGATGTAGGAAGGCAATTACCGATCGGTAACAGCCGAAATCGGCCGTTACCTTACCGGTCGGTAACGGCCGAAAACGGCCGTTACCGACCGGTAATTGACTTTTCCTATGTAGGGGACACATTTACCTATTCGGTAAATAACAAATCTGTATTTACCGATTCGGTATTTACTGAATCATCATTTACCGATTCGGTAAATTAAATGTAGGAAGCACTTCAAACAGTGCTTTTGGGCTCAAAGAATTTGTTATTTACCACCAACTATTAGTTGGTGATAAATAACGAATTCCTATGTAACTGCAAATATGTGCATTTACACACCTGTGCCATGTGACAGACATACATGCCCTTAGGGCATGTATGTATGCCACATGTGCACACCAGCACAATTCAGGGGTGCAACAGGGTGTCAAAGTGACACCCTGCCACCCTTGACAATTTCCCTATTTTACCGATTCGGTATTTACCGATTCGGTAATTGACATTCATTCCTATGGGCCTCCAGGCCCATAAGAATGAATGGCAATTACTGAATCGGTAAATAACGATTCGGTAAATACCGAATCTTAATGATTCGGTATTTTTTAATTATTTTTTATCTACATTGTATTTACCGATTCGAAAATACCGAATCGGTAAAATTCGGTATTTTCGGATCGGTAAAATACAATTACCTACATCTAGCCCCAAATCCCATGGAGCAGTGAGCTCTAGGGATCTGTAAATAGACCTTAGAGCTATTGGAGTCTAGGGGCCAGATGTAGGACACCAAATACCGGTCGGTAACGGCCGATTTCGGCCGTTACCGACCATTATTTGGTGTTTGACATGTAGGGGGCCTTATATTTACAGAATCGGTATATTTACCGATTCGGTAAATTTACCGAATTCGGTAAATCCAGATGTAGGTGGCACTTCAAACAGTGCCACAGGCCATTACCAATTTGTTATTTACCATGTGATACAATTGGATGGTAAATAACGAATTCCTGTGTACATGCACATCTGTGCATGTACACCTGTGCCATGTGGCACACATACATGCCCTAAGGGCATGTATGTGTGTCACATGGCACACAAGCCAAAATCAGGGGTGCAATAGGGTGTCAAAGTGACACCCTGTTCCCCTTGCAAAATCGGTAATTTTACCGAATCGGTATTTACCAATTCGGTAATTACCGAATCATACAGATTCGGTAAAAATTATCGATTTTTTACCTACATCTGATTTACCGAATCTAGAATACCGAATCGGTAAAATTCGGTATTCTAGAGTCGGTAAATCAGATTTACCTACATCTGGGCCTAGATGTTGTACCAGATGGTTTAAATGTGATCACCTTGTCCTGGTTCAAATATTATAGGCTCCTGCAGTGTTTTTATATGGTTAGTATAAAGTCAAGGTGTGCTGGAAAGGTACAGTGGACTACTTTGTATATGATTGACAGTAATTGTATAAAACCCTTTTTAAGCAACAGCCACCCTATTTCATGCGAAAAAGGTGTGATGTTTTTGTATCTGTGCAGGTTGAACAAGGTTCTTGAGGGAAAGATGAATATCTGGTCCAGTAGGGAAACTGTGGCAACCCAACTTCTTGAGGGTACTTATATTCTGGGGAATTCCAGTCAGGAGAGCCTGAGCACCTCAAGCAGATCTATTATATGCCGTACACTCAGAATTCGCATGCAGGGTGAAGTGAGGGGATTCAAGTCACGGAGGATTGTATGGATTTGCAAGTCAAAGTCAGCAGGCATCTTCCACTGACTAGGTTACAGGTAACAATCCTGAACCGAATGACTATGTAATTCACTTCCACAAATTGTGTCATGGGACTAGTAATTGACAGATTAGCAACCCTTACTAAAAGCAATACCTCTGTAGGTGGACCCCATTCACAGCATAGTCAAACAATTTGCAAGTGATTTACTTGCAAAATAACGTGAAGCAGCTGCTAGGGGAATCAGAATTTGTGTCTCCTCTGGAGGAAACATGCCAGGCACATCAGGAAATGACAATGTTAAGAACACAAAATCACAGTGTGATGGTGCTACAGACTTCTGACCCAACATCACTTATTCCCCACACACAGTGAAACAAGTGCAGCATTTCAGGTCATCCAGTACTGTCTTGTACGCAAAAACAGCCTCTTCTCTCACCTCACAAATAAGAGGGAAAAAAAGGAGAAAGGGAATAATATCAGACCAATGAAAGTTCCCAATATACTGCGTATTAGATTGCTCTGTCAGTGTTCTTCCTTTAAGAACCAGTATGGTAGTTCCAAGTACCATGAGAGCTCTGTAACACACAATTGATGGAATCATCCCAATGAAGAAAGTCTCAGTACCATTAATCATGCTTATTACGATCTAGCCCGAAAAGACAAATTACAGATAAAACAAAACTATAAGCTCTCCTCGCCTGGAGGAATGACAAATGAGAGAATAACTTCACCTCTGAAAAAATTCCCTCCACAAACAACCCCATTCTCCTTTTTAGGAAACTCTTATCACAATTCCATTAGCTCCCCAAACACACTCCTCCAGACATCTCTCCTATGGCTTCTACCTACCTACCTTTTCCTTTTCCCCTCTCTCTCCCCTTACTCGTAGTCTCCATTCTCCCGACTCTCTATTCTCTTCTCAATATTTACAACAAGGGGTGGTGAGGGACAGAGTCTCTGAATTAAGCAGAATACTCTCACCCAGTCAAGAGATCAGGGCTAGATCCAACACCGTTTTTTAGCTCATTGCACCATCCCAGTTTCAGAACCTGGCTGTATGCAAATTAGTCTGTCCCTGGCCCAGTGCATCATGGGAACAGGGCAGACCAGACTACAAAAGCCAATTCTTACACTGGGAAGTAAACAAGCTTCCGGGGACCGGTTTCTGGCATTTCAGCCGTCTTCGGCCCGGCTTGCTTGAATCCTGATGGTGCAATGAGCAAGGGACTCATGTCTGAGTATACCCTTCCACGCTTAGGGTGGACAAAAATATTTACAACAAGGGGTGGTGAGGGACAGAGTCTCTGAATTAAGCAGAATACTCTCACCCAGTCAAGAGATCAGGGCTAGATCCAACACCGTTTTTTAGCTCATTGCACCATCCCAGTTTCAGAACCTGGCTGTATGCAAATTAGTCTGTCCCTGGCCCAGTGCATCATGGGAACAGGGCAGACCAGACTACAAAAGCCAATTCTTACACTGGGAAGTAAACAAGCTTCCGGGGACCGGTTTCTGGCATTTCAGCCGTCTTCGGCCCGGCTTGCTTGAATCCTGATGGTGCAATGAGCAAGGGACTCATGTCTGAGTATACCCTTCCACGCTTAGGGTGGACAAAAATATTTACAACAAGGGGTGGTGAGGGACAGAGTCTCTGAATTAAGCAGAATACTCTCACCCAGTCAAGAGATCAGGGCTAGATCCAACACCGTTTTTTAGCTCATTGCACCATCCCAGTTTCGGAACCTGGCTGTATGCAAATTAGTCTGTCCCTGGCCCAGTGCATCATGGGAACAGGGCAGACCAGACTACAAAAGCCAATTCTTACACTGGGAAGTAAACAAGCTTCCGGGGACCGGTTTCTGGCATTTCAGCCGTCTTCGGCCCGGCTTGCTTGAATCCTGATGGTGCAATGAGCAAGGGACTCATGTCTGAGTATACCCTTCCACGCTTAGGGTGGACAAAAATATTTACAACAAGGGGTGGTGAGGGACAGAGTCTCTGAATTAAGCAGAATACTCTCACCCAGTCAAGAGATCAGGGCTAGATCCAACACCGTTTTTTAGCTCATTGCACCATCCCAGTTTCAGAACCTGGCTGTATGCAAATTAGTCTGTCCCTGGCCCAGTGCATCATGGGAACAGGGCAGACCAGACTACAAAAGCCAATTCTTACACTGGGAAGTAAACAAGCTTCCGGGGACCGGTTTCTGGCATTTCAGCCGTCTTCGGCCCGGCTTGCTTGAATCCTGATGGTGCAATGAGCAAGGGACTCATGTCTGAGTATACCCTTCCACGCTTAGGGTGGACAAAAATATTTACAACAAGGGGTGGTGAGGGACAGAGTCTCTGAATTAAGCAGAATACTCTCACCCAGTCAAGAGATCAGGGCTAGATCCAACACCGTTTTTTAGCTCATTGCACCATCCCAGTTTCAGAACCTGGCTGTATGCAAATTAGTCTGTCCCTGGCCCAGTGCATCATGGGAACAGGGCAGACCAGACTACAAAAGCCAATTCTTACACTGGGAAGTAAACAAGCTTCCGGGGACCGGTTTCTGGCATTTCAGCCGTCTTCGGCCCGGCTTGCTTGAATCCTGATGGTGCAATGAGCAAGGGACTCATGTCTGAGTATACCCTTCCACGCTTAGGGTGGACAAAAATATTTACAACAAGGGGTGGTGAGGGACAGAGCCTCTGAATTAAGCAGAATACTCTCACCCAGTCAAGAGATCAGGGCTAGATCCAACACCGTTTTTTAGCTCATTGCACCATCCCAGTTTCAGAACCTGGCTGTATGCAAATTAGTCTGTCCCTGGCCCAGTGCATCATGGGAACAGGGCAGACCAGACTACAAAAGCCAATTCTTACACTGGGAAGTAAACAAGCTTCCGGGGACCGGTTTCTGGCATTTCAGCCGTCTTCGGCCCGGCTTGCTTGAATCCTGATGGTGCAATGAGCAAGGGACTCATGTCTGAGTATACCCTTCCACGCTTAGGGTGGACAAAAATATTTACAACAAGGGGTGGTGAGGGACAGAGTCTCTGAATTAAGCAGAATACTCTCACCCAGTCAAGAGATCAGGGCTAGATCCAACACCGTTTTTTAGCTCATTGCACCATCCCAGTTTCAGAACCTGGCTGTATGCAAATTAGTCTGTCCCTGGCCCAGTGCATCATGGGAACAGGGCAGACCAGACTACAAAAGCCAATTCTTACACTGGGAAGTAAACAAGCTTCCGGGGACCGGTTTCTGGCATTTCAGCCGTCTTCGGCCCGGCTTGCTTGAATCCTGATGGTGCAATGAGCAAGGGACTCATGTCTGAGTATACCCTTCCACGCTTAGGGTGGACAAAAATATTTACAACAAGGGGTGGTGAGGGACAGAGTCTCTGAATTAAGCAGAATACTCTCACCGAGTCAAGAGATCAGGGCTAGATCCAACACCGTTTTTTAGCTCATTGCACCATCCCAGTTTCAGAACCTGGCTGTATGCAAATTAGTCTGTCCCTGGCCCAGTGCATCATGGGAACAGGGCAGACCAGACTACAAAAGCCAATTCTTACACTGGGAAGTTAACAAGCTTCCGGGGACCGGTTTCTGGCATTTCAGCCGTCTTCGGCCCGGCTTGCTTGAATCCTGATGGTGCAATGAGCAAGGGACTCATGTCTGAGTATACCCTTCCACCCTTCCACGCACTCTGTTCATCACCACCCCCTTTTCTGAATCATTTTGTCCACCATAAGCGTGGAAGGGTATACTCAGATGTGAGTCCCTTGCTCATTGCACCATCAGGATTCAAGCAAGCCGGGCCGAAGACGCCTGAAATGGCAGAAACCGGTCCCCGGAAGCTTGTTTCCTTCCCAGTACAAGAATTGGCTTGGTAGTTTGGTTTGCCCTGTTCCCATCATGCACTGGGACAGGAACAGACTAATTTGCATATAGCCAAGTTCTGAGCTGGGATGGTGCAGTGAGCTAAAAAACGGTGATGGATCAAGCCCTGATCTTTGGACTGGGTAAGAGTGGTCTGCTTAATTCAGGCACTCTGTTCATCACCACCCCCTTTTCTGAATCATTTTGTCCACCATAAGCGTGGAAGGGTATACTCAGATGTGAGTCCCTTGCTCATTGCACCATCAGGATTCAAGCAAGCCGGGCCGAAGACGCCTGAAATGGCAGAAACCGGTCCCCGGAAGCTTGTTTCCTTCCCAGTACAAGAATTGGCTTGGTAGTTTGGTTTGCCCTGTTCCCATCATGCACTGGGACAGGAACAGACTAATTTGCATATAGCCAAGTTCTGAGCTGGGATGGTGCAGTGAGCTAAAAAACGGTGATGGATCAAGCCCTGATCTTTGGACTGGGTAAGAGTGGTCTGCTTAATTCAGGCACTCTGTTCATCACCACCCCCTTTTCTGAATCATTTTGTCCACCATAAGCGTGGAAGGGTATACTCAGATGTGAGTCCCTTGCTCATTGCACCATCAGGATTCAAGCAAGCCGGGCCGAAGACGCCTGAAATGGCAGAAACCGGTCCCCGGAAGCTTGTTTCCTTCCCAGTACAAGAATTGGCTTGGTAGTTTGGTTTGCCCTGTTCCCATCATGCACTGGGACAGGAACAGACTAATTTGCATATAGCCAAGTTCTGAGCTGGGATGGTGCAGTGAGCTAAAAAACGGTGATGGATCAAGCCCTGATCTTTGGACTGGGTAAGAGTGGTCTGCTTAATTCAGGCACTCTGTTCATCACCACCCCCTTTTCTGAATCATTTTGTCCACCATAAGCGTGGAAGGGTATACTCAGATGTGAGTCCCTTGCTCATTGCACCATCAGGATTCAAGCAAGCCGGGCCGAAGACGCCTGAAATGGCAGAAACCGGTCCCCGGAAGCTTGTTTCCTTCCCAGTACAAGAATTGGCTTGGTAGTTTGGTTTGCCCTGTTCCCATCATGCACTGGGACAGGAACAGACTAATTTGCATATAGCCAAGTTCTGAGCTGGGATGGTGCAGTGAGCTAAAAAACGGTGATGGATCAAGCCCTGATCTTTGGACTGGGTAAGAGTGGTCTGCTTAATTCAGGCACTCTGTTCATCACCACCCCCTTTTCTGAATCATTTTGTCCACCATAAGCGTGGAAGGGTATACTCAGATGTGAGTCCCTTGCTCATTGCACCATCAGGATTCAAGCAAGCCGGGCCGAAGACGCCTGAAATGGCAGAAACCGGTCCCCGGAAGCTTGTTTCCTTCCCAGTACAAGAATTGGCTTGGTAGTTTGGTTTGCCCTGTTCCCATCATGCACTGGGACAGGAACAGACTAATTTGCATATAGCCAAGTTCTGAGCTGGGATGGTGCAGTGAGCTAAAAAACGGTGATGGATCAAGCCCTGATCTTTGGACTGGGTAAGAGTGGTCTGCTTAATTCAGGCACTCTGTTCATCACCACCCCCTTTTCTGAATCATTTTGTCCACCATAAGCATGGAAGGGTATACTCAGATGTGAGTCCCTTGCTCATTGCACCATCAGGATTCAAGCAAGCCGGGCCGAAGACGCCTGAAATGGCAGAAACCGGTCCCCGGAAGCTTGTTTCCTTCCCAGTACAAGAATTGGCTTGGTAGTTTGGTTTGCCCTGTTCCCATCATGCACTGGGACAGGAACAGACTAATTTGCATATAGCCAAGTTCTGAGCTGGGATGGTGCAGTGAGCTAAAAAACGGTGATGGATCAAGCCCTGATCTTTGGACTGGGTAAGAGTGGTCTGCTTAATTCAGGCACTCTGTTCATCACCACCCCCTTTTCTGAATCATCTCTATTCTCTTCTCAGCCTTTCCAGTCGGGTCTTCTTACTTCAGGTGTTGTCTTCTAAGTTTCAGGACTATTCTAAGGAAGTGGTGGTAAAGTCGCAGTCTTATCCTGTGCACTAGAAAGTGATTGGACATTTTTTACCATCCTATCCTGTGTCCTTTCTCACCCTATGCCCACGTCCTTTTGTAGCAGTTCCTTGTCATTTTACTCTAACACAATTCCTAGATGCCTTTAGTGACTAATTGTTGACAACCCCCATGCCTTCCTGGGCCCAGAGACCAAGATATTGTCCTCTTGCAACAAGTTTATTAAGTTAAAGAAAGGAACACAAATTTGGGCCTTTGGAGTGGGGATGAATCATATACTGGTGCTGACCATCTATTTTCTCAGGCAGCACAAAGTACACTTTTATTAACTTTCCTTTCCATTAAAGTTATCAAAACTTTCCTTTCAACATTAAATTAGATTTCTAAAAATGAGTGGAAATAATTTACACTTTTTTGCATGCTTTTTCCCAAGTGGAGATTTGAAATAAAGGTTTCATTTACACTTCAGCCTATTCGTAGAAAATCTATCCTAACCTACACTGTGGAAAAAATTATTTGTTGATTTATTTATTGTGAAGACACACTATTTCCAATATGTAGTTTCAATTTTTTAATATATTAAGCTCCCAGCCACGTGGTGGTACACGGTACAATTTAAGGGTTACTTAATCATTTGCAAACGTGTTCTTGCATGACAAAGGCAATGATCCTCTCCATGTGTCACTGCAGTGCTTTTAAACTGAACAGAGCCAGAGCACAGAGGGGCCCCTACCAGGTGTATAATTGTGTCCTATATGTGGGAGGTGTAAATATACCATGCAGCCCACCTATGACTTTTAACTCTAATGGCATTGGTGCATTTTCTGAACAATTTACCATGGCCTTTCAGGAAAAGTAAATGTCAAATTGGTAAACCCAATCATAGTACATGTTTTCAGGGGAAAGGAAGGCAACTACTTACTGTTAAGCAGTAGTTCAGCTCACAGAGTCCTCAAGTCACCAAAACCACACAGGAAAACATGTCCTTTCTCACAATAACTTAACATGATAAAATAACATAACATTATGGGGTATATTATCAAGGGGTTTTATCTCCGCTTTTTTGGCTTTAAAAGCCAAGAAAGCGGAGATAAAATTATCTCCCTATTACCAAGCTGTCGCTAACACCAGTTAGCGACAGCTAATAGGAGATAGCGACCATCATGGGCCCCACTTTGCATGTCAGTGATATTTATCACTAATGATATGCAAAGTGGGCGTGCCAAGATGTTAGCGACTGGAAACAGTCGCTAACATCGCTATCTCCTATTACCAACTTTTGGAGATATTTGCGCTAAGGGCGAATATCTCCAAAAGCTAACACCTGCCCTGAGCAGTTCTTAGCCATGTTATCCAATGGGAGGTGGATAACATGGCTAAGAGCATTTGCTCGATAATGCATGAATATCGCTGACTTTTCAGCGATATTCATGCATTGCGGGCGTTTTTTATCGCATTTGCGATAAACCTTGCTAATAGCAAGGTTTATCTGCGATAAAAATCGCCGATGTGCGGCGATAATTTTTGTCTCTAAACAAGTTAGAGACAAAAATTATCGCTAGTTGTTGATAATATACCCCTATATTATAACATAATAGGATAAAATAGCTTAACACAGCATACCAAAGTGTAGCATAACTAAGCTAACATAAGATGATGGGCCATATTATCAAGAAAGGGCGATACATTATCGCCACTTTTATCGGCAGGAAACTGCCACTAAAGCGGCGATAATGGGCTTGATAGTATGCCATTGTGAATTCCCATAGAAGCCCAGGTTAACACCGAAACCTGGGCTTCTATGGGAATTCATAAGGGCATATTATTAAGCCCATTATCGCCGTTTTAGCGGCAGTTTCCTGCCGATAAAAGCAGCGATAATGTATCGCCCTTTCTTGATAATATGGCCCGATGTTCTATAAGATAACATTGGGGCATATTAGCAAGACCCTCATTAAAATTATCGCCGTTTTAGCGACAGGAAACTGCCGCTAAAACAACGATGATGGGCTTGCTAATATGCGTTATCAGAATTCCAATAGAAGCCCAGGTTAGATGTCCTGCACATCTAACCTGGGCTTCTATTGGAATTCTATAACGCATATTAGCAGGCCCATTATTGCCGTTTTAGCGGCAGTTTCCTGCCGCTAAAACGGCGATAATTTTAACGAGGGTCTTGCTAATATGCCCCATTGTTCTCTTATGAATATTTGACTTTTAAAATTCAGACATCCTGAAGCGTTTTTAATTTATGAACAGTTCTGTATTTTGAACTACAAGATCTAAAGCAATGCGCTTACACCCCTTGCTATGGACATTTGATAGTGCACTTTGCCTGATGGCCTTTATGTATGAGGCGAGTGAACGTATGTAGCCTAATGATTCTAGAAGTGATGGAGGCAGCCTTGGGTTAGCCACTTAGCTGTAATTCGGATGTAGCTGATTGTGCTGCATACCATCGGATCACTGCTAATCCTTGGCATGAGAAAACGATTAAGGATTTCTTTTTACGTCAATTATGTTTCCAAATCACCAAGTAAACACCATAACCGGAGCGTGCTTCCTGGAGAGAGCGTGTTCATGAAAAGAAGAATGTCTTGCTGTTTGTTTTCATTATATAAACGCCTCTCAAATTCAGTTTAACGTTTTTTGGGACGCTTATAATTGATACACTTTGCTATTTTCAGTTTTTCTATGTAACGTAATGGCTGATAATATTTGTTCATAATATGTTCATATTGAACACCTATGTTCCACCAACCCGTTCCATTTTTGTATAAAAAATACGTAAAATGCTATTTTGAATGCTATCTTGTTCCTCTTTTTGTTGGTATGAGATTCAGTTTACTTTGTACTTTAGGGTTTTTAAGTAAATTGTATTGCTGAGCGCTTTCATATATATCAATATTTGTATAATATAAAATACAAATGGGAAAAAGTAAGTGACTGACCCGTATGTTTTTTTAACTGATAACCTGCGAGGGATGTTGGAACTGCACAGTGAGGGGCCTGAGGCACAGCAACATCACAATGGGTGATTTATGTGGAGTTTGGGGATGAGAAGGCACAACGTTCATCGTGGTAGGACCAATACCGCATGATGCGACGTCACCTGAAGAACTGAACTAATGCACACCTATATCACAGGACAGGAACACCTGACTGGATTCACCCACGAGGACAGTCTCTGGACAGGTAGCCAACAATTTTAGTTTACTGCGAAGATGGCCGATTGCGACTGCTGCCCACATGTTTCTCCCATGAGTTCCTGTCCCAACTCGGTGCTCCATGAGGCTTTAGGATGGCTAGAACGGGATAAACTGAGCATGAGTGAGAATTGCCTAAAACAGATGTATAGGATATACAGGACTACCAGATTTGCCAACAGCTGTTGAAATGATATCAAACTGCAGTGGGGTTGCTCCTTGTGGAAATCCATCGAAGATTGAATTAGTTGTGATTCAACCTTTGGCCAGTGTTGGCATGTGTCAATGGTAAAGTTCACAGTGACATCATCTCACAGTGCAAGATATTTAGCATGAGAACTAGTAACAAAGGAATGCATTGGCCATGGTTTCGATGCACAGTAATAAAATATTGGCAATTTGTATTTATTGTCATATAAATTAGAAGCATCGAAGAAAACAAAGGGGCCTTAGAGAACAAGGGTAAAAAAAAACACATGGGCTTTTTTTAATTAAAATTAAGGACTAGCCCTGGGCGTAGTTTGCGTAGTAGCTCTACGCGTAGCTATGCGAAGTGCACTTTGCACTGCGCACGCTACGCAAACTGCGTAGTGCTGGAGGGAAATGCTGTTCGCACCGATTGCGCAGTGCCGGATTCTTGTCCGCACTGTTCAATCATTGCAAATGGCACCTTGCACAGTGCAAGCGGTTGTTTTCTGCCGCTCGAGTAGATTTGTACTCGAGCAGCAGATTTCTTAACGCAGACTGGTAGTTTCTCATCACGAACGGTAGCGTGCATACGCGACCACTCCCAATGGGAAACCTGACCTCCCCGCGTTGAGAATCTTGCTGGGAGGTTTATTTTCCACGCTCGCGATCGGCAACTTGATGTTGCTGATCGCGAACGAGGAAAAAAACTCGCCGGGTTGTTGATTTTGCTCACTTGCGGTCGTCAACTACGCCCAGGGTTACTAAGGACCTGATTTAGAGATTGGCAGACAGGAGACTCCATACAGAAATGACAGAGTACCTTGTCAACCAAACTCTTTTTCTGCCTGCTGTATTATGAGTCAGGTGTAACACAAGTTTTCTGACACAGGTGCCCCCGCTGATGGCCAAAGACGTAGTGGCAGAGAAAGGATATCAAAAATCCCCACCAGCATTATTTAGAATAGATGGTCGTATGTCTTTTTTTTCTGTCCTTCACCACCAGATAAAAAAACTGGCAGTCAGGGAATAAAACCAAAATAAACAGGGCCACTTTCTGGGAGAAAACTGCCAGTGTTTGGGGATCGTTACTTTTTTGCTTTTTTAGGAAGAAACTATTTTTTGGGAGTTTCTTTCTGAAAAACAAAAGGTTTGATGAACCTCAATTTGATAGACAGATCCCAGTCTCCAAACTTGTAGCACCTTCAGAGAAATCATTACGATGGTGGTTCTTCTGAAGGCAGAAAGATCACAGCTCGGCCAGGGGTGATGTCTAAACATGAAGCTCTTCTGTCCATCAGGGTGTTGGACCATAATGTCCTCCACTACTTTGACAGACAGAGAAAGACTGACAAAATCTAAATCAGGTCTTAGGCCTATCAATGGTATTGTCCCAATTGAGACATGAAACTGAGTAAAACGAGAAAAGACAATCAGCATAATGATATTCACCTCTATCAAGCAACCATACAGATGAAAAAGTGCATGCAAAGTACAAGTGAAGGCATCACTGTCACAACAAAAGTGATCATAGCAGAAATAATTGCTATTTACAAAATCAAACATGGACATTGGCACACCAGCATCTCGAAGTCCTGTACAACCCACACTCAATGATGAATATACTCTATTTAACAAAACCCAGTGCTCAAGCGCACCCCTCAAACGCTTTGCTGTTCTACTATTAAATTGAACCTTATGCACTTACAGCAATCCATAATATCTTACATCACTATCCAATCATCTCCACCCTAGGCCATGGACCATGAGTATGAGCATATGTTAACCATTTAAGTTGATCAAGAAAAACATTGTGCAACAGAACACACAAATAGGATGCCGGGGAAGGTTATGGCTGCAGTAAGTCAGAACAACGTAAAACAAAATGTAAATGTAAACAACATGCACTTTATCCCCCAAGCAGACATAAAACATAGAAAGACATCACAAGAATACACCTGTTAAGAAGGAGACCAATTTAAAGGGTGCACAGCACACTCAGTTCAAGAATCAACATCAGTAGCATGCACATACAGTGTGAAAGGGGCAGCCAAGCTGGGACAAGGAACCCAGTGTATGGTACACTTCCAGGGAGAAATCACTGCATTCCTGTAGCACACTGGCCCATGAATCGTAAATATGCAGGTTGCACAACTGGTACATATGTTTCATTAATCACGTTGACTCCTGGCCTGCAAGGAATGTCTCTTGTCCACTCCACACCCAAAAAAACTCGACCATGGTCAGAGTTGACGCTCACATAGTATGCAGGAAAACCCAAAGTGCCAATGAATCTCACATATGTTTTGCAGCGCAAATACATGTCAGGAGACAAGGGTACACAACGGCCCAGAAAGCCACAGCTCCCCAGGAGTAGGTCACCCAGGACCAAGACAAAAACGAAGAGGGCAAATGTGAATTAGCCGATTGACCTTCACACAATGCTGTGCCTGGGCAGTCTAATCCCACATCCAACCCCACAAGCTGGATAAAGAATGGAAGACACCTGAAGAACATATCTGACCCAGACCTCGCAAGATATACTGAACTACAATTTATTTGTGCCAGCCTCAGGCAGCTCTTCACACTCTTGAAAGCATGCACCGTTTACTTTCTCACTCTTCATACAAAAAAATAATAATAATAATTCTACGTGCTAAATCACAACTTGCAAAAGATGTAGACGATGACAGCGATAGAAAAATAATAAATTGCACGAGACAGACATGAGCAGAGTAAGCACCAGTGTTACCAGCATATGAAACCTTCATACATTCATGACCAAAAGACCAGGATAGCTGCTCAGAGGACTTACTCCCTGCAGTACCCAATGGGAGCCAGTGCATAGCACACAAAGATTTCACATGCTGACAGGAATAACTGAGAAGAGAGTACCACACTGGACGCCACCGCACTAGCGCCAATATCCGTGAACCACAAATGACTGTCGCCAAGAATGACCCCACCAAGTCCTAAGTGCAAGGAATCAAGATGTCTAATTTCACCAATTCCGAAATTGTCATCACATACCCACTTGAGTCTGCTCTGTTAAATCCAAGAGAGCCCTACATAGACATTTTATTGATCATTTGGTATCCAAGCACATGTCACTTGTATGGTGCCACAGCTCAAAATTACAATAAGCCACCTGACATTGACAGCCACACTTCACATAGTACAGAAAACGACTTAGAGGTCAGTGTCTGAGACTACATCCAAAAAGTCACGCAAGATGACTGAAAATTAACTTTGTAAGGAAAAGTGTTAACAATTGTACTCCCAATGGAGCCAACAGTCTTTACCGTTGAACGTGTACAGTGATTTAAACAACATTGCAGGGAAATGTGTCCCAGTGAAGTGTCATTGATAGTAACTCGTCTACTGCTGCCACCTTTGGAGGCAGGAGTGGGGAAGGAGACAAATATACGGATTGGAGTCCATCCAGTCATGCATGAAGAGGACAGGAACATTGGAGTGGGTGTTGGTTGAATTCCTTGGCAGGACATATTTCAGCCCTAGTGAAGAACTGGGACTCAAGCACCACTGACACTTTTGCTCGGGGCACTAACTAAAATAAGAGGAGTTTCAGATGGTGCAGATGTCAGGGAAAGGTGGAACATAGAAAAGCTGTCAGACATTAATGATGGATGGGGTCCTAAAGTAAGAAGCACCGACGCTCAAGGGCATGGGTAAATGATGTCACAAAGAGAGAAAGGAAGTCCAACTGCAATTGGATACGTTCAACACATCTCAAGTTCATGACTTGAGTCAGCAAGGTGCGGAGCACAGAACTGAATACATCTACTCAATGGTGATAAAAAGAAGCAAAGGTTTCAAGAGAGTGTAGCCATGATTAGTCAGCGGATATGTGTCTTAACACCTTGCGTGCTGCGGACGGCCCCTGGCCGTCATGCGTCACGGTAGGCATGTGCATAAGACGGCTAGGGGCCGTCCGAACTCCGCCCCTCTTTATTTCGACCCCACAGCGCGGAAATTCGGCCAGTACGCAAGGGATTAAAGAGAAATTATGAAAGTACAAGTATATGCCGGTCTAGTCACAATTCGGCCCAGGAGAGGGTTGGAAGGTGAATACCCCTATTTATCTCACCAGAATGTGCTTGCACACAAATACACACCAAGAAAGCTTCAGCCTTCCCCATACTTTGGAACCCCCTACAGACAAAAACTCAGTTGCCTTCACTGGAGTACTCTCATCTCCAGGGCCGGCTGGTAACATATGAAAGTGGTGAGTCGAGTGAAGTGCCCCACCACTTCCCAAAACACAAAAAACAAGCATGAACAATAAACACACTGGCATGCAGTACAATAAAATGAAAAATTAAATAAATGTACTTACCCAGCCTGCATTCTCCATGTCCTGTCTGTGGCTCCGAGCAAGATTTAGAAGTGCAAACATCCTTAAGCAGTCCTGAAGCTGCCCATGAGAGGAGCACCAGGATTGGATGGGGAGGGTTAGCTAGATGCTCCATCAGGCTCAGGAGGTATGTGCTTGGTCTCCACCAAGCTGTCTGAGACAGCTTAGTGGAGACTTCAAAAGTGCGCATGTCTGGCTGGCTGTCGCAAGACAACCGGCCAAACTGACATGTGTAATTTTGCAGTGTTTGGCCAGCCTTCCTCTAGTCCTCCATGCTGCCAATCAGCAGCAGAGGACAGGACACCCCCCCATTTCTCCAGCTCAGAGGTAGGCTGACAGACAGCTGCGATGCACCTCCTGAAAAAAGAGTGGTAAAGAAATTATTTCATTGCCATTTTATTGTTCACACTTACCGGAGCTCACAGCTGGCTGGGGGGAGATGCTCCCCTGACATCAAGAAGAAAGCACAGCTGCTCGTCCCCACTGCAAAATCCAGTCATTGGGGCAAACCATCACTTTATAGCAATGTCCCCCAGTGGCAGTTCTGTGAGTTGATTGATATGAGGCTTCTATAACCCTAGAAGGTGAAATCTCTCACTGCATCCCTTTGAAATGCCGTGAGGTTGGAAAGACTTCCATCTCCATACTTAGGACCTCCTCTTAAGTGAAGGCACTTAATCCCAGCCCGATTTACCAAAAACAACTTCAAACCCGTAGTGTCACCTTCATGGTGTCAACCTTTATCTATGAGACGGCATCATCCCTGACAGTCCAAAAACAAAACAAATCACCCAATGGTAAAAAAAATAAAAGCTGCAGGCCAACTCATTCCAACTCAACATCTATTGACCAATCATGAATTCTCCTGGCTTGGGAGAGCAATTGAAAAAAAAGGAGCTCAGAACCTTACTGAAAATGGTAAACTACTAGCAAACGAGCATTCAGGATTCCACAAAGGTTGCAGCACAGAAACCACCCTATAAAAAATCCTAGATAACCTACAGTTCTTATTGGAAAAGGGTGATGCCTGCTTTCTTATAATTGAAGATGTTTAAGTGGCTATTGTGGAAATACAGATGGTTTTAAGGACAGAATTTTATGTTGGCTCATCCCCTCCCTAACCACTCGTCACCTGTATTTGAAGCTCACTGAGATACTTGAGAGAGGAATGTGGCAAGTACATTCACCAGTCTGCAAATACCCTACACTTCAACAACACCTAAGCAACACCTAACGACGATGTAACATAATGAGCATATTCTAAAACATGGCAAAGTCTCTCTCCAGGCTCTAACATGTCTTGACCAGCTTTGGAAATGTCAATTGACCTACAGGCCTTTAAGCGTTTGGTAAAGAAGTCTCTTAAAATTCAATTAGATACAGAAGACAATGCCACATTAGCACTAAGGGCACATGGATGGATGACATTAAACAATTATTAGTCTGTTGCACCACGAGAATTACTTTGCCACTGGTTACCCAGTTTTTATTAAGCTGCCAATTTCAAGATACCAACTACGGTTATTAATCAGTCTACGAACACGTAGCACCTTGGCTACGTGGTAATCTACCTGTCACTTGTCACCTATGTGGGAGTTGCAAAGAGGACATGTTGCATTTGATTTGCTCCTGTAATACAGTAATGGCAGAAAGGAAACAACTGTTAACGAAGGCTTTCAACTAAGAAGGAATACCAACATGAAGACAGCCAATCTTAGCCTGTTTCGACCCAAGGGACCCTCAGTTATAATTGCTGTTTTATCAAATTTCTGCTAAAAGGAAAGCAATGATTAAAGAACACGTAAATCACCCAGTACAGGTCATACAAGAATCCATTCAAAGGGCATATCATCCTCTAGGAACAATATCGGGCTCCCCAAAATACTATTAGAGGCAGGCCCATTGACTCTGTATGAAAAGAACTGAAACACTTCCCTTGAAAGGCCTTTCAGCCTTAAAACTGCGACCTCAACTGGCCTTTTATTATTAGAAAAACTTATATTGACACTGAAGATTTTACCATTTGAATTTTAACTATGTTTCAAAATTAATTTATGTTTTATCGTGTAAATGCAGAAGTTACTATTGAATGGTTATATTAACTTCTAGGCTGTCTAGGGAGGATCGGTCATTCTTTGGTAGAAATATGAATTGAAATGTGTTTGTACAATTGTATCCCTAACTTTAACGTTGCAACTTTGTGATTTCGTTTTATCGATTATATATTTTTTTTAAATGAATTGAACGATTTTATCAATGATTTTTTAACATACCATGTAAACATGTATTATCTTGTACATTTATTGCAATGGTTTTAAGTAACCAATCAATTGTTCAAATAAACTTAAACTTAAACTAAAAAAAAGAAAATCTCTCCAGGACATAAAAAACACTACTAAAACCCGAAGAAATTTCAGTGGCAGAAGCTCCAGTGATCTCTCGTACAGACTATGAAAAAGTTTCTGTGATTAGTATTCCTCTGTCGCCTCTCAAAGCTGCACTACACTAGGCTGGGAGACTACTATTGGTACAGAAAATAATCCTACTGCATCACTCATGCTGAAAGATACGAAATTTCTTCTGATTAAAGCTAGAACTAGGTTTAAACGGTCCTGCATCACCTTCAATGCTCCATCCATGGTTGTATGTGGGAATATCAATAATAAAAATTTCGTCTAACATAAATATAATTGGCAAAATATGGTTCATGAAAACATTGCTTCATTGGGTATAGGTTTTCTATTGTTAACGGCAATAGTGCAATATTTTTGTAAGCAATGTTTAAGGCAAAATACTTTTTTCAGATGATATTTATGCCGCTATATTCTTGTACTATCTCATTGTACATACCTTATCAAATCAATGAACATATTACTATGAAAAAAATGTGTTAAGTAGCAAAGACAAATTGGGATTTGGTAAAGAATATTCCATCTGGTGTCCATACAATCCTGCAACCAACATGTACGAAGGGACCCCCTCAAAAGGTTAAATTTGGCCCAGGAACAGAGGGGAGCATGAACACTGCAATGTGAAGACGTTCCTGCAATGGCCTTATACTTTAGTTATGCAATTCCATCTATAAATCTTCTAATCGGGTGGTAGGTACAAACAACATACTAAATTAATTCAAAACATTACAAAATTTATTTTTTCATTTTTTCAGTTCATATAAATACTGTTTTTCATCCAAAAAATCACAGAAGAAATAATTTCAATTCATATCAAAAAATCTTGTCAAGATTTTTTTATATGAATTGAAATTATTTCTTCTGTGATTTTTTGGATGAAAAACAGTATTTATATGAACTGAAAAAATGAAAAAATAAATTTTGTAATGTTTTGAATTAATTTAGTATGTTGTTTGTACCTACCACCCAATTAGAAGATTTATAGATGGAATTGCAGCATACAATCCTGCAACTGCACAGATACTTGTTTGAGAAAAACCCTCCCTATATGTCTCTGTTGTACCATGCCCACAACTCGACAGCGCAGCGGTCGAGCGCAGCGGGCACACCTTCAGCACGCCGAAGACACGCCAAAGACTAGCCCGTCTGTGCCCGTCCGGGCCCAGACGGGCTTAGGGCATACCACTCTGCTTAACTCTTCTAGCCCTCGGACCCCCTTCCACACAGGTATTCGCGGGATACACTGCTTGCTCTACGCACGGCCAGACATCCCAGCTGTTGCTATTATTGGATTGAGGGTTCCGCATTTAAACATTGTCTTGCCTGTCGCCCGCCTAATACTTACAAGGACCTTGACTCACTGACTATGGCTCTGCTTAATTGCAGATCACTGCCTTGTCATGCCACAGAGGTTCACTCCCTCCTTCTGGACCATAGTCTGGATGTCCTATTCCTGACGGAAACGTGGCTGACTATAGGTTCCGACCCCGACATTGTCAACGCTCTCCCCCCGGGATACCTCATGTTCCATCTTGATAGGCCGGATGGGAGAGGGGGTGGAGTGGCCATTGTCTACAGAGACACATTTTTATGCAAAGCAGTAGACTGCGGCATCAACAACGCTGAAAGCTGTCAGTTTACCCTTCGCGTCTCCTTTACTGTCTCTATATCTGGCCTCCTGGTGTATCGGCCTCCCGCTACGCTAGGGAACTTCGTGGATTCTTTCATGGAGGCTGTTATCCCACAGGCTGCTGCTTCTTCCAATTTTGTCATTCTTGGGGACTTTAACTTTCATTTTGACGACCCCAATGACGTAGTAGCAAGGGATTTCCTAAGTTCGCTCAGGGCACTGGACTTACATCTCGTTAATATGGGAACTACTCATATTAGAGGTCATCAGCTTGACGCGGTTTTTGCTAACTCTGCGAACCTACAGGCTCTCCAGATGTTGGCTCTCCCCTGGACCGATCACCATCTTATTCCGTTTAGCTGGTTGCTGGGGAACCGTAGAGACCCCGCACCAAGACAACATACTGTGGAACAACTCTGGTCGAAGCTCCCGGTGGACAGTTGGGCGGAAGAACTAGCTAGAACCTGCCCTCACCCCGTAGATGACCCTAACATCGCTGATCAGCTCCTGGGCGAATGGCTGACTAACTCTCTGGACTTATTGATCCCGAATAAAAGGAGGCTTGTCAGGGAGAGAAGAATTGGCTCTGCCCCCTGGTATACCCCCGAACTTAGGTGCATCAGAACCTCTTGTAAAAGGCTTGAACGTGCTTGGAGGAGAGAGCAGATGGAAGAAAGCCGGGCCAATTACAAAAGGGAATTGAGGAAATACAAAAGCGCACTGAAGGACGCTAAAAAGATTTTCTTTAGCGACAGGATTGAGAGAGCAAGCAATTCTTCTGGAGAATCGTTTAAAATCTTCAAGGAACTTCTGAAAGCCCCAGTCCCTCCAGTGCTGCATGATAATCCCAAAGAAAAATGTGAGGAACTGGCTAGTTTCTTCCATTCAAAAATAGAGAAAATCTTATCCTCCTTACCCACTATTCCTCAAAGCCATGAACCGGTTACTAGCTTCACAAGTCGCTCGATTGAGCTAGCATCTTTGGGCCCCTTCTCGGAAGAGGAGGTGATAAAAGTCCTGTTGGAGATGAAGAGCGGCTCCCCGAGTGACCCAGTTCCCATAAAACATCTTAAGCTCGTGGCTAACACCTTGTCAACTCCTCTGACTGATCTCTTGAACCTTTCACTCGCCCAGGGCATAGTGCCCCAGAGATGGAAAAAGGCCGTGGTGAAAACCCTATTGAAAAAACCAGGACTAGATTCATCCAATTTGACCAACTTCAGGCCAATTTCACTTCTGCCTGGATTTTCTAAAATTGCTGAGAAGCTGGTCAACCGTCAGCTCTCTCACCATCTTGAGTCTAACCACCTGCTAGGAGATTCCCAGACTGGTTTCCGCCCCGGCCATGGAACAGACACTGCCTTGTTGGCAGTAGTGGAGGAGGCAAGGAGCACTCTAGATTCAGGAGGGTCAGTGGCAGTGATCCTCCTGGACTTGAGTGCTGCCTTTGACACCGTGAGTCATCAGGTGCTCCTCCAACGTCTGTCAGAGGTAGGTGTCTCAGGGACGGTCCTGAAATGGTTGGGATCTTTTCTTTCTGACCGTTTCTACCAAGTCTGGGAAGGGTCAGAGCAATCTGCCCTAATCCCTCTTCAATGTGGAGTCCCGCAGGGCTCATCGTTGAGCCCTACCCTATTTAATATATATATGACTCCACTTGAAAGAGTGGTCGCCCCTTCAGGGGTGAAGATCATCAGTTACGCTGATGATACTCAGCTGGTGGTGGGCCTCACTCAGCTGGCGGAACAACCTGAGGTGTTACACGACTGCCTTGCCAATGTTTATCGTTGGATGTCTATCTCCGCCCTAAAGCTTAATGGAGGTAAAACCGAGCTGATGCTCCTGGGCAATTCCAGCCCCTCCATTATTGCGAGCTGCTGGCCCAGGTCTCTTGGTGACCCACCATCCCCCAAGAAGGAGATCAAGTCCTTGGGAGTATGGTTGGAAGAAGACCTGTCCTTTAGGACTCATGCCAGGAAGACCGCAGGGGTTTGCTTTGGTTTACTGAGATCAGCCCGAAAGGTGCTACCTCTGCTTCCTGATCCAGCAAGGAAGCTGTTGATACGTGGCCTGATTCTATCGAGGCTCGATTATGGGAATGCGTTGTTTCTCGGTGCTCCCGAAGCGACCTTCAAAACCCTCCAACAGGTGCAAAACGCAGCTGCAAGAGTCCTTATGGATGTTCCCAGAAGGCAATCTGCTGCTCCGGCCCTTAAAGCGCTTCACTGGCTCCCCGTGAAGGAGCGGGTGAAATTTAAAGCGCTATGTACAGCCCACAAAATTTTACATGGCAAAGGCCCCCCCATCCTTGCTAACATGGCCCGTCCTTACAAACCCCCACGTCTGCTGCGCTCGGACCAAAAACACCTTTTGCAGTTAGCGAGAGTAAGAAGAGCTCGTTCTGGGGGCAGGCGCTTCTCTGTGCAAGTGGCCTCTCTTTGGAACTCTCTGCCCCTCAAGATTCGCTCAGAGCCCCAGATCCTACCATTCAGGAAACTTCTTAAGACCTACTTGTTTCCATAGTAGTGATTAGCTGAGTCTCTCCTTCTGGTCTGTTGCGCCGGGATGCCCCCGGGTAAGCTGAGCGCATTATAAATTTCATATTATTATTATTATTATTATTATTATTATTGTCAAGAAGATCTCCAGCCCTATAGCAAGGGTCTTTTCCGAATTTCTGGTCCAACAGGCTGAAATATGCCTAGATGGAGTTTCTGAAGGTCGCCCTCTCTGTGTGTGCTTTCTCCTTCTTCCGCCAATTTGCAATTCGTCTCTTGTGCAAATGTCCGAGGAACACTACTGGTTTCTGGTGGGCTGGACAAGGTAGCACAAAGTGGTGGTTGGCAGTTTCTTTTTTTCACACATAAGGGTTCGGCAAATGAGGACAAAAAAAAAAAAAGAAGATCTCCAGTATAGGGAAACACTGAAACATAAATACTCAACAAATTTCTCTGGTAAACAAGTAACTTAGTACAGCACTCCTAACCCTTTCCTCTTCTCTCTTAAGACATACATTTCACTTACTTCCTTTCTAGAGGACACTTAGGGCCTGATTATGAGCTTAGGGATGGGATACTCTGTCACAAGCATGATGGATACTCCATCAGCCATACTGCAAGTTCTATAGGATATAATGGAACTGTAATTTGGCGACAGGATATCTGTCACATTTGTGAATCAGTAACCCTGTCCACAAAACTCGTAATCAGGCTCTGAATTATCTAATTACCTACAAATTTATTTTGAATCAATGCTGGCTTGCTTCTATTTAAGCTCACCTTCATCACCTGTTTTAATCCAGATTTGCTACAAAGAGTATGTTTCTGTGTGGTTATAATCTAATTTAGTAAATTCACTAACACTCACTAGTTTGGTTGAGCAGTGATATATAAAAATGCAAAATAAATAAATATTGAGTCTGAAAAGAGCATTTCCCAAATTAGTAGCAATGAAGCAGGTTCGTCCTGTAGAGTGTCTTTAATTTAGATGGTGATATCCCATGCAAGTCAGGAAATACATTGGCATGGATTTATTGGTGTTCCCAGAAACCTACTACTTTCCATATTGTTGAAAGGACAGGTATCCCATTCGGTAACATCAAGGTGCACAAAACAGAAAGCAAATTGAAGTTTGCTCTGATTTGTGCTGGTGGGAATTAATTAGCATATCTGAAATTGAGAAGAAGACTATTGCCTGGCTATTTGAAAATAGCAGCACATATACCACAAAGATAAAAAGACCTTATCTTAGTTTTCAATTTCTCACACTACTTTTAGTCTCATTTTAACTTTCCCAAATAGGAAAGTAAAAACATTGCAACCCAGGCAAATCATTTTATGGCTGTGAAACAGAACTCTGGAACAGTATGCAGTATTGAGGGGGGGGGGTTAAGAAAATAAAAATAATATGATGGTAAAAGCATTTTTGTTGAAATCATAAAGTGTAATTAATGTTATTGTATGCACATTGAGAGGGGCTGCACTATATGGTGATTTTTTATTCATTTTGATTTATCTATTGTCAATTTTCTTTAATTATCCAATGTTCCTAAAATGACTGTTGACAGATTCAAGAGCAAGAAGAAAAAGCTGAAGGGGTGGGACCCACAAGTTATGAATATTTAATTGCTAAAGAAAAAAGGGGAGGGGAGGTTCTACATCCTCTGTGTACAGGGACATCTTAGGGAATTTGGGATCCCAATGCCAAACATATTATGGGGTCCCTGTTCGGGACAGCTATGAATATATGAGCCAATAAGCTCTCTCTCATGCCCTCTTTGGCCAGGTCACAGACAGTGCCCAGGGACACTGGTCAACATTTTAATCTGTTTCCATCTTATATTCCAGAACTGTATTGTGGGTTTTCACTGGTGTAAAGAAGCAGTAGCTCACTAATAGTATTGCAAATCATCTCTGTGATGCTCCTCCCATTTCTTGTATGTGTGGTCTTGTTTCAATCTAAAAGAAGCTTTGTATGGATGCTGCGTGGTTGTGAAAAACTCAAACACCACATTTCCCTGAAAAATGTCCATAATAAACTCTCTGTATTAAAAATACATCAAAGGAAAACTATTTAAAACTATCTATGTTTAAGAATCATTTAAGCTCATCAGGACAGAACTGTGTACAACAGAGTCAGATCTTTCAGTGGGCCCCCTGAAAGGCTGGGGCCTCGGGCCAGTGCCCACTTTGCGCATGCCTTAAAATGTCTCTGTCTGTGTTTTGAGTAAATGAAAAGCGTTCAGAAAATGGATCATAAAATCCTAACAATTATATACACAAGCACAATCATGGCAATCTGATCATGTAGATGTATGAAAAACCCAAGAAAAGAGACAACACTGTACATGCCAAATGATTTAAAAGTCACATTGTGGTAAAGCTGCATTGTTTGAGAGGGGCTGACAGCAATATGGGCAAGAGAAGATGAACAACACAAGAATCGTGAGAAGGATAAAATAAAAGTCCTTGTTTCAGAAGCAAGGAGGAGATGTGGAGCAGCACATGATCTGGGAGCAGCACAGGAGTCCTCCTGGCAACACAGGGTCCAGGAGTGGACATCACAGGGTCCTAGAATGAGATCAGTCCAGGGTGCAGGTAAGGAAGCAGCACAGGCTCCAGAATGGGACAGAGTAGAGCTCAGAAGGGGTAGTAGTGCAGGGTGCAGGAAGGAGAGTCAGGTGGGGCCCAGGGGAGGGAAGCAGTGCAAAGTCCAGGGATGTGTGCAGGGCTATCACACATGCTGCAGCATTTTTGGCCCACCCTCTTACCATTCGTTTTCCTGTGGACCTTTTTATCCGACTGAGAGGTGAGGAGAGTTAATATTACATCAATCAATTTCAATTAACAGTGTAACCCATATGGCTACCCAATAAGGACCAGGAATCAGTGACTACGGTTAAGAAGGTTTATTACAAATTAGCAATCAAGTTATGGTACACGAATCTCAGTACCGTACTATAAAGATATAGAACAGCAACTGGAGAACCTAACATCTTAAAAAAGTTTAGGCGTACAAGTATTAGACAAACAAGAAGTTCAGTCACAGCAACGCAAAAGATTAGCGTTAAGATCTGGTGCTCAGAGAAGAGTTTTCAGCCCTCTCTTGCATACATTAGTAAATCTAAAATTATCTTCGTTAAATTCCAAACTAAGAGGATGGTTCATTTGTGTAGGGAATCTCGAAATTCTGGAAACTGCAAAAAAAAAGAAAAATCTAGGGAAGTACATAAAGTGAGAAAAATGAAGGAAGTAAAGGAAGGTGTCAGCATTTTAGAAGCTCAGTCAAGAGACTTCTTGGGGCAGGGGAATTTTGAGTGTCTTGCTTACGCCCCACTCAGCATGAGTTAAAGGGAATAAACATAGAGGTATAAACTTCTCAAAAGTCCAAGAAGCACGTCCCCAGCATTAGACAGTGTAGAATCCAGTTATTCATACTAAAATAATTTAGGTGACACCCCTCTGTTCGCATCCCACACTGAACATGGGTAGGACATCATCCTTGCTCAACCAACTCATGTTGTACCATTGCTGAATAAGACTCTTCAGTTAACGTTCTGGCTCTCCATGCTCTTTCATCAAAGTCTTCTTCTCTATGGCTAATACAGTGTTGTATCTGTTCTCAAACTAACAATCCCTGTGAATACCTGCAAGGAAAAGTCATGTCAGCAGACAATGGAAAACATTAGTTATGCAGAATGGAAAGGAGGCCTAGTGAGGGCAAGATAACAATGAAATCAATGGTGCACATTTAATATGCATGTTCACTTTGAGGCACAAATAAATATACTTTGTCAGTGAATTAGATTCATATTGCATGTGGCATACAATAAATATTTATTAATTATGTGTAAGTATGGCTAAGATTTCATTTTATATGAAATATACGTGTATCATTAGTGCACAAATTACATAAATCCATTATCGTTTCTGAAGGAGTCACATTCTACATATGTGAGGATAGTATATTCATCAGGTCTTCAAGGAAAATCTCATTTATTAGGAGTAAGGCACACAGTTATGTATGAATCCTGACCCTGCCCACCTTTGGCTGTGGTACCCACAATTCCTCTTTGGACCCTGGTACTGGTCCAGCGGTCTGCCTTCTTAGCAAGCTCAATGGAGTCCATCAGCTTGCTGTCTAAAAGATGCTGGCGCAGCTCTGGAACACATAGACTACTCAAGTGCTCCCAACTAATGAAATGCAACAACCCCTTATAATCAGTTACTTTGCTGCCCTTCATCCAACCTTCCAGTGCACACGAGTACAGATTCACACACTCCATCCAAGTCTCAGACTCTTTCTTCTTGGAGTTCCTAAACTGCAGTCTATACTGCTCTGGAGTAAGCCCATACCTGAGAAATGGGGCCTCCTTCATATTGGTATAGGTCATGGCACCTGCTAATTCTAAGGGCTCTAGAGCACTCCTCCCAGAAGCCTCAAAATGTTTCCACAGGCCCGCCCCCCAATGCTGTTCAGGCACACAATTCATTTTCAAAACAATCTTATACGAGGCAAACCAGGCATAGATATCCTCACTTCTATTGTAATTCTGTACCAAATCCTTGGGAATATATACTTTACCTCCCTGCACTGGCTATGCACTGCCAACATTTGAACTGGACTCCGCCTGCTTAGCCTTGATGTCCTGTTCTCTCATGCTCAACTCATGTGCCAAAAGCAATTTATTTTCCTCCAGGGCACAAGTATTCTTGCTCTCCTCTGCCGCCTTTTCTCTCTCTACTTCCAATTGCTTCATTTTCATTCTCATGACTTCCAATTCATGGTTTCTCACTCTTTGATTCTTCTCTAACTCACCTGGAGTTAAACCCCTGCTGGAAGGGTTGCTGCCAGGCCTTGAGCCTGGGTTGCTCACTGGCAACTTGTGGGGTTGAAATCCATTCCTGCCACTTGCATGATTTCCCTCCTGGGCCTCCCACCAGGCCTTCAAGGCTTTGTGCAGCTCATCCTTCCTAGAGCTGCTTTTCACAGGGCAACCAAGACCCTTGCAGAATTGTTTAAGCTGCTCCACTTTGTATGAATACAGATCCTCAATGTGAAACTCCAATTCTGCCCCTTCACTTGTTGCATTCCCTTTCAGAGACATGATGCTTTTGAAGAGTTACTCAAAAATAGAATCAAAAATCAAAACAAGGTATGTGGTTGCGTGGTGGTCTGCACTAAACTAGTGATGTACACCAAATTACTGTGGGTCAAGTACAAACACAAGTTCAAATCCTCACCGCTGACCACCAATGTTAGATCTGGGGGTCTCTAGTTAGCAGAGTTAGGTACCAATGTCCAAATGGGGACCCTTGCTTCTAGTCAGGGCAAGGGCGATACACTCTTTAGATAACCCCTGCTCACCCACTTGGTAACTTGGCACAAACAGACAGGTTTATCAAAGGCAATGTGTAAAGTATTTGTACCAACACTCACAGTAACACAGTGAAAACCCCACAAATGGACTCCACATCAGTTTAGAAAAATAAAGTATCTTTATCTAAACTACACAAGACCAAAATGACAAAAATCCAACATACACAGTTCAAGAAGATGATTTTCAAAGAGTTCTAGGGTTTGCGTCAAAATAATCCATAGTTGTGTCATGTTTAGCCCAAAGTGCCTGTAGATGCGCCAAAAGTTCCAAGTGGAAGCTGCAGCGTTGAAAAACAAGCGATGCGTCACTCCTCCTGAGACCCTGGAGAGGCGATGCAACAGCCCTGCTGCACGCAGCTGGCGTGTTGCAACAAATCCGGTCTGTATGGGGAGGGATGCGATACCTTGTATGGATTCCGGTGTGCAGGTTCGGTAGGAACGTCTCCCACGGGCACGATGCAACGATCTTCGGGACGGCGATGATCACAGGTGCGGTGGCGGAGCGCAGCGCAGCATCGACCTTCTCCTCTCGCAGCCCCTCGATGGGATGGCTCTGCGACTATGTTCGCAGCGACGTGATGCGGTCCGCAAGCAAGCGGTGCGGTGATCTCACCCAGCGATGACAGGCTCTATGATGATACTCGCAGCGACAGGAAACTTCCCGCTCCGGGGGGGATGCGTTCCGCAAGCGAACGATGTGTCGGTTCTTGCAGCGGCAACAAGCGGGGGGGATGCGCTCCGCAAGCGAGTGATGCGTGAAAATTGCTGATTTTCTTCTTTTCTCCTTGTCTAGGTTCCCAAATAGCAGGCACAAAACCCAGAGGCCCCACAATTGATTCAAACACTCTAGGAAGGGCAGAACTCCTACATCAGAGTTCAGGGGAAGCTGGGGTGAAGTCCTTTTGTTCCTGTGACTTCTTAACAGGAGGCCAGCTCTCCTCAGGCCCTTGGAGATCTCTTCAAGCAAGGGGGGCACAGCACACAGCAAAGTATGTCCCCTCTCCTTGGCAGCAAAGCAACTGCAGATCAGTCCACAAGCACACAGCAGACCAGTCCTTCCTCTTCAGTCTTCCAGCTTTCTCCTTGGCAGAGGTTCCTTCTTGATTCCAGGATGATCTACTTTTCTGTAGTCTGGGTAGCCCTTTTTATACCAGTCTTTCCTTTGTTCAGAGAGGCCTTGGCTTAGTCGGAACCAGTTCTGGTCAGTATTGGAGCACTTTGTTTTCCTGACTCCTTCTTTCCTTTCAGAGAGAGGGGCAGGGTCGTCAGCCGCCCAGCACAAGGTGGAGCCAGCATTGTGGAAGGCAGGCACAGCCCTATTCAGGCCCAGGTGCTATCCCCTCCCACTACTCAAGATGCAGATGCAGCCTCCTGGGGGGTCCCCAGCCCCTGTCACTCACAAACCAGACAGTCAATTCACAAACAGGCCAAGGCACACAGAAAGGTCAGACAAGAAAACAGCCACTTTCTAAAAGTGCTGTTTTCAAACCCAGGATTTAAAAAACATCCTTCCTAAAAGATGTGTTATTAAATTCTGAGTTCAGGGATACCAGACTTTTATTTTCTATCTTGCTCCTATGGGAAGATATGCATGCAAACATTATACACAACATTCCCCATTATAGCCTAGGGAGAAGATAACCCTCTCAATAGTGAAAAACGAAAATGGCTGTAATTCACTACCAGAGCATGTCACACACACTAGTACATGCTCTACCTTTCACATAAACTGCACCCTGTCCAGGGGGGTACCTTGGGCCTTCCATAGGGGTGACCAATGTGTAAAGAAAGGGAAGGGTTAGGCCTGGTCAGTGCGGACACTGACCAGGTCAGCATGGCAGTTAGCAACTGCCCACAGGCACTGCGGTGGCAGGCCTGAGACACCATTTTAGGGCTACTCTTGTGGGTGGCACAATCAGTGCTGCAGGCCCACTAGTAGCATTTGAATCACCAGCCCTGGCACACGCAGTGCACTTTACTAGGGACCTCATGGTAACACAAATATGCCAATCATGGATAACCAATCACAATAACAATTTACCTAGGGAGCAGTTGCACTTTGACACTGATCAGCAGTGGCAAAGTGACCAAAGCATCTAAACCAGCAAAAACAAAATCCAGCACAGCTTCAAAAACACAGGAGGTAGAGGCAAAAAGTCAGAGGAAACCACGCCAAAGATGCCATGTCTAACAGTTACAAAAAAAATCACGTTACTTCTATTCAAACATGAGCCATGAGTAAAGTAGACATGCTTAATGAACTAACCATTTGGTCGCTACTTGCTTCTCGACCTACTGAGAGCTCTAGACATATAGTCTGCCCTCAAATGCCATCAAGTACAATTCAAAGAGCATCTGAACTCTAGAATCCAATGCCAGCAAAGTTGTCTCCGATGAAATGGGGTGCTGTGGAGCATGGGAATTCCTTGCTTTTAGTGAACCAATCCCTTTTGCATCCCCTACAAATTCAGTGGCCTCGATGGAAGAGCTTTTTCCATTCAAAAGGAGCAAACGCCAAATACTGGTGCTGTGTCTTCCAGTTACAAGACGTCAGTGAGAGGTGATAGTAGATTTCATTTGCATCTATATGGAACAGTCTCATGCATAATCAAATCATTGCTTTACTATTGGCAGTGCAGTTTATACAGTAAAACAAAATCTTGAGCTAAGGGAATATGCTGAAACGTGTAAATATGAATGTTACTTGGCACTCATAATCAGACAGGAGCTATATATACTCTAAATGTGGCGAAGCTCCTGGTGCTAACGTTAATCAACTATGGGAATTATAGACATTGTGGGCTAAAATCATGGATTAAAAAAAGAAGTTAACATGGAGTGTTTTGGGTGTACTTCTGCAAATGATTTCTTGATGGTAATTTCCAGATCAGTTTAAACAGAGAAATTGGTCCTAGCATTGTTCCAAGGGGGTAAACTGATATGAACTCATCCAAAATGGCCGCTACTTTTTTCTCACTATGCCCACTGTTAGATGAGAAAGGTACTTCGAGAAACATGGTCAGCCACTAAGTCCAGAGTGGTTAGTAGGCAGGCATGTTAAAAAATAATACTGAGACAATTTACGCAAATGCTTGTTCAACTACCAGCTTTTGGCCCTTCTAGTTTATCAAAACCTAAACAAATGACTGTTATTTTTTCTCAGAAAAATGGCAATGGCAGCTACTGGAGTGAGAAAGCAGCTATGCTGGGGTGGGTATTTCACGTTCAACATCAGCAGAGCACTGAGAAGAAAACCTATCCCTTGAACAGAACAGCCAGCATCTTGGAAAACTGGTCTCACTTGACAAGCTTGGACATTGCTTTTTTGTTGAAAATCCATTAAGCATGGCAATTGTACACATGTAAAGCATGTACTATGTTTTCCTTCACATTTCTCACTTGTGTATCCTTTCAGTCACATGAGCCATCAGCATAGGTACTGTCTTTGCACACCAGACTCGCAGCTCTATGGCTAGCCTCTGTATTCAGAGGGGGAAGGTGGCGGTGTCCAGAAATGGGTTCTCTTACCCTAATGCACACTTATACATGTTCTCTACTAATGGAATGGATGTGTGCAGCAGAGGCAAAGCTCCATAAGCAATGACCCCCAGTTACAATGGCTGTTATGTGGACTAATTGAAAATGCAAATGATGCTTGCAAAAAGCAACCCCTGAGGCTGAACGAATGCCCCTCTTTGTGTATTTTGTTTATTGATGGTATCCCTAGGCAGAATTAAAGTACATTTTAAGTGACCTGGGGAGGAAACTGACCAATATTCAGCATATGGCTGAGAAAACAGTAATGTGGGATAAAATAAATGACAATAAACCCTGTCAAAGTGTGCATTGTGAATAGGCCGGGGCGAAATTTAAATTACGTTCGAGTAATCTGAGAAATTTCAGTAATCCTACACTACTCTTGTGGTGCAAAATTACCGAAACTACACAATTATGTCAGCTTGCATAGTTAAGAGTAATTTGGGGCCAATTATCCTAAAGCAGGAGCAAAGGAACAATGAACTAAGGGGCATATTTATTAGAGAAGTGGCAGAGTTAGCCTCCTTGGTTTAACGCCACAGTCTGCAACTTCTGAAATGCAGGGCTGCACCATATTTAAAAAAATCTGGTGCAGCCCTGCGTTTCCCCCTGTGCTGGCGCTAAATTTAGCAGCCTAGTGCCAAAGCAGATGCCCTTGCACCATAGTGCATAGGTGTCTGCGTTAAGGGGAAGATTGTTTATGTGCAGTAAGTTGTCCCTTCCTACACATAGACAATCTTTAAATAGCGTTTTGAAACTTCTATGTGTACTGCTTAGTGATTGATTATGTGCAGGAAGAGACACCTTTCTGCACATAGACAATGAAAGGCCTTTTTCTGTTTCTATGTGTGCTGCAGAACGCAGCACACATGGAAAAAGCAAAAAACGAGGAGAAATTAAAAAATTCTCCTTGTTGTGCCTGTTTAAGACCAGGTTTTCCCTGGTCCTACTTTTGGTGCTGCCCCATATTTACGCCGCCGTTGTAAATATGGGGCACCATCAAAATCTATGGGTGTTGCAGAGGCACACCCACTATAACACCAATTGCCCACCCCTTTCACACTAAGTATAGCATGAAAGGGTGCCTTATTCACAAGGCAGCGTTAAGCGACGTTAAGTGGCTTAATGCAGCCTTGTAAATAAGGTGAGCACTACGCAAACTAATGATGCACGGAATGCTGAATAAATCATACATTAACCCCCCAGTCAAGAGATTTGGGTTAAATCCATTGTTTTTTGCTCACAATGCCACCCTAGTTTAGACCCAGCCATATGCAAATCAGTCTTGACCCTGTATCTCATGGGAACAGTTCGGGCTGTACTGTTCCCAATGGGCGCAGGGTCAAGACTGATTTGCATATGGCTGGGTCCAAACTGGAATTGCATTGTGAGCAATGAAACGATGGATTTAGGCCCAGATCTCTGTACCGGAGTGAATGTATGACATTGTTCTGCATTCTGTCCATCAATTGCTCTTTTTGCATTTGTCACCCTGAGTGGGACATGTATGCCCAGACGTGGGTCCCATGATCTCCATGCCATTGGAGTCAAGCTATCCTGGCTGAAAGCCCAAAACTGGACCTAGGATGCTTGGTTCCAGTCCAGGGAGGACCTGGCCTGGCAGTTCGGTCTGGACTGTTCCCATTGAAGCTCAGGGCCAAGACTGATTTGCATATGGCTGGGTCCAAACTGGAATGGAATGGTGAGCAAAAAAACAATTGATTTAGGCCCAGATCTCTGTACTGCGGTGAATGTATGACATTGTTCTGCATTCGGTCCATCAAGTGTTCTCTTTGCATTTGTAACTCAGAGTGGGACGGGTACGCCCAGACGTGGGTCCCGTGCTCTCCATGCCACTGGAGTCAAGCTATCCTGACTGATGAGGGCTGAAAGCTCAAAACCGGTCCTAAGATGCTTCTTTCCAATCCAGGGAGGACCGTTCCTGGCAGTTCGGGCTGGACTGTTTCCATTGGGCGCAGGGTCAAGACTGATTTGCATACGGCTGGGTCCAAACTAGAATGGCATGGTGAACAAAACAACGATGGATTTAGGCCTGATCTCTGTACCTAGTTGAATGTATGACATTGTTCTGCATTCTGTCCATCAATTGTTCTTTTTGCATTTATAAATAAGGTGAAGCACATATTGCGATACGAACGTCACTAAAAGTGAAGTTCCTGTAGTGATAGGTGTTTGTAAATATGCCCCTAATAGAAAGTGAGTGGCTGCTAGCTACTGCTATTCATGTCCTGTAGCATTCAGTGCTATTTTCTTAGCACAAAAAAAGCATTCTCAGGTGCATTTTGGAAGCAAGGGTGCATTTTGCACTTAATGCTGGATTACGCCTCTATTGTAAATAGGGGGGAACCAACAAGAGTAAAACCCATAGACCAGATTGAGATCTGGGTATATATGTGTTTTAAGTAACAGTATTTCAATCGGATTCAATGAGAAAGGCAAATATACGTGCATGTACAAGACATTACAAGGTCGCGAAAGAAGGAGAGACTCTCGGTATCAATTTTGGAAAGTCCATTCGCTGTGTTTTCCCACCTGTCACTCGCGCCATCACTCTTTGTTTCACGAGCACCAAGTGCACAAAGCCCCCTTGGGTTGCCATTGCATTTAATGCCAACAGTGTTTTTACAACTGTCCTGTATAAGATGTGACTTTGAAATATGATGCCACATGCACCTTCCAAAATTGATACCGAGAGTCTCTCCTTCTTTCGCGACCTTGTATGTCTTCTATTGTAAATAGGCATAATTATTATTATTATTATTGGGAATTTATAGAGCGCATGGCTGCCCTGAGGCTTCCTAGCGCTAACGATTAGTAACTGATAAAATGTTGCAAAAAGTAAAAAGGTAATTGAAACATAGTTTTTTGCAGTTGTATAATGATAGTGCAACATACAAATTGTACTTTGTGTAGGTGCCTAAAATCGCAATTATGATCTTTTTTTATTTATGGGATGAGGTGTACAAATGCAGGTTGCCTTCCCTCCAAAACGTACATTTAAACTGGATTCAAATGCAAAACAAGCACATGTCGAATAGCTAAGCAGAACCAATGGAAAACACTAGATGGAGGCAGAGTCTTCCGGTGAAAAATGTGAAACACTTCATGGATGCAACAGTTTATTCGTATTATGTGCAAAAGTAGAAAAATGCAGAACAAGAAACAACAGAATATGTGAAGTGAGTGGGAGAAGTCAAAGATTACAATAATTAGATTAGCAATCACACATAAAATAAAGAAGATGAACATATGTAATATCTATTTCACGTTCATACGTATAAATGTTACCCAATGTGTACAAAAATTCACTTAACTCATACTGTGAAAAACAAAACATCGCTGATCAAGATAAGCTGCTGACTCGGTGCATGGGAGCAAGATAAACTGACAGACTTCTTTGAAAAATGGATTCTGTAGTTGGTGAAGCAGTACTTCTGTAGTTAAAAAGCCATACTCTAGCCTTTGGGCTGAGACCCCCATTTTGCCTAAGCTGAGAATGCATCTACACTTTTGGAGATCTCTGCCTTTCTGCCAGTTCTCACATGACGGTATCCCCACCAGGAACAGGTCAGCAGGAAGGCAGGTCGTAATTGGGCTGGCAGTGAGCTGTACAGTACCCCCTCCATGGGCCGCCTTTGCCACTGTGGTAGCAGACACGTTGGCGTGGTGGCAGTTTTGTGGCAGTCTCCCTGCACAAATCATCACAGGCGTTCAGTGAACAAATGCCAAAAATGAGTGGCACCCGCATGCATGCGACAAGGTGAGAATATATGGCTCCACGAGCATCACGATTTAAGTTGTCTTAGTTGTCCCTTACAGAGGCTAGCCGTATATCCTCACCTTATGTGCATAGGGGTGCAGTGCATTGTCCGCATTTGTTCACGGGCTGCTGTGACACCGTGCCCGGCCTTCCTTCTGGACTTCAACCCGCGGGTGTCCACTGCCTGCTCCGCCAGCAGCTATACGTACCTTGTTACTTTGGCCCCTGCCAGACTTCGACCCTTGATTACCCACAGTCGATTCAACCAGCGGCTGTTTATACTTTATTCACCACCCCTATCTTGTCGGCTGGCCTTCATTATATTAATTTCCAGCTTTTTCAGTGATTAGGACATAACCTTCTCAAGAATTGTGCATTCTTAATGTTTGCAATTTAAGGCATTTTTTTCCTCAGGCATACACAATTAAGTCCTGTTGATGATCCCCCGATTATATTGAGGGATCGAAACGTGGTCAACATGGACTATCTGAAAGGTTTTTTATTTCAATAAGCATAACATTGGTACCTAAGATAGTAGTGGCATCTGTTTATTATTTGTGTAGTCCCTTGTAAAATGTCTGAGCTTTGCTCATTTATATTTTTTCCGTTGTTTTATGTGTCTCTCATTATTTAGGGTTCCAGTTGTTTCAAGATTTGATAAATACCTGTATTACCCCATTCGATTTCTGTTGACAGGGAAATTACATAAACTTCTATGTGCATCGTTTAATGTATCTGTTGGAAGGGACCACTTGTTCCTCTTTAAATAACTGCACCCATGGTCCCTTACATACCTTTGGGTTCCGTTGTCTATGAAAACACATATGACCTCTAATAAGACATCACTTATGACATGTTCTGTGACATCTTTATGACATCACTAATGGCATCTCAAATGACACCATTGATGACATCACTGATAGCATCATCCAATGAGTGTGCTAGTTTGTTTTACAGTTTCCATAGTGGCAAGTACGTACCATCTTAATTCTACATAATTTTGTGCAGTTTGAGTGGTGGAGATAATGGGTGCTCCTAGTGTACCATACCTGTGTGAAGGTATTTAACATGTTATGCATGTTTGCATTCATGAGTAACTCAGTGGGTGAGTGACAGTTGACTTGTATTCATTATACTCCACACAACCTTTTGATTCTGCATTAAACGTTTCCAACAGGATAAAGATTGGATACTAACTTTTGTAAGCAGCCTTGGGGTATTAGATAGAATCGTGTCAGCATGATCATTTATAATTAACATAGAAGAATGTGTGCACCAGGTATTAACCTATGTACTTGTGCTCATTTTGCTTTAGAGGGAGGGCTAGCTGTGAGGTTTTCACAACAGTATGGAGGCTGCAGGTAGCTTGATCTTTATCAATTTCATATCTTGGTTATTTTTAGCAAATAGTGTTTTTGACAACTGTTGCATAGAATGTACAGTGTTATTAGTAGATTATTTTCAATGCTCTGTGGTCTATTTTTCTCAGGTAAGTTTCACTGTCAAACCGTGTGGTATAAAGAGAACTCTCTCCACAAAGTAAACACTGTTTACAATACTCAGTTCTCTACTGATATCAACTTAATTTCTTTTTTTTTTTTTTATTTTTTATTTTTAAAAAGATTTTTTTAACCCATTTTTACAATGTACACCAAAATAGCACATAGACAATCAATATACGGAGAGAAAAGAAGAGTAATAAAAACCAAAAAAAAAGAGAAGAGCAAATCATGCAAATCAATCTCATAAAATACAGTATTCAGTGACAAAAGAATCCAAAACAATACAAATACTCATATTCTAATGTGTTTTGATATTATCTGCATACACTAGTACAAACTAGTGCAAACCTATCCTGAGCATTATTTTCTGACTTTTAATCCATTTCTACTCGCTCCCGCCTTGAGCCTTGCTCTGCTTCCAGCGAGTTAGTGGTTGCCAAATTCTTTCCCCCAGCACACTCGCCCTCCTACCCTTTCTTTCGTAAATAGCTTTTTCCAGATTGTAAGTGGAAATCAATCTTGCTATCCAGAGTTCAAAAGTTGGGGGGACCTTGTCAAGCCATGCTCTCGCGATTCCAATTCGATACACTGCTGTTGCCATAAACATAAATTCTATATGATGCTCCTCTATTTCGCCCGCGATTCCTAAGATTATAATACCATCTGTCAGCTTTTGTGTGATTCCCAACGAGTTTTCCAAGAAGTTCTCAATTGCCCCTTTTACTGTATGAAGTTGTGGGCATTGAGCGAACATGTGGACAATATCCGCCTCTGATGAGTTGCAGCGTGGGCATGTGATTCCATTGACCCCCCCCCATTGTGCAATTCTTGCTGGCGTGTGGTATAAAGAGTATATAGTTTTAAAATGCTGCGATTGTAATGTTGCAGAAGCTAAAACTGTATGGCCTAACTTCAAAGATGTCTGTAAGTCCTCCATGGAGGCACCCACCTTTTCCGCCCATTTAGTGGCAAATTTAACTATATCGTCGGTTTTTAATGTATACAATTCTGCATAGAGCTGTCTGATTGTGCATCTATCCGCCTTCTCTATGTACTCCATGATTCTATTAGATTCGAACCCTATTGGTCCACCTCTTTTGTCTGCTAGATAACTTCTTAGCTGTAAATATTTAAAAAAATTGTTCCCACTTATGTCATATTTCCCCCTTAAGTCCTGAAATTGTCTAATTGTCCCCTCAATATCCATAAGATCTCCTATCTTTCTAATCCCTTTGTTATCCCATTCCTTCATAATTGAATCGCTGAATATTTCCCCTGGTAATGAATGATTATTATATAGTCGTGTGTAATGGTTATATCTGCCGAGCCCCAGCTTCTTTGCCACCCCTCGCCAGATTTTATAAACCGCTTGTAAAGTCTTGAACTTAGTATGTTTAAAATAATTATAATCCACTGTTTTCAGCAGGCCATTCTTGGCTTCATCCCCAATAAGTGCTCTATATACATTTGTGTCCTGCTCCACAGTACTCCCACCGCCTAACATCCCTTGTGCGTATTGCAGTGATGCTGCCCAATAGTAAAGTCTAAAGTCCGGAGCACCCCACCCTCCCTTCTCCCTTGGGAGAACCATGTACCGGTACGCTCTTCTCGTCTTCCCTTGGGCCCAGATTAGCCTATTAAGTATTGCTTCCAGTTTCCGAAACCATGATTGTTCAAAAAATAATGGGATCGCTCTAAAAAAGTATAAAAATTTTGGGAAGGTGATCATCTTAATAACATTTATTCTCCCCATGAGCGTCAGGTGTAGGTTGTGAATCCTTTCGGTGTTCCTTTTAACTTTATCTAATAATGGGGTCATATTGATTTCTACTAATTTATCTAGGTCCGTGGTCACCTTTATCCCTAAATATGTAGCTACGGGGACAATTCTATTGTCTTGATGAATTGTATATTTATTTTGAACGATCTGGGTTTTGCCTTTATTAATTGAATATCCTGCAATCATGCCAAATTTCAAAGCCTCCTGCTCTATTTCAACTAGCGCCCTCCCTGGTTTTGGTGTTATAATGGCCACATCGTCTGCATAGGCGAATAGTTTGTACTCCCTCCCGTGCAATATCACTGGGTGGATACTCCTATTAGCCTCAAATTTTCTAAGCAGGGGATCTAAATATAAAGCAAACAGCAGTGGCGACGCTGGGCAGCCCTGCCTAGTCCCTCGTTTGATCTGAACTTCCTTCGTATAGTTTCTATTTATTCTTATCCTGGCTATTGGGTTTTCATAAAGAGCCTGAATTGCCTTAATGAATCCCTCTCCTATCCCGAACCATTTCATAACCCTCCATAAATAGTCCCACGAGACCCTGTCAAAAGCCTTCTCAGCGTCGAGAAATATGGCTGCGACAGGATCTCGCAGTACCTCAGCTGCATCCAGAATGGTTATCATCTGCCTAGTGTGATGTGTCGTGCCTTTTCCAGGAATGAATCCATGCTGTGCAATACTAACTAACCCTTCTATGATTTTACTAAGTCTTTGAGCTAATGATTTTGAGAAGATTTTTGTGTCTGCATTTAGGAGTGTGATTGGTCTGTAAGACCCTGGCTCCATTGGAGGCTTGTCTTTTTTGAGAATCACTATTATGTCTGCGCCTGCCCATGACCGTGGTATCGAGCACCCGTTTTGTGCCTGTCTAAAGGTTTCTAGCATATCCCCTCCCAGTTGCTCCCAAAAGATTTTATAAAATTCTGCCGGGATCTGATCTGGTCCTGTGGCTTTCCCCCCCGGTAGATGACTTACGGCCTCCCTGATCTCCTGTAGTGTTAGTGGTAGATCTAATTCTTCCTTGGCTGCAGTGTCTAATATATCATGGTGTATTCCCGCCAGATAGTCTGTGATTTCTCCATCCACGTTTCCTATACCTGAATCGTATAGGTTACCGTAGTAGCTTCTAAAAACCTCCTGTATCTCCTCTGGAGTGTCAACCACGTTGCCTAGCCTATCTTTAATTTCTTTTATATCCCCTGCTGACAAGTTTTGTCGAGTGCGTATTGCTAATAAGTGTCCCACCCTTTCATTAAACTCATAGCATTTTTCCCTCTTTGCTAAATAGTTCCCTGCCGCCTTCTGAGCCAGATTTATCCCTGCCTCTGCTTTATTTATTTCTATTTCTAGAAGTATTTCCTCCAGTGGGTCTCGCTTGTGGATTGCTGTGATTAATCTTTCTTCTAGAGCCTCCAGTTCTCTCATCCTTTCCTCTGACTTGATCCTCTCTTTCTTAGTTCTTTGCAATGTATAACTTAATGTTTCTCCCCTGATCCCAGCTTTGAATGCGTCCCAAATCATATTAGTAGTGGCTGTGTTCCTATTCTCCGCCCAATATTGTGGTATCCATTCCTGCATATGTCTTATATAGCCTGGATCGCTTAATAAACCTCTCTCAAATGTCCAAGTGCTATTTTTACCCACGCTCCTAATGGACATTGGAATACTCAGCACTAGTGGATTGTGATCCGAGACCACTCTCGGTAGTTTTATTAATTTAGCATCTTTTATGATCGATCTAGAAATGAAAAAGAAGTCTAGTCTGGCCACCATCTTATGCGGGGCTGAGTAAAATGTGCTCCCCGACCCAATTGGGTTGTTTTCCGCCCAGACGTCAACTAATGCATTGTGCCGCGCCATATAATGTATGGCCTTACACGTTTTTTTCTTTCTACCATTATACCCTCCCCTGTTCGACAGACTCATCCCATTTAGTCCATCAATGTTAAAATCCCCACAACAAATTATTGGTTCCACCCACAAGGCCAATTCTCCATCCAGCATTTCAAAAATATCTGGTTCATCCTCATTTGAGGCATAAACTGACACTATTGTGTAACAGCTCCCCTGTACATCCACCTCCACAATTACCCATCTTCCCTCCTGATCTTCTTTTTTCTTTTTAAGTTTTGCGACCCCTTTTTTAGCTAATATTGCCACTCCTCTTGTCTTTGTCTCTTGCTTTGAATGGGCAAGAATGTCAAACCCCATTTGTCCCAACAAGAAAATTTCTTTACCTGCAATATGTGTTTCCTGCAAGCATATTATCTCTGATCTAAGTGATCTCAGCAAAGCAGCGACTTTTTGTCTTTTATCCGCATTGTTCAACCCGCATACGTTCATGGAAATCACCCTTAACGCCATTTATAGATCACAACAATGTCCCTACTAAAATGACAAACTCTTCTACAGTGACATACTCTTTTAATATTTGCCAACCAAATATTTACTGATGTTCTTTCCTCTCCAGTATATTCTTTCCTCCCTTTTCTCGCTATTTGTGCTCTTATCCTACACCTTACAACCTTCCTTTTGCCCGCCCACCCTCCCAGCGCCCCACCCTCAAGACTCCCACCCTCAGGACTCCCACCCTCCCCCCCATCACCCCTTCCACAGGCAAATAGGTCACACATGACCTATATGTGGCTGCTATGTCCTGTAGAGTCGCTCCCCTCTCCCTCCCCGATTACATATCCTGTCTTCCTTGCCCCACACCCTGTGTTGCCAACCTGTCTTACCGCTACCATTTAGGCCTTTATCTGTTTCCCCCTCTTCCCTTATTTTTCTCAGTAAGCTCTGTTAAGTATTCCCCGGCCTTTACCTCTGAAAAAAACATTCTCACATAACCCCCCACGATGGTCTTCAATTTTGCAGGAAACATTAAATAAGCCTCCGCTCCTTGCTGTTGGAAAGGTGTTATTATCTGCCTAAGTCGCCACCGTCTCTCTACCGTTACGTGGCAGAAATCGGGGCGAGCAAAGAAAGTTACTCCCTGGGCTGTTTTCTTGGCATCTGGTCTAGCTTTTTCTATTATCTCTTGCCTTGCCAGGTAATTGCCGCAGAAGACCAACATGGCCCTAGGCTTATTATCCTGTCTCTCATCTTTCCTCTTTTTGATAACCAGTGGGAACCTGTGCGCACGTTGTACTTCTAGTTCCCATTGCCAAGGTACTTCAGGGAAGACCTCTTTCAACAATTTAATGACGAATCCCCTGGGATCCTGTCCCTCCACCCCTTCCTCCAGTCCAAGAAGTCTCACATTACTCCGTCTTTGCCGATTCTCGAAATCTTCGATTTTCCATTGCAGGTCCTCTGCCCTTTTAGTCTGTTCCATTTTAAATGCTTGCCAGTCAGTAATCTCGTCCTCAACTCTGCTAGTCCGTTCCTCAACAAGCCCCACTCTTTCTTCCACTTCCTGGTATTTTTTGTTCATTTTCCTGATTGAGGTTTGAATTTTCTTAGTGTCATGCCTGGCTCTTCTGCTCTCTGCCCTTGCCTCGGCCTGCATCTGTTTAAGAGTGTCAAACAACGTGTCCATCGTGACATTTTGTGAGAATTCCGGGACCCCTCCTCCGTCCGCCCCGCTTCCCCCTGTTGGGGTTTCTTGGAAGGCGCTTGCAGTACCTGGTGCTCCAGCTGCATCTTGAGAGATATTTATAGAGTGATTATCGAGGGTGTCGCCTAGCTCTTGGCCCTGATACTTTTTAGCGGCACTGCCATAGTCCCATAGCAATTTCCTGTTTGTACTAGATGCAGCTCTATCAATGCCTCTTTCTCTTCTTATCATAGTGCGCCTTTTTTTCCGCTGTGTATCTTTATTTATCTGACCGCTTGTCTTGGACCCTTCAGAATCAGACTCAGAACCTATTGAGAAGTCAGTAATGCTATCCTCCTCCTCATCTGTGCGCCGCGAGGAATCTGAGCCTTCAGTCCCAGTATAGAATTTTTCTGCCTCTGGGGTATGTATTCTCCTTCCTTTCCCACCTTTACCTCCTTTACCACCTTTAACAGCCCGACTTTCCACACTTCTCATACTTCCCCAGGTGGATTGCACTAGGGTATTGCTGTCCCCAGGCGTAGGCGCAATATCGATTTCTAGCAGCGCTTCCAGCATTTGCTCATTATTGTTAATGATATTTGGCAGATCTCCTACCTCCTCCGGCTCTGGTGTATCGGCATCTGCAGCAGCGTCTGTCACAGTGTCTGTTACCGCGTCTGCTACAGCGTCTGAATCCTCTGGCGCTGACACGGAAAGCTTCCCGCTGAATGCGGCCCCTTCCTGCGCGCACGCCTGAGACGCCTGAGACTCCGGTTGCTCGGCAACCACCGTGCTTGCGTCCTCGCGGTTACAGCGTTCAGCTTCCGCGTTCAGCTCTCCGCCCAGGGCCGGTGTGACTTCCGTGATGAGAATCGACGGCTGCATCCTGGCTGCAAAAGCCTCCGTGACTGTAGGCTGCCGACGATCTTTGCCAGGTACACTGTTTACTTGCTTCGTGACCCCGCTGTCCGATTGACGGCGCTTCTGCTGCTGTTGTTCCTTTGATACTGCGGCTCCCGCCTGGAGCGCACTCTTAGGTTCAGACTTTTCTTTTTCTTTTTCCTTGGCATGTTTTTCCGTCTTTTCTCCTTTCTTGGGCTGTGTTCTTTGGATGGCACCAGTTGCTGCAGCGGTCCTTCTGCTTGGCGCTGTTGATTTAGGGATCGCCCCTGTGCGCTGTGCCATCCCTTTCAGTATAGCAAAACCTTGGCGAATCGATCTCGTCAGTTTCACTTCAAGAAACCCCCGTAGGATTATCAGTACTTTCCTTAGTACTTCGGGTCTTTCCTTGCTTCTCTTACTGCTGCTAGTTATCAGGGAGAACAGCATATCTCTTCATCTCTTCATCTCCTCATCTCAGCAAGTCTTTCCGTACACGATGCAGGAGAGGGAGAGGGGGTAGGTGCGACTACCTCCTACAGCAGCCTAGCGGCCATCTTGCCAAAAAACGATATCAACTTAATTTCTTAATGTAGGTTCAGTGTGGGTCAAGAGCAGATCAAAGCTGTCCATAGTACGGCATTTGATTTGGAATTGGCATCACTGTTTTGGCTTTCTCTGAACAGTTGTATAGAGATTGAACACCATGCTGAATGTGAGTTTCCCACATATCTGTGGGTGAGTGTGAATGTCAACTGTAGTACGTGTAAAATTATAGTAGTTCATGCACCAATATGTGGGAAAAAGAAGCTTGGATGATGTCATCAGTGATGTCATCAATTATGTCATTTGAGATGTCATCAGTGATGTCATAAATGATGTAATAGAATTTTTTTTAGTACAAAATGTCACAGTTGTCACTGAGAAATTCACCTAACTGTAACGTTGATATAACCTTTGGTTTACTCAGTTAATATATAAATGTATATATGTCGCACAGGCCAAGGAGAGAGGCGGGACGTCACTTGGGTTATAGCAAATTCTTATTTAATTTTTAAAGCGATCATATATACATACATACATATATATATATATATATACATATATATATTCACTGAAAAAAACATAGGTTTCAGGCCTTATATAGTTAGGAATTAGCATTTAAAAAACCTTGCAAATTCACTGTAAAAACCATAGGTTTCAGGCCTTATATAGTTAGGAAGTAGCATTTAAAAAACCTTTGAAATTCACTCAAAAACTATAAGTTTTAGGGGTGTTATAGTTAGCTGGACATCTCACTCATACAAAACCATTGAAATTGCTCCTATATAGTTAGTTGTACTAACTATATTTCGCGCACCCGCAATCCACTGCTGATGATGTCACATATTACATCATTCATGACATGGTCAGTGACATCACTGATGACTTCTCAAATGACATCACTGATGACATCACTTATGACATCATCCAGTGAATGTGGTTTGCTTCGTTATTTAAATATGCATTATATATATCGCAATTTACATTGAGGAATGAGTGGATATATAAAAATAAATATTTGGATGGAGGATTTAGTAGAAGTGTAATTGACTGTTTACTTTAACAATGTATAGTGTCTCACCAAATATAGTGGCTAGTGACTAAACTGTGTGAATATCTGTATCACTTTGTCAGTTGTTGTGTAAACTGGTTCTCCATTTGCTTACCAGATATGTGAAAGTGTATTTTAGTTATTAATTAGTTAACTGAGTATTTGTATGGGAGAGTGAATGTGTGTGTGGTTCGGTAGGGGGTGTGTGACTGCCCAAAGATGTGTGAATAGTTGATTCAGTAGATATATGAAGTTAAAACTACATATTCAAACATTTGGCAGTGTATGTGACAGTATAAGTATACATAAGACTCAATGATTGTGTGAGTGACTGTATACTTGTAATAATGATTTTATAATACACTAATTATGACTTACTATGAAGTGGTGTTTGTATAAGTGTGTAGCTAAGTAAGTATGTAAGTATGATCCATTGTTTGCATAAGTGAGTAGGATAACTTCATATGTGAATAGGTTGTGTGCTGGTGTGTAATGTCGATATAGGTGTATAAGTATTTTTGATAGTGTTCTATTGTTCATTGACAGCATGTATGAGTGAATCTACAGGTAAGTGATTAGATGTGTGTATACATCTAGGAATCACTGAGTGGGTTTTTAGATACTTGTATTGCTGTGTCAATGGATTCAAATATGATACTGTGTTTTTTACAAAGAGTGATGAAAGATTTTACTAGAGAAGGAAAAGTTGTATATGATTGTCACGTGGATGATGTCATCAGTAATGTCATCAGTGATGTCATTTGAGATGTCATCAGTGATGTCACTGACCATGTCATGAATGATGTAATATATGACATCATCTGCAGTGGATTGCGGGTGCGCGAAATATAGTTAGTACAACTAACTATATAGGAGCAATTTCAATGGTTTTGTATGAGTGAAATGTCCAGCTAACTATAACACCCCTAAAACTTATAGGGGCATATTACCAAGCAATAGCGATAATTATCGCTATTGCTTGGTTAGAGACAAAATTTTACCGCTGAGCTGCGCCGATTTTTACCGCAGATAAACCTTGGTATTACCAAGGTTTATCGCAAATGCGATAAAAAACGGCCGCAATGCATGAATATCGCTGAAAAGTCCGTGATATTCATGCATTACCGAGCTAATGCTCTTAGCCATGTTATCCACCTCCCATTGGATAACATGGCTAAGAACTGCTCAGGGCAGGTGTTAGCTTTTGGAGATATTCGCGCTTAGCGCGAATATCTCCAAATGTTGGTAATAGGAGATAGCGATGTTAGCGACTGTTTCCAGTCGCTAACATCTTGGCACGCCCACTTTGCATGTCATTAGTGATAAATATCACTGACATGCAAAGTGGGGCCCAAGATGGTTGCTATCTCCTACTAGCTGTCGCTAACTGGTGTTAGCGACAGCTAGGTAATAGGGAGATAATTTTATCTCCGCTTTTTTTGCTTTTAAAGCCAAAAAAGCGGAGATAAACCCCCTTGATAATATGCCCCATAGTTTTTTAAGTGAATTTCAAAGGTTTTTTAAATGCTAATTCCTAACTATATAAGGCCTAAAACCTATGGTTTTTTCAGTGAATTTGCAAGGTTTTTTAAATGCTAATTCCTAACTATATAAGGCCTGAAACCTATGGTTTTTTCAGTGAATTTCAAAGGTTTTTTAAATCCTAATTCCTAACTATATAAGGCCTGAAACCTATGTTTTTTTCAGTGAATTTCAAAGGTTTTTTTAAATGCTAATTCCTAACTATATAAGACCTGAAAGCCCACCAGGAATCTCCAGTATGGGCCAGGGGACTGCATTGCAGAGAGGTGTAGTGAAGCCACGCCCCTTTTTACACCTCTCTGCAACGCAGCCCCCGTGCATGTTTGAAGAGGGGGAACTAATTCCCCTTGCATACTGGGGGCCCCTTGGGGCCAACTAGCCTACCTGGAACCTCCAGTATGCGCCAGGGGGCTGCATTGCAGAGGTGTAAGGAGGCTATGCCCCTTGTTACACCTCTCTGCAATGCAGCCCCCTGGTGCGTTTGCAGATGGGGAACTAATTCCCCTTGCATACTGGGGGTCCCTGGGGGCCAACTAGCCCACCAGGAGCCTCCAGTATACGCCAGGGGGCTGCATTGCAGAGAGGTGTAATGAGGCCACGCCCTTTTTTACACCTCTCTGCAACGCAGCCCCCGTGCATGTTTGAAGAGGGGGAACTAATCCCCCTTGCATACTGGGGGTCCCTGGGGGCCAACTAGCCCACCTGGAACCTCCAGTATGCGCCAGGGGGCTGCATTGCACAGAGGTGTAATGAGGCTATGCCCCTTTTTACACCTCTCTGCAACGCAGGCCACTGGCGTGTCTGCAGAGGGGGGACTAATTCCCCTTGCATACTGGGGGTCCCTGGGTCATATCTGCCCAAACGCCGATATTCCGAACGATTGAAAATGACTTTTCTTGAGAAACATTTGGATTTGGATTATCATGTCCGATACTTTGGAATTTTTGAAAGACTGACTTTGAGGATGCTATAAATTACTCAAGTCTGCCCGAATTGTGTGGGTAAAATTGATACCTAGTCACTTTGAATAAGAATGAATTTGCGTCTCGTCTAACATTTGGAAGAAATATCTAGTTATATGACAACAGGATACCGACATAACTTGAAGTAAATAAGAACGCCCTGAAGAAGTTCTGTTGTACAGAGCGAAACGCGTCGGCTGGCTGTGGTACATAAACTTAAGAAAAATAAAAGCATTTGAATATACACCAAGATTCAGCGCTTCAATAAGGACTCTAAGTGATATGATTTGGTTGGATTTATTGTGCAAGTGGTGCTGTGCCAAACTTTGGAATATTCTCCACTACTCTCTACTACTTACTTTCAACTACTCCACTACTCTCTAATACTCACTCTCTACTACTCATTCTCTACTACTCTACTACTCTCTACTACTCTCTCTCTACTACTCACTCCCTACTACTCACTATCTACTACTCTCTACTACTCACTCTCTACTACTCTCTACTCTCTACTACTCACTCGCTACTACTCTCTCTCTACTACTCACTCTTTACTACTCACTCTCTACTACTCTCTACTACTCACTCTCTACTTCTCACTCTCTACTACTCTCTACTACTCACTCTCTACTACTCTCTCTCTACTACTCTATACTACTCACTCTCTACTACTCTCTACTACTCACTCTAGTATTCATTCTACTACTCTCTACTACTCACTCTCTGCTACTCTCTGCTACTCTCTCTACTGCTCTCTACTACTCACTCTCTACTCTCTATTACTCACTCTCTACTCTCTACCTCGCTACCTCTCTCTACTTCTCTCTCTACTAGTCTCTACCTCTCTACCTCTACCTCCCTACCTCTGCCTCTCTACCTCTACCTCTCTACCTCTACACCTCTACCTCTCTCTACACGCACACATATACACATATATATATGCATATATATGCATATGCATTTATTATATATGTATGTGTATATATATAAACATACATATATAAACATATATAATCTACATATCTATATAAATACAAATATAAATGCATGCATACATATACATATATATATACATATGCATGTTATTTACATGAAAGTTTTAAAAACACTAATAAGTGCAAAGCTAAAAAGCCACCTCATTACAAACAGAATGGCTTTAACTTAAACGAGGGCGAGATCTATTGCATTTTCAATGCTTGTTTACTTTGGTTCCATCAAGAAGGCATTCAGATGTGTCACACATTTGTCATAAATTCCGAATGTTAGCACTCTAGTTGCTCATTAGATCACTGTAGTAAAGCTATTGCTCACCGGGGAAGTCTGCTGCTGGTATTCAAAGTGCATGTTTCAGTCTACATGTCAGAATTTTTTTAATGAAATAGAAGAGGATTTGAGAAGTCACTCAAAATGGGCCCTCATTTTTCTTTCTGAAGCACTAATCATACTTTCTATGGCAAAATGAACCCCCTCATTTTGTTCCTTTTTAAATTAAATGTTTTCAGACTTACCACTTCATTCCAACCAAGATGGCTTCTGGTGTGCCATACTTTTGTCATAAGTAAGACTGTTAGCGCTCTAGTTGTTCTTTAGAACACTCTGGGACATTCTGTCATTGGGCTATACTTGGGCTACATCTGGGTGATATTTGGGCTACATTTGGGCTCTTTTGTCTCTGGTGGCCATCTTGGGAGACTGCATGTCAGAATTTTTTAATGAAATAGAAGAGGATTTGAGAAGTCACTCAAAATGTGCCCTAATTTTTCTTTCTGCAGCACTAATCATACTTTCTATGGCAAAATATACCCCCTCATTTTGTTCCTTTTTAAATTAAATGTTTTAAGAGTTACCACTTTATTCCAATCAAGATGGCTTCAGGTGTGCCATACCTTTGTAATAAGTAGGACTGTTAGCGCTCTAGTTGCTCTTTAGAACACTCTAGGAGACTGCAGTAGAACACAAAGGAATCAACTGACAGTCTCTGTCCTTGTTGGATGTTTATGTTTTACTGGGAATAACAGACTTCATTCTCACATGACTGAGAAAGATAATGTGAATTTACAGAAAATACAGTTTAGCTTATAGATCCCCTTCCAAACCACCGTGGGAAAAGCATGAGATAATAGTTTTCTTTCAAACATGATTCATGATATCCCAGCAGAAGGCTTTTTCACATGGTAAAATCACCTTAGAACACACCACAATTCCTAAAAGGAGTATGGTACCATCAACATATGATTTATAATGTAACTATTAAATACAATGCTTTTCAATGAGGTGCTATCATGTATATTGGTCCCAAGATGGCTGCCAACACTTCTTGGATGAAGTGCTGACAAGCCAATCAGATCTCCCGGTGAGATGTGTGGTTAGGCTCTGCCCAGATATATATGTGTTTTTGAAGTTAATTTTCATAAAAACCACTGGAGCAATTTTCACCAAATATAGAAAAGGCACTTCTGCGTACCAGTCCCTACAATTTTGCAAAGTTTGGTGTAATTCCATTCAGCGGTTCGGGCTGTAGCCGTGTCTATTCGTCCTATGGAAATTAACATGGGGAAAACACGTTTTGGGACCCCCCTTTTTTCTCGGCCCTCGCATAACGTATCCCCCCGAAACTTCCAGGGAAGGAGCGGAGCGGAGCTGGCCTAAATTTTGGAAAATTACACACAAATTCCTCAACCGGCACCAAAGTTATTCCCAATAGAATGTTGCGGATTTCCTACGGCAACTAGGTCCTAACTATATATACCTACGGCTATCACCAGTAGGTAATACATATATATATATATATATATATATATATATATATATATATATATATATATATATATGAAACAATCTCCGTTTTCTCTCGCCTGGAGCCCAGTCACGGATACCGACGGCGCAGAAATAGAGAGGAGACCCAAGTGCAGGTGAGCAAGTTTATTCAGTCGTGGAGAAGGCGCACCTCGGCATAACGTTTCGGCCTTCACAGAGGCCTTGGTCACATGACGCATGCAAGAGAGGAAGCAACATTTAAAGTGCTAGTGCAAGTAATCTTGTTATGTCATTGGTTGAATATGGACACATGAGGTTGTCATCAATGATAGACATAGAAGACAGATTTAAGCATAACTGCCTCGCATCTCGGGATAATCCCTTAAGTGCAAATAGGCAATGTGCAAAATAGCAATGTGCAAAATACAGCGAATAAAAGATTAGTACAAATCTTGGTATCGACATATTATTAAAATCAGAGTACATAAACATAATAAATATACACTAATAATTAATATATTTACACAATCCTAAAATGTCGATATATACACAGGTTACAATTAACATTAAGCCGTGATTGCTTGAATGCAATTCACAATCCCATATAGTCGCAACCACCTTTACTCAAAAATTATTTTACACATGCTAAAAGTCTATCTATGTCATTGAGGTTGGCTAGGGAGGAGATAGTTTTTGCTTAATTTAAATACATTATCGCAGCCTCCCCCACCTCTAACACGAATATACATAACATTGAATTATACACTAGCTAAAGTGATTAAAAAGTGATATGTGCAAAGATATATTTTTTCTCTTTTTTTACCCTTGAAACCATTTTCAATAAAACTTTGTTTTCCTCTTATTAATTATATAATTCAACAGAATAATTTCATCACTCCTGAATGCTATATACTCACATAGCCCAAGCCTGGACTATGCTACAATAGATGGTCAGTAGTCATGCTGGACATTTTCGGGACTTGGATTTACTTGAACAACATTTTTACCCAGCCCGAATGACTTGTCAGGACAACATTGCTGTCTAGTGTATCAGATCTACAAGATACCCGACCAGGAAGTGCCACCTAATAATGTACCAGATTCAGAGAGCAGAACCCCAAAAGGGATGAATATCAATCAGAGACAGGTATAAAAATCTTCCGTGGAGTTTAATCCCCCCGGGGCTCTACTGTCCATTTCCAATATATACCTAGTCTCCAATCTTCTTAGGGCACCCTCTCTGTTCCCTCCTCTTCTCAGTGGGCCTACATCATCAATAGCAAAATACCTCAGCAGGGTGCTGTCGTTGTTATGGCACTCTTTGAAATGGCGCGCTACTGGGTAGGCCGGGTCACTGGTGTTGATGGCCCTTATGTGCTGAAGTATCCTTTTGTGCACCTGAAGCTTGGTGCTCCCTATATATCGCAGGGCACAGGGACACTCCAGCACATATACCACAAATTCACTTTTACAAGTCAATTGTTTCTTGATTTTACGAGCAACAGGAGAAAATGCGACCTCATATTCTGTTTTATTAAGCCCATGCTGACAGGCTTTGCAGGTAGAGCATTTCCTAAAGCCCTTGCTCTTATCCAACCAGTTACTGCGTGTTACAATTTCTGGACTAGATTTAACAAGGGCATCCTGCATTGAATATGCCTTTCTATAGGTGATACACGATTTAGCTGGAAGTTTCTCACCTATGATTGGGTCACTTTTAATTAAATCCCAGTGCTTAGTGATAATCCTCCTAAGCGCACCGTGTTGCCTGTTGTAAGGCCAGATCAGCCTGACCGATTGATCTAGAGAGATATCAGGCCCAGAGGTGTCTTTACGTTGGAGAGACTCACTCCGTGATATGGTATTTGCTTTGGCAATCGCTTTGTCAATTTGGATAGCCTTGTACCCTCTAGCCAGGAATCTAATTTTACTAGCCTCCTGTGCCTGGAGGCATTGGGCATTCGTACTGCTCAATCGTCTAATACGCAACATCTCCCCATAGGGGATGCTGCGTATGAGATGGGAAGGATGGTGGCTGCTGGCATGGAGTACTGTGTTGCCAGATGTAGGCTTCCTGTATAATCTGGTCTCCAGTTTGTCCTGATCAGTCAAAATTGTCATGTCCAGAAAATGCACCTGTACTTGACTTATATCTGAGGTGAATGAAAGATTATAGTCATTACAGTTCAATGTCTCAATAAAATGCTCAGCTTCAAGACGTGTGCCCCTCCAAATAAAGAACACATCGTCTATATAACGATACCAGCGCACAATAGACCGCATTGCTGTGGCAGAGTGCTTGCCATAGAGGACCTGTCTCTCCCAGTAACCCATATGCAGACAGGCGTAGCTGGGAGAGAAACAGGCCCCCATGGCAACACCCCTGACCTGCTGATAGTATCTGTTGTTGAACATAAAGAAATTGTGATGTAAACAGAATGAAATCATAGATAACAACATACGATTATGCTCAACCATCATGACCTGTCTCTGACCCAAATAAAATTCAATGGCCCGTAGGCCATCCTTGTGATTTATGCTCGTGTACAAAGATGTCACGTCTAACGTGATCAAAAACCAATCAGGATCCCACTCTATGTCCTCAATTTTACGCAAAAAATCAGTGGAATCCTGAACAAATGAGGGTAACCCTTGTACATGTTCTTGCAGAAACGAATCTACATAAATAGTTGTCTTTTCCAACAATCCCCCGCATGCTGCAATGATCGGTCTCCCCGGGGGATTGTCTGGATTCTTATGCACCTTAGGGATCAGGTACAGGACTGGCATAATCGGATTGTTGTTTTTCAAGTATTTCATTTCATCCAAACTTATCAGGCCGTAGGACCTCCACCCCAACAATAGCGTGTAGAAGTCCCCCTGGGCTTTCCTAACCAGGCTGATGTCACTATGTTTATAGCAATCTGAGTTGTTAAGTTGGGAGAATGCTTCATTCAAATATAGTTGTCGCGGCCATAACACTATATTGCCCCCCTTATCAGATTGTCTGACAATAATATTTTGGTTTTGTTGGATTTTCTTGATAAGTTTCAAATATTGATCATTCTGTGCATATTTCCTCTTTTTGGTTCCGAGCATTTTAGAGTACAGCACCTTAATTTCCTTGGAAGTTGCATCATGGAAAATGTCAATGTTGTCATATAACATACAGGAGTATAAGTTGAGCGAGGTTTGAATGATGTTAGGCCCCCTATGTTATTGGTAGTCTGTTCCAATGTGGCTTGGGACATTGATTGTTCCAATCTGAGAGTTTCCATGTCCTGCAGACACGGGGCATCGCAAGCCTGGAGCCCCTGATTGCCCACATCCGTCCGCACCGGTATTTTGCGTGTTTTGCTGCCTGTGAAGTGCTTCTGCAATTTCAATTTGCAGATGAATTTATATAAATCTATCCTGATGTCTGCATAATTGAAATCACTGGGAGGGCAAAACGTGAGACCCATGGATAAAATGCGTAATTCAGACTGACTAAACACAATGTCCGTAAGATTGATAACAGAAAGGGCATTACCTGTTGTCACCAATGGATCGCTCACTTCCTGTTCCATTTCCTGGTGTTTCTCTTCTTTTTTTGCTGACTTTTGTCTTGCGTTTGCTTTTCGGCGTTGGTAGCGCTTTGCATTGCGGATTTTGTTCCTACAGGTATTTGGGTTCTCGGACGCAAAGTCTCGCGTCTGTCTTTCCGTAGGCATTCGAGCTCCTCCGCCAACGTGAGTCTGGTAAACCCCAATTGAGTGGTCGTTTGAGAGTTGTTAGAGTCAGAGTCACTATTTACACTGGAGCTTAGATTGGATTCCGAGGTGTTATCTGGCACAGTTGCCTCTGCTCCTGATACCAAAGTAGAGCGGCAAGAGGCGGATGCTGGCTTGAATCTTCTATTGGCTTTAATAGCTTCATATTTTTTGGCAAAAGTAAAAATTCGCCCCTCAGCATAGTCCGCTTTATCTCTTTGGAATTTATAGGCTTTCCTCTTACTGATTGTATCCTCTTCCTTTTGGATTCTTGCCATCATATCACCTCGTAATTTGATACATTCTGTCATTAGCTCACCACATGACGATTCAATCTCCATATTGAGTTCTTCTATTTGCGCCTGTGCTTTCCGACGGTCACTCTCAGCATAGCGTACTAATAACTGTACCAAACCACGTGCGTGCTCGAGATTCCACTCCGCCCACTCCCTGAGCATTTCTGGGTCAGGATCCTCATAACTGGGGGCCAGCATCACTCGCAACCCCCGCGGTATTCTGTTGACCTCTAGGTAGCGGCTCAGGGAGCGGTGTTCCCACCATTTCGATAGTTCGCACCTCATGAGTTTTTCCAGCCTTTTGAACTTCTCAGGGGTGCTGATCATTCCACTCACAGGTGCATCCTGTACTACTGCTGAACCAGATGGCTCCCCAGCCGGGGAGTCATCGAACGCATTCAGGGCTATCAATTCCCTTGCTTTAATTGCTTCTGCCGACATGCTGCCTTCCTTCGGTTTCCTCACGCTAAATGCGTGCACACTGTCAAAAAGCGGTACTGACAAATGCACGCCGCAAGATGACTGGGCACAGACTTTCCTTACCGGCGCTGTCTGGAAATCCGACTTCAGAACCGTGGCCCGACTCCAGGTATCCCCGGGGAAAACAAAGCCCCCTCCGTGACCCTCGTCAGGTCCGTGTTGCTGTCGGCGTCTTCAGTGTCCGGGGGCTGGAGCAGTTTCTCCTCAACCGGAGATAATAGACGACTTCCGGGTTACCAGAGGTCTTGGCTTCCTATTGCTCTGCCACTTACAAGGAAAGGGGTCATCAACAAAAACCAGCGAAGCACATTGCCAGTTAGTAGAGATGAAACAATCTCAGTTTTCTATCGCCTGGAGCCCAGTCACGGATACCGACGGCGCAGAAATAGAGAGGAGACCCAAGTGCAGGTGAGCAAGTTTATTCAGTCGTGGAGAAGGCGAACCTCGGCATAACGTTTCGGCCTTCACAGAGGCCTTGGTCACATGACGCATGCAAGAGAGGAAGCAACATTTAAAGTGCTAGTGCAAGTAATCTTGTTATGTCATTGGTTGAATATGGACACATGAGGTTGTCATCAATGATAGACATAGAAGACAGATTTAAGCATAAGTGCCTAAATATATATATATATATATATATATATATATATATATATATATATATATATATATATATGCACAGCATAATACAGATGAAAATGCACTCACACACATAATTGCAGCAGAAAAGATTTATTAGGTAGCAATGCTGTCAATTTCGGTTGACACAATACATCATCATCATTTATCTTTATTTTAGTTAAATTTGGTTAAAAACCATTACCATAAAAGCAATGTCAAAAAGTAACAGTATATATTAAAACCCAAAATCAATTTGGTACCTTAGAAAAGCGTGGTCCGATAAGTAGCAACAGAAAACATTATTTAAACATAGGACCATTAGGGTGCCCTGTACAGTTTTGCTCCTCTGCTACAAATTGATAGAATTAGGATAAAACATAGGATACACAACAATGTAAAAAATATAATAAATACAAATCGTTCAATGCATTTAAAAAAGTAAAAAATTGCTACTACAATCATATTCTCAACTTTAAGATCGAGCATATGAACATGCATTATAGTTAATATATTGTACAGCTCTCATGCTGGCTCATTCTGATACTCAGCACCTCTAGGCGGCATAGACTTCTGACTAGATCCGCTACGCGAACTAGAGCCCATATCATTCCTAGATATATTCATTACAAGGGTATTATACCAAGATGCTTTAGGTTAATTTAGAAACAGATTGATGGATAATAGCCAGTCTCCCAATGAATCAAGGGGACCCCTGAATAATGTTATAGGTGGAGATGCAGGGGAAAGGGTCAATATAATGAAACAACAAAAATCTCCACCTGTACTCAGTCAACAAGTGCTTATAAAGTCACATTAAATACAACCTCCCTCCCAGGAGAAAGGAGATCAACAGACCAAGATAGGATATAAGTTTGCTACTCACTGGGAGATATAGCAACACTGTACCCAGTAGGACTTTCTAGTCTCCTGTTTTCTGTCCTACCCAGGCCTATAAGTCTTCGCCTGTTATCATTTTCAAGATTTTTACTAAATTTGAATGAATGGATCCTCTAGGATCAGGACAAATGTGATTGAATGAGTATGAGTTGGAGTGAATGTATGAATGAGTGTTTTGCGTGGGGATACATCATTTTCTAATTGTAATTTTTGCTGTTACCACATTCACTGAAATTCATGAATTGTTTATTGATGAATATTGATTAAAACCTATTCATGGACTTATATCCTATCTTGGTCTGTTGATCTAATTTCTCCTAGGAGGGAGGTTGTATTTAATGTGACTTTATAAGCACTTGTTGACTGAGTACAGGTGGAGATTTTTGTTGTTTCATTATAATGGCCAGTCTCCTCACCTAATCAGTCGCTTCCTCCTTATGCCAACATACAACCCAGAAACTTGGCAACTGCACAGACTATCACTTGTCTGGTATAGGATCTGAGTATGCGAAGGGCATCACCGGAGTCACATGTCCTAGCTGCTTGCATAATGGTGTAAGCCACTCTGCTCTAGGACAAGAGTAGCTGGGGTAAAAAAAGAAAACGTGTGCTGGAGATTCTGAACCGGTAGTACACAAAGGCCAGAACCCTGATGTCACTCTGGGGTTGCATCATGAACTAGTAAGTACATTAAGGGGGAGCGTGCTGAACCTAAACTGCATGTATAATTTCCTGTCCGAAGAGGCCTGGATAGTATCTAGGTAGGGTTCAAAGAGGGAAAAGGATCTGTAAAATCCAAGCTTAACCGGCCCTCGTTTGACTTGGTTTTTGCTGTCTGGGTGACTCAGCTCCAATATTGCAATTTAATTTGATCTTTACTGGGGTAGGAGTCTGGATACCTATTTGCCCACTGCTCCTCTAGCCCTTTATTGGCAAATAGAAGTTTGATGTTCTTCAACCAACCTCGCCTTTTCTGCCTATCTAGGGAGATAACCTCATCTAGGTCCCTAGCGTAGGAGGTTAACTCTCGGGTGGACCAGATACTCCGCCAACATGACAGTGGAGGTAACATAGACTTATCGGCAATCTTTTTCTTGCCCAAATCAAGCCTTAAGTATGTAAAGGTGTACTCATGGGAAGCTGGACTATACCCCTCAGGAATTTCTTCTCAGCTCTGACGAGATTGTCCATCCTTTCGAAACCCTACAGCACTGCTGTAGATTCATATATCTGTAGGGGCACCACAACTTGTTTACTATAGGAACATGTCTGTTCTTTACTCAGTACCCCAGCTATTAGCCTCAAAGTAGATTTGGCTACTTGAGGATTTCAGGACATGCTATTGGCTATGGTGATTCCCAAATAATCAAAGGTGTTGACTGTCTCCAACAAGGTACCACCCAGAGCAGTTCTATCCTTTTTTTACTTATGACGATTTATTGCAAAAAAATGCTGTTTTAGAGTTGTTGATATTTAGGCCACTCATCCAGCAGAAAGCATTGACTGCCTTATGCCAATGACCTTGTTGTCATGTATTATAAATCAGTGGTTCTTCAATGGAAACTATCAGCACTTAGTGAGTACTGTATTGATAATAAACTCACAATAGTTGTGGAAACGACAACTGTTTTGAGACATTTGAATATCAATTAGCCACCGAAGGATTTGACTGTTTCAAAGCAACACTACGGATACCAGAATCCTCTTGAATTAATTAAAATGCATTTGCTAAACCCACCAGAGGGCATAAATTGCAAATAAAAATGTGCTTTGAAAGTGAATTTTGTTTGTTATCAGCCGCCTATGATTAAGGGGCGAGGGGGCTCTGAAACGGGTAAGGCCAAATCAATTCAAGATGAAATTTGCCAGCTCTCCTGTATCATTAACTCGGAACAATTACCTGCAGTGGACTGCTTCTTCGTGCACAGGACACTCTTTGGAACACACATATATATATATATATATATATATATATATATATATATATATATATATATATATATATATATATATATATATATATATATATATATATATATATATATATATATATATATATATATATATATATAAATATATATACACACATTATTCGTGTAATCAAAGTTTGTTTTGTTCAGAATTGAGATGGCTTGACTTTGGGCCTCAATTGAAAATGAAGAATACGTTTTTTAACCTTGTAGTAGGCTAGTTCTTTCCTTTTGCAGGTGTGTTATTTTACTTTTCGTTAGCTAGAGAAAGACTCATTGTTGGTATTGGACAACTAATAAGGAGGTCTGCAGGGAGGAATCTGGCACCAAACTCAGAGAAATAATGGTCAAAGGAGGCCTTCTGTTTATCATGTACCAGGATGGTGGGAAACTCAAAGTTTCGCTTTGCTGTCCCAATTTCCAAGAGATTGGAATTTAAGGGAGTGTACTCATCGCTTTCGCATTTAGCAATTTAGTTGGTTACTGGTGGTTTAAGGAGAGATAAGGATTTTTCTGAAGCTACTGTTATTTTAATTGGTGCTTCCATGGTTAGACAGACTTTCCTTAACTCTGAGATGGAACAGATGTCTCTCTTGATGGGCTTTTCCCGAAGTGTAAAGTTTTATGCAGAACATTCCTCCTATTTCTCGGAACTTCGACCAAAGTTCGATTCATGCTGACACTTTCCATGCTCCCTCAATAGATATCCCTTTTTGCAAATCTGTCCTCTATCTATGTTTATGTCAGAAAGGAGAAGTTTTCTTTATGGCACATCTATGTGTGGCAGTTTGCATTAGATTTTGTTGTTGCTGTTCCCACTCTGTTCTTCATTTTATTACACCTTAACTTGTTGAGACACTTCAGCCTGTAAACTATATTATTGTATCTAGTGAATTTACTTTATTCTGTTTATATAATGGGTAGATAAATATTCAAAATAAACCCATTTAATCCTAACTATTGATTCCTGGTCTTTATTGTGGAGTTATATTGACTCCACAAGATTGAAATATATTTCTGATGTTTGGTCCCTTCAAGTCAACTAACAAAAGTCTATACGACAAACAGGGAAATATCTTTGATGATTTTACAAAAAGATTAAGGTGTAAGTATCAATGCGCCATCATGCATTACACTCCTGCTTACCCACATCTTTAATCCACACGCATTTCAACCTTGATCGAGAACATACACGATGTACGTCCTCAAACCTTGCAACTTTTCTTGAAATAAAAAATAACAAACAGATATAATGAGCGCAGTAACTACCTCAGCCAAGCAGAATATTTGCTTGACTGGCACAAACTGCTAATGATTGATACATTATATGTTTGGTGTAGCAGAAGGAGGTGGTGCAAGGGTTTTTTCTCAGAGACTCATAAAAGGACAGGTCTTAATGGCTCTATTGCCCTCCTCCAGTCATGTGTTAACAGCTCTTATTTTCCCTATTCTTTATTATGTGACCTCATCTTTGCCTCTAGCACATAATGGCATGGTAGAAATTAACAGCGTGAAAAGTAACAACCAAGGCACTTAAAATACAGACTATTTCTGTTTCAATAAAGTAAACAAAAAGAAGTAGGTCTAGATTCAATTTTTATTGCTTGCTAAATAAAAGGGTTCACATACAAATAGCTAATACAGATCATGTAATGTTAAGGGAAGAGATTTCACATTAAATAATCAGCAAAATTACAACAAAAAACATCCAATACACAATTAAAACAATATTATATATAAAAACATATTTAAAAGTGGCATCAAAAAATTAATTCTCTAATTTTTTGATGCCACTTTTAAATATGTCACTTAAGGTAAAAAAGGTTGTGCTTTCAATGGTGTGCAAGGTCCAGGGAAGGGAGGCTAGCCCTCTAGGGATGCCATCTAGCCTATATTACTATTACGGGCAGTATTCTAATGTGTAAACCAGGACAAAAATAGGAAAAAGAAATAAGAGATTGTATTTCTCTTTCCTACGACAGGATTATGAGTGATTTGCCTAGGTTGGCTTTGTGTCTATGACATACTAAACAAACAAGCATTTGCAATGCAATCGGTCTAGCCTTTGGGACCTTATATGTATTTAGCTACGCAGTACATTAGCCTGGGTGCTGAAACATCTACTGTTCTTTAACATAGAGGGAAAGTAAGCAACAAACTGCGTGACATGGCAGGTATAGGAACACACAGAGAGAAATATTACCTTTCAGCTGGAAATGGTATAGTCCAAAGCTTTGTTTTTAATATAAAATCAGGGCCTTCGATGGTCATATCACTGAAAATACAAGATTTGAAAAAAATATTATTGTCTATGGGTGCCAGTGGAAGACAATTTCCATGGACTGGAATCTAGAGAATGCTAAAGGGATTCTAGTATTTTACTGACCTCTGCTTTTCGTTTTCTATCAAGAAAGTTAAATACATGCAGTTGCCAAAAAAATGTAAAAAAGAAAGTTCTTCAACAGAAAGCAACTCTGGTATTTTACTGACCTGTACTGGTCGTTTTCTATCAAGAAAGTTCAATACAGGCAGTTGAACAAGCAGATAGCAATTCTGGTATTTTACTGACCTCTGCTGGTTGTTTTCTATCAAGACAGTTGACTAGAGGAAGTTGAACAGAAAATAAAGTCCCTAAGCGGAAGCAGACAAGTCCTAGGTCTGATCTCCAGAGCCCACAAAGTACATACACATATAAGTATATACTAAAGTGTATACAAGAGGTCTCGAATGCTCAACCTAAAAAACAATGAATTGGAATACTTACAAAAGTAATTACCAGAGACTGAAATTATTTCAAGCATTCCAACTTTTTCTTCTTCTCAGTGAAACTCCTTACGTGGAACAGAATTATTAGACTCTGGATCCATGTTGTTCACTGGGTCATACAACAAAATATGCACTTCCAGGTTCTCTTGTGTTTCATTGAGAAGAACATACTATGGCATATCTGGACTGTTCCTATCTGAGCAGGGCCAAGACTGGTTTACACAAGGTTGGCCCCTGAGAGTAGAGGCACAGTGAAAACAAAACATGGATAGAATTCTGCCCAGTTAGTGACCAGTGGCTAAGATGAATTCAAGCATTCCTCCTTATCACTTCTTAGAAGATAAAAATGATAAAAGTTATATCCTGACATTCATTTAAAAAAAGCCAGGGTGCAACATAAAATCAAGGGTAAAACTGAAGACCATAAAGGTTAATTATATTCATTTGCCAGCAAACTAGAAGACTGAATTGTTTCTCTGTTGAGTATTTGACACCAGTTCACATGCTTCATACAATAAGTCATGTATTGCACAATTTCAGTCAATAATTAATTTATAGGGGGCGTGGCTTGGTCGGCCGATACGGCGGACGCAGCTTGAATAAGCTCTGCGCATCCGCCTCTATAATGTGTCGTATATCCTGCATATATTGTCTCGGTGCAGCCCATCCGAGGACCAGAGAACTTCCTATTCGGTGGATGCGCCCGATGTGGTGCCGAAATTTGATCGCCGGCGGCCGATTGGGCGAGATTGCCGGAGCTGCCTGGGGTGCAATGTGAAATGGGCCTAGTGCCGCTGGCCTGCCTCTGGCCCTCCGAGGGCACACGGCCGAGGCCGGATTGGAGACTGGGCCTTGAGGTGAGGAGTTTGGTGGTGCAGGGGGGCCAGGAAAAACCGTGGTGGGTATACTTGCTTTCCCGCCTCCACCGAGGCCCGTTGTGTGGGGTTCGCTCAGGCTGGGGTTCGACCAGTTGAGGGTGACCGCTCTGGGCCTCCGGTGCTGGGGGGCGTGGCGTGGCATGCCGTGGGGCCTTTCCGGCAGCTTGGCTGAGCTCTTCCCTGGGCGTCGCACACCGGGAACCGGCATTGAGACACCACTGCCCGGCCACAAAGGAGCATGGCTGCATGTGCCCGATGCCTGGAGACACAATGCACCATCCTTGGCTGAACGTGATGTAGCAGGCATGGGGCCAACGCTCCGGCCCCTGCTACGTCCCCAGAGGCACATGTAACATCCTCCTGGTGCCTCCTACAGATCATCGCGTTTGGTTCCGGGCCCTGCTTGCCCCACCATGAGCATCTCCCTGCTGATATGGCGCCACGCTACTGGGGCTGAGGTGCAGGGGTATACCTTGGAGTCGCCCAGCTGGAAGGCAGGACGCGTGTCCATAAGGTGCACTACAGGCTAATGGGATCCACAGTGTGCCTGACTCCTGCCCAAATTGTGAAGGCCGCCCTGCAGAGTAGGACTGGCTCGCGGTGCTCTCCTTGGTGCCCCCAGAGTGGTGAATTGGCTCTATTGTGACCCCAGAAGCCAAACCAATCTTGAATAGTGATCCAACAAAGTGACTGAAGTGATTGGTTGTGATGATGAAGGATAAGCCTGGTGCCGCAGGTTCAAAGCAAAGTACCTTGGACCAATACGCCATGATGGTGAGTGGTGGTTCCAGGCATGGCCCCTCACCAGATAATGCAGCTCTGTTAGCGGCCATCACAGAGGCAAGGGACACGCTGGAGGCGAAGATTGGCGCAGTGGGCACCGAAGTCTCTTTCCTACGTTAAGACCTGAAGAAAGCTGTGGACCATATCACAGAAGCAGGGACATGGGTGTTCTCTGTGAAAGATAATGTGTCGACCCTCCAGCAGTGCATCAATAAATTGATGCCCATTTCCAAGAGCTAGGGACCTGGGTTGAGGATGCAGAAAGTTGCGCAAGGCACAATAATCTACGCTTTGTTGGGTTTCCGGAAAGATGCAAGGGTAACTCCATGAGCCGCTTCCATGAGCCTTCCATGAGCCGCTTCCTTAACTCGTTGCTGCCTGCGGAAATGCTCTCCGCGTGCTCTGTGGTCGAGAGGGCCCACCGGGCACTCACAAGGAAACTACCTCCTGGGGAAAATCCACTGCCGGTTATCGCCAAGCTGCCCAACTACGCGGATAGAGATGCTGTGTTGCTGTTCACTTGGTCGCACAGAGATAAACATATTTTTGACTCAGGGCCCATAATGATCTTCCCCGATTACACCCGTTTAGTGCAGCAGCAAAGGCAGTCCTTCACAGCAGCAAAAAAGAGGCTACAAGACCTTAATATCTCATATATGCTGCTTTAGCTTGCCAGGCTCCGTGTTGTATATCACTCTAAGACTCACTTCTTTGACTCGCCTAAAGCAGTCTTTGCCTGGTCTGATGAGCGGGCACATCTAAAACCTCATTCCCCGCCACCGTTAGAGTTCGACTCTTTCGGGGGCTAGCAAACGAATAGACCGCATAGGACGAAATCCAAACCACGACATTGTTCTGGTTCTACACGACAATCCTCCAGCCCTGAGCCTGCATCTTGATTAATCTACAGTCTGCTTGGCTTCCACTTGATAGTGTTTGACTTATTGCAGTTTGGAACTATCCTGTCTACTATGCCACAATTAGAGGTTGACACCGTACACTTTGGCTGACCTGACCCGGACACTTATACCTCATTGTTAATGTTATATGGGAATGTTTGGATTCATTGGAGGGGAGCCCTGGGTTCTGCATTTTGAGTCCTGGTTTGTTCCTTACCGCAAGATATGCTCTGATTTCTCGGTAGTATCGGTGGAGGGGGCATGGGGGCTGTTTTCTGGATTTAGAGTTCTGTTGTTTCCAGGTTTCTTCACGCACGCAGACGCATATCTCACTCTACATTAGGCAGGTCAGCTTATTTGTCCTAAACTCCACATATGGCCACCCAGCTGACTGTCTCCCATGTGGGTGATATAACGGTAGTAACATGGAATGTCCGGGGGCTATTTAACAAAATAAAAAGAGGGGCTGTTCTGCGACAGGCAAAACGCTATGGAGCAAACATTCTCCTCCTACAGGATACTTACTTATTGGGTAATAAGGTTCCATGCTTAGCCAGGTTCGGTTATCACCAGGTGTATCATGTGGGATTCACGAGGGGTTCTCGAGGAACAGCCATTCTCATTCACCGCTGTGTTCCATACATCCATATTAAACACTGGGTGGATCCCGAGGGGCGATATGTCCTTTTGTCGGGCACACTCTACGGAGAAACACCTCACCTTGGCAGCATATATGCACCCCTACCTTTGGGTAACACGTTTGTGGAAAGCATTACTTGTCAGTGTGGCGAACTCCCAGAAGGCCTATCCCTTCTGGGAGGCGACTGGAATGACACTATGACACCGCTCAATAGGAGACCCGGATGAGGTGTGGGTTTTCCTCTGCAACCTCTAAGTTTCCGTTACTTGCTGGGGCATTGGGATGGGCAGACATATGGCGAGAATACCATCCCACTGAACCAAGTTATACAAGCACGTCTACGATTCATGGCTCCATGTCTCATCTAGTATACATATTTAGACCACAAAACTACATCCATAAGTTTTCCCAGGTCTCCCATCTTCCTAGAGGGTTGTATGACCATTCCCTGGTCATGGTGACACTTCAGTTGCACTTTCAGAAGCCCTCTTCAGATGACGAATGTCCCCATGGCACCTCTGAGATCCTGATATCAAGAGGTCCTAAGCACGGCATTTCAGGAATATCTCACTATGAACACTGATTCAGCTCCGTCCAAAGAGGCCCTCTGGGAAGCATGTAATACTACACTTAGAGGGGTGGATATTAGTTACAGGGCACATGACAAACGTAAACGCACCACACAGAGGGCAGAGCTGGAAACCCAATACGCACCCCTAGAAGTGCAATACACGTTGGATCCCAGTCCCACCCTTCACCATAACCTATCCCTCTCACAACAGCTGCACCAACACCAACACCTTATGGGTGAGGCGAAAGATATCTGGTTGGTGTCCCAATACCGAATATACCAGTGGGGGGACAAATCAAGAAAATCCTACATAGACACTGTCAGACAGGGAGTGGCCAAGCCATAGTCCCAACCATTAGAGGTGGTGATGGTGTCCCCTGCCGAAGTCGTTTGCACTACATTTCTCCACACTATACGCACAACGGGAACAGCTTTCGGAGGACCTCATAGCAGAATTCCTTCAAGATATTCCCCCCCAGAGATTGACAGATCAGATGCGAGACCACTTGGATTCCCCCATTACCGTGGTCGATCTAACAGCGGCACTAACTACAACGCGTCTCGGCCAGGCCCCTGGTCCTAATGAGTTCCCCATAGTATTTATTTACTCTCATATGTTTACGTTGGGCCCACATTTATTAGACCCAATACACAAGGCCCTTGATAGGCAACTGTTACACCGGGACTGGCGCCAAGCGGAGATAGTCCTCTTCTTAAAGCCTGGTCGCCGTCCAGAAGATCCATCCTCATACCGTCCTACCTCCCTAATTAATTTTGAATCCAAACTTCTGAGGAAAGTTCTAGCAGATTGCCTGCGGACCTGCATTCAAGATCTGATCCACTTGGATCAATCTGATTTCATGGCACACCGAGCCACCTGCCATAACATTCACCGGGTCCACAATGCTATGGCATTGGCCCCAGAGCTAGGACGCCCTGTAGCCATACTCCTCGCCGATATAGACAAGGACTTTTACTCACTGAACTGGGAGTATTTATTCCAGCTTCTGGAGGCTAGTAACTTCGGCCCACGTTTTGTGGCATACGTACGCCTGCTTTATACGGAACCAATGGCCTCAGTGCGTATCGCCGGTCATCGCTCTCCCTTATTTCCCATCACCCACGGCACACAACAGGGCTGCCCCCTGTCTCCGCTCCTATTTGCCTTGCCGGTAGAACCCCTAGTGATATGTAACCCTGTGCGTAGTTTGAGTAGTAGTGCCACGCGTAGCTACGCGAAGTGCACTTCGCACTACACAAGGTATGTGTAGCTACACGAACTGCGTAGTGTTATGTTATGTTATGTTAAAATTTTACTTCTATAGCGCACGGCTACTCCAAAGGAGTGTCCCGGCGCTTTATCGAGGCAGCTCAGTATAAAAAACATAACACCATAAGACAAACACCGAACCTGGGGGAAAGAAAAAGACATCCTAAAGGTTAAAAAGCCAGGTCTTAAGGCTCTTCCTAAACAGGAGCAGGTTAGAGGAGGACCGCAAGGCCAGAGGCAGGGTGTTCCACAGCTGAGGGGCCCTCAAACTAAAGGAGCGCCCCCCGGTACGTGCCTTCCTCACTCGAGGGATCACAGCTAGAAACAAAGATTCTGACTGCAGCGATCTAGCCGGGCGGTAGAGAGCGAGCCTGCGCTGTAGGTACTTTGCTCCGGCGCCGAATAGCGCTTTATGCGCCAAGGTCAATACTTTGAACATGATCCGCTTCCGGATGGGCAGCCAATGAAGCGACTGCACCAAACCGGAAGCTCTCACTCGCCTATGGAGGCCAAAAATGGCGCGGGCCGCGGAATTCTGCACAACATGCAGCCGCTGAACAAGATAGTCCGGAAGACTTACATGCAGGACGTTCGCATAGTCCAGTCTGGAGCCAATTAAGGCTTGCACAACGATCTTTCTATGCTCTTCTGTGAGCAAAGGCAGGAACTTCCGGAGCATCTTGAGTATGCCAAAGCAGGTGCCCGTCAGGCCAAGAATATGTGATCTCAACGTCAGATTATTATCAATCTTCACTCCCAGATTTTTTGCCACCAGCGATGCCTGGGCAGGGGGACACATATCCATGGGCCACCAGGCCCGCCAATCGGGGTCAAAGGAACAACCGAAGAACAACACCTCCGATTTGTTGGAATTGGCTTTGAGGCTGTTCAGCTGAAACCAGCTGAAGACCATCTCCAGGCAGCCCCGGATATTCTCTCCATCAAAAGCCTGATCTTTCCCACACGTGAAGAGCAATTGTGTGTCATCTGCGTAGGACACGATCTGGGCCCCAAAGGACTCCACCAGTGCCGCCAACGGTGTCATAAAGATGTTAAAAAGAGTCGGGCTCAACACAGAGCCCTGCGGAACACCGACTCCCAATGGCGGCATCTCGGCGGAGTTCGGGGAGGCCCAGACCGTTTGTCGGCGGCCCTCGAGAAAAGATGTAAACCAGTTGAGCACCGTCCCCCTCAGACCAATGTCATGAAGTCTGGAGAGGAGTGCCTCATGGGGGACGGTATCAAAGGCCGCCGACAGATCAAGCATGACTAGCATGGCCCTGCCTCCAGGATCCAGTGTCTCCCTAATAATCTCTCTAGTGCAGTAGGGAAAATGCTGTTCGCACTGATTGCACAGTGCTGGATGCTTGTACGCACTGTGCAATCATTGCAAACGGCATCTTGCACAGTGCAAGCGGTCGTTTTCTGCCGCTCGAGTACATTTGTACTCAAACAAAAGCTTTCTGAACGCTGACTCGGAGTTTCTCATCGCGAGCGGTCGCAAGCATACGCTCGCGATCGGCAACTTGATGTTGCTGATCGCGAACAAGGAAAAAGTCTTGCCGGGATGTTGATTTTGCTTGCTCGCGGGCGCCAACTTGACGTTGAGAACCGCGAGCAAGCAACAAATACACATAATACTACGCTTTTTTGCACTGGACTATGTGCAATTCACGTAGTGCGTAGTAGCACAAACTACGCACGCTCCACGAGCGTAGCGTAGTCCTACGCCCAGAGTTAGTGATATGGGTACGCCAAGATCCAGTTCTCTGAGGTTTTGACTGGCCAAGCTCACAAATGGATCGTTTAGTATTAAATGCAGACAATGCCTTATTTTTCATTACAGATCCATGGATTTCGGGCCCACATATTTTGCAGATTCTTTGAGTCTTTGGCCAAACAACCAGCCTTCATACCTACCATTCCAAGTCAGTGTTGTTCCCAGGTGGCAGACAGCAGGGTAGAGGTACATGGGCATCCCAGCTCAAACACGCTAGTTTCCAATATTTGGGTGTATATTTATTTATTTATTTTGCAATTTATATTGCGCGACTAAACCCGAAGGTGTCAAGGCGCCTAACAAAAAGGATCAAAAAGGCAGAACACAACTACAGGTAAGCCTGCACAAAGAGACGAGTTTTCAGGGCAGTTCTAAATGATTGTAAAGTGGGAAGGGACCTTAATTCCACTGGGAGGGCATTCCACCACTTTGGGGCCAGATTGGAAAAGGCTTTACTACCCCATCTAGTTTTCCGGATGCGTGGAACTGAGAGAAGCAGTCGGTTGGAAGAACGAAGGTTCCTACCTGGACTATAGCGAGACAAGATGGATCCAATTTCTGCTTTTTGCTAGGGCCTTATAGACCATACACAAGGTCTTAAAGAGTTTACGGTCCTCAACAGGAAGCCAGTGAAGCTGCTTCCTGGCAGAGGTAGCCGAGGCATACCGGGGTAGATCCAGGACAAATCTGGCCGCTGTGTTCTGGACCACCTGCAAGCGCTGCAGCAGACTTTTATTCAGTCCCGCATACAGCGCATTGCAGTAGTCCAGACGGGAGCCAAGGAGAGCAACAGCGAGTTGTTTCCTTGCCTGCTGTGAAAGGTAGTGCCTAATTTTCCTTAGTATGCGGATGATACCCCAACAGGTTGATACAGTCCTGTTAACCTGTTGGCACATACTGAGGATGGGATCGATCATAACCCCCGGATTTTTGGCTGAGGAGGTAGGATCAGGACAGACTCCAAATGAATCTGGTCACCACTCCGCTGACCATATCTCCTCTTTTCCTCCAAACACCATCACCTCAGTCTTCTCCCCATTCAGTTTCAATGAGTTGTGAATCATCCATTGGCCGACTGCCTCCTTACAAGATCTAAAATTGGAGGCAGTCGACGTAACTGACTGGGAGAGAGAGACGAGGATCTGCGTGTCATCCGCATAGGAACCTACCTCCATCCCAAAAGATCGAATTAGTCTGGCAAGGGGGGTCACATAAATGTTAAAAAGGGTCGGGCTTAACGCCGACCCCTGCGGGACCCCACATTGCACAGACAGGGATGGAGATAGAAATTTACCCAGCATCACCCTTTGCTCTCTGTGATCGAGGAAAGAGGTTAGGAGCCCCAGGGCCGCCCCCTGAACCCCAATCTCCTTCAGGCGAGATGTTAAAACCGAGGGAGAAAGGGTATCGAAGGCAGCCGTGAGGTCTAAAAGGATCAGGAGGGAGGTCTGTCCCCCATCCACACGCGTGCGGATATTATCAAGCACTATGGTGAGGGCAGACTCGGTGCTGTGTTCCCTCCTGAAACCATGCTGGGAAAGATCCAAACAGCCCGAACTCTCCACGAAGGTAGCAAGATGTTTATTTAAATGAGCTTCTAACATCTTCGCGGGAGCCGGGAGCAGTGAGATGGGGCGAAAGTTTTTTAATACCCCGGGGTCAAGAGAATATTTCTTGAGCAAAGGTTTTACTACAGCATTTTTCCACTGCTGGGGAAAAATGCCATCCCTCATCACCCTATTCATGATGTCAACAAGAGGGGGTAAGAGGGATTCTCTACACTGCTTGAGGATCTTTAGCGGGCAGACATCTAGCGGGGAGCCGGATTTAGTTTTATTGAGAAGAATCTCTAAATCCTGTAGAGAGAGGGGAGGAAAGGATACCAAGTCTCCCGACAGGGGTCTCTCCGCGAGAGCAGGGACTAGGTCAGCGGGAGCTGGGGGCTCGGTATGAAGAGATCTCTGCGACTCCAAGGCGATGTAAATGTCCGATATTTTAGACTGAAAAACGGAAGCTATACTATCGCAGAGCTCCTGAGATGCAATTACTGGGCCCGGGGTCTGAAGGGTTGTAAGAGAGTCCACTATCCTAAAGAGCTCTTTAGGAGAAGAAAGTGAGGTTGTAAGGGCCGTGAAGTATTCTTGTTTGGTCCTAATAACTTCCAATTTGTATTTCTTTATCAAGATCTTGTGGGCTTCCTTGTCCTTTTGGTCCCAGCTAGAATGCCATAAGCGCTCCTGTCTCCTGGCTTCCTGTCTGAGGAGTCTTAAATGCTCTGAGAACCACGGGGCTGAAGGTCTTTTCCTGGCTGAGTAACATGGCCGAATGGGAGCCAGTTCATCCAAGGCCTCCTTAATGGTCTTTTCATATAGTGAGACCGCCAACTGAATATTATTCTCCTGGGATGTGGACAAACTAAGTGTCCAAGGGTTAAAGGAACTATCCGTGATGTTTTTAAAATTCCTACGTAATTCCGTCGTACTCGGAATTTTCCTAAAGATGTCTTGGGTCAGATAAGCCAGATTGAAGGGAACCGCCAGATGATCTGACCAGGAAAGGAAGAAGGGATCCATTACCGTCAGCCTCTGGTCATTAGAAAAAATCCCATCGAGCGTATGCCCCGCTCGGTGGGTGGGCCCTTTCACCAATTGGGTGAGTCCACAGGCTGACATAACTTCCAACAGAGAAAGAGTGTCGTGAATCTCCGACATCTCTAAATGAAAATTAAAGTCTCCTAGAATAGTAAGATTTTCGCGGCCAAAATAAAGTTCAAGAACATGAAGCAGCTTCTGACCAAAGTCTGCTCTGGGACCAGGCGGGCGATAGACCAGAATCCCGTTGAATGCAGGATTATGGGAGTCAGTCAGGGAGAAATATAACGCTTGAAAAGCATCCTTGGGATCAGAGAGAGGTATCATATGACAGTGAAAACTATCTTTATACAGGATGGCCAGCCCGCCTCCTACGCGGCCCATTCTGTCCTGACGTGCCAGGCAGTACCCTTCAGGGACCGCTTCGACAAGGTCAGGATCTGAAGAGTCTTTTGCCCACGTTTCAGTAACAAAGGCCCATGACGGTCTCCTCTCAAGTACCAACTCCTTGAAGACAATGTTATTTTTGATAAGTGAGCAAGCGTTGATAAGAATACAATTTTCACTCAACGCACTTGATTCCGACTCAACATGGGACTCTATGGGATAGGAAGAGGAGGGTAAATTAGAGCCCCCGGGACCTACCTGAAAGCAGCCGCACCCTGTAGGAAATAGAAGATCGTCAGGGGAGCTTTTGTGAGAGCATGACAATGCAAGAGGTTTAAGCCTCAGTATCTCCTGTAGTGAATATTTCAGTGTCGAAGGGCCAGCCTTATCGTGACCAGCGTCCGACCGTCCCGCCCGTCCTCAGCGCGGACGGGCGCAGACGGGCTGGACTCTGGCGTGACTCCGGCGTTACTGCGGCGCACACGCTGTGCGCCATGCGGTCTGGTTAATGTAGGGCTCTAGCGAGTCCACCTGACTGCTAGAGCGCAAAGTGTTGCAGCGCTTCCCTAGCACCCACCCAAGATGGCGCCCACCAATTTGAAAGCGCGAGGGTCCGACCCGCAAAATTAGCGGTGAATGGCACAATTATAATGCGGCAGTGCGAAGGGGGATTAAAAACAGGGGAGAACTGTGCTCTAAAGTAACAGCAGAATAAAAGGACAAAAACGGGTAAATTAAAAGCGCTAACGCGTCTAAATGCGAGCGCAGTGCAGTTGTGATGAGCCAACCCCAAGACGTCCTGGATATGCAATATTATCCCTCTCCTTGTTCGGCTTCGTGATGAGACGTCCATATGGTCTTCCCTACCTCTCTCACTGTATGGGCGTTCAGCGATTTTTAAACTGGTTGCTCTTCCCAGAGTGCTTTACCAACTCCAAAACGCAAATAAATATTATACTTAATAAATTCTTATGGGGCAGGGGAGCGGTTAGAGTTGCACTACAGACAGTGAACAATCTACATATTGCGGAGGTATCGCCGCTGTCTGGGTATACTCGTATTACGTGGCCTTTCACCTCCTGGTCATTAATCTTTGGTGGTATAACACACCCTCTGTCCCGACGTTTGCCCTAGAAAACACAGCTATGGAAGGAATTCCTCTCCTACGACTGTTATACTGTGCGCAGAAACTTGATTCTCTACCCCACACCAGCAGAACGACAATACGGCTGTGGAGATATACGGTTCGGTGAATGGGTTGGCATGGGCGATTGACCCAGACAACGTCATTGTGGCAGGGTACCTACCTGCACCAGGTGACAATATTGAAGGGGTTCCGTCCGTGGGATCAGATTGGCATCTCCACACTAGGGGATATCATGCAGGGTACCATGTTAAAATCCTTTCAGCAACTACTGGAAGAGTTTTATCTTCATAAGACCCAGTTCTATAGGGATCTCCAACAGCACCACGCTCTCACTCTAGTGCTTCAGCAATTAGATGACCTCCCTGAATTCCACCCGCTAGAGGGCCACCTCCATATGGGCGACATGGGTGCATACAAAATTAGGCAGATTTACCAAACACTGACAACGCACTCCACCACGACTCTCCATAAGACTAAGAAGGCAAGGCAAGATGATATCCCAGAATTGACAGATGACGATTGGGCAGAGGCTATAGCTAGTCCTAGGGGTGCCGCGGTGTCTCTAGATACCATCTTATTCAATTTAAATATGTCCATTGGGTATATTATACACACCTTCGTCTCAGAAGGATGGGAGTCATTGCATCCCTTCAATGCCTATATTGTGTTAGGGAGGAGGGGTAATATTTCCTTATAGTGTGGAGTTGCTCTGCAATACAACCCTTCTGGTGCAGAGTTTTAACCTGCTTCAAAGAGGTGTTGTCCTGGGATTTCCCACTTGATCCTCGACTATTCCTCCTTCATAGTACAGATGATATAGGGTTAACCGTTACAAACAACACTTACTCTTCCTTGCGCTTACAATCGCCAATTGCAATATTGCTCAGCTATGGAAAGGGACATCCCCACTGACAATGGGAAAATGGCAAAAGGCGCTTGACACCTGCATGGGTGCAGAAATAGCAGTCTTCCAAGCATGGGGTTGCCCACAAAAGCACAGGAAAATGTGGTCACGATGGGCTACCTACAGGGGCATAGATCTTCCTCCTCTTTCCTTGCAAACCCCTTAAACAGCAGTTTCCTCGGGATGTTAATGGCATATTATACAACACTGTGTTTTCCTTTTTTCAACATGCATATGTATCTAAAAATACTTGCCAATGTGGGTGGGGTGGAACAGTCTGCGTAAAGTTTTCGTTTTCACATTTGTTATGTACACAAAATGTACCCAATGATTATTCCTTTTTTTGTAATATGTCATCATTCTGTATGGAAATGGTGTATGTTAGGCAATCGCCTGCGAGGTACTTGAAAAATTCAATAAAATATTGTAGTATCTAAGTCAGGAACACAGGAAACGCTGTTGTTGAAGTTGTGGTTTATTACAGCATACAGTGAATACAGCGACACAAGAGGACACCAGGCTTCAACTGACAAATCTTAACATTCTACTCAATAGCCCTAGAATCCTCATTGTGGAGAGTTCTATCTACAGGTGCCAGTGAGGCACAGCACAGAACACTACAAATATGTTTTCAAAAAGAAATGTAATGTCTCGTAAGTGCATGTGGAGTGTCTGTTTACATACCACAAAGCAAAGCAGATCTTTGTTGAATGGACATAGGCGTGTGCAATCTTAAAAGAGAGTATGCTTCAAACTTTGGAAGAATTTATCTCCAAAGATAAATTTCAATCTAGAGACATCATAACTAATTTTTAATAAGTGAGTGAACTGAAATAAATTATTCTTTGATCTTCAGAAGAAATCAAAGGCATCCTTGAGGTCACCATTCCTGTGCTTCACTGTGCTGGTTCATGGCTCGAATGCCCAAAGGAGGTAGTGCCCTCACTTAGGCCACACACCTCAGGAGCATGAATGCGAGGTTCAAAGTGCAAGGGGAAGGCGCCTGGGTCTTACACTGTGCATAGGCTGGTAGCCATTGATGACAGGAATCAATTCATTCCACTCATCTCTAAAAATGAAGAACAGACTTGCACCTCACCCACCATCCCTAGAGTATAATAGCCAACTTTATATTATAAATTTTCAGGATACTTTACCAGTCGCGATTTAACCAAGATGTTGATAATGGGATTAGCAAAAATCACTGAGTGCATTATTGGTTTTTCATCCCACAACACCCTTTCCTAAATCAGGCACCTAATCTATTTAGGAAAGAAAACTATGGTACATTAGGAAACCTATGGTACTTGAAACTAGCAGTTCTGCGTTCCAATCAAGGTTCTGCTATTTCACCAAATAGTTTCATAGTGGGTGTATTACGTTCTCCCCAGGCCTGTATCCACTTTTTTTGTTTAGTTTATTGTCATCAAGGCCATTATCTGAATTGAAAGATTTAGGCTGAGTGCCTGCTCGTTCATGGTTGTTTCATTCTCACTTTTTATATTCTTCCATTTAATTATCATTAAATGTAAATATTTTGCTAAAGTTACCTGTGTTGATCCCAGTCAGGGCTGGAAGTACTCCATCACAGTTTCCTCATTAACAAAGTGGTATTTCCCAGTGCCACAGCTGGAACAGCCTATTAGATTTGGTAACTCTGAGCTTCACAGTTATTTTACATCCCTTTTTTATTCCCTACATCGGTTCTTTGGCAAACAGAAATGAAGTCACTTGGCATCCTATGCAAAAGTCCATCATCAGGGGAAATTAAATGATTCAGCATGGAGTAACTCAATAACATCGTGCGTCCATCACACGTAGCGATGGACGCACCATGTTATTGGGTTACTCCATGCTGAATCATTTAATTTCCCCAGATGAAGGACTTTTGTCGAAATGCATTGGGTGATGTGATCGGTTTAAGATGAATTGAATATATTGTATCTGAAAATGATACTTGGATCAAATCTATCATGATGCTATGAACTTTGAAAACATGTGAAAAATAACATGGAATAAATCATTGTGATAATTAAGGATATCACTGAGTGAACTATACTTACTGAATTAATTTCTTTCAAAACGTTTTGTTCGTTTCTATTGGTTGTGCCTAGAGAGTCGAATCTTACTTTAGGTGTCGCAGACTGCATTCCTCCAGATGAGGCCTTCAGGCACCCAACAGCACCTTCATGAATGCGAGATCACTATCACCCCATACACAAAAGACTTAGGGGCAGATGTATCAAGCGTTTTTTTGTCACAAACGCTGCGAATCGCAAAATAGCAGCGTTTGCGAAAAAAAACAGGAAATGCGATGTATGAAAAAAATTGCATCGCAAACTTTACGATTCCTTAATTTTGCGCTTCCATTTAAGGAATCGCAAAAAGCAATTTCTTAAATGGTATGTAAGAAACAAGAAAGTTTTGCTAATTCACACTAAGAAATCGCAAATTACCACCAACTTGTAGTTGGTGGTAATTTACGAATTCTTTTACAAATGCACTTTTTGCAATTTGTAAAGGTGGCATGTGATGCTCATGCATGCCCTTAGGGCATGTATGTACGCCATATGTGCACACATGTCAATTTCAGGGGTGCAGCAGGGTGTCCTTAAGACACCCTTGAAATTATTCTCAATTAGCGATTAGCAAATTGCGAATCGCAAATTGAGAATATTTTCCCATTCCTTACTATGGGCCTCCTGGCCCATAGAAATGAATGGGAAATTATTCCTTAATTGTGATTAGAAATTTGCCAATTGCAATTAAGGACTTTTAAGAAATCGCAAAAAAATAGCGAATTTCTACATACATACCATTTTGCAATTCTCAAATAGCGATTCCTTAAAAATCGCTATTTGAGAATCGCAAAAGGGTATCTTGATACATCTGGCCCTATGACACCAGAAGCTGGTGGTCTTCCAAACTGGAGAAATGTTTTTCTTCAGGTGAAGGTGTGAGCTTCAGTTTCTTCAGGCATCCAGTCGTGGGTGCACACAAGGCACAACAAGACCCCTTGGATCCAGTTACGATCAGTGATGGCTGCCACAAACAAAGGGTGGTGAGGAAGGTGGAGGGATCGCCGGAGGTGAAGCGCATGGGGGGAAGTGTGCTGGGGTGTTAGTAATAATGTATTTTTAAAACATACCTGAAGCAGCCGGCCGCCTCCCGCATCACACTTCCTGCCCTCTTCCTGGTCCCTCCAGCCCCTGGGACAGCCTCCCATTCTATCCTTGTGCTGCTCTCATGCTATATCAGCAGCAAAGGGATTGGCCAGAGCGGGCTGAAAAGACACTCCGCTGAGTTCAGGGAGTTTGTGGGGTTTCTCCAGCCTGGCTGTTCAATGCAGCCAGGCTGGAGAAACCTAAATGTGCATGTGTGTTTGGTTGGCCTGAGAAAGCTGGCCAAACACAAATACTCCAACAAAATAGAAGGGGGTTCCGAAAGTTTTTTTTTTGGATAAAGGCAGGTCAAAACGGGGTAAATCAGCAAAAAAGAATCAGCAAAACCCTGCCACGGATATATACTGGGGTCCTACCAGAGGATCCCTAAATATGGGTGACGCCAAATAGTATCAGAGCCAGATACACATAAAGACTATTTGAGAATTTCTTTATTTGTCATTTATTAATTTATAGCGGATTTTCTTTGCATTTCAACATTATACGTTTAGGGTGAAAAAACATTACATAGGTTTAAAATATATACATTTACAAAAGGATAAGATGTCCCGCACACACCACTCACAACAACATTCACTTCCCACTATTTCACATTCAAGATATCTACTCGCATTCATACATCACATTTACAAAAAGTACAACCGTGCCTGAGCGTGCAGTCAGGATGAACAATATTGCACTGACAAAGGGACAGAGAGGGGCAGAACAAATATGGAAAAGGTAATCAGAAACAGATGGAATTCTGCCACCAGCAGGAACTACACCAACAAGCGTTTTGGTGTAAGGCCCGGGGGGCCGCACCTTCGTCAGGGCGAGGGAGTACCACAGCGTGAGGGACAAGACAACTGAAAATACATAAATATATACAAATGTATAAAAAGACAACTACAACATGCATGATTTTTTATTTTTCATAATCTAAATTATCTATTCAGTCAATATGTGTTATGGCTCCGGTTACTAAGGTCACTCCAATGGACACAAATTCCATGATTACTTAGAAAATTAATTTCACAACAGCAAGCTCAGGGGGCAGGAAACCACCAAATTACCCATACTACCTCACGTTCTAGAGTGCCTCACAACATTCATTCATTAATTTTTATCGGGTCTATTAGTTTCAGAAGGAATACTCCTGAGGGTCTCGTTCCGTTTTATATGAAAAAAACAGCCGTACTAGGTGGTCCTTCTACAGTCACCACCTCTCCAAGAAAAGAGAGGGGCGTCAGTTTATGCATAATCCATATATCTGGTCCCCCAGGCGGTGATAAACAGGGGAGGCAAACAGTGCCACTCACCACGAATATTGGTTACTGATCCCCCAGGGGTGATAAACAGTGGAAGCAAACAGTACCACTCACCATGAATATAGGTTACTGATCCCTACCGGTCCCGCAGAGTAGGGAGGGATGCTGGAAGGTGGGCTCAATGTTTCTATCAGGATACTCCCCTCCTCTATATATGGGCAGGGGGGTAGACCAAACAGGGGGAAAAAGATATCATATTGCTTTTCATTTCCCCTTATCCCCGACAACCAGGATGGTTACAATCAAGCTCAAATTCATAGAGTACCTGTAAAAGGTCTAGGGGAGAGCAGGTCCCAGCTTTCACACGACGATCTGTTTGGGCTTTCAGGAGTCCACCCTGTGGGATTCTGTCAATAAGCCTGCCTAAGGTCAGAAAGAATGTAGAAAGAAAACGTTACCTATCATCATCAAGTGCTAATTTCCCTGATTTTTAGATGTTCAAGTCCAAACTGGAAACCTCAGGTTGGGGGGGCTTAGATAATATCGTTTTGGATTCCTATTCGACAACATGCTCAGGGGCCAATTCCTTTAAAGGTAGGGGTTAGGTTCAAAACTGCCCAGAGGGCATGTCGGGGTAATTGGGATAACGGATAGAATGTTTTCCGAGATCTTAGTCGTATCTAGAGGTTCTATCTATCCTCAAATGTAATGATCTTTAATATCAGAGAGGGCCAGCACTCTACCTCTAGGAAGACGGCAGTTGCGAATGAGCAGCGCGGTAACAGGTCCAGCATGTCCGGCCAACTCGTTGCAGGGGAAATTTCTTCTTCAAAATAGGGCAGATCTGCAAGCAGAATGATGTAGGTTGAAAGGCTGCCTCATATCGACCAGTCTCGAGGTGGATATGGGTGCCATAACGACCTGCTGGGGCTCAAAGCAAATATGGGGAGAGCGAGAAGTCGTATCGCTCAGCAGGGGCTCAGCGCAATAGTTGGAAGTGCGAAGTAACTTACCGGGCTTATCGGGATACTCCCCTCCTCTATATATGGAAGAATTCGAGAGAATAAACATTTACAATGAAATGGCCCCCTTCCATGAAAATGTCCAAATATGGTCACACTTCATTGACGACATTTTTCATATGGAAGGGGGACCATGATTCTCTCAATGAATTCATCTTATGGCTCAATTCAGCCGACCCGAATCTCCAGTTTACCATCCATTCGAGCAATGTCAAAATTGAGTTTCTTGACATCTGGGTAGAAACATTGAGCCCACCTTCCAGCATCCCTCCCTACTCTGCGGGACCGGTAGGAATCAGTAACCTATATTCGTGGTGAGTGGTACTGTTTGCTTCCACTGTTTATCACCCCCTGGGGGATCAGTAACCTATATTCGTGGTGAGGGGCACTGTTTGCCTCCGCTGTTTATCACCGCCTGGGGGACCAGATATATGGATTATGCATAAACTGACGCTTCTCTCTTTTCTTGGAGAGGCGGTGACTTTAGAAGGACCCCCTAGTACGACTGTTTTTTTTTTTTAAAACGGAACGAGACCCTCAGGAGTATTCCTTCTGAAACTAATAGACCCGATAAAAATGAATGAATGAATGTTGTGAGGCACTCTAGAACGTGAGGTAGTATGGGTAATTTGGTGGTTTCCTGCCCCCTAAGCTTGCTGTTGTGAAATTAATTTTCTACGTACTCATGGAATTTGTGTCCATTGGAGTGACCTTAGGAACTGGAGCCATAATACATATTGACTGAATAGATAATTTAGATTATGAAAAATGAAAAATCATGCATATTGTGGTTGTCTTTTTATACATTTGTATATATTTATGTATATTCAGTTGTCTTGTCCCTCACGCTGTGGTACTCCATCGCCCTGACGAAGGTGCGGCCCCCCGGGCCTTACACCGAAACGCGCGTTGGCGTAGTTCCTGCTGGTGGCAGGATTCCATCTGTTTCTAATTACCTTTTCCATCTTTGTTCTGCCCTTCTCTGTCCCTTTGTCAGTGCAATATTGTTCATCCTGATTGCACGCTCAGGCACGGTTGTAATTTTTGTAAATGTGATGTATGATTGCGAGTAGATATCTTGAATGTGAAATAGTGGGAAGTGAATGTTGTTGTGAGTGGTGTGTACGGGACGTCTTATCCTTTTGTAAATGTATATATTTTAAACCTATGTAATGTTTTTTCACCCTAAACGCATAATGTTGAAATGCAAAGAAAATCCGCTATAAATTAATAAATGACTAATAAAGAAACTCTAAAATAGTCCTTACGTGTATCTGGCTCTGATACTATTTGGCGTCACCCACTGTATATTTAGGGATCCTCTGGTAGGACCCCAGTATATATCCGTGGCAGGGTTTTGCTGATTCTTTTTTGCCGCAAACACAAATACTCACCAAGGGAGTGCACATAGCACTTCTCCTCCAACACTCACATGCCCCGCCCTGCTCTGCCCCTCCCTGCACAAGCTGGCTTAGAGGCAAAAAGTTTAAAATAAAACGATGCTAGAACACCGTTTTATTTTTTCGTTTGCTGGCTCTGAGCCGGTGGGACGATGCTCCTCCGCCATTGCGGAAGGGCGCCACTGGTTACGATATTCTCAACACCTTGTGGCGTGGGTCTGGGGAGAAGCAGCTTGCAACCTCAACTGAGGCCGCAATGTCAGTTACTGTCGTCCTCCCGATCTGGAGGTCAGAGACAGTCTATGCTTCCAACTCGGGTCCTTACCCCAACACCTCTCAGACACCACACGCTATGGAGTGTAAGCTAGCAGAGATTTCCAGTTGTAAGCACGGGTCCCTCAGACTCAGGAAACTTCCTTCTCAAACTCCTTACATTCCGGCACCCCAGGTGGGCCACTGATCTTTACAAGCACACTCCTCTGTCAGTGTAATTGCAGAGTATTGAGTTAATCAAAAATGGGAATGGACACTAGTGTCTACTTAACCATTGGATAAGCTTTGACAACCCTCATAGACAGCCTGGTTCATTCGATGCGGTATATCTTTTTTCCGCCCCGCCAGGTGTCATGGCATAGTCATAGGGTTGTCAAATAACGTGCGGTATGCCTGCCTCACCCGAGGCTACCTCTGGTTCAGGTAGAAGTGTCCAGAAATGATAGGGAAAAGAAAAGAGGGTTTCAATTAAAAACAGTGTGTCACCGAAAAGATTTTAATAAAAAAGGGTTGACACTGTATTAAAAAAATTTGATATATGAATGTAATCGAGTAACTAGATTACCATATATCTATGTATATATGGATGCGTCAACATGTTTCAGCTCTTATGGCCCAGCCGGGTCTGAAGAGCTTTCGTCAGGACGATAAGAACAAACAACATACATAAGGTACTCACACAACTTGTGTTGGGTCCTATTTGGCTAATATAGCATTTCTTATTTAGTCACCTATAATGTGGGGACACAAACAGTACACTAAATTAAAGTATATCAATTTTGGTGATTAGGCATAATACTTTATGTAAGAGCGCACCGACTAGAATTACTAGTGAAAATATGTCTATGCACCTAATTCAAGATACATAAATTATGCGTGGGAGGAAGAAACGGGAGACAGTAGGTTTAAATGCGAGTACAGGTAGGGAGCTGTTTCTACATTGCGTGTCTAGAGAAGGAGTGTGGGGGGGGGATTTATGGGGGAGTAAAAACACTGTAGTAGTGCTGTAAATAGTCTTAATGGTCGAGCCATCTGTGCGTTATCGAGCAATTTTTGCCCAGCAGCGCGATGTTGTTAAGCGCGCTAGGACTCTGATAAAAAGTCTCAGTAAACACACGTTAAAAAATAAGTGAAAAGAAATACCTTAATAGGTTTTCTTGAAGGCGTCAGCAGGAGTGAAGAGTCGCTTGACGCGGTCGTTGCTAAAACATTTTGTCAACACAGTTAGAATATGGACAAAAGGACTTCTTACCGGTAAATGGTCGTCTTCAAGGGGAATTCTTACCCACGTGGACCGGCTTTCAGTCCCTCTGCTGACTCTGCTCCTGGTTACAGGCGGAGCTCAGTTTCCCCGGCTTAAGGCAAGAGTCTAGACACTGAAAAAGTACTAATGTGTCAACAGATTACATACCCCAAGATGGCTCCCACCTACAGACTGTAACGCAATGTTTTTTATCAACATTGCTCAAAGGTGTACTCAGTAGAGGGTGTCCAACTTAACTCATCACAGGTGTGTCCTGCTTCCACGAAGTGTGTGCAAAGCTTCGTGTTGTTTTTTCGTGGAAGCAGGACACACCTGTGAGGAGTTAAGTTGGACAGTACTCGAAATGCTACAAAACAAGAATAACAATGCAGAGCAAGTTCTCTTTGAAAAGGAACAAAGGTGGGTGGACCGTCTTGGCACCCATATATTAGGAATGAATGATAATATTCCCTGGAGTCAGTTTTATTAAGAACATTACACTCACGAACCACTTTGATTATGACAAAAACATCTTATCCAGATGAGTACATGAACACCTACTCATCCTGGTAACTGTGAGTAATAAATTCTGCCATTTCACAAAAATGACATGAATAAGTGAGACACATATATACTTACTGGCATATATACAGTTAGGAGTGTATAACTCAAAGTATTAGATTAATGTCTGTTTTTCCCTTTTCTTGAGTTGGTTAATATTGCACCCTCTATTGAGTACACCTTTGAGCAATGTTGATAAAAAACATTGCGTTACAGTCTGTAGGTGGGAGCCATCTTGGGGTATGTAATCTGTTGACACATTAGTCCCTTTTCAGTGTCTAGACTCTTGCCTTAAGCCGGGGAAACTGAGCTCCGCCTGTAACCAGGAGCAGAGTCAGCACAGGGACTGAAAGCCGGTCCACGTGGGTAAGAATTCCCCTTGAAGACGACCATTTACCGGTAAGAAGTCCTTTTGTCCATATTCTAACTGTGTTGACAATTTTTTTTAGCAAAGACCGCGTCAAGCGACTCTTCACTCCTGCTGACGCCTTCAAGAAAACCTACTAAGGTATGTCTTTTCACTTATTTTTTAACGTGTGTTTACTGAAACTTTTTATCAGAGTCCTAGAGCGCTTAACAACATCGCGCTGTTGGGCAAAAATTGCTCGATAACGCATAGATGGCTCGACCATTAAGACTATTTACAGCACTACTACAGTGTTTTTACTCCTCCATAAAACCCCCCCCACACTCCTTCTCTAGACACGCAATGTAGAAACAGCTTCCTACCTGTACTCGCATTTAAACCTACTGTCTCCCGTTTCTTCCTACCCACGCATAATTTATGTATCTTGAATTAGGTGCATAGACATATTTTCACTAGTAATTCTAGTCGGTGCGCTCTTACATAAAGTATTATGCCTAATCACCAAAATTGATATACTTTAATTTAGTGTACTGTTTGTGTCCCCACATTATAGGTGACTAAATAAGAAATGCTATATTAGCCAAATAGGACCCAACACAAGTTGTGTGAGTACCTTATGTATGTTGTTTGTTCTTATTGTCCTGACGAAAGCTCTTCGGACCCGGCTGGGCCATAAGAGCTGAAACATGTTGACGCATCCATATATACATAGATATATGGTAATCTAGTTACTCGATTACATTCATATATCGAATTTTTTTAATACAGTGTCAACCCCTTTTTTATTAAAATCGTTTCGGTGACACACTGTTTTTAATTGAAACCCTCTTTTCTTTTCCCTATCATTTCTGGACACTTCTACCTGAACCAGAGGTAGCCTCGGGTGAGGCAGGCATACTGCACGTTATTTGACAACCCTATGACTATGCCATGACACCTGGCGGGGCGGAAAAAAGATATACTGCATCGAATGAACCAGGCTGTCTATGAGGGTTGTCAAAGCTTATCCAGTGGTTAAGTAGACACTAGTGTCCATTCCCATTTTTGATTAACTCAGTATTGAACTAGGGGAACCGAATGGACCTTGAATCCTCTTCCCTCCCTTTTGATATAAATAATTGCAGAGTATGTCAGGGTGGTCCTTGTCCCAACCGACAATCACTTCCACCCGGTTCCACCACACCCTGCGCAGTCATTACAAACTTGTGGAAATGGGGTGATCCTTTCTGTCCCTGAGATCTCATGGAGCAGAGGCCAATTGACCTTCTCTTAGAGAGAGCTTAGGGACCGGGGTCAGAACAGTGGCCAATTAGGTGCAGGCCAGCAACATTCAGGCAAAATTCTGCAAGTGATATTCCCTTTCCTGGTGCAAGACAAGCCCCAGGCCACCACTAGGCTGCGGATAATGGAGTTGCAGTCTCTCCTGACCCAAGGGTTCCTCTTGTCGATGTCCCAGCATCGAACCAGCGTAGTATGGTTCCAATCCAAAAAATATCTCTAACACCTGAGGGCAGAACCCCAGTAGTTACACCCACAATGGCCTTTGAAGATGAGATCAGTTCAAAGGGCCACCTTTGAAATGCACAGATCCTCTCTAAATGTTGTCCTGTCTGCCATCCTACCCTGGGAGGCTTGATCAATATCTTTAGTGGGGCCAGGACCCTGCCCCTTGGAATGCAGGTGCCAAGTCCACCTCCTCATATCCATCCCAGGAAAGCACCTCAGAGTCAGAGGTCTACATTTGAGTTATATGCCTTAAGTATATGTCTTACCCCTAGACAAGGGACTTACAGCTAACTTAAATCAGCCAATCACACATACACCCATCACCAGTATGTATAAAACAAGCACAGTGATTTGCGACTGATTGGCAGTGTCAAAAGCACTCGAGGTCCTAATGCTAGCACATAGATCGACAGAAAACAAGGAGGGACAAAAGCAAAAAGGCGAGGGAAAGAGGCTGAAGTGGAAGGGTTCAGTGATGTAGCAATGGCTACATATGCCCTGGTGCAAGTTAGGTAAATTAATCACTGTCCACTGGCTGGGGAATGTGATACAGCCATAATTTAAGTGCATTGGGCATCTAACACTCCTGAGCCTCGGTCATAGTGGACCTGCTGCAGTATTGAGAAATATGTCCAGGAGAGGGGCCTAGTTCCCTGGGAAGCCCAGGAAGAGGAAACAGTAGCATTGTAAATTTGCCTTTGGCCCTAGGCCAAGCAAGGACAGCAAGTAAAATGCCCCCTCCTTCCACTGGCTGGCAGTAAAATTCAGCCATAATTTGTGTTAAATAGACTTCTAACACCCCTCGGGTACTGGTACCACCTTACCTGCTGCACGTCAAATGTTGCACCCTGAGAGGAGCTTCCTCTCATGGGCGTGGGAGTAGCAGGCCTTGGCTAAAAGGCCCAGAGGAGGGTATATCTCTCCTTGGGCTCACAATGCTGCATTATAGGTGCAAGGCTCATGGATGAGGGGTCAATGATGAACTAATGGAGCAGTGAGCCCTGGTGCAAGTAAGGTAAATTGGCCCCATGTCCATTTGCTGTATAGTAAAATTCAGCCATGCTTTGGGTGGCTTGTTTACCTAACAAACCTTGGCCTCAGTGTGACTGCATGTACTGCACTATTTACAACTATGTCACTAAATGGGCCTCTTCGTCTGGACCACACAGCTATTATCTAGTTCCTCGCGGACCATGTCTATAAAGTCAGGATAGGGGCCATCTCATGGCCATTGTAGCTAAGATCCTACACTCTGAAGCCCATAAGTAGAGGGCCACTCCTCTGGGCTCCACGATCCCTGTCCCCTAAAATAATTTTCTTCCCCTGCTACTTTGTGGCTCGAGGTACAGATGGGGATGTGGCACACAGCTGGTGTAGGGAGAGAACAACATGAGTATGATGTACAAAGATGAATCAGTGTCCTATGGTGACAAACTGACATAGATTATTATTATTATTATTATTACTATTACATTTGTAGGGCGCACAGCTACCCAGAGGTTTAGATCTCTGGGCAGTTGCGTACACTTCCCATGGCTAGCACCAGACGATGATTAAAGGGTAGATCATTGGAGCCCTGTGCGGCAGGACGTTGCAGACCTTAGGCTATGTAGGAGTCATGCATTTTGAACTGATGTTAAAGTTGATTTTGGATTGGACACACATTTGAATGGAAACATACTTTAGTTGTGCCATATTTTTCTTTGTTTATAGTTGACTCACGTTTGACCGAACAGGATGTAACTGCTGACTAAATACTGGTCACGGAAATCATTTATTTGTCATGGACACCTTCACTCTTGGCAGTGGCAGACACCACAATTTTCGAAAAATACATAGATTCATGCCAAAATATTTTCTTAACCTGATGGGTTACCTAAAGTATAAGAAACAACAAACGTATTTCCTACCAGTTTTCCAACAGGCACGTGTGGGAAGGAACACTATTCCAAAATACTGTGGGACTTATTTATGAGCCATTGCGTCACTTTTCCGCCACCGGTGCATCACTTTTTGTGACGCACCAGCAGCGTAAAAATGTGCTGTGTTGCTTTATATTTACAAAGTGACGCATCTAGGAAGATGCGTCATTTGTAAACCCCTGCTCCACATTATACCTGCGTCAGGTATAATGTACGCAGGGTGGGTGCTCTGACGCAAGTAAACCTCGTAGAAGTGATGCAGTGAAATCTATGAGATTTCACTGCATCACTTCCAGGACGCAAATCAATCAATCAATCAATACATTTATAGAGCGCACTACTCACCCGTAGGGTCTCAAGGCGCTAGGAGGGGGGGGGGGTGCCTTTACTGCTCGAACAGCCAGGTCTTGAGCTTCTTCCTGAAGGAGAGGTGGTCTTGGGTCAGGCGCAGGTCGGGAGGGAGGGAGTTCCAGGTCTTGGCGGCCAGGTAGGAGAAGGACCTTCCTCCTGTTGTCGCTCTTCGGATGCGGGGGACGGCGGCGAGGGCGTGGTTGGTTGATCTGAGGTGGCGCTTGGGAGCGTAGAAGTTGATTCGGTTGTTGAGGTAGCTCGGGCCTTGGTCGTGTAGGGCTTTGTGTGCGTGGGTGAGGAGGCGGAAGGTGATTCTTTTGTTGACGGGGAGCCAGTGCAGGTCTCTCAGGTGTCCGGAGATGTGGCTGTTACGTGGGATGTCGAGGATGAGTCTGGCTGAGGCGTTCTGGATCCGCTGGAGTCTCTTCTGGAGCTTGGCAGTGGTTACGGCGTAGAGGGCGTTGCCGTAGTCCAGACGGCTGGTGACGAGGGCCTGGGTGACAGTCTTCCTGGTCTCGGTGGGGATCCACCAGAAGATCTTCCGTAGCATGCGCAGGATGTTGAAGCATGATGAGGAGACGGCGTTGACTTGTCTGGTCATGGAGAGGGAGGAGTCCAGGATGAAGCCCAAGTTGCGTGCGTGGTCCGTCGGTTTGGGTGCGGTGCCCAGGGCGGGGGGCCACCAGGAGTCGTCCCAGGCGGAGGGCGAGGAGCCCAGGATGAGGACCTCCGTCTTGTCTGAGTTCAGTTTCAGGCGGCTGGTCGTCATCCACTCGGCTACATCTCTCATCCCTTCGTGCAGGTTGGCTCTGGCGGCGGCGGGGTCGTTGGTCAGGGAGAGGATCAGTTGGGTGTCGTCGGCGTAGGAGATTATGTTGAGGTTGTGTTGGCGTGCGATGGCCGCGAGGGGGCTCATGTAGACGTTGAAGAGGGTGGGACTCAACGAGGATCCTTGCGGGACGCCGCAGGTGACTTCGGTGGCCTCTGACTTGTACGGTGGTAGGCAGACTCTCTGTGTTCTTCCGACGAGGAAGGAGATGATCCATTCCAGTGCTTTCTCCTGGATTCCGATGTTGCCAAGACGCTGCACTAGGGTGCGGTGGCAGACAGTGTCGAATGCCGCGTAGAGGTCCAGGAGGATGAGGGCCGCTGTTTCTCCGTTGTCCATCAGGGTTCGGATGTCATCGGTGGCCGCGATGAGGGCGGTCTCGGTGCTGTGGTTGGCTCGGAAGCCAGACTGTGAGGGGTCGAGGGATCCATTCGTCTCGAGGAAGGCGGCCAGCTGTTTGTTGACGGTCTTTTCGATGACTTTGGCCGGAAACGGGAGGAGCGAGATGGGACGGTAGTTTTTGAGTTCGGTGGGGTCCGCTGTCGGTTTCTTGAGTAGAGCGCTGAGTTCGACGTGCTTCCAGCTCTCAGGGAAGGTGGCGGTGTCGAAGGAGGTGTTGATAATGTCCCGCAGGTGGGGTGCGATGACAACGTCGGCCTTGTTGAAGACGTGGTGAGGGCAGGGGTCGGTCGGAGATCCGGAGTGGATGGAGTTCATCGTTCGGATGGTGTCTTCGGCGCTGATCGGGGTCCAGGCGCGGAGGGTGGTGGTGGGTGGCGTCGCTGCGGATGTGGCGTGCGTTGGTTGGATGCTGAAGCTGTTGTGTATGTCCGCGATCTTGTTGTGGAAGTAGGAGGCGAGGGAGTTGCAGAGGTCAAATGAGTCAATATCTTACATCTGCCTCACACCAGGCGTAAGAATGAAGCAGGCACATTTTAAATGGGACTTTCCCATGTGAGATTGACCCATTCATGGAGTTGCGTCACTTTTGAGACACACTCCAGCAATGCGTCATTTTTGCGCCTCCAGATACGTTAGAAATACTGACGTATCTGTAACTCCTTGCGACATGATGCATCATACTGCAAATATGACGCATCCAGCATGTCACAAGGAGGGCCAAATAGAAAGTGACACATCGCTGTTTTCATGCAGCGATGCGTCACTTTTCTTAAATGAGGTCCCAGGCGCGTAACACTCTAGTAAGTGATATATGTTAAAGAAGAAGAAAAATTAAAGGAATGTACACCTTGGTTCTCAATACAATTTGCATTATTTTTCCTTATGCCAGTTTAAAAGAGAGAGACCAAATATGCAATGAACCATCAATGTAGATACCTTGATGTTGTACATGCTTGGGATTGACCCCAAATGTTCACCAGTGCTAGGACTTTCCTTTGCTGGGAGCAAAATGAAGACAAGTTGTATGTCAGAATACAGAGCACAAATACTGTATCCATAATATTGACTATAAAATTACCTTAAAAGATACAAAAGGGGGTGGTGATGGACGGAGCATCTGAACCAATCAAACACTCACACCCAGTCAACAGATCTGGGTTTAATCCATCACCGTTCTTTAGCCCACTCTGCCACCCCAGTTCAGACATGGAATGGAAATTACACTTGTATAGCGCGTAACTACCCGGAGACCTCGCAGCGCTTTTGACTGAATGCTAGTGGCGGGCTCGGGTAGATCAGTACGTTTTTGCAAACAAGTATGTTTTTAGAGCCTTTCTGAAGGAGAGATGGATGTTAATCTCTCGGAGAGAAGGCGGAAGGGAGTTCCACAGCCTAGCTGCGGTGTGAGAGAAGGAGCGGCCATCCCAGCGAGCTTTCCTAACTTTGGTGGTGGTTACAAGCTGGAGGGAGCTGGAACGTAATGCTCTGGACGGTGCATAGGGAGTAACTATAGGGTGCAGAATAGCCGGGCCCGTACGATGGAAAGATTTGTGCACAATGCACATGGCCTTAAACTGCACTCTGGTCGCTACTGGGAGCCAATGAAGTTCTTTCAGGGCTTTCTTCGCAGACTGCCAACGAGGGATGTTGTAGAGCAGCCGAGCGGCACAGTTTTGTGTGACTTGAAGCCTATGAGTCACTCCTGCGGGAGCTCCCATGTATAGAGCGTTCCCATAATCCAGGCGGGAAAGGATCAGGGCCTGGACCATGATCCTTCTGGCCTGGAATGGGAGCAAGGGAAGCACCTTACGGAGCATTTTCATCATCCCGATGCACATAGATGCAGTTTTGGTGGCTTGGGCTGAGAAGTCCAGCGCTTTATCCAGTCAAATTCCGAGGCTCTTAATCTGGGATTTAGGGAGAGGGGGCGGGCCAAGAGATGAGGGCCAGATGGATGCTAGGGCGGATGGAGATGGGTTGCCCAACAGCATAATGTCTGTTTTCTCCCCATTGAGCTTGAGATGTGAGGATTGCATCCATCTGGCAACGGCCTCAAGACAGGGACCAAGGGTAGAAGATGATCCCTCTCGGTGGTCAAGAGAGACCACCAGTTTGGTGTCATCTGCGTAGGTGACAATACGCACTCCGAAAGGGTGGACTATCCACTCTAGGGGCTCCATATAAGCATTAAAAAGGGTGGGGCTCAGGGAGGAGCCCTGAGGTACCCCACACCTAAGAGGATGCCTAGGGGAGGCCGACTCGCCCTCGAACACCTGGAAGAATCTGTCGTCCAGGAAGGAGGCAAGCCATGGCCATATGCAAATCAGTCTGACCCTGTGCCTCATGGGAACAGTCCAGCCGAACAGCCAAAGCCACGCCTTCCCTGGACCGGAATCAAGCTTCCTAGGACCGGTTTCTGGCATTTCAGCCGTCTTCAGCCAGGCTTGCTTGAATCCAGTGGCAAAGTGAGCATACCCTGCCAATTTATGGCGAACAAAGTGGTACAAAAGATAAGCATAAATAGCAAAGAGTATATTTACTATTCCTAGCTACACCTGTATGTACTTTAAAGGTGTATACAACAAAGTACATATATGTGAAGTTAAAGACACTAAATCTGTGCTTATCTATATGAGCCATCGGTGAAAAATCTATTATGCCAGTGTAATCTCACCTAATTTCTGCATTTCCTGTTATGCTTGTTATGTAAAATTTACAAAGTTATGCAGTTCTGCCACATTGCTTAATACAAATCATAAATGGATATAGATTATATCGCAAAAGCACAGGAACTACAAACAGAAAGAATATTTGGCTGTTGTTCATGGCACTTGCGTTTTTTGTCATTTAGCCCAAAATGCATCATTTTTTTAAACACAATTTTTATTGTTTTGCAGGTATAAAAGACAACATTGGTAAAAAAAAAAAAAACTCCTCCCTATTCAACAGGAAAACAAAAACCCACACATCTCAATCCACTCCCCCCCCTCCCCAGGCGTGTCGGAGTGCTCCGAATGTGGGTTGGGGCCAACCCCCGCCAGGTATAGTCAGTAACAGCCCACTGGAAGCATGTAGACAGCGTCATCAGTCATCACGTGAGTGGGGCAGCAGTCTAGGATGTAGGCTCTCATCGGATTGCAGCCTGTACTACGTCACATGTGTCACAGGGCTATGTGTGGGGGACTCTTCTTCCTCAGCCTCCGAAAGTGTGAGTTCCAGGACCAACCTTTCCCAAGCCCTCGCCCTCTCTAATGCTTGTTCATTGCCTGTTCTGAGTGTCATTTGCAACCGGACGTCCCCTTCACAGCGGGCCCATTTACCAAAATGCATCCATGTATCCAAAATGGATACTAAAATCTAGCGCTTACTTGTATGATGCATAATTTTGCATCATTTTTACAAAATTACACATAATTACACCAAAAGAAATTACATGGATTTCACACACCCTTACCCTATTATATAAACTTATTTTCACTATATTTTTCAGAAGATATTCTTGCTGTTATATGTTGGTAGCACAATATTTAAAACACGCTATTCCAGGAGGATGCCATGAAGCCCACACAAGTTACAGGAGGAACATCAATTAAAGGCCCATGATTGAAGAGCAGGAGAGAGTAAGCAGAATTACATGGAAGAGCCAGCTGCAAGCACACTTTGCAAATATGGGTCTGCTAACTTTGGGCCAGATGCATCAAAAAATGTTTTTGCGATGCCCCAATTGTGAATCGCAAAACGGCATGCATGAAAGAGTGCAGTACACTTTCTGCGATTCCTAAGGGGTTGCAAATGACCTACCTCATGAATATTAATGAAGTTAGTCGCAACTTGTTACCCCCTAGGAATCGCAAAAGTCACAAGGATGGTGACCTTCTGAGATCAGCAGACCACCATGTCTTTGATTGCTTTTAAATAAAGCAATCAAATCAGCCAGTTTTCCTTAAAGGAAAACGAGATGCTTTACAAAAATAAATAAGAAAAGTTTACTTTTCATTTTTTAAGAGCAGGCAGTTGTCCATGGAGCCACTGCCTGCTCTTAAAAAGGCTATTACAATCATTCACAACCCCTTCCCATTTGCGAATGTTTTACCACCTACTTGAAGTAGGTGGTAATATGTTAAGGTTTTGAGACCGCTTTCACGGTCACAAAACATTCATGCAAACTATTAGGATTCGCTATTTGGAAGGGAGGCCCTAACACGCCCCTTCCAAATAGCGAACCGCAAACCCATTTTGCGATTCAGTAAATCACAAAATTGGGTTTGATGCATTGCAAAAGCATTTTTTGCGTTCGCAAATGGGCCAATCCTGCAAATTGGCCAGTTTGAGAGGAGAAAAATGCTTGATGCATCTGGCTCTTTATATTTTATAGAGCTTCAGATTCGCAAAAATCTAGTTATCTAACATAAAGATATATGACGTTTGCAGTGCAGCCATTTTGGGTAATGGCAGAAAAACTACCTTACGTTTTGCCCATTCCTCATCCCTGTGAAAAAAATGGTGACGAAAAGAGAACTCGCTTGTGCTAATTGAAACAGGGGTTGAATGTCGCTTCCTATTTGTTCTGTCTTGTTTGACCTTCTTTTGATGTATAAAGCCTATCTTTACATAAGCGACAAATAGGACACCTTTTCAGAGGACACCATTGACCTTTCCTCTGGGTTACTGATTTCAAAGAGCGCTATATTTGCACGCTTTAGTTTTATGAGTGTGTGCGTCATTGCACTCTGAGGAGCATGATAATAATGGCTACTCTTTTTCATCGCGTGTTTGTTAATGAAACATCTTAAAACTCTAACCATCAATGTTATTCTGTACAAATTAGATACGTGCAATAATGGATGGAGAATTTGCACAGCTGGGGACGAAACAAGACCCATTTAACTCGATGACAGGTTGGAATGTTTGCTCAGATTGGAGACAGTAGAGATGTCGGTTTAAAGCGATCAGCAGAAAGGGGTCGGGTGTGAGATTCTGGAGATCAGAAACAGATTACTTCAATTCAAAAGGATGCTACCAGTTATTGATGCGTCTGTCACCTGCGTGATGATACAATCTGTTATTGTTTCAGAACAATTAGCATTTACTTTGATTTGAAGATAAAAGTGCAATTTGCCATGACCTGGAACGACGTTCCCCTCCAGCTCTTTAGAGTTCCCTCGTTTTACAAATGCTGTTTGATTGATTGATATAAAATATTAAAACTTTTGAAAATCCCACCAGACTGAATTGACCTGTCATTTTTCCAGCGACTTTTTCTAAGAAAAAAAAGATTAGGCCTGGGTTTGAAATTTCGCGCCACTTGTGGAGTTGGAAGAGTTTTTCCTTCTCCGCGCTCTGCATAGCACACGGGACAAACACTAGGGGGCATATTATCAAGAAACAGCGTTAACATTATCGCTGCTTTAGCAGGAGAAAACTGCCGCTAAAGCGGCGATAATGGGCTTGATAATACTCCGTAGAGAATTCCCATAGAAGCCCATGTTCACACCAGAACATGGACTTCTATGGGAATTCACAAGGGCGTATTATCAAGCCCATTATCGCCGCTTTTGCGGCAGTTTTCTCGCGCTAAAGCAGCGATAATGTTAACGGTGTTTTTTGATTATATGCCCCCAGGTGCTAAAACTCAGCGCGAACAGCGAGGTCTAAATGCACTCCGCCCATTGCGGAACTCCGCGCAGGAGAGTTTTTGGGTCACTTCACGGAGTTCCACATAGCAGAACTCCGCAAACTCTGCCCAGACCCAAAAAAAAAAATGTCTGAATTATACTTCAGAATGTACTCAAGAACATGAAATCGGAGTGAATTTTAAAACAACACAGGTCTTGCTGAACTTGCAAACCACTTGACAAGCATTCGACAAAGCCTATAAAAACTAACTAGTGATTCCCAAGTGTATTGTCTTTCTTTTGTGGTTAGTGGTTACTTGATTTCAGTCAGGCTTGGTTCATGAGCGGGTGGCTGCTCGCCAAACTAACTTACAGTGAAATTGAACAGTGAGTGTTCTAACTAGAGAAGTATTACTTGTACTGCCCCTTTGGTTTCCCACAAGGAGACTTGCAAATGACAAAACTTGAAAAAGTGCAGATTTCTTTTATACATGATTGTTTTTTTTCCTAGTTGTGTAAGTGAGTGGGCGTATGTGAGGTGTATTTGGGGCACTACAGTTGGCTAGGTTATCAGAGGCTCCTACCTTCTGTGACAGAACAATGGACCAGTGTTCATGTAAAGGGCAAGTGAGATCAATGCCGAGCTGTGGTTGTGTACAAGTGGTGGTGTAGCCTTTGCTCTCCATGCATGCTTTGATTCTGAGTGACACAGAAGCCTAAATGAAACTTGTAGGAAAGTGCCTCTTTTAACATGGTTAGTCCCCACTTTTTGCCTGATGCCTGATGTCATTTCAAAATGTAAGTGCACTGGGACACTGCTAACCAGGATCCCAGTGCCAGATCTCTTTCCTAATACAGTACCAAGATTGCCACAACTTCAGCCACCCCTGTAAGTCCCTAGTAAATAATATCCCTGGTACCTAGGACATTGGGTCTGAAGAGGGTCTTCTGGAGTTGCAGCACAAATTGTACCACCCGGTGACGCCTCACCAAGACAATGCAAACTGCCATTGCAGGCTGCATGTCTTAGTACAGAGAAAACCGAAGAGTCAACACAGCACACAGCTCTGTGTACCATGCGCACATTCACTGCATAAGGTATAGGTAAGTCACATCTACTGCATGCCTTATTTCCCTAAGGCAGGGTGCATTATATCCCATGTATGGACATATCTGCATGAGCAGATATGGCCCTACATTATCTAAGCCATTCTTGGATATTGAAAGTGGTAAACGACCAAAATATAGAATCCAAAATATCGACAGGACAGAATATTGACTCCAAAATATAGCTAGGGCAGAATATTGAATCACCTATAGTCAGAATATCGAAATTGGGGTAGGAAATATCGATTTCCATAATATCGAATTTAAAATATCGATTTCCATAATATCGAATTTTGTTTGTGTTATGTATGGTAGTATGTGTGTTAAAATTATGTATTATTTTTTGTCATATGTTTCAATTTTTTTAAAGTAATGAATGTTATGTAATTTAATTGTTGCATAATTTAATTCCGTAGCGGGTTGTGGGTTTATAGGGCAATAGGGTGGGAAGTAATTTAATTATAGTAAATTAAATATTAATTTTTATTTATATGTATTGATAATTTATTGATTGATAAATAATTGTTAATTGGTAAACAATTTTTATTCATTGGTAATTCATTTTTATTCATTGGTAATTAATTTTTATTAATTGATTAATTGATAATTATGTCAATTGTATTATTTATTATTTGTAGCGGGTTGTGTGTTTATAGGGGAATAGGGTGGGAAGTAATTTAATTATAGTAAATTAAATATACATTTTTATTTATCTGTATTGATAATTAATTGCTTGATAATTAATTTTTAATTGGTAATTCATTTGTATTAATTGGTAATCATTTTTTTTTTAAATTGGTAATTAATTTTTATTAAATGGTAATTATTTTTAAATTATTTTTGATTGGTATTGATAATTAATTTAATCTTATTTTAATATTAAATCATTACTTTCCCTACTGTTGCACTCTCTGGAGTGGGAAAAGTAATTTTTACCCCTACGCTATCCAATGCTTTCCCTACTGTTGCACTCACTGGAGTGGTAATAGTAATTTTTACCCCTACGCTATCCAACGCTTTCCCTACTGTTGCACTCACTGGAGTAGGAACAGTAATTTTTACCCTCCCGCTATCCAACGCATTCCCTACTGTTGCACTTTCTGGAGTGGGAGTAGTCATTTTTACCCTCCCACTATCCAACGCTTTCCCTACTGTTGCACTCTCTAGAGTGGGAATAGTCATTTTTACCCTCCCGCTATCCAACGCTTTCCCTACTGTTGCACTCTCTGGAGGGGGAATAGTCATTTTTACCCCTACGCTATCCGATGCTTTCCCTACGTTGCACTCTTTGGAGCGAGAATAGTAATTTTTACCCCTACGCTATCCAACGTTTTCCCTACTGTTGCACTCTTTGGAGCGAGAATAGTAATTTTTACCCCTACGCTATCCAACGTTTTCCCTACTGTTGCACTCACTGGAGTGGGAACAGTAATTTTTACCCTCTCACTATCCAACAAATTCTCTACTTTTTTTCACATTAGATTTATTATTATTGCATTTTAAGCTTTTTTACATTACTTTAAGTATGTGTTATTTAATTATTTTTATTATTTAATTACTTTTATATTATTTTTAATACATTTAAAATATTCGATATTTTAGTTAACTATATTTTAACTATCGATATTTTGGATTCAATATTTTAGTACTTACCTGTTTGTAAATAGGGATTCTATAATCTGTACTTCGATATTTTGGAGTCAATATTTTGGGCACATGTCCCTCGATATTTAGTTACTGAACCATTGTAAGTGAACAGGGAAGACATAGAGAGTGCATAGGCTGGATACTTGTCGTTATGAGTCCGTTAGCATCACAATGGCTTCACTGTACACTAACAAACATTACATCTTAATAAATCTTCACTGATGCCAGTGTGGGATTTATTAATAAATGCACACAGAGGACCCTATAGAGGGTCTCCTAAAACCTACCAAGCACTATTGTGCTCTTTGACTAGTCTTAGCAAAGCTTGCCACCACCAGACATGTTTTTTACATCTTGAGGTGAGAGCCCCCACTCTCAGAGGCCAGGTACAAAGCCTGCTCTGGGCGGAGGTGCTTCATACCTACTCCAGACAGGAAAGATATTCCAAGGTGGTAAGCTTCAAAGGCGGTGCTGCCGTTAAAGTGCAAGTCAGGCATCTCCAGATAGTGGAGGATGCCTACCCCCCCTTTCCTGCTCCACATTTGGCATAAGGAAAAGTGACAACATTAGTTAAATTAGAAGGTGTGCCCACATTCAGCCAGTACCATCTCTAAGGTGGGGCAGGTGATGTGGATACCTTAAAGCAGAGCTTTCCAAACTGTGTGTCCCGACACAGTACTGTGTTGCCTGCAAATTGTGGGTGTGTCGCAGGCACTTAGCACATAACTGCTGCTAATTAAGAGGAATCCCTAGACACTCTGCTCTATGGTCTTTTAAAGACCTGTGAAGTGTTCGGGTGTGGCTGTGTTTGTGCCCAGGAAGCTGGGGTGAGGTGACAGAGGGTGACAGACAGAGGGAGACGGAGGGAGGAAGACAGAGAGAGGAAGACAGAGGGAGGGCGACAGAGGGAGGAGGGCGACAGAGGGAGGGAGACAGACAGAGGGAGACAGACAGAGGGAGACAAACAGAGGGAAGGAGACAGAGGGAAGGAGACAGAGAGAGAGGGAAACCATGGGAGACAGGGAGACAGAGGGAGGGAGACAGAGGGTGGAAGTCCGGGATAGATAGAGGGAGGGAGACAGATAGAAGGAGACAGAGGGAGGGAGACAGAGGGAGGGAGACAGATGGAGGGAGACAGAGGGAGGGAGACAGAGGGAGGGAGACAGAGAGAGAGGGAAAACGTGGGAGACCGAGAGAGAGGGAGACAGAGGGAGACAGAGGGAGGGAGTCTGGGATAGACAGAGGGAGGGAGAGGGAGACAGATAGTGGGAGACAGGCAGAGAGGGAGACAGGCAGAGAGGGAGACAGAGAGAGGGAGACAGAGAGAGAGCGAGACCGGGGTAGACAGACAGAGGGAGACAGAGGGACGGAGACAGGGGGATGCAGAGGGAGGGCGGCAGATAGAGGGGGGAGACAGATGGAGAGAGACAGATGGAGAGAGACAGAGGGAGGGAGACAGACAAGAGGGAGACAGACAAAAGGGAGACAGACAAGAGGGAGGGAGACAAGAGGGAGGGAGTGAGGGAGACAGACAGAGTGAGTGAGACAGAGGGAGACAGAGAGAGAGGGAGAGAGAGAGAGATAGAGACATATAGAGAGAGGGAGGGAGACAGAGAGAGAGAGAGGGAGAGAGGGCAGGAGACAGAGACAGACAGAGATAGACACGGACAGAGACAGGGACATACAGAGACAGATAGAGGCAGAGACAGGGGCAGACAGATAGAGGCAGAGACAGACAGAGACAGAGAGACTTAGGGGGAGACAGAGGGAGGGAGACAGGGACAGACAGAGACAGGGACAGAGACAGGGAAAGACAGACAGCTAGAGGCAGAGACAGGGACAGACAGATAGAGGCAGAGACTGAGACAGAGAGGGAGACAGAGGGCGACGGACAGAGGGAGACAGACAGAGGGAGATAGACAGACAGAGGGAGACAGACAGAGAGAGGAGGGCGACAGAGGGATGGAGACAGAGAGAGGGATACAGACAGAGGGAGATCATTTGCCCACTTGTATTTCAAAATGTTCTTCTGGGGGGAGAAACCCTCTCCCCCCCCCGAACTCCCCTTAGGTGGTTCGGGCTCGCTCGCTCGTTCGCTACACTGCCTTACTGTGTCACAAAATTATGCATCTCCAAAAAGTGTGTCACCAACATGAAAAGTTTGGAAAGCTGTGCCTTAAATGGAGGTAGCCCACTGTCTACTACCTGCTCCCCCTTAAACACTTCTAAATGTAGTATTTAGGCGGTCTCCTTGGACTTTACAACTTCGGTCTGATGGACCTAACAAGAGCAACAGACAAAGAAGAGCTGCTGACCCGTAATCTGAAGACCTGCTGCAGAAAATTGCCACCAAACCATGCCGGCTGTTTCCAAAACTCGACAATCATGGTGTGCTGTCTCATCCTGTAACAGTGAGGCCTCCAAGAACCCTGGAGCCCCTCCATTGGCGTGGCAGGCACCAAACTGTGAAATCTGGTTTACTTATTTGCTGCTTCCTGGCGACTCTGATGCAGCACCCAATAACCCCTTGGCCGCAGCGGTAATTCCGCCGTGGCGCTGGGGGGACGGGGAGGCGCGCGGCGCCGCCATGCTGGTGACGGAACCACTCCGTCACCAATGATAAGATTGAACTTTTGCACCTACTGAGTGCTTTCAGTTTTGCAAAAATCCAAATATCCAGCAGCATCCACAAAAAGTAACCCTTCCAGGTCAAGATCCAAATCAAAGTGACCAGCACATGAAGAAAGCACTGGGAGGAGCCTGCTGGACAGGAACAGGAAGTTGGAGACTGTGGGGCACTTCCTTCCTCCCACCTCCCCCTCCCAGTCCCCAAATGGACTACTTGCAAAAAAAAGTGCAGGCAAATGTCAACCTGAGGAGTTATTCTGATAAAAATCATAATTTTCAAGCTTTATGCTGCCTGCTGGTGGATTTCTTGTGCGAAATTGCAAATTTTGCAATCTCGCAATTGCGAGATTGACCCTGCCCGCCGCATCTACGTGTTCGCAAGTGTTTACTCCCGCGATGCGTGATCACGGGCCTTTATGACGTACTCGCGTTGCCAAACTCTCGCTGTGTAAGGTGGCAAGCCGCGATGACGTCGACAAACTCCCGCGGGATCCCGCAGCAAGATCCAAAATGGCCTAGCACACGCAAACATGGAGAAAAACAACTCTGCAAACGCTGAATGACGGTAAGTGAACGCTGCGCGCCGCAAAATTGTATAGTATTCTAGTTGGCAAGTGTGACCAAGCAAAAAATCCGGTTCGCACGGATTTACGAATTTTCGGCAAATTCGCGAGAGTTCGCGGATTGCAAATTTGCCGAAAATCCGCAAAATCCGCGAGCGGAACAGATTTTACGCCCATGCTTAAAAATTGGGCCTGGCCTTACTACTTACCCGAATCAAGACAGTGAACCTTGAGAACGCACGGGGATTTTCTGATTTTTCCTATTTTCTCCCATTGACTTCTATTGTGTGTATTTGTGCACAACAGTGATTTCTTAGAGAACTTTAAAAATTAATAACTTAAAAAGTAGTCTTGGTCTGAAAAATATAGAAAAATTAATGTAACTTTTAGCTTAGCACTACACACTGATAAGCCTAACTGCTTGCCCACACTACCACAAATATAGCATTATTATTATCTACTTTTACCTTCTGTATACCAATAAGGGATCCACTGGACTCTGTGCGCAGTGTACTTTGTTTTAGTACGCTATGTAGAGAGCCAGCTTCCTACAATACTCTTTTTGGAAAAGACAACAATATGTTTTGATGATGAAAATGGTGAGTCTAGGAGTGAGCAATTTTTAAATTTTAAAGTACATTGACATAGAACCCATATAGTTGACAACCTGTAGATTTTGGAATTCCCCACTTTCCCAATGCCTACACCCTTCTGTAGCTGTTCCATGCAAGCTAGCAATGTTGCCTCACAAGCCCTTTTTGGTGCTGTAAATGGAAGTACTGTTCTCATGGGTTAACTTTTAAAATGTTTTCCTTGTGCTTTTGAAACCGGATAGATGTTAGTGGTTGTCCGGTTGGGCGAAAAAGTTAATAATGATAGCAGTCCTGGCAAAAATTATTGGCCAGTCCCCGCTCATGGGTAAAAGCTGCACTGACAAAGAGCGGCCTTGGAGTTGTAGTTGAGTCTGACTCATGCCTGATGCATGGGTACTGGCTGTCAAGACTCTAGAGTAACTGACTAGAATCAACGCAAGTTAGGGACCGAGCCATGAGTGACTTGCTTCACTTAATTGTCACTTTTTGACTGAGTCAGGTGGTTGGACCTCAGGCGGGCTGCAGTGCACGTGAGGTGATGTGAGAGTGAGACTGACTGAGCGTCACATTGACTTGACATTCCCCTTGTGGTGGTGGCGGTCGTTGTAACTCCTGTGAGCTGCAGGCCCTGGACAAACCTCTAACAGTAGCAACAAGAAAAGTAAGATAAGATTATCTGTTTTTGGAGTTGACACAAAATTTTCAAATGCTCTGCAAAACTTCAGAAATGATTGTTAAAGAGCAGACATTTCAGGTTCAACCCTTCCAGCGGTCTAGCCATCATTTAGGTAAGAAATACTGCATCCATGTAACCACAGCATGCACACACCAATCAGTGAGTGTTGATGGACTGGCCAACAAGACATCTGTTTATGGCTGTACTGGCATCAGTACGGCCATGGGCGGGCGATTCATTGGGAGGCTGGAAGGGTGGGGGACAGGTTTTGTTAGTGGGGCCAATTTTGTATCAGTGCAGCAGTTTTAAAAGCACAAGAATCAGGTCAAATGCCTGGTGATGTCAATTCCTTTGACATCATCAGGGTAGGTCAAATGGCAGGTGATGTCCCTTCCTGTGATGTCACCAGTTCAAAGTACATGTGGTATCATTTCCTGGGACATCCGATGGAGTTACATGGCATGTAACTTCCACTACCCCAGGCATTATGATGAATCGGCGTCCATTGAGAAAACGGTTGAATTTATTTAGGCCCCTGGTGAAACATCCCTTATATTATCTGATCTTGTGGTTTAAATTATGGTGAGTGAAGTTGGATTGTTTTTTTACCCAGAGCATATGGAAATCTTGCAAGGATTGTGAGCTTTAGTGGTGATACAGATGAACGTGTGCCAAAGTGACAGCAGTATGCAAGTTATGACCTCACATACAAAAGTTTTGTCTTGTGAGATACCATATCGAAGATATGTCCATCCAGTTTCTATCGTGCTGTAAATTTTGCTCACACAGCACACAGTGAGAAAGCACACATACTCTTTCACTGTTCCCATGAGACATTTTCTGCTTGAATCATATCCCCTGCAAGAGAAAACTATACAAATGGGATACGCGTAAGGAAACAGGAAATTACGTAAAGCATGATTAGCCCAATAATTATGGTCTCTGTGAGATTACACTTGTTCATTTATTTATTTATTTCAATTTATATAGCGCATTATCACCCCAAGGTCTCTAAGCGCTTGTACAGAGAAAAAAAAGAAGAAAACCGACTCTACAGAAAACAGATGACTAACTTACAACCCTCCCCATGCTTCCCGAAAGTGAATAGTTTTTAACATTCGGCGGAAAGGCAGTAGGCTAGACTCCTTACGGAGATTAGTTGGTAATTTATTCCACGCTGCAGGAAGCAAGGTGGAGAAAGCACGCCCTCCCAAAGTGGACAGGCGGAAGCGTGGATTAACCAGAAGAGCAGCTTCAGAGGACCGTAGCATCCTACCCGGAACATAGCTAGATAATCTGGTTTTGATGTAACTGGGCGCATTACCATAAAGTGCCTTGTGTGTAATACACAATCCTTTAAACAATGCCCTCTGTCTAACGGGGAGCCAATGTAACTGACGCAGGAGAGGTGAAGCATGTGTTTTCCTAGGCTTCCTAAAAATCAATCTTGCTGCATCGTTCATTACTGTCTGAAGCCTCGCAAGTTGTTTCTTGTGCAGCCCTATATACAGCGCATTGCCGTAGTCCAGTCGTCCCAAAATTATAGCTGACACAGCACTTCTTAGAGTGGAAAACGACAACAATTGGGCGATCTTACGGAGCTGTCTCAGAAGACCATCACACGTACCTACCACTACAGACACCTGTTTCTTCATAGACAAAGTGCTGTCAATATGGATTCCCAGGCTTTTCACCACGGTTGCTGGTTCCGGCGTCCTGCCCAACTCCCTGGGCCAAAACCCATCATTCCAGGGGCTGCCCGAGATGGCTATAGGCAGCACCTCGGTTTTATCCGGAACTCTTCAGGGAGTTTGCGGACATCCAATTTACCGTATACCTTAGAATGTTATGCAACCTGGCTTGTGCTCCTGGAGAATCCTCTATTTGGATGACGATCTGTGTGTCGTCAGCATAATTAAAGAGCTGACATTCCATCTGATTGAGAGCCGAAATCAGTGGTTGCAGGTAGATGTTAAAAAGGAGCAGTGAGAGAGCCGAACCTTGCGGCACTCCACAGGTGATGGCCGCTGATGTTGATACTAGGTCGGACAACTGCACCTTCTGCGATCTATCTTGCAAGAAAGAGGTGAGCCAACCTAGTGCAGGCCCCCCGATGCCCAAGTCTCTCACACGCGACAGTAGTTGGCTATGACACACCGTGTCAAAAGCCGCGGAGAGATCGAGTAGCACCAGGGCCCCCGGGATCTTCTTGTCAGCTCTACACCTCAGTTCATCTAAAATAGACACCATCACCAGCTCCGTGCTGTGATGCACCCGGAAGCCAGCCTGATTTTGCTCTAGCAGATCATTGGTCTCCAGATGTTTAGAGAGATATGTCAGCACATGCTGTTCCAAAACCTTTGCTAAAAAAGGTAGTTGGGAGATGGGCCTAAAATTCGTTAGGATTTTTGTATCCGTCCCTGGCTTCTTAAGCAGCGGAATCAGCCGGGCCTCCTTAAGCATAACCGGCACTTGTCCGGTTTCCAAAGACTTATTTAGAAGATTGAGAACATCCTCTTCCATCCCTGGCATAGCTAGATTAAAAACCCTCGGGGGCAATGATCCACCTGGGAGCCTGACTTTACCCTCCCTACCAGGCTGGCTAGCATCTCCTTCGTAATCAAGGGAAAAGTTTCCAAGGAGTTATCAACTTTAGGAGTAAGAGGCGTAACTTGTAGCGAGCATTTTAAAACAGGGGAGTGAGAGATTTCTAACAGGAGATCTTCAATCTTTTTGATGAAAAAGTGCTGGAATCATTGACAGTCCTCCAGCGAGGCGTCGGGCCTCTGTTCCTTATTTTTCCTTAATTCAGAGAGTACCTTAAAAACTTCTTTCTGCGGATTTTGGGATGGGGCGATCCTGGTCTCAAAGAACTCAGATTTTTGTGCCAGGATAGCCTTTTTATACGTGGCCAGCTCTTGCTGATATAGACTCTGTGCCATCGTATTATAATCCCTCCTACAGGCTCTCTCTGCCTTCCGAAGGGCCTGTTTCTAAGCCTCAACGAGTCATTAAACCAGGGCACTCCCGCTCCTTTGTCCACCATTTTCACCTTTCTAGCCGGCGCCACTATTTCGATGGTAGATTTTAGTTTGTCCACTACCTTCTGGCAAGGGACCTCTATATTATCATCACAAGTGGTTAGTGCGTCGGAATTTAATAAGTTTCCCACCAGAACTTCCTCATTTATGGAGTTCCATCGCCTCACGGTTTTCCATGCTGGCCTGCATTTTCCTCCATATTTTGGTGCCTCCTTCTGTCCCCTGAGCAGATAATGGTCAGACCATATGCATGGTGTACTAACTACCGGCCTGGCCCCGGGGTCAGTCGACCACACCAGATCCAGCGTGTGGCCCTTATCATGTTTACAACTTGTTTACAAAATTACAAATAGATCGTATTTAAAGATGTCATATGCATCAAAGTAAAAGTGATACAGATCGTTTGTGAAGGCAATAGTACCGAATAAAATAGTGGCAAAGCTTCTATTTCCCTTACTGTCCCAGGCACTCTTGACAAGCCATCTTAAAAAAAGGCATTTTTGTGGCATTTCCATGTGATTTGCTGTATGTATGCACCAGCTCCGACCATAGCAGCTAGTTTAACATAACCAGCAGCTAGCTCTTCTTTCAAATCAGGAAGGTCTGTAAGCCACATTGTCAGTATCAGAAAAATAGAAGAGGATATCTTCCTTCGACATAACGAAATCAAATATGATGCACTTGTTAGAATAGTTTACACTGTTCCCTTTAACCTCCAGTTGGCAAGAGTCTTGTCCTCCATTTCCAGAAAATAAAGTCAACCCACAGGCTACCCTTCCAGTACAAGCCCTATGCAAGACATCATACAGGCATCTGTGCACTATCTTGCAAAGATGTATATGCGTTGTCCTAAACAGCCTGATTGTGCTGGGAAAAGAGCAAAAACTGCAGATCTGAGTAGATATGGCACGGTCCAGGTCTCTCCCGCTCATCCAACGGTGCGCAGCTACTTTAGTTGCTGCACTGAGTTGTATTGTGTGATGCAGTAGTCAATCTACTACACAGTCTTTTCTCCACCTAGTTACCTCCAGTATACCTAGAATAATCAACATTCCCTGCAACAATCATCAGTCCAAATGTAGTCCCATCATTTAAAATGCATCCTAACACTATGCGATCAAGATGATTCCATTGGACTCGTCAATTTTAGTGAGTTGCAAAGATGTGCACAAACCCTACCAAATAGCCAGACTCATTTCCCTCTTTCAAACTCACTAACAGGGTTCAAATGACAATAAACTGTTAAGAAACCTGACACGTTTTTAGTAGTTGCTTTCTAATGGCAACATCACAACAGCAAAGAAAACAGTGTATTCCATGAACGATTTATCGATGCAGTTGATCTGAAGAAATTCTTGCAGGACACATAGGGCCTAATTACGACCTTAGAGCAGATTGGTGGTGCGGTGGTGCACACCGCCCTGCCACAGCACTGTCGGAGGTCACCTCTGCCATATTACTTTTCAGTGGTCTATCAGGTGGGTGAGCAGTGTAGTGGTTCCCCCTAAAGTGCCCTTTAAAAGGAAGCGGTGCCTGTTAAAAAGGCACCATAATTGGAACGCCTCACTAGGTTCCTGCACTAGTACGTCCATGTCGTGCAGGAACCTATGTCCATGCACATAGGGGGGCAAATATTATGCCCCCTGTGCGCATCCACATATGTGTGAAGCACAGGGGCCCCCTTTCTTTCCTCTCTGCCAGGATTTAAAGCCTGGCTGAGAGGAACTGATCCAGCGGGATATAGAAAATATATCATAAAATACGCTACCCAACTTCATAACCTATAAACAAAATTCTAAACTAAATATGGACCCATTTATGAACCTGATATATTTTGGACCTACTGAATCAGGTGGTCAGAATAAATCTATATACACATTATCTACACACTATATACATTTTTATACATTTGCAGAAAGAATATTGTCATTAGAATAAAACCCAACCATTTAAACGACCACCATAGGTGACGTGATCTAGCTAATGGTAACCTATACTTCTAAATAATCAAGACCAGCTTGTTTGTCAAAAGTAAGATTTTATTTTCTAAATTATGGTATATATGTAGTAAGTTTTATAAATGAAATTTATTTGCAATATAGCAAGCATGATGGTAGGAAATATGAGAAAAATACAATTTAAGCAATTGAATCAATTTAAAGAAATTATATAAAGTTTAGCATTTCTAAAACCTATTTCCCTAACTGAGCTAAATAGACAGAAATTAAAGTAAAGATCTTTGAGGATTCTTACGTGCTCCACGCAAAGTCCAGCAGCACATCACCTTCATCGGAAAGTCAGAAAGCAGCAGCCAGCCCAACCCTAAGGGCATGACTTTTTATACCTTTCTACGCTAACTAAACTAGCAAAGGAAAGTTTTCAGAAATCTACGACGTCCCATTGGTTGAGAGTGACAAGTGACATGTCACCCGATTCTTAAAAAGTTCCACAAAATCATGTCTTACAAAGACCATTGTCTCTTCCACGTGAAGCCAAAAGCTTCCTGCGATTGCAACTTTGTATTAAGTCATCCTCGCAGCTTCCATAGTCTTTCAGTGCAACTTCCGCGGATGCCAAGTTAAGGACTGACAAAAAGTTCACTTTCGACCTTGGCCATGTCCGACAGAATGATGTCAGCTCATCAGTTTTTGCTTTGTGAATGCAGCTTCAATAAACGTTTTAATTCAGAATGGGCGTCTCATGACTTTCTGCAGAATTATAGATCAGCTCTTTTTCTGCGGCTCAAATAACTAGGCCTCAAAAGCAGGCAACTTATGATTTCTAGTATAAAACAAACACAAGAAAAGTATTAATGTAAGAAATAAAGTATATTCTGTATCCACCCCATGGTTTACTAATTAATTAACCCACCCGATTAATCAAAATGTTACCTAGCTAATGCAAACAAATAAAGCAGCGTTTATATTTACCAGTCTCCGTTTTTCTATGAGACCCATAAGCACCTAGAATAGTAGAAATGACATCACACAGACAAGGAAAAGCAAAACAAGCACATGCTTCTTTTAAGTTTGCAGCAGTTAGTAATGACAAAAACGAAAACAATAATTATTTTATTATTTTGCACGAACAAAAAGATGCAACATTTATGCACGTTTATGAGCACACATGTTAGTCCCCCCACGTGTAAAGTTTAATCTAAGTTGTATTAGCACGACATATCACAAATCATTAATAATTTTATTCATGTTATGGAAATGTGACTTCGCGAGTTTAAACAAAATTTTGTTTTCTATCTCGCTCCATCAACTCCCTCATCTGGTGATTAACAAATCACCACACCAGCACTCAAAAATTTTGGTAAATTAAATTTTTAAGAAATCGATTCAAATTCATTTGTATTAGTAAACCTAAAAGTCTGTTTCAGCATAATCTTTGCAATTAACATGACGCTCTCTATGTAACTCCTGTAACTCGATCTCCCTTTCCTCTTCTTTTCTGAGTTTATAGATTCTCTTCTTTTCCTTCAAATGTTTCTTTCTTTTATGTAACAAACAACCTACTTTAGTCAAAATAAAAATGAATACTATTATAATCAAAGGTGCCAGAATCTTGCCAAGAATTGAACTTCCGATATTATGAAACCAGTTTTTAATTGCTTGAAACCTTTTTGAAAGTTTCCCTGTAAAATCATCTTCTTCTAGAGGAATTATTTCTGAATGCATTTGTGTAATATTCTTAATATACATTTCAATATTCTTACTTTCATCAGGAATATATGTACAGCAATGTTGAACATGTAAAATGCCACAGACTCCTCCCTCTTTTGCTAGGAGAATGTCTAAAGCAAGACGATCTTGAATTACCATGGATCTAATAGCAATAACTTCAACATTCACTAATTGAAATCCATCAGCAGTATCTGTTGATAATCTATCAACTATAGTGGACAATTTTCTAATTCTCCCTGCATTTAGGGTTATACCAACAAAAGGTATTACAGCTTGGAAAATATCTCCCAGAACTTCAGTAAAAGTTTCTCTTTTAGCTCTATTTACATAATTATGAATTTTGAACAATCCTTCTGAATCTCTGTCAACATGAAACACTTTAGGAAAAACAATTCCCACATAACAAGTTCCATACCAATGGTCTGGAAGGTTATAGTAAGCTTTGTCACCACAAACAAAATAAATTCCAGGGAAGATAGGATCTTTTCCACCTTTAAATCCCCAACCTCCCATAATCTGATAAGTATCTTCACAGTTGCTTGCACCTACAAAATAATTATCAAAAAGTGTATTATCTCTTCTAATGCAAAGCTTTCCACTAACAGGTTTGTCTATGTGAATTGCAATATTTTCAAGCATTTTGCCATTTAATTTCTCATCCTCTTTTTGCCAGAAGGATGACTTAGTCTGCTTGACTAATTCATTTCTCTTATAAATTGCTCTTCTCTCCTCAACCATATTCAAAAATTTCTTTCCTTCAGCACTTAATTTACATGTTAGATTATTCTTATAAGCATACTCATAAGTGAGTTCATTAGTAACAAGGAAATATTCTCTCAATTGTTTAGCTTTCTTATGCTTATTTAAAGCATTATCAATCTTAACATTAGCAAAAATCTCATCATAATTTGAATAGTAATATTCTAAACGACCAGTTTGATAAAATAAACTAGTTAATACACTACATGTAACAGCATATGTGAGAGGAAGCATATTATATGTTACTCCCTCAGAAACAGAAGCAGGTAACTTAACACAGACGTAACAGTCCTTAGCATCCATTACCTTTACATATTCACTCAAAAGCTTTGTGAATGTATTGCTTGAAAAATCACCTATTGATTTATCTTGATGAATGTTAGGCTGATGATCAATAACTTTTGCAGATGTACTATGTTTAGTTTGGCTAACCAGAGCTTTGCTTGTTATGTTAACTTTGTGTAATTCTCTATTCATTTCTAAAGGTATAATCACAGCTAATACCAACCAGAGCAGAACTAAAATGAGCAGACATACCAGAGTCATCTTACAGCATCTTTTAAAAACAGAACATTTTGAAGTGCTCTCCTTAACGTAAGGCATTTTTAGGTTAGTTTTAGCCTCAAAAATAAAAATAAAATTTAAAATTTATATACACCCCCCTTTTAAAATATATTTTTCTTTTATAACCCTAAACAAGATTTCTTCGACCTTATGTCATACGTAAGTTTTCTTGTACTAAACAGTTTTTCTTCGACCTTGTGTCAACTAACAGGATTTCTTCAGCCTTTTGCCAATTTAATAATTTTGTACTTTAATCATTGTCACTAATTTCTTGGATTTCGTTTTCTTCTTCACTACTATCATATATGTCAATAACAGGTGGAATTACTAAGTAAGTCCACTCAGGAGACTTGTATTTCTGGTTTGGTCTAATTATTCTCTTCCCTTTTCTCGATATCACTTCTATTTTTCTTCCAACTCCAACTTCTTTTCCAGGACTCTTTTGACTACTTATTTCTTCAACTTGTTCTATTGGCTTTTTAATCAATCTGACTCTCAATCTTCCACCAGGCCAGTAGTCTGCTTTTCTCACGTACTTCTTCTTTGGTTCAGAATTATTTGATTCTGACTTCCAAGTCCTTTTCTTTCCGTTTTCACTTCCACCTTCCACGTCACTTTCTTCAGTTTCGTAGTCTGAAATTTCAATTGACTCAGGAACTTCTCTATTCGGCAATTTCACTCCTTCAGGAACTTCACTTTGTCTTCCATCACTGGTACTCGGTAATTCGTTCTCCTCTTCTTCTTCAATTACCTCTAGCTTCCCAGATTTCGGATTTCTGTTCCTTACTTCAGAGCTTGTTCTCTGCCTTTCGGTACTCTCCTGGTCTGAAACTTCTTTTGGTTCAGCTTCTTTGTCTTCAATATAGACAACCGAATCCTCAGTTATCTTTCCTTTTAACAGATTCTCTTCACCTTCAGAATCTATTTCAATTATTTCTAAGTCTTTTCTTGTCAGATTTCCATTCACTGGCACAGTTTCCAGATGTCGACTTTCTTGTCGATCTTCAGAATCTGGAATTACTTCACCTTCTGTTCTGTCTTCTGCTTCAGAATCAGAATCATCTGTAGTATCACTTTCAACATCAGAATTCTCAGGAGTTGGTATTGGAATAGTATGACTTGGATGAATCCAGCGCTTCAATCCTCTGCACTTTACAGCATTAGTAGTGATCAAGATTACCTGCCTAGGTTTCTGCCATCTAGGAGATAGACAATTCCTCCTCCGATGTACTTTCGTTCTGACCCAATCGCCAGGTCTCAGATCATGAGTCAAAACTTTTTCATTTGATTGAGCTTCAGTTCCCACCTGATTAGACACAGAAGTTACCATATCAGATAACCTTTTACAGTAATCCAAAATTGCACTGTCATTTATGCTCAACAGTTTACCTACAGGTACAAAAGCTTGCCTCATAACTCTTCCCATTAAAATTTCATGAGGACTCAGACCTGTCTTTTTATCTGGTGTACTTCTTATTGACATCAAAACAAGTGGAAGAGCATCAGTCCACTTAACTCCTGTCTCTAGACACATTTTTCCAATTCTGTTTTTGATAGTTCCATTTATTTGTTCAACTACACCTGATGCCTCTGGTCTGTATGCACAGTGTATTTTCTGCTCAATGCTCAAAGCTTCACAAATTAACTTCAACAGTTTGTTATCAAAATGGCTTCCTCCATCACTCTCAATAGTGACTGGAAAACCGTACCTTGGGATGATTTCTCTGAGCATTAGTTTTGCTACTGTAATTGAATCACAATGTCGTGTAGGGAAAGCCTCTACCCATCTTGAGAATAAGCATACAATTACAAGTACATATTTCAAACAGTTGTGTAAGGGCATTTCAATGAAATCTATTTGTAACCTGGTAAAGGGACCACCCTCTCGTCCAATTATTCCTGTCCCCACCACTGATTTTCTGTTTGGATTCATTTGTTGGCATGATAAACACCTTTGACAAAAAGATTCTGCAATGGTTCTAAATTTGGTATTGAACCATGTTTCTCTAAAAAGTCTGACCATAGAATCTCTTCCTAAATGTGCAGGACCATGATATAATCTGGCCATGTCAGCAATCAAGCAATTTGGTAAGACTATTCTGCCATCTTTGTAAACCCACACTCCATCTTCTTCACGTGGTCTACAATCTGATCTTAACCATAGGTCTTTTTCTTCATCATCTGCTTCGTTTTGTAAATCTCTAATCTCATGCCATGTTTCTACAACATTTGTTAGCATTAATGAATTTGAATCAGTTTCTTTACTCCTATTCCGATTGTAAGAATAATTTTTCCTTGCGCAGTACTTTGCTGTTTCGTCTGCGAAGGCATTTCCTTTGGAAATATAATCAGTTCCTCTAGTGTGCGCTGCACACTTGACTATGGCAATTTCTTTTGGCAATTGTATTGCTTCAATTAATCTTCTAATGAAAACTGCATTTTTAATTGGTGATCCTGTTGATGTCATGTATCCTCTCTGTGACCAGAGTTGTCCATAATCATGCACAACTCCGTACCCATACTGACTATCAGTAATGATGGTAACTCTTATATCTTTTGATATTTCACATGCACGAATTAAAGCAATCAATTCAGCCACTTGTGCTGAACGAACTCCTTCAAGACATGATGCTTCTTCAACATCTTCGACTGTACAAACTGAGTATGAAGCTTTTAAGACACCTCCTTCGGATCTTAAGCATGAGCCATCTACAAAGTAGACAAAATCCGATTCAGACAAAGGTCTGTCTTTGATGTCTTTTCTTGGTTTTGTGCAGAATTCCATGACATCTAAACATTCATGTTCAGTTTCAATGTCATCAACAATTTCAGAATCAGGCAGTAATGTAGAAGGATTCAGATTCAAACATCTTGAAATCGAAACATTATCTGCTCCCAGTATGATTTTCTCATACTTTGTCAATCTGCTACTTGTTAAATGTTGAGTCTTACCTCTTGTCAGTAATATTTCAACTGAATGAGGCACAAAAACTTTCACAGGAAATCCCATAATGATTCCTTCACTTTGTTCAAGGCTGATACTTGTAGCTGCAACTGCTTTCAAACAACCTGGTAATGCTTTTGCAATTGGATCAAGAACTGCAGAGAAGTATGCAATAGGTTTCTTTAAATTTCCATGTCTCTGTATTAATACAGATAATGCACATCCTTCTCTCTCACTGCAATACAGTTCAAAATCTTTCTCATAATTTGGCATACCCAAAGCAGGAGCTTGGCATAAGCTCTTTTTCAGGTTCTCAAAAGATTCCATCTCAGCATCATTGAGAATAATTGGATCTTTTACATCTGATTTGGTCAGTCTTTGTAGTGGTTTTGCAATTACTGAAAATCCACTTATCCATTGTCGACAGTAACCTACCATTCCCAGGAACATTCTGACCTGTCTTTGTGTTCTTGGCGGTAACATTGCTTGAATCATTTTTATTCTCTCTATTGTTACTTGTCTTTTTCCCTTTGCAATTCTGTGACCAAGATATTTTACTTCTTGTTTGCAAAACTGTAGTTTTGCTGGGGACACTTTATGTCCTTCTTCTGCAAGGCGATTTAACAGAATTATTGTGTCTGTTACACAATTTTCTCTTGTCTTTGCAGCTATTAACAAATCATCAATATACTGCACCATCGTAGACCTACCTGGTAAGTCTAAATCTTCTAATGATCTTTTTAACAATTCATTAAAGATTGAAGGACTTTCTGTATAGCCCTGAGGGATTCTTGTCCATCCAAGGGTCTTACCTTGGAATCTGAAAGCAAAGATTTCATAACTGTCTGGGTGTAAGGGAACAGTAAAGAATGCATTGCAAAGGTCAATGACTGTGTACCATTCAGCATCGTGTGGAATCTGAAATAGAATTACTGCTGGATTTGGAACTACAGGACAACATGGAATGACAATTTGATTAACCTTTCTCAAATCTTGTACGATCCTAAATGTTCCGTTAGACTTTTTAACTCCCATAATTGGTGAATTACAAGAGCTACTCTTCATTTCCTTTAATACACCTTGCTTGATTAACTTTTCAATTATAGGTGTAATACCTTCAATTGTTTCTGTTTTCATTTTATACTGTGGAGTATTTGGAAATTCTATTCCTTGTTTCAATGCAATTTTTACAGGATCTACATTTTTCATTAGACCCATCTCATTTCCAGTAAAATCCCATATTTCAGATTTCACTGTTTCTTTTAGCTCTTCAGGTAAATCCTTTTCTTCAAATGCAGGAAACAATTTTGTTTCTTCTGCTTCCATCATCATCATTGTCATTCTGTACAAACCATCTTCCTCCATTGTTTGTAATTCAACTCCTTCAGGAGAACAATATATTCTGCAATTCATTTTACATAGGATGTCTCTGCCTAATAGATTTACTGGACTACTGTTACAAACTACAAATCTGTGTTTGTCTCTGTAATTTCCAATTTCAACTGGTACTGGATCAGTTAAGTCTGTTTTAATTTGCTGATTACTTACTCCCACAACTTGGATGGTATCCCCAGAGAGAGGTAGGTTTTCAATTTCCACTGATCTAACAGTAGAACGGGTAGCACCAGTGTCCACTAGAAAAGTGATGTCTACATCATTAACTTTCCCGTTTACATAAGGACCAGACTGGTCAACCTCAAGAGTGGCTCCAACAACACACTCTTCCTCCTCTCTCGGGCACCGTCAGCAATAATCATCAGAATCACTGTCTTGACTTTCTGTTAATAAAAATTGTTGTGAAGTATTTTGCATTTGAACCTTTTGCTGCTTTTGCTGTTTTTGTGGTTTTATTACCTGTTCACATCCCTGAAATCCCACGTTTGGATTATATTTTTGAACTCCCCCACAATTCGGAAAAGGTGGTTGTGGCAATTGGTCTTGACGATTATTCACCTGTTGTTGTTGCTGTTGTTGTAATTGTCGCTGAATATTAAATTCATTTAACCCCTGTTGCATCTGTAGCTGTTGCTGCAGGTTAACACCATTCTGCATCTGTGGATTCAATAAGGGATTCTTTGAGTTTCTAGGAGGATGAGGACACTCGTCCCTCCAATGTCCAATTTCGCCACAATTAAAACAAGGTAATCTTTGTTTCAGCTCTTCTATCTTTGGGCTAAATTTCTTTGGGAAATTATTACCTTTAAACTTTCCTTGTATCTGGTTTGTATTTCCAGTTTGAACAAAATTAGTGTTCTTGTTTCCCATGCTGGCAATCTGTTGCTCAGCCACCTTTACCTGAGCCCACATGGCTTTCTCCTTCAGCTTCTTCTGTTTTACTTCTAATTCATCGCTACAATATTTTGCTTTTCTTAGAATATCATCTACAGATAGTGCTTGCCATCCGACAATACTAGTTCTGATCATTTCTCCAATTTCAGGTTTTAGTCCATAAACAAATCTATAGATAAAATGACTCATGTCTTTTTCATCTAATTTTTCATAACCACTGTATTGTTTAAAGATTAACAATAGTCTTTCATAAAAAGAATGAACTGATTCTTTTGTTTCCTGTTCTGTTCTTTCTATTTTAACCCAATCAACTTCTTTGGGTGGAATTTTGTTTTTCATCCAAACAATTACTTTCTCGTAAAAATCCATTACAAGTGGATTTGGGGCACCTGTTTCTTTGATTCGTTCAGGTTCTGCTTTTGGCCAACTAATAGTTATTTTACATTCTGTCCAAAGATCAGATGGAACTACAATGTCAAAAAATCCATCTAAATCAATCCACAGAACTTTTGACACTTTGATAAATCTATCGACTTGCCTGTACCACTCAACTGGTTTCTCTCTTAATTTTGGAAAGTCATTTGTGAATAATAGAATGTCCTGTCTTGACCATGGGACATGAACATATCCTCCACCTGCAACTTCCCTCATTGGAAATTGTTTTGACAATTTTTCCAATCTTTCATCTTCCTTCCTTTTGGTCCATTTCACTCTCCATTTGTTCAGTTCTCCTAGCTTTTTGATATAGACAATCAAATCTTTAATGTGAACTATTCTTCCCATTGAGTTCAAACTCTCAATGTCACTTTCTGAAAAGTCTAATCTGTAATGCTTTGCAAAATTCTTTTGTTTACTTACATCGATTTCAAGTTCTGCAGCTAGATCTTCTAATTGATCATATTTATTTTTCGTTTTCCACTGAATACTTTTGCAAATGAATAGTAGCTCATCATCCCGATAGTAATTTAAACTATCTGGGCCAATTGTTCCAATTATTAATTCTTCAATATTAGCTTTTAATTTGGCCACATCAAGTTTTGGTGTGGTTACCCTAACTTCAGGACTTCCTACATCTGACATAGCACCCATTGGTGTTTTTGGAGATAAATCCTCATTAAACGTTAAATCAGGCATTCTCGATCTAGAAGTGTTTAATTCAGTCAAGTCTGAATAAAATTTTTCAGTAGTCTTTTGAGTTTCTGTATTTAAAGGAATAGTTAATCCATTTTTATTTGTATCTCTTTGATCAAATACAGGCTGAACAGGACCTATTGTTACTGGAACTGTGACAGCTTCCATGCCTTTTGTCATTCTTTTAATTAATTCTTCTTTAGACCTTAAATATTCATTATAATCAACATCCTCAACATTTGTTGTCTCTCTTGCATAATCTTTTGGAGGTTCCCTTGCTCTTGGAGTCATTGTAAAATGTCTACCTTCATTTCGAGCATTCTCAAATTCTGATCTTCTAGGAGTTTCAGTGATTTCACAATTATTTGGATAAAGTTTAGGAGCTTCACTAATTGGAGGTGCACTCGGTGAAGTTTCAGTAGAAACCACCGGAGTAGACCATGATCTAGGAGGTCTCAAAGGTTGATTTGGCTGTTTCTTTCTAGCAGTTGTATATATTTCTTCCATAACTGCATCCTCAGATTCACTTTCCATAGATTTCCCTGTAGGAGAACCCATTACCATTTCATGAATTAAATATAGTCCTTCACTCATGTTTCCCTGTCTCCACATTCGCAATCTATCTTCATGAGTTTCTCTTTTCCATGATGGATTTTTAGAAGGTCTTTTAATTCCACTAGCTTCTCTTTGTAACTGATACATCTCGTCTTCCCACTCAACTAAAGCTTCAAATTGAGTTGGTCTCGGTTTTGGAACAAGAGCATTCATTTTCTCTCGTAAGTTTCTTAAAACTCTTACATTAAATGAACCATCATCAGGCCAAGCTAAAACACCATCGTTTTTAGTATAACGTTTCCAACTGTCGAACCATAAGACAGTATGATATCCGTATTCACCTTCCATGTACGCTGCAGGTGTTTTATACTTATGAAGTAGTTTACCACCTCGCGTTTCGATTTTCTTGTCAGGTGAAAATAAATTCTTAAATTTCTGAAATAATGTTGTCTTTTTCTCAACATGTTTAAAATGATAACTCATTTTTAAGAGTTAAATTTAATTCACAAAATCGTTCGTAAAATATTTCCGGGATGTTCCGCAAAACAACCAATCCGTGCGCGAAACACACCAACAGGCCAATGGCAGTTGAGCTGCGTCACTTTTCTGCTCAACCAATAAATTTAGAGTTTTTCCGAACGACCAATCAGCTCACAGGCCGTCAGAGACTCAAGAGCCAATCAGAATACAGCTTGTGACGTAAGTCACCCAATCCCAGCGCGGCTCTGTGACGTACACAGCAGCTGCGGTTTCTCGCTTCTCACTCCTGGCGCTTACCCCTCCTTCACAAAATCTTTTCACAGCGCCATTTTAAGAACACTTTTCAGTGTAAATTAATTCTTAACAATGACTATAAAGACAACATCTGTTCGTTTCACTAATTAGGATAGTTTACATACATTCAAGTATCCACACTTCGGAATAGACGGCGCTATTCACACTAAGGATAATATTCAATTGTCAGTAGAGTAACCTTACCCCACCCTTCTAACACGTATTATTATGAACTCGCTTTGCTCTGAACCCACCGCGAAGTGAAAGTTCTAAGAGTTCCACTTGAACATAAAATACAATTCAAACTCGCACTTTTACACGGAAAATTCCCTAAATTCAAACACACATGAAATCCGTACAGGACTCTCACCTGTTTATAGAATTCATGCACCGTTAGCAAAAACAACGACGTTATCCGTACAGGGCTCTCACCTGTTTATAGATATGAAACATGTACCCGTACAGGACTCTAACCTGTTTATAGATAATCATGTACCGACGTTAATTTTACCCTTCACTCAAGCTCGGATATAACTAATACTCTCATCACAGTGAGTTTTATGGAAGGCGCTTTGTCCCTATTCTCATGCTGCTTTGATTTCTTAGAAAATCCTCACTATACAAGATTTAGACCTAGCCCTAAAACTGTGCTGCTCGGCGACAACACTATGGTACACGGCGATACCTCTTGTGATACTCGGCGATATCACTACAAACAGAACAGATGGTTTGCGTGACTAATTTCTCGCCACACAATCTATACCGGTATAGCTTACAGATAGGCACGAAAAACGAACTTAACATGTGTTAAAACATCGATCCTATTTCCATACCATGACGTAACCCTTAGCAACCAACATATTACCTTGGTTACCTCTTAGCAACCATCAATTTCTGCTACCAGAGAATTGATCCAGCGGGCTATAGAAAATATATCATAAAATACGCTACCCAACTTCATAACCTATAAACAAAATTCTAAACTAAATATGGACCCATTTATGAACCTGATATATTTTGGACCTACTGAATCAGGTGGTCAGAATAAATCTATATACACATTATCTACACACTATATACATTTTTATACATTTGCAGAAAGAATATTGTCATTAGAATAAAACCCAACCATTTAAACGACCACCATAGGTGACGTGATCTAGCTAATGGTAACCTATACTTCTAAATAATCAAGACCAGCTTGTTTGTCAAAAGTAAGATTTTATTTTCTAAATTATGGTATATATGTAGTAAGTTTTATAAATGAAATTTATTTGCAATATAGCAAGCATGATGGTAGGAAATATGAGAAAAATACAATTTAAGCAATTGAATCAATTTAAAGAAATTATATAAAGTTTAGCATTTCTAAAACCTATTTCCCTAACTGAGCTAAATAGACAGAAATTAAAGTAAAGATCTTTGAGGATTCTTACGTGCTCCACGCAAAGTCCAGCAGCACATCACCTTCATCGGAAAGTCAGAAAGCAGCAGCCAGCCCAACCCTAAGGGCATGACTTTTTATACCTTTCTACGCTAACTAAACTAGCAAAGGAAAGTTTTCAGAAATCTACGACGTCCCATTGGTTGAGAGTGACAAGTGACATGTCACCCGATTCTTAAAAAGTTCCACAAAATCATGTCTTACAAAGACCATTGTCTCTTCCACGTGAAGCCAAAAGCTTCCTGCGATTGCAACTTTGTATTAAGTCATCCTCGCAGCTTCCATAGTCTTTCAGTGCAACTTCCGCGGATGCCAAGTTAAGGACTGACAAAAAGTTCACTTTCGACCTTGGCCATGTCCGACAGAATGATGTCAGCTCATCAGTTTTTGCTTTGTGAATGCAGCTTCAATAAACGTTTTAATTCAGAATGGGCGTCTCATGACTTTCTGCAGAATTATAGATCAACTCTTTTTCTGCGGCTCAAATAACTAGGCCTCAAAAGCAGGCAACTTATGATTTCTAGTATAAAACAAACACAAGAAAAGTATTAATGTAAGAAATAAAGTATATTCTGTATCCACCCCATGGTTTACTAATTAATTAACCCACCCGATTAATCAAAATGTTACCTAGCTAATGCAAACAAATAAAGCAGCGTTTATATTTACCAGTCTCCGTTTTTCTATGAGACCCATAAGCACCTAGAATAGTAGAAATGACATCACACAGACAAGGAAAAGCAAAACAAGCACATGCTTCTTTTAAGTTTGCAGCAGTTAGTAATGACAAAAACGAAAACAATAATTATTTTATTATTTTGCACGAACAAAAAGATGCAACATTTATGCACGTTTATGAGCACACATGTTAGTCCCCCCACGTGTAAAGTTTAATCTAAGTTGTATTAGCACGACATATCACAAATCATTAATAATTTTATTCATGTTATGGAAATGTGACTTCGCGAGTTTAAACAAAATTTTGTTTTCTATCTCGCTCCATCAGAACCTAGCAATACGATTGGCAGGACTGTGACGTTCCCACCTAGCATATTGAGGCCTCTGACTGCTGCTCCTACGCCAGGGAACATCGGTTCCCTGGCAAACCCAGAGGTCCTAGTTAAGTCCAACTGCCCAAGTCGTAATCGGGTGGTCGGACCCTGCTGCAGTGGCTGGTTCCACCACCACGAGTTTGGCAGGTCTGAGACCGTCAGACTCATAATCTGCCCCATAGTGTTAAGACCCTCATCTAACAACCATTACTAGAACAGGGTGATTGAAGCCCTGGACCAAGAGAACATGGGCCTCATTTATGTGAAGTGACGCATCGCTGTGTGAAAGCAGCGATGCGTCACTTCTCAGTGCGCCCTCCTTGCGACATGATTGATGCGTCATATTTATAATATGACGCATCATGCCGCAAGGAGTTACAGATACGTCAGTATTTCTGACGTATCTGTATGGCGCAAAAGTGACGCATTGCTGGAGCGTATCACAAAAGTGACGCAACTCCAGCAATGTGTCCTTTCACATGGGGCAAGCCCCATGTGAAAGGGCCTGCGTCAGTCTTACGCCTGCTGTGAGGCAGGCGTAAGATATTGATGCGTTTGCGTCCTAGAAGTGATGCAGTTAAATCTCATAGATTTCACTGCGTCACTTCTACGATCCTTTCTTGTGTCAATACGCCCCCCTTGCATACATTATACCTGGCGCAGGTATAATGTGGCGCAAGGGTTTACAAAGTGACGCATCTACCTAGATGCGTCACTTTGTAAATATGGCGCAACAGGGTGCATTTTTTACGCCACTGGTGCGTCACAAAAAGTGACGCACCGGTGGCGTAAAAGTGACGCACAGCCTCATAAATGAGGCCCCGAGAGTCTAAACATGTGGTGCAGGAAACATGCCATATACTAGTTCACAAAAATGTTGCTTTCCATTGGCACTGCCTACATGAAGACTCTTTGCAAAATCCCAGTAAATGATCTTGAGCCAAAATGTGAAGTGGAATGCAAACGGGTAAATGGTCAAATACTCCTTAGGAGAATATATAGAGGTCTAAAAGAATAACTAAATAATTGCTGCCATGAGCAAACAGCCTTGTGTTATTTTAATCATTTCAGAATTGGAGTAACCTAAATTGGATAGGACTGTGGAGGAATGTTGGCCTGTTTGCCAACATGACACTGATCCTTAATACAGGAGTTATCTTTAGTTCTTTTAATATACGAGACACTGAGCAGTGACTTTGAGGGAACTGTAAAACCTAATAAAGCAGAGATGTTTGAAGTTACAGCAGTGCAATGGAAAACCAATGCACAAGGGGTTCACGTGCTGGGAATAGGCTTTTAACAATATCGTGCAATCTAAAGTTACTGTAAAAACGGAGTGCTGACTTGCCAAACCTAACACCCAAACATATTGTTCTTTGCCAAGTTACAACAGTTTCCACTCAAGAGTAATTATTTCAGTTCAAATGGAAAATTCAGCGATTCCATCTGTACAATATGTTTTCGGACATTTTATAGTGCCTACTTACACTTACAAAGAGTTCTAATTACCTGGAACACATGTTGAAATGCATGTCAAATTTCTTAAACACTGTAGTTAAATATTATTAGTACTTGTAAAAATGCATGTTTTTTATTGAACCCTAGATATGTGCAGTATGAAAGACTAGCAGAGAAGTTATGTTTCAAACGGGAAATATTTTCTCGCCCTGTATTAATATTGCCTTATGCTGCCGTCTTTCATTTGTAAGGAACTTGGTGTAAGCCTGTGGATGAAGCTAAAAGATCAATATGGACGTTTAAATATCCCTATTCACCACTGGGTCATTGAAGAAAGAATATCTTCACCAGGAAAAATAATTCTATTATTGCATTTCCGTGATGGCGAAAAAAAGAAAATGTTTCCTGTCCTATACACATTACTATCATACCAACTCCTGAAGATTGTCTGTCCTGCCATCAATTTCCATTCATTGCTGTGAAAATTGACCTGTGGAATTGATAGGTGAGGATTGACTGACATGTTACTTTGCGACTTCACCATAAACACTCTCACTGTGGTGTGGCTGGTGTGCATTTGTGATCCTTGAAGCACAGCTCAAAACATGTTAAGACTGCCATCTTGTATGTCCCTCTGTTATACTATGTGTTATTTTCTTTTATGTTAGGCTAAGCTATGTTTTTTTTGTAACATATTTTTATTAAGTTTCCGTGACATTAAAATTTACACACAAAAACGTGCATAGCTTATATAGTACACTGTAATAGCAGATACTGGAAACATCCTTTACAACGAAACTTTTTCCACGCAATACCTTTACAACGCAACTTTTACAACGCAAGCATTACAACGACTTGCGCTGGGGGCGCTGTAGGATAGGGAATAGTTTAATTTATTATCCAACTCCTTCCCTACTATCCACGGGGACAGGAGTTGGAATAGTAAATTAAACTATTCACTATCCAGCGCCCCCCAACGCAAGTCGTTGTAACGACTTGCATTGTAAAAGTTGCGTTGTAAAGGCATGCGTGGAAAAAGCATGCGTTGTAATGACATACATCCGCGGATACAAATGTAATACTATTCTACCCACTCCCACCCCCCCTACAGAGCCATATGTTAATATGCATTTTCGACAGGCAGCACCACAGTGTGGACCTTAGTATGTACAAACTCAATTATATTCCGTATCCCTTTGTATTACATATAAAATGTACAACATCTCGCTTCCAGCCCAACACATTCGTGCAACCAACACTAAGAAGTGAGGTGGTAGCCTTCTTCTGCATCTGTACATCCATGGCTATACATTTTTCCAGCATCACATTCCATTCTAACAAGATGGATTTTTTGCGCAATCTTCTATGCTCCTCCCGTTTAAGCTCTGCCCCTTCTGCCCTGCCCCATCTAATCATTTTATTATACCAGTCTAGTAGCAATGGTGATCTGGTAGACTTCCATCTCATAGTAATATTTCTCTTAGCCAATATCAAAGCCAGGTTTGCGAATTTGCGGACAGGGTCACCTTTCTTTCCACCCGGCCCCAGTCCCAATATACAATACTCCAAAGGGTCCCTGTTCCTCACCAGGGCAACATCATTCACTATTCTGTATACTGCTGCCCAGTAATGTGTCAATCTTGGGCAACCCCATATGATATGTAGTAAAGCTGCGTTTGCGGAATGGCATCTAGGGCAAGTATCTGCCATATCCGGGTGTATTAATTTTAATTTGTGCAGAGTCAGATAGGCAAGGTGGACGATCATGAGTTGTATGAATTTGAATTTTGGATTCCTAGAGATCTTTCTGGGGTACTCCAGTAGGTCCTTCTGTTCGTAATCATTGAGTACGCACCCTATATCCGTGTTCCATTTGTCTCGAGATTTCTGAAGTGAAATTGCAGTGTGCGTCCGAATCCCTTGGTATAACCATTTTGTCGGGTGCCTACCATTTCCCATCAAGTATTGCATATGTGTCAATGCATGCGTTGGAGGCTCTGTACCCTCCGGGGCCCAAACAGTTTGAATGTATCAAGTGTTATTTGTATGAAGCAGAAATAATGTGTTAGCACACCCTGTGTGTCCACGAATGTATTGTGATTCATTAATGTACCATCTATAAATAGCATGCCCGCTGTGTTCACAACCATCTCTTCCCAAACCTCTACATGCCTATGTGTTACCGTCCCCAATGGTAATGGGAGTCCCACTAGATCAATATTGTGAGCATAAGGGGACAGTCCCTTCGTGTATAGTGTTGCCTTTTTCCAATACATCAAAGCAACTCTGAGCAGTGGTGGTACTGTCGGAGGAATTTAGCTGCATGGTAATATTAGTGCGTGTAATTCTCCCCGTTCCCAGGCATGACGCGTCATGGCAATTTCTTGTAGATTGCGTCCTGCAATCCAATACGCCAGCCACTGTAACTGGCCCGCATAACAATAAGCTTTCAGGTCTGGTACTCTCAGTCCTCCGTGTGTCCTGTCCAGTTGTAGTTTAGTGAGCCCTAACCGTCTCCTTCCTGCACCCTATATTAATTCTTTTAGTAGGGAATCTAGTAGTTTAAACGGTGAACAACCTTTACAACGCAACTTTTACCACGCAGTGCCTTTACGACGCAACTTTTACAACGCAAACCATTACAACACATTGCGCTGGGGGGCACTCTAGGATAGGGAATAGGTTTAATGTACTATCCAACACCTTCCCTACTATCCACGAGGACTGAAGTTGGAATAGTAAATTAAACTATTCACTAACCAGCGCCCAAAAGCACTATGCGTTGTAATGGTATGCGTTGTAAAACTTGCGATTTAAAGGTAGGTGTTGTAAATGCATGCATTGTAACGTCATACATCCAGTTTAAACACCGGTGCTGCGATCATGATAGGCAGATTGGTGAAATAGTATAGCAGTCTGGGAAGGACCCCCATTTTTGCAATGGCTACATGTCCCGACACCGATAGTGGCAATGAGGTCCAGAACCATATTTGCGCCTTAAGCGCAGCTATAGCTCGGTTCAGATTTCCATTTGGCATATCCTCCGTCGCTCTATATATCTGGATTCCCGGATATCTAAAGGTAACAGACGCTGTTTGAAATGTCCAGCGTCCAAAGTGTATCGGAGCAGGCTAAGCTATGTTATGCTAAGCTTTGTCAAGTTATACTGATCTTTCAGTCTTGCATGTCTGAGTCATTGAATTTTTCTTCCAAGATATTAATTCTGCAGAAAATAAACGTTTCCTTGCTGGTTTCCACTGTGTAAAATTAGCACAAGGAGAAAACCAGTTTAACATTAACTGGATCGGATGAGTTTACCAAGCAGGAAATCCGCCAATAGCTACATCTTTTACTCTGAGGAGTTTATCCCGTGGGGCAGTCTTTTCCACATATCTGTCCGAAAAGACTATGGGCCATATTATCAAGGACAGGCGATACATTATCGCCGCTTTTATCGGCAGGAAACTGCCGATAAAGTGGCGATAATGGCCTTGATAATATGCTCTATGAATTCCAATCGAAGCCCATGTTAGATGTGAACACATCTAACATGGGCTTCGATTGGAATTCATAGAGCATATTATCAAGGCCATTATCGCCGCTTTATCGGCAGTTTCCTGCCGATAAAAGCGGCGATAATGTATCGCCTGTCCTTGATAATATGCCCCTATCTCGTTCATATTTTATGGTTATATATATATATATAAAATTATATCTACAATATCACAAATTTCCACAAATCGGAAGAAAGCTGAAGAAAGTTTCTATTGTAAATGACACCCATCTTTTTCCAGATGGACTTTATGTACCAGATTTTAAATCTGTTGTGGACCTAGGGTATATGGTTGATTCTGCCTATTGTTTGAGAAGGTGAGATGTGGACAATCATTGTCATATGCAATGTTATTAGTTATTAGCAAGCAAATTAATCTTTCCACAAGTGTGCAATAATGACATGGTGTCTTGCCCTTAATTAGACTATCCTTCCTAGATGGAGAATGGGCCAATTCGCGAAACTGGTAAATTATGGCCACCCTATTCATTAAAGGGAGATTGCTTTTGATATAACACACCTTGTTAAGGAGAACCAAATGTCTTTAAATCTCAACTATTAGGAGAAAAATGCACAAGAGCATCCACTGACTCTTTTCGTTACTTTCATTGACTGTCGATCCAGAATCTGGCAGAGAAGCAATTTTTTCAAGGGGTTTTAGTCTGCCACTTAAAATGTGAAACGGCAAAGCAATTAATCAAGGTTTATTAGCATGAATAAATAAGAACCAATACACATGAAGCCTCATTATGAGATGGCATTGGGAACCAACAAATGGACTTTTTGAAAGTTTGTGAGGTTCTATGGCACTACTAAAGCAGGATGGGAAAGGAGTTTGGAAACAAAGGGAAGACAAAAGGATAGGATCTAACACATCTCCCTCCTGAATAGGACAACAAGAAAACTATTCTTGCATGATTCTCTAGGATGAAGTCCTGGACCTTCCAAACATTTTCAATCTTCCAGCAATAGAATCATTACACTTAAAATCATTCTTAGCTTTGGAAATAGCAGGGTTGTGGCCCAGATGGCGCCATGTGCAGACGGATAGAGCAGAGCTCCTCGCTCGACCTCAGTAATTATTTGGTTGCATTCCGTATACTACCCCACCTGATGGCGGCGGTCTAAGGTGGGCCACACGGGATAGCCAGCGCTGTTTGATCTGGTGGGGCTTGCTGGCCCAGAGGACTTTGGCATGACAACTGTGCTGCTCCCGGGCGCTGGAGCCTAGTGTGGTGAGATGGGCTGAGGCTGCCGCTGCGGTCTTCCATGGTACCCTGCGGTTGCGGGCCAGAGCTCCCGCTTGCTGGAGAGCAATCAAGGCAGAGAGAGGGCTTTTTACAATGACACAGAGAGTGGCGTGGGCTCAGAGGCAACCCATGAGTGCTTGCTGGGTGCTCCTTCCAGGTGGGAACTCCTGAGGGGACTCAGAATTCGCGCACCAACATATAGACTCAGCACTTGGGGCCGGGGGGATGGATACAGATTTGACTTCAAGAGGCCACAGGAAGACAGATGAGTGTGAGGGGCTACCCCCTACCCTTGAGGGCTCTGGGGAAACGGCAGTGAGGCATCTTCCCCTGGTTTTGAAAAACAGAAAGAGCAGCCCTGACACCTGTGAAAAGCCTCTGCAGGCTCTCTCCCTCCTTTTGGGTAAAATGTGAATGCACCTTCGGGTTTGGAAGTGTGGCAGGGCTTGCCTGGGGCCCACGGGAGTGATGGGGGTGCTCAGCTGAGAGACAACGGTGAAGCGGAAGGGCTGGCAGTCAGGACAAGGGGCCTTAGGGCCCCAGGGTACCGGGGCCTGTGATGACCCTGCATTCCAATGCCTTGGTGAGCAGATTGCAAGAACATTCTGACAAAATTTGCAGAGTTGCTACAGTCAGTGCTAGACATTAAAACCTCCCTGGGCCCCAAGATAGACCAATTGGTAGTAAAGGTGAGTCTCCTACAAGATGCCCAATGGAAGCTTCGAGATCGTGTGGACACAACAGAGTCTGTGCAGGTGATGGTCCGTCACTCTCTGGAGGAGGCTCCGGCTGACATTGCAACACTGACGGACGTGGTGCACAACTACAATTGAAAGCTGAAGATGCAGAGGGCTGTAACCTCCGTAACAACATTCAGGTTGTGGGCCTACCTGACAGGTGGAGGGCTCTATTATGAAACTGAACTTGGAGCACCAGCTGAAGGCAACAGTACTTTGCTGTAACACTTCAATGTTTCTTTCACTATTAGGATCCCACAGGGTCCCTGGTGATCACCCTCCACCAGATGCCCCTCCCCGACCAGTGATGATGACCAAGTTGAATTCCAGGGACAATATACTGCAGATAGCGCACACTAAGGGCTCCTGGCAAGTTGAGAAAAACACAATGACAGTGTTCTCTGATTTGCTGAAACTTGCGATGGAAGCAGGAATCGTTCATGGAGATTAAACCCCACCTGCACCAACTGAACATTATGTACACATTATTATTCCAAGCGTACCTTCCCATTCAAGATGGTGAAAAATCTCTCTTCTTTCAGGCACCACGAGAGGCGTGGGACCATTTGGAGTTCAGGGGAGTAGTGCAACCATAGCAGGAGCCCGGTTATGGTGGCAGACGGCTCCCTGCGAGGACTCAGTAATGAGCAGACAGGAAGACCCATTGCAAACCACCCCAGGAACAACCAGCTCATGATCACGCCCCTGTGGTAGCGGAGATGGAGCGAAGGGGCTCTTCAGAGTCCAAGGATCAAGACTCGGGGGCACTGGCTATCCCAGATCAAGACTCTCTGAATGAGTTGATAGAGACCCTGAGAATGGGACCGGACATCACGCCCATTATTGCCGATCTGGCGACCTAAGGGGCTATATGCCACCATATGTGTCGGGGAGACCCAGAATGTTTTAAGATATGGGGCCAGATGTAGGTGGCCATTTACCGATCGGTAACGGCCGATTTCGGCCGTTACCGACCGGTAAATGGGGTTTTGGTATGTAGGGGGCTACATTTACCGATTTGGCAAATTTACTGAATCGGTAAATTTACCGAATCGGTAAAATACTGAATCGGTAATTTTACCGATTCGGTAATTTCAGGATGTAGGTCGGACTCTTCAGAGTCCCTAAGGGCTTACAGATTCGGTATTTTACCACCCAAATCAATTGGGAGGTAAAATACCGAATCCAGGTGTGCATGCACATGTGTGCATGCACACCTATGCCATGTGACAGACAGACATGCCCTTAGGGCATGTCTGTCTGCCACATGGCACACATGCCAGTATTTGGGGTGCTAGAGGATGTCAAAGGGACACCCCCTGCACCCTTGCTGGAATCGGTATTTACCGAATCGGTAAATACCGATTCGGTAATGCCCATTGATTCCTATGGGCTTCAATGCCCATAGGAATCAATGGGAATTACCGAATCGGTATTTACCGATTCGGTAAATATCGATTGTTACAGAATCGGTAATTCAATGACCGATTCTTCCTACATCTCCCCCCTTCTATTTTGCCGATTCATAAATACCGAATCGGTAAAATTCGGTATTTATGAATCGGCAAAATAGAATTACCTACATCTGGCCCATGGTCTTTTGTGCTGGGAACCTTCTATCTTCTGCACCCCCTTCCTGAGTCAGGGACAAAGAAAGAACTGGGGGAAAGATGAGTGATGTACTAAATGGATTTTACTATGATCTGCCGAGCCATTTTATCCCACGTTCCAAGTAGAATATTTTGTTTGCATGTTTAGCATGCAGTTTGTTTGGCTGAGACTGTTTTGTGACTTAGCCTGGGGGAGGGTGTTTGTGGAGTTAGCGTATGCTAGTATGTTTGTGAATCTGAAGAAAGTGTTGGTGTGTAACTATAGAAACTTGATGGGGCAGGGCAGGCACTGAAGTTGGGTCCTTGCAGGTCGATGGTGGTTACGCAACAACATATCACAGGACACAATGCTTTTTTAGGTCTCGCCTACCAGCGCGCATGCGCTGCATAGGAGAGAGACCTCTTGAGATCGATGCAGCTTTGGGGGCAAAATCGTGCACGCGTTGCATTGCTTGCAATGCAACACGTGCACATCTTGGTAATTTTCAATCGGAAGCGCGCAGCGCCATATGGTGGCGCCATATGGTCGCACGCTCCCAAAAGGAAATCACCCATGCCCCCTCCCCTTGCTGTCACTTTAACTGCCGCGCGGCTTCGCGGCCAATGCTTGTTGAAGTTCTTGCTGTCCTCTGTCCAGTGCTCTGCACTGACATAGGCTGTTGTTAGCTCGGGGGACTGGGTTCCTTGGAATGTGTGTATTGTTTTAATTGCCTCCCAGTGTGGAGATTGTGATTTGTGGTTTGCCCAATACCGTTACTTGAAAGAACGAGAGCGGCTGAAATCAGCGAGCACGGACAATTTGCAGAGATGTTTGCTCACAGATTGCAATTAGAAATACATTGATGTTGGGTGGGGCGTCTTCTTCCGGTGATATGGAGGGAATCAAGGATTCCAAAAATAGCAGCAGCCCTGGCACTCAGCGCGTGTGTACAGGAAGCAGTTCGGGGAGGAGCTCTGCGGGGTCACGGAGGGTCACCGGGGGCACCGCAGGACCAGTGAGGCGCACTACATGCCCCCGCACGGAGCGTCACTCGGTGCCGGCCTGGCACATTGTTTTGGAGATGCTCTATCATGAAAACGGAAGTGGCGGCTCTCCTGCTCCCACTCCTCACGGCACCGCAACAAGGGCTCAGTGTGATGGCTGCTCAGCCACGGAGTGCGTCTCTCTGCTCCCCGAGCTTACAATTAGTAGGGTCAAGTAGCAGTACTATTAACTGAACACGTCTAAACATTGGTTTTATTAATTTGTACATCTCTTAAGATGTCCCCCGTATCGCCAAGGCCAGATGGGGTGGAAGGTCTTTTCGCTTCCTTGCGCCCAGACTCTGGAACACGCTCCCTAATGACCTCAAGGGGATCTCTTCTCACATACATTTCCGCAAGGCACTCAAGACTTGGCTATTCCAAGAAGCCTATCTCTAATTCCTCCCTGGCTGATATTTGAGCTCTCTGATTTCCATCCTCAGCGCCTTGATGCCTCCGGGTTTAGTTGCGCTCTCTGCATATAAATTCTCTTTAATAAGATCCTGCTTTGTGCACAAGTATCTTTGCCCATGCTGCTTACTTCACTGCGCCATATTCCTTATTGTACTTGAATATCGTTTTAGTGGGGGTGAGAAGGAAATGGTGGGTCACTTAAGAATGCACGTGCCCGTTGCTGCGAACCCCTGCACTGCTGCTTCTTTTCACGTAACTTCTCCCAGGTGCGTGTGTGGTAACAAGTGGGATCTGAGGGTCCTCTTAAATTAGCATTTTAAATGGCGTCTTGTTGATTTCTTATTTTCCTTGTAAGAATTCCTGTTCCACAACACTTCATCTTTGGATCATTTCCCAGTGTGCAACCCTAAAAATAAACAATGCAAAAATAATGTTATCTTTACAGATACCGTAATTACCATTATACTTAACAATTTCCACCACTGCACCAATGAACACACCACCATTACTTCAGCATGATGGCCACAGGACAGAGAACAGCATATTGACTGACACATGGCACACCTTTTTGAGCTTTGCTACATAGATCGGTTTGCATCCTGCAATTTACAGGTCTGGAACCCATCTTTATCCTTTACAGGATGCTAAACTAGGACACACTGCATTGAGCACTAGTTAACCCTAATTATTAATCACCAAGAGATTATTCAGTTTATGATGTGCACTGAATAAATGATTGGTTGATGCTTCAATGCAAAACCATTGACTGGGGGAAACAAGGCCCTTGAATCTGGTGCCACAAATGGTGGAGGGTCCCTAAAACCACTGACAAAGGGTTACCATGCATCAATTACACCAGATCTATCATGGTTGCCAGTTAGTATCTGGAGAGAGCTACTGCAAGGCTTTGCTTGACAGCGTCTTCCTGGGGTAAATCAAGGAACCCAATTAAGGCCATCAGGCCCGAACATTCCCCTGTAAACAGTCTCGATGAATGGCTATGGAAAGACCTGTCAAGTTCCAGGCATGCAATTCAAAGGCAGTAAGTTCTGATCGTCAAATAATGGATAAATACTTTGGTAGTAAAAAAGACATTTCATGATCAGGTAGTCACCAGGTGAATTTCAAGTCCAGTGTCAAGAAACAGACAAAGCACGATCCCTAAAAAATGATCTTAATCCTGTCCAGCAAACCCTTGTATAAGGTATTGTCCACATTTAATAGTGCTAGACACTCAAACGTCATGTATGATTATCTTTCATCCTCAACAGTCCATAAAATTATCATGCATATGGATCTGACACCCATACTGGATGTGAGAGGAAGATGATCTTGCAATCCCAATTACAGTAGTAATTTGTACGCATGAACCCTCGTTATGAGTGGACTGGTTACTTACAATATGTTACAGCACATTTCACAATTAGGAGCGCCCTCACTCTATCTATCTAATGCCATAACTCTATCTATCTATCTATCTATCTATCTATCTATCTATCTATCTATCTATCTATCTATCTATCTATCTATCTATCTATCTATCTATCTATCTATCTATCTATCTATCTATCTATCTATCTATCTATCTATCTATCTATCTATCTATCGCCCTCACTCTATTTATCTGTCTATCTCTCTATCGCCCTCACTCTATCTGTCTATCTATCGCTATCTATCTATCTATCTATCTATCTATCTATCTATCTATCTATCTATCTATCTATCTATCTATCTATCTATCTATCTATCTATCTATCTATCTATCTATCTATCTATCTATCTATCTATCTATCTATCTATCTATCTATCTATCGCCCTCCCTCTATCTATCGCCCTCCCTCTATCTATCAATCGCCCTCCCTCTATCTATCTATCACCCTCCCTCTATCTGTCTATCACATCACTACAGCATCACTCAGCACTACCACAGCATCACTCAGGGGCACCACAACATCACTATGCGCTACCACAGCATCACTGAACGCCACAGCATCACTCGTCGCCACCACAGCATCAATCTATGCAACCATTCAACAACAACTGATTCAAATATGTTCTCTCAATGTTTCAAGCTTTATTACAAATGTCACAAAAAGATGTTCATATTTCACTTCTGTTCTTGGGTTTTCGTCACATAAAAATACACTGAACATAATCTTCACAAAAGTTATTTACAAAAGTTTAAGCTATTGCCATTATAAATTACAATAACTTTTATTTAAGTATTAATTATTAAAAAAAATTAAAAGCCATTGTTATTTGTAATATCAATACATCTAAGTCACGTAAATACAACACATATTGATTTACAAATGCTATAGGTGTCACATTTGCGAAAGTTAAAACTTTTGGCATTGTAAATGACAAAGCTATTCATTTTGCTATTTTCAAATACATAAATAAAGAATTTGTCATTTACAATACCAATAGCTCAAACTTTCCTAATGCGAGACCTATTGCATTGCAAATGCTTGTCTGATGTGGAACGTGCATGGCATGGCCATGCACACAAAGCATTACAAGATATACACATACCTTAAACGTGGACAAATACATTTAAAATGCCTACAAAATCGACACCTGGTGGCTCGGGAACTGCAGAAATTGGTGAGGTGCTGGAGGGGCACTGCTTATCGTACCACTTACTCCGATTATGTCAGGGGGTTTTGATTCGAGTGGTGCCTGAGATGCCATTCATCGCAAGCTACATCAGGATAGACCCAGAGGGACAATATGTGGTTTTGCAGAGTAACCAGGATGGGGCCCCACTGCAATTGTGGTGCTGATTGCACCTAACTCCAGCCAGTCCCATTTCTATGAATTGCTTGCCCCCACACCTTTTTGACCATGCTACAAGTTCCAACTATCTGGTGAGCTGACTGTAACTGTGTCCAGGATCTGCGGTTACATAGGTGCCACCCCTAGTGAACAGGCATTGGCAAACACACAGATGCTACAACAGTGGGCTGCGCAAGTACAGGTCATGGAGTTGTGGTGGGCTCTTTATCCCACCACTAAGAAATTCTCACATTATTTGGGAGTACAATTGTTGCACACCAGAATTGATTTGACCTTTGGCTCCAGGGAGGTATGCGCAGAGCTGGTGGGGGCAGAATATCTGGTGTGTACTTTGTCGGACCATAACCCACTGTTGGTTACCTTGAGTTGGGCAAGGCCAGGCCCCAGGATTCTGACATGGTACCTTCCAATGGCAGTGCTGGTGGCTCTGCTAACCCTTTCTGAGCTCCAAAGGTAGGAACTTGATTGCCAGATGACGATTCACGAGGTAGGGCGTCTATTAGGCACATGACTTGCAGCAAGACCCCAGGGACTGGCAGATTCCCAGTGGAGGTCTATAGCACATTCACTGCGAGATTGGACCAGCACCGACTTCACTTGTACCAGGGCGCCAGGGACAGTGGAACCCTACATCTTCTATGAGGGAGGCAATGATAGTGGTTCTCCCTAAGTCACTGATACCCCCTTGTGATGGGCTCGTACGGACCACCGTCACTATAAAAAATGGATTACAAAGTGTTGGGAAGGGTACTGGTATTCCAATTGATGCCTGTGGGGCACACAATCATGCATCCAGATCAGAACAGGTTTATTTCAGGAAGGAGCATGTTCCATAACCTTTGCCTGCTATTCCGCAATATGGACTGGGCCAAACATGATGCCACTCAGTTCTAGGTGGCGTTGCTTGACATCGAGAATGCCTTTGATTGATTGCGTTGACCATACTTCTTTGCGGTGCTTGGCAGAATAGATTTCAGGCAAGAATTCCAAAGGTGGGTCTCAGTGCTATATAAGGACCCGTTGGCCAGGGTGCATAAAGATACAAATATTTCGGACCCTATTGCTATTTGAAGAGGTTCTAGACAGGGATGACTGCGCTCCCTGTAATATTTGCTCTGGCCATGGAGCCTCTGGCGTGAATCTTGCACTGCAAGGGCTCAGACTGGGGAGTTCCCATCAGCAGACAGGCACATAACAATCCTTTCTATGTGGATGATGTGTTGAGCTACTTGCTGGTTGACCGTAGTAATATACCCCTGTTGGTGGAACACCATTATGAGTTTGGGGTCAAGTCTCTGGGTTAACTGGCACAAATCGTGTATGTTCCCATTGCTGAAGTCCCCAGAGGGCACAATGCCTCCTCACCTGCCCATTTCTCTCTGATGGAGCCTGGACATGTTTAAGTGCTTGGGGATTGGAATATAACATACTGATTGAGACCTCCTAAAGGTCAATTTGGGAAAGGTCATTGTGAGGGAAAGGCACTCACTGCCATTCTGGACCATTGTCTCCTGTGTGAAGAATTGCAATCTCCAAAATGTTGCTCTTTCCCCTGCACTTATATGTTTTCTTGGCACTGCCAGCGGTATTGTCTCTATTGGGCGCTGCCTGTTGACCTGCAACCCTACGGCTTCCTGTGCCGATGTTTCTGGTATGATGGCCTGCCTTTGTCCACCCTGATAACTGGTAACTGACTTGCTTGGCTATTCATGTTGTTGTTAAAAATGCAATAAAAGTAGTTGGAAAAAACTTTGCAAGTAGAACAACGCTCTCATTAAATGTTCTCTGTAAACTCCTGCCCTCCAAGTTTGGGCACTTGTTGGTAGTCAGTTAATTTTTTCCCAGTGAGAGAAAGAAGTGTTGTAACACTTTGAATTGGGCTTATAGAAATGTCCTTATGACATTCATTCTTACTCAAACAAATCTGAATACATTTGGAATTCCTTTTAATATTCCAACATTTCCTATTTTGGATGACAACACTTTTCTGATGGAGTTTAACAATTGTTTGAGAGGGGGCCATGGCCAGCAGCTGGGGAAGATGGCTGCACGCTAGTGCGGCTCAGGCACACCAGACAAACTGCATATCCGTCCACATATCCTTCTGCAATAGAGCCATACTGGGAGCCCCCAGTGTCCACTGGTGCGCCCCCCCCCCCTTTTGGTGAAAGAGCGAGATTATATGCTTGCTATATGCTCCAGTTCTCCGAGCGGGTCCGTGCACCTGTCTCAGGATAAGGAGGGCTTGGGGGCGTGGACGACCGAAGGGAGGTTCCCCCCCCCCGGGCAGTTTGGGAGGGGCGGGGGCCCGAGAGCTCGGGTGGGCTTTTTTGAGTTGGGCTTCATTTTTATAGCCCAAAAGTAGCCCAACGTTTAAATACGTTGGGCTACTGCTCCCAGCCACCATTTTGCCTTTGGTGACCTGGTGGCTGAGAGCGTTAGTCTAGGAATTTTTTCAGGAATTTTAGTCAGGTTATATTTGTTTCAGCGAGTTAGTTAGCGATTAGCTTAGGGCGTTTTGGTTTGCGTGGTCGCTGACATTCTGTGGTTAATTTATGGCTGCTGAAGACGTCAGAGTGCTTGAGGCCCTCTGGCTCCTGAGTGAAGCCGGGCACATGGACCTGGTGCTAGGCAATGTGGCCGGACCGCCGCGCCCAGCGCTTCAGGCGTCCGCGGGGGTAGCAGCAGCAGTGGCTGCTTGCACATCCCTCAAAAGACCCAGAATGACGCCGTCGATGGAACGGGGCCGCCGCGTTCGCGGAAGTCGGCCCCGGTACGGCGAGTGCAATCGGAGGGGCAAGCCGCCCCCATACAGGTGAGCCGGGGGGGAACTGAAGGGTGGGAGGGGTGCGGCTGGCGGAAGCGCGGCCGCGTTGTTGGTTGCACAGGTCTCCGCTGCTTTTGTTGTTGAACAGCGTGCGTTGTCCGCCCCCGCGCGAGGAGTGAAGCGCAGGGGGAGGAAGCGCGGCGGAAAGCGACGCTCTGCGTCTTTGGTAGCCGATCTGTCTTGCTGGAGTCAGCGGGGAGGTGAAAGGGAGGGGGATTGTGAAGCATCTCGTGGCGCGCCCCTCGCGGGTCCTTGGCTGGCAGAAGGGGAGCAGCATAATTTGGCGGAGGCTCCCCCTGGTAATCGGAAGGTGGCAGGTTCGAGCAGGTTGGGAGGGGGGAGCCCCGAGGTCTGCTGGCGTCCCCGCAGTTTTGGGGGGAGCAGGCAGAGTCGGCTGGTGGCAGGTGGGGGGGAGTGGGCTACTGAGGCAAAGTCACTGGCTGGGTTGTCGGACAGGAGCGGAGTGGCAGGGAGGGGGGGTGGGGTTGGGGGGGAGGACTGGGGTGGGAGGGATTCAGCTAGCCCTCTTCTTTTTTCCCCTTCTCTGCCCGGTAGAGAGAGGGCTTTTTCAGTTGGGGGCAGCTCGCCTGGGGAGGGGGAATGGGCGCAGGTGGATGGGTGGGGGGCTGCAGCCCCTGTGGAGGGAGCGAGGTCAGGTCCCTGGGGTTGAAGAGGGTGCGGTGAGAACATACAGGCCTTCGGTTTCTGAACAGGACCCAGCAGTGGGGGCTCAAGCGTGGGAGGGTCTGGATGTTTTCCCGTCTTGGTCAGAGGGGGTGAGGGACACGAGGGCGAGCGGGTGCAGTGTTTTTGTCACCCCCCTCGGCGCTCGGGGGGGGCTTGGTGGACCTGGGAACACGAAGGGGCAGGAGGGGATGAGGATTGAGGCTATAGGGCCTGTCGGGGTGCCGGAGAGGGGTTGCCAGTTTGCAGAGGTGTCAGCGCCAGCGGCGCAGGCAGTGTTGGACTGGAGTGGGGATGAACTAGAGGGGGACCCCTCCCCCTGTCAGCCCCAGTGTTGGTTCTTCTCATCGCGGTACGTAGGCCTGGGCAGTGAAGGGGAAGGTGTTTTGGGGGCGGGTAGGAGAATAGGCCAGTTAGTTTTTTGAGAGGTCCCAGCACACCAGTCCAAACTTTCTCTTTTCATGGTAGGGAGAGTCACGGGACGGCGGACTCAGTAGGGCGAGGTGCGGCCCATTTGCGCCGAGGAAAAGGGAGGGTGTAGCCTGGCACGGCACATTCCGTACCGACGAGGGATCCCAGCGTGGCCAGCTTACGAAGGTCCGGCACAACCTTGCTGGCCCCAACGTCAAGAAGCACAAGTTGGTCATCAGGGCCACTGGACAGGAATCCTCAGGACAGTCAACGTAGGCTGGTGTACCGGCGGGTACAGTCGGCTCCCCCACCAAAGGAGGGGGGGTGTAAGCAATGTTGGGTCGGTTAAGGCCCGCAGTGTTGGTTTTGTGTCAGATCCTCTACAGATAGAGGAAGCGATTGTGCTGGATTATGACAAGGACAGTCCCGAAGAAGGAGAGTTGAGGGACAATGAGGAGGGGGAGTGCCTTCTCATTTGTCTTCTAGTGTTTTACAGGCACCGGAAGTGGTGCAGCCCAGGAGGGCAGTGTCGTTGGGACCCAGAAGAGAGCACGGCCCGCGGTGAGGGCTCCTCGGATGGTTGACCCTGTTGAGCAAGTGGCGTGGAGATCGGTGCCTGGTCGGGCAGCCTTGTTGGAGCCAGATGAGAAGATTGTCCCTCGGGCCAAACCAAAAATGGTGTCGATGGGGACAGGGGGTGAAGATGTACGGGAGGAGCAGGGTGGTAAGCGCACTATACGGGTAAATGTGTTAGAGATCAAGGGGTGGGAACTGGCGATGCAGTGGCACAGGGCACTAAAGTGGAGAGTGGAATGAATACGGAACCTGAAGTACCAGGTAAAGAGCCTTTACAGAGTAAAGAGTTAAAGTTTAAAAAGCTGCCTTACATGGGTGTGACAAAGCCCCTGGGTGCACATTTGATGTTAGCCACTAAAGAGCGCATCTGGAAGGGGGAATAAGTTGAAATTTTGAAGCTTCTGCACAGGGAGGTGCGGTCCAAAGAAGGGTCGAAGGAGGAAGAGTATGAGCTGGCCAAAAAGCCTAAGGTGCCGTTGACAATCGAAAATTGGACGGCGGCATTTCTGATATACGCTAGCGTATATTGTGCAAAATTTCCTGAGCGCTGCGTGGCTATTTTTAAATACATGGATGTCATTAGGAAAGCGCAGATCACGGGTAGCGGGTACGCTTGGGCCCAATATGATGAAGAGTTCAGGGCCCGCATGGCTTGGGATCCGGAGGTAAAGTGGGGGGAATTGGACTCCGATTTATGGCAACACACAATGGGGGCCCCGGCAGGGGGTAAAACTATATTTACAGCAAGTGGTTTTTCTTTAGTATACCGGCCCTTCCAGGGGAAACCCACCCAGGGAGGTGTGGGCAGTGCAACAGCTACACAATCTGGTTACGGAGCATGCTGGGAGTTTAATAAAATAATTTCAAAAGGGGGTGGTGATGGACAGAGTATCTGAGTTAATCAGAACACTCCTACCCAGTCAACAGATCAGGGCTTGATCCATCACCGTTTTTTAGCTCACTGCACCATCCCAGTTCAGAACCTGGCTATATGCAAATTAGTCTGTCCCTGGCAATGGGATGGTGCAGTGAGCTCAAAAACGGTGATGGATCAAGCCCTGATCTGATGACTGGGTAGGAGTGTTCTGATTAACTCAGATACTCTGTCCATCACCACCCCCTTTTTGAAATTATTAGGGAGTTTAATAAAGGCATGTGCACAAGGGAGTATTGTAAGTTCAGGCACGAGTGCTCGCAGTGCGGAAAGAAGCACCCCTTGGTTAAATGCTGGGGAGTCAAGCAGCAGGGAAGTCAGCAGTGGCAACAGACAGGGGCTAGCACAGCTGGGCCGTCACAGCAATTCCAGGGTGGTAGGGGAGGTAAGGGATCTCAGGGGCCTGGGCCCAAGAGCTCCTACGCCAGTTAGACTGGCAGCACTGGCGACAGGTTTGAGGGATTACGTGGATTTGGCCGCAAAACAGGTACTGTTGGAAGGTTTTGCAGTGGGGTTTCGTTTGGGTTACAAGGGGCCTCGGCAGAGGCGGTGGGCGAAAAATTTGAAGTCAGCAGTTGAACATAAGTCAGTGGTGCAAGACAAGTTGGACAAAGTAGTCCGTGAAGGAAGGATGGCAGGTCCTTTGGATGACTGGCCTGTGGATGATTTGATTGTTTGAATTTGAATTTGAATTTAAAAGAATTTGTGAAGCGCACGTATACCATGCGGTTCCTTGGCGCTGGAGGATGCTAATACCACAGGCAGGAAAGCGGGTGCCTAGGACAAAAAGGCTTGCCGGAAAAGAAAAGTTTTAAGGGCTCTACGGAACTCCATGTAGGAGTTAGCCGATCTCATGGCGAGCGGGAGAGTGTTCCAAAATGAAGGGGCCAGGACGGAAAATTTCAAGCCTCCCATTCTGCGTTTCTTAAAGCGAGGAACCGAGAGAAGGCATTTGGAGGAAGAGCGCAGCTCTCTGGTAGGGTGATAGGCCTGGATTGCAGAGGAGATGAAGGCGGGGGCTGTCCCTGCACGGGCTTGAAAAGTCATACAGCCCATCTTAAAAAGAGCCCGCTCTTTAATAGGTAGCCAGTGTAGTGCTTTAAGTAACGGGGTGGCATGATAGAATTTAGGTAAGCCATGGATCAGGCGGGCGGCCTGATTCTGCACTAGTTGGAGGCGTTGAAGGGCAGAGGCGGGAACACCGTTATACACGATGTTCCCGTAGTCCAGCCGCGATAGAAACATTGCCATAAGGATCAGCTTAAGGGCCGGGAGAGAAAAGAACCTAGAGATCTTCCGGACAATGCGGAGAATGTTTCTCCAATTGGGGTGGTTCCCATAAAAGAAGTTGGTCAGTACCGACTCATACAACACCTATCGTGGCCGGAGGGGGCTTCAGTCAATGATTTTATTGAGGAGGTGGCAGCCTCAGTGTCATATGCCTCAGTTGACGTGGCTATGTCACTAGCTGTGACCGCGGATATGGCGAAATACGACATAAAATCTGCATTTTGTTTGCTTCCCGTACATCCGGATGACTGGAGTCTTTTGGGAATCCATTTTGAAGGACAATGGTACGTGGACAAGGTACTACCGATGGGTTGTTCAATGTCCTGTGCTCTGTTCGAGTTTTTTCAGCACTCTTTTACAGTGGTATTTCACACAGCACACTGGTCATGGGCTGGTAACACACTACTTATAATACTTCTTTTTTGTTGGTTCCCCAAGCTATACGGAGTGCCAGGTAGCGCTGGACAAGTTCCATGAGCTCATGGGGGAGCTGGGTGTCCCCTTGGCACCTGAAAAAACAATGGGCCTATGTACGACCATGTCATTCTTAGGCATTGAAATTGATTCGATGGGTATGCAGGCATGGCTGCCAGTTGATAAGAAAGTGAAAATCTTGGATTTGTTGGAAGAAATGCTTGCCAAACACAAGGTAATGGGGAAGGACATCCAGGTTTTGTTGGGCCATCTCAATTTCGCCTGCAGGGTTGTGAGGGCAGGGAGGACTGTGTGCAGAAGACTGGGTCGTGCATTGTCAGGACACCATCTGCCTCACCACCATATTCGCTTGTCGGCTGCGGTGAAGGAGGATCTGCGTATGTGGAAAACATTTTTGCATTCCTTTAATGGAATACCACTGGTCAGAGAGGAAGATTTTCAATGGTGATGTCCAAATTTTTTCAGATGCAGCAGGCAGTGAGGGTTTTGGTCTATACTGGCAGGGCAGGTGGTGTGCGGAGAAGTGGCCTGATCAGTGGAAGGATGGTGGGAGGAGCATCACCTTTTTGGAGCTTTTTCCTGTGCTAGTGGCATTGATGCTGTGGGGTGAGGAACTGGCACATAAGAAGGTGTTGTTCAGGATTGACAATATGGCAGTGATGGAAATCATCATCAGGCAGTCCGCACGGGATGAGCAGATTTTGAATTTGCAGCGGGTGTTTGTTCTTGGCTGCCTTAGACATGATATTGAGTTCAGGGCCCTTCATATCCCTGGTGTGGACAATGACATTGCAGATTCTTTGTCTCGTTCGCAGTGGGAGAGATTCCATGGGCTGGACAAGGAGGCGGACAGGACACCGACCCCAATGCCGGACAGTCTGTGGTGTTTAGGCAACGTAGGGTCATACAGTTAGTGGTAGGTTCATTGTCAGCTTCCACTCATACAGCTTATGTTCTAGCCTAGAATGAATTCATAGCATCGGGGGCCTGTCGCCGGGAGGAGGCATGGAGGCTGTCAGAGGATGTGATACAGTTTCTGCTGGTCCTCATTGAGAAAAGTTTGTTAAAGGTCACCATCGCAGGGAAATTGGCAGGTATTTCTTTTATGGGGAAACTCCTGTGGGGCTACTCTCCTTCTGCGGGGGAAGTAGGGAGAAGGATGTTGGAACGTTGGGCTAGGGAGTGGGGTGGGGAACGTTTAACACGTAGGCCGTTATCTTGGCAGAATGTAGCGCGTTTGTTGGCGGCGCTACCTGTTGTTTGTAGGGATGGTTTTGAAGTATGTTTGTTTTCTACACTCATGGTTTGGATGTTTTTGGAGCCTTTATGGTCTCTGAGCTTTTAGGTTCCAGGTTGAAATTAGGTATCACTTGGCAAGAGGTTTTCTTTTCGGGGAGGGGGTTACATATTTGGTTGTCCAGTGCAAAAACAGACCAGAGAAGTGGTGGGAAAGGAGTATGTCTGGAAGCAGCCTCCCCGGTGTCGACATGCCCTTTATACTGGGCCAGGCGTTGGAAGACCCTGTCTGGTGGGGAAGGTAGTGTAAGGGTTTTTCGACATGCTGACGGGGGCAGGGTGATGGACTATCAACTGCGCATGGTGCTGCGCAAAGCCTTGGGGCACATTGGTTTGGATGGGTCTCAGTTTGGGACACACTCTTTTAGAATCGGGGCAGCAACAGAAGCTTGCAATCGAGGCTGGTCCAGGGGGGAGATTATGCGGCTTGGGTGCTGGTCATCCAACTGTTTCCAACGCTATGTGCGGAGTGATGCGGGAGAAGCGCTGGCGTCATCCTCTTTTACATGAATCTCATATTGTTTTTCTGGTTGTAGGTTCTGTAGCGTGTCCCCGCTCCCCGGAGTTGACCATATGGATAGTTGGGCACTCCTTCGTGACATGGGCTCAAGTCCAGGTGGCCAGTTCATATTTCGGGAAAATGGAGGTGCGGGAGGGCGGGGGCCCGAGCTCGGGCGGGCTTTTTTAAGTTGGGCTTCATTTCTATAGCCAAAAAGTAGCCCCACGTTTAAATACGTTGGGCTACTGCTCCCAGCCACCATTTTGCCTTTGGTGACCTGGTGGCTGGGAGCGTTAGTCTAGGAATTTTTTCCCCACCCGCCCACCCCTTTAATTCATTTTTTCAATTTTATTTGATTTTTCGTTTTCCCTTTTTTTCCTATACTTTAAGGGGATTAGCATTTTTCTTTCCCTTCCTTTTTTCTTATATTGGCCTCTTTGTTGGTTCTGGTGCGCATGGTAGAGTTTGTATTGCCGCTTGGAGCAGGTGCAGTGCGGGGATTAGTGGAAGTTTGCCACGGTTGGCAGAGTTTTGGTTGTTTCGTTTAAAGTTGGGTCATTGACTGGGACTGTTTAGGCAGGTTGATTGTTGGGGTACTCACAGAGGTTGGGTGATCGTAAGTGGTGAAGGGGCAGGCAGGGGAGTTTTGTGGAATAGATGTTTTAGATTTATAGGCTCATATATTTATGTATTGAATTATAGTGTTTATAATTGCTGTATTGTTGTAATGCTAGGGTGGGGGCAGGTTCGAATAAACATTAGGGGCAGGGGAAGGGGGCCGGAGGTAGGTAAGTGTTTTATTTAGTGAGGTTTAGTTTTGTAAGGCATTGGCAGGGAAGTGTTTAATTATTATGTGCACCTGTTCCAATAAAGCGGACTTTTAAATACAAAGAACCTGGTCGTGGTCTCCTCCCCCGAATGAGGCTGAATCAGTGATCCGCAGAACACACACATATTGAAGAGGCAGCAGGAGATGCCGGGGCGGAGTGGTGGAGGTGTGCAACCTGTGGCAATATCTTCCATAGTCGCCGTGGCGGTGGTGTGGGTCCAGCGGGACCCTGCACCAAGAACCAACATTGGCTATGAGAGACGTGAGCCCCAGCAGGATTGGAGAGGGAGCACGGAGGCCGGAGCTCGAGGAACCCTGCGGTAAGGTCTCCTTGACTACAGTGTCCACTGGAGGTGCACTGTGAAGCTGGGTGGGGCCGCAGCAGTGACTGAGGCCGCCGAGACCGCTTTCCACTATTGCAATAACGTATGAGGAGAGTGACTTCCCCGACCTCTTCCACCATCCCCCCCTTCTTGAAGGTACGCAGTTGGAGGCGCTCCTTATGGTGGCAGATGAGTCCCTGGAGGGGTGTCCATATTATTTGGGGGCCCGGGGTGCCAGCGGATGGTGGGGGGACAAAGCTGATAAAATAACCCCATTATCCAGCAGTGACCAGAGCCGGCCAGGGCATTGCAGGGAGAGAGATACGCCGAGGAGCAGCGGTGATCCCGTGCTGGCATAGGAGCGGCCCCTCAGGGTCGAGCAGTGGCTCCTGGCCTCGATTGATGCAGAATCTGGTGTAAAGAGACATCAAACTGCACGTAGGGCGTGGACTTGGCTTGTGGCACCCGACAGGCTGGACGGGGCATCTGCCCCTGAGCAGGCGGCGGTGAGTACCTGGACGAATCTGGACATGTGCCTGCATTGCAATGGCAGGCGGGAATGGTAACTGCGCAACGATGCAGGCCAAACTCAACAATATGCATGGTAGAAGGGACGGGACGCGAAAGAGTAGGGACCTGAGGGAGCTCAAGACACCACAATGGCAGCTGACGGTCAGGTGAATCTGACCCTTAATGATAATACGCTTGCCATCACGATGGTCCGAACTTCCCTAGAGGCCAGAAGGGACAGTGTCTACTCGGACGTCTCCCTGCTCAGAGCGGACATTCATAATATGAATACTGGAGTCAAGGAAGTGGAAACCACAACTCTTGAACTGAAGACTGACTCAACTATGCTTAAAAAACAGGTGGAAGAACTCCAATCCAGCATTACTAGGATGGAGGCCCAGTTGGACGACTATGAGGCAGGGCCCGACCCAAAAATGTGCACATTCTGGGTGTACAAAAATGAGCAGATGGCCAGGCCATGGATCTGTTCTTAGAGGACCTTATCACCACATGACTCCAGCCCAAGGGCCTCTCCCAGTTCTTTTCAAAGTAGTGCGCACACAGAGTTCCAGGGGGGAGACCGAGGCCTGGGGCACCGCCTAGGCCTATTGTGGCTCGCGTCTTTAACTTTTGGGATAGTGACGCTATTTTTCAAATGGTGCAGAGTGCCCCCACGATCCAACTTGACAATAGTACAATAACATTCTTTCCAGACTTCACACTGAAAGTCTAAAAACAACGCTGGAGTTTCCTGGAAGTTAAAAGGGTGTTGCGTGAGAAGGACCTCAAGTACGCGATGTTGTTTCCCACCAAACTATGGATTGAGGCAGAGGGAAAGGTGTGGTTCTTCAACAGCCAGGAGGAAACTTGGGAATGGTTGATGGCTGGCACACTGCTGGGAATCGGCCGCAATGAGACCACCGTGGGCAGGTGAACAGTTCCAGACGAAAGCGAGGGCCATTGAGTAATTCTGGCACTGGCACGAGCGGGAACCCACAAAGAGGTGGAAACAGTGAGTGATATACCAACGGTGACTGAATACAGCCGGCATACTTGGGGCCACCCACAGGCTTGAGCGCGCTCTCCACCGCTGCAGACAAAGAGGGCTGGAGACAGGGCGAGTAGGCTGACCGGCATCTCAGATGAGATTTAGAGGACTTTCACGCAGGTACACTGATGGGACTAGATGGAACTGTTATTTGGGCTCGAACAATCAGAAATATTAGGTGGGTGGGATGCTGGACCATGAGCCCTGCGTTAGTTTAAATGCACCATTGTGGGCGACAGGCGCTCTGCAACTTGGGGTGGTGGGTAGTTTTAAGCCTATTGTGCAGTGCTGCAGGGAGGGGTGAGTTTGATTGGGTTATTCGTTTTTGTTCTCAACATCTTAGGTAAAATGCAATGTTCTCAATTTTTCTTGTTCTGACAAAAGATATGCAGTGGTGGGGGGACAAGGTGGCACCACTCTGTGATCAAGGCGGGAGGGGGCAGGCTCTGGCTGAATGTAAGCAATATGCGTGTTTCCGGATGTTTAAATGTCCACTCAACACACGAAGTCACTAAAACTCTGTTCCTGGAATGTAAACGGGCTGGGGGACAAAATAAAACGGACTGCGGTCCTTCAATATTTGCGTAGACATTCCTGTGATCTTGCTTTGTTGCAGGAAACACACCTACGGGGCAATCACTACTTGGCACTTACCCGATTTGGAAATACCCTGCGGGGTCACCCGGGTTACAAATCTGGGTCCAGGGGGGCTCGCGATCCTAGTGAAAAATACGGTTCCACTTGGCATGGGCCGAATTAGGCAAGACCTACAGGGGAGATTTGTGGCACTTGAGGGGACGTGGGAAGTCAGACAGCTTCATTTATGCTCCGGGTATATCCCCCCCAGGCTCCAGAGAGTTACTTTCCCTGAACTTAGAGCAACACTGTTGAGTATGCCGGCTGGGGTGTTGGTGTTGGGTGGGGACATGAATGACGTGATGTTTCAGGAGTGGGATAGGACTGCGCGACAGGGTGGAGCAGAGGACGCAGGGTAGTTGAAACAGTTTTTTTCTGCGATGGGGCTATCGGACCTGTGGTGATTGTACAACCCCTCCTGCAGGCAGTACACTCACATCTCCACTGCACAAGGAAGTGGGTCTCAACTAGACTACATCCTTACACAATGCACCCAGGTGGGACACTTCCTTGGTGCACATCACATGGCACAACGTATATCTGACCACTCCCCGGTCGAGATCTAGTTTCAAGGCCCTGTCAGGGGTTTTACCCTTCCCCCACGTATCGTGCCCTGGCATTTGAAGAATAGGGACTTCCAGGAAAAACGTAGGGAGCGTACTAGACAATATTTTAACGAATACGGGCTCTGTTGATGCGCACTGTACACTGTGGGAGGCATATAAAGTAGTGATCAGAGGATGTATTCAGGCAGAGGTGGGGGTTAAAAAGAAGCAGGACCGCGCCAGGTGTGATGAACTTTTTTTTATTTGTTTGTATTTTATTTTATTTGATAAGTTTTATATAGCACTGGCTAGACCCAGAGGTATCAGAGTGCTTTACAAGAGGTTCAAAAACAGTGTTACAGCGTTACATCGGTTTATATTACATACATTTACAAGAGCAATTTGATAACAGTGAAAATAAGACCAATGGAACAAAAAGGGTAAGGAGAGAAAGAAAGAAATGGGGGGGATATACATAAGGTTGCAAAGAACCAAACCGATGTTTGGACTAGATTCTCAAGAATCTATGACTCGGAGCCTGAAATAGGGGAGAGGAGAGAAGGGGACATAAAGGTAGGAGTGAGTTAAAGGTCAGAACAGGCAAGGAACAGTCAAGCGGATAGGGGTAACGTTAGAAGATGGTCAAAATGAAGTACAGCGGGGAAGAGGAAAAACAGATAAGAAATTGAGGCTCTGGAAGGGGAGATGGCGCAGCAGACACAGGGTACCTCGGAATTACTGCGACAACTTCGCCTTAAGCAACGGGTACTTAGGGACCTATGGGAGGATGCAGCTCGCCAACACGCAAAGGCAGAGACGGCTGTACGATGTGGGCAACAAAGCAAATAAGCTCATTGCTTGGTTGGAAAAATGAGACAGGGACAGAAACTGGGTAGCTGGGATTACAACGGAGGCGGGGCAGACCCTTCAATCAGGAACAGATATTGCAGAGGAGTTTGCGACGTACTACGAGCAGATATACCGCTCTGCAACAGGTAGGTCAATAGAAAACTCCGAGGACTTATTAAAAGATTTATCCTTGCTGGCGCTGACTCAGGAGGATAGGGAGGACATTGACGAGGGAGGAAGTGGAGTGGGCTATTAAGGAACTTCAGTCGGGCAAGGTGGCTGGCTCAAATGGGCTACCTGCTGAGCTCCTTAAGTGTGTGGCTACTGTTGAGGCAGGACCCATGTTGGAGATGTTTGCTGCGGCACAACAAGAGCTCTCCCTGCCCCTGAATCTCCGCTCTGCCGCAGTAGTGATTATACATAAGAGGGACAAACTGCCGCAGCTCTGCGGATCATAACGACCCATCTCCTTACTCAATTTTGAAACCAAAGTACTGGTTAGGGTGTTAGCGAACCTGGTGCCGGTGATCTTCTTGCTGGTCCAGATTTATGCCCAAATACTGGATTGAATCTCTGCCACATATATGGGGTGATGCAAGCTACGGCAGCTAACCCGGAAATGCCGATAGTGCGGCTCTCCCTTGGTGCACGCATGGCTTTCGATAGCATCGAATGGCCCGACCTCCAGGAGGTGTTGGCTAGATTTGGACTGGGCCCCAGGTTTGTGGCATGGATTCACCTTATATATTGTGACCCTTGTGCCAGGGTTCGGGTGAACGGGGTGCTTTCTCGGTCCTTACCATTGCACAGAGGTACGCACCAGGGTTGTCCCAAGTCTCCCATCCTTTTCGCGCTGGCTCTCGAACTACTAGCAGCCTGGATCTCATAGAGAAGGGCATCAATATGAGTGGGATGTAGGAGGAGCGCATTTCATTACATGACAATGACATCTTGCTCTATGCTGGTAGCCCGAGACAGACATTCCACAGACTCATTAATGTCATCCGGCTATTTGGTAACTACTCGGGATATTGGATAAATTGGGATAAATCCCTCTTGTTCACCTTGTCTGGGCGCTTCCTCCGCTCACCTTTGACTGCGCGGCCTCGGGACAAATTCCTGTATCTGGGTATATATATTTCACATTCCCCGGAGAAATTTCAGCACATGAATACTCAGGCGCACTTGGTAAGCCTGTGTGAGGACATTGCCCATTGGAGTCAACTTTCCATCACGCCTATGGGTGAGGCAGTCTTATTTAAAATGATGGCCCTACCTTGGTTACTCTAGTTGATACACAAGATGCCATATAAGTTGCCTGACGCTTTCTTCCGTACCATTGAGGGCGAGCAACCAACCTACTCTGGGGGGCAGGGGCACTGCGGATTGCGCTCCAAAAACTCCAGAAAGGGGTCAATGAAGGGGGACTGGCTGTGCCGGACATAAGGTGCTATTACTTAGCATATCAACTTATAAACATTACTGTCTGAGTTTTTGCACTGCAAATTGACCCCGTGTACAGAGTGGATCGCCTACCATGGGAGCTGCCGGATACCTGGCGGCGCTCTACATGACGAAAGGGAGAAAGCAGCTCCCGATGCACACACAAATGGTAGTGAGGGCTTGAAACGTGGCCACCAAAACACTGGGGTGGAAGGATAAACTGACCCAATGGACCCCATTATGGCATAGCAATGGACTACGAAATGTGGGTTGATAGAGGGGATTTCATGGCTGGAGTCACATTGGTATTGACTACCTTGGGGATATATGGAAGCGGTAACGAATGAGGTCCTTTGGCGACCTTCAAGAAGAGTTTCAACTGCCCGATACAGAGCAGTACAGGTATGTTCACTGAAGCACGCATTATGATGCCATATTAAAGACGGCAAAACCATACCTGAATACGCCCTACTAGAAGACCGACTGCTGTTGGATCCCATTCCTGAGAAAGCCATCTCCCTTACATGTAAAAAGTTAATGAATAATCTACCCGACCCCCTCGGCCCGCTTTGGGTGACTTAGGAAGCAGACATCGACCTATTTGAGGACGATGTATATACAAGTGTGCCCTCGCTACTACAACAGAAAATCACATGCAGTACAATGACTGAAAATATATAAGAAAACAGAAGCAGAATCTTTGGTGTGTTCTTGAAACAGCAGGAAGATGATTTATTCTCTCCAGACTTAAGAGATGTAATGAAAAGCCGACACGTGTTTCGTCGTGTACAGTTGAGTCAACACGACTCTTCAGGGCTGATGATACAAGAATAAATATATCAGGTCAAAACTGCCGTTTGTCAAATACTGCAAATGGTGACAAGATGCAGCCAACATGCAGTGGTGCCGTACGAATCGGTTCGCACGAGATAGTGTTGTGTAGTGGTGATATCAACACAATAGTACATGTGTCACTCAAAGGCTGTGAGTGGTAGCCCTCGGGTGGTGGTGCATTGACAGAAAGTTTCGTGACATGACGCTTTGGTGTGTGATCGAGTTTAACACATACACAGAGATCTTGCATTTCGAGGGTTCATGTGATTGTGGATCAGTCCAAACGAAACTAGGTGAGTCTATGTGAGGAGGTGTAGGTGAGGGGCCATAACAGTATCATAACGTGGTTGGCTGGTGATGTTTATATCTGTGCTGATTGGGGGTACTACGGGTATTCTGTTAAAGTGCCCTTTAAGAACATAAGATTCGATAGGATTGGACAAGTCACTGTCCCTCGCTATTATTGTTTGTTTACCTGAGAAATAATATTTTCCTTGGCGCTTGGTGATGGGTCTGGGTTAATATCCGAGTATTGGACGTTACTTGCCGGAGAGAGACTAAAAGAAAGAGTATATGTTAAAAAAGGGAAGGAATCATTAGTGGAAGCATTCTAAGGTAAGGGAAAAGGACCCACTACTCAGTAGAGTAGAAGGAGAACAGAAATGCGGTTTTCTTACCACGAGTCTAGATGTGACTGAAAAGAAACGGTCCGTCCCTTTATACTAGTCACGTGGACGGTATTGATTTGTTTGATATTAGGTATTCATGTAAGGCCAAAATCTTCGTGTTTGATCACTCTGTCTAAAAGGAGATCACAGAAGGAATACAGAAAATTAATCGGATTAATGCGCGAGTTAACGCCACATTTGAAGAAAGGACATATTGCATTGTGTTTTTTCGTAGTATTCATAGGTCTAAAGACCATTTCATTAAGGGGAAGCAATTGGGTTGGTGCGCGAGTTAGCGCGACGTTTAAGAGAAGGACATATTCCCTTAAATTTCACTGAAAATAATTGTGTGTCTATAGGGCATTCAATTAAAGAGAAATTACTAGACTCCTGGTCTTTTCAATATTGGCTTTTGAATATGCATGATGGCATATTCTCTCATGAAGACATGTTGCCCTTAGGAAAGAGATAGGATCTCTAGAATTGAGTTAGAAAGTACCTGACTCCTGGTGTGTCAGGAGATAAGCCGGGAGGGGATCCGTCTGTAACTGGACTGAGCTCGAGACGAGTGTGTCTCTCAAACGGGGCGATGCGCTAGAAAACGGGAAACATGAGCGTCGGTTAGCTCTGAAAGCCCGGTACATTGGGCTTCACATCGACTGGGGTTAATCCTGGGAGAAACTAGCCGCTTACCTCTGTGGTTGAATCCCTCCTCCTGTAGTTCCCGGTTGCCGTCTCTCTGTACGGTCACGTGACCGGGTGGGAGGGGTTGCTTTGTAGACAGAGGTAGAGATAGAAAATGTCCCCGTTGTTAGTATTACGAGTGAAAGGATTCGCCATCTTTGAGTGGCCAAAGTATATCGAGAAACATATGTAGTCGGTTCAGACCAAAGGTAGTTTTTGAATCGGATGAGCCAAAACACAAAAACAAGGTTTCAGAAAGGAACTCTCGTTGTATTAGCCTACATGGAATAAGGAGGCTCACATGTTAATAGATTGAAAGCGCGTGGGGTCGGTTGATGCGCTAGAGAGTGTAGAGGTACTGTATCACAATCTAGGCAGGACTCTTCAAGTTCAGTGGCTTTAGGAGGTTCTGTGTGAAAGTGCCCCCCACACCTCTCATTTGTGAACTTAACAAATCAATCAAAACCATCAAAACATATTACACTTGGTTAATAAGACATTCAAAGCATATTGCGAATAGTATTTTAGACATGATGATCATGATGATGTGTTTACGTGCTATGTGTAGTGGTTATATGCTTAGATATTCTGGTACATAGTAGGTAACTTTAGATGTATCTCCATTTGATTCTATGAGTTCCTTATTAGTGGTACATTACAAATTTCATTCAGTCTTCGTAGAAGAAGGGTCCCCCAGACGGCTGTCTAGTCGCCTAAGAAGAATTGAAGCTCAGAGTCGTAGTTGAGCCCCCGTTCCACGCATCTCAGACGCATGATCCAGGTTGCCTCCCTACGCCTGAGCTTCAATTCGCGGTTGCCCCCTCTAATGTCGAGAGGAATTACATCTATGCCGAAAACACGTACTTTGGCATCGTCTGCTAATGGTTGGCATTCAGCAACGTGTAAAGCTACAGGGTATTTGGGGTCTCTCCTTTGTATGGCTCTTATGTGTTCGGAAATTCTTTCCTTGAAAGCCCTGATGGTGCTGCCCACATAGATTTTTCCGCATTGGCATTCAATTATATACACTACAAATTTAGTCAAACACGTAATGTTGTGTCTAATTTTGTAGACGACTCCATCAGGGCCTTCAAAAGTTTTGGTGCCATGTTTGCCCCAAATGCACATGGAGCAATATCCACATCTGTGGAAACCAAGACCTCGTGTGGAAAGCCAGTCCTGTGCCAGTGTGTTGTGGGGGACTGTAGGGCTTAATTTGTTTCTGAGTGTAAAGCCCTTTCTGTATGTGATAGAAGGTCTATTTGGGAGAAACTCTTTCAGAACAGGATCATCTGTTAAGATTTTCCAGTGTTTATTGAAGCTCTTTTTGACGTGATAGTTGAGTGCGTTGAATTCAGTTATCAGTCTGATTGGTTGTTTGGAGGATTCAACCTCCGTACGTGTTTTCAAACAGTCTGGTCTAGAGATGACTCTGGATTTGCGTTCTGCTTTCAGAAGCGATGAGCTCGAATAGCCTCTCTTTTGAAATCTGTGTTTCATGGTTATAACGCAGTTATCAAATTCCATTGCTTCGCTGCAGTTGCGTTTGGCCCTAAGGAATTCTCCATAGGGGATGGACCGCAACTGATGTTCAGGGTGAAAGCTCGAAGCGTGAAGAATGGAATTGCAGGAAGTAGGTTTCCTGAATAGTTTGGAATGCAATTGGTTGTTCTTTACATAGAATTCTAGATCTAGAAATTCAATGTTAGTGAGGCTGTGGTGCATGGTGAAGCTGATTTCCCATAGATTATCGTTTAGATAATTGAAGAAAGATTGGAGAAGTTCCTCGGAACCTGACCATAGGAGAAAACAGTCGTCAATGTACCGTCCCCAGTAGACTATAGAGTCAATGTATGGTTTGCCTTTGATACCCCAGATTAGGTCAGTTTCCAGGGCCCCCATAAAGAGATTTGCGAAGGATGGTGAGAATTTCGAGCCCATGGCTACTCCTTTCTTCTGTCTATACCATTTGCGGTTAAAAATGAAGAAATTGTTGTCCAGGATAATCTTCATCATGTGTAGCAGCATATTGGTGTGTGCCCATAGCGTAGCAGGTCTGTTAGATAGAATTTTGGTGATTGCACTAATACCTATTTCAGGATTGATGCTGGTGTACAGGGACACCACATCCAAAGTTACTAGTCTAGTCCCTTGCTGCCACTCAAAGTCTGACATGATGTTCAATATGTGTTTTGAATCCTGTATAAAAGATGGAAGATTCTTGACTAGAGGTCCCAGAAAAAGATCCACATACTCTGCGATTCTTTCAGTGGGGCCCCCAATCCCCGATACTATCGGTCTGCCAGGTGGAAAAGGTAAGTTTTTGTGGACCTTGGGTAGGGTGTACAGCCACGGATATGTGGGTCTGAAGATTTTCAGATACAAATACTCATTGTCATCAAGTAGACCAGACTGCTTCCAACTTAATAGGAGTCCATTAAGTAGTGTTGTTAATGGTCCCATAGGGTTGTGGTCAATGTGCTCATAACACGAGTCGTCACTCAGTTGGCCAAGGACCTCATTGTTGTAGTCACTGAGATCCATGACCACCACGTTCCCTCCTTTGTCCGCTTCCCTGATGATAATATTGTGATTGTCACTAAGCATAGAGAGTGCCGACCGTTCACCCTTGGTCAAATTGTCTCTATATCTAAATTTGGTTTCAAGGTTCTTAATGTTAGTGCTGTTAAGATCCTCAAGGACGTGTCTGTAAAATTTATCAATGTTGTTGCCCCCTGCTAAGGTAGGAGTCCATTTGGATCTACTCTTAAGGCCACTCGTCATACTGTAGTCGGTCTCGATATCCAACTCTTCAAGGAGTCTTTCCATTTCTAGTGGGCTATCTTCCCTGTCAGTCAAAGAAAGAAGCAGGTGTGTAGCTTGCACATCTTTAATAGTCAAAGGCACATTATCAAATACAGTAGGGATGTGTCTAGGTTGTTTCGGCACATCTTGTGATCCAGCAAAGTGTTTCTTGAGTTTGAGATTGCGTATGAATTTGAAGATATCGATCTTGGTTTGGCAAATATCACCGGTGGAATAGGGGTTGAAGTTTAGACCTCTGCTAAGTAAGGATGTCATTTCAGGCGTAAGAGGAAATGAGGAAAGGTTTATCACTTGGACGGTATCACCTAGTGTGGTTGGTTCTTCTGTGTGACTGACCTCAATTTCCTGCGATATTCCTCGCTTGTCCCTACGTTTCCCCCTGTGGGTTCTGGGTCTGTAGCGGCCCTGGGTGGCTGTGTTCTGTTGCCTCTCCTTACTCGTTGCATCTCTAAAAAAAAAAAGGTTGAGTTATGAGGTTCCGAATTAGCCAGAATTTCATTCTCAATGTCGCTGAGTCCAGTAGAGCTCAGAGAGGTGGTGCTGGAACTGGCAGAGTTGGTGATGGTAGATCTGCCGGTTTGTGAGCCCGCCTTAGGTTTCGGGATTAGGGAATCATACTTGCGATCAAAAGTATATACCCTGCCATTTTTATAGTCTGCCTCATCCCTCTTGATTTGACGTGCCTTTCTGCTCTGTATCTCGGATTGGTGTTTCAAAAGGATTTCGTCCAGAATGGTGTAATTTTTAACAGTGGCCTCGGGTTTGTTAAGGTCTTTGATCTCTTGTTCTACCAAAGAGATTTCGGATTGTAGTAGGGCAGTCTTCCGATCAGCACTCTCAATGAGAATGTCTATCAGTGTGATCGAGTTAAGGTTCAGAGAATCTTCCCATTTACTCATGAGATCCCGGTCTAGATCATCATAGGTCGGGAAGATGTTAGATCGTAGACCTCTAGGAACTAGTTTGAGTTTCAGATAGTGTTTTAAAGTTGCTCCGTCCCACCAACGGGAGTTTTCTTGTTTCTTTAGTTTCTCTAATTTGAAGAACTTGTCTCTTAAACCCTCTATACGTGCAGGACCTGCCGTGGCTGATGCCTGGTGTGTGGGCATGCCCTTGGCCAGATTCTCAAAAAGATCTGCTGCCGCCTTGGCCCTGTCCATAGTGTGGTGGACAGTGAGACACCTAAGATAAGGTCGAGTGGTTCGGGGATGTAACGTGGAGGCGCCCAATCTGCAAGCTCAAGAAACACTTCAGTGGGGTTTTTAGAAAATCAGATTATTCTGGCGCACTGCCTAGGATAAACGTTACAGGGTGTTGATAGACAATCAGACATGTAGTGCGTGCAGAGCAGGCGGAAAAACACCCTTAACCGTCTAAAAAGTCAAGGGACTAAACAAGGTATATACAAGTGTGCCCTCGCTACTACAACAGAAAATCACATGCAGTACAATGACTGAAAATATATAAGAAAACAGAAGCAGAATCTTTGGTGTGTTCTTGAAACAGCAGGAAGATGATTTATTCTCTCCAGACTTAAGAGATGTAATGAAAAGCCGACACGTGTTTCGTCGTGTACAGTTGAGTCAACACGACTCTTCAGGGCTGATGATACAAGAATAAATATATCAGGTCAAAACTGCCGTTTGTCAAATACTGCAAATGGTGACAAGATGCAGCCAACATGCAGTGGTGCCGTACGAATCGGTTCGCACGAGATAGTGTTGTGTAGTGGTGATATCAACACAATAGTACATGTGTCACTCAAAGGCTGTGAGTGGTAGCCCTCGGGTGGTGGTGCATTGACAGAAAGTTTCGTGACATGACGCTTTGGTGTGTGATCGAGTTTAACACATACACAGAGATCTTGCATTTCGAGGGTTCATGTGATTGTGGATCAGTCCAAACGAAACTAGGTGAGTCTATGTGAGGAGGTGTAGGTGAGGGGCCATAACAGTATCATAACGTGGTTGGCTGGTGATGTTTATATCTGTGCTGATTGGGGGTACTACGGGTATTCTGTTAAAGTGCCCTTTAAGAACATAAGATTCGATAGGATTGGACAAGTCACTGTCCCTCGCTATTATTGTTTGTTTACCTGAGAAATAATATTTTCCTTGGCGCTTGGTGATGGGTCTGGGTTAATATCCGAGTATTGGACGTTACTTGCCGGAGAGAGACTAAAAGAAAGAGTATATGTTAAAAAAGGGAAGGAATCATTAGTGGAAGCATTCTAAGGTAAGGGAAAAGGACCCACTACTCAGTAGAGTAGAAGGAGAACAGAAATGCGGTTTTCTTACCACGAGTCTAGATGTGACTGAAAAGAAACGGTCCGTCCCTTTATACTAGTCACGTGGACGGTATTGATTTGTTTGATATTAGGTATTCATGTAAGGCCAAAATCTTCGTGTTTGATCACTCTGTCTAAAAGGAGATCACAGAAGGAATACAGAAAATTAATCGGATTAATGCGCGAGTTAACGCCACATTTGAAGAAAGGACATATTGCATTGTGTTTTTTCGTAGTATTCATAGGTCTAAAGACCATTTCATTAAGGGGAAGCAATTGGGTTGGTGCGCGAGTTAGCGCGACGTTTAAGAGAAGGACATATTCCCTTAAATTTCACTGAAAATAATTGTGTGTCTATAGGGCATTCAATTAAAGAGAAATTACTAGACTCCTGGTCTTTTCAATATTGGCTTTTGAATATGCATGATGGCATATTCTCTCATGAAGACATGTTGCCCTTAGGAAAGAGATAGGATCTCTAGAATTGAGTTAGAAAGTACCTGACTCCTGGTGTGTCAGGAGATAAGCCGGGAGGGGATCCGTCTGTAACTGGACTGAGCTCGAGACGAGTGTGTCTCTCAAACGGGGCGATGCGCTAGAAAACGGGAAACATGAGCGTCGGTTAGCTCTGAAAGCCCGGTACATTGGGCTTCACATCGACTGGGGTTAATCCTGGGAGAAACTAGCCGCTTACCTCTGTGGTTGAATCCCTCCTCCTGTAGTTCCCGGTTGCCGTCTCTCTGTACGGTCACGTGACCGGGTGGGAGGGGTTGCTTTGTAGACAGAGGTAGAGATAGAAAATGTCCCCGTTGTTAGTATTACGAGTGAAAGGATTCGCCATCTTTGAGTGGCCAAAGTATATCGAGAAACATATGTAGTCGGTTCAGACCAAAGGTAGTTTTTGAATCGGATGAGCCAAAACACAAAAACAAGGTTTCAGAAAGGAACTCTCGTTGTATTAGCCTACATGGAATAAGGAGGCTCACATGTTAATAGATTGAAAGCGCGTGGGGTCGGTTGATGCGCTAGAGAGTGTAGAGGTACTGTATCACAATCTAGGCAGGACTCTTCAAGTTCAGTGGCTTTAGGAGGTTCTGTGTGAAAGTGCCCCCCACACCTCTCATTTGTGAACTTAACAAATCAATCAAAACCATCAAAACATATTACACTTGGTTAATAAGACATTCAAAGCATATTGCGAATAGTATTTTAGACATGATGATCATGATGATGTGTTTACGTGCTATGTGTAGTGGTTATATGCTTAGATATTCTGGTACATAGTAGGTAACTTTAGATGTATCTCCATTTGATTCTATGAGTTCCTTATTAGTGGTACATTACAAATTTCATTCAGTCTTCGTAGAAGAAGGGTCCCCCAGACGGCTGTCTAGTCGCCTAAGAAGAATTGAAGCTCAGAGTCGTAGTTGAGCCCCCGTTCCACGCATCTCAGACGCATGATCCAGGTTGCCTCCCTACGCCTGAGCTTCAATTCGCGGTTGCCCCCTCTAATGTCGAGAGGAATTACATCTATGCCGAAAACACGTACTTTGGCATCGTCTGCTAATGGTTGGCATTCAGCAACGTGTAAAGCTACAGGGTATTTGGGGTCTCTCCTTTGTATGGCTCTTATGTGTTCGGAAATTCTTTCCTTGAAAGCCCTGATGGTGCTGCCCACATAGATTTTTCCGCATTGGCATTCAATTATATACACTACAAATTTAGTCAAACACGTAATGTTGTGTCTAATTTTGTAGACGACTCCATCAGGGCCTTCAAAAGTTTTGGTGCCATGTTTGCCCCAAATGCACATGGAGCAATATCCACATCTGTGGAAACCAAGACCTCGTGTGGAAAGCCAGTCCTGTGCCAGTGTGTTGTGGGGGACTGTAGGGCTTAATTTGTTTCTGAGTGTAAAGCCCTTTCTGTATGTGATAGAAGGTCTATTTGGGAGAAACTCTTTCAGAACAGGATCATCTGTTAAGATTTTCCAGTGTTTATTGAAGCTCTTTTTGACGTGATAGTTGAGTGCGTTGAATTCAGTTATCAGTCTGATTGGTTGTTTGGAGGATTCAACCTCCGTACGTGTTTTCAAACAGTCTGGTCTAGAGATGACTCTGGATTTGCGTTCTGCTTTCAGAAGCGATGAGCTCGAATAGCCTCTCTTTTGAAATCTGTGTTTCATGGTTATAACGCAGTTATCAAATTCCATTGCTTCGCTGCAGTTGCGTTTGGCCCTAAGGAATTCTCCATAGGGGATGGACCGCAACTGATGTTCAGGGTGAAAGCTCGAAGCGTGAAGAATGGAATTGCAGGAAGTAGGTTTCCTGAATAGTTTGGAATGCAATTGGTTGTTCTTTACATAGAATTCTAGATCTAGAAATTCAATGTTAGTGAGGCTGTGGTGCATGGTGAAGCTGATTTCCCATAGATTATCGTTTAGATAATTGAAGAAAGATTGGAGAAGTTCCTCGGAACCTGACCATAGGAGAAAACAGTCGTCAATGTACCGTCCCCAGTAGACTATAGAGTCAATGTATGGTTTGCCTTTGATACCCCAGATTAGGTCAGTTTCCAGGGCCCCCATAAAGAGATTTGCGAAGGATGGTGAGAATTTCGAGCCCATGGCTACTCCTTTCTTCTGTCTATACCATTTGCGGTTAAAAATGAAGAAATTGTTGTCCAGGATAATCTTCATCATGTGTAGCAGCATATTGGTGTGTGCCCATAGCGTAGCAGGTCTGTTAGATAGAATTTTGGTGATTGCACTAATACCTATTTCAGGATTGATGCTGGTGTACAGGGACACCACATCCAAAGTTACTAGTCTAGTCCCTTGCTGCCACTCAAAGTCTGACATGATGTTCAATATGTGTTTTGAATCCTGTATAACCATGCCAGTTCCAGCACCACCTCTCTGAGCTCTACTGGACTCAGCGACATTGAGAATGAAATTCTGGCTAATTCGGAACCTCATAACTCAACCTTTTTTTTTTTAGAGATGCAACGAGTAAGGAGAGGCAACAGAACACAGCCACCCAGGGCCGCTACAGACCCAGAACCCACAGGGGGAAACGTAGGGACAAGCGAGGAATATCGCAGGAAATTGAGGTCAGTCACACAGAAGAACCAACCACACTAGGTGATACCGTCCAAGTGATAAACCTTTCCTCATTTCCTCTTACGCCTGAAATGACATCCTTACTTAGCAGAGGTCTAAACTTCAACCCCTATTCCACCGGTGATATTTGCCAAACCAAGATCGATATCTTCAAATTCATACGCAATCTCAAACTCAAGAAACACTTTGCTGGATCACAAGATGTGCCGAAACAACCTAGACACATCCCTACTGTATTTGATAATGTGCCTTTGACTATTAAAGATGTGCAAGCTACACACCTGCTTCTTTCTTTGACTGACAGGGAAGATAGCCCACTAGAAATGGAAAGACTCCTTGAAGAGTTGGATATCGAGACCGACTACAGTATGACGAGTGGCCTTAAGAGTAGATCCAAATGGACTCCTACCTTAGCAGGGGGCAACAACATTGATAAATTTTACAGACACGTCCTTGAGGATCTTAACAGCACTAACATTAAGAACCTTGAAACCAAATTTAGATATAGAGACAATTTGACCAAGGGTGAACGGTCGGCACTCTCTATGCTTAGTGACAATCACAATATTATCATCAGGGAAGCGGACAAAGGAGGGAACGTGGTGGTCATGGATCTCAGTGACTACAACAATGAGGTCCTTGGCCAACTGAGTGACGACTCGTGTTATGAGCACATTGACCACAACCCTATGGGACCATTAACAACACTACTTAATGGACTCCTATTAAGTTGGAAGCAGTCTGGTCTACTTGATGACAATGAGTATTTGTATCTGAAAATCTTCAGACCCACATATCCGTGGCTGTACACCCTACCCAAGGTCCACAAAAACTTACCTTTTCCACCTGGCAGACCGATAGTATCGGGGATTGGGGGCCCCACTGAAAGAATCGCAGAGTATGTGGATCTTTTTCTGGGACCTCTAGTCAAGAATCTTCCATCTTTTATACAGGATTCAAAACACATATTGAACATCATGTCAGACTTTGAGTGGCAGCAAGGGACTAGACTAGTAACTTTGGATGTGGTGTCCCTGTACACCAGCATCAATCCTGAAATAGGTATTAGTGCAATCACCAAAATTCTATCTAACAGACCTGCTACGCTATGGGCACACACCAATATGCTGCTACACATGATGAAGATTATCCTGGACAACAATTTCTTCATTTTTAACCGCAAATGGTATAGACAGAAGAAAGGAGTAGCCATGGGCTCGAAATTCTCACCATCCTTCGCAAATCTCTTTATGGGGGCCCTGGAAACTGACCTAATCTGGGGTATCAAAGGCAAACCATACATTGACTCTATAGTCTACTGGGGACGGTACATTGACGACTGTTTTCTCCTATGGTCAGGTTCCGAGGAACTTCTCCAATCTTTCTTCAATTATCTAAACGATAATCTATGGGAAATCAGCTTCACCATGCACCACAGCCTCACTAACATTGAATTTCTAGATCTAGAATTCTATGTAAAGAACAACCAATTGCATTCCAAACTATTCAGGAAACCTACTTCCTGCAATTCCATTCTTCACGCTTCGAGCTTTCACCCTGAACATCAGTTGCGGTCCATCCCCTATGGAGAATTCCTTAGGGCCAAACGCAACTGCAGCGAAGCAATGGAATTTGATAACTGCGTTATAACCATGAAACACAGATTTCAAAAGAGAGGCTATTCGAGCTCATCGCTTCTGAAAGCAGAACGCAAATCCAGAGTCATCTCTAGACCAGACTGTTTGAAAACACGTACGGAGGTTGAATCCTCCAAACAACCAATCAGACTGATAACTGAATTCAACGCACTCAACTATCACGTCAAAAAGAGCTTCAATAAACACTGGAAAATCTTAACAGATGATCCTGTTCTGAAAGAGTTTCTCCCAAATAGACCTTCTATCACATACAGAAAGGGCTTTACACTCAGAAACAAATTAAGCCCTACAGTCCCCCACAACACACTGGCACAGGACTGGCTTTCCACACGAGGTCTTGGTTTCCACAGATGTGGATATTGCTCCATGTGCATTTGGGGCAAACATGGCACCAAAACTTTTGAAGGCCCTGATGGAGTCGTCTACAAAATTAGACACAACATTACGTGTTTGACTAAATTTGTAGTGTATATAATTGAATGCCAATGCGGAAAAATCTATGTGGGCAGCACCATCAGGGCTTTCAAGGAAAGAATTTCCGAACACATAAGAGCCATACAAAGGAGAGACCCCAAATACCCTGTAGCTTTACACGTTGCTGAATGCCAACCATTAGCAGACGATGCCAAAGTACGTGTTTTCGGCATAGATGTAATTCCTCTCGACATTAGAGGGGGCAACCGCGAATTGAAGCTCAGGCGTAGGGAGGCAACCTGGATCATGCGTCTGAGATGCGTGGAACGGGGGCTCAACTACGACTCTGAGCTTCAATTCTTCTTAGGCGACTAGACAGCCGTCTGGGGGACCCTTCTTCTACGAAGACTGAATGAAATTTGTAATGTACCACTAATAAGGAACTCATAGAATCAAATGGAGATACATCTAAAGTTACCTACTATGTACCAGAATATCTAAGCATATAACCACTACACATAGCACGTAAACACATCATCATGATCATCATGTCTAAAATACTATTCGCAATATGCTTTGAATGTCTTATTAACCAAGTGTAATATGTTTTGATGGTTTTGATTGATTTGTTAAGTTCACAAATGAGAGGTGTGGGGGGCACTTTCACACAGAACCTCCTAAAGCCACTGAACTTGAAGAGTCCTGCCTAGATTGTGATACAGTACCTCTACACTCTCTAGCGCATCAACCGACCCCACGCGCTTTCAATCTATTAACATGTGAGCCTCCTTATTCCATGTAGGCTAATACAACGAGAGTTCCTTTCTGAAACCTTGTTTTTGTGTTTTGGCTCATCCGATTCAAAAACTACCTTTGGTCTGAACCGACTACATATGTTTCTCGATATACTTTGGCCACTCAAAGATGGCGAATCCTTTCACTCGTAATACTAACAACGGGGACATTTTCTATCTCTACCTCTGTCTACAAAGCAACCCCTCCCACCCGGTCACGTGACCGTACAGAGAGACGGCAACCGGGAACTACAGGAGGAGGGATTCAACCACAGAGGTAAGCGGCTAGTTTCTCCCAGGATTAACCCCAGTCGATGTGAAGCCCAATGTACCGGGCTTTCAGAGCTAACCGACGCTCATGTTTCCCGTTTTCTAGCGCATCGCCCCGTTTGAGAGACACACTCGTCTCGAGCTCAGTCCAGTTACAGACGGATCCCCTCCCGGCTTATCTCCTGACACACCAGGAGTCAGGTACTTTCTAACTCAATTCTAGAGATCCTATCTCTTTCCTAAGGGCAACATGTCTTCATGAGAGAATATGCCATCATGCATATTCAAAAGCCAATATTGAAAAGACCAGGAGTCTAGTAATTTCTCTTTAATTGAATGCCCTATAGACACACAATTATTTTCAGTGAAATTTAAGGGAATATGTCCTTCTCTTAAACGTCGCGCTAACTCGCGCACCAACCCAATTGCTTCCCCTTAATGAAATGGTCTTTAGACCTATGAATACTACGAAAAAACACAATGCAATATGTCCTTTCTTCAAATGTGGCGTTAACTCGCGCATTAATCCGATTAATTTTCTGTATTCCTTCTGTGATCTCCTTTTAGACAGAGTGATCAAACACGAAGATTTTGGCCTTACATGAATACCTAATATCAAACAAATCAATACCGTCCACGTGACTAGTATAAAGGGACGGACCGTTTCTTTTCAGTCACATCTAGACTCGTGGTAAGAAAACCGCATTTCTGTTCTCCTTCTACTCTACTGAGTAGTGGGTCCTTTTCCCTTACCTTAGAATGCTTCCACTAATGATTCCTTCCCTTTTTTAACATATACTCTTTCTTTTAGTCTCTCTCCGGCAAGTAACGTCCAATACTCGGATATTAACCCAGACCCATCACCAAGCGCCAAGGAAAATATTATTTCTCAGGTAAACAAACAATAATAGCGAGGGACAGTGACTTGTCCAATCCTATCGAATCTTATGTTCTTAAAGGGCACTTTAACAGAATACCCGTAGTACCCCCAATCAGCACAGATATAAACATCACCAGCCAACCACGTTATGATACTGTTATGGCCCCTCACCTACACCTCCTCACATAGACTCACCTAGTTTCGTTTGGACTGATCCACAATCACATGAACCCTCGAAATGCAAGATCTCTGTGTATGTGTTAAACTCGATCACACACCAAAGCGTCATGTCACGAAACTTTCTGTCAATGCACCACCACCCGAGGGCTACCACTCACAGCCTTTGAGTGACACATGTACTATTGTGTTGATATCACCACTACACAACACTATCTCGTGCGAACCGATTCGTACGGCACCACTGCATGTTGGCTGCATCTTGTCACCATTTGCAGTATTTGACAAACGGCAGTTTTGACCTGATATATTTATTCTTGTATCATCAGCCCTGAAGAGTCGTGTTGACTCAACTGTACACGACGAAACACGTGTCGGCTTTTCATTACATCTCTTAAGTCTGGAGAGAATAAATCATCTTCCTGCTGTTTCAAGAACACACCAAAGATTCTGCTTCTGTTTTCTTATATATTTTCAGTCATTGTACTGCATGTGATTTTCTGTTGTAGTAGCGAGGGCACACTTGTATATACCTTGTTTAGTCCCTTGACTTTTTAGACGGTTAAGGGTGTTTTTCCGCCTGCTCTGCACGCACTACATGTCTGATTGTCTATCAACACCCTGTAACGTTTATCCTAGGCAGTGCGCCAGAATAATCTGATTTTCTAAAAACCCCACTGAAGTGTTTCTTGAGCTTGCAGATTGGGCGCCTCCACGTTACATCCCCGAACCACTCGACCTTATCTTAGGTGTCTCACTGTCCACCACACTATGGACAGGGCCAAGGCGGCAGCAGATCTTTTTGAGAATCTGGCCAAGGGCATGCCCACACACCAGGCATCAGCCACGGCAGGTCCTGCACGTATAGAGGGTTTAAGAGACAAGTTCTTCAAATTAGAGAAACTAAAGAAACAAGAAAACTCCCGTTGGTGGGACGGAGCAACTTTAAAACACTATCTGAAACTCAAACTAGTTCCTAGAGGTCTACGATCTAACATCTTCCCGACCTATGATGATCTAGACCGGGATCTCATGAGTAAATGGGAAGATTCTCTGAACCTTAACTCGATCACACTGATAGACATTCTCATTGAGAGTGCTGATCGGAAGACTGCCCTACTACAATCCGAAATCTCTTTGGTAGAACAAGAGATCAAAGACCTTAACAAACCCGAGGCCACTGTTAAAAATTACACCATTCTGGACGAAATCCTTTTGAAACACCAATCCGAGATACAGAGCAGAAAGGCACGTCAAATCAAGAGGGATGAGGCAGACTATAAAAATGGCAGGGTATATACTTTTGATCGCAAGTATGATTCCCTAATCCCGAAACCTAAGGCGGGCTCACAAACCGGCAGATCTACCATCACCAACTCTGCCAGTTCCAGCACCACCTCTCTGAGCTCTACTGGACTCAGCGACATTGAGAATGAAATTCTGGCTAATTCGGAACCTCATAACTCAACCTTTTTTTTTTTAGAGATGCAACGAGTAAGGAGAGGCAACAGAACACAGCCACCCAGGGCCGCTACAGACCCAGAACCCACAGGGGGAAACGTAGGGACAAGCGAGGAATATCGCAGGAAATTGAGGTCAGTCACACAGAAGAACCAACCACACTAGGTGATACCGTCCAAGTGATAAACCTTTCCTCATTTCCTCTTACGCCTGAAATGACATCCTTACTTAGCAGAGGTCTAAACTTCAACCCCTATTCCACCGGTGATATTTGCCAAACCAAGATCGATATCTTCAAATTCATACGCAATCTCAAACTCAAGAAACACTTTGCTGGATCACAAGATGTGCCGAAACAACCTAGACACATCCCTACTGTATTTGATAATGTGCCTTTGACTATTAAAGATGTGCAAGCTACACACCTGCTTCTTTCTTTGACTGACAGGGAAGATAGCCCACTAGAAATGGAAAGACTCCTTGAAGAGTTGGATATCGAGACCGACTACAGTATGACGAGTGGCCTTAAGAGTAGATCCAAATGGACTCCTACCTTAGCAGGGGGCAACAACATTGATAAATTTTACAGACACGTCCTTGAGGATCTTAACAGCACTAACATTAAGAACCTTGAAACCAAATTTAGATATAGAGACAATTTGACCAAGGGTGAACGGTCGGCACTCTCTATGCTTAGTGACAATCACAATATTATCATCAGGGAAGCGGACAAAGGAGGGAACGTGGTGGTCATGGATCTCAGTGACTACAACAATGAGGTCCTTGGCCAACTGAGTGACGACTCGTGTTATGAGCACATTGACCACAACCCTATGGGACCATTAACAACACTACTTAATGGACTCCTATTAAGTTGGAAGCAGTCTGGTCTACTTGATGACAATGAGTATTTGTATCTGAAAATCTTCAGACCCACATATCCGTGGCTGTACACCCTACCCAAGGTCCACAAAAACTTACCTTTTCCACCTGGCAGACCGATAGTATCGGGGATTGGGGGCCCCACTGAAAGAATCGCAGAGTATGTGGATCTTTTTCTGGGACCTCTAGTCAAGAATCTTCCATCTTTTATAAAGGATTCAAAACACATATTGAACATCATGTCAGACTTTGAGTGGCAGCAAGGGACTAGACTAGTAACTTTGGATGTGGTGTCCCTGTACACCAGCATCAATCCTGAAATAGGTATTAGTGCAATCACCAAAATTCTATCTAACAGACCTGCTACGCTATGGGCACACACCAATATGCTGCTACACATGATGAAGATTATCCTGGACAACAATTTCTTCATTTTTAACCGCAAATGGTATAGACAGAAGAAAGGAGTAGCCATGGGCTCGAAATTCTCACCATCCTTCGCAAATCTCTTTATGGGGGCCCTGGAAACTGACCTAATCTGGGGTATCAAAGGCAAACCATACATTGACTCTATAGTCTACTGGGGACGGTACATTGACGACTGTTTTCTCCTATGGTCAGGTTCCGAGGAACTTCTCCAATCTTTCTTCAATTATCTAAACGATAATCTATGGGAAATCAGCTTCACCATGCACCACAGCCTCACTAACATTGAATTTCTAGATCTAGAATTCTATGTAAAGAACAACCAATTGCATTCCAAACTATTCAGGAAACCTACTTCCTGCAATTCCATTCTTCACGCTTCGAGCTTTCACCCTGAACATCAGTTGCGGTCCATCCCCTATGGAGAATTCCTTAGGGCCAAACGCAACTGCAGCGAAGCAATGGAATTTGATAACTGCGTTATAACCATGAAACACAGATTTCAAAAGAGAGGCTATTCGAGCTCATCGCTTCTGAAAGCAGAACGCAAATCCAGAGTCATCTCTAGACCAGACTGTTTGAAAACACGTACGGAGGTTGAATCCTCCAAACAACCAATCAGACTGATAACTGAATTCAACGCACTCAACTATCACGTCAAAAAGAGCTTCAATAAACACTGGAAAATCTTAACAGATGATCCTGTTCTGAAAGAGTTTCTCCCAAATAGACCTTCTATCACATACAGAAAGGGCTTTACACTCAGAAACAAATTAAGCCCTACAGTCCCCCACAACACACTGGCACAGGACTGGCTTTCCACACGAGGTCTTGGTTTCCACAGATGTGGATATTGCTCCATGTGCATTTGGGGCAAACATGGCACCAAAACTTTTGAAGGCCCTGATGGAGTCGTCTACAAAATTAGACACAACATTACGTGTTTGACTAAATTTGTAGTGTATATAATTGAATGCCAATGCGGAAAAATCTATGTGGGCAGCACCATCAGGGCTTTCAAGGAAAGAATTTCCGAACACATAAGAGCCATACAAAGGAGAGACCCCAAATACCCTGTAGCTTTACACGTTGCTGAATGCCAACCATTAGCAGACGATGCCAAAGTACGTGTTTTCGGCATAGATGTAATTCCTCTCGACATTAGAGGGGGCAACCGCGAATTGAAGCTCAGGCGTAGGGAGGCAACCTGGATCATGCGTCTGAGATGCGTGGAACGGGGGCTCAACTACGACTCTGAGCTTCAATTCTTCTTAGGCGACTAGACAGCCGTCTGGGGGACCCTTCTTCTACGAAGACTGAATGAAATTTGTAATGTACCACTAATAAGGAACTCATAGAATCAAATGGAGATACATCTAAAGTTACCTACTATGTACCAGAATATCTAAGCATATAACCACTACACATAGCACGTAAACACATCATCATGATCATCATGTCTAAAATACTATTCGCAATATGCTTTGAATGTCTTATTAACCAAGTGTAATATGTTTTGATGGTTTTGATTGATTTGTTAAGTTCACAAATGAGAGGTGTGGGGGGCACTTTCACACAGAACCTCCTAAAGCCACTGAACTTGAAGAGTCCTGCCTAGATTGTGATACAGTACCTCTACACTCTCTAGCGCATCAACCGACCCCACGCGCTTTCAATCTATTAACATGTGAGCCTCCTTATTCCATGTAGGCTAATACAACGAGAGTTCCTTTCTGAAACCTTGTTTTTGTGTTTTGGCTCATCCGATTCAAAAACTACCTTTGGTCTGAACCGACTACATATGTTTCTCGATATACTTTGGCCACTCAAAGATGGCGAATCCTTTCACTCGTAATACTAACAACGGGGACATTTTCTATCTCTACCTCTGTCTACAAAGCAACCCCTCCCACCCGGTCACGTGACCGTACAGAGAGACGGCAACCGGGAACTACAGGAGGAGGGATTCAACCACAGAGGTAAGCGGCTAGTTTCTCCCAGGATTAACCCCAGTCGATGTGAAGCCCAATGTACCGGGCTTTCAGAGCTAACCGACGCTCATGTTTCCCGTTTTCTAGCGCATCGCCCCGTTTGAGAGACACACTCGTCTCGAGCTCAGTCCAGTTACAGACGGATCCCCTCCCGGCTTATCTCCTGACACACCAGGAGTCAGGTACTTTCTAACTCAATTCTAGAGATCCTATCTCTTTCCTAAGGGCAACATGTCTTCATGAGAGAATATGCCATCATGCATATTCAAAAGCCAATATTGAAAAGACCAGGAGTCTAGTAATTTCTCTTTAATTGAATGCCCTATAGACACACAATTATTTTCAGTGAAATTTAAGGGAATATGTCCTTCTCTTAAACGTCGCGCTAACTCGCGCACCAACCCAATTGCTTCCCCTTAATGAAATGGTCTTTAGACCTATGAATACTACGAAAAAACACAATGCAATATGTCCTTTCTTCAAATGTGGCGTTAACTCGCGCATTAATCCGATTAATTTTCTGTATTCCTTCTGTGATCTCCTTTTAGACAGAGTGATCAAACACGAAGATTTTGGCCTTACATGAATACCTAATATCAAACAAATCAATACCGTCCACGTGACTAGTATAAAGGGACGGACCGTTTCTTTTCAGTCACATCTAGACTCGTGGTAAGAAAACCGCATTTCTGTTCTCCTTCTACTCTACTGAGTAGTGGGTCCTTTTCCCTTACCTTAGAATGCTTCCACTAATGATTCCTTCCCTTTTTTAACATATACTCTTTCTTTTAGTCTCTCTCCGGCAAGTAACGTCCAATACTCGGATATTAACCCAGACCCATCACCAAGCGCCAAGGAAAATATTATTTCTCAGGTAAACAAACAATAATAGCGAGGGACAGTGACTTGTCCAATCCTATCGAATCTTATGTTCTTAAAGGGCACTTTAACAGAATACCCGTAGTACCCCCAATCAGCACAGATATAAACATCACCAGCCAACCACGTTATGATACTGTTATGGCCCCTCACCTACACCTCCTCACATAGACTCACCTAGTTTCGTTTGGACTGATCCACAATCACATGAACCCTCGAAATGCAAGATCTCTGTGTATGTGTTAAACTCGATCACACACCAAAGCGTCATGTCACGAAACTTTCTGTCAATGCACCACCACCCGAGGGCTACCACTCACAGCCTTTGAGTGACACATGTACTATTGTGTTGATATCACCACTACACAACACTATCTCGTGCGAACCGATTCGTACGGCACCACTGCATGTTGGCTGCATCTTGTCACCATTTGCAGTATTTGACAAACGGCAGTTTTGACCTGATATATTTATTCTTGTATCATCAGCCCTGAAGAGTCGTGTTGACTCAACTGTACACGACGAAACACGTGTCGGCTTTTCATTACATCTCTTAAGTCTGGAGAGAATAAATCATCTTCCTGCTGTTTCAAGAACACACCAAAGATTCTGCTTCTGTTTTCTTATATATTTTCAGTCATTGTACTGCATGTGATTTTCTGTTGTAGTAGCGAGGGCACACTTGTATATACCTTGTTTAGTCCCTTGACTTTTTAGACGGTTAAGGGTGTTTTTCCGCCTGCTCTGCACGCACTACATGTCTGATTGTCTATCAACACCCTGTAACGTTTATCCTAGGCAGTGCGCCAGAATAATCTGATTTTCTAAAAACCCCACTGAAGTGTTTCTATTTGAGGACGATGACTAGCAAGAGGCGACTCAGAGTCTCAGAGAGATAGCGATACGGGCCAGGTTTAGATTAATTCAGTTACGCATCCTGTATAGGGCATACTATTCACGCACATTGCAACATAGGATTGGGTGAGTGGACTCAGATACCTGCCTTAGAGGCTGTGGGTTGCCTGTTTTTAAAAATATATTCTGTGGGAGTGCCCAGTAATAAAACGGTACTGGGGAAGGGTAGCCGAGGTAATGTCAGGGGTTGTGGGAACTCAATTCCAAGCGTAGGCACGCTGATGTTTGCTGGACATTAACGGAGAGGAAAGATGGCCTTCACACACTAACACTTGGCTATTGCTGCCCGGCAGGATCGCTAAACGTAACATGGCATGTCTGTGGGGTGCACAGTTACCTCCCAAGGTGGTCAATTGGAAGTTCGACTTGGACTGGTGTTGCTTGGCAGAGCGGGTGGTATACGAGGGCAGTGGATAACCCCAGGAAGTGGTTGAAGATATGGGGCCCCTGGGAAAAATATAAATCCTAGAATAAGAGGTGGCCAGGAAAATATGATTCTGGGTGTATACAAGGAAACATGCTAGGTGGGACCCCGGGAAATCCTTGCCCCCGAACGTATGTACCTTCCTATACGCTTGTTATGCTGATGTTACCAGACTGCTTGACAAATGGTACTATACGTGTATCTACCTGGAACTGGTGTATTGTTTAATAAAAAGAACTTACAGAAAAAACCAATTGTTTGAGAGCTAAGAATTTGGATCTCCCTTTTTCTGTCTGACCTGGGGGCATATTAACAACGGCCAGTGATAATTATCGCTGGCCATGCTTAGCGATAATTAGATTATCGCAGGCTATCTCTGCTTTTTATCACCCTGGTAGCGCGTAATTTACAATGCCCTTTAATCCAGGGCGATAAAAATTCCAGAGATAGCTAGGTTATCTTCCTTTTGCAGGGAACATCGCTGGTTTTCCAGCGATGTTCCCTGCAAAAGGGAGATAACTTTGCTGATACGACCCACAGGGTCATATCAGCACAATCCAACCCCTATGTTAGGGGTGGCTAAGTCAAAAATGTAGCACACATTAGTTTTTGGAGAAAACAGCAGTTTTCTCCAAAAACTAACGTCTGCTAAAATGCTAGGGCATCCTTGATGATAGCGCGAAGCCACGCTGTTGATGTCCTGACATGTAGTGTATGTCAGGAACGCCCACTTTGCATCTCATTAGAGATGCAAAGGTAGGCGTAGTGCAAAAGGGTGCTAACATGCGAATATGCATTTAGCACCCTCTTGCTGATAGGGCGATGGTTTTATCTCCGCTTTTCTGGCTTTTAAAGCCAAAAAAGTGGAGATAAAGCCCTTGCTGATATGCCCACGGTTGCTAAATTCTGACACTCACTCAGAGAAAAATTGACTCTGTTGGCATTATCAAAGCACTCCTTAGTGCGAGTATGTTAAGACTCTACATGCCTCCAGTCCGTCTCCAAGGTGGTCAGATTTGGAAACATGGAATTTACCCAGAGATAGTTAACCCTTGAGTCACTGCCAGAAACCCTTCCAAAGGGCCACAGGGCAAGCAGGGGCTAATAGAACCAACCACGGGAATTGTGTCCTTTTACTGTTGATGTCCCAGGGCCTAACCTACGCTGGCGTTTGAGTAACTGGGCCAGGTACTACCCCTTCAGTATTTGGGTCCTAGGCGTCGAGCGTGTCGAGCAGTCAGAGGCTCTTCAAGGCAGGCAGGTACAAGATATATTAGGGCAGTATTGTTATAATATAAAATAATGCATGTACATGTTTCATTCATATGACATGATTTTTGCCACTTTTTCTTCCATAGCAAGTTGTAGAGTTTAGCCTCCCAAGGAAGAGCTAGCTGCTCGAAAAGCACTGAGGGATTCTTAGGAGACAAACTATAGTGAACATGAATACTGTTTATCATGCAGTTTATATAAATGCATATTTGGTGGTTCACAAGACTGAGGCAAATAACATTAACAGATGCTTCAAAAAAAACTTGGAACTACAAATACAAATTGTGAATCCTTGCCTGCAAATCAGTATTAATCCATAAAAGAAAGCAGAGCAACCTGCCCATCTTGCTTTTCTACCAGAGGATAATGTGTTTTTCTCAGGTTTATTGTATTCACACTGACCAGTAGAGTGGAGCAGGAAGCATACATCAACTTCCAGAAAACCTACTAACTATTTTAACACAAAAGTTTTGAACTACAGTGTGTGCTCTCAAGAGTAGAGGGCTGTATCCTATACGCATTCGGTAGTTTCTGCCAGTCCCGTTTGGTACCACAAAGTCAAAAGAAAATGTTCCAAGGCTGTTTTCGCTTGTTCTGGCAACTGTTCCTACCACCCTCAGATGGAATATCCTGCCTTCTTGGGCCAAAATGTCAAGCCATTGCCCTCTGGGAGCTTGGTCGTGAATACACCGCCAGAAATGCATATTAAGCCTCTAAAGTAGGACTAAGTAGCAAGCTAGTTCTTTACCAGTTTTCCCTCAGGTAGCAGAGAGTCCACTTTTGTAAAGTTAGTTTTCTTCTAAAGTTATCAAAATTCTACTTTGAATTAGATCTTTGAAAGTTAGTTAAATAACTTCCAATCATTTATTTATTTATTTATTTATTTTAAAAGTTTTATAGAGCGCGAACCAGACCCTTGCGGATATCAGAGCGCTTTACAAACAGTGATGAAAAATGATTCAACAAAATAGAGACAAAGTAAACATGACATAATGTGAGAAGTAAATCAAACAAAAGAGGTAGATCAAATATTTATAGCTAAGCCTGTTCAGGAAAAACATACTTTACCGACACAGGCAATCACCGTTAGGACAATTATTGAAGGTACAGACATATTATTCCCAATATGTGGCATGCCATGTCATCATATATTAGGCACCTAGCCCTATAGGCTTATAAGACACACTTTAGGGGTTACTTATATATTATATATTGAATATGCTTCCCTATAACACAAATACACTTTTTCTTGTTAGGCTTTATTGCACTGTTTTTAAAGTATAGCCTACCCAGAGATTAGAGATTCTCGCTGAAGGGATATTTTTTGTCCTGTCTGTGGGTGGTGTAAATTAGCCCTGCATCAAACATATCACATTTAACTTCCCATCCACTGGTGCAAATTCGGCCCTAACTTGTAGTGCCCATACTGGAGAGTTAAGTTCACCAATTGGGTGTAACCAATTTTATAGCACCATTTTAAGGTCAGAAAGCAGACATATTTGATACATGCAGTAAATATAATAAAGAAACCTCAATTCCCACTCTCTGGCTTCACCACAACAAGGATATAGCATCCTCCAGCATCTACACAATAGAATTTGGACCTCACGTCTGTTGTCCATGAGGATCCCTTTTACGGACACCTCTTGTCCGTAATTTTGGACCTTGCAGGGAGCAGAGATGTTCCCCTGGGAGAGGGCTCAGCTCCCTGATGGGGCCACCTCGCACTCATCCTCGGAACACAAGAGCAGCCCTCCACCCATTGTCATTCTGTATGCTGGCTAATTTTCACATACAGAATGACAATAGGCCAGTTTGACCTGTTACAGCATGTGGAGGCCTCCTCCTGCCATGTTCAAGGGCAGGACAATCTGTTAGGGTTAGATAGAAGAAATGTACAAAATAATGTACAAAACTGCATGTGCTGCTATGTGCCATTTCATTAAAAGAAGCTGGCAGTTAAAATGAAAAGGTTATAGTTCTTACACAGTCTCATCATTTCAGAGCTGAAGCATGTTTAATATTATATACACCAAAGCCATAGTTGTTGCTTGTTTATTTATTTTATGCAACTAACATCCATTGATAAAGCCAATAGTCATGGCTTGTTGAAGATCTAATGTTACTGGATGCAATCATAGAAACAGCAAAATACCAGTCGGGCGTCACATTATGCTCTGCACATGTTTTTAGCGCAGGTGTTTTAAGCCACACCCTTAATTACATCAGACACACCCCTTGGAGAGATCCCCAGTGTTTTCACCCCACTTAAAGACCTGGAAACAACACCATGTAACAGTCACCTCACATCCTGGCACTGTGCATCATGCATGACTTATGACTTCCAAGTATTCAGATTGCCTATGTGCAGGGTCATAGTGAACCCTCCCTCACCCCACCCCACCCCTTGCTTTAGGAACTACAGCAAGGGGGACGTTCTTTATGAGCCTCTTTTGTCTGCAACTCAGTAGACAAAAACCGCAGCACATAATTAATGTGAAATGGTGGGTGAGTGAATAAGTGAAGGAATGGGTAAATGGCTGGATGGATAAGTGGAAGGATGAATGGATGAATGAAAGGGTGAATGGATGGATAATGAGAGAAAGGATGGCTGTAAGAGTGGAAGGGTAGATGGATGGTCAAAAGGGTGGGTGGGTCAGTAAAAGGATGGATACATGAATAAAAGGGCGGATGATGGGCAAGTGAATGGGTGGATGGATGAGAGAAATGATGGATGGATTGATGAATTGATAAGTGAAAGGGTGAATGAATGGATGGATGAGTGAAAGGATGGATGTAAGGATAAACGAGTGAGTGAAAGGGAGGGTAGATGGACCAAAGGATGAATAGATGAGTGCAAGGGTGGATGGATGAGAGAAAGGATGGATGAGTGATAGGGTTAATGGATGGATTCGTGAGTGGATGGGTAAATGAATGAGTTTGTGAATTGGTGAAGGGTGGATAGAAGGATGGGTGGCTAAGTGAAAAGGGAAGGGAGAGAAAAAGGGAGGATGGATTGATGAGTGAAAGCATGGATGAATGACTGGCAGAATGGCTGGGCGAATGGATGCATGGATGAGTGAAAAGAAGAATGTAAAGATGGATGAGTGAAATAATGCGTACATGAGTGAAAGGGAGGGTGGAGAGCTGGGAGAAAGGATGGATGGATGGATGAGTGAAAGTTTGAATGGGTGGACAGATGAGTGATTGGATGATGGATGAATAAGTGAAAGGATGGCTGGATGCATGAAAGGATAAATGGTTGGATGATGAGTGAATGGATGGATGGATGGAAGAGTGGATGGATGAGTGAAGGAAAGGGAGCATAGATGGACAAAAGGATGGATGGATGAGTGAAAAGATAGATGAGTGATAGGGCCAATGGTTGAATTCATGAGTGGATGAGTGGGTGGATTGGTGAAGGGTGGATGAAAGGATGGGTGGCTAAGTGAAAGGGGAATGGGGAGAGAAAGGGAGGATGAATGGATGTTTGGATGAGTGAAAGCCTGGATAACTGATTGGCAGAATGGATGGGCGAATGTGTGCCTGGATGATTGAAAAGAAGAATGTAAAGATGGATGTGTGAAAGAATGCATACATGAGTGAAAGGGAGGGTGGAGAGTTAGAAGAAAGTCCGGAGTGAAAAGTTGAATAGGTGGATGGGTGAGTTACTGGGTGGAAAGATGAGTAAGTGAAAGGATGGCTGGATGGGTGAAAGGATAAATGGTTGGATGGATGAGTGAATGGATGGATAGGTGGAAGAGTAGATGGATGTGTGAAAGGCTGGCTTGTGTGAAAGGGTAAATGGGTGGATGATCAATCAATCAATCAATCATTTGTAAAGGGCACTACATACCCACGAGGGTCTCAAGGTGTGGGGAGGTGGGGAGGGACCGCTACTGATCGAACAGCCAGGTCTTGAGAATCCTCCTGGAGGTCAGCAGGTCTTGGGTCTGTCGTAGGCTCAGTGGATGAGTTAATGGATGGATGGATGGATGGATGGGTGGAAGAGTGGATGAATGAATGAAAGGATGGATTTGCTGAAAGGATGGATGGATGATGGATGAGTGAGTGAAAGGGTAGATGGAGGGATGGATAGATGAATGATAGGTTTAAAAAATGGTTGAAAAGGTTTGGATATGGATGGGCACACAGATAGAAGGACATAATGAATGGTGAAAGCCTGAATGATGGATTAAAGAATTAATAGATGACAGAATGTCAATTTGAAATGGTGGATATAAGGGGTTTGATGGAGGGTGAATTGCTAGATCCTTGGACAAGAGAGCTCTTCTTGGGAGGGTTGTGATGACTTACTTTGCTTTCTTGGTGCCGAAAGATCTTTAGTTCAGAAGTAGGAGGTATTTAAATTTTCTGGCTACTCCCTTGCCTATGTGTTACTATTCTGTATTTGCTGTGTGCTTATGTGTGGGATCTAAACATCATGTATATGACATTTTGAGTGACACCCAACTGCTACTTGAATGTAACACTAGTAATTGTAAATGTTTGCATGTTATGTTTAGGTATAAGGTTTTAGGGCGAGCCTCATAGTGCCATAAGCTGTGCTTGAGATGCATATTGTGTTTGTAGCATTAGGCAAGACATCACAAATAAACTATGTAGTAGTGTATCAGCAGTGCCTTCTTTAAGAAAGCTACAGGGAAAAACATCTTTGTGACTTCCGTCAGCTAGTGCAACTCTCTCCGAAGCCCCCATAAGCAAAGTTAGATTCCATATTTTAAGTCCCACTTGCTGAACAACCCATAATGCGTTCAAATAGTGGGTTCATCAGAGCAATCCTCCCTTTAGTTCACATAGGCGTGACACTTTACATCTCCCAATGGCACTCAGATATGAGATGCTAGTAACAAAGTCTATCCGAGCAGATCTTCCTGACAACTTCTCTCACCAAACATGCCTGCTCAGGACCATGAGTTGTAAATAAAATATCAGACTGGACAACCCAGTGCAGTAACTATATAAATAGATTATTATCATTTGAAGTACCACAAAAGACCTGCACATTTGCTCAAATCTGTGCACATACCGGAAAACCCATGAAGTGCATGATTGTCTCAACCTAATATAAACATATTTTGACTTGTACTTAAGTGGTTGTCTATTTACCTACTTTTATACTATTGCGCAACGTCATGTAATGTGTCTGTAAAATTTACTGTTAGAATTGGCTGGTCTCTAGTTGGCAGAGGTATACACTTCTGACAAATAGGGGCCCACCTCCTCTAGTCAGGGCAAGGGGATCACACACTTAGATAACCCCCGCTCACCCCCTTGGTAGCTTGGCAGAGCAGAGAGGCCTATCTCAGAGGCGGTGTGTTAAGCATTTATGACCACATACAGTAATAAAGTGAATACACCACAAATGGACACAACACAGAAGGTATTATAAAAATAAGGATGTTTATATAAGGCTTAGCACAAGACCAAATAACGACAAAAATATACCACAATCTCAATAAATACTCTTTGGAAGGAAAAATAATAGTTCAGGTAAAGTCTCTTCTTAGTAAACAGTTCTTTAGCAACAAAAGTAACTCTTCTTTTCTAAAGCACAGTTCTTGGCAACAATATAAACCCCACTGGAGTCACACAACGTTGAGACATAGCTATTTCAAAGGTTCGGCGTCGACCGCGAGGAGCACTACGTCGAGCCTGGAGTCGAAACAGACCCCCCCAAACACAGTACCTTTTTAGAATGAAGAAAACGATGATCCACGGTGTCGAGAAGTATCGGCGTCGGAGTGTCGGCGTCGATCGAGCCTCGGAGTCGGGGCGGTCCGCAGCGGCGTCCAGAGATGTCGGGACGGAGCAGCGCTCACGGTGGCGAAGCAGGATACAGCGTCGTTGTCGATGTCGTCGTTGCAAGAGTGAGCAGCGCTCACGGCGTCGAGAGGGGCTGTGGTGTCGAGGCGATCGGTAGCGGCGTCGCTACTGGCGGCGATCGGGCCCGGCGGCCGGCGTCGAAGGCGCGGGAAACTGGAGTCGTACTCACGATGTCGAGCTGGATTCGGCGGCGTTGGCGGCGTCCTGATTGTTGGTTTCTTTAGGTGTGCTGGAATCCCACGTTCCAGCAACAGGCAATTTTAGCAGATGGTGAAGTCCTTTAGCCCTGTGACTTCAACAGGAGGCTGGCACTCTTCCAGCCCTTGGAGATTTTCTTGGCAAAGCTTGAGAGTACACACTCAGTTCCTCTCTCCTTGTTCCTTGGCAAAAATAAAGAAGCAACTGCAGGATTCCCCCCAGCAAACAGCACTCTGGCAGAAGGGGTAGGCAAGTCCTTGGATCAGCAGGCTTCTTGTCCTTGGTATAGGTTTCCTTGACAGAAGTGATCTAAATTATTTGGTTCAGGGGTCCTTATCTTATACCCCTTTTCTGCTTTGATCCCTTTGTCCATGCAGGGGGATTTCCCCCATCCTGGGTTTGTTGTGGGTATTGCCAGGCCGAGGCACCTGGCCTATTCACTGTGCAGGGCAGAGTCTTCAGCCGCCCAGCAGGAGGTGGAGACAGTATTGTCACTGGCAGGGGCAGGGCCATCAGTCGCCCGGCAGGAGGTGGAGCCAGCATTGTGTCAGGCAGGGCAGGCTATCAGGAACTACTCTTCTCCCACTCTAAAAGCAAATGCCTCATTCACCCCACACTGACTCGTTCAATCCTCTGGAGCCACCCAGCCCCTGTCACACACACCATACCAGCAGAGACCAGTAAATAGTTAGACAAGAAACTAATCACTTTCTAAAAGTGCTAGTTTCAAACTCAGAATCTAAAAACCATCCATCCTAAAGGATGTGTTATCAAATTCTGTGTTCAGGGATACTAAACTCGACTTTCCACCATGCTCTCTGAGTCTGTTAGGATTATATAGTGTAATAATTCCAGCAGCCCATTCTGACCTAAGGAGAGCAGGTAGCCTTACAATAGTGAAAAACGTAAATGGCTGTAATTCACTATTAGGACATGCCACACACATCAGGGCGTGTCCTACATTATGCTTACAATGCACCCTGCCCTTGGGCCTACCATAGGGGTGACTAACATGAAGTTAAGGGAAGGTTTTAGGGACTGGCAAGTAGGTGTACTTGCGCAGTCAGCATGGCAGTACCAGACTCCACGCAGGTTCTGCAATGGCAGACCTTAGACATTTTTTACTAGGCCGCTTCCGTGGGTGGCACAACCAGTGCTGCAAGCCCACAAGCAGCATTTGTATTTACAAGCCCTGGCACTCCTGGTGCACTATACTGGGGACTGACAGTAAACCAAATAAGCCAAACATGGAATCCAATTAATGTATCAATTTAACATAGGGAGCACTTGCACTGTGGCACTGATCAGCAGTGGCACAGTGCCCAAAGCAATATTCCAGCGAAACATCGTAAACAGAGGAGGCAAACAGACAAAAAATGGAGGAGAGACTCATGCCAATGATGCCAGGCCTAACACGTGTCCCCTCCAGCTGAAATGTGGGGCGAACTACCCTTCACCTAGGGAGTCCTCATCACTAAGGCGGAAAAATCTGGACAGACCATCAGCATTGGCGTGATCTGTACCAGGGCGGTGTTCCACCGTGAAGTCCATCCCCTGTAGGGAAATGGACCACCTCAACAACTTTGGGTTCTCACCCCTCATCTGCATCAACCATCTGAGGGGCCTGTGGTCTGTCTGAACCCGGAACTGAGTCCCAAACAGGTAGGGTCCTAGCTTCTTCAGCGCCCAGACCACAGTAAATGCTTCTCGCTCTATCGCACTCCACCTCTGTTCCCTGGGCAGTAACCTCCTACTGATGAAGGCTACAGGTGAGTTTCGGCCCTCCTCATTCATCTGTGCTAGAACAGCCCCCACGCCATGCTCAGAAGCGTCCGTCTGGCCAATACATTCCTTGGAAAAGTTGGGGGCCTGGAGTATTGGTGCTGTACCCATTGCAGTCTTCAGGGTGTAAAAGGCCGTCTGACAGGCGTCAGTCCAGATCACAAGTCTTGGCTGCTTCCTGGAAGTCAGCGAAGTCAAGGGGTGCACAATGTTGCCATACCCCTTGACAAACCTCCTGTAGTAACCCGGGAGACCTAAGAAGGCTCTCACCTGAGTCTGGGTTTTGGGTGGTGCCCAAGACTGGATGGTATCTATCTTGGGTTGCAGGGGGGCCACCTTGCCGCTCCCTAATTGGTGCCCCAAGTACACCACTGAACCCTGCCCAATCTGGCATTTGCTGGCCTTGATTGTGAGGCCTGCTCTGCGCAGGGCCAACAACACTTCCTGGAGGTGGCGCAAGTGTTCCTCCCAGCTGGCGCTGAACACTGCTATGTCATCCAGGTAGGCGGCGCTGAAATCCTCCAGTCCAGCCAATACCTGGTTGACCAACCTCTGGAAGGTGGCAGGGGCATTCTTCATCCCAAAGGGCATAACCCGGAACTGGTAGTGCCCATCTGGTGTGGAGAATGCAGACCTCTCTTTTGCCCCATCAGTCTAGGCGATCTGCCAGTACCCAGACGTTAGATCAAACGTACTAAGGTACCGGGCAGCCCCCAACTGATCTATGAGCTCATCAGCTCTGGGAATGGGGTGCGCGTCAGTCTTGGTGACTGAATTGAGTCCTCGGTAATCCACACAGAACCGAAGTTCTGGTGAAGTACCAGGCGCTGCAGCCTTTGGGACCAAGACCACTGGGCTGGCCCAAGGACTGCTAGAGGACTCAACCACCCCTAAGGCAAACATCTTGGAGACCTCCTCCTTGATGTAGGCTCTGACCTTATCAGTCACTCTGTAGGCCTTGTGCTTCACAGGAGTTCTGTCCCCGGTGTCCACATCATGGACACACCACTGAGTGACACCAGGGGTTAAGGAGAACAGATCAGGGAATTGTCCCAACAGTTGGTGACAATCCTGCTGCTGCTCAGGGGCAAGTGTGTCAGAGAGGACAACACCATCCACTGACCCATCTTGCTCTTTTGCATACAGGAGGTCAGGAAGAGGCTCACTCTCCTCCTCCATTCCAGCATCTGTAGCTGGGAGCATGCCCACTTCGGACCTTTCTAAGTGGGGCTTTAACCGGTTGACATGCAGGACCCTCAAGGGGTTCCTGGGAGACTTCAAGTCCACCAAGTTGGTGACATCGCTCTTTTTCTCCACAACCTCAAATGGTCCAGTCCACCTGTCCTTGAGCACACAAGGTTCTACAGGGGACATGACCCAAACTTTCTGACCAGGTTGAAGCTCCACCAGAGTGGCATTCCGGTCGTACCACCGCTTCATCTCTTCCTGGCTGGCCTCCAGATTTGCCTGAGCAAGATCTCTGAAGCGCCGAGTCTGGTTCCTAAAGGCCAGCATGTAACTGTATACATCCTGGGGAGGTTTCCTGGGAGATTGCTCCCAGCCTTCTTTGACCAGACTCAAAGGCCCTCTTACCGGGTGTCCATACAAAAGCTCAAAGGGGCTGAACCCTAGAGACTTTTGTGGCACCTCACGGTAAGCACACAGCAGGCATGGTAAGAGGACGTCCCATTTACGCCTCATTGGTTCTTCAAGACCCATGATCATGCCTTTGAGGGTCCGGTTGAATCTCTCAACCAGCCCATTACCTTGTGGGTGGTAAGGAGTGGCGAACTTGTAGGTTACCCCACACTCCTTCCACAGGGACTTCATGTAATTGAAAATGAAGTTGGTGCCCCGGTCTGACACCACCTCTCTGGGGAACCCCATGTGGGAGGAAACACCCATCAGTGCCTGTCCCACCACGGAGGGCGTCACTGTGCGGAGAGGGATGGCTTCCGGGTACCGGGTGGCATGGTCCACCAAGACCAGGATGAACCTGTTGCCCATGGCTGTCTTGGGGTCCAGTGGCCCCACAATGTCAATCCCCACCCGATCAAAGGGGGTACTGACGACGGGAAAAGTTTGGAGGGGAGCCTTCTGCTTCCGCCCGCTTTTCCTACTTTCCTGGCAAGTTTGGCAGGTTTTACAATGGATGTCTACATCCCTTCTCACCTGGGGCCAATACAAATGGGTGACAAGCCTATCATAGGTCTTGTCCTGCCCCAGATGTCCAGCTAATGGAACGTCATGAGCCAAACCCAGTAGGAAGGTTCTGAAGCGCTGGGGTACCACCAGCACACGGGCTGACCCAGGCTCAGCAGCCTTAGGCTCGCTATACAGGAGGTCGTTCTCCCAGTAGACCAAATGTGATCCTGACTGATCACCGGATGTTTGGGCTGAGGCCTGCTGCCTCATACTCACAAGAGAAGGGCACACTTTTTGCTCAGCACAAAATTCTTCCCTGGAGGGACCACCATCCTGCTGCCAGTGGGTCAGCTCGGGCAGGTCTCCCAGTTCAGCAACTTGTTCCCCTGTCGGTTCCAGGGCATCCCCCTCAAGGTCTTCCTCCTCCTGGACCGGGGGAACTATGGGGGACGGTTTCCCGCGCCCCCTGCCTCTTCTCATCACAGCTGGGTCCTGGGCCATACTTTCAGGCTCCAGAACCCCATCAACACCCTTACTAGCTGTCATGGACTGAGTGGTTGCACACACCCACTCCGGCACACCCAACATTTTCAAATGTGTCTCTCGCTCCACCTTAGCCCAAGGGGAGTCCTCCAAATCATTTCCCAGGAGACAGTCAACAGGCATGGCGGGCCTCACAGCAACCTGAAGAGTACCCGAGACCCCCCCTTTCAAAGGGAACCTGAGCTACCTCACACTCTCTCTGGGAGTTGTCAGCAGCTACAACAGGGTAGAATGCATGAGGGACTACCTGCTCTCGGGACATCAAGTGACACTTGACAGCTGTCACACTTGCTCTGGTGTCTCTGAGAGCTTCTACCCTATGGCCATTAATGCTCACCCACTGCCTATATTTATTAGTGTTACTAGGCAAAGGGGGTGGAGGGACCATTTCCATGTCTCCTAAAGAGACCAGGGACATCTCTGCGGGGCCCTTCCCACCAGGGGCAATCATCTCCTCCCCTTCCAGGGCTACACTCGCCAACTGACGGGGGGTGCACGCGATGGTGCATTAGAGTTCTTCATGGGACATTGGGGATCATAATAACGGTGTCCCACCTGCTTACAAGCGTAGCAGGTCATTGGGCCCCTAGGAACAGGTTTACCTGTTGGGGCCTCTGGCTTCTTTACTGGGGAGGCTGGGAACCCTTCCCTTGGTTCCCTTGGGGATTACTTTGGGGCCCTTTCTGAAACTCCCTCTGTTTACCCCTGTCCCCCCCACTCTTCTGCTGGGGACCCTGCCCACCCTTGGCTGAGTCTCCCACTGGACCCTTGTGGACCCTGGTACTGACCCAGCGGTCCGCCTCCTCAGCAAGTTTTCTAGGACTAGATATCTTGCTATCAATAAGGTGCTGGCGTAGCTCTGGAAAACAGTTATTAGACAAGTGCTCCTAAGCAAACAAATCATAAAGGGCATCATAACTTTCCACTTTGCTACCCTTTATCCAACCATCCATGGCTCTGCAAAAAAATGACACATATTCAACCCACGTAGTACCAGGCAACTTCTTACATTCTCTAAAGGCTTGTCGGTACTTTTCTGGAGTTAGGCCATACCTTAACATTAAAGCATCTTTCATATGAGTATAAGACATCCTATCCTCAACAGGCATGTCCAACAAGGTATCTCTCCCTTCATTGACAAAGCGACCCCACAACCCCGCTCCCCAATCCTTCTCAGGGACCCGGTGGGCCAACAAAGCTAACTCATATGCTTTAAACCATTGGCCAATATCTTCATTCTTATGAAAATCTTTTATCACATCTTTGGGAAAATAAAACCTACTTTATGCAGGCCCAGATGGAATGCTGCCACCAGAGGGATTCAATTCTAAACTCTTAGTTTTGAACTCCATCTCCCTCACCATTTTCTCACGTTCAAACGCAAATTTTTCTCTTTCAAAATCTAACCTTTTGCTCTCCATTTCAGCATCTCTCCTGCTTCTTGCATTCTCTAACTCCAACTGCCCTCCCAATTTAAGTTTTGCCATTTCTAACTGGTACTCTCGTTCCTTCGCCCTGTCTTCCAATTCTTCAGGAGTAAGACCCTTGGAGGAAACGCTGCTGACGGGAGAGGACACTGGCCCATTCACTGGCTCTTCCTCCTCCCCTTCCTCTGGCGGTCCCACCACCGGATCAGAGGGATCTCAGGCCTCCAACCAGGCCTCCAATGCTGTGCGAAAGTCATCTTTCTTTTTGAGGCCTGTTGTAGGAACTTTGAACTGCTTGCAAAAGTGCTCCAGCTCCTCTTTCTTGTATGTTTTTTATCTTCTTCCTATCAAACTCCTCTACAACAACAGGGGTAATGACTCCGGCATCACTCATGGTCAACACTGGCAGTGTTCAAAAAAATAAGCTCAGGAAAGTGGAGGACAAAAATAGAATATTTATTTATTTATTAATAACATTTATAAAGCGCTAACAAAGGCCCGTGGGCGTCTCGGCGCTAAAGTATCTGCAGAAATCAACCCAAGAGGGAAGCACAGTGTTTACTAATTACGGGTTGGGTTTACTGATTAAAAAGCCAGGTCTTAAGTTGTTTACGGAAGGACCATAGTGAAGGGCTTGTTTTAATCGAGTAAGGCAGGGAGTTCCAGAGCTTGGGGGCAGACACCAGAAATCTTCTGTCACCCCATGCGACAGATTTGGTCCGAGGAATCACAAGGTCATTTAGACTGGAGGAGCGTAGGGTTCTGGAAGGACAGTAGGGGGTGAGATTGGGGCCAGGAAGGCTGGTCCCAGTTGATGCAAGGCTTTGTAGACTATACAGAGGGATTTGAATTTTATCCTATTTCTGATAGGTAGCCAATGTAAGTCTTTGATGGTATTAGAGGCAGATTGATATTTGGGAAGTCTTCCCAATAGCCTAGCAGCGGAGTTTTGAACAATTTGCATTTTGTTCAGAACTCCTTCCTGAGCATTTAAAAACAAGGCGTTGCAGTAATCAAGGGTGGACAGTACCAAAGAAGAAACCAAGGTTTTGCCAGCTACATCGGGAAGGAAGGGGAGGATTTTCTTGATAAGTCTTAGTTTGAAAAAGGCCGAGGAGGTGATCTGGTTGGCATGTGAAAGAAAAGTGAGGCGATCATCAAAAATGACTCCCAAATTCCTGACCCTGCCAACCGGCTCGGGAGGAGGGCCAAATGACGAAGGCCACCAACGCGGGGACCATTCCGGGATCAAGTGCCCAAAGATTACTACTTCCGTCTTTTCGGAATTCAATTTTAGGCAATTGGAAGCCATCCAGGTCCCAATTGCCCGCATGCCTAAATTGAGGTCATCTGCTCTTTTGTGGCCGTCATTCTTGATGGCTAGGACTAACTGGGTGTCGTCTGCATAGGACGTAAGGCTCATCCCATGGGCCCGAATGATGTTGGCGAGGTCCGACACATAAATGTTAAAAAGTGTCGGACTTAGGGATGAGCCTTGCGGTACTCCACATGGCAGAGACAAGGTAGGCGAATGGAAAGATCCCAGTGTAACTGCCTGCGTCCTGTCGGCCAAGAAAGAGGCCAGGAGTTTCTTCGCATTGTGAAGAACACCCATGTTCTCGACACAGTCGATCAAGGTGGCATGATCGACCGTGTCGAAAGCTGCCGATAAGTCGAGGAGTATTAAAACTGCTGTCCCCCCGGCATCACGGATGGTTCTAATATCATCTGCGGCTTTTATCAGAGCCGTCTCTGTCCCGTGGCATTGGCGAAAGCCAAACTGGGATTCGTCCAGAAGATGATGTTCCTCTAAAAAAGCCGAAAGTTGCTGGTTCAGAGCCTTTTTGGCTATTTTTGCCAAAACTGGGAGGCTGGCAATGGGACGGTAATTCTTTAACTCCTCCATATTAAGGTGTGGCTTCTTTAGCAATGGCTTGATTAGGGTTTTTTTTAGAGGGGCTGGATAAATGCCAGTACTGAACATGGAGTTGCAAATCAGTGTAATAGCAGGAAGAACAGCTTCCATGACAGGAAGTAAAACTTTAACCGGACATGGGTCCAAAGCGGAACCCGATCTGATGGTGGATAGGATATCCGCAGTCTGGGTATTGGAGATATCTACGAACTGAGAAAGAGTTGGACCAGTGCAGAATGTAGTGAGTGGCTTGGAAGAAGTGTTAATATTATTGGCAAAAACCGAGTAAATGTCATTGACCTTACTAAAGAAAAAGTTGTCCAAGGCATCGCAAAGAAATAGGGAAGGAGAGGGAGTCAGATTTTGAGAGAGCCCGGCTATCTGTTTTGTGGTTTTGTATAGTGCCTTGTTGGAATTTTTAGCTTGTTCAATTCTATCGCTGTAATAGTTTTTCTTGGCGTCGCTAATCATATTTTTATATATAGCCAACGTTTCTTTATATTTTATTCTAGCCTCTCCCGAGTAATCTTTCCGCCAGTGCCTCTCCTTGTTTCTGCACTGCTGCTTCTGTAATCTTAAGGCTTCAGAAAACCATGGGGCTGATGGAGCGAGCCTATTACGCGAATGTTGTTTGATTGGGACCAGAGAGGTGGCAGCAGAACCGACCCACTTATTGAATTGCAAAATAGCAATGTAGGGGTCGGCAGATAAGTGGGGGTAGTTTTAATCAGAAGTGTTTCAAGGCTGGAATGATTAATGTCGTTCCACGCCTGAAAAGATTGTCGAGAGGTAAAAGACGATTTGGAAGCTCGATGGGCCCCAGAGTTGTTAATGGTCAGTGTAGCCAGGATAGCGTGATGATCTGACCATGTTAGGGGAAGAATTTGTGAAACATGTAGATCCATCAGATTAGTAAAAATACCGTCCAATATATGGCCACCTTCGTGTGTGGAGGTTTTGACTAACAATGGAAGACCAAAAGTTGTCATATCCGCTAAAAAAGTGGCGGTGTCTTTATCCTCGGTTTTATCAAAGTGAAAATTAAAATCACCAAGGACAGAAAAGGAACTGTCCAGAGCTGATGATTCTAAGATGGTCCTAAACTCGGAGATAAATCCAGTCCTTGACCCGGGTGGTCGGTAGAAAAGGATCCCTTTAAAATTGTAGGAAGGAGTTAACTTAATAGAAAATTGTAAAGCTTCGCAGGACAGTATTGTAATAATGTTAGTTCTGACGGTGAGTGCATCACGTGAGATAATAGCGATACCACCGCCTTTCTTACGTTGTCGATCTAATCTATGGATAGTGAATCCGCTAGGCACTGCGATCACTAAATCCGGATCGGACGAATTATCCATCCAAGTTTCTGTCAGAAATAGGATGTCTAGTTTTCTATCCTCTATGAGATCCGCTATATCCTGTCGGTGTTTACCGAGCGAGCGGACATTGGCGAGAGCCATAGAGTAGGTTTTGGTTGGTATGGCCTTTATGATAGAGGGAGGGTTCATGACAGTTGGTAGAGAAGTTTTACAATGGGGACAAAGTGGAATGGCGCTTCCTACCAGGAGCAGAGGGTCGAGAATACAACAGGACTGGTAAAGAGGAGGACCTAGCTCCAGGAGCCGGTCCGACGTGTAAAATCTTTGCGGAGCCAAAGGGTCAGAACCAGGGGGAGTGGCCCTTGGCCCGGTCCAGGCGCGGACGGGCGCAGACGGGCTTGCCTTTGGCGCGCCGCCGGCGCGCCCGCTGCGCGGTCGGGCAGGTCTGTTGTTTTTATCCATAGTTGTAGTGGGCGGGAGGAGGGTGGGAGGGACGATAATCTGAACCGTCGACCTTCCCCTACCCAAGAGGGCGGCTACGGTGGGTGGAGTGAGTGACCAGCGTCTCGCAAGAGCAGCGCTGAGTGAGGCCGGTCGTGACGCTACCTAGGGCGAAGCAATCTCGCACCAGGTGGGGAACAAGCGTTTTTTTAAAACTGCGAGTTAAAATATGTACAGTTCTTAAAATAGGTTATTAGTCCGTCAATAACGCGTGCTCACAGGCAAAGGCACACGAGAGCTCAGGATGCACTTTCAAAAATGTTATTCTCAATCAATAACACACACTGTGAATAAAGAGGCGCAAGAGAGCGCTAAGGTCCCCCGGCTTCCGCCTCAAGGGTGAATTAAACAAATACCAGGTCGGAGGTTGGAGCAACCCTTAAGTAACCTGGGAGGGCGGGAGGGACGATAATCTGAACCGTCGACCTTCCCCTACCCAAGATGGCGGCTACGGTGGGTGGAGTGAGTGACCAGCGTCTCGCAAGAGCGGCGCTGAGTGAGGCCGGTCGTGACGCTACCTAGGGCGAAGCAATCTCGCACCAGGTGGGGAACAAGCGTTTTTTTAAAACTGCGAGTTAAAATATGTACAGTTCTTAAAATAGGTTATTAGTCCGTCAATAACGCGTGCTCACAGGCAAAGGCACACGAGAGCTCAGGATGCACTTTCAAAAATGTTATTCTCAATCAATAACACACACTGTGAATAAAGAGGCACAAGAGAGCGCTAAGGTCCCCCGGCTTCTGCCTCAAGGGTGAATTAAACAAATTCCTACCAAATATCCTACCAAATACCAAATATCCTACCAAAATATCCTACCAAAATAGATTGTGGCTGGGCTATGGTCTGCTTTCACTATGCAGCGTACACTAATCACTGCACATGAGTTATAAATGCAAAGTTCAAATCCTCACCGCTGCCCACCAATGTTAGAATTGGCTGGTCTCTAGTTGGCAGAGGTATACACTTCTGACAAATAGGGACCCACCTCCTCTAGTCAGGTCAAGGGGATCACACACTTAGATAACCCCCGCTCACCCCCTTGGTAGCTTGGCAGAGCAGACAGGCCTATCTCAGAGGCGGTGTGTTAAGCATTTATGACCACATACAGTAAAAAAGTGAATACACCACAAATGGACACAACACAGAAGGTATTATAAAAATAAGGATGTTTATATAAGGCTTAGCACAAGACCAAATAACTACAACAATATACCACAATTTCAATAAATACTCTTTGGAAGGAAAAATAATAGTTCAGGTAAAGTCTCTTCTTAGTAAACAGTTCTTTAGCAACAAAAGTAACTCTTCTTTTCTAAAGCACAGTTCTTGGCAACAATGTAACCCCCACTGGAGTCACACGACGTTGAGGCAAAGCTATTCCAAAGGTTCGGCGTCGACCACGAGGAGCGCTACGTCGAGCCTGGAGTCGAAACAGGCCCCCCAAACACAGTACCTTTTTAGAATGAAGAAAATGATGATCCACGGCGTCGAGAAGTATCGGCATCGGGGAGTCGGCGTTGATCGAGCCTCGGAGTCGGGGCGGTCCGCAGCGGCGTCGAGAGATATCGGGCCGGAGCAGCGCTCACGGTGGCGAAGCAGGATACGGCGTTCGTTGTCGATGTCGTCGTTGCAAGAGTGAGCAGCGCTCACGGCGTCGAGAGGGGCTGTGGTGTCGAGGCGATCGGTAGCGACGTCGCTACTGACGTCGATCGGGCCCGGTGGCCGGCGGCGAAGGTGCGGGACACTGGAGTCGTACTCACGATGTCGAGCTGGATTCGGCGGTGTTGGCGGCGTCGTGATTGCTGGTTTCTTCAGGTGTGCTGGATTCCCACGTTCCAGCAACAGGCAATTTTAGCAGATGGTGAAGTCCTTTAGCCCTGTGACTTCAACAGGAGGCTGGCACTCTTCCAGCCCTTGGAGATTGTCTTGGCAAAGCTATAGAGTACACACTCAGTTCCTCTCTCCTTGTTCCTTGGCAAAAATAAAGAAGCAACTGCAGGATTCCCCCCAGCAAACAGCACTCTGGCAGAAGGGGTAGGCAAGTCCTTGGATCAGCAGGCTTCTTGTACTTGGTATAGGTTTCCTTGTCAGAAGTGATCTAAATTCTTTGGTTCAGGGGTCCTTCTCTTATACCCCTTTTCTGCTTTGATCCCTTTGTCCATGCAGGGGGATTTCCCCCATCCTGGGTTTGTTGTGGGTGTTGCCAGGCCGAGGCACCTGGCCTATTCACTGTGCAGGGCAGAGTCTTCAGCCGCCCGGCAGGAGGTGGAGCCAGTATTGTCACTGGCAGGGGCAGGGCCATCAGTCGCCCGGCAGGAGGTGGAGCCAGCAGTGTGTCAGGCAGGGCAGGCTATCAGGAACTATTCTTCCCCCACTCTAAACGCAAATGCCTGATTCACCCCACACTGACTCATTCAGACCTCTGGAGCCACCCAGCCCCTGTCACACACACCATACCAGCAGAGACCGGTAAATAGTTAGACAAGAAACTAGTCACTTTCTAAAAGTGCTAGTTTCAAACTCAGAATCTAAAAACCATCCATCCTAAAGGATGTGTTATCAAATTCTGAGTTCAGGGATACTAAACTCGACTTTCCACCATGCTCTCTGAGTCTGTTAGGATTATATAGTGTAATAGCAGCAGCCCATTCTGACCTAAGGAGAGCAGGTAGCCTTACAATAGTGAAAAACGAAAATGGCTGTAATTCACTATTAGGACATGCCACACACATCAGGGCTTGTCCTACCTTATGCTTACAATGCACCCTGCCCTTGGGCCTACCATAGGGGTGACTAACATGAAGTTAAGGGAAGGTTTTATGGGACTGCCAAGTAGGTGTACTTGCGCAGTCAGCATGGCAGTACCAGACTGCACGCAGGTTCTGCAATGGCAGACCTTAGACATTTTTTACTAGGCCGCTTCTGTGGGTGGCACAACCAGTGCTGCAAGCCCACCAGCAGCATTTGTATTTACAAGCCCTGGCACTCCTGGTGCACTATACTAGGGACTGACAGTAAACCAAATAAGCCAAACATGGAATCCAATTAATGTATCAGTTTAACATAGGGAGCACTTGCACTGTGGCACTGATCAGCAGTGGCACAGTGCCCAAAGCAATATTCCAGCAAAACATCGTAAACAGAGGAGGCAAACAGACAAAAAATGGAGGAGAGACTCATGCCAATGATGCCAGGTCTAACACTTACCTTTTGTCCTGAAGTTTTGTCCTGAATTTCGACCTTCTGTCCTGAATTTTTGTCCTTGATGTTGACCTTTTGTCTTGAAGTTTTCCACTTACCGTCCTGAATTTGCACCCAGGCCAGTTGGTTACCCTAGGATCCAGCTGAAAATGATGATTCTTCTTAAGGGTCATTTTTTCTAAGCAAGTCTATACGCCTTGAAGGAAGGTGACTTGACCCAAAAAAAGCCCAATTGGTCACCTCATTCTGATTGCTGCATCTGATCACTTTTCGTGACTAAGTCCATGACCACATCCACATTCTCAACTGCACTCAAACGTTATTTACATCATTCCACCAACACCAAACAGTCTGATAAGTCACCTTTAGAATACAAATATTTTTTGCATATAGAAAATTTTCATGGGGTTGATATACAGAACTAAGCTGATATAAAATCCTTAACTTACTACTGTTAGTATTCACAAAAGACATTTAGTAGTAGTAAAGTTAGGACTCCTAACTTTACTACTACTAAATGCCTTTTATTTTGACACTGGAGACAGACCTTGCTCTTTAGGGCAAGCAGTGCCCTTTCCGTATTCTTAAGTTAAAATGTTCAAAGTTGGTCTCTGACGTTCATATCTGCTTTATGATTGGCTTTAGACTGTTTATATTTATCTTTGGTCTGCTTCAATCATAATGTATATTCATTTTAAGTAAATATTTACTGTAAACCTGTTTTTTTTCAAGGTTATAAAGTCATACTGCACTCCAACATATTTTTTCACCAATGACCCAATGGAGGGTCCTTACAAATGTTGTCCTAGACATTACAAAATGTTGAATAAGATTAAAGTGAAAAGAGGTTCATTTTGATTTCACAGTTCAATGGATCTCATGTGTGAGCTGTCAAACCTGGAGCTGTTTGACACTCCTGTACCAAAATCTATTGTACCATGTTATAACTAAGGCAGAGCTCTTGGAGTTTTACTCCGTGGAACTCCGTGAAGTGCCAGAAGAACTCTCCTGTGCTCAGTGGAGTTTCACTGTTGTTGTTTCCTTGCACCCTTGTCCTGTGGAGGCCCAAATGATGGGGCCGAAACATGACGACTGCATTGAATAGAAGAGACCATTGGATCACTGATTCCTGTTAAGAAAATTTGATACACACACTGTGGATTTACTCAGAGGTAGAAGGGTTTTCCTCATGTGTGTATGGGACTATCTTGTAGTCAGATTGCTTATAATTATGTGGGAGCCACTAGATTCTAAGTTTGGTGTAGGAAAGAATGTCTCTAATCAAGTGACTAATCAGGTATAATTAAATGTATTTAATTGTTTTTTTGTTAATGTCTGTGCAATTGGTTCAATTCCTTTTTTTGGTTGTTGTATTTATGTATATTATTTGTTCGTAAGAATAAGAGAACTATTAAAATAATTTATAAATTGTTCCCATTGGAATCGGTGGTGGTATGTGCAATAATGCTAGTAAGTCAACATGAAGGGACTTTGTACCAAAGAACAGGATTTAATTTGTATGTGTCCTATTGAAATGTGTGCTGTATCGATTCCTCCGCATCATTTTTGTCTATAGTTAGATACTTTTTGCCCAGATGTGGGAGGAGCATTAGGCAAACCCAGTTGTTATATATATTCCAGTTGTTGCACTTTATTAAGTGTGAGTTTTTTCTAACTCGAATTCATTAAGACTAGTTCATTTTCCATCTACAGTGGTAGACTAGTAGTAAGTACAGATACCCCCATTTCCTTAGTCTTTTTTCTCTTTTTTTTGTCAGTGCCTATATATATATATATATGCAAGGACCACACTTGGTGTGTTATTCAGAGGAAGAAATTAATACATTGTTACAGATTCCTTCGCTTCTAGGTGGAGAGCAGTTGGCTACCCGAAATCATACTACAGATAAGTTTGTGAGATTGAAGCAGTTGAGGGAAAAGAATATAACAACACAGTTGCAGGCGTAGGTATTACTTGAATATCTGGAAAATAATACAATTCCAGCAGGGTTACAGGTCAAGAACATACCAGTTATTTTTGTTTCCGATAAAACGTTTTTATTGAATTTCAGTGGTGTAGGCTGAAATAGTTTGAGAGATTGGATTGGTCTTGCTGACCCCCCAGGCCTTCCTAATCTGGCGGGGGGTCTTTGAAAGCTCCGCAGCTGTTTTTCTGCATCCTCCGGGCCGGCGGACACTTCCGCCGGCCCAGAGGATGCGGAAAAACCGAAATCCTAATCGGCCCCTTAGTTGGTGGCATGCTTCTTCATAGGGTTCCCAACTGGGCAACCGAATGCCACCCAGCTGTGCTTCGACACCTGAGTTACAGCGTAGCTGGTTTTGTTTTTTGTGTAAGTGTTGCTCGAAAATGTGGTGAGGTTAATAATACCTATGGAATTCCTTGCTGACCAATTTTTTTATTCCCAGCAGCCCAGGACATGTTTAAATGAAAATAAGGGGATAAAGTGAAGACTAGCAATTGGTCTTCATTATCCATCAGGTCGACATGTTTCAGCCTCAGCAAATGAATTTTCAGGCTTTCTTCAGAAGCATACAATGTGAAAAAGTGGTGCTTCGGCAAAAATACGCTATGTGTATTGTTTTTACCGCACACACACTAAAGCGTGCCTTGCATGCAGTGGTGTAACCCTACTTACGGACCCACCGGTTGATGAAAACCTGTAAGACAAAAGAATTGAACATAAAAGAACGCATACAACATATAGAGATGATTCGTAATTGCTCCATTTCAGTTCAGTATCCTTTTGGTCGGGGTGCTCTTGCTTTATCATTAGCACTCTGTGGGTCGTTCATTCATATGTACCAACAAACATACTAAAGACATGCATTACACACCTGGTGTATGCAAACTCATGCATGGTGGTTTGGTGCAAGCATGCATGTCTAGTATTGTTGGCGATTTATTAGCATATTAAGTCACATGTCATAGCGTAATTTTATTGTGTTTACCATCAGTGGTCAGGCCATGGTGGACTATGATTGTGTTGTCTACAGAATGGAGGGCAACGTGTATTAATGGTGCACAGATCAATTCAAAGTGTGTGCGTATATATCCATTGTGACAGCAAATTAAAATTAAGAACTTTCATATTGTCACAAAGAGAAAGAGATCATAATTACACAAACTACATGCTTCTAGTAGCTTTTACAGATCCTGGAAGGGGCAGGCGCCTGTAGTCACACACTGTGAGGAAGACAGTAAAAGCATTGTGAAGCTCGTTAAAGCATTGGTATCAGTATCGAGAAGGGGGATTTTGAATGTAAAATCCTGAATCTGGCCTGGTTGCCATCATCTTTTGAAGTCAGTTTCGCAGGTGTGGCTGGGGGTGAGGTCGCGTAACCGAGTCACCGCATGAGCGTGTGATGTGGAACGTAGACTTCCGAACTTTTCATGCACTAGAGCGCGCCTTGCAGTTACACTAAATGGTGAGATCACCCGAACTGCGATGTCTCATGCCTCTAACCTGCTGGCCTATATTATCGTTTTACATATAAAACAGTTCTTAATGTGTTGTATTGCGCCTGGAGTGACTTATGGCAAAAAATCATTAGGGTTCCTAATGTATTTTCCAATTTCAGACTCACATAAAGGCATTGTAGAAATGATATGTGTAAATAGGGTGATTAGGGATTATCAAAGAATATCAGAGATCGGTGTATGGCATCTTGAGTGATTTTAGATGTGAAAAGAATATGTATAGGTCAGATAACTCCAATGGCGTTGTGGAGATAGTAATGGTCGATTTTTCGGAATGTAAGGGAAGGTTACTGTCACGGGGGATAATGAAGACCAATTGCTAGTCTTCACTTTATCCCCTTATTTCTTTTAAACATGTCCTGGGCATCTGGGAATAAAGAAATGGTCAGCAAGGAATCCTAGAGGCACTTTTAACCACACCACTTTTTCGAGCACCAATTACACAAAAAACAAAACACGCTCCACTGTAGCTCAGGCGTCGAAGCACAGCTGGGTGGCATTCGGCTTCCCAGTTGGGAACCCTATGATGAAGAATGCCACCAACTAGGTTGGTGGGTGAGGGTTCTTTTTGTAAACCTCACCCATCAAGAAAATACCGAATCAGTAAATAATGATTCGGTAAATACCGAATCGGTAAATACCGATTCGTTATTTACCAAATCATCCCCTACATCAGAAATGGCTCACTACCGGTCGGTAAGCCTGAAATTCACCAAATTTTGGGTTTACCGACCGGTAATGGGCCACCTACATTAGGCCCCTAGTCTTTAGTTTGTTTGGTTAGTCCTGGCCACCAGTAGCACTGTTTCATTAAAGAAATAGTTGCTGTAACGCTTGTGTGCACGAAGCCCAAACTCTCATGTGCTGCTAGTATTAAACCTTGCCTACGATCCATATTTGGTATTACTCTATCCCCCACTCCAGGGATCTGAGCATATGGAAAGTTTTGTGCATGTAACTTGGAGGAGTACTTGAGTGGCAATTTTTTAAGTACGGCTGAGCTGTCCTTGCATGAAGCAATGACACCCACCATTATATCACCGCCTATTCTTATTTTAGAGTGAGTGATTTGAGCTACAGAGTCTGTGCGTACATCCACCTTTGCGGCTTCCCATGGTAGTTCATTTTTCAACTCAAATACGTGTTCCCATAGCATTTTATGCCTAAGTGTGTGACCTTTCGCATCTTTAAACCTGTTTAGTGCCCAATGATTTAAGTACTCATTGTACGACTGTACATAGTAAAAGGAGTCACACACACTTAGTTTGGGGAATTCGTGATCTGTATTTATGAGTGCCAGTATCAGTGCCTTTAGTTCTGCCAACTGAGCCGTGCGGTCGCCTAGAGATTGCGTTTTGGTGTAACTTGGATAGAACTTTCCATAATGCATGCGACCTTTAACGATAGCACATGCTGCGCTGTATTGTTGCTTACTCCATATGGCCGGTTGAGCACATCCGTCAGTGTAAATAATATTTTCATATTGACATAGAGGCAAGAGTTCAATTGGTAGAGGTTATTCTTGTACGTATTGCAGAAATGCTTGTGTTTTTAGACTTGGAGGAAATCTGTATTCTACGGCTTTTGCAGTAAGAGAATTATCCCATTGTATCCATCTCGGATGTAAGGCTTTTGCATTTGTGATGCTAGCCTTTGTAACAGCTTCTAAAGCCAGTACCAGAGTTACGACAATTATGCGTTTCCCCTGAGCCAATGCTCTTTCTCTTGCTACAGCGGTCTGAACTGCTGTCAGGATGTTTTGTGTTGAAGTAAAATGCATTTCTGCATTTGTGTAAAGGTGTGATTTGTATGCGATTGGTAACGTTTCGCTTTCATTGAAAGTTAAATAAGTGTATCCTCATTGACCCGCTATTACACGGATCACCAAGTTTCGTACATTTACCCGTGTCTGTAAGTGTTTGGAAGCAATGACGTCTTCTTGTAATGAACGAAGGATATTGGAATGTTCCTATGTTTGACTGAAAAGTCAGATTTTATTAAGTCATAGCAAGGTTTTACTCTGTCTGCGGTATACAAAATGTAGGTTCTGCCAAAATTTAGGAATCCCGGTATGGATTGTAAGTTTTAAAAATGTTTTTGGATGTTGGAGCAGCGTGCACTTTTCTGAAAAGTTAGCTGCCAGGCTATTCCCTTCACTTGAAAGCTTGTATCCTAGAAACAGGACACTGAGGTGGGCTATTTTTGATTTTTTAAAGTTAAATTTGTAGCCATCAGAGGCGAATCCCATAATAATGGTGCTCACCCTGGTCAAGTGCCTCTTTACGTCACCGTCCATTAGATAAATATCATCCACATAGGACAATGCTTCCTCATCAAAGAGTAACTCAGTTACTCTTGCTGAGAATACCCCTGGGCTGTTCTTATAACCCTGGCGGAGTCAACAAAATTGTCTCTGGTACTCTAACGCTGAGAATGCGGTCAAATACCTGCTTTCAGGCACTATATTTTGGCAGAAAAACTCCATTTGAGCTATCAAGTGTTGTTTTGCATTTTTTTGCACAATGTTATTCATCAATGCAGCACTCTGTGTGTTTTGGACTGCGAATGTCTTTGTGCAAGAGTTTAAATGTCTGTAATCTAAATCTAGACAATATGAATTATCTGGTTTCAATACTGTTAGAAATGGGATCTCTGGTTAGTTAAGGCTTGCACCAAAGCCAGGCATAGACCTCCACTCTAGTCAGGGCAAGGGAGTTGCACGGTAGCTTGGCATGAGCAGTCAGGCTTATCCCGGAGACAATATGTAAAACGTTTGCGCAACACACTTACAAAGCAGCAACACACTAGGCACACCACAAAAGGAACTCCACACAAGGTTATATATAAAAATAGCCTTTGTATTACCATAAACACATTAGATCATAATCACACAATTTACACTGTGCCAACCGGCACTGGGCAGTATCTACAGGGGATTATATACAAAAGACAGGGCCACTGGGGCCACTGTCATAACCATCACAAATCACCAATTGTAAATGTAGCACAAATAATAAATGTAGAGCAAAACCAGTACTGGTGAAATACTGAACTGAGATTATGCAACACTATGCAATAATCCTCAGATTAGGCCTAAAACACAGTATGCAATCACTGTAGGCATAAACACATGATATCCAAAAACCATTAGCATAACGCATTACGCATTACGCATAAATCATTGTAGGCATCACATTAGGTATAAAACATCACCTCAATTACATTATGTAATTACCAGCATAAACACAGTGTGCCCCAAGCGGGGGCACAACACATGAAAACTGTCCAGAGGGCAGCTGGCCTCTCACAGGGCTCCAACGCCCTATGTCCAACAGTGTCAGGGCTGGCTGTGCATGCAGCAAAAGTAGAGTGCCCAAAAGTTCAGGCCTAAACGTGGCAGCTGCCCACTAATTGCTGGGAAGCTGTGACAAATGAGTATGGGCACCAGAGTGCCCTCAGAGCCCCTCTCTGGGACTCTGAAACTGGAATGGCCCTAAGTGTTGCAGCTGCCTGCGCCCTCGCAGGGCAGCTGGGGAAATTAGGCAAACAAACAAGCACTGGCACTACAGTGTCTCAGGGCCCGCTCTTGGGCTCTTTGTACCAATTATGTACAACGTTGCAGCTTCCCACTGCGAGCGGGGCAGCTGGTAGAAATGGGGCATAGGCACACAGGCACTAAAACAAATATGCCCCCACAAGAAGAGAAAGAACGGGCACAACTGTGCCTGTGAGCGCCACTCGGGGACTCTCAAATTGAAGGAAGAAAATGGGTCTCCCCAGGTAGGAGTGGTCCGCTGCCCTGCGGGACCGCTCATGAAGCACAGGGACCGGACACGGGGGGGAATGTCCCACTCACCTGGGACTCCCTCGTGGTGTCCTCTCTTCTTGGTGTCGCCTCTGTTAACCAGGAAGCTTTGTGGGGCAACACGCGGGGCTCTCACCGTGGTCACGGGAGCCCCGGCTCTAGACAGGCTGCTTCCTGACTCCGGCCAGCACGTCCCAGTGCAGGGTGGGCTCCCGCCTGGGTCTCTCAATGCGGCGCTTCCTGCCGCCCGGCCCTTCCGCTTCCGTCTGTGAGGCCCCGTCCACAACCAGGCGGGCCGCGGACGTTTCTCCATGTGGGATGCAATGAGGGGTAGGCTCCCTCTCAAGATCAAAAATATGGAGCGGGGTGGGCACCCACTCCAGACAAATAAAAACGAGTGCGGGTTGGGCACCCGCTTTGGTTTAAAAGCGAAAGGCCCAACGCGGGGTGGGCACCCGCTCCTTCGGAATGCAGGCTCCCGCTATGAGAAGCCGGCAAGGCGGGGGAATCACTGCATCAGAATTCCCTCGAGATTGACCACCGCTCGGCGCTGCAGAGCCCACGCGCTCTTTAGATAAGAAAAGCGCCCTTTAGAACAAAAGTAAGGGAGAGCACTCTCAGGTCCTGGAAGTCCCAAGTCCAGGGTCAGAGCAAAGCACTCTTCGACATTAAAGCAGGGCAAGGTTCAGGGGGCATAAGGCTGGACTTAGGAAGGCCAGCACACAGGGCCCTCCAGCAGGGAGGCAGTCCCTTGTGGTGGTTCCTCCTGGAGCCCAGCAGCAGAAGCTCTCAGCGTCAGGATCAGTACAGCAGAGAGAACATTTACATGGGGTCACAGCCCCTTCTTTTATACTTATTTTCCCTATGTGTCACAGCGCAGGGCCTAGGGATACCAGTTAGAACTGGTATAGGGGAGCTTTGGAGCACTTTGTTTTGCTCAGCTCCTCTCTCCTTTGTAGGTGGAGGCTCAGGGATGAGACACACCACAGGGAGCAGAGCCAGCATTGTGGAGGGAAGGCACAGCCCTATTCAGGTCCCAAGTGCAACTTCTCCCTCCCATCTGGATGCAGATCTTTCTATTAACCACTGGGCAGACTGATCCTGGCTCCTGGAGCCACCCACACCATCCAGCACCTGTCACTGACAAGCCAGACATGCAATTTACATCATGCAGGCCGACACTCCTTAGAGCGAGTATGTTAAGACTCTACATGCCTCCAGTTCGTCTCCAAGGAGGTCAGGTTTGGAAACATGGAATTTGCCCACAGATAGTTAACCCTTGAGTCACTGCCAGAAACCCTTCCAAATGGCCACAGGGCAAGCAGGGGCTAATAGAACTAACCATGGGAATTGTGTCCTTTTACTCTTGATGTCCCAGGGCCCAACCTACTCTGGCGTTTGAGTAACTGGGCCAGGTACAACCCCTTCAGTATTTGGGTCTCAGGAGTCGTGCGGGTCGAGCAGTCAGGGGCTCTTCAATGCAGGCAGTTACAAGATATATTAGGGCAGTATTGTTATAATATAAAATAATGCATGCACATGTTTCATTCATATGACATGATTTTTGCCACTTTTTCTTCCACAGCAAGTTGTAGAGTTTAGCCTCCCAAGGAAGAGCTAGCTGCTTCAAAGCACTGAGGGATTCTTAGGAGACAAACTATAGTGAACATGAATACTGTTTATTATGCAGTTTATATAAATGCATAGTTGGTGGTTCACAAGACTGAGGCAAATAACATTAACTGCTGCTTCAAAAAAAACTTGGAACCACAAATGCAAATTGTTAATCCTTGCCTGCAAATCAGTAATAATCCATAAAAGAAAGCTGAGCAACCTGCCCATCTTGCTTTTCTACCAGAGGATGATGCACTTTTCTCAGGTTTATTGTATTCACACTGACCAGTAGTGTGGAGCAGGAAGCATACATCAACTTCCAGAAAACCTACTAACTTTTTTAACACAAAAGTTTTGAACTACAGTGTGTGCTCTCAAGAGTAGAGGGCTGTATCCTATATGCATTCAGTAGTTTCTGCCAGTCCCGTTTGGTACCACAAAGTCAAAAGAAAACGTTCCAAGGCTGTTTTCGCTTGTTCTGGCAACTGTTCCTACCACCCTCAGATGGAATATCCTTGTTGACAACATCCTGCCTTCTTGGGCCAAAATGTCAAGCCATTGCCCTCTGGGAGCTTGGTCGTGAATACACCGCCAGGAATGCATATAAAGCCTCTAAAGTAGGACTAAGTAGCAAGTTAGTTCTTTACCAGTTTTCCCTCAGGTAGCAGAGAGTCCACTTTTGTAAAGTTAGTTTTCTTCTAAAGTTATCAAAATTCTACTTTGAATTAGATCTTTGAAAGTTAGTTAAATAACTTCCAATCATTTATTTATTTATTTATTTATTTTAAAAGTTTTATAGAGCGTGAACCAGACCCTTGCGGATATCAGAGCGCTTTACAAACAGTGATGAAAAATGATTCAACAAAATAGAGACAAAGTAAACATGACATAATGTGAGAAGTAAATCAAACAAAGGAGGTAGATCAAATATTTATAGCTAAGCCTGTTCAGGAAAAACATACTTTACCGACACAGGCAATCACCGTTAGGACAATTATTGAAGGTACAGACATATTATTCCCAATATGTGGCTTGCCATGTCATCATATATTAGGCACCTAGCCCTATAGGCTTATAAGACACACTTTAGGGGTTACTTATATATTATATATTGAATATGCTTCCCTATAACACAAATACACTTTTTCTTGTTAGGCTTTATTGCACTGTTTTTAAAGTATAGCCTACCCAGAGATTAGAGATTCTCGCTGAAGGGATATTTTTTGTCCTGTCTGTGGGTGGTGTAAATTAGCCCTGCATCAAACATATCACATTTAACTTCCCATCCACTGGTGCAAATTCGGCCCTAACTTGTAGTGCCCATACTGGAGAGTTAAGTTCACCAATTGGGTGTAACCAATTTTATAGCACCATTTTAAGGTCAGAAAGCAGACATATTTATACATGCAGTAAATATAAAAAAGAAACCTCAATTCCCACTCTCTGGCTTCACCACAACAAGGATATAGCATCCTCCAGCATCTACACAATAGAATTTGGACCTCACGTCTGTTGTCCATGAGGATCCCTTTTACGGACACCTCTTGTCCGTAATTTTGGACCTTGCAGGGAGCAGAGATGTTCCCCTGGGAGAGGGCTCAGCTCCCTGATGGGGCCACCTCGCACTCATCCTCGGAACACAAGAGCAGCCCTCCACCCATTGTCATTCTGTATGCTAGCTAATTTTCACATACAGAATGACAATAGGCCAGTTTGACCTGTTACAGCATGTGGAGGCCTCCTCCTGCCATTTTCAAGGGCAGGACAATCTGTTAGGGTTAGATGGAAGAAATGTACAAAATAATGTACTAAACTGCATATGCTGCTATGTGCCATTTCATGAAAAGAAGTTGGCAGTTAAAATGAAAAGGTTATAGTTCTTACACAGTCTCATCATTTCAGAGCTGAAGCATGTTTAATATTATATACACCAAAGCCATAGTTGTTGCTTGTTTATTTATTTTATGCAACTAACATCCATTGACAAAGCCAATAGTCATGGCTTGTTGAAGATCTAATGTTACTGGATGCAATGATAGAAACAGCAAAATACCACTCGGGCGTCACATTATGCTCTGCACATATTTTTAGCACAGGTGTTTTAAGCCACACCCTTAATTACATCAGACACACCCCTTGGAGAGATCCCCAGTTTTTTCACCCCACTTAAAGACCTGGAAACAACACCATGTAACAGTCACCTCACATCCTGGCACTGTGTATCATGCATGACTTATGACTTCCAAGTATTCAGATTGCCTATGTGCAGGGTCATAGTGAACCCTCCCTCACCCCACCCCACCCCTTGCTTTAGGAACTACAGCTAGGGTGACGTTCTTTATGAGCCTCTTTTGTCTGCAACTCAGTAGACAAAAAACGCAGCACATAATTAATGTGAAATGGTGGGTGAGTGAATACGTGAAGGAATGGGTAAATGACTGGATGGATAAGTGAAAGGATGAATGGATGAATGAAAGGGTGAATGGATGGATAATGAGAGAAAGGATGGATGTGCGAGTGGAAGGATGGATGAGGGTAAATAGATGGATGTAAGAGTGGAAGGGTAGATGGATGGTCAAAAGGGTGGGTGGGTCAGTAAAAGGATGGATAAATGAGTAAAAGGGTGGATGATGAGCAAGTGAATGGGTGGATGGATGAGAGAAATGATGGATGGATTGATGAATTGATAAGTGAAAGGGTGAATGAATGGATGGATGAGTGTAAGGATGGATGTAAGGATAAACGAGTGAGTGAAAGGGAGGGTAGATGGACCAAAGGATGAATAGATGAGTGCAAGGGTGGATGGATGAGCGAAAGGATGGATGAGTGATAGGGTTAATGGATGGATTCATGAGTGGATGGGTAAATGAATGAGTTTGTGAATTGGTGAAGGGTGGATAGAAGGATGGGTTGCTAAGTGAAAAGGGAAGGGAGAGAAAAAGGGAGGAGGGATTGATGAGTGAAAGTGAAAGCATGGATAAATGTCTGGCAGAATGGCTGGGCGAATGGATGCATGGATGAGTGAAAAGAAGAATGTAAAGATGGATGAGTGAAATAATGCGTACATGAGTGAAAGGGAGGGTGGAGAGCTGGGAGAAAGGATGGATGGATGGATGAGTGAAAGTTTGAATGGGTGGACAGATGAGTGATTGGATGATGGATGAATAAGTGAAAGTATGGCTGGATGGGTGAAAGGATAAATGGTTTGATGATGAGTGAATGGATAGATGGATGGAAGAGTGGATGGATGAGTGAGGGAAAGGGAGCATAGATGAACAAAAGGATGGATGGATGAGTGAAAAGATAGATGAGTGATAGGGCCAATGGTTGAATTCATGAGTGGATGAGTACATGGATGAGTGGGTGGATTGGTGAAGGGTGGATGAAAGGATGGGTGGCTAAGTGAAAGGGGAATGGGGAGAGAAAGGGAGGATGAATGGATGTTTGGACGAGTGAAAGCCTGGATAACTGATTGGCAGAATGGATGGGCGAATGTGTGCCTGGATGATTGAAATGAAGAATGTAAAGATGGATGTGTGAAAGAATGCATACATGAGTGAAAGGGAGGGTGGAGAGTTAGAAGAAAGTCCGGAGTGAAAAGTTGAATGGGTGGACGGGTGAGTTACTGGGTAGAAAGATGAGTAAGTGAAAGGATGGCTGGATAGGTGAAAGGATAAATGGTTGGATGGATGAGTAAATGGATGGATAGGTGGAAGAGTAGATGGATGTGTGAAAGGCTGGCTTGTGTGAAAGGGTAAATGGTTGGATGGATCAATCAATCAATCATTTGTAAAGGGCACTACATACCCACGAGGGTCTCAAGGTGTGGGGAGGTGGGGAGGGACCGCTACTGATCGAACAGCCAGGTCTTGACAATCCTCCTGGAGGTCAGCAGGTCTTGGGTCTGTCATAGGCTCAGTGGATGAATTAATGGATGGATGGATGGATGGATGGATGGGTGGGTGGAAGAGTGGATGAATGAATGAAAGGATGGATTTGCTGAAAGGATGGATGGATGATGGATGAGTGAGTGAAAGGGTAGATGGAGGGATGGATAGATGAATGATAGGTTTAAAAAATGGTTGAAAAGGTTTGGATATGGATGGGCACACAGATAGAAGGACATAATGAATGGTGAAAGCCTGAATGATGGATTAAAGAATTAATAGATGACAGAATGTCAATTTGAAATGGTGGATATAAGGGGTTTGATGGAGGGTGAATTGCTAGATCCTTGGACAAGAGAGCTCTTCTTGGGAGGGTTGTGATGACTTACTTTGCTTTCTTGGTGCCGAAAGATCTTTAGTTCAGAAGTAGGAGGTATTTAAATTTTCTGGCTACTCCCTTGCCTATGTGTTACTATTCTGTATTTGCTGTGTGCATATGTGTGGGATCTAAACATCATGTTTATGACATTTTGAGTGACACCCAACTGCTACTTGAATGTAACACTAGTAATTGTAAATGTTTGCATGATATGTTTAGGTATAAGGTTTTAGGGCGAGCCTCATAGTGCCATAAGCTGTGCTTGAGATGCATATTGTGTTCGTAGCATTAGGCAAGACATCACAACTAAACTATGTAGTAGTGTATCAGCAGTGCCTTCTTTAAGAAAGCTACAGGGAAAAACATCTTTGTGACTTCCGTCAGCTAGTGCAACTCTCTCCGAAGCCCCCATAAGCAAAGTTAGATTCCATATTTTAAGTCCCACTTGCTGAACAACCCATAATGCGTTCAAATAGTGGGTTCATCACAGCAATCCTCCCTTTAGTTCACCTAGGCGTGCCACTTTACATCTCACAATGGCACTCTGATATGAGATGCTAGTAACAAAGTCTATCCGAGCAGATCTTCCTGACCACTTCTCTCACCAAACATGCCTGCTCAGGACCATGAGTTGTAAATAAAATATCAGACTGGACAACCCAGTGCAGTAACCATATAAATAGATTATTATCATTTGAAGTACCTCAAAAAGACCTGAACATTTGCTCAAATCTGTGCACATACCGGAAAACCCATGAAGTGCATGATTGTCTCAACCTAATATAAACATATTTTGACTTGTACTTAAGTGGTTGTCTATTTACTTACTTTTATACTATTGTGCAACGTCATGTAATGTGTCTGTAAAATTTACTGTCAGAATTGGCTGGTCACTAGTTGGCAGAGGTATACACTTCTGACAAATAGGGACCCACCTCCTCGAGTCAGGGCAAGGGGATCACACACTTAGATAACCCCCGCTCACCCCCCTGGTAGCTTGGCAGAGCAGACAGGCCTATCTCAGAGGCGGTGTGTTAAGCATTTATGACCACATACAGTAATAAAGTGAATACACCACAAATGGACACAACACAGAAGGTATTATAAAAATAAGGATGTTTATATAAGGCTTAGCACAAGACCAAATAACGACAAAAATATACCACAATCTTAATAAATACTCTTTGGAGGGAAAAATAATAGTTCAGGTAAAGTCTCTTCTTAGTAAACAGTTCTTTAGCAACAAAAGTAACTCTTCTTTTCTAAAGCACTGTTCTTGGCAACAATGTAAACCCCACTGGAGTCACACAACGTTGAGGCATAGCTATTTCAAAGGTTCGGCGTCGACCGCGAGGAGCACTACGTCGAGCCCGGAGTCGAAACAGACCCCCCCAAACACAGTACCTTTTTAGAATGAAGAAAACGATGATCCACGGCGTCGAGAAGTATCGGCGTCGGGGCGTCGGCGTCGATCGAGCCTCGGAGTCCGGGCGGTCCGCAGCGGCGTCGAGAGATGTCGGGCCGGAGCAGCACTCACGGTGGCGAAGCAGGATACAGCGTCGTTGTCGATGTCGTCGTTGCAAGAGTGACCAGCGCTCACGGCGTCGAGAGGGGCTGTGGTGTCGAGGCGATCGGTAGCGGCATTGCTACTGGCGGCGATCGGGCCCGGCGGCCGGCGTCGAAGGTGCGGGAAACTGGAGTCATACTCACGATGTTGAGCTCGATTTGGCGGCGTTGGCGGCGTCGTGATTGCTGGTTTCTTTAGGTGTGCTGGACTCCCACGTTCCAGCAACAGGCAATTTCAGCAGATGGTGAAGTCCTTTAGCCCTGTGACTTCAACAGGAGGCTGGTACTCTTCCAGCCCTTGGAGATTTTCTTGGCAAAGCTTGAGAGTACACACTCAGTTCCTCTCTCCTTGTTCCTTGGCAAAAATAAAGAAGCAACTGCAGGATTTTCCCCAGCAAACAGCACTCTGGCAGAAGGGGTAGGCAAGTCCTTGGATCAGCAGGCTTCTTGTGCTTGGTATAGGTTTCCTTGTCAGAAGTAATCTAAATTCTTTGGTTCAGGGGTCCTTATCTTATACCCCTTTTCTGCTTTGATCCCTTTGTCCATGCAGGGGGATTTCCCCACATCCTGGGTTTGTTGTGGGTATTGCCAGGCCGAGGCACCTGGCCTATTCACTGTGCAGGGCAGAGTCTTCAGCCGCCCGGCAGGAGGTGGAGCCAGTATTGTCACTGGCAGGGGCAGGGCCATCAGTCGCCCGGCAGGAGTTGGAGCCAGCATTGTGTCAGGCAGGGCAGGCTATCAGGAACTACTCTTCTCCCACTCTAAACGCAAATGCCTCATTCACCCCACACTGACTAGTTCAATCCTCTGGAGCCACCCAGCCCCTGTCACACACACCATACCAGCAGAGACCGGTAAATAGTTAGACAAGAAACTAATCACTTTCTAAAAGTGCTAGTTTCAAACTCAGAATCTAAAAACCATCCATCCTAAAGGATGTGTTATCAAATTCTGTGTTCAGGGATACTAAACTCGACTTTCCACCATGCTCTCTGAGTCTGTTAGGATTATATAGTGTAATAATTCAGGCAGCCCATTCTGACCTAAGGAGAGCAGGTAGCCTTACAATAGTGAAAAACGAAAATGGCTGTAATTCACTATTAGGACATGCCACACACATCAGGACGTGTCCTACATTATGCTTACAATGCACCCTGCCCTTGGGCCTACCATAGGGGTGACTAACATGAAGTTAAGGGAAGGTTTTAGGGACTGGCAAGTAGGTGTATAGCGCAGTCAGCATGTCAGTACCAGACTGATCGCAGGTTCTGCAATGGCAGACCTTAGACATTTTTTACTAGGGCGCTTCTGTGGGTTGCACAACCAGTGCTGCAAGCCCACCAGCAGCATTTGTATTTACAAGCCCTGGCACTCCTGGTGCACTATACTGGGGACTGACAGTAAACCAAATAAGCCAAACATGGAATCCAATTAATGTATCAATTTAACATAGGGAGCACTTGCACTGTGGCACTGATCAGCAGTGGCACAGTGCCCAAAGCAATATTCCATCGTAAACAGAGGAGGCAAACAGACAAAAAATGGAGGAGAGACTCATGCCAATGATGCCAGGTCTAACACTTACCTTTTGTCCTGAAGTTTTGTCCTGAATTTCGACCTTCTGTCCTGAATTTTTGTCCTTGATGTTGACCCTTTGTCTTGAAGTTTTCCACTTACCGTCCTGAATTTGCATCCAGGCCAGTTTGTTACCCTAGGATCCAGCTGAAAATGATGATTCTTCTTAAGGGTCATTTTTTCTAAGCAAGTCTATACGCCTTGAAGGAAGGTGACTCGACCCAAAAAAAGCCCAATTGGTCACCTCATTCTGATTGCTGCATCTGATCACTTTTCGTGACTAAGTCCATGACCACATCCACATTCTCAACTGCACTCAAACGTTATTTACATCATTCCACCAACACCAAACAGTCTGATAAGTCACCTTTAGAATACAAATATTTTTTGCATATAGAAAATTTTCATGGGGTTGATTCACAGAACTAATCTGATATAAAATCCTTAACTTACTACTGTTAGTATTCACAGAAGACATTTAGTAGTAGTAAAGTTAGGACTCCTAACTTTACTACTACTAAATGCCTTTTATTTTGACACTGGAGACAGACCTTACTCTTTAGGGCAAGCAGTGCCCTTTCCGTATTCTTAAGTTAACATGTTCAAAGTTGGTCTCTGACGCTCATATCTGCTTTATGATTAGCTTTAGACTGTTTATATTTATCTTTGGTCTGCTTCAATCATAATGTATATTCATTTTAAGTAAATATTTACTGTAAACCTTTTTTTTTTCAAGGTTATAAAGTCATACTGCACTCCAACATATTTTTTCACTACTGACCCAATGGAGGGTCCTTACAAATGTTGTCCTAGACATTACAAAATGTTGAGTAAGATTAATACTGAGTGACAAGAGGTTCATTTTGATTTCACAGTTCAATGGATCTCATGTGTGAGCTGTCAAACCTGGAGCTGTTTGACACTCCTGTACCAAAATCTATTGTACCATGTTATAACTAAGGCAGAGTTCTTGGAGTTTTACTCCGTGGAACTCCATGAAGTGCCAAAAGAACTCTCCTGTGCTCAGTGGAGTTCCACTGTTGTTGTTTCCTTGCACCCTTGTCCTGTGGAGGCCCAAATGATGGGGCCGAAACATGACGACTGCATTGAATAGAAGAGACCATTGGATCACTGATTCCTGTTAAGAAAATTTGATACACACACTGTGGATTTACTCAGAGGTCGAAGGGTTTTCCTCATGTGTGTATGGGACTATCTTGTAGTCAGATTGCTTATAATTATGTGGGAATCACTAGATTCTAAGTTTGGTGTAGGAAAGAATGTCTCTAATCAAGTGACTAATCAGGTATAATTAAATGTATTTAATTGTATTTTTGTTAATGTCTGTGCAATTGGTTCAATTCCTTTTTTTGGTTGTTGTATTTATGTATTTTATTTGTTCGTAAGAATAAGAGAACAATTAAACTAATTTATAAATTGTTCCCATTGGAATCGGTGGTGGTATGTGCAATAATGCTAGTAAGTCAACATGAAGGGACTTTGTACCAAAGAACAGGATTTAATTTGTATGTGTCCTATTGAAATGTGTGCTGTATCGATTCCTCCGCATCATTTTTGTGTATAGTTAGATACTTTTTGCCCAGATGTGGGAGGAGCATTAGGCAAACCCAGTTGTTATATATATTCCGGTTGTTGCACTTTATCAAGTGTGAGTTCTTTTCTAACTTGAATTCATTAAGACTAGTTCATTTTCCATCTACAGTGGTAGACTAGTAGTAAGTACAGATACCCCCATTTCCTTAGTCTTTTTTTCTCTTTTTTTGTCAGTGCCTATATACATAGATATGCCAGAACCACACATGGTGTGTTATTCAGAGGAAGAAATTAATACATTGTACAGATTCCTTTGCTTCTAGGTGGAGAGCAGTTGGCTACCCGAAATCATACTACAGATAAGTTTGTCAGAATGAAGCAGTTGAGGGAAAAGAATATAACAACACAGTTGCAGGTGTAGGTATTACTTGAATATCTGGAAAATAATACAATTCCAGCAGGGTTACAGGTCAAGAACATACCAGTTATTTTTGTTTTCGATAAAACGTTTTTATTGAATTTCAGTGGTGTAGGCACAAATAGTTTGAGAGATTGGATTGGTCTTCCTGACCCCCCCAGCCATCCTAATCTGGCGGGGGGTCTTTGAACGCTCCGCAGCTGTTTTTCTGCATCCTCCGGGCCGGCGGACACTTCCGCCGGCCCGGAATATGCGGAAAAACTGAAATCCTAATCGGCCCCTTAGTTGGTGGCATGCTTCTTCATAGGGTTCCCAACTGGGCAACCGAATGACACCCAGCTGTGCTTCGACACCTGAGTTACAGCGTAGCTGGTTTTGTTTTTTGTGTAAGTGTTGCTCGAAAATGTGGTGAGGTTAATAATACCTATGGAATTCCTTGCTGACCAATTTTTTTATTCCCAGCAGCCCAGGACATGTTTAAATGAAAATAAGGGGATAAAGTGAAGACTAGCAATTGATCTTCATTATCCATCAGGTCGACATGTTTCAGCCTCAGCAAATGAATTTTCAGGCTTTCTTCAGAAGCATACAATGTGAAAAAGTGGTGCTTCGGCAAAAATACGCTATGTGTATTGTTTTTACTGCACACACACTAAAGCGTGCCTTGCATGCAGTGGTGTAACCCTACTTACGGACCCACCGGTTGATGAAAACCTGTAAGACAAAAGAATTGAACATAAAAGAACACATACAACATATAGAGATGATTCATAATTGCTCCATTTCAGTTCAGTATCCTTTTGGTCGGGGTGCTCTTGCTTTATCATTAGCACTCTGTGAGTCGTTCATTCATATGTACCAACAAACATACTAAAGACATGCATTACACACCTGGTGTATGCAAACTCATGCATGGTGGTTTGGTGCAAGCATGCATGTCTAGTATTGTTGGCGATTTATTAGCATATTAAGTCACATGTCATAGCGTAATTTTATTGTGTTTACCATCAGTGGTCAGGCCATGGTGGACTATGATTGTGTTGTCTACAGAATGGAGGGCAACGTGTATTAATGGTGCACAGATCAATTCAAAGTGTGTGCGTATATATGCATTGTGACAGCAAATTAAAATTAAGAACTTTCATATTGTCACAAAGAGAAAGAGATCATAATTACACAAACTACATGCTTCTAGTAGCTTTTACAGATCCCGGAAGGGGCAGGCGCCTGTAGTCACACACTGTGAGGAAGACAGTAAAAGCATTGTGAAGCTCGTTAAAGCATTGGTATCAGTATCGAGAAGGGGGATTTTGAATGTAAAATCCTGAATCTGGCCTTGTCTATAGAAAAACCTTACTTCGTCAAGGCTGGACGCCTGCCAGTAACACCCACTCCGGTCTTCAATAGGATCGCAACGATTCCCAAGGCTGGTTGCCATCATCTTTTGAAGTCAGTTTCGCCGGTGTGGCTGGGGGTGAGGTCGCGTAACCGAGTCACCGCATGAGCGTGTGATGTGGAACGTAGACTTCCAAACTTTTCATGCACTAGAGCGCGCTTTGCAGTTACACTAAATGGTGAGATCACCCAAACTGCGATGTCTCATGCCTTTAACCTGCTGGCCTATGGTATCGTTTTACATATAAAACATTTCTTAATGTGTTGTATTGCGCTTGGAGTGACTTATGGCAATAAATCATTAGGGTTTCTAATGTATTTTCCAATTTCAGACTCACATAAAGGCATTGTAGAAATGATATGTGTAAATAGGGTGATTAGGGATTATCAAAGAATATCAGAGATCGGTGTATGGCATCTTGAGTGATTTTAGCTGTGAAAAGAATATGTATAGGTCAGATAACTCCAATGGCGTTGTGGAGATAGTAATGGTCGATTTTTCGGAATGTAAGGGAAGGTTAGTGTCACAGGGATAATGAAGACCAATTGCTAGTCTTCACTTTATCCCCTTATTTCTTTTAAACATGTCCTGGGCTTCTGGGAATAAAGAAATGGTCAGCAAGGAATCCTAGAGGCACTTTTAACCACACCACTTTTTTGAGCACCAATTACACAAAAATCAAAACACGCTCCGCTGTAGCTCAGACGTCGAAGCACAGCTGGGTGGCATTCGGCTTCCCAGTTGGGAACCCTATGATGAAGAATGCCACCAACTAGGTTGGTGGGTGAGGGTTCTTTTTGTAAATCTCATCCATCAAGAAAATACCGAATCAGTAAATAATGATTCGGTAAATACCGAATCGGTAAATACCGATTTGTTATTTACCGAATCATCCCCTACATCAGAAATGGCTCACTACTGGTCGATAAGCCTGAAATTCACCAAATTTTGGGTTTACCGACCGGTAATTGGCCACTTACATTAGGCCCCTAGTCTTTAGTTTGTTTGGTTAGTCCTGGCCACCAGTTGCGCTGTTTCATCAAAGAAATAGTTGCTGTAACGCTTGTGTGCATGGAGCCCAAACTCTCATGTGCTGCTAGTATTAAACCTTGCCTACGATCCATATTTGGTATTACTCTATCCCCCTCTCCAGGGATCTGACCATATGGAATGTTTTGTGCATGTAACTTGGAGGAGTACTTGAGTGGCAATTTTTTAAGTACGGCTGAGCTGTCCTTGCATGAAGCAATGACACCCACCATTATATCACCGCCTATTCTCATTTTAGAGTGAGTTATTCGAGCTACAGAGTCTGTGCGTACAGCCACCTTTGCGGCTTCCCATGGTAGTTCATTTTTCAACTCAAATACCTGTTCCCATAGCATTTTATGCCTAAGTGTGTGACCTTTCGCATCTTTAAACCTGTTTAGTTCCCAATGATTTAAGTACTCATTGTACGACTGTACATAGTAAAAGGAGTCACACACACTTAGTTTGGGGAATTCGTGATCTGTATTTATGAGTGCCAGTATCAGTGCCTTTAGTTCTGCCAACTGAGCCGTGAGGTCTCCTAGAGATTGCGTTTTGGTGCAACTTGGATAGAACTTTCCATAATGCATGCAACCTTTAACGATAGCACATGCTGCGCTGTATTGTTGCTTACTCCATATGGCCGGTTGAGCAGATCCGTCAGTGTAAATAATATTTTCATATTGACATAGAGGCAAGAGTTCATTTGGTAGAGGTTATTCTTGTACGTATTGCAGAAATGCTTGTGTTTTTAGACTTGGAGGAAATCTGTATTCTACAGCTTTTGCAGAAAGAGAATGATCCCATTGTATCCATCTCGGATGTAAGGCTTTTGCATTTGTGATGCTAGCCTTTGTAACAGCTTCTAAAGCCAGTACCAGAGTTACGACAATTATGCGTTTTCCCTGATCCAGTGCTCTTTCTCTTGCTACAGTGGTCTGAACAACTGTCAGGATGTTTTCAGTTGAAGTAAAATGCATTTCTGCGTTTGTGTACAGGTGTGATTAGTATGCGATTGGTAACGTTTCGCTTTCATTGAAAGTTAAATAGGTGTATCCTCATTGACCCGCTATTACACGGATCACCAAGTTTCGTACATTTATCCGTGTCTGTAAGTGTTTGGAAGCAATGATGTCTTCTTGTAATGAACGAAGGATATTGGAATGTTCCTATGTTTGACTGAAAAGTCAGATTTTATTAAGTCATAGAAAGGTTTTACTCTGTCTGCGTTATACAAAATGTAGGTTCTGCCAAAATTTAGGAATCCCAGTATGCATTGTAAGTTTTAAAAATGTTTTGGGATGTTGGAGCAGCGTGCACTTTTCTGAAAAGTTAGCTGCCAGGCTATTCCCTTCACTTGAAAGCTTGTATCCTAGAAACAGGACACTGAGGTGGGCTATTTTTGATTTTTTAAAGTTAAATTTGTAGCCATCAGAGGCGAATCCCATAATAATGGTGCTCATCCTGGTCAAGTACCTCTCTACGTCACCTTCCATTAGATAAATATCATCCACATAGGACAATGCTTCCTCATCAAAGAGTAACTCAGTTACTCTTGCTGAGAATTTTCCAGGGCTGTTCTTATAACCTTGCTCATTGCACCATCAGGATTCAAGCAAGCCGGGCCGAAGACGGCTGAAATGCCAGAAACCGGTCCCCGGAAGCTTGTTTCCTTCCCAGTGTAAGAATTGGCTTTTGTAGTCTGGTCTGCCCTGTTCCCATGATGCACTGGGCCAGGGACAGACTAATTTGCATACAGCCAGGTTCTGAAACTGGGATGGTGCAATGAGCTAAAAAACGGTGTTGGATCTAGCCCTGATCTCTTGACTGGGTGAGAGTACTCTGCTTAATTCAGAGACTCTGTCCATCACCACCCCTTGTTGTAAATAATTTTGTCCACCCTAAGCGTGGAAGGGTATACTCAGATGTGAGTCCCTTGCTCATTGCACCATCAGGATTCAAGCAAGCCGGGCCGAAGACGGCTGAAATGCCAGAAACCGGTCCCAGGAAGCTTGTTTCCTTCCCAGTGTAAGAATTGGCTTTTGTAGTCTGGTCTGCCCTGTTCCCATGATGCACTGGGCCAGGGACAGACTAATTTGCATACAGCCAGGTTCTGAAACTGGGATGGTGCAATGAGCTAAAAAACGGTGTTGGATCTAGCCCTGATCTCTTGACTGGGTGAGAGTACTCTGCTTAATTCAGAGACTCTGTCCATCACCACCCCTTGTTGTAAATAATTTTGTCCACCCTAAGCGTGGAAGGGTATACTCAGATGTGAGTCCCTTGCTCATTGCACCATCAGGATTCAAGCAAGCCGGGCCGAAGACGGCTGAAATGCCAGAAACCGGTCCCCGGAAGCTTGTTTCCTTCCCAGTGTAAGAATTGGCTTTTGTAGTCTGGTCTGCCCTGTTCCCATGATGCACTGGGCCAGGGACAGACTAATTTGCATACAGCCAGGTTCTGAAACTGGGATGGTGCAATGAGCTAAAAAACTGTGTTGGATCTAGCCCTGATCTCTTGACTGGGTGAGAGTACTCTGCTTAATTCAGAGACTCTGTCCATCACCACCCCTTGTTGTAAATAATTTTGTCCACCCTAAGCGTGGAAGGGTATACTCAGATGTGAGTCCCTTGCTCATTGCACCATCAGGATTCAAGCAAGCCGGGCAGAAGACGGCTGAAATGCCAGAAACCGGTCCCCGGAAGCTTGTTTCCTTCCCAGTGTAAGAATTGGCTTTTGTAGTCTGGTCTGCCCTGTTCCCATGATGCACTGGGCCAGGGACAGACTAATTTGCATACAGCCAGGTTCTGAAACTGGGATGGTGCAATGAGCTAAAAAACGGTGTTGGATCTAGCCCTGATCTCTTGACTGGGTGAGAGTACTCTGCTTAATTCAGAGACTCTGTCCATCACCACCCCTTGTTGTAAATAATTTTGTCCACCCTAAGCGTGGAAGGGTATACTCAGATGTGAGTCCCTTGCTCATTGCACCATCAGGATTCAAGCAAGCCGGGCCGAAGACGGCTGAAATGCCAGAAACCGGTCCCCGGAAGCTTGTTTCCTTCCCAGTGTAAGAATTGGCTTTTGTAGTCTGGTCTGCCCTGTTCCCATGATGCACTGGGCCAGGGACAGACTAATTTGCATACAGCCAGGTTCTGAAACTGGGATGGTGCAATGAGCTAAAAAACGGTGTTGGATCTAGCCCTGATCTCTTGACTGGGTGAGAGTACTCTGCTTAATTCAGAGACTCTGTCCATCACCACCCCTTGTTGTAAATAATTTTGTCCACCCTAAGCGTGGAAGGGTATACTCAGATGTGAGTCCCTTGCTCATTGCACCATCAGGATTCAAGCAAGCCGGGCCGAAGACGGCTGAAATGCCAGAAACCGGTCCCCGGAAGCTTGTTTCCTTCCCAGTGTAAGAATTGGCTTTTGTAGTCTGGTCTGCCCTGTTCCCAAGATGCACTGGGCCAGGGACAGACTAATTTGCATACAGCCAGGTTCTGAAACTGGGATGGTGCAATGAGCTAAAAAACGGTGTTTGATCTAGCCCTGATCTCTTGACTGGGTGAGAGTACTCTGCTTAATTCAGAGACTCTGTCCATCACCACCCCTTGTTGTAAATAATTTTGTCCACCCTAAGCGTGGAAGGGTATACTCAGATGTGAGTCCCTTGCTCATTGCACCATCAGGATTCAAGCAAGCCGGGCCGAAGACGGCTGAAATGCCAGAAACCGGTCCCCGGAAGCTTGTTTCCTTCCCAGTGTAAGAATTGGCTTTTGTAGTCTGGTCTGCCCTGTTCCCATGATGCACTGGGCCAGGGACAGACTAATTTGCATACAGCCAGGTTCTGAAACTGGGATGGTGCAATGAGCTAAAAAACTGTGTTGGATCTAGCCCTGATCTCTTGACTGGGTGAGAGTACTCTGCTTAATTCAGAGACTCTGTCCATCACCACCCCTTGTTGTAAATAATTTTGTCCACCCTAAGCGTGGAAGGGTATACTCAGATGTGAGTCCCTTGCTCATTGCACCATCAGGATTCAAGCAAGCCGGGCCGAAGACGGCTGAAATGCCAGAAACCGGTCCCCGGAAGCTTGTTTCCTTCCCAGTGTAAGAATTGGCTTTTGTAGTCTGGTCTGCCCTGTTCCCATGATGCACTGGGCCAGGGACAGACTAATTTGCATACAGCCAGGTTCTGAAACTGGGATGGTGCAATGAGCTAAAAAACGGTGTTGGATCTAGCCCTGATCTCTTGACTGGGTGAGAGTACTCTGCTTAATTCAGAGACTCTGTCCTTCACCACCCCTTGTTGTAAATAATTTTGTCCACCCTAAGCGTGGAAGGGTATACTCAGATGTGAGTCCCTTGCTCATTGCACCATCAGGATTCAAGCAAGCCGGGCCGAAGACGGCTGAAATGCCAGAAACCGGTCCCCGGAAGCTTGTTTCCTTCCCAGTGTAAGAATTGGCTTTTGTAGTCTGGTCTGCCCTGTTCCCATGATGCACTGGGCCAGGGACAGACTAATTTGCATACAGCCAGGTTCTGAAACTGGGATGGTGCAATGAGCTAAAAAACGGTGTTGGATCTAGCCCTGATCTCTTGACTGGGTGAGAGTACTCTGCTTAATTCAGAGACTCTGTCCATCACCACCCCTTGTTGTAAATAATTTTGTCCACCCTAAGCGTGGAAGGCTATACTCAGATGTGAGTCCCTTGCTCATTGCACCATCAGGATTCAAGCAAGCCGGGCCGAAGACGGCTGAAATGCCAGAAACCGGTCCCCGGAAGCTTGTTTCCTTCCCAGTGTAAGAATTGGCTTTTGTAGTCTGGTCTGCCCTGTTCCCATGATGCACTGGGCCAGGGATAGACTAATTTGCATACAGCCAGGTTCTGAAACTGGGATGGTGCAATGAGCTAAAAAACGGTGTTGGATCTAGCCCTGATCTCTTGACTGGGTGAGAGTACTCCGCTTAATTCAGAGACTCTGTCCATCACCACCCCTTGTTGTAAATAATTTTGTCCACCCTAAGTGTGGAAGGGTATACTCAGATGTGAGTCCCTTGCTCATTGCACCATCAGGATTCAAGCAAGCCGGGCCGAAGACGGCTGAAATGCCAGAAACCGGTCCCCGGAAGCTTGTTTCCTTCCCAGTGTAAGAATTGGCTTTTGTAGTCTGGTCTGCCCTGTTCCCATGATGCACTGGGCCAGGGACAGACTAATTTGCATACAGCCAGGTTCTGAAACTGGGATGGTGCAATGAGCTAAAAAAACGGTGTTGGATCTAGCCCTGATCTCTTGACTGGGTGAGAGTACTCTGCTTAATTCAGAGACTCTGTCCATCACCACCCCTTGTTGTAAATAATTTTGTCCACCCTAAGCGTGGAAGGGTATACTCAGATGTGAGTCCCTTGCTCATTGCACCATCAGGATTCAAGCAAGCCGGGCGGAAGACGGCTGAAATGCCAGAAACCGGTCCCCGGAAGCTTGTTTCCTTCCCAGTGTAAGAATTGGCTTTTGTAGTCTGGTCTGCCCTGTCCCCATGATGCACTGGGCCAGGGACAGACTAATTTGCATACAGCCAGGTTCTGAAACTGGGATGGTGCAATGAGCTAAAAATTGGTGTTGGATCTAGCCCTGATCTCTTGACTGGGTGAGAGTACTCTGCTTAATTCAGAGACTCTGTCCATCACCACCCCTTGTTGTAAATAATTTTGTCCACCCTAAGCGTGGAAGGGTATACTCAGATGTGAGTCCCTTGCTCATTGCACCATCAGGATTCAAGCAAGCCGGGCCGAAGACGGCTGAAATGCCAGAAACCGGTCCCCGGAAGCTTGTTTCCTTCCCAGTGTAAGAATTGGCTTTTGTAGTCTGGTCTGCCCTGTTCCCATGATGCACTGGGCCAGGGACAGACTAATTTGCATACAGCCAGGTTCTGAAACTGGGATGGTGCAATGAGCTAAAAAACGGTGTTGGATCTAGCCCTGATCTCTTGACTGGGTGAGAGTACTCTGCTTAATTCAGAGACTCTGTCCATCACCACCCCTTGTTGTAAATAATTTTGTCCACCCTAAGCGTGGAAGGGTATACTCAGATGTGAGTCCCTTGCTCATTGCACCATCAGGATTCAAGCAAGCCGGGCCGAAGACGGCTGAAATGCCAGAAACCGGTCCCCGGAAGCTTGTTTCCTTCCCAGTGTAAGAATTGGCTTTTGTAGTCTAGTCTGGTCTGCCCTGTTCCCATGATGCACTGGACCAGGGACAGACTAATTTGCATACAGCCAGGTTCTGAAACTGGGATGGTGCAATGAGCTAAAAAACGGTGTTGGATCTAGCCCTGATCTCTTGACTGGGTGAGAGTACTCTGCTTAATTCAGAGACTCTGTCCTTCACCACCCCTTGTTGTAAATAATTTTGTCCACCCTAAGCGTGGAAGGGTATACTCAGATGTGAGTCCCTTGCTCATTGCACCATCAGGATTCAAGCAAGCCGAGCCGAAGACGGCTGAAATGCCAGAAACCGGTCCCCGGAAGCTTGTTTCCTTCCCAGTGTAAGAATTGGCTTTTGTAGTCTGGTCTGCCCTGTTCCCATGATGCACTGGGCCAGGGACAGACTAATTTGCATACAGCCAGGTTCTGAAACTGGGATGGTGCAATGAGCTAAAAAACGGTGTTGGATCTAGCCCTGATCTCTTGACTGGGTGAGAGTACTCTGCTTAATTCAGAGACTCTGTCCATCACCACCCCTTGTTGTAAATAATTTTGTCCACCCTAAGCGTGGAAGGGTATACTCAGATGTGAGTCCCTTGCTCATTGCACCATCAGGATTCAAGCAAGCCGGGCCGAAGACGGCTGAAATGCCAGAAACCGGTCCCCGGAAGCTTGTTTCCTTCCCAGTGTAAGAATTGGCTTTTGTAGTCTGGTCTGCCCTGTTCCCATGATGCACTGGGCCAGGGACAGACTAATTTGCATACAGCCAGGTTCTGAAACTGGGATGGTGCAATGAGCTAAAAAACGGTGTTGGATCTAGCCCTGATCTCTTGACTGGGTGAGAGTACTCTGCTTAATTCAGAGACTCTGTCCATCACCACCCCTTGTTGTAAATAATTTTGTCCACCCTAAGCGTGGAAGGGTATACTCAGATGTGAGTCCCTTGCTCATTGCACCATCAGGATTCAAGCAAGCCGGGCCGAAGACGGCTGAAATGCCAGAAACCGGTCCCCGGAAGCTTGTTTCCTTCCCAGTGTAAGAATTGGCTTTTGTAGTCTGGTCTGCCCTGTTCCCATGATGCACTGGGCCAGGGACAGACTAATTTGCATACAGCCAGGTTCTGAAACTGGGATGGTGCAATGAGCTAAAAAACGGTGTTGGATCTAGCCCTGATCTCTTGACTGGGTGAGAGTACTCTGCTTAATTCAGAGACTCTGTCCATCACCACCCCTTGTTGTAAATAATTTTGTCCACCCTAAGCGTGGAAGGGTATACTCAGATGTGAGTCCCTTGCTCATTGCACCATCAGGATTCAAGCAAGCCGGGCCGAAGACGGCTGAAATGCCAGAAACCGGTCCCCGGAAGCTTGTTTCCTTCCCAGTGTAAGAATTGGCTTTTGTAGTCTGGTCTGCCCTGTTCCCATGATGCACTGGGCCAGGGACAGACTAATTTGCATACAGCCAGGTTCTGAAACTGGGATGGTGCAATGAGCTAAAAAACGGTGTTGGATCTAGCCCTGATCTCTTGACTGGGTGAGAGTACTCTGCTTAATTCAGAGACTCTGTCCTTCACCACCCCTTGTTGTAAATAATTTTGTCCACCCTATGCGTGGAAGGGTATACTCAGATGTGAGTCCCTTGCTCATTGCACCATCAGGATTCAAGCAAGCCGGGCCGAAGACGGCTGAAATGCCAGAAACCGGTCCCCGGAAGCTTGTTTCCTTCCCAGTGTAAGAATTGGCTTTTGTAGTCTGGTCTGCCCTGTTCCCATGATGCACTGGGCCAGGGACAGACTAATTTGCATACAGCCAGGTTCTGAAACTGGGATGGTGCAATGAGCTAAAAAACGGTGTTGGATCTAGCCCTGATCTCTTGACTGGGTGAGAGTACTCTGCTTAATTCAGAGACTCTGTCCATCACCACCCCTTGTTGTAAATAATTTTGTCCACCCTAAGCGTGGAAGGCTATACTCAGATGTGAGTCCCTTGCTCATTGCACCATCAGGATTCAAGCAAGCCAGGCCGAAGACGGCTGAAATGCCAGAAACCGGTCCCCGGAAGCTTGTTTCCTTCCCAGTGTAAGAATTGGCTTTTGTAGTCTGGTCTGCCCTGTTCCCATGATGCACTGGGCCAGGGACAGACTAATTTGCATACAGCCAGGTTCTGAAACTGGGATGGTGCAATGAGCTAAAAAACGGTGTTGGATCTAGCCCTGATCTCTTGACTGGGTGAGAGTACTCTGCTTAATTCAGAGACTCTGTCCATCACCACCCCTTGTTGTAAATAATTTTGTCCACCCTAAGCGTGGAAGGGTATACTCAGATGTGAGTCCCTTGCTCATTGCACCATCAGGATTCAAGCAAGCCGGGCCGAAGACGGCTGAAATGCCAGAAACCGGTCCCCGGAAGCTTGTTTCCTTCCCAGTGTAAGAATTGGCTTTTGTAGTCTGGTCTGTCCTGTTCCCATGATGCACTGGGCCAGGGACAGACTAATTTGCATACAGCCAGGTTCTGAAACTGGGATGGTGCAATGAGCTAAAAAACGGTGTTGGATCTAGCCCTGATCTCTTGACTGGGTGAGAGTACTCTGCTTAATTCAGAGACTCTGTCCATCACCACCCCTTGTTGTAAATAATTTTGTCCACCCTAAGCGTGGAAGGGTATACTCAGATGTGAGTCCCTTGCTCATTGCACCATCAGGATTCAAGCAAGCCGGGCCGAAGACGGCTGAAATGCCAGAAACCGGTCCCCGGAAGCTTGTTTCCTTCCCAGTGTAAGAATTGGCTTTTGTAGTCTGGTCTGCCCTGTTCCCATGATGCACTGGGCCAGGGACAGACTAATTTGCATACAGCCAGGTTCTGAAACTGGGATGGTGCAATGAGCTAAAAAACGGTGTTTGATCTAGCCCTGATCTCTTGACTGGGTGAGAGTACTCTGCTTAATTCAGAGACTCTGTCCATCACCACCCCTTGTTGTAAATAATTTTGTCCACCCTAAGCGTGGAAGGGTATACTCAGATGTGAGTCCCTTGCTCATTGCACCATCAGGATTCAAGCAAGCCGGGCCGAAGACGGCTGAAATGCCAGAAACCGGTCCCCGGAAGCTTGTTTCCTTCCCAGTGTAAGAATTGGCTTTTGTAGTCTGGTCTGCCCTGTTCCCATGATGCACTGGGCCAGGGACAGACTAATTTGCATACAGCCAGGTTCTGAAACTGGGATGGTGCAATGAGCTAAAAAACTGTGTTGGATCTAGCCCTGATCTCTTGACTGGGTGAGAGTACTCTGCTTAATTCAGAGACTCTGTCCATCACCACCCCTTGTTGTAAATAATTTTGTCCACCCTAAGCGTGGAAGGGTATACTCAGATGTGAGTCCCTTGCTCATTGCACCATCAGGATTCAAGCAAGCCGGGCCGAAGACGGCTGAAATGCCAGAAACCGGTCCCCGGAAGCTTGTTTCCTTCCCAGTGTAAGAATTGGCTTTTGTAGTCTGGTCTGCCCTGTTCCCATGATGCACTGGGCCAGGGACAGACTAATTTGCATACAGCCAGGTTCTGAAACTGGGATGGTGCAATGAGCTAAAAAACGGTGTTGGATCTAGCCCTGATCTCTTGACTGGGTGAGAGTACTCTGCTTAATTCAGAGACTCTGTCCTTCACCACCCCTTGTTGTAAATAATTTTGTCCACCCTAAGCGTGGAAGGGTATACTCAGATGTGAGTCCCTTGCTCATTGCACCATCAGGATTCAAGCAAGCCGGGCCGAAGACGGCTGAAATGCCAGAAACCGGTCCCCGGAAGCTTGTTTCCTTCCCAGTGTAAGAATTGGCTTTTGTAGTCTGGTCTGCCCTGTTCCCATGATGCACTGGGCCAGGGACAGACTAATTTGCATACAGCCAGGTTCTGAAACTGGGATGGTGCAATGAGCTAAAAAACGGTGTTGGATCTAGCCCTGATCTCTTGACTGGGTGAGAGTACTCTGCTTAATTCAGAGACTCTGTCCATCACCACCCCTTGTTGTAAATAATTTTGTCCACCCTAAGCGTGGAAGGCTATACTCAGATGTGAGTCCCTTGCTCATTGCACCATCAGGATTCAAGCAAGCCGGGCCGAAGACGGCTGAAATGCCAGAAACCGGTCCCCGGAAGCTTGTTTCCTTCCCAGTGTAAGAATTGGCTTTTGTAGTCTGGTCTGCCCTGTTCCCATGATGCACTGGGCCAGGGATAGACTAATTTGCATACAGCCAGGTTCTGAAACTGGGATGGTGCAATGAGCTAAAAAACGGTGTTGGATCTAGCCCTGATCTCTTGACTGGGTGAGAGTACTCCGCTTAATTCAGAGACTCTGTCCATCACCACCCCTTGTTGTAAATAATTTTGTCCACCCTAAGTGTGGAAGGGTATACTCAGATGTGAGTCCCTTGCTCATTGCACCATCAGGATTCAAGCAAGCCGGGCCGAAGACGGCTGAAATGCCAGAAACCGGTCCCCGGAAGCTTGTTTCCTTCCCAGTGTAAGAATTGGCTTTTGTAGTCTGGTCTGCCCTGTTCCCATGATGCACTGGGCCAGGGACAGACTAATTTGCATACAGCCAGGTTCTGAAACTGGGATGGTGCAATGAGCTAAAAAAACGGTGTTGGATCTAGCCCTGATCTCTTGACTGGGTGAGAGTACTCTGCTTAATTCAGAGACTCTGTCCATCACCACCCCTTGTTGTAAATAATTTTGTCCACCCTAAGCGTGGAAGGGTATACTCAGATGTGAGTCCCTTGCTCATTGCACCATCAGGATTCAAGCAAGCCGGGCGGAAGACGGCTGAAATGCCAGAAACCGGTCCCCGGAAGCTTGTTTCCTTCCCAGTGTAAGAATTGGCTTTTGTAGTCTGGTCTGCCCTGTCCCCATGATGCACTGGGCCAGGGACAGACTAATTTGCATACAGCCAGGTTCTGAAACTGGGATGGTGCAATGAGCTAAAAAACGGTGTTGGATCTAGCCCTGATCTCTTGACTGGGTGAGAGTACTCTGCTTAATTCAGAGACTCTGTCCATCACCACCCCTTGTTGTAAATAATTTTGTCCACCCTAAGCGTGGAAGGGTATACTCAGATGTGAGTCCCTTGCTCATTGCACCATCAGGATTCAAGCAAGCCGGGCCGAAGACGGCTGAAATGCCAGAAACCGGTCCCCGGAAGCTTGTTTCCTTCCCAGTGTAAGAATTGGCTTTTGTAGTCTGGTCTGCCCTGTTCCCATGATGCACTGGGCCAGGGACAGACTAATTTGCATACAGCCAGGTTCTGAAACTGGGATGGTGCAATGAGCTAAAAAACGGTGTTGGATCTAGCCCTGATCTCTTGACTGGGTGAGAGTACTCTGCTTAATTCAGAGACTCTGTCCATCACCACCCCTTGTTGTAAATAATTTTGTCCACCCTAAGCGTGGAAGGGTATACTCAGATGTGAGTCCCTTGCTCATTGCACCATCAGGATTCAAGCAAGCCGGGCCGAAGACGGCTGAAATGCCAGAAACCGGTCCCCGGAAGCTTGTTTCCTTCCCAGTGTAAGAATTGGCTTTTGTAGTCTAGTCTGGTCTGCCCTGTTCCCATGATGCACTGGGCCAGGGACAGACTAATTTGCATACAGCCAGGTTCTGAAACTGGGATGGTGCAATGAGCTAAAAAACGGTGTTGGATCTAGCCCTGATCTCTTGACTGGGTGAGAGTACTCTGCTTAATTCAGAGACTCTGTCCTTCACCACCCCTTGTTGTAAATAATTTTGTCCACCCTAAGCGTGGAAGGGTATACTCAGATGTGAGTCCCTTGCTCATTGCACCATCAGGATTCAAGCAAGCCGGGCCGAAGACGGCTGAAATGCCAGAAACCGGTCCCCGGAAGCTTGTTTCCTTCCCAGTGTAAGAATTGGCTTTTGTAGTCTGGTCTGCCCTGTTCCCATGATGCACTGGGCCAGGGACAGACTAATTTGCATACAGCCAGGTTCTGAAACTGGGATGGTGCAATGAGCTAAAAAACGGTGTTGGATCTAGCCCTGATCTCTTGACTGGGTGAGAGTACTCTGCTTAATTCAGAGACTCTGTCCATCACCACCCCTTGTTGTAAATAATTTTGTCCACCCTAAGCGTGGAAGGGTATACTCAGATGTGAGTCCCTTGCTCATTGCACCATCAGGATTCAAGCAAGCCGGGCCGAAGACGGCTGAAATGCCAGAAACCGGTCCCCGGAAGCTTGTTTCCTTCCCAGTGTAAGAATTGGCTTTTGTAGTCTGGTCTGCCCTGTTCCCATGATGCACTGGGCCAGGGACAGACTAATTTGCATACAGCCAGGTTCTGAAACTGGGATGGTGCAATGAGCTAAAAAACGGTGTTGGATCTAGCCCTGATCTCTTGACTGGGTGAGAGTACTCTGCTTAATTCAGAGACTCTATCCATCACCACCCCTTGTTGTAAATAATTTTGTCCACCCTAAGCGTGGAAGGGTATACTCAGATGTGAGTCCCTTGCTCATTGCACCATCAGGATTCAAGCAAGCCGGGCCGAAGACGGCTGAAATGCCAGAAACCGGTCCCCGGAAGCTTGTTTCCTTCCCAGTGTAAGAATTGGCTTTTGTAGTCTGGTCTGCCCTGTTCCCATGATGCACTGGGCCAGGGACAGACTAATTTGCATACAGCCAGGTTCTGAAACTGGGATGGTGCAATGAGCTAAAAAACGGTGTTGGATCTAGCCCTGATCTCTTGACTGGGTGAGAGTACTCTGCTTAATTCAGAGACTCTGTCCATCACCACCCCTTGTTGTAAATAATTTTGTCCACCCTAAGCGTGGAAGGGTATACTCAGATGTGAGTCCCTTGCTCATTGCACCATCAGGATTCAAGCAAGCCGGGCCGAAGACGGCTGAAATGCCAGAAACCGGTCCCCGGAAGCTTGTTTCCTTCCCAGTGTAAGAATTGGCTTTTGTAGTCTGGTCTGCCCTGTTCCCATGATGCACTGGGCCAGGGACAGACTAATTTGCATACAGCCAGGTTCTGAAACTGGGATGGTGCAATGAGCTAAAAAACGGTGTTGGATCTAGCCCTGATCTCTTGACTGGGTGAGAGTACTCTGCTTAATTCAGAGACTCTGTCCTTCACCACCCCTTGTTGTAAATAATTTTGTCCACCCTATGCGTGGAAGGGTATACTCAGATGTGAGTCCCTTGCTCATTGCACCATCAGGATTCAAGCAAGCCGGGCCGAAGACGGCTGAAATGCCAGAAACCGGTCCCCGGAAGCTTGTTTCCTTCCCAGTGTAAGAATTGGCTTTTGTAGTCTGGTCTGCCCTGTTCCCATGATGCACTGGGCCAGGGACAGACTAATTTGCATACAGCCAGGTTCTGAAACTGGGATGGTGCAATGAGCTAAAAAACGGTGTTGGATCTAGCCCTGATCTCTTGACTGGGTGAGAGTACTCTGCTTAATTCAGAGACTCTGTCCATCACCACCCCTTGTTGTAAATAATTTTGTCCACCCTAAGCGTGGAAGGCTATACTCAGATGTGAGTCCCTTGCTCATTGCACCATCAGGATTCAAGCAAGCCAGGCCGAAGACGGCTGAAATGCCAGAAACCGGTCCCCGGAAGCTTGTTTCCTTCCCAGTGTAAGAATTGGCTTTTGTAGTCTGGTCTGCCCTGTTCCCATGATGCACTGGGCCAGGGACAGACTAATTTGCATACAGCCAGGTTCTGAAACTGGGATGGTGCAATGAGCTAAAAAACGGTGTTGGATCTAGCCCTGATCTCTTGACTGGGTGAGAGTACTCTGCTTAATTCAGAGACTCTGTCCTTCACCACCCCTTGTTGTAAATAATTTTGTCCACCCTAAGCGTGGAAGGGTATACTCAGATGTGAGTCCCTTGCTCATTGCACCATCAGGATTCAAGCAAGCCGGGCCGAAGACGGCTGAAATGCCAGAAACCGGTCCCCGGAAGCTTGTTTCCTTCCCAGTGTAAGAATTGGCTTTTGTAGTCTGGTCTGCCCTGTTCCCATGATGCACTGGGCCAGGGACAGACTAATTTGCATACAGCCAGGTTCTGAAACTGGGATGGTGCAATGAGCTAAAAAACGGTGTTGGATCTAGCCCTGATCTCTTGACTGGGTGAGAGTACTCTGCTTAATTCAGAGACTCTGTCCATCACCACCCCTTGTTGTAAATAATTTTGTCCACCCTAAGCGTGGAAGGCTATACTCAGATGTGAGTCCCTTGCTCATTGCACCATCAGGATTCAAGCAAGCCGGGCCGAAGACGGCTGAAATGCCAGAAACCGGTCCCCGGAAGCTTGTTTCCTTCCCAGTGTAAGAATTGGCTTTTGTAGTCTGGTCTGCCCTGTTCCCATGATGCACTGGGCCAGGGATAGACTAATTTGCATACAGCCAGGTTCTGAAACTGGGATGGTGCAATGAGCTAAAAAACGGTGTTGGATCTAGCCCTGATCTCTTGACTGGGTGAGAGTACTCCGCTTAATTCAGAGACTCTGTCCATCACCACCCCTTGTTGTAAATAATTTTGTCCACCCTAAGTGTGGAAGGGTATACTCAGATGTGAGTCCCTTGCTCATTGCACCATCAGGATTCAAGCAAGCCGGGCCGAAGACGGCTGAAATGCCAGAAACCGGTCCCCGGAAGCTTGTTTCCTTCCCAGTGTAAGAATTGGCTTTTGTAGTCTGGTCTGCCCTGTTCCCATGATGCACTGGGCCAGGGACAGACTAATTTGCATACAGCCAGGTTCTGAAACTGGGATGGTGCAATGAGCTAAAAAAACGGTGTTGGATCTAGCCCTGATCTCTTGACTGGGTGAGAGTACTCTGCTTAATTCAGAGACTCTGTCCATCACCACCCCTTGTTGTAAATAATTTTGTCCACCCTAAGCGTGGAAGGGTATACTCAGATGTGAGTCCCTTGCTCATTGCACCATCAGGATTCAAGCAAGCCGGGCGGAAGACGGCTGAAATGCCAGAAACCGGTCCCCGGAAGCTTGTTTCCTTCCCAGTGTAAGAATTGGCTTTTGTAGTCTGGTCTGCCCTGTCCCCATGATGCACTGGGCCAGGGACAGACTAATTTGCATACAGCCAGGTTCTGAAACTGGGATGGTGCAATGAGCTAAAAAACGGTGTTGGATCTAGCCCTGATCTCTTGACTGGGTGAGAGTACTCTGCTTAATTCAGAGACTCTGTCCATCACCACCCCTTGTTGTAAATAATTTTGTCCACCCTAAGCGTGGAAGGGTATACTCAGATGTGAGTCCCTTGCTCATTGCACCATCAGGATTCAAGCAAGCCGGGCCGAAGACGGCTGAAATGCCAGAAACCGGTCCCCGGAAGCTTGTTTCCTTCCCAGTGTAAGAATTGGCTTTTGTAGTCTGGTCTGCCCTGTTCCCATGATGCACTGGGCCAGGGACAGACTAATTTGCATACAGCCAGGTTCTGAAACTGGGATGGTGCAATGAGCTAAAAAACGGTGTTGGATCTAGCCCTGATCTCTTGACTGGGTGAGAGTACTCTGCTTAATTCAGAGACTCTGTCCATCACCACCCCTTGTTGTAAATAATTTTGTCCACCCTAAGCGTGGAAGGGTATACTCAGATGTGAGTCCCTTGCTCATTGCACCATCAGGATTCAAGCAAGCCGGGCCGAAGACGGCTGAAATGCCAGAAACCGGTCCCCGGAAGCTTGTTTCCTTCCCAGTGTAAGAATTGGCTTTTGTAGTCTAGTCTGGTCTGCCCTGTTCCCATGATGCACTGGGCCAGGGACAGACTAATTTGCATACAGCCAGGTTCTGAAACTGGGATGGTGCAATGAGCTAAAAAACGGTGTTGGATCTAGCCCTGATCTCTTGACTGGGTGAGAGTACTCTGCTTAATTCAGAGACTCTGTCCTTCACCACCCCTTGTTGTAAATAATTTTGTCCACCCTAAGCGTGGAAGGGTATACTCAGATGTGAGTCCCTTGCTCATTGCACCATCAGGATTCAAGCAAGCCGGGCCGAAGACGGCTGAAATGCCAGAAACCGGTCCCCGGAAGCTTGTTTCCTTCCCAGTGTAAGAATTGGCTTTTGTAGTCTGGTCTGCCCTGTTCCCATGATGCACTGGGCCAGGGACAGACTAATTTGCATACAGCCAGGTTCTGAAACTGGGATGGTGCAATGAGCTAAAAAACGGTGTTGGATCTAGCCCTGATCTCTTGACTGGGTGAGAGTACTCTGCTTAATTCAGAGACTCTGTCCATCACCACCCCTTGTTGTAAATAATTTTGTCCACCCTAAGCGTGGAAGGGTATACTCAGATGTGAGTCCCTTGCTCATTGCACCATCAGGATTCAAGCAAGCCGGGCCGAAGACGGCTGAAATGCCAGAAACCGGTCCCCGGAAGCTTGTTTCCTTCCCAGTGTAAGAATTGGCTTTTGCAGTCTGGTCTGCCCTGTTCCCATGATGCACTGGGCCAGGGACAGACTAATTTGCATACAGCCAGGTTCTGAAACTGGGATGGTGCAATGAGCTAAAAAACGGTGTTGGATCTAGCCCTGATCTCTTGACTGGGTGAGAGTACTCTGCTTAATTCAGAGACTCTGTCCATCACCACCCCTTGTTGTAAATAATTTTGTCCACCCTAAGCGTGGAAGGGTATACTCAGATGTGAGTCCCTTGCTCATTGCACCATCAGGATTCAAGCAAGCCGGGCCGAAGACGGCTGAAATGCCAGAAACCGGTCCCCGGAAGCTTGTTTCCTTCCCAGTGTAAGAATTGGCTTTTGTAGTCTGGTCTGCCCTGTTCCCATGATGCACTGGGCCAGGGACAGACTAATTTGCATACAGCCAGGTTCTGAAACTGGGATGGTGCAATGAGCTAAAAAACGGTGTTGGATCTAGCCCTGATCTCTTGACTGGGTGAGAGTACTCTGCTTAATTCAGAGACTCTGTCCATCACCACCCCTTGTTGTAAATAATTTTGTCCACCCTAAGCGTGGAAGGGTATACTCAGATGTGAGTCCCTTGCTCATTGCACCATCAGGATTCAAGCAAGCCGGGCCGAAGACGGCTGAAATGCCAGAAACCGGTCCCCGGAAGCTTGTTTCCTTCCCAGTGTAAGAATTGGCTTTTGTAGTCTGGTCTGCCCTGTTCCCATGATGCACTGGGCCAGGGACAGACTAATTTGCATACAGCCAGGTTCTGAAACTGGGATGGTGCAATGAGCTAAAAAACGGTGTTGGATCTAGCCCTGATCTCTTGACTGGGTGAGAGTACTCTGCTTAATTCAGAGACTCTGTCCTTCACCACCCCTTGTTGTAAATAATTTTGTCCACCCTATGCGTGGAAGGGTATACTCAGATGTGAGTCCCTTGCTCATTGCACCATCAGGATTCAAGCAAGCCGGGCCGAAGACGGCTGAAATGCCAGAAACCGGTCCCCGGAAGCTTGTTTCCTTCCCAGTGTAAGAATTGGCTTTTGTAGTCTGGTCTGCCCTGTTCCCATGATGCACTGGGCCAGGGACAGACTAATTTGCATACAGCCAGGTTCTGAAACTGGGATGGTGCAATGAGCTAAAAAACGGTGTTGGATCTAGCCCTGATCTCTTGACTGGGTGAGAGTACTCTGCTTAATTCAGAGACTCTGTCCATCACCACCCCTTGTTGTAAATAATTTTGTCCACCCTAAGCGTGGAAGGCTATACTCAGATGTGAGTCCCTTGCTCATTGCACCATCAGGATTCAAGCAAGCCAGGCCGAAGACGGCTGAAATGCCAGAAACCGGTCCCCGGAAGCTTGTTTCCTTCCCAGTGTAAGAATTGGCTTTTGTAGTCTGGTCTGCCCTGTTCCCATGATGCACTGGGCCAGGGACAGACTAATTTGCATACAGCCAGGTTCTGAAACTGGGATGGTGCAATGAGCTAAAAAACGGTGTTGGATCTAGCCCTGATCTCTTGACTGGGTGAGAGTACTCTGCTTACTTCAGAGACTCTGTCCATCACCACCCCTTGTTGTAAATAATTCTGTCCACCCTAAGTGTGGAAGGGTATACTCAGATGTGAGTCCCTTGCTCATTGCACCATCAGGATTCAAGCAAGCCGGGCCGAAGACGGCTGAAATGCCAGAAACCGGTCCCCGGAAGCTTGTTTCCTTCCCAGTGTAAGAATTGGCTTTTGTAGTCTGGTCTGCCCTGTTCCCATGATGCACTGGGCCAGGGATAGACTAATTTGCATACAGCCAGGTTCTGAAACTGGGATGGTGCAATGAGCTAAAAAACGGTGTTGGATCTAGCCCTGATCTCTTGACTGGGTGAGAGTACTCCGCTTAATTCAGAGACTCTGTCCATCACCACCCCTTGTTGTAAATAATTTTGTCCACCCTAAGTGTGGAAGGGTATACTCAGATGTGAGTCCCTTGCTCATTGCACCATCAGGATTCAAGCAAGCCGGGCCGAAGACGGCTGAAATGCCAGAAACCGGTCCCCGGAAGCTTGTTTCCTTCCCAGTGTAAGAATTGGCTTTTGTAGTCTGGTCTGCCCTGTTCCCATGATGCACTGGGCCAGGGACAGACTAATTTGCATACAGCCAGGTTCTGAAACTGGGATGGTGCAATGAGCTAAAAAAACGGTGTTGGATCTAGCCCTGATCTCTTGACTGGGTGAGAGTACTCTGCTTAATTCAGAGACTCTGTCCATCACCACCCCTTGTTGTAAATAATTTTGTCCACCCTAAGCGTGGAAGGGTATACTCAGATGTGAGTCCCTTGCTCATTGCACCATCAGGATTCAAGCAAGCCGGGCGGAAGACGGCTGAAATGCCAGAAACCGGTCCCCGGAAGCTTGTTTCCTTCCCAGTGTAAGAATTGGCTTTTGTAGTCTGGTCTGCCCTGTCCCCATGATGCACTGGGCCAGGGACAGACTAATTTGCATACAGCCAGGTTCTGAAACTGGGATGGTGCAATGAGCTAAAAAACGGTGTTGGATCTAGCCCTGATCTCTTGACTGGGTGAGAGTACTCTGCTTAATTCAGAGACTCTGTCCATCACCACCCCTTGTTGTAAATAATTTTGTCCACCCTAAGCGTGGAAGGGTATACTCAGATGTGAGTCCCTTGCTCATTGCACCATCAGGATTCAAGCAAGCCGGGCCGAAGACGGCTGAAATGCCAGAAACCGGTCCCCGGAAGCTTGTTTCCTTCCCAGTGTAAGAATTGGCTTTTGTAGTCTGGTCTGCCCTGTTCCCATGATGCACTGGGCCAGGGACAGACTAATTTGCATACAGCCAGGTTCTGAAACTGGGATGGTGCAATGAGCTAAAAAACGGTGTTGGATCTAGCCCTGATCTCTTGACTGGGTGAGAGTACTCTGCTTAATTCAGAGACTCTGTCCATCACCACCCCTTGTTGTAAATAATTTTGTCCACCCTAAGCGTGGAAGGGTATACTCAGATGTGAGTCCCTTGCTCATTGCACCATCAGGATTCAAGCAAGCCGGGCCGAAGACGGCTGAAATGCCAGAAACCGGTCCCCGGAAGCTTGTTTCCTTCCCAGTGTAAGAATTGGCTTTTGTAGTCTAGTCTGGTCTGCCCTGTTCCCATGATGCACTGGGCCAGGGACAGACTAATTTGCATACAGCCAGGTTCTGAAACTGGGATGGTGCAATGAGCTAAAAAACGGTGTTGGATCTAGCCCTGATCTCTTGACTGGGTGAGAGTACTCTGCTTAATTCAGAGACTCTGTCCTTCACCACCCCTTGTTGTAAATAATTTTGTCCACCCTAAGCGTGGAAGGGTATACTCAGATGTGAGTCCCTTGCTCATTGCACCATCAGGATTCAAGCAAGCCGGGCCGAAGACGGCTGAAATGCCAGAAACCGGTCCCCGGAAGCTTGTTTCCTTCCCAGTGTAAGAATTGGCTTTTGTAGTCTGGTCTGCCCTGTTCCCATGATGCACTGGGCCAGGGACAGACTAATTTGCATACAGCCAGGTTCTGAAACTGGGATGGTGCAATGAGCTAAAAAACGGTGTTGGATCTAGCCCTGATCTCTTGACTGGGTGAGAGTACTCTGCTTAATTCAGAGACTCTGTCCATCACCACCCCTTGTTGTAAATAATTTTGTCCACCCTAAGCGTGGAAGGGTATACTCAGATGTGAGTCCCTTGCTCATTGCACCATCAGGATTCAAGCAAGCCGGGCCGAAGACGGCTGAAATGCCAGAAACCGGTCCCCGGAAGCTTGTTTCCTTCCCAGTGTAAGAATTGGCTTTTGTAGTCTGGTCTGCCCTGTTCCCATGATGCACTGGGCCAGGGACAGACTAATTTGCATACAGCCAGGTTCTGAAACTGGGATGGTGCAATGAGCTAAAAAACGGTGTTGGATCTAGCCCTGATCTCTTGACTGGGTGAGAGTACTCTGCTTAATTCAGAGACTCTGTCCATCACCACCCCTTGTTGTAAATAATTTTGTCCACCCTAAGCGTGGAAGGGTATACTCAGATGTGAGTCCCTTGCTCATTGCACCATCAGGATTCAAGCAAGCCGGGCCGAAGACGGCTGAAATGCCAGAAACCGGTCCCCGGAAGCTTGTTTCCTTCCCAGTGTAAGAATTGGCTTTTGTAGTCTGGTCTGCCCTGTTCCCATGATGCACTGGGCCAGGGACAGACTAATTTGCATACAGCCAGGTTCTGAAACTGGGATGGTGCAATGAGCTAAAAAACGGTGTTGGATCTAGCCCTGATCTCTTGACTGGGTGAGAGTACTCTGCTTAATTCAGAGACTCTGTCCATCACCACCCCTTGTTGTAAATAATTTTGTCCACCCTAAGCGTGGAAGGGTATACTCAGATGTGAGTCCCTTGCTCATTGCACCATCAGGATTCAAGCAAGCCGGGCCGAAGACGGCTGAAATGCCAGAAACCGGTCCCCGGAAGCTTGTTTCCTTCCCAGTGTAAGAATTGGCTTTTGTAGTCTGGTCTGCCCTGTTCCCATGATGCACTGGGCCAGGGACAGACTAATTTGCATACAGCCAGGTTCTGAAACTGGGATGGTGCAATGAGCTAAAAAACGGTGTTGGATCTAGCCCTGATCTCTTGACTGGGTGAGAGTACTCTGCTTAATTCAGAGACTCTGTCCATCACCACCCCTTGTTGTAAATAATTTTGTCCACCCTAAGCGTGGAAGGCTATACTCAGATGTGAGTCCCTTGCTCATTGCACCATCAGGATTCAAGCAAGCCAGGCCGAAGACGGCTGAAATGCCAGAAACCGGTCCCCGGAAGCTTGTTTCCTTCCCAGTGTAAGAATTGGCTTTTGTAGTCTGGTCTGCCCTGTTCCCATGATGCACTGGGCCAGGGACAGACTAATTTGCATACAGCCAGGTTCTGAAACTGGGATGGTGCAATGAGCTAAAAAACGGTGTTGGATCTAGTCCTGATCTCTTGACTGGGTGAGAGTACTCTGCTTACTTCAGAGACTCTGTCCATCACCACCCCTTGTTGTAAATAATTCTGTCCACCCTAAGTGTGGAAGGGTATACTCAGATGTGAGTCCCTTGCTCATTGCACCATCAGGATTCAAGCAAGCCGGGCCGAAGACGGCTGAAATGCCAGAAACCGGTCCCCGGAAGCTTGTTTCCTTCCCAGTGTAAGAATTGGCTTTTGTAGTCTGGTCTGCCCTGTTCCCATGATGCACTGGGCCAGGGACAGACTAATTTGCATACAGCCAGGTTCTGAAACTGGGATGGTGCAATGAGCTAAAAAACGGTGTTGGATCTAGCCCTGATCTCTTGACTGGGTGAGAGTACTCTGCTTAATTCAGAGACTCTGTCCATCACCACCCCTTGTTGTAAATAATTTTGTCCACCCTAAGCGTGGAAGGGTATACTCAGATGTGAGTCCCTTGCTCATTGCACCATCAGGATTCAAGCAAGCCGGGCCGAAGACGGCTGAAATGCCAGAAACCGGTCCCCGGAAGCTTGTTTCCTTCCCAGTGTAAGAATTGGCTTTTGTAGTCTGGTCTGCCCTGTTCCCATGATGCACTGGGCCAGGGACAGACTAATTTGCATACAGCCAGGTTCTGAAACTGGGATGGTGCAATGAGCTAAAAAACGGTGTTGGATCTAGCCCTGATCTCTTGACTGGGTGAGAGTACTCTGCTTAATTCAGAGACTCTGTCCATCACCACCCCTTGTTGTAAATAATTTTGTCCACCCTAAGCGTGGAAGGGTATACTCAGATGTGAGTCCCTTGCTCATTGCACCATCAGGATTCAAGCAAGCCGGGCCGAAGACGGCTGAAATGCCAGAAACCGGTCCCCGGAAGCTTGTTTCCTTCCCAGTGTAAGAATTGGCTTTTGTAGTCTGGTCTGCCCTGTTCCCATGATGCACTGGGCCAGGGACAGACTAATTTGCATACAGCCAGGTTCTGAAACTGGGATGGTGCAATGAGCTAAAAAACGGTGTTGGATCTAGCCCTGATCTCTTGACTGGGTGAGAGTACTCTGCTTAATTCAGAGACTCTGTCCATCACCACCCCTTGTTGTAAATAATTTTGTCCACCCTAAGCGTGGAAGGCTATACTCAGATGTGAGTCCCTTGCTCATTGCACCATCAGGATTCAAGCAAGCCAGGCCGAAGACGGCTGAAATGCCAGAAACCGGTCCCCGGAAGCTTGTTTCCTTCCCAGTGTAAGAATTGGCTTTTGTAGTCTGGTCTGCCCTGTTCCCATGATGCACTGGGCCAGGGACAGACTAATTTGCATACAGCCAGGTTCTGAAACTGGGATGGTGCAATGAGCTAAAAAACGGTGTTGGATCTAGCCCTGATCTCTTGACTGGGTGAGAGTACTCTGCTTACTTCAGAGACTCTGTCCATCACCACCCCTTGTTGTAAATAATTCTGTCCACCCTAAGTGTGGAAGGGTATACTCAGATGTGAGTCCCTTGCTCATTGCACCATCAGGATTCAAGCAAGCCGGGCCGAAGACGGCTGAAATGCCAGAAACCGGTCCCCGGAAGCTTGTTTCCTTCCCAGTGTAAGAATTGGCTTTTGTAGTCTGGTCTGCCCTGTTCCCATGATGCACTGGGCCAGGGACAGACTAATTTGCATACAGCCAGGTTCTGAAACTGGGATGGTGCAATGAGCTAAAAAAACGGTGTTGGATCTAGCCCTGATCTCTTGACTGGGTGAGAGTACTCTGCTTAATTCAGAGACTCTGTCCATCACCACCCCTTGTTGTAAATAATTTTGTCCACCATAAGCGTGGAAGGCTATACTCAGATGTGAGTCCCTTGCTCATTGCACCATCAGGATTCAAGCAAGCCGGGCCGAAGACGGCTGAAATGCCAGAAACCGGTCCCCGGAAGCATGTTTCCTTCCCAGTGTAAGAATTGGCTTTTGTAGTCTGGTCTGCCCTGTTCCCATGATGCACTGGGCCAGGGACAGACTAATTTGCATACAGCCAGGTTCTGAAACTGGGATGGTGCAATGAGCTAAAAAACGGTGTTGGATCTAGCCCTGATCTCTTGACTGGGTGAGAGTACTCTGCTTAATTCAGAGACTCTGTCCATCACCACCCCTTGTTGTAAATAATTTTGTCCACCCTAAGCGTGGAAGGGTATACTCAGATGTGAGTCCCTTGCTCATTGCACCATCAGGATTCAAGCAAGCCGGGCCGAAGACGGCTGAAATGCCAGAAACCGGTCCCCGGAAGCTTGTTTCCTTCCCAGTGTAAGAATTGGCTTTTGTAGTCTGGTCTGCCCTGTTCCCATGATGCACTGGGCCAGGGACAGACTAATTTGCATACAGCCAGGTTCTGAAACTGGGATGGTGCAATGAGCTAAAAAACTGTGTTGGATCTAGCCCTGATCTCTTGACTGGGTGAGAGTACTCTGCTTAATTCAGAGACTCTGTCCATCACCACCCCTTGTTGTAAATAATTTTGTCCACCCTAAGCGTGGAAGGGTATACTCAGATGTGAGTCCCTTGCTCATTGCACCATCAGGATTCAAGCAAGCCGGGCCGAAGACGGCTGAAATGCCAGAAACCGGTCCCCGGAAGCTTGTTTCCTTCCCAGTGTAAGAATTGGCTTTTGTAGTCTGGTCTGCCCTGTTCCCATGATGCACTGGGCCAGGGACAGACTAATTTGCATACAGCCAGGTTCTGAAACTGGGATGGTGCAATGAGCTAAAAAACGGTGTTGGATCTAGCCCTGATCTCTTGACTGGGTGAGAGTACTCTGCTTAATTCAGAGACTCTGTCCTTCACCACCCCTTGTTGTAAATAATTTTGTCCACCCTAAGCGTGGAAGGGTATACTCAGATGTGAGTCCCTTGCTCATTGCACCATCAGGATTCAAGCAAGCCGGGCCGAAGACGGCTGAAATGCCAGAAACCGGTCCCCGGAAGCTTGTTTCCTTCCCAGTGTAAGAATTGGCTTTTGTAGTCTGGTCTGCCCTGTTCCCATGATGCACTGGGCCAGGGACAGACTAATTTTCATACAGCCAGGTTCTGAAACTGGGATGGTGCAATGAGCTAAAAAACGGTGTTGGATCTAGCCCTGATCTCTTGACTGGGTGAGAGTACTCTGCTTAATTCAGAGACTCTGTCCATCACCACCCCTTGTTGTAAATAATTTTGTCCACCCTAAGCGTGGAAGGCTATACTCAGATGTGAGTCCCTTGCTCATTGCACCATCAGGATTCAAGCAAGCCGGGCCGAAGACGGCTGAAATGCCAGACACCGGTCCCCGGAAGCTTGTTTCCTTCCCAGTGTAAGAATTGGCTTTTGTAGTCTGGTCTGCCCTGTTCCCATGATGCACTGGGCCAGGGACAGACTAATTTGCATACAGCCAGGTTCTGAAACTGGGATGGTGCAATGAGCTAAAAAACGGTGTTGGATCTAGCCCTGATCCCTTGACTGGGTGAGAGTACTCTACTTAATTCAGAGACTCTGTCCATCACCACCCCTTGTTGTAAATAATTTTGTCCACCCTAAGCGTGGAAGGGTATACTCAGATGTGAGTCCCTTGCTCATTGCACCATCAGGATTCAAGCAAGCTGGGCGGAAGACGGCTGAAATGCCAGAAACCGGTCCCCGGAAGCTTGTTTCCTTCCCAGTGTAAGAATTGGCTTTTGTAGTCTGGTCTGCCCTGTTCCCATGATGCACTGGGCCAGGGACAGACTAATTTGCATACAGCCAGGTTCTGAAACTGGGATGGTGCAATGAGCTAAAAAACGGTGTTGGATCTAGCCCTGATCTCTTGACTGGGTGAGAGTACTCTGCTTAATTCAGAGACTCTGTCCATCACCACCCCTTGTTGTAAATAATTTTGTCCACCCTAAGCGTGGAAGGGTATACTCAGATGTGAGTCCCTTGCTCATTGCACCATCAAGATTCAAGCAAGCCGGGCCGAAGACGGCTGAAATGCCAGAAACCGGTCCCCGGAAGCTTGTTTCCTTCCCAGTGTAAGAATTGGCTTTTGTAGTCTGGTCTGCCCTGTTCCCATGATGCACTGAGCCAGGGACAGACTAATTTGCATACAGCCAGGTTCTGAAACTGGGATGGTGCAATGAGCTAAAAAACGGTGTTGGATCTAGCCCTGATCTCTTGACTGGGTGAGAGTACTCTGCTTAATTCAGAGACTCTGTCCATCACCACCCCTTGTTGTAAATAATTTTGTCCACCCTAAGCGTGGAAGGGTATACTCAGATGTGAGTCCCTTGCTCATTGCACCATCAGGATTCAAGCAAGCCGGGCCGAAGACGGCTGAAATGCCAGAAACCGGTCCCCGGAAGCTTGTTTCCTTCCCAGTGTAAGAATTGGCTTTTGTAGTCTGGTCTGCCCTGTTCCCATGATGCACTGGGCCAGGGACAGACTAATTTGCATACAGCCAGGTTCTGAAACTGGGATGGTGCAATGAGCTAAAAAACGGTGTTGGATCTAGCCCTGATCTCTTGACTGGGTGAGAGTACTCTGCTTAATTCAGAGACTCTGTCCATCACCACCCCTTGTTGTAAATAATTTTGTCCACCCTAAGCGTGGAAGGGTATACTCAGATGTGAGTCCCTTGCTCATTGCACCATCAGGATTCAAGCAAGCCGGGCCGAAGACGGCTGAAATGCCAGAAACCGGTCCCCGGAAGCTTGTTTCCTTCCCAGTGTAAGAATTGGCTTTTGTAGTCTGGTCTGCCCTGTTCCCATGATGCACTGGGCCAGGGACAGACTAATTTGCATACAGCCAGGTTCTGAAACTGGGATGGCGCAATGAGCTAAAAAACTGTGTTGGATCTAGCCCTGATCTCTTGACTGGGTGAGAGTACTCTGCTTAATTCAGAGACTCTGTCCATCACCACCCCTTGTTGTAAATAATTTTGTCCACCCTAAGCGTGGAAGGGTAGACTCAGATGTGAGTCCCTTGCTCATTGCACCATCAGGATTCCAGCAAGCCGGGCCGAAGACGGCTGAAATGCCAGAAACCGGTCCCCGGAAGCTTGTTTCCTTCCCAGTGTAAGAATTGGCTTTTGTAGTCTGGTCTGCCCTGTTCCCATGATGCACTGGGCCAGGGACAGACTAATTTGCATACAGCCAGGTTCTGAAACTGGGATGGTGCAATGAGCTAAAAAACGGTGTTGGATCTAGCCCTGATCTCTTGACTGGGTGAGAGTACTCTGCTTAATTCAGAGACTCTGTCCATCACCACCCCTTGTTGTAAATAATTTTGTCCACCCTAAGCGTGGAAGGCTATACTCAGATGTGAGTCCCTTGCTCATTGCACCATCAGGATTCAAGCAAGCCGGGCCGAAGACGGCTGAAATGCCAGAAACCGGTCCCCGGAAGCTTGTTTCCTTCCCAGTGTAAGAATTGGCTTTTGTAGTCTGGTCTGCCCTGTTCCCATGATGCACTGGGCCAGGGACAGACTAATTTGCATACAACCAGGTTCTGAAACTGGGATGGTGCAATGAGCTAAAAAACGGTGTTGGATCTAGCCCTGATCTCTTGACTGGGTGAGAGTACTCTGCTTAATTCAGAGACTCTGTCCATCACCACCCCTTGTTGTAAATAATTTTGTCCACCCTAAGCGTGGAAGGGTATACTCAGATGTGAGTCCCTTGCTCATTGCACCATCAAGATTCAAGCAAGCCGGGCCGAAGACGGCTGAAATGCCAGAAACCGGTCCCCGGAAGCTTGTTTCCTTCCCAGTGTAAGAATTGGCTTTTGTAGTCTGGTCTGCCCTGTTCCCATGATGCACTGAGCCAGGGACAGACTAATTTGCATACAGCCAGGTTCTGAAACTGGGATGGTGCAATGAGCTAAAAAACGGTGTTGGATCTAGCCCTGATCTCTTGACTGGGTGAGAGTACTCTGCTTAATTCAGAGACTCTGTCCATCACCACCCCTTGTTGTAAATAATTTTGTCCACCCTAAGCGTGGAAGGGTATACTCAGATGTGAGTCCCTTGCTCATTGCACCATCAGGATTCAAGCAAGCCGGGCCGAAGACGGCTGAAATGCCAGAAACCGGTCCCCGGAAGCTTGTTTCCTTCCCAGTGTAAGAATTGGCTTTTGTAGTCTGGTCTGCCCTGTTCCCATGATGCACTGGGCCAGGGACAGACTAATTTGCATACAGCCAGGTTCTGAAACTGGGATGGTGCAATGAGCTAAAAAACGGTGTTGGATCTAGCCCTGATCTCTTGACTGGGTGAGAGTACTCTGCTTAATTCAGAGACTCTGTCCATCACCACCCCTTGTTGTAAATAATTTTGTCCACCCTAAGCGTGGAAGGGTATACTCAGATGTGAGTCCCTTGCTCATTGCACCATCAGGATTCAAGCAAGCCGGGCCGAAGACGGCTGAAATGCCAGAAACCGGTCCCCGGAAGCTTGTTTCCTTCCCAGTGTAAGAATTGGCTTTTGTAGTCTGGTCTGCCCTGTTCCCATGATGCACTGGGCCAGGGACAGACTAATTTGCATACAGCCAGGTTCTGAAACTGGGATGGCGCAATGAGCTAAAAAACTGTGTTGGATCTAGCCCTGATCTCTTGACTGGGTGAGAGTACTCTGCTTAATTCAGAGACTCTGTCCATCACCACCCCTTGTTGTAAATAATTTTGTCCACCCTAAGCGTGGAAGGGTAGACTCAGATGTGAGTCCCTTGCTCATTGCACCATCAGGATTCAAGCAAGCCGGGCCGAAGACGGCTGAAATGCCAGAAACCGGTCCCCGGAAGCTTGTTTCCTTCCCAGTGTAAGAATTGGCTTTTGTGGTCTGGTCTGCCCTGTTCCCATGATGCACTGGGCCAGGGACAGACTAATTTGCATACAGCCAGGTTCTGAAACTGGGATGGTGCAATGAGCTAAAAAACGGTGTTGGATCTAGCCCTGATCTCTTGACTGGGTGAGAGTACTCTGCTTAATTCAGAGACTCTGTCCATCACCACCCCTTGTTGTAAATAATTTTGTCCACCCTAAGCGTGGAAGGGTATACTCAGATGTGAGTCCCTTGCTCATTGCACCATCAGGATTCAAGCAAGCCGGGCCGAAGACGGCTGAAATGCCAGAAACCGGTCCCCGGAAGCTTGTTTCCTTCCCAGTGTAAGAATTGGCTTTTGTAGTCTGGTCTGCCCTGTTCCCATGATGCACTGGGCCAGGGACAGACTAATTTGCATACAGCCAGGTTCTGAAACTGGGATGGTGCAATGAGCTAAAAAACGGTGTTGGATCTAGCCCTGATCTCTTGACTGGGTGAGAGTACTCTGCTTAATTCAGAGACTCTGTCCATCACCACTCCTTGTTGTAAATAGTTCTTATAACCCTGGCGGAATCAACAAAATTGTCTCTGGTACTCTAACGCTGAGAATGCGGTCAAATACCTGCTTTCAGGCACTATATTTTGGCAGAAAAACTCCATTTGAGCTATCAAGTGTTGTGTTGTATTTTTTTGCACAATGTTATTCATCAATGCAGCACTCTGTGTGTTTTGGACTGCGAATGTCTTTGTGCAAGAGTTTAAATGTCTGTAATCTAAATCTAGACAATATGAATTATCTGGTTTCAATACTGTTAGAAATGGGATCTCTGGTTGTTTAAGGCTTGCACCAAAGCCAGGCAGAGACCTCCACTCTAGTCAGGGCAAGGGAGTTACACAGTAGCTTGGCATGAGCAGTCAGGCTTATCCCGGAGGCAATATGTAAAACGTTTGCGCAACACACTTACAAAGCAGCAACACACTAGGCACACCACAAAAGGAACTCCACACAAGGTTATATATAAAAATAGCCTTTGTATTACCATAAACACATTAGATCATAATCACACAATTTACACTGTGCCAACTGGCACTGGGCAGTATCTACAGGGGATTATATACAAAAGACAGGGCCACTGGGGCCACTGTCATAACCATCACAAATCACCAATTGTAAATGTAGCACAAATAATAAATGTAGAGCAAAACCAGTACTGGTGAAATACTGAACTGAGATTATGCAACACTATACAATAATCCTCAGATTAGGCATAAAACACAGTATGCAATCACTGTAGGCATAAACACATGAGATCCAAAAACCATTAGCATAACGCATTACGCATTACGCATAAATCATTGTAGGCATCACATTAGGTATAAAACATCACATCAATTACATTATGTAATTACCAGCATAAACACAGTGTGCCCCAAGCGGGGGCACAACACATGAAAACTGTCCAGAGGGCAGCTGGCCTCTCACAGGGCTCCAACGCCCTATGTCCAATAGTGTCAGGGCTGCCTGTGCATGCAGCAAAAGTAGAGTGCGCAAAAGTTCAGGCCTAAACTTGGCAGCTGCCCACTAATTGCTGGGAAGCTGTGACAAATGAGTATGGGCACCAGAGTGCCCTCAGAGCCCCTCTCTGGGACTCTGAAACTGGAATGGCCCTAAGTGTTGCAGCTGCCTGCGCCCTCACAGGGCAGCTGGGGAAATTAGGCAAACAAACAAGCACTGGCACTACAGTGTCTCAGGGCCCCGCTCTTGGGCTCTTTGTACCAATTATGTGCAACGTTGCAGCTTCCCACTGCGAGCGGGGCAGCTGGTAGAAATGGGGCATAGGCACACAGGCACTAAAACAAATATGCCCCCACAAGAACAGAAAGAACGGGCACAACTGTGCCTGTGAGCGCCACTCGGGGACTCTCAAATTGAAGGAAGAAAATGGGTCTCCCCAGGTAGGAGCGGTCCGCTGCCCTGCAGGACCGCTCATGAAGCACAGGGACCGGACACGGGGGGGAATGTCCCACTCACCTAGGACTCCCTCGCGGTGTACTCTCTTCTTGGTGTCGCCTCTGTTAACCAGGAAGCTTTGTGGAGCAACACGTGGGGCTCTCACCGTGGTCACGGGAGCCCCGCCTCCAGACAGGCTGCTTCCTGACTCCGGCCAGCACGTCCCAGTGCAGGGTGGGCTCCCGCCTGGGTCTCTCAATGCGGCGCTTCCTGCCGCCCGGCCCTTCCACTTCCGTCCGTGAGGCCCCGTCCACAACCAGGCGGGCCGCGGACGTTTCTCCGTGTGGGATGCAATGAGGGGTAGGCTCCCTCTCAAGATCAAAAATATGGAGCGGGGTGGGCACCCACTCGAGACAAATAAAAACGAGTGCGAGTTGGGCACCCGCTTTGGTTTAAAAGCGAAAGGCACAACGCGGGGTGGGCACCCGCTCCTTCGGAATGCAGGCAATGCGGGGTGGGCTCCCGCTATGAGAAGCCGGCAAGGCGGGGGAATCACTACATCAGAATTCGCTCGAGATTGACCACTGCTCGGCGCTGCAGAGCCCACTTGCTCTTTAGATAAGAAAAGCGCCCTTTAGAACAAAAGTAAAGGAGAGCACTCTCAGGTCCTGGAAGTCCCAAGTCCAGGGTCAGAGCAAAGCACTCTTCCACATTAAAGCAGGGCAATGTTCAGGGGGCATAAGGCTGGACTCAGGAAGGCCAGCACACAGGGCCCTCCAGCAGGGAGGCAGTCCCTTGTGGTGGTATCTCCTGGAGCCCAGCAGCAGCAGCTCTCAGCGTCAGGATCAATACAGCAGAGAGAACATTTACATGGGGTCACAGCCCCTTCTTTTATACTTATTTTCCCTATGTGTCACAGCGCAGGGCCTAGGGATACCAGTTAGAACTGGTATAGGGGAGCTTTGGAGCACTTTGTTTTGCTCAGCTCCTCTCTCCTTTGTAGGTGGGGGCTCAGGGATAAGACACACCACAGGGAGCAGAGCCAGCATTGTGGAGGGAAGGCACAGCCCTATTCAGGTCCCAAGTGCAACTTCTCCCTCCCATCTGGATGCAGATCTTTCTATTAACCACTGGGCAGACTGATCCTGGCTCCTGGAGCCACCCACACCATCCAGCACCTGTCACTGACAAGCCAGACATGCAATTCACATCATGCAGGCCGACACACAGCACACAGAAATAACAACTTCTAAAAGTGGCATTTCTCCACCAGTCACCACACATCTGCGCACACCATTGCACAGCATTTATTCTCACAAGCTCAGACATACTAAACTCGCCCCTGCACTCCTCTCATACCAGGAATTACCAGGGACACATATGTCCCCCATGCATTTCTATTTGAGGGCAGGCCAAACTCACTACACGCACTCAGAGCGTGCACGCACTTTACATTGGGCCACAGTGCTAAAGTCCGCAGAGGCCAAAAACTATTAATATCAGGTCACAGAAAGGCAAACAGTTTTAGGGGTGAACCTGTCAAAAGGGCAAAGTCCAACAAATACGTGAAACAAAGGATTGTTCATTGGTGAGATGCCATTTGTGATCACCCCCTGGTATTCAAATTGATCTAAGATCACGCTGACATGTTTTTTAGCTTATTGCTTTATAGGGTATTGCCTCTGAGCATTTGGTGAACCTTTTAATGGGATCACATGGTAGGTTGACTCCTCATCCCACCCGGCATGATTTTTATATAATGCTGGAGCTAGGGCTACTGCTCACTCCTGTGCATATGTCTGTTTAAGATGTATGGGAACGAGGTCGGAGAATGCTGGAAAAAATATGTTTTCCCCCCTTAGTGCACTCCATAACAAATGCTGGCGGCCAATTTTGTTCTGCTAATAGGATGTCATATCCAGATGACAGATTTTTCCAAAAGAGACCCTTAACTTTCTTGGGCTTGTCCCCCTCCATTTGGAGTGTTATCTTGTGTAACTTATGTGGGACGCTCATCCTGGTGTCTGGTGTTTCCACCGTGATGTAATCATTCAAGTCCACTGTCACCAGATATCCCATCAGGTTCTGGCAAGCTATTGTTACTTCTGCCGCACTATCTAGCATCGTCAGAGCCCAGCCCTCATTCAGAAGTTGCGTCCCTATAATTCTCGGCATGTCTGGTTTTCAGACCTGCACATTCCTCTTTCTTTAATTGAGATTTTGATTTTGGCTTATCTTCTTTTTTGGAAGTGTAGTCTAGAGCGTGCTGCTTGTCTCTGGACTTTGTACGCTCTTCCTTGTGTTTTGACTTTCCTTCTCTCTCTGAGGTTTTTGTCGAGCCCTGAAAGAAACAAGAGGAACGTGTATCAGTACCCTGATACCTGTCAGGTTTCCTGATAATATTCCTATTTCTGAGATTATACCTCTTTTCAGAGGGCTCCTGTGGAGGAGATCTACCTCGGGATTGAGATTTCTTTTCTGCATAGTTTGATTGTTTTTTTTATTATCCCACTTTTTAGAAGAAGTATGTGTCTGCTTAGTAGTGTCCTTTTCAGGACTGCCCATCAGTTGTGCTTTTGAAGGTTTTCCACCCTAACTGTCTCTGCCTAATTCTGCATATGCCGTTTCAATTATTTTGGGTAGTTTGTATTGTTGCTCTAATGGATCGAACTCCCTTAGGGGTTGGCGGATTGTCACTTTCGCTGCTTCCCCTTTATTAGTAGCTAGTATTATGGCTGATACCTGGTCGTAGTTATTTAATAACTTCATCCCTAATTTCAGAGCAGGCTCTGCTCCATACTCGTTTTGCATTTGTCTCAATACATCTGGTATCACCTCTAATGATGGAATGCCATGAGTTCTGGAGTATATGGCAGCAAAGACTGTACCGTAACTGTGGTGTTATCCCCATGGGCAAGCAGATTGTTAACATTCTGTGGGGCATATTTTCAAGGAGCTATTGCCGAGTTATCAGCACTTTATTGCAGCCAAAGTTGTGATATATTTATCGCCCCTTTCACAAGCTGGTGCTAGCAGCTCATATCATCAGTTTACCTGCGATAGCAGCCGCAAAAAACATTGTCACATATGACCCCGGCAACTATCGCTAATGAGATGCAGAGTAGGCGTTCCCGTTCAAAAAACACCACTCCGCAACATTCTCAACGACCAGCCAGATCGGCGAAGAGAACTCAAAACAGGCGATAAGGAGTGTTAGCAGCAGGAACTTAATACCTGCTCTGACCTGGTGTAAAGTCAGATGACAGCCTGCACTAGAAAAGGGAGCCCAGCCCACAGCCACACCTGAAGGGCAACAGATGTCATGGAGCCACTGATCATGCAGGTCAGACACCCAAGAGGGCCACAACACCCACCGCCTCCAGCCCCAGGCCCCCCACTCACCGGACCCCCACTGCCCCCCCAGACCAACGCTGAGGCAGCACAGCCAAAGACAGCGACCCCCTGAAAATGCACCAACCTGACAGACCCAAGACCAGAGAATGTAATCGCCCACTACAGGCTCAAAGGGACAACCATCCTCTGCATCCTGACATCCATTGCCCACTTGCTGACGGTACCAACACAGTGGACAACCAACATCCCACCTCAGACAAAGCTGCTGGCCGTGTGGCACATGTTGGCCTCTGGGACCTTCCAACCAACAACTGCCAGAGCCGGAGTAGTCTCACAGCCAGCCCAATCCAAGTTCCTCACAACTGTAATGGATGACATCAACACTTTGGTACCCCACTGTCTTTTCATCCCCCACACTGTGCAGGAACAGTTGGAGACCAAGCAAGGCATCTACCCCATAGCTAGCTTCCCACACGTGTTGGGGCAATTGACTGCACACATATCCCACTTGTGACCTCTGGCAACACTGCACTCAATAACCACAACAGAAAGCACATGTATTCCATCAATGTGCAGGCAACAGTGGACCACCGGGGAATCTCCACCAACGTCGACGCCAATCACCCAGGCAGTGTGCAGGAATCCTAAATCTTCCGACAGTCCATCATCAACCAGCACTACCAGGATAGTACCTACGGAAATGCTCTGCTCGTTGGCAAGTACCAAATGAACACACCACACACCTCAACTCCACAATCATGCAAATCACAACACTGGCAATGCACATGTGACAAACTTACATACAACATGCCAAACAACATGCCCACCCACCAGACACTACAGCAAAACTTACTGTGGGAACCTGTGCCAGCCATGCACATAAGCCATCAAAGGCATGGCACCTCAGCCACAAGATGGCAGATTGTGGGAAGAGGTGGGGACCAGGCATGTGGGAAGGAGGCAAGTGACCCATAAATAAGAATGTACAAAATGCCAAGTGTGGTGTGGATGTGATGGCCAGACTGCAGTATGCAGACCACACACATATCCATGTCGACATACATTGCTGGTGTTTGGAGTGTAGTGGACGGTGGATGCAACCATGTCACCCCAGCCAGTGGGGAAGATTGCGGAAATGTAGCTTGTTACGTCCCCCCCATAAGCATGAGCGGAGTCGGTTGGCCCGGAGTAGGTCAGGCCAGAGTAGTGGTGTTAATAAAAAAGCATGTAGCTCTGGGCGTGTAGCTCTGGGCATTGGAATGGCCAACGTCTCTGCCAGGGTGGCGCTTCTCACCCTGCCATGAGGCCGACGCCGTGAGTGGTGTTGCCTGTGAACCTGTGAGCCTGCTGCACCCCGCGCTGCTTGTCCCCAAACCAGTCTTGCCCACCCCTGCGCATTCAGGCCTCACTGCCCACCTCCCGACACTAGATTGTGTCGAAGAGGGCCCACCACGTACCATTGCAAGCTCCAAGCCCAAGGCCCGCGACCTTGGCAGCCTCCTCAAACCATCAAGGCCTCCACGAGCAAGGCCCGAAGAACTCCTTTCTCATTGACGTACTCCACCGGCTTCCACCGTGGACTAGTAGGTCACACATTTGGAACTGAGTCTTGATTACACTATGGCAGAGAACATTATTTATAGCAGATTTTAAGTCACTATATTCACTTTAATATGGTGCCACCAAGTCTGTGCATAGATTTCCAACCACACCTGTGTGTGGTCCCACGCAGAGTACTGCCCTCGGGCCACACTGCACTCGAGTAGGTCACACATTTGGAACTGAGTCTTGATTATGCAATGGTCGAGTACACATGTCAATGCAGAGTTCAAATCCCTATACTCCCTTTGATGTGGTGCCACTGACTCTGTTCATAGCATTACAACCACACATGTCTATGGCTCCTTGCTGGCAACACCTTCGGCATAAACTGCGGTTGAGTAGGTCACACATTTGGGACTGAGTCTTGTGGCAGAGTTCATATCATTGGATCGGCCTCATCGCAGACTGCATCCCCTCTGAGCCTCGGTGCCACTAAGTCTGTTCCTCGACATTCATGGACACTGTTTGGTTGAACTTTGGTGGCGTCTGAGTCTATGGACTGGGAGTTGTCTTCATGCTCATGTAGCTGATACCGACTTGGTGTTAATAACGAGGCAGTAGCATTCCACTCCTCACTTTGCCGCTTCCAGATGGCTTCTGCCCTCTGCATCATGCCCTGGAGGATACCTTCCACTATCCCCCGCAGCCCACTGCCACATTCTCCTTGGACATCAACGAGGACCCTCTCAGTCCGCGTGGCCTTCTCAGTGCACCGCAAGTCACCGTCCTGTGGTGGTGTGCCTGTGCCGGCAGCAGTACATCCTGGGCCACTAACTCTGTGCAGCTCAAGTTAGGCACCCTGTCTTCTGAGATATTGGATGGCCTCTGAGATGATGGCCTTGAAGTCATCGACGCCATGTGTATGTGGCCCTGCACCGTCGCTGCCTCCGGCCTACACTGCAGTCCAACCAGGGCACTCACATCGACCGGCCTAGACGTGGCATAACTGCAGGAGGCACATGTCACCACTGCCAGGACCACCTCCAAACACCAACTGCCAGAGTCGAAAGTGTCTTCCTGCCAGACAGTCAGAGTTGCTCACACCTGTCGTGGTTGCCATCATCTGCCTGATACCCTGCTCAGCACTCCAGGTGCCACTAACTCAGTGCACCACAAGTCATCGTCTATTTCTGATACAGTTTTGTGCTCTGGAGAGCTCGTTTAGCAATGTCACCTCAGGCAGTGTGGGAGACCTGGGACGATGATGAGGAAGATGATGCAGGTGTGACACACCCCACTGCAGCTGCATCAAGAATATCCCAAAGGGACACAATCCTAGGCATTTTCTTCAGAGTGCGCTCAGCTCTAGTGCCACAACCTCATTGCACTGTAACTCACGGACACTTCTGTGTGCTCGTTGGGTGACCTCTGTACTTGCACAGGCTACCACCATGATGCTCCGCAGTTGTCTCTGTAATGCTGGTGTCTTCTATTTCGGTTTTAATAGTGTTCACTGTTGTAGTTGATGCCAGCACCAACCACTCCATGAGGGCTGGCTTACACTCATCCCGCACACATCCAGCACAGGCATCACTGTACATGTGACCCTGCCATTAAAGGGTCCGGGCACACGTGCCCATAGCCAGTTACACAAAATATCTGCATGTGTCAGTGTGGTCATAATGTATGCATGAGGGCCAAGGGCCCAACAACATTACATTCTGCTGTGTACAGCGGACGCAACCATGCCCCCGCTGGCAGCCGGTATGACCTTGGAAATTTAGCTTTGTCGTTACTCACTCAAGACATAAGAGGAGTGGACTGGGCCATCATACGGAGGTCCATCATGGGTGTGTGAGTGGTAATTCTGGGACTCTGGGCGTGGTTCAGTACTGGAAATGTACGAATGCATGTGTCTCTGTCGCAGTGTGGGTCTCCTTTGTGGTGTGTGGGTGGTCCCTGATGGGACTTGGACACCCATGTATGTGATGTAGTTCGGCTTCCATGTGCTCTGACCCCACCCGCACCTGTTCTGCCACCTCCTTTTGGCATTCTGACACCTGGCTTTTGAATGCAATGTGTGCCTCGGTGAAGTGTTGGGAGCCAGCCGAGGTGGTGGGTGATTCCTGCTGTGTGGTCTGTGCAGGGGCTAGGGTCTCCTCTATGTGGCTTGGCTGCCCTGCTCCTAGGGGTGGGTTGCCTAAGATGTCCATGAGCTGTTGTAGGGCGTCGTTGTCGAAGGTGTGGTGGTCCACTCCAGCATCACTGATGTGTTGTCTGGTCTGCTCTGCTGAAGGTGTTGTTTGACTTTCTGCAATGTTAAGGGGGGATGCATGTTGACATTGTGTTGACATGTATGTTGGTGCATTGTTCTTGTTTACGTGTGTGACTGTTTGTGAGGTGCTGCAAATTTGATGCGGGACAGTGGGCATTTGGACTACATGATGGTTGTGAGGTTGTACACGTACATTTCAATCTCACAGTTTCGCGCTGTTTTAGATTGTGATTGGCCTGTTTCTGCGCATGAGCGGACCCAATTGTGTCCTCTGTTCTGCAGTGTCGGTGTTGCACTTGGTACCACCTTGTCTTGGGATATGCTGTGATTGCTATGTGTGTGTGCTGCAGTGTGTCACAGGGATCAGGGACATGATCCTGTGTAATTGTGGGAGTGCAGTGTGCTACACATCGTTGTGGATGTGTGCCATTGTGCCCCTCTCCCCCCGTCCCCCCAGTCCCTGGTTGTTACTCACCCTGTTGTTGTTGTGTCAGGTCCGATCGAGCTGTGCCCGTACTCGCAACTTCATGCTCCGTCTCCACACTGATAACTGTGACCTCCATTTCCTCCAGCTCCTCCTGTGGTGCAGGACTCCCACCTCCTTTTGCTGTTGCTGCCTTCCTGTTGGCAGCAGGTTTGTGCTTGGTTTTGCTTTTCACATCATGCCAGTGCCTCTTGGCCTCCTCGATTGACCTCCTCAACACTCCGACTGCATTCACGTTACTCTAATTGTGGGTCAGTTGATGGAAGTGTTCTGTCACCTCCGTGATGCTGATCTTGTTTTCCTGCGGACTGCACCCTGTCTTCCTCTCCCTCTTCCTCTTGGCTTTCTCCGACCCCCTGTTTCTTGCTGGTGGTCTGTGGGGCTTGTGGGGTTCACGTTGACCTCTGCTCTCGGTCCGGGTGCATCCATGGCGCTACGTACTTTCGATTGTTTTTGGTTTGTTCTTTTTGTCGATTTTATAGTGCATTTTCCCGATGACGTGTGGGATTTGCAGGCCTGTTGCTGGTTTTCACTGCATTTTGTATCCCGATTGGCCTCATCGCAACTTTTTCGGCATTTGTGTTTTGCATTTCGCTGACATTATACGTGTTGTCGTAGGCCTATGGCATGGTACTGCCATGTTGTGAATACTTAGTTAACACAGCACTTTTTTCCCGCGATAAACTAATGTTTGTAGAGTTATTTAAGTTGCTGTACCCTGGGATTGTGTACCACTTGTTGCAACTGTTGTTGACTGGACTGTAAAATAACTCATGACTTATTGCGTAAAGATTCTGTAGATTCAAATTAAATCTAATTAAATCTTTGTGCTGTAGGAGTAAGTCTGGTTGTGGCATTGTATTAATGTCAGGATGTGGTGTGTAGCCAGTTAATATAGACCATGTTGCCGCGTCTCCTACAAATGGGCCTAATCTTGCTCTTTTTCTTAACCACATGGATGCTAGAGCTATTCCCCTGCTGTGCTGGACAGCAACCAAAACGGGTGTGGTGACGAGCTGAGCTAGTCATGAGCACCGAAGGGGTTAAGTGAGGTAGAGCGCCTTTAAACCAGAAAAATATTCCTGGTACGTGATTGGAACTTCTAAGTCCTCGTAAGGACCATATTCCGTTAGAGCATCTCCCTCGGTGTAAGAGTGAAATGTGTGTGTTCCAGCATCTGCTTCTGGAAATGTAACCCATGAATATAATCTGTTTTGTTTGATTTGTGTGCCTCAATCACAAAGGCTACTAAGCCACCTCTAGATGATAAACTATGTTCTAGCAGTTTTAGGGTGATGGTACATCTGAATTCAGTTGGAATGAGAATTCCATCCACCTCTTCTTCTCCTGAGAGGTGCAGATCCACTACTGCGTTATTTTCAGCCCCAGTCTCAGTAATTTTTTAAACAAAGAAGTTTATTCAAGGGAACTAAAATAAGGTGTTATGCACAATTTAGGAACACTATGTCCTTCAAGCTTGACTAATCAGCAACCAATAAATAGGATATTTCACCTACTCAGCTGTGGCGGAGTTTATGCCCACCCACTCCAGACGTCTCTAGCGTTTTGTGAGGAGGGTTCTCTGAGAATTAGCATAACTGAACTACTCAGATTCTACTGTTAAATAAGTGCTTTACCAACGTTGGCGGCACCATGTCGTGTAGTTCCTATAGTACCCATTCAGGACCTGCGCATTTGGATAATATAATCTGTGGGATCGGTGACAGACTGATTCCGTACAACCCCACCGGGAAATGTTAACCTATTTGCATTTAAGCTAGCTCACAGTGACACTAATGTCTCCTCTTATCGGGGAGAGATTAGTTTCTGGCAACCTTAGAACATGACAACCCTGATCCCTCAGATCGTGGAAACAATGTACTACTTTTCGCTCAGTCACTCGTGCTCCTTTAGTCCTTTATGTCAGCATTACACAGAATGAACAGTCTGGGTGTTTTAATAAGAGATTATTGAACAGTTGTTATTCTCATGTAAAATATATGAGCTGCAACAACCATTAGACAGTAGCAGAGATATATAATTAGCAGTACCATGAATATAAAAGGATAGTACAGCTCTATCATTGTGCAATACGCATGAATAAATACATGAATATAAAATGCATGATAAAAGTGTACGTACTCCTACAATGCCTTTCTAGATGTACCTAAGTGTACCTAGCATGTGAGTAGGTGTGAAGCCAATAATCCCTCTAGGATTTAGTTGAACCCCATTACCTAAAGTGTGGGAATGTTGGAACCCTTCTGGGTCCCGAGTTGGACACCAAGCAAGGGATATTCAGACCACTGTCAGCTGGAGCGTCTGCATGCAGGAGCCTCAGCGTCTCTGGTCAGTGTGTCGGCCTGGAAGTCTTGGTTCCCTCTAACTACTGATAGCAACTGGTGGTGTTTTTATACAGAAAGGTATAAAGAATCCCTTTGTCCCTTGTTCTTGTGTTAGCCATAATTGGGTATGAGGATGACGTATGTGATGAACCTTGTGCGTAGATATTAGGAAGGTGGTATATAGCCCCTGCCTGGTCTCCAAGTAGCCTTATGAATATTCATTCATGCTGTGATATTTTAAAGATGAAGTCATGGAAACTACTGTTCAGGGAAACCCTCTGTCTGCACCAAGACCTGGAACTAGGCAAAAGGTTCACTCCATAAAAGGCGTTCAATCCTTAAAAGGCTTGTAATATTTATTGTTGGGAGGTGATGTAGGTGAAAGGGTATGATGTTACCTGGGCCTATATTTGGGTACCTATATGAAACATAACAATGTGAGGCTATACACTCCAATATGATTGCAACATTTATTGTGGTCCATTTAACAAATGAATATTCACAATTAGTCCTTTTGAATTGAAGGAGAAATAATAGTGCTATATTATTAAGACTGAAAAATATTGCCAGGCATTATGAAGGTGTGAATGAAAGACATCTGTTTTAACTAAATCCCGTCACTCAACCATCCCCCTTTTGTAGAGTTAGATCTTTTAGCTAAATACATAGTGTAGGTGTAGCACTACCACTTTTTAATTACATACAGGAAATAAGCATACTAAAAAGCATTTTATTTATTGTTTCACAGAACCTGACCAGTCAGGGTCATGAGGACCACCCAAAAGCAATAAGAGGTTCGAAAGCTTTGATGGATGTACTTGGGGAGCATTATATTTGAACTAAATCCTTATTGCAGGCAATCGCAAAAAATGTGGAAGGCCTACTCACACAGAGTGACTGTTAACACCCAAGAGACATTTAAAGCAAGAGGTCCATTGTTCAAACAATAATAATGATAATAACCTCTGCATAATGTTCACTACCGGACTGGTTACAAGTGATTGCACTTTTGAGTTTTGTACTTAATTTTTTATTGTATTATAAGTCTTGAATGCTGAGTTTACTCATGTCTGCGAAATGAAATAATGTATCTGATATTTGACTGTAGTTTGAAACATTTGTTTAAGTGCACATGAAATATTTGCATAATAATGAAGAAATAATAGTGAATAACCACATGGGCCAAGGCAATTCATGTGCTTGACCCTGAATCCAAAGTACTGACTCAATAATGTCAGCTTATATAGTTATTAAGTAGGCCTGACCCCACTGTTTTGAAACAGTGCCCAACACCTTTTTTTTTTATTTGTTTATTGTGTTTTAGCATTCCATATAACAAATTGGCATAGTACATATATAGTATATCACATGTATTTGCAAAACAACTACAGATATTCAAATTTGCAATAGCTTTTCGTACAGTACGCAATTAACATTTATCAGTGGAACATTCTGGGTGCTATCGTCTTGACAGGTCTGATTACCTTGCCCAGCCCCTTAGTACGAACTTTCTAAAAGTGGAATTTTCAAAATTGTCATTTAAAATCCCACTTCACCGAAAGTACATGTCCAAAGTATTAATTACACGGCACCCTGCCTTACCTTAGCGGTGACCTTAAAAGGAAGGTTTGGGCCTGCCAACGGTCTATTTTGTCAGGTCGGAATGGCAGTTTTTAACTGCACCCAAAGAGGCTGCAATGGCAGGTCTGGGACATATTTTACAAAGCTACTTAAGTGGGTGACTTATCCCCTTCCGTGCCCACACAGCCCCGTCCACTCATTAGAAATCCCACACCACGGCGGAATTCGCGCCGTGCTTAAGGAGTTATTATTGCTGCAGGCCCTCAAATAGCATTTAATTTACAGGCCCGAGTACCTGTAGTACCACTTTACTGGGAGCCTACAAGTAAATGAATGTTCCAATTGGGTGTAAATTCTTCATATTTAAAGGAGACAGCACAAGCATGTTAACACTGATTAGTAGTAGTAAAGTGTGCAGAGTCCGAGGGCAAGCAAAAGCGAAGTCAGCAAAAACAGCAGGTCTGAAGTCAAAACATTAGGGGGGGAAACCACGCCATGGATTCCAGGTCTAACAAGAGTCCATAAGGGGTTGAAAGAAACTGCTCACACTGTACTTCCAAAGCAACCTACAGGTGGATAATTTAAACTTCTCAATCTGTCTTGCAGCACTAAGCATTCAGCACACCCAAACCGTCAACATAAATTGCTTTTCCCAAACAATATAAGTCAATTAAAATGGAAAACTACTAACCCAATGCATGAATTACCAATAAGATGCATTGCATATCTCAAATATAAATATATAAGAATCAACAACCAAATGATTCCACAGCCTAATGAACATCACAGTTACTGGGAAAAAAAGGCACATTTCCTATCAAAAACAAATAGAATAATACAAATTCCATGAATGCCAAATAGCCCCACTGAATAATTAACTGAATGTTTGTATTTTAATATTGCAATTGGACAAATGCCTGGCATGACACTGTTTCGACTTCACATGACTTCATAACACTGAGTACCCTTGAACAACACAGTCTCATTTCCATCTCAGTTTCATTTCTATCGCCATTGTTCTTGAAGATAGTCCTACTTCTTTTTCTAAATTTACCAGAAAGCCTTTGGTGGTTGTTCTTCAACCTCCATAGACCGGTGTCAATTAGACATCAGCTTAACACCCTTCTTCATGATTTCAAAATGTACACAGCCAGCGCCTCCTCTCCACCACCCATTTCTGGAAAACAATACATTGGAGAGGCTCTCTCCCTAGCAGCTTGTGTTGCAATACCCCCAAAAACCACACCCTCTTTTTCCAGAAACAAATGACTCACACAAGAGAGGTAATTCCACATTACTTGATGCTACACATTGTCATAATGCCTCTATCCTTCACCTTGAGAACTACAATAGCAAGATGCACCACCTTCTTTACTCCCTCTGCGCTGCATGCCAAAAAGTATTCAGAAGAACGCACATAGGACTGTCCAGAAGCATGGACTTGCCTGTGTCACAGTCAACTAGTTGGGAGATCATATTGCACTCTCACCAACGTTGCCCCTTATGTCACGGTTGAATGTATTAATTTATGAAGCTCAATTGTCATTTCAGAGTGATGCTTACGGTAAAGGATATTCCTGCCACTTCCCATGGTCTCCACAGCTCTGTCACTCTCTCCTTAGCATTATCATTAAGCACAACCCTATATAGTGGGACATATCACCACAGTTTATATATCCATGCAGCTTACTCCTTCCCCTTGCACAGACCTTGCCCACATCCCTCACTGGACTCCTCCTGCCCAGCAGCTTGAGCTGACACACCCTGATCCCAGATTTGAGGGTGGGAGCCTCAAATAAGTACTCCTTGGTCATAGGTCTCTCTTCCTTCTTAAAACAAAGCTCCTCCCCCACCAGAAATGGCTCCCAACTAACTGCCACCAGAATGTTACTGCATTCGACACAGGTCCTTAACAACTCATTTCCAAAAGGCTGTAGTTAGAGGGTAGGTTCTACATACAAGAGTCTGAAGCCTTTCAATTAGGGGATACATTCTTTAGTACATATTAGGCCCACATGCTATAACAACAAAAGGTAGGTTCTGTCAGGGCTCAATCCTCCTTTTAACTGTCAATATCTCTTAGCTTCCACTGCACATCTCATATACCAACAATATTTTTTTATAATTTACTGAAGCATTCTGTACTCCAGCTCAAACATACAGGTAATGAGGACACAAATGATATTACACAATCAAACACCAAAAATAAGGACTGCGGTTTTTTCACTGATGCATGGTTCTCATTCACATCTGATGAATTCATGGACATCATCCAATCCTCAGGGGATGCTGAGGTCCATCTTGACTGGATTAACAGGGCAGTTGGTGGGATAGTCATCATCCTGCTCTTTTCTCCACAAGCCAGAATTGGGGCCTGTGGAGCAGGAAGCATAGTGATTCTTGACAAAAGGGACAGTGTTGGCAATAGATTTATGCCAAAAAGATCTCATGCCCTGCTTATACTATTGTAGCATTGCTGGGACCATATACTTTTTCTACTATTTACAACCCTCAGTGGTCCTCTGATGAACCTTGTTTTGTGCCGGGAGGGGTCGGACATGAAGTTCCCAACAGTCATCCAATGAGAACCTCAAATTGCATAACTGGTCTACAAACTGGAAATCAGATTCATGTAAATTGCTCTCAGAACAATGCTACAAAGATATAGGTGGGAAATGTGCCCCTGCTCTCCTATTTGCAGATTATACTCTGCTTATATCAAAGTCACTGCAACAGCTCCAGCAGCTGTTAAATGATTTTCAGACATTCTATATGGAATGGGGGTTGGAGCTTAATAGCTCCAAAACAAAATGTATGCTCTTTCCATCAAGTTTAAAAACAAAATGCAAAACGTGTCTGCATGTAGGCGGCTACCCCCTAGAACTAGTGACAGAATTTGACTATCTTGGCATAAGAATTACCCAGAATATGAGCTGGCTCCCACAACTGGAAAGAGTGCAATTATCCTTATTTCAACAAACGGTGAATATAGTTAAGATTCATAGGAAAAACTATATCCAAAAAACTGGCACCAGTGTTAGATATATATAACGTCAAAGCTCTTGGTGCAGCCCTATATGGTTCAGAGGTGTGGCCTGTTCAAATTGTAGCGATCTCTCAGTAACGGAACAAAAATTTCTTAGATCCCTATTGAATCTTCCAGTGTCCACCCCATAGATTCTACTCTATTTAGATCTAGGCCAGAAAAGAATTGCACATGAAATTGTTCTAAGAATGCTTATGTTTTGGCATTGGTTATGGTCTACTGCAGGACTTGCTTCCTACAGGGCGGGTCTTCGTAAACTAATGACATCAACTTGTGTGGACAAAATTCCTTGGATGTGCACAGTTAAGACTTTGCTATATAAACTAGGATTAGATGTATACTGGAGTCAACCGGAAACCCTTAGTCAGATCAACAAAAACAGTCTCAAAGTTGCATACTGGCGCACCGTTGAGACCGATTTGATAATGAATTGTAAGGGTTCACTCTCGATTGCTTTTATGAATTTTAAACAGTCATTGTCATTTGAGGTCACGATAGATTAAATCGAACCCCCATTAGCACGGAAAATATACCTACAGTTGTGGGTATGCTGCCTACCTGTAAATAACTTGAAAAGAAAATGGGGCAAAGAATGTGAGAGGGTTGAAGGAAATTACCCTGCTGCCAAGGGGTACCTGAGTCACTTGAACACGTTTTATTATTTTCCCCATTCTACTGCCAATCTCGAACTAAATGGATAGCCACTCTGCAGAAATTGGGGGGGGGGGGGGGGGGGGGGGTTAAGAAAGTACAAGGAGGCCTATAGAATACTGCAGTCAAATACAACGGGCATGATTGTATTCTGTACAGCTACGTTTTTTATGGCTATGTAGATTAGGCGCATCAAGTACTCCCCTGTTAGCTCCTAGGTTGTACCATACTGTATGGATCCAGCCAAAGTCGCATTGTGTGCCTTTTGTCCCCTTAAGCGAGCACTGCTTTTTTTGCATCTTTTAAGTCTTTTTACATGTTTTATCATTGTTTTTAGTGTACTTTACTATGACGTTTTTATTTATTAACAATGATGTATTAGAAATTGTTACACCTGGTTGCTGTTCCAATGAAATACAATGATGCACTCTGATCACTTTATTATGCTGCTATTGTAAATGTTCTGCGAACAGTTATTTATAATGCCATGCCCTATTTGCATTTTGTGTCTGTAAGTGTCTTGTTTTATGGTGTACTTTTATGATCTATAGTGATCAAAATAGAGTTTTTGTATTGTATTGTGTAGGACTGCCAATGCAAGCCCAAGTCTCCTAAAGAAATGTAGGTGAGCCAGAATCATACACACTAAGAGCTCAGTTAAAGTTATACTAAATAATAGCATTAATATTTGATGCTCTGAGATCTCCCTAACCTGATCTCCCCTGATCATTAGTAAACCAAAATTAGGAATGCACATTCAATTTGAAAGAAATATATCATGATAGCTGAGTCAATATGGAAATATTAGTATAGTTATCAAAGGTTAACGGAAAATAATGCATCAATAAAACTGCTTCAGGTTATATATTAATTTTGTCAAATTCTAACAAGATATACCAAAGCTCAAAAGTTCAGGAAGGGACATGAGATATGCCAGTTGAAGCAGTCATCCAGAAAGGAAGAGTCCACTTAGGGCACATGGCATATGTGTCAGTTCAGGAAGGAATCCAAGTGAGTCTGCATCAGGCAAGTCAAGATTGCCAGGAAAGTTTCACAAGTCTTCAGCAGCAAAAGTAAGGAAATAACCCCAGCCCTTCCGACACTAATAGTGTGTGTGCACCAGTTTGCTCGCCAATCGGCCAGCCAGTCCGCCACTATCAATCAGGCAATATTATATTTCTACATTTTAGCGGTGAAACCTCCTGGAATCACCTCATTTGGTCAGACCCCACAGTTCATTGGTCAGTTCATTTAGGATGATTGTCTGGTGACATGAAGAACACACAAAATGTAGAGAAAAAGGAGGGTCAATTACATAGTCCTTAAGAAATGCAATATGTGAAACATCGGAACAATGCTCCCTTAGCAAAAGCAGATGAGCAAGTTCAAGAGGACAGTTCCCCAGGCAGAGGATCCTCACTGTAACTAAAATTTAGCTAAATGGCTTGTACAATACATGAGAAATTAGGAAAGAAAACACTCTTTCACATTATTTGTGATAAAGAGGAGTTCTATAATGAGCAGTGGATTCAGCAAGTCAAGAAACATCACGTATGTAGTCAGGCCCACATCATTTTAAGCTAATTTAATGTAAAATGTATATCATTATTAAGGATACATTCATGGGAAAAAAAGATGTCATGATTCTAATTTAACTCTAATGAATTTGAAATCATTTATCAATGTTACAAATGATACATATCAGTATGATTTTCGCCTACTTGTTGAATGTACTAACGTGTGAATATATTTCAAACCAAGGATTAAAACATTTTGTTTTGGGTGTGAAACATAAGTATATATGTGAAATAAAATATCTGAAAATTTCACGGAGACATCAGTAAATAGGAACGTGTAACACCTACTTTCTCTTTGTCATTTTGGTGCACACCTTTTACTCACACAAAGATACATTTTCAGTAACATTCACCATCATATTCAGGTTAAATCTTAATATTTGATTACTTTTCAGTGGTTATAAACACATAATTGAAAATAAAGAATGATTAGAGGTAAATTCCATAACAGTAGAGCTTCCCATTTACATATTTCCTAACACGCTTTAATGCAATATAGTTCTCTGTCAATTAGTAAATCAACAAAAGTTTCCACCTAGATTACATATTTTCTCAGCATGCTTTTCTCTAGTCTTGTCATGTTTTCTTGAATGTGTAGTTGCGGCAAGTTTATTTTTCTCTCAGAAATGTCATAACTGGTTTCTCAAGTCATTAAAAGTTTAAATGGGATTCCTTCTCCTAAAATACTGTATCACAAGTAGGCAGAATCCCGGCACTCAATGGAACTTAGCACGGCATCTCCAACATGAGCCTTTACTTCTTGCCACCAAGAACCTGGTTCTGTCTCTGCCAGTTTCATGCTGGCCCCTTGTATCTCAGAGTATTCCCACTCAAGCAGATGTGGTGCCGGTGTGCCTGCCCTACCACATTCCAAGTAAAACTTGATAGTTTTCAAGTGTGTATTCGGCACCAGAGAGATGCAGAGCACTTTCTGCGTTCAAGTATTTCAAGATGAACGCTGAGCACGTGGGTGGGATTGCATAAGGCTCATGAAGTATAGTAGCAGTAGAGCGGTTGGGCAGCCTAGAGGCTGTTGGTACAGTCGGGGGATGGGTGGGAGATTCCTGCAGATTGTAGGTGCAGCGGGAGGAGGGATGGAAGCTCCCGTGAGATTGTTGATGCACACTTGCTGCTCTTTGACTAGACCGATGAGCCAGTGTTACCTTTGTAAAACCTGGGTTAGTTTTTTCTCCCTTTCTCTGATTAGAAACGGTAAGTATACTTCCAAGTTACCTGTTGTGAATGAAGCTCTCTCCTGGCTCACTACCATAACATTTTGTTTTAGTGCCCTGTGCATGGTTTGAAAGAACACCTGCTTTTTACACATTTGCAAATCACTTAAGTCAGGCTCCCACTTATATTATTTATCACCGACTCAATCAACCCTCTTCCTTCCCATTCAATTTTTGTTATTTGTAAATTGTTCAAATGTATGGTTGTTACACTCAATTACTATTCGCCTTAGGATCGATATAAACTCCTTGTAGACTGTGTCTCTTTGCACTGTTTAAAATTTGGGATTTACTATGATCATACTGCTCTGTGGAGCGCTCTATCATCAGTGGATTCATATCTGCGGTACAGTAACAAAATCAAATAAAAATACATAAGTAATTAATCAAAGGTCAAATATAGCTTTATTCGATTGTTAAAAGCAATCATAAAAGCATACATAGTAATAATAAAAGTTAACACATTTCAATACATTTTACAAGATCAGTATCATAAGGGAGCGCATAAAAAGAGTATATACAAAACAATTCATTGGTGACAGAATTCCAATAAAAACATCCTTACTATAGTTAAAAAGTACATTACATAATCATTGTTTTTCTGTAATATATCACTCTTTTCAAAAACACTGTGATTGTTGCTACACATCGTTCATTTTCCAAGTATTGAATACTTAACATAGCCAGACGGCATTGGCGCAGGTCCATCTGTCTCAATAGAGGCAGTAGGATACTGCGCCTAGGGAAGTCATAAAATTTACAAAACAAAAGGACATGGATGGTACTTTGGGGGCGACACATCATCACAGGGACAGGGCTGTAAATCTTACGACCAGTCATTTACAGTTGGAAAACTAAAAAGTCTATGAAAAATTCCAAATCTAAAGCGAGATAATAAAAATCTATCATAATTGCCAGGAACATAAACCAAATAGGGTTGAATATTAAAAGTAGTTAATAACAATTGATGTTGCTGGACAGTTGGTTTTAAAACCTCTGTTGTTATCCTTAAGGTTTCCAAGAAAGACAAACCCTCCCTCCTCAAATCTTTTCTTGAGATGGCTAAGATAGTATGAGGATTTAGGAAGTACTCCGGCTTTCCAATATCCGTGAGAAACTTAAACACATAGCTCAGCCTTGGAATCCTCATTGCTCCTTCCAATTTCAAGATATCTGACACAATATCCCTATTCAGCTTGGTTTCATCTTTAGTCCACAGCCTGTGCCATAAAAGCACAGGCTCAAGCTTGATCAAATCAGATATGACTGGAAGTCCTAATTGTGCATGGCAGTTATAATTAGGAGTACTCTTGGGAACTGCGAGGATATATTTCAGGAAAGAGTTTTCAGCTACCTGGATGGGGTCAGGGTCGGCAAACCCCCATACCGCGGTCCCATAGGTAGCGCCAGATACACATTTGGCTTTATAGATCTTAATTAGCTCAACAGGCGGTCTCCTACCTAATGTTTTGGCAAAAGTCTTCAGGGCAACAGTAGAATGGACCATCGTAAGTTTTATTAGCTGCTACTGCCTGACCCCAAGACTCGTTCTGAGTAAATAATATGCCTAAGTACGAGAATTGCTTAGTGGCCTGAAGCTTCTGTCCTGCAATAAAAATAGCCCTTTTGATCTTACAATCCTTACCACAACGCATGATGAATGTTTTAGACATATTTACCCTTAGCCCCAGATCTTTCATGAAAAGGGCAAAACTATCCACTACTCGCTGAAGTCCCACTTGAGTACGAGACATTAGCACAGCATCGTCAGCGTACAAAAGTCCCGGGATTGGTCGGCCAGCTACGTATGGGTAATCTAAGCTGTTACTGCACAGGGCTCCCTCCAGACCATTTCTATACAAATTAAAAAGGAACAGAGCCAGGACACATCCCTGCCTGACTCCACTCCTAATTGGGATTTTGTGCGTGCGTTCCCCCTTCAAGCCGTAACAAACACGAGCTGACGCATTACTATAAAAAAGTTTAAGAAAATAAATAATATTTTCATCAACCCCTAATTGTCTTAGCAAGGCCCACAGTTTGGAATAAACCACACAGTCAAATGCGGCCGAGAGGTCAACAAAGGCCAGGAACAAACTCCCCTTCTTAGCCCTTGTGTACCTCCCCACAAACATTAAAAGGTTTAAGCCCTGCTCCACTGTTCCTAGGCCAGGACGAAAACCATATTACAAGTCAGATAAAATAGAGTTGTCGTCGGCCCAGTCTAAAAGGCGGTCCAAGATTATCCGCCCAGCTATTTTCGTAAAAGAATCCAACAGGGAGATGGGTCTGTAACATCCCTGGTCGTGTCTGTCCCCCTTTTTAAAGATGGGCACGATTATGGACTCCACCTAAGTGGGTAGAAATCCTGTAAGACAACTTGCGTTAAGCACCTGGACCAGAAGGGGAGCCCACAGAGGAATAATAGCTTTGAAGGAATCAATGGGGACACCGTCCGGGCCAGGCGCCTTACCGCCCTGACTTGCATGAAGTGGTTTTTCAACCTCGTCCAAAGTAAACCTCAAATTCCTTGAAGCGGGATAAGGGGTAAGAGAACAAGGAGAATATAGGGGTACCTCTCCCTCGTATACCTTGGCAAAATGCCCAATCCAATACGCTTCTGGGATTGCTATTTCTATTTTTGGGCCGGGCTCTTCCATAAAAAAAGGTGTTCTAATAATCTTCCAGAAGCCTGCACTATCGTTATTTAGAGAAGCTGAGTGTAAGGCTTCCCATGCTTCTGTTTTTAACGTGTTCTTTCTATCTTTTACAGCAAGTTTATATTCTTTCCTAAGTCTCCTAACCTCCGAGACACATCTGGATTTGTTATGCAGTTCTTTCTTTAGAAGTGCATAAGCTCGGGTACAGTTAGAATTAAACCATCCTCCCTTTTCTCTATTGTTCTTACAATGTCTTGTGAGAGAGGTCCTAATTTCATTAGAGATAGTCAAGAAGGATGCAAGGAGGATTTCGGGGATGGAATCTTCCCCCAAGCAAATTGCTAAATCTGACGAACATTTGCCGATTACCATATTAAGTGTTTTTGTTTGATCGACCATGGCCCATCGTAACGAATAGCCGTTTGTTCTACCAATAGACAAGTTTTCATCCACTCCGTCTTTTTCAAGGTTACTCCTTGGGAGGGTCTTCATTGGGATCAAGATGGCCATACAAAGCGGAAAGTGATCGCTTAATGTAATATCTGAGACCTTAAAAGAATAGATACTGTCAGCATGATTATTATTTACAAAAGCATAGTCAATAGTAGAGGAACAGCCCCTCCCATTAAATGTTGTGGGTAGAAAGGAAGGTAACACACAAACTTCATTCACAAAACCCAGGCCAAACTTGCTAAGTACTGTGTTTAACTGTTCACCCAGAGGAGTGTGATTAAAATGTGATTGACCCAAGCCCTCTTCCCATACTACTCCACATCTATTATCTTCCGCCATACTTCATAGAGTGCAATTAAAATCTCCCACCAAAAGAATCATCATATCTTGCCTGGTGCTTTTACCCTGTAAGGATAATGCTTTGGACAATTTCTTAAGAACATTTGATACTTCACCCACTGGAATATTATTATATAAGTTAATCAGGGCAATTGAAGTGTCAGAGTCCAATGCCAGAATCAGAAACTGAAAATAAATATCTTTAATAGGCTCAGTCACCCTTATTATATTCAACTTGTTTGACATATAAACACTCAACCCCCCCTTGGCTCTCCCATGCGTTACTTCAACAGTCGAAGTATGGAAAGTCTTGTACCCATTAAGGTGGACCGGTTCCTTGCTCCAGGTTTCCTGGAGACAAATCAGATCTTGTGACTAGATAAAGTCAAGCCAAAGTGGGTTATCAATTTTAGACTTAATTCCAGCAATATTCCAGGAGGCAATATTGCATAGAGGGGGTACCGGGGGGGGGGACAGGAAGAGGGGGTCCATAACACCTACTGTTAATGGCCCAGTCCCATTCGAAAGCACTGACTCACAACCAACTTCCAAAACCTCCAACCCCTCATCAGTATCCTCCATCCCCGTCTACTAACATTATCCACCCACTCTTTCACAGATTTCTCATGATTGCAAACAGACGTAAAATAGCCTGCTCTGCCAAAAAAAATGGCGGGATTGTCCGTTTGCAGTCAATCAATATTCTTTAGACCACTCAAGATCTCAAAAGGATTTGATGTTGGGACACAATATCTTCCTTGGATGGGACCCATGTAATTTTTTGCCTGACAATAGGGTCCTGGAGACCTGCCAGGATGCGTGGGGCAGTAAAAGAAACCGAGAGGAAGAATGTTGATACACCCAGTGTTAACTACCCCAGTAGAGCCCCTCTCAATTATGTTTCGTACCAATAGCGGTGACCGAAATGTTAAAATTACACCGTCACCGCTCAGAAATTTAGTAGATGTGCCTACAACTGACCCTTCTAACCATTTTAAATTCAGAAAATAATGAGTTATTAAGTCCAAGCCTCGCGGATAAAAAATGAAGGGATTTATTCCTCAGTGTAAGTAATTAATAAATAAATGGACATCCTCCACTCTTTGCAATCACACTATAGTGGATCCCTCGAAGGAAAAGATTCCTTTTTATTATACCTTTGGACTTGATTAAATGCACTTGCGCCCTCTTGTCTTTAAGAACCTATCCATTTGCTGAAAAAGCACATACTATTAAGCCCGAATAAATTGGGGCCCACGTCACAAACCAATTGTGGCTATAAATCTATGTTTATCGCAGAAAGTGCTCCATTTATGCTTGCCAGACATTCAATAAATGATGACTGGCATGGGTAAATGACTGCTGCTCAACTGTGTATAGTTGCACCACCCAAGAGTGGGGAGATCAAGGCATGGCTTTTCTTCCGAATTTCTAAAGACCCACAGGTTTATAAGTGTGCTGGTATTCACAAATGCATCTCTTTCCCACCCTGTAAATGGTTGGAGATTTACTCCAGCGAGGACCTGGAATAAATTCTAATTCAAGGGTGGCCTGAGGCATTGAACACCGCTCTTTGTGGGGTTGTAAGGCGAGGGGCTCTCCATAGTTCCCGTAAAGAATTAAAAAGAAAAATACACAAAGAAAACTGATGCCGCTTTCCAGGGTTGGGAATGTTTGTGAATTCTATCTTTGCTTAGAATGCCATGGGCATGTTTAAATGAAGTTTTTTTGTTAATTTGGCCTTACACATGTGTGCACCTATAAATACCACTTACCTTTCATCTGTAGTCTAGTGTTCCTAACTTTCTGTCATGACAGAAGAGCAGAAGAGCACTTTGCTTTGACCCTGCCCTTTTCTGGAACTGCGCTCCTGCCACAAAAAGGCATTAGTTTGGTCTCAAGCAAGGTAGGAAGCCAGGAGGTGCATATTTACAACTGTTTATGAGGATGAGGCCTGTAATTCGAAGTATGTCTGCAGCATATCAAACATAGGCCATTTCCGATCAGTGATATGCACCATGTCATCACAATGCTATCATCAAGCAAGCCCTTTTCTATTTCTATCTTAAAGTACAGCTGTGGTGGGGTGATACCCTTCAAAGGTAAGGGTGAGTCTAAAGCAGGTTTCTTCAACCAGTAGCTCGTGAGCTACTGGTTGCTCTCCAACTACATGTGAGTAGCACTTCTGTGTGCAGCCCAGCATACCAAATTGGAAACGTTTACTTGGTTGAATATGCGTATGCCAAAATTGAAAAGCGTGTACTTGAGAAAACAAAAATGTGTGCATTTTCAGAACCCATAATTTTCAAAAATAGATTTAAAGCTGATATTTGAATGATAAACCATGCAGCATTGAGAGATTTATTGCTAATATTATTACCTTTGTGCTAGGGGCATTGCAGCAGTGGCTGTTATGTATTACCCTTTGCAGAGGTATTCCAAACTGACTGCGCCTTTTTAAGCCCTTCGCCTCTGGGGGGAGGGTGGGCGCCCACAGCGCCCCGGTGCTCGTGACGAGCTCAGCTTGTCACGTAGCACGGTGGCGCTGTGCTCATGGCGTGCTGAGCTCGTCACGGCCCCACCCGTTTCCTCAGAACGTTCAGCACAGCAGGGGAATTATCCCAGCGTGCGAGCGTTGCAGCCTGATGACGAGCTGAGCTCGTCATGAGCACGCATGAGGTTAACATTATTGCTGGTAATCCTGTACTGAGGTAATCATGGCTGGTAATCTTGCATAGAGGGGCCACTAATTTACTTTTGTCTTAAGTGTCTAACACTAATAATTTTGGTAGCTGGGATGATTTTCGTGGGACAAAAGTAGCTCTCATGAGTGAAAAAGTTGGAGACCCCTGGTCTAGAGGCTCCTAAAAGTCTATGACACACTGGAAAATGTCTCAACAGAACATCCCCTGACAAATTCACTGCTTCTCCATATGCAGTGAAGAAAGGAAGCCTTCTCTGGGCCACCATGGGGCCGATTCACAAAGGGCCTCCGCACTCGTGGTGGGACCTCCACAATGGGTATCTGCAGTACAGCGGTCTCACCAAGACTGGGAGGCCTCCACAATCTTGGCCCTTTGTGAATCAGGACCCCTGAGTTAAAATGCATGTTCTTCAAACTGTGTGGAAAAGAACTTCTCTTATTTGAGAGACACTTTAAAATAACGTATATTTACTGCTATTGGGAATAATACGTTTTTGGCTTTCTTGACTAATGATTGCACCAGACAATTAATGGCAATGTCAGGTAGCAAGATACTCCAGAAACAGTGACTGGCTTCAGAGCTATTTAGTTAGCAACAAAGATGAACTTCATTTCAACAGCTCTGACTTTGTAGCATTTGGAAAACAAGTAAACATAAATATTTATAGTTTCAAATTTGTTTACAGCTTTCCTATTTCTCTGGACTGAGTAAATTGCAGGAAATATTTGTCAAGGGGAACAATATTATCTTTTTGAGTAAATGTCAAGGATAAAAGCACGAGAAGCAACTTTATAGAAGATAAGAGTAATTTTTGGCAACACTAGTGCTATTTTGTGGATTCTGATGCCTTTCCAGGTTATGATCACATTATTGCAGTGACTTCATAGGTTAAATACCCTGAGGATACTTAATGACCTCATTTTGGTGTCAGCACTTGAGGCTGCCAGAGAGTAAATATTTCCCAAGAACACGTCGTTTAGGACTTGTCTCCATAACTTAATCAAGATGACAAATAGATCCAGCTTTAGATCTCACTGGGAGAGCACAATGCTAACCCAGTGATGCTTATCGAGGGATTCCGTTTGTAAGGACTCCTGAAAATGTGTCCTAGAGTGTCAATATCATTGGATAACAGAGAAACAAAAATACAAATATGCAGAGGTTCTGTAAATTTACTTAGGGTTTTTGCTAGTCCTCGCATGTCACTTTAGAGTACTTCAGAGCAAGCAAACAGAGGGGCACGTTATTTGAGGTCTTCTCAAACAATTGGGGGCTTATTTATAAGCGGGTTGTGCCACTGGTACAAAACTTTTTTATCACATGAAAAGTGGCGCACTGGTGGCGCAAGGGGCTTGTAAATAAGCCCCCTCATTTTATTCTGCTCAAAGGAAAGGGTTCAGGGCATTCTAGAGCCAGGGGCCCTGCACTTTGAAGAATCACTCTCCATCTTTAGTCATTTGGATCAAGGGCGTAACCCAGGCCCCTACAGCCCTGTGGTGCGCAAGGGACCCCCAGCTCTTCAGGGGACCCCTCAAACCTTCAAGGACCATTCAGCCTAAAGCCCATATACATCTATGAGATGGGAGACTCAAGGGCCCGTCATCAGATTCTGCAGTGAGGCCCCATAATTTTGCGTTGCACCACTGATTTGAATGCTTATTTGTTTCAGTGAGCTAAGATGTGACCCATGGTTTTATAAAAATTGTCCTTGACTCCATCGTGAGCCCAGATGTGACCCATGGTGTTATTTTAATTGGTCCTTGACTCCATCGTGAGCCCAGATGTGACCCATGGTGTTGTTGCATGGGTCCTTGAGGGCTGGCTTCACAAAGTCATTTTTACTATTGCCCAAAGACATCCAAGGCCCTGAGTTTTGGAGTCTTTGAGATCTATCTGTAAAAAGAATTATTCAAATCCAGCAACAAATCAAGATCAGCAGATAAGCTGTGTCACCTTACCCCTTTAAAGTGGCCACCTATTCAGTTCTCTAAACATTTTCAACATTTCATGTGAAAAAATATTAAATGCCTTCAGACTTAAAAGCAGGACATATTAAACTGAGGGCTCCGGTCTCTACCTCTTGGATCCATATAGTTAAAGATCGAAGTTAGTTTTCGCAGTACAACTACTGTAAGAAGCAATATACACTCAACTTAGAGATTAGAGCTAGGGGCATTTTTTCATTCTGATGTAAGTGGAAGTGAATCACAGCGAGAATTCATGACATTTCTTCATTCTCTTCCATCTGCCAAGGATGAGAAACAAGACAGAAGGCCTGAAATCCCACAATGAATCACAGCTCATCTGGTTCTTCTTGGGCAATGGATTGCGAGAAAGAACCACGTAAGCAGGACAAACCTTACACAATTCCCCAAATTTGACCACATCTTAGGTTCGCTGGTGGGGTACCTGGGTGCAATTTCTGCAGCCCAATCTTGCTCCACAAGCTAACTGAAAACAAGCACTGGCAAAGCCAGTAGGTCTCTCCTATGAGGGATATTGGTTTTGGCAATGATTTTTAGCCATGTCTTTCAGTTTAGCACTGCTGTTGTGCAGCACAGCTGAAAAATAATTTCTTAAAAGCACTGTAAGCTAACAAAATGTCTTGCGACAGGCAGAGAGTGTGCTGCTTTCAGCGAGACCTAAAATAATTGAGATTGCAGAACGTCCCTTTTGGTAATACCTTCCTTTGTAAAATTAGACACAAGACATTTTAGGGTGATGTATTTAGTTTTTAGATAGGTGTAGTGTTTAGTGCGAATGATGCAATTCAGGCAAATTTCCTGATAGGTTTTAACATTGTTCTTAAGCTGTTTACAAGCCTCAGGCTGCTTTGCATTATATTCGAGGCAGCGTAACCTGGGTGCAGAATATGAGCTTCACGCTTACCATGAGAAGTCACAGAAAGCTCATGTCCTCATAACCTTCTTAAATGTATGCTCAATGCAAATAGAAAGCATTCTCTTCATGGCCCTGACAGGAGGCCATGCAGAAATGGGCTGTATCCTCACTGATTCTTCCCAAGCTTATTTTACCATGGTGATTCTCACATTTGGGCTCTAGCATTTCATGGTCCTGGGTGGATAGGTGGGGAAGTTCAACACATTTTGCTAATAACCCCGATGATCAGAAAATTGTGAGTTCCAATTCCAATATGGCGGAACCAAATTGATTACTGGGTATCATTACCCCGTTTTGACTTGATACTCACCAGGGTGCGTGATAAATCCTAATTACCCAAACCTAAACTCCAGGTTGTACAGAACGCAATGCCAGACTAGAATGTAACCTTTTGTCTGGCTCTCCTTCTGGTCCTATCTTGGATTCCTTGCACTGGCTGTCAATCAGAACACAGGCGGTTTTTGAGCTTTGTTTCGTCACCTATAAGTCACTGACTGATAAAGGCCCATTTTACTTGCACAGCTGGCATAGATACTAGTGCCCTGTCAGACTGCTTAGATCGAAGCTCAAAGCCTTACTACTGATGCCTCGAATCCTCACTTCTAGATTTGGTGGGAGGTCTTTCTCTTGCCTTGCCCCCTTCTACTGGAACAAGCTTGCCCTGCAAATGTGGTCATGTACTGAGCTTGGTACGTTTAAGAAGCTTTGAAAGACATGGTTGTTTTAAATAGTTCGCTGGTCCCTAATTAGTTTCCTGGTCCTGAGTTAGCTAAGTGTTGCGATATTCCTTTTGGGATGACTCGTTGCCCTAGACCAAGTGATGCTAACATAACATTGTCATCTAGCCTAGGCAAAAACCTCACCCCCAACAAGTGTGTCAAAACACAGTCAGAATGTCTGTGGCCAAAGAGCAATCCAGTGCTATGTAAAAAGGGCAGTAAAGCTCCTTAAAGCACTAGGTGCCCATGTAAATAGTAAGAATGCACTGTATGGATCCTAATAGGATGACATAATACAGAAGATGATATAATAATATCACAGCTACCGACTTTTCCAATGTATTTCCATACCACTTCATCATGGGTCTTGGTGAGAAAGCAGATTCTCACTGTTGTGCACCACATTTAAAATCTGCTTTTCTTTCTGATTAACTAGTAGACTTGGTTGCAAGGTGTGTCATGGTGCAAGAAGATTACATTGTATTGAAAGAAGTAACCCTTATTGGTTTTATGTTTAGTTCAGTCTGATTAAAGTCTGCAATCATTCAATTTGTTGAACAGCATCACTTCTGCCGTCATGTCTTTGTATTGTACACCACTGAACATCTATTGTCCTTGGCCGCCTTAAAGTACATATGTTCACATCCTGTTTTCCTTGAATCTGGCTCACCCCATTTAATCTTGCCCTTTACGCACTTGGGTGCACATGCATCAAAATAGGCAAAGCGATTCCTTAATTGCGAATATTAAGGAATCGCAAATATGGAATTGCAACTGCCTATGCATGTAGGAATCGTAATTCCTTAATTGTGACTCACAAATTGCGAGTTGCAATTAAGCAATGGCTCCCCATTCATTCCTATGGGCCTAATGGCCCATAGAAATGAATTGGATTTGCATGCGCAATTTGCGAGTACCCAATAGGTACTCGCAAATTGCGCATGCAATTTCGTGCCAAAAGGACACCCTGTTGCACCCCTGACATTTCTATTTTACCACATGGTGCGCACACACATGCCCCAAGGGCATGCGTGTGTGTGTAACATGGAACTTTTAGTGCATTTTTCAAAGTTTTTGTAAATTGCCATCAATATGAAATTCACGGTAATTTGCAATTCTTATTTGCAAAATCGCAATTTGTTTCGATAATGCATTGCATTTAAATAATCGCAAATTTAGAGATTACTTAAATTGCAATTTTTGCATTTGGGATGATGCATCCCAAATGCAAAAATACCGGTAGCAAAGGGCAAATTCTGAGAATCTGCCCTTTTGTGACCGGTATTTTCGTTGCATAGGGCCCGTAATCATGACTTATTATTTATTGGTTTGGAGTTTCCAATATTACTGGATGTTGCCTTTCAGTAACGTCAGAGTAACCTTGGACCTCTGCAAGATAAGATAATACAGCTTGATGATGTGAAGGGGAGGTGAGTATCCAATAGATCAGGGTGTGTAACCAGGGGCTGATTTTCATCAGCACTACCCATGTTCCATGTCAATCTCAGTTGATGGTAATACTCAAGAGTTCAGGCTTCATGAGTTTCCTGAACTTCTTGTGGTTGGAATCAATTTTAGATTAGGGGTTATGGCCCTATAGTCTACCTTAAAGTAGACTCTGAAAATGTGCACACCTAGAGATCTGCTACTAGATGTTATCCTCTTGAGGGACCGTCTTTTGATCAAAAGAGCATATCTTAAATGAAAGTCTCTGGTGGAGATACAATGAGGTGTCATCTTCCACTGGTATGTGGAAGGGTCTGCTTGTGGACAGTTTACAAGACCTTAAATTTGATCTTCATGTCAACCAGAATTCAGTGGCGTTATCAACGAACATGTTTTTTGTGTCTATCTTATGAATGTTAAAGCACATTCTAGCTGTTTGGTTCTGAAGTCTTCAGAACCTAGTAATTAGTTTCTTGGAGAACCACAGAAGACAATTTTACAGTATTTGAAGCATGCAATGATGAGATACTGTGGTCAGCGTCAAAAAGCAAGATCATTTTACAGAGAAGCGAGGACTATAGTACACATTCGCACTCCCTGCCACAGCATTGACTTGGGAAACAAACTTCACTTTGTAATTGATATTCATTCCCAAATTACTTTCATTTGGTAAAGTAGAGGACAGCAGGAAAATCATGAAGAACTTTGAAATGTACAGCTTTTACAAAAATTCCACAGAAAACCACACGTGCATGTGAAAAAATAAGCCATAAATCATGCATAATAACTTTGGGATTATCAGGGCCACCTGCCAGCAGTCTAAACTAACGGTGGAGTTAGAAAGAAAACTGCTCAGGCTGCCATCATTACCTGAACCTATGCACACAAAACTCTTGAAGCTATGCAGCAAAACATACATAACATACATCTTATAAAGACTATCCCAAAACAATTTTCTTCGAAATAGGGGATACTTATGGTTTAAATGGAATAAAAGATTGTCTCTAATAATCACTGCCCAGATAAGATAAATCAGTGAAAGTTGAAAAACACTATACGAACCATTAAAAAACCTCATGGTAGCACCAGGGAGGAGAACTGTAAGCTAATTTAAAACTGCCCCAGATTTCGTATATGAAACGTGATTTTAGCCTGACACAGCACCAAGATAGATGCCTGACAAGTATGTATTCATCTTATAACATAACTTGTGCATTTGTAAAGTGCAAATTCACCCTTGGATATCTTGGCGCTGAACAACAGATGTTTATTGTTACCCAACTCAATGGTACTAATTTTATCAACCTCAGATGGATGAAAGGGTGAGTGGACCCTTTGGGATTTGAACCTGTGACCCTGAGGTCGAACACAGGCCCCTGCAGTGGATGCATTAGTCAACTGAGCTACCAGACCCTGTGAAGAAGCTAGCATATAGAAGACAGGGAAAAGGCATACGTTTTGAGCGATTTGCTGGCTTTCAAATCATGGAAATGTAACCTTATCCAGCAACAGAAACGGAATGCAATCTTGGGTGTTTGGATACAATATTGGAAACAAAAAAATAGTGGAACAAAACATTGTGTCAAGAATATCGAGGACAAAAACATTGTGAAGGTAAGTTTCTATAGGCAAGCAAAGTTTTACTATATATAACTCCACATATATGTACCTTGACAATATAAATATCTTCAAGGAAGGCATATGTGGAGTTAAGGATAATAAATCTATTCTTACCTATTTGCAACTAGCTTCCCGATACTTTGGTTCTTGATATTTTGGCATGCTATTCTTTCTACATGAAATTTCTGTTTCTGATATTATCTCAGTGATTCCAATCTCAATGACAATAAGGTCTTATTATTACAAGTCCTGCTATCTTTTGTTTTGGTACTATAACACCCGGTAAATATAAAACCTCAGGCCGCAGTATTACCACTTGATTCTGAGTTGTACACCTCTGAAGAGAGGAGATACATGTTAAATTGGATTTTTAATAATGAGTGTAATGCATGGACAGTAAATCAATAACCGGTAAAATATAGAACAGTGTTGAACCTGGCTCTTTCTGCAGGGCAACTCCACACTTTTTGCCTTCCTCCCCTCCTTTTGCTGAATTCTTTTTTGTTGGCTTTAGGACTCTGGGAACTTTAACACTGCTAATCATTTTGCCTGGAAGTGAGAAGGACTGGACCTGCACCTCCGCACCACTTAAACCCAGGGTTGATCCAAGGGCTTGCCTGCTTGCTTCCTGTTGTACGTCTCAGGGCTATCAAAGACTTCATTCCACTCTTCAACCAGCACCTGGACTCTGCCATCTGAGAGTCTTGACCCCTAAGGGGTGCCAATCCAGACTTGGACTCTTGAAAGTGGGCCTAAAGTGGTGCAAGCTGCAAACCCCATGCAATTCTGTCATTGAGCTGAGCGGATCGGATGCATCTCCTTCAATGCTGATGCATTGCTACTGCAAGACTCGACAATGGTGCAATGCCTACATCAGGTCGCTTCGGCGATGATGGTTCTTCGATCTGTAAGGCTCAGAACCGACGCATTGCCTACATCTCCGGGATAGACAGCGACGCATCGCCTCCTTTGCTCCACGCGTCTTACTTTCATCGTCGACACAGCCACCAACCAAGGTACTGTTTTAGCGGGCCAAGGCGGGTTTCTGTATCCAACCTGCTCTCCATTGCAGTCTGCCTGAACTTACAGATTTGACCCAGTCCAGCACAACCAGATACTCCTGATTGGAACTGTATGCTTTTAAGCACTACATTTCATTTTAATCTTTGAAAAAATATAACTCCTGTTCTACTTATTATTTTTATGTCATTTCAGACTAGTTTTGTTAATTAAGCTTTATTGTTCTAACCAGGTGATTGTTGTATATAAAGGTAATGTCCATTCCTGGTGGTATCTTCATGTTTCTTTATTCAGGCAAGATGTTACATAGATAACCCCACCAGGAGCAGCCTTTATGCTGCTCAGCCCATATCCAGGTGACACTCACACACACAAACATTCCATTCACCAACATTCTCTCACACAGACACTCAGGCTGAGCAGCAGCAGTATAACACATCCTCCTTCTCCGCAACGGAAAAGAAGGAGATCAAAAGGCATAAAAAACATTGCAAGAATACATGAGATGCTAACTTACTAAAGCATAGCATGAAAAATTAAAGATGGAATCTTCATGCAAAGAAATTAATAAAAGAGGGGAAAACATAACACGTAACACAAGTACAAAGACTCATGCACACCATCCTCCTTTCTATCACACAACAACCCAAACACTCCCACACCACAGACTACAGACCAACCCAAGTACCTAGATTGTGAAATCTGTCCAGGCAAACACGAGAAGCACCAGAGGACAAACAACGAAAGTGTGGAAGGAAACTATCAGATGAGAAAAAAACCTGTATGCAGGTGTGGAAAATAACCACACAGAACACTGTAGCAAGCACAATAATAGGAGAATTTCCCACAACAGCTCAAGTTGAGGTGTGATGTGTGGAGGGGGCTTCACACAGAACCAAGGGAACACCCAACGCAACCCTGAAGTGCGAGGGAAAACCCCAAATCAAGCAAGGGAAACCTTGAAAACCAAGGGAGTAAAACACATGCAAGCAAGCAGTAACCTGGAAATCACGTAAATGCATATAAACTAAGCATACAGAACAAGTAAAGATAATTCTGATCACCAACATAACCTCCACCCAAACATAAAGTTGGGTTGTGATGTGTGGCAAGGGACTCCACACAGAACCAAAACATCAGTACAACAATGGGTGATTATACCAAACTAACCCATAACCACGTAACGTGGGAGAAAGCAATACCAGGAACAGAAGCACAAAACAATGCATGAAACAAATCATGAAAAATCCTGTAACCAATGGCATACTGGTAGCAAACTTAGCATAATGTGGATTAGCATGTACCATGAAAGGACCAAGCAGAAACTCCACCCAAACATAAATTTGGGTTGTGATGTGTGGCAAGGAAGTCCACAAGGAACCAAACATGCACAGAGCAAACCCTGACATGCAGGGGAAAAACGTAATGCAAACAAACATTTTAAGGTAAGTACAATCACATAGTAATGCGGACCACAAGTGAATACATTCACGCAACAAGTATATGTATAAAGCACAACATGAAAACGTTGGTACCATGCATAGAATCAGCACATACGAAGCACACTCAAACACTAGAGCTCTGAAGCTTAGGGAAAGATTAATCAGGCATACAGCATTAAAACATTTGAATATAAGAAAAAAAGCACTGGGAAGGTTGCAAAACTGAGCAAGGAAAAAAACCCCACCAGTGAGCGATCTCTCACCCGACATCTTCACAAAGAGTGAAACACTAGTTCCAAAGCTCCATTTAGATGTTGACTGTTGAATGCCAGTGTCTAATATTGTGTGAAAAATATTGGGGAAAAACATATACCATGTCCTTTACCTCACCCATGTCCTTTACCTCACCCAGTTGCCATAGAACCATAAAGGGAGCTCCAAAAGCAGCATAAATCTTCCCAAAGTCACGAACTTAAGCCGGAAGAAACACCACGACATTCTAAATCCAGAGGATGATGAGAATAAACTTAATTGAGCAAGTAATGCGGTTAGCAGGGTATGAACAGTAGCGCTGAATTGGGATGCAGGCACAAGCGGAAAGCATTGCAGAGACTTCTTCAACTCCAAAATGATTTCATAGAAGAGAACATCGTGGTTGGCAGAAACTGGTGATTGCTGTGAGAATCTGCCCTTACTGGAAACACTTTAACAAGGCAGCAAAACAGTGACACCTCTGTCAAAGCAGCAGGAGAAGGAGGAAACAAGACAGGCAGGCATCAGGACACAGGCAGCTCTTCCAGGTTACAGCAGGTAGGATGAAGGAAACTGCAGTAGAAACTGGCACCTTTGGGTTGTGGGCGACAGGTGTTAAGGTCACTGGTGGGGCTCAGCAGTGTCAGCTTTTCTTTAAATACATAGTTTTAAGTTCTTTTACCTTGAAGTTTTTCACAGTTCATAGTTTCAGTCCGCAGAAGTTCCACACGCATGTCCTTTTCCTTAAAATTGTCACCAAAATATGTTGTAAATAAAGGTAAATTCCATTCCAGGTGGTATCTTCATGTTTCTTTATTCAGTCAAGATGTTACATAGAGAACCCCACCAGGAGCAGCCTTAATGTTGCTCAGCCCATCTCCAACTGACACTCACACACACAAACATTCCATTCACCAACATTCTCTCACACAGACACTCAGGCTGAGCAGAAGCAGTATAACAGTGTTGCATCTTTTTGTGTGGTGTTTACACTACTTTAGTGTTTTAAGAGTTGCACAAATACTTTACAAATTTCCTCTTAAGTTAAGCCTGACTGCTCTGTGCCAAGCTACCAGAGGGTGAGCGTAGATTAATTGAGGATGTGTATCTGACTTACCCGGACTAGGATTGCAGTTCCTGCTTGGACAGGGTGTATACTTCTTCCAACCAGAAACCCAATTTCTAACAACCAGTACCTTTGCAAATGCTGGTCCTCATGCATTCTTCTTGAGAGCCTACTCTGTGTCTTTGGCTCGGCACGTGGTCTTGCAATAGTCACATTTTGACTTCTGATAAAAACTGGGCAATTACAGCGTTTGTTTAAACAATTGCTTTTATAATAGGTGTTCTACCTGGTTGTTTTGCGTGCTGTGCAATTTCAAATGCAGGACTCTTTATGTATATTTATCCATTAAAGACGTTTAGCAGAGCATTAACTTAGACAAAACTGAACATTAAATTCCAAATGAATAACTAGATTGCCCAAAAATTACAGTTTGATCTATAAAGAAAATGCCAAACATTACAATGAAAGGTAGTTTATATGGAAAAGCACCTCAAGGTCTAATGAGGTACCCTAGCATAGATCCGACTTTTAGCCCACACTAGTATAAGTCTGATAATGCCTTGTATCGCAAGAGCAGCGACAGATCAGCAGCACCGTGTGGCGTGTGGCGTGCGGCGTACGGAACGGAGCAGAGCAGAGCAGAGCCGCTCGAACCCGAACGGAGGTGTTTGGAGGAGCGTTCGGAGGAGCGGAGCGGGGGAGAGGTTAATACTGTGTAGGTGCTGCTAGTGCTGGTGGTGCCGGATAGCGGGAGATTGCGGGGTAAGTCGGTCCGCAGTTCGCGGAGAAGCAGCGGGGGCGAGTTGTGTCGTGCAGCTACCCCCTGCCCGCTTTCGTCATGCTTTCGTCCATCTCCCACCCCCTATCCCCCACCTCGCACCCTAAGAGCACCTGGAAGCACCTCATGAGTAGTTGGCCGGTTCCGACGCCGAACTCCAAGCAACAGACCAATAGAGAAGGAGTCTGCTGTGTGATGTGGTGAACTGTGGTGAACTGTCTTAAGCCGCGCAACTGCCTCTTGCCCCTTTGACACTTTGATGTGGTGAACTGTCTTAAGCCGCGCAACTGCTGCCGCCTTGCCGTTTGCCACTTTGACACTTTGCCACTTTTACACTTTGACATCTTGCCAATGCTTGCTCTGTCAAGTGGAAAGATAGAGTCTCGTGAGAGGAGGAGAGCGGAGGAAGCGCAGATTTCATTGATTGCGGAGCCGCTGAGTTGCACAGTGGGGGAAGACGGAACAAAAGGAAGGAGACGCACGGTTAGGCTCAGTGTGAACGGTAGTACTGGGACCTTTGAGTGCGGACCATGCGGACCATGATAACAACACATTTACGGAATTAAGGAATTAAGGATAGAAGGGGTGAAGGAGAAAAGGTGAAAAGGAGAGGCGAGGTTGAAAAAAAAAAAACTCTGTCTACCCCTGTTTTGCCCCCTGCCCCTTCTTCGCCTTTTTAGCCTTGTTAGTCTTTTCTTTTTTTTTTTCAATAAATTGTCATTGAGACGGCAGAGGATGAGGTCCAGCTGACAGCGTGGGGCCCTGCCAAAGCCAATACAAAGACAGACGACTGAGGAGACCATAGTTGCTTCACCTCAACTGGAGATGCGCAATGAAAACAAGGAAAAAGTGGAAAACAGCAGTGGCAGCGCTGCCTTAGAGGGTCATATGTGTCAGCCAGCCGATGAAGTGGCTTTATCTACAACTTTTGGCCAGGACTGCATGAAGTCGCCATATTCAGCGCAGCCGTCTATAAAGAGCTTATTTTTTAAGTACCATCAAAGACAGTCTGACAAACATAAAATAAATATTATTGAAAACAAAGAGTTTAGTGGGACTGCTAGTGATTGTGCATTAGCCTCTCTTTTACCGTCCCCTATATGTGGAAAAGGAGAAAAGAGTGGTTATTCCTGTGATTTGATTCAGTATAAATTGTCTGACAAATTGAATGTTGTAACAGGTGGCCAGGATAGGAGTGAAATTGATGATAAGGCTGAAGAGGAGAATGTGTTGTCATCCTCGCACCCGCCATTACCAGTAGTTGGGCAGTTACGGACTCAGGCGCAAATCCACGCTTGTGTCCCTATTGCCCATCAGGCAGAGTTACAGCTGGATGATGATTCTCAGATTACCAGCCAGAAGGTGCGTTATAAAACACCAGTCAGGTGTAGTAAAGGGTCGGGTGTAGTGTGTGATATGTCTTCCTGTACGGCGCAGAATGTAAGTGAAGATGTTATTGTGTTAGATTTTGGAGTTGGAAAGCCAAACCACAAGGATGAGTTTAGTGAGCCGATATTAGTTTCAGAGGACTCGCTTCCTAGTCCAAATAGCCGACTTTATAAAAGTGGTAATGCCAGTTTATTTAACCTGGACCAGTCAAGTATAATCACGGAGAATAGTTTTACCATCAATAAATCATTATTGGTTCCAGGTGTGGGCAGTACTGAGTAGATTATTAATACAAATGACCAATGCAGTTTAGACTTAAACGGTCAGTTTAACCCAGCTGATATATCTTTATTAACTAAACTTGAGGGGAATTTTCAGGCTAGATCAGGTGATCTAGAAAATAGTGTTGTTAGTCCTGAGCGGGGTTTATGGGATTGTCTCTTACACACTATGGACTCAATCACTAATGCTTTCAATTTTCATTCAGATAAGTTAGATGTTCAGGTAGATATTTTAAATACACTAGCATCTCATGTAGTGGGTATTGATACAACATTTTTGCAATTAACTAACTTGATTACTAAGGTGCAAGCTGACAAAGAGAGCCCGCTAATAACCTGTACCTGTGCACAATTGATTGATAAAATCTCGGACCTACCATCAATAGTAAGTTCAATGATGGTGCATGAAGTAAAATTGCTGTCGGGCAGAAAAGTGCAAGGTAATGAAGAAATTAGCAACCTAACTGAAAAAAAGGACAATTCAGGTAGTATGGCTAGACCTGGGTTATAAATGCAAGATAAACGGCCATATTACAAAAAGATGCGTATAGTAGAAACAGTATAAGCAGTATAGTTAATGATAGCAATGCCCAACCTGCAAATGATGAAAACAAATTGCAGGTTACAGAGGCTCCTCTACCTAACCCTGAACGTAATATAAACAAAGTCTGTATGGTAATAAGAGATGCAATTAGTGATTATACAGTGCCAATTCAAAAGTCAAGCAGTTTGAAAAAAACTTGCCCCAATCAAACCCAGGGAATAAGTGTTCTTTCAAAATCAGTGATTCTTTCTAAACGGGCAAAAAAAAGGTTAAGGAAGACACATAATAAGAAAATGCATGACTTACAATCGCCTAGTAAGAAAGTTGTTGATAATCTTAAAACTTCTGAGGAAACCGAAACTGAAATTAAACCATATTTTCCGATTTTTGGTCCTAATAAAGATTCAGGACCTAACTCAAAGGAAAATCAAATAAAGGAGTGTGTTAACAAGTTTGGGCAGGATGAGTCTAAGTTGAGCTTAGGGCCCATAGTTCTCAAAAAAGTTGGGGGAAGATGTATCGGAACAACTTACAAGTGAAAGGGCTGTTGTTCAAGGTGAGCAATTAAGTCTCAATCAGAAAACGGTAGATCTTATTAATCCCCTAGGTAGTAGTAGAAATGATCAGGGGTATGAATTATGTTTGAAGTCCAGAAATGAATCAGCCACCCAACAAGGAGACCAAAATACTATTAACCAGAAAACTGTAAATCTCATTAAGCAGCAAGGTTGTAATAGGAACGATCAGGTGGTGCGCTCATGTACTCAAGACCAAAAAACAAAGGAAGTTAATGAAGTTAATCACTTGACAGTTTCTGTTCTGGCGCCCTCTAGTGGGAATAGGTATCCAACTGTTCTTGGAGATAAGGAGGATATAGAGTCTTCAAACTTGCTGTCTGATAAGAGGAAAGTAGTCTTCTGTCCCCAATATATAACGAGAGGCTCCTATGATATATTGAATCGTGGAAACATCTTGAAACTGTTACATGCAATTTCAGATCTTAAAGATGTGGTATCGGATGTTCTGGAAGCTGTAGATTTTCAGAAAGACGGTGATAACACCTACAGGGAGATAACAATTACAACATGGTCAAATATTGAAATTGTTGATAAAATAATGGCTAATGGCACAATATTTGAGAAATCGGGTATCAAAGTTTGGAGACTTCAAGGACCGTATTATCCAATGTTGCTGATTCCAATAAAGTCACCTGACAGAATGATTCCAAAAAAGGATGATAAAAAAATAGTTATGGCAGCACAGGTTAGAGTGTTGAAAGGTGCTTCAGGTCCATCTACGGAGTAAAATTTGTCATGCGGTATTAAGATCAGAATCAGTCAGTCTGGTTTACGATCATGTGAGGAGTTAAAGAAAGTTCCAGAACCAGTAGATGATTGGAGTTGGCTTCCGGGAATATTAACAAATGCAAATTCTGGGAAGAACGATTGATGCCGACCATCTTTTGAAAAAGCATCAAATCCCTTTAAACTCTGTTCCTGGAATACTAATGGACTCAAATCATTAATTGAGGACCCAAATGTAATAGATTTCTTGAAAACTTTTAATATATTAATTTTTCAAGAAACCTGGAATATGTGTAGTGAACCCTTCAATGGTTATTTTGAATATTCGACTGTGGCAACTTGTGAAGCTTATACGGGTCGTCCATGTGGGGATCTTTCTATATATGTCTCTCTGAGTCTTAAAGTGGAACATTTAGAAATTGACCTCCAGGTAAAATGGCTGCAGTGTATTAAATTAATAGCCGGTCATTCGATTATTTTTTTTAATGTTTATTTGAGTTCCAAAAAAAAGGTTAGATCCACACAAATTACTCAATTATGGGGAATGGTGAAAATTTTATATTTTGATCATCTAGATTCAGTATTTATTATTTCAGGCGATTTTAACATGCATCTTGTTGCTTTTAAAAAGCGGACAATCGATCTCAAATGTTTAGCTCAATGGACAGACTGTGAGTTCAGGAAATACAATTTAAAGATTATGCATGATTTTGATAATATCCTGACTTTTAATAAAGTAGATAGTTCCTCCGTAATAGATTATAATGTAATGTAATGTCTGAAAAATTATATAATTTAGTAAGAAGTTATCAGATAGTCCCGAGGATTGAGAGTGAACACAATCGTCAAGTGGTTTTATTTGACCTAGCATTTGATTATCTGCCTGAAACTAGAATATTGAATACAGCTCCTAACCCTTTTAACTTTAAAAGGTTGATATGGAATGATAAAACGGAGAAAAATATTCTGGGAATTCTTTCCCTTTTAATACAAGATGTGCAGGCTGCAAATGGTGAAGGGAAATCCATGGTTGCTTTATGGTCACATCTATGTGACGAATCGCTGGTTCAATTTAATCAGAAGCCCTCTAGGGGTATAACATTGAATCCTAAGAATCCAGGGTGGTATTCGTATCGCTTATTATACCTTAAAAGAGGGCTTAATAAAGCAATAAGATCACTGCATAGGAAAACAAATGGGCTATCGTCTTTTACTACATCTCTTAAAATTAAAGAATTAAAACAGGGATATAAGAAGGAAATTTGGAAAGCAAAGCAAGCTTATTATGAAGCGACATGGGCTAAGATACACTATGCTTGTGAATCCAAAGATCTGCGGTTATTTTGGAGCATTATTAATAACCTTGAGAATGGTAATAATAGAAGCAATAGTACTAATGTAGACAAATCAAGTTGGGTACATTTTTTTATTTTGAAGACTGTTACACAAAGACCTCAGTATGACAACGGTAATAGTAATAGCCCTAACTGCATGTGTGAGACAATAAATGGAGGGAGGCATGTTCATACTCATCACCTCCAAAGTAGTGTGGATATTGACCCTTGGTCGCTCGATAAAGTAAAAAAAGTGATAAATAAGATTAGAACTAATGGGGCGCCAGGCCCTAATGGAATTCCGAATGCCATATTTAAAGCTAAATTAAGGAATTGGCCAAAGCTATTAACGCTCCTGTTTAATGATGTACTTAAATCAGGCATTATCCCGTTATCATGGCATGGAAGTATCATTCAACCAATATATGAAAGTGGCCCCGAGGATAATCCGGCAAATATCGCTTAATTACACTCACAGATGTAGATGCTAAAATTTTTGCCAGTTGCCTGCTGGATGAGTTGGAGTTATGGGCTATAAAAGAGGAGTTGATTCCGAACTTTCAAACTGGCTTTGGAAAGGGTGAATCAACTCATACTAATTTGATTTTATTAACATTATTAGCCGAAAGAGACAAAATTAGGAGACAAAGATTGTACGTGTGCTTCATTGATTTAAAAGTCGCTTTAAAAATGATTAAACTACTACACTCCGACACCTGGGTATAGATCAAAATTGGGGATGCTAGACGTACGACCCGTCGTCTGGCAACTATTGTCGGATTGAAACAAGGTTGTGTTTTGGCTCCTTGCCTTTTTAATCTTTTTATGGCTGATCTCCCAGCCCATTTTAAAAATGTTAATGCGCATTCACTTTCGGTATACGGTAGGGAGATTATGGGGCAGATTTATGTTAACTGGCGCATCCCCAGGGATGCGCCAGTTAACATGCGCCACAGTGCGCCACAGCTCCGCCACCCATGGTGCGCCGCATTTATGATGCGGCGCACCATGGGGCAAAAACGGCACAGATGCGTGACGCATCTGTGCCGTAAAGGTGACGCATTGCTGGAGTTGCGTCGCAAGCGCGACGCAGCTCCAGCAAGGCTCGGGGGTGCCCCATCTCCACAATGCTGCGTCAAGACCTACGCCTGCTTGAAGCAGGCGCAGGCTTTTGACGCAGCATTGGCCTGAAAGTGACTGAGTGAAATCTTATAGATTTCACTCAGCCACTTTTGCGAGGCGCACCTGCCCCGGAACGCCCACCCTGCGCCGGAACGCCCACAAGCGGCGCAGGGCTTTACAACGTGACGCATCTGCCTAGATGCGTCACGTTGTAAATCGTTCGTAGGGATGCGCCACGTTTACGCCGCCTTGCGTGACGCAACAGCGGCGTAAACGTGGCGCAAGTGCCTCATAAATCTGCCCCTAAATATCTGCAATATGCAGACAATACCATTTTAATGAGCCAAACGGTTATATGGTTAAAAAGATTAATTGATTCTTTTAACTCTTATGTTACACAAAATGGGTTAACAATCAATATAAAAAAGACAAAAATAATGACAATGGGAAAAGCCAAACCAAGAATAAAAGAATGGAATATTAACGGCCTGGTTATTGAAAATATTAAATCATATAAATATTTGGGAATAACATTTGATGACGGAATGACATTTAGGCAGCATTATAATAACTTTGAAGCTAGGAGGTCCTCTCTCGCATTTGCCTTTAGAATATTGAGGGATAAACTATCATGCCCTAATTATGAACATCTAATCAGGGTGATGAGAGCAAAGTTAATTCCATCTTTGGACGATTGCTCCATCATCTTTTGTGGCAAAGATGCGAAACTGCTCGACGACATAGAAATGAGGACATATAAATCGTTTTTTAGGATCCCTAGATACATTAGTCGTGCCAATATAAGACTAGAATTCGGTTTAAAGAACCAGTTATTGGCCCGTCAATCTACATTTTTAAAGTCCTTCTTATCCTTAGTTCGAGCAGAGGATGGATCATTAGCAAAGCTGTGCTGGCTCAAAATTTCAAAAGGTGAATACTCGAGGAATTGGCAGCTTTATTTAAATGAATGTCTATGTAATTTTGAATGTTCAAAATTAGAAGATGTAATGATGAGTAAAATAGTTTTAAAGAAAGTAATTAATCAAACGGCTGCATTACTGTCTACTATAGCGGATAAGGAGGACCTAAGGAAAAAAAATCACTTCTGGTCAATAGCCAACTCTTTTGGTAGGCTGTCACCCCAACCTTATCTGTCATATCACCTAAGACCTTTGATCAAGAATACATTTATGCACCTAAGGTTTGGGAGATATCCGACTAAAGACGGAACTCCAAAATGGGAGAACAAATGGCCAACGAGTATATGCAGGCTCTGTGGGCTGAGTCATGTAACCTTAGTGTGTATTGTAACTCTATGCCCAATCCTGGCAGAGGCGCGGAAGTCTATCATCAAACCGATTCTTAACGAATTGGGAGTTAGAACATGTAGGAATGCAATTATTGCCTGTTTAAGAGGGGGTGAATTAAACTTATTCATCTCTTTGTTCAGTTTATCACCATTGCGGAAAGGAAATTCCATAAATTAGTCATTTTAAGTAAATGAATTCTCGTGGTAAATTAACTTAGATAAAACTGGTTTGGCTATAAGGTTCTTAAAAGTTTTAAGGGAGACTGTTTTTAGGTAATTTATAATTGTACAGTATTGAGTATTAACCTATAATTGTGGATTCTATTTTAAGGTATTGCTCACGTCACTTTATTTCTCTTGTTAGAAGTTTATTCTTTTTGCACAGAATGCATTATGCACTTTGTTCCAGATGCATAGTTATAGGTTGTATGAAGAATAATGTGATACTAGCTTAGGGTGTCAGTAGCACTATCACTCTAAGGAGTCTGTAAACAATTCTTGGAGACAAAACCACATCCGATATTAGCTGTTTATTGCTTTCTGTTTTTGGCTGCAAATTGTTAACGCCTAACTGTTGAAATTATAATAGTTGTTGCTAGCAGATACAAACTCAGTTCTGATGGTGTATCATATTAATTGCTGCTAGCAAAAGGCACCTTAGTTTGGATGCCGTAGATATAATGTTCTTTATTTCTTTGCTGTGGAATGTTTTAATCAAATTGTCTGAATTGTCAGCAAAACTGTCTTGGATATTGAATGCACATTGGACTTTACTTGGTTTGTGAACTGTTAATGGCTAATTGTTGCAACTATCATACTTGTGGCAAGCATAAGTCACTTTAGCTCTGTTGTTGTAAGTATAATATCTGCAAAACTATACTTGGCACTGAATGCACATTGCACTTTGTTTTTGCCTGTGAATTGATAATGGCAAATGACTGCAATTATAGTACCTGCTGCTAACACAAGTCACTTTAGTTTGATGTTGCAAGTAAAGTATTTGCTGCTAGCATAAGGCACCTTACTAAGCATAGTGTACTTTATTTATTTATTTGTTATTATTTTTTTTGTTGCTAAAATTGTCAATAATTATCTCATGATTGGTGGATCTTTTTGAGGTTGTTAAAAGTGTTTGTGTATATCTGTTTGATTTCTTTTCCTTCCTGTTTGTAATGATTTTAATTAATCAACAAATAAACTTACTTACTAAGTCTGATAATGCTATAGATAAATCTCCTCTAGGAACATGCTTTGATAGGAGAAACCAGCGCACTGCTAACTTCAAGTTCAATCTGCTTTGCTTTTGCTATCAATTGCAAGCATGCATTCTTTTTGATGATCCTTTTTAACAGGATTATTGTCTTCCAGTACACTATATATAGCTTTAATGCTCTAATGATTAAAAGCTACTGTTTGCATGCATTAGCACAGCAAATAAAACCATGGTCCTGATTCCAAGTTGTTTGGAATTTTTGGACCCCTGTGCAGATCCTGCCCACTCAGGAATCGGAGTTCTGATTTGTATAGTATTTTCTGCACCTGATAAACACCTCTCGCTTTGTTAAGCACTAGCAGGTCAAACCTTTTGGTAAACAAAACAGGAAGTACCGTGATATGCGGATTTTGATGCAGTAAGCCCAAAGTTCCACCTTTTACTCTCCCCCCAAACATTTGAATAGGTGCTATTTATCACAATCAATAAATTCTGAATTCTGTTGTGTTGGATTTTAATGGGTGCGATAAGTAAGATGTACTCCTCCAACATACTCAAAATAAGAACCCTTGTATAAAAGCACACCATAACGAATTCAGCTTTACCAATGCACTGACATTCAAACCAGAGAGCTTGTTTTCAACTATGACTTCACAGAACCTGCCTATGATAAACCACAGAACTGGTTCAAGACATGCTGGAGTCAACCATGACCTTACATCTCACAAACCTTGCTTTGTATCATTAAAATACACTTCTTACAGTTTCAGTGTGCAGCAAGGTTCTTGAGTTTCTGCAGTTCTGCAGTACTATTTGGAGTTTGAAGACCTGTGCATAGCATGATTATTCTCAATACTTGATGCCATCTTGAGTCAGACACAAGTGCTTGAAGGTTCTTTCACAAAGAGGCAGTACGCAAGCCAAGGCTCCATGAGACATGTACAAGTCCTTGAAGATCCATACAGAAAGGAGCAGCGGTTACTGGTTGCCCCTTAGGTTAGGCACAAGCCCATGCTGTACAAGGTTGCAGTGCTGTACTCTGTTACTGAAGATTCCATGAGCATCCCTAAGAACATGTCTCCATCTCAGGTTTCTTAGAGAATTATGATCAGAGCAAACCTCGATGAAAGGTTTCTTTTAAAATTGAAAAGAAACTATGGGAAAAAACTAAACTTGAGTAAGGCCAATCAGAGAGAGAAAGCAGCTTCAACTCATACATTTGCGAGTGTAATGATTTAGGCTTCTTTTCATTGATTGAAGTAAGTATGCCAACGCTGAGGGATGATAGTGCTATTGGGGTTTTGAGTGTAATGCCTGTATTTTAGAGGAAGCAGGTGAAGACACCCTAATAAGTATGTAAACTATGTGTTGGTGGTATATAGAAAGTGGTTTTAATTTGTGCATCAAACAGCTCTTTATCAGTTTGAAGTTGTGGTGAGCTCATAAAAATTTAAATGATAGGTCCCTTGTTCTTTGAAGAGATTGCACTTTGCCAAAAAAAGTCTACTGTGTTGGCCAGACACACATCCATACAAAATGATGTATGATATATGTATATATATGTATGTAAGTGTATATAGATATATGTATGTGTGTGTGTGTAATATATATATATATATATATATATATATATATATATATATATATATATATATATATATATATATATATATATATATATATATATTCACTGAAAAAACCAAAGGTTTCAGCCACGTTATAGTTAAAAATTAGCATTTAAAAAACCTTAGAAATTAATTGAAAAAAACATAGGTTTCATCCATGTTATAGTTAAAAATTAGCATTTAAAAAACCTTAGAAATTCACTAAAAAAACATAGGTTTCACACACGTTATAGTTAGGAATTAGCATTTAAAAAACCTTAGAAATTCACTGAAAAAAACCATAGGTTTCACACATGTTATAGTTAGCTGGACATTTCACTCATACAAAACCATTGAAATTCCCCTGTTATAGTTAATTCAGTTAACTATAACTCGCGCGCCCGCAATGCACTGCTGTTGATGTCACATATTACATCACTCATGACATGGTCAGTGACATCACTCATGATATCACTGATGACATCTCAAATGACATCACTGATGACATCACTGATGACATCATCCAGTGAATGTGTGTCTTTCTGAAAAATAAATATGTTTATATATGTATATTTAAAGGTCGATGGAAGAAAAAATGTGTAAATAAGTGTCTAAATGGATGTTTTTTTTGTAAAAATGATTGTATAACTGACTTATTAAGTGTATCTTAGTGAATACATGTATTAGCGAGTAATGTTTAAATATAAAAATATCTGGATCAGTGTCTCACTTTGTGCATAAGTGGCTGCATGGGTTGGTGACTAGCTACATGAGTGTTGATATGGGTTATTAGTTGGTTTTTAGAGTATCAGTAAGAGTGTCTGTATAGTTTGGTGAGGGGTATTACTTACCGCATAGATGCATGAATGGGTGACTCACTGTTTGTATGCGTTTTGAAGACAGCATGTGTGCAGGACTGTATGGGTGGATGAGTGTGTGTATGGGTGTGTTAGTGAGTGAATCACTGTCTCAATAATATCTTTATGAGTAACTACATATGTGTTAAGCTAATATATGTGAGTATTGATGTATATAAGTGAGTATATGTAAGAGCGAGAGATTGTAGGAGTTCCTGTATAAATAAGTATGTGTTTCTATAAGTGATTGTTTAAGAGATTAGGTATGTGTACGATTCTGTAGAAGTAAGTGTAGTGGTGGGTGTATAGCTGTATATGCAAGTAAATGGATGTTTGATAGTTTATTTGCATGTGTGAGTTTGTGTGTGAGTAACTCTATAGATGAGTGTCCGTGTGTAATAAGATATATAGGTGTATGAGTACATATGATGAGTGAGTACATGTATGAGTGCCTTTATAGAACTGTTATTGAATGACTGGATGTGTATGTAGATTTTGGAATTACTGAATAGGTTGGTCTAACTGGAATTGGTATCTCCATTTTTTGGAAAATTTTAGTTTCTATTTTTGAATGTGTGTATCAAGGGTTATATTAGGCTGAGAGGAGGTCTGCCACTCTTTCACAAGGATGATGTCATCAGTGATGTCATCAGTGATGTCATTTGAGATGTCATCAGTGATGTCATGAGTGATGTCACTGACCATGTCATGAGTGATGTAATATGTGACGTCATCAGCAGTGCATTGCGGGCGCGCGACTTATAGTTAGCTGAATTAACTATAACAGGGGAATTTCAATGATTTTGTATGAGTGAAATGTCCAGCTAACTATAACATGTGTGAAACCTATGGTTTTTTTCAGTGAATTTCTAAGGTTTTTTAAATGCTAATTTTTAACTATAACATGGCTGAAACCTATGGTTTTTTCAGTGAATTTCTAAGGTTTTTTAAATGCTAATTTTTAACTATAACGTGGCTGAAACCTATGGTTTTTTCAGTGAATTTCAAAGGTTTTGTAAATGATCATTTTTAAATGTATTAATTGTTATTTTTTTATACTGATTTACTACATTATTTTAAACTATTTATTTTTAGATATTTTATTTTTTAAATTACATTACACATTTTTAATATAAATTGGAAACAAATGTTTTTAAAATTATTGAAATTGTAATATTTTTTTTATTTAATATTTTTTTAATTTATATATATTTTATATAGCAGGCAATGATATCCTATGGAAGGAAATTCAAGTTACTGGTAAGTACAGTTAAATTTACTTTTCAGGAATAGTAGTGAGCTAGATTGGGGATTTAATTCCTCTTCAATCCTGAGGTACCCTGTGAGCCAACTATCCCACCAGGTACCTCTAGTATGCGCCAGGCAGCTGTGTTGCAGAGAGTCGTTCAAAGGGCACGCCCCCTTTTTACAACACTCTGCAATACAGCTCCGTGGTGCTTACTGGAGATACCTGTTGGACTAGTTTCCCCTAGGGGACCTCTGGATTGAACAGGATTTCATTCCTCAACTTAAAACGCGCCTCAGGGCATGTTTGCACTCACATCACCTCAAGCCCCGCCCCCTACCTTCACCAATGTGCTAACGCGCCCTGTAGAGTGTTCTAAGTTGGGAGATTAAGTCCCCTTGCATACTGGGGGTCCCTGGGGGCCAACTAGCCCACTGGGAACCCACAGTATGCGCCAGGAGGCTGCGTTGCAGAGACGTGTAAAGAGGCCACGCCCCTTTTTACTTCTCTCTGCAACGCAGCCCCCGGGCGCGTTTGCAGAGGGGGAACTAATTCCCATTGCATACTGGGGGTCCATGGGGGCCAACTAGCCCACCAGGAACCTCCAGCATGCACCAGGGGGCTGCATTGCAGAGAGGTGTAATGAGGCCACCCTCCTTTCTACACCTCTCTGCAACGCAGCCCCCTGGCACGTTTGCAGAGGGGAAACCAATTCCCCTTGCATACTGTGGGTCCATGGGGGCCAACTAGCCCACCTGGAACCTACAGTATGTGCCAGGGGGCTGCGTTGCTTTGCCCCGAGGGGTGGTGGTCCCCGGGCCAGTGTGGGGGGGATTGGGCCCCCCACACTTCTTTTTCACTATGCCCCCGGGATTTGGTCCCCTGGGGGGTAATTTGAAAAAAAGCAGACCGGGTTTTTAAACAAAAAATTGGGTTCCTTGGCGGTCCTTGTAAGACCACCTGAGCAGGCCCAGGGGGTCAAGGTGTTTCTACCCTGCTCCCTTTTTGCGTTCTACATTTTTGTTTTGCTGCTTTCTTGTGCCTCGGTCTACCGAGCACAAGATGGCTGCCAACACTTCCTGGTTTGGAGTGTTCACAGACAATGAGCATGCAGCTCGTACTCGGAAAGGTACGCGTACGGTACTCGTTCGGCACTCGTACTGTACACGTACCCCGCGATTTCTGTAAAAAAAAATTGGGGGGCCTTGAGGGTCCTTGTGGGACCCCCTGAGCAGGCCTAGGGGGTCAGGGTAATTCTGCCCTGCCCCCTTTTTGCATTCTACACGTTTGTTTTTCTGCTTTCTTGTGCCTCGGTCTACCGAGCACAAGGTGGCTGCCAACACTTTCTGGTTTGGAGTGTTCACAGCCAATGAGCATGCAGCTCGTACTCGGAAAGGTACGGGTAAGGTACTCGTACGGTACGGGACCCACTGAGCAGGCCTAGGGTTCAGGGTGTTTCTACCCTACCCCCTTTTTGCGTTCTACACGTTTGTTTTTCTGCTTTCTTGTGCCTCAGTCTACCGAGACACAAGATGGCTGCCAACACTTTCTGGTTTTGAGTGTTGACAGACAATTGACAGCCAATTAGCATTCAGCTCATGCTCGGGAAGGTACAGAGTACAGTAAGCTTACAGTAAGCTTACCGTAACACCTCCAATATATATCTATGATTTTACTTTTGATTTACTCAGGAACTATTGAACGGATTTACACCATTTAACAAAAAGGCCCATCTGCGAACAGAACTCTACCTTTTTGCCAAGTTTGGTGTAATTCCTTTCAGCCATTCGGGCTGTAGCCCCGGCTAAAGGTCCTATGGGAAATTGCATGGGGAAAACACGTTTTGGGAACCCCCTTTTTTCTCGGTCCCCGCTTCACGAATCACCCCCAAACTTCCAGGAAGGAGCGGAGCGGAGCAGGCCATCTTCTTGGAGAAATTCTCGAACATTCGTCCACCGGTGCCAAAGTTATTCCAAATAGAATCTTGCGGATTTCCTATGGAAACTAGGTTTTAACTTTAACTACCTACTGGCGACCGCCAGTAGGTAATATATATATATATATATAACGGGAACCGTCTTTCCAAATCTTCCTCCCACGGAAAGAAAACAACGCAGATTAAGCCCAATAATTTGTGCAAAGCTTAGTGCTTTATTGTGCAATCTTTCAGCCAGCCATCCGCCATGACGCGTTTCGCCTCTAAACCGAGGCTTGATCACATGACGTGTCAGAGAAACAAAAGAGGGTATTTATGTTAACAAAAAGTGCGCGAAAGGCTGGGCCTCCATAGTCTTAAAGTGAACATAGCATCATTATACATTTGTGTATCTGGAAGTTCAATCAGAAAACATAGAGGACATGGTGTCCATTTCATTGAGTCACATCAGGGGTTAACAAAATTAATATATTTCATATCATATATACATATATACATTTCAAGTATCTACAAATAAATATAAATATCAAAAATATAATTTTATTATATACATCAATACATCTAATATTGTATATGTATACCCTATAATGCAATATCTTATTTTCTGGTGTTGCTAGAAATAGAAACACTGAATCCTTCCGATACGATCTAAATTGATACTAATATTAACTCTATCATTTCATAAGGCTCGAGTGAGCCCATGACCTACCCCGGAAGCTATCACCAATTCTCCATACATCTGTTGTATACCCTCACTGGGTGCTGTAAATTAATCCTACAATAAGTGAAAAAAAGTGCTTGTGTAGAAAAAGTTGTGCATTTTTTTATTTTACAGTATATAGGAAGTTTTTTGTCCGGAAATCTCATATTCAATCAGATATTAACTTATCTGAAACAGGTCTTTCTCTTATTAAATTGTGGTCTGTCTCATATGCCTGCTTCAGAGCGGATCAGAGGTATCTGCATGCTGTGAACATGTAAAAGCTATACTAGATTAAATGGAATTCTGGCAGCTAATCAAGAAATAAAGATGTTAAACCTATCATCAATCCTGTTTTAAACATGTGTGTAGAACCTCGCGATCATCGAGTCCACCTGGGCTCTTACAATTAAGCTCCTGAATATATCTCGTCTCTAAGAGACGCAATTTCCCCTCTCTGTCCCCTCCCCGTTTCAACAGTAGTACAGTGTCAATTAAGAAGTATTGGAGCATGGCGGGGTCACTATTGTGTAAGGACTCAAAGTGTCGCGCTACCGGATAGGATTGATCCCTGCCTGTAATTGCCCTAATATGTTGCAGTATTCGCTTGTGGGCGGGCGGCCGTGTGCTGCCCACATAGCTTAGCCCACACGGACACTGCAACACATAGATGACATATTCGGTTTTACAGGTCAGTCGTTTAGTTATAGGTATTGGGTTATCTTTGAAGGGACTCACATAATGTGCTTTATTTACACCAAAGCGACAAGCCTTACAAGACATCCATCTGCTGAAGCCCTTACTCAGGGCCTTCCATGTTCCAGAGAGTGCAGTGTCCAAGCTATTACTAACTAAGGCATCTGCCATAGTTGGTGATCTTCGAAAGGTAATCTCGCGTCTAGCAGAGACATCCCCTCCGATTACTGGATCCCCTCTCACTAGGTTCCAGTTCCTTGAGAATATCTTTCTGATTTCTGAATGTTGCTGACTGTATGGGACTATAATCCTTGATGTGATATGGCCGCTTTCAGGGTTTACTGCATTTACTCTAGCTTTGGGGATGAGGGCCTCTTCTCTAGTGCTTGCTCTAGTGCGATGTCTAGCTCTGTCTATGGTTTCCTCCTTATACCCCTCTCCAATAAGCGTTGCTTGCTTGCTTTTTGCGCTTTAATGCAGTCCTGATCTGAGCTACATATCCGTCTCAGTCTAAGCATCTCCCCGTAGGGAATGCTATTGATGAGATGGCGTGGATGTTGACTCGTAGCATGCAGCAGTGTATTCCCCGCTGTCGTCTTCCTATGTAATCTAGTCCCTACTTCGTGCTCCTTGACAATGACTTCTACGTCTAAGAAATTTACAGATTCCTCATGTATTTGTGATGTAAACTGCAGATTGAAAGTGTTTACATTCAAAGTTTTCACAAATTCCTCAGCACTAAGGGCCAGATGTAGGTAAATCCATTTTACCGATTTTTAAATACCGAATTTTACAGATTTTTACCGAATCGGTATTTAAAAATCGGAAAATGATATGTAGGTAAAAAATCGGAAAAATTTACCGATTCGGTAAAAGTCGGTAACGGATGATCTGTATTTACCGATCGGTATTACCGATCGGTATGTACCGATCGGCATTTACCGATCGGCATATCCAATGCTTTCCTATGGGCCTTTTGGCCCATAGGAATGCATTGGAAATACCTATCTGTAATACCGATCGGCAAATACCGATCGGTAATACCGATCGGTAATACCGATCGGTATTACAAACAAACGTGCAGCAAACAAAAGTGAAACTGAACACAACAGCCAATCAGGTGCAACCACCCTCCCCCTTCCTCCCAGGAAGTGCCTGCCCAGCCAGGTGCAACTCATTAGAAAGTTCTGGAGACAGGCAGAGCAGAGCACACAGAGAGAGGAGCAGGGGGAGAGTTGTTTGTGTTTAAAACCCAGGAATAATGTCAAGCAGCAGTGAGAGAAAGAGAAAAATTAAGTTCAGCAACACTGAGCTTCAACTCCTAGTTGAGGAGGTGGTCAGGGTGCACACCCAACTATTTGGGAAGCTCTCCCTCACCATGGCTGAGTCAGCTAAGCGAAAGCTGTGGCTGCACATAGTGGAAAGGGTAAATGCAGTGGGAGTCACCAGCAGGAGCATGGAGGATTTAAAGAAAAGATTTTATGACCTCAGGAGCCAAACCAAGAGGAAGCTTGCAGAGCTGCATAAACAGGCTGGTGTCACTGGAGGAGGCAGGAATCCAGCACCCCCCCTGACTGAGCTGGAGGAGTTGGTGGCGTCTACCATCGAGCCAGACAGTGTGGTGGGACTGGGAGCAGTGGACAGCTCAGCCCGAGCCAAATCAAAAGGTAAGATGCATGCGCAGCACAACACCCCATACCAAGCAGCATCCCTTAAACCTCTGAGCACAGGCCAAGCCCAGTCCAGTACTGCTAGCACTATACAGGAGCAATGCATAATGGGAAATGTAGTCTGCTAATATTAGACCATGTATAACTGAACAGACATCAGCAAGGCAGTGAAAGTATTGCAGAATCATGAAAGTTAAATGTGTAAAGATTTATTTATAGTCACTGTGACACAGTAACAATCAATGTACATACGCTTATTTACACCTAGGGGCACCATCAGCCAAGCAAGGCACATCGACACCAGGGACTGCAGCAGCGAGGGAGGAGAGAGAGGAGGCAGGGCCAAGCCATGTGCAACCATCGCAAGATGAGGAGGACACAAGTGGCATTGCACAGGAGGAGGAGACAGGCCTCACCCCGACCTTCCACACTCCCCACACCTGTCACAATCACCTGCATTGGTATTCTCACCGGAGACTTCCCCAGTAATGCAACAGGCTGCACCTGCAACACCACCAGCCAGGAGGCGACTCGTGGCCACACTGCCCTTGATGGAGGCAGCATTAGATCAGGCTGAGCAAACTCCACCTATGCCTCATGCTGCACTGCAGGCAAACACTCATGAAGACACCATGCACAGACGTCGCCGCATGCCCAGCACTGCAGGAGGCACTGGAGAAGGCACTGTCTTCCGGGGGCTGGAGGGAAGCATGGTGCGCATCCAGCGCATGCAGGGCAGATCCATCCAGGCCTGCCACTGGCAATTCCGTGCTCTCAATCAAACTGTAGGAGAGATGGGGAAGGGCATTAATGATATAGCCAATTGCAGCAGGGACATGGTAAAATCAAATGACAACCTAGCTGCTGGTATTACGTCTGCTATCACGCAGCTGTGCGATAAGATGGACCACATCGAGAACGCAAGGCGCAGGGACACCCGCGCTACCAACAGGGCGCTGAATCGCCTTGCCACTGCCACTGCACAGCTATGCAGGAGAGGAAACAATATGCAGGAAAGCCTAACACAAAATACGGCAGAGGTCACAAGGGGCATAGCCAAAATAACCAGTGCCCTAGAGGCAATGATGATCACTAATGCTGCTCACAATCCTGCCCTGGATGTGGCTGAAGGAGAGGACAGTAGTAGCCGCAGCAGCTTGGGTAGTGCTGTGGTGCCTGCTCGTAGGAGCCGGAGGCGCCCAGCTGAGCCTTCAAGCCTGGAGGAAGGCAGTGGGGATAATCCCAGAGTGTCTGGGAAGCGGCAGAGAAAGTGACTCTCCAAGTTTGGGTGAAGTAACCCTGGACATGTTGTCCCCACCTTTGTACATTTTAATTTGTTGCACCTAAGTGCTGTAAGTTCGTGCCAACAGATAAATACTTTACTTCCATTCACAACCTGTCTGTGTGTCATTACTTACTCAGAAATAGTTGCTTGTTATTTCCTCACGCCTGTATCTCCCATCACTTGGTGTTGTGACTCCAGCAGGTTGTATGTCAGGCACGGCATTGTCGTCGTCATGGTCCTCGTACTCTTCCAACTCCACCTCTGTACCCTTTTTCACTGCCAAGTTGTGCAACATGGCACAGGCAGCTATGATTTTGCAGCATGTTGTGGGGGTATACTGCCTTGCGCCTCCACTCTTGGGAAGGCATCTGAATCGGCTCTTCCAGATGCCAAATGTCCGTTCTACCACATTCCTTGTACTTTTATGTGCCCGGTTATACCTCCTTTGGCTGGGTGTGGAGGGGTTGAGGTAGGGAGTGAGAATAAAAGAACGTAGGGCATATGCACTGTCTCCTAAAAGGGAAATGGGAATACATTACTCACATGTATACTTGTAAACTCACTGCAATATGTGTGAATGCTGTCGCAGACTCTGTCTTACCTAGGAGGTATCCTTCGCCAAATTCCCCTGCTGACAGCCGTTCATAGATGCCGCTGTTCTGAAATATATAGGAGTCATGTGTACTTCCAGGGAATTTAGCTACAAGGTCTGTGATGACGTACTTTGCATCGCAAATCACCTGGACGTTGATGGTGTGGCTTGACTTCCTATTGCGGTAAATGTATTCTGTGGCAGCAGGGGGACAAATGGGGATGAGTGTCCCATCAATGCATCCGATGATATGGGGAAATCTTGCCATCTGGTAGAAGTCTGATTTTGTTTGTACCAGTTCAGCATGGGTGGATGGAAATGAAATATAATGCTCCATCCTGTGCAACATGGCGTCAAGGAATTTGTGAAAAAACCTTGAGAGGCTGCTCTGGGTCACCCCTCCCGCCACAGCAACCACGCTCTGGTAGCTCCCTGACGCCAGCAGGTGGAGGCTGCACAGCACCTGTACATGTGCTGGTATTGCATGTGCCCTTGGGGTGGGGTGCTCCAACAGTGGTTTAAGGTCCCTGATGAGCTCCATGATGGTTACTGGAGCCAACCTGTACCTTTGTACTATCTCCTCCTCTGTCAGCATGAACAGGGTGACCCTCTGCCTGTAGACCTGCTCCTGTCTCAGCCATTCCCTCTCTCCTTCCTCCCGTAGCCGTAGACGTCTTGCTATTACATAGAATGCCGCCATTGTGCAAACTGAATTGCATTTTGGGTCCTTTTTTATAGGCTCCACCTGGTTACCACCTGATTTGAATCCATGGTAAATTCCGACTCTCAAATACCGATTTTGAGGCAAAATCGGTATTTCTGGGCCTCCCTACATCTCAATTTTCAATTTTACCTAATCTTATTTACCGATCGGTGACATTACCGATCGGTAACATTACCGATCTGTGACATTACCGATCGGTAACATTACCGCTAGGTAACATTACCGATCTGTGACATTACCGATCGGTAACATTACCGCTAGGTAACATTACCGCTAGGTAACATTCCATTATCGGTATTTTACTGCTCGGTAAATATACAGATCGGTATAATTACCGAATCTGCCTATTTTTGGTCACCTACATATCGAACGCTCACTACCGATCGGAAACGGACGGAAATCGGTATTTTCGGCCGATTCCGATCGGTAACGGCCTACCTACATCTGGCCCCAGATCTCGACCCCCTCCACGCCATAAATAAATCATCAATATATCTGAGATATATCATTACATTCTCCATCATGATTTCTCTGTGTTGACCCATGAGGACCCGCTCCTCCCAAAGCCCCATGTGCAAGCACACGAAGCTGGGAGAAAAGCAGGCCCCCATGCCAACACTTCCTGGTAGAAGTGTTAGCAGCCAATCTAATATCAGATGGGTCTCAGTAGGCTGTTGGGCTCCCAAATGTCTATATTTTTAAAACTTTAATTTCTCTGAAACTACTGAACAGATTTACACCAAATCACAAAAAAACCCCGCTTTCTGAACCAACATCTAGCTTTATGCTAAATTTGGTGTAATTGTGTTCACGGCTGTAGTCGTGTTCATAACATGGGGAAAATCTATTTGCGAACCCCCCTTTTTTTCTCGGCCCCTGCTTGACAGATCACCCCATGAAGATTCATCAAGCGACACCAAAGTTATTGGCAAAACAAAAAATGTTTTTTAAAAAGCTTTTTTGTGCCCTGGGGTGTCCCAGTGGCAAGAGGCCTAGGTTGTCAGGGTGTTTCTACCCTGCCTCCTTTTCTTTTTAATTACATTTTTTGTGGGACTCGGTTCAACCGAGTCCCAAGATGGCTGCCAACACTTCCTGGTTAAAGTGTTGGTAGCCAATCAAATTTCAGTAGGGTCTTATTCTGGATCCCATTTGGGGATGGTCAATTCACCTAACACTGTGCTCACTCCTGTGTCTCCAGTTTCACTCAGCCACTAAACCCTAGATGGAGAGAGAGTTCAAGAACATTCCAGGCTGTGTGCACAGTTCGAGTGTGTAAGTTGGAGGACCCGTTTTTCAGCAGACACTGAAGGTGTGGGTTGGAAGGAAAGCCCTTCCAAATGAAGAGGTGCACTGTTCCATATGTGTCATTGAAGGTGGGTAAAAATATTGTGCTCCTGTACAACCGTCAGAAATGTGTCAGGGAGCCAGTGTGCCTAAGGAGAAAATGCCAGTAGTACGTTTCCTTCCCTTCTCAGATGTCTTTAAAAATGTCCAAGACTTCTGGCAAATTGCTCAAAAATGCCTAACCTTCACATACTTTCTCTGAGGCCCACCTAGTCAATCTTTGCGGAGAAGAAAATTTCTAACAAATTGATGTTTTGTTCACCCCAGAGAGTGTCCTGCCCTCTGACTGTCAGTGATTTGTGACACCAACTGCTCTAAGGAATCAGCAGTGGGCTCACATCTGTGCTTCCTTTTTAAGCTATTGAAGCTAATATGTTATAAAACACGGGCAACAGGAACCTAAACTTGATTCAAGCTAACGTTAAGTCATCCTGCATTTGTGAGCAGTTTACAAATTATGTTAGCTTGCCCCTAGAGACACCCAGAGTCTACTGGATCTCTGATACAATCCCTCTTCACTATGGTTTATGAACCAGTGGCACTCGTGTTCCCCTTGCCACTTTGGCCTGAACAGGACATGGGCAAATACACTCTGCTCACTATCTGGGCCTTAGGAGGAAGGGTCCACACACCTCTGTAGCCAAACTGCCTTACACTATTCTCTATATGAAGAATAAACATGCCTTTTTGTTGGGACACGTGTAGCTGAATGGAGGTGATGCAGCAAGTTCTAATCTGGTCCAGATACTGTGGTGGTGGATATTGGGCTTTCCCAAGATTACATAGGGAGCTAAGCATGAAGGGCAGCAAGGGTTGTAGTCAGTCGGCAGTGGCTATCCCATATCTTCTGGCCCAGGCAAAATAAGCGCGATGAGTGGCTATGCGCTGCAATATTCTCTGGGAAAGACAGTTGTAGTTGCATCTGGCTGTTCTTCCCAGAGAGGAAATTAAAGTTGGGCAACCTAACAACGTACAGACAGGCCACACTTCGACAGTAGCAGTGACCTGGCAAAGGAGGGGAACTGTCTTACTTTGTAACAAGTAGTATTTTACAATTTTTAATTTGCAGTTTTATGGTTACCATTAAGTTAAGTCTATCATGCAATATGCTGGTGATCAAATAACAAAACGTTGTTGAAGTTATATGACATGATTCGGGGCCTCTTGTAGTAGTAGTTTTCATCCATTCAAATAATTAGATTAACATACCTGCTACCAATTATTTGGTGGTTTTAAAGCCCCGGGCTGGAAATGATGTCCATAATATCATAGAATGAGATGGTTAACCTATTTCCTGGTGAACATAACTCTATGCTCCTATTTCACACCTTATCAATTGCTCAGCTAATGAGCATTACCCTCAATCCTCGAATGCACAGGGTTGTATATGACTGCTGAAGATTATGCCTAGAGTCCAGAAGATCGGTTAGTCAGGTAGATTTATGCAGTTTGGCCCTTGAGAGCAAGCATGTGCAGATGTGTTGTTCCCAGCGCACTGTGAGTAGGCTCTGAGGGGCATATTATCAAGGGGCTTTATCTCCGCTTTTTTGGCTTTAAAAGCCAAGAAAGCGGAGATAAAATGATCTCCCTATTACCAAGCTGTCGCTAACACCAGTTAGCGACAGCTAATAGAAGATAGTGACCATCTTGGGCCCCGCTTTGCATGTCAGTGATATTTATCACTAATGACATGCAAAGTGGGCGTGCCAAGATGTTAGCGACTGAAAACAGTCGCTAACATCGCTATCTCCTATTACCAACTTTTGGAGATATTCGCGCTAAGCGCGAATATCTCCAAAAGCTAACACTTGCCCAGGAGCAGTTCTTAGCCATGTTATCCAATGGGAGGTGGATAACATGGCTAAGAGCATTTGCTCGATAATGCATGAATATCGCTGACTTTTCAGCGATATTCAAGCATTGCGGCCGTTTTTTATCGCATTTGCGATAAACCTTGCTAATAGCAAGGTTTATCTGCGATAAAAATCGCCGATTTGCGGCGATAATTTTTGTCTCTAAATAAGCTAGAGACAAAAATTATCTCTAAGTGCCTCATTTATGAAAACTGTCCCATCGCTGTGAGAAAACAGTGATGCAACAGTTTTTACTGCGCCCTCCTTGAGACATGACGGATGTGTCATATTTATGGTATGGCGCATCATGTCACAAGGAATGACAGATACGTCAGAATTGCTGGGATGTGTCTGAAAACATATGCTACTCCAACACTGTGTAATTTAACATGGGGCAAGCCCCATGTGAAAGGGCCTGCATCAGTCTTATGCCTGCTCTTAGGCAGGCATAAGCTACTGACGCAGTAACATCCTAGAAGTGGCGCTGTGAAAACTAATTGATTTCACTGCGCCACTTCTACAAGGCTCTTTCTGCGGGGAATGCCCACGCTGCATACAATTTACCTGACGCAGGAATAATGTAGCGCAGGGCGTTATAAAGTGGCGCATCTGCTTAGATGCGTCACTTTGTAAATAGGGCTCAACGCTGCGCATTTGTACGCCCCCTGTGCACCACAAAAATTGACGCAACAGCAGCATAAAAGTGTCGCAAGGCCTCATAAATAAGGCCCTAAGTATTTATGGTGTGTTTGCCGCCTTGTACATGCACAATACATAATCCAAACCTATTGCCTTTGTCAAGCTCGTTTGTTAAGCAAAAGTACCTACTGCTGCTGAAGAAGCACAGGCTACAGTTTGTTTTCGTACTACACGTCCTACAATACCAGCTTTGTACTACATTTTTGGAAAGGACACTTTTTAAAGGAATTTTGTAAAAGGTCCTTTTTCATTTCTTACAAGGAAATACACGAGACATAGACATTTTCTCATTAGTGTAAAATGCAAGAATGTTTGTAGGAAGTTCTTAGAGGAAATACAGTCTAAGTTGTCTTTTTTCCAGCTGAATATCTGTTGGGCAGATGTGTCTAGGAGCACTGTGCATTGTTTCTATCTTTGGTTTGGTATGGAAAACAGAGATCAACTAAGTCGGAACAGCTGTAGGAAGTACTGATTATCAAAACCCTTTTTACTAGGGTCCCAGCTGTGAACAGGGACTCTAGTGACCTGCAATCCGTCAGAATATCATCTGCACTATGTGGGATACGATTTGAACTCCAGACTACTCATCTATCAGTTTGCTTTTTTAGGGCCATATGTATCAAGCTAATTAGCATTCGCAAAGGCCGAATTTCGGCCTTTGCGAATGCTAATTAGCTAAATGGTATGTATCAAACATGTTTGATGCAAAATAAGGAATAGCAACATTTGCTATTCCTTATTTTGCGATTGCACTTAAGGAATCGCAAATTTTGCGATTCCTTAAATGCAATGTATCAAACAAAAAATATTCAAAAAATGGCATTAAGGATTCGCAAATTACCACCAACTTCTAGTTGGTGGTAAGTTGCGAATTCTTTTCAAAAAGCTTTTTTCCAAAAAACCAAAGGTGCCATATGACGCCCATACATGCCCTTAGGGCATGTATGTGCGCCATATGCCCCCAAATGTCTTTTTCAGGGGTGCAGCAGGGTGTTCTTGAGACACCCCTGTACCCTTGAAACAATTCCTAATTTGCGATTCGCAAATTGCTAATCGCAAATTGCCCCTTCATTCCTATGGGCCTCCTGACCCATAGAAATTAATGGGTAATTCGCGATTAGCAATTTGCTAATCGCAAATTAGGAATGGTAAGGAATCGCTATTAAAAAGCGATTTTGTACATACATACCGTTTTGCGAATTCCAAATAGCGATTCCTTAAAATTCGGTATTTGGAATTCGCAAAACGGAACTATGATACATATGGCCCTTACTTCCCAAACGAGTAAAAAAGATACAATTTAAAGGTGTGTGAAATGTATGTAATTTTGCGTGGTTCATTGATATTTTTGAAAACGTATGCATAATGCAAAACCTGCATTTGCGGCTATATTTCAGTGTGAAATGTGCCCTCACATCGATTTCGGACACAAGAATGCATATTGTGCAAAAAAAACAGCACTAAAAACAAGTGCCAAAAAGAACAGGCACTCATGTTCTGGTCATTTGTGGTCTTCCTGTGTGCTTGTACTACATTTTTGCCACAAATGGTGTGCAGTTAGCTGGGATTAGAATAGCATAATTTCCCATATTTCAGGTAACAAGTGTAACATGAAATTCCCAACATTATGCGAGTCAATGCCTGTGCAATTGAAATTGTGTTTGGGCTTATCAAGGTGTACATGACAAGACTATGACATAACGAAAGGGCAATCATCACGCATAACCCAGAAGACAGTTAATGAACTACTGGTATGGGTTGCTGTACCCGTAGTATGAAGATTGTGGAAAAGTAAATTTTGCCCTGTTATATGTGATGAAGCAAAGCTTCGCATATTTTGCGGCTTGCCGAAGTCAAGAACCTCGTTTATGTGTAATACGGTAACAAGTGTATGTTTTACTAACAGTTATGTTTAGTTTGGATAAGGATCGTGAAGCTTGCACATGTGTTTTACTAAAATAATTTACTCGAGTCACCTAAAATGGCCGCTGCTTGTATTTTAGTTACTGCGCATGCGTCAGCCACACTCACGTGTCCTGACGCATCTGCAGAAGTGGAGGGAAATTTATGCGCATGCGTAATTCATAGCTATGCTTATCATGTGGTACTGCTCGTGCCACTGCTCTTGTGTTCGTATCAATGTAGCTAACATTTAAATGCATAAGTTTATTTCTTGATGATGAGTTAAAAGTACAAACCCTGTGATGTGTTTTCATGATTACATTATTATGTATTAATTTGTTTTCGCTTACTTTTCATGTATCGCGGGGAATGGGGGTCTGAGTGAGAGGAGAGCTATATTGGAGGTCCCTTCTGCGCCTGCGCGACTTGCCGAGGTACAGCAGACCTTGACTGATGGAACACAGCCAGTTGGCAGTGACGAGCAAGATGCTCCTGAGAAAGTCACCTCTGCCCTGCGAGAACGGCGAATGTTGCTCCTCATATGATACAATGTTAAATTGTCATTGTGTTTCTGCACAGCTTCTCCTGGGAACCCCAAACTTACTAGGCGGTACCCTACTATGCAAATGTAGGCTTGAGTTACTATGTTGTGATTGGTGTGTTACCCAAATCCTACCTTAGGACCAATCGAAATTGAGGGATTCTGACACTTTGCAACATTGGGGGGTGGTACACTGTCCCCAAACTGTATATCTACCCTGGGTTCCCCTAGGGAGCCGTCCGACTTGTCTGGTTTAGCTGACCTGTCACTGACCCAACGCACTCAATAGGTGACTGAAGATACAGAGAGCTGCGGAGCACTCTGTCCGAATTTGACCATAGACTAAGGTTCTACTGAACCCTAAAGTGCTGGCGAAGCACTTAGCTGGGAGTTCGCTGACCCAATCGGGGTCTTGATCGATAGCTGCAGAGCGGGTGGAGCGCAGGCGTTGCTTCCGAACTGTGGGTTCCGGTCCTGTCCTGAGCGGTCCTGTCCTGAGGGTTTGCTGTCCTGTCCTGAGGGTCCTGTCCTGATTCCTATCCCGAGGGTATCCTGTCCTGTCCTGGGTGTCCATTCTGCACCTGCTGTCCTTTGAGGGGTATCCTTCCTTGAGGGTTTCCTGTCCTTAACTGACCCGTGGCCAGGGTTTGTTTTCCACACCAATCTAGGTAAATATTGCTCTGAAACTCTTAAAATCTTGCACCTTCTGAATTTCTAACTTTTGCTTTAATAAAGTTCATCATTGCATATGTTATATTTTCCATGCCTTTCCGCAACTATTGAAAGTCAACTACATATTTTCAGAAGTTTGTTCCTATGTCTTCTCACTGGTTAGAAATTATATTTTGCATTGCAGTTTGTAATTTTCTGATATGGTCTAGAACTTCATTGCCTAGACTGTTCAAAGGCCCCTTTACTTTAAGTGAAGCGTGTTACTCATTATAGGCCCTCCTATAGTTACCCATACTTAGTTTGCCCATGTTTAGATATTACTGAATTGCATAGTAGGTTTCTCTTGCTCTTTATATCAGTATTTCAATGATTACCCTATCATTATTTTTATATAGCTACATAATTTACATTATCTTGGTCATTGATTGTCTTATTCTTGTATACTTGCTGCATGAAGAAAACGAACTTTAGATAAACATTTTAAAACTTCCAGTTGTCCGTGGTCATTTAAACAGTATTTGAATGTTATTGGTTGGGTTTGTATTTTGCTGCCTTTCCTTTACAGCTAGCTCCCTGATTCATTGTGGTCATTAGGTACCCGCATCGGTGGATGGTAAGTCGGGTGCATTGAGAAATATTAGCAGGGAACACACACACACAAATTGGTAGAGCTCGTGAAGTCACCTGATCGATGTATATGGTGATTTGAAAGTATATGGGCCCTGAAGCCGGAAACGGCGAAAACTATTGGTCGGGTGGCCTCGCGCGCTCTATCAGTTTTACTGGTAGCTAGAGGATGGTTAGGGACTAGTTGAGAGTAAGGCAGGGATTAGTTGAACTAGTTGAGTCGGAAGCTGCTAGTATATTGATGCTGCTAGAAGAGCGGCTGTTCTAAGAGACCTGATCATTCTCTTGTGAATACGCTGCTGAAACTTATGAATTTTTGTATTGTTATTATTCTTGTTCTTATATTGTTATATGTACTAATCCTTGCATTTGTAAACCGTATTGTTTCATGTTGTCCGAACTCCCCGGGGAATTGAAAGGGCAAGTGGTGAATAGAATCCATTGTCCTGAGGTCACAGGCTCGAGGAAAGTTAGGTGCAGGTTAGGATAACCGGGAAGCACTAACTAGGGTTTTCTGAATACATGTGTGAATAAATGACAGTAACGGGGTTCATTGGCAAAATTCCCATAGTGGCGTAACCTAGTAAGGGTCACATCGGAAGAGTAGCAGGTTCCTCGGAGCTAGCGTGAAAACAGAGGGGTCCGCTGAGAAACCTTAAATTCGGAATATATCCCGGAAAGAAGTGGATGAGTTTAGGGGAATAACAGGTTCACCGATGTTAGAGTGAAGGGTAGGCGGAAGAGATCTGCCCGCAGCGAGTGAAAAGTAAATGGAAGTAGTTTACTTGCAGTAAAACAATTCTTTTTCTGTCTAGACACTTGAGCACTGTGGCGAAAGTGTATTTGTTGTAAAATAACCAAGCACTGAGCACTTTAAAAGAAAGAAAGTTTCCGTTACCTTGTGAAGGGAGGGAGTCAGTCGCGAAGCGCCTCTGACGTCACTCTGTGCCGCGCTGGGATTGGTAGAAGCAGCGGGCGGGTAACGGAGCTGGAATTGTAAAGGAGGGGTGAGCGCCAGAGCGTGGGAACTGTCTCACGAAGGGGCCGCGCACCCATTGGCGGAGCCTATTCATAGCCGCGCACCCATTGGTCGCACGGATTTCTGAAGCGCATTCTGATTGGAGGTAGTTTGTAAACAAAGTTTAGCGTAGAAGTCGTATGTGGCACTCGCAGACTACAGGAACTCGACCTGATCCAAGGCACCTAGGGTTTGAAAGGGATCAGTGGAAAACTAATAGATACGATATTATGTACGGAACCAAGAGAAAATTGTCCCTTGTAAGTAAGGTGAAAAATTATTTCAAAACGGACAAACCAATTAAATCTAGGGAAGGTGTTCTTGTCCCACCACCTAATACTCCTGCCTCATTCATGATGTTTGACCGAGGGTACAATACCTGTGTGTGGTTGGAGAATTGGGTGAAGTACACAAAAGATGACGGAGTATTGGCTTTTCCGTTAGATGGTACTTTCAATGGTAGGATCCTATTTAATTTAAGGACTCGGATGAACTAATTGCATCCCAGACCGAGACTAACGCAGTATGAGGCATTAGAGGAATGGGAGATTGAGGCTTTTGAAAGAGAGAGACCCCGAATGGACAAGGGTTTGACCAAGTGGTACCCCAGGCTGAAACAGGAGTCCAGGGATAAAAGGATGAAACAGTGGAGGCAGAGCATGATTGTTGAGGGTCTGTTTCCCATGATGCCGGCATGTCATAACCCTGCAGCGGGTGAGAAAAGTACTGAAAAGTGTAAGCATTGGGGGGCCCCGGGGGAATCAGATGATGAACTGATAGATGACATCTGTACCAGAAGTCCGCCACCTTATAATGAGGGAACCCGCCCTTCCAGTGTAGGAGATGCTCCCCGACGCCACTTCCTCAAGGAAGAAGACAGATTCTTAGGACTGGGAGGGGGTGGTCAAGTATTGCCCTATCCTGAGAAACCCGAACCGGCGGAAACAAGGGATATAAATCCCAAAGTGCCCGCAAGCCAGGAAGAAAAATATTCAAGTACGAAAGTTTTTTTCCCCAGACCCTTGTATGAAAGCGAAGAGAAACCATCGAATTCAGGACTGCCTTTTGTTCAACCTCCATATGGGGAAGAGCGCAAGTCCTTTAACACTGGAACTTTATTTCTGAAACCAAATTATGGTGGGGGACCAAGTGAAACGCATCCTACTGCCCCGAGTTTTACTCCTCCCTTGACCCCACAGATATTACATGACACGACTTTAAGAAGGATACTAGTGGAAAAGGAGCAAGAGGCTCTAGCTAGACAAAGGACAGAAATAATTCAGAAAATCTCCCAGTTAAATACCAGCCCTGAGGCATTGACTATTCCAGTAACTATTGGACCAGTTGTCCCGTTATACGGAAATGGTCAAGGAAATCCGATTACTCCAGTTATGACCCCAGTCATGGCACCCCGGAGACAGGAACCGATAATCATAGATGATCAGTCCAGTGAGTGCGAGTCTGAAGTTGCGTTCTTGGACTTGCCAAACAAACCGACCGGAAAGGGAATGCAGCAGAGGCATAACCCTTTTAATGCGAAAGAGATTAAATTAGAATCCGCAACAGGCACTAGGAATGTCTCTCTGGTAACTCCAGATGAAATTGAAAGTTGGAGTCGTGAATTAGAGAAACAGACTCCGCAAACGAAACCTTTAGACCTTTACAAGCTGAGGGTAGAAATAGAAGAATTAATGGCAGGAAATGTGGGGTTGGATCGATTGAATACCTACTCTGAAGAAGAATTGTCGTTTATATGTAAAAGCTTTACGAGGAACACCAGAGTGCTCCACGAAAAACTGACCGAAGCAGCAGTTAGTATGGGGGTAGATATCTCAAAATCCAAGCCCTTACAGAAACCGTACAGAGCAGACTTCTCAGACAAAGATATAGAGCACTTGAATGTGGCAGGGAAAAAGCTGCAGATTAAAGAATTATTGGGAGTACTACAGAAATGGGGAGATGTGGAAAGATGGAGAAGCAGGTGGGCGAAAAAGAGGGAAGAGGCTCGCTCCCGACAAGTGACTCCTGAATTGGCTTTAAGGGAGGTGGAGAAACCTGAACAGTTATGCCCCATGCGCGAAGTACCTGGAGGGAAATATGTGCATGTCCCCTGGTCTAGACAGGATATTGTGTCCTTTACGAACGATTTTCCAAAATTACGAGAGAAACCAGTGGACTGGTACAGGCAGGTGGAGAGGTTCGTGAAGGTACAGAAATGTCTGTGGAAAGACCTGGATGGGTTTTTCGACATTGTGGTTCCGGTGGATTTATGGACCCAGTGTAAAATAGCCATAGACTGGCCCAGTGAGGAGTACCCAAGAAATAAGGAAACAGGGGAGCCATCAAAAGATGTAATGCGAAAATATGAGCAGGTGATTCAGCATTTGAAAGAAAAGGTGCCCGCAAAGGAAACTGATTGGACAAAAATAGATAGAACAACACAGGAAAGGGACGAGACAGTGCACTCCTTCTATGAGAGGTTATTGCAGGTATTTAAAACATACAGTGGTATTGATAACATCGATTTGAAGGACATGACGCATTTTATTTACAGGTTTGTAAATGGTTTAAGACCTGAAATTTGTCAGTGGATAAAAGATAATAAAATCTGCTGGCATACAAAGAAAATGGATGAGGTCCTGCGGTACGCTAAGTACTGCGAGGACGAGATGGCAGAAAAGAAAAAGGCCCTTAAGGAAAAAGTGATGTGGGCTCAGGTGAAGCTCGCAGAACAGCAGGAAAAACAATTGAGTAACATGGTTAAAAATGCTGAGAACAAAAGTCCTGGGGGAGGGGGTGGAGGAAAGCCCCGGCCAAAATTTAGCAGGGAAGAGGCTATGAAGAAATTTCCCTGCCATCAGTGCGGCGAAATTGGACACTGGCGTAACGAGTGTCCTCAATTAATAAATGATAATGCAAATACTCCTGATTTAACTCCACAGACGCAGAAAGAAAGGCCAAGAAAGACTCAACCCCAGGTAAAAACAGTTCAGGTGCCTCGAGCACCCAAGCAGGTATACAGGGGAAAGCAAGCAGAGGGTGAGGAGATAGAAGTTTGGGAAAGCGGTGAGAACAGAAATACAGCAACTTCGCAGTATCTGCTAAATGATACCTTCCTTTGTAATGATCAGGACTGACGGGGCCTGAGAGGGGAGGACGAGGAGTGCGTACTTGGCGCATCCTTGCCGGTAGACCAGTCTGGACCATACATTGAAGGAAAGGTAGACGGAAATGATGTCACCTTTCTGTTGGACACTGGCGCTACCCGTTCTACTGTAAGAACAGTGGACGTTCCAAACCTACCCCTCTCGGGAGAAAATATCCAAGTAGTGGGTGTATCTAATCAATTGATTAGTACTCCTGTTACCGAACCAATGGAGATTTCAATTGGAAATTTTAAACAAATGCATAGATTTGTCGTCTGTGACACCAGTCCAGTGAATCTACTGGGTCGTGATTTGCTGTGCAAAATGAACTGTACCATCTTTTGCACACCAAAAGGTGTTGAAATACAGACCCCGGATGAAGATGGCATTTATAAATTATTGTTACTTAGACCTGACTCAGAAATTAAAAGATTGACCCTGCAGGACCTGCCCCAAGAACTCCAGAAAGCGGTAAAGCCAGAGGTGTGGGATTTCACTGGAAAGGATGTGGGATTAATGAAAGATGTGGACCCCATTCAGATAGCCATCAAGGACAATGCAGTATATCCTAACACTAAGCCCTACCGAATGAATGCTGAAGTGAAAGCAGGTGTCACTCTGGAAATACAAAAATTATTAGAAGGAGACATCATACAGGAAGTGATGAGCAGCCCATGCAACTCACCGATTATGGGCATCAAGAAGCCTAGTGGCAAGTATAGGGTAGTGCAAGACCTGAGAAAGGTAAACAAAATTGTAGTTCCTTGCTGCCCTATTGTCCCGAACCCTGCAGTGATTCTGTACCAGATTCCTTGGGATGCTGAGTGGTTCACTGTGATTGATTTGTGTCATGCATTCTTTTCGATACCCCTGCACCCCGACAGCAAATTTCTTTTCTCATTTGCCTTCGAAGGTCACGTGTATTGCTGGAACAGGGTCCCTCAGGGGTATACAGAGAGCCCCTCTATCTTTAATCAGATCTTGAAAAAATGTCTAGAGACTTTGACCTTACCTGGGAACTCTGTCTTAGTGCAGTACATAGACGACCTTCTACTGGCGTCTAAAAGTCATAGGGACTGTGTAGTTGACACCATTGCCCTCCTAAATCATCTGTGTGAGAAAGGGCATAAAGTGGCCCCTGACAAACTACAGTTCTGTGCAAAATCAGTGAAATATCTAGGACACCAGATAGAAAAGGGTGTTAGAAAAGTCACATCAGAAAGAGTGAGAATAATTCAAAAGATGCAGTTGCCCCGTACTCAAAAAGACGTCAGAATGTTCCTGGGTGTACTAGGCTACTGCAGGCAATGGATTCTGGGATTTGCAGCCTTAGCCAGGCCTTTGATAAAAATGACCACGAGAGGAATGCCAGACATTGTAGAATGGGACGATGAAAGCCTAATGGCTTTCACAAGACTGAAGAACTGTCTGTGTACAGCCCCTGCGCTGGGAATGCCAGATTATTCCAAAGAGTTTGCCCTATTCTGTGACACTCGCGATAATTGCGCATTGTCAGTCCTGACTCAAGAACATGGCACGACCAGAAGGCCTGTGGCCTATTTCTCTGCTACCTTGGACCCAGTAGCTGCTGGGTTACCAGGCTGTCTAAAAGCAGTAGCTGCTACCTGTGCAAGTTTGGAACAGAGTGAGTCCATAGTCATGGGACATCCTGTGACTGTGTATGTTTCACATGGAGTGGTAATTCTATTGACCAGAACTAAAACGCAGTATCTCACCCCTAGTCGGCTGACTAAATACGAGAGGATTCTTGTGGGTGCAGCAAATGTAAGCATTGTCAGGTGCGGTATTCTGAATCCTGCCACCTTACTCCCCGACTCCCTGGAAATGGAAGGTGGGGATGATGATGAACATGATTGCATGGATCTGACAGAGTTCAGCACAAAACCCCGCCCAGACATAAAAGAAGTGCCATTGCCTGAACATGATAAAGAACTGTTTGTAGATGGTTCCTGTCTAAGACATGAACTAGGAGGCCTGAGTGCTGCTTATGCAGTAGTCTCTTTAACAAAAATTGAAGAAGCAGGTTACCTATATAACATCAAGTCTGCACAAGTAGCCGAATTGATTGCTATGATAAAAGCTTGCAAAATTGGGAAAAACATACGCATAACAGTGTATACTGACAGTCAGTACTGTTATGGAGTTGTGCATGACTTTGGCCAATTGTGGCTACAGAGGGAATTCCTGACTTCCTCAGGTACTCCCATTCGGAATGCAAAGGTTGTGCATGACCTTTTAGAGGCCATCCAGTTACCCAAGGAACTGGCAGTGGTAAAATGTGGTGCTCATAAGAAGAGCATGGACAAAGTATCACTGGGAAACGATTATGCTGACCGAGTGGCCCAATGGTGCGCCAGAGATCGGTATATCGTAAATCCAAAACGGGGGGGGGCCAGGAACCAGCTGCCAACTTCAAGTGTTTGAGGAAGTGCCTACTTGGGATGAAGTGAGAGAGTGGCAGGAGTCGGCTCCTTGGCAAGAAAGAGAGAAATGGAAGGAGGATGGGTGTAGACCGAGACGTGTGGATGGTGTCATCTTGGGCCCAACTGGTATGCCTGTATTACCCCGACACTTGCTTGGCACAATGGCAAGATTAATACATGAAGGATCACACATTGGTAGGGATGCCATGATTCTGGTATTTCAACAGACTTGGTATAGTAAGAAGTTCAGGAAAGTAGCAGAGTCCCTCTGCCAGAGGTGCCTGTCATGTCAACAGATGAACCCAGGCAAGAGGACAATGGTTGAACTGAGCAAAATTGGGAGATCAGGGGGTCCCTTTGTAAGGATACAGATTGATTTCATCACCATGCCCAGTTGTGAAGGGAAGCGATATGTCCTTGTCATTGTTTGCGTATTTTCAAAATGGGTAGAAGCTTACCCTACTCCCCAAAGTGACGCACTGACAGTAGCGAAGTGTTTACTAAAAGAGCTGATACCTAGATTCGGGGTGCCATTCATTATTGAATCAGATAAGGGTGGACATTTCCAGAATGAAATACTGGCTGAACTCTGTAAGGCCTTTGGAATAAGGCAAAAACTCCATTGTGCATACCACCCAGAGGCTTCTGGAATAGTGGAACAAGTAAATGGAACTATCAAAAACAGACTAGCAAAGCTGACAGATGCTACTGGCATGACCTGGGTGAAGGCCCTGCCCCTGGTCCTGATGGGACTGAGAAGTGTTCCTGACCGCAAGACAGGCCTAAGTCCCCATGAAATCATTATGGGAAGAGTGATGAGACAAGCATGGGTGCCAGGAAGCAAACTGTTGAGTATTACTGATGATTTGGTGCTTGAATACTGCAGAAGATTGGGTGACCAAGTGCGTTCTATCTCTCGCCAGATTGGAGACGACGGCATCCTCAATCCAACGACTCCTCTACACAGCTTGGTTCCAGGAGACTGGGTCAAAATAAAGAAGCACACTCGATCAAACTGTCTGGCACCAAGGTGGGGAAAGAAACGCCAAGTAATCCTGGTAACAACCACTGCAGTGAAGGTCGCAGGTGTTCCCCAGTGGATCCACGCTGGCCACATCCAGAAGGTATTACCAGACAAAGAATTTGCAGAAGAAGGGCAACCAGCAGAGGACTCTGCATGAGACAGACCTGAAGTAGCTGACAACGAGCAGCCCAGCACCAGTCAGGCTACAGGAACAGCAGACGTTGGCCCAGGAGTAGTTGACTACGAACTGCCAAGAATCCAGCCTGCTGAAGAGGTCCAGGAAGCTGAGCCAGGAGTAGCTGATGACGAGCTGCCAAGCATATGGCCAGAAGAATGGATACCGATGATTGATCTGACCGAAGATCCTATCAGAACAAGAGAGCGACTTAGTGAAGGTAGAGAGTGGACTAGTCAGGAAAAGCAAGGCACAGGCGAAGAACCTCAGCCGCCTGAGATTCACATCAAAACTGAGGAAGGAGAAGGTCAGACAGGGACAGAACAGGTGTTCGATACACCTCCACTAACTCCTGATGAGGATAAGGGACAGCTTAGACATAGAGTGATAGTTCGAGCAGAAGAAAATCAAGAGATCGAAGTGCTTGAACAGGATCAGATAGGGTTAGAAGAACGGGTTCAGGAAACAGAAACAGAAACAGAGACAGAGACAATCGAAAGCCAAAAACAAAATATTCCTGAACTAGGCCAGATTAGTAACCAGGCAGAAGAAATTGATGATAGCCCTGGAACTAGCGAGATAAGGGAAGAAGAAGAAGAAAGTGAAGCAGAATTGCCACAAGCTAAAGAAGATAAGAGGATAAGAGAAGAAGGTGAAGTCCAAGTACCCACTAAGAGACTAAAGAAAAGAAACAACCTTGAGCCTAGGTTCATAAAGAGACTAAGGCTAAGGATAAAGACGGTGGAAGAGAAACGTGCAGAAGCAAGGAGAAGTGCACGGATAGCAGAGCAAGAAGAAAACTCTTCCAAAAGAAGGAGTGAACGATTAAAAAGACAAAACAAGAAATACAAGTCTCCTGAATGGACACTCGTTTTGGAAGAACTTGAAGATCTTGATATAACTGACGTAAGCGACGGAGAGCCCGTCCCTGAGTACTCTGCTGAAGAAGAAGACGAACCACCGTGAATTTGCACAAAGTAAGCTAGCTGTGTAAAGACACAAAGAGGGGTCAAGAAACTTCTTCTGAGCCGAAATGTCTGATTCAACTGTGAATGGTAGACCGAGTTGCAGTCGTTGCAAGACGTGCTGCAAGGTGTGTATATGTAGTATAGTAGTACTGATAGTAATTTGGATAGGACTAACAATCTTTATACCCTTCACTGTAAGTAAAGATACTAACATTGTCCCTACTGAAATTGTAAATACCGACAGTGAGGAGTTGACAACACAGAGTGTAGCAAGACATGAGAGAGCACTGAGACAAACAAAACGAGACTTAGAAGCATCAGATGAGGGAGGACTACATTATCATGGAATTAAGAACAGGACACACTTAAATGTTTTTGCAAACTTGTTAATACACTATGTAGAGACTATGGAAATTGAAGATTGCTATGTCTGCATGAAGCTACCTACTTCTGTGGCTGAAGGCGTGACATACCATCACTTGCCATTAACATATGGAATCTCCTGTAGCATTTTAGCTAGTTTATTTTACAAAAGAGGACCGTTACAGTACTATTACTCTAATAATGACGTAATATTTTCTGAACTTCCTATACGTGGGAACTTGAATCCTGTACATACCAAAAGCGACACCATAAGATATATGGGAGACTACTTCTTGACCATAGGTAACATTGACATAGCAGATGCACACAGAGATAACTTGACTTGTTCTTTGCGTGAACAGGAAAAGATGTTCCTGAACATGGCAGAGAAAAGAAGAATTAAAATACAAAAGAAGGCTAATGACGAAAGTCAGAAAAAGCCAAAGTGGGCAGAGAACATGGAAGGCACCTCAAATGGTGGGGCGGGACCTGCTCTGTTGCTGGATTTTGAAAAGAAAGGCAAGCTATGTCTTCATCGCGAGAAGACTAGCTATTATAATAATGTTTTCATTGGTTCCAGTGAATGCGAACATAATTACAAGGTAATTGGAGGTTGGGGTTTCAAAAATGGGTCAGAGCCTGTGTTTCCTGGAATTTATTATATTTGTGGGGACAAGGCTTATTTCAAATTGCCGGATCACTGGTATGGAAGCTGCTATTTTGGCATTGTTTTCCCGAAAATATACCATGTGAATGGAAAAGCTGGAAGCAATGAAGATACTAATGGCTTAGTGCGTAGTAAAAGAGAAAGTATAGGTGAAATTATGGGTAGTATTTTCAGTGCACTGATACCTAGAGTGGGAGTGGTTCTGAACACTCACAGAATTTGCAAATTGTCTACTATAGTGGATGTGCTGTCTACTGAAACAGCTCATGGATTTCTGCTGGTCAATACTGAAATGGTTGCGATCAGATCAATGGTTTTACAGAATCGACTTGCTCTTGACACCTTATTAGCGAAAGAGGGCGGAGTCTGCCGGATGTTGAAGGCGCAACATTGTTGCACTTATATTCCGGATAAAAGTGTACAGATCAAAAGATATGTGAAAAACATTACTAATTTGACAAAGGAACTCAAACCACTCGAGGTTGATAGTGCCTGGAAAAGACTGGTAGATGGTCTCTCAAATGTAGGTCATTGGCTTGCTAGCGTAGGTAAAAGCTTGTTGTTCAAGATACTGATGCCAATTGGTATTATAGGTCTTATTATATTTCTCATTTTTATCTGTTGTAAATGCCGCAAGCGCACCAAGAAGTACGAGGTAAATGCAAGAGGGTTGAAACGGAGTGTGGATGAGATTGAGTTGGAGGAAGTGAATGATCAGATATACAAAAAGGTGAAGACTTCTCACCCTACTAAAACTGAGAGAGAAAAGTTAGAACGATTGCTGGAAGAGATAGAGCTATATAAAGTATGAAAGAAAGTTGGCATCTGGTTCTATTTTTTGTGATGATAGTAAATATCATCAAAGAGGGGATTGATGAAGCAAAGCTTCGCATATTTTGCGGCTTGCCGAAGTCAAGAACCTCGTTTATGTGTAATACGGTAACAAGTGTATGTTTTACTAACAGTTATGTTTAGTTTGGATAAGGATCGTGAAGCTTGCACATGTGTTTTACTAAAATAATTTACTCGAGTCACCTAAAATGGCCGCTGCTTGTATTTTAGTTACTGCGCATGCGTCAGCCACACTCACGTGTCCTGACGCGTCTGCAGAAGTGGAGGGAAATTTATGCGCATGCGTAATTCATAGCTATGCTTATCATGTGGTACTGCTCGTGCCACTGCTCTTGTGTTCGTATCAATGTAGCTAACATTTAAATGCATACGTTTATTTCTTGATGATGAGTTAAAAGTACAAACCCTGTGATGTGTTTTCATGATGACATTATTATGTATTAATTTGTTTTCGCTTACTTTTCATGTATCGCGGGGAATGGGGGTCTGAGTGAGAGGAGAGCCATATTGGAGGTCCCTTCTGCGCCTGCGCGACTTGCCGAGGCACAGCAGACCTTGACTGATGGAACACAGCCAGTTGGCAGTGACGAGCAAGATGCTCCTGAGAAAGTCACCTCTGCCCTGCGAGAACGGCGAATGTTGCTCCTCATATGATACAATGTTAAATTGTCATTGTGTTTCTGCACAGCTTCTCCTGGGAACCCCAAACTTACTAGGCGGTACCCTACTATGCAAATGTAGGCTTGAGTTACTATGTTGTGATTGGTGTGTTACCCAAATCCTACCTTAGGACCAATCGAAATTGAGGGATTCTGACACTTTGCAACATTGGGGGGTGGTACACTGTCCCCAAACTGTATATCTACCCTGGGTTCCCCTAGGGAGCCGTCCGACTTGTCTGGTTTAGCTGACCTGTCACTGACCCAACGCACTCAATAGGTGACTGAAGATACAGAGAGCTGCGGAGCACTCTGTCCGAATTTGACCATAGACTAAGGTTCTACTGAACCTTAAAGTGCTGGCGAAGCACTTAGCTGGGAGTTCGCTGACCCAATCGGGGTCTTGATCGATAGCTGCAGAGCGGGTGGAGCGCAGGCGTTGCTTCCGAACTGTGGGTTCCGGTCCTGTCCTGAGCGGTCCTGTCCTGAGGGTTTGCTGTCCTGTCCTGAGGGTCCTGTCCTGATTCCTATCCCGAGGGTATCCTGTCCTGTCCTGGGTGTCCATTCTGCACCTGCTGTCCTTTGAGGGGTATCCTTCCTTGAGGGTTTCCTGTCCTTAACTGACCCGTGGCCAGGGTTTGTTTTCCACACCAATCTAGGTAAATATTGCTCTGAAACTCTTAAAATCTTGCACCTTCTGAATTTCTAACTTTTGCTTTAATAAAGTTCATCATTGCATATGTTATATTTTCCATGCCTTTCCGCAACTATTGAAAGTCAACTACATATTTTCAGAAGTTTGTTCCTATGTCTTCTCACTGGTTAGAAATTATATTTTGCATTGCAGTTTGTAATTTTCTGATATGGTCTAGAACTTCATTGCCTAGACTGTTCAAAGGCCCCTTTACTTTAAGTGAAGCGTGTTACTCATTATAGGCCCTCCTATAGTTACCCATACTTAGTTTGCCCATGTTTAGATATTACTGAATTGCATAGTAGGTTTCTCTTGCTCTTTATATCAGTATTTCAATGATTACCCTATCATTATTTTTATATAGCTACATAATTTACATTATCTTGGTCATTGATTGTCTTATTCTTGTATACTTGCTGCATGAAGAAAACGAACTTTAGATAAACATTTTAAAACTTCCAGTTGTCCGTGGTCATTTAAACAGTATTTGAATGTTATTGGTTGGGTTTGTATTTTGCTGCCTTTCCTTTACAGCTAGCTCCCTGATTCATTGTGGTCATTAGGTACCCGCATCGGTGGATGGTAAGTCGGGTGCATTGAGAAATATTAGCAGGGAACACACACACACAAATTGGTAGAGCTCGTGAAGTCACCTGATCGATGTATATGGTGATTTGAAAGTATATGGGCCCTGAAGCCGGAAACGGCGAAAACTATTGGTCGGGTGGCCTCGCGCGCTCTATCATATGTGCCTACGTGTTCCCCATCCTATGTCATATGTGCATGATCGATATGCATATGTATTCCTCTCTGATCGATTAAAGACGCAATTACAGTTGTGTCCATCTCTAGTATGCCAGTTTCCAGTTCTCGTGAAAGCAACGAATATCAGGCCTATGTAAACCTACGTTGCCACGTTTTACAGTGTGCACGTTAATTCATTGAATTGTCCCCGTTTCTAGGCCTCAAAAGGGCCCGGACTCAGATTCAGCTCCTGTCTCCTGAACCCTCTCCGAGGAGCGATACAGCCCCCACCTGTATCCCTGACCCTTCGCTTACTTCATGCCTCGAAGTGCCCGGCCCGGCCTGGCTCTGCCTCCCAGTCTGCCAAGAGTATGTTATGCTTCTAGTTATCAGTCCAGCCCTCCTTCTCTGCATTCCTGAGCTACTGAATCGCATCAATAGTTTCCGTCATGGTCTAGCCTTTATGTCTCCATGTAAGAGAAATACTGTATTAATATTCATAGGATATTCCTCGCACATGAACTACATGTAGAATAATGCATGCACCAGTCTAAATGTCTATTAGCCTTTGCCCTGATAACTTTTGGATTCTATCAACATGTACTCTAAACATCACATACTAGATATGCCTGGGTACATGTCGCTCTGACACTCCAGACTTTAGTCTCCTCTTCCAGCGCAGAAGTCATAGCCCCCAGTTCTCCCTGGTAACACGTCATTGCCCGTTTGTGCGCACCACTAGGTTAAAGGTCCCAGCTGCTCAGGTAGCCCCCTCCATGATTCCGCCCCGTTTATGACATATTCTGTTACGTTTACATCACATGTCTATGTATACGCCCTGTACACGCCTTCTTGTTACATCATTTTGCCCTTATCTTTCGCGACTGCTACAAACCCCGCCTACTGCTACGCCTACTGTATTGAATGTAATGTATTTGTTTAAGTATATATACTGTACACCGATATTAAAGTTTGCTAGTCATCCCTTATTCCTGCCCCTGGCAGCTGCCATCCTATTCCCGTACAGGCTGTCCTGTTCCTGTCCTTTATGCCTGATTAAAGCCTGTAAACTCCAGCTACCTCGAATCTTGACTCTTATTTATTGAGCTACCTGTTTTATTGATTATTCTGAAAAATAGATCCGGTAATAAATTATTTATTTACCACATAATGGCGCCCGAATAGGGACTTGCCCTTTCCCCACGCGCCGGAGAAGCCACGCAGGCCCCCTGATCCTCTGCAGCCGTGACGGAACCATACCGGCCACGTGCAGATATTTCGGCTTCAAGTATCCCTCAGGCCCACGGAGGAGACGGAGGTTGCGGTCCAGCATCCAGACGAGGCGGTGGAGGAACGCGGCGAGTCCCGACCAGAGCCCAAGCCGAGAGTCCAAGGTCCGAGGTATCCAGAGGCCCACCTGTAACTGAAGTCCGAAGTTCGTCCGTCCGTCGTCGTAGCAGTCCAGTCCAGTCCGAGGCCTTCCGTTCTTGCTGCCCGGTGAGTACCGTTGCTGGGGTAGTATCTAGACAGGGTCGATTAGTTGTCTCTGGTCCGTGGGTTTGGGTACGCAAATCCAACACGAAGTGTCCACCTAGGTGGATGCGGGTCCTGACGTGTCTCTTTGTGAGACCGGTAAGTTTCGTACTGTTTTAGCAGTGCATCTAGTCATTCCAGTAAGTTCTGTTCTCGAGAAATTCATGTGTTTCTGTTCTCAGTATTCCAGGTAGTATTCTGTTCGAACTGTTATTTTAAATGTTATTTCATGTGTTTTCAATGTCGTGGTATGAGTGATTTGTTTTCAAGTTATTATTGTGTTTATTGTGTATTGTATTGTGTCTAGATTCCAGTCTAAGTCATGCCTCTGTTCTCGAAGTTACGTCAGTTAAAAACCAGAAAAGGTCTGCTCGAAGAAGCAGTTCCTGTCCCGCCTAGGGACAGTCCAGGTCATTTTATGTATCATAAGCATGGCATAAGTGCCATATTATATCTAGACTTATGGGTCGAGTATACTAAAGATCTAGAAGAGAAATATAGATGGCCTGTATCAGGTACATGGGATGCCGAGTGCATCATGCGAGTAGAAGAAGCATTATGGAAAAAGAAAGCCAGACAGTCCCAGAAAGATGCCATCGAGTTATGGCGCAAAGAATCTCATAAAAGAACCGAAAAAGAAATCAGAAAATCAGAATTAAGTAGGGAATCTTCAGAAAGAGCCCAAGAAAGGGAATTAATCGAAGTAGGTGAACGAGTTAAAGCCGAACAGTCAGACAGACAGAGAAATGCCCTTATTAGGGGTATGTATCCTCTTCTTGCCGAGGGCTTGCCGAAAGCAACCCCGGAAGCATCCAGTAATTTCCCGCCGCCATTAGTCCCGATTAAGCTACGTCACAAACCAACCGCAGCTGATATTTTTCTCTCGTCCTACTTGGACGACACAGTCCCCGAATATGCTAATCCTGTTCCGCCTGCTCCCGTAAATAATGTAATTCCTGTTCCTCCAGTCGCTGGCCCCGTGGGTCCAGTTAATGTTACAGCACCTGTTACAGTTCCCCCGGTCCAGCCCACAGTACAAGTACCCGCCACGTCCGTCACTCTCCCAGCCCGTGCGATACCCGTCGATGATTCTAGTCTAGGGGCCTCGGGGGGAAGTCCTCCGGGAACCCCGCCGCAACACAAACGTGTAACATTACTTGAACTACATGAACGTGCGTTACAGCGTACGCCTAAACCCCAGTCCGTTGCAGATATCAAGCTAGCTCTCACCGAATGCCGTTATAATCCAGTCCCAGGAAATAATGATATGGTCATATATTCATTGCGTGTAAGACGGGTAACCGAGTATTTGGACACCCTACCGGATATGAAAGAAGATCTAGACAGAATATATCGTTTCATCCGTACAGGAACAGATCCAGAAAGTATAGGCGAAGCCATGTCTCAAAGGAAAGCTGAGACTCAGCTCATGCTATGGAAGTTTCTAATTAATTGTTTAATAAGGGAACAAGATTATCCAGATAAAGATCCGACCGAAATGAAAGTCCTGACAAGGTGGAGTGATCATATAGCCGAGGGAAGACACAAGACACTAGGTAGTATAGAGAGTATGTACAAGAAAATTCGTAAGGAAATAATAAGGTTACACGAGAAACGTAAAGCAGTACAAGTGTCCGAGAAAGAAGACGACTCTGATACTGAAGAGGTAGACGACGAGAATCCCACCAGAATAGCGTATGTAGGTAAAACTAGACTTCCCGACCGACATTTACGCCTAGAACCCAAGAGAGTCTTTCCTCTTCCAGCACCAGAACAAGGTTCTCTTGAGCAAGTATTTCAAGCTACCGATCACATTCTGAAATCACGAATCGGTTATAGTGAACTTAGTACCATGCATGAACAAGAACTAGCCCGATCAGCAGTCCGATGGACTACTGATTCTACCACTTTTCCAGACGAAATAGTGGCACAAATGTTTCTGAAACTGCCCCCAGCCGAGCAGCGACTGGTGGGTATGTATATGATCCAGCACCTCATTACACTGTATGAGGGACAACATTCTGATCCAGGTCCGTTACATGATGTTCTGAACGAGTTACTCCAGTATAGATGGAGAGGTCTAGGTACCGATTTAATTAGTATTATTCTAGAACAGCGCCACAAATATAGAACGTTTCTGAACCCGCATTTTGTTCATGTCTCACCTCCAGGAAGTAAATCATTTTACATAGACAGACAGCATCCGTTACGAGAAGTACATCCAGTTAGAGGAACGGGTGGTGGACTAGAACGAGTATTTGTTTACACCCCCCTTACAAAGATTGAACTCTTAGAGATGAAGAAATTAATTCCCTGTCACGACAAAGACCCAGCAGGGTTCCATCGAGAATTAAAAGACATGCTCCGTATGGGAGAATACACGTATCCAGATATAATCAAAATGCTAAAGGTCCTGTTGCCCGCAGGGGTATATGAAAAACTCAAGGAAAAGGAATGGGAGGTGGGAGAGAAAAAGATAGATTGGACAGCTCTAGAAGCTGAAGATAATATACGAGTACCAGGTACCGGTCTTGGGGACAAATGTAAAGAATTGCCCGAGTTATTGATACAAGTTTTGCCAAGGTTACTAGCCACGAAAAAGGAAGATTGGGATGCAATCTCAGCTTGTAAGCAGAAACAGGATGAAGACACTAGTGATTTTTATTCTAGATTTGAAAAATGTTTTATTATTAACAGTGGTCTGAAGACGAGTAGCGAGTCATACCCTCATCTTTTTGTTAGAATTCAAGTCCACAAGTTAAAAATAGAGTTTTGAAAGTCGAAAGTACCTGGCAAGCTAATACCCCGTCCCAAATGCTCCAGATGCTCCAGTATCACCAGAACAGAATCAGGGAAGAACAAGATCACGAAAGGAGACGTATGAAAGACACGAAAATGAAAGTATTAGTTGCACAATCTGTTCCACAAGACAGTCAGAAGAGGGGTCTGAATCACGCCAGTCATCCTGCAGCTCCCGTTAAAGGGACTTGCAATTACTGTAAACAACCAGGTCATTTTATGAACGAGTGTGCAGTTCTGAAACACAACATAGCTACTGGTAAGACTAAAGAAAGACCACGTCCGCCTAGACAAGAACAAGTTCCACAGACTTCTCAGTCACCACAGAATGCACAACAGACAGTTCCAGTACCGCAGCCTATCGCTGCAACACAGCATGTTACACAGCAGATGTACCAGTATGCCCAGTCAGAGTATCCAGAGTATCAACAGTATTCATGAAACAGCCTAGAGAGGGAGGTAGGCTTGCCTCTCATCGAGATACCTGTAGATCAAGAGGGTCCCTATGTACACAGTCAAGTATTAGGGAAGGACAGAAAGTTTCTGATTGATACAGGGGCAAGTAGGACTACTATCAGTCATGACGAGGTTCCAGGGGCTCCGCTCTCAGGCTCTAGAAATGTTTCCCTTGGATTTTCAGGAAAGCCTATAGTTAATGAAATTTCAAAACCAGTTTCTCTAGAAGTTGGTCCATTGTCCCGAACTACTGATTTGTTACTCACGAAAGCATGTCCAGAAAATTTATTAGGCATTAAGACGTTAAAAGAATTAGGTGCAGTGATATGCTGTTCCCCAGAAGGAGTCCGATTGTTTTTAAGAGACTTTAAAGGTCACTATGTATTACGTGATTTTGATCCAAGATTACTAAATGTACCGCAGCATTTATGGGCGCAAGGTCCAACTGATGTAGGTTTTATGCAAATCACACCCCATCGTGTGACTCTCAAGCAAGGTATAGTTTTGCCACGAATCAGACAGTACAGATTGCCACCTGAGGCTGTAGCAGCCTTATCCAAAATTATTGACGAGCTTATTGCTCAAGGAGTGGTTGTAGAAACTGACTCCAATGTATGTAATTCTCCTATCATTCCAGTCATGAAGCGTACTGATCCAAATGCACCTCCAGTATATCGATTAGTGATTGACCTTCGAGAACTTAATAAATGTATCATACCTCAGTACCCAGTAGTCCCAGATATTTCATCCTTATTGACAGCCATTGATTCTGAAGCTACATTTTTCGCTGTTATCGACCTCAAGAACGCATTTTTCAGTGTTCCCATTCATCCAGACAGCCAGTACCTTTTCGGATTCTGTTTAAATGGAAGAAGCTATAAATTCACACGAGCTCCTCAAGGTTTCACAGAAAGTCCTAGTATTTATAGTCAAGCACTCAAGAGACAACTAGACAATATTCACATGCCAACTGACACTGCCCTGCTCCAGTATGTCGATGATCTATTGATCACAGCCCGTTCTGAACGTGACTGCGAGCGTGCGTCACTTACAGTCTTGTATTTTCTGGCTGAGCAGGGGCACAAGGTGTCCCCTTCGAAGCTTCAATTCTGTGTCCAGCAAGTGATCTACTTAGGCCACTTACTGTCCAAGTGGGGTAGGCAGTTGACACCAGACCGTATCCAGTTAATAGCGAGTCTTCCACAGCCCAAGACACAGAAGGAGGTACGAGCTTTTATCGGCCTCACTTCTTACTGCAGACAATGGATTCCTCAGTATGCATTTCTAGCCAAGCCACTGATACAGTTAACGACACAGGAGGCAGCCGTTATCGACTGTCCTCCCTTGGACCCAGGAACATACACTTGTTTTTAATGAATTAAAGAAAGCCTTATGCCAAGCGCCTGTTCTAGCAACACCGAACTACAGTAAGCCTTTTACACTTTTTGTCACAGAACGTGATGGTACTGCATTATCTGTTCTCACACAAGATCAAGCAGGACAGTACAAGCCTTGTGCTTATTTTTCGAGCACACTAGATCCAGTAGCCCAGGCTCTGCCTGCGTGCCTCAAGTCAGTTGCAGCCACAGCTCTAGCTATCAGACAAAGTGATTCCATAGTGTTAGGACACTCCCTGACAGTACAAGTTCCACACTCCGTGGAAGTTCTTTTAAACCGAACACAGACTCAGCACTTGACAATTGCACGTTTAACAGGTTATGAACTGACACTGTTCCAGCCACACATAGAAATCAGACGCTGCAACATTCTAAATCCTGCTACACTGTTACCGTCAGTTACTTCAAATCCTGCCACACATGACTGTGTGGAAGTTGTTAACATTATGACCAAGCCAAGACAAGACCTGACAGATATTCCATTACCTAATCCCGACCTGACACTTTATGTGGATGGTTCATGTATGAGAACAAGTACAGGAGAACTAGTAGCCGCGTATGCAGTGACTACTGAAACCGAAGTTATAGAAACACATCGTATTGACACCCTGTCTGCTCAAGCAGCAGAGCTAGTTGCTCTGACCCAAGCCTGCATACGTGCTAAGAACCTGAAAGTAAACATATATACAGATTCACGTTACGCATTCGGAGTTGTACACGACTTTGGAGTGCTCTGGCAAGAGAGAGGTTTCATGACTTCCCATGGAACCAAGATCCAGCATGGTCTTCTTATTCAAGCTCTGTTAGATGCAATACATTTACCAACAGCTATCGCTATCATGAAGTGCAAGGCACATACGAAAGTTACTGACATCATTTCCCAAGGTAACGATCTAGCCGATCGAACAGCCAAGCTTACAGCTCAGACTCCAGACATTCCAGTTAACATGACACAGACACCCACTTCAGACCCGACTACTTGTATGACAGTTAAGGACCCTACACAAGATGTCATAGACATACAGTCACATGCTACTCCCGAAGAAATCAAGAAATGGTCCGAACAAGGAGGGGTCCAGACAGATCAGGGATGGGTGACGAAGGGAAAAGCCACATGGTTTCTCCCCGACTCTATGGTTCAAGTCATTATCAATACCGCACATAGTCCAGCACATCTAGGAGAAAAAGCTATGTTAGACAGTATTCAGAACCTTTGGTTCAACAAGCATTTACGAGCTGCAGCCAAGCAGAAAGTCCGTACCTGTATGATATGTTGCCAGTTCAATCCAGGTAAAAGTGTCCCGGTGGAACAAGGTGGATTCCAACCTCCTGACCACCCTTTTGAAGTCCTCCAGATGGATTATATTCAGATGGAGCGATGTCGAGGTTTCAAGTATGTCCTCGTAGTTGTATGCGCTTTGTCCAGGTGGACAGAAGCATATCCAGTCCCAGATTACACAGCCGCGACCACTGCCAAGCAGTTGGTTCGTGAATTCTTTCCCCGCTATGGACTCCCTAGGGTCATGTATTCAGATAACGGCCAGCCATTCTCATCCGAGCTTATGAAACATGTTTCCCTTCTGTTAGGGTACCAGTGGAAGTTCCATTGTGTGCGCCATCCTGAAGCAGCCGGTCTCGTAGAGAGACATAATCAGACCCTGAAAATTCGCATTGCCAAAATATGTAAAGAGAAAGGTGTAGACTGGCTAGTTGCCCTGCCAGTTGCTTTATTCTACATGAGGATGGTTGCACATTCCAGATCAGGTCTGTCCCCGTACGAGGTCGTATTCGGCCGCCCCCCAAATATGTGGGGTACACCTAGACCCCGCAGTATTACAGATGTTTCCAGTAATATGCTGACAGATTACCTAGCTTCCTTGATGTCTGCCCTACACTCTTGTCGTTCACAGGTTGCCGCCGCATTTCCAGACAATACCGAAGTGAAACCGCATGAGGTCATTCCAGGCGACCTCGTGTTGGTGCGGAATTTTGATCGTTCAAGCCCACTGGAGCCCCGTTGGAAGGAGCCCCGCCTAGTCTTGTTAACAACGAGGACGGCGGCCAAGCTAGAAGGAAGAAAAGGATGGGTCCATCTGTCCCATATAAAGAAGTTCCATGGAATTCGTGAAAAAACATTTGCAAAGGACTGCCAAAATTCTAAAGACTGCCTAAAAACAGACTCTGAACCCAATTCTGAACTTAAAATTCCTCAGTTAGAGAAAACTCCGCAGCAGGAGTATAAATTGAAACTCAGGTCTAGTAAAATAAGTCAGCCAGTTTAATTGTCTAAGTCCCTCTCGGGTGAAACGGTTAGACAGGTTTCTGACATGTATGAGATAGACCCCCATAGTGAGAGAGTTAGTCAAAACTCTATGAGATGTATCATTGTTCTAAGTTTTCTATTGTTTCTAAGTCTTATGGTTACCTGCACAAGTTATGCATTACATTTATGTTTTCCAATTTCACATGTAAATAAGTTTGCTAATGCTACAGTAGAGCACACATTTAGTGATCTGCCTCCTCACGAGCTATCCTATCGTCTTGCTATGCGTAATAATACATTCATCAGAATGTTACACTATTCACACCAGACCAGCAATGCCACTAATTGTTGGGTGTGTGGTCGACTCCCCCCTTTCCAGACACCGAAGGGAGTTCTGCCACTCTTTCCTTATCCATTTTCACATAATGGCTCGTGTGGAGCATGGTCCACGTTAACGTCATCCTCCACAGACATGTCCCTTCTGAATAGAACATGTTTTCCAGACAAGCAAGGTCTCCACCATAGAACAGGGTTAGATCTAGAAAATGAAGTATATGATTTAGGTAATTATTCTTCGAATTTTATGGTCCTGAATGTTCAGTCTGATACTACTCCAGATTTGCCTGCTATTTCAGTACTACCAGTCAAAGGCGAATTATGTGTCAGAAAGAATGGTTCCGCACATGTAGGACATAGTGATTGTATTACTACTGTCGAGTATAGTGACAGTGGGAAATCTCTTTTCAAAGCCTCACGTCATTCTTATTTTGTTTGTGGTCAGACCGCATATGTTCGTCTGCCCCTCGATTGGGATGGAACATGTTACATTGCCTTCCTACTGCCACCAGTTTTTCTAGCCCCGTCTGATTATCACAGAAACACACATCTAGTACACGTCAGACACAGAAGGGAGATCGAGTCCCCGATTGTTGATCAAACTGAAACAACTCTAGAACAATATCAAGACTTCAATAAAGGTTTCTTCTTCTTTATAGGACCTGTCCAGAATAGTAAGCTAATCCGTAGGTTAACCAGAACCCTTGAAGCAGTAGTGAATGAGACTACTTCTGCTCTAGGTAACTTAACCGAAGAGCAATCTGCTATGAGATTTGTCGTGCTCCAAAATCGTCTCGTTCTTGACGTCATACTGGCCGATAGAGGAGGAGCATGTAGAGTCATCGGATCTAGTTGCTGCATTTTCATTCCTAATAACGCACCGTCTGTTTATTCAGCTATAACCAGACTTCATAACATTGCCCATCAGTTACACCAGAATCCAGGCACCTGGACATGGTCCGATTGGCTCTGGAGTATTATATCTGCCTGGGGATGGAAAGTATTGTCATTTCTAGGTATTGCAGTAATGATCATTTTCAGTTGCTGCCTCTGTATACAATGTGGCCCTGCGATTTGCGGCATGTGCGCTACCTCTTGTATTCCTAGTCCTAAATCCCGTTCCAAGACAATTCGAGACGAGCAAATGATGCTATATGAAATGATAGATGGTATCATGAATATTGATGTTTCCTGATGGAAACGTAGGGCACAAGGAGGGAATGTGGAAAAGTAAATTTTGCCCTGTTATATGTGCCTACGTGTTCCCCATCCTATGTCATATGTGCATGATCGATATGCATATGTATTCCTCTCTGATCGATTAAAGACGCAATTACAGTTGTGTCCATCTCTAGTATGTCAGTTTCCAGTTCTCGTGAAAGCAACGAATATCAGGCCTATGTAAACCTACGTTGCCACGTTTTACAGTGTGCACGTTAATTCATTGAATTGTCCCCGTTTCTAGGCCTCAAAAGGGCCCGGACTCAGATTAAGCTCCTGTCTCCTGAACCCTCTCCGAGGAGCGATACAGCCCCCACCTGTATCCCTGACCCTTCGCTTACTTCATGCCTCGCAGTGCCCGGCCCGGCCTGGCTCTGCCTCCCAGTCTGCCAAGAGTATGTTATGCTTCTAGTTATCAGTCCAGCCCTCCTTCTCTGCATTCCTGAGCTACTGAATCGCATCAATAGTTTCCGTCATGGTCTAGCCTTTATGTCTCCATGTAAGAGAAATACTGTATTAATATTCATAGGATATTCCTCGCACATGAACTACATGTAGAATAATGCATGCACCAGTCTAAATGTCTATTAGCCTTTGCCCTGATAACTTTTGGATTCTATCAACATGTACTCTAAACATCACATACTAGATATGCCTGGGTACATGTCGCTCTGACACTCCAGACTTTAGTCTCCTCTTCCAGCGCAGAAGTCATAGCCCCCAGTTCTCCCTGGTAACACGTCATTGCCCGTTTGTGCGCACCACTAGGTTAAAGGTCCCAGCTGCTCAGGTAGCCCCCTCCATGATTCCGCCCCGTTTATGACATATTCTGTTACGTTTACATCACATGTCTATGTATACGCCCTGTACACGCCTTCTTGTTACATCATTTTGCCCTTATCTTTCGCGACTGCTACAAACCCCGCCTACTGCTACGCCTACTGTATTGAATGTAATGTATTTGTTTAAGTATATATACTGTACACCGATATTAAAGTTTGCTAGTCATCCCTTATTCCTGCCCCCGGCAGCTGCCATCCTATTCCCGTACAGGCTGTCCTGTTCCTGTCCTTTATGCCTGATTAAAGCCTGTAAACTCCAGCTACCTCGAATCTTGACTCTTATTTATTGAGCTACCTGTTTTATTGATTATTCTGAAAAATAGATCCGGTAATAAATTATTTATTTACCACAAGATAAGCAAGAGTTCCCAGTGAGAAAATAATAGGTGTACTTTCAGGGTGGACATTCGTTTGTGTGGTATCTTGCACTATTGACAAATGATCGATATTTATTGTTACCCAACTCAACCATATTTTTTTCCTCAATCTGGTAGGATGAAAAATTACGTGGACCCACAATTGAGGCTACCACAGACTCGGGGAGTGGATGCATTGGGTCAATGGAACAGCCGAACCGATCAAGGACAAATGCTACTATATACAGGCCTAGAGAACTAATCAGGAGGATTCCAACCATCTGAGCATCAGGCAAGGCCATGTTTAGCAGAAGCTATCAAATGATCAAATGTCATCATTGAAACATCTAGTAGGACCGAAGGCTTTAGTGATCACATTCTACGTTTTTACCAGCTATTTAACCAACACGTTTTGCCAGGTTTTCTCTAATAAATTTCCATGAGAAGAATTGATTGTGGAGGACCAGTCACCAATGCTTTAACTCAGATTTCTTGTGTGTCCATCCCATGGCACTATACCAGCTGTTGATTACTGCTTCTATCTGTGGTACCTATACAGCCAATAACAGCCCAGATGGCAATGTTTGGTAGCAGTGTTAATATGTCTTGAATGCATATCATTACACCTGTACCACTGCTCATCAACTTCATACAAGGCGGAATGGGTCTATCCCAGGGGCAGCTCCTCCGTTGGAGCGGGGGAGTGTCGGGTGGAGTGTCGCCCCACTTAAAATCCCCCAAAATAATATGGTAATTTATTACTGTGTAAGTTAGATTCTTTATTGTAAGATCCTTCCAAGTAAGATTGACAGGTAAAGTTAGGAAGTACAGAAAATGAAAACCCCACCAGGAGCCAGCTGTTAGCAGCTCAGCCTGAGTTGACCAACTGCCACAGTAAGATAGCGAGAGGCACTGTGAGCCAGAGGGACACCAGGCATTCTATGATGTCACAGATATCATGGTACAGTCTATCTAGTGAAGAACAGTGGAGAGGATATTTACTACACATCCTCTTCCCTTATGGAATAAGAACAGAATAGAGAAACGATAGGCATAATACCTCAAATGCAACATCAGCAGGAAAGTACAAAATTGAGATGAACCAAATGTAATAATGTACGACATGAGATAACGTTAGCATGAGGTATCATTAGCAGAGAAATTAACAAATGTCACCATATGCCTCATCCCCCTCCCTTAACGAAGCAGCATGGTTTCGAAAAGACCAACAGCTAAACTAGCTGGTGACACTCACAACCTCCCCACACATGGGTACACCAGAGGATAAACACTCTAGAAATAAAAATGAGTGTAGACTGAGATGCTTGGGAGAGACACAATAGGAGTAAGATTCACTCAAGATAACCCTAAGAGAGCAAACCCCTTTCACAAGAATTCACCAAAGAAGAGATACCCTTTTATTAAAAAAAAAACTTCCCCTGATAAAGACATGCTGACACTATACATATGATAAGTTCACAGCTCAACGTCTAACAAAAATGAATCTCTTGCCACGAGTTGCACAAACAATCTCCACCAAAAGCAGGGCACAGCGCTCGAATCCCATCCTCGTCGCCAAGTTGTGGTAAATGAATGATGCACAGTCCAACTGTGTAAGTAAGATTCTTTATTGTAAGATCCTTCCAAGTAAGATTGACAGGTAAAGTTCGGAAGTACAGATAAGGAAAACCCCACCAGGAGCCAGCTGTTAGCAGCTCAGCCTGAGTTGACCAACTGCCACAGTAAGATAGCGAGAGGCACTGTGAGCCAGAGGGACGCCCAGGCATTCTATGATGTCGCAGATATCATGGTACAGTCTATCTAGTGAAGAACAGTGGAGAGGACATTTACTACAATTACCATTTTATTTTTCACCCCCATCCTGAGCCGAGTGTCAGCTGGTAACTGACAGCAGTAGGGAGGAGGGTTGGCTGTCTAATGTACTAGTTTAAAATGTGCATTTCTTTTTGGCGGGCCACCAATTAAATGGGCAGCCATACATATACACTTTAAAAAAGCTCTAACCCAGCTGTCTTAAAACAGTTAGGTTAGAGCAAGTGCAAGCTCCCAGAGTGCTGGGGAAGGCTGACAGAGGCAGCTCCCTCCAATCAGGTCACTTCTCTCATGCTGCGCAGCGCCATGATTGGTCAAGGGAGTTGCTGCATCCTGTTCCATGGAGAGAAGCGGACCAGAGGGGATGACTTTGCAAGTTATTATAATTTTAATTTTAGTTTGCACACACACAGCCTCTCCTCTACGTGTAGATGCTAGCTGCCACTGGTAGGTACATCTTCCTCCCCTTCTTCAAAATAGAAGTAGTGAATCTGGGTTCTGAAGTCAAAGTTACATGGAAAATATTGCCTTGCACGTCGGTAGTACATTTGTCTGTAGCATTTGACTCTGGCCTGGCGCGGGGTCAAGATGGAGGCAAACTTATCACTGCTCTTTTTCCCATCCTTCTTATGAAAACTCCTGTAACAAGTGTTAGTTTAAACTAAAACGTTGAAGGTACAATATCACTGTGACAAATCATTGGAGTTCTGTATGTCAGGTTCTAGCCACCCTGGAGTCTGTTGCTCATGTGAAGTAATATGAAGATTTTTTTGAAGGAGAGATAACTGCTTGGTAACACCTTTAGTCAAAGCTTTTCCAAATAGAACTTCAAAGGTAGCAGAAGTCACACTGTTTGACCCTAAAACCACAGCAGCGTTGACCAATTTTCTTACTCTAGCCCACCAAAAATCCTACTCTATACTGTTGAAGAGCTCTTGGAAGAAAAAGGTATGCAAGCTGCAGAAATGGTTTCTAGAGCGAGGTTAAGTTTAAGTTCCTGCATCTGTCTTCATGACTGTTGCTCCTGCTTGCTTTGGGGTACCAAAGTTTAAATCGGAAGTAGAATCTGTAATTCCTGCCTCAAATCAAATTCATGTTCTGTCATTTGAAATACACGTATTGTCGCCCTGATCGTCAACTTGACATACAGTTGGCCATCAATGTTTTTAAGCAAAAAAATTTACTAGAGTGCTAAAAAACACTTTCCAACTTTTCACCTACTAACTCATCCCAATCAGGTTAGTGCTATATTTTATTCTAGGTCCATGCTGGGGGAAACATCCTTTACAACGCAACTTTTACCACGCAGTGCCTTTACGACGCAACTTTTACAACACAAACCATTACAACGCATTGCGCTGGGGGGGCGCTCTAGGATAGGGAATAAGTTTAATTTACTGTCCGACACCTTCCCTAGTGTCCACGGGGACTGGAGTTGGAATAGTAAATTAAACTATTCACTATCCAGCACCCCAAAGCGCTATGCGTTGTAAAGGTATGCGATGTAAAAACCGCGTTGTAAAGGCATGCGATGTAAAAGTATGCGTTGTAACGTCATACATCCCCATGCTGGTTATGAAAGCACAGCCATTCGTGATATTTTACTATTTCTTCAAATCAGAATAATGACTATGTTAACATTTCAATAAAAAGGGCTGGTTTATGTAAGTGGTGGTTACTTCTGTCTGGAACATGGCAGTTGGCGGCCAGTAGCTGATACTCCTTCCTGGAATCTGGAAAGGTAATCGGAGGGTATCCCCACCAGAAGGAAATTCCACTGTGTAGAAACACCACAAGCCATCTTACTGTCTCGCAGGTTGGCGGGGAGGGCTACATTAGAATTTGGGCTTCTTCCTGCTTCCCTTTGACCGTGCCTGCTCGAGTGCACAGCTGTGTCATAATGGTAAAGGGGATAATCTGTTGATGGAAATGTTCATTATTTGTGTCTATTCCATCATAAATGGAAACTGTTTCCTTCGTGCGATAAGAAAGCAGCATTGAAGCACCTCCTAAAGGGAAATTCGTTATAAACAGACATTTGCAAATATTGCAACATTTGTAAGTATTATTCTTTCAGTGAAGGAGTGAAGAAAGCCACAAATTAGGGAAAACACGAATTTCCAACACACTGAGCCTAAGAATCAAGCAGAATATATGGATGAATTCAGATGTGAGTTTATTCCAAGGTACCTAATCTACAGCTGCAGCAAACTGCTACAAATGGAACCTCCATCTTGTTCAAGTCCCAACATTCTGTAAGGAATAATCATATAATAATGGTCCAAGGCATTACATATTTTCTTTCTTGAACGAAAACATCAATACAGATTCAGGTAGTCATTCGGGGGCAGATTTACAAGGCCCCTGCCCCACCACTACGTCACTTTTCATGACGTACTGGTGGCGCAGGGGGCTCCTCCATATTTACAAGGAGAGGAAAAGACACCCTGCGTGACTTTTCCTCTCCTTGTAAATACGGCCCCTTCACACGCAGCACTGTGCGTGGAAGGGGCATTCCATGGGTGTTGCTCTGGGTGTTCCCACACAACACCTATGGAACAAGACACATCTCCAGATTTACGAGAAATCACAAATCTGGAGATGCATGTCAATGCTACGCCACCCTAGAGGTGGCGCAGCGAAGCGCAACGAGGAGAAATGTTTTCATTTCTCTTCGTTTTTTCCTCTTTCAATGCGTGCTGCATTCTACAGCACGCATTGAAAGAGGAAAAAGCCTCTTGTGTTTTTTTTTGTGCAAGAAGGTGCCCCTTCCTGCACAAAAACAATCTCCCCGTGGCGCAGGCATCATTGCACCATGGTGCAAGGATGCCTGCGCCAGCGCATGACTGCAGTTTGTGCGCCAGCGCAGGGGAAGCACAGAGATGCGACATATTCTTGTAAATATGTCGCATCTCTGTGCTTTCCAAACTAATGAAGCACGGAGCAGCAAAATGACTTGCTGCACCGTGCTGTGTTACTTTGTTGTAAATCCGCCCCTTAAGGTTTAGTTAAAGGCAACGATCGAATCAGTAAGTGAGACCATAATGGGTCTATGACTACGAAAAGGTTGTGACCATTAATATATGGTAGCTGTGTGAAATGAGACAAGGCAAGGAAATTAATTGAACACAGGCTTTAAATAAACAAAAACGAAATCATTAGCAAATATAGAACACATTTTGCTATTCCTTAATAGCGAAAAATACCGAATCGCTATTAAGGAATAGCAAAATGCTATGCATCAAGAAATCACTACAAAAATAGTGATTTCTAATAATTCCTTAATTGCGAGTCGCAAAGTGCGAGTCGCAATTAAGGAATATCTCCCCATTCATTCCTATGGGCCAAACAATCTCAATTTGCTAATCGCAATTAGCGATTCGCAAATTGAGATTGCGATTTCTAGGGTGCAGGGGTGTCCAAAGGTCACCCTGTTGCACCCCTGAAATTGATGTGTGCACATATGTTGCGCACACACATGCCCTTAGGGCATGTGTGTGCGCAACATGAAACTTTGAAAAAATGCACTTTAGTGCATTTTTCAAAGTTTTTGCAAATTACCATGAAGATGTACTTCATGGTAATTTGCGTGCTCTAACAGCGAAATCGCTATTTTCTTCACTTTCATGCATTGCATTTAAGGAATCTCAATTTGAGATTCCTTAAATGCAAAGAATCGCAATTTAGCGAATTCTTAATTCGCGATTTTTGCATTTGGGATGATGCATCCCAAATGCAAAAATACCGCTCACAAAGGGCCAGATTCTCAGAACCTGGCCCTTTGCGAGCGGATTTAAGCTTGATGAATCTGGCCCATAATCTTTTATATATGCAGGGTTCATGCTCAGGGTACACTAAAGAATTTATCTGGTTCTGCATGCAATAGCACATCCTCCTTGATTAGACAACTACTAGCTTTTGAAGGGTTTCCCACATCGCAACACTCCTTCTTAACTAAAACTTTGCACCACACTGCATCCCTGCTCATCTTCCAGATACTTTCATTGGATGTTTTGTTTGAATTCCAGAACAGTTTGATGACCTTCAACAGAGCAGTACATTTGGATTCCATTTGAGCTCCATTGGCTGCCCTAATCCTCACCAAACCCTCCACTTGCAGAATGCATTCTCTTACAGATTTTATTCTACTATATTCTTTTTCAAGGTCGCCATGACATCTCTCTTCCTCTTCTGACACGTCATCTTCCTGAATAGACCAACCTTTTTTCCAACCTATGCACCCAGGGATAAGTTTGTTATTGCATGTCTTTCCCCTGAAAAACTCAGAGTTTTGTCTGTTATCTATTGGGGTGCAAGGCAATTAACCACTACTTTAGCACAAACCTCTTCCTTGATAAACAGCCCAGAAACATTTGTTAGCTGTATCCCTTAAGTGTTATATTGAACCTATCGACGACTCTGTTCATTTCCAGATGATGCAGAGCGCACTTCTTGTGAGCTATACCACTAATCTCTAATATTTCCTCCATCTCTCTGGGACGCAACTGTATTTTATTATCAGTTAATAAAGTTAGTAGAAACCTCTCACTATTGAAGACATCTTTCAAAAATCTTATCACACTTCTCGTGCTGAAGTCAACTGATCTTTGAACTGTATCCCCATTCAAGAATCTTGATTTCCACACTGGCGACTTGGCAGTGTAGAGCCAACTCAGGCCCCCTTCCACCATCGTGCAAGGTTGTCTGCGTGCAGGGGAAGATTGTTTATGTGTAGGAAGGTGTCCCTTCCTGTACATAAACATTCCTAAAATGGCGTTTTGTCACTTCTATGTGTCCTGCTTGATGCAGCACACATGGAAGTTACAAAATTTTATTTTGTTTTAAGGGTTGTTTATGTGCAAGAAGGGTCACCTTCCTACACATAAACTATTCAAGGCATTTTGCTTTTTCCACATGGCAGCACACATGAAATAAGCAAAAACGAAGAGAAATAAAGAATTTCTACTCATTTCGCCAAGTTTATCCCTGGTCCTAATGTTGGTGCTGCCTCCTATTTACGCTGCCCTTGTTAATAGGGGGCAGATTTATAATGAGTGGGTGTTGCGGTGGAACGCCCTCCCCCAACACCTCCTTTCCACCCCTTTCACGCTAAGCATAGCATGAAAGGGGGCCTTATTTACAAGGCAGTGTTAAACCATGTTAAGTGGCTTAATGCTGCATTGTAAATAAGGCAAAGCACCTATCGCCATGGAAACGTCACAAAAAGTGACGTTCCCGTGGCGATAGGGGATTGTATATATGCATCTCAATAGGCTATCCAAATGCAGTTCTGAACTGGTTTCAGATGTTACCTCTTTGGAGAAGAGGTTACCTGAGGAATTTAATATCCAACCTCAATGAGTAAAGAAAAGACCTGTTCGGTTTCATGAATACGAATAAATGTAATGCTTAATGACCCTTTATTCTTTAGTTTCATACGTTTATGGTGTCGCAAGTTCAATGTGAATTTATCCTATAGTAATATTTATTATAAATGGGGAGGTGATGTGATATCCTAGGTTATAGAACAACCTGGACAGCTGGTTCTGTAACCTGAAAGTAATGCGTAGGGTGGCAACCAAGCCTGAGGTGTAGGGAGAAATGGAAGGCTTGGCTTAAAGCAGTTTCTTAGACCTGTGCTCCGGCTGTGAATGGGGTCTCTGTTATTCATATATCTTAATAAAGAAATTCAAAAGCCATTGGATGGCCAGTTTTCATTTCCACACTTATCTCACCCTGATAGCTAATCTTTGATCAACATGTAGTGCTTCTATGTGCTAGTGCACGTTGTCTTATTCATTTTCCTATCTTTCAATCTCCGAAAAAACCTGATCCCCACATGTATCATCTTTCTCTTCAGTCTCCTATAACACACCATCAATAATCGCACACACTCCTATCTAAGGGTAATCTAACACATGGCCACCTTCAACATTATCTGCCAACAACCATGACAATGAATACACTGCCCTGTTATAAACATATGGTAAGTATCAGATTTTAAAAGAAAAATCTTGAAGACTAATGACTTGTTTCCTAATCAGAGAGGAAACCCTCTCCAATCCTTTTGAGATATAAACCTAACATACAGGTTTATAATCTGTCTTAACTGCATATTTCACACCCCATAAAAACATCCTAATTTTCTCAATGGCCCAATAAACTGCTAAAGCATCTGTTTTTATGACTAAATAGTTTAACAAACCACTCTTAAGTCACATGAGGGGAACACTGTGGTTCTTTTCTCTTCACAATTGGCTTGTATGAATACTGCTCTGAAACCTTTATTATTAGTTTCTGTTAAAACTACAATTTCATCTCCTGATACAAATGACTTAAAATATTATCCAATTCACACTTCATCAACCTAAATTCCTCTTTACAAATTTCACATCACTGAATTTCTATGTTATTTTTCATTAGACATCGTATAGCCTCTGTTGTCTCCAAAAAGTCGTAGCAAAATGTGCATAGTACTCTACCATTCCTAAAAAGAGATAACTTCTTTTTTGTTGTGTGGTAGTTTTAGATTTTGTATTCTGTCTACCAGTTTCTTCTTGGGATGCACCCCATTATCACTTATATCAAGACCAATATATGATACCTCTTTCCTTCCAAAACAGCACTTCTTTGTTCTAAGAGGCAGCCCATGTTTTTAAAATATACCCAACCAAGCTTTATCCCATTGATTCTGCTCATTCCATGCTTCCTCCTACACCACCACATTGTCTTGATAGAACAGCAACGCAAACGATCACACAACAAAGAGGACAAGACCGTCTGGAAGACAGCAGCTGATGTTACTAGGATAAATGCCATTCTTGAAATATTTACTTGCCCATTGGTGTGATAAAGGCCGTGTAATCTTGTGAATTCTCATGTAATTTGATGTGATGAATCAATGATGCTGGATCAGGTGTTGGTAAAATCTTAGGACCAGCCTGCATCATGGGAATCTCTGAGATAACAGGGAGTGGAAGTTTATCAACCAAAACATCCTTGTTCATAGAGCGAATATCTATACACAAACATATCTCCCCACTAGCCTTTCTGGTCTCAACAATGGGAGGCAAACAATCTGTGTCCTCCACAGGAGCAATTACCTGGGACTCACTCAGCTTCTGCAATTCCTGTTGAATTGCATCATGAACAGATACTGTCAGATGCCCGAATTGTGCTGGCTGTGCATCATGCAGTTTGACACAATGCACATACCCACTCAGACAGACAAGCTGCTCAATAAAGACAGCTGGATACATGTTTTCAAACTCCACTTGACTCATACATTTGCTGAATGCATACTTGGGAATTGCTATTAGGATGTAGCAGAATTTCAGGTTCTCCCTGATTAGGCCATACTATAGTTACATCCCTTTTCTTGGCTACATATAGTTTACCAACAGTGACTCTGCTGCCAATTTCAAGAGTGCTTTCAAAATATCCTTCCGTCTTGATGGTTTGGCCTTTATAACAATCCATTCTGACATCCAGAGCTTTACATTTTCCTTTATCTATAAACACTTCCACAAACATCTTTTGCTGAATGATTGCCAATTTGGAACAGGGGTCGCACATCATTCAGATTCTCTTTTCACCAACAACCACCCATTTCTCAGGATTACAGTCATTCCTTTCTCCGCCTTGTAATATTACTTCTTCATACATTTCTTTCACATCCAATGGTTGTTTTGCTTGACCACCCATGCTTTGGCACCATTTAGCATAACAACCCATCTTGTTAAATGCTTTGCAGTACGATTTACTTAATGTTGGCTATGTGACCTTGTAAACTATACCTGAAACATAGACCTTTGAACCTATGTCCTATATTATCCATTCCCTCATGCGTGTCAACGTTAACAGTATGTATGGCATTACACACACTACCCTTGCTATTTATTTGCTTCAACTCACCGTATACTCTACCCTCTTAGCTACAAAGATGTCCTTGCTCAGCAAAGGCTTGCTTTAAGTCACAGCTCCTTGTACACTTTCTCTGCAATACAGTGCAAGAGAAAATTATCTCTCATTCTTTCATCACAGAGCTGACTAGATTCACTTGCAGAGGCCAACTTTCTGAGTGCAGTAATGTATTCCTCCACTGACTCATGTTCAGTTTGGGCTTGTCAATACAATACCTATCGAGTGTTTTGATACTCGACGTATATAATGTTTATCTAATTGTTTTACACTGATCTAATTATCATTAAAAACTTTTGCTGCATTCCTTTCCTTATCTGGAAGTCTGTCTAAAACCACTTGATCCTCATTCCCAGTCTATACACGAACGCAGTAAGTTTTCTATTTGCAAAGAGGTTAGGCCCACAGAACTTAGCAAAGTTCTCAAAAACATTCTTCCATTTATCGCAACAATTGAGTCGGTCATCTGGGATGTTATGATAGACTGGAGGCAGCATGATGTTCTGCATTTTATAAGCCAGGCCTAGAATGACCTCAGGAAACTGTAAAGCTCTGGCTAAATCTGAGTCAGAAAAAAACATCCTCCAGCTTATTTCACATTAACCGTTTCCGAATCTGAATACTAACAGAGCTCTCTCTGTCAATACCCCTCCTACCTTGATCCCTATTTGTAAATAGAGTCTCATGAGAATGTCTCCATACAATACATTTTGAGAACAGTGTTTTCAAATATATAACAAGAGGGGTGTGCCTTGGCTTTTATACCCACAACATCTGGTAAGTACATTTTATGAAGGTAATGTCTGCCTGACACCAACAGGCAGTTTGAAATTTTCTGCCGCCACTTCTTCTTATTTTCTCATAGAGAGTAATCTCGGTGCAACAAATAGCACATGCCCCAAAAGGCAAAGTCTTGATTCATTATCCACGAACATGTAAAATAGACTTCAATGTGAGTTCATTGTCAACTGAAACATAATTTGTAACCTGTTGATGATTACAAAAATAAGTTATTGTGATTGTTTTATGCTCCCAAAGCACAAGACCAGTCTCCTGAAGGAAAATGCAGGTATCTCACCCCCCCTGCGGGTTCCTGATAATCCACGCCCCCTTTCATCTGGTCTACTTCCATAAGCAGACACCCATGAATGAATGAATGAATGAATGATTACGCATTTATATAGCGTATGGCAACCCTTAGGCATCCCAGCGCATTAAGTACCCAGTAATTCCTCCAACTTAAGGAAACAGAAAGGTTTTAAGCAGTTTCCTGAATGTAAGGTGATTTGGTTCCAGTCGGATAGCATCGGGGAGCTGGTTCCAAAATTTAGCAGCGTGAAGAGAGAAGCGACGGCCACCCATCCGCGACCTTTGAATTCTGGGGATTGTCAGAAGCTTCTTGTGTTTTGACCTGAGGGTTCGTGGTATATGATGGAGCTGAAACATAGGTTGGAGCAAGGCAGCTCCAGAGTCAGAGATGGACTTGTGGACAATGCACATAGCCTTAAACCAAATCCTTTGCTGCACTGGAAGCCAGTACAACTGATGTAATGCAGATTTGGCCGAACTACATTTAGGCGTATCCATAAGCAAGCGAGCGGCACAATTTTGTACTGTTTGCAGGACTTTAATAGTTCCCTGAGGAGCACCCAGATATACTGCATTCGCTTAGTCAAGACGTGACAAAATAAGTGACTGGAAAAACAGACGCCTAGCTGCAAAAGAGATTTAAGATCTTTCTTAGGAGTCTAATAAGACCATAGTAGGTTGCCGCATGGCTGCTTCTTCATGTGCACACACATTTCCCACACTGTGCAAAGATGTGTTCTACTGCCTGGCCGTCCTGTGGAATGTGGAGTAAATACAAGGCATCTTGGGAAACTAGCATGTTGACTCATTCATTTAATATGACTCAAAGCAATTTAGCTCCATTGAGTAAGAAAGGGCCACAGTTAACTATGTATGCTATAGTCAGACACAGTAACTGATTATAGCCATATTATTTTGGGACAAATCGGTAGGCAAGTCCCTTCATGGTGTTGGTCCATTGTTGACCTCATCTATCATATTTTGAGGTATTTTCAAGCATCATAAACGAAACACCTATTTAAGAAATAACCATTATACTGGTTTCTTTGGCACCACTTTTGTGTTCTGCCTACTTATATTTGTATTCTTTTTTAAATGATTGGTAATTTACATATATATATATTTTATTTCGATCAAATATATGATCATTTACATCATAAATATCAAAACACATCATATAGGTAAAACAATTAAAATTACAGTGCAATACATCATTTTAGAATAAAATTGCTTTAAAACACCCAATAGCATAAATAGCAGCATTATACTTTGAAAAACAATCAATATGTTGTCAAATTAAGAACAATTCATGGCACAGTTCCATAGAATTTTTTTGTTAGGCATTGTCATGAGTGGTTCACAGAAGTGTTTTTGGTTATGTTTGATATCTTCCACCAAGCAAACAATAAATATCTTGAAATAGCAAAAAACAGCCATCTAGTAGTATCAGACAGAAACATTTTAATGCATCATCCATTTTTCCCAATAATCAGCATAGGTCGGACAGAAAAAAAGAAAATGTACAAGGGTCTCAGGGGGAGAATAACAGGTGGGGCATACCGGCAGTATAGATGCATTTTCCCAGGTACTTCTTCTTGAATTTAGGGGCAAGGATCCATACCTAAATTGGATATATAGGGCTCTTGCCTGGGGTGGTTCAATGGCATCCATAAATGGGTCAAAACCAACCCATCCTTTGAAATGTAGAAAACTAGAGGTTAAAGTACCATGCGTGTAACTTTCTATACTTTGCCAGTCTGTGAACTTCCAGAACCTTTTTTTGAGTAGGGGAACTATTGATTTCCTTATACACCCTGGATCCTTCCATAGGTGCCCCAACCCTAGCTTTAAAAACCAATCCTTAATCATATTAAACCATTTAATGTGACCTCTTTGTCTTTGCTGAACAATTAGAACTTCCAGGGCCTTCCTCAACGGGACCCGAGTGTCACTAGTCCAAATTCTAACCCAGAACATAAGCGCCCTGAGAATAGCAAAGTGGCTGATAGGTCTAAGGCCAAGATCGAGTCTAAGTGGCAAGAGGGAAGTATTTACAGGAAGTTTCAGGATTGCCATAATGAATTTGTTTTCGGCAAGGACTTAGGCGAATTTTAGCAATCTCCTGTGTGAATTATCGCTCAGCACTTTTAGCGCGGGGATAATTATCGCAGGCTAACCCTGGATTCCATCGCGGAGATAGCGTGCTATGAGCAACGCTTATCTGCCAAGCGATAGGAATCCATGCGTTACTGGAAAACAGTGCGATTATCGCTGGAAATCCAGCGATAATCACACTGCTACCAGCGAAACCTTGCTGATAGGGCAGGGTGATTTTAGCCATGTAATCCACCTCCCATTGGATTACATGGCTAAGTCAGGTCGCAAGCAGGCATTAGGAAAGTAGTGTTAACTGTCGGTAGCGCTACTTTTCTTAACACTCTGCTTGTTAGCGTGCAGCTTGATAATTGGAGAAATGTAGGTTAGCGACATTTCTCCAGTTATTTTGGCACGGAACGCCCACTTTGTATCTCATTTTTTTCATTCATCTCATTAGAGATGCAAAGCTGGGCGTTGTTGAAAGGGATGCCAAATCAGTAAAACACACAATAGCGTGTCTTTGCTGATAAGGCGATTAAATTATCGCCGCTTTGCGGCCAAAAATGGCTTAAAAAACAGCGATAAATTCATATCGTGCCTTGGTAATATGCCCCCAGGTCTTTCAGATTTTCCAGCCCCCATAACTCCACCCCATAGAGGGCTGCACCTAAACCTTTTGCCCTATGGAGTTCTAAAATGGGTGACAGTGGCCGGATTGGTAATTTGTTTCACTGGTTTGTGCTAGCCTGTATCCACAATGTCTGCTTGACCTGCTGCACAATATAATTAACAAGAAGGGGACCCTGAACCTAAACAAAGGATAAAGGAGAACAACCCACCAGGGAGTTCAATAATAATAAGAACATGAACGGGAGGTTCCCAAGACTATCGGGGACTAGAACATTCAAATAATTACAATTGCCCACAAAAACGCTGTGCGGTATCAACTCATTTTATTTTTATATATTTCTTAGTAAAAAAGCATTCATTTGTTCAAGTAAATTATTTCATAAACATAGAAAGTATATTATTATCTTTAACAACATAATATAAGCCCAGCACTAAAGACAATGAAACATTAAATACAAAAAACATTCATACTCTCAGACATTCACACATTCAGCCATCATCATATACATCCCAAACGAAGAATGGAAACACATTAGAGACCAACAGACAAGGAAGGCGCCGACGCGCGTTTCGGAAAAAGTGCCAGCGTTAAGAATTCCTTCATCAGGGCGCAGGTGATGTTTATTACATTTCCATTTCAGTTTTGCTGGGCAACATACTGCAAAACATAGCGTTTCTCTTACAAGGAACCAAGAACTGATTTAATGGGCAAGCTGAAGTAGAGAGCACGTAGGATCGAAACATATACTGAAAACAGGATGCTCCGAGGTTTCAAAAAAAACATATAAGCACCCAGGGCCAGCAGATCAAAAAAACAAAGACCTTAACGAGGTCAGAGGGGTCTTTGGATCCGAAAATGCAAAGAAATTTCATCAAAGTTGTATTCACTAAAGTATTTTTATGCGCGATGGACGTCCACACGGGCGCTGACTCGAGAAAATAACAGGTCGAAGGCTCAAGCCGGTTTATTTAAGAATTAAACGAGATCGGGCTCCTAGCGGTCTCCTGCCGTCTTCTTCCGGGTGCGTGTCTTTGCTGATAAGGCGATTAAATTATCGCCGCTTTGCGGCTGCAAAAACGGCGATAAATTCATATCGTGCCTTGGTAATATGCCCCCAGGTCTTTCAGATTTTCCAGCCCCCATAACTCCACCCCATAGAGGGCTGCACCTAAACCTTTTGCCCTATGGAGTTCTAAAATGGGTGAGAGTGGCCGGATTGGTAATTTGTTTCACTGGTTTGTGCTAGCCTGTATCCACAATGTCTGCTTGACCTGCTGCACAAACCATCTTCCTTGGAAGTGCGGCATATCTACTTCCTCCCCATACTGGCTGTGGAAAACCTGCATACCTTAAGTTCTCCGCCATAGGGACAAAATGCTTGCAGTGTTCGGGAAAATCCATTTGTTAAAGAAGTATTTAGTAGACATATCATTGCCTGAATCAGATGCTGGAATTTCCACTACCAAAATTGAGACATGGAAATGTTTATACCCAAAGACGTAAGTATCTTGTCAGTGGTCTCATATCTAGACTTGATAACATGCAGGTTGAGTTCTTCCATTTTCCCAGCATTTCAGAGACAGAACCCGGCCCTCACTTTTGTGAAACTCTGCCTCCATTGCCACGGCTGTCCTTCAAGGTGCTACTTATACCACCTTCTCTGGTTGAATTACCATTGCACCCTGACCGACAAAATGGCAGAACTAAATGGGACTCTACTGATTTGACCTCTGTTATTAAAGGATCAAAAAATAGGGTAGTTCGACCACAAGGGGGGGCAGATGTAGGATCTATAATCACCTTCCTCAGGCTCTCACTCAGTCTATAGTACTGGAACATGCAGGGAAATGTGCGGACTGCACAAGCCCTAGTGTTCTTAAATGCCAAGAGTCTTTTGACTCTATATCTCACTGTAGCATTTAATGGACAGTTGTAAAAACGTGAAGACATCTGTGACGAATGAGGGATTCGGCCCAACTATGATGTGGAATAACCAAAATGCAGAACTGTAAAATGCAATTTATTATTCCTAGGTCCTAAATGGCAAGAGAAATAGAAACTTCTGAAGAAACATTTTCTTAACATTGGTAAAGTTTAGCAACCCTCTAATCTTTTTAGTCATTATGTCTTGTTTTAATTCTTGTACTCAATGTTTAAGTCTGCTGCCAATAGCAACACCAGATATGCGTATGGTGTGATAATCCTTCATGAAATGACTATTTTTTAACTTGTTGTGCTTTTTTGGGCCAGATTTCACGTTCTAGATTTACTTAGGAACCCCTGGGCTCTGGTCTGTATTGCCTGCTAAAGATGTGTAGATGGAGAAAACAAGTTACAAATTATACATTTCCCCTCCACGTCTGACTAAAGGACTACAGACTCTGGAATCAGGTTTTGTTAATTTATTACAGAGCCAAAAAGAACCGAATATAGACACACCTCAACATCAGAGTATAAAGAAAGATACATGAATACAAATACAGAGCCCAATCTACGAATATAGTTCATTCGGCACAATAGCCACAGAACAATGAATTCCAGAATCAGAATTCAACTGAATGTAGATACTGCGACAAATCCCTCTTCATTTGTATTTCCAGTAATAAAGAATAATCTGTCCATACTCTACTTCTAAAGTGGCATCCCTTCCTATTTTTCCCGGGAAAATTTGCCTCAAAGGTGTCAGCACGTGTTGACTCCCTAAGAAGTGCACTCAAGTTAAAGGGGTCAAGTAGCGTGAAACTATGGAGCTTGTTCTGAGATGCTCCCTTTCCTCAGTCAAAAGCAGAAGTCCTACCAATTTGGGTCTATGCCTAATACAAAAAGACAAAGTTACACCCCTAACAGGTCACATGGTAAACTATTCAGTGAACAACTTCCTTGAGTAACTTTCCACAGACTCCAATTAATTCAAAGTCTTCTCCGACGACCTTGGCTCCCAGCGTTTCACCAGGCACCAAAGGTGTCCTCCTTCTCTCTGTTGAAGCTTTTCAAAGGCATTCCTCTCCTCTCCATGTATCTTCTTAAATCTAAAATAACTACGTCAAATTCCTGCACCTGCAGTAGGGGTGAAAGGAATCTTTCTACACATACACTTAATTTAACTCCTAACTTGTAAGCAAGCGAGGATAAATGAAATTTAAGGAAAACAAAAGTTAGTCCTACAACTGGCTAACCTAAGAATGTTTTTTAATGCATACTCGTTCCACAAGTCTCTGTAGAAATCATTTATATAAAGTGAATACATTTATTTTGCGAAATCCTAATCATTCTTGTATATACCATTACAATTTTCAGTCTACTGTCATTATATAATGGTATGAGCTTCATTCTAATAAAAACAACTTACAATAAAACAACAGAATATATGCGAGTGCCGTTCGTACATGAGTATAAAGCACCCCAACAATTTTAAGAGTGTAGAGCGCTCTGTCATGCTGTCTTTCACAAACTGAAGAAAAAAGATTGAATGAGGCTGCAAGAGGAAAGGTGTTAGTCATATTTTCACAAAAAAAGTGCTATTGCAACATGGGATACAAGTGCAGTCACATAACAAGCAACCTCCCAGCTTTCATTGTTAAACGTATTTAAAAATAAAATCTGGCACCCTCATTTTAACAAGTGGGCAGAACTTCAAGTAGGAGGGAGATGTCTGACACTTTGATGTGTCTCTGCCCAAGTCGTATGAACATCATATTAGCATGAGAGGAAAGAACAAGAGGATTCAGGTTGAGAATGGCTAGGGTGTCTCCCAAGTTTACTGTATTGCAAAAGAGAGATTGTTTTTCACAAATCAATGTTCAAGTCTCTGTGGAAGAATCAATAATGCCCCTGCACTGTAGGTATTTACTCAGGCTACATCTTGCTTCATCTCTGATTTTTCGATTTCACATACTTTATGTTCTCCTCAAGATGATACTTTTTGACATAATTTTTACTCATGAGAAAGTGGTCAATGCAGAAACTGTTTTGCTGTAACTGTGAAATTAGGGGGTGCTGAGGTGCCAAGATATTTTCTGTTCAAATCAGTCTCCCGCTATTATCTTGTATAATGTTTGTAAATGAGTGAAATGTATCTTGCTTAATGTGCTTAAGGTGTGGGATCATTTTGCAGAAAATGAGGAATACATATGCAATCTCGCCCACCTACTTCCAAGCTTTTATCTTGCAGATGCAGGAGGTAAAGCCACCTGCACACCAGGGACTTAGCATGAAATCAATAAATTAGTTTGAGGCAACCACATCATTGTCACGGTATGCAGCATTTAGAACGCAAGCATTACCACGGAATACCTTTACAACGCGGGCGTAACAACGAAAGTTGTTACCCCACATTGCACTGGGGGGCGCTCAAGGATTGTAAATGATTTAATTTACTATCCCAACACCTTCCCTACTATCCACGGGGACTGGTGTTGGAATAGTAAATTAAATTAATCAATTTTGCGCCCCCCAGCGCAATGCGTGGTAACAACTTTCGTTGCTACGAACGCGTTGTAAAGGTACGCGTTGTCAATGTATGCGTTCTAACGTCATACATCCCATTGTCACAGGTGCAATGAAGACATCCAAAGTATTTTAAGTGCCATTGGCTATAATGCACTTGTTATATAACATACAGGTTATCCGACATGTTATGACAAAGTATCCCATCACCAAAACTCTAAATAAGGCCCATGTTTCTTCTGAATAAACCACATCACCCAGCAAACTCGTTCCCATGCTAATGAAAGCCATCTTTAAGAATAAACACTTAGAAATTGGACATGTTGAGAGCCTAGTGTTCCCAAATGTGCTGTCGTACTCAGAGATTTCCTTGAAATGCTATTCTTTTGTGATTGATTGGCTTAAGAGTGCAGTATTATTCAAAAAAACTGTGTCACTAGTTCAAAGGTGGCCCTGGATAATCAACTTTGGGAGAAAGGCAGTTACAGACATGGCACTCTTTTAGTTACCTCTCCACTTGTTGATCAAGGTGCGGGAACTAGCCGGGAACAACACTTGGGGCCAGATGTAGCTCTCCAATTACCGGTCGGTAACGGACGATTTCGACCGTTACCGACCGGTATTTGGGAATTGACATGTAGGGGGCATTTCATTTACAGAATTTGTATATTTACCGATTCGGTAAATTTACAGAATCGGTAAAATACCGAATCGGTAAATTTACCGATTCTGTAAATCAATATGTAGGTGGCACTGAAATCAGTGCCACAGGCCCTTACCAAATCGTTATTTACCATGGAATACTATTCCATGGTAAATTAAGAATTCCGGTGTACATGCACAATTGTGCATGTACACCTGTGCCATGTGGCACACAAACATGCCCTAAGGGCATGTATGTGTGTCACATGGCACACAAGCCAGAAACAGGGGTGCAACAGGGTGTCAAAGTGACACCCTGTCCCCCTTGTAAAATCGGTATTTGCTATTGAATCCTATGGGCTTCAAGGCCCATAGAAATCAATGGCAAATACCGATTCGGTGACACCGAATCTTACCGATTTGGTATTTTTACCGAATTTTTTACCTACATAGCAATTACCGAATTGTAATTACCGAATCGATAAAATTCGGTATTTACCATTCGGTAATTTGCTATTACCTACATCTGGGCCTTGATCTCTTAGGACTCTTTTGGTGACTACAATGCCACAATGTCTTTCATGAGCTATTTCAATGACTCGCTGTCTAAGACTCTCAGGTATGATGATTTCTGAGCCTCTCAATACAACACCTTCTTGGTAACGCACAGTTCATTCTGTACATGCTTGCATATTTTAAATTCAACTTCGTCATCAAAAGGTCGATCATGCTTCTTCCACAATTGAGTTGAAATGATGCCCTTGAGTATAAGTATGCTCTAATCAGCATTAGTAGCAGCAATGAAATGTTCAATGGATACGGTTGATATCGTTCTGAACCTCACAATGAAGTTAATGTACTCCTCAGCTTTTTTGAATGTAGAACTGTGCCTCTGTAACAATACTCGTGAAAAGTAATCAGCAGGGTTCTGGTCTTTACCCAGCTAGTGTACAATTGCATAGCCATACTCTTGCAGTCACACCCCCCACCTCTCAATGCAAAAGGGCATCTTGGCTTTTGTATTTCCAAAAGTGGTGAACAGTGCTTGGTGATCTGTAATGATAGTGAAACGTTTTAGGTATAGAAACACATGTAAGTGTTTGCAGGCCCACACTACAGCCAGACTCTCTTTTTCTGGCTGAGAATAGTCAAGTTCTGTGTCAGACAAACTGACTGACTGGCTTAGTCCACAATGTGTCTCTCAGCATTCGGATGACCATTATGTTGAGCAAGGATTACCTACAGGCCCCCGAGCTCGCATTGCCTGTGATCTCAGTATGTAACTTGGGCCAAAATAGGCCATCTCGGTTGCATTTTTAATCACGGGTATTATTCTGTTGAAGCTTTGATCACATTCAGCAGACCACTGGAATAAGACATCTCATTTTTTAAGTTCCTCAATGAGGTGTTCACAGTAGCAAAGTCACAAATGTACCTCGAGCAATAACTCGTCATGCCAAAGAAGGATTGCAGCATGGGGACATCTTGTGTGGGGCAGGTAGCTGACAGGGCTCAGCCATTATCTAGAATATGTGCCCATACAATGTGAGTTTGGTCTTGTGAAACTCATACTTAGCTGCATTTAGAGTGAGACCTGCATCAGCAAGTAACTGCCACACATGCGTAAGCGCCTTGTCATGCTCCTTTTGCGTTGTCCCAAGTACCAGTATGTCATTACAGTAATTTAAAGCATGCATGACAGGTTCAATTATACAACATGTAACATCCTGAAATATTTCTGGCTGAAGACACTCCAAAACTCAACCTTTTGTATCTGAACAAACCAGCATGAGTCAAAAAAGTAGTGATGTATCTGCAGTTATCTTCCAACACTAACTGATGGCATACCTTGTTCAGGTCATGAAGGGAAAAGACTTGATCACATTCAGCAGATCACTGGAAGAGGGCTTCTTGTTTTGTCATGCAATAACTGGCCAAGTGTAGGAAGGATCGCAGCATGGTGGCATCTTGAGGGGGAAGGTAGCTGACATTGTGCAAACTTTATCTGAGTTATGAGTCTTTTCCCCCACCAGAAAATATGTAGACAAAGAATTTTGTGATAGCACAATTTATCGGGAAAGAAATGAACAGTGAATACACAGTCATGGAAATAATAAAGAACATTGTTTATTGCCCGGGCTACAGCTGAAACACACATATACAGGGATCAGCTGCCAAGTGTTTTGTTTCACTGTATTTACGTAGCGCATTTTTATAAATGAGTTCATACATTACACTGCGTTTGAAAGGACTGACTCATCTTCCACGCCCAGCTGCAAGATCAGTAACTTAAAAGCACCAGTTCCACAATTGAATGTCTTGGCAGTACATCCATTGCTTACAACTAAATATTTTTCCCAGTTTTCAAGGTCCAAGGCCCCTATCATACATCCCTCAGAAAAAGCAGCCTTTCTGTGCCATCCCTGAATTCTTTAGTCAAAGTCTGGAAACTTTTCTCTGGAGTAAGCACAACCCACGCTCAGCAGCTGCATTAGCTCGGTGTGGCACTTACAAGCTTTCTTGTCGACAAACTTTCTATTTAAACAAACATATTACACACAAACTGTTTTTAGAAGATATGCAATGGGAGAGCATTTCAAAATGGTTGACCGATGGCTCATACATTTTTATGCTTTGACAAAATCGCCCTTTTGAATCCTCGTTCAACCATTAATTCTATCATTATTTAGGCGATTTCTATTCTGCACAGTTCTTCTATGGTAGCATCTTGCATTAATATTGTATTAGTTATAAATATTGGACAAGCTTCAGCTAAGCATTCTCACTGTAATTACAGTGTATGAGTCATTTACGATTAACAATATATGAAGAACAAATATGTGCACCTAATGTCTGAAAGAAGCTTTCAACAAATGTAACACTGAGTCACATTTAAAGCAGTGCCTTTTCTCATGAAATACTTGTACAAACCCTTATGCCCATAAACATTGACATGATCATCTACTATAATAACACCTGAGTCAGTGAATGGCAAAGAAAAGCATTCCTTTTTAGGTCTCGCTGGTGTTAGCAGCGCGAAGCGCTGCATCCAGCGAAAGACCTATTGTTGTGGGTCTGCCGGGAATGTAGGACAGGGGATGTGCACGCGCTTTTCCTTGGCGATTGTACCTCGTGGGCACGCACGCCCAGCCCGGCGCTGTGCACATCCCCTGTCCTACATTCAGAGCAAGTCAGGCATTCGAAATCGTGCGCACACGCACACACACACATATATAAATACACTCACGCAGGCACAATGCATCAGCACACACACGCACAGCTAACAGACACACAGTCACACATATACATACACACGCACAGCTACACACGCGCACACACACAGCTACACACGCACACACACAGCTACACCCACACACGCGCACCCCCCCACCCCCCACTCACCCCCCACTCACCTGGCTCTTTTCTTGCTGCGCTGCTACGTGATGTCTCACACCGTTATGCCTTGCCTGCTCTCTCCTGGGAACCCCATCACTCCCGGAATCCCTGCTTTCTTCTGGCAAGAGGTCACGTGTTCTTGGCATCACGCGTACTGATTGGTGGATACCCAGCCAATGAGTAAGCACGTTATTACTCTGTCGGAGTGCGGGATCGCCTGTGTCCGGAAAGTGCAGATTCACCACGAACATGAGTTCCATCGGAACCGGGGTAAGAGGGCCGAAATTGTGTGGAGTGGTTGAGAAATCTGCGGGTGATGCTGGGGGAAGCATGTTTGTGAGTTGGTAAAGGGTCACCCTCATATATAAACACACTAGCACCATCCTCTCGCCCCATAACGCCATGAGGGAGGCAGCGTTCTGGTTTATTTTATTTTTGGTTATCATCGATGCTTTTAGGAGAAGTTAGTTAGCATTCCGCACTCGAGCTGGGCAGTAACTTATGAAACATGCGGTGTGACCGGATGTCGACACACACAGAGTAAGGCCCTGCGACTACCTCCCACTGCATTAAGACGGCGGCAGCGCGCGCGCGCCCTTGGGCCGCGGGCTGTCCTCGCATCCCTGCCCGCCCCTTCACTGTGAGCAGCTGATTCCAATCCAAGCTGCTGCTCACATCTGAGGTGGTGTCAGAGTGCGGGCCAGCTACCAGCACCTTTAACTGCTGCTGGTAGGGATTAGCAGCCTACCACTGTTTTAAATGAATGGCACACATGCCAAAGTGTGGGAGGAGTCTTACCCCATCCACACAGTACAGACAATAAACAGATCGGCTCACGGCGTGTGCTCGACCTAAAAAGAAGACAGTCTGAAGTCGGATACGGAACAACCCGGTCAGAATGTCTACCAAACAACAAGGGAGTTTTACAGGTAAGTGCTGATGAACTGTTTTTTTAGAACCTTCCGAATCACAGTGGTTCCTGGACGATACAGTGGGCAGCCTAATGTTTTTATAGAGAATGCTCATTTTGGGCAATACGAAGGCGTGGCTCGTGAGACTGCTACTATTTGACTTTTACATTTACTTAGCAACCACTGCTACGTTTTGTCTTACCACAGTACTTACTTTGAGAGGCTGGTTGTCGGCGAAGGCCACCTGCACTTATTTTTGGGGATCAGCACTTATTTTTCCACCTTTGAAATTTACTGAGTTTGGCTGCCATTAATACTAGGCAGGGTACGACAACCACGTGCGGGCACAAGCCATAAAAGTGATTCAATGCAGACGTCACATGCGTCCGAATAGCTATCTTTCTATATTGTGCACATTTATTATGTACCAAGCCTGACGCTGGCTTCAGCTTCAGTTTATCCATTAAAATATGTAATTCACCCTGTTCACTGCCATGGAGCAGCGTTGTGTGTTTGGCTGCCCTTAGCTACTGGCATGTTGCAATGTTCCCTAGCCCAAGTAGTGTAACAGTTAAAAGTTTTCGGTTTTGCTGTGTTGTGCACTTGTAATTGTGTGCCCATGACATCTATGCAGATTGTAATATTTGTGTGCAGTGTACTCCACAGGTGTCAGCTCGCCACAAAAGGTCTCGTTTATGTTTCTTCCTCTCCTGTCTCTCTCTCACCTCATTATAGAGGCTTCTACACCTTAACCCGTTCTCTTCATCCACATCCCTCAGCATTTTTTCTTAAATCATGCCTCCTTCTCTTGTCCCACTCCCTTATGGTCATAACACTTTACACCTCCCTTGCCTACTATATACCGGGATGTCTCTATAGCTGTAGCAACATCTACATAATGCCCCGTCTTTTATCAAATCCACTTTTATCAGGCGGTGCCATACTGTCCCTGTTTTCCCGAAAGGGAAACATCCTTTACAACGCAACTTTTACTCCACACTACCATTACGACGCAGCTATTACAACGCAAGTCGTTACAACAACTTGCGCTGGAGGGCGCTGTAGGATAGGGAATAGTTTATCCAACACCTTCCCTACTATCCACGGGGACTGGAGTTGGAATAGAAAATTAAACTATTCCACTATCCAGCGCCCCCCAACGCAAGTTGATGTAGCGACTTGCGTTGTAAAAACTGCGTTTTAATGGCATGTGGAGTAAAAGCATGCGTTGTGATGACATACATCCTTCCCGAACACACTGCATAAAAATCTCTCCCAAATGGTAAGTAGCAACGTAATACAGATTGTGTATACTTATCTTTTCTTGTTTCCATGCCCTCTTCCTCATGGTTATGCACAGGGCAGGCTCTACCGCATTTATGTCTGCAACAAACAAAGACTCCTTTTTTAAGGTCAATTCCAGGCAGCGCATGCTCAGCTGCGATGCATGCAGTATTGGAGTATGGCTTTAAAGCCCCACCTACTCTCCGCCCATATTTGTCATTGGCTTGTGTCATAATCCTTAGTAAATGCTGGTTTGCAAGTCGTTGTTAGGCTTGTTAGTCCCTCCTTGGTACCGCCTTGTCTGCAATTGTAACCTCCCATGGCGACTGGCCCTTTTACTTCTGTTACGAAACGGTATGTCTTATTTAGTCTGTGAGCACTATTTTCCTTAATGGGTTTCTCCTATTGCAGGCACGACGTGCTTTCCTAGCCATGCGCGCTTTCACTTTCAAGTAGCCCAGGACAATGGCGGCTGCTTCTTTGAAGTGAAATAGGTCTTGCATTTAGGAGAGTTTGAGCTATTTCCATTGTAAATGACAATAGCTTAAACTCTCGTAAATGCTAGACCTATTGCATTGCAAATGCTTGTTTCTACTGTCGTTGGCGTTTCTAAACTCATCCATTATATTGTAACATTATTTCCTTATGATAAACATTCATAGTCTGTGTGGCAACTTTCTCATGATATTCTTTTAGGTGAAGGGCATGCAAGTCTGAAACCCTTTCACCATTCTCGGGGCTTTGTAGAGGAGAATAATGCACGTCATACATATGAGTGGCAATAATGGCTAGTACAGTTATCAAAGTAAAAATAAGTGGGAGGCAGAACACATTCTTCGACATTCTCATAGATAATTCTTTCTCTGTAGCTAAAACAGCCTTTGCCCCTAGCTTCTGGATCACAGTCCTATTCTGAACTATGGTAAATATTGCCTCAGGCCACACTAATGATCTGAGGGGCTATTACTTTGGGTATACCACAACTTTCCCTATGAGAAGCAACTCATGTATCCATGACTAGAAGCTGTAGTGGCCTGTGCAGTCACAGAAATCCTGTTTGAGTAGTCAATTTTACTCTTAGTTCAGATACTGTGTCCAGTGACAGTTTATCTAGGTACACAAAAATGATTCCCCTAGGGTCATCATCATTCAGTCCCAGTACCTGTAGTAGGTCCCCCACAGTCACATCCAGGAATGTAGGTGGAACGGGAGGCTGCTCTGGTGCTATCCATTGGAGACTGCAGCATGCCTGATCTGTCAATAGCTGTATGGGAGATGTTGAGAGTACATTTTATTCACCATGACAGCAGTTGGCAGAGGTTCAAGCACTTACCAACTAGTAGTTCAAGGGCTCTGCTGTCATGTACCACATTGTTGATTAAACTACCAAGATGGACTTTGAGCAGCTTTTACTCTCCGTCTGTTATTTTATCAATATTTAAATGATTAACATTTAGACCAGTACCAAGATTTGTGTTTATTTCTAATGCAGCGAGTATCTCTCCCAATGTCTGTCTGTCGCTATTTGCTGTCTTTATTCCGTCTGCTCACTCCTGACCACTGTACACCTTGAGTCTGCAATTGTCTTGCCTAGTAGGAGGCAATCGTCAAATTCACCCTGTGCCAGTCGGTTGAATAGCCCACTGTGGCAGAACATGAATGAGTCATGGGTGTTGCCGGGGAAACTGGTCACAAGGTTGTTATGATACAGTAGGCATCACAAATTAGCTGCACATTGGGTGAGTGTGAGCTTTTTCTGTTCCTGTATATGTATTCATTTGTGGAGGGGGGGCATATGACAATATGTGTGCCATTGACACAGCCAATTACATTTGGGACCTGCGCTACTGTTCTGATGTTGTTCTGTTTCTGTTCTGATTCTGTTCTGAATCTGGATTCAGACCTGGACACAGCACCAAAGTGGCAATTTTACACATTGTAGATGACACCCTAGTCTCACTCGACCGGAATGAAGTTTATCTGCTAGTGCTGCTCGACCTCTCGTCAATGTTCAATACTGTTAACCATGGCAAAATACTGTAGAGGCTATAAAACAGGATGGGGCTATAGGGCAGTCCTTCAATGGTTCAAATCATTCTTGGAAAACAGGAAGCCAAGGTTTATGGTGATCAAAAATCCATCTCCTCCATCTCCTAATCTTTTAGGAGTACCGCAAGGCTCTACTTTATCCCCTGCTCTATTCATCCTCTATGTCGAACCCCTAACTGATTTACTACAGCAGGCGAATATCTCCTTCCATATGTATGCAGATGACACATAGTTGTATATCAAGGTCACCTCCCATCAAGAGATCAAGTTGATGAATCATGCTCTTGAAAAGACCGTCCACTGGCTAACCACCAACCTCCTTAAGCTAAACTCACAAAAAACTGAATTCCTTCTAATTTCCCTCCCTAAAAACTCTGCGGTGATAAAGGACTGGACCAAGATAATCACTGCTCTAAACTGTACCCCAATCCTCATGGACTCCACCAAATCACTTGGAATCACACTTTATAAGAACGTAAACATGCAAACACACATCAACATGCTGGCTAAAAATTACCCCTTTCACCTCAGCTATCTCAGAAAAATGAAACCATTCGCCAAGACCCCAGACCTCAAAACTGCAGTTCAGGAGTTAGTCATCGCGAGGCTGGAATACAGATGCACAACATTATTGTGTCTTCCCAATATTTCAACAGCCCCTTTAAAAGTTTGCCTCCATGCATCCACAAGACTCTTAACAGGTTCTAGAAAATTTGACCACATCTCACCATCCCTGAAAGCACTCAACTGGCTACTTTACGAAGCGAGAATACAGCTAAAGATGGCATGCATAACACAAAAAGCCTTACACTACAAAACCGCCTTATACCTAGCCCAGAATCTAATGTTATCGGGTGGAAAGAGACTCAATAGGAGCCTAGACAATCTGCTCCAAAAACCCTCTTGCTTCAGCAAGAAAAAAACATATCATAGTGAATTCTCCGGAGCTGCACCAAGAATTTGGAACGCTCTCTCCCCAAGAATCAGAAGAATCTCTTCAATAACAACATTCAAAACGGAAGCTAAAACCTTTCTGATGAGCAAATTTCTCTCTTAAACCTTAGCATTGTTGATCCACCTTGACTCATTAAACTTCAAGAGGTATCCTTTTGACTTACCCCTCACTTAGAGTGAGTCTCCCTACTTTTTGATCACTAAATCTCTTTCCTGATGAAGTTCCACCTTCGATTACATCCCTGCTTACATCTTACCTTCCTCACTATTCTAATCTCGTCATGATGATTTCTTGTGTTGACTGCCTTGCCAAATACGTTTTGTTTGTACTTTAACTTGCCTTAAATGCACCGAACTGAAGCCCCTATGTCTACTTAGCATGTTTTTATAGAACTGTACCTATCCATTCTTCATATATGCCTGATCTCTTTCTGTCTAGGACCCTACTAAACTGTCTTGAATTTGTTTTACTCATTACTTTGAAGCACTCTGATACCCTATTTTGGGTCTTGTTCGTGCTATACAAAACCCCAAAAAGAAATAAAATAAATAAGAATGTCTGTGCTCCGCCCAAACCAGTTCTGTCCTCTCTGGCTCGGCTTCCTGGCAGGAGATAGACACAGCATTGTCCAAGGCAGACCAGGTCCATTTAGGTGCAAGGAAATCTCCTCTCATTACTCTAAATGCAGCACAGGTCTATTCATCCAGGAAATGCAGGACACAGCTCAACCACCCCCAATGGCTGGCTGAAGAGAATGCACATCCACACCTCCTGTCACTCTAAAGCCTGACAGTCAATCCACAAACCTAGCAGAAGCTAACAGGATGGCTAAGTGAGAAAATACCTAATTTCTAAAAGTGATTTTTTTCAAACACAGAACACAAAAATCATCTTTACCAAAAGATGCATTTTTTTATTCTGAGTTCAGGCATACTAAATACTAAACCCCATTTCCCTAACTTATCCCATTGGGTAGATATTCTTATAAGATGTTATAAGTAAATTCCCTTTCTTTCCTATGGGTCAGATAGCCTTTCCATTGTGAAAAACAAAATACACTGTAATTCACAAGCAGGACATTCACACACACCAGTACATGCCTTACCTTTAATATACCTGGCACCCTGCCCACAGGGGTACCTTGGGCATACCTTAGGGTTTACTTATATGTAAGAAAAGGGAAGATTCAGGCCTGGCAAGTGGGTGCACTTACCAGGTAGACTAGGCAGTTACAAACTGCACCCAGACACTGCAGTGGCAGGTCTGAGAAACCTTTACAGGGCTGCTTGAGTGGGTGGCACAACTATTGCTGCAGGTGCACTAGCAGCATTTGATTTACAGGCCCTGGCACCTTCAGTGCACTTTACTAGGGACTTACTAGTAAATCAAATATGCCAATCATGGAAACAGCAATCCATTAGACAATTTACAACTGGAGCAATTGCACTGTAACACTGAACAGCTGTGAGAAAGTGCACAGAGACACTAAACCAGCAAAAACAGAGTCAAAACCTGGAGGTCTAAAAGCAAAAAGACTGGGGAAACACGCCAAAAGATACCAGGTCTAAGAGCTACCTTGCATAACATCAGTTTGGTTTGTTGAAATAATTGGGGGTATTAAGGAATTATATATATTGGTTGACTTTGCTCACCATGATGTCCCAAAGCCTTTGAAGGCACCTGGATTGGGAACTGTGTGACATCCCTGCCACTGCTATGACCCCCTGGTGACTGCCAGAGGATAAGCGATGTAGGCAACACAGAACCTGCAGATGTAGTGGGATTACGTTGCTTCTGAGTATTAGGCCCTGTAGCTGAGGCTGCAACTCAGCAATTAAATCAAGTATTACCTGACTATTAAGCCAGTACCTCTCATGAATCTCCTACTCTGTCTGTCCAAACCAGGTGACCCTCACCCTAAATATCCTGTCCTTTCTCATCCTTCTTCTCTGCCTCATAGTCAAAATCCTCTTCCTCCTTGCCAGGGCGCACAGTGCCACCATTGGGAAAGAGCCTGATACATTTTGGGTGCCTTTTAATAGTTTGCACCTGATTACCACCTGATCCAATTTCCTAAATGGCCATTTTGCAACTAGTAGCAATTTGGAAATCGGTTGGACATGCGGTTTGCCATTCACATTTAGAAAATCGCTAATTGCAATGTCCTATTTTGTGATTACTAAAATGCGATTTCTACTAGGTGAGAATTGCATTGTGCCTTTGTAGATTCGGACATGGGATTTTGCAATTCCTAATGGCCAAAAATATTGATTCGCACTGTTAAGAAATGTAAAATGCCTCCTTAGATATGGGCCATAGTTTACTAAATTATTTTACTGATGTGTGCAGGAATGTGCAACTTTACGGTCATTGGATAAAGATACTTGTCAGGCAGCATATACTGTGTTCCAGTTTATCCATCCAGCACGCATTCAAATGTGTGCCAGTCACAGACGATTATCTATATTTTTCCTTAGTAGTATCTTTCGGTGTTTCTCATATGTTTCTAATGTAATGTCAATAGTCATTTATTCCATAGGTACCTACGTTGCAAAACAGTAGGCTAGAAATGTTCTTTCCTAGAACAATTCTTTCAAATGGAAGTTCTACTTTTGTAATTCCTAACTGTTCCAGTAGTGCACTAGTTTGCACTGGGAAAAGTTAGTTCTGGTGAAATATTACACATTCTTTTCTTTATATATTTCTTTCTCTTCTTCTCTGTAGAACAATGTTCTCAGTGGATACAATACTTCATGATAGAAACTATGGTACACTTGTAAGTCATATTATTTTTGGTTTCCTAATACTACTGCTGGCAAAATTGTAGTATTGACTCTTGTCACTGAGGTATTTATGTCTACTTAATTTTCACACCTTATTCCCTCTGGAATTGCAAGATTGCTTACGTAATCATATCTTTTAATTAGTGAAAATATGAAACCACTATTATTTTCTGTTGCTTGATAAGCCAGATGAATCCGTAAAATAATAAACTATTTATACATTGCAGACATTTTTATCCCCCCCCAAATGTGTTTACAACCTATCATATTTACAACCTGGATCATTTATGTTATTGCTTGAATTCATTCTAAAACTGATTTTCCCCTTATTAAGTCATATATAAAAAGTTCAAAATCTTGCAGCCAAGAATTCAGTCATCTCCATTTACCTTCTGGTGGCTGTTTCCTTCCATGCTCATGACAAACAGTATACCATTATAAATGCATCTGTTTGAACCTTGCTATCCTAAATGCAAATTTAGATCACATCCCAATTTCATTCACTTATATATCTCTTTAAACAAAAACAATTTTAGTGGTAGGCAAAAGCATAACAATTTCATTTTTTGTTTTAGAGGTTGAAGCAAAAAAACGTTTTTTAGGAAGCCTATTTTGGGAATTTTCAGGGAATTGTGACCTGACAAAAAAAAGCCTAACAAACTGGCAGTTAGTTTATACAGGTCTTTCTCAGAAATACCTAATATAAACAAGAGAGAGAGAGGGAACACTATTTAAGGAGCACTCTTGGTCCCCCAGCTAAGGAAATGAAAACAACAAAAGAGTGTATCTTACTTGATTCTTTAGAAAGCCCGCACTCACCAACCTAGTTGATGACATGCTTCATCATCGGGCCCTACCAGGAGAGGCCAAACTCCAGAATTACTGCGGAGCAGGTTCATTTGTTTGGGTGACAAGTGAAAGTGGGAGTGTAGCGGTTAAAAATGCCTAGATTGTGTCCAAAAATGATTTATTAGTTGGCCAATCAGACACACTTAAAAGCAGGGTGTGGGATGTAGAAACTAGATAGATTGTTCAGCTATATCCCATTGTGCGAGGTCGACATGTTTCTGCCTATATGATGCTATTTGCCAGGCATTCTTCAGGACCAAAGTATGAACCTCAGCGGTATTGGCACGCTAAGGCCCACCCTAACCAGAGGACATAAATGTGAACAAATTAAAATTAAAATCCTATTAGTCAGGGGTTCCTCTATTTAGAGAAACCGAATTGCACTTGTAATAGGAAAATGAACAAAGATAAACACACAAAGAGAAAACAAGCAAAGATTATTCACGTTGCGCATTTATTATCACAAAACTCTCATGCTCTGGTTCTCTTCAAAGTGCACTATAACCGTAACTCAAAGAGCAAAGGTGTACTTTGGTGAATAGTAGCATGCACTTCATTTCACAATTATCGATAAAGCCAGCTTATATTGTGAAGTTACCTTATGTAAAGCGCAATTTCACCTGCACGCCTACTTGGACATTAATGGTATCAACAGTTATTGTGTAAAGCGCTATCTGTATCTTAGGAACAAGCCGTGTACCTTGGCAAGTGTCCAGCACACAAAACACAAAATGTCTCACATGAGATGTAATGACTTATCACACCATGGGTCTCGGAAGGGGGGTGGTGGCAGGTTGGCACACCCTGTAAGTAGAAAGAAGGGGAAGGAAACAGGGAAATCAATTATGTTATCCCTCTGCACGCAGGGTACTTATTTCATGAAGATGTGAGGTATTCACTCACGCCGTCAGTGCCATCCACCCATTCAATACCTGCTGCAACCCTTATTAACCGGACCCCATGGATGGCTGATCCGGTCTTCCTTACGGTGTTATAAAGGAGTAAGCAAACCCGTGGGACGCCACCCGGGCGGGGCTGTAGGCATGTCTATGCGCGTCCATGTGTATGTGTGTGGGACGCTGTATCTGACTCAGCCACTCTTGGGTCTTGTTTCTTGCCTCAGGATCACTACACTCTTTTGTTGTTTTCATTACCTTAGCTGGGGGACCAAGGGTGCTCCTTAAATAATTTTCCATCTCTCTCTTGTTGATATTGGGTACTTAGCAGCTCACAGCTGTGAGAGCCCTTAGAAGGTCTGAAACTTTCAGACCACCACCCCTCTTTTTCTTTATCTTACCTTTAGTGTCTCACACATATACATCATGGAAAACCTGGGTCTCTCTTAACCAGACTAAGAGGTGGACGCTATTTTAGCGGGCCCCTCCCTGTTTGCAGATCCTGCAATTTATTTATTTATTTATTTATTTATTTAAACTTCTAAAGCGCACAGCTACCCACAGTGGCGATCAGGGATAGACTAAAGAAGAAAGACTGGCGAGCTGATTTTTACAGGGCTACATATTACTGCTGAAAGAGCCAAGTTTTAAGTCCCTTACGGAAGTGAAAAAGATTGGTTTCTGTCTTTAGGGACACAGGAAGAATATTCCAGAGTTTTGGACCTAAATGAGAAAAAGAACGGCCACCCATTTTTGCCAGTCTAAATCTGGGGACAGAAAAGTCACCATGAAGTGATGATCTTAAAATTCGACTGGGCTTATAAGCCTGGATAAAGTTCTGAAGGTACTTAGGAGCTGAGCCGTGTTTGATTTTAAAAAATGTGACACAAGGCTTTGAATTTAATTCTGTTTGGAATTTTTAACCAATGCAGGTCACGAAGCGCTGCGGAAGCGCAAGCAATTACACATACTAGTGAATGGAAAAAGCTGTCGGAGCAAAAGCGGAATAAAATTCGGACAATCCTACATGGAACCATCCTGACCGAATATCTTTGTACAAACACTGCACCAAGAGGCCTCTTGGTGATGAACGCACCACGTATTTTTTTGGACGATGCTATCTTCCGGAAAGAATGGGCCATGATCGCGTGGCATTGCACACGCGAATGGATAGTGCTGATTATCAAAACAGCTGTGAGACTTTCAGAAGCACTAATGGTTGACATCCAACAGTCAGAAATGCATTTTAAAACAACATTAACAGGATTTAAGAAGAAACTAGTTGAGCTTAATAAAGACATCACGGAACAGAAGGACAGCCTGACTCAATCCAAAGTGACAAAGTTTCAAGAACACCTAAAAAAAAGTCTACCCTTATGCTGACCCTACTCACATAACGCCTATCAAAAACAACACCAATTCAGACACTTCCGAGGATAATGCCACCACTAGCAGTGGGTCAAGCAGCAGGAGCTACAGACAGAGACAAAGGGGTGGAACAAGGGGCACTCCTAGGCAAAACTATTCGCAACCAATGAGGCCACCCTGTCCCATACCTGGGGGTGGGATGCTCCCCATGCATTTCCCACAACCCCAATTCCCAATGATGGGCTGGAATCCAGCCTACATGCATGCACCACAATTTCATCAAAATTCCTATCGGCCACCTTTTGTAGAGAGAGGCCGAAGAAGAAGGGGCAAGAGGAGAGGGCCAAATCACGTTCAGTGGGAGCAGGAGCACCCGGTGGGCAACAACACATGCAGCAAAGCTCAACAGGCGGGCACGAGTGCCCAGGGAGTTTAATCACCAATCTCTCTGATATAACCCTGTCTCCTGTTGAAAACAAATCCTGGAAAAGGGCCTTGGTTTTGTACCAACTGCCCGGCTGGATAAGTTCCGGCTACATTGTGAGTTGGCTGACTTCTTTAGAAAGCTCAAGTTGAAAGCCTACTTCGAGGGTAGGGAACCTAATGAACCACACACAAACCCAGGAGATAACAGTTTAAGGTTAAAATTATCCTTTACCCCTCCTCCATACTCAGTGCCAGCAGAAATCACAGCCGTTGAGCAGGCTGTCTCACACGAAATAGAGGCCTTTGAAGAGCCCAATGCATTCAAAAACCTAAGTACACTTGAGTTTCAGGCCCTTCAGGGTTTACAAGACAATTCTGCCATCACCATAAAGCCAGCGGAAATGGGTGGGGGCGTAGTTATCCAGAACACGGTGGACTACAACAGGGAATGCCAACGCCTCCTGGATGACAGGAAAAACTATAGCCCACTGACCACAGACCCTTCACCTGAATTGAAGACGGATTCAGAACATGGTAAGGGAGGCAGAAGAAAATGGCCATATTTCTAAACATGAGGCGGATTTCTTGACAGTGGGTAATAACGTTATTCCCTAGTTTTATACGTTACCCAAAAAGCATAAAAACAGAACACCCCCTCCTGGACGGCCAATTGTGTCGGGATCGTCTCTTTACTCGAGCCGTTGTCACATTTTTGTGACCATTTCCTAAAACCTTTAATTCAGCAGACACCTATGCATCTGAAGGACACTAAGAGCCTGCTATAACTTTTACAGGAAGTGACTATTGATGAAGATTCTACCATACTGGTGTCCCACAACATAGAGAGTTTATACACAAGTCTTCCCCAAGACGATACCATCAGGGTCCTGGGTGAGGCCTTAGACGTAATTAGTTGGGAATACCAGACACCTAAGGAGTTCATTTGGAGTGCACCACATTGGCCCTCAAACAAAACTTCTTTGAATATAAAGGCAACCTGTTTCTCCAATCAACTGCAACTTCGATGGGCAGCACTTTTGCCCCCAGTGTGGTGGGGTTCTACGTCCATGACTTTTAACATAAGTTTATTCTAGCTGCTGACAACCCATATATCTATTCCATACTTTTCTGGGAGAGGTATATTAACAATATCCTCATGATATGGAAAGGCCCAGAGGACACCCTCAATGACTTTTTTCTCTGGATCAATACTCTCGACCTGAACCTGATATTCACTCACACCTGCAGCAAACAGGAGGTGGTTTTCCTGGATGTGGTAATTTCTAAAACTGATGGAAACCTCACCATCAAAACACATTACAAACTGACTGCGAAAAACAACCTACTCGAATTCTCAAGCTTCTATCCAAGACCCCTACGGGAGAACCTGCCATATGGACAGTACCTGCGGGTTAGAAGGGACTGCAGCAATCTGGAGGATTTTCGCAAGCAATCGGCCGACCTGACCAAAACACTTTAAAATCGGGGCTACCCAGACAGAGTCCTGAATATTAGTTACAAGAGAGCACGGAATCAGCCGAGGGAGGAATAGGGAGACCAATGAATTCCTCCTCACTTGTGTCACTATTTACAGTAGTGCATCCAACAGTGTTAAAAAACCTATAAACAAATACTGGAGGATAATAACCAGCAGCAATAGGACATGGGAAAAAACCCTTTTCTCTTTCAAAAAGGGACGTAGCCTTAGAGACACTTTGGTTCACACACGGTCCCCTAGACAGGCCTATGATGGACGCTCGATCTATAACTGACACATTGGGTCTACCGAAGGTTGTGGGTCACTTTCCTTGTGCCAATTGCAGCATTTACTACTTAACTACACACACCAAGGTCCTTAATCTTGAGCCAGGTAAAACATGGACACAGCATGCCAACACTAACTGCAACTCCGCAAATGTGGTATACTTGATCACATGTCCTTGCGGGTTGCGGTTAGGCATTTGGGCCAAAAATCTGTTCCGCTCGCGAAATTTGCGGATTTTCGGCAATTTCGCAGATTTTCTTTTTTTTTTTGATGGCCAGCTCACTCAAGGGACCAAAGTTACAGGCACACACGGTCACGGGAGGCAAATCTTCTGGCCCTTTACGCAGCTGCAGTGTAGGAAAAGCACTATACATTTACCCAACGAGGTAGCACTTACTGATTAGCCAGTAGAAAGTACTCTAGTTGAGTAGAGGTATTGCACATGACAAAACGGTGGTATCTTCGTGGATAACTATGCAGGGCAGGATTCATTCTGGCACGAGGCTCCTGTCACAAAAATTAAACCTCAACAGGAAGCACTTACAGATATAAATAAAGCAGGTGCCCGAGTTGAAGCTCAAATTCAGTAACGTTTTAATCAGCCCAAAACATTAGTGAGCACGGTTGAGGCTGGGCAAGTGTGCTTTAACCCCATATCTGCCTTCGAAAATTAGCTGTAGTACTCGAGGGAGGTCTTTGAATCCATGAGTTTCTCGAGCGCAATCCCTGTGTAGTTCCTGTGACCAGGAGGCTGCTTTCTCCTCACCTGCTGCCCTGCTCGCTCTCTGACCCTTTATACACAAGAGGCATGTTGACACGCATAAAAGCCCCGCCCGTTTGGCCCTGCACCACACACTAGCGGTATCAAACGTCTTCCCGCCCTTTCCCAACTATGATGGACAGCTCACTCAAGGGACCTCGGAGCCTTTTGGCGCGGTGGCAAAGTTATTGGCACACATGGTCAGTGGAGACAAATCATCTGGCCCTTTATGCAGCTGCACGGTAGGAAAAGCACTTTACATTTACCCAACGAGGTAGCACTTACTGGATTAGCCAGTAGAAAGTACTCCAGTGCAAATCGCAAAAAAATCTGCGATTTCGCTGGAAAATCTGCAAATTTGCAGATTTTTTTGCAATTTTGCACGAATTCGCGGACCGCAGATCCACAAAATTCACACATAGTTAGTTGCCGTATGTGGGCATGATTACATGTAAGGATAATTTACAACAAGGGGTGGTGATGGACAGAGTCTCTGAATTAAGCAGAGTACTCTCACCCAGTCAAGAGATCAGGGCTAGATCCAACACCGTTTTTTAGCTCATTGCACCATCCCAGTTTCAGAACCTGGCTGTATGCAAATTAGTCTGTCCCTGGCCCAGTGCATCATGGGAACAGGGCAGACCAGACTACAAAAGCCAATTCTTACACTGGGAAGGAAACAAGCTTCCGGGGACCGGTTTCTGCCATTTCAGGCGTCTTCGGCCCGGCTTGCTTGAATCCTGATGGTGCAATGAGCAAGGGACTCACATCTGAGTATACCCTTCCACGCTTAGGGTGGACAAAATAATTTACAACAAGGGGTGGTGATGGACAGAGTCTCTGAATTAAGCAGAGTACTCTCACCCAGTCAAGAGATCAGGGCTAGATCCAACACCGTTTTTTAGCTCATTGCACCATCCCAGTTTCAGAACCTGGCTGTATGCAAATTAGTCTGTCCCTGGCCCAGTGCATCATGGGAACAGGGCAGACCAGACTACAAAAGCCAATTCTTACACTGGGAAGGAAACAAGGCTTCCGGGGACCGGTTTCTGCCATTTCAGCCTAAGCGTGGAAGGGTATACTCAGACATGAGTCCCTTGCTTATTGCACCATCAGGATTCAAGCAAGCCGGGCCGAAGACGGCTGTAATGCCAGAAACCGGTCCCCGGAAGCTTGTTTCCTTCCCAGTGTAAGAATTGGCTTTTGTAGTTTGGTTTGCCCTGTTCCCATCATGCACTGGGACAGGAACAGACTAATTTGCATACAGCCAGGTTCTGAAACTGGGATGGTGCAGTGAGCTAAAAAACGGTGTTGGATCTAGCCCTGATCTCTTGACAGGGTGAGAGTATTCTGCTTAATTCAGAGACTCTGTCCCTCACCACCCCTTGTTGTAAATATTTTTGTCCACCCTAAGCGTGGAAGGGTATACTCAGACATGAGTCCCTTGCTCATTGCACCATCAGGATTCAAGCAAGCCGGGCCGAAGACGGCTGTAATGCCAGAAACCGGTCCCCGGAAGCTTGTTTCCTTCCCAGTGTAAGAATTGGCTTTTGTAGTTTGGTTTGCCCTGTTCCCACCATGCACTGGGACAGGAACAGACTAATTTGCATACAGCCAGGTTCTGAAACTGGGATGGTGCAGTGAGCTAAAAAACGGTGTTGGATCTAGCCCTGATCTCTTGACAGGGTGAGAGTATTCTGCTTAATTCAGAGACTCTGTCCCTCACCACCCCTTGTTGTAAATACATGTAAGGATAAACAACGGCTGTGTGAACATAGAAGCAACATTAGATGTAGGAGAGCCATGACTAAATTGAGTGAAGACTTCCTTCAACATAACCACACAACGAACGATTTGAGGTGGGCAATTATCGAACAGGTTAGATCAGGGAAAAACATGTAACAGATCCTGTTTGAAAAAAAACAAAGGTGGGTCTACCGCTTGGGCACACACACACAAGGACTTAATGACAATATTTCTTGGGGCACAGTACTTCGACGCTAATATCCCATTCCTTTGATACCTCACATTTTTCATGTTTCTTTAAAAATATTGAATACCATTCTCTTTGCCTCCTGACGCATAAAACACATGGATGGAATAATGACTGGCCTATCTGTCACATAACAAATCATTTTAACCCCACTCCCTAATGCACTGACATTTTTTCCGCTTCTCTACCCCCTCTCTTGGGCATTTGTAATAGATCTATGCTTTTTGTCCCTTAGGACAGTTTTTAACTGACAACGGCCTCTTGTTTACGAACTACCACTTGGAGTGTTTCTTTCGAGTGGAGTCACAACGTTAATCCCTTGATGTAGGATTGACATCTTGACAACAATAAAGTTTTTCAACTAAGACCTGTAGTTAACGGTTTAGTTGTTCTCAGCCGTCCGCCTGTTACGAGAGTCTGCTCAACATATCGGTTGGACGTGCAGATCCTGAGACCAGAAATAAGAACCAGGATTGGCTGAGTCAGATACAGCGTCCCGCACACATAAGCTTGGACGTGCATAGACACACATACAGCCCAGCCCGGGTTGCATCCCACGGGTTTGCTTACTCCTTTATCACACCGTAAGGAAGACCGGATCAGCCATCCATGGGGTCCGGTTAATAAGGGTTGCAGCAGGTATCGAGCGGGTGCCTGGCGCTGACGGCGTGAGTGAATACCTCGCATCCACACAAGATAAGTAACCTGCGTGCCGCGGTGTAACAGAATTGATTTCCCTGTTTCCTTCCCCTTCTTTCTACTTAGAGTGTGCCAACTTGCCACCACCCCCCTTCCTATACCCATGATGTGATAAGTCTTTACACTTCATGTGAGACGTTTTGTGTTTTGTGTGCTGGACACTTGCCAAGTTAATCTTGCTTGTTCCTTAAATACAGACAACGTTTTACACATTAATTATTGATACCTTTAACGCCCAAGTAGCCATGCAGGTGAAATAGCGCTTTACATAAGGTACCTTCACAATATAAGCTGGGTTTATCGATAATTGTACACCTTTGCTCTTTGAGTTACGGTTATAGTGCACTTTAAAGAGCACCTGAGCATGAGAATTTTGTGATGACAAACGTGCAACGTGAATAATCATTGCTTATTTTCTCTTTGTGTGTTTGTCTTTGTTAATTTTCCTGTTACAGGTGCAAATCAGTTTCTCTAAATAGAGGAACCCAGACTAATAGGATTTTAATTTTTTAATTTTTCACATTTATGTCCTCTGGTTAGGGTGGGCCTTAGCGTGCCCATAGCGCCGAGGTTCACACTTTGGTCCTGAAGAATGCCTGGCAAATAGCATCGTATAGGTAGAAACATGTCGGCCTCGCACAATGGGATATAGCTGAACAATCTATCTAGTTTCTACATCCCGTACCCTGTTTATAAGTGTGTCTGATTGGCCAACTAAAAAATCATTTTTGGACACAATCTAGGCATTTTAACCCCTACACTCTCACTTTCACTTGTCACCCAAACAAATAAACCTGCTCTGCAGTAATTCTGGCATTAAAACACACCAGGGAGGCATTTGGCCTCTCCTGGTGGGGCCCGATGATGAAGCATGTCACCAACTAGGTTGGTGAGTGACGGCTTTCTAAAGAATCAAGTAAGATTCCTGAGAAGGTACACTTTTTTGTTGTTTTCACTATCTCAGAAATACGCAATTGTTTCATGGTAGAAAATGTTAAATAAAATATTTCTCAAACACAACTCAGTTACATCAAGGGGAACAACATGATGTATATTAGTATTCTGGACCTGACCAATGATATTCCAGTCCCTGAATTTACCCTGTTGATAAAATGAGAAATATGGTCTCAGGGCACACTATTTAAACCAATCCAATGTTTTACGTGCACCAGAAGAATGCATCCATTCGTAACAGGACTCTCTTCCCGCATCATCAAACTGTGTGTCCTGCATATCTATCCTGCCCTGCATCTGCTACTCTGTTCTGTGAATGCAATTATGATTATCAAAGTGTTGCTGTGCACTTTGAACATGAGGTGTAGCATGGCTGCATGCAAAATCTTGCATTTACATCAAAGGTGGTAGACAAACCTGCAGTTTGTTTTGTTTGTAATCCTCCGACTGTCAGGTGAGTACCACAAGAGCACACCCGTCGGGTTCATGAAAAAAAGGATGAATGTCTTTAGAGTAGTCATGCAGCAAAATACTATGGTTAAACCACAAAGTAGAATATTTGCAGACAGATTGTCAAACGGTAAGGAAGCTATGTTCATGGTCCACTGTCCAAGACAATGGTTTGGGTTTGTCCCTGTAGGTAAGGGCCAATAATAGTTTTTCAAATAGTTAAAATTTGAAATCCAATGCTGGCAGTAGCCAGCCATTCCTAAAAATGTGCACACCTGTTTTCAGCTGTTTAGAGGTTGTACAGCCAAAATGTATTTTATGCGTAACTTTCAATTGGGGAAAGATAGAAAATGGAGTTTGGGCTCCCTGAACTCCAAGTTTATTAACACACCTTTTGGGAAAAATGGTTATTAAAATATTGCGTTTGAAAATGGCACTTTTAGAAAGTGATGATTTTCTTGCTTTACCATTCTCTGATTCACTGGCTTTTTGTGTATTCAGCATCTGGTTTTGGAGTGACAGGAGCTGGGGATGTGTATTCACTCTAGACAGTCACAAAGGAGGGTTAAGGTGTCCCCTGCAAGGGCTGAATAGAACTGCTCAGGTTTTAGAGCGGTGGGAGGATTTTCGCTTGCACCTAAATAGGCTGTGTGTCCTTTTTCACAATGTTGTCTCCGACCCCTGTGTCATGCCCCACTAGAGAGGGCGGAACTGGCTTGGAGTGGGTCCAGAGACCCTGGCCACAAAGAGAACAATGACAAAATGGGGCATAAGTATTAGAACTAAAACCCCAGTATTTGAGATTACTTCATGAAACAAGAGGACCCTGCCAAGAAGAGGAGCTGAAGAGCTGTGTGAGGAGCGCTATCTTTTCCTTGTGAGGTATGAATTGGCCCGCAATTGCTTCTTCTGTCTGTGGTGGAGAAAAGGATTGACTCTTTTTGCCCTGCTGTGGTATTCTGCTTGTGAAGAAATTTCAAAGGGCTTGTGTGCTCTTGCCTCCTGTTGGAAGTCTCAGGGAGATCAAAGACTTCAAGGAAATATCCATGCTATATCTAAAAAGGGACCTACTGAAGAAAAGATGGAGACCTGTGTGAGGAGCGCTGCCCCTGATATGTATGGGGTGGGATGGCCTGCAGTTGCTGATCCTGTCTGGAGAAGGAGCAGGACTGGACTGTCCTTGGTACATTTTCAGTGGCAAAGAAGTAAGCCACATGGAACGCTTCATCTGGGACTCAAGTGTGTGGAGAGTGATCCCCTTTGTACAAAGGAGCACTCTAAACAAGCATGTGGTTAGCGGTTTATTGTCTGGACGGGCTGTGTGCTGCAGCCGGGTCTCAGACCAAATCATCCCTGGGAGGTGCTACTGATTTCACTTCCTCAAAGTGGCTGGAATGCTGCCAAAAAGTCGGCTCCATAGCGAACGTGGGGGTGCTAACTGTTAGTCCTGTGGGCAATGAAGAAATGCCCCGTGTGGAGAATTATTTGCACCCCGACGTCCCTGACGGAGTGGTTGGCCTGCTGTGGCAGTGTCGCAGCATGGCACCTCCGGCACCGGGGAAGTGACGGAACCGGCTGGTGGATACCTTCCCCAGCAGAGGAGACGGACCCGCAGCGGCGAAGGCAGTCCGGCACAGCCATAAACCGAGAACGGAGGAGCTCTAATGATGTCATGCTGGGGGCATGGCCCACCGAGGAAGGCTGCGCCCATCCTTTACTGCTGCGACTACTAGAATGGCTCCTCAGGAACACAGAGACCAGTTTACACAAAATCGGCGCCACAGGGAAAGCCCATCCCCTCCCGGAGCACAGAGGGGGAGTCGGGCCAACGGGTGACGCCTCCTTCTTCAGTAGTTGCACCGGCAACTTCACAATTCTGAGAAGGCTACCATTGCTGGGAGTTGTTTGGTGCACTCGCAAACAACTGCGTCTTGTTGCCCTACATGAGGTGAACCCCACAAAGCCTCCCTGCAGAGGTAGGCAGAGTGTGCCTCCCCCTCTCCGTGTTGGCATCTACTTGGGGGCACTGGAACGTAGATTCACGATGGGTGAATCCTCAACGGAGGTCTCCGCTTCGTGCCTGCAGAGACCGGGATTACCGTATTGTCTCAAATGGGAGGGCAAGTGTCCCTGCACTTGGTTGAATCTAGGACTACCTTATCAGCTGGAGAAGAAATGCTGTGGATTCGTGCTTAGGGTGCATATTGGTGATTCATGTTTTCTCTATTCCCCTAACTAGAACTGCAGTGTATGACCTCATTTTGGGGATACATTTTGTTTGCCTCACATGCCCAGGGCTGCCATTATATGACCAGCAGCCATGAAATATATATGACATAAACCTATATTTTAATTATGCCCTAATATCTTCCTATACAGTTAAAACATTACATTAATATGTCATGCAAAGGCCAAGCAAATATAATGTCAAGCAAACAAAGCTGTATAAAAATGTTTTAGATTTATTTTTTTTATAATAAAAAAAGGGTATATCCGTCATAGAGTGCAATGCATATGACATTCAATAATGATGTACACAATACATTAATTCAACATAAAAAGTCGTAACTGAAAAGTACATTTTTCAAAAAGGACATTTGTATAGTCATATATTTGAAGGTGTAGCGAGATTGGAGATATTTCCGACGCACGTTTCGGCCCTATACAAGCGCCTTCTTCTGGGGAATCGAGCCACAGATTCCTGAAGATGGTAAGAACAATATCTATATTAAAATTTCACTTTAGCTTGACAGTTGATGCAATTAATATAATGACAGTAACAATATGAACTTAAAAATAGGCTAGCATGACAGTAAAATACAATAATTTTTGAAAAACATGAAGTGCCTTCAAGGAAAAAAAAAAAGGGTTAGTGCATTTTATGTTACCTAATGTAGCCCAAGAAAATGTTGAGGGCAAACACAGAACCTCATCTTGACTAATGAAGCTGAGAAACAGTTTTGTTGAAAATAGATAGGGTGAATGGAAAATAGAAAAGGTAATAATGTAGTATAAGGTAAAGTTCAAATAATCAGAGGGTCTCTATTGAAGAGAAGAGAGAGGAGGGAATTGGTTGAGATACCTGGTTCTACAGAGGCCAACAAGTTATGAGAGTTAAAATCTCTTCTTTTCCCTGGAATATGGGGGCGATCGCTATTCTGAAAGAAAGCGGTACTTTAAATGAATACGATAGGCATGTTAGAACAGTATGACTCAAGTATCTTAGTCCGGCCAGTAATCCAAAAATGAGTGTGTATCTGCTGACCTGAAAATTAAGTTGGAGGCTACCTCAGTAGGTTCTGTGTGGGTTCACTTATAGATCGTGGTCGGTAAGTGTACTTCTGTATTATGAAATATTGATATGATCGTACACTTCTCCAATAAGATGAGGCTGTGAGGCAGTTTCTGGAATATATAAACAAATGGATATACATGAAGATATTCAGTATTCCTAATGGCCATTATGCATGTTGTATAGTCCAGCTCTCTAGTTTCTGCTCGCTGTAACGACATGTATTTAAAAAAGAGGAGGGTTGTACCTTATAAATAAAGAAGTCCCAACAAGGAAAGTCTTTGTTTAAACATTGATGATTCCAGCAGACCAATAGTGTATAGGGACACTGGTAGTTTTCCTATAAATAGAGAATTCAGGGAGTTTTTGAGAGGTGACAAGGTCCGATTTTGATATTGGTGAAAAATAGAGAAGCGCCCAAAATGTGCTGGAAATAGTCATGTGGCGCCAAAAAACATGGATAATTTAAGTCACGTGTTTGTTTAAAAGAGTGACGTTCAGGATAAGTGTGCTTAGGACAAGACTTGGCGGGGTGAATGATGGGGTATCCCTAGGCTGTGGGGTTTTAGGTTTAAACCTATAATAACTGATAAAACCCCACTGAAAGAAAAATAGCCCTCACCGGTGAAAACATATAAACACTGAAAAAACACCTGCACAACCACAAACTAAATGCCATTCAAAGAAAGGAAAAAGAAAGTGAAAGAGTCATTTTGTTCTTACTGAAGGGGTTAATAAAATGTAACTTTGTTAAACAAGCTAGCACTAAAAAAGACTGGCTAACATTATTCTGCTTGAGTTTTGTTCTTTAGGGATGCCACTAAAATATTGTTTCTTCTTCCTTTTACTTTTTTCATTTTTATGGCCTTTGGTCTAAAGATGCAGTGTTTAGTTTCACGTTTTAGGTTTAGTTTAATTATTTTATAAACTGTAGAGAATCAGGACATATCAAACTCACATTTGATATTTTGGTTGCATTTGATTCTTTCACTGATAGGTAAAATGGCTAGTTTCATAAAAATCTTTCCTAATATGTGTCATCACATTTGCCCACAGAGAATGGGTAAAAACCCTTAATACATCAGACCATAGTTTCTCGTGGGTCAGTATTGATAGTAGGTGAATTGCCAACACCTCATGCTTTAAACATTAAATCTAAGGTATAGTGGCAAGTATATATATCACCAAGCATCTGGGATAGTGGTGAAAACATGACACCAGACTTTTGGAAAACATGGAATGCAGTGTCACTTTTTATGCTCTGCAAAAAAGGTTCTTTCCAAGTTCAACAAAGATTGGAGTGATATTGTTTGTATTTGTAGTGATTCAGCTACATATATAAAAAATGTGTGTGATGACCTGTCAAAATTGATACCCAAGCTGAGGTGATTCCCTGTTGGAGATCCTTGCCACTTGTTAGATGGTATGCTGAAAGCATCTTTACAATCTTCAGAGTTAATGAGGGATGCTATTGACTTTTTAGTCCATTCTGGTGCACTGTTTTCTTATGCCCAGGAACTAAAACGCAAATATTTATCATTCTGTGCTTTATGTGGCATCAAAGAAAGAGTCATCCAAACTGTGCCCCTTAGCTGACGGTTCTCAGCCCAAGGGGCTATGAATGCTGAGAGGGCCTTTTCACAGAAGTTTACATGGGAAGAAAAGCGCGAGCGCACACGACCAAAGACTCGCTGAAGAAGTATTGTATGGTGTACTACAATAACATTAATTTGCAAAAATCTCTTTGGACCTCATCTACACTATACGTACACTGTCTATATACCATGTTCTTTAAGTGCAGAAAGCAAGCAATGATAAAAGCAAAACGTTCCATAAACACCGGAAAAACACTTTTTCTGTTGTTTTTAGTGGCGTGAAAATATGTAACCACTGATAACAACTGTTTTTTAAGATATTGAAAACACTGAAAAAACCCCACCAGAATTTACCAAAAATAGAAACTGAAAACAGGACAGCCTAGGTATCCCCAATGACTACCCGTATAAGACCCAGTAGTTGTGGGTGTCTTTAGTAATACTTAATGTTGCATATAGGCAATATAGCAAAGGGAAAGAAACTATTGAGTGGTTGGTGCCCAGATCGTACTAATGGCGACCATATGATGTCTCTGAATGATGATCGTGACAAGCATCCTGTTTAGCAACTACATATTATGTATAAGGATGGCGTGTTTATGACTTGTGCAACTTATAGGTGTTTGCTTTTTTGCATCATATGTATTGTTATGACAATTGTCTAGTTGGCAAAGTGATTTATGTGATTGTAGTCTAATGCATTTTATGCATAATAAAAAGGATATATTTATATAACCTGGTGTGGAGTCTCTTTTGTGGTGTGCCAAGTGTGTCACTGGTATGTGTGTTTTGTGCAAACGCTTTACATATTGCCTCTGAGATAAGCATGACTGTTCTGCCAAACTACCAAGGGGGTGAGCAGGGGTTATCATGGGTGTGTAACTCCTTTACCCTGACTAGAGTGGTGTGTTCTGCCTGACTTAGGTGCATACCCTAGCCAACCAGAAATCCCATATCTAACACTGACCATTAACAAATCATTCATTTCCTGCAACAATGTCATATCTTATTAACAGGTAAGAGTATCAAATTCTTCTTCCAGTACCGAACTGTCAATATACCCTTAGGGGCCTGTGTGAAACAATAATAAATATGCAGCTAATCTCAACATTATTTCTAATTCAGAACCTTTTGTATAGTGCATCAGAGGAATATGTCTGTCTGTCTACACCTTCTGCATGCTGATTAGTATTGTATTCTCCATGTCCTCCTTTTAACTGTTCTTGTTGCTGTGGCAAACTTAGGACTTTTACTTCTGGATGAAGTGGTGTAGTTGAACAGCGTAGTAATGCATGTTCCATAAATTTGCCCTTACCTGCCTTTGTATCTTGTTCCTTTTATACAGCCGTGGCCAGTGCAGGTAAGAGCAGTGGGGTGGTAGGGCCGGGTGGGGGGGGGGTTTCGATAAACGATGACTAGGGAAGATCAATTATTTATTTAATTTTCCCTCGTGGTCATCTGCTGAATCCCCCCAATCCTGCCTCACTGCTCTTACCTGCATGAGTCGCGGCTGCTTTTGTACAAAATATCTCTCTACTGACAATTCCTGTTCTTGATAGGCTGCATCATGTACTTCTTCCATCAGCTTCCCTTCATATTTCATTATTTTTCCCAATGGTATCTCTTGACTTCGTCCACTGTTTGCTTTTTGCATAATCTCTCCATGCATTAAATGCTTCCCACTGTTATAACTTTACCTTCTTCCCTTTCTTGTCACATTCTCTCAAACAATCTTTTAGTCTGATCTTCTTTCCTGAAATGACCTCCATTATGACCATTGTCTGTGTGGGTCTTTACATGTGATATAAACACAATTATCTAAAAACATGGTATTGTGGTAACCCTTATTTTGACCACATAACATTCTGTTTGGTGTTAGAAGAGTCTCATCAAATCTCCAGCTTTTGTCGGAACACTTAAACATATAAAAAGATTTCACAAAGCAAGGTAACAACAATTATTTTATACTGCAGTTTCAAGATTGGCTAGATCTAGTTTTCAACCTATACCCCTTGCAAAATGTATTCTCAAGCACCCCAAAAATTCTAATAAACCCTGGGAATTTTACATATCATCTATGGACGACCCAATCTCCTGTGTTGGAGAAGAATCGACCTCCCCAGGGAAACCAACCCCCTTTGAACATTCTACCAGTGCCTGACTTGTTTCCGTATCTTTTGGAGCTACCTTCACCTTTTAGATCTGGGGACTTCGACCCCTCCCAGGATAGGAATAGGGACTCTAATCCTGTTTGAGGTGGGGACTGAAAACCCACCATCTCCTCTGTAAAGTCCATTTGAACTAACAATATTCAAAGTGGAACCAAGTTCCCCAGTCCTGGTGCCTTATCTGATCAATGATGACTGCAAATGACTGTTAGTCCATTCACCCTCTTATCATCTGGATAGAGCTGATAAGATCACATGTCTTTGGTGGTTCCAGGGAATTCCTCCACCTGGGTCTGCCAAGAACCAAGTCCCATCTGGCAGGAGAGCTCAAAGACAGCTGGAGTTCCCGACCCTTGACCGCTGTAATTTTATCTGCCTGGATTCTTTATCAGTCTATCCCAGGTTTCAGCACCATGTGTGAAAGCATAATTTATCTGGAAAGAAATGAACAGTAAATACACAGTCATAGAAATAATAAAGGGCAAACTTTATTGCCCAGGCTGCAGCAGAAACACACACTTAAAGGGATACCAAGTGTTTAATGTTATTGAATTTACGTAGTGCTTTTTATACATGAGTTTGTGCATTACAATATATTGAAAGGACTGACTCATTTTCATGTCCAGCTGCAAGGTCAGAAACTTGAAAGTACTGGTACCACAATTGAATGTCTTGGCAGGGCATAGGATGCTTACAAATAATTATTTTTCTTATTTTTCAAGCCCCGTATCATACATCCTGCAGACAATGCAGTCTTTCCATGCCTTCCCTGCATTCTTTAGTCAAAGACTGGAAACTTTTCTCTTGAACAAACACGACCCACGCACTCAAGCAGCATTATCTTGCAAGGATGAGTGGAACTTACAAGCTTTCTTGTCAACAAGCTTTCTATTTAAACACACATATTACACACAAATAGCTTCTAGAAGATATAAAATGGAAGATCATTTCAAAATGGTTGAACAGTGGTTCAGACATTTTTATGCTTTGATAATTTGAGTTTGGTCTTGTGAAACTCACTCTTTACTGCAGTTTGAGTGAGACCTACATCAGCAAATAACTTGGCACACTTGCGTAAGGGGCTGTTCATGCTCCTATTGTATTGTCCCAAATGCCAGATAGTAATCACTGTAATTAAAATCATGCATGACAGGTTGATCTATTTGACGTATAACATTCTGAAATATTTCTGCAGCCAAAGACACCTCAAAACTCAATCTTATGTATCTGAACAAACCAACATGAGTCAAAAAGCAGTTATATTCTTGTAGTTTTCTTCCAACTCAAGTTGATGGTGTCCCTTTTTCAGGTCAAGACGGGAGAAGACTTTGGCACAGTTAAGTTGCATTATCATGTCTGCTATGTGTGGACCAAGATGTCTTTCTCACTTGATTGCTTTTTTGACCTGGCACATATAAACACAGATGTACACTGTACTGCCACTGTCCTTTTTTACTCCCACTACTATGGGCAAAACCCATGGCATAGGACCGATGGAGGGTTAATTATGTCATGCTTCAACAGCATCTCTAGTTCTTTCTCAACAGCTTCTTGCAAGTGGAAAGTAACTCAGCTGCGCTGCTGCGCAACAGGACATCCTCATTGACCTGAGCCTGCCTAGGCCGCAAAATAATGACAGAAACTGACTCAAAAATTTAAATTGAGTGTGGACATTCTAATTGAGAGATATCAGTCCCATGTCAGCAGTGGTGGCAAAACTGAGTAGGCATGCACTGGATAAGGCTCTCGGAAGAACAGGAAATGTTGCTTGCACTGATACTGTTTGGTGTCTCATTGTTCCAATAAATGATCAATGACTCTGCAACGGTTTAGAAGCAGCCCACATGTATACTTTCCTGTATGACAAGTTCTGGCATGCTACCGGAGATAGACTGTTAAACCTTTCGACTGGCATGAAGGTAATCGATGCACCACTGTCTATGATAAAGTTAACGGGCCAACAGTTGGCCTTTATTGTAATCTTGGGGCAATGTCCAATTGAATTCTGTTGTTTCGTGTGGTTGTAACTGATGCTGCTTTTTGACTTTGTGGGCATTGTGAGAATGCTTCTGGAACCTTCTGACACCCTTTTCTCTTCTTGCTGTGATGTTGTTAGTTTCTCTTTCACTTTGCAAACTGATGAAGTGGTTTTCTTCACCACAACCTTTGCACATCTGTCCTATGTCTGTTCATTTGCCTACATGTGGGAAAGAAAACTCGCATAGGAATCACACCTTTTTCTTCTTTGGAGGTGTCCAGTTACATGCATCTACCTTGCACTTGTGACTTCTTTTCATGACAAACACTGATTCATATTTCACTGTTCCAACTTCCATATCAGACGCTTGTTGATCTGCTCTTTCCTTACTCTTGCCGCCATTAGCACTTTCTCTAACTGAGCGCCTCAATCAACATGCGTCTCCTGAAAAAGTCTGAAAGATAGCCATCGATGACTTGAGGACATATGGCCTCTTCATCATTAAATTCACTAAACTTGCAGTTTTTAAAAAGCACATCAAGTCTTTCAACAAACGTATCCACTTTTTCATCGGCTTGCTATCTCACTTGACTGAATATACCTTTCATAGTCGACATTCGACATTCGAATTGACTTTGGTTGCCATGCTTCTTTGACCTGACGGTAAAATATCTCATCAGTCTGTTAGATTTTCTTCAGCACTTTTTTCACTCCGTCACTAGCAAGATTCTTTAAATATTTAGTAATTTTCGCAAGACCTACTTTTTCTGGGGCATTTATGAAGTCATCAAACTTCTCAATCCATGCAGTACACCTGGCGCCAATGTTCTGCTTCTTAATGGTGTTGAATGGCAGTCTCGGTTTCAGAAACACAGCTGCATCGTACTTCGTGGTCTATTCTGTTGCAGTCAAGAGTATATGCTGTTCAGACAACAGCAGCTGTTGTTTTAGGCAGGTACCTTCTGCAATCACTGGCCGTGTGCTTGCAGCTTGGGTTCCATGCCCAATCGGAGGTCGTAAAGAATTCTTCTTTCTTGACAGTAACGCTTTAACCTCTAGTCCTTGTTCACCACATCATACCTAGTTGTGGCTGCCTTTAGAATTTCGCTTTGTTTCAATGATGGTACTGTGTTATGCTGTGGCACAATATCTCTTCTTTTGCCTTACTAGGGGTTTTCTGGCGGGCTTTTTGAAAGCGCTCCTCTGCGGGCCTATCAACTTCTTCGATGGACATATATGTGCTGAAACGAGGCTTCAGCTCCACACATGAAAACATCAAACTGCTTCTCATTGACTTGGGTGCATGTGGCATGCACAAGCAGTTTGATGTAGCATTGAAAATTCTCAGGGAGAGTACTCTCATTTCTACGGGGCAGAGATCTCATCCTTGTTGCCAGTTGTAGCTTCCTCTGGAGCCCAGGGAGCATGCAATGGAATATGCCACACATGGAACTCTGGAATTAAGTATATATTCCTCAGCATACAATCACATATTGCACTCTCTTAACATCATAACCGTTATTAACCGCTCCTTAACACCTCCCAGCAAGTTCCACAATTTCTTGTTGAGTCTGCCCAGAACCACTAGGGCCCTAGTGCAAATGTTCTCACAACACTACAATAGTGATTCAACCAAGATCTAAGCTCTGAAAATGCATAACTCATGAAGATATTAATCCCTACAGCTTGCCAGATTATGAATCTGATTCGGCGATAGAGAACTTTGAAATATGGATTAAATCTGGTCTGACTGTTTATCAATGTCCTGGCACCTTATTTTTGCTTCACAAAAATATGTCAGCAAAATAATTGAAAACTCACTACGTATGTTTCTCATATGTTGCTAAAAAACAGTAAACTGCCCATTTGGTGATTTTTATCATGTAAACCCTAATTTGATGACTTTCTCTCACCTTCACAGATTTCATAAAAATTGCAAAAGAGGGTCTCAACTCTGAGTGTTTCACATGTCAACTTACCTCCTCTATTCTGTGGGCCACTGTTAGAGCTACCCAAGCTTCCTCTATGCAAAAACACTATCTGTGCTCTAAGTAAAAGAAATTACCAAAAAAGCTGAGAATCACTGGAAACCGCCATTGGACCTCGGCGATTCAAGAGCGGAACTTCAAGATGGCCGCCGGTCTAGTTGTTGCTCGCTTCTCCAGGTGCGAGATCCTTGGTGTCGTGCGCTCGCTGAGTAAACTGCGCACTTCACCAAGGTTAATGAGGGAGACGGTTGTGTTTTCCTGAACTCTTGTAAACTCAGTGTTGCCCTGAATTATTCCCTTAGTGCTCCGTTTCTGCAGTCCTTCATTCCCGAATCCTTTTACCGGTGCAAGGCTACGAGTGGAAGCCTTCTTGAAATCTTCTCGTCTCGCTTAGGTTATTCCTCGAGAAGTCTTCGGCAGTTTCTGAGGAGCCTGAGAGAAAGGAAGAAAGCGGAACATTAAGATAAGTGCATGCATGCAATGAAAAAATAATTCCTCAGACTAAGACAGTTAGCGGATTAAATTCCTAATGTGAAAGGAACATTAGAGACTCTTTTGAAATTGAGTTGTTACAGAGAATTCTTACCAGAGTCAGTTATTACCACAGAAAGCATATAGGCAATATCTACCAGATATCTACCAGAGTGAGGAAAAGATATAACCCCTGACAATATATGGTGAAGAAACAGTTGAGGATTAAACTTACCTAAGAAACTCAGCAGAGTTCAGCAGTAACCTAGAAGATAAAAAGAAAGAAGAAGTGATTAACTCTGAAGAATCAATTACTAGAATAAGACTACCAAGAATTATCGTTTAAGCTAGATGCTTCGAAAGAAAAGGTAAGAGGTAGAAATTTAAAGTCACAGTTAGAGAGAGAGAATAGTATAACAGGAAACTAACAAGTGTATTTGTAGTTTAATTCTCTAGAAGCATCAAAAATAGAAGACTGCAGAAGACAGAACAATAAGAAGAAGAGTAGCACTAGAATCTGGATAGTTAGGGTAAGGAGAAATAAAACCCCCAAAATAGGAGTCTGTTAGAGTTAGGAGGAAAACTAAAATATTTCCTGTTTATGTGCTTTAGGACTTGCGAGGTTGGTCAGAAAGATATCAACGACTAACAGAAGAAGCAGAACCGAACAGATCCAGAGCAGTCTCTTCTTGATTTGTTATTTTATCCAATTTCCCCTTCCCCCCTTGGGGTTCTTTAGGGCCACGTTTGACTTAACTGGCTCTGAGCATCCTGGGGGTGGAGTCGGAAAAAGAGCATCAGCCTGTTCCTGTGCAAGTCGTGGCAAGAGAACACTCCAAGATAACTCTCCTTGACAGCCACTTAGCAGCTAAATTCATTAACTGGAGTGCATTAACACCCTAGTATGTAAATACAAGAGCCCATCCCATCATAGCTTCAAACTGTGCTCTCCTGAGCACCTGCTCATGGGTGAAACAGAGGGGTGAGAGGAGAGTCATATGAAAAATATCCGCCACTCCACCATACTTGGCAGTCACTACTACACTGTACTGTGCACAAACCAGGATCCTCCTGGCTCCCTCTGCTGGCCACCTTGCTAAATGGTTTCCCCCAAATGTCTGCCTTACCGTCTGCTGAATAAATCACCTTAATACTACGTGAGTTCATTACTAAATTGCAGGACTCAATTCAATATTCTATTTGAAGTAAGTTGCTTGAGTACTATACCTTTTTGAACCACCAAAGCTACATACTTAAACTTCTGTGTTTTCATCCATTGAAAAGAGCAAAAGGCTGTGTTAACAGTCCTTCCTATTTATGATCTGGCTGGACAGCACAGCTGTCGTCAGGCAATTATGGGAGAATTGACAGGAGGGGTGCTTCTGATCTGCCCACATGTTGGGAGCCAGCAGTACATGTTTTGATTGGGCAGAAGTTGTATACTTCACACAGAAAGTGCTTGCCTCCTCACAGCTTGATCATTTTGTTTATGTATACAGCTGCCTGGGCTTGAACCTACAGGGTCACACACATGACAATGTAATACTATTAGAGTGTCTTAGATAACTACATACATTGTGGTGTTTTCTTTGGTAGCATCACAGATGGGAGGAAGGCAGAGGTTAATTAACCTACATGGTTTTTTAGGTCTGATTTGACCGTGCAACTGACACCTGACCTTTTAGCCTACACCAATATTATTCTATAGTTTTCACATTACCATACAACATTATTTTAAAGCCAGACTTATTGGCATTGCCAACGCCTGTTTGAAATGTGTTCTTTGCACAATAAACCCTTGCCTCGCCCATGGTAACGCTATACTTTAATTTAGATATATTTAGTTGGGCATAATTTTGATTAGATCAGCTTATAAAGTGGATATATTCTTACATGTCATTGAAGTAGGATTACGAAACAATTAGAGACAGACCTGCATATTTTTTTGGAAAGCTGTCTTTAAACGGATTAACTGTTTGATGATTTCTGTGGTTTTTTTTTTTTTAGCAAAATGTGGTGCCTTCAGCACACAATATCAGCCCCATCTGCAGAAAAGGAAAGAACCCGCTTCAACAAAAAACTTGGAATGATCAATTACTGCCTTGCGGGTTCAGGATCAGACACAGTCGTGACCTGGGTTAATATTATATTGCAAATAAGTACTTCAGCCGCAGAAACACACCGCGCCCGATACAGAGTCGGCTTCGCACGACACTTTGCAATGCAATTATCGTCTCAGATCACGTTTTTGTAATCACTTCTATTTTGGCTGAGGAAATAGCACGGGATGAAAGGAGTTCCTGGCACACGTACAGTGGTGCATTCATACCAAAATATCTAGAGTTATTTTTGTAGCACGTGCATTCCTTCTGAAGTCTATATTTATGTCACTTTCCTGTCTTTTGAGACAGGTATGAACTCTAGAGTCAAAAATAAGTCAGGCTAAATCAACGGCACCCTGACTTTTAATGTGGACCGGTGTACAGCAATGTGAATTACTGTGTCAGCTAATCACGGCCGAGCTGATAAATCGTTTGATCTGCCGTATGTATTTAATAGAGCATTCATAAGAGCGTTTGGAAGGTCAACGCGCTCATTTATGTCATGTGTGTTTATCTTACTAATAGTGTAAACATCTTTAAAAACACTTTAAACCCTTCTTGATGAAAATAAAATCCAATATATAGCTTGGAAAACATTTTAGTCTGCTGGGCAGGCAGGGACGCTTATTAATTCCTTATGGGGCTGTACTGAACTTTTCAAACTAGATGAACTTTTTCCAAGACTGAGGAAAATAGAGGGGAATCCCAAACCAACAGAACGAGCTGCACTGGACTCGTAAAGAAGAACAAACTTTCGGGAAACTTGTGCTTTTAGGCTTTGTGGTAGGTCGCCCACCGAGGCAAAAATAATTTGAGAAAAAACAATTAAATATTGAAAAATTTTGACAAGTCCCTGATAGTTTGTTAATCTTCACCACAACAAAAAAATCCGTCAGAACTTTTATTGGGTGGGATGGAAAGAAAATGGAATGGCATCTGGGATTAGGTACACCTCAGGAGCAAAAATAGACCTGCAGCAGTCTGTAAAGCCAGCCCCATATTGCGTAGAATGGGTGGTAAAGTGTGCGACTAACCATCACAACAGTGTTAGCTGGCTCTGCCCTCTAGAGATCTTTTTGTCAAACATTATATTTTAGTAACCGCCCTAATATAGGAGAAAAACCCATTTGTTTCCAAACTAATTCTAACGAGACACCCGTGAAATACTCCAGTCTGCCACAGTAGCCAAGGACATTTTTCCTCAGCAGTAACACAAATATGTCTAGAACCTCTCTGAAAACACCGTTGAAGGAAGAAACTCCAATAGAGTAGGAGCACCGTGTTTGGCCACAGAACAGATGTTGCATAGTGGATACATTTTAGCACAGTAGAATATGGCAAAATGGCATTGGAATTAAGGTGCAGAAGGTGCAGTGGCATCAGGGCCCAAGGCCTATGGGGCCCACTGAACCCTACTTATAGCAGTGCAACCCAGCCAATGGTGGTGGTGGTCATTTCCCCTGCTTCCATTTGTGCATATGAGACGCTTGCTACAAATCTACTATCAGGTGAAATAACAGTGGGTTAAAATGTTTTCTTTCTTTTTTATTTGTAGCACAGTTATACATTTTCACACAGTACAAAAATACAAAATACAAAAGCAGCCTGCCTAGCTCCAATTGAGCATATACAATATTCTAATAGTTCATAATCGATTTTTTTTTAAGTTCAAGAAAATTTTATTTGATAATGACAAGAGAAAAGCAAGGTGTCAAAACAAAGTACATTGGAAATATAAAACATTGAAAATTATAATACATAAAACAAGCATACAGTTGTAAATAGTATCAAAAGGGAAATCTGGGCAATAGAATAAAAAAAGCATTTGAAACATGAATCATAAAAAGCATGAAAATACCTGAAAGGAATATGAAGATGATACAGTGAAAAAAAATGGAATGCAATGAGCATTTAAGGAGGTTTGGGGACTTCTTGTTTCGAAGGTAGTGGACGAAACAAACGATTAGCACAAGTGTCCAAATAAAGCGTGACAGGCGAGCCATAAGTCCATACGCTTTGCAGCAATGCGAGCCGGAAAGACAAAAGCAGTGTCAAGCCTATGGTTATGGCAAACATTAAACCACCACGCCTTAAAGGAGATATTGGAGAAGTCCTTTCAATTTACCGTTATCTTGTGGAATGCGGCAGCCAGTAGCAAATCAATAATCTGAGGCTTTAGTTCAACATTATCCCAGCAAGGGGAAAGACTGCCTAAGAAAATGTTTATGTGAGAAAAGGGGATACATGTGTGAAAAATCAGATTAATTTGAGTCCAAACCTGTAACCAAAAATCATGAACAGGGGTGCATAGGAATAACATATGAAGCAAAGTTGCCTGTGGGGATGAGCAAGACCAGCAGGTATGAGAGGTGTTTGGAAAGCGTTTATGGAGGTCAAAGGGCGTATAAAGAAGTCTATTATCAATGAAGAACAAAGACTGTGTCAAAGTTGCCGCTCTCGAGGATTTACGGATCTTGATCCAAACTTTGTCCCATAGTGAAATTGGCCAGGACGTGGAAAGGTCATGTTCCCAATATTCCTCCACTTTGGTTTTAGGTCTAATAAAGTCAGTAGTGTGAAGGTATTTGTAAATGGCGGAAGCCTTTGGGGTGTTGCGCAAAAAGGAGTGAAGCAAAGAGATGGGAGCGGGAGAAGCAGGAGAGGGACATAACTGAGAGAGCCGATTGTAAGTTGTCAGTGCAGCCTCTCTAAGTAAGTGATAGTGACGAGTAAAAGAGGTAGGTAAGTCATAAAGGGAACGTAGAGTGGTGAATGGTAAGAAAGAGGATTGAGAAAAGAGTTGAGAGACCCATATCAGCCCCTTGTGATGCCATGCTTTCCAAAAGAAGGGTTTGTTACGGATAAGTAGGGCGGTGTTATGCCAAATGGTAGAGGAAAGGAAATCAGCAATGGTCGTGGGAGGGGAATGAGAAGAAGAGAGGAGCAGTTTGGTACTAACTAAATTTGGGAATGGGAGTGGAAATGGAAGAGGGTTTACGGGAGAAGGAAAGATATTCAGCAAAGGAAAAGGGAGAGAGAAGAAGGCGCTCAAATTTAGTCCATAAAGGAGAGAGAGTGCTGGGATCCTGCAACCAGAATGAGGCTTGTCGTAATTCAAACGCTTTATGATAAGCAGGGAAGTCTGGGAAGTTGACTCCACCCTCCATCTTAGGACGGATCAGTCGAGCTAGAGACATTCGAGGCCTCTTCTTATTCCAAAGAAAGGACATTAGAATGGAGTTAATTTTTTTTTTTTTAATTTGGAAGGAATGGAGACTGGAATGTTAGAAATAGAATAAAGGACTATGGGAGACAACATCATTTTAATAGTATCAAGGCGGCCCCACCAGGACAGGTAAAGAGGATGCCACTTGGACGTTAAATCCACTAATTTTTGGGTGCATTTGGACAGACAGAGGGAAACAATATCTGAGATGGTAGGAGTAACATGCAATCCAAGGTATTTAATATGGGAAGATTTCCATGTAAAGTTAGATGCAGCGAAATCAGGCTTAAATGTGAATTTCGTTAAGGGTAGGATCTCGCATTTATCATTGTTAAGTTTATAACCGGATATTTGGGAATAATCATTTACTTCAGAAAGGAAGGCGGGAATCGAATCAGTGGGGTTAGAGATAAAAAGAAGGATGTCGTCCGCGTATGCGGCTAGCTTAATTTGGGAATCTGATATCTGAAAGCCCTGAATGGTAGGGTTCTGACGGAGTTTAGACAGAAAGGGTTCTAAGGCCAAATTAAAGAGAAAAGGGGATAGGGGGCACCCTTGACGGACGCCTCTTTTCAAATCAAAAAAGGAGGATATTTGACCATTAGCACAAACAGCTGTACGTGGATTGGAGTAAAGTAAGGAAATCAGAGAAATAAAATTAGGACCAAAACCAAACCAATGAAGGGTATGAAAAAGATAGGTCCATTCAACTCTATCAAACGCCTTTTCAGCATCAAGGGCAATAGCCGCAAGGGAATGGGGCAAATTACGGGACTTAGATAAGACATTAAATAGCAGTCTAGTGTTGTCAGTTAAGAAACGGCCCTTGACAAAGCCCGACTGTTCCTCACCCAGAAGATCCGGGAGAAGAAGATCGAGACGTGCTGCAAGAGACAAATATTTTATAATCAATGTTAACCAAGGAGATTGGCCTGTAATTTTTACAATGTTGAGGATATTTCCCTTCCTTGGGTATGAGACAAATGTGTGCATCAGAGAAAGAACCTGAGGAAGATCCCAAGGTGAGGAAAGCATCAATAAGGGAGTGTAGTTTTGGGATAAGAAGTTTTGAAAAGTGAAGGAAAAATTCAACAGTGAAGCCATCCGGCCCAGGAGCTTTATCTTTTTGAAGATTCGGAAGTGCTGTGAGTAACTCTTGTTGGGAGATGCTAAGCTCTAAATGAGAAAGGTCAAGCGGGAAGTGAGCTGGCTTTTGGATGTTGGAGAAAAAGTGGTCTAAGGAGTGAGAGGAGGGTTGGGTTTCAGAAGAGTATAACGTTCTGTAAAAGGCAGAAAATGCAGCAAGAATGTCTGTATCCGTATGTTTAAGAACAGAGTGTGTGTCATAGATTGATTCAATATTTAACTTGTTGTGCTTTACCTTCAGATAATTAGCTAAAACCTTTCCAGCCTTATTTGTGCCCCCATAAAACTTGGCACTCGATTTCAATAGATATAAGGACGCATCGTCCGTGGACTTTTTGTTAAATTTAATTTTAGCATTGATCAGGGCTGTTAAACTTTCCTGCGATCGGGAAGTAAAATAAGAATGCTCCAATTTCTTAATATCAAGAAGGATGGCAGCTGTAAAGCTACGAGCAGCTCTCCGTTTTTTCGCCACAAAGCCAATTATAAAGTCCCTTGCTGCGGCCTTGAAGGCATCCCAAATGGTGTGCTTGGGAATAGAGGGAGTGTCATTAAGTAAAAAGAATTCATCTGAAAATTCAGTGAAGGATGCAGTGAATTTGGGGTCTAAGAGAAGGGAATTATTAAAGCGCCATCGCTTGGGCCCAACTGATTTAGGTAGGATGTCAAGTTGAACCAAAGTGAGGGCATGGTCTGAAAGTAAAATCGGACCAATCTCCGCATGGGTAAGGGTTTGGACAATGTTGTGAGAAACGAAAATGTAATCAATCCGGGATTGGGAGTGATGACAGGGAGAGTAAAAAGTGAATTCCTGCAGCTCTGGGTTACATAAGCGCCAAGCATCAGTGAGCTTATGCTGAGAGATAGCTTGAGAGAAGGATTTATGTGACTTATTAGGAATAAAGTGAGCCTTGGAATTTCTGTCGAAAAAGGGGTCAAGGGGCTGATTGCAATCTCCCGCTAAAATAAAGTTGTCATCAATAAACCTGGTAATATGACGAGAAAAAGTATGCCAGAAAGTAGGATCGCCTGCAGTGGGGGCATATACATTTAAAAGGGAAATTGGAACATTCTTAATAGAGAGCTTAGCATATGTCCAGCGACCACCATCATCTGATTCCTGAGCGAGCAGAGAGTGAGAAAGATTTTTGTGACATAAAATGGCTACTCCATTACGCTTCCCATCCCCTGGAGAATAGTAAACATCACCCACCCAACCTCTCTTCAGTTTAACAGATTCTTCAGCAGACAAATGAGTTTCTTGCAAAAAAGCAATATCAACATTTAAACGTGCTAGGTGCGACAAAATTCTCTGTCGTTTGATGGGAGAATTAACGCCCTTAACATTCCATGTAACTATTTTCAACGACATAGCATGAAAGTGAGAAAGAAAATGTGAATGAGAAAAAAAGGAATATAATAAGTACCCAGAAGGAAAAAGTGAGCAAAAAGGACAAGAGAGTCAAGAAGAAGTAAGATAATGTGAGATCGAAAAAGTAAGTGAAGAAGAGGAATATAGAGTAAAAAAGTGGTGATAAAAACCAGTGGAATGAGGAAACAAAGTAGAGGAATATAAGTGAGAGAGAAAAAGGTATGAAAAAAGTTGAAACATAACAGTTGTCGAAAACGAGAAGAGGAAGACACCTGTGAACAGAGGAGAACTAGGGAAAATAAGAGGATGAAGGTTACAAAGGAGGCAGCAAACAACAAGGGAAGGGAGGAGAACATACTTACGGAGGGAGGACCTGGGGAAGGACGATCACTAGGGAGAGAAGACGAGACGAAAAAACTGAGGGGGGAGCACCAACTGGAGGAGGCAAAACATCCAATGTAAGCGAACCACCAGACCGAGGGGGAAACACACTGTAAGTTATAATAGCTGTGGAAGAGAAGAAAGAACAAAAAACCTAAGAAGAAGGAAACATCAAGGAATTAAGTAACAAAAACGAAATGGCAGACAATGGTAGACAACATATGACTACGTTGTAGAGACATAAGGGAACAAACGAGAAGCAAAAAGAATCATATAGAAGAAAAGGGCGGAACAACGTGATACATGCGAACATGGAAACAGTCAACATTAATTGTGCAGACTAGCTAAGACAACAAAACAGCAACTCATGAAAGTCATGGAGGGAAGGCTGATGAGGAACTAGATAGATCCATATCAGACGCTTGAGCAGAGTTCAGGAAGCTCCGGAGGCGAACAGGATCCTCATAGGCCGTCGTTTCGTTGTTGTGAGTAACCCTGAACAGGCAAGGATGGAAAAAGCCATATCTAGCGCCAATGGAACGGAGATCTGGTCGCATATCCAAGAAGGCTTTACGGCGGGTAGCTGTAGCTCTGGCGTAATCCTGCGCAAAGAAGAGAGTGGATCCAGACCATGTGAGGCGAGGGGAGGCACGGGCCGCTGAAAGGACTTTGAGAAGATCAGTGTATTCTAAGAAATACATGATGACACCTCTTGGTCTTGAAGAAGCAGAGGAAGTGGAGGAAATGCGACCCAGCCTATGTGCTCGCTGGATGTTAAGCATGGTACCTTCGGGCAAGTGAAGGAGCTTAGGTAGGAAGGATTTGAAGAAAGCAATGGGGTAATTTCCCTCACAGTTCTCCGCCAGGCCGTAGAGACGAAGGTTGTTTCGTCTATTACGGTTCTCAAGCTCCTCAACCTGCTTCTGTCATTCAGAACTTGCAGCTTGCAATTAGTTTCCTCCATGAAAGGTCGGAGAGCACGTATTTCCTCCAACAGCAACTGCATAGATACAACTGAGGTAGAACCTGTCGGTGATGGAGGATCCCCTTTGAGACGCTTCGACGTGGCTTTCCCTGAAGGTTGAACTGGACGTTCCGCGTTGGGCTGCGACATTTGGACAGCAAGTGCCCGAGAAGCTTCCAGATGTGCCAATGCAGAAAAGACTCTTGAGTTTTTGATGAAAACACGTCGTGGAGTTTTGGAAATACGAGTGTTTGCACTTCTCTCCATAGAATGAGAATCGCCTCCAAATAGAAAACGAGGGAAAAACTGGCACCAGGAGTATTCTGTGCGTGTCTGCGAGAATTAGTACATGTCTGGAGGAACGCCTCAATCAGCAGAAGCACACAAGAGCCAAAAAGGTCCAAAGAGGGTTCCCTCTCAGCCACTTAGGAACGCTAGAGGATCACCTAGAGGCGCGAAACAGTATCCATATACTTATGTCAGGATGTCCTCACATTGAAGAAAGAAGCGGAGAATGTCCATGACAATGAGAATCAACAGGATGGTGTATTGTAGAGAAGGAAAAGTCCATCAAGAAAAGCACAGCGTCGTAGTGGAGAAGGGCAGCCTGAGACGGATACGCAAACAAAAGAATGCGTGGATGGCGTGAAGAGCTGCCAAAATGAAGAAATTCCAAATGTGGGAGAGTGCAAGGAGATTGTATTGTGCCTGGTAGAGAGCAAACGCAGATAGTGAGCACAGGTAAGCTGTGTGAGAGAAGAGTTCTGATAGAGCGCGCGAGGTCACCCAGCCAATAATTTCGCCGTTTCCGGCTTCGGGCCCATATACATTCAATTCACAATATTCATTGACAGGGTGACTTCACGGGCTGCTACCAATTTGTGTGAATTCCCTACTGTTATTACTCAGTGTACCCGACTTACCATCCACCGACACGGGTACCTATGACCTCAACGGATCAGGGAGCTAGCTGTATAAGGAAAGGCAGCAAAATGCAAACTCAAATGACATTCAATACTGTTGTAAAATGACCACGGACAACTGGAAGTTTTAAAAGCTTTATCTAAAGTTCGTTTTTGTTAAGCATCAAGTTTACAAGAATAAGGCAATCAATAATCAAGATAACGAAAAGTACATAACTATAGAGAAATAAAGTCAGGGTAATCATGGAAATGCTAATATGAGATGCAACAGGAAACGCTATGCATTCAGGGTAAAAGTTCTTTAGACAGTTTAAGTAAGGCCGTTCTAGACCATATCAGAAAATGACAAACTGCAATGCAAAATATGATTTCTAAAAGGTAGGGTAACATGGGAACACGTTATGAAAATATGCAATTGACTTTACGTTTCAATAGTTGCGGCAAAAGCATGGAAAAAATCAACATATGCAAGGGTATGTCTTTATTGAAGCAAAAGACAGAAAAATAGAAAGGTGCAAGTTTAAAGAACTTAGAGCAATAATTACCTAGACTGGTGTGGAAACCAAACCCTGGCCACGGGTCAGTTAAGGACAGGAAACCCTCAAGGAAGGATACCCCTCAAAGGACAGCAAGTGCAGAATGGACACCCAGGACAGGACAGGATACCCTCGGATTAGGAATCAGGACAGGACCTCAGGACAGGACAGCAAACCCTCAGGACAGGACCGCTCAGGACAGGACCGCACCCGCAGTTTGGAAGCAACGCCTGCGCTCCACCCTCTCTGCAGCTATCGATCAAGACCCCGATTGGGTCAGCGAACTCCCAGCAAAGTGCTTCGCCAGCACTTTAAGGTTCAGTAGAACCTTAGTCTATGGTCAATTTCGGACAGAGTGCTCCGCAGCGCTCTGTATCTTCAGTCACCTATTAAGTACGATGGGTCAGTGACAGGTCAGCTAAACCAGACAAGTCGGACAATTCCCTAGGCGAACCCAGGGTAGATATACAGTTTGGGGACGGTGTACCACCCCCCAATGTTGCAAAGTGTCAGAATCCCTCGAATTTGGATTGGTCCTAAGATAGGATTTGGGTAACACACCAATCAGAATACACTATTTGGAGGCCTTATTTACATCTCAGGGCACCGCCTAGCAAGATTGGGGTTCCCATGAGAAAGTTGCGCAGAATACAGGCAAAGAATACATTTTTGCAACATAATAGAACAATATCGTGACGTTGCGGGGCGAAGGTGCTGTTTCCCAGGCTTGCTTCTGGTATCAACCTTCTTTGGCAGCCATTCAATGACAAGATGCCTTTTGTCGAGTCTGCGCACAAGTACCCTCCAAGATGGCTTTCAGCTCAGTCAGACCCCCATTCCCCGCGGTACATGAAAAGTAAGCGAGAACAAATTAATACATAGAAATAACATTATGAAAACACATCACAGGGTTTGCACTTTCAACTTATCACTAAGAAATATACTTATGCAGTCTAAATGTTAGCTACATATAAACAAGTACAAGAGCAGTGGCACGAGCAGTACCACGTTATTGGCAAAGCTATGCATTACGCATGCGCAACTATTTCCCTCCAAACCTGCAAACACATCAGGACACGTGAGTGTGACTGACGCATGCGCAGACACTTACTTCCAAGCAGCGGCCATTTTAAAAGACTCAAATTATTATTTTAGTAAAACACATAGGCAAGCTTCGGGGAACCTCGTTTAAACATAAAATAAACGTTAGTAAGACGTACAACTTATTACGTTATTACACATTAACGAGGTTCATGACAAAAGCACGTCGCAAATGCGAAGCTTTGCTTCATCAATCCCCTCTTTGATGATATTTACTATCATCACAAAAAAAAGAAAAATGGAACCAGATGCCAACTTCTCACACCTTATACAGCTCTATTTCTTCCAGCAAACGATTCAATTTCTCTTTCTCATCTTTGGTAGGGTGAGAATTATTCACCCTTTTGTAGATCTGAATATTTATTTCCTCCAATTCAAGCTCATCCACACTTCTTTTCACCCCTCTTGCATTCACTTCATGCTTTCTGGTGTGCTTACGACATTTGCAACAGACAAATATGAAGAATAGGATGAGACCTATAATTCCAATTGGCATCAGTACCTTGAACAATAAGCCTTTACCTACACTAGCAAGCCAATGACCTACATTTGAGAGACCATCTACCAGTCTCTTCCAGGCACTGTCAACCTCGAGTGGTTTGAGTTCCTTTGCCAAATTAGTAATGTTTTTCACGTATCTTTTGAGCTGTACACTTTTGTCCGGAATATAAGTGCAACAATGTTGCGCCTTCAACATCCGGCAGACTCCGCCCTCTTTCGCTAATATGGTATCAAGAGCAAGTCGGTTCTGCAAAACCATTGATCTGATCGCAACCATTTCGGTATTGACCAGCAGAAATCCATGAGCTGTGTCAGTAGACAACACATCCACTATAGTGGACAATTTGAAAATTCTGTGAGTGTTCAGAACCACTCCCACTCCAGGTATCAGTGCACTGAAAATACTACCCATTATTTCACCTACACTTTCTCTTTTACTACGCACTAAGCCATTAGTATTTTCACTGCTTCCAGCAACTCCATTCACATGGTATATTTTCGGGAAGACAATGCCAAAGTAGCAGCTTCCATACCAGTGATACGGCAATTTGAAATAAGCCTTGTCCCCACAAATATAATAAATTCCAGGAAACACAGGCTCTGACCCATTTTTGAAACCCCAACCTCCAATTACCTTGTAATTATGTTCGCATTCACTGGAACCAATGAAAATGTTATTATAATAGCTAGTCTTCTCGCGGTGAAGAAATAGCTTGCCTTTCTTTTCAAAATCCAGCAACAGAGCAGGACCCGCCCCACCAGTTGAGGTGCCTTCCATGTTCTCTGCCCACCTTGGTCTTTTCTGACTTTCGTCATTTGCCTTCTTTTGGATTTTAATTCTCCTTTTCTCTGCCATGTTCAGGAACATCTTTTCCTGCTCACACAAAGAACAAGTCAAGTTATCTCTGTGTGCGTCACCTATGTCGATATTACCTATAGTCAGAAAGTAGTCTCCCATATATCGTATTACGTCACTTTTGGTATGTACAGGATTCAAGTTCCCACGTATGGGAAGTTCAGAAAAAATCACGTCATTGTTAGAGTAATAGTACTGTAACGGTCCTCTTTTGTAAAATAAACTAGCTAAAATGCTACAGGAGATTCCATATGTCAGCGGCAAGTGATGGTATGTCACGCTTTCAGCTACAGAGGTAGGTAGCTTCATGCAGACATAGCAATCTTCAATTTCCATAGTCTCTACATAGTGTATTAACAAGTTTGCGAAAACATTTAAGTGTGTCTTGTTCTTAACTCCATGATAATGTAGTCCTCCCTCATCTGGTGCTTCTAAGTCTTGTTTTGTTTGTCTCAGTGCTCTCTCATGTCTTGCTACACTCTGTGTTGTCAGCTCCTCACTGTCAGTATTTACAATTTCAGTAGGGACAATATTAGTATTTTTGCTTACAGCAAAGGGAATGAAAATTGTTAGTCCTATCCAAACTAATATCAGGACAACTATACTACATACACATACCTTGCAGCAAGTTTTGCAACAGCTGCGACTAGGTCTACCATTCACGTTTGAATCAGACATTTTGGCTCAGAAGAAGTTTCTCGACCCCTCTTTGTGACTTTACACGAGTAGCTTACTTTGTGCAAATTCACGGTGGCTCGTCTTCTTCTTCGGCAGAGTACTCAGGGACGGGATCTCCGTCGCTCTCGTCAGTTATATCAAGATCTTCAAAGTCTTCCAAAACAAGTGTCCATTCAGGTGACTTGTACTTTTTGTTTTGTCTCTTTATTCGATCACTCCTTCTGTTGGAGATACCCTCTTGTTGCTTAGCTATGCGAGCACTTCTCCTTTCTTCTGCGCGTTTTTCTTCTACTGTTTTTATCCTTAGCCTCAGTTTCTTGACAAATCCAGGCTCAATTTGCTTTCTTTTCTTAAGTCTTTTAGTTGGCACTTGGACTTCGTTTTCTTCTCTTGCCCTCTTGTTTTCATTAGTTTGTGGCAATTCTGCTACTTCGTCCCTTCCTACCTCACTAGTTCCAGGACTTGCATCTATTTCTTCTGCCTGGTTACTAATCTGGCCTTGTTCAGGAGAGTCTTGAGTTTGCTCTTCAAATGTCTCTGTTTCTGTTTCCTGAACACGTTCTTCTAATCCTATCTGATCCTGTTCAAGCACTCCGATCTCTGGACTTTCTTCTGCTCGAACTATTACGCTATGTCTAGTCTGTCCCTTCCCGACATCCGGAGTCAGTGGAGGAGTATCAATCACTTGCTCTGTATCCTTCACTTGTTCTGTATTAATCACTTGCTCTGTATCATTCAGTTGTTCTGTCCTTGTCTGACCTTCTCCTTCCTCAGTTTTGATGTGAATCTCAAGATTCTGAGGTTCTTCGCCTGTGCCTTTCTTTTCCTCTCTAGTCCACTCTCTACCTTCCCAAATTCTCTCACTTGTTCGAATGGGGTCTTCAGTGAGATCAATCAATGGAATCCACTCCGCTGGCCATATGCTCAGCAGCTCGTCTTCAGCTACTTCTGGCTCAGCTTCTTGGACCCCTTCAGCAGGCTGGGCCCTTGGTAGTTCGTTATCAACTATTCTTGGGCCAAAGTCTGCTGATTCTGCAGCTCGACTGGTACTGGGCTGTACGTCGTCAGCTACTTCTGGTCTGGCTCCTGCAGAGTCCTCCGCTGGACGCCCTTCTTCTTCAGGCTCCTCGTCTGGTAATACCTTCTGGGTGTGGCTGGCGTGTATCCAGCGTGGAACCCCTGCACACTTTACTGCTGTGGTAGTTACCAGGATCACCTGACGTTTCTCTCCCCACCTTGGCTCCAGGCAGCTCTTCCGAGTATGCTTCTTTATCTTGACCCAATCTCCCGGGACCAGTTTGTGGAGAGGAGTCGTTGGATTGAGGATGGCGTCTTCTCCGATCTGGCGAGAGATAGAACGCACTTGGTCACCCAATCTCTTGCAGTATTCAAGCACCAAATCATCAGTAATACTCAACAGTTTGCTTCCTGGCACCCATGCTTGTCTCATCACTCTTCCCATAATGATTTCATGGGGACTTAGGCCTGTCTTGCGGTCAGGAACACTTCTGAGTCCCATCAGGACCAGGGGCAGGGCCTTCACCCAGGTCATCTTAGATGCATCACACAGTTTTGCTAGTCTGTTTTTGATAGTTCCATTTATTTGTTCCACTATTCCAAAAGCCTCTGGACGGTATGCACAGTGAAGCTTTTGTGATATTCCAAAGGCCTTACAGAGTTCGGCGATCACCTCATTCTGAAAATGTGAGCCTTGATCTGATTCAATAGTGACTGGAACCCCGAACCTAGGTATCAGTTCTTTTAGTAAACACTTAGCTACTGTTTTTGCGTCATTTTGGGGAGTAGGGAAAGCTTCCACCCACTTCGAAAATAAACAGACCATGACAAGGACATATCGCTTCCCTTCACAACGGGGCATGGTGATGAAATCAACCTGTATTCTCACAAAGGGACCCCCGGACCTCCCAATTTTTCCCAGTTCCACCACAGTTTTCTTCCCTGGGTTCATCTTTTGACATGACAGGCACCTCTGGCAGAGGGACTCTGCTACTTTCCTGAACTTTTTACTGTACCAAGTCTGTTGGAACACTAGAATCATGGCGTCCCTACCAATGTGTGATCCTTCATGTATCAACCTCGCCATTGTGCTAAGTAAGTGTCTAGGTAACACAGGCATACCAGTTGGGCCCAAGATGACACCATCCACACGTCTTGGTCTACACCCATCCTCCTTCCACTTCTCTCTCTCTTGCCAAGGTGCCGCCTGCTGCCACTCTTTCACTTCATCCCATGTAGGCACTTCTTCAAACACCTGAAGTTGGCAGCTGGTTCCTGGCCCCCCTCGTTTTGGATTTACTATATACCGATCTCTGGCGCACCATTGGGCCACTCGATCAGCAAAATCATTTCCCAGTGATACAGTGTCCGTGCTCTTCTTATGAGCAACACATTTTACCACTGCCAGTTCCTTTGGTAACTGGATTGCCTCTAAAAGGTCTTGAACAACTTTTCCATTTCGAATAGGGGTACCTGATGAAGTCAGGAACTCCCTCTGTAGCCATAACTGGCCAAAGTCATGCACAACCCCATAACAGTAATGACTGTCAGTATACACTGTTATGCTTAGGTTTTTCCCAATTTTGCAAGCTTTTATCATAGCGATCAATTCGGCTACTTGTGCAGACTTTATATCAAATAGATAACCTGCTTCTTCAATTTTGGTTAAGGAGACTACCGCATAGGCAGCACTCAGGCCTCCTTGTTCATGTCTTAGACATGAACCATCCACAAATAATTCCTTGTCATGCTCAGGCAATGGTGTTTCTTTAATGTCTGGACGTGGCTTGGTATTGAATTCTGTTAAATCAATGCAATCATGCTCATCATCCACCCCACCTTCCATATCCATTGGGTCGGGGAGTAAAGTGGCAGGGTTCAAAACACTGCACCTAACAATGTTTACATTTGCAGCACCCACAAGAATTCTCTCGTATTTAGTCAGCCGACTAGGGGTGAGATACTGAGTCTTCGTTCTGGTCAGTAAAATTACCACTCCATGTGGGACATATACAGTTACAGGATGTCCCATGACAATGGACTCACTCTGCTCTAAACTTGCGCAGGTAGCAGCTACCGCTTTCAGACAACCTGGTAATCCAGCAGCCACTGGATCCAGGGTGGCAGAGAAATATGCCACAGGCCTTCTGGTTGTGCCATGTTCTTGAGTTAGGACTGACAACGCGCAATTATCGCGAGTGTCACAGAATAGGGCAAATTCTTTGGAATAGTCTGGCATTCCTAATGCAGGGGCTGTACACAGACAATTTCGCAGTTTGGTGAAGGCTGTTAAGCTTTCATCATTCCATTCTACAATATCAGGTGTTCCTCTCTTGGTCATTTTTATCAAGGGCCTAGCTAAGACTGCAAATCCCAGAATCCACAGCCTGCAGTATCCTATCACACCCAGGAACATTCTGATCTCTTTCTGAGTACGGGGTAACTGCATCTTTTGAATTATTCTCACTCTTTCCGATGTCACTTTCCTGACACCTTTCTCTATCTGGTGCCCCAGATATTTCACTGATTTTGCACAGAACTGTAATTTGTCAGGGGCCACTTTATGTCCCTTCTCACTCAGATGATTCAGTAGGGCAATGGTGTCGATCACACAATCCCTATGACTTTTAGACGCCACCAAGAGGTCGTCTATGTATTGCACTAGGACAGAGTTTCCAGGTAAGACCAAAGTTTCCAAACATTTTTTCAAGATCTAATTAAAGATAGAGGGGCTCTCTGTGTACCCTTGAGGGACCCTGTTCCAGACATACACGTGACCATTGAAGGCAAATGAGAAAAGAAATTTGCTATCTGGATGCAAGGGAATGGAAAAGAATGCATGACACAGGTCTATCACAGTGAACCACTCAGCATCCCAGGGAATCTGATACAGAATCACTGCTGGGTTCGGGACAATAGGGCAGCAGGGGACTACTATCTTGTTGACTTTTCGTAGGTCCTGCACTACTCTGTACTTGCCACTAGGCTTCTTGATGCCCATAATCGGTGAGTTGCATGGGCTACTCAGTACTTCCTGTATGATTTTTCCTTCTAGCAATTTCTGTATTTCTAGAGTGACACCTGCTCTCACTTCTGCATTCATCCTGTAGGGTTTAGTATTGGGGTATACTGCATTGTCCTTGATTGCTATCTGTATGGGGTCCACGTTTTTCTTTAACCCTACATCTTTCCCAGTAAAGTCCCATACCTCTGGCTTCACTGCTTCTTGGAGTTCTTTGGGCAAATCCTGCATGGTCATTCGTTTAATTTCTGAGTCAGGTCTGATTAACATTAATTTATAAATGCCGTCTTCATCTGGGGTCTGAATTTCAACACCCTTTGGTGTGCAAAAGATGGTACAGTTCATTTTGCACAGCAAATCACGTCCTAGTAAGTTCACTGGACTGGTGTCGCAAACGACAAATCTATGCATTTCCTTAAAGTTTCCAATTGAGATCTCCATGGGCTTGGTAACAGGAGTACTAATCAATTGATTAGATACACCTACTACTTGGATGGCTTCTCCCGAGAGGGGTAGGTTTGGAACGTCCACTGTTCTCACAGTAGAACGGGTAGCACCAGTGTCCAACAGAAAAGTGACATCGTTTCCGTCAACCTTTCCTTCAATGTATGGTCCGGACTGGTCTACCGGCAAGGAGGCGCCAAGTACGCACTCCTCGTCCTCCCCTCTCAGGCCCCGTCAGTACTGGTCATCACAAAGGAAGGTATCATTTAACAAATACTGCGAAGTTGCTGCATTTCTGTTCTCATTGCTTTCCCAGACTTCTATCTCATCACCCTCTGTGCCTTTTCCCTTATGTACTTGCTTTGGAGCTCGGGGCACCAGAACCGTTTTTACCTGTTGTTGAGTCTTTCTTGGTCTTTCTTTCTGCGTCTGTGGAGTTAAATCAGGTGTTTTGGGGTTATCGTCAGGCAAATAAGGACACTCGTTACGCCAGTGTCCAATTTCTCCGCACTGGTGACAGGGAAATTTCTTCATAGCCTCCTCCCTGCTCATTTTGGGCCGGGGCTTACCTCCTCCCCCACCCCCAGGACCTTCGTTCTGAGTGTTTTTGACCATATTACTCAACTGTTTTTCCTGCTGTTCTGCTAGCTTCACTTGAGCCCACATGACCTTTTCCTTGAGAGCCTTTTTCTTTTCTGCCATCTCGTCCTCGCAGTACTTTGCGTACCGCAGGACCTCGTCTATCTTTTTGGAGTGCCAACAAATTTTGTTATCCTTTATCCACTGACAAATTTCAGGCCTTAAACCGTTTACAAACCTGTAAATGAAATGCGTCATATCCTTCATCTCGATGTTATCCATACCACTGTATGTTTTAAACACCTGCAACCGCCTTTCATAATAGGAGTGCACTGTCTCGTCTCTCTCCTGCGTTGTTCTATCTATCCTGGTCCAATCAGTTTCCTTTGTGGGCACCTTATTTTTCAAATGCAGCATTACTTGTTCGTATTTTTTCATCACTTCAATCGACGGCTCCCCTGTGTTAGAGTCCCTCGGGTACTCCTCACTAGGCCAGCCTATGGCTATTTTACACTCGGTCCATAGATCTACCGGGACCACAATGTCGAAAAATCCATCCAGGTCTTTCCACAGGCATTTTTGCACCTTTACGAACCTTTCCACTTGCCGATACCAGTCAACTGGCTTTTCGCGCAATTTCGGGAAATCGTTAGTAAAGGACACAATATCCTGTCTGGACCATGGAACGTGCACATACCTCCCACCTGGCACTTCACGCATGGGGCATAAGGTTTCGGGCTTGTCTACCTCTCTCAAAGGGAACTCAGGGGTCGCTTGTCTGGATCGAGCCTCATCTTTCTTTCGTGCCCACCTGCTTCTCCATTTTTCCACGTCTCCCCATTTTTGCAAAACTGCAAGCAACTCTTTAATCTGCAACTTTTTCCCTGACACATTCAAGTTCTCTATATCCTTGTCTGAGAATTCAGCTCTGTAAGGTTTTTGTAAGGGCTTGGATCTTGAAATATCTACCCCCATACTAGCTGCGGTGTCTGTCAGCTTTTCGTGGAGCACTCTGGTACTTCTGGTAAGGCTTTTACACATAAACAGCAACTCTTCTTCAGAATAGGTGTTTAATCTGTCTAATCCCACATTTCCTGCCATTAATTCCTCTATTTCTACCCTCAGCTTGTAGAGGTCTAAAGGTTTCGTTTGCGGAGTCTGTTTTTCTAATTCACGACTCCAATTTTCAATTTCTTCCGGAGTTACCAAAGACACACTCCTAGTACCTGACGTTGATTCTAATTTAATTTCTTTCGCATTAAAAGGATTATGCCTCTTCTGCACTCCCTTCCCGGTCTGTTTGTTTGGCAGGTCCAAGAACACAACTTCGGACTTGCACTCACTGGACTGATCGTCTATCAGTAAGGGCTCTTGCCTCGGCGGGGCCATGATTGGGTTCATAACTGGAGGGTTTGGACTTCCTTGATTATTCCCATACAACGGAACCACTGGTCCGATCGTTACCGGAATAGTCAAAGCCTCAGGACTGGCATTTAACTGGGAGATCTTCTGAATTATTTCTGTCCTCTGTCTAGCTATGGCCTCTTGCTCCCTTTCATCTAGTACTCTTCCTAAGGTTCGGTCAGGTATTATCTGTGGGGTCAGGTGAGGGGTAAAACTCGGGGCAGTAGGATGCGTTTCACTTGGTCCTCCACCATAATTTGGTTTTGGGAACAAAGTTCCTGTGCCAAATGACCTGCGCTCCTCCCCATATGGAGGCTGCCAAAAGGGCATTCCTGAACTTAATGGCTTTTCTTCGTTTTCATAAAGAGGTCTGGGGAAAAAGGCTCTTTCACGGGAATATTTTTCCTCCGGGCTCACGGGCATTCTAGGATATATATCTCGTACCTCCGCGGGTCCGGGATTCTCAAAATAGGGCAGTACCTGGCCACCTCCCCCCCTAATTAGGGATCTGTCCTCCTCCTTAATAGATGGACGCTGGGGATTCTCTCCTACACTGGAAGGTCGGGTTCCCTCATTATAAGGGGGCGGGCTTCGCGTAAAAATGTCATCTAACAATTCATCGTCTGACTCCCCAAGCGCTCCCCAGTGCTTACTCTTTTCTGTCTTTTTCTCTCCCGCAGAAGGGGTACCCGCTGGCATCATGGGAAACAGACCCTCAACAATCATGCTCTGCCTCCACTGTTTCATCCTTTTATCCCTGGTCTCTTGTTTCAGCCTTGGGTACCACTTGGTCAGACCTTTGTCCAACCGGGGTTTCTCTCTTTCAAAAGCCTCAATCTCCCACTCCTCTAATGCCTCATACTGCGTTAGTCTCGGTCTGGGATGTAATTCATTCATTCGGGTTCTCAAATTAAATAAAATCCTACCATTGAAAGTACCGTCTAACGGAAAAGCCACTATTCCGTCATCTTTTGTGTACTTTACCCAATTTTCCAACCACACACAGGTATTGTACCCTCGGTCAAACATCTTGAACGAGGCGGGAGTATTCAGTGGCGGGACAATAACGCCCTCTCTGGACTTAATCGGTTTGTCCGTTTTAAAATAATTCTTTACCCTATTTACAAGGGACATTTTTCTCTTAGTTCCGTACATAATATCGTATCTCTTGGCTTTCCACTGATCCCTTTCAAACCCTTGGCTTCTTGGATCTGGTCTAGTCTCTGGACAATACGAATGCCACATACGATTTCTACGCTTAACTCTGGTTACAAAGTCACCTCCAATCAGAACGCATTTTGCAATTCTGTGCGACCAATGGGGTGCACGCGTTCAAATAATTTCGGCCAATGGGTGCGCGGCCCCTTCGTGAGACTGTCCTCACGCTCCGGCGCTTCACCCCTCCTTTACAATTCCAGCCCCGCTACCCGCCCGCTGCTTCTACCAATCCCAGCGCGGCACGGAGTGACGTCAGAGACGCTTCGCGGCTGACTTCCTCCCTTCACAAGGTAACGGAAACTTTCTTTCTTTCTAAAGTGCTAGTGCTTGGTTATTTAACAACGAATACACATTCGCCACAGTGCTCAAGTGTCTAGACAGAGAAAGAATTATTTACTGCAAGTAAACTACTTCCATTTACTTTTCACGCGCTGCGGGTAGATCTCTTCCGCCTACCCTTCACTCTAGTATCGGTGAACCTGTTATTCCCCTAAACTCATCCACTTCTCCGGGATATATCCGAGTCTAAGGTTTCCCAGCGGACCCCTCTGCTTTCACCCAAGCTCCGAGGAACCTGCTACTCTTCCGATGTGACCCTTACTAGGTTACGCCACTATGGGAATTTTGCCAATGAACCTCGTTACTGACATTTATTCCCACACGTATTCAGAAAACCCTAGTTAGTGCTTCCCGGTTATCCTAACCTGCACCTAACTTTTCCTTAAGCCTGCGACCTCAAGGCAATGGATTCTATTCACCACTTGCCTTTTCAATTCCCCGGGGAGTTCGGACAACAATGAACGATACGGTTTACAAACGCATGGATTAATACATATAACAATATAAGAACAAGAATAACAATGATAAAACAATTCATGAATTTCAAAAAAGCAACACCTTTCAAGAGAGTGATCAGTTCCCTCGGAATGGCCGCTCTTGTAGCAGCATTAATGTACTAGCAGCTGCCGACTTAGCTAGCCTAACTAATCCTGCCTATCCTTCAACTAGTCCCTAACCATCCTCTGCTAGCCAGAAAAACTGATAGAGCGCGCGAGGTCACCCAGCCAATAATTTCGCCGTTTCCGGCTTCGGGCCCATATACTTTCAATTCACAATATTCATTGACAGGGTGACTTCACGGGCTGCTACCAATTTGTGTGAATTCCCTACTCTTATTACTCAGTGTACCCGACTTACCATCCACCGACACGGGTACCTATGACCTCAACGGATCAGGGAGCTAGCTGTAAAAGGAAAGGCAGCAAAATGCAAACTCAAATGACATTCAATACTGTTGTAAAATGACCACGGACAACTGGAAGTTTTAAAAGCTTTATCTAAAGTTCGTTTTCGTTAAGCATCAGGTTTACAAGAATAAGGCAATCAATAATCAAGATAACGAAAAGTACATAACTATAGAGAAATAAAGTCAGGGTAATCATGGAAATGCTAATATGAGATGCAACAGGAAACGCTATGCATTCAGGGTAAAAGTTCTTTAGACAGTTTAAGTAAGGCCGTTCTAGACCATATCAGAAAATGACAAACTGCAATGCAAAATATGATTTCTAAAAGGTAGGGTAACATGGGAACACGTTATGAAAATATGTAATTGACTTTACGTTTCAATAGTTGCGGCAAAAGCATGGAAAAATCAACATATGCAAGGGTATGTCTTTATTGAAGCAAAAGACAGAAAAATAGAAAGGTGCAAGTTTAAAGAACTTAGAGCAATAATTACCTAGACTGGTGTGGAAACCAAACCCTGGCCACGGGTCAGTTAAGGACAGAAATCCCTCAAGGAAGGATACCCCTCAAAGGACAGCAAGTGCAGAATGGACACCCAGGACAGGACAGGATACCCTCGGATTAGGAATCAGGACAGGACCTCAGGACAGGACAGCAAACCCTCAGGACAGGACCGCTCAGGACAGGACCGCACCCGCAGTTTGGAAGCAACGCCTGCGCTCCACCCTCTCTGCAGCTATCGATCAAGACCCCGATTGGGTCAGCGAACTCCCAGCAAAGTGCTTCGCCAGCACTTTAAGGTTCAGTAAAACCTTAGTCTATGGTCAATTTCGGACAGAGTGCTCCGCAGCGCTCTGTATCTTCAGTCACCTATTAAGTACGATGGGTCAGTGACAGGTCAGCTAAACCAGACAAGTCGGACAATTCCCTAGGCGAACCCAGGGTAGATATACAGTTTGGGGACGGTGTACCACCCCCCAATGTTGCAAAGTGTCAGAATCCCTCAATTTGGATTGGTCCTAAGATAGGATTTGGGTAACACACCAATCAGAATACACTATTTGGAGGCCTTATTTACATCTCAGGGCACCGCCTAGCAAGATTGGGGTTCCCATGAGAAAGTTGCGCAGAATACAGGCAAAGAATAAAATTTTGCAACATAATAGAACAATATCGTGACGTTGCGGGGCGAAGGTGCTGTTTCCCAGGCTTGCTTCTGGTATCAACCTTCTTTGGCAGCCATTCAATGACAAGATGCCTTTTGTCGAGTCTGCGCACAAGTACCCTCCAAGATGGCTTTCAGCTCAGTCAGAACCCCATTCACCGCGGTACATGAAAAGTAAGCGAGAACAAATTAATACATAGAAATAACATTATGAAAACACATCACAGGGTTTGTACTTTCAACTTATCACTAAGAAATATACTTATGCAGTCTAAATGTTAGCTACATATAAACAAGTACAAGAGCAGTGGCACGAGCAGTACCACGTTATTGGCAAAGCTATGCATTACGCATGCGCAACTATTTCCCTCCAAACCTGCAAACACATCAGGACACGTGAGTGTGACTGACGCATGCGCAGACACTTACTTCCAAGCAGCGGCCATTTTAAAAGACTCGAATTAATTATTTTAGTAAAACACATAGGCAAGCTTCGGGGAACCTCGTTTAAACATAAAATAAACGTTAGTAAGACGTACAACTTATTACGTTATTACACATTAACGAGGTTCATGACAAAAGCACGTCGCAAATGCGAAGCTTTGCTTCATCAGTTCCAAAAGGACAAAATGGCTGCCAAAGTCGCAAAGATCGCAAGTGAGACTCGCACAAATCAGCACAGGCAGGTTAAGGGCGATAGCAGCTTGAAAATGTAAAATTTAGCTCACCATGAGCGATTTCCGAGGTCTGGAGCGCTGTAGGGGACAAGCATTGTCCGTAGCAAGGTGCGCGCTGAATGTGCGATGTGAAAAAACAAAATGACAGTCGCGGCCGTCAGAGAGCCGCGGCCGCTCGAAAACTTGCCAGAAAAACCAGAAAAATGCCCAAAAGCTGCCTTGAACTAGGAGCACGTCATTCTCCTGATGCTCCGATGGAAGAAACTGCTTCTGGCAGGTGATGGCAGTAGGCAGAAGAGAGCGAATCCCCCGGTCGACCCGGAGCGCTCACATCGGAGCCGCCGTCCTCGTCGGGCGCTAAGCCACGCCCCTTCATAATCGATTTTAAGACAGAAAAACCATCAAACAAACATTAAAAAAATTATTATTGCACAAGAAGAAACATAGTGAAAAGAAAAAGAAAAACAAGATCAGATGTGAAAAAGCTCATGAATTATGCTAGGATAATACTTGATGAAATATTGGATGGAAAAGCAATTCAATTCCAAAATCGCCAAATTCTTTCCAATTTGGTAAAGTAACCTACCATTTTTCTCAGTTATAGACACTCTGCATTTTTTAAATCCATTGAGAGATTGTGGGGACTGCCTTAGACTTCAAGTTTGCTAAGATAAATGATCTGGCAATTAAAGTTGCAATAAAGGTAAATTGAAGATGACCTATAGTCAAATCTTCACTTGTTTCTACTATGCCAAAAAAGGCGGTAAAGGTGCTAGGAAGAAGAGTAGTTTGCAGTTTCTTACTGATTTCAGAAAAAAAAATCTGCCAAAAATATCCCAAGTGGCAGCATGTAAGCCCGACATGGAGCCAATCCCCCACTACCAGCCCACATCTAAAGCACCTGGCATCCACGGAGGGGAATATTTTATGGAGCCGGTCCGGAGAGTATTAGATCATCCATTTGCTGAACCATGCCATCATTCTCAGATTAGCGGCCCTGACTGTTTTGCTGCTCATGTTATTACAATTCTGCCATAATTGTAGAGTAAAAGTGCAACCAGTAGTCAAGTTGATCTTCTCCAGGTGATCTAAGATCACCTGTTTATTCTCCACTCATATGGCATTTTTTTTACATTAGAAAGCTTTTGAGGCATTTCCAGGCTCCCAAGGCCATCTTCAGGTATGTGAGCAGATTGCTTTTTTTCATCATCAGGGCCCTTGGTCTTTCTGTTTTTCTTCTTGATGGCCGGGGGGGCACTGAGGCCGCCCATATAGGTTTGGGTACAGCTTGCGTCCCTCTTCTTAGGCGCTTAAGCTGTTAGTACTTTTTGCTCTATAAAAGCCATGTAAAGACTCTCCCGGGACAGTACTGTTAAACCCCGACTAGTAGCCAATATTACACGGGCGGCTAAGAATAGCAATAAGACCTCTTCTGTTAAAGAGACGGAGAAGGATATGGATTCCGGGTTATTAAACACGAGATCTAAGGCTATTTCTCCTAGAGAAGTTTTGCCCTCCGGAAAACCTAGTGCGGTCGCAAGCTGGAATTTTACATCTGCCAAAGGTTCACTTGACTCTATAGATAACACTCCATGTGCTGCAAGCCAGATCTTCCCCCCAGAGGGTAGAAGCTAGTGCTGTACTACCAGATGTAACAACTTCAACAAAACCGCTCTCGGGAGCAATGCAGCACAGGACTTACCATTTATTTGCTGGTATTGGTACGATCGTTAATCCAAAAGCAGCTGACCCTACAACATCGAAGCTACGGCTTACTTCAGACATTCATGACAACTGCGAGGCAGGTGTCTCAGGGGAGGATTCAGCAACTAGACTCCCCAGTTCATCTGTATTCACTACTGCCCTTGAAGCTCCAGGCGAAATCTCATCTGTGCTGGTTTCCTCTGGCCCGAGATGGATCAATCTAATTTGCTGGAATCCCCTCGAGCATTTGAGGCTACGTCTCAGGCTCTATTACACCAGATCTTGACAGAACAGCAAAGTATGAAACTTTCTCAGGTGGAAGCACAAAAGAAAATGGAATTGCAGTCAGGTTCCATACACTCTGATATCCGGCAACTTTCTTCATGAATTACCGACACAGAATAAAAGGTGTCAGATCTCAAAGACAAAGATGCCTCTACACACAAGTCAGATCTCAAAATTGCAGTTTCAGACATTATTCTCCAAATCAAAGTCGACGATGCAGAAAACCGTTCATTAAGATGTAATCTTCGTAATGTAGAGGGTAGCGAGAATGGACGTTCTGTGGTGGAAGTTGTTTCTGATCTTAATTCTAAAACATGTCTGTCCTGAAATGGCAACTCTGCGAACTGATCTCATCGGTTTCCGGCGGTGCAGTACCCCAATGCTAAATATCCAAGACCTAATATTGCACATTTTGGTGACTTTAGAATTAAGGACAAGAGTTTGGCCCGACCATTCAAGAAAAAGGATTCCAGACTTCGGATCATTTGTCATTTAAAATCTTTTCAGATATGTCCGCCTTGTCGGCACAGAGGAGAAAGCAGTTTAGAGGCATGAATAATTCCTTTCAGCAGCTTGGGGCCTCGGCGGGTATAATCCAGCAATCCAAATTGAAAGTATTTTATAAAGGGCAGGTCAAGATTCTCTACTCTGTAGAATCAGCTCAGGAGTTCTTACAGTCCCTACAGCATGCAGGACATGGGAATAAGGGCTAGTGTTTTCTCTTTTTTTCCTCTTCTCTGCTTTTTTTCTCTCTCTCTTTTAAGAGCTCTAAATGGTATGGGATAGATAGTATTGGATGGAGGCATTTCTGTCTAGCTTTATTCTCCTTTTTTCTCCTCTTCTCTTTTTTCCTCTCTTTAGATAGTGTTAGCCGCCCCACCTTATTGCCTTGGGTGCCATGTCATTGCACCCCTGCATAGGGAGAAGGGGTGATAGATAGGGTCATGAAGAGAGGGGAGAGGAGCTTCATATGTGGGGTGGTCACCCTAGGATTTATTTATTTTTATTTATTTAAAGAGTTTTATATAGCGCTGGCTAGACCCGAAGGTATCAGAGCGCTTTACATGAGAATCAACAATGTAACAGAAAAAGTTCAACAATTACACAATACATCAAAAAATAGACAATACAATTAGGAGAGGAGAGAAAGGAGATAGAAAAGTAGTGGAGGGGGCAGGGGAGGTGAAAAAGGGAGGATAAGGGACGAGACAACAAGGAGAGATGAAAGGAAGTCTGTCTAAAAACCGACTGGTTAGGTGACGACCAAGGAGAGAATTCAAGGCCCATCTCCCCTGTAGCTAAACCAGGTAGCTCCATCGGGCATCAGACAAAATTGTTCAGTCTCAATCCATTGAGAGAGGAGAGAAGGAGAGACATAAATAGAGGGAGGATGCGGGAGGAGATGACAGGAGACACGAAAGGAAGTGCAACAATGTGGTTCAACAATATAACAGAAAAATATCAACAATTACACATCACATCAAACAATAAGCAATACATCAGGGGAGGAGAGAAAGGAGAGAGAAAAGTAGTGGGGGGTAAGGGAGGTGATAAAGTGAGGATACGGGAAGAGACAACAGTAGAGATGAAAGGAAGTCTGTCTAAAGACCGACTGGGTAGGTGACGACCAAAGAGGAAATCCACGGCTCATCTCCCCTATAGCTAAACCAGTTAGCTCCATCGGGCATCAGACAAAATAGTTTGGTCTCAAGTGGCGAGGGAAGAGGTTGACAGAAAAACAGGGTGGGGACAAAGGGCAAGGGCAGGTGAGGGCAAAGGACAGAAGCTGGAAAGAGTAGGAGCGGAGAGGGGTGAGGGTTGGGGGAAGGGAGAGGGGGAAGATAAGGTCAGGAGAGACGTGGGAGTGTTTGCCCGAAGTCCGGCTGGGTAGGTGATAGTCAAAGGAGGGATTCCAAAGTCCATCTCCCCTATAGCTCGCGAGGTACCTCCACCAGGCATCATACAAAAGTAGCTAGGTCTCAGCTGTCTAGGGTAGTAAGCAGGGAATATCAACAGGTGGGTAGGCGGGGGCAGGAACAGCGAAGGCTGGTTGAGGTCCTGGTGAGATCAATGATTAAAGACCAGGGGAGGAACGAAAACATCACTGAGGGTCTCACTGAGTCGGCCATCTAGAACTCAGGCAGGGGGTATGCGACCTTGTAAGTTCAGATACAGTCTGCCAGAGGGGATGAAAAATGGCCTCAGAAAGAAGCGCTCCTCACCGACAACTGGCAGCATCAGCGCAACTAACATCAAAAAAGAAGAAAAGACACGCTATCTAGTTGCAGGCATAAATGAGGTTTGATAATCACAGTGCGCTTGAGCCGTCATTTTAAAGTCAGGCAGCGTTCGTGAAAAAAAGCTCCGCTTCCACAAAGGATTTGACTTCACGATGTAAATACCTTGATGCAGGCAGAACAAGGACCATAGGTATCCATACATTTGCAATCCCAGAACCTTAGCAGCATACCAGCGCGCTCGGAGGTCTGGTGTGGGGGCACTCGCGATCCGCCATTTTGTGTGTTCCTTTACGTTCCAAAGCAGGAATGCTTTAAAGATCACAGCTGAACACGCATTCCAAATTCCCATCATTTACGTTCACGGAAAACAGCTGACCCTCATCTTACAATTGCTTGCGCTCTGTGTTGGTTTAAAGCTCCATAGCCTTGGAACCGTTCAAGGTAGAGAGATGCGATCAACCAGCCATCGGCTCTGCCGCACATTATACCTTAGGGATCCCCACGGCCGTCAGCAGTTTAGTCTTGGCCAGTCCCGGCATCAGCAGGAGAATGCAGCGTCCCTGCTGCGAGCTACGCCGTTGTCTGAGGTCCAAGGTCTTATGTTGGTACAGCAAGGCTTGCGCGATTTTTCGGCAATGCAATTCAATTATTATTGTCCAGTGGCCATGTGATGTATCTATGTACACTACACCCAATGTCGCGTACGATCCCAACATATACTTTAACAAGCACTGGTTAGATCTTCGCGGAGTGGCAGTACGACCGATCTGGAGGGCTCCACCCTGGGGTCGAGTGGTGAGTCAGAGGCTGAGAGGGTTGTCCAATCCTTCGGTGGTTGCTTTTGAGGTAAGCCACAGCGAAGTTGGTAAATATGATGATTGTGGGAAGATTGCGGGCGGATGGACGGATAAACAGAGGGATTTCTACCGATAAGGTAATCCCGACCCAGGAGCTCTAAGAAAGAGCTCTTACACAGTGGCCACCTAGACGGGCAGGGTTCCAAGGTCAAGGGGGCCCACGGGTTGGTTGGGGTGTGGGTTTCACAAATGGGTTGGGAGGGGAGGGTGGTAAGGGCATGGTTTGGGAATTATATGTAGCACGTGCAAAAAGCTTAAAGACCTACGCAAGTTTTTTGTTTTATTTTCTGTCTTTCTTTCCTGTGATCAGTTAGTATTTATTGTGCAAAAAAACTAAAAAAAAAATTATGAGTAAAATGCTGCAGGTAGTGTCCTGCAATGTCAATGGTTTTAATAATAGAGTTATGAGACGATGTATGATGGCTTGGTTTAGATCTTTTCAAGCTGATGTTGTATTTTTACAAGGGTTTAAATGTTGTTCTAGGAGAGATGCACCATGAGAAAGACAGTGATATAGCACCACCTCACATATAATAAAAAGAAGCTGCCACTGTTACTATGCTGATTGTCCATCAGCATTACTGTTTGATAAGAAAAGAAAATATTGTCAGAAAGGCATTAAAAAATTCTGTCTTCCTATGCCATGGTACTGTCTTTCACCTTGTTCTGTGCTCAGCTGCCCTTTGGTTAGGTTTGGGCTGTACAGATACCACATGCATACATATATGAATGCATACATGAATACATCCCATAAATAAATATCTATGCCTGATGTCTGGGACGTTGCAAAGAGCAACTTAGCCAAACTTGGAGGATCATGGAGCACCCTGGATTTGGTCAATTGTATGGAAGATATAGACAGGTGGATGTTGGCTGACACGCAAATCTGTGAAAGTGGGGTAGTCCAAAGAAATGGTCCAAGATTTGGAGAAGACGGCAGGCCTACAGAAAAATGTGTTCTTAACAAGATGTACTTGAGTATTGGAGTCAGTGTAATGTAGGGTGCAGATGATCGAATGTAGAAGTGGTCTGGTGAACTCTGTCATTGTTGTCAGTCAAAAGGCCTACATTCTATGCATCCGTGATGACTATAGTTGTTTCAAAGCTGAAATAACTAATAAAAAGAAGCTTGAAAAATGTGTAAGCCTGTTGAGCGTTGACACTAGTGGCACAGCTCAAAAATATGAGATTTGTGCTTAATATACCAGTTAGCTAAAGTGGACTGGGGCAAAGTTGGCAGGTTATTGGTGCTCAAATAGAGTTGAATTGCTGTGTGTATTAGTGTACTGCCTAAATATGCAAATAGTACTGCTTAAATTTCATCATTCATAATCTGCTCAATATGTCTACATTCCAGTTGCTTTAGGGGGCCATGGGTTTTAAAGTATTATAGAAAAGAAAGATTGTAAATCAAGGACTTATCTGTTATGTCACATACTGGGATGGGATTCTGATCTCAAAGATATGAGAGCTGAAACATCTGAAAAGTTTGAAGGGTACACAGGTATAACAAAAGAGGCTTTACATCAGAATTTCTGGGCCTGATTCACAGAACTAACTTAAGACAAAATCCTAAACGTACTACTTTTGGTATTCACAGAAGGCATTTAGTAGTAGTAAAGTTAGGAGTCTGTCTTAAGTCTGTCTTAAGTCTGCCTTAAGTCTGCCTTAAGTCTGTCCTAAGTCTGTCCTAAGTTTGTCTTAAGTCTGTCTTAAGTCTGTCTTAAGTCTGTCTTAAGTCTGTCCTAAGTATGTCTTAAGTTTGTCTTAAGACTGTCTTAAGTCTGTCTTAAGTCTGTCTTAAGTCTGTCTTTAAGTCAAACTTAAGACAAAATCCTAACTTTACTACAACTAAATGCCTTCTGTGAATACCAAAAGTAGTAGGACAGACTTAAGACAGACTTAAGACAGACTTAAGACAGACTTGAGACAGACTTAAGACAGACTTAAGACAGACTTAAGACAAAAGTAAGACAGACTTAAGACAGACTTAAGACAGACTTAAGACAGACTTGAGACAGACTTAAGACAGACTTAAGACAGACTTAAGACAAAAGTAAGACAGACTTAAGACAGACTTAAGACAGACTTAAGACAACAGCCTAACTTTACAACTACTAAATGCCTTCTGTGAATACAAAAAGTAGTACGTTTAAGATTTTGTCTTAAGTCAGTTCTGTGAATCGGGCCCTTAGATTTAGAACATGCAGAAAGTCTAACCAAAGATTTGATGACATAGGTATGACACAAAATACAAAGACTTTAATTTAGATAAATGGGATGATGTTGAGGGGGTCCTGCTCTATTCACAAGAGAAAGAGCATATGTAAAAATATTGACCAACTTTTCATAATACAGGAGGACAGTTTGGAAAAATTATCCTTTCAGACACATCAAGTTTTCTTTTCATTTATAGATTGGTGAATGTAAGCTGCTTAACAAAGTTGGGATCCGAAGCTGACAATTAAGAAGTTTAAACATTTTAGTATTCATGTGTCACATTTGTAACATGCAGCCTAAAAATGCTCAGATAGCATAAATTCTAAAGAAGGCAGATATTTATATCACTGGAATAAGACAACTAAAGGCCCTACTTTCAAGAAGGGGTGAATGAGAGTTGTAGTAGATAACCAAAAAGGGACAAAGAAGAATCCCAGGAATGTGAAATAAAATGCAAATTAAATTCTAACAAAGACAACAAATGCTGAAAAATACACAAATATGTATGTTTGAATGGTGAACATAGGACTTTAATACAGATAATAGACAGATTTAATCAAAGCATGAGAAGGTGGTGCATGAGAGGAATGGTGTTGTATGTTATGAATTATGTAAATTACTTAAGAAATATGTTTTAAAGTAAAAAAGGGTGAAAATGTTTGGATAAAGAAGTTAGGGCTTTATGCCCGATATAAGAGGGCTCCCCACTGACAGGCTATCGGTGGCAGGACCACCGACAACTACAGAAGCGGACCCAATGCCAGATTCTGATCCAGCGGTGGAGGCATTGGTTGAAGAGACCGACCGCTGCTTTTCCAATGGGCTCAAGAAGCCTGTCGGGGAAGCGGTGGGACCGTAATCCATACAATTGGGGAGGTGCCTGCTCAGGCACCATCATAGGGATTACAATGCCCATTTCCCTCTCCCTTTTCATAGTGGTCCAACAACCATGAAATGGAGGACGGAAAGGGACTTCGGATGCCCATAGCAATGCTCCCGTCCCTCCTTGGCCTCCGCTATGGGGACTGGGGGGCACAATTGGTGGCCCCCTAAACAGCTGTGCACTGTGTGTCAGGCACCACGTGATGCCTGGCACACGGTGCATGGATGTTTAAAAATGTGCCCTTTTCAATTGCAGCTTGTGCTGCTGCTCTTTTCTGGCCCATAGCACAAGCTGCAATTAAAAATGGCATATTTCCAACCGCCGTGTTAGTGGTTGCCTTGGAATACAGGTGGTAGAACCCCCGACTGCTAGTCAGGGGTCCGACCAGCATTGTACTGTGCCCCTTATTTTTCTTGAACAGAAGGCAGGGCACTGCAAAGAAAAACATCTTAGGAAATTGTGGGGGTATGTTTCCCTTGCTTGAAATGAGAGAAGAGGATGGTGAGGGGAGAGTGAAGAAGGAGTAAACAAGGGGGGGAGACATAGGCTGGGAATCTCACAGTAAACAATCTGGAAAAGAAGGTAAATTCTGTAGCCTCAACATGAATGAATTAAACAATACTAACAGGCAAAATTAAACAATTACATATGCTAAGTAATCTGAATTTCAATTTGTATTTGTGTAGAAGTATATCTACAGGAGAAAAAAATATAGTCTGATTAAATATAGTTAGTACATAAACAGAGATCTTCTGTGCAGTGTGAAGAGGTATGATTATATTGATAACAAATTGTGGGTAATTGGCTTGTTGTATTAGATTGCATATACATTTGACAATTCTAAGACGGTGATTGACATGGTAGCTTTTAATTTGCTGATATTGAATAGTGATATGATATGCTAGTGTTTGTGGCGTGGTCAGAGTCAAGCGATAAGGTGGGTGTGGTACTCTCTGTGATTCATCAGTAATACATTTTTCACATGGATAGAATACCCAAACTAATATCATAACTTATTGTATTGTAATCAATGTCAAAGAAATATCATTTTAACTATCAAACATTTTTAGGTGATCTATCAAAAGCCTGTCCTGGTTGTGCAGCCCCCAATGAGTCCGTGGCTCACTTTTTCTTTGCCTGTCCGGCATATAGGGTTGCCAGGAAGATATGGTTAAAACCACAATGCAAGGGGTTGGGCCTTAGATGTCACAAAATGGCCCTACGGGTCCTCTGCACTGATACGTCCTCTATTGCTATGGTGTGTGGGGTAGCTAAATATTTGGTCAGGGCTTGGCAGACACGTACAAGGAGGGCCAAGCCTACCCCCCATCTAACCTAACCGCCAGTTGGCCCCAAGGCTGGAAGTGTCTTTTTTATGGTTTTCATGAAACTGTTGTTAGGGCATATCTTAGTAATTTTAAAAATTGAGTAGTATCTGATGCTGTATGGTTACATAGGATTGGTGGGTCCCTGCACTTCTATCTTTTCAATGTACTGTATAAATTGTACACTTATATCTTAGTGATATTAAAAATTGAGTAGTATGGGATGATGTATGTTTACATAGGATTGGTGGGTCCCTGCTCTTTTATCTTTTTAATGTACTGTATAAATTGTACACTTTTATGATGAATTTTTTTATCGAATAAAGTAAACTATAAAAAACTATCAAACATATATTGGACCAAACATCTTCAATCTATTCACAATTCTTTGGTTACATCACAATTCATTAAGTACATCCCAAACATGAAAAATCCATGTAAGCCTAATCAAGCAAGAAACCCATTCATGCACTAGTTTTCATGAAAACGTGGTCACGGAGGGAAAACGGCAAATACAACGGGCCGTTTCCACGCAAACCTTTACCACGCATACCTTTACTATGAGAAACGTAAATAAATAAATACATTCACAACGAAAAATCATTGTAAATTTATGTGTGGTAAAGGAATATTCGTGGTAAAGGTTATGCGTGGAAAAAGCATTCCGTTGTAACGCATGCCTGGTAAAGGCATGCATTGCAACGGAATGCAATGTATGACATACAACCATCACGGAGAGCTTCAAACCACGTGGTGCATATTGTAGAATCACTCTTTAGGCAGTGAAGAGTAAATGGGATTTCTATTAGGAGCACCCCTGGGTAGAACAACGATTTTGAGGTTCTCTTGCCCGCTCAGCACCACTGAAGAATCACTCCTTAGGCAGTGAAGAGTAAATTGGATCTTTATTATTAACAAAGCAAAAACATACACTACATCCTTAGTACTAGCTGCAACTGCCATTGGCTTAAAAACATACATAGAACATTTGCATCCTAGAACATTGACCAACATTCTGTCTAAGCAACCTTCAATGACTAGCCTAACACAGAGATCACATAGATCTCTTGTTTCAAATGCCCTTTCCATTTTAGCAAAAGATTCTATCAAGCTCTTCTCCTCGCCCCAATATCTTTCAGGTTCATCGACTAAGGATCCATAGTTTCGGCCAATTTCGTTTGAGCATTCATCAGGATCAATAAAAATTATTTTTGCTCTGTTCACTGTATATTTCCGTGTTAATGTGTCTTCTATTTTTAAGAGCCTCTTATTTCCATATCCAACAATACTCATTCACTGCCTTTATTCACAAACCTCATCAATATTGAGTATGATTTCCCTTGACTATTTCCTCTCTAATTTTCTTCATACTCCCTTCAGGTTCACCCCTTCCGCTAACTCTCTAATGCGGGTTTATCAATCCAACCCTCCTCGCCACCTTATGAAAAGTTCCAATGCTCCTAATGCAATGCCTTTATCTTCCGCGTAGAAGTTACATATCGCCACACTCAGTGGGTCCCTTTTTTCATTATTCAGCTCTGCCGCATGTGAGACCTGGCATCCTTGGCATGATTTTCCCTGTCTTTTTGCCTCTACATCTTGATATTTTTGACTGTTACGCTGGACTTTGTTTTTGCTGGTTTTGGTATTCTGGGCACTTTAGCACTGCTGATCAGTGCTAAAGTGCAAGTGCTCCCTGTGGAAAGAGTAATTCTGATTGGTTCCTAATGATTGCCATATTTTATTTATTAACAAGTCCCTAGTAAAGTGCACTGTGTGTGCCAAGGGCCTGTAAAGCCAATGCTACTAGTGGACCTGCAGCACTGGTTATGCCATTCACATGAGTAACCCTGTAAACATTGCAGTGTCTGTGAGTGCAGTTTTAAACTGCAAGGTTGATCTGGCAAGTGCACCCACTAGCCAGCCCCTAACCTTCCCTTTTACTACATGCAAGGTACCGCTAAGGTAGGCTCAAGGTACCACCATGGGCAGGGTGTAGTGTATGTGAAAGGTAGGTCATGTACTGGTCTGTTTTACATGTCCTGATAGTGAAATACTGAAATTTCGTAATCCACTATAGCAGGGACTAGCTCTCCCATAGGCTATCATTTGAGCTACCTTGCAACATTCTGCAAGTGTAACTTTCAATTGGGAACCGCTAATGATTTGGAGTTTGGGCTCTCTGAGCTCGGAATTTAAAAACAAATCTTTTAGTAAAGGTGGTTTTTAAATTGTGTGTTTGAAAAAAACACTTTTAGAAAGTGCCAAAAGAACAATTGATGAACACAATGAAGAACAATGTCATACATTCACCCCAGTACAGAGATCTGGGCCAAAATCCATCATTTTTTTGCTCACCATCCCATTCCAAATTGGACCCAGCCATATGCAAATCAGTCTTGACCCTGCGCTCAATGGGAACAGTCCAGCCCGAATTGCCAGGCCAGGTCCTCCCTGGACTGGAAACAAGCCTCCTAGGACCGGTTTCGGGCTTTCAGCCCTCATTAGCCAGGATAGCGACTCCAGTGGCATGGAGAGCACGTTACCCACATCTGTGAATACCAGTCCCACTCGGGGTGACAAATGCAAAAATAACAATTGAGGCAAAGCATGCAGAACAATGTCACACATTCACCCCAGTACAGAGAGCAGAGATCTGGGCCTAAATCCATAATTTTTTGCTCACCATGCCATTCCAGTTTGGACCCAGCCATATGCAAATCAGTCTTGACACTGCGCCCAATGCGGACAGTCCAGCCCATACTGCCAGGCCAGGTCCTCCCTGGACTAGAAACAAGTATCCTAGGACCAGTTTCAGGCTTTCAGCCCTCTTCAGCCTGGATAGCTTGACTCCAGTGGCATGGAGAGCACGGGACCCATGTCTGGGCATACCTGTCCCACTCAGGGTGACAATTGCAAAAAGAACAATTGATGGACAGAATCCAGAACAATGTCATACATTTACCCCAGTACAGAGATCTGGGTCTAAATCCATAATTTTTTTGCTCACCATGCCATTCTAGTTTGGACCCAGCCATATGCAAATCAGCCTCGACCCTCCACCCAATGGGAGCAGTCTAGTCCGAACTGCGAGGCCAATTCCTCCCTGGACTGGAAACAAGCATCCTAGGACCGGTTTCGGGCTTTCAGCCCTTATCAGCCAGGATAGCTTGACTCCAGGGTCAAGCTTAATTTGCATATGGCCAGGTCTAAATTGGGGTGGCATGGTGAGCAAAAGAATGATGGATATAACCCAGATGTCTTGACTGGGGCTGAATGTTTTGATTTGTTCAGCATTCTGTCCATGTAAATGTAAATGTAAAATGTAAATGTAGTGTATTTTGTAAAGCGCACAGCTGCCCCAACAGGGCGTCCCGGCGCTGTATAACGCTGTGGAACCCTTCTTGGCTCTCCCTGTGAGATGCCTCTCCTGGGCACACCCCCAAGGTGAAGCCAGGCATTCCAGTGTTGTAGGGGCCATTGTGGAGATTAAGCAAGCTATTGCCCTGAGTTGCAGCGTGGGACCCATGATTAGAGTAGGCGCTGATGCAAGAATTATCGAGTCCGCGGACATTGAGCCCAAGACCCTGCCGCGTCGGGACTTGAACCCTGGTCCCGGGCCTGATCTCTGCTTCAGAGTCTGCCGCTCTAACCAGTGAGCCACACTTCTCCACCAATTGTGTGTCCTTAGCTTTCTCACCATAAGTGCGCTGGATATGCCCAGACCTGGGTTCCGGACTCACTGTGCCACTGGAATCAAGCTATTCTGGCTGATATGGGGTGAAACCCCGAAATCACTCCTAGGATGCTTGTTTCCGGTCCAGGAAGGACCTGGCTTGGCAGTTCTGGCTGGACTGTTCCCATGAGGCACGGGGTCAAGACTGATTTGCATATGGCCAGGTCTAAACTGGGGTGGGATGGTGAGCAAAAGAATGATGGATTTAACCCAGGTCTCTTGCCTGGAGGTGAATGTTTAGATTTGGTCTGCATACTGTCCATCAATTTTGTATCTTTTACTTTTAGAAATTGGACATTTTCTTGTTTAACCATCCTGTGCCGTTGCCTGTCTGTGGAGTCAACATCTGGTTTAGACTGACAGGGACCTGTTTGTGCATTCACTCTAGACAGTCACACAAAGGCAGTTGAGGTGCGCCCTTCTTATACTGATGGCACATCACCAGGCTGATGGGCCTTCCTGAGCTAAAGTGGTGGAAGGAGCCATCACCTGCACCTTAATAGGGCTGTGCATGGCCTTTCACAATGTTGTCTTCACCTCCATGGAGTGTGTCTAGAACCAAGACCAGGCAGAATAAGAAGTTGTGCACCACAAAGACAATCCTTTGAAGAATGCCTACTTCAAAGGCCAAAAGAGGTGTAAGCATTGGACCTAAAACTAGGGTTGGACAGAGCTTGTGGAATTCCGCGGAGTAGCCCAAAACTCTGTGTGATTCTGCTTAGTTTCGCCTGACCCTAATTGAGTTGAGAAAAGTGTAAAAACAAGGCTCGCCAACAGTCTCTGCTGTGACTCACTGCAGAGGGCCTCCACCCTTCTGTCTCTGGGAAGCGTGCCTGTATTGCACTGCCTGGCCTGTTACGATGTAACCCAGGTGGTGATTGAGTTATGGGACCTCAGTTTGAGAGCCTGCTAAGTGTTAGTGGACTCTGGGGATCCAGGTGTGGCGATCAGAAGAGGACCTGGCCACTATTGTTGATGCAGTTTTGGCTCACTGAAGAGGACAATGTGTTAGCTGGTGTGGGCAGCACAAGAAGCAATTCTGGCACCATGGAGGCACCGAGTTTCATTGAAGGGCATCAGCTCAGCTGTCACTTACCTTAAATACATTGCAGTAGATTCCGCTTCCCACCCTCTGGATGAGAATGAAGTCCTCCTGACGATGTTGGTGCTAGGCTGGCCCAGTCCGTCCATATTCTGTGCTGAAATAACCCAGCCTGGGAAGACTTATTAGTACTGCTGTTGATTCTCACAAATGCACATGCGATGTGAAGGCTGAAGAATGGTGAAAATAGTAAAATGGCAGCATATGAGAAAGTGATGGAAACACTAAGCTGTTATTGATGAAAATACCCAGTAGCTCATTTAGGATGACGTCACTAGCAAAAATTAAACATGTACCTTTGTATCTGGTATTTTAGGGGAGACTAAGTGCATATACGAGTGACTAGCTGTGATTAGACCACTCATATAGTTCCATTGCGTAAAGGCAGGTGCCATCTTTGATTGGTAACTAAGCGCCTTGTGTAAAGGCTCGTTATACCAATCTAACTAACAAAACGTAAAACTTTTAAAGAACACAATGGGCATATAATCAACTGAAATACATTCCATTAATTAAATATTGTACTCAAAATATAATGACAAATGCCTCCTCCATAATTTCTATGAAGTAGACAAGTTGTCGATGTTGTGATGTTTAATAAAAGTATTGAAACTTTCAGTGGCTGCAAGGTTGTTTTTTATCACATGGTGTTCTTCCAAAAGGACTGCTTTGCTTCACATATATACAAGTTATCAGCACTCGTTCTGCAATGTCCATATGCATTTAGAGACAGACTAGAATGAGACCTGCCTGTCACAGTGAAATAGTGTACATAGTCATATTTAGTCTGTTTTCGCTTTCTATGTTGCACGTGCAAACCGTATTTCTGGTAGCTGTCTGTGCTGTCACTGTCTTGGAGCTGCTATTGTGACCTCCTCCGTGCCTCCTGGCAGATCAGAAACCTCTGCACATGTTTCCTGAACAGTTTTCAGACACAGGTATTGGCAGAGAACCCAGGGCTGCCAAAGTGCCAAGTAGGTAGTGACTCGGCTCCGCCAAGTGGTAAAGGCAGAGGTTCGCTTCTGGATCAAGAGGAACCTCTGCCAAGGAGAAGAGCTGTGAGGAGGAGTACTGACCCTTTCCTGTGTGTTGCTTTCCTGGGTTGGCCTGAAGCTGCTGTTTTTGCTTTGGAGAGGAAAAGCCTGGACTTTGCTTTGTATCCTAGTTGTGATGTTTCTCCAAAGGCTTGTGTGTGCTCGCATCCTGTTGGAAGTCTCAGGGCTATCATAGACTTCATCTGCAGCATCACTGAAATCCATTGCTGAGAGTTCTGACCTGCCTTGTGGGCCCAAATCCGGTGCTGGGCCCCTGGAGGTTGTTTCTGCTGCAAATATCTGCTTGAAACCATCAAAATTGTTGCATCACCATTCTATCACCTGTTTTTCTGATGCAGCACAGACGTGAGGGCGAAATGTCCATGCACTGCTGCCATGCAGCGAAAGTAATCTATGCAGCGCCTGTCAGCAGCCGAAGAACCCTTTGCAGCCTGACTTTAGGGCACTGTACCTCCGCAGTCCGAGACCCCGCGCCTAGTTTGATGCAGTCCCTGCTGTGTGGCTGAAATAATCGGTGCAGAGCAGGAATATCGACGGAGAAATATCGTGGGACATTAATATCTCTGCAGAAATATCGTTTGGAAGAAATATCGACAACAAAAATATGGTTTGACCAGAATATCGACTGACAGGTAAGTAATATCGATAACAATAATATAGTTGTAATAAATATCGTTTACAAAAATATAGTTTACAAAAATATCAATGTATTATTAATGTTATGTATTTTAGTGTCTTTAATGAGAATTGTTTGTCATTTTATTATATGTTTTGGAATTGTATTAGTTATTAATGTATTTTATGTTTAATTTTGTGTTATTAGTTCCGTAGCGGGTTGTGGGTTCATAGGGGAATAGGGTGAGAAGTAATTTAATTATATAAAATTAATTGATTAATTAATTTGTTAATTTATTAATAATAGTTTAATAATTAGTTGTTAATTAATTTCAATTAGTCAATTAATAATTAATTATGTTAATTGTTTCATTAATTTTAGGTGTGTGTTGTGGAGTTTATATGTGTAAATGGTGTGAAGGGTGGTAAGTAATTAATTTTTTATTGATTAATTATTAAATACTTTATAAATTAATTACCATTAATTCATTAGTAATTATTAATTGTAAATGTGTAATTAATTTTAGGTGTGTGGTGTGGTGTATATGGTGTGAAAGCTGGTAAGTAATTAATTGATTAATTAATAAAAATACATTAATTTTCATTAATTAATTAGTAAATATTAAATGTAATTGTGTAATTAATTTTAGGTGTGTGTGGTGGATATTATAGTGTTAAATAATGTGTAATTATTATTTTTTATTATCTTTGTTAATAATAATATATTTAAATGTATATATTAATTTTGTTTATATTGGAAATTCAATTTAATACAAATGTTGATAGTTTTGTTTTTTATTGTTTTGTGTTCCAGCACTTTCCCTACTATTGCACTCACTGGAGTGGGAATAGTAATTTTTACCCCTACGCTATCCAACGCTTTCCCTACTGTTACACTCTCTGGAGTGGGAATAGTAATTTTTACCCCTACGCTATCCAACGCTTTCCCTACTGTTGCACTCTCTGGAGTGGGAATAGTAATTTTTACCCCTACGCTATCCAACGCTTTCCCTACTGTTGCACTCTCTGGAGTGGGAATAGTCGTTTTTACCCCTGTGCTATCCAACGCTTTCCATAGTGTTGCACTCTCTGGAGTGGGAATAGTAATTTTTACCCCTCCGCTATCCAGCGCTTTCCCTACTGTTGCACTCACTGGAGTGGGAATAGTAATTTTTACCCCTACGCTATCCAACACTTTCCCGACTGTTACACTCACTGGGGTGGGAATAGTCATTTTTAAACTTCCGCTATCCAACGCTTTCCCTACTGTTGCACTCACTGGAGTGGGAATAGTAATTTTTACGCCTCCGCTATCCAGCGCTTTCTCTACTGTTGCACTCACTGGAGTGGGAATAGTAACTTTTACCCCTTCGCTACCAAATGTTTAATTACTAATGTTTTTATTTTGTTATTAAATGTATGTATTTTTTTAATACTTTAATGTGTTAATTAAATATAGAATATTTTATTTTATTTAAAATGTTTTATATATGTGTTTATTTTATTTTTATATAGTTATTAAAGTTTATAAATAAATAAAGATAATAATAAAATATATTTAAGTAAATATATGTATATATACACATTTTTTGTGTTTATATTGATTAAATTAAGTTTATTTGTTATAATTAGTTAAAATATAAATTTAATTTAATTTATTTTGTTAATAATATTAATATTATTTACTTATTTAATGTAAGTTATATTAAGTTTTAAAGTTGATATTTTTTACATCTATATTTTTTACATCTATTTTTTTGAGTCGGTATTATTGTACTTACCTGTTTAAGTATAGGGAGTCGATATTTTTGTTAATCGATATTTTTACATCTATATTTTTGTTAACTATATTTTTTTTATCGATATTTAAACATGGAACCGAAATAATCAACACATCGTGGGAGCATGGCGAAAAAAGTCGATGCAGTGCCTGTTTGAAGCTTCTGCATTGACCTTTAGCACATGCGGGTTTCCACGCATCGCACCGGTGCACAAAGTTTTTCCGATGCATTACCCACAGACCGAAACCGTCTTGGATTTTGATGCATCGCTTCTCCCTACACTCTGAATTTGATCCACCACTTCTCCTGCAAGAAGCAGAACTGACACATCTCCTTCCTGTTGAACTCAGAAACCAACGAATCGCTCTTCTTTCCGACCCTTCCCTCCTCTGTGGCTGTTTTGCCTTGTAGAGTTTGACGCATTTGTAGTACTTTGTTTGAAATCATCACATCCATAGAGTCTAGTGACAGAAAGGCTTGAATCCTTTTAAAAATCACATTTTGAGTTGTGTATGTTGGATTTTTTTTCGTTTTGGCCTTGCTTGGTTTAGATAAATGTGCTCTTTTTTTCTAAACTCGTGTGGTGTCCCTTTGTAGCGTTTTCACCTTGTTACTGTATGTGTTATGTACAAATACCTTACACATTGCCTTTGAGATAGGCCTGACTTCTCGTGCCAAGCTACCAATGGGTGAGCAGGGGTTATCTTGGGTGTGTAATTCACCTTATATTGACTAGAAGGAAAGGGCCTTACTTGGACAGGTGGTATACCACTGTCAACTAGAGACACCCGTTTCTAACACCACATTTGTTCATGTCCTTATTGCAGTATCCCCACAGTTACTCTCTAATATGGGTCTCTCATTCTCACATTCCAGTTTTTTTTCCATACGGATTTGAGGAAGGTTTGAACGGTTAATGATCTGTATTATACTTTTATTAATCAATTAAATGTTATGAAATACTTTGTAAGTAATTTTCCTCCTAGATAGTCTGGGACTGAGTGATCACTTAACAACAATAGCATATTCATTAAATAGCCTTCTAACTTAGATGATATTTATGGAATTAATTGATTGTGCTCATCTCTTTAATCACTCGTTTGAAAAGTGAAGTTGGTTGTTGTTGACATGGACATTAACTTTAATCTGGCAGTCAAATCCTGGATGATTCTTTTAAATGCTTGCTGTTTTCCCAAGGAAATCAAGAAAGAGTTGGGGAAAAACTGGTTCAACCATTGATTCTAAAATGCTCAATAACATCTGTCTTTAAATATACTACATAGCACTCATAAGTCCTTTAAGGTAATGGGCACCTTGCCAAATGCTCAGGAAGAAAATGTACAACAACAACACGGTTACAACCACTGCTTCATGCAAGATATCAAAGAAACAGTGAAGTATCAATGACATTAAGTACATTGTAGGGGGAGGTTGAATGACTCTTCCATCGAATTATGGAGAGTATCTGAGCTGGTTCTAACTATTAACTGAGTTGGTGTCAGAAGAAATCACCCATTATAAAGCAACCAGTAATCTTAAAAAATGTCAGGGTCATCCTATGAAGCAAAATACTAGTCTTACTACACGTTGACAGCATGGAATTGTAAATTAATATGTGACTCAAATGAATCTCGGAACTAAGGTCCTGATTGAAAAAACAATAGTTTGGACAAAAACGCTGTACGTTTCTGAGCCAACATATTTGTGGTGGCATTTAAAATCTTCTTGTCAACTTTAGAAATGTTCTTACCATGGATAGGAAGACCAATATTATATATTTATAATGAAGGGTACAGAAAAGAGGCTGTAAAAGATCATCTTCTTGCCATGTTAGATTCACTGAGGAAGCTGCTTGCTAAAACAATTTTGACACATCTACAAAACTGGATCACTACAGTTAGAAAAATGTGGCTTCAGAGACAGTTTCCATACTGTTGACAAAATCCTGGCCTAAAGGATAATAAACGAGATGTCCAGCATAAGAAACAATAGGTCTATATTGTGAACATAGGTTTCAGCAGTGCTATGAAAGGGTTGATAAACCTAGTCCAAACTGCAAGTGTGTTTTGCAGAATTCCACTAGGCTTTAAAGGGAATGGTGATCGAATTCAAAGTGGGTTAATAGAGTCACAGTTATCACTGGGCCAGAGCGCAAATTCACTAGTACAGTTCTAATGTGTAACAGATTATAACTGGGTATGTGGCCATTTGTTTTTCAGTTTACATTTCTGATTTGACTATACACCTGGCTAAAGTTGGTTCTTTCTCCCCTTCCTTGCAGGGTACCCTTTTATTCACGACAATGTATGCCATAAATAACAGACCCCTCAATTTAAAACCCACACATTTAAAAAAGACAGTTGCCAACTTTATGTAGGTGCCTGGAGATCTGATAAACAACAGGAGAGAGTGGGTTTTCAGGTAATCTAAGAAGAAGCACTCTTAGTCCCCCTGAGCAATATAGTCCAAAAACAACGAAGGAGTGCACTTTCGGGGCGTGGCTAAGCACGGACTGGGCATGGCCGCTTAGTCCGAGTGCTCTGTCGCCCGTATTTGCCCTCAACCATCCTGATCTGCTATCCGTGACCCCCATCTGTGGCCCCTGACGCCGGATCAACGGCGGAGACCATCTCACATGCTCCGGTGCTTAGGGAGTGCAGACTGAAGGAGTGCTTGCCCTTTCCGAGTTACGGCCCACGCAAGATTCCGAGACGGGGTCCCACATTGACGAGGTCTCCCACTTCGGTGATCCAGCTTGCTCACTTCCGCCTGACGGTGGCGCTGCGGCCCAGGGCGCGGCCGTGACTTTCCCGACACCGCAGCTGCCTGACACAGCCACGCATGCCTGGGACGGTGGGAAGTTCAGCGCTAAAGGAATAGACATGCCGGCATGAAGGAGAGGGGCTAATTCAGCAAAATTAAAGTGCGCGCCGGTTGCAAAATACAAAATGGCGGCGGTGCGGATTATATAGTGGAGCCCCTCACTGTCCCACTGCTGCCATCCACACGCGCCTGCATTCAGCCGCGGCCGGAGGTGGGGGCCCACAACCTGACACATGCACCGGCGAGATGACCTGTGACCCCGCTCTTGCACAGACATCTGGGGGAACTCTTTGACAAACCCGGAGGGGCGACCACAGCCCTGCAATCAAGGTTTTTTGGGACCTGAGGGCGTAGCTGGTGGGGTGCGGGTCGCAGTGGCCCTGGAGCAGCAGGGGGTGGCAGAGTGCTTCTGGTGGTGGCGGCCCCTCTACCTGCTGCGTCGCGTCTTGATATTTGGGTATCGGGGCATACACGGGAGCCTGAAGCCGGGCCCTGGGCAGCAACCCTTCCAGCTGAAGGCCCCAGCTATCCTGTCACCTCACGGTAGTGGCGCCAGGACCCCACGACACTTTGGCGCTCCGACCAGGCGGGGAGTCTGTGGTGGGAGGGTCACGTGGAAAATGCCAACAGCACTGATTGTGGCCTTGCTGGGATACACTGATGGCACATGTCTGCACTACAATCTGAGGCCAATTGATGGGCACCGAGGGTAGTGCACTGGACGGTGGCAACTGGGCTTCTCTATCTCTACCATCGTTGTTTTTCCGCGGGATCCCCTCACACAGAGATCGGTGGGTCACCCACGCCCCTACTCCCCGCTGGTGCTAACAGGAGCGGATTGGACTCTGACGGGAGGTTTCAGTGTTCAGTGTTCCCTTTGTTGTACTTAACTGGACTGCCTTCATCCTTGTGGTGGTTGGGATAGGGTGCGAAACTTTCAATGTCACTCTCATTGAACCTGTCCTAGAGCAGAGCACTTCCTCACCCACCACCCCCAACAACTTGCGTCAACTTGTGATCCACCTCAATTGCTACTATGGATCGCACTAAAGGGACGGGGACTAGGGGCCGAAACCAATCCAGACCAACAAGCTGGATCGATACACGGTGACCAAAGAAGTGCAGCAGGGCCGTCCATCAGATGAAGGAGCACGGGGGGCCCTGGAGAAGGAGAACAAGAGCCTTACCTCAGAGACGTCATGATGGCCATCACAGGTATCAAAACCTCCCTGGACTCGGTGGCCAGCGACGTCAACCTCATCAGAGCCGACATGGGGAAACTCAGCGAGAAAGTAAAGCAGGTTGAAGTCACTACGGCCAGCTTAGTGGGGGATGTCACACAGTTACAGAAGGAGATCCAAGAACTGCAGGAATCCCTAAACCATGCGGACCTCATGCTGGATGATTACGAAGGCCGACTTCGCCGCAACAATCTCTGCATTATAGGAGTTCCGGAGAAATCAGAAGGGCAATCTCCTGACCTGTTCGTTGAGGACTTCATCCTCAAGCACCTGCAACCCAAAGGCCTCTGTAAATTATTTGTGATCGAGAGGGCTCACAGGGTCCCAGGCAGCCGTCCCAAGCCGGGTGCTCCCCCGCGGCCCATGTTGGCTTCGGTTTTAAACTACCGGGACAGGGATGTGATCCACCAAAACTCCAGGGCCAACTCCCATCTCCGATAGGACAATGCTGAAATCTCCTTTTCCCTGACTTCACGCAAAGGGTACAGAAGCAGACGAGATCATTCCTGTCAGTCAAGCGTGACCTGAGAGAAAGGGGCCTGAAATACTCAATGCTGTTCCCAGCTAGCCTCCGAGTCAAGGCGGAGGGGAGGGCGTGGATTTTTGACCATCCTGAGGAAGTTGTGGACTGGATTGACCACCATGGGACTAAACACTCAATGGAGCGAGAGGCCGGGGGCCAGGCGAACAGTGGGCCAGCCTGAGGTGGAGTTTCAGACGATGTTCGCCTTTTTGAGAAGTAAAGGGAACAATGATGTGGAGCAGGTAGGGGAGGGGGGATACCTGTACATTATTTTTCGGGGTCTGCTGATTTCTCTATGACCTTAAGTTTAATGCTCAACAAGGGTGTGAAAGTGAAGTAGCATAGGGCAGGGCGCGGAGCGCACTGCTTCCCCCTCTGTTTTTTCTTCCTATGATTTCTAGGGCGACAGGCACTCTGCAAGTTTTTAGATGGGCAGTTCTGAGCTCAGTGCGCAGGGCAGTGGTGTGGAGGGTTGTTGGGTTGGGGTGATTTTGCTAGTTGTTTTGTGTGTTTTGATTATTATACTCAACAATTTTTTGATGGTAGAGTTCCGGTCTGGGGCGGCTGCCACTGTGGTGTTTAACATGATGAATAAACCGAACCCCACTATTGGAGACCTGTCTAACTATCAATGGGAGTGCAGTGTAACAGGGAAGTCAACATTTCAAGTTGGAATGTTAACCGATTGGGGGACAAGATCAAGAGAAGTATTGTGTTGCAGTATATTAAGAGACTATCGCCGGACATGGTGTTGCTCCAGGAAACGCATCTCATTGGCAACAAGTGGAAAGCAATGCACAGATTGGGATATTCGATGGTGGCACACGCAGGCTTCACTTCTAGCTCCAGGGGAGTGGGTATTATGCAAAAAAAAGTCATTTCCTTTCTCACTCACTTCCATATATGTGGATGACAGAGGCAGATATGTTGGGAGGGCAGGTCTATCACCTTCCTGTCAATATACGCGCCCCCGGGGCTGCAGGGCATAACATTCATGGACTTAAGTGCTGTACTCTTGACGTTGCCTGACGAACACCTGGTTCTTGGAGGTGACTTTAACTCAATAGTGTTGGGCGCTCCAGATAGACACCCCCTTTGCACCACCCCCCAAGCCGCCCTTGCGTTTTCCAGTTTCTTGGAAGTGATGGGACTCATAGATGGCTGGAGCGCATACAATCCCGATAATATACAACACACCTTTCATTCCGGGGCGCACAACAGCCGAACATCCTATCCCGCCTTGATTACATACTTGTCCCGGCGCCACAAATCACCAATATTCATGAAATCCACCACCTGGCAAGAGGTATTTCTGACCATTCCCCTCTGTGGGTTCATATGGTACCTCAGAAACCCCAAAATAAGAAAAGAACTAATCAGAACTATTGATGCATACTTTTTAGAGAACGAACACACAGTTGAGTCCCCCCAAATATTGTGGGAAGCGTTCAAAACGATGGTCCGTGGGCAGGCCCTTTCCTTGGTAGCGAGTTCCAAAAAGGACAAAATGAAGGAAATCTCCGACATAGAGGAGGAGCTTTACCGTCTGGAGCAGGTTGTGGCCTTAGACGCCACACCTGAAGCCCTTCACACCCTCCGTCTGCGCCAGGATGAATAACGGGCGTTGGTCACTGACTGTGCCAAACTACTAGGACAGGATAGGCTGGGACGGGTGTATGACTGGGGTGACAAGGCTGGCAAATTACTTGCATGGTTAGACAAGAGGGAGCAGGCCAGCAGGCTCGGGCCAGAAATTAAAAGTACTGCTGGATCCCCTGTGACGGATCCCCAAGACATAGTTGACCACTTTGCATCTCACTTCCAAACTGTATACAGCTCGGTGGCACCATACCCTGAGGCAGACTTTACAGATCTTATCAAAGACAGCTCTCTCCCGAAGCTATCAGACTAAGACCACACATTCCTGGACAGTGCATTAACTGCTGATGAAATACCAACTGCGATAAGAACGTTACGCTCTAGGAAAGCTCTGGGCCCAAATGGCATTCTAATTGAGCTTTATTTTAGTTTAAACGTACAAAGTGCAATTCTATATTGAGGGTTTCGGAGTATGATGTGCAAACCAAAAGCAATAGAAAGCTAATAAAAGCTAGGCTGAATAAGGCATCCCATATAATTGGTTTTGAGAATTATCTTGTGCACTGCATGAAAGTAAAAAGACTCACTCCGGTTTGATGTTATGCAGTTCTGTCTATAGGATAATTTAGTTAATATTTTTGAGAATGCCGTAAATATGGAATTGTACGGGGATGTCTAGTGGGTGAATTCCCATCTGCAAAGAACCTGAGGCACCCACAAAAAATAGGTGTGAGTTTTGCATGTGTATAGTTTAGCATCTAATACATGCATTAGTTCTCTTTAAAGGAGAAGATATTTGAAACCAATGTTTGTTGATTTACAAATTACATGAGTCTCTGATGCAATTAAATTAATGCACAGTCTGACCCAATAAATGCATGTTTTAGACATTAAAAAAATTAAGTCATTTTTAAAGCTATGAAATAATGAAATTACCTTATATGGCAGTCTTGTAATTGTGTACTGCCTGTTGTTCTGTGGAACTTCACATTTAATGAAAATAAATAATATATATAAAATGACTCTCACCATGAGATACCATCCTTTCTGATAGGTCTGGACTCCCTCCTTAACACCCCTTGGCTATTACCTGCTTATTGTTTTGAAAGATATCAGGGAAGACAGACTATACTGGATGGATTCAGTTTGGCTGAGAGGTGTGGGGTCACTTACAATACATGTGTTGCCTAGAGTAAAATTTCCATCTCAAATGAAAGAATTAGGAATATTATTGAGCAATTCCGGAGTCAGCCCTATTGGACCATTAATGCAAGGTGTTCTCTATCCAGAAAGAGCTAAAGGAGTTTGGTGATTTTGCGGGATTCTCAATTTGGTGTAGTGGTGGCTACATTTTAGACAGAATTTTCAGGAGAGTGATTTAATGGGCTGGGATTTCTACTTTGTTTCCCAGAATGTGGTGGTGTGTCAGTCAAGCTCACATTGGATTTATGATGTTACAACACATAATTTTACAACGCATGCCTTTACAATGCATTTTTTACAACGCAAAATCCTTTACAACGCATTCCATTACAACGCATGCCATTACAACGAATTTTCTAAAAACTACCATTACAACGCATTCCATTACAACGCATACTACCTTTACAACGCATACCATTACAACGCATACCATTACATTGCATGTATGGTAAGTAATGAATAGTATAGGGGTAAAAATTACTATTCTAACTCCAGGGGGTGCAACGGTATGGTAAGTGTTCGATAGTGTAGGGGTAAAAATTACTATTCTAACTCCAAGGGGAGCAACAGTAGGGTAAGTTTTAAATAGTGTAAGGGTACTATACGTTGTGATGGTATGCGTTGTAATGGTATGCGTTGTAATGACTGCGTTGTAATGGCATGCGATGTAATGGATCTTGCGTTGTAATGGTAGTGCGTTGTAAAAGTTGCGTTGTAAAGGTTGTTTCCCCTCACATTTGTGTCTGATCATCAGTATTTGAGATGTATCTGCTGGATATAGGAAAACCTCAGACAAAAACTGGTCCGACAAAAATATTGTGCCCAATGTATGACTACAAATATATCAACCACTTAATATTAAAATACTAATAATAATTTTATTATGCATGATCAATAAAAACCTTTACATATACAGGCACAGCTTTAATATCAATAAAACATTTTAGAACAATGTTAAAGACAGATTGTGGTTGTCTCAGTTTTGTGCAGCAAAGTGCAAAGTACGAATGCAGTGTGCAAAAAGAGGCTGGGGGCAAAGATGGCGAATCCCGTGAGGGGTTCGAACCAGCCATGTTGCACGATGTCTTACTAAACCACCAGTTCTATCCTTAGGTCCATTACAAACATTAAAGTGCTTTGATTAACCCCTTAAGGCTGATACCAAATGGGGAGAGAAAGTGCAAAGGGCAGATTAAAGAGCAAGATCGGGTCACTCTCCATGCCAGTTGGTTAACTAGTCTGGTGAGCTTGATCTGGGCATTGATGTGTCCTCCCACTCCCAGTTAAGACTGAGTTTTAATCCGGAAATAAAGCTAAGATGCTAGTAAGAGGGTGAACAGATTTGTCTTTGCCCTTGTGGCCAGTTTGGTAAACGGTCTATTTCAGGAACGTTGAATTGATCAGCCAGCCTATCATAAGACACATTGCCCATCCACACACATAGCACTGAACACCATGCAGAGGGTTACCACACACCACAATTTCTCACAACCATGCAAGATAGCCTGATGCATTCCCTAGTGGAGCAGTTGAGGCGCAAAATAAAGAAACAGGTTAGCAGAAATAAGGCACAGGCAAATTGATGCATGTGTAGTACAAGGAACGAGCACTACGCTGGATCACAACTGGGGTGGCGTAGTGGGCAAAAGAATGATGGATTTAACCCAGATCTTTTGACTGGGGGACAATGTTGGCATTGTCAGCATTCCGTCCATCATTTGTTTGCTGTAACACTTTTCGCCCTAAGTGGGATGGGTATGCCCAGACGTAGGTCCCATGCTCTCTGTGCACCTGGATTCAAGCTAGACTGACTGAAGAAGGATGACATACCCTGAAACCAGTCACAAGATGCAAGAGGCTTAAAACTTCTGTCCTCCAATCCCACCCACCAACAAGGGCACCTTCTCGAACCCGATTTTTGTAAATTGGGAGGGAATTGACTCCCCTCTTCCCCCAACCCCGTTACTGTGGTCCGACCATTTTATGGTAACTTTTGAGACTTTAATCAATCAAAAAAAAAGCCCGCCTATCAAAGCCCACTCGCTTAAGCGCCGCAACTGGAAAAATGTTACCCCGGCACTTTTTAAAAGCTTTCTAGATGAACATCCTCCTATTGCAGGGCACTCATTACAAGAGGTATGGAACAATTACGAGCATTGGTTAGGAAATGCACTAGATAAAATAGCCCCCTGGACTACCAAACCCCCCATCAGGCGCTCTAAATCAGAACCTTGGTTTACGGAGAAACTCCGACTTGCGAAAGACCAATGTAAATCAATTGAGCGTAATTGGAGAAAGAGCTATGCACTGGATCTTAAGATGAAGTACAGAACTTAACTAAAAATATATCAAAAAATGGTTCGAGAAGAAAAAAGCATCTTTTTCAAAAATAGAATTGAGGAAGCTGTTCACCCTACTAAGGAATTATTCCGCATTTATAAAGAACTGACTAATTCTGCCCGTCTAGAGACTCTTGATACTTATTCCACAGAAATATGCGAACAAATCGCTGACTTTTTCGTGGAAAAAGTTGAGAAGATCCATGCTACCTTCCCTAAAACCTCTAACGCAGTAGGTAATGTAGACATACAAACTCCCATCACTCAAAACCCGATATTGTCCATGTTTACCACGCCAGATAAAAAGGATCTACTTAATATTATTAAAAGTATACATTCAGGATCTCCAAGTGATGTATGTCCATATGACAAAAGTAAGGACATTATGGACAACACACTTATTGATCATATTAGCCATATGATCTCTCTATCCTTCCAGGAATGTTTTGCTCCAGAAGCATGGAAATTAGCGCAAGTGATACCGCTAAAAAAAAAACCAACATCCCTATTTCACAGCTTCAAAATCTAAGACCCATTTCACTTCTACCTTACTGCGCTAAAATTATAGAAAAAGTAGTAAACAAACAACTCATGGCTTTTGTAGAAAACGAGAACTTACTCCATCCCTCTCAATCGGGATTCAGACCAGGATACTCCACTGAGTCTGCAGTTCTGTACTCCACGGAATGTATTCGAATGATGGTGGATGAGGGCGAGACTGCAGCATTGGTCATGCTGGACCTCAGTGCAGCATTCGATACCGTGCTGCACTCAAAGCTGCTATCTCGCCTCTCGAACTTAGGAGTGAAAGGCCCAGCACTCGCCTGGCTTAGCTCCTTCCTTACCAAGAGATTATTCCAACTACACTGCCCACCCTTCAGATCATCACCTCGCAGCGTCAGCCATGGGGTTCCACTGGGCTCAAGTTTGAGCCCCACTTTATTTAACATCTACATGGAACCCCTGGCTGACATAGTAAGGAATTTTGGGGTGGGCATTGTTAGCTATGCTGATGATACTCAACTTATGTTTAAAATCACACCGGACTGTAAGGAATACGCCACCAACTTCTCAAACTGTATGGCGGCAGTGGCCACCTGGATGGACGATAACTGTCTACGCCTTAATGGAGAGAAGACTGAGGTATTGGTGGTGGGGAAGGAAACCTCTGTGTGGTCCAATGCATGGTGGCCCTGTGAACTGGGAAAACTTCCCAGCCCTGCAAAAGCGGTAAAAAACTTGGGGGTCATGCTAGATTCTGACTTTTTGGGCAAATCCCAAGTGAATAAAGCTACAGGAAAGTGCACTGGCATACTCAAAATTCTCCGAAAAATCATTGATTTGATCCCCATAGGAGCTAGAAAAACAATAGTCCATGCCTTAATAACGCCACATTTGGACTATGGAAACGCCCTCTTAATAGGCCTGAACCACAAAGGCTTACACCAGCTCCAATGTATTCAAAATACGGCTGCACGACTGGTATTAGGTCTCTCGAGAAAAACCTCCATTAAATCTGCCCTAATCAAGCTGCATTGGCTTCCTATCAAGGAGAGAATTATATTCAAAAGTCTCTGCTATGCCCACAGGATAGCCCATAACAAAGGCCCCATTTACCTTAGAAGTCTCCTGACCATACATCGTCCGATTAGAGACCTAAGATCATCAGGAACAATGCAATTCAAAATACCCCGCATTAAAAGAGCTAAAATGGGAGGTAAATCCTTCCGTTCCCTAGCTGCTAAACATTGGAACGATCTCCCCCTCCAATTGCGGATGGAACCGTCCGAAAGGATATTCAGGGCAAAACTCAAAACTCTTCTCTTCCCCAAATAATTAGCTGATATGATCCCCTCCTTGTTCTCTACCTTGTTGGTTGATTTATAAGCAGTTAGCGCGGGGACACACAGTTTGTGCAGCCAGGCGCTTTATAAGTGTTTTATTATTATTATTATTATTATTAAGATGCTTGTTTCCGGTCCAGGGAGGACCTGGCCTGGCAGTTTGTTCTGAACTGTTCTCATGGGGCACAGGGTCAAGACTGAATTGAATATGGCCGGGTCCAAACTGGGGTAGCAGAATGGGCAAAAGAACAATGGATTTAACCCAGATCCTTTGACTGGGGGAGAATGTTTGCATTGTCAGCATTCCGTCCATCATTTGTTTGCTGTAACAATTTACTTAACAGGTGTATTTGTAAAGCGCCCGATTACCCGAAGGTGTCCTGGTGCTGAATAACAGAACATAACCCAACTCAATGGTACTAATTTTATCGACCTCAAACGGATGAAAGGCTGAGTGGACCCACCAGGATTTGAACCTGTGACCATGAGGTGGAACACAGGCCCCTGCAGTGGCTGCTGTAGTCCACCGAGCCACCAGACCCCGATAAGTGGGACGGGTATACCCAGACGTGGGTCCCTTGCTCACTGTGCCACTGGATTCAAGTTAGCCTGGCGCAAGAAAGGTGACATACCCTGAAAACGGTCCCAGGATGCTTGTTACCTGTCCTGGGAGGATATGGCCTGGCAGTTCGGTCTGGACTGTTCCCATGGGGCATAGGATCAAGACTGATTTGCATATGACTGGGCCTAAACTGGGGTGGCATAGTGGGCAAAAGAACGATGGATTTAACTCAGATCTTTTGACTGGGGGAGAATGTTTGCATTGTCAGCATTCCGTCCTTCATTTGTTTGCTGTAACACCAGCAGTATAGCATCTTTTGCATCTGGCATACTTCAGAGGTTTACCAGGCATAAGCCGGTCTAGAAGAGTAGTGCAAACATGAATGTTCGGTTAGGATTCTCTTGGTGATGCATCACATTCCATGAAATGTGGTGCATGTTGGGTTCCTTGGAATGCGATGCTTAACAGTTGGCTTTTAGTGAGTGTACCAGAAGTCGTGTACTGTTGCTCTCAGCTAAATAAAATACTTTCTTTCTACTTACCTAGATTTGTGGATATCCTTTCAGTGGCTATGACCAGAATGGACTCCTGCTGTGCAGTGGTGGCTATTTATTTTGGTGGCCTTTCCCCATCATGTTATTTGGCCCTCCACTGATCATACTGAACAGATCCTTTGATCAGATTCACCCGAGTTGCTGTTCCCCCAGAGTTGGATGCAGTGCCTTGCTGTTGTTTCTTTAAGAACCGTGGCACGTCCTCGACAAGTCCCCGGTTCTTCCCTTCATGTGAGCCACATCATCTTTGCTGCCCAGGTCAGGTGGTGAGGGTGCCATTGCATATGATCATGGTGCGGTTGCCATTTTAAAGTCAGGCAGTTTTTGTGACATTATTTGTTTATTTTATTAGTCAGCCAGCCAACAGGAGGCATTGTTTGGTCACTCCTGCCATCTTGGAATCAGGCATGTATCAGGATATTGCCTGTGCACTACACCTAGCCGCCATTATGAAGCCGGGTAAACAAGGATTAGGATCGTTTTCATCATTTTGACCAGCATTTTAACACTGGACATTGTAAAATTTGTAGTTCTAGAATCAAAAGTTTGCATATTGATTATTGTAAAGAACTTGAGGTGCCATTGCTGGTGTTGCAGTGTGAGAAAATTTAATATTTGTATACCTGATATTTTCAGTACTCTAACCGTATAGGCCCCTATGCAGCATTTTCCATCTACCACAGAAGCAATGGTCATCTGATAAATCTTTCTCCATTGATAGGAGGGTTGGAGATTAGAGTGGCAACACTCCCCATTAGCTGTTCAATAGGAACCATTAATTGACAGCTAACTTACAAATTTGAGATCAGATTTAGGTACACCACTCTCAGGACCATGCTATAACAATGCTATAGAAATAAAGAATCACCGCAGGAAGACCCAACCTCCTGAAGTAGTAAGGTCGGACTACGATCATACAGACTAAAAGCTCTGCTAAGGCTACACAGAACAAAAGAAGAAATACTTGATATTCAGACAGAGCTAGCCGATTCTCCATACATCGCATTTAAAACATCAATAATATAACACCGTTTAAATGGAAGAACTGAAAAGACTCAAAAATAGATCTAGCTGTTATTAGATTAATTTGGTTATTGTATCAAAGGTTGGAAATTCATGGCAAACGAAATCTTTTAAGAATTTCAGTTACGAATATCACTGCTCTCATTAAAGCACCCAACATTTATGCAAAGCTTTATGGGATGGTTATCAAAATAATCAAGTTACAGAATTACAGAGTTTCACTACCATTAAGGCAGAATTATAGTGTCTAACAATTTGAATTCTAAGAGAAAGGGGAAAGGGTTTAGGTTTAGGGGCCATTAAGCCTCTAAATCTAAATATTTAGCATTGAACAAAGGAAATAAAGACATTTGCAATATAATGGTTTGTCAAAAAAGGGTATCAGTCGATCTGCTACTGACTGTAGCATCAGTAAGGCAGTCCAAAAGTAAAAGTTTGTTCAAAAATCAATCAGCATAAAATCTAGCTCTCAGGAAAAATAACTCAGAATAGAGTTGCCCCTTCTTTGAGGTTTCTTCTTTTATGAAGCATATAGCTTTGTCCCAGTGGCTTGGCTTCACACCGCCATCAAAAGACTATCCCATGTCCATATTCGCATAATGGCACCTAGGACACTTGCAAGAGTTAGATGCTTTTCCATGCTAATCATGAGAAACGAAAGATTTCAGAGTCCACACAGGCCTAACATCAGTGGAAAAGAAATGCAAAGTAACAGTCTACGGCAACAACTGATCTCATGTTGGGCCATACTGGCCTAACATTGGTGGAAAAGAAAAACAAAGTAAGAGTCTATAGCAGCAGCTGAACTCCTGTTCCCACAAGAATAATTCACTGTGAAAGTTGAGGAATCATTTAGGAGTGCTGAAAAAACACATGTACAGAACAGATAAAACAACATCTCACTAGATGAGAGGAAGTCCATTTAGTTAGGCCAAGGGACAGGTCAGCATTCATGAGAACGCTTTTTCGAATAAGCCTTTAAGTGGCATTACATTCATATGAAAGTTTAAATCAATGGCAAATATAATGAAATATAATCAATTAGAACTTTCACCAGCATTATTACATGAAAGTAGCTAACACTAGAAACCCTGCTACCACAGATTTTATCAACATTCATATAAGTATATAATTTTCGAAATTCATACTACAAAAATTGTTTATAGGTTTTCATAAACTATACATTCTCTAGTAATATTATGGAATGTTTTAGGGTTATACCTGGCTAATACTCATTTTTGCAATGACTTTTCTAAATGGTGCATTGTAGCAAAAGGCACTGACAACATCAGGCCGTTTGATTAATAATACAAGTTCATCAATAAGCGAAATTCATTAGTGCAACTCATTTTTATATATTAGTATTATTCTGTGTGTAGGTTTTCTTCATCTCGTATTTGAAAGCATGCTTTTACGGTGCTTCTAGTACACTTGTCTCAGTCGCCTGTGTCACTGTGTTCAATGTGTGAAAAGTGTACTTTCAACTTTTTGTGTTTTTAATTTGTAAAAGTGTTGTGTAAATCGATTTTTAAAATGGAGCTCAATTACTAGTTTTTCTCTCTGTGTTTACTGTACCATATTTTGTGTTGCCTTTAGTGCCTCATTAAAGTGATGTCATGAAAGAAATATCACACTTTTATGGTGCTTCTACTACACTTGTCACAGTCTCGTGTGTCACGGTGTATAAAGTGTGCAAAGTGTTCTTTCAGCTTTTTGTGACTTTAATTTGTAAAAGTGTTGTTCAATTTGATGTTTAAAATTGCGCTCCAGCAGGCCCCCCTCTGATGGTGAATCAAGCCATCATCTTATCTACCACATCAGATCTCGTCACAGATTATGGGTGTGTTGTATTTATATTTACTCTTTTCTACAGCTTTTCATTTATCATAATATTTGCTTTGTTTGCCCTCCATTTCAAGATCGGCTCTTGTCCTTTTCACTCAACGAATTTTACTCTTTTAGTATCTACAAAATTTGATTGTTACAATAAGCAGCATTATGCACAAAGAGATCGCCACTAAAGGTCTCAAGATGGAAATCACGAATCCAGTTTTCCAACCAGTTGCTACCAGTCGATAATCCCTTACCTATAATTTCCCAGACACCATCTGCTTTAAAGACTTTTAAGTCACTGTTTAAGTCAGCAATGTTTTTAATGTAACCTTCTAAGTCTTTGCTCCTGTCTGGTATGTATGTGCGACAGTGATGGACTTTCAACAAACGGCAGTCGCTGTCCTACTCCATGAGCATGGTATCAAGGGCAAGTCGATTGTGAATCACCATTGATCCTATCAATATAATTTCTTCATTTGCAACAGAAAAACCCTCAGTTGTACTAGCAGCTTGTTTATCAACAATAGTAGACAGCTTTCTTATTTTCTGGGAGTTTAGTGCTACTCCTACTGAAGGGATTAGAACTCCAAATATATCACCTACTATTTCAGTTGCACTTGCACCTCTTTTCATTATCACATGTGTACCAACTAATTCTTCTTTTATTTGCTTAACATGGTAGATTTTTGGAAAACCTATTCCCAAATTACAACTTCCATACCAACCTCTCAGCAATATATATTAAGCACTCCAGCCGCGGCGGGTCCATTGGGGCTGATGGGCCATGCCCTCCTCCCACCTTTTGACCCTCATGAACAGTGTCTGTCAGGCTGAACAAAGGTCAGCCTGTTATACGCTGTTCATTTTCAGGTCAGGCAGCCAGGAGCCAGACGTGACCTAATGGGCAGGCTCCTGGCTTCCTGAGCTGAACTTTGCTGAGCTGAGGAAGTCACATCTCTTGTGGGTGTGACCTCCTCAGCTCAGCAAATGTCCCTGAGGCCCTCCCCTCAGTGATGATGGGTAGTGTCAGTGATTGCCTCATACCTGGGCGCTTTAGTTTGAAGCCCTGAAGCACCCAGGGTCGAGTGTCGATGACTGACACTTCATCAAAGAGTGGGGTGGGATCAGCAGTCTCACTGGCTCCATCCCACTGCGTGATGATGGTGGGACTGCTGTCTTCCCTCATTGGCTGACCTGAGTCTCCTAGGACTTCCGAGGCAGACGTGTAGGTAAGAGTGTGCATTATTTGTTAAAATTAATGTTTGGTGTTCGTGTGCGTGTATGTATGAATGTTTTTTAATGAGTGTTGTGAATGGATGCGTTTGTGTGCATGCATGGCTGTGAATTTGTGTCTGTATGTGTGCTTGTGTGTCCACACTCCTCCCTCCTAAACTTACCGGCCACCACTGAAGCACTCTTCCCACAAACATAATGCACCCCGGGAAAAATAGCATCTACGCCTTCTTAATATCTCCCCCAGTTTTCATACAATTCAAATGTATGTTCACATTTACTAAGTCTTACAAAAACAGTATTAGTATTTGATTTCTTTCTGTATATACAAAGTTTGACTTTTTGTTGCCTGTCTAAAACTAATGAAACCACTCCCTCTATGGTGTTATTTCCTTCTTGCGCTAAGCTCCAAGGAGTTAATGTAGGCAATGCACTAATAATATTTATTTAATTGTTTCATCTACTTTCCACTGATTCTATAAAATTATTTTCAACTCTCGCTACTTTACATGTTAGGTTAATTTTTAGCACATACCCCATGTACAAAGATTGAGTTGGTCTAAATATGTAACCGTAGTGTCAATTGTTGAAACTTCAGGATGCGGTTTTAAGTGCTTAAGCACAAGAAGTTACGAAAAGATCTGATCTTGATTAGAGTAATAATATTGCAATTGATCAGTACCATAAAATAATCTAGCCAAAACATTGCAAACAATTCAATATGTTAAAGGCAAACTATGGTAAGTTATGCCCTCAGCAACAGTATTTTCATACAAACGTAGCAATCACCAACATCCATAGTATTACATATTCCCTAAGCAGAACAGTATATGCATTTGAACATAATCTATGTCCAAAGTATTGCTGTGTAAAGAATTTTCATTCATGTCACAAGAACTACAATAATTTCTTTTAGTAGTCCCGGAAGAAATAGTAAGCTTAGAATCTATAAAATAAACATAATTTGGCAGATTTAAGACAATAAGCATTGTAATTGATATCAAAACAATAGAAAGAATCACAGTATAGTATAATTGCATTTGGAAGAGATTCTGGTGTCAGACTGCATGGCTACTCGAAACTCAGACCGTTTAACCAAAGAAAAATCAAAAATAGCAGCAGTGACAGTGACACACAAAGTTTATTTAGACCATAGTCTATAAACCATACATAGAACAATGGATCGCATATCGTGATAAGACATTTTAAAATTCATTTTACACATTTACCTCCATTCTAATTGCTTGTATCATGGAGCTATTTGGTAAGGACAACAACATTTTCACAATTTTTCCTTCTTCCCGGTCCCATCCTCTTTTACCGCTCAGAAAAAGCACCTCTGCTCCATAAAGCACTTGTGGGGGGATCATAGCTTCAAAAGCCTTCAGAAGCGGTCTGTGTGACATATCGCCATAATCTTTGTTAAATTTTTTCAGCCCACAGACCGACGAGTATGCCTTTGCCTTCTGTGCCTCCAAGTGGGTATTCCACTTTAATGCGCCATTAAACCAGAGGCCTAAATATTTATATTCATGTACTATGTCTAGTTTATCCTGTCCTAAAAACCAATTAAAATTATTTACCCTCTTTCCAAAACATAGGATCTTTGTTTTTTCCATATTCACCGTTAAGAGCTTTTTTTCACAGTACTTATTGAACACATTTAGTTTCCTTTGTAGGCCCATTTCTGTTTGATCCAAGATCACAAGATCATAGGCGTACAAGAGACATGACACTTTATTATTATTCATACGAGGACTCGCACTTTTTTCAACTTCCAGAGTCGCTGGGAGGTCTGCCAAAAAGATTGAGAAAAGCAAGGGTGCCAAAACGCACCCTTGTCTCAAACCATTCTTTACTGGAATTTTTTGGGTTAAGGAGCCCTTTATGTCTCTAATAACCTGGGCCCAATTACCACTATGTAATTCTTTCAAGATGTTCAATATACCCTGTGGCATTCCATAGTTTTCCAGTACCTCCCATAGGCTATTTCGGTCTACTGTGTCAAACGCCGCTCGGAAATCGACGAAACAGCAAAATAATTTGCCATTTAGTTCCATCGATTTCCTAGCCAGGGCCCACAAAGCAAAACAATGATCTATCGTTGAGTGGCCTTCTTTGAAGCCCCCTTGTTCAACCGGAATGATAGATCTATGTTCCGCCCAAACTTTTAGCTTACTAAGAATTATTTTAGAGAACATTTTTTCTCCTATATCCAATAGGTTGATTAGCCTATAATTCTTCGGGGCATATACATCCCCTTTCTTGTGTAGTGGTCTTATTATGGCTCCCTTCCAATTAGGGGGCATAATCCCTTGGTCTAAAATTAAGGTAAACATTTTCGCGTAGAATTCCGCCCACCAAGTCTGATTTGAATTTAATATCAGGGCTGGTAGATTATCTGGGCCTGCTGCCCTAGTTAGGTTCAATGTCTTTATTGTTCTAAGAACATTTGTTGTTAAACATTCTTGTTTTAGATCCTCTACTTGGCCATGCCAGTCCCCAGCTACCTCATTTCCAGTCCCTCTCCTTGGGGCATATAATTGCTGTATATACTGTGTCCACGCCCCCTCTTCCACTACGAAAATCATCGGGGCAACCGAAGGTACCATTGCTGTCTGGATTAACTTCCAGAACTGCCGTATGTTTTTGGCTTCGATTGCTTCTAATAATTTGCCCCAACACATTTCTTTATAGGTCCTTTTAGCATTACGGATTAAGGTGATATATTCCTTTTTTATTTTTATTAGGTTTTCTGCCCTGGTTTGCACGAATTTTTTCCGTAGGCTACGTCCTTCTCGCCTAACTTCTCTTTTCTTTAGGAAACATTCCTGATTAAACCAAGTTTCTCGCTTTGCTTGTGACCTTTCGTTGTTCTTATTGGCGCTTACATTATACCTTAATTCTACGCTTATGCTCTCCACTACTTGAGTTATTTTTTCAACATACCAAGGTAAATTTTGGCCACACAAGTGACCTAATTGCACCTTTTGTTGCAACTTAGTCAACCTCGCGATATATTTTTCAGTTAAACGAGTGGTTATCCGCTTTGGGTAATCCATCTCTTGGGGGATAACTATATCACATGCTAAATGTTGGGCGATTACAAGCTCTAGTTTTAGCATTTTATGATCACTACATTCCGCCGGCACAATCCTAAAATCTTTTATCAACTTAAAATTCCAAGCCAACATAAAAATATAATCTATCGGGCATATTTGCGTCCCATAATTGAACGTTTTCTTTGCGGGACAATCCTGCGTTATCCTCCCATTTAGACAAAATAAACTTTTTGTCGCCAAGAAGTTGCCCAAGTTGGCCGCATCAGTTGTTATTTTAGTTTCCAGGAATTCTGCTTTTTTCACATCACAAGCATCTAGAATTTCAATATACAACTGATCAGTCAGTTTTGGGTTTAATTTGTGATTAAAATCTCCTAGTAACAACATTAAATCATTTCCATACTTATCACACAGCATATCCATATCATTCTTAAAATATAACAGTTCATCCCCATATTCCTTCCTTGAGCTCCACTGCATATACACATTTAGGATCAACATGCTTTCATATTTTTTATCAGCAAATGATGTTTGTATTCTGCAAGCCAAAAGCCACTTAGATGTCACAGGTATCTGAAAAGCTGTTGTTAATAAACATGTTGAAATCAAGGTCAACAAACCCCCGGCAGGGCGACCAGACGTAGATTTTTCTGCTGGGCGGTAAATTTGTTTAAACCCTTCCACTACTGGGGGTTCCCCACAGAGCCAGGTCTCTTGAATACAAATGATTTCACACTTTTTTGCGAGTTCCTTCAGAGTTTCCTGTTTTACTTGGGTACCCATCCCATTTATATTCCAAGAGACCGTATTTGTGCTCCGTGGTTGCCCCCTTACCTATTCTACATCGCTTAAGGGATCATTTATTTCTGATTCTTCCCTATAGCTTTGTGAGGGGCCTGCCGGGCTTTCAATATTGCTCCAATTTTTCCAGGACTCTACTAGGTCCGAATTATTTATCACTATATTGATATTTTCCCGCCCTTGTTCCATTTCTCTTCCAGGTAATTTCACTTGTCTCTTTCCTAGCCCTGCATGGTATTTTAGAAAGGTTCTCTGTTGGGGCACCATCTGGCCTAGTCCTAGCTCTTCTTTGGGCACTAGTCTAATCCCCTCTTTTTGGATCTCCTGTTCTGCGTTTATTATTGCTGTTACGGCCAGGGCGGAGTAGAATTGTACCTTAGTAACCTCCTTGCCGTCGCCATTTGCCTGGAAACCCACCTGTTTCAAGTCTTCTGTACCTATGCTTTTTAGGTTTGGGCAAAGTGCGAAAATGTTGAGAAGGTGGGACCTATTTAAATAAGCGCACTTTTTTGCTTTTTTTCCGCCCTTTCTCAGTTTTACTCGTTCGAAGTAGAGTAGCTTATTCCCTTTATCCATCTCCTCTCCAAATTTACCCTCTCCCTGGTGTAGTTCTGTATTAATTCTACAACCTTCCTCAAGGATAGTTTCCCAATATACCTTCTTTTTAGCTGTGGCCTTCCAGCGGGTGCAGTCACCTGCTCTAAGGCCACCTGTCTCTTATGTTTTATCGCCTTTTCCTGGAGGGTTTGCTTTCTACAACTGCTTTCCTCCTTTGCTAAGCTCCTGCCCCAATTCTCTGTACTTATTCTCATTGAACTAGATTCACTCGCCATTTTGTGCGGCTGGGGCTTGGGATCATGCACTACTACTTCTATTAACTCACGCCTTTCTTTGCAGTTTTTTATCACTCTTTTACTTAGGTTCGCTTTCACCCTCCTTCTTGCCACTCTTACTCTTTTTGGTACGCCATAATTCCTAAATTCACTTCTTCTTTTTACAAGCATTGGCCATCTTGACACATAAACTTGGTTTTCTCCGGAAGGGGCTAAGTCAGTCTGACTTGCTGATCGGGGTTTAGTCGTCCCACCTTCCTCTTCCCCTACCCCCCTTGTCTCATCACCACCGAGTCTGCGACAGGTCTTAACATTGAGGGCATTTGCTCCCTAATCCCGTGTAATTCTCCCTCAATTTTAGATAGGTGCATTTTTTGACTTTTCAGAATGTCATGATTTAACATTGCTACTTCTAGCAGACCTTGTAACGATTTTTGCACCATTAACATCAAATCCAGTATTGAAGATGCTGGTGATTCCGACGACTCCAAGTTTATCTCTGGATGCTGGTTTTCCCCATTTATAACGCCATTTTTGACCAAGCACACAGGGTCATTGCTGCTTGAAAATACCATTTTTCCTGAACCATCAAAACTTCCATCTAAGTTTGGGGTTTTTTCTTCACTGTGCCTCGAACTCAGGCTTACTACCTTTTCCAGCGTCTGATGTAAGAATCGCGGGGAGGAAGAAAGTCGCGGTGACATTATTGTCCCCTTTTGGCCTGGCAGGGACTGTACTGATCGGTCAACTAGATCTATTGAGTCTGCCAAGCGGTCATCAAAGATTAGAGACGTGCCCCCTTTCCATAGGTCCTCCTCCTCTTCAGTAGCATTAGCTTTAGCCGGTGAAAAAACCATTTTGAAATGCTTTCCCACAAATTCTTTGATTGTATGGGTTGCTACATTCCCCTTACTTCCTCCCTGTTGGGCTTCTTTGTTCTTTTGGGGACGTTTTGTTTTTCCCTTGACCACAGGTGATGTTGAGCTCTCTTGGTCATCTTGTCTATTTTCGCTGTTAAGCTTTGCTTTCCTTATTGTTCCTAGAGTGCTCTTATTTCTCCGTGGGGCCATTTTAGTCCTTAATCACTTTCCCTTACGTGCTTTAATTAAAAAAAAAAATACAATTTAATTGAATTAAATGAAAATTCTTTCCACTTACCTCTGTTGTGCCTGGCCCTTGCGCTCGTGACCCGTGACCTTATCCACTTTATCCTTAAAACAATTTATGTCCTGGGTTAAGCGGGTTGTTCTGCCAAGTAGTCCAGGTGTGTCAGTCCATCAATTTGTACATCCAGACAAAGTTCATATCATTGAAGTTCAGGTGGATACGTATTGTTATCACAAAACTCATAGAATTGTTGTTCCCACTCATTAGCAGACACATATGTCCATTCAGGAGATGCATACCTTTGACTGGGTACATTTATTCTTTTTGAACTCCTCACATGTATTTGCTTATCATCTGTATCACTTTGATCTGATTGTTAAGAGCTTTCAGGAATAGTTGGCACTCGTCCGGCAGTCAGATAGCTTCTCAAAATGTCACCTCCTTTGGGGCAATGGTCTCTGGGTACAACTCGCTTTCTTGCTGCACTAGGCCCTTCATTAGGATCTGCACCTCTCGTAGTCAACTCTCCTGGCTGGGACCCTTCGGTACAGTTGACTCTCTAGGACCCCCCTCAGGCCAAATGAGTGCTGTCCCAGCAGCTTGCTGCTCCCCACCAGCTTCACTAACCTTATCCCTCTGTCTCACTGTTACCGAGTTGTACATTAGGAACAGGTGCTATTGTATCATAAAGGTGACTTGGGACTAAGGGAGTATGTATCACATGTACCCAGTTTGGGAGACTTCTGCATTTCACAGCAGTATTGGTGGCTAAGATCACCTGGAACGGCCCCTTCCAAAAAGGTTCAAAACATGTTCTGTGCACATATTTCTTCAACATTACCCAGTCTCCCAGACTGAGGTCATGAAACTGCTCCTGTTGGACCGAAATGGTAACTTCTCCAACCTGGTGAGGAATAGAATGTACCACATCAGTGAGGCCTTTTCAAAAATCCAGAATCATATCATCTGTAATGTTGACCAAAGCATTCGCAGAAACTGCTGGCAGCCTCCTCACATGTCCTATGATAACCTCATGGCACGACAATCCTGTTCTCCTATCTGGAGTACTTCCCATACTCATCAACACAATATGCAATGCATGGTCACTTCAGAGACGAAGTGCCTACTTTTGCCAGACTGGATTTCAAAGCACTGTTAAATTGCTCCACCAATCCAGAAGCCTCTTGCTGATAATTGCAATAGAGCTTCTGCTCAACCTGTAGTGCAGCACATACCATTTTTAGGACCATTATTAGAATTAGTTCCACAGTCTGACTCAAGAGAAGCCAGAAATCTGAGTCATGGAATCAATTCCCTTAACAGTTTTTTTGCCACTGTCAAGCTGTCATTCCTAAGAGTAGGATAGGCTTCAACCATTTTGTGAAAATGCATATAATGGCCAGAAATTATCTTAAATGATTGCAAAAAGGCATCTCTATGAAGTCCATTTGCATTCAGTTGAAAGTACCTGCAGGCTTATCAATTTGACTCATGACACCTGTGTTTTCCTTTCTGGGCTTTGTTGCTGACACACCATGCAACAATGACATAGCGTTTCTGCAGTTACTCTGCATCTAAGATTGCACCACACCTGTTGGAAAAGGTGCATCATTGAATCTCCCAACATGTGCAGGATTGTGGCAGTGTCTTGCTATTGGGGACAACAGACTGTCAGGCAATGCTGGTCTTCTATCAATATAAACCCACATGTCTTCTTCCCTCTTGGTACAACCTGCTCACACCCATCCCTGTTGTTCTGCTTCTGTCACCTCATGCTGTAATTTCCTCACCTCCTCCCAGGTATTTAAAGGTGACAACATCAAATTACAATCTTTGACGTTGTATGTGTTTTTTCAAGATTTCATCATTAAATGTATGCGTTTTCAAGGCACAATATCTTGCCATCTTGTCAGCATAACGGTTGCAGACTGTTACATATACGGTACCCTGTCAATGAGTGACACATTTCACAGCAGAAATTTGGGCAGGCAATTGTAGGGACTGCAAGAGGGTCTTCACGTTCTCTCCATTTCTAATGGGAGATCCAGAGGACATCATGAACTCACGCTGTAACCACAATTGCCCAAAGTCATGTACTACTCCAAAGCCATACTGACTATCAGCATAAATTGCAAATCGGAGCTGTTCTGAATTAATACATGCTCGGGTCAGAGCTATGAGCTTAGCAACTTGTGCAGAAAACACTCCTTGCAACCATGAACCTTCCACAACTCCTCCAACTGTACACACCGCATAAGCAGCTTTTAGGTTTCTAAATTGTCTCTCAAACACAAACCATCAACAAACACATGATCAGATACATGCAATGGATCTTCAAAAATATCAGGATGTGGCTTAGTACACAACTCCATCACATCCAAACAATCATGCTTAATTTCATCAGTCAATTACATTTCCAGGCAATGGCATCAAAGCAGATGGATTTAGCACTGTACACCTCTTAAGAGCCACATGCTCTGCACCCAACAAAATCTGCTCATCCGACAGTCAGATGGCTATTGGTCAGGTACTGTGTTCGGATATGAGTCAACAGTATCTCCACTGAATGGGGCACAAATTCTGTTAGTGGGTAACCCCTCACAATAATTTCACACTGCCCAAGACTCACACAATCGCTTTCCAACATCCAGGCAAAGCAGCCGGGACAGGGTCAACCGTCATCGAGAAGTAGGCAAAAGGCCTATCTTTGCTTCCATGCATATGTGTTCATACTGAAAGAGGACAACCTTCTCTCTCACTGCAAAATAACACAAATCACTTATAATCATGCATTACCAATGCTGGTGCCCTGCAAAGGCAGTCTCGCAGCTCTGTGAAGGCAGTCATGCAACTGTCATCCCAGGGTATCAGATCAGATGCATCTTTGTGTGCCAACCTCTAGAGAGGTATTTCTGTCAAGCAAAATTTTGGAATCCACTGTCTGCAATAGCCCACTAATTCTAAGAACATGTGGTCCTCCTGTTGGATAGCTGAAGGATCCATCTTAAGAATCACTGAGATTCTTTCATGTGACACTTTTTTCGCTCCTTTCTCAATATGGTGTCCTAAGAACAGAACTTCAGTATTGTAAAACTATACCTTGTTCGGGAATACTTTATGTCCTTTTTCTGCAAGAGGATTCAACAAGGCTATAGTATCAACTTTACAAGCTTTCCTTTTAGTTGACGCTGCCAGTAAGTTGTCAATGTAGTGCACTAACACTGAATGGTTTAGCATTATCAGAGACTCGAGATTCTTTTTTGATGATCTGATTAAAGATTAAAGGGCTCACCGTATACCGTTGTGAAACTCAGCGCCATGCCAAAACAAAACTGATGAGCAAATAAAAACTGGCAATCTTCATGCAATTGAATTGAGAAGAAGGCCTTGCACAAGTCAATGACTGCCGCTTCTGAAAGTCCATAATGGGAGGGTTACAGGGACTTCTCACTATATCCTTTAAGATCCCTCTCTCAATCATTGAGCCAATTACAGGAGTAATTCCAGCAATAGCTCCTGGAGACAAATTGTATTATGGATAGCATTCTGCATTTGGTCTAATTGTAATTCCGCCTGGGTCAACTCCTTTGATTAGTACAATATCTTTACCTGTTAAGTCCCAGACATCGGAAAGCACTGTGTCTCTTAGTTCAATGGGCAAATCCTCACTTGTCAGGAGAGGATACATCCCCACATATTACTTCTGTTGGGCAAGTTTAAAAACAACATCTTCATCATTCGTATGGAATTCGATTCCTCCGGGTGTGCAATCAATTGAACAATTACATTTGCATAGTAGATCACGTCCAAGCGGATTCACTGGACTAGTATCACACACCACAAATCAATGTTGATCCTCAAAGGATCCTATTTTAATGGTAACTGGTTCGGAAATTGGGGTAGACAACTTTTTATTTGTAACTCCTATAACTTGGATACTTTCTCCTGAGCGGGTTAGGTTACAAACCTCTGCTGTTCTTACAGTGGAGCAAGTAGCACAAGTGTTGACAAGGAATGAGACAGGATTCCCATCCACTCCTCCATCTACTTAGGGACCACTCTGGTCTGCCTCTAGGGTAGACATGGCCAGAGTTTGTGGAGTTCCATGGCCAAAACACTCTGCCAGGCTATGCGGACGTCTCCAAGTGGCAGAGTGTGAAACAGTCACGCTGTTTGTGCTGATTTTTATGGGTGTTTGTCCTGCACTGTAAAATCTGCGCAAATGGCACCACGTACAACACAAGAGGGCACTGCTTGCTTCTGCCACTTGAGTAGGTGTTCTAATTGAGCAGGAGGTTCCTCAAAGCAAACAGAAGGTTTCTCAACGCAAGCTGCAGTGACCATCCATGACCGCCAGTGGCGAAAAATGTTGCCAGGAGGTTGTCTGGAGTAAGATTTTCTGTGCTTGTGCTAGCCAACTTAATGTTGGCGCTCGCAAGCAAGGAAAACACTCCACTCTGCTCCGCTGAGATTTTTCGAGCTATGCGCTCCCCTCCGGAGCGCAGAATGGGAAAAACTCTGTAAACTCTGCAAGCGGAGTGGAATTTCATGCCCTGGCCTACTCTAGGGCTGCGCCAAGCACTCAGTTCTCCTCCCCCTCAGGCACTGTCATGCTCACGGATCCTGATCACTGTCATCCAATTGAATCAAATACTGCTGTGCTACATTCTGAATTTGGTAGGAATTTCTATTCATCTGCTGATTTTGATTCACATTATATCTTTGTAACTGAACATTCTGATGTAGCTTGGGGCATTTGCATTTTCTGTGATACATTTGAATTCTGCTTTCTCTGTCCATGCCTTGTTGAGTCTGTCCCATGTCATTCTCTTGAGATTGTGAGTATTCCACATTCTGCATCTGATTCCCTAAATGATTCAAAACAGACTTATGCTTGTGTCTCCAATGTAAACATTTTCTGCATGTATGACATGGATTTGTCTTTTTCAAAAGTGACACATCAGCGTTGGTTCTAGGGTCTACAGGATTACCACAACCTCTACCTTGGGACAGAAAGTTCCGTGGTTGAAATCCATTAACACCCTGCATCATCGGAACTTGATTATAACATCACTGTACCTCCTCTGTGTTATCAAAGCCCCTTTGATTTTGACCCTTCTGTATTAATTTTATCTGAAAAATCATTAACTTTTTAAGTTTCTTGAGTGTCATCTCAATCTCATCTCCACAATATTTTGCAAAATTCTAAATGTCATCCACTGACTCACCTTGCCAACAAAATATTTGCTGTTGAGTCATGCAAGAAATATCAGGTTTCAAGCCCATACCAAACCTGCAAACAAAATGTCCCACTTCTTTCTCAGCAATAGAGTCTAAATCCACTATACTGTTTTAAAATCTGTACCAATGTCTTGTAAAAGCCACTTACTGACACTTTCAGTTCTTGAGTTTTCCTGTCAATCTGCAACCAATCAATTTCTTTCAGGGAGATTTTAGTCTTCAAGCAAGTTATTACCTGTAGGTATTTCCTCATTACATCTGGGAAGGGTGCACCTGTTCTAAAATACTTTTCTGCTTCTGCTTCTGGGCAATCCACAGTAATTGTACAGTTGGCACACAAATCTGCTGATACCACAGTCTCAAACAGAGTATTCAAATTAGTCCACAAAACCTTCAAAATGTTCACAAATTGTTCAACTTCTCTGCACCATTCCAGAGGCTCTTCTCTCAATTTAGGGAAATCACTTGTAAATGACAAAATATCTTGTCTTGTCCATGGTATACGAATATGCTTTCCTGTTTTCAGTTTCTATTTTTTGCAAATTCTGGTGGGCTTTTTTCAGTGTTTTCAATACCTTAAAAAAAGAGTGGTTATGAGTGGTTACACATTTTTGTGCCATTCAAAACAAAAGAAACAGTGTTTTCTGGTGTTTATGGAATGTTTTGCTTGTAAGTATTGCTTGCTTTCTGCACTTATAGTGATGTGTGTAGACAGCGTGTATACAGGGTATATGAGGTCCAAATACATTTTTACAAATCAAACTTATTGTAGTACACCATGCAATACTTCTTTAGTGAATCTCTGGTCATGCGCGCTCGCTTGTACCTTCCTATGTAAATGTTTATCTGTGAAAAGGCCCTCTCAACATTGGCACTTGAGATGGACAGCACCAAAACACCCAGTACACAATTTGCTAACTCTGGTCAATTACATTACTTTCCATCCCAGTACTGGTGCACCGGAGGATTGTGAATCTCTAAGATTTTTCTGCAACATATGCATTGAATTGGGCGCATATGCCCTCAATTATTGAAGCAGTTAAAAAAGGAAGCAGTACTTTGCAAAGTCTGAAGAAATTTCAGAAGTTGTGCAGAGAACCGCAGTGAGGATTCATTAACTTCAAATGCCATGGTTGGGGAAGGAACCTTTCTATACATCATCGCGAATCATTTCCCATAGACTGTAAAATAAAATTTCCTCAATTGCTCCTCAACATTTCTTTGCTTACCAAGAATTCTAACATGCAGCATGTTGCAGTGCCAAAGTCACTAAAAGTGTTGCCCAGCCTACTCTCAAGGAGATGGTTCAGATCTACACCAATTACGCTGAACACTTAGTAGACAAGGGTGTCTTCAGACTCTAGTATTTTGATTATGTGCACTACATCAGTCATGAATTCCTGTAAAAGCAGTAGAATGTATTTTTTTCACATCACTATCAATTAGTGACCAAAGATCATCACATTTCTTGCCTTTGGCAAAAATACTAATAAAAAAAATCTGTAAATGGCCGCCACCTGGATAATATAGCATTCACAGCCTCTAGGACTGAGTAGCACCGGCTAAATGACAGTTAGGATGACATTTCCTTTGATGCCACACAAAGCACAAAATGAGAAATATTTGCATTTTAGTTTCTGGGCATACCGAAACAGTGCATCAGAATGGACTACGAAGTCAATGTCATTCTTCATTAATTCTGAAGATTGTAAAGATGCTTTCAGCATACCATCTAGCAAGTGACAAGGATCTCTTACAGGGAAGGACTTCAGCTCAGGCATCACTTTTGACAGGTCATCATACAACTTTTTCATATACGTAGCTGAATTACTGCAAATACAAACAATATCACTCCAATCTTAATTGAACTTGGTAGAAATGTTTTTGCAGCAGCATTCCAAGTGACGCTGTGTTCCATGTTTACCAAACATCTGGTGTCATGTTTTCACCACTATCTCAGATGCTTGGTGTAAATACTCTTTTCACATATAGAGGGAACTGCTCTAGACTGGATCGCGTCCTACCGTCGAAACAGAACTAATGTCATCCACACCCCACCTTTCTCGTCCAAACCGTACTCCACAAAAGCAGGGGTCCCTCAAGGTTCTATCATCTCGCCCATGCTTTTCAACATCTACATGAAGTCTTTACCAGTACTGATCAATGAATTTCACCTCACGTGCTACAACTATGCAGATGACATGCAAATACTCCTTCAACTGGAATGCCCCAAAGACATTGGAAAATCGCCAATTTTGAGCTGTCTCAGAGCCGTGGATCAGTGGATGACTTGGAGCCATCTCAAATTGAATGCTTCAAAAACTGAAATACTCACGTGTGGCGATTGGAAAAATTACAACCCGCTTGCCGCATGGCCTGATGAACTGGGATCACTGCCTAAAGTATCGAAGGAAGTAAGAAACCTCGGAATGACCATGGACCCCAAGCTGTCGATGAATGTCCAAGTGGATAAACTAGCAAGATCAAGCTTTGCTACTATAAAAACGCTGCGACTAATTTTCCCTCATTTAGGATTTCCACACAAGGTCCAAGCTACCAGCTCCCTTGTTCTATCCAAACTCGATTACGCAAATAGCCTCTACCACGGATCACCTTTAACGACCATGAAAAGACTACAACGGATTCAGAACTCGGCTGCCAGACTACTCTTGCATATCAAACCACGAGACCACATCTTCCCTGCCTTGAAACCCCTGCATTGGTTACCGGTTGCCAGAAGATCCACGTTCAAGCTGCTTTGTATTACCCACAAAGCAATACATGGAATAGGACCACTCTTCATCAGGAATAAAAGCACCAAACACATTCAACAAAGGAACCTCCGCTCTAAAGGAGCATCTCGCCTCAAAATTCCACCATACAAGAAAAAAAACATGGGTGGCACATCCTTCTCTGTTCAAGCAGCCAAACTATGGAATTCTTTACCCCCCAACATAAGATCCACCGACAACCACCTTATCTTCAGAAAACTACTCAAGATCTGTCTCTTCCCCATATAAACACCATACGGAAACAGAAATTTACAGCATATCCCTCTGTATATAAGCATTTGTTTTCACTATAGATATGTACCTATCTTTGTGTATTACGTTATAAAACATGTAAAATAATTATGTTGTTAAGAGAAAATAATAATAATAATAATAATAATAATAATATTCATCAATAAATAAAAATCATCTTTGGTCTACATGTACTTACTTCCATTGTGCATCTATGTACCTTCCATGTACTTGGATCTGTGTGTCTGTTACTTTTCTCCTGAAAAAGCATATCCAATGCACTACCCTATTTCTCATCCTGTGCCTCTATCAATATATTTAATCTAAATATACTTACCTCCTTATGTATCTATATAATTTCAATGTACTTATGGATCTATATATTTATCACTTTCTTCTTATTTAGCATTTCCAATGCACTAGCCTATTTCTCAGTCTATACTTCGCTCAATATATCTTCTAGCCCAACCTTCTGACTCATCTCAAACTTCATTCTACTACTCCTTCTAATGCACTACCCTATCCCTCATCCTATACATCTATCAATACATCCTCTACATCAACTCTCTCATTTATCCCAAACCCCATACCACTAATATGATCGCCAAAATAACTCTTTCTAGACTCTCTCCTGCTCTACCCCTCCTTGCATCATCTGACACCTCCTTTTACTACACCGATCCCCTAAAACAAACCTTTCTAAACTCTCCCCTCTGACTCCTTCCCTCCAAAACTCCTTTTTACTCATCCAAAAGCCTCTTCCTACTGCTAAGACCTAAAAAAAGAAAAATAAATAAATAAAAATCCTTCACTCTTTTATCCCTCCACTATCCTTTTCAATCAAAATTAACAGACTAACATGTTCACTTCTCAAATTCCATATTCCATATTCAACTATACTAATATACTGCCCAAATAACTGAATAACATATCTACTACTCAAATTACTTCATATTTATTCTATACTAATTTTCAACAGTAATCCTTTATGGGTTCCGGAGTGGCGTGCTACTCGTCAGAAAAGCGCTTCAACACCCATCAGGGGTAACAAGTGCTATATGAATGCAAATCTTTCTTCCCCTTTTATCCATCCGCTATCCTTCTCACTCCAAGTAAAAGACTAATATCCACCACTGAAATTACCTCATATTTCACCATAATAATTCACCACTAATCCTTTATAGGCTTCCTGAATAGCATGCGTCAACAAGCGAGCGATAAATAAATACAAACCTTTGTCCTCCTCTATCCTTCTCCTATCATTCCAAATCCAAATCACTGACTAACCATTCCACCACTTAAAATGTACTTGCATGTTTCCCTATACTAATTCAACACTAATCCTCTATGGGTCCCGGACTAGCGTGCTACCCGCCGAAAAAGCACTTCAACGCCTCGTCAGGGGTGGTAAGCGCTATATAAATGCAATTACAATACAATACCGTACAATAATGACTCACTAGAAAATGGGGCCGATGTATCAAAGGATTTCACCCATTCTCTGTTTGTAGGTCAATGTGATGGTATATATTGGGAAAGATTCTTATGAAACCAACCATTTTACCTATCAGTGAAATCCAATGTAACCAAAATATCGAATATAATTTCGAAATTTCCTGATACTCTACAGTTTATAAATTAACTAAATAAGACCTAAAACATGCTTCTAAACACTGCAGTGGAGATTTACAAGCCCCTTGCGCCACTTTTGCGTCACTTTTAACATGGGAAATGTGACGCAAAAGTGATGCAAGGGGCTTGTTGATCTGCTCCCGCATCTTTAGACCACAGACCACAAAACTGAAAAAAGCAGATGGAAGAAGGAACAATATTTTAGTGACAGCCCTAATCAACAAAACTCAAGCAGAATCATGTTAGACAAGTCTTTCTCGCTGCTCCCTTGTATAACAAAGTTACATTGTATTGGCCCCTTCAGGAAGAAATAAAAAGGAATCTTTCACTCAACTTCAATTTCTTTCAATGACACTTAGGTTGTGGTTGTGAAGGTTTTTTTCAGTGTTTATATGTTTACACTGGTGATGGCCATTTTTCCTTTTGGTGGGATTTTATCAGTTATTATAGGTTTAAACCTAAAACCAGACAGCCTATATATGAACATAAGCTCCTCCAGTTACTTCTCTCATAAGGAGAATTTGCACTTCCCTTATTGCCATCAAAAACATCAGGTGGTGACTGTTCTTGAACTCGCTTTGTTTCTCTCTGTTTTGGTTATCTACCTTCCCATTTTTCTCTTTCTTCCCATTTCCTCCTTCATGCTATTAGCTTTTTTATCTTCAATTTCTTTCCTAGGGCTCTCATGTTCACAATATCTTTGTCAGTGAAATCTACCCTGTAAGATTTTTGCAAAATCATCTATACCTTATTTCTGAGCCACGTCTACTAACCTTTCATGTGTCAAGAAGCGTGGCTCAACGGTTAGAAGAGGCAGACCATGAAGCAGAGGTCAGACCCGGGACCAGGGTTCAATTCCTGACGCGGCAGGGTCTTGAGCCCAAAATGTCCACGGACTTGATAATTCTCGCTTCGGTGCCTGCTCGAATCACGGGTTCACACTCTGCAACTCCGGGCTATGCTTGCTTAATGTCCACTATGGCTCCCCGCGGCGGGATGCCTGGCTTTCACCTTGGGGGTACCCAGTTATCTCACAGGGAAAAACCAGGACAGATTCCCAAAGCAAGCGCTTAGAAACCGTTGGTGATAATGCGCTATATAAATTACAAATTACAATTTGCTTGTCGTTTAATGTCTTTACAGAGAAACAATAGTTCCTCTTCCTGGTAGACATCTAACCTTGAGGGGCTAAGCATCCCCTCAATCATTTCTTCTAATTCGACCTCTGATCGTCTCACATCCATGAGCTGTCTATGTCCCTAAACTGAATGTTGAGCTTTATTTGAACCTGCAACCAAATCTGAAGTGGGCACTGAACTAGAAATCGAAGCCTTCAGTTCAACTGAATTCATAGCTGAAACTGGAACTGAAGCTGGCACTATGGCTGAATTCTGGTTATTTGAAGTACTATTGGACAGATGTATCAATATTGGATTTTGCGATTCCATAATAGCGAATTATACTGACTCGCTGTCATGGAATCGTAAAATGCAATGTATGTGGGTTTCGCAATAATAACTGCGATTCCTACATATTCCTTATTTGTGACTCGCAAATAAGGAATGGCTTCCCATTCATTCCTATGGGCCTAGAGGCCCACAGGAATGAATGGGAATTGCATGCGCAATTTGCGAGTACCCAATAGGTACTCGCAAATTGCGCATGCAATTTCAAGGGTGCAAGGGTGCCAAATGGGCACTCTGTTGCACCCCTGGAATATGCATGCGTGCATATGTGGCACACATACATGCCCTAAGGGCATGTATGTACGCCACATGGCAACTTGAAAAGTGCAAAAAAGGGCATTGTTCCTGGCATTCGCATATAACCACCAACTTGAAGTTGGTGGTAAATTGAAAATCCTTAAAGGCAGGTTGCAAACTTTTTGGCTTCCTGCATTTCATTTAAGGAATTGCAAATTGCGATTCCTAAAATGCATTCACAAAAAAGAGAATCACAATTTTTGCGACTCCCTATTTTGCGAATGCCTTTTGGGATGCTACATCCCAAAAGGCTTTTTCCCGTTCGCAAACGGGAAACACACTTGATACATCTGGCCCAATATCCTTCTAGCCATTCTTCAAATTCTTGAGGAGTAAGCTCTGATTGCTCTATTGCACTACTTAAATGTAAGCTTCCATGAGTAAAATTTGAACTTGTTCCTGGTTGCACATTTGGTACAGATGTATCTGGGACTAAAATACCAATTGGCCCGAATACATCAGAAGCATGATAATTCATTTCAGGAGGTCCACTCAGATTGGGACAATAAAAAGGTGGAAACCTCTGCACTGTTCTCTGTGTTTCATCAAATTGTGTCTGATTTGGAACAACATTCGTAACTTCAGCATTAATATGAGTGTATGAATCAGTGATTTTGCTGTCAGATCTGAAGAACTTTCATGAACTGTATTTACTCCACTCGGTTCAGTCACATTGTGAACTCTTTTTATCTGTAACCCAGACTTGTAAAGGGAACAGGTCCAATAGTAAGGGGAACAGTCAAAGTGTCTGGAGTATCAGAATCAATCAAGTTCATAAGGGCTCATATTTCTGTTCACCCACTTACAGGAGGAATAAGCATTGATTCCCTTGGTACTTTAGACATTGGAGCATTAGGTTCTTCAGGTATACCCATCTGTATCAGGTCGCTACTCGGTGTCTCATTGTAACGTGGTGGACAATTCATTATTAACTCATTCAAAAGTTCATCATCGACGTCACTCTCTTCTCCTTCTTTCCCTGAATCAGTTTTCTCTGCATCTAAATGCATCTTTTATCCATTTCTCTTGCCCATAGCACCTTCTTCAACCTCTAACACCCGATACACTTGTGTTCAATGTATTAAATCTGCCCTCCACATTTTCTGCTGAGCATCTCATCTAGCTTCTGCGTAATGATCCATAGTTCTGCTATTTCTTGCTTGGTATTTCTCTTTGTCTTTCTGATGAGCAATATGCTCTCAGATATTAACAACCTCAATAAGAGCGGCTCTAACAGAGTCTTTCATTTCATACACTTTTTTCTTTAAATTTTATAAAATCCCAAGATGAAATGTTCCATAACGAGCGAACTGTAATGCCTCATCTTTCTCCATTGTCTGCCATAACAATGCGTCCTGAAGAATCCTTAGGTGGTACTCCTACCTTTTTCTTAGCAGATATGGTCTAATCTTTCCTTGCTAATTTTCAAAATAACTTGAAAAGTTCAATTTTTATTCAGGTCTGTATTCTCAAATGATTTCCGTAAATCCAGGAAATGTTATTCTGCTACATTTCACCTGTTCTGCAATCTCAACCAATAACAGAGCGATTCTTATGATGTAGCTAACCAATCCCATCATGGCTTTACACCCACTGACCAATGCCTGCGTGGCTCATTGTGATGTCAAACTCACTCCTCGCAGCAGCTCACCCTCCTTCACAATATTCTTTGTGCGAGTTTTCTCTAAGGAAAATGACAATGTAATGCAAACAACAAATAAAATTGTCTGCTCCACTAAAGGATATTCATTCTCACAAGGTAACTAAACTTTTCTATACTCATATACTTCAAATGAAATCTTGGCCAGCTTGATTTCTCCTTTAACTGATTAAGTTTTTCCCAGTGCACCTGAAATCAGCCACACCAACCGTTTACCACTAACACACTTAAGGCCAGTTGTATGACCACTGATGTTTGTGACTCTTAAATTGCATTAAATTCCAAGTTGCTATTTTGCGAGTTGCAAACATCAATAAATAGATAATAAATCCGTACTTGTAAAGCGCAGACTACTCACCCTTAGGGGTCTCAAGGCACTGGGGGCTGTCGTGGAAATTAAGGGGTTGATTAGGATTGCGGTGAATCCGCATCCTCCGGGCCGGCGGTGGCCACCGCCGGCCCGGAGGATGTGGATTCACCGCTGCGGTACATGAAAAGACCCCCCCCGCCACATTAGGATGGTTGGGGGGTCATCGGCGGACGGGAAGACCGTCCGCCGCTTTTACGCCGCGGTCGCCTTCCGACCGTGGCGGAAAAGCTCTAATATGGTGGCGGTGTCTATCAGACACCGCCAGCCTATTAGGATGTGCTTCAGGACATGCCTTTCCGTGGCGGCAATGCTGCCACGGAAAGGCATACGGTCTTTTCTTTGGGGGCCCGTTGCGGGCCCCCAGGGTGAAGTGGGGGTGGGGGGTGCACATGGGGGGTACCTATAGTACCCCCCTTCATTTGCATGCACAAAGCGGCAGGCACCGCGCGGTGCCTGCCGCTTTGTGCATGTAAATGCAAAGCATGCATTTTTAACCTTGCGGCGGGTGCTGCTTCAAGCATCCTAATTGCACCGGAGGGACCGCCGCTGCCCCTGCGGACGGTCCCTCCACCTCGGGGGTGGCGGACGGACGCAGGTCCATCCGCCATCCTAATAGGCCTCTTAGTGAGCTATTCCCCAGAGTCACATGCTGAGCTGCCACCGGGGATCGAACCATGAACACTGTGCTCCGAAGTCAGCTGCCTTGGCCGCAGCGCCACACCTCTCCACTCAATGTACAACAGAGTCAGATACACTGTTTGCGATTCCCAATGGGGTCGCAAATTGCGTGCCTCATGAATATTAATGAGGCTGTCACAATTTGCGGCCCCATTGGGAATGGCTGGTACTCCAAGGGATGGTGGCCTGCTGGGGTCAGCAGACCACCATGTCTGGAACTGTTTTTTAAATAAAGCAGTTTTTTTAAATGCAGCCCATATTCCTTAAAAGGAAAATAGAATACATTTAAAAAAAAAAGAAATTAAATGTTTTTATTTCAATTTTTAAGTACAAGTAGTGGTCCCTGAGACCACTGCCTACTCTTAAAAAATGTTTGCGCACCCATTCACCAAGGGGAAGGGGTCCCTAGGGGACCCCTTCCCATTTGCAAATGGTTTACAACCCTCTCCAAGAGGGTGGTAAACTGCGAGTGTTTTACAACCGCAAATGCGGTCGCAAAATATTATTACATAGGGTTCAGAGTCGCTATTAGGAAGGGACGCCCTTGGAATGCCCCTTCCTAATAGCGAGTCGCTAACCCTATTTTGCGAGTCACTATTACATTACCGACTCACAAAATAGGGTTGGTACATTGTGCTACCGTTTTTTGAAGCCGCAAAAGGGCATAATGCCACTCTGCGACCGCAAAAAACGGTTGTACATCTAGCCCTCAGAGAAACCTTGTCAAGGTGCTGTCAGCGACGTATCACAACTCACACCACAAAACAGCAGACAACTTACACAGTGTCTTATACGCTGAGACAACCCAGAGGTAAATATCGCAAGATTTTAGGCAATGACGGACTCGTTTACAACTTCAACTTTGCACAAAGCGCCCCAATCATACATGGACTTTAGCCATTTCACTCTGCTCAACCACACACAGCCATTTAAAAAAACACAGGCTTAAGCAAAAGCAATAGCAATTCACATCTCTAATAATGCGCAGACTCCTTTGCTGCTACACGTTGACTTATTCAGAAGCAATATTCCATCAACACTCCATCAATACTTCTTTTTGCTGAAACTAAAATTGTGGACTCCTAGGACTTGGCCAAAGGACTATTTTTGGCACCTAAAATCTCACGTCTCCAGACAGAAACATAGCTCTTCTACCAAGAGTTGTTGCAGTGTAAGTGTGGTAAAATGTTATATCATTATGCCTTCTCTTTTCACTACTCTAACTGTACTGGGCCCTTTATGATTAGACAATCTGTTGCATTTTCCATCTACCTCAGAGGCAATGATCCTCTGATTAATCTTTCTTCATCGTTTAGGAGGGGTGGAGATTAAGGTGGCAAAACTCCCCGTTAGCTATTCAATGAGGACCCATAATTGACGGGTTAGTTACAAATTTCAGATCAGATTTAAGTATGCCACCCTCAGGACCATGCTATAGAAATAAAGAATCACCACAGGAAGACCCAACATCCTGAAGAAGTTAAGTCAAACTAGAATCCTACAGACCAAAATCTCTGCTACAACTACACAGAACAGAAGAATTAATACTTGATTTTCAGACAGAGCTCACTGATTCACTCTGGTATTGGATTAGTTTTGGCTATTATATAAAAAAATTAAATACATGGCAATAATAAATCTTATAAGAATGTCAGCTAACAATATCATAGCTTTCATTAAAGCGTCCTACATTTAAGCAAAGCTTCATCTGATGGTTATTATAAAAATCAGTTTACAGAATTACAGAGACCCACTACCATTAAGGCAGAAGGATAGTTTGTTGTCTAACAGCTCTAATTCTACGGGAACGGGGAAAGGGTTCAGGTTTAGAGTCCTTTAGCATAGAACAAATTAAATAAAGACATTTGGAACAAAATGGTTTCGTGGTTTGGCAAAGAATTGTATCAGTCCATCTGCTACTGACTGTAGCATCGGTATTGCATCAAAAAGTAAAAGATAGTTCAAAAATTGATCAGCATAGCATCCATGTCTTAAGTAGGAAAAATCAAAACGATGTTGTCCTTTCTTTGGGGTTTCTTCTTTTATAAAGCTACTAGCATTGTCCTGGGGCGTGGCATCACATCACCATCGAAAAACTAACAAATATCCATATTTGCATAGTGTCCCCTAGGACATTTGCACCAGTAGATGCTTTCCATGCTAATCATTGGAAACAAAAGATTTGAGAGTCCACACAGTCTATAGCGACAGCTGGACTCATGTTAGGCCACAAAGGCCTAACATCCGATGAAAAGAAATACAAAGTAACAATCTAGTGCAACAGCTGAACTCCTGTTCCCACAAAAATAATTCACTGTGAACATGAAGAAACATTTAGGAATGCTGAAAAAACTCTTGTACAAAATAGATAAAGCAACATTTCACTAGATGAGAAGAGGCCCATTGTATTAGGCCATGGGACAGATCAGCAGTAGTGAGAAAGCATTTTCGAATAAGCCTTTATATTGGCATTAGATTTATATGAAACTTCAAATCAATGGCAAATAAATGAAATAAAATCAGTTAAAATAATAATATGTAGAACTTTCACCAACATTATTACATGCAAATATGTAACGTTAGAAATACCCTATTCACCACACATTTTCTCAACATTCATATAAGTATATAATTTTCTAAATTCATACTACAAAAATCATTTATAAGGTTTCATAAACTATAGATTCTCCAGAATTATTATGCAAGGTTTCAGGGTCATACCTGGTTGCTACACGTTTTTGCACCAGCGTTTCTAAATAGTGCACTGTAGCAAAAGGCATTGAAAACACTAGGCCGTTTTATTAATAATGTAAGTTCATCAGTAAGTGCTAATAAACTAAATTTTCAGAAGAAATTCATTTATGCAACTAATCTTTTTGTAGTAGTATTATTCTGTGTGTAGGTTTTCTTCATCTTGTATTTAAAAGCATGCTTTTACGGTACTTCTATTACACTTGTCTCAGTCGCCTGTGTCACTGTGTTCAATGTGTGAAAAGTGTACTTTCAGCTTTTCGTGTAATTTGTAAATGTGTTGTGTAATTAGATTTTTAAAACCGCGCTCCATCACTAGTGTTTCTCTCTGTGTTTACTGTCCCATATTTTCTGTTGCCTTTAGTGCCACATTATAGTGTTGTCTTTAAAAAAATATCTACTTCTCCTCCATTTTTGGCAGTGCCAAGTAAACCACTGTTAGCATGGTCTAAGTGGCAAAATGCTTTTGAAGCCTACCTGAATGCTATCCATGGGGCAAATTCACCACCAAGAAGAAAAAAGCTTTGCTTATGCACAATTTGGGCCCAGAAGGCAGATCTACTCGAAAGACTTTGCCGTTGATGGACGTGAGAATTCTGTCACAGCAAGAAGATGCGGGAGAACCTGTGCAGGTGTTGGATGAGTATCCTAAACGAATTCAAGTAATTAATAAAGAGTTTCCCTCAGCAGGAATGTGATATTAGAGAGACATACATTTTTACAAAGAGGCCAACAACTCAGGAAATCAATTGATGAGTTTGTCTAGGCATTAAGGATATTGGCTGTCACTTTCAACTATTGAGGTATGCATCATGAGCTACTCTGAGATCAATTCATTGAGAGAATATGCAATAGAAAGATTCAAGAGTGATTGTTATCTACTGACAACCCTGATCGTGAATCTCCTATTACCATTGCCAAGGCAATGGAAAACTATGCGCTTATTTTAAAGCACTCTCTTCTCCTAAAGTGTTCGGTGCAATAAAAATGTTAAAAATACAGAATATTTTGTTCCTATTACACTGCAGGTAAACACCACTAATGTAACCGAATGAATTATAGGTCTGTAAAAAAAAATTTAAATGTTGGAGCAAGAGCCTTTGACCACCAAACAAGGTGGCATGCTTCATCATTAATGAAGGTGAATGATTTGTTATTAATGTGTAGATTGGTGAGGAAAATGAACTTAAAATTAACTGGGGACCCCTACCACACATATTTAATATTGTGGTGGTCCTTGTAGACCAGTAAAAACAATTTTAATTTGTTTTGTATGTTTATTAAAGGGGTGGGATATGTTAGGTTTGGATTTTCTTGGTGATGCATTGCATTCCATGCAATGTGACGTGTGTTGCGTTCCATGGAAGGCGATTGTTTGACCAACTGCTTTCAGTGAGGGTGCCAGCAGTTGTGTGCTCCTTCTTTCAATTAAATAACTGATTTTCTTTCTACTTACTGTAGAGTGTCACCCAGCTTCTACAATACAAAGTTTCCACTTTGTGTGTTTGGCTCGAGTAGCCTGATTTCCATTTGTTGCACAGACATTAAAAAAAGAGAGAGATGTAGAGTGCTAACTGGCCCCCTTGGTCTTCTCTTGTGCCTTCCCCGTCCACAATCACCACTTCACGCTCCGCCACTGCTGTAGTCTTCCCGCCAAAAGTACCGCGCACTTTACCACTGACTCCATTTACATTGCAAGCTTCCCTCCTTGTGCCTGAAAGCCTGACAACATGAGTGACCTGTAGAAACAGAGGTAGAATATGCAGGTTCCAAAATGAGGATTTATTCAAGAATTAAGACAGCTTAACAACCACTAGTAAGAGTAAGCATAAGTGCAACCATCTCACCAGAACTCCCTCTTCCAGCTCCCCAAGAACAGAATTCTACTTACATTCTACTATGACCCACAACAGTTCTAAATGTGACAAAAATAAGAATACTACACATCTCCCCACTTAAAAAAATAATAATAAAGAAATCAAATAAACTAAAAGCAAACAAAATCTTTAAATTTAACGGGAGAATGTTTAACACGTGAACTTCTTCTATGTTCAACAATCGAGGAATGATCTGAAAAAGCTTCAATTATATCTTCAGATACATCATTGTTGGTACCATTCCTTTCAGGCAAAATTCTATTTTCAACATTCTCAAACATATTATTAGATTGGAAATGTAAATTATCAAAAGCTTCATGAGAACCAGGAAACCCATCAATTCTTTCCAAAGAATCAACAGATGAAGATCTTTCCAGATCATTAAATTTGACTGACTGGTTTCTTGAACAAAAAGGTGCTGTTTCTTTAACAAGTGATTTACATACAGAAATGCGTCTGAAATTCTAAATCTTTCCACCTTCCATTCTAGCAGCTGTACTAAAAAAATTCTGCAATTCTCACAGGATCAGACAATTTTGGCAATTTTGTTAATCTGTCCTCCAAATCTTACTCGCACCCAATCACCCACTTTCAATTTGGACACATTACATCTTCTTTTATAATTATATTTTATCATCTTCTCTTGATACTTTTTTACACGTTCTCTGATTTCTCTAAAATCCAAATCAGTGTTAAAAGAATTCTTTTGTTTTAAACACCATGGCATGAGTTTAGAGCCAGGCTTTCGGCCCCATAACATTTCAAAAGGAAATAAGCCAGTTACAGAATTTGGAGACGTGCGATAAGTTAAAAATGTTGCTTGCAAAGCTTTCCTCCATTTCAAACCACTTTTTATGGCCTGCTGACAAGACTCTTTTACCCCTCTGTTGAAATGTTCCACTTGAGCATTTGCTTGAGGAAAATAATTCAAAACTCTTTTGTGCAAAATACCAAAACTATTAAGAAAAGACTCAAACTACTTGCTTATAAATGGTGGACCATTATCAGAAATACGTTCTTCCAGCAATCCTTCCCAACAAAAAACTTCATCAAGAAACTCAATAACTTTCTCAGCAGTTTAGTACAGAATTGGTCCAGCACACTTATACAGAAAATTACCAAATTATATACACATATCAATCATTTAAAGGCAGAATCAGTAATATTGTTGTAGTTCTTTCTTTATTAATTTTTCTTTTAAAAGTCTGTAGCCAAAGCCAACGCGTTTCGTCTTTCACGGACTTCTGCAGGGCGAATTAGCTCTGTATCGTGGAGTCCCATGCACCGGTTTCAATGTGTCCTCTATCAAGGACAAGTACGGTTCATAGAATCTCAGTGTGCGGGGTATTAGAGTCCTTCTTATAACTAGGTAGTGGTTTGCTTTCACGATGACAGAAAATCTCAAAAGTGATGATCCTTTCAGTGGGCAATTTAAATTCAGCTATCAACCGGCTCCATGGCGTGGCGTCCTCCGTAATGGCATAAGAAGGACTCTAACACCCCGCACACTGAGATTCTATGAACTGTATAAGTGTGCTGGACCAATTCTGTACTAAGTTTATATGTAAGGACAGTTTTCTGCCCTGGGAGATTTAGGGGACTTTGAATCTCCGGTCCGTGGCACCTTAAAACTATAAGATACAGAACCTAAGATAGGTGCAATCGTGTATAACTCCATTCCCCTGAAGCGCTTCTCTAAACTTTCTCAGCAGTAACCTTTTCAACAATTTTTAATTCTGGCCACTTCGAAAAATAATCGATCAGGACTAAAGCATTCATGTCATTGCCTGATTGATAATTAAATGGACCAATGATATCGATGCCTAACTTTCTCCATGGACCATAAGCATATTCAATGGGGGTAACATCAACAGTAAGTGGTTTCACAGATGTATCGCTTTGAGGACACGGAGAACAATCCCTAACCCATCTGTCAACCATACAGTCTTTGCTGGACCACCAATAAAATTCTCTGATACTCCTCTTGGTCGTAGACATTCCCATGTGGCCTTCATGAGCTAATTTACAAATAAACTCCCTAAGATTCTTTGGAGGCACTACTTTGTCAGCCCTTACAACCATTCCTTGAGCGAACATGAGCTCATCCTTAATTTTAAAAAATGAAGTTAACTCACCACTTAATTTTCTTTCTTCAGGCCAACCTTTACTTAGAAAAACTTGAACTTCTTTCAAGACATCATCTTGTTCCATAGCCTCCTTCTACTTAGTTTCAGCGATCAAATTGGAATGTTCTTCCCCTAAATTCTTGTTGATGTCATCCATAGTATAAGCTACATCACAATCTTCACTATGTACAGGGTCAGAAGAATTACTAATAGTCAAACGTGACATACAGTCAGCATGGACATTAAAACGACCTGGAACATATTCAACCTCACAACGAAATTCCTGCAATTTAGCAGCCAGTCTTGCTAATCGAACAGTTCGCATTCTACCTCCTCCAGCTGATAACACACTAATCAAAGGCTTATGATCAGTCCATAAAGGAAATGTAGTACCCCACGAAAACTGACAAAAATGCTGAGCGGCCCAAGTACATGCTTATAATTCTTTCTCAATAGTTAAGTACTTGAATTCTGAATCACGAAGCGTTCTTGAAGCATATAATACAACATATTCACCTCCTTTGTCTTTCTGCAGCAAAACAGCTCCAAGACCCACATTACTAGCATCAACACAAACTATGCATTCTTTGCCAACAGACTAGGGTTTCAAATATGGAGCATCTACAATTTTTTTTAAGTGTATCAAATGACTCTTGTTGATCTTTGCCTCATGCATATTTTGTATTTTTTTTCAATAACAACCCTAATGGATGGACAATGGTAGAGTACTTTTGTACAAATTTTCCATAAAATTCTGTAAGACCCAAAAATGACAACAATTGTTCCTTTGAAGTAGGGGTAGGAGCATTAGTAATACTTTGTACGTGGTTGAGTTTGGGTTTAATTCCATCACTAGAGATTTTGTGACCTAGATATTCAATCTAATTTTATCTGAATTTACATTTTGAAAACTTCAACATAAGATCTTTCTTTTGAATATTTCTCAATACAGAACCTAAGTTCTGGTCATGTTCCTCACAATTACTCCCAAAAATTAAAATGTCGTCTTGGAACGCAATAGCTCCCGTACAATTTTCCAGAATTTCTTTCATTAATTGTTGAAAACCAGAAGCTGCGCTGGCTAAGCCAAATGGCATGCGCAAAAACTGAAACATGCCTTCTGGAGTTACAAAACCAGTAAGTTTCTGGAATCATCATGCAAATCCACCTGATGATAAATTTTAATGAAAGGGGGGTAACCCAAAAGGTACGGACCTGGGTATGGTGCGTTAAGAATGAACAATGGTCCAAAACCTAGTACTTAATTCACTGATTTGATCAGTACATATTTAACCATTTAAATATTCATTGGCGTTCCACAGGATACGCTCCAAAACCATGAGTGAACTAAGTTACTCCAAAATAAACAATATCACTACAACACCAGTAACTAAACGAAGGAGAGGACAATGTAATAATTTATTGTCTCTTTCACATAGTTGAGAATTTACAAAGTTTCCAACAATATTACAATAGCAAGGAGGTTGCCCAAGGGAGCGTGCACAATAGTGAGTGATTAAAGAAGTGTGCTGTGAATCAAGAAGAAAAAGAAAATCATAGAGAATAAACAAGGATTATATTCACAATTTTTAGTATTGAAATTACGGTGTTCCAAATTTGCCGTATGCATACAACCTGGCCCATAAAACAATTGATAACAACTAGTATCTATATCAATTAAATGCAAACAGTCATATTAATGCGTGCACATTTGTTCATAAGTAACAGAGATGGGTCCAAGGTAGAGTTAATATCGTCGACATTTCGACTCGACTTAAGGTCATCCGGTGAGTTAAACCTGGACCATGTGAGTCTTCATCAGGACAAACCATAAGGGACAACCAAGGGCGGAAGATAACCCTATGAAAAGTAAATGGGGTGAAATAATTACCCAGTTGTAGTGATATACCAACAGAGCATTAAAAACTAAGGGGATAGTCGCTTACCCAAAGATGTGAGGCTGTAATGCATATGCCTCAAGTTCAGTCAAACAAATTGACCTGTAAAACATAATGATGCAGAAAAGTCGACTACCAATAATAGTAGACCTGAAATATATATAACTATACAGTGTATCCTAATATTACCTTTTGAATATCAATCCTGCATCAAGGATTGCTGACATAAACGTCAATCAGCCATATGTGAGATTACTTCACTCCTTTCTCGACCCCGCCCACTGTGCGAGTTCTGGGAAAAAGGAAAGGCTTAATCAAAGGCTCGTATCATAAAGGAGCGCTACCGTTCAAGAGTAAAACGCCTCCGAAAGTGTTTACCTTTAAACTTGTAATGGTATTCAAAGGAGTTGTCCCATCATGAGCAGGAAACATGTCACTGATAGCCTCGTTTTCTTTTAGCTCCTGTCCCATCATGATCAGGAAACTGGCACAAGAGAAGAAGGGGGGGGTTGTACTAGTGTCAAAAAAATATTCGCTAAGGGCTCCCACCACCCAATTGTCATCAGAGGTCAGTGTCCCGTGAGACCGAGCATCTTACCGTTCTGATGCTGAACACGGCTGAAACCGGTATCCGCTATTCTTTTGCCTCGCCGAGTGCGTCAAAATGCCTATACCTAGAAGGCTCTTTTTGATTGGGCAATTTGGCGAGGAGGCATGGAGCTCAAAAAGGGACTACCTGCTCACACGTTGAGCCAGGTGATCGAAACCTTGAGCAGTCAAAACGCCAGGAGACGTAAAGCTAAAAAAGGGACTAGACGTTCACTCGTCAAAAGGCACTTAAATTAAATCACTAGTGCATTTTAAAAGAATTGGAAATATACTCCTTCGCAATCTAGGGTATAAGATCCAATATAAATTAAAAGATCATCATATGAACGTTATACATTTACTCAAAATAAGTTCAGATAACGATCGCCATATTGAATTGGGATCAGTACAAAATGTCTAAACATGGTTACACAAACAAAGCATTAATCTCATACATGACATTGGCGATATTGTAGGTATAAGATAATATAAAACATTGCACTATCTTTAGGAATTATAATTGTGACATAATACAAACTATTGCAATATCATTAAGATTACAGCAGTGTAATCAGCGTGTTTATACAATTAAACCACAATGGACTACCATTTCTCCCATGACCTCAAACTATATTCATGAGTATCCGCTTGTGGTTTTGCCAGGACCTACAGTCCTAATAATGCCACTTGTTTGTTAATTTCCTCTGATTCGTTTAAACTAGTATTCACTGTATCCAATGTGTGTATCCATTTGCACTCCCGTCTATTCAGAATGTCATGCAAGCTACCTCCTCGTGGATTGATCAAGACTTTTTCGATCACCCACCATTTTAGGCTGTTTTCTGAGTGCTCAAAACGCAAAAAGTGTTCCACCAGGGGAGCCCCCCTGGTACCACAGCGAATGCGACTCATGTGCTGTAAGATTCGGCACTTGACCTTCTGTATGGTTTCTCAGAAAACAGCCTAAAATGGTGGGTGATCGAAAAAGACTCGATCAATCCACGAGGAGGTGGCTTGCATGACATTCTGAATAGACGGGAGTGCAAATGGATGCACACATTGGATACAGTGAATACTGGTTTAAACGAATCAGAGGAAATTAACAAACAACTGGCATTATTAGGACTGTAGGTCCTGGCAAAACCACAAGCGGATACTCATGAATATAGTTTGAGGTCATGGGAGAACTGGTAGTCTATTGTGGTTTAATTGTATAAACACGCTGATTACACTGCTGTAATCTTAATGATATTGCAATAGTTTGTATTATGTCACAATTATAATTCCTAAAGATAGTGCAATGTTTTATATTATCTTATACCTACAATATCGCCAATGTCATGTATGAGATTAATGCTTTGATTGTGTAACCATGTTTAGACATTTTGTACTGATCCCAATTCAATATGGCGATCGTTATCTGAACTTATTTTGTGTAAATGTATAACGTTCATATGATGATCTTTTAATTTATATTGGATCTTATACCCTAGATTGCGAAGGAGTATATTTCCAATTCTTTAAAAATGCACTAGTGATTTAATTTAAGTGCCTTTTGACGAGTGAACGTCTAGTCCCTTTTTTAGCTTTACGTCTCCTGACGTTTTGACTGCTCAAGGTTTCGATCACCTTGCTCAACGTGTGAGCAGGTAGTCCCTTTTTGAGCTCCATGCCTCCTCGCCAAATCGCCCAATTTGAGCCTTCTAGATATAGGCATTTTGACCCACTCGGCGAGGCAAAAGAATAGCAGATACCGGTTTCAGCCGTGTTCAGCATCAGAACGGTAAGATGCTCGGTCTCACGGGACACTGACCTCTGATGACAATTGGGTGGTGGGAGCCCTTAGCGAATAATTTTTTGACACTAGTACAACCCCTTCTTCTCTTGTGCCAGTTTCCTGATCACGATGGGACAGGAGCTAAAATAAAACAAGGCTATCGGTGACATGTTTCCTGCTCATGATGGGACAACTCCTTTGAATACCATTACAAGTTTAAAGGTAAACACTTTCGGAGGCGTTTTACTCTTGATTGGTAGCGCTCCTTTATGATACGAGCCTTTGATTAAGCCTTTCCTTTTTCCCAGAACTCGCACAGTGGGCGGGGTCGAGAAAGGAGTGAAGTAATCTCACATACGGCTGATTGACGTTTATGTCAGCAATCCTTGATGCAGGATTGATATTCAAAAGGTAATATTAGGATACACTCTATAGTTATATATATTTCAGGTCTACTATTATTGGTAGTCGACTTTTCTGCATCATTATGTTTTACAGGTCAATTTGTTTGACTGAACTTGAGGCATATGCATTACAGCCTCACATCTTTGGGTAAGCGACTATCCCCTTAGTTTTTAATGCTCTGTTGGTATATCACTACAACTGGGTAATTATTTCACCCCATTTACTTTTCATAGGGTTATCTTCCGCCCTTGGTTGCCCCTTATGGTTTGTCCTGATGAAGACTCGCATGGTCCAGGTTTAACTCACCGGATGACCTTAAGTCGAGTCGAAACGTTGATGATATTAACTCTACCTTGGACCCATCTCTGTTACTTATGAACAAATGTGCACACATTAATATGACTGTTTGCATTTAATTGATATAGATACTAGTTGTTATCAATTGTTTTATGGGCCAGGTTGTATGCATACGGCAAATTTGGAAGACCGTAATTTAAATACTAAAAATTGTGAATATAATCCTTGTTTATTCTCTATGATTTTCTTTTTCTTCTTGATTCACAGCACACTTCTTTAATCACTCACTATTGTGCACGCTCCCTTGGGCAACCTCCTTGCTATTGTAATATTGTTGGAAACTTTGTAAATTCTCAACTATGTGAAAGAGACAATAAATTAATACATTGTCCTCTCCTTCGTTTAGTTACTGGTGTTGTAGTGATATTGTTTATTTTGGAGTAACTTAGTTCACTCATGGTTTTGGAGCGTATCCTGTGGAACGCCAATGAATATTTAAATGGTTAAATATGTACTGATCAAATCAGTGAATTAAGTACTAGGTTTTGGACCATTGTTCATTCTTAACCCACCTGATGATAGGCACTTGCCAAATCAATTGTGGAAAAAATAGTAGCATCAGACAAAGTAGAAATTAGTTCATGAATATTGGAAAGGGGATGTTTGTCAATCCACATTTCTTTGTTTAAACTGCGGAGATCCACACATAGACGGAGATCTCCAGTGCCCTTGAGTGATAAAACGATGGGAGAAATCCACTGGGACGATTCAATAGGCTCAATTATATGTTTCTGAACTAACTCATTTAACATCTCCTTACGTTTGATCCTATAAGCTAAAGGTACATTTCTGACTTTATGTCTTACGGGGATGGCTCTGTCATTGAGAATAATTTTGTGTCTGAAATTAGTGTATTTACCTAAAGTATTGTCGAAAACCTTGGGGTATGTATCTTTGATGCTATTAACATACGCCTCATTATTAGTATACACAACACTTACTGAAGGAGAAGCATTAGGATCTAGTTTTATACCAAATTCTTGTTGATGTGGCCAACCTAAATTGGATACACCCTTAGTAGCCATGTACTCTTTACCTTTAGTTCTTCTACCTTCACATTCAACATATGCCCCCCAAAAAACCTTCAAGATCAATTTTATGACCTGAATACCCCCAGGTTGAATGTCAGGAAGAAACCATTTTTTCATGCCCCAAAGACCATTAAACAACTTTTTCCCAATAATACTATACCACGAACACGAGTCTACATTAACTGGACAGGTTTCTCATCAATCATTGCAGGGCATGAGGGAAACTTCTTTTGTCTTTCACAGAAAGTATACAATTTAAGCCATGAAGGACTTCTTCTTCCTCATGAGAAATGTAATTAACTTTCTGGGTAGAACGACAAACATTATTAAAATGCCCCATTTTTTTACATTTCACACACACTTTATCCCACACAGGATACCCTTTATAATTACCAACATGGTTGGAGCTGCCACACCTATAGCACACAATTGTATTCCTTTTAAAATAAGATTTCTTATCAACACTTTTCTTATCAACATCTTTATTGATGAAACTTTTTTGATTGGTAGTAGTACTTGTTTGACCTTTAACTAAGGAAACTTCAAGCACTGTATTTTGTACCTTAATAGTTTGGTTTCTAATTTCAGCTACAAATTTTTCAGATTGTTCAATTCCTTTTGCAGTATTAATGACAGCACTAAGTGAGGATTCCGTGCCCAACCAAAGTCTTTCTTGAATTTTTTTACTTTTAGTTTTCATCATGAAACTCCAGTAAACACTCTCAACACTGGAGCATCAGTTAGCATGATGGACTCCAAATAGTATGAACTGTTACCACCACACCCGCCACTGGCCCCCAGTTGGGGGAACATCTAATAAACATATAGAGGAATGGTGCCTGTGCCACTCCAGGGAACAATTGACGCCAACATCACTAGTGATGGGCATCCTCGAAAGTGAAGTTCCATGACATATAGGGTGAGAAGGGGCCACTGCTGGGATTTCATACAGCTGCGGACCTCAAGCTGGTGTTCTATGTGAAGCAAGTGCACCATCTACACGCCTATGCCCTCCTAGCTGAGTTTTCACAACTCTTTCATGGCCTGGGGAAGCTAAAAGGAAAGCCAGTCAAGATACACGTTCATGACACTGGAGAGTTCCCTTCCATCTGTGGCCGCAGATGGAATGAGAGTTAAAGGCACTAGAGGAGCTTGAGGTCATCAAGCAGGTATCTGGTCCCACGCCCTGGGTATCGCCACTGGTTATGGCACCAAATCCCAAGCAGCCAGTCACAATATGCCTCTGCATTGACATGGGGCTCCCACACCAAGCAGTAAGGCAGGAGCATCACATAACACCAACAATGATTACATTATACAGAGAATAGTGCACCAGTAAGCACACCCTTCAGCAATTAGATTCACCCAAAGTACTGGATAGGTAAAATTGCTCTAGATCGCAAATTGCAAACATATATCAATTAAGTAATGATTTGCTCAAAAGAATTTTCTTTCACTGTTCTGAGCCACACTAAAATACACAGAGTCCACAATGTTCAGATTCTTCAATTTTGTGTTTTTTTTATTCTTGTTGTTGTTACATACAGCACGAAAGACTGCCACTGTGCCTTTCACACCACAGTTATCGATGCATGCGCACTCACAAATTCACTGTGGTTATCAACCACAAACCACTCCTTCCTCTGATGATATGATTAAATTATTTGTTGAGCGCACGTTCACCAGCGATTTCTTGGCGCTTAGGCAGAGGGGCGTTGAAAGAAGCGGCGGGAAGGTACTAGTTGTAGGCCTGAGAGAAAAGCCATGTTTTAAGTGATTTCCTAAACTGGGGCTAGGAGGGAATTTGACACAATCCTGGGGGGAGGGAGTTCCAAAAAAGTGGTGCCAGGGAAGAGAATCTCAGGCTGCCGTGTTTTTTCCATTTAAATAGGCAAGGAGTCAAAAGGTTCAAACTGGAAGAGAGTAGGTCACTGGGTGGAACGTAGCGCTGTATTCTGGAGGCGATAAAGACAGGTCCGTGGGAGGACAGGGCTCTGTGAATCAGGCAGCCTAGTTTGAAAAGGCTGCGCTGGGTCACTAGGAGCCAGTGTACACTCTTGAGCAGGGGTTTTGCGTGGCTAAACTTCAGCTGGCCATGGACAAGCCTGGCGGCTTGATTCTGAAGCATTTGAAGCCGGTGCGATTGATATGCAGGGATTCTGGCGTAAAGTGAGTTGCCGTAATCAATACACATATGAGAACAAAAATAGGGTTGGCTCGAAATCAGCAAGGCTGAGCCTGTACAACAATTAACAAAAGAAATGCCAATACTGATGATACTTATTCAATTTTTTATACTTGACATCCACACTAAGAAAACTAATTCAAAATGGGGTATTTGCTTATTATTTGCAACTTTATTCATCAAGATTCACAATTATTACAAAATGTTTTTAATTTTTTAAAAATAAGAGAAGCACATAAGAAATTTGGGACACATAATATCTTCATACATTCTATCTCATCAATCATATCACAGACAGCAAAACATTCGACCTATTCGTATCTCTAACATACATATCACATACTACCACTATAGTAAAAGTAAAAAGTGTACTGGATCTGCACAAATTATACAATCATTTGGTACAATTTAAAGAAAATACATTCCTATTTGTTAATGAATTTAGAATCATTCATTAGAGCTTAGTACAGTTAAAGGAAATGTACAAGGGGGGATGCGGGGTAAGTGGGTAAGGGGTTACAGCAGCGCATTGCCCGGCTTAAAAGTAGCATTCGCAGGGTCTAACATGCGCATGCGTGAGAGACTAGCGCTTCGCTACACGCCGACAGACTGCAGAGGGACGTTACGAGATCAAGCTCATGAGGTAAATTGCCCGTCTCCCTCCTTTCTCCAGCCTATTTAGTTAAAACCTTAGCTATGTGCCTAGGCTAATAATTTTGTGCAGCACGTTCGTAACAGGATGTATTTACTCCTTTTCAGCACACTTCTACGCTATGGGAAGTGCTGACGCCACCCTGTGTTAGTCAACGTGCCTGCGGTTCAAACCAGCGCCGGCCGTCCTCCCAGAGATTTAAAAGTACTCAGGCTGGAGATTCATTCCAAGGTAACTCACCAGCCCGTAGATATATTTTTGATTAAAATCAGGCTTGACTGCCCTTTAAGTCATGGTAGGATGGAAATATTGAATTTTGGGTTCATTCGACTTTTTAGCACGCGTCAATTGAACCCACTTGTGCTGACGCTGCCCCCGGCAAAACTATCGGAGACGAAGGAACCAACGAAGCGTCATTCGCCCCCACGTTCAAGTGACCTTCTCGGCGGCTACCTACAATCCTCAAGGTATCTGCCCCCTATTGAATTTTATCAAAGTAGGGTTTTAGCTAGTAGCCAAGTAAAACTTATAGTGTATGATAGACTAGATTTAGAGCAGGATGCTGTTTAAAAGGTAGTCTGAGTTCCCTGATGTCACGCCTCTTACAAGCACCCGGTTGCCCTCAACCTCGTTTGCTTCCTGCCAAAATAGATTGGTACAGAAAACTGAGAGAGGTTTCTTTTGGTTTTTTCAGGTAGTACACTAGAGAGAAGCCTTCAGTCTACGACCCCCGTAGACTCCACGACAAGACAATTGCGTAGTAAGTACACTCTGGCAACACTACCAGCCCCCTCGAGCAACACTAGAGGTTCACCCCTGTCTCTGAAAATCCTTTATAAAATCTTTAATAATGACTGTCCTTTTGGTGGATGCCTACTTATGTAGACTGCTCATGTACAATTTTAGCAAAATTGCTCATTCACTATTTTTATAAAGTAGTCACTGTCATGTTTTTCTTTTCTATATTTACAGTGTCTGAGGCCCTGATGAGAATCCCTGACGAGTAACAGTGGATTCGAAACGCGTAGGCCATTGTCTAACTGGTCTGCTTGTGGATTCGGGGAGCAGTAATATCCCCTTACCCCGCATCCCCCCTTGTACATTTCCTTTAACTGTACTAAGCTCTAATGAATGATTCTAAATTCATTAACAAATAGGAATGTATTTTCTTTAAATTGTACCAAATGATTGTATAATTTGTGCAGATCCAGTACACTTTTTACTTTTACTATAGTGGTAGTATGTGATATGTATGTTAGAGATACGAATAGGTCGAATGTTTTGCTGTCTGTGATATGATTGATGAGATAGAATGTATGAAGATATTATGTGTCCCAAATTTCTTATGTGCTTCTCTTATTTTTAAAAAATTAAAAACATTTTGTAATAATTGTGAATCTTGATGAATAAAGTTGCAAATAATAAGCAAATACCCCATTTTGAATTAGTTTTCTTAGTGTGGATGTCAAGTATAAAAAATTGAATAAGTATCATCAGTATTGGCATTTCTTTTGTTAATTGTAATCAATACACGGCATGACTAGGGCCAGGGTGACAAATGAGAGCCTCATATTATAGGAATCTGCTCATTTTCCTGATTCTTCATAGGTGGAAGAGGCAGACAGAGACCACCGAGTTGATTTGGGCCTTCATGGTAAGATCGCTGCTTATAGTGACATCTAGGCTCTTGACCGAGCTGACTGGGGAAGGCGGCATCCCAGGGAGTGGGGCCAGAAGTTAGCGGTCTACGGTTACCTGGGGACCCTGTAAGGACTAGCTCTGTCTTGTCTGGATTAAGCTTTAGCTGGTTTGGGTTCACCATGACGGTGGATTGGAAGTTCTCCATAGAGGAGGGTGAAGTGTCGATGTTGAAAATAAGCTGAAGATCATCAGCATAATTAAATGTGACTACTTCTCTCTTCTGGAGATCTAAAATCAGGGGGAGAATGTATAGATTAAACAGAATGGGGGAGAGGGAGGACCCCCGGGGGACCCCGCAGGTCACTCTTTTTTCTCCGAGGAGAAGCTGGAAAGATGAACTGCTTGATAGCAGTCATTGAGGAAGGAGGTGAGCCATCCCAACGGAGGGTCCCGTATGCCGGCGCTCTTGAACCGGTCGAGCAGCAAGTTGTGGTCGACGGTGTCGAAAGCCGCCGACAAATCCAGGAGCACCAGTGCCTGCGTGATGTTCTGGCCAGCCCCCTTTCTGAGTTCATCGTGGACGGCCAGGGCAATAGACTCGGTGGAGTGTTGGGGCCTAAAGCCAGCTTGGTGAGGGTCTAGGAAGTGGGAGTTTTCCACAAATGTGCTTAGGCAGGATGCAACAAAGGCCTCCAAGAATTTGCCCAGAAAGGGTAGCAACGATATTGGGCGGAAGTTGCTGAGTACCTGGGGGTCAGCAAAACACATAAGATGATGGACGGAATGTTGCACAATGGCAAAACATTCACCCCCAGTCACAGATCTGGGTTTAATCCATCGGTATTTTGCTCAACGAGCCACCCAAGTTCAGACATGGCCATATGCAAAATAGTCTTGACCCTGTGCCTCATGGGAACAGTCCAGCCCGAACTGCCAAGCCATGTCTTCCCTGGACCGGAATCAAGCATACTAGGACCGGTTTCTGGCTATCAGCCGTCTTCAGCCAGGATAGCTTAACTCCAGTGGCTTAGTGAGCACGGGACCCACGTCAGGGTATACCCTTCCCACATAGGGTGTACAGCAAAACACACAAGATGATGGACGGAATGTTGCACAATGGCAAAACATTCACCCCCAGTCACAGATCTGAGTTTAATCCATCATTATTTTGCTCACCAAGCCACCCCAGTTCAGACATGGCCATATGCAAATCAGTCTTTACCCTGTGCCTCACGGGAACAGTCCTGCCCGAACTGCCAAGCCATGTCTTTCCTGGACCAGAATCAAGCATCCTAGGACCGGATTCTGGCTATCAGCCATCTTCAGCCAGGATAGCTTGACTCCAGTGGCTTAGTGAGCACGGGACCCATGTCTGGGCATACCCTTCCCACATAGGGTGAACAGCAAAACACACAAGATGATGGACGGAATGTTGCACAATGGTAAAACATTCCCCCTAAGTCACAGATCTGGTTTTAATCCATCGTTATTTTGCCAAGCAGGGGCTGGGGGTCAGCACCTGCTTTTTTGAGGATAGGTGCGACTGCCGCTATCTTGAAGTGGTTGGGGACAATTCCCGTGGTGAGGGAGTTGTTGAGGAGCGATAGGGGGGGTTCGGGAATGTTGAGAAAGATCTTCTGTGCAATATGAGGGCGGCAACTGTCCCTCGGAGAGCCTGAGCAGACCTTTTTGAGGAGGGAAAAGAAGACCTCCTGAGTAATCAGAGGGAAGTGATCAAAGAGGCAAGGATTGCGATGAACGTAACCAGGAATAGAGGGTGAGGTGGCCTTGGGGATGCTAGTTTTGATGTTGGTAATTTTATCTTTAAAGTAGGAGTTGAGAGAATCCCAGAGAGATTGTGATGGGGAGGGTTTAACAGTGACACGGTCGAGTTTCACGAGTTCGTCCATGATGGAAAAGATGTCTTTGGCTTTGTTAGTGGATTCTAAAATCTTCGAGGAGAAATATTCAGATTTAGCTGTAAGAATTGCAGTTTTATCGTTTTTTAAGGCTGGAATAAAAATGGATTTTTTAATGGGACAGTAATCAAGTCTCCACTTGCGCTCGATTTGGCGCAAGGCAAGTTTCTTATCCTTGAGGTTCTTCCTCTGTTAGCCGGCACCATCCAGTTAGGCCCTCCACAAATCGAAATATCGTCTGTCCAACTGCAACCATATGTATTTGAGGTGATCTATCACCTAAGGCTAATAACCCGGCTGATTACCTGCCTCGGCACCCACCATCTCCAGTGATATGAAACCCCACAGCTGTTGAGGAAGAAACAGAGGACTTCATAGAGCTGATCTTGAGTGATGCATGCCCCAAGGGTTTGACACTTCAGGAAATTTGTGAAGCCACCAAGGGTAATAGAAGCCTTACACGGGCAAAAGAAGCACTGGCCAACAGACAATGGAGACATTTCTGGGATGGAGTTCGAAACCTGACACCTGATGAGAGAGAATCCTGACAGCAACTATAGAGTGTGAGAAGTGAACTCAGTGAAAGCTCGGCTGGTCTGCTGCTGAGATGACAGCTGATCTCGATGCCCAAAAGTCTCTGGGTTTGTGTGGTTGACCTGGCTCACCAGGAACATCAGGGAACCATGAAGACAAAGGCGAGTGTTTACAGTAAGTTATGGTTCCCAGGCATTGATGCGATGGTCGATGCAAAGGTATGCAACTATTATTCGTGTGCCAGCACGAGCGGCGGTACATTGCCTACACCAGCCCTGATGGAAGAGCTTTGCCTCTAGCCCTGGTCAAAGATCAGCATAATTTTCAGGAGATTCCCGGATGAGTAATCACTGTAGTAATGCTTAACTAGTATTCCAAGTTCCCGGTAGAAGAGGCAGTGTAGTGCACAGCATTTTCACACATCTAGCCCATCCTGGAGAAGACATTTGTGATGATGGGCCTTCCTGATGAGGTAAAGTCCAACATCGTACCACAGTTCCAGGGGTGAGATTTCCAAGAATACCAGGAGGCCCTGTTCATTCATCATCAGATCACCCCTAAATGGCCTCAAGCAAACAGGGAGGTGGGAAGGTTCATGGGAACCCTCAACTGTGCCTTGAGGATTGGTGTGGACATCGGAGAACATGCTGAGTGTTATCTGCAAATGTTTCTCAGAGTCTACAGGAAAACTACCCACAGCACGACTAATTGTGCACTCGCCAACTTGCTGTTTCAGAGGCCAATGAGGGAATGCATCCCGGTGATTAGACATAGCCTTTCACTGAAGTAGATGTAGAAGCCATGCAATTGTGTAGAAGAACCACCAATGGCAAAGCCAGCCAGCTGTGTCGTGCACAGAACCCGACTCTGCACCTTGGTGCTTCCATCAACATGAAGGACAGACATTCCAGATGGAAGTTTTTAACACTGTACAAAGCTGAAGTCTGGGTAGGGGTTAGGATTGAAGGGACTATGATCACTGTGCAGCAAGGAGAATGCATGTGACTAGAAACATATCCTGCTTCAAATAGGTGGTGGCTGTGATGAGTCGCTCTGAGAGAACAGCCAAAGAGAATATTGGTGATGAAAAAAATCATTTCATGGTGCCCCCTTCCTCACCAGAAGGAGTAGCTTCATGACTATCTGAAAGGGCTCATATAATGAACTCCCCTGTGATGCTCTCAAGCGAACAATAGCAAACACAACAGGACCTGACTGGGGATTCAGGCTATGACAGGTGGGAGAGGCAAGGGACTAGTAACATCCCCTGGAGCTGAAGTAAGATCTTCGGCTGCACCCTTTCCCTAGTCAAATACTTCAATCAATCAATCAATTCTTTCTTTATTCGGATATTAAACATAAATATCCATAAAAGCACAATTAAAAATTACAAATATATACAATCATGAAAACTGTTCATAAATATATATACACACCACGATTATATCACACAATATTCAGAATTGATTTGCGGGATCTAAAAACATTTTTTTTAAAAGGCAGAAACTAAGGCGACAGTTAAAACATTATCTAGTTTCTGTATGGCTAAAAAAGCTAGGCGACACTGATTAAATCCCATTATCCTTAATAGCAGCATAATCCATCTTTTCCTTTGGGCAATATAAAATGTGCAAAATAATAGAATGTGCATATCCGATTGTGTAGACAGTTCATCACAAGGACATTTGTTTAATTCCTTGGTCCAATCATTCATTTTTGGATGACTAAGAAATCTATATAAAATATTCAACCTAAAACGAATTAATAAAAACCTTTCAAAATCTTTCATGTGCAATTTCAGATATGGTTGGATTTCACATGTGATCAATACCAATTTATGCGGTATCACAGTGCTTTTCTTCATTTCTGCACAATACCTTTTGTCCTCCAAATGTAACATACATTGACGCTTTAATTCTTTTCTTGTTACATGTGACATATGGGTAGGATCATCAAAATAATCACTATGGCCGATCTCAATGAGAAAGGATTTTACATACACCAACCATCTTATTTTATTGCTTTTTTCAACAATCAAAGCATCTCTCAAGATTGCTCGGTTAAAAACTCACTCTGTGGTCCACACCCTATGCCATAATAAAACTGACTGAATTTTAATTATATCCTCTATATAGGGTTGACCTAGCTCCATATGACAATTGAATGTGGCCACGCTCTCGGGCACTGTTAGGAGGTGTCACATGAAAGAATTTTCTACTAGTTGTAGAGGTTTGACGTTGGCATAACCCCATATACCAGCGCCATATATTGCTATGGCTACACTAGTAGCTCTATATATTTTTAGGACTTCCACAATCGTTTTTTTGCCCAATTTTCTTGCAAAATTTTGTACGGCCATAATAGATTTAGCAAACAACAGTTTCCGTGTATTAATTGTTGCATTCCATTGACCGTTCTGATTGAACAAAATGCCCAGATAAGGAAAAGCTTGAGTGAATTCCAGGGGTTTAGAATTTATAGTCATGTTTTTTTATTCTTTAATGCCCCTGGTCCGCAGTTCATACAATACTTTTTTGAGGCATTTACCATCAGATCTAGATTAGCCATGTAGGTGGCAAAAGATGTATCATCTGCTGCATGGCTAACGGGGTTCGGCCATCAAAACCGCGTTGTCCACATATAATAGCCCGGGGATTGATCTTTTGCCTATTAAGGGCATAGCTCTGCATTCCCTAAGTAGTACCTCTTCCAGATCGTTAATATAGATAATGAATAGGAAAGGGGCTAATACGCACCCTTGCCGTACACCTCGAGTAATTTTAAACAGTGTTGTGCGTTCCCCATTCATACCATATCTTACTGTGGCCCGTGCTCCCCTATATAATTCTCTCAGGAAGTTAATTATGTTTATGTCCACATCAAGTTTCTGTAGAATCAGCCACAATTTATTATGAGCTACGCAGTCGAATGCAGACGACAAGTCGACAAATGTTAAATATATGCGTTTTTTCCTTGCACTTACATATTTATCTAAAAGGATGTATAGGTTAAGGCCCTACTCCATAGTCCCTAAATGTTTCTTGAAGCAATATTAAAGATCACTTAATATAGAGTGATCCTCAGCCCAGACCTGTAATCTGTTCAGGATTACCCTCCCATAAATCTTAATCGTAGAGTCAAGTAGGGATATCGGGCGATAGCACGCACAGCTCCCTCTGTCCCCCTTTTTAAATATAGGTATTATAGTTGCCTCATACCAAGAAGATAGTATTCCCTCCGTGCATAAAGCATTAAAAAGTTTAGTGAGGACTGGGCCCCATAGAGTCATATTGTGTTTGTATAGGTCGACAGGAACCCCGTCTGGGCCTGGAGCTTTTACCCCCGTACTGGCCTCAATACCAACAATTACCTCATTTAGTGTTATATTTAGATCTGTAGTATTACTTTTTGTAGTCGCCTCGTCGTTACTATCTATTAATTGGGATTCATCCAGGGAACCCGCGATACTATAGAGACGTTCATAATGTTTTACCCATTCTGGTCCTGTTATTGCTATCTCAATTCTAGCTTTGCATTGTTCCTCAAAAAGGGGTGCATAAACTGCCTTCCAAAAGGCTGCTACACCCCTACTCTGAGATGCCTCACACAAAGATTCCAATGCCTCCCTTTTTATGGTTTCCTTCCTTGCTTTTTGTGCATTTTTATATGCCTTGCGATGTTTCTTGTTTAAATTATAATCGCGCGGTAAATTCTTTAGGGCCTGCTTTAGATTAGTATGGGCTATTGTACAGAGTTTATCAAACCATCTGGGGTCCTGTGTTTTTCGGTTTTTATTATTAACCCATAAGCTGTTTTTTATCTCACAGTTTATGTTTTGGAAATGATCAATAACAACGGAATCCAGTCAATTTATATCGAGACATATATCAAAACTAGTTTTACATTGCTTAATAAGTTTTCCTAGGAAATCATCCGGGATTATTTTAGTCCATTTCAAAGCATAACAGTTTTGGCGCTGCAAGGCTATATTTTCTACTGCATCCCTGTTTAAATTGCCTTCATCATAGTTAAAATCAGAATTTAAAACTTCTAACGTTTGTGGGTAGTGATCGCTCAATGCTATTTCTAAGGTTTTAAAGTTGGTCACTTCATTACCATGTCTAGATGAAATCAAAATAAAATCGATTATAGACAGTGATCCTCTCCCACTAAATGTAGGGCAAAAATTCACCTCGGGTTGACATGCTTTATTAGCAAAGCACATTTACACAGCTAGTATGGTCAAAATGTGATAAGCAAGTTTCCCTTTCAAGGTTGGTACCACATGTCCCACGTTCTCCCATTCTACATAGTAGACAGTTAAGTCCCCACCCCAGACTGTAAAAACATCCTTCTTTTTCCAGTGCATCATGTGCATCATGTGTTTGAGGTGTGTAGTGAATTGTTTCAATACCCCCTCCCGAACCTCAGCTGATATATTATTATAGAAATTTACAATCAGTAGGCATTTCTTCTTATTGGTGTGAATGTGTACCATTTGGTAATATGTGTTGGTAATAGGGAATTCTATGTTATCGCATTTCAAACAGTTTGAGATGTAGGTACATAAACCTCCTTTCGCTCTTCCCGAAGCTGAATCTATAGCCGGTGTAAAAAATGTTTTATACCCGGAAAGATGATAAGCCTCCTTTGACCATGTCTCCTGCAGGTTAACTATATCATATTCATTTGCTAATTTCAACCAGGTTACATCTGTCTGCTTGGATTTTATGCCTGCAATATTCCAGAACATTATTGTCCAAATACCATTGGTTAACTTGTTCTTATTTTGGACAACACTTTCTTGAGCAGGGGATGGAGTGGCCAAATCTTCTGTTAATCTACTCTGGATATATATTCCATCCTGTAACCTAGGCTGCCCATCCGGGTTATCAGCCCCCTCCATGTTAAATAATGCAATAGTTTGGGAGAATTCTAATTTGTCTTCCAAATCAATTGTTGTTATAGGTGGGGAAGATACTACTCCACCATTTTTCTTAATCACTGATCCACTACACATGGGAGAAAAAAACAAAGTAGAGATTTCCTTGTACCGTCAATCTACTCCCTCAAGACCCTATTGTCCATAGAGGATATCAATCCCTCCCAATGAGTAAGACTACACTGAAGCGCCCCCACAAAACTGCCCCTTGGTACACGCAGGCTCTTAGGGACAAGAAACGTCTTTGTAGAAGGGCGGAAAGACGTTGGCGTTTAGATTACTCGGCAGACAATAAAACCCGCTACCGAGAATCTATCGGCGAGTACAAAGCTCAAATAAAAGCAGCCCAGGCCACCTATTTCTCCAATAGAATATTGCTGGCCAAGTCTAAACCTAAGGAGATTTTCCAGATAATCAAAAAGTTAACGAACCCCCCCCCCCCTGCACTGCAGGGTGAAAAACCCATCACTCATTGCAATAACGTTGCTGAGTTCTTCTATCAGAAAGTAAATACTATCTACTCGGCCTTCCCCCCAAAAAAGATTACCTCCTCAATCCAACCCAACATCCCCCCGGTTCACCCCCCTTTTTTACCTCAACCCACCCTCACCCATTTTCCCCTACTAGACCCCACAACCCTTGAATCACTAGCGCACAGTGTTAAATCCGGCTCACCGGACGATCCTGCTCCGCCGGACATTATATTGGCTGCCTCCCAGATCACCCTGCCCATTATTAGGGAGGTATTAAATGCATCCATTACCTCCAGCATTGTCCCGACCTTCTGGAAACAGGCCATGGTCAGGTCGTTACTGAAGAAACCCAACTTAGACCCGTCTGACTGGGGTAACTACCGGCCCATCTCCCTACTCCCATGGGTGAGCAAGGTCTTAGAAAAACATATCAATCAACAGCTAGTAAATTCCTGGAAAATCACCACCTACTAGACCCCACCCAGACGGGCTTCAGACCGAAACACGGGACTGAGACCGCTCTCCTCATGGTCACAGAGGAAGCCAGAAAAATCATGGATCAAGGAGGATCAGTGGCAGTGATCCTCCTTGACCTAAGCGCGGCGTTTGACACGGTTAGTCATGACACTCTACTGGACCGTCTGTCTTGCGCCGGGATTAAGGACAAAGCCTGGTCGTGGTTTAAATCCTTCTTGGAGGACAGATCCTTTAGAGTCTTTGAGGGTGAGTCCGTGTCCTCCAGCAGACCTCTAAAGTGCGGAGTTCCGCAGGGCTCCTCTCTGAGCCCCGCACTTTTCAACCTGTATATGAGGCCACTGGCTGATGTCGTCCGTCCTTTCGGGGTTAAGATCATCTCTTATGCGGACGACACGCAGCTGCTGGTCTCACTGGCGCAGGAGGCAAGCCGGCCTGCGCCAGGCGGGCTTAGAGAATGCCTAGAGGAGGTGAAGACCTGGATGTCCTCATCATCCCTCAAGTTGAACGGGGACAAAACAGAGCTGACGCTCCTAGGCCCTTCAGACCCTGGCCTCCCCCCCTCCCTGTGGCCTCCCTGTCTGGGTCCCCCTCCAGCTCCCAAAAACAAAATCAAGAGCCTAGGAGTGTGGTTGGACACATCCCTGTCTTTCAACATTCAGACCACAAAACTATCAGCCACCTGTTTTGGCATCATGAGGATGTTAAATAAAATCTTTCCCCTCCTTCCCATGGAAGCCAAACAGGTGGCTATACAAGGTCTTATACACTCACGCCTTGATTTTAACAACGTGCTCTATCTTGGCGCCCCAGAGTACACCCTGCGCAGACTGCAGATAGTGCAGAACTGCTCAGCGCGTTTACTGCTCAAGATCCCGCGTAGACAATCAGTGAGGGCCGGACTGGCTAGCCTCCATTGGCTACCGGTCCGTCAGAGAGTTTTTTTTAAGGCAATGTGCATCGCCCATCAGGCTTTCTGGGACACTGGCCCCAGCATTGCTCGCGACCTAGTCACTCACTACATTCCCAACAGAAGTCTGCGATCTAGCCAGACATTCCTAGCAGTGGCTCCGAGAATAAAAAGATCCAGATCAGGCGGCAGGACGTTCACCCACAATGCGTCCAGAACTTGGAATACCCTGCCACTGCATCTCAGAGCCAATCCCAACCTCTCTGTGTTTCGTAAACAACTAAAGACCTTCCTTTTTAACTCCCCCCTTTAAACCTTGGCCATCCACCTCCCCAGGTCTCTGGCAGGTTCTGGTTACTCTAGCGCTTGGACGCCTCCGGGCAGCAAATCGCGCTTTACAAGCACTAACATCATTTGACTCACTGGACTCAACTAGTTCTTCAACAGAGCCACTACCCCGCGCAGCAGATATATCTATCGTGGCAGAGGGGGAGCCTTCATCATTGACTATCAGGTTATTTTCCCCAATTTGTAACCTTGCTTGGTGTGGTGTACTAGAATTTTCTATTGCCCTCATGGATGAACATCTCTGATATAGTGGTTCCAGTGAGAGACTTCTGTCAGAGCAATTTCTTTTTCGAGAACGCTGGCTGCTCTTATAAAATTATCCAGCGTTCCCATGACACTACCCCCGACTCCCCCCTTTCTCCCAATGTCATTTCGAGTTGTCATTTGCTCGGGCCTGAACAGGTTGATATTTTATGCAGGAATGTCACAGTTATTGGTTACGGTTAGTTTGACGTTAGCAACGTGGCCCAGCTCAGCCCCGTACAGTCACGAACGGTCACAAACGGTCCCGCCCTTGTCCCGGGCTTAACCCGGGGCAACCCGCGCGCGATCCCTGACACAGGGGCTGACCTGTGATTTAAGGCGCCTCCGGGCGCGGAAATGGTGGTAGCGGCTTCCGCCGCGAAGGAGCCTGGGACCAGTAGTCCCCCTCCTCCTCTCAGTGGCCGCAGATATATGATGGGGACCAGGAGATACAGCGTCTGGGCAGAGAACAAGGTGGGTTTAAGGTGCAGGCCCCACAAGAGTCAAAAACAGCACCCGCTCAACCGGGGCTAACCTGTAATTTAAGGCGCCACCGGGCGCGGAAATGGTGGTAGCGGCTTCCGCCGCAAGGAGCCTGGAACCAGTAGTCCCCCTAGTCAAATATTTAAAGACATTTTGTGTCTGTTTCAAGTAGCCTGATTTCAATTTGTTACAACAACATTTAAAATAAGGGAGAGATGTAGAGTGCCACCCCGCCTCTACAATTCAAAGTTTCTACCATTACACACTGAGGGTTGGACCCAGTCCGAGGTAAAATATAAAGGTCAAACAGTTGCTCTGGGCCTTTGCCGAGACCTACACATGAGTGTTTGTGCATGTCTGTTTGGGGCTCCGGGGAGTGAGGCCCAGCCACGTGGCCTGGTGCGGACTGCCTCGCTTCAGTGACCTCGAAGTGTGGACATCCTTTCAGTGTGAAAGTGGGGAGCGGCTATAGGTAAGAGAGACTATTGAGGTACAAGGCCACAGGGTGAAGCAGAAGAAAGGCCCTGGTTGGTTGGTGAAATGAGTCATGAGCAGGCTCAGGTCAGAATGGTTGTGGTTTCCTGCTGGAGTACGAGGAGAAAGGCAAAGCTAGAACAGAGTTTGAGAAAAATCCGAGTAATAGAAGGGAAGTGCATCAAAAAGCGCGAAGTCAGAATAAATACTGTCAATAATGGATTTCTTTTAATGCAACTTTCTCCTCCTTGCACCGTTTCAAATGCCAATGGTTGACACAACAGACACTCTCTCAACATACCCTATATATATAGATATGTATTGTTGCACAAGTTTGGCTGATTGTCAGGACCAAGAAAATGTGTTTTCAGTTAGTTTCTGCAAGCCTTTTGTGTCTTTTTTGGTTTGGTTTTCAGGCACAATGAAGGAAAAGCCACACACAAGGAGAACACATTGAATGGCCTCAGAGCCAAGACATATTCTGAAGGTGGGCTACAGCAAAGGGATATTTTTAGCCATGAAATATGTGAACCACACAAGTATGTAAACTACACGCAGCTGACTTTGCTTTTCAAAGGAATTCCATGCTTAGTAGTAAAAAATATATCACCGACAGGACATTGGCAGTGTACAGCTTTGGTAGACTACCTCTCAGCAGAATAAACCTATGGAATGTGCTGGACTTGTAAGTCTTCAGATCCCATAGATTTTAAATGCTCCCAACATACATCTTAAGCTCCTTTAGGTTTACTTGCGGAACACTTTGTCCTTTGGAAGTGCTTAAAAAAAAAGCATACAGTGAAGGCTACTATGCCTCTATCCACATGTTTCACCCACATGTGTTGTTGGTTATAGGCAGGGGCCCTGGAACTATGTGATTCAGCAGCGATTTTTGCATAATTATATATTTTACGCATTTGCCCAAACAATCAATCATCTGCTGCATAATCTTCAGGTTTTCCACCCAAAAATTGTTTCTAGCTCAAATGGTTCAAAAATGACTAAAAATGCAGCAAAATGAATTGCATCACAGTAGAAGGCCTTTTTCAACGGTTGACGAGTTACATTTTTGTCACTTATTGCCATACTTGGGTGTTACACTGGTGCTAATGAGGTGCAACCAATGCCTTGACAAAGTTAACACATTTGAAAATCACAAAATAATGAAGTAATACCATCCCAAAATGTGCCACATTATGGCCCATCATTTGGCTTTTCTTGCTGAAGAATTTTCTCAACCCTGCCGTTCCACATAATTCCAGTGGGCATTGTTATAAGGCTGCACACTTCTTGAATTCGACTGATATTAAATTGGGCCAGTGCTGGAAGGTTGTGGGCATGTGCAGGATTCCCCTCCCCGCATGTCTTATAGGTCAGAGATACAGGGTGTAGTCGGCAAACGCAGCAGCATCTCACAGGCAATGTGTGGAGCTTGGGTTGAGGAGGCTCCTATCCTCCTCTTAGTGGTGGTGTGCTGCATTGTTAAGTGAAGGTGCTTATATTGGCAGATATTGTTTTCCTTCCGTTTGCAATTCCTTGAGTCAGTTTATCAGTTAATCTGCCAATGCATACATTTATGTTTCATTGTATTTTTTTTTTTTACTATTGGTTATTTGGCTCTGTATCCACATAAATGTATTTCAGGTATGAATGCTAATGTTTAGCAAAGGGATGGGGTTTGCCAAATGTGGTCTATATAAGACAAATAAAACATGCCAGTGATACTTTAATATTGCTGGTCTAAAAGTAAGTTTCTTTTGGAGCAGAGTTTATAATAATAATTTGGAGACATTAAACCTAAGGTTACCTAGCACCGTATGCATTTTCGTCTGACTCTGCCTTGACTGACTCTGCCCTCGTTAGTCCCACCGCTGCAGTGTCCCTATTTTAGGGTTCCCACAGTTAAGGTTTTCCTAATCCAGCACCGAATAAGACAATATAATAACTAACCTAGAAGATAGATAGACTTGCACCACATGGCAACGTACAAAGACAACTGTGAGGTTATCAGTCACACTTAGGGGGATATTTACAAGGAAGTGGCGGAGAAAGGCGTTAGCCTTCCGGGCTTAATGCCTCTCTGCACCACTTCTGAAATGCAGGGCTGCATCATATTTACAATGATATGGTGCAGCCTTGCGTTTCGTCCTGAAATGGCGCTACATTTAGCAGTGTAGCGCCAACGCAGGCACCCTTGCACCATAGTGCAAGGGTGTCTGCGTGCAGGGGAGGATTGCTTTTGTGTAGGAAGGTGTCCCTTCCTGCACATAAACAATCCTGAAATGCTATTTTGACACTTTAATAAGTGCTGCTTAATGCAGCATACATGAAGGTCACAAAAATATATATTTTTTAAAGATTCTTGCACAAGGCAGCCCACATGGAAAAAGCAAAAACGAGGAGAAATAATGCCTTTCTCCTCATTTCACCAACTTAATACCAGGTTTTTCCTGGTCTTAATTTTGGCGCTGCCTCCTATGTGCAGGACGCTTTGAAGACTAGGAACTATTTCTTAACTCGCTTTTCTGGAGGTCTGATTCACGAAGACTCTCCCCATCTTCCTCCCTATATACTTTTGGAATGGTTGTTTACACTCATGATTTGTAGGCTCTTTTATGTATCCTCCGTCATGGTGTTTTATTGTCTTTAAATGTACCCATTACATTTCTGTTTCACATTAAAACTGTGTATCTAAAAAATATATATACCCGTGTTTCTCTAACCGCTCTGCAGAATATTCATTTTATGAATAATTACATGGATGTTTAGATTTTTCAAACGTTCAGTCACCATTTAGGGCTCAACATATCAGTAACAAGTTCATATTAAATTTGACTAAGATTAGTGAATAAAATCCCTTATAGGCATCTCTACCTGACATTTGCTTATTTGCCCAAGCCTCCAAGGGTGTATTGGGTTTCCCACTGGTTTGTTACAGCCTCCTATGTAGGCCACCCTTGTACAAAGGGGGCAGCGTCAAAATCAACGGGTCTTGGGGTTGAAAGCCCACTGCAACACCCACTGCCCAACCCTTTCACGCTTAGTGGGCCTTATTTACAAGGCAGCGTTAAGCATTATGGTAACAAAGGCTAATCCCCTATCGCCACCACAACGTCGTTTGAAGTGACTTTGTGGTGGCGATAGGGGCTTGTACATATGCCCCTGAAAGAGAGGACCTGTTTCGGGCCCTTATATGGACTCTAATCCATAGTTATTGCAGCAGCTGCAATTGGAACTTTATAAAACATTCTAAGATCATTTTCACAATATTCGTAGGACTCTATGGTACAGTTTCGGAATATTCCTTGGCCTTTTAATAGTTGTTCCTAGGCATCCATGCTACATGTGTGGCATGTCTGAAGGAACCCCCACGATTACTTTAGAGCCAGGAAGGAACCTGGGCGTGGTTGCTGTGGACACTGAATTGCTGTGGTCCATTGCCATAAATGCACCACCAATGTTCCTTGCACACATCAGCTCCTAATCAGCCAGGTCCTATTTTAGCACAGTGGCTGGCAGAACAGGGAAGTGATTATGCACCATGCTAAGAAGATTCTTCACAATTGACAATGGTTTGGACAGGACAGGGGTAGAATCTTTCACGTCTGCTCAGCTGCCAAAACGTGCTTCTTGTCCACAGAGCATACTGCAGCTCAAAGAACAAGAGTGACTTTGAAAATAAGGGGCATATTTACTAGAAACTGGTGGAGCACGGTGTTACAGCAAAATTGGTAATGCCTCCCTGCTGCTGTTACTATGTGTGTTGCAGAATGCAACATACATGGAATGAGAAATATACGATGAGAAATGAAACATTTTTCCTCGTATTGCCTACTTGAGAACAGATATTACCTGGCAACATTTTTGGCATTGCCCCATCCTTGTAAATATGGAGCAGCATGAAAAAGCAATGGGTGTGGAGGCGGCAAACCCACAGTAACACCTATTGCGCGCCCCTGTTTCGTTAAAATTGTGTAGAGAGGTATGTAGGGAGTAGTACCATACGCGACAGAAACCTGAAACTGGAGACCATCTTGCTCCCATCATATTGGAGGGTCTCCAAAAACATCCATGGGAAATATGAGAGCTGGCATTAGTGGTAGTAGATGAAAAAACACAAGACCCACCACTAAATTTTAGAAAACATTAGTCATGCTGCCACCACCCAAGGTAGACAGGACCCTCATAATCACTGATGGAATACTAAAAGTACTCTGCATTTCCAACGGTAGAGCTTCTTTAGACTCTGAAAGAGTTGCACTGTAACTGGGTGTTCTAGCAAATCTACTAGTGAGAAGCTGATGAGAACCTTAAACATAGCAGAAGTAGATGCCTACAATTTCTGGGAGACTGTTGTACACCACCTCTCCTCAATTATAGTGCCTTCCATGGAAGAGTCACAAGGTGGCCTGCCATACTAGAGCCCACCAAAGATCGAGCATATGCAAAATCCAAAGAAGACAATCAATGTACAGTTACAAAATAAACAAGAAAAACAGATCACAGCATTCAGTGATATGATTCGGAGACTATGAAACCACAACAATGATTAAGACAAGATCACTCATCGTGATTGACCATAAGGGAACTATTATCGCTGTGAAATTCAGGCATGACTCAATTGGCCTATAATATAGCCTTAGAGCCTGGCGTAGTGGGCTCTGTCAGCCATTAAAGGTCTGCTCCAGCATTAAAAGCCAGCCGAGGTTGAGTGCCTTTAACAAGGGAGCAGGCCTTTAATGGGTGGAGAGTCTGCAACAGAGGGCTCCAATGCTATTTGAACATTCCAACCGTAGAGGGCAGAATGTTCCACTTTATAAAAACTAAAACCTGTAAAATGAAAAACACATTGGAACGTTGCTCTCCAGGCTTCCACCAGCCATTAGAAGCCCAGAGCACTCCATTGTCTTCAATGGAGCTCTCAACATTCCAATGCTCTAATATATCCTTATAGCCCGCCGTAGCAGGCTATACTGGCCATTAAAGGCCCGCTCCAGCATTAAAGGGCTGAGCCGAAGGCGAGGGCCTTCAACAAGGGAGCAGGACTTTAACAGCCAGTCCAGCCCTGCTACGTAAGGCTATAAGGCTATTAGAACATTCTGCCACTAGAGGGCAGAATGTTTTAACAAATAAAACAAAGGCCTTTCGGAGCCAGAGGGGGTTTAAATCCCCTCGGGCTGCAGGAGGCCTTTGTTCACAGCAACAGCTGTGAACAAAAACAATGTTGAATGTTGTCTGCAGGCTTTCACCGGCCCGTAGAAGCACGGAGCACTCCATTATATTCAATGGAGGGCTCCACATTCCAATATTCTAATATGCCTCGGTTCAGACAGTACAGTGGGCACATCTCAAGCTCTGCGGATTTTCCACAGGTTCAGAAAAGTGTTGCACCCGACCAAAAAGGAAAAGGCACTTGCGTAGCCCCATCAAGCGATATCAGCGTCATAGAATAATCTGGCAGAGATGATGCCTCCCTCATCAAGAAGAAGAAGAAGAATGTGAAGCCCAAGCACCCCATGAAAATACATACTTTGAAACTGCCAATCTTTGGGGGACATCAAACTGCTAACAACTATGACCTTAATCACGACCACCCACCAAGAAGAAGGACTCCATGTGATACTGCTGGGGCCAAAGATCAGGGAGGGTCTTTCACTCTGCAGTTCCTTTTCATTTTCTCTGATTTGGGGGAGCAATTATGATGACAAGGAGAACCTGAAAGTCAACGCTTTAAGTCCAAGAATCAGTGTCAAAGAGCACACATGCATGTACTGACGAGCAGCAGCATTGCCTGCATTACAGGGCTTTAAGTGTGCCGGGTCCTGCCATTGCTAAGCACTGGCAATTCTAAAAATCAGGTGCTGAGACGGGTCCCTCTAGGGCCCTCCATTTTTGCCCTCACCCTCGCGGCGAACAAAAAAAAAAATCTTAACTCTGCAGCAGTACCACCCTTTACTGCCTTTGATGTCGCAGCAAGGAGACTAGTTATATTTCTTTTGTCTCATCATTTCAGAATGGATACATTTTCAGTGCTATATGCAATGAAGCCATAGTTGTTGCCTATTTATCTTATGCAACTAACAACCATTGACAAAGCCAATAGTCGTAGCTTGTTGTAGGTGTAATGTTACTTTATATATCCAAGTGCAATGACAGAAGCAGCAAAATACCAGACAGTATGCTAAGCATAGATTTCTAGCTTGGGTGTTTTTAAGCCACCCCCTTAATTACATCGGCCACGGCCCTATGGAAAACCCCCAATTTTTTCATCCCATTTAAAGCCCTGCTGCATTATTTCTAGTCTCTCACGTGCCTTATGTGCTCCGTAGTGTCCAGACATTCGATTTAGTGCTTACATTACAACCGCAGATGTGACATACTCTAACAATTAAAAAAAAAAACGGTTTTGTAGAGGCTCGGAATATTGCCAAAATTATTTTTTTTCTTGTGCTAACGTTCATTATTTTTTGCTGCATTGTCTCTGTTCATGTGTCCCATACATGAAATAGTTTCGCTGCTGATATATGAAAGAATGAATTCCTCTAACCCGTTTGCTATAGTCTCCAAGTTCAAAGGGGAGCTATTTTCTCTACATCTTCCTCCGCTTTAGTTTTTCTACCTCAAGGCGACCGACCACACCTTCATTTTCAGACGTTTCGGTAAATGGAGTCGCATTATTCTTCCAATAAACCCCTTCTCGTGCTGGAGCGGCCGCGGGAGCCCAGAATAATTCCAGCGTGACCGCAAATGTGTTGAAAGGCTGAATGCAGCCTGCATGTCGGCAGCGCTTCAGCTTTCCAAACAACATTCTTTGCATAGATTAGAGGCTACTATACTAGGCAGCCAGGTCTAGCCAATTAAATAAGTAATTGAAATGTCTGAAAGCATTTTTCTTGGCAGAAAATGGCGATTCTGCTTCTCGTTTTGATGAACAAAATGGCGTTCGACATTTAATCCCTTGGCTGGGTTTACAGTGTGCTTTTCTTTGCACTGCCACTTATTTAGAAAGGCATGCGCTGGATTAAAATTGGCACACAGCATTAAAGAAATAGTTAAATTGAATATACTCTGAAAGCAATCCTGTTGAGTCTCAGGCAGAGGATAAGAATGTAAAACAACTCACACATCCTTCTCAAAGTAGGGATTATTTCTATATTGCCACATCCTTTTCAAATGCATGCAGACAGAATGCACAGCTGACCTTAAATGCTGTTGTTCATTTGTGATAAACTCTCTACTTTATAGAAATGGGATCATTATGGATTATAATCTAAGTATCATGCTTTGAACAAAAGATGTTTAGGTTTTTTTTCCACTTAAAGTTCTATGAGATTTTGGAATATTCCAGTCGAGTCATAATGCCATTCAGTTTAATTCAAGATTTCCACCCATCACCTTTTCCTATTTTCATTGCAACGGTATTTATGTGACAGGTATGGCCAGATGTAGGTCTCGTGCTCACTGTGCCCCTGGAACCAAGATGCATCTGACACAAGAGGCCAAATTATGCAGAAACAGATCTTGGATTGCTTTTGTTCCAGTCCAGAGAGGACCTGACTTCACAATTGTGGCTGGAGTATTCCTATTGGAGCCTCATCAAAGTTGATTTGCATTATGCTGGGTTTAAATTAAGGTAGCATTGTGGGCAACGAACAATGGACTAGAATATAGCCGGACTAATTAATTTCCAGTGGCTGAGAGTAATTAAACATTCCATCCATTGCAATTTTGCATTTTGGTTGTGATGCCCTGAGTGCGACAGGCTATCCCAGACTTCGGTCCTGTGCTCACTGTGTCACTTGATTCAACCTGCACCCAACACCCAACTCCAGAGGACTAGGCCAAAGCAGGTGTTCGGTTGCTTGTATTCTGGTTCAGGGAGGACCTTATGTGGCAATTCGGACTGGACTGTTCTTATTGGAGCAGGATCAAGGTTGATTTGCACATGCTTGGGCCTAATCTGAGGTGGCATGATGGGCAAAAAAACGATGGAGTGAGATGTGGCCCAAGTAATTACCATTGGATGATATTAATTTTAAGCTTTCCCTCCATATTGTTTTTGCACTTTTATTGCTACCACCTCAGTATGACAGGTATGCCCGAATGTGGGTCCCGTGCTCATGTGCCACTGGACCAAACTATCCAAATGAAAAAGGCCCACTTAGGCCAAAAGCGGTCTTGGGTTGCTTACATTCTGGTTCAGAGAGGACCTAGCTTAGCAGTTTGAGCTGGACTGGTCTTTTTGGACCAGGATCAAAGCTGATTGACATATGGCTTCGTCTAATCTAAGGTGGTATGGTGGGCAAAAACCGAAGGACTGAGATGCAACTCTCAGTAAGTGCCAGGGGCTGACATTAATTCAAGCATTCCATCCATCATGTTTTTGTATTTTCATTGTGAGGCCGTGGGGTGCTCACATTATTGTTGTGCACACTTGATGCTACAACTCAGGACTACTTTGAAATTTGGGTTGGATAATTTTGGGCAGAGTGCAATGTAATGCAGGACACATACAGGAGAAAAGGCCATTGGAGGTATTTTTTTATTTATTAGCATTTTCCTACAATACAAACTATTCCAATGGGTGACAGAGCACTGTTGAGAGATTAATGTCATGAAGTGAATGGAATTTAACCATTCCTGCGAAGATAATGTGGAGATTGATGCTATTGAACCCTATGAGGACATTTAGTTTGTTTTGGATTTTGTTGTTTCGGAGGTGGAAATGATTGCTGGAATGACACCTTCTATAAGAAGGTGAGTTGAGGAAAAGCAAGATGAATAATCTTCTCTATTTTGCTCAGAGTACACCTTTGGTAATAACACATATGATTCAAGTGCCAAGAGTCAAATCATTTTTTGTTAGGCTAATGTGAGGACATTTTCAGTGATCCCAGATAAGCACTGCAGATCACGGCTGGTACAGGGCTCTGAATACTTTGTGTAGTGTTTACCCTTAGTTTAATAAGCCTTCCTGTCATTCTATGAGCTTCAGGAAAATTTCAAAGAAATCTCAAACTGTGGTTTGAGGGAACTATTCACCCAGCATTGGCTTTTTTGTCCATAGCACTCCCCATTCTGGAACATGCATTACTGTTTTTGTGTAATGAATATCAGACAATCATCAAAAAAACAGGTAGCGAGGCACAAAAGTCGCACTCCCCTGTTTACCCAAAATTGTATATATGACAGAATTAGTAAAGTCCCAAGAAAATGGTGCCCAAAGGAGGAAAAGAAGTCACCTAACACGTTTAAGGAAACAACATGCAACAATATAGATTGTGCGATTAACATCAGTAGAAATGGGTTTAAACATGAACTAGAATACCTTTTGGTTACTTGATTATGTCTCAATGAGGATACATGTTTATGACTATTGAATTACACTCATTAGAGCGCTTTAATTTTTACTAGGGTGGGTGTACACATTTATTTTGTATGAGACATACTCTTTAGGCAGTATGTTTTTTAGATTAGGTTTGTTTTGACCCAATTGGTTTTTAGATTTAATTTAATCTAACATATTTTAATAGAGACAAATTTCCTTTGTTTTCTCTCTGCTATTATATTGGCATATTTGGAATATATATTGGAATATTTGCAGGGATAATTGATCTTAAGTTATGCATGTTTAAAAAGATGAATAGTTTGTGTATATATTCTTGTGCTTTGGACTTATAAAACTTATTTCATTTGGGGTTGTGAGTTGGTCGATTTTGATAATCATGGTTGAATGGTTAGTATTTACATAATGGGCTAGACATTAGTCTAATTCGTTTTTATTAATTGTTGGATATTTACTTTTAATTACTTTGTGATTTTTGCTAAGCTCTCAGATACATTTTGAATACATGGACCTAAATAAGAACAGCTTCCTCCTGAATATATTGACTACTGATGTAGCTACCGTACTCTTGGCTAGTGTTGCGTTTTATGACAAGTAAACACAGCAAAGCAAACAGCAAAGGCTCAGTCCCTCCTGGTAGCACAACAGCTCTTCTTCCAGGCAGAATGTCCTCAGTCCAGAAGTATTCTGAGTATATTGTGTCAGAGGTCCAGTACTTATACTTTGAAGTAGGGAAACTTCAAATAAAGGTCTTTGTAGTGCACAATACCCTGCCCTTCCTGGCTCTAGCTACATACACACTACAGGGGGTATGCAGCTCTTTGTGTGGGGACAGTCACAGCCCTTTTCAGGTGCAAGTGTCAACTACTCTTACCACTCTTGCTCAGGAAGGCTCATCAGCCTGGTGATGGGCCATAAGGATATGTAGGGCCCACCTCAGGTCCCTTTGTGTGTGACTGTCTAGAGTGAATTGAGAAAGCCCAAATGTCATCCAACCCAGACGTATATTTTTGGGACAGGCAGAGGCACAGAATGTTTAAAGTAAGAAAATGCCAACTTTTAAAAGTGGCATTTGTAGACCGGCAATGAACCAACCAACTTCACTAAAAGAAGTGTTTTTAGATTGTGAGTCCAGAGACACCTAACTCCAGTCTCTGTCTGCTCCCAATTGGAAGATGCACTTGTTAAGTGTTACAGACCAGCTCCAATGCTAACCTTTGAGACAGATAGGCCTGGCTGAAGTGAAAAATGAATTTAGCAGTTTTACAGTACCAGGACTCGTAAAACTTAAAAGCACACGTCCTACCTTTTAATTAGATGACACCCTGCCTATGAGGCTACCTAGGGTCTACCTTAGGGTTTCTTAACATGAAATACAAGGGAAGGTTTGGGCCTGGCAAATAGGTGAACTTGCAAAGGACGAAATGGCAGTTTAAAACTGCACCCAAGGGCTTTGCAGTGGCAGGCCTGAGACTTGTTTGAAGGGCTACTCATGTGGGGGCGCATTCAGTGCTGCAGACCCACTATTAGCATTCGATTTACATGCCATGGGCACATGTAGTGCACTGTACTAGGAACTTAGTAGTAAATTAGATATGCCAGTCATGGAGAAAACAAAAGCCTGTACATTTTAGATATAGAGCACATGCGATTTGGTACTGGTCAGCAGTGCTAAAGTGCCCACAGTCAAAAAGAGGAGGTCAGAAGCAAAAAGACAGTGGAAAACAAGATAAAAGATACCAGGTCTAACATATATATAAAGTGGAACTCCAATATGGCGCAGGGTTGATACGCTGCATATATGCATGAGGCAATCGATAGAGTACTTGCCTTTCTTCTTCCTTTTTTATTAAGTAAGTCACTAGGATTGTTTATTTGTTCCCACCGAGTAATTCTACTGTATCGATTGGTGTTGTTTCAATATTTTTGATAATATTGTTATTTACTGAAACATATAATATTAACTGTATATTTGCCGGAATACGTTTACTATGCATGTTGGAACAGTGTTGCTCCTTAGTTTTTATTGTTTCGAATTCGATCTTATTTTTTTTCATACTTTTACTATTCTCTGGAAAGAGAGGACACACTTGCGTGTTATTTGCATAGGTGGCATACATGTTTTTAATTTGGAACAATGATATTTAGAGCTCACATAATATAGATGGAGCTCTTGTATTGATATGATTATAGGTTTAATTGAGATAATTATGAGAAGCGCTAAGTTTGGACTACTGCCTATAGGATTAGGTAAAGTATCGTAAGACAGTACTTGAGCATGCTCATGTGTCAATTTCATGATTAATGGTTAGATTAATTTAGTTTCTATTTCTCTTACTGTGACCTGATTTGGTTAGTGGACTAGTATCATTTGAGCGAAAAGGTACTATTGATGTTTTGGTAACGTACACTTCACACGAGGGTGTTTAATTTAAATAAATTCAATTTTCTTTTGAGCATGAGTAGTTGGGGACATTAGTTGAGGTTTATCTTTAACTAGTGTTACCGTGCTGTATAATTTCAATAATGTTGAACCAGTGGACTTTATTTGCATGGGCTTAGATTTGTAATCCGGGTTTCGCTTTATATTAATTGTTGAATAGTTTTATATATGATTGTCCAGATATTATTTTTGTGTTGGTGGCAATATTTAATTTGGTTATGAAAAATATATTTTTTAAGGCTTTTGTATGATTGTAGCCCTGATGAAGTCGGAATCAAACTTACCGTAACGTGGAAACATGTGTTGGCTCATTGTTGATATGAAGGAACGTGGCCTTGTGGTTATAAGAAGCCTATGGATCTGCTCTGAAGATTGACATAAAGAATACAGAATCACTATCGGACTTAACTATTGAACTTTAAAGCAAGTTACTGTGAAGGTCCATCTACAAATGCCCTGCTTATGACCATTCATTCATGTACTACTGCATAATGCCACTGACGTACAAAATTCCAAGGACAAGGTGCAGGAGAGCCCGGCCAATGTCAAACCTTTGACTATCCACTTAAGGCATCTTAGTAAACAATGAAGAAACAAGGAACTAATTTTCATAGTGAGAGCAGTCGCAGCCGGCATGACTCGAGGGTGGGTGTGAGAGGGGGTCATACAGGAAGGGAGGTTAATTTAATAATAATAAAAAAAATAAGACAACTTCCCACCTGTTCCTCTCCTGCTCTCCTGCCTCCTGCAGGAACAGGAAGCAGGCAGCCAGGCTCCCACCCCTACGCCAATCGCAACGCTGCAAGCAGCGTTGTGTTTGGTCGGGACACTGCCCAACCAGGGCCTAATGGCCCGGCCATGTTCTCCATGTAGGCTGCATTTAAGCCTACATGGAAAAGGGCAGAGTGCACATGACTGGTTTGGTCAGCTCCAGTCAAACTAGTCATGCGCACTCAGGAGTGGGCACACCACTCCTCCCCTGCCCAGCCCTGCTCGCGGAGCAGCCCCACCCATCCGCCCGCCCGCAACCAAACCCTTCTGCTTTCTCGCAGTTCGAGAAGCAGAAACATAAAATGGTAGTTATTACCATTTTATGTTTCTGCTTCTCGCACTGCGAGAAAGCAGTGTGGCAACGCTCCTCTGCCCTAGTGGAGGAGCTGCCCCTGAGTGAGAGTTTATGTGAGAGCTAGACTGGCTACCAGGCGTTGCAATCTAAATAAAAAATGGAAATACCAATGATTTTAAAGTATTTATTTTTGAATTGTATATTTAGAAACACTGCATTTAGGAGTGTCACTGTCAGGTCCCCAGCAGCTAAACTGTTCTGCACAGCAGCCTACGGAAACCCCAGCCTAGCCTAAAATCTCCCATATACCCGGCCCTCCTAGTTTGGACATGCCTAGCCTAGAGTCGCTGATGCAGATACTGCCTCTGACCTTTAAACATGTTATTGACCTGTCCATTGATGTAAGTTGCTGTCAGTGGGAGATATCGCTGAACTGCCTGGGAAACCTGATGCTCCCTACTGTTTGGGAGCATAGACACACACTATATATTTACCAGCCCCACTTTTCTTCAAGTCTTTCGATGAATAAGCTTCACAGATTGAAGAAGTAAGTGAATGGTCCCAGTGAACAGGTCTATTATGCTTAGTCAAACTCATACAGGACCCAGACCGTGCCCATGCCCTGGTGGTTTTGGTGAGAGAGTTAAACAATGGCAAACAAGTTTCATTGTAAACTATTGTTCAATATCGGCAGTTAGAAAGGTTACCTCTGCGATGTTTTACAGAAGCCTGGAGGGCTGCAAGAGAAAAAATAGGGACAATAATTGCACATAGTCGGTGTATTTGTAGATGGTTCCTCGCCCCCCCCCCTCCCCTTCCCCAAGGAAAGGAAAATTGTAAAGTTTCCTGAAAGGAAAAATTATATAATAATGGCATGGCAAGAACGTTTTTGTTAAATTGTTTCTCAAATCATTACTAATTTGCTGTCCTCATTCTTAGGAAACAGTAGGCCGTCTTCATGGTTTCAGCTTCTCACAACTTTTCCATCGGAGTTAGAAGTAACCTTTGACAAATGACCGTGTTTCACAAAAGAATTATTGTCCATGGAGTTCAAACAGCTGTCCTTTCTTCTATCCATCAGTTTAATTTTCCCACATATACTTTGTGCAGTTATTTACATTAACATTCTACTCATTACACCAAATGCCTGAGAAATTACAAATAATCTTAATGTCTGTTGGATCCTAACATGTTTCACCATCTGCAACATTGTAACTCGCTCCTTAGACTAAAGAAGGCCCCATCTCCTAATATTTGAGCAAGGCGGTGTTCTGCTGGGATTACGTTAACATAAACTACTCTTATGTAGTAAGATTATCTCATCTTTCTCAAACCATATTTCACTTTATCTGAAGTAAAGTTAAGAACCCATTTGACACTTTAGTATGTCTGCCTTTCTACGACTTTATATGGTACTCCAGGGGATGAGTCACCGGATATGTTTTTCGTGTTAAACCCTCTGGAATATTTTCAGCAGAAATCTTGGTATGTTTGTGGATTTTAAAGGTAGATGACATGCATGTTTGCACGTTGTAAAACGAAGTGCTCTGCTGCCTATGTAGCTGCCGAGGCTGATCTTTCTAAACACAGCTATAACATACACAGCTGTCATACAAACACGACACAGTATTTATCACATGTATGTGATGGAAGTTCCACAGTCACTGTTTAGAAATAGTTTTTTCAACATCCATTTTCTGGCATATGGATTTTTGAACTTCTCTCGATTTGATGTGTTCTTTAATTTATAGTTGTACAATGCCTAGCTGGGTGATGCATCTTAATATCGACAAAATAACACGGTCCAAAATAAGTAAGTATAGGTCCTGGTCACAGATACATAACTTGTCGATATATATATATATATACACAGCTCCAATGTCAGGGAGGTCACCTTAGAAAGAACTAAAACCATGGAAAATTCCAACTCTCATTAATTGCAACACTGAGTATGTAATTTACGTGATCACATGCCTATGCGGCTTATGGTACATTGGGTCAACCATATTTGCTGTGATAAAACGCATCCTTGAGCACTGGCGAGCGATTACAAATAGAGACAACAGCTATAGCACAGCCAGGCACTTCGCTAGGGAACATGATGCAGACTGGACCAAAGCAAAATTCTTTGCCCTGGACAGTATCAGCGTGAATCCAAGAGGTGGCAATCGCCTAGCAGCACTCAGAAAGCGCGAATCGCGCTTTATATTACAGGCAGGCACGAAATTTCCTTTTGGTTTAAATCAGGATGAGGAGATGTACAGTCATCTGTAGAATACCTATGTTCCTAGTACATACATACTTTTTATGTATCGCATGAAACTTACCGATTTCTCCTTCACTCTTTTCTTTTAATCAAACACACCCCTCACCTCTCCCTCACTGCACACCATTTTAAACCCAGGTACTGTTTTCCAAACTAGCATATCATGAACTGAAATGTATTTTATCAATATGTTCCTAAGCACTAATGATTTGTCTCTAATTCCGCAGGATTATACCACTTACATGGGGCTGCGCAATCTCACCATTCGTGGCAAGCATAAGAGCACCGGAGTCATGGACATCAGTCCAAACTCTTAGTCACCGCAACGAATTAAGACACCCGGGTACTACACCGGCACTAAAAGGTACTATACCTGAACCATATTGCACCCCCTAGTGATGCAAACGACTGATGGAACTACTCATGTTTGTGAATAAAACAAATATGCTGATTGAAAAAATGTACTACACATACAAACAAATCTAAACAGCACCTTTTCTTTTAAACAGTGAAATGTCATGACAATTGTTTAATGTGTGATGTAACACCTAACTACGCTTTGGCAAAAAAGTACTGTACCTTTAAAGCTAAAATGTTCTTTACAAAGATGTAAACCAAAGAAAGCCTTTTTACTATGTCTATGACTGTGACTATGCACTTGAGCACCTATATATATGTATGCACTCGGAGACGTAGGTCATATGACCAAGACCACAGACGTGATCGAAACGCGTCGTCCTATCTGCCAAGAAAAATAAAGACTTAAACTTACTGCAACTGCTGTGGGCTCGCCTGAATTCCTTGTGTCTGGAATCCTCGGATCAGAATATATTAGCTGCGGCGTCCGCTGGCGAAGCCCCGACTCATCTGGAAGGGTCTCCATTTCCGCCCACTTCGCATCTGGCTTCCTTGTCGTACCGAGCACCCGCCGGGCAGCCACAAACACACGAGGTCGAAAGAAACAACAACCTGAAAGAACGGCATATCTTCAAGCATCCAGGTCGCAACTGTGAGGCCACAAGTGCGGAGCGTCCCTGGGACGTTTGCTGTATTTTGCGGCATCATCGTCGCGCCTGAATCAGACAAAGCGCCAGGTAAAAACTGACCCGGAACTGGAACAGGAACGCGGAAGCCGAGCACAAGGGCAATTCCGCCTGACCTGTCTGTATCCAGGAAGAGAGCAATGACCGGAGTGTGTGGCAGCCTAGAGTTCGCGTGAGCCAGCCGGCTCAAGACGCGAGCAGTACAAGACAGCACACAGTGCAAACAAGCACTGCAAAAACCAAACATAAACCTTCAAAAACAATGGCAGAATATATTAAAGGACGGGAGGAATCGGCAAAGGTGATTTTTTCTAAGGCACAGAGAAACCCCCAACAGACAGGGGCAGCAACTGCAAGTACACCAACATCCAATTTGCGCCAAAAAGGAAATAACCTGGAGCGCTTGAGGCGCAGGGAGATCAGCAGATGGTGGGAGGTGACATCATTGGCAAACTACTTGGAGGTGAACCGCATCCCAAGAGGACTACGTATTTTTGTCTCCCCCACACTGGCAAGACCAAGTCCAAAGGTACTACAGGACTGGGTAGAAAATACAACAGCATGCTCCAAACGCATGTTAGAGATCCTAATCATCAATACATTGGAAGAACAGAAACTTCTCATTACCCAAATACAAGATGTCCTAGATGACCTGAAACAAGAAAAGGACCAACAAGAAGTAACAAGAATAATCAAAAGTGTGGAGGATAAAATGCTGGCCTTCGAGAGAGATGTGGTAGCCAGAAAGCAAAGAACATTCTTGCGAGATGAACGTGATTATGTAGTAGGGCGCATTCTAACATTCGCCAGAAAATATGATAAAATCAGAACAGATCTCAAAAAGGACAAAACTCTGGAATTACTTGAATCAAACAAAGACGGATCAGTAACTGATGTAATTTCTGACCAGGACTCATTGGACAGTGTGACATCCGGAACCCCAGAGCAGCAGTCTTTTTCTCGGGAGCACCTCCTAATACAAAAAGAGAGAGAACATTCTGGGAGAGGGCGGCCGAGAGGAAAAGGGGCAGCACACGCAAGCAAAACCGGAGAAGAAACACAAGGCGCAAGCAGCTTAAGAACAACTGGCATGGGAACCAGAGGCCAGACAGCGAAAAGACAATGATGGAGTCCAACACCCAAAAACTCACGGTAATAAACCTTAGTATTAGAACATTATCTAGTGCTGAACAAGAAGCACTTGAACTAGGCCTATCATTTTGCCCAGACAAAGGCATAGATTATGCACAAGTAAGGGTTGATTTGTACAAATTCGAGCGGAAATTGAAACTGTGCAAAATGCATGCTTATAAAAAGAAAAGGATAGAATCCACCGCACAGCCCACCCCCACTCAAGGAATAGGCATTAGCATTAGGGATGTCCCGGCACTACAAGCAATCACCGACTTAGCTGCACAAACACCACATGACACTGCCAGTTACGACATTGACCCATTAGATCCCATGAAGTCAAGAGACATCCCAGATAACCTAGGGGTGGAGACAGGGGAAACTCCCCGCACTGACTTAAGAGGCAAGTCCAAATACATTCCGATACTACCCAGGGACAACATAGACATCGTCAGTAAATTAGTCGCCAATGACCTACTTACCCTGATAGGGAATTCCCCCAAGAGAAATAATATGACCAAGGCCCAATGGGAAGCAATCAATGACCTCTAGAAAGATAGCAACACGATCATAAAACTCTCAGACAAGGGGGGAAACATTGTCTTACTGACAAGAGAGATGTATCTCAAAGAAGCACACCGCCAACTGACTTACCCCACCTGTTACACCAAGATAGATAGGAAATACCTCCTTTCACTGAAAGATACTTACCACGACAAACTTAAAACGTGGCATGAACAGGGGCTCCTGAGCTGGGACGAAAAACAATTCCTCACCAACAATACACCAACCACACCGACCCTGTAGCTCCTACCCAAAGTCCACAAAAATGACACCAACCCACCAGGACGACCCATAGTGTCCGCAAAGAATAGTCTAATGGAAAAAAACAGTATGTTCGTGGACCATTTCTTATTTCCGTATGTTAAGGGTCTCAACTCATACTTACGGGATACGACAGATTTTTTTACAAAAAATCAGAAACACGACAATGGGGGAGGGTGATTGGCTTGTTTGCCTAGATGTGGAAGCACTATATACGAGCATAAGACATGCAGATGGCATCAAAGCCTGCAAATATTTCCTTAGAGACCGCAAAGTGAAGTATCTCCAACATACGATGATGTTACTTGAAATGATTTCTGTATGTCTCAAAGAGAATGTATTTATGTTTGAGAATGCGCACTATAAACAACTGCAGGGGCCTTCCATGGGCACCTGCTTTGCCCCCAGCTACGCCAATCTCATGGTAGGCTGGTGGGAGAAACAGGTGCTCTGGAACGACCATACAGAAAAATGGGCACTGAATGTCAAAAATTGGCTGAGCTATATAGACGACGTTTTCTTTGTGTGGAACGGATCAGAAAACAAATTGAATCTATTTATTGATTGTATCAATGTTAACAATGTGAATCTGCGTTTTACCAGACACTACAGCCAATCCCAGATTGATTTCCGAGATCTAAGACTCAGCATAGAAGGAGGGAGAATCAGTACTAATCACTTCCGAAAAGCCACAGCAGGGAATTCCATCTTACACTCCACTAGTGCACATCCTCCTAGTTTCAGATGGGGTATCCCCTACAGCGAGTTCCTCAGAGCAAAAAGAAACTGTAACTCGGAGGGGGCATACAAACAGACCGTTAGTGAAATTAAACTCAGATTTAAGGAAAGAGGATACTCCAGCAAGGCATTGCACCAAGCAGAGAGAAGAGTAGAAACCCAAGACAGGGAGCAGGCATTGGAAGGTAACCCCACCCACACCAACGATACACAAGGAAAAAACATCAAACAAATTAGATTTATCACGAAATTTTCTAGCCATTCCAACCAGATACGCAACATCCTCAGAATGAGGTGGGACATTCTCAGGCAAGACCCTATTCTAAGAAATAAGATAGGGGCCAGACCTTCAGTGACATACGAAAGAAATGAGTCCTTAAGAGATATGCTGGTAGAAAGCCACTTCCAGAGCAAAAAGCCGAATTGGTTTCAAATAACCAAAGACTTTTATAAATGCGGAAACTGCAAGGCATGCAAACACAGTTCCAATGTCAGGGAGGTCACCTTAGAAAGAACTAAAACCACATGGAAAATTCCAACTCTCATTAATTGCGACACTGAGTATGTAATTTACATGATCACATGCCCCTGCGGCTTATGGAACATTGGGTCAACCACATTTGCTGTGAAAAAACGCATCCTTGAGCACTGGCGAGCGATTTACAAATAGAGACAACAGCTTTAGCACAGCCAGGCACTTCGCTAGGGAACATGATGCAGACTGGACCAAAGCAAAATTCTTTGCCCTGGACAGTATCAGCGTGAATCCAAGAGGTGGCAATCGCCTAGCAGCACTCAGAAAGCGCGAATCGCGCTTTATATTACAGGCAGGCACGAAATTTCCTTTTGGTTTAAATCAGGATGAGAAGATGTACAGTCATCTGTAGAATACCTATGTTCCTAGTACATATATACTTTTTATGTATCGCATGTAACTTACCGATTTCTCCTTCACTCCTTTCTTTTAATCAAACACACCCCTCACCTCTCCCTCACTGCACACCATTTTAAACCCATGTACTGTTTTCCAAACTAGCATATCATGAACTGAAATGTATTTTATCAATATGTTCCTAAGCACTAATGATTTGTCTCTATTTCCGCAGGATTATACCACTTACATGGGGCTGCACAATCTCACCATTCGTGGCAAGCGTAAGAACACCGGAGTCATGGACATCTGTCCAAACTCTTAGTCACCGCAACAAATTAAGACACCCGGGTACTACACCGGCACTAAAAGGTACTATACCTGAACCATATTGCACCCCCTATTGGCGCAAACGACTGATGGAACTACTCATGTTTGTGAATAAAACAAATATGCTGATTGAAAAAATGTACTACACATACAAACAAATCTAAACAGCACCTTTTCTTTTAAACAGTCAAATGTCATGACAATTGTTTAATGTGTGATGTAACACTTAACTACGCTTTGGCAAAAAAGTACTGTACCTTTAAAGTTAAATGTTCTTTACAAAGCTGTAAACCAAAGAAAGCCTTTTTACTATGTCTATGACTGTGACTCTGCACTTGAGCACCTATATATATGTATGCACTTGGAGACGTGGGTCATGTGACCAAGACCACGGACGTGGTCGAAACGCGTCGTCCTATCTGCCAAGAAAAATAAATACTTAAACTTACTGCAACTGCTGTGGGCTCGCCTGAATTCCTTGTGTCTGGAATCCTTGGATCAGAATATATATATATATATATTCACTGAAAAAACCATAGGTTATAGACCATATATAGTTAGGAATTAGCATTTAGAAAACCTTATTTTACTCACACAAAACCATTGAAATTCCATATATAGTTAGTTGCACTAACTATATATCGCGCACCCGCAATCCACTGCTGATGATGTCACATATTACATCATTCATGACATGGTCAGTGACATCACTGATGACATCACTGATGACATCTCAAATGACATCACTGATGACATCACTGATGACATCTCAAATGACATCACTGATGACATCATGACACACCAATACCAGTTACTACATACGCACTCACTGATTCCTACGTCTACACACACATTCACTCATTCACCCATACAATCACTCATACATACAGTCACTCATTATTACAACACTATCATATGCACTCATACACCTATGCAGACAGTCACACACTGCCACTCATCCATGGAGTTACTCACACACCAAGTCAGTCCTGTAAAGAATCAATCACACTTCCATTTCTTCATCTATACAGTTAAACACAGAACACCATACTTCAGTGACATCACTGATGACATCACTAATGACATCTGAAATGACATCACTGATGACATCTCAAATGACATCACTGATGACATCATGACACACCAATACCAGTTACTACATACGCACTCACTGATTCGTACGTCTACACACACATTCACTCATTCACCCATACAATTACTCATACATACAGTCAGTTATTATTAGAACACTATCATATGCACTCATACACCTAGTCAGTCCTGTGAAGAATCAATCACACTTCGATTTCCTCATCTATAGTTAAACACAGAACACCATACTTTTCACACATATACTAACACATACTTACTCTCTTATACAATCACTGATACAAGTACACATTGATATGCACAGTCACACACCTCCCAGCCAGCCACACACACACTCAGTCTTCCATACATCCACTCATTCTTCAATATGTAAAACGTATTTAAACTTTACAAAAACACACAGACACTAGATGATGTCATCAGTGATGTCATTTGAGATGTCATCAGTGATGTCATCAGTGATGTCACTGACCATGTCATGAATGATGTAATATGTGACATCATCAGCAGTGGATTGCGGGTGCGCGATATATAGTTAGTGCAACTAACTATATATGGAATTTCAATGGTTTTGTGTGAGTAAAATAAGGTTTTCTAAATGCTAATTCCTAACTATATATGGTCTATAACCTATGGTTTTTTCAGTGAATTTTCAAGGTTTTGTAAATGCTAATTCCTAACTATATATGGTCTATAACCTATGGTTTTTTCTGTGAATTTCATTGGTTTTTTAACAGCTAATATCTGTAGCTGTAAAATGTATTCTTCTTTAAATCCAAAAATATATTTTATATGTTTATGAATAATTTTTTTTTTAAATATTTTTTTTTCTTCGTTCCCGCTTCGCGAATCGGGAAGCTTCCCGTTAGCTGACCTTGATGCCGCGAAATAGACCGCGAGCCGGTAAACGTTTCTTTACCGCAAGTGCCGCGTTAGAAAACAACATCGTGACGCCTCCCGTCCGCATGACGTTTCACGTTGTCGCGTGATACGTCATATGACGTGCTACGTTAGCGAACTGGTACGCGAAGCGAGTCGCAAAGCGCAGGTTTCTGGAAGCAAACCGGGAGGCCCTGCAAAGCGCTTAACGTAAACACAGCAAGTCATGTGACTTGGTAATAACACTTTTCATTGGTTCATTTCACTTTTGGTTTCCTAATGATGTAAGACTAGGTCATATAATCTAAAATGAACACTTTTGATTGGTTGAGAACTCTTGTTTTTCCCAAATGATGAAAATCCCTCCTTCTTTCCTCACTCTGACTTTCATCATTGTGAGAGAAAGACCCTTTGTGATCACTGAGCAATGGCTTCTTTAGTAGCTTCAGCTGGTGCTTCCCCACCACCTCCACCACATCCAAGGAAGAGTGGACCACCTGCTCAAGTTATAATTCAACAAGAAGAGGAAGAAGAGGAACAGGACGACGAGCACGAAGAGAGGCAGTTTTTGCCTGAGCAGCCCAGGACGTCTCACCGGAAAGAAAACTTCATTTGGCAATTTTTTAAAATTCCCAAAGGTGAGAAAAAAGTAAATGCAAGATACGTAACTTGCCTTATATGTCAAGATAGACTGTCCAGAGGAACCGAGAAAAAATACAGTTTCGGAAACTACACAATGCATCGCCATATGACTAGGTGGCATCCTAACAACTACAGTGCTGCACAGTTTCGGAACGACCTAGATAATCTCCCTATTATGGCCAGAAGATCTGTTGTACCGGAAGTAACGGGACCAGAGGGCAGGGAGATGGTGCCAAATATACAAATGAGATTTGGTGAAGTAAAACACACCTGCGTATTTTGCGATGGATTCATTTGCTACGGAGAAAGAAGCATCACTCTGATCAACAGAGCTATTGACTATCATATGCAAGTTTGTACGAAACGCCCAAAATAATAAATACTTTTTTTTTGTTTTGTTGCTCCTGTTGAGCCCTTTACAATGAATCGTTTTCATTGCCCCCTCCAAGAAAAACCCCCAAAAATATAAAACTGTTCAGAAAAATTCAAAAAAAGTAAAAAAATGTTCCGAAAAATAATAAAAAAAATATAAAACAACAAAAACAATTAAAAAAAAAGTTCTTTTCAGAACTACCTCCCCGTTATTAAAAAATTGGTACAATATTTGGAACTGTGCCAACCTCTATTTCTCTTAGTTCGCTTCCCAGTTCGCTCGCCGGTACGCGAACCGGAAGCGAACCAAAAACAGTAAGTATAAGGGAAGGAAACAGACACTTATGTTAAAAGAAAGACAGCTATAGGGGAGTAAACTAGAGATACTATTACCCGTAATCCACTGCTGATGATGTCACATATTACATCATTCATGACATGCTCAGTGACATCATCAGCAGAGGATTGCGGGTTTTTTGGCAACGTGCCTTATCCACGGTTTAATAACGCTGCCTTTTGCTTTATATAAGTTTTCAAATTGTATGAAATATATACCAATAGGTCGTTATGAACCTTTAGGTAGTGCTTTTCTTCATGAGGTCTGGTCGCTTCCATACACATACAGATGTTTCAAAGATGATCAAGAAGTTTATCTGAATGGAGAGGAATGCACTGAGACGCCAGATCATTCACTAATGTGTAGGCACATACAGTTACACGGTTCATGCAACAAACACCGACCAAATATGGCTTGCGTGTTGCAAGGCACGCCAGTTCCTGCTATCATCCCCACGTTCAAGTTGTTGGAAAATGGTAGTTATTTGATGCTCAATAATGAAGATTGTTCTGAGTTAATTAAAAGTATTCCTTTTATCGTAACAGTAAGTGAACGGGTTATTTGCTGCAGAAATGTTCTATTTCCTCCCACACATGAACATAGGGAGTTTTCAATCTGGCCACAAATACCAACCTTGGGACAGATTTCAACGGCATGGCAAGAATAAGAGCTCTTTTGTCTCAGAGAGAGGTGGCCTTGAGTTCGGCCCGTGAAACTTTCGTGCTTCACATAGCGAACACCCGTACAGAGGTGCAGACCCTTTTCAATTCAGATTTGCCTTTCAATTTCAGCAAGATGGTTCCGACTATCTTTAACGCATCCTCCACAAAGTCCTGGCGCACTTTTTTAAAGTTGTTACCAGTGGTTTCGTGACTTCATTTGAGAAAATCTTTGGAGTCATCCCTGCTTCCTTTCATTATATTTTCTCCACTCTGCTTCGTGGATTGGCATTTTTACTTGCATTACCAGCGGACGCTCTTGTGCTTTTTTACATTTTTAAATATGGATGTCCCTCCTATGCAACCTCCCACCCTGCAGCTGCTGACACTGTTCCGCAATCGCATGCTAGAATATTATGGCACAATGCCGTTGGCGATATTAAGCACGGCATATGGATTATCTTTTCGATTCTCCTACTTCACCTGTGTCCAGCCTGTATTTCACTGCCTGACCTGTGATTTCGATTGGGCCATTGATTTGTGTCTCTGCGGACCGGTTTCTCCTGACGTCGACTTTAATTAGCTGATGACTCCTATCATTACTCACGAGTTGGTTTGTCCTGGCGAAAGGATTATGGCTGTGGCATTGATGCATGGACTACTTGGTCCCTGGAATTTACTGGCGGCAGCACAGTCTTTCTTGGAACAGAGCTTTCTTGAAAACCCACCGAGCTGTCCTCTGATGGTGATAGAGGATCCGGTGCTGGGAGAGCACGTATGTTCTTTTCCGCTTTTAAATTGGATGGCTGAACTGTTTTCGGATGAAGACGGTGACTTCCTATTGGAGGCTGTTGCAGCTTATTTTGCATACACAGTTATGTCATAGACCTTTTTCATGTTTGATATGCTGAGTACTAGCATTTCATTGACAATTCATTGACTTATTTGTCAAGTTTTTATTATTTACCTTGCCTATTGGCTTAAGACTCGATAAAGTACTTGGCTGTTTTATTTTTCTTTAGCATTAAATTTTCCTAGTTTTTAATGCTTTACCTTGCGGACCGTCCACATATAAACTTGCAATCTGCTCTCATGAGATGGCACTTCTATTATCTTATTCAGTTCGTTTCCGGATCATGGGGAGGTGTCATCTAGGTCCTGGATATCTTTACACCGTGTTAAGTTAGCATGGGCTCATTACCGGTTTAAACGCCATTTTTCCTTTTTTGCAACTTCTGCACACGACACTTAGTTGTTGCTTTAGCTTTCCACCTAGTAGTTCATCGTGGTTTACATGAGAATAATATGTTATTGCTCTACTATCTGCTTTGCTTGTTAAACTATATCTGTACAGCGAGTGCTAAAGTTTCAAGAACAACACGATACAGAATTGTTATGAGGTCTGATCTCCACGACTTCATACTCATAACATAAGTGCAACTTCTGCCAATTCTGGGCATGAGGCGGGTTTTATATTGCTTTGCCGAACACACATACACAACAGCTGATGCGGTTCACATGAAGAGAGAGCTGGTGTATGCTGATGTGATTCCTTCAAATCTAAGACACTAAAGTATGGGCACGCCCTAAACCAACACAAAGAGACCTTCTTAGCAAATAATATAATATGTGTATTAGGGAGGGTGAGATATAAGCAGCCGCGGGCCGTGGAGGGAGTTACGGTGAGGCAGGGAGGCGGGGAGGGGGAGAAGCAGGGTGGAGCCCTCTCTACCTTGCCCCTCCCCCTCCCCGCCTCCCTGCCCCACCGTAACTCCCTCCACGGCCCGCGGCTGCTTATAAGTGTTGCTAACTCTTATTCATTTACAGCATGTTAACATACTGTCACCATTCGCTTTTTATGTACTAGTAACTATGCTGGTAATTTTGCTACTGATAATATGTGTACTTGTATTCTCCACCCTGCTTCTCCCCCTCCTCGCCTCCCTGCCTCACCGTAACTCCCTCCACGGCCCGCGGCTGCTTATAAGTGTTGCTAACTCTTATTCATTTACAGCATGTTAACATACTATCACCATTCGCTTTTTATGTACTAGTAACTATGCTGGTAATTTTGCTACTGATAATATGTGTACTTGTATTATCTAAGATACTACGCCTGAGAAGACGGCATTAGTAAATAAACATTTCAAATACACATGTGTTCTTCTTAACTCCATGTTCTGGTTTCTAAGAAATATATAACGACCGACTGTTCATGAGTTCCACGTATCCTGAGGTACTATAAGTTCATATTCTGGATTGTCTAAACATTGAGAGTTTGTTATATCCAATGTGACACTGTACCTAGCTTGCTAAGGAGTTTTTGATTACTAACGTGAGTTTTGGGACACCCTAATTCGCCGAGGTTCCAATCCTCTGTCCACAGTTCTGTGTGAGAACAGAAACCCTGCGACAGGGGCACCCCCGACCCTTGCTGGAGCTTCATCACACTTGCGATACAACTCCAGCAATGCGCCACCTTTACGGCACAGATACATCACGCATCTGTGCTGTTTTTGCCCCATGATGCGCCGCATTGTAAATGCAGCACACCATAGGTGACGGAACAGCGGCACAGAATGACTAACACATCCCTGGTGATGCGCCAGTCATCATAAATGTATCCCTATGCTTCTTATCTTGTTAGAGATGAACCGCCATATGTATCATCAAAGTTTTTTGCATTTCCTAAATAGCGAACTTTAAGGAATAAATAGCGATTCTTTACCATTCCTAGTTTGCGATTAGCTATTTGCTAATTACAAATTACCCATTCATTTCCTTCATTTCCATAGGGCGGTTGGACTCACTTTTAGCTCGAACGGCTGAATGGATTTCCACGAAACTTGGCAAAATTGTAGGGACTGGTAGCCCGATGTGCCTTTGCTATGTCTCAAGATATATGCTCCAGTGGTTTTTACGAAAATTAACTTTGAAAAATATATATTGGGCTACATTGGCCTATATATATATGTTGGAGCCCAAATGTAGCCCAATGTAGCCCAATGAAGCCCAATGTAGCCCAATGTAGCCCAAAGATGGTCGCCAGACACACAAAAAAACAAATGTAGCCCAAATATCAGCCAGATGTAGCCCAACTATAGCCCAGTGACAGAATGACCAATCAGCTTCGCAAACCTCCGTTACGCGAAGCGGAGCGCTGTTACAGATATATATCTTTTTTTGAACGTTAATTTCTCAAAATCCACTGGAGCACATATATTGAGACCTAGCAAAGGCACATCGGGCTACCAGTCCCTAATATTTTGCCAAGTTTCGTGCAAATCCATTCAGCCGTTCGATTATTATTATTATTATTATTTTTTGCCCCGCGGGGCCCTTTTAAAACCTCCACATCAAACCTAGGGGGTCAGCGAGGATCTACTATGCCCCCTTATAGTTATTTCCCCCTTTGTTTTGACCTCCTCTTGTCTCTCGATCCTACCGAGAGACAAGATGGCGGCCGCTACGGACTTTTTGGAATGTTGACAGACGCCGGAGAACCAATCAGCTTCGCTTCACAAAGCTCCGTTGCGCGAAAAGTACGCGTCCTGGAGCGCTGCCTGGTCCGCTGTTACAGATATATATCTTTTTTTAAACGTTAATTTCTCAAAATCCACTGTAGCACATATATTGAGACCTACAAAAGGCACATCGGGCTACCAGTCCCTACAATTTTGCCAAGTTTCGTGCAAATCCATTCAGCCGTTCGGGCTAAAAGTGAGGCCAACCGCCCTATGGAAAACTCAATGTTAAAAACACGTTTTGGGACCCCCCTTTTTTCTCGACCCCCCCTGGACGAACCCCCCCCCAATTTTCAGGGGCTGCTCAGAAACAAAATGTGCCATTTTCCTGAAAATTTCAGCCAATTCCGTCCACAAACGCCAAAGTTATTAGACATAGAATTTTCAAAAAACCCATAGAGAAAAAATCCTAACTATATATACCTACTGGCGACCGCCAGTAGGTAATATTACCAACACGCTCAAAGCTGGAGGGCGCTTCCACAGAATCCTAAGCGCCACTGCAGCGAGGAACACGAGACCCAGAAGTTCAGGTGAGAAAAATTCTTTAATCGGCACCTTTGTCAAAACATAACGTTTCGGCCTCCGAAAGGCCTTGGTCACATGACACACAGAGAGCGTGATCAGAATTTAAAGTGCTAGTGCTCCACATCAAACACATTTCATTGGACATTGACTAGTCGTCAAGAATAATATCGAAGACAGACTACAACAGCATTATAAATCACAAGGTAATCCCAAAAGAATAATTTGTCAAAGTGACTTATGCATATACGTTTTGCAACAAATTATCCATAACATAGTATGAAAAAAACCCCGTTGCTTGGTGTCACAATAATTGCTTTTAGCTGGATAATCCACATTGCGATACAAACCAAGAACAGAAAATACTGTTGGTACTATTGCCAAAGTTGATTTCACATAGATCAATTGACATATTAATTACTGTATAAATACACTACGATAAGTGAAAAAATTAATTAATTGAACAACTGTTCCCTAAAAAGACAAGAGTACCCCAAAAGAAGGTCACAAATACAATGTCCCACTACTCGTGTACAGATGTAAATAACAAAACAGTGAATATGTGAACATATATAACAAGAATTGTATATATGTATACACTAAAATTTAATTTTCAGTTGTTACATAGGCTGATCCCAACCTATGCAAAGATAATGTTCATTAGCTTTCCTTCCAGAATCGAATACTGGCACAGGCCAACTAGAATCCACAGTATTGTCTACTGGGCAGTTATATATCTCCGGTGCATCGGATCTATAAGGGAGATAACATGTTGACACCTGAACAAGTACTCTACAGTGTTTACAGAAATAGAGTGTTGACTCAGAGCATCTCTATTTCTGTGTGTCACTAGTTTACAGACACGTATACAAATCTTCAGTCGAATTTAAACCCCAAGGGGATTTACTATTCAACTCAATGATGTATTTAGTCTCTAGCGCTCTGAGGATGCCCTCTCTATCACCACCTCTTCTCAGTGGGCCTACTGCATCAATTGCAAAGTACCTAAGGAGTGCACTGTTGTTATTGTGACTCTCTTTAAAGTGCCTTGCAACTGGGTACGTGGTATCATTCGTGTTGATAGCTCTGATGTGCTGGAGCACCCTCTTGTGAACCTGCAACTTAGTGCTCCCCACATATTGCAGGCCAAATGGGCACTCCAGCACATACACCACGTACTCACTTTTGCAAGTTAGCTGCTTTAAGATTTTCTGGGGCATGTCTGAGAACGGAACGGTGTATTCTGTTTTACTTACACCATGCAAGCAAGCTTTACAGCTGGAGCATTTCCCAAAGCCCTTGCTGCCAGACAGCCAATTTGTCGTCGATATCACCTCAGGACTGGATTTAACTAACGCGTCCTGTAAGGAGTGTGCTTTCCTATAAGTGATAGCGGGTTTCCTTGGCATGGGTTCTCCAATCACCGGATCAAATCTTATGAGATCCCAGTGTTTGTTGACAATTTTTCTTAAGGCCCCATGTTGCCTGTTGTAGGTCCAAATTAATCTGGTGGGTTGTTTATCACCACCAATGGTGGGTTTCAAGGTTTTCTTGTGAATGAGGGCAGTATCTCTGGATATAGCATTTGCTTTAGTAATAGCAGCATTGATAATGCTATCACTATATCCCCTAGCCAGGAACCTGTGCTTGCTAGCCTCTTGAACCTGTTTGCATTGGTTTTCTGTACTGCAAACCCGCCTGATTCTGAGCATTTCCCCATAGGGGATGCTCCTAATCAGGTGGGGAGGATGATGGCTCTTAGCGTGCAGTACAGTATTGCCTGCAGTAGGCTTCCTGTACATGGTTGTTTCCAACTGACCATCAATCACTTCAATTGTGACATCCAGAAAGTGGGCTTTGCTGCAACTTACTTCTGAGGTAAAAGCCAGATTGTAATTGTTACAATTTAGTTCCTCGATGAACTGAATAGCCTGTGTCTCTGTTCCCTGCCATATTAAAGAAATATCATCGATGTATCTGTACCATCGTATGATATTTTTCATGCAGATATCATGATGTACACCAAAGAGGACCTGTCTCTCCCAGTAGCCCATGTGCAGACAGGCATAACTGGGAGAAAAACAGGCCCCCATGGCGACACCTCTCACTTGTTGATAATGATGTTTGTGGAACATAAAGTAATTATTATGAAGACAGAAACTAATCATAGAAACAAGCATTTTGTTATGTTCTAACAATTCAATCGGTCTCTGCCCCAGGTAAAATTGAACCGCCCGTATTCCATCCACATGAACTATGCTGGTATATAGTGATGTAACATCTAATGTTACCAGCAAATATTCAGAACTCCATTCTACCTCTTTGATTTTTCTTAAGAAGTCACTCGAGTCCTGAATGTAGGATGGGAGCCCACAGACATATTCCTGAAGGAAGGAATCCACATAAATTGTAGTGTTTTCTAACAAACCCCCGCAAGCTGATATTATGGGTCTCCCTGGAGGCTTGGTATACGATATGTAAATGTGGTGTTAAGAATAGTAAAGCTGTACCTACCTATATGATCTTAACTTTTCATATACTGGTCCTTTATATTTTGGTTACAACATTTTGGTGGCAAATCTGAGCTATTTAGCTTAAGCTTTTTATTAGAACTACACCCTCCAGGATGACCTACTATGTGTAGCCAACAGCATAGGAGTTAGCCATAAAAGATTTATGCTTTAGGACAAATCAAACCTTACGTATAGGTATATATTAAACCCAAAGCTTGTGCCTCTTTTTATTTGGCATTAGAAATTAGGGTAAACCAGATCACACGAATTTAACATATTTGAAAATGTAATGTCAACATTCAGCGGTGGTGGCGGGGGTGAGGACACAAAAAGAGGCTTGTTCACAAAACTAGAGTCAACATTCAGTGCATAATAGCTTTCATGCTGGAAAGGTGATTCATTGCTGCTGCTTGTGCCGCACTGCGATGCTTTGCATAGCTTAGTGTCATGCGAGCTCCAGCACAAACCTTTAATAAATCTGGACCCGAATATGAATGCTGAGAGCGATCTTACATTATGCATACAGATACAGTGTCAGGTAATTGCATTTTGTTGTTTTTTAGGTGAGTGCTTGTGCCTGTGTTTGGAGAGCGTGTATCTGTGGGATGTATGTATCTGGGTATTGTGAGCAACAGAAGGGCAATGGGACGCTTCAAAACTTTGGTGGCCCTTATGCATGCAAAATACTTGTGATAGCCTTTTAAGGTCGAGCCTGGCGTACGCAGCGCGAAGCGATGTCGCCAGCGAGCTCTATTGTTGTGGACTTGCCTCGGAAGGGAGACAGGAGATGGGCACGCGCAGAGCTTTTGGTGATTTGAGCAGGTGTACGCGCTTCTAGCAACGCGGTGTGCACATCTCCTGCCCCCCTTCAAGGCCACGCTGATGTGCACGCTCAAGCCGTGCCTACAACACGCGCATGGTGCTTTCACTTTCCCTTGTCTCTTATCTGATGGGCCATCACGTGTGTCTTCTGTTACTTCCCTCCCCTCGGTATTCTAGCCCCCATCTCACTCTCTCTGCTGTTGAAACGCAGTGCGCAGTCTTCATTTACAGTTGCAGTACAGACCTGCACTGTAGAGAAAACTAATTCCGCAGCTGTGCACTTCCTAAAGCAGGCATTGTGATGTATTCCTATAGGTATTGTATCGATTCCCCTATTCCTGACCCTGGTTTGGTTAATAATTAACTAGCAGCTATCCAACGGTGCAAAAACCGTTATCTGATTAAGCCACACCACGGCACAGAAGCGCGTTATCTGATTAGGTCATAACGCATGCCATCTAATTAGACAAGCGATATTCCTCCAGCCCCTGATAAGGCATACGGAGTTCTCAAAACAAATCAAACCTACAGCGACCTGGGAAATTCCCATAGCCATTGTTTTGATTTCACCGAGAACTTCAGCAAAAGAATGTGCGAACGAGCCCGTTCATATGACATCCTTATTGACGTATATATGTCCATCCTTACGTCAATCTCGGCACCTTTCAGGTATAAATATTACCGACATTGCCTTAAGCAAACACATGCGGTGGTGACGAGATTGGAGCAGCGAGACGTGCCGAGGAGCCCAGCAGAGAGCGAAGCCCACAGGCGCTGCCCCGCCTTCCTGACGCGCTGAGAACGAGACGCTGCCTTTCTCCTGCTGAGAAATCCAGCTCCGGCGCTTCCAAGCAGCCCTCGCAGGCAGCTGGAATATCAAGACCTGGGATAAGAGATACCAGCCCTCCACCATTCTAGATCTCAGGTACAGAACTGAATAAACCCTTTGCAGAGAATTCTCGAGTCAGTCCCTTGGCAAAACAAACTTAACTTAAACTGCTACTTATCTACTCCCGCCCACGTATTAGGCTTAGGTCAGGTACACTGGGGTAGGCGTGGTTAGAAGCACCAGTTGAGTATGATTAGTCAAATGTATATATGTATGTATCTATTTTATCCATTTTAAAGTATCATATGGCTCAGAAACCATATCAATGCTTTTACAGTATTATTTTATAATTCTGTCTTTACTGTATGCACTTTACTTAACTATAAGTATAACAATAATAGCGATTCGTTTCTCTTGTATGAGAAAGGAGACTGATCAATAAATAACATCTTTTATTGAACACGCCCGTCTCTTCCTTTTCTCTACAATCTGGTGAAACTAAGAATGCACTGAACTGACTGAGTAAAATAAGTTGTCTTTTGTTTTCACACGACTCTAGAGATACACTCTTGATTAGGGGAGAGCAAAGTTGTCATGTTCTATGGTTGTCAGAAACTAAATCCCTTCTTGTCTATCCAGGGAGGTTGAAATCCTCCTTGCCTATTCGATAAAGTTTCTAGTGAACTCTGAGCTAGCTGGCAAACACAAAACTTTAAGTCTAATATCGTCGGTAGAAGACCTAGTTAACCTCTGCCCTAGGTCTATACTATTGAAGATATTATTCCAATGTGCAGAGCCTATTGGGATAATAGGAACTACACTACATGGCGCCCAACTGTTTGGATAGGCGATAAAACTAACGCAAGACATTAGAGTAACTCGGTCGTGCTTTTTCACACAGACCCCTTTTTTCCCATAATACTCCAAAGACGTCTGGAGTGGGTGAAAGGTCATATCCGCCAAACCTCGCAGGAGGAGACTCCTATGTACGGTTCTTGGTTTATTCAACGTTGAAGGATACACTGTTCCAAAATACTGTGCATCTAATCTTTGTTTCCATAGAAACCTGATCTGCAAACAAACAGAATAACCTTCCTGTCAGTAAAATGACAGAAAGTGAAGAAGAAAGGGAGACAGTTAGAATAGCAGCAGAACTCCTAGTAGCAGACAATACTCTGCTGCAAAATGACCCGGAGGCAATACTCATCCCGGTCAACATAAGGAAATCTATAACTTTAAAACTTATAGAAAACGGGCTGACACCGAGAGGTGGTACAGTCATATTCGTAATCGAGGCACACGAATATCGGCAGACAGAGGTATTCTATTCATGGATAAACTTTCCAGCAGCAAACGCTGTAACAAAGGACTTCCACTATTACAAAATAGAGGAACCTCCTAATGAGTACATTCCTTTCGAGGAGGTGGAAATACCACTCAAATTCCAAGAGCACCTGCTCTTGTTTCATGGCGCCCTAAAACATAATAATCACATCACCAGGCTCGGTCCACTAGGTAGACCAGGAGCAACGTGGCCGGTCCTAGCCGGATACAAACCACATCCAGACATTGAAGAAATGCCTGCACCAGAGCTTTTAGCACAGCTAAAACAATTAATAAAAATACATAGACAATTAGTCCAATATGTAATGCGGACTTCAACAATCCAACCAGCAATTAAAATTCCACAGCTGATCACTCATCAGGGGAACACAAATGAAATTACACCACAGAACATACAGTCCTGTCTAGGTAAAGTACCCACAAAACGGGAACAAATTCCTTTCTGGCTAGCACAAAAAATCACTCAAATAGAGGCGGTGTTTCCAGATACCACCCCTGTTGAGAAACATAGGATTCTGACTATCTGTCTTCCAATGGGAATCGCACCACATGTGGAGGACTGTGACACTTGGGGAACAGTCTTTGCTTCCATTTACACAAAAACACATGGTGTACCATCCATGTCAGTAATACCAGATGTGCTAAAACAGATTCAAGATGAATACGGTCCAGAACCCGCTTTAACTCTCGATATGAAATTACTGAAAGACTTCAAGCAGGTCTCTGCAATATTATTAGCCAACATAAAGGGAGAAGCAGCAAATGTGGCGATTCGCCTGAGGTTAAAAGAGACAAATATAGCAGACCAACCATCTGAAATTGCCAGAATCATAGAAAAATCCTATGAAGAACTAGGAAGAGATAGTTTGGGTGGAATACCAGTGAAACCCCAACTAGTTGAAAGTCCTGAAAAGATATTTATTAAAAATAATTTAAACACTCAAAAAAAGAGCTGGGATGGAAATAAACAATCCAATCCTAAAGAAAAAAGATTCCAGTCCAGAGGAAGGTCTCCTCGGCAGAGAGGAAGATCTCCTGACCAAGGACGCAAGTCTCCCCAAAGGGAGCCCTCTGTGAAAAAATACAACCTTAGAAATAGGGATAATATAAAAAAACCTGATAGATATCAAGATATTGATACACGTCCCTCTCAATCTTTTCAGACTTCCTCGCAGAAATCGGAAAGAAGAGGACGATCAGAACACAGGGAAGAGCACGTCAAGTCCAAAGACAAAGAACCTGCTCATCTGAATAAAAAATTACAATTTCCAAAAAAGAAGGTAGCCAGTATTAAAGTAATTAACAATGCCGAGAATACTGAGGACACAGCTGAAAAACGGAGAATGGGCTCAGACAATGCTAGACAGCGCAGCAGAAGTGAGCATAGCTCGCAAGATCCTTATGAATCATCTGGAGACAGTGGACACGAATGAATACATTCAGGTGGAAACTGCAGATACCAGAGTTAGCAAACCTCATAAAATATATGAAATAACATTGCGTATAGAGCGGGATAAGACTAGAAAAATAAGGGGTCTATTTTGGGATAATCTCTCCAAGGGCTATGACATCCTTCTAGCTGAACGAGACTGGCCTCCAGAGTTTGTCAGGGAGTGCCCACATGGCGAAGAAATAATTATGCCTGCCTTCTCAAGCCATATTCCAATTCATAAAAAATATACACTTGCAAGAAAGTGGGCAGTAGCTCAAGCCCCTGCCTTATATAAAAATCATGTGGGATGGGATGAGGACTCTCCTCCTCACAAAATCCAGCTAAAATCACAACTTACTGCACAGAGGCAGTACCCGATTAAGCAAGAAGCTAAAAAACAGGTAAAAGAGATCCTAGATCAACTTGAATACCAGGGGGTGATTGAAACTTGCACCTCACAAATGAACAACCCTTTGTTTCCTGTCTCCAGCCAGACAATTCATATCGTCTTGTTTTGGACTACAGACACCTTAACTCATGTTGCAAAACATTTGCAGTACAAAACTCGCACAGTGCTGCACTAATGAATAACATAGTGCGCAAAAAATACAAAACCACATTAGACATTTCTAATGGATTCTTTTGTCAAAATATAGCACCAGAGAGCAGATATTTGACGGCGTTCTCAATAAATGGCACGCAAAAACATTTCTGTCGTTTGCCCCAGGGGTTCAAGAACAGCCCAGGATTATTCTCAGCGAGAGTAACAGAATTACTACAAACATATGATGACGAGGCATTATCTTATGTCGACGACATCTATCTAACAGATGATGACTTGGATACTCACTTGAAAAGAGTGAACACCATAATAATTGGGTTCGCAGCAGAGGGTTACAAATTCAACTTTAAAAAGTCAAGGATTGCCCATCTAACAGTCCTGTTTTTAGGATATGAACTATCAAGTGAAGGCAAAAGCCTGGCTGACAATTTCCTAGAGAAATGTGCTGTAATCCAAGCACCTAGAACACTGAAAAACTTACAATCAATTCTAGGCTTCCTAAATTTCGGAAGAACTTACATTATAAATTATGCAGAGAGAATTAAACCTCTCTATGATCTTATAAAACCAGATTTTAAAAGAATCAATTGGACTCAAAAACACACAGAAATTTTGAGATCTTTACAAACAGATATGTTAGTTAAAACAAAATTACAAACACGTGACAATACACGCAACCTTGTGATTCGAGTCATCCCAGGAAGATGCGGATTCACATACCTGACCTCTAATGAGGGAGAGAAGGTACCAATAGCATACAAATCACATTTGTACACAGAAGCTGAAAAAAGGTTCAGCATAAAGGAAAGCATTGTTCATGCGGTTCAAACAGCTGTAGGAAAGGAAAAATGCCAAGCAGACGGTAGACAGGTTACAGTCAGAACAGCAGAATCAGCTTTTGAGGCATTAACAACACCATGTAATTTACCGACAACTACACTAAATCCAGAATGGGTACAATGGGTAAATTCTGTTGCTACAGACAAAGTAAAATACTATTTTGACCCGGAAATGAAAGAATTAAAATTTCTAAAATATGAGAGAGAATACCCTCTGCCAATCGACATTCTGCCTTTATGACAATACGCCTGTGTAATATATACAGAAGGACATGCTCAACCCTCAGTTTGGGGAGAGCTAGCTTACAACGCCACGTGCAAAATTGTAAAAGAAGTGTGGCGTGGAGGTAAATTAAGACCTCTACTTACAAAAACACACTCAGTGGAAAATAATTCAGAACAACAAACTGAAATAATAGCATTGAAAATGGCGCTAGATAATGCCGATCGCGAATTCCCGACACTTATAGTGTGCGATTCGTATTACTGCGTCAAATCATACAATAACGACTTACAGAAATGGATTAAAAACGGTTACAAAGATGACACAGGTGCAACAATAAAGCAAAAAGTGCTCTGGGAACAAGTAGTTCTTTTACAGAAAGAACTACCAAAAACACACGTAATACATTCACTGAGTCATCAGCGTGATGGCGTTCACGTTGCAGGGAATTCATTGGCTGAGACAGCCACAGCGGTAGCAAGTAAATCGGCTTCCGTAGCTACAAAAAAGCGTGCAGTAAAACACATTGACGGTGAAACTGTGCTGGCGGTGAAAACGTCATCAAAAGGCGACTGCTCAGCGCTACCGATCAATTATCCACTCAAGTGTGGCTCACTGGTTAGAGGCGGCAGACCCGTAAGCAGAGGACGGCCCGGGACCAGGGTTCGATTCCCGACGCGGCAGGGTCGTGGACCAGGGTCAGCGGACTCGATAATTCTCGCCTCGGTGCCTACTCTAGTCAGAGACCACACTCGGCAACTCTGGGCATCAACTTGCCTCATCTTCACAACGGCCCCCCCAGACCGCCGGGGATGCTTGGTCGCAGCTTAGAGATACCCATCAGGGACCATCTCTCAGGGTGAGCCAGGACGGCGTCCCCAGCGGTCGAAGCGTGGAGATACTCCTCCGGGAGTCGATTCCTAGCGCTATATAAACCCGCAATAATAATAATAATAATACATACATAATCGATGCAAACTCAGTCCCTTTTGCTCGAATCCCTGGAGTGGGGGATAGAGTAATTCCAAACACGGACAGGAGAGGCTTGTTAATAGCAGACGCACATATGGGTGAGGGTCTCAGACACCTTAAGCAAAAAGATTCTCTGGAAGAATTACAATCAGTGTACTGGTGGCCAGGCATGAGCCTGCATCATCATATTTTCGTAAAAAACTGCCCAGACTGTAACAGAGATCGCAGTGGCGAGCGAGGAGGACTATTGCCATGGCATTTCGCTCCAGATAAACAACAACAGTAAGAAAGTACCCATCATGAAAAGCGTCATATTAACATAAAAAGACTAATTTTCACTTATAATGTAGACCCCAGCGCTCGGCTGACGTCTGGACTGTTATAAAAAGATTTGCAAGTCTATAATGGCATATACGCTAGGAGCATGCTACGTTTTGAATAATGTATTCCCTTTAGCCCCCAAGCTTATAGGGAAGCATGGCCAAATGAGCATTGCATAGCGGGACTCTTCTCACTTCCTTCCTGAGGGATACGGGATGGTGTAAAGAAAAAACCAAAGACATAAAGCAATCTATAACGGAAAAGGTATTAGGTTCAAGAGCTGGTTGGGTCAAACATTTAATAAGTGTCCAACATAGTCTAAATAACCTGCCAAGGAATTCTCTGAAAGGGTTCAGTCCGTATGAACTATTGTTCGGGACTAGAATGATGATCCAAGATCTTGATAGTCAGACTTCAGTAGTTAAAGACAAAAGCTTTGATATCAAAGATCGTTTGGCTATTTTGCAGGACTTAAATGAAACAAGAAAAGACCTGAGCAACATAAAGTTGAAACAACAGCCAACAACCACTGAAGAGAAACCACCTGTCCCAGCAAGGCCTGTCTGGATTCCAAAAGTCGGGGATCTAGTCAGAGAAAAGATCGCGGTAAAGAAGGAATTTGGGCCTTCTTACAGAAAAGCAGTTCCTGTCTTGTCTATCAACGGGACAAGATCAGTAGTACTACCGCCCCTTGCTGGTAAAAAGGAGAACCGAGTCATATCCATCAACCTGGTTAAACCACAATCATGTGGCCGATAACAAATAGTAGGCCAAGTGGACTCCCAAGAAGTAGCAGAACACCAATGTTTGCTACGAATACAGAGGCTCAAACTGGAAGACTGATCACATTTGGAAAATCTACAGTGAATCAACAAGGACTATGCAACAAAGCAATGGAACTTGAACCTCTTAAAACCCAAATCAAAGCTTTTCATCAAGAAACAACAACCTATGATGATGTAACTGCAGACTTTGCTAATGAAACAAAGCAAAATCCAAAAGCAATTGGAACAATTGACAGAACAGCATCCGGCTACTTCATCAACTTCGATGATTCATCTGAAGACCTGAGGGAAGCAAAAAAACAGCCATCAACAAAAACTTTTAAAGATAAAGCTAAGGAACTTCTTCAACAGCTGAAAGAAACCTATCTGATTTCTCCATGGATTGAATTTTGGGTGGCCTTAGGTGCATTTATCCTCATTCTTTGGCTCATCATGGTACTATGCTTGGGACATTTTATTGAAGGAAAATATGCTAAAATGGACACAGCAAGCCAGAAAATCAACTTGGTCCTTAAACCACACACATCTTCACACATCGAGAAAAGAGAACTTTCTTCAGTGAACTTCACAGCCAATCCTATACCAGGCGGTGTAGCATGGGACAGAACTGATTATGAAATCTATGGTCCAGTTGAAATCCTGAAGTATCCACACCAATTCAAGATCTCATTGAGTGACTTTGTAAAACCAAGCACATTTGCTGATGATTGGGACTTTGAAAGTATTAATTATATGATGTCTGATCTTGTGATGTCTGCTAAATTTACAGAACATGATTATTTGCAGGGTTCGTCTAATTATGATCAAATGTTCTGCTATAACCACTATGGTAACCATTATCTCCATAAATCTGCACAACCTAGAAATGTTTTAAATTATAACCAATGGGAACATTGTGCTACTCCTCCAAAAGATAGCTCGAAAACATTGTATGATAAATATTCATCCTTTTCAGGGTTTAACACAAGTAATGCAGAAACATTTTATTTCAAATTGTCAAATAAGACAGATATGAAGACCATGCTTACCAACACAAAATTGATATATTCAGATTCATTTTTTGAGCAAATGAATACATTTGGTTTTGACTTCTGGAACAGTAACATTGAAACAAAAACTGTTTGGGGTACAAAAGATTGGCAAGTACAAGGTATAGAATCATTGTTCAGAGCCTGCATGATCCCAGAACAAATTATATTTTTGAATGACACTATTCAACAAACTACCTGTCTTGGCTTAGCCAAAATCAAAGACTTAAACAAACCGTCTATTCCAAAACCAACAGTCAGCAGTAATAGCTCTATAGATGATGAGATAGACGTAAACCATATATTAAAACAAAACAGAACACATCCTGAATGGAAACAATGGTTGATCTGGCCCACAGACACAAATAACTGTCAAGACAGATTCCTGAACAAAATACAGGAGTTCAAATTGACCAGGCCAGACCCTAGATATTCCCAAAGACAACATCCAGGGATAGTAACCACCTACAGCGTGGGCAAGCTCTGCCTTCAATGGCTACAAACGTCCACACTGGCTGAAATTAAGCAACACCTAACTTTACTTACAGAAGGTGCTGACTTGCGTGATTTCATATTGGGACCACGCAAACAGCGTCAAAAACGTTTCATAGCGGCCTCTATATATGCAGCTTATAACGAAGTTTGGAAAGTAACTCAAATTGAGACAGCAGAAAAAATACGGGAAATTGACCGTATTAATTTGGAAAAATCACTTTCTGTGGTGGACAATGGGTTAATGACTCTGTCCTCCAGAATATATTCTCTGGACAGCATTGTGTCTTCAGCAAAGACTTGAGAGATTACCATTGACAATGTCAGAACGACCTGTCATTGAATGGATAATACATGGAATAATAAATATTCCGATAACTACTTTCCAGTTTCAATTCTGCCAAAATTATAAACAGGCGGGCCAGTATGAAAGGTTGGGTAAAGGATACATTAAGTCAATATGGAATTTGCCGTATACACACGAATGTGTCAGTAATAAAGGCCAGAAAGTGTTTCTCAGTGGCAATAATTGTGCAAAATCACTAAGCGGTACACTTCTGTGTCAGGGTATTAGCTTGCATGGAGCCTGTGAAGGGACTTCAAATAACCTTTCATGTTACCAGCTAGGCACACCTGCAACACAAATAGAACCATTCTTTAGGAGACTCTCGAACGGGAGTTACATTCTAATAGTAGATCGCAGATGTTGTAGTTTGCTGCCCGGAAAACCTTATCTCATAACCGTGACTAGGAAGGTCATGTGCTGTGAACGAGTATTGTTCCCGAACGATTCTCCAGACAGGGAGGCAAGGTTATGGCCCGATTTGAAAATTGCTTCTATTCGAATAGATACTTTAAGCAGAATGAAGACTGTGCTCCTACAGACGCCGACTAGGCTCACGTCATCAAAAGAAACATATGATCTCCAAGTTGCAAGGACAACAGAAGAGATTCATTCATTATTATCAACTAATTCCCCCATACATTTCGCAGAAATACTGAACGAAATCTTAAATATTTCTGATACCACTGGTGTCTCCAGTGTATTTAAAGCAGTGTTTTCGGGTGCTTTAACTCCATTCAAAGCCATCCTGGGTATTTTTCCGGACTTTGTCTATTCAATTTTTGGCGGACTTCCTATCCTTTTGGGACTAGTGGCAGGCTTCCTATTTTTGATCCTGTTATTTCGCTATGGCAAACCATGTCACAGACAAAACACCTGCGACAAGGGAAGAAATGATACTAGCCATTGGCTACCGGGACCGCATAACTAAAGTCCTTGGACTAGCACGGCTTCAGGACCTGAACATGACTTGGTCTCTCTCATTTAGACCAATGTGGCAAAGTTGTGTTATGCCTTTATTAAGGTACTTGCTATGCGGCGAAGAATGCGTGTTGGACACCTGTCTGGCACTACAATCGGATGTGCCAATGGACGCAGATACCTTGTTGGGTCCGGTAACGGCTCATGCATTGTGCTGTCCCCAGCGGCTACCAATCCTGATGACGGCATTCGTGGAGACTTCACCACTACGATTGAGGGGTAGTGAAGTACAAGATGAAAGCAGCATCAATCAGGTACGACCTTCAGTCAGCTATGCTGATCAAAACATCAATGGAGGCAATCATGCTCAGGCTCATGAATGCATGGTAACAACTTTTTCCGAGTTAGTGGAACTTACGCAAGAAGCTGTTGACAGTTTTTTCAACAGTCTAAATGATATGATGTTTTCACCAGAGCAGCAGGAATAACTTTGAGCAGACTAGCACTCGGAGTTCCATACATCCTGAATTTGACCTTCAACTTAAAAAAAAAAAAAGCGATATGAAAAATTTTCTCATCAGTTTGTTCAGACTGCAAGAACCTTTTTCCCCAATTCCAAAATATTTACGATTTTTTGGGACACTTATCTTCTGCTTAAAGTAGACATTATTCTTAGAGAACTGAATTTCTATTTTAGGTAGTCACGAGACATTAGCTATCCTCTAGCGCTCTCATACAAAACTTTATGATTGTGATGAAATGGTCTCGCACTTTTTTTCTGTATTAAGAGCCATTTCATGTGTGGTTTTCGCATTTATTCATGCTGAATTTAAAAATATGCGTTATGTGTTTAGCATTATTAGACTGCTTGTGCATATAGTACACGTGATAGTACATGTGATTGTGTTTCGTATATTTCATAATTCCAATTTTCAGAATACATATGAATGTATTTTGGGGTGGTACGGTATACACAAACGCTACTGGTTTCACTATGCCTAGATTTGTAAATATGGACATAGTCTACGTGGAGTGGGTGTGATGTATTCCTATAGGTACTGTATCGATTCCCCTATTCCTGACCCTGGTTTGGTTAATAGTTATCTGATTAGGTCATAACGCATGCCATCTAATTAGACAAGCGATATTCCTCCAGCCCCTGATAAGGCATACGGAGTTCTCAAAACAAATCAAACCTACAGCGACCTGGGAAATTTCCATAGCCATTGTTTTGATTTCACCGAGAACTTCAGCAAAAGAATGTGCGAACGAGCCCGTTCAAATGACATCCTTATTGACGAATATATGTCCATCCTTACGTCAATCTCGGCACCTTTCAGGTATAAATATTACCGACATTGCCTTAAGCAAACACATGCGGTGGTGACGAGATTGGAGCAGCGAGACGTGCCGAGGAGCCCAGCAGAGAGCGAAGCCCACAGGCGCTGCCCCGCCTTCCTGACGCGCTGAGAACGAGACGCTGCCTTTCTCCTGCTGAGAAATCCAGCTCCGGCGCTTCCAAGCAGCCCTCGCAGGCAGCTGGAATATCAAGACCTGGGATAAGAGATACCAGCCCTCCACCATTCTAGATCTCAGGTACAGAACTGAATAAACCCTTTGCAGAGAATCCTCGAGTCAGTCCCTTGGCAAAACAAACTTAACTTAAACTGCTACTTATCTACTCCCGCCCACGTATTAGGCTTAGGTCAGGTACACTGGGGTAGGCGTGGTTAGAAGCACCAGTTGAGTATGATTAGTCAAATGTATATATGTATGTATCTATTTTATCCATTTTAAAGTATCATATGGCTCAGAAACCATATCAATGCTTTTACAGTATTATTTTATAATTCTGTCTTTACTGTATGCACTTTACCTAACTATAAGTATTACAATAATAGCGATTCATTTCTCTTGTATGAGAAAGGAGACTGATCAATAAATAACATCTTTTATTGAACATGCCCGTCTCTTCCTTTTCTCTACAATCTGGTGAAACTAAGAATGCACTGAACTGACTGAGTAAAATAAGTTGTCTTTTGTTTTCACACGACTCTAGAGATACACTCTTGATTAGGGGAGAGCAAAGTTGTCATGTTCTATGGTTGTCAGAAACTAAATCCCTTCTTGTCTATCCAGGGAGGTTGAAATCCTCCTTGCCTATTCGAGAAAGTTTCTAGTGAACTCTGAGCTAGCTGGCAAACACAAAACTTTAAGTCTAATATCGTCGGTAGAAGACCTAGTTAACCTCTGCCCTAGGTCTATACTATTGAAGATATTATTCCAATGCGCAGAGCCTATTGGGATAATAGGAACTACACTACAGCACAATGCACAAGTACCATTTACGTTTCAGTGTTAGTGCACGGTGCAGTGACTACCTTACACCTTCTCCTAACACGTTCTCCTTTTATTGTCACACTCAGACTGCAGGGCATGCTGATCTGCACATGCATGTCCTGATGACTACACATGCTACGATTATTCCTACAACAATAACATGATTACAGCAGGCAGCCGTCCAGATTTCCTCTTCAGCCTGAGGTGGGACCACGCCCAGCGCCCCCCCCCAGCGGCCCAACCCCAGCGGCCCACCTCTCCATCCGGTGGGTGTTCTCGCTCGTGGACCCTAAGGCCCAGCATAACAGTCTCCAGCCCCAGCTTCGTTGAGGCGGTAGTAGCAGGCGCCCTTACCGGTTCTTTGTTCTGGCACTAGGGCACCGGCACAGCCCGGTTAGTATTGGCACACGAGCAGGCCCACATTGCAGGCCGGCACCCATCTCCTGTGTGTGTGTGTCCAGTGCCTGGAGTCTGCCTCGGGGCCTCCCACCGGCGTAGGCTCACAGTCGGCGCCTCCCACCAGGCTTCGTTACAGACACGCCTTCATTCCCTTCCACAAACTCTCTGCCCTTTTCTTCCATCTCGACTAACCTCTGACATCACTAGGCCCCTTCCAATCACTACCCTGATAGTCGCGCAGCCATCCACCCAATCACCCTGGAGGAAATCAATCAATGTCCGGCTGCGGGCCAATCGGAATCTCAGCGGGATGCCTTTAATAGCTATAGCCGCTACCCACGGTTCCCACAGCCTTGGATGTGTAACTTTCCTTGCACTCTTGCGCCCTCCTACTTGGTGTGGTTTGCAGGTTCAGCAGTGACGTCACTGATGTACGGTTGTTGCTGTTCTTGGTAAATTGTGATGTCAGGTTGTGGGGTGCACAGCGCCCTGCTTGCTGTTACCATAGAGGTGCTCATTCCTTCCTTTCGGTACGGGGAGAGTGACCTGGAGCCCAAAGGGTACACGGTAAGGAGGAGCAGATCCGGGGTAGGGTTTCAGGGCACAGAAAGACCAGTAGAGTGGCGTGCAACCACCATCGTCATTTGTGTGTGCACCACAAGCTACATATTGCATCACTGCGAGTCTCCGATAGTGCAACTGAATGAAGCTGTAACAGCATCATTGCATGATGCAGATAGCATCACTTAGAGTTGTGTCATGCGGGTTTGGGAGCATCAGTGCACGAGGCTGGGCTGCAATATGGGTTGAAGCTTTGTAGCATCAATTATTGATATGCCTGTGTGATATCTTTGATTGTTCTGTTTTGTGACTTTGCAAGATTTGCTTTATCCATTACTGACCTGTCGGTAGTCTGGCGACCAGTCCACAGATAATGGCCAGTGCCCTGTTCTCAATTACTACGCCTTCCGTCCCAATTACTGCAGACCAAGATGTCTGAGGCAGTGGAATAGTGCAGAGTGACTGAGAGAGCGGGAAGGGTGTGGCAGGCAGCAGAAGACAGCACTGACTGCGTGTCCCACCAGGACTCCATTGTGTGACCTTGAGATCTCATGACTCTTTACTTCTCCATGCTCCACCCAAAAGCCGACATGCTTACTATCCATATAGCCATGGACTGGCAAGTACAACATGCAGTACTCTGAAAGTGCCACACCCATCCACCCGCCTCTCCAGTTATGCATCAAAGCTCCCACCTGCCTACTCCACAATCGAGTCTTTACACCAGCCTGGTGATCTTTTAAAGTGTTAGTGTGCAAATATCCACCTCAAATTGGGCCAATTGCGTGAGCAAGTCTGTCTTCCTTCAGAGGATTTCAGGGGTCTCCACTCTTCACCGAGAATATTTCCCCCCAAAAATGAGGCCAAGTTGTTCATTTATTGCACTGTTAGTGTAAATATTAGGGCCCATATTTATCATAGTGTTGCGTTGCCCTTGCGCCCTTGGTGGCGTAAGAGCGGCGCAACACTAAAGTCACATTTATCAAGCCACACAAAGTCACCATGCATGGATTGATACATCCGGAGTAACACAGTGCAGTGCAAGCCGCTGCTTTGCGTTACTCTGACCCAGGAAGGCATTCATTGGGTGGAGTGTGTGAGTTCGCACACATCCACCCATGGATTTTGGCGCATTCCCAGAATTACCCTTAGTGGTAGACCTAGGAATGCGTCAAAATGCTACCCCTCCCCAGGGAAGGCTTAACAAGGAGTAATATATTTATTTCTCGTCCTTTTTATTTTTAGGTAGAGCCTGGGCACCGCATGCGCTGCTCAGTGAGGCATGCAGTATTCAGGTAGGGAATTGAAGCTCCGCTCACTCTCTGCCCATATTTTTCATTGGCTTGTGTGATTGTAAACTGTAGCTGTTCATTGGTTAAAAGGCTTAGTAGTCCCTCCTTAGTACTGCCTTGTCTCATTTTGTAACCACCCAGTGGTGACACCCCCTGTTACATGTGTTGTTACTCGGTAGGCTTTAATTTCAGCCTCCAAGCACTTTTTTCTAAAATAGGTTTGTCCTGCCTGTTGTTGCAGACAGGACACGCTCTCTCCTTAGGCTTTTAAAAAAATATTATGGCACATATTTGCAATGCAATAGGTCTCACATTTGCGATAGTTAGACCTATTGGCATTGTAAATGACAATGCCTTTTCTTTATCTGTTTTAAAAAGAAGACATTAATAAAAGGCAGTCCTTTACAATACCAATAGCTCAAACTCTCTAAATGCAAGACCTATTGCATTGCAAATGCTTGTTGATTTTGAAAAAGGGACTCATGTCTTGTCTCCTTTGTCTCTGCTTATGCCTGCTGCCTAATGTAAGAATGTTCAAGATCTGCAATGCATGAGAAATGATTTCTGTGTTTTCCACTTGGGTTAGTTAAGCAAGTTAATTCCAGGAATAAGTCAACTACAGTCATCATGTTGCTGGTGAAGTTGACTTCGCGTATGAGCACTGGATCTACATTTGAACATAATCTATATTCTGTTTTCTAAAGTAGACATATGCACATAAATTAACTTATTTACCAATTATTGGTAGACCACTTCATATTAACGTTGACATGTGGCAGTAGATTTGAGAGCTCACAAAAGGCAAAACAATACAAAAAGGACTGTCAACGGTCTGTACAACTAATGGGGGCAAAGAAAAGAAAAATGTGATGGACTCTGTGTCTACCTGGAAGGTGTGTACAACAAAAAGGAAATGAATCCCATATGGCAGAGCTTCATAATCTGGGATAGAACCAAAGATGGTCCGGTTAACGAGTTAATATATGTTACATTGGCCAATTGGGATGCTCCATAGCTGTAGGACCAGAGTGGAAACTGCATTATCAGCCAATGGAATCATTTTTACTGAAACAGGAAATGAAAACTGCATTATCAGCCAATGGAATCGTTTTCACTTGGCTGGAACAGGGAGGAAGTTAATATGTGTTACATGGGCCAATGAGGATGCTCCCTAGCTGTAGGACCAGAATGGAAACTGCAGTATCAGCCAATGGAATCGTTTTTACTGAAACAGGAAATGAAAACTGCATTATCAGCCAATGGAATCGTTTTTACTTAACTGGAACAGGGAGGAAGTTAATAAGTATTACATGGGTCAATGAGGATGCTCCCTAGCTGTAGGACCAGGATGGAAACTGCAGTATCAGCCAATGGAATCGTTTTTACTGAAACAGGAAATGAAAACTGCATTATCAGCCAATGGAATCGTTTTCACTTAACTGGACCAGGGAGGAAGTTAATATGTGTTACATGGGCCAATGAGGATGCTCCATAGCTGTAGGACCAGAGTGGAAACTGCTGTATCATTTATACTAGAAAAGGAAGTGGCTGCTTCTCAAAGGAAGTGCGCCACAGTATTTGGACCAGCCCACACACAGGATAGCTATAGGACCATAGTGGAAACTGCAGTATTAGCCAGTTATAAAGTATTTATTTATTTGCTTATGAGTAGTTTCATAGGGAGACCTGCACACACTGACTAAAAGGGATCACCCATGTTGGTGGGTACAAACCCAAGTTCTTTATTAAGAATTTGTTCCTCAAGGTCACGAGGGTACAAGAGCTAATATTCACTATGAGACTCTCCCCTCTGTGCTAGGTCCTGCTTGTTGTTGTTGTTGCTGCAGATGGCCCTTCCTGCTTCGGGTGTTGGGAAAAGATGGTTCATCTTCCCAATGAACCTGTGGCTGGCCTCTCCTTCTACCTCTGCTCCGTCCACGGCCCTGTCCTGAAACAGCCTGGTCATTAAACCATTGTGGTGGAGGCTGAAAATTGGGCATTGGTTGCGAGAATTGTGGCTGATGATATCCCCAAACTGCCAGAGGCCACCAGGGACCTTGTTGGTAAAAAGTACCTCCTTGTCTCGCCCCCTTACGATTGGGCCTATTGAAACGACCTCTTCACTGCACAGTGAGTCTGAGTCACTGAAGTGTGGGTCTGAGGAAGATGTGGAATAGTTAGACCAATGCCGTCTACCCTTCTTGTTGTAATCTGGAGGGTTGTAGGTGTCGCTTGTGTATGGGTAAATTTTCTCAAACGAAAATTTAACCAGATGTTTATGAAATTTTTCAATTTTGGAAAAAAGTATAGACTGTTTGTACTCCTTGTTCGCTTTGGTAGTTTCATCAGAATTTTTCTTAAAGACAGTATTAGTTAAAGTGGTCTTGATCTTCCCCTCTAGGGTTTGTATTTCTATCAAGATGGCATCCCCAAGCTGCCAGAGGCCACCAGGGACCTTGTTGGCATCCTCATTGGCCCATGTAATACTTATTAACTTCCTCCCTGTTCCAGTTAAGTAAAAACGATTCCATTGGCTGATAATGCAGTTTTCATTTCCTGTTTCAGTAAAAACGATTCCATTGGCTGATACTGCAGTTTCCATTCTGGTCCTACAGCTAGGGAGCATCCTCATTGGCCCATGTAACACATATTAACTTCCTCCCTGTTCCAGCCAAGTGAAAACGATTCCATTGGCTGATAATGCAGTTTTCATTTCCTGTTTCAGTAAAAATGATTCCATTGGCTGATAATGCAGTTTCCACTCTGGTCCTACAGCTATGGAGCATCCCCATTGGCCAATGTACCATATATTAACTTCTTCCCTATTCCAGTCGATACCTCCCCCTCGGCTCAGGATTAGTCCAGGGGTACCGACGGACAGGTGAGGAAGCGACGCAAGTCAAGCTCATTCAGCGCTCTAAAGCGAAGCGGTTTCCTACTTTATACTTAGGAGAGCGCTCATTTTCCAGCTTTACACAGCGAAGCGTTTTTATTCTTAGGAGAGCGCTCTGGATATCAACATACAGGCTGTTGGATTACAATTGTAAAGCGGAGTTTGATGAGCTCCTTATGTATTATTGTTACTAAATGAACTAGGTTCGCTACCAGCTAGCCTTGAAGAGCTTTTTTACTGCTCTTACATTGATATACTGTTAGAATCAGGGATCTGTTACTAACTGTGTCTCACTCTCACGCCAGCCCTTGCATTTCCTATCTGTCATGTACTCAGAAACAATGCCTAGGTTTTTGGCACTTTGTGCCAGTGAATCATTAGTATGGATGTGATCTAACCAGACACCCACTATTCTATTTCACAAATTAGAGCGGGGCCTCCAACCCTGAGCAGTGGCCAGGAAGAGGCAAGGCTTTCTCCCAAGCATTTTTGGGTGAGTAAAAATAAAAAACATATCTCTATCATTTTGGAGAATTACCTATTGGCATAAACAAAATATATGTCGCAAAAACAGTTAAAATGTGTGTCTGTGTTCTACCTATTTGTTGTTGTGTATCTCCCTTTTTAGGAAAGAATCCTAAATACTTTATGAAACAGACATCCCCCGTCTGGAAAATCCATTGTACGGTAGGATGTTTTGTATCATTAATTTGTGTTAATTTTTGCTTTTTTCACTAAGCTTAGGTCAAGCTTTATTGCAGTAGTGTTTAAGAGGTCCTGACAAAAGCCGGGTAGGCTTAAACTTTCCTACAAAGGCTGAAACATGTTGACCAAATACCATCCTTAACAGACAGTTATTATTTCAAACTGTCTCACACTCATTTTAATCTTGACACCATGATTTTCCCTAATAAACTTTTCCTTAAATCATGGTAGCCAATTTTACATCTCACTTTTTGATTCTTTTCTCACTGCAATTTAATATCCCACACCATCTCAAACTGATTTGATTTTTGGTACGATCCATCACTGGTGGTTCCTTGGGTTTGGAGAAGCACATAATTCCAACAGGTGTGTGGCTCCTTAACCGGACCATCTTTGGTTCTATCCCAGATGATGAAGCTCTGCCATATGGGTGGGCTGATGGGATTCATTTCCTTTTTGTTGTACACACCTTCCAGGTAGACACAGAGTCCGTCACATTTTTCTTTTCTTTGCCCCCATTAGTTGTACAGACTATTGACAGTCCTTTTTGTATTGTTATACTGTGAATAAGGGGTTTGTCTGTCCTTTGGTCTTTAAATAATTTTCCCCTTAGACCCTCCACCAATCTTGTTTTTGACGATGAAGCTCACAAAAGGCAACAAGTGGAAATGAAGAAGACAAAACAAGGAAGAAGATAAATAGCCAGTACCAAGTGGCATCTGCCAACCCAGAAGAAAAGCACCACTAGGAAGAAGAATATGTGTCTGTCTGTCTCAGAAACACTCAGTATGGTGCTTCGATTTTAGGCTGCAGGTTGTGGATATTTTTCTCAGTAGTGAAAGACTCATGAAGCAGTAGTGTATCGGGGAGACAGACTGATGAGCTTAGGGTTCCAGTCAACAAAGCTTGAGTGTGATGCTTTTGGAGAAGACTAATTGGGGGGAGATGGGCTCAGGAATAGTGCTAGGCATCTACTTACTACTACTGTCTATAACGATTTTGGGGTAAAAGAGGAACTGTGAGGCATATTATCAAGGACGGGCGATACATTATCCCCGCTTTTATCGGCAGGAAACTGCCGATAAAGCGTTGATAATGGGCTTGATAATATGCTCTATGAATTCCTATTGAAGCCCATGTTAGATGTCTTCACATCTAACATGGGCTTCGATAGGAATTCATAGAGCATATTATCAAGCCCATTATCGCCGCTTTATCGGCAGTTTCCTGCCGATTAAAGCGGCGATAATGTATCGCCCGTCCTTACTAATATGCCCCTGTGTACTTTGTGTGCATTTCTTTGCAAGATTTAAAGATCAAAATGTCTTAAGAAGTGTTTCTAAAATGTCATGTAGGGTTGTGATCAAGAGAGAATAGAGGAAGTTTTGTTAATTTCAAGGTAGTTGAGTTTTTTGCTTCCAAGGATTAGGTAAGACCCTAAACCGCCATATGTCCGTTGTTTGGTGAGCAGTGCTTGTGAAACAAAGGTGAAGATGTGAAAGCGTTAAGATCTGAAGAGTGCAAACTCATTTCATTCGTGATCATGTCTCGAGCATCACATGTGGCAAGTCTGGTGGAAACGCAGTGGTGTGCACAGTGTGAGTAATTTGTTGAGAAAAGATATGATGTCCCTTTAATCTTCCATTTAGAAGTGAAGAGAAAGAATGGGGACATGCAGGAAACAAGGAGCACACAAGTGTCATACATAAGGTCATGAACAAGGAAGTGCAGAGTGCAATATGTGCAGCAATATCTGGGATGCGCATTACTCCTCTCACTGGAAGGTTTCTTATTCTCCAACTTTGGTTGTAGTTGCCCTTGTTGAAAGGACATGGCTTAGTATACTGGTTGGAGATGTGAGGATGTTACTGAGGTGAAAGGTAGAGCTTGGAAGGACTGACTTTTTGGGATTCAGGGAAAATCACGGTTAGACTGAAGGCTGAAAGATTTGAGATCATCTCCTTGTGTTTGCTACATTTGCCCTACCTTGGCAGGTTATGCCCAGACGTAGGTCCCTTGCTAGCTTTGCCACTGGATTCAAGCCAGCCTGGCTGCTGAGGGGTGTTATCCTTAAACCGGTCCGAGGATGCTTGTTTACAGTCTAGGGATGACGTGGCCTGTCAGTTCTGCCTGGACTGTTCCCACATGGCGCAGGGTCAAGACTGATTTGCATATGGTTGGGTCCAAACTGGGTTGGCAAAGTGAGTTAAAGAACAATGATGAATTCAAGCCAGATCTGTGACCATGGATGAGTGTCTGAAAAGTTTCCGCACTCTGTCCGTCTTCTCCTTGTGTTTTCTATGTTCGACCTAAATTGGCAGGGTATGCACAGACATGAGTCCCTTGCTCACTTTGCTACTGGATACAAGCGAGCCAGGCTGATAAGGGGTGTTAACCCGAAACCAGTCCCAGGATGCTTGTTTCTGTTTCATGGAGGACTGTGGAATTTTAGTTCGTGTATTGAACATCATCTACGCCATCTTGCAGACCCACGTACGAGCATACACGGCAGCCATTTTAGGTACCATGGTCTCCCTGTCCACGATCACTCATCAGCGCACTTCCCTGACCCTGCAAGCGTCCCCCATGCACCCTGACTACCCCCGCTCTCTCATGCACAAGTCATGAGCCCTCCCCTCCCATGACTCTGTCCCAGGGAATCGCACCCCGCGCCTGACCAACACCTCCTCTCCGTCCATGAATACCCCTCCTTTGATGACCCCTTCCTCTGAGCCTGAACGTCAGCACGGACCGCTGGTCATCCTCTAGCCCGAGGATACAGTTTATTGCCCATTACTGTATGCACTCGCCTTTCCTGAAAGAAGCCACTATTGATCACGACCCTCCACCCCAGAGATTCGATCAGGCGCACACATTCCAGAGAGATTGGCAGAACACTCAGCTGCGTGATAGCCCCTCCCAATCATATGAGGGGAAAGGGTCTCTACTGTTGTCATGTGTTGGAATGGGCTGGAACTGGGGGGTGTCAGGGATATCGTTCTGATGTCATTCTCATGCTCTACAATGTCCCTGTTGTAATAAAGGACGTTCACATGTCTTGAACCAGTGTATAAAAGACCAGGTCTCAGAGAGGTTGAGAGAGCACCTCGAGACGATACCTTGTTGTCCGATCTGACGTGTTCCAATCCGCCGGAATAAAACTTGTTTCCTGTCTTCCAGTCTCCAGCGCCTGCCTCTTTATTGAATAACTTCATATGGTATCAGAGGCGTTTTTACGCCGGGCAAATCTAACTTAGGAAACAACTATTGAAATTGCCTGACCATTGTAAATTGATCTTTATCAATTGGCGCCCAACGTGGGGCCCATCAGCGACACGTGGATCCAGTGGGAGAGGTCCCAACGACAGAGTGAACGACTGCAACGATCGGAAGAGCTCCTGTCCAATAGACCCTCGTCTGACAGCCGATCATCTGAACTTCACTGATTCCGAGCAGACCTCTCCCGAGTGATCTACGGTCCTGACTGGGAACCACCAGGAGTGCCGCGATAGCAACAGAGAGTAGAGGACGATCGGGCGCTGGAAGCGGAAGACGAGAAACTGTCCATGCGGTCCGGGTAAGGTCGTGACACACGACAAATTGCGAAATTGATTGATTGATTGATTGTTTGATAATACTAGTATTTCCTATTGATTGTTTCTGGGAGATTCTCTATTTGCAAACAAACACAGAATCGCCATACTCTGTTTAGTCTTTGCAGATAGTGAAGGGTAGGCAACGCAAAACTTTAACACGTCGTGCCTATTTTTTCCTCCCCATTGATTGATTGATTGAATCGAGCATTGAATTGTTCGAAGTTGGGTCTCTTAGGAATCTTCTCTGCCTGCAAACGGGAAGAATAGGAATATTCTCTCTCCCTTTGCCGATAGTGAAGGGTAGGTAACGCAAAAATTTAACACGTCGTACCTATTTCGTTCCTTCATTGATTGATTGTTTGCCCAAACATTGACTGTTTTGGGAATTGGTTCTTTCTGGAGGTATTCCCTGTTTGCAAATAGCGTAGAATAGAATATTCTGTCCAGTCTTTGCAAATAGGGAAAGGATAGGTAGTGCAGGCTTTTGCCCCCCATTGTAATCCGTCATGCCTATCTTCTCCCCATTGGCTCATAGTTGGGTCAACCCGGACCGCTTATTAGAGATGGACCATCCAGCTCCACTGGAAGGCACCGCTAATAAGGACATGTTTACTAAGCAAGGACTAGTCGCTGTAGCTTATAGTAAGTTATGGCATAAATATACAAAAAGGGATCCTAAAAACCAGTGGCCACTGATAGGTTCTTTTGATGAAAATAAAATAAAAACACTAGAAGCAGCTGTAAAAATAAATAAGGTAACATCCACTATGCTCGATAGTATCGGCATGTGGTGAAAAGAAGCAGAGCATCGCAGGAAAAAAGAGGAAGCAAAAACAGTGAAAGAATTACGAAAAGCAGCCCATCAGGCCGCAAAAGAACTAGATGACGAAATAAGAAGAAGAGAGGAAGTTAAACAAACGCAAGAATCAGGACTGACAGGCCAATGCCCTGTCAGGACCACCTCCACGCTCTACCCGGAGATTCCCTCCAAACAGCGAGCAAATGACGAGTTACTGCTCGGTCCTCCAATGATCTACATGCCTCCTCCTTATGCTCCCTGCCAGCCTCTAGCACAACACTCACCAGTCCAGAGTGCACTCGAGGGTAACCCTAGCGCTAGTGCCCCGACTCTTACGGCCTTCGCACCGGCCACATTGGGAACAACACCAGATGAACTTGAGACTGGCAAACAGTTAACAACCAGACCAAATAGGTTGAGCAAAGATGAGCGGGATGGAATCGACCAGATAGCAAAAACACTGGTAGAACGGAAGGAGAGTTAAGAATATACGATGAATATGCACAACTCACATGCCGGTAGTCACAGACGGCATTTTATTTTACGGTTCAGCTACCACACCCTGAACGCTTATGAGGATAGGTACCAGACTAAAAGTCCTGCTAAATTGACGACTCTATATAGAAGGGTTGATGTCGGAGATGGGGCTGAAAGTGATGTGACGGACCTCTTCATGCAAACGCTTGAGGTCTTCCGCCACCTCGCGGAACAAAAACAAGAGGTCAAGATCACAGTCCCTGAGACGATTGAACACTCACTAGAAGCAGCCAACACCATGATGCCTATCAGAGAAGCTGCCCCCTATTGGGTTCCCCCGAGAGGTCAGGGAACAAACGATGATATCAACCATGCAGATGCCAAAGGGAGGGTTGTGTACAACTGGGTTTACCAACCATGGGATCGGCAAGATATTTTAACTTTTAGACAAACCCTGCCCGACTTAAGAAAGAACCCTACAGCATTCTATACCGAATTAGGCACAGCCTTGGGCTCAACCATAATGACTCTAGCGGACATGGATTTGTTTTTCGGGTTGTGTCTGCCGGCTGATGTGTGGAAGCAAATCCGGAGAGCCGACCACACAGATCTGTTCGGACACACCTGGACAAAACTCGATGAACTAGATAGGCAGCGAGAGCCCGGACAGAAACCTGTAAAGGACATATTGGAACTCCCTGACAAAATAGTGCAGAAGCTGAAAACGTTGATCCCAGAAAAGAAGGTAGATTGGTCGATAGTCACGGCCTGCCGCCAGAAACCTCAGGAGGACGTATCAGAATACTTCTCACGATTTGAAACAGTGTTCTCCGACTACAGTGGCCAAGACATGACCACCGCAACCGGACAACACCTATTCGTGCAGAACTACGTAAAGGGGCTATTGCAAGAGGTCTCCCAAAAGTTACAGACTAGCGAAAGTAGTTGGGGAGCCTCTAAACCTGCAGCTATCCTTCAGATGGCTCAGTATTACGAACACCAAAAGAATGAGAACGAAAGGGCAACTGAGAAAAAGAAAAAGGACCTAAAGGAACGAGTAATGATTGCACAACTACAGGGAGTGACCACAGGGAGGGAACGGTATAGGGGGAACTACCAGTCAAATGCCCCTAGGAATTCGGCCCCTAGAGACCGCAACCCCACCCCTGGCACTCCACGAACCGACCTTGATGAGAACCAATGTGCATTTTGTAAAGAATTTGGACATTGGAAGTCTCAATGCCTAGCCCTTCGGGAACTGATTAAAAATAAAGAGACAAGGGACATAACAAATGGCCCCAAAACTGGAGGGCAGGGGCGAGGACAGACTCACGACACCACCAATGACCGATCTGGTAGATCAAACACATTTGACCGCCCCCGACAGAATCAGTGCCAACAGTCCGATGGCTACAATGATCACGACTCTGCATAGGACTGCCAGGGGCAAGGGAGTGATCCAGTCGAGCTCTGTGTTGACCAGCAAGGTCCTTATGTCACTGCTAAGGTCCTGGGTACAAAGTCTCCATTTTTGGTAGACACTGGAGCGACACGTAGTGTGTTATCAAAACGACTGATTCCAAGGGCACCCTTGTCTGGCTCACACATCACCTCGATAGGTTTCGATGGGACGCCCTCCACTAATCCCCTGTCTGTACCTATCTCCTTTGACCTAGGAAACAATCCCACTGACACGACGTTTCTGCTCTCCTCCAACTCCCCTGACGCTATTATGGGTATTGATTTACTGAAACATTTCCGAGCTACTATTAGGTGTTCCCCGGATGGAGTCCGAGTCATCCTGTACGACAACCCGAGCATGTCCAGACCCTACCCCGCACGACATATGTACGCCATAACCAATGCTGACCTATCCTTGCTCGATTCGCTACCCCTGCACCTATGGGCCAGAAACGACTCGGATGTAGGACGAATGATGATCGATCCTGTACACATAACTGTTCGACCAGATGCAATACTCCCGAAACTCCCACAGTACCGGATATCGCCCGAAGGCGAGAAGGCATTGGTAGCGATTATTCAGTCCTTGGTAGATGCAGGAGTGGTAGAGGAAGTGGTTAGTAATGTCTGCAATAGTCCTATCCTACCCATTGTTAAGAAGCAAGGTGAGGGGGATGAGAAAGCGTATTGCTTCATCATCGACCTACGAGAAGTCAACAAAGTGGTGGTGCCACAGTACCCCGTAGTCTCAGACATCGCCACCATTCTGACACTCATCCCGTCCACTGCCACCATCTTCACCGTTATAGATCTTAAAAATGCATTTTTCTCTATCCCCATCCATCCAGACAGCCGTTATCTCTTCGGCTTCACTTTAAAAAACCGTTCATACCGATTTTGTAGAGCTCCCCAGGGCTACACTGAAAGTCCCAGCATTTACAGCCAAGCCCTGAAAAGGCAGCTGGACGCTGTCCAGCTACCAGATGGAGTAGTGTTGATCCAATATGTCGACGATATCCTTTTGGCTGCCGACACCACTCCACTTGCAATCACAGCCACTGTCCAACTCTTGCACTTTCTCGCGGAAAATGGCCACAAAGTCTCCAAAAAGAAACTACAGTTCTGTCAGTCCCAAGTAACATATCTAGGTGATCTCCTGTCCAAAGAAGGGAGAAAACTTACACCCGACAGAATCCAAACCATCCTAGACACCCCTATTCCAAAAACACAGAAGCAAGTCCGTTCATTAGTAGGCCTTACTTCTTTCTGCCGACAATGGCTACCAAATTTCAGTCTCATTATAAAACCCCTACTTTCCCTGTTGGCCAAAGATGTTCCGTTCCCACTCCCGTGGACCCCCGAATGCCAGGCATCCTTTAAGGAGTTGCGAGATGCCCTTTGCTCGGCACCCGTTCTAGGAACACCAGATTACTCCAAGCCCTTCTCCCTCTTCACTCACGAGAGGGAGGGATGCGCATTGTCTGTTCTAACTCAGCCCATCGGCGCCAAGCAGCGCCCTTGTGCCTACTTCTCTGCCATTCTTGATCCAGTCGCCAGAGCTCTACCAGCCTGCCTTCGAGCAGTAGCTGCTGCTGCTGTCTCTATCCGACAGAGTGAGGGAATTGTACTTTCGAACACTCTCACAGTATTAGTACCCCATGCAGTTGACACGTTTTTGAACCAGACAAAGACTCAACACCTGACTAGTGCACGACTGACAGGATACGAATTGACTTTACTTGCGCCCCACATCACCCTGAAGAGATGCACGACATTGAATCCTGCTACACTGTTACCCTTGCCTGAAAATGACCCCAATGTGCCCCCTATACACGACTGTGTGACCCTCACGGACGAACAGACTAGGAGTAGAATTGACCTCCGAGACATTGCCTTCACAGATCCTGACGGAGAACTATGGGTAGATGGTTCTTGCATCAAACTCCCAGACGGCACCACTTCTGCTGCCTATGCGGTAACAACTGCTCGAACAGTAGTTGAAACAGCTTGCATCACACAACGATCCGCACAGGCAGCAGAACTAATTGCCCTCACACGAGCATGTATCATAGCAGCAGGAACCACGGCGAACATTTACACAGACAGCCAGTACGCCTTCGGGGTAGTTCATCATTTTGGGATCCTGTGGAGGGAAAGGGGATTCCTGACGTCCCATGGTACACCCATCCTTCACGGAGATTTAGTCTCCGCCCTGATTGAAGCAGTCCTTCTCCCCACACGATTAGCAGTGATCAAATGTCAGGCACACAAAAAGGTGACAGATTTAGTTGGACAGGGAAATGCACTCGCCGACATCACTGCTCGAACCACAGCCGAGAATAGGGCCACGTCACGCATGTATGTGACCAGGTCACAAGCAGAAAAATGGACGAACGCTAGGGAAACGATCAGGGATATCCAATCGACCAGCACACCACACGAACTGACTGAGTGGGCACGGGTGGGTCTAAGGGACGATGAAGGCTGCTGGCGAACAAAGGACACAAACAAATGGTTGCTGCCTGATGCATACTTGATTCCCATACTGACAATGGCACATTCCCCCGCTCACATAGGTTCTGCCCCCATGATCAAACTCATTTCCAAAGTCTGGCATAACGGCAAGATCCCCGACTCAGCCAAACGCCTAGTCCAACAGTGCCTTATCTGCTTACAACACAACCCCGGGAAAGGAACTGTGGTACCCCGGGGAGGGTTTGGGATCCCCGACCACCCCTTTGAGGTCCTCCAGATGGATTACATCCAACTAGAGAGGTGCCAAGGCTTGAAGTACGTATTAGTCATTGTATGTGCCTTCAGCAAATGGGTGGAAGCCTATCCGACCCGTGATAACACTGCCATGACTACCGCCAAAGTACTATTGAAGGAGTTTTTCCCTCGTTATGGCCTTTGTCGAATTTTATGGAGCGACAATGGCCCCCACTTCATAGCTGAAGTTATCCAACTTATCCTGAAGGGGTTGGGGGTCAAACAAAGATTCCATGCGGTCTTCCACCCCCAATCCGCTGGCCTGGTTGAACGACACAACGCCACACTGAAACTGAAACTGTCAAAAATAGTGGCCACCACAGGACTTAAATGGCCAGATGCCCTTCCACTGGCATTACTATCAATGCGCTCCACCCCCACTAAGCACCACTTGACCCCCTACGAAGTTGTGTTTGGGCGGCCTATGAACCTCTGGACTGCCCCTAAACCAACCTCCATTCATGACGTCCCCGACGTCCTGCTGTCAGATTATTTGTACAAGTTAACTAAAACGTTGTCTGTCATTCATCAACAGGTGCAGCAGGCCATCCCCGATGCTTCCAGGGGTCCCGGTCACGATATCCAACCGGGCGACTATATTTTGATCCGGAACTTTCAACGAGCAAAGAGTCTGGAACCCCGGTGGACGGGCCCCTGGCAAGTACTGATCAACACTCGGACGGCTCTTCGAGTGGAGGGGAAGAAGCACTGGCTGCACGCCCATCATTGCAAAAAGATTTCCTCGACCCTGGCCACGACAGACAACGTCAGCACCCAAGAAGAGCTCCTGAACAAAGACCGACCTTCACTGAACTGCTATCCTGATACCGAGGCACTTGAACTTTCAAAACACTCTGATCCTACTCTGCCATCTCGAGAAGGGTATTTCCTGCGTCGAAAGGAGGGAGCTTCGGCTAAGTAGGCCACTGACTAAGTTAAAAATCTCAGAACGGTGACCCAAAGCAACCAAGGGTTACCTGGAGAGAAGCTAAACTAAGTCTGTGGTTCTGCCCACTACCGAGCACCTTGAAGATGAAGATGATGGAAGCGCCAGATAAGAAGATGATGGAAGCGCCAGATAAGAAGACGTCGAAAGCAGCAGGAAATACCCACTATAGGAATCCAAAAACTGACAATTTGCACAAACCAAAGACAATCGCTTTCTTCATTGTCTTCCTCTTTTGCCTCCTCCTCATGACTTCCTTCTGGATCCTGGAGGAAAGCACACCCGCTCACCAAATGTTGCCAACCACTGTCCAGCCAACCACCGTGAAAGAGCACCACCTGATCACCCTTTCACCTCAGCTCCGAGAAAGGCGTAGAGAATTCTGGAACAATTCCTTTGTACAACTGTTGCACCAACACAACCTTGCTGCAAATGCCACCAACTGCTGGATCTGTGGGTTGCTCCCACATGCTACCGCACACTCCATCCCCTTTATTCCTTCACCTTTCTCAGTTCACGGCTCTTGCCTCGCCTGGTTGATCCTCATGCAAGAAAGCCACAAGGACAACGCCACTTCTGGTCAGACAGTGTCGCACTTCTACTATGGGTTCTGGCCGAACAACACAGGAAAGCCCTTTTGTCCCGCAATTTCAGGTTCAACCTTCCTTGCGAACATCCCTGCCAAAGAAAGGGTCGAAATGCAGGTGCTCCACAATCCAGCCAGATCCACCTTCTCCCACCTGCGCAAACAAACGGCTGCCACTCTGACTGCGGCCCTGTCTGTCATCAATGTCACAGGATTCGTATGCCTCGAAGGACATGGAACGCAACTGGTGGGTCACAGTTCTTGCCGCATCACCAAAGCATTGGCCTCAGCTGACCCCCCCTCCTTTGTTGCTTCCCCGAATATGTACTTTGTTTGTGGCACCAAAGTTTACACGTGGCTCCCAAAAGGCTGGAAGGGTACGTGCTACATCGCCTTCATTCTTCCTCCCACGTATGTGGCTCCAGCCAACCACCACCGGCAAAAGCGCGCTGGAGATGTTGAACAAGCCGACTCCACTGGAGCACAGTTCCTGGATGCAGCAAAGGGACTTGTTCCTCTGTGGGGACCAATGGCAAATAGCCGCGCTATCCGACACCTGACTCAGGCATTAGAAACAACTATTAACATCACCGCTGGCGTCCTCGCCAACAACACGGCTGAGCTTCAGGCAGTCCGCCTGGTGGCTCTTCAAAACCGTCTTGTCCTAGATGTGGTTCTGACCGACCGTGGAGGTGCATGCCGCATCATCGGCTCCAGCTGTTGCACCTACGTGCCAGATAACTCACCTTCAGTTTACAAAGCAATCGAACACCTCCACAGACTGTCCTCGGAGGTTCACCAGGAACAGGAAGGATGGTCGCTTGGAGGCTGGTTCTGGGACACTTTAAAGAACTGGGGATGGAGACTGTTCACGTTTTTGCTGATACCAATCATGATACTATGTGGGTGTTGTTTAGGTATTCAATGTTTACCATCTTTATGTGCACTCATTTCCAACTGTATGTGCCCAAAGACTTTGAACTTTAAACCTGAGCACATGAGTCCCCTATACGAGGTAGAAGTGCGTGGTCTCATGGGGATTGATCCGAACTGACAAGCTGGCGAGACATGTTAAAGGGAGGACTGTGGAATTTTAGTTCGTGTATTGAACATCATCTACGCCATCTTGCAGACCCACGTACGAGCATACACGGCAGCCATTTTAGGTACCATGGTCTCCCTGTCCACGATCACTCATCAGCGCACTTCCCTGACCCTGCAAGCGTCCCCCATGCACCCTGACTACCCCCGCTCTCTCATGCACAAGTCATGAGCCCTCCCCTCCCATGACTCTGTCCCAGGGAATCGCACCCCGCGCCTGACCAACACCTCCTCTCCGTCCATGAATACCCCTCCTTTGATGACCCCTTCCTCTGAGCCTGAACGTCAGCACGGACCGCTGGTCATCCTCTAGCCCGAGGATACAGTTTATTGCCCATTACTGTATGCACTCGCCTTTCCTGAAAGAAGCCACTATTGATCACGACCCTCCACCCCCAGAGATTCGATCAGGCGCACACATTCCAGAGAGATTGGCAGAACACTCAGCTGCGTGATAGCCCCTCCCAATCATATGAGGGGAAAGGGTCTCTACTGTTGTCATGTGTTGGAATGGGCTGGAACTGGGGGGTGTCAGGGATATCGTTCTGATGTCATTCTCATGCTCTACAATGTCCCTGTTGTAATAAAGGACGTTCACATGTCTTGAACCAGTGTATAAAAGACCAGGTCTCAGAGAGGTTGAGAGAGCACCTCGAGACGATACCTTGTTGTCCGATCTGACGTGTTCCAATCCGCCGGAATAAAACTTGTTTCCTGTCTTCCAGTCTCCAGCGCCTGCCTCTTTATTGAATAACTTCATATGGTATCAGAGGCGTTTTTACGCCGGGCAAATCTAACTTAGGAAACAACTATTGAAATTGCCTGACCATTGTAAATTGATCTTTATTAGGACCAGGTCTGTCAGTTTGGGCTGGACTGTTCCCATGAGGCACAGGGTCAAGACTGATTTGCATATGGCTGGGTCCAAACTGGGGTGGCGAAGTAAGCTAAAGAGCAATGATGGATTCGATCCAGATATGTGACTGTGGTGAGTGTATGAAAAGTTACAGCACTACGTCCATCATTACCTTGTGCTTGCTATTTGAGAGATGTCATCTTATTCACCCATCAAACAACTCTGAGGTAGACCCATACTATCTACATATAGGAGCATTTATAGTTTGCTGCTTCAAAGGAAAGACTATTGTGGTTACTATGCTAGACTCTGAAGTAGGCAAGTATTTCATGTGTTTTTTCTCCAGAACTTCATTTAACCAGTTTACTTTTAAGTTTGTCCTGTGAAATGTATCACCTGATTGATTTTTTAAAAACATTACTTGAAGCGAGAAGCCCTCCAAACCACTGCAGTTGCGAGTCAGACTAGCTCACTGCACTCAATCTTGCAATATGAGGCTTGTTATAAACCATTAAACAGGGCTGTGATTTAAACTCCTAATCCAGCCTCTTGAAGAAACAGGGGGGCATATTATCAAGGGTGGCGATACGGAATTTTCGCCGCTTTAGCGGATGTTTTCGGACGCTAAACGGCAATATTTCTATCGCCCTATTAGCAAGCTGTCGCTAACAGCAGTTAGCGACAGCTTTTAGGTGATAGCGAGTGGTTTGGGGTCCGCTTTGCATGTTAGCAATATTTATCGCTATAACATGCAAAGTGGGCGTACCCAAACTGTTAGCGACTGAAAACAGTAGCTAACATCGCTATCGCCTATTAGCAAGGCAGGCGTAGCGATGGAAATATTTGCGCTAAGCGCGAATATCTCCACATACTAACACCGGCCCAGACCATTACTTAGCCATGTTATCCAATGGGAGGTGGATAACATGGCTAAGAGCATTTAGTCGCTAATGCGTGAATATCGCTGTATTCTCAGCGATATTCACGCATTTCGCCGCTATCGCCGTAAAATGTATCGCTTTGGAGATAAACGTAGCTAATAGCACGTTATCTCAGCGATAAATTCGGACGATGCTCAGGGATAAAAAAATAGTCGCTAAGCCTATTTAGCGATAAATATTGCTACTTGTTGGTAATATGCCCCAGGTTTTTGCTGCTTTGCTGAAAGACCTTGTACTTAAGGATGATGTGGATTTGGCTACGTAGGATTTCCTTAGTTTGGAGCCTTAGACTGAGAATAACTTCAAAGAAGGCAGCCTTTCTGAAAGTAGAGGATGCATGACAATCCCAAAATTGTAATTATAACAGCGGCGTAACTACCATTGGTGCCGCCAGTGCAGTGGGACCGAGGCATTGAACCCTGATAATTGCACTACTTTCCTACCTGACAGCAATCTAAGGGACCATTTTCTTTGCTTGCACCAAAGGAAAACATTGACATTGGCAGCAAACACAAAGCATGCTGAATCCATCCACTCAAAACCAGCAGATTTACAGGATTACGAGGTGCTGCCACACCATTTTTTATTTCCATAATCTGTGTACGATTATGTGGAGTAATTATTGTTGATTAGATTTGCTGGCTTTTATCAGTCCCTTTCTTTGGGTCTTTATCCTTGTTAGACAAGAAAAAGCCACCACTGCTGGATCTATATCGGAAGTCGGACATCAGACTCTGTATGCAATTTGTTTTGATGTAATCTATCAGTTATTGAAAGAATCCAATGGCTAAAAAGTTGATCATATTAGGGAAAGAAACTCATTCCCAAGACCAATGATGAATCATGCAACCTGGGCCAAAAAAGGAGTTCTTGTAACACATTCAAAACACTCAAAATCACTCACATACAACCACCAGAAGGATCAGAAATATGTAAGGGTTGAAAATCCACACCAGGTTTAAGACCGTCAAAGTCTGCCACAGGATCAAATGTAGGATAATAATTATCTAACCCTAGGGCACCCCTCAAAGAAGCACTCCCCAGAAGACCCTGGGGCAGATTTACAAGCCCCTTGCGCCTCTTTTACGCCGCCGTTGCATCACTTTTGTGATGCAGCAGCGGCGCAAAAGATGCGCATGGTGAGGCGTATTTACAACATGACGCATCTCCTGGATGCGTCACGTTGTAAAGCCCTGCGCCAGAAGGAGGCTTTCCATCGCAGGTGGGGCGTTCCGGCGCAGGAACGCCTCCCAAAAGTGGCTGAGTGAAAGCTACAAGATTTCACTCAGTCACTTTTTTGCCCATGCAGGGTCAAAACTCTGCGCCTGCTTGAAGCAGGCGTAAGGATTGACGCAGCATTGTGGAGATAGAGCCCCCCAAGCTTTGTTGGAGCTGCGTCGCGCTTGCGACGCAACTCCAGCAATGCACTGCTTTTACGGCACAGATGCGTGACGCATCTGTGCCGTTTTTGCCCCATGGTGCGCCACATTTACAATGCGGCACATCCAGGGTGGCGGAGCTGCGGCGCACAATTACTGGCGCATCCCTGCTGATATGCAGGGATGCGCCAGTAACTGTAAATCTCTCCCCCTAAATCCAAGCTTTCTTTTAAAGAATCTCCAGAGCTGATGCACCACCTGCAAAGAACGCTGCAACCAAATACCCTTCTAGAAGCTGAAAAGCCTCCGAAATACTTTTCATTTTCCCAAAGCACTTTCTGGTCTAATACGAGGTAATACGATACAAAGCAACTCTCATGGGATGTATGCGAATCAGCACCAGGTTATGGGGCAAGGTGAGTAGTCAAATTGTTGAAAGGGGCCAGAACTGAATCTTATGTTGTCTCGTGTATACATTTCAGCGCCAGGACACCGCTCGGTAACAGCGCGCTTTATAAATGGTATAAATAAATATAAATTTTGTTGCTATACTGATTGAAGGGAACTTGAAAGTGGGTTCCCTAACCAGTATTCTCCTGCACGTCATGTTGAAATAGGTCTTCCTCCCGCATGAAAAAATTCAAACCATGCAGCTCTGAAGGCAATGCTGCCTTAGGTAGTTTTAATATGTACAGCCCACTTTTTCAATACAAGCATGAGGAGGAAAAAGAAGGTGAAAAGCCTCAATAAAACTTAGCAAAGATCCCTGATAAAATCTCTAAATGCTGAAGTAACACTGACCTTCACTTATTGCCTTTATGTATGTATGTATATATATTCACTGAAAAAAACAAGGGTTGAAGTGGTATTATACTCGGGTGTTAAAATAAGAGAAGAACTAAGTTTAAAAATCAAAAGAACACTGAAATTATCCCTTAAAGTACAGCCTCACAAATACATCACTCACAACATGTTAAATTATACCATTGCTGACAAAATTGATGACATCATCCAACCATTGTGACAGCTTTCCATAGGGTTTGTGGACTTGAAGTAATTCAACCAGCTACACCTGTGCCCAATCTTCTATTTTTAATCAAATAATGATGGACGTAACCTTGAATGACATGCTGGATACAGCTTATCTGTTAAGTCACCCACATTTGGTGGATGGTACCCTCTTTTGACTGATATTCACCCATCTAATAAACAAAATGCCGCCATACCTAATGAGTTCAACCCCTATTTAAATTTGAAAATGCTCCAAAAAAAGAGTTTGTGCTCACCATAAAGCGATCACCCTTTTAGAGACCTCATACAGCCCACAATTTTAGGAGGTTGACAGGTATGCCCCTGATAAGAACCTGGCCGACCCTATTAACAACCCTTCATAGTTTGGTAACACACTACACGCATTCCTGAGATGAGCAGAAGTGCATACAACCTAAGAACCATACAACCCCAACATGAGTTTAACTGCCCCTAAGTTCCACATTATTTAATAGGCTGCAAGGCTTTAAAATCTTGGGAGAAGTTCTGGAAATAAACACTTACACTTCATAAACATCCTCATTTCACAGAATTTGTCTATAGCGGGGAAACTCAAAGTAGGCCTGGGGGCCGCATACAGCCCAAGAAACATGTAAAAAACCTCTCCTAGAAACTTATATAACATTAGGTAGCATATCCATCAATATTTATAAAACAACATTGTCCCAGAGCCAATATATAAGCAAAACATTTATTTTTTTCTCATTTTTTCAGTTCCATCGAGACACACAAATTCATAAAAAACATATATATGTATACATATATACAATACAATTCGTCAAATAAACATAACATGTAATTTTCACTCAGACTCACACATTCAAACATTCTCTCAACCAATCACCACAAAATATACTATAAAGCAAAAGTGCAGAAACATAATCACAAGACCAGAAGGGCCTAAAAAAATACAAACCACCAACAAAAAAGCGCCGACGCGCGTTTCAGAAAGGGACAATGAATCCAGAAGTTCCTTCGTCAGGGCGCAAGGAGAGTCACAATTTATAGGAAACTTCTCCACAATTAGAATGACTTTGATATTATTAACACTTGATATTGTGAGAACCACACTTTCAGGGGTTGAATATACGATGATGATGGTTCAACATGCAGAATACAAAATCCGAGTCCTAATGGTAGATAACTTCTGTGCAAAAATCGTCATTAAATCAGCACATACGGCCCTCCTGACCTTTAGATGTAACCCCCTGATAAACAGCAACACTGGACTGCTGTTCACTTGATTCAGCACAATCATTAAATATATGTTACATAAACAGGCAATCTTTTAGTTCAAGGTTAATTGAAGTTAAGGAAGGAAAGTAACTACTTGTCCTGCACAGCTTAACTTTTGGAACATGTTCATTTTTAAGGATATCTTGCAGCAAAAGCGTAAAAATATGATAATGTCTCTTTTAAATTCAAAAAGTGAATTTCATTATTATGCAGACCCATTTCACCTTAGTACATCAGATATCATTGCATCCAGAAGTATTTGTTTAAAGTGATAGTGCTCAAATATGAATCTAGAAACATTAAATCAAAGCTCAGTGCCAATAGTGAACCAAAAGTGAAGTCAGTTATTTTGGGCCTAGGTTACTATTTATGCCCTATGGGGCACATGCATCATTGGTTTTTGCATTCGCAAACGGTGCGAATCGCAAAATTCGGCCGTTTGCGAATGCAATTCCAATTTTTGAGATGCATCAAGTTGTTTTTTTTCGTAATTTAAGAATTCGCAATTTTTTTGCGATTTCTTAAATTGCGATTGCATTTAAGAAATCGCAATTTTGCAATTTCTTAAATTCAATGCATCATCTAAAAGTGCATTTTTGAAACTTTCATTTTACACACACACATGCCCTTGGGGCATGTATGTGTGAAAAATTGACTTTATGTTACATTTCAGGGGTGCAGGGGGGTCCAACACCCTTGAAATTGCATTCTCATTTTGCGATTCCTTAATTGCGAATCGCAAAATGAGAATGCTTTCCCATTGATTCCTATGGGCCTCTAGGCCCATAGGAATCAATGTAAAGGGATTCCTTATTTGCGATTCGCAAAATTGAGAATCGTAAATAAGGAAAAATAAGAAAACGCCAAAAAAATTGCGAATTTTTAATGCATAGGTATTTGCGATTTCTAAATTGCGATTCCTTAATTTTCGCAATTTAGGAGTCGCAAATACCAACAATGATGCATGTGGCCCTAGTTCCTATTATACATGAAGGTCAAGTCAAGTCAAAAACCACTTTATTCGATTTAGTTAAAAATCATAAAAGCATGCTACAATCAAGGACAATTTACAGAAACGTTAAAATTCATACAGTGGAATTTCATTATATATACAAACTTTAAAACAAAGCATTAAAATATTTACAAGATAAAATTACCATGTATAAGAACAATTTAACCTCCAGCTTGGGCCCCAATATTAGATTTTCATTCTCCTCCTCCTAATCCTAACAGCAGCAACAAGATAATTGGCCACACTAAACATAATCAAGGGTGATTCTAACATTTGTAAGTACAAAAGAGCTGGTTTTGCCTGTAAAAATGCTTTACATTTCAATATGGGGACCAGGTACTTCTGTCTAGGCGTATTATAAAATGGACAGAACAACATTAGGTGCATATTGTCTTGTATGGAAAAATTATCACATTTGCACACAGGTGCGTCCTCAGGCTTGTACCAACCATGACTGTCACAGAGAACCATGTAAATCTGGTTAAAACGAAATTTAACCAGAAGCCACCTGTGAAAAGGGATATTTACAGCAGCAAGGTACGGTTGAATGACTAAGCAAGTGATCGTCATAAAATGGGCTCTGACCGTGGGTTTAATTAGTTCATTTTCCTCTCGATCCAAGCCCTTCATTTTAGAAAAGTTTAACTTGACCCAATCTAGGTCTGCCTTTTTTAACCCCAGAGGGGAGGAAAAGATCTCAGGGCGACCAAGATCTATTGAACATTTTTGAATTTATGACAGCCAGTCAATATCTTTAAATTTATCAAGTTTTAAACAGTCCATCAATATTTTATGATTCAAGTCTAAGTTGGTGTTCGTCCAAACCCTGATCCATAACAGAATAGGAGCCATGGAAAGGATATCAGCAATGTACCCTAAACCAAGCTCCTGATGAACTGAAAAAGTGGCTGTCGACTGAGGGAGCCCTAATATAGACCGAAGGAACTTGTTTTCCTCCCTTTGGATGGTTTCACTTTTCGCATAACCCCACAAACCTGCTCCGTACCTTGCTACTGCTAGTGTTTTTGCCTTGTACAAGGCTAATAGTGCACCAGTTGGTTTCCCACCAAGTCTCCTTGAAAAACTTGTGATTGCATTTGCCGAGCTCCTCACCGCTTTAGTTTTAGCTGTTATTTGTGGGAGCCAGCTCCCCTTGGTATCAAAGATTATTCCAAGATAAGTAAAAACTTTGACATTAGTGATCGCTTCGCCGTTACAAAAAAAGGATTTGGTGTTATTTTTTACAGCCCCAAATGCCATAACATGCGATTTAGAATTATTCACCACTAGGTCAAGCGAGGACATAAAATCACTAAAAGTATTTAATAATCTTTGAAGGCCCAGGTGTGTCCGGGCTATTAGTGCAGCGTCATCCGCGTACAGGAGAACAGGGATGCGAGTATCTCCTGCACGCGGTATGTCCACAGAAGCAGTTAAAAGGTGCTGCTCTAAAGAGTTTATATATAAAGTGAACAGCATAGGGGCGAGGATGCAGCCTTGACGCACACCCCTGCTTGATTTAAACCAGGCTGTACAATTTCCTTCTTGGTTCATTCTAATAGAAGCCTTTAAATCTTTATGTAGTTCAGCCAGGAAATGGACAAGAGGTGGGTCAAGGCCCAATTTTAACAACATGGACCACAGCTTGGCTCTGTTAACTAAGTCAAAAGCTGTTGACAGGTCCATGAAGGCCACAAAAATTGACCCCTTTCCTGCCTTTGTATATTTAGAAGTTATCAGATGTAAATTTAAACATTGATCCTCTGTACCTCTTCCTGAACGGAAACCATACTGGGCATTGGACAAGATGTCATTTTCCAATGACCACTTGTTAATTTTGGCGAGCAAAACTTTGCCCAGAATCTTCATAGAGGAATCCAACAAGGATATCGGACGGTAGCATTTGGGGTCACTTCTTTGCCCTTTTTTAAAAATAGGAACTATGATTGAGCATGCCCATGTTTTGGGAAAACCTCCAACATATACACAGTTAAAAACATTCGCTAATATAATTGCCCACATCTCTGAATTTAATTTATACAGATCCAAAGGAACCCCATCTGGACCAGGGGCTTTACTCCCCGCAGACCCTTTTATCGCCACCTCAACTTCAGTTTTACTAAATTTTAGTTTAGGTAGCAAATCGGGGTGGTAGGGCATATGGAATGTCTCAATGACTTCATTGTTACCATAAATTGCTGAGAAGTGTTTGAGCCAGTCAGCTTCTGGGATATTTACTTCAAGATCTGTATTCCTAGATTGGGCAAAAAGGGGGTTATTTATTATTGACCAGAATTTAGAGCTTTGTTTAAGGGTAGTAGAGTCCATTAAGGAGTCCCAGGCTTCCTCTTTTATAATCTTTTTCCTTTCCTTCACCACCTTAGCGTAGTTCGTCCTCAGTTTGGCTACCAGTGACTTATCTCTAGGAGTATGTTTAAGCGCTTTCAACAGCGCAGAGTGAGCTTTGGAACATGCATGGTCAAACCAGCCATGAGCTGGAGCCGGTCCCCTTTTTGGGCTAACTGTGAGCTCCTCTTCCACTCTAGAACAGATAGCCTCAAAGGCGGCAATTACCTCTTTCCCCCCCATTTCTGGATCCCTGCAAGTATCAAGTTCCCCTGCTAGTTCTTGTTCAATTAGGCCTAGGAATTCCTCAGGGCACACTCTGCACCATTTTAGTCGCATCCCTTGATCTTTGCTCTTGATATCCTTCACAGAAGTGGCCAACAAGGCACCTTTAAGTAAACCTAGAGACCCATCCATGACTAGTGACACCGGATTGTGGTCACTGAACCCGCTTACTGTGGCGTTATAGAATACTACATAGCGTAGAAGACCTGGTGACATAAAAATATAATCAATGATCGACTCACTTTCCCTTGCATTGTATGTGGCCACACGATCATTTGAATAAAAAAAACTGGTTCATATAAATCATTTGATGATAACAAATCCTCCATAGCTGAACCCTTTGAAGTGTGCTCAAAATGAGGCAGAGTCGTGTGTTCAGGACCATCAACAACCTCGATCTGGCAATGTAACCCACACAAATGAACATTAAAATCACCCATTAATATGAGTTGCACAAAAGTGGTTTGCTTTGACACATAATCAATTAAAATGAACAAAATTATAGTTCATTAAATCAAACACAGAGAAGGTTTTGTACAGCAGCCAATGGGGGCTGAACCAGGAAATTCAATAATGCAGCCTGGTAATAGAGCTCTAAATTGGGTAGGGTGAGCGCCCCCAGAGAGGTATCCAGTTGTAAAATTGCTAAAGAAGTTCTAGGCGGTTCCTGTGCCCATACAAAATTCAGAATTAATTCATGTAATTCGATAAAATCTAATTTAGGAATTTTAATCGGAAGATGAGATACAAATAAAGGCAAAATGAACATTTTGACCAATGATACACGGCCTAATAAAGTTAAAGGAAGAAGAGACCATCTATCTAAAAGCCTCTTAATTTTTTCCAGGGTGTTTCCATAATTTAGCCTAAAAAGATTATCACATTACAAGATTATATAGTTACATATAAACCGAAGTATCTAATAGGTTTGGACATAGTCTGCTGAGACAGAAAAGGCAGCGACACCGTTGGGGCATTGCACCAGCGCACCTCCGTCTTTACTTGATTTAGCCTATATCCAGCTATGAGTGTGAACTCTTATACTTCATCAAATGCATTTAGGATATTAGATGGTTCTGCTGATAAATAAAAAAGATGTAATCTGCAAATAAATTCGTCTTTGGCATGGCATGGCCGCTATTGGAGGTGCTATCTGGAGATTAATGCGAATTTTAATTGCCAAGGGCTCTATAAAAAGTGATTATAAAAGAGGGGACTGCAGGCATACCTGTCTAGTCCGACGCCAGATCTTAACTATAACAGCTGATTCTCTATTGATCAAAATTCTCGCCTCTGAGCCTGAATACAAATCTTTTATCAATTTAACCAAGCGCTCAGTTAGGCCAAACTTGGACAATATAAAAAACAAAGCCTGGCAGTCAACAAGGTCAAATGGTTTTTCTGCATCAAGCATTAAAATTGTTGCCTTCACCTTGTTGACTGACAGGTAATCAATTGCTTGCATCAAAAAATATGTATTAGAAGCCATAGATCTATGATGAATAAACCTGTCTGATCTAGATGGACCGAGGTCAGTAAAAAAACAAACCTTTGGGTCAATCCACACTTACCACATCACACTTGCACATGGAACCTCTTATCACCAGTGTGATAACAGTAGACGGAGAGACAATATACTCACAAAATAACTGTAATGTAAAAAAGTACAAATGTAATCCATAGTAGATATAAATATATCTCAATATCAGGGTACATTACAAAATACATATTGCATTAAAAATATATAGTTCTTATCTGAGCTACATATATAAATAAAATCACAGAAAGTTAAAAAGTTGACTATAACCTAATACACTATAAAGATCATATACTACCGAAAAGAATTGGGAAACAAAGTAGGAAAAATGATTTCAAATCACAGAAAAGTGCTACTTGATCAAAAATTAATCAATTGTAATCATCACAAATAATGTTTCATAGGTCAAATCTACTACAGTTGTTCACAAAGATTTAAGGTAGACTTTTCTTCTTATTGCATCTCGACGCGTTTCAGTGGGCACCAGTGTATGGCCATCACCTTCTTCAGGAAAAAACATATATAGTTCCAAATATCAATTTTTATAAAAACCTTAACAGGTGCCTAATTTATGCAAATGCATACAGACACCGTCTACTATGGTGACCTATCCAATTATAAAGGTGCCAATAATGCCAATGCCTCAAACAAAGAGCGCAGAGAGCAGGCTATTCATATGATGTCCTTTTTCTCAAATCATTGGATCTCAGTGGCCTCTCGCCAGCACTATCTTGAAGCTCTTGGTAAACTGGATCTATCCTCTGATACAGACCCGACATTTGATATCCCGCTTCCTAGCTCGAGCTGCTTATAATACAGAAATCTATTTTAATCCCGTTATAGGATCTGGGATTTAGCAGAAAGTAACGCCACGGGGTGTACGCCTCCTTGAATCCGTGACGGATTAATACGATGCTGACTTCAGCTTATGAAATAGGTTTATTGAGAGAGTCCCGCAAAGTCTTAGAAATAGAGGGCATTTCTAAAGATTCACAATAGTGTATAAGTGATGCTTGAGTAATTTTCTGAGTCTCCTCATAAACCGTTTTAAAATGCCATAGAAAACCCCCTGCAATTTCCTCTTTAGAATCTAAAATTGTATTCAAAACCGGATCTCTAATCCGAGTGACTGCATTTTGACTACTCTGATTTTTTGTTGAGCAGACCAAATAACATCCTATATATTAAATCTCTTCATAAAGTTTTGTTTATATGACTTGCTCCCCTTGATTACCTGAAGATTAAAAAAAATTGCCTACATTTATCTTTGGCTACTGCTAAGTCTTGCAGGAGACCCGCTGTTTTGAGATTCAGATTTAGCTGTCTTTAAGTTAACCCTAACTTTTTCAACCTTAGCCTGCAGAAAAAAATCTCCTGAGAGCGTTGATTGTTTACCGCCGATGTATATGCTATTACCTTGGACCTGGGAGGCGCTGCGATACTCATTATGTTGGATCTCTTGGCGGCCTTTGATACAGTTCATCATGAGATTTTGATGGACCGTATATCCAGCCGCGGTGCGTCCATTGGGGCATAGGGGCGTAGCCCCACCAGCCACCATGGACACGCATCGCGGCGTATATCTTCTAATTATAAAAACTGCCGGCGAGAATTGCGCAGGGGGGGTGGCCTGCTGCAGCTTGAGTGACAGTCCACACTCAGGCTGCAGCAGACCCGACCGTAGTGCGCAGTGACAGTCCCGCTGGAGAACTTACAGTGCGCATGCTTGGGAAAGTGGGCAACTTTCTCAAGCATGCGCACTGTAAGTTCCCCAGCGGGACCCAGGGGTGCTTGTTTGCTGCCACAGCCCGGGTTTCCAAAGGGCAACAGGGCGAGCAGCAAATGTGACCCCCTAGCCAATCCTGGCGCTGCATGCAGCGCCAGGATTGGCTGGTCCATCGCGCAGCATCCATCATTGGATGCCGCGCGTGGGGGTGGGATATCCTGGGCTGATCCTGTCAAGGAAGGAAGATAATCGCGTGAAGGGCCTCTTCAAAAATAGTTGTTTACGTGCGACTTTGTATGTATAACTATGCCAGTGAGGCTGAATCTATTAAATATGCAAGTGCTAGAGAGGAGAACGGCTGTTACCGGCAAGCCACTTATTCTGCACGGGAGCACAGTGGAATGCCAGGCAGCGGGTCCGAGCGCCACTCAATAAGCGTGAAATAAATAACTACCTGTGCGTGGGCCCGCTCCGTTCCATGTTATCGCCTCATAGATGTAAGCGCCAGCTCTTCCGGCTCCCAAAATAGAAGCCACTGTCCCAACCCTGAGTCGGAAAAAAAACCAGAACACACACAGGTAATAATAAAAAAGAAATGTCTACCGACTCGACCGGCTCTCCGGAAGGGGTAAGATGGCTGCACCTGCCCCCAAGGGCCCGCCAGTCCGGAGCAACGTGTGCAGGGCCGCTGGAATCCTCTGCTCAGGTTACGGGCGAGGAGGATAAATATAGCGCCTGCTCTGACCTCACTGGGCCATCACGCGCAGCAGTATTCTGACAGTAGTGGGGTTTTGGAGCGTAGACCAAGCAGTCCTCCAAATCACGGCTTCCAAGGCAAACAATTGAATCCCAGCGATAACAGAAAGACTGTGCAAAGGAAACTTCATGCAGAAATCCACAGCTCGCCTAATGACAAAATGAACACGGAGATCAGGTAAAGATACGGTGCAGGAATGGATACTGGCGTCATTATAATAGATGTGTTATATCGATTGTTTCGGCGACTGCTGTAGTGTGTTTTTATGGGAGAGCGTCATGCAAAAACCTAATTTAAAACCATGAAATCGAAACCGGGTCCGAGGACTTTATTAGTATATTGCCTGGTTTAATCAAACCAAAATGCATTTCCCCTTCCTAAATAATTTCAGGGATATTTGGGCGAGTTGTGTAATGCTCAGTTACTTATCAATAATCTTCACTACCCTTAGTCCACTCGCCACAGTCATTAGACCCCACCCTCCCTCCTATTAGCCCTTTAACGTCTATAACATATACATTATATTCACGGCTGGGGCTTGAGGGTCAAACAGGGGGGGGTCAGAGGGCAACAATCATGCCCCTTGATGTGTGGTGTTATCTTTCAACCACAGTTGTGCTTAGCTTAAAGATCACTGGCCCCTGCTACTTCAGCCACAATGTGCAGCACTGCTTCTGCAAAGCAACAACAGGCAGAGTAAAGTTCCTTACCAGGAGTGACCCGGCATAACATTTACAAATTTAGGCTGCTGTGATTTGGGGGTTCACCATATGATTTGGCTCCACTGACCCTCCTGCTCTCCTGCTGCGGAACACAAGTATAAGATCTTGTGATAAAGCTTTGTGAGAAGTCTGATGCAGGTGTTAATCTGCACAGTCACTCACCATTTCAATCATCCACTCACCTCATTCATCCACCCAGTTACTGATTCATCAACCCATGTATCAACCCTTCCATTTATCCACTCAGGCATCTACTAAGCCACCCATCAGCCCATTCACCCATCCTTCGATCCACTAATCCACCTATCTGCTTATTCGCCTATCGAATCACTCACTCATGTTCCCACTCATCCATCTACGCATAAACCCATTCACAAAACCAATATAATCACCCATCCACTGAAATGCATTTACTAGCTATTTCACCCATCAACCCCCCCCGATCCGCCTCTCCCCCGCCGATGTGGAGTGTGTGCTAATGTCACACTGGAATAGGTTGGTCGCAGACAGCCTGATAAGTGAATCAATACCAGCACATATGAGTTTCACTTTGAGGTGCTCCGCATAAAAGAGCAAAGGGTCACTCAGTGCCACTGAATGGTTGTTATAACGTTAGCAAATTGGAGACTAGAGGTGTGCAGAAATGTTTTGTGGTAACAGTTATGTGATGAAGTGGATTGGTAAGGAATACGGCAATACTGTGTGAATGGATTACACCTAATATTTTTTGTAGCTTTAAAAAAAAGATCTAAAGCTTGTGGAGAGGTGGCAGGGGTGGTGTCATCAGTGAGAAGTATGAGCTGCACCAGACCAGGAGTGCTAGGGAGTGCACTGCAGAGTGACTAGGGACTGCTAGGGAGTGCAAGGGAGTGCAGAGTGCAAGTGAGTGCAGAGTGCTAGGGAGTGTGAGGGAGTGCAGAGTGACTAGGGAGTGCAGAGTGACTAGGGAATGCAGAGTGACTAGGGAGTGCTAGGGAGTGCAGAGTGCTAGGGAGTGCAAAGTGCTAGGGAGTGCAGAGTGACTAGGGAGGGCTAGGGAGTGCTAGGGAGTGCAGAGTGCTAGGGAGTGCAGAGTGACTAGGGAGTGCTATGGAGTGCTAGGGACTGCAGAGTGACTGCAGAGATTAAGCTAATGACAATGCCATTTATTTATCTGTTTTCAAAACCAACACATAAATACAAATTTTGTCATTTACATTGCCAATAGCTCTAACTTTTCCAAAGGCGAAACCATTGCATTGTAAATGCTTGTTTCAAGCTGCTTACAATGCCTTGCTTGTTGAGAATGTTACATCAAAAAGTCTAACATATTTTGTAATTCAAAGTTGACAATGTGGCAGTGGTTCAATGACATTTGTTGCTGCAGCATGGACGGCAGGGTGGAAGAAAGGGCAAGGCATGTAGGGTTCCAAGGGGTTGAGATGAATAAGCAGGTTGCCGCTTATGTGTTGTGCTCATTCACCCTATTTATCCAAGACTCTTTATAAGACACATTCATGTAAAGTGAGGTTTATTTAGGCATTAATGGTAATGTAACAGAACTGGTGCTCATGTAAAGCGCTCTGATACCCGATGTCTCGGGTCTATTTCGCTATATAAAACAATGTCTCGGGTCTATTTCGCTATATAAAACAAAAAATAGAAAAATCAGTTGTTGGCCTATATATGGAGGTGCGTTGGCAGTCTGGCAGAGCTAGCCTATGTTTGTGGTCCCAGTAGTGAACAGGGCAGCAGGCGGCAGCGCAGAAGGTTAATGTGCCTGCTGCAAAGAACATGTACCTGATGCAGATCACAACATGCATATGATGTAAATAGGTCAGCGAGTCACTGCTTTTGTCAGAGAGATGCTTTTGTTACTTGCAGTTTGTAAGTTTTCAAATTTGCTTGAAAATGCACGATTTTTCTTCTCTTTTTTCAAAACCCCCTTATGGGTTTCGGGCTCGCTCGCTCGCTATGGTGCAGTATGCAAATCAGTTTACCCCTCACCACATTTGGCCCCTGAACAGTCACATGTCTCCGTAAAAGTACCACCTTAAATACCACGGCAGGGCAAAGGGCTGATAATTGACTTGAAAAAATACATGATTCTTGCACACAAAACACATTATTTCAGTTCAGTAAATATGCTGTGGTGTTGAAATGTACTGTCAATGGTCGGTGTTGTAATTAATCTTGTGTGGATATCTAGAGAAATGTCTTGGGATACTGGATGCACCTCAAAAGGCCCAGGGATACCCTGGGGGTATCAAGGATTGCCTAACAGTCACAATGCGACTAAGTGAGGGATAAGGTCTGGGGTGGATTTTGCAGTAAAGTGAGACGGTTTCTAAGTGATGTTTGTGTGTGTTTTAGTTTTGGCTAGTATTTTTCTTTACCTGTTAGCATTTTCTGTGTTTTTCCCTGCCACCCACCTAGGCCCAGTTTATAAATAGATGTCCAAGGTCTCCAATGCCGTAACAGAAGCACTACATACCTTTTGGTAAATTGTCAACTAGGGTTCTCAATGCATTTCAGATCACCTGTTCCACTTTGAGAACAGTTAGGAGAACAAAAACAGGAACATTCTCCTTGCATTTGATTTTAGAAGGTGTAGACAAATACAGAGGGCTACCTTGGGCTTGGGCAAAAGTACTGGCAGAAAGTGGATATTTTTCCAGATTTAAGATCCCGGGCTAAGCTTCTAAATGCTATCAAAATCACACAGAGGTCTGGTAGCCTGAAAATGAGGGTAGTGGTAAGTGCATGTTTTTGGTATTGATACATTGGACAGGGCAACATTTCTCATTTCATGTGACTAACAAACACAAATATGTTAATACTTCATTATTTCCATTATTTACTGTAAATTGTGGTAAAGGTAAGGCGTGGTTCCCAATGCTTTGTGAAGGCTGTTTCCCAACTGCTGTGCAACTTCTTCTACTCTTAGAGCTGAGATTTCCATGAAAGTCTTATAGTCTGAATTCAGCACCTGAGCATAATAGGACGGAATGTATGAAGCTCTGTGGTTATACTGAATAAGCAGCTACCTATGTTATGCCATCTATTAATGTAATAACTGCACTTTCACAATTGCTTTATTAACCTTTCTGCTTTCTCAAATTTGCTTGAAAATGCACGATTTTTCTTCCTTTTTTTCAAAATTTTCTTGGGGGGGTTATCCCTCCAAACCCCCCTTTTGGGGTTCGGGCTCGCTCGCTACGCTCGCACGCTACGGTGCAGTATGCAAATCACTTTGCGCCTCACCACTTTCACATTTTCACCCATCGCCCCTGCGTATATCACAAACAGAGGTCCATGGCACTGCCTGGAACCATCTGAAATACTTTCTTGCTGATCGAATCCAAACAGTAGATCTTGATAATAATAAATCTGAACTTTTTTCTCTACCATGTGGAGTTCTGCAGGGGTCGGCCCTCAGCCCCACTCTTTTTTAATGTATACATGTCCCCTCTGTCAGTTCTCATAAGATCCTATGGGTTTTAACTGGCGTTCTAGGCCGACGATAAGCAAACAATGTTATCCCTCCAACGTGACCAGGAAGCCGAAACGGGAGCTAGATGTCACGACTGCATGAAAGCCATCATGGGGTGGATGTCATTGAACTGTTTGAAACTAAACTCAGGAAAGACAGAGGTCATTATTTTTGGGAACAATTTGCACTTCTGGACACCTGACTGGTGGCCGGAAGAACTGGGTACTCTCCAAGTTCCTGCCAAGAAAGTGAAGAACGTAGGGGTCATTGTTGATGACAGACTCACATTAGGAGACAAGATAACCAGGGTTGTCTCTGCAAGCTTTTTTCTTCTCAGAATTCTGATAAAACTAAAGTTCCTTCTTCCAAAAGAAAGCCTCAGGACAGCAGTCACGGGGCTGATTATGTCCCGTTTGGATTACTGTAATAGCCTCTACCTGAACATCCAAAAGAGACACATGAACAGGCTCCAGATAGTGCAAAATGTGGCCGCTAGGCTGCTGCGGGTACTCCCAGGTGTGCTTTGGTAAAAAATGGTCGCAGACATCTCCACTGGCTCCCAGTAAAACAGCAGGCGCAGTTTAAAGCCCTTTGCACTGTTTCTAATGCCCTAAATGGTGCAGGCCCGACGATTTGAACCAAAGGTTCAAATGGTACGTTCCTGGAAGAACTTTGCGTTCTATGGAAGCTAAACAAGTGATTTTTTCCCCCAGTTAAAAAAGCAACAAGTGGTGCAAAAAATTGGAACAATTTACCTTTCTACTTGAGGAATGCCACCGAACTCCTTACCTTTAGGAAAGGGTTGAAAACCTAGTTGTTTGTGAAATAGGTTTCTTCTATTACAAGCAACCTATGAGGCAGTGCTTAGCACCAGGACACCTTAGGTTAACAGTCGCGCTCTGAATACTTTTAATAACATAACCTGTCCTTTAAAGGCCGCTTTAAAAGCTTCCCCGCACACAGAGAAATAGGAGCGGAGTTCTCATTAATTAAAAAAAAAAAATACTTAATAAAAGACTGCTTTGGAGCAATCCACTCCACATCTTCGAGAAGAGACTTATTAAAGTACCAGTGCCTGCTATTTTGAGAATGTGTTATCCTTATGTGGATTCTAATAGAAATAGCTGAATGGTCAGAAAAGGCACTGGAAATGATCAAAATGTGAGAATTCTTTTAGTAAACATTATGGTGGAGGAGAGTGCAATGCAACTACATGTCTTCCTCCGTTCATCAAAATTTCCCAAAAAGTTGAGATACAAGGCACTATCTGATTTAGTTTGTCGTAAAAAAGTATTTTTTAATTTACATAAAATTCCTAGATATCATCTATATTAAAAAATTAGTGAATGTCAGGCCTTCGACTTTCTGCTTTCTCAGGGATCTTTGCAATTATGGAAGGAGGTGGGGTTTGAATGCTTGGGTGATTTTTTTAGTATATCCAATTTGATTACCAGCACGATGGTATCCCAGCAGCTGGGCCCTAGATTTCTAGCTTTGCATTGAGTTTTAATCAAATATTGAGTTTTTTAACAACAAATTATGTTGTGACTAATAATGCAGCTTCAAACATATTGAACCAATTATATTTTCAGTGCCTAATTGTAGTCGGTACTTGGTATTCTTGCCTAATGCAGCTGGGTCAACAGAAAGTGCTCAATAACTTTCTTCCTGAACTATTAAAAGTAACTGGCTGTAGTGTTAGCAAAAAGGAATGGCAGCCATTATGTGAAGTAGGCCATAAAGCGTTTAGAGTTGCTAATTATAGAAGAATGGCAAGATGGCTAGCCTATTATACCGATAAAAATCTAAGTAAGTTCTTCCCGGCCTCCTCTGAGTTCTGTTTTAGATGTGGGGACCCAGAGATAGGGTCGTGGAACCACTTTTTTTTTACTGCTCTGGCCTACATCAATTCTGGTCTGATGTTTTTCTAAAGATTAATCAATCTCTAGCACTAACCATCCATATTATTCCTACTAATAAATTAGCTTATTTTGGGTGTTCAATAGAGGTCCACCATTTGTCAAAATATTAACAGTATTTTAACAATAGTTATTGCAGCTGCCAGGTCTCTAATTCTACAAAATTGGAAGTCTGATAAGTCACTGTTGATTCAGATCAGTTGAAAAGTTGATAAGTCTCTTCGTAGATTTGTAGCGAGCTGGTCAGGGTTTTTCAATAATGCATTTTAAAATGGTCGTCGATACCCGCACCTTCATTATGAAGCTTGCTCATTACTTAAGTGGAATTTGAGCTGGAGGGGATTCCACCCCCCCCCGTCACCCCCTCAAAAAAAGTTTTCTTCTTTTTTTGCTACTTGCACATTATTTCAGGTTAAAAACAAAATGCTGCTATTGATATATTGGAAAATGGTTATTGCTTTCTTGTATATTTGCCTGATTTTGTATTGTTAGCACCTTATTCCCATCGCATTAGCACTTTATCGATGTAACTATGAATAGATTGTCTCATTGGTTACATGCTGCTGTTCTTATGTTGTTGATATTCCTTGTTTTCAATTCTAGCACCTTATCGTCATTGTATTAGCACTTTATTGATCCATTCTATTCTCGATCCTGTAAGGTTAGCACCTTAGTCCTATTGCACTAGCGCTTTATCAATGCAATTATGAATCGATTGTCTGATTGGACACAAACTGCTTAGTCTATTTTTATATTTTATTGATATCCCTTGACTCACTTCTAGCACTTTATCGTTATCGCACTATTAGTTTATTTATGTATGCAGGAATTGATTGTTTCATTGATGTAAGGTGTATTATGCAACTGTGCTGTTTTTCTTTTTCTTTGTTGCACTACACTCAATAAAAATGAAAATAACATTTTTAAAAGGTTTTGTACAGTACACATTCAGAAGTCTTGTATTTTGAAGTCCTCTTATATGTGATAATGAAGAAAAAGGAGGGAAAGTGAAATAAATCAATTGCTTAGGATCACACATTTTGGAATAGTGGGGGAGCTTGGATTAATCCCAGGTTTTCTGGTTTCACATTGTGCAATTCAGCCACTAAATGTATATGCTATGCTTCCCCTATATCCACCTTGCCACCCCTTCTTCCACCCGACCACCACCCTGCTGGCATCACTGCGTCCCTCAGTCACATCACAGGCCAAACTTTGTGGCCCTTGGGATAATATTTTCGAGTACCCACGGTCTATAGCATTCCATTCCAACTATTTATCATGCGCACATGCCGAGATGTCCACTAGAGGATAATCTATAGTGAATGGACGGTTTGGCCTTTCTCACAGATTTTTTGGAACAGGCTCTATCTTCGAACCTCAACATTCTTTCAAACATACATTTGAAACCAACATTAGGTACATTCAGCCTTTATGATATTTAACATAGAGTATTACATGCAACCCAAACTTTAGTGACTTGTAAACAGTGCACCACATAACTTTTAACATGCACAATCATGTTTGCCTCTAGGGCTTACACTATTTCCTTACTATCGACCTACACATGTATACTCAGTAACTCTATGCTGTATATAACTATAGTTTGATCAGTGATATCATCTATGATGTCATTTACATTGTCACCAGTATTGTCATTAATTATGTCATTTAACATATCATGAGTGATGTAATATGTAAGGTCATCATCACTGCAAGTGATGGGTAGGTCAGTAAACTATAAATAGAGAGTTTGGTGGACTAGTTTGCTGCAGTTATCTTTATACTGGTAATACTGGAATCATTGTTACATTTCGTCTGTGGGAAGCCTTTGAACGTGTAATTCAATCCAAATGCAAGTAATAAATTAGGCTGAGTTGAATTCCCCTGTAAAATCCAAAATGTTTATTCTGGGGGAAATCTAGAATGATTGAAAGATAGCTGATTTATTTATCCGATGGTTACCTGTCTATGCCTGTATATTGAGAGTATAACGTTCTTCCATGGCTTACCTGAGAGTACCTTTATTATATTGGTGACAAGCAAACTGCACTGCACCTGATTGACAGAAGCAATGCTGATGGGCTTCATCGATGAAAGCAGTCCAGTTTGTCCATTTGGGATCTGCAACTTGCCAATATCCGAGTAAGAATCGGTGTGTGTCTTATCATGGTGTAGTGATTTCCATCTTGCCAATGGAAGGAAAAATCAAGACGTCTCTCAGACACGTTTGGAAGTAGCACAAGAGCGCAGCAGTGAATCCATGGAACTGAGAAATCCAACAGGGAATTTGCATAGGACGTACTCAAGGTTTGAGAAAAGGATATATAATCACAAAAAGTATATTTTAACAAACATACTTTATGACTTGGTTAATGCTATAATCATTAGTCATATCTCTTTGTAGTTGAATGTTTTAGCGTGCCCATCATCAGTTATAGAACTATCTATTTTGACCTGTAATTGTGCACTAAATAGTAGAAAAATAATATGCCAGTAAGGCTATATCACCTTCCTTTCTCCAGATGGCAGGAACATCCCTCAGTCCATGGACTGGAAACTGTGGTACCCAGTTTTCTGTTGAATATGTAGTGGTTTTAGAAGGATAAGGTAGTTCCACACAAAAATAACTTTTGTTGCTTAAACACTCTTTGGGTGGATTGGCCGTAAATAATTCACAAATAGCCCAGCTTTTGGAAATCCGGAAAGTATTGATGTCTTTCAATATGCGGTAAGAGAATTCACCCAAAGATTTGCAACAAAGTACTTACGGTCATAGAAATGTATTTTATTTTCTAGAGCAAAGAGGGAGGATTAAATTATTGAGGGTTATGGCTCTGCTTTGCGACCTTACCTGGGTCATGGGAGTATGAGAAAATTATGTATTACCAAGTACTAAAAGATCAAATAAAGATGAAGACCAAAAACAAGAAACTAAAGGAAAGTTTATGAGAGGGGACAGGAATGACTTTAGGTCCTATAGTAAATATTTCCAACGTAATAAAACAACTAGAAATGTTTGCTCAGGAGATTAGAAGCTACACCCAGGTGAATCCACGCACCTACATGAAAGGGGTGACAGTAAAGAAAATGTATGCAATTAGATGTCCTGTGTTTAACAAAGGAAGATGGAAATAATAAAAATGAAATAAATAATCCACAATATCGTGTTTTAGATGTGGAAGCTGCTATGATGTGGGAAATGTCAAATGTCAAAGCCTCAGAAGATATAATTTTTGGGAGAGTGTGCAAAACCAATGTGAGCAACTAAGTTAGGTGAGTTAATGACAGGACAATTCCAATCCTAAAGGTGGTGGTGTATGTTAGTGATAGTAAACAAAGTATTTCCTAAATGTGTTTTGAGGCTGCATGGTGATGACATTGAATTAATGGTTTATTCCCGTGCCTGATTCAGAATCATAAGCAAGGCGATAATGAAAGAGAAGAGTGAGAGAATTTTAATTCTTTCTGATGTACAACTTGGAGGTTATAGTGTGAATAAAATTGATTTTCCTGGGTATTTGTGTGCGGAAACAGAACTTTCTGGCATAAAACTACGGGTAAAATGTATGTTGTGGAGAAAGGTGATTCCTTTTTAGGGGGTGCACACCAGCAAGAGTTTGATATTCTTCTGAACCCCAATGCTTCACCATCTGTTAATGCCATAGTTAGTCATAAGGTTCATAAACAGTATGTGCCTATGTTAAAACACGTTTCCTGAAGTGTTTCAAAATCAGTTAGGAGAATGCAGACACTTGAAGCACAAGATGATTGTAAGAAATTGTTTTTTAATTGAGAGGGTGAATTACTTTCACAAGCAACAACCCAATCCCTGTCAGGGTAAACCACAAAAGTCACTAAAGTAAGCTGTGCTTAACACTGTAGGACCTTGGCACAAAAGAAGTCAGGCTGAACTTAGAGGCAATGCTTTAAGAATGTATGCAGTACTCAAACAGTAATATAGCGAAAACACAACACAATAAAATCCCACACCAATTTGGACATATAGAGTAAAATGAAGTACTAAAATAATTCGACACTAAACAGCAACAGTTCAATCAGTAGAACCAGATGCATGCAATTTCAAAGATTTATGCAAGCATTGCACTTAAAAGCGCAAAGTGCCACTCACTGTCATCTCATTATCGTCGACCAGGGGAAGGTCACAAGTTCAGGATGACCACGATGGTGCATGGGCAAGATTCTGGGACCAGGTCAGTCCAACTGAAAAAGTAACCTTCTAAAAGTCTGGCTTGAAGAGTACAGTTTGGGGGAAGGAGGCCACAAGGAGAACATCACCTATGATCGTTGCTGTAGCGTAAAGAGCTGGCTGGGCGTTGCAAATAGTCGGTTCTGTAGCGTGAAGATCCTGGCGAGCATTGCAGATAGTTGTTGTGGGAGCTTCGCATTGGTAGTTACCAAGGCAGGGCCGGACTGGGAACCACAACCGGCCCTGGCAAAGTGCTCGGCCGGCCCCCCCCCCCCCTCGGTTTTTGGCCGATTTTGGTACAGGGCAGATTTTGCAGCTATGCTGCAAAAACAGCCCTGGAACAAAAACGGCCCCTAGGGCCCCAAAACCGCCCCCACCCATGCGGCGCACCGGAGGATTGCCCGGTGCCCGCTATGGTCAGTCCGGCCCTGTACCAAGGGCTGTTGGAACTGTAGTTTGAAGTGATGGTACTGCATTGTTGGTCACTGCTGGCGGTCGCTGTAGGACCAAGAGCAAGATAAAACTAAATTTTGCTTTGCTGGTAGTCATGGATGGCAGGATTGTAACGTGAACTGGCCCATTCATAGTCACAAAGAGCCCAAAACTTAAGGATGCATCCCTTTCTTCACGGGAGGAAGTCAGCAGATACCAGCCAGGGTCTAGGCATGTGGAGGCACCTCTTGGAGATTAGATACTCACTTGAGCAGAGGGCAGCAGTGCACAAGGAAGTCCTGTTGCAAGTCAGGGCAGCAGTACAGCTGGGCAGTTGCAGCAGGGCCTCTGGAGCTTGTTGTATCCTTTTAGCTCAGAGCAGGAGGTCAGTCACCTGATCCATGGGTTCACATCTGGGATCTAGCAGGAAGGTAGGCCTCAATCAGCAGGGCAGTTCTATGAGGGTATACGACAAGATTCAAGCAGCAGGGTAGTCCTCTGGTAGCAACAAGTCAGTACTCTGAGGTACAAAACAGGCCTCAAGAAGCAGGTCACTCCTCAGAAGTACAAGGCAGTTCTCTGGAGGTCCTCTGCAGGTCAAGGAGTGAACTCTAGAGTTGGTCTGAGGGTCTAATATTTATAGCTGGTGCCAGCCTTTGAAGTGAGTGAATCTTCTAGCATTCCCCCCACTTCTGGTTTTGGATTTGTATCTTCTCCTGTCCAGTCTCCAAGGGTTCTAGGGTGACAGTGGATTAGTGTCAAGTTATTTGTGAGTGTTCTGAGGCAGCCCCTTTGAAATATAAGTGGGTCAGGGAACAACTCTGCCCTTCCCATCCTGGCAGGATGGCTACTCCACCAACACCTAGTCCCCCTTTGTCTCACTGTCTGGGAGTAATACACAAAGGCCAACTGGCAATTACACCTAGACATATGTTCCAGGTAAAGGCACCAAAAGGTTAGGACCCGAAAATTCCAACTTCCTAAAAGTGACATTTTCAGAATTGTGACTTAAAATCTGGCTTTACTATTAAGGAGGGTTTTAAATCACAATTAATTTAAATTTAAACAGGATATTTCTGCATCATCCCAATCAAATGTTATCACTTATTTAATTAAAAGTTATCACTTATTAAATGTGAGAGGTCTGATGGTTAAATGAAAGGAGAGGCTATAAAGGACGAAGCAGGCATTTAGCGAGCACACCAAAGGCAAGCCCGTCTGAGACTGCTGGCATACCGACCACGCACAATGCCAGCCATGCTGTCTGTTTTGACACAGGAGGGCCAAGGCAATCCTAACCGATCACATACTCAATTAAGGAACTAAAATAGCTTATATTTGTCAGTACCAAAGAAGGGATAAGGGGAGGAAATCTTGAGTATAAGGATAACACAGGGGCCATTCAGAGAAGTGCTAGAAAAGGAGTAGAGATGATCAAATGCAGATAATTGAACGTGTGATCAGTGGTAGAGCATTCACTTAAACTTAACATTCTATTGGAAAATAACAAATGGGACATCCTGTTTTTATAGAGATTTTGATCCCCCCATATTAAAATGTCGATTTAGAAACATCCTGCCCCCCACGCTTCAAAGTTATTCACTAACCTAGAATAGATAGAAGAGGAGGAGTGTCAGTAATATTAAAAGAAAAATGGGATCTCACCACTATACAACTGGACAAAATACTGGGGGTGCAAATGTTGGGCTTCTCCCTACAAGTAAAGAGTGGTAGGGTGTTCTCAGGAGTCTCATGCTATCAACTGCCTGGGTTGATAAGCAAATTCATACAGTGATTTCAGAAAACTATCTCAAACTTTGCCTTTACACATTCCATATTCTTCGTGCTGGATGACTTCAACATCTGAATGGAAAAAAGGACACTCTCCCAGTGCAAAGACTCATAAAATTATAAGACTGGAACAACTAATAAGCGGTTCAACACATCAAGGGGGACGTAAGTGGTATGTACCCTTGATCTGCTATTTGCCTCCTCAAAAACTTAAACACAGTCAGGGACATGATCCCACTAAGCTGGTCAGATCACAAACTGATAGCCGTTGAAATAAAAAGATCTAGAATAAAAGCAGAAGAGCACAATCGGTGACTACAAAACTTGCACTGGATAAACCCAGACATGCCTCATCCTCAGGAATGCTTAGGGATCTACACTGGCTCCCAGTAAAAGAGAAAATTATCTTTAAACTACTGTGTGCGGTCTGTAAGACAATAAAGGAAACAGGACCCAAATTGCTGCAAAGAAAATTTCGGCACTACAGGCCAATGAGGAACCATGCTCCTCCTATGCCACCGTACTTTGTGTCCCAAAATTTCAGAAAGTGAAGTATGGAGGCCGGGCTTTTGAGGTGAGGGCAGCTCAGCTGTGGAATACGCTGCCAGCCCCCTTCAGAGCCAGTAAGAGTCATACACTTTAGGAAAAATCTTTTCCCTAAATAGTCAGATCCATATCAGGAAGAGACATGAAAGATGTATCATAAATAGGGAGGAAAGTGTCTTTGTTGCTGACCCGGCAAGGTTTACATAGCACCATGATACCTGTTAGGTGAACGCTGCGCTTTACAAATGTTATTATGATTAATAATAATAAGGTAACCCAACGTTATCTTATGGGAGGAGTAGTATTTGCAGTACTGAATAATGAATTAAAGAGTTTTTCACTTCCAGGACATGTAAAACTAAAAAAGTACATGTCCAACTTTTTTCATTCACAGCACTCTGGTCTAAGGGCTGTCTGGGGCTACCTTAGGGGTGACATATGTATTAGAAAGGAGGGTTTCGTCTTGGCCAAAGCTTTGTTTTGCTAAGTTGAAATGACAGGGTAAAACTTCACACAAGAAGCAATGGCAGGCTTGAGATATGATTTAAAGGGCTATGAAGTGAGTGGCGCAGAAAGGCTACAGGGCCACTTGTAGCATTTAATTTAATAGCCTTGGGTATAGGTTATACCAATTTACTAGGGACTTACAAGTAAATTAAGTGTGCCAATTAGGTGCAGACCAATTTTAAAAAGCTTTAGGGAGTGAACATGAGCAGTTTAGCACTGGTTAGCAATGGTAAAGTGCACAGAGTCCTTAAGCCATCAAAATGAATTTCAGCAACAGGACGTGAGTAGGCAAAAAGTTTGAGGGAAAACCAAACCAAAGGCTGTTAAGTCTAACAAAGATTTTGAAAAACAATGCCATTCCCATTGGCCACAAGGTTCATAAGGCTTCTTCAACGTATAAGGATAAACACAAAGAGACACTGAAGGGCTTGTCTCCTAATAACTTGTATGAACCAAGTCTTCTCAATGAATTTCTCCAGGTTTGAGTTCTCCTAAGAGTTCAGCAGAAAATGGGATTATTTGTTGACCTGTGAAGTTTCAACTGTGAAATTTGGGATGACATGCAAACTTTGCCAAATTTACATAAATTAGTATCTATGTTATCTGAAGCAACTATGTTTCCACACTAGGGCCCTCATTAGGATGGCGGGCGGATTGCCGCCGCCAGGCCGCCATCCTCACCGTAATGACCCCCCGCTATATTAGTATGGCTGGAGGGTCCGCGGCGGACGGAAAGACCGTCCGCCGCTTTTCCGCTCCAGTCGCCCTGCGACCGGGGCGGAAAAGGGTTTATATGGTGGCGGTGTCTATCAGACACCGCCAGCCATATTACAATGGGCTTTTTCAGATGCCTTTCCGTGGCAATGCCGCCACGGAAAGGCATGCAGAGTCTGCTTTGGGGGGCCGATGCGGGCCCCCATGGACTCCGGGTGGGGGGTGCACACGGGGGGTCAGCCCGTCATCCTAATAACCCCCTAGGTCTTGTGAGTGACTACTGTTAGGTGGAATTTGAAAAGGAATTTAGTTACTTGACACCATTTATAACAATGGAGTGTATGTTTCAATTCCGTAGGATGCACTTTCGTCTAGCAAGCATTGTGTCAGAATTCCAGCAACTGATGATTGAAGTTCTTGAAGGCATACATGGGGCAGTAGCTTTCTAGGACAACATTCTGGTGTTTTTACAAGGATGTGAACAATTATAGTAAGCATCTGAACAAGTTCTTGCACCAATGTGAAAGAAAGGGGTTAATGTTGAAGGAAAATAAATGAAAATAAATGTATATTTAAGTGTGCAAAGTAGAGGGAATGTTTAAGAATGGTATACGGCCCAAATAAGAGCATTTACAGGCAGTTTAAAATGTTCAATTTCCTACCAGCAACGAGCAATATTGTGTGGTGGAATATCTATACATTCCTGTTTGGCCTGTATGGTTGCTAAACTTTAGTTGTACTAGTTTAATGTGGAATATGTTCTCAGACAGGGGAATGTGCAAGCAAATTGTATGTCATGTTGTCCTTGTACACTGATTTCAAGCCAGAGAAGGAGAAAAAGCAGTGTGATGGCTCATTTACCATGGAGGATATCAACTATTGTAAGACAGAGAATGCTTCTACATCTATCTTGTGTAAGGAATTGAGGGAATGAATAATGAATGAGGATAATGAAATTACGTTGGTTTAGTAAAAGGTTGGGCACAGGATAGGAAACTTAGTGATGCTAGAGGTTTCTTCAAGGTAAAGGGAGAATTAATGGCTTTGCGTGGCATTTTGGTGCAAGGTGATAAGGTATACATGCCTTTCAGATTGCAGAAAATAATTTGTACCATAAGCCACGTAGAACTTATAGGAATGTCTTGCACCAAGAGGCACATTAGGGAGTATCATTGGTGGCCTGCTATAAAAAAGTTAGTGGATTCTTGGGGGCATGATTGTATGTATATGCGAACAGTGACAGATCATCCAAACACATGTAGAGTGTGCTTCTGGACCTTGGAGGAAATTGGAATTGAAATTCTGACTCCTTTCATTTTGATTCATAAAAAAAGATACCTTTGTGTAGGTAGATTTTTTTAACCTAATGGCCTGAATTTAGGATGAGAGAGAAAGTAGTGGAATTCCTTTATGATGGGGAAATGTTTACCAGATTACTTCAGATAATGGACAACAATTAGTGAGTAAAGAATTTGGGAATTGTCTTTTCAGATTGGCATAATGCATAAGAAAACAGCGATTATTACCCCCAATCAAATGGTCAGGTGAAAGGATTTAATCGGGTGGTGAGGGAATCTATTGAACGTGCTATTAAAGGCCTTTTGCTGTGGAGAAAGGCACTGCAGGCCTAATTACTAAGTTTCAGAATTACACAAAGCAGTGTGAAGGGATGTTCCCCTTTTGAAATATTAAGAGTTCTGGAGTAGGAATTCTTGTATATCAGTTGTTTAGTATAATCCTTAAATAACCACCTGCAGTGATCATGTGGACCTTCGTTATTCAACAAGAAGAGATGATAAGGAGCAATCATTTACATCAAACATTATGAACAGTGAAGTTCAATGGGGGCTTCACATGAATCAGTAAAAAGAGAGTTGGTATGAGCTGAAGGGTTAATTGAAGCTGATTTATTAATTTAGTAAATATCAAATTGTAGTCGTCATTATTATAGATTCAGAGAATCAATTAGTCAGTATTTCTAAACAAAATAATATTCCACTTTAGTAAGAATTACAAATAAAATAGAGAAAATACAGCTGGTGTGTTTCATAAAGGAAATCCTTCATCTAAACTAATATGGGTTTAGGAATAAAAGGCAATTTCTTCAATAAGTAAGATAAGGTGTCAGTTTCAGAAACCCAAATGAAGGGTTCGGGTGAGAGAATGAAGATCCATGGGCTTGAAACCTTATCCCTGAAGCATTGAAAATTAGCAAAAAGCTGGAAAGCCTGCTCAGCTACAAATCAACAGGCATACCTAGTCTCTGAGTGAGAAAAAGGAAGCTTTCTAAATATAGAGGCCTCTCTGGGAAGGCCTCCAAGGGAACTCCTGTATGGCTCTGCCTAAACTAATTGAAGGAATACACACTAAATAAAATTCTACCAAAAAGATATTTCCAAAACATTTTGCATTCCCCCTTCCCAAAGAACAATCAGTGTCCAGTAAACTCTAGGAGCACATAAACTCCCTGGTTTCTCATGTCTTCACAATAGAGTACAGAATCGAGTCCTTGAATTGTTACACTGATCACATCCTGTAGTTCAGACAGTTCTTCCCACAAGTTGTGTTTCCTGTTATCTCCTCTCTTGCCGGTGAGAATCTCACTATCTAATACATAACAAATGCCTATTCACCTAATCACAGAAAACATTTGGAAAGTTACAGCATCTGTAGTGGAAGAGAAAAACATATTCTGCAAGGCAGTTTTGTTCAAAAACAGACCTTTTAACCCTAGCGTGTAAAGTCAACATTTAACATAGCATCAGTAATCAAGCTAACTTATGTCAAAACAGTATGTTAATTAATTTGTGTGCCTTTAATATCTATGTGGGATTACGTTCTACAAATTTGCATTCATTATGCATGTTAAAGGCTTTTAACTTGTAAAATGAGGAAATTCGCTCTATCAAGACAATGGAAAGCAGTTTCTAAATTTGCTCCATGGTGGCTAAAAAATAGTGGTTCGAAGAGTGAAGGTGTTAGCCTTGAGGAAGTTAAGAAATTTGTGGAATAATAGCAGGAGAAAATGATAAAGGTGGTAAATCTCAGAAAGGATAAACCCACTAAAATTGAGAAGTCAGGTTATTATTAAACTACGGGTGTTAACAGGTAAGGAGAGGCCTAGATGGTTGGACTCAGTTACAGTCATTGAACTGTTTTCAGAATCTGTTCAAGAAGATTGTGGCAACATTTGGAATTTTTCCAGAATTTCTATATGGAAAAATGGATTGGAAGGAGTGGGTGTGAGCACTAGAGGGAAACTGAGTAGAAAAAAAAAGTTTGTGGTGGAAAGTCAAATGCTAATTTTAGGGTTTGAGTAGAACGAAAGTGCTGAAAATGTGTTCCTAAGATGTACTGTTTTGCAGGAATTGTGTAAGAATGAGAATTCTATGATGAGCCCCAGGGTATACAGAGAACAAGCAATGTAAAAACATCTAGGCCAAAATAGGAAGACTAATAATGTGTGTTATAATCCTCTGAAGATCCAGAATGTTTATGCTTGGGAAAATCTAGAATGGTTGGGAGTTTCGTGGTGGGTAGCTGGTAGGGAGCTGATCGACATAATGGATTGTTAGCTGTATACTACTGCATATTGAGAATATAACTTTATTCTACAACTTACCTGAGAGTCCTGCGTCTTTATTAAAGAATGCAAATTCAAGTAAAAAAAATCTAGCTGTGTAAAAAAAAATACAGATTCATTCTTACCACATATTGTAGAACAAGTAGCTATCATATTTAAGGCCAGAAAAGTGAGAGTCCAAAACCCGCAGAACACTTCACACCAGGTTTTCCAGGTGTATTAGTAATAAAATATAGGCAGTTCAAGAAGAAAGTGGAAGGTGACATCCTGATGCATCAAAGTAAAAACAGGCAGTGTCAACACCTTTGTAGTAGCGTTGCAGAGCATCGAGGTTAGCTTGAAAGGAATTTATGGACTGCTGATCTTAATTGCTTTAACATATAACTGTCTATGCTGTTGGGAAATGTAGCTCTACTGGCTAATGTCCTACTTATCCATGGCATCACTGAACTACCATGGATGAAGATAAATAGAACCAGTGAAAGTGAAATGATAAACTTGCTTAGTGGTTGGCCCCTGCAAGCCCTGTCAAGAGGGGAAGCCCGTCTCCTGCTGCAACCACGGCTAGTGAATAACGGAAATGTTGTCTGGTGAGGGATGACCATCCATCAGCAGACGTTTTTAGACTGGGCCTTAGTGGTTCTCTTTCCACTGTCACCCTCGTTACTTCAATCAAATATGGCAGAATGTGTTACACAATAATGCAGTTCTCCTGATCTTTGTGATCTGTCAAATGGATCCATGCTCGAGTAAAAGCAGAAAAAGGTCCTGATGCCAAAAGGCTTACAATGGGGGGAACAGTATGTCAGATATCGGCTGACCTTTTTAACAGAGATGGCAAATAAAGTAAGATCTGCCACCCCTTTACTGGCAGTATCAAATACTGGACATCTCACTCATGCAAGAGAAACTGCTACCTGTGTTGATCATATCTTTGTGGCGCTGTAGGGAGACAGTGTTTATGACTTGTGAAAGAAGACACACCATTGGGGAAACAGCCATTACATTGCAGCGGTTTCCCGCATGCCATTATCATATTTTTTTAGAACGCAAGTGCTTTTACCGTGCATGCCCTTACAAAGAATGTTGTTGTAAAGGTATGTATGGTAAAAGGACATACGTTGTAAAAAAATATAGGCAACTCACATCGTTCCAAGGAAACCGAGGCTCTTCTGTTTCCTCACAACAAATTACACCGCCCCTCAGACAACCGCAGCAACCAGGAGGGGAGAGAGGAACCATGAGGAGAGAGAGGTCAGTGGGATCGGTTTGAGGTTCCTCTTTTATGTTAAAAGGGGGTTACGGGGTTGTGAAGGAAACGTTTTAGGGTAGGAGAGGACTAGGGTTTGGGGGAAGGTCGTGCAGGGGTAGTGTTTTAGGGTTTAGGGTAGGGTTGGGGGGGTTGTGCAGGGTAGTGTTTTAGGGTATAAGGTACAGTTGGGGGTAGTGCAGGCTAGTGTTATAGGGTAGGGAGAGGACTTGGGTTCGGGGAGGGTTGTGCAGGGGTAGTGTTTTAGGGTTTAGTGTAGGGTCAGGGAGATCGTGCAGGGCAGTGTTTTAGGGTAGGGAGAGGACTGGGGGTTGGGGAGGGTTGTGCAGGGGTAGTGTTTTAGGGTTTAGGTTAGGGTCAGGGTCATGCACAGTAGTGTTTTAGGGTAGGGAGAGGACTGGGGAGGGACGTGCAAGGGCATTGTTTTAGGGTTTATGGTAGGGTTGGGGTGTAACTTACCCTAGAAACTTTTACCAACTGTATGCCTTTAGCACGCATCCCTTTACGTTGTAATGGCATGCATGGTAAAAGCCCATGCGTGGTAAAAGAATGTGTTGTAATGGTAGGTCGTTGTAGGGGTTCCAGCGTAGTGATACCTGCCTTGTAATGGCACACATGGTATTAGTAGGCGTAGAACCGTCATACATTCCACCATTGTGGTATCTAATAAGTCATATGACCTGTGCCCTTGTTACCCAGCAAGGAACACAAGGACTACTTTTTGAAATATGTATTTTTTTATTTATCGCCATTGCTTATTTTGTGGCTGCTGGTAGAAGACATTTTGGGGGCTTAAACATATTTTTTGTCATCGCACCGTAATCAAGAGAAAGGCAGAAAAGGGGGAATGAATGTAGGTAGAAAAAGGCAGGAAACTAGTAACAAATGGAAAAAAGCAGGGATGAAAAATAAACTCCAAGAGTGTAATAAAGAGAAAGGGAGGGTAGAGCGGTGGAAAAAACAGGCGAACTATGGCATTTGGGTTAGGCAGATATGTGGCAATCCTAGCCCTCGTCCTAGCCCTCGGAAAACATGAATTTGGGCCCATCAACTTATGTTTTTCACAAATTAAGTTTTCAGAGTGGATGACTGATATTCTTGGAAGGAAAGACGAGCAAGCAAAATGCCACATTCATGTCATTATCAAAACAGTTCTTTAAATGGACCAGGGATTGTTTTTTCACTTGTAGTGGAAAGGTCTGTAAATCTCATCAATATGGTTTAACTGTAATCACTTCCCTTCTAAAAACAAATTCTGTGGTTTATGTGATAGAAAACTAGATGTCTTCGGTCTTCCTCAAGGAAGGCTTCCTAAGCACCCTCAAGGGAAGGTCGATAATTTTAAACCGTGGAAAATTGGGGTTTACCATTAATATTTCTGTTATGCTTCTCAGTCTCATAATGTGTGATTGAGTGATTAAGGCTCTGAGATCAAGTGATGCGCAGAGGATTGAACTATGTGCAATTGTACTCATATGTACACATCGCAGGACACATATTGAGTTATTTACCATATAAAACCTGCACTCCTGTCTACAGGATAATAGCATCACTTGTCCTGCTGGTGTGTGGTCTGCTCTCCATGTGTCAAAGCGTCCAGCAGTGGATCCCATCAGGACGGCGTCTGCATTTATGGCCAGTGTTTATTTGGAAGAGTCTATTTTTGTCCGCAGTGAGTGGGAAGATTCCATTATTGCTTTATTTTGTTTCGGGCTATTTTAAATATAGCTCAATGTCCAGCGGTGTCACTTATTCTGGCGTGCGAAAACAGGTGCTGGAAACCACTGACCGTAAAAATAAACCGGGCCTGGATTTTTCCGACAAAAAAACAAAGTTGGGCTTTGTTTGGTCGACGTTAAGAGGGTCCAGACTGGTCTTACTTCCCCAAAACGCAGACCAGCCAGATAAGACAAATAGACACAGTTGATTGGCAGAGCCACTACCCTGCTTTGTGCGCACTTGGAAAATCTATTTTTATTTACTGTCGTGAATTCCAGGCTCTCCTATCACTTGACTAGTAAATTGTCAATTAGGACACAGTTTCATAAAAGGAGAAAATCTGGTACAAGTGTGACTAAGAAAGAACTCTCAATATTGTACTTGTACTCCTGTCGTCAATAACAAGAAAATGCTCTTGCAGCGTACACATTGTCATTAAATATCGAACAGAGTCCCTTGCTTCCATTTGAATGTGTATTCTCCCTACAAGGTAGCTAAAGGTCCCAAGGAAAGACCGCTGTAGTAAAAGATAGGAACAAGTCAAGCTGCACAGATTTTCACTTGCAAATTTCCTCTTGTTCTTTGAGAGACTGCGATTATTAATGTTAACGCAGTTTTCTGCAGGTGGGTGTTCATGTTAAAATTGAGTTCCTAACGACCCTATTGAGTTGTTTTGACAAAAATATGACGTCCACCAACCGTCCATGTTCCAAGTTGTAAGGAAAACAGTTTTTAATTCATTTGTGAGAAAATAGCTCATCCATTTTCAGCGCCAACTCACTGGGAAATATTGGCAGTTCCTGCAGAAGCAAGAATTTGCAATGCAATTAGTCTCAACTTTGGGACCTTATATGTATTTAGCTATGCAGCACATTAGAGTGGGTTCGGAGACATCTACTGTTCTTTAACATGCAGGGAAAGTAAGCACCAAACTGCTTGACATGCAAGGTATGGGAACACATATTTTTAATATAAAATCAGGGCCTTCGGTGGTCATATCACGGAAAATACAAGATTTGAAAAAAATATTAATGTCTATGGGTGCTTGTGGAAGACAATTTCTATGGGCTGGAATCTAGAGAATGCTAAAGTGATTCTGGTATTTTACTGACCTCTGCTGGTCGTTTTCTATCAAGAAAGCTAAACAGAGGCAGTTGCCAGAAAAATAAAAAAAAGAAAGTCCCACAGCAGAAAGCAATTCTAGTATTTTACTGACCTCTACTGGTCGTTTTCTATCAAGACAGCTAAATAGAGGCAGTTGAACAGAAAAAAAAGCCCCTAAGCGGAAGCAGACAAGTCCTAGGGCTGAACTACAGAGCCCAACAAGTACATACACATATAAGTATATACTAAAGTAGATACAAGAGGTCTCAAATGCTCGACATAAAAAGTAAGCAAGAGCACAGACGGAAGATGAGCAGGATACTTGTGAACAACGGATAGGTCAATAAACAGGAAGCTCACAAGACGTCACTTGCTTGGAAGTCTGCACATTCCGGTTGTCACATGGCCAAATAACTTTCACATGGATCTTTATAATAATAATGTCCAAAATATGTACTTAACAAAGAACCATCAAGGTAAAATAGGTAATAAGAAAAAGTCACTTTGATTTTTGCTATGAGCAAGAAATCACAATTCACCAATGCTAGCAATGCTAAATAGAAAGATTAAAGTTATATAAATATACGCTTCTACCGTGTAGTCTTGGAAGAAAACTGTGAAGGCAGAGGCCTTGATTTGCCAAGATTTGCACAACACAATTTTGCAGTATTGTGTTGCACGAACAAGAAAAAAAGTCACGGCGTCATACTGACAATGCTTCACAAGGCGATGAAGCTAAAAGTCCTGTGTTTGTATTACACTAAACACTATTTAAAATTCTGTAAAGGTGCAAAAGTGTTTGATTGGTGCTGTGTCTGAATTTTATACTCAAGGACCACCCTCAAGTACAAATCTCTTCTCATAGATGAATAGCAAAAGGTCACTCCTGTATTGAGTAAATTTTGCCTAAATTACACGTTCGAATTAGTAAAAATGTGCAAATGCTGTTTTGCTAATTTTTTTCTCACTTTTTTAATTTAGCAATCTCATTTCACACATGGCCAGATTGTATATCTCAATAACAATTTTTAAATATCATGCAATCATTACATCTTCGCTAAAATAAGACAACCAAAATTTTGACAACGTAAGAATATGTAGGTAATCCTAGATGTACTACTCAGCAGCGGCCAGTGCAGGTAAGTGCGGTTGGGCAAAGTGTTGGGGTGGGGGGGATAAGTCGACAGACAATAGAATAGGGCAAAATAAATGAATAATTAACTCCTTTGTCTGTCGACATACCCCCACAGCACCCCGCACCACCGCGCCTACCTGAATCGGCCCTGATGTTACTACTCTTGACCCAACATCTACTACATACTTAGACACGTTATTTATCATGAAGATACATTCATGTGGAGTCAATTTTAATAAACCTATATTTGCCCATAAATATTTACTTTGTCAATGTTTTGCTCATTGCATTCTTACAACGAAATTATGATTACACAATACTAAAGGCTCACTATTCTGGTACCTTACCACAAAACCAGATCATGTTTCTTTCCATGACTGTAGTTGCTCAGGCTTCACTAGTAATCCATGGGCCATTAGACAGTTCCTGCCACTGTATGCCCACTTTGCAGAGATTATTGGGTGTTGGACCCAGCACTCTCTGCAAGGTCACCCCTAAACCTTCTGCCTTCACCCCTACTGTGTTTCTCAATTCATTTTTGTCGGCATTAGGACTCTGTGCACTTTATGGCCAGTGCTAAAGTGATGGTGGTCTCTCCTTCAAAGATTATATAATTGACCTACACCTAATTTATACATTTAATTTACCTGTAAGTCCTTATTAAATGGTACTTCATGTACGCAGGGCCTGTAATTTAAATGGTACTAGTGGACCGGCAGTACCCACCATTCCACCCACTGAAGTAGCCTTTTAAAACATGTTTCAGGCCTGCCATGGGAGCCTGTAGTGTTCTAAAATGCCATTTCAACCTTGCAAAAGATTTTTTTTGTAAGGCCTAAGCCATCCTTTGTAAAACCATATGCCACCCCTAAAGTAGGACATAAAGGCTCATAGGGCAGTATGCATGCATTTAAAAAGTGGGACATGGGGTTTTAAGTTTTACATGTTCTAGCTGTGAAAAACTCCTAAAGTTATGTTTCACTGTCGTAAGGCCTATCTCTCCTATTGACTAACACTGGGGTACCCTATTGCATTTTATAAGTGATAACTCGACTGGGGGCAGATAGAGACACTCTGTTTACACTTGAATACATTGTTACTTAAAATCCTCTTTGATGGAAAAATCAGATTTTAGGTCACAATTCTGAAAATGCCACATTTAGAAAGTTAAAAGAACAAATGATGGACGGAAAGCTGAACAATGCAAACATTCATCCCCAGTCACAAGGATCTGGGTTTAATCCATCATTTCTTTGCTCACCACGCCACCCCAGTTTGGACAAAGCCATATGCAAATCAATCTTGACCCTGTTCCTCATTTAACAGTCCAGCCCAAACTGCCAAGCCGGGTCCTCCATAGACTAGAAACAAGCATTCTGGGACCAGTTTCAGGGCAACCCCCTCGTCAGCCAGGCTAGCTTGAAGTGGCACAGTGAGCACAGGACCCACGTCTGAGCGTACCATTCCCAGTTAGGGTGACAAAAGCAAAAGGAACAAATGATGGACAATTGAGAAGGGAATAAAACTGTCTCCCGAGGGCAGAATCAATTTTATTCAGTGGTCCTCTGGAACAGGGTTGAAAAGAGAAGACTTATCGATTTAATCAAATATACCATGGTCAACATGTTTCTGCCCAGAATTGACCCCCACGGTGTTCAGGAGCATTCGTAAGGTCTTGGAAAATAGCCACTCTGCTCAAAATTGTGATAATCAATAAAGGAATATTGGCTTGTGTATATTCTGGGTCCACTGTCTCTCTGAAAAAAGTAATATTAAGATAAATAATGAATACAATTCACAGTGTGCAATAACAACAAAGCAAGGAGGACGATCCCATGTGACATCTTATATCCCTCAGTGCGTAGTGTCCACTCATGCTGTTTAATTAATGTGGTGATCTAGTGAATACCACAAAACGTTTTGATGATCAGTGAATCCACTACATGAATCATCTTGGAATAATGTCCACTCTCATACCACTGGGTAGGTCTCTATCGCCCAACTGAAATTAAAAATAAAATCAATCGTACACATAGAACAAATACAGAACTAACATATCAGTAAAAACAGATTCAATGCCTGTGAGATTATATGTTCATGTCTGTAATGAATTTTTCTCTAATGGAATACACTGCACACACTTCCATAGCAACCTGTGTGCAAACAGTAATGCCATGTCCAGTGAGTGGACAATCCCATGTCAGCATGGAGAGTATAACGAAGAGTACCCACACACGCAACCACTCTGTAGGAGCTCAGCAGTTCAGAGTTATGAGGCAGAAAAAGGTAGAAAAAAAAAGAAATGGCCGATCTCACGTATACTAAAACAGCTTGTCTTAATTGTAGAATCGTGTTATGGTAGCCAGGGTTTTGATCATCACATAAAAATGTCTGACACAGCAGCACTGCATGTGCAGCATTGTGGCATCAGTGGGATGTCCCGGAGAGGGTCGAAATCGACTGCCATATGTGTCCAAAATATGATGACTGATGTGTTGGTGAGGTGAGGTGTTGTGACATGTAACTCGACTTTGTCATATGTGGAGGGGCACATCGAAAATTCAATGGAAATTAATTCCCAAAGCCCAGACGGTGTCCCAGCTTGGAAAATGGGAAAAAAGGGAAATGTATCTCAGACCACTTGGACAAGTGAGTGTTGAATGAGAACCATGTAGACCAAGAGTCTAACAGAGGAACCAGGTGTACAATGGAATGTCTCCTATGGAAGAGGACTGATTCGAGGGTGCCTATGGCTAGTTTGTCTATTACCATCCATGTGATATCATTCGCTGTGTGGGCAAGGTCAAGGTGTGCCTAGTGAGTTTAGTGTTGGCCTTTTTGCATCTCCCAGATCTATGGTGTTCAATTATCCTAGTCCTGATCTTCCAGGTAGCCATACCTATGTAGTTGAATTTGCATGGGCATCTAAGAAGGTATATCACTTCTCCTCTATTACATGGATATGATTAAAAAGTTCCCATGGAGTATTAAGTCCTAGGTCAAACTGGGCAGTGGGTTGGGTGTATGGATAAACCAGACAAGAAACACACAGAAAGTTCCCTTTGACTAGTGGAAGGGACCACAAGGTTTGTTTTCTCATTTATTCATTTATTTGTAGAGTTTTATATAGCGCAAAATTGACCCGAAGGCATCAGAGCACTTCACAAAATTTGCATAGCAGTAGTTATAGGTTTACAGAATGAGGTAGACATAGAGGCCAAAACAATGGCTGTACGTGAGAGAGTCATAAGATGGCATGATTATCAGTAGCTGTCACAGTTTTTGAGGTAGAACAGTACATGAACAAAATGTATGGAGACGCAAGGTACCACTGTCCCCGGCTGAAGTGCCCCTTAAACCATGGAGCAAGCTGGCCATGGACATCATCAAACCTATGGACAATTTGGGTATCCAGAAGAGGTTCATGTTAGTTTTACTTGACTACACTTCCCATCAGATCACACATGAATTTGTGCATCGCATCAACAGCTGCGCTGTTCTTGATTTCCTCAAGGACATTTTCACAAAGGAGGGTATACCATCCTCCTTAGTCACAGACAATGGGGTACAGTTTACGTCGCAGCATATGATTGACTTTTTAGCCAAACTTAACATTAAGCTTGAGAAGACTGCTCTGTACTGCCCCAAGGCCAATGGCTGGTAGAGGGTACCAATAGACTTCTTAAGGAACACATTCAATTAGCCACTACTAATGGTTGGGAAATAGAATCATCTCTGCGTGACTGTTTGTAGGCATATCACACCTCCCCCAATCTGGTAACAGGAATTTCTCCCTTTGTTTCCCTCAGGAGGAGAGAACCCTATACTAAACTTAACCCAAGTTGGCTGGGGGGTGGCAATGTGGCAAATCCCAATTCTGTGGAAGCTAGCAAAAAGATCAAACTGCACCAGGCCAAGTACACAGTTTATTATGACAAAAAATGGAGTCAAAGGTCCAAAGTGGGGGGTAGGTGATGTGGTTCAGGTGAAGAAGAGCGTAAAGGGCCCGCACAGCCAAAGCAAGTTCTACCCTCCCAGTCGGATATCCAAAACTTTCAACAATGTGGTCCTTCTCGAAAATGGACAATTCTGGAGCTGTGACTAGATTGTAAAATCTAATGTGATTTCTGTTGATAAATAAGGGAGGTGTGTTATAATCTCTCTCTGTTTTCCCCTTGGTTCGTTCTGTACCCCTTGCCCTTTCCCCGTACTTTGGAATGCTCCGCTTGACCTTGAGTTGAAAAGTTGTGATGTGACAGTTGTTTTGAGGAGAGTTGAATGGCCAATAAAGTACTGGAACCTGCTCCGTGTCCTAGCATTTTAATTTCCAACAGTTATGCACTTTGTTATAGAGATATTAAGGGATTTGTACATTCTATCATACAGTTGTTTAGATAGTAATGTGTTTAGTGTGTTGGTTAGAATCCATTTTGCAGTTATAAGTTTAGAATTTGGTGGTGGCTATTGAATGTCTGCATTTGTTTTGTCATTTCGCGACGTATTCGTGGTGATCGCGGCTACCGATATCATTGCAATGTCGGCGTTACCGCGAAAATGGAAAATCGGTTTAAATGGTTGTTTTTATGCAAACTCTCTACATAAATATGACTTTAAACAGTGCAGTAATAAACCCCTAAGGGCAGATTTACTAGCCTCCTGCGCCACCAGTATGTTACTTTTTGTGACGTACTGGCCTCCTTATAAATACAGCCCCTTCACACACAGCACTTTGCATTGAAGGGGCGTTCCATGGGTGTTGCTTTGGGTGTTCCCACACAACACCCATGGAACAAGACACATCTCCAGATCTACGAGAAATCGTAAATCTGGAGATGCGTCTGAATCCTACGCCACCCTAGAGGTGGAGTAGGGAGGCGCAACAAGGAGAAATGTTTTCATTTCTCCTCGTCTTTTCCTCTTTGAAGGCGTGTTGCATTCTACAGCACGCACTGAAAGGGGAAAATGCCTGTAGTGATTGTTTTTCTGCCGGAAGGTGCCCCTTTCTGCACAAAAACAATCTCCCCGCGATGCAGGCATCCTTGCACCATGGTGCAAGGGTGGCTGCGCCAGTACATGGCTGCAGTTTGTGCGCAGTGCAGGGGGAAGCACAGAGATGCAACATATTCTTGTAAATCTGTCACATCCCTGTGCTTTGGAAGTACTGCAGCGTGGCGCAGCCTCAGGGCTTGCGGTGTCACGCTGCGGCACTTCCTTGTAGTTCTGCCCCATGGTGTCTAAAATACTGTAAAATGTGTGCATATGTGTGTTTTGCATGCCCTAAAAAAAGGTGCAATCGAAGCAGTTACGAAGTGTTTGCGACTCTCGGTGTCATCGCGAAAAAGGGAAGAAGGGTTTAATCACAGATTTTTTAAAAGTTACTACAAATTTTTGTGTTCAAACATGATCTTTAGATTAATAATGTGGGTCACTCACCAGAATCGGAGGGGGGAGGCGAGGAAGCCCTCCATTGTAGCCGCCACCGCCAGGAGTCATTCATTGCTGTGGATAGTGCCGCCGCACCGGGACTACATCACCCGGCTGCCTCAGCGGCGGCGCAGCTCTGTCACGCCACGAGAGCGCCCAGAGGCGCCTTTAAACTACGCTCTGCCCGGCGGAGCGGGGGGTTACTCACCAGAAGCGGAGGGGGGAGGTGAGGAAGCCCTCCATTGTAGCCGCCACCGCCTGGAGTCATTCATTGCTGTGGATAGCGCCGCCGCCCCGGGACTACATCACCCGGCTGCCTCAGCGGCGGCGCAGCTCTGTCACGCCATGAGAGCGTCCAGAGGCACCTTTAAACTGCGCTCTGCCCGGCGGAGCGGGGGGTCACTCACCAGAAGCAGAGGGGGGAGGCGAGGAAGCCCTCCATTGTAGCCGCCACCGCCTGGAGTCATTCATTGCAGCTCTGTCACGCCACGAGAGCGCCAGGAGGCGCCTTTAAACTGCGCTCTGCCCTGCATCGCGGGACGCGAGCGGGACGCCGAGCGAAGCCCGGGCAAAGGGCGGGCCCTCTGTGGTGGCCCTCAGAGGCAAGAGGAGGTCGGGTCGGGACACTCATCTTGGTCGGTCTCCCGGGACTATTGACATGAACTAAGGTATGCCCAATCAGAGACTAACCATCTAGAGTGTAATAACGATTGTCCTTGTTTACTGTTATTCAGTACTTTTTTAGTCTACCTAGATACTCACTGGTCCTGTACTAGGTGTGTGTAGCTGGGACCCAAGCTTGTTGCACCATGACCACCAAAGGGCCATCTAAACAATCCGCCTCTCAAGGAGGGTCATTCAAGGGGACATTGGACCTATATTTAACTAGGGTGTCTTCGGCTTTTGAGACAATTGAAAACAGCCTATCCAAAGACACCATATGTTCCGAACGATCCCCCCCATTCTTAACCGACTCGCCGAACTCCTTACTTCAGAGGGAATTAAATGCTATTTGCAACACTAGGTATATACCCATAGAACAGGGAATTGAACAAACTGGTTCCCCATCATGCCCTATGGGTATCGGAAGCCCCCAGCCCAGGAATCTGGATCAACCTAATAAAAGCCCAGTGGAGACTCCCGCAGTAATAACAGATAAATTTACCCCTCAGGGGATAGCACATCCTCAGGCCCCTACCCAGAGTACAAAACGCAAGGGTATTAAACTCAAGGGAAAACCAGCTAAATTCCAAAAAATTAACTTAAGCTCCCCTCTGGTTACTGCCACCATCACCCCCGAGACACCCAAAGAATGTCAAATACTGGAAACCCCTATACTCCTTTTACCATCTATTTTGTTGGCCCACTTTGAAGAATTGGTAAAAACCCTATTATCCCCGCTTATTGACAGGATAGAGAGAATTGGGGAAAAGCTCTCAATAATAGATGAAAACACCAAGCCAACCAAGTTAAACAACCAATCCCAGAGAGTAGTTGCCTTAAAAACGTCTGACTCCACTGTACACAGCAAAATTGCTCAGATTAAGCCACCATATCATGTACCAGCAGTCTCTAAAAATAAGGAGGTAGACAAAGAACCGACAATGGCCCTTAGCTCTGTCCCCCGAGCTGGGTGGTCGAAAGTAGGCAAACGTTCTGAGGGGTTAGCTGCGAGTAATGAATCCATAAATTTACCACCAGAGGCAGCACCTTACGTGTGTGTCCTCTCGGGAGTCCCTGAACTCCCTACCGGAAAAATTGAAGGACACCAGGACCTTAAAAACAAAGTCCAGTTTTGGATGACAAAGAACAGACCGCTTCCATCCAATATTAACGGGACAATCCTAAATGTGAGAAGGGTGGGGTGGATAGGCTCCCGTCCCAAGAACATAGCGGGAGACCTGGTCATTGTTAACTTCCGGGACAACCAGGTCGTCCCTTATTTGCGAAGCTGGGAGTCACAAAGAGGAGATGGGCCTATAACAACACTTGAACTGTGCGATTTTTACCCTAGACCTGCGTATTCGCCAATTAAAAGGTGGAGTGTGGAGGGATGCCACCGGGGGGTAGAAGGGGGCCTGCATCATTTAGTTACCAGCAGATACCCACCTATAATTATCAGAACCTACTCCCTGGCTCAGATTTATTACTCTGATAGGACAAGGATATCGCTCCCACCAATTCTGTATTGTTTGATTGTAAGGAAAACTGAAGTACTTTTATTTCAAATTCTACTGTTATTCTAATGTTAATGATTTTTTGTATTTTGTATGCTTTGATGGTTAATAATTTTAACCGCATAAAGTACCTTTGATTGATTGATATTGATCCTGCATCATGCACTTTAGATTTTGTACCTTCTAAAGCCCATGTGATTCGATCCCTCGTAATCATAACCATACTATGCTGCTATGAGTCTATTGTTTACATCTAGAGTTATGTTATAATCTATGCACTTTAAACCGCACTTTGTGAAACTCCGGTGTTACTCTTAACCCCAATTATTAGATGCTGTAATGTGTTTAATGTTTAGGGAAGTTTTATTGATCATGCACCGTACACTTTAGATCTTGTACCTTCTAAGCCCATGTGATTTGATCCCTTGTAATCATAACCATGCTATGCTGCTATGAGTCTATTGTTTACATCTAGAGTTATGTTATAATCTATGCACTTTAAACTGCACTTTGTAAATCTCTGGTGTTACTCTTAACTCTTATTATGTAAAGTTGCAATGTGTTTAATGTTCACATTAAGAGAACTGATGTAACATAGGACGAATAATGGAAACTTGTAACTGTATCAATCAATCAAAAAAAGCATTTATATAGCGCACTACTCACCCGGAGGGTCTCAAGGCGCTGGGGGAGGGGGTCTGCTACTGCTCGAACAGCCAGGTCTTGAGCTGTTTCCTGAAGGCGAGGTGGTCTTGGGTCAGGCGGAGGTGGGTCGGAAGGGAGTTCCAAGTCTTGGCGGCCAGGTAGGAGAAGGACCTTCCTCCTGTGGTGGCTCTTCGGATGCGGGGGACGGCGGCGAGGGCGTGGCTGGTCGATCGAAGCTGGCGTTTGGGAGCGTAGAAGTTGAGGCGGCTGTTGAGGTATCCTGGGCCTTGGTTGTGTAGGGCTTTGTGTGCGTGGGTGAGGAGCCGGAAGGTGATTCTCTTGTTGACCGGGAGCCAGTGCAGGTCTCTCAGGTGTCCGGAGATGTGGCTGCGGCGGGGGATGTCCAGGATGAGTCGTGCTGAGGTGTTCTGGATCCGCTGGAGTCTCTTCTGGAGTTTGGCGGTGGTTCCCGCGTAGAGGGAGTTGCCGTAGTCCAGACGGCTAGTGATGAGGGCCTGGGTGACCGTCTTCCTGGTCTCGGTGGGGATCCATCGGAAGATCTTACGTAGCATGCGCAGGACGTTGAAGCACGACGAGGAGACGGCGTTGACTTGTCTGGTCATGGAGAGGGAGGAGTCCAGGATGAAGCCCAGGTTGCGAGCGTGGCCTGTTGGTTTGGGTGCGCTGCCCAGGGCGGGGGGCCACCAGGAGTCGTCCCAGGCGGAGGGTGAGGATCCCAGGATGAGGACTTCCGTCTTGTCCGAGTTCAGTTTCAGGCGGCTGTTCGACATCCACTTGGCTACGTCTGTCATCCCTTTGTGCAGGTTGGCTCTGGCGGTGGCGGGGTCGTTGGTGAGGGAGAGGATCAGCTGGGTGTCGTCGGCGTAGGAGATGATGTTGAGATTGTGCTGGCGTGCGATGGCTGCGAGGGGGCTCATGTAGACGTTGAAGAGTGTTGGGCTGAGCGAGGAGCCTTGAGGAACGCCGCAGATGACTTTGGTGGCCTCCGATCTGAACGGGGGGAGGCGGACTCTCTGTGTCCTTCCGGCGAGGAAGGAGATGATCCACTCCAGTGCCTTCTCCTGGATTCCGATGTTGCTGAGGCGCTGCACGAGGGTGCGGTGGCAGACGGTGTCGAATGCCGTGGAGAGGTCCAGGAGGATGAGGGCCGCTGTTTCTCCGTTGTCGAGCAGGGCTCGGATGTCATCGGTAGCTGCGATCAGGGCGGTCTCGGTGCTGTGGTTGGCCCGGAAGCCAGACTGCGAGAGGTCGAGGGAACCGTTCGTCTCGAGGAAGGGGGCCAGTTGCTTGTTGACGGTCTTCTCGATGACTTTTGCCGGAAACGGGAGCAGCGAGATGGGGCGGTAGTTCTTGAGGTCGGTGGGGTCGGCTGATGGTTTCTTAAGTAGAGCGCTGAGTTCGGCGTGCTTCCAGCTCTCCGGTAAGGTGGCGGTGTCGAAGGAGGTGTTGATGATGTCCCGCAGGTGGGGTGCGATGACAGCGTCGGCCTTGTTGAAGACGTGGTGAGGGCAGGGGTCTGTCGGAGATCCGGAGTGGATGGAGTTCATCGTGCGGATGGTGTCTTCGGTGCTGATCGGGGTCCAGGCGCGGAGGGTGGTGGTGGGGGGCGGAGGTTCGGTCGTGGCGTGCGTCGGTTGAGTGCTGAAGCTGTTGTGTATGTCCACGATCTTGTTGTGGAAGTAGGAGGCGAGGGAGTTGCAGAGGTCTTGCGAAGGGGTGATGTCGTTGTTTCCGGCGTTGGGGTTGGAGAGCTCTTTCACGATGTTGAAGAGTTCCTTGCTGTTGTGTGCGTTGTTGTCCAGTCGTTCCCTGAATGCGGTTTTCTTGGTGGCGTGGATCAGTTGGTGGTGTTTTCGGGTGGCGAGCTTGAGGGCAGTCATGTTGTCCGGTGTTGGGTCTCTGCGCCAGGTTTTCTCGAGTGCTCTGCAGTTCTTCTTGGAGCTCTTGAGTTCGTCGTTAAACCATGGGGCTTTCTTGCTGCCGGGTCTGCTCGGCGGGGTCTTCAGAGGGGCGAGGTCGTCTGCGCAGTCGCTGATCCATTTCGTGAGGTTGGTGGCCACTTGGCTGGGGTTCGTTGTGCTGGTGGGAGGGTTCTTGCTCAGGGAAGTAGCGAGCTGGTCGGCAGTGATCTTGTTCCAGCTTCTGCGTGCAGCCTGTTGCTGGTGATGGTGGATCGTGATCCTTCTGAAGCTGAAGTGGACGCAGCTGTGGTCCGTCCAGTGGAGTCCCGTGGCGTGGCTGAAGGCGATGTCCTTGCTGGATGAGAAGACCGGGTCGAGTGTGTGTCCGGCGTAGTGGGTGGGGGTGGTCACCAGTTGCTTGAGTCCGAGGTTGGCGAGGTTGTCCAGCAGGGTGGTGGTGTTGCGGTCGTTGTTGTTCTCCAGGTGGAAGTTGAGGTCCCCGAGGAGGATGTAGTCAGCGGAGGAGAGGGCGTGCGGGCTGACGAAGTCGGCGATGTCCTCGCTGAATTGTGTGCATGGTCCCGGGGGTCTGTAGATGAGGGTGCCTCTGAGGGTGGTCTTGGGGTTGGTGTGGATCTGGAAGTGCAGGTGCTCGGCGGGTGTGAGGGTGTCGTCGGTGTTGGTCGTGATGCGGATGGTGTTCCTGTGGATGATGGCGATGCCTCCTCCAGTCTGGTTGATGCGGTCCCTCTGGATGATCTTGTAGCCGTCCGGGATGGCGATGTCGGGCGCTGAGGAGGCGTTCATCCAGGTTTCCGTGAGGAAGGCGACGTCTGGTGAGGTTGTGTCGAGCAGGTTCCAGAGCTCGATGGCGTGTCTGTGGACGGAGCGGGTGTTGAGCAGGATGCACTTCAGGTGGGCGCTGCTGGAGTTCGGCTTGGTGGGTGCTGGTGTGTTGTGGGTCCGGTTGCAGGTGAACTTGCAGGAGTGGCAGCTGAAGGGTCCATGGGTGCGTCTCGGTGTGGCTCGGTAGCATCCCGGGGTTCGGCCGGTGTTCAGAGCGATGAGGTCGGTGGCGTCGTAGGTCCGTCGGGTCGGCTTTCGTCGGTGGGGGCCAGGGGTCCTGGCGTTGGGCGCGGGCCAGGTGCGGACGGGCGCAGACGGGCTTACCTTTGGCGCACCTTCGGCGCTCATTCGGTGCTCCTGCTGCGCGTGTCCGCTGCGCGGTCACTCTGGGGGCGTCATAAATCAGGAGCCGGGAGGGCGGGTCAGCTGGGTGGCGGGAGCGGGGCGGCCAATGGGTTGAAGGTGGGCGGGGCCGCAGGGGGCAGCGGCGGGAAAACGACACAGGCGGGCGGCTCAGCGGTGGCTGGGTCGCTCGGAGCAGCGGCAGCAGGAGGCGTCGGGAGCAGGAGGGGTGACCCGGCCTAGTTAAAGGCACAGTGGTCACTCCAGAACTCGCACTGCGGTCCCCTTAAATCAGGACCCGGGAGGGCGGGTCAGCTGGGTGGCGGGAGCGGGGCGGCCAATGGGTTGAAGGTGGGCGGGGCCGCAGGGGGCAGCGGCGGGAAAACGGCACAGGCGGGCGGCTCAGCGGCGGCTGGGTCGCTCGGAGCAGCGGCAGCAGGAGGCGTCGGGAGCAGGAGGGGTGACCCGGCCTAGTTAAAGGCACAGTGGTCACTCTATCTATCTATCTATCTAACTGTATGCCCTTTTAACATGTATGTATGTCAATTTAAATCAATTTTAAACTGTCATGTGTTATAAATTGTGCTTTTATGGTTGTATGTCCCAACCGAATAAAGCTGTTTTGAATTGAATTGAATTGTGTTGTAATATTTAGAATAATTTTTTTAAGTTCATATTTTTGAATGTGGCTGTTGAATGTCTGCTTTTATTTTATGATTTCGCAACATGATCGTGAAGATTGTGGCATTGTCGTGAGTTTTGAAAATTCACAAAAAAAAAGAATTCAATAAACAATTAACAACATTTTGGGCTCTTGGGTGGCTCTGACAAAGCCTTTGTGTTGAAATTGTGCATAAGACAGCTACAGATAAGAGTGTATGAAGAGTTTCAGGTTGCATAGAAACACCCAGTTCACTTCATCTGTAAAGTGAACTCCATCCCTTCTATACATTCCATGCATGTCAAAATGCACATTGCTGTTATAGATTGAGCCCATATTATGCTCTCTGAGGAGGGTCTGCAGCTCTCAAGTGGCTGCACACGTGAATAATCAGTTGCGTTTGGGAATGATTAGTAAATATAAATAAATGTTTCATTGGCTCTGATAAATTGAAAAAAAAATGTAATACCGAGCTGGATATGCTTTACAGTATGTGCAGTAAGCCACACCTGCTGTAGTTCATTTTGTAACTAGTATTGCCCTTCTAGAATGTGTTGTGAACTCGTGACCTACTAGTTCTAGTGGGTTTCTCCGGAGAATCTGCAAAGGGTATTTTGAGGAAAGGTGTTAGAGAAACAGGTATTAATTTTTTTTAAATGGGGTGGTTTAGGTTCATTGTTTTATAAGATAGGTAGGATTCTCTAGTGAGGATGTTGCAAGAAATTGTAGTATTGTGATAGAAATATAAAAGTATTAAGGAAAGTAGGTTTTCCGACTCCCGTTTTTAGTGTGAATTCATCACGATCATTGCGATTACATTGCAAGTGTTGACACAAAGTATGAACTTTGGGCTACCTCCAAACAGGAGTGAAAGGGTTAATAGACAGTACCCATTCAGAAATGCAGTTACAAGACTGAAATATAATAGTGATGTTTTTATTTGTTAACTTTTGCAGTATCAGGCAATGGAAAGTACAGAAGGTTGAAATTTATGGTTGTATTGAAATAAAAATATGTTGAAATACATATAGTTATTTAAAAACGTAAGGATGATATATAAATCAAATTAAAAATATTGTAATATATCTATTACAGGTAAGTAATACATAGTCTATCTCAGGTGAAGATCAGATGTCGGTGAAGTTAGTTTAGAATGTGTTTCCATTGAGGTCAATCCTGCACTTGTATTGCTTTACTGCATTCTAGAACTGTTTGGAGAAAAAACTACACCCCAATAATTAAACATGTTATTTTGCATTATATTGTGTCAAAGTGTTATATTTGTATATATGATGTGCTGCTTATAACTAATGTTTTTAATTGAATTCTGGGAGTTGTAGTCTTATTTGTTCCATTATATAAAATGAATCCAACTGTTTTGAAAGTGGAATTTATGCACAATAGTTGGAACAAATTATGAATCTGAATTGATCTATGCATTGAGGTTTATTGGTAGGGCCGCCTTATCACTTAAAACTGATACACAAGGTATAATTGTTTCTTAAACCATATATAACTGAAGTGTGAGGTAGCCTGAAGCTAAACCATAGTGCAGGGAGCTACTCGCTTAAAAATGAAAAGTTGCACTTTGATGTTTAAGTGAGCTATATGCACTCATAGAAAACCTATGTGTCCAATAGGCATCCAGCCTATACCTAGACTTAAATCTGAGATCGCTAAGTAGAAAAGGACAAAGAGACTGAAACACCTAGGGGCATATTCACATTGAAGTGACGGAGCGAGGCGTTAGCTTTGTTGGCTTATCGCCGCGCTCCGCCACTTCAGAAACGCAGGGCTGCAACATATTTAAAAGAATGCGATGCAGCCCTGCTTTTCACCCTGCGCTGGCGCTAATTGCTGCTGCCTTGCACCAACGCAGGCACTCTTGCACCATTGTGCAACAGTGCCTGCGTTGCAGGGAAAGATTGCTTATGTGCAGGAAGGTGTCCCTTCCTGTACAGAAGCAATCAATAAAGGTGTATTGTAACTTTTATGTGTGCTGCAGAATGCAGCACACATAGAAGCTGCAACACGTTTTTTAGATTTAGAAAAAAGATTGTTTATGTGCAGAAAGGGACATCTTCCTGCACATAAACAATCAATTGTGTTTTGCTGTTTCTATGTGGGCTGCACAAGGCAGCACACACAGAAACAGGAAAAACGAGGAGAAATAAAGCATTTCTCCTTGTTTCTCCAGGGTAAAACCAGTTTTTGTTGTCCTAATTTTGGCACTGCCCCATATTCACGCTACCCTTGCATCAAAATCAATCGGTGTTACGGTTGAATGCCCACTGCACCACCAATCGCCTACCCCTTTTACGCTATGTGTAGCGTGAAAGAGTGCCTTATTTACAAGGCTGTGTTAAGCCACTTTAAGTGGCTTATGGCTGCCATGTAAATAAGGCCAAGCCCATATCGCCAGTATCGCCACCACAACATCACTAAAAGTAATGTTCTAATGGAGATAAGGGTGTGTAAATATTCCCCTTAGTGAGGTAGTTAGAGAAGCATGCAAAATATACTCACACAGACAGGCATAACTGATATGTATCTTGTGTCAATGAAGGCAATTTCTTACACACTTAAATAACAAAATATTCACTAGTACAACGACGAGGCAATCTATGCAGGCCCTTACAGACACATTAAGACAATCACATATCACATAAACAGAGGCAGTCCTTTATTTAAAAATGTACATGTACATACACATTGAATCACAGCCCCAGATAGGAACTGAAACACTCATTCAGATGTTTGTAAACAACTGACACTTTCAAGTTTAGTATGCAGAGAAATAACACTTGCATTATGTCTCACGCCTGGTATACTTGAACTTGAGCATGTAGATTTTCTGTTAGAGCTGTCTTATCACTTAAAAGTGCTATACATGGCTTAAACTGTTTGTACCAGATCTAAGTAAACACTGTGCTAGGCTGTAGCTAGGCCTTAGCACAGAGAGCTACTTGCTTAAAAATGAAAGTATGCAGTTTGATGTTTCAGTGAACTATGTTCACTCCTAGAAACCTGTGTCCAATAATGCATCCAGTCTACACCCAGATTTAAATCCGAGATAGCTAAGTGGAAAAGCAGACAGACACTGAAACACCTAGGGCCAGATGTAGGTAGGCTTTTACCGGGTGGTAACGGCCGAATTCGGCCGTTACCACCCGGTAAAAGCAATTTGACATGTAGGTCCCTGTAATTTACAGACTCGGTAAATTTACCGGTAGGTAAATTTACCGAGTATGTAAAATACCGAGTCGGTATCATTACTGATTCCGGACAATTGGTATGTAGGTGGGACTCTTCTGAGTCCCACAAGCAGTACAACATCGGTATTTTACCATCAAATACTACTTGATGGTAAAATACCGTTTCTGGTGTGCATGCACATGTGTGCATGCACACCTATGCCATATGACAGGCAGACCTGCCCTTAGGGCAGGTATGCCTGCCACATGGCACCCGAGCCTCTTTTGGGGGTGCCAGAGGGTGTCAAAGTGACACCCCCTGCACCCTTGTGACAGTCGGTATTTTCCGATGTGGTAAATACCGACCGGTATATGCCCAATCAATCCTATGGGCTTCAAAGCCCATAGGAATGCATGGGCATTGACTGGTCGGTATTTACCACATCGGAAATTACCGACTGTTTCCGATTCGGTAATTGCACATCTGCAATTACCTACATCTCGGTATTTTTATTTTCCGACCTCTTAAATACCGAGTCGGTATGACTCGGTATTTAAGAGGTCGGTAAATAAAAATTACCTACATCTGGCCGCTAGTGAGGTAGTTAGAGAAGCATGCAAAGATTCACTCGTATAGACAGGCACAACTGATATGCATTTGTGGGTAACGAAGGCAGATTGTCACACACTTAAATAGCCCAAGACTAACTAGTACTTCCAGGAGGCAATCTATGCAGGCCTTTCCAGACACATTCAGACAATCACATATCGCATAAAGTGAGACAGTGATTTAGTAAAAGATTTACATACACATGGAATCACAGTCCCAGATAGGAACTGAAACACTTGCTTAGATGTCTGCTAACCAACTGACAAATTTCAAGTTTACTATGCAGAGAAATAGCTCTTGCATTATGTCTCACACCTGGTATCCTTGAAATTGGGCATGTAGTTTTTCTGGTAGAGCTGTCTTATCACTTAAAAGTGCTACAGAAGGTGAAGACTGTTTTCATGCCACATTTAAGTGAGCACAGAGCTAGGCTGGAGCTAGGCCATAGCGCAGGGAGCACTCATAAAAACCTATGTGTGCAATTCTGCATCCTGTCTACACCCAGACTTAAATCTGAGATAGATAAGCAGAAAAGCACACATAGACTGAAACACCTGGTGAGGTAGTTGGAGAGGACACAGAGATTCACTCACACAGACAGGTACAACTGATATGTATCTTATAGTAATGAAAACAGTTTCTTACCCACTTAAAAAAAACAATATTCACTAGTACACCCACGAGGCAATCTATTCAGGCCCTTACAGACACATTCAGACAATCACATATCAAATAAAGAGAGGCAGTGATTTAATAAAAAAAATTCATGCACATGGAATTCCAGGTACTGAAACACTCATTCAGATATGCGCTAAACAACTGACACTTTTAAGTTTACCATGCAGACAAGTAGCACTTGCATTATGTTTCATGACTGGAATACTTGATCATGGGCAGGTAGTTTACTTGTAGAGCTGTTTATCACTTAAAAGTGCTACACAAGGAGAAGACTGTTCTTGTACCACATTTAAGTAAACACGAAGGTAGACTGTAGCTAGGACATAGCGCAGGGACCTATTTGCTTAAAAAGTAAAAGATTCACTTGGACGGTTTCCGTGGGTTATATGCATTCATACAAACCCATGTGCCCAAATATATCCAGGCTACATCCAGACTTAAATCCAAGATACCTAAGTAGAAATGCAGACACACTGAAATATGTAGTGAGATAGTTAGAGAAGCATACAAAGATTCACTCACACAGACTGGCCCAACTGATATGTATATTGTGCTAATAAAGGCAGTTCACGCACTTAAATAAACCATTATTTTAAACACACATTTAGAGGACCATAGATAGCACAAAGACAGGCAATCATTTACTAACAAAGTTACATACTCACATCAGGTCCTGATATGGACTCACACAGTTATTCACATATAAGTTTAAAAGACTGACGCATTCAATTCTAACGTGTAAAACCCTTGTCAAGTTTTAAGCTACTTTGCTACAACATATACCTGTCCTCTGAGGAAGTTTGTAGTTAGTGAAGAGGGTATGCTCCTTTAGGTTAATGTTTGTGTAAGCAGGTATACAAGTGAGTGAGAGAGTGCGTGAGTAACCCTATTGGTGAGTAAGGGTATCTGTGAGTAGCTATATGAGCAACCTTTCAGTCACCTATACATATAACTGAGCATTAAGGTAGGGTTTTGGATTCTACGTACTTAAAGGTAAATACATGTAGTCTGAAGTTTGCCTAAGTCATATATCCTCATGCAAACTAAATGATTAAATAGTTAAAATATACAATGTGACACTTATCTACATAGAATTACCACGCCAACACAAAATCAGAGATGAAAGAAGTAGCAGCAAATAGAGAGTCTCCTTAAAACTAAGAAACAAAAGGGGCAAAATGCAGAAAAGATGCTGAAAGAGAAAAGGCATGCTGGTAAGAGGACCAAGATGGTTCTTAAAAAATGTTGTGCACAACTAGAAACAGTACAAAAAGTAGTAAAGAAAAAGAAGACTATAACAATGAGTACTAAAGCACAAAACGTCTCTGATCTAAAAAGTAAGAAGTCATTGAAAAAAGAAAAAACTTTAAGCAGAAGGCAGAGGCATTTTAAGTAAATCAGAGGTAAGATGTTCTGCACTAGAATAATTTGCGACTTCTTAGCACCTATGAAGAAGTAAAAAAGAACACAAGCAATCAGACAAAAGGAATATGTTGAATGTGTAGTTGATAAGGCGTTTGCTCCGAAGAGGAAACTATTTAGCTTGGCTTTAAACCGAAGGAAGACACTGGACTAAATAGTGTTGTCTATGAGGAGACAGAGCCAAAAGAAAAGACTTGTTAATAGAAGTAACTTCTGCAAAGTTGTTAGTAGTGAATAGATATATACTTCAAGTACTGAAGCTTTCTTTAATAAGAAAAGGCTAATTTCAAGACAACACATTAGTTCATGCAGTTGATGAATCTGGACAACGTTATGGGATCAACATTTGTATTCGTTTTCCAAAGGAAGTAATAGTACTTTGAACAATTGAAGAAGAGATTGCTGAAGAGATGCAAGAAAGGGGTAGACAGGCCCCTGTGTACAAATGGAACTGTAGTAGTGTGTTTAGTATTCCTCAACAATCAATTGATATTTTGAGAAATTTCCTCTGTGTGTTTGCTTCCAGAAGTTTAAAACAGATAATACATACTTTACAAGGATTAGATCCATGCAAAATAAGAAAGTATAATAATTTACAATGACACTCACTAGATTGTCTGTCACTGGCCTCCCACAGTCCTCCCCGCGGCTCCCACTTTTGTATGATCTTGGGTGTCAGCCGGTGGAGGATATGGCCAGATTGCGTCCACTGGCGTTCTGGCGGCGCCTTTGGACTACGCTCGAGCTCCAGTTGTACGCAAGAGCATCTTTAGAGGTTAGGGACCTCCCTGGCTCCTCTAACATTGGCTGGTTCAAAGCCTTAAGAACCACCCTATGTGACATGGGCCATGGGGAACTTTGGTCAAATCCTGTCAACGCAACCTTTCTCTCTAAGAAGGATTTAAAGCTGCATTATTGGGAATGGGTGGCGAATAAAAGACACTCTGGACTGATAGCTACTAACCTTACTGGCACTTTTTTGCCAGCACGGAGATCCCACGCAAAAAAGTTTGGAAAAGTGATATTTTTACCTAATTTTAAGGTTTGCAAGGAGTTCTGGGTAGGAAAACATTGGGGGACCCATGCATGCCATACCTCCCTGGACTCCCCCAGGTGTCTAGTTTTCAGAACTGTTCAGGTTTGGTACTTTCCAAAGAATACCACCGAGCCCCGGGCCAAAAACTCAGGTGCCCCCCCCAAAAATCAAGGTCGTTTTGCAATAGGGTATTGTAAATTCACCACCGTACGATTTGAACCGTTTCCTGTTGCAGCCACTATGCCTATTCACGCAAGTGAGGTATCATTTTTTTCTTAGCTTTGCAAGGGGTTCTGGGTAACAAAACCTGAGGGTAGGCAGACGAGTCACCCCATCCTGAATTCCCTTGGGTCTCTAGTTTTCAAAAATGTATAGGTTTGCTAGGTTTCCCTAGGTGCTGGCAGAGGTAGGGCGCAAAAACAAAAGGTAGTCTTTTTGTCCAAAAAGTGCAAGATTTCACTGGGAAATTGAGGTGCGACCATGTTGCGTTTTGCGCTGTTTCATGTCGCAGCCACTATGCCTACCCACGCAAGTGAGGTACCATTTTTTCGGGAGACCTGGGGGAACGCTGGGTGGGTGGAAATTTGTTGATCCACGCAGATTCCAGAACTTTCCACCACAGAAATGTGAGGAAAATGTGTTTTGTTTGTCAAAATCTTAGATTTGCAAGGGATTCTGGGTAACAAAACCTGGGGTAGGCAGACGAGTAACCCCATCCTGAATTCCCCTGGGTGTCTAGTTTTCAAAAATGTATAGGTTTGCTAGGTTTCCCTAGGTGCTGGCAGAGCTAGGGCGCAAAAACAAAAGGTAGTCTTTTTGTCCAAAAAGTGCAAGATTTCACTGGGAAATTGAGGTGCGACCATGTTGCGTTTTGCGCTGTTTCATGTCGCAGCCACTATGCCTACCCACGCAAGTGAGGTACCATTTTTTACGAGAGACCTGGGGGAACGCTGGATGGGTGGAAATTTGTTGATCCACGCAGATTCCAGAACTATCCACCACAGAAATGTGAGGAAAATGTGTTTTTGTTGTCAAAATCTTAGCTTTGCAAGGGATTCTGGGTAACAAAACCTGGGGGTAGGCAGACAAGTCACCCCATCCTGAATTCCCCTGGGTGTCTAGTTTTCAAAAATGTATAGGTTTACTAGGTTTCCCTAGGTGCTGGCAGAGCTAGGGCGCAAAAACAAAAGGTAGTCTCTTTGTCCAAAAAGCGCAAGATTTCACTGGGAAATTGAGGTGCGACCACGTTGCGTTTTGCGCTGTTTCGTGTCGCAGCCACTATGCCTAACAACGCAAGTGAGGAACCATTTTTTTGGGGAGACCTGGGGGAACGCTGGGTGGGTGGAAATTTGTTGATCAACTCAAATTCCAGAACTTTCCACCACAGAAATGTGAGGAAATTGTGTTTTTTTTGGTCAAATTCTTAGCTTTGCAAGGGATTCTGGGTAACAAAACCTGGTGGTAGGCAGTCGAGTCACCCCATCCTGAATTCCCCTGGGTGTCTACTTTTCAATAATTTATAGGTTTGGTAGGTTTCCCTAGGTGCCGGCAGAGCTAGGGTGCAAAAACTATAGGTAGGCACTTTGCCAAAAAAGGGTCAATTTGTAACTGCAAAATTTAGGTGTGACCACGTTGCATTTTGCGCCGTTTCCTGTCGCAGGCACAAGGCCGACCCACACAAGTGAGGTACCGTTTTTATCGGGAGACTTGGGGTAATTCAGATTTGTAAATCAACTGTTATTACCAATTGAGCTTTCATGCATTTCTCCCTTTCAATGAATGACATTGTGTAAAAAAAAAATCTTTTGGAAAAATGACCAATAATTTTCATGCTCGTATGAGTATTCCCAATTTTGAAAATGTGCAATTATATACTGTTTCTGAACTCTATAATTTGTACCCAATTCAGAAATACATAGGTGTCTTTCATACAGATTTTTCCATGTATACATTTTCCAAGACAAAGTGCTGTATACCCAGTAAATGAAAAAATACCATTGCAAGTTGCTGCTCAGTTTTTGGATCTGGGTTCGTCGGGTTCTTGGTGAAACTACAAGTCCTGTATATCCCCACAACCAGGAAGGTCTAACGGATGTAACGGTATATTGCTTTCCAAGAGCTGTCAAAATGAGAAAAAGTTATAGGTGAAAACGTTTAGACAAAAGGCTGTTTTTTTCAACAAATTTTCAATTATTCCAATATTTAACTGTTAGTTTCTATAAAGAAACATTCATGGATTTAGACAAATGACCCTTTTCTGAATTCAGAATTCTGTCTACGTTCCGAAAATGTACAGCTTACCTGGATCCATTATTGCTTTCAAACTCATTTCTACCATTAACTGGAAGGAGGTGGAAAGCTCTAAAAATAGCAAAAATAGGCTATGTCCCAGAAAAATGCCAAAACTGTGTGAAAAATGTTGGTTCTCTGACAAAAGAATGTCATTCCCTAAAAGCTGAGAAAATTGAGATTTCATCCCCATAAACCCTTTTTTGATATCATATTCAGGGAAAAACCCAGAGGCTTTCATTTGCAGCCCGTTTTTCCCATTTTTCTGAAAAAAACAAAAATGTCACTATATTTTGGTTAATTTCTGGGGCCCCTCCAAGGGAATCCACAAACCCTGGGCGCCTTTAGAATCCACATGATGTTGGAAGAAAAGGACGCAAAATTGGCGTGGATACCTTATGTGGTCAAAAAGGGCCTAAGCGCGCACTACCCCAAAACGCCAAAAAAAGCCTTAGCACAGGAGGGGAAAAGGCCTAGCAGCGAAGGGGTTAATTAAAAATATTGCTGTCTCTCTATGGGCAGCGGAAGATGATTAAAATCCCCTATAAGCTGCTCAAGACCTGAACATTGAAAAGTCAGGCAGCTTTGCAGTTGGTATATGGGTCTCTTGTAGAAAAATCACTGCCAGGTTTTCTGTTTTGATCCATGATTCGATTGCCCTCATTTTCTTTTTATTGTTGAGACCGTTAACATTAAAAGAAACCATTTTCAGCAGTTCTTTACTAGCCGTAATTAAAGCCCAACCAAGGTGTAGGCCCCTTAAGCGTCTTACCCAGAGTCAAGCTAGTAAATGGACGTGTAAGACCTGAATGGATTCAAAAGAAAAAAAAAGGACTTCTTTTTTCCCCCTCATGCTCCCAACCCACCCTATGTGACCCCTCCCCCGGAAATGTGGAAACTTCCCCAACCACACCAACCACATTTCACCCCCCCCCCTTTTAGCTGGGTATCATGTAATTACACCCGATCTCACCCCTAGCCCCCCCAGTTGAACTAGCATTACCATCAAAAATACAAAAGGAGAGTAAGCATACACAATAAGGACACATCCCCTGCTATAATCAATTTGCAGCTAAACAACTAAACACACAACCTGACCTTAACTGGACCTTCCAATGAAAGAAGCAACTGGGAAGGATTGCTTAATCCACCTAACCCCCCAATTTCCCTGTCAGTGGGGTAATAACAGAAAACAGCACCTCCCTCTAAGCCCCATACCCCTGCGAGATCTCTTTTAATAATTCCTGGGCTTCATCCAGATCAGAAAACATAAAACAATTGCCCTTAACCAAGACCCTCAGTTTAGACTGCTGGGCAATAGAAGCTTGTGCCCCATTAGCTTTGAATAGATGGAGGATCTTCACAAATTCTTTCCTCCTGCGCGCCACCACGGCTGTCATGACGGAAAAAATGTGACATTTAACAGTCTCATTCACTGCAAATTGTATCTGCTGGATGGCCTTAGACAATATCCTCTCTTTTATGGCATAGTCGGCAAAGTTTAACAGTGTTGTAAGTGGCATGGTGGAATTCGTAAACTAGCGGGCAGGAACACGATGAGCCCTGGTGATGGTGAGATTGCCTTCAAACTGTGGAATGACCTTTTGCTTGATAAATGAGTTGACCCACTGCAGGGTTTGGGAACCCTCGATTCCTTCCGGAACTCCCACTATCCAGAGGTTAGCCTTCCGGGAGTGATTTTCCAACTCCTCCAGTTTGCTCTCCAGGGCATGCTTGCTTTTAAATGCTGCTTTAGCTTCACCCATTACGATGGTCATCTGATCCTCTAAAGCTGAGATCCTGGCTTCTGCCTCCTGCAGTTTAACTGGAAGAGTTGACATTGCACCTTCGATTTTCACTAAACGTTGGTGAAGAGAGGCAAGTTCAGCTTTCTGAGTTCTTTACAGCTCACGGACTTCATCCAAAATTAATCTTAGCATGTCTTTAACGCTCATCTGAAATTCGCCAGCTGATTTCATATTGGGGCTAGCGATACCATGGGGAGGGTCCACAGCAGAAGTAGAGCTCTCTTCCAAAATCCCTGCAGGAGACATCGAGCCAGTTAAGGAAGCAAGCACATGTAAGGGGCCCTGCACCTGGACCTGAGCCCGAGGCTGAGGCTGAGCTGGTAGCCCATCTTGAGGAATTGAAGTTGTGCTTGTGGCACCGGAGGTGATAACGACCTGTCCCGAAACCTCAGAAATTTCCAAGGATTCCGAGGTTCCTGAATGTCCCCCTTGTCTCTCTTTCAGAGTGGTTAGCAATGTTAGAGATGTTGTCACATCCTGATTGGATGTTTGGCCCAGGGATGTCTCCGCGATCGCAATAAGACCAGACTTCAGAATTGCTTGCAGGATTACCAGACTCGAGGAGGTCGAGTCAACTGCTGCCGGTATTAAAACTGATGGAATTAAAGCTGATGGAGATATAACACCAGAGGATTCCTTAAAAAGCTTGAGGGCAGAGCTAGGGCCAGGAGAGGGGGGCTGCAATGTTGCTTTTTTCAAGAATAGTGCAAATTGTTTTCCCTCTTTTGTCACTTTCCCCTTTTTGAGACCTTTGGACCCTGAGACCTCCTGTGGAGTTATTCCAGGCAATCCAGGCATGACTGTAGGTATGTTCTTATCAACCACATTCAAGGAGCCTGCCTGAACAGAAGATGCAACCAAGGATGGTCCCTCTTCCTCTGTGCTCTCAAAAGTTGAATCAAGGTCAAGCAGATTTGGGGAATTTTCTTTACAGGCTAGCCGAGCTGCCTCTTTCCCCTCCTTAGCCTGGGCTCGGCGAGTTTTAACCTTGAGGCGGGCGTTAAGCAGTTTACCCATTCTGACCACAGTTCCGCCGGAGCGCCTCCTGCCCAATCCTTGCCGCTCCTTTACAACCCCTTGAGATAGAGTAGAAAGTGCTTATAACTGTGCCTCTTTTATTTAAACAGTTTCTTCTAATGAGGCATAAAGCTAAGAAAACCACCCACCATCCACAGCTTCTCCCCGAGTACAGCATGGTGTTGAATCCAGCATGAATCCAGCCAGTATCAGACTGTGAAGATCCTATTGCAGGTTATAACTGGCTGCAGGATACGAAAAAGACAGAGGTGTTTACTACTATAAACAGTCAGCAGAGGTTCATTATCTTTCTTTTTTTCCCCCCCGCAGACAACGTGAAGCCAACGTGTTGCCGATTGGGAAAATGCGGAGGGAGAGTCTCCTACGAGGCAGAGGGGCAAGGGCCAGAGTTTATCCAAAGTCCTGTGACCAGTTATGACAGTTTATGGCAAGGCATGTAGGGCAAACAGGACATAAAAATCAGCTCACCCCCTGTGCCCAGACCACCGGCTTAATACGGCTGCAATTGGAAGGAAAGCGGCTCTCAAAACATCAAAGCGCCGCTATGGTCTCTCTTGCCTCCCTCTCCTCACCTCCAGCAGGCGCCGTCCACACCTGGGAGGGAGAGCGGGGAAAATGGAGAAAGCGTGATGCTGTTAACCAACGCCTCTTCGTAGCAAGCAGGTCTCCGACGGGAAACAAAGTACCACTGGATGATGGAAGAATGTTCCGTTATACTCTGCTATGCTTGCTGCTCGGTCCAGGCACGGCAGCAAAAACCTCCAGCAGGGTCCGAGGTCAGAGGACCAAGAACGCCAGCCTCTTGCTCACACGCCAGACACATTTCGCCATTGCTGGGGGCAGGGCAGGACTCAGATCACCTGTGGCTACGCGGCGTAGAACTCCGCAGCCATCCGGAACCGAATGGCACAGTACATACAATTGCACACTACATCATCACCTGTCTGCCCCTGTGCACCCAGGCAGCTGCACCCTAGCCCCTGCCACCGCACATCGGTGCATGCCCGCCCCTGCGGACCAAGGCAGCTGCACCACAGCCCCTCCCACTGCCCAGCGGTGCATGCGCGCCCCTGTACACCCAGACTGCTGCACACCAGCCCCTCCTGCTGCCCAGCAGTGCATGTGAGCCCCTGCACCCCCATACCTCACTGCTCACCTTCCACCACCTGCGAGGAGAAAAGAGGGCCCACCAAGTGCTGCTTCAAGCCACATGCCCATGGACATGGCACCCTCAGCTGCCCCGCTCCGCAGGCCACCAGGTCTAACTTTTGATGCTGGGTCTTGATTTTGCCATGGCAAAGGACACATTAGTGAACAAGGCATCATCGCAGGCTGCACACCCGCTCAGCCCTTGAGGTGCCACTACCTCTGTGACCCACAAGGCCATGCCACATGGTGGATAGGACCCCACTGTCCGTTGGCTCAGGCCTACACTGCTGTCCGATACAAAAGGGGATGATGGACGGAGCGTTTGAACAAATCAAACACTCACCCCCAGTCAACTTATCTGGGTTTAATCCATCACCATTCTTTAGTTCACTCAGCCACCCCAGTTCAGACATGGCTATATGCAAATCAGTCTGACCCTGTGCCTTATGGGAACAGTCCAGCCCGAACTGCCAAGCCATGTCTTCCCTGGACCGGAAACAAGCATCCTGGGACCGGTTTCATAATCCTCATCAGCCAGGTTATCTTGAACCCAGTGGCCAACTGAACAAGGGACTCACGTCTGAGTATACCCTGCCACACTTAGGGCGAACAAAGCGATACAAAAGGGGATGATGGACGGAGCGTTTGAACAAATCAAACACTCACCCCCAGTCAACTGATCTGGGTTTAATCCATCACCATTCTTTAGTACACTCAGCCACCCCAGTTCAGACATGGCTATATGCAAATCAGTCTGACCCTGTGCCTTATGGGAACAGTCCAGCCCGAACTGCCAAGCCATGTCTTCCCTGGACCGGAAACAAGCATCCTGGGACCGGTTTCGGATTCATAATCCTCATCAGCCAGGCTATCTTGAATCCAGTGGCCAAGTGAACAAGGGACTCACGTCTGAGTATACCCTGCCACACTTAGGGCGAACAAAGCGATACAAAAGGGGATGATGGACGGAGCGTTTGAACAAATCAAACACTCGCCCCCAGTCAACTGATCTGTGTTTAATCCATCACCATTCTTTAGTTCACTCAGCCACCCCAGTTCAGACATGGCTATATGCAAATCAGTCTGACCCTGTGCCTTATGGGAACAGTCCAGCCCGAACTGCCAAGCCATGTCTTCCCTGGACCGGAAACAAGCATCCTGGGACCGGTTTCGGATTCGTAATCCTCATCAGCCAGGCTATCTTGAATCCAGTGGCCAAGTGAACAAGGGACTCACGTCTGAGTATACCCTGCCACACTTAGGGTGAACAAAGCGATACAAAAGGGGATGATGGACGGAGCGTTTGAACAAATCAAACACTCACCCCCAGTCAACTGATCTGGGTTTAATCCATCACCATTCTTTAGTTCACTCAGCCACCCCAGTTCAGACATGGCTATATGCAAATCAGTCTGACCCTGTGCCTTATGGGAACAGTCCAGCCAGAGCTGCCAAGCCATGTCTTCCCTGGACTGGAAACAAGCATCCTGGGACCGGTTTCGGATTCATAATCCTCATCAGCCAGGCTATCTTGAATCCAGTGGTCAAGTGAACAAGGGACTCACGTCTGAGTATACCCTGCCACACTTAGGGCGAACAAAGCGATACAAAAGGGGATGATGGACGGAGCGTTTGAACAAATCAAACACTCACCCCCAGTCAACTGATCTGGGTTTAATCCATCACCATTCTTTAGTTCACTCAGCCACCCCAGTTCAGAGATGGCTATATGCAAATCAGTCTGACCCTGTGCCTTATGGGAACAGTCCAGCCCGAACTGCCAAGCCATGTCTTCCCTGGACCGGAAACAAGCATCCTGGGATCGGTTTTGGATTCATAATCCTCATCAGCCAGGCTATCTTGAATCCAGTGGCCAAGTGAACAAGGGACTCACGTCTGAGTATACCCTGCCACACTTAGGGCGAACAAAGCAATACAAAAGGGGATGATGGACGGAGCGTTTGAACAAATCAAACACTCACCCCCAGTCAACTGATCTGGGTTTAATCCATCACCATTCTTTAGTTCACTCAGCCACCCCAGTTCAGACATGGCTATAATCAGTCTGACCCTGTGCCTTATGGGAACAGTCCAGACCGAACTGCCAAGCCATGTCTTCCCTGGACCGGAAACAAGCATCCTGGGACCGGTTTCGGATTCATAATCCTCATCAGCCAGGCTATCTTGAATCCAGTGGCCAAGTGAACAAGAGACTCACGTCTGAGTATACCCTGCCACACCTAGGGCGAACAAAGCGATACAAAAGGGGATGATGGACGGAGCGTTTGAACAAATCAAACACTCAACCCCAGTCAAGTGATCTGGGTTTAATCCATCACCATTCTTTAGTTCACTCAGCCACCCCAGTTCAGACATGGCTATATGCAAATCAGTCTGACCCTGTGCCTTATGGGAACAGTCCAGCCCGAACTGCCAAGCCATGTCTTCCCTGGACCGGAAACAAGCATCCTGGCACCGGTTTCGGATTCATAATCCTCATCAGCCAGGCTATCTTGAATCCAGTGGCCAAGTGAACAAGGGACTCACGTCTGAGTATACCCTGCCACACTTAGGGCGAACAAAGCGATACAAAAGGGGATGATGGACGGAGCGTATGAACAGATCAAACACTCACCCCCAGTCAACTGATCTGGGTTTAATCCATCACCATTCTTTAGTTCACTCAGCCACCCCAGTTCAGACATGGCTATATGCAAATCAGTCTGACCCTGTGCCTTATGGGAACAGTCCAGCCCGAACTGCCAAGCCATGTCTTCCCTGGACCGGAAACAAGCATCCTGGGACCGGTTTCGGATTCATAATCCTCATCAGTCAGGCTATCTTGAATCCAGTGGCCAAGTGAACAAGGGACTCACGTCTGAGTATACCCTGCTACACTTAGGGCGAACAAAGCGATACAAAAGGGGATGATGGACTGGGTGTGAGTGTTTGATTGATTCAGATGCTCCGTCCATCACCACCCCCTTTTGTACCGCTTTTGGCCACCATAAGTGTGGCAGGGTATGCTCAGACGTGAGTCCCTTGCTCACTTTGCCACTGGATTCGGGCAGGCCGGGCTAAAGACGGCTGGAATGCCAGAGGCCGGTCCTCGGAGGCTTGTTTCCGGTCCAGGGAAGACATTGCTTGGCAGTTCGGGCTGGACTGTTCCCATGAGGCACAGGGTCAGACTGATTTGCATATAGCCATGTCTGAACTGGGGTGGCAGAGTGGGCTAAAGAACGGTGATGGATTAAACCCAGATCTTTTGACTGGGTGTGAGTGTTTGATTGATTCAGATGCTCCGTCCATCACCACCCCCTTTTGTACCGCTACACTGCTGTCCAGCGGGGCACACAAAACCTGAGCAGTCCGGACCACCGGGACGGGGCATCATCGCAGGCTGCACACCCTCTCAGCACTTAAGGTGCCCCTTCCTCAGTGCACCGAAAGTCACCGTCTCATGGCGGTGTGCCTGTGCCGGCCACAGTGTATCCGGTACCATCAAGTCTGTGCCCCGCAAGTCAAGGACCCTCTATGATTGGGTATCATGGTGTGGACGCCATCATGTCACCTCCGGGCCGGCAGAATGTGATGTCCCAGGCACCTGGGCCCCCATGCCTAAATGCCACCACACGGATATACCCCGAGTGAGGTTGGAAATTGCGTCGAGCACGTGCGTCAGGCCCTTTTTATTGGCAGGCTCACATGTCCTGTGATGCGTGCGCTGGATGGGTGTGGTGTGTGTGTGAACCAGCCGGGAGGGAGTGGCTGTGGCATGCTGACAACTAGACCTGTGATCTGCAGATCAATACAGGGTAGACCTAGGACAAGTAGCGTTGTCTCCCCCATCCCTGTGTGCATAAGTGTAGTGGGTTGGCCTGGCGTATGTCAGTCCAGTGTAAGGGTTTGTACAATGATCCCAGGGCTCAGGACGTTGTTCCATACTGGGCTGGACAAGGAAGTAACAAATGTGTGTGTCACCCTGTGACCCAAGTCCAGCAACATGAACCACATGGATATAAGAGGAATTCAATGACCCTACATTCATCCATACTACCACACTTGAAAAACCACAGATATGACACATCTGTGTGATTCGGAATGTTTAATGTACATTCAGTGGAGTGTTGCATCTGGAGCAGTACAGGGCCATGCAAACCCCACTTTACAATGTTGGCCCGTGGAGGGCCAGCCAGAGTCCTTCAAGAATGACAAGTCCAAAGGAAGAGGAAGTATTCAGTCCGCAGTCTGATTGCCGTGTAATTGGCGATAATACAGAATGTGGCAGTCCATGTCGAGGTCTAAGGAGAGTGTCGCAGAGTGCATCGGGGGACAGCGGAAGGTGATGATGCAGAGGGCAGAACTAAGCTGAAACCGGCTATATGGCGGAGATGAATGCTACTGCGTCCTTCTTACCATGAAGGCGGTTTCATCTGCATCTTCATCCTCTGCTTTTCCATGTGACTCATGTGTGTGTGTGGTACTGGCCTTTCACCAGCTCAGTGTGGCAGTGAGACCTCAGGGGCAAGAGGTGGAATGTGTGCTGCACTGTGTTGCACTGACACTGCAGGGGGGGAGATGGCGATGTAGTGGTAGCAGCAGCCTGCATCAGTGCCAGGTCTTGGGACAACAATGCCATGAGGATGGTTTTGAGGTCATTGAGGAACCCAGCTACCTCTCGCTGGTGTGCAGCCGTGGCATCCACTCTTTCCGCATTGGCCCGCTCCATGGTCATTAACCTCCTCATTTTCCCAACTCCAGTGTGACATCGCTAGAGCCACTCTGGCTGGAGAGTTGTGCTAATCTCTGAGTCAGGGCTACAGCGATGTCAGCCATGGTCTGTTGGAGAGCATGGAGTGGACTGGGGGTGTCCCTTAGGGACCGTGAGTGGTCCTTGATGGGACATAGACACCCAAGTATGGCATCTAGTTTGTCTGCCAGGCGGTCGAAGCCCACCCACACCTGTTCAGCCAGCTGCTCCTGGCACCCCATCACAAGGCGTTGGAAAGCCATGTGCTCTTCATGGGGGTCTTGGTGGCAGCCGTGGTGGTGGGTGCTGCCTGCTGTGTGGTCTGTGCAGGGGGTGGGATGTCCTTGTTGCAGCTGGGCTGCCCTGCTCCTGGAGATGAGCTGCGGAGGCTGTCAATGAACTCTTGGAGGGCGGTGGAGTTGAAGCTGTGGTGGTCCTCTTCATCAGAGAAGAGAGGTTCGGGCTGCTCTGCAGGAGGTGTTGATTGTCCCTCTGCACTGTGAAGGGGAGATGCAGTTTAACAATGTGGTCACATGTATGTTGTCACATTGTACATGTTTACATACAGACTGCATGACTGTGTACATTGTTGCTGTTTGGGAGGAGCTGCCTATTTGATGGGGGACAGTGTACATTTCAACTACAGACGTGTGTGTGTTTGTACTTGTACATTATCAACTCACATTTCCCTACAAATCCACTTTGGATTGGCTAGTGTCTACATCCAGTCGGCACCAGTTGTGTCTTGTGTTCTGTTGTGGACGTGTTGTGGTTTATACCACATTGATGTCAATGTTGATGTGCTCTGCATGTTATGTGTATCTGCTGCATTTTGGGGGAGTGCCCCTGCTGCTCAGATTTTAATGCCCAATATCCCTTTTCTGCGTTGTGCCTTTGACTTCTGTGCTTATACAGTGCTGAGGTGTTGCATACTTGGGTACATTGGTCTCTTGGTGGGAGTTGGGGGCTGGGGCATTGTTGGACTTGGCACTTTTCCCCAAAATGTTTCGCTTTTTGCCCCCCTAATGTAGGATGTCTCCCCCATGGTAAAGGTTACGGAATAGGCCTTGTGTGGTATGAGACGCCATGTTAATATTAAATGCAATGCAATGGTGCGTACACTTATTTTCCCCATTGTAAAAATGTACCCCGGTGAAATGCTGCGTTTGTGTTTTGCATTTGAAATGGCTGCCAAGGCTGTGCGTTGTGCCACCTGACTGCAGGTGGTTAGCAGTCTAGTTGTTAGGTACCCAGCCACCCCTAGCTTTTGGAGGGAAGCCTGGCACCCAGGGTGCTCTACTCCTCCCCCTGAGCCAGTTTGAACCAGTTCGCTAGAGAATTCCAGAAGCTGCTGGCACTGTCTGGGAGGGGGATATAAATAAGGGGGATGTGACACCATGTGCAGAGACAGAGCTGGGACAGGAATGTGAGGGGACCTGCTGCCAGGGGATACCGCCACTTGGGCCTGTGTGCTGGACCCTGCTCCAATCTAGGACCCCCTAATGTTACCAGGGCTTGAAAAGTCCCACTTCCGGAGTTCAGACTGCTGTGTAGGAGGAGGGCCATGCTGCAGTGGGGATGGTGAAAGCCTACCACCCTGTTTTGATGATGCCCCCACTACCTGCTGACCTGGCCCAGTAGTGCCTACTGCTCTGTCCACAGGGCCCCTGAAGAAGGAGGGCCCCCCTAGGTCCCTGAAGCTGCCAGGACCTTGCGCCACGCAAGCGCTGCGCAAAGAAGCGCCGAGAAGGGAAGGAGCATCTTGGACCCCACCACCCAGGAGGTGAGAAGACCCTGGGGCTTGCTGCTGGGACTGTCCGCCCCCCTTTTGCTGTGCGCCTGGAAGTGCTGGGACTTGAGAAAGCGCTGTGGGCCAAATTGCTATAATCGTGGAAGCGCTGTGCTGCAGAAGCCCTGGGTAGTCCTAAATTGCCTGACCTGTATTTCCTGCTGTGTGTGCCTGCAAAGCGCCGCTTTAATCAAGCGCTGGACTGTTTGAAGTGCTGCCTGCTAAGCGCTGGAATCTAGAAGCGCTGTATTGGGAAGATTGTGTCCCCAAGGAGCTGTGCTGAGGAGAAGTGCTGCGTGCTGGCTAGCGCTGTACATCTGGAAGAGGCTGCTGTTGTGCTCCTAAGTGCTACCGTGCCAGATTCTGTCGCCTTTCAGCCTTGTAAATAGGGCGGGAGCCTACCCCGCGTGTTTGAGCCCATTTGCTGAGGGAATAGCGCCACGGGAGCCTACCCCACGTGTTAGCGCACTTATGGCGTGTTTGGTATAAATAATAGGAGGGTGCCTACCCCTCATCTCTGCCGGTATCACCTTCGTGGCCCGGGCACCGTGGAGCCTGTGACGCTGCCTGCCGATTGCGTCTGGGGCCAAAAAGCACCGCCGCGGCCCGGCGCTATATTGAGGAGTTCCCCCCGCTGCCGTGGGTATTGTCGCGGCGGCCCCCGGCACCAGGAGAGGACCTCCGGAGTGAAGAGTGGGCCGCGCTAGGCCCCGAAGCCGAGAGTGTCGCTGTCATGTGGCTGGGGCGCCGGTGACGTCACCAGCCGCGCCCCCAGCCACCGCGCAGTGATTGGATGCCGCCCGGGCAGCCCAGAGAGGCCGAGGAAAGCCCCGGGTCCCAGGAGGGAACCCGGGTGAAGCCGGGAGTGTGTGGCGATGTTGCAGGGCCCCCGTAGTCTTGAGGGAGCCCCATGGAAAGCGACTGGAGCGGGAGCCCACCCCGCTGGTCTGTGCCCCACACGCGCGAACCACCAGGAGCAAGCCGGGGTGCTGCCGGGGCCACCGCGGTGGAAGGGGAGCCCCGCACCTGTGGCCAGCCGGCTGCTGAGAGGCAAAGGTCCTGGAGGAGCAGGGGACAGTCGAGGCACATACCGCTGCCTGTCCCCTGCTGGAAGACGCTCGGTGACTGCCCGAGAGCCTGGTGAGTGGGGCCTTAACTGTGTGGTGGTTGGGGGTGTGTGTCGGGGCACAGTCGGTGCCCGCCCCCCTACATACTTCCATGAGGACTGTCTGGTGGGTCAGGGGATCCTGTGGGGGCCTGAACGCTAGACCACCGACTCCTAGACATTCCCAGGGGCTGTCTGCGAGCTGCCCCTGCTGACGGGCCCTCTTCAGATCTGTACTGGATCTCCCCCTGGAAAGTGTTAGCTGCCCTTGGAGACAGGCCGAAATAAAGCAGGTGGCCTTAGTAACTATCTTTGTATAGGGCAGGGGACATATGCCTAGGGATGATTTATTAAGGGATACACCCGTGTGAGGAGGATGCCCAGAGGTCCCTCTGCTGATGGTTGCCATACCAAAGTTATGCTTCTGTGTTCTTTCTAGGTGATGGAGCCTAATGTTAATGAGGGCTTACGCCAATGCAGGTCATACAGTGTTCTTACCTTTAATGTTTGATTCTAGGCCGATGCCATGCCGGATGTGTTTCCATGCCTAATGTTTATCTTTCTGCAGAGTGCTGGCTGTTATATGCATACTGATGTTTTACGCCTATTGGTTGATTTTATGCTGACGCCATGCGTGAGGGGCCTTCATACCTAATGTATTATTTTATGCTAATACCCCCCTGCTAAGGATTAATACCTGTGTTGGCCCTGCACTATTGACCCTAAGGTTTCATGCCATTTATAACGCTTTGTTTGTATTTCAGCTGGACACCCATGGACTTACTTACCTTTTATTCTTTTCCCCATTTTCCTTGTAAATAATCCCCCTGGTATATTTTGCACTGGCGCCAGTTGGCGCCCCATTTCGTTTACCGCTATTACTGTGTTTTACCTTTACAGGTTGGAGAGAATACATGAGTTTTTCTTTTACTTCCGACCCAGTGTTGTGTCTCTTTTGTAGTGTGCCTGGTGTGTCGTCTGTGGGTACTGCGTGGATGCTGTTTAGTACATGTCCTCTGAAGTTTGGCCTGCCCACTCTGCTTCATGCCACCCCCTGTAGAATTGGCAACCCCATTTCTGACAGGCATGGTTTGTCCGCAGATGTGCTCAGCTCAATTGTGCGTGTGTGCCATTGTGCCATCTCCCCCTGTCCCCCCAGTCCCTGGTCGTTACTCACCCTGGTGCTGATGTGTCCGGTCATGTTGAGCAGTGTCCCGTCCCTCAATTCCTGCCACTGTCTCCCCACTGATGACTGTGGATACCATTTCCTCCATATCGTCCAGCTCCTCCTGTGGTGCAGGACTCCCACCTCCAGTCGGCATTGCTGCCTTACGGCTGTTTGCGAGTTTCAGCTTGGTTTTGCACTTGACGTCATTCCAGCTCCTCTTGACCTCTTCCATTGTCCTTTTCAGCACTCCCAATGAATTCACCTTGTCTACGATGGACTGCCATAGTCCATTTTTTGTTGTCAATGACACAGTGGAGGTGACGAACAGTTGTTGATGGTGTTCAACCACCTCCGTTATCAGGATCCTGTTCTCCTGCGGACTGAAGTGCTTCTTCTTACTCTTCTTCTCCTTGCCGTTCCCTGACCCCGAGGTCCCAGGCTGGTCTTCTGGGGGGGCTTGTGGGGTTCTGGTTCTCCTCCGCACTTGCTCCGGCAACATTCATTGTGCTTCGCTGTTGTTTGGCATTTGTTTGTCAGGTTTTTAAAAACTTTTATGGTGATTTTTCCCGCCTGACGCATGTGAATTGCAGGCCTGTAGCTTTTTGTATCACGATGGGCCTCATCGCGGCATTTTTTGCATTCGTGTTTCGCATTTTTGAGGCGTGGCATTGATTTTAATGCAGTCATTTGATAGTGCAAAGTTGTTTGTTTTGGCGCTATGCAGCAAATTGTTCAGCAGCACAGAGGGAAAGGACGGTAATACACCGTATTTCATAAATGTGGTGCTTTCCTACCCTTTCACATTGGCTTAGGGCAGCACAGAAAGAAGACTTTCAGCGCTGTCCTACGCCAATTCCCCATAAATGAGATCTCAAGTGTCATCAGAAGCATGGAACAATGTATATTTTCATACCTTAGAGATGGTTTTAAGAAATTAAGGTTGTGTAGGGCCAGCATGAGAGGGAATGTGATATCCTTGATTGGAATCAGATTAGAACTTGAGGTGTGTGAAGTTATGAAATCAAGAACTTTGCAACTTTGAATGTTTTATTTTAAAACTACACCAGCTTTGTGAAGTTGGCAACGTTTTTCTGAACGGTAATAATATGGGGACCTGTATGTGACAGCAGAAACTGATTTTACTGCTACTTTGCACCTGCAAACACCCACTTACTGTATATTCCCCAAAAACTGAAATCCCACCTACTGTTGCAAGACTTCTTCCTAGGAATAAACAACAGATGTATCAAGTGAAAGAATATAATTCTTGCAAATATGCCTGTGGAAGAAATTGGGTAATTAATTGAGGTGAATGACTACCCACCATAAGAATAAATCACAAACCTTTTTCAGGTGAATCCTCAAAGTCACTAAATTAAACTGAACTCATGCCCCTGGTTGCTATGAAACAGAGCAGACAGGTTTAACTTAGGGAACATGTAAAGTGTTTGGGCAATACCAACACAGTAATAAAGTCAAAAAGCCAAACAATAAAAATCCCAAACTGGATTAGAAAATGAGAATAAACTTTAACAAAATCATACCAAAGTGTCAAATGTTTGAACATTTTATGGAGAAATGTTTCCAAAAAGCAAAAAAGCATCAATGATAGTCAGGGGTCATAGTAGACTGTGACTCTAGTGCACTTTGTGACTGATTGCAATGGAGAGCAGGTCGCAATCACCAACCAGGTGTATCCTTGTCAAAGATTTTATGTCCTTACGTAGTCCTTGAAGTCTCAAACCACCACAGGAGTACACTTCTAAAATCCCCAGGATCTCAGGAGAGGCACTGAGAGATTCACAGAGTATCAGCCAGGGGCCACCATCAGGATCCAATCCAGGTCTAGTTTCCACTGGTCAGGTGGGTACTTACAAAAAAAGGTCTCATGCAGCTTGTTGTATCCCTCTAGCTTAAACAGATGGTCAGCTTTTTGAACCGTGGAGTCCACTTCTTTGTCCTAGGCACCAGATGGAGCAAGTCCAGACCGTCAGCCTCCTCTCAGGTCATAGACAGCAGGTCTGGTCCTCTTATGTTCTGTTACAGAGCAAGGAAGTGTTATGAAGCGGGTGCCTGAAGGTGCCACATGTATGCCTGGTACTAGCTAGTCTCCTTGGCACACCATGAAAGAATGTGGTTAAAACATTTGAGAGCCAATTCTACCTACTTTTGGCAAATTCAAGACGGTATAAGTCTTCTGCCACGTTAAACTTGTGCTCTGAATGCTGGGGCAAGTGTATGTGGGGAGTGTACTATGGAAATGCTAGTTTCCTCTTACATTTAATACTAAAATCCAATTTGAGGCAGTAACTGTACCCACTAAAAAACAGGCACAGAAATCTAGTAGGACAACAGCAGAGTCCTTCAGCCACCAGACATTGGATCCACAAAAATTGTCTTGGCATCCTGTTCTCTCCACTTTCATGTGTGCCCCAAGCGTTATATGGAAGCCCAGCAGGACTATCAAGTAACATTTGAAACTAACGTGTCAAAAAGAATGGGCATAATCCACACCTTGAATATTCTGAGGAGTTCAGAAGAGTCATCTTAGACCATTCAGGTCGCCCTATTGTTTATTCCTGTTAGGCATTACCCACCTACTCACACAGATTTAATGCTAATTACTATCTGGGAAAAACTGGAGAGCCACTGCAAATTGGCATCCAGGAACTTCAGGCAGGGAAATGATACCTTTCTAAAATGTTATGTTTCCTTATTATTTAATACAATATGACTTCACCATTCAATTTCATTTTCAATAACTATTAAAATAGTTGTTTAATTATTTGTCTAACTAATTCTATTCTGGAGGTACAGTATTAGTCTTTTAATCTGTTCTCTGGTGTTATACTTAGGACAGCTAAGCCATCCAATGTAAACAAAAAGGTTTTGGTTGCTAGTCACTGTAAGAACAAGTTCACTTTGCATTTCCTTATGTGTTACCTTTTAATACCATGATCCCTGCCTTATGGGCTACAAGGCCTACATAGAGGTCACGTATTAATATTTAAATGGGAGGTGTTTACCTGTCAAAGGGGTTTATTTTTACAGTTTGAATTCCAGTTTTTGCAATGCTACAGTCAGGCTACAATGGAAAGCATGAAGCCATGTTTGCACTGCCACTGTAGTGGATAGAACAGTAGATGCTGCAGTCTATTGGGGCATATAACATCCAGGCCGTAAGTAAATGTTGTACTGTATACTAGGGACTATATCAATTGGGAGCATGCCAATTTTACCACGTTAAAACACAACTCGCAGGCACTTTACTACTGGGTGGCAGGGGATAAGAGCACAGGGCCAGATGTAGGTGGGAGATTTTGGCCATTTACGAATTCGGCCGTTACCGACCGGTAAATGGCCATGGAGATGTAGGGGGATAAAAAACATGCATTTTCGGTAATTTTACCGAATCGCTAATTTTACCGATTCGGTAAAATTACAGAATCGGTAAAATTACCGATTCTGTATATTTTGCCAAATCGGTAAATATACCCGTCGGTAAAATTACCGAAAATGCATGTTTGGTATATAGGTGCAAATTTTAACATTGACACAGGGCTTTGAAAATCGGTATTTTACCATGCAATACAATTGCATGGTAAAATACCGATTCAGGTGTACATGCACATCTGCCCTAAGGGCATGTATGTGTGCCACATGGCACACAAGCCTAAAACATGGGTGCCAGAGGGTGTCAAATTGACACCCCCTGCACCCTTGCAAAATTCGGTATTTACCGATTCGGTAAATACCGATTCTGTATTTGATATTGAATCCTATGGGCCTTGAAGCCCATAGGATTCAATATCAAATACTGATTTGGTATTTACCGAATCGGTAAATACCGAATTTTACCGATTCGGCAAAATTTACCGAATTGGTACCTACATTAGAAATACCTACTCTTAATTACAGAATCGCTAAAGTTCGGTAATTAAGAGTCGGTATTTCTGATTTTGCTACATCTGGCCCACATTGTTCTAAAGCCAGCAAAAATATAGGGTGTAGCAAAATACGAAAAATCAGGGGTGACCAAGCACAAACGGTGAATTTACTACAGCTATTTTCCAGTTTGAAATCAGTGATGAAATGGATTAGCTGAATATTTATGGATTACCCTAAGTTCAATTCTGGTTAGTTCAAGTTCATTAAACGATATTCAAAAATGTGTTGGTTAAATGCACTGGAACTGAGTAATAGGTTCTGGCCAAATGTTAGTATGTAGCATGGAATTGAATTTCTGACCCCTTATTTTACTACACCTCAATGGTGTGCGAAATGTGCCCATGGTATCAAGGCAAATTTTCTAATTAGATACTAGCAAAGTATAACTAAATTCCGACTTAAACAGCAAGTATGTTTTTAGTTTACAAAAGATTTATTTGCTTTTTAACCTGAACACATTTTGTGCACAGTTATAATAAGGTGCGAAAATGGGTTGAAGATCACTCACACATTTGTACAGAAAATGTAATCTTGCCACTCATTTGCTAACATAAATACTTCTCTGTGCAGTGCCTACGTGTGATGCTTGAGTAAAAATGTAGTGCATGGCAAACACAGGCAGTCATAAACTGTCTATTGCTGCACTACTTCTGCCTACCCAGCAAACGTGTGAGGCAACCTTAAGTGAAGACACCCCGTTGCTATCCCAGCAATAGGCCATCTGTTCTGTAGACCATTTATTTGGAGACAGTTATTCCTGCCAGTGGGAAGATTCCATGATTGCATGTTTATTTATTTTCTACTCTGGAGTGATGTGCAAAAATGTCACTGACTAGAGCATTTGAAAACAGGTTTGTTTTTATATACATTTATAAAGTCCTGTCACCCCTTTATGAGGTATCTTTGCGCTGAAACCTTCTTAAAAACGTTAACTACAGTGGTATGGTGGGACAACATTAAAGCAGAATATGGAACAATTGAGACAGACATCCGGTTTTATCATACCAATAGTTTTTTCTGAATGATACATTTAGATGTCCTCACTAAGGTCACAAATGCTGTCATTTAACATGTCATGCATGATGTAATATATGAGGTCATGCATAGTACATGATGGGGACACAAGTTATAGTTAGCTCAGCAAACTATAACAGGTGAATTTCAGGGTTTATAAACGCTAGTTTTGATATTACTTAATTACCCAACTGTAACTTCACTTTAACTTTTGTTTTTTTTCTGTGAAATTTCGTGTTTTTTTTTAAATGTAAGCTAAAATCTTATTAGCTTACCTAACTATAATGTCACTTTTAACTTTCATTTTTGTCGTGACATTTTGTGAATTTAATGTAAAGTAAGATTATATTACCATATCTAACAATAATGTTAATTTAACCATTTTTTCAGTGAATTTCTGTGGTTTTTATTGTATTCTTCCAACTCCCAAGCTAAGCACAGCTGTTAGTTGTGCACAGTAGTGGGCTGGCCACAGGCTCTGATCTCTGGCCAGGCCATGTGCACAACCCCCCATGGGCACCGAAACTCCTGCAGGCACCCAAACCCCACCATGCACGGCTTCCAGCTGTGCACAGTGAGGTGTTATGTGCAGGACCCTGCACCCAAACCCATGGGAGTGACCATCACCCCTCCACGCACGGCCTTCGTCAGTGCATGTCGACGGTTGGGCATGGGACATGGCCACAGGTTGGCCAACCACCCACAGGTGGCTTACTTCCCACCAACCCACACACCATATTTCATTAATTTTTAAAGAAATCCTTTATCAGTACCACTGTACTTCTGTGGTACAGCGACCAAGTGTCAACCCTGTGGTACTGAATGACCGTGTAAGCTTCTCTCTGTAAAGCTTGCACAGTTCAGCGGTATCATATACTCCTAAATGCTTTCCACATTTTCTCTACGTTAAGGCTGTCTGCTCTGTGCCATAGCTATCAGGGGTTGAGCTCAGGTTTAATTTACTAAAACATTTGACTGGACCTAACAGGTTAGTGACTATGTAACTTGTTGTGAACTACCATCCACACCAACGAATAATTCACTTTCTCACAAGCATTTAGAAGTAGCAAAATAGCTAAAAAGTGAAAAACACAAAAAAATTTAATCTCACTCCAAATTACAAGAATTAATTAAACAAAAGACACCAAAATGATGACTATCCAATAAGGAGAACTGAAGATATGATTTTTTAAAGATTGAAGGTAAGAAGCGCCAAGAAAAAGTAAATCTTTAATCAGTAATCATTGTTCTTGGCTGACGGGGACCTGAGTGAGATTTCAGGTAGACTTTCAAGGATCTTGGGTCAAAAACACCGAGCAGGTTAGTCCCAAAGATTTTACCTAATTGATTCAGTCTCTGAAATAGAAATACATCTGCCAGCTAGGCAAGGCTGGTTGGAAAATGTCCTAGAGGATAAAGTCAAATTTCACATCCAGAAAAGCTCCCTCGTCAGTAAGATACTTTTGGCACCTACACCTGGTCAAGATTTCTACATCCAGAATTAGTCTCTTTTTTGGAGCTCCAATTTCTCAAGTGGGACAAGGCTGGATCCTGGAATGTCACACTGGAGTCGGATTGGCTTGCCATGAAGGCCAAGTGGAAAAAAGCACTGAGAGAGAGAAACCAAATTGCCTGTCTCAGTAAGGTCTTAATTTGGTCAGACTAACTAGGTTGATTGTACCTTGTCCTCCAGAGTTCTGGAAGTCGAACATTTTTCAAACTATTCAGAGATTTCAAAGTAAGTCCTTCTGAACTCCAATAAGGCTTCCAGGACCTCGGGGACAGAACTTGGGGGTTAGGACTCATCCCAGCAGAGGCCACCTGCAAGGTCTAGTCCTCTTCCAATTGCAAATGATTACACCAGGAAAAAGCCCTCTTTCTGCTTTTAATATCCCTTTTGCCATAAAGGAGGTTAGCAAACTAACCCTTAGAGTATACTTGTTGTCCTGGGTACAAGTGGGAGCAGGCCCAGTGCTTCAGGCCACCTTATAGGTGTCAGACAGCAGGTGCAGTTCTCTTCTGTTCTTCCGCAGGTCTAAAAAGTGTTCTGAGAATGTGATGGTGATGTCCATTTTTGTATAGTTCAGTAATCAATAAGGAGGGGGGCTCCTGGACACTCTCTAATCAATGGGAACAAAAATTACAACCAAACTCATTGTTATACCATAATCTGTTTGCCTTAATATAAACAATCTCAAGTGCACTGTTCGAAGGGAAACCCAAAATGGCACAGGCCTTCTGCCCTTGGAGGGAGCTTGAGTGCCAGTCAGTTTGGGGAAATAAGCAGTGCCCTCCTTCTAAACTGCACCATTGTGCTTCTGGGACCATCTCCTCATCCCACTGGGTAGCCTTGGGCAGAGAAAATATACATTTCAGAAAGATACTTTTCCTAAATATGAAGTAAGTACTTAACTTCCCCATTGAGTTAGCGGTTTAATAAATAATACAAATACTGATTGAACTATTTATGTAGCTTGTACCAAACCTGGGTGTTATACATGTGGGGCTCTAGTTGGCAGTGGCTTGCACCCTGTCCAAGTAGGGTCCCTTATTCTAGCCAGGGTAAGGGAGTTACACATCCAAGATAACCCCTGCGCACCCCCGTGTAAGCTTGGCATGAGCCACCAGGCTTATCTCAGAGGCAATGTGTGAGGCATCTGTACATAAACACACAGTAACACAGTGAAGACACTACAAATGGACACCATACCAGTTTAGAAAAATAACCGATCTTTATCTGAATAATACAAGACCAAAATAACAAAAATCCAACATGCACAAGTAAAGATATCACTTTTAGTAGATTCAAAATAGTTCAGTTCATTGAAAACTATGGATGAATCACTTTTTAATTTAAAGTACTTGGGATGTGTTAAAATCAAAAGACGAAAACAAGTGCTGGGGAGATGAAGTGCAAAAAACAAAGTGATGCATTGATTCCTTAATCTCAGGGAAAGTGATGCATTGATTCCTTACTGCCAGAGTGGGTGATGTGTCAAGTCCTTGCTGCAGTGCAGAGAAGGTGATGAGTAGATTCATTGTTGTCAGGGGAGGTGATGCATTGATTCCCTTCTGTGAAAGGAGGTGATGAGTCGAATTTTAGACACACAGCCTTGGTTCCTTATTGCTAGGAACGTCGATGAAGACTTGTTGCACAGGTGCGATGCGTGGAAAATCTGGTCGCTCTGGGTTGATGCAGCGGTGGCCAAACAGGTGCTGTGCCGATTTCCCGGCCGCAATGCAGATGATGTGTTAAAACTTCAGCAGCAGGGCCTGCGTTGGAGTCAGCGTTGTTGCCTCAGACGTTGGAGACACGGTGCTCAGGACTCTGGCTGCAGAGGTTTTTCGGACCGCACACCATGCGCTCGGTCAATTCTTCTGCTGCACCACAGCATTGCATTGTTTTTCACTGCAGCGGGAAAAACAGGCGCTGAAGGTCAGTGCATGGATTTTCTTCTCCTCTTGCAACAGAAGTCAACTCCAAGCGCCTGGAACTGGAACTGGCAAAACTTGGCAGGTCAAAACTACCGGCACAGCAGTTCAAGGGCTGCAGATGAAGTATTTGATGGCCCTAAGACTTCTCAAAAGGAGGTACGCACACACAAGCCCTTGGAGAATCTTGGCAAGCAGGATGATGAAAACAAAATTCAGTCCTTTCACTCTCCAAGACAGAAGAAGCAAGCAGTAAGCCAGCACAACACGGCAACAAGCAGTGAGGCAGTTACCTTCCTACAGCTTCTCCAGCTTTTCTTCTTGGCAGAATCTCCTCTTAGTCCAGAAGTTTTCTAAACATTTGGGGCCACAGGGCCAATACTTATACCACTTCCTGCCTTTGAAGTAGGCATACTTCAAAGGATAGTCTTTGTAGTGTACAAGATCCTGCCTTGCCCTGACTTGGTTCCATACACACTACCGGGGGTGGAGACAGATTTGTGTGGGGACGGGCACAGCCCTATTCCAATGTCAATGACAACTCCTCCCAACACTCTAGCTGAGGAAGGCCTAGGAACCTGGTAATGGGCCATCAGGGTATGCAGGGCACACCTCCGCTCCCTTTGTGTGAATGCCTGAAGTGAATGCACAACAACCCAACTGTCAGTCTAAACTAGACATGGATTCCACATGCAGGCAGGAGCACGGAATGGTAAATCAATAAAATGCCCACTTTCTAAAAGTGGAATTTTGAAATACAAAATTAAAAAAACAACTTCACAGAAAGATGTATTTTTAAATTCAGAGTTCATGGAACCTGAACTCCAAATCTCTATCTCTTCCCAATTGAAAGTTACACTTGTAAGATGTTACAAGGCAGCTCCAGTGATAACCTGTTGGAGAGATACTCCTTGCAATAGTAAAAAACGAAATTGGCAGTACCTACCTTAGGGGTGGCTTACATACAATAAAAAGAAAGGTTTGGATCTGGCAAATGGGTGCACTTGCCATGTTGATATGGCAGTTTAAAACTGCACTCACAGACACTGCAGTCGTAGGCCTGAGACATGTTTGCAGGACTAATCATATGGGTGGCTCAATCAGTGATGCACGCCCACTACTAGCATTTGAATTACAGGCCCTGGGCATACACAGGTAAACTTTACTAGGGACTTATCAGTAAATAAAATATGCCAATCATGGATAACCAATCATAATCACAATTTACCCTGGGAGTACTTGTATTTTAGCACTGATCAGCAGTGGTAAAGGGCCCAGAGTTCTAAAACCAGCAAAAAAGAAATGCAGCACACACTCAAAAACAGGTCAGAAGCAAAAAGACAGGGGAAAACACACCAAAGATGCCAGGGCTAACAGTAGAATTATTATTTTGTCATTCTAATTTTACTCATAGGACAGCCACAGCCTTCCTCAGTGAAAATAGCTTTATGGGGTGTATCACGCTAGGGACATGAACAAATTTAATTTCCGCATGTTCCTCTTGTAAATACTATTTACAAGGCTGACAGTAACAGTGGCTTATTATATTTAAAAGGCAGATGTTCCCCGAAAAGGGTTATTTTGACAGGTTGGACTACAGAGTTAAACTGCAGCAGCCAGCATACATTAGTAAGCCTTAAGCCTTTTTTTCATGTGTCACACTAGTGTATAGCACAATATGTGCTGCAGTCCACAGGTGATTCAAAAGGGGGTGGTGATGGACAGAGTATCTGAGTTAATCAGAACACTCCTACCCAGTCAACAGATCAGGGCTTGATCCATCACCGTTCTTTAGCTCACTGCACCATCCCAGTTCAGGACCTGGCTATATGCAAATTAGTCTGTCCCTGGCCCAGTGCATCATGGGAACAGGGCAGACCAAACTACCAAGCCAATTCTTCACTGGAAAGGAAACAAGCTTCCGGGGACCGGTTTCTGGCATTACAGCCGTCTTCGGCCCGGCTTGCTTGAATCCTGATGGTGCAGTAAGCAAGGGACTCACATCTGAGCATACCCTTCCACACTTGTGGTGGCCAAAACGATTCAAAAGGGGGTGGTGATGGACAGAGTATCTGAGTTAATCAGAACACTCCTACCCAGTCAACAGATCAGGGCTTGATCCATCACCGTTCTTTAGCTCACTGCACCATCCCAGTTCAGAACCTGGCTATATGCAAATTAGTCTGTCCCTGGCCCAGTGCATCATGGGAACAGGGCAGACCAAACTACCAAGCCAATTCTTCACTGGAAAGGAAACAAGCTTCCGGGGACCGGTTTCTGGCATTACAGCCGTCTTCGGCCCGGCTTGCTTGAATCCTGATGGTGCAGTAAGCAAGGGACTCACATCTGAGCATACCCTTCCACACTTGTGGTGGCCAAAACGATTCAAAAGGGGGTGGTGATGGACAGAGTATCTGAGTTAATCAGAACACTCCTACCCAGTCAACAGATCAGGGCTTGATCCATCACCGTTCTTTAGCTCACTGCACCATCCCAGTTCAGAACCTGGCTATATGCAAATTAGTCTGTCCCTGGCCCAGTGCATCATGGGAACAGGGCAGACCAAACTACCAAGCCAATTCTTCACTGGAAAGGAAACAAGCTTCCGGGGACCGGTTTCTGGCATTACAGCCGTCTTCGGCCCGGCTTGCTTGAATCCTGATGGTGCAGTAAGCAAGGGACTCACATCTGAGCATACCCTTCCACACTTGTGGTGGCCAAAACGATTCAAAAGGGGGTGGTGATGGACAGAGTATCTGAGTTAATCAGAATACTCCTACCCAGTCAACAGATCAGGGCTTGATCCATCACCGTTCTTTAGCTCACTGCACCATCCCAGTTGTGGTAAATAAATAATTAATTACCGGTACTATTTTTGAATATATTAACAATAACAGATAGCTCAATAAATAAGAGGCAGGATCCGATGTATCCGAGTTGAACAGGCTTTATTCAGGCAAAAGGGAAGGGACTGGAACGGGACAGCCTGAAATAAAATAGGAAGGAAGGCAGCTGCAACGTTTCATCAACAGTACATGATATATATAGTAAAACATCACAATTACATTACATACAGTAGGCGTAACTAGTGACAAGCGTAAGATAAGAACACATGGGCGTGAAAAGAAGGCGTGCACAGGGCGTGCACGTAGACATGTGATGAAAACATCACAGAAGTGTCATAAAGTGGGTGGATACATAGAGGGGGCTACCTGAGCAGCTGGAACCTTTAACCTAGTGGTGCGCGAAAACGGGCCTTGACGTGTTACCGGGGAGAACTGGGGGCTATGACTTCTGCACTAGATGAGGAGACGAAAGTCTGCGATGTCAGGACGACATGTACCTATAGCATATCTGGTATCTGGTGTTTGGAGTACATGTTGATAGAATCTAAAAGTTATCAGGGCAAAGGCTACTTGACACTAAGGCTGGTGCATGCATATATTCTTCGTGTATTGCGTGTGCTATGAATCTTCTATGAATATTAATACAGTAATTCTCTTGCATGGAGACAGAAAGACTAGACTATAGCTGAAGCTGTTTATGTGGTTCAGTAGCTTAGGAATGTGAAGACGGAGAGCTGAACTGATAACTAGAAGCATAACATATTCTTGGCAGACAGGCAGGCAGAGCCAGGCCGGGCACCGCGCTGCTTGGCAGGAAGTAAGTGAAGGGTCAGGGATGCAGGTGGGGGCTGCATCGCTCCTCGGAGTGGGTTCAGGAGACTGGAGCTTGAATCTGGTGTCCGGGCCCTTTTGAGGCCTAGAAACGGGGACAATTCAATGAATTAACGTGCATAATGTAAAACGTGGGCAACATAGGCCTAATACTCGTTGCTTTCACAGGAACTGGAAACTGGCATACTAGAGTTGGACACAACTATAATTGCGTCTTTAATCGATCATAGGGGGATATATGCATATCGATCATGTACATATATCATAGGGTGGGGAACACGTAGGCACATATGACAAGGCAAAATTCAATTTTCCTCATTCCCTCCTTGTGCCCTACGTTTCCATCAGGAAACATCAATATTCATGATACCATCTATCTGTTCATAGAGCGTCATTTGCTCGTCTCGAATTGTCTTGGAACGGGACTTAGGACTAGGAATAGGAATACAAGAGGTAGCGCACAAGCCGCAAATCGCAGGGCCACATTGTAAACAGAGGCAGCAACTGAATATGATCATTACTGCTATACCCAGGAATGACAATACTTCCATCCCCAGGCAGATACTATACTCCAGAGCCAACCGGACCATGTCCAGGTGCCTGGATGCTGGTGTAACTGATGGGCAATTTTGTGAAGTCTGGTTATAGCTGAATAAACAGACGGTGCGTTATTGGGAATGAAAATGCAGCAACTAGATCCGATGACTCTACAAGCTCCTCCCCTATCGGCCAGTATGACGTCAAGGACGAGACGATTTTGGAGCACGACAAATCTCATAGCAGATTGCTCTTCAGTTAAGTTACCTAGAGCGGAAGTAGTCTCATTCACTACTGCTTCAAGGGTTCTGGTTAGCCTACGTATTAACTTACTATTCTGGACAGGACCTATGAAGAAAAAGAAACCTTTATTGAAGTCTTGATACTGTTCTAAGGTAGTTTCAGTTTGATCGACAATTGGGGACTCGACCTCCCTTCTATGTCTAACGTGTACTAGATGTGTGTTTCTGTGATAATCGGATGGGGCTAGAAAAACGGGTGGCAGTAGGAAGGCAATGTAACATGTTCCATCCCAATCGAGGGGCAGACGAACATATGCGGTCTGGCCACAAACAAAATAAGAATGACGTGATGCTTTGAAAATAAATTTCCCACTGTCACTATACTCGACCATAGTAGTACAATCACTATGTCCTACATGTGCGGAACCATTCTTTCTGACACATAATTCACCTTTAACGGGCAGAACTGAAATAGCAGGCAAATCTGGAGTAGTCTCGGACTGAACATTCAGAACCATGAAATTCGAGGAATAATTACCTAAATCATATACTTCATTTTCTAGATCTAACCCTGTTCTATGGGAAAGTCCTTCCTTGTCTGGGAAACATGTTCGATTCAGAAGGGACATATCAGTTGAGGATGACGTTAACGTGGACCATGCTCCACACGAACCATTATGTGAAAACGGATAGGGAAAGAGTGGCAGAACTCCCTTCGGTGTCTGGAAAGGGGGGAGTCGACCACACACCCAACAATTAGTGGCATTGCTGGTCTGGTGTGAATAATGCAGCATTCGGATAAAAGTATTATTACGCATAGCAAGACGATAGGATAACTCGTGAGGAGGCAGGTCACTAAAAGTGTGCTCTACTGTAACATTAGAAAACATATGTACATGTGAATTAATAGGAAAACATAACTGTAAAGCATAACTTATGCATGTAACCATAAGACTCAGGAATAATAGAAAGAACAGAGTAATGATACATCTCTTAGAGTTTTGGCTAACTCTCTCACTGTGTGGGTCTATCTCATACATGTCAGGAACCTGTCTAACCGTTTCACCCGAGAGGGACTTAGACAATTAAACTGGCTGACTTACTAGACCGAAGCTTATCTTTATACTCCTGCTGCGGAGTTTTCTCTAACAGGGGAAGTTTAGATTCAGTGTCTGGGCAGTCCTTGAGAACGGGGCAGTCCTTGAAAACAGTCTTTGGTTTGAGTCCATGAAACTTCTTTACGTGGCTCACATGTAGCCACCCTTTTCTGTTTTCGACTTTCACTGCTGTCCGGGTGGTGAGAAGAACAAGGCGGGGCTCCTTCCAACGGGGCTCCAGCGGACTTGAACGATCGAAATTGCGGATCAGCACGAAATCCCCCGGAACGACCTCGTGCGGTTTCACGTCGGTGTTGTCTGGAAATGCAGCGGCAACCTGTGAGCAACAAGATTGTAGTGCAGACATCAAGGAAGCCAGGTAATCTGTCAGCATATTACTGTCAACATCTGTAATTGTACGTGGTCTAGGTGTACCCCACATATTCGGGGGACGACCAAACACTACCTCGAAAGGGGACAGACCTGAACGGGAGTGAGCGACCATTCTCATATAGAAAAGGGCAACTGGCAGTGCTACTATCCAATCTACGCCTTTCTCTGCGCATACTTTGGCAATGCGGATTTTCAGAGTCTGATTATGTCTCTCTACGAGACCGGCTGCTTCAGGATGTCGTACACAATGGAACTTCCATTGGTACCCTAACAGAAGGGATACTTGTTTCATGAGCTCGGATGAGAATGGCTGGCCGTTATCTGAATACACGACCCTAGGTAATCCGTAGCGGGGGAAAAACTCACGAACCAACTGCCTGGCAGTGGTCGCGGCTGTGTAATCTGGAACTGGATATGCTTCTGTCCACCTGGACAAAGCGCATACAACTACGAGAACATACTTGAAACCTCGACATCGCTCCATCTGAATATAATCCATTTGGAGGACTTCAAAAGGGTGGTCAGGAGGATGGAATCCACCTTGTTCCACCGGGACACCTTTACCTGGATTGAACTGACAACAGATCATGCAGGTACGCACTTTCTGTTTGGCTGCTGCTCGTAAATGCTTGTTGAACCAGAGGTTCTGAATACTGTCTAACATGGCTTTTTCTCCTAAGTGTGCTGGACTATGTGCGGTGTTAATAATGACTTGAACCATAGAGTCGGGGAGAAACCATGTGGCTTTTCCCTTCGTCAACCATCCTTGATCTGTCTGGACCCCTCCTTGTTCGGACCATTTCTTGATTTCATCGGGAGTAGCATGTAACTGTATATCTAGTACGTCTTGCGTAGGGTCCTTAACTGTCATACAAGTCGTCTGATCTGGAATGTCTGTCTGTGTCATGTTAACTGGAATATCTGGAGTCTGAGCTGTGAGCTTGGCTGTTCGATCTGCCAGGTCGTTACCCTGGGAAATGATGTCAGTGGCTTTCGTATGTGCCTTGCACTTCATGATAGCGATAGCTGTCGGTAAATGTATTGCATCTAACAGAGCTTGAATGAGGGGGCCATGCTGAATCTTGGTTCCATGAGAAGTCATAAAACCTCTTTCTTGCCAGAGCACTCCAAAGTCGTGTACGACTCCGAATGCATAACGTGAATCTGTGTATATATTTACTTTCAGGTTCTTCGCTCGTATGCAGGCTTGGGTCAGAGCGACAAGCTCTGCTGCTTGAGCAGACAGGGTGTCAATACGATGTGTTTCTATAACTTCAGTGTCAGTAGTCACTGCATACGCGGCTACTAGTTCTCCTGTACTTGTTCTCATACATGAACCATCCACATAAAGTGTCAGGTCGGGATTAGGTAATGCAATGTCTGTCAAGTCTTGTCTTGGTTTTGTCATGGTGTTAACAACTTCCACACAGTCATGTGTGGCAGGATTTGGGGTAACTGACGGTAACAGTGTAGCTGGATTTAAAATGTTGCAGCTTCTGATTTCTATATGTGGCTGAAACAGTGTCAGTTCATAACCTGTTAAACGTGCAATTGTCAAGTGCTGAGTCTGTGTTCGGTTTAAAAGAACTTCCACGGAGTGTGGAACTTGTACTGTCAGGGAATGTCCTAACACTATGGAATCACTTTGTCTGATAGCTAGAGCTGTGGCTGCAACTGACTTGAGGCACGCAGGCAGCGCCTGGGCCACTGGATCTAATGTGCTAGAGAAATAAGCACAGGGCTTCTATTGTCCTGCTTGATCTTGTGTGAGAACAGATAATGCAGTACCATCACGTTCAGTGACAAAAAGTGTAAAAGGCTTACTGTAGTTTGGTGTTGCTAGAACAGGTGCTTGGCATAAAGTTTTCTTTAACTCATTGAAAGCAAGTGTATGTTCCTGGGTCCAAGGGAGGACAGTCGATACGGCTGCCTCCTGTGTCGTTAACTGTATCAGTGGCTTAGCTAGATATGCATACTGAGGAATCCATTGTCGTACCTCCTTCTGAGTCTTGGGCTGTGGAAGATGTGCTATTAACTGGATACGGTCAGGTGTCAACTGCCTATCCCTCTTGGACAGTAAGTGTCCAAGGTAGACCACTTGCTGGACACAGAATTGCAATTTGGAAGGGGACACCTTGTGCCCCATCTCGGCCAGGAAATACAAAACCGTAAGTGACGCACGTTCGCAGTCACGTTCAGAACGGGCAGTGATCAATAGATCATCGACATACTGGAGCAGGGCAGTGTCAGTTGGCATGTGAATATTGTCTAGTTGTCTTTTAAGTGCTTGACTGTAAATACTAGGACTTTCTGTGAAACCTTGAGGAGCTCGTGTGAATTTAAAGCTCCTTCCATTTAAACAGAATCCGAAAAGGAATTGGCTGTCTGGATGAATGGGGACACTAAAGAATGCGTTCTTGAGATCAATAACAGTGAAGAATGTAGCTTCAGAATCAATGGCAGTCAATAGGGAAGAAATATCTGGGACTACTGGGTACTGGGGTATGATACATTTATTAAGTTCTCGAAGGTCAATTACTAATCGATAAACTGGAGGTGCATTGGGATCAGTACGTTTCAGAATCGGAATGATAGGAGAATTACATACATTGGAGTCAGTTTCTACAACTACTCCTTGAGCAATAAGCTCGCCAATAATTTTGGATAAGGCTGCTACAGCCTCAGGTGGCAATTTGTACTGTCGGATTCGTGGTAACACAACACCTTTCTTCAGGGTAACACGATGGGGTGTGATATGCATACAACCTACATCAGTTGGACCTTGCGCCCATAAATGCTGCGGTACATTCAATAATCTTGGATCAAAATCACGTAATACATAATGACCTTTAAAATCACGCAGGAACAATCGCACCCCTTCTGGGGAGCAGCATATGACTGCTCCTAATTCTTTCAGAGTTTTAATGCCTAATAAATTTTCTGGACAAGATTTCGTGAGTAACAAATCTGTAGTTCGGGACAATGGACCAACTTCTAGAGTAACTGGTTTCGATATTTCATTAACAATAGGCTTTCCTGAAAATCCAAGGGAAACATTTCTAGAGCCTGAGAGTGGAGCCCCTGGAACCTCGTCATGACTGATGGTAGTCCTACTTGCCCCTGTATCAATCAGAAACTTTCTGTCTTTCCCTAATACTTGACTGTGTACATAGGGACCCTCTTGATCTACAGGAATCTCGATGAGAGGCAAGCCAACCTCCCTCTCTAGGCTGTTTCATGAATACGGCTGATAATCTGGATACTCTGACTGTGCGTACTGGTACATCTGCTGTGTAACGTGCTGTGTGGCAGCTATAGGCTGCGGTACTGTAACTGACTGTTGTGCATTCTGCGGTGGCTGGGAAGTCTGTGAAACTTGTTCTTGTCTAGGAGGACGTGGTCTCTCTTTTGTCTTACCAGTAGCTATGTTGTGTTTCAGAACTGAACATTTGTTTATATAATGACCTGGCTGTTTACAGTAATTGCATGTCCCTTTAACGGGAGTTGCAGGGTGACTGGCTTGATTCGGACCCCTCTTCTGACTGTCTTGCGGAATGGACTGTGCAACTAGTACTTTCATTTTCGTGTCTTTCATACGTCTCCTTTCGTGTTCCTGCTCTTCCCTGATTCTGTTCTGGTGATACTGTAGCATCTGGAGCATTTGTGACGGAGTATTAGCTTGCCAGGTACTCTCGACTTTCAGTACTCGATTTTTAACTTGTGGACTTGAATTCTCGACTAGTTTGGTAACAAAAAGATGTGGATAAGATTCACTACTTGTTTTCAGACCACTATTAATAATGAAACATTTCTCAAATCTAGAATAAAAATCACTAGTATCTTCGTCTTGTTTCTGTTTACAGGCTGAGATGGCATCCCAGTCTTCCTTTTTCGTGGCTAGTAATCTTGGCAAGACTTGTATCAGTAACTCGGGCAATGCTTTAGCTTTATCCCCAAGACCGGTACCTGGAACTCGTGTATTATCTTCAGTCTCTAATGCGGTCCAATCTATCTTTTTCTCTCCCACCTCCCATTCTTTTTCTTTAAGTTTTTCATATATGCCCGCAGGCAACAGGACCTTTAACATTTTAATGATATCAGGATACGTGTATTCTCCCATACGGAGCATGTCCTTTAATTCACGGTGGAACCCTGCTGGATCTTTATCGTGACAGGGTATTAACTTTTTCATTTCCAGAAGTTCTATTTTCGTGATAGGGGTGTAAACAAATACTCGTTCTAGATCACCCCCCTCTCCCTTAACTGGATGTACTTCTCGTAACGGATTCTGTCTGTCTATGTAGAGTGATTTTCTTACTGGAGGTGGGACATGAACAAATTGTGGATTCAAGAACGGTCTGTATTTGTGGCGCTGTTCTAGTATGACACTAATTAAATCGGTACCTAGACCTTTCCATCTGTATTGGAGTAACTCGTTCAGCACATCATGTAAAGGACCTGGATCAGAATGCTGACCCTCATACAATGTAATGAGGTGTTGGATCATATACGTACCCACCAGACGCTGCTCGGCTGGGGGCAGTTTCAGAAACATTTGGGCCACTATTTCATCTGGAAACGTGGTGGAATCACTAGTCCATCGTACTGCTGATCGGGCTAGTTCTTGTTCATGCATGGTACTAGGCTCGCTATAACCTATTCGTGATTTCAGAATTTGGTCGGTGGCCTGGAATACTTGTTCAAGAGAACACTGTTCTGGTACTGGAGGAGGAAAAACTTTCTTGTAATCTAGACATGAATGTCGGTCGGAAAGTCTAGTTCTACCTACATACGCTATTCTGGAGGGATTCTCGCTGTCTACCTCTTCACTGGAAGAGTCATTCTCTTTCTCGGTTGCTCTTTTTGCTTCCTCCTTCTGGTGTATACTTATAATTTCTTTACGAATTTTCTTGTACATACTTTCTACACTACCTTGTGTCTTGTGTTTTCCCTCGGCTATATTGTCACTCCATCTGGTCAGGCCTTTCATCTCGTCTTTGTCTTTATCAGGATAATCTTGCTCTCTTATTAAACAGTTAATCAAGAACTGTAAAATCATATGTTGAATCTCGGCTTTTCTGTGTGCCATAGCTTCGTGAATACTTCCTGGATTCTCTCCTGTACGGACAAAACGATATATTCTGTCTAGATGCTCCTTCATGTCGGGCAGGGTGACCAAAAAGTTGGCAACCCGTCTTAACGTACTGAATATAATACCATGTGATCTTCGCCTGGGACTGGATCATATATACAGTCGGTAAGAAGTCTCTTGAGGTCTGTGTATGTAGCCACTTTTGGCGTACGCTGTAACGCTGCGTCTTACTTGAGGCGGGGTGATAGGAGCACCTCCCCCCGCACTTCCTGAACTGGAATCGTCAGTTAATACTGTACGTGTTGGCAGAGTGACTGGCAAAGCGGGTACATTTAATGTGGGCTGGTCCGGGGGCACTGGCACATTAACTTGACCCCCGGGACCAGTGGCTGGAGGAACAGGAATTACATTATTTACAGGATGCGGAGCGTGAGCAGGCGGAATACGATTTGCATATTCTGGGACTGTGTCGTCCAAGTAGGACGAAAGAAAAATTTCAGCTGCAGTCGGTTTATGACGTAGCTTAATCGGGACCAATGGTGGCGGTAAATTACAGGGTGCTTCCGGGGTCGCCTTCGGCAAGCCCTCGGCAAGAAGAGGATACATACCTTTAATAAGGGCATTTCTCTGTCTGTCTGATTGTTCTGCTCTAACTCGTTCACCTTCTTCTAGAAGTTCCCTTTCTTGGGCTTTTTCTGCGGATTCCCTACTTAACTCTGCTTTTCTGAATTCTTTTTCGGTTCTTTTATGAGATTCTTTGCGCCATAACTCGATGGCATCTTTCTGGGACTGTCTGGCTTTCTTTTTCCATAATGCTTCTTCTACTCGCATGATGCACTCGGCATCCCATGTACCTGATACAGGCCATCTATATTTCTCTTCAAGATGTTTGGTGTAATCCACCCATAAGTCTAGATATAATATGGCATTTAAACCATGCTTGTGATACATAAAATGTCCAGGACTATCCCTAGGAGGGACAGGAACTGATTCTTCGAGTAACCCCCTTCTGGTCTTTAACTGACGTAATTTCGAGAACAGAGGCATTTCGGTAATACACTTGGAACACAATACACAATAATCACAGTAATTAAATGGCAAACAAAACACTCATACCACGACATAAAAATACATTGATAACAGTTCGACCAAAATACTACCTGATACACTGAAAACAGAACACATGAATTTCTCGAGAACGAAACTTACTAGAATTACTGGATGCACTGCTAAAACAGTACAGAACATACCGGTCCCATAAAGAGACACGTCATACCGTACCCACCTAGGTGAATACTTCGGACTGGATCTGTGTACCCAAACCCAACGGACCAGGAACAAACTAATGATCCTGTCTAGATACTTCCCCCGCGACGGTACTCACCGGGAAGCAGAAACTGGAAGGCCTCGGACTGGACTGGACTGCTACGACGTCGGACTACGAACTTCGGACTTCAGAAACAGGTGGGCCTCCGGATACTTCGGACCTTGCTCTCTCGGCTTGGGCTCTGGTCGGGACGAACCGCATTCCACACCGCTTCGTCTGGATGCCGGAGCGCAGTCTCCGTCTCCTCCGTGGGCCTGAGGGAGACTTGAAGCAGAAATATCTGCCGGTGCGCAGTAGAGTTCCGTCACGGCTGCAGAGGGTCAGGGGACCTGCGTAACATCGCCAGCGCGTGAGGAAGGGGCTCGTCCCTATTCGGGCGCCATTATGTGGTAAATAAATAATTAATTACCGGTACTATTTTTGAATATATTAACAATAACAGATAGCTCAATAAATAAGAGGCAGGATCCGATGTATCCGAGTTGAACAGGCTTTATTCAGGCAAAAGGGAAGGGACTGGAACGGGACAGCCTGAAATAAAATAGGAAGGAAGGCAGCTGCAACGTTTCATCAACAGTACATGATATATATAGTAAAACATCACAATTACATTACATACAGTAGGCGTAACTAGTGACAAGCGTAAGATAAGAACACATGGGCGTGAAAAGAAGGCGTGCACAGGGCGTGCACGTAGACATGTGATGAAAACGTCACAGAAGTGTCATAAAGTGGGTGGATACATAGAGGGGGCTACCTGAGCAGCTGGAACCTTTAACCTAGTGGTGCGCGAAAACGGGCCTTGACGTGTTACCGGGGAGAACTGGGGGCTATGACTTCTGCACTAGATGAGGAGACGAAAGTCTGCGATGTCAGGACGACATGTACCTATAGCATATCTGGTATCTGGTGTTTGGAGTACATGTTGATAGAATCTAAAAGTTATCAGGGCAAAGGCTACTTGACACTAAGGCTGGTGCATGCATATATTCTTCGTGTATTGCGTGTGCTATGAATCTTCTATGAATATTAATACAGTAATTCTCTTGCATGGAGACAGAAAGACTAGACTATAGCTGAAGCTGTTTATGTGGTTCAGTAGCTTAGGAATGTGAAGACGGAGAGCTGAACTGATAACTAGAAGCATAACATATTCTTGGCAGACAGGCAGGCAGAGCCAGGCCGGGCACCGCGCTGCTTGGCAGGAAGCAAGTGAAGGGTCAGGGATGCAGGCAGGGGCTGCATCGCTCCTCGGAGTGGGTTCAGGAGACTGGAGCTTGAATCTGGTGTCCGGGCCCTTTTGAGGCCTAGAAACGGGGACAATTCAATGAATTAACGTGCATAATGTAAAACGTGGGCAACATAGGCCTAATACTCGTTGCTTTCACAGGAACTGGAAACTGGCATACTAGAGTTGGACACAACTATAATTGCGTCTTTAATCGATCATAGGGGGATATATGCATATCGATCATGTACATATATCATAGGGTGGGGAACACGTAGGCACATATGACAAGGCAAAATTCAATTTTCCTCACAGTTCAGAACCTGGCTATATGCAAATTAGTCTGTCCCTGGCCCAGTGCATCATGGGAACAGGGCAGACCAAACTACCAAGCCAATTCTTCACTGGAAAGGAAACAAGCTTCCGGGGACCGGTTTCTGGCATTACAGCCGTCTTCGGCCCGGCTTGCTTGAATCCTGATGGTGCAGTAAGCAAGGGACTCACATCTGAGCATACCCTTCCACACTTGTGGTGGCCAAAACGATTCAAAAGGGGGTGGTGATGGACAGAGTATCTGAGTTAATCAGAACACTCCTACCCAGTCAACAGATCAGGGCTTGATCCATCACCGTTCTTTAGCTCACTGCACCATCCCAGTTCAGAACCTGGCTATATGCAAATTAGTCTGTCCCTGGCCCAGTGCATCATGGGAACAGGGCAGACCAAACTACCAAGCCAATTCTTCACTGGAAAGGAAACAAGCTTCCGGGGACCGGTTTCTGGCATTACAGCCGTCTTCGGCCCGGCTTGCTTGAATCCTGATGGTGCAGTAAGCAAGGGACTCACATCTGAGCATACCCTTCCACACTTGTGGTGGCCAAAACGATTCAAAAGGGGGTGGTGATGGACAGAGTATCTGAGTTAATCAGAACACTCCTACCAAGTCAACAGATCAGGGCTTGATCCATCACCGTTCTTTAGCTCACTGCACCATCCCAGTTCAGAACCTGGCTATATGCAAATTAGTCTGTCCCTGGCCCAGTGCATCATGGGAACAGGGCAGACCAAACTACCAAGCCAATTCTTCACTGGAAAGGAAACAAGCTTCCGGGGACCGGTTTCTGGCATTACAGCCGTCTTCGGCCCGGCTTGCTTGAATCCTGATGGTGCAGTAAGCAAGGGACTCACATCTGAGCATACCCTTCCACACTTGTGGTGGCCAAAACGATTCAAAAGGGGGTGGTGATGGACAGAGTATCTGAGTTAATCAGAACACTCCTACCCAGTCAACAGATCAGGGCTTGATCCATCACCGTTCTTTAGCTCACTGCACCATCCCAGTTCAGAACCTGGCTATATGCAAATTAGTCTGTCCCTGGCCCAGTGCATCATGGGAACAGGGCAGACCAAACTACCAAGCCAATTCTTCACTGGAAAGGAAACAAGCTTCCGGGGACCGGTTCCTGGCATTACAGCCGTCTTCGGCCCGGCTTGCTTGAATCCTGATGGTGCAGTAAGCAAGGGACTCACATCTGAGCATACCCTTCCACACTTGTGGTGGCCAAAACGATTCAAAAGGGGGTGGTGATGGACAGAGTATCTGAGTTAATCAGAACACTCCTACCCAGTCAACAGATCAGGGCTTGATCCATCACCGTTCGTTAGCTCACTGCACCATCCCAGTTCAGAACCTGGCTATATGCAAATTAGTCTGTCCCTGGCCCAGTGCATCATGGGAACAGGGCAGACCAAACTACCAAGCCAATTCTTCACTGGAAAGGAAACAAGCTTCCGGGGACCGGTTTCTGACATTACAGCCGTCTTCGGCCCGGCTTGCTTGAATCCTGATGGTGCAGTAAGCAAGGGACTCACATCTGAGCATACCCTTCCACACTTGTGGTGGCCAAAACGATTCAAAAGGGGGTGGTGATGGACAGAGTATCTGAGTTAATCAGAACACTCCTACCCAGTCAACAGATCAGGGCTTGATCCATCACCGTTCTTTAGCTCACTGCACCATCCCAGTTCAGAACCTGGCTATATGCAAATTAGTCTGTCCCTGGCCCAGTGCATCATGGGAACAGGGCAGACCAAACTACCAAGCCAATTCTTCACTGGAAAGGAAACAAGCTTCCGGGGACCGGTTTCTGGCATTACAGCCGTCTTCGGCCCGGCTTGCTTGAATCCTGATGGTGCAGTAAGCAAGGGACTCACATCTGAGCATACCCTTCCACACTTGTGGTGGCCAAAACGATTCAAAAGGGGGTGGTGATGGACAGAGTATCTGAGTTAATCAGAACACTCCTACCCAGTCAACAGATCAGGGCTTGATCCATTACCGTTCTTTAGCTCACTGCACCATCCCAGTTCAGAACCTGGCTATATGCAAATTAGTCTGTCCCTGGCCCAGTGCATCATGGGAACAGGGCAGACCAAACTACCAAGCCAATTCTTCACTGGAAAGGAAACAAGCTTCCGGGGACCGGTTTCTGGCATTACAGCCGTCTTCGGCCCGGCTTGCTTGAATCCTGATGGTGCAGTAAGCAAGGGACTCACATCTGAGCATACCCTTCCACACTTGTGGTGGCCAAAACGATTCAAAAGGGGGTGGTGATGGACAGAGTATCTGAGTTAATCAGAACACTCCTACCCAGTCAACAGATCAGGGCTTGATCCATCACCGTTCTTTAGCTCACTGCACCATCCCAGTTCAGAACCTGGCTATATGCAAATTAGTCTGTCCCTGGCCCAGTGCATCATGGGAACAGGGCAGACCAAACTACCAAGCCAATTCTTCACTGGAAAGGAAACAAGCTTCCGGGGACCGGTTTCTGGCATTACAGCCGTCTTCGGCCCGGCTTGCTTGAATCCTGATGGTGCAGTAAGCAAGGGACTCACATCTGAGCATACCCTTCCACACTTGTGGTGGCCAAAACGATTCAAAAGGGGGTGGTGATGGACAGAGTATCTGAGTTAATCAGAACACTCCTACCCAGTCAACAGATCAGGGCTTGATCCATCACCGTTCTTTAGCTCACTGCACCATCCCAGTTCAGAACCTGGCTATATGCAAATTAGTCTGTCCCTGGCCCAGTGCATCATGGGAACAGGGCAGACCAAACTACCAAGCCAATTCTTCACTGGAAAGGAAACAAGCTTCCGGGGATCGGTTTCTGGCATTACAGCCGTCTTCGGCCCGGCTTGCTTGAATCCTGATGGTGCAGTAAGCAAGGGTCTCACATCTGAGCATACCCTTCCACACTTGTGGTGGCCAAAACGATTCAAAAGGGGGTGGTGATGGACAGAGTATCTGAGTTAATCAGAACACTCCTACCCAGTCAACAGATCAGGGCTTGATCCATCACCGTTCTTTAGCTCACTGCACCATCCCAGTTCAGAACCTGGCTATATGCAAATTAGTCTGTCCGGTGAAGACGGCTGTAATGCCAGAAACCGGTCCCCGGAAGCTTGTTTCCTTTCCAGTGAAGAATTGGCTTGGTAGTTTGGTCTGCCCTGTTCCCATGATGCACTGGGCCAGGGACAGACTAATTTGCATATAGCCAGGTTCTGAACTGGGATGGTGCAGTGAGCTAAAAAACGGTGATGGATCAAGCCCTGATCTGTTGACTGGGTAGGAGTGTTCTGATTAACTCAGATACTCTGTCCATCACCACCCCCTTTTTGTAATTATTTTGGCCACCATGAGTGTGGAGGGGTATGCTCAGACATGAGTCCCTTGCTCATTGCACCATCAGGATTCAAGCAAGCCGGGCTGAAGACGGCTGTAATGCCAGAAACCGGTCCCCGGAAGCTTGTTTCCTTTCCAGTGAAGAATTGGCTTGGTAGTTTGGTCTGCCCTGTTCCCATGATGCACTGGGCCAGGGGCAGACTAATTTGCATATAGCCAGGTTCTGAACTGGGATGGTGCAGTGAGCTAAAAAACGGTGATGGATCAAGCCCTGATCTGTTGACTGGGTAGGAGTGTTCTGATTAACTCAGATACTCTGTCCATCACCACCCCCTTTTTGTAATTATTTTGGCCACCATGAGTGTGGAAGGGTATGCTCAGACATGAGTCCCTTGCTCATTCCACCATCAGGATTCAAGCAAGCCGGGCCGAAGACGGCTGTAATGCCAGAAACCGGTCCCCGGAAGCTTGTTTCCTTTCCAGTGAAGAATTGGCTTGGTAGTTTGGTCTGCCCTGTTCCCATGATGCACTGGGCCAGGGACAGACTAATTTGCATATAGCCAGGTTCTGAACTGGGATGGTGCAGTGAGCTAAAAAACGGTGATGGATCAAGCCCTGATCTGTTGACTGGGTAGGAGTGTTCTGATTAACTCAGATACTCTGTCCATCACCACCCCCTTTTTGTAATTATTTTGGCCACCATGAGTGTGGAAGGGTATGCTCAGACATGAGTCCCTTGCTCATTGCACCATCAGGATTCAAGCAAGCCGGGCCGAAGACGGCTGTAATGCCAGAAACCGGTCCCCGGAAGCTTGTTTCCTTTCCAGTGAAGAATTGGCTTGGTAGTTTGGTCTGCCCTGTTCCCATGATGCACTGGGCCAGGGACAGACTAATTTGCATATAGCCAGGTTCTGAACTGGGATGGTGCAGTGAGCTAAAAAACGGTGATGGATCAAGCCCTGATCTGTTGACTGGGTAGGAGTGTTCTGATTAACTCAGATACTCTGTCCATCACCACCCCCTTTTTGTAATTATTTTGGCCACCATGAGTGTGGAAGGGTATGCTCAGACATGAGTCCCTTGCTCATTGCACCATCAGGATTCAAGCAAGCCGGGCCGAAGACGGCTGTAATGCCAGAAACCGGTCCCCGGAAGCTTATTTCCTTTCCAGTGAAGAATTGGCTTGGTAGTTTGGTCTGCCCTGTTCCCATGATGCACTGGGCCAGGGACAGACTAATTTGCATATAGCCAGGTTCTGAACTGGGATGGTGCAGTGAGCTAAAAAACGGTGATGGATCAAGCCCTGATCTGTTGACTGGGTAGGAGTGTTCTGATTAACTCAGATACTCTGTCCATCACCACCCCCTTTTTGTAATTATTTTGGCCACCATGAGTGTGGAAGGGTATGCTCAGACATGAGTCCCTTGCTCATTGCACCATCAGGATTCAAGCAAGCCGGGCCGAAGACGGCTGTAATGCCAGAAACCGGTCCCCGGAAGCTTGTTTCCTTTCCAGTGAAGAATTGGCTTGGTAGTTTGGTCTGCCCTGTTCCCATGATGCACTGGGCTAGGGACAGATACATTTGCATATAGCCAGGTTCTGAACTGGGATGGTGCAGTGAGCTAAAAAACGGTGATGGATCAAGCCCTGATCTGTTGACTGGGTAGGAGTGTTCTGATTAACTCAGATACTCTGTCCATCACCACCCCCTTTTTGTAATTATTTTGGCCACCATGAGTGTGGAAGGGTATGCTCAGACATGAGTCCCTTGCTCATTGCACCATCAGGATTCAAGCAAGCCGGGCCGAAGACGGCTGTAATGCCAGAAACCGGTCCCCGGAAGCTTGTTTCCTTTCCAGTGAAGAATTGGCTTGGTAGTTTGGTCTGCCCTGTTCCCATGATGCACTGGGCCAGGGACAGACTAATTTGCATATAGCCAGGTTCTGAACTGGGATGGTGCAGTGAGCTAAAAAACGGTGATGGATCAAGCCCTGATCTGTTGACTGGGTAGGAGTGTTCTGATTAACTCAGATACTCTGTCCATCACCACCCCCTTTTTGTAATTATTTTGGCCACCATGAGTGCGGAAGGGTATGCTCAGACATGAGTCCCTTGCTCATTGCACCATCAGGATTCAAGCAAGCCGGGCCGAAGACGGCTGTAATGCCAGAAACCGGTCCCCGGAAGCTTGTTTCCTTTCCAGTGAAGAATTGGCTTGGTAGTTTGGTCTGCCCTGTTCCCATGATGCACTGGGCCAGGGACAGACTAATTTGCATATAGCCAGGTTCTGAACTGGGATGGTGCAGTGAGCTAAAAAACGGTGATGGATCAAGCCCTGATCTGTTGACTGGGTAGGAGTGTTCTGATTAACTCAGATACTCTGTCCATCACCACCCCCTTTTTGTAATTATTTTGGCCACCATCAGTGTGGAAGGGTATGCTCAGACATGAGTCTCTTACTCATTGCACCATCAGGATTCAAGCAAGCCGGGCCGAAGACGGCTGTAATGACAGAAACCGGTCCCCGTAAGCTTGTTTCCTTTCCAGTGAAGAATTGGCTTGGTAGTTTGGTCTGCCCTGTTCCCATGATGCACTGGGCCAGGGACAGACTAATTTGCATATAGCCAGGTTCTGAACTGGGATGGTGCAGTGAGCTAAAAAACAGTGATGGATCAAGCCCTGATCTGTTGACTGGGTAGGAGTGTTCTGATTAACTCAGATACTCTGTCCATCACCACCCCCTTTTTGTAATTATTTTGGCCACCATGAGTGTGGAAGGGTATGCTCAGACATGAGTCCCTTGCTCATTGCACCATCAGGATTCAAGCAAGCCGTGCCGAAGACGGCTGTAATGCCAGAAACCGGTCCCCGGAAGCTTGTTTCCTTTCCAGTGAAGAATTGGCTTGGTAGTTTGGTCTGCCCTGTTCCCATGATGCACTGGGCCATGGACAGACTAATTTGCATATAGCCAGGTTCTGAACTGGGATGGTGCAGTGAGCTAAAAAACGGTGATGGATCAAGCCCTGATCTGTTGACTGGGTAGGAGTGTTCTGATTAACTCAGATACTCTGTCCATCACCACCCCCTTTTTGTAATTATTTTGACCACCATGAGTGTGGAAGGGTATGCTCAGACATGAGTCCCTTGCTCATTGCACCATCAGGATTCAAGCAAGCCGGGCCGAAGACGGCTGTAATGCCAGAAACCGGTCCCCGGAAGCTTGTTTCCTTTCCAGTGAAGAATTGGCTTGGTAGTTTGGTCTGCCCTGTTCCCATGATGCACTGGGCCAGGGACAGACTAATTTGCATATAGCCAGGTTCTGAACTGGGATGGTGCAGTGAGCTAAAAAACGGTGATGGATCAAGCCCTGATCTGTTGACTGGGTAGGAGTGTTCTGATTAACTCAGATACTCTGTCCATCACCACCCCCTTTTTGTAATTATTTTGGCCACCATGAGTGTGGAAGGGTATGCTCAGACATGAGTCCCTTGCTCATTGCACCATCAGGATTCAAGCAAGCCGGGCCGAAGACGGCTGTAATGCCAGAAACCGGTCCCCGGAAGCTTGTTTCCTTTCCAGTGAAGAATTGGCTTGGTAGTTTGGTCTGCCCTGTTCCCATGATGCACTGGGCCAGGGACAGACTAATTTCCATATAGCCAGGTTCTGAACTGGGATGGTGCAGTGAGCTAAAAAACGGTGATGGATCAAGCCCTGATCTGTTGACTGGGTAGGAGTGTTCTGATTAACTCAGATACTCTGTCCATCACCACCCCCTTTTTGTAATTATTTTGGCCACCATGAGTGTGGAAGGGTATGCTCAGACATGAGTCCCTTGCTCATTGCACCATCAGGATTCAAGCAAGCCGGGCCGAAGACGGCTGTAATGCCAGAAACCGGTCCCCGGAAGCTTGTTTCCTTTCCAGTGAAGAATTGGCTTGGTAGTTTGGTCTGCCCTGTTCCCATGATGCACTGGGCCAGGGACAGACTAATTTCCATATAGCCAGGTTCTGAACTGGGATGGTGCAGTGAGCTAAAAAACGGTGATGGATCAAGCCCTGATCTGTTGACTGGGTAGGAGTGTTCTGATTAACTCAGATACTCTGTCCATCACCACCCCCTTTTTGTAATTATTTTGGCCACCATGAGTGTGGAAGGGTATGCTCAGACATGAGTCCCTTGCTCATTGCACCATCAGGATTCAAGCAAGCCGGGCCGAAGACGGCTGTAATGCCAGAAACCGGTCCCCGGAAGCTTGTTTCCTTTCCAGTGAAGAATTGGCTTGGTAGTTTGGTCTGCCCTGTTCCCATGATGCACTGGGCCAGGGACAGACTAATTTGCATATAGCCAGGTTCTGAACTGGGATGGTGCAGTGAGCTAAAAAACGGTGATGGATCAAGCCCTGATCTGTTGACTGGGTAGGAGTGTTCTGATTAACTCAGATACTCTGTCCATCACCACCCCCTTTTTGTAATTATTTTGGCCACCATGAGTGTGGAAGGGTATGCTCAGACATGAGTCCCTTGCTCATTGCACCATCAGGATTCAAGCAAGCCGGGCCGAAGACGGCTGTAATGCCAGAAACCGGTCCCCGGAAGCTTGTTTCCTTTCCAGTGAAGAATTGGCTTGGTAGTTTGGTCTGCCCTGTTCCCATGATGCACTGGGCCAGGGACAGACAAATTTGCATATAGCCAGGTTCTGAACTGGGATGGTGCAGTGAGCTAAAAAACGGTGATGGATCAAGCCCTGATCTGTTGACTGGGTAGGAGTGTTCTGATTAACTCAGATACTCTGTCCATCACCACCCCCTTTTTGTAATTATTTTGGCCACCATGAGTGTGGAAGGGTATGCTCAGACATGAGTCCCTTGCTCATTGCACCATCAGGATTCAAGCAAGCCGGGCCGAAGACGGCTGTAATGCCAGAAACCGGTCCCCGGAAGCTTGTTTCCTTTCCAGTGAAGAATTGGCTTGGTAGTTTGGTCTGCCCTGTTCCCATGATGCACCGGGCCAGGGACAGACTAATTTGCATATAGCCAGGTTCTGAACTGGGACGGTGCAGTGAGCTAAAAAACGGTGATGGATCAAGCCCTGATCTGTTGACTGGGTAGGAGTGTTCTGATTAACTCAGATACTCTGTCCATCACCACCCCCTTTTTGTAATTATTTTGGCCACCATGAGTGTGGAAGGGTATGCTCAGACATGAGTCCCTTGCTCATTGCACCATCAGGATTCAAGCAAGCCGGGCCGAAGACGGCTGTAATGCCAGAAACCGGTCCCCGGAAGCTTGTTTCCTTTCCAGTGAAGAATTGGCTTGGTAGTTTGGTCTGCCCTGTTCCCATGATGCACTGGGCCAGGGACAGACTAATTTGCATATAGTCAGGTTCTGAACTGGGATGGTGCAGTGAGCTAAAAAACGGTGATGGATCAAGCCCTGATCTGTTGACTGGGTAGGAGTGTTCTGATTAACTCAGATACTCTGTCCATCACCACCCCCTTTTTGTAATTATTTTGGCCACCATGAGTGTGGAAGGGTATGCTCAGACATGAGTCCCTTGCTCATTGCACCATCAGGATTCAAGCAAGCCGGGCCGAAGACGGCTGTAATGCCAGAAACCGGTCCCCGGAAGCTTGTTTCCTTTCCAGTGAAGAATTGGCTTGGTAGTTTGGTCTGCCCTGTTCCCATGATGCACTGGGCCAGGGACAGACTAATTTGCATATAGCCAGGTTCTGAACTGGGATGGTGCAGTGAGCTAAAAAACGGTGATGGATCAAGCCCTGATCTGTTGACTGGGTAGGAGTGTTCTGATTAACTCAGATACTCTGTCCATCACCACCCCCTTTTTGCAGTCCACAGGTGACATTTAAATTTCTATGCCGTGGGTGCAGTTTTTACACCAAATACTGTGGGATGTGGGAGAGTTTGACATGCCAAACAAGGACTAATCAAACTTTTACATGTTTTGGGGATCAGACCACACACCATAGATACTATACAGCAGTGCCCCTATTGTGCTGAGTCTAAAACCCAATAATGGAATTCAGCAAAATAATGGGGGTGACTGCACACAAAAAAGGGCATTTTCTCACTGCATACATTATGTATTTTGTATAAGGCCAATTAAAACGATGCACTGATGCACCAGCTCCAGCACCCAATGGAGCCTATCTAAGACTAGTGTGGGTTGCTACATGGGATGCTGCATTTTGGAAGAACTTAAGAATGCCTGGCCAGAACACCAGCAAGATCAAATATAATTAGCTGTAGTAGTCCTACTTTAAGAAGATTAGGGCTCCTGCCACAGCTTTTGGTCCCTGGTCTTTGGTAGAAATGCAAAGATAAGTTGCCAGATGAAAGTTTAGAACCACGTGCCTTCGAATGTGCTTGGAACAGAAGGCAAACAGGATGTTGGGATTCTTCATCCTCAAAGATTGTGAAAGGCAAGGACCTGGAGGGTCTCATACACACATGCACACCCACACACACACAAACATACAGACACACTCATATACACAAACACAACTACTCATACACACAAGCACACCTCTGTTCTCTATTTTGATTAGTTCTGTTCCTTGTAGGATCATTTTACTCTAATAGAGTGCCCGCTGGGAGGCGCCTGGTGCTACACATGAATCATGATGGGAGGGCAATGAATGATCTACTTTCACATCCATGATACTGACCCAAAGTCCATCCACTTTGCCTACACTTCCTGCTAAACATCTGTAAGTGTATTCAGCCCGTTTTCACCACAAAATGGGAGGTCGTTGGATCTAGAAAGTGGGGAGAGAACTTTGTTGGGTAACTTGGGGTAGTCACCCTTTTGCAATGCTGGTAGACAATGAAGATCCACTTTTATAATGGACACTTGTTTCCCGAAAAGCTTACCACTGTGTGCTGCTAGTTGACCATTGTGGCTAAGACTACTTTACCCTTCCAGTGCGGAAAAAGGTAGTGAGCCACTACAGTGGCATTTGACCCGCAGTTTATAACTTTAAGCAATCTGTCATCTAGAAAGTGTGTCCACTTTCTGCAGCTGACTTCCTATTATTATTCAGCCTGCATGCCCATACCTCGCTATCAGTCAGAGGGTAAGTTCATTACTCATACGTTTTTTTGTCCCTGCAGGTCTTTTTCATCAGCTCAGAGGATGTATCAGCACATATGTTTTCAACTTGTGACATCTGTTCTCCTGCATGGTCCCTTGTCGTGCAGAAAGCACCAACCACCTTGCTATTGTGACATTCTATCTCACCTTAAATACGTGGTGTACCTTCTTCATCCTTTTGTGTTTAGCAATGTTCTAAGAATACAGCACGACAATGGTTCTTTATCAAAGGTGCAAAAAAGCATCAGAGTTTGTAATAGGAGATATTGACTGCATCCAGTACAGAGCAGCAGTATTTATTTGGGGAGCGTTAAATAGTCCACACTATTCTGCCTTTCTTCTAGTGTAGCATAAGCAGTTCCATTCTGAGAAGTTGTTGGACTTGGAAGCTCATCTCTTTAATTGGCTTAAAAATCTATGGTTGCCACAGAATAATTGCACTACTTGCTCAGAAAGGGATCAGTTGAGCTTGTGTGATGATGCTGTAAGTGAACAAAATAAATAAATGAACTTTAAAACATATAAATATAGTAAGTGAACTCACACACGGATCGCAAGCCCATTGAGGTGATACTCAGATGTTCGAAAGAGACAAAAATAGAACTCAGAACCTATTGTCTATGGTCATTTATGGCACTGCGTCTGGATTCCGAACTAGTCTAGCTGTGGCATGCCTTTTTGCAAACACCTGGAGACGTATTACAGGGCTTTAAGTGGGCTGGGTCCTGCCCGTGCTCATCGCTGTCTGTTCTAAAAAGCAGGTGCAGAGATGGATCCCTATCGGGCTCTCCATTTTTGCCCTCGCCATCAAGGAGAAAAAGAAATCTCAACTCTGCAGCAGCACCACCCTTCACTGCTTGTGAGGTAACTGCAAAGAGACTTGTTACAGTAATTCTTTTCACAGTCTCATCATTTCAGAACTGAAGCATTTTCAATATTATATACAACGAAGCCCTAGTGGTTTCTTATTCATCTTATGCAACTAACTCCTGGCTTGTTGTAGGTGTAATGTTACTTAATGTATTCTATATCTGGGTGCAATGACAGAAGCAGCAAAATTCCAGTCGGGTGGCGCAGTATGCTAAGCACAGATTTTTAGCGTATGTATTTTTAAGCCACGCACCTAATTACATTGGCCACGCCCCTTTGAGAGACCCAAAGTTTTTTCATCCCACTTAATACCCTGCTGATGGGGCTGCAGAGGTTTGTGGGGCTCCTTATGCAATATGCATCTTGCTGTACATTCACAAGGAGTTTAGCCCCATTGCAACTGAAGGAACACTTTGGGGGAGGCTTCACTGCGTTGCGCGTCATAGAGGGAGCTGCAGAGCGCCATATCTTCAGAGATATGGCTTTCCCCCCCCCCCTTTCCTTGCACCAGCGTTGATTTCAGCGGTCGTGCGCCATGCACATACCTTAGCACCATAGCGCTAGGGTATGTGTAGGAGTCTAGCATAGGTTTTGTTCAAGAAGGGTACCCTTCTTGTACAAAATGATATGGTTAGACATACTTTGTATGTGTGGTGCACAGTGCAGCATGCATGCAAAGTAGGAAAAGCACACAGAAATGTAAACATTTCTCCTGGTAGTGTTAACTTTAGGTGCAAAACCATGTCTACAAATCTTTGCAAATATGGTTTTGTGTCAAAAGGCGTGGGCAGTTGCATGGGAACGCCCATGTTCCACCCATTTAACGCCCACTTGGCGCTAAGTAATGCAAAGCAGTATTTCGCACTGCTTTGCGCTACTTTGAGACTGCTTTACAGCACAAAACAAGTTTTGCGCTAAAAAGTAAATTGCAAATAAAACATTTTATGCTGGTTAGCGTCACTTTTGAGACACTAACCCAGCGCCAAATGTTTGTAAATCTCCCCCCTTGCCTCTGCATCTTCTCTTTATTGCAGGAGCTTTCACAAGGCACTATATAGACCCTAGAGAGTCAATATGACCCTCAAGTGCACCCCTGGGGAAACACATCAGTCAATGGACCCCCATATACCGACTTGCAGGTGGGTGCAGTAAACCTGAAGGGGGTTGCCTTTCCACTATTTAAACAGAGGCCGGTCCACCTCCTGTAAAAGAGGGATCGGTGTTTCACTAATGCTCTTTCTTCAGGGCAGGTGTGAACTCTCAGAGGTGTCTCCTGCACCAAGGCCAGCACTTTTTTGTGAAATGTGGGGCATTGCCTCGTTCTGCATCTGCCGCACTGGGTTAAGGATGTGCCCTGTGCAAAAAGGAACATTGCACCTTTTATATATTTCGGGTCCTGATATGAAAACGTCACAATGTATAGCCAGTCCCAATCTTATTGAACAGCATGCACATAGCACTGCTTAGTATTAGGCATCAGTGTTCTCAAATGTGTCAATAGTCTTAGGAAAGAGCACCAATGTGCATATTTGATCACTTTCCAGGCGGTGATAGTACACCATCCGGAACAGCAATGACACCACAGAAAGTGACATCAGCAATATACTTTCAACATCCTTGGAAAATGTACAATTAATAGAACAAAAGGAAAGTCTTACTAAAATAAATATGTGAGCTAAAACTCCACCGATTAGATAGTATATAAAGCCATACGGATTTATTGAGGGAAACAACTTCTCCCCAAAACATACAAAATCTACCATTAGTCAACATGTGACACTAAAGTCCAAGTCCTCTCAAACAGTTCACTCCTAAGAAGGAGGACCGTGTAGTGCATAAGCAAGGAGGCGGAGATCAGCTATGTGAGTAAATCACTCTCTCAAAGGGAAGGAACTTTAAGAGGCCTTTTACGTCTCTAAAAGTTGTGAAACCTCTTCTGATTTAGAGAGCTGCTCTGAGAAAAGCTTCTCACAGAGACCTGGAATAGACATTCCTTCGAATATTGTAGATTATTGAGTGTAAAACCCAAATGACTAGGCAATGAATGACGCTCACTCAGGACAAGTGAGATTTGACGTATTTTTAGCCCTACTTTTCTGAAGGAAGTGCCAAATCCAGTCAATCCACTTTTGGAATTAATATTGTATATTGTGGGGGAATTCCCCTTTTCGATTCTCTGTATTTAGAATTCTGTCCCGAAATAGCATGTTTATCCTTTACTACTCTACTTTAAAATAAAACATCTAGGGCCTCATTTATGAAAAGTGACGCATCGCTGCGTGAAAACAGGGAAGCGTCACTTTTCATTGAACCCTCCTTGCGACACCAATGATGCGTCATATTTACAGTATGACGCATCATTGCGCAAGGAGTTACAGATACGTCAGTATTTCTGACGTATCTGTATGGCGCAAAAGTGACGCATTGCTGGAGTGTGTCACAAAAGTGACGCAACTCCAGCAATGTGTCCTTTCACATGGGGCAAGCCCCATGTGAAGGGGCATGCGTCAGTCTTACGCCTGCTGTGAGGCAGGCGTAAGAAATTGACGCATTTGTGTCCTAGAAGTGGCACAGTGAAATCTTATAGATTTCACTGCGTCACTTCTAGGACCTTTTCTTGCGTCAGAACTACCCCCTGCATACATTATACCTGGCGCAGCTATAATGTAGCGCAGGGGTTTACAAAGTGACCTAGATGCGTCACTTTGTAAATATGGTGCAACAAGGCACATTTTTTACACTGCTTGTGCGTCACAAAAAGTGACGCACCGGTCGCGTGAAAGTGACGCACGGCCTCATAAATGAGGCCCCTAGACTGTGGGCTGTAGGGTTTCTAATGTGTACTCACACTTTGCCAATAGCTATTCTGCACTTTTTTTTAATAATAAAAAAAAAGCTGTGCAAAGGTATACCTGTCGGTGTTCTTTCAGTAAAAGGAAATTGAACTGGGGTGAAACGGGTTAAGGTGGATGAAAGAAGAAAAGAAGAGAAGCGTTTGAGTTTGATGACCTTGTTACTGACAGGCCAATCCATGCTGTCGAATATGCGTCACAAACCACCACCACAAACGTGCATACTAAAAATCTTCGGCTTTTACTCTTCCCCCAGTCACTTCCTTTGCTCCTTTCATGACTCACGCTGTTTTTTTGGCAAGAAGAGGTGGAAAGGCGACAACGTGAGGAGGTTCTAAACTGATGGACTTGGGCTGTACCATTATACGGCGGAGGGTACGTCATTCTTGGCTAAAGCTACTTCATGGTCTTTATTTAACAAATCCTGTCATGCTCCGGGAAGATCTTTTTTTAGCAGAACGCTCATTCATCTGCCTAGAATGACCTCATGGTGAGCATGAAACGCTGGTCAGTAGCCCCAATGGCAGTTTTGTAAATGGACGGACACAGGTCAGACAGTCCGTTGTATGCCATGTCAAACATTTCGTACTTGGACGCAGCTTTAGCAGCATTTAGAACTCATCAGAGAGGTGGCTGTTTCAGTATCTTTCTGTGTATAACAAGCGAAAATGTCTTTATACCAGCATAATCTTCCATAACGAAATTACTATGTCCGAGAATACACCATTATGCCAATTTGCGTAAACAAGTTTCCGATTAGGGTATAAATCCTGTTGTGTGTGCACAGAAACAACCAAACTAACCAAATACGAGCGGTTGATGTTCACATTACATATGATTCCTACCAGCGGCGGCTGCAACCTAGAAAAAGTGGTGGGGTGGGGGGAGTGGGCGCGTCGGGGAGGGTGAGCCCGGCAGGTAGTTTAATAATAATGTAAAAAAAATAAAAGTAAACTCCTACCCTGCGGCGCTAATTCCACTGTGGTGCAGGATTTAAACAGGGGGCGTAACCCCTTGCGTGCTCAGGACTGCCCACGGCAGTCCTACTTCACGGTAGGCGTGTGCGGAGGACAGCCGGGGGCCGTCTGAACTCTGCCCACTAATTAATTCTTCCACACAGGTGGGGTATTTGCGCCGCGCTGGGGAATCGGCGGCGTTCGGATGGCCAACGGCTGTCCTGAGCACACGCCCACCGTGACGTAGGCCGTCCTGAGCAGACAAGGGTTAAAACATATCTGCTGCCGGCCGCCTCCCGCGTCGCTCCTCGTTGTTGGTTCTTCCTTGTCTCAGCAGACACTGGGACTACGTCACAGACTCCCTGTCCTATCCCCGCGTTGCTCTTATGCTATGAGAGCAGTGCAGGAATTGGCCTGAATAGGCTGAAAAGATGTTCACTCAGGGAAAGGGAGTCTGTGCTGTTTCTCAAACCCCGCTGTTCAATACAGTCGGGTTAGAGTGCACATGTGTGTTTGGCCCACCTGAGATGGCTGGCCAAACACACATGAGCAATTAGGTAGTGCACATAGCACTCCTCCTCCCCCTCCCATGTCCCTGCCCTGCCCCTACCTGTGCACGCTGACTGAGAATTCTGCTTAAAAGTAAAACAATAATGACATAATGTTTTATTTTTTAGCTGCTGGCTCTGAGCCAGTGGGGCAACGCTCCTTTGCCTTTGCCGAGGAGCCGCCCCTGCTTCTTACTATTTCTTAGCGCAAAAAGCATCCTCATGTCCATTTTGAATGGAAGGGGAAGTAATGACATTTTTTGGCCTTTCCTGTCATTTCTTTAAAGGAAATTAAGTGAGTTTCAGTCGAGCTTAATTATTTCTCGCCGGATTCTGAAGCTGCTGGTGCTTGTCTTTGATCTTGGTAACAGCTTTGTACTTTGTGTCTATGTTTTGTAGTTCATGAAAATTTACACTAAATACTTTGGGGCTTATTTACAAGCCCCTTGCTCAGTTGGTGTGTCACTTTTAATATGCGAAAAAGTGTCATACCGGTGGCGCAAGGGGCATGTAAATAAGCCCCATAAGCCTCTTTGATTCTGCAGTCAAAAATATGTGTCCCTCCTCTAGGATTAACCCCCTATTGGTGTGAGTAGATGTGTGCATAAGTTATGTTATGTTATGTTACTTTGGTTTATATAGCACCAGCTCACCGACAGGTCTCAAGGCGCTCCAGACCAAAGAAAACACACATTATTCTTACTCACAGAAAATTACAGCAAATTACAGGTTAACCTGTATGTCCAAAAGCCTCCCTAAACAGAATCGTTTTCAGCTGTTTTCTGAAGCAAAGAAGATTCGACTCCTTGCGTAAGGAAACTGGTAACTTGTTCCATAACAGTGGGGTAAGTATGGAAAAGGACCTTCCGCCTTTTGTGGCCAAATTAAATTAAATTAAAGTGTTTGAGAACTGCAGCATACTCCTGTCTTGCTGTGTACAAGGCAACCATATGTTCGGAGGCTTTGAAATGTGGCATACAACGTGTCTGCACCAGAAAGGAAGACTGTTGTTAGAATCTACAAAGTCATATTTTCTTACTGATTGGGAATTGTGCTGTGATCTAATTGGCTGACATCACAAGCATGAACATAAGGGATGTATTTAAAAATAATACAACTGGTTCAATGGCTCTGTGGCCAAAGGTATGCTGCACCCCATGTATTGCTGTATTTTACTAAAGGATAGAAGCCCATTTTCCTTGTCTGTATTAGTGTGCTTGGCACCCTTGCTATGACGCTCATGAATATTTTAAATTAGGACATTTAAGGAGTTTTGTGTAGATTTGGAACTTTTCTCTGATGAGAGCAGAACTATTATGATGGGTGATACCCCAGGACAGTCAAGCACTTCTTCTACCCTGTGGATCCTGATATTGTTAGCGGGGACCTGAAATTACCCTGAAAGTAGGCCTAAATGTGTCCAGTTAGGGTTCACCACCCAAAAGGGAGACGTCGATCCTTTGGGGGCTCAAGACCTTGAAGACTAGGCACCAGGCCTCAATGAGCCATTAACTGACAGATAACCCAGTTGCATTACCTCACCCTGCAATTCCTTTGTGGACATTACCTGGGAAACACACTACCAACTAATTGTCAAGTGTTTGGGCAATAGGATGGTTTGACTATGTCATTAAGGTGGTTTCCTTCCCACTCTCTTATTGGTCCACAGGCTTGGCTCATACTTTACCATTCTCAGGTGGCATTTGCTGGAACCAATCCAACGCAAAGGTAAAGGAACATACGATAAAACTGATTCCCCACTGGCTTTCATGACCGGATGTGTGACACTGCTTAAGTTCACTACCCAGCTTAGGTGTGGGTCATCCCTCAAAGTGACCACTATTTAAGGAGAATTCAGGTGAGCGTAACCAGATTTGGATGGCAGGAAGAGTGTCCATCTACAATTGTGCATGCAAGGAAACCACTAGGTCAAGGGAGAGTAAGGATTATCACATGACAAAGTATATGTTTCTAGTGTGTGAGGCCTGCTTTCTATCTTTGCATTATAGTGGATACTGCAGAAAAAAACGCGCACAGTGCAGGGAATGTGGGGATTGTTAGACCTGCCAACCTTAGAGTGCGCTTTCTCCAAACATTTTGCCTTACTCCTCATGTTTTTTGTCTGAATTTTTTGTTGTTTTTTTAGGACTCTGCACACTTTACCACTACTAACCAGTGCCAATGTGCTTGTGATTATACCCAATTGGCATATTTAATTTACTTGTAAGTCCCTAATAAAGATGTAGTACCTGTACCCAGGTCCTGTAGATTAAATGCTACTAGTGGGTCTGAAGGACCTATTGTGAGACACACTTAAGTAACCTTTACACATATCTCAGGTCTTCCACTGCAGCCTGTGTGTGCACATTTACACTGCCATTTCCACACGGCAAGATAAACCTTTTGCCAGGCCGAAATCCCCCTTTTTCATACATATGAGTGACCTCCCTCCCCCAGCGTAGACTATAAAAAGCCCACAGAGCAAGGTGCACTGTATTTAAAAGGTTGTACATGTACTCTTAAGTTTTACATATTCTGGTGGTAAAAAAAACTCCTAAATACGTGTTTTACTACTGTAAGTCCTACTTCTCCGATAGGATAACATTGAGTTACGTTATTATAGTTAATAAGTGATGAAGTAGGCAAGAAAGTCATGGTTGGTCTTTAAAGAATTGCAATTCAAAACCATCTTTAGCAGTAAAACTGAATTTTAAGTTACAAGTCTGAAAATGCCACTTTTAGATAGTTACGCCTTTTGCGCTCCCACTGCTGCACTGCAAAAAGTGGGGCTTGATCCCGCCAATGTGTTACTTTTATCCAAGTCTTCCAATGTACTCTCATTATAACTGTTGCATTATCCAATGTTTAATCCATATACTCTTGTCTTATCATCACAACGGAGACAGTGTGATTGAATCCGTAGTCTTTATTTCCATCTTCATATACCAATTGTACGCCAATCCAGGCTTTATACAGAGGTACGTCCAAATCAATCATTTTATGAAGTTAGCACCCTTTTAAATTACCCAATGCATTTCAAACCTACATTGGCTCTTCGTCAGGGGTTTCTGCAAATGCAATCAACAGTGAAAGTGTATTTTAAATTGATGCTTAGATGTTGTACACAGCATCAAGATACGGCACGCTCATTAACAAATTCATACCTAAAATAAACAAAATGCAAATGTTACTGTAATGTTAGCGTAAAAGGCGGGCTCTTTCTTTAATACATGAGTATTGACTGTTGTTTGGGCGAGCCACGGACACTGGATGCATGCATTCACACATAAGTTTTGAACTTTGGAGCAACTTAAAGGGAAGGAGTGCAAGCTCTATATATATATGTTTCTACTTTTAGATAGTTGGCAGTTTCTTGTCCTAACCAATTGGTGCTTGTAATCTGTATTCTTTGTCACATGGCAAGATGTACATGGCAGTTGGTCTTTGTGTATTGCTCTCAGACAGTGACACAAAGGGGAATAGGTATTGGCAGGATGGGCCATCTCCTTCTTGCTAAGGGCGGGGAGCTGTCACCTACCACACTTGCACATAACAAAGACTCTGTCACAAGTGCTTAAGAAAAGTATGATTTGGAGGCTGTTTTTTCCACTTTCTTCAGTCACTGTAAGATATGTGCATGCACTGTAAGAATGGCTGATTTATCTGTGTGAGTGATTAGACCAATATTTAATTATCTCATCAGAGTGTTGAGTGTCACAGCAATTTACATCACATTTACACATCATAGAAAGACAAAATGATGCACATGTCTAAATCAAGCTACAAGAAACCTTACATGACAATGAGGGTTACAAGGTGGAGGAGTCACATATCAATCATATCAGTATTCATTATATGTTAGGATAAACCCAAAGTCAGAATTCAAAACGTAACATAGTGGTTGAGGTTGTCTGTACTAATAAGATGTTACTACTGCCAGAAGGAACCCTTTTGGCAACCTTAGAATGACAATAGATCATATGGGAAAAACAATAAGGTTCTAAACCCATGCCCTGGAGTTTTCATGCCGCTTCTTGATGCCGGTTCTTATCTCACTGTGCTATATTAGAAGGATTGCAGCGTATGGCCTGTAAGTAAAAAAATATATATATGGGTCAAAAGCAGTACTTGATATTTGCACTGCTTTGACTAATTTTATTAAAGTTGCAATGATTATCAGAAACCGGTATGAATTACAATAGTTGACTCCAAATGATACAACTTTTTAAAATGTTATTTATGTATTAACGAAGTTTTAGGAATTATGTTGTATGAGGTTGTATCATGAATCTGATATCAAGAAGATTTATATTTCCTTTTTAGCTGTCTAAATTCCTGAAATTGAGTGCATGGTCTTACACTTGGCATTGCCCAAATATGCTATGAAAAAGTTTTAAGATTGAATTGCTTGTCTGTTTGTTCAAACTTTTATGTTTTTTTAAACCAAATAAAGTTTATTTGACTTGACAGTAATCCAATTACCTGTCTAGATATAATACAAATCTATGATCTCATGTTACACAATGTTTTTTTCAGCAGGCAGACAGGCAGACTGAGGGGGAGAGAAGTATGTTTTGACAAAGTATTCTCATCCCCAAAATGGGACAAAAACAATCCAAATTTTGTCTGTCTTTTCGGCAAGTACATTAACCCTCTATGCTAATTTATGAGTCAAAATTAAGACTAGTCAAAACACAGATCTCGCCAGAAATTGTCATTTTACCCTCATTATAATCCCTTGAAAATTGCTGGGCACACCTAGACCCAGATATTTTAAAATGTATCCTCATTGTGACCAATTGAGTAAGCCAGAACTGATTTACTATCATATTTATCCATTTTGTCAATTTCTTTGCAGCAGGGATTTTAATAAATGAATGGTAAGTTGACAATCAGACTCTACTTATCATGACGCTGCCCTTCATGACCCCACCCCCTTTACACTGCTGCACCTTGACCACCAATTTATGGGTTTTCTGAGTAATTTCTGTTTTTCATATTCAGCACTGACTACGAGTTTGGCACCCAGCCTTTGTGAATATGTTAGGTTGTGAAACTCAAAAATGTGACTATAAAGGAGATACTTGCATTTACATAAAGTACTACATGTTCTTATAATATGTAAACATATTGACCTGGTAGCGCGCCCACCTCTCTATGAGTAGCACCTAAGACTGATCAAACCAACAAAGGGTAAACTGATAAAGGAGGGGAGATATTGTGCACCTTGTGGGGGAAACTGGTTCTATTCCAAAGCACTTCTGCCAAACAATCAAGGTCTCAGGTAGAATAGTAGCATGGCAGGCAGCATGTAAAAGGGATGTGAAAACAGGAAGTTGTGCCAACCAGAAGAACATCAGTTCTGCTACCACTGGTAATAGTTGCCTTAGTGTAAGGGCTATAATTGCCCTACCTAAATCAGGTACATTTGAAATTCTTTTAATAAATGTCTATATAAACACATATTTCTACAATCACCCACACCCAGGTGCTAATGCTCCAAGCACAGAACATTACCTAGTGTGCCCTCCAACTATCTCCTGACAGAAGCTGTCCTCTCACTGACTGAGCATTCTCACATCTATCACCTGGAAGCTCACAGCTACAAAGCATGTTCAGCAAATAAAAATACCACACCCCTTCCTTCACACCAAAAGGATGCACACACATACACAAAAACAAACGTAGATGCCACACACCACTCTTCTCACCAAATTATAGCCACTTTACATTAAAGTCTTGTTATTCACCAACACACATAAAGCCACCCAAATGCTCAACTAACTACATGCAAAATGCAATAGACACACACTCCACCATATGCCACCACTCATGTTCAAATATACATCACACTACACATAGCAACACAATGAAAATGTATAGCTGCAGATTGCTCACTCATGCAGCTCACATCTTAGTGGGCACACTCAAAACGTATACTAGGTACATTTGGGTTCAGGATACAATTGCTTCCTCTCTCACTGTCCAGTGCACTCTTGTCTTTCAATAGACAGGATTGGCAGTTACATCACTCCAACAACAGGAGTTCCAACACTGCAAAGCCTTTTGGCAAAAGGTCAGTATCTGGGAGTTATTGAAAATCTAACAAAATTCTCAAAGAGACATGGATTCCTGGGAGACTGAGAGCAAATTGCAGAAGAATAATTATAAGTAGGCTATCTGGTTTTAGGTTCAAAATCGATACTTGAGCTGAAGTGCTTCCCTGAAAGAGATCCATGCCACTTGCTATCTGGTTTAGGTTCAAAATCGATACCTGATCTGAAGTGCTTCCCTGAAAGAGAATTATGCCACTTGCTATATGTTCACATTTTTAAATGCCCCTGTAAAGGCTTACGGAGCTTGCCTTAACAACAGGCTATCATATTTTATTAGCGACCTCACACCACAATCGGCACTCAATTTATGGCATATAGCCTCATGCTGTGCCTTTTTATCTATTTATGACAGGCACCCCTGCCACTTCTATAGTGCATGCATCAGTTCTTTTTTTAGGAGCTTCAGAATCCTCCACTTGCCTTCCAAATATCTAGGTGGGAGGCTCTGTGCCAGGTGCTCCTATTCCACCCCACCGACATGGGTGAGGGGCAGTGCAGCACCCGACACATTGCTGGTCAGTCCTGGGTCCCCAGGGAGATGGTTAAGAACACAGCTCAGTCATCGGTTTTAGCTTTTTCCTTGTCATTGGTGGGTGCTCCTGTAGCGATGGAAGCCCTGAGGGTGAATTCTCTTGTGAGGAGGGAGCCCCATGCATGCATCCTCTGGCCCCACTTACTACTCTTCTGTACCCATGGAGATGGGGGCTCCTGGGGATAATTATAGAGAAAAGAAGTTGCATGTCACTCACACCCAGTCTGGATTGACCCTTTGGAGGACCAGGCTTTAATTTTTACTTTTCATGTCCCTGGCAGATCAATTTAGACTGGAAGGTCTTGTTTTGCTCCTGGCAGGCACCTCTTGTCACCAGGATGTTTGATTCATGCCCTCCTTGCTTCAAAAATGTTTCAGTCATTGGAACGCTTTGTTTGTGCTATGTTTCCACTTTGCACAGGACCTGTCTTATGTCTAGGTGCCTGGCGCCTCTCCTGGAGTCTTTTTCATCAGCACCCCAAGGTAGAGTGCCTTCCAGGCCTGCACCCTCCAGGTCCCACTGCCTCCAAGTTGGCCAGTGGCAGAGCATAGGGGTAGCAGAATTCAGAGTGCCCTTCCTTCTGCAGGGCACACTTCTTCAGGACTAGTTCACAGAAGATCTGGTGGAGTTGTCCCCTACCAGGTCCAACCTTCTACTGTCCCCCAGAGGGTGTAGGGAGCTAGTACCAATGGCCCTGGAGAAATAAGTCCTAGCACCCAAGTGCCAACTGAAATCAGAAGCCCGTTATTCCATCCTTTCAGTAGGGTACAGGTGTATTCTCCTTTCCTGCTGGGCATTCCTCCAACTTTGCTTACCACAGGTCCAGAATGTTCCAAAAGTCTTTCCCCTGTGCAAGAGTTATTAAGTGGTGTGGAAAGTTCTAGAACCAAGGTACCTCTGCCCGTTCCTAGAGTGTCACATCATCACTCCATCCCATTCAATCTCTCCCGCGAATGGTCTGTTAAAAGACCTTTTCCAAACCTAACCCCTCTCCCTGTCAAAGCCGCCTGGTCCTTCCTTCCACAATGTCAAAGGGTTGTGCCTCCTTTGACTGGCTCCAGAGTTCCTGTTACCCTCCTTTGTTTTTCGGTGGTTGAGCCTTCCCATGCCAAGTCCAGTGTGAAAAGTATGTATTACATACAGATTTCATCCCCACTTTCTCCATGCACAGAAAAGGTCTAATTACGACTAATATCCCTATTGTTTTGTGAAGCCTTTAATCCTCCAGCTTGCCTGCAGAGTTATTACTCAGCCCAGTAGGGTGAGTCAAAGGCCTAAATATCATTAAGTCAGAGAAAATGAAGAATCTTGAAGTGCCACAAGGAGTGAAGATATGTGGCAATAAATTTAATTTTAATTTAATTTAATAGCGATTTCTAAAGCGCCTGGTGACCCTAGGGTATCCCCGCGCTGTGAGTTTACAATCCTGTTGAGGGGAAAGGGGGGGGGAAAGGTACTCATATGGGGACACTATTTAGGGAAGAGGTGTGTTTTAAGTTTCTTGCGGAAGGCCAGGTAGTTAGGTTCGAGTCTGAGGGTCCGTGGAAGGGCGTTCCATCCGGCGGCCGCCTGTACGGAGAATTGCCGTCCTCCTGTGCGGGTCTTTTTAAATCTCGGTATGCTGGCCAGGTTCTCCTTCTGAGATCGAAGAGATCTGGTTGTTGTGTAGGGGGTAATAATTTTTCTGAGAATCTCGGGGCCAGTACCGTTGATCAGCTTATGTGTTGTGCACATCGCTTTGAATTGCACCCTTTGGCGCACAGGGAGCCAGTGCAGAGCTTTGAGGGCCGGCTTGGCGGATACTCTGGAGGGAAGGTTAGTGAGCAGGCGTGCCGCTGCGTTCTGTGTCCGCTGAAGTTTTGTCAGGGTGGCCTCAGGGGCTCCTAGGTAGACCATATTACTATAGTCCAGGCGGGACAATACCAGTCCCTGGATGAGTAGTTTCCTAGAGTTTGGTGGCAGTAGGGGAAGGATCTTGCGGGTTGTGCGTAGGAGCCCGAAGCAGGTGCCTGAAGTTTTCGTTGCCTGTGTCTTCATGGACAACTCTGGTTCGAGCCACACGCCGAGTGTTTTAATTTCGCGTTTAGGTGGTGGAATTTCCCCGAATGCATCAGGCCAGAGTGCTGGGGGGATGGTCTTCCATTGTTTCCCTAGGAGCATGACCTCCGTCTTTGACCCATTGAGTTTTAGTGATGAATTATTCATCCAATTATGAATTCCTGTAAGACAGTTGGCCAGATTTTCTGGGTGGTCTATCAGTTGGGACAGGGAGACGACCAGCTGAGTGTCGTCGGCATAACTTACCATTTTTATATTAAATGGTGTCACCACGTCCTCGAGGGAGGCCATATACGCGTTGAAAAGCGTCGGACTCAGGGAGGAGCCCTGAGGGACACCGCTTGTGAGAGGAAAGATGGCTGAGTGGTGATTGTTGTCCCATACTTGGAATGTGCGCCCTAAATGGCAGATCTGTGTTTGGTGCCCTGAATTACAATAATATTGGTGCGTCAGCTGAGTGTCTTGACCTAACTATAGAAAAACTGTAGCTATGAGCAGATTTCACACACATTGTATAATACAGTGAAGAGCACACACTTTTCAGTAATCACTAAAGATGTAAATACTCACACTATTAAAGCCAGCGACATTATAAGGCCTACATCAGGTCAGCACGTGTTATGTGATAACGTGGAGAGATGAGTTCATGACTTTCCCATGTACTGCAGTCATTGGGGAATGATTGTGCTTCAGCTGCCAAAGAGCTAATATCTTGTACTGAGTAGGCAGTATTTGTTTTAACATGCTGTTTAACAAAGTGTTGAGGGATTTTGGCGTTTTTTGGTGTTTGCGGGGGCGTGTTTTTGAGCGGAAATTCGTACCCGTTCCAGTAGAGGGATTTGGTTGCTTTTTGGTGAGGATTTAGGGAATAGCTTGGACTACTGTGATGCAAAATTCGAAAAGGATCTGAGCTGTGGAAGTGGCGGAAAAAGCATGTTTTGTGTGGAGGTGCGATTTGCCATGTTATCCAATGGGCGTATTTCTGAAAATTGAGATAAAGGTTTCTTTGACTTTTCATTCTGGGTCTGCCTATGTGCTTTGTCAGTTTGCAGATTGAATGGTAAAAAAAAACTTGCATGGAGAGTAAAGAAGTGTATTTGTAAAGGGTTTGCCTTGGAACACTTGATTTAATGTGTTTGGCTCAGAGGTCGGTAGTTGTAAATAAACCAGTCTTATTGAGATAAGGGTTTTTACACGGAGAGTGCTTTAATGTTTTTCACAGTTGAGAAGAAATTATAGAATAGACCCATTAGAGAATGTGCTATTAATTAGTGTACTGCAACCGTGTGTTTTTTTTTTAAATAGGAATGTTTCTACAGAATATTTTTCCCAATGCAAGCTGCCCTTTAGAATACCATTACTGACAAAAAAAAGTATGACAGTCAGGGATCCCACTCAAGATGTACTCGACATACAGACACATGCCACTGCAGATGAGATAAAGAAATGGACTGAACAAGGAGGGGTCCAGACTGACCAAGGTTGGATGACTAAGGGAAAAAGTACATGGTCTCTTTCAGATTCTATGGTACAAATAATCATAAACACAACACATAGTCCCGCACGCTTAAGAGAAAAAGCAATGTTAGACAGCTTACAGAATATGCGAACATGTATGATCTGTTGTCAGTTCAATCCAGGTAAAGGCATTCCGGTGGATCAAGGTGGATTTCATCCTCCTGACCACCCTTTTGAAGTTCTCCAGATGGATTATATCCAGATGGACAGATGTAGAGGTTACAAATATGTCTTAGTAGTTATGTGTGCACTATCTAGATGGACAGAAGCATATCCAGTTCCAGGTTATACTGCTGTGACAACAGCCAGACAGTTAGTGCGTGAGTACTTCTCTAGGTATGGATTACCTCGTGTGATCTATTCAGATAACAGTCAGCCATTCTCCTCTGAATTAATGAAACAAGTGTCTCTTCTGTTAGGATATACCTGGAAGTTCCATTGTGTCCGACACCCAGAAGCAGCAGGCCTTGTAGAAAGACATAATCAGACAATTAAGACAAAAATTGCTAAGATCTGTGCAGAAAAAGGCGTGGATTGGATGGTGGCCTTGCCGGTTGCCCTCTTTTACATGCGTATGGTAGCTCATTCCAGAACAGGCCTATCTCCTTATGAAGTAGTTTTCGGTAGACCGCCAAATATGTGAGGTACGCCTATGCCAAAGAAAATACCTGATGTTGACAGTAACATGCTGACAGATTACCTGGCTTCCTTGATGTCTACAAAACTCTCTTGTTGTTCACAGGTTGGTGCTGCCTTCCCTGACAACACCCAGGTCAAGGAACACGCCATTGTCCCCGAGAATTTTGTATGCATCCGGAATTTTGATCGTTCAAGTCCCCTTGAGCCACGTTGGAAGACGCCGAAGTTGGTGGAAGGACGTAAAGGCCGAACTCACCTTCATCACTACAAAAGATACTTCGGACTATTTGGAACTTTGGAACTTTTATAAAGAACACTGACCTTTGCTAGAAAAGACTCCACAGCAGGAGTATAGGTTTAAGTTGCGATCTAGTAAGTCAGACGTAGTTTAATTGTTTAAGCCCACCCGGTGGTGAATCGGTTAGACTTGATTTCTGACATGTATAAGATCACATATGAGAATAGCAAGAAGAGAGATAAGAAGGAAAAATACTGCAAGATATTACGCAGTAGATGTATAGTTACCTTGATCATTTTTTTTATTCTGTGCATTGTTATAATTGGTATCAGTTTATTGCTACGTGTTTTCTTTCCCGTTTCCTCACATATACATTCTTCCAGTAACAGCACCGCAGAGCACACATTCAGTGACCTGCCTCCTCATGAATTGTCATATCGACTTGCACTACGTAACAATACATTTATTCGAATGTTACACCATTCTCACCAGACCAGCAATGCGACTGATTGCTGGGTATGTGGCCAAATGCCACCTTATCAAGAGACAAAGGGAGTCTTGCCCTTCTACCCTTTACCGTTCTCACACAATGGTTCATGTGGAGCATGGTTTGCTCTAATGACCTCAATAGATAGAAGGTACATAGCTTATCCAGGTGGCTGGATATATGGAAACCTGAATAAAGTAATGAATGAAGCATGCTTTCCAGACAAAGACGGATTCCCCCAAAGAAAGGGAACCGATTTAGAGAATGAAGAGTACGAACAGGGAAATGCATCCGTTAATTTTATAATGTTAAATGTTCAGCCCAAGCAAAACACAGGTCCACCGTTTATATCAGTCCTGCCAGCTTGGGAGACTTTGATGACTGGCATTTCTAATGCAGGACATGAATGCAGAGGCCTAGTGATTCAGGCCACTACAAGGAAATATGCATGGATGACATGCACACACATGTAACATAGGGTATACGTAGGGGGCATCTTGGTCAGGCAAAATTTCATTTTCCTCAAAAGGTCTGTAACAGGCTACCTATGCATAGATACCGGGCTGAGTTAGACAGTAATCTGACGTGCCCAGACCATACATGTGTGCACATGCAATGTGTGCATGTGTTGTGGAGCAACGATTCCGGTGCCTCTTACCCCATCTGCGTGACAGTGGCCCTTATCCTAAAAGGCAGACACAAGCGGTTAGCACACCTAATCCACTCAAACAGAGCTTACAGTGAGTGAGACTCAGGTAGTGAGAAACACTCACAGCAGAAATCCAAAAGCTAGGTTGTCTAAACGCATAAAATCCAGAGGAATTAAGAGGACAGATCACATTTATCATACACGTCTCCACCAGAAAGAAGAGTCAAACCAATTTGTTGTGGGTGTTCAGTTCTAGTTAGTTGTCAAAAGTTAGAATTGGTTTCCTACTGTACCTACCTAGCACCAGTTTCTCTCATCACTGATATCTTAGCTGGCCTCCTGATACCGAGGACCACATATTACACTCAACAATAAGGACACTTCTTCTCCCCAGAAGGAATCTAGATTGTACTAAGAACCCTCCCGGTTCTCTGTCAGATGCACCTAGGTGGACTGAGCAGGTCTAGGATTACCCTTTCCATGGGTCACATAACTCTGCATCACCTACAAAGTTCCTGGGAAAGGTTCATTCAGTGCCTAAGCACCGATGCTGTGAACCTTGACAGGTATCCAGGCCGCCCCATTTTTTATTTACCAAACCAAGAAGAATTGCTAAATGCGAAAATGAAAAAGAACGAACGTGCTTTATTTTTTTATAAGTAAAAGGGCTAGCAGCAATTTGGTTCCTAGTCCTCGAGAAAAATTAAATGAAAAAAACGATACGACTAGGAATTGGGGAAGGAGGGGGCATCTTGGAAAGCTGACAATAGGTCCTTTGCAATCAGAGAGTTTTGCTGTCTGGTAAGCTTGACAAAAAAAAACATTTAAAAAGGGCATCAGGCCTGAATCTCTACATCAGGGTTCACGCCACCCCAAAGGCCAAACTTCCATGCATCAAAATTGGAAAGCAAACTAAGGAAAAACGCTAAGATGAGGAGTTGCCTAAAGATTTCCAAAGCAGAATTACAATTTAGATATATATAATAAAGTAATAATTTGAATAACTGAACATCATGCTTTAGATTTTATGTTTCTTGCTGTGCATTCTAGGAGGTTCTGCCTAGCAAAGTCACTGGCAGTGACTCCAAGCTCTCTGCTCTCCCTTCAGATTTGTATATTGTTAATAATCCTGGAGCCACCATGCAGTCATAAAATGGTGCCTGATGTCACCACAGCTCTATTAGTAATGAGTACCTCTGTGAGTCAATAAGATCCATTAAATTATCAGGGAACATCACAGTAAGTAAAGAAAGCCATGTGAGCTTTATATGTCACTTGAAAATATTTAATGAAACCTGGAAAAGCACTTCCCAACTTTTTAATTCCCCGGGAGAGTTTATAAATGCTAAAGCATCCCCATGTTGCCACCTGTAGCAAATAATGATTCTAGTATGAACCTGAGCCCTGAAAATAAGCATTATCATATACGTGACGTTGACTTGCATTATCGTCTTTCTTGGGAAAATGCTGCAGGCGCTGACAGGCCATCTCACAGATGTTGTCATCAGCACAAAAGGAAAACGTCTGACAATTAGCAGTTAAAGACTACAGGAAACCGCTGTCTCACTTTTGTTGAGAGAGAAATTATCATATTATGCAATGTCATGATTTCATAATTGCCCTGTGGTCAGAGGAGATGATGAAATGGAAAAAATCTGCTTTTCTCTCCAAAGTGGACAGAGAAAAAAAGCAAATAACCAAAACAATGTACACAAAGCAACCTCTTTCTTTGCACAGGAACCAATGTTTACTGAAAGCATCAGTGCGTGGTTTCTGGGGACAGAGTTCGAATTAACCCCTTAACTGCTGGGCTTCCCCCCTGCCCGCCACCCCTCGCTGAGCATTTGTTTGGCTATTTGGGGTAGTTTCTGCCCAGGGCTCCATAACTTTATTTCCACTAAAGGTATCCATGTCAAACTTGCGTCTTTTTTTCCAATACCCTGGGGATTCCAAAGGTACACAGGGCTTGTGCATTCCCCTGGAGGAGACCGAGAACACCGATAAAATCTAGCTACGTTTTGAGTTTTTGCAAAAAAGTAGGAAAAAAGTGCTCTGAATAAAAGTGTCTGGTTTCTTCTCCTAAAAACGGCACCCATGAACGGTTTGGTTTACTTAAGTCACCATCTTTCCACCTTTCAGTAACATTCAGCGCTGAATAAAAAAACGAATTTCTTAACCACAGTTTTGCCATTTTTCTGAGGTAGTCCATTTCTCCTATTTTGTGTTCTGTCAACCTACTTCCAGTTTGTGGTGGAAACTAGTGTGAACCCTATGGGTGTTCGAGCGAACAATAGGTTTCTGAAAATTAGACACACTTCAAAATTCAGCAAGAGTTCATCTGTGTATACCCCTCAAGGTTTTCCCAAAGTAACTTAGGGCCAGATGTAGGTAGCCAAATACCGGTCGGTAAAGGCCTGAAATCGGTAAAATTGGCCGTTACCGACCAGTATAGCGAGAACGAGATGTAGGTGACAAAAAAAGACCGATTCGGTAAATATGAATCGGAAAAATACCGACTCGGTATTTACCGAGTACATAATTACCGAATCATAATTTACCGATAAGATAATTACCGAGTCCTTATTCACCGATTCGGTAAATAAGAAATCGGAAAACATGGCCATCGAGATGTAGGAAAGGCCAAAAATACCGAATTCATAGAAATTCGGTATTTAAGAGTCGGTATTTACCATGGACTGAAAGCAGGTGGGAACCATGTGCATGCTATAAAAAAGGGCCCAAAATGCAACAGTGTTGGCAAAATGGCGGCACTCTATGTGATTGCGAGGAGGCGAAGGCTACAGGCTGCAGGTCTGAGGGCATGGCAAAGGGAGGAGCAGGTGTACAGGCAGAGGATCACTCTGTTCCAATTGACTGAGCCTGAGATACTCCAGAGCTACAGGCTGCACCCCACTACCATCATGGACCTAATAAGGGACCTCCACCCATACCTGGATCATCCAACACCCAGGGCCCACGCCATCCCTCCCCATGTCCAGGTGCTGTGTAGCATACACCTGCTTGCCTCTGGGAGCTACCAGAGTGTGATAGCTGCAGTAGGAGGTGTATCCCTGAGCTGTCTGTCCCGTTTTTTCAGGAAATTCCTGGATGTCATGACTCAGAGAATGGGACATTACATACAGTTCCCTGACACACCTGCGGAACTTGCCAAAACTAAAACAGACTTCTATGGACTGGCACACTTCCCGCATGTGATAGGCTGCATTGATGGCACCCACATTCCCCTATGCCCACCTGCAGCCACCAAACACTTATACAGAAACCGTAAGTCGACGCACTCCATCAACGTGCAGGTGATATGCAATGCAGGGAACATCATCACCGACATAGTTGCCAAATTCCCTGGCAGCACACACGACTCCTATATATTCCAGAACAGCAGAATATACACCCGGCTACTGAATGGAGATTTTGGAGATGGATATATGCTAGGTAAAAATGTTGTTCATAAAAGGGGGTGGTGATGGACAGAGCATCTGAATTAAGCAGAACACTCCTACCCAGTCAAAAGATCAGGGCTTGATCCATCACAGTTTTTTAGCTCACTGCACCATCCCAGTTCAGAACCTGGCTACATGCAAATTAGTCTGTCCCTGGCCCAGTGCATCATGGGAACAGGGCAGACCAAACTACCAAGCCAATTCTTTACTGGAAAGGAAACAAGCTTCCGGGGACCGGTTTCTGGCATTACAGCCGTCTTCGGCCCGGCTTGCTTGAATCCTGATGGTGCAGTGAGCAAGGGACTCATGTCTGAGCATACCCTTCCACACTTGTAGTGGCCAAAACGATTCATAAAAGGGGGTGGTGATGGACAGAGCATCTGAATTAAGCAGAACACTCCTACCCAGTCAAAAGATCAGGGCTTGATCCATCACCGTTTTTTAGCTCACTGCACCATCCCAGTTCAGAACCTGGCTACATGCAAATTAGTCTGTCCCTGGCCCAGTGCATCATGGGAACAGGGCAGACCAAACTACCAAGCCAATTCTTTACTGGAAAGGAAACAAGCTTCCGGGGACCGGTTTCTGGCATTACAGCCGTCTTCGGCCCGGCTTGCTTGAATCCTGATGGTGCAGTGAGCAAGGGACTCATGTCTGAGCATACCCTTCCACACTTGTAGTGGCCAAAACGATTCATAAAAGGGGGTGGTGATGGACAGAGCATCTGAATTAAGCAGAACACTCCTACCCAGTCAAAAGATCAGGGCTTGATCCATCACCGTTTTTTAGCTCACTACACCATCCCAGTTCAGAACCTGGCTACATGCAAATTAGTCTGTCCCTGGCCCAGTGCATCATGGGAACAGGGCAGACCAAACTACCAAGCCAATTCTTTACTGGAAAGGAAACAAGCTTCCGGGGACCGGTTTCTGGCATTACAGCCGTCTTCGGCCCGGCTTGCTTGAATCCTGATGGTGCAGTGAGCAAGGGACTCATGTCTGAGCATACCCTTCCACACTTGTAGTGGCCAAAACGATTCATAAAAGGGGGTGGTGATGGACAGAGCATCTGAATTAAGCAGAACACTCCTACCCAGTCAAAAGATCAGGGCTTGATCCATCACCGTTTTTTTAGCTCACTGCACCATCCCAGTTCAGAACCTGGCTACATGCAAATTAGTCTGTCCCTGGCCCAGTGCATCATGGGAACAGGGCAGACCAAACTACCAAGCCAATTCTTTACTGGAAAGGAAACAAGCTTCCGGGGACCGGTTTCTGGCATTACAGCCGTCTTCGGCCCGGCTTGCTTGAATCCTGATGGTGCAGTGAGCAAGGGACTCATGTCTGAGCATACCCTTCCACACTTGTAGTGGCCAAAACGATTCATAAAAGGGGGTGGTGATCGACAGAGCATCTGAATTAAGCAGAACACTCCTACCCAGTCAAAATATCAGGGCTTGATCCATCACCATTTTTTAGCTCACTGCACCATCCCAGTTCAGAACCTGGCTACATGCAAATTAGTCTGTCCCTGGCCCAGTGCATCATGGGAACAGGGCAGACCAAACTACCAAGCCAATTCTTTACTGGAAAGGAAACAAGCTTCCGGGGACCGGTTTCTGGCATTACAGCCGTCTTCGGCCCGGCTTGCTTGAATCCTGATGGTGCAGTGAGCAAGGGACTCATGTCTGAGCATACCCTTCCACACTTGTAGTGGCCAAAACGATTCATAAAAGGGGGTGGTGATGGACAGAGCATCTGAATTAAGCAGAACACTCCTACCCAGTCAAAAGATCAGGGCTTGATCCATCACCGTTTTTTAGCTCACTGCACCATCCCAGTTCAGAACCTGGCTACATGCAAATTAGTCTGTCCCTGGCCCAGTGCATCATGGGAACAGGGCAGACCAAACTACCAAGCCAATTCTTTACTGGAAAGGAAACAAGCTTCCGGGAACCGGTTTCTGGCATTACAGCCGTCTTCGGCCCGGCTTGCTTGAATCCTGATGGTGCAGTGAGCAAGGGACTCATGTCTGAGCATACCCTTCCACACTTGTAGTGGCCAAAACGATTCATAAAAGGGGGTGGTGATGGACAGAGCATCTGAATTAAGCAGAACACTCCTACCCAGTCAAAAGATGGGAACAGGGCAGACCAAACTACCCGGAAGCTTGTTTACTTTCCAGTAAAGAATTGGCTTGGTAGTTTGGTCTGCCCTGTTCCCATGATGCACTGGGCCAGGGTCAGACTAATTTGCATGTAGCCAGGTTCTGAGCTGGGATGGTGCAGTGAGCTAAAAAACGGTGATGGATCAAGCCCTGATCTTTTGACTGGGTAGGAGTGTTCTGCTTAATTCAGATACTCTGTCCATCACCACCCCCTTTATGGATAGGTAAAAATGTTGTACACACCCTGAAATGGATCTCATCTAAATGTGAAATGTGAATGTAACTCATGTACCTCTCCTTCTCTCCCAGGTGACAGTGCATATGCCCTGCGTTCCTTTTTGCTGACACCGTACCTCAATCCAACCAACAGAGCAGAAAGGCGATACAATGTGGCATACAGGTCCACCTGTAACGTAGTGGAGAGAACCTTCGGACTCCTGAAGAGCAGGTTCCGTTGCCTCCACAAAAGTGGAGGTGGGCGACAGTACACCCCCATCCTGTGTTGCAAAATAATAGTCACCTGTGCCATTTTGCACAATCTTGCTACCAAGGAAGGCACAGAGGTGGAGTTGACACATCATGAGAACATAGATGACGACCAAGAACATGCAGGGCCCCAGGCAACAGGACCTGCCGCACTAGATGGTAGATTGAGATGGACAGAAATAACACGACGATATTTCTAGGTAAAGTATGACACATACACAGGTATACTTCATGACATGAGTAGTTTAATCAGCACTACCTCACCATAGTCACATCTGAAGTGGATCCATAAATGTACGTCAATGTCTCTGGCTGCACATTCTCAGTTTCAGTCACTGTGTGCAGTTGAGTCTGTCTCCCGCATAGGTCAGTGCTTGCGTCCTCGCACTACATTGCGGGATTTTGGTGCCTGTCCTTCAGTTACCCTGCTGGTGCCTGACTCCGCATGGCTGTGCCTGCCGCTCCGGCGCACCTCCGGTACAGGTGTACTGGAGCCACTCCTGCTGGTTGACCCCTCAGTCTCCTCCACACCCGTGTCACCAGCATTGCCTGTGTTGGAGTTCAACATCTGCTCCATCGCAGAGGTCACTCTACCCATGCCCCGTGTTAAGTCTGTGCAGCAGTACTCTATTGCTTCCTGCATTGAAATGGAGCGTCTGCAGAGGAGTGCTGTATTGGTTGCGAACCTATTCACGGCCTTTGTCTGTTGGCGCATGTCATGTCATTCCCTGGCACGCTGGAGATGATCCCTGTCAAACTTGTCAGAGAGAACTCCCATGTATGTTGAGATGTCTGTGATTCCTTGTGCAATCGCCTCCAGGCTAGATGCCATTTGGCTTATGCCCTTGTCCATGTTGGACATTTTGGTGTTCATACAGCGAACCTGCCTATGCATGGCTTGCAGTGATTTGGCCTGCTGGCATTGTACTTTCACCATCGTGCCCTCCAGGCCACAGAAGACGCTCTCCCCTTCCTGGCCCTCCCCACCCTCACGTGCCTTCCTGCCAAGGACACTGGTGCGCGCTGCGCCTGCTGCAATAGTTGGTCTTGGCCTGTCAGCCACTGGTGCACTCTTTTGGGGGACATCTTCCTCATCCTCTGATTCAGAGGTCTGCAGGATCCTCTGTGGGGGCTCCGCATGGCTACTTTCCCCTCCCGGCATGGACCCTCTGGACATTGCACTGGGTGTGTCTGTGAGGTCAGGAGTTCCAAACAACAGAGGGGACATTGGGACAGGTGTATTGGGTGGGTTTGGAGATGATGGCTCATGGATGGGATCGTTCCCTCCTTCTCCTGCGCTGTGACAACTTTTCCTCTTTTCTTTCTCCCCTCTTTTAGTTGGTGCTGCCCTCTCCTCCCTCAGCGGTGCTGAACTGCGTGGCGACTCTCCTGTGGATTCAAATTGACATAGGGTCAATGTTGTTGTTTGTTTGTGTGTGGTTCTTAATTAAATAGTCTGCACACCTTTGCACAGTCCACATTGCTTGTTTGGTGATGTGTGTGGCATGCCTTGCTGAGTCATGTGTGGTGTACTTAGCATCTATGTATACATGACTACATCTACCATGTTGCATTGCTGCCACAAAATCTGAGCTCTTCTGCAGTGTGATGTGTGTACACAGTGGGGTACAGGGTTGGGTTGCTGGGGGTGGATGTGGGAACATGCCTCTTACCTTGTTTCTTGGCTGCTTTTGCTGTGCTATCCAGGTCTCCTATCCCATGGATGCATTCTGCCTCCATGGTGGTTTCCACTAGCTCCTCTATTGTTGTCAGTTTTGGTGCTTTGCTCCTGCCACCTCCAGTCAAACCCACATCCTTTTTCTGTTCAGCTATTTTTTTCTTCGTCACGATGCGCAGATCATACCACCTCTTTCGGATGTCCTCAATCTCCCGGTGGGTGACACCAATGGCATTGACTTTGGCCTGAATGGCTATCCAAATGTTCCCCTTCACAGTCTCTGCAACATGCAGAGACTGTCTCCCAAATATTTTGCTGTAGTTGCTCACTATTTCATCCACAGCCACATGTAGTTCCTCTGGGCTGAACTTTATCTTCCTTTTCCTCTCACCACCATCCTTTTGGCCTTCCTGTGCCTCCATTCTTTCACTCTGCTTGCCTGTGAATGCTCTGCTCCTCTCTCCTCTGAAGAATTGTTTGTTCTGTTGGTTTCCACCTGCATGGGTGTGGCCACTCCCAGGTACTAGGGTGGGGTGCTTCACTCTCATTGGTTGGATTCACATGGCCTTGAATGTGGGGTGTGTAGGCTGTCCCTGATTGGTTGGCAGGCTCACATGGCGTGTTTAAAACTCCCGATTCGGTAATTACCGAATCGGTGAATTCCGATTCGGTAAATTCCGATTCGACTTTTTCCGATTCGGTGAATCCCATTCATTCCAATGGGCCATGTGGCCCATAGGGATGCTTGGGTTTCACCGATTCGGAAAAAGCCGATTCGGATTATTCCGATTCGGTAATTACCGATTTTGGTTACCGAGTCATAACGATTCGGTAACTTTTACCGATTTTTTTCCTACATACCATTTACCGATTCAGGAATACCGATTCGGTATGAGTTGGTATTTATGAATCGGTAAATGGAAATTACCTACATCTGGCCCATAGTGTTGAAATAAAGAAACATTGAAAATTAGTAGGACAAAATGGCCATTTGTGACAATGTTTTCATCTGTATCTATTTGTCACAATGGTCGATTTACAAAAGCAATATACCATTATGTTTTCAAGACCCTTTTGATTGCGGGGATATATAGAGTTTGTAGGTTTTTCAAGAACCCAAGGTACCCAGAGCCAACAACTGAATTGCACCATTCAATGGTTTTTTCATTGTGTACCAAGTGTAGACCAACTTATATGGTGAATATGTAAACTGAGAAATGGTTATCAAGGAAACCTATGCATTTCTCGAACGGCCACAAGATAAGCAGTTTACGAGCAGTGGTTAATTATACATCTCTGAATGTGTTGTTGTGTTCGATTTTAGATTCCATATGAATTTCCTGATTCATGCCCTTATATAGGTACAATTCACATTGCCCTTTTATAGGCATAGAAATCCAGTCCTTATTTAGGCATAACCCATGCTACCCAAATACAGGCATGGCTACTTATATCCGTTCATGTACGTCACAACGACTTCTTGGAAAACCAGACTCTTAAGCCGTTAGGGACTTCCCATTGCTTGGATATTGATTTCTCCAAGAACTCATTTATTATGCATGAACATCTATTCCTTAGGGGTTCATATGCCCGACACTTACGTCAATACTGTCATTCCTAAACACCTTCAAGGTATAAATATACCTTCACTTGCTATGGCAAAGCACGGTGTGGTTAGGTGCAGTTCGACTACCTATTTGCACGACGCAGCTTGCTACAGCAAGTGCTGAAGGAAGTCAACTCCCAAGCTGACGCACTGACTAGAAGCTATCATCCTCCTGCCGAGAATCCAGCTCCAGTCTTTCTGACTCCCCTTGCGGGGTGTTGGGAATTCGAGTCCCGGGATATAGATACCAACCTCTCTCATTCTAAGGTATGGAGCTGATTAGAACCTAGAGAAACCTTTGGCAATTCTTGGCAAAACTAAACTATAGCTAAGACAGCACCTACGTCTTCCCTCGTACTAAACCTAGGTTAGGTACACAGGGGTAGGATTATTTTAGAAGCACCAGTTGAGTATTTTAGCTTGTGTTATTTATGTATGTATTTTTATATTTGTCATAGCAACAGACCATGCTATTACAGTATTATTTTATATTACTGTTTACGCTGTATGCATTATACTTCGCATTCTGTCTAACGATTGTAGCAGTTCACCTCTCTTGCATGAACAAGACTGTTCAATAAACCCTTTTTATTGAAACACTGTCTCTCTATTTCAGTGCAACTCTGTAGAAACGAAGCATGCACAGTGAAATAGTTATCTATTGTTTCCAGGACTCTAAAGATATTATTCCGACTTTAAGGGAAACAAAATTGTCATGTTTATGTGGTTGTCAGAGACTAATCCCTTCTTGTTTATTCGAGAAAGTTTCTAGTGACCTCTGAGTTACACACAATTAAGTTTAATGTACTCGATAGAGACATACTGACCTCAGTCCTTTGTCAAATTTATAGTGTATATCATTCTAATGCGCAGAGCCTATTAGGGATATAGGAACTACACTACAGTGTGTGCGCCCATACTAGCATATGATTTAGAGGGAATTTTTCAAACTACCTCTTTCTTACTCACTGGCTTACATTTGGAAAGCGATCATGAAATGAAATCCAATTGGTAACAACAAATGTTCTACTTTTCAATGCTCCCACGTATTCTAATAAAATAGCGCCTCACATGTGTGGGTAGGCCTTGTGCCTGTGCCAGAAAAAGGGCCAAAACACAACATGGACACATCATGTTTTTCCACTGAAAACTTACCAGTTTTTCTAATGTTGGTAGCTGTGGATTGCCCCTAACTCAGCCGACACCTATGGAAACCTTGCTAATTTGCACATTTTGAAAACTAGACACCTGATGGAATCCAGGGTGGGATGACTTGCATGGCTATCACCAGATTGTATCACCCAGAATTCATTACAAAGCTCAAACTTTGACTAAAAAAAGCACATATTCCTCACATTTCTGGGATAGAAAGTTCTGGATTCTATGAGAAGCGACAAACTTCCTCCACCCAGCATTTCCCTAAGTCTTCCGATAAGAATGATACCTCACTTGTGTTGTTAAGCCTAGTTCCTGCAATAGGAAACAGCCCAAAACGCAACATGGATGCATCACAATTTTCCACTCAAAACTGATCATCTTTTTGCAAAGTTGGTAGCTGTGGAATTTGAGCCCTAGCTCAGTCGGCACCTATGATAACCTAGCAAACCTGTATATGTTTTAAAACTATACTCCTGGGGGAATCCCAGGCGGGTATGATTTAAATGGCTCTTACCAGGTATTTGTACCCAGAATGCTGTGAAATCCTTAAACTTTGACCAAAAAAAATCAAATTTTCCTCACATTTCTGTGATGGAAAGTTCTGTAATCGATGGGGGCCACAAATTTCCTTCTACCCAGCATTTCCCAAATCTCCCGATAAAAATGGTACTTCACTTGTGTGGGTAGAGCAAGTGCTCACAACAGGAAATTGCCAAATAGCAACATTGACACATCACATTTTTCCACTCAAAACTGACCCTTTTTTTTGCGAATTGAGAAGCTGTGGAGTTTAGGCCCGAGCTCACCTAGGCAAACCTTTTAAACCTGTATAGTTTTAAAAATAGACAACTGGGAAACCCAGGGTGGAGTGACTTGCGTGGCCCTTACCAGATATTTCTTTTACACAGAATCGCTTGCAATCCTCAAACATTGACAAAAAAACACACTTTGTCACATTTCTCAAAACATCTGAAATGTGCGAGGAGTTACAAACGTCCTCCCAATACAAATATCACCTGTGTGAGTAATAGCAGTGCCTGCAACAGGAAACATCCCAAAACACAACATGGACACATCACATTTTTGCACTCAAAACTGACCCTTTTTTTCAAAGTGGGTATGTGTGGATTTTGGACCCTAGCTCAGCAGGCACCTATGAAAACCTAGCAAACCTGTAAAAAAAATTTAATTAGACAGCTGTGGGAATTTAGGGTGTAGACTCGCATAACTCTCACCAGGTGTTATACCCAGAATCTCTTGCGAACCTCAAGCTTCGACTAAAATAACACATTTTCTCAACATTTCTGTGAATGAAAGTTCTGTAATCTGAAGGGAGCGACAAACTTTCTTCCACCCTGAGTTCTCCATGTTCCCTGCTAATAACAGTACCCCACTTGTGTGGGTGGGGCAAAAGACCATGACAAAAAAGTATCTAAAGCTCTACGTTTATAGATAAGCAGCAGGGGTAACTGCGGTATTTGGGCCTGTGCTGTGGTGCCACCTCTGCAAGCTTATGAACCACAGCCATTTTTGGAAACTAGACAACCAGGGGATTCTAGGGTGGTGGTCTTGCATAGATCCCACAAGGTTTTCCTACCCACAATGTCGTGAAATCCTAAAACTTTGCCTGAAATCACGCATTTTTCTTACATTTCTGTGATGGAAACTTCTGGAATCTGCAGGAATATCCCTCCACTCCCTCTTACAGCGGCCAACAGTCGTTCTGCAAACTCCCCAAACCCACCGTTCTAAATTCTATGCTGGCACATGCCAGACCAATGTCGTACATTCTTTTGTGGCAATGCCACACATTTTTCTCTTGTCATAACAACAACATTTTTACAATTACCATTAACATTCCTACTCATTGAATATACTAACCTTATATTCAATGACCAGGGGGGTCGCAATTTTAGCCAAGGGTGGGGGGCTACAATTTCCCCGCACAAAAGCGGATACTCTAGGTAGATTTGCGATTACTGAATGCAACTTCAATAACGGGGCAAGCAAATTCACGATATGTACAATTTATGTGGATATCACTGATAACCCGGAGGTACTGATTAAGGTGTCTAACGAGCTATTTCGCTGGCCCCTTCCCTTGATTCTCTGTGGAGATTTTAATATTCATCTACCCTGTAATTGGTCCACAGATCCTGGGTTTACTTATCAAGGCAGGAAACCAAAAGTTTTTTTTGCTCTTAAAGATCTATGCTTACAACACGGCCTTTTAGATGGCTGGGCCATGGATCATCCGGGCGACCCTGGCTATACCTATTATTCTTTTCCACACTCAAAACATGTAAGACTAGACTATCTGTTTCTCTCAAATAGCTTGCGCTCTACATGTCAAATCAACAAAATGCCCAGAATTTTGTCAGACCACAACCCGCTTAAGATTAACCTAATGAAGGGTCCTGAAAAATCTAACATAAGTACATGGACTTTCGAAAGAGCTTTACTATTTAATAATGCATACAAGTCACACATGAGAACTTGGATCCCCGCTTTCATATCAGATAATATCGGGTCGACCGCCATCGACATTGTGTGGGACGCTCTGAAGGCCGGGGTTCGGGGCGAAACCATGAAATTCTCCTTTCACCACAATAAAAACGAAAAAATAAAAATAATATCATTAGAAGAAGATCTATGTAAAGCAGAAGAAGGACTTATTAAATCGATTCAGGAAGGTAGTCCAATTGCTAATGCGGAGCGCAAAGTCGCTATTGTTAAAAATAAAATCTTGTCAATTTTAACTGATAGAGCAGCTATTAAAGCTAATATCAACAAGGGTAAAATCTACGAGCTGGGGGAAAAAATGGGCCACCAACTAGCTGTCAGAACTCGCGAAGAAACATCTTTTGCTCTAATTAAAGAAATTAGGGACCCGGATTTAGGCCTAAGATCAGATCCATCTGAAATAAGAACTTTGTTTCAAAAGTTCTATAAGAACCTCTATCATGAGGATAACATTGAACGTGGTGATCCCATTATGTATTTGGAATCATTTACCCCACCACACCTGGAAACGATTGAGCAGGAGATGTTAGATGGCCCAATCACCTATGATGAAATACTCTTGGCAATTAAGGGCCGGGCTACCGGAAAGGCAGCAGGCATGGACGGAATTCCAACTGATTTTTATCTCACATTCACCCCTCAACTTGAGAATATTGTAACTCCCCTCTTTCGAAATATCTTTTCCGGGGGGAACCCGCCCAGGTCATGGTCCATTGCCAAGATTATAGTATTTCCTAAAAAAAACAAAGATGTGAAAGAACTGGGCTCATACCGACCAATTACACTGATTAATGGGGATTCTAAAATCTATTCAAAAATACTAGCAGATCGATTGGCACCCGTAATTCACAATATCGTATCGGATAAACAACATGGCTTTGTGCCAGGCAGGTCCACGACTGATCATATTCAAAGGGTTATTTCCCTTTTTGATTATACGGGTGTCACAGGAGACCCTATGGCCCTCATACTGCTCGACGCGGAGAAAGCGTTTGATAGAGTCTCCTGGAAATTCCTTTGGGCGGCCCTATCAAACTGTGGGATCGGCGGACACTATCTAACAGCAATTCAACAGCTCTATGTAAACCCCAGTGCGCATGTTTTAATTAATGGGGCTTTATCCGAAAGCTTCGCCATAACGCGTGGTACAAGACAGGGCTGCCCTTGTTCGCCCCTTCTCTTTGCTATTTATATTGATGTGTTTATTAACAATTTGGAAAATAACAACTCAATTTCCTCAATTCAAGTCCATAATGTAAAAACTAAATGTTTAGCATATGCTGACGATATAGCTATTACTACAGGTGACCCTATTAACGCCATTATGTGGATAGAACGAGAAGCCCATGCCTTTGGTAAAGTTTCAGGTTATAAATTAAACAGTAGTAAAACCCAGATCATTATTAATAACAAAATCACAATGCAAGACCCAAGAATAATTAATAAAGCAATCTACTTAGGTGTGAGTATTGATGCTAATATCACAAACATAGTCGACGATAATATTAACCCTCTCATAAGTCGCTCTAAGAAGGAACTACAGCGCCTTCATAATCTACAGCTTACTATTGGGGGGAGAGTTAATGTCATTAAAATGCTATTCTTCCCGAAGTTTCTCTATTATTTTCGTTCAATTAACCTTGAATTCTCCGAAGCAGTGTTTAAAAATATAGATAATTTGTTTTCACGATTTATATGGGGATATCACAGTCCGCGAAGAGCACTCAGGTGGCTTACTTTACCTAGAGATCGAGGGGGATTGACACTTCCAAACTTTAAATTGTATTATTGGGCAACAGGGAGACATAGACGTCCATAACATTCCCACCCCGCAAGAACTGTTTCTGGGTGACGGTTGTGCAGGTTGCTTGTGGCGGCACCTAAACGACGATTACTTTAAAAAGGTGAAATTCAAGACTATCTCTAGCACCATTAAAGTATGGCGGAATGTAAAAAAATTAGCGGGGTTAGGCCGGTATTCTTTTTATACACCTATAACGCAGAATTTAGATCTACCGGAAATATTCCAAGACTTAGTTTTGAATAGATGGGCCGTATTGGGGATAAAACAACTCGGGTGCTTTTTCTCGGTGAATGGTATAAAGTCGTTCGAGGAATTAAAAACCAAATTTAAATGATCTAACAGAGATTTCTTTAAATATCTCCAAGTGCGGGATTTTATTTTAAAGAAAGGGGGCGGACGCATTAAATTTCAACCATGGCAAATTATGGATAAATTGCTATCTATAAAAACCCCTAAAATTGGTGAGATCTATGAAGGGCTTAATCTACTGATGCCGGACGATTTGGAGAAACATACGGCGGCATGGCAGAGTAGACTTGGCATCTCTCCTCGAACCTCTCTGGAGGCCTTAGAGATGTCAATATCAACTCTAATGTCCATGAATCTCCAAGCACAATTTTATAAAACATTTTTTTCACTTTATTATACCCCAGGCAAATTAGCAAAATGGGGGGACGGGTCTAGGACACATTGTCCGAGGTGCTCCCTTGCATCAGCAGACTCAATTCACATGTTTGCTACTTGTCCTTTACTAGTGAATATCATATCGACAATCTCTGATTTTCTTTCCCTCCTCGCACATTGCCGTATTAATATTTCAACTGAAGAAATTCTATTAGGTACATCAAACACACATCGACCCCACTCAATGCACAGGCTTATCTTCATTGCTATGGCTGTTTACAGATTGTGCATTGCGTCAGCCTGGATAGATCCTTTAGCACCATCGTTTGTAGAATGGAGAACCAGGCTGTTAGCAACTTGCAACATAGAAATAGCGATTTATAGAAACAAAGGGAGGATAAAGCGGAATAAGGGTTTGTTGATTTGGGCTCCTTTGCTAGATTGGATGCATGAGGAGTGAAATGCTTCAACCGTGCTGGTTTTATATCTAATGTCTCCCTCTCTTCATGTTTATACCTTGTTTATACCTTGTTTTCAGTTTGTCAGCATAAATGTTCATTGTACAAATTTATTTACTTTTCTCCATGTCTGCTAAAAATGAACATTAAGCTAGATTGTGCTACCTGTTCTGTTGGGGTGGGGGGTGGGGTGTAACGACGATGGTATATAAAATTTAAATGCAAATAAAAAATTTAAAAAAAAAAAGAATATACTAACCTTAAATTAGACAAGGTACATTTTCCACATCCTACCCTTAATAATACATCAAAATACTGAACATTTATGTAAAAACATTTCCTACTTTTACTATACCATTCTAAATTAATTACATAGACTAGTAAAACTACTTTCTAATATGATCGACCTGTAATGACCTGCTTTTCTGTATATTTTGGTGCTTCTGTCAGTCACCAGGCCAATACTTACCACATCTTTTCTCAGGATCCAGAAAGACACCACATTCAATACAACACCATGATGCAACGAAAAACAGATGACTAAAAGATACACCACCCAAGATAAAACAAAGCATCAGGTAACCACCCAAGGAGCTAATCCCACAGTACATTATCAAGGGTCTATTGAACTGCAGATGACAATCATGCAAAGCAGAATAGATATATTTAGAATGATCAGAAAGACCAAAGCAACATTTCAATAGCAGGAAATCACTAACAACCCCATGCTGCAAAATAGCTTGTCTAGCACCACGCATATCAAGCAGGAAATCAGATAAAGCTATCAAGGTGTGGTTAACAGACTTAAACATAAGACAAGCCAGTCTACTAATAGCCCTAACATTACAATTGTCAGTCCAGGAAACCTTACAACTGAAGCAGCTAAACTAATAGATTCAGACTTTGAAAACAGAATGATATTAGACCACATCAAAGCCAATAGGCTAAAGTCATAATTTGCCTGACTCAAATAACACTATGCACTTAATCTCTCAGTATCCACTATGGAGCACATGTGTACACCATCACCAACAACACTGCACCTCAACATCCCATACCTTCTATTCTTTGGCAAGATTATTCTACTGAAAGACAGCAAGAGTATAGAACAGAAGAGAAATAGGCATATGCAAGACCATCCTCCATTAAGGCTAAGGTAACATAGCACACTAAAGTCAGTACACAATGGTGGTTATTGAGGGTCATCACAGGACATCAGACCACTAAAGTGGCTCATTCACTACACTACCCGACAACATAACATTCCAGATAGGATGGGCCCATTTCCCCTTTCACTTCGTCTCAACACATTACTTTGCTGCACCTGGAGGTTGTTATTTTCTTCTTCTCTACACTTGTCGGATTCCTTCAATTTCCACACTACCATCTCTTCCCATCATGTAACCTCCACACCCCTCCTCACGTTCCTCAAAAACCCAGACAGAATTAATTCTCTAATTTTTGCCCACCGCCATACTACATCGTTTCCATGTCTTTCCATACTCTAATTGGACAGCACTTCCCAATACTTTACTAATCTTCAATGGTTCTGTCCAACAAGGTTTCCCCTTTCAGCAAACCCTGGTCTTTTGATATGGACATACTGACCTCCCACTACCTTAGCGACATCATTACCTGGTATTCCCTTGTGCACTATTGATGCTGTTCGACTCTTTTCCTCATTTCACTATCCCCTGCATTACCAAATTTCTTACAGTCTTCTCCATGAACCACCAAGGTACTAAACTGGTGGTAAGTTTCTTTCCTCCCAAAAGGGAGTTTTCCTGGAACCAAACATGGTGTTATCATTCACAACAGAAGCATACTCTGCAATGATTTTTCCACAGAATACCAGATTTCAATGACAGTTGAATTGCATCTTTAATGACCCTGTTGAATCTTTCAACTTGACCCTTCACAACGCGATGATACAATGCTACCCTGGAGTGTTTAATACCATGGTTACTCAAAAACAATTTAATCTTCTCAGATGTTAGTTGCACCCCTTTGTCCAATACCAACACTTCAGGCGCTCTTTCCCACACAGACACATCCTCCAAAAATTCTATTACAAGATCGTAGTAATCTTCGCAACTATCCCAACTGCTGGCCGTTTACTAAAATATGATGAAAGGTACCTTGCATGGTTTATCTCTCTTGTAACTGTGTGCACATATGGTACAATTCCTTACCCATCGATACACCACTGCATCAATCCCCGGCTACCAAAAGCTCTCCTTAATTTTCCTTGTTATACTAGACAAACCACCATGTCCTACATGACCTTTCTTTAGCAACATTTCACGTACACCTGTAGGAGGAACAATTTCCTCACCTCTTAATACCACATCATTGCATAAAAAAACAACTCTTCATTTAGTTTCCAAAATGTGGAACTGCCCCCTTTCATGACTTGTTATCTCGGCCACCCATCGGTAATACATGTCGTAACCAATTGTCATTCAGCATTCTTCTTCATTCCCTGTCCCGAAACTTCCTCTGATAGCAGTACCTCATGGTTCATAATTCCACCCATACCACACACAACACATCTTCATATGTGAATGCTACATCTGATCCCACTTGCTTCCTCTCCTGTTCCCTGGTCTCACATTCTATAGGAATTCATGACAATCCATCGACTATCACATTGTTACTGCCTGGAACAAATTTGATTTCAAAATTGGACAATTGCTGCTAAGAAGACAACCTTGCTACCGTGGCAGATAAATTCCTTCCACCCCCCTGGCCTAAGTATGTTCACTAAGGGTTTATGGGCGTACATATTTTAAACTTACTTCCCCAAATGTATAATCCAAACCGATACACAGCCCAAGATGCTACTAATAGTTCTTTTCCAAATAGAGAATAGTTCCACTCCACCTGATTTAGCATATGAGGAGCATATGCCACAATCAACTTGTCCTTCCCCTTCTTCAGAGACAGAGCACTCTAATGCTGATGATCTGTCCAGATGTTTCCACTTTAGTGAAGAGAGCTCCCAAGAGGGTGGGTAGTTCTCCCCAGTTTCAGGGGACATGTGTTAGAATTACCAACTATGGAATGGTTTCCCTGACTTTTTGCTTCCACCTCCTGTATGTTTGATGTTGTGCTGGATTTCACTTTTGCTGGCTTAAATGATTTGGGCACTTTGCCACTGCTGATCAGTGTCAGAGTGCAAGGGCTCCCCGTGTAAATTGTTATTGCAATTGGTTCTCTCTGATTGGCTTATTTGATTTACTTGTAAGTCACTAATAAAGTGCAATGAGTGTGCCAGGGCCTGTGAGTCATATGCTACTAGTGGGCATGCAGCACTGATTGTGGCGCCCACATGAGTAGCCCTGAAAAGGTATCTCGGACCTGCCAGTGCAGTGTCTGCGTACAGTTTTAAACTGCCATGTTGACCTGGCAAGGCTCTAACCTTCCCTTTTCTTACATGTAAGGCACCCCAATGGTAGGCCTAATGTGCTCCCATGGGAAGGGAGCAGAGTATGTGAAAGGTAGGACATGTACTGGTGCTTGTGTGACATGTCCTGATAGTGAAATACAGTGTATTTCATTTTTTTACCATTGAAATGCTATCTGCCCCATAGGATATCATGGGAGATACTTTGTAACATCTTACAAGTGTAACTTCCCATTGGGACAAGATAAAGAAATGAAGTTTAGCTTCTTCTAACTCAGAATTTAGTAACACATCTTTTAGTGTAAATAGTGTGTAAATAGTGTGTTGTAAAATGCCACTTTCAGAAAGTACTAGAATCCTAAAAAAGGTTCAAGTTTGAAAATTACATACACAAACATACATCCAAAAATGTATGTATCCTATTCAAAGAGAAAGAATCATGAATATAAAGAGAGACAAACAGATATAAAATACACATGTAAAATACCCATGCATAAACAAATTCAATTCGCAGAAAATGTATGAACAAGTGATAAATAATTAGATCCAAAGACATACAAAAACATTGGCGCTCAACACGGTACACAAACAGAATAAACAATACAAAGTTTATTGAAAAAGTGGCTGAGGAAATAATTATACACAATAGGGAGTTATGGACAACACAAAAAAAAACACAAGGCAAAAAATGTGTCCTCTTCAGTTTGGGCGCATATATGCATCAACGGCTTTTTGACCATAATATAATTAAATGATCATCATCAGGACGGGAAACAACCTTTACAACACAGTCATTACATCGCACTACCTCTACATAGCAGTCATTACATCGCAATATCCTTTACATAGCATGTAATTACAATGCAGCCATTACATTGCATGTCACTGCAATGCATGACATTACAATGCATGTCACTACAACGCAGGCATTACATCACAAGTCATTACAATGCATACCATTACAACGCATAGTACGCTTACATTATCCAACACTTGCCCTACTGTTGCACTCACTGGAGTTAGAATAGTAATTTTTACCCCGACACTATCCAACACTTACCCTACTGTTGCACTCTCTGGAGTTAGAATAGTAATTATTACCCCTATACTATCCAACATGTACCTTAAATGCAATGTAATGGTATGCATTGTAATGGTATGCGTTGTAAAGGTATAATGCGATGTAATGGAATGCCTTGTAATGGTAGTTTCTGAAAATGCAATGTAATGGCATGCAATCTAAAAGATTGTGTTGTAAGGGATGTTGCGGTGTAAAAACTGTGTTGTAAATGCCTGCATTGTAAATGTATGTGTTGTAACATCATACATTCCACCAGGACAGGACAAAGATTATAATAGCATTCAAAATAATTCAAAAAAACATCTAATCTCATAGTGGCTCTAACCAACAGTATAACAAACGTATGGAATCCACAGTATGGAATCCAATGATCCAGGATAGAATGTGATGTAGCCAAATGCACCAGTGAGGACAGAACTGGTTTGGACTGGACTCAGAGACCCTTGCACAAAGAAGAACAAAGACTCAATGATGTATAAGTATTGGACCTTAAACCCTGGAACGTTAGATCAATTCTGGACTCAAGAGAACTTTTGCCAAGAAGAAGAGCTGGAGAGCTGTAAGGAGGAGTACTGCCCCTTTGCTGTGTGCTGTGTGGGGCTGGCCTTCAGTTGCTGCTTCTGCAAAGGAAAGGAAAAATACCAGGCTTTGCTAATCAACCTACTTGAAGAATCTCCAAGGGCTTGTGTGTGCTGGCCTCCTGTTCTGAAGTCTCAAGGACACAAAGACTTCAGCCCCAGCTCCCCTGAACTCTACTACTGAGAGTTCTGACCTGCCAGGAGGTCTCTTTTCCACTTTTGGGCCTCTGAGGGTTCTTCCTGCTGGTAGGAATTGGAAGCAACTTGAAAGAAGCAAGAAAACCTGTCTCTAACACCGTCAGCGATGCCGCTGTGATGCCTCGACCTGCTCAGAGGCCAGAGGCACTGCTCATGAAGTGCACGAAGCACCGCCTGCCTGAACCGCAGCTCCGACGCCCTTCAACCCCTGCAGTTATCGGCATTTCCCAAAGCCAACGCTCGCACTGACTCCGTTATCACCAGCACCTGTATCCTGTTATCCTGGCACCGATAACCACCGAAGGTGACTCCACAACCTTGCCGACTTTGCATCGCCTCACCAGAACCGATGCCTCACTGCTGACGCAACCGACTTCCCCTGTCCTGGATCCGACACGTCTCCTCCTCGCGGACACGATGCCTCTACTCCCCTTTTGCAACCAGCGAGCAGTGCATTGTCATAGACTTTGCTTCCTGTCTGTTTGGTGGTCCATGTGATTCCATGCCCGATGCCGCGCACCTCGCCATTGGTGCTGTACTTTGGATTCAGTCCTGTCATGACGTTGTATTAGCTCCTGGTGGAGCTATTTGTTTTCTACAAGCTTTATGTGGGAAATAAGTGTTTTGAAGTGCTATTTTACTACATGTATGCTGGATTTTTTGTGTTTTGATCTTGTTGAGTTTAGATAAAGATACATTATTTTCCTAAAATGATGTGGTGTCCATTTGTGGTGTTATCACTGTGTGTTTTGAGTACAAATACTTTACACATTACCTTTGGGATGAGCCTGCCAGCTTATGCCAAGGTACAAAGGGGGTGAGCAGGGGTTATCTAAAGTGTGTATCCCCCTACCCTGACTAGAAGCAAGGGTCCCTACTTGGACAATGGTGCGCACCTTTCCCAATTGGAGACCCCCATTTCTCACACTATCTGACTATGCCCAGAAAGAGAATTTGGCCATTAACCAAGGATTGGAGGACAGATAAAGGAATTTTTCTCTTCCTGGTAAAAGATAACATCAGACAGATGGTTTCTGAATGTGGCTAAGAGGTGTTACCAGATAGAGTTTATATCCCTCCCAGAGGGCTTGAGGTCCATTCTTATGTCATTACCCAGAAACCCTCTCAAGTAGAAGGCTTTGCTTGAGGGAGTCACAGCACTGGTTTGCAAGGAAGCAATTAAACCAGTCCCACTCTCAAAGAGAGGTTTCGACATTTGCTCCATTTAGTTTTTGGTCAAGTAAACCACAGGAGGTGTTCGCTTGGTGATAGATCTGAAACACTTGAATGCCTTCATTTGAGAGATCAAATTCAGGATGGACATCTTGCAGAGGATTATCCCTTCGATCTCATCCAGTCATTCCATGAGTAAATTAGATCTGATGAGTTCTTGCCTGCATGTTCCAAAAGGCAAGGATCAGTGGAGATTTCTGAGGTTTGCTGTGGGAAAACAATACTGGCAGTTTATGGTCTTTCCTTTGCCTGAAGTCTGCTCTGAGGGTTTTCACAAAAATGATGGCACCAGTGGTTGCTCATCTGCATCTTCAAGGCATCCCTATTGCCCCCTATCTATAAGATTGGTTGTTGTATGCTGCCGCCGAACAAACCACTCTTCGATTCCTAGAGCAGACAAAGTTTGAGTTGGGATTTATGAGTTTGAGTTGGGATTTATAGAGCGCGTAGCTACCCTAGGGCGTCCCAGCGCTGACATGACCGAAGTTCCAGAGGAGAAGTAGAAGAGGAGAAGTTTGAGAGGTTTAAGGGAAGAGCCATGTTTTTAATTGCCTTTGAAAGGCCAGGAGGTTATGTTCTCTCCGCATAGCAAGTGGGAGGGCGTTCCACAGTTTTGGGGCGTTGTAAGATCGGATCGGGCCTTTTTTATTCTTGGAACGCTAGCGAGGGACATAGAGTCAGATCTTAGTTGTTTGTTGGAATGGTGGGGTTTGATCAGGGGTCTCAGAATCGGGGGGCCTCTGACGTGCATTATTTTATGCGAAATGCATAGGGTCTTAAAGGTAATCCTTTCTTTGACAGGGAGCCAATGTAGGCTTCTGAGTGCAGGTTTGGCTGAGCATCTCGATTTGGTTCCAGTTAGGATTCTGGCAGCAGCGTTCTGAGCGCACTGCAGCCTGTAAATAACTGATGCTGGTGCCCCCAGGTACAGGACGTTGCCGAAGTCCAGTCTGGAGTTCACCAGCCCCTGCATCAGTAGTTTCCTCGATTGGAAGGGGATCAGGTGGAGGATTTTTCGCGCCATTCGGATGAGGCCAAAGCAGGTGCCTGAGGTTTTTCTGGCCTGAGTCTTGAAGTTGAGGTCTTGATCCAGCCAGATGCCAAGACTTTTGACTTCCGGTTTGGGGGTAGGGGGTGTTCCCATGCATGGTGGCCACGAGAGGGATGGAGGGAGCTTGTGTGGGTTTCCCAGGAGAAGTATCTCAGATTTATCTCCGTTCAATTTTAATCGAGATTCACACATCCATTGGAAAACGCTATCTAGGCATGTGGCCAGGTTGTCTAGGCTATTGCTCAGCTGGTTAATAGAAACCACCAGCTGGGTGTCATCGGCATACATGACTGTTTTTATACCGAATGGAGCGATAATGTCCTCTAAAGGGGACATGTAAACGTTAAAAAGTGTGGGGCGCAGGGAGGAGCCCTGGGGAACCCCACACTGAAGTGGCCGGGCTTTGGACGTGGTGGTGCCATCTGACACTTGGAAGGTTCTTTCTTCTAGAAAGGGTTTGATCCAGGACAGGGCGGAGTCAGCGACTCCTATCAAACTTAACCGGTGGATGAGGATGACATGGTCCACCGTGTCGAAGGCGGGACTCAGGTCGAGGAGGATCACTGCCACTGATCCTCCTGCGCCCATGATGGTTCTTGCCTCTTCGACCACGGCTAGCAGAGCGGTGTCAGTTTCCTGTCCCGGTCTAAACCCTGTCTGAGATTGGCGCAGGAGGTTATTGGCTTCAAGGAAATTAGAGAGTTGGTGGTTGGCAATTCGTTCGGCAACTTTGCTGATGCCGGGGAGAAGCGATATGGGTCTGAAGTTGGTTGGGTCCGTTGGATCGAGGTGGGGTTTCTTTAAAAGAGCCTTGACCGTAGCTTTCTTCCAGTTAGCCGAAACAGAGCCCAGACTAAAGGAGGCGTTGATGAGGTGGGTAAGAGGAGGGGCCACCGTGGAGGCGACCAATTTTAATTTGCTCATGGGAGCTGGGTCTGAAGGGGCACCACTTTTTACAGTTTGTAAAGTGGACAAAAAAGTCTCTGTGGTGATCAGGGGAAAGGTTCTAAGGCATGGCGCCTCTGGACCAGGGGGTGGGGTGGCGGGGATTTGAGAAGAAGTGTGGCCAGGGAGTAAGGTAAGGATTTTGTCAATTTTTGATGAAAAGAAGTCGGCCAGCTGGTTGCATCCGGTGCCCGATGGGTCAGGTCTGGGTAAGGGGTCTGGAATTTTTGTGAGTAGGCGTACGATGAGGTAAGTTTCTTTCGCAGAATTGGCTGCTGCTGATATCTTTTCCTCGAAGAAGGTTGCCTGTGTTTTTTTATAGAGTTTTTGTAGAGCTTGATGGCGTCCCTGTACTCGTTTTTGCTTTCCGTCATCCAGCTTTTTCTCCAGAGGCGCTCGAGTTTTTTGCATCTCTTTTTGAGATTTCGTAATTCCTGGGTGAACCACGGGGATTTGGCAGTTTTCTTAGTGCTGGGGAGGGATTTGACTGGCAGGGTGATGTCTAGAGAATGGTTTATCCACTCGTGTAGTTGGATATCTGCTCTAGAGGGATCTGGGTCCAGTACTGGTATGGTGGAAGAGAGTACTTGTGCCCAGGAGTTTATGTCCAAATTTTTCCACGGGCGGGATGGTGGTTGAGGGGGGGGGTCTCTCAGGAGCTTCAACCGAGAGTTTTAGATTAAAAGGGACTAAGAAGTGGTCTGACCATGGGAGCGGGATGGGGGAATTTACTGCCAATCTCGTGAGATTGGTAAATATGGGGTCCAGCAGATGACCTTTGATATGGGTGGGTAAGTTGCTTTGTAGCTGTAGACTTATAGAGACTAAGTCTGCTTTAAGATCAGCAGCTGTCTTGTTAGAGAGGTCATCGAAGTGGAGATTCAAGTCTCCCAAGACCGTGAAGTTTGGGGATAAGCATGCGAGGGAGGAGAGAGTGTCTATTATGGAGTCACAGAAAAGTCGTTGCGGACCTGGTGGGCGATACACTAGTATCCCTGAGAGGGTAGTAGAAGGGGGCCGATGGATGGAGAAATGTACATTTTCGCAGTCCAAGATGGGCTCAACAGCCAGGCCTGTTATTGAAGTTTTCCAAATGCTAGCTTCTTCCTTTGAGGGATATAGTTTTCATTGGTGCACTATTTCGGATGGATGTGAGTAGGGTATTCTAGCAGGAGAACAGGAGAGTCTGGTTACAGAAACTGATAAGACCTTTGTTCAATAAACAGGCAGTTCCTGTCTGGCTTTGCATGAAGACTCAAGGCATCATGGTGACTTGTGTTTTTACGGTTCAGTGGGCCCGTCGGCATCTACAGCCAATGCTATCAAATCTTCAACACAAAAAATCTCCACTGTTCCCGTTCTTGAATTCCTTAATTCCTTTGTCACTGGAACTAAATAAGGAATTAGAGTGGTGGATGAGCTCTTAGAATCTGGAGAAGAATAAGTAAAAGCATCCCCCACCTCTTCTAGTTCCCACAACAGAGGCAAGTCTGATGGGTTGCAGTGCGACCATCAGTCAGGATTCTTGTCAGTTCAAGTGTACCATGTTGGGAAGGAGAAGATCCTTAAATTAGCAGGAACTTTCAGCAATCCACAGAGCCCTGCTGCATTTCAAGAAATTGATCTTTCAGAAAGATGTATTGGTGCTAACAGACAATAGAGTTTATTTGACTTATGTCAATCACTAGGGGAGTGCTCACTCCAGATTTCTTAATCAGGTGGCAACAGCATTGAGATCTTGGGCAGAGATGAATCTTCAGAGCGTGTCGGCTGTCCACATCAGGGGATGGGCAACACGCAGGCAGGTTTGTTGAGTAGGAGCTTTCCAGCATCCAAGAGACTTCCCCTATCTCGGTCCACCTTTAGGAGGATCTGCAGGAGATATGGGAATCCATTCCTCAATCCGTTTGAATCCAAACACAATGTCCTGGTCCAAAGATACTGTTCTCAGTCTCAGAAGAAGGGTACTTGGAGAACAAATGCTCTTCTGGTAGAGTGGCCAAGGAAGCTATCTTGGCCTTTTCTCTGTTTCCTTTGATTCCAGAGGTCCTGGACAGAATTCAGTGAGAGAAAGCCAAAGTAATTCTGGTAGTTCCCTTTTGGACTCTACAATCTTGGTTCCAGATACTTAAATCCAGGTCCAGGGTCCTCCTTGGATTCTTCCTCTATTTCCTTCACCTCTCTTCTTCTCCCTCTAAACCTAAATCTGTCGGTATGGAAGTTGAAATGTTGAGTCTGGTGAGGAGGGTTTTTTAGACACTTTGTTTACTATGCTTCAAAATTCTAGAGGACCTTCTACCATCAGAGCTTACTCTAACCAGTGGGCTTCTTTTGATAACTAGTGTTCTAAGCACAATCTGTCAGCACCCTCTTGCCCTATTGCCCCAGTGTTACATTCTTGGTGGAGGGTTTTCAGCTTAACATTGCTATTTCTATTTTGAAGGTGCAATGGTTTGCAATTACGGCTTTTAGGCAATTTTCTAAAACCCAGCATGAGATCGAGGCTCTGGCCTTTTGGTTATTCAGAAGCTTTTACATTTCTAGATCTCTCCTTTCTACTCGTGCTCTACCTTAGGATCTTACTATGTTTCTTAAGGTGTTACAGTGTCCTCCATTTGAGCCTTTCAGAATAGGTATAATTGAAATTTCTTCATTTCAAACTGTGCTTTCTGGGGGCCATCATGTCTGCCCATGTAATTGGTGAGCTATCAGCCTTGCTTTATCTCCTTTTCTCATATTTTCTGACGACTGGGTTATTTGAGACTTGACTATTCTTTCATTAATAAAGTTAATTTGTATTTCCACACTCCACAAGAGCTGATTCTTCCTACGTTTTTTCTGTTACCCACATCTGAAGAGAAAATTGCATTGAATGTTCTCGGTGGTAAAAGAGTGATTTCTATTTATCTTAACAGAACACATGCATTTGGACACTGATCATCTCAAGTGGATCAATTGATCCTAGCTCAGTACTAGGCAGATCTACAAAAAGTGTGGCAGCTTCTTGGGCAGCACTTGAGGGAGTCTTAATCCAGGAGATATGCAGAGCTGCCACTTGGGCATTCAACAATACTTTTGTGAGACATTATAGATTGAATATTGTGGCAGGTAATCAATGCATTTCGAGTGTGTATTCTAATGGTTGATATGTCCTTTTTACTTTAATGAAATGTACAGAGATTCACTTTTAATTATTATTATTTTTTTATAGGAACTCAGTTTTATTGTGTAATTGATTTTCTATTTTGTAATAATATGGATAATGTTGCTTTTATGGATTTCTATCATGAAATACCGAATCAAGAAAATTATAATAATGTCCTTTTTACTCCAATCAAAGTATATTTTCTTTGGATTGCCTCAGATGTAATGACTAGACGAGGACAAGGGGTGTACAGGAAATGACTCTATTACTTATCGTAATCATCATTACTTTTAGTACTACCCGTCCCCGTCACAGTCATTACAAAACCCATCCACCATCCATCCTTAGCTTTGGCTCAGCATGGTTATTACAGAAGGATTCTGGGAATGCTTCCCTAATTATAGCACCCAGAGGGGTGGGTGGGTTTACATCCCGGAATTCTCCTGTGCCTTTTTCCTGTCTGAGAGGTGGGGTCACCTGGAATGTAATGAATGAGATGAGGACGAGTAGGACTAAGCGTAATGAAGGTTGCCAGGCATTCTTTTAAGCATCAATTAACTCATTTTCAAAACAAGTTTTAAAAAATCTAAAATCTAGCATCGTTTAATCTCCAGCCTTTTTACTCACTTGTTTCCTTATCTGATTGACAAAGTTTAACAATACATTAATTTCCATGGCAAATAGCAAAAATACTGTTTCACGTTAAATGCAGCTTGGTTTGTTTTGCATATTGAAGAATATAGTAATTATCTTGTAAGGTTTCTGTCAGACCATCATCACCTGCTGACATAATTTTAACACCGACGCCTTCTTTCAGTTGCTTCTTCTCAAACGACAGAAAGGCTGCGTGGGGCGTTCTGCGTACTTAAATATATGAAAAGATAACCTTCTCGAAACCCATTTTTGTCAAGACTTTCAAACGCCTCGAGGTATTTAAATCACATATTTTAAATCATCCTATTCAGACATTTGGAACTAACGGCATTGGATTTGTTTATGCTCTTTTGCAGGTCTGTTTCCTTAGAGACGAAATACATGTTTTTACATAACAGTATAACCCATTGGATGACTGACAGAAAAGTTCACCTTTATGGACGCAAGTGCTGGCAACGACAACAAACACAAACAGATCTACACGCGTCTACCACGGATTACCTAAACTGTTTTCCAGTATGTCATCAGACATGAAGCAACGTTGTAAACAGGCAGGCTTGGTTGGCTTTCACCAAAGGGTAAGGCGGGGCTGCAGTCAACATAAATACCTTAGGAACAGCATAAATGAACTGCAATATATAAAAACCTTAACAGAGACATCCGAAAAATGCAAAACAACGTTGTAGTGCGCAGCAGAGTAGGAAAGGGCTTCAGAGAGGCAACACCTGTGACTGCGTTAATTTTATTTATTTATTTAAAAATTCTTCTAAAGCGCAATAATCAATCCCGTAAGGGTATCTCCGCGCTGTGCCAGCAGTAGGAAATTCAGTCAGTGAATAAGGAACATTAAATTAGATGGACAGAAATGCCTCTTGATAAAGGGTAGTTTTTAGTATTTTCCTAAAGGATAGGTAATTAGTAGTTGTTCTGACTTCAAGGGGCAGTTTGTTCCATAGGGCAGGTCCGACTGAGGAGAAGGCCCGGTCTCCTTGTCTGGACTTCTTTGTGGACGGGGATTTTAGCAAGGCTTGACTACTTGAGCGAAGGGACCTACTGGGCTGGTATGGCACCAGAGATTGAGACAGGTATTTAGGACCTATACCATAAATGCATCTATGGACCGTGCAGCAGATCTTAAAATCGATGCGCTGTCCTATTGGGAGCCAGTGCAGCTCCTTTAGCAGGGGTTTGGAGGGGGTCCTAGCTGGTGCCCCCATAACCAGTCTTGCTGCCGTGTTCTGGACCACCTGCAAACGACCTACTGCGTCAGCATTTGCTAACGTCAGCAGGCCGTTGCAGTAGTCCAGACGGCTTGTCACTAATGCCTGCACAAGTGTCTTCCTGTAAGAAGCAGGAAGATACGGAAAGACACGTCTAAGCAGGCCAATAGTGTAAAAGCACAATCCTGCGACGTAATTGGTGTGCTCCTTCAAGGTCAGCTTTTGGTCCAATTTCACCCCAAGATTCTTCACATGATGTTTAGGTGAAGGTACTGGGCCAAGATCTATTGGCCACCAGTCAGGGGACCAAAGAATGCTTGCTTTGCCAAAAAGCATGACCTCAGTTTTTGTGACATTGCATTGGAGGCAGTTCTTCGCCATCCAATGTGACACCGCCCTCATACCCTCAGCAAAGTTCTCTTTGACTTTAGAGTCAAGGGAGCTGAAAGGGTAGAGGAGCTGGGTGTCATCAGCATAGGAGATCGGTGTGAACCCATACTTCCGCACAATCTCAGCAAGGGGGGCCACATATACATTGAACAATGTAGGGCTAAGGCAGGAGCCTTGTGGCACCCCCTTCGTGAGCCCCCTGGAGATGGAACGGAAGGGGCCCAGGCTGACAGATTGTGATCTCCCGGAAAGGAAACTCTCCAACCATGATAGTACTAGGCCTCCGATTCCTACTCCTTGCAACCGGCCGAGAAGGATTTTATGATCCACAGTATCGAAGGCTGCAGACAGGTCCAACAGCACTAGAACCATGGAGCCTCCTCTATCCTGTGACATTTTGATCTGATCCGTCACAGAAAGAAGGGCTGATTCAGTGCTGTGGTTGGGCCTGAACCCAGATTGTGATTGGTCCAGGCCCCCTGTCGCCTCGATAAAATCGGAAAGGATGGTATTTACGTGCTTCTCAGCCAATTTGCTGATGTAAGGGAGGAGAGAAATCGGGCGAAGGTTGGAGAGTTCAGACCAGGGCAAGGTGGAATTTTTGCGTATAGGGTTCACTACCGCTTTCTTCCAGGCTGATGGGAGCGTACCCTCAGCGTATGAAAGATTGAGCAATTTCTGGATGGAAGGTCCTACTATGTCAGTTAGCGGGGAAAAGAATTTAGCAGGTAGCAGGTCAGTAGGGGAACCAGTCTTTATTTGATTAATCAGTATGGTCAGGTCCTCAGTAGTTATTCCTGGGATAGCCTGAAGAGTTCTTTCGGAGGTCAACATAGAGGGTATTTCAGGGGCTTCATTTCCCAGAGAGTCTGAGACAGCGGTGATTTTTTTATATATCCCTTCTATTTTGTCTTCAAAATATTGGGATATATCGTCACACAGAACCTGAGTAAAGGTATTAGGGCTCTCGCACACCTCAGGGTTAGTAAAGGTCTGGATAATTTTAAAGAGTTCTCTTGTTGAATTACCTGCCTCTCCAATTTGGGTTGTAAGGCTTAATTTCCTGGCCTTTTTTATGTTTTTATAATAGGAGGACATTACTTCCAGATAACGAGTCTTATCTTCCTCCTTACCTGTTCGTCTCCAAAGTTTCTCTAATTTTCTGCATCTCTGCTTTTCAATTTTTAGGGCCTCAGTATACCAGGCTTCCCTTTTAGCCATGGTAGATTTTTTTACATTTTTCTGAGGGGCAAGAGTGTCAATAGCTGCCGTCAGAGTGGAATTGAACTTGGAGAGAGCAGTGTCGATGTTATCGGAGTTGGAAGGTATTGGCTGTTCCCATACTTGCAGGAGCTTAGCAGAGGTTACTTTATGCCAAGGTCTGCGTTTAGTGTACTGAGTGGGCAAGTGGTTCAAGGGATGGGTTGTGTGTGTAAAAGAGAAGTTTATCAGTTTGTGGTCAGACCAAAAGACGTACTTAGGGGGGTAACAATGAACATTTGGATGAGAGGTGAGAATCGAGTCCAAGATATGACCACCTGAGTGCGTGGGTTCATTATTTCTTGGGTGTAGACCTAAGAGTGCAAGGTCTGAGAGAAAAACTTTGGTGTCCGGATGATCACTAATATCCAAATGAAAGTTAAAATCTCCTAATAAGATAAAATCTCCGTTGGCTTTCATATGTGGAGCTAACAATTCAGTGAGGGCAAGAGAAAACCCAGCATTGGGTCCAGGTGGACGATAGACTAGAGCTCCTCTCCAGTGTACCTTGGGGCTGATTGTAAGATGAAAAATTAATACTTCCATGGTAGGTAGCATCACTTGATCTAGAACTCTAACATTTAGGGTGTCCCTGTATATGATGGCAATTCCACCTCCCACTTTCACCGGGCGGTCCAGTCGGATAAATCTATATCCTGTGGGTATCCCCAAAGTGATAGTGGGGGTGGTGTGAGGTTTCAACCATGTCTCAGTGAGGAAACAGATCTCGGGTTGGATGCTATGGATAGTGTCCCATAGATGTATATGGTGTTTAGGGAGAGATCTTAGATTCAGCAAAAAGCTTTCCAAGCCTCCCTGGGGGCCGATGCTGTCCAAAGGCCGACCAATGATGACATGGGAATCCATAGCTTGGAAACCGCATTTACAACATGAAAAGGGGCCCTCTGGGCAGCGTGGTGTTTTAGTGGTACAGATATGTTTCCCCTGAGGTTGCAGTGCTCTAAGAGCTTGTGAGGCATACCTGAGAGAGGGAGTTGGCCTAGCGCAGTCCATAGTGACAGGGCAGGGTTGGTGGCCCCTGGCCCCGTCCAGTCGCGGACGGGCGCAGACGGGCCACTCTTTGGCTAGTCTTCGGCGTTGTCTTCGGCTCCCCTGCGCGCGACCGCTGCGCGCTCGGAGGGGGCGAGGGCTAAATAGCCCCGTCAGCCCTGTCCGCTAGAGCGCTAACCGCTCCGCGAACCCGGAAGTGGTGTTCTCCTTCCCCGGTATACAATCACGGGGAGGCGAGGAAGCAAGCGAGTGCTCAGAAAGTGTTGTTAGCGTGTGAGTGCGAGTGTGTGCACTATTTTAATCTAGTGACACAGAAATAAGAAAAATTATTAAAATCAATTTTCAGTTTTCACCAAACACATTAAAATTCCACTCATGCGCAATACGCTAATGAGAAGCACTGCAATGTACTGGGCGTCCTATGCAAGCCAGCGGGTCCGGGAAACACTGCCACCGTCTCCCCTACCGCAGCGCGGGAAAGCAGGGCTCCGCCTAAATAGCCCCGTCAGCCCTGTCCGCTAGAGCGCTAACCGCTCCGCGAACCCGGAAGTGGTGTTCTCCTTCCCCGGTATACAATCACGGGGAGGCGAGGAAGCAAGCGAGTGCTCAGAAAGTGTTGTTAGCGTGTGAGTGCGAGTGTGTGCACCATTTTAATCTAGTGACACAGAAATAAGAAAAATTATTAAAATCAATTTTCAGTTTTCACCAAACACATTAAAATTCCACTCATGCGCAATACGCTAATGAGAAGCACTGCAATGTACTGGGCGTCCTATGCAAGCCAGCGGGTCCGGGAAACACTGCCACCGTCTCCCCTACCGCAGCGCGGGAAAGCAGGGCTCCGCCTAAATAGCCCCGTCAGCCCTGTCCGCTAGAGCGCTAACCGCTCCGCGAACCCGGAAGTGGTGTTCTCCTTCCCCGGTATACAATCACGGGGAGGCGAGGAAGCAAGCGAGTGCTCAGAAAGTGTTGTTAGCGTGTGAGTGCGAGTGTGTGCACCATTTTAATCTAGTGACACAGAAATAAGAAAAATTATTAAAATCAATTTTCAGTTTTCACCAAACACATTAAAATTCCACTCATGCGCAATACGCTAATGAGAAGCACTGCAATGTACTGGGCGTCCTATGCAAGCCAGCGGGTCCGGGAAACACTGCCACCGTCTCCCCTACCGCCATAGCTCACTGTGCTATTATCCTTGCAATGCGCTCACGTTCTTCGACCTAGGGTTAGTTTGTAAGCATGGAGACATTGGTGTCTCCTATAGACCTGAAGGGACGTTAGGCATAGTTTATTCCATACAGTGCTTCAAAATCAATAGCGTATTAGGCCGGGCACAAGTCCTAAAAAAAAAGAAGTAGGGGGACGAAGTAGGGGGACTAACCTGGTTAGGCAGTTTGCAAGTGACATAACGTCACGTGAAATCACGTCGCGTGAAATCACAGCGAATGACATTATGGCGCATTACATCACACGTTGGATCACAGGAATCGACATCACCGGAAGTGGCAACAAAAGCCACAACTTTACAGGAACTGGCATCACAAAAAGTGGCATCAGATCTTAAGCCCTCCCATATATGTTTAGCAGATCTATCATGTGTACGTTTGAGCGCATTGCAAGGATAATAGCACAGTGAGCTATGGAGGATGATCTGTGACTTCTTCACCTTGTAACACATCCTGTACATTCATTTACAAACGTATATAATTTACTGTATATGTAATATGCACGTCTGATGTACAGCGCTCTGACCCTGCATCGGGATAAGTAGGGCTATACAAGAAAAAACAGTGGCACTTAAATTATTTCAACGCCTCCTCAGGGCTAGTAAGCCCTATATAAAATGCAATTTATTTTATGCAAATACTGGGGAAGACCAACACATCTGACATGCTTACAGTGCATACATATCTCCTAAACAGGGACTGAACAAAGTGAAAAACTTCCTCGCTCAAGTATGTGTGAAGTGCTAACACGGCTTGAGCCTTTGTTTCCCCTATGCTTCATTTGCATCAGGTGTGAGGCTCCTGACTGCTCCCAGCCAAGAGACTCGAACAAAAGGAGGCCCAATTACTTCTCAAAGTTGGCCTTTATTTTGAGCCCATTAGGAGTCTAAAATAAGAAAACCCCGTCGCCGCCTGCATGCTGTTGCTTGTTGCAGATGGAAGGCAGATCACGTGCAGGTGCTGCTGAAAGTGTCCCAGTGTTTGGAAATTACACTGGGCCGAGTTCAGCACATTATTCATTGGGGTCCAAACTCTTGGCAAGGTGGATGGCGTTCACCCTGTGAAAATAGTGGGTGGACGCCGTCCACTCGTGTGTACCCCCGGCTCGTGCTCTAGGCACTTGAACTATTAGCAGGCGCCTAGATCTCTGTTGAGCCTCAATGGGCCAACAGCGTTTCCATGATTATGCGACATGTTTGAAAAAGCCCCGAATTTTTTAGATGACTTTATTTTTAAAATGATACTCCATTAACATAAAAATACCAATTTGAGGTATCCCTTGAATGAGAAAGCCATTCTCACCAGTCAAATATTCATTAAAATATTATGGTGCACTCAAGTATCTACTATTATTTGCAGAATTACGCTTAAGTTCGACGGGGGTGATTTCAAAGTGTAAATACAGCAGAGAAATTGTGATACTGTAGAATACGTTTCCTTTTTATCATCAATTATTCACACCAAGCAATTGTTTTCTAAGCAGTTATCCTGGTAACTGAACCTAACCTTTATGTTTTGTAATTGAACACCCTACCAGTTCAAATAACCTTATAGCTGCCACGTCACTTAGGGCCAGATGTAGGTAGGCTTTTACCGGTCGGTAACGGCTGAAAATACCGATTTTCGTCCGTTACCGACCGGTATTGAGCGATCGGTATGTAGGTGAAAGAAAATAGGCCGAATCGGTAAATTTACCGAATCGGTAAACTTACCGATCGGTAAAATACCGAATTGGAAAAATTACCGATCGGTAAACTTACCGATCGGTAAGTTTACCGATCGGTAAAATACCGAATCGGTAATTAAGAATAGTTAAAATTGAAGATTGAGATGTAGGGAGGCTCTGAAATACCGAATTTGCACCAAAATCGGTATTTAAGAGTCGGTATTTACCATGGATTCAAATCAGGTGGTAACCAGGTGCAGCCTATAAAAATGGACCCAAAATGCAATTCTGTTTGCACAATGGCGGCATTTTATGTCATTGCAGGACGGCTACGGCTACAGGAGGAAGGAGAGAGGGAATGACTGAGACAGGAGCAGGTTTACAGGCAGAGAGTGACACTGTTCATGCTCACAGAGGAAGAGATACTGCAAAGGTACAGGTTGGCTCCGGACACCATCTTGGAGCTCATCAGGGACCTAAAACCACTGTTGGAGCACCCCACCCCAAGGGCACATGCAATCCCAACACATGTACAGGTGCTGTGCAGCATCCACCTGCTGGCGTCAGGGAGCTACCAGAGCGTGGTTGCTGCGGTGGGAGGGGTGAGCCAGAGCAGCCTCTCAAGGTTTTTTCACAATTTCCTTGACGCCATGTTGCATAGGATGGAGCATTACATTTCTTTTCCATCCACCCATGCTGAACTGGTTCAAACCAAATCTGACTTCTACCAGATGGCAAGATTTCCCCATATCATCGGATGCATTGATGGCACGCACATCCCCATTTGTCCCCCTGCTGCCACAGAATACATTTACCGCAATAGGAAGTCAAGCCACACCATCAACGTGCAGGTGATTTGCAATGCAAAGAACTTTATCACAGACCTTGTTGCAAAATTCCTGGGAAGTACCCACGACTCATATATATTTCAAAACAGTGGCATCTATGCACGCCTGACTGCAGGGGAATATGGTGAAGGCTACCTCCTAGGTAAGAGACAGTGTGCAACACCTATTACACCTATTGCAATAAGCAGTACATGTATGCATGTGAGTAAATTATTCCCTTTTCATTTTAGGAGACAGTGCATATGCCCCTCGCTCATTCATACTCACCCCCTACCTCAACCCCTCAACACCCAGCCAAAGGAGATACAACCGGGCACACAAGAGCACACGCAATGTTGTTGAGAGAACATTTGGTATCTGGAAAAGCAGGTTTAGATGCTTGCACAAGAGCGGAGGTGCAAGGCAGTATACCCCCATCACCTGCTGTAAGATCATTGCTGCCTGTGCTATGTTGCACAATCTGGCTGTTAAGAAGGGGACTGAGGTGGAGTTATCTGACTATGAGGATCATGACGACAACATTGCTGTGCCTGAAAGACAACCTGCTGGAGTGTCAACACCAAGTGATGGCAGATACAGACGTGATGACATAACACGCAATTATTTCTGAGTAAGTGAAGACACTGAGCTATAGTGAAAGCACAAGCTTCTGTTTAATTAGATTTTTTAAAGATATGTTAAAGAACAAAAGTGCAACAGTAATCATTTGACAGCAATGCTCACAGTGAGCAAACACACTCAGACAGGTGTTGAATCCACCCACCGTAGTTGTACATTGTCACTAGGCAGGTTGAAATGGCACAAATGTGCAAATAAAACTTTATTAACTAAGAATCAAATGTCCAATGGCAGTAGGCCATAGTTACAACTGTTCATTTTCGGCCACACTTTGCACTGGCAGGTGTCTGTGGCTCAGCCTGTTCACTGGGCGTTTGGCCTGTAGCCTCACCCTGTCGCCTGCTGCTCCTCCTTGGCTCTACGCCATGGGGGCTAGCTGTGCTGCTCCTACTGGTGCCAGCTTCAGTGTCCGGCAAGTCAATAGCAGAACTTTGTGCACTTTGTGCATTGAGTAGGGCCTCCAGCGCACCGGTCATTCCAGCTATGCCCCTTGTCAACTGGTTGCTATTATGAGTCAGGACTTCCTGACTATTGATGCTACGCCTGCATAGCAGGGATGTGGCTGTTGCCAGGCGGTGTATGGATTTCTCTGTTCTCTCTGTGCGCTGCTTGTCCCTGCGCCTTGCAGTAATTTCAGAGTCAAGTTTAGTGCACAGTTGCTGTATGCCTGTTGCCATGCTCTTGTTCACTTCCACCAGCTCTTTTATGCCCTTGCCAATTTCATGCATGTTGATGTTCAGGTTTCGCATTTGTCTTTGACAGGCCATGATGCCCTTGCCCTGCATCCTCTGAATCCTGACCATGGATCCCTCCAGGCCTTGGAAGACACTGGACCCCTCCCCACGTGCACCTACACCCCTTCCTTGTACTGTGCGCCTTCTAGTGGTACTTGGTACAGGCTCTGTGCTGGGCTGCAATGTGGCAGTGATGTCAGCTTGAGACAAGTTCTGTGAGTCTTCACCCACCATTTCATCAGCACCTGTCTCCATTTCCAGCAGTGGGGAAACGACATGCCTCCTGCTAGGGTGTGCAACAGGTGTTACTACTACAAGGGATGCAGGCATTTCTGGTGATGAGACCAATAGTGGTGATTGTGAAGGAATTGGGGAGCCCTGCATTTCTTCACTGATGTCAGTTTCTTGGGAGGGTGGCTGCCCACTCGGAACACCTGTGTCCTGGGATGCACTGGGCCCTGGCTCCTGACTGTCATCCCTCTGGGGTGCCGTGCCTTCTGCTTCCTCGGACTGCCTTCTGGATGTGTGACCTGTGGACATATGAGCACATATCAGCTAGGTGCAAATGTGTCACAGCCACTACAATTAAACATATGACATTGCAATTTGTACATGCTGCCTGCCCTTCATTTTGTCTGCATTCATTTAAATAACTTGTTGGTTACAGTGCTGTGTGACATGGTCTTTCAATAACTGACTACGTGTACCATGATGCATTGCTACAGTTTTGCACAGACACCATGGGACTGGGGTAACTTAGCTGCAAGGGGTGAGGGATGGATGGGTGTGGGAGGGGGATTGCTGTGCATGCATCTTACCTTTTTTTTTTGCAGATTGCGCCGAGCTGTCCACTTCTCCCAGTCCATGGACACTTTCAGCCTCCAGGGTTGTGGCTACCAGCTCCTCCAGGTCGGTGAGGGGGGTGCAGTGTTCTTTCCTCCACCTGTTTTCTGTGACTGTTTGTGGCGGTCAGCCAATTTTTTCTTTGTGAGGCTCCTTAGGTCATAGGACCTCTTCTTTAATTCTTCAGTGACTCTGGTGGTCACTCCCACTGCATTAACTTTATCTAAGATTTCCAGCCATATTTTCCTTTTTGTTGATTCTGGCACAGTGAGGGACTGCTTTCCAAAAAGTCTGTGGTGTACCTTTACCACCTCCTCAACAAGGACCTGTAGCTCCATACTACTGAATTTAAGCTTTCTTTTCCTTTCAGCCTGCTCAGTGTCCCTGCTGCTTTCCATGTTCCAGTTTTCAAAAAATCACAAGCTCTGTCTGCTGCTGCTGCTGCTCCCAGTCTCTCTGCTCCAACTGCCTTTCCAGAACCTTCTAATTAGTTGCAGCTGCCTGTGTACCCACTTCCTGGTAGGAAGGGGGAGGGTGGTTGCACCTGATTGGCTGTTGTGTTAAGTTTCACTTTTGTTTGCTGTCCGATTCGGAAAATACTGATTCGGTATTTACCGATTCGGTATTTACCGATCGGTATTTACCGATCGGTATTTCCAATGCATTCCTATGGGCCTTTTGGCCCTCTATACGATAGAGGGCACATTTTGAGTGACTTCTCAAATCCTCTTATATTTCATTAAAAAAATTCTGATATGCAGTCTCCCAAGATGGCCAGCAGAGACAAAAGAGCCCAAATGTAGCCCAAATATCAGCCAGATGTAGCCCAACTATAGCCCAATGACAGAATGTCCCAGAGTGTTCTAAAGAACAACTAGAACGCTAACAGTCTTACTTATGACAAAAGTATGGCACACCTGAAGTCATGTTGATTGGAATAAAGTGGTAACACTTAATACATTTAATTTGAAAAGGAACAAAATGAGGGGTTTCATTTTGCCATAGACATTTTATATATATATATATATATATATATATATATATATATATATATATATATATATATATATATATATATATATATATATATATATATATATATATATATATTTCACTGAAAAACCATAGGTTTCACACCAGTCATAGTTAGGAATTAGCATTTAAAAAACCTATTAAATTCACTGAAAAAACCATAAGTTTCACACCAGTTATAGTTAGGTGGAAATTTTACTCGCATAAAACCATTGAAATTCCCACGTTATAGTTAGTTGGACTCACTATAACTTGCGCGTGCAATGCACTGCTGATGACGTCCCATATTACATCACTCATGACATGGTCAGTGACATCACTCATGACATCACTCATGACATCTCAAATGACATCACTGATGACATCATCCAGTGAATGTGTATCTTTCTGAAAAATAAATATTTGTTATATATGTATATCTAAAGGTTGATGGAAGAATAAATGGGTAAATAAATGTCTAAATGGATTTTATTTTGCGTAAAATTGATTGGTTAACTGACTTATTAAATGTATCTTAGTGAATACATATATTAGCGAGTAATGTTTAAATATTTAAATATCTGTATCTGTGTCTCACTTTGTTTATAAGTGGGTGCATGGGTTGGTGAGTAGCTACATGAGTGTGTATATGGGTTATTAGTTGTTTTTTTGAGTATCAGTATCAGTGTCTGTATGGTTCGGTGGGGGATATTACTTAGAGCACAGATGCATGAATGAGTGACTAACTATTTGTATGTATTTTGAAGACAGCATGTGTGCAAGACTGTATGGGTGGATGATTGTGTGTATGGGTGGGTTAGTGAGTATGTGTTTTTATAATTGATTGTTTAAGAGAGTAAATATGTTTCAGTTTCTGTAGAAGTATGTGTAGTGGTGTGTATATAGCAGTATCATCAAGTAAATGGTTTTTTGATTTTATTTGCATGTGTGAATTTGTGTGTGAGTATATATATGGATGGGTATTAGTGTGTAACAGGATGTATAGGTGTATGAGTACATATGATGAGTAAGTACATGCATGAGTGACTATATAGCTGATACCCGGGGCAGTTCCACCTTGTCCTGTGGCTTGCTCAACGTGAGATCGCTACGATGTCATAAGCTCGATATTCACGACTTACTTGTGGATAGACAACTGGACCTGCTATTCCTCACAGAAACGTGGTTGGATGTTCACTCTGACCCTGACATCATTCAGTCATTACCAGAAGAATACCTGATGGTGAGACTGGACAGACCCGATGGCAGAGGAGGAGGTATAGCTATTGCATTTAAACAGCAGCTTGCCTGTCAATTGGAATTAGTCCATATGGCGGGAAGCGAGGCTGGTGTTTTTACCATAAAAATTAATGGGGGCACTACGGTGAAGGGTTATTTAATCCACCGTCCCCCAGGACCCCTGGCAAGGTTTAAAGGTAACCTACTAGAGTGCGTCACGGAGATAGCGTTGCGGAGAGATAAGTTTCTGCTACTCAGAGATCTTAATATGCATTTAGAGGATCTGTCGGACAAAGGAGCGATGGAGTTCCGTCAAGAACTTCAGGCCTTACAACTAGAGCTAAAGGGCCAGCTTCCAACACACCAGCATGGCCACTTGCTTGATCCAGTATTCGTGAACTGGGAGGAAGTCATAGCGGCTCTCCCCGTGCCCCTCCCCTGGACCGACCATTTCCTGGTACCATTTGAAATTCTTCTCCCTAAACATAAGGTGACAGACCCCACTCCCCTTAATTACCCCAGGCGCAAATGGGCCAGGTTCTCCCTGCCAGAGTTCAATGAGGCTCTTATCGCAGAGGGCCCCCCTGGAGGTGATGATGCGGATTCGGCAAATAAATTGCTTAATGACCGTATCACGGCTGCCCTGGACTGTACGGCCCCTCTAGGCCGGCCGAAGGAGGGCGGCCGTAAACAGGAAACGGCACCCTGGTTCAATGAGGAACTGCGTTGTGCTAAGAGGGATTGTAAGCGAGCAGAAAGGCAGTGGAGGGTAGCCTATGACAGCCAGGCGAGAGAGAGATATCTCGTCAATAGACGGGCATATCACAACCTAATCAGGAGAGCGAAAACTGCCCACTATGCCGATAGGATCATGGGTGCAGAGAATTCAGTGAAAGAATTGTTCTGTGTTTATAAATCCCTGGCTGTCCCCAAGTCCTCGGCAGGATTAGAGGATTGTTCAGTTGTTGCCTGCAATCGCATTGCTGACTATTTTGGCGACAAAGTGTCCAAAATTTACTCAGACTTTCCTGCCCAACCCTTGGCAGGGGGAGAGTTTGAAGCATCAGTAAGAGAGGCTGATGGACAAAATCTGCTGCTTAACTTCTCTACCCCACCAGTAGAAGACCTGATCAAAATATGTAGATCAGTGAAATCAGGCTCCCCACGGGACCCAGCATCACCTAAACGGCTGGGGGACAGCTTGACAACACTAGAACCATACATTAGGCATCTGTTGGATGTCTCCTTCAGGTCCAGCACTATGCCTAGGGAATGGAAACACGCTGTGGTGCTCCCCCTCCGCAAGAAGCCTAATATCAGCTTCGAAAAGCTGGAGAATCTGCGTCCCATCTCTCTTTTACCCTACTTCTCTAAAGTGGCGGAGAAGGTGGCCAATTTGCAGTTAATGCAATTTGTGGAAGATACCAATCTTCTACATCCAACCCAGTTTGGGTTCCGGCCTCGACACTCGACGGAGTCAGCGCTCCTCATGGCATCCGAAACCATCAGGCAGGGTGCCGACGAGGGCCATACTATGGCCTTGATCCTTCTGGACCTTAGCGCTGCGTTCGACACTTTAGCACATTCCATCTTGCTACAGTGTCTGAACAAAGGAGGGGTAGGAGGTGCAGCGCTAAAATGGATCCAGTCGTTTCTATCTGGCCGAGGTTTCCAAGTCAGGCAGGGCGACTGCTACTCCGAGCGAGTAGCCTTGGACCAGGGGGTGCCGCAGGGCTCGTCCCTGAGTCCAACTCTTTTCAATCTGTACGTTGCCCCGGTTGCCACCATAGTGGAGAGTCACGGTTTGCGCCTGGTGTCGTACGCCGACGACACGCAGCTGGTCATCTCCCTATCGCGTGCACCCGGTCTTGCGGCAGACATCTTCAGAGCATGCTTGCAAGACCTAGCTGCCTGGATGTCTGCCAACTGCCTTAAGCTCAACGGAGGCAAGACTGAGGTGCTGGTGGTGGGGGGAGACCGAGCGGCTTGGACGTCGGCGTGGTGGCCACCTTGCCTGGGACCAGCACCAATTCCCTGCCAGGAGGCGAGGAATCTAGGTGTCTGGTTTGATTCCAACCTAACTTTCGGACCCCAGGTCAATCGGGTGGTTGGTACCTGTTTCGGGATCCTCAAGACCCTCAGGAAGGTTCTGGAGCTCCTTCCTATCAAAGCCCGCCAAATACTAGTGCATGCACTAGTCACGTCCAAGATGGACTTTGGCAACCTGCTCTACCTGGGGACTCTCGAGAAGAATCTGAGCCGCCTGCAGGTTTTACAAAATGCCGCAGCCCGGTTGGTTCTCAGACTGCCCAGAAGATCAGCTTCTAAAGCCGCGCTCCAGGCCCTGCACTGGCTTCCGGTGAGAAGCAGGGTGGAATTTAAAGCATTATGCACCTGTCATCTGATCGTCAACGGCAGGGCACCTCTTCCCCTACAGGGTCTGCTGACACAATACGAGCCCTCTCGTTCCCTCAGATCCTCTGGCTCGGGGCGCCTGTCCATTCCTAAGGTGTCCAAAGCAAGGATGGGCGGCAGATCCTTCAGGTATCTGGCTGCATCTAGCTGGAACAAACTTCCTGTGGCGTTGCGCCTGGAACCCTCAGAGCCCATTTTCAGAGCCAAGCTAAAAACATTTCTATATGCCCGGTAGTGGGTTCCCACCTTAGTACCTTCTCCTGCTAGCGCTCGCATCATAGCGCGGGGACACGCCATTGTGCGTCACCAAGCGCTTTACAAGACCCCCTATTATTATTATTATTATTATTATATAGAACTGTTGGTGAATGAGTGGATGTGTATGGAGATGTTGGAATTACCTAATAAGTTGTTGTAATTGGTATTGGTTTCTCCTTTTTTAAGAAAATGTTAGTTTCTATTTTTGAATGTGATTGTCAAAGGTTATTTTATGCTGATAGGAGGTCTGCCACTTTGTCACAAGGATGTTGTCATCAGTGATGTCATTTGAGATGTCATGAGTGATGTCATGAGTGATGGCACTGACCATGTCATGAGTGATGTAATCTGTGACGTCATCAGCAGTGCATTGCACGCGCAAGTTATAGTGAGTCCAACTAACTATAACGTGGGAATTTCAATGGTTTTTCACCTAACTATAACTGGTGTGAAACTTATGGTTTTTTCAGTGAATATATATATATATATATATATATATATATATATATATATATATATATATATATATATATATATATATATACAAAGAAAGACCACTTTGATAAAAGTAGACCAAGGACACCAGGGGAACCCGTTGGAAATCTTTAATTTTCATATTGTGGCGCTGCGTGATGCATTTCAGCTTCATTAGCCTTCCTCAGATGCCTTACGCCACCGGATTGAACCTTCTCCCTCCTCAAGCAGTTCATAGGTCCTCCCATAAGTATGGGAGCAGCTGACCCTGTTCACTCATGGCAGCTGTGCTCCAGTATGGGACCACAGTAACCAGCATGCAACAAATGAATGTCAGAGTAACAGGGTAAGTGATGCGCTTCAAATGCGTGCTTAAAAATACCTGGTGAGGGGGGGCCTTGTAGTGGCGGGTGCCGTCCGTGTGTTTCATGTACAAAGATTTCCTCAAGCCCCCAACGCCCAAGCCACAATCACAGTTCAGGCCGGGCCGTGGAGAGCAACTACAGTGAGCACTCCCCCCGTGAAGTCATAGGCTGCTGACTGACAGCATCCGCTTGCATGGCCTGTTCTCGTGGCGGTCTCGGGGTAATCAATTGCTTGATGAAAAAAAGTTCGTTGCCAGCTGAAACCCGAGACTCTTTGCTGGACGGGTCCTTGAAGCGTGCTCCTGGCAGTCACGTAGAAATACAAAGAAAGACCACTTTGATAAAAGTAGACTAAGGACACCAGGGGAACCCGTTGGAAATCTTTAATTTTCATATTGTGGCGCTGCGTGATGCATTTCAGCTTCATTAGCCTTCCTCAGACGCCTTACGCCACCGGATTGAACCTTCTGCCTCCTCAAGCAGTTCATAGGTCCTCCCATAAGTATGGGAGCAGCTGACCCTGTTCACTCATGGCAGCTGTGCTCCAGTATGGGACTACAGTAACAAGCATGCAACAAATGAATGTCAGAGTAACAGGGTAAGTGATGCGCTTCAAATGCGTGCTCAAAAATACCTGGTGAGGGGGGCCTTGTAGTGGCGGGTGCCATCCGTGTGTTTCATGTACAAAGATTTCCTCAAGCCCCCAACGCCCAAGCCACAATCACAGTTCAGGCCGGGCCGTGGAGAGCAACTACAGTGAGCACTCCCCCCCATGAAGTCACAGGCTGCCGACTGACAGCATCCACTTGCATGGCCTGTTCTCGTGGCGGTCTCGGGGTAATCAATTGCTTGATGAAAAAAAGTTTGTTGCCAGCTGAAACCCGAGACTCTTTGCTGGACGGGTCCTTGAAGCGTGCTCCTGGCAGTCACGTAGAAATACAAAGAAAGACCACTTTGATAAAAGTAGACCAAGGACACCAGGGGAACCCGTTGGAAATCTTTAATTTTCTTATTGTGGCGCTGCGTGATGCATTTCAGCTTCATTAGCTTTCTTCAGACGCCTTACGCCACCGGATTGAACCTTCTCCCTCCTCAAGCAGTTCATAGGTCCTCCCATAAGTATGGGAGCAGCTGACCCTGTTCACTCATGGCAGCTGTGCTCCAGTATGGGACCACAGTAACCAGCATGCAACAAATGAATGTCAGAGTAACAGGGTAAGTGATGCGTATATATATATAAATTACCTACTGGCGGTCGCCAGTAGGTAGTTATAGTTAGGACCTAGTTTCCATAGGAAATCCGCAGCATTCTATTGGGGATAACTTTGGCGCCGGTTGATGAATCTTCGCGAATTTCTCAAAGAAGATGGCCCGCTCTGCTCCGCTCCTTCCCTGAAAGTTTTGGGGGGATTTGTCCAGTGGAGGCAGAGAAAAAAGGGGGGTCCCAAAACATGTTTTCCCCATGTTATTTTCCATAGGACGATTAGACACGGCTACAGCCCGAACTGCTGGACGGAATTACAAGAAATTTGGCAAAATGGTAGAGTCTGAATCGCAGATCACGCTTTTGCTGAAATGGTGTACATCCCTCCAGTAGTTCCTGAGAAAATCAAAAGAAAAAAATATATATATCTCGGAGTGCGCACCGTTCGCGTACTGTGCGCGTATCGGGTGTGCGCAAGCGGAATTCTGATTTGCTGTTAGACGTCTGTCAACATTCCAATCGGTCGAAACCAGGAAGTGTTGGCCGCCATTTTGTGTCTCCGAGGCAGAAGAGAGCCAAAAACAAAAGTGGAGAACGTGAAAAGGGGGCAGGGTAGAGACTCCCTGACCCCCTAGGCCTTCTCAGGGGGTCCCTGAAGGACCCCGAAGGCCAAAAAGACACATTTTTGGGGGGGGAAAATCACCGGGTACGCGCACGGTGCACGCACTCATATGCACACGGCGCGCACACGTCGGCAAAAAAAGACAAAAAAAATACAGTTAAATAACATGTTTGAGTGTTTAGATGTTGGTTGGCTCTAAACAGAGCCGTTGTGTTCATTGAGTGCTTTTTGTACCTACAAGTAAGTACCAATGCAGAGACTAAAGTTCAAGAGGAAGACTCTGTTCCCCTCATCTGTGAAATGTACACCGTCTCCTCTATAAATGCCTTGCATATTGTAACGGAATTTGTTGTGTTATATAGAACCCATACCATAGACTCTGAGGAAAGCAGAAACAGACTTATTCACATGTTTTCTTGCTTTCTCAATCTGCGGACAATATTGGTTGGACCAGTTTCATTTTTGCCTTTGGCATATATTAAAATATACAAAGGCAGTTTGTGGAAAAAGTGACATCAATTGCCCAAAGGTGTGCTTTAAAAGCATTTCCAGACCTACCCCAGTCAGAGTGCCTTGGTCATTGCCACCACCGTGCACAATTAAGAGGTCAGGGTGTGGGAGATGCAAAAAGGATTTTACCAATGGCATTAATTGGTGACCTCTCAATCCTCTCTGGCCAATCCACATAATATCCACATTTGGTAAATCAAGGTTGAGAAAGGATCTATTTGCTGCATACCTTTCACTCCAGAAAATATAGCTGTGTCCCACAATCCACACTCTAAGCATCTTGAAGAGAGATCTGGTTGTACTCAGATGGGCTCTGGAAATGAAATGGCAGTTTGAAAGGTAGGAGTTTAGAAAAAAATGTGGATGAGATTCAGTGCACTTGAAAAAAAAGAAATGATTGGTGGTTTCTGAAAATTCAACATTGAAAACTAGGGTGCATGCTACTGTTTTTTAAAAGGAGTAATGCTAATGGTTGTGAAAAAGTCATTGAAAGGAACATTGCATAGGACAAGCTGGTATATTGAGAAGTCAAACGCCCTTGCTGGTTTGGTTTGTAACATTGTGTGATGAATTTTTCACCTGTGTGTTCAGTTAAGTGTTCTATGGAGTGTTACCATGGTAACAGGCAGAGAGAGCAGTGGGGGAAGGTTGAACATTATGTGAGTTTGAAAGTGTTGAAATGTAGAACCAATTAAAATGTTAGTTTGGTTTTGAATTTGTGTGGGAAGAAATTTCATTGGTTATCTACATGAATATGTATGGAAAATGAGAGGGAAGCAATGCCATTCTATGGTTCCCGTGACTGGTGCACAATTCAGAGATTCTGCTTAAGAAAATCTGGTGTGTGATTGACACAGTTCTAAATCTAGAAAATAATTTTTAAAGGTGAGTTGCACTTTAAGTTAATAAGAAAAATGTGCTCTAATGTGGAAGCAGGAGTTTATTTGTATAGAGTTTGATTCAGAATTTGTCTGCTTTGGGAAAAACATTGTGATAGGAGCATTTGGTATGTTAATGTGTTTGAGAAGATATTTTTTGCAGTAGAGTGCTGTTGGTAAAAATGAAGAGTGTGTACATGAAGTAGTCTAATCACTTACACACTTGTATATCAGGGTTAGAATTCTCAGATAGTCTCCTTGCAGTCTAGTAAACATTCTAGGTGTGCTGCACAAATGCCATAGAAAATCTTTCAGTAGAAGATAGTAATCATTTCAGTGAATTCCAAGGGATATTTTGATTTGTCTAGAATCACAATGTGAGTCAGTCTTCATTTCAGAAAATTGTGGCAGAATAATTTGCTTAGTTGATGTGTTTACCAATATGGGAATACATGTACTCATGAAGTGAGTCAGGCTTTAGGATAACGAGTGCTAGAAAGTCCTATGCAGTATGTCTGTTAGGCCTCTTAATTCCCAATTAGTCTCCATGCTGTATAGTAAAGATCCTGGGTGTGCTGTAGAAATGCCATAGCAACTCTCTCTGTAGCATGTAGTAATCATTTCAGTGAATTGCAAGGGATATTTTTATTTGTCTAGAATCACAATGTGAGTCAGTGTGTTTTTGGGAATATTGTGACAGAATCACTTGCTCGGTGCATGTGTTTGCAGACATGGGAATGCATGTACTCATGGAGTGAGTTAGGCTTTAGGACATGCAATGCTTTATACTCCTAGCCCTTGCATGATACCATACACTGCCCAAACACAACTGTATTGCTCTGAACTCAGAAATATCAATCCCACGATGACACCCTACACTGCCTGAACACAACTGCACTGTCCTAAACCCTGAAACACCATCCCTAGCAAAACCTGTTAAACTCTTTCAACACTACTGCACTGCTCTAAACCCTGAAACACCATTCTCAGCGAATGCCCCTATAATGTTGAAACACCACTGCACTGCCCTAAACCCTGAAACAGCACTCCCTGCATGATCTCCTACACTGCCCGAACACTGCGGCTGTGCCTTAAACTTACTTATGGAGTGAACCAGACTTTACAACATATAGTGCTTCTAATTGCTATGTAGTATGCCAGTAGTGGTTTATAATTGTAAAAAAAAATTAACATGTTTTTTTTTCTTCACAACAGATTTTAGTTATCTACAGAAAGAAAAACCATCATGCAAACAAAGAGTGAGAAAAGAAAAACAAATAAACAGGCTTACTTTTCCAAGAAAAAACAAGCACAAGATTTATCTAAACAACAATGTGTGGAGAAAAAGAAGAAAGCTCCTGGTAAGACAACAAAGGATTTTATAAGGAAAATAACACAAACTAAAAAAAAGTGTGGAGAATCTGAAAAAAAAATTTATCTGTAACTACAAAGAAAAAACCGACAAAAAAGAAAAATAATGGAAAACTATGTGGTAAAGAAACTGTGTATAGTAAAAGACGAAAAAATCAGTTCGTTGAAATTCGCAAGCGAATGTTTTATAACAGAGTTGTTTTAAATGTATTAAAAAATATAAAGAATTGTAAAAGAAAAACAGCTTTTTATAAGAAAAAGAAACATATTAAAAGTATTGTTGAGAAGGCTTTTGAATTAAAAAAGAAGTTGTTTATTTTAGTAATCAATAGAATTCGAACACTAGATAAGCCTATCAATGTTATGAAGGCCAAAAGTAAGTGGAAAAGACTAATTAATAGAACTAATTTTTGTAATGTTTTTTCTGGAGAATGGAAACATAGTTCAAGTTGTGAGCTGTTTTTTAATGAAGAGAGTTACCTTCAGAGTAATGATTTGGTGCATGCAGTTGACACCAGTGGTCGAGCTTATGAGGTTAAGAATGGTTGTCCGATTGAAAAAGAGAAAATTGTCCCTAGAAATGCAGAAGAGGTGTTAGCTGATGAAGTTTTTAGGGAGACGTCCTAATGTTTCAGTGTACACTTGGAATTGTAGTAGTATTTGTAGTGTACGACAGGATTCAATTGATTTTTTCGCAATTTCATACGTAAGTATACTAAGAAAAGTGTTAAATAAAATATTAAGATGTTGCAAGAATTAGACCCTTGCAGAGTGGTTGGCTCTAAACAGAGCCGTTGTGTTCATTGAGTGCTTTTTGTACCTACAAGTAAGTACCAATGCAGAGACTAAAGTTCAAGAGGAAGACTCTGTTCCCCTCATCTGTGAAATGTACACCGTCTCCTCTATAAATGCCTTGCATATTGTAACGGAATTTGTTGTGTTATATAGAACCCATACCATAGACTCTGAGGAAAGCAGAAACAGACTTATTCACATGTTTTCTTGCTTTCTCAATCTGCGGACAATATTGGTTGGACCAGTTTCATTTTTGCCTTTGGCATATATTAAAATATACAAAGGCAGTTTGTGGAAAAAGTGACATCAATTGCCCAAAGGTGTGCTTTAAAAGCATTTCCAGACCTACCCCAGTCAGAGTGCCTTGGTCATTGCCACCACCGTGCACAATTAAGAGGTCAGGGTGTGGGAGATGCAAAAAGGATTTTACCAATGGCATTAATTGGTGACCTCTCAATCCTCTCTGGCCAATCCACATAATATCCACATTTGGTAAATCAAGGTTGAGAAAGGATCTATTTGCTGCATACCTTTCACTCCAGAAAATATAGCTGTGTCCCACAATCCACACTCTAAGCATCTTGAAGAGAGATCTGGTTGTACTCAGATGGGCTCTGGAAATGAAATGGCAGTTTGAAAGGTAGGAGTTTAGAAAAAAATGTGGATGAGATTCAGTGCACTTGAAAAAAAAGAAATGATTGGTGGTTTCTGAAAATTCAACATTGAAAACTAGGGTGCATGCTACTGTTTTTTAAAAGGAGTAATGCTAATGGTTGTGAAAAAGTCATTGAAAGGAACATTGCATAGGACAAGCTGGTATATTGAGAAGTCAAACGCCCTTGCTGGTTTGGTTTGTAACATTGTGTGATGAATTTTTCACCTGTGTGTTCAGTTAAGTGTTCTATGGAGTGTTACCATGGTAACAGGCAGAGAGAGCAGTGGGGGAAGGTTGAACATTATGTGAGTTTGAAAGTGTTGAAATGTAGAACCAATTAAAATGTTAGTTTGGTTTTGAATTTGTGTGGGAAGAAATTTCATTGGTTATCTACATGAATATGTGTGGAAAATGAGAGGGAAGCAATGCCATTCTATGGTTCCCGTGACTGGTGCACAATTCAGAGATTCTGCTTAAGAAAATCTGGTGTGTGATTGACACTGTTCTAAATCTAGAAAATAATTTTTAAAGGTGAGTTGCACTTTAAGTTAATAAGAAAAATGTGCTCTAATGTGGAAGCAGGACTTTATTTGTATAGAGTTTGATTCAGAATTTGTCTGCTTTGGGAAAAACATTGTGATAGGAGCATTTGGTATGTTAATGTGTTTGAGAAGATATTTTTTGCGGTAGAGTGCTGTTGGTAAAAATGAAGAGTGTGTACATGAAGTGGTCTAATCACTTACACACTTGTATATCAGGGTTAGAATTCTCAGATAGTCTCCTTGCAGTCTAGTAAACATTCTAGGTGTGCTGCACAAATGCCATAGAAAATCTTTCAGTAGAAGATAGTAATCATTTCAGTGAATTCCAAGGGATATTTTGATTTGTCTAGAATCACAATGTGAGTCAGTGTTCATTTCAGAAAATTGTGGCAGAATAATTTGCTTAGTTGATGTGTTTACCAATATGGGAATACATGTACTCATGAAGTGAGTCAGGCTTTAGGATAACGAGTGCTAGAAAGTCCTATGCAGTATGTCTGTCAGGCCTCTTAATTCCCAAATAGTCTCCATGCTGTATAATAAAGATCCTGGGTGTGCTGTAGAAATGCCATAGCAACTCTCTCTGTAGCATGTAGTAATCATGTCAGTGAATTGCAAGGGATATTTTTATTTGTCTAGAATCACAATGTGAGTCAGTGTGTTTTTGGGAATATTGGGAATATTGTGACAGAATCACTTGCTCGGTGCATGTGTTTGCAGACATGGGAATGCATGTACTCATGGAGTGAGTTAGGCTTTAGGACATGCAATGCTTTATACTCCTAGCCCTTGCATGATACCATACACTGCCCAAACACAACTGTATTGCTCTGAACTCAGAAATATCAATCCCACGATGACACCCTACACTGCCTGAACACAACTGCACTGTCCTAAACCCTGAAACACCATCCCTAGCAAAACCTGTTAAACTCTTTCAACACTACTGCACTGCTCTAAACCCTGAAACACCATTCTCAGCGAATGCCCCTATAATGTTGAAACACCACTGCACTGCCCTAAACCCTGAAACAGCACTCCCTGCATGATCTCCTACACTGCCCGAACACTGCGGCTGTGCCTTAAACTTACTTATGGAGTGAACCAGACTTTACAACATATAGTGCTTCTAATTGCTATGTAGTATGCCAGTAGTGGTTTATAATTGTAAAAAAAAATTAACATGGTTTTTTTTCTTCACAACAGATTTTAGTTATCTACAGAAAGAAAAACCATCATGCAAACAAAGAGTGAGAAAAGAAAAACAAATAAACAGGCTTACTTTTCCAAGAAAAAACAAGCACAAGATTTATCTAAACAACAATGTGTGGAGAAAAAGAAGAAAGCTCCTGGTAAGACAACAAAGGATTTTATAAGGAAAATAACACAAACTAAAAAAAAGTGTGGAGAATCAGAATTTTTTTTTTATCTGTAACTACAAAGAAAAAACCGACAAAAAAGAAAAATAATGGAAAACTATGTGGTAAAGAAACTGTGTATAGTAAAAGACGAAAAAATCAGTTCGTTGAAATTCGCAAGCGAATGTTTTATAACAGAGTTGTTTTAAATGTATTAAAAAATATAAAGAATTGTAAAAGAAAAACAGCTTTTTATAAGAAAAATAAACATATTAAAAGTATTGTTGAGAAGGCTTTTGAATTAAAAAAGAAGTTGTTTATTTTAGTAATCAATAGAATTCGAACACTAGATAAGCCTATCAATGTTATGAAGGCCAAAAGTAAGTGGAAAAGACTAATTAATAGAACTAATTTTTGTAATGTTTTTTCTGAAGAATGGAAACATAGTTCAAGTTGTGAGCTGTTTTTTAATGAAGAGAGTTACCTTCAGAGTAATGATTTGGTGGCATGCAGTTGACACCAGTGGTCGAGCTTATGAGGTTAAGAATGGTTGTCCGATTGAAAAAGAGAAAATTGTCCCTAGAAATGCAGAAGAGGTGTTAGCTGATGAAGTTTTAGGGAGACGTCCTAATGTTTCAGTGTACACTTGGAATTGTAGTAGTATTTGTAGTGTACGACAGGATTCAATTGATTTTTTCGCAATTTCATACTTAAGTATACTAAGAAAAGTGTTAAATAAAATATTAAGATGTTGCAAGAATTAGACCCTTGCAGAGTGAGAGAAAAAAACGGTTTGCAAGGTCATTCTCTGGCTTGTCTTTCTAAAAAAGTATGTCAGAGTGTTTTTCACCATTTTAGGATGTTAGCAGTGCATCATACTCAAGTGAGGAAATTAGTGAGAAGGTTGTATTATGCAAAAAGTCCAGCACTTAAGCTAAAAAAGTTAAACAGTACTCTTTTGCATGGATATGTATTAGATGCAATCAATATTTGTGAAGACATTGACGTTAGTTACTTTGGTTCTGAAATAGACAGTGCAGAAACTGATACATTAATATAAGGAAATGTGGAAGAAAATGTACAGAATTTTAGTACAGAAAATTTTGAGCAAGAAATTACAAGGTTTAAGGTCATTTCAGGTGAAAGGCCAAACTTTTCTTGTATTTTTTGTAGACGAATTCATTATAAAAATCAGACCAAGTTAATTGATCTATATTTAAAAAGTGAAAAGGAGAATAATAATGAGTGGAAGGAATTTGCAATTTATTTGTTGGTACAGAATGGTTTTGATTTCGGTTCTGATCAACATATTTGTAAATATTGTTATAATAAATTAAATGAAAACAAAATGCCTGCTAGAGCTGTACATAATAATCTTGAGTTGGTAAATATTCCTTCTGAACTGATGGATTTAAATACTTATGAGTCTATTCTTATTCAATGGTGCATCCATTTCAGGCTATTGCTCGTATGGAGCCTAAGACAGGGAAATTGCCTCCTTCAGATTTACAGAGAGGATTAAAGGGAAGAGTTGTATATTTGCCTCTAGATTTAAAGAAAATCTTGAAACAATTGGTGTAGAAAATGTGGAAGAGGAACCTTTAGTTATTCTAGATAATGGCGTTCCTACGAAGAGTAAGAAAATCTGGCAAGAATTAGTGGATGTTAGGAAAGTGAAAAAGGCAACGTTGTATTTGGTAAAAAATAATCAATACTATAAAAATGTATATGTAGGAGAAGAGGAAGCAACTGTAGAAGAGGACAGTGATTTGCCAACTGGACAAATTGAAAAAGTGGATGTGTCCAGAACTGAAGAAATTTATGAACATTATAGTGTGCATTCACTTCACTCTAAAGAAGTGATGGGGAATACTATTGAGTTATTCCAAATGAAAGAAACAAAAGGAAGTCCCATTAGTGTATGGGAAGAAAGCCTGGAAGCTTGTTGTTTCCCTCAGTTATTTCCAACAGGCAAAGGTGGACGATATGATGACTGACTTGTGCAGATTCCTGCATCTGAATACCGGACATCAAGATCCAGATATGCAGAAGATCCAAGGTTTCGCCCATGTATTCCATATTTGTTTCATCTTCTGTTTGAAAGTGACTTGTCTGGACTTTCTTATGCAGTGAACCATATACTAAAAAGTGGAGTACATCTGCAAAATGTTTCGGCAAAGGACTTTATGGATAAAGTCCAACAGAAAGATACTGTTTTGGAATCTCAGCTAATTAATCTCATGACATGTCAGCGTGGTACTAATGAGTATTGGTACCGTCGTCATGGGAAATTGAAATGTATGCTAAGAAACTTAGGAACTCCTACCTCGTTCCTTACTCTAATCTGTGGTGAGTATGCTTGGGAAGATTTACTTCAATTTCTTCGAGAGGCAAATGCAAACATAGAAAATATAGAATACAAGACACCTGGAGAACTGTGCTCTTTTGATCCAGTTAATGTATGCAGGTATTTCAATCATAGATTTGAAGCTATGATGTCTTTTATCACAAACAAAAAAATTCCTCCTCTTGGAGAGGTTCTGGATTTCTTTTGGAGAAAGGAGTATCAAGCAATAGGTGCTCCTCACATACATATGCTGCTATGAATCAAAGATGCCCCCAAATTTGGAACAGGTTCAGATGAAACAGTGATGAGTTTTATTGAACAATATTCTACATGTGCTGTACCAAAAAGTACAGAACAAAAGAATTTAAGACATCAAGTCTTACGGTTTCAAACCCATCGTTGTGGAAAATACTGTTGTCGAAAGTACAAATCTAAGGATAAGTTCTACACAAAATGTCGTTTTGGATTTCCACGTCCAGTAATATCAAAAGGAAGAGTGAACAATTTTATGTCATCTTTGCTACAAACTGTCACAAGAAAATCACCGAAAAATACCTACAACTTAAGAAGAAATGAAGAGTCAAAATACATAAATGACTAAAACTCAGTCATTTTGTCCACGTGGAATGCTAACGTATATTCAATATGTTGCAGACAACTCCATTGCTGTGGCTCGCTATGTAACGTCTTATATTAATAAATCTGAAATGACGGAACTAAAGGAAATGTGGGAAGAAATTTCTCATGAAAAGAGCCTAAGTAAGAAATTGTACAGCTACAGTTTGAAGATGTTGTCTCATCGAGAAATCGGAGCATATGAATGTTCAGATCACTTATCATCTGCAAGTCTATACTCCAAATCTAGAACAATCATTTGGGTGAGTTTAGGTCTTGCAAGAACACGAAATCGAGTTTTGAAATCTGTACAAGAAATTGAGTATTTAGCAGAGAGAGAACCAGACAGTACAGATATTTTGAAGACAAATATGTTGGATACATACTATCCAAATAGAAGTAATCATCATGAGAACGTTTGTCTCTATGAAGTACTGCAAAGCTATACTTTTAAGAGGAATAATACAGAAGATATCAATAAAGCAGTATATGCTGTGATTGGATCTGAAGGATGTTTAGTGAAACAAAGAAATGGACATTTGATTAATCACCGAAAACTGAGTTGCGAAACTCCTGACAAAAGGGAATTTTACTATTTAGCTCTTTTGCAACTCTTTAAGCCATGGGGTACAGAACTGGAACTACTTGGAGATTTTCACAGTTATGAAGATTCATTCAACGTAACTAAAAATACTATAGAATGTCCTGTTTTTACTAATTATCTGAAAATGTTGAACGACGAAATACAGCAAGAAGCTACAATTGCAGCAGAGATTGCTAGAGACAGTTCTCAAGACAGTCAAAGTTCTGCTTCGTTGAGTAAGGATCCACTAGGATAACCAGTTATCCAAAATGAAGCAGCAACTGCCATCGATGAGGTGGAAACAGCAATGCAACAAGCTCAAGAGGATGTAATAAACTTAGATGAATTGGAAAAACAACTAAATGTTGAGCAAAAACAAATATATGATCAAGTGACAGAGAAGATTGAGCATGGTTTATATCATGAGAAAAAAGAGTGCTCATTTACGTCATTTAAACCTGTCCAACTGTACGTGAGTGGAGAAGCAGGAACTGGAAAAAGGTTTCTAATTAAAGGAATAGCAACTTATCTACAGAAAAGAACTGAGTCGTCACTCTCTTGTGTTGTTACTGCTCCAACTGGGTTGGCAGCACATAACATTAAAGGGATTACTTTACATCGTTTATTGATGCTGCCAGTAGAGCATGAAAATAAATTAGAATACCACAAGCTATCTGGAGAAGCTTGTTGTGAAGTTTCTAGAGTCTTGAAAAAAATAAAACTTATCATTATTGATGAGGTAAGCATGGTATCAAATTTAATGCTTACCTTTTTGCATTTAAGAATGCAACAAATCCTTAAAACAGAGTATGATGTGTTATTTGGAGGCAAACACGTCATAGTTTTTGGAGATCTACTACAACTAACTCCTGTGAAAGGTTCAACCAGTATTTAAAACAGTTACACATGAAGACACTAGAAAATGCCTGGGAAGCATTGGAAGTGTTAATATTTGGTCATATTTCGAATATTCAGAACTCATTACAAATATGCGACAGGCAAAGGACGCTGATTATAAAAGTATTCTTGAAGATATAAGAATTGGAAAAGTGAGTGAACATGGCAAAGAAGCTCTACAGGCACGATTACTTACAAATTTGTTTCCAAACGAAAATATTGTTCCAGAGAATATGTATAGAAAAATTGCAGAAAAGAAATCAGTGATATGCTTGATGCCAACTCTGCAAGAATGTTCAATATTCAATGAAAAAATGTTAAAGTTAGAAAATCAAGAAATTATAAAACTGGAAGCTATTGATAGAATAGAGCATGAAGGAGCTACTATTATTTTGTCAGAAAAGTTGAAGTCAAAATTGGATTCTTTAGAGAAATCAATATCTAAAACTGCTGGTTTAGAAAAGAATCTATATGCATGTATAAATTGTCGGATAATTTTGCGACGTAATTTACATGTGGAAAGAGGATTAGTAAATGGAGCAATGGGTAATGTTGTTGATTTTGTAAATTACCCAAATAGAGATGAAATTGAATTTTTGAAAATCAAATTTGATGAAATTGAAGAAGTACAACAATTGAGTCGTTGTTCAGCTCGATTTTTGCTTGTAAAAGATTTATATGTCCGCCGAAAACAGTTTCCTGTTTGTTTGGCATATGCGGTGACTATTCATAAATCTCAAGGTTTAAGTGTAGATAGTGCTTTGGTGAATATTGGAAGTACTGTGTTTAAAGAGAGTATGGCATATGTTGCTTTATATCGAGTCAGAACTTTATCTGGATTATACTTGATTGATTTTGATGAGACAAAGATTAGTGCAGATGTAAATTGTGTAAAAGAGTATTATATGTTAAGAAGAGAACATACTCCCAATTTACCTCAATATCCTTTATTTAAAAAGCGTGCGGTAGGTCGAAAAAGAAGATATGAGAAAAATTGTAGCAAGGTTGCAGAGAAAAGAAAAAAAGTAGATGATCCAGTGATAGTAAGCAAAAAGAAAAAGGATTCTATTGAAGAGGTTGTTGGTTTTCAGTTTGAAAACAGTTCTGGTGTCAACTGCTATGCTAATGTAGTGGTTAATGTTGGTTTTATTCTTGAAACTTTACAACAACAAATTGTTGAAAATCAGGACAAAAGATTTTGGGCCAGATGTAGGTCGGTCGGTAACGGCCGAAAATCGGTATTTTCGGCCGTTACCGACCGGTATTTCAGAAATGGTATGTAGGGGCATTATTTTACAGAATCGGTAAATTTACCGATTCTGTAAAATACCGAATCGGTATTTTTACCGATTCGGTAAATCTGAGATGTAGGTGGGACTCATCTGAGTCCCACAAGCCTTACCGAATCGGTATTTTACCATCACATCCAATTTGATGGTAAAATACCGATTCCGGTGTGCATGCACATGTGTGCATGCACACCTATGCCATATGACAGGCAGACCTGCCCTTAGGGCATGTATGCCTGCCACATGGCACCCGAGCCTGTTTTGGGGGGCCAGAGGGTGTCAAAGTGACACCCCCTGCACCCTTGTGAAAATCGGTATTTACCAATTCGGTAAATACCAAATCGGTAATGCCCATTCATTCCTATGGGCTTCAAAGCCCATAGGAATGAATGGGCATTACCGATTCGGTATTTACCGGATCGGTAAATACCGAATTGTTCCGATTCGGTATTCCAGCACATCTGGAATACCTACATCTCCACCCCTCTGATTTACCGATTCTTAATTACCGAATCGGTAAAATTCGGTAATTAAGAATCGGTAAATCAATTCTACCTACATCTGGCCCTTTGTTGTTTGTTGAATTCTATGTTTGAGAAATGTAGTTGTGATAAAACTAAAATAGATAGTGTTTCTGATATTCGAAATGTTTTAGACATATGTTCTGGTTTAAATCAATTTTCACAGAATATTCAGCAAGATTGCCAGGAATTTCTAATGTATATGCTTGTTGTATTGGAAGATGAAGGTATAGATATTGAAAATCTTTTTAGCCTGTCTTATAAATGGCAACATGACTGTGACAATTGTTCGTTTTCAAGTAGTACTAAAATAGACACTGAAAGATTTATATATTTGACTTTACCAGACTGCAAATCAGTGTCTTTTAATAATCTAGTTAGAGAAGCAAATCAAAACATGGGATGTACCCAATGTAACTCACAAATGTTATCAACATTATTTATACAAAGATATGGACAGTATGTAATTTTAATGCTGCAACGATGCAGACCTGATGGAAGAAAACTGACAACTTTAATAAAACAGTTTGTGGCTTCTCAACTATCAATATCAGGAAGAACTTTTGTAACTGAAGCAATTATTTTCCATGATGGTCCTTCTACAACATCAGGACATTACACAGCGTATTTAAAATGTACAAAAAGCTGGACACATTGTAATGATACTCAATTGATTTTTAAACAACGTTTGCCTTATGACTTACCAAATTCTTACCTAGTGTTTTTACAACGCAAATTTTAGGGAAAATAATTGGCCTGGGAAAATTACTGCTGTTAAGAAACGGTAGTCTGGTGTTGAAAAGTACTTTGTGAGTGAGGGTGAGCAGGTTAAAAAAAGAATTCTTGTAGTTGACATAGAGGTAGTGTAAGTGTATCAGATAGTGGGTGATGTGGCTATCACAGGAGATGTTGATCATCAGTGAGGCAGAGGTGTTTTAGATTTGTTGTAGTTGTTGTAGATGTTTTATTCCCTTGTAGAGGTTTCTTTTAATGGTATACAGCTCCTTGCTAAGATAAAGGATGAGCAGAGTGTCATCAGCATACCAGATGATGTTGAGATTCTGATAGCATGCTAGTTGTTTAAGGTTCTGTGTACATGATAAATAGCATCGGGTGGAGGCATAACCATTGTTAGATGGTACAAAAGATGTTGGTGCTTTTGATTCAGAAGGTTGGGAAACGAACGCTTAAGAGTACTATTAAGTTACTTCCAAACTAAGGATTTCACACATACTATTTGGCCATGAGGAATGGTATCTGAAACAAAAAATGACTATTTCGGGTAAATGTTTGTACATAACTTTATTTAGAGTGTATAAAAAAGAAGTAATAATGTTTTGTTACTTTGTGATTGTTGGAGATGTCCCATATTTACGTAAGAAATTGCTGTTTGAAAAAAAACATTTAGGATATGTTTTTTTTTAATTTTTACATTATTAATGAAAATGTTGAATGGGTTTTTTAAAGACAATCTTATTGATTGTCTTTTTTTTGCCCGCTGTTATATGATGAGTACTATTGAACTCACTGTTTTCAGTGAAATTCAATATATTCTGAGAACAGCAAAATAAGATACGTAACATATTGTACAAATTATTTTGTATTGTGAAATATGTATTATAACTCATTTTTTTTCTCTTCCACAGATACTATATTTATAATAAATGTATTATTAACTTGTCATTACTTATAAGGTAAGTATGATAAACAAAAAAATACTTTTTCATCACTCTCTTACTTCTCTTTTCTTCTTTCCTTTTCTTCACTCTCTCCCTTACTCCCCTTCCTTTACTCATCTTACTCCCCTTCCCTCACTCTCCTTACTCCCCTTCATTCACCTTTACACTCCTTCTCTCACCATCAGTACCCTTCCCTCACCATCACTCATCTTCTCCTGTTCCCTCTTTCCCCTCTCTGTCCCTCACTTCTCCTTCCTTTCTTCTTCCATCACTACCCTCGTCTTGCTCTATCCCTCACTCTCTTCTCACTCCCCCCTCACTCTCTTTCCTTCAAACCATCCCTCACTCACCTTCACTCACTCCCCTCTCTCACTCCCTCACTCCCTTTCGCTCACTCCCCTTCCTTTATACCCTCCCTCACTCCCCTTTCCTCCATCCGTCTCTAAGTCTCTTCCTCTGTCTCAGTCACTATAACTGCCTCACTCCCTCACAGTCCCTCACTCTCCCTCTCTTTCTCTCTCTGACTGTCTCCCTCTCTCTCAACCACTCTTCATTTTCTTTCCTCTCTCTTTCCTTAAATCCTTCTCTCTCACTCACTCCTTTTTCCTCTCTCTTAATATGCTTCTTTTTCCATCTCTCCCCTTCCTTCACCCTTATATCCCTTCCCTCACTGTCACTGCCCTTCACTCAATCTCACTCCTCTTCCCCCACTTCATGTTCTCCTCTATGTTCCTCACTCCCATTCCCTTTCTCCTGCTCTCATTGCCTCACTCCCCCTCACTCCATCCGTCAGTCCCCTTCCCTCACTCCCCTTTCCTCACTCCCATTTGCTTACTCCCCTTCCTTTACTCCCTCACTCCCCTTCTCTCCATTTCTCTCTCCCTCTATCCCTCTGTCTCACTCAGTCTAACCGCCTCACTCCCTCTCAGTCACTTGCTCTCCCTCTCTTTCTCTCTCCCTCACTCCCTCTCTCTCCCTCTCTCTCCCTCACCCTTCCTCTCTTTCCCTTTCTGTTTCCTTCACTCCTACTTTATCCCTCAGTCCCCTTTCCTCTCTCTTAATCTCCTTCCTTCTCTCTCATTCCTCTTTTATCACCCTCATACCCCTTCTCTCACTGTTACTGCCTTTCACTCACCCTCACTACTTTCCCTCACTCCCCTTCCCTCACTCCCCTTCCTTCACTCCTCTTTCCTCACTACCTCACTCCATCTAACTTACTCCCCTTTGTTCACTCCCTCCCTCACTTCTTATTTCCTCCATGTTCCTCTCCCGGTCTCCCTCTGTCTCACTTACTCTAACTGCCTCACTCCCTCTCAGTCCCTTGCTCTCCCTCTGTCTCACTCTCTCCCTCTCTCCCTCTCTCTCCCTTACCCTTAATCTCCTTTCCTCTCTCTTTCTACCACTCCTCCTCTCTCCCGCACTCATTTTCCCTCTCTCTTAATTTTCTTTCTTCTCCCTCATTCCCCTTCCCTCACCCTCATACCCCTTCCCTAACTGTCACTGCCCTTCACTCACTGTCACTCCCCTTCCCCCACTCCACTTCCTCCTGTCTGTATCTCACACCCCTTCCCTTTCCCGTTCCCTTTCCCTCACTCCCCCTCACTCTCTGTTTCAAACAGGTGCAGGATCTTGACGCAGTATAAGTCCAAAAGTGACTGAATTAAATATTATAAATTTCACGTATTCACTTTTAGGAGGCGTTCCTGCACCAGAACATTCCCCATGTATGCAGGAAAGCCTCCTTTTGGTGCACGGCTTTACAATATGACTCACCTTCCAAGTACGTCAGATTGTAAAAACCATACTTCATGGCGCATCTTTTGCACCACCGCTGCATCACAAATGTGATGCAACGGTTGTGTAAAAGAGACACAAGGGGATTATAAAACCGCCCTTAATACATAAAAATTCATCCACGCACTTTCACTAATAGTGCAAATTGAAGCATAGAGTTGTAACATATTTTTATACGTATGTTACATTTAAGTGCTTTGGAAGTACTACAGTATACTATAGGTAAACACCCTTTAGATTTATGCTCTACCACATCCTTATAGTTTTGCACTTTCATATTCATTCATTCATTTATGAACTAGACATTCACTCTGACAAACATTTACATACAAACATAGAAATATAGTTCTTTTTTTGACCAGTGGAGGTAGTTCTGAAAAGAACTGTTTTTTGTGTTTTCTTTTCTTGAAAAAAGGAGAAAAATGAACTTTTTAAACAAAGCAACTGTTCAACAGGAACAAAGAACTAAAGAAAAGAAATAAATATTGGGAGCAGCTGTGGCTCCTGTTCTTTTGTAGGATTATTTCTATGGACTGTTGTCCAAAAGAAATCAGTTAGTTGCGATGTATGCAGCGAACCATTAAATTCCTGAATTCCGGCTGCAAAGAAGGAATCATAGTTGATGGTATTGGTGGTGGTGGTGGTGCCCTTGAAGTGCTTGGAGCAGCAGAGCCCTGCTCCTCCTCCGATCTTCTCACAACTTCTCTTGCCCAATTATTAGGATGAATGTTCTTTACAAGGCGAACCATGCTTGCTGTGCCAAAAGAATATTTGTTATTGGCATTGCCCCTAGATAAAACAGTGTTACATATTTTACACCTTCAGGGTAGGTACAACATTTCCACACAATGGCTTCTTTTTTCTTGGGCTGTGGGTCTTCATCCACAAATTCTTCAGATGAAGAATGATCAGAATATTCTTCTGGAAGTCCAGCCATTTCAAAGTCTTTCTCTAAATCACAGGAGCTGAAGAAAAAAGATGTGTTCTGATTAACTCAGATACTCTGTCCATCACCACCCCCTTTTTGAAATTATTTTGGCCACCATGAGTGTGGAAGGGTATGCTCAGACATGAGTCCCTTGCTCATTGCACCATCAGGATTCAAGCAAGCCGGGCCGAAGACGGCTGTAATGCCAGAAACCGGTCCCCGGAAGCTTGTTTCCTTTCCAGTGAAGAATTGGCTTGGTAGTTTGGTCTGCCCTGTTCCCATGATGCACTGGGCCAGGGACAGACTAATTTGCATATAGCCAGGTTCTGAACTGGGATGGTGCAGTGAGCTAAAAAACGGTGATGGATCAAGCCCTGATCTGTTGACTGGGTAGGAGTGTTCTGATTAACTCAGATACTCTGTCCATCACCACCCCCTTTTTGAAATTATTTTGGCCACCATGAGTGTGGAAGGGTATGCTCAGACATGAGTCCCTTGCTCATTGCACCATCAGGATTCAAGCAAGCCGGGCCAAAGACGGCTGTAATGCCAGGAACCGGTCCCCGGAAGCTTGTTTCCTTTCCAGTGAAGAATTGGCTTGGTAGTTTGGTCTGCCCTGTTCCCATGATGCACTGGGCCAGGGACAGACTAATTTGCATATAGCCAGGTTCTGAACTGGGATGGTGCAGTGAGCTAAAAAACGGTGATGGATCAAGCCCTGATCTGTTGACTGGGTAGGAGTGTTCTGATTAACTCAGATACTCTGTCCATCACCACCCCCTTTTTGAAATTATTTTGGCCACCATGAGTGTGGAAGGGTATGCTCAGACATGAGTCCCTTGCTCATTGCACCATCAGGATTCAAGCAAGCCGGGCCGAAGACGGCTGTAATGCCAGAAACCGGTCCCCGGAAGCTTGTTTCCTTTCCAGTGAAGAATTGGCTTGGTAGTTTGGTCTGCCCTGTTCCCATGATGCACTGGGCCAGGGACAGACTAATTTGCATATAGCCAGGTTCTGAACTGGGATGGTGCAGTGAGCTAAAAAACGGTGATGGATCAAGCCCTGATCTGTTGACTGGGTAGGAGTGTTCTGATTAACTCAGATACTCTATCCATCACCACCCCCTTTTTGAATTTATTTTGGCCACCATGAGTGTGGAAGGGTATGCTCAGACATGAGTCCCTTGCTCATTGCACCATCAGGATTCAAGCAAGCCGGGCCGAAGACGGCTGTAATGCCAGAAACCGGTCCCCGGAAGCTTGTTTCCTTTCCAGTGAAGAATTGGCTTGGTAGTTTGGTCTGCCCTGTTCCCATGATGCACTGGGCCAGGGACAGACTAATTTGCATATAGCCAGGTTCTGAACTGGGATGGTGCTGTGAGCTAAAAAATGGTGATGGATCAAGCCCTGATCTGTTGACTGGGTAGGAGTGTTCTGATTAACTCAGATACTCTGTCCATCACCACCCCCTTTTTGAAATTATGAAGAAAAAAGATGGTTCTTCTGTGAAAGTCAAAGAAGAATGATTAAAATGGGAGGGGTCTTGCAACAATTGGAGTAGGAAGTATTATAAACCAATAGAATCTCTTGTTTTAAAGTCACATGGCTGTACGGAATCTTACGGTGCGCTTACGGAGCGCTTACTTATTCTTACAATGCGCTTACTTTACATTTACGGTGAGTTTACGTGCGACGTACCCTCGCGAGATTCGGAATTTACTTTAAAAAGTAATGTACGGTTCTTAAAAGTTTAAAAAAAACATTTTCTTAATTATCCCAGATAATGTTTACCTTTAACATTTACAATATATATCTATATATAACGTTTTTAAGATTATAAAACTTTCGGGGTTATGCGCACGAAGGTCTTACGGTGCGCTTACGGCGCTCTTACGGTGCGTTTACGTGCGACGTACCCTTGCGAGATTAGTAATTACTTTAAAAAGTAATATACGGTTCTTAAAAGTTTAAAAAAAATATTTTCTTGATTATCCCAGATAATGTCTACCTTTAAAATGTACAATAAATACATAGATATAATGTTTTTAAGATTATAAAACTTTAGTGGTTATGCGCACGAAGGTCTTACGTTGCGCTTATGGCGCTCTTACGGTGCGTTTACGTGCGACGTACCCTCGCGAGATTCGTGATTACTTTAAAAAGTAATGTACAGTTCTTAAAAGTTTTAAAGTGGTGTATTATGTGATGTCATCAGCAGTGCATTGCGGGCGTGTGAGTTATAGTTAGCAGAACTAACTATAACGGGGGAATTTCGAAGGTTTTGTATGAGTGAAAAGTCCAGCTAACTATAACATGTGTGAAACCTATGGTTTTTTCAAGGAATATATATATATATCACAAAGTTTTATCCACTACATGAAGGCACACTCCACAACAAGGTCATTCCACTTAATTCTTTATTGTGGCAAACCAGCACTGGCATCCAGATAGTGAGTTGCCTAACTCGTTTTGGAGCTGCCTCACTCCTTGATCACAGGCTGTTGGTGCACCTGCACAGAAACAAAAGACACTCATGTTACTTCAAATGTATTGCCCTTTGGGGGGCTTTTCTAGTAAGTTCCATTATTAGGGCAGGCTGGGACCTGTAAAATATATAGATATAAATATATTCATATATATTACCTACTGGCGGTCGCCAGTAGGTATATATAGTTAGGATTTTTTCTCTATGGGTTTTTTGAAAATTCTATGTCTAATAACTTTGGCGTTTGTGGGCGGAATTGGCTGAAATTTTCAGGAAAATGGCACATTTCGTTTCTGAGCAGCCCCTGAAAATTTTGGGGGGGTTCGTCAAGGGGGGGCCGAGAAAAAAGGGGGGGCCCAAAACGCGTTTTTCCCATGTTAATTTCCATAGGGCGGTTGGCCTCACTTTTAGCCCGAACGGCTGAATGGATTTGCACGAAACTTGGCAAAATTGTAGGGACTGGTAGCCCGATGTGCCTTTTGTAGGTCTCAATATATGTGCTTCAGTGGATTTTGAGAAATTAAGGTTAAAAAAAAGATATATATCTGTAACCGCGGACTGGGCAGCGCTCCGCTACGCGTACTTTTCGCGCAACGGAGCTTTGTGAAGCGAAGCTGATTGGTTCTCCGGCGTCTGTCAACATTCCAAACAGTCCGTAGCGGCCGCCATCTTGTCTCTCGGTAGGATCGAGAGACAAGAGGAGGCGAAAGCGAAGGGGCAAATGACCATAAGGGGGAATAGTAGATCCTCGCTGACCCCCTAGGTTTGATGTGGAGGTTTTAAAAGGGCCCCGCGGGGCAAAAAAAAAAAATAATAATAATAATCGAACGGCTGAATGGATTTGCACGAAACTTGGTAAAATATTAGGGACTGGTAGCCCGATGTGCCTTTGCTAGGTCTCAATATATGTGCTCCAGTGGATTTTGAGAAATTAACGTTCAAAAAAAGATATATATCTGTAACAGCGCTCCGCTTCGCGTACTTTTCGCGTTACGGAGCTTTGCGAAGCTGATTGGTTCTCCGGCGTCTGTCAACATTCCAAACAGTCCGTAGCGGCCGCCATCTTGTCTCTCGGTAGGATTGAGAGACAAGAGGAGGCCAAAGCGAAGGGGGAAATGACCATAAGGGGGCATAGTAGATCCTTCCTGACCTCTTAGGTTTGATGTACCATTTTGCCAAGTTTGGTGTAATTCCGTTCAGCCATTCAGGCTGTAGACGTATGTAAATGTCCTATGGAAAATTGCATGGGGAAAACACATTTGAAAGTGTTGAAATTTAGAACCAATTAAAATGTTACTTTGGTTTTGTATTTGTGTGTGATGAAAGTTAATTGGTTATGTATATATGTCAAATGAGAGGAAACCACAGCCATTTTGTGATACTACTGTCTGAGGTACATTTGTGAGGAATTTTTGGTGGTGAATTTCTGGTGTTTGATTTACACAGTACTAACACTTTTCCTACTTTTGAAAAGGTGAGTTGTTAATTTGTAAGGGGGACTATGTTGTACACTTGAAGATAATTTGAAAAATGTTTTCTGTTATTTATTTGCAGTCCTTCTGTTATACTAAATACTTGATAAAGTTAGTTTTATATTATGTATTACTAAAAACGATAAATGAAAGTGATTATTTTTTTCTGCAATTTACAGCAAGCAATTTCAAAATAAAATGGCTCACAATGAAGAGACCGTGGCAATTTCTTTTGAATCGTCCACTACATTGATTGAAATTGAGAGCACCAATAATGAAACATTGTCACAAGGAGGACATGACTTGTATGATTCCATTAGATTGATTGAAATGGACAGCACCAAGAATGAAATATTGTCACAAGGAGATGACTTGAATGATTCCACTACGTTGATTGAAATTGAGAGCAGCAATAATGAAATATTGTCACAAGGAGGAGATGACTTGTATGATTCCATTAGATTGATTGAAATGGACAGCACCAATAATGAAATATTGTCACAAGGAGGAGATGACTTGAATGATTCCACTACATTGATTGAAATTGAGAGCACCAATAATGAAATATTGTCACGAGGAGATGACTTGAATGATTCCACTACATTGATTGAAATTGACAGCACCAATAATGAAATATTGTCAGAAGGAGGAGATGACTTGAATGATTTTTTTGATCAATCTCTTGATGGCGAATTTATCGAGTGTTTGGAGACCATAGAGTTACAAGAATCATTATTGAAGACTTTTCATGAGGACATTGCTGATGAGGACATGTTACTAGTTCTTTCAAATTTAGAAAATTCTGAAGAATAAATTTATATTTAGAAATCAAAAATTGTTTGAGACATTATTCATTTTTATTTTTAATTTATGAGGTTGTAGCAAAGTGATTGTAGTATAAAATGAGACTTATAGTATAGAGTGCAACATTTTTATGTTACATGGTAAGTTTACTCATATTTACTTCCCTTCTGCCACTATATTATCTCCAATGTGTATTTGACATCTCTTCTTCATCTCCGGCCTCCTTTCTCTCACTGTGTGTCTCCGATGCATCTTATCGCTGCTATTTTGTGTAATTACAGAAGAGAGTAAAATAAAATAGTTCGGAACGTGAAAAGGGGGCAAAGTAGAGTACTCCTCACCCCCTAGGCCTTTTTAGGCGGTCCCAAAAGGATCAGTTTCTGCTTTCCTGAGAGATTATGGTATGAGTTCCATATACCACAATATCTTGCATTACAACATGCAAGATATCTATCTCCTATTACCAACTTTTGGAGATATTCGCGCTAAGCGCGAATATCTCCAAAAAGTAACACCTGCCCTGAGCAGTTCTTAGCCATGTTATCCAATGGGAGGTGGATAACATGGCTAAGAGCATTAGCTCGGTAATGTATGAATATCGCTGAGTTTTTAGCGATATTCATGCATTGCGGCCGTTTATTATCGCATTTGTGATAAACCTTGATAATAGCCAGGTTTATCTTCGATAATTTCTGATGATGCTTAGCGGTAAAAAATTCGTTGGTAAGCATTGTTAGCGATAAATATCGCTTAACTTTGGTAATATGCCCCAACGTCTGTTAACGTTCGATTCGAAGGAAATGAGGAAGTGTTGAAAAACATTGTCTGCGCCATCTTGCCTTTTTTGAAATGCCACACTTTTGTCGTGCACGGCAGCCATTTTAGATGTCTTGACCAGACCCACTCTCTGCACGCTGTCGATTCGTAGCATGGCTCCTCACCCTCGCAAGCATCTTCCCCAGGCACTGGTCACCCCCGCTCTCTGTCTTATGCATGGGCAATAAACCTCCCCCCATCTGCGCTGCTCTTCCCTGAGAATCACACTGTGCCCGCCCGACACCTCCCTTTCGCCCTATTCACTACCGCACCCTCTGACACTCCTCTTCCTCTGTGTCCGATTGTCCAGGCTATCAGCTAGCCCTGCAGATGTAGTTTATGGCCCCAGCTGTAAAGAATCACCCCTCTTCAAAGGAGTTATAGTAGATGAAGGCCCACACCCGATGAGATCCGTCACACCACACGTGTTCCTACTATCTGAAAACCATCCTGTATTGTGATTGGGGAGGGGACCGAGCCTGAAGCGGAAGATTCCAGGAATCACTCTTTGTACATCAAAGTTTTTACAATTATGTGTCACATTAAAAATATATAGCACTCCAACAAAGTAGTAGGAATATAAAACTTTAATAACATATAAATATATACAACAAAACAAAAACAGTAAAAACATTTAAACAACGAAGAGACCGTGGCAATTTCTTTTGAATTATCCAATAGATTTATTGAAATTGACAGCACCAATAATGAAATATTCTTGTCAGTAGCGGTCTGTTGTGCGAATAGTTCCAAGGCAGCAGAACGCGCTGAAATCTAGATGGCACGAAAGTGATGTCTAGCAAGTTGCCGCCCAGCAAATAACGGCGTGGGGCGCCGCGGGGGTGAGTGAGTCCAGTAGGCACCACAGCTATTCTTACCGGCATTGCAGAATTACTGCTGGGGACAATGCCTGTGCTGTAGCAGGGTCACAGCAGAAACAAAAAGGATTCTGTTGAAGATGTTGTTGGTTTTCAATTTGAAAACAGTTCTGGTGTCAACTGCTATGTTATTGTAGTGGTTAATGTTTTGTTTTCTCTAGAAAATGTAAAAGAGGGGGAGGCAGTCCAAAGTTCCGTTAAAAGGGCAAAGGAAAGGATCGGTGGTTTGAACTATCAGTCAAAAAGGGGAGGGGGTGCAACAATTTTTCCTACCGGGTCACACTGTGCTTTCACCGGAAGTGAGGTCTGCAGGATTCTAGTAATTCAAAGTGAGGCTGGCGCCGACGTCCCGCGGATACAGTTTCGTCACTCCACGGGTGATCATGGCAGTCATTCCCCATCGGGGGTCGGAGACTCCCGCGGCTCCTCTAGAATCTTCAAGGTCGTGGAGGACTACGGTGGTGGAGTCAACCAGTGACCGGGCCATTTCTTTATGCTGGGCCCGCTCTTGCCAGGTCGACCGCCATTTTGAGAGTTCGGTAGCTACTGGCGATCGCGGGGTCAAATGAGCGGACGGGCTCCACCCTGCCGGGCGAGACGTTGCAGCATGGCCACAGTGGAAGAACCCTTTTCCGGGCGCCTGGAGCGCTGAGGGTGCAGCTGGGAAGCCTCCACCTGGGGAGGCGGGAGAGGCCTGTTCGCACCGTCTCTCCCTCCCAGTGCACCCCACGGCGTCTCGCTTGAGATTTGTTATGGCCGGACCAGGCAATGAGGACAAGGGGGGGGGGTTCGGAGGCATGTGCAAGACATCCCCCCCCAGGGTTGTTGCAGCAATTATACAAGAAAGAAGAAGTGTCCCGTCCGTCTTCGGGCCGGGCTTCCGGTAGATGTCGGCCGGACGCCCCTGGCTCTGGCCCCATGAACGGGTTTCTTGGTTTATTGGCTGCAGCCGGATCCCGTCGGCCTCGGCCCCCCGACCGTTGGTGGCCGGACCGGAAGAGCATGTGGCGGGACTACCTGCAACTCTCAAGGGCCACCGCGGCCGGACTGGGAGAGAGAGGGGAGGGTCGAGGAGACATTCCCCCCCCCCTGCAACTGTTCAGCGTTGTAAAGGCAATCCCCTGGCCGGGTCCCGCTGGTCTCGGCCTCTCCTCCGGCTACACCCTACGTTAGGATCTCCTGGCCGAGGCGTGGCAGCAGGACCTGCCTTATATGGGCTGCTCCCGGCTGGGCGTAGCCGGAACCCTGCCCCACCTTGGAAGTTTCCAGAGTGGGGGCGGATGTTCTACTGACTTGCATTTTCCCTAGTCTATCGATTTTTTTGGTGTGGCAGGCGGTGGGACAGCGAGGGGTGATTTGGTTTCTCTTACTGTTTTTCTGGTCTCTCACCACTGGCATATTTCGAACGTTTTCTTGTTTCTAGGACATTAATAGGTTTTATCATTACGTTATGTTATCGTTTCTTTGTTCGTTGTTTAATAAAAGTTCATGTTCATCAGTGGCCTACTGATTTTCGATTTCCTATTCTTTTCTTTCCAGGTTGTTTCATGCTAAAGTTTCTGTTAACAGGATACAGTGATCACTTCGTTATTATTGCATATGTCCTTTTCACTAGGGGTGCTCTCTGGTCGGGCCAGATGACGTATGTCTAGTAAATGGTCCGGGTGAAACAGGTGCATCAATCAGTGGGGAGTAGATAGGCATGACAGATTACAACGGGGGAGAAAGGTCCGCATTACGTACCCTTTCACTACTTGCAAAGATTTTCCTACGTTTATTTGCAAACAGGGAATACCTCCAAAAAGAACTAATTCCCAAACAGTCAATGTTCGGACAATCAATCAATCAATGAGGAATGAAATAGGTACGACGTGTTAAAGGCTTGCGTTACCTACCCTTCACTATCTGCAAAGGGAGAGAGAATATTCCTATTCTTCCTCGTTTGCAGGCAGAGAAGATCCTTAAGAGAACCAACTTCGAACAATTCAATGCTCGATTCAAACAATCAACAAGGGGTACTGTGAACACAAATGAACGCCGCTTATGTACATACGCATTGCTATTTTCAACAGGTTGTTCCTAATGTTTCTATTTTAGCGAGGTCAAAAAGAGATCCCATTAGTGGCCTACTGATTTTGCTCGATTCCTTTTGTTTTTTTACACGGTTTTTCGCTATCTGCAAAGACTAAACAGAGTATTTTGACTCTGTGCTTGTTTGTAAATAGAGAATGAACCAAAGAGAACAATCAATCAAATGGAGAGAGAAGCAGGCACGACGGATTACAAAGGGGGCAAAGGGCTGCGTTAACTACCCTTCACTATCTGCAAAGAGAGAGTACTCCTAATAGAAATGAGGGGTGGGGGGCAGCATTCAAAGCAGATCAGTGTGCATAAACACGAAAATGTTTTTACTTACCACGTACTTGACATTCGACAGCTTATGATATTTGCTTTTAAAAAACCATTGAAATTCACTGAAAAAACCATAGGTTATAGACCATATATAGTTAGGAATTAGCATTTACAAAACCTTGAAAATTCACTGAAAAAACCATAGGTTATAGACCATATATAGTTAGGAATTAGCATTTAAAAAACCTTATTTTACTCACACAAAACCATTGAAATTCCATATATAGTTAGTTGCACTAACTATATATCGCGCACGCGCAATCCACTGCTGATGATGTCACATATTACATCATTCATGACATGGTCAGTGACATCACTGATGACATCACTGATGACATCTTAAATGACATCACTGATGACATCACACTTGACATCAATGATCACATCACTGATGATATCATTCATGTGATAATACAATGCATCTCCTCACACTGTAATATAACCTCCGTTACACCCAGTGTTAAATAGAGAGTATCATTTTTGAAACCATTGACACACCAATACTAGTTACTACATACGCACTCACTGATTCCTATGTCTACACACACATTCACTTATACAATCATTCATACATACAATCACTCATCTTTACAACACTATCATATGCACTCATACACTTATACAGACACTCACACTCTGCCACTCATTCATGGAGTTACTCACACACCTAGTCAGTCCTGAAAAGAATCAATCACACTTCCATTTTCTCATCTATACAGTTAAACACAGAACACCTTACATTTTTTAAACATATACTAACACATAGTTACTCTCTTATAGAATCACTGATACAAGTACACATTGATCTGCACAGAGTCACACACCTCCCAGCCAGCCATACACACACTCAGTCTCCCATACAAATACTTGTGCAACCAATCAATAACCCATATAGCTACTTATATAGCTACTGATCAACACATGCAGCAGCTTGCACAACAACAGAGATACTGATGCACACTTTCAGACAGTTTAGTCACTAACCCGTGCATTCAGTAAGACGCATTTAATCACTCACTCATACAGTCAATCACGCACCTACTAAAACCTTCATTCAGACACTTATACATCCACTCATTCTTCAATATGTAAAACATATTTAAACTTTACAGAAACACATAATCACTGGATGTTGTCATCAGTGATGTCATCAGTGATGTCACTGACCATGTCATGAATGATGTAATATGTGACATCATCAGCAGTGGATTGCGGGTGCGCGATATATAGTTAGTGCAACTAACTATATATGGAATTTCAATGGTTTTGTGTGAGTAAAATAAGGTTTTTTAAATGCTAATTCCTAACTATATATGGTCTATAACCTATGGTTTTTTCAGTGAATTTTCAAGGTTTTGTAAATGCTAATTCCTAACTATATATGGTCTATAACCTATGGTTTTTTCAGTGAATATATATATATATATATATATATATATATATATATATATATAACATCCGTTCCAGACTCCAATCAAATTTAGAAAACAAAAGCGAAAGAGTTACAGATTTTTTTCAATCATATGTAATATAAAAAAAGTGAACATCTTTACAGCCACAAAAATAATTGCCTAATTTGCATAAATATATAAAATAATGTACTTTAAAACATTAAATCAAATATACAATTTACGTAAAATGTATAAGTGTATCATAATATGATATAACATATATACAATGTATAGACAATTAATAAAACTACATAAATAATATAAATAGTGCAAAATAATATGTAAACTGTTGTGTTCCAAATTGTAATAATTGATTTCCAATGTATTAAATAGTAAAGCAATAAAACACCCAAAACACATGTTTACTAAAAATATTAGAAACATTCAGAAAATAAATTATTACAAATAAAAAACAGATAATATTAGAAATATAGAAACAAAGATATTAATATCAATCTGGTTCCATTAACAGTAGAGAAAGTGTTGGACTTCTGGGACACTGGATGTGTTAATCCCATTACACTCTAAGCTGTAGTAGGAAAAGTTTTGGATTTCAAAATGGTTAAATTTACTATTTCCACTCCAGTCTAAGCAACACTAGGGGCAGTGTTGAGCTTCAGAGGGGTTAGATATACTATTCCCACTCATGTCTATGCAACAGTAGGGAAAGTGTTGGACTTCAGAGATGTTAGATTTATAATTCCTACTTTCATCTAAGTAACACTAGGAAAAAGTGTGGACTTTGGAGGGGTTACATTTAGTATTACCATTCTTGTCTAGGCAACAGAAGTGAAAGTGCTGAACTTTGGAGGAGTTAGTTTTACTATTTCGATTTCATTCTAAACCACCACAGTGAAAGTGTTCTACTTCAGAGGGGCTAGATTAATTGAAGCCAAGAAGCAAATGCAACAAGAAGGGCCGTGGAAGCAATGCAGAGGCCTCCGGAGAAGTACAAGGTTCTGGTAAGAAAGAGCAAAGTGGACCAAGGGGGACGGGAAGCACATAGGCGACAGACAGCAATGTGGAGTTGTGAGAGTAGCACATGGGTAAGAAAGCAATGCAGGGGGGATGCATATGAGACAGGGAGAGTGAGCAATGAGGAGCATGGGGGAAGTCAGGCACTCAGTGAGTGAGGCGGAAAGGAGAAGAGAAATAAACAGGGATAGAGCCAGAAAAGGCATGCAGTCTGAGAGAGTGCTTAACTAAAAAGAAAAAGGATGTGCCTGAAATGTATTTAAAGATACAGCAAAATGAATGAGACCATGCTCCAGGGGAGAGAGAAACACAAGAGTAAGAAGGAAAGGCCACATTGATTTCCATTGATAGGGTTTATTGTCAAGCAATAAGAGTGATAGTAAAGCAGATCAATGGTAAGCAATGGATGGGCTCTAATTCCACTGTAAGCTGACAATCGATCTTCTCATAAACAGCTTGCACTGTCTGGTAGGAAAGACCTAAAAAATGCCTTTTTCTAAACTAGGTCATAAATGAAACAGCTCTATACTGGTCCCCCGACTGTTATGTTATGTTATGTTAAGGCCGTACTTTTAGAGCGCACGGCTACCCGAAGGGGTGTCCCGGCGCTTTGGCAAAGAGACCTGAAACCTAAAAACACAAAGGCAGCAACACCGCAGTCACAGTGATTACGCGGAGAAGAGCATAGTCTTCAGCTCTTTCCTAAAAGCCAAAAGACTCTTAGCTTTGCGGAGGGAGAGAGGGAGCTCGTTCCAAAAGCGAGCTGCCACAAATTGAAAGGACCGTCCTCCCATCCGGACTCGTTTGGCAGTAGGCACCTCCAATTTGGCCAAATCGGCCGACCGCAACATCCTCCGTGGCAGATAGAATGCAATCCGCTTTCTAATATAATTAGGGCCGACAGAGTGCAGAGCTTTGAAGGCCAGCGTGAGAATTTTAAACCTGATTCTTTTGGAAATAGGCAACCAATGCAGCCTATTCAGAAGCAGTTGGGCGCTGGCTCTCCTAGGCAGGCCGAAAATAGCTCTGGCCGCCGAATTTTGGACAATTTGCAGTCTGGCCAGGAGGTACACAGGCAGACCCGCAAAAAGCGCATTAGCGTAATCTAACCTAGATCCCAATAGAGCCTGAACTACTGTCTTCCGAAATTGTACGGAGAGCAAAGGAAGAAACTTCCTCAGCATCTTGAGGATGCTGAAGCATTTCCCGGATATCCCCACAATATGGGGACGGAAGGAGAGGTCATCATCAAACACCACTCCAAGATTTTTCACTTGGGAAGATGATTTCTCAGGGGGGAACATATCCTGGGGCCACCAGGACTTCCAGCCCGGATCGGGAGCACAGCCAAAGAAAAGCAACTCAGACTTATCCGAGTTGCATTTCAGGCTGTGGCGTTGAAACCACGCAAAGACTGCACTCAGACAGTCTTTAATCCTGTCGCCGTCAAAAGCCTCTCCTTTGCTGCATGTGAACAGAAGCTGGGTGTCATCAGCGTATGAGATGACCCGGGCCCCATAAGCCTCCGCTACCACCGCCAGAGGGGCCATATAGATGTTAAATATGGTGGGGCTCAGGATGGACCCTTGGGGAACCCCAACCTCTAGCGATGGCATTTCAGCGGAGAACGGAGGAGCCCAGATCACCTGTCGACGGCCCGATAAAAAGGACTGAAACCAATCCAACACCGTCCCCCGTAGACCGATCTCCCTGAGTCTTAAAAGGAGACCAGCATGAGGGACGGTGTCGAAAGCCGCCGACAAATCCAGCATGACTAACATAGCCTTTCCCCCTCGATCGAGCGTCTCCCTGATTGCGTCGGTCACCTCCACGAGGGCCGTCTCCGTGCTATAATTCGCACGGAAACCGGATTGAGAATCATGGAGAATGTTGTTATTCTCAATAAAGGTGGTAAGTGTGTGCTGGACATGCTTCTCAACCACTTTCGCCAGAGCAGGGAGGAGGGAGATCGGTCTATAGTTAGCCAGCAGCAAAGGATCTAACTGAGGCTCAAGGCTTCTGTCTTTTGGCAGCTGTACAATGCCCATCCACACCTAGTGGATGACCCTTCCTGGCAGGTGTCACTGCCTGAGGTGGAAAACAGAGGATGCATGGGTGCTGAACGCAAGCTACAGAATATTTTACTTGCAGCCATTCCTGGATGAAGGAGATGGTAAAAATGCCTTCCTTAAGCAGCCAATATAACGGATTCCTTATAACTGGACGTATTGTCTTTTGTGGGTGTGACATATTACTGAAAAGTGATGCAAAACTTCATATGGGCGAAGTCGGATATAGTTGTGAAAGTTTGACCACCTTTGCAAAATGTTAAGTTTGCTACTTTGCCCCACTTTGCATGCAAGTAAAACATCACTAGGTTAAAAAAAAGATTAAAAAATGCCATTGATTACCTTAAATCTGGCTAAACAAAATGCCAATGAGTCATATCCAGTTGCATAATTTTATATTAATTCGAAATATTATACCTCATTTTCAAATTCTTAAAAATCTCTGTCTTCACTTACATTAACGAAAAGCTCAAACTCCTCTATCTCTTCCTCCATTGTGCTCAGCACAGGTCGACCATAATAGTGGCCAGGACTAGGCGTGAAAAGAACAAACTTTTATCCACTATCAGTCCCAGCCTCTGAAACAGCCAACACCACTTGGAAATGTACAATATTTCCTTAGCATAGTTGCAAGATCTGCAACCAACTTCACACTCAATTCTAAGCAATACTACCAATTTCTGGGTCATCGCTGATGTTTAAAGCCACACTCTCATGAGTGGCTCAGTAGACACAAGTGATTTGAACAGCTTGATCACTTCTGATTTTTTTTTTTTTTTTATCATTTTGAAGGTCGATTGTGTACTATCCTATGATTTCAGTTTCTGCAATTGAATAGCTCTTTTGTTTCAGTTTCATAATTCAAAATCTCATTTGGAGCCCTGTATATGGAAACATATACCTTTGTGTTCTGTTCTTGAGTACTATAGCTGTACACCCACATGGTGCCAAGGGGTTGCACTTTTGCCCAGCTCTGTGATTCACAGATTCTTTTCTTTTTGCTACTAACAATTATCGACTCCAACTTGGCATGAGTGCAGAATTCTTGGCAACCTGATGCATGATTGGGAATTTCCACCACTTGACCAAAGCTGGGTATGGGGGACCTGATCAGACTCCACACAAAAACCCCAGAAACTATGGTAAGACAGAGAATTCTCATAAAGTGGGGGATTGGTTGGGGATCTGCCCAGTGTTCGATTCCCTGATAAGCTCAGGCAGACCTCCCACACTTTGAAATGTATGACATATGAGGCCTGCATGTGTATATTGACGGTTAAATCATTAACAAAAACATGGAATAGGTCATCAGGTGATGATAGCACTAGCTGATGTTTGAGTGGATAAATGGTGTACCACAGGACTAGGAAGTGAGAGCTATAAGTGAAATCCATAGTATAAAGTAGAAGTCTCCAGAAAAGGTGCCTGAAAGGGGAAAAGGACAAAAAGTGCCAAGGATCCTGGCACTTGAAAGTGAATACACAAGTGATGAGGGGTGTAACCAAGCAGCACTAAAACCTCCTCAAGCCTTCCCAGGTTGTGACCAAAGAATTTCGAAAGCCAGATGGTAAACGCAAAGGCACCCAAGATACTTTCCTACCTCCTTCCACTCAAACAGACTAAAAAAGACCTAACCGTTCTATCCTCACTAGGCCTAGGCAAATTATGCCTTTGTAATAGTAGTAATTGATTTAATTCTGTGTTACTCTTTGATGCAAAATTGGCAATAGTAATGCGATTATGCCCTTTTGCGTGATTAAGAGAAGTTTGCGGGGAAAAAACCTTACCACGAGAGCACGTTAAGCGAGCGCTTGCAACTGCTCCTGCTGCTGTTCATGTTCTGTTGCTTTTAGTGTTTTTTTTCTAGCAATAAATGCATCCTTGAGTCCCTTTTGGACAAAAGGGTGCATTTTGTGCAAAGAAACTAGTGCTAAATACCAGGAGAGAATCGGGGGGAAAATCCTACCCCAAGTGCACATTTCGCAAGCACAAGCGGCTCGTGCTTGCTGTTCATGTTCTGTTACATTTAGAACTATTTCTAAGTGCAAAATGTATTCTCCCATCCATTTTGGATGTGAGGCGGCATTTTTTAACTAAGAAAATTGTGCTAAATGCAGAATTCTTCTTCTTGTGTAATTTTGCCCAATCTTGCTGAATTTCTGAGTAATTCAGTGTGTTACGCTATGCAGAATCACACAAGGTATACTCAAACTTAATGCTCACATTTTTACTCTTCTACCCTTCACAATCCATGGGATATGGCGGCTCATTCCACAATGCACCTGCTGCAAATGCATCCAGAAATGTAACTTAATACTGATTGAGGACGTGAAGAGACTAATCTGTTTGTTTTAAAGCCTTAACTTAATACTGACTAGATGTAAACTGAAGACCGCTGGGGAACCCGTCCTGGTTTTCCCTGTGAGATGGTCCCTTTCTGGGTATCTCCAAGGTGAAACCAGGCATCCCCGGTGTCTGTGGGGGGCCGTTGTAGAGATGAGGCAAGCTTAATGCCCAGAGTTGCCGAGTGTGTTCCCTGGTTAGAGTAGGCACCGAGGTGAGAATTATCGAGTCCGTTTTGACCCTGTCCACGACCCTGCCTTGTCGGGAATTGAACCCTGGTCACGGGCCGTTCTCTGCTTACGGGTCTGCCGCCTCTAACCAGAGAGCCACACCACTCCACTAGGAATGTGAAGAGGCTAATCTGTTTGTTTTAAAGCCTTGACAAAGCCCCAGGCTTATCAGCCTGAGGGGGTGAAACCCGTGTTGGCTGTTCCTCAAACTACATACCAAATCCTCTATCTACTAATAAAGAATGGAAGTTACTTACACTAGGATATGAAATTGATTCATTATTTTATGGGTAATACTCCTACCTTATCCTGAAAATTTACAAATTGGGTTACCAAGGGTCTAAACCCCATTGAAGTGACCACCTGCCCACTATATTAAGGGATTTGAATCGACAGGAAGAGGACTCTCGACTCTTTATTCTTGTTTACATTTCATGGGATATGCTGTGACACAAAACAGGCAGACACCTTAATAGTTTCCTGGAGGTTACTGGTAATGTAGTCAGGAAAATAGAAGGCAAAGAAGTTAAAACAGGAAGAAGCAAAGCTGTAGTGGTAGCACAGCCAGATTGGAGGAGTACCAGAAATGGCACACAGCATGTGTGGCAGGCACAGTAAGCCAAACAAGCAGAAGTGTGACAGACACCAAAGCGCTGAAAGACAGAGCAACGCATGTGAGACAAGAGGATGACTCCACAACCTGACCCATTTCTACAATAACTAATTTTCACTCATCATCATTCCGGTCTGATGATAGACATTGGCCCAGTGGAGCATGCGACCTGACTATAAGCCCTGAGGCACACTATCAGCAGAAGGGTGAAAGAAATTTTAGAAACCCCCCACAAATAATTCTCAACATACCAGCTCGCCCAATGACGTTGATAGTGATAACTCCCTGGATGGCACGTTCAACTTATCTGGAGCCAGGGATGAGGGGACGGAGTAACCATTGATATCTCTTGGTCAACTACAGACCTATTTCACATTGGGAAACAGTTTCTTAATATCTATAATATTGTCATGAAATACCAAGAAGAGCTACAAGCTGTTTTTGAATGCTATAACTCAGTTAGGCCAATGTGAATCAACTGTTATGTCCTATTATGCCAGGTGAAGTTAGGGGTCTTTTGGTGAAAAAAGCAAGTGTTCTCAACAGACACTCTTGGTGATGTAGCTGCTCTAACCCCAGAATAGGAGACATGGTTAAATATTATAATGGAATTGTGTGATCAAGACTGACTAGTCTTAGGTTTCTTTTTGAAAACAGAATAAAGGTAAATCTACTGCAGATTATTGTGATTATTTGAAAGATGATCTAAAAGTTATTATGGTATTTCTCAACCTACTGAACGAAAGTGTTGGTGGCCCTTTTCTGCAAAGTCTGCTGCCCAAGGTACAGGAGCAGTTCTGCGCCATTTGTATTGCATGGTAGACCAAGTGTGTAGCTGAGGCAATATCTATTGTTATTCACTGTCTGGCAGGATAAGAAAAGAATCTTTAAAAGTCAATTATTTCAGGTAACAGTGAAAGGGACGCTGAGAAATGGGGAGATCAAATGAGAGGGGTGGGAAGAAGGAAGAACAGCAGGACAAAGCCGAGGGAGGGCCTGGGGAGTTGCCCAGTTTCAGTTGTGGAAAATAATGTCAATGGAAATGGAATTGTGCAAATGTAACTTCAAGCACACACCTCCAACTTGAACAGTCTGAGTCTACTCCAGTCTCTTAGAGAGATACCCTACCTTTTAGGACACCCGAGAGGTACCAACTGCTTTGTGACCATCTTGATCCTAGTGGACCAAAATAAACAAAAGGTGAAATGTGTCATTAAAGAGAAACACACCTCACACCTTGTGGACACTTGTGGTAACATATCTGCCTTAAAACTCCCTGATTTGTCCTCCTCATTACCTCTCTGAGGCTTGTCCACTACTGCAGGTGGTATTTCAAATACTTTAAATACCCTTGTCCCTCACCACATTACTGATCCTGTCTTCATAGCCTTGGGCCTCAGTATTACCCAACATACTTTTCTATTTAGTACCACCTCTCTTGCAAACATATTGGGGAGAGTCTTTTTGTATAAAATGAACTGTACTGCATATTGCACTTGTGATGGTGTTTATCTGATTTTGAAGAAAAACAATGACTCTAGCTGAATTATGCAAAACCACTGAATGTTCTGATGATCTTGAAAGTGAAAATAATGTACCAAAGTTTGCCTTTGGCAAACCTGATCAGTCCTACTTATTGTTATGAACATGTAAACAATAATGCACGTGTACTGTGCACTGAGCCCTTAAATATTAAGGTAAATCCGATTAAGACACTGCCCAGAACCCGGAGCAGAAGCAGGAATTAGTCTTGGTATTAACACTATACTGAAACATGAACTGTGCTTACTGTTTGTGCAACACCCCTGTCTTACTGAACAAAAAGCCTGGCAAAGACAAGGACAGGTTTCAGCAAGATCTGAAAGCTATTGATGCTGCGTCGATACCTAGTTCTCCTGTTGTTCCTATACTAACCCTGAAACCATAATGTCCTATGTACCAACCACTGCTAAATGGATTACAGTAGTACCTCAGCCTTCTTCTCTGTCCCTATACACTCACAGAGACAGTACCATTCCATGTTCTCTTTCTCAGGATGCAGTTGATGTGGTTTTGGGCCCCATCAATGGGTTACTGTGTCCCCATCGATCTTCTCTCAAGCACTCAAGAAAGATCTAGACACATGCAGCTTCCTCGGAGGATCTACTCTAGTTCAATAAATAAAGTTTCAAAAATTCATTCATCCCAATTTGACAAAAATATCTTTAGATCAAGGTCGCACGCCTGGATGGTGATAAACAACTATAAGTCCCTCGCACCGGCGTCATATTTGAGCCAAACATTCTCAATGAACGTAAAAAAGCAATTAATAGCATTACGCTTTGTAAAACTACCATCTTTGGCAGACCAGCCTGCCTGGGTGCATACATGTACTAAATCATGCCGGCTGTGCAATTTCTATAAAGAAGATTTTATCCATGTAATTTGCACATGCAAGAAACTGTATAATGAACGAGTTATTCTTCTAAGATCAAGCTTTAATGAAAGAGGTATCAGGTCCTGTAGAGCTGCAATAACGGTGTGCCTATATCCTTCAGATGCCTCACTGAACGGTAGACTGATCAAATTCCTTAAAGCATTTACAAAGCTTTGTTAAAAGGGTCTGAAACGCGGCAAAGGAGGAAAATGGACAATCCCACAGCATTGAATTTTAACAATGAAATTTTAAAAGTACTAGAAGAAATGAATGTATTGTTAATTCTATTTTTTTATTATCTCTTTTTTTTTTCCATTTCTATTTTTGTGTTGTATAACAATGATCTTTTCTCTTTTTTCTATTCTGGTCTTAAATTGTTATGGTTTTAAGTAACTAAACAATAAATATTACTAAAAAAAAAAAATATGTAGCTAATTTGTGGGGTGCATCTGGCTTCTTGGACCAATGCAAGGCTGAATATTTGTAATATTTACTGAGTGGGCTAAGAAAGAGCACACGGCTTCCAAAAAATATATAATTCTGACTTCAACATATTTGCTATTTAGGTTATTAAGTCTCAGCATGGGAGAGGCATCTGACTGCAGACCACATTGAAGCTATCTATAAATTATTCAGGCAAGTCACCACTCACGTAGGTACACACTCTGCAGGGAATGGCGGGGTATCGCAAACACTCAATATTGGGATACAATAATAAAATAGAGTAGATTTAATAAGATACTTGACATCAAAATGGCAAAACTCCAATCATTAGTACTAGAGATTTGCAATTTTAAAGATTAAAGCAGTAACAACGATTGAAAGTGCAAAACACCAACTGTGGTTTTCTGGTCGCAACGACAGGGACAAAGTGAGATGTTTAGACCGACCCTGATGGAGAGCAGGCTGGATAGAGGGACCAAGTTAAGCCCACGGAGCAACATACCTTAAATCAGGTTGCGGAGCATTGCAAGATCCTGTGTGGAGGATTCGCCACACAGCAGCAGTTCTGATGGGTTGCAGGCTGAGATGCAAAGTCCTGCATCAAGCATGCATTAGGCAGAAGTGATTCCGGAGAGGTGCAGGGCTGCAATGAGAGGTCCTGAATTTCGAATGCGTTGTGCAGCAGTGGTCCCATGGAGTTGCATGGCTGCGATGTGAGGTCCTGTTTTGAAGAAGTGTCAAGGAGGCATCGAGGAGGCATGACGCAGCTATGGTACTGAAGATCTACAGGGTCACTGATGCATCATACGGCAGCATTTCTGATGCAGAGCTGCGATGTGATGCATTGCACTGGACTGATTCTGCTTGGGCCACAGCTGGCTTGGTAGAGCACATTCCAATATGTATTCCTGGTGACAACTTTTAAGTAAGAAAAGGTTCAGAAGTTTTCCACCCGAGAGCTGTGTGGAATTTCCTAACTCCCTGCCTTGGCCCCAGCTTGTCTGGAAGCACAAAAGACTAGCATCAAACCCTTTGTTAATATGTTCATGAAGAGCCTTTGTGATGTGCAAATATGGTAGGTGATCCATCCCCCATCAAGTCAGAGTTACCCCATCCTGCCAATACATATTCCCCTTTTAACCCACTGTCTGAGTGGCATTTTCAGAATTGTGATTTTAATTCCAACCTCATTGTTAGACCTGGCATCATTGGCGTGAGTCTTCCTTCCATACTTGACGAATTGCCTCATCTTTTTTATATGGTTTTGCTGGTTATATGCTTTGGGCACTGTGCCACTGCTAATCAATGCCACAGTGCAAGTGCTCCCTATGTTAAAGTTATGTACTAATTGGTTATTACATGATTGGGTTATTTGATTTATCTATTAGCCCCTAGTACAGTGCACCATGTGTGCCCAGGGCTTGTACATCAAATGCTGCTAGTGGGCTTGCAGCACTGGTTTTGCCACCCACAGAAGCAGCTTGTAAAGTGTGTCTAAGGCCTGCCATTGCAAGGCCTGTGTGCAGTCTAGCACTGCAATGTTGTCTTGGCCAAGTGCACCCTCTTGCCAGTCCCTAAACCTTCCCTTTGCTTCATGTTAGACACCCCTATGGTAGGCTCAAGGGCAGGGTGCTTTGTAAGTGTAAGGTAGGACATGCTCTGATGTGTGTAGCATGTTCTAATAGTGAATGACAGCCATTTTCGTTTTTCACTATTGAAGGCTACCTGTTCTCCAAAGGCCAGAATGGGCAGTTAGATTATTATATTCTTATAATCCTAAAGGACTCAGGGAACATGATAGAAATTCGAATTTAGTATGCCTGAAATCAGAATGATAAAATACATCTTTTAGTAAAATCGGTTTTAATATTCTGTGTTTGAAAATACCACTTTTGGAAAGTAGGTATTTTCTTGCCTAACTATCCAGGCCTGCCTCTGCTGGGTTGTGTATTCCTCGTCTAGGTTTGTGAGTGACAGGGCTGGAGGATTCTAGGAGACAGACTGGGGCAGCCCAGTGGTGAATAGAGAGATCTGCATCTAGATTGGAGGGAGGAGTTGCACCTGGAACCTGAATAGGGCTGGGCCTTCCCTCTACAATGCTGGCTCCACCTCCTGTGGCTTGTCTGATGTCTCTGCCCTGCACTTTGAAAGGAGAGGAGGAATCATGTCAACAGAGTACTCCAGAGCTGTATCTTCCCTCCACTGTGCTGGCTCCACCTCCTGTGGGGCAGCTGATGTCTCTGCCCTTCACAGTGAAAGGAGGAAGAGAGTCATGTAAACAAAGTGCTCAGTAACTGGTTTGGACTAGGCAGGGGCCTCTCTGCCTTCAAAGAACAAAGGATGTTGGGTTATAAACATTGGGACCCTGATCCCAAGAAATTAGATCACTTCTGGAGAAGAAACCTTTCTGCCAAGGGGAAGAACCAAGGAAGCTACAGGAGTTGTACTGCCCCTCTGCCAGTGTGCTGTTTGTTGGGTTGGCCTGCAGTGGTTGCTTCATTGCCAAGGGAAAGGAGAAGGAACTTTGTAAGGACTTTCATCTACAGAATATTCTCCAAGAGCTCGAACTGTGCTTGCCTCCGCTGGGAGCTGGAAGCGCCACGCATCGAGAAGAAGCGTGTCGCTGCCACAGCTGAAATTGTCGCATCGCCGGAGAAGCGAGCCTCCGCCGCATTTCCCTAGAAGCATGTGTTCATCGAAGCTGCCTGCTGTCGCATCACCGGAGAAGCGTGACGGCATCGAGAGAGTCGCCATTGCATCACCGTAGAAGCGTGTCGCAGGGCCTGTCACAGCTCCAAAGTACAGAGTCGTCGCAAGGCTGCCAGGGCATCTGTGCATCGTCATCGCATCGCCGCATGAAGGGCACCATCTTCTCACATCACAACCAGATCATCGCAATGCATCAAGGCGCCATCTTGCGCGCCGCAACGGGCCCGCAGACCGAGAATCTACGCATCACCTCCGCACCGGTAAGGATCACAACGCATCCCCTACTCTGAGCAAGCATTGAGGCACGACGCAGCCTCTATCCCAGATCTCGGAACTGACGCATCTCCCCTTTTGCGAGCCTTTTGTTTACTTTGAGTTATGCATCCAGGTACTTTGTTGAGAACTTTGTCGCATTTACCATCAACTTGAACTTAGCAACTTTAGTCATCTTTTAAGTAATCTTAAATGGAGTATTGTGGATTTTTGTTGTTTGTGTTCTTGTGTTAAGTCTATATAAAGAATACTTATTTTTATAAAACCTGTGTTGTCTCCATCTGTAGTGTTTTCACTCTATTTCTGTGTATGTTCACAAATGCTTAACACACTGCCTCTGAGAAAAGACTGTCTGCTCGTGCCAAGCTACCAAGGGGGTGAGCAGGGGTTATTAAGGAGTGTAATCCCCTTATCCTGACTTACAAGTAAGGATCCCTATTTGGACAAAGGTGAATACCATTGCCAACTAGAGACCCCCAGATCTAACATTGGTGGTCAGTGGTGAGGATTTGGACTTTGCATTTGTGTTTTATATACACTGATTGGTGTACACTACTAGTGAGTGCAGACCAAACGCGACCACATACTTTTTTTTAGAATCTTTTTCCTTGGACTGTTAGTTTTCCCTGAAAAACCCTAATTTTTACTACCATGAGTAAACCAGCATCTGTTGCATCTATGGATCTTGATTTTGAAGAATAGAGGTTGGAAACCTACACTGTGAAACAGCTCAAGTATCTTTGCAGGAAATTGAAAGTTGCTACACCAGGCATTTCTAAAAAGGAAGACTGCCAAAAGGCGCTGAGGGCCTAGGTAGAAGCAAGAAATGTCCCTGACCTTGTGGTGGAGCCAGTTGGGGATGCAGATGGGCAAATTGATAGGCCCGTGTTTCCAGCCAGGGGAGGGGTGCCGTCCCCACCTGGCAGCAGCATCTCTTCCCAAGACCTGTTCCCCAGAGAGCTGGAAGACAGGGAGAGAAATAGGGCACTCAAGCTGGAGTTGGCTAAGCTTAAGATGGAGAGTCAGAGGGAAACAGAGAATAACAGGTTGTCTTTGGAAAGAGAGAAAATGAGAATGGAGCATGAGAGGATGTTAAGGGAGTTAGAGAGCAAGGTCAAGGGCTTAGAAATCAATCCCTCTGGTGGCAGTGCACCATCTGTGCCTTCAGAAGGCAGGGTACATATTCCCAAGGATGTCATCAAAGATTTCCACAAAGGTGCAGATATTGGGCAGTGGTTTGCAGCCTATGAGATAACAATATTGGCCCACCGGGTCCCTGAGAAGGATTGGGGAGCGGAATTGTGGAGTCGCTTTGTAACTGAAGGTAGGGATACTTTGTTAGACTTGCCCAGTACCCATAGGATGTTTTATGCCCACATGAAAGAAGCACTGATGACAAGGTATGGGTTAACTCCAGAGCTCTATAGACAGAGGTTCAGGAATTGTAAGAAACTGGAGTTAACCACTTGGGTAGAATCTGTGTCTTTCTTTTGTAGAGCTATGGATGGTTGGGTGAGGGGTAGCAATGTTGATAATTTTCAAGCGCTCTATGATTTGATTGCTAGGGTTCGCTTGTCTGCCAATTGTTTTCCTGAGGTACGCCAGCACCTTATTGATAGCAAGTTGACTAACCCTAGAAAGCTTGCTGAAGAGGCGGACCACTGGGTCATTACCAGGGTCCACAAGAATCTTGTGGGAGACTCTGCCAAAGGTGGGCAGGGTCCTCAAAAGGGTCAGTATGTGCAACCCCGTGCACCACCCCGTCAGATGGCCAGTGTAGCCCTGGGTGGGGAGAATATGGGTGCCCAAGGTGGGTGGGGCCCCATAGAAATTTCCCTTGTCTCATTAGGATACTTTGAGATGGTCCCTAGAACTCAGCTGCCTGATAACACTAAGAAATACAGGTAGTGGGTGACCATCAATGGCCATAGAGTGGAAGCTCTGAGAGACACAGGAGCAAGTGTGACAGCTGTCAAGTAGGTAGTCCCCATGCGTTCTTCCCAATTGTTACCGCTGACAACACAAAGAGCCATTGCAAGGTGGCTCAAGTTCCCTTTGAGTGGGGGGGTCTCTGGTACTCTTCAAGTAGCTGTGAGGCCATCCATGCCTGTTGATTGTCTGGTAGGCAATGATTTAGAAAGCTCCCCTTGGGCTAAGGTGGAGAGAAAGGCGCATTTAGAGATGTTGGGTTTGCCTGGGTGGGCATGTGTGACCACTCGGTCTATGGCAGTTAAGGGTGTTCAAGAGACCCTGGAGCCTGAAAGGATGGCCCAGGGACCCGCCTTAAAGAAAAGAGGTAGGGGGCGCGGGAACCCAGCCCCCATTGTTCCCACGGTCCAAGAGGAGGCAGACCTTGAGGGGGATGCCCTGGCACCTACAGGGGAGCAAGTTTCTGAACTGGGGAATCTACCTGAGCTGACCCATTGGCAGCAAGAAGGGGGTCCCTCCAGGGAGGAATTTTGTAAAGAGCAGCAGAAGTGCCCTTCTCTTGTGGGTTTGAGGCAACAGGCCACAAACCAGGCAGCAGGTGATCAGTCTGGATCACATTGGTTCTACTGGGAGAACTGTCTCCTGTATAGCGAGCATAAGGTTGCTGAGCCTGGGTCAGCCCGTGTGCTGGTGGTACCCCAGCGCTTCAGAGCCTTCCTACTGGGTTTGGCTCATGATGTTCCTTTAGCTGGTCGTCTGGGGCAGAACAAGACCTTTGAAAGGCTTGTCTCCCACTTTTATTGGCCCCAGATGCGAAAGAGTTCAGATACTCATTGTAGGACCTGTCAAACTTGCTAGGCAAGTGGGAAAAGTGGAAGGAGGGACAAGGCCCCTCTCCAACCTTTCCCTGTAGTCAGTTCCCCGCTTTGCATGGGTGGTCATTGACATTGTGGGGCCACTGGATCCCAAGACAGCCATAGGCAACAGGTTTATCCTGGTCTTGGTGGACCATGCTGTAGTGTAGTTCCTATTATCCCAATAGGCTCTGCGCATTGGAATAATACCTCCAATAGTATAGACCTAGACCAGACGTTAACTAGGTCTTCTACTGTCGATATTAGACTTAAAGTTTTGGGTTTGCCAGCTAGCTCAGAGTTCACTAGAAACTTTCTCGAATAGACAAGGAGGAGTTGAACCTCCCTGGATAGACAAGAAGGGATTTAGTTTCTGACAACCATAGAACATGACAACTTTGCTCTCCCCTAATCAAGAGTGTATCTCTAGAGTTGTGTGAAAACAAAAGACAACTTATTTTACTCAGTCAGTACGTGCATTCTTAGTTTCACCAGATTGTAGAGAAAAGGAAGAGACGGGCGTGTTCAATAAAAGATGTTATTTATTGATCAGTCTCTTTTCTCGTACAAGAGAAATGGATCGATATTATTGCAATACTTATGGTTAAGTAAAGTGCATACAATAAAAGCAGAATTATAAAATAATACTGTAAAAACATCGATATGGTTTCTAAGCCATACGTTATTTAAAATGGACAGAATAGATACATACATATAAACATTTGACTAATCGTACTCAACTGGTGCTTCTAACTACGCCTACCCCAGTGTACCTGACCTAAGACTAATACGTGGGCGGGGATAGAAAGTAGCAGTTTAAGTTAAGTTTGTTTTGCCAAGTGACTGACTCAAGAATTCTCTGCAAGGGGTTATTCAGCTCCGTACCTGAGGTCTAGGATGGTTGAGGGATAGTATCTCTCGTCTGAGGTCTCGATATTCCAAGCTGCCTGCGAGGGCTGCTCGGAAGCGCCGGAGCTGGATTTCTCGGCAGGAGAAAGCAGCGTCTCGTTCTCAGCGCGTCAGGAAGGCGGGGCAGCTAGTGGGCTTCGCTCTCTGCTGGGCTTTGGCAAGTCTCGCTGCTCCGATCTTGTCACCACCGCGTGTGTTTGCTTAAGGCAATGTCGGTAATATTTATACCTGTAAGGTGCCGAGATTGACGTAAGGATGGACATATATACGTCAATAAGGATGTCATACGAGCTGGTCGTTAGCACATTCTTTTACTGAAGTTCTCGGTGAAATCAAAACAATGGCCGCAGGGTTTTTCCCAGGTTGTCATAGGTTTGATTTGTTTTGAGGACTCCGTATGCCTTATCAGGGGCTGGAGGAATATTGCTTTGCCTAATTAGATGTCAAGCGTTATGACCTAATCAGATAACGCGCTCCTGTGCCGTGGTCTGGCGTAATCAGATAACGGTTTCTGCATCATGGGATGGCTGCTAGTTAACTCGTTAACCAGAATAGGGTCAGGAATAGGGGGATTGATACAGAACCTATAGGAATACATCACACCCACTCCATGCTAACTATGGCCATATTTACGAATCTAGGCATAGTAAAACATACTGTAGAGTATCGTGTATACCTTACCACCCCAAAATACATATAATGCATTTCGAAATTATGTAATGTACGGGAAAAATAAAATAGCCATATGTACTATATGCACTTAAGCAGTAGACTAATGCTAAATTAATCACGCATGTATACATTATTAGTAATCGAATATGAGAATTACACATGAAATGGCTCTTAATACAGAAGAAAAGTTCGAGACCACTTCATCACAGTTCAAGAGAAAAAAAAATATTTATGAACATACCAGCGGGCAGCTAATGTCTATGAAGTTTCTAAAAACAGAAATTAGTTCTCTAAGAATAGTTCCTACTTTAAGCAGAAGAAAAGTGTCCCGTAAAATGTAAAAAAAATTTGGGGCTGCTAAAAAAATTGCTGTCCGTGGACTGGAGGAAAAGTTGATCTTGCTACTTTATTATTAAAGTTGAAGGCCAAATTCAAGGTGTCGGGAACGCCGTGTGCTAGCTTGTTCAAGAGTCATTATTTCTGCTCTGGTGAGAACATCATATCATTGAGACTGCTGAAAAAGCTGTCAACAGCTTCCTGTGAGAGTTCCACTAATTCGGAAAAGGATGTAACCATGCATTCATGTGCATGATTGTCTCCATTGACGTTTTGAGTAGTATTGCTGACAGAAGGTTGTACCTGATCGATGCTGCTTTCATCTTGATCTTCACTACCCCTTAATCGTAGTGGTGAAGTTTCCACGAATGCCGTCATCAGGATTGGCAGCCGTTGAGGGCAGCACAATGCATGAGCCTTTACCGGACCCAACAGTGTTTCTGCATCCATTGGCGCATCCGATTGTAGCATCAGACAGGTGTCCAACATGCATTCTTCTCCGCACAGCATGCACCTTAATACAGGTAAAACACATCTTTGCCATATCGGTCGAAATGAAAGAAACCAAGTCATGTTCAGGTCTCTAAGCCGGGTTAGTCCTAGGATTTTTGATATCCGGTCCCGGTATCCAATGGCTCGGATTGTTTCTTCCCTTGTCGCAAGTGTTTTGTCTGTGACATGGTTTGCCATAACGAAATATAAGGACTAAGAATAGGATTCCTGCAATTAGTCCCAAAATGAGGGGAACTCCTCCAAAAATCGAATGGACGAAGTCTGGAAAAATACCCAGTATGGCTTTGAATGGTGTTAATGCCATCGAAAATACTGTTTTAAATACATTTGAGACTCCACTGGTATCAGAAATATTTAAGATTTCATTCAGGATTTCTGCGAAATGTATGGGGGAATTAGTTGATAACAACGAGTGAATCTCTGCAGTCGTCCTTGCGACTAGGAGATCATACGTTTCTTTTGATGACGTGAGCCTGGTCGGCGTCTGAAGAAGCACTGTTTTCATTCTGCTTAAAGTATCAACTCGAATAGAAGTAATTTTCAAGTTAGGCCATGCCCTTGCCTCCCTGTCTGGAAAGGAGCTGGGGAACAATAAGCGTCCACAGCACATGACCTTCGCAGTCGTACTAACGAGATAAGGAACCCCAGGCAGTAGACTACAACATCTGCGATCCACAATTAGAATGTAACTCCCGTTATAGAGTCTTTTAAAGAATGGTTCTATCTCTGTTGCAGGTGCGCCTAGCTGGTGACATGAAAGGTTATTTGAGTTCCCTTCACAGGCTCCATGCAAACTAATTCCATTACACAGAAGTGTACCGCTTAGTGACATTGCACAATTATTGCCACTAAGAAACACTTTCTGTCCTTTATTACTGACACATGCATGTGAATAGGGCAAGTTCCATGTTGTCTTAATGTACCCTTTTCCCAATTTTTCGTACATGCCAGCCTGTATATATTTTTGGCAGTATTGAAACCTGAAAGTAGATATCGGAATATTAATTATCCCATGTATTATCCATTCAATGACAGGTCGTTCTGACATTGTCAATGGTAATCTCTCGAGTTTCTCAATGCTCAGGATTGTATAATCAGCACACTTCTGTGCCATACTGATCTGTTTATCAGTAAGGTTAAAGATATTGAATAGTGACGTTGTGTTGATTAAACGCCAAGGCACATAGCCTGAACGCAGGTTTTGTAACATCCATCCAAGCTGTACAATAGAACGCAATTGAGACAGACCGTGTTGTAACAACAGTAAGTCTTGCGATATTATGTCGATTGCTGATGACACAATGCTGTCCAATGAAAAGATTCTGGAGGACAGAGTCATTAACCCATTGTCCACTACAGAAAGCGATTTTTCCAAATTAATACAATCAATTTCCCGTATACTTTCTGCTGTCTCAATTTGAGTTATCTTCCAGGCCTCGTTGTAAGCTGCATATATGGAGGCTGCTATGAAGCGTTTTTGACGCTGTTTGCGCGGTCCCATAATGAAATCACGCAAGTCAGCACCATCAGTAAGTAAAGTTAGGTGTTGCTTAATTTCTGTCAGTGTGGAAGTTTTTAGCCATTGAAGGCAGAGTTTGCCCACACTGTAGGTGGTGATTATCCCTGGGTGTTGTCTTTGGGAATATCTAGGGTCTGGCCTGGTCAATGTGAACCCCTGTGTTTTGTTCAGGAATCTGTCTTGACAGTTATTAGTATCTGTGGGCCAGATCAACCATTGTTTCCAATCAGGATTTGTTCTGTTTTGGTTTAATACATAGTTTACGTCTATCTCTTCATCTGCAGAGTTATTGCTGTTCATTGTTGGTTTTGGAATAGACGGTTTATTTAAGTCTTTGGTTTTGGCTAATCCAAGACAGGTAGTTTGTTGAATACTTTCATTCAAGAATATAATTTGTTCTGGGATCATGCAGGCTCTAAACAATGATTCTATACCTTGTACTTGCCATTCTTTTGTACCCCAAACACTTTTTACTTCAACATTTTTGTCCCAATAATCAAAACCAAATGTATTCATTTGTTCAAAAAATGAGTCAGAATATATCAATTTCGTGTTTGTAAGCATGGTTTTTGTTCCTGTCTTATTTGACAATTTGAAATAAAATGTTTCAGCATTACTTGTGTTGAACCCTGAAAAGTATGAATATTTGTCATAAAAGGTTCTTGAGCTTCCTTTTGGAGGGGTTGCACAATGTTCCCATTGATTATAATTTAAAACATTTCTAGGTTGTGCTGATTTATGTAAAAAATGGTTACCATAGTGGTTGTAGCAGTACATACTATCATAATTAGATGAACCCTGCAAATAATCATGTTTGGTAAATTTAGCAGACATCACTAGATCAGACATCATGTTATTAATACTTTCAAAGTCCCAATCATCAGCAAATGAGTTTGGTTTTACAAAGTCACTCAACGAGATCTTGATTTGGTGTGGATATTTGAGGATCTCAACCGGACCATAAATTTCATAGTCAGTATTGTCCCATGCTACCCCACCCGGTATAGGATTGGCTGTGAAATTGACTGAAGAAAGTTCTCTTTTCTTGACGTGTGAAGACGTGTGTGGCTTGAGGATCAAGTTGATTTTCTGGCTTGCTGTGTCCATTTTAGCATATTTTCCCTCAATGAAGCGTCCCAAACATAGTATCATGATGAGCCAAAGTATCAGGATAAATACACCAAAGGACACCCAAAATTCAATCCACGGAGAAATCAGATAGGTTTCTTTCAGCTGTTTCAAAAGTTCCTTAGCTTTATCTATAAAAGTTTTTGTTGATGGCTGTGTCCTTGATTCACTTAGATCTTCAGAAGAATCATCAAAGTTGATGAAGTAGCCGGATGCCGTTCTGTCTATTGTTCCAATTGCTTCAGGATTACTGTTTCTTGCAGCTTCAGCATATTCATTTGTTACTTCATTGTAGGTTGGTGTGTCTCTACTAAATGTTTTTATTTGGGTTTTCAGAGGTGTGAGTTCCATTGCATTGTTGCATAGTCCTTGTTGTTGTTCTGTAGGCATTTCGAATGTGATTAGCCTTTTAGTTAGCACCTCTGTACTTGTAGCAAACCTTGGTGTTCTACTACTTATCGAGAGTCCACTTGGCCTACTGTTTGTTATCGGCCACATGATTGTGGTTTTACCAGGTCGATGGATACAACTCGGTTCTCCTTTTTACCAGCAAGTGGCGGTAATACAACTGATCTTGTCCCGTTGATGGACAAGACAGGAACTGCTTTTCTGTAAGAAGGCCCAAATTCCTTCTTTACCGCGATCTTTTCTCTGACTAGATCCCCGATTTTTGGAATCCAGACAGGTCTTGCTGGGACAGGTGGTGGTTCTTCAGTGGTTGTTGGCTGCTGTTTCAACTTTATGTTGCTCAGGTCTTTTCTTGTTTTGTTTAAGTCCTGTAAAATAGCCAAACGATCTTTGATATCAAAGCTTTTTTCTTTCACCACTGAAGTCTGACTGTCAAGATCTAAGACTAGCATCCTAGTCCCAAACAGTAATTCGTACGGACTGAATCCCCTCAGAGAATTTCTTGGCAAGTTGTTTAGACTACGTTGGACACTTATTAGATGTTTGACCCACCCAGCTCCCGAACCTAATACCTTTGCTGTTGTAGATTGCTTTATGCCTTGGTTTTTTCTTTACACCATCCCGTATCCCTCAGGAAGGAAGTGAGAAGAATCCCGCTTCGCTATGCTCATTTGGCTGTGCTTTCCCACAAGCTTGAGGGCTAAAGTGAAAACATTGGTCAAACGTAGCATGCTCCTAGCGTATATGCCATTTAGACTCGCAAATCTTTGTATAACAGTCCCGACGTCAGCCGAGTGCTGGGGTCTACATTTATAAGTTGAAACTAGTCTTTATTTGTTAATGGGGCGCATTATTTACACTTGTTTCACTGATTATTGTTTAACCCTTATTGAGTGAAACGCCATGGTATTACCCCGTTCCTCTCGCCGCTGCGATCTTTGTTGCAGCCCGGGAATTTTTTTACAAAAATGTGATGATGCAGGCTCATGCCTGGCCACCAGTACACTGATTGTAGTTCTTCCAGAGAATCTTTTAGTTTGAGGTGTCTGAGACCCTCGCCCATATGTGCGTCTGCTATTAACAAAGTTCTCCTGTCCTTGTTTGGAATTACTCTATCCCCCACTCCAGGGATTCGAGCAAAAGGAACGGAGTTCGCATCGATTATGTATGTATATTTGAGTGGATAACTGATCGGTAACGCTGAGCAGTCGCCTTTTGATGACGTTTTCACCGCCAGCATTGTTTCACCGTCAATGTATTTTACTGCACGCTTTTTTCTAGCTACGGAAGCCGATTCAGTTGCTACCGCTGTGGCTTTCTCAGCCAATGAATTCCCTGCAACGTGAACGCCATCACGCTGATGACTCAGTGAGTGTATCACGTGAGTCTTTGGTAGTTCTTTTTTTAACAGAACTATTTGTTCCCAAAGCAGTTTTTGCTTTATTGTTGCACCTGTGTCATCTTTGTAACCGTTTTGAATCCATTTATGTAAATCGCTGTTATATGATTTGACGCAGTAATACGAATCGGACACTATGAGTGTCGGGAATTCGCGATCTGCATTATCTAGCGCCATTTTCAATGCTATTATTTCAGTCTGTTGTTCTGAATTAGTTTCTACTGAGTGTGTTTTTGTTAATAGAGGTCTTAGTATACCTCCGCGCCACACTTCTTTTGTAATCTCACATGTGGGGTTGTATGCTTGTTCTCCCCAAACGGATGGTTGAGCATGTCCATCTGTATAGATTACACAAGCCTACTATCGTAATGGCAGAATGTCGATTGGCAGAGGGAATATTCTTTCATATTCTAGATATTTTAGTTCCTCTAGTTCTGGATCAAAGTAGTATTTTACTTTGTCCATTGTAATGGAATTCACCCATTGTATCCATTCCGGATTCAATGCTGTTGTTGGTAAATTACACGGGGTTGTTAATGCCTCAAAGGCTGATTCCGCTGTTCTGACTGTGATGTGTCTACCGTCAGCTTTATCTTTTTCTCTAGCTATTGCGGTCTGAACTGCATGAACAATGTTTTCTTTAATGCTGAATTTCTTTTCAGCTTCTGTGTACAAATGCGATTTGAATGCAATTGGTACCTTTTCTCCCTCGTTAGAGGTCAGGTATGTGAATCCGCATCTTCCTGGGATGACTCGAATCACAAGGTTGCGTGTGTTATCACGTGTTTCTAATTTTGTTTTAATTAACATATCTGTTTGTAAGGATCTCAGAATTTCTGTGTGTATTTGAGTCCAATTGTTTTTTTTAAAATCTGGTTTTATTAGATCATAGATCATTCGTGTCCACTGTCTCCAGATGATTCATAAGGACTTTGCGTGCTATGCTCACTTCTCCTGCGCTGTCTAGCATTGTCTGAGCCCACTCTCCGTTTTTCAGCTGTGTCCTCAGTATTCTCGGCATTGTTGAATACTTTAATACTGGCTACCTTCTTTTTTGGAAACTGTAATTTTTTATTTGGATGAGCAGGTTCCTTGTCTTTGGACTTGACGTGCCCTTCCCTGGGTTCCGATCGTCCTCTTCTTTCCGATTTCTGCGAGGAAGTCTGAAAAGATTGAGAGGGACGTGTATCAAAATCTTGATATCTATCCGGTTTCTTTATGTTATCCCTATTTCTAAGGTTGTATTTTTTCACAGAGGGCTCCCTTTGGGGAGACTTGGGTCCTTGGTCCGGAGATCTTTCTCTCCGCCGAGGAGACCTTCCTCTGGACTGGAATCTCTTTTCTTTTGGATTGGATTATTTGTTTCCATCCCAGTTCTGACTGTTTAGATTATTTTTAATAAATATTTTTTCAGGACTTTCAATTAGTTGGGGCTTTACTGGTATTCCACCCAAACTATCTCTACCTAGTTCTTCATAGGATTTTTCTATAATTCTGGCAATTTCAGCTGGTTGGTCTGCTATATCTGTCTCTTTTAACCTCTGGCGGATCGCCACATTCGCTGCTTCTCCTTTTATGTTGGCTAGTAATATTGCCGAGACCTGCTTGAAGTCTTTTAGTAATTTCCTACCAAGAGTTAAAGCGGGTTCTGGACCGTATTCGTCTTGAATTTGTTTTAGCACATCTGGTATTACCGACATGGATGGTACACCATGTGTTTTTGTGTAAATGGAAGCAAAGACTGTACCCCAAGTGTCACAGTCCTCCACGTGTGGTGCGATTCCCATTGGAAGACAGATAGTCAGAATCCTGTGTTTATCCACAGGGGTGGTGTCTGGAAACACCGCCTCTATTTGGGTGATTTTTTGTGCTAACCAGAATGGTATTTGTTCCCGTTTAGCTGGTACTTTACCTAGGCAGGACTGTATGTTCTGTGGTGTAATTTTGTTTGTGTTCCCCTGATGTGGGGTCAGCTGTTTAATTTTAACTACAGGTTGGATGGTTGAAGTCCGCATTACATATTGGACTAGTTGTCTATATATTTTAATTAATTGTTTTAGTTGTACTAAAACATCTGCTGCAGACATCCTTTCGATGTCTGGATGTGGTGTGTATCCGGCTAGGACCGGCCACGTTGCTCCTGGTCTACCTAGTGGACCGAGCCTGGTGATGTGATTATTATGTTTTAGGGCGCCATTAAACAAGAGCAGGTGCTCATGGAATTTGAGTGGTACTTCCACTTCCTCGAAAGGAGTGTAGGTATCCGGTGGTTCCTCTATTTTATAATAGTGGAACTCCTTTGTTACAGCATTTGCTGCTGGAAAGTGTATCCATGAATAGAATACCTCTGTCTGCCGATATTCGTGTGCCTCAATTACGAATATGACTGTACCACCTCTTGGTGTCAGTCCATTGTCTATAAGTTTTAACGTTATAGATCTTCTTATGTTGACCGGGATGAGTTTTATATCCGGGTCTGCTCCTTGCATAGTATTATCAGCTTCTATTATTTCAGCTGCTAATCTAGCTCTCTCTCTTTCATCATCACTTTCTGGCATTTTACTGTCAGGAAGGTTATTCTGTTTGTTTGCAGATCAGGTTTCTTACGGAAACAAAGATTAGATGCACAATATTTTGGAACAGTGTATCCTTCAACGTTGATTGAACCAAGAACCATACATAGGAGTTCCCTCCTGCGAGGTTTGGCGGATTTTACCTCTCACCCACTCCAGACGTCTTTGGAGTATTATGGGAAAAAGGGGTCTGAGTGAAAAAGCACGACTGAGTTACTCTAAAGTCTTGCGTTAGTTTTATCGCCTATCCAAACACGTTGGGCGCCATGTAGTGTAGTTCCTATTATCCCAATAGGCTCTGCGCATTGGAATAATACCTCCAATAGTATAGACCTAGACCAGACGTTAACTAGGTCTTCTACTGTCGATATTAGACTTAAAGTTTTGGGTTTGCCAGCTAGCTCAGAGTTCACTAGAAACTTTCTCGAATAGACAAGGAGGAGTTGAACCTCCCTGGATAGACAAGAAGGGATTTAGTTTCTGACAACCATAGAACATGACAACTTTGCTCTCCCCTAATCAAGAGTGTATCTCTAGAGTCGTGTGAAAACAAAAGACAACTTATTTTACTCAGTCAGTACGTGCATTCTTAGTTTCACCAGATTGTAGAGAAAAGGAAGAGACGGGCGTGTTCAATAAAAGATGTTATTTATTGATCAGTCTCTTTTCTCGTACAAGAGAAATGGATCGATATTATTGCAATACTTATGGTTAAGTAAAGTGCATACAATAAAAGCAGAATTATAAAATAATACTGTAAAAACATTGATATGGTGTCTAAGCCATACGTTATTTAAAATGGACAGAATAGATACATACATATAAACATTTGACTAATCGTACTCAACTGGTGCTTCTAACTACGCCTACCCCAGTGTACCTGACCTAAGCCTAATACGTGGGCGGGGATAGAAAGTAGCAGTTTAAGTTAAGTTTGTTTTGCCAAGTGACTGACTCAAGAATTCTCTGCAAGGGGTTATTCAGCTCCGTACCTGAGGTCTAGGATGGTTGAGGGATAGTATCTCTCGTCTGAGGTCTCGATATTCCAAGCTGCCTGCGAGGGCTGCTCGGAAGCGCCGGAGCTGGATTTCTCGGCAGGAGAAAGCAGCGTCTCGTTCTCAGCGTGTCAGGAAGGCGGGGCAGCTAGTGGGCTTCGCTCTCTGCTGGGCTTCGGCAAGTCTCGCTGCTCCGATCTCGTCACCACCGCGTGTGTTTGCTTAAGGCAATGTCGGTAATATTTATACCTGTAAGGTGCCGAGATTGACGTAAGGATGGACATAGATACGTCAATAAGGATGTCATACGAGCTGGTCGTTAGCACATTCTTTTACTGAAGTTCTCGGTGAAATCAAAACAATGGCCGCAGGGTTTTTCCCAGGTTGTCATAGGTTTGATTTGTTTTGAGGACTCCGTATGCCTTATCAGGGGCTGGAGGAATATTGCTTTGCCTAATTAGATGGCAAGCGTTATGACCTAATCAGATAACGCGCTCCTGTGCCGTGGTCTGGCGTAATCAGATAACGGTTTCTGCATCATGGGATGGCTGCTAGTTAACTCGTTAACCAGAATAGGGTCAGGAATAGGGGGATCGATACAGAACCTATAGGAATACATCACAATGCTACCCGGTACCCGGAAGCCATTCCGCTCAGGACAGTGATGTGCACTGATGGGGATCTTCTCCTGTGTGGGGTTCCCCAGAGAGGTGGTGTCTCACCGTGGTACAAACTTCATTTCTAATTATATGAAGTCTCTGTCGAAGGATTGTGGTGTTACCTACAAGTTCACCACCCCTTACCACCCACAAGGTAATGGGCTAGTTGAAAAATTCAACCGGACCCTCAAAGGCATGATCATGGGTCTTGAGGAACCAATGAGGCGAAAGTGGGACGTCCTCTTGCCATGCCTGCTGTTTGCCTACCGTGAGGTGCCACACAAATCTTTAGGGTTCAGCCCCTTTGAGCTTTTGTATGGTCACCCTGTAAGTGGACCTTTGAGTTTGGTCAAGGCAGGCTGGGAGCAATCTCCCAGAAAACCTCCTCAGGATGTATATAGTTACATGCTGGCCTTCGGGAACCAGACTCGGCGATTCAGAGATCTCTCTCAGGCAAATCTGGGAGCCAGCCAGGAGGAAATCAAGCGGTGGTACGATCAGAATGCCACTCTGATTGAGCTTCAACCTGGACAGAAAGTTTGGGTCATGGCCCCTGTGGAGCCTTGTGCGCTCTAGCACAGGTGGACAGGACCATATGAGGTGGTGGAGCGCAAGAGTGATGACACTTATCTGATGAACTTGCAGTCTCCCAGGAACCCCTTGTGGGTCCTGCATGTTAACCGCCTAAAGCCCTACTTAAAAAAGGTCCGAAGTGGGCATGCTCCTAGCGACAGATGATGGAATGGAGGAGGAGACCGAGTCTCTTCCTGACCTCCTGTCTGCAACAGGGCAAGATGGGTCAGTGGATGGTGTCAGCCTCTCTGCCACACTGACCACTGATCAGCAGCAAGATTGTCGCCAACTGTTGGGGCAATTTTTATGATCTATTTTCCTTACTTCCCGGTGTCACAGAGTGGTGCGTCCATGATGTGGACACTGGAGACAGTCCTCCTGTGAAGCACAAGGCTTACAGAGTAACTGACAAGGTTAGGGCTTACATTAAGGAGTACATCTCCAAGATGTTTGCCTTAGGGGTCATTGAGTCCTCAAACAGTCCTTGGGCCAGCCCAGTGGTCTTGGTCCCAAAGGCTGCCATGCCTGGTGCCACACCTGAACTCTGGTTCTGTGTGGACTACAGAGGGCTCAATTCAGTCACCAGGACTGATGCACACCCCATCCCCAGAGCTGATGAGCTCATTGATCGGTTAGGGGCTGCACGGTACCTCAGCACGTTTGATTTGACGTTTGGGTAATGGCAAATCGCCTTGACTGATGGGGCTAAGGAGAGGTCAGCATTCTCCACACCAGATGGGCACTGCAAATTCCGGGTTATGCCCTTTGGGATGAAAAATGCACCTGCCACCTTTCAGAGGTTGGTCAACCAGGTGTTGTCTGGACTGGAGCATTTCAATGCCGCCTACCTGGATGACATTGCAGTGTTCAGCGCTAGTTGGGAAGAACATCTGCACCACCTCTGGGAAGTATTGAAGGCACTGCGAAAGACAGGCCTCACGATCAAGGTGAGTAAGTGCCAGATCGGGCAGCGTTCCGTGGTGTACTTGGGTCACCAGGTAGGAAGCGGCCAGGTGGCGCCCTTACAACCCAAGATTGATACCATCCTGACATGGGAACCCCCAAAGACTCAGACACAGGTGAGAGCCTTTTTAGAACTTGCGGGGTACTACAGGAGGTTTGTCAAGGGATATGGCAACATTGTTTCACCCTTGACTGAGCTAACTTCCAGGAAGCAGCCGAAGAAAGTGAACTGGACTGACACCTGTCAGAAGGATTTTGAAGCCCTGAAAACTGCCATGTGCACAGCACCGGTGCTTCAGGCACCCAACTTCTCAAAATAATTATTTGTACAGACAGAAGCTTCAGAGCATGGTGTGGGGGCTGTTCTATCACAGATTAATGAAGAGGGCCTAGACCAACCTGTAGCCTTCATCAGTAGGAGGTTACTTCCACTGGAACAAAGGTGGAGTGCAATTGAGCGTGAGACATTTGCTGTGGTCTGGGCGCTGAAGAAGTTGAGACCATACTTGTTTGGGACTTACTTCCTGGTTCAGACCGACCACAGGCCCCTCAGATGACTGATGCAGATGAGGGGTGAGAACCCAAAGTTGTTGAGGTGGTCCATTTCCCTACAGGGTATGGACTTTACGGTGGAACCCTGCCCTGGTACAGAACATGCCAACGCTGATGGTCTGTCCAGATTTTTCCACCTTAGTGAAGAGAACTCCCAAGGGGAAGGGTAGTTCTCCCCACATTTCAGCTGGAGGGGACACGTGTTAGACCTGGCATCATTGGCGTGAGCCTCCCTTCCATTTTTGACGGATTGCTTCCTCTGCTTTTAAATGTTTTTGCTGGTTATATGCTTTGGCCACTGCTAATAAGTGCCACAGTGCAAGTGCTCCCTATGTTAAATGTATGTACTAATTGGTTATTCCATGATTGGGTTATTTGATTTATCTATCAGCCCCTAGTACAGTGCACCATGTGGGCCCAGGGCTTGTAAATCAAATGCTGCTAGTGGGCTTGCAGCACTGGTTGTGCCACCCCCAGAAGTAGCTTGTAAAGTGTGTCTAAGGCCTACCATTGCAAGGGCTGTGTGCAGTCTAGCACTGCCATGTTGATATGGCCAAGTGCACCCACTTGCCATTCCCTAAACCTTCCCTTTGCTTCATGTTAGACACCCCTATGGTAGGTCCAAGGACAGGGTGCATTATAATTATATGGTAGGACATGCTCTGCTGTGTGTAGCAAGTTCTAATAGTGAATGAAAGCCTTTTTCATTTTTCACTATTTAAGGCTATCTGTTCTCAATAGGCCAGAATGGGCAGTTAGATTATTACATTCTTATAATCCTAACTGACTCAGGGAACATGTGTTTGAAAATACCACGTTTAGAAAGTAGGTATTTTCTTGCCTAACTATGCAGGCCTGCCTCTGCTGGGTTGTGTATTCCTTGTCTGGTTTTGTGAGTGGCAGGGCTGGGGGATCCAGGAGAAAGGCTGGGGCAGCACAGTGGTGAATAGAGAGATCGGCATCTAGATGGGAGGGAGGAGTTGCACCTGGGACCTGAATAGGGCTGGGCCTTCCCTCTACAATGCTGGAGAAGGAACTTTGAAAGGACTTTCATCAACAGAATATTCTCTAAGGGCTTGAACTGTGCTTGCCTCCTGCTGAAGTCTCAAGGACAAAAGACTTCACCTCCAGCTCCCCATTGAATTTCCTTGCTGGGAATTCTGACACCAGACACTTGCGTGCCGCTGGGAGATGGAAACACGCGCATCGAGAAGAAGCGGGTCGCCACCGCTGCTGAAATCGTCGCATCGCTGTAGAAGGGAGCCTCCGTTGCATCTCCCTAGAAGCATGTGTTCATCGAAGCTGCCTGCTGTCACATCACCGAAGAGGCGTGCCGCCATCGAGAGAGTCGCCATCACATCAGTGGAGAAGCGTGTTGCAGGGCCTGTCGTGGATCCAAAGTACAGAGCCGTCACAAGGCTGCCAGGGCGTCTATGCATCATCATCATCACATCGCCGCATCAAGGATCGCAACGCATCCCCCACTCTGCGCAAGCATTGAAGCACTACGCATCCTCTCCCACCAATCACGGAACTGACGCATCTCCCCTTTTGTAAGCCTTTTGTTTACTTTGCGTTACGCATCCAGGTACTATGTTGAGAACTTTGTTGCATTTACCATCAACTTGAACTAAGCAACTTTAATCATCTTTTAAGAAATCTTACATGTAGTATTGTGGATTTTGTCGTTTGTGGTCTTGTGTTAAGTCTATATAAAGAATACTTATTTTTATAAAAGCTGTGTTGTGTCCATCTGTAGTGTTTTCACTCTATAACACGGTGTATATTCACAAATGCTTAACACACTGTCTCTGAGATAAGCCTGTTTGCTCCTGCCAAGCTACCAAGGGGGTGAGCAGGGGTTATTAAGTTGTGTAATCCCCTTAACCTGACTTAGAAGTAAGGGTCCCTTTTTGGACAAAGGTGAATACCATTGCCAACTAGAGACCCCCAGATCTAACACTCATCATTAAAGATGGTTTTAAATTACAATTATTTGACACCAGACTCAATATTCCTACCTGTTTCCAATTGAAAGTTGTCACTTATTAAACGTAATAAGGTAACCCACTCTTATCCTATAGGAGAGACAGGCTGAGTAGTAGGGAAAAAACAATTTTAGAGTTTTTCATTACGAGGACATTTAAAAGTTAAAAGTATATGTTAAACTTTTTAAATGCACTGCACCCTGCCCTACGGGCTATTTAGGACCTACCCTAGGGAATACATATGTTTTAAGGACAAAGGGTTGGGCATGGCAAAATGTTTACTTTACCAGATCGAAATGGCAGTTTAAAACTGCACACACAGTCTGCACTGGCAGGTCTGAGACATGTTTACAAGGCTACCGAAGTGGGGGGCACGATAAGTGCTGCAGGCCAACTAGTTTTTTGGGAAACAAGGGGTACCCAATTGGTAGCTGTGGACCATGGGTATCAGTTATTAAGAAAAACAAAGGTTCAAAGCTTAAAGGGGTAATATAATTGTACTATATAGACCACAATAGGCTACTATATATTTTCCTTGCCCAGCCGGACAGGAAATTTTATTATAGATCAATTCAAGGGTTTTTAGGATTTTAAATACATTTTTGCAACAAACGATTTTTGCAGTAAGGCACAGTCCTGCGCCATACTGGAAGGTTGAAAATAGAGAGGAAAGAAAAATTGAAAGGAAAGGTACTTCAGGCAACAGAGAAATGAGCAATCTGGGCACTGTAAGGGTCAAAAAATATCAGTGTTTCTCACAGTAGAACATACAAACAATAATATACAATGGTCAACAGTATGTCTATACATTTAGGTAATACGGGATGCACTCCAATTTCATTAATGTTCATTCATCGTTTTTCAAGGTGTGCGTGCGACTTGGATTGTGCCTTGCCCAGACGGCACATGAAAACATCAAGATTGCTATGATATGAGGCGTTATTACGCCCCTGCCAAATGCACTGCGAAATATGCCACTTTGGCCAACTTGTGTGCTTAATTACTCCAACTTTAATCGAATTTCATTTTAGGTGTACTCTCCGTGTTTCTCCGTGATTTTCATAATGACTTTAATAATGTAAATCCCCACAAGGAATCATGCGCCAATTTCCATGCTTCTTAAAGTTCAAACAGTGCCGCTCCGGACCTCATGTAAGAACCTGACAAATGCGTGATTCATCAATGGCAGTGTTTATTAAATCCAATGCATTTCGGGCAACGCAGTGCCCTTCGTCAGGGAACACTGTAAACAATAGAAATGATAGCCTGTTACTGCTTGTAATTTAACATTATGTTGCAAATATCCTCATGTTTAAAAAATGTAATATTGTAATGTGCCCATTATCCTCGATGTGTAACAATTAATTCGATTTTACTTCCATTCACTCTCATTACGGAAAATACTTGTTTCCAAATGCTTTCTTACATTGTTTAATGTCTAATAAATTGTCCACTCACTCCTATTTAAACCAACATTATTGTGCACGTACCTGCCACAACGCTTTCTACCCGCTCTTCCTTCTCTTCATCACAAAAGAATCGTTACCTCTATGGTTGTCCCTCCCACATTTAAATGACTACCAATTAGTGCGCCCAGTCGCTTTTGTTTCGTCATCAGCGGTAACATACAAGAGCTTTAGGAAAATTAAACACACTACATATTCCATGATGCAATTTGAGTGTAAACCAAACTTTTACACTTTCCATATTTAACAAGGTTATCATGATAAAACAATTGTTTCCACTACTGCTTCAAATTCTGTGATAAACCCGATGTTACGATCACCTTGGGGGGGTTGATTCTTATTTTCTTACGGTCATATTATTAGACATACTTGTCTTTCAAGTCTTTTCACAACGGTGCAACCCCGTGGGTTGGGCAAAACATTATAGTACATACATTTAGGTAATACGGGATGCACTCCAATTTCATTAATGTTCATTCATCGTTTTTCAAGGTGTGCGTGCGACTTGGATTGTGCCTTGCCCAGACGGCACATGAAAACATCAAGATTGCTATGATATGAGGCGTTATTACGCCCCTGCCAAATGCACTGCGAAATATGCCACTTTGGCCAACTTGTGTGCTTAATTACTCCAACTTTAATCGAATTTCATTTTAGGTGTACTCTCCGTGTTTCTCCGTGATTTTCATAATGACTTTAATAATGTAAATCCCCACAAGGAATCATGCGCCAATTTCCATGCTTCTTAAAGTTCAAACAGTGCCGCTCCGGACCTCATGTAAGAACCTGACAAATGCGTGATTCATCAATGGCAGTGTTTATTAAATCCAATGCATTTCGGGCAACGCAGTGCCCTTCGTCAGGGAACACTGTAAACAATAGAAATGATAGCCTGTTACTGCTTGTAATTTAACATTATGTTGCAAATATCCTCATGTTTAAAAAATGTAATATTGTAATGTGCCCATTATCCTCGATGTGTAACAATTAATTCGATTTTACTTCCATTCACTCTCATTACGGAAAATACTTGTTTCCAAATGCTTTCTTACATTGTTTAATGTCTAATAAATTGTCCACTCACTCCTATTTAAACCAACATTATTGTGCACGTACCTGCCACAACGCTTTCTACCCGCTCTTCCTTCTCTTCATCACAAAAGAATCGTTACCTCTATGGTTGTCCCTCCCACATTTAAATGACTACCAATTAGTGCGCCCAGTCGCTTTTGTTTCGTCATCAGCGGTAACATACAAGAGCTTTAGGAAAATTAAACACACTACATATTCCATGATGCAATTTGAGTGTAAACCAAACTTTTACACTTTCCATATTTAACAAGGTTATCATGATAAAACAATCGTTTCCACTACTGCTTCAAATTCTGTGATAAACCCGATGTTACGATCACCTTGGGGGGGTTGATTCTTATTTTCTTACGGTCATATTATTAGACATACTTGTCTTTCAAGTCTTTTCACAACGGTGCAACCCCGTGGGTTGGGCAAAACATTATAGTACATGCATTTAGGTAATACGGGATGCACTCCAATTTCATTAATGTTCATTCATCGTTTTTCAAGGTGTGCGTGCGACTTGGATTGTGCCTTGCCCAGACGGCACATGAAAACATCAAGATTGCTATGATATGAGGCGTTATTACGCCCCTGCCAAATGCACTGCGAAATATGCCACTTTGGCCAACTTGTGTGCTTAATTACTCCAACTTTAATCGAATTTCATTTTAGGTGTACTCTCCGTGTTTCTCCGTGATTTTCATAATGACTTTAATAATGTAAATCCCCACAAGGAATCATGCGCCAATTTCCATGCTTCTTAAAGTTCAAACAGTGCCGCTCCGGACCTCATGTAAGAACCTGACAAATGCGTGATTCATCAATGGCAGTGTTTATTAAATCCAATGCATTTCGGGCAACGCAGTGCCCTTCGTCAGGGAACACTGTAAACAATAGAAATGATAGCCTGTTACTGCTTGTAATTTAACATTATGTTGCAAATATCCTCATGTTTAAAAAATGTAATATTGTAATGTGCCCATTATCCTCGATGTGTAACAATTAATTCGATTTTACTTCCATTCACTCTCATTACGGAAAATACTTGTTTCCAAATGCTTTCTTACATTGTTTAATGTCTAATAAATTGTCCACTCACTCCTATTTAAACCAACATTATTGTGCACGTACCTGCCACAACGCTTTCTACCCGCTCTTCCTTCTCTTCATCACAAAAGAATCGTTACCTCTATGGTTGTCCCTCCCACATTTAAATGACTACCAATTAGTGCGCCCAGTCGCTTTTGTTTCGTCATCAGCGGTAACATACAAGAGCTTTAGGAAAATTAAACACACTACATATTCCATGATGCAATTTGAGTGTAAACCAAACTTTTACACTTTCCATATTTAACAAGGTTATCATGATAAAACAATCGTTTCCACTACTGCTTCAAATTCTGTGATAAACCCGATGTTACGATCACCTTGGGGGGGTTGATTCTTATTTTCTTACGGTCAATTATTAGAAATTGCATCATGGAATATGTAGTGTGTTTAATTTTCCTAAAGCTCTTGTATGTTACCGCTGATGACGAAACAAAAGCGACTGGGCGCACTAATTGGTAGTCATTTAAATGTGGGAGGGACAACCATAGAGGTAACGATTCTTTTGTGATGAAGAGAAGGAAGAGCGGGTAGAAAGCGTTGTGGCAGGTACGTGCACAATAATGTTGTTTTAAATAGGAGTGAGTGGACAATTTATTAGACATTAAACAATGTAAGAAAGCATTTGGAAACAAGTATTTTCCGTAATGAGAGTGAATGGAAGTAAAATCGAATTAATTGTTACACATCGAGGATAATGGGCACATTACAATATTACATTTTTTAAACATGAGGATATTTGCAACATAATGTTAAATTACAAGCAGTAACAGGCTATCATTTCTATTGTTTACAGTGTTCCCTGACGAAGGGCACTGCGTTGCCCGAAATGCATTGGATTTAATAAACACTGCCATTGATGAATCACGCATTTGTCAGGTTCTTACATGAGGTCCGGAGCGGCACTGTTTGAACTTTAAGAAGCATGGAAATTGGCGCATGATTCCTTGTGGGGATTTACATTATTAAAGTCATTATGAAAATCACGGAGAAACACGGAGAGTACACCTAAAATGAAATTCGATTAAAGTTGGAGTAATTAAGCACACAAGTTGGCCAAAGTGGCATATTTCGCAGTGCATTTGGCAGGGGCGTAATAACGCCTCATATCATAGCAACAGTATGTCTACTAAGAGAGGTCGACGTTTTGATCCCGCGCTCTAATTAAAAGGGATCATCTTCAGGACTTAGCACAATAATTGCCTGGTAAAACAATAAATGCGCCTGTTAGGGAAAAAAACAGGGAAAAGAACAAAAAATATACAGTTTAAAATTCTGAGAAGTCCGCTAGACCACGTTTTTAACATTCGGAATCGCAGTAATGAGTTGCAAGCAAAGCCGCGTTTTAGCATTCGGATTCGCAGTGATGAAATGCCAACCAGGGCGTGCTGTGAGCTCTAACATGCCAGTGGTGCTATTTAACAATACGGCGAGTGAATAATTGACTCAGTTTGTGTTCTATGGCCTCGATGAGGAGGTAAGAATTGGCCAGGGTGAATTAGAGCCAGAAGGTGACAGGTTCTAAGGGGCATCTTGAAAGCGCCTCAGATATTGGCTTGTGGGGGTCGTGGAGTTCGATGTCCGATGGTGCGTCATTTGCGACTAAGCACGATCTAGAATGTGAGGGTATGCCAAGTGGCATGTGACCGGCAGTGATGATGTGTGCCGTAGGAGTAGTGTGAGCAGCGGTTTACCTCAGTGAGGACTTGTTGTAGCCTCTAGGCGCACGCGAACACAGTCTGTTCTGCGGGGGCTGGGAAACGCTCCCGATTGGAAGGGGCGTGGACAGCTGCTAGGGACACTGAATTGGGGTAGAGAAGGGATGTTCAGTACAATAGTGCCATCCTGCTTAACTATTAGAGATAGTGAATAGACGAAGTCATACCCAGAGCAAAAACGAGGAGCGGGTAGTCTGATCACCCATGTATCCTGTCCTTCTGGTAATGCAGATGGGTAACTTCCTATTTTGAAAACGGTTGATTTAGGAAAAGTCGATCCGCTGGGGAGAGAAGGGCAGATACGGTTACCCGAGTGATCGGTGCGGCAGGGGCCGCCAGGCCAAAGGGGATTGGACTTACCAGTTTGAGAATAAAAGGATGATGGCCACGCTCTGTGTTCCTCAGGGGATGGGAAGCTTGGGGTTAGAGGTCGGTACCGTTAAGACGATTCGCTGGCGAGAGAAGCAAGCTAGATTAGTCACATGGACTTTGCAAGGGGCGGCGAGCCAAGGGAGAATTGACTTACCAAGTTAGGAGCAATGTCCAGATACGAGCAGGTCTGCCTGTCGGTTCCACGAGGAATAGGGAGCCTGAGGAGAGCGGAAGCCATCATTGTTTTCACTCACATTATCATGTGATCGTGTCAGGTGACAGAATCTCGTGTCGAGGCAAGGGGGCATTGGAGCACAATAGGCGCCCATGGGCACTGTGGCGGCCTTCTTTGAGTGGTGAAGGAATCCTATTAAGGTGTTATTCGCATGCAGGTGAAATAAAAAAATTAATAATAATTCTGTGAATATTGTAGCGAGTAATGGTGCAAGTGAGTGTACCATGATGGTTGGCTCGCTCCTAAATTGTTGCATTGATGCAAGTAAGGCCACAATTATTATACAATTTTGTGAATTCTAAACACCGGCGCAGTGACTTGGTGTAAAATACATTTTACATAATGTATAATTAACAGTACAAAGATGGAAGCGTAGAGGGACAGCTCTTGCTGGGGCCAGTGCTAGTTGTGCCTGGTCAAGAAGATAGCACGTTGGTCCATAGTTTGAGGGTGAACAAATTGTTTGTATAGTTTATGTTCTATAGAAGGGTTGTCCAGTCCTCGCTTCTATTTAATCCGGTCTGGATGGTGTTGAACTGGATTATAGTCTTCAGTTCTTCTCGATTCAGGAGTTGAGCCAGGTTGCCGTCTCTTTGTGGCAACTTGACGGTTTTGAGGATAGTCCACTTGATGTCATCTGCCGTGTGATTTAGTTCCGCAAAGTGCTCTACCAACGGAGCATTGGGTGTGCCACACCTAATGCGGCTCCTGTGCTGACTGATGCGGGTCTTTGCCTTTTGGGTAGTTTGGCCCACATACATTTTCGGGCAAGGGCAGAGTATAGCATAAATAACATTACAGGTGTTACAGTTCGTGAAAGATTTCATTTCAACATTAATGCCATTGTGACAAAAATGTTGTGCCTCAATAGTAAACTCACAAACATTGCAACATCCACATTTTGCATGTCCCAACACTGGTGGTAGGCCCCAGTTAGATTCAATTGTTATTGTAGGAGTAGGGGCCGGTAAGGCTGCTCTGATCAAATGATCTCTTAAGTTCTTGTTCTTGCGGAAGGCAAAAAGAGGTCTTTCTAGGTTAATAGGTCCTGCATTTATTATGGGCCAATGTTTCAGAATGGATTTTCTGATTTTGTTTGAGACAGGGGAGAATGTGCTTACACAGGCTATCCTCTCAGTCTTGTCAAGTTTCTTTGGTGTAAGCAGAACCTCTCGTGGACAATACCAAGCCCTTTTGGATGCAGTTTTAACCAGTCGTCTTGGGTAGCCACGGGTTTTGAGTTTATCTGCGAGGATGTTTGCTTCCCTGAAATAGTCTGTTTTAGAAGAACAATTGCGCCTCATCCTCAAAAATTGGGAGTATGGCAATGAATCTTTCAAGGCCCTTGGGTGGTTGCTGCTGTAGCTGAGGAGAGTGTTACGTTCTCTGGGCTTACGGTAGAGGCGCGTTAGAAGCCTTCATTGTGAAAGATAGTTAGATCTAGGAACGCAATTTGGGTTTTGTCATGGGTTAGGGTGAAGGTTAGGTCTGCACAGTTATTGTTTAACCAGTGGAGAAACAAGTTCAGTGTGGCAATGTCAAGCTTCCAGATCAGAAAAATGTCGTCTATATACCAACGCCATAATACTATTCCTGGTAGGAATGGGTTCCCAACCGCCAAGATTGATCCGGTTTCAAGCGCGTCCATAAACAGGATGGCCAGATTGGGGGCAAAAATAACCCCCATGGAGGTCCCCTCGATTTGCTGATAGAAAACATTGTCGAAGGTAAAGAAGTTTCGAGAAAGGCATAGTTCTAGTAGTTGAAGGATAAATAAGGTAGGGACCCTATGTGGACGAGGGCGAGAGTCAAGGGATTTTTGAATGACAAGAAGAGCCGCTGTTTGGGGGATATTTGTATATAGCGACTCTACGTCCAAAGTACAGAGTGTGTTAAGTACTGGATCATAGGGATGGTGTTCTACCAAGTTAATCATTGCCATACTATCCCTTACATAGCAGGCTGTTGTTGGCACAAAGTCTTTTATAAAGAAGTCCACGTATGCTCCCAAAGGTTCCAAAATTGAACCACAGGCTGAGACAATTGGTCTGCCTGGAGGTTGATCAATGTTTTTATGCACCTTGGGGAGTGTATATCACCGGTCGGCGCGGGCTTTTTACATTAAGAAAGATATATTCTTTTTTGCTCAGATAGCCTTCGGCACATGCGTCCGATGTGAGTTTCAATATGATATCTTGGATATCTTTTGTTGGATTGCCTGGTAGTCTTTGGTAATGATTTGTGTTACCAAGTTGGCGCAGGATTTCACCTTTGAATGAGTCAATATCCTGGAGTACGATCCCGCCTCCCTTATTGGCACTCTTTATTATGAGCGATGTGTTGCTCTTAAGTGTGCTTAAGCATTCCTTCACCTGTCGGGAGATGTTGTATGGAATGTACAGCTTTTTCTTTTCTAAGTCGACAAGATCTTTTTGAACCAGTTTTTCAAAAGTTATGATCTCTGATGGAATCATGCTGGCAGTAGGGAGAAATGTAGATGGTGGGCGAAAAGGTGTGTTTGAGGTGATGGTGGGTGAGGGATGTAGTTGAAAGAAAGCTTTCAACCGGACCAATCTAAAAAAATCTTAACAATTCTGTCTGCAATTCCATGAAGTTGGGACGCACAGTTGGTACAAATGATAGTCCTTTTTTCAGAACGTCTAGTTCTGTGTCCTGTAAGATGTGTTTGGACAAGTTGAAAATAGGTATTAGTTCAACTTGGGAGGTTTGGAGGGTGAACGAGTGAGGGTAATTTCTTACGTTCTGCTCTACCACTGGTAGAAATTGTTCCTCGTTCTGCGTTCCCCTGGAGCATTGAACCATCATTGCGGTTTCTTTGCTCATCCCCTTTGAGGGGTGTTTGATTGACCTCTGGATAAAAAATTAGATTGGGCTCCACCCCCTCATCGAGGATTACTGCTTCCTTCGCCTGGGTCTGAACTCTCAGAGGAGTCCTCAGAGGTATCAGTGAAACCGACTAAGGTCTGGCGTTTATTGTATCTGCCCCACAGCCTACTGTTTGGGTTGAAGTGCGGCCTGTTGATGTAAAAGTCTTTGTGTAAATAGGGGTAGGTGTATTCAATATTATAAGATTTGATGTCTTTCTTGATTTTGTTCGATTTCTTATTTGCTTCAATCCTGTGGAAATCTGCCACAGTCTTCTCAACTTGGTCTAGTACTTTTTTACACTCTGTGGTTGGGTCAGAATCGTTAATTTGTTTCAGTATGTCACTAATTTCTATTTCCAGGGATTTGAGTGTCTCGGTGGCTATGTCTATGCCTAATGCGAGCCAGTGCCTGGAACACGTGGTGCCAATGTAGCTAAAGTTGGATATATACTTCGGGTTGACCGTAAAGATACCTGTAATATTACGGACTTGTAAATCTACAGGTATAACGTCAGCCTTTAAGTAATCTGTTAGCATTAACACCATCAACTGTAAGCGAACCTGTTTTTTTTTAAGTTTCTCTAACTGGTCAGGCAGAGAAGTGTTGGTCACAGCGGGAACATCTGGGGTGTCTGATAATAGAGAAGGCCCAGAGCATAGGTGTTTAAGATATTCTGCAGTGTAGAGTGGGGCATGAGCTGACATCTCTTGGATGGTGAAAAGAAGTTAAGGAGGGTAAAAAAGTAAAGAATTAAAGATGTAGGTACAAGGGCACTAGGGCGGCCGTCCTCGTAGAACGAGGCTTAAAGTTTAAAGAACCCCTGCAATCCTGCGATTGCACTCAAGTTTTTTGGCAAACAAGGGGGACCCAATTGGTAGCTGTGGACCATGGGTATCAGTTATTAAGAAAAACAAAGGTCCAAAGCTTAAAGGGATAATATAATTGTACTATATAGACCACAATAGGCTATTATATGTTTTCCTTGCCCAGCCGGACAGGGAATTTTATTATAGATCAATTCAAGTGTTTTTAGGATTTTAAATACATTTTTGCAACAAACGATTTTTGCAGTAAGGCACAGTCCTGCGTCGTACTGGAAGGTTGAAAATAGATAGGAAAGGAAAATTTAAAGGAAAGGTACTTCAGGCAACAGAGAAATGAGCAATCTGGGCACTGTAAGGGTAAAAAAATATCAGTGTTTCCCAGAGTAGAACATAAAAACAATAATATACAATGGTCAACAGTATGTCTACTAAGAGAGGTCGACGTTTTGATCCCGCGCTCTAATTAAAAGGGATCATCTTCAGGACTTAGCACAATAATTGCCTGGTAAAACAATAAATGCGCCTGTTAGGGAAAAAACAGGGAAAAGAACAAAAAATAGAGTAAACGGTGCAGACCGCTAACCCCAAGCTTCCCATCCCCTGAGGAACACAGAGCGTGGCCATCATCCTTTTATTCTCAAACTGGTAAGTCCAATCCCCTTTGGCCTGGCAGCCCCTGCCACATCGATCACTCGGGTAACCGTATCTGCCCTTCTCTCCCCAGCGGATCGACTTTACCTAAATCGACCGTTTTCAAAATAGGAAGTTACCCTTCTGCATTACCAGAAGGACAGGATACACGGGCGCTCAAACTACCCGCACCTCGTTTTTGCTCTGGGTATGACTTTATCTATTCACTATCTCTAATAGTTAAGCAGGATGGCACTATTGTACTGAACATCCCTTCTCTACCCCAATTCAGTGTCCCCAGCAGCTGTCCACGCCCCTTCCAATCGGGAGCGTTTCCCAGCCCCCGCAGAACAGACTGTGTTTGCGCGCGCCTAGAGGCTACAACGAGTCCTCATTGAGGTAAACCGCTGCTCACACTACTCCTACGGCGCACATCATCACTGCCGGTCACATGCCACTTGGCATACCCTCACACTCTAGATCGTGCTTAGTCGCAAATGACGCACCATCGGACACCGAACCCCACGTCCCCCACAAGCCAATATCTGAGGCGCTTTCAAGATGCCCCTTAGAGCCTGTCACCCTCTGGCTCTAATTCACCCTGGCCAATTCCTACCTCCTCATCGAGGCCATAGAACACAAACTGAGTCAATTATTCACTCGCCCTATTGTCAAATAGCACCACTGGCATGTTAGAGCTCACAGCACGCCCTGGTTGGCATTTCATCACTGCGAATCCGAATGCTAAAACGTGGCTTTGCAAGCAACTCATTACTGCGATACCCAATGTTAAAAACGTGGTCTAGCTGACTTCTCTATTTTTTGTTCTTTTCCCTGTTTTGTCCCTAACAGGCGCATTTATTGTTTGATCAGGCAATTATTGTGCTAAGTCCTGAAGATGATCCCTTTTAATTAGAGCACGGAATCGAAATGTCGACCTCTCTTAGTAGACATACTGTTGACCATTGTATATTATTGTTTGTATGTTCTACTCTGGGAAACACTGATATTTTTTTACCCTTACAGTGCCCAAATTGCTCATTTCTCTGTTGCCTGAAGTACCTTTCCTTTCCAAACAATGATGGCTTCCGCTCTCCTCAGGCTCCCTATTCCTCGTGGAACCGACAGGCAGACCTGCTCGTATATGGACATTGCTCCTAACTTGGTAAGTCAAGTCTCCCTTGGCTCGCCGCCCCTTGCACAGTCCATGTGACTAATCTAGCTTGCTTCTCTCGCCAGCGGATCGTCTTAACGGTACCGACCGCTAACCCCAGGCTTCCCATCCCCTGAGGAACACAGAGCGTGGCCATTATCCTTTTATTCTCAAACTGGTAAGTCCAATCCCCTTTGGCCTGGCGGCCCCTGCCGCACTGATCACTCGGGTAACCGTATCTGCCCTTCTCTCCCCAGCGGATCGACTTTACCTAAATCGACCGTTTTCAAAATAGGAAGTTAACCTTCTGCATTACCAGAAGGACAGGATACACGGGCGCTCAAACTACCCGCACCTCGTTTTTGCTCTGGGTATGACTTCGTCTATTTACTATCTCTAATAGTTAAGCAGGATGGCACTATTGTACTGAACATCCCTTCTCTACCCCAATTCAGTGTCCCCAGCAGCTGTCCACGCTCCTTCCAATCAGGAGCATTTCCCAGCCCCCGCAGAACAGACTGTGTTCGCGCGCGCCTAGAGGCTACAACGAGTCCTCACTGAGGTAAACCGCTGCTCATACTACTCCTACGGCGCACATCATCGCTGCCTGTCACATGCCACTTGGCATACCCTCACACTCTAGATCGTGCTTAGTCGCAAATGACGCACCATCGGACACCGAACCCCACGTCCCCCACAAGCCAATATCTGAGTCGCTTTCAAGATATCCCTAAGTGCCTGTCACCCTCTGGCTCTAATTCACCCTGGCCAATTCTTACCTCCTCATCGAGGCCATAGAACACAAACTGAGTCAATTATTCACTTGCCTTATTGTTAAATAGCACCACTGGCATGTTAGAGCTCACAGCACGCCCTGGTTGGCATTTCATCATTGCGAATCCGAATGCTAAAACGTGGCTTTGCTTGCAACTCATTACTGCGATTCCGAATGTTAAAAACGTGGTCTAGCTGACTTCCCTATTTTTTTGTTCTTTTCCCTGTTTTTTCCCTAACAGGCGCATTTATTGTTAATACCAGGCAATTATTGTGCTAAGTCCTGAAGATGATCCCTTTTAATTAGAGCGCGGGATCGAAACGTCGGCCTCTCTTAGTAGACATACTATTGACCATTGTATATTATTGTTTGTATGTTCTACTCTGGGAAACACTGATATTTTTTTACCCTTACAGTGCCCAGATTGCTCATTTCTCTGTTGCCTGAAGTACCTTCCCTTTCAAAACAATGATAGCTTCCGCTCTCCTCAGGCTCCCTATTCCTTGTGGAACTGACAGGCAGACCTGCTCGTATCTGGACATTGCTCCTAACTTGGTAAGTCAATTCTCCCTTGCACAGTCCATGTGACTAATCTAGCTTGCTTCTCTCGCCAGCGGATCGTCTTATTGGTACCGACCGCTAACCCCAGACTTCCCATCCCCTGAGGAATACAGTGCGTGGCCATCATCCTTTTATTCTCAAACTGGTAAGTCCAATCCCCTTTGGCCTGGCGGCCCCTGCCGCACCGATCACTCGGGTAACCGTATCTGCCCTTCTCTCCCCAGCGGATCGACTTTACCTAAATCGACCATTTTCAAAATAGGAAGTTACCCTTCTGCATTAGCAGAAGGACAGGATACACGGGCGCTCAAACTACCCGCACCTCGTTTTTGCTCTGGGTATGACTTTGTCTATTCACTATCTCTAATAGTTAAGCAGGATGGCACTATTGTACTGAACATCCCTTCTCTACCCCAATTCAGTGTCCCCAGCAGCTGTCCACGCCCCTTCCAATTGGGAGCGTTTCCCAGCCCCCGCAGAACAGACTGCGTTCGCGCACGCCTAGAGGCTACAACGAGTCCTCACTGAGGTAAACCGCTGCTCACACTACTCCTACGGCGCACATCATTACTGCCGGTCACATGCCACTTGGCATACCCTCACACTCTAGTTCGTGCTTAGTCGCAAATGACGCACCATCGGACACCGAACCCCACGTCCCCCACAAGCCAATTTCTGAGGCGCTTTCAATATGCCCCTTAGTGCCTGTCACCCTCTGGCTCTAATTCACCCTGGCCAATTCTTACCTCCTCATCGAGGCCATAGAACACAAACTGAGTCAATTATTCACTTGCCCTATTGTTAAATAGCACCACTGGCATGTTAGAGCTCAAAGCACGCCCTGGTTGGCATTTCATCACTGCGAATCCGAATGCTAAAACGTGGCTTTGCTTGCAACTCATTACTGCGATTCCGAATGTTAAAAACGTGGTCTAGCTGACTTCCCTATTTTTTTGTTCTTTTCCCTGTTTTTTCCCTAACAGGCGCATTTATTGTTAATACCAGGCAATTATTGTGCTAAGTCCTGAAGATGATCCCTTTTAATTAGAGCGCGGGATCGAAACGTCGGCCTCTCTTAGTAGACATACTATTGACCATTGTATATTATTGTTTGTATGTTCTACTCTGGGAAACACTGATATTTTTTGACCCTTACAGTGCCCAGATTGCTCATTTCTCTGTTGCCTGAAGTACCTTCCCTTTCAAAACAATGATAGCTTCCGCTCTCCTCAGGCTCCCTATTCCTTGTGGAACTGACAGGCAGACCTGCTCGTATCTGGACATTGCTCCTAACTTGGTAAGTCAATTCTCCCTTGCACAGTCCATGTGACTAATCTAGCTTGCTTCTCTCGCCAGCGGATCGTCTTAACGGTACCGACCGCTAACCCCAGACTTCCCATCCCCTGAGGAATACAGTGCGTGGCCATCATCCTTTTATTCTCAAACTGGTAAGTCCAATCCCCTTTGGCCTGGCGGCCCCTGCCGCACCGATCACTCGGGTAACCGTATCTGCCCTTCTCTCCCCAGCGGATCGACTTTACCTAAATCGACCATTTTCAAAATAGGAAGTTACCCTTCTGCATTAGCAGAAGGACAGGATACACGGGCGCTCAAACTACCCGCACCTCGTTTTTGCTCTGGGTATGACTTTGTCTATTCACTATCTCTAATAGTTAAGCAGGATGGCACTATTGTACTGAACATCCCTTCTCTACCCCAATTCAGTGTCCCCAGCAGCTGTCCACGCCCCTTCCAATTGGGAGCGTTTCCCAGCCCCCGCAGAACAGACTGCGTTCGCGCACGCCTAGAGGCTACAACGAGTCCTCACTGAGGTAAACCGCTGCTCACACTACTCCTACGGCGCACATCATTACTGCCGGTCACATGCCACTTGGCATACCCTCACACTCTAGTTCGTGCTTAGTCGCAAATGACGCACCATCGGACACCGAACCCCACGTCCCCCACAAGCCAATTTCTGAGGCGCTTTCAATATGCCCCTTAGTGCCTGTCACCCTCTGGCTCTAATTCACCCTGGCCAATTCTTACCTCCTCATCGAGGCCATAGAACACAAACTGAGTCAATTATTCACTTGCCCTATTGTTAAATAGCACCACTGGCATGTTAGAGCTCAAAGCACGCCCTGGTTGGCATTTCATCACTGCGAATCCGAATGCTAAAACGTGGCTTTGCTTGCAACTCATTACTGCGATTCCGAATGTTAAAAACGTGGTCTAGCTGACTTCTCAGAATTTTAAACTGTCTATTTTTTGTTCTTTTCCCTGTTTTTTCCCTAACAGGCGCATTTATTGTTTTACCAGGCAATTATTGTGCTAAGTCCTGAAGATGATCCCTTTTAATTAGAGCGCGTGATCGAAACGTCGACCTCTCTTAGTAGACATACTGTTGACCATTGTATATTATTGTTTGTATGTTCTACTCTGGGAAACACTGATATTTTTTTACCCTTACAGTGCCCAGATTGCTCATTTCTCTGTTGCCTGAAGTACCTTTCCTTTCAATTTTTCATTCCTCTCTATTTTCAACCTTCCAGTACGGCGCAGGACTGTGCCTTACTGCAAAAATCGTTTGTTGCAAAAATGTATTTAAAATCCTAAAAACACTTGAATTGATCTATAATAAAATTCCCTGTCCGGCTGGGCAAGGAAAACATATAGTAGCCTATTGTGGTCTATATAGTACAATTATATTATCCCTTTAAGCTTTGGACCTTTGTTTTTCTTAATAGCAGGCCAACTAGTAGCCTTTAAATTAAAGACAATGGGTACATGTAAGACCACTATATTAGGGTCTTAAAAGTAAATGAAATGTGCCAATTGGGTGTAAGCCAATGTTACAATGTTTAAAGGAGCAAGCGCAAGCACTTTAGCACTGGTTTGTAGTAGTATGGAATGTAATAGTTTCCTGCAATATTACTTCAAGGATGGCGGGTCCAACACTGATTATAATAAACCATTTACTGTGTGCTGTCATAAAAAAGATGGGTTTGCATCAGGGGTGGCGCAAGATCATAGAAATCCAAAGAAACCTGTTGCATACTACCACTGCAACGGTGATGCAGTTGCAGAAGAACTTCCGCCTTCACTGTTAACTGTGGTGGTTGCTGCCCTATTTGGTGAAGCTTCTGAAAATACTGACCTTGTCTGCAACCTAATAGTAGCTGTTCCATGCCATAGTCACTCCTTTGCTCCCAAATAAAAGCTAACACTTGTCCATGGCAAAACTCCCACTGTACCACATTTTGTTGCTGTCCATGTCTCACAATACCCTAGTTAAATGTCCTGTCCTAATCCCCACCTTCTTGGCATCCACTGTTCAGGTAATTGAGCTACATGATTGTCCTTTTGTGTCTGCCCATCTGCATAAGTTTCATATTGATCTCTCTAATGCACCAATAGACAAGTCATCTCTCTGTGACTCATTATTGACTGGTAATGCCATATATGCACTGTATGGAATTGCCTAAAGCTTATGCTTACTCCAAGTTCACTCCACTCAAGTCACTTAACTGGTTCCTCTTACCCATGCTCGTATTGTTGCTCCCAAAATATTTTTACAGCATATACTGACTCCAAATTTGACTTAGGAGTACCCCAATTTTTGGGCTATCCTGGATGCAACAAGGTTTCCTCACTTCAGAAGGGAATCCCAAGAAAAAACGGAACTATGTTAAAGGAGTACTTGGTATCCTCAGGCTACCATTTAAATTTGCAATTATAAAATAGTCTACACATCATTCCTCTGAATAACTGTGAAAAAGCCGCTTTGTCCCGAAGTTCTGAAGTCACTTTGTATGTTTCTCAATATGTCAGGTCCTTATGTCAATTTAGGATATTTGTCTTAATTACAGGAATGTGCCTCTGAGGTGGAGAAGCAGGCTAGGATGGGAGAGACCTGTAAGATGAATGGATCCTATGGACAGCACTAGAAGACAAGTTGCCTGAAATGTCTGCACCCTAACCTCATCTGATTATACCATGGTAATGTCCATGTCAGCACAGATGGCATGCTTTGTGCCACAGGTACCCATTGACTTGCTCCATGCTTCCCTTTTGTTTCTCAACAATGTTGCCACTTCTTTGCCACCTGTGAAGTTCATTATATTGGGAAGAGAATCAAAAACATTCCTATGGCTTGGGCAACTCAATGAGGTCCTTCGTCCTTATTCAGGTGGACTTTATCCAAATTCCCCAGTGTAGAATATACATGTATGTCTTGGTCCTAGTATGTTTACCAGAAAGATGGTAGCTTATCACTAGGCCCTTGATGAGGTCATTGCAGTTGATAAGGAAAATGTATCTTAATTTAGGGCCACTTGAAGAGAGGAAGTGAAAAGGTCGCTCTTATTGTATCTACTTTAGTGCAAAAGCTGTGAAAAACTTTAAGGATCAAGCTACACTTTCAGTCTACCTACTGAATCAGGTAAAGAGGAGTTTTTCAACTCCACTTTGAAAAACAAAAACAGTAAGGTTTGTTCCTCGATAGGACTCAAATGGCCCAATTCATTTCCCTTGCCACTCTGATCAATCAGAGCCATCCCTATCAAAGGCATACGCTAAGTGAATTTGAAATAGTCAATTTGAAATAGTAATGAGGTGACCGATGCTGCTTCCGACAAATTCCGTCTATGCCTCTAACTTTCCTTTCCTTGCACCTAAATGATGATATTCCCCTCCAGTATTGCAGGCAACTTATTCACAGACTTTATTCTCAGGTGAGGCTACCTTCCTCTGAATCAAGCCTACCACAATCTGCAATCAGGGAATTCACATTTGAATCCACCAGCTGATACCCACTCTCCATTCCTTTCCAAGTTCTGTTCCCCACAAACACTGCTGTAAATTGCTGTGTCAGGTCGGGAAGTTAATTAGGGGTGATATAAGATTAGTTTCAGAAGTTAATTAAATTATAAATAATGTAAAATAAATGGTCATTCGTTTTTTTATTTTGCGGTTTTATATAGCACAAACTTGACCCAAAGGTATTTGAATGATTTACTTCAGCACTAGTTACATTACGCAAAGACACATTCATTTTTGGTAGGCACAGGTAGATTAAATGATTTGCCCCGAATCACAGGAGGTTGAACAGACGCTGATGCTTGAACCTGGTTACCCTGCTCCAAAGTTGGTAGCTCTCGCCACTACGCCACATCCAGTCCTCACTATTCTAAATTAATTGTTTATTAATAATAATAATGTTAATGATGTAATTTTTATATTATATTTTTAGTTCAGTTTGTTAAATTTAATGTATATTTCATTTTTATTACTATTAGTATGACGTTCTGTTTTAGTAGCAGGTTGTGTTCGTAGGGGCATATGGTGTGAAGTTAATTAAAATAAAACATATTTAAATGTAATATTATCTTATTTTATGTCTATTTAATATTTCATTGAATAGTAATTATGTAAATGTCATACTTTGTTTATTGTTTATTTTTGTAGTTCTTATTTATTTTAAAATTGTGTATTTTTATTTGTATATGTTTATTACAGATGTGCTTTTCAATACAGTGTTTATTTTGTGTAGGAGAGTAGGGTGGGAAAATATTAACCCTTTTGCTGCGGCGGCAATTCCGCCGCAGCGCTAAGGGGGTGGGGTGGCCACCCGGCGCTCCGACGCTTACGATGGAACCGCTCCGTCATGGCCCTCGGGTGGGCTGTGCTTGTGACGGAGCGGTTCTGTCATGGCCCCGCCCGTTCTTTAGAATGTCAGCGCAGGCGCGAAATCAGCACCGCGCAGGCGCGGCGAGCGGGCCATGACGGAACCGCTCCGTCACCAGCACAGCCCACCCGAGGGCCATGACGGAGCAGTTCCGTCATAAGCGTGGGAGGGGTTAAAGTTATAATACTATTTTTATAACACTTTTTATTTATATGTAATTGATTACCTGATAATTATGTTTAATGATACTGCTGCATTTACTATGTTAACTATGTCTTGTATTTGAATTATTAATTAATTTAATGGTATGTGTTTTGACATATTTCCTTTGGAATTATTATTTTTTTTTTAAATGTATTTGTTTTTTAAAGTATTTATTTAAATTACATAATTTGGTATATTTTAACATTTGTAACAGTATTGGTTAATGTTTTTACTGTTCATAATATGTACATAAATTCTTCAATTGTCTATATATTGTGTACATTTTATAGGGTATATATTTACAAATTTAATTTAAATTTGAAATTTCTATATTTATTTTTAAATTTTACATAATATTGCGGCATGGTCGACAGCTGACGGAGATGGCCGCTTGCTAGCACGGCTCCAGCACCCGCAATACCTATCCCTGAATTATTCTGTTAATGATCCTGACACGGGACGCATATCCAAATGCACTAGTTCCAGGAGAGGGCTGGAACACAAAGGAGCCGCCCATGGCCGAGATCGCCGAGGTGGGAGGAGAACGGTGCGGTCGCGGCCCTGCGAGGTTAGAAGGAGCTGGCGTGATTGAGAGTCCAGACGGGAGGAGGCATGTCCGGATGGGCGGCCTGCGCGTGGCCCGCGCCATACTCAGAGTGAGTGCTTCTCTGCAGGGGGGAGATCCCATCTGGGCGACAACATATGTGCCTTCACCTCGCGGACCCCCGATGGGCGGTGTGGCCCAATACTGGAGGCGGCAGTGATGCGGTCTTGCTTTCCCTTGCAAGGCGCGTGAATGGGTGAGAGCGCTTCGTGGCTGGGACTGCCCTCACTAAATAATCTGCTACTAACCGGCTGCTAGACCGGGGTTTACAAGAGCCACTCTGCCACACGGCGCACTGCCGTCATCTCTGGTCAATCAAAGCAAACAGATCACATCTATACCCCCATAAATGGGACTAACTGCAGAGCTTAAGTTCCGTACATGGAACGTCAATGGGTTGGGGGACAAACTAAAACGGGGGATAGTCCTCTAATACCTCAAGAGACAGATACCAGACATTGCCCTTCCACAGGAAACACATCTTGTCGGTAACTCCTGTAAGGCACTGAATAGATGGGAGTATCAGTTGATTGCGCATGCCGGGTTCACTTCAGGTTCCCGCGGGACAGGGGTGCTTTTATGGAAAAACTGCCCCTGCATGGTCCAGAAAACCTGGTCTGACAGACAAGGCAGGTTCGCCGCGGTATCGAGTTCCTGGGAGGGGAAAATACTGAATGTGCTCTCGGTATATGCTCCCCCGGCGTTGCAACATTCTACGCTGCAAGCCCTTAGTAAATTTATCCTTGATCTCCCACTAGGCACGTTAGTGATTAGGGGAGACTTCAATCTCACATTCAATGGTGCAGTGGATCGCTTACCCCCACGTAAAGATCCTGCTACGGGATCTAAACTTGCTGATTTTTTATCGGCCATTGGCTTGGTCGACATATGGTGACAACTTAACCCCACAACTGCCCAATTTACCTTTCCCTCCAGGGCCCATAAAAGCCAATCACGTATAGACTGCATGTTCAAACATGCACAGGACATCCACGAATTCAGTGAATATCGCTGCTTGGCCCCGGGAATCTCGGACCACTTCCCCCATTCTCACTAGGATGGCAATTGGCCCCCAACCTCTGTGCACAACCCTGGCTATAGACCCATGATCCTCAAAATACCACATATAAAGGTGGCATTAGTTCAAGATACTGACCTATACTTCAAAGAAAACATTGGCTTGGTTACCACGGCCCAAATCCTATGGGGCGTGTTCGGAGCAGTGGTGAATGGGAGGGCCCTCGCCCTGATGGTGGGCCACAAGAGAGAACTAGCTAAACTTAAAGAGCAACTTGAGGCAGATATCCTCCAGCGGGAATTGGCACTTGCACAATCCCCTGATCACGACATGCAGCAGTCGCTGGCGGTCAAGAGACTAGACTATAAACAGCTCCTCATGGAGGCGGCTATTGCTAATATACATTAACCTGCCACAAAATGTATGAACACGGGGACAGAACAGGCAAGCTTCTTGCCTGGCTGGAAAAAAGAGAACAGTTATCCAGATGGGTGCATCAATTGTACGGTCCGAGCGGTGAGGAAATAACCTTTCCCCAACATATAGCGGATACATACGCCACTTATTTTGATTCAGTTTACACGTCAACCAGGACAGTTTCGCTGCTCAAGGTGAGGGACCTACTCTCTACTCTCAGTGTACCCTGTCTGACTCTGGAAAATAGGGACTCCCTCGAGGGGAAACCTACGGAGGAGAAAATCCAATTGGCTATCCGTGATATTAGTTTGGGTAAGGCTATGTGACTGAACGGGCTCCCAATTTAATTTATTATATCAATGGCTTCGAAATTATCCCCCTACTTGCGCCAAATGTATATTGAAAGTTTTGAGAAAAGGGATGCTGCCCAAATATATCAGACTAGCCTCCATTGCAGTTATCAACAAACAGGGCAGACCAACCTCTGATTGCACGGTGTATAGACCTATTTCTCGTCTCACTGCAGAAGCCAAAATACTTGCAAAACGACTTGCCAATCAAATCATCCTCCTTGTCACTGGTATAATACACCCGGATGAGTCGGGCTTATGCCTGGCAGAACATGCCCTGAACTTACCACACCTAAATGGGGTACTGGGCAGACAACACACAATCAGAGAAGACGCGGTCCTGCTGTCCCTCGCTGCCAAAATGCCATTCAATACCATCAAGTGGAACTTTATGTTTGCGGCCCGGGAGAGGACGGGATTCGGGCCTAACTTCCTAAAATGGATTCAGTTACTATATACCAGCCCGACCGCCCAAGTTGTGGTGACTCGACATTCCTCTTGACAGTTCCAACTGGGAAGGGGAACCCAACAAGGTTGTCCCTTATCGCCTTCCTACTTGCTTTGGTGCTGGAACCACAGGCTGTCTGGGTGAGGGGTGACCCATTGATTCGTGGACATTAAAGGACAGAGAATCTTGAAGACAGTATTTCTCTGTAAGCGGATGATATTTTGCTATACATTGCCTTTCCGACAGCTACCCTCCATCGTACCCTACACATACTCCGAGTATTCAGCAATCACTCAGGGTATGCAATAAACTGGTCCAAATCTCAAATATACATACTGTGGGGTCCACCACCGCATATTCCGAGGGAACATAAAATCCCCATAGCACCAATGGGTTTCCGATATTTAGGTATCTATATCATGACCAACCCTGCCCGATTTTATGAAGTGAATTTACAGGGGCCTCTGTTGCACTTTCATGCCGATGTTAAACATTGGCAGCCCCTTCCCCTTACTCTCTTGGGACGTGCAGCCCTCTTTAAAATATCGATGCTGCTGCTCTTTCTCTTTGTGTTGCAAAACCCCCCGATAAAATTCCAAACTCCTTCTTCACTAGCATTGACAGTGCAGTGTGCACCTTGCTGTGGGAGGGCTGTGCACCACGAATTGCTATGAAAAAGCTATGGGTGGGATGGTATGATGGGGTATAGCGCTACCCGATCTTCGGTCAAATTATCAAAAATCCCAAATTAGTTCAGATTTATCGATGGGCACATGGGGACCAAGGGGACCCCAGTTATCAGACAGAATGGTGGCTCATGGGATGAGGTGGATATAATAGAGAACTATACATGAAACCCCGGAAATTAAACCTCACAGGACCGACAGCGTGCACAATTGAAGCCTGGCATAGGGTTAACAAACAGCTGGGTTGGCATAATAGAATCACACTCGCGACCCCACTCTGGTAGCCCAAACAATTGGGTCGGTTGAGCACTTGCCCTGGTTTTGACAAGTGGGACCTGATCGGCATTTCCACTGTGGGGGACATATGGAAGTCGGAGGGATTGGTCACCTTTGCGGACCTCCAGAAGGAATATGAACTCACACAGACCAAAACATTTAGGTACCTCCAAATTAGCCATGTGCTCCAAACAGTGCTACCAGGGGGTGGTTTACTTCCTGAGGTCTCCCCATTAGAATGTAGGTTGATTCTTGATCCAATGCGCAAAAAAGCCATCTCTCTTACATATAAAAAACTGAAATAATAACCGCCCGGGCCCTTCACTACGTCTGCGGCAACAATGGGAGGCGGACCTGGGTGGGCTCAAGGAAGACGATTGGCGTGATGCCTTGGCCTCCCTGAGGGAGGTGGCCATCCCCATGAGACTGCGACTGGTCCAACTTAAGATCCTGCATCGGGCCTATCTTGATGCGGGCATTTTGGTTAATATGAGCAGACGGTGGATCCTTTTTCTCTCAGTCAATGACACCAAGAGGGGACCTTTTTCCATACTATCTGGGAATGCCCAGTGATCCAGTCATACTGGGACATGCTCACTAAACAACTCGAGAGGGCTGTGGGGACGAAATTGACAGCCACCCTCAAACTTTGTCTGCTAAATATATGGGAGGCCACAGACCTTACTCTAACCGAGAAAACATGGGTTTCACTGGGATGGGCCATTGCAAAAAGGAACATTGCACAAAAATGGGGTGTATGGGCGGTGCCTAGTATCAGAGATTGGGCAGTTGACATGGAATGAGCCATGATATCTGAAAAAGACACAAGGGACGTCCCAAAAAGTGGGATCGAAAGTGGGCAGCGTGGAACAAATATAGGGGGGGATATATGTCTGTCTCCAACAGTGGAGCTGTGATGTCTTGAAGCGAGACTGTATGGCGAAAATGCTACCATGGGGGCATCACCGGACTAAGGGTCAAGAATAGATGTTAATATTGCACAGTAAATCAATTTACACTGATTATATACCTAATGAATGCTGCGGCTGAAATACATTGCTATGATGTTTGTGACAGTCACCAATAAAACATTTTATAATAACACGTTATTCTAGGGATGTTGCTAAAGGCAAGCAGAGAAAGGAGATATGCAGAGCCCAGGATGCCTTTATAAAAACATACCGGGCCTTCCTTCTTCCAGTTACATTTAATTTGTCCGTTTTGTGACGTAGGTGGAGGCAGAACTGCCAGGTCTTACGTGAGATTCAGTAATACAAGCCTTAAAACTAGGCCAGTCCTGTCAAGTGCCAATCGTGACTCACATTATTCTGATGCGCTTCTGTCCAGGGAAGATGCCATTTGTCTGAGACTACACCAGCAGCAAAGTTCAGGGCATCAAGCTGCGCAGTTTTTTTCATCCCACTTAAGGCCGTGCCAGGTAGTGCATGCTCCTTGCAACCTTCAGCATGCGATCTGGTGCCTGAAGTAATAAACAGATCCCCTGAAAAACATGGCCTTCAGTTCAGAGTTCAGACCCAAGTTGACTTTGCTTTAAGGCTTATTCTAACAGGTAAAACATGTCAGGGTTACAGCTATCGGTCAGAGACCGCAATGGGTTGATACTCTCCCACATTCTCACCTCGGGGGAAGTCTGTTCCCATCTCTCATGTAAAGTACCCTGTTTTTGTGTAAGCATTAATATTTTGGTAGCCTGCCTTGTTTCTTTTTGTCGCACTGAGCGGAAGCTGCGACGCTGTCCGTTCCAGTGTCGTCTGATAATAAACGCTTACTCGCAAGTCTCCGCACGTCTCACACGCCACGAGACGCAGATGTTGTGTCTTAGCCCAGATGTAAGAGATATTTTTCAAGAACGACGAGCAGATGTTTTGGCGCGAAGACTATGTGAGGGAACGATGGATGGCACCCTGCAGGTTCACGGCGGGGAAGAGTAATTTCTGTAATGTGTAGAAAGACACTCCACAGGTCCTGCTGGGCTTCAAGAGCATTTTACTATCCCCCAGAACTCTTTTCTTTATTACAACCACTGCGCTGGACATGTGTGCGCCCTAAGCTTGTAAAACTAAGCAGCGTGGCTAATGTAGAGTGCCTATATCAAAGCATAGCCACCAGATGAATGTAACTTTCGACATCACCAGACACTTTAAATAGAGATTTGAAACGAGCACACACATGTGCCTTGTTCACAAGCCATATGGCCATAAAACTTCGGAATTGAAGAGTTACATTGGTAAACTGAAGTCTTGTAATGCACACACTCTTCCTACATGCTTAGCACAGGGGATCTTTATAGAGAAGCATTCACTTGTAATATTACTGTTTTCCACTCTCCTGGTCTAGGCATTGCCCAGGAAAGGGGCAAAAAGCCAGGACCGTAAAGTTGGATAATAGGGGCTGGTATTTGTGGCACTTGTTGCTTAAAGCACTCATAAACAAGGGCAGAGTGATGCAGTTAATAGTATATTTACATAAAAATAATCTTAAAAGGCTTGACAGACAGCACTCCTATTGGCAGACAGGTGCAGTGATATATTTGTAAAAAAAAGAATAAGAGCAATGACCCACATTTTTCCTTGGGCGCCTGCTGCCCAATGCTAGGGTTTCCAAAAACTAAGGACGCCAGGCCTTAATTCCACTAATGCCTCTTTCTCCCACAACCATACATTTTCTTTCTTTAAAACTCACTCTTGCCGAAGAGGAGATCAGTGCAGCACTCTCCCAGCTACAAACAAGGAAGGCACCAGGTCCAGATGGCCTATCAGTACAGTTCTAAGCTGATTATCTGCAAAAGTAGGGCCTCCCCTACAAAAGATATATGTCAAAGCTTATGAAAGGGGCCTGCGGACAGCAACTGTGGTGAGTATATTAAAATCAGGAAAACCTACAGATAGCTTGAACTCATACAGACCCATATCACCATTTGAATGTGAACATGAAAATATTGGCAAAAACCCTAGCGAATAATTTGAGGGGAGTGATATTAGAGTTGATCCACCCAGATCAAAAGGGTATTTTGCCTAACAGGTCCACACAATTTAATTTTAGGAGATTACACAATAATATAGAAGCCGCAGCAGGTTTAAAGATACCACTGGCGGTGGCCTTCCTAGATGCCCACAAAGCGTTTGACTCGGTGGAATGGCCTTATATGTTTGCAGTTTTAGAAAAATGAGTTTTGGACTTTTATTTCTGAAATTAGTTTTATTGCTATATACACAACCACAAGCAAGATTGAAGATAAAAAGAGTTCCTCTCGAAGGTGTTCCAGATTGGTAGGGGCATCCAAGAGGAATGCCCCTTTCACCATTATTGTCTGCATCAACACAAGCGCCATTAGTGGAATGGGTGAGAAGAGATGCACAAATTGAGGGCAGGAGATGTGATCCCCTTGGGCGAATTGTAGCTCGTTATATGCAGATATAACGAGATAAAACCCCGATAAAACCCTGGGGAGAGCAAGAGAAATATATGCTATATATGGGGATTAGGCTAGGCTCTACATCAACTGGGATAAATCTCTCATTTTCCAGATGGGCACATGGGTGACAAGAACTCTCCACCCAATAACGTTGTGAATCATAGATATGCACTTTAAATATCTGGGGTTATGGACTAGAACTACCACCTCTGGGGTTATGGACTAGAACTACCACCTCACATTATGAGGATAATCTTACACCCTTACTGCAGAACCTGGAAATGGACGTGAGACACTGGGGAGTATTACCTCTCTCCTTAATGGGGAAGGCAGCATTGTTTAAAATGGTGGCCCTCCCACGCTTCATAAATATATTGCAAAACAGTCCCTAAAAGATACCTAAAAAGTTTTTCAAGAAAGTAGATATGATAATTAGGAACATGTTGTGGCAGGGGGGAACCCCAAGAATAGCACTCTCTACACTACAACAATCCACTCATGACAGAGGATAGCTCTGCCAAATATACAATGATATTACAAATCAGCACACTTGAGCATAAATAATGATTGGGCTTAAAAACCACCCAGCAATCCAAATGGATAGGGAGATGATGGGAGAGAAAGGATATTTAAATGTTCTCTATGGTGGGTGGATTAAAAAAGGAGGCTCCCCCGCTACAAAGGTGACAGTAGCTGTTGAACCTGGTCCTTTTTGCAGGGTTCTTTTACCTTTCCCTCCTGTTTTTCTGACCATCTTTTGGTTTGGTTTAGGACTCTGGGCACTTTACAACTGCTCACCAGTGCTAAAGTGCATGTGCTCCCTGTTAAAAATGTAATGGTATTTGGTTTCTCCATGATTGGCATATTCTTTTTACTAGTAAGTCCCTAGTACAGTTGAACATGGGTTCCCAGGGCCTGTAAATCAAATGCTACTAGTGGGCCAGCATCACTGATTGTGCCACCCACATGAGTAGCACTGTAAATATATCTCAGGCCTGCCACTGCAGTGTATGTGAATGCAATTTTAAAATGCCCTTTCGACATGGCAAGTGCACTTTCTTGCCAGGCCTAAACATTCTCTTTTATTACATGTAAGGCACCACTAAGTTAGGCCCGGGGTAGCCCATGGCAGACTGCAGTGTATTTAAAGGGTAGGACCTGTACTGTTGTGTTTTACACGTCCTGGAAGTGAAATACTGCAAATTGCATTTTATCACTACCGCATGGGCCCATCTCTTCCATAGGTTATCACTGGAGTTGCCTTGTAACATCTTACAAGTGTGTCTGGACTCAAAATTGAAAAAAACACATCTTTTAGTGAAGTTGGTTTTAAAATTGCAGGTCTGAAAATGCCACTTTTCAGAAAATTGGTATTTTCTTGTTTTAGCAATTCTATGCCTCTGCCTGTTTCTGAATGCACGTCTGGGTCAGGATGACAGTTGGGCTTTTTGTACATTCACTTTAGACAGTTACACAAAGGGAGCTGAGGTGTGCCCTGCATATCCTGATGGCCCATCACCAGGCTGGTGGGCCTTCCTGAGCTAGAGTGGTGGGAGGAGTTGATGCTGACACCTGAATATGACTGTCTCCACCACCTGTAGTGTATCTGCAGCCGGGGCAGGGTCTTGTACACTAGAAAGACTTTCCTTTAACGTTTGCCTACTTCAAAGACTGAAATGGGTATAAGTACTGGAAATGTGACACCATATACTCAGAACCCTTCTGGGTGGATGGCCATCTGCCAGGAAGAAGAGCTGGATAGCTTTCAGGAGGGACTGCCACTTTCCTGTTTGCTATGCTGTGTTGGCCTGGTGATTGCTGCTTCTGTCCTGGGAGTGAAAGCACCGGACTTTGCTTTCTACATCCTGCTTCCGAGGTTCTCCAAGGGCTTGTGTTGAGTTTGCCTCCTGTTAAGAAGTCTCAGGTTTATAAAAGTCTTCACCAGCAACCCCTGGGCCCCTCTGCTGAGGAGTCCTACTTTCCAAGTGGTACAAATTGCAGTTCCTGGGCCCTTGGAAGTTAGTTTGGCGTACTTCTAAGAAGATCCCAAGGCATCAACGCCTATCGACTTCAAAGCCAGCGCTTATCTACAATTCTGACACCATGCCTCTGCCTGCACCGGAGCCACTACACCGACCACGACTTGCACCATAGGCTCCGACGATGCCACTGTCCCTTTGAAACTCTGCTACTACATGAGTCTTGAGCACCGTACCACCGAAGTCTGTGGCACACCGCTCTGACACCTGTGGCCTGGTCCAACATCAACACTGTGTTAACCGAAGACCCGTAGCTTGACTCTCGACCCTCTCCAACGTCCCCCCACAGTAAAGAACCAAGTAACTGCATGAGAAAAAGCAGCGTCACCTCCTCTGCAGCAGTAAGGAACCGATTCATCACCTCCCCTGCCTGGAAGTAAGGAACCGTTGCATCCCTTCCCCTGCAACAGTAAGGAACTGATGCTGCACCAGCCTAAGCCATACCTCCCCTGTGGTTTGCACCATCTTTATTTTTCATAAGACCTCCAACGTACTGTACTGGGGTCTCTCCGACTCCGTAACTGGGCCTTGGTCCATCGAGATGTGTGTGTGTGCGTGTGTGTGTTTATACAAATACTTTACACATTGCCTCGGAGATAAGCTTCACTGCTCTATGCCAATCTACCAAGGGAGTGAGCAGGGGTTATCTTATGTGTGTGACTTACTTACCCTGACTAGAGCGATGGGTTTTGCCTGGCTTAGGTGCATGTCCTAGCCAACCAGAAACCCCATTTCTAACAGTAGCACTCTGGCATGAGCTCCACTGAGTGATGGAAAGGGTGACTTACCCCGGGGACTCCCCTATGGTTAAAGGAAGTTGCTTATTTTGAGGGTTTTTGAAAATGGTATTTGATAGGGCTCAGCACCCTGGTGGATGTCTGGCGTGTTAATGGGATGGCACCCTTCACCTACTTTCAAACAGATTATGAAATGCCATCCTTCCAATGTTCAAGTATCTATAAATATGTCACGCGCTGCAGGGAAGGATCACATCAGGAGAGGAAATTATGGAGGCCCCTATGCTGCAGTATACATTATTGGAGGGGCCTCTACATACAACACTGATTTCTCTCACCTACAAAATCCTAATGAGGAAAATCCAGAAAGACCTTGCATCATTAAGAGGTAGATTATTTATTTATTTGAAAGGGTTTATATGGTGCTGGCTAGACCCGGAGGTATCAGAGCGCTTTACATGAGTATCAGACCATGGTTGCAGGTTACATCTTTACAAGGGTTACACAGTTATTAGAGCATAGCTACATAGTTACATGTTAGGTCGACACAAGCAATAAGGACAATATGCGTACGGGAAAGAGCAGGCAAGGGGAGAGATTCAGGGGAAGTAGACAGCGAACGAAGGAGGGAAAGAGAAGGGGGAGGGTGAGAGACACAGCATGAACGAAGAGGGGTATGGTGACGAGGGCACAAACTGGTAGATAAGTAATCGCTGCGTCCAAAATCCCAGAGGAAGTGGTATCATTCCCCCAACTCCATTGCAAGAGGCTCCCTTTACGCAGTGGACTCTCTCAGAGGGGTCTCTGAGACTCCAAGGCCTACCTACTGGATCCTTCCCCAAAAAGGGGAGAGGGAGTGCTTTCGCAAGGGGCACCATACCATACCTCAACTGTGAGTGGCTTCCTTGGCGCTGTGGACTCTCTCAGAGGGATCACTGAGACTCCAGAGTATAAGTAATTGGATCTTTCCCCAACAAGGGGAGAAAAAGTGCTTAGTTAAAGGGCCCAAGGGACAGGGGACTAAGCAGCGTCGCAGGGAAGGGGAGAGATTCATGGGAGAAGGGATAGGAGCAGAGGGAGTAGACAAAGAATGGAAGAGGGAAAGCGGTAGGAGAGGGTGAGAGAGCATGAAAGGGGGGAAGGGTGAAGGGGACACAAACCGGTAAACGGGTAAAAACCTCACACAAGGTCCGGTAAGCTGTGATCCCAGGGAAAGTGGTATCATTCCCACATCTCCACTGCATGAGGCTCCCTTTATGCAGTTGACTCTCTCAGAGGGGTGTCTGAGACTCCAAGGACTACCTACTGGATCCTTCCCCAACAAGGGGAGAGGGAGTGCTTTGGCTAGGGGTGCCATACCATGCCTCAACTGTGAGTGGCTCCCTTAGTGCTGTGTACTCTCTCAGAGGGCTCACTGAGACTCCAGAGTAGGATTATTGGATCTTTCCCCAACAAGGGGAGAATGAGTGCTTAGTCAAAGGGCAACAAGGGACAGGGGGCTAGGAGGCGGGTCGGAACTGGCAGGTCAACAGAGGGGGAACAAACGGCAATAGAAAATTGCATTAATTACAGAAAGAAAACACATTCAATACAAGGATAAATTAACGATCCAGAAAAAGACAGGATCCACGAAAGGCAAGGGTCAGGGTGGACAAAGGGAGGGAGTCAGCGAGTTGAAGAGTACCACAAGGAAGAGATACAGATAACAGAAATGGAACTGTATACGGTGTAGAGTCACTCAGGACAGATGCAAACGGGAAAGCTCAGAATCACAAACTAGTGATATTAAGTACAAAGAACTACTACATATACTAGTGGTTAGGGTTGTAACTATGCAAAATAGAAAATTCACTCAGGGTTCCATTTTCACAATGATAACGCTAAAAATTATTGTATATTACTTTTTAACAGAGTGAACAGAGAAATAAGACATCCTAGGGGGTAGAGAGAGGGAGGGGAGGGAGAGGAGATAGGTGACAGAAGAGAAAGGGGCCTGGGGGAGGGAGAAAGAGATAAGGCCGTCCAGCTGAGGAACAATGTCTGAGAGTCAGCAGGATGAAGTCCGACGGACTGAGGGAGAGGACAAGAAACAATAAAATGGTGGCTCCGTCATTTTGCGCCATTTTGCGCCGTCCGTTCCAGGCACATTACTGGACCGTCACTCTGAGACATCTCCAACTATGCGGTGATAGGGCAAACTAAGCAGTCACATGTGTGGGACAAATGTGGAAGAACAAACTCCAAGGAGGCAATCTGTGTCTATAAATCCTCAGAGGGAAGGCAGTTCAGGCAGGCCGATTCATACAATTGGCTAGATGAACTATAATTTCCCAAACAGGTGGCAATTAAGGCCCATTACAAATTAATACAGTTAAAGGTCCTGCACAGAGGCTTGGCAGTTCGGGCTGGACTGTTCCCATGAGTCACAGGGTCAGACTGATTTGCATATGGCCATGTCTGAACTGGGGTGGCAGAGTGGGCTTAAGAATGGTGATGGATTAAACTCAGATCTGTTGACTGGGTGTGAGTGTTTGATTGGTTCAGATGCTCCGTCCATCACCACCCCCTTTTGTACCGCTTGGTTCGCCATAAGTTGGCAGGGTATGCTCAGACATGAGTCCCTTGCTCATTTTGCCACTGGATTCAAGCAAGCCTGGCTGAAGACGGCTGTAATGCCAGAAACCGGTCCTAGGAAGCTTGTTTTCGGTCCAGGGAAGGCATGGCTTGGCAGTTCGGGCTGGACAGTTCCCATGAGGCACAGGGTCAGACTTATTTGCATATGGCCATGTCTGAACCGGGGTGGCAGAGTGGGCTAAAGAAAGGTGATGGATTAAACCCAGATCTGTTGACTGGGTGTGAGTTTTTGATTGGTTCAGATGCTCCGTCCATCACCACCCCCTTTTGTACCGCTTGGTTCGCCATAAGTTGGCAGCGTATGCTCAGACTTGAGTCCCTTGCTCACTTTGCCACTGGATTCAAGCAAGCCTGGCTAAAGACGGCTGTAGTGCCAGAAACCGGTCCTAGGAAGATTGTTTCCAGTCCAGGGAAGGCATGGCTTGGCAGTTCGCGCTGGACTGTTCCCATGAGGCACAGGGTCAGACTGATTTGCATATGGCCATGTCTGAACTGAGTGGCAGAGTGGGCTAAAGAAGGGTGATGGATTAAACCGAGATCTGTTGACTGGTTGTGAGTGTTTGATTGGTTCATATTCTCCGTCCATCACCACCCCCTTTTGTACCGCTCCATTATACTAGAAGCCACGTATATAAAATAGGAAAGGTATTAGGTGATTCTTGCTTAAGAAGGTGTGGACAAAAGGGAACCTTTGTACATATGCTTTGGGATTACTCTGCTCTGAGTGCGTTCGAGGAGGGAGCGACACATAGATCAGAGACAGCAACTGAAGTGAGTATATTGATGAGCGCCCCATGTGCCCCATTAGGGATTTTGAGTAAATCGGGCGCAACCTCCTACCAATGCATACTAATTAATCTAGGGTTCCTCCTTGCAAAAAAAAGAAATAGCATGTAAATGGAGATCCCCGTAGCCCCAGGGATAAAGGGCCGGGGAAGGGAAATGAATATAAGTCACTTGCAGGAAAAAACTATCTATGAAGGGAGAGTGTGTCCAAAGAAATTTAAGAAGATTTGACAAGGATGGAAAAGTGATGATTGAATTATTCAAGATGCTGGCGATCTCGGAGGGTGGGGAGGATGGGGAGTGGGAGAGGGGAATACATGATTTGCTAAGTATATGTGGTAAGGTTTGGAAAATCGATAAAATATCTCCCTTTATCACTGTTTTCCTATCGTTGTCTTCCTCCATCTTTCTTCTTTAATTCCTTTCTCCCTTTTGCTCTGGGTCAACGTCTGACGATGAAAAATAAGCTCTTGTCCACCCCGGGAATGCAGCCTGGGTGGAGAACATGCAAAGTGCGCATGACTGTTGGCCTGCCCAAGACGGTCAGTCAAACAGTCATAGGAACTTAGAGAGTGCCACCACTCCTCCCCCTCCACTGCCCAGTCTCACCCGCCCAACAAAACTTTCTCAGCACAGAAAAATACAATTATAATAACCTGCATTTTTATCATTTTTATCATGTTATTTTTTCTTTCTATTTTTGCTGTGCTGAAAGGCTGGTGGGTGAATCTTTGCTGCCTTAGCGGAGGAGCTACCACATTTGTGCTTGAGAAACTACTCAAGAAAAGCCACTCAAGCTGGGGAAAAAATTATATCAATAGGATTTTTTTTGCTACCATATCTTCATACATCATGGAATATCACATGGACCCTGAAGGGTCAGGTCCATGCCAGACATTCAGTATACCCACATAAAATTATTTTACAAACCATGAATAAAAGTATCCCGCACATACATAGCGGTTATCGTGACTATCATGCACAAACATGCACAAACCTAGACTCATCCTATATCTAGGTTGGTCAGCAACAGTATAGTTATTCATTTGCAGTAAGTTCTATATTCGTGAGCAGTAGCTCCATTGCTGATGAAGCATAAAATTCCATCAGAAAGGTTTTTCATTACAAAGCTGCATTACTTAAGCGTGGAAATCGTAATGCACGGCAATGTGTGCAATTTGATAAAACATGTCAGTATTTCTTTGTGAAACAGCTCAGCAGCCAGACTAAGCAATGCTGGTCCATTTCATCCAAAGTTTAGACAAATCTCTATCCCAGATTTACTAAGATTTCACAAAGCTCAGCCCAGCATCGAAATATGCTGTGTTGCATTACACAAAAGAGAAAAAGCACACAGCCCAGAACCATATCAACAAAGACTAGTCTGCTGCTGGTGTCACCCCCCAGCCCCCCCCCCACTGGTGCACAGAGGGCCTTGTGTCATGCACAGTGCCACATGTATTCAAAGCACACTCTGTAAGGTACACGTTCCTATGCACAGACAAAGGGAGAAGGTCAGAATGCATCTGCCGGACTGGGAACTGAAAGCAGCCCTGGCAAATTTAGCCAGACCAGCCCCTATCCGCTGCGCAGCGAGCGAGCGGGGCAAGCGAGCTCGACCACTACTAGGGGGATTTCTCCTCTCAAGAAAATTTTGGAAACGGAAAGACCAAACAGTGCATTTTACAACACATTTTTCATTACATATTCAATTGTATTTACTTTCAAAGCACAGTAAATAGTAGATGATTGACCTTAAAGAGCACCAGGTTACCCAATCATATGTAACCATAGACATTCTTACAGAGAGCACCAAAAATAGACATAAGAGTAGTGAATGAGAGAGCACAAAGAATAAGTGAAACCAACCCCGATACGGTGTGTAGCGAGCATGCACAGTGAGTGAGCCTGACCACTACTAGGGGGGGTTTGAGGGGTTCTCTCACAAGAAAATTTTGGAGTCAGAAAGGCCAAACCAATGGATTTTTCAACACATTTTTCATTACCTATTTAATTGTATTACCTTTTAAAGCATAGTAAATGATGACGGTATGGTGTACCAGGATACCCAATCATAAACCACAGACATTCCTACAAATAACACCAATAAAATAAAATGTCGAGCACGAAACATGAATTCAAGTATAACAGATTTATTCTTCATATAAAATTGTATAAAGAGATTTAAAGCGCACTTAACCTCAAACAATTGTGCAAAGGTTTAGAGGACAAAATAGACAAGACAAACAACACGCTTCGGGCACTATTGTCTTTTCATCTAAAAGTTGTATGTGTTTTAGGCTTTTTTTAAGACTGTCTCAATGCCACAACTTTATTAGCATAAGAACTAAATTCTGCTGTTCTATTTTATATTTTCAATTGTCACTCACATTGTCAAACATTAGGCACTGAAATGTAATACATGAGCACCCAGGCCAGATAGCATGGAAATGTCACACATAAGCACCCAGGTCACCGAGGTCAGAAACTGTGGAAATATCACACATAAACACACAGGCCACTGAGGGCAAAAACTGTGAAAATATCATACTTGAGCACCTGATAGTGATAAGCACCCAGATCACTGAAACCAGAAACTATGGAAATGTCACACCAGGCCAGAAAGCATGGAAACGTCACTCATAAGCACCCAGGCCATAAACTGTGGAAATGTCAAACAAGCACCCAGACCACGGAGGCCACAAACTATGGAAATATTACACATAAGCACCCAGTCCAGAAAGCATGGAAATGTCACACAGAAGCACCTAGGCAGCCAGAAAGCATGGAAATGTCATACATAAGCACCCAGGCCAGAAAGCAAGAAAAGTTCACAAAAAGGCACCCAGGCGAGTGTTGCGCTGGAACACTTTTCAGAGTGCGGTTGCTGCATCAATGTTACATCACTGAAGTCTTGAGATTGTGAAAAATTTTAAAAGCTCACAAAGAAGAAGGGTAGCAAAGGAGACATGCCTATTCGGTGGAGGTGGTGAGGGCCCCATCAAAGTGGAAAAGGTTGGAATTTCATCTCAGCACATAACACCCCTTCAGAACAGATCAGATACTTTGACAGATTCACCATCTTTGGGGGTCTCCTGGAACCTGAAAACCCTTTGTTTGGCAGAGCTGAGCATTCCAACACACCCATTCAACACCACTAAAAGCGAGATCACAGCATTTATCAAATTACACTATAGATGCCACTGTACCTCACAGACAAATTTTAGAATTCATATAGCAGGCACGGCACATGTAGTCTTAGCATTGCCAGACTAAGGACCAGACAATACAAGAATGAGAACCAGAAGACAGGCCTTCCGCATCATTCATTTTAGTGTACAACAGCACCGTTTAGAATACCTGACAACAGAGCTTTAAGTGGGCCGGATCCTGCTGGTGTCTGGCAGTTCTAAAAACCAGCTGATGAGTCTGGTCCCTATCGGGCTCTCCATTTTTGCCCTCAGGCCAGGTGAAAAATAAGTCTTAACTCTGCAGCAGTACCACCTTTCCCTGACTTTGATGTTACTTTCAAAGAGATTTGGTATAGTTCTTTCACTGTCTCATCATTTCAGAGCTGAATCATTTTCAATATTAAATACAATGAAGCAGTAGTTGCTGTTTTTTCTTATGCAACTAACCATCATTGACATAGCCAATATCCCTGGCTTGTTTTTGTAGGTATAATGTTACATGTTGCACTATATATCTGGATAAAATGACAGAAACAGCAAAATACCAGTTGGACTGCACACTATGCTAAGCACAGATGTTTAGCTTTCGTGTTTTTAAGCCACGTCCTTATTTACATCGGCCACACTCCTTTGATAAACCCCTTTTTTCATCCCACTTAATGCCCTGCCTGACAAGCCCCATAACTAGGACTCTTAGCTCGTCAATGGACCACAGAGTGGCAGGAGATATATCCTCCTCAAACCAGTCCCTCTAGCTGATATCTTGGACTTGTAATGCAGTTATGTAATTTGGGAGCAATGTAATCCTTAAAAATCCGATTTCACACATATGAAACACTTCCCATATTTGCATCATATATGTATGAAAATCATTACCTCTCAAATGTCCACCGTCCCAACTGGCACAATCTAACCCATGCAGTGTGGGTGCTTTCTGAGAAAATACACCTTTAAGACTGATGAACAGGAAATTTGTGGTACCACCATTTATGCAACATCTTACATTTTCGAGATCTGCTGGGGAAATGTACAGGCATCAAGAATTCAGCCTTACAGAAAAATGCTTTCTAATGACTCCCATTTTGGTTTTCCCCTCCAGAAAAGATGAAAGGCCAGATGTAGGTCGCCCAATACCGTCGGTAACGGACGGAATTACCAAATTTCAGCCGTTACCGACCGGTATTGGGCTTTTTAGATGCAGGTGGCATTTTTTTAGGATTCGGTATTTTACCGAATCGGTAATTTAAGGATTCGGTAAAATACCGAATTTTTAACATACCGATTCTGTAAATTACCGAATCCAGGATGTAGGGAGCACTCAAGTTGGTGCATTCCTCAGTTAAGGATTCGTTATTTACCACCAAATACAAGGCATGTATGTCTGCCACATGTGCACCCATACACAATTGAGGGTGCAACAGGGTGTCAAAGTGACACCCTGCCACCCTTCAATGTTTTCCCCCTTTTACCGAATCGGTATTTACCGATTCGTTAATTGCCATTCATTCCTATGGGCCTCCAGGCCCATAGGAGTGAATGGCAATTACCAAATCGGTAAATACCAATTCGGTAATTACCGAAACTTACCGATTTAACAAAAAATTACTTACATCCCAGTTACCTATTCTTAAATACCGAATCGGTATGATTCGGTATTTAAGAATAGGTAAATTGAGATTACCTACATCTGGCCCATTTAGGGCCCGATGTAGGTAATCCTCATTTACCGACTCTAAAATACCGAATTTTACTGATTCTGCATTCTAGATTCGGTAAATGAGATGTAGCTAAAAATTCGGTATTTTTTACCGAATCGGTAGGATTCGGTAATTACCGAATCGGTATTTACCGATTCGGTAATTGCCATTGATTCCTATGGGCCTTGAGGCCCATAGGAATCAATGTCAATTACCGAATCGGTAAATACCGATTCGGTAAAAATACTGAATTGTCAAGGGGAACAGGGTGTCACTTTGACACCCTTTTGCACCCCTGATTTTGGCTTGTGTGCCATGTGACACACATACATGCCCTTAGGGCATGTATGTGTGCCACATCGCACAGGTGTACATGCACATATGTGCATGTACACAGGAATTCAGTCAGTCAGTCAGTCAAAATACTCTTTATTCGATTTTTGTTAAAATCATAAAAGACATAAAACGAACACAAATACAATTTCTTTAAAACATTACTCGATCTCATTACAAAAATTTCTGTTTAGTGATTACATTTCCTCAGGTTATTTCTCCAAAATACAAATATATTTGCTAATATTAAAAAAAATTTCTTTAAGAACAAATTTAAATTTAAGACAGGTCTATCCGGGGTAATCCTTTTTTCCTAGATCTAAATGCAGCGGTTAAAAAGCAAGCAACGCTAAACATGGTGTAGGTATCAGCTAGCATTTGAAGAAAGATTAAGGCTGGCCTAACTTGAGAGAAGCCCGCCGCTTTCAACACAGGGAATAGATATTTTTTCCTTTCGCTACTATAAAAGTCACAAAAGAATATAAAATGAAGGGTGTCTTGAACTGAAAATTGGTCGCATCCACATGGTGGGCCATCGTCAGGTTTTGACCACACCGGAAAGTTTCCTAGAGAGTAATGGATTAAGTTCATCCTAAATTTAGTTAAGAGAAGTCTATGGAGAGGATTAGTCACAGTTTTTAAATAGGGTTCCATGGTGGGTGAAGTCGTTAGAGCAATATGTGCCCTCACCATGGGTTTCCTCAATTCCAATTCTTCTCTATCCATACAAGCCCTCTCCAGAAACATCTGTTTAATCAAACTGACATCCTCCCTCCTGATGCTAGTTGGGTCATTAAAAAGTTCCGGCCTCCCCAGCGTTAATAATGTAGATTTAATATATTTTAGCCAGGGGATTCTCATGGCGTTATCCCTTGCGATGACGTCCTTAAGAATGGCATGGTTTAGCGTTAGCTCGGGGTACAGCCATGTTTTGACCCAAAAAAGGAGGGGGGCTAATTTTAATTTGTCAGAGATATACGGTAAACCTATTTCCTCATGAATAGAGAAAGTGGGTGTGGAATCAGGGACAGATAACATATTCCTAATGATACCATTTTCTATCCTCTGTAACTTTACCGTCTCTACATAGCCCCAAATAACAGATCCATACATAGCAATTGGAACGCACTTACTGTTGTATATTTTAATAAGCGCCTCCATTGGTTTGGCTCCCAATCTTTTTGCAAAGGCCAACAAGGCTGATGAGGATCGTGCTAGGCTAAGACTTTTTGCTTTAATCTGGGGGGCCCAGGACCCTCTTTGGTCAAAAAGGACTCCCAGATAAGGAAAGACTGGAACCCTAGAAAGAATCTCCCCTTTGCAAATAAAAGATTTTTTCTGGCACATATTCACTTTGCGACCAATAATCATAGTGTGGGACTTGGAGACATTGATTTTCAAGTCTAGATTCTCCATAAAAGAACCGAAACGGTCCAGAAGAATCTGTAAACTATTCCCTGTGCGGGCTATCAGGACGGCATCGTCCGCGTATAGGAGGGCTGGGATCTGCACTCCTCCTACACGCGGGACGTCAGCCAATTCTGTTTCTAGGTATTTCCCCAGGCCATTTATATAAATAGTAAAAAGAAGGGGGGCCAGGATACAACCCTGGCGCACCCCTTTTTCAGATTTAAAACTTTCCGTGCACCTTCCATCCCTGGTGACTCTTATTTTTGCCTCAAGATCTTGGTGTAACCTTGCCATAAATGCCACCAAAGACTCCTCTATGCCTAGCTCCAATAGAATAGTCCATAACTTACTCCTATTCACCAGGTCGAAGGCCGAGGAAAGGTCCATAAATGCCAAGTAAACTGACCCCTCCCCGGCCACCGTATACCTGGAGACTAGAAGGTGAAGATTGGAGCATTGTTCCAATGTCCCTCTATTCTCGCGAAAGCCGTATTGAATATTCGAGAGTCCCCCATTCAGTTCTAAATTTTCCCTTAGTTGAACCAATAGGACTCTACCTAGGATTTTAAAAGTAGAGTCGATAAGGGAAATTGGGCGATAACACCCGGGGTCCTCCCGATTTCCCTTCTTAAAGATGGGAACTATTATGGATGTTGCCCATGTTTGAGGTAGGAATCCTTCGGCTGCTGCTCTAAACACTCTGGACAGTACTTTACTCCAGATTACTGGGCAGAATTTAAAAAAGTCTGCCGGGACGCCGTCAGGGCCAGGAGCCTTATTTTTTAAGGTATCCATAATGGCTTTTAGGACAAGCTCTTCCGTAAATGCCACTGTGGTTGCACAATGGGCCACCTCAGTAGTAGTTGGGCAAACTGATGGATCACCCCCATAAATGTTGCTAAAATGCTGTACCCATCTCTCATCGGGAATTACACAGTCTGTGTTCAGATTGTTCTCCCCTATAAAAAAGGGGTGGTTAATAATTTCCCAGAAATGTTTACTGTCTTTTAGGACATCTACATTGAGTAAATCATTCCAAGCATTATTCTTAATCTCATCTTTCCTTGCCCTCACGTTGGCTTTATAAGCCCGTCTCAGATGAGAGATTAGCTCTTTATCCCTTTCCTTAGCCTTAAGAGCCAATTTCAATTCTCTGTATGACCTTGAGCATTTGCTATCAAACCATTTGTGGGGCATTGTAGGGTACTTTGATTTGGGTTTTAAAAGATCCTTGACGGTTTGTGCACAGATACTATTAAAAGCTATGATAACCTGAAGATTCGAGGCAGTCTGATCAAGACAAGTTTCTATCGGTTGCTCAATTTTAGGGAGTAAGGTTTCCATAAACCGTTCCTCCATAGCCATACCCCATCTAAGCCGTCTGCCCTGATCACTGGGCACCGCCAAGGCACAAACCCGGGGCTGATCCACCTGTCTGCGCCATAAGTCACTCCAGTGTATTACAGTTGACAGAGGGTTGTGATCACTATGGGGTGAGACAGTAACCTTATAGTCACTTGTCTTAGAGATTAAGCCTATAGATATAAATATGTAATCAATAATCGTCCCCTTAGTCGTACCTTTAAAAGTGGGGACCTTCTCAATAGAAGCATTTTTGTATGGTTCGTATATGTTAAAATTAGCACACAATAAATCAAGAAACTCCCCCATTTTGGTGTGTTCAAAATGAGGGATGCAGGCTCCAGCCGGGGTATCTGCATCTAGTGATTGACAGAGCAAATCACATTTATGGCTGTTAAAATCGCCCATTAAAAAAATTTCGAAAGGAGTATTTGAATTTTGACTGTATTTATTTATCAGGTTCTCCAAGCAATGCACATGTTCCAATTCATTTGGTCCACCCCAGGCATTATAAAAATTGATTACTAGTATAATGCAGCTTGGTGAGACTAACCATTCTATCGCTAAGATGTTTGGGGAACCTGAATTCATTAAGTTAAAAGTTCCTACTAAATCTAAAGAAAAAATGTAATAAGCCCCCCTTTTGCTCTCCCCGCGTTACTAGTGCTAGCGGGTACTGTGAAACTTAGGAAGCCATCTAGGGGAAAAGAAAGTGAAGTGTCCCATGTTTCTTGCAGAGCAATGACCTTATGTTTAGAAATATATTGTATCCAAGTAGGGTCCAATCTTTTAGCTCTTATTCCAGCAACGTTCCAGGTCATAAATAAACATGATAAAGGGGTTACCCTCTCGGGTATAGCTATTGTAGGTGCCATTAGGGGTATGGGTAGTCAACCGTTAGTGTTCAGATCACTTAAAGGATTAAAACGGTTCACCAAATCCATAATAGGGCCTGTGTTATGGTGCGTTGGTAAATTTTGAGAACATCCCCGTCTCAAGTATCCTGCGCCACCATCAGGGTTATAAACCTGATTATAACCATCATACACAGGAATTCGTTATTTACCATGCAATAGTATTATATGGTAAATAACGAATCGGTAATGGCCTGTGGCACTGTTTGAAGTGCCACCTACATCTGGAATTACAGATTTGGTAAACTTACTGATTCGGTATTTTACAGAATCGGTAAATTTACCGAATCGGTAAATATACCGATTCTGTAAATATAAGGCGCCCTACATGTCAAACACCAAATACCGGTCGGTAACGGCGGAATTCGGCCGTTACCGACCGGTATTTGGTGTCCTACATCTGGCCCCATATTGCTGGCTGCTTCTACTCTGGTGCGGGTGCGTGTCAGTCACAGACCCTGATTAACAGGATGTGCACACTAGTGTGCTGCGGCCCGGCGGGCGTACTTAGGGAGGGGGCTCAGATCATTGGTCCGACTCATGCGCTGCGCAATGCGTGGGGCATGAGTCGGACCAATGATCTGCGCCCCCTCCCCAAGTTCGCCCGGCCGAGCCCTATTTTCGCGCTGTTATTGGCACTCTGAGTGGGTCCTGCTGGATAGTTTGCAATTCAACAAGCACTGCAACAGTGCACTCTGACCTCTGTGTGGGTAAAAAGCACCACTGCCATTCAGGATATGAGGTCACCTCACCAAAGGCAGCGCTGCTTTTTTCCCACACAGAGGTAAGAGTGCAGAGAGACTGACACAGACTGGTGACCTTCTGATTTTGTTACTGGGGGCCAATATTGATAAAATAACGGTCCCCAGTAACAAAACCGCCCCCCTGTGACAAAACCGGCCCCCACCCCTTCCAGCCTACTGGGGGATTGCCCGGTGCCCGGCATTATCAGTCCGGCCCTTTCTGCTGCACTTATGCAAAGTGCCAGTCTTCTGACAAATCAACATATTCCCCCTGTCTGGAGTGCTTTCCGTAGGTGTTAGTTTTTTTAAACGAAGCTTGTTCTTGCAATCTTCTTATATTGAGCTATGCGTCTATACCTAGAGGAGTTTGAGGTTTTTTGTTGTTGTTTTTTTTCAATTGTATATTGCGCGAACTGGACCCAAAGGTGTCAGAATACTTTACATGGGCACCAGTTGCATTACAGATGGACATATTTATTTTCCTAGGCACATGAAGATTATGTGATTTGCCCAGGATCACAGAATATTTGATGTTTTGAACCTGGTTCCCATCAAAGTCAGCAGCTCTAGCCATAAAGCTGCATCGTTGATCTGACGTCACTTGGCATCACTCTTGTGCTGGGAAAATGCCTTAGTAAATCTACTCCTCTCTTACTTAATCTGCATCATGTTTGCTATATAAACCATGCAGGGTGTCACCAGAGGCTTGTGAAAGATTTGACTGTAGCCAAGCTTTGGAACTGAAATCATGCTCCTCTGTGCATGGACGCCATTTTTAACTCAACTGTACCCAAGTGGTCTGGCATAGAAAAAGAAGAGCTTTTGCCGCCGTATTTAACCAAATGACTGAGAGAGAGATATGCTGAAGGACAACATGGCTCATGTGCTATTAATGTTTGGCAATACTTATAAAATAAAATAATCCACATTTGTAAAGCGCACAATCACCCGTAAGGGTCTCTAGGCGCTGGGGACCGTCGGGAAGATTAAGCAAGCTATTGCCCAGAGTCACATGGTGCTGGACTAACCTGCCGCCGGAGCCGGGGATCGAACCCTTATCCCCAGATTCCAGCGTCAGTCGCCTGGCCGCGGCGCCACACCTCTCCCTCCCTCTCACTTGAGTGCTTATTCATGGCGTAAACTTTAGGGCTACATTACTACTGCCCTGGACTTGGTGATCGTAATAACAAACCACCACAGGTACACTAGGCAAAGATTCTGGTTACCAGGGTCAGATTGGTAAGGCGGGCACTTAGGCCCGGTATCGGAGTTTCAGCTGTGGGCTGCTTTTTTAAGCAGCGGGGGGGGGGGGGATGATTTGGGCGGTGTCTGTGTTGTTCAGATGCCGCCAGTGGCCCGGTGGGTGCTGAGTGGCCTTTCTGGAAGCAGATGGGCATCCATGAACTCCCTTTTATTAAGGGGCAGAGGTGTCACTCCCTTTCTCTCGCTGGACAGGCCCATTAATGTATGCATACTGAGCGCGGCAGGGGGCCTGTGCAAAAGTGGCCTCGCTTGTTTTCAGGTTTGTTTCACCCGTGTGAACTGATCCGTGCATTTTTTTAAATCTAAGTGAAGTTGAGAAAACATGCCTCTGTCAGACAGTCCCCCTCCCCTTCTTTTTATAAAACTTTGCCGAAGTGGTGTTTTGCGGAAAGGCAATATGCAAATGTGGGCCACTTTTTTTTTTAAGTGTGGTCTTGCCGATTTTTAATCCCAATCCAACCCTGCTGGTTACTCCCAGGGCTTGCAATTACTGGGTGTTATAGGTAGAAGCTGGATCTTCCCCTAAGAAATGAGGAATTACCTGCACGATTCCTCCAGGAATTCTTCATCCCCCCACACAGTACCACATTGAAATGTTGGCTTTCAGCAACCCGAGAAACTGGTTGAAACATACCAGGTCCACAGTAAGTCCACAGACCAATTCATTCCAAGGGGGGTAATAAAGGAAGTGATTGGTCCCTCAGAATTACCCCGGTATTCGAAAGAGGACCCGTGTATTGTACTGTTGTTAGGGAGATCCCGAATTGGGGGGGTGTCGAGAAAAGGGAGGTGAACACATATAGTGATTCAGCCCTAAGCAGTAAGGAATAACCGTGGGAGCCTTTGAAGCCGCTACACAACAATGACACTTCAATGAAAAAAAGATGTTTGGGAATGCCAGTCACCACAGACCCTCACATACCGAGGTGTAATTTTAGGACTCCATAGAGTTCCTATAGCTAATACACTCCCGCACTATTTATTCTGTTGTTCAGATAGTCAGAATTGGCGCATTTGAGCATTAATGGTGTACCTGTCCTTGAATTTTATGTGCAGTAGTTCTGGTCTGACCCTCTGTATAACACGTCAGTGCAATCAATTTAACCAATGGTGTTGATGTGTCGGGAAAGGGATCTCCTGCTAACAAGGGCACTTTAAAAATGTCTATCCTCTTTGTTTTTCTTTCAGTCGATGGCACATTTAATTGTTTTCCTTTTTCTGTCAATGAGCAGAGAAAATGGCAGAATAGAAGGCCCTTACAGAGGTGGTGCTTACTTCAGCTGGCCTTATTTGAGTGCTCTGGTCAATTCCCAATCAGGGACACAGCGATGTTTGCTCAGTTTTTCAAAGGTAGTTTCCCCAGGAGGATTTTTGCATGTGAATCTGCCCCAGGCAACATGAATTAAGCTGTGCCTGTGTTTCCGTCCCAGAATATGTGCCCCTGTTCAAAACAAAACAAACTCCAATCAAGGCACTATCATTATTAGATGTGTACTATAAATATACAGTCGACTGACATGTTTTATTCAGCTATAGTATGTCACTAGGGAAGGTGGATTATTAATTGAAGTGGATGGTAGTACCATTCATCAAATAATGGCACTATTGCTTACTAGTTCCCGTTAGGTCTCAGTAATTTAAAACTGAACTCCACTCTTGATAGTTGTAACACAGAGCAGGCAGGCTTACTGAGGAGAAATGTGTAAAGCATTTATCAGTACCAAAAACAGAACATTTTAATGACAGGCACCAAAATGACAAAGATCGGAAGTAGCAAACTGGAGACTTCTCAAAGATTTAAATATGTCTAGCACTAAAAAGCACAAAGCACCAACTGTGGGCGTCTGCTCATGCAGGACTGTGGCAAAGTTAAAATTAATGCCAACCATGACGGAGCGTGGGTCATATACACGGACCAGGTTCTGTCCAATGGAAAGTTTTAACTTCTGATTTAGCCTTTGGGATGGAAGTTGAAAATCCTTACCGAGGGAAGATTTGGCATAGATGGATTTCAAGAGGCCAGATACCTGTTGGATAATATCCCAGGGAAGCTTTTGACTTTTGACTGGAAAGCTCAGAGCCGGAGAAATTTGAAATTCACGCTTAAGGAATGTCCCTCATCAGCGAGATACTTTTGGCACCTTCGCCCACTGAAGATTTCTAGCTTCGGAATTATAACATTTTTCGAAGTGAGGATCTTTTCAGCGGGGAAAACCAAGAAGTTGAGTCTGACCAGCAGTGCTACCTTGATGGTTGCGTCTCAGTAGCAGTCCAGTGGTCATCTCTGATTCTTTGGAAAAGTTTCTAAGTCCCAGCATTTAGTGTTTGGCAGGAGGGGTACACTCTGACACTTATCCAAGGGCCCCAGGATCTTAAGGACGCCACTTATTGGTCTTGACTCACTCTAGGGGAAGCCACCAGAAGGGTCGTGGGCAAGTCCAGTTGGAACTGGTAAGCTGGACTGTTTGGGAAGGTGGGCATCTTACAGCTTTTGTGTCCCTGTAGCCTAACAGGAGGATAGCCAACTAGCACTTGGTGTCCACCCATCTGTCCCGAAGTGGGAGCAGGTCCATCCCTAGAGATTTCTCTCAAAAGGTTACAGCAAGTACAGTTCTCTTTGTAAAGTTCAGAGATTTCAGCAGGTGCAGTCCTGCTTCTGCCTTCCTCGGGTCCAACTGTGTTCTGAGGAAGACAGTCAGGGAAGAGATTCTGGCTATTGGAAAAATGGTAGTGACAGGCCAAGGTGTGCCTTACATTTGCCTGTGACAGCTTGTACATTTGGTCGACACAGATTCCAGGCCAAACTGTCAGGAGGATGTCATACCTCTCCCCAAGCCAAGGCCCCTTTGTTCCATTTCCTGAAAGCAATACACACCTCCAAGCAGGCTGCCAGATGACAGTTGGGGATAATCTAAGAAACGGCTACTAGAGGCTTTAGGTAGGAAAATGTCAACTTTCTAAAATAAAAACATTATATCTAGATGTCACATTAAGCGCTGTTTTTTACTTGAACAGACTCAGACCAATTACTGATTACATGGGTCTGTAGTATTTATTTTGTCATCATTTATATTTTTTTATAGACCATTTACTTTTTATCTTTTTTTATCAGAAATAGATTTGGTGATTGGATTAATGAGTGAGTCCATGGATGGTGCAGACTGGCTTCAATAATTGTACAGACTAAGGGCTCATACTTGACAGTAATACTGGTATAAAATACCAAATAAGATTTAGCAATATTATTCCAGCACAAGCATAACACAATGGGTGGGTACTGTCTCAGTTAGAATGTCCACAGAATAAATAAAGAATTGCACACATCATGGCAGTTCAAGAACTCTACCAAAGGTGGACACCACAATACCTAAGAATTACTGTCTTTACCGCAGTGCAACAAAAATGGTGCAGTACCTCACGGTATCACTAGCAGTCCCTCTGATGCGATTGGAAGGGGTGCAGTACCTCAGGACCCAAACAAAGGATGCTGAAGCTAATCACATACTTTATGTATTTGTATCGGTAAACATCGTTTACAACGATGTTGATAATTCACATGCCATTATTACGCAAGTCGTTACAACGACTTGCTGTAGGGGGCAGAAGGTGTTGGGTTTTGAATCTGCACAGACTGGAGTTGGAATAGTTAATTATACTATTCCAAAATCCAGCACCCCCGTCAGCAAGTCGTTGTATTGACTTGTGTTGTAATGGTAGGCGACCTAACAACGTGGTCGTTGTAATGACCTCTGTTGTAATGGCATGCATTGTAAACGTATGTGTTGCAACGTTACCTATTCCTTTGTACCAGTTGATGACATGAGTGTTTGAAGACAGCTAAAGCTGTGCACATTTCGGTCTAACAAGGTACTTAAGTTAATTTAGCTTAGACTTCTTTAAGATGGGCTACTGCAAACACTGCTGAACAGAATTACACCAAATTTACCAGGAAACTAGATCATAGTGCACAGATTGTGTATTTTGTGACTTAGTGTAAATAGTTTTTGTGAAGTTGAGGGTAAAAAATATTTGTATATGTGGATGGTTGGGTCCGGGAGAGGCAATTTTAAAAATTGAGTCTTCTGTTTGGCCTAGGGAGTTTAATTTTCTTGTGCCATCTCACTCCTGTGGGAGCCAGACTCCTGCAGGAGTGAGTGCTCAGATTGGCTGCCAGCAACATGAGAAAAATGTTGCTAGAATCCATTTCAGGACTCTGGCATTTAGCCCCCTGTCCTGAAGTAACAAAAAGAAAGATAATATAAGTGGGCAGAGTATGGATACCCTGGCATCCTAGGCCGCATCAGGGACATTCAGAGAGACTCTCCAACCCTCCCCCGGGGGACTTATGTAAGATCAGAAAAATATAAGGCTCGGGGAGGTCAGCAGAGCCCACAACACTTTATTTAAATGATTGGCCCTGGGGGATAGAAAGCCCAGGGCCCAACAAGGCACAGGGAGGGGGCACGTTCGGCCCCTGTCGCCTTTAATTAAAAAAATGGCACCAGGACCTAATAAGGCTCAGGAAGTGTGGACACATGGCTCCTCTCCCCAGGGCCTAACAAGGTTCGGGGAAAGGGGCCATACCGCCATCCACCCCTTAAATTAAAATAGTGACCCTGGGAGATGGGGTCCCCAAGGCTTAATATGACTCAGGGAGGGGGAGTCTTGCCGCCCCCTTCCCCTTTTATTAAAATGAAAAAGGCCCACGACCTACCAACACTTGGGGAAGGGGGCATACAACCCCCTTCCCTTCAAAAAACAAAAAGATGGGGTCCCTTGGGCCTAATAAAGCTTGGGGTCCCTGGAGCCTAATGGGCTTAATTAGGCTTGTGGACAGGGGGCACATGACCTCCTCCTCTTTAAAAAAAACATAAGGTCCTGTGGCAAATGCACCACCATGCACAGCCAAAGGCTTTACATGTGGTAATAAATATTACTTTACATTTAAAAAAACAGGAATTCCCTGAAAAAAAATGGTTAAACTAATGTCCCAGTTAGGTGTGATAAAAATGATGTGTTTTTGTTTTAAAAAAAGTAGAAATTGACTGAAAAAAATAAAGGATAAAGTAATGTTATAGTTAGGTGAATTCATCAGTGGCAACATTAACATTTTGAACTAAAAAAAACAAAGAAATTCGCCTGTAATAGTTAGCAGAGCTAATATCACCAGCCTACGTCAACAATCGACTAAACTTCCACCACCCACAAGACACATGCCCTTTGTTTTGCTGGCCGTCACACACCCTCCTGCATCCATTGCAGCCATATTGTGGGCCGCTCCCTTCCCTACATCGCTGCCAAGACCTGGAACAACCTGCCCCTCCACCCCTGCACATAACCCCCTCTGGCAGACTTCCGAAAGAAACTCAAGAAATGGTTTTCGACTGAGACTCGGCACCTTCAGACCCGGAGCCCCCTAGTGTATACAAATGTTGATGAATTGATTGATTTATGACTAAAACTTGCGCCCTCCACCATGCACTGCTTATGTTCTATGACATAATTTATGACATCACTGATGAAATCTCAAATGATATCATTGATAACATCACTAATGTCATCATCCAAACTTCTTTTGTACACATTCCTCTATAAGCTGGTAAAGCTCTAGAGCTCTGAAAGTATATACAAAATAGCTCAGAAGAATATGAGACATCACTAATGTCATCACAGAAACAAATGCCTTAGGTGCAGAAATCATGAGTTATATGCCACATTGAGCCTATAACATACACTTCACAGGTAGCATAGTTTACATTAACAATCATCCACAGATATATGGGAAACCCCCATTGCACATAGTGTTCAGTCTGTATAAAATTGTTCAGAGAAAGGCAAGTTCCTAAAAACACTGAATGTCTGTTCCAAAACAAATGACCTGTTTATCTGTATCAAGCCCCTGACAGTTACTGAACCTCTAATGCGAAATTAATTTAATACGAGTAGAAAAGCGGGTATGGTATTCACTCTATGGAGAGAGTTTTCCTTGCACCGTACCATTTGCAGACAGTGAAACTCTCATGAGAAATACACTACAGAGTATTAAAAAGTATCTACCAAGAATTAAGTACACTCTATGCAACACTTGGCAAAACAGACAATAATCTCTATTTTCCCACCTGCACGTCCCAGTCATTTACCTGGTACATACTCTGCCCAAACATAACAAGCGCGGGAGGTTGGAGTTTTAGCCATAGAGGTAGTTTATTATGATAAAACACAGCTGATTTCCTTGTGCTGGACAGCAGATTCATTCAATATTAACAGTCTTAGCTGACCAGTTTCCCACACGTATTCCTGCTGCCCATGCCAGTATCTCTCTCCACACAACCAATATTACCTTCTCAAAATGGGTATGTTGCACCGTAGAAGTGGACACATTAGAGCTCGAGGGTGTCAGTGGAATGCCTCATGTGCAGCCGCTGTTCTCTTGTTGAGCTGGCAGGATTGAAGAAGATTGGGGAGGAAAAGAGTTATGGGGGAGGTCACAGCAGGAAAAGGCAGTCTAACACCCTCATGATACAACACAATTGGGTCCCCCTGGCCATTGGAACCACCCACCTTTTTTTCCAGGTCAGAAGTGATGGGGAGGTTTACCACCACCCTCTCTCTCTCTCTCTCTCTCGCTCTCTCTCTCTCTCTCTCTCTCTCTCTAACTATGCCCTAAGCCCTGAACCATTGAGTGGATGAATTGCTTGACCTCTGGGGGCACAGTTTCTTTTCTTGTCTCCTCTTCTCCCTTCTGTGTTGTTGTTGCAGCACCCGCCCACTCTGCGCTAGACGTCATTTCATGATGGCCCACAACTTGATGAAATGTCCTTGCCCGGTTGTTGCCCACTGTAGGGTTACAGTGAATATATATATATATGAATATATATATATATATATATATATATATATATATATATATATATATATATATATATATATATATATATATTACCTACTGGCGGTCGCCAGTAGGTATATATAGTTAGGATTTTTTCTCTATGGGATTTTTGAAAATTCTATGTCTAATAACTTTGGCGTTTGTGGACGGAATTGGCTGAAATTTTCAGGAAAATGGAACATTTTGTTTCTGAGCAGCCACTCAAAATTTGGGGGGGGTTTGTCAAGGGGGGGCTGAGAAAAAAGGGGGGTCCCAAAACGTGTTTTTCCCATGTTAATTTCCATAGGGCGGTTGGCCTCACTTTTAGCCCGAACAGCTGAATGGATTTGCACGAAACTTGGCAAAATTGTAGGGACTGGTAGCCCGATGTGCCTTTGCTAGGTCTCAATATATGTGATCCAGTGGATTTTGAGAAATTAATGTTCAAAAAAAGATATATATCTGTAAGCGCGTCCTGGGTAGCGCTCCGGTTCGCGTACTTGACGCGTAAGGGAACTTCGCGTAGCGAAGCTGATTGGCTCTCTGGTGTCTGTCAACATTCTAAACAGTATGGAGCGGCTGCCATCTTGTCTCTCGGTAGGATCGAGAGACAAGAGGAGGCCAAAACAAAGGGGGAAATGACCATAAGGGGGCATAGTAGATCCTCCCTGACCCCCTAGGTTTGATGTGGAGGCTTTAAAAAGGCCCTGCGGGGCAAAAAAATAAAATAAAAAAAATTAGTTTTTTTTGCGTGGGGAGCGCCCGTTACGTGCACCGGGAAGCGCTCTGGGGAGCGTACTATAAGGAAAAAAGAATGATAGACTTTTCAAATATTGTATGTTAATTGATTGTTTGTTTTGTTGATTTTTTTTATTTCTTTATTTTTTAAGCAATTATTTATTATTGTCATTGTGTTTCAAAATTTAATAAAATGTCTAATATTTCACTGTCTGAAATGTCGTTATTTTCATTGAACATAGCTTGTAATGTTTGAGTGTGTAAAATGTCCTCATTTTCAAGGAGGACATCTACTGATTGCACACATTGCAGTAGTTCTTGGTCCCAAGTTTCATCCATAAATTCAATGTCATTTGGATCAATGATTTCTTGGTTGGTCTCTGCAAGGACAATTTCAAATGAAACTTTCTGTTCGCCTTCCATTTTGTCTGAAATTTGCATTAAAAAAATATATATTAGTAGAGATAGGGCACTGTTGGGATTAATTTTAGATAGGCAGTTTTTAACAGTGAATTTATCTTTGGGCAGTGTATAGTATCAGAGTGGAAGTAGGAATATAAAAAAGTGTATGTGATTTAACGTAAGTAAATTCATAATTATACAAGAGAAGCCTAACTCCATCCATAACTATAACAGAGAAGTCTATCTAAATCTATAACTACTACAGAGGGATAGTATATAACTATCAGAAAAAGTTTACCATATTAACTTAAAGTGCACAATATACTTCAGTTTTTAAAATAACAACTTACCTTTAAAAAGAAGTTGAAGTTATTAGTGAAAATCCTATTGAAATGTACACCAGGAAGTAGTAGTCAAAATGGCTGTGTTTCCTTCTCTTCCTTTATATATATTCAGGTACATAACCAATCAAATGTCAGGTAAAAAAAAATAGAAAATGAAAGTAACATTTTAATTGGTTGTCAATTCCAACACTTCAGATGTGTTTTGTGAAGTAATTTACCTCAGGGTATTTAGAGAGGTCTACAGGCTAAATGGCTAAATGGAATTCCAACCAAATTTGTGAAAATGGTAGGGATTGGTATGTAGTATGAGCAAATCTATATTTGGTGAAAGTGTCTCCAGGGTTTCTTCTGTAAATTACTTTCCCACCTTTTTTGATGGAGCGCTTCCCGGTGAGCGCCCCGGTACGCGAACCTGCAGCGTTACGGGAGTCCACCATTTTGTGTTTCGGTCGAATTAAAATACAAGATGGAGGGCAAATAATGTTCAGAATGGGTAGAAGGGGGCACGGTAGACGTATCTTGACCCCCTAGGTTTTCTGAGGGTGGCTGAGGAGGCCCATATGTGCGGAAAAAAAACATTTTTTAAAAAAATTTCACGCGGTTAGCTTCCGGTTCGCGTACCGGGGAGCGTACTTTGTTGAAAATTTGTGAAAAAAGTTAGAGTAAAACAATAATTGTGAGTGATCAGATGTAGGGTAGCTCTGAGAAGAGCTTTTGGGTTTATGGTACATTTAGGTACTTATAAGTAGGTACCAATGCACAGTCTTAAATTCAAAATGAAAACTCTGTTGCCCTCATCTGAGAAGTGAACTCCATCTCCTCTGTAGATATCTTGCATGTAGTAACGCAAGTTATTGTTGTACATGGAGCCCATTCCATGGTCTCTCATGTAAGCTGAAACAGATTTGTTTACATGCTTCCTCGACTTCTCAATTTGTGGACAAAATTGGTTCGACCACCTCCATTTCTGTCTTTGGCATATATTTGAATATACCAAGGCAGTTTGAGGAAAAAGTGCCATCAATTGCTCAAAGGTGTCCTTTAAAAGCATTTCCAGACCTACACCAGTCAAAGTGCCCAAGTCATTACCTCCACAGTGCAAAATTAACAGGTCAGGTTTAGGCAAATGCATAAAGGTTTTCACCAATGGTATCAATTGGTGACATTTTAATCCTCTGTGGCCAAACCACTTAATTTCCACATCTTGTAAATTGATGTTAGGTAAATTTCTGTTCTCAGCATACCTTTGAGCCCAGTAGATGTAACTATGTCCAACAATCCAGACAGAAAACATGGTGAGAGTAGGTCCTGCTGCAGTCAGATGAAGTGTGGCAATGAAATGGTAGTTGGAAAAATAAGAGTTTAAAATGAAAAAAACTGTGGAGTTTCTGTGTTAAGGAAGCAGTAGCAGTGATTGGTGGATTTTGATTGCTGAAAACAGAAAGTTAGGGTGCATGGATGTGTTGTTTGAAAGATGTAATTTGAATGGGCAAGAAAAAATCATTTAATGAAAGATTGCACTCGAAACGCAGGTGCACTGAGAGTTCAGAGTTCAATTGAAACATTGTTGTGTGAACTTGCAAACATGAGAGGTCTTTCAGGAGGTGGTTGCTATGCAAAAAAGGCAGAAAGGCCAGAGGGGGGAAGGGTGTTGATTTGAAAAAAGTGAGGGAAGAGTTTTGATTGGGTGACATGAGAGATATGTGTGATGAGTTACAGCATTTCTGTGCTTTTCATAGCTGCAGACTCTGGAGTGCATACCTTTTGCTCTGCTAAAGACAATTTGGTGTGTTTCTGAGACTGTTTTGAAACTCATAAAGTATTTGCTAAGGTGAGAAAAGATTCATTTAATTTAGGTAGAGAATAGTATGGTTTAGGGAGAAAATTATGAAGAAAGTTGTGTATTTAAAATGTTGCTTTGTGTCAAGTGTTTTACAAATAGATTTTGTTTCTTTGTGTTACATAGCCATGTTAAAAGTGATGCAAAAAAAGTGCAAGGGTCTTACAAAAATGCTTTCATGTGTCTTAGGGTATTTTAACTCACTTCCCCATGAATGTATGAATATAATTGCTTTACAAGATGTGTTTAAAAACGTTTTTTGAAATCAATTAGGTTTCTTGATATGTACTGCTAGAGTTTCATAGGTTGCTTGGGGCATATTTTCAAGGCTTTTGACTTCATTTGATGTAATTTTCCCATTTTAATTTAAGACCTTTCCCTGTGGTGCAAGGTCCTTGTAAATATGCCCCCATCTGTGCTTGGCAAATTTAGATTTTAATTCTTTGACTAACATAGCCATGTTAAAAGTGACCCAAAAATGTTGCAAGGGCCTTAAAAAAACCGCTTTCATGTGTCTTAGGCCATTTTAAGTCATTTCTCCTTGAATGTAGGTATCTAATTGATTTAGTTGATGTGTTTAAAAACGATTTATGAAAACAATTAGGTTTCTTGATATGTACTGCTAGAGCTTCATAGGTTGCTTGGGGCATATTTATAAGGCCTTTGTGTCTCTCTGATGTTATTTTTCCCATTTTAATTTAAGACCTTTCCCTGTGGTGCAAGGTCCTTGTAAATACGCCCCCATCTGTGCTTGGCAAATTTAGATCTTGATTATTTGACTTACATAGCCATGTTAAAAGTGATCTAAAAATGGAGCAAGGGCTTAAAAAAAACGCTTTCATGTGTCTTAGGGTATTTTAAGTAACTTCCCCATGAATGTATGAATATAATTGCTTTACAAGTTGTGTTTAAAAACGTTTTTTGAAATCAATTAGGTTTCTTGATATGTAATGCTAGAGGTTCATAGGTTGCTTGGGGCATATTTATAAGGCCTTTGAGTCTCTCTGATGTTATTTTTCCCATTTTAATTTAAGACCTTTCCCTGTGGTGCAAGGTCCTTGTAAATACGCCCCCATCTGTGCTTGGCAAATTTAGATCTTGATTATTTGACTTACATAGCCATGTTAAAAGTGATCTAAAAATGGAGCAAGGGCTTAAAAAAAACGCTTTCATGTGTCTTAGGGCATTTAAAGTCACTTCCTGATGAATGTAGGTATATAATTTATTTAGATGATGTGTTTAAAAACGATTTTTGAAATCAATTAGGTTTCTTGATATGTAATGCTAGAGCTTCATAGGTTGCTTGGGGCAAATTTATAAGGCCTTTGAGTCTCTCTGATGTTATTTTTCCCATTTTAATTTAAGACCTTTCCCTGTGGTGCAAGGTCCTTGTAAATACGCCCCCATGTGTGCTTAGCAAATTTAGATTTTGATTATTTGACTTACATAGCCATGTTCCATACAGTTGTAACCTTCTGCGTAGTCTTTGATATGCTAGACTCCATCTGCACTATGAGATACCTAAGCAAAGGAAACACAGGTGATGTGATTGTGAAATGAGGAAAAGAAACTCCACATTTTTCAATTACATGACATGTGTTTCCTAAGTTTACGAATGACATTGTGCAGATGAGGTTTAGGTCTGTCCACGGACACAGAAAAGGTCTGGCCTTTGTTCAAGAGTGAAGTGGACATGACTTACTTCATTGGTAGGCCTTCACATGTATTATCTCCTCTGTACTCTTCAAAAAGCGTAAATTTCATCTGCAACCCTGAGTAGGCCTCACCTCAAACAAACCTCTGGATAGGCCACACTTTATCGTCATCCTGAATCAATCATTTAAAATGTTAGGGACAGATTTATGATAGGTGTAAGCTTATTTTGCGTCACTGTGCGTGACTTTTGTGACGCAGCGGCGGTGCAAAAGATTTGCTATGTGGCGACATATTTACAACTTGATGCATCTAGGCAGATGTGTCATGCTGTAAAGTCCCGTGCCACATGAAACCGATGCAGCAGTGATGCAAAAGATGCACCATGTTGCAAGACAGGCCTCATTTCATCTCCAACAAGATAAGAAGCTGAATCTTCTGTAAATGTGAAAATTGTTGTATACACTGCTCAACTTATGTGTACTCTTTGATATGCTAGAGTCCATCTGCACTATGAGATACCTAAGCAAAGGAAACACAGGTGATGTGATTGTGAAATGAGGAAAAGAAACTCCACATTTTTCAATTACATCACCTGTGTTTCCTAAGTTTACGAATGACATTGTGCAGATGAGGTTTAGGCCTGTCCACGGACACAGAAGAGGTCTGGCCTTTGTTCAAGAGTGAAGTGGACATGACTTACTTCATTGGTAGGCTTTCACATGTATTATCTCCTCTGTATTCTTCAACAAGCGTAAATTTCATCTGCAACCCTGAGTAGGCCTCACCTTATACAAATCTCTGGATAGGCCACACCTTATCGTCATCCTGAATCAATCATTTAAAATATTAGGGACAGATTTATGATAGGTGTATGCCTCTTTTGCGTCACTGTGCGTCACTTTTGTGACGCAGCGGCGGTGCAAAAGATTTGCTATGTGGTGACATATTTACAACTTGATGCATCTAGGCAGATGTGTCATGCTGTAAAGTCCCGTGCCACATGAAACCGATGCAGCAGTGATGCAAAAGATGCACCATGTTGCAAGACAGGCCTCATTTCATCTCCAACAAGATAAGAAGTTGAATCTTCTGTAAATGTCAAAATTGTTGTATTCACTGCTCAACTTATGTGTACTCTTTGATATGCTAGAGTCCATCTGCACTATGAGATACCTAAGCAAAGGAAACACAGGTGATGTGATTGTGAAATGAGGAAAAGAAACTCCACATTTTTCAATTACATCACCTGTGTTTCCTAAGTTTACGAATGACATTGTGCAGATGAGGTTTAGGTCTGTCCACGGACACAGAAGAGGTCTGGCCTTTGTTCAAGAGTGAAGTGGACATGACTTACTTCATTGGTAGGCTTTCACATGTATTATCTCCTCTGTACTCTTCAACAAGCGTAAATTTCATCTGCAACCCTGAGTAGGCCTCACCTTAAACAAACCTCTGTATAGGCCACACCTTATCGTCATCCTGAATCAATCATTTAAAATGTTAGGGACAGATTTATGATAGGTGTATGCCTCTTTTGCGTCACTGTGCGTCACTTTTGTGACGCAGCGGCGGTGCAAAAGATTTGCTATGTGGTGACATATTTACAACTTGATGCATCTAGGCAGATGTGTCATGCTGTAAAGTCCCGTGCCACATGAAACCGATGCAGCAGTGATGCAAAATATGCACCATGTTGCAAGATAGGCCTCATTTCATCTCCAACAAGATAAGAAGCTGAATCTTCTGTAAATGTCAAAATTGTTGTATACACTGCTCAACTTATGTGTACTCTTTGATATGCTAGAGTCCATCTGCACTATGAGATACCTAAGCAAAGGAAACACAGGTGATGTGATTGTGAAATGAGGAAAAGAAACTCCACATTTTTCAATTACATCACCTGTGTTTCCTAAGTTTACGAATGACATTGTGCAGATGAAGTTTAGGTCTGTCCACGGACACAGAAAAGGTCTGGCCTTTGTTCAAGAGTGAAGTGGATATGACTTACTTCATTGGTAGGCCTTCACATGTATTATCTCCTCTGTACTCTTCAACAAGCGTAAATTTCATCTGCAACCCTGAGTAGGCCTCACCTCAAACAAACCTGGATAGGCCACACTTTATCGTAATCTTGAATCAATCATTTAAAATGTTAGGGACAGATTTATGATAGGTGTATGTCTCTTTTGCGTCACTTTTGTGATGCTGCGGCGGTGCAAAAGATTTGCTATGTGGCGACATATTTACAACTTGATGCATCTAGGCAGATGTGTCATGCTGTAAAGTCCTGTGCCACATGAAACCTGCGTCAGTTTTCATATAGGTGTTTTGTTGTAAGGTATGCATTAATTTGCATGAAAGCCCTGTAAAAGTAACACAGTGAAATTTAGAAGATTTCACTGAGTCAGCTTTATAGCATTGCTGAATCAAATCCTTACGCCTGTTTGAAACAGGCATAAGAAGTGATGCACCATGCAATGTGAGGCTTCCTCCTGTGCATTGCAGTAGACATGTCGCGCTTATGACGTGATTCCTGCAATGTGCTGCTTTTGCGGCACAGATGCGTGACGCATCTGTGCTGTTTTTGCTCAATGGTGCTCCACATTGTAAATGCGGCACACTATGGGTGGCAGAGCAGCGGTGCACATTAACTGGTGCATCCGTGGGGATGCGCCACTTAGCATAAATCTGCCCCTGTACATTTAAGTATGAGCAGGGGACACAGAGTCGGTGAGGCTTATCCAAGGTTAAGAAGAGATGAGTCCTGTTCACTGAAAACTTGGACATAGGCCTCACCTCCTCAGCATCGCTGGACATGGCTAAATAATAGCTGCAAAATGTTACTCTTGTTAAACAATTTTACTATTATAATCTCTGAGATTTGTCTCTTACTCTGCAACATCTCATTGTTGTTCTCTTTCTTTAAAGATAACGACAACATCAACCATGAGTGACAATCAGCAATCAGTTGATCTCGACCTTATCATTGAACTTGTAATTGAAACGTCAGTGGAAGTAGATCCCTTGGATGATTTAAATCCTGAGGATGATGAAGAACATGATGAGGATGCCGATTTGTCAGAATTGTATGACATAGGGTGGGAAGCTGACCTGCTTGAGCCTATGGAACTATAAACATTTATTTTTAAAATTTACAATAAATGAAAAGTAAAAATGTAAACCGTTTCATTTAAAATTAAACACACCTTCAAAAACAGGTTATGTGTAGTGTCTTCAATAAAATATTAAAATATGCTCATAAAATTAGATCAGATTCACATATAAAACAGGACAGGTAAAATGAAGAAGAATTCCATTTCTTTTCTGATATTTGTGTATTCTAAATTTGCCAAAGCACTAAAAAATATTCTATGTAAAAATGTCAAGTAGTGTGTTAAGTTTTTGATGACTGTTATTGATTTACTGTTTGGTAATAGTGGTTAATAACATTTTTTATTATATTTTACCACAGATTCAACTGCAGATCATTTCAAATTTTGAGAATGCCAACTAAGGATAGAATGAGAAAGGCTACAAAACGTCAAAGACAGCAGGTCCATCATTTACTGCAGCAGTCCTCTACAATAAAAAATCGTGAAGTCACCAAGAAAGCACCGGGTAAGACCACGAAAACATTCATAAGAAACATTTCTAGAAAAAAAAGTAGTACTACAGAAAATGTTTTTGTCCAGAAAAAGAGAAGCAATTTAAACGGAAAGGAAAGGCCAATCAAAAATGTTACTGCTAGAGCAAGAGATAACTCTGTGCATGATAGTAGAAGGAAACAACAGTTTAGGGACATTCGTAAACGAATGTTCCGCAACAGGATAATTGGCAATTTGTTAAAAAATATTAAGAAAGGTCAACAGAAAGTGGTTTTTTATAAGAGAAAAAAAAAAGTTGAGAAAGTTATTGATCAGGCATTTGAAATTAAACGAAAGTTATTTATTTTGATAATCAATAGAATTAGGAAGCTAAACAAGGCAATTTATGATTTCAAAAGAAATAGTAGATGGAAGAGAATAGTTAATCGTAGTAATTTTTGTGAAGTTTTTTCCGGAGAATGGATGCATAGTTCAAGTTGTGAGGCATTTTTCAATGAGGAGAGTTATTTCCAGGATAATGATTTGGTGCATGCAGTTGACACCAGCGGTCGAGCTTATGAGGTGAAAGATGGTTGTCCAGTTGAAAAAGAAAAACTTGTGACAACAGAGGCAGAAGAGATGTTAGGTAATGAGGTTTTAGGAAGACGTCCTAAGGGACCTGTGTACACCTGGAAGTGCAGTAGTATTTGCAGTGTGCGACAGGATTCCATCAATTTGCTTTGTGATTTTGTACGGACATTTAATAAGAAAAGTTTGAAGCAGAAAATGAAGTTGTTGCAAGAATTAGATCCTTGCAGAGTGAGAGAAGTGATAGGTTTGCATGGTCATTCACTGGCTTGTCTTTCCAGGAGAGTATGCCAGAGTGTTTTTCATCATTTCAGGATGCTAGCAGTGCATCATAATAAAGTGAGGAAATTAGTTAGAATGTTGTATTATGCTAAGAGTCCAGCAGTTATGCTTAAACAATTATGCGCTGCTCTTTTGCATGGTTCTGAAATAGATGTGAAGAATATGTGTGAAGAAATTGAGTTTTGTTACTTTGGAAGTAAAGAGGAGAATGTTGAAATTGACCCAGAAGAAGAGGGTAATGTGGAAGATAGTGTACAGGTTTCCAGTACAGATAATTTTCAGAAGGAAATTGCCACGTTTCAGGTGAAATCAAGTGAGAGGCCTAATTTCACTTGTGTGTGTTGTCGACACACTTATTATAAGAATCAGACTAAGTTAGTGGATTTATATGCAAAAAGTGAAAGGGAAAATAATAGTGAATGGAAGGATTTCGCTACATACTTGATGGTAGAAAATTGTTTTGATTTGGGATCGGATCAACGTGTGTGTACTTATTGTTGTAATAAATTAAATCAAAACCAGATGCCTGCTAGAGCGGTTCATAATAATCTGGAATTGGTTGAGATTCCTTCTGAATTGAAGGATTTAAATACTTATGAATCTATTTTGATTCAAAGTATCCATCCCTTTCAGGCTATTGTAAGAATGGAGCCAAAGACAGGGAAATTGCCTCCATCAGATTTACAGGGAGGATTAAAGGGAAGAGTTGTTTATTTGCCTCTAGATTTGAAGAAAAACATTAACACAATTGGAGTAGAAAAAGTGGAAGAGGAACCTCTGGTTATCTTAGTTAATGGGGTTCCGACAAAGAATAAAAAAATATGGCAAGATTTAGTGGATGTTAGGAAAGTCAAAAAGGCAACATTGTATTTGAAAAAAAATAATAAGTACTATAAGAATGTATATGTTGCAGAAGAGGAAGTAAGTGAGGAAGAGGATAGCGATTTGTGTGCTGGTCAAATTGAGAAAGTAGAACCCTCTAAAAGTGAAGAAATATATGAACATTATAGTGTTCATCCTTTGCATTCCAAGGAAGTCATGGGGAATGCTATTGAGTTGTTTCAAATGAAACAAGCCAAAGGGAGTCCCATTAGTGTCTGGGAGGAAAGTTTGGAAGCTCGGTGTTTCCCACAGCTATTTCCAACAGGTCAAGGAGGAAGATATGATGAGCGACCTCATCAAATTCCTGCTTCTGAATACCGGACTTTACGATTGTATGCAGAAGATGCTAGGTTTCGACAATGCATTCCCTATTTGTTTCATCTCCTGTTTGAAAGCGATCTGTCTGGACTGTCATATGCAGTGAACCACATCTTGAAAAGTGGCATACAGATGCACAACATCTCGGCAAGAGACTTTATGGATAAAGTCAATGTCCAAGACAGTATTTTGGATTGTCACCTGATTAATCTCATGGCGTGTCAGCGTGGTACTAATGAGTACTGGTACCGTCGTCATGGTGATTTAAAATGTATGCTGAGGAACTTAGGAACTCCCACATGGTTCCTCACTCTGAGCTGTGCCGAGTATGGCTGGGAAGACTTACTTGAATTTCTACGAGAGGCAAATGGAAACATCGAAAACATCGAATTCAAGACACCCGGAGAACTGTGCTCTTTGGATCCAGTGAATGTATGCAGGTACTTCAATCATAGATTTGAAGCTATGATGTCTTTCATCATGAATAAGAAGAATCCACCTCTTGGAGAGGTGTTGGATTTCTTCTGGAGAAAGGAGTACCAAGCAAGAGGTGCTCCTCATATACATATGATGCTGTGGATCAAGGATGCACCTAAATTTGGAACAGATCCAGAAGACTTAGTGATGAGTTTCATAGAACAGTATTCTACATGTGCTGTTCCAAACGCAAAGGAGGACAAAAGCCTAAGAGAACAAGTTCTACGCTTCCAAAGCCATCGTTGCGGAAAGTAATGTCGTCGTAAATTCAGAAACAAGGACAAGTTCTACACCAAATGTCGTTTCGCCTTTCCACGACCGGTGATTTCTAAAGGAAGAGTGAACAGTTTGATGTCTTCGCTGCGACATAATGTGATGAAGAAATCACCTAAAAACACATACAATTTGAAGAGGAACGAAGAGTCCAAGTACATCAACGACTACAACCCAGTGATTTTGTCCATGTGGAATGCTAACATGGATATACAGTTTGTGGCTGATAACTGTATGGCTGTGGCTCGGTATGTGACCTCTTACATCACCAAAAAAGAAAAGACAGAATTGAAGGATATGTGGGAGGACATTTCCCATGAAAAGAGCCTCAGTAAGAAGTTGTACAGTTTCAGTCTGAAGATGTTGTCGCATCGAGAAATCGGAGCTTACGAATGTTCTGACCGGTTGTCTTCAGCAAGTCTCTATGCCAAATCTAGGAGTATCGTTTGGGCGAGTCTTGAACTTGCTGCAACGCGTAATCGAGTTCTGAAACCTGTGCGGGAAATTGAGTATTTGGCGGAAAAGGAGCCAAACAGTACCGACATTTTGAAGACCAACATGTTGGATACATATTATCCAAATCGAAGCAGTCACCTCGAGAATGTTTGTCTGTATGAGGTTCTACAAAATTACATATTCAAGAGGAACATCAAAGAAGATATTGATAAAGGAGTGTATGCTGTAATTGGAAGTGAGGGATGTCTGGTCAAGCAAAGAAAATGCCACTTGGTAAACCATCGAAAATTGAGTGGCGAATCTCCTGAAAAAAAGGAGTTTTTCTATTTAGCACTTTTGCAACTTTTCAAGCCTTGGCGTGCAGAAGAGGAACTGCTTGGAGATTTCCTCTGTTACGAAGACTCTTTCACTGCCGCCAAGGAGACCATAGAATGTCCTGCTTTTCCCAAATATGTAGAAATGTTGAATGCGGAAATCGAGCAGGAAGCAACGATTTCAGCCGAGATTGCCAGAGACAGTTCTCAGGACAGTCAGAGTTCTGTTTCATTGAGTCAGGATCCACTAGGAGGACCTGTTATCGAAAATGAAGCTGCCACTGCCATGAATGAAGTGGAAAGAGCCATGGCACATGCTCAGGAGGATGTGGTTAACTTAGAAGACTTGGAAAGACAACTCAACGTTGAGCAGAGGAAAATATATGACGAAGTTACCAAGCAAATTGATCATGGATTAAGTCATGAGAAGAAAGAGTGCTCATGTACGTCGTTGAAGCCTGTCCGACTGTACGTGAGTGGAGAAGCGGGAACTGGAAAGAGTTTCCTCATTAAAGCAATTTCATGTTATTTGAAGGAAAGGACTGAGTCATCGCTGTCTTGTGTTGTCACCGCTCCAACTGGACTGGCAGCTCATAACATTAAAGGTATTACTTTGCATCGTCTACTGATGCTGCCAGTGGAGCATGATAACAAATTACAATACCACAAGTTATCTGGAGATGCTTGTTGTGAAGTTTCAAGAGTCTTGAGGAAAATGAAACTTCTTATCATTGATGAAGTAAGCATGGTTTCCAATGTCATGCTTGCCTTTGTGCATTTGAGAATGCAAGAAGTTCTTAAAACAGAGTATGATGTGTTATTTGGTGGCAAACACATCATTGTTTTCGGAGATCTTCTGCAGCTGACACCAGTGAAAGGACAACCTGTGTTCAAAATGCTCACGCATGAAGATACCAGGAAGTGCCTAGGGAGCATTGGCAACGTCAATATATGGTTAAACTTCAATTATGCTGAACTGCATGAAAATATGCGTCAGGCGAAGGATGAAGTTTACAAGAATATTCTACAAGATGTTAGAATTGGAAAAGTGACCGAGCATGGGAAACAAGGTTTACATGCACGATTACTGTCAAATTTATATCCAGAACAAGACGTTGTGCCTGAGAATATTTTTCAGAAAATTACTGAGAAGAAATCTGGAATATGTTTGATGCCAACTCTTGCAGAATGTGCCATCTTCAACAACAAAATGTTGCATTTAGAAAACAAAGAGATTGTGAAACTGGAAGCTATTGACAGAGTAGAGCATATGGGATCAACAATTATTTTGTCTGAGAATTTGAAATCAAAATTGGATTCATTAGAGAAGACTATATCTAAAACTGCAGGTTTTGAAAAGACTCTGAATGTGTGCTTAAATTGCCGTATAATTTTAAGAAGGAATTTACATGTTGAAAGAGGTCTGGTAAATGGATCAATGGGTAATGTTGTTGATTTTGTGAAATACAGAAATAGAGATGGAATTGAATTTTTAAAAATTAAATTTGATGGCATTGAGGAAGTACAGCTAATTGGTCGTTGTTTTGCTAGATTTTTGCTTGTAAAAGACTTATATGTTCGCCGTAAGCAGTTTCCTGTTTGCTTGGCATATGCGGTGACAATCCATAAATCACAAGGTTTAAGTGTAGACAGTGCATTGGTGAATATTGGCAGTTCTGTGTTCAAGGAGGGTATGGCATATGTGGCATTGTCACGAGTTAGAACTTTATCGGGATTGTATTTGATTGAGTGTGATGTCACAAACATTTGTGCGGATCTAGATTGTGTTAAGGAATACAATAGGTTAAGAAGAGAGTATGCGCCACATTTGCCTCAATATCCTTTGTTTGAGAAACGTGTGGTAGGCCGGAAACGAAGAAATGTGACCAATACTAGGGAGGTTGTAGCAAAAAGACGAAAAGTCGATGAACCTGAAATTATAAGCAGAAAGAAAAAGGATTCTGTTGAAGATGTTGTTGGTTTTCAATTTGAAAACAGTTCTGGTATCAACTGCTATGCTAATGTAGTGGTTAATGTTTTGTTTTCTCTAGAAAATGTAAAAGAAGAGATTGTGGTCAATTCGGATCACAGATTTTGCAGTTTGTTAAATTCTGTGTTAAAGAAATGTAGCACTGATAGAACAAAAATAGAAAGTGTGTCTGAAATTCGAAATCTGTTAGACAGATGTTCAGGTCAAACACAATTCTCTCAAAATATTCAGCAAGATTGTCAGGAGTTTTTAATGTATATGCTTGATGTATTGCATGCTGAAGGTGTAGATGTAGATCACCTGTTTGGGCTTTCTTATCAATGGCAGCATGACTGCGAGAACTGTAGGGTATCAAGTACTACTAGTGTAGACTCAGAAAGATTTATATATTTAACTTTGCCAGACAGTAAATCTGTGTCCTTTAATAAGCTAGTAAAAGCAGCTGATCACAACATGGAGTGTAGCCAATGTAAATCTGAAATGATGTCAACATTATTTATACGAACATATGGCCAGTATGTCATTTTAATGTTCCAACGATGTAGGCCTGATGGAACAAAATTGACAACTTTAATTAAAAATGTTGTAGCTTCGCAGTTGTCAATATCAGGAAGGACTTTTGTAACTGCAGCAATTATATATCATGACGGTCCTTCAATAACATCAGGACATTACACAGCTTATTTAAAGTCTAGAAACGGCTGGTCATTCTGCAACGATTCTGTTTTAACTTTAAAAACAAAATTGCCGTATGACCTTAAAAATTCTTACCTGGTGTTTTTAAAACCAAAATTTTAGGGAAAGAATCTCGGGATGTGCTCTGAGGAATTTCAAGAGGTTCTAATGGCTCCTACACGATTTGGCCTTGAGGATAAGTGTAGTACAGAGACATAAGTTATTTTTGAGTATTAAATAGTTCCTGGAAAAAAAGAAGATTTTCTTACAGAAAGTGGTGGGCACAGATTAGTTGAAGGACAACAGAGTATTTCCCAAAGCAAACGGTCTTCTTACCATAACACTTGACGTCATGGAAAAATAACTGCACTTTGAATGAGTTCAGAAAAACTGTTTCTTTTTATAAGCTAATTCAAGCAGCCAATCAAAACATGGAGTAGAGGGAATGTAAGTCTGCAATGCTGTCTAGATTATTGGTCCAAACTTTTGATTATAATGTCATTTTAAAAATCCAACTATATAAACCTGATGAAAGTAAGTCTTCAACTTTAATTACAAATGTTGTGGCTACACAGTCGTTGATTTTAGGAAGAACATTTGTAACTGCAGCTATTATATGGCATGATGGTCATTTGACAGATCCGCTTATTACACAGCTTAAAATGTAAAAAAATTTGCTGTTTCGGAAATTATTCCCATTTGACTACGATACAATGTTGCCTTTTTATTTAAAAATATTCTTACTTTCTGTTTTCAGAAAAGAGAATTTAGGGTAGGTAACTGGCGTATAATGATTCTAGGGGTTGATATAATGTTATCTACTGGTTTATATTGCTTTGTGATTAAAAGTGATGTAGACAATTAAATAATTGTAGTAGTCATAGAGGTAGTGTAAGTCTGCTTCATAGTAAGCAGTATCAGTGTCATAGGAAATGTAGAACATGAGTGAGCAAGAAGGGTAAGATATTACTAGTCCAGGATTGTGAAAGTGATCTTGAAAGTTTTCTTTCTGAAAGTTGCGGAAATACAAAATGACGGGATTTGCTTACAAGAATTCCAAGAGTTATAAATGGCTCTTACATGATTTGGCCTTGTGGAAACATGAGGTAGAGAGCGAGAAGTCATTTATTGTATGTAACATATTTTTCAAAACGATGGAGGTTTTCTTTCAGAAAGTGGCGGGCTGAAAATAAAAACAGCACAACCGAGTGTAAGCTGTTCATAGGACATCCTTCGACGTCATGGAAAGTAAGTTACTTTTGAGGAGTTCTGATTTCTGATTGGTTATGTTATATGGGTTTTTTAAACACAATCATTTTGATAGTGTTTTTTTTTCCCCGCTGTTATATGATGAATACCTTCAAGTCACTGTTTTTAGTGAAATTTGATAAATTCTGAGAACAGCAAAAATAAACCATTTAACATGTATAATTAATTCTGTACTTTTTGTATTTATGATATACATTTAAAACTGTGTAGGGGGCATGCAGAAGCTGAGGCTTCAGTAAGTGTCAAAGTTGTTGCATGCAGTGCGTACTCTTTCATATGCTGGACTACATCTGCACAATGAGATACCTAACCAAAGGAAACACAAGTGATGTGATTGTGAAATGAGCAAAAGAAATTGCACGTTTTTCAAATACATTACCTGTGTTTCCTAACATTATGAATCACATTGTGCAGATGAAGTTTAGGCTTGTCCAGGGAAACAGAGGAGGTCTGAACTTTATTGGTAGGCCTGCACATGTATTATCTCCTCTGTACTCTTCAACAAGCGTAAATTTCATCTGCAACCCTGAGTAGGCCTCACCTTAAACAAACGTCTGGATAGGACACACCTTATTGCCATCTTGAAACAATCATTTAAAATGTTAGGAACAGTTTTATGATGATTGTGCACCTCTTTTGCGCTGCCATTGCGTCACTTTTGTGAGACAACAGCAGTGCAAAAGATGCACCATGTTCCAAGATAGGCCTCACTTCATCTGCATCAAGATACTGTTAGTTTAAAATGTATATCTTTAGGACTGTGTAGGGGGCCTGGAGAAGCAGAAGCTTCTGTAAGTGTCAAAGTTGTTGAAAAACTGTTTGTCCTTCAATCTTTACCCTTGTCTTTTCTAATTTTTAAATACATGTTTTAATATTTTTCAAATGTTTGTTCTCTCTTTCACAGATTGAAAGTATAAAAATAACAAGTGACTAAGTTAACGACAATTATAAGGTAAATGTTTTGTACTCTTTTCATTACATTTCTATCACATTTAAGTACTATTAGTTCCACTGCTTCATTTCTTTAACCCTCACTTTCCTGCCTTTGCTACTTCCCTCATTCCTTTCTCTATTACTTACTTACTCTACTCCTTCCACTCCTTTTCTCAGTCCCTCTCTTCTCATAGTTCCTCACTCTTGTTCACTCACTCCGTCTCTATTACTCTTAGTGTCTTTGACTGATCACTCTTTCAGTACTTGTTCATTATGCTTTCTCTGTGTAGTTGAAGCACACTAAGGGGCATATTATGAACAGAGCCAATAAAATTATTGCTGTTTTTATCGGCAGAAAACTGCTGCAAAAGCGGTTTTAGCGGCAGTTTTCTGCCGCAAAAGCGGCTTTAGCGACACATTTCTGCCGATAAAAGCTGCAAAACTTTTATTGCCTATGTTGATAATATGGGCCTATGTTATTTACATTTCTTTGCTGTTTCAATTATTCTTTTTCTGTTACTTCTTCTTTTCTGCTTTCTGTTTTTTCTCTCTGTTATTCCACATGTTTTAATCTTATTTTGAACATTCACTCACATTCTCTAAGAAACTCTTCTGTGTTATTCTTCTACTCTCCTTTTTTTCTTTCATTTCCTTATCTATTTTGTTTTTCACAATTATATCCTCTTCCATCTTTTCTTCGGTAAATAAATCTATTAAACAGTATCTCTGGTTAGTCCATATAGCTGTCTTTCTTTTAACATTACTCTCTGTTTACTTCCCTTATACTTACTCTTCTTTTTTTTTTGTAAATTTTTTTTGGTTCGCTCCCGGTTCGCGTACCGGCGAGCGAACCGGGAAGCGAACCAAAAGAAATAGAGCTTGCCAGAGTGCTAAACATTCTAGCAATTTTTTTTATAAAGGGGAGGTAGTTCTGAAAAGAACTTTTTTTAAATGTTTTTGTTGTTTTATATATATATTTTTTTTTCTGAACATTTTTTGTTTTTTTTGCATTTTTTGAACAATTTTATGTTTTTTTTGGTTTTTTGGGGGGGAAACAACAAAAAACAGGCATTGGAAAGGGCTCAACAGGAGCAAACATTTTTTTTATTTTTTGGGGCGTTTAGAGCACTTGTGGTTTTCAAATGCTCTGTTTATTAAGTTAATGCTCATATTGGCACATGAGAGTAAGGTACCGCAATATAAACAGACAATCTTCATGTGGATAAAGTTATACTGAATGTTTGGCACTGTTTCCCGTGCCTCTGGCCCCGACAGAGATACCTGTGCCGATGTCCTGGCCACAGGAGTTGGTGGGTTGTCCTGGAGGTCACGCATCTGTGCCCGGCTGTAATTTAGTGGATGCCACCTCAGCATGTGACGTTGCATAGTATAGTTGCCGTAACTATACTTCTTATCTGTGCCTCTAGATAAGTCCTCTTTGCATATGAGGCACGTCACATACCGAGCATTAACTTTTTTCTGTCCTTCGGGAAAAGAAAAAAACTGCCAAATGAAACTATTTTTATGATGAGATACCCGGGGCTCCTCTTGTAAAAACTGTGGTCCCTGTATTTCCTCTTCCTCTTCTTGATCCTCTTCCTCCTCTGTGTTGGAAAGGAACTGTGGAGGTGGTCCTCTCTTCCTATGAGGAGGTGGTGGTGGTGGTGGGGGTGCACCAGCTGCAGCTACTAGTGAAGCCATTTTCCACTCAGCAAAATAGGTCTTCCTTTCACAAAGTTGAAAGTCAGAGTGAGAAAAAAGGTGGGGGCTTTCATCATTTGGGAAAAAAATAGTTCTAAACCAATGAAAAGTGTTATTTTTAGGTCACCTGACCTAGCCTTACATCATTAGGAAACCAAAAGTGAAATGAACCAATGAAAAGTTGTATTAACAAGTCACATGACCTGTTACGCTTATGTTACGCGCTGCGGAACGCGCCCCGGATCGCTTCCGGGGAGCTGCGCTTCGCGCCTCGGTTCGCGCTCCGGAGCACTTCCGGGTGCGCTAACGCGGCGCGTCATAAGACGCATTACGCGGCAACGCGATACGTCGCGCTTTCGCGACGCGCCCCGGATCGCTTCCGGGGAGCTGCGCTTCGCGTCTCAGTTCGCGTACCGGAGCACTTCCGGGTGCGCTAACGCGGCGCGTTATAAGACGCATTACGCGACAACGTGATACATCGCGCTTCCGCGACGCGTCACGATGTTGATTTCTAACGCGGCAGTTGCGCAAACGGAACGTTTACCGGTTCGCGGACCGGGTCGCGGCACCAAATTGAGCTAACGGGAAGCTTCCCGGTTCGCGAACCGGGAGCGAACAAAAAAAAATAATAATAAAAAAAATTATTAATAAACATATAAAATATCTTTTTTGATTTAAAGAAGAATACATTTTACAGCTATAGATATTAGCTTTTAAAAAACCAATGAAATTCACTGAAAAAACCATAGGTTATAGTCCATATATAGTTAGGAATTAGCATTTACAAAACCTTGAAAATTCACTGAAAAAAAAATAGGTTATAGACCATATATAGTTAGGAATTAGCATTTAAAAAACCTTTTTTTACTCACACAAAACCATTGAAATTCCATATATAGTTAGTTGTACTAACTATATATCGCGCACCCGCAATCCACTGCTGATCATGTCACATATTACATCATTCATGACATGGTCAGTGACATCACTGATGACATCACTGATGACATCTCAAATGACATCACTGATGACATCACTGATGACATCTCAAATGACATCACTGATGACATCACTGATGACAACATCCAGTGACTGTATGTTTCTGTAAAGTTAAAATATGTGTTACATATTGAAGAATGAGTGGATGTATAAGTGTCTGAATGAAGGATTTAGTAGGTGCATGACTGACTGTATGAGTGAGTGAATAAATGTGTGTCACTGAGTGCATGGGTTAGTGACTAAACTGTCTTAATTTGTGCATCATTATGTCTGTTGTTCTGTAAACTGCTGCATGTGTTGATCAGTAGCTATATGAGTAAGTATATGGGTTATTGATTGGTTGCCCAAGTATTTGTATGGGAGACTGAGTGTGTGTGTGTGGGTGGCTGGGAGGTGTATGACTCTGTGCATAGATGTGTGAGCAGTTGATTCACTAGATGTATGGGTTCAAAAGTGCATGTAGAAACACCTGTATGGGCGGTTGACTGAGTGCATTGGTGAGTGAATGGATATCTCAGTGCTACATGTCAAAGTAAGTACATATGTAAAACACAGTACATGTGACAGTTGACATATATAAATAACTGTGCATAAGAGCCAGTGAATGTGTGAGTGGCTGTATTGATCATTGTGAACTTGTATCAGGCATTGTAAAAGAGAGTAAATATGTGTTAGTATATGTTTGAATAAGTAAGGTGTGTATAACTGTATAGTTGAGGAAATGGAGGTGTGATTGATTCTTTGCATGACTGACTAGGTGTGTGAGTAACTCCATGGATGAGTGACAGTCTGTGAGTGTCTGTTTACACTGAGTGTATCTAAGGTTATATTAGAGTCTGAAGAGGTTCATCGTATTATCATATGAATTATGTCATCAGTGATGTCATCAGTGATGTCATTTGAGATGTCATCAGTGATGTCATTTGAGATATCATCAGTGATGTCATCAGTGATGTCACTGACCATGTCATGAATGATGTAATATGTGACATGATCAGCAGTGGATTGCGGGTGCGCGATATATAGTTAGTACAACTAACTATATATGGAATTTCAATGGTTTTGTGTGAGTAAAAAAAGGTTTTTTAAATGCTAATTCCTAACTATATATGTTCTATAACCTATGGTTTTTTCAGTGAATTTTCAAGGTTTTGTAAATGCTAATTCCTAACTATATATGGTCTATAACCTATGGTTTTTTCAGTGAATATATATATACAGCAGAAGGACATTGAAATACAATGTCCCAGGTTTGAGTCAACCAAGGTTAATCAACAAATTCATTACCTGCACAACTCCATACGTTGTATACTGTTTGGTTTGTCCATGCGGACTCCAATATATCGGCAGCACGATAAACAATGTTAAACTCCGAATACTAGAACATCAGAGAGCAATAACTAACAAGGATGCTGCTTATCCTGTTGCTCGGCATTTTGCAAAAGTCCATGGTAGCAACAGAGAACTGTTGCGGTATTTTGGTATCGACCATGTACCAATGCATCCCAGAGGAGGAGACAGACTCTTGAGTCTTCGCAGATTAGAGTCCAGATTTATCATAGATCTGCAGCCCAAAAGTCCTCTTGGGCTCAATATCGGGGAGGAATTTACAGTACATCTAGGTCGCTAACTCCCTAAGTCAGGTTTTGGCTACTGTCAAAGCGCCTTTACAGACACTCTGGGGATATGGGAAAGAGAGAGGGCAGAACAACATCTCAGAGAAAATGCATATGACATAAGGAATAATTTAACCCATGTTATTAGAAATTACATGAGTCAATCCTCTCCCAGTTAGCCATGAACGACATCACCAGCAACACTCTCATACCATATAAATTCTAGTTCATAACGGGTTTCTTGGGTCAATCTATGATTCACAATGATTTGTTCACAAATTCTGATTCGTATGATAGGTCTCTCGTATGAGTTCAAGCATCTTGTAAATATCTTTATTGTAAATATTTTTGATGTAAATATTTTCCATTGAATGAATGAACCATCGAATTCATGACGCAACCTATGCAACTTATGTTTCCATGCATACATATTTCTCTCTCACACACTTATCTTTTTGACTTATGGTATGGCATGTATTAGCCTGATATTTCAAATTGTCTCCGGTAACTCAATATGGATTGTAATACCGGAGAATTGCCGATACACGGCGAGATTTAATTTTTATCCCTGGTGAAAGCTAAGCCATGAAGGGTCCTTAATTTACGGTGTAATTTTTGGTGTTTATAATTTAATTGGGGGTTAAGCCAGAAATAAGCCGATTCACGGCGGAATAAGGTGTTTATTCTTATGCTTTATTTTTGTGCATTAATCTGCTCTGGCAAAGACGGTCAACAAACATTATTGCATACAAGCTCGTGATTTATGATTGTATTGTGCTATCTATATCATGCTATGCAATGGCCGTCATGTTTCCCCAAGTGTTAATGAACTAACGCCTATACTGGTACAATAAGTCCGCCTTCACCTTCTGTGAGGGCGTGTACTAATACAAGCCGCGCGCAGCATTTCACTGACACTGAGGAAGGACTTTGTGTTTGAAACGCGATTGTCATCTTTCGCCTGCTGTAAGCCGCAATAAATCTTTTTTGCTGTACCCGGAGTGCTTAAGTTTTCCTTTGATTTGGGAGGACCATGGAGCTTATATATATATTTATATATATATATATATATATATATATATATATATATATATATATATATATATATATATATATATATATATATATATATATCCAACGACAGGAAAGCACAATGAGGGAGGCCTCCAGCAGCTTAATAAAGTTCTTTAATAAATCACGAACACTTGCCAGTAGTCACGAACAAAGTCTTAGGCTTCCAATTTCAGAGACACTGCCAGACGCGTTTCAGGATAAACAATCCTTTCCTCAGTGGCTGCTCTTGGAAATGAACCATCGCGCTTCACAATTCTAATTATAAACACCTGCCCTGTTGGGCGTGGCACTCACACTGCCTCTTGGTGTTTGTAGTTCAAACCCATGTGGGTGCGCAGTTCCATCCTTGTAGTTCAAAATAAATCTCAAGTGAGTTGAAGCGCTATACTCTGCGCTGTGGCTGCCCTGCTTTACAGTGGTCATGAATGAACTCTGTGCAGGCTGCAGCTCCTGAATGAATTCAATAGTGAAGCCATCAGGCCCAGGAGTTCTCCCTTTAAGTAAGACAGAGACTGCACGGGATGTCTCTGAAAGTGAAATATCATCCCCTAGTGGACCAAAATCAATATAAGGAGAGGAAGGAAAAGTAATAGATAGAAAATATTTAGCAAAATTTGATTTTGGTGGCTGTGTTTGTGGTGAATATAAAGTGGTATAAAACGTAACATATGTATGTAAAATATCCTTAGCCCTAAAAAGGATAGCCCCTGCACTGTTTCATAAGGATTCAGCTTTAGTTCTATCTTTCCCAATTTTTAAATAGTTAGCAAGAACTTTCCCCATTTATTTTGACCAACATAATAATGTGCACCACTTTTCAGCAGGAAATTAGAGGCAGCATTTGTAGTTAATCTATTAAAATTTATTTTGGCTTCAATTAGATGTTTTCGAGTGGTCTAATTTCTAGAGTGATAATAGGCATGCTCTTGTTTTTAAATATTAGTAAGTAATAGGTCTGATTGAGATCGCATATATTTTTTCTTTTGTGAGGCTAAATTTATTATGAATCCCCTTGCCGCTGATTAAAAGGAATCCTAAACCATTGTAAAGGAAGAGTTGGTGTGTTGTTGATAGTAACAAATTCAGTAGTGAAATATTCTAATTAAGAAGTGAATTTGGAATCCAAAATGAGTTATTAATATGTCATTTACCTGCACGTGGGGAGAAAGGAACAAGATTAATGTCCATACATACTGTTGCATGATAAGATGAGTATGGATCCTATGTCAGATTGAAGGACATGTTAAGCAAAGGAGTTACTAAAGAAAAGATAATCTATGCAAGACTGTGAATGATGTGAGTTCGAATCAAAGGTGTATTCCTGGATATTCGGGTGACATAATCTCCCATAATCAACTAGTGATTTATGTTAAATGGTGGATCTAAATTGTGAATAGACTTTTTGTATGAACACATTTAACTTTTGAATTCCTATCTAATGCAGAATCAAGAATTTGATTGCAATCACCACCAAATATAATATAATCATTGTCACACATTGTTAAGTTACCAGAACGTTTTGTCTAAAATATATTCCCAATAGAAACTGGACCATAAACAGAAAAATATTTTAAAGGAATATTATCAATCAATATTGATCAACAATCCAACAACTCTCAGAATCAGATTCCTGTAAAGCAATAGTAACTTTAAGTTTCTTATGACAAAGGACAAGTACTCCATTGTATTCCCTTTAGCAGGTGAAGCAAACAGGTTACCTACCCAGCATCTTTTTAATTTCACAACTTCTATTTGTAAAAGGTGAGTTTCTTGTAGTAAGGCAACATCTGTTTTAGTCTGGCTAAATGAGATAATACCCTCTGACAATTAATAGAGTTACCTAGCCCTTTAATATTCCATGAAGTGACCCAGAATGAGATGAGATACTGTAATGATAGTATGTACAAGTATTACATCTACTGTATTAAATTTAATAAGAACAAGAATAAGGTAGAAAGAGAAATAAAATGCTTGCTTAATGAAGAAGGAAAGGGTGGTAGGGTAAACAGCAAAAAAAGAGAATGGACAAAAGAAGGAACAAAGAAGAAGCAAACTGAGTAGAATAATAAGAATAAACATCATTAAGAAAGAAGAGAACTGAGAAACAAAAATACAGTTCAAGTCATACAAATGACAACTGAGAAACATACCTGCAAATCACAGAAATGAAAGGGAGGGTGGCAACACCAAGGAACAGCGGCGACAACATCTGAACTCCAGAGGAAGGCAGGTCAGCCTTGACTTGGGAGAAAACACTACACAGGGTAGAACTCTATGGGGACAAAATGCGAGGACAAATACCTGTATTAAAAAAAAAATTACCAAATTAGATAATGTTAAAAGAGACAAAAAACATCATAGCACTACAAAAGATAAGAAAACAGTGACATAATTATTATTAAACATAAAGAACAAGAAAAACAAAGACATCAAGTAGTTTTTGAAGTGTCATTATACTCCTCTGTGCAGGTGGAGAAATCTCTTAAGTGCACCAGGCTCTTCATAAGTTGTTGTTTTATCCGTCTATGTCACTTTGAACAAGCAAGGATGAATTAGTCCAAAATGAGCGTTCATTGCTCTTTAACTGAGGTCGCATATCCAAAAATTATTTCTGACGATCTGCAGTAACTTTAGCAACGTCTTGAGGGAAAAACCAGCTGTGACCGTCCCAGATGATTTGCTTTTTAGTCTTGACAGCAGACAAAAATTGTAGCAAGACTGTACATTGCAAGAAGAACAAAATTACTCCACACGGTTTCACAGATTCTCTAGGACCAGGCCTATGTGCTCTTTGAATACTGAGAGGAACAGATGTAGCGATGCCAAGAAGTTTTGGTAGAAAGGATTGAAAATGGTTGGTCAGCTTGGAACTCTCTACGTTTTCCTGGAAGGCAATATATGCGTAAATTATTTCTGCGTTTTGATTTTCAGGATCCTCAGTGTGTTTTTAAATAGAGATATTTCTCATTCCAAGCATAGAATTGCTTGCTGTAGACCATTTGACAACTAGCTATTGCAATGTTTTAGTAGTCTCTTCCATAAATGATCTTAAAGCATGAATTTCATCACGTATAACCTCCATGGATACCGACGCAGGCTTCACTGGTGCAGAAGGGTCTTTTTAGGTCTTTTATTTGAACTAACTGGCATTTTACTACATGAGGAATTGTACCTGAGTGAAATTCAGGTTTCTGAGAAGCGGCGTCATCAATATGGTCATGATTGAAGTCTAAAGTGGACAACAAAACTTTGTTTGAGGTATACTAAAGTTTAATATTCTGTATTCTCCCCATAAATGAAGAGGAAATGGTAGCAAACTAAGTAGCTATTTGAAAAAAATCTTTCAAAGAGGATCTTCATGCCATGCAAAATATATAAAAGTGAAGGAAAACTGAAGAAACAATGCCGGAAAAAAAACTGAAGTAAAAAATAAAGTTAGAGCACACAGCAAAAGATACTAAATAAAAATAACTTCTCACATAGAGTAGAAACAGCTGTGGCAGCCAAGGCATACATTTGTTGAAATTAGTTAATGTAAATTAAGACAATTTTTAGGAGCATGAAAAGCTCTACAAACAACTGCCTAGGAGAGGAATTTTGTGAGGAAACGAACCCACTGCATTCCAAAATGGCAGATGCAACCTATCACTACTCAACAAAATCCCTTGGGGTTGGTTGCTCATGAAGGAGAAATGCACAGAGCTCTGGAAAAGACTAGCGACACACCGGACCCATGACAGGAGACACATTGCTGTATACCTCGTTGGGCAAGCACGGGAGCCGTCCTGCAGTGAGTGAATCCTCCTGTGTCCATCGGAGCAGAGCACAGCACTGTCATCTTGGTTGGTGCCATAACCACACCCGAGTGATATTACTTCTAACATATATTAAATGAATAGCTGTGCAACTGCATGTTTTCTTCTGTATATGGGTTTGTAAATAGCTATATGTGTGTTTAAATGGGTGTGTGGGTAGCTATGTCGGTGAGTGAGATGCTGTGAGATTGGTGGTATTGGTGAGTGAGTGGGTGTGTCATTGGCTGTATGGGTGAGTGACTGGCAGTGTGAGTGGCTCTATGGATGGGTAAGTGGGTGTGTAGTGACTGTATGGGTGAGTGAGTGGGTATCTGAATGGCTGTAAGAGTGAGAGAGTGGCTGTTTGAGTGGGAGTTTGGTTAAGTGAGTTGGTGTGTGACTGGCTGTATTGAGAGTAAATGTCTGGGTGAATGGCTGTATGGGTAAGTTAGTGGATGTGTGGGTGCTTGTATGGATGTGTGAATGGGTATGTAAGTGGCGGTGTGGGTGTGTGGGGGAGTGTGTGAGTTCTTGTATGGGTGAGAGTGGCTGGGCTAGAAGGCTGTGTGGGTGAGTGAGTAGTGTGTGAGTGAATGTGTAGGTAAATAGGTGGGTGTATCAGTAGTGGTATGAGTGAGTCTGTAGCTATGTGAGTGGCTGTAGAAGTAAGTGACTGGTTGTATGAGTGCCTCTTTGGAGGAGTGACTGGTGTGTGAGTACTGGTATGGATCTGTGAATGGGTATGTGAGTGGTTGTGTGGCAGTGGGCATATTATAGGTTATATGGGGTATCAGTGGCTGTATGAGTGGTTCTTTGGATGATGCCATCAGTGATGTCACTCACCATGTCATTAGTGATGTAATATGTGAGGTCATAAGCTGTACATTGCAGGAGCGTACGTTTTAGTTATAGCTCAGGTAACTATAACTGCAGAATTTCACTGGTTTTGTTCAGATGAAATCTGAACCTAACTTTAACATCACTGTAACCTTTGGTTTTTCAGTGAATTTCTAAGGTTTTATAAATTTGATTTCCTAACTATAACGACCCTGTAACCTTTGGTTTTTTTTTTTCAAAACCGTATTTATTGAGAGTTCAAGCAAGATGCAATACAGCCCTCCACAGTCAGGAGGAGACTGTCAACAACAGACATGTAAAAGGCATAGCAGTGAACCCAGAGTTATAGAAAAACATACCCTAATCCCCTCCCAGACCACCCATCCCCAACAACGCCCTGCAACACCCCCCCTACTACCCACCCCTTATCCCACCCGAACCCAGTGCACGTGTTCACAGCGTAGCAACATAAGATGTAAAACAAAGGTGGAGTCAGCCAACAGTCTAAGGTACGGGGTCTACATCCAGGGCCAACACATCATCAATATCAGCCGGGGGATCGAGGTTCAGACCCCTGTAGTCCGCCCATCTTTTCCAAATTTTGAAATGTTTCCGGGGACACCCTCTGGCCTCAAAAACAGGTAATTCCAGGCCCATAAGGAAGCGAAGACCCGCTTTCCATGCACCAATTGGGGGGGCACGTTCGCTTTTCCAGGCTTGGGCCAGATCTCGCTTGGCCACCACCAGCCCCAACAGCAGCAAGTGACGTTTGTAAGTGTTACCCCCAACATTTTCCAGGACATGAAGGAGACCCAGTCTAGGGGTACGGGGCAGGTCCCACCCCAGCACCTCCGAAAGACAGTCCCAAACCCCCGCCCAGAATCTGGTCAGCCTCCCACAGGACCACACAGTATGGAGAAGCGTCCCTCTCTCATCACCGCACCTCAGACATTCCGGGGCGGCTCTAAGGCCCGCCCGCCACAGCCGTTCCCTAGTATAATAGGCCCTGTGGAGGTATTTGAATTGAATAAATCTATTCAAGGGCCTCGCGCCAGTCATCATCATCCAAGGGGCCAACATCATTCTCCCAGGAGGCCTTCAATGTCGAGAGAGAAGGGGAGCAGTGTGTAACCAAGGAGCGATAGATCTGAGAGACCTTTTTGTCGCCTAGGTCACCCATAAACAGTTTAGCCTCGATGGGACTGAAATCGGGGAGTTGCTCCAAGCCCACCAGACTCGGGCCAAGGGCATGGCGGAACTGGAGGTACCGAAAGAATTGGGACTTAGGCATATTGAATTCAGAACTAAGGTCCTGAAAGGACTTAAGCGTAGTTCCAGAGAGAACGTGACCAAGGGACGAAATCCCGATCGCGTCCCAGCCACCAAACCCGGACAGGGAAGCCAGCGCCGGGAGCAGGCCATTACGCCACAACGGCGTCTCGGCCGTCAGTCTGCCCCACCACCCCACACGGTGCAAAGCTTGCCGCCAGACCGCAAAGACCACCTGAGTGACCCTCGGCAATGCCCTCCTCCGTCTGGCCGAGTACAGCAACGTGTGGAGCGTGGCACCGCCCATCAACGAGTGCTCCAGAGCATAGGCCGGATCACTACGGTCCCCATACCACCACTCATTGAGCACTAGGAGGTGGGAGGCCTGGTAATAAGACAGGAGGTCCGTGGACGCCAAGCCGCCACAGTATGTAGAGAGAAAGCAGGTATGCAGCGCGACCCGAGAGGCACCCCCGGCCCACAAAAACCTACCCAGCACCGAGTTGACACTACGGAACCATTGCGGGTCGATTCTATATGGATGATTCTGCAGTTGGTAGAGGAGCCGAGGCAGGGCGACCATCTTAAGGGCCGACCGACCATAGATGTTGAGGGGCATACGTGTCCAGGCCTTAATGTCCATCTGGACCCTATCCCACACTGGCCGAATGTTCCGATCCCACGCCACCGTGGCCGAGGCCGAGAGGAAGACGCCCAAGTATTGCATGCCCTCAACCACCACCTGAAGGGACGCAGCCCACGGGCAGTGCACCGAGTCACTCCCCAACACCCACAGGGTCGACTTGCGTGGGTTAAGAAAAAGCCCCGACGCCTGACCAAACTCATGCATGATCTCAAAAACGCGAGGGCCCGTACAATGCAAATCAGTCATAAAGAAGAGCACATCATCCGCATACAGGGCAATGCGGTCCGAGTGGTCCGCCCCCCACACAAAGCCCCGATAAAGCGCGTCTCGGCGCATCCGGGCGGCCATAGGTTCCATAGCCAGCGCGAAGAGGTACGGGGAGAGGGGACATCCCTGTCGGGTGCCCCTGGCCACAGGAAATCGCGCGGAGACCGCCCCAGAAACACGCACCGATGCGGTGACATCCGTATAGAGCAATCTTACATAGGAGACGAAAACCGGTCCCAAGTTCAGTAGTGGTAGGAGGGCAAAGAGATAGGTCCAGCTGACCGAGTCAAAGGCACTATCGATGTCCGCCAATAACAGCGCCGCTTGAACCCCGGTGGTCCCGATCGCGTCCAGCGCGGCCTGAGCCCGCCGAATGTTGTGCCGCGTCGCCCGGTGTGGCATAAAGCCCACTTGATCCGGGTGGACAAGGGTGGAGATATGCGGGAGTAGGCGGTTCGCAAGCGCCTTGGCCAGGAGCTTGGCTTCAAAATTAATAAGGGATATGGGACGGTACGACTCATGGCGCTCGGGGGGTCTGCCCGGCTTTTGAAAGACCACAATTTCGGCATGACGCCAGTCCGGGGGGAGGGTGCCACGCTCCCGCGCCAGTTCCAACGCCCGCCTGTAATGTGGCCCGAGCTGCAGGTGGAATTTCCGATAGAATTCGCTGGGGAACCCACTCGGCCCCGGTGCTTTACCCATATTTAGTTGGCCCAGTGCGTCGCCTAGTTCCTCCGCCGTCAGGGGGAGCTCCACAGCAGCACGCACGTCATCGGAGACCGCCTGTGGGTGGACCGCTGCGAGATATTCCTCAACGCCATCAGAGGAAAGGCTCTCCCGAGGGGCATACTGACGTTCATAATAGCGCGCGAAGCTCGCCGCAAGGATCATGGGGTCTGTAATTGCCACCCCCGCGTCGTCAACAAGCCCTGGCAAGGTGATTGGTTGCAGAGTCTGCTGACAAAGCCTATGGAGCATGGTGCAAGACTTGTCACCCCACTGATACACCCTACTACGCGTAGCCAGCCACGCCTGGCGTGCCTCATCTAATAAGACCAAGGAGTAAGACTGTTGCGCCTGTAAAAGCAGCCGCAGTGTCACATCATCGGCCGCCGCCCTGTGCCGCGCCTCCAGCACCTCCACCTGCACCGCGGCAGCAGTAATACTGTCCTGGCGAGTCCGACGAGCCGATGCGCACCAGGCTATATCCACACCCCTCAAGGCGGGCTTCATAGCCTCCCATACTGTGACTGCATCCATCCCCACCGTAAGGTTGTCCTGCCAGTAGTTGGCGATTGCACCACGCAGATGCTGGGAGTAATCCGGTCGCTGCAGGTGCCACGTAGACATCCGCCACCGGAACGGCTGGCGCGCCTTACAGAGATCTATCTGCACCGCCACAGGGGAGTGGTCGGAGAGCCCGCGAGGCCGGATCGCCGCCCCCTGCACCCTGTCAAGGAAGGCTTCCGGTACAAACACACAATCGAGGCGCGAGAGAGAGCCATGCACAGCAGAGACATATGTGTATTCCCGCCTCCCCGCATGCAAATGCCTCCACACATCCACCCATCCAAGACCATCAATCATGGCACTCAGCCGAGTAGGGGAGGCTACAGTCGCGGCCCCTCGTCCCCTCTGTCTGTCTAAGGTCATGTCCACCACATCATTCCAGTCGCCTCCAATCACAGCCAGGGAACGGGGAAGCTCGGCCCATAAGACAAACAGCCGCTCCGCAAGGGCCCACTGCAGCGGGGGAGAGGCATACACACTACTGAACACCACAGGCTCCACACAAACCCTACCCTGCACAAACACAAACCGGCCCTGAGGATCAAGCCATTGACGCTCATGAGTATAAGCCAGCCGTCTGTGGACAAGAATGGCCACGCCCCTCGACCCCCTAGTGAAGCCAGCATGAAACACCTGGTGGAAGCCAAACCTCTGCAGACTCAGTGCCTTAGTGCCCAACATGTGTGTTTCCTGAAGAAAGAGCACATCTGCCAAGTCCCTTTTCGCCCAGCGAAGCACAGCCCCCCGTTTGATTTTGTCTGTGAGCCCCCGGACATTCCAGCTCAGTACACGCATGGAAGTGCCAGGAGACACGAGCCGTGGAGCATCAGCCATAGTCACAGTGGACCAGTTCCTGCCAACCCCAGTACCCGACCCAGGCCCACAACACCCCGGTTGCCAACATCATAAGAAACACGTGCACCCCCCAGAACACAGCCCTAAACCCCACTACCCCTCTAACCCCGGCCCAACCCACAAGCAACAAAACACCCCAGTTCCCCCCACCCCCGCCCCCATACCTCAATGAACGATGAAGTATCTGTCGCGGTACACGGTACTTCAGGCCCAAAACACAGCGCCCAAAGCCAGCCATACCAATGGATCCCAACTAGTCCCCCCCCCGAACTAACCAGACACACTCCCAGAACCACCCCCCGGTCCCAACAGGAGGAGGCAGCCCATAGTACGGGCCCCGAACCCCAACAAACATACAGCAGAGTCATAAGCAAAGCACCACAGGAAAGTACCAGACTATGAAGGCCCCGGCATTCGCCAAAGAAGAAGTCAATACTGCACCAGCCCATGTCTGTCCCACCGACCACAGCTTAGCATCTGCAATATATGGTTACATATGAAAGGCTACCAGCAGACAGTCCCTGTGAATGGTGATCAGGAGCCTATATCAGATTGATCCGTATCGGGCTGTGTGTCCCCCAAAAGGGGGTCCCGGGACAGGGACCTCCGCCGGGAGCGGGACTTGCGGTGACGTTTCCCTTTGCCTGATGGGTTGCTCCGGTCCTGAGACGAGCCACGCGACGACCCAGAGTGCAGCCCTGGTTGGACATGAGGTCGAATTCTGACTGCCTCATCGGTCCAGTTGAAGACGGCCTCCGGCGTATCGAAAAAGAGGGTCTTGGAGTTGAAGATCACCCGGAGGCGGGCCGGGTAGAGCAGCAAGTATTGGATTTTCAGGCCACGCAGCCTGGCCTTGGCTTCCAGGAAGGAGTGCCTCTGCTGGTGGACCAGTTTGGTATAGTCCGGGAATATCATAATTTTATGATTGTCATAGAGCAGGGTGTCCTTAAGCCGCGCTTCCCGGAGAATGACGTCCCTGTCGTGGAAGTTGAGGAGCCTGGCGATGATCGGGCGAGGCCGCTCCCCGGCCGGCGGCTTCTGTGTCAAGGCGCGGTGTGCACGCTCCACCACGAAGCATCGCGACAGGGAGTCCGGGGGTAGCCAGCTCTCCAGCCACCGGGACAGAAAAGTGTCCATGGGCCCATTCTCGCAGTCCTCCGGAAAGCCAACAAAGTGCAGGTTGTTCCGCCTCGCCCGCCCTTCGGCATCTTCCACACGAAGCACCAGGCCCCGTTGAGTCTGTTCCATTTCGGCAACCTTCTTCTTAAGGGCACCAACATCTCCTTCCACTGCCGTGACCCTGGTCTCGGTTTCAGTAATGCGGGCGACCGCATTACGAAGATCTTGACGCAGCAGCATCACGTCGGCACCCACCGCGCCAATCTTCGCATCCAGCATGTCGCGGGACTGTGTAATGGCTGTCAGCAACGCCACGTTGTCTGGTCCAGCAGTTTGGCCCCCACCAGCCGCTCCAGCTCCTCCACCAGGGCCGGTGAATTTATCAATGGGTCCAGTCTTAGTGGCGGCCGAGTCCCTAGTCATGGCGGCGGCCGTGACGGCAGATCAGTAACACGCACCTGTATCGAGGTCGCACCTCGCGATAGTCCACCAACCAGGCCTCGGCCGGGGCATCCAGAGCACACCAGGCCACACGGGATCCCCTCGCCACCGGCCCACAGATCGGGTAGGCCCCCAGGTAACGCCGCCTCAAAAAGGTGTAGTAAATCGTCTCCGCGCCCACTGGCACTCCTGGCACGGCGCAGATATGGGCCACTCTAGTCCAGTCCACGGGTCCTCCGGCCGCTGCCCCGGCAACCACAGGAGCAGGGAAGGGCAATTATCCGGGCCAGGTGCCCGACTGATACCTCAGCCCCCGGGGGCTCTGCTGCGTCCACTCACCCGGTCAAAGGATCTGGGCCGGTGACTCCGGGCGGGGACCACCAAACGCGAGGTCCCGGCTCCACCAAGGCCAGGTAGGCGGCAGGTTGTCTGAGGCCCCTTCCAGGCACAAGCCCCACCGCAGGTATGGTGAGGAAAGGCAGGGGATCCCGCTGTAGGTCGCCGGCAGCAGGCAGCCCCGGATCGCGGCCAAAGAGCAGCGCCGCAGGCCCCGGATCAGGTCCTCCGGTCTGAGCTTGCCCAAATTGAGGCCCCGGCTCGTTCAACCGGCACTAGGCCGCCCACTGCTCCGAACTGCCTCACCGCCTAGAAAGGGCTCAGCGCGTCTGTCCTGGCACCGGTCAAAGGATCTGGGCCGGTGACTCCGGGCGGGGACCACCAAACTCGAGGTCCCGGCTCCACCAAGGCCAGGTAGGCCGCAGGTCTTCCGAGGCCCCCTCCAGGCACCGGCCCCCACCGCAGATATGGCGAGGAAAGGCAGGGGATCTCGCAGCAGGTCGCCGGCAGCAGGCAGCCGCGGATCGTGGCCAAGAGGTAGCGCCACAGGCCCCGGATCGAGTCCTCCGGTCCGGGCGTGTCAAAATTGAGGCCCCGGCTTGCCCAACCGGCACTAGGCCGCCCACCGCTCCGAGCCGCCTCACCGCCGAGAGAGGTCTCAGCGCGTCTGTTCCGGCACCGGATGACTCCCAGTGTCGTCCGCTACTGGTACCCCAGATGTGGTGCACAATTCGGGTCCGGGGGCCAGGAGAAATCACAGGATAATTATCGGGCCGGCGGGAGCTCTAGCAGGCCACGTCCGCCATGATCGCCCGCCAAGCCACGCCCCCGTAACCTTTGTTTTTTAAGTGAATTTTTAAGATTTTATAAATTTTACATCCTAACTATAACATCCCTGCAACCTTTGTTTATTTAAGTGAATTTATATGTTTCTGTTCTGACCAGCTCTCTGGAATCCTGCTGTGTCAGACTTACTGGAGGTAACAGGAGAGCTTCGTGCTCTCAAGAATCCTCAGCATCCAAGAGGACTTCATTCCCCAAACATGCAAGGAGGCGGGATTGTAGAGTATTGGCAAAAGAGGGCATGGCCTCCGAAGACCTCTCAACACTTCTGCTGTGTGGGACTTACTGGAGGTAAAAGGAGGGCTTGTTAGCCCCCAAGGACCCTCTGGAGCCAAGGGGACTTGATCCTTCCCTAGGCTGATTTTCTGCCCTGGACCCCATACCCGATGCCTGGATTTTTAAAAGAGGGAGAGGACAGCATTTTCCTCCCCAAGCTGATTTCGGCACTGGGGACCCCCCTCCCATGACTGGCTTTTCAAACTTTTTTTAAGGTTTAAGATTAAAGGACTGGAGCTGAGCGACCACCCCCCCCCCCCCCCCCCAGGCTGATTTTGCATCCCCCAGGGCAGTGACATTAAGTTTTATTTTTCAAAAAAGAAGTCAATATTTTTTTGTAAAAACCTGCTTTGCTTCAAGCAGCGCTCACTTTATTATGGCTTGGTGGGAGCAGTAAACCTCCTGCCAAACCTTAGCAAATAGCTATATCCTGAGGGTGGGCACCCCTGGACATAGCAGAAGCCGGTCCTAGAGGGTGGCTGTCCCCAGGACAATAAGTGGCTCCAGGATGGGGCTGCACAGCCCCCTACTTTTTTACAATTTGGCTTGGGAAGGTGGGGGGCCTACAAAGCATTCAAAATGACAAAAGCCCCAGGGAGATGGTGTCGCCAGGTTGCAGGTGGGTTGTGCAGCCCCCTGCTTTCTTTATAGATAAAGCTTTTGGGGGTGGCGTTCCCCAGGTTTTGAGGTCCATTAATATAAAATAAGCCCCAGGGACATGGTGGTCCCCGGGGCAGTAGGGGAAGACATAAAGGCCTCCTCAGCATTTTGCTTTAAACAAGCATTGGGGAGGTGGTGGCCCCCGGGGCATCAATGAGCTCCAGGAGGGGGGTGGTTGTGCCCCTGTCCTCTATTAAAATGCCCCTGGGGCCTGGCCCACCCAGGGGTCAATTAGAAATGAAGCACAGAAGCCTGCGCTTTGATTTTGTTTTAAACATTTTCGACATGATCCACAGATCCAGATAATTTTATTTCAAAATGCTTTTTTAGCCTCACTTCGGGGTCTCTGTGGGTCTCTCCCATGAGGTCTAGTGGCCCATGAGGTCTAGTGGGTCGGTATTTTTACCCTGCCCCCTTTTATTAGTTTTTTTCTTTACATTTTTTTCTGTGACTCCGTTCAAGCTGAGTCATAAGATGGCTGCCAACACTTCCTGGTTTGAAGTTTTGGCAGCCAATCAGATCTCAGCACGAGATCAGGAGGGGTTGCAGATCCTCCACATCACTAGATATACAACAGGAGAGTTCTTTAAATTACTCTGCAGCTACTGAATAGATTTACACCAAATCACAAAAAGGCAGTTCCCTTGACCAACATCTATCTTCCTGTCAAATTTTGGTATAATTTCATTCAGCAGTTTAGGCTGTAGCTGTGTCTAATGTTCCTATGGAAATTAACATGAGTAAAACACATTTAGGCACCCCCCTTTTTTCCCGGCCCCCACTTCATAGATTACTCTCAAATTTTCACGACAGCATCTGAATGGAGCGTCAAACTAGCTTTGAATTTTTTTGCTGGGATTCATCAAACAACACTAAAGTTTTGGACAAATGAATAAATAATCTTCCTATGGAAATGCAAATTAGGTCCTAACTATACCTACCTACTACCTGCTGGTGACTGATATATACATATATATATATATATATATCATATAGCGCTAGGAGCAATTTTGACTATGCTGGTACCCGTGTTCACATTTACAAATATGTACGCAAACTTAAACTTCGCAAATTTCACTCATTACATTGGTCTGAACCAATGGTACCGCCTGTTCTACTGAGTCTAAGTCCCCCACTTCTTACTGCGGGTGATGCGGAGTTGTTTAAAGACTTATTACAAATGCAGTCTGAGAATACACAGTTCTCCTCTAACTTGGATTTGGGAAACAGGGTCATCACTGTTCCTACAACATTTAAACCCAAATCCTCGTTTTGTCCATTAATGTTGAAGGATAATATCGACTTGTTCCATGAAAAGGTTGCACAAGACCTTAGGCTGCTACACCTGAAGGGGGTTAAGGACATGAAGGGGGTTAAGGACAATAAAAGACATCAATATCGTGACTTTGCATACCATCAGCTGGTTAAAAAATTACAAAAGAATATTCATGTGGTCATCCGCCAGTCTGACAAAGGCGGGAATGTGGTGCTTTGGCCGAGAGAAATGTATATGGAGGAGGCCCTCGGCCAAATAAATGACAGCAACTGCTACAAAAGATCTACAATGGCGGAGGCTAAGCTGGCCTGGAATCTGCTATATACCAACTTGATGGCATGGAGAAGTATGGGCCTTATTTCTATGGATGAATATAAATTTCTGAAAAACGAACATCCTGTGATGTCCATCATTTATTTAATTCCCAAGATTCACAAAGACACTGTGAAGCCACCTGGACAGCCCATCATCTCTCCCTGCAATTCCATCATGGAAAATACCAGCAAGTACGTAGACTTTTTCCTCCAGGAACATGTCAAAAGACTTTCTTTGTTCATTTTGGACACTGGTGATCTATTACAGAAATTGCAGGGAGTGCATTGGCAAACTGGTTATCATCTAATTTCTTTAGATGTATCCTTCTTGTACACTAGTATACACCACAGGGATGGACGAAGAGCAATTGAATATTAATTGAATATGAGACCTATTAATTTTCATGAACACAACAGAATGCTATTGTCCATGATCGAAATATGTCTGGAAAATAATTTCTTCTTATTCTCCAACCAGGTGTTCCAGCAGGTCAGGGGTGTGGCTATGGGGGCCTGTTTCTCCCCTAGCTACGCCTGCCTGCATATCGGGTACTGGGAGGAACAGGTCCTCATACCTCATACCTACGTTTCCTGATATTATGTCCAACAATGTTGTGAGATGGTTTAGGTACATAGATGACCTTCTGATTATTTGGAAAGGAACTAAGAGTGATGCCTTTCAGTTTATTGAGAATTCAGAAGAGCAACTGTTTACGCATAATATGAATAGCGAGGTTGAAAGTTAAAGTGCATTGTGGGACCTAGAGGCAGAAACCGGGACAAGAAGGAGAGTAGAGATTGGGCTACGTAATGAGAGAGGGTTAATGTTTAACAGGTGAAAGGGAGGGGAGGAGACAACCGATTGAAAAAAGGTTAAAAGTCAAAGAGTTGAAGATCAGGGCGGTTCCGGTGGAATAGTGAAGACGGCAGGAAGATGTTTGCACTTTCTCAGAAAGGTACGGTCTTAGACGTAGAATAACTCAATGGGAAATATAATGTTGTCTTTTCATTAAACATCGTGGGTTTGTCAGTAAGATGGGGCAGGACAATGTTTAATTTGTACCTGTTTAAGAAAACAAGGGGAGACGGGCAGAAAGCAGGGGTATTCATTCAAAATAGCAACAAGAGATCACATGTTTTAGCGGGAAAACGTTGACATGGGGAGTTAGCAATAACTGCATATGTTATGATTAATGAAGAACACTAGGTCATGTACGGAGTCTAACTGATGTGTTTTACATTTATAGAATTTAACCCCTGACGAAGAGCCAGAGTTTAGGCTCGAAATGCATTGGGTGTACAAGAATGAAGTTTATGGATTAACTTATGCGCACTGTCATGGCGCAGGAGAAGGCCTGGATGGGCATCCCTGCACCAATAAGAATATAGTGAAGGTGTAAGCGTCCCTTTTGTGACATGAGAAAACTCGAAAAAATGAATAAAATTGGATTACATTTGGAAAATAAATAACTTGACAACAAGAAGAAGTTTGTGGCATTTTTATATGCAAGTAAACTAAGGCTGTGCACCTGGATGGGGGCGGAGTTCCGCTCCCAACTTTTTTTGTTCATATCCTAGGCGTGGCAAAGGGCTGACCACGTTTTCCGGGGAGCACGCAGTTTGATGAATAACATCAATACAGATAAAGCATGAAGCTAAAGGAATAAAGGAGGTGTGCACATCGTCGCTTTTCAAAATGCAATTAGGTACATAGATGACATTCTGATTATTTGGAAAGGAACTAAGAGTGATGCCTTTCAGTTTATTGAGAATTTTAACAAAAATGACTTGAATCTAGGGTTTACTAGTGAGATCAGTAACAGTCCAATATGCTTTCTTGATGTTGAGATCTTTATTCAGGATAATGAACTAAGAACCAAAATGTACCGTCAACCATTAGCCGGTAATGCCATATTGCATGCCTCCAGTCACCATCCCGCACACTTGATCAGAAGCATACCATATGGAGAAATGCTCCGTATTAGAAGGATCTGTAGCACTGATCAGGACTGTGCTGAAGCCCAAAATGAATGTAGGGATAGATTACTGAGATGAGGCAATCTTCCGGAACTGGTAGACAAGGCAATAGGCAAAGCAAATGAACCCGGTAGGTCAATGACACTGGCAGGCAAAATGAAAAAGAAGCAACCAGAGCAGAATGAAACCCGGCTAATCTTAACCCATAATAGTCAACATCAAAGCATTCGCAAAATTGGGAATAGGAATTGGGCACTAATTGCCAGTGATCCTGTTTTGGGACAGCAAATGCCCCACTCTCCATGTATTACATACAGGAAGGCTAAATCATTGAGCAATTGTTTAGTTTCTAGTAGCTCAGAGTTTAAGACCAATAGTTCATGGCTTAACAGCAGCAAGGGGTTTCTCAAATGCTCTGCCTGCAAAGCCTGCAGATTTGGGGTGAGTAAGACAGAGTACATGACTCCCCTAAGTAACAAACCTATTTGTATACAGAGCAAGTTGACCTACAAAACTGAGTATCTGGTATATGTGCTGGAGTGTCCTTGTGGCCTGCGCTATGTGGGTAGCACTAAGCTCCAGGTCCACAAGAGGATACTCCAGCACATACAGGCCATTACCAACGGCGATACTGCATACCCCGTGGCAAGACATTTTGAAGAATTGCATGCCATGAACGCACCAGGTCTGAAATATTTAGTGATTGCACAGTCCCACCACAGAGAAGGGGTGGGGATCGTGAGTCACAGCTACGTAAACTTGAGACAAGGCACATAATACTTATGGACTGTAAGGCACCGAATGGACTGAACGCAAATGAAGATTTTTTTCACCTATCTTCACTAGGTTACAATGACCAAGTAGTACACTTTAGCTGCAATTATCTCCTTGAACCTGGATTTAACCACTTTTATGTAATTCTATTATAAATTGCTGTTTTGCACATTGTTTGCACTTTTTTTTGCACCTACTCCCATATGCGATTTGCACAGTGTCATTCGTAATAAGGTGGTTAGATATCTATTTGCCCACTTGGACGTAATCCCCTAATTTAACATGGATACACCAGAGGTAGTCTGGGAAATTAACGTAGACATTTAAATGCTGCCATCTTATGAGATAAGAGGTTTTTATAATTTTTTATTTATAAAAATGAAATCCTTCTACAAACTGCTATTTAACTATGGTATTGTAAACTGGGTTTTAATTGCCATTGTCATGAGTCATTTCTGAGCATAACAGCGCGATGTTGTGAATTTATTTAGGCGCATTTATTTATATAAGTATATTCCCCGGGTTTTGAGGTCCATTAATATAACATAAGCCCCAGGGACATGGTGGTCCCCGGGGCAGTGGGGGAAGACATAAAGGCCTCCTCAGCATTTTGCCTTAAACAAGCATTGGGGAGGTGGTGGCCCCCGGGGCATCAATGAGCTCCAGGAGGGGGGTGGCTGTGCCCCTGTCGTCTATTAAAATGCCCCAGGGGCCTGGCCCACCCAGGGGTCAATTAGAAATGAAGCACAGAAGCCTGCGCTTTGATTTTGTTTTAAACATTTTTGACATGATCCACAGATCCAGACAATTTTATTTCAAAATGCTTTTTTAGCCTCACTTCGGGGTCTCTGGGGGTCCCTCCCATGAGGTCTAGTGGCCCATGAGGTCTAGTGGGTCGGTATTTTTACCCTGCCCCCTTTTATTAGTTTTTTTCTTTACATTTTTTTCTGTGACTCCGTTCAAGCTGAGTCATAAGATGGCTGCCAACACTTCCTGGTTTGAAGTTTTGGCAGCCAATCAGATCTCAGCACGAGATCAGGAGGGGTTGTAGATCCTGCACATCACTAGATATACAACAGGAGAGTTCTTTAAATTACTCTGCAGCTACTGAATAGATTTACACCAAATCACAAAAAGGCAGTTCCCTTGACCAACATCTATCTTCCTGTCAAATTTTGGTATAATTTCATTCAGCAGTTTAGGCTGTAGCTGTGTCTAATGTTCCTATGGAAATTAACATGAGTAAAACACATTTAGGCACCCCCCTTTTTTCCCACTTCATAGATTACTCTCAAATTTTCACGACAGCATCTGAATGGAGCGTCAAACTAGCTTTGAATATTTTTGCTGGGATTCATCAAACAACACCAAAGTTTTGGACAAATGAATAAATAATCTTCCTATGGAAATGGAAATTAGGTCCTAACTATAACTACCTACTACCTGCTGGTGACTGATATATACATATATATATATATATATCATATAGCGCTAGGAGCAATTTTGACTATGCTGGGACCCGTGTTCACATTTACAAATATGTACGCAAACTTAAACTTCGCAAATTTCACTCATTACATAGGTCTGAACCAATGGTACCGCCTGTTCTACTGAGTCTAAGTCCCCCACTTCTTACTGCGGGTGATGCGGAGTTGTTTAAAGACTTATTACAAATGCAGTCTGAGAATACACAGTTGCCCTCTAACTTGGATTTGGGAAACAAGGTCATCACTGTACCTACAACATTTAAACCCAAATCCTCGTTTTGTCCATTAATGTTGAAGGATAATATCGACTTGTTCCATGAAAAGGTTGCACAAGACCTTAGGATGCTTCACCTGAAGGGGGTTAAGGACATGAAGGGGGTTAAGGACAATAAAAGGCATCAATATCGTGACTTTGCATACCATCAGCTGGTTAAAAAATTACAAAAGAATATTCATGTGGTCATCCGCCAGTCTGACAAAGGCGGGAATGTGGTGCTTTGGCCGAGAGAAATGTATATGGAGGAGGCCCTCGGCCAAATAAATGACAGCAACTGCTACAAAAGATCTACAATGGCGGAGGCTAAGCTGGCCTGGAATCTGCTATATACCAACTTGATGGCATGGAGAAGTATGGGCCTTATTTCTATGGATGAATATAAATTTCTGAGAAACGAACATCCTGTGATGTCCATCATTTATTTAATTCCCAAGATTCACAAAGACACTGTGAAGCGACCTGGACGGCCCATCATCTCTCCCTGCAATTCCATCATGGAAAATACCAGCAAGTACGTAGACTTTTTCCTCCAGGAACATGTCAAAAGACTTTCTTTGTTCATTTTGGACACTGGTGATCTATTACAGAAATTGCAGGGAGTGCATTGGCAAACTGGTTATCATCTAATTTCTTTAGATGTATCCTTCTTGTACACTAGTATACACCACAGGGATGGACGAAGAGCAATTGAATATTAATTGAATATGAGACCTATTAATTTTCATGAACACATCAGAATGTTATTGTCCATGATCAAAATATGTCTGGAAAATAATTTCTTCTTATTCTCCAACCAGGTGTTCCAGCAGGTCAGGGGTGTGGCTATGGGGGCCTGTTTCTCCCCTAGCTACGCCTGCCTGAATATCGGGTACTGGGAGGAACAGGTCCTCATACCTCATACCTACGTTTCCTGATATTATGTCCAACAATGTTGTGAGATGGTTTAGGTACATAGATGACCTTCTGATTATTTGGAAAGGAACTAAGAGTGATGCCTTTCAGTTTATTGAGAATTTTAACAAAAATGACTTGAATCTAGGGTTTACTAGTGAGATCAGTAACAGTCCAATATGCTTTCTTGATGTTGAGATCTTTATTCAGGATAATGAACTAAGAACCAAAATGTACCGTAAACCAATAGCCGGTAATGCCATATTGCATGCCTCCAGTCACCATCCCGCACACTTGATCAGAAGCATACCATATGGAGAAATGCTCCGTATTAGAAGGATCTGTAGCACTGATCAGGACTGTGCTGAAGCCCAAAATGAATGTAGGGATAGATTACTGAGATGAGGCAATCTTCCGGAACTGGTAGACAAGGCAATAGGCAAAGCAAATGAACCCGGTAGGTCAATGACACTGGCAGGCAAAATGAGAAAGAAGCAACCAGAGCAGAATGAAACCCGGCTAATCTTAACCCATAATAGTCAACATCAAAGCTTCGCAAAATTGGGAATAGGAATTGGGCACTAATTGCCAGTGATCCTGTTTTGGGACAGCAAATGCCCCACTCTCCATGTATTACATACAGGAAGGCTAAATCATTGAGCAATTGTTTAGTTTCTAGTAGCCCAGAGGTTAAGACCAATAGTTCATGGCTTAACAGCAGCAAGGGGTTTCTCAAATGCTCTGCCTGCAAAGCCTGCAGGTTTGGGGTGAGTAAGACATAGTACATGACTCCCCTAAGTAACAAACCTATTTGTATACAGAGCAAGTTTACCTACAAAACTGAGTATGTGGTATATGTGCTGGAGTGTCCTTGTGGCCTGCGCTATGTGGGTAGCACTAAGCTCCAGGTCCACAAGAGGATACTCCAGCACATACAGGCCATTACCAACGGCGATACTGCGTACCCCGTGGCAAGACATTTTGAAGAATTGCATGCCATGAACGCAGCAGGTCTGAAATATTTAGTGATTGCACAGCCCCACCACAGAGAAGGGGTGGGGATCGTGAGTCACAGCTACGTAAACTTGAGACAAGGCACATAATACTTATGGACTGTAAGGCACCGAATGGACTGAACGCAAGTGAAGATTTTTTTCACCTATCTTCACTAGGTTACTATGACCAAGTAGTACACTTTAGCTGCAATTATCTCCTTGAACCTGGATTTAACCACTTTTATGTAATTATATTATAAATTGCTGTTTTGCACATTGTTTGCACTTTTTTTTGCACCTACTCCCGTATGCGATTTGCACAGTGTCATTCGGAATAAGGTGGTTAGATATCTATTTGCCCACTTGGACGTAATCCCCTAATTTAACATGGATACACCAGAGGTAGTCTGGGAAATTAACGTAGACATTTAAATGCTGCCATTTTATGAGATTAGAGGTTTTTATAATTTTTTATTTATAAAAATGAAATCCTTCTACAAACTGCTATTTAACTATGGTATTGTAAACTGGGTTTTAATTGCCATTGTCATGAGTCATTTCTGAGCATAACAGCACGATATTGTGAATTTATTTAGGCGCATTTATTTATATAAGTATTTATTTAAATATGTATGTGGTTTTTATAATATTTATTTAATATGCTGTTTAACTTATGCGATAACTAAGCATAAGATGTGAAAGGGTTGATCTGAATCAATGTATTTTACAAGTATTGGAACTATTCATGACTTGAACTGCCAATGATACAGGCATAGTATGTCTTCCATGTTTATCATTGATTGCTAGGTAGTACGTCATTCACTCGCACTTTAAATAACTTTTCACTACCTCACTCGTGTCATGTGATCAAGGCCCCACGTGGGCTCAAATGCGTCATGGCGGTGGTGTCGGGCATTCAATAAAATACATGCATCATCCATTGGGTTCGCTTCGTCTGTTTTGCAGTGCGTGACCATACCTGAAGGACGACTTAACCTCATATATATATAACAATGATTCTGTGGTCATTAACAATGCAGATAAGGGGGGAACATTGTTCTGTGGGACAAAGCATCATACAGAACAGAGGCTTTCAATCATTTAAATGACATTCAATGCTATGAATCCAGCAATGGAGTTGCAGTCAAGAAAATGTATGGGGATTACAAAAATGAGTTGCTAATGTGGCAAAGAGAGGGTCTCATCTCGCAGGACGAATTCAGATTTCTTTACAAAGAACATCCCACTCTACCCACCTTTTATTTAATTTCAAAAGTGCATAAATGCATTAATCCGATGCTGGGAAGACTCATTATATCTGCGACAAATAGCACTTTCGAATGTACCTCCAGAAATGTGGACTATTATCTCCAAGAACATGTCACTACTCTACCTTCCTATCTGCGAGATTCTAATGACTTTTTATCCAAACTAAATACTGTGCAATGGGCCAAGAATTATTTGTTTTTAACTCTTGATATTTCTGCGCTGTATACAAGTATCAAACATGAAGATGGGCTCCGGGCTTTGGATTACTATCTTAAACGCAGAAATATTGACATGTATCAGCATACTCAAATGTTGCTAAAGATGATACATTGGTGCCTGTTTAATAATGTTTTTTTGTTTGATGGCAAAATATACAGGCAAAAACAGGGCTTGGCAGTGGCGGCATGCTTCTCCCACAGCTATGCATGTTTACATGTAGGCAGGTGGGAGGAGCAAATCTTCAAGGTTAAGCACAAGAACAACATGTGGTTGAAATGTGGAGGTTTATAGATGATGTTTTCATCATATAGAAGGGGACTAAAGAAGAGGCAAACAGATTTGTGGACCTTATCAATATCAATGCATACAACTTAACGTTCACATCACATGTTGACCCCTTGACCACTAATTTTCTTGATATCACTGTTAGAGTTCATGAGGAGGCAATTGAGACTTGTTTGTATAGAAAGCCTACGGCAGGCAATACACTCTTACACACCTCAAGCTTTCATCCCCACCAAACAATTGCTAGTCTACCATATGGAGAGTTCCTAAGAATCTGCAGATCTTGTAGTTCTGAGAAAGCATTGATGGAGGCCCAAGGAACAGCCAAACTTAGATTGATAGAAAGGGCTATGATCCACAAAAACTAGATCTGGCAATGAAAAAAGCCAATAACAAAAATAGATCAGAACTTCTCATTACAACTCCGAGGGGTCTCAATAATAGATCCGCAGCAAATGTTATTGTGGGGGCTCAAGAAAAACCAAATATAGAATAATGTAGATTAATATCTACATATAGTAGACAGTCTCATACTATCCATAAAATTATCCATGCACAATGGCCGATGGTCCTCACAGATGTTTTTCTCCAAGGTGTACTCCCGAGCAAACCCAATTTTACCTACAGGAAAGCGCAGTCAATGCGTAGTGATCTAGTTAAGACAAGTCCTGATATTTATAACAAAGGTAATTGGCTTTCCCCCACAAAAGGTTTTTTAAATGTATTACATGCCGGGCATGTAAGTTTGGGGTAAACACAAGTTCAAACACCACAGCCTTTACAGATGTCCCCGTTAAAATCAGTGGACATTTCACCTGTCGTACTGATCACACAGTTTTTGTGCTTAAATATATCTGCAGATAACAGTACGTAGGGAGCACAAAACGTCAGGTTCATGCTCGTATTCTGCAACATCTCAGGGCTACCGTAAATTCGGATCCAACTTACCCTGTTGCCAGACATATAAAAGCAGAATATAACAACAATCTTAATGTTTCGCAATACTATGTCATTGACAGCGTCCCACAAAACAAGAGGGGTGGCAACAGGGAAAAGATTCTCAGACAGTTGGAAACCAGGTACATTATTGAGCTCGACACTAAGCATCCGAGAGGGCTCAATATATGCGAAGTTTTGCACTATTATCTCTAGATACTGTGATAGGTAGCTCGAACAATATAACTGACATGCACTTTGGTTTAATATAGTTTTTATCTCTACAAATCATGCTTTTATACTAATTGTTTTTATATTTTAAGCCTTTGAAATGTGATCGATTTATGTGTATTTTACCACTTATTTATATGAATTTATGAATAAATGGTTTTATGCTATTTATTGGCGCATTTGCACAGATTGAATATTCTAAAACATGAGCATGATCATGAACAAGTGGGATTGGTGTCCAACAATATGGTGCATTATGTAATTAGAGTTCTAATATTCAGTTCATAATATACAGAGAAAAGCTGTTATTCCTATTATCAAGGGGGCTCCCTTGTCAATATTCTGTGCTTCTATTGATCTTGTCAGCGATGGTTTGTTGTTATTTGTTATTTATTGATGAAGAAATTAAATTAATTGCATATAGCTTTTATGTGATTATATTTCTTATATATATATATATATATATATATATATATATATATATATATATATATATATATATATATATATATATATATTATCTACTGGCGGTCGCCAGTAGGTATATATAGTTAGGATTTTTTCTCTATGGGATTTTTGAAAATTCTATGTCTAATAACTTTGGCGTTTGTGGACGGAATTGGCTGAAATTTTCAGGAAAATGGCACATTTTGTTTCTGAGCAGCCCCTGAAAATTTCGTCAAGGGGGGGCCGAGAAAAAAGGGGGGTCCCAAAACGCGTTTTTCCCATGTTAATTTCCATAGGGCGGTTGGCCTCACTTTTAGCCCGAACGGCTGAATGGATTTGCACGAAACTTGGCAAAATTGTAGGGACTGGTAGCCCGATGTGCCTTTTGTAGGTCTCAATATATGTGCTCCAGTGGATTTTGAGAAATTAACGTTTAAAAAAAGATATATATCTGTACCAGCGGACCGGGCAGCGGCCCAGGACGCGTACTTTTCGCGCAACGGAGCTTTGTGAAGCGAAGCTGATTGGTTCTCTGGCGTCTGTCAACATTCCAAACAGTCCGTAGCGGCCGCCATCTTGTCTCTCGGTAGGATCGAGAGACAAGAGGAGGCCAAAGCGAAGGGGCAAATGACCATAAGGGGGCATAGTAGATCCTCGCTGACCCCCTAGGTTTGATGTGGAGGTTTTAAAAGGGCCCCGCGGGGCAAAAAAAAAAAATAATAATAATAATCGAACGGCTGAATGGATTTGCACGAAACTTGGTAAAATATTAGGGACTGGTAGCCCGATGTGCCTTTGCTATGTCTCAATATATGTGCTTCAGTGCATTTTGAGAAATTAACGTTCAAAAATAAGATATATATCTGTAACAGCGCTCCGCTTCGCGGAGATAAAATTATATCTGTATTACCTAGCTGTTGCTAACACCAGTTAGCGACGGCTAGTAGGAGATAGCGACCATCTTGGGTCCCACTTTGCATGTGAGTGATATTTATCACTAATGACATGCAAAGTGGGCCTGCCAAGATGTTAGCGACTGGAAACAGTCGCTAACATCGCTATCTCCTAGGGACTGGTAGCCCGATGTGCCTTTGCTATGTCTCAATATATGTGCTTCAGTGCATTTTGAGAAATTAACGTTCAAAAACAAGATATATATCTGTAACAGCGCTCCGCTTCGCGGAGATAAAATTATATCTGTATTACCTAGCTGTTGCTAACACCAGTTAGCGACGGCTAGTTGGAGATAGCGACCATCTTGGGTCCCACTTTGCATGTGAGTGATATTTATCACTAATGACATGCAAAGTGGGCATGCCAAGATGTTAGCGACTGGAAACAGTCGCTAACATCGCTATCTCCTATTATCAACTTTTGGAAATATTCGAGATAAGCGCGAATATCTCCAAAAAGTAACAGCTGCCCTGAGCAGTTCTTAGCCATGTTATCCAATGGGAGGTGGATAACATGGCTAAGAGCATTAGCTCGGTAATGCATGAATATCGCTGAGTTTTCAGCGATATTAATGCATTGCGGTCGTTTTTTATCGTATTTGCGATAAACCTTGATAATAGCAAGGTTTATCTGCGATAATTTCTGACGGTAAAAAAATCTTTGCAATGCATCGTTAGGGATAAATATCGCTTAACTTTGGTAATATGCCCCAACGTCTGTTAACGTTCGATTCGAAGGAAATCAGGAATTGTTGAAAAACATTGTGTGCGCCATCTTGTCTTTTTTCAAATGCCACACTTTTGTCGTGCACGGCAGCCATTTTAGATGCCTTGACCAGACCCACTCTGTGCACGCTGTCGATCCTTAGCATGGCTCCCCACCCTCGCAAGCATCTCACCCAGGCAGTGGTCACCCCCGCTCTCTGTCTTATGCATGGGTAATAAACCTCCCCCCATCTGCGCTGCTCTTCCCTGAGAATCACACCCTGTGCCCGCCCGACACCTCCCTTTTGCCCTATTCACTACCGCACCCTCTGACACTCCTTTTCCTCTGTGTCCGATTGTCCAGGCCGGTCCTAGGCTATCAGCTAGCCCTGCAGATGTAGTTTATGGCCACAGCTGTAAAGAATCACCCCTCTTCAAAGGAGTTATAGTAGATCAAGGCCCACACTCGATGAGATCCGTCACAGCAGAAGCGTTGCTATTATCTGAAAACCATCCTGTATTGTGATTGGGGAGGGGACCGAGCGTGAAGCGGAAGATTCCAGGGATGACTCTTTGTACATCAAAGTTTTTACAATTATGTGTCACATTAAAAATATATAGCACTCCGACAAAGTAGTAAGATTATAAAACTTTAATAATTTATAAATATATACAAGAAAACAAAAATAGTAATAACATATAAACATTTTTAGGGAAAAACAACGAAGTAGCGGTCGGCTGTGCGAATAGTCCCAACGCAGCACAACGTCCAGATTTCCGGCGTGGGGCGTCGCGGGGGGTGGGTCATCAGTAGCAAACTGTTGTGCGAATAGTTCCAAGGCAGCAGAACGCGCCGAAATCTAGATGACACGAAAGTGATGTCTAGTAAGTTGCCACCCAGCAAATAACGGCGTGGGGCGTCGCGGGGGGTGGGTCATCAGTAGCAAACTGTTGTGCGAATAGTTCCAAGGCAGCAGAACGAGGGCACCAAGGTGATGTCCAGTAAGTTGCCGCACTGGTTTTGGTATCCTACAATGCTGCTCCGAATAACGGCGTGGGGCGCCCCGGGGGAGGCGGCGTGAACGGGCCTCTCCAGGTGGAGTCTCATCTGTTTTAGTGGGGCGCCCCTTTACCGTTTCAGTTGCCATTCCGTCCGCTTTTGGTCCACTGTGTCAAAATCCGCCATTCAGCTGAGTTGCGCCCACTCTTGCGGTGCAGCGATAGGCGGCTGCCACAGGACTCTCAAAATGGCGGCAGGCTCTTTCCTTTTTGGGCGTGGTCCACTGAAATGGCCCTGGGACACCTTGGAAATCGGACGCTTGTCTGCTAGGTCTTGGACCCCATTCTCGAAAGCGTCCCCTCCGCCTTGAGAATTCATCAAAAGTTTTGGGGGCCCCGACTCCTGCAGGCTTCTGGTGGGGAGCGGCTGCCATGATTGCTCGCGGAATGACCACGACGGAGCTACGAGATGGTGGTGCTCTCATGCTGACGCCAGTTTAGTCTGAAACATCCAGAAACAAGGTGGGGCTTTCATCGTTTGGGGGAAAAAAAAAGTTTTCATCCAATGAAAAGTGTTGTTTTTAGGTCATATGATCAAGCCTTCCATCATTAGGAAACCAAAAGTAAAATGAACCAATGAAAAGTTTTATAAACAAGTCACATGACCTGTTATGCGGCATAGGGTATAAAATGCGGAGAAAATACGTTGGCACGTGAGGCGGCGTCAGTAGCGGACCGATGTGCGAATAGGCCGAAGGCAATACAACGCGCCAAGATCCGGATGGCACCGAGGTGGTGTCCAGCAAGTTGCAGCACTGGTGTGGCCATCCTACAATGCTGAAAGTCGGCGTGGGGCGCCCCGTTGGCCTGTGAGTTTGCGTCAGTAGCGGACCGATGTGCGAATAGGCCGAAGGCAGCACAACGCGCCAAGATCCGGATGGCACCGAGGTGGTGTCTAGTAAGTTGTCGCACTTCTGTGGCCATCCTACAATGTTAAAAGTCGGCGTGGGGCGCCCCGTTGGCCTGTGAGATGGCGTCAGTAGCGGACCGATGTGCGAATGGGGCCAAAGGCAGCGCAACAATATTTTCTGACTGACACCACAAGGCGCTGAGATGCCAAGATCCGGATGGCACCGAGGTGATGTCTAAGTTGCGGACTGATGTGCGAATGGGGCCAAAGGCAGCGTAACAATATTTTTTGTATGGAAGATACCACTAGGCGTTGAGATGCCAAGATTCGGATGGCACTGAGGTGATGTCTAGCAAGTTGCTGTACTGGTGTGGTCATCCTACAATGCTGAAACTCGGCGTGGGTCGCCCCATTAGCCTGTGAGATGGCGTCAGTAGCGGACCGATGTGCGAATAGGCCGAAGGCAGCACAACGCGCCAAGATCCGGATGTCACCGTGGTGGTTTCATAGTTGAGAGGCACTTCATCTGCAGTGGGGCGCCGAGATCCGGATGGCACCGAGGTGATGTCTAGCAAGTTGCTGTACTGGTGTGGTCATCCTACAATGCTGAAACTCGGCGTGGGTCGCCCCATTAGCCTGTGAGATGGCGTCAGTAGCGGACCGATGTGCGAATAGGCCGAAGGCAGCACAACGCGCCAAGATCCGGATGTCACCGTGGTGGTTTCATAGTTGAGAGGCACTTCATCTGCAGTGGGGCGCCGAGATCCGGATGGCACCGAGGTGATGTCTAGCAAGTTGCTGTACTGGTGTGGTTATTCTACAATGCTGAAACTCGGCGTGGGGCGCCCCATTAGCCTGTGAGATGGCGTCAGTAGCGGACCGATGTGCGAATGGGGCCAAAGGCAGCGCAACAATATTTTCTGAAGAGAAGACACCAAAAGGTGCTGACATTCCAAGATCCGGATGGCACCGAGGTGGTGTCTATCAAGCTATGCAGTTGAGTTGTGTGCGCACTTGCGGCGAATAGGTCGAAGGCAGCATAACAATGTTTTCTGAATAGGAGACACCACAAGGCGTTGAGATTCGGTTACCACCGAGGTGATGTCTAGCAAGTTGCCGCACTGGTGTGGCCATCCTACAATACTGCTCCGAATAACGGCGTGGGGTGCCCGAAGGGGGGGGGAGCCGGCGTGAATGGGCCTTCCTAGGTGGAGGCTCGTCTGCTGAAGTGGGGCGCCCCTTTACCGTTTCAGTTGCCATTCAGCTGAGTTTCGGCTGCTCTTGATGCTACAGCGACAGGCGGCTGCAAGAGGACTCTCAAAATGGCGGCCTGTTCTTTGGATTTGGGCCTGGTCCACTAAAATGGCCCTGGGACACCTTAGAACTCGGACGCTCGATTTTTTTTTCCTTTCCTGTACATGCAAAAAAAGGTAAATGCCCGGTACGTTACACGCGTCATCTGCCACGATGAACTCTCCAGAGGAACCGAAAAAAAATATAGTTGTGGTAACTATACCATGCATCGTCATATGGAGAGGTGGCACCAATTAATTATAGTGCTGCATAAAAGAGAGATTTGGAGGAGAACCCCTGACCTGCTAGTACATTCATCAAAGAAGTGGCACTGGGAGCTTCAGAGGCAAGGGAAACGGTCCCAAATATTTAGAAGAACTTTGGAAAGATTAAAATGACATGTTTAGATTGTGGCAAATTAATTTCATGTGGACAGATGAGTGTTACTCTAATAAATACAGCATATGAACATCATCATAGTCGATGGTTGGTAGAGACATTTTGACTATATCCTGGACCTGCCCGTCCTCGCCCAAAATGGCGCCGGAATAAATGGGACTCGTAACTCCTTGTTGTGTACTGGTTGCAGAACCTTGAAATCACGAGATACGTATGCAGTTTTGAAGCACATGGCGGGCGGGGACGAGAATTGATTGAATATTTCGACATCCCTATTGATATTAAGTTCTGATGTGTTATTGATTACTGTACTGTTGAAAGTTCGAATTAACGTCACCCATGGTACTTGCCCGCAAATGTATATCTAGATAATTTTATTGTAACTGGCCCTGTCGTATTTTAATTATAAAATGTACGTCCACCGATTCCGTAACTGTTAGACACCTTAGTTCTTGCAACCTAATGGCCCGCCCGTTACGTTCCTCTACAGTGTAAATGTCTATTCATCATATACGATTACAGTTTGCTCTGTGGCAGGCCCACGTGGTTATAGGCTCGTATTTGTATAATGAAATTTTCACAATAAAGGTTTTTAAAAGAAAACATGGTAGTAGTATATACATTGGTAAAGTTTTTAATAATAGTGACTGTTTTAGAATCATTAAAAGGCAAGTGAAATAAAGCAGACCAATTACATGAAGGGTAAAAGGTATAATACGAAGGAACGCAGTAAAGATAAATGGTCAAGGGCTGTTGTGTTTTCTATTCCTGCAACATAAAGTGATCGATAAGAATCTCATATTCAGGCGTATCGGCGACTAAGACAGCAGGTCGACCCTCTTTTGCTCAACGGCTCCATCATGGGACGAAGAAACGCTCTTTTTCTCGAAAAAAGAATATATTTTACTTGCAGGACAGTTGTAAAATTTCCGGGAAAGTACATTAGCCTGGAACATTATAACATATATTTAAGAAAAAATAATGTTCGGAAGTAATGAAAAGCGTAATTTTTAGGTCATATGACCAAGCCTTTCATCATTACAATAAGAAAAGTAAAATGAACCAATGAAAAGTTTTATTAACAAGTCACATGACTTGTTATGCTTACGTTACGCGCTGCGCGCCCCGGATGACTTCCGGATGCGCTAACGCGGCGCGTCATATGACGCATTACGCGACAACGCAGGTACAGAATATAGTCAAAATGTCTCCACCAACCAGCGGTCGGAACACAACCCCTTTCAGCAGGCTAAATAGTTCTGTTAAATGACAACAGAAGGGACAGGCAACAAGAACCATCAGTCAAAGAGGGGAGGGCTAGTTCTTCTCTACCGGGTTACATTGGGGCGCTACTGGAACTGATCGAATTGGTAGTCTACAGTGTTTCTGGATGTTTCAGACTGAAGCTGGGGTTAGCATGAGAGCAGCACCATTTCGTAGCTCCGTCGTGGTCATTCCGCAACCAATCATGGCAGCCGTTCTTTATCGTTATTTTGGGCGGGGTGGGTGGCGGAGCCGAGCTGTTTTGCAGCCATCATTGTGTGGAGTTCAGTTCATCTCACTAGTTTTGTATTTGTCATGAGGGGTTGTTCCTAATGTTTCTATTTTAGCGAGGTCAAAAAGAGATCCCATTAGTGGCCTACTGATTTTGCTCGATTCCTTTTCTTTTTTTTTACACGATTTTTCGTTATCTGCAAAGACTAAACAGAGTATTGCGACTCTGTGTTTGTTTGTAAATAGAGAATGAACCAAAGAGAACTAATTCTAAAACAGTAAATACTTGGATAACAATCAATCAAATGGAGAGAGAAGCAGGCACGACGGATTACAATGGGGGCAAAGGCCTGCGTTAACTACTTTTCACTATCTGCAAAGAGAGAGTACTCCTAATAGAAATGAGGGGGGGGGCACCATTCAAAGCAGATCAGTGTGCATAAACACGAAAATGTTTTCACTTACCACGTACTTGACATTCGACAGCTTATGATATTTGCTATTAAAAAACCATTGAAATTCACTGAAAAAACCATAGGTTATAGACCATATATAGTTAGGAATTAGCATTTACAAAACCTTGAAAATTCACTGAAAAAACCATAGGTTATAGACCATATATAGTTAGGAATTAGCATTTAAAAAACCTTATTTTACTCACACAAAACCATTGAAATTCCATATATAGTTAGTTGCACTAACTATATATCGCGCACCCGCAATCCACTGCTGATCATGTCACATATTACATCATTCATGACATGGTCAGTGACATCACTGATGACATCACTGATGACATCTCAAATGACATCACTGATGACATCACTGATGACATCTCATTTGACATCATTCTTGTGCTAATACGATAAACCTCTTCAGACTCTAATATAACCTTAGATACACTCAGTGTATACAGACACTCACACACTGCCACTCATCCATGGAGTTACTCACACACCCAGTCAGTCATGCAAAGAAACAATCTCACCTCCATTTCTTCAACTATACAGTTAAACACACCTTACTTATTGAAACATATACTAACACATATTTACTCTCTTATACAATCCCTGATACAAGTTCACAATGATCGATACAACTACTCAATCATTCAGTGGCTCTCATGCACAGTTATTTATATATGCCAACTCTCACATGTACTGTGTTTTACATATGTACTTACTATGACATGTAGCATTGAGATATCCATTCACTCATCAATACACTCATGCACACAGTCAACTGCCCATGTAGCTGTTTCCACATGCACTCTTGAACTCATACACCTAGTGAATAAATTGCTCACACATCTATGCATAGAGTCACACACCTTCCAGCCACCCCTACACAAACTCAATCTCCCATAGAAATACTTGGGCAACCAATTAATAACACATATAGTCTCTCGTATAGCTAATGATCAACACATGCAGCAGTTTACAGAACAACAGACATAATGATGCACAAATTAAGACAGTTTAGTCACTAACCCATGCATTCAGTGAGACACATTTAATCACTCACTCATACAGTCAGTCACGCACCTACTAAATCCTTCATCCAGACACTTATACATCCACTCATTCTTCAATATGTAAAACATATTTAAACTTTACAAAAACACACAGACACTAGATGATGTCATCAGTGATGTCATTTGAGATGTCATCAGTGATGTCATTTGAGATGTCATCAGTGATGTCATCAGTGATGTCACTGACCATGTCATGAATGATGTAATATGTGACATGATCAGCAGTGGATTGCGGGTGCGCGATATATAGTTAGTGCAACTAACTATATATGGAATTTCAATGGTTTTGTGTGAGTAAAATAAGGTTTTTTAAATGCTAATTCCTAACTATATATGGTCTATAACCTATGGTTTTTTCAGTGAATATATATATATATATATATATATATATATATATATATATGTATATATATATATACATATATAATTTGTATATAGAGTAAACAATGTAGTTATTTCTCCCTGTCCAACATTCTAGTTCACATTTACAATTCCCGGACGGGATGTGTGAAACATTAGATATATGTTTTATAATTCAGCACTTGCACTTTATTCACTTTGTGGTTGTCTACCTAAGATAGGGCAATGTATACATGGTGTTTATTTTAAAGAGAAATTTATGGCCAAACCACACGTGATTGTTATTTAATATGCAGTGGAAAGAATTAGGTCAAGGGCTGGCTTTTTTATAGTTCTGGTGAGTACTCATCAATAACCTACTGTACAATTTAATTTCCAATATTTATATTTGTGAAAATGTATACATCATTAGGTTACTGTGAATGTATTTGTACAGATATGAAATGTTTCGAACTTCCAACTCTTTAGCCTGTTAAAACCTTGTAATGCAGTAGAGATATACAGTGCCAGTGTACAGTGATTAACTAGTTGGACTTTCAAGTCTGTCTACTATGTTCATCGCAAGTCAAGTGACAGCCCAACACATGACGTTTTGGGTGTTTAAATTTCTGTTGGGTTCAAGGCACTGGCGTTTTAGTGACCAAGCCGACCGGGATCGCTAAAACGCGTCTTTTCTTCATTGCACATGCAATTCACTTGAGAAAATCAAATAAATTAATACCTGCAATTTCAGCTCATCGAAGTGTCCGTTTCTCCTTTTACACCTGGAAAGCTGTTTGGAGTCTAACGCTATATATATATATATATATAGCGATAGATAGATAGATAGATAGATAGATAGATAGATAGATAGATAGATAGATAGATAGATAGATAGATAGATAGATAGATAGATAGATAGATAGATAGATAGATAGATAGATAGATAGATAGATAGATAGATAGATAGATAGATAGATAGATAGATAGATAGATAGATAGATACCCGGTAGAAGGCAATTTGCCGTAAAGTGTCGGTCTGAGATTGTGGAGATACGGACTGTGAATTTTTTCCATGTGAAAGCCAAGTAAATATGACATTTTAAAAAAACGTACCTTGCAATAGTGGAGTTGCAGTTTGTTGGCCGGATGCTGACGGATTGGGTCTTCGGGAGGAAGAACGCCAAAGGGAGACATATATATATATATATAAATATTCACTGAAAAAACATAGGTTTCACACATGTTATAGTTAGCTGGACATTTCACTCATACAAAACCATTGAAATTCCCCCGTTATAGTTAGTTCATCTAACTATAACTCGCGCGCCCGCAATGCACTGCTGATGACGTCACATATTACATCACTCATGAAATGGTCAGTGACACAACTGATGACATCACTGATGACATCTCAAATGACATCACTGATGACATCACTGATGACATCATCCAGTGAATGTGTGTCTTTCTGAAAAATAAATATTTTTTATATATGTATATCTAAAGGTCGATGGAAGGATATATGGGTAAATAAGTGTCTACATGGATTTTTTTTTTAATTGATTGTATAACTGACTTATTAGGTGTATCTTAGTGAATCCATGTATTAGCGAGTAATGTTAAATATGTAAATATCTGTATCAGTGTCTCACTTTGTATATAAGTGGCTGCATGGGTTGGTGAGTAGCTACATGTGTGTCTGTGTGGGTTATTAGTTGGTTTTTTGAGTATCAGTATGAGTGTCTGTATGGTTTGGTGGGGGTATTACTTAGCGCACAGATGCATGAATGTCTGACTCACTGTTTGTATGTGTTTTGAAGACAGGATGTGTGCAGGACTGTATGGGTGGATGAGTGTGTGTATGGTTGTGTTATTGAGTGAATGATTGTCTCAATAGTATCTTTATGAGTAACTACATATGTTTCAAACTAGTATATGTGAGTGTTGATGTTTATAAGTGAGTATATGTGAGAGTGAGAGATTGAAAGAGTTCCTGTATAAATAAGTATGTGTTTCTATAAGTGATTGTTTAAGAGAGTAAGTATGTGAACGTTTCTGTAGAAGTAAGTGTAGTGGTGTGTGTATAGCTGTATATACAAGTAAATGGATGTTTGATACTTTATTTGCATGTGTGAGTATGTGTGTGAGTAACTTCATGGATGAGTATTGGTGTGTAACAGGATGTATAGGTGTATGAGTACATATGATGAGTGAGTACATGTATGAGTGACTATATAGAACTGTTGGTGAATGAGTGGATGTGTATGTAGAGGTTGGAATTACTGAATAGGTTGTTGTGACTGGTATTGGTATCTCAATTTTTTTTATAAATTGAAGTTTCTATTTTTGAATGTGTGTATCAAATGTTATATTACGGTGAGAGGAGGTCTTCCACTCTTTCACAAGGATGATGTCATCAGTGATGTCATTTGAGATGTCATGAGTGATGTCACTTACCATGTCATGAGTGATGTAATAGGTGACGTCATCAGCAGTGCATTACGGGCGCGCAAATTATAGTTAGCTGAACTAACTATAAAGGGGGAATTTCAATGGTTTTGTATGAGTGAAATGTCCAGCTAACTATAACATGTGTGAAACCTATGTTTTTTTTCAGTGAATTTCTAAGGTTTTGTAAATGCTAATTCCTAAATATAGCATGGGTGTAATCTATGGTTTTTTTCAGTGAATTTCTAAGGTTTTTTAAATGCTAATTCCTAACTATAACGTGGCTGAAACTATGGTTTTTTCAGTGAATTTCAAAGGTTTTGTAAATGATATTTTTTAAATGTATTAATTGTTATATATTTTTTTATACTGATTTACTACATTGTTTTAGAGTATTTATTTTTAGATATTTTATTTTTTAAATTACATTACATATTTTTAGTATAAATTGAAAAAAAGTTTTTAAAAATATTGAAATTGTAATATTTGTTTTTTTATTTTATATTTTTTAAAATGTATATATATTTTATATTGCAGGCAATGATATCCTATGGAAGGAAATTCAAGTTACTTGTAAGTAAGGTTAAAATTACTTCAGGATCAGTACTGGGCTGAAAGATGGCTGATTTTAGAGGAATTTTTTAAAGCTCCAAAACTCAACACTTAGAAGAATTTCCAAGTGAAACCAGTCAATGTTAGCCTATGGAAGGAAATTCAAGTTACTGTAAGTACGGTTACAATTACTTTTCGGGATCAGTAGTGGGCTGAAAGATGCAGCACTGAGGTCTGTCCTGATAACAGGTGAGTAAATCGGAATTCGTAGTTCGGCTGATTTTGGAGGAATATTTGTACGTTTCAAAAATAGACAGAAACTTTTCTGGTGAAAACCAACAATAGATTCCTATGGAAGAAAATACAAGTTACTGATAAGTACGCTTAGATTTACTTTTCAGGGTCCGTACTGGGCTCAAAGATGCAGCACTGACGTCTCTCATGATAACAGGTGAGTAAATTGGAATTTCATAGTTCGGCTGATTTTAGAGGAATATTTTGCTCAATATTGAAGGAAGGGGCGAGGCCTGAGGTGACATGTGTGCAAACACGCCCTGTGGATCGTTTTAAGGTGGGGAATTAATTCCTCTTCAATCCTGAGGTCCCCTGTTGGCTAACTAGCCCACCAGGTACCTCCAGTATGCGCCAGGGAGCTGCGTTGCAGAGAGGTGTTCAGAGGCCACGTCCCCTTTTTAACAACACTCTGCAATGCAGCTCCGTAGCGCTTACTGGAGGTACCTGTTGGGCTAGTTGGCCCCTAGGGGACATCTGGATTGAAGAGGAATTAATTCCCCAACTTGAAACGTGCCACAGGGCATGTTTACACACATATCACATCAAGGCCTGCCCCCTACCTTCACCACTGTGCAAACGCGCCCCGTAGCTCGTTCAAAGTTGGGGGCTTAAGTCCCCTTGCATACTGGGGGTCCTTGGGGGCCAACTAGTCCACCAGGAACCTCCAGTGTGAGCCAGGGGGCTGTGTTGCAGAGAGGTGTAAAAAGGGGTGTGGCCTCTTTACACCTCTCTGCAACGCAGTCCCCTGGCGCGTTGCCAGAGTGGGAACTAAATCCTCTTGAATACTGGGGGTCCCTGGGGGCCAACTAGCCCACCAGGAACCTCAAGTATGCGCCGGGGGGCTTTGTTACAGAGAGTTGTAAAAAGGGGCGTGGCCTCATTACACCTCTCTGCAACGCAGCCCACTGGCGCATTTCCAGAGGGGGAACTAAATCCCCTTGAATACTTGGGGCCCTGGGAGCCAACTAGCCAACCAGGAACCGCCAGTATGCGCCAGAGGGCTGCTTTGTAGAGATGTGTAAAAAGGGCCGTGGCCTCATTACACCTCTCTGAAACGCAGCCCCCGGGTGCGTTTCCAGAGGGGGAACTAAATCCCCTTGAATACTGGGGTTCCCTGAGGGCCAATTAGCCCACCTGGAACCTCCAGTATACGCCAGGGGGCTGCGTTGCAGAGAGGTGTTAAAAGGGGCATGGCCTCATTACACCTCTCTGCAACGCAGCCCCTTGGTGCATTTCCAGAGGGGGAACTAAATCCCCTTGAATACTGGGGGTCTTTGGGCGCCAACTAGCCCACCAGGAACCTCCAGTATGCGCCAGAGGGCTGCTTTGCAGAGACGTGTAAAAAGGGCCGTGGCCTCATTACATCTCTCTGCAACGCAGCCCCCTGGTGCGTTTCCAGAGGGGGAACTAAATCCCCTTGAATACTGGGGGTCCCTTGGGGCCAACTAGCCCACCAGGATCCTCCAGTAGGCGCCAGGGGGTTGCGTTGCAGAGAGGTGTAAAAAGGGGCGGGCCTCATTACACCTCCCTGCAAGGCAGCCCCCTGGCACATACTGGAAGTTCCTGGTGGGCTACTTGGCCCCCAGGGACCCCCCAGTATTCAAGGGAATTTAGTGCAAGAATGGGGGGAGTATGTCCTCAATTCCTCATTGGGGCTCATAAATATTTTGGTCAAACACATAGAAATATCATTATCAAAGATTAAAAATGAACTACAGGAATTGGAAAAAGAGTTTACAAAGATTGAGATGAACACAGAAATGACGAAATTAAAAGAGGATTTGGAAAAATATGTGGATAAACACGAAGAAGTTGTAAAAACAAGGAAACAGTCTAAATGTCAAAGGGACAAGGAGGATTATGTGCAAGGGCGCATATTCACGTATGCAAAAAAATGCGATATTTTCAAACATCAAGGTGAGATGGCCCATATGATCCCAAGTTCAAGCAGTGTTACATCACTTACATCGACAGAAGCCAGTGAAAATGGTGCTGAATCAAGTGGAGAACAATCTAGACGGAATTTTTTAGGGGACATGAGGTTAGTCCTTCAACAGAGACATTGGGAACAAAATCAAGGCCAATATCAAGCCCCAAGAGGCAAGGGAAGAGGACGCAAATGGGTCCCCGGAGGACCGGGTCAAACAACAAGAAAGCAACAAGGAGAGGAAAAAGGAGAAAGTGGCTCCCAGGAAATTGGCACAAAAACCAGGAGCATGCGTCAGAAGACTGCAAAATAAATCTAATGCCCGTCTCACAGCACAATGAAGAGTTGGTTGTAATGAATTTATCAGCTCGGAACATCGCAGAGAATGAGATCTCACTCTTAAAACATGGAATTAATTTCTGTCCTACATAAGCTATGGATATGGCTCAAACCCGAATAGACATTTACAAATATGTGAGAAAGATAAAGCTGGCAAAATGTTTCCAAAATAATTAAGAGATGGCTAATTTCTCAAAGAGAAAAAAGAAAAAAGTGAGATCAAAGAAGGAGAACCATCACTCATAACTAAGGATATGACAGCTTTATTGACCCTAGTCAATTTGGATGTAGTGGACGACCAGGATATCATCACTCAAACCACAGCATGCCCACAGACAGAAGCAGACCTGAGTGGGAAAAAACCTTCTTCGCGTTTTTATCCTCAATTACCTCATGGTAACAAGATCGACCTCTTTCAAGAGGCTGTAGTTCAAGATATTTATAAAATCAAAGGAACCAAATATAAAGATAATCTCAAGAAGGAAGAGAGAATGGCCTTGAAAAACTTAATGGAGGACAAATTGATAACAATTAAAATGGCAGACAAAGGTGGCAACATCGTCATTCAAAACATGATAGATTATGAACTGGAAGCCCACCAACAACTAAAAAATGAAGAATACTACAGAAAATTGGATAGAAATCCAACACATATATACAAAGAAAAGTTGGATGAAAAAATCATGAATTGGTCATCTCATAATCTTATTGATGGTGACGAAAGAAAATTTCTAACTACGGACCACCCAATAACAGCAACAGTTTATTTTCTGCCAAAAGTTCATAAAAAATCCATGCAAACCACCGGACGACCAATAGTCTCCGCAAAGGGATCTTTGCTGGAGCCAATAGCTAATTACATTGATTTTTTCCTAATGCTTTTTGTATTTAACTTAAGTTCATATTTGAGAGATACTACTGACCTTCTAAGACATCTCAAAGACCTTCCTTGGCAAGCTTCCTACAAACTCATAACGATGGATGTAATATCTCTCTATACAAACATTGAAAATAACATTGGTTTACTGGCATGTGGTTTCTTTCTTAAAGAACGAGGCACACAATTTAAACATCACAACCAAACGTTGATGGACATGATAGAAATGTGCCTTACATAGAATGTGTTCTATTTTGGAGAAGAAATTTACCAACAAACCAAAGGATGTGCTATGGGGTTTTCTTTCAGCCCAGGATATGCGTGTCTTACCATGGGGTGGTGGGAATAACAAGTCGCATGGCACCCCGAAAATAACAGATATTTAAATAAAATCACGAAATGGCTAAGGTACATTGATGACCTCTTGATTGTCTGGGACAGTACAGAAGAGGAATTTGAGGAATATTTCAAGATCTTAAACTCAACTGAGGCTAATTTAAATTCACATATTCCATCAGCAGTGATAAAGCGATATTTTTGGGCACTGAAATCTATATCGCCAACAACAAAATAGAAACCACACTACACAGAAAAGAGACATCAACAAATGTCACTCTACACGCGAAAAGTTTTCACAAAACATCGGTGATTGAGAACATCCCATACGGGGAATTTTTAAGACACCATCGCATCTGTTCAGAAGAAAAAGAATGGGATGTACACAGCCAAAGAACAGTTGGAAGATTCAAACAACGTGGATACAAGGATGGTGTGATCAAACGAGGATGGCAACAAGCAAATGATAAAAAACAAGAGGAAATCTTGAAAGCGAAAAGCCAGACATCGGATGAGGAACATAAAACTGGGGATCCAGTGAGACTTATCCTGGATTACACCAGAGAATCCAAACAAATTGTAAAAATCTTGAGAAAAAATTGGAAGTTGTTACAACTTGACCCCACGGTGGGGCAAATAATGGGCAAACATTCCAATGTGACCTTCCGCCGTGCACAAAACCTAAGAGGCAAATTGGTACATAGCCATCCTCACGGTTTAGGAAGGAAAAAAGGATCCCAATGGCTAAAAACAAAAGGCTTTATTAAATGCCAGACATGCAAGGTTTGTCAAATTGCCAAGAATACAACAACAGTGGCTCCGCCAAATAACAAAATGCGTCAGATCAAGGGGTTAATTACATGTAATAACCAGTTTTGGCGTTTATGTAATTGAGTGCCCATGTGCATTGAAATACATCGGGAGCACGAAGTGTGAATTAAAAAAAGAATACTTGAACATGTACAGGTTTGCCTTTGATCCCGCAATTCTTTCCCTTTGGCGGGCGATGCGTGTGAAGTCCGTGTTTGTTAATGCGTTCACCTAATCCCCATGCATACTAGCTTGAAGTCGCTGGGGGCCAAATCCAAGGTCCAGTCCCCGGAGGCTGTCACTGCCCTTGTTGCTTTATATATATATATATATATATATATATATATATATATATATATATATATATATATATATATATATATATATATATATATATATATATATATATAGATAGATAGATAGATAGATAGATAGATAGATAGATAGATAGATAGATAGATAGATAGATAGATAGATAGATAGATAGATAGATAGATAGATACTTGCGGTTGTCAGTAGGTAGTTATAGTTAGGACCATGTTTCCATGGGGGAAGCGTTTTTTGACTTGCCTATATCTTTGGTGCCGTTTGAAGAATCTTCATTAAATTTCCCAAAAGAAGTGCCACAGTGATTCTAGTTGTGCATGGAAAGTTTTGAGGCGATTCATCAAGCATGGACCAGAAAAATGGGGAGGGGGACAAAAAAAAGTGCATTTCCCTTGTTAATTCCTATAGATTCTTTGGACACGCCTGAAGCCTGAACGCTGGATGGAATTACACCAAATGTTGCAAAAGGCTTGCTTTTGGTCCAAAGACCGAGCTTTTTGCTATGTGGTGTATATCTGTTCAGTATTTTGCAAGATATTTACGGAAATCTAAATTTGTACATCTGTGGTTGCAAAGACTTTGCAAATAATGACGCGCTTATGCAAAGTTCTGCAGAGCTCTGATTGGCTGCCAACACTTCAACCAGGAAATGTTGGCAGCCATCTCACTCGAGTCCCCAAAAAAAGACACAAAAGAAGAAAAGGGGGCAGAGTATGAATACCATTAGCATTTTTAAAATATAGTTTTGCTACAAAATCATGAAAACTCACGAATTCAAGCGTGAGTTTTCAAAGAAACCTCCCGGGTGGGCAATGTCCCGGGGGCATAGAAAGCTGAATGGAAAAATGGAGGTAAGCCCACAGGGCCTACCTCCAAGGGCTTATTTATGCCCTGGGAAACACCATCTCCCCGTGCTCTTGATAATCATAATCGGGGGTATTGTGGTCCCCCTCACCCCGGGGACCACCACCTCCCAGGGCTACAATTCTAAAAATACGTAATAGGAGCCACATGGATCTCCCCCCCCCCAGTCCCCAGACACCACCACCTCCCAAGGGCTGCGATTGGAAAAAAACATAGGCCGATCATGTGGACCCTTGGGCCCCGGGGACCACCATTTTCCCAAGGCCAACTATGCATTTTTTTTAAAAGGGAGCGGGGTCACTCGGTCCCCCTTTTGGGCCATATATGGCCCCAGGGGCCACCACCTCCCTGTGGCCAGAAGTCCAGATCAAAGGAGGGGGCTGTGGAGACATATATGACCATTAGGTTCACCACCCCCATTGTTGGCTCCTGCTATGTTCAAGAGTGCCCACACCCGGGACATAGCAGTTGTTTTTGCTTGGCGGGAGCTGACAGATCGCGCCAAGCAAAAGCAAACCCCCACTTCCAGTATGCAGGAGCTCTGAAACCGTTCCCGCTTACTCGAAAGGGAGTTTTCCTTGCCCGCAGATATGTGGGCAGCGAAAGAGATACAACTTTGCTCTCACACGCCGGGAGCTGCATTTCTAGAAGCTCCCTGTGTGCAAGAGCAATGGCAGCTACCTTGGGATGTGGGGAGCCGGCTGGTTCCACAGGGCGTTGAGGCTGCCCCCGCAGTATATGTGTGTACCAGGGCATCAGGGCACCCACAGAAACATGGCTGGGCCCCCGGGGATAAGCAGTGCATTGCTAGGGGACATGTTAGAGATAGCACAGCTAACTATAACTGCTGAATTTCACTGGGTTTGTATGACCTAACGTCCCTGTAAACTTCTGTTTTTTCAGTAAGGGCCTGGCACTACACCAACTATAAAATATTACCAAAGCCATGACAAAACAAGGCAAGCTTTGAGAAAGTCAAACATCTGGTAGCCAATACCAACCTTAATTGCTTTGCTAATGCTTATTCTTCATTAAACGACATAGGGTTGTTAAAACAGTTGCCAAGATGACCAGTGCACATATGTCCTCACAGGAGGGGCTATTAGTCCTAATTTTTCAAAATCCCATCAGTTGTAAAGATACACATAACCCTGTAATATGATACAACCACAAACTACTGGAAACCTGTTGTAAGAATAGAAAGCTATGAATATGTAATGAAACAATAAATGCATTATATGACAATACGGAATTAGGGGTACTTTCCAAGCAGGACACCCTGGTGTACTTTGCTAAACTATGCCATATTTCTCTACATCAGCACCTGATTCGCTTAATGACTTTTGATACGATTGACTATTCATTACTGCTTTAAATTCTGTGTGTTTAAATAGGCATGGAGCTCTGTGTTCCAGGTTCCTTCACTAACACTCACTCTTGATTATTTCTAGTGGGTGGGTCTGAGTGCGAGCATGTCCTCAGGATTGTTAGGGTACTCAAAGAATGTCTCTTTAGCTCCTTTAGTTTCAACCTGAATATGGAAAGCTAAGGAAAACAAGTGGTCAATATATCTTCCTGAAATCAAGGGATTGGATTTCGAAATTCAAGACTACATTTCTTATTCTTTCCACCTCCCATTACAAGTTTCCTTTGATCTTTGGTTACATGAATTTTCTACATGCATGTATCTCACTTGAATTGCACACTCAAGTTCCAAATTAGACATGTCTGCAAATTTTCATTTTTAATTTATCCATTCTTTGAGATAGTAGTCCTCCCTTTTAAATCTGTTCTATAGCTTGAGGTCAAGCAGCTGTTGCCTGACAATTATGTAAGAAACACTTGTTGAGGGGCTTTGGCTTCATCCCCAATGCTTTTAAAGTGTCTTAGATAACTAGATAATGTATGGTGTTTGGCTTTCTCTGGCAGTAGCACAGATGAGAGGAGGGAAGTCATAAAACGACACAGATTTTTAGGTCTGGCTTGACAGTTCAAATGTCACCTGACCTTTTAACATACACCAATATTATCCTACAGTTCCTTGCTTCCACGAAAATACCAATGCTATTTTCTTGCAATGCTTCACATTACCACACAACATTGCTTTAAAGCCAGACATATTGGCATTGCCAATGCTTGTTCAGATTAATTTTGGAAAATTCACTCATGCTGGCGCCACTCAAATCCATTCTTTCGCCCCAGGGGATTGAGCTACTAGAATGGCTACTGTTTTAACTCACTCACCCGCATTGCCTTGGTTTGAAAGAACCGCACTGCACTGGCCGCCAAGGTTCCTTCAAACTGCATGCAATTCTCTTTCCTATTCTGAGGAAAGTAGTTTGGTTTTACACTTTAAGAAAATCCTAAAAAACTTGGCCTTAGAAAACACACCTTGGATTTGGCTTTGTTTTGTTGCAATCCTGTATTTTCCACATTATTTTCATTTCCACGTGTTGTTTTGTAACCTGTTTATCTGCATATCAATGTGTTTTCGATGCTTTGGTTTCATTTTCAATGTATGTCTCCTTGCAAAAGTGCTGTGATGCATTTTTCATAATTGTTTCAACAATATAATAATGCAAATAAGCACATCAAATATCGATTATCCCATATTAAACATTACACTTTATGCACTGAGATCTGTATCACTGCTAAACACTTTCTCAAATGTTTTTAGACATGGGTCTCCAGTAAACTTAGGGACATGTTGTTAATATGGAAAATGTAAAGTCAGACTAACCTATGACGCTCACAGTCCTGTTTTGAACAGTACAGCATGTTCCTTGCTCAGGAAGAGTTTGTTATTTTCATCTGGTGTACAGAGGAACATACCATGATTAGTGTCCAGGTCTGCATTTATAAGGTAAACCCACTGAAAGCCAGAACCCAGCCCTGGATTATACTGTTTCTGCCAACAGCGGTGTGGTGTTTTTCAAAACCTTCAATTAAATTGTTCTACATGAACTGTAGCACCTTGTGTGTTCAGGGTGATTTAATGATTTAAGGTAAAATATATATGTTCCCATCAGGTGTTGCTCCTGAATATCAAGTCCAGGAAATTGTGGGATACAAATATCGTGTACAAAATATCAAGGGATAAACTATCAAAAGATAAGATTTATTACAGGTTACTGCGTCAGAATTCAGGATATATCCACAAACGGGCACGGACCCAGGTTCAGTGCAAGTTTTTATTGTTCCTTTTCGTCGCCATTGTATTTATATATATATATATATATATATATATATATATATATATATATATATATATATATATATATATATGTACTACAAGTGTAAGTCAATGTACAATCTTGAGAATCTGGCCCTCTGAGGCATTAGCCATGCACAGCAGTTTACTTGTATATGTGAAAAGGAAGTAATAGGTAGCATCAAACTTAACTCTGTGATATCTGGTGAAATTATTGCACTCTTGCATATTGATTGCGAGAATATCATGGAACACTAATATTGTGGACAAAATATGTAGAGATAGGTGCACAAAGGAAAATATAGGTGTACTATTCTTAACTCCTCATCTTCAACAAATGTGGGCAAAAAGATGGAATACTAAAATCGGTAAGGGCCCAAGGGAGGTGTTAGCAGTGTCTGACTGGCCTATGGGGCAATCAGGTAGTGGCCGAAGGGCTGGACTGAATGGTTAGTGTGTGAGGCAGTTTTTGGGTCTCGCTGGCAATGCATCCGCAAGCGGATGCATGTGTCCAGCTGGAGACGTATAGCGATCAGTCTGGGGGGAAGGAGGACAAGAGGTTGTACGAGTTTTCTTTGCTGGATTCGTGTGCGCAAACGCGCACGTCGCGTCCCGCGCCGTACACATGCGCGCACAGACAGAAACTCGCTCACACACACACCCCCTCCCCCACAGTCACGCACACGCACACGAAGACACATACACACACACACGCACGCACACACACACACATACACAGCCCGCCCCCCGCACGCCCGCGCGCGCGCACACACATGCTCCCCCCCCAGCAACCCACTCACCGGCTTCCTTCGTGCGGCGGCTCTCCTCAGCTGCAGGGCCCGGCAGCAGGACTCTTCTTCCCTCCTTCGGCACCGGGGCGCAGGGTAGGCTCCTGCCTGCTCCGGTGCTCCAAAAACAATTGCGGCTCTTCCGTGGGAGGCGGGGTAGGCTCCCGCCCTCCTACTTCCTGTTTCGGGTTGTCGCGCCGGCCTGCCTGACTTCCTGGTCGCAGGCCGGCAGAGTGACGAGGATGTTTGATTTGCGGTATTTATTTATTTATTTATTTATGCATTTTTATATAGCGCGGACTTTACCCGAAGGCGGAATTTATTTATTTATGCATTTTTATATAGCGCGGACTTTACCCGAAGGCGGTATTTATTTATTTATGTACTTATGCATTTTTATATAGCGCGGACTTTACCCGAAGGCGTCAGAGCGCTTCACATTAGGAACAGAAATGAAACATAATGAGAACATTACAAAAAAACAGGTTGCAAAAACATACGTTACTTACATAAGGTAATAGTGACAATTGTGAGCAAACAAAATACATGAGGTAGTAAAAACTATGAGCAACCAAAAATACATGAGGTAGTAAAGGTAATAGTGACAATCGTGAGCAAACAAAATACTTGAGTAAAAATTGTGAGCAACCAGAATACATGGGTAGTAAAGGTAATAGTGACCAAACAAAATACTTGAGTAAAAATTGTGAGCAACCAAAATACATGAGGTAGTCAAAAGTGCACAAGAGGAAATGAAAGTGACAAGTGTGCAGTTATAAGAGAAAACAGAGTATAATTAGAGGTATAGTCCTGCAATAAGTGCTAGACACTCAGGCTCAGGAACAAGCGTTACATGGGCAAGGTGGCACTTGTGCAAGTATCAAAGGCAAAGACATGTGAGAGGTAGCAGCCGTGTGTTGCAAGGGCAGAGTGGTGTGTGCATGTTACAAAAGGGCACCGAACACCAGTACATGGAAAATACTGCAAAAAGGCAGACCCTCCAATCACAGGCATACACTGGGAAGGCACTTCCATGGTCATGGAAAGTAGAAATTCTCAGTAGTGGGAAGTCTTCCTCACAAATAGCAAGAGGACGTGAATTACTTTTGGAGGTGTCTCTGGAGGAGGAGAACTTTGAGGTCCCTTTTGAAGGCCTGGGAGGAGGCGGTGGTCCGGAGCTTTTTTTTGTCCTCTCGCGGTTTGTAAATACAAAACATATTGCATTACAAATGCTATAGGTATCACATTTGCGAAAGTTATAACTATTGGCATTGTAAATGACGAAGCTATTAATTTAGCTATTTAAAAAAAAAACATAAATAAAAACTTTGCCATTTACAATACCAATAGCTCAAACTTTCCTAATGCGAGACCTATTGCATTGCAAATGCTTGTTAGACTGGGGGTCTGTTTTATGGTCAGCCTGCCGTTTTTTTCTGTTGATTTCTCAGATATTAAAACAAACATTGCCTGCAGCCAGCTCACACCTCCGAGATATTCCTGACCTTGCAAAACTCTTATACATCATGCCTTCAAAAATTCAAAACTGCCCCAATTTTCAGATTTAGGACATTTTTTTTAGCTATCTGATTCGTTTCTGGGGCCTGATTTATTTTCGTGCACAGGCCTATTTTCTTTCCCAGTCCGACCCTGGGTGTTAGGAGACGCCCAAGAGTATACATGTCGACTAGACTTGTCAACAATTTTGTAGACAAAGCAAAATCCTTTGATTGATAGTATAGCTGGGGAAAACTGATCTATTGAAACGTGCATAATAATTCTTCTGCTTTCTGGGCTGTTACTAGCTTGCAAGAAATGTGCTGACATGAGTTATGGCCATTAAATATGGCCCTTAGAACCTTGCAATAGAGGTTTTCGGCAAAACCTTGATCGATTTAACGAAACACCATGTGGTGTATTGTGTGGGTTTCCTTCTGAGCTCAGAATCTATTGTGCTATTAGACAATGCGAGTTTCGTTCACATGGCTATCAAGTGAACACTGCTCGGAAGACAGTCTGCCTGTTCTTGCCTGAGCCACCTTCATAATTCTCAGCAACTGATATAGAAAATGCTAGAATCTGTTTACAGGCTAGGGGATGACGTACTGTGTTGAGAATTTCTAACATACTGACTGTTTTTGTGACCTAACCATCGTTTTGCACTGTTACTGGTACTAATCAGTCACATCACAAAAATACCCATAGGCAAGAAGTAAAAAAAAAAAACCTTACTCATTAATATGCTTCATGCAGGAGTCTTTTTCCAACTCATTGCAAATGGCTCCTAATTCAGGGATGCTGATGGTTTGTGCGAGACAGCAGACTCCAATCACTCATCTCCAATTCACGGCATGAGGACTTTTATTGTAAAGCAAGCCATACCCCTTAAAGTAGCTGAGGCACATTTACAGACAATCTGCTGTTCAGTGAATGGTATTAGAGGAACCATACAGCGGTCCTTGGAACCATTGCCGACTCACCCCCAATGTCAGCCACAATCAACAAGGTGAAATCAGCAAATGTATCCGTAACAAAAGAACGATTGGCAACAGCATATGTGGCCTCAAATCACTGATACTTTGCATACTGACTATCAGGACCGAACTGGCCGTTGTGGGCACTGGGGGGCATATGTATGAAAATCCCTGTTTGCGATTCTTAAATAGCGATTTTTTGAGAATCGCTATTTGAGAATTGCAAAAAGTATTCCTTAATTGCGATTAGCAAATTGCAAAATCGCAATTAAGGAATACTTTCCCATTCATTTCTATGGGCCAGGAGGCCCATAGGAATGAATGGGAAGTCATTCTCAATTTGCGATTCGCAGTTTGAGAATCGCAAATTGAGAATAATTTAAAGGGTGGAAGGGTGTCATGAGGACACCCTGATTCACCCCTGAAATGAACATGTGTGTGCATATGGCACACATACGTGCCCTAAGGGCATGTATGTGCGCCACATGGCACCTTCACAAATGCCAAAAAGTTCATTTGTGAAAGAAATTGCAAATTACCACCAACTTGAAGTTGGTAGTAATTTGCGATTTCTTACGGAGAAATTGCAAAACTTGAGTGCTTGCCGCACGATTCCTTAAATTCTTACGCAAAATTAAACAATCGCAAATTTTGCGATTCCTTAATTTTGCAATGCGATTTTCCTAATACATCCCGTTTTGCAAATTTTTAGTCGCAAATGCTGCTTGTTTGCGATTCGCAGTGTGTGCGACTAAAAATTCTGTTCAAACATATGCCCCCGGGTGTTTTCTCGGTGGGCCGAAAGGGTAGGGGCTGGTTTTGGGACAAGGGGCTGTTTTTGCAATTTCGGGCCCCTGTACCAAAAGCAGCAGCAGTGTTTCCCAACAGCATTCCCCCATCCCCCCCCCCCGCTCTCTCCATGGCCGGTCAGACTTAATTGCCAGGGCTGGTTTGCATTCCCAGTCTGGCCATGCTGACTATCAGAGGATAGGGAAAGGATCACTACATGAACCCTGTACCTTGCACTTTGGTATGGGCCGCAAAGTGTATTTCAAGTATTGGAGTCACATTTCCAATTTGTTAAGTACTTTGTGAAATACTGTTTTGTGATCACAAAGCTTGAGATCTTGTGACTCACAGTTGTGCCACCTCAAAATAATTGTAAATGTGGCCCTTAGATTCCTCGGTACAGTTGACAATCCATGCTCCAAATGCTTTCAAAACGGGAGTTAACTTTAATAAATTTATTCTGCGGCAAGGAACACAAAAATATCAATACCCTTTTCATTAAGGAGGGGCAGCGCCAAAAATAAGACCAGGGGAAAACCTGCTCTTAAACTGGTGCAAGGATGAGAAATTATTAATTTCTCCTAGTTTTTGCTGTTTCTATGTGTGCAGCAGCACACATAGAAAAAGCAAATCGTCATTAGTGATTGTTTGTGTGCAGGAAGGTGTCTCTTTCTGCATATAAACAATAAATAATGGCGAATTGCAACTTCTATGTGTGCTGCAGAATTCAACACACATAGAAGATACAAATCGCCATTAGTGATTTTTTACTTGCAGGAAGGGACACCTTTCTACACATGAACAATCATACCACAGAACACAGGCTCCCTTGCACTATGGTGCAAGAGTGCCTGCATTGATGCTAGGCAGCCTAATTTAACGCCAGCTCGAGGGGAAACGCAGGGTGTGCCGTATTATTGTAAATACCACACATATCTGCGTTTTCAGAATGTCTGAGCATGGTATTACCAGTTGTGGCGTAACACTGTGCTCTGCGATTCTGTTGTAAATATACCCCTGTATCTTTATCAGTAAGACTTCCCTGGTATGCAAGATAGTACTCAAGCTTGGCAAAATAGAATAGAATAGAATAGAAGCCATTTGTAAAGCGCCTGGTTACTCAGGAACAGAGTGTCCCCGCGCTGAAAACCGCAAAGAAGCTGAGAGGAGAGAACACAGGAAAAACGGACAAGGCAAGGGGAATGGGAAAATCAGATGCGGGGAAAGAGGAAGGTTTTTAATTTTCCTCGAAATCTCATTTCAGAGGGTTCCATCCGCATCTCAAGAGGGAGTTCATTCCAGCCCTTGGCAGCCAAGTATCTGAAAGAGGAGCCACCCATCTTCGCTCTAGTTATCTTAGGGATGTTGAACACCATCGTACCAGCAGATCTAAGGTTCCTGGTAGGGCGATGTATAGTGAGTAAACCTTGCAGATATCCTGGGCCGGTGCCGTGGGCTATGCGGTGGGCAAAGCATAGGGCCTTGAATTTAATTCGCTCCTTAATGGGGAGCCAATGGAGTCTGGACAAAGCCAGTCTCCCTGAGGCTCTTCGAGGAAGCTTAAGCACAAGGCGCGCTGCGGCATTTTGAGCGGACTGGAGTTGGTAAGTGCCCTTTTTGCTCAATCCCAGTAGCAAGGCGTTCCCATAGTCCAGATGAGGGGTGACTAGGGCATGGACTATGGTCTTTCTTGAGTCCAGGGGGAGAAGGTCTAGTACCTTTCGAAGGACTCTCAGTATGCTAAAGCATCTTCCTGCAACCTTGTTCACATGAGGATTATAGGACAAGTTAGAATCCAATGTTATGCCCAGGTTCCGCACCGATGCCGCAGGGCAGGGCAGGTTGCCCAGTTCCGCAGGCCACCACATGTGGGACCAAGCGGAAGAAGATTTGCCCACCACCAACAGCTCAGTTTTGTCGCCATTAAGGCGAAGACAGTTGTTATTCATCCAAGCTGCCACAGAAGAGAGGCAGTTGGAGAAGCTGGTGGCGTCTTCTCTGTGGTCAGGCGTAAGTTTGAACACCAATTGGGTGTCGTCAGCGTAGCTAACAATGCCCACTCCATAAGTCTCCACTATGCGAGCCAGGGGTTCCATATAGATATTAAATAAGGTGGGGCTCAGACTGAAGCCCTGAGGAACCCCGTGGCTTGCTTTTCTGGGAGAAGACTTAAAGGGGGGCAATGCAACTGAAAGTTTCTGTTGGCCAAGAAGGACTCCAGCCACGCGAGGGCCGACCCCTTAACTCCCATTCCAGATAGCCGAGACAGCAGCGTTGAGTGCAGCACGGTGTCAAAGGCTGCACTGAGATCTAATAGTACCAACGCTGCTGTCTCTCCTCCATCCACTATGCTCCTAAGACTCTCGGTGGAGAAAAGTAGGGCTGACTCAGTAGAGTATCCGGCTCTAAACCCAGATTGAGTGGGGTGTAGGAGCGAATGATCTTTTAGATGACTCATGAGCTGCTTATTCACTACTTTTTCCACAATCTTGGCACAAAAAGGGAGGAGGGATATGGGGCGAAGATTCTGGAATTGGGAGATGTGAATGTTAGCCTTTTTTTTAAGGGGGATTACTTGGGCTGTTTTCCAGACATCTAGAACCTTACATTCCTCGAAGGACAGTGATACAATTCGACTGATATAGTCAATAACTGTGGATTCCATGACTCCTCTGCAGCGAGTCGGTGGGCATACATCACTCGGAGAACCAGATTGTATGCTGTTCACAATACTGAGAAGCTCTTGTTTCTCAGGAGTGATGAAACACGTGAGATCAGGGGTCCCCGTGTTACTGTTATTGGCTTCAGCCGATTCACTAGAACTAGACTCATCTTTTGTGAAGGTGTCATGGATTTTGTCAATTTTATTAACAAAAAAGTCAGCAATGGAGTCACATAGTTCTTTCGAGTACGTGTCCTGGGCTTCTAATCTGGTAGGAATGGTGAGTTCCCTATAGATTGAAAACAGTTCTTTGGTAGGATTATCAGCTGAGTCAATTCTATTTTTAAGATGGCATCTTTTTTCCGATCTCACTAATTTGTGATATTTATGAAGTTCAGTCTTATATAACATTTTATCCTCGAGGTTGTAATGTTTTCTCCAGTTGCGCTCTAGAGTTTTACATCTGGCTTTGGCTAGTTTTAGTTTTTCAGAAAACCATGGAGCAGTTTTAGACTGCCTAGCGGGGGGCTTAGATGTCCATGGGGCTATCTCATCCAGGGCATTAGAGAGCCACTTTTCATAATTTTCGTAGGTTTCTTGAAGAGAGTTACAATGCTGCGGAGGGTTTTTTTGGAGAGCAAGTCTGAAAGCTACTTGGTCGAACTTCTTCCAATTTCTACGTTTATGGGATGAGGGCTTAAAAATTATGTTTTCTGTGAGTGTATTATCTGCCAGAAACGGAATGATAAAGTGGTCAGACCAGATTATTTTTACCGGAGGGAAGGTAGTAATACCTTCCCAGTTGGCAAAGATAGGGTCCAAGAGATGGCCATGTTGGTGTGAAGGGGCAGTAGATTGAAGATTCAGTCCCAGCGACGCCAGTGCCGTGGCTACCTCCTGTGCCTCTTTGCACTCACTATCCTCAAAATGGAGGTTTAAATCACCTAAAATTATAAACTTTTTATAACGGAGGGCTGGTTGCGTGATGTAATCAAGAAGATGACTTTCGAATTGTCCAGCCGATGTTCACTCATATTTGGACTGGGGACCGCCCCAGCTATTTTCAGTCGCATCACGCCCTCCTCATTGTCTTCTCCATCTCTCATCAGGAAGACTGCCTTCCCCATCACTTTCAATGTGATGATGAAAGGTAATTTTTGTGGGATTGTCCCATTACGGTCCATCCCCCCCAAAAAAGGTTATTTCAGTTCACCTTGCGATTGATGTGTTTACTTCAAGCCCAATACTCTAATGTGGAATACCATTAACTCATTAAGCAAATGCATTCCTGTATTACTCCTGCATTTGTATGCAATAAAATGTGGTAGAACTGGTCGACATAGTATATATGTATTACTTACCTAAGAGGTAATACATGTATTACTTACCTAAGAGGTAATCTCTTCTGACATTTGGGAAGAAACGTACTTTTTACTCTCATACATGATATTGCTAATTATAACAGTATCCACATGGCATATATGGTATATTCAGCTGTTTTTTTATTCAGGGGTTTTGAAATAAGTGTGTTTTAAGTGTGTTTTATCGCATGCTGAAATTCCACATGCAGTGTTTCTGTTTCTTTTAAAGTCCACGGGCATGACAGAACTCTGTATTAATTTTAAATAAGATGATCTTGGTTAACTAGATAGACCCTTTTCCATTTTATTTGTAAAAAATGCGAACTTCTTAAAGAGCCTAACTAACCTATTCTTCTACTCCTCCTTTCTTCTCTCCGTTCTTTTGTATCTCTCTTTGGTTAGAGTTGTACTGGTTTGAGCGGTTATGACGTCAACATCCAGAAAATCCGCCTTGGTAAATTCCTTTGTCAAATGAGAAAATTTCGATGCTCTGTTAGCACTACAAACGTGCCAGTTAATTATTAGTTGCTTTGTGACCTTTGACCTATTACTAAAAATCACATGTTTGAACACCTCCCTCAGTAGATTTACAGGTGTGTTAAATCATTTAAATTCATAGAAGATACATTAAAGCTGACATTTATTGAATCAATACAAATGTAATTTAACTTGCTTCAATGTAACATTGCCGGGGCAACTAGTATATTAGTATTTATGTAGCCCTTTCCCAACCTCACGCCAGACCTAAAGTGTTTCATTATGTTGGTGGTCATGCAGCAAATGACAGATTTACCTGCTGCTAGGGTATTTTACAATAACACACACCTCTAAGCCAGGCTCTTAAAGAAGGTGTTAGAAAGGGGGGTCTCGAGTTGGCAGAGGGAGGTACCTTTGTCCAAATAGGGGCCCTTGTTTCTAATCAGAGTAAGTGGGATACACTTCTAAAAATAACCCCTGCTCACCCCCTTGGTAGCTTGGCACAAGCAGACAGGCTTATCTCAGAGGCAGCGAGTGAAGCATTAGTGAACACATACAGAAATACAGTGAAAACACTACAAATGGACACCACACCAGTTTCGAAAAATAAATAATCTTTATCTAAACCAAAATAAGACCAAAAAAAATCCACAGTATAGGTATCAAGATATGATCAAAAATAGGTTATTCATAAAAATAAAGCTTGTAGCAACAAATAACTCCACTTGGAGTTATAGCGACGACGACCGGTGGAAATCCCAAAGTACGGCGCCAACCGCGAGGTGTGCGGCGTCGGGCCGGAGTCAAGCAGACCCACAAAGACCAGTACCTTGGAACCGATGCAGCAAAGACTCTTCACGGCGTCGGGGAGGTGCGGCTTCGTAGGTGCTGCAAAGCTCTGGTTCCTTACAACCCATGGGAAGGTGCAGCCTCTGTTCCTTACTGCAGCGCAGGGTAGGTGAGACGACGGTTACTTACTGTGTCGGGGAGATGATGTCACGATGGCGCAGAAACCACTGTTGCTTATGAGGGCACAATGTCGATGGATTCAGGGATCACCCACGTCGAGGATCCGCTCTGCGATGATGAAGTTAGCTTCCGAGTCGATGCGGCACAGCAGTAGGTGTCGGGCCTATGTCGCAAGTCGGAGCAACGCTCACGGCTTTGGTACAGGTTGCGGCATCGCTCGCTGGTGTCAGTGTTTCAATTTCCTTCTGAAGCCGCTGAAATAGCAGTTCCAGATGCAGGGAGACAGAAGGGGTGAAGTCTTTGTGTTCCCGAAACTTCCGAACAGGAGAAAAGCTCAGTTTCAAGGCCTTGGATATCTTTTTTTCAAGCAGGTGACAAAGCAAACAGCAAAGTCCTTTTTCCGCTTTCCTTGGCAGCAAGCAGCCACTGCAGGCCAACCCCGGAGAGCAAACAGCACAGGGGCAGTATTCCTCCTCAGCTTCTCCAGCTGTTCTCCTTGGCAAAGGTTTCCTCTTAATTTCCTAGAAGTGATCTAAAAGTCGCCCCACTTTTTATACACACAAATCCTTTGTTCTCTGAAAGCCAAACCCAGTTCTGTCATCAATGGTGCAGCTTCCTGGCAGGAGATGGAGACAGCATTGTTGAAGGCAGACCAGGCCCAGGCAGGAGAAAGGAAATCTCCTCCCCCTTCTCTAAATGTAACCCAGGCCCATTCAGCCCAGCCCTGACTCATCAGACTTCTGGAGTCACAGTCCTTCTCCAGTCCCTGTCATCCAAAAGCCAGAAATGCAATACACAAACCTAGCAGAGGCAAACTGGATGGTTAGGCAAGAAAATACCTACTTTCTAAAAGTGGTATTTTCAAACACAGAATGTAAAAATCACCCTCACTAAAAGAGGCATTTTAATATTCCGAGTTCAGGCAAACTAAACTTTATTTTTCTACCTTGTTCCCAGGGCCAGTTATATTTATAAGATGTTAGAAACAATCTCCCCATTCTGTCCTATGGGAACAGGTAGCCTTGCAATAGTGAAGAACGAAATTGGTAGTATTTAACTACCAGGACATGCCACACACATCAGGGCATGTTCTACCTTTCACATGCAATGCACCCTGTCCACAGGGGTACCTTGGCCTACATTAGGGGTGACTAATATGTAGAAAAGGGAAGGTTTAGGGACTGGCAAGTGGGTGCACTTGCCAAGTCTACATGGCATTCACAGACTGCACACAGGCTCTGCAATCGCAGGTCAGAGTTATATTTTACAGGCTGCTTCTGTGGGTGGCACAATCAGTGCTGCAGCCCACTAGCAGCATTTGATTTACAGTCTCTGGGCACACACGGTGCACTGTACTAGGGACTGACTAGTAAATCAAATAGCCAATCATGGAAACACCAATCCATAACAGTAATTTACAAAAGAGAGCTTAGGCATTTTAGCACTGATCAGCAGTGGTAAAGTGCCCAGAGTCATAAAACCAACTAAAGTATGTCAGAAACACTACAAGAGGAAGGCAAAATGTTCTGGGATGACCCTGAAAAAAGGGCCAAGTCCAACAGAAGGTAAATGCCTGTATAGTCTAAATTTGTAACTGCGGGCGTTATACCCCTCCTGTGCGGGGGGGGGGGGCGCGTGCGGCGCCGCGGTGCTCATGACGAGCCTCCATGTGCCAATACACACATGCTTTCAGTACAAAAACTTTGCTTTGGCAAAGTATCATTCTATTCCCACTTATGCCTTCTTCAAAGACACCTACATTGGGGGTGTGGCCCCGCAAGTGTCCAACATGGCTGCTTGCTGCTGAAGCTCCGTCGGCTGCTGGATAATTCCGGCATTACCCACACAATCCGCTGACATATTAGCGACCTGCTTGGCTGCATGAGGGGACCCTGAATCTATTGATCCCTGTTGGGAGAGTGGCGGGCCTATAATCCTGAATTCTGGCAGTGGTGTCTGGCGGCCGTGACGAGCTGCAGAGCTTTGAATGAGGCCTGCCTGCCAGCACTGTATAACTGTGGATTCGCCTGATGTGGAGGTGAGCGGGGGTCGATTGTCGCAGCGGCTGGCCCGGATAGGGGTGAGCTGATTTGCTTTTTCCCCCTGCGGTTTCAAATTGTTTCGCTGAGGCCGCCTTGCCATAGCTGTGCCTGCCCTGTACTGTGTGTGATCACCGATACAGCTATACGGCTGTACTGGGGACAGGGCCCATTGGTCCATGTATGACGCGGCTGTGTGCGGGGACGAATACAGTGGGGGGTGGCTCGGCTGCGCACATCCTGAGGCCTGCCGCGGTGGGCTGCACAGCCATTTGTCTCCTTCTCTCCTCCCTCTCCTGTGGCCTGCCTACAGACGAGAATCGCCGCTGCTGCACCGCAACTGAGTTGAGCTGAAGCAGTGCTCCGCCCACTACTACTACTAGCAGATTTATTTGGCAGAAATACCTGCACCCCCGGATTTGTAATTGAACGTACGCACAGATCACTTGGGCCTAGGCCTAATCCTGGTCTTCCACCGAGGCCCATAAGTGTAAGGATCATGAATTACAGAGATCGAGATTCATTTCTGCGCCTGGCCCGTGAACGAGGTGATAACATTTGGCAGGGCTCCAAACTCTCTTTGTTTCCCGTTTACAGGAAACACATCTACCCAAAGCCGATGATACACATATGGGTTCTGGTTGGGGAGTGCATAGATATTTTGCCAATTAAAGCAGATAGCAGTTATGCTAGGGGCGTCGCTCTCCTTGTCCATAAAAGACTCCCCTTCAGTCCAGGCAAAGTGGTGGCGGACGGCGAGGAACAGTTCCTTATTGTCACAGGCATGCTCATGGGTCATTTTACAGCTTTAGTGGGCATTTATGGCCCGAACGTTGACACTCCACATTTTTTCCACCCCCTACATATCCACCTGACGAAGCTCGAACCTAATTTGATTATTGTGGGAGGGGACTTCAATTTACTATTAGATCCTAGATTGGACATTACCTCCTCATCCCCTGACTCCAAACCACGCTCCCGTTGTGCACTGCAAGAGATCTACAGACCACTCTCCTTAATAGACATTTGGCGGAAGCACAATCCTACCACCACGTCATATACCCACTATTCTGGCTACCATAATACATGGACCAGAATAGATTATTGGCTAGTTTCTCCGAGAGTTGCTGACTTGTTTAGAGACCTAGAAATCCTACCGCAGACATTTACTGTCCTGGTCCAGGATGCCCGTCGCAAGTTCAACGGGGTAAAGGCAAAATTTGGGACTGAAATATGGAAATATGGAATGCTCTACCCTGCCAGGCTTAGAGTAGATGTGGGAGGTTGCTCTTGCATATTCGACACACCGACGGAAGTACAGGAATTCTGCCACGCCTACAAGAAGAACAACAGCGGGCCCGGGACTGGAGGTGGGGGTCCCTCCCTGACGCATAGTCGATCAGACGCAAGTATGTAACTCTTTTCCAACACTGGGAGCGGCTGATGTGGCTTCCTTAGACTCTCAGTGGACATTGTGGTAATATTGGGTAATGCTTACTATTCATCTTAGCTGTGTTCAGTTAGTTGCTCGGCTGACGTGGCGTTGCCACCCTTCAAGGTGTACACTTTAATCTGTTTTCTTTTTCAATATGTTCAGAAGTGTTTTTTCAATGGCTGTTTACATATTTGTAATGAAGGCTGGCACTTCCTGTTAACCATTGGGTCATGGTATTGCCTTACTTGGGACTGGGTGAGGCTGGGTGGTGGGAGGTGGGAGGGAACTTTGCGATGGACATACAATTTCACTGAGGGTACGAACAAGTCACTTTCACATGTTGGTTTTTTTAAATATGCAATTCGTCGCAAGCTTTAGTTGTATATACCATTATGGCTTCGCTAGGTAATTGTGTTGGCCCCTCTAGTCTGTCCCTTATGTCCTGGAATGTGCAAGGTCTCAACAACACCCAAAACACCATCAGGAACTCAATTATTAATTATTTTTTCTTCTTTTTTTCTTTATTTTTTTGATTTACCAACGTGCAGAAGAAAAATACCGAAAACATTCATTGAAGCACCCGCCCTCCCCCCACCACCATTGAAGAGAACCCACATATAAAAAAAAAATTTAAGGAAAGAAGCACAGCTAGACAGGACGCACGTAGAAAGAGAGAGAAAAAGTAGAAAAAACGGTGCAAAGAGCAAAAAAAGAAGATAAGGACAAGACTGAGAAAAAAAACAGCAAGCACTTTAGGCAAAGAGGTGATTAACCTGACTGTGCCAGCCAGGAGGTCAGGTTATCCCATACCTCAAGGCCCTTTTTCCGGCCTCTACGTCCCTTCCTGGCGTAAACAGCAATTTCTAGGTGATAAGTAACGTTAAGTCTGGCTAACCACTGTGAAAATGACGGGGGCTCAGGGTCAAGCCAGGCGGAGGCCACACAGATTCTCCAGACTGCCATGGCAATGAAAATTAGACCATCTCTTTTTAGCCGTGAGGTCTCAGTCTGTGTTCCCAGCATGATAATTGTAGGATTTAGTGTTATAGGCTGAGTTGTAACTTCTCCTAGAAACTCCTGTATGCGGTTTAGGGTAGTAGAGAGCTTTAGACAAGTGGAGAAGATATGAATGGAGTTAGCCCCATATTCCGGGCATCTAGGGCAGAGCGTGCCTTGGCCAGAGCCCCACTTCGCAATCTTGTTAGGAGTAAAGTACAGAAAAAAAAATGTTTTAAAGTGTTGTGCCTGTAATTTGGCTGAAAATAAAATGTTCTGTGATAGGGTGAGTGAGTTAAAAAAAGTGCTGCTTGTAGAAGAAAGTTTGTTGTGCCATTTGTCGGCTACATTCTGTAAGTCGTCAGGGGTCTGTTTGTTTATAATGTTATATATCAGGCCAATTCGAGGGGGTAATGGTTTACGTAAGGTGTCAAGGAGGTCAATTTCCCTGAATCCTGAGACCCCCCCCTGCTTTCCTAGACAGAAAATCAGAGACAGAAAGATATTTTAAGGCATTTATATTTGGCAGATAAATCAGAGAAGGGAATTACCCCTTCGCAGGTGATGAGGTCTCCTAATTTCAGTATGCCTGCCTTATGCCAGTCTGAAAAATAAGCCCTGTCAAAAATGGCGGGTAGGCTGTCATTGTTCAACGTGGGAGTATAGTGATTGAACCTACCCAACCCAAAGATTCTACGTATACTACAGAAAGCTTTAAAAGAATTTAGTAGAGTCTTAAATCTCACCCGTGTGTAGTATGCGAAAGTGATTTCCCGAAGTAAACAGCTCCAGGATTGTTCCCCCAGCAGTAGCTGAAATGGAGAGGAAGGCCCTGTAGTATGAGGGCGTGGAGCTTCTTTTAGCAGTTCTGAGCTGTACTGTAGCACTGAGGCCCAGTAGTAAAGAGAAATATTAGGGAACGACCACCCCCCTCGTTCTTTTTGTAAACATAATTGCCTGAAAGCCCTCCTGGGTTAAGAATATGACCAGATAAATTGTTTAAATAGTTGCAGGTTAGATTTGCTCAATTCCAGAGGTATTGTTCGGAAAAGGTATAGCAGTTTAGGAAAATATGTCATCTTTATGACGTTACATCTGCCGACCAGGGTTAGGTGCAGATTGTTGATTTGTTTCAGGGTTTTCCTAGTGTGTGTGGCCAATGGAGCTAGATTATCTGTGACTATCTCATCTAGATTTGCGGAGATTAAAACCCCCAGATATTTGGCCTTAGTAACCACCCTGTAATCAGTCCAGGATATTTGGCTATGTGTAACTATTTGAGTTTTGGTCTGATTCAAGGCATAACCAGAGAGCTTACCAAACTTTTGCGCCTCGAGTTCTAGAGCCAATATAGCGTTAGAGGGATCAGGCGAGGTGATGGCTAGATCATCGGCGTAGGCCAAGATCTTGGTGCAGATCCCTTGAAAGAAGACTGGGGGAATCTCAGCATTTCTCTCTATTTGCTTGATAAAGGGACCTAGAGAAAGAGCAAACAGCAGAGGGGAGCAGGGGCACCCCTGTCTGGTTCCCCGGGAGATCTCAAATTGCCCGGTTAGTTGTCCATTAATGGAGACACAAGCTGTTGGTTTTACACAGAGAGCTTATATCGCCTGTATGATCTTAGTCCCAAAGCCCATTTTACTCAAGACTGCCCACAGAAAACGCCAGGAGACCAAGTCAAAGGCTTTCTCAGCGTCCAAGAGTGTAAGTGACATCGGGTCTCCGGCGGACTGCGCGGCATCAAAGAGGGTAATAGCGCATCTAACATGCTCGGTTGTTCCTTTCTTTGGGAAAACCTTGGTGCTTTCGTTGGAAATTACTTTGAGCCTCGAAGGAATCATAAGATACACCTCCGCACCCTGCTGTTGGAAAGGGGAGATTAGCTGCCTCATACGTCATCTTCTTTCAACAGTCTGATGGCAAAAGTCTGGTTTGGCAAAGAAGGTTATCCCGTTAGCTCCTTTTTTCGAGTTAAAGCGGGCCTGATCATAGATCATCTGTCTGAGGAGGAAGTTTCCGAAGTAAACTAGAAAAACCCTTGGTTGTCCCCCGACGGGTTGCCGCTGTGGTGTTATCGCTTCTGATGAAAGGGAAACCGGTGGGCCCTTTGGACCTTGTGATCCCAATCCCAGCCTGGATGATCAGGGAAGGAGTCCTGCAGTAGTTGGACTATGAAACGTCTTGGGTCGTCCCCCTCCTTCCCCCTCCTTCCCCTCCGGAATGCCAAGTAGGCGGAGATTGTTCCGGCGCTGACGGTTTTCTTGCTCCTCCATTTTAGTCATCATGTCTATCATGCAGGCTGTGTCAGATTCCCCCCTGTTGTTTGGTGGCCAGGGCTTCTGTTTCGAGGTGTTCGGTACATGCCTCCACCATGGTGACCCGGTCACTGATGTCAGCACAGATTTTGTTCAGTCGTCTTAGCCCACCCTGCAACTTCTTTGCTGCATTTTTGGCCATAAGACTGTCTTCCCGGACTTCTTCATGAAATTCCTTGATGGAGGCTAAGATGGATGCTAGAGAGGGTTCAGAGGTATCTGTTTGCAGGCTCTTAGTACTTCCCCACTGAGTAGAATTTAGATCGTCTTCATCGAGGGGGTATGACATTTGCGAATGGAATAGTCCCACTTAAGCTGGCTGCGGCGTTTGTTTTTGCTTATGGGCTTTTTAGAGCACTGGACCATGCCTGTGTCTTTAAGTGAAACCTCGCTGTCCCACTCGCTGGCCTCCTCGGATCCATCCTCATTGGAGGAGGACGGAGTGCTGTCTGAGACAGAGTAGAAATCTTCCAGTCCTGCTTCAGGAGTCCAAGGAATTTGGACCCCGGCGGGCACAACCAGGTTTTGAATGGTTTTGCTGGTATCAGACTCACCAGAATCAAAGGCGGTCAGTGGGGTTCCAAGGTTATTCTCCCCTAGTGTGTTGTCTGGCACCTGGGACTGAAGGGCGGGCTACGTTAGAGGAATGGCGGCATCAGCATGTGGGTGTGCTGAGGCAGGGCTTGGGGGGCCCCTCTTGAGTTTTTGCGGGCTCTGTGCATGTGCCTGTGTTGACTTCAGGGGTGGGCAGGACATCATTTTCAATACCACTCCCCACTTGAGTACCAGGGTTTGCACTTCCTACTGATGTGTCATTGATGGGAGGAGAGGGAGTTTTATTGCTGGGGTTTGGCAGCGCTTTTTTAATCCCCAGGAAGATTTTGGCGGGGGGGGATGAGTGGCTTCAGTGTTCTTAGAGTCTCTGGATAGACCACCCCCCCTGGTTTGCCCGACTGTTTCCCAACCGCTTTTCTGTCCCCACTGACCTCAGATTTAGACCTGGAGGCTCCCTCCGTGGCAGCAGAAGAAGTGGCATCCTTGGCAGCAATAGGCTTTTTCAGTTTCGGTCCTCTGCGCACCCCTCGGGCGCTCATGCTGCTCCTGCTGAGACCAAGTGAGGACCTAGGAGGTAGAACCCAGCAGCCCCGGAGTCCGTTGCCCTTGCTGAGGCCTGTGCGGTGAGCGGGACAGAGAAATACCGTGACCGCGGCAAAAATCAAATCGGCCCGCATTTCCAGAGCCGATGTCTCCTCCATAGTGCAGGCGGACCGGATAAGTAATGTGCAGCCTAGTGATTCCTGATCGGGATCCCCTCCGGAGGAAAACGGCTTCACAATCCTTGTTGCGGCGCAGAGCTGGCGTGACTGATGATTCTGCATCCCGGTGAGAAGTGCGATGCGCAGGGCAGCTAGCCGAGCGTTACGCGTGAGCAGCGTGACCTCAGGCGGATTCCATCTTGCTCCCAGCCAACAGGAAACACATCTACCCAAAGCCGATGATACACATATGGGTTCTGGTTGGGGAGCGCATTGATATTATGCCAATTAAAGCAGATAGCAGTTATGCTAGGGGCGTCACTCTCCTTGTCCATAATAGACTTCCCTTCAGTCCAGGCAAAGTGGTGGTGGACAGCGAGGAACAGTTCCTTATTGTCACAGGCATGCTCATGGGTCATTTTACAGCTTTAGTGGGCGTTTATGGCCAGAACGTTGACATTCCAGATTTTTTCCACCCCCTACATATCCACCTGACGAAGCTCGAACCAAATTTGATTATTGTGGGAGGGGACTTCAATTTACTATTAGATCCTAGATTGGACAGTACCTCCTCATCCCCTGACTCCAAACCACGCTCCCGTTGTGCACTGCAAGAGATCTACAGACAACTCTCCTTAATAGACATTTGGCGGAAGCACAATCCTACCAACACGTCATATACCCACTATTCTGGCTACCATAATACATGGACCAGAATAGATTATTGGCTAGTTTCTCCGAGAGTTGCTGGCTTGTTTAGAGACCTAGAAATCCTACCGCAGACATATTCCGACCACTCTCCAGTAATACTTTGCTTAGATATTCCCCAACCAGAGGGCTTTGAGAGGCAGTGGCTGTTTCCAGGCAGAGCATTGCAGGATGAGGTCTTCCATGCGGAGGTACGAGAAGCCATTGAGGATTATTTTACTATAATTACTGGGTTTGTGGATACTTGGGCAGTCCTATGGGAAGGTTTTAAAGCGTGTATACGGGGTGTCTGCATGGCTAAAAGTGCTGGTGTATTAAAAGACTGGTACGCTGGCCCGAAATGAAAAAGACATATCTCCCTTGGATTCTGATTTACTCCTAAATGCCACGGCAGGTGCTGAAATTCTTCATTTGGCACTACTGGTAGACTTTCGCGAAGCGGCGGATTGGGAGTTGTTGTATTTAGGTAAATATCAGTCTGCTAGGAAATACGACAAGGGTGAAAGACATGGAAGAGTACTGGCGCAAATGCTTCGCCCCGCTTACAGTAAGGCACTCATCACAGAGATATGCACCCTCCGGATCCGCTGGTTACCTCCATATCGGGGATCCGCAACACTTTTATAGATTATTTTAAGACATTATACAGCTCCAAGATTGGCCGCGATCTTGAAGACCAGTAAAAAATTACTTGTCTGAAATTGCACTGGTGTGTCTTGAAAAGTACATGCTGGATTTTCTGGCTGAGCTTATATCAGAGACGGATGTAGTGGGGGCGATATAGGCACTCCATGGTTCCTCAGCCCCCGGGCTGGACAGATTTACCGGAGACTTTTACAAGGCCTACAAAGATATCCTTGCACCCCAGCTGATCAAAGTTTACGCAGAGGCGCTTGAGAGGCAAGTACTCCCCCCCATGCTTCAGGAGGCAGTTATTATTCTCCTTCCCAAGCCTGGCAAGAACCCCTCGCTATGCAGTTCATATAGACCCCTTTCGTTATTGATTCTAGATTACAAAATATTGGCTAAGGTTATAGCCAGCAGACTCTCTCAATTAATAGAATTTATCATATCCCTTGCACAGTCTGGATTTGTCCCACACAATTCCACTTCTCTCAATCTTCGGACCCTCTTCGCTGTCCTTCACAAAATTGATCCAAAAGTGCCTGCTGCGGCTGTTTTATTAGACGCTGAGAAGGCATTTGATTTTCTAGAATGGCCCTTTTTTCTCTCTGTGATGCACCGCATGGGGGGGCCAATGGGATTCGGGGCCACCACCGCTCTGTTGTATACCAACCTAATGGCTAGACTCCGTATTAAGGGCACGCTCTCACATCCATTTCTTTGACAGGCGGAACGCAACAGGGATGTCCTCTCTCCCCCCTATTATTTATACTAGCCATGGACCCGCTGATAAGACATTTTCAAGAGTGACACCTCCACCGTAGTCTACAATTTAAAACAGGGCCTTTATTAGTCTCACTCTATGCGGACAACACCATTCTCTATGTGCGCCATCCACAGGACAACCTTGAACCAATTATAAGGGAAATACTTCGGTTTGGCCGCTTTTCAGGGCTAGGCATTAACTGGCACAAATCCATTAACAGAGAGCACGACGCCTTGGGACTGTGAATTTCCTTTGGAATGGTGCTGCGACTCTGTCAAATACCTTGGCATTCATGTGCATCTAGACGCTGCTAGTATTATCAGCTTAAATTATGGGCAGGTGATGCACAGGTTGGAGACATAAGTGGAACGTTGGCTGAGCTTTCCATTGTCAATGGCAGGCCGGGTCGCAATACTTAAAATGATAGTTCTCCCAAAATGTTTGTATTTATTTAATAACATCCGCCTCCCTCTCATTAAGACTTTTTTTTTTACAATTGCGCACACATCAGATAAGACTAGTCTGGGGAGGGAAGAGGCCTCGTGTCCCTTGACAGATCCTTACTCTTCAGAGTGACAATGGGGCTATGGGTTACATGATCCTTATTTCTATTACTTAGTGGCTCAATGCAGCTATGCATTTGCGTGGTATCACCCAGATGCTCGTATTCCAGTCTTGTGACCAGAGGCTGATTTTGAACTTCCTCTGAAGTTATCCTCGGTGTTACCGAAGGTCATCCCCAGAGATCCGCACAACATACAAACTGTCTCCACTACTAGCTGGGCATGGGACAGGTTACGGAGACTTCTAGGGCTCAACACAATATATTCTCCGGCTCTACCACTTCCAAATCCTCTATGGCTCCCCATCACAGATGAAACACAGGTACAACGCACATTAACCAAATTCAACATCACACAAGATAGGGGATCTATATCCTGAGGATCATATCTTCTCAGTGACAGAGGAGGCCCGATTCCAAGACAGATCTGTCATGGATACCTTTATATTGCAACGCGTCCGTTCAGCATTGAGAGCAACGCTACTCACTTTTCCTATTGCACCTGCACCTCTGACCCCTCTGACATTGATTATTGAGAGCGACACTGGCGCCCACCTCATTTCCATGACATGATGTGGGGGTCACTTATTCACATACCAGAAATTGTGCTACTGGGCTATACAGTTGATTTTCCCAAAAAGGTCAGGAGATTTGCAGCTCTAGGGCTATTACTGGCCAAACGGGAAATAGCACTGCTGTGGGGACAATGTACTGTACCTACCCTTCAGAGATGGTTGCGCAACTTGTCCTATTATAATGTTAACTGTGATTTATATTCTTCCCTAATGCCAAGTTCATCTCGTCCAAAGGACATAGGGGGACCATACAAGGCATACATTGAACGTGAACGCCAGAAATCTGCCTCTCTAGTTGAAAGTGGAATAGTACCAGAGGGGGTGGGATAAATGTGCAGCTATCTCACTGTCTGTATGTTCCAAAACTTCCTTATGCGTGCACTAATGGAAATACCATATAAGGGCAGGGTATGTTAAATATCCTTTTTTCCTTTTGGTTGCTTTCCTTTTTCCTTTGTTTAGACGAGGTCTGGGTGTGGATGGTCCTTGCGGGTTGGGGTGGGAACGGGTGGACTGATGGGTCTGACGCGATTCACATTTGCTATTATGAACACTTAGGTTGCCAAGTGATTGAGATACATTAGATGAGACTTTATATTTGTGACTATTGCTATGTGACTTGATACTTGAAAATGTATTGCTCTACATTCTTTATGTTTCCGAGATGAATAAGAAAATGTGAAAATAAAGTTAAAAAAAAAAAGACGCCTACATTTTTTGTTAAAAGTTGGGAATACCTTTTTTGGTAGGTAAGTCTTCATGTTATAACCCAGGGGTGGTTACATGGCATCCGCAAGTCCCACACCCCGATTTACAATGCACTACCCTATTTCGCAGCCTATACTTCTCTCAATATATCTCCTAGTCCAACTTTTTGACTCATCTTAAACTTCTTTCTATTATTCTTTCCAATGCACTACCCTATTTCTCACCCAATGCATCTACCAATATATCCTCCACATCCACTCTCTCATTTATCCTAAACCTCATATCACTACTAAGATCCCCGATATAACCCTTTCTAGACTCTCCCCTACTCTACGCCTCCTTGCATCATCTGACACCTCTTTTACTATACGAAGCCCCCAAAACAAATATTTCTAAAGTCTTCCCTCTGACTCTTCCCCTCCACAGCCCTTTTTACTCATCCAAAAGCCTCCTCCAACTGCTTTGACCTCCAAAAACAAAAACAAAAATCTGAAATAAAAAATATCTAAATCCTTCACTCTTCTATCCCCCCACTATCCTTTTCAAAATAACAGACTAACATGTTTACTTCTCAAATTTCATATTCCACTACACTAATTCACCACTAATCCTTTATGGGTCCCAGAGTAGTGTGGTACTCTCCAATAAAGCACTTAAACACCGTATCAGGGTCACAAACACTATATAAATGCAAACCTTTTTCCCTTTTCTACCCCTCCCCAACCCTTCTCACTCCAAATAACTGACTAGCATATCCACCAATCAAATTACTTTCATATTTCACTATAGTAATTCAACACTAATCCTTGTGGGTTCCAGAGTAGCATGCTACTCGTCAAAAAAGTGCTTCAAAACCCCATTAAGGGTTGCAAGCTCTATATAATTAAAATACTCTTTCCCTCTTCTATCTCACCGCCTACCCTTCTCTATCCAAATAACTGAATAACATATCCACCACTCAAATTACTTCATATTTCACTATACTAATTTTCAACACTAATCCTGTATGGGTTCCGGAGTAGCGTGCTACTTGCCAGAAAAGCACTTCAACACCCCATCAGGGGTAACAAGCCCTGTATAAATAAAAATGTTTTTTCCTCTTCTATCCTTCAGAATCCAAATAACTGACTAACCTATCCACCACTTAAATTCCTTTCTTATTTCACTATACTAATTCAACTCTAATCCTTTATGGGTCCCAAAGTAGCCTGCAACTCGCCGAAAAAGAGCTTCAACGCCTCGTCAGGGGTAATAAGCGCTATATAAATGCAATTACAATGCAATACAATACATTAATCAATTAAAAATGATTACTAATTAAAAAAATAATAAACATTAATTGAATACACATGCTTTAACACTATAATATACACAACACACACCTAAAACTAATTACACAATTACCATATTTATTTTGTAATTCATTATTGTAAATTAATTAGCAACATATTATTAATTCATCAATTAAAAATAAATTACTTCCCACTTATGAACACCACACAACTAAAATTAATTACGCAATTACCCTAATTAATTAATTTAAATTAACAACTAGTTATTAATTCATCAATTAAAAAGAAATTACTTCCCACCCTTCCCACCATTTACACCTATAAACACCACAACGCACACCTAAAATGAATTACACAATTACTATAATTATTTACTAATTAATAAATTGAATTTAATTAACAACTAATTGTTGAATTATCAATTAAAAATAAATTACAACCCACCCTTCCCACCCTTTACACCTATACATACCACAACACACTCCTAAAGTTATTTACACAATTACCATAATGAATTGCCAATTCATTAGTTAAAAATTATTAATAAAAAAATGATTAATTATTTCATAAAAAAATGCTTTCCACATTTAACACTATTACATCTCCATTAAACAAATATTAAAAAATAAAAAAAATCAATACATTTAATATAATTAAATTACTTCCCACCCTATTCCCCTATAAATCCACAACCTGCTACCGCATAAAAACGCAAAATTCAAATGTTTGTATATAACCACTAAAAATAATCAATACACTTAATGTAATCAAATTACTTCCCACCCTATTCCCTACGGTACTAAAAAAGCAAAATTAAAATAATAAAAATTAATAACTACTCAAGTTTTGTTTTTTTTACTACTCAAGTTTTAACACATATTATAAAACAATTTTTATACATAAAGACATACATCACATACATATAAAATATATACTAAAATACATAACAGTAATAAAATATAGTTATTTTCAACAACTATATTTTTGCAAATGATATTACACACTGCTGTAATTTAAACATCGATATTACTTACCTAAAATCAATATTCTTAACTGCGATATTTTTTCTGACGATGTTTCTGGCACACAATATTTTTATCTCGATATTTGTGCAAGTCGATATTTTTACATCGATATTCTGTCTCTGCACCCCAAAATATATTAAACATGGTTAGAAAGAAATCTGTCTGGGCTTTTTAGAGGAAGTACAGGAACAGGTTCTACATCACATTCATGTTGAAAACTGAGCTGAAAAATCCCTACACGTGAATGTTTGCATCGAGTTTTTTAATCTATTAGGAATGAATAGTCAAATTGTAAAATACAGGAAAGTTCGAGGCACACTTTGCAGTGCACAGGCAAGAGAGATCGGTTCATCCTCTGAGTTCTGCTACAACATCCTGCTGTAGACAGTCAGACTCAGAAAAGTTGTGTACAAAGGCAGCTCTTCAACATGAGCAGTTTACAAAATGTCTGGCCTCCAGACTGAGGTGTCCTAAAGTAAACACTTAAAAAACACAGCATCCGACCGCAGGAGCACGTAAACCCCCAGCAAAGTTTGTTAGAAGTTTCAGTTGTTTAACATTTGTTCCATGAATGTATATTCTCTTGTACATCTTGAAAAAATGAAGACTAGGTTGCCCACCCGTTGTACACCTTTTCCTTTAAAAATCACTTATAAGATCAGGATTATAGACGTTTTATCAAGGACACAGGCAAAAACTAAATGGGGGTACTCTGGACTCTTCTGTTGTTGCCAGGTGCCAGAAGCACCTGCTTCCAAGTATTAGAAAAAAACATAGCAATTCAGGAAAGTAGTTAGATGCCCATATAAGCTACCTTTTTTAATGAAGACAACATGCTTGTTTTTTCATCTAAAATCAATAAATGCATCTTGCTGAAGCAACGCAGGGCCCTAGAAAGCTGGGCTTGGAGCATAATCACCCCTCTTACCCTTCGGAGGAAATGTTATGTTATGCTGGCATTATGAGAGTAATGTCACTAATTTTGCATTTTTCTTGTTATGTGAAATTCTTGAAAGTGCACTATTATGCCACATCACATGATTACCTGCAGCTGAAAATTTGACAGTGAAGGCACTGAAACAAGACAAACTGTTGTTCTGTAGCACAAAATGCATCCCTGCATCCAAAGTTGAACCAGGGATGCATTTCACTTTTAAATATAGCACTGGATATTCATTTTGCATGTTGCATAGTTACATATATTTTCACATAATATATATGAAATGTCACCAAATTAAAGTGATGAAAATTATGCAAATTTCACATACTCCTAGTTTTGATGGCCGTGACTGAGATTGATTGCTTTTGACTTAGTCTCACCTACCAAGTAAATATGAATGTTATATGACAGCTCTCTATCTTAAGTAAGGTTTAACCATGCATGTAAGGAGAGGCACAGCTTCATCTTTAAAAGTACAGAGATTAGAAGTCTGTAATAAATGTGATACATGATGTGTTTGGCATATAAACAACTGTTAATTTTAGACATGGTAACTCTGAACAGCTTTTCGCCATGTGACATGTCTTGTCTTAGAAGGGGGCCGAGCTTAAAGTCCATCAATGCCTGAAGAGCTATATATGTACAGTGGGGGTGGCCCTATATAGTCCTGGCCCCTTGATATACCTCCATTAAAAAAATTGCTGTCCACAGATTTTCATTTTTGATATGTGTTTTTGTATTATTAGAGAAGTAATTTAGCTTGGGTAGACATTGCTAATCTGGCCCGAATTTTACTAGACAACATTTTTTTAAATGGCCGATGTGTTGCAGTGATGATGTAGTATTACAGGATCCATGAGACCTATATACTTCATTTTGGTGTAAAAGCATAACTTTTGGGAGGCAAGTAGTCTTATAGAGAAAGAAAATAACTCCTCATATCAACCCTTCTACTATTTTCGAAAATGGCAGCTCTATAATGATGTGTTTTAGCCATCATATTGGTAATTTATTTTAATATTGTTTTGTTTCAGGTTTTCCATTGATTTGAGAACGTGAGCAAAGCAGGCGGTAGCAGAGGATCTTTTAATTCCCGATAGAGTGTTGTTAAAAACAAAATCTGAGGACCCTTTCAGGAAAGAAGAATGTGTCATATGACAAACTAATCCAAAAGAAAAGCTAACATTAACTGCGACTGGACAAAAGAGAGTTTGAGATGCTGCAGAAATACGGCAAGACAAAGTCCACAAAAGATTGAAACTGATGAGTGAAGAGTAACAAATATTGTATCATTGTAACAACAAGTGCTACAAGTCAAATACAATGGAAAAAAGCACGGAAACAATTGTTAGTAGATAGACATGTCATGATAATTTTTTAAGGTTCTATCCTAGACTGAAGGTTGTACCTTATTGTAGACATTATAGACTGCCAAGGGGTGTGGGGCTCGCTTCACCTCGCTTCACCTCTGCATATTTAGCATGGTCGGGGGGGTACAGGCACTCTGCCACGTTGGGGGTTGGGTAGTTTGAGATCCACAGGCAGGGGAGCAGGGAGGGGGGTGGAGGGGAGTAAGGGGGATGTTCCAGGGGAAGGGAGGGGTGGTGGTACTGTTTTGCTAAGACAATGTACTGACTATGAATACAGTGGCGATGGGGTGGGAAGGGTTGCTGAGTTTTGTTCCTAGTTCAAGTTTTGGGCTGCATTTCAAGGTTCTGTCTGCTAAGATGCATGCTGCGGAGATTGGTTCACAGGGCTATCTTAATCATGATGGAAGCAGCGGAATTGGTGGGCACTGCGGCAGATGTTAGCGCCCCCCTGCTGGCTCCAGTGTCTCCTATGACCTTACTTACTTGGAACGTGCACGGGCTGGGGGTTCAAATTAAACGGGGATTGGTATTGCAGTATGTACGCCGCACAGCCCCGGCAATGGTGTTGCTTCAGGAGACACATCTGGTAGGTTCAACCTGTAAAGCTATGGACCGCTGGGGGTACACAATGGTAGTGCACTCAGAGTTTTCAACGGGCTCCAGAGGGGTTGGTATATTAATACGCAAACTCTTCCCTCTAATTGTTCAACAGGTCCGGAAAGATACACAGGGACAATTTGCTGCTGTCTCATGCCTGTGGGAGGGGAGGAAATTTAATGTGGTGACAGTATATGTTCCGCCAGCCCTTCATGCTGTAGCGCTTACCGCCCTTAGTACATTTTTATTGAAACTGCCAGAAGGAGAGCTCATAATAGGGGGCGATTTTAACGCAGTTCTAAATGATGAGCTGGACCACCACTCATGCAGGAAGCCAGGGACAGGTAAGTCCCGACTGGCTAAGTTTTTAGATGCACTGGGCCTCACGGATGGGTGGAGGTACAATCATCCTAGGGACCGCGGGCACACTTTTTATTCGGGGGTTCACAATAGTCTTTCCCGAATTGATTATTTTTTCCTCTCCGCTGACAGTCTTCCCCACTTAACGGAGACAATGATAGGCCCGCGAGGCATTTCCGATCACTCCCCGGTCTCCGTAACCTGTACCCCCTATGTTAAAGCCCGGAGACGTATCTTTTTTAATTTCCCCCGGCTATTTACAGAATCCCAAGATTAGAAAAGAGTTGATTACGGTTACAAAGCACTACTTCCAAGAAAATACTGAATCGGTACAATCACTAGGTGTCCTGTGGAAGGCGTACAAGACAGTGCTAAGGGGACAAGCTATAGCCTCAATAACGGGTCACAGGCGGGCGGCAAACGACGACCTACAAGCGATCGAAGCCGACCTGGCCGTGCTACAGTCGCAACACGAGAATGACCCCACTGAGGAGACAGCGCAACAACTGCGCCTCAAACAATCTGAATTCACTGAATATCAGCGGGAGCGAGTCAGACAGCGGCTCCAACACACGCAGCACACTATTTATGAGGTAGGGGATAAGGCGGGGAAACTCCTGGCCTGGCTGGATAGGAAGGAAAGGGCCCAGAGGACGATAGCATTACTACACACCCCAGAGGGCATAGTGGTCACCACTCCAATGGACATTGTAGACGCTCTAGCTGACTATTATGAAAAAGTCTATACCCCACCTCACACTTATCCACAGAAGAGGCGCAAACCTATATCAAGGATATAAAAATGCTTTCCTTGTCAGAGGACGAGGCCTCGCTTCTGGAATCTGATTTCACAAAGGACGAGGTCCTTGCTGCGGTCATGCCCTACAATCGGGTAAAGCTCTGGGACCCAAAGGGATCCCTATAGGATTTTATAAGCGCGTATCTGATCTAACGGTTCCACACCTTCTAGAGATGTTTTTAGATAGCTTGAGTAAGGGGGAATTACCGCGGGACCTGCGGACAGCCACAATAATTGCTATACCGAAACCTGGCAAACCCCCGGACATGTGCACATCATATCATCCAATCTCCTTAGCAAAGATACTGGCAAAAATTATAGCCCGCCGACTGACCCCACATCTGGAGACGCTGATTCACCCGGACCTATCTGGGTTTATGCCAAACAGAAATACTGCTCTTAATTTGCGACAGATCCATGCGGTGATGGCACATATACCGAGTCTTCAGGAACCGGCGGTGATCCTCTCCCTGGATGCCCGAATGGCATTCGACATGGTTGAATGGCCTTATCTATTTGCGGTTCTTCGGCATCTTGGCTTCGGACCAAAATTTTGTGCGTGGGTGAAGCTCCTTTATACTAAGCCTCGAGCACATGCAGTGGCTAACGGCCATATTTCCAGGGATTTCCAACTCGGTCGAGGCACGCGTCAGGGGTGCCCTTTGTCGCTCCTGCTTTTTGCCCTGATCCTTGAGCCGTTGGCAGCGTGTATCCAGTGGGACCCCATGATTAAAGGACTCAGCTGGACCGAGACGTGGGAGGACCGCATATCACTATATGCTGATGATATCCTTCTATATTTGACCTTGCCCAGACGCTCGATTATAGTGCTCATTAACATCTGTGAAATCTTTGGGCGGGCTTCGGGGTATACTATCAACTGGTCCAAGTCTGTTTTATTTGTCCTTAAAGGCCCCCCACCGCAGCTTCCGGCTGACTGTCAATTTGTGGTCACTGACGGACCCTTTAAACATCTGGGGGTCTGGGTGACGCCTAACCAGGAGGCCTTCTTTCGTCATAATTTGGCGCCCCCTCTCGAGCGTTTTCGCAGTGTCGTACCACACTGGCATACCTTGCCACTGACCCTTCTGGGAAAGGCGGCTTTATTTAAAAGGATGACTCTGCCCCGGCTGCTCTATATCCTTGAGAATACTCCATTTCTCGTGCCTCCTAAATATTTCAGGTCCATAGACGCACTGGTCTCGGGTCTCCTTTGGGGGGACAAACCAGTGCGCATTTTCCGACATAAACTAGTTAGGGGCTGGTTTGATGGAGGCATAGCACTCCCTGATATTCAACTATATTACTGGGCGGCCCAGTTGAAGATCATAAACCAGTGGCTGCACGCTCCGCAGACGGAGCCAGTGTATAAAGCGGACAGGTATGACCTAGGGAGCGGTGGTGTGCTGGCCGCACTCTACGACAAAAAAAGTGCCGCTGCCTTACTTGGCCCTACGGCCCATACGGTGAAGTTGTGGTATTTTGCCTCGGCTCGCCTTAAATGTAAAGACACACTTATGCAAATGATGCCACTCTGGTTGTCGCGTCGGCTGGGCCCTCTATGCAACAGTAAAGGCTTCGAGGCCTGGGACCTGATTGGTATCTCCACGGTGGGAGACCTCTGGAGGCGAGGTGCCATCCTTTCATTCGAACAGCTTGTGGAACAATATGATCTAGCGCACACAGAGAGATTCCGATATTTGCAGATTAGTCACGCCCTGAGGTCACTTGTCCAACCTGGCGATGACTTACCTGAATCTACCCCATTAGAGGATAGGCTTCTGACGGAGCTCATGCCCAAAAAAGGCGACTTCGTTTGTTTACCGTAAACTCATTAATAACCTGCCGGACCCCACTCTAAAGCTAAGGGAGGCCTGGACCACGGAGGTGGGAGAGTTTGACGAGTCGGATTGGCAGACTGCGCTCTCCTCGCCACGGGAGGTGGCCATACCATCTAGGCTCCGATTAATACAGTTGAAAATTCTACACCGTGTTTATTACACTAGGGTCACCCTTCATAAGATAAGGAAAGCCGCACATAAATACTGTCTGCGGGGATGCGGGGAGGAGGGAACGTTGTTTCATACCATCTGGGAGTGCCCTCAGGTTGCCAGCTTCTGGGCTAAGGTTATGCGGACTATATCACAAGTGGTGAAAGACTCATTGGTCCCGGAGCTGCGGTGTTGCCTATTAAACATTTGGGAGCCAAGTGATCTCAATCACTCCATGCAGGACTGGGTCACACTAAGTATCATGTATGCTAAAAGAAATATAGCCAGATTTTGGTGATCTCATTTGGTACCAGCGCTCAGGGAGTGGTGTTCAGATCTAGATTCTGCGATGGTGGCTGAACGTGCAGTATATCTGAATCGAAAAAGTCCGCGAAAATGGGTCAAGATCTGGGGTGCGTGGAATGAATATAGAGGGTTCATATGTGAGCCACCTCAGCTAGATAGCGACAGCGACTCTGAGTAGGGTGGAGGCAGATGGGGGTCCGATGGGTGACGTGGGGTTGCCTGATTGCCACATCTGTATTGTCTTCCTCTTTGTGATGATGTTTGAAATTCCCTGATTCGCCGCTCTCTATCTATGCATGGAATGCTTTTTATATGCCCAATGACTGTTTCCTATTTCAATAAAATTGTTTAAAAAAAAATAGTAGAAACCAAAGAATCACATCAAGAAGCTGGGTTTTCTGAGAAAGCGATGAAAACCAAACCCAATGCCAATCCATTAAGAAGATCGTTGACTTACCCTCGTCCATCTCCAACAACTGATCAGAAAACAGAGGTTGTTATTTGTGGTTTTTTGATTATGTGAGTCTCAAAGGAAAAACATGTTTTTATCTGTAGCTAGTTTCTTCCAAGATTACGTTTTCAGCCGAGTAGCTAATCTAAACAGCAAGATGAATGTATTTGCAGCAGATTTGCGTGCCCACCCGAACTGCATTCATACATATATTCGGAAATATGAATGTACTTTGATCTCCCTGCAGCAATATAACTGCCAGCCTTCAGTTAAGTTTACACTCTCTGAAAATGAAAATTAGTTTTAAAGCCACTCTTGAGTGCTGGCTATGGGTTCACACTCACTGAGATCATAGAAATAATGGTCAACATTGATGAAACTGTGTTGGTCTATAATAATGAAATTAAGATTTTTCTGGTGAGAATGTACAATAACAGAATTAGTTTCTGTCAATCTAACAAAAAGAATAAGCCACTTATGGTATTCTCAGCTGATTTGACTCCTGAAGTTCTTTTTGCCAAAATAAGATCACAGGACGTGGTCAAGTCAGCAAGAAACATTTTAAGAAACATCCTGAATGAGTTGGATTTTGGACGTAATGACAAATTTTGTGATGCCTCAGAGCTCGACAAATGATGGGAGTTCACATGAATGCCTGATGTTCTCTTAACATGTTTTACTTGTGCAATATCAGCAAGGCAAAACTGTTAGAAACTAAAGTTCTTGAGTTCGGAATCAAAGCCAATAATATTGATGATGGCTTTGAAGATATAAGTGAATATGTGGAAGACCATCCCATGAAGCAACTGGCTTATGCTGTTCAAATGCACTGTCTTTTTCAAATCATGTTTTATAAATTACTTCAGGGCAACAACAAAAACTCAGCTACACATGACTGCCCACGCGAACTATGACAAGTGCAAAAGTAGAGAGCTTATCATTTCAATGAATAGCATTGGTGTATTAATAAGTTATGATAACATAGTACAGAGCAGGAACTTGTTAGCAGCTCATGCTGTAAAATCTTGTGAATCTGACAGTACACCACTTCCAAGTCACTTCATCAGGAGAGAATTTACAATTGCTGCTCCTGATAATCTAGATTTTGAAGACACCTCTTATTTGCCTGTAACTTCCAGCACATATGATACTGCCATGGTGCTTTTTCAAGACTGTACCAATGAAGTAGCTGCAGGAAAACAAGCGGTGTCTGCTGTAGGCATAAACAAACAAAGCTGCAAAAGTATAACTGTTGTGGGTACTGTCCCTTTAATAGAACTGTACTAGCTCTGCCTTCTTGACATCATTAAGAGAATGTTATGTTTTCTCCTGAAGAGTCAGTTGCTGTTTCTCCATGCTGATGGTTGCACCAATAAAGCTCATTCTACAACTTATCCTGTTCAGAGCTTTTATCACTGGCGACGAGGGTCAAGGCTTGATTGGGGACAAGCTCTCACAACCATCAACTCCCCTACTCTTGAAATTTTACTTTGGACTTGGACTTGCATTTTTCTCAATTTTTTCGTTTTTGGACATTGGATTACATGGGACACTAGACTATTATTCTGAATCTGCCTTCCAACATTTGGATCTCTAGCTTACAGTCTCACTTTGCTACCCTTCTTGGATTGGATTCCCTAACTGGTTTGGCTTTCCTAACTACTTGACTGACTGGTTCACTCATCGTTTTGGACTACTATTGGAACTCTTTATGCTACATTGGGAGGTCCTGCTGTACTTTCTTGCTGACTTCGGCTTCAACAGAGAACTCACGACTTCAAAAAAAAAAAAAAAGTTCAACAGATACTCTTTAAGGTAACTTCCTCTTCCTGAGGCTTACCGTTACTCTGTTGTTATTTGAACGACATCGCGGGTGCCATCGCGTGTCCCATTGCCTGTGACATCGCATGCGCCATCGCGTGTCATTCCGTGAGTGCCGTTTCCTCGCCCCGACAACCTGTTCTATGCCTCTGCCATTGCGCGAGTGCATCCTATTGCGCGAGTCTTCTCTTCCCGGCAACTTGACTTCTGACCCAGACGTCTGACGTCTGACGTCCTACGCGTGACGACACCACGCAGCGGCCATCTTGGATTTTCCCTAACAACCGCGCCGATATGCACGGCAGTGCATATTGTTTACCTTCACAACTGATTTGACCACGCCGATGCGCACGGCAGCGCATCTTCAATTCTAATCGTCTCATTTGCACACTGATGCGCACAGCGGCGCATTTCATCTAAAGAAACTAAGTTTAGCCTACTACTCTCTTCGTTGATGTGCACAACAGCACATTTCTTTGTCTGATCCTAACACCAGCTGTAAAATGTTAAGTTTGGACTACTCATTTTTCTACATTTAGGTATTGTATTGAACTAGTCATTATTCTACATTTAGATATTGTATTCACTTTTCTTAAGATATTTCATATTTCATCATAGTTTTTTTTATTTTTCTCCTACCTAACCATATATTCTTCACTGTTATTTTACAAACATTTTGTATTTTGGTCTATTTTCATCATGGCTACTAGTTCTAGCATGTCGCAACCACCTCCTTTTCTTTCAGAGGAAGGTGAACCCATTCTCCCTTGGAAAAGATGGAGGAACCTGTTTGACTCATACTTGGTTGCAATTGGGGGAGAGAAATTTTCAGCTTTCAGAAAACAAGCTATTTTATTACACAATTTGGGTGTTGAAGGTAGACATACGTATGATAGTATGGACACTATACCTATAGGTGGAGCTGATGGTGAACCTGCAGATGTTTTTGAAATGTCTATGACTATGTTAGAGCAGTATTTTGGTCCAAGGATAAATGTTGTTTTAGAGCGACATAGATTTTTTACTCGAGTTCAAGACTCTCGTGAGCGTGTGGGAACATATGTTGCTGCCTTAAAAACTCTTTCACGCACTTGTGATTTTGGTGATCTTTCTGAATCTCTTGTTAGAGATCAACTTGTTCGATGCACAAACAGTTCTAGAGTGCAAAAAAAAATTATTGGCAAAGAATCCTTCACTAAAAGATGCAGTAGACATTGTAGAAGGTATGGAGAACACCTCTACATGGGTCAAAGAAATAAGAAAAAATAAAGAAGATGAGAGTCAAACTGTTAGCGATCATAAAAAGAAAACTCCTGACTCTGTACATATGATAGAAGAAGATGAATTCACTGAATGTCATCAGGATATTGCTAAAGTTAGTGTTGGACCTAAGGGTAAACCTTCTCAAAAGAATCCATCTTTTCAGAAAGGCTCTTCTGAAACACGTCCTTCTTCTTCTAGGGAATCCACTATTTCTAAAGAACATGATTCTCGACAACAACGTTCCTTCACCAATCAAAAAATGCGTTGTTTTAGATGTGGAAGTTTCTTTCACACTTCCAATTTTACTCAATGTTTTGCTAAAGACAGCATTTGTAATAATTGTGGTATCAAAGGGCATTATGCACGTGTGTGCAGGTCTGGTAAAAAGAAAGAAGCCAATGAACCTGTTTCTGACATTATACGTACAGTTGTGGTTTCTAGTGTTAGCGAAGGTATGGTTGACGTTGAACACATATTTATGCCATTTTGTGATATAGCGATTGACAAATTTGTATTCAAACTAATGGCTGACTCTGGTTCTCCTTTTACCTTAATTGGGAACAAAATTTGGGATGAGGTGGTTGGTCTAGAGAAGGTTAAACTCTTGCCTTCTGATATCTCTCCTTTGAGTTATAACAAATCAAAGATAGAGGTACTGGGTTATACTGTAGCTAACATTTCTTTCAGAGGAAGATGTATCTCTGGTAAGGTTTATGTTGCTGTCAGAGGTGATAATCTTCTGGGATGGCGGCATCAGCATGATTTGGGGATTATCCTTGATCCAGGAGCAAAGGATCCAAAAAATCAAGTTATGTTGAAGGAAGATTTTCTTGCTGCGCACTTTCACGCTTCTACTTCTCCTCAAGTAGATTATGTGTCTAGTTCTGAAACATATTTTACTGATTATCCAAAAGTATTCGCAGATACCTTGGGATGTCTAAAAGGTTTTGAGCATAGAATAATTCTCAAAAAATCTGCCAAGCCATGTGTACACAAAGTGAGAAAGGTACCCAACATGATGCTTGAGCCACTTAAGTGTGAAATTGAGAGATTGTTGAATTTAGGAGTGATCGAAGAAATAGAATCATCTGAATGGTTGAGTCCAGTGGTTCTAGCACCCAAGGATGGTGGAAAGTCAATTAGAATGTGTGTGGACTTACGCGGATTGAATGAATGGATCTGGGTGGATCGACAACCATTACCCAATATAGCTGAGAGCATTAGTACCTTGAAAGGTGCAAAAGTATTTAGTGTACTCGATCTCTCTTCAGCTTACCATCAAGTTGTATTACATAAAGATTGCAGACATCTTACATCTTTTGTCACGCCATTGGGTGCTTATCAATTTTTACGAATGCCATTTGGTTTAGCTTCAGCTGCTGCGTGTTTTCAAAGAGTAATGAAGATGGTCTTGAGTTGTCTTCCAAATGTCATGTTCTTTCAGGACGACATTTTGCTATATGGAGTGGATGATGGTGAACATGACAGGGTACTAAGGTCTGTTTTGAGCACGTTAGAAGAGAGTGGACTTATTGTAAAAATGGAAAAATGGCGCATTGGTTTAAAATCGGTTACATATTTGGGACATGTCATTTCTGGGAATGGAATTCAGCCCAAACTGGAGTTAGCTGAGAGCATTGTAGGAGCACCGACTCCCGTGGACAAAGATCAGGTCAAGTCATTTTTAGGGATGGCAGAATTTTATTCTAAGTTTGTCAAAAATGTTGCCAGTCTTGTCGAACCTATTAGGTCTCTTTTAAAGAAGGGTGTACATTTTTCATGGTCTACTGATTGTGAAAGGGCGTTTGAGTTGGTAAAGAAAGAGATTGGTAAAATGCCTACTTTAGGTCATTTTGACTCGAAACTCAAAACTATTCTCACAACTGACGCCAGCCTTAAGGGTTTGGGTGCTGTGCTTTCACAAGTGGTGAATGGTGAAGAAGTTGTTATTGCTTTCGCATCAAGAGCTTTGAGAGAGGCTGAGCTAAATTATTCTTGTATCGAGAGAGAAGCATTGGCGGTATTTTGGTCAGTACTCCACTTTAAATTTTATTTGTGGGGAATTCCTTTTTTTGTAAAATCTGATCATCGTCCTCTGGTACAAATCTTTTCATGTCATCAAAGTGATCATATGACACCTAGGTTGAAAAGATGGAGTGAAGGATTGCAAGAATTCAACTTTAAGGTACAGTACATTCCTGGATCAAACAATAAACCTGCTGATTGTCTTTCTCGTCTTCCTATTGTGAGAGATTGTGTCACAGAAACTGTTTGTGTGAATTGGGTTTTGGAGTCAAGTATTTCCAAGGAGGAATGGTTACGGAGTGTGGCTGATGACGTTAGTTTTCAACTACTTAAAAGAGTGATTAGAGATGGTTGGCCTAATTATGATGCTCTTGAGGGTGTTTTGAAGCCTTTTTGGTCAGTAAGGGATGATTTAACTTTCATTCAGGACAATTTAATGAGAGGTGACAGAGTTGTACCTCCAGGCGACTTGAGAGAGAGAATCATTAACATAGCTCATGAAGGACATTTAGGTAGAAATCTCACAAAAGCTCGTACTAGAGAGAGGTATTGGTGGCCCAGTATGAACAGCATGGTGGAGACTGTTGTCAAGGATTGTCATCTGTGTGCTGTCAATGACAAATCACGCACCACTAGTCAATCTCCTTTGTCACCTATTGAAGTACCTGTTGCTGTGTGGACTAAATTGGGCCTGGACATTGCAGGTCCGTTTGAACTTATGCCTGCGCATGAAAGATTTGTTGTATTGTTAGTTGATTTTACTTCTAAATGGGTTGTTTCCAAGTGCATGAGTGTTGTCAATTCTAGAACGGTGATTGAGTTTTTGAAGGAGGTATTTGGGTCAGAGGGTGTTCCTAAATTCCTCCTCACTGACAATGGGGTGCAATTCACTTCCAGAGAGATGGATGAATTCTTAAAAGACCTTGGCATTATTCATCAAAAGACAGCTCTCTACTCTCCACAAGCCAATGGTCTCACGGAGAGGATGAATAGAGTTGTGAAGAGCTGTGCACAGAGGGCTTTAGAGTCCAAAGTTTCCTTTAGCAGTGTCTTGAGGGAGACGTGGTGGGCACATCGCACAACTCCCAATGCTATCATGCAAAGATCTCCTTTTGAAGCTTTGAGGGGTAGGTTGGCTTGTTCTAAACTCAATCCCACCTGGCTTCCTAAGAAAGGTCATGATAACAGTGTGGAAAGAGAGGTGAGAAGGAGAGAAGCTTTGACAAATTATCAGCAGAAATATAAACAACGTTATGATACTAGGATGCATGTCAAACTCAGAAAGTGGAATGTAGGTGATTGTGTTCTGGTGAAAAAATCCAAGTGTAGTCATAAAGGTGTTTCAAACTTCACTGGTCCTTTCACAATTATTTCCATCAAGAAGAATGTTGTCACTTTAGACAATGGTTGCATTTGGAACATGTCTAAATTGGCCAAGTGTGATGCTGTTAAGTTTTATCCCAATAACAATTCCACTTCTTCCTATGGTCCTAGTGTTACTTCTTCTCCTCGTTATCAAAGAACTGTTTCTGGGAGGGCTTCACACCTTCCTAAGAAATTTAATGATTATATAATGACTTAAACTTAATCCTTTTCCTAATTTTTGTTCTTATGAAGATCTTTAAATTTTTTCTGTTTTGTTTATTGGAAAGGGGATGTGTTGTGGGTACTGTCCCTTTAATAGAACTGTACTAGCTCTGCCTTCTTGACATCATTAAGAGAATGTTATGTTTTCTCCTGAAGAGTCAGTTGCTGTTTCTCCATGCTGATGGTTGTATCAATAAAGCTCATTCTACAACTTATCCTGTTCAGAGCTTTTATCAATAACCTAACTGCATTACCAACGTGTGGAAAATCACTACAAGCCATCAAGATGTCCCAGCCTACCAGAAAGTTTCAAAGTGGCTGAGGACATGGATCTTCTTCTACCTGATGCTGTGGTCCACAAAGCTATTTAACTGAATGTATCATATTGTTTATTCCGTGCTAAATGAAGAATGAAGAAAAGCCAGTTCCTCTGTGGGCTGAAATTCACACTCTGATTTTCCAGAATACCGTCCCATGGAAGAAGGTTGGGTTTTACAAGTAGTACCATCTCCAGTCATAAACTAAGCAACATTATACACAGTTTTAATAAATGTCCAAAATGTGCGGACTCAGCTTGAAGACCAGCCTATCCTGCCAATTTTATGAAAGGAAGTTGTTTTCTGTATTGCAGCTCACATTATAATGAGCAATCCAGTAGAATGTGATGATCTTTATCCAATGATGGGTGTTTTCCCCATGACAAAAGTTGCATTGCAGTGTGCAGGAAGTTATCTCAGTGGATGTGGCATAGATGATGCACTTATTGAGGCTGAAATCTTTGAAAGCAAAACTGTCCAGTCAGTATGTATTGATAGGAACTCATTATGTTCTTTTGTTACAAGGTATGCTATCATATCTGAGGGTATAGAAACATTGCATTGGAATGTTTTCTGGAACAAGAATGGAAATTAGGCTTTGCATATCTTATCTCAGAAGTAAACAAGGCACATAGTGCACTTCATTCAAAAGTCTTAATGCACACCCAGTCAGTGTTCAATACACTCAGTTAAAAATCTGAAAACCTGAAAACAAAGTTCATAGAGTTTGTCAAAAAATGTGAAGAAAAATCAAAACATTTGCATGTACTGGGGAAATGTTTTACACATGCTAGCTCTAGTAAAAAACTTGGTACATGTTGATTGGGAAGGCGCTTGGGAGCTGCACTTCAAGACTGTGGAGTCACTGATTACCGTGTTTTACATATTCCATTGTATAAACTACCAGAGATATGGGTCCTGGTATTTGCAAAGAGTGCAGAAGGTAGAGGTGGAAAAATCATACTTCTAGAGAAAATTAATCTAAAGCCATTTTGTGATGAAAGACAGAGAGGGAAGAGTCAATGCTGTGGCTCCAGATATGAAACTGGAACAAACGATCCAGAGATCACAGAAAAGCTCCAAGAGAAATGTTTATTGGACACGTAAATATAAATATGTTGTTCAATGGCAGCTAGTTTAGCATGAAGCACATTTTATTTACAATGTTTTCAGAGAGATGACAAATTCAAATTCATAGACCATCGTGAAACTGTTCCTCACCACGAACTTGTGGGGAACAGAGGGGAACAAGCTGTTTGACATAATCACTAAAGGTAAATTCCCACGGTTTAATTACCATAGTAAGAGTTTCATCCAACCAGCCACTACAAAACAGATTAAAAAAAAATAATTCGAAAGCACATAAAGAGATGGATGTAGCAAAAGTTTGCATTTGTCACCCTGAGTGGGATGGGTATGCTCAGACGTGAGTCCCGTGCTCTCCACACCACTGGAGTCAAGCTATCCTGGCTGAAGACGGCTGATAGCCAGAAACCGGTCCTAGGATGCTTGATTCCGGTCCAAGGAAGACATGACTTGGCAGTTCGGGCTGGACTATTCCCATGAGGCACAGGGTCACGACTGATTTACATATGGCAATGTCTGAATTGGGGTGGCGTGGTGAGCAAAAAAACGATGGATTTATGCCCATCTCTGTACTGGGGTGAATGTATGACATTGTCGTGCATTCAGTCCATCAACTGTTGTTTTTGCATTGTCACCCCGAGTGGGACGGGTATGCTCAGACGTGAGTCCCGTGCTCTCCACACCACTGGAGTCAAGCTATCCTGGCTGAAGACGGCTGATAGCCAGAAACTGGTCCTAGGATGCTTGATTCCAGTCCAAGGAAGACATGACTTGGCAGTTCGGGCTGGACTGTTCCCATGAGGCACAGGATCAAGGCTGATTTGCATATGGCCATGTCTGAATTGGGGTGGTGTGGTGAGCAGAAAAACAATGGATTTAGGCCCAGATCTCTGGACTGGGGTGAATGTATGACATTGTTCTGCATTCTGCCCATCAACTGTTGTTTTTGCATTTGTCACCTCGAGTGGGACGGGTATGCTCAGAAGTGAGTGCCGTGCTCTCCACACCACTGGAGTCAAGCTATCCTGGCTGAAGACGGCTGATAGCCAGAAACCTGTCCTAGGATGCTTGATTCCGATCCGAGGAAGACATGACTTGGCAGTTCGGGCTGGACTGTTCCCATGAGGCACAGGGTCAAGGCTGATTTGCATATGGTCATGTCTGAATTGGGATGGTGTGGTGAGCAAAGACATGATGGATTTAGGCCCAGATCTCTGTACTGGGGTGAATGTATGACATTGTTCTGCATTCTGTCCATCAACTGTTGTTTTTGCATAAATACAGGCCACTCCACCCGAGCCAATCCCAAGCTTTTAGGTGTTCCTCAAGATTGAGTTAAGGTTTTTGAATATCTGGGTCTAACTCTTTCAGAGGATATAGATTGGAGTTGTCACATTGATAAAAGGAGGCTTAAACTTATGCAGCATAATGGGCGCTACTTAGAGCACATCAAAGCTTGCAATATTGTCCAATTTCGCGAGTTGTTCAAATTTACAAGGTGCAGGGTTTTGGAGCAGCTTTGTATGGCTCTGAACTCTGGGACCACAAAAACATTGCTAGTTTACAAGCCACGGAGAACAGGTTCCTAAGACAATTATTAGGTCTCCCAAGTAGTACCCCACTAGTTCCTTTGAGATTTGATTTGGGTCTGCGGTCTATTAAGGAGGAAGTGAGATTAAGGGCTATACTCTACTGGTGAAGTATTTAGGCCAAGCTTGGACCCTCATTCTACCAGGTTGGTCTCTAAGATGTGCTAAGTATACTGTGTTCACAAAATAGCCCATGGTTTAGACATGTGAAAGACCGGGTGTAGTGATTTGTGGGAAATACCAGGAATCCACTAGCCATTAGCAAATAACAGATTAAAGAAAGTTATCATCTGTATAAATTGGTTCAGATACTATCAGACTCTTGTTTAGGCATCTTGGTGGAACACTTTTTACAAAGTAAAGTAATTTATAACTATGAAGGATTTCTAGATGAAATAGAGCCTTGATTGGCTTGTAAACTCTATTTGCATTTTTGGTATGGAACATTACCAATTGCTACTCATACTTGTAAATGGACTCGCAATTCTGGCTCAACAGGCAGTACCTGCTCCACTTGCGGTTCAGAGAGGGGAACGATAGAGCGTGTACTTTTTTTTTTACCCTACTTATCTTTTAAATAGGAAAACGTGGCTTATTCCAATTTGCCGAGGTCTGGGTACTGAGCACATAAAAATGCTTTTCGAATACTGAAGTCTGATGTAAGCCAATAAAATGTTTTGCCATATCTCGCTTTTTATTGGCTATGTGGATAATGAGGCAAGTGGCTTGTAATCAATAGGATATTCTTAGTTCTTTCTTAAATGCGTTGGTGTTCTGAGAATTCAACTTGTAAGTACTACTCATAAGCTTTAAATTAATATGTTTTAGATTTTAGTTTTTTTACGTGGTAGGACTAACAAATGAACTCTTAAGTCTTTAAGTGTATTCCCTTTGGCTCAACCATGTGATGCACTAAAGCTCCTTTTTATTTTATTATTTTAGATTTGTATTAGTTGTTTTATGATGGAATGGAATTTTATTGCCAATCATGATGTACTGTGATTTTATTTGTACTTTTATGGCATTTTCTTATGCTGTATAAAGTTAATATACATGCAATGGATTCACCAAGGCACTCAACTCATATAAATCTTCACAATATTGTTTTAACTTTGATGTAACACCACTGCAAATTGTGTATAAAACAAACCCAAAGAAGTTCAGGCTATCAAAATGGAGCATGCTTGAATCAAATCTCTTTTGTTTAGTAGTAGAATCATTTGTAGTTGATTGACATCTCAAAATAAGGAACAGAAAACACATTGCATGCAATGAATGTACACCAAAGGGCACATACCCCACTTCGACACATTTACAGTAGATACTCAGTCCACCACCATCCATATGTCATCCTTATGTCTTTCTAACAACATGCTCCAAGTCTATAGCAAGGAATAAACTGAATGAGTTCCTAGTTACAGGACCCTTCCCCTGTAACTCACAAACATCTAAATCAGACCACTCATAAAAAAAAGAACCTACAGCCATTTAACTCTGCTAATTACAACAAACTCAAACAGTTGCCTTCTCAAAGAATAATGACAGGAAGAGTACTATTCTCCCAGATTTCTAATTTTGTTGAGGAAAACCATCTACTCTCAAACCAATAGTCTGGATTCCACCCAGGCAGAGATATGGAATCTGACTTTATGTCCAACATCTTGATATCCATCTGGGATGACGTGAAATTAACAGTGGAAAATAACAGAGGGGCTGCATTATATTTGTGATTACTAAATCTACAAAAGGAATCATCATAAAGTGGTTCTCCTCCTCCCTCAAAAATATGCAAAGCCCTATATCAATACCTTCATTCAGGTTAGCTTCTCAGGGCCTACATTGTGATGTCCCTCTAGGATAAATCATCTCCCCAATAATTTTCAATCTTTTTGTCAACCCTTAGCACAATTGATAAACTCATTCTGCCTGACTAGCCTCTTTGCAGGATGTATGTCAATACAAGGCATGTCTTTACACGCATGCCTTTTGCACACAGCTTTTATCACGCAGATGCCTTTACCATGCATGCTTAAAACACACATGCCTTTACCACGTATGGTAAGTATATATATGTTCACTCAAAAAAACAAAGGTTAAAGGGACGTTATAGCTAAGTGAAAATGTCATTTAAAACATGCCATCCTAAATTAACAAAACCACTGGAATTCACAAGTTATAGTTATCTCAAGTAACTATAACTTGTGGCCCCACCATGTGCAGTGTTGTCATCAATGATGTGATTTCAGCTGTTGCAGTGATGTAGTCAATTAAATCATTGAAAATTTCAAGAGTGATGTAATATTGGAGGTAAGCAGCAGTGCATTGTGAGGGAGCGAGTAATAGTTAGTTAAGGGCACCTACATATAGAAAAATGTTGAGGGGGCTACGGAGGAGACCCCAAGGACCCCCCCCCCCCCCCAGCCCCAGCCGGCTCCCCAGCCAGCACGCATTGTGTTGCTTGTGGGAGCCGGCTCAATTTCTTTGCTCTTGCCTAGGCAAGAGGAGCTTCTTTTACTTCTCCTGTCTGGGAGGGAGAAACATTGTGTTTCCTGGCCAGAAGCGAGTGGACAGTGGATGCCTACACTCTCCTGGGCAGGAAACTGACGTGTCCTGGGAGATCGGGTGCCAGAAACACAGATTGAATTTGTGGGTTGTGTCCCTGGGGTCAGCATAGGTTTGGAGAGGGGGCCAGACACCCCCCTTTAAAAATGACTGGCCCCTAAGAGTGAGCTCTCTGGACCCTACTGTGGTTTTAGGAGGGGGCTGCATGCCCCATTTCCTTAAATTGATAATGGTCCCCTGAGATAGGTGCCCAGGTCCTCATAGAGTCTCAAGGAGGAGGGCTATATGAATGTGAACTGGCCAACTTAGGAAGGGCTTCATAAACTTTGACCACTGATTCAACTGGTATGAAACTGTTTTAATTGAATGCGAGCTGTGAGACAAGACATACAAGGTATAAAAAGAACATGAGTCCACAGAAACACACCACAAGGTCAGCAATAACGAAAAATGACACAAAAGCACCTCTTGAATCAGCAAAATGTGTTATTACAAATGTTACGCTGCATCCACCTGAACTGGCAAATTTGGTATACCTGGAGTGCCAGGGACACTTGGTATATCAGGTATATTTGAGCTAGTCTCAATTACTTCAGAGTCAGCAAATTGGAGTGTACTTGGCATTATATCAAGCCCCCTTGCCAATCTACTAATGCCGAAATTGCTCCATACCACACTTTGACTTACCACAGTGGGCTGAAGGACTAACTTGATCCTCTGTAGTCACATTAAAGAAGTGCAGAATTATAATTGTATACCAATGTATTTGCAGGCTGTGCCTGGCCAAGATCAATCGCAAATAACTACTTTTTAATTAATTGAGGCAAAGGTATTGTCAAAAGTAGTTGTCTGGAAAAAACAAGCATCATTTATTCAATTTGTCAAATGATGAGTAACTAAAATACTGAACATCTCCCGTAATACAATAAAACACACAGAGCCATTAGATTAACTAGGTGAAGTACAAGAGCCCTGGCAAATCTAGAACCCAATATGAAAAAAATTCATTCCCCTCTCAGCAAGAGTAAAGTAGTAACCACGGTTGGTAGCTGAAAAGATATTGAACAGGCCTACATGTTCTGCAATTAAAAAAGAGTGCAGAGAAACCCTGATGGCAGGTGAGGCATGTAAAGAGTTAAGCTTAGGGGCCAAGATACTGGTGTAGACTTTACTGCCAATGTTAATCAGAGCGATTTGTCTGTAGAAACTGCAAAGCTGCCTATGCTTCTTTGGTTTAGGAATGACTGCTATGGAGGCCTCCAGCATGGATTGGGCACTTTCAGCAAACACATTTAAGAGTCTGGTAAGGATTAGGAATAGGGTCTGGCAGAAAGTTTGTAATACATTGTTTTAAAGCCATCCACTGAGCATGACAAAAATGACTTCCTCTATTCTAATAGGTTTCTCCACAGTCTCTACTTGCCCTGGGGTTAGTTTAGTTATATGGGAACTCTCTAAGTATGTGGGAATCTCTTGTCCTTGTGCTTCTATGATGAGTAGATGACCATATAGAAGTCCATAAAGGCGGGCATGATCTGGACTTCCCCTGTAATCTCAGTCCTGCTTTAGTCTATAATGGAATTCACCATGTCTTTGGAAACTTTAGAATGCAGTCTTTGGGAAAGCAACTTTCTGCATTTGTTGTGCCTGATATAAAATATTTATTGTGGGTGGCACAGTGCATATTCTGCTCTATGTAGGTCCTATCTAAGTCTGAGTGTTTGAGTTGGGCATCTGGAGGCTCTAAATTTCACCAAATTCTCTGAGCTCAATTCCTTTTATGATTGCCTTCTAGTCAGTTTATATATTAATTTAGTTCCTGTCATTTTTCTCTCCCTGTCTGGTTTTCTCAGACAGATTTAGCTATGAGTTCCCCTCTCACCACTGTTTTCAGTCCCTCAGAGTATATCTATGGTAATGCCCTCTGTATCTATATTGTGCATATAAGGAATGATGATTTACATTGATCACCTCAGTTTTAGCTCGTTGTTGAATTTTTCTATCCCTTAACCTCCAAAGCCCAGTATCTCGCTCCCGCATCTCTCAGAGAACTACCGAAAGCGGTGTATGGTCTGACAAGGGGTTAGGTTCAATTCTCACATGTTGTATGTTTGTTTGCATTGTTGGTGTGCCTATAAAGTAGTGTATTCACGCATAGGTTTTGTGGACAGCTGAAAAAAAAGGTGCAACCTTTTCGGGAGTGGGGTAGGGTTTCCATATCTCCACAAATCTGTGGGTAATAGCCCCCATTTAGCCATGATGCTGGCCTGATCTATCTAGGTGTCAGGATTCTTGCTCTCTGTTCGTTGTTCTGGCACACTGGTTTGCGCATGTGCCATTATTTGGAGTGCCTATGCCTGTTTTTATCATTGTGCCGATAATGCTCATTGTGCCGAAGGAGTGCCTATGCCTGTTATTATCATTGTGCCGATTATGCTCTTCTGTGGTCACCAATGTGTCAATGCTCCTAGTTACTGATGCTTGTCAAAACGGATTGTTACAATCCCTTTGCCAATGCTTGTTGCTGCAGTTCTTTGCCTTTGCTCGTTTTGTACCGTTTTGCCAATGCTTGTTCATATCCTGCCTCTGAGTTCCCATTTCGAGTTTGCTGCCGAGGTCTTTTCTTCCTCTGCAGCCTCCGTACTTCAGGCCTGAACTATAAAAGCGGCCACGCCCAAAACACCGCGCGGATTATTCCTTCCTGGTTCCAGAGATCGGAGGTTTCCTGCTTTGGTCTGCTCTTCTTTCCAAACAACGGAGGACTTCGAAGATGCTTCCAGCTATCCAGTTTCCTGCTTAAATGGTAGTAATCTACCACGAAAATCCGCTTGCTGAAAACGCAGGTAGGATTTATCCAATTTCTGTTTACCGGCTGGTGACACTTTCAAGAGGCTCGTAGAGGGGGAACGCGAAGGGCGTTTCCTCTGTAATTCTCTGGACATTGTTTTTACCGAACTCTGATTATTGGACCTAATTCTTAGTAGTGGTATTGGCAAACTGGCTCTAGTTTCTGGTTCCGTTTAAAGGCTTTTAAACGTATTTCTCAGAGGAAGGCTGAGTCTCAAATTACCTGTGGATTTCCTATTTTGCTTCCTAGTATAAGAAATGTCTAGTACCTAACTAAAGCTGTGAATTGAACAAGTGTTCTTGAGAATATAAATACGTATTATGCTGAGAACTGTAGCTTTGATTCTGATGTTGAAACCTTTAATGAATCTTGGAGAGTAATGTGTTATGTATGTAATTGCTTTCTGCCTGACCCAACTTATTCCGTTTTATTTACCTGAATATAAAGAATACATGGTGAAAAGCAACTCTTGTTTTTTCCTTCTATAGACTGTGTTACTTCTTTTGCCAAGGGAAACGGGGAATCCCAGTATTTAGTGTTTAGCAGGTTTTAGGGTAAGGCTCCTGAGAAACTCAAGAAGGGGCTAAGCAACCAAGGCCCTGACAGAATAATCCGCCCACGAATTCTGTTTCTCCCGAGCTAAACCAAATGGATGTCACCATGGAAGATCTGTGTGCAATGATTGGGAGCTTACAAACTGAATTAACTGTTAGTAGAACTGAAACAGCAACCTTAGCTAATAAAGTTGTTCATTTGCAATCACGTTTGGACTCTACATCATCTGCAGGTCAACATCAAACAAATGTGTCAGGTTCATCGCCCACTGTTTCAGTTACTGTTCCTTCTACTGTTCCACTGGCCCAGCCTGAGAGATTTAGTGGGGAACCGAACAAATTCCAAACTTTCCTAACGCAGGTGCAGTTGCATTTCATGGTTAAACCAGCTTCTTTCCCGAACTCTCAGTCGCGAGTTGCCTTTCTGATTTCCTTCTTGAGTGGTGACGCAGCCATGTGGGCGGTTCCCCTGGTCCAATCAGATGATCCAATTTTATCTAATTGGCTGCAGTTTAAACGAGAGTTCGAGAGAATTTTTGATAGACGAACCATTACAGGATCTGCCGATAGAGAACTACTAGAATTAAGACAGGGAAACAAGGAACTAGTACATTACCTAACTCAATTTAACCGTCTTATTGCAGAGACTGACTGGCCAGAGGCCAAGAGGGCAGCTCTTTATTATCAAGGGTTACGAGATGAGCTGAAAGACCTTATTGCACCAATCGATCCCCAACCTCGAACATGTGCAGATCTAATTGCGCTTAGTCTACGTCTGGACCACCGAGTTGCTGACCGCAAAGGAGATAAAAAAAGAACAGATGTCAGAATCTTTTCTAGAGCTAAGGATAGGCCCCTTCCCAGTGCCCAAGAATCTGCAGAACCGATGGAAATAGGAAGTTTGAGGAAGCCCTTAACTTCCGAAGAAAAAGAAAACCGGCGGAAGAATGGTCTATGCCTCTATTGTGGAAAGAAGGGACATTTCGTTAGAGAATGCTCGCTTAAACCTAAGAATCCTTGGCCTCGAGATAGAAAAGAAACTAAGTCGGAAAACTAGAGAACTCGAAATTGGATCAGGAGACTTTTTCGAGTTGGCAATCTCCTCCTGAACAAGTCATCGCAAATACCTTACAACTAACAGTGCCTCATCTCACTTTGAACGTTTCTTTCAGACTACCTAACCTAAACCAGATCTTGGTGGCAGCTATGATTGACTCTGGTGCCACCGGAAATTTCATAGATTCCAAGTTCATTGCAAAAACAACAATACCTATAATCATGAAAGAGAAACCCGAAATAGTCTACGCAGTCGACGGAACCCAATTAACTTCAGGAATGATCACTCACTGCACCTCTCCCTTAGAAATGGTTTGTGATATGGGTTCCAGACAACACCAAGAAACAATATCTTTTGATGTTATTGACGCACCCCAATTTGGAGTTATCTTGGGCATCCCCTGGTTAACGATGCACAATCCCACCATCAATTGGACCGAACGGACTATTGATTTTACGTCCTCTTGGTGCAAACAGGAATGCTGTGGGGGATCGGTAAATGATTCCAAGAACTCCCCAAGTTCCTTTCTGCGCACAGTATCTGCCCTTTATGTCTCCACAGCCGCTGAGCACTGATGTGTTCTGTGAACAAAAGGCAGAAACCCTACCACCACACAGAGACTATGATTGTGCCATAGACCTAGTGCCTGGGGCCAAGATACCCTGTAGTAGAATCTACGCCTTGACCGATCTAGAGAACAATCACCTTCGGGAGTATCTGGATAAGTTCTTGAAAAATGGCTTCATCCGACCTTCCAAATCTCCAGCAGCTTCTCCGCTCTTTTTTGTACCTAAAAGTAATGGAGAATTGCGCACCTGTATCGATTACATAGCACTTAATAACATCACTATCAAGAATAGGTATCCATTACCTTTAATTCCGGTGCTTCTGGATCAAGTGCGCTCAGCCACAATTTTTACAAAGCTTGATTTGCGAGGCGCTTACCACTTGGTCCGTATTAGACCAGGTGATGAGTGGAAAACCGCCTTCCGAACTCGCTTTGGCTTATTCGAGTATCGTGTAATGCCCTTTGGCTTATGCAACGCTCCGGCTGCCTTCCAATTTTTTATTAATGACGTCCTGCGGAACTTCCTGGATAGGTTCGTCATAGCCTATATCGACGACCTCTTAATTTTTTCATCTTCAATGGAAGAACACATTCGACATGTGAAGATCATCTTAAACACCTTAAGGTCTCATGGTTTGTTCTGTAAGCTGTCTAAGTGCGAGTTTCATACCACCAAAGTCGAATTTCTTGGCTTTATTCTTTCTCCATCTGGAATTACTATGGCCCCAAGAAAAATCCAAGCAATCCTTGATTGGCCTACCCCAACTTCAGTGAAAGATATCCAACGTTTTCTTGGATTTGCGAATTTCTACCGCCGATTCATCAAAGATTTTTCAACTTTGGCCACGCCCTTAACCCAGCTGTTAAGGAAGAATGTTAAATTCGCTTGGTCCTCAGACACTGACTCCTCCTTTCAAAATCTCAAAAGAACCTTTACTCAAGCACCTGTTTTGCGACATCCTGACTCGGACTTACCTTTTATTGTAGAAGCGGACGCTTCTGACTTCGCAGTAGGAGCTATTCTATCACAAAAAGATCAAGAAACCAATGAACTACATCCCATTGCCTTTTTGTCCAGAAAATTTTTACCTGCGGAAACCAATTACACCATTGCAGAGAAAGAACTCTTGGCCATTCGTTACGCCTTCAAAGAATGGCGTCACTATCTACTTGGAGCAAGACACACTGTAACCGTATATACAGACCATCGGAACCTGCAATTCCTAAGATGTGCAAAAGCTTTAACTCCCAGACAACTCCGTTGGACATTGTTCTTTGCTGAGTTTGACTTCATCATAACTTTTAGACCTGGAATCAAGAATAACAAAGCAGATTCTCTGTCACGATATGACCATAAGCCAGATGATGTCCTTTCAAATCCCAGACCTACTAGTATGCTCTCCGAAAAACAAATTATTGGAACCACTATGTCCGATGTTTTCTTTCAACAGATTAGACAAGCAATGCCTATACCTAAACTTCTTTCCTGGGTCCAGGATGGACCTAATAGAACCATTCATCAGAATCTACCCTTCTTCTCCAGTCTCTTATTTGTTCCAACCAAGAAACTACAAACACAAGTTTTACAGTGGTGTCATGTTAGTCAATTGGCTGGTCATCCTGGAATCACAAAAACCAAAGAACTGTTACAGAGAAATTTCTGGTGGCCAACCTGGAAGAAGGATGTTCAATCTTTCATACAAAACTGTGATGTTTGTGCCCAAGCTAAAACTGAACATGGTCGAAAGAAAGGTCTTCTTCTTCCGCTTCCCACCCCAACACAGGTTTGGGAGGACATTGCTATGGACTTTATAACTGATTTACCGGAAGAGAAAGGTATGAACACTATCCTTGTGGTGGTAGATCGTTTATCCAAGATGGCCCACTTTATCCCTTGCTCTAGGCTTCCTACTTCGTCTCAGTTGGTCCAATTACTCCTGGAACATGTGGTTCGTTTACACGGACTTCCCAGATCCATTACTTCAGATCGTGGTTCACAGTTTGTCTCGCAGTTCTGGAAGGCCTGGTGTAAAGCTCTTCACATCACCTGCAACACCTCCACGAGCTTCCATCCAGAGTCGGACGGACAAACTGAACGAGTTAATCAAGTCCTGAAACAGTATCTGAGATGTTTCTTGTTCAAGAAAGAGGGTTCCTGGTTAACTCTCTTATGGGAAGCTGAGTTTGCTTACAATAACCTACAGAATGCCTCCACGGGTTTGTCGCCCTTTTTTGCCGTGTATGGTCGACATCCTCATTTCTCACCCCTGCTACTGGCTCATCACAAAACTCACATACCTTCCTTGGATTTGCATTTCAGGGAAATGGAGCGCATCACTAAAGCTTTACGAACAAATGTATTAAAAGCCAAAGCCACGTACAAAAAGTTTGCGGACAGGAAGCGTCAAAAGGGGCCAGACCTTCATGTGGGAGATGTGGTGTGGCTTTCTACCAGAAATTTTCAGTTCAGGAAACGCTACAAGTTCCATCCTAAATTCATTGGTCCATATAAAATTGTTCAGTGTGTGAACCCAGTGACTTACAAGCTGCTCCTTCCTAAAGGTATGAAGATTTACCCCGTGTTCCACGTTTCTCTGCTGAAGAAAGCAGTTGTCAAGCGGCGGGCTCGCCCTCCTGCGCTTCATGTGAAAGGTCAGGATGAGTTCGAAGTGCGTTGTGTTAAGGATTGTAAGCGAGTTAGGGGGAAGCTGTGGTATCTGCTTTCCTGGAAAGGCTATGGCCCTGAGGAGAACTCTTGGGTCTCCGAGTCCAATGTTCATGCTCCCCGTTTGGTGCGATCTTTTCATGCCCGGCACCCAATCTCTCTGTTTTAAGGTCCTGAGAGGGGGGTGTCTCTTTTTTTGTTGGGGGGCACTGTCAGGATTCTTGCTCTCTGTTCGTTGTTCTGGCACACTGGTTTGCGCATGTGCCATTATTTGGAGTGCCTATGCCTGTTTTTATCATTGTGCCGATAATGCTCATTGTGCCGAAGGAGTGCCTATGCCTGTTATTATCATTGTGCCGATTATGCTCTTCTGTGGTCACCAATGTGTCAATGCTCCTAGTTACTGATGCTTGTCAAAACGCATTGTTACAATCCCTTTGCCAATGCTTGTTGCTGCAGTTCTTTGCCTTTGCTCGTTTTGTACCGTTTTGCCAATGCTTGTTCATATCCTGCCTCTGAGTTCCCATTTCGAGTTTGCTGCCGAGGTCTTTTCTTCCTCTGCAGCCTCCGTACTTCAGGCCTGAACTATAAAAGCGGCCACGCCCAAAACACCGCGCGGATTATTCCTTCCTGGTTCCAGAGATCGGAGGTTTCCTGCTTTGGTCTGCTCTTCTTTCCAAACAACGGAGGACTTCGAAGATGCTTCCAGCTATCCAGTTTCCTGCTTAAATGGTAGTAATCTACCACGAAAATCCGCTTGCTGAAAACGCAGGTAGGATTTATCCAATTTCTGTTTACCGGCTGGTGACACTTTCAAGAGGCTCGTAGAGGGGGAACGCGAAGGGCGTTTCCTCTGTAATTCTCTGGACATTGTTTTTACCGAACTCTGATTATTGGACCTAATTCTTAGTAGTGGTATTGGCAAACTGGCTCTAGTTTCTGGTTCCGTTTAAAGGCTTTTAAACGTATTTCTCAGAGGAAGGCTGAGTCTCAAATTACCTGTGGATTTCCTATTTTGCTTCCTAGTATAAGAAATGTCTAGTACCTAACTAAAGCTGTGAATTGAACAAGTGTTCTTGAGAATATAAATACGTATTATGCTGAGAACTGTAGCTTTGATTCTGATGTTGAAACCTTTAATGAATCTTGGAGAGTAATGTGTTATGTATGTAATTGCTTTCTGCCTGACCCAACTTATTCCGTTTTATTTACCTGAATATAAAGAATACATGGTGAAAAGCAACTCTTGTTTTTTCCTTCTATAGACTGTGTTACTTCTTTTGCCAAGGGAAACGGGGAATCCCAGTATTTAGTGTTTAGCAGGTTTTAGGGTAAGGCTCCTGAGAAACTCAAGAAGGGGCTAAGCAACCAAGGCCCTGACACTAGGTTGAAGTTCAAAACGAGGTTTAGGTTGCCTCCCATCTGTACTGCTGAGTCATCATTCATTACAGAAAGATAAGTATTATCAATGCTCACTCTGTACCCCAGCATACCGTCTACTAGAACGAGAAGCTCAGGCTCCCCAGAGAGCTCGGCCAGCCTGTCTTAAACATCAAGTAGGTGGGCTTTCATGTGTCCTGGCATCTTGTGTTCGTCAGTCCAACATCGCTTGGTGCTCTTGAGCAATAGTGCAGGGGTTTGGTTGCAAGCCTTTCAAAGGTTTCGGCACACATTGACAAATGTATGTGTGTCTGGAGGAGGATGCAAGCTGTGAGTAACTGCCTTAGAGAGATTTTTAATTTATTGTGTTTCAGCTATTGACCTGACCCACTGTAGTTTCCTCTGCCAACGGAAGATGAGTCAGAACTGATGACCCAAGCCATTAGTGATTTATTTGCTTCTGAGATGGTCATTAACGGGTTTAAATTCTCTCCTGCTCTGTAAGGTTAGCAAGGAAATGTCATGAAACAACATAAAAAGGGGCCTGGGAAGATACATGGATGCATGTCATGGGCTTGTCTGAGTTTCACTTTCTCCAAACTAATTCTCTGCTCCACGACTCCCAGTCCGGTTTCCGTGCTGGCTTTAGCACGGAAACTGCATTACTGGAGGTTTCTGAGACTGTTCGAGAGTGTGTGGACAGGGGCGAGGAGGCCATGTTGGTCCTCCTCGACCTGTCCGCCGCTTTCGATACGGTGTCTCATCAAATACTTCTAGCCCGATTGGAGCAGATTGGACTGGGTGGTGCTGCACTATCCTGGATCACCTCTTTTCTCCAGGGCCGATCACAGAGGGTTTTTCTTAGACCTTTTAAATCAGGGCCCAAACCTCTTATATGTGGAGTTCCTCAGGGCTCAGCATTGAGTCCTCTGTTTTTTAATGTCTACCTAGCCCCGCTGGCCAGAGTTGTAGAGGCATGTGGAGTCAGAGTGATCTCATACGCTGATGATACTCAGCTGATATTCTCCTTTAGAGATCACTCTGACTCCAGCCTCTCCAGTTTCCGCCACTGTTTGGGAGAAATCTGCTCTTGGATGGCTACGAACCACCTTCGTCTGAATGCGGATAAGACGGAAGTTTTGTTTTTTAATCAAAAAATGACTATTCCCCCCTCTCTGTGGTGGCCTTCGGTTCTTAACCCTCCTCCTATTCCGGTGCACACTGCCCGTAACTTGGGATTCCAGTTTGATGACACGCTCTCCTGCGGCCCGCAAATTAATAAAGTCACGGCTGCCTGCTTTGGTAAGATAAAAATGATGAAAAAATGTTTTCCATTCTTGCCAATGGATGCGCGTAGAACAGTCACTCAGGCGCTAATAACGTCCCATTTGGACTATGCCAACAGTCTTTATGCTGGGGCCCCTCTGTACCTAATTGAACGCCTTCAAGCAGTTCAAAACGCGGCAGCCAGACTGATTGGCAACATCCCTTTTCGACATTCGATTTCTATGTTTCACAAAAAGCTCCATTGGCTTCCCATAGCCTCTCGGATTAAGTTTAAAATACTTACTCTTGTTTTCCGTGCTCTCAACGGTACTGGCCCAGATTACCTGAGAAAGAGACTCACATTATCTCATTCTGTGAGAGATTTACGTTCCAACAGCCTACGCCTTCTGGTGGTGCCACGCTTCTGCCGCGCTCGAATGGGCGGCAGAGCTTTTGCTGTCCTTGCTGCGAAACACTGGAACGGCCTCCCCCTGGACCTTAGATTTGCCTCATCTGAAGCACAATTTCGTAACCGCCTGAAAACTTGGCTATTCTCCTCATCTTAGATTTTCTCCTTATCTCTGCTGACAGTTTTTTAGCGCCGGGACACCTCCGACGGAGGTAGCTGCGCGCTTTATAAGAGCCATAAATAAATAAATAAATAAAATGGTTAGAATATTATGAACAAAGACCAAAGTGTCTGGGAGCCTAGCGTTGTTTACCCTTCACGACCTGCTTTATGTGTCCTGTCGAGATTGGATGTCCATTTTTTCCTCCTTGGCTACGATTTGTTGAAAGAGAGCTGGTGCATATCCTGCTACATCAAATCCCTATGTGTTCACAGGTATTCTGTAATTTTAATGCTAGTTCTGCAGGAGCCATTCAAGTTTCCCAGTGTGGGCCTGGAGTTTGCAGAGTTGCTCCTGAAGGCGCATTAATTTCTGTTGCTGGTGCTCAATTTCTGTTCCTCGGATGATCTAGCTATCATCCACAGCAACATCTCTGTCACCAATAGCTTCAAAGCCCTGTTTCACCTCGTGCAGCATGTGCGTGAGGTCTTGCTTCACCATCTGCAGATCTGCTCTGAGAGATTTGAATAAAGATTCCATGAATGCCCTTGTGAGTGGTGCTGACTCATCTATGCCTTCCACAATGGCCTGGCTTCACTGAGAGGTGGGACAGTCTAAAATGAATGCAACTGTAGAGTGTGTCAGCATGTATCGCAAGTGGTGGGCCTTCTTACTTTTATTTGCTGCCATGGTACGTGCAGGCACTTGGAATTCTCATGAGATAAACTGGCTTCTCCACACTACTATTCCGGACACTGAGGTATGGAAGGCTCTGTTATCGCCACAATACACAACTGGCCATTCTTCTTCTTCATCTCTCTCCACGGGTCTTCTCTGCGAATTGTGAGCACTTTGTAACAACACCAGGCAAAACAGGGTCCACACAGGTCTGCTGTGTATCCTGAAGTGTTCCTCTGAATGCATGGATACATGATAGGTTTGAAACCGGGCAGTAAGTGAAGGATAAAATTGGGTCCTATCCAACACTGTATTTTGCAATATGCTAGGGCAGCTTTATGGAAAATGCATGCTGGTCAAAGGGAGAACATATTTTTCTTCTCCAGAGCATAGGGGATATAATGCTTGCTTCCAGGCAGGCCACATACACCACCGATGTGTTAGATTTTGCTGCAGAAGTAGGCAGCCAAGCCCTGTGCAATGTTTCACTGCACCACCCCCAGCACTAAGCCAGGCTGTGAGTGTTACTTCCAGAAAAGACTTTCTGACACCTGTTCAGACCTAAAGGGGGACTTCTACTCAGTGTTTTGAGCAGGTATGATGCTCTGACAGGGTGCCCCCCGGGGACCAGTAGAGGTCCTTAACATGCCTTACTGCAGCTCTTGCTTGTCATGAGGAGTCATTGCTCCACTAGCAGGGGGCCCACCAAAGCACTATATCTTGTTATGTGATCCTTTGGGGGTTTAAAGATGATTCTAGCGGTCTGCCCTTCCATCTGGCCCTGCCACCTGGATTTCTGAGCAACATTTGCTGAGGGCGTCATCTGATTGTCTCAGCCAGGGTGGAGCTGGACCTGTCTCTTATGTAGATGATTGTCTCAAGTCGCCCATCTTTCCATGGTGCCTAAAGCATTCCTGGGATCTTCATCTGGCCCGAAGTCCCCTGTGCCCCACTCTGCCTAAATTGCATATATTCTCAAAAACGGGGGAGCAAAGGAGAGCGAGACACTTCTCACTCAGCTGCCAACTTGGCCACATGCCCACTCCTTTTTTTTAATGGTCCTCCCATTACTTACCATCCTCTGATCAGGGCAATGTCACAAGTCCAACCATGATAGAGCAGGCTGGATTCAGCAACCCAGTTAGGCCCGCAGAACAGTAGTACCTTAAATCTTGGTTATGTAGAGTTGTGAGGGCCTGTGTTGAGGATGCTTTGCGCAGCCAAGGCAGAGCATCGAGTCCGAAGAACCTGTTAACAAGGGCTTATGAATGTGATATGAATTCTGGCGTTGACGATGCGTCACACAGTCGGGGTGATGCATCGTTCTAAAGAGTTGCAATGAAAGAACCTGCATCATTGTCAAGGCTGCTGTCGACGGAAAATTTGAGATGTGATGGCCTGCATGGCTGATGCTTCGCACAGTGGTGGTTCCAATGTGGGCTGCGAGATTAATGAAGAGTCCTTGTACTGAGAGAATCCTCGCAGCAGAGGTGATGCATCGATCTGCTCAGTTTGCCTAACACAGCAGAGAAGCATTGGTTCTGCTGGATCCACGAATGGGCTGGCAGACCACCTTCAGGCCCACTTCCAAGGGTCCAGGACTAGGGTGGCTCCACTTGGCAGGGTAGTACTCACAGATGGTAGCGTCCAAGTGCTGGCTTCAAGGTTGTTGGAGCCTTCTGTACTTGCAGCTCTAATCATGGTCCAGCCAACTAGCCATTGGAGTCACTCTGATGTTCTGGGTACAACAAATGCAGGTTAATTTATTCTCACCCAAGTAAGAGGGCAGCAGGCAGAAGCCCAGCAAAGCAGGGCAGCAGTCATTCAAAGCAGCAGTTCAACAGAGTGGCACACCTTTCAACAGCACTACAGTCCTTCTTCCTGGCAGAGTTGCCACAGGTCCAGGATTATAATCAGAATTTGTGTATGGGGTCCACTATGTATACCTGGGCCTTCCTTTGAAGTGGGACAAGCATCTAGAGGTTTCCATTTACAGTCCACAGGTATCCTGCTTCCTCTGTCCTGGCTCAAGACAGGGGGTATGCAGCACTTTGTGTGGAGGCAGCTCCGCACTCCCATCCTGCCAGCGATTGCCCATCCAGACACATATAAGCTCTCTATTGTGTGTGGCTGTCTAGGAGGAATACACAAAGCCCAACTGTCAGCTGTCCTATGGGGGAGAAGGCCTTACAGTAGTAAAAAACGAATTTAAGAGTTTTTCACTACCCGAACATGTAAAGCTACAAAAGTACATGTACAATTTTTTAATACAATGCACCTGACCTCTGGGCTTTCCAGGGACTACCTTAGGGGGGGACTTATATGTATTAAAAATGAAAGTTTGTGCCTGACAAACGGCTTGTTTTACCAGGTTGAGATTGCAGTTTAAAACTGAACTATCAGGTTGCAATGGCAGACCTGAGACATGTTTAAAGTACTACTTAAGTGTGTGGCACAATCAGTGTTGCAGGTCCCCTAGTGAGATTTAATTTACAGGCCCTGGGCACAGGAAATTACAAGTAAATTAAATATACAATTGGGTATAAACCAATTCTACCATGTTTTAAGGAGACAGCACAAGCACTTTAGCACCGGTTAGCAGTAGTAACGTTTTTAGAGTCCTAAGGACAGCAAAAACCAAGTCAGCAAAACAAGAGGGTTAAAGTCAAAATTGATGGGAGTAAAACCACATCAAGCATGCCAGATATAACAATGCCCATACATGTTAGAATACAAAGCTACAGGCACAAATTTAGGAAAGCTTTGACAGTGTGGAAACCGAAACAATTGTGGAGACACATAGGGCTTGAAATACATTGGGGTTAATCTGTTACTAATGTAACAGATACACTATCATTTGAATTAAAATTATAATATATCATCTGGCGCATATAATAGGTACAACAGTATATCAACAGTATACCAGTCAAGGTTGTGACATACTATTCCAACCTGCACACTATAAAGATGGGTTATAGTCAGAGTACATATGTTCTTTCAATTGATTAAATGCATCCCATTGTCACTGCGCTGTGGCCTTGAGTTCCCTATCCTAGACAGGGTAGGCCATTGTCAGAATGCGCTGCATCATGTGGGTGACCTCCACACATGTATATTTTTCTGACAGGACCTTCTCAGTTGCTTTAAAGTGATGAGAGGGTCCAGAGCAAAAGGTCCTCCCAAAGTTTGTGGAAGTGGATGCTGCAGTGCCGCAAGTCCCCTGCTGATCTACACATGGGGAGAAAAGAAAACAATTAAAAATGCTATTAATAACCATATGCTGTTGTACAACATCATTATATAGATATGTCCGTATTTTGACATAACATACATTGGGCCTGATCTAGAGTTTTGTGGCTGTGTCGGTCCATCACAAATGTGACTGATATACATTCAGCCTCATTACAAGGACACAATGAGTCCCCCCTGAGCACTCAAGGTAAGTAATATTCTGTCCAACAGAAATGCAAAAAAATATTTTGCAATTTCTTTTGTTCCAATTGTTTATGTGGGTACTCAGAGTTGGACACTCAGCAGTATAATGTTTCCAAAACATAGCTTCCAAAAGATGTTGAAGCACAGTTGAACAATTTACAGCCAACACGTGTTTCATCCTGTGATGTAGCACACATTGACTTCTTCAGGGCTGTAAACCCAAAGTAAAAACAGTTACCATCACTGTTTCTATATAGAGGCATCATGTGTCCAATCACCTGTGTATCATGCCCTCAAGACTCTAGTAACTGAATATGTGCTACATCACATGACGAAAGACCTGTTGGCTGTAAATTGTTTGATTGTACTTTAACATCTTTTGGAAGCTTTTTGGAAGGAGTGCTCAGGGGGGTTCATTTTATCATTGCTTTCCTGCTGCTGCGGGGATCATTTGTGGTTTAATTGGCAGCCAACTACTCTCCACTTGGAGCACCAACAAATATTTGTGCTGTATTGTTACATTGCCCTATATGTTCGTAGAGCACCCAGCCTTTCTGTTCTTTTGCCTGGTTGCCAATTTGTTTTTCTTTAGCCTCATTACAAATGCTATGTTATTTGTAATGAGGGGGACGAGATATCGATCACAATGTGATGGAGAAACATTTCAGACATGTCCACCTTCCTCCATTGGAAAGATGGAGAAGGACACATCAACGTAATGAACATGTTTACAAATAAGGTCTGGATCATCAGAATATCAAGGAAAGGCACATCAGTAAGTTCTGTCTAAACTGTAACACCATGTAAACTTTGGCACAATTTAAATTTGAACTTTGACAGACATCAGAATTTAGACTACCATCCCACTGATTGTGAAGATTATGGCAATCTTACATTTCTGTGCTGCTTGTTCTTTCCAGTATAGAGTTTGTGACCGTGGGCCTGATTCAAAAAGGTAACAATATCAAACATCAGTTCACTTAGTTTGCATTTGAGGTCATTTTTTGGAGGGGACTCATGTTATTCAAGTCATACTAGGCTTCTTTTAACACCTCTGAGGTACACCCAAATGAGGATGGGGAAGTCTACTATAGTGGTGCCCATGTGAATACAGGGTGCTGAAGAGCTGGCTTATGGGCACCTGAAGGCGTAGTTCAAGTGCTTTTGGCAAGACTTCTCTACTCTGCTGGCAGGGTCTGCATGATTGTTGTTTTGTGTTGTATGCTGCATAACAAACATCACTGATGAAGATTACCAATGGGAATGCCAGAGTGATGTTGGCGACATGCTTCACAAAGTTAACAGTGATGAGGATGAAATCACTGACCTCAGGCCTGAACTCAATGAAACATCTTTGCCTGATGGTAAGTGATTGTCAAGAAAGTGTCATTTGTCTGTATTCACAATTGATATTTATTCTCTGCTAGAGTTTAACCTACTAATCAAGTGAACTTGAGTACAATCTTGTGTTTGAATGTAGACTAGTATAGTTTCAATATCACAAATATAATGCAAAAAATGTATGATATGAAGTTATGTTTAACAGCTGTTGTTTTTGGTGTAAATATTTAAAAAATCAATGTTAGTCACAAACTACAAGTTTGATATAGCGCAAACTTGACCCGAAGGTGCCTGCCAGGTTGTTCTTTGAAAGGCAGGGGGGTATCCCCATGTGCACCCCCCACCACCCCGGAGTCCATGGGCGCCAGCAACATGCCCCCGAAGCAGACTCCGCGTGCCTTTCCGTGGCGGCATTGGCATTCACAATTGCACATTCTAATATGGCTGGCAGTGTCTGAAAGACACCGCCACCATATTGAACCCTTTTCCGCCCGGTCGACATGCTGACCGGGCGGAAAAGCGGCGGACGGTCTTTCTGTCCGCCGCGGACCCCCCAGCCATTATAATATGGCGGGGGTCTTTTCTACAGGGATGGCAGGCGGATTGCCCCCGCCGGGCCGGCGGTAACTACCGCCGGCCCGCAAGGGGGCAATCTGCCCACCATCCTAATGGGGCCCTTGGTGTGTGTGGCAAAGGCTAAAACTCAGACTTGAAATTATCAGCTGTAGTTGATATGTGGATATTTGGTGTAGTTTATGATTGCGTCTGAGCATAATGTCTGTAGAAAACATGAGAACAGTGAATACGTGGCTGAAGAATAATATATGTGTTTCTACTTCATTTAGAAGGCCAAATTTACTTATATGTAAAAAAGAGTTTATATGTTCACAATAGGTGGAATCACTATATTACTAACTTTGGAACAGTCATACTTCATTTGTCATTATGCATCATACAATTTTAACTAGTTAAATGTGTAATTCCAAATGTTTTGTCTTCTCTGCAACGTCTGAATGTTGACAAGTGTTTGCAAATTGTCTAGAATTATTCTCTCTGGCTGGGCTTTTGGATGTTTACATTTTTTTATATCATTTGTTTATTTGTTAAACCACAATTGATGCTTGTTCACATACTAAGCTTTCTTCAAATATAATGTTGTTTTATAATGAAATCTGTATGATATTTTTATACTATGTGAGTAGTAAATGTAGTAACTTTGATATAAAGAATGTATAATTTAATAACAATGTAATGTTTAATCAAAGATTATATTAGAAAGATCTCATGCAATACATTATTTGTATTCATTAATGTATTTATTAAATTGACAACAATATTGTTAACATACTTTTACAGGCATTAAGAGTTTCAGAAAAAAAGTTAACTTGTATGTTCGATGCAAAACTAAAGTTGAACCAGCAGTTGCTTGTAGTCCTCTTCCAGACAACACTCCATGAGCAGATAGGAAATGTATGGTCATCAAGTCACAAGACATCTGTTTTTGCATCTATTGTTCGTAGGTTCTGTGGTGTGGTACTCAACCAGGCCAGATAAGGACCCCTCCTAAAGGCCACTGAAGTGGCCTGAATGTCAGCATCAGTGATAATGACGGGTGGTTCCATGAGAAGCAGTATCCCACTTTCCATGGGGCTGCCAGCTGTAGATATTTCTGGCAACATGCTGGCTACAGATGGTGCTTGACCACTGAAAGTGGCAGCTAAATCACACACACCTGCAATCAATATTTGAAGCCATCCTACTCCAGCTTATGATGAAGATTCATAACACTCATCTGACACTCCAGAAGATTGTTCTGGGCCATGTGGATATCATTCTGGCCTTAATTTTTGGGGGGCTCTTAGGAAGTAAATATCCTTGGCCCAGCTTATGATCCTGCCATGTAACTACACCCCTCATCAGGTCTCTACTGGTGATGAGGATGACATTGATGACCCCTTCCGGAGCCTCCCTCTCTGTAGCAGGTCCTGCTCCATCCCTTACCAAAATGCCCTGAGACCTTGACAGTGTGGCCACAGGTTTAGTGTTCTCGCTACATGGTCGATGTTATATCTGTGGTAGTCACAGGATGATTGACAGGGGTGGCCACAGTTTCCTGGGGTGTGGGTCCCAGGGGGCTTGTTGTGCACTGATGTAGGTAATGAGGACAGGACTTTGCTGGGTGATGATGATTTTGATTCTACAGGGAGAGGTAATTGCTGGGCACTGGCCACACAAACCTGATGAGCCTGGTCGGTCTTTAAGATCATCAACGTTGACAAGAGTGCTGCTCCCATTGAAGGCTTGGGGTCTTGTTTTGTCAGAGAGAGGAGAAAATACATTTGAGATTGGCTACTAGGATCTAGCTTGATGAAATTGAACAAAATAGAAGATGAAACTGTTATTTTTCAAAATGATAGTTGTTGCTGTATAAATTGCTATGATATGCTATTCAACATTTGCCCTTTATTGATGTTATAATGTCAGACAGCTCATCAAGTTTTTCTCTCACCCTACTGATAGAACTGAGTCCTCAGCTTTAAGTGATATACCTAAAAAATATGTGAACTCTTGATACAGGAATGAAGTGAACAGATTTGGATTTTTGCAGGACATATCTTGCCCAGTGTCTCCCAGCTGTGGAACCTAGGTGTGTTCGAATCCCCTGTGCCAGTGCCCATCGTATTATGTCTTAGCAATACTGTGCAAAGTACAACCCCTCAAACACATGGCTGTCAGTATTGGTAATAGTGCTCAGTCCTAAACTTCATAGGGAGGCTAGTGTGGACATACAGCACAGTAATATTGTAACATACTGGCAAAAGTGCACTAAAACATTAAGCTTCACAGTGTTCTCTTTTGACTTAAAACAAATACATTGTACTATATTGTAAAATTACAAAATCACTAAAACTACTCTTCTTTTATTTTAGCCAATATGGAGGTGTGAGTCAAAGACATCTAGGGTTACTGATTCTCTTTAACACAACTGTTGAAGGAAATTATGATTATCACAAAGGAGAACAGTGAGGCTTAACAATCAGGAACAGCGTAAGTTTAATTAAACAATAATGGCCAGAATATCAGCTACATCTCTTACAGTTGCGTGCTGGAATTCAATTTGCATTAGGTACATGGCAAGCTTTATACTGTACCATGGGTGCAATAAAGTGAAGTAATAAATAGAAGTGGCCATTAATACCAACTGGAGATCCCATTCTGATATGGCCCAGGATGCCGTGTGTGTCATGTGTCTTTCTAGGGTGCACTTACTATTAGGAATTGTTTGGATTTATCTGATGAATGGAACTGACCAGCTGTTCAAGCATTGTGTCCTTGGGCCAAATGCAGGCCCTCTGCTGTACATTTATTTTAGTTTATGAGTGTGTGCATCTGACTAGATTCTTTAGGTATTACATCCTGGGGCCATATGTGATTTACTGCTGCAATCTTCCAAGTGTGTTTGAGGCTTGTTCCATATATGGTGTCTCCATTACAGGAAGTGCTAAGGGTGAACTAAGGGAAGCACTGTTATGTTGATCTGATAAAGGGTCAATCTAAAACTGTAACAAGTGTTTTTGGTGAATTTGGGTAGCACAGGGAACAGTTGTTCTGTGGTGTGCTGGACTCCTAAGAGGTAGACCTTTCTATAAATTGATCTGATGCTAACACAACCAACCCTCTTTTGTAGCGTTAGATCTATTATTAAGACACACAGTGTAGGTGAACCACTACCACTGAGCTCATATATCATATCTATGGCAGTATTTTTCCAACAGACTGACAATCTTCGGGCATCATCTGGCAGGGTGCCCCATTCACTTAAAATCTGTGTTTGGCAGATGTCTGTTGTGCAATAATAGAGTGTGACAGCTGAACGACTCTGGTCAGCAGGCACATGCCACTTTTCAGTGCTTCTAAGTATCTCATACATACATCAATCTTTTTCCAGTTCAATGTAGATGAGCCAATGAATGTATATTAGTCTGCAGAATAAAATGGCACGCTCCTTGCACTTTCCAGGCCCCATCAACTCAATGCTATGAGTGAGGATAATGTGGGTCACAGTAGCGTGTTACTTAGTTTACTAAGTGGATCCCCTCCACCATGACACCACTTTTCTATTACTTAGCTTTTACGCATCATTTAAGTCATGTGTCTTATTTCATTAGTAAAATAAATACAATCCAATTCCCAGAATATCGAGATATGTTAAGTCCAAACTCAAAACGTTAGAATTTTTGTACAGGTGAGATGGAATCATCAGTTGTGGCTTGTACTACTGAACATTTTAAATAGGATACTGTAGTGGTTTAAGAGAGCTATGATATGACATGCAAATATGAATGTGTTAAGAAGAATGGTGTGACACAGTGAGTAAATAGTAGATTGTGATTGCATATGGAATGTAGTGAGTTATGATAGACATCAAACAGCATCATTGTGTGAATGGGTTGTCACTAGTGGAGAGATTTGTGTTAAGGATTGGTGTAGCTTGGTGAGTGGAGCGTGAATTTGTTAGTGGGTGAGAGCAAATTTTGTACTCACCAGTCTCTAATCCAAATACAATCCCCACAATGACTTTAGTGTACAGTATGGACAACATCTTATCCTTTCAGTGCGTGACATTGAGCCCAAGTCCTCTTGGAATACCCTTGAAGTGAGGAAACAGACCATCCAACCCAGGTTGTTCTGCTGCTTGTAGATGCCCTCCTGTGACCTCTTGTGAGGGTATGGTGTCGGAGACATTCACCTTCTGCACTGTTCTGGCCCCATTTTCCTTCTCTGGCTCACATCTGCTATCAGAAAATGAGCTCCAAAAAACTTGTGCTCAACCCAAATTATTTGATACACTGTCACAGTTACCTTATTATCTGTGAATTTGGGATTTTTTTCCAGACTCCAACCTTAAGCTATATTTGTTAAGTAGCTCTACTGCTGTTGCGCCATGTTGCGAGTGATAAATAGTTTGTGTGGTTTGAGGTCTCTTTTTTGCAGTGAAAGCTACAGGTGTTGTTGGTGAGTAGATTTTGATTAGGTGTCTGTTAAAGCACCGGTATGTCAACATTGATGGACACATCAGCAGTCATAGACGTTGTCCGCCTTTCATGTCCTCCATTCTGGGTGTCCCTCCATCAATGAAAGCGAATAACTCTAAATATAGTGGAGGCATGTCTGCTATACCACTGTTGATGGTGTTGTGTCTGTTGATGGAAGAAAGATGAACTACTGACAGAGGACTGAAAGACCACCAATGGAACTTTCTCCATCATGAAAAACTTAAATATGGAGGACAGATAACTGTTGCCTGACAGACAGACAAGAGATCGAGATAGATGGCGGTGTCCTCCGTTCTGCTGCACTGATCGGGCAAGTCAGGCGTTACCGACGCGCGCCTCAAACAACCAAATTAAAACCCCAGGTTGTGGATCCCGCTGTCCTCACAAAATTTTTCTCTCTCCTCGAAAAATAGGCTGAGTTGAATGAAAAGCCTATTCCAATCCCCAAGAAAAACGAGCACCTTTGAGCTACGTGGTCCTGACGAGATTTCCCTTAAATCATGGGTCATCGAAACGCGTAGACCTTTGTTCCACAGTATTAGGATTTCTATTTAGAAAAAAGAAAAATTCTCCTAAATTCATTCCTTTGCTGTTTATTTTTGCAAATTGTGAATTGTAAATATTTTGTATGAACTAATGTACAGCTTTTTTCATGTTTGTTGGTTGTGTCTTAGATAGTATGGTGTAGTGAATGACTGTGGTGTTGTATGAGAGAGTTCAGAGTGATTTAGGCAATATTTTTGTATTTTATAAAAACGTGTTGAAATATATGTTCATTGAATTTTGTGAATTAAAGTGGATTCATTCTGGATAAAAAAAGTATCCTGAGGTGTACTGTTTAATTCAGTAGACCGAGTGGTGATTTCTAACCCCCTTTAAAAATAAGTGGCAATACTGGTGCTTGTTTTTGGTTCTTCAGACAGACCAGGCCCACAATGACAGAGGAATGACTGTCCCTCCACAAAACTCTAGATCAGGCCCTCTCAGCCTTATTTAGAGTTTAGTGGACAGGATACACCATATTACAAGTGCAAATGCACGTGCAATCCATTGGACAGTACAGCCACCATGTTTGTAACGGAGTATCCCATCCCCAGAACTCTAACAATGGCCCTTAGATAGCAGACGACCCCGGGTAAAAGACAGGCAAACTGGGGCACCTACAAAATAGTGCAAAGTATAGTGACTCCTGATCTGTTCTCAGAAGAGAAACTTCACCCTATCTTAGAGGTTAACTTACAAGACTTACCTCAGATTTAACAACTGACTCCTTCTTGCAGAACACATAGATAAACTGTGTGTCTTCTATCAGTGGGAGCTCCTCCGCTAAGGCGGAGGACCGTCACCCCACTGAACAAAAGGAAAAATAAAATGATAATAAGTAGGAATAGTAGTGGTTTTCTATCCTGAAGTACTCACGACTGGCCGGCCAAGCAGTCATGCACAGTTTGTATCTTCCCCACGAGCCTGCATCACATAGCTTGGTGAGGAACATGCAAAACCTCTCAGTCCACATCTGAGCGAGGATCCACGGCACTCAGACCAATCACAACACTGCATTGCAGTGTTGTGATTGGCTATGGCGAGGCTGGGTGGGGCTGGTGCTTCCTGCTGCTGGCAGGGAGTGCAGGAAGATGTCAGAAGGATGGAGGACGAAGGAGAAGCGGTGACCATTTCAGGTAAGTGTTTTGTTTCTTCTTTTTTTGGCCCCGCCCCACATCCTGGGTCCAGTAGCAGACGCTACTGCCTTCTTTGATACATGTGACCAGTATGATGAATACACAGGCTTTACAGGCAAATTGGTTTTACAATATAATGTCATACCTGTTCTTGAAGAGAAAAATGCAGTAACATATTTTTACTGTTCAGCATCTCATTTACTCTCCCTAAATAGAACAAATAAAAGTACACACCAAAACACGCACACTTCTTTTATACAACATAATCTATGAGAAAGGCAAAATGTCATACCGCTTCCGAAGTTAAAAAAATGAAAATACACAGTGATTTAGAATTAATTCACCGTGTTTTAGAAGGAGGGACATTTGTTACTGAAATGTTCCTAAATCTAAAATATTTAGAAGCTGTATACATTTCAAAGCAGCCCGCGTTACAAACCTGACCCATGTGTAATATCTAAGGATTTGTTAATCAAACACTTACGTTTCTCTGTCTGTGGGAATTACTTTTCAGCACAACCTTTTAAACATTGTGGTCACAAAACATGTTCACTTAAGAAGTTACAGATGCTACATTTTTGCTCGGGGACCACACAACGTCAGACAACCTAGACATCAGCAGACCCCCTATGCGCACAGTTGCAGAGCAGCACTGAATAAAAGAGGTATGCCTTGAGACAGATGCATGCCTAAATACACCCTCTGTTACATCATTTTGTAAGACAGCTGTTTTAAGCGTGTTATTTAAGAGTGCCTCTTCTCACGTGATGCATAGTCGGAGTTACACCCAAAGCTGAATCTGTGTGGTCCCAAAAAATCAGTTGTATGCCAAATGTGGATTTCCCTTTTTTTTGGTCCAAATAAAATCTACTACTATCCTCAACATGTGTTTCCCTTTAGAATAGCATGTCGCAAAAGGGTTTGCAAAAACTAATATTAAGAGAAACACGTAAGAGAGAAAGAAAAAAATATTCAGAGGATTTCCCCTGATTATGACCAGCAGCCATTGTTGTGAACTTCCCACAGCGTGAATCAGGCACAAAAAAATTTCAGTTGAGACAGAAAACTATTAACGCCTCTGAAAATGTTTTCACATATCTGTTGCCATATTACAAAATGTGCTGGCCGATTAAATTGCTTTGTGTTCACTTTCTAGATGAATCTCCACTCTGTGGTGTTACAGAAGTGCTACGTTATCCAAATGAGAGAGTGTCTTTTTGCTTTGGTCCCACATCATGCAAAGTAGAGCATTTCTGTGGGTCTAGTACATTTAATAGGAGAACACTAACACTGCTTAAGAGTGTGACTATAATTTTACTGGCAGCACAGCACTTATCTGTAGAGCTGCTATGTTTTTCAGACACTTCGCAGCTTTTTTTTTGCAGTTTTATAGAGCTCGAACTCGACCAAAAAGGTATTGGAGTGCTTCACAAGAGCACCAGTTGCGTTACACAAGAACACGATTAGGATCATATGTACAAGCCCCTATCGCCACCACAACGTCACTTTTACCGACGTTGTTGTGGCGATAGGGGCAGCGCCTTACTTACAAGGCAGTGTTAAGCCATTTAACGTGGCTTATCATTGCCTTTTAAATAAGGCCCCCTTTCATGCTATGGTTAGCGTGAAAGAGGTGGGTAGTGGGTGTTGTGGTCGGCGTTATTGATTTTGACAGTGCCCCATATGTACAAGGGTGGCATACATAGGATGCAACGCCAAAATTAAGACCAGGGAAAACATGGTCTTAAGTTGAAAATCTAGTCTTAAGTTGGCGCAACGAGAAATAATGCATTATTTTTCACCGTTTTTGCTTTTCCATGTGTGCTGCCTTGTGCAGCACACATGAAAATGCAAAATGCCATTAATTGTTTATGTACAGGAAGGTGTTCCATCCTATACATAAAATATCCTTTAAAAAAATAGCCATTTCATCACTATCTCGTGTGCTGCACGAAGCAGCGCACATGACAGTGACAGAAAGGCATTTTAGGATTATGTGCAGGAACGAACACCTTCCCACACATAAACGATCCTCCCCTGCACGTAGACACCCTTGCACTATGGTGCAAGGGTGCACACGTTGGCGCTAAGTTGCTAAACTTAGTGCCATCACAGGGGTAAACGCAAGGCTGCACCACATTCTTGTAAATATGGTGCAGCCTTGCATTTCAGAAGTGGCGGAGAGAGGTGTTAAGCTCTCCGCCACTTCCTTCTACATATCCACTTTAGTTTTTTGGTAGGCACGGGGAGGTTAAGTGATTTGCCCAGAATCACAGGATGTTGAGCCGGCACCAGCTTTGACCCGGGTTCCCCAGCTCCAAGGTCGTCAGCCTTACTGTCACCTTTTTGTATGTGTCATTACCAGAACGTTTCAGCAGGCTGCAGTACTTTTTTTGAATCCGAAATGTCTGTTGTAAGGTTCCTCTATAGTCTTCAAATGCTCCTGTGTTTGTTTTCGTTGAGTTTGTTAGGTAGCTCAAAATGTCATGCACTTGCTGCTGAATTCTCTGGTGACCTTAAGGTTGCCCGCTTGATTACTGGCAAGGTCAGCTTAACCCTTCACTGACTTGAGGCACCATGATCAGTTTATGGAGATCAGTGGAGGCACGAGGCAGATATGCTTGGGTATGGGTGGTTTATCCTAGGCACCAGTGGTTAGCATAGTACACACATACACACACACATATCTGTCCGGGACAGCAGATCAGAAGGATGAAGTGTCTGCGTGGAAACCTTAAGGGTGCTATAAGATGTGGAAGTCTCATTCATGAACCCTGCCTGCTTGTTTTGAGAATCCACTGTCCTCAACAGCGCCACATTTGGGAGCAGCAAGACAATCATATAAATAATGAGTGATTGGCTGTAAAAAGATTGAGCAATGGACCAAAACCTGGTCGTTTTACCACCAAGCCTCCCACTACTACTACTGTGGATTCCCTTAGTCTCTATTGCAAATTAGTCACACACCCATAACCAGAAACACACAATTTTTAAAACCTAACGGGGAGTGCCCCTCACGCAAAAGAATTGATAAAAGTTAAACCGTCTTGCTGGAGCTGGAGCTTTAGCTGGAAAGTGGGAGTGTTTTGTGCTGATGCCCTGATCCAGGCAATCCTGAACCTCTAGAGGTTCCCCTCAAAAACTAGCCTTCCTTTTTGGTTAAAAGCCAATCTCATTCGCTCAAGGAAACCAGAGTCCATTAAATCCTAAAACCTTTCAACATAGGATGTGTATTCAACACACTTTAGTTTCAGCATTATGAGACACTGTCACCATCCCACCGATAGGACCGGGAAAGATCTTTCTGCTCAAGGCACTATGGAAGATTGCAAGAGATCCTGGAAGCACAATTTAACTCTCAAAAGCCTACAGGAAACTGATGAGAGCTTGCAAGTGGTGTTAAGCTGGAAGGCCCCTATTATGGCTCCCATCTACAATGTTTTTTTTGTCATTGGACTCACACTTTCTTTTGCATTCTTTACTTCCCTAAACCCATTAGCAGACTCTCACAAACTGGGACCCACAATCCGTCAGTGAGCCGTGGACAGGCAAGTGATATCATGAGAAGGGATACATGGAGTGATAGGAGATAGAACATAATCACTCCCTGTTTGGATAGAAACTAGTGGAGTATGTATATATATATATTTTTTTGTGGGGGTTATTACAGCTGATTATCTCAAAACTGAAAGATGAAGTAGAGCTTGTATAGCAGGAACATTTGTCCCTTTGTTTCTAGGGACTATTATCCTACATCAAAAGGTACTTAAGAAAATGGAAGTAAATAACCAGAAAGAACTTTGTGAAAGTGTCCTATACATTTGTTTCCAGATATTCTACTTTTCTGAGATTTAGAGAAACTCCTGTAGGTCATTAGGAAGGTCCTAGAAGAGTGAAAGAGATGTTGTAGGAACATTTGAAAATTGAACAAAGAGGGTAAAGAAAATAGACGGTATCAGCTAGCAATAATACTATGTAACTCTTAATTAAGGTAACTGTGTTTGCTACTTACCCGAGCATATATGTTAAAGTTGTGTGTGCTGTATCCTGAATGCTAACTGAGCAGATATTGAATAAAGGTCAAAACGGCCTGTTGCAAGGGACATTGAGGGTTCTAAAGTCAGCATGGGTGAGCCTGGCCCAGCTGAACCCCACCTTGATTATAGCCCTTCTGTTGTAGTCTGCTCAGAAGGTGTTTGACAATTTCCTCCCTTCATAATGGACAGAGGCAAAGAAGGGTTCTACTGCGGACCAACTTGACTCACAAATTGCAAGAGCTGACCAATCAGTCAGGCTAGGGCTTGTGTAGTTAAGAACCCTGCACCGTGGACTGGGACTCTGCAGCATGGCTTTGTGCCTGGGAACTTATGTAGCTGCCCATTGAGGGGCGCATGCTGCTCATCCTCACAGAGCAGCGGTGTTGCAAGTGAGGATGTTCAAGGTGCTAGATGGTGCAAGAGCACACTTATACTCTCATGCCCCTTTGCAGCAGTCTTGGCTACTCTTCCAGCAACGCACTAGGGCAATTTCCCTACACCCAGCACACAGCACAGGATTCTACTGTGTCACCACATTCTGGTTACTACTTCTGTCGTCCACATTTTGGATCACCACATATATTTGGCTCTAGAACATATTGTACATTTACATCCATAGACATACTCCTATGCATGGATGTAAATACATGACTCAAGGGAAATAACACATATTCCCTATGGTACATCTGGAAAACTGCACAGGGTGCACTAATGTGAATGTTCTGTGATATCTGATATTTCCACAACATGGAGATGTACACAGAGTATAACTTTGCATTGGAGAAAGGTACCCCATTGAGAAAACGCCCATTTTTCTTTTTTCCCACAGGAAAAACCTTTTTCTTTATGAAAAACGTTGTATCCTACATCTTGGAAGTGTTCTGTTTCCCTTTCTGCCCCGGTAGCAGAGTCACTTCTGACCTTTGCTGGAATAAATCTCTGATCCTTTCCAGGGTAAGAAAGCTCTGGGAGAAATGTTTGAATGTCAGCAAATTCACCTTGGCCATCCCACTTTCCACCCCTTGTTTGAAGTTTACAACTGCATACTTGTATGAAATCATGGTGTACAATTATTACTCATCAACCTAAAGCTGCTCTTGTTTATGCAATGTTGTTATCAAATGTTAATGATCGCCCCAAATCAAATGTTGAGACTGCTTGGGAAGCTGACCTTGATGTTTCCCTTTCCATCTCGCTGTGGGATCGTCTATGGTCCAAACTGTTCAAAGTATCTCCTGCCGCTCGTATTACTCAATCTTTATTGTTCATATACCATAGAGTTATTTGTACCCCGGTTAGTATCCACAAGTTTTCCCAATCTTCCTCTTCGTTATGTTGGTCATGTTCTAAATATTCTGGGACGCTTAAGCATCAACTGTACGAATGTTCTCCTGTTTTATCATTTTGGAAGGAAGTTTGGACTATTTGCATGCGAATGTTTTGCTGTTCCGCCTCACTATCTCTACAGAATGTTTTTTTAGGATCCTTATCACCTGATATTGATATTGTATCTTCTTCTGCAAGATTTTTGGACCTGTTTATTTCTCTTGCATTTAAAGTTATTTTATTGTGCTGGAAAGATAACTCTAAGATTTCTGTTCATACTTGGTGGAATTTTGTTTGTGATGAACATAGGATTGCTATTGCTTCTTCCTCTTCCTTTCCCCTAAAAATCAAATCCGATCTCCTCTGGATCCCTTTTACCACTTATCTTTCTTCCAACTCTCCTTCTTGATTACTTTCTACTATTCCCACAGTTCCATCCTCGTTTTCTCTTTCTTCCCCCTTCCCTCTTTCTTTCCTTTCTTTCCTTTATTTTTCTATCGTTTCTTTTCCCCTGTATCTCCCTAAGTTTAATCCATTGTTATTTGTTCACAACGTCACCTAAGTTTGGACCCAGCCAGATGTAGCCTGTACCTTAGGGACTGGAATATAGATGTGGCACAAAGGTCCATTGTTCACAGAATGCCTTTTCAGAGATCAAAGTTGTTTGGATCCAAGTTGAAGCATAAACTGCATTGTTTCTTTAAAGAAAAAAAACATTCCTCTTCTTTCAGGAATGATTAATAAAGTCTTCTAAATCCTTGAAGTGGAAGTCATTTTGTCAGTGATCAAGGAAACAGTCCCAGGACCAATATTCCAAGTTTCAGTGGAAGTCTTCTTCCTTTCGATTTTTTAGAAAACAGAAACAGGAGTTGGGTTCCAAACCGCAAAACTCATGACAATGCAGAGATCTACCCCTTACCATAAGTCAGCGGTTAGATAAAAGGTTTTTCTCAGACTGGAAGAGAATCATAATGGATAATACTGGAATAGAGTATCCTTCCCCTCCAGACCTATCAGGAATGATACAGAGCCCTGCTCCCAAGAACACACTCAAGAAGCTGGCATTGATTGAGAGAATTATTTCATTAGCAAAGAAAAGAGTGATTTGTCAAGTCCCAACCAAGGATAGAGGTCTGGTTATCTACTCAATGGTTTTCCTGGTCATAAAGGCTTCCTGGAGCTCAATCAATCAATCAAGCATTTGTATAGCGCGCTACTCACCCGGAGGGTCTCAAGGCACTTGGGGGAAGGGGTCCGCTACTGCTCGAAAAGCCAGGTCTTGAGTTGCTTCCTGAAGGAGAGGTGGTCTTGGGTCAGGCGGAGGTGGATGGGGAGGGAGTTCCATGTCTTGGCGGCCAGGTAGGAGAAGGATCTTCCTCCCATGGTGGCTCTTTGGATGCGGGGAACGGCGGCGAGGGCGTGGCTGGTGGAGCGTAGCTGGCGGGAGGGAGCTTAGAAGGTCACGCGGTCGTTGAGGTATCTTGGGCCTTGGTTGTGTAGAGCTTTGCGTGCGTGGGTGAGGAGTCGGAACGTGATTATTTTGCTGACGGGGAGCCAGTGCAGGTCTCTCAGGTGTCCGGAGATGTGGCTGTTTCGGGGGATGTCCAGGATGAGTCGTGCAGAGGCGTTCTGAATGTGCTGGAGCCTTTTCTGAAGTTTGCTTGTGGTTCCGGCATACAGGGTGTTGCCGTAGTCCAGGTGGCTGGTGACGAGTGCCTGGGTGACTGTCTTCCTGGTTTCGGTGGGGATCCACCGAAAGATCTTCCGTAGCATGCGTAGGGTGTTGAAGCATGACGAGGAGACGGCGTTGACTTGTCTGGACATCGAGAGGGAGGAGTCTAGGATGAAGCCCAGGTTGCATGCGTGGTCTGTCGGTTTGGGTGCGCTGCCCAGGGCAGGGGGCCACCAGGAGTCGTCCCAGGCGGAGGGTGATGATCCCAGGATGAGTACTTCCGTCTTGTCTGAATTCAGTTTCAGGCGGTTGTATGTATGTATGTATGTATTGGCATACTTGTATAGCCCAAAAACTGTCACCCGACGGGCATCCTGGTGGTTGTTTGTCATCCACTCGGCTACGTCTTTCATCCCTTCGTGTACGTTGGTTCTGGCCATGGCGGGGTCATTGGTGAGGGAGAGGATCAGCTGAGTGTCGTCGGCATAGGAGATGATGTTGAGGTTGTGTTGGCGTGCGATGGCCGCGAGGAGGCTCATGTAAACGTTGAAAAGGGTGGGGCTGATCGATGATCCTTGTGGTACGCCGCAGATGACTTTGGTGGCCTTGGATCTGAACGGGGGGAGGCGGACTCTCTGGGTTCTTCCGGCGAGGAAGGAGATGATCCACTCCAGTGCCTTCTCCTGGATTCCGATGCCGCTGAGGCGCTGCACTAGGGTGTGGTGGCAGACAGTGTCGAACGCTGAGGAGAGGTCCAGGAGGATGTGTGCCGCTGTTGCCCCGTTGTCGAGCAGGGCTCGGATGTCGTCTGTGGCTGCGATAAGGGCGGTCTCGGTGCTGTGGTTGGCTCTGAAACCGGACTGCGAGTGGTCGAGGGATCCCTTCGTCTCATGGAAGGCAGCCAGCTGTCTATTGACGGTCTTCTCGATGACTTTGGCAGGGAACGGAAGGAGCGAGATGGGGCGGTAGTTTTTGAGGTCGGTGGGGTCCGCTGATGGTTTCTTCAGTAGAGCACTGAGTTCGGCGTGCTTCCAGCTCTCTGGGAAGGTGGCGGTATCGAAGGAGGTGTTGGGGATGTCCCAGAGATGGGGTGCGATGAGCTATCTTATGGTCATAGATATGAAGAATATTGACCAATGTATACCAGATATCAAATTCAAAATGGAGACTCTGCAGAGAATCACCCCTTTGATCTCATCAGTCAGTTTCACTAGATTTAATGGATACCTATCTCCACGCTCTCATAGTTAATAAGAAATTGAGATTTCTGAGATTTGCTGTGGGGAAACAGCACTGACAACTTATGGTTCTTCAATTCATAATAAAGTAAGCTACCAGGGTTTTCACACACATGATGGCTTTAGTTGTGGCGCACCTTCATCGACAGGAACTTGCAGTATGTCTATACCTAGGTGGCTGGTTGTTCCATGTTCCTTCAATCGAGGAAACTTTCAGGATTCAAGGGGTCATGAAGACAGTGATCAGCTAATTAGGTCTGGTGCTCAATATTCCGAAACGATATTTGGTTCTTCAAAGCAGATCAAGTTTATTGGAATAATTTTCATAACAGATCTAGCCAGGATTTTCCTTCCCCAGCAGTAAATGTTAATCTACAGAACCTTGTCCTTCTTCTTCTTTCTAGCTCAGAAGTGCCAGCAAGATTGTGAATGGAGGTCCAGGGCCACATGGCTGATTGTTTTTCCACAGTTCCTTGGGCTCCTCTTCATCTCCTCCGTGTCATGTAAAACCTCCACAAGTTCTACTTGGCAAAATACATTCCTTGGACCATCCAGTTCCTCTCTCCAGCCAAATCAAATAGGAGCTGCGTTGGTGGCTGATCATGAACGATCCTCAGAAGGGCGCGCATATGCATCCTCTTCACTCAGTTGTATTTACTATAGACATCAGCAAGATCTGTTGGAAGGCAACCGATTTGGGTCACTCATGTCAGTAGAGATAGTCTATATTGGAGAAGAAGAAATCATCGAACGAGAGGGAACTGAGCCACAAAGCACTCCTGAGGTTCTAGATCTCATTTTTTAAAAGAATGTCTTAATCAGATCGGACAAAACAGTTTACATTACTTATATCAACCACCAAGAAAGTACCAGGACCAATACTCTGCCCCAAGTGCAATGGAAATCGCTCTCTGGGTGAAGACTAGTCTTCTAGGTCTTTCAGCAATTCACATTGAAGGTGTGGACAACATGAGGTGGATATCAGCACCAGATAAAGTATCTCATCAATGAACTTGTCTTTATAAAATGAAGTCTTCAAAAAGATTTTCAAAAGGTTCAGAACTCCATTTCCAGACCTTTTGTTCATCGAGGAACAACACAATGGTTCAGATATTTTTCTCAAATTTACAGGAGAAGGGAACCTGGAGTATGGACACTTTGCTGATACAATGGCCACAAAGATTCCTCTGTCTTTTCCTGGCTTTTCCCCTCATCCCAAGAACATTGCCAAAAGTCCAACTAGAGAAGCTTGAAGTGAATTTATAGTCCCATAATAGCCGAGACACTCTTCATTACTGACCTTCATCTAGGAATCTCCTTCCCCTCCATGGGTTCTTCCACATGCTTTAAGACAACATGTCCTCCTCCTAGAGGGCGCACCGCTCACTGGGCCCCAGGCCTAAACCAGGGGCGCCACCCCTCCCAATAGTTGCGTGCTTACTGAACTATGCCGATAGAGACGCCATACAGAGGGAGGCCCGAGCTAAGGCCCCCAATAACTATAAAGGAGAAAACCTGTCCTTTTTTCCGCTCTACATACCAGCGGTGCAGGCAGCGTGGAGAGAGTTTGTGCCGGTGAAGAAATTGCAGCAGTCTGTCTCTGTACCATATGCAATGCTGTACCCTGCCAAACTGACAATATCTCACGAGGGACAGGGGCACTTCTTCACGGACTCAAAGTGTGCCCTGAAATTTTTAAAACATATTTGTAAATCCAGGCCCTGACAGGGCGAGAAGGGGAGCCCATCAGCTTCGCCCACTTTGGAAGACATAGATTAATGTTGGTGACATTGTTCTCACTTAGACAGAACTGGGCAGATATATAGTAGGGCTGCGGTAGATTGCTGTTCCAATTGTCTTACCGGTTGTGGATGGGGCAATGTCCCCCGTACATGGGTCATATGTATTCATGTGGTTATGTAAAGTTATGTAAGGTCAGTCTTGGACCTGGCCCTTTTGGCAGATTCACCCCGAGACTTTTTGCTTTTTCCTAGCCTGTTTCTGGAGCCTGGTGTTGGTGATTTTAGGCCTTGGCGCACTTTTTCACTGTGGTACAGTGTAAAGTGCGTGAGCTCTCTGTGTATGTATGAGGAGTGACCTGCCCTCCCATAGGAATGAATGGGGAATATGTATGCCCATGGTAGTTCCTGATGTGTGTGGAGTGCAGGGTCGAGTTTGATATGTGCAAACTCGTGAGATTGAATCCTGCGTAATGGTGTATGCGACATGATTGTGTCTAGTCTAGAAGTGCCACTTTGAGAAGTTGGCTTATTTGTGTAGTTTGTGGCTGGCGTGTGATTGGCTGGTGAGCCTGGCCCAGGAGAGCCTGGGCCTGCTTGTGGATTGACTGTCTGGTTTGAGGGTGACAGGGGCTGCAGAGCCCCAGGAGGTTGTCTGAGTCAGCCCGTGGATGAAAGGCAGCATCTGCTGCCAGGGAAGTGGGGGGAGATAGCACCTGATAGTGAATGAGGCTGTGCCTGCCTGCCACAATGCTGGCTCCACCTCCCTGCTGGGCGACTGTCACCTCTGTCCCTGATACTGAAAGGACTTCCCTATAACCAGTTCTAGCTGGTTCTCACACTGCCTGCACAAAGACTTCAAAGACTTTTCTGTGTATAAGAAGGGGCTGTGTCCCCTTCCAAAATGTTCTTGTTTTTGGACTTGAATCTGCCAGGGGCGTGCTGCTGCTTGGGCCCAGGGGAATCCCTGGGCCCTGCCCAGCCCCTGGACACCTGATGGACTGCTGATGTCTTAGACTCTGGAGACCTTTTACTGGGTCCCCTTTGCTTCACTGTGCTTAAGGACCTTGCTGGACTTATGGACCTTTACTTGTCCCTTGCACTGGGAGTGCTTTGCTTTCACCCCTAGCGCCTGGTGGCGCTTTATCTCTGCCTTTAGCGCTGGGAGCGCTTTATTTTGCTGTTCTAGCGCCTGGAAGCGCTTGTATGCTGTCTCTAGCGCTTAGGAGCGCTTTATCTTTGCCCATAGCGCCCTATGTGGTTCTAGCGCTGGGGAGAGCTTTGGCCGGTGGCCACCCGGAATTGGCCCAGGATTGAGGAGCCTATCGAGTGCCCACCTCCATTTGATTAAGTATCTAAAGCCGGTGCCCACCCGGCATTGCCCCGTGTTTTCACCGCCGCGGCCCGAGCCGTTTATGCTCACAGCCGCCGAAGAGAAGCTTCCCCGAGGCGCCGTGCTGTGATTGGAGAGCCGCGGGAGGCTCGCCCTGGAAGGCCGCGCCGTGATTGGAGGGCCGCGGGAGGCTCGCCCGGGAAGGCCGCGCTGTGATTGGCCCGCGGTCAGGAGAGGGGAGAGGAAGATGGCGGTGGCCGCTGCGGGGCTCCCGTGACCGAGAGGGAGCCCCGAGGGAAGAAGCGTGGCCTGCTGCTGGGGCTCCCGTGTGCTGAGGGAGCCCCGAGTGAGGAGAGCCGCAGATCACCATAGAACCGGTAAGTGGGGCCGAGGAGAAGGGAGGGGCGCCGGGACACATTGTCGGTGTCCGCCCCCCCCCCCACCCCCAGTAGCGCGAGCTCACGCTTATTGTCAGTATGAAGCCACGAGGGCTTCAAGGGCGGCCCCGGTTGGCAGAGGGTCGCCCCAACGTGGAGGTAGAGCCCAGAGAGGCTCTGAAGGGGCATTTGTTTTTTTGAGTCCCCAAGAGGAGGGGGGCTCCACCGAAGGCGCCAGTTTGTTCGTCGAGCCTCGGGAGGCTCACGCAGTCCCCCTTGATGTGTGGAGAGGCCCGTGGGGCCTCACTTGACGCCGAGTCCCCAGAGGGGGGCTCCAACGGCTATACATAGTTTCAGAGCCTGTGTGGCTCCAACGTCTGGGGCATGTGATATGCCCAGAGCCTGTGTGGCTCCAGCAGTGGGCGCAGTTTGCGTCTAAGGGCCAGTGAGGACCCTGTTGACGTTTTGATTCCCAGCTGCCCAGCAATTAGTGGGCAGCTGCACCATTTAGGTCTTGGAGTGTTCCCAGGTGCCCAGCAAGTAGTGGGCACCTGCCATGTTTAGGCCCCTGACATTGAGACACAGGGCGTCCTAGCCCCAACAAGGTCAGTTGGCCTAGGGACTGCCACAGGTGGTGGCTCATGTGATTTTTGTGCTATTGTATTGTTCTGGCACCTCTAAATGTTTTTAGGCATCATGTGTCTTCCTTTTCCCTGCGCTGCACCTCTGAATGTTTTAGACATCATGTGTCTTCTTGCGCTGCACCTCTGAATGTGTTTTATTGCATCATGTGCTTTGTTCTGAACACCGCTGAATGTGTAGGTTTATGCATCATGTGTTTCCCTTGTCTTACACCTCTGAATGTTTTTAGGCATCATGTGTTTCCCTTTACTACACCGTTGAATGTGTTTTCATGCATCATGTGTAATGTGTTGTGCTTATACCCCTAAATGCTGTGTGATACTTAGGTGGTTGTTCTTTCTAGTACAGGTGGTCCTAGTAAGGTCCTGGTCCCCTGCGTGACATTCTCCTAAGTTGTTTAGGGTTGCATAGGTGGTACTTACCTGTTCCCAAGTATTTACTGGATGTGATTTACAACTGTTATTTTGTGCTATACTTATTCTAAGTTCTAAAAGTGCTATTTCTAAAAGTGTTGATTCTGACAGTGGCCCATGTGGCCCTGTCTTGTGAAAAGTCCCTTGTGAATATTGCCCGTGCCAGTTGGCACAATGTCCATGTGTGATTTCTATCTGATGTGATTTTTACAATACAGAAGTTATTTTTAATATAACCTTGTGTGGAGTTCCTTTTGTGGTGTGCCTAGGATGTTTTTGCTGTTGTGCGCTGGCGCAAATGCTTTACACATTGCCTCCGAGTTTAGCCTTACTGCTCGTGCCAAGCTACCAAGGGGGTGAGCAGGAGTTATCTTGGCGTGTGACTCCCTTGCCCTGACTAGAATGGTGGTTTCTGCCTGGCTTTGGCGTCAGCCCTAGCCTACCAGAAATAGCCAGTTCTAACAGTCAGCATGTTAGATGTTGACCATACTTCTGGTTGTAAGTGCACAGGTGCACCACGAGTTAAAAATCTGGCAAATCTCACCCTGGAGTGAGTGTTCGCTGCCGTTCCTCCCCCCTAGCGGGTGTTCCCCATTTGTTGAGTCACATGGAAGAGGGAGTAGATGTATGGGGTGGGGGTAGGTGTTGGTCTCAACCTAATTGGGAGGTTGGAGTGGGTGGGGTGCGGTGGGTGGGGAGAAGGGGGTATATGTTGTATTTTATTTTTGTGATTGTTGCATTGATGTTGGTTGAAGTGAGACATGAACACTGTGATGAGCTGGCTGGGTATGGCATGGATGTTGCCCTACTGCTGTCGTTCGTGCTATTTTAGGAGTGGACAGGAGTCCTTCAGTGCTGTTACAGGTGGGCGATACCGATTGTTAACCTGGAATGTGAGGGGTCTCAATTCTCCCAAGAAAGTACGACAGGTTTTAGCATATTTGACTCGCCATGACATACATATAGCTTTGCTGCAGGAAACACACTTGACTAGGCACCCAGAGCGAGGTATTGCTGATAGATGGGTGGGATTTAAATTAGCCGCTTCGTTTTCATCATTTGCCAGAGGTACGATGATTCTGTTTAAACGTGGAGTAACATTTATGCCTGTTCGAACGTATGTCGATGAGGATGGGCGATGTGCAATGGTGCAGGGGAAACTGGGAGGTACATTGGTGACTATAGTTAGCATGCATGGGCCTATTGCAGATGATCCAGGGTGTTTTGTGCGGATGTATGCTAAACCAAGCATCTGTCCGGAAGCTGACATCCTGTGGGGAGGGGATTTGAACACCTACCTGAATCCTGAGTTAGACAAGTCCAATCCACTGTCGCACCAGACTCCCAAGGTAGCCCACTATGTTAAGAGTGCTATGGTGGAATTTGTCTTGAGTGATGTGTGGAGGGTGAGGAACCCCCTGATGAAAGAGGGAGCACATGCGACAACCTTACACAACAGCTGGTCGTGACTGGACTATTAGCTGCTGGGTGGGAATGCAATAGAGTGGGTATTGGATGTTGTAAACTTGCCACGTACATAATCAGATCACAATCCGGTACAGATAGAAATAAAGATCCGGACGGCTGTACATCGCCCGTTTACATGGCGGCTGCACTCGGAGGCATTACTCGCAGCTACAGTGGGGGATGCCATTGAACAGTACTTTGTACTCAATAAAGGTTCGGTGAATGAGGCCTCCACGTTGTGGGAGGTTTTTAGGGCGACCCTCAGGGGGGTATGCATTGGCACTGTGGCAGGCATCTTGAAAGATATTAGAGCGCAACTAAAAAAAGCTGAGACCGCGCTTCAGGAATTGGAGCGTACCTATACAGTGACTCAGTTGGCTGATACCCTGGCCCGGATAAACACGCTAATTTTGGAATATGATGCGTTAGCTGAAACTGAAATACGATATCTTTCACACAGGCACACAGGGCGACGATATGGTGAAGGAGGAAGACCAGGGCGTACATTGGCAAACAAGATTAGGGAACGCATGACGCAACCTCATATAGATAGGATCACAGACCCGGTTGGGAAGGAACATTATCACCCGCTCGCCATCACCGAGCAATTTCGCGCCTTTTACGCTGAGTCATGTATGTCCAAGAGGGAAGCGACAGTGGGCGAGTTAGAAGGGTACTTGGAGGACGTGGTGTGCGCTTGGCTGTCAGATGCCTAAAGAGAATATTTATGCTTACCTATCGATGTTGAGGACATCAAGGCGGCTATACTGGCCCTCCCCAATGGGAAGTGAACAGGGCCAGATGGCCTCACGGTCAAGTTTTATAAAACGTATGCAGACTTGGTTGCTCCATATCTGCTAGAAGTGTATTCTGAGGCACATGAGTTGGGGAAACTTCCACCATCGCTGCGGCAGGCACTGATAATACCTTTGTTCAAGAAAGACAAGCCCCCAGACAGGTGCAACTCTTATCGTCCCTTTTCATTGATTAATATTGATGCCAAGATTCTTGCCAAGATTTTAGCGATCAAATTACAGCCTCTGATGCCATGTCTGGTGCTTTCCTGACCAATCGGGTTTTATACCTGACAGATCCACATCACACAATCTTCGGACTATATTTTCCATGCTTCATATATTAGAGCCAAGCATGTCAGCTGCAGCAGTGCTGCTGGATGCATCTAAGGCATTCGATTCGGTCGAGTAGAAATATATGTTTTGTATCCTACAGCGTATGGGATTTCAGCCTCTATTTATACAGTGGATAAGAGTGCTGTTTGCGGATCCATCAGTCAGAGTTCGTGTTGGAGGTTTAACGTCCGACCTGTTTGACATAATGAGAGTCACCCGGCAGGGTTGCCCACTATCCCCACTGCTTTTTGTGCTTATATTGGAACTGCTGGCGTGCGTCATTAGGCAGAGACATAGGGAAACAGCACTGAATTGTACTTAACGCCCAATAGCCATTTCACTATATGCGGATGATATGGTGCTTTTTGTGCGTGAACCCTTCCGGTTCCTGGCGCAGCTGCTGAGAGAATATGTGCGGTTTGATCGGTTGTCGGGCCTTTCAGTCAATTGGGATAAGTCCATTGTTATTCCTCTGACGGAGTCCACTAAACAGTTGGACATGGATTTCCTGCTAGTGTGGTACAAAGACCCAATAAAATATCTCGGAGTCTGGATCCACAGAGACCCGGAAACGGTGATACGTGAGAACTATGGGAAGGCGTCCACCAGACTGGAGCAGCAGGTGGACGTGTGGGTATCTATGCCGCTCTCTTTAGCAGATCATATTGCGCTAATTAGGATGGTGGTTCTACTGCGGTTTCTGTATTTATTTGCTAACATCCCGATTGTGCTGTTGAAGGGATTTTTTCGTACACTCAGAGGGGCCCTGTTACGACTGGCCTGGGGAGGCAAGAGTGCCCGGTGATTATGACAGGGGTGGATTTGGGGCGCCGGACTTCTATGCCTATTACTTGAGTGCTCAATATGCGTTTTATTGGATGCGATCGCATGCGTTTACTCCACATGTTGCGGTGGAAGAAGGGGAAGCATGTCCAGTGCCGTTGCACAGCATGGTCCCATACCGAGCACGCGGAACTCCGAAAACAGAGATATATGCAGTGGACGCAACTAAAGCTGCTTGGCAGGAGATAGGGCGCGTTTCGCACAAACTGACGTTGTACGCACCAGCCATGCACGTAGAACATCATGCTGCGCTGTCGGTGACTCATGAGGCGCCGTCGATGCGGTTGCTCCAAGAGGTAGGTTTTCACCTGATGCAGGATATATATCCAGAAGGGTTGTTTATCACACCGGACGCCTTTCAATACATCAGTAACCCAACGTTGTTGTTTGAATTCGCAATGCACAGACTGAGACATGCGGTTAGGGCACACTACGTTACTTACCCACTGGAACCTCCCACATTGTTGTCCCTACAGTTTGTGCTTACCACGCCTACTAATAAAAAACTGGTATCCAGATTGTATAGATTGATTAAGGAAGAAAGTATAAGTGAGCCGGACAGATGCTGGGAGAGATGGAATGCCTGTTTATCTGATCCAATATCGGAGAAAGATTGGAAATATTTGTGCGGGCTAACGGGTACACTTATCATGACGGCAACTTACGTATTATACATTTTAAGTATATACACCAGGTGTATTACCCCGGCACAGTTGCATAAATTTGGGTTGCGCGATTCTGACTGTTGCACACGATGCGGACAGGAGATGGCTGATTTTCTGCATCTTGCTTGGGGATGTAGAAGGGTGGCTGAGTTCTGAGAGTCTGTGGTGAGAGACATAAAGATCATGGCAGCTGTGTAACTACAGTGCACCCCGCTTGTTTGTCTTCTGTGCTGTGTCCCCCATATCAGGAGGGTGAATGGTAGATTTGTACGATTGGCCCTACTCATGGCAACGCAGAGAGTGGCAATTACGTGGGGTGGGAGATGCACCCCGAAAGGGGAACTCCGAATGAAGGATTTGGATTATTGCAAAGATCAAATGGAAACGTATGCGGAACAATTGCCAACAACTTCGAGACCAAAGGACATTTGGGAGCCTTTGCGACTCTTTCTTCTGAACAAGGCAGCTGAAAATGAGCAGAGTGATGAGAACTAGGTGTCACAAGGGGGAGTGCTTTGGATGCCTAGATGTGTGGTATGAGTAAATAGATAGGAGATGCACTCTTATTTCAACACAACTACGTATTTAACGCAAAGGAAGGATTTTTGTCTTGCTTTCATAATTTAATGTTTTTATGTATTATGTTGGATATGTGAGGACATGTTTTGATTATGATTCTACATGCATAGTATTAATATGTTATGTGTTTTTTTTATATTTGATGTGGATGTATTGTGATGTCATTTTAATTTTCTATTTAAAAAAAACTAAAAACATGTCCTCCTCCTCTAAATCTTTCTCTCAGTTTAGAGGTTGAGAGGTCAAATCTGCTAAGTAGAGTCTTCCTCCAGTCCTGGTTGAGATGATCCAGAATTCTAGAAGACATTCAACCTTGAAGTCCTATTCCAAGCATCGGGAAGCTTTTCATACGGGGTGCTCTATGCATAATTGTTCTGCTTCTGCCTGTTCACTCTTGGCTGTCTTACATTTTCAAGTGGGAGAGTTTCATCTTGATCTTTCACTTTTGACTCGTAAATCTCATTTATTTGCCTTTAAGCCCTTTAGAAAATTCTCTGAACTTCAAAGGGAAATTAATTATTTGAACAGTAGCCTTTATAAGTTTTCTATTTCTAGCCGTATTATTAAAGCGACTTCTTCCTCTTGGCATTTCCATGGTTCTTAACCCCTCGGCTACGCTGCCGATTTTGCGGAAGCGAGGTAGTGCTGCCGTCGGCCAATGGCCGACGGCTGCATGGAAGGGCTTAAGCATTACAGTCCCCTCCATTTGAACTTCTTGAGGAGGTAGACTTAAAACTCCTCTCTTTCAAGGCATTCTTTTTAGTAGCTATTACCTTCATATGAAGAATTAGGGAACTCTCTGCTCTCATCTGCCATCTTCCACTTTTAAGATTTTATGAGGATGGAGTGATATTAAAGCCAGACCCTCTTTTCTTCCTAAACTCAACTCCCTTTGTCACATTTCACAAGAGGTGATTCTTCCTTCATTTTTTCCTTCCCCTTCCTCATAGGAAGCGCGCTCTCTACATTCTTTGGTTGTCAAAAGAGCACTTTTCAGTTTATCTCACCAAGTCACAAGTATTCATTCAGACTGATAATCTGTTAGTGGCATTGGGACAAGTAGGAAGAGGGAGGAGAGCAGCTAAAGCTAGCTGATGGTTAGAAACCACCATTCTTCAGACTGATTAAGGTTCCTCTGAAGGGTGGACCTGTTCAGGGTAGATCCACCACGGACATTGCTGCCTCTTGGGCGGAGCTTCAGGGAGTTTTGACTTATGAGATCTGTAAGGCTGCTACCTGGTCTGTAACAAGCGTTTTGTAGAGGTTCTTAAATCGGCTCTGGGTAGGGTGACCAGGCATCTCGATTTATCAGGACTCTCCAATGTTTTCACCAGCTGTCCCGGCAGATTTCAGCAACTTTGGCTCATGTCACGGTTTTTAGAGGGGTCGACTAAAACCAGTGAGAGGCACTTATTAGGTGTTCTAAAGTTGTGCTAGTTAGCAGCTGTTAGAAGTAGGCAATTTCATTAACAGGTATGATGCTCGTTTAAAAAAAATCACATTTCTTCTTTTTCTTTGTGCTTCTTCTGTGTTCCTATGCTGATAAGAGTTGTCATTCTGCCCAACACTGTTGCCGTAAAATTGTAGCCCTTCTTCTATTTTTGCAAAATGGCACAGCTTTTAGGGGCATATTACCAAGGGCATTATCGCTGCTTTAGCGGGAAAAATTCCCGCTAAAGCGGCGATAATTGTATCGCCCTATTACCTAGCTGTCGCTAACACCAGTTAGCGACAGCTAGTAGGAGATAGCGAACATTTAGGTGCCCACTTTGCATGTCAGCGATAATTATCGCTAATGACATGCAAAGTGGGCGTGCCAAGATGTTAGCGACTGGAAACAGTCGCTAACATCTTTTTCTCCTATTACCAACTTTTGGAAATAATCGAGCTAAGCGCGATTATCTCCAAAAGCTAACGCCTGCCCAGAGCTGTTCTTAGCCATGTGATCCAATGGTAGGTGGATAACATGGCTAAGAGCATTTGCTCGGTAATGCATGAATATCGCTGACTTTACAGCGATATTCATGCATTTCGGCCGATTTTTATCGCTTAGGAGATAAACCTTGATAATGGCAAGGCTCCTAAGCGATAATAATCGGCGGAGCTCTGCGATATTAATATTGCCGCTAAACCAACATAGCGATAATCATCGCTAGTTGTTGGTAATATGCCCCTTAGTTCTCAAGATCTGGTCACCCTAGCTCTGGGGAAATTTAGGTCTTTATTACTCTTAGTCCTACTCATCCTTGTCACAGTCTTTACAAATACCAGCCACTATCTCTCTGAACCTTTGATTGTTGTGTGGGTATTACAGGAGGTTTATCGGTAAGCTACCATCTATATACCACCCAGGAGGGTGGGTAGGGCTTACTTAGAATTCAACAAAAACACAGGGAATGCTAAGGGTCTAAGGAGAAAACTACACATAAATTATACACTCATAAGTAGTGTAGAAAAGTAGTTAGTGTAAGGAGAGAGGAATAGAAGAATAATACCCATCAGCCCACCCATTGGCAGAATCTCATCATCTGGGTTTTGTTGAAAACTGGTATCTGCTAGGTACCTCTCTGAACATACATAGAGGAATACTAGTGTCAGATCCACCAGTGAGAGAGAGCCAACAGGGTATGTTGGTGGGTTGAAGGGAAAAGAAAAGTTGCAGTGCTCAAAGGAAGGTGTGAGAAAGTGAGAATTAAGATTGCCTAATATGATGCCAAAAGAAACTTTATTGAGGGGGCCATCATATTGGCAAGATTAAAAGCAGAGTGAAGATATCAAACAAATATTACTATCAGTTGTTAAAGCTATATGGTCAACATGTTTCAGCCTCACAAGGCTTTCGTCAGGACCGGTAATTATTACACTACTGCAACATTGACTATGTGGTAAAAGTGAGTAAAATTGAAATTTGAAATTGAAGAAACAGAACCTACCAGTAGTAATTTACTATATGGTAGTCTCACATCGTGGTGTAGAGGAATCTCTCCTAAAACGAAAAACAATTATGGAAAAGCAATGGACATATAGTATCAATACATCAGTACAGGTATGTATATGTACGGTCAATATCAAATAAAGTGTAAGGACTCACCCATACAATTTATGGAGGTAGCCTCACCTCGCCTGGCGCTCGCTCAGGTCAAAAAGAGGCCCCGCTCTAAGAGAATGGGAAGGGAAGTTAAGTGTAATGATCACTACAGACATATATTTAGTATCTGTGGAGGTTCCCTTTATAATATCATAAGCAAGATATGATCCCCCTGGAGGGGCTAGACATTAAAATGGATGGCAACTTCAACTTGCCCAAACTGAGTAACCCCATACACTTATGTGCTACTCAGTGCATTAGATTAAAAATATCGAAAAAACTAGAAATGACGAAAAAAAGCTGTTAGCCCAACATCTTGGTGTAATAGTGATGGTCTAATATCCATCTCAGAAACAAGAATAAGACAAAGATGAAATTGCTTGTCTATGGTAAATGGAGAGCAGCCTTTAAAGAAATTTCTCCAAGAAAAAGCGGCAGTAGAAAGGGAGAACGATATGCCACATGCACACGTTACCGAGCACTGCCTGCTTTATGGAAAAATGCTTCCAAAGTTCTATGCTCCAAACAAGAAGCACAGGTTACCATAGGCGATGGAAAAACCGGTATGGCAAATGCTACTCCGTAGGACCTACTAGTTCATGAAAGAATGGGCCCCCACCTGTCCGTCGGTGCTTCCGGATGGTAGCTGAGCCGAGGGGAAGGTGATGAGTATAGCGACCTATTTGGGTTCCTATTAGAAGAGTGCGGACCAAAAAGGGAGACAAGCAGTGTATCTCCTTCCAGATGGTGATTGGTTCGTTGTAGGGAAACCGGAAAGAAAACAAACAGACCGGAAATAGTGTAAAGTGATAGCTCCTTGCCCATTGGTCGCTATTCCAAAACTAATACTATGATTGGTCGCGGCTGAAAATGCTCTAAAAACATCGCGCGAAGTATAGCGTAATGCTCATGTATTTTAAAATCATTCACAAATAAAACACTGTTTTAATGTTTCCATTTACAAATGTTTGTAATGCTCGTAATGTCTAGCTTAGGGTGCATTTAGAAGGCTAAATCGACGGGGACAGTCTTGTACACCCATCTAGTACAATTTCAGATGTCTCCCTACCTTCTATACAGCGATCGACTGTTTTGGCAAGACAAGGCACGAGTTGCAGCGTATAGATCATGCATATGAAAATACATTTCTAAAAACATTTATGTTATATACACAGCACCATTACAATGTTTATTTTGAAGAGCCGTTTTACGTATCGTAACCTCAAGCCTCGGTTACAGCAACAGGTTTACAAGGCGGGACCATCCTATCACGGAAGTCACTGTGATAATCCAGGAGCCCAACTCGTACATTTGGTCAAATGTCCCCGTGCTTCATAACGAAGGGAAAATTCACTCGTTAAGTAAGAAGTATCACGCCAGGACAGATGAAATGGAGGGTATATAGTGAGAGTGAATATCTCATTGGCATAAGGAAAACAGTCAATGAAAATAGGGCAAACTCTATCGTCGAGACTGACATACTCGTCAGTTTCGATGTTGAATCTCTGTACACCTGCATTCCGCAGGAAGAAACCTTGCAGGCTGTTAGAGAGCTTCTAGAAGCAAACACTCATGATAGTATTACACCTATCCATTTCACCATGGAGTTAGCAAGACTTGCCATGACCGAGAATTTTTTCAAATTTGAAGACTCCCTATACCTCCAAACATCGGGTACTTCCATGGGGAGCATTTTTGCCCCTAGCTTGGCAAATTTGTATGTCCACCTTTTTTAGACACAGTACATACTCAACCACAACAATCCGTATTACCATCAAACGGTGTTGTGGAAGAGGTACATCGACGACGTACTAGTGGTATGGCGTGGAGACACTGCTTCTATACTCGCTTTCCAGAATTGGCTAAACACCCAAAACCAATTTCTCAGGTTTACGGTGGAATTTAGTGAGACTGAACTCCCTTTTTTGGATCTACTCATTTTTCCCAAAGATGGTCATCTAGCTAGCAAACTATATCGAAAGCCTATGTCTAAGAATTCTCTTCTTCGATTTGACAGCTACCATCCACGCTCTTTAAGAGAGAATCTGCCTTTCGGACAGTTTTTAAGGGTCCAGAGAAACTGCTCTGAAAAATCTGATTTCAAGGATCAATCAAAAGATCTGTGCTCTAAATTGAAACAACGGTTATATCCGAGCGCTCTGGTTAGGAAATCTTGCAAGACAGCTTCCAACAACCCTCGAGAAGCCTTACTTGCTCCACCTGTGGTAAAACCCCCCTTGGAGAAACTAACCTTTGTCACCACCTTTAGCACGGTGTCTACTGAAGTACAGAAAATCATCCGAAAAAATTGGCGCATTCTGAATAGAATACTGCAGGGAACAAAATTCCACCCCCGCTTTTCTCCTTCAAGAGAAGCTCCAACCTAAAAGATGATTTAGTACATACTAGACCCCGGTCTACCCCACAAGAATCGATCACGACACTCTGGAATCTATTACCAGTCCAAGGCCACCATCCGTGTGGGAACTGTTCAGTGTGTCCCCAGACTAAAAAAACCCTGACAGTCGACATTGGCACCTCACGTCCTTGGATGCTCAAACGGCATACAAATTGTAATAGTGAGAGATTGATATACTTAATTACATGCCCCTGCTCACTTCGCTATATCGGGATGACGACCAGAGAGGTTAAACTTGGAATCCAAGAACATAAAAGCACCATCAGGCGCAACAAACAGGCCACACGGCTTACCAACCATTTCCTGACAATGAAACACTCTGCTGAGGCTATGGAATGGCTAGTGCTTGAACAGCCGTTCATTCCTCAACATGTTAGTGATGTTTCTCGATACTTGTTTATCAGAGAACAAAATTGGATTTTTAAACTTAAATGTGACACCGTAGGGTTAAATTATGAAATTCCTTGGATCCAACTTTGATCAGCATTTACCCTTGAATTCTTTATACTTGCTAAAAGGAAAATAAAGGGTGTCCTTCTGTTGTACTATTCTCGAGGATATTTCTGTCACCAACTCTTACCACACATCAACTCCTGGCTTACACACAGAAATGAGTGACAACATTAATATAAACCATAGAGTTTGCCCTATTTTCAGTGACTGTTTTCCTTATGCCAATGAGATATTCACTCTCACTATATACCCTCCATTTCATCTGTCTTGGCGTGATACTCCGTACTTAACGAGTGAATTTTCCCTTCGTTATGAAGCACGGGGACATTTGACCAAATGTACGAGTTGGGCTCCTGGATTGTCACAGTGACTTCCGTGATAGGATGGTCCCGCCTTGTAAACCTGTTGCTGTAACCGAGGCTTGAGGTTACGATACGTAAAACAGCTCTTCAAAATAAACATTGTAATGGTGCTGTGTATATAACATAAATGTTTTTAGAAATGTATTTTTATATACATGATCTATACGCTGCAACTCGTGCCTTGTCTTGCCAAAACAGTCGATCGCTGCATAGAAGGTTGGGAGACATCTGAAATTGTACTAGATGGGTGTACAAGACTGTCCCCGTCGATTTAGCCTTCTAAATGCACCCTAAGCTAGACATTACAAGCATTACAAACATTTGTATATGGAAACATTAAAACAGTGTTTTATTTGTGAATCATTTTAAAATACATGAGCATTACGCTATACTTCGCGCGATGTTTTTAGAGCATTTTGAGCCGCGACCAATCATAGTATTAGTTTTGGAATAGCGACCAATGGGCAAGGAGCTCCCACTTTACACTATTTCCGGTATGTTTGTTTTCTTTCCGGTTTCCCTGCAACGAACCAATCACCATCAGGAAGGAGATACACTGCTTGTCTCCCTTTTTGGTCCGCACTCTTCTAATAAGAACCCAAATAGGTCGCTATACTCGTCACCTTCCCTTCGGCTCAGCTACCAGCCGGAGGCATCGACGGACAGGTGGGGGCCCATTCTTTCATGAACTAGTAGGTCCTACGGAGTAGCATTTGCCATACCGGTTTTTCCATCGCCTATGGTAACCTGTGCGTCTTGTTTGCAGCATAGAACTTTGGAAGCATTTTTCCATAAAGCAGGCAGTGCTCGGTAACGTGTGCATGTGGCATATCGTTCTCCCTTTCTACTGCCGCTTTTTCTTGGAGAAATTACTTTAAAGGCTGCTCTCCATTTACCATAGACAAGCAATTTCATCTTTGTCTTATTCTTGTTTCTGAGATGGATATTAGCCCATCACTATTACACCAAGATGTTGGGCTAACAGCTTTTTCGTCATTTCTAGTTTTTTCGTTATTTCTAATCTAATGCACTGAGTAACACATATGTGTATGGGGTTACTCAGTTTGGGCAAGTTGAAGTCGCCATCCATTTTAATGTCCAGCCCCTCCAGGGGGATCATATCTTGCCTATGATATTATAAAGGGAACCTCCACAGATACTAAATGTATGTCTGTAGTGATCATTACACTTAACTTCCCTTCCCATTCTCTTAGAGCGGGGCCTTTTTTTGACCTGAGCGAGCGCCAGGCGAGGTGAGGCTACCTCCATAAATTGTATGGGTGAGTCCTTACACTTTATTTGATATTGACCGTACATATACATACCTGTACTGATGTATTGATACTATATGTCCATTGCTTTTCCATAATTGTTTTTCGTTTTAGGAGAGATTCCTCTACACCACGATGTGAGACTACCATATAGTAAATTACTACTGGTAGGTTCTGTTTCTTCAATTTCAAATTTCAATTTTACTCACTTTTACCACATAGTCAATGTTGCAGTAGTGTAATAATTACCGGTCCTGATGAAAGCCGTGTGAGGCTGAAACATGTTGACCATATAGCTTTAACAACTGATAGTAATATTTGTTTGATATACTATCTTCACTCTGCTTTTAATCTTGCCAATATGATGGCCCCCTCAATAAAATTTCTTTTGGCATCATATTAGGCAATCTTAATTCTCACTTTCTCACACCTTCCTTTGAGCACTGCAACTTTTCTTTTCCCTTCAACCCACCAACATACCCTGTTGGCTCTCTCTCACTGGTGGATCTGACACTAGTATTCCTCTATGTATGTTCAGAGAGATGTACCTAGCAGATACCAGTTTTCAACAAAACCCAGATGATGAGATTCCGCCAATGGGTGGGCTGATGGGTATTATTCTTCTATTCCTCTCTCCTTACACTAACTACTTTTCTACACTACTTATGAGTGTATAATTTATGTGTAGTTTTCTCCTTAGACCCTTAGCATTCCATGTGTTTTTGTTGATAGTGAGATTGGGGGATAGGATGCAAGCTGGTCTCTAAAGATTTTTTCCCCTTAGACCCTTTTTTACGTTTTGTTTTATTGATCACTTACTTAGAATTCTCCTGTGTTTCTTTCTGTCCAGAGAGGTGTAGTCTCCTCATGGCAATACGATGTACTGACTGTGAAGTGGACGAGTAGAACTAAGAGTAACTACTGCCATATGTGTTGAGCCATGAGAATGAAAAAAATACTTTTATAGTGACTCCTCTCCAATTCCACAAAGGCGACAATCCATGGTTGACCAAGCCCTTTGCCATTTTGGGATGAGATCTTTCGTCGGGAAGGATCCCTGTCTCAGTAGGGTCAAGTTTCGCTTATAATAGTCAGTAAAATGATCTTAGAGGTATGGTTGCGGTTTCAGACGTTTATAAGATGGCATCACCATCCATGCATGTCTTTTGCAGGCCAAGGAAGCTTTATCAATTTGGAGAGATTGTTATTTGATCGCTTTATTGGTGATTTGTTTGAATGCAGAATATGGCATTGATGTGTGCCAGGCTTCCTCTAGCTTTAATATTGAATGAATTTGTTTTAAAATTCGAAATATTGACTTGTACTGCCTTGATTGTTTTTCAACCTCTTCCCAGCAGTGATGGGCTAACGTATTTTCTTCCGGTGTAGTCTCCTCATGACAGAATGACATACTGACTGTGAAGTGGACGAGTAGAACTAAGAGTAACTACTGCCATATGTGTTGAGCCATGGAAGAGTATATGGGGGCATATCATCAACAAGCGGCGATTATTATCGCTAAGCACACTTAGCGCTAGGATAATTACTGACGGCTATTGCTTGTTTTTATCGCAGAGATAGCGCGCTATCAGCAACGCTCATCTCCAGATCGATAAAAAAAACAGTGTGGGCTGCCAAATGTGCAATTATCGCTGGGATTCCAGGGATAATGGCACCACTTTTGGCGGTACATTGTTGATAGGGCAGGGCAGACTTAACCATGATATCCACCTTCCATTGGATATCATGGCTAAGTCAAACTAAAAGCAGGCGTAAGGAAAGTAGCAATAACCGCGGTTAGCGTTACTTTTCTTATCACTATGCTTGTTAGCTTGCCGATTGATAATTGGAGAAATGTCGGTTAGGGACATTTCTCCAGTTATTCTGGGGAGGAACGCCCACTTTGCATCTCTTTAGAGACACAAAGGGAGGCGTAGGAAAAAAGGGTGCTAACATGCGATTATGCATGTTAGCACCCTCTTGTTAATGGGGCGATAGTTTATCTCCAATTTTTTGGCTTTTAAATCCAAAAAAGCGGAGGTAAAGCCCTTGCTGATATGCCCCATGGGTCGTTCCCACTATCTTAGGTAGCGTAGCGCACATGACAATAAGTAAGCTTTGTCTAAAATTAGGGTGACCAACCGTCCGTAAATTTCACGGACAGTCCGTAATTTCGGCCGTCTGTCCGTTGTCCGTGAAGGATCTTTTAACGGACGCCATTTGTCCGTAATTTTAACCGGGCACAGGTCGCAGCTCCCTGAAGCCGGCGCAACTTCCACCCACCTCCCTTCTTGACTCCGATGCTGAGGTCGGGTGTAACAGAATCCAGGGCAGTACAAAAGCTCGCATACCCAGCAGCATTGGAGAGGCACAGCGGGGTGGCAATCCTCACACCTCCAGCCCTTGATGAGCTGTTAAGAGGTGCTTGAAGGTAACTGAGAGGGGGGCGGCAGCTTCAGGAGCAGCGGCATCTATTCAGCTGCAAACAGCCCTGAATTCGCCATGTCTCCGCAATTTAGAGGGGCTTCACACATTCCATTTCTGCCCAGGGCCCCAAGTAATAACGTGGCAAAGAAGATTTCTCTGAGGTGATAATATTAAGCCATACGCGTCATTACTTCTAAGATTTCCACTAATCAGTGAGTGGTAAAATAAAGTAGCAGCGTGCAAATTGGTCCGATCAGTCACATCTCAGGCAATCCCTTTTTGCTGTAGTCGGGCTGGGGCAGAGTCAGTCAATTGCAGGGCTGGAACTGAGGCAAGGGAGGGGGTGGCGGCTGAAATGGGGCGAGTGAGTCACCATAGAGAGCACTGCAAGGAGGAATAGAGCAGGTGACACCGTGACAGTCCGCCGTTGGTCTGGCAGTACGTATAGATTCATTTTACAAACACTGTCCACAAAATAATTTGACATTGAGAAAAATGTGATAGTTAAACTGTTCTGCCTGGCCTGCCTTAATTTTCCAAAACCACAATTTAAGATTCCTTAGAGGGTTTAAGGCACCTGCTGCAGGCATCTCTCGGCATCAGGGAAGTCGCATGATATGCCAGTAATACAGCTTAGGTGGTTAATACAGCTCAGGTGGTTAATGCACTTGCTGGAGAGGTCTGTGTTCACTCTGATCATAGGTTTGAATTATAAAATAACTTAGAGGGTCAAAAGTACCTACTGCAGAAAGTTGCATGTAAGTTGTAGTAGGTCACTTATTTGAATTAACGGTAAGATTGCTCAGTGAGTTGTTGCATGTGTTCAGAGATGATGTATAAGTGGCAGATAACGCGTGACAAAAGTGTTAAAGTAGCTGTATGAGGTATTCACCCACTGCAAAACCTGTAAGACAACTGAAACTTTTATTATTTTAAGGTTGGTTAAAGTGGTTATTTTTGACAAGTATCAATCCTTATTATAAAGTGCCAAAAACCAATTCAGTGTGCAGTGGTACAATGAATGACTCAGTGAGTTGAACACTTGCTGATGGAACCTTCCATACCTTATAGCTCACGAGTGCAAATCTGAGCCTTCAAACTTCCACACACTTCAGTTGACAATTGGCTGAGTTGCTATAGATGTTTTGAACGCTCTGTGTGTTCATGCCATATTTAGAGCGCCTAGAGCGTGGCCACATAGTCCTCCAAGCGCTGTCTTGTTTACAGTCGGAGATGCCAATCCTAGGGAAAAGGGGATCCCATGTCCCAGGCCTTTCCCTCCAGTGCCTGATCTTTCAACTGTTGCTCATTTAAAATTCCAGTCACAACCCGTGCTTTTAATACAGTTATTAAAGCAGTGGCGAAGCTATTACTAATTAAAGGGTCGAGTTTTTCTGGTGAGGAGGAAATTTAAAGAAAGGGCTCAAAACGAAGTGGCATGTCCAAGATCACACAGTTCTTGTCACACGGGGAGGCGAAGGCTGAACGTTGGTTCCCTGGCTCTGCCGTCATCGTTTTAGACCATCGTGTATATCAGGTATGACGATGAAGCACCGAAATACAATGCTATTTGTTGTTATATGGGATCTAAAAGATTAACACCAGCAATAATACCATTTACGCATGAAATTTACTACTCCGATTTTAGACTCCCTGGTGTAAATTGTATTTTAACTGTGACAATTGTTCTTGCTGTGTCCAGCTAGTGGAGTCTGTGAGAGAAGAGACAGACAGGAGTGATATGCAAGGGCACAAGAAGAGGAAAACAAACAGGAGTGATATGTAATGACACGGGGAGAGCAAAAACAAACAGTAGTGATATGTAAGGGCACATGGAGAGGCAAAGGCACAGATGAGAGATATGTAAGGACACAGACAAAGGAAAGACACACAGGAGTGATATGTAAGGGCACAGGGGGAGCAAAGATACAGATGAGTGATATGTAAGGGCACTGGGAGAGCAAAGACACAGAGGAGTGATATGTAAGGGCACAGGGAGAGCAAAGACACACATACTGAATAAGCAGCTACCTATGTTCTATGACATCTCTTTATTAATGTAATAACTGCACTTTCACAATTGCTTTATTAACCTTCCTGCTTTCTCAAATTTGCTTGAAAATGCACCATTTGTCCACTCTTTTTTCAAAATTTTCTCCCCCGAACCCTCCGTAAGTTGTTCCGGCTTGCTCGCTACGCTCACTCGCTGCGGTGCATTAGCACAATATAGTTACGCCTCACCACTTTCAAATGTCACCAGCCGCCACTGGCCCCAAACATCCTAGAACTGGCCCTGATTACACCAAGGCAGCACGCGGTTCTCTTCACAGAGTGTAATTACTGTCAGTAGATTGTAAGCAAACCTCAGTTCTTCAAACATGCAGTCTATAATGTAAGAAAATAAAGAAATGGCACAATCGCACCCACACTGATTAACAAAGTATGGAGGACAATCAGTTAAATCAGTTCTCTTGGAGTATCTCCTTTAAGTACTGTACATCAGTGTGTGGGGGGGCAAAACTAACATTTTGGAAAGAGATCCTGTCTTCTCGTTGTCTTGTCCAGGAGGGGGTGAGGAGCCCTACCCCACCCTGGAAGAGACCAAGATGATACTAGAATACTGCATGCCCACCCCTGTGCCCACCCTGGTGGATCCTGTTCCCCCTCCTGTGATGGCTCCTGCCCCCCCCTCCCCCAGTGATGGCTCCTGTCCCCCCACCTGTGATGGCTCCTATCCCCCCCTGTGTTGGATCCTGTCTCTGCCCTGGGTGGCTTCTGTCCCAGTCCCGGAATGGCTCCTGCAGCGAGGGTGAAGTTCTTGATGGGCCTCATCTCAAAAAGGCTCAGCTCAAAATTAATATGAAAAAGGTGGGTGAGTGAGCAAGTGAAGGGATGGCTGGTTGGCTGGATGAATTAGTGAAAGGGTGAACGGATGAATGAAAGATTGAATACATGGATAATGAGAGGATGGATGATAGATGAGTGAGTGGAAGGATGGAAGAGAGAAAAGGTAAATAGCTGGATGTATGGGTGGAAGGGTAGCTGGATGGGTAAAAGGGTGGATGGATGAATGAAAGGATGTATGAGTGAAAAGATGGATGATAAGTGAGTGAGTGGGTGGATGCATGAGTGAAATGATGGATGGATTGATGAACTGATAAGTGTAAGGGTGAATGGATGGACAGATGAGCGAAAGGGTGGATGTAAGGATGGATGAGTGAGTGAGTGAAAAGGAAGGTAGATGGCCAAAAGGATGAATAGATGAGTGAAGGAGTGAAAGGATAAATGGATGAGAGAAAGGATGGATGAGTGATAGGGTCAATGAATGGATTCATGAGTGGATGAGTAGATGGGTGGGTGGATGGATGGAAGGAAGGGTTGCTAAGTGAAAGGGTCGATGGAGAAAGAAAGGGAGGATGGATGACTGAAAGCGTGGAAGGATGAGTGACTGAGTGGATGGATAGTAAGTGAAAGGATGGCTGGATGGGTGAAAGGGTAAATGGCTGGATGGATGAGTGAATGAATGGATGGATGGGTAGAAGAGTGGATGGATGAGTGTACCGATGGATAGGGTTAAAGGGTGGATGGATGGATAATGGATGGATGAGTGAAAGGATGAATGAAGGGATGGATGAGTGAAATGATAGATGCAAGGATACATGATGCATAGGTTTGCAAATGGTTGAATATGTTTGGATATGGCTGGGATTGCTTATATACTATTGCGCAACCTCTGATGTGTCTGTAAAACTTATCCAATTGTCCTGAAGTTTTGTCCTGAATTTTGAACTCCTGTCCTGAATTTGTGTCCTGAATTTTGACCCTTTGTCCTGAATTTTTACACTCACCGTCCTGAATTTGCACCAATGCCAGTTGGTCACCCTATCTAAAATACGCATCTGCCTTCTTTAAAGCGGCTCTGAGACTCAGTCAGGGCTGGCATTCGGAAACGGCAGAGCACCGACAGACATTACCAGATAAAGAAAAAAATGAATGGAGGTGCCATAAGAGAAAAAAAAAACGAACCACGAGCCAGCATTTCTGATGCTTTAACAAAGCCTTGCATCATTCAGTAAGCATGCCCTGCTGTCAGTTAAAAATAGCTCGTGCTGCTTAGCTCACTGCTCATAGGGAAGGAATGCGAAGCAGCCAAGGAATGAAACGCCGTGGAAAGTGGCGAGCATTGTCACAGATAATTATTTCCCCCTGCTTCTTCCAAGCCAATAATTGCTTTGCCGAGTTTTTTTTTGTGGGTGTGTTTTACGATTGGCAGAACATTAAAAGGCGTAGGATCACGTACGCCCCTCAAAGGTGCAGCACAACAAATGAGAACGAAATGTTCTGAACTATTCGTTAATTGAGATTGTTTTATCACAAATGTAGACCAAGTCCAGTAGAACCTTCAAAAGGGTCTGGCTACGCACAGGAACACCTCAAAGGGATCACAGAAACTCTACGCCGAAGGTTTTCAGTCATGGAGGCTGTGTCTCTCATTCTACCAGATCCAACAGAAAAGGCCACTTAAAAGGTAGTGCGGGTGTTGGCGGCATCGACGATTGACTTCCAAAAGGGAAGCAAAGGCATACAACCTCAGAAGAGAAGTCCTTTGGGGAGACATACTTCTGGTTGAGAGGAAAAAGCGGGCACTTGAGGTAGAAATCGAACACTTGATAAAAATAAAAATGTCTTAAAGAATCCATGGCTGCTCATAAAATACCAAAGCATGTGGGGACAAAAAGACACAGACAAGAGAAGGAATAGCCCGAACAAAAAGATAGACTGAAAGCAGTAGAAATAAGATGTTGAACAGCATTATTAGTATGTAGGTGATGAAGAAAGACTTCTCATGCAGTAGGATGCAGTTCTAGGGGCGATGTTAAATATTCAGGAATAAACTTTATTGCAGGTAATTATGACAGATTCTCTACAGGTTAAGTTAGACTTGTATCCCTTGAGAGCTTCTCCACTTGATGCTATCTCCATGTACCACAGAGAAGTGAAGACATCAAATGCTTTTAGAGTGCAGATGGAAATGGGGCAGGAGGTCACATGCTTCCTATTAGAAAGCTTGAGCCCAGTCCACAGGAAAATCCTATTCTTACTCATGCTTCCTAACCTACTGCAATGGGGTGAGAATGTGTTTAGGATACCAGCAACCTCAAAGGCAGTAACACCACGAAATGAGAGAAAAGTGTGCAATTCATCAGCGGAAGACCCATAATATATCTGAACACTCATAGCCCTTGATTCACCCGCAATGTCCACAGCCCGGAACAGGGCACAATCTCCTGTGCGCCTTAAGGACACTGCCAGACCAGGAAAGTTAAAGGTTGGAGACTGTAGTAAGGAAGGTGGAGAGTAGCAGAAATACAGTGGCAGATATCAAACTCAAACACACTGTTAAATATATGCCTATTAGAAGTGGGATGATATAGAACACCGCACGAGATACAGGCCATATTATCAAGAAAGGGCTATACATTATCGCCACTTTTATTGGCAGGAAACTGCCACTAAAGCGGCGATAATGTGCTTGATAATATGCCCTTGTGAATTCCCATAGAAGCCCAGGTTCTGGTGTTAACCTGGGCTTCTATGGGAATTCACAAGGGCATATTATCAAGCACATTATTGCCGCTTTAGCTGCAGTTTCCTGCCGATAAAAGCGGCGATAATGTATCGCCCTTTCTTGGTAATATGGCCCCATCTTCTGAAGTAATATCGAAAGTGAGGCAAATGTGTAGACCTCTTTATACAGGGACTGTGCTGCAAAGCCATGCCTCACATCCCATTTCAGGTCTCAAACTTGAAATACAAGCAAACGCACTAGGTATGCCTTGCACAGGTAATTGCTCATTTGGTCCTGAGGTAGGGCAGCTCTTGGAAGCCAAGAAAAGGGCTGAGATGACAAGAAAAATGAGAGTACTGCAAACTCATACGAGGAATATATAAAAGAGGGGTAAATGCGTACAGAAGAGATGAAGGACAATCCACATGTCTTTTGGTGTAAAGCCTGCAGCAATTGTTCAGAAACTCTGGCAGATCACATAAGAAGGCAAGCAGTTCATATGTATCCTTACTTGAACGACTGCCTGGTGAAGGTGAATGCATTCATACAATTCAAGTTGAATCTGCAGATAGTGGTGAAGTTGCAGAATCAGCTTGGATCCACAGTCAATTGAAAACAAATCCTCATTTCTGGCATGGTAAAGGCATTTTTTGGTGACAGATTTAGACTTTGTGGGCAGGTATCTACACAACAATTAAAACTGTACAAGCATTGCAGGATGAACGTTGTATTTGCCAGACCTCTCAGTTGCAGTCAACGAGGACAGTTATAAAGTTGTTGAGCATGCAGGAATAGTTAAGCAAGCAGTGGTTACAAAATCTGAGGGTCTAGTGGCTGTAACAGGCATGGTCAACACACAATTAAAATGGTGGAGCAAAACCAATATGTTAAAGGGAAGACTGTTCAAAACACCAGTCCCACCACGATAACAGCAGTGTCTCATGTAAGATGGTGTGCTCAAATTGGGACATCGCTAAAGGGAACTTAGTTACAGCAGGAGCACATATCAAATGTCTGGAATGCAATTCAATCTTTCTAGTGCTAAAAGGTTTGCAAAGTCAGATCTTTAACAAAAGTGTTCTGATTTTGACAGATAACTCAACTGCAATCTTTTACCTAAATAAGTATTCTTTGATAGACAGGCGGATTCTGCATAGGAGCACACCTCATGGAGATCTGTGTAAACAAAGAAAACAAACACAATCCAGTAATTTGCATCCTGGCATGGCCCTTATGAGAATGGGATGCACTGTTGATAAGCTGGTAAGAGGAATTTGCACCAAAACAGTTGATACATATAACTATAGAGTAGTTAAAAGTCTCTAACAGTACACTGATTCTCGTGCCATCAAAGTGTCTACAACACATTTGATTCTCACATCTCATGCAAATGCAGAAGGCAACTTAACCAAGATTCCAATACACAAGGACACACCCACCGTGCAAGGGAGCTGAGGGGATGTTTTAATCTAAATCAAAAACCAAAGTATCAAACACCTTTCCGCCTGAAATATTTGGTTTCAGTCACTTAAACCTTCTTGACAAAACATGAAATACCACGAAGGAGGTACATAAACACTCCACTAAAATGTGCTACGCTCAAAAGTGGAACAAACTCATAGAATAGTGCACACAACAACTTCCAGCAAAGTCTATAAAACCAATCTGTAATAATATGATATCATACACACTAAAGAATCTGCTAGCCTACCTATGCCTCTATCAAAGTACACTAATATAAAGTGTGAACTATTCTTTGTAGCACATGCACTTCAAGCATTAGATACAGAACTCACTAAAGGTACCATTGCCAAGTGGATAGTACAAACCAATATGTTAACATGCAAACCCGTGGAGGTTTAAACACAGGACACATTCTATTAGAAAGAAGGGAGCAACATTTGTTTTTATGTCTAATATCTTGTTGTGTGCCCATTGACATGACTGCAACATGGTCATCGTAGCACATTTTCACAAAACAGTTTTGTTTGGCCATAGAAACACACAAACAGCAGTGAGACAGTTGGCACTAACCATTCATTTAGTTCAACTCCCTCTTGAAACGGCCATCCCCAGGGGACTTAATACCACTAAACAAACAATGTGCAGCACATGAATCTGGAATAGATTTCACACTGTATAAGAAAAATTACTTACCTGTGCAAATAGTTTTACAGCTTGAAGCTTATTTAGATTTTACATGTAGACCTCCCATCTCCCTAATACGAGGGAGTGGTTAGAAAAAAGATTGTGTGATTATAGAAAGATGTACGTCTTGAGCAGGGTGTAGGCGGCTAGAGTGGCAGTGGGAGTAAATGCAGGGTGGAGTGTGTGCATTTGGACGCCTGTGTGGGGGAGGTGTTGCTGCATAAGAAATCAATTAGTTCTCACCAAGGTCAGTTTTGTGGCTTCAAGCTCTTCTGAATTTGCATGATGTTTAGTGTTCCGCCATTTAGTGTTGGAGTCCTTAGGTGATTGTTTGCAGTCTTTTCTTTCCATCTGGTGGGGAGAATCTGAATGACTTGGTTTGGCGTCGGCTATGGGCACAGAGTGCTCACTATTGTGACCTTCATGACATAATGTAGGACACAGTGTGGGGGGCATTCTGGGCTTATGACTTAATGAAGGTCGAGGTATGGGGCATTCTGGGCTTGTGGCTCACCTGGTGGCGAGTCGTGCAGATTTTGCCCACCTGATGGGAGGAAGGTTTGTGGTTGGACACTGCTGGACTCCAACACTGGATGTAGGTGTGGCGTGTATCATGCAGGTCTAGAGGAGCTTGAAGCAATAAAAGTGTTCTTGTTCTGTATAAACTTGGTTATGTAAATAGCCTCTTCCATGGATCATCTTTAACAACTATGAAAAGACTACAACGTATTCAAAACACTGCTGCCAGACTACTCTTACATATAAAGCCACAAGCCCATATGTCCCCTGCCTTAAAGGTCCTACATTGGTTCCCGGTTGCAGAAGATCCATTTTCATGCTGCTTTGTATCCTCAACAAAGTGATACATGGAACAGAACTGCTCGTTATTCAGAATAAAATCACCAAATACGTTAAAAAACAGAACCGCCACTCAAAATTGGCACCGCACCTCAAAATCCCACCATACAAGAAAAAAATCATAGGTGTCACATTCTTCTCTGTTCAAGCAGCCAAACCATGGAACTCTTTACCACCAAACATGAGATCAACGGATAACTACCTTATCTTCAGAAGACTACTTAAGAGTTGGCTCTTCCCCACATAACCATCATACTGAAACATAAATATTCAGAAATTCCCTGTATACATAAGAATTTATTTGGACTGTAAATGTGTACCTAGATATGCGTATCCCTTTTTTTATAAATGTGTATAATAATTATCTTCATAAGTATATAGCTATTTGTTAGTTCTGTTTAACAAATGTACATATTACTTATGATTATATTATTCTATATATTATTCTATGTTTAACATATATATAGGTCACTGCATAAATAGGTACATTTTTATCATACCTATTTTATCTACAATTGCTTCACTACTGAATTCCCCCCAAAAAATAAATAAATATATATATATATATATATATATATATATTCACAGAAAAAACCATAGGTTATAGACCATATATAGTTAGGAATTAGCATTTACAAAACCTTGAAAATTCACTGAAAAAACCATAGGTTATAGACCATATATAGTTAGGAATTAGCATTTAGAAAACCTTATTTTACTCACACAAAACCATTGAAATTCCATATATAGTTAGTTGCACTAACTATATATCGCGCACCCGCAATCCACTGCTGATGATGTCACATATTACATCATTCATGACATGGTCAGTGACATCACTGATGACATCACTGATGACATCTCAAATGACATCACTGATGACATCACTGATGACATCTCATTTGACATTACTGATCACATCACTGATGACATCATTCATGTGATGATACAATGAACCTCTTCAGACTCTAATATAACCTTAGATACACTCAGTGTAAACAGACACTCACAGACTGTCACTCATCCATGGAGTTACTCACACACCTAGTCAGTCTTGCAAAGAATCAATCACACCTCGATTTCCTCAACTATATAGTTATACACACCTTACTTATTGGAACATATAATAACACATATTTACTCTGTTATACAATCCCTGATACAAGTTCACAATAATCCATACAGCCACTCACACATTCACTGGCTCTTATGCACAGTTATTTATATATGTCAACTATCACATGTACTGTGTTTTACATATGTACTTACTTTGACATGTAGCACTGAGATATCCATTCACTCACCAATACACTCATGCACACAGTCAACCGCCCATACAGATGTTTCCACATGCACTTTTGAACCCATACATCTAGTGAATCAACTGCTCACACATCTATGCACAGAGTCATACACCTCCCAGACACCCACACACACACTCAGTCTCCCATACAAATACTTGGGCAACTAATCAATAACCCATATAGTTAGTCATATAGCTAATGATCAACACATGCATCAGATTACAAAACAACAGACACAATGATGCACAATTTAAAACAGTTTAGTCACTAACCCATGCACTCAGTGAGACACATTTAATCACTCACTTATACAGTCAGTCATGCACCTACTAAATCCTTCATCCAGACACTTATACATCCACTCATTCTTCAATATGTAAGACATATTTTAACTTTACAGAAGCATACAGTCACTGGATGTTGTCATCAGTGATGTCATCAGTGATGTCATTTGAGATGTCATCAGTGATGTCATCAGTGATGTCACTGACCATGTCATGAATGATGTAATATGTGACATCATCAGCAGTGGATTGCGGGTGCGCGATATATAGTTAGTGCAACTAACTATATATGGAATTTCAATGGTTTTGTGTGAGTAAAATAAGGTTTTCTAAATGCTAATTCCTAACTATATATGGTCTATAACCTATGGTTTTTTCAGTGAATTTTCAAGGTTTTGTAAATGCTAATTCCTAACTATATATGGTCTATAACCTATGGTTTTTTCTGTGAATTTCATTGGTTTTTTAACAGCTAATATCTGTAGCTGTAAAATGTATTCTTCTTTAAATCCAAAAATATATTTTATATGTTTATGACTAATTTTTTTTTAAAATATTTTTTTTTCTTCGTTCCCGCTTCGCGAATCGGGAAGCTTCCCGTTAGCTGACCTTGATGCCGCGAAATAGACCGCGAGCCGGTAAACGTTTCTTTACCGCAAGTGCCGCGTTAGAAAACAACATCGTGACGCCTCCCGTCCGCATGACGTTCCACGTTGTCGCGTGATACGTCATATGACGTGCTACGTTAGCGAACTGGTACGCGAAGCGAGTGCCAAAGCGCAGGTTTCTGGAAGCAAACCGGGAGGCCCTGCAAAGCGCTTAACGTAAACACAGCAAGTCATGTGACTTGGTAATAACACTTTTCATTGGTTCATTTCACTTTTGGTTTCCTAATGATGTAAGACTAGGTCATATAATCTAAAATGAACACTTTTGATTGGTTGAGAACTCTTGTTTTTCCCAAATGATGAAAATCCCTCCTTCTTTCCTCACTCTGACTTTCATCATTGTGAGAGAAAGACCCTTTGTGATCACTGAGCAATGGCTTCTTTAGTAGCTTCAGCTGGTGCTTCCCCACCACCTCCACCACATCCAAGGAAGAGTGGACCACCTGCTCAAGTTGTAATTCAACAAGAAGAAGAAGAAGAGGAACAGGAGGACGAGCACGAAGAGAGGCAGTTTTTGCCTGAGCAGCCCAAGACGTCTCACCGGAAAGAAAACTTCATTTGGCAATTTTTTAAAATTCCCAAAGGTCAGAAAAAAGTAAATGCAAGATACGTAACTTGCCTTATATGTCAAGATAGACTGTCCAGAGGGACCGACAAAATATACAGTTTCGGAAACTACACAATGCATCGCCATATGACTAGGTGGCATCCTAACAACTACAGTGCTGCACAGTTTCGGAACGACCTAGATAATCTCCCTATTATGGCCAGAAGATCTGTTGTACCGGAAGTAACGGGACCAGAGGGCAGGGAGATGGTGCCAAATATACAAATGAGATTTGGTGAAGTAAAACACACCTGCGTATTTTGCGATGGATTCATTTCCTACGGAGAAAGAAGCATCACTCTGATCAACAGAGCTATTGACTATAATATGCAAGTTTGTCCGAAACGCCCAAAATAATAAATACTTCTTTTTTTTGTTTTGTTGCTCCTGTTGAGCCCTTTACAATGAATCGTTTTCATTGCCCCCTCCAAGAAAACCCCCAAAAAATATAAAACTGTTCCGAAAAATTCAAAAACAGTAAAAAAATGTTCAGAAAAAAAAAAAAAAAAGTTCTTTTCAGAACTACCTCCCCGTTATTAAAAAATTGGTACAATATTTGGAACTGTGCCAACCTCTATTTCTCTTAGTTCGCTTCCTAGTTCGCTCGCTGGTACGCGAACTGGAAGCGAACCAAAAACAGTAAGTATAAGGGAAGGAAACACACACTTATGTTAAAAGAAAGACAGCTATAGGGGAGTAAACTAGAGATACTATTACCCATAATCCACTACTGATGATGTCACATATTACATCATTCATGACATGCTCAGTGACATCATCAGCAGAGGATTGCGGATTTTTTGGCAACATGCCTTATCCACGGTTTAATAACGCTGCCTTTTGCTTTATATAAGTTTTCAAATTGTATGAAATATATACCAATAGGTCTTTATGAACCTTTAGGTAGTGCTTTTGTTCATGAGGTCTGGTCGCTTCCATACACATACAGATGCTTCAAAGATGATCAAGAAGTTTATCTGAATGGAGAGGAATGCACTGAGACGCCAGATCATTCACTAATGTGTAGGCACATACAGTTACACGATTCATGCAACAAACACCGACCAAATATGGCTTGCGTGTTGCAAGGCACGCCAGTTCCTGCTATCATCCCCACGTTCAAGTTGTTGGAAAATGGTAGTTATTTGATGCTCAATAATGAAGATTGTTCTGAGTTAATTAAAAGTATTCCTTTTATCGTAACAGTAAGTGAACGGGTTATTTGCTGCAGAAATGTTCTATTTCCTCCCACACATGAACATAGGGAGTTTTCAATCTGGCCACAAATACCAACCTTGGGACACGTTTCAACGGCATGACAAGAATAAGAGCTCTTTTGTCTCAGAGAGAGGTGGCCTTGAGTTCGGCCCGTGAAACTTTCGTACTTCACATAGCGAACACCCGTACACAGGTTTGCCTTTCAATTTCAGCAACATGTTTCCGACTATCTTTAACGCATCCTCCACAAAATCCCTGGCACACTTTTTTAAAGTTGTTACCAGTGGTCTCGTGACTTCATTTGAGAAAATCTTTGGAGTCATCCCTGCTCCCTTTCATTGTATTTTCTGCACTCTGGTTCGTGGATTGGCATTTTTACTTGCATTACCAGCGGACGCTCTTGTGCTTTTTTACATTTTTAAATATGGATGTCCCTCCTATGCAACCTCCGACCCTGCAGCTGCTGACACTGTTCCGCAATCGCATGCTAGAATATTATGGCACAATGCCGTTGGCGATATTAAGCACGGCATATGGATTATCTTTTCGGTTCTCCTACTTCACCTGTGTCCAGCCTGTATTTCACTGCCTGACCTGTGATTTCGATTGGGCCATTGATTTGTGTCTCTGCGGACCGGTTTCTCCTGACGTCGACTTTAATCAGCTGATGACTCCTATCATTACTCACGAGTTGATTTGTCCTGGCGAAAGGATTATGGCTGTGGCATTGATGCATGGACTACTTGGTCCCTGGAATTTACTGGCGGCAGCACAGTCTTTCTTGGAACACAGCTTTCTTGAAAACCCACCGAGCTGTCCTCTGATGGTGATAGAGGATCCGGTGCTGGGAGAGCACGTATGTTCTTTTCCGCTTTTAAATTGGATGGCTGAACTGTTTTCGGATGAAGACGGTGACTTCCTATTGGAGGCTGTTGCAGCTTATTTTGCATACACAGTTATGTCATAGACCTTTTTCATGTTTGATATGCTGAGTACTAGCATTTCATTGACAATTCATTGACTTATTTGTCAAGTTTTTATTATTTACCTTGCCTATTGGCTTAAGACTCGATAAAGTACTTGGCTGTTTTATTTTTCTTTAGCATTGAATTTTCCTAGTTTTTAATGCTTTACCTTGCGGACCGTCCACATATAAACTTGCAATCTGCTCTCATGAGATGGCACTTCTATTATCTTATTCAGTTCGTTTCCGGATCATGAGGAGGTGTCATCTAGGTCCTGGATATCTTTACACCGTGTTAAGTTAGCATGGGCTCATTACCGGTTTAAACGCCATTTTTCCTTTTTTGCAACTTCTGCACACGACACTTAGTTGTTGCTTTAGCTTTCCACCTAGTAGTTCATCGTGGTTTACATGAGAATAATATGTTATTGGTCTACTATCTGCTTTACTTGTTAAACTATATCTGTACAGCGAGTGCTAAAGTTTCAAGAACAACACGATACAGAATTTTTATGAGGTCTGATCTCCACGACTTCATACTCATAACATAAGTGCAACTTCTGCCAATTCTGGGCATGAGGCGGGTTTTATATTGCTTTGCCGAACACACATACACAACAGTTGATGCGGTTCACATGAAGAGAGAGCTGGTGTATGCTGATGTGATTTCTTCAAATCTAAGACACTAAAGTATGGACACGCCCTAAACCAACACAAAGAGACCTTCTTAGCAAATAATATAATATGTGTATTAGGGAGGGTGAGATATAAGCAGCCGCGGGCCGTGGAGGGAGTTACGATGGGGCAGGGAGGCGGGGAGGGGGAGAAGCAGGGTGGAGCCCTCTCTACCTTGCCCCTCCCCCTCCCCGCCTCCCTGCCCCACCGTAACTCCCTCCACGGCCCGCGGCTGCTTATAAGTGTTGCTAACTCTTATTCATTTACAGCATGTTAACATACTATCACCATTCACTTTTTATGTACTAGTAACTATGCTGGTAATTTTGCTACTGATAATATGTGTACTTTTATTATCTAAGGTACTACGCCTGAGAAGACGGCATTAGTAAATAAACATTTCAAATACACATCTGTTCTTCTTAACTCCATGTTCTGGTTTCTAAGAAATCTATAACGACCGACTGTTCATGAGTTCCACGTATCCTGAGGTACTATAAGTTCATATTCTGGATTGTCTAAACATTGAGAGTTTGTTATATCCAATGTGACACTGTACCTAGCTTGCTAAATAGTTTTTGATTACTAACGTGAGTTTTGGGACACCCTAATTCGCCGAGGTTCCAATCCTCTGTCCACAGTTCTGTGTGAGAACAGAAACCCTGCGACAGGGGCACCCCCGACCCTTGCTGGAGCTTCATCACACTTGCGATACAACTCCAGCAATGCGCCACCTTTACGGCACAGATACATCACGCATCTGTGCTGTTTTTGCCCCATGATGCGCCGCATTGTAAATGCAGCACACCATAGGTGACGGAACAGCGGCACAGAATGACTAACACATCCCTGGTGATGCGCCAGTCATCATAAATCTATCCCTATGCTTCTTATCTTGTTAGAGATGAACCGCCATATGTATCATCAAAGTTATTTGCATTTCCTAAATAGCGAACTTTAAGGAATAAATAGCGATTCTTTACCATTCCTAGTTTGCGATGAGCTATTTGCTAATTAGCCGAATGTAGCCCAATGAAGCCCAATGTAGCCCAATGTAGCCCAAAGATGGCCGCCAGACACACAAAAAAACAAATGTAGCCCAAATATCAGCCAGATGTAGCCCAACTATAGCCCAGTGACAGAATGACCAATCAGCTTCGCAAACCTCCGTTACGCGAAGCGGAGCGCTGTTACAGATATATATCTTTTTTTGAACGTTAATTTCTCAAAATCCACTGGAGCACATATATTGAGACCTAGCAAAGGCACATCGGGCTACCAGTCCCTAATATTTTGCCAAGTTTCGTGCAAATCCATTCAGCCGTTCAATTATTATTTTTATTATTTTTTTTTGCCCCGCGGGGCCCTTTTAAAACCTCCACATCAAACCTAGGGGGTCAGCGAGGATCTACTATGCCCCCTTATAGTTATTTCCCCCTTTGTTTTGACCTCCTCTTGTCTCTCGATCCTACCGAGAGACAAGATGGCGGCCGCTACGGACTGTTTGGAATGTTGACAGACGCCGGAGAACCAATCAGCTTCGCTTCACAAAGCTCCGTTGCGCGAAAAGTCCGCGAACCAGAGCGCTAACCGGTCCGCTGTTACAGATATATATCTTTTTTTAAACGTTAATTTCTCAAAATCCACTGGAGCACATATATTGAGACCTACAAAAGGCACATCGGGCTACCAGTCCCTACAATTTTGCCAAGTTTCGTGCAAATCCATTCAGCCGTTCGGGCTAAAAGTGAGGCCAACCGCCCTATGGAAAACTCAATGTTAAAAACACGTTTTGGGACCCCCCTTTTTTCTCGGCCCCCACTGGACGAACCCCCCCCAAATTTTCAAGGGCTGCTCAGAAACAAAATGTGCCATTTTCCTGAAAATTTCAGCCAATTCCGTCCACAAACGCCAAAGTTATTAGACATAGAATTTTCAAAAAACCCATAGAGAAAAAATCCTAACTATATATACCTACTGGCGACCGCCAGTAGGTAATATATATATATAAATTATAAAAACAATTACAATTAGCTTAATGTACAGCAACACTTTAAAGTCTGTTTATTAAATACAGCTTAAATCTACATATATTACCTTCCTTATACATACATACTTTCCATGAGTTTATGTATCCTTATGTTTATTACTTTACTTCTAATTCAGCATCTCCAATGCACTACCCTATACCTCACCCTATGCCTCTCTCAATATATCCTCTACCTTTACTCTCTGACTCATCCCAAACCTCATTCTACAACTTTCTCTAGTGCACTACCCTATTTCTTCACTCTATACCTTTCTCAACATATCCTCCACCTCCATTTTCTGACTCATCCCAAACCTCATTCTACTACTATGATCCCCAAAATAACCCTTTATAGACTCGGCCCTTATCTACCCCTCCTTGTGTCATCTCAAACTTCTTTTACTATTCAGATCACCCATTCTACTTCTTTGATTCCCAAAATATCCCTTTCTAGGCGCTTCCCTCTTCTACCCCTACTTGCATTATCTCAAACCTCTTTTACTATTCAGATCTCCCAAACAAGCATTTCAAACCCTTCGCTCTGACTCCTCCTCCTCCCCTTTACTCAACCCAAACCTCCTCCAAGTGCTCTGAGCTCCGAAAAAAACACTTTCTAGACATTACCCTCCACTATCCAATTAAATTCCTCTAACAGACTTACATGTCCACAGCTCAAATTGATTTCATATTTCCCCATTCTAATTCCCCACTAATCCTATTTGGGTTCCGGAGTAGCGTGCTACCCACCGAAAAGCATTTCAACACTTCATCAGGGGAAGCAAGCACGTTATAAATGTAAACACTGTAGTGACCTGACAGATGGGCGACTGGACAGGAGGGGACACTAGGACCCTGTGGGTCATGAGGGAGGTGACCAGGTCACCGGACACCACATCCTGTTAGGGGACAGGAAGGACACACACACACCAGAGGACTGACCAAGGGGACAGGACGTGCTGAGGCTTGCTGCTGCAAATGTAATAAAGAAGATAGCGTGTACTCACCTGTGTCCTGTGTGTGGTGTATCGGCAGCCCGGCTACCAGGACATGACAACTGGCGACGAAGGGAAACGAGCCGACGCGCAGATCGACGTGTAGATCGACGCGTGGATCGACGTTCGCATGCTGACCCTGCCATCAGGAGTAACCAGGTGCCCACCCTGGATAAGCTGTCATAAGAAGGAACGAGGAGAGGAGCGATATCGGAACCCACCCGACCGCCTCTGAAGCAAGCAAAGAAACATCTGCGGTAAGCGCGAAGCTTCGAAATTAGACGCGCGAGCTCTCGCGAGAGGCTGAGAGTCTCGGCAGCCATTTTAGATCCAGGCGGCTGGACCAATAGGAGGTGAGAGCGTGGTGGGCGGCCATTTTAAAGTCAGGCGAGAGCGAGATTTCGAGCGCGAAATCTCGCGAGAAGAGCGGCGGCCATTTTAATGAGGACATCAAAAGAGAAGGGCATTGGAAACGACAGAGCAGCCATAACAGGGTCAGGCAAAAGAAGAAAAAGAAGGAAAGGTGCTAAAAGACTGAAATAAGAGCAAGAGAAGCGAAAGATAGGTTCAGAGAAAAGCCAAAAAAGTGCCAACTTAAGCACAAATGGAGCAATAAAGCACAGGCAAAGGCAAAAAAAAAAAAAAGAAAGTGAAACAACAAAGAGAAAAAGGTCAGAAGAGTGCCAGGAAGAGCACAGGAAGCAACAAAAGAGTGCCAGGAGGAGCACCTAGAATAGAAGAGTGCCAGGATGAGCACAAGAAACAATAAAAGAGTGCCTGGAAGAGCACGGAGAACAGAAGAGTGCCAGGAAGAGCACGGGAAACAACAAAAGAGTGCCAGGAAGAGCACGGAGAACAGAAGAGTGCCAGGAAGAGCACGGGAAACAATAACAGAGTGCCTGGAAGAGCACGGAGAACAGAAGAGTGCCAGGAAGAGCACGGAAACAACAAAAGAGTGCCAGGAAGAGCACCTAGAACAGAAGAGTGCCAGGAAGAGCACGAGAAACAACAGAAGAGTGCCAGGAAGAGCACACAAAAGAGTGCCAGGAAGAGAACAGAAAAAAAAAAAGAAATAGCACAGGAAACAAACAAAGAGTGCCAAGAAGAACACAGAGAACAGAAGAGTGCCAGGAAGAGCACGGGAAACAACAAAAGAGTGCCAGGAAGAGCACATAGAATAGAAGAGATGGCAGAAACTAAACCAGAAAGACAAAGTGCACAATACAGAAGACCGCCACCGTTCAAGTTGTCTGCGCCACAAATAGGAATTAAAGAACCAACGTCACTAGAGAAGATCCCGTCGCTAGCAAGAGCGGAGGCAAGAGCGACAGCACACGCTAAGGAAATGGAGCGAGGAGAAGACAAACGAATGGAACAATATCGCGCGGGCAGTTGGAAAAAAGACCGGAATAAACAGGCCACGTGGAAACACCATGAAGGAACATTTTGTCGAGGCCCATGCCTAACATTTGGCCAGACATGCAAGATATGGAACGGGGGAACTGAATATGCCAGTGCACGCCAAGGGGTGCAGCTCAGGAAGGACAGAGGAAGACTATGGCGATCGCAAGTGTCAACAAATAGACATGTTGAAACAGGAACAAGGAGCTCATCACTAGAATCAGAAGAAGAAGAAGAAGAAAGGACTGAACGACTCTATCTTATGACGGATGTTACCACAGAGTCAACGGATGAAGGTGAAAAAGGAAAAAGAGGGTGCCTGGTGGACAAAAGCAAAATGAAAAAGACAGAGCACGTGACTATAGGAGTAGGATCACACAAAACAAAGTTTGTTTTGGACAGCGGTGAAACATATAACATCATGTGCATATCGGAATACGAAGAGATGAAGGGAAAGCAGACGTCGAGATTGTCCCGAGTTGAGGTTCTCACTTGGGGGTCATGGAAACAAGTGACAAACATGGGGAAATTAACAGAAGAGCCGACACACGAAGACCAAAAGATCAAAGAGGACATTCATGTGCTGAAGGGCGACATCGCGGCGCCATGTTTGCTGAGCATCATCACAGCTCAAACAATGGGTCTCATGGCCATGCCAGAGAAAAGAAGCATCCTAAAAGAATACCCCAAGCAGCACACTGAACTGACTGTAAATGCCAGCCCAGTGGGACCGGGAGCAATATTGGCACAACACAAACCAGGAAAAGATTCCCTAAGACACATGGTGGCATATGGGAGCAAAAGCCTATCAAAAGTAGAAGAAGGATACTGCCAGCCGAGATACTCCCAGCCGAAAAAAGAGAGCTTGGCGGCATGGTGGGCATGTAAACGCTACCACATGGTCATCCACAGAAAGCTGTTCACAATCATAACAGATCGCCAAGCACTGATGACAACATACGGACACCCAAACGGAAAGAGACCGTCCAGGATAGAGAAGTGGGGGACAAGGCTGATGGATTATAACTTCAAAATGATACACAAGCCGGGGAAAGAACACAACACAGCAGATGATATGTCAAAGCAAACACTACCACAAGTGTCCCAAGCGACAACAATGGCGGAGGAACATCTCAACTTTGCACTGAAGCATAACACACCGGCAACGATAACAATAAAGGAACTAGAACAAGAGACCAAACAAGACATCACCATGCAGACCATAATGAAGGTGACCAAACAGCAAAGGTGGAAGCACGACAACAACAACAGCAGCTGGGGGGAAAAAGTATTGAAGGAAGAGCTGCTGTTGGCGTTCAAAAAGATCAGCGAAGAACCATCAGAAAGCGAGAACGGAATAGTGATGAGAGGCACCCGGATAGTAATACCACGGACGCTGAGAAGAAGGACAGCAGAATTGGCACATGAGTCACATAGAGGGACTGTGGCAACAAAAAAAATGGTGCGGGAAAAAGTATGGTTCTCGGGACTTGACAACATGGGAGAAGAAAGTGTGCTGTACTGTCACATCTGCCAAATAACGGGGCCCACATCAAAGCAGGAGCCACTGCAAATGTCCGCATTTCCAAAAGCAGCATGGACAGAGCTGGCAGCTGATTTCTACGGGCATTTGAAAGCAGGAAATTACCTACTGGTAGTAATAGATGAATTATCCAGATTACCCATAGTGAGACAAGTGGCATCAATATCAGCTAACGCAACTTTGCCAGCTCTGGATGACATATTGGCAGCATGGGTGTCACCGCAGACACAACAAACAGACAATGGACCACCACACTCTAGTGACGAATGCAAAAGGTTCGTGGAGTACCTTGGGATCAACGATCGACGAATAGCGTCTCTGTGGCCGCAAGCAAACAGAATGGCCGAACGATCAATGGGAACGATCAAAAAGACAATACAGAGCAACAAGCTAACACAGATCTCAATTGGACAAGCACTATGTCAGGTGCTGAGAGACTGTCGAAACAACGCTCACAGCCCCACAAGAAGGTGCCCTGCGGAGCTGGTGTTGGGGCGATCAAGTAGAACGAGGTTGCCCCAAGTGAAAGAAGTGGAAAGGGTAGAACAAAAAGACATAGCTGAAAGAGACAAAGAAGCGAAAGCAAGAATGAAGGCGTATGCTGATCGGAAGAGACCTGCAACAGATGCGAAAGCGAAAGAAGGAGACACTGCGCTAGTCCGACAAAGACAACAACGGAGGTCGGACAGCACTTTCGCAAAAGACCCACTGACGGTAACGGAAGTGAAAGGGCAAATGATAACGGTGTCAGCAGGACAATACCACATCACCAGGAATGGGTCATACTATAGAGAAGTGAAGACAAAAGAAGAGGAGCGGCCGAACAATGGATTGAAGAAAGACGCCAAAGGGGAAACAGCACGAGAGGATTTAATAGAACAAAGACCAAAAAGAGAAGGCAAGAAGCCCAAGAGACTGATTGAGGAGATGCAAGGAAACGGAGACCTGTGGACACACTTTTTCCGTATATCAATGTCTCTGTCTCTCTCTCTCTCTCTCTCTCTCTCTCTCTCCATACCTCTCCAGTAGCATCAGCAAATACTGTCAACATAAAAGGGGGTGGCAATGTCTAGTGGAATGTACCAAAGATTTGTTGTATGTACCAAATATTTGTTTGCGACAAGGGGGGAGGTGTAGTGACCTGACAGATGGGCGACTGGACAGGAGGGGACACTAGGACCCTGTGGGTCATGAGGGAGGTGACCAGGTCACCGGACACCACATCCTGTTAGGGGACAGGAAGGACACACTCACACCAGAGGACTGACCAAGGGGACAGGACGTGCTGAGGCTTGCTGCTGCAAATGTAATAAAGAAGATAGCGTGTACTCACCTGTGTCCTGTGTGTGGTGTATCGGCAGCCCGGCTACCAGGACATGACAAACACTGCCCTCTTCTATCCCTTTACAATCCTTTTCCAATCCAAATAATAAACTCACATGTCCACCGCTCAAACTAATTTCATATCTCCCTATACTAACTCACCACTAATCCTTGTTGGGTAGCTTGCTACTCGCTGTAAAACATTCTGCGCCTCGTCAGTGACAATGAGTGCTATATAAATGCAATTATATGCAATTATACGATGTCGTCTGTGCTGCAAAATCAACTACAACCGTGCTTGCATAATGCTAAATCCGATTTATCACTGTTCCATAGTACCCAGTTACTGATCTTATTCTCTCTTGTGTGACATCTGTACTTCAGGGAAACCCTTCAATACAGTTGTCACTCATAAAATCGTTCATGCGTGATGTGTAGAAAATGAGCTTACACGGCAATATTCTTGAAAGATACACTTATAACACATGGGAAAATGACGGGATGTTAATCACACCCACCCATCTCCATTGAGTGCACCTGTTTTCATTTTCCGCTAGGACTTCATGCAAAGCCAGTCACGCTACTTCGTGGGACTTTAATTAATGTGGCTTTGTATGGTATCCTGTAGGGGTTTCTGCAGCGCCTGCCAAGTTGAGTTACCTCTGCATAACATTTCAAGGGGTTGGCAAAAAAAACACAATCCAGTTTAGTGCGGCGTTTGCCTCAAAACAACCTTTTCCTCGCAAACGTTGATAATGCATTGGTACTATTAACTATTTACGCCACTTTACGTCACATAGCGTCGCTTTGCATCCACTGACGGTCCTTGCTAAATAGTAGTAAATATGGGCCTCCATTTTACCAGCTTAGAATAAGCCTGTGGCTACCATCTAAGTGTGGTTCGGGTTAACAATTTCATTGCAGCAGCAATTAAGGAGGGACTAGGCTGTAAAAGGGCACAGACGATTATAAAAATATTATTAGAGACACAACTTTATTCAAACTGCACTTACTTAAGGAAATAAAAGAAACTGATTTTAAAGATCACACGTGGAGAAATATCAGGCCAAGAGGGCTCCCATGCTTAAAGTGTCACAGGACTGCATTTGGGTTTGTTTACCTGGAAATCTAAAGAGGCTGAAGAAAAAACATTTAAAAGAGCTTAGTCAAATAAAAAACACGCACAGCCAAATGGGCCAGCCCAAGATACAGCTTCCCAACATATGGAAAATCCCTTCATCAAAGGCACATTTCAATCCACAGAATGGCGGACTCCCTCTGTGACTGAAACGTGAAGGCTTTGATCAGCCCTTCGCCTCAGACCACAGCCTGGATCTTATTTCCCTTTCTTCACATTAAAAAAAAAACTTGAAGCCAAAGTCAATACGTTTTCATCCTCGTCTTACACCTGACGGCCTATGAGCCAAGTCACGAAATGAGGGCCAGAAAGGGGTGTGTTCCTGTTTTGGATTGCATGGCTTCTCAGCACCCAGATCCCCACTGACATTTTAAGACAGGTGGGGCACCCCAGGCCTCTCAGCTCTGAATGGTTCTGCAAGACAATGCAACCCAGTAAACATAATTGCTGGATTCCCAAGTGGGAAATAGCAAAACACCTGCTTACCAACTTGACACAGACACATTAAACCTCTTTGAACCCAACCACAGGACCATGTTCTTCAGTAAAGGAGTAGTGTAGCTAATCAGATCCTGACTTCAGATTGTGTGGGTGTCTACCTTCCTGCAGGAAATTGATAAACCAGGCACTGCCGTGTATGATTTGGCACGCCAGTTGCTCCACCGCGTAGGATCATGCCCTGCTTTATTAAGGCTAGGGTTTTGCTTTCATACATTTTTTGGACCCCTCGATAGTTTGGGGGTTTTCAAAACCTTTCTTCAAATTAATTAAAGGCACACCCCATTTGCACACATCACTCAACTATGTATAAGTAAAAAAATAGGGAGAATTGGCCCAATGTACAACTAAAGACAGCGATTCTGACATAACTTTAATGGCTGAAAGACATAGGGCCTGGTTTGAGGAGAAAATGTCTCTCGCAAAACATTCCCTGCTCTATGCTGTATCCTGCAAAACATTTTCTGCCCAACCCAGTCCCATGCATTAAAATATTGGGCAAACTTTCGCACTGGCATAATTTATGACTTTTCGAGGGAGGGGCAACACCTCCACTTGTTTTCACTGAATATTTCTTCATGGACCCCAGGGACTCACACGCGGGTGCAATATCATGCTAAAAACCTTCGGGACCCCCCTATCATTCTAAATCAAGTCATTGATACCGTATCCTCAGTCATCCTGGACTTGATCAATGCTTCGCTCCTGACGGGACTTGTCCCCCCCTCGTGGAAATGAGCAATGGTCAAAGCTCTTTTAAAAAAGCCTAATATGAACCCAGAGGTGTTGGGGAACTATCGTCCCGTTTCACTACTGCCAGGAATCAGCAAAATTGCTGAATTCTGCTATCTCCCTTTTTTTGGAGAGCAATAACTGCCACAATCCTTCACAAACTGGATTCAGACCCCAACAAGGCACAGAGACTGCCCTTCTGGCAGTAGTAGAAGAAGTCAGGGAACTTTTAGATGACGGAGGCTGTGCTGCCATTATCCTGCTGGATCTCAGCGCAGCCTTCGGTACGGTTAACTATCAGCTGCAGATCCAGAGACTTAGTGAGGTAGGAGTGAGTGGGATGGCTCTAAAATGGCTGCAATCCTTTCTGGATGACAGGTCCTTCCAGGTGTTCGAAGATGAAACCACCTACGAACGTATGCATCTCAGATGTGGGGTTCCTCAGGGATCAACCCTGAGCCCCACTCTATTTAATGTTTACATGAGCCCACTGGCAGAGGTAGTGCAACCTTTTGGAATCCAGATTATTACCTGTGCTGATGACATCCAGCTGGTTGTCTCCCTCAATCAGCCTGACAACACTGGGCCTGGTTTATCCTTGCATTTGAAAAAGGTCTCAATCTGGATGGAAGACTCATACCTGAAACTCAACGGGGCCAAGACGGAGCTGTTGCTCCTTGTTAAATTCCCTACTCAGAATGTAGGCTTGTTCTGGCCCAGCTGTCTTGGTCCAGCTCCCCTCCTAAAAACAGATCCAGAGTTTGGGCATCTGGCTGGACAGCAATCTCGACTTTAGGGACCAAGCACGGAAGGTTGCAGCCAGCTGCTATGGGATTTTTAGGATGTTACAAAAAATCCTCCCTCTGCTACCCTTCCCCGCAGGAAGAATGATGGTTCAGGCATTGATTCTCTCCCGGGCTGGACTATGCTAATGCCCTTTACCTAGGAGCCCTATGCCTCACCACTAAAAAACTGCAGACTGTGCAAAATTGCGCAGCACACCTGCTCATGAACATCCCTAGTCGCAATTTGGCAAAAGCTGCCATTGCTACTCTCCACTGGCTTCCTATTCAGGAGAGTGTCCAATTTAAGGCTCTGTGTATTGTACATAAGGCATTGTCAGGCAAGGGACTGCCCATTATTTGCTCCATCATTTCACCATACTATCCTGATAGGGCTCTGCGGTCGGATAGCAAACATCTGGTGGTATTTCCCAAAATCAAAAGATCACAAAGTGGAGGGCGACTTTTTTCCTATAACGTTGCCAAGCTTTGGAATCGTCTCCCCCTCCGTCTTGAGACCAACTCTCTGACTTTACAAAAACGTATAAAAACTTTTTTGTTCCCTTAAATACTGCTCTGAGCTCGTGATTGCACCACCATTAGTGCTGGGATGCCTCCGGGTAACCATGCGCTTTAGAAATGGTGCTTCATTCATTCATTCCACTAGGCCCCACTGGATTTCCCGAGCCTCTCACCTCCACTCTAGATTCTCAATGGCCATGCTTTGAGTATTTTATGATTCCATCACACATTTCTGAGGTCTCCGCCTACTACCACAGTATCTTGTACTGCTGCCTGCAAACATTGACATGATATCCAGTCTCTGTGACTCTTGACGTGCACCTTCACAGGCCCCCCTTGCATTCTCATCTAGTAACTCCCACTGCTCATGTCGAAACCAAAAGCCAACAGGCAACTTCTCTTCTCCAAAGTTCTCTCCAAAACTACGACACTTGCAGCTGTGCAGCCAGGTGGCATGGCTTATGTCCCACTATCAATTTCATCCTCAGCGTTGGATACCTTTCTCCATGAACTATCAGATATCAAGGCTTTAATGGGTTCCATGAACAAAGCAGTGTCAAAAACTGCGACTGAAGTTCATTCTTTCAGGTCAGACATTTCCTCCTTCCAACACATGATAAATACAACAGACATCATACTCAAAGACATTGAGTCCCGCCTAGATGCCATACCAGAATGGTCCCCAGAAATATGGCCCCTGAAGTGCAAAGTGATAGACCTGGAGGACAGAAGTAGGCATGACAACATGTGCATCTGTGTCATCCGTGAGAAATTAATGATGGCCGACCTGAGTACATTTCTCTGTAAATTGTTACTCTAACTGCTTGGACTAATGTTTGCTCCACAGCTAAGATACATTAGGGATTGCAAGGTCAAATCACGCCCCCCCTTTACATCGTTGACACCACAGCATATCTTGGACTGTGTTCTCTGTCATTAGCAGATTCAGCAGATTATCACAGCGGTGAAGAAACACAGCCCTTACCAGTTTGGCAACTACCAAATCAATTTATCAGCAGACTTTTCCCAAGACATCAACGGAAAACAAAAACAGCTTTTGGCCCTGCGTCCATGCCTGTGGAAACATGACATCCATTACTGTCTACTGACAAAGGAATATGATGAACCAAAGGATCTAGAGAAATTCCTAGATGCCTTGGATACTTTCATCATGGACAGGATAAAAAACAAATGAGATGCCAACTAAAGCCAACATGATAGACAACCGGCTGGCCGACAAACAAGACGAATGCCTCTACCTGGAAAGGGTCACTGTATGGTGGTCATCTGAAGGAAAACATGCAATGAAAGGACAAGCACCCACAATTGGACGAATCGCTTTTACAACTAAAAACTTAATGACTGCCATGACTGTTTTCTACACCAATGCCTTCATTACCTGGTTGCCTCTTAAGTTAATAACCAAACAGGAAGCTGCAAGTTGGAGCTATCACCTATGGGGACATCTTTCATGGACTTCCCTCATGGCTTGGATATGGCTGATGGATGAGTGAAAGGATCTAGAGACTTTCCTGCGGAAGACTGCTTACGGTTTTCAATGGTTTGACTTATATTTAATCAAGACTGTAGACTTCCACCTGTTAGATACACACATGGTCAGTGGGGATTCAGGTTCTGAGAGAACATGGCATACCTTCTCCTGGGTTTGACCTAACACTTAGATAATCAGGTGGCTTAGTTATGCGGCCAGCAGTAGACCAACTTGGCAACTCACTCCAGTAATGTTTTTCTCTAGACAGCTCCCCTTCCTAGCACCACTGACCAGCTAGATGAATACAGCCACAACCTACTCCCAACCCTGGCAGGTTGTTTCACTCAATGTGAATGGTCTGACACACTTTATTAAACTGAAGAAAATACTGCCATTCCTTAAATCCCAATAACCTGATATGATGCTGGTTCAAGAAACTCACCTGGAAGACATTGAACATTGCAAACAGATATGGAAATTGGTGGGTGCAGTGATCCATCCACCCAGGCCCCCTAGTACAGTTTGGATCATAGGAAGAGCGGAGTTGCTATTCTCTTGCATAAATTCTGAACACAATGCATACTACATAATGATCACAAAGATCCTGGCCACAAGACTCAAAATGTATATCCCTCCCTTGATACATCCCTCACAAGCAGGGTTTTTTACACAGGCGCTCATCGACAAACCACTTGTGAACATCATAAACACTTATTCTGGCAGGTACACGATGACAGGGACGAAAAGATCATAATCTCCCTTGGTGCTGAAAAAGTGTGAAGTGCTACGCAAACAAATGATGGACGGAATGCTGAATGAATCATACATTCACCCCCAGTCAAGAGTTCTGGGTTAAATCCATCGTACTTTTGCTCACCATGCCACCCCAGTTTAGACCCAGCCATATGCATATGGGTACTGACCATGTGCCTCATGGGAACAGTCTAGACCAAACTGCAAAGCCAGGTCCTCCCTGGACTGGAAACAAGCATCCTGGGACTGGTTTCTGGGTATTACCCTTCATCAGCCAGGTTAGCTTGAATCCAGTAGACCAGTGAGCAAGGGACCTACGTCTGAGCATACCCATTCCACTTAGGGTGAAAAGTGCTACGCAAGCAAATGATGGACGGAATGCTGAATGAATCAAACATTCACCCCAGTCAAGAAAGCTGGGTTAAATCCATCGTTCTTTTGCTCACTATGCCACCCCAGTTTAGACACAGCCATATGCAAATCAGTCTTGAAAACAAAAGTGTTAGGCTGCACAGATTGGCCTTACTTCTTTAGAGTAAAGGCGGGCATGGGCCTGGGGACTTCATTTATTGACAAGGTCCATTGGTTATATAGTTCCCCCACCCCTCCCATGACCTTTGAGGGATTCTCGTTCCCCTTCTTTAACATAAATAGGGCAACAAGGCAGGGTTGTCCCTATTATCCCTTGTTGTTCCTACTAGTATTAGAATCCATATGGTTACCCATCCATGACACATCAGCCACCCGGGTTATGAAAATGGAAGTGAGTGAACAGAAAGAATTTTATTATGCGGACTACATATTTGTGACCTTGTCTGATCCGTAATAATCCACACAAGCTCTGATGAAAATGATTGAATCCTTCTCTGCATTCTGAGGCTATAAAATAAATTGGTCCAAATGCAAGGCATTGCCATTGACACCTGCCCTTCCCCTAGCAATGTAGCCACCTTAAATATCTTGGTATCTACCTGAATAAAGGGCAAGTTTATTTCATGAGCGATAACCTTACCCCCATTATCAAAAAATTTAAAGTAGAATTTGTTACATGGTCAAAACTGCAACTGTCTCTACGGGGCAAGGTATAGAACATAAAAATGTATGTGATGCACAGATTCAACTTGATCTTTAGCATGCTCCCTCTGATAGTGCTCCTAGGTTGTCTGTTGCAGGAGATTGACTGGATCATTGGAAATTTCATATGGAGAGGACGTAAACCATGTCTCAAGGTCTTCAACCTCTATGCCAAAACCACAACCAGAAAACTTCGCCTCCCAAATTCTGAATCCTATTGTTTAGCTTCCCATTTGGCATGCGCTGTTTACATGCTGAAATCCCCCAGAGAAGCTCCCTAGTGCGTACCCATGGAAAACATATACTGCCCATGACTAGGACCTCATGGTCTTTTATACTAGTCATATCCAATGCCACCCAAATGGTAACCCTATTTTACATTCTTTTTGATTCATCTAGAAATTGGTTTACACACTGCTTCTGTCTTCAGACACCATCCACTTACATGCCTATGTTTGGAGGAACAGGAACATAACAGTAGGTGGGAGAAAATCCCTTATGGAAAACAAAGACAACATTTTGTCTAAAGGACATGATCAATCACAGTGCTTTAATCTAATTTGACTCACTAAAGCATTACTATGGGCTCGCACCCACAATACTGGCAATATATTCAGCTTAATTACAGTCTAAGGAGAACTCTAGGGCCCGACCTTACACATTAGAAGCTGACCTGAAACTACAATATTCTGTAACATGAAAGGACTGCAAAGGGACTGTGTTGGGACTCCATAATACTTTAACAGACATTCTTTCCTTGCGAACGAGTGCTCCTAGGGCCCGATTCACAAAGATAAACTGAGACAAAAGTCTAACTTTATAACTTTAAATATTCACAAAGGTAAAGTTAGACTTTTGTCCTATTTTAACTTAAGTTTTATCTCTGTTAGACTTAGGACTAAAAGTTAAGTTAAACTGAGACAAAAGTCTAACTTTACTACTCGTAAATGCCCTTTGTGACTACCATAAGTCATAAAGTTAGACCTTCTTCTCAAGTTTACCTTTGTAAAGCGAGCCCTCAGTTTTGATAGATGGCAGGAAGACAGTTGGGTCTTTCTATTCATAACAATGACTCGCTCACTGTTTTAACCCGTTCGGTGCTGATGACAAAGCCAGCTCGTCATCAGCGTTACCTGCGCTGCGCGGATGACGAGCTGGCTTTGTCATAAACAAGCCTTTTTTTTTTTTAGCGCACAGCGGGAATACGCGGTAGCGCTCATGAGGTTAAAGGAACTTGATAAAACACTGAGAGTAGCCAGACTAAAATTTACTTATTTAAAGATCTTCCATCAAAATCATTGAACTCCAGTAAAGCTACAGGGCCCACTTACGCAAGCAGATTCTAGATGTTTGTGATGCTCTGCCTCAGACTGTGACACCATGCACATCTTGTGGGACTATATACAACCCTTTCACATTACTGGAGACAGGTCTGGGACTTGCAAAAGGGTGAATTTGGGATATCATCGCCACTCAGGAGTAGACTGACCTCATTGCATGACACTTCTACCTTATTTGTCTGAACTGGGGTGGCAGAGTGGGCTAAAGAATGGTGATGGATTAAACCCAGATCTGTTGACTGGGTGTGAGTGTTTGATTGGTTCAGATGCTCCGTCCATCACCACCCCCTTTTGTACCACTTCTACCTTATCACCTTCACCACACCATGCCAAATTATGGCTTTCTACAGCCCTAGCGGTAGCAAAAGCAGAGCTTCAATGCCACTGGAAATCTGTTATGCCACCGAATATGGTCATCAAACATGAATACAATTGCGAGCTACGAAAAGATCATATACAAACTCAACAATCAGATGTAGAAATAGAAAAGGCCTGGGGTGCATTTCTCCACATACGGACGCCTCTGATTGGTTTGGCGCTGTCCTCCACATAACACGCATGATGCTGTGAGTCTCACTCTTGCGCCAATCTAGCCATTGTGTCCATGTCAGGCTCATAACTTCAGACAGTGGTCATCCCCTTAACATTCCCATCTCCAATAGAGTACAGTTATTGGCACACTCCTCTAAAAGTAGACTAGCACCAGTCCAGTCCATGCATAACAACTTGGGGATGTTTCTTATGGTCACTCATGATATTGCAGTGGGATGGATGATACAGGGCGAGGCGGGATTGTGAGGCATTTGGGGCCAGATGCACATAGACTTCAATTTGCGATTTACTAAATGCAAATTTTTGCAATTGGCTACTAGGAAATTGGAAACAGCTATCTACAACAGTGAATTGTACACTGTATATGATTTCCTCTGGGTCGTAACTGATCTACCTCAGTAATGTTCATGAGTTAGGTCGCAATTTGCGATCCATTTGCAATCACTAAAACACAGGGATGGTGTCCTGCTGCGGACATGAGACCAATGTGTCCGTGTTTGCTTTTAAATAAAGCACTTTTTTTTTTTAAATGCAGCCCCTTTTTAGGGCTCGGCCTACGTCACCACTGCGTCAGCAGTGGGGCGGAGCTCCGAGCCGTATTGTTAAGGGGCTCAGAATAGTGAAGTAAAAATTCCTTAGTGCGCGAGAATTTTTCGTGGTGTTCTGTGCCATCTGCATGGCAATTGGTCCTCTCACGGCTGTGTTTTTGTAAGGCTTCACGCAATAGGCCCTAGGAATGTTGCTCTCTCTAGTTCCTGCATATTCCGTTCACGCGCATGAGAATGTCGTAAATTCCCAATTACCAGATGTCAGGGTCCGTTCGCGCATTCACGACTCTGTAGTTTTCTTGAGCTGTAAGTGCGCGCATGCTGTCTCCCCGTCCAGGAGAATGCCATAAATTCTCAAGCTGTCAGAGGTGCCGGTAATTGAAGGCAGATGCTTGTTTTTTAAGCTACATTTTTTGATTGCTTGGACCACCGATAATTGCAGTCACAAGGCAAGTTGTAAAACCGGGAGGCACAAATGAGCAAAGAATGCCGGGCATTTTAATCTTCCCTTTCATTCAGTGATCTTAAGACTGCCCCGAGACTTAGGGAAACAACTCTGTGTGTGATTCACTGGAGCAAACCGGAACATCAAAGCCCTTGAAACACATGGAGAAAGATCGTTCGCTTTTGTTTTACTATGGACGTCTAATTACTTCTCTACATCGATACACTACACACCGACCTACGCGCAACCTTCGCTCTGCCTATCTTCACCTGTTAACCGCCCCAAAAATTAAAACCAAGAAATTTGGCGGTCGTCGCTTTGCCCACCTAGCCCCCGCCTACTGGAACTCTCTCCCTCTTACCATCAAGTCCAGCCCAACTCTGCCTCAGTTCAGGAAAATGCTCAAAACCCACCTCTTCCCATCCCTAGGCTAATTCCTCCTCCTCTGGTTTTACACTCATTTACTCGTTCTGTCATATAGCGCCAGGAAACCTCCGGTGTCAGTGCGCTTTAAAAATGTCACTTAACATAACATAACACTAGGTGCGTGTCTGGTGAAGTACACACGTGCTAAATTCTTCTTCTCAATACACGTGTGTCCGTTAAAATTATTATTTAAAAAAAAAAAAAAAAGAATACCAGGTGATTGATTTCTAAAAAAATGTTTGCTAGAGTCAGTAGGGCTGGTCTTGGCAAGGTAGTGTGAGGATTCATTTTTTTCTTTATTACAGGCATATTCACCAAAAGAAAAAGATGAAAATATGTCGCTGTTTAAAAGTGCAAGTTACATTCTTCCAATAAACACATTTAAATAAAAGACCACATCTAATCTTATAACGAGTGTTTCCTAAGGCAGGTACACTCAGAATAGGTGCAGGAATGTGTTTTTTTTAGCACATCACAGTAAAATATAATTTTTATTGGTGCAAACAAAAGTACTATTGGCTGTGAATTAATGCAACCTGAAGACGTCTAAAAACACAAGGATGACCAAAAAAGTAAACAAAGGGCAAAACATTGGGGGGAAAAAAGCATCTGCAATGTAAAGTATTGGACCATCAGCTTCGGCAAAATGCTGTTATTTCACAGTGCAAGAGAGCAGACTGACCCTATACATCTTTTACCGGTTTGAGTGCTTTTAGTGTACAAATAGAGTGGTATCAAAACCGATATTTCACAAGGCACCGTGAAGTATGAGAAATATTTCATGGTTCCCTGTGAAATAAAGATTTCACTATCTTAATGACTGCAATCAACCAACTCGGCAGTCTTACCATTGTCAGAAATATTAGTGTTATGAGGCAAGAATATTCAATTTTTTTTTACACAGATTTTTTTTTATTGAGTTCGTCAAAAGGCAGCAACAACAGTTACATTAACAATAGCCATCCACTATTATGTCACGGAAAGGTATGGTCTACACAGCTCGTATCAAACAATCTCGCAGTAAGATTATTCAAGTTATGTGGAAAGAAATTTGTGGCACATTCTCCATCCAACAGCATTATTTTCTACCATATGAACTGGTACCACATTTTTTGAGGGGGAAATCTGCAAACTGTGTGGTAAATGATGTAAATCCACAATTATGCTGTAAACTGCGCAGCCTGAGCATAGCATTTTTCCATTAGTGCAGAGTAGTGAGTAGTGAGTGCAGAGTAGTGAGTAGTGAGGGCAGAGTAGTGAGTAGTGAGTAGTGAGGGCAGAGTAGTGAGTGCAGAATAGTGAGTACAGAGTAGTGAGTGCAGAGTAGTGAGTAGTGAGTAGTGAGTGCAGAGTAGTGAGTGCAGAGTAGTGAGTAGTGAGTAGTGAGTGCAGAGTAGTGAGGGCAGAGTAGTGAGTAGTGAGTGCAGAGTAGTGAGTGCAGAGTAGTGAGTGCAGAGTAGTGAGTAGTGAGCGCAGAGTAGTGAGTAGTGAGTAGTGAGTGCAGAGTAGTGAGTAGTGAGTGCAGAGTAGTGAGTGCAGAGTAGTGAGTGCAGATTAGTGAGTAGTGAGTGCAGAGTAGTGAGTGCAGAGTAGTGAGTGCAGAGTAGTGAGTAGTGAGTGCAGAGTAGTGAGTAGTGAGTGCAGAGTAGAGAGTGCAGAGTAGTGAGTAGTGAGTGCAGAGTAGTGAGTAGTGAGTGCAGAGTAGTGAGTGCAGAGTAGAGAGTGCAGAGTAGTGAGTAGTGAGTAGTGAGAGCAGAGTAGTGAGTAGTGAGTGCAGATTAGTGAGTAGTGAGTGCAGAGTAGTGAGTGCAGAGTAGTGAGTGCAGAGTAGTGAGTAGTGAGTAGTGAGTGCAGAGTAGTGAGTAGTGAGTAGTGAGTGCAGAGAAGTGAGTAGTGAGTGCAGAGTAGTGAGTAGTGAGGGCAGAGTAGTGAGTGCAGAGTAGTGAGTGCAGAGTAGTGAGTAGTGAGTGCAGAGTAGTGAGTAGTGAGTAGTGAGTGCAGAGTAGTGAGTAGTGAGTAGTGAGTGCAGAGTAGTGAGTAGTGAGTAGTGAGGGCAGAGTAGTGAGTGCAGAGTAGTGAGTACAGAGTAGTGAGTGCAGAGTAGTGAGTAGTGAGTGCAGAGTAGTGAGTGCACAGTAGTGAGTAGTGAGTGCAGAGTAGTGAGTGCAGAGTAGTGAATAGTGAGTGCAGAGTAGTGAGTGCAGAGTAGTGAGTAGTGAGTGCAGAGTAGTGAGTAATGGCTACTCAGTTGGAATCGTGGGCTGACCTGTCTGGGCGTTATCTCTTCTGTCTCTGCTGCTGACAAGGACACACTGCGTCATTGAGCCCTTTTCCCTGGGACGCGGCTCTAGACATTGAGCTGCCACCGTTTGGACCAGGAACCGCCCTCACCGCCCACACCGCTGCGGGACTGCGAGGCACTTCCAACACCTGAAGCCTCTTCCCGCAGCGGCCCCGCCCCCCGCCCGGTACTTTTGCATAAACTTTCGCAGCACCCGCTGCGCGGGTGCTACTCAGTTGGAATCGTGGACTGACCTGTCTGGGCGTTATCTCTTCTGTCTCTGCTGCTGACAAGGACACACCGCGTCATTGAGCCCTTTTCCCTGGGACGCGGCTCTTGACATCGAGCTGCCACCGTTTGGACCAGGAACCGCCCTCACCGCCCACACCGCTGCGGGACTGCGAGGCACTTCCAACACCTGAAGCCTCTTCCCACAGCGGCCCCGCCCGGTGCTTTTGCATAAACTTTCGCAGCACCCGCTGCGCGGGTGCTACTCAGTTGGAATCGTGGGCTGACCTGTCTGGGCGTTATCTCTTCTGTCTCTGCTGCTGACAAGGACACACCGCGTCATTGAGCCCTTTTCCCTGGGACGCGGCTCTTGACATTGAGCTGCCACCGTTTGGACCAGGAGCCGCCCTCACCGCCCACACCGCTGCGGGACTGCGAGGCACTTCCAACACCTGAAGCCTCTTCCCGCAGCGGCCCCGCCCCCCGCCCGGTGCTTTTGCATAATCTTTCGCAGCACCCGATGCGCGGGTGCTACTCAGTTGGAATCGTGGGCTGACCTGTCTGGGCGTTATCTCATCTGTCTCTGCTGCTGACAAGGACACACCGCGTCATTGAGCCCTTTTCCCTGGGACGTGGCTCTTGACATCGAGCTGCCACCGTTTGGACCAGGAGCCGCCCTCACCGCCCACACCGCTGCGGGACTGTGAGGCACTTCCAACACCTGAAGCCTCTTCCCGCAGCGGCCCCGCCCCCCGCCCGGTGCTTTTGCATAATCTTTCGCAGCACCCGATGCGCGGGTGCTACTCAGTTGGAATCGTGGGCTGACCTGTCTGGGCGTTATCTCATCTGTCTCTGCTGCTGACAAGGACACACCGCGTCATTGAGCCCTTTTCCCTGGGACGTGGCTCTTGACATCGAGCTGCCACCGTTTGGACCAGGAACCGCCCTCACCGCCCACACCGCTGCGGGACTGCGAGGCACTTCCAACACCTGAAGCCTCTTCCCGCAGCGGCCCTGCCCCCCGCCCGGTGCTTTTGCATAAACTTTTGCAGCACGCGCTGCGCGGGTGCTACTCAGTTGGAATCGTGGGCTGACCTGTCTGGGCATTATCTCTTCTGTCTCTGCTGCTGACAAGGACACACTGCGTCATTGAGCCCTTTTCCCTGGGACGCAGCTCTTGACATCGAGCTGCCACCGTTTGGACCAGGAACCGCCCTCACCGCCCACACCGCTGTGGGACTGCGAGGCACTTCCAACACCTGAAGCCTCTTCCCGCAGCGGCCCCGCCCCCCCGCCCGGTGCTTTTGCATAAACTTTCGCAGCACCCGCTGCGCGGGTGCTACTCAGTTGGAATCGTGGGCTGACCTGTCTGGGCGTTATCTCTTCTGTCTCTGCTGCTGACAAGGACACACCGCGTCATTGAGCCCTTTTCCCTGGGACGCGGCTCTTGACATCGAGCTGCCACCGTTTGGACCAGGAACCGCCCTCACCGCCCACACCGCTGCGGGACTGCGAGGCACTTCCAACACCTGAAGCCTCTTCCCGCAGCGGCCCCGCCCCTCCCGCTCAGGAGGATTTAAACAGCCTAATCGTCTCGCGCAGCGGGACGCGCGCGGGACGCAGCTCGGGCGAAGACCGGGCTAAGAGCGGGCCGTTTGAGGCCGTTCGAGGTCTGTGAGGCCTGGCCTGGGCCACCCCCCTTGCCTCGTTACTGCCATATTCCACCCCCGATATTTTGATAATCTCTTGTATCCGTTATGTGTACACGGGGTAGTCGCAGTAAAACTGCTAAGGGGGTGAATAAGCCCAATGGGACCATAGACGATTTCCTCACCAAGACCAATTTGGCCATTGATGTGGAAATCAGCAAAATGCAACACAGGGTATCCTTGGAATTAGAAGCAGCACGAAGGCTTTCCCTGAATTTAGCGTCCTCCAAAAAATCATCCCTAGGGAAAATAGCCTCTGCCTTAACCCCGGAGCGTACATCTGGCCCACGATCATTGTTAACACAGGCGGACATCCATTATGTCCCAATTACACCTTTACCTGAGCCTCTTCCTATTTCATCACCGTCACTGCTTAAGCTCACTGAGGTGTGTGCACCATATGTCCCCGGGGCTGGTATAGGCTTTTCGAGTAATCCTGAATTGTCCAAACAAGCTGCTAACACTAAAAAAGTTGACACCCACAAAAGGAAATGTCTTGCCAGATCCGCCTATGCACGCAAAAAGGCCAAAATTGCGAGGTCCCAATTTTTTAATAGTCGACGACCGCTGATTATACCTGGGGCTGATAAAGAGGCCTCAAAAGTTAATATTTGCTCACTGGGAGAGGAAAATGATTCTGGTCTACCTAGCGCTGTGTTAGATCCAACAATGGGGGCCCTTCTTGTTAATATCGATGAGAGGCCGACTGAGGGTAGGTTGAGTGAGCCAGGGAAGGACAGGGGGGGTGACGAGGAATTTCTTAAAACCGTTTGGGCTACTTTAAAACAGCTTCTGACTCCCCTGGAACTGAGACTTTCCCGTATCGAAAATAGCTTACTAGAAATGGACAAGACCATAGTTACCTTGGCTAGCCTTGGTCTAAAACAAATGGAAGCCAAGTTTTCCCAGGGTAATGATTGTCCCTCTCAGGTTCCGGTGTTAGAACCTCCGGCCATGCCCCATCCAAAACCCAAACCCATACTTAAACCCCGTACAAAAGTCTGTAACCCCACTGCTAATATCCCAAGAACCTCAGCCCCATCCACCCGTCCCCCCCAAAGCATAGCACCATCTAAACCGAAGATACAAGCTGTTCCACACCAGCCTAACCAGCCAGCAACCACGAGTACATTTCCACAGCAATCCAGTCGTCCAAATTTCCGTGGGGGTTTCATTGATTTGCCACCAGAAGCTGGACCCTATGCTATCGTGTTAGCTGGCGTGCCTGTCCTGGATCCTCAAATCCAAGAGAACCATTGGTCGCTAAAAAACAAGGTCATTTACTGGCTCAACGCCAATAGACAGCTTCCTAACCACCTTAGAAGCAGGGTACTAATGGCACGTAGAGTACCTTGGGTAGGCCCCACACGCAAGTCTATTGCGGGTGACTGCATAGTAGTGTCCTTTGCAGACCCCATACAGCTCAGCATCTTTGTTCATGGGTCTCTCGTGTAGACGATTCATCTATTGTCGTCAGACCACTTACATTTTTCTACCCTCCACGGCAGAAAGTTGAGATAGAGGGGACTTGGTCAACAGTCCAAAACATCAGACGGAAAGGACGAAGGGATGGTTGGCAAGGTCAAAACAACTGGTGGGTAGGGGCTCCTACTTCCAATATGTTCGGTTGTTTGGATGAGGTCGATTGACTGGGGGGGATTGACGCCTCAATGTACTCCATGGAATCTAATCCCCTTCAGGTGTCTGCCCCCACAACCGTCCCAGTAGTCCGCATGGATTGTTCAACTTTCCTCGAAGGACCTAGTCCAGTCCATGGTCATGTCACCGTCTCCTCTGAGATCAGGGCAGGCGACTTGGGCTTATCGCAGACTACCCCATTTAGTAGCCCAGTAGGAACAATTAGGGTGGCTTCTTGGAATATTGCAGGGCTAAGGGGTCGCCTGGATGGCGACGATTGGGTCGATTTTATCGATACATACGATATCGTCGTTTTTCAGGAAAACTGGGCAACTGTCCCTTTATTTAGAGTAGGCTACCTGAACTATTACAAACCCGCCGTACAGGGCCTTAGAGGTAGGGCCTCCGGAGGACTTGTGGTGTGGATCAGAAACACCCTGGGCTTCCGAGCTAAGGAAATCTTGGTTGAGAATGCCGACCTCCTTTGTATTAGCCTTGGAAGGGATAACAGCAAGGACATTCTCCTAATTAATATTTACGCCCGAGGCTGTCAGGGTGGTAGGAAGCAACCGGTCTTGAACGATCTAGATAGTCTTCTGAAGAAGCACAGTGGTGATCATTTTGTCTTAGTAGCAGGTGACCTGAACTGTTCTTACGAACCCATCCTTAGTTTGGCTGAAGATGTGGGAATTGATGAAGATACTGCCTGGAATATTCCCCCACTAACCATAAGCAAGGGCGTAAGGGGCACAGAGGCGGCCCTCCACTGGCTGGGATTCTGCCTGGAGTGGGGGCTTCGGGCAGTGAACGGCCGCACTCCGTCTGATAGTCTCGGGAAACCAACTTTTGATAATGGGACCAGTGTAAGTCGCATTGACTACATATTGGTCAATGTAGAACTTTGGTCACGCGTAATAGATATGGTGGTAGAGCCCAGGCCAGAGAGTGACCACAACCCTCTCTCTTTGGGTCTTAGGGCACCCGGACTGGGTGATTGTCAACTGGAAACAACTTGCCTAATGTCCGACACAGTATTGTGTGACAACAGAAGACGAGTTAAATGGTCCAGGGTCATAGTTGACCCAGAGCTCACTCATGAAATAGAGGAGTTGGTTTTAGACACAAGGGGCAGGATGACAGCTTTATCCCCCTCTGGTGGGGTCGATTCCTTAATTATCAATCTCCATGAGAAGTGTTTTATGGATCTTAAAAGTCTCCTCACCAAGCCATCAAAAAATAAGACAGTTAAGGCGCACAAAAGATGGTATAACAAGAGCTGCAGGGAGGCCCACAGTAAATTAATAGTAGCTGTTAAATCTAGGATCTCTCATGACATCAGGAAAGCTAGGCAGTCTTACAAACAGGCCCTCTGGACAGCTAAGAGGGATTGGGATGATTCCTATTGGTCAGATCTTCTTATGGCGTGCAAGTCATCTGATCAAGTGAAATTTTGGGAGACTGTTAGGTGGGGTAGGGATCCTGATTCCCAAACACCGGTCAACCATGTCTCTGCTCTGGATTGGGTGGAATTCTTTTCAGCCCAATTTAAAGACATGAGCGCCGAGCGAGAACTGGTAACCGAGTCTGTAGTGGGGGCACTATCCATAAACCCTGGGGACCAACTCACTTTTTCCGCCTCAGACACATTGCATGCCCTAGGTTCTGTCCAGTCAGGTAAAGCCCCGGGTCTAGATGCTATCCCAGCGGACCTCTTTAAACTAAATCTTGATTTATGGGTCCCATATATCACCCTATTGGCAAATACTATCGCAGCAGGGGCAAGGATTCCTCAATCCTGGAAAGGGGCTGAGATATTGCCAATATATAAAAAAGGGGATCGATCATTGCCAAACAACTATTGCCCCATAAGCCTGATCGATTCACTTCAAAAAATAGTAGCAAGAATGGCCCTAGCAAGAATCCAGGGGTGGATTGAACAGAACAACATACTCTCTCCCATGCAGGCAGGGTTTAGATTGGGCACTAGCACCATAGACCAGGTGTTCCGGCTCACCATGCTCTACTGGAAGGTGATCTTCCTGGGTGGAGGGGTCATCTATGCCGCATTCGTTGACCTTAAGTCGGCTTTCGACTTAGTTCCAAGGGTGAAACTATGGGAAGCTCTTAGACATATGGGCTTTCCTGTCGAACTTCTGGAATTAGTCATGCGATTGCATGAGGATAATTTCGCCCGAGTAAGGTGGGGGAAACAGGGTCAGGTGACCAACAGCTTCCCAGTCCAACGGGGGGTGCGCCAGGGATGCGTGTTGGCTCCCACCCTGTTTCTCCTTTTTATAAACCAGGTAGTCCAATTTTTTAACAAAACACAGACTGATGCACCATCCCTGGGCGGATCAAAATATCCGATGCTAATCTTTGCCGACGACACCCTGCTCCTTTCTAAAACCCGGAGCGGGTTACAGTCAGCCTTGAACAGGTTTGCAGAGTTCTGTAAGAATAATGACTTGCAAATCAACGTAGACAAAACCAAATTTATGGTTTTTAGCAAGAAAACCCCAATTAAAAGCTCAGTTAGTTTGAATGGTGCCCCAATCGAACAGGTCAAGGTCATGACGTATTTGGGTGTGACACTTGATTACCAACTTCGTTGGAATCCCCAGTTGGAGGCACTAAATCTCAAATGTGTCCGTCTCACGGGTTGTTTATTGCAAGAACTGAAAAAATCCTTGACTAAACGCATCACTCCAGCATTAAAAATCTATGAAGCCAAGGTCAATGCAGCAACCCTTTACGGAGCTGACATCAGGGGTTACAAGGATTTGTCAGTTTTGGCCACTGCTCAGAATAGGTTCCTGCGGAACTTGGTAGGGCTTCCACAATCCTCTCCCACCAAACCACTGCTATTAGACCTAGGTTGCAGACCCCTAGACGAGATGGCTCAGTTTCGATTAGTGGCACTCTGGCGTCGGCTTTGGACGACTCCAGAGCTCAGCCTATTCGCCCGTGAACTGGATGAGGTTAAATCATTGTGGGGTGCTCACAGCATCCCCTGGCTCAGGGAAGTCAAACACATATTGTACACAATGGGCCTCCCTGAGCTGTGGATTAACCCTGGGCAATCCAGTTTCCCCCCTAAAAAAGCTTTCAAGGATCTTTTTTGGGCCTCGAAAAAATCTATCCTGGTCACCCATTCTTCGGATAAGAACCTAACGGGGTTTTTTTTAACTCATAAGGTGACTCCTTCCCTCGAGCCCTATTGGGACTTGATATGTAAAACCCTGGATCGTAAACTCTATCACCAGTTTCGTGTAGGTTCTTTACCCATTAATTCTTTTACTACAAAGTGGGCGAAGAATGTAAGTAACAAATGTTTTTGGTGTCCAGACCAGGTAGAAAGCATTGGCCATATGTTTTTTGCTTGCCCAGCATACAGAGCCCCTCGATTCAAATGGCTGAAACCATTGTGTAGAATTTTGGATTGTAGGGGATACCTGGAAGCCCTACAGAAATTTCGTAGTATTAGATCTGAGATTTCTGTGATCTGTGTGGCTAAATTTCTGGGTTGGGCGTGGCTGATCCGTACCAAGAAATTGAACACTTTTTAAATTAATTGCCATGATACGAATTACATGTCGTATGCTTGTAACTTTCTTTTAGGTATTTGGGGATATGTTCACTGTAGTTTTTTATATGTTTTTATGTATTGTATGTTGTCTTTTATGAATTTTACTTCGAAATAAAGACATAATGAATTGAATTGAGTAGTGAGTAGTGAGTGCAGAGTAGTGAGTAGTGAGTGCAGAGTAGTGAGTAGTGAGTGCAGAGTAGTGGGTGTAGAGTAGTGAGTGCAGAGTAGTGAGTGCAGATTAGTGAGTAGTGAGTGCAGAGTGGTGAGTGCAGAGTAGTGAGTGCAGAGTAGTGAGTGCAGAGTAGTGAGTAGTGAGTGCAGAGTAGTGAGTGCAGAGTAGTGAGTGCAGAGTAGTGAGTGCAGAGTAGTGAGTAGTGAGTGCAGAATAGTGAGTAGTGAGTGCAGAGTAGTGAGTAGTGAGTGCAGAGTAGTGAGTGCAGAGTAGTGAGTAGTGAGTAGTGAGTGCAGAGTAGTGAGTAGTGAGTGCAGAGTAGTGAGTGCAGAGTAGTGAGTGCAGAGTAGTGAGTGCAGAGTAGTGAGTAGTGAGTAGTGAGTGCAGAGTAGTGAGTAGTGAGTGCAGAGTAGTGAGTGCAGAGTAGTGAGTGCAGAGTAGTGAGTAGTGAGTGCAGAGTAGTGAGTAGTGAGTGCAGAGTAGTGAGTAGTGAGTGCAGAGTAGTGAGTAGTGAGTGCAGAGTAGTGAGTAGTGAGTGCAGAATAGTGAGTAGTGAGTGCAGAGTAGCGAGTAGTGAGTGCAGAGTAGTAGTGCAGGGTAGTGAGTGCAGAGTAGTGAGTAGTGAGTGCAGAGTAGTGAGTAGTGAGTGCAGAGTAGTGAGTGCAGAGTAGTGAGTGCAGAGTAGTGAGTAGTGAGTAGTGAGTGCAGAGTAGTGAGTAGTGAGTAGTGAGTGCAGAGTAGTGATTAGTGAGTGCAGAGTAGTGAGTGCAGAGTAGTGAGTGCAGATTAGTGAGTGCAGAGTAGTGAGTGCAGAGTAGTGAGTAGTGAGTAGTGAGTGCAGAGTAGTGAGTGCAGAGTAGTGAGTAGTGAGTGCAAAGTAGTGAGTAGTGAGTGCAGAGTAGTGAGTAGTGTGTGCAGAGTAGTGAGTAGTGAGTGCAGAGTAGTGAGTGCAGAGTAGTGAGTGCAGAGTAGTGAGTGCAGAGTAGTGAATGCAGAGTAGTGAGTAGTGAGTGCAGAGTAGTGAGTGCAGAGTAGTGAGTAGTGAGTGCAGAGTAGTGAGTGCAGAGTAGTGAGTAGTGAGTGCAGAGTAGTGAGTGCAGAGTAGTGAGTAGTGAGTGCAGAGTAGTGAGTGCAGAGTAGTGAGTGCAGAGTAGTGAGTAGTGAGTGCAGAGTAGTGAGTAGTGAGTGCAGAGTAGTGAGTAGTGCAGAGTAGTGAGTAGTGAGTGCAGAGTAGTGAGTAGTGAGTGCAGAGTAGTGAGTGCAGAGTAGTGAGTGCAGAGTAGTGAGTAGTGAGTGCAGATTAGTGAATAGTGAGTGCAGAGTAGTGAGTAGTGAGTGCAGAGTAGTGAGTGCGCAGGGTGAGCAGTGTGTGAGCACACAGGGTGAACAGTGTGTGAGCTCGCAGGGTGAACAGTGTGTGAGTGTGCAGGGTGAACAATTCCAATCCAAACCACATAATTCTATTACACACCACATGCATACACTCCATAACACATGGCTAAAAGACATTGCCATTTACAATGCCATTAGCTCGAACTCAAATAAATCCGAGACCTATTGCATTTCCAATGCTTGTTCTGAAAGGAAAACGGAATGTGTTTAAATAAAAAAATTTAAAGTTTTCTTTTTAGTTTTTAAGAGTAGGCAATGGTCCCACTTGCCACTGCCTGCTCATAAAAAACGTTTTCACAACCATTTACAATGGAAGTGTCCCTTGGGGACCTCTTCCCGTTTGAGAATGGGTTACCACCTACTTGAAGTAGGCAATAAAATGTGAATGTTTTGCGACCCTATTTCAGTTGCAAAACATTCACACATGCTACTGCGAGTTGCTATTAGGAAGTGACGCTTTTGACACAGACCTTCCTAATACCGAATCGCTAACTTATTTTGCGATTCGGTAATAGATTACTGAATCGCAAAAACGTTTTGGGGCCAGATGTACAACCATTCCATTTTGCGAGTCGCAAATTGCGATGTTTTGTGACTCACAATTTGCGACTCATAAAATGGAATTTACAACAGTGTACCAGACACTGTTTACGATTCTTAAAGGGGTTGCAAATTACCTGCATCATCAATATTCATAAGTCAGATTTGTCATTCCGACCCATTCAGAATGGCCAGCACTCGCAGGGATGGTGGCCTGCTGGGGTCAGCAGACCACCATGTCTGTGATTGCTTTTTCAATATAGCAGTTTTTTAAAAAAATGCAGTCCATTAATTATCCTTAAAGGAAAACGGGATGCATTTAAATAAGAAAAATGTAACATTTCTGTTTCATTTTTTAAGAGTAGGAAGTGGTCTGTGAGACCACTTCTTGCTCCTAAAAAATATTTTCGCATCCATTCACAAAGGGGAAACGGTCCCCTGGGGACCCCTTCCCGTTTGCGAGTGGCTTACCACTTACTCAAAGTAGGTGGTAAACAGCGAGTGTTTTGCGACCACAAATGCGGTCACAAAACAATGGTACATTCGGACACGGTATTAGTAAGGCACGCCCTTGGCACACCTCTTCCTAATAGCGACTCGCAAACACAAATTAGTGAGTCACCAACTCACCAAATAGCGTTTGTACATACCACCACTCTCTTTTGCGGTCGAAAGCGGGCCAATTTCACGTTTGCAACGGAAAAAAACGGCCGTACATCTGGCCCATGGAACATAGAAAAAGGCATTTTTCCGGTCGCAAACAGCCCGATTCTGTCAGTCGAGCTGTTTGAAACCTGGAAAAATCTATGTACATCTGGCCCTTGATACCTTAATATGTGTGTCTCTTTGTTTACCTTTTCCTACAGCAGATGCGATGCTATTGCCCTCGAGGAGGTTTTTTTTGTGGTCATTTTAATTTCATTTGGAACTTCAACCCTCTTTCCACACTGGAAGAAGCTTTTCTTTCTCATCTATCTTTCAACAACATGTACTGTGCTTTTCTGCATTAGTACCTATATATATTTCTCAGCGATGTCACGTGAGAAAAATCATTGAAGAATTGAGTTTTTTTTTTTTTTTTAAAGGAAGTATTGCTGCTACATTCGACAATAAGGCCCAGCGCGGACCTTGTTAAATATATCACCACTATTAGCTAAGTAATTTAAATGCAAACAAAAAGTGTGAACCCTGCCCACCGCTTCTTAATGCAGCAGGCATGTTCTATTGCATCAGCATTACCTAAAATATCTCAATTGCTGTAATTTTGAGATTCATTAAACCTTGCGGCGGGTTTATATTATTAGTTCATTATGTTGGGTACATAATTCGTGGTCTCTTACTACACAACTTTGAAGTGTGAAAAACGTGCATGTTGTAGTTCATCTAAAAAGTAAAATGAGAATGTCATTAATTTCTAGCGTTTACATGACCTATTTAACGGAGTAACGCGACACATGCTATGCAACGAGCACAGTATAACCGCTAGTATGATCAAAAGAACATGCCTCCAAAGTATGTAATTGTTTACTTAACTTAAAGATTCCTCGCTCGTGTAATTGGAGACTCGACGCACGTGGTAACCATCATGCTTCTAGTTAAAAAAAAGAGAGGCAACGCGCTCTACATTTTTCCTAAAATGCATAATTAGACCATAACGAGCGTTATGACATCACTAAGAGCAATGATTATTGGAAAACGTAGTAAAGTACTGTAGTTAGTATAGTTGAAAGAAGTCACATTTTCCTTGAATTTGCTTCCTTGTAATTTGCCATTACTGTTTCCTTCTGGAGATTTATAGGAAAACACAAAAAGGTAATGGAATTTTAGCCAATCAGCTTGAAAAGTAAGGAGGCAACAACATTCCTACATGTCTCAAAATATTCTCCAAAAAATAAGCACAATTAGAGCACCTGGGTTAACGTGTATAGCACAAAGCTCAGCACAACCAACGGCAGAAATATGTAGCACTTCTTCAAAGTGATTTTGGAACTATCAATGAAGTGAGGTCACCATTCCTAGACAGTTAAGACCACCCATCTTTCACATATCCCCCTCAGATAGAGGGGGGAGGACGCAATCTTACACATATCCCCCTCAGACAGAGAGTGAAGAACGCCATCTTTGACATATCCCTTCAGACAGAGGGTGAAGGACGCCGTCTTGCACATATCCCCCTCAGACAGAGGGTGAAGGACGCCATCTCCCTCAGACAGAGGGTGAAGGACATCATCATTCACATATCCCCCTCAGACAAAGGGTGAAGGACGCCATCTTTCACATACCCCCTCAGACAGAGGGTGAAGGACCCCATCTTTCACATATCACCTCAGCCAGAGGGTGAAGGAACCCATCTTTCACATATCCCTCTCAGACAGAGGGTGAAGGACGCCATCTTTCACATATCCCCTCAGACAGAGGGTGAAGGAACCCATCTTTCACATATCTCTCTCAGACAAAGGGTGAAGGATGCCATCTTTCACATATCTCCCTCAGATATAGGGCAAAGGATGCAATATTTCACATATCCCCCTAATACAGAGGGTTAAGGACCCCATATCCCCTTCACACAGAGGGAGAAGGACGCCATCTCACTGAGACAGAGGGTGAAAGACGCCATCTTTCACATATCCCCCTCAGACAGCGGGTGAAGGACGCAATCTTTCACATATCCCCATCAGAACAGAGGATGAAAGATGCCATTTTTCACATACCCCCTTCAGAACAGAGGGTTAAGGACTCCATCTTTCACATATCTCCCTAAGACAAAGGGGGAATGGTGCCATTTTTCATATATCCCCCTCAGACAGAGGGTGAAGGATGCCATCTTTCACATATCCCCCTCAGACAGAGGGCAAAGGATGCCATCTTTCACATATCCCCCTCACACAGAGGGTGAAGGGCGTTAGTATTCCCCGCAGTGGCTGTGCTGGAGGATTAGGAACACCCTCACAGCCGGTTTATATGGCGTTGAAAGGCTGCTTCATTTAGAGTAGGTTCTCCGACACCATTATCTCCAGCTTTTGTACTCTATGGATCCAAACTATTTACAATGGCAGTAATAACAAGAAATAATAATAAAAAAGCATACCCACACACCGGGAGAGAACTTCCAGCACACCAGCAATGCCCCACTAATTAAAATGTAATAACGCCATGATAAACTCAAATGTATTATGGGAAGGTGTACTTATGGTCAGCTGACTGATGCATACTCAGCAAGTGCTTACAGGTATTACAGGTTCCAATATTCCTGTTGTTGTCTCTTGTGTTGTAATATGCTGTGCACACTCTTAAGCAGTAGACACAATATTGGCAGTAATTGTAAAATTTTCCAGAGGTATGAACAGCTTGAGCGATTGACTGCTTTTGGAGCTTACTAGATTTTCTATTGAGATCAGAACAAATATAGCCCTGATTTTGCTACTGTGGCCTTCGAACACATCGAGACAACTAATTGTTTTGTAAAAGGATGGAATCCTATCCACTGACATCTGCAATCTGGTTGTGTAATTAGTGCTTCTCAGTGAGTTGCTTATTTGTGAGATGGTGCAATGATAGTAACTGTGCTAAGATAGCAGACAGTATATGATTTGTTACTTTACCGCTTTGGCCGCCATAAGTGTGGCAGGGTATGGTCAGACGTGAGTCCCTTGCTCACTTTGCCACTGGATTCAAGCAAGCCGGGCTGAAGACGGCTGGAATGCCAGAAGGGTCCTCGGAAGCTTGTTTCCGGTCCAGGGAAGGCATGGCTTGGCAGTTCGGACTGGACTGTTCCCATGAGGCACAGGGTCAGACTGATTTGCATATAGCCATGTCTGAACTGGGGTGGCAGAGTGGGCTAAAGAACGGTGATGGATCAAACCCAGATCTTTTGACTGGGTGTGAGTGTTTGATTGGTTCAGATGCTCCGTCCATCACCACCCCCTTTTGTACCGCTTTGGCCGCCATAAGTGTGGCAGGGTATGCTCAGACGTGAGTCCCTTGCTCACTTTGCCACTGTATTCAAGCAAGCCGGGCTGAAGACGGCTGGAATGCCAAAAACCGGTCCTCGGAAGCTTGTTTCTGGTCCAGGGAAGGCATGGCTTGGCAGTTCGGGCTGGACTGTTCCCATGAGGCACAGGGTCAGACTGATTTGCATATAGCCATGTTTGAACTGGGGTGGCAGAGTGGGCTAAAGAACGGTGATGGATCAAACCCAGATCTTTTGACTGGGTGTGAGTTTTTGATTGGTTCAGATGCTCCGTCCATCACCACCCCCTTTTGTACCGCTTTGGCCGCCATAAGTGTGGCAGGGTATGCTTAGACGTGAGTCCCTTGCTCACTTTGCCACTGGATTCAAGCAAGCCGGGCTGAAGACGGCTGGAATGCCAGCAACCGGTCCTCGGAAGCTTGTTTCCGGTCCAGGGAATGCATGGCTTGGCAGTTCGGGCTGGACTGTTCCCATGAGGCACAGGGTCAGACTGATTTGCATATAGCCATGTCTGAACTGGGGTGGCAGAGTGGGCTAAAGAACGGTGATGGATCAAACCCAGATCTTTTGACTGGGTGTGAGTGTTTGATTGGTTCAGATGCTCCGTCCATCACCACCCCCTTTTGTACCGCTTTGGCCGCCATAAGTGTGGCAGGGTATGCTCAGACGTGAGTCCCTTGCTCACTTTGCCACTGTATTCAAGCAAGCCGGGCTGAAGACGGCTGGAATGCCAAAAACCGGTCCTCGGAAGCTTGTTTCTGGTCCAGGGAAGGCATGGCTTGGCAGTTCGGGCTGGACTGTTCCCATGAGGCACAGGGTTAGACTGATTTGCATATAGCCATGTTTGAACTGGGGTGGCAGAGTGGGCTAAAGAACGGTGATGGATCAAACCCAGATCTTTTGACTGGGTGTGAGTTTTTGATTGGTTCAGATGCTCCGTCCATCACCACCCCCTTTTGTACCGCTTTGGCCGCCATAAGTGTGGCAAGGTATGCTTAGACGTGAGTCCCTTGCTCACTTTGCCACTGGATTCAAGCAAGCCGGGCTGAAGACGGCTGGAATGCCAGCAACCGGTCCTCGGAAGCTTGTTTCCGGTCCAGGGAATGCATGGCTTGGCAGTTCGGGCTGGACTGTTCCCATGAGGCACAGGGTCAGACTGATTTGCATATAGCCATGTATGTCTGAATTGGGGTGGCAGAGTGGGCTAAAGAACGGTGATGGATCAAACCCAGATCTTTTGACTGGGTGTGAGTGTTTGATTGGTTCAGATGCTCCGTCCATCACCACCCCCTTTTGTACCGCCATCTTTCACATATCCCCCTCAGACAGCGGGTGAAGGACGCAATCTTTCACATATCCCCATCAGAACAGAGGATGAAGGATGCCATTTTTCACATACCCCCCTCAGAACAGAGGGTTAAGGACTCCATCTTTCACATATCCCCCTAAGACAAAGGGTGAATGGCGCCATTTTTCATATATCCCCCTCAGACAGAGGGTGAAGGATGCCATCTTTCACATATCCCCCTCAGACAGAGGGCAAAGGATGCCATCTTTCACATATCCCCCTCACACAGAGGGTGAAGGGCGTTAGTATTCCTCGCAGTGGCTGTGCTGGTGGATTAGGAACACCCTCACAGCCGGTTTATATGGCGTTGAAAGGCTGCTTCATTTAGAGTAGGTTCTCCGACACCATTATCTCCAGCTTTTGTCCTCTATGGATCCAAACTATCTACAATGGCAGTAATAACAAGAAATAATAATAAAAAAAGCATACCCACACACCGGGAGAGAACTTCCAGCACACCAGCAATGCCCCACTAATTAAAATGTAATAACGCCATGATAAACTCAAATGTATTATGGGAAGGTGTACTTATGGTCAGCTGACTGATGTATACTCAGCAAGTGCTTACAGGTATTACAGGTTCCAATATTCCTGTTGTTGTCTCTTGTGTTGTAATATGCTGTGCACACTCTTAAGCAGTAGACACAATATTGGCAGTAATTGTAATATTTTCCAGAGGTATGAACAGCTTGAGCGATTTACTGCTTTTGGAGCTTACTAGATTTTCTATTGAGATCAGTACAAATATAGCCCTGATTTTGCTACTGTGGCCTTCGAACACATGGAGACAACTGATTGTTTTGTAAAAGGATGGAATCCTATCCACTGACATCTGCAATCTGGTTGTGTAATTAGTGCTTCTCAGTGAGTTGCTTATTTGTGAGATGGTGCAATGATAGTAACTGTGCTAAGATAGCAGACAGTATATGATTTGTTATTTTACTGGGGTGCCTAGTGTGATGCTGAATAGAGTGCAACGTTTTGAGTTAAAGGTGCATGCTATTCATGGAGTATTTCTCTCTATTCCAGAAATACAACTCTATCAGCAGTAGTAATGCAATAGATTTCTGGAATGAAGGCATGATTTAACCACATAAATCATATTAAAAGGATGGGGAATATCCATGAGTTTGCATATAACAACACCACTAAGTGTTGAGTGCTGGTCATGCATATATGATCCCTGATCTTGACCATGACCAAATATATACTCACTGATTCATAGATCTGCACACATATCCACTCACTCACTAATACAGCTGCTGACATATCCCCTCATACACCTAAACAGCCACTTACACACTGAGTTAGTCACACATAGAGCTACTCACACACCTACTCACTCACCCACAGTCAATCACAAAGCCACATGCTCACCCACACAGTTACACACACACCCACTTACTCATACAGATAGTAACACGTACTCACTAACCTATACAGACACTTACACAAGAACACACTCGCCCGTACAGTCACTCACATTTACTCACCCACCCATACATTCACTCATATAGCCCATCACTCACCTATGCTGCCATTCACAAACATAGTTACTCACCCATATACCACTGACACATCCACTCACTCACCCATACAGCCATACACACATGCACTCACTAACGCACACAGCCACTGACTCACCCACTTACTCATCCATACAGGCAGTCAAACAGCCCCTCACCCACCCACACAGACACTCAGACACCCAAACAGGTACTCAGACAATCTATCACTCACCCATACAGCTACTCATGTACCCACTCATGCACCCATACAGCCACTTAGGCACAAACTAACAGACTGATACAGACATTCACAACTAGTCACTCACCCATACATTCACTGAGACACCTAATCACTCACTTATACAGTCAGTCACGCGTCCACTGAATCATCCTTAAAGGCAATCACATACTCACTGATTCAACAACACGCCTTGCTATATATATTTACACTCATAAACATTTTTAAAACACTTGCAATCACTGGATGATGTCATCAGTGATATCATCAGTGATGTCATTTGAGGTGTTATCAGTGACGTCATTTGAGGTGTCATCAGTGATGTGACTGACCATATCATGTGTGATATATTATGTGGGGTTATATGTGGGGTTATAGGCAGTGCGTTTCAGGGGGGCAGTTCTAGATTGCTCAGCTAACTATAACTGCTGTATTTCACTGGTGTTGTATGAGTGAAAACTGAACCCAACTATAACATCCCTGTAACCTTTGTTTTTTTCAGTGAATTTCTAAGGTTTTTCAAATGCTAATTCCTAACTATAAAGTCTCTGTAACCTTTGTTTTTCGGTACATTTTTGAGATTTTTGAAATGCTAATTCCTAACTATTCATTAAAATTACAGCCCTGGGGAGGTTGTGGCACCAAGGGCTGTGTGGAGACCTGTGTAGCCCCTGTTCAATTTAAATTTGAATGAGCCCTGGGGAAATGGGGTTCTCAGGGATAGGCCGTACTGGTTTCCCCCCAATTTCTATTTACACAAGCTCCGGGGAGGTGGTGGTCCCTGGGGCATTTATAAGCCCCAGGAGGGGTACCCCTACACCCACATCCTTTTTTTTTTACTGCCCCCGGACCTGGCCAACTTTGGGGTAAATTACAAACAAAGAGTGGGAGGCCAGGCTTGGTTAAAAAAAAGCAATTGGCAGAAGTTGCGGATTCTGCCATATTGGCGCAGATTTTTTTTTTTTTTAAAAAGGCATTTTCTGGGCCTGTGATGTCCAAGAGGGGCCCAGGACCAGGTCTATGGGGTCATGGCATTCCTACCCTGCCGCCTTTGCTTTTTGTAACATTATTTCAGGGACTCGGCTTCAAGCCGAGTCCCAAGATGGCTGCCAATACTTCCTGGTTGACGTGTCGGCAGCCAATAAAATGTCACCTTGGGCACTGTTGGATCCTTACATTTGGATTATTTAAATAATAGTTCGAAAACTACTGAACAGAATTACCCCGTATCACATAAAGACATTTCCCTGGACCAGCATCTACCTTCCTGTCAAATTTGGTGTAATTCCATTCAGCAGTTCGGGATTTAGCCATGTTAAACATTCTATGGTAATTAACATGGGAAAAACATGCTTTTAAGCCCCCCTTGTTCTCGGGCCTGATGGACGGATCACCCTGAAACTTTCAGGGCAGCAGCTAAAGGGAGCGGCAAATTAGTTTTGAAACATTTGTGAAGATTCATCAAATGGTGCCAAAGTTGTTGGCACAATAAAAAGACTTTTCCTATGGAAACTAGGTCTTAACTATGGTAATATATATATATGTGTGTGTGTACATATATGTATAAATGTGTATATATATATATATACATAGATATATATATATATATATATATATATTACAGCTCCAAAGTCCTGAAAATACCCAGCCGGGTTACAGGAATATAAAGCATTCTTGAGCACAGCAGTGTTCTTTAGCAGGGTGGTTTATTAACCAAACAGCTGGGGGTCGCGTAACTAGTTAGCATGGAGGAGTCTCGTTCGTTATCGTATATATTACCTACTGGCGATAGCCAGTAGGTATATATAGTTAGGATTTTTTTCCTATGGGATTTTTGAAAATTCTATGTCGAATAACTTTGGCGTTTGAGGACAGAATTGGCTGAAATTTTCAGGAAAATGGAACATTTTGTTTCTGAGCAGCCCCTGAAAATTTGGGGGGGTTTCGTCAAGGGGGGGCCGAGAAAAAAGGGGGGTCCCAAAACGTGTTTTTCCCATGCAATTTTCCATGGGGCGGTTGGCCTCACTTTTAGCCTGAACGACTGAATGGATTTACACCAAACTTGGCAAAATTGTAGGGACTGGTAGCCCGATGTGCCTTTGCTATGTCTCAAGATATAGGCTCCAGTGGTTTTTACGAAAATTAACTTTGAAAAATATATATTGGGCTACATTGGGCTATATATATGTTGGAGCCCAAATGTAGCCCAATGTAGCCCAATGTAGCCCAATGTAGCCCAAAGATGGCCACCAGAGACAAAAAAAACAAATGTAGCCCAAATATCAGCCAGATGTAGCCCAACTATAGCCCAATGACAGAATGTCCCAGAGTGTTCTAAAGAACAACTAGAGTGCTAACAGTCCTACTTATTACAAAGGTATGGCACACCTGAAGCCATCTTGATTGGAATAAAGTGGTAACTCTTAAAACATTGAATTTAAAAATGAACTAAATGAGGGGGTTCATTTTGCCATAGAAAGTATGATTAGCGAATATATGACGAAATCCCGCATACCATCAGTCCGCCAAAAAAATCCCGCATGTACTATTAGGCCGCAAATTAAAATAACGAAAACTTTTAGAACGAATATGCCTTTAGCATACACTAAACAACTAAACTACCCTAAACCCTAAAACACTACCCCCAGCATGACCCTACACTACATAAACAGTACAACACTACCCTAAACCCTAAAACACTACCCCCAGCATGACCCTACACTACGCAAACACTACAACACTACCCTAAACCCTAAAACACTACCCCCAGCATGACCCTACACTACGCAAACACTACAACACTACCCAAAACCCTAAAACACTACACCCCAGCATGACCCTACACTACGCAAACACTACAACACTACCCTAAACCCTAAAACACTACCCCCAGCATGACCCTACACTACGCAAACACTACAACACAACCCTAAACCCTAAAACACTACCCCCAGCATGACCCTACACTACGCAAACACTACAACACAACCCTAAACCCTAAAACACTACCCCCAGCATGACCCTACACTACGCAAACACTACAACACTACCCTAAACCCTAAAACACTGCCCCCAGCATGACCCTACACTACGCAAACACTACAACACTACCCAAAACCCTAAAACACTACACCCCAGCATGACCCTACACTACGCAAACACTACAACACTACCCTAAACCCTAAAACACTACCCCCAGCATGACCCTACACTACGCAAACACTACAACACTACCCAAAACCCTAAAACACTACACCCCAGCATGACCCTACACTACGCAAACACTACAACACTACCCTAAACCCTAAAACACTACCCCCAGCATGACCCTACACTACGCAAACACTACAACACTACCCTAAACCCTAAAACACTACCCCCAGCATGACCCTACACTACGCAAACACTACAACACTACCCTAAACCCTAAAACACTACCCCCAGCATGACCCTACACTACGCAAACGCTACAATACTACCCTAAACCCTAAAACACTACCCCCAGCATGACCCTACACTACGCAAACACTACAACACTACCCAAAAACCTAAAACACTACCCCCAGCATGCCCTACACTACGCAAACACTACAACACTACCCAAAACCCTAAAACACTACCCCCCAGCATGACCCTACACTACGCAAACACTACAACACTACCCAAAACCCTAAAACACTACCCCCAGCATGACCCTACACTACGCAAACACTACAACACTACCCAAAACCCTAAAACACTACCCCCAGCATGACCCTACACTACGCAAACACTACAACACTACCCAAAACCCTAAAACACTACACCCCAGCATGACCCTACACTACGCAAACACTACAACACTACCCAAAACCCTAAAACACTACACCCCAGCATGACCCTACACTACGCAAACACTACAACACTACCCAAAACCCTAAAACACTACCCCCAGCATGACCCTACACTACGCAAACACTACAACACTACCCAAAACCCTAAAACACTACCCCCAGCATGACCCTACACTACGCAAACACTACAACACTACCCTAAACCCTAAAATACTACACCCCAGCATGACCCTACACTACGCAAACACTACAACACTACCCAAAACCCTAAAACACTACCCCCAGCATGACCCTACACTACGCAAACACTACAACACTACCCTAAACCCTAAAACACTACGCCCAGCATGACCCTACACTAGGCAAACACTACAACACTACCCTAAACCCTAAAACACTAGCCCCAGCATGACCCTACACTACGCAAACACTACAACACAACCCTAAACCCTAAAACACTACCCCCAGCATGACCCTACACTACGCAAACACTACAACACTACCCTAAACCCTAAAACACTACCCCCAGCATGACCCTACACTACGCAAACACTACAACACAACCCTAAACCCTAAAACACTACCCCCAGCATGACCCTACACTAAACAACCACCACAACTCTACACTACACTAACACAACACTACACTACACAACACTACACTACACTACACAATCACTAACCCACGAAAAAATTAACACAAACCCACTTACCTCTCTCGTCATCGTGGTTTTCACAACGCAAATGCATTTACCATACATGCCTTTAAAACGTAATTCTTTGTAAAGGCATGCGCGATAAATGCACATGCGTTTTGAAAAAATGCGGGATAATGGTATGCGAGGTCAATGACCTTGCGGGATAATGGTATGCGGACTGAAATTCTGCGGGATAAAAAATGCGGGAAAATGGCTGCAAACCATGATTAGCAGCAGACTTCCCTGGTGAGCATTAGCTTTACTACAGTGATCTAATGAGCAACTAGAGTGCTAACATTCAGAATTTATAGCAAATGTGTGACACATCTGAATGCCTTCTTGATAGAACCAAAGTAAACAAGCATTGAAAATGCAATAGATCTCGCCCTCGTTTAAGTTAAAGCCATTCTGTTTGTAATGAGGTGGCTTTTTAGCTTTGCTTTTATTAGTGTTTTTAAAACTTTCATGTAAATAACATGCATATGTATGCATATATGTATATGTATGCATGCATTTATATTTATATAGATATGCAGATTATATATGTTTATATATGTATATTACCTACTGGCGTACCTGACGCGTAACGGACCTTCGCGAAGCGAAGCTGATTGGCTCTCCGGTGTCTGTCAACATTCTAAACAGTCCGGAGCGGCCGCCATCTTGTCTCTCGGTACGATCGAGAGACAAGATGCGGTGAAAAACGAAGGGGGAAATGAAGGAAAGGGGGCAAGGTAGACCACTCCTGACCCCCTAGGATTGATGAGGGGGATATTAAAGTGCCCCGCGAGGCAAAAAATAAATTAATTTTTTTTTTTGCGATTTCACGCCGTAGAGGCGCGTCCCGGTACGCGAACCGGGCAGCTCACCGGGCAGCTCACCGGGCAGCTAACCGGGCAGCTACCGGCAGCGTAGCTGTCAACATTGTAAACAGTCCGGAGCGGCCGCCATCTTGTCTCTCGGTAGGTTCGAGAGACAAGATGTGGTGAAAAAAGAAGGGGGAAATGAAGGAAAGGGGGCAAGGTAAACCCCTCCTGACCCCCTAGGATTGATGAGGGGGATATTAAAGTCCCCCGCGATTTTTCGCGGTAGAGGCGCTTCCCGGTACGCGAACCGGGCAGCTAACCGGCAGCGTAGCGGGAGTCCGCCATCTTGTGTTTTTGGAGCGTCCGGTTCGCGTACCGGGTAGCGTCCCGGTAAGCGTAACAAGGGGAAAACCAAGAGAAACAGTAAAAAAAAAAATTAAGGGAATAGATTTCCAGCAAACTTGCCAAAATTGTAGGGGCTGTTTGTTTGATGTGCCTTTGCAAGGCCTCAAGATATGTGCACGTGGGGATTTTGTCTAATTAAGGTTAAAAAAAATATATATATCTGTAAGCGTGCTCCGGCACGCTTACGTTACGGGTTTTGTTTGCGCTGCAGAGCCAATACGTCACGGTTATGCGACGCGTCATGAGGCGTCTCACGTGGCTACGTGATACGTCACGTAATAAAGAATATATTTTACAGCTATAGATATTAGCTTTTAAAAAACTAATGAAATTCACTGAAAAAACCATAGGTTATAGACCATATATAGTTAGGAATTTGCATTTACAAAACCTTGAAAATTCACAGAAAAAACCATAGGTTAGAGACCATATATAGTTAGCTGGACATTTTATTGACATAAAACCAATGAAATTCCATATATAGTTAGTTGCACTAACTATATATCGCGCACCCGCAATCCACTGCTGATGATGTCACATATTACATCATTCATGACATGGTCAGTGACATCACTGATGACATCTCAAATGACATCTCAAATGACATCACTGATGACATCATGACACACCAATACCAGTTACTACATACGCACTCACTGATTCCTACGTCTACACACACATTCACTCATTCACCCATACAATCACTCATACATACAGTCACTCATTATTACAACACTCTCATATGCACTCATACTCCTATGCAGACACTCACACACTGCCACTCATCCATGGAGTTACTTACACACCTAGTCAGTCCTGTAAAGAATCAATCACACTTCCATTTCCTCATCTATACAGTTAAACACAGAACACCATACTTCAGTGACATCACTGATGACATCACTGATGACATCTCAAATGACATCACTGATGACATCTCAAATGACATCACTGATGACATCATGACACACCAATACCAGTTACTACATACGCACTCACTGATTCCTACGTCTACACACACATTCACTCATTCACCCATACAATCACTCATACATACAGTCACTCATTATTACAACACTACCATATGCACTCATACACCTAGTCAGTCCTGTGAAGAATCAATCACACTTCGATTTCCTCATCTATACAGTTAAACACAGAACACCATACTTTTCACACATATACTAACACATACTTACTCTCTTATACAATCACTGATACAAGTACACATTGATATGCACAGTCACACACCTCCCAGCCAGCCACACACACACTCAGTCTTCCATACATCCACTCATTCTTCAATATGTAAAACATATTTAAACTTTACAAAAACACACAGACACTAGATGATGTCATCAGTGATGTCATTTGAGATGTCATCAGTGATGTCATCAGTGATGTCATTTGAGATGTCATCAGTGATGTCATCAGTGATGTCACTGACCATGTCATGAATGATGTAATATGTGACATCATCAGCAGTGGATTGCGGGTGCGCGATATATAGTTAGTGCAACTAACTATATATGGAATTTCATTGGTTTTATGTCAATAAAATGTCCAGCTAACTATATATGGTCTCTAACCTATGGTTTTCTCTGTGAATTTTCAAGGTTTTGTAAATGCAAATTCCTAACTATATATGGTCTATAACCTATGGTTTTTTCAGTGAATATATATATATATATATATATATATATATATATATATATATATATATATATATATAATGTCATTTGAGATGTCATTAGTAATGTCACTAACCATGTTATGAGTGATGTTTTATGTGACATCATCAGCAGTGCATTGCGGGGGCACGAGTTATAGTTAGCTCAGCTAACATACCAGCTGAATTTCTCTGGTTTTGTGCGAGTGAAATTGTACTCCAACTATAACGTCCCTGAGACCTATGTTTTTTTTCAGTGAATTCCTAAGGTTTTTTAAATGCTAATTTCCCTAAAACCTGTTGTCCCTGAAACCTGTACTTTTTTCAGGGAATTTCTAAGGTTTTCTAAATTTTTATTTCTAGCTATAACATTACTGAAACCTGTGGTGTTTTCAGTGAATTTCTATGGTTTTTTAAATGATAATTTCTAACTATGCATATATAGGTAGGACATGTGCAGAAAGAAGCAAGAGAAGTGCAGAAAGAGGCAAGAGAGGTGCAGAAAGAGGAAGAAAGGTAAAGAAAGAAGCAAAGGAAATGCCAAAAAGAGGCAAGAGAAGTGCAGGAAGAGGAAGAAAAGTGCAGAAAGAAGCAAGAGAAGTGCAGAAAGAAGCAACAGATGTGCAGAAAGAGGCCTACTTCGACTGTACCTGTCCACAGACTCATACAAAGTAGCCTAATTACTAATGCTTCTTCCAAGATGTCTTAAACCTCACTTTTCTCTTTAAGGTTCACTATTCATCGACTGCTCAGAATGTTAGGCCTACCAAATGTAAAACAGCAATCCTAACCATATCACTGTTGTAAGTCTCACCAAGTTTGTGAAGGTATGCATGCGTTTGTCTGTGCTTTTACCTTGTGACATGTTACATAAAATTAAACTATACAAATACTTGAATACCTGTGTTTTAAACAGCATACTTTGTACATTTGTGTACAAGAAGGTGTATGTATTTCTTTCTGCTCACAATACAGGGCAGACGGGTATTCAGTAGTATATTTGAGGGGCTCTATAACACCATATGTAAGACATGTCTGCCTGTGCAACCGAATGACAGAGCAGAACTTAGAATATTTAACCACCTGTAGGAGAAGCTACCTGCTTTTTAAGCTAGCATCTTCACATGAATAACACATGTGAGAATATATGTACAAGTAGACGCATTGCTCAGTCACGCAGGCACACAGATCTTTAAACTTGAAGCAAGAGGGGTGCAGAAAGAGGCACAAGAGATGCAGAAAGAGGCAAAAGGGGTATAAAAAGAAGCAAGAGAACTGCAGAAAGAGGAAGAAAGTTGCAGAAAGAGGAAGAATGGTGCAGAAAGAAGTAAGAGAAGTACAGAAAGAGGCAATAGAGGCGCAGAAAGAAGCAAGAGAGGTTTGCGCACCATTAGTACCAATTTAACACCCATATTTAGCAATATGGAACAGGTGATCATTCCAGCTTTGCAAGTGGTCTTCCACCATGCTGTAATACGTGCCACTGCATGTTTGGTAACGTTTGAGCCGTTTGAGCTACAAACACATTTTGTTTTTTGTTCAAATCTGCAGATTATGCTGCAGATGATGGATTATGTGGCAAATGCAGAAAATGTATAACTATGCGACAATCGTCATGGCTAAACAGTCACATAATTCCAATGGCCCTGCTCATACCTCTAACTATGTCCAGAAGTGCTCCTCTATGGTTGCTTCTTTTCTTGTGTCTCATTGAGTTTATAGTTTAGCTTCTATGGAAACGGGAAAGATTAAACCATAGGTTACCACTCCACAACACATACTACCACACCACATAATTACTCTCCATAACACATAATCCCACTCCACATAATTCTTATACATTAAATACCACATAATTTCTATCCACATAATTTCACTGCATAACACACCACATAATTCCACTACACACAATGTACATCCACTCCACTGCAGAAAATATTAGTAAAAATTGTTTACATTTACAATGCCAATAGCTCTAACTCTCACAAATGCGCAACCTATTGCATGCATGGCAAATGCTTGTTTAACTAGTAGCCGCGTTTGCAGAGTGGCGGAAAAAGGGGGCTGGGCCTCCAACTAGCACTCAGGAATTCCGCTGTGTAGGACTTACAGGAGGTACCTGGAGGGCTTCTTGGCCCCCAAAGTCCCTCAGGATTAAAGTGGACTTAATTTCCCAACCAGTAGTGCGCAAGGAGAAGCGTTTGCAGAATAGTGGAGAAAGGGGGCGTTGCCTCTGAAGACCTCTTAGTAGTTCCACTGTGTGGGACTTACTGGAGGTAACAGTAGGGGTAGTTGGCCCCCAAGGATGTCCTTTGGGGCCAACTACCCCTTCTATTGCCTGCAGTAAGTCCCACACAGTAGGATTGCTGAGTTCTGCTAGCAGGCCACGCCCCCTTCGCCCACCACTCCCCAAATGCACTTCGTGGCATGCTCTTGGTTGGGGGATGAAGTCCCCTTTGCTGCTAGGGGTCATTAAGGGCCAACAAGCCTACCTGTTAACTCCAGTAATCCCCACAGAGTGGGATTTCTGAGAGATGGTCGCAAGTCACGCCCCCTTTCTCAACCACTTTACAAATGCACCTCCTGGTGTGCTCTTGGTTGGGGGATGAAGTCCCCATGCCTCTTGAGGGTCCCTGGGGATCAACTCCCCCTCCTGTTACCTCCAGTAAGCCCCACACAGCTGGATTGATAAGTGGGGCTAGGAGTTCATGCCCCCTTGCTACACCACTCTGAAAACACGACTCCAGGTGCACTGCTGCTTGGGGGATGAAGTCCACTTTAGTCCTGAAGTCCTCAGGACACAAGGGGACCTCATCGCCCCACTAGCAGTGCGCCAAGAGGCACGTTTGCAGAGTTGCATAAAAAGGGGTGTGGCCTCCTATCACCTCTCAGCAATCCCACTATGTGGGGCTTACTGGAGATACCAGGTGGGCTAGCTGGCCCCTAAGGACCCTCACCAGTGAAGAGGATTGTATCCTCCAACCCAGAGCGCTCCAGGAGGTGCATTTGCAGAGTCGTGCAGGAAGGGGACGGGGCCTCCGGTGAGTTGCCAGTTTCCTTTTTTTCAATTATTTTAGGAAGGGGGGATGTGTGGCCCCCCTTTCATTGACCCTTTTGGGCCCTTGGGACCCCATCCCTTGGGGCCCAGCCGTTTTTTAATTTTTAAAAAACTTTTTATAAGGGATAGGGTCTCATGGCCCGCTTACCTGAGCCAGTTTTGACCCAGGGGACCCTCAAATTAAAAAAACAAAAACATTTTAGAGGGGGGGGGGGCTACATGGCCCCCTTCCTGAGGCCAATATAGCCCCGGGATCCCATGGCCAATCTTTTTTTTTTTTTTAAATGGGTAGGTGACCTGTGCCACACCCCCTTCCTGGGCCATTTTGGGCCATGGGGACCCCATCCCCCTGTGCTTGGCCTCAGATTGGGGACCATGGGGGAGCCCTAATGCCCCCATGGTCCCTGCTGGCTCCCCGCCTCCTATGGGAGCTGGCATCGCTTTTGATCAAAGGGAGCTGCTGACATGCAGTTCCCTTTGCCCAAAAGCAATTCTGCTTCACTCCCATGAAGTGAAGCCCCCCAGGGCATTGCTGGACCCGGCCCTGGGGGTGGTGGTCTCCAGGGCCATGGAGGGCTTCTGGAGAGGGGATGTGCAGCCCTCCTCCCATCAGATTTAAAGCCCCAGGGAGGTGGTGGTCCCGAGGACCAGGGGTACACATTGGACCCCTGCATTTTAATAATGTATGCTCCGGGGATGTGGTCGACCCTGGGGCAGTGCGCGGGGCTCTATTTTTTTTAAGATAGCCCCAGAGAGGTGGCGGTCCTCAGGACTTGGTGTGAAAGTGGGTGTATGGGTCATTGAGTGGACATGTGAGAGGCTGTATGGATGTGTGAGTAGCTGTATGGGTAATTAATTGAATGAAAGAGAGTTTGTATAGGAGAGTATGTGCTTGTCTCAGTGAGTGTATAGGTGAATGAGTACATGTGTTTGTACATGTATAAGTGAGTGGGTGTGTGAGTAACTTTATGGGTGAGTGAGTAGCTGTGTGATTGATTTTATGGGGGAGTAGTAGGTGTGTGAGTATTTGTATTGGTGAGTGATTCAGTGTGTGAGTAGCTGTATGAGTGGGTGTCAGTGTTTGTGTATCTGTATGACTGGATGTGTGAGTTGCTGTATTTGTCAGTGAGTAGGGACATGAGTGGGTGTACATCTGAATTACTGGTTGTGTTAGTGGCTGTATGGGTGAGTTAATGTCTCAGTGGCTCTATGGATCAGTAAGTTGGTGTATGAGTGTTTGTTTGGCTTTGTGAATGTGTATGTCAGTGGTTGTGTGGGAGTCGGTGTATAAGATGTTATATGTGGGGTGTGAGTGGGTGAGAGAGTGGTTCTGTGGATAATGTAATCAGTGATGTCATTTGAGATGTCATCAGTGATTTCAGAAGTGATGTAATTTGTGAGGCTATAAGCAGTGCATTGCAGGGGTGTAAGTCATAGTTTGCTCAGATAACCATAGCTGCTGACCTCCACTGGTTTTGTACAAGTGAAACGTGAGCCTAACTATAACATTCATGTAAACTTTCGTTTACTTTTTCAGTGAATTTCTAAGTTTAAAAAGAATTCTATTTACTAACTAAAACGTTCCTGTAACCTTTCGCTTTTTCAGTGGGTTTCTATGGGTTTTTTCTTATTTCCTAACTGTGACCTGTAGGCATTGAGAGTGAGTGTGTGACTGAGTGCTTTAGTGTCTTGGGTGCGTGAGTAAGTATGTGAGTGTTTCAATTTGTGTGTGAGTGGGTGTTCCTATGTTTGTGTCAGTGTGGGTGTGGCTGTATTACTCTCTCACTGGGTGTCACTGGGTGCATGACAGTCTGAGTAGGTCTGTGAGTGGATACAGGAGTCTAGAGTAGGTCTGTGAGTGGGTGCAGGAGTTTCTGATGGTCTTTGTGTGGATGTGTCAATGTCAGAGTAGATCTGTGACTGAGTGCATAACTGTGTGACTGGTATTGTGAGTGTTTGTGTCTATGAGTGGGTCTCTGGGTGGGTGCAGGAGAGTCTGAGTGGTTCTGTAACTGGTTAAATTAGTTTTTTAAGTGCATGAGTCTCTGAATGGATGTACGAGTGAGTGCATCAGTGTGAATGTGTTTGAAAAGAGATGTTTTGGGATGCTACTCAACATATTTTAATAAAACAAATTGATTGTAAGCTATATATAGTTATAATGTAGTTAAATTTATAGTTTAAAAAACATAAAATAGAAGTTACGCACCCATTGTGACCTGCCGCACAGGATACACGACCAGCATATAGTTTCGGTAGTAGAAATACACATATATTGACACTTCTATGGTTTAATTTTAGGTTAGAGGTTTAGTAATACAATAAAGATAGTAGAGTAGTAAGAAATTAAAAACATTTTTATCATCGTTTTAATAGGTTTTAATGAGTCACGACACCTTCGCGCAATTTCGCGGCATATATTTCTGGAGTTGTGCTGGGGACGCGACTCCTGCTTTTTTTCTTACAATAGTAGACACTTTTACGGTTTACTTTAAGGAAAGAGGTATACGAATAGTAAAAAGAAATTAGTGTAGTTTGTGAGTTAAATTACTGTATATGGCATTTTAATACATTGTATGGAGTCATGGTCACATCTCATCTGACACAGAAATAAAGGAATTCGATACATTAAACACCTTTCTATAAGACATTTGACATTTTCCTGGCATTCATCATGGCATCTGCAGAAGACTTTCTGGAGGAAGAAGAACAGAATCTCCAGGTTGAAAAGGAATAGCCACCCAGGAAGAGAAAAGAAAGTATTGTTTGTGAATATTTTTGAATGCCAGAGGGGCAGAAGAAAGTGAATGTCCAAAAAGTGTACCATCTGTCTGAAGGTCCTCTCATGCGGCAATTACGAAAAGTACTCGTGTGGTATCTCTAGTATGTGCAAACACCTTTCTACAATCCATTGTACTCGACTGGCGAGAGCTGAAATGAGAAGACTGAAGAAGCAGCAAGCAACATCTGGTGCTTGAGAAAATGAACCAGGAAAATATGCTGCTGGGGGATATCTTTCAAACATTCCAACTACTCTTCCTGATTTCCTCAAACTTGGCATTTTCAGTCCAAGATGCAGCACAATTCTCAGTGTTTTTGTGTAAGTTGTGGCTACACTGCTCAAAACCATCAATTGACATTCTTGTAAATTTTGTTTTTAGTCAAAGCACAGTTTTTTTCTGTGCCTGTTCTGTTTTTCTTGGGGGGAAACAAAAAAAAATTCTAAATGTTTGCAAAAAACTATAAAGTTGTTTTAAAAAAAATCTGTTATTGTTTCAACCACCTTTTTCCAGTTCAAGAAAGAAAACGTATATGTTAAATGTACATTGGTGTGAGTCTATGTTGGTACATTTATTAGTGTGTTAGTGACTGTTTAAATTAGTATATGGTTGTGTAAGTAACTTAATATGTGAACGAGTGCTTGTACAAGAGGCAGCATGACTGAGTGAGTATAATTGTAATAATTGTATAAGTGAATAGCTGGATGTGTGTATGACTACGTGTGTGACTGAATACCTGTGGGAGTAGTTGTATGAGTGAGTGTTTCACTGCTTATATTATCGAATGAGAGTGTGGAAAACCAACAGTATAGGTGAGTGACTGCATGTATAATTGATTTTATGAGTGAGGGAATAGGTGTGTGTGTGCTTGCATGGATGAGAAAGTGGTGCGTGAGTGCCTGTATTAGTGAGTGAATGGATGCAGTGGCGTCACTGGGGTTGGTGTCACCCGGTGCGGGTAACTCATGGTGTCACCCCCTCACGACTTACTGCATGGACCACCTCTGTCGGAAATGTATGGCGCTAGGTACTGTCTTAATCCCTCTAGCTCCCTCTCTCTGTCTAGCTCTCCCTCTCTCTCTTACTCCCTCTAGCTCCCTCTGGTTCCCTCTCTCTCTGTCTTACTCCCTCTAGCTCCCTCTCTCCCTGTCTTACTCCCTCTAGCTCCCTCTCCCTCTGTCTTACTCCCTCTAGCTCCTTCTCTCTCTCTGTCTTACTCCCTTTAGCTCACTCTGTCTCTGTCTTACTCCCTCTATCTCCCTCTCTCCCTGTCTTACTCCCTCTAGCTCCCTCTCCCTCTGTCTTACTCCCTCTAGCTCCCTCTCTCTCTCTGTCTTACTCCCTCTAGCTCACTCTGTCTCTGTCTTACTCCCTCTAGCTCCCTCTCTCCCTGTCTTACTCCCTCTAGCTCCCTCTCCCTCTGTCTTACTCCCTCTAGCTCCATCTCTCCGTGTCTTACTCCCTCTAGCTCCCTCTCTCCCTGTCTTACTCCCTCTAGCTCCCTTGGTCTCCCTCTCCCTCTGTCTTACTCCCTCTAGCTCCATCTCTCTCTGTCTTGCTCCCTCTAGCTCCCTCTCTTACTCCTTCTAGCTCCCTCTCTCGCTGTCTTACTCCCTCTAGCTCGATCTCTCTCTGTCTTACTCCCTCTAGCTCCCTCTCTTACTCCTTCTAGCTCCCTCTCTCGCTGTCTTACTCCCTCTATCTCCCTCTCTCTGTCGTACTCCCTCTAGCTCCCTCTCTCTCTCTTACTCCCTCTAGCTCCCTCTCTCTGTCTTACTCCCTCCAGCTTCCTCTCTCTCTGTCTTGCTCCCTCTAGCTCCCTCTCTCTGTCTTACTCCCTCTAGCTCACTCTGTCTCTGTCTTACTCCCTCTAGCTCCCTCTCTCCCTGTCTTACTCCGTCTAGCTCCCTCTCCCTCTGTCTTACTCCCTCTAGCTCCCTCTCTCTCTGTCTTGCTCCCTCTAGCTCCCTCTCTTACTCCTTCTAGCTCCCTCTCTCGCTGTCTTACTCCCTCTAGCTCGATCTTTCTCTGTCTTACTCCCTCTATCTCCCTCTCTTACTCCTTCTAGCTCCCTCTCTCGCTGTCTTACTCCCTCTAGCTCCCTCTCTCTGTCTTACTCCCTCTAGCTCCCGCTCTCTCTCTTACTCCCTCTAGCTCCCTCTCTCTCTCTCTTACTCCCTCTAGCTCCCTCTCTCTGTCTTACTCTCTCTAGCTCCCTCTCTCTCTGTCTTACTCCCTCCAGCTTCCTCTCTCTCTGTCTTGCTCCCTCTAGCTCCCTCTCTCTGTCTTACTCCCTCTAGCTCCCGCTCTCTCTCTTACTCCCTCTAGCTCCCTCTCTCTGTCTTGCTCCCTCTAGCTCCCTCTCTCTGTTTTACTCCCTCTAGCTCCCCCTCTCTCTGTTTTACTCCCTCTAGCTCCCTCTCTCTCTATTACTCCCTCTAGCTTCCTCTCTCTCTGTCTTGCTCCCTCTAGCTCCCTCTCTCTGTTTTACTCCCTCTAGCTCCCTCTCTCTCTCTGTCTTGCTCCCTCTAGCTCCCTCTCTCTGTCTAGCTCGCTCTAGCGCCCTCTCTCTCTGTCTCCCTCTCTCTCTGTCTTACTCCCTCTAGCTCCCTCTCTCTGTCTAGCTCCCTCTAGCTCCCTCTCTCTCTGTCTTTCTCTCTCTAGCTCCCTCTCTCTCTGTCTTTCTCTCTCTAGCCCCCTCTCTCTGTCTTGCTCCCTCTAGCTCCCTCTCTCTGTCTTACTCCCTCTAGCTCCCTCTCACTGTCTTACTCCCTCCAGCTTCCTCTCTCTCTGTCTTGCTCCCTCTCTCTGTTTTACTCCCTCTAGCTCCCTCTCTCTCTCTGTCTTGCTCCCTCTAGCGCCCTCTCTCTGTCTAGCTCCCTATAGCTCCCTCTCTCTTGCTCCCTCGAGCTCCCTCTGTCTCCCTCTCTCTCTGTCTTACTCCCTATAGCTCCCTCTCTCTCTGTCTTACTCCCTCTAGCTCCCTCTCTCTTTGTCTTCCTCCCTCTAGCTCCCTCTCTCTCTCTTACTCCCTCTAGCTCCCTCTCTCTCTGTCTTCCTCCCTCTAGCTCCCTCTCTCTCTATCTTCCTCCCTCTAGCACCCTCTCTCTGTCTAGCTTCCTCTCTCTCTGTCTTGCTCCCTCTAGGTCCCTCTCTCTGTCTAGCTCCCTCTAGCTCCCTCTCTCTATGTCTTGCTCTCTCTCTGTCTTACTCCCTCTAGCTCCCTCTCTCTGTCTAGCTCCCTCTAGCTCCCTCTCTCTGTGTTTTGCTCTCTCTAGCTCCCTCTCTCTGGCTTACTCCCTCTAGCTCCCTCTCTCTCTGTCTTGCTCCCTCTAGCTCCCTCTCTCTGTCTAGCTCCCTCTAGCGCCCTCTCTCTCTGTCTCCCTCTCTATCTGTCTTACTCCCTCTAGCTCCCTCTCTCTGTCTAGCTCCCTCTAGCTCCCTCTCTCTCTGTCTTTCTCTCTCAAGCCCCCTCTCTCTGTCTTACTCCCTCTAGCTCCCTCTCTCTGTCTTACTCCCTCTAGCTCCCTCTCACTGTCTTACTCCCTCCAGCTTCCTCTCTCTCTGTCTTGCTCCCTCTAGCTCCCTCTCTCTGTTTTACTCCCTCTAGCTCCCTCTCTCTCTCTGTCTTGCTCCCTCTAGCGCCCTCTCTCTGTCTAGCTCCCTATAGCCCCCTCTCTCTTGCTCCCTCTAGCTCCCTCTGTCTCCCTCTCTCTCTGTCTTACTCCCTCTAGCTCCCTCTCTCTATGTCTTACTCCCTCTAGCTCCTTCTCTCTCTGTCGTACTCCCTCTAGCTCCTTCTCTCTCTGTCTTCCTCCCTCTAGCTCCCTCTCTCTCTCTTACTCCCTCTAGCTTCCTCTCTCTCTGTCTTTCTCTCTCTAGCCCCCTCTCTCTGTCTTACTCCCTCTAGCTCCCTCTCTCTGTCTTACTCCCTCTAGCTCCCTCTCGCTGTCTTACTCCCTCCAGCTTCCTCTCTCTCTGTCTTGCTCCCTCTAGCTCCCTCTCTCTGTTTTACTCCCTCTAGCTCCCTCTCTCTCTGTCTTTCTCTCTCTAGCCCCCTCGCTCTGTCTTACTCCCTCTAGCTCCCTCTCTCTGTCTTACTCCCTCTAGCTCCCTCTCGCTGTCTTACTCCCTCCAGCTTCCTCTCTCTCTGTCTTGCTCCCTCTAGCTCCCTCTCTCTCTCTTACTCCCTCTAGCTCCCTCTCTCTCTGTCTTCCTCCCTCTAGCTCCCTCTCTCTCTATCTTACTCCCTCTAGCTCCCTCTCTCTCTCTAGCTCCCTCTCTCTCTAGCTCCCTCTAGCTCCCTCTCTCTATGTCTTGCTCTCTCTCTGTCTTACTCCCTCTAGCTCCCTCTCTCTGTCTAGCTCCCTCTAGCTCCCTCTCTCTCTGTCTTGCTCTCTCTAGATCCCTCTCTCTGTCTTACTCCCTCTAGCTCCCTCTCTCTCTGTCTTGCTCCCTCTAGCTCCCTCTCTCTTATTCCCTCTAGCTCTCTCTCTCTGTCTTGCTCCCTCTAGCTCCCTCTCTCTCTATCTTACTCCCTCTAGCTCCCTCTCTCTGTCTTACTCCCTCTAGCTCCCTCTCTCTCTATCTTGCTCCCTCTAGCTCCCTCTCTTTTATTCCCTCTAGCTCCCTCTCTCTCTATCTTACTCCCTCTAGCTCCCTCTCTCTGTCTAGCTCCCTCTCTCTCTGTCTTACTCCCTCTAGCTCCCTCTCTCTCTGTCTTGCTCCCTCTAGCTCCCTCTCTCTCTATCTTACTCCCTCTAGCTCCCTCTCTCTGTCTAGCTCCCTCTCTCTCTGTCTTACTCCCTCTAGCTCCCTCTCTCTCTGTCTTGCTCCCTCTAGCTCCCTCTCTCATTCCCTCTAGCTCTCTCTCTCTCTCTCTGTCTTGCTCCCTCTAGCTCCCTCTCTCTCTATCTTACTCCCTCTAGCTCCCTCTCTCTGTCTAGCTCCCTCTCTCTCTGTCTTACTTCCTCTAGCTACCCCTGTCTCCCTCTCTCTGTCTTACTCCCTCTAGCTCCCTCTCTCTCTGTCTTACTCCCTCTAGCTCCCTCTCCCTCTGTCTTACTCTCTCTAGCTCCCTCTCTCCCTTTGTTACTCCCTCTTGCTCCCCCTCTCTCTGTCTTGCTCTCTCTAGCTCCCTATCTCTGTATTACTCCCTCTAGCTCCCTCTGTCTCCCTCTCTCTCTTACTCCATCTGTCTTCCCTGGATTTGTATAAAGAAGAGTGCTAGCAACAGGTGGCACTGTAGTGAATAGCAAGCTGAAATTTGGAACTGGTTCACTGGAAAACTGAAGACTGCAACATACTGAAAAATAGGAAACCATGCACCCTCAGATGAGCTAGGCTGCTATAGAGTTGCCTTGTGGGCAAAGAAAACTGCAGTCAAGCATTGCAGATCTCCTGCGAGACGCTGGCGAGTGTGAACAGCATGAGGAACAAGCTTGCACAGGGAGCGACAGTAAAGGTGAGAGCAGAGGCGAGGCTGCAGTGCAGATTGGTGTCACCCCATGTGTTGGTGTCACCCGGTGCGGGCCGCACCCCCCGCACCCCCCTAGTGACACCACTGAATGGATGTTAAGTGGGTGTATCGGTGAGTTAGTGAGTGTATAAGTGCTTATATGAATCAGTTAGTGGGCATGTGAGTCACAGAGTAAGAGATTGTATAATTGCCTGTATAAGTGAGTGAGAAGATGGATGTCTGGTTGTATGGATGAATGAGTGGTTGTCTTAGTGTGTGTATGGGTGTGTGAAAGTGAGCATAACTGGTTGAATGGGTAAGGAAGTGTGTACGTAACTGGCTATGCATGTAAGTGAGAGTGTGCGTGAGTGCCCGTATGTGTGAGGGTATGCCTGTTTAGAGGCTGTATGGGTGTGTGAGTAGCTGTGTGAGGGATTGGATGGTAAATATGTGGGTGTGTGAGTGGCTGCATGGGTGTACAACAGGGTATATGAGTGCCTGTATGAGTGACTGAGTGACTGTGTAGTTAGCTATATGTGTGAGTGAGATTGTGCATGAGTAGTTGCATAGGTGAGTATGTAGATGTTGAGTGCCTACATAGGTAAACTACGGAGTGTGTAAATACGTCGATGGGTGAGTCAGTGAGTGTTTGAGTGTTTGCATAAGTGAGTGACTCTGTGGGTAAATAAGTGGGTGTCTGGTTATTTGGGTGTGTAAAACATTGCATTACAACCTGTATTGCTAAATGAATGTATGTATGAATAGTTGGATGGGTGACAAAGTGACTCTGTAAGTGGCTGCATGGGTGATGTCTGACTGTTTTAGTGTGTCTATGTCTTACTAAATGTGTGTGAAAATTTGTGCATGACTGTTAGAGTGAATGTGTTTTTTCTTGTAAGTGAATATCTAAGTTTCACTATAGTGAGGGAGTGAGTGAGTAGATGTATGAATGCCTGTAAGTCTCAGTAACTGTAAAATATTGACTGTATAACTGTGTGATTTACTGTGTTATTTTTGGTATGAGTGAATAAAACGGTGTGTAAGTGGTTGTATTGCTAAGTGTGCGTATGCATGAGTGGTTCTATAGCTGAGTGAGTGGGTGTGCCAATGCTTGTATATCCAAGTGGTTGTTGAGTGGCTGTATGGGTGAATAAGAGACTGCATGAGTGGTACTATAGGTGAGTGAGAAGATGTAAAAGTGTTTCTATTAGCACACAGTGAGTGCATTAGTACCTCAATGGATGAGTAAGTGGTTGTGTTACTCTCTGTAGTGGCTTTGTGAGAAGGTATATAACTGAGTGAGAGAGTGTATGCATGTTGCTATAGGTGACTGACAGGTTGTTATGTATCCCTATGACTGAGTGGGGGTGTATGAGTGGTTGTATGAGAGAGTGATTGGGTGTATGAGTAAGTACATGGATGAGTGAGTGTATAAATAACTGGTCCCATGAATGTTGCAGGAGTGAGTGTGTTAGTTACTCTGCTACTTTTAGTGAGTAGCTAGGTGTATTAGTAGATCTATCCTTCTGCAGATAGGAATGTGACTCATAATGTGAGTGTTGTTGTGAATGACCAAAATTTGAAAGAATGAGTCTTAGATTTTGAGCACATAGCTCACAGGCCATGGCCTACCTAATGCCTATGCCAGGGGTGAGTTATATGTAATTGAAGAGAAATGTAAGGCTTGGAAAGTACACTTTAAAGTCAATTTAACCTGCTATTAAAATTGCATACACAGGTTTTGCAGAAGCAGGCCTGCAACATCTTTGTGTGGCAGATGTCTACATGGTTGATTTATTAATGTTAGTGACCCAGTAGATATCTGAATGACTGTCTCAGACCCTATTTCGGTGTGTTAGAATATTTAAGGAAGTATGTTGTTATATGACTTCCATTTTTACTGTCTCTATGGTTCTCTAAATGTCTATCTAAGGGCCTGCATGGATGGCTTACTGGCTGTGTTAGAGAGTATTAAGGCATTCAACTGTGTGTGTAGATGTGTGCCCCAGTAAGCCTAGATACATATGAGGTATCCCTTTATCTGAATGAGTTCTTACCACCTATTGTAAGTGAGAGGTTGGGTGTATTAGTGGTTATATCGTCTCTATATAGGCATTTTAGTTGCAGTATGGCTTTGAGACTGAATGATAACAGAGCATAGGGGTTTGATAGTGCAGCTCTGAGCTACCCAAATGACAAAGTATATCTGTTGGGTTTTCAGCATATCGCTGACTGCCTATGGCCTAACTACTCCCTATCTTAGTTATATATAATAGAAGAGGAGGTTAAGTCTAGTCAATCACTCTTGAAATTAAATTTCGTCTTATATGGAAACTGTACAAACAGGTTAAGCAGAAGCAGGCCTTAAACATGTTTGAAGCAGCAGTTGTCTATATGGTTGATTTCTTAGTGTTAGTAACTCAATAGATATCAAGCTGAGTGTCTGAGACCCAATTTGAGTGTGTCAGAATATATAAAGAAGTATGTTGCTTTACCACTACAATTGTTAGTGTCTCTGTGGCTCTATACATGTCTATCTGAGGGGCAGCATGGACTGGTTACTGGGTGTGTTAGTGAGTATTGGGGCAGGCAATCGTGTACGCAGAACTATCCCTTACGAGGCCTAGATACATATGATGTATTTGTGTATCTGAGTGAATTCTTGGGACTTCTTGTAAGTGAGCAGTTGGGTGTATTAGTGGCTGTATCCTTTTCTAGATAGGTATATGAGTTACAATGTGACTGTTAGTCAAGATGAATAACTGAGCATATATGAAGTTGTGAGGCACACACACACATTTTTGAAACAATATCTGTTAGGTCTGGAGCATATAGCTAACTCCATATGGCCTAACTACTACATATTTTAGGGGTGAGTTATGTATAATACAAGAGGAGCTTAAGGCTAGTCAATCACTCTTGAAAGTCAAATTTCTGCACTGCACATGGAGGTTAGAGGTGAGCAGTAAATTCCGCTCCACCAGCGCAGTTCACAGAGTTTTGACCACTCCGCATGGAGCCCAGAATTTGGCAAAAACTCCACCAACCTCCACGTAGCGGAGTTTACTGCCCATCCCAGCACCACTTGCTTTAAATTGCCATGTTTTTTTAATAATCTGTGTGTGTTTGTTGGAATAACAATTCCGCTTTAATGCTAAACAGGAAATGTGCTGAATTGTTTCAATTCTGATCCATATCCAGCAGCATCCAGCTTCACACTAAAGAAGGGAGATATGTTGTAATTTCCCATAATTTCTGAAAGTATAACCTTTCTGTGGCAAGGACGTAATAGTTACGTCCACTGCCTTGATGGCCATGTGTAGAGGATGCTATATCCACTGCACATGTCCAGGAAATCCCTCAGCTGTTTACAGCCGTGGGATTTCATTTTTCTTTTTATTTTTCAGCCTTGGGAGCAGGGAAAGAGGTTTCCCTGCCGTTTGTATCGGAAGACTCGAGGGAAAGCCGGGTGAAAGGAAGTTTTTGGGTCCCTGCAGATTCCAGAACTTTTCATCAAAGAAATATGAGCAAATGTGTTTTTACAGTCAAAGTTTGAGGTTTGCAAGGGGTTCTGGATAATAAAATGTGGTGAGAGCCACGCAAGTCAGTTCATTCTGGATAGCCCTAGGTTGGCTCGGTTTCACTGGGTGCTGGCTGAGCTAGGGTCCAAAATCTAGAGGAACATTATTCTGGGCCCAGGGAGCATTCACCTGCGTGGCTGGGCCAATGAGCTCTAAATGGGCCCAAGGGCCCTACGAGGACCCGATGCGGGCCCTCCAGACCCGGGTTTCATCCCCCGGCCTGCAGCACCCGCAAGGGCCTGGGGCGGGATTCTAATAGGCCTGGAAAGGCCTCCCAGCTTTGCCTTTGTGATAAGGTACCTGTGGGCCTCAGGTCAGAGTTCTGTAAGGGCGCTCCTTGCAGCCTCATGCCTGAGGCCCAGCTGGGGCTATGAGCACCCGGGCTGCAGGGTCCCCTGCGCCTGGCCATTTGGTTGCACACCATGCTTTCCACTGGGGCGACCGGATGGCCAGGCTGCCCTGGAAGTTCCAATGAGGTCTTATTTGCTTCCTTGAGCCTAGCCACAGCTCCAGGAGGTTGGGTGCATGCACGCTTTTGGTCATCTCTGTCACTCAGTGCCCACAAATTACAAGAAAGGAAGGAAGCCTTCCTTTGGATCATGAGGGACAGGGTACCCCTGACCCCCTTGTTGTCAGGAGGTTCTCAGTCAGAGACCAGATGGCCCAGGACCAGGCCCCGGTGGGCCCTGTGGTTGGGGGCCCCCTATTCTGATTGCCATCCCTAGGCCTGCCAAGTGGCAGAGTGCCCAGGATGGGGCCCCGCAGGCCAAGGGAGGCCTCCCCTGTGTGGCTAGGTCCAGGACCTCTGACCAGAGCCTGTCAGGCCTCGGTGCAGATGCTCCCATTCTGGGCTCTATCCTCTGTCCTGCCTTTCTGCCAAGGGCCTGGGGCGGGTGTCCATCGGACCTGGGGAGGCTTCCCTTGCTTGACTAGGTTGAGAAGCTCTGAAATGAGCCCCGGTGGGCCCTGGAGTAGATTCCCCCATCCTGGGCTCCATCTTCTGGCCCACCTTATGGCCAAGCCCCTGGGACTGGCTCCAGCGGACCCCGGGAGACCTCTACTGTATGGCTGAGTCCAGAAGTTTTACCTAGGCCTTGGGGCAGGCTCTCCCACCCTGGGCTCTGGCCTGCTGTACTGCCAAGGGCCCAGGACTGGTGTGCATCAGACCTGGGGAGACTTTCCCTGCTGAGCCAGATTCAGAAGCTCTTTCTGGGGCCCTGCTGGGAACCCCAGCTGTGGGAGCCCCACATCCTTGGTCCCGTCCTTGGGTCTGCTGCATGTCAAAGTACCAGGGACAGGTTCTGGTTGGCATGGGGACGCCTCCCCTGAATGGTCCCTGATCTCTGACCTTCGGCTTCTCGCACTGCCAAGGACCTGGGACAGGGGTCTTTTGGGCCCAGGGAGGCTTCCACTGCTTGTAAAGGTCAGAAGCTCTTGCCCGGGCCCCGGCAGGTCCCTGGGTGTGAGCCTTCATCCGGGGCACCATCCTTGGGCCCACTGCATGACAAAGCACTTGGTGCAGGGTCCTGTGGACCCGGTGGAGGCCTCCTTGGTGTAGCCTGGGCCCAGGACCTCTGACTGGGCCCTGGGGCCTGCCATGCCCTGGAGTAGGAGCCTCTATCTTGGGCTCTGTCCTCCTGCCTGCTGGAATGCCAAGGGCCCAGGACAGGGGTCCATCGGGTAGGGGAGGATTCCCCTGCTTGGCCTAGTTCAGAAAGTCTGAGCAGGGCCCTGGCAGGCCCCGGGTTGGAGACCCTCATCCTGGGCTCTGTCTTGCATGGCCAAGCCCTGTGACGGGCCCCTATGTGCCTGGTGGAGGCCTCGCTAGTGCGACCGGCCCTGAGTCTGTCCGCCAGCCTGCCGGACTACAAAGAGCCCAGGACGGGGTCCTTCAGGCCTGGGGAGGCTTCCATGATTAGCCTGGTTCAGAAACTCTGACTGGGACCAGGCAGGCCCGGGGGTGGAGGTTTCCTTTCTGGGCTCTCTCTTCCAGCCCACCGCATGGCTAAGCCACTGGCATGGGCTGCTGCAGGCCCAGTGAGGCCTCCTCTGTCGGGCGAGACCCAGGCGCTTTGACGAGGCCCTGGGGCCTCGCCAAGCCCCAAGGCAGACACCCCTGCCCTGGGATCTGTCCTCCAACCTACTGCACTGCCAAGGGCCTTGGACAGATGTCCATCAGGCCCGTCGATGCTTTCCCTGCTTGGCTGGGTTCAGAAGCTCAGAAAATGGCCCCATATCCTGTGCTCCACCCTCTGGCCCATCACATGGCCAAGCTCCTGGGAAGGGCTCCCAGAAGCCCGGGAAGGGCTCCCAGAAGCCCAGGAAGGCCTTCCTTAGACAGCCTGTTCCAGGATCTCCATCTGGACCCCGGGACCCTGCCGGGCCCTGGGGTGAGCTCTCCCTGGGCTCCATCATCTGGCCTGCCACAGTGCCAATGGCCTGGCACATACTAAAAAAATACAACTTACAGCTTTCTAAAGCTCATACATGGTCTCTTATACACACCTATAACACAGCCATGAGGTCAGGGTACCCCTTCCCTGACTCCTTTTTATACTATTTATCCACATACTTCATACAACTTTCCCCATGACACGGTTCCGAAATACAAAATTGTGGGTGCAATGCTGTATTCAGCTTCTCAGACTCCAATAACATATTACCCCTGGCATGGGGAGCTGTGACACACCACGTCCAGGTAACAAAGGATCAGTCGCCCTATGTATACAAATTTAGATTCCCTTTCATATCTCAAAAGGCTTCATACCAAATAACAAAAAGGATTCTTTCTGGCCCAAGAGTCAACTTACTGCCAAATGTGATGTACTTCTGTCCAGCGGTTTGGGCTGTAGTTGCAACTAAAATCTCTAAGAGAACTTAACATGGGAAAACACTTTTTTGATACCCCCCTTTTTTATCAACCCCTGCTTGATGGATCACCCCAAAACTTTCTATGTGCAACAAGAATCACCGGCACACTTTTTTGGGAAAATTGTTACAGGGACCTTATAATTAGGAAATAGAATTTTTTAAAGCGTAGAAATTCACTGAAAAACCCAAAGGTTACAGGGACATTATAGTTGAGCTCAGATTTTACATGCACACAACCATAGAAATTCAGCAGTTATAGTTACCTGAACTAACTATAACATACACCCCTGCAATGAACTGCTTATAACCTCACATATTCCATCACTCATGCCTTGGTCAGAGAGACATCACTGATAACATTTCAAATGACATATTTGATGACATCACTGATTACCTCATCCAGTGATTGTGAGTCTTTTTGAAAAGTTTACTAAGGCACTACGATAGTTACATTAATATACTTTATGTACTACTAATGAGTGATATAATTTCTATCATATTATATGAGTAGCAGTGTGACTGTGTAGCTGTAATTGAGTTTGAGTTTGACTGGCTGTATGGGGTTGTGAGTAGATGTGTGAGTGACTGAATGGGTGAACAAGTGGGTGTGTGAATAGTTGTATGAGTGAGTGAGTGAGTGGGTGTGTGAGTAGCAGTGTGGGTGAGTGACTGGGTGTTTAAGTGGCTGTATGGGTGAGTGGGAATACAAATGTCTCTATGGGTGAGTGTGTGGCTGTGTGAGTAGCTGTATGGGTGAATGAGTGCTTGTGTGAGCGTCTTTATAGAAGAGTCAGTGGCTGTGTCAGTGATGGCATTGGTGAGTGAGTATGTGAATGAGTGGCTCTATGAGTGAGTGAGTGGGTGTGTGGGTGGCTGTATGATTGAGCAAGTGGCTGTGTGAGTGGCTAATGAGTGAGTGAGTGAGTGGATATGTGAGTGGCTGTATGGATGAATGAATGACTGTATGAGTGGCTGTATGAGTGAGTGAATAGGTGGGTGAGAGGATTTGTGAGTGAGTGAGTGAGTGGATGTATCAGTGGCTGTATTAGTAACTGGTTATATGAGCAGCTGTATGGAAGAATGAGTGGTTGTGTGAATGACTATGGATGAGTAAGTGGGTGTGTGAGTAGTTGCATAGGTCTGTGAATGGGTATGTGAGTGGTTGAGTAGGTGTGTGAGTGGGTAAATGAGAGGTTATATGGTGGTGTGAGTGGGTGTGTGAGTAGTCATGTCAATGGTGTAATCGGTGATGTCATGAGTGATGTCATAAGGGATGTCACTGAACATATCATGAAGGATGCAATATGTGAGGTCATAAGCAGTCCTTTTTCGGTGACAAAAGGTATAGTTAGCTCAGGTAACTGTAAATGCTGAATTGCTATGGTTTTGTGTATGCAAAGTCTGAGTCTAACTATGATGTCCTAGTAAACTTAATTTTTTTCTGTGAATTTCTAAGGGTTTTTAAAATTGTATTTCCTAACTATAAAGTCCCTATAACCTTTGTTTTTTTCTGTGAATTTCAACTTTTTACATTTTTTATTTCCTAACTGTAACCAGTAACCTTTCAGAGTGGGTTTGTGAGTGGCTGTATAGATAGGTGAGTGGGTGTGTGATTGGCTCTATGGGTCTCTGAGTAGGTGTGTGTGTGAGTGAGTTTATGGGTGTGGGAGTGGCTGTATAAGTCTGTGAGTGGTTGTGTGAGTGACTGTATGGGTGTGTACATAGCTGTGTAAGTGGGTGTAGGAGTACCTGTGTGGATATGTGAGTGGGTAAATGAGTATCTCAGTGTGTCTGTGAGTAGGTGCATGAGTGCCTGAGTGGGTCGGTGAGTGGGTGCATGAATATCTGATTGGGTCTGTGAGTGGGTGCATGAGTGTCTGAGTAGATCCGTGAGTGGGTACAAGAGTATCTGACTGGGACTGTGTGCAAGTGCACTTATCTCTATGTGTGTTCGTGAGTGGGAAGGTGATTGTCTGAATGCTCTTCCTGCTTGTTTCTGATCTCTATTGTTTCTCTTTCAGCCCATTTCTTATCTCTGTTTTTCCCACTTCTGCTTATTGCTGACCTTTAGTTTTCCCCTTTCTGCTCTTTGCTGACCTTCATTTTGCATCTTTCTGCTAGTTTCTGACCACAATATTGCCTCCTTCTGCTCACTTCTCACCCTCATTTTGCCTTTTTCTGCTTGTTGCTGATCTTTATTCTGCCTCTGTATGGCTCATTGCTGACCTTTATCTTGCCTCTTTCTGCTTGTTGCTTACCTTTATTCTGACTCTGTCTGCTTGTTTCTGACCTGTATTCCGTCTCTTTCTGCTCATTTTTCACCTTTACCATGCTTCTTTCTGCTCATTGTTGACCTTTATGTGGTTCTTCTGCTCCTTTCTGACCTTTATTCTCCCTCTTTTACTTATTTCTCACCTTTATCTTGCCTCTTTCTGCTCAATGTTTACCTTTATTCTGCCTCTTTCTGCTCGTTTCTGACCTTTATTCTGTCTCTTACTGCTTGTTTCTGACCTTTATTTTGACTCCTTCTGCTCTTATCCCCCAGGACCATGGGAGGAGTTTCAAGGCCCCTGTGTTCCCTGCTGGCTCCTCGCCTCCTGCAGGAGCTAGCATTGCTCTCACAGACAGGGAGCTGCTAAACATGCAGCTTCCTGTATGGGAGAGCAATCGTTTTGTCTGTTTCCCTGCCCTCTTGACAGCGGGCCATGAATCAGGCGAAACCTCCACTTCCAGCAAGTGATAGCATTTTGTCAGCTCCTGCTTGCTGGAAGTGGAGTCTTCGCTCTGACTTGGCTTGTCAAAGCTCCAGTCAAGTCACAGCAAACAGATATGTCCTGAGGGTGGGCACCCCTGAGAGATAGCAAGAGACAGCCCTGGAGGGGTTGTTGTGCCAAGGGCCACTATTGGCGCCAGTAGGGGGACACATGGCCCCCCTCATTTTTACTTTCATACCCTGCCCCTGGGAGAAGGTGGTACCCAGAAAACGGCCTGTAAGGGAGGTCGCACAGCCTCCTCCTTCTTTAAAAAAAAATAAAGCCCTGGGAGATGACTGTCCCCAGGTCACATAGGTCTGTGTGGCCCCCACTCCACGTTTAAGTTATCCCCAGGGAGGTGGTGGTCCCAAGGGCTCAGATGGTCCACGCAGCCCCTCCTAAGCATATTATTTTAAACCCCAGTGAGGTGGTGGTCCACAAGGCTCTGTGGGGGCCACAAGGCATCCCAAATATTTAATATGTAGTCCAGGAGTTGGTGCTCCCTGGGGCCCAGGGGTGTCTGCTCAGCCCCTCTGCTACTTCATATAATTAGCACCTCAGAGGTGGTGGTCCCTGGGGCATTTCTAAGTCCTTGGAGGTGTGTTCTATGAGCCCCCTCCATCTTTTATTAATCCCCACATGCCTCGAGGACCTGGCCCACCAGGAGGCTACAATTAAAACAAGCGCTAGCTTTTTATTTTAATTCAAGGTGATATTCGCAAATATTTTGTAAAAATCACAGTTTATTTAAATAAAATGCTTCATTGCTGTGGTGGGGTTCCAGGGAAGCCCAAGGCATGGGGGTCAGGGTATTCCTACCCTGCTCCTTTTCCTTTTTCCAGTTTTTGTTTGTGGGACTCAGCTGAAGCTGAGTCCCAAGTTGGCTGTCAACAGTTCCTGGTGGAAGTGTTAGCAGCCAATCAGAGCTCTGCATTACCCTGCATGAGCTTGTTATTATTTGTGAATTACTTGCGATCGTAGAGATCCTTATTTGGTTTTCCTTCAAATTCTCATCAATTACTAAACTGATTTACACCGAATATTGAAAGCGTGATCTGCTAACCAAAATCTACATTCTGTAACATTGGGTCTCATTCAGTCAAAACAGTTCGGGCTATACTCGTGTTCAAAGCTCCTATGTAAATTAACATGGGAAAGACACTTTTTTAGAACCCCCACCCCTTTTCGCAGTCCCCGCTTCACGGATCACTCTGAAAAAATATATATATATATTTACTACAAAAAGCAAAGGTTACTAAGATGTGATAGTTAGGTTAACATTTCACATGCACAATGCCATAGACATTTAGTAGGTATGGTTAGAGTTTTCTCAAGTAACTAAAACTCATGCTCTAAGGTAACTATAACTCAGGCCTCCACCTTGCATAGTTTTCTCATCAATAATTTCACAGCAAATGTTGCAGTGATATTATCAAGGATGTTATAAAAGATGTTATGAGTGATGTATAAGTGAGATAATTAGCATGATTCATCCAACTCAATAGGCGTGAGGGCTAGGAGGTGCGCGCCCTGTTGTGCAATATCGGTTAGTCAATTAGGTACTTGATCCACGCTCAACTTTCAATGGTCCACCACCGCTGGGCCACTAATCAACAAGAATTCATAACTTATCCTGAAAGGAGCACCTCGGTTCACAATGTTCACAAATCTATTATTCAGGTAATGGTTTCATGCAAAAAAATGGTTCATAGGCAGTCTTTGATGAATGTCAAACTCTGTGGTTTATTTTAAAAAAAAATTCGAATTGTTAGATCCACACAATATAGTAACAACTCAATCAGCCAACGCATTTCATGCAGACTTGAACATAATCAGGGCTCCAAATTATGTATTGATAATCTGTTCAGAATTTCCCGTTCCATCCATCCTATTAATGAGGACGATTTCTGACCAGGAGCTCGTTCAAATCCAGCGCGCCTTCTCTCCCGGCTGGTTCGATAAATCCCGCCATGACGGATAATTAGCAGTGCATGGCGAGGGTGCAAGTTATAATTACCTTAGGGAACGAGTTATAGTATCCTGAGATAACTCTAGCAATAACTGCTGAATTTCTATGGTTTTGTGCATTTAAAATGTGAGTCTATCCTGAACGTCCCTGGAACCTCTGATTTTTTTGTGAATTTTTAAGGTTTTATAGATTCTATTTCCTAACTTTAACGTCCCTTTAACCTTTGGGTTTTTTCAATGAATTTCTATGTTTTTTTTAACATAAAGTAATATTGAATTACTATACGTTAATCCAACCGCCGCAATGAACACCCTTATGCTATGCGAGGTGGGGGGGTTGGCCTCAGGGTCTGGTCTATGGATAGGCCCCGCATCCAACGCCCGACATGCAGCCTCCCATCTTGGCTGATTTCCTTGAGCTTCTTCTCCCCGAAACATCTGATAACACTTGAATCCTTGAATAGAGAAGATGACAAGACTACAAAGTGGTGAATCTCCACCAAACAAGGGCACCTCCTCTTAACTAAATGAAGTAAGTGCTTTTTTGTTTGCTATAGAAGTCCTCCTATTCCTCGGAATAGCTGAGAGAACACACTCGCTTTGTCTTCGCCAACCCCAAGAAGTTAGGATCATTTGTCCTTTAACCCCTTGTATGCTCATGACGAGCTGAGCTCGTCATGGCATACAGTGCTCGGGTGGTCATGACGAGCTCAGCTCGTCATGAGCCCCATCCACGGGGGGAGCGCTGGCGCTTCCCCCGTAGGTGCTCGATCTACATTTCGTTTACAGGGAAGGCAGGGGAAGACCTTCCCCTGCCCCCCCCACCCCCGCCCGCGTCATCAATGACGTCAGCGCGCAAGGCGCGCTGACGTCATTGGAGGTTCCCTTTCGCCTCCGACGCGCAGAGAAGCCATTTGCTTCCTGAACGACGGAGGAGAAACAGGTAAGTTTGGGGGCTGGGGCGGGGGGATTTAATCTAAAGAGGCATCGGGGATAGGGAAGGGTTTTCCTTTCCCTCGATGCCTCTTTATAGCATTCCTGCTGGACGATCAGGAATGCCCACTAGACACCAGGGATTTTTTTTTTTAATTGGCAGTGTTTGTGCGTTTGGGGAGCGGCCCCTTGGGCAAGGGTCTCTCCCCCTTTTGGGGGCAAATTCATTCACTTTGTCTGCCCCCTGGGGGGGCAGAATTTAATTTTTTTTAAAATTATAGGCATTAATGTATGCAATGAACAGGGGAGTGGCCCCTTGGACAAGGGTCACTCTCATAATGGGGGCCATTTTGTGCAGCCCTATTGTTTTTTTGTTGTTTTGGGGATCGACCCCTTGGATAAGGGTCGCTCCCCTTTCGGGGGCATTAGAATTTACATATTTCATTATTAAAAACTATGTACTGGGGCAAAGAGCAGGGGAGTGGCCCCTTGGGCAAGGGTCACTCTCCTTTTGGGGGCCATTTTGTGCAGCCCTTTTGTTTTTGTTTGTTTTGGGGAGCGACCTCTTGGACAAGGATCGCTCCCCTTTCGGGGGCAGTAGATGTTTAAATATTTTATTATTAAAATCATGCACTGGGGCAAAGAGCAGGGGAGTGGCCCCTTGGGCAAGGGTCACTCTCCTTTTGGAGGCCATTTTGAGTAGCCCTGTTTTTTTTTGTTTTGGGGAGCGACCTCTTGGAAAAGGGTCGCTCCCCTTTAGGGGGCAATTACTTTTGCTTTGTCTGCCCCCTGGGGGGGCAGAATTTAAATATTTGTTTTAGAGAAACCATGCACTGGGGCAAAGAGCAGGGGAGTGGCCCCTTGGGCAAGGGTCACTCTCCTTTTGGGGTCCATTTTGAGAAGCCCTAATGTTTTCTTTTGTTTTGGGGAGCGACCACTTGGACAAGGGTCGCTCCCCTTTATGGGGCATGTTGTAAGCCTGTGGCTGCCCATCGGGGGTCAAATTTTTTAAAAACAACCATAATGGGACCGGTTAATGGCTAATCAGCCGTTATCAGCCAGGTTAGCTTGAGTCCAGTGGCAAAGTGAGCAAGGGATCCACGTCTGCTAACTTAGGGCAATCAAAGCGCACAGGGTCAGTCTGATTTGCATATGGCCATGTCTGAACTGGGTTGGTGAAGTGAGCTAAACAATGATGATGGATTAAACCAAGATCAGTTGACTGGGGGCGAGTGTTAGATTTGCTCATGCGCTCCGTCCATCGTCCCCTTTGGTATCACCTTGAAGGGCAGTTCTGCTGTTTTTTGTTTGTAGGGCCACTATGGCACCAGGGTTTATTTTTATGTTGGGGATCCGCCCCTTGGACATGGGTCGTTCCCCTTTATGGGAGGATGGTTGTGGCCTTTTCTGCCCTCTCTGAGTGGCAGAGTAGCAGTATGCTTTTAGTTCTTACTGTCCCCAAGGTGGGCAGAAGCCACTAGACACCAGAATGTTTTTAAAGTTTGTCTTGGTGGGGGTGGCCTCAAGGGCAAGGGTTGCTCCTCTATTGATGTTATACTGTTAGGCCCACCTACCCCTTAGCTTGTCAGGTTGGACTGGTGCATTTTTTGTATATGTGATTCTAATGGTTTTTTTTTCTTTTTAAATCTAGTCTAATAATTTTGATTCCTGTTTGCGGTTTCGACAGTGGTTGTTCTGCAGTTTTGTGCAGTTCCATTTTTTAGGTAAGAAAAACATTTTTGTTGAATGTACTCCAAATGAGTAATATTGCAATGTCTGATTTTTTCTTTTTGTAAGAGGTGTCATAGTGGCATTTAGTTAGTGTTCTGTGCATGAAAATCATTGTGATGTGTTTTGCATTGCCTTATGTGAATTTCTTTTCTCTTTCTTTTTTAGTGGGATATTGTTGATCCATACTGTGTCTGTGCAGAGTACGTGGTGGTGAGTTTAGCTGCTTCTGGCAAGTGAGTGGCTTTCTTTTGCAGTGTATAGGCATTTTTGATAAAGGTGAATTTTTGTTCATTGCTTATTTTACATAGTGATTGTTGTTGTTGACTTGTGTGACAAGTTACCTTTATTAGTAATCATTATGGCTAGCCATAGAATGACTGTTCAGCAGGTGGTTGGTATGCTTCTTGAGTCTTCCTCTGAGCCGGATTATGACACTGACAGTGCGTCTGAGGGAGAGGAGGGAGGGAAAGATTCTGGCAGTGAGTTTTCTCTCCACATGGAATCATCGGATGATGAAGGTACTCTCAGTGTAGATGAAGGCCCTGTTTTAGAGGAGGACACTGCTGTGACGATGGTGCAAGAGGCATCTGGATTGCAGCCTGAGGCTGCTAGTCTTCCTAATGGAAGTGCTGGATTCTGGGTTGATCCTAACATGGTGCAGCTGGTATTCAAAGATGGGAGCACACTCCTAACCATGCAGCCGGTGTTGCCTGCCTTTAGCGGTAATGCAGGGTGTAGAGTGGATTGTGAAAACTTTTTGCCTATACAGTATTTTCAGTTATTTATGGATGATGTGTTTTTGGGTGAGATTGTTGAGCAGACTAATTTGTATGCTGAACAGTTTTTGAGGGTCAACAGTGACAAACTTAGGCCCCACTCTAGAGCTACCCGGTGGACTCCCACAAATCTGGAAGAGCTGAAGAAGTTTTTGGGTTTGACTTTATTGATGGGTTTGGTAAGGAAGCCGAACCTGGCTTCATATTGGTCTTCCAGTCCCTTGATGGCAACAGCCATATTTCCAGCTGTTATGACTCGTGATCAGTATTTACTTTTGCTACGCATGTTACATTTTGTGGATAATACTTTGGCTTTGCCATGTAGTCACCCTGACTGTGACCGTCTTTTTAAGATTCGGCCTGTTCTTGATCACTTTGTTGATCGATTTTCAGAGATTTACATTCCAGGGAAAGAAATATCTATTGATGAGTCTTTGGTTTTGTTCAAGGGTCGTTTGGTTTTTAGGCAGTGCATCCCTAGCAAGAGGGCACGCTATGGAATAAAACTGTATATGTTGTCTGAGAGTATGACAGGGTATGTTTATAATTTTCGTGTGTATACTGGTAGAGATTCCACTATTGACCCCCCTGGTTGTCCCTCCACTTTTGGAGATTCAGAGAAAATTGTGTGGGATCTTGCTAGAAGATTGTTCAACAGAGGCCACCATTTGTACCTTGATAACTTCTACACTGCTGTGCAATTGTTTAAGGAATTGTTTAAAGTGGACACTTTTGCATGTGGCACAATCCGCTCTAACCACAAAGGTTTTCCGAAAGAGCTTGTTTGTAAAAAACTTCAGAGGGGTCAGTGCAGTTTCTTGCGTAGTGAAGAACTACTAGCTGTGAAATTTGTGGACAGGAGGGATATGTATATGCTGACTACCATCCATGATGAGAGAACTTCACCTGTGCTTGTTTGGGGTCAGGTAGCTGATGTGCACAAACCTGTGTGCATTCTGGAGTACAATAAGCACATGGGTGGTGTTGACAGAGTAGATCAGAGGTTGGAACCTTACACTGCTTTTCGGAAGGCTTATGTTTGGTATAAGAAGTTGGCCATCCATTTTTTCAACTTAGCAACTTTCAATGCTTTTATTGTGTTCAAGGAGTGTTCTCCTGCGTCCAAGTTGACATTTCTTCAGTTTCAGCACTCTGCAATATCTAGCCTTGTTGTTTGGGAACAAGTAAGTGTTCCTAGATTTGGAGTGGTGGAGGATGTGGCTCAATTGAAAGATCGCCACTTTCCTGATTACATTCCTCCCACATCTACAAAAGACTTTCCCACTAGGAGATGTAGAGTCTGTTGGCGAAGAGGTTTGCAGAAGGAGACTCGTCTTTTCTGCCCTGGGTGTCCTTCTAACTCTGGGCTGTGTGTGCCTGCTTGTTATAGAGCTTACCACACACAAAAGAATTTTTGGGAATATCCACGGTGTTAAAATGAACTGCCTGGTCTGTATTTTTAAAAATTTGTATTCTGTTTTAAGGTTGGCAATAGTGCAATGTATTTAGTTTCAGATTTTGTGTTACTAGATTTGTATCTATTTGCAATTTTTTTTTGTTTTGTAAAAATAATTCAAAATGTGATGGTGGTGTATGTAAGCTGGCGCCTGGCTGGCGTTGTGCGTGGAGTGGAGCTTGGCTTGCGGTGTGCGTGGAGTGGAGCTTGGCTTGCGGTGCGCGTTGAGTGGCGCTTGGCTTGCGGTGTGCGTTGAGTGGTGCTTGGCTTGCGGTGTGCGTGGAGTGGCGCTTGGCTGGCGGTGTGCGTGGAGTGGCGCATTGGCTAGCGGTGTGCTTGGAGTGGCGTTTGGCTTGCGGTGTGCGTGGAGTGGTGCTTGGCTGGCGGTGTGCGTGGAGTGGCATTTGGCTTGCGGTGTGCGTGGAATGGCACTTGGCTGGCGTGCATGGAGTGGCGCTTGGCTGGCGGTGTGCGTGGAGAGGTGCTTGGCTGGCAGTGTGCGACGAGTGGCGCTTGACTGGCGGTGTGCGTGGAGTGGTGCTTGGCTGGCAGTGTGTGTGGAGTGGTGCTTGGCTTGCTGTGTGTGTGGAGTGGCACTTGGCTGGCAGTGTGTGTGGATTGGCACTTGGCTGGCAGAGTACATGGATTGGCGCTAGGGTGACGATGTGCATGGCCTGGTGCTTGGATGGTGGTGTCGGGACTGGCGCTCAGCTGGCGGTGTGTGAGTAGTTACTTTCTGTTGGTCACTACACACACTTCTAGCTGAGCGCCACTCCACGCAGTCCATCAATTTGTGTAGTTGCTGTGTCTGGAATGTGGGCGTGTGAAAGTGATGGGCCCTTGAATGGCGCTGTCTGCTGGTGTGAGTGTTGTAATGTGATGGGCCCGCGGCTGGCGGTGTGAATGTTTTGTATGTGTCACACGTATGAAAGGTGTATGAATGGCCTGTAAAGAGGTTGGTGCCTTGACGTGGCTTTACAGCTCACGAGCTGTGAGTCAATGTTTCAGTTTCTCATTCTTTCAATTATTAACAGTGCATTTCATTTTTGTGAAATGACTTGCTAATACAATTGTATATACTGAATCATCACTCACCCTCGTGCCAAATCCAACCAGTATGTGTGTGTGCTTGAGGATTAGATGGCTGCGCAGTAATATTTGTCTTTTTTCTCTTTCTGAAGCAGGGTGTACCTTGTCCCTTTTTGTGAATGTTGTAATGTGTTGTTTTTGCTCCCGGAAGGTGTGAATGGTCTTGTGTGTATCACGTATGAAAGGTGCGTGAATGGCCTGTAAAACGGTTGGTGCCTTGTCGTGGCTTTTCAGCTCATGAGTTGCGAGTCACTGGTTCAGTTTTTATGCATTTAATTATTGACAGAGCATTTCATTTGTGTGAAATCTCTTGTTAAATAAATTTAATGTACTGAACCATCACTCGCCCTCGTGCCAAATCCAACCAGTATGTGTGTGTGTTTGAGGAATAGATAGCTGTGCTGGAATGTTTGACTTTTGAGTGTCTCTGTTAAGGTGTACATTGCAGCTAAGAATAACCTACTAAATGTAGATATTATTGTTAAACCATGGGAGTATATGGTGATGTCTCTCTTGTGAATTCCAAGTAAATTTTTTATCCACAATGTCCTGCAAACTTGAAAATGTCTGTCACAATTTTCATGCAATATTGTCCCAAAAATCTCACGCTGTAGAACTGAACACATAATTAAGTGAAAACATTTTGATTTTGCAAGGGAGGTCACCTGGGTTTTTGGCCCGGTGCTCGATGGCCATCTAGGGAAACCTACCAAACCCACACATATCTGAAAAGTAGACACCCGGGGGCTTCCAAGGTGGTATGGCTTGCGTAGATCCCCCAATGTTTCCTTACCCAGAATTCCTTGCAAACCTCAATTTTAGCTGAAGAAAACAGTTTTTTTACACTTTTTGGTGTTGGAAAGCGTGGCATCACTGGGCTCACACAAATTTCCTACCACCCAGCATTCCCCCAGGTCTCCCAATAAAAAGGGTGCCTCACTTGTGTGGGAGGCCCAAGTACCTGCCACAGGCAAAGGCCCAAAACATAGTGAGGCGACTTCAAAATTGCCTATGTCAAAACCATCTGCTTAGGCAAGGGGGGTCACCTGTGTTTTTCGCCCCGTGCTCGACGGGCATCTAGGGAAAGTTACCAAACCCACATATTTCTGAAAAGTAGATACCGTAGGCTTGCAAGGAGGTATGGCTTGCGTGGATCCCCCAACGTTTCCTTACAGTTAGTTTAATTAAACTCTTCGGCCAGGACACATCCACAGAAATGTGTTTGAGGACTGTCCCAATATATACTTGTTCTGCGTGCCATTATATACAATCTTTGAAGCATCATAAAGCAATTAAAAGAATGGTATGTGGATCTATTCATGGGGTGTAAATGAAGACACTTGATAGTGAATGCAGGTGGGACTCGAACTTGCATGGACACAATGAGGGCCAGTGGGCCAGTGGGTAAAGTGTCCAGATGGCCGGTATGGGAGCACGTGATTGCTGCATGTACTGTGAGTGCTGTTCTCTGATTGGGTGAGTGTTCCTAGTTTCATGTGGCATTTAACGTTATAGTGTTTTGGGAATGTGCGCAACCCTGCGGCCATATGTGCTTTTCTGGAGCCAATCTCCTGGGACCATTGTGGTGTTGCTGCCTATCTGTGGGTCTAATCTAGGTTTTTCCTGTTTGTGTGTTTATCTGGCTGGTTACGTGCCACACCAACTGTGATTTGTTAATCAGTAGCCTCAGTCCTAGATCACAGGCCTGCATGACCATGTATTTTTTACTTGGGGTTGAAGGAAAGATCATCTCAGGAGTTTTTGACAACAGTGACATGATCTAGTATTTAATATACATGTATTGTTGAGTAGATCGACACCAATATTAAAATTAAGGCAAGTGTTAGTGTTATGGATAGGGTTTTTGGTTGATGTTCTGTTAGAGGCTGAGGTTAGATTTTGACTTACAATTACAGGTTTGGGTGAGGGTTAGGGCTATGGTTTGTGTTAGAATTAAAGGTGGGATGTATTTAAAATGCAAATGGATCCAAACCACACTGTTGTCTAAGTAGTGGCAAAATCATGCAAAGAATATGATGAAGATGTAGTGGAGTAATGATGATGTGTAAGTGGCAGTTTAAATGCTGGCAATTTAGTAGTATAGATGCATTGCCTATTATGTTTGGCTATGCTGGAGATTTTAACAGGAGCCTAAGCCTGGTCTTCAAGTTCCTGTCATACCTATGGAACCAGAGTGACTCTGATCATTGTGGGACATCCAGTGCCATGGAACTGAAAGTGTCCTTCTGGGAATTTACACTAAGCTTTGACCAAATTTATCGAAAATTCAAATGTTGTACGAATTCTGAGTGACTAGTCCCCCCTGAGGCAAGCCCTAATTATTGGGATATAAGTTGGCCATGTGAGTCAAAATGTTGCCCACCATGGACTGAAAGGTAACGCTGCGCACCATGCGCATGCAGAAGTCCAGGGGCCTTTCGAAGTTTCAGAGATAGGCGAAGCTGTCCACTCCCCACAACAGGTAATAGCGGCCACTAGCGTGAGCTCCCCAGGGTCTTTGGAGGCACAGAAAGGGGATGCATGGCCCCCTCTCCATAAAAAGTAGTTTCAGTCCTAGGGTAGACTCCCCGCAGCCTCTCGAGGCTCAGGGATTGTGGCCTCTCCTCTATGAAATAAAGCCACAGAGCATAAAATAATTAAATGTGGCCCAGCCACTGTTTTTTATTTTTTGCCATTTGTTTTCTTTTTTGGTCCCCTGGAGTTCCTCTGGGCCCCTTCGTGGAGCTTAGGTGTCAAGGTATGTCTATCCAGACTCTTATACTGTTTTGTTTGATTTTTATTTCAGAATAGGGGATTTAGGGGCATATCATCAAGGTACTTATCGCCATGTTAGCGTCAGTTTTTGGTGATGACGCGGCGATAATTTTATCGCCCTATCAACAAGGCATCGCTACCCCTCTTTAGTGTTACTTTTCCAGCGATAGCAACTGGAAATTTATCGCATTGCACGTCAGCAATAATCAAAGCCAATGATATGCAAACTAGGCATTCCTGACTAAACTTTCATGAAATAAGTCGCTAACACAGCTTCTCACTATTATAAATAACATCGCTAACACGCTTAGCTACAAAAAAAATCACGCTAACTCCTGTTTTCTCCAGTTATTAACACCTGATGAAAACCTGACTTACACTGGAGATGAGTGGGTGTATATTTGGGAGACTAGGCCAGAGCTCCCTCAGAACAGCAACAGAAGCCATGGAGGTAGTCATCATGCAGATTGGAGTCCCAACAGGGAAACAACAACAACCACTGCCAATGCCAACACCCCCAGGACCACTACCACCAATGCAGCGACGAAGAAGACAGCGGGCACTGCGCAGACGTGTCTACCTCGCAGATTTAAGGCCAGAGGAAGTCATAGCCCACTACAGGCTCAAAAGGACATCCATCCAGCATATCCTGACCCTGATTGCACACAGGCTGTTGCCACAAACACAACGTAGAACCAACATCCCTCCGCAGACAAAACTGTTCGCTGTGATGCACTTTTTGCCCTCTGGGACATTCCAACCAACAACAGCCAGAGTCGGTGGAGTATCACAGGCAGCCTTCTTAACCTTCCTCCCCACTGTCTTGGATGGCATACTGAGCATGATTCCCCGGCACCTTCACTTCCCCAACACTGTGCAGGAGCCGATTGCCATCAAGCAAGGATTCCATGCCATTGCTGGCTTGCCACAGGGGATGGGTGGCAATTGACTGCACACATGTATCATGTGTGCCCCCTGGGGACAGCGCACACATATACCGCAACAGGAAGCACCATCTATTCAATAAATGTGCAGGCAATAGTGGACCACCTCAGACTGTCCATAATTGTCATTGCCAAATTCCCAGGGAGTGTGCATGATGCATTCATCTTTCGACACTGCATCATAAACCAGCGCTTCCAGGATGGCACATATGGAAATTCAGTGTTTGTTGGTAAGTACCAACTGAACACACCACATGCCCAAAAAACACAATTATGTTGACCCATCAAGAGGGAGGATGTATATACATTGCCTAGGTACTGATAAGGGGGGGGCACAAAAGGCATGGGCACAACTATTGAAATTGGCATTGTATATACACATAAGCGGCGTTCATTTGTGTTCACTGTACCCCTTGTTGTAAGCAGAACGGATATCGCTAAAACACTGACTGTGTTATCCCGCTAGCATAGACCCATGCACACACGTACACGACAGCCATTTTAGGTATCATGGTCTCCCAGTTTGCGATCGATCACCAGCGCCCCTTCCCTGACCCTGCAAGCTTCCCCCATGCACCCTGACCGCCCCCGCTCTCACATGCACAAGTCATGAGCCCTCCCCTCCCGTATGACTCTGTCTCTGAGAATCGCACCCCGCGCCTGACCAACACCTCCTGTCCCTCCATGAATACCCCTCCTTTGATGACCTCTTCCTCTGAACCTAATTGTCTGCACGGACCGCTGGTCATCCCTTAGCCCGAGGATACAGTTCATTGCCCACTACTGTATGCACTCGCCTCTCTTGAAAGGAGCCACTATTGATCATGACCACCCCACCCCCTGAGATTCGATCAGGAGCACACATTCCAACGGAATCAACAGCACACTCAGCTGCATGACAGCCCCCTCCTATTGTATGGAGGATCAGGGCCCCTACTGTAGCCACGTGTTGGAATATCTTCGTACTTTAAATGTCTTGATTGTAATGAAGGATGTGTGTGTGTCATAAACCTGTGTATAAAAGACGAAGCCTCAGAGAAACTTGTTAGAGCACCTCCCGAAGACACTATGCGAGTGTCCCAAATGACATGCTCTCCTCTGGAGTAATAAACTCTGTTCTTGTTTTCCTGCCTTCAGCGCCCGTCTCTTTATTTTGGTAATTATTCGAGATGGGAACGAAAAGTCGCCCTGCACCAGCAGCCTGGGCATCGGGTGCAATATGGGCTGACTTTTCTACAATTGGCGCCCAACGTGGGGCCCATCAGCGACATAAGGTCCGGTAAGAGAGGTCCAGACGATGGGGTGAACATCTAAATGATTGGAGTATACCTGCCTTGAGAGGGCCCTCGTCCGGCTGCCGATTGAATGAACTTCACCGATTCCGAACGGACCTCTCTCAAGTGACCTATTGTCCTGACTGGAATCCCACAGGACTGCTGCGGTAAAAACATGGAGAAAGAGAACGATCGGGCGCTGGAAAAAGGAAGGCGAAGAACTGTCCACATGGTCCGGTCCGGGTAAGGTCGTGACACACGACAAATTGCGAAATTGATTGATTGATTGTTTGAAAATACTAGTATTACTTATTGATTGTTTCTGAGAGATTCTCTATTTGCAAACAAGCACAGAGTCGCCATACTCTGTTTAGTCTTTGCAGATAGTGAAGGATAGGTAATGCAGACTTTTGTCCCCATTGTAATCCGTCATACCTATTTTTCTCCCCATTGATTGATTGATTGAATCGAGCATTGAATTGTTCGAATTTGGTTCTCTTAAGGATCTTCTCTGCCTGCAAACGGGGAAGAATAGGAATATTCTCTCTCCCTTTGCCGATAGTGAAGGGTAGGTAACGCAAACCTTTAACACGCCTTACCTATTTCATTCCTCATTGATTGATTGATTGTCCGAACATTGACTGTTTGGAATTGGTTCTTTTTGGAGGTATTCTCTATTTGCAAACAAGCACAGAGTCGCCATGCTCTGTCTAGTCTTTGCAAATAGTGAAGGGTAGGTAATGCGGACCTTTGTCCCCCGTTGTAATCTGTCATGCCTATCTACTCCCCACTGATTGATACGCCAGTCTCACCCGGACCATTTACTAGAGGAAGGTCATCTGGCCCGACCAGAGAGCACCCCTAGTGAAAAGGACATATACAATAATAACGAAGTGATCACTATATCCTGTTAACAGAAACTTTAGCATGAAACAACCTGGAAAGAAAGGAATAGGAAAACGAAATCAGTAGGCCACTGATGAATTTTTATTAAATAACGAACAAGGAAACGATAACAATACTTAATGATAAAACCTATGGGTGTCCTAGAAACAAGAAACGTTAGAGAAAAAAAGTCCGTAATAAGAAACCTGAAAACAGTAAGAGAAACCAAGCGTGACATTGTAACGGTCACAAGGCAACAAGGCTTCATTGCCCCTCACTGCCCCAAACATGTCTGTCCCACCGCCTGCCACGCCCAAATAACGGCAAACTTGGGAAAGATACAAGTCAGCAGACATCCGCCCCCATTCTGGAAACTTCCAAAGTGCAACAGGTTTGCGGCTACGCCCAGCCGGAAGCAACACATATAGGGCGGGTCCTGCTGCCAACCGTCGACCGGAGATCATCACGTAGGGTGTAGCCGGAGGAGAAGCCGAGGCCAACGGGACCCGGCCAGGGGGATTGCTACGACCACCCTGGAGAGTTGCAGGGGGGGAATGTCCGTGTCCTCGACCCTCCCCTCCCTCTCCCAGTCCGGCCACCATCAACTAGAGGCTGAGGCTGACGGGATCCGGCCGCGGTGGCGGTAACACTGGAGAGTTGCAGGTTGACCCTCTCTCTTTCCCAGTCTGGGCCAGCATCCATGGAGGGCCTGGGAGTGGAGAGGCCACTGCACGAAAGGCCCAGGAGAGGCACCACACGCCAAGGCCTGCCCCACCGGATGAGCCAAGGAACCCGTTCATGGGGCCAGAGCAAAGGGCGTCCGGCTGCCATCCACCGGAGGCCCGGCCCAAAGACGGACGGGACATTTCTTTTTTCTTCCATAATGGCTGCAACAACACTGGGGGGGATGTCTTGCACATGCCTCCGACCCCCCCCTCGTCCTCATCGCCTGGTCCGGCCATAACAAATGTCAAGCGAGACGCCGTGGGGTGCACTGGGAGGGAGAGACGGTGCGAACAAGCCTCTCCCGCCTCCCCAGGTGGAGGCTTCCCAGCTGCACCCTCAGCGCTCCAGGCGCCCGGAAAAGGGTTCTTCCACTGTGGCGATGCTGCAACGCCTCGCCCGGCAGGGTGGAGCCCGTCCGCTCATTTGACCCCGCGATCGCCGGTAGCTGCCGAACTCTCAAAATGGCGATCGACCTGGCAAGAGCGGGCCCAGCATGAAGGAATGGCCCGGTCACTTGTTGACTCCACCATCATAGTTCTCCACGACCTTGAAGATTCTAGAGGAGCCGCGGGAGTCCCCGACCCCCGCAGATACCCCCGATGGGGAATGACTGCCATGATTGCCCACGGAACGATGGAAATATAGCCGCAGGACGTCGGCGCTTCCATGCTGTCGCCAGCCTCAGTTTGAATGACTAGAATCCTGCAGACTACAGTTCAGATCAGTTCCGGTGAAAGCACAGTATGACCCGGTAGGAACATTGTTGCCTCCCTCCCCTTTTGATTGATGGTTCAGACCACCGATCCCTTCTTTTACCCTTTAACGGAACTTTTGGACTGCCGAAAGAAGCTCTGGGCCAACCACGAGTTAGTAGACATTTAGACTATGCCTGGTTCTGCCTGACTGCACCCAAAATGGCGCCGATGCAAATGAAACTCTCAACTCCTTATTGTACCCCGATTGCTCAGCCTTGGTATCGTAGGATATGTATGAAGTTTTTTAAACATATAAGATTGATATAGGATGTGTACTGATTATGAGTTCGGACAATGGATTGATATAGGATGTATACTGTCAGCTCGGACAATGAATTGATATGAGATGGGTACTGATTATGTGTTCGGACAATGAAGGGCAATGAATTGACATGAGATGGGTACCGAGTGAACATTCGGACAATGAATTGTTGTTGAGGTTGGCGCATCATGATTATTGAAAGTTCGAAATTTCGATGCTTATGATACTCGCTCACACTAAAAGATTCAATATGATTTTTATTGTACTTGGCGCACTTTTTATGAAATTAACGATCACCGACTTCATTGAAGTTTCCCCCTAAAAAAAGTATCCCCGCATCTACAGTTCCAGCCTGCTCCGTGGCCGGCCCACGGGGTTGTAGGCCCGTATTTATGCACCGACATTCTTATTAAAGATTTTTTGGAAAAAAACAAACGTAGTTGTCACGTGTGAATTAGTAAGTTTCGAATAAATGACCACTGTTTAAGGATTAAAAAGTATAGTACGCAGAGATACTGCCAAAAATGAATGGTACAGGTTTTGGTGTATGTACTTTGCACATTTTTGTACAGCCTAAAGCAACCGCTAAAAAGCCCTGGAATTTAGCCTATACTTTATATGCTACCTATATCAGGAAAATTGTGCTGAAAATGTCCCTAAGTCGCCCCGAAGGAGTGCCACCTGGCCTCCCTACATATGGTCCATAATACCACACACTGGCTTCCGATAATCATCTCTCACACACTGAAAGGTTCATCTGGGCTTAAATGCGGAGTTGGCAAGAACTGCGTTCCGGGGAGATAGACCGAGTATGTAGTAAGTAAGAGCCTTTTCGGGTTTTGCGCGCTGATGTGTTCTTAAAATGCTGCCCCCGCCCCCCTTCTTTTTCCTTCTTTCTACAGGTCACCTTGGAACATCGATTAAGAATACAAAGAAGGAAAATGGTGATCTAACAGACGAAGAAGACGGGAAAAAGGCGTTTGATTATGGTGCCCACGCATTCCTAATAATACCACCAAAAATAATGTGCACACATGATTAAGCACTCCACACTTAACTGAATAGGGAAAAGTTTAGGGTATATTTCGAGGTAAGGTTTACACAAGTATCCTCCGCCGAGAGGACTAGGAATATTGCCAATACATTCAAAATCTACTGCATCCTTTTTTGCATCCTCATAGACATGTAACTAAAAGCTGCCTCATTGTTCTCCAATTGACACCAACTGTTGTCTCAGCCTAGAAACGCACTTGCTAAAAATGACTCGAATAAACCACCGTGAGTATTAGCCCGACCAGGTCAGTTCATGACCAATTGCCAACGGCGTAAGTGTGTACAATCAAAGCCACCAGTAAAAGGCAGCCAACGAATAAAAGAGAAGAAAGGGGTAAAAAGAGCTTAGGATGATAAGGGTGCGCAGCATACAGAAAAGGATAATTTTGGCCAATAGCTGTTTATGTTTTGTCTTGAATCTTTGTATGTAATACCTGTACTGTCTCCCCCGTCTGAGTTTGTGTGTACGTGATTTATGGATCTACGTCGTCCCTCCGCCTGTGTTTCCGTGTTACTTAACCCCTGTTGTACTGTGTTGTGCGCGCACTGAACGGTCCATTATTGTACACGTCTCTCTCTCTCTCTCACCCTCTCTCTTCCTCTCCCCATGTCATACGTGTACTGAATGGACCATTTAGGGTGCGGTCTCTCTCTCTCTCTCTCTCTCTCTCTCTCTCTCTCTCTCTCTCTCTCTCTCGCTCTCTCTCTCTCTCTCTCTCTCTCTCTCTCTTTCTTTTCCCAAAAGCCCCGTTTCCTCTTCTCGTGTATAATGACGTTGTGCCCCTCCGGCACAAAACATTATTGGATTTTCCTCGAACGCAAAGGTGTTCAGCAAAATTGACCAAAACCAAAAAACGATTGTGACTTGCCATATTACTACCTCTCCTTTCTGCAAAACGATAGAACCCGAGTTGGTAATGAAGGAAAGGACAGGTAAGACGACGGACGTCCCCTAATCTGGCCTTTTATAAGGGAACTATAACGTCAATGGTCTTCTGTTTCTCAGTTCGCTAAAAATGCAAATCCCAATGCACAAATTACTTCGCTCCTCTGCCCTTGAGTACGAATGTCCAGAGTACCCCACTTCTCCCGATCGACCCCAGCTCCCCGTCCAAAGCGCCCCCGTTTCCCCCGATTAACCCCAGCTTCATGTCATCCACCCTCGAAAGCGAAATTGATGACTTTGATTAACGTTCACTCCCCAAGAAGAGCATGTTTTACGTCCACCCCCTCCCCCTTCTTCATGACGATAACGTCCCACTTACAAGAGTTAGCCGACCCCGAAGGGAAATGTAAGAGTGTCGATACTTGGGTTAAAGGGAAGGGCGAGTCTCTACATAAGGACTCGATTTTGAGTTTGATATAATACACTGCGTATAAAGGTCCTATTTCTCTCCACGTACGTCACGAATGAGCACCGAACAGAGTTATGAATTCCATAGCAATGCACTCCTACAGACTCCATAAATGACAACTTCTGACTGTGACCAATGAACTTATTCCCCACCTACATAGGATTGGGGACGGAATTGAGAGGTATAAATGTCTTCTCCTGCCAGTTTTTCTAAAACTTGTTTTCTACCCATTCAAAGATCCAATTACCGGAGGAGAGGAGCTGGACGTGACGCACAGCCTGGCCACAGATCATGGAACACGTGTGACCGCAACCAAAGGTGGAGCCGCAGAGCAATGAGACGCGGGACGAGGCATAACGTTCAAACTCAGCAGATGGAGGAATGAAGGGCTGCCTTGAAGCCCTCGACTCGCTGACCCACTCGTGCCTGAAGTCCCCCGTCCCCTTTTGAGTCCGACTGTTGGGCTCGCCTGCTCGTTGTCCTTTGCTCCCTTGGTCCCTTGGTATGTTCAAAGATCTGGCCCCACTCCGCCCTCTCTTCCCTCGATTATTCAACAAACTCTTTCATATAAACTTTGACTATAGACTGGGATTTTGCCACGGAAAAGGAAAGACACGCAGGTGCCCAGCATGAGGCACCACTAAGAAAATGAGTTAGGAAACAGGACTGTGATCTAACAGCAGAGGACTGATCGCACCCTGCAACGCGTAAGGATGATTCCGAGCTGGACTTGTAGCTCCACCGCCGGTGCTCAAAAGCGCCAACAAAAAGAAAAACGGACTAACAGAGTCTACCAGTGATGGCTCGTCGTTGAAAAAGACATTTTCCCTAAGACCCCCCCCTTCCTGAACTTTCTCCCTCAATTCTTGTTGCTTTCAAAAATGTTTGCGGTCACTTAAGTCCGAAAGTCTCATAGAGCACTTTTTACTATACGTTGATGTCATTGAAAAGAAAGTCAGAACCTGAGTCTATAATATGTCGGAACGTTTTTCCTGATTGCCCTCGACTACGTGTTATGCCGATCTCTAGATTTGTATGAATAACGCAGCAAATGTAAATTCATATGTACCGTATTCCGCCAATTGTGTCGACTGCATATGGCTACACGCAATTTGCTAGCATTCGACGAACGTTATTTCATTGGCCACACATGACTATATGTACACTCCATCAGTTGGGGTAAACACAAATGTACTAGCTATGTTTAAAAGCGGCGACTGTTGAAATTGGCATTGTATATACACATAAGCGGCGTTCATTTGTGTTCACTGTACCCCTTGTTGTAAGCAGAACGGATATCGCTAAAACACTGACTGTGTTATCCCGCTAGCATAGACCCATGCACACACGTACACGACAGCCATTTTAGGTATCATGGTCTCCCAGTTTGCGATCGATCACCAGCGCCCCTTCCCTGACCCTGCAAGCTTCCCCCATGCACCCTGACCACCCCCGCTCTCACATGCACAAGTCATGAGCCCTCCCCTCCCGTATGACTCTGTCTCTGAGAATCGCACCCCGCGCCTGACCAACACCTCCTGTCCCTCCATGAATACCCCTCCTTTGATGACCTCTTCCTCTGAACCTAATTGTCTGCACGGACCGCTGGTCATCCTTTAGCCCGAGGATACAGTTCATTGCCCACTACTGTATGCACTCGCCTCTCTTGAAAGGAGCCACTATTGATCATGACCACCCCACCCCCTGAGATTCGATCAGGAGCACACATTCCAACGGAATCAACAGCACACTCAGCTGCATGACAGCCCCCTCCTATTGTATGGAGGATCAGGGCCCCTACTGTAGCCACGTGTTGGAATATCTTCGTACTTTACAATGTCTTGATTGTAATGAAGGATGTGTGTGTGTCATAAACCTGTGTATAAAAGACGAAGCCTCAGAGAAACTTGTTAGAGCACCTCCCGAAGACACTATGCGAGTATCCCAAATGACATGCTCTCCTCTGGAGTAATAAACTCTGTTCTTGTTTTCCTGCCTTCAGCGCCCGTCTCTTTATTTTGGTAATTATTCGAGATGGGAACGAAAAGTCGCCCTGCACCAGCAGCCTGGGCATCGGGTGCAATATGGGCTGACTTTTCTACACATCACTTCGTGCAACATGCTGATGTATTGTGTACGAGGCTGAGGTATACAGGCTCCACTGCGTAGAGCACGGGTATTCATTGTACAGCCCGGGGGCTGCCAGTGGCCCGGCAGGCCTTTCTTGGTGGCCCGCGGACCTTGCAGACATTGTACCTGTGTCAGCAAACACCGCCGCAGCAGCAGGGACTCCGAGAGACTCTGCTCGATGGGGCGTGGGCGATTCCAGCGATAGTCAGAGTGGAGATGCAGGTGCGCTAAGAGGTGAAATATAACAAAACTTTGTTAACAAGTAAATGGTCTATTAAAGAACTGTGAAGTACTGGGGTGCGGCTGTGTGTGTGTGCTCGGGAAGCAGTCTCAGCCCAGGCTGCCGGGGGGGTGACAGAGGGTGATAGAGAGAGAGAGGGAAAGAGACAGTGGGAGGGAGACAGAGGGAGGGAGACAGAGGGAGGAGGGCGATAGAGGGAGGGAGACGGAGAGCGAGGGAGACGGAGAGAGAGAGAGAGACGGAGAGAGAGGGAGACAGAGAGGGAGGTAGATGAAGGGAGGAGGGAGACGGAGGGAGGAGTGCAATGGAGGGAGGGAGGAGGAGGGCGACAGAGGAAGGGAGACAGAGGGCGACAGAGGGAGGGAGACTGAGGGCGACAGAGGGAGGGAGACAGAGGGCGACAGAGGGAAGGAGACAGATGGCGACAGAGGGGGGGAGACAGAGGGAGAGATAGAGCGAGGGAGGGAGGGAGGGAGGGAGAGATAGAGCGAGGGAGGGAGGGAGATATAGAGCGAGTGAGGGAGGGAGAGAGAGGGAGGGAGGGAGAGAGAGAGAAAGAGGGGGAGGGAGGGAGGGAGATAGAGGGAGATAGAGAGAGAGAGAGAGAGAGAGCGAGAGAGAGAGAAAGAGAGAGAGAGAGAGAGAGAAAGAGAGAAAGAGAGAGAGAGAGAGAGAAAGAGAAAGATGTGTGTATGCCGGGTCTGGTGGCTCAATGAATGAGGGCATCCGCTGCACGGGCCTGTGTTCAACCTCATGGTCAGTTTCTTTTTTCACTGTGCTGTATTTGGGTGAGCTGTTGCCCAGGGCATGAGTGACTGTCCATGTATGTTTGAGTGGGATTCATGTGATGGCCTAACATAGGAGGTAGAGGGTGTGGAAGCAGGAGGAGGAGATGGGGTAGATCATGTGGTTCATTTACATATTTGAGTTCATGATGATTCACAGGTTGCGTGCATTGTCCGTGGGGTTTGTGGTTTTACAAGTGCATGGGATCACCATGTGTAAATACATGCGTCTCTGCCTTGGATCCTGATGGTAACTGACGTTTTGTTGTTGTTCAGTTGTAGGCAGCTGTCTGCTATCCATATGGCAAGGTCTTCCATGCCTTCGCAATAGTTGTGTATGGTGGACATGTGTCATTTGGATGTGAAGAGGAGGAGTTGTTTGTCTTCGGCATATGGTACATTGTTGAGTCCATAGCTTATGACGAATGTGGCAGGCGGACCCATGTAGATGTTGCAAAGCGTAGGGCTGAGGGCGGTTCCCTGGTCACTTCTCAGCTTGCTATAGTAGGGTCTGAGAGGAAATGGGGGAGTCTGACCCACAGTGTTTGTATGTAGAGGAAGGAGCAGATCCAGTTAAGAGCCTTCTCTTGGATCCCTGCGTAATGGAGTCTGCATATTGGTGTGTGTTGAGAGACAGCGTTGAACGCCACGGAGAGGTGAAGTATGATGAGGGTAGCAGTGTTGCCTTTGTCCAGTAGGGTGCCGATGTCATCCCTTGCGTTGAGGATGGTGGTTCATAGACTGTGGTTTAACATGATGCTGTATTGTGATGAGTCGATGATGTTGTGCTGTCTGATGAAGGTTGCAAGTAGGCTGTCGATGGCTTTCTCAATGATGTTTGTTGGTATAGCAAGCAAGGAGATGGCAATGTAGTTTGGGATGTTTCTGGGGTCTGCTTTGTGTTACATCATGAGTGGCTTGATCACGGCGTGTTCCCTGTCGTTGGTCAACAATGCATGTGTCAGAGAATGTTTGATGTTGTGGCAGAGTATGTCTGCAAAGTATTTAGCAGGCAAGTAGAAAATGTGTGTGCGTCAAGGGTCCATGCGGCACCCGGAGTGGATTGACTTCATTGCCTACAATGTGTCTTTGTTGGTGGTGGGTGTCCAGTTGTTGATCGCTGGTTTGTGGTTGGTGGTGGTGGTTGGGGAAGGTTCAGTGTGTTGTCTTCGTCAGAGTTGTCGTACATGCCCATGGTTTAGTGTTTTAAACACAATTGATTCTAATAAATACTGAGTTGGCCGCTGATGTCTTGTGAGGGAGGGATGTTTGTGAACTCGCCGGTGTGTCGGGCAAACTCCATGGATGATGTGGCATATTCCTTTGATGTTGTGCGCATCAGTGGGGATCCTGTCAACATTTTTTGTTCCTAATGTTTGTCATGATGAGTTGGTGTTGGTGGCGGGTTAGAAGTTGTAGTGGTAATGTATTAGTGAGGTCAAAAGACACTAAGAAAATATGACTGTTCAAGAGTGGCATACATCACAAACTTGTGCGTAACTGCCTCTGTCAAACTGCAGAGATGCCATCATATGCTGAACAATTTTGACATCATGCCTGTGTAGAAATGGTGCCTTGAGATTATGTGACATAACTCATATGTGCATGTCTTTGGGCACTGATATTTTGTGTGGCCTGCCACTGCATTCACAGGTCGTGTGTGAATGGCAGTCAAAGTAGACACAGTCATGTGGCCAACATGTAATTCAACACCACAGTGATGTTGCTTTTTCAGTGACTGTGGTGTATTTCATCATAAATATGTCATGTTCGTTTACATCTGGTACCAACACATATTTACATTTGTTCACCTACAGATTGTCGTCAACCTATCACACAGGGGGACATAGACAGATTCCGAGACCCACACGCCACTGGTGAGTATGGCCAGGAAATATTGGCATGGTGTCATGAATGTCTGTGCCAAATGCTACACGTTGTCATTTAGCAATATGGGTGTGTATCGCATGTCACTTGCCCACAATGTGAAGATGTATTAGTTTTTTCAGATTTGTATATACATTGGTAGGTGAAGGTGGAGCAATGCATCTCATTCACAGATGTGACTTTGCCCATCGACAGTCAGTGATAAAGCTTTCAATTCATGTGCATGATATCTAGCACCTAATCATGCAAACTAGTAATTTTCACTGAAGTTGTGTTGGCAATAGGCTCCTTGGTTTTAGCACCTGTTGAGTAGCGCTGCCTCGTCAATAAGGCACACTTGCATGCTGTGTATATCATCCAAAGTGCATGCAGTGGGTGTTGCGTCGTACACAAGGAGGCAGTGCTTTTCATGCCGTGCAAGCTCAGACATTTTGGCACAGTGAAATGTAGGGTATGCTGCATTGCAGCTTCAGAGAAGTGGCAGTGTGTAGCTCAGAGCAAAAATTATCAATGGCATGTTACACACACATTCAATAGATGTGTATTTCAATTGAAATTGCATCTTTGTGCACTGCAATTGTGTTGTCAGCCTGTGTCCGTGGTGATATACTATGCTTGACTCTGGATCATGTGTACAAACTCCTCTGTCACAATTGGTGACATCACTCAACAAGCATTTTCTATGCATGCTTTCCCTCAGCATCATCTGATGTCACATTGATGTGGCAAAGCAGGGCTCTACGACACTCTCTGTGAGTAGGCATTAGCCATCAGAATTACCCAACCCTTAGGAACCCAGGGTGCCATTACAATGTGGAATCCATTGTAACAGTTTGCGTTGTGAATGCATGTGTGTTCTCATCTCCTACGGAGTGAGATTAGTGGATCGAAGACATGCATGAGTGGCATATTTGGTTAAATGATGTCTGACCCTCGCAGTGTCAAAAAGTCAGACATTGAATAGGGATGGTTGAGTGAGTAACAGCACATCATGCAAAAGTCAGCGTTCATACAACAAACAGGTTTCCATGTGTGATGCATGATGCAGCACGATTGTGAGTGTGAGTAGGGCTGTCCCAGTCTTGTTCCCATGCATGTAGGGTGAGCTTACAATAGGTTGACATTCACACCTGCATACAGCCACACTTGCACTCTTGTGCAAGAGTCCCAGTCTTGGCTTTGACTCAATGAACTGCACACAGTTGCTGGTGAACACACCGGGCTGCACATGTGCATTGTACATAAGTAGCAGCAGAGTGTCGCAGGATCGGATGAGGGTGGTGCTGTGCACGGAGGGCTAATGCCTCCCTACTCACGTCAATTGTACATGTCACCCACACTCAGTGTGTACAATGATGCCATGTTTTGACCGTGTCATTAGCATCTAGATATGTCAGTACATGTCCCATGCCATGCACTGTCATGTCAGTATCCACAGCCTGTAGTGAACGATTCATGCCTTGACATTTGTTTGACCAGGTCACTTTTTGACTTAACAGAGTTACGCTGGTGTGTTGCCTCCAATGTTGTTTTGTACTTGGAACATAGATTTAATGTTGGACCATGACATAGTGTGATTTCCTGAAAATTGACATTGAGCATACTTTACAGACAACATGACACCTGCGCAGCAACATGCTTTCCAGGTGGCCAAGGACAACTGCCTCCATGTACGCAAGGTCCATAAAGGGTTCTGACAAATGGCGAAGAGGCACCACGAAGAGAAGAAGGCTGGAACATGGAAGGCACTGCCAGAATATGACCTGACCAGCCAGCAGCCCATCCCCTCAACCTCTGGGGCCAGTGTGGGCCAACAGTCACTGAATCCCCTTCTGACCACATCCACCCAGGTGCCGGTACTCCCTGCACCTGTGCCTCAGATGGCGGAATCGATTGCAGGAAGAACACTTTGCTGACTGACATTCGGAGTGAACTACTCTACCTCATCAGGCAGATCCATGAGATTCGTGGACATCTTGGACTACCATCATTCCTCCCCATGTTGTCCCCCATCCCCCTGTTCTCCCTTCCCACAATGTTAATATTTTAATTAGATGTGTTGTTAGTGATGGTTGGTATTTATTAGGTGGAGTAGTTTTAGCATAGGCATATGTAGTTTTAGATTCTGACTCTTTTCTCTAATAGATTTATATAGTATTGGGGGTACGTTTAATTTTGCTTTGGGTGGGGGGTTGATGTCTGTTTGATTTAGATGTGTTAGTGATTAGTTAGGGTAGAATGTGTAGGTAATATTAAGATATTTGTAGGTTTTTTGGATTTAGTGAAAGTAGTAGGGATTAGTGTTAGTGTAGGTAATTATAACGTCCCAGTTCTAAAATAAATCTTGTTATATTTGATTTCTGCTTGCACTGATGTCAGGGAGGATGCTGGGTGTGGGGCTTGCTCCACTTTTTGCAACTCATGCCATCTGTGGAATAATCCTTGTATGTGTAACTAGGGTTGTGACCTGTTACTTAGCAGGATGGATAGTGTCCAGATACCTTAGATGTGCGCACAGTGGATTTGCATAGCTGACAGATGTGCAAGGATAGTTCACGGCCTAGTCTAGTGACAGTATTTTGTGACGCCCAACATCTTAAGTGTGATGCACAGAGTTAAACTGCACATTGTTGCACATTTACAACTCAACGTAGGCACATAGAATTGTGAGTCTGTCAGAGTTGCTACAGTTATCCATCCTGGAGATGTATGAATGCCCCGGCTACCACATAAGGCGTATGAGAAATGCACATCAAATGCCCCAGGCTCTGAGTCCATCTCCATTGCACAGACCTTGGCACACTTGATGCGTGGTTCCAGTGCATCAGCTTGCTTTGCCGTACATGTTCCTGTGCATGGATGACGATTCTCGTTTCCATGCATGATGTAGGTCAAATGTGTGTCCATTGGTAACATCACAGGGCACACCAGTGTTTGTGAATCACATGAGTTATGTGGTACAGAGTTATGACTTTGGACTTGAGGTCATTCACAGATGCCAATTATGATTTGCACATGTTAGATAGACTGACTTAACTTCTACTATCTTCCTTTTGTGACACCCTTAATAAGTTACGCGATGCTTTAGTCATTGATGATGTTTTGTTGCAGGCACACTATTCTGCATCACACAGGTGGTGACATTTTGCATTGCTCCCTGTACCAACAGTGTCATAGCCACTCATCCCAGCTGTTTCTTTTGGCAATGGCTCATAGTGATGACACTTGAAATGTTGCCACAGAATCAGACTATATATTAATTGCAGTTCTACAGACATCCATCGACACATTGGCGAATATACTGACAGTGTGCACAGCATGAGAGGACTCAGAATTTGTTTGTCATTTTTTGTGCACAGGTAGGGGCTGAATGACGCTTAGCACTTGGCTACAGTCACTATTGTGGACTCAAATATAGTGTGGCTGACTTTGTAGTACCATATATGTATGTTACACATGTGACCTCAGGTCACCTCATCAATGTGAATCTGCTGTGCAACATCTAGGGATGTGATATGCAATGCGCAACCTCACAACAACCTTCGTCAACCACGTCCAGTGTAAGTTGATATGCCAGTAGAATATGGTTTGCAATCCTTCTGGGTGACACTACCTGTGTCCTGCGACTGAATTGTATATGTCATCACACATGCATTTCTCAACAATGGATGTGGGTCAGAGTTGGTACACTGCTAGATTCCAATATCTAATAAATGTGGGCACAGCATCTTAGCCCGTGTACTCTTGTTTTAACCCCTGTGCACCTTCTTCACTGTCTGCCTTCTGTAATTTCTTCAGTACCTTCGTTACAGATGTAATTTTATTTTGACCACTAAGCCCCCTTCCGCTTGATTTGGTAGTATTCCTCCTTTTCAATATTTAGCCATGTATTGTGTCTAGATTTCTTTACGCACATCTCCACCCTCACTTCCCGCAGCAGCATCCCCTGCAGCCACGCCTCCACGCATGGCCATTTGTCCCGCTATCCCCCACAGCTGATCCTCCCTCCCACTTCCCCTTCTTATGGCAGCCATTGTGTGTCCGCATCGCAGGCACGCCAAAGGCGCACATAATGCAGGCCCGTCTCTGCCCATCCACGCCTGGACCGTGCACAGCACCAGCACACCTGGCACACACATATTCCACGAAACACAATGCCACTACGATGCCAGCAGCCTCCACGCACTCAACAACGGACGATCACACACCTGTTTCCGAGCGGCACTGGAACACACACAAGGACCCTTCTCATGTTGGATCTGCAGCGCCACCAGCTTCCGATCCACAAATCCACCAACCGGGTAAGAACCCAACTACCTCAGATCCATTCTTCTCAACACACATACCTCCTGCAAACACGCCATTGAACTCTGGGACCATCTCGTCACAACATCCCCAGACGTTGCCTTCCTGATGGAGACCTGGCTGAACACCACCTCAGCACATAACATTGGCATTGCCATCCTGGATGGCTACAAGATCACCCGCAGGGACCGCACCAACGGAGTAGGAGGAGGAATTGCCGTCATCCGCTGAAAACCTGCACTTCATGATCCACACCGATCCCAACACCACCCTCAGAGTAACAATCATATACAGACCCCCCAGACGCCGATCACAGTTCGGCGACTCCATTGCCTACTTTGTCAGTACACACACCCTCGCCTCCACAGACTACATCCTTCTCGGGGACCTGGAGTTCCACCTCGGGACCAACACTACCACCATCTCCACTGCCCGTATTGACAGCCTTGCCAGACTTGGACTCAGACTACTCCTCATAATACCTACCCACTCTGCCGGCAAAACGTGTGACCACATCATCTCCGCAAGCTCACATGTATCCTTCAACCACACCACCGAACTCCACTGGATCGCCCATCTACGCATCCACTTCACCTTCCGGCACCCCACCATGCACCACCGCACACAACAGATCCCCAGCCACTGCTGGGGCAAAGTCACCGAAGACCAGCTAACCACGACCCTCGCCCGTAGCCCAACCACCTACCATGCTGACCCCCACCGCCCACAACCTGAGACAATGGCTCGATGACTGCGCCAACCAACTCTCCCCAACCACAAAAGCCTCATACAGACACACCAGCAAGAAAGCCATCAGGTTCACTGAGGATCTCCAGGACTCCAAGCAAACGTGCCAAAAGCCAGAGGAGGAATGTCACCGTGTACAGACAATGGACAGCTACACAGCACCCAAGAACGCCACCCGCAGGCACCATCACCTCATCTGATCCTCAAAAGGGCCTCCTTCAAAGACCACCTGGGCTACTACTGCACTGGAACTGCCCTCATCGCCACCAACGATGACATCAGAGCCCTGCTTGTCAACGGAGAAACAGCGTCCCTAAACCTTCTGGACCTGTCAGCCGCCTTCGACACTGTCTTACATGGCACACTACGCACATGCCTTCACGACGCAGAGATCCGAGACAAGACTCTGCAGTGGAACACCTCCTTCCTTTCCGGCATAACCCAGAGTATCCGCCTCCCCGTTTCAGCTCTGAATCCACCACAATCATGTGTGGCGTACCCCAGGGCTCATCCCTCAGCCCAACATTGTTCAACATCTACATGTCACCACTTGCCCACATTGCTTGACTGCATGACCTCTACATCTTCTCCTACGCCAACAAAACCCAGCTGATCCTCTCCCTCGCCAAGGACCCCCTCACCGCCACAACCAACCTCCATGTAGGAATGAGAGCCATAGCGGAGTGGATGGAGTACAGGCAACTGAAGCGAAACTTGGACAAGACGGAAGTCCTCCTCCTCGGCTCCGCCACCTCAGCCTGGGACGACTCCTGGTGAACAACCACACTGGTAACAGCTCCAACATCCACCAACCACTCACATAACCTGTGCTTCTTCCTCAAATCTACTATCTCCATGACAATGCAGGTCAAGGCCATCTGCTCGTCCGGCTTCAACCCCGTCCCCATGCCCCGCAGGATCTACAGGTGGAGCCCCACCAAAACAAGGAGAAAGATCTCCCAGGCCCTCAGCAGCAGCAGGTTGGCCAAAGAAAACTCCCTCTCTGCAGGGCCCTCAACCAAACTCCTGAGCCAACTTTAACTTATTTGAAAGTCCTCTGCACACCTGATCATCGACATTCCTCGCAGCAGCCACATCACATCCCACCTGTGAGACCTGCACTGGCTCCCCATCAACAAGAGGATCACCTTCAAGCTCCTCACCCACACACAAGGCACTCAACAACACAGGCCCAGCATGCCTCAACCGACGACTCAGCTTCTACACCCCGAACCTGCCAGCTCCGCTCCACCAAACTCGCCCTCACCACAGTCCCCGCATCTGAAGAGCGACCTCCGGCGGCAGATCGCTCTCCCACCTCACCGCCCAGACCTGGAACACTCCCCATCCTCCTACAGCACACCCAGGACATGCTAACCTTCAGGAGACTCAGCAAGACCTGGCTTTTCAGGCAGTAGCAGCATCCCGCACCCAGCACCTTGAGACACTCACGGCTGAGTAGTGTGCTTTACAGATGTGCTGCTTGGTTACTTGATTAATAGATTTTGCACATACGCGATCATCTCACAGCCCATCTGTGTCAAATTACACATGTACATTGGTTCTATTTCCCTTGGTGGACCTTCTTGTGGATCCACAGCCCCTTACGTACTGCCTTGGTTAAATACTTGATTGGTCTTGTAAACACGCATCTGTGTGAATTAAGAGAATTTATTTACAATACAAGGGGTAGACTGGACCAAAACTAGCCCACACAACGCAAGATTGGATGGATGCCCGTTAGAGTGGCAGACAGAGTCCATTGGGAGTTTGCAGTGCCATTGTCAAGGAAAAGAAGATTTGCTGCAAGTCCATGTGTGGGTCCAAGGTGAGTGTTGGTGGACATTGGAAGACAGTGGAAGAGGAAGGTCAGTGGAATGATGTTGAGAAGAATACAATGGTGAGACAGGCCTTTCTGTGTCACTGTTTGCTGTACTTGCGTCTTACCAGTGTGGCACTTTCATCCTCAGATTTCTTCCTCTGATGTGTCATGTGTCTCACATGTGGGTGGTGGTATGGTGGGAGCAGCACTGTGAGGCACAGACACATCAGGGTGCGGAGCTGAAGATGTAGATGCGCCAGCAGCAGCAAATGTTGGCGCAAGACCGTGGGGAGGTGCAGATATGATGTGATGTAGCAGGGCCTGGCATATCCCTGCAAGATTGCGCAGGTGTTCAGCCATGGCAGCCATCTGTTGGAGTTCCCTCTGCTCCCTGGTCTCCATTATCCGTGCAAGTCTAGACAATTCTGCACAGACACTACAGGAGCCACCCTGCTGGGACAGTGTGTCAGCTCTATGGATCATGACTCCAGCAATGTCATCCAGGGAGCGTTGGATAGCATTGAGGGGGAGGTGGATGTCTGTAATCCTCTGCATGAGATCGTGGATGTGACTCAGACACCCACGTAAGTCATCAAATTTGGCTGCCAGGCTCTCCAACCCCACCCGCACATAGTCACATGTCTCACGCTGGACCTCAAGCACCATGCCGTGAAAGGACACATATGGGTCACCAGGGTCCTGTGAGGCAGCTGTGGTGGAAGGTTCTTGCTGCTGGGTGGTTTGTGCAGGGAGTGGGCTTGGCACAATGCTGCTGGGTGGCCCTGCTCCTGGAGTTGGTGTTGCAAGGGAATCCAGGATCCGTTGGAATTCCTGAACATTGATGGTGGGGGTTTCAGACAAGTCTTTGTGGCGGAGTGGGTCGTTCTGCTGTCCAGGAGGTGTTGTCTCTCCCTCTGCAATGTCCATGGGAGATACAGTTTAACAGTGTGTTACATGTATGGGTATGCATTATTTGACTTAACAAGCAGACTGCAGGAGACTGTACATAATTGATATTTTGTACAAGATGCATGCTATTTTCAGGATGGTGATTATTTCAGAGACATCACGGATGTGAGGGTGTACTTGTACACTGTAATATCACAAGTTACCTATGTGAGATATGTGTCTTGAGAGTGTCTACACACAAATGCTTACAACAAAAAGGATTAAGGAAGGTCTCAGGGAAATTTTTAAGACCTGCAAGGTGTACTTCCCCTAGGAACATATAACTACCACAAAACACCTTGGGTCTGAATAAGAAGGTTGAGAAGTGAAAAAGGCAAGGGTCAATATATATTCACAGCTAAGACAGCAGCCTCCTAGCTCAGAGAAGAAACCCTCTTCTGCCGGAACCCATCATTCACAAATTGTGATTTATCATCATTTGGATCTGGCCTTCTCTCACAAGGGAACCCAGTCTCAGAAAGTGACTGGGATAGCCTTAGCAGATGGAAGGGCTAAAGGATGGCTGGTGGCTCCGCAGAGTACATCATGAAACCCAAAGACATATTTTGATGATACAAGAAGAGGGTTGCAAGAGACAATAAAGTGCAGCGCTAAATGATATAAAAAAGTGTGTTAAAAATGACTAATGGAACTCTGTATCAATTTTATTCTTAGAGTGCCCTTGTCATGGTTAAAAAGCAATATGCAGACACTTGAGATTCTCAAGATGGCAAGCAAAGTGATAGGTCGACATGTTTCTGCCCTCACAAGGATCTACTAGTATCGGGGCATTTCTCAGGACCAAGCAATTAAAAAAATAAAGCTGCTGCTTGATATCAACTGTGAGAAAAAATGTATATAAATACAGTGATAAATGTCACATAAAACATTCCATATATTCCACCGGTAATGTCCAACTAGGCAGGGGTGGAAGTAATTACCGGGTACCTGGAAGAAAAATAATATATACATGTTTAAGGATACTGATACCCCAGCTTGATTCACTCTCAAAAAATCACCCTCTCTCATATAAGAGGGCATGTACGGAAACCATTAGTGGTCCTGAAGTGGTCTGTAAAGTACACACACTTACCCATATCAATTGGGTGTCACCCTCACCTCTACCTGGTCACTACTCAGGGAAGGGGGCCCTGCTCTGCAACAAACAGAGAACAGTGTCTATGACGTAATTGATCACGACAAGTCTGCCTGTTGCATGATTCTCGCTCATTAAAAAACTCTGACAGTGAACACATAGCACTCTCACAAGTATGTGTGGTATACACACTGTAGTCTCCTCTGCTTAGTGATTAAAGGAATTAATAAAAATTGAAACAGCAACTCTAGCACTCAATTTGGTATATATATCCAGAAGTTCAAAAGGATACGTTCAGTTGTGTCTAGATATCATTGAACAGGTTTCAATATCTAAAACTGTGAGCTTATACCGTAGTTGCACCCGCGTAAGCAGCTAAGTTGTCCAGCGGATACTACGGTAAAGCTACCTTCGCTCTAAGCTTGAAGTCTGTCATTGTTGTATCATCACTCAAACGTATCTCTCAGATGGAAGTATTTCTAGAATGCTAGGCAGAACCCTAAGAAATACCGCGTTACGAAGAGCTAAAAAAGAACTCAAAAGGCCTTACCTCTCCGTCGGTACCCCGAGGCGGTCAATAAATAATGACCGGAGGAACCGACGTCGGCCATCATTACTGTTTTTAACTCCGACTACGCAAGGCGTTCGTGCGTGAAAAGGGGTCCTAGTGGGTTGCCCTGTTGCTGCCTGCATTCACGCTGTGAGCCAAAATCACAATGCGCATGTCGTCTAGAACAAACACTCTCGGTTGCTAATAGTTACAGCGGTCCCTTCGCTCTAAGCTTGAAGTCTGTCATTGTTGTATCATCACTCAAACGTATCTCTCAGATGGAAGTATTTCTAGAATGCTAGGCAGAACCCTAAGAAATACCATGTTACGAAGAGCTAAAAAAGAACTCAAAAGGCCTTACCTCTCCGTCGGTACCCTGAGGCGGTCAATAAATAATGACCGGAGGTACCGACGTCGGCCATCATTACTGTATTTAACTCCGACTACGCAAGGCGTTCGTGCGTGAAAAGGGGTCCTAGTGGGTTGCCCTGTTGCTGCCTGCATTCACGCCGTGAGCCAAAATCACAATGCGCATGTCGTCTAGAACAAACACTCTCGGTTGCTAATAGTTACAGTGGTCCCGTGACTTATGAGTTTATTGTGAACAGTTTTAAAAAAAAAAAAACAACGGTGCTGGCGTTGAACTGATCATGTCTCAATAAAGTTAGACCAAAAGCGTATTCCCATAGACACAGCGAGACTTGCGTAATAGAGTCACTGCGGTGGTTATAGGCCATTATAGTTTCCACGGACATGCCACACGTATACATCTGACCCTAGTTATTATTTATCAGTTATTTTCCTTATAGTGATGAGTTCGATCAACCCCATGCCTATTGGAAAAAAAAAAATGCGTCGCGCATTAGGTGGCTGCGCGAGGGTTACCGGAAATGTTTAATGCACACAGTGCGCTCACTCTCGTTGATACATGGGTGATGCATGCCTATCCCGGTGGGCCCTCTGTACATATGCAACAAGCATAGGGCAACACACATAAATGCACTACGCTTACCCCTCATTCTTAACAGGGCTGTAGGCCATGCAGGCACATTAGAGTGGCTGAGGCATGTGTACAGTCCAGAGTTCAAAGTGACAACCAGGGTATCTCATCATTCAGTCCATGGAGGTCAATCTGCAATCTGTATACCCATCTCTGCTCTCTCCACAGAAGAAAGTGTTGGATATCAGTAACATGTGTCGGGATGTATGTTTTCTCTAGGATAACTCAGTGTAGCTCAGTATCTGAATGCCCTGCAGTTATGTAGTGATTCGTCAGTTTAGTCGCGCTTTTTTTGCACCGAATGGTGCTCCTGTGCTCAGAGATCCTTACTTTAATTTTTCGAGAGGTCATCCCCACGTATCTTTTTTGATATGGGCATGTTATCAAATAGATAACCCGCTCAGAATTGCAATTGGTATGTTTATTTAGAACCCAAGGAGTGGGTGTGCCTATGTCTATTTCTGTTTATCGACTAGTCAGAGGGCATACGGAGCAATTTCCACAAGGACAATGTCCCTTCACTGGTGGTAGACCCCATAAACTCGTTCCTACAGTAGCTGATTTTTTATCTCTGGGACGAGTGTGCACCAACTGATCCTTTATGTTGTTACTTCTTTTAAAAGCAAATAGTGGTGGAGGTAATTTCTTGCCATCTACTTTCAGCACTTTCCAGTGCTTCAGAATGCTTTTTTTTAAGGCATTTGAATAGCTACAAAAGGTGTTCACACAGGTAATTCTCTGAGTGAAAGGGTCATCTTGAGGCGTTACCTTTGGTTCCAGGAGGGCATCTCTATGGTTATTATAGGCCCTCTTCATTGAAGCCTTGACTGTTCTACTCGGGTATTGTCTATCCCGGAGCTGGGTGGACAAAGCATTGGCATGTTCCCTGTACTTGGTAACATCCGAACAATTTCGTCTTATTCTTAAAAATTGCCCGAAGGGCAAATTTTGTCGCAATGCTTGGGGATGATAGCTCTGGAAGTGTAGCAGCGAATTTCGCGCCATCGGTTTCTTGTAAAGTTCAGTGCTCAAAGAGCCTCCGTGTGGATAGATTCTCAGATCCAGAAATGGTAAGCTGTTTTTCGAATATTCACATGTAAATTTAAGAAACTCGTTACGCTGATTGAGCCAAAGATGGAACTCGTCAATAGACGTGGATGGCCCCCTCCAGACCACAAAGATGTTGTCTATATAGCGTCTCCAAGTCACAATGTGACCTACATGTGGATTTGTCCCGAGCCAAACTTCAGTTTGCTTGAAGTGGTGGACGTAGAGATTAGCTAGCGAAGGGGCAAAAACACTGCCCATTGATGTCCCGGACACTTGAAGAAACAGGTCATTCTCAAACCTGAAAAAGTTTTCTTTCATTGCCAAAGTGGCACACAACATAATGAAGTGAAGAGGAGTCATGTTACCTAGATCAGCTTCTCCTAAGAGAGTCTCAATGACTGATAAGGTTTCATTTTGTGGAATGCATGTGTATAATGACTCAACGTCAAAAGAGACGAGATAGTCTTGCTCTTCATCGAAGGGCATGTCCTTCAAAACCCGTAGCAGATCCTTTGTGTCCTGTATGTACGTGGGCATTAATTTAACAATGCGTTTGAGAAAAAAATCTACAAAAGTAGAAAGAGGTTCTAATAGAGAACCCAGTCCGGAGATAATCGGTCTCCCAGGCGGGGGGAGATCCCTTTATGTATCTTAGGCAATACATAGAAATAAGGAACCACAGGATGTGAAGTCATAAGGAAAGCTGCTTCCTGATCTGTGATCCAACCTTCTTCAGTTGCCTTGTCAACCAGCTTCTTTATGGTCATGGTCAGTCTTTGAGTGGGATCCATTTTCAGACACCGATAGAACCTCTTATTATCAAGTTGGCGTCTACATTCAGTGGTGTAGGCATCTGAATCCATAATCACTGTTGCCCCACCCTTATCAGCGGGTTTCACAATAAAAGAGTCGTCATTGGCCAATGTGGAAAGTGCCATACATTCGCGCTTGGAGAGATTGTTGTACTGTTTGGCATCAGTTTGAAAGATCAGTTCAGCATCTTCAAGTACCGCTCTCTCGAATGTTAAAACCTCTGGAGGTGTGAGGCTCATGGGCGGATTAAACGTGGATTTAACTCGAAATCCGGTTCTTCCTCAGTGTCTTGAACCATTTTATCCTTGAAAAAGGCACGAAGTCTTAATTTCCTGAAGAAACCTGCAAGTTCTTGTCTAGTCTCAAAAGGATCACCTTTATGGGTAGGAACAAAGCCAAGTCCCTTCTCTAGTACTGAGCTCTCATCAGACGTTAAAATGCGACGACTGAGATTGACATTCAAACTCGGGCATTGCTCGGACCTGGTTGTACTAGATCCTGTTGATTGCTCCTGGTCCGCGACGATGGTGGAGGGCTCAAATTACACTGGTCTGGGCGGACCGTCTTCTGCCTCTGGACCGCCGTGGGCCCTGTCCTAAAAAAGGCTGCTGTGTAAAATATTCTACATCAGGCAGCGATGGTAACTCTACTGACTCTGACTCCTCTATGAGCAACCAAGGGAGGGGCGGGAATCGGAAATCTCGAGGCCCCAGGAGAGGTAGACAGTTTCAGACACCTCCTCCATCACAATGGTGGCCACCAGTCCCGTACAATTTAGTTCAACCTCCTTTTCCAGGCCAAATGTACCTCTACCAACCCTCTAATAATTTTACACAGCCGTCTTCTTTAGGACAGGGCCCACGGCGGTCCAGAGGCAGAAGACGGTCCGCCCAGACCAGTGTACATTGGAGCCCTCCACCATCGTCGCGGACCAGGAGCAATCAACAGGATCTAGTACAACTAGGTCCGAGCAATGCCCGAGTTTGATTGTCAATCTCAGTCGTCGCATTTTAACGTCTGATGAGAGCTCAGTCCTAGAGAAGGGACTTGGCTTTGTTCCTACCCATAAAGGTCATCCTTTTGAGACTAGACAAGAACTTGCAAGTTTCTTCAGGAAAGTAAGACTTCGTGCCTTTTTCAAGGATAAAATGGTTCAAGACACTGAGGAAGAACCGGATAAAAATACAGGGTTGCGAGTTAAATCCACGTTTAATCCGCCCATGAGCCTCACACCTCCAGAGGTTTAAACATTCGAGAGAGCGGTACTTGAAGATGCTGAACTGATCTTTCAAACTGATGCCAAACAGTACAACAATCTCTCCAAGCGCGAATGTATGGCACTTTCCACATTGGCCAATGACGACTCTATTATTGTGAAACCCGCTGATAAGGGTGGGGCAACAGTGATTATGTATTCAGATGCCTACACCACTGAATGTAGACGCCAACTTGATAATAAGAGGTTCTATCGGTGTCTGAAAATGGATCCCATTCAAAGACTGACCATGACCATAAAGAAGCTGGTTGACAAGGCAACTGAAGAAGGTTGGATCACAGATCAGGAAGCAGCTTTCCTCATGACTTCACATCCTGTGGTTCCTTATTTCTTTGTATTGCCTAAGATACATAAAGGGATCTCCCCCCGCCTGGGAGATCGATTATCTCTGGACTGGGTTCTTTATTAGAAACTCTTTCTACTTTTGTAGATTTTTTTCTCAAACCCATTGTTAAATTAATGCCCACGTACATACAGGACACAAAGGATCTGCTACGGGTTTTGAAGGACATGCCCTTCGATGAAGAGCAAGACTATCTCGTCTCTTTTGACGTTGAGTCATTATACACATGCATTCCACAAAATGAAACCTTATCAGTCATTGAGACTCTCTTAGGAGAAGCTGATCTAGGTAACATGGCTCCTCTTCACTTCATTATGTCGTGTGCCACTTTGGCAATGAAAGAAAACTTTTTCAGGTTTGAGAATGACCTGTTTCTTCAAGTGTCCGGGACATCTATGGGCAGTGTTTTTGCCCCTTCACTAGCGAATCTCTACGTCCACCACTTCGAGCAAACTGAAGTTTTGCTCAAGACAAATCCACATGTAGGTCACATTGTGACTTGGAGACGCTATATAGACGACATCTTTGTGGTCCGGAGGGGGCCATCCACGTCTATTGACGAGTTCCATCTTTGGCTCAATCAGCGTAACGAGTTTCTTAAATTTACATGTGAATATTCGAAAAACAGCTTACCATTTCTGGATCTGAGAATCTATCCACACGGAGGCTCTTTGAGCACTGAACTTTACAAGAAACCGATGGCGCGAAATTCGCTGCTACACTTCCAGAGCTATCATCCCCAAGCATTGCGACAAAATTTGCCCTTCGGGCAATTTTTAAGAATAAGACGAAATTGTTCGGATGTTACCAAGTACAGGGAACATGCCAATGCTTTGTCCACCCAGCTCCGTGATAGACAATACCCGAGTAGAACAGTCAAGGCTTCAATGAAGAGGGCCTATAATAACCGTAGAGATGCCCTCCTGGAACCAAAGGTAACACCTCAAGATGACCCTGCCACTCAGAGAATTACCTGTGTGAACACCTTTTGCAGCTATTTGAATGCCTTAAAAAAAGCATTCTGAAGCACTGGAAAGTGCTGAAAGTAGATGGCAAGAAATTACCTCCACCACTATTTGCTTTTAAAAGAAGTAACAACATAAAGGATCAGTTGGTGCAGACGGCTGGAATGCCAGAAACCGGTCCTCGGAAGCTTGTTTCCGGTCCAGGGAAGACATGGCTTGGCAGTTCGGGCTGGACTGTTCCCATGAGGCACAGGGTCAGACTGATTTGCATATAGCCATGTCTGAACTGGGGTGGCAGAGTGGGCTAAAGAACGGGTGATGGATTCAAACCAGATCTTTTGACTGGGTGTGAGTGTTTGATTGATTCAGATGCTCCATCCATCACCACCCCCTTTTGTGCCGCTTTTGGCCGCCATAAGTGTGGCAGGGTATGCTCAGACGTGAGTCCCTTGCTCACTTTGCCACTGGATTCAAGCAAGCCGGGCTGAAGACGGCTGGAATGCCAGAAACCGCTCCTCGGAAGCTTGTTTCCGGTCCAGGGTAGACATGGCTTGGCAGTTCGGGCTGGACTGGTCCCATGGGGCACAGGGTCAGACTTATTTGCATATAGCCATGTCTGAACTTGGGTGGCAGAGTGGGCTAAAGAACGGTGATGGATTCAACCCAGATCTTTTGACTGGGTGTGAGTGTTTGATTGATTCAGATTCTCCGTCCATCACCACCCCCTTTTGTACCACTTTTGGCTGCCATAAGTGTGGCAGGGTATGCTCAGACGTGAGTCCCTTGCTCACTTTGCCACTGGATTCAAGCAAACCGGGCTGAAGACGGCTGGAATGCCAGAAACCGGTCCTCGGAAGCTTGTTCCGGTCCAGGGAAGACATGGCTTGGCAGTTCGGGCTGATCTGTTCCCATGAGGCACAGGGTCAGACTGATTTGCATATAGCCATGTCTGAACTGGGGTGGTAGAGTGGGCTAAAGAACGGTGATGGATTCAACCAAGATCTTTTGACTGGGTGTGAGTGTTTGATTGATTCAGATGCTCCGTCCATCACCACCCCCTTTCGTACCGCTTTTTGCCGCAATAAGTGTGGCAGGGTATGCTCAGACGTGAGTCCCTTGCTCACTTTGCCACTGGATTCAAGCAAGCCGGGCTGAAGACGGCTGGAATGCCAGAAACCGGTCCTCGGAAGCTTGTTTCCGGTCCAGGGAAGACATGGCTTGGCAGTTCGTGCTGGACTGTTACCATGAGGCACAGGGTCAGACTGATTTGCATATAGCCATGTCTGAACTGGGGTGGCAGAGTGGGCTAAAGAACGGTGATGGATTCAACCCAGGTCTTTTGACTGGGTGTGAGTGTTTGATTGATTCAGATGCTCCGTCCATCACCACCCCCTTTTGTACTGCTTTTGGCCGCCATAAGTGTGGCAGGGTATGCTCACACGTGAGTCCCTTGCTCACTTTGCCACTGGATTCAAGCAAGCCGGGCTGAAGACGGCTGGAATGCCAGAAACCGGTCCTCGGAAGCTTGTTTCCGGTCCAGGGAAGACATGGCTTGGCAGTTCGGGCTGGACTGTTCCCATGAGGCACAGGTTCAGACTGATTTGCATATAGCCATGTCTGAACTGGGGTGGCAGAGTGGGCTAAAGAACGGTGATGGACCAACCCAGATCTTTTGACTGTGTGTGAGTGTTTGATTGATTCAGATGCTCCGTCCATCACCACCCCCTTTTGTACCGCTTTTGGCCACCATAAGTGTGGCAGGGTATGCTCAGACGTGAGTCCCTTGCTCACTTTGCCACTGGATTCAAGCAAGCCGGGCTGAAGACGGCTGGAATGCCAGAAACCGGTCCTCGGAAGCTTGTTTCCGGTCCAGGGAAGACATGGCTTGGCAGTTCGGGCTGGACTGTTCCCATGAGGCACAGGGTCAGGCTGATTTGCATATAGCCATGTCTGAACTGGGGTGGCAGAGTGGGCTAAAGAACGGGGATGAATTCAACCCAGATCTTTTGTCTGGGTGTGAGTGTTTGATTGATTCAGATGCTCCGTCCATCACCACCCCCTTTTGTACCGCTTTTGGCCGCCATAAGTGTGGCAGGGTATGCTCAGACGTGAGTCCCTTGCTCACTTTGCCACTGGATTCAAGCAAGCCGGGCTGAAGACGGCTGGAAAGCCAGAAACCGGTTCCCCTGAAGCTTGATTCCGGTCCAGGGAAGACATGGCTTGGCAGTTCGGGCTGGACTGTTCCCATGAGGCACAGGGTCAGACTGATTTGCATATAGCCATGTCTGAACTGGGGTGGCAGAGTGGGCTAAAGAACGGTGATGGATTAAACCCAGATCTTTTGTCTGGGTGTGAGTGTTTGACTGATTCAGATGCTCCGTCCATCACCACCCCCTTTTGTACCGCTCTTATATGAGAGAGGCTGATTTTTTGAGAATGAATCAAGCTGGGGTATCAGTATCCTTAAACACGTATATATTATTTTTCTTCCAGGTACCCGGTAATTACTTCCCCTCCTGCCTAGTTGGACATTACCGGTGGAGTATATGGAATGTTTTATGTGACATTTATCACTGTATTTATATACATTTTTTCTCACAGTTGATATTAAGCCGCAGCTTTATTTTTTTAATTGCTTGGTCCTGAGGAATGCCCCGATACTAGTAGATCCTTGTGAGGGCAGAAACATGTCGACCTATCACTTTGCTTGCCATCTTGAGAATCTCAAGTGTCTGCATATTGCTTTTTAACCATGACCAGGGCAGTCTAAGAATAAAATTGATACAGAGTTCCATTAGTCATTTTTAACACACTTTTTTAATATCATTTAGCGCTGCACTTTTTTGTCTCTTGCAACCCTCTTCTTGTATCATCAAAATATGTCTTTGGGTTTCATGATGCACTCTGCGGAGCCACCAGCCATCCTTTATCCCTTCCATCTGCTAAGGCTATCCCAGTCACTTTCTGAGACTGGGTTCCCTTGTGAGAGAAGGCCAGATCCAAATGATGATAAATCACAATTTATGAATGATGGGTTCTGGCAGAAGAGGCTTTCTTCTCTGAGCTAGGAGGCTGCTGTCTTAGCTTTGGATATATATATTGACCCTTGCCTTTTTCACTTCTCAACCTTCTTATTTAGACCCAAGGTGTTTTGTGGTAGTTACACACAAATTCTACCTGTTGTGTCCTGTGTTGTGTTGTGTGACTAATGCTGTCCAGAACACCTAGTAGGCAATGTTAATGTACTCAGATTTGTATGTGTGTGCACTGCATTGTGTGATGGTGGCACCTGCTGCTTTTGTTTGTCAGCCCCTTGTCCCTTTCATGAAATGGGCCTTGGACTTCTGTGGATGTAAAATGCAGACATGTGGAAAGCTGTGGGGATTATGCGTCTTGGTCAGAGTTGTGACACTTGTGCATAGTAGGTCATCATGTGTCTTGTTCACATCAGGGGTTGTGTGTACATAAGGTTGTGTCAAGGTGTGACATGCTCCTTTGAGGATGTGTTCCACACTCCGCAACATCAGTGAGGTGTCCAGCACCATGTAAATCTCTTTGTCCTACATGAATGCCATTAATCATGCCCTGTCACTTGCCTTGTCAGTGTGGCTGACGGAGCTGCAGTTTTGCAGGGTCTTGCACATGTGCATGTGTTTTGTGTGCCATTGGTTATGTGTGAGGAGGGCCCACTTTTGGCACATTGGCAATGAGGGCCTACTTGCTTTTTAAACAGAGCTGCACTGTGTAAGACACATGTGCCTCTAAGTTGCTTTTGCTCCTTGTGATTTGTGTTGTGTGCATTGCATCTGTCATGTTTTATCTTGCATGCTTTGCTTCCTACACTTCTGTTGGATTACCCTTTCTGAGTGTGGTGCAGCATGTATTGCAATTTTATTTGCTGTCTGAGCAGACAGTGTCCACACACATTATACGCAAATTTGGACCCACATGTGGAGTGTGTGTGGCAGTGGTGAGGCTTTTTCTGCGTCGTACTAGGCGGAGACCTTCTATACTCTGCATAAGCGATTTGATTTAAGAGGGGGGACTGCATACTCCATGCAGTGATCACTGTGGCTATTTGTGCGCATTGTAAAGGGGACCAAGCAGAACCTGAGGTTTCTCAGGGTGCGAATACATATTGACAGCAGCGGGGAAGTTTAAGGCAGTCACATGCCTGTACATGCGCATGACTCTTGAGAAGCTGCCCCCTTTGGACATACTTAATTGAAAATGGGAGGTAGATGTAGGTAGAGAGATACCGGAAAGGGCTTGGGCTCAAATTGTAGAGTAAGCGTGGAGGACCACCAGGCACGCCCGCTTTCAATCGTTTTTTTTTCTCCATTTTTTACATCACCTTACCTCACACGGCAAAGAGTCAATGCATGTTTCAACACTGACTCAGACGAATGCCCAAGGTGTCGGGGAGAGGGGGCGAACTTCCCTCACATGATTTGGGGGTGACCATGTTTGGCTACTTATTGGTCCTGAGTGATGGCACTATTGAAGGTGGTGACAGACAGGGTGGTAGATCTGGCGTTGGGGACTTGTATACTGAATTGCTTCCCACACACAGCTCAAACAGGGATCGCAGCCAGTTTATAGATATGGGATTGGTAGTGGCCATGAGGGAAATTACGATGCACTGGAAGGCGAGCGGGGCCACGAGTTTAGATCACTGGAAGAGAGAGTTAACCAAATGGTCAGAGAGTGATGGGATAGTTAGGCTACTACTGGTCAAGGGTATGGTGAGCAAGGGATCCCTTGATGCGGCTAGGGCATGGGAACATTTAGTTGGACTTTTGGTAGACCAAGACAGTGAGAGCGATGTCAACACTGAGCCAGGAGAGCTGGTAAAAGGGTAGAGCCTTTATAGCAAGTAGATGTAACCATTCAACACCATTGGAGACATGCATGATGAGTGAATCTAAAGCGGCAGCCTGTATATTGGGTTTTTATTGTTTACCTTCTGGAGACCACCGATTACGCACTGCTAATGGATATCAAAGAGTACAGAGTAACATGGCTTGTGACATGCCTGGAGGGAGGGGGAATTTGACTTTAGGATAGATTTGTTTGTGATAATGATGTTTGTTTATATGGCCTGCGTTGAATATCGGTTGTTATTCCCCTTATTACTCGATTCTTCATCTTCAAGGTAGCAGAGGAGAAATAGTAATGAGCCAAGGATCCTATGCTCATACACTTGTACATCATAGTGAGGGGAGAGGGACTAGGTTGGTGATATTGGTAGATGTCAAAATCTTGCTTACTCAGACCTAATACATTTTTAATTTGCAAGAGGAAATAGTACATGCCAGGCCTTGACGTGGGGAGGGGGAGGGTGGGTGAGTAGTATGGACAGGAATACGGGTGAATGCAGGTAAGTAGACTTTGAATGACTGAAAGGATTTCATGGTGCACCCTGCATCGCATTTTGCATTGGAGGGCACACAGCAAAATCAATTTTGTTGTCGTGACATTGCATGTGTTGCCGGTATGCAGACTCACTCGTTGCTTTCTCATCTTGCTGTACACAGTACTGCATAGCATGTACAGGCAAGGGGGCATTTTTGTCGTCAATGTATGAGGTTGTCACAATGTCCCCCTTACCTCATCACCACGCATATCCAAATCATCTTCACAAGGTCGCATCTCCCATGTGCCAATATGAGTAGTGTGCAGTGTGAATGTGACTGATTACATGCAAGACTAAGCATGCCAGCAACAAGCTCCGCACACCTGCAAGATTGCACATGTGCCTGGCTCGTGTGCAAGGTTGTGTGTGGCCCTCTAGTCACCCCTGCATATAACCAGTTTGCCAGCCATCGATCATGTATTCCATTCACCTGCCTAACCTATCCTAGTAAATATACCTTCCAAACATCCTATCCACACTCCAAAAATCCATCCATTTACCACCCATCCACCGACCAACTCACCACCACCCATCCATTCTTCCATCCATCCATCCACCCATCCAATGCCTATCTGCCACTGAAAACCCCACACATTCGTCCATTCATCTAGTCACAGCTGCATTGCAAATATATAATTATGGACCAAGGTTGTCACCTTCAAAATCTGAATCAATGTAGATTATTGCATTGAGTCCTCACCAGATGATCTTGAGGTGAGGTCAATTTCTTATGAGTATCGTAAATAATGATTCATGAAGACTGATCCTCAAGTTCGGTCAAATATTATCTATTTTTGTCGAACTTTACCTTCTTAGCCATAGTTTTCTTAAACTGAGTTTCTAATTATCAAGTGATCAATGGGAAAAAAGAGATACAGCTCCAGGGATAGGCTGGCTAAGGGTATGTGAGAATTAGGATTTAACTGGTGCTAATGGAGACTTCTCACTATAACCTTTGAGAGCCCGTATCGCTCTTTAACAAAACAGTAGAACTGCAGATACAATAGTTGCCTCAATATTAGAAATCTCTTGTCTTGATGTTACTTTGAGATAATAAATACATGTGGTGACGAGGAAAGAGTTAAAATGCGTTAAAATATCACTATGAAATTTAATTAATTGAAAGTAGCCTATACTTGGAGAGACTCAATATGATTCAATAGGTAAATTTGGTGCATATTATAATATGTTTGACATAATGAACACCATCAAAAGAACTCACCCTAATAAGACTCACCTCAAATAGACTCATCAAAAAATTGCTCACATCTGAAATTGACTATTAGTTATGGATTCCTTACCTTATAATCACCCCCAGGTGCAAGACTGGATCCGGAGAATTTTTCTTCAGCAGTACCCCTGCGCATCGGTAGGTGGCGCAGTATCTACTTAGACGCAGCCCCTGCAGGCTGACATCAGTTTTTTCCGTGCCAGCCAGCGCAGATCCGGAGAGAGCGGTACCCTTAGACTTTTTTTTACTCAAGAGTTTTTGTTTACTTTTTGTCTACTTATTTTTTGAGTCGTTCAACTCCTGGTGCAAGGGATGTAACATCGATGGACCGACCTCAAACCTTGTGACTCCTGTCACAAGTTTATGTCGGTCACGGACCCACATCTCGTGTTCCTCTGGTGCTTGGAGCGCGACCATGACCCGAAGTCGTGCTTCGACTGCTGGACCATGATCCTGAAGTCTGTGGGAGCGGTCCCGAAAGTTTCTCGAGGCCCGGCAGTCAGCTCCATGCCCCTCGAGGTCCTGGTCGAGAGGGAGGTCGCGGGACCGGTCATGGAGTCACCAGCATCACTCCTCTTTAAAGTCTTCATCTTTGGGTATGTCGAAGCACAAGAAGAAGGCTAAGAAGCACCATCGCTCTTCTCCTTTTCCCCGTCCATCGGCTGACGTGACGCTGGATGTGGAAGGTAGTCATCCGGCTCCGACCGCATAACCTGTTGGGTCGGCTCTGAGCTTCCCTCCCTTCCCGAGAGCCGGGGCGACCCCTGCCCTACTTTGTAGCTTTTGTGAAACACTCCACTCCATCTTTGGGCAGCCCAACTCCGCCGGCGGTCCCTCAGGCCCCCCGGACTCGGCTGGAGGTTCTAGGCCTTTGATGCTGGCGGCTTCGGCCCTGGTGTCGCAGGGCCCCCAGGGATACAGGCCTGGATCTGGATTGGCGACGATCGACCTCATGGCACCTCCTCTTGCACGGAATCCATTGACGATACCTCTGCCCCTTTCGACGCCGGTTGTGTCACCAGCGGGCGTCAACCCCGGCCTCCCCCTTGACATGGACACAGAACCGGACTGGCGCCAACCTATACTTCTGTACCTCTGTTCTATCCTGCAGTTCCTTATCTCCCTGAGTTGCAGCCAGAGGAGGGTTAGGAGGACTGGGAGCGGTCTATTGATCCTCTGGCAGAACTGTTGGAAGAGCCGGACTGGAGAGAGGAACTGGGTGAGGCCAGTGGTCTGGATACATCTCCAGACCTTGGTATGCTTTCTCCCTCTAGCGTGGCTAAGGAGGAGGGAGCCTCCTACGATGTGGTGTTGCTTAGGGTGGCTGAGGCCTTGGGCCTTGAGCTACCTACGGTGGCAGTCAGGACTAACCTCCTGACTGAAGTGCTTCAACCAGCAGCAGGATCTTCGGAGCCCCTGCTACCATTCAATGAGGCTCTCACGGACACCCTCTGGGTACCTGCTCCAAGCCCGGCACAGGGGCTCCTGTGCCTAGGATGATTGCCTGTCTCTACCGCCTGGCCCCGGGTGACCCCACTTTCCTCTTCCAACACCCTACCCCGAGAGCTTGGTGGTTCAAGCCTCAATGTCCAGAGGCATGTTCCCTACTGCTCCCCAGATAGGGATCCCAAGAAGCTGGATCATTTTGGAAAGAAGATGTTTTCTTCCTCCAGCTTAGGACTGCGGTCGGTGAACACTGCATGTCTTTAGGGCCATTACACCCACTCTGTTTAGCACATGGTCACACAGGAGCTGCCATAGTGCCTTGAGGAGGCCCGGGCCGTTCTTTCCCATGCAGTTGCTGAGGGTAGAGATGCAGAAAAGCTTGTCATACAATGTGGGCTGGACACCGCTCACTCGCTTGGCAGGACGATTTCAACGTCAGTAGCCCTGAGACGCTACGCATGGCTGAGGTCCACTGGTTTTTCGGGCGATGTCCAATCAATTCTTTTGGACATGCCCTTTGATTGCCATTACTTGTTTGGTGACAAAAACGGACAACGCGCTCGAGCGTTTTAAGGAATCTAGGGCTACGGCCAGATCTTTGGGCCTTGCTACCACCTATCGCCCAGCGCAGTGTGTTTTTCGCCCATTTTGTGGCTATGGAAGGGGTGCCACACCACGTTCCACCCAGAGCCACAGGCTTGCGCAAGCTGCCCAACCTCTGTGTGGCCGGGGATGTGGGAACCAGTTTGGTGGGTCTGGGGCCCAGCAGGCAGGGCAGTCCACCAGCAACCCCTCTGCACCGAATCCATTGACGACACCTCCGCCCCTTTCCGATGCCAGTTGTGTCCCCAGTCGGCGCAGACCCCGGCCTCCCCCTTGACTTGGACACAGAGCCGGACCGGCGCCGACCTATACTTTTGTGCCTCTGTTCTATCCTGGCATTCCTTATCTCCCTGAGTTGCAGCCAGAGGAGGGTGAGGGGGACTGGGAGCGGTCTATTGCTCCTCTAGCAGACCTGTTGGAAGAGCCGGACTGGAGAGAGGAACTGGGTGAGGCCAGTGGTCTGGATACATCCCCAGATCTTGGTATGCTTTCTCCCTCTACTGTGGCTAAGGAGGAGGGAGCCTCCTACGATGTGGTGTTGCGTAGGGTGGCTGAGGCCTTGGGCCTTGAGCTACCTAAGGTTGCAGTCAGGACTAACCTCCTGACTGAGGTGCTTCAACCAGCAGCAGCATCATGTTTGGAGCCCCTGCTTCCATTCAATGAGGCTCTCATGGACACTCTCTAAGTACCTGCTCCTACTCCGGCACAGGGGCTCCTGTGCCGAGGATGATTACCCGCCGCCACCGCCTGGCCCCGGGTGACCCCACTTTTCTCTTCCAACACCCTACCCCTGAGAGCTTGGTGGTTCAAGCCTCAATGTCTAGAGGCACGTTCCCTACTGCTCCTCCAAATAGGGAACCCAAGAAGCTGGATCATTTTGGGAAGTAGATGTTTTCTTCCTCCAGCTTAGGACTGCAGTCGGTGAACACTACATGTCTTTTGGGCCATTACACCCACTCTGTGTAGCACATGGTCACGCAGGTGCTGCCATAGTGCCTGGAGGAGGCCCGGCTGTTCTCTCCCATGCAGTTGCTGAGGGTAGAGATGCAGAAGAGCTTGTCATACGATGTGGGCTGGACACCGCTGACTTGCTTGGCAGGATGATTTCAACGTGAGTAGCCCTGAGACGCTACGCCTGGCTGAGGTCCACAAAAGCGGACAACGCGTTCAAACGTTTTAAGGAATCTAGGGCAACGGCCATATCCTTGGGCCTTGCTACCACCTCTCACCCAGCGCAGTCTGTTTTTCGCCCATTTTGTGGCTACGGAAGGGTTGCCACACCACGTTCCACCCAGAGCCACAGGCCTGCGCAAGCTGCCCAACCTCTGTGCGGCCAGGGATGTGGGTGTCAGGCTCTGCTTTCTGACCTCTTCGGGGCTGTGTTGCTAAGCCTATAACCTCCCCATCAGAACCGCCTCAGAGTCTGATGGATTACGCACAGACAACTAAGGGTGTTCAACCGGGGAGGGAAAGGAAGGGAACAGCAGGGAGGGAGACCTGAAACGACAAAGAACAGCGGGTTTAGACAAACCCCCCCCTGTTCAGGTGATATTAGTCCTCCCACTCTATCTCACTTTCTTTACCACCCAGGGAAAACCGTTACCTCCTAAGCGTACCTGTAAAGAAAAAAAGACGTGAGTGATTCAGTAGTAGACTCTCAAGGCTGAGGTATCAGGCACTCCACCCAGCTGCAAGGATGACAAAGCACAAACATGTTGTTTTACAGACAAAAGACCCTAAGACAAAAGGGGCTGTTCTCATCCTAATCTACCAGATACACCTACCGAATGTGCACGGGATACATTCCTCAATGGGGGGAGGTAATTCGTTCTGATTATACCCCGCTTGGAGTCTCCTACGTACACAAAGCATAAGAAACAAGGAACATGTGATGGAAAGAAAATAGCAATGTAATGAACAAAAAAAAAGGTTATTGCGTACAACCTGGTGTTATTGAAGCACACCAACAAACAGATATACCCCCACGTTCGTATCTTGTAAGGGTGTTTGCACGTGTAAGTCTTTTTCTCACACACTCGGAAGAGCTACAAAAGAATCCCCTCCTTGTAAAGTTCGTGGCAAGGTTCTGACGAGGGTAAAGTCTTCCTCGTTAAAACAAAGTTGTGTGGGTAGTCCTTCCCCCTGGAGTTTAGCGCGCTTGCGCTGAGCTTTGCAAAATGATCCAAAAGTCAAAGTTAAATCACCAAGACGCCGGGTGTTACTCTCACACCCAGCCCGGTTGTTTTCCCTTCAGCCGAGGGGAAAACCAATGAAAGACTAGCGTTACACGTCCTAGCGTGAAACACCAAAGTCGGATTGAGAATGATGGCAAAGTAATCCCAGACGCGATAAAAGTCCGCTAGCTTACCGCCTCCTCCGTTTCTCACCAAACGCTCACCAGGAAGAAACCAGAATTATCGGCAAAGACTTTGTTCTCTCTCAGTTCTTTTGATGATTTGTTGCGCACGTCCTGTGCGTGACTTGCGTAACGTCCTCTGGCATGCCGGGAGTTGTAGTCAGTTATTCCTCCATTGTCTCGGAATCCCGGGAAACGGGTTTAGAAAACCCCTCCGTCTGGCGGATCATGACAGTACATCCCCCCTCACAAAGGGACGGAAACGGCCGCAGGACGATCTGGACATAAGCGATGGAACCTGGCCACCAGCTTGGGAGCATGGCCGGCTCCCATGAGTTCTCCTCAGGACCGTAGCCTTTCCATGAAATCAGGTAGTGCAAGCGACCCCTCACCCACTTTGAATCAAGCACCCGATGCACCTCGTACTCCCTGTCCTGCTGGACCCAGATGGGCAGGGGGGCAAGGCGCACAGGACAGCGAGAGGGCTTCGGAAGAGATACATGAAACACAGGGTGTATCCTAAAGTGAGTGGGCAAACGAAACCTAACCGCCACCGGGTTCACATGTCCCAACACCCTGTAAGGCCCTATAAATCGGGGGTTCAACACGCTATGTTTCTTAAACGAGATGTTCTTGGTAGACAACCATACCAAGTCCCCTCTTCTGTACACCGGACCAGGCCTACGGTGTTTGTCTGCTTGATGTTTGTAGCGAGCCTTGGCTTTCGTTAGATTTTTCCGTGTAGCCAGGAGTACCTTGCGAACACGTAACAACCTCTCCCTGACTTCAGGCAACTTAGTACATGCATTAGGCGCCAACATGGGAGTGAACCGGGGATGAAAACCATAGGAGCTATGGAATGGGGAATGTAGGGTAGAGGAATGCTGGGAGTTATTGTAGGCTATTTCCGCCACCCATAACCAATCCACCCACGAGTCAGTGTTTTCCTGCACGTAACAACGAAGATACTGTTTCAATGTTTGATTCAGCCTCTCCGTTTGTCCGTCGGTTTGAGGGTGAAAACTTGTGGACAAAGAGGACTGGATTTGCAGTTCAGAACACCAGGCCTTCCAGAATCTAGCTGTGAATTGTGCCCCCCGATCAGACACTATGTCCTTCGGGAGCCCGTGTAACCTAACAACATTTACGAGGAGTATGTGTGCCAACTGGCCTGCCGTTGGGACCTGCGGACACGCAATGAAGTGCCCCATTTTGGTTAAGAAATCAACTACTACCACTATGGCTGTTTTCCCCTGATCTTTGGGAAGTCCCACTATAAAATCAACGGAGAACCTTTCCCATGGGAGCTCCGGAGTGGGCATGGGTTGTAGCAGTCCCTGTGGTTGTTGACGATCAGCCTTCATCTGAGCGCACTTCGTGCATGCTGCAACCCACTGACGTAGATCCGGCCTAACCGAAGGCCACCAGAACTGTCTCAAGACTTTCTCGAGTGTTTTTACAAATCCCATGTGTCCTGCACAAGGAGCGTCATGGCACCACGAGAATACGGTTCGACGTAAAGGAACCGTAGGAACAAGAATCTGCGCTCCCCTCATCGGGATTCCCTGTTTCATCCTCCACTCAGGGTGGTGTCTTAGCCACGTCCTCCACACACACGTCTGACTTCCAGTTCTCACTTTAGTTAGAAAGTCCTGCATTTGGGTTGCTCCTATAACATTGGAGGGTTCAATGATGGCTCGCACGGGTGTCTTGGAATGCAGGACAGGATTTTCCTGTCTTGTTAGAGCATCTGCTTTTCTGTTTTGAGTGCCGGGTCGGTAGGACACTATGAATTGATACTCCTCAAAAAACAACATCCACCGCAGCTGTCTAGGTGTTAAATGTTTTGCTGCACAGAGGAATTGTAAATTTCGGTGGTCCGTGTATACTGTGACCTGATGTTTCGCCCCCAACAACCAATGTCTCCACTCTAGGAATGCATTGCGAATGGCCAACAGTTCTTTTTCCGCTATGGTATAGTTGTTTTCTGCCGGGCTGAGTTTTCTCGACATGTAGGCAATGGGGTGCAGCATGCCTGTGTCTACTTCTCTTTGAGACAGCACGGCTCCCACAGCTGCTTCAGAAGCGTCTGCCTCTACAATGAACGGCAGTTCAGGGTTGGCATGTGAAAGCACTGGAGCTGCCGTAAATGCTGTTTTCAGGTTGTCGAAGGCAGTTTGTGTTTCAGTCGTCCACTGGAAACGCTCGTTCTTCCTCGTGAGACGGGTCAAAGGGGCCACCATCCCCGAAAAACCTTGAATAAAACGCCTGTAAAAGTTCGCAAACCCTAACAGGCTCTGAATGTCTTTAACGTTGCACGGGCGAGGCCAGTCTTTAATTGCTTGGACCTTCCTTTCTGCCATCACTTGACCTGAGGGAGTGAGCATCACTCCTAAGAACTCCACTGTCGTCACGTGAAACTCACATTTTGTGATTTTGCAAAACAAGTGATGTGCTTGCAAAGCTTGTAGAACCAAGCGTACGTGGTGCACATGTTCCTCTGTGGAATCGGAATAGATAATAGATAAGTATATCGTCGATATACACTACGACATGACGGTCAAGGTAGTCTCTCAATACCTCATTGAGGAAGTAGTGGAACGCGGCCGGGGCGTTGCAGAGCCCAAAGGGCATAACCAGGTATTCGTAGAGCCCATACCGCGTCTTGAAGGCCGTCTTCCACTCGTCTCCTTTCCTGATCCGAACAAGGTGATATGCGCCTCGAAGGTCCAATTTGGTGTATATTGCAGCGGATCTCACCTGTTCTAGTAGCACCGGAATTAAGGGCAACGGATATTGGTTTTTAACGGTGATGGTATTCAACGCCCTGTAATCGATGCAACATCGTTTCTCGCCGTTCGCGTTCGGGATGAAAAACAGTGGCGAGGCTGCAGGTGACCTGGACGGCCGGATAAACCCCAATGCAAGATACTTGTCCAGGTAAGCCCTGAGGGTTTCGTTTTCTGGTAACGTGAGGGCATAAATCCGGCCATTGGGAATGGCTGCCCCCGGAACAAGGTCGATGCGGCAATCATATGCCCTATGCGGAGGAAGCGTCTCCGCTTCTTTATCACTAAATACCACTTCATAGGCTTTGTAACATGGGGGGGGAGTCACATCTTTTTCGGCGGCTGTTGCTATCCTCGCAGCCGTGGCCAGTGCCTGCGAAGGATTGTGTAGCCCATGGAGACAATGGTCCATACAATAAGGAGACAGGAACTGAACCGTTCTGTTCTTCCACTGGATCACCGGTTCGTGTTTTTGTAACCATGGAAGCCCCAAGATTATGCCTTATTGGGGTGCTTGTATTATGTTGAACACCATGATTTCATGATGAGTACCTTCGTGTGTAAGCCTATATTCCGCTGGGTGATGCGTGATGGGTCCGGCCTCGAGTTCTTTCCCGTCAACGGCGTACACGATTTCGGGTTTTTCTTTGACAAGGAGTTGCACTCTAAGTCTCTGGGCTTCGATACAGTCCATAAAACACCCAGTAGCTCCCGAATCCACCATGGCGCGCACCTCTTTCTCCTCATCACCCATCAACAGTGTCATATCCAAATATAAATGGTTTTTTCCTTTGTTCACGTCAGGGTTTACAGAAGGGATAGTGTACTTGCTTGACGGTTCCCCTTCATACACCTTCAAGCGTTTGAGTTTCCCGACTCCTTTCCGGAGAGAACAGCTGAGGATTGTCCGGGTCTCATCCTCCCAGGTTTGGGTTTTACTGGACATTCCCGTAGGAAGTGTCCTTTTTTCCCACAGTATAGGCACAACCCTTGTTTGCGACAATAGTCTTTTTCTCCTGCTGTAAGGGAAGCCCTCACCGCTCCTATCTCCATAGATTCGGATTGAGGAATGACTTTCTCTCCCGAAGTAGGACTTTCATATGGCGTGACAGGTCGGTCTCTTTTCTTATGGTCCCCCTTGCGTTCCTTCATTCTATGATCGAGCCGTAAGGCAAGTTCGATAAGGGCCTTACACGTCCGGGGTTGCGGATCAATTAGGGCCAGGACATCCTTGAGGTCTTCATTCAGTCCTTGATAGAACAAAGCGGTTTGTTTTGCTTCTGGCCATTCGGTTTCTGCCACCAACCGACGAAAGTTATTTAAATAGGTAACCAAGTCTGTGTCTCCCTGCTTGAGTTTCAGCAGCTCTCGATCCGCTGTGAACGTTTCTGCTCTCCTGTCAAAAGTCTTCTCGAATTCTGCACGGAACTCATCCCAGTCATAGAGAAGGGGGTCGTCTCTTCGAACCACAGGGACTGCCCACTGAGCTGCCTCACCCCCTAGGTATGAAATCAGGAAGGCAACCCTAGCTTGGTTAGTGGCGAACATCTTGGGTTTGCACATGAAGTGCATTAAAACTTGCGTTATAAACACCTACACCTTTTTATTATCCCCATAGAACCTTTCAGGCGGGGCCAATGGTATTTGAGCGGGCATTTCAACCACTACAGAGGTGGCGGCGGAGGCTCCCCCACCCCCTGCTGCCGGGATGGTAGGCATTCTATCTAAGTGTGCTCGCAGCTGAGCGTTTTCAGCTCGAGATGCGGCCACTTCTCTATTGGACGCTGTTAATTCCACCTGGACCTGCGCTAACGCTGTTAACACATCGTCTAGGGTCGTCATCTCAGAGATCAACACAGCCAAGAAGTGGATGGAATTCTTGGGCCGATAATTCTGTCAGGCTCTGCTTTCTGACCTCTTCGGGGCTGTGTTGCTAAGCCTATAACCTCCCCATCAGAACCGCCTCAGAGTCTGATGGATTACGCACAGACAACTAAGGGTGTTCAACCGGGGAGGGAAAGGAAGGGAACAGCAGGGAGGGAGACCTGAAACGACAAAGAACAGCGGGTTTAGACAAACCCCCCCCCCTGTTCAGGTGATATTAGTCCTCCCACTCTATCTCACTCTCTTTACCACCGAGGGAAAACCTTTACCTCCTAAGCGTACCTGTAAAGAAAAAAGACGTGAGTGATTCAGTAGTAGACTCTCAAGGCTGAGGTATCAGGCACTCCACCCAGCTGCAAGGATGACAAAGCACAAACACGTTGTTTTACAGACAAAAGACCCTAAGACAAAAGGGGCTGTTCTCACCCTAATCTACCAGATACACCTACCGAATGTGCACGGGATACATTCCTCAATGGGGGGAGTTAATTCGTTCTGATTATACCCCGCTTGGAGTCTCCTACGTACACAAAGCATAAGAAACAAGGAACATGTGATGGAAAAAAAATAGCAATGTAATGAACAACAAAAAAAGGTTATTGCGTACAACCTGGTGTTATTGAAGCACACCAACAAACAGATATACCCCCACGTTCGTATCTTGTAAGGGTGTTTGCACGTGTAAGTCTTTTTCTCACAAACTCGGAAGAGCTACAAAAGAATCCCCTCCTTGTAAAGTTCGTGGCAAGGTTCTGACGAGGGTAAAGTCTTCCACGTTAAAACAAAGTTGTGTGGGTAGTCCTTCCCCCTGGAGTTTAGCGCGCTTGCGCTGAGCTTTGCAAAATGATCCAAAAGTCAAAGTTAAATCACCAAGACGCCGGGTGTTACTCTCACACCCAGCCCGGTTGTTTTCCCTTCAGCCGTGGGGAAAACCAATGAAAGACTAGCGTTACACGCCCTTGCGTGAAACACCAAAGTCCGATTGAGAATGACGGCAAAGTAATCCCAGACGCGATAAAAGTCCGCTAGCTTACCGCCTCCTCCGTTTCTCACCAAACGCTCACCAGGAAGAAACCAGAATTATCGGCAAAGACTTCGTTCTCTCTCAGTTCTTTTGATGATTCGTTGCGCACGTCCTGTGCGTGACTTGCGTAACGTCCTCTGGCATTCCGGGAGTTGTAGTCAGTTATTCCTCCATTGTCTCGGAATCCCGGGAAACGGGTTTCGAAAACCCCTCCGTCTGGCGGATCATGACAGTGGGAACCAGTGTAGTGGGTCTGGGGGCGAGCAGGCAGGGCAGTCCACCAGCGTCCCGTCCTCAGCAGCCTCCAAACCTTCCTGGTCTGATCTTTCAGGGCCACCAGTTGCCAGTGGGCGGCAGGCTTCGCCATCACCTCCCCCTCTGGCACAATATCACATCAGACAGGTGTTTTTTGCAGATAGTCCGAATGGCCTATTCCCTCCCCTTTGAGACTACCCCTCCCTTCATGCCAACCACACTCCATCGTATGTCAGTGGATCATATGGCCCTTCTCTGTCAGGAAGTTACGGCTTTCTTGGCCAAGGGAGCTATCAAGCGAGTCCCTGTGCCAGAAGTAGGTTGTGGTTGTTATTCGCACCACTTCCTGGTACCCAAGAAGGACAAAGACCTGCGTCCTATCTTGGATCTCAGGGATGTCAACCACTTCCTCCGGAAGGAGAAGTTCAAAATTTAGACATTGGCTCAGGTCCTGTCTGCCCTCGACCCTGGAGACTAGATGGTAGCGTTGGACTTGCAGGATGCCTATTTTCACATCCCCGTCCTGCTTGCCCACCGGCTCCCCTTTGGCCTTACCAGCACCATTCAGGTGTTCACAAAAGTTATTGCGGTGGTCGCAGCTTATCTACACAGATAAGGGGTTCACTCCAAGCTGTCGTCTCCCACGTCCAGATTACTGTGGACCTCCTGCATTCGCTGGGGTTCACTATCAACATGCCGATGTCACACCTAATTTCCTTTCAGAAGCTCCTATTTATCAGGGCAGTTCTGGATACAGCGCAGTTTCTGGTTTATCCTCCCAAACAGAGAGTCTGGAATATTCGGGCAATGATTCTAATCTTTCATCTTCTATCCCGGGTTTCGGTCAGAATGACCCTGAGGCTGCTGGGCCTCATGGCCTCCTGCATCCTGCTGGTGGATCATGCCAGGTGGCATATGCAGGCTCTGCAACGGGACCTAAAGTTCCAGTGGGTGCAGCATCACAGAAATCTGTCTGATGCCATCCAAATCTTGGCAGGGTTTGCACATCAGTAGCAGTGGTGGCTCACGAACCAGGATTGGGTCAATGGCAGATCCCTCTCCCTTCCCCAACCAGATTTCACAGTGGTGACAGATGTGTCACTCATGGGATGGGGAGGCCACATGGGAGAGGCGGAGATCAGAGGCCTCTGGTCTCCGGAGGAGTCCGGGCTCCATATCAATCTTCTGGCGCTCTGGGGGATTCATCTAGCACTGAAGACATTCCTTCCTTCTGTCAAAGGAAGAGTAGTGCAGGTGTTCACGGACAACACCACCACCATGTGGTATTGCAACAAACAGGGCAGAGTGGGGTCATGGACCCTCTGTCAGGAGGCCCTTCGTCTCTGCAAGAAGCTGAAACATCAGGGCATGTCGCTGGTGGTTCAACACCTGGCGGGTTCCCTGAAGTCCAGGTGTTGCTGGATTAAGAATGGCGTCTTCACTCGGAGGTGGTGCAAGGTCTCTTTCGGCAGTTGGGAGAGCCTTGGTTAGATCTATTTGCCACCGAAGAGAACGCACAACTTTTGCAGTTCTGCGTGTTGGAATTTCCAAGGCGGCACTCGCTAGGCAACTCTTTTCATCGCAAGTGGAGTTGCGGTCTTCTATATGCCTTTCTGCCTATACAACTTCTGCCAGAGTGATGAAGACGATCAAGTGCGACCAGCAGGGGACAGTCCTCCCCTCGAACCTGTCCAGCCTTCACCCCCTTGCGTGGAGATTGAGCGGCGAGAGTTGAGAGCCTTTAACCTTCCTCCTGAAGTCTGTAATGTTGTCTTGGCTGCCAGGCGTCCCTCTACTAAAAGAGTATACGCCTGTACATGGAACAAATTTGTGGCATGGTGCGCAGCAAAGGCTGTGGATCCCCTTTCTGCCCCCCTTCCTGACATTGTCCTCTTCCTACTTTCTTTGGCCCCGCTGGGCTCTGTTCTGGGCACCCTCAAGAGCTATCTTTCGGCCATTTCAGACTTTCTTTGCCTTCCAGATCAGCCTTCTCTTTTCAATTCTCCTATTGTAATTAGTTTAATTAAGGGCATTGCTCACCTGTTTGCTCCTATTCCTTTCGTAATGCCCCAGTGGGACTTAAACCTTGTTCTGACTTACCTTATGTGCGCTCCTTTCGAGCCGCTACATAATTGTCTTCTCAGACTCTTGAGCTTAAAGACTGCTCTTCTCGTTGCAATGACCTCTGCATGCAGGATGATTGAGCTTCAGGCTCTTTCTTCTAAGCCTCCTTTCCTTGCTGTTCATCTGGACAAGGTTGTCCTTCGAACTGAACCTTCTTTTCTTCGCAAAGAGGTTACATCTTTCCACATAGCACAGACTATCACTTTGCCCACCTTTTTCCTGCCCCACATCCTTCTAAAGAGGGGGAGAGGTTTCACTGCCTGGATCCAAAAAGTGCGCTCTCATTTTATCTGGATCGAACAAAACAATTCCGGGTGGATGATCAGCCCTTTGTTGGCTATTTGAGCACCAAGAAAAGTTGGGGCGTGCATAAACGAACCATCTCTCGATGGTTCATTCTTTGCATTAAAATTTGTTATTCCTTGGCGAAAAAGAAACTTCCGGTAGGGTTGCGTGCCCATTCCACCAGGGCGACGGCAGCCACTACTGCTTTGGAACGTGAAGTTCCCCTTCATGACATCTGCCAGGCAGCAACGTGGGCTACATTGCACACGTTCACTAAACATTACTGCCTGGACAGCCAAGTCCGGAGAGACAGCTTCTTTGGCCGCTCCGTTCTTTAGGACTTCCTGGTGTGAACTTGATTCGCAGACCCACCTCCGGGGTTGGTATTGCTGGGGTATCTATTCTAAGGTAAGGAGTCCATAACTAATAGTCTCTTTTAGATGAACCAGTTACTTACCTTCTGTAATGATTTATCTGTAAGAGACATATACTAGTTATGGATTCCTTACCGTCCCACCCATCCTCCCCGTTCTGCGAACTGACTTGTAGAATAAGGGACTCTCTTTCATGGCCCTAGTTTTATGCACCAGTGGTCAGTGTCTTGCATGGCTCTACACTTCTGGCGTGGAATGTAGTGTAAAGTACTGACTTCAGCATGCAGGGGTAGCGTCTAAGTAGATACCGCGATGTAATTCTGGCGATCACGACGCCAACGGCGAACGTGGAGTAGACCGACGCCATCTACCGATGCGCTGGGGTACTGCTGAAGAAAAATTCTCCGGATGCAGTCTGACGCCTGAGGATAATTCTAAGGTAAGGAATCCATAACTAATTGATGTCTCTTAAAGATATATAGTTACTGAAGGTAAGTCATTTGTTCTTTGCCAGCAATTAATACACCTAATAATTCAGATTCAATACATACAATTTCATTTCGTATTAATATTCTGTTTATTGAATCATTCCAGCCTCATTATTACTTGTGAATTAAATATAAATGAAACGAAATTCATCTATAGTTTTTATACAAGACTACTTCAGCCCTGGGAATACTTTAAGCATTCAATATTTTTCCTATTACTACTGCCACACCTCACTAATTACTTACTTGAAACGCCACTTTAGTACTTTTCACTATGGAAACTGAAATTAACACAATTCCCAATCCACTGCACTTTCCATTCAATTTTGCAGTATTTACAAAGTACAAAACCTACTGAATAAATTGCAGATTTTCACAAAAATGAGTCTAGCTCAAGTACATGAAACGTTTCTCAAATTACTACATGTGAAATACAACACAGCTTTCAATACTTTGTAAAACAGGTTAACTTTCACCTCATGACTGCTATATTCAGGCATTAAAAGCGTGTTATTTCTTCATTAATATCCTTATTAAATGAACGGGAAAGGGACTTTTATGGAGTACAGGAAACAAAAGTTTTGAATATTTAATTGGAGTTCAAGCAGGTTGTCACAAAGGATTCCTTCTTTGCCATGAAAGTGTTTTATGCCACCATTCATTCAGTCATGTTTACATGGCAGACTCCTCAAAGCAGGAGTCTCTTCAAATGTCGCCTTTGAAGGATTTTGCAACTCTTTTTAAGTTATATTTTTTATCATAAAATTCCTGCTGGTGAAATACTTACTAGAATATTAGTTTAGGAGAGGTGTACAAGTACGCTTCTGCTCTAATGAGTTGACAATATTTACTTCAAAACAAACCGGTTTTCTCTGTGAGGAAGAAATTACTTTCTCATGAAAATTGTGGTTTCTGTGCTTTAATGCAAGGCAAAATCATTGACATTAGTAAATACACTTGTGAATGTCAATGTCCTCTGCTGAATGTGTTTAGTTTCTTTCTTAAGAACACTTTTTGTTTTCAATTGTATTTTGTTTAATTTTTTTATCAATATTATAGGATCTGAGGGCCATATGTATCAAGATACCAATTAGCGAATCTGTAATAGCGATTTTTAAGAAATCTCTATTTCAGAATCGCTAATTGGTATGTATCAAGAAAATCGCAATTTTTTAGCGATTTCTTGACATTCCTTAATAACGAATTCGTAAATTGCGAATTCGCAATTAAGGAATACTTTCCCATTCATTTCTATGGGCCACCTGGCCCATAGGAAGGGATGGGAATTTATTCTCAATTTGCGATTCGCAATTTGCGAATCGCAAATTGAGAATAATTGCAAGGGTGCAGGGGTGTCCAAAGGAAACCCTGTTGCACCCCTGAAATAAGTATGGGGGCACATGTGGTGTACATACATGCCCTAAGGGCATGTATGTGCGTCACATGGCACTTTGAAAAATGCTGAAATGTGCATTTTTCAAGGAAATCACAACTTACCACCAACTCGAAGTTGGTGGTAATTTGCGATTCCTTAAGGGCATTTTGGATTTTTTTTTTGCTTAATACATTGCATTTAAGGAATCGCAAAATTTGCGATTTCTTAAATGCAATCGCAAAATAAGGAATCGCAAATTTTGCAATTCCTTATTTAGCACCCAAATTCTTTCATACATACCATTTTGCGAAAATGAGTTTGCAAACGCCGGAATTCTGCGAATTTCGGCGTTTGCGAACCCATTTGGCCTTGATACATATGGCCCTGAGTCACGAAGAAAGTTGTTCAAATAGCTGCATTTAAGATTGCAAATTCACTTGTATCCGTAAAATGTAAACTTGCAGTCACAAATGTATTTGCCAACACGTAAAATTGCATGCATTTGCTGTAACTTTAAATGTGAGCAAATCTACTAATGGAGGTACGCTGTGGGTATTTATGGGTTGGTCTACACGCGAAACTAGATTAAAACCAAGAAACGAGAACATTTTGATTTTCTCAAACTTTTGTAGACACAGCTCCAACCCAAATACGCCTATACACTTGCTCCTGTCAAGGGCTGAACTAAGTATGTATTAAAGGTGAAAAGGGGAGGGCACATTCTCCAAACTAAGAAAGTTGTAAAGAAAAGGTTTTTCATGGAAACATTCCCCCACCTCCCACCCCCCACACCTAGAAAACGAAAAAATAAGAAATATTTCTATTGTTTGTGAATCCGGCCATAGGTGTGTTAACAGATCCAAAGACGCACCTTTTCAGAAAACATGCAGCTTAACTTGTCTCTCCTTATCCCATAATTGTCAACCAGTCCAGATAACGTGGTCCAATAGTGTCATGCATACTTATTGATCAAGCAGCTTTTGACTCATTTCAATCAGAATAAACATCTGGTTTTATTCTACTTTAAGAAGTAATTCAAGTTTTTAAAATTCTGTTTGATGCACTGAAATTAGTTATTTTTCTTTTTAATAATTATGTCACAGCTTCATCATTACAGTGGTCATCATAAGTAATTTTCCTTTTAATAATCAGATCCCAGCCCAGCTACCTCATGCCGAATTACGGGTCAATAAGCAGGTGTGTATAATTAAACGAGAATCTATTTTCACATCTTTATTAACTTTAACTGACTCCCAATAACGTAAAAACACTAGTTTGATTCTTTTTTTCCTAGAGTCCCTTTAACGCAATGAAACTCCCTTTGAGTCAAGACGCCTTAGAAGCACTGTAATGAGTGGATTTAAATTGAGTTATTTTAAGGTGAATTTCTCTGAGATGACACCATGTCACAAATTCCCATCTGAAAATGGCTGAAGATGCCACTTCTGTAAATATTAGCCTAGCACAAACCTTTGCGAAGTCTTAAAACAACCAAATGTTTATTCTTGCAACATCATTGCAATATTGATACTATCTGGCATTATGGCAACCCTTGTAAATCCTCAACAAAATATTTCCTAATGAAATTGAAATTACACGAGATGCACTTTTGATCAGGCCCCAGAAAGCACAGATGCCCACTTGCGTTGACTTTAGACTCACCAGCACCTGGCAGATGTCTCCTTTCTTACAACAGTTTCTGCAAGATAAAATATGTCCTTATCAATCCAGAATCTCATGTTGTTTCACTTGCTCCACAGCTTGGAAGGATCTAAACCTCTGCAGATCCTTCCATGCTCAACATTTTCTCCTAAGTATGATTATATATTTTCCCTTCCAACATACTTGATACATTTATCAACATGAAAGTGTCAGAATACCTAAAATTCAATCTTCTTTTGAACTCCTCTCATAGCGCCCTACTGGTTGTTGGGGAGAAACTCTGTGTGAAAATGATTCAAGATAACTTGACCACCCTGACCCTCATCACACTCTATACCACATTTATCATTTTGTTGCATTCATTCTGCTCACGCACCAACAAGCTGCTGCTCTTGACTGGCTGAAATCCTTTTTTTTTTTGTAACTCTTTTTATTGTTAAATAAAGGAAACAAGAAAAAACAAACAAGGCAATAAAACAATATACTCGGGTGTGCGCTCAAGGAGGAAGGGAAATGCATTACAGTGTAATACAGGAGATAGTCTACATAGGTGGGGGGCCGAGGCAGAAAACCCAAAGTCAAAGAACATAAAAGCTAAACAATACTAGGAATGTTAGGTCAGGGGGACTGGGGAGGATCAGGTATCTCTGTGAGGGGAGGCGTGCATATATCTCCTCGGTAGTAGTTCCATTGGCCCCAAATTTTAGCCCATTTCTTGGGTCTACCTCGTGCCACATACACGTCTTCTCCCTATTTTTTTGAAAATTTCTTTATTAACAGGATAATGTCAGATCTTAATCAATAGTGCAGTATATTCTCATTTTACATATATAGTACATATATGATATCATCGTGACAGTAGGATACAATCATTTTCATTTTGTTATTATGGAACGTTCCGAACATAACTCCCCCCACCCTTCCCCTCCCCCCATGGCACTAGACTACTTGATGTTGCGTTTGCTCATGGTTCCGAGCTCTCTAAGCATGTACACTGCTCATTATGATCCTAATAAATCCGTATTGGGGGTATACAGGGTTCTTCACTCATATTAGACACTTCTCGTGCACCTGTAAGGGCGTGCACCGGACCCATCCCAATCAGGTCAAGTCCAATGGGGAGCATCGTGGCCCTAGTGTATGCATCACACCTGCCGCACTATAACTATTGTGTGTGGTCTGACTCTGAGTCGCTTCCTGTCTCAAATGACCCCAATAACGCGTTCCAATCCAGGGAAATGGGTTTTTCCTAAGCCCCCTATGTTCTTCCCGGTGCAATGCTACGCTCCCAGCCTTCCCCAATCTCACCACCTCCGCCCTCCACACCTCAGGGTCCGGTGGCCGAGGCGACTTCCACTTCATTGTTATGGTACGTTTCGCTAGGAGCAGGGCTAAGTCAGTGAATCGCGTGCCTACACTCTTTTTCCGTTCCACAGGGCCCAGTCCCAGTATGGTGTATTCCAGTGTGGTGTATGGTTTGGCGGGGACCAGCCTAGCCAGGTCATCCTGTATCGTAGTCCAGTAATACCCTAGTTTGGGGCAGGGCCACACCATGTGTACTATACGTGCATCCTCCGCCCCACATCTTGGACATGTGTCAGGTGTGTCGGGAAACATTGTGTGTAGGCGGTGGGGTGTCAGGTATGCCCTGTGTAAGAGCATAAGCTGTATGAATTTGAATTTCTGGTTTCTCGACACCTTCTTAGGGTATTTCAGAATCCGGTCCCAGTCCTTGTCCCTGAGCGGCCTCCCAATATCTTGTTCCCACTTATCTCGTAGCGGTTGCAACGAGACAGCCCTGCCCTCCCTTATACCGTGTGTTAACCATCTGGTCAAATGGCTTCCCGATCCCATCAGGTACTGCATTGTGAGTAGTGGGTTTGCTGGCGGCTCCAACCCGTCCGGAACCCACACCTGTGTGATGTAACGTTTCACCCCTGCGTGTAGCAGAAACGATCCTCCGGGTGTGAGGTGTGTGGCACGGAAGTCTTCCAACGCCATGATCCTGCCATCACTAAACAGGTCCCCTACTTGTGACACGCCCGAATCATGCCATTCCGTAAGCATTGGGGTCGAAATTGTTCTCAGTCCAACCAGGAGTCCTAGCAGTGGTATCGTGGGGGCATAAGTTGACGTGGTAGACGTATATTTCACCGCTCGTTTCCAGTATTCGATCGCTATTCGAAGCAGGGGGGGCGTCGACCTCGGGACTTCCGCCCTCGGGAGCAGCAGGGTGTGGACACCTCCCCTGTTCCATTCCGTGTCTGACATGCCGATTTCGTGTAGGTTGCATCCTGCCAGCCAGTAAGCCAGCCATTGCAATTGGCAGGCAAAGTTATATGCCCGGAGGTCAGGGACCCCCATACCACCCGCGTCCGTGGGTAGTTGCAGTTTATTCAGGCTAATACGTCGCCTCCCAGAGCCCCAAATCAGTTCAGTCAACAGCGTATTAAGCGTTTTGAACATGGAGGCAGGGACCCTCAGTGGCAATCCAGTAAAGTAGTACAGCAAGCGGGGCAGAACCACCATCTTGGAAATGGTCACCCTGCCCACCACCGCAAGGGGCAGCGTAGTCCAGAACTGCACTTGTGACTTCAGTGCCATGATCGCCCTCCCCAGGTTGCCATCCAACAGATCCCTCGTCTCTCTGTAGATCTGTAGTCCCAGATAGCGGAAGGTAGTCTCCGCCACCTGGAAAGAGTGAGGCGCAAAGAGTAAGTGGGTTTCCGCTCTGGCGGCGGAGAAGAAAAACCCGTAACATTTGGGTTCGCTGATTGTAAGACCCAACATGGCACTGAAGCTATCAAATATTTCAGGAACAGGTCTCAGATCCCCTCCCAAGTCTCCAAAGTAGAGGATAATGTCATCCTCATACGCTGACACCACATGGGTCACCCCGTCCCTCTGTATGCCCCTGTGCTGTGCAGACTTTCGAAGTCTGCACAGTAGTGGCTCCAGTGCCAGTATAAATAAGAGCGGGGATAATGGGCATCCCTGCCTTGTACCCATCGCTATGTCCAATTGCGCTGAGATGCATCTATTCATGCGGACCCGTGCCGTCGGGTAGGTGTAAAGTAGCCTCACCCAGTTAATATACTCTGTCTGTATCCCAAAGTATTCAAGTGCCGTTAGCATGTAGTCCCATTTAATAGAGTCGAACGCCTGTTTCAGATCTAGTGAGATGCATCCCTCCGTGCCCGACCGTCCCGGTGCACCTAACATAAGTTGGTTAAGTCGTCGTAGGTTCATGGCAGTGCTCCTACCCGGTACAAAGCCGCATTGGTCTGGGTGGATGAGCGACGGAATATATTGGGCCAGTCTTGTTGCAAGTATTTTACTCAATATTTTATAGTCCGTGTTTAGTAACAACAGTGGCCTGTAGTTTGCCATATGTAAGCTGTCCCTGCTCGGCTTAAGCAGTGACACTATTAGGGCCTGAAGTGTGGTCTGCGGTAGGCCCCATGACTTCAGTGCCTCCCGGTACACCTCAAGCAGCCGTGGTGCCTGAAGGTCTATGAAGGTTCCATAGAACTCCACTGGGATGCCGTCCGTGCCCGGTGCCTTGTTCCGCGGGAGTGTGCGAATGGCGTGACGTATTTCTGCCACCATGATCGGCCGTGCTAGCTCCCTCTTCTGTCGGCCCTCAAGTCTCGGTATCACTAACCCCTCCATGAATTCCTCAAGTGCCCCATCAGGTAGTGGCGTGTGTGGACCGTATAGTGTCCCATAGTAATCTCTAAATGCTGTGTTAACCTTCAGCTGTGTCGTTGCCATCGACCCCCCTTGGTCGAGTACCTCCAGTATTGGTAGCTGGACCGGTTCATCCTTCACCAGTCGGGCCAGCAAGGGTCCCGCCCTGTCCGCCTGAGCATGCTGTCGGCTCGTGTATTCTCTGTAGTCCAGTATGCGTAACTCCTCAAGGAGCCCCGCATGTTGGATGTGTGCTTCCTGCAGTGGTGTGAAGGGCACATTCGTGCCGGCAGCTTCACTTTCGAGCATGGCTAGCCGTCCCTCCACTTCCCGGAGTCTACCGATCACAGTGTGTCTCATACCCACCCGTGCGCTCATCGCCTCTCCCCGAATTGACACTTTAAAAGCGTCCCATTCTATTAGGCGGGTACTCGCGGACCCGCTATTCACGGCAAAGTAAGATGTGATGGCTTCCTCAAGTGTCGCGCGAAAGGTCGTGTCCTCAAGTAGGTCTGGTGTAAGGCGCCAGGTAGGTGTGGGTGTTGGGTTCCTACCCCACTGGAAGGTGACTTCCACCGGATTGTGGTCCGAGAGAGTCTTGCCCATGTGTTCCGCTGTCGTTACCGCCCCCAGCAGTGTCGTGGTGCAAAAAACATGGTCAATTCTGGTGTGCAATTTATGAGGTGGCGAGTAAAATGTGTACTCCCTGTCCAAGTGGTGTTTACCACGCCATGCATCTACTAGGTTCCATCCCTCCACCCACTGTGCTAGCGCTTCAGCCTGTTTTCTACTCTCAGTTGCTTGTAAGGGCGGGTAGGACCTGTCTAGGGAGACATCCAGCACTGCATTAAAGTCTCCACCTCTTAACCAAGGGAAATCTGCCCAATCAGCTAGTACTCCATTAATCTTCACTAGGAAGGCCGGTTGGCCCGAATTCAGCGCATATACACTGCCTATCACCACAGGGGAGCCATCCAACAACCCTCTGATGAATACATATCTGCCGTCGGCATCTGACCTCAGCTCTACTTACTTGAAAGGGATTGAGTTTCTCAACCATAGAGCTGCCCCTCTCGAGAATGCTGAATAAGAGGTAGCGAACCATTGCCCCTTCCATTTTTTAAGCAATTTCCCACTTTCTGTGTTTGTTAAATGGGTCTCCTGGAGGCAGGCGATTTTGACATTCCTACGGTTGAGTTGAGCTAGGATTCTGTGCCTTTTGTGGATAGACCCCATACCCCGAACATTCCAGGTGCACATCTTGTAATCGTTAAGGGCCCCTATTCCAGATAGTAGTATGTAAAGTCAGTGGGCATTGCACCACGAAGCAGGTGCACATAATCCGCCATGAGTCCCGTGCCATTACAAAAAACAACCCCATAAGTACAAGGTTCCAGAATAAAACCCTTCGGGATCCAAACATTACTGCCCAACGTGGGCATGCATTACATCTAAACATGTCTATATGGTGGGGAGCGGGAACCACTTACACCAGTCCAGAGTCTGTTAGTATCACTCCGTTATGCCCTCAGCAAGTGGGACCCCTGCCCCCCGATCGCCCTTACATATAGTTCATACGTTACCACCCGATGTCTTCCATAGCTGCAGTCACAGTTCATTCGCTTCTTGTGCTGTGACACCTCCGTGTGTGTGGCAGACGGCCATCTGAGGCCATGTTGTCCTGAGCGTCGTGTTCTGCCAGGGCGGCCTCCATTAGTTGACCAATTTCCGTCACCCCTCGAGACCGGGCCGATGGGGGGATCATCTCCACGTTTGAGGAGGCCAGTGGATCCTCAGATGCAGTAGATTGGACATCGGCGCCAGCTCCGTGGTCTTGCATCTTGGCCCTGTTCCTGCCTATGGCCCTCGTTAGCAGGGTGACAGTCGCTGCGATCTTCCTCCACCACCGATTCGGTGCAGGTAAAGGTGACCCGCCCGCAATTGGTATGCCACAGGTGCTGTTCGTGTGCAGTCGCTGTAAGGAGTTCGTGGAAGGGTAGCCCACAGTGTGCGTCAGTGCCGCGGCCCCCCTCCACAGTAGGCCTCACCAGCACCCTCAGGGCTCAGAACGTGAGGGTGAAGTCGGAAAATGGCGGCCTCCGAGTTACTTCAATGTCCGTCGTGCGCCACTGTCAGGGTTATGGTGCACGTAGGAGACGCCGGTACGCCGGCGCTGTATTCGCAGTGCCACAATGCCAGGAGCACCTCGGCGTGTCGGTAGGCCAGTTACACCCACTCCTCTGCTCCACTCGGTAGTAATCGCCGGATAGCACGAGGGACACAGTAATCAGTGTTCCCCGTATCAGTGGGGGTCCTCCGCTCAGCGTAGGTCGTCCAGCGCTCGTTTACAGACCTTCTGGGTGCATTAGCTCAAAGTGGGGCAGTGGCGGTCAGCGCCACCGGGGCTCCAGCTCAGTGTGCCGCGGGAAGGCGCGCCCGGTCGGTGGCTCAGTGTGTCCGGCCCCGCCTCCGCTCAGTTCAGGAAGGGTCCACAGTTAGCCCTTACTAGCAATCGCCACCAATCCTCCACGATGTCCGGCGAGCCCTGAGATCCCGCTGCCGCAGTGTCTCCCCAGCTCCACCGCTTATCTTGGCCGGCTTACCCTCCGTCCGCCATGCTCAGCTCGTGGCCACGCCCCCCCACACGTCTTCTCCCTAAATATGCACCAATCCATGTTCTCTTTCCATATCACAATCGTGGGGGACCTCTGGGAACCCCACAGTTGTGCAATGTCTCTCTTGGCAATCATATTTCCAAGGGTCGCCCATCGTGTCTGTGACGCGTCATAATCATTCGGCTCCCACACGTTCAACAAACAACGTCGAGCTTCAGGCAACATTGCGACACCCGTGACCTCATTCATCACAGCATGCACGCGATTCCAGAATATCACAACCTCCAGACATTCCCAAATTATATGAAGAAAGGTACCAAGCAGACCACAGCCACGCTTACATAAACCATCTGTCGAATAACCCATACGAATCAAGCGAGGGCCGGTAACATAAATCCGATGTAGGATCTTAAGCTGGACAAGGCGGAGACGGGCCGGAATCGCGACCTTCTTAGGTGAGGATATCGCCGATTGCCAGTCCATCCAACTCTATACCATCCTCGGTCCAGATCGTCCTTAGGTGTGCGAGCAGGTTCGAGCGATCGTTGATCAATTTCTTGTATATCAAAGAAATGGTGCTATCCGGCACATAACCATCTAGCACCCGATCTTCGAGGGGGGAGGATTCCGGAATGTCGCCACCCCTGGGAAAAACCGAACTCAGCGCGTGGTGGATCTGTGCATAGCGGAAGAATTCCCTATCACTTAGCTCATATTCTATCTTCAATTCTGCAAAAGTCTTTATCCTGCCCGTAACCCAGAGATCGCCCACTCTACAAATACCAATCATATCCCATTTCTCAAATCCTTTTGTCTTCCACAGGGAACCTAACTTCGCAGATGCATAAAGCGGAGTCGCACGGGTCAGTCGATCCCTCCATCCCATGGCCGCAGTCGCACAATGCCACACTCGTACTGCTATCTTAGTGGGTCCCGAGAGCTGTGTTCGAGAAGATCCAGAATAGAGCGCCCTGTTATAATCACCACCCGGTAGCAGCCACTTATCCATTTCGAACGCTGGATTGAAAGCAGGACCATACATCCCATGGTTGATTGCTGCGAGCTGAGAAGCCCAATAATACCGCCTGATATCCAGAAGTGCTATACCGCCGTCATACCAGGGAAGCCTTAGCTTGGGAAGAGCGATACGCGAACGCCCATCCCATATCAACTGCCTCTGCAAAGTCTCCACCACCCGGAAATAACTTGCCGGAATGACGTCGAGTGTATTCTGAAGTGCGTACAAAAACCGCGGCAAGGACATCGTTTTAAAAAGAGCTGCTCGCCCGAGAGGGGATAACGGCAACTTACCCCACCCCACCACGTCAGATCGTAAACGTTGAAGCGGAGGAAGCAGATTACGATCGTAGCGAACCGCAGGGTCCAATGTTATAAAGACTCCCAGATACTTAAAACCCGTCTGCGTCACCTGGATAGGACACCCACGCGGCAGAAGGGGGACGCCGCCCGTGAGCACATATATGCAAGACTTGGTCCAGTTAATCACTAGGCCGGAGTTTCTTCCAAACGAAGTGAGCACATCAAACAATACATTCAGCGATTTTTGAGGCGACGTGAGGTACAACAAAATGTTGTCTGCATAGAGCGATATGCGATCCTCAAATCCTAGAGTCCATTGTATGCCCCTCATCGAAGGCTCCCACCGTAACCATGCAGCAAGGGGTTCGAAGGCAAGGGCAAATAGAAGCGGGGACAGCAGACAACCTTGCCGCGTACCTCTCCCAAGAACAAAGGGCCTAGAGACCCGACCGTTAACCACAACCTGTGCCAATGGTTCCTCATACAGAAGTTTCACCCAACCAAGGAAACCAGGGCCAAAACCAAACTTCGCAAGAGCAGCCCAGAGGTACGGCTATTCCACTGTATCAAAGGCCATCGTAGCGTCCAAGGAAGCCAAGATGGCCGGCTCACGCAGTGACATCGCTCTCGCGAGAACACCATGTAAGCGCCACAAGTTCAATGCTGTGTTGCGACGTGGAATTAACCCAGATTGATCCGGATGAATCAGGTCACTGATTACCTTTATCAAGCGGTTTGCCAGCAACTTTGCAAGAATCTTAGGCTCAGCATTGAGGAGCGAGATGGGCCTGTAAGACGCACAGCGATCCCGCGGTTTCCCTTCCTTATGAATCACCACGATGGTCGCAAGACGCTGATCACGAGGAAAGGAGCCAATATCTTGCGATGCTAAGAACATATCATGAAGATACGGCACCAGCGCATCAAGGCGTAACTTGTAAAGTTCGATGGGAAGACCATTAGGGCCCATAGCTTTCCCGGAGCGAATAGAGCGGATGGCGAGAGCCACCTCGTCAACCGAGAGCGCTGCATCCATCAAGTCCCTGTCTGAGTCCGACAGACGAGGCAATGCAATATTTCGTAACAGCAAATGAGAGTCCTCCTCAGGTCTGTCAGACACTGGGGAATACACATCTTGAAAATATTCAGCAAAGCACTCAACAATGCCAACAGGGTCAGTCAACCGCACACCATCAAGTCTCTCAATCACCGGAACCACACGACTCGCCCTCTCCTTTCTGTCCAACCACGCAATCAGTTTCCCAGCCTTGTCGCCCACATACTACAATCGTCCCTGCTGCTCTCTACACATCGTTTTAGCAGCGTCTGTCACCAGGGCCCTATAATCAAGTTGCTTGAGACTGAGCACATGAATCGTATCACGAGTAACACCCCACTCCAAAGCGCTCTCCAGCTCAGCAATCTCGGTCTCAAGGCGGACCACTGCCTCATTTTTGCTTTTCTTGGCGCACCCAATTAACGACAGTGCCTGCCCTCGGATGACCGTCTTAAATGCCTCCCACAATGAAACAGGAGAGGACACAGACCCCACATTCTCAACAAAGTACAGATCCAGAGACTTAATCAGTTGAGCTCGGGTTTTAGGGTTACGGAGATACCAAGGATTAATCGGGGCCACCCGTCCCTCAGCACCAGTATGCACATTTATCTGAAGCCATAGAGGGGAGTGGTCCGATATGCCCCGAGCCAGATGTCTGACCTCCCCAACTGATGAGGACTGGGCAGCCGGCATCAAAACATAGTCCAATCTGGAAAGACTACCATGTGCACCCGAGTGGAAAGTGTACTGTGCCTGTCCTGGATGCAACAATCTCCAACAGTCTACAACTCCCAGAGTTTCCAAGAAGCCACTCAACCAAGACTGTGCCCTCGTAAGATCTCTGGGGGGGTAGCGATCTTCCCTCCCGGAGCCAATAGAGTTGAAATCTCCACCCAGTATCAGGACACCATCCGGGAGCCCCAAAACTACAATTTTCAGGGACCCCAATAATACGTACATTATTGCGTCTTGCCCGTCCCTCAAAATCCTCCAGTCGACAAGCAAAAAAGATCGTTAGAGGATCTCAAATTGCGAACCTCTGTCTGCAAGTCTGACATATCCGTCGTGAGGCTGGAGGTCTTCAAGTCTAAGGATTTGACTTTCTCATTAGTCTTTGATAAATCCGTTCTGATGAGATTGACGTCAATGGCCACGGTGTCAAGCTTCAGGGCAAGAGCCTCGTATTGCTGGCCGATGGATGTCTTGATACTGGCAATGGCGTCCATGACATCTTGTAGTGTTAAATCAGCCGACACAACAGGATCTTCAATTGCCTCCTCCCGGGCTCTAGGTGTACCACCGGGGGACCCCTTGGGTTGGGTATAACGATCCATGACATTCGTTTGAGTTGCACCTCCCCGGAAAGCGGTCTTGACTTTTCGTTTCTCGCCTTCGGGCTTGCTCGTCATGGTGGGCTGTGTGCCCCGAAGTGGCGCTTAAGACCTGGTAAAAATGGCTCCTCACAATTCACCCATGGGGTCACCAAAGGCAGAATACAGCCAGTATATTGCTGCAGCCACGCACTCGTTGTTCCCAGGTATATGTTGAAGTCACGGGGTCCAGCAGCGCCCAAAGCCGGCCTCGAGGTAGAACAATGCCAGTGACCAAAAACTAAACCGAAATTCAACTCTAGGCTGTGGTCGGAACCCCGTCAGCCGATGTTGTTGAATTACTGCCTGGGCACAGTAACAACTCGAGCCCTGGGTGTCTCCACGGGATAGGCCGCAAAAGTTCGAAGTGTCGTAGCGTAGGATCCCGAAGTCCAAATCAACTTTTGAAAGCAGCTATTATATCAGCCGGGCCGCGTCATCAATAATCCATCTGCGTAATCAGGATATAATTCAGGATAGATGCGGGAGGCGGCGAGGGTCTCGGGAGCCCTGTGCTCACGCGGCCATCTCGGATGCGCACGAAACTCCTCCCTCCCTGAAATCCTTTCTTCAGGACTATTTGAAGACAGCACATCTTCTGACTTACTTACAGATCCTCATTCAAACTCCTCTCCTGCTGAGTGGCTCAGGCATCACCCCTTGGCACTGCCTTATTTAATGTTTAGCCACCCCTTTGTCCTTATCAATATCCTGAATGGCTTATGTCAGTGACACCCAGATTGTTCTTAGGTGCAAGGACAAGTTTAGCTCCTCTTAATCCATCTTTCAATCTGTGAAGTTGCTTCTTGGATAAAGGTAAATTAGCTTAAAGTGATGATGGAGAAAAGTGTAGTGATGTTCATTAGGGAGCTGCTTTTAATCTTGAGCTCCTTTGCTGGACATCGGCGTTAGGCACTCTGCTTGTTCCTACTGACTGTAAGAAATGTGAATGTCCTTCTGGATCCAAACCTCTCCTTTCCCAAAAAGATTAGCAAGGTATCTGCTGTTTCTTCTAAATACGGGTGTCCAACCTTTTCTGTAATAAAAGCTACTTGTGTTCAATGAAACTCATCGAGAGCTACTAATATCAGTGTAATAGTGAGCACATCAGACAGTTTACATGTGGCTACTATGTGCAAGATTGCTACTAGCAATCACCTCAGTGACTCGGGCATGGTTGCAAGCTGTAAAAAGGGCTTTGCCAATATGGAATGTTTCTACATGGGTAATGCATGCAGCAATGCCTCCGGTACCAAGATATTACAAATCTCTCACTCACTCAAATAGCAGATTAAATATATTTTGGAAATTCAGAAATGTTTCTCCAAATATCAGCCTGTGAGTTCCCTTTCTTTCAAATCTACACTCTCAATTTCGGTATACATATATCAACTCAACCAATCAAAAGCTTTTAATTTAGTAGGCTTGGCTGGACAGAGGATAGCAGGGGCGGCTCCTCCTCTAAGGTGGAGCTTCTCCCTACTGCTTTCTTGCAGTGTGAGAAGCAGAAACATAAAATGGTAATAACTTCCCATTAATAACTTCCCCTTATTACCATTTTATGTTTAGTTGCGGGCCGGCAGGTGGGTGGGGCGGCTCCTCAAGCAGGGGAGGAGTGGTGTGCCACTCCTGAGAGCACAATGACTGTTTGGTCGGCCCTCTGGACCACCCAAACCAGTCATTCGCATTCTTCTCTTTTTCCATGCTGTCTGCAATGCAGCCTGCATGAAGAACATGGCCTCCCCATAAGCCCCTGGCTTGGCAGCATCCCCACCAATCACAATGCTGCCATCGCAGCATTGTGATTGGCTTAGGGGAGGAGAGGGAGGCTGCTTGCTTCCTGTTCCTGCTGGAAAGTAGGAGAGCAGGTGCAGGAGCAGGAGCCGAGAAAACGCTGGATCCGGCAGGCAAACAAGTTACTTTTTTATATATTATTAAATTAAAGCACCCCACTTCGCATGACTCTCCCTGTGTGAACACCCACCAGCAATTAATGAGGGGTCTGACAGGTAGATCGAGAGTTACCAGTAGCTCACAAGCTACTCATTGGAGAAGCCTGCTTAAAAAAATTATTCCTCTTCTTCCCATTAACTCTTGAAAAACAGAGGGTCAGGCTGTGATCAGGTCTTGCTTGGACTACAGTAATGCTCTGTACCTATGACTTCCTCACTATTTGATAGTAGGGTTCTACACAATACAGAATTTCTGCAATTAATCTATTTCTAGGCCTCCCTTTTACAAACTCCCCAACTCAGCAACTCCAGAGCCTTACTCTAGGTTTCAAATGTCAAACAATTGCTCTTCAAATCCCTCTGTTTAGCTCATAAATCTTTCTACAAGAAAGGGCAGCTATCCCTTCAAAAGCATCTTCTTCACTACTGCCCTACTTGTTCTGCAAATCCAACCTTTTCCCTCTTGCTAAGCTTTTTAAGTTGCACCCTGGAGGTCAGTCCTTCATCTTTCTAACCACTAAACACTGGAATTAACTTCCATTGGTTTCTCCATCTGCAATCTAACATTTTGGTATTTTGTGAACCGTTTAACAATGTACTCTTTACATGAGGTTAATCTTTTGTCAACTACCTCCACATTAAGTGCCAGGACACTCTTTGATTTAACAACATGCAGTATAAAACCAAATATAATCTAATACTCTAAGTGAGCTGGAGTGCATGTGCCAACATCACCGACTCTGTTCCTAAGGTCATCAGTCCTTCTCCGGAAATCCGGTCCTCCCAGACTCCATATTGCCAGTCACCCTCAAATAGACTTGCAGGGGCATCTAATGGGGCATCAGTAGATATTGATTACCAAGACTGCATGTGTTACTCTTGTGTGCGCAATTACGGTGTCATAGTACCAGCTGGAATTTTCCGTGCCGAGGATTTCTTTCCATCTCCTCGTGAGGGTACGTTTACCCTGGCATTAATTCATGTTCTGATGATGATCCCATTATCTTGTTAAGAGATCAAAACGCTGTTGACTTCCAGCACCTTGACACTATTATATTTTCTAGCTAATAGTTGTGCTATGGTGCTACCATGTATGTTCTGTGGCCCAATAACTAAAATGTTTCTTGGCCAGTATATAGACAAATGCCTGAGTTTGTTCAAATCTAATTTTCTATTGTAAATTGTCCCACTTGTATGGTTCTTTTTTGTGATTTTTTCATAATAAATAAGTATATCCATTTTTGATACATAATCATAGACGTCATTGTATCTCTATGTGAATTACAGCCTTAATTCCTTGACGTGAGGGACACTGTTCCTTTGTAAATATCAGTAAAGAATCAACCTTTACAGAGGAGACAGACCTGGTAGAAATGAAATGTTGCCTTCACTGTATGGTGATTAGGCCAGATGGGTAAGTATGTGCAAGAAACACACACACACGCACACAAACACACACACACAACACACACACTCACCAAGAACAACAAAAACAACACAACAGAGCAGCTGAAGGATTATCTGTCAAAGGAAGAACAGTGCAGCACGAGATGCCAATGAGGGTACAGTAGGTCGAGGCTGCCATCTTGGATTACCATCAACTTGTGGTGGAAGTAGTGTTGAGGACCACAATGAATTCCCAACAACAGTAGCATTGAGTCACACAGTGATCTCACACTTAAGTGCAGAACACAGCCCTTCTTTCTCCTCAGCAGCTGGGAATGGGGAATTCAAAGCTCCAGACTACAGCAGCCAAGCATGAGATAAATCTCTGGCATGTGCTTGGTAAATTCATAACTATGGAAAGACTTCTGGAATCTGTGACAGCATCCTCTTGCCTCTGAGGTGATATATTGCGAGAGAGAATTCCAAGAAATGAAGGATACCTTGCAAGGGGTCTTCTGTGTTGTATCTGAGAAAGCTATGTTGGCCAAACTCAAAAAGCTTGAGATGGCAGATACTTCTTAATTTTGGCATTTTAGATATGTTTGTGGAGTTGGACACGTTTGACTCCTTGTGAAGTACACATGGTAAATCAGAATGATCACTGCATTGGAGGACAACAGTTACCTGAGAATGCTGTGTCTGGTACTGGCAAAGAGAAGGTACACCTGGAAGATAAAGTGGCAATGTATTCAAACCAACTGCTTTACATACATGTACATTGCATATGGATGGTAGTAGTTCCTGGAACTTGCAAAGAACAGATATGCCTCACATACTTGGATGTGGTGGGAGTGACAGAAACAACAACAAGAATGAAATAATATAGGGGCCCATTAGGATGGCGGGCGGATTGCCCCCGCCGTGCCGGCGCTAGCTACCGCTGGCCCGGCGGGGGCAATCCGCCCGCCATCCTCAACAAAATGACCCCCGCCACATTAGGATGGCTGGGGGGTCCGCGGCAGACAGAAAGTCCGTCCGCCGCATTTCTGCCGGTCGTGAAGTCGACCGGTGGAAAAAGTGCTTTCCTATGGTGGCGGTGTCTGCGAGACACCGCCAACCATATTAGGATGAGGGTGGGAGGGTGCCTTTCCGTGGTGGCATTGCCGCCACGGAAAGGCATGCGGTATTTCAGTTTGGGGGCTCGTTGCAGGCCCCTAGGATGATGGGGGGGTGGGGTAGGCACATGGGGGGTACCTATGGTACCCCCCTACATGTGCATGCACAACATGGCAGGCACCGCCCGGTGCCTGCTACGTTGTGCATGTACATGCACGACATGCATTTTTAGCATTGTGGCGGGCGGTGCTGAGAACACCGCCCGCCACAATGTTAAAAATGCAGAATGCGCCCGCCACTTCGCTGTGTGGGATCCAAGAGCGAAAGCTTATTAACAATTTAAATGCATATCTGTGTTCTTTAAATTTCTGTTGTTTATTTAGTATCTACATTAAAGATGGAAATGAACACTGCAATTTATTTCGGCGGCATTGCAGGGAAAATGTCGGAGTTATTTTGGTGATCTGACGTGGAAAGTACAAGGAAATCTGAGAAACTCTAAGGTGTTTACATAGCCGTTACACACTCTTGTGTAATTGTTTTAGAACTGGACACTTTGGGGAATGTTTTTAGGTCAAGCCTGGGCAGTGCATGCACTGTTGCAAGGCATGCAGTAGAAGAGGATGGCTTCGAAGCCACGCCAACTTTCTGCACATTTTTAATTGGCTTGGGTCGTTGTCTTTCCCAAACGCTGGCTTCTGAGTCGTTAGAAGGCTTGTTAGTCCCTCCTTGGTACCGCCTTGTCTGCATTTGTTGCCTTCCATAACGACTGGACCTTTTACTGGTGTTGTTACATGGTCTGCAATATAAATTGGTGAGCACTATTTTCTTTTATGCTCTTTCCCTATTCCACCCATGACATCGCACGGCGCCGCACGCTTTGACAGCTGTATTTATTTAAATGTCTGCATGGTCCGCTTTAGCTATAGCGACCGCTTTAATTAAACAATTTTATTTATGGCAGGGTCCGCTTTCACTTTAGCAGCCAAACCTATTTATTTATTTTGCAGGCGGTCGCTTTCACAAAAGCAGTTGTGCTTATTTATTTTATTAATTATTAATGAATTATTAGCGCAAGCCGCTTTTACTTCAGCAGCCGCATTGCTGATTGTTCCTTAATTAATTATTTCGTTTTTACGTTGTGGGAAAGCGCACCATATTCACTTCTATTTTAATATTGTCTGTGCCTCTTTGTTTTAATCAATCAATCAATCACTTATTTGTAGAGCGTGCTAATCACCCATGAGGGTCTCAAGGCACTGAGCGGGAGGTGGGGGTGCAGCTACCGCTCGAACAGCCAGGTCTTGAGAAGTCTCCTGAAGGTCAGGAGGTCCTGGGTCTGCTTAGACCTGAATACGGTGAGCAGCGTCTAAAGAAAGGGGCGCGGCCAACATTGAAGTGCTCTTGCCTTTGCGAGAGTTTGAGGTATTGGCACTAAAAATAACAATGCCTTTTATATATGTGTTGGGTTTAAAACACATAAATAAAAGGCATTGTCATTTACAATGCCAATCGCTTAAAGGCTCTCAAAAGCGAGAACTATTGCATTAAAAAATGTTTGTTATTTTTTCCTCCTAACTTGCCATTTGTAAACCTGGATATTGTCCACATTGGTGTCATATTTTTCAGTAACAGTTTCGTCACTATTGAATTGGCTTTAACAACAACAAAAATGTGCGTTGAATGAAAAAAAAAACACACGTTTGATCTTCTTCAAAGGGACTCACTTAGCAGACACTGCATATTACAGAACGAACCAATATTTTCTGGTCTATTGCATGTACCTCTGTAGGTGTACTGTACTTAGCTGTAATCACTGCAATTTATTTAAGTTGAATTTCAGGGCTCAATGGTAAATGCTTTCCATTGAGAGCTAACAATTTCACAGTGTGTCATGAACAGTCTACCAAAACACACTTAAGTTGCACAATGCTCTGCCAATGCTCTTTTGTTTGTTAACATGTTTTTAAAAAAAGTTGTATTTAAAATAAATAAGTCAAGATGGCCGACTGTGCATTCATGATCATGTCTTTAAATGTTTTTTTTTACAAAAGTAGAAATACATAAGGTATACTTGGAACTCAAATTAAAACAAAATGTAACCCTTGTCAAGGCCAGGCCAAGCACATTGTTTTGCCAGTGCTTGTTCATTTTGTTTTCAGCATAGTTAATAAATTGTGTGCGCAGAGCTCACATATGAAGAGACACGAGAAGCTGGGTGCCTCAGACCCACCAAGTTCAAAGCATGAGGACTTAATATATGTCCAGCAAGAATATATGATATTACCACGATTACAAGTTCCACGCATGGCATTACCACGCGAATTTTAGTTCGCAAGTGGCTTTACCACGCTGGAATTTGCAACGAAGGATTATACCACGCATTTTAACGTCCTTTAAGCACAAACGATAAAGATTAATTTCTTACCTGACACCTTCCTGTCTTTCACCAGCAGCCCGTACTTCAATTCACCATCGAAACAAGCGTCAAAACACGTCTACCAAAACTAAAAAAGGACTGCTATTATCACGTATACGGCACGTCTTTGGGGGAGGCACTTTCCTTTTTCTTCGGTGGTACTGAAGTTCGTTTTTTTAATTTAAGTAATCCCCTCCTTTGTTTGTTTTTTGGGGGGGAGACCCCCCCAGCCCCCCTCCGAGCCCCCCCCCTGCCCCCCAAGCCCACGCCCCCCCTGCCCCCCCACCCCCTGCCCCCCCAAGCCCACGCAGAACGACTTGAAGGAATACCACGTCTCCCCCCCAGCCCGTGGTAAAGACGTCGTGGAAGGCACCCTCGTTGTAAAGACGTTTGCGTGGTAAGTGTCACGTGGTAAACGTTATTAGTGGTAATGCCTTCGTGGTAAATGATGTTTCCCGTCCAGCAAGTCACTCAATCAAAAAAGTGGATTATTACAAATCTTTACATTCTCCAGTAATATAACTGAAAATACGAGTTACAAGCATCCCCCCCAAAAAAATTAACAATAAATAATCTGAATGTCTTGGCCCTGTTTTACAGACTTTAAAAATAAATAAAATTAATTGTGACTCGTTTTGTTTGTTTCATAACAAAGAAGACGAAGGAGCCCATTTTTTAAGGTTGCTTTGCACAGTACAGTTGTATTCATCTAGTAGGAGACTCAGGTTACTAAACTCTTTTTGGGGAAGAAGGGGGCAACAAAGAGCACTGACACCAGGATTTGTGTGAAAAAGGCAGCTTTATTGAAACAGGTGCACCTTACAACACAACCTAGGCCTTTGCCTCACAAAACTAAAACCTCATTATACAGTTGACTCAGCTATCTTAAAACTACCCCCTCCCCTAAATTTCTCCCTCCCCCACATGAACTTGATACAGTAATATTGTACAGTAACATTATACCCACTCCATATCTGTTTAAATGTAACTGTGCCCTCTTAAACTCCCCCCGCCCTTTACTACAACTATGAACCCCTACTCCAGTAGACCTCCTACATAACCTTGAACTTCCTGTGACCTTCAGACGTGAACTAAACTAACCGTTCCTCTTTGAGCCAGAGTTGGCGCTGTCAACAAGAATAAACGTCCTTAAACTGTGGCAGCTTGTCTGCCAACCGCCACCAGAAAAAGAGGGGGAGGGGGAAAAGTGAAGGATGCCCCCCCTTCTTCTGACCCCCACCTGTAACGCTTATCTAATGTATGCCCAAACACCAGGCAAACTCCAACTTCAGCTGAACAAAGCACAATTCCATGCCCACAAAGGACAAATGGCTGTCCCGGAAAAACTCCTTATCCTCAAAACAAAAATCGAAAACAAGCATCTCTTTATTGATCTTCTTCCGAGCCTTCTCTATAGCTGCCGGGCGGTGTGCCCCCCCCTCCAGGCCCTCCGGGGAATGAACTCAGTCCAAAGAATGTGGCACCCAGCCCTACTCACCTCCTTCAAATCGTCCTTCACAGCTTTCACCAGAGCCAAGACTTTCCGCACTACTAGGTCATTTTCCCCCAAATGGAGCACCAAAATGTCGGCACTCTTACCATCCACTATAAGCCTGTTCAAGCCGGGCAACAACTCACCCCAGCGCGTTCCTGCTTTTCCATGCCATTAGACAGAGTACAAACCAACATTAAACCCCAAATTAACACAGTGAACACCTAACTTAGCCTGCCATGCAGCCAATTTATTGAAAGAATGTCTTACAATCCAAATGTACATGCCAGCCTCCATAGGACCAGGAACAGAACCTGCAAAACAAAAAACACAAAATGACAAGCTATTCCGCGCTCGTGATGCAGGATCACTTGTTACCATCTGAGTCCCCAATATAGCATTGTGTTCGACCTTAAGAGAATGAAGGTCTCATATAGGTCCTGCTAGAGAAAATCTGAAAATATGCTAAAGTGACCATTTTCACCATACACAATCAGCAAATGACAGCCCACAGATTCCTTGAACCACCTGCATATAGGCCTAGGCCAAAGGCCACCGCCTCATGTTACCATTTTTTGGTAATAAAATCCACTAGGCCCTAAAGATTTTTGAACGTGCATTTCTGTTGCACTGAACACGATGAGGCAGCTTCCGGAGACACCGTCCGCACGATGAACTCCATCCACTCAGGATCTCCGACCGACCCCTGCCCCCACCACGTCTTCATCAAGGCCGACGATGTCATCGCACCCCACCTGCGAGACATCATCAACACATCCTTCGACACCGCCATCTTCCCTGAGAGCTGGAAGCACGCCGAACTCAGCGCGCTACTCAAGAAACCCACAGCGGATCCCACCGAACTCAAGAATTACCGCCCCATCTCGCTCCTCCCGTTTCCAGCCAAAGTCATCGAGAAGACCGTCAACAAACAGCTGGCCGCCTTCCTTGAGACAAATGGATCCCTCGACCCCTCACAGTCTGGCTTCCGAGCCAACCACAGCACCGAGACCGCCCTCATCGCCGCCACCGATGACATCCGAGCCCTGATGGACAACAGAGAAACAGCGGCCCTCATCCTCCTAGACCTCTCAGCGGCATTCGACACTGTCTGCCACCGCACCCTAGTACAGCGCCTCAGCAACGTCGGAATCCAAGAGAAGGCTCTGGAATGGATCATCTCCTTCCTCGACGGAAGAACACAGAGAGTCCGCCTACCACCGTACAAATCAGAGGCCACCGAAGTCATCTGCGGCGTCCCTCAAGGATCCTCACTGAGCCCCACCCTCTTCAATGTCTACATGAGCCCCCTCGCGGCCATCGCACGCCAAACACAACCTCAACATAATCTCCTACGCCGACGACACCCAGCTGATCCTCTCCCTGACCAACGACCCCGCCGCCGCCAGAGCCAATCTGCACGAAGGGATGAAAGAGGTAGCCGAGTGGATGACGACCAGCCGCCTGAAACTGAACTCAGACAAGACGGAGGTCCTCATCCTAGGCTCTTCGCCCTCCGCCTGGGACGACTCCTGGTGGCCTCCCGCCCTGGGCACCGCACCCAAACCAACAGACCACGCACGCAACCTGGGCTTCAACCTGGACTCCTCCCTCTCCATGACCAGGCAAGTCAACTCCGTCTCCTCGGCGTGCTTCAACATCCTACGCATGCTACGGAAGATCTTCTGGTGGATCCCCACCGAGACCAGGAAGACCGTCACCCAGGCCCTCGTCACCAGTCGACTGGACTACGGCAACGCCCTCTACGCCGGTACCACCGCCAAGCTCCAGAAGAGACTCCAGCGGATCCAGAACGCCTCAGCCAGACTCATCCTCGACATCCCACGAACCAGCCACATCTCCGGACATCTCAGAGACCTGCATTGGCTCCCCGTCAACAAGAGAATCACCTTCCGCCTCCTCACCCACGCACACAAAGCCCTACACGACCAAGGCCCGAGCTACCTCAACAACCGAATCAACTTCTACGCTCCCAAACGCCACCTCTGTTCAGCCAACCACGCCCTCGCCGCCGTCCCCCGCATCCGAAGAGCGACAACAGGAGGAAGGTCCTTCTCCTACCTGGCCGCCAAGACCTGGAACTCCCTCCCTACCGATCTGCGCCTGACCCAAGACCACCTCTCCTTCAGGAAGAAGCTGAAGACCTGGCTGTTCGAGCAGTAACGGCACCCCCCTCCCCCCAGCGCCTTGAGACCCCACGGGTAGGTAGTGCGCTCTATAAATGTCTTTGATTGATTGATTGATTGAGCTTGAGTAACCACAAGTACAGTAATTTTCCACAGTTGCAAGACCAACACACACACACGTACACAGGACCAGCTGGTACAAGTTGGTACATCTTGGACCGTTGCTTCATTATTGTTTTGAAAGATTTCAAACTTGCCTAAATGAAACCACAGCCGTATCTTGCGATAGTAGCACCTGTTTTAAGTTCCGCTCTCACAAATATTTTTAGAGATATGTACGTGACAAGATGTTCTTTGTTTATATTTTGCGGTCAAGCATGGCCAACCACCCACTCAACCACCTGACCATTTCCGTGTCCTAGGACATGCGATCAGCTACCTGCACCAGAAAGTACGTCAGTGCGGTCAGGCCATTCCGCATTTCACAGGTATAAAAGGCTGGACACACCACGTAGACCCCAGATCACTGCTGCTGTGTCCAACGCATGCGTGGGTTCTCCGGCCGGCCATTTATCTGATTTGGGACCTCTAAGCCTTTATCTCAGGTGGTACCTCCCAATCTAGATAACCTTTTTGCCTTTATAATCTTTGATTATTCTCTGTAATTTTCATCCACACCCAATTCCTTGCATCTAGGGTCTCTAGACATGTTAACCTTGCATGGCTAGTTCTCTTTAGAAAGATTTGCCTCTAGGCACTAGATTTTCATAAAATATGTTCAGTATCTTTGAATCTCATATTGATTTCAAGTATGCCTTTTAACAGATCTCAATTATAGCTTGTCTTATAGAGACCTGTGCATTATAAATATAATCATGTGTTCTATTCCTGACGGAGTGAAGTCAGGCTTTTAATGGTGTTAGCTTTAGTTTAATGGAATGATATATCCATTTTCTGATATACTTGTGATTTAACGAATAAAAGTGCCACTTCAACACGATTCTTCGTCATCTCATATCTTCCTTCCTTGTTCCTCAGTGAAGAGGTGCATCGGTGGCTTGTGACTACATATGACCACACCCAAAGGGCATTTAATCGCCCTTTGTCACTCGTCAACATTCCTCCGCTGCGCGCACTTAACGCTGAAAGCAATTGGAGGACCAGCGCCCCAAAGTCATAATCCTAGAACTGCTCCACGCTTGCCTGCCCCTTCAGTGGCCACACCGATCCGAAAGGAATGAATGCCAAAACCCCTAGCGTCCAGCCCCAAGCGAGTTAATGCTTGGCGCAAGATCGCCAGCAGCTGAAAAGAGGAAACTGGACCCCCGTTTACATGTTGAAACAACCTCCTGCTACCCTGTGAGGAAAGTTGTTTCCAGGACCTGCCCCACCGTATTGGGCAGAACAACTTCCCAGAGTAAGCCAGCAAAAGGACACTATGCCCACTGCCGCACTGGTCTGTCTTAGATTTGTATTACCGAACTAGCAGCCCCCATCAGCTTCAACCACATCTCCCCATTGCAGAGCCCGGTGCCCCTGCCACCCAACAGTTCCGAGACCCGAAACGCTCCACAGAACATTCACATCATCATCGTGGAAAACAGCACCACCTCCCCCTCTGAGTTGCATATGCCCGGCAACTCCCCCATAATTTTGCCCAAAACATCCTGAGTCAGTGGTTTACATTTGTCCCCTAACCGGTCCTTCTCCCTCGACCAACCCTCTAAGAGTCTCCTACCTAGTTCTCCTGCCGATGGTGCATATCCCTAAAAAAGTTTGCCCATGAAGGCAATAGCAGCTAATTTACCCGATATCGTCACTCTCAACTGTACTTTTTCCATCAAACTCAGAATTAATTGCACTACATCTTCTGTTCTGGCCCACTCCTCTGATCTCCGAAGCTCCCCCCTGCCAAAAATTCGGCCCACGCTTGCGAATACTGTTTCCTGCTGGATTCGGCGAGAGGCCCTACTAACAGCTGAAGCACCCTGGCTCTCTGACCGACCATAGGTCTTGCAGCATTCTGGTTCTGACACTGTTCGCTCCGTGGCCGGTCCATGGAACCTCCTCCACTGTTAACGAGACAAAGCATCCGCGATGTCATTGTCCACACCTGGCATGTGTTGTGCTCTAAAACTCACATTCAGCTGCAAGCATCGCAACACAAATACTATCAACAACTTCAAAACTTGTATATCCCTTGCAGACTGCCTGTTAATGATCTGTACTACCGACATGTTGTCTACCCGAAACAACACTCTCTTATGCTGGAACTGTTCACCCCAGAGCGGCAGCTCTACCAGCCAAGGAAATAACTACAATAACGTGATGCTGCCCCCTCCATGCTTCCAAGCCTGGGGCTACTCCTCCATGCACCAATGTCCCTGTCAATAAACGCCGAAACTGACGCCCCCAGACGCATCCGAAAAGATTTGCGCGTCCCATTTAAAGTCTGTTAAGGCCTCCTGAGGAATACCATTGAAAGCTTCCAAGAAAATTCCCCACATCCTCAAATCTTCCTTCGCCCCTGCCACCAAGCAGACATGGTGGTGCGGCAGTGACAAGGCCAAGCCCAGCCTCCTACAGAAAGTCTGTCCCGCTCTGACAACCCTGCAGGCAAAATTCAAGTGTCACAAAAAATCAAAAGAGGGAAGCGTAGAGGTTGAGATAGAATCACCCTCCTGGACAGTTCATCAAAACATAAGGATTCTATCAATGTGTGGAGGTGCAATATATTTATAAGGATTTTTACGGAAATTTTTAATTAAAGTGAAGTGATAGGCTCTCTCTTAAAGATGAAAAGATGAGAGCACATGTGCTTGTTTAAAATACCCCTCACACACTAAAAAAATCCGTTAGTGTCATGCTTCATCATAGGGGTCTTCCCGTCCCTATAACGGGGCGGGGCGTGCTACGACCAGACGGACTACGCGGGAGCACTATAAATGTGACAGAGCTATGTGTAGGTGTAGTGATGAAAAGTGGAGTGTAGGGATCTAACTAGTGAGTGCAAAAAATACAAAAATTAAAAATTCCCTGGCTAGTAGAACAAATACACTTTATTGGAGTCTCTGGCTGGGAATGTTAAAACAGGGGATGTAGGTAGAGCAACTACTGACTACCAAGTCGACATGTTTCATAGGCAGTCCCCTACTGCCTACTCATCAGGACCAAATCGTGATCCCTACTGTAAATAGCTCAGTTCTAAAATAATAGGCCTACTGTCCTACAAATATACCGGCAAAAATAAGCTGGATATTTGTGCCTCAGGGCATGAGCTGGCCCAGGTGAGGCAAGGCATCAAAAAATAAATGCCAAAAAACGATGACCATTGGTCTCTGTAAAGGAAAAGGAGGAAAACGAGGAAGAAAGCACAGACATATTCATGTCATTACTGCTGGTCATGAAATGTGCATCGTTGATACGCTTTGATATTCACAACCATATCCTGTTTGATAAGATTCATAATGCTAGGTACAATCACCTTCACCGCAGGTTTGAATATATTAGTAAAAATGCACCTCTTGTTATTGGACAGAGTGTACGTCATAGAACCATCCAAATGGACGTGGTTCATTCATAACCCATCATACATACATTAGTGGCTCAACACATTCATACATACGATCCCAAAAGCATCAAGAAGGACATCAATATTTCGTATTTCTTCAAGATCGATATTCTAGACACAGTATATCGTTTTTCAGCATAGCTATTCTGGAAATCATGCCAGTGTAGGAGGTCATAAATTACACTCGTTATATACATACTTTTCGGTAGTTTTCTCAGTGCCCCATGAGCTGGTAGGAGGAGGGTGGTTAGCGCGGTCTACTGAAAAATAAATGTGACCGCCCCCACTGTTAGACGTGGTTCGTTCGTTTCCTGACAGTGAAATGGCCCAGTAACCCGTTTATTAAAGACTCGGGGTCTGAGTCTATCACTTACGTTACCGGCTTGAGCGAATAGCCTGTCATTCCTCCCGTCCGAGCTCCGTGGATGGGTCGGCCCTCGTCTGCCGGTAGACTTATATTGTGCCTTCCATCAAGCACATTGTTACACGGGGAAACGCCCAAAGCAAACACTAGAATGGGCAAATCCAAGATGGCCGCCGCAGAACGGCTCAATGTGAGGATTTTGACCAGTAGTCTTTTCTCGTTTTCTATCGCCAGCGTGAGGGTCCCGGATCCGCTCAATGCAGCTAAATATAAAATATATATTCATACTCTGCCTCATTATTTAATTCTAACCCTCCCAATTAAAAGTTTTTGGTGTTCCCAGGTCAGGCAGAGAAAATAATAAGAAATAAATAAAAAACTTAATGTAATGTGACATTCAAAGGACACCCCATTCTTAGTACTTGATACTTGGTGTTCCTAGATCAAAAAATTTTTTTGGATGAAATATAAATTCAAAATGTAGTGAATGTTCTCAGTTTCAGGAAACAAAATATTTTCACTCTAATTATCATGGGTCACATTCGTCGTTCAGCTGGTAGGTTTTTTTGCGCCCGGTCCAGTGTTAGCGCATTCCTGCTAGATTGGTATAGCCCAGGGGTCATAGGAATCAGCTCGCAGATTACCCAAAAAGACAGATAGGTTCATTATGTATCTATTGCATGGGGATAGACGGATGAGGTTCACACCTAACCCCAAGGAATGGCATTGTTCCAGAGTTCATGTTTGTTGATTACATCAGGTAGGGATACTGGCTTCAGAAGGCCAGCGGATCACAGCTGTCCCCAGGGTATGTCATCGTTCAGTCCCTTCTTATGGGACTGAATGCGAAACACCCATCTCTGTTCTTTTTCCAGGAGGTACCTCTCGTTGTTCACAAGCTCAACTACAGTCCAAGATATTTCGCCAGGTTTATGGTTCATCTCTAGGTAGTGATTCGTGAGTTTCGTGCTGGTCTTTTTGCATTTGATGGTGCTCTTGTGTTCACCTATCCTGACTTTCACTGCCCTGCTCGTCATACCTATATACTCCAATCCGCAGGGGCATACGATTAGATAGACCACGTTGGTACTATTGCAGTTGCTGAAACCCCTCTGCTCCCAGGTTGTTCCATCACTGAAGGTCAGATTATTGCTTTTCTTTGTAAGACAACATACTTTACAGTTTCCGCATGGATGATGGCCATGTACAAAGTTGGGATTCTTCTGCACAGGATTGCTGTTTGCTTTCGGTCTGGTGTGGACTAAAGCATCCCTTATGCTCTGTGCTTTTCTGTGAGAGAACAACGGTTTCGGTATTTGCAACCCACCGCTATTCAGAATTTTCCAATTCCTGTTGATAATCTTGGTCACCTGATTCGAACAGGTATTATAGGTGGTGACACAGATTGGTCTCTTCTCCTCCTCTTTTTGTATTTTTTCTTCCAATAGGCTCTCCCGGCAATTGTTTTTTGCCCGTTTGTATGCCTGGTCGATGATCTTATCAGGATACATTCTGGCTTCCAGCTTCCTCTTCAGATCCTTAGACTGCAGTTTGAAGTCTCCAATTTCTGTGCAGTTCCTGCGAAGACGCAGGAACTGACCATACGGGAGATTATCCCGCAGATGTCTCGGGTGAAAGCTGTTGTACAAAAGCAAACAGTTCTTCGAGGTGTCCTTGAAATGAGTTGTCGTCCTCAGTCTGCCTTCTTTGGGGAAGATGTTCAAATCTAAAAATACCAATTTGGTGTTGGAGGTGGTACTGGTGAACTTTAAGTAGTTGTCCTGCAAGTTCAACCAGCTCAAGAATTGTTTTGAGGTCCTCTCATCTCCATCCCAGATGATCAGGATGTCGTCGATGTATCGTTTCCATACTTTGATATTGTCTCGGAAAGGGTTATTTGGATGAAGTATTTTAGTCACTTCTAAGTGGTGCACATATAAACCAGCTATGCTGGGAGCAAATGTGCTTCCCATACTACAGCCGTGTTTTTGTAGATAGAGGGTCCCTTTGTGCTCAAAGAAGTTCTCTCTAAGGGCAAGGGAACAGCATTCCATCACCACGTTGCGTGGTGTTTGGTATTCCCAGAAGTCCTCGAAAAGGACGTCTTCCACAATCTCTAGGGTAGCATGATGTGGCAAGCTGGTGTAGAGACTCTCTACGTCACAGCTGATCAGTAATTGGTTGTTGGGATCAAAGGTGATGTTTTCTAATAAATTTAGGACATCCTTTGTGTCCCTGAGATAAGTTGACGTTTTTTGGACAATAGGTCTGAGGAAGGCATCTGCAAACCTCGACAGAGGTTCCAACACTGACCCAATGCCAGATACGATAGGTCGTCCTGGGGGGTTCTGTAAGTTCTTGTGTATCTTGGGGAGTGTGTACAGGTACGGGGTCCTGGGGTTCTTTTGGCACAAGAATTCTCCCTCCTTCTTGGTGATCCAGCCGTGTGTCACAGCTTCCTCTACCATTGTGCTGATTTTTGTTACTATCCTCTGTGTTGGATCCGTGTGGAGAATTTCATAATTTCTTTTATCTTCCAACAGTCTCAAGCATTCTGCATCGTATTGGCTTGCATTTTGTATGACGGTGGCGCCGCCCTTGTCAGCCGGTTTGATCACTATACGTTTGTTATTGCTCAACTCCCGTAGTGCCTGTCTTTCTGCATTTGTCGTGTTTTGGAAGGTACTCCTTTCCCGTGGGTTGATGTCCTCAAGTTCTCTCATTACCGATTTTTCGAAAGTTAATAGTTCGATTGGTAGAGTGTTATTCATCGGTGTGAATGTAGACTTTGGTCTAAGTTTGGTATCACCAGGTTCACTTTCATCTTTTTTGTCTTTGAAAAAGACTTGCAACTTTAAACGTCGCATGAACTCCTGGACTTCTTTGCATAGATGGAATTTGTCCATGTTGGAAGTGGGTACATACCCCAAGCCTTTCTCCAGTACTGCTTTCTGTGCTTCCGTGAGTTCACAGTCAGAGAGGTTTACCACCAGACTTACTTCTGACTCTTTTTGGCGCCTGTCATGCTTCTCGTGGCTACCCGTGGGGTTTCTTCCTCTCCTGTGTTCCAGTGTACGGAAGTGCCCCTCCGGTTTCTTCCTCTCGTCTGTCCCTGGCGCCCCCCTAAAAAAGGCGCCGGTTGGTCGAAGTAGCCATAATCCTGTTGTTGATACCCCCATACGGGAAAAGGGCCTTGTGGGTGTTGAAAAGGGGGTTGTGGACCGAATTGTGGTTGTGGCGGATATACCATATGGGGTTGAAAATTATTCCACCCTCTGGGGCCCCGGTAATTGGATCTACGGAAGTTCCTCCTTCCTCCTTGAAATCTTGGGCTCTTATTGCGACTTGAGTTCGATCCGCTGGAACCCGAGTCTGATGATTCATCATCTGTGATTTCATTTGTTGATTTATAGTCATCCTTTATGTAGGGGTAGACCCTCTCTTTGGACCATCGGCTATTGTCTTTTTTTAGTTTCTCATATTTGCTATTCTTCAGGGTGGTTTCGAAATCATTGAGGGATTTATTCATCTCTTCAAGAAATTTTTTCAAATCTGCTGGAGATTCGTAACTTTTTAGGCGAACTTCAATGGCCTGTATTTCTACTTTCAGTTCGATTGCCAACCTACTAGCAGTTTTTATGATTAGCACAATCCAATCACGGGTGCATCTCCATGAGATCTTGGACCAGTCAACTTTAAACGCCTTATCGTGCAAGAAAATAAAGGGTTCGTTGCGAACTATAAGGCCTGCTGGGGCTGTGTTAGCCTGGAGATACTGGGTCATCAGCAGGCCATGAATGGCGGTCTTTATTTGTGTCCTTCTGAGTTCTTCTAGTTCATCCCAGTCATTATTCTTTGTGGATGCGCCATCTGTACTCAGACCTTCAAAAGTTCCCAAAGTAGCCATGAGGTTAGAGATCTCATCCTCAGTGAACGCCAGACCTAGATCAGCCATGGTTGTTTGTCAATAATCAAAGTGAAGAAAAAGTCCCAGAATCAGCCCAGGGATCGGACGCTGGATGCGGAATCACTGTCGTTATGTAGTGAGAGTGACAATGTCAGTTTCTATTCTTAGGGGCTCCCGCAGCTGTGCGCTGCCGAAAATCACAAAAAATCAAAAGAGGGAAGCGTAGAGGTTGAGATAGAATCACCCTCCTGGACAGTTCATCAAAACATAAGGATTCTATCAATGTGTGGAGGTGCAATATATTTATAAGGATTTTTACGGAAATTTTTAATTAAAGTGAAGTGATAGGCTCTCTCTTAAAGATGAAAAGATGAGAGCACATGTGCTTGTTTAAAATACCCCTCACACACTAAAAAAATCCGTTAGTGTCATGCTTCATCATAGGGGTCTTCCCGTCCCTATAACGGGGCGGGGCGTGCTACGACCAGACGGACTACGCGGGAGCACTATAAATGTGACAGAGCTATGTGTAGGTGTAGTGATGAAAAGTGGAGTGTAGGGATCTAACTAGTGAGTGCAAAAAATACAAAAATTAAAAATTCCCTGGCTAGTAGAACAAATACACTTTATTGGAGTCTCTGGCTGGGAATGTTAAAACAGGGGATGTAGGTAGAGCAACTACTGACTACCAAGTCGACATGTTTCATAGGCAGTCCCCTACTGCCTACTCATCAGGACCAAATCGTGATCCCTACTGTAAATAGCTCAGTTCTAAAATAATAGGCCTACTGTCCTACAAATATACCGGCAAAAATAAGCTGGATATTTGTGCCTCAGGGCATGAGCTGGCCCAGGTGAGGCAAGGCATCAAAAAATAAATGCCAAAAAACGATGACCATTGGTCTCTGTAAAGGAAAAGGAGGAAAACGAGGAAGAAAGCACAGACATATTCATGTCATTACTGCTGGTCATGAAATGTGCATCGTTGATACGCTTTGATATTCACAACCATATCCTGTTTGATAAGATTCATAATGCTAGGTACAATCACCTTCACCGCAGGTTTGAATATATTAGTAAAAATGCACCTCTTGTTATTGGACAGAGTGTACGTCATAGAACCATCCAAATGGACGTGGTTCATTCATAACCCATCATACATACATTAGTGGCTCAACACATTCATACATACGATCCCAAAAGCATCAAGAAGGACATCAATATTTCGTATTTCTTCAAGATCGATATTCTAGACACAGTATATCGTTTTTCAGCATAGCTATTCTGGAAATCATGCCAGTGTAGGAGGTCATAAATTACACTCGTTATATACATACTTTTCGGTAGTTTTCTCAGTGCCCCATGAGCTGGTAGGAGGAGGGTGGTTAGCGCGGTCTACTGAAAAATAAATGTGACCGCCCCCACTGTTAGACGTGGTTCGTTCGTTTCCTGACAGTGAAATGGCCCAGTAACCCGTTTATTAAAGACTCGGGGTCTGAGTCTATCACTTACGTTACCGGCTTGAGCGAATAGCCTGTCATTCCTCCCGTCCGAGCTCCGTGGATGGGTCGGCCCTCGTCTGCCGGTAGACTTATATTGTGCCTTCCATCAAGCACATTGTTACACGGGGAAACGCCCAAAGCAAACACTAGAATGGGCAAATCCAAGATGGCCGCCGCAGAACGGCTCAATGTGAGGATTTTGACCAGTAGTCTTTTCTCGTTTTCTATCGCCAGCGTGAGGGTCCCGGATCCGCTCAATGCAGCTAAATATAAAATATATATTCATACTCTGCCTCATTATTTAATTCTAACCCTCCCAATTAAAAGTTTTTGGTGTTCCCAGGTCAGGCAGAGAAAATAATAAGAAATAAATAAAAAACTTAATGTAATGTGACATTCAAAGGACACCCCATTCTTAGTACTTGATACTTGGTGTTCCTAGATCAAAAATTTTTTTTTGATGAAATATAAATTCAAAATGTAGTGAATGTTCTCAGTTTCAGGAAACAAAATATTTTCACTCTAATTATCATGGGTCACATTCGTCGTTCAGCTGGTAGGTTTTTTTGCGCCCGGTCCAGTGTTAGCGCATTCCTGCTAGATTGGTATAGCCCAGGGGTCATAGGAATCAGCTCGCAGATTACCCAAAAAGACAGATAGGTTCATTATGTATCTATTGCATGGGGATAGACGGATGAGGTTCACACCTAACCCCAAGGAATGGCATTGTTCCAGAGTTCATGTTTGTTGATTACATCAGGTAGGGATACTGGCTTCAGAAGGCCAGCGGATCACAGCTGTCCCCAGGGTATGTCATCGTTCAGTCCCTTCTTATGGGACTGAATGCGAAACACCCATCTCTGTTCTTTTTCCAGGAGGTACCTCTCGTTGTTCACAAGCTCAACTACAGTCCAAGATATTTCGCCAGGTTTATGGTTCATCTCTAGGTAGTGATTCGTGAGTTTCGTGCTGGTCTTTTTGCATTTGATGGTGCTCTTGTGTTCACCTATCCTGACTTTCACTGCCCTGCTCGTCATACCTATATACTCCAATCCGCAGGGGCATACGATTAGATAGACCACGTTGGTACTATTGCAGTTGCTGAAACCCCTCTGCTCCCAGGTTGTTCCATCACTGAAGGTCAGATTATTGCTTTTCTTTGTAAGACAACATACTTTACAGTTTCCGCATGGATGATGGCCATGTACAAAGTTGGGATTCTTCTGCACAGGATTGCTGTTTGCTTTCGGTCTGGTGTGGACTAAAGCATCCCTTATGCTCTGTGCTTTTCTGTGAGAGAACAACGGTTTCGGTATTTGCAACCCACCGCTATTCAGAATTTTCCAATTCCTGTTGATAATCTTGGTCACCTGATTCGAACAGGTATTATAGGTGGTGACACAGATTGGTCTCTTCTCCTCCTCTTTTTGTATTTTTTCTTCCAATAGGCTCTCCCGGCAATTGTTTTTTGCCCGTTTGTATGCCTGGTCGATGATCTTATCAGGATACATTCTGGCTTCCAGCTTCCTCTTCAGATCCTTAGACTGCAGTTTGAAGTCTCCAATTTCTGTGCAGTTCCTGCGAAGACGCAGGAACTGACCATACGGGAGATTATCCCGCAGATGTCTCGGGTGAAAGCTGTTGTACAAAAGCAAACAGTTCTTCGAGGTGTCCTTGAAATGAGTTGTCGTCCTCAGTCTGCCTTCTTTGGGGAAGATGTTCAAATCTAAAAATACCAATTTGGTGTTGGAGGTGGTACTGGTGAACTTTAAGTAGTTGTCCTGCAAGTTCAACCAGCTCAAGAATTGTTTTGAGGTCCTCTCATCTCCATCCCAGATGATCAGGATGTCGTCGATGTATCGTTTCCATACTTTGATATTGTCTCGGAAAGGGTTATTTGGATGAAGTATTTTAGTCACTTCTAAGTGGTGCACATATAAACCAGCTATGCTGGGAGCAAATGTGCTTCCCATACTACAGCCGTGTTTTTGTAGATAGAGGGTCCCTTTGTGCTCAAAGAAGTTCTCTCTAAGGGCAAGGGAACAGCATTCCATCACCACGTTGCGTGGTGTTTGGTATTCCCAGAAGTCCTCGAAAAGGACGTCTTCCACAATCTCTAGGGTAGCATGATGTGGCAAGCTGGTGTAGAGACTCTCTACGTCACAGCTGATCAGTAATTGGTTGTTGGGATCAAAGGTGATGTTTTCTAATAAATTTAGGACATCCTTTGTGTCCCTGAGATAAGTTGACGTTTTTTGGACAATAGGTCTGAGGAAGGCATCTGCAAACCTCGACAGAGGTTCCAACACTGACCCAATGCCAGATACGATAGGTCGTCCTGGGGGGTTCTGTAAGTTCTTGTGTATCTTGGGGAGTGTGTACAGGTACGGGGTCCTGGGGTTCTTTTGGCACAAGAATTCTCCCTCCTTCTTGGTGATCCAGCCGTGTGTCACAGCTTCCTCTACCATTGTGCTGATTTTTGTTACTATCCTCTGTGTTGGATCCGTGTGGAGAATTTCATAATTTCTTTTATCTTCCAACAGTCTCAAGCATTCTGCATCGTATTGGCTTGCATTTTGTATGACGGTGGCGCCGCCCTTGTCAGCCGGTTTGATCACTATACGTTTGTTATTGCTCAACTCCCGTAGTGCCTGTCTTTCTGCATTTGTCGTGTTTTGGAAGGTACTCCTTTCCCGTGGGTTGATGTCCTCAAGTTCTCTCATTACCGATTTTTCGAAAGTTAATAGTTCGATTGGTAGAGTGTTATTCATCGGTGTGAATGTAGACTTTGGTCTAAGTTTGGTATCACCAGGTTCACTTTCATCTTTTTTGTCTTTGAAAAAGACTTGCAACTTTAAACGTCGCATGAACTCCTGGACTTCTTTGCATAGATGGAATTTGTCCATGTTGGAAGTGGGTACATACCCCAAGCCTTTCTCCAGTACTGCTTTCTGTGCTTCCGTGAGTTCACAGTCAGAGAGGTTTACCACCAGACTTACTTCTGACTCTTTTTGGCGCCTGTCATGCTTCTCGTGGCTACCCGTGGGGTTTCTTCCTCTCCTGTGTTCCAGTGTACGGAAGTGCCCCTCCGGTTTCTTCCTCTCGTCTGTCCCTGGCGCCCCCCTAAAAAAGGCGCCGGTTGGTCGAAGTAGCCATAATCCTGTTGTTGATACCCCCATACGGGAAAAGGGCCTTGTGGGTGTTGAAAAGGGGGTTGTGGACCGAATTGTGGTTGTGGCGGATATACCATATGGGGTTGAAAATTATTCCACCCTCTGGGGCCCCGGTAATTGGATCTACGGAAGTTCCTCCTTCCTCCTTGAAATCTTGGGCTCTTATTGCGACTTGAGTTCGATCCGCTGGAACCCGAGTCTGATGATTCATCATCTGTGATTTCATTTGTTGATTTATAGTCATCCTTTATGTAGGGGTAGACCCTCTCTTTGGACCATCGGCTATTGTCTTTTTTTAGTTTCTCATATTTGCTATTCTTCAGGGTGGTTTCGAAATCATTGAGGGATTTATTCATCTCTTCAAGAAATTTTTTCAAATCTGCTGGAGATTCGTAACTTTTTAGGCGAACTTCAATGGCCTGTATTTCTACTTTCAGTTCGATTGCCAACCTACTAGCAGTTTTTATGATTAGCACAATCCAATCACGGGTGCATCTCCATGAGATCTTGGACCAGTCAACTTTAAACGCCTTATCGTGCAAGAAAATAAAGGGTTCGTTGCGAACTATAAGGCCTGCTGGGGCTGTGTTAGCCTGGAGATACTGGGTCATCAGCAGGCCATGAATGGCGGTCTTTATTTGTGTCCTTCTGAGTTCTTCTAGTTCATCCCAGTCATTATTCTTTGTGGATGCGCCATCTGTACTCAGACCTTCAAAAGTTCCCAAAGTAGCCATGAGGTTAGAGATCTCATCCTCAGTGAACGCCAGACCTAGATCAGCCATGGTTGTTTGTCAATAATCAAAGTGAAGAAAAAGTCCCAGAATCAGCCCAGGGATCGGACGCTGGATGCGGAATCACTGTCGTTATGTAGTGAGAGTGACAATGTCAGTTTCTATTCTTAGGGGCTCCCGCAGCTGTGCGCTGCCGAAAATCACAAAAAATCAAAAGAGGGAAGCGTAGAGGTTGAGATAGAATCACCCTCCTGGACAGTTCATCAAAACATAAGGATTCTATCAATGTGTGGAGGTGCAATATATTTATAAGGATTTTTACGGAAATTTTTAATTAAAGTGAAGTGATAGGCTCTCTCTTAAAGATGAAAAGATGAGAGCACATGTGCTTGTTTAAAATACCCCTCACACACTAAAAAAATCCGTTAGTGTCATGCTTCATCATAGGGGTCTTCCCGTCCCTATAACGGGGCGGGGCGTGCTACGACCAGACGGACTACGCGGGAGCACTATAAATGTGACAGAGCTATGTGTAGGTGTAGTGATGAAAAGTGGAGTGTAGGGATCTAACTAGTGAGTGCAAAAAATACAAAAATTAAAAATTCCCTGGCTAGTAGAACAAATACACTTTATTGGAGTCTCTGGCTGGGAATGTTAAAACAGGGGATGTAGGTAGAGCAACTACTGACTACCAAGTCGACATGTTTCATAGGCAGTCCCCTACTGCCTACTCATCAGGACCAAATCGTGATCCCTACTGTAAATAGCTCAGTTCTAAAATAATAGGCCTACTGTCCTACAAATATACCGGCAAAAATAAGCTGGATATTTGTGCCTCAGGGCATGAGCTGGCCTCAATCCCTCAATGATTTCGAAACCACCCTGAAGAATAGCAAATATGAGAAACTAAAAAAAGACAATAGCCGATGGTCCAAAGAGAGGGTCTACCCCTACATAAAGGATGACTATAAATCAACAAATGAAATCACAGATGATGAATCATCAGACTCGGGTTCCAGCGGATCGAACTCAAGTCGCAATAAGAGCCCAAGATTTCAAGGAGGAAGGAGGAACTTCCGTAGATCCAATTACCGGGGCCCCAGAGGGTGGAATAATTTTCAACCCCATATGGTATATCCGCCACAACCACAATTCGGTCCACAACCCCCTTTTCAACACCCACAAGGCCCTTTTCCCGTATGGGGGTATCAACAACAGGATTATGGCTACTTCGACCAACCGGCGCCTTTTTTAGGGGGGCGCCAGGGACAGACGAGAGGAAGAAACCGGAGGGGCACTTCCGTACACTGGAACACAGGAGAGGAAGAAACCCCACGGGTAGCCACGAGAAGCATGACAGGCGCCAAAAAGAGTCAGAAGTAAGTCTGGTGGTAAACCTCTCTGACTGTGAACTCACGGAAGCACAGAAAGCAGTACTGGAGAAAGGCTTGGGGTATGTACCCACTTCCAACATGGACAAATTCCATCTATGCAAAGAAGTCCAGGAGTTCATGCGACGTTTAAAGTTGCAAGTCTTTTTCAAAGACAAAAAAGATGAAAGTGAACCTGGTGATACCAAACTTAGACCAAAGTCTACATTCACACCGATGAATAACACTCTACCAATCGAACTATTAACTTTCGAAAAATCGGTAATGAGAGAACTTGAGGACATCAACCCACGGGAAAGGAGTACCTTCCAAAACACGACAAATGCAGAAAGACAGGCACTACGGGAGTTGAGCAATAACAAACGTATAGTGATCAAACCGGCTGACAAGGGCGGCGCCACCGTCATACAAAATGCAAGCCAATACGATGCAGAATGCTTGAGACTGTTGGAAGATAAAAGAAATTATGAAATTCTCCACACGGATCCAACACAGAGGATAGTAACAAAAATCAGCACAATGGTAGAGGAAGCTGTGACACACGGCTGGATCACCAAGAAGGAGGGAGAATTCTTGTGCCAAAAGAACCCCAGGACCCCGTACCTGTACACACTCCCCAAGATACACAAGAACTTACAGAACCCCCCAGGACGACCTATCGTATCTGGCATTGGGTCAGTGTTGGAACCTCTGTCGAGGTTTGCAGATGCCTTCCTCAGACCTATTGTCCAAAAAACGTCAACTTATCTCAGGGACACAAAGGATGTCCTAAATTTATTAGAAAACATCACCTTTGATCCCAACAACCAATTACTGATCAGCTGTGACGTAGAGAGTCTCTACACCAGCTTGCCACATCATGCTACCCTAGAGATTGTGGAAGACGTCCTTTTCGAGGACTTCTGGGAATACCAAACACCACGCAACGTGGTGATGGAATGCTGTTCCCTTGCCCTTAGAGAGAACTTCTTTGAGCACAAAGGGACCCTCTATCTACAAAAACACGGCTGTAGTATGGGAAGCACATTTGCTCCCAGCATAGCTGGTTTATATGTGCACCACTTAGAAGTGACTAAAATACTTCATCCAAATAACCCTTTCCGAGACAATATCAAAGTATGGAAACGATACATCGACGACATCCTGATCATCTGGGATGGAGATGAGAGGACCTCAAAACAATTCTTGAGCTGGTTGAACTTGCAGGACAACTACTTAAAGTTCACCAGTACCACCTCCAACACCAAATTGGTATTTTTAGATTTGAACATCTTCCCCAAAGAAGGCAGACTGAGGACGACAACTCATTTCAAGGACACCTCGAAGAACTGTTTGCTTTTGTACAACAGCTTTCACCCGAGACATCTGCGGGATAATCTCCCGTATGGTCAGTTCCTGCGTCTTCGCAGGAACTGCACAGAAATTGGAGACTTCAAACTGCAGTCTAAGGATCTGAAGAGGAAGCTGGAAGCCAGAATGTATCCTGATAAGATCATCGACCAGGCATACAAACGGGCAAAAAACAATTGCCGGGAGAGCCTATTGGAAGAAAAAATACAAAAAGAGGAGGAGAAGAGACCAATCTGTGTCACCACCTATAATACCTGTTCGAATCAGGTGACCAAGATTATCAACAGGAATTGGAAAATTCTGAATAGCGGTGGGTTGCAAATACCGAAACCGTTGTTCTCTCACAGAAAAGCACAGAGCATAAGGGATGCTTTAGTCCACACCAGACCGAAAGCAAACAGCAATCCTGTGCAGAAGAATCCCAACTTTGTACATGGCCATCATCCATGCGGAAACTGTAAAGTATGTTGTCTTACAAAGAAAAGCAATAATCTGACCTTCAGTGATGGAACAACCTGGGAGCAGAGGGGTTTCAGCAACTGCAATAGTACCAACGTGGTCTATCTAATCGTATGCCCCTGCGGATTGGAGTATATAGGTATGACGAGCAGGGCAGTGAAAGTCAGGATAGGTGAACACAAGAGCACCATCAAATGCAAAAAGACCAGCACGAAACTCACGAATCACTACCTAGAGATGAACCATAAACCTGGCGAAATATCTTGGACTGTAGTTGAGCTTGTGAACAACGAGAGGTACCTCCTGGAAAAAGAACAGAGATGGGTGTTTCGCATTCAGTCCCATAAGAAGGGACTGAACGATGACATACCCTGGGGACAGCTGTGATCCGCTGGCCTTCTGAAGCCAGTATCCCTACCTGATGTAATCAACAAACATGAACTCTGGAACAATGCCATTCCTTGGGGTTAGGTGTGAACCTCATCCGTCTATCCCCATGCAATAGATACATAATGAACCTATCTGTCTTTTTGGGTAATCTGCGAGCTGATTCCTATGACCCCTGGGCTATACCAATCTAGCAGGAATGCGCTAACACTGGACCGGGCGCAAAAAAACCTACCAGCTGAACGACGAATGTGACCCATGATAATTAGAGTGAAAATATTTTGTTTCCTGAAACTGAGAACATTCACTACATTTTGAATTTATATTTCATCAAAATTTTTTTGATCTAGGAACACCAAGTATCAAGTACTAAGAATGGGGTGTCCTTTGAATGTCACATTACATTAAGTTTTTTATTTATTTCTTATTATTTTCTCTGCCTGACCTGGGAACACCAAAAACTTTTAATTGGGAGGGTTAGAATTAAATAATGAGGCAGAGTATGAATATATATTTTATATTTAGCTGCATTGAGCGGATCCGGGACCCTCACGCTGGCGATAGAAAACGAGAAAAGACTACTGGTCAAAATCCTCACATTGAGCCGTTCTGCTGCGGCCATCTTGGATTTGCCCATTCTAGTGTTTGCTTTGGGCGTTTCCCCGTGTAACAATGTGCTTGATGGAAGGCACAATATAAGTCTACCGGCAGACGAGGGCCGACCCATCCACGGAGCTCGGACGGGAGGAATGACAGGCTATTCGCTCAAGCCGGTAACGTAAGTGATAGACTCAGACCCCGAGTCTTTAATAAACGGGTTACTGGGCCATTTCACTGTCAGGAAACGAACGAACCACGTCTAACAGTGGGGGCGGTCACATTTATTTTTCAGTAGACCGCGCTAACCACCCTCCTCCTACCAGCTCATGGGGCACTGAGAAAACTACCGAAAAGTATGTATATAACGAGTGTAATTTATGACCTCCTACACTGGCATGATTTCCAGAATAGCTATGCTGAAAAACGATATACTGTGTCTAGAATATCGATCTTGAAGAAATACGAAATATTGATGTCCTTCTTGATGCTTTTGGGATCGTATGTATGAATGTGTTGAGCCACTAATGTATGTATGATGGGTTATGAATGAACCACGTCCATTTGGATGGTTCTATGACGTACACTCTGTCCAATAACAAGAGGTGCATTTTTACTAATATATTCAAACCTGCGGTGAAGGTGATTGTACCTAGCATTATGAATCTTATCAAACAGGATATGGTTGTGAATATCAAAGCGTATCAACGATGCACATTTCATGACCAGCAGTAATGACATGAATATGTCTGTGCTTTCTTCCTCGTTTTCCTCCTTTTCCTTTACAGAGACCAATGGTCATCGTTTTTTGGCATTTATTTTTTGATGCCTTGCCTCACCTGGGCCAGCTCATGCCCTGAGGCACAAATATCCAGCTTATTTTTGCCGGTATATTTGTAGGACAGTAGGCCTATTATTTTAGAACTGAGCTATTTACAGTAGGGATCACGATTTGGTCCTGATGAGTAGGCAGTAGGGGACTGCCTATGAAACATGTCGACTTGGTAGTCAGTAGTTGCTCTACCTACATCCCCTGTTTTAACATTCCCAGCCAGAGACTCCAATAAAGTGTATTTGTTCTACTAGCCAGGGAATTTTTAATTTTTGTATTTTTTGCACTCACTAGTTAGATCCCTACACTCCACTTTTCATCACTACACCTACACATAGCTCTGTCACATTTATAGTGCTCCCGCGTAGTCCGTCTGGTCGTAGCACGCCCCGCCCCGTTATAGGGACGGGAAGACCCCTATGATGAAGCATGACACTAACGGATTTTTTTAGTGTGTGAGGGGTATTTTAAACAAGCACATGTGCTCTCATCTTTTCATCTTTAAGAGAGAGCCTATCACTTCACTTTAATTAAAAATTTCCGTAAAAATCCTTATAAATATATTGCACCTCCACACATTGATAGAATCCTTATGTTTTGAAAAATTCAAGTGTCACCTCTCTTTTCCTGAGCATAGTGTTCAGCAACATCTGCATGGCCCGTTTCTTATCCTCGGGCACTCTGGCCTCTTTGGCCACAGAGTCAATTGTGATCCCCAGGAATGAGATCACCGTTGTGGGCCCACAGTTTTTTCGGGGGCCAAGGGCACACCTAGATCCCCCATCAGTTCCTGGAACCTTGTCAGGGCCTCCTGACAGGCCATGCTTGCGGGGCTCCAGGCGAAGAAGTTGTCGTCCAAGTAGAGCATCACATTGGCGTTACCCATGGCTTTTGTTAACATCCATTGGAGGAACGTACTAAAACATAAAATCAAAGCACAGGAAATGGAGCAGCCCATGGGAGGAGCTTTATCTAGATACCACTTTCCTCCGAACTGAATTCCCAGTAATTAAAAGTTGGCGGGGTGTACCGGCAAAAGACGAAATGCCTACTTGATGTCTCTCTTTGCCATCAGTGCCTCCGGTCCCACCTTCTCCACCAGAGCAAAGGCCATGTCCACCGAGGAGTACGTGACAGCCGCCTGCTCTTCAGGGTTAAAATCATTCACCAACTGGCCCCCTGGCCATGGCAGATGCTGTATCAACTGAAACTTCCCCGGTTCCTTTTTGGGTACCACCCCAATGGGTGACACAAGCAGGTCTGCCATCGGTCAGTCTTCAAAGGGGCCTGCCATCCTACCCTCCAGGATCTGTTTCTCCAACTTGCCCATCACCGCCTACTTATGTGTATGTGCTGATATGAGATTGTCCGCTCACCGACGCACCTGTGGTCCCCTGTATCCCAGCCTGAAACCCCAAGTAAAGCTTATCTAAAACAATGCCTATGGTATTTGTTCTAAGGACCATTAGTTTAAAACAGATACAACAAATTATCTGTCTTCGGTTTTTGAAAAAATACTCCATGAATTAATCAAAACATCTACTTTATCATCGATCATCTGGTCACTATCCAAATCATTCAATAAATCCACAAAACAAAACAAACATAGGTTTCTATATCCCAGTGAGTTGCCTAGAACCTCGTAGATTCTATTTCTTACGTAATCAAATATTTATAACTGCAATAAGTAATTTCACAGATTGAATTGTAAACACAGTATTAAATGGTATTAAATGAAACAGGTACATACGGTTCTATAGCAGTAAAGCCCAAATCTCATCTCTGTCATTCAGACCCATTTTTGAAGTCTAATATTTCTCAATCATTCTGGCTTCGAGATGATTAAGTTTTATTTCTGCCTCTCTTTTACTTAATTTGGTGACAATACATAACACTGACCAGTGTATGTCTTTTTCAGAATGATTGTGTTCTAAATAGTGACTAACCAACGGGGCCCCTGGTGTTTTACATTTTATCTAGACTTGTGTTGCAAGATACGAGATTTAACTGCCTGAGTTGTTTGCCCAATATAAAACTGGTTGCATGGACACTTGATGCAGTATATCGTATTTTTAGAATTACAGTTGGTGAAGGATCTTTGCAAATGAGTCATTCCATTGATCACAATTTCTTTAGAGTCTTTAGTTAGGCCGCATGTCGCACAACTTTGACATCTAAAATGTCCGACCACAGGAGGTAATCCAAGTAGATCTCGCGAGTCTCTCAACGGAGACACATTTTTCAGGTCCTATAATCTAGTACAATTTTTTCCTTGTATAAATGATTGGGCGTTGGAACTAACAAAACGATTTGGGAGAAAAAGATGTCTTTACTCCTTTGTGTTTGTTTATATGTTTGTAGATAGTGTAGATACTGTATAAATATGGGTGTTGAAAATATGTTAAATGTGTTTTATATATGTGAAAATTGATTTTCCTGTAAAATGAAAAAAATAATTGGTTTACTAAAATAAGATATAGAAACCTATGTTGTTTTGTTATGTGGATTTATTGAATGATTTGGATAGTGACCAGATGAATGATGATAAAGTAGATGTTTTGATTAATTCATGGAGTAGTTTTTTCAAAAACTGAAGACAGATAATTTGTTGTATCTGTTTTAAACTAATGGTCCTTAGAACAAATACCATAGGCATTGTTTCAGATAAGCTTTAGTTTAGAATCCCAGATGCCTCTTTGGTTTAATGGGTTACCCCTACGATATATAGTGAAACTCCAAGTAAAGCCCTGCAGCAACAACCGCGCATCCTCCTGCCTGTTGTAGGACAAGAACCAGAAGGCTAGTCTATCCAGTCTATTTGGCGTATGAGCCTTTTCCGGCAGGTCCTTGCCTCCCTCTGCCTGACCGGAAACCCCCTGCCTTTCCCTGATGCCCCCCTCGTAGCCCTGCTGAGACCCCAGTCCGTTGGAAGCATGTCCACCCCCTGCGCCCCAACATTTGACCAGCGGGTGCTTGCTCGAACCCTTGGAGCACTCGTGTCGGAATTTGCAAAAGTCCCTGGCGCAATTGCCTTTATTGAAGTGCCAACATGTGCCCACCGTATTGGTCTGGCCTCTCCCTGCTCCTCCACCCCTCCCCGGATGGGGCAACCCTGAAAGGGATGATAGACCATCTGCAAGCCACTGGCCATAAAAATGGTCTTACCAAATTTTGCCGGGCCGATAGTGTGTTGCCAGAGATCCATATCTAACTCTCCCCATTGTGCCTCTGCATCACAAGCCATCCAGGCTCTGAACTCCCCGTCGTATTGTACCCAGGTGTACCCACTGTAATTAAGATGTGCTTTCCTAATCACATCCATGTATTTAAACATAGCAACAGACTTCTCCGGGAGTTTTTCGCAATACACACTCGCATATATAAGGAAAGCGGATTCCAGTTTTCTATGGTTACTGGAACCTCGGGCCGCTTGGCTAGCTCCACTTCTTCTTCTTTGGAGCCCTCTTTAGACCTCAACTCCCTGTGCAGCAGCTTCATCATTTCTACATATTCGCCCTTCCATATTTATTCCTTGGTGGAAGCAATAAGATGTGTGCCCAATGGTTTGGAGGTTCCCATATATGGGAGCCTTGTGAATTTTACCTCCTTACTTTCCAGTTTACCTGACTCCTCCCCCTCTTCTGTCTTGCCCACCTATGAGGCCCCCCTGCAACCTTGCCGCTTACCTTTTCAGCAACCCCCCCCCGCCACTGTGCCTGTGTCTGCTCCTTCTTTTTTCTCCAAGAGACTTGTCCCTGATTCCATTGTTGAAAAAATCTGGCCTGGATCCGAAGGCCCCGGTCAATTACAGGCCTATTTCTCTGCTGCCGGCTTTCTCGAAGATTGTGGAAAAGCACGTTCAGGCTGTGCTTTCCAATTTTCTTGAAACCAATGAGATCTTGCACGCCACCCAGTCTGGTTTTCGTCCCCATCTAAGCACAGAGACTGCGCTCCTTGAGGTCTCAGAAACCATTAAAGGTGTTCTGGACTCAGGGGGCAAAGTCATGCTGGTGATGCTGGACTTGTCGGCGGCATTCGACACCGTCCCCCATGATGGCCTTCTCGCAAGACTTTTTGAGATAGGTCTACGGGGGACGGTGCTCGATTGGTTTTCTTCCTTCCTAGCCGGCCGCCGGCAAACGGTCTGGGCGTCGCCAGACTCCGCCGTGATGCCGCCTCTGGGAGTCGGGGTTCCACAGGGCTCTATTTTGAGCCCAACCCTTTTCAACATCTTCATGACCCCATTGGCGGCGTTGGCGGAGTCGTATGGCGCCCGGATCGTGTCTTACGCTGATGACACCCAGCTCCTCTTCTCTTGTCAGAGGGGAGGAGACTTTGAGGAGGAGAGTATCCGGGATTGCCTTGGGGCTGTTTTTCATTGGTTCCATCTGAACAGCCTCAAGTGCAATTCCGATAAGTCCGAGGTACTCTTCTTCGGGTGTGACACTGAGCCAGACTGGCAGGCCTGGTGGCCGATTAATATGTTTCCTCCATCCTGCTCTTCCCATGTCGCTAAAAATCTGGGGGTTGAGATGGACAAAGGATTAACATTGAAATCCCAGATCCTTGGGGTGGCGGGCACTTGCTTCGGCATCCTCAGGATGCTGCGGAGGTTCCTTCCCCTGTTGTCCGAGGAGCACAGGAAAGTGACAGTGCAGGCTCTGATTGAGTCCAGGTTGGATTACTCCAACATTCTTTACCTGGGCCTTCCAGAGTACTTGCTGCAGCGGCTTCAAGTGGTGCAGAACGCTGCCGCGAGAGCAATCTTTGGATTAAACAGGCGGGCCAGTGCATCTGGCCTGTTGATAACTCTGCACTGGCTTCCTATCCGGAAACGGATTGCCTTCAAGGCTTTGACTCTGGCCTACAAAGCTCTCCACATGGTGGGAGCTAAATACCTTCAAAAGAGACTGGTCTTTTATCAACCGACTAGGTCCTTGAGGTCAGAATCTCTGTTTTTGGCGGTCGTCCCGCGTGTGCAGAGAGCGCGCCTGGGAGGCCGCTCCTTTGGTTTGCTGGCACCACAGTTGTGGAATTCTTTGCCGCTTGCCCTCCGGGGAGCTTCTAGTCTCCTTGCTTTTAGAAAAGGTTTGAAAACCTGGTTGTTCACTCAGTAGCCGGTTTTCTGTTTGTACTTGTTCTGTATTTCTGTTCTTTCTTTTATCGGTGTTATGTTATTGTGTGGCAGCCTTCCTTCTCCAATAAAGCGCCGGGACACTCTTTTTGAGTAGCCGTGCGCTATATAAAAGAATAAATAACATAACATAACATAACATAACTGAGCCCCCAACCCCGTCGTCCCCTGTATGGTCTTGCATGCCTACGCTTGCATCTGCCACGTAGCGACCCCTGCTCAAACAGGCTTCATGCACACCCTGCTGCGCTTTAGCCTCCACTCCCACTGACACCATCACCGGGTAACCTGCCGTGCAGGCCGTCTTACCTGACGCCAATGTTGGGGCCCGCTGCCTTGCTGACTCTCATCTCATCTGTGTCCCATCCCGGGTGCGCGAGGGCATGCTCAGCACTGGTAGCCTGCAAAAAACTAGGACCAGAGTCATTAGAAGCACCCCCCTAACCACATGGTGCAGCCTATCCCTGCCGTCATTCGAGTTTGCGTCATCCTCATCCCGTACTTCCCCTTCTTCTAAACTTTTCTCATTGAAATCCAACTCTGTGATGTCCGGTGCCTCTGACCAACTCCTCTGAGGGGCCAAGTACTGCCCTCCCAGCCTGTCTGCGGAACAAGACCCACACCTTTGCACTGTATCCATTACCCTTGGAGCGCTCCCCGTCCCGCGTGCTGTTCCTTAGCAACATCAGCAGACCTCACTAGTACCGGCTGGCTTTGGTCCCACGACGTACTCCAGCTAGCTGCAAGGGCCGAGCCTTCACTTCCCCTTGGGGCCCTTGAGCCGTACAATGCTCGCCTGAGTATGGCCTGTCCCTTCCCGGTTGCAACTGCAAACGACAAGGAAGGCCTGATGTGCGGCACTCTCACCTGGCATGGGTTTAATACCGGTCTCACCCCCTCCCGTGTGGAACCCACCCGATCCCCACCTCCTCTGCCCTGACCCCCCCGAGCCGCCCTGCCGTATACCTTCAACGGGGGTCTATTCCCAGCACCTTGCCTCCACCACTGGTCCGAGGCGCCAAGACCTCTTCACCAGTCCAACCCACCTCGCCTCCCTCGTCCTCACTCCAGCTCAACTCCGCTGCTGCCAGCGCTGAGCGAGATACCCCTTGGGTGCCCAACGGGGCCCCCAACTCCCTTTTCTCCCCCGCTACCCCCTTTTTGCCTTGCAACTCCACCACCCTCTCCTCCTGCTCCTCACACGCCAAATGGACTGAACACTGAATGGGGCTCTATTCAGCCAAGAACCCATATCCCAACCCCCTCCCGTTCCTGGGCCTCTTGCTCCAACAGCCATTCAGCATATACCTCACTGAAGTCCACCTGTCAATCTCCCACATCAGCCCCCCTTGCTCCCTTGGGACCTAGAACCTCCCTTCAACCCTGGGCACCCTCCGCAGCCTGCACAGATGCCTCCCCCTCCCTCTTGGTATTATCCAATGAATGTGCCCACTTGCGCACTGACGGCCGGGTCCCAAGCGCTACCGGCTGCTCCGCGAGCTTCACCCTCCCTCTCTGGGCAGCCCCACCGCCCTGCTTGGACCTTTGTGCCTCATGCAGCAAAGCAGGGGCCCCACGTGGCAGGCCCGCCAATGTGCCAACCGCATTCATGTTCCCCACGCCCCCTTGGGTTCCAGCCGCATTGCACGCCCCCCTCCCGGTCCACCAGCAGACACGCGAACAGCACTCAACTCCTCTCGCCCCCAACCAACATTGCGGCCACATCTCTGTGGCCGCGTGCTTCGTTGCGGGTGCCCGCACCTCTCTCTCTCTCTCTCTCTCTCTCTCTCGTGTTTGGTCTCCGGCTGCACCGCAAAGGTCCCATGCGGAGATTCACCCTGACCACCCTCATTCCGCACTGGGGCCGCCTTACGCTGTAGCGGGCGGCCCCGCTTGCTCACCTGTCTGCCCCCATGTTCCGGGGCCTGGTGAGGCGGCAAGCATGCCAAAACTGCCACCGCCACCCCTTCAGACACCTTCCTCGCTGGGCTTTCAATGGGCAGCGACGCCCGCTCGGGCAGCAGGTCCAGCCGACCCGCCGCAGACAAGACACCATCTTGTCACGGAACAGCGCCATACTCAGCAAGTAACCTTAAACCTGGCCTCACTAACACAAATAGAAATTCAAAATCTCCTACGTGCCAGCCACCGTGTTGCCACTAAAATGGTGGCTGGCACCACCAAATGCCCGGTTTTATATCCCAGGGCAGCCTTACCAACCCAAACCAGCCCAAACCCCCAAACAGTCGTCCGACTGCTGTGCTTCCCCAAACACTCCCGGGAGGCAGACTTCCCTGCGGTCCGCTGCCCCCAAGTCCCCCTTATCAATATAATCTCCATTCTTCTCTTCCTTCCACTGTTAGGCTAGATTATATTTAGAATTTTTTTTTTTAAATCTTTAAACTTTAGCAAATTTAAAAACATTTCCAAATATTTATATATATATATATATATATATTGAGATAATGAAATGTAATAAATGTATGCCTCGAGAATTGGAACCCTGATGAGCTTGGGTACTGCAGCCTGTATTCATGGACTCAGACTGGTAAAATGAGCCATAAACTCATTATGATATTGGGAGCTTAAATTCCGGTGATATGCCTCAAAACCCTGATTAGGCATTTGTCCTGAAGTCCTATCTGAAGTAATTGGATACACAGGTTCACACGAGAGTGTAGTTTATTCTCAGTAGACAGCTTATACATGCACCCTTGGTAAAGATCTTCCCTTCAACCCCCAACTCCCACTTACAGAACATACACACAGCAAGAACAATATCAATGTGCCCCAAGCTCAGGTAATGCAAGCTCCACAAGCCCATTTGTCACATTTGAATGTAAACGGTCCCAGATTTATTCCACATCAGATTCCCAATGGAAATACCAAGCCTTTTCATGAATAAGGAACGTCTCAGTAGTACCCCAAGAAAAAAGCAGATGAGGATTGCAGTTCAGACCTGTCACAATGATGGTGCCCGTAGAGGGGGAGGAGGATTGCGTGCTTGGTGCAAACTTTAAGGTAGACTAGAGTGGTCTATTTGTGGATGGTACGGTGAACAACCACCTGTATCATTTTTGATTGATGCTGCTGCTACCCACTTTAATGTAAGAACAGGTGAGGTTCCCAAACTTCCACTGTCATAAAAAATGAATCCCAGTTGTAGGAGTTGCAAACAAACAATTCACTAGTCCTGTGACTGAAGAATTACCTGTTAAAATAGGATCATTTGAGGAGAGTCATCGATTTGTGGTGTGCATTTCCAGTCCAGTAAATCTGCTTGGATGCAATCTTTAGTGCAAGCTGAATTGTTCTATTTACTGTACCTCAAAATTCATTGAGTTTCAAACTCAGGATAAAAATGTTTCTTCAAATTTGCAAACCAAAGTTCAGATGTTAAACTGTACCCCATGTTGAGAAAAGATGATCTGCCCCCAGCATTGAAAGACACTGTGCTACCTGAAGTCTGGAACTTTTCGGGAAATGACATAGGTCTCTTTTAAAGTGCTGAACCTATCCGCATAACTGTGAAACTTAATGCTAAGCATCCCAGAATCCCACAGTATAATCTGACCATTGAAGCCATTGCTGGGATTACTCCTGTGATTTGCTCAATAAATCAAAGATATTTTGAAAGAGATTATGGGGATTCCATTTAATTTACCCATTATGGGTTTGCAGAAAACCAATGGCCAATATCCCATAGTACAGGATTTGAGAAGGATCAACACTATCGTTGTCTCTTGTTGTCCTGTGGTACCAAATTCAGCTGTGATTGTATGTCAGTTTCCATGTGAGGTCGAGTGGCTCACTTTCATTGATTTGTGCCAGGCTTTCTTTAAGTACTATTGCATGAGGATAGTATGTTCCTCTTTGCCCATTGGGTTGACATTCATGTTTTGGTGTGGCACCAAGCCCACAAGGGTATTCCTAGAGTTAATCCATCTTTAACCAGATTATGAAAAAGAATCTGGAGTCCTTGTTAATGCCCTATCACTCAGTCCTGGTTCAGTACATTGACAACCTATTGGTGGCGTCAAATACAGAGGAGGCGTGCAGACAAGTAACAAATTGCTCTGTTGAACCACTTAGCTAAGAATGGACATAAAGTGTACCCGACCAAGTTGCAGTGCTGTAACAAAGAGGTTTTGTACCTATGACATCACCTTGAGAAAGGAGCAAGAAAGGTGTTATAAGAGAAAATCTCAGCGATTCCAAAAATAAATGTGTCAGATTCTGTACCATGGGCAGTGCTTAATTTGAGCCGGTGCTTTCCGGTGATTTGCACCGGCCCTTAAATGGTTTCTGGTGCTCAGCACCGGCACCTTATTTTCAACACCATACTTAGAACAGTCTACCACATGGTGGCGCTGCTCATCTAATTTAGAGATGAGCAGAACAACGGTTGTTTAAGAATACAATATACATTAAAATTGCTAATACCTGTCTCCCCAGCCATTCCTTTAGTTTTTTAGGACCTGCAATAAACCAAACTGTCGCATTTATATGCAAGAGAGATGGTTAGTAGTTGTTTAGGCAGTGATGACAAGGGCGATGTGTGGTGCAAGCTGCAATGGCCTCCTGGTCAGAGCCCTGGCACTTAATATTTTATCAATTAAGCACTGCCCCTGAGATGACATCTGCATGTGTGCCTTCTCAGAGCTGAGAGAGAGTCTCTGTCTAACGTGCCCCAGGACTGGGAATGTCTGATTACAATAAATGTTTTGCTTTGTTTTGCAGTGAGAGGGAGGGCTGGAATCTCTCAGTGCTAACCCAGATGCACTGGAATGCTCTCAGACCTGTTGCTTAATTTTCATCTACACTTGACACCGTCGCTGCTGCCTTGCCTGGATTCCACAGGTATCAGCATTGAGGTGTGAGAGCATTGTTAGGGGGCATCCTCTGAGTGTTTTTGTCCCCATTCAATAGATGTATTGTAAACTCCCATCAGGGCTCGGTACCTCACCAGTAGCCGCCTGCCTATGTATGAACAAGTCATGCTTGCAGCTGAAAATATAACACTGAAGTTATGTACTACCTTTAATCATGCCATCCTATTACCTGTACCTGGAGATGATGTAATTGAAGGTGAAGGTGAGCATGACTGTCTTGATGTTACTAAACTATGCACCAAACCAAGACCTGCATACAAGATGTTCCACTACTTGAATCAAATTATGTGATGTTTGTTGATGGCTCCTGTTTCCAAGACCATGCAGGATGCCTGAGTACTGTCTGCACTGTCTGTACTGTCTCAGTTGTGGTTGAAGCCTACTGGCTTCAAGGAGTATTGTTAGCACTAGTGGCCAAATTGATTCCTCCGACTAGAGCATGCCGTGTTTCAAACCAGCTGAGAGTGACTATTTTCACTGATAGTCAGTATGGCATAGATGTTGCTCACGACTTTGGACAGTTGTGGTCACAACGTGGATTCATTACCTCTTCGGGCCACCAATCTGCAACGGTGAGAGTGTGCATAATTTGTTGAAGTAACTACAGCTACCTGCCCAGATTGTGGTTGTGAAGTTCTCCCTATACTGCAATGGAAAAGAATATCTAACAGTGTGCAATAGGTATGCGGATGTACCTGCCAGATATTGTGCCTTTAATGCTTGTACTTTCAATGGAGATAGAAATCAAAAATGAAGGAACAAATTATATCAATTACATTCTGTTGTGAACTACAGCTGATACATGAAAGGAAATTAAGCGGCTACAGGAGGAAGTGTCGGGAGCAGAACAACAAGGTTGTGGTAGAGAAGGTTGTGTAAAAAGAGATGAGGATGACATTTGGGTTTCAGGAGACAGAAGACGTGTGTAGCCAGACAGTTTGTTGCCTACAATGGTTAGGCATTATCAGGGACCTCTATGTTGCATTAGATACGCCATGGTGCCCTTGTTCAGGTAAACTTGGTTTAACCCCAGGTTCAGACTGATGTCTGAAGGGGTGTGTCACAGGTGCGATGTGTGTCAGCAGCAGAATGTAGTGAGGAGAACAGCAGTAATACTGAGGCTCAAAGGAAGATCAGGTGGTCCCTCCAACAGGATGCACCTTGACTTTATCAAGATTCATGTGTCTAATAGGCTGAGATATGTCCTGGTGATTGTGTGCATCTAGTCATGTTGGGTTGAAGATTACCAGACTAGGGGTAGTGATAGTCTCACAGGGCTGATTTGTTGTTGATTGAGTTAATACCATGTTTCGGGTGCCCTACTTCTCTGGAGTCAGACCGAGGAACTCATTTTCATAATGAGGTCCTGAAGGTGTTGTGTGCTGCATTACAATTTGAACAGAGTCTATTTTGTAGGTATCCAACAGAGGCTTCCAGTATTGTTGAACAAGTCAATGGAACTTTGAAGTCCAGATTGGCTAAAGTGTGTGCCTCGACATCTTTGAAGTGGCCTGATGCTTTGCCTCTTGTGTTGATGAGCCTATGCAGTACTCTAGATAGGTGGAAAGGATTGTCTATCCATGAAATAATCATGGGCAGAGGCATGAGACTTCCAGCTGTGCCTGCGAATGCACTTGTGAACATTACAGATTACATGATTCTTGTTTACTACAAAGTCCTGGCTGATGTGGTGCATTCTGTGTCTCACCAGGTTGGAGAGGCAACAGCCACGCATCAGCAAAAGCAGTGCAATTATATCAGTTCCAGCGACTGGGTTATTGTGAAAAAGCATGTGCATAAGTTGTGCTCTGAACCTTGTTGGTGAAGGCTTTAACAAGGCATCTTGGTCACTACAACTGCTGTGAACTGTGGGGGTCTCCCCAATTGGGTGTACATCACCCATACTTGCAGAGTCCCTTGACCCCTTGATCATATGATAGCACCTGCCCCTGAAGTGTCAGTGATAACAGTGAGACATAGGAGCAGGTTAGCCAAGCTGATAGGGGCAAGCAAGAAGCTTGGGCATCACTTGATTGGTCTGAGGGGTGTCTGAGAGGATCAACAGTTTGTCGGTATCAGAGGATCCCATCCTGTAGTGTTGTCTGCACCATATCCAGACCCTGGTCTAGTGCTGCTTAATGCAGGTAGTGCCTGGAGAACAGTGGCTAAGAAGGCACATGAGAAGAGGTGAGAAGAGGACAGAAGTTGTCTGAGGTGCATGTAGCACATACTATCCCAGAAGATTTTGAAGGATCTGGCCTAAGCGACAATGTTAAGGAAGGGCCAGCAGTAAGGCGATCAAAGAGAGCTAATGTACCCTTTCAAAGATACTCCTCACTTGAATGGACATATCTGGCTGCCAATGATTGGGGGAGAGAATTTTGGACATTTTGCTATAACAGTTTGCATTCAACTGAGCATCCTTGAACTGAACTTTCTGGCTGAACTAAGCTTTGACATTGCATTGCCTCTAAACAGATTGAGTCAATTTATTCTGGATGTGCTCATTAGTGAATTCAAACTGGACATTAGTTAGAAAAGATCTTAATAGATTCTGCCCAAACTACTAAGAAGAGTACAGAGGCCCAAGACTGCTAAAGCGCGGGGGGACACCGGGAAGGTGTTACCAGGCGCTTTATAAACTGTTTATTATTATTATTATTAAAGGAGCATACGGTTGTCATTTAGAAGAACACGAGTAGGCCTAAGGAAGATCTTTTGTACATATTTTGCTGAAAAGGTACTTGATCTTTGTTCTGCTGTTTGCACAGGTGGAAACCAACTGAGAGGACTGTGCTGGTATATTCCACCAAATGGTTTAATCTCAGAGAAACCATTGAGCCTACTACTAATACCGGTAGATGTAGATGCTTATCTGGAGGAATAGATGTTGTTGTGGCAGTGGTATTAATGGCTTTGTTTATAATGTTCAGCTTGTCAATCCCTACTTAAGTAGGGGTGTTGAGGTCTTCAAGGGCCCCTCAAATACCACTTCATACCCCAAGTAGTTTACCTTTAATAGGTGCGAAAGACCTACATGTAGATACATCTAGAGAAGACTCTACATTGAATGATTACTCCAAATGACTTTATGAATATGTTGCCACCATGAATGGTAGGGCTGTTATTTGTGCATGCAATTGCCTGCCTCTACAGCAGAGGGTATTACATGTAATCATAGTCTTCTGACTTATGGTGTGTCTTGTAGTTTGTTGATGAGACAGGGGCAGCTCCAATAATATTATTCAAATTATGACTTTGTTTTTTCAGAAATTCCCTTGCTAAAATATTTGAATCATCAACCTGATGCTAGAAAACTGGATATAGTTGAACATTTCTTTAAACCAACCATAGCATTAGATACAGCTTATGCCCATAGGCACAATTTGACTTGCATATTGACAGATGTTGAAGAGAAATGTAGAGACTCAGTAGGAGATTGGAGAAGAATTATTATGTTAGAGTAGCAAATCATACAAATGTATCAACATGGATTAAAAAAGAGCTTGAGCATAAGGTAATTGCAAGTGTAGCCGCATTAGCACTAGATTGGCAACATCATGGGATTCTGTGTGTATGTACTAGGAAATCTAATTTAGATACTTATTGTGTAGGTAGGAGGGAATGTGATCACACCTTTGAAACCCAGGGGAATTGGGGATTATTATCAGGTGGAGCAGATTCTGTTATTTCAGGAGTGTAGTATATTTCTGGGAAGAATTCTTATTATAGGTTACCCATGACATGGCATGGAAACGTATTCGGGATCGTTTTTCCAAACATTTATCTTGTGGGATATCTTGATGACCCAAGAGGGGAAGAACATGTAAGAACTAAGAGTGGTGCCAGTGCTAGTGAAATAGTGGGTGACATATTTGGTGCCATAATACCAACTGTAGTAATGATACCGAATTTGTAAAAGATTAGAAAGCTTTCCACTGTAGTTGATAAGCTGTCTACTATCAAGGCTGGAGTATTTTTAGTTGTAAATATTGAGAAGGGTTGCTATCAGATCAATGGTTTGGCAAAATAGACCTGCGTTAGACATTCTCCTTGCAAAGGTGGGCTGAGTCTGTTGGATGTTAAATGATTAACAATGTTGTACTTATATTTTCTGACAAGAGTAAGGACTTGAAGAGATATGATAAGAACATTACTGACTTGAAGAGAGATGTGAAAGGGTTGGAGGCAACAGGTGCTTGGAAAGCAATGGGGAATTGTTAATGTTTCAGCTCATAACAGGAGAATGGGAAGGACAATGGAGCCCCTGATTGTGTGAAGAAGGCGTGTTACTCAGAAGATTTGTGTGGTAATAATTGGTGTTCTCACAGATCATTGCTGGCCACTTTTCCATTGGAATTTGAGAGGTTTAGACCTCTATGCTTCCCCTTTGACTCTGTGCTAAGTGTGCCTTAGGCTAATACTTATATTCCAATTTCAAAAGGCTCTTGACCGAGCTTCTGAATGCTGACACCTTCGCACACTTCCCAGCATTTTCATATTTTCTTTACTGATAAAGTTGCCTCAGTGTATGAAACTTTTAAAGACAACTACCATGCCCACTCATTACAGGAAAAAATCGGGGCTGTTACCAGTGCAACCAATACAGGTTTCTGTTTTTCCTCCCTTCCTCAGATCAGATTAGCCAGGTGGTGAAAACTACTAAGTTAGGAGCCCCTTTAGATCCCTGTCCCCTTAAAGTTTTCAATATGTGCCAGGAACTTGTTAACGAACAACTAAACGTATTGTTCGCTGAGGTAATTCAATCAGGCCTCTTTCCGGATGCTTGGAAAACAGCCTCAGTGCTGCCGCTGCTAAAGAAACCTAATTTGGACCGGAAGGAGCCGAGCAGCTATCGCCCAATTTCAAGGATTCGTTTTCCATCTAAGGTGTTATTGAAGCTGCTCAATATCCAGCTCACAGAATTTATCACCAAAGAGAACCTACTGGACCATGCCCAATACGGTTTCAGGGAGGGTCATGGAACAGAGACGGCACTGGTCATGGCAGCGGAGGAACTCAGGATAATCCTTGATGCTGGGGGGAAGGATGCCTTGATCTTGTTAGATCTTTTGGCGGCCCTCGTTACTGTTAACCATGAGATTTTAGCCAGTTGACTAGCAAAGATGGGGCTCCAAGATTCCTCACTAACTCTTCTGTCATCCTACCTAGCAGACAGAACCTTTTCAGTGGAACTGGGAGACTCTGCTTCTAAGTCCTTCAAACTGCCTTATGGGGTACCACAGGGGTCTTCACTTAGCCCCACCATTTTCAATTTATATGTGGCTCCCTTGGCCTCCATTATTAGACAGTGTGGGTTATCAGCTGTCTCGTATGCAAACGACACACAGGTGGTGGTGTCGGTCTCAAATAATATGGAGGAGACAGCTGACTGTTTCAATCACTGCATGACACAGGTGAATGAATTGATTGAAGCTAAAGGGTGAAAAAACTGAAGTTATGCTGCTAGGATCCACCCTTCCTTCTGGTCGCCGAGATGGTGGCCTGATAGTCTGGGCAACTGCCCAACCTCAGTCTCCAAGGTCAAGAACCTGGGGTTTGTTTTTGATGATAAACTAACATTGAATGCGCAGACTAATAAGCTAACTTGTACCTTTTGGCTCTTCATAAATATTGATTAGGAAAATTCGTCCTTTCATGCCTCCTGAGGCATTGAAGACACTAGTTACAGCTCTGGCCCTTTCCAGACTGGACTATGATAATGCCCTTTATGTAGGGATGCAATCGCAGCTGTTGCTGAAGCTGCAGAGATTGCAGAATGCAGCAGCCAGATTGATACTTGACATCCCCAGACATGAGCCTGTCCCCCATGGACTGGAAGCCCTACATTGGCGGCTCCCAGTGGCCAAAAGGATCATTTTCAAATCCCAATGTCTGGCCTTCAAAGCATTAAAAGGCACAGGCCGCAGTTTTTGAAAACGCATTTGATCGGCTCATTCTAAACTGTTACAAACACCCAAGTTCAATCAGGTCCGGTGTGGAGGAAAAAGTTTCCTGGTGGAACAATTAAAATCTGGAACCTCCTCCCAATCTCTATCAAGAGCAGCACCTCGCTTATGTCTTTTAGAAGAGCACTGAAGACCTGGCTCTTCACAAACAGACATGGCCATATTTTGCATTAAAACTATACTGTCCTACTGACTTTAGCGCCAAGACCCCCTTGGGCATTCGTGCGCTGTGTAAATCAAAAAATAAAATCATTAAATCAAATTTTCCTGCATTTCCCAGATTTTTTAGATCCTTTCAGTTTCAATCCATCCTAGTTTGGACTTTATATTAGAGGATTTTAAACGACCCTTGTGTACAAGAGAGAATCAGAAATTCTTCTCTGAGCATCACATTCAGTTATTAATTTTCTGTATTGCTGTAACTGAAATTCTTATCTGCCTTATCCTGGTATGCCTGAACTGCTTTAGGAGGTTGGGTTATGCAGTAATTCTGTATCTTTACAGCATGGTATTGAGATTCATTTACCTTAACTTGACTGCTAACTTGTAATAAACCTTCTTTACCATAGTCACTGATTCCTGGTACTTATTGTGTAGCTAAATGGGACTGCACTGTTAATGAGATTGTTTAATTAAATGCTAACTCCCTTTAACACTCAGTTGGTGAAAAAAGTATATCAGGTAATAAGTAGTAAGAGGGATGGTCCAGTGCTGAATCACATCTGAATGGAAGACTGGGATCTCTGAAAGTAAAAATCATTGAGTGTCAGAAGATTGATGCCTTGTCCAATAAAGCCATGAAAGGATAAATAAGGCAAATCTGCCACCTATTATTTTCTGAGGATTTTGGTGATAGAATTAAGACAGAACTAAATTCTCAAGAAATAGGACCAGATTGAAAACATATATATTTACATGCTTTGCAAGTTTGAGAAATCTAGCTCTTCCTTGGATTGTAACGCCTCTAATAACATCTATCATGCCCTTCAGAGGCACGGGCATACCAGGCCAGGTGACATTTCTATGACCTTAAATTTTCAACATAGAAGCTTGTTCACCATCCAGCGTATTGTACAGGTGCACACCCATTTCTATAGATCTTTGATAATTTTATCCCCAAAAAACAGATTCCCTGTGAGGGGCCCTGTGTTAGTGCCTCGAGCTGTAGCATATTTCCCAATTTCCTTCCTGTTTTCAGCTGCCAGTGCCTCCCCAGAAATCACATTGCTTCAAGGATCCCTCGTTTGATGAGTATAGAAATCAAGTGTTCCACCAAATAAATAGATTATTTTTCTAACTGAAGCATTTATGTCTAGGGAAAATCTGAAAGTGTGTGCTGAAGAAATTTTAGTGCTAAATCTTGTCCTTGTTAGAGCCCGTTTCTTTCTGTACCAGTACTGGTCCAGTCTTCTTCCTTTTTGCTCCATTGTTTACCACACTGACTAAAGGTGATTGGTTTGGCACACTTTTGATAGTAGAAGGATGATATGCAAATCTACAAGAGTCAAATAAAAAAAGCCAGAAAAAAGGGGTGTTTAATGAAAATAGAGAGCATGCCCTAACCAAAACATTGCCCATTCATCTTTGATAGCTTCTTACATTTAGAGTAAGGGAAAAGTATTTTTGTTTTGTATTTTTCAGTAATACAAATGTTTGTAAAAATTAAATGGATGAATTGATATTTCAAGGTAAATAGAAAGAGGGATTGACCAACGAATCGTAAATCAATGAATTTGAGGAACATAAATGTAATTGGAGAAAGTTTTTTGGGGCATTATTACAATGTCGGTCTTACTTGCATCCGACCGACACCCCTGCAGACTGGAACTGCCCGACCATAGGTTGGTTGTTCCGACTGCAGAATTTAGATGTGACCACCTTGAGAGTGGGTGGAAACATCAATTTTTCAATGGCAGCTGCCATTGAAAAATGGATGTCTGTAAACATCCATTTACCGTGTAGCAGGCACAATGTGGTGCCTCCCACATGGTGTAGGGATGTTTAGGGGGCACCTTAGGTGCCCCCCCAGACTCCATACTGGAGAGCCATGGGAGAAGGGGGTCCTGCTAGGGGCCACAAAGACACTTTCGGACAGCCTTTCCACGTCAAAAAGACCCACATGGAAAGGCTGTGGATGAGTGATATTATGATCTCGAAGGACAAGACGAGGCTGTCTCTGCCGCCATTATGTGATTATGTGTCATCCCGATACTCCGACGGGCCCCTTGAGCCTGTCGGTAGCACAGCAGAATCCCCACTTGGGTTTTCCTACGACCGCCGGTATTGTAATATAGCAGTCAGAAGGAAACAATTGATGTCAGGTGGAATGCCAATGACTAGCTGTTGGATCATGGCTTTCTGCCTGACAACGTAACTGGCCCTTTGTTATTTTCTTATTCATCAAAGATGAATGATATGAGAATTTGTTACATAGATTTATATATTCAAATCTGCTTTTAATTTTCTTAGTACAGTCCATAGGGGACACATTATAGATATGTTGCACTACGTTATCATGAAGTATCAAAGTGCCTTATAGGTTAGTACCTCCTACATCATGTACTGAATATAGCAGCAAGATCCATTAATGACTCTTAGACTGCAGAGTGATAAAGAAATAGCCTATGAATCTATTATAAGGTTCATCAAATTGTGGTTATGTGGCTGTTTATCTTCAAGCTGAGCAGACAGAAAAGGGTGATACTATTGCATGTTATATGTATTATTTTTCTCTGTGGGTACACAGGAAGGAATTGTGTAGGTAGACTGTGGAACATATAAAGTGGATAATTCAGCAGTCTAGATTATGCCATTCAACACTCCTTCTGGTATAGATTTTATATATTTCACATGCCGAACATCAGTGCAGTTTACTATTTCTCTAGGCACCTCATCTCGACTTGCAGGGTCTTATAATTTGTACATTTTATACGCTTATTTTATGAAATACGAGTAAAGACATATATATCTCGCTGTTAATCTCTCAATCCTGCCTAGATAGCACAGCCTGTACACTAGCGGTAAAAGTTATGCAGCAACACCTAAACTATATATCGTGTCTACTCCAGCTGGTTTGTATCGTACTGTGCATCAAATTGATAAACTGCGGAAGTAAAATTAGGCCTTGTCATAAATGTATATTACACCTGCATATTTCCTATAATTTCAGTAATTTCGCACTACACTTATGTGAAATTCCCTAAATTACACCATTAAACCACATCACATATTTACACCAAGTGTGCTGCAAAATTATAGAAAAGAATGCAGGAGCTGCAGAAGCGAACAAAATACGAGTGAAGTTGTTCACATAACTTGTGTCTTTGGTGTAATTTTTAGCTGGAAATGTGTCTTCATCCAAAATAGACACAAACACACATTCCACATACAATATAACAATAAATGCCAAATTTACATTTCCTTTAACTACGCAGAATTAGAATCTCTCTGAATGTTCATGAAATTTCACTTAGTTTGGGAATTCTGCATACGTCAATTAAAATGTAGAATCAGCTGACAGCTGCAAAAGCAACTTGCAAATTTGAAGGCTAGCAGGGTTCACGGAGCCTTTCATATTTGTGAGATGGATAATTCAAGTATCACTGAGTTTTGTGGAAGGGCAGACTTTAATTGACGTAGTCCCTTGAAACATTATGCCAACAAAGAAATTTTTTTTTTGAGGGAATACAAGAATGTTACCAGCTGAGTTCTGGAGTGCATCCTTTTAATCGACACTAACAAAAAATGTTGGTACTAGGTACAGTCTGATTGAGTAATACTGCTGTATATTTTGAAAGCACTCGTTTTATCTTAATCACATTTTGCGTCAGCCTGTTTTACATATTGCGTAATACAGCTTTAAAATGATACATGCTGAGACATTGTAGCAGTGTAAACACAAAAGTAATTCTTCCCCGAATACACCAACTTGGATTCAGGTCTGTGACTGCTTAGACACATGTTCATCTGCACTGATCGCATTAACCAATCGAGGTTTAAAAACGTAAAAGAGTACATTTCCTACTGATTATTTTATCTGGCATTTATTTTCTTTTAACGGTGTGTATTATTTAATAAGAAGGTACAGGTATAATTACTGAAAATTCAGATCTTTTTAGCTACGTCATACCTATTTCTGTGCAATTCAGGGTCTCATTTATGAAAAGTGGTGCATCGCTGGGCAAAAACAGCGATGCGTCACTTTTCATAGCGCCATCCTTATGACACCATGGATGCGCCGTATTCAGAATATGGGGCTCCATGGCGCAAGGATTTACGGATACATCAGGAATCCTGACATATCTGGTGGTGCAAAAATGACACATTGCTGTAGTGTGTCGGAAAACAAACTCAGCTCCAGCAATGTGTCATGACATATGGGCGAGTCCCACTTGAAAACACCTGCTTCAATCCTTAAATTCAAGTCATAGAATAGGCATAGTGAAATCTCATAAATTTTCCTGTGCCACTTCTAGGAGGCTTTTTCACGGGGGAACGCCCACCCTGCATACATTATACTTGGCGCAGGAATAATGTAGCGCAGGCCTTTACAAAGTGACGCATCTGCCTAGATGCATCACTTTTGTAAATAGGGCGCAGTAGGGCGCATTGATTACACTGCCACTGATTCACATAAATGTGGCGTAATGACGCTGCAAGCCCTTCATAAATAAGGACCTCACTCTCAGTGTATCTCTCCCTGATGTGCCATCATAGATAGTCCAAAGTGCTCAACTCGTCTTTGCTTTTCCCAAGGATTACTTCCATTAGCAGGAATAGTAGAATTGTTTTTAACCTGCTGGGAAACATAAAGGGGCATATTATCAAGGACCGGTGTTAAAATTATCGCCGTTTTATCGGCGGGAAGCTGCCGATAAAACGGCGATAATGGGCTTGATAATACGCTCACTTTAATTCCCATAGAAGCCCATGTTCTGGTGTTAACATGGGCTTCTATGGGAATTAACAAGAGCATATTATCAAGCTCATTATCGCCGTTTTATCGGCAGGAAACGGCAATAATTTTAACACCGGTCCTTGATAATATCCCCATAGTGCTTTCGACAAAGTGCTGCTACTTCCTAACAAGTCTGAATGTGTGCTACTCGATAGCCTTGCAACTTTTATAGCAGTTACTTAGTATGTGGAGGTCCAAGCTTCCCATGCCACTACTTCGCTCAGAAAGAAAACAAAGATAAAAGTTAATATAATAGTTTAAAATCCAATCTAATAATCGCTGTCAGGATCCGTAAAGAAGAAAGGCTTGACCTACTCCAAAAGAGACGAAAGGACAATCTCTAAAAATAACTACGGGGCCTAAAAGCCCGGCCTATCCTGTCTTGACATTTCCATGACCAGTAACAGCATCTACATCATGACTCTTTCCAGCGGTTGCTGGGTGCCAGGGGCCAAGTATTGCACTGTCTCCACAGCCACTGTTTGCTTTCTGACATCTTAAAGCTCGAGGGATTTGTTCACCCACCGTGGGTAACCGTAAATGAAAGATTGTGAAAGGGCAAGAAGTAGGCGCTACCGCTGCCATTTACACTGTTGTCTTTTTTTGTAAAACCACATTTTATTGGCATTTTTATTTAGCAACTGAATAGTGCACACCCTATCCCCTACCACCACCCCCACCCACCCCCGGCATCGATACAACATACACTGTTGTTTTTAAATAAAAAATGTGTGCATGGTTGTCAAAAACATGCCAAACTCCGCTATTCCATCGTGTACATTTGCAAACAAACTTTGGCAAAACCAACGGGTTTGGCATTGACTACCAGACAATACTTTTTCAATGCTTGTTTTGTTTTAGCATAGGTTTTGTAAAATGTTATTGTTGGATGGGCTGCCAGGCCGTTTCCAATATATTATAAATAGTTGGCTACCAAAACAATTGTTTTTCTCAAAAAGTGCAAATTACAGTGGTAGTCAATGGCAGCGAAGGGAAGGGAACTACTTTGTGTGGATGTGCTCCATGTGAATTAATGGAATACCATCAATTGCAGTGAAGTTAGCTAATGGTTGCATTGGGCTGACCCACTGCCCCATTATGTATGCTGTACTGGGCAGAAGTATATGTGAATGATACGACAAAAGACTAATGGATGGCGAGATATGGCTGAAAATCCATATCATTATTAGATATAATTTAGTAAAATCAAAAGATCTTGGCTAACACCAGGGCTGAAAAAATCTAAATTACAGAACTTGAACAGCTGGGTAAGAGAATTAGAGTCAGCCGAGCAGTGAGGAAAATTGCTGACCAACCCCACTGCAAGTGACTATTAGAACAATTGAGACAGGAATTCTCAAACAATGCCAACAGTTTATTCCCTGAAGATTTGCTTTCAGAGAGTTAAAACAGGGAGGCAGATTACCTTACATGTAATCTACCTCGTTCCCCATAACACTGTGCTAGCCATTAGGAATCTGAAGCATAAAGTCATTTGAGACCCCTGAGTCACTAGTGACAATTACCAAATCAACATACCCGTCAGCAACCATCAAACAATTTAGAAAGCCTCTGACCAGAGATTGAGATTAATCTAGCAACAGAGGAAGATGTATGTTCAATAAAAGCCACTTAGCTCTACTGATTGTTGAAATCTAGAAGGTGCTGAACGGACAATGGACATACCTCCAGAGCTAAGCACAGGCTTGCCATAGGTTGATGCCCACCAGACTGATTAGAGTTTTGAGTAAAGGTCTGAAAGTCCTGCCAAAATACTACAGTAGGTAACCAAGACTCTTGGAAACAAATTGAATTAAATTCAAGAAAGTAAGGGTTACAGAGATTCCTTCTAAGCTTGCCGCCAACATTGCCTGAATTTAAAGACAATTCTAGAGATATGAATTGGTCGGTAATACATTTTGGAGTTGCACAATTTAGGGGGACTAGCCATAAAGGTTCTGTAATTTATAAAATGGTTGGTGTTAATAATCTGCATGCTAGCTGTACAACTTTTCATATCTTTGGGAATACAACTATTTTCCCTCAAGAAACCAGAGTAATTCGCCAACAAAAATATCAGAGATGGAGCGGGATAATCCCCCTTTACGAATAGTGGTGTATAGAGTGGGGACAATGCCAATCCCCATTTGGGGGAATAACTCAGAAAACTCCAACACCAATCTTCCACCTGAGGAGATGACCTCTCTCATTCACTGGAGTCAACAAGAGAGCCCAGATATGTAAAGGGGCAGAACAGGTGGAGCATGCTACAAGAGCAGCAAGAGTTTCATCTTCCTGGAGTCGTCCAGGGGTGTAAGGCAAGAATGAAAATGGATTTTGTGAAGGATGCAAAACTCCTCAGGAGCCAACACAATTATTTACTCAATATATGTGATTTTTCAACAGAAAGGTTGAATCTGGTGAACTTTTTCAGTGGTGCATGAATCATAACAGAGGCAATGCCAGATATCCTTTAAGAAGGTGAACTAAATGAATATTCATGAGCAGACAGGCAGACAAATCATACAATATGTAAATGAGAGAGAAAGAAGAGGATTGGAATAGAAACAATGAAAAAAGTGATGTGATTAGGAGAAGACCAGGAAGGAAAACATGTAATTGACATCAGATGGTAATTATACCGTTTACTGCCTAAGATGAAAAAACACATATATGCTAAACAACCGTTTCCAATAGGACACATATGTGATATGGTGACATTTTTTAACATGGTGCCACCTGTAATAAACATCAAAATGTAAAGAAAAACATGAGATGAATGATTCCTATTTGATTGGAACTTTATATATTATAGTTGGAAATACACATTTGTTCAATATGTAAGAGTGATTGGGGAATTCTCACTCAGTGCTAAAGCCACCAGGATCTTGCATCAGATGGTATTCTTCCTGTCATTCTCATCTCTTCCAAGTGACAGTCCAATGCACCATGCTGGACTCTCAACCTCATCTCACCCTAGTACTTCCTCAACGTCTCAGGCTTCTCTGAATGCCTCCCTCTGCTGCTGAGGGCACTCACACCAGTTGCGACTAGGCCTCCACAGCGAGTCTGACCAATGCACCAGAGTGATGGCACTCACCCGCAGGACCAGACTGGGAACAGCAACCAGCCCTGGGAGATTGCTGCTCGGACCGTGAGAAGCACCATTCCCCCTTTTGTTACAGGGGGCTGATATTACAGCACTGCTGCAAAACTGGCCCCCAGTAACAAAACCAGCCCCCAAAGGTACAAAATCAGCCCCCACCCCTTCGGCCCACCAGGAAAACACCCAGTGCCCGCTACGGGCAGTCCGGCCGTGCTATAGGGTGCCTACCTGAGCCGGGGTGAGAGCAGGAATCTCAATTTGCCCACATGCAATCTCGTGCTTAAACTGTTGATGGCTCAAGCCTAGTGTCAGTCACACCAATTCAGGTTTCTATTAGGGTGAACAAATCTGGAAATCCCAAAAGTGGGGCATTCCCCAAACACCTAAGTAGGACCACATCTTTGCATCAATCAAGGGGCAGAGAATGACTTAAATGACAGAGCTTGCTAACACATAACGTAAAAATAAGGCCCTGAGGGGAAATTAAATGCAAGTTTTACATATGAAGTTTCTCTTTGATAAGGGTTAGTTAGCAATCCTAGAAACGTGCTTGTTCAGTCGACCCTTTCAGAAAACTGGAACTTCCTCTAAATTTACTGAAATGTAACTAAATAGTTGGTTAACAGCTGGGTCTGTCCTGGCAAACCCAAGAGGTTTGATCACCCTAGATTAGATTGGCCTGATTGTGTGCTGGTGGACATTACCAATGTCACAGCATCACCCTGTTGCTTGCCAAGAGATATCATTAAATAAGAAATAAATGGATTGCATCGCTCTGCTGAAACCTTGGTGTTAGAGATTTTATGGAAGACCTTAGAATTATTGAATTGGGCAATAGGAAAGGAGTGGTTTTTGCAGCTTCCCTGTTCTTAATGGTCATGTGGAGGATCAGACAACAAGCACTTTAAAAAACTTGCTATGTTTATATTTTTGACAGCTACCTCATGCATCACCGGGTCTTTATATATTGTTCTATTTTTATGCAATTGTAATGATTTATTTATATTATATTTTGCCAAATATCTTATTTAACTGTTCTTTCTCCCCTTTTAATGACTTTATATGATTGTACTTTTCTGCGTCCTTTGGTGGCAAGTATTTGCCGAACGAAGTTGTTTTGATGATGATTAAAAGTGACTGGAGCAAACAGTTCTAGCTACAGATAGGCTAGCTGCATTCAATCGTGAATGTGAGGTGCTCACAAGTATGTGATCAAGGTTTTTTTATCATGTATTTTCCTGTCTTTATTTGCTTTAATTGTTATGTTGTTCTATCTATCTTACAGGCATTTTCATGGTGCATGTCTGCCCTGTGGAATGTGTGGGCAGGGGAACCCACCATTCATTAAATTCAGTAGAGGAGATGAGGATATTAGTCAATTTCCTATCATGCTAAGGTTTGCCCACAGACCTGTGGCCAACAATGTATTCTAGTGAAAGGAGCAAGCCCTAGTTAGGTTTATAAAAGTGATCCAAACAGATAAGTTTCCTTCAGATCTAGAGGATTCGTTGAGGCCCTAGAATGAAGAACATCCCTCTTCCAGGAGTCTCCTAACTTTTCTGTAATAAGAGCTACTTATTTTCGATTAAAATCATCTGAACTACTAATATTATTACTGCGGTAATAATGACAACATCAAACAAAATTACACCAGTGGCCAGCATATGCAAGGTTTCTAGCAGTGATCACCTCAGTGTACTAGGCAGTGTAGGCAGCAAACATTTTACAAAAGGTATTGTCAACTTGGAATACCTCAATATAAGTAATGTGTACTAGTCGTAGCTGTAGTTCCATTGGACCAAGGTAAAAATATTTATAAGTCTCCACAGTGCCATATGATGTATTACTCAAATGTTAACTTCAAATAAGTCTTGGAAATGTCACAATTATTCTCTAAACATTAGCGTATAAGTTGTAAAAAATATACACATTTTAGTCTCAAATTCCCACTTGCAATTTTTGTTAAAATGCAAAAATTCAACCAAGCAAAACCTCTAGTATATTAGAATGGGCTGGACACAGGAGAGCTACTGACAGGTGGCTGGAGAGCTACCAGTACTCACAAGCTACTGATTGGAGAAGCCTACACTAGGTATAGCCCCACCACATCTCTTAACTACTCTGTTGAGTTCAGCTCAGAATCATCTCCATGCACCCAATCTGTACTTTTTATGAATTGTAGGGGCACATTTACTAATATTTCACACGCCACTCGGCTTCAGGCAAAGTTGCTGCGTTGTGTTGTGTGAAAGAGAAAGAACAGAAATTATATTTGCAAAGAAATGGAGCATATCTACTCTCTCCTTGCTCTGGGGCACTGTGTGCAACCTAGCGCCAACACAGGCACCCTTGCACCATATTGCAAGGGTGCCTGCGTTACATACAGGATAGTTTTTGAGAATGAAAGTGACGCCGTCTTGCAAACACAACAATCCTTAGAGGAATTTTCCTTTTTCTATGAGTGATGCAGAATGAAGCACACGTGGAAAGAGAAAACAATGAGGAAAAATAAAGATAGTTCTCGTCATTACACCTCACTGAAGAAGGTGTAGCAGTTTGACTGATGCCCAGGTTAACTTAGCTTTAGTAAATCTGGGATTGTGCCAAAATCCATGGGTGGATGCATAGGATCGGCCATCTTCCACCCATGGAACTCCTCCCAAGTTGAAATATAACATTACACTGCGCAAGCAGCTGCGTTGTGTTACATTTCTTTACAAAGCCGCACAAGGCATCGCAAACCACCCCTTGCGTGGCTTTGGAAACATTCCTGAAGCCTTTGCGTTGTCCTTGCGTCGCCTTGCGCAACGCAGGGACAAAGCAATGGCTTCATAAATCTGGGCCGTAGTTCTTACAATACTGCTGCGCTGCTACATATACAAATATTCTTATCCCTCTTATTCCAACAGGGGTGCTTTGATTAAAATGGCATACAGATATGTGTACTGCTTAGAGTGCTCTGGATAAAAGTGCTATATAAAGCAACAGAGTATTGATCGGAATACTCTAAATTAAGCCTTTTTGGGAATTCATACAGGAAAAATGTGACCAAAAATTAGGACTATGTGAATATATTTGCAGGCGCCTACCTTGTTTTTTGAAATGGGTGTTGAAAGTGTCTATTTCGCAAATGACAGAATTTTACAACAAGTTTGCAGTAGAACTGAGTTTCCAAATTACTGGCTTTAGGTTTACATTACAATTGTTGCTGAGGTAAAGCGGGTTTAGGAATCCCTTTGGCGGTCCATTCTTCTAAAGTGTTTTTCCATTGCCAGCCTTCAGCAAGTATTCCGAACGTATGTTTTGAACCTGTAAGTCATGACTTTTGTGCGACAACAATACCGGGGCGCCCATAAAATGCAGACACATATTTGCATTGGCCAGAATAGATTTTTATGCCCTGTTTGTTTTGTTGTTCGGGGCAACCTGCCTTGCCTTTGCAAAGTGACCCCTCATCATTCACATCTGGCTATAGTTAGAACGAGGCTTTCCTTACACACGTCCTGCTGCTGCGCCCGCCGCTTCCTATGTCCCACGGGAAAATGCCAGCACCTAAATAACCCTTATCACTAGGGGGTGGCAGTGGTACACCTATTAGTGTTATTTATGACCGCGTGTGGCGTCATCCTAGGTGCTAAACTAAATTAACTCTTAGGCGAGTTACTCACGCACCGATTCGGCCTACCCATATATTGACATGCATCGCTTAATTTGTAAAACATGTCTTAGTTTAAAAATATAAAATCATTAACAATTATTTCAGAAGACAGATAGTGTTTTAATATGATAAACGAAATGGGTGTGAATTTGAAACCAACCTAGATTTCCTTTTCAAATAGGTCCAGATTGTCTATTTCTTCATATAGTTGTTATTATTGTTGTGCTATCGGGAAACGATTTGCAATGTGTTGCACTTATATAAAACTATTAAAGGAGGACTTGAGAGTGAGAGTGAGAGAAAATGAGAGAGAATAAATAGAGACAGAATCACGAAGACTGAAGGAGAGGTAGTAAAGCAGAGAGAGGCAGAGAGAGAAAACGAAAAGAAAAAGCGGCAGAGAGGGAAGGACACGGAAACAAAAGGACAGAGAGAGAGAGAGAGAGAGAGATAGAGAGAGAGAAAGCGAGCTAGAGAGACGGGAAGTCGAGGAAGAGAGAGAAGGGATAAGAGAGAGAAAGATTGAGAGAGACGCAGAAGGAGAGAAAGCAAGACCGAAGTAAAGAAAAAGATGAGTTCGACAGAGAAAGAGATAGAAAGAAAAAAGAAAAAACAAAGGGGAATGTGACAAAAAGACATAGGGCCAGATGTAGGAAAATACCATTTACCGATTATAAAATACTGAATTGTACCGATTCAGTATTTTAGAATGGGTAAATGGTATGTAGGTATTCATTCGGTAATTTTTACCGAATCGGTAAAATTCGGTAAATACCGATTCTGTATTTACCGATTCGGTGTTCTCCATTCATTCCTACGGGCCTGGAGGCCCATAGGAATGAATGGGAATTGCCGAATCGGTAAATACATAATCGGTAAGAGGGGGAAGACCTACAAGGGTGGCAGGGTGTCACATTGACTCCCTGTTGCACCCCTGAATAGTGCATGGGTACACATGTGGCACACATAAAAGGGAGGAGGAGGAGAGAGAGCAAGAGAAAGAGGGAGATATATATATATATATATATATATATATATATATATATATGTATATATATATATATATATATATATATATATATATAGAGAGAGAGAGAGAGAGAGAGAGAGAGAGAGAGAGAGAGAGAGACTGAAAAAGAAAGGTACATAGACAGCAATACCGAAATGCACATATGGAGAAGGGGTACAGAGCAGAGAAAGGGGAATGCAGTGAGATGTTCATTCTTAAATGAGAGGAGCAAGTTATGAAGATTAGCAAAGCCCTTAGGGCTGACATTGGTTGCCAGACTTTTGGCTCTGTCAATACTTGTTTTGTCATTGTTTTTGCAAAGCTTTATTGTTGGAGAAGCTACCTACCGGACCGTCATCAATTTGAAAAAAGAATACAATCTAAAATTTGTTTTGGGTTCAACATGCACATTGACATAGTAGTCCCTGGCATAACTACTCCGTGTGTAGATACGCTCCTTGTTAAAAGTCTGAATGCAATCACTCACAGTGAAGTTAGCCAAAGGGCTGTCCCACTGTCAGAACCCCTTTCAGAAGGCCATGGGAGAAGCAGGCGTTATTGGACCCAACCGTGGGTGTTGATGCCTTTTACTCTTGATGTTCCAAGGCACATCCTATTATGGACTCTGAGCAACTGGAACAAGTGCCCCTTCTGCACTTGACTCTCAGGATAGAGTAGTCTGAGCAGTGCAAAGCTCCCTCAGTGGGGGGTGGATACAGATTTGTGTACACGGACTCCCAACTCATCATGTGCGTATCAGCGATAAATCATTGTCCAGCCAAATATTCACTTGAAAAAAGAGTATTTTAATTATTCTACAGCTAACCACACAAAGGAAAAATATAACATTCCCAAGCAATTACACAGTCCTTCCTTGAGGTCAGGGCTCTTCTGTTTCTTTGGTAGTTCCCTGTCCCACTTACTCCTCACAATAGCGATTGGGGTTATTCCCAATCCAATATGGGCAGCATACAGGGTACACCCCTCTAGTAGTCCAAATTTCACTGATTTAAAGTCAATAGTTTTACAGCTCAAACACGCTCAAAATATCAGCAAGTTCATCCAGGCCGACAGTCCCAAAACAAGTCTTACCTACATTGGCAGATGAGAAGTGTCCAGAGTTCTGAAGTCCGCCCCATTCTCTGGTGCTCACAGCGGCTGCAGACAAGTTTGGATACGTCAGCTGAGGCAGCTATACTCAGCCGGTGCAAATCCTCTCACAAGTGGTTGCACTCCTCAAGTGTTCAGCTGCGTTCTGCAGTTCATCCTGTGAGGTAAGTGTTCCTTTGGCTCCTGCTGGGGGGTGGCTATGACCATCCTGTCTTGAGTACCTCACTTAGGTGAAAGGGCATAGGTGCTCCTACAGCATCCTCACTTCTCCGGCTGGAGGTAAGATCAAGTAGCAGTCCTTGGTGCTCCCAGTAACTCTCTCTGATATACAGGGTCATCTTAATTAACTGTCTATGGGCTCCAGACTGTTCAATATGGTGAAGTTATCCATGGTGGCCCCTCCCGGCATACAGGGTCATCACACTGCTACAGTATAATATTCCAGCCCCTACTGCATGGTAGTCTTTTCTTCCGCAGCCCCTTCAGGCTTACGGGGTCATGGCACCACTACCGCACAAGACTTCAACCCTTACCAAATGGCAGTCTCTTTATCAGATGCCCATCCTGGCATACTGGGTCACCAAATCAATACCACACAAGGCTTCCGTCCTTACCAAAAGGCATTTTTTCACACAGATATCATCACTGTGGTCCTCTTCTGGAATATGGGGGTCACAGACTCAGTCCTGCACATTGGCAATGGCACGATCTGTAAAGCAGCCGTTTCCTCACACCCAGGGCTGTAATGGCCATAGCGGGCATCAGGCATTTGACCGGTAGAGTGGGGTATGAATTTGGAGAGGTAGGGGCTGGTTTTGGACCAGTGGGGCCATTTTTGTTACTGTGGGACAGCCGCGGCCCGTGGAGGGAGTTATGGTGGGCAGGGAGGCGGGGAGGGGGAGGGTCGGGGTGGAGGGTGCTAAAAACCGGCATATGGATAATTGCAGGTATGTAAACAATTTAATTAATAAAATGAATTTCGTAGCGCGCACTGCATCGCATTTTGCGATGCAAGGCGCGCTACCAAATTCGTTTTATTAATTAAATTTTTTACTTACCTGCAATTATCCATATGCCGGTTTTTAGCACCCTCCACCCTGCCCCTCCCCCTCCCCGCCTCCCTGCCCCACCGTAACTCCCTCCACGGGCCGTGGCTGCTGTGGGATGGCTTTGCAGCAATGCTGCAATATTGGCCCCCGGTAACAAAAGCAGCAGTGCTAGGTGCCGGTTTTCTTAAGCAGCAGTGCTTCTTGCTTGCCCCCACAGGAATGCAATTATCCATAAAGCTATCTGGGGGATCTTTCTACCTCCTCTCCATGTTTAACCATACAGGCCTCCCAAAATGGAACCCAGAGCCCTCCATGTATTGTTCCATTCACTGGCACACATACTCCTAGTGCATGCATACAGTATGTACATACTACAATACACTTTATCCTCTATGTACTGTACCATTCAGAGGAACACATACATCCGGTGGTTACATTTGAGATGCAAGCACGGCCCAGCACGGTATCCTTTATGTATTGCACCACTTGTAGGTACATATACATCCCGCATATCCATTTCATATGCACGCACTGTATCCTTCACTGATTGACCTACTCATAGGCATAGATACACAGAGCACTTATATTTATCCTGCACTCACTGTACCACTCATGAGAAGATGTACATCCAGCACATACATATATCAAGGATGTATGATAGTAAAACGCAATCATTTTGATCGCGGTACTTTACATCGCGGATTTTGCAACGCAAATCGTTACAACGACTTGCGTTGGAGGGCGTGGATTGAGGATTATTATAATTTTCTATTCCAACACCAGCCCAACGACTTGCATTGTAATGGCAGCGTGGTAAAGGTTGTGCGGTGTAAACACCGCGTTGTAAACTATGTTTACCTACATCAAGCCTACCCTGCTCCGTACTGCATTGATGTAGGCAAAGTGGAGTCAAGCCATAGCAGCGGAACTTTAAACAAGCATTGGCATAGCCAATAGGTCTCGCATTTGGGACCTTAGAAGTGTTTAGCCATGCAACAGTTGGTGTTGTTGCACAAAGGATATTCTGCTGCATAACTAAATACTTACAGGGCCCAAAAAGGGAGATCTATTGGCTATGCCAATGCTTGTTTGTTTTTGTGTTGCTGTTTTGTTTAACTTGCCAGATCTACAATAGCTGGACATAGTTTTTGTTAACAGTTCTTTGCATCAAATGAACTTGTTTTCATTGCTCTGAATGTTTTTTCCTTTCGGGTTGTAGGAAGCAGTCATTCCCGGGGGTGTGGGGTCTGCCTAACTGTGCACATGCGCCGAACTTTGTAAATGAGAAAAAGCCTGGTGCAGGCGCAATTTACAAGTGTGGAGTGAGTGAGCCCCAGGCAGCATGACTCACTCACGGAGGAGTTCATGCACTGCACCTGCATACTCATGCATGGTATAAGGAAACTCGACCCACTCCCTCCCAGGCATCGAAAACACATATTTACCAAGAAATTCTGAGAAGAGCCTGCCTGTTGCACTGACGGCTGGTGGTGTGTGTGCCTGGTGAAAGTGTGCACTGACAGCTGGTGGTGTGTGCCTGGTGGAAGAGTGCACTGACGGCTGGTGGTGTGTATGCCTGGTGGAAGTGTGCACTGACAGCTGGTGGTGTGTGTGCCTGGTGGAAGCGTGCACTGACGACTGGTGGTGTGTGCCTGGTGGAAGTGTGCACTGACGGCTGGTGGTGTGTGTGCCTGGTGGAAGCGTGCACTGACGGCTGGTGGTGTGTGTGCCTGGTGTAAGCGTGCACTGACGGCTGGTGGTGTGTGTGTCTGGTGGAAGCGTGCACTGATGACTGGTGGTGTGTATGCCTGGTGGAAGCGTGCACTGATGGCTGGTGGTGTGTGTGCCTGGTAGAAGCATGCACTGACGGCAGGTGGTGCGTGTGCCTGGTGGAAGTGTGCACTGATGGGTTGTGTGTGCCTGGTGGAAGCAGGAGCATTCAAAGAGATAGAAGACACAAATGAAACTGACGAAGAGGGAGGGGGAGTGCGAGCAGTGGAGCATGAGTCACAGCTAGAAGACACAAATGAAGCTGACCAGGAGGGATGGGGGAAAGGGAGGGGGGTAGTGCACACAGAGGAGCCCGATTACAGCAATAAAAACACAGATGGCAGCTGTGCACATGCACGAGCTCGTCAACGCAAGCTGTAGGCCAGTAAAAGCCTATAGTGGCACTTTTAAAAGCCACTTACTAAATGTCTCGAGAGGCGCTGTCTCAGGCGAGACCCACAAATGAGTGAGCCTGTAGGACTCACTCAAGTAACACATGTTAAATAGGACCTGTTCACTCCTACTGATCACAACACAGTATGCTGCCACCACCACACTCATGCAGTTTAACTCCTGGTGAGGGCGGTAGCATACCACCACTGGGAGGATAGGGCTTTGGGAGTTACTCCTTGTCCAACAAAACCACAATCCACGAGGCAGGCCTATGTCATGGGGCACATGCATGATTCGTGTTCAACTATGTACACAAAAATCAGCATTAGGGATCCAGACACCAGTACAGATGGGCACTTGGGGCAGAGGTGCACGTCTATTACCATGTATTGGACTTTTCCATCACAATACTCCCTATCCTGTGTTGTATGTTGTAGTCAGCAGAATACAAATATAATTGGCACAATAAGAGACTAACTGATGAAGAGGTCTGGCTGAATGCCCCCATCAGTAAGTAAACTATACATACAAATTGCATAAATTGTCTTGGCTAATGCCAGGTCTGAAGAAGCCATGGGTCTTAATATTTGTTTTTCTCCGTTTTAGAAAAGAGCGCTCCCAGAAGCACAGCAAATTGGCTTAGAGTTTGCCCCATTTTGCAGGGCTGAGCTCAGAACTGTAGATAAAAAGCACCCCTGATAAATTCCGATTCTCAGGGTTTCACATATAATCAGGTGTAAATAAATATTGCATCTCCAACCTAGCCCTTTTAATGCGGAGCAATGAAGGGGCTATTTTTTGCATAATCCTCTGTATCATAGCGTGAACATCCATTGAAGACAGAGTACCAGAACTAAACAATAACCAAAACACCGGGTCAAGTGAAGCTCAAGAGAGGAGTTCTCTTTTTAACTATTACATAAACCGCTTCTCACATTTGGCATCCTAAAAAAGAGAATGTTCCATTCCCTTCCGATGTAAATAGGAAAAGCTTTAACAAAGACTCCACTTTGTTAGGTATTTCTGCCACTCTATCTGTTCGAACAATGTTCTTTGTGAGTACATTTTGTTTGTGCTGCAGTTCCTAGAAATGAAAATGCGATTGAAGGCGACACAAAGGTCAGGTATTGTATGCGTCTTATTGAGGGTAATTATTCACCTGGATACCAGTGGTTTTGGAATAAATACTATAAACGTACGTCCGTCCGTGCCCAAATGTTAATGTAGCCAAGTATTCAGTGTAAAATATGACTACCGCAAGCAACATGGTGCCAACCCATTGTTTTTGCTGACGATGCGGACATGTCGCAAAGCACCATCAGTCTGAGCCAAAATCAAAACTCTTCATGGGAATTGGCTCATGCATGAACTTAAATAAATAAAGGCGAAGCGAAGGCAGCAATAGACCGAAAAAGGGCCTGATTTCCAAGTGAGATAAAGCCCTTTGCTAACCTCCCAGTAATCATTCTTCATCTTTTAAACCATAATATACACCTGGGATCAGTTGTGATTATGGGTGGTCGCACAAATGTAGAATTGTTTTTGAGTTAATGATTTTGTGCACTGTAATGATGTATAATATGCCATTTTACTCACACACATTGTTAGATTTGGATTGCAGGTTGACTGGGGTGTGACTCCTGGTCAAGCAGCAACCACAATCCTAGTCAGGCAAGGCACAAGCAAACCCCAGACTGACCTTTGCTCGTCCACTGGTAGCTTGGCCCAGATCAGTTAGGCTTAACTTAGAGGCAATGCGTAATGTAGTTGTGCATCACTTCAAACAATGAAAACACCAGACAAAAAGATCCCATACCAGGTTGGAAAAATAGAGCGTAGTTTAATAAATAACTAAATAAGACTAATAAGACTAACAGAACAACAGTCCAATCAGTAGAACTGGAGTTATGAAGTTTTTTTATCGAATAAACTGTAAAATACCGCCTAAAAGCACAAAGCCTGTCTGGTCATGCTGGACCGGGTCAAAGTCAAAATTTCAGGTTAACCGCGATGGAGCATGGGTCTGATACAGTCCCAGATTAGTCCTGCTGACATTTTACTTTCTCAAGTTTTGTACCAACAGTCCCATTCACATTGGAGAGGGTCGTAGTAGCAAGGAAAGCATTGTGAGTGGTGGTTGATGTAGTGCGAAGAGCAGGCTGGGGGTCGTGGGCAGGCAGGCTGATGCTTCACATTTGCAATCCTCCCCAGGTGATCAATGCTCGCTGTGTGAAGACCGCGGCTGGTGGCGGCTTGCACTGAATTTCAGTGCAAGTGGCACAGTCTTGTCTGAATGAGTCCATTCACAGTCACGAAGAGCCCAAAAGCTTAATTTAAGAGACAGTGAGCCACACCAATGATCCAGGACTTAATTAATTAATTAATTGTGGGTTTATATAGCGCTAGAATCAACTCCCGGAGGAGTATCTCCGCGCTTCGACCGCTGGGGAACCCGTCCTGGCTCACCCTGAGAGATGGTCCCTAATGGGTATCTCTAAGGTGCAACCAAGCATCCCTGGCGGTCTGGGGGGCCGTTGTGAAGATGAGGCAAGCTAATGCCCAGAGTTGCCGAGTGTGGTCCCTGACTGGAGTAGGCTCCGAGGCGAGAATTATCCGAATTATCGAGCCCGCTGACCCTGGTCCACGACCCTGCCGCGTCGGGAATCGAACCCTGGTCCCGGGCCGTCCTCTGCTTACGGGTCTGCCGCCTCTAACCAGTGAGCCACACCACTCCACGAGAGGAACTCGCTGCTGCTGGGTCTCAGAGCTGGTTGGGGGAGTCTTTTATGCCCCTGAGACTCAGATCAGGAGGCCACCAAACTAGCTCTTAGAGTTACAATTGGGTCGGGGGTTGAAGATGAAGTTTCAAGTCAAGTTCTTCCCCAGGCAAGAGGACAGCAGACAGCATGTCAGTAGGGTAGCTGTTAGTTTAGCACAGCAGTTCAACAGAGTGGCAGTCCTTGTAGCAGCACAGCAGTCCTTCCTGGCAAAGTATCCACAGATCCAGAAGTGTACTGAAGAGTTGGTTTCTAAGGTCCTCCTTTTATAGCCCGGTGTCCTGGTTCTGGAAGGTGGAAGAAGCTTCTGGACAGTGGCTTTGAAGTCCATGGAATTTTGTGCCTTCCCTGCCCTGGCTCCAAGCTGTACTGACAATGCAGGGTTGTTGGGCCCTTTGTGTGAAGTCAGAGTATAGGCTATTCAGGTGAAAGTGAGACTGTACTCAGCTCTATTGCGTGGCTGTCTGGAAGGAATTCACAAAGTCTACCTGTCAGCTAAGCCCAGTCACATGACCCACACAGGGTACAGGCACAAAAGCTAATGACACGAAAATGACAACTTTCTAAAAGTGGTATTTTTAAAATTGTAATAAAAGATCCCCCTTTACCATTAAAGAGGGTTTATAATTACAATTTCACAGACAACAAACATGACATAGTCACCAGCTCCTAATTGGGAATTACAGCTTATTAAATGTAATAAGGGATCCCCACTGTTATCCAACGGAAAAGGTAGACCTCATAGTAGTGAAACACGAGTTTTCCACTACCAGGACATGTAAAATATAAAGTACATGTCCAACATTTTAATCACACAGTACTCTGCCTTATGGGGTGCAAAGGGCCTACCATAGGGATGACATATTTAATAAGAGGGGAGCTTAAGGCATGTGAATGGATTTAAATGTCAAGTTGACATGGCAGTTTAAAACAGCATTGAGCTTGCATTGACGGGCTGAGGGCATATTTTACAGTGCTACCTAAGTGGATGGCACAATAGGTGCTGCATGCCCATTGGTAGCATTCGATTTAGAGGCCCTGAGCATACAGTATAGCAGTCTACAAGGGACTTATAAGTAAATTAAATATGACCATTAGGTATAAGCCAATTTAACCATGTTTAAAGGGAGGGGCACAAGCACTTTAGCACTGGTTAGAAGGGGTAAAGTGTACAGAGTCTTAAGGCCTCCAAAAATAGGCTCAGCAAAATGGAGAAGAGGCGAAAAGTTTGAGGAAAGACCACCCTAAAGCTGACAGGTGGAGTACCACAATTTAGACTCCATCCTTTACACATTATCTATGTACAATTATTCCTTTATATTTGACATTATATTTACTGTGTGCCTCAATAATATTAACATGTGTGAACATATAATCATGAAATGTGACTATTGATAAACTGAAGGTTCATAAACGCATGCACTTGTGTTCAGTTTAAACATGAAGATGTATCCTGTATTCGCATTTGTATTTATACTTTAAGTCACGTCTGCATATATTATGAAAATCATATCTGAAAGTTTAATCATGTATACTTTTACGCACATTGGCATTTGTTCTTGAGTAATATGTGCGCAACTATAACCATGTATTTGAAGTGCATGTTTAAATGTTTAGTTAAAGTTAGCCTGATAAAAGGCCTTAATTTTGAAATGTATTTTGCTGAGTTAGTGTGTTCTTTCTTTTGCATATGTGCTGTCAAGGATTAGCTAGAGAAAAGAAGTATTTTTGTATGTTTTAGTTTACTGATAGTAAGGCCTGGGAAGACATATCTTGGCAAAAAACGTGAAGTCTTAATGAACAGACAAAGCCTCCTATTCATCGCGTATCAGAAACTGCGAACGCTCAAGGTTGCAGTAGCTGTCCAAGTTCTGTGGGATGGGAAAGTCTGGTACTGTGCGAAAAAACAACACGAGAAGTGAAATGATTGGTTCCTGGTGGTATGGAAAGGCATATGATTATTGATAGAGTTTTATTGGTTTTCATTAGTGTTCACAGATCTAGAAGAGAGCAGATTACCTTAGACTTTGAGGGATACAGACCTCGCTGCTTCCTTTATCCTTGCAAATGTGAAGCTTCATGCTAAACGCTTATTCCAAATCTGGAATCTGGAGTTTTAACTATGCTGACATCTTTCTCGCATTTCCAAATTTCCTTGAGACCCCACTCTACAAATCTCCCTTATTCTAAACTTAGAGCCTTGGTTAGATGAATTTTAGAACATATTCATGTTTGGAAACTGAATAGGAGTTTCTTTAAGGAACACCTATTTCTATTTCACAGTTTTTGTATTGCTGTGGCTGTGATTATTTCATATTTTATCCTACTGAGACTTAACCTATTGTGATATTTCGGCTTGCCAGCTTTAATTCTGTATCTTTTTAATATCCTCTTGACATGCATATATACTGAACTGATTTTTAATTCGTAATAAATCCACGTAACTTCAACTTCTGATTTTTGATCCGTATGGACTTTACGAAGGTTAGATAGTTTTATTATCGCTAACTCTATTGGCCTCCCAGTCAACTTAAAATTATCCATCTGATGAGAGACTGCAAATCACACACCTGCATGCTCTCCAAGGTCTAACACACACATAAATATATAAACAAATAATGAAGTCAAGGTTCATACAAATTGTACATGAAGTATAGAAGTAAAGTTATTAATGTGTTTTTGTTAAGTCTATGTGTTGGTATAAATCCCGATATTTAAACAAGATGGATGCTATCTCTGTCACTCACTCCTCATTTCCGCTTTGCACAGACCTTCTCTCCCAGATTCTGCAGTGCAGAGTTAAACCTATGTGTAGTAGTTTATTTCCACATTTATGATTAAATTGCTTTTGATGAGCTTTCCCTTGTCCTCAATGACTTCTAACATTTGTCTCCGGGTCTCTTCTGCTGCTTTCAGCTGTGCTCACCAGTCTATTCATTTCCTGAAAGTGCTCATGGTTTTTTATTTTTCAATGTGGCATATTTATTCGAACATCTCCAGATGACAGCACAAAGGGTGGCGAGTACATTTTTTAGAAATGGGATGGTGCTTAATTATTAAGGTAATGACATATATTAGTTCTGATTTTCTTTTGCTCACACAATGATGACTTAGCAGTTTCTTTAATTTACTGTGCAGGAAATATGTATAAGAATCCCTTGATTTTGGGTGTGAGCCAGAGATTTTCCTGAACTTTCCTATTCTGCTAGAGATGCTGCCTGATTTTCCTATGATTTCGCATTCCATCGAGATTTTTCTGAATTTTACACAATGCATCTGAGAGCTTCCGTGTCATTGATGCTGAATTTAGAATTTTTGTGATAAAACACTTTCTTTACCTTTTCATTGATCTAGAACACAGTTTTTGAGTGCACCCCAAAATTATAGTTGCCCTTGTATTTTTCCTTTAATGGGGATAAAGAATCCAAGAGAAAATGGCGCATCAAACAGGACCTAAGAAAAAATTATAAAATTGTCATCTCATGTTGTCCAATGGCACCAAATCCAGCAGTGATGTTACTCCAAATTCCTTAAGATGTATAATGATATACATTTATTGACTTATGCAAAGAGCTCTTCTCATTTCCGTTGCACATGGTGAGCCAATTCCTACTTGTGTTTGAATTTCAAAATGAAGTTCTCATATGGTGTAGAATCCCAAAATGGTATACTGAAATTACTTCAATTTTTAGCCAAATTCTAAAGAAAGAGCTAGAACATTTGAGGTTTCCCTTCAACTTATACTTAGTACAGAATATTAATGAATTGTTGACTACTGTAAATACCAAATTCCTCCTTAATTGCTAAATCTCCAATAAGGGTGAAACACAGTTACATAAAACATCTGGTACATTTTGACAAAGAATGTTTAGAGGCATTGTAAATATATATAGAGAGATTTGGTGCACCACACCTGCCCTTGGAATGTCTGATTATAATTTAACCTTTTTTTTTGCCATGAGAAGGGTGAGTGTGTATTGCCAATTCTTACACAGAGACATGATGGGATGATGAGACCAGTTGCATATTATTCAGCTCTATTGGATCCAGCAGTTGTAAGACTTCTTGGTTGTCTGACATCAGTGGCAGCTGTTTGCATTGCAATTGAACAACGTTTAGTAATAACGATGGGCCATCCTTTCATTTTATATGTCCCACTGTCAGTTGAGATTCTAATGACCCGTGCAAGGACTCAGCACATAATAACCAGTCATCAAACAATGTATGAGCAAGTCATCCTTGCAGCAGAAAATATTTGAATTAAGAGGTTCAATACCCTCACTCCAGCAACACTGCTTCCTGTTTCAGACAAAAGTTGTGAAGACAGAGACACTGATGAAGATGAGACAAGGATAAGGAAAAGTATCATGATTTTGTTGTTGTTGCCAAATTATGTACCAACCCAAGACCATAAATTATTTAAAAAAATCTTGGAAATGGCTGATTTTACATTATTTGATGATTGGTCTTGTTTTCAAGACCAGTATGCAGATTTCATGGCTCTCTATGCAGTATTTTCCATTTCTGAAATTCTTGAAGCATCATATGTGCCGAAAGTAACATCAGCACATATGGTTCCATTGACAAGAGCTTGCTGCTTTCCCAAACATTTAAATATGACAATCTATGCAGACAGGCAGTATTGTTTTGGTGTGGTGCATGATTTTGGTCAATTGTGGTCAGAGAGAGGTTTTATGACACCTTCTGCCATACCTATAAAGAACAGTTTCTACATACTTGATATTATGAAAGCAATATAGCAACTAAAAGAGATTTCTGTACTCAAGAGTGATGCCCATAAGGCTGGGAAAGATCTGGTTACTATTGGAAACAGCGATGCTGGTCAAGTAGTCAGCCATTGAGCACTTGAGAATGAAACTGAAAATGTTGAATCAAGAATAAATACTACAAAACAACTGTAGAACATGTGAATTGTTTCTCATTGAGTTCAATTCACACTTCTTTGAGTGAATTTCGAGGCCTTCAAGAAGATGCTACAGAAGATGAAAAAAAGAGATGGGAAAGCTGGCTTACTCGGCAAATCAGGATGTGTATGTTACATCTCAAAACAAATACATACTTCCAGTTGCCATGGTATATCCCATAGTAAGGTATTTCCATATTCAGTCTCATTTGTGGCAAGAGTCCATGATTCTCAATTTTAAGAAATATAGGAAAAACAAACATTTTAGAAATGTTGCTCAAAATGTGTGCTATAGTTCCCTGGTATGTCAGCTCAATAATCAAAGAAAGAAATTATTGCTTACAATAAATCACATTGGCAAATTGGAAGGCCCATTTAAGAGACTCCATGCAGATTTCATTGAGATGCCAGTTTTCAAAGGCTTGATATACATATTGGTCATTGTCTGCTTGATTTTCTAAATTGGTAGAAGCCTATCAACTCAGAGATCGGCTAGCCTTACAGCTGCTGTACTTTATTTGAAGGGGTTAATGCCATGCTTTAGTTTGCCAACTACTATTGACACAGATCGTGGCTTGTATTTCAAAAATGAGGTTTTAGAAATAATTTGCACTGCTTTCAGATCAGCCAGAGGTATCATTGTAGCTATTATCCTCAATCTACTGGATGGTTGGAAGGATGAATGCAACTATCAAAAACTAACTGGCCAAAGTCTGTGCTTATACAGTTTAAAAATGGCCAAACGCTCCTACCCTTCTTTTGATGAGCAGCAGATGTATCTCAGACAATATAACTGGTCTCTCACCTCATAAGGTGCTCATACGCAGAGCAATCAGACTGGCTTATATTCCTTCAATTACATTAGTTTCAATAACTGATGATATAGTACTAGATTACAGAGGTCTGGCTGGTATTGAGGAATCTGTCTCCCATCAGGTGAATGTGGCAACAAAAGCAACAAAGTAGGTACTGTGCCATGGACTGAACCCTGGAGACTGGATAGTGGTCCAAAAACTTGTGAGGAAGAATTGCTTGGAGGAGCGCTGGTGTGGATTCTACCAGATGATCTTGATGACAAACTGTGAGGTGAAGTGTGCTGGAGTTCCGCAGTTCATTGATATCACTCACATGAAAGGATTGAAGGCGGCAGATGAAGAAGTCATCAATCACAGAGTCAAGCTCCAGTCCATGACATTGATCCAGTGTGGGTGAATATTTTGAAATTGGTCCAAGCAATGAAGTTATAAAAAAATTCAGATCATTGATAGTGAAGTTCTGGTGAAGAACCTGGTACCTCTGCTAGAAGTGCTGCCATCCAATTTCAAAGTAGGAATCAGAGTAGAGAGCTGTTGCAATGTTAAAATCAGGCACGAGTGGCAGCAAGAAGAAGTAGGATCCAACCCATGAAAAACTGCGGTTGAAAATTTGAGTCACAAGACCACCGGAGGAAGAAAGCAGTTCACAGAGAATCATACAATTGAAAATGTTAAAAGTGTAAGTCCATTAGTGAGTGAAGAAAGAAGTGAAAAAGAAAGAACATAATAAAGAGAAGGAAATAGGTCATTGAAAAGAACCTGCAAAAGAAAGCAATGTCAATCAGAGAAACAAGAAAGACGGAAGCCAATCAATTAAAGTTTGGATCGAACTAGATTCAGAAAATAGTGGGACTGAGTTACTTGTTGCTAAAAGACCAGATAAAAAGAGAAAATCAAAAAGAAAGTATGCATCACATGAATGGGTCAATTTAGCTACAGCGTCAAAAGAAGAAGAATAAGAGATCTACAGTCCAATAAATTCTTGCCAATACAATTTTGCAAGCAAGTTAGAAAGTGAATCAGAAGAAAAAAACATCTTCCAAGGGTTTAAAACTGTAAAGACTGATTTTTTACCACGTGACTCAAATAAACATATTTTTAAGGGAATGAACTGAAAGACTTTTTAAAGAAAAAAATAACGATTTTTTTATCATTGTTTTGAAAGAAATAAGAAAAAAGGAAGAAATGTATTACGTTTTTTAAAGTAAATCTTGATTATTTTTTTTAATTTGCACCTCACAGTAAAATGTATGTCTTTGAAGAAGGTGGAGTAGAGCAAAATGCTGTACAATTATTTGCTTCAATGTTTTATTAACAACATTATTAGCTTTAGTTAGCCTGTTGTTGTGCTTACTATCTCCACTGGGAAATATTTCTACAATAGTTGAATTAATCACAGTACATAATGAAGTGAAACATAATACATTTACATATTGGGAAAATAATATTGGATTTTAAGATAGCATTTACACTAAAATGACACATGAGCATTCAAACACACTGAAGGTCAGGAAGTGCCTTATCTGCATATTCCTTTCTTATTCTGCAGCAGAGTGTGTTACATATTCACAGAATTCAATTTCTAATTGACCATTGTATGCAGTGCTTGTCAGTATATTTAATAACAATGACCTTTTTAACTTCTTACATGTCGAATTTCATTGTTGTTGTTGGAGGATTTGCCTATAATGGAAAATAAAGATTCTAATAGCAAGGTTAAGTATAGGAAAGTTATCGTGAGCTGGTCTGTGAGTGGCTATGTAGGTCTGTGATTGTGTGTGTGAGTTGCTATGATTGTCTGTGAGTAGCTGTGTGAGTGCTGCTATGGGTCTGTGGGTAGGTGTATGTAGGTCTATGAGTGGGTGTGTGAGTGGTGCTCTGGGTGTTGGACATTTGCATGCTTAAGGTATTTAAACGGGAGAACCAAGGACTCTGGGGCATTTTATCAAGGGTGGCAATAGGGAATTTTCACCAGCTTTAGCGGCCGTTTTCAGCCGCTATGCGGCGATAATTCTATTGCCCTATTAGCAAGCTGTCGCTAACAGCAGTTAGCGACAGCTTTTAGGTGATAGCGAGCGGTTTGGGGCCCGATTTGCATGTTAGCGATATTTATCGCTAATGACATGCAAAGTGGGCGTACCCAAACTGTTAGCGACTGAAAACAGTCGCTAACATCGCTATCGCCTATTAGCAAGGCAGGCGTAGTGATGGAAATATTCGCGCTAAGCGCGAATATCTCCAAATACTAACACATGCCCAGACCAGTTCTTAGCCATGTTATCCAATGGGAAGTGGATAACATGGCTAAGAGCATTTCATCGCTAATGCGTGAATATCGCTGTATCCTCAGCGATATTCACGCATTTCGCCGCTGTCGCCGGAAAATGTATCGCTTTGGAGATAAACATTGCTAATAGCACGTTATCTCAGCAATAAATTCTGGCGATGCTCAGCGATAAAAAAATCATCGCTATTTAGCGATAAATATCGCTACTTGTTGGTAATATGCCGCTCTGTTCTCACCAGGAGACTACAAGAAAGAAACCACTTGTCACATTGACCCAAGTTCAGATTGTGGTCCAATAGATAAATGATGCATTAACTTCCATTAAGGATTTCAGATAATTTGTCAATGTGAAATACAAGCAAAAACATATTTATTTTACATTCGCAAGCCCAAGAGGTTAGGATCGTTTGTGCTTTACTTAAGTAGAGCTTCAGCTGAGGCACCTGGTATGTGTATGTATGTAAGTGCTTCCTGTTGAGGTTTTATTAATGTGAAATGAGCATCAGGGCCAGAATGAAACCTCATTTTAGCCTTTAAGAGACCACACTTTTGCCGAAAATGTTTGACAAATAAGTAAGACCTGTAACTACAGCTGTGTAAAGGACCACCTATACAGGTATTTTTCTGAGTTTCTGTTTCACATTTGTTTTAGTGGGTTGATTACTTCATATTTTTTTTATTTTTGTTATCCTTTGTAAATTTGTTGCAAAATATTGTGTTACGTTTTTTCCGGTTTTGCGGAAAGTCACAAAAATAACGTGTTTTTGAAAAAGTGTAAAACACATATATACACATTTAGTAAATAATGGTTGAGAAGAGTAATTTACTAATACAGTTTTTAAACATGTATTTTTGTAATTATGTTTAATGTAAAGCACTTTTTAATTATTTTTCATGTCTTCGCGATGACGCCGGTATTTGTGATGACATCGGCCTGCACGAATATCAAGTGAGTATATAACAAAGAGATCTGATTGGAGAGGACACTTTTCCTTAATCTTCAAAGGAAGCTCCCATCTATTTATTTCTTCGTGAAACTTCGAGTTGATATTTGGAACATTCTTAACAGGTAGGGAAAAACTGTGTTTCAGATTTCTTTGGTCATTTTCTTCTTACATAATAACATAACAGGAGGAAGTGAGGAACAGGAGCTGCCACAACAAACTGAGGAGCCGGTAGGATCTTTTTACAATCCCATCTAGCAAAAAAAAAAAGTTGCCAAATATGTCAAGTGCACCTTGTGCGAGAAAAACCTTTCAAGAGGCACGTCTAAAAAAGATTCTTGTGGAACAACAAACATGTTGTCCCATTTAAAACCAAATCATAATAACTACCTGAAGAGGGAACAGAAGGAGAGACAAGGAGAGCAGCTGCCAACCTTTAGGGCTGCACCACCTGCTCCTGGACAAAATGTACCTCAAGAAGTGGAGGAGAAGCGCCTGCCAGAAATATTTCCAGAGTTGAAGAGGATTGGCACATTTTGTATAGACTGCAACACAACTCCTACAGTTGGCCATCAGTGTGTTGCTTGAATTTCGGAAACTGAGAAAAAACACACTTGTTAAAATATTTTTTTTGTACACCACTTTTGCCACTGTTTTTGAGTTTGTGGACATAGGGCATATGTACAACACTCGAGAGTGGCTAGATGCATCAGACCTAGGACAAGTGGAGCAGGATCAGATGTGGAGAGAATAAAGGAAGAAAAGATGCTGGTGCACAACCAGGAGCAGGGGCTTTCCAACGGGCAAGCCCCGCACCCCAGACAGACAGACTGAAGGGTGTATACTCGTTGGAGACGACTAAACCCACTAGAGACAGTGAATCTCTTCTCATCATTGTAAACCTGGCACCAATGGCGTGGGTCTCCCTTCCATTTTTTGCTTTTGCCTCCTATGTTTTTCCTGTGTGGTGGACTCCATTTTGCTGGTCTAGGTGCTTTGGGTACTTTGCCACTACTGTTCAGTGCCAAAGTGCAAGTGCTCCCTTTGTAAATTGATGTTAAGGATTAGTGATTCCATGATTGGCTTATTTGATTTTCTTGTCAGACCCTAGTACAGTGCACTATGTGTGCCAAGGGCCTGTGAATCAAATGCTGCTGGCGGGCTTGCAGCAGTGATTGTGCCACCCACAGAAGCTGCTTGTAAAATGTGACTCAGGCCTGCCATTGCAGAGCCTGTGTGCAATCTGGGACTGCCATGTCGACTTGGCAAGTGCACTCACTTGCCAGTCCCTAAAACGTCCCTTTTCTACAAATTAGTCACCCATAAGGTCAGCCCAAGGTACCCCTGTGGGCAGGGTGCATTGTATATGAAAGGTAGGACATGCCCTGATGTGTGTGGCATGTCCTGATAGTGAATTACTGCCAATTTCATTTTTCACTATTGCAAGGCTATCCGCTCTCAAAGGACAGAAAGGCGGAGTTTGTTCATAACATCTTATAAACATAACTGACCGTGGGAACAAGATAGAAAAGTCAAGTTTAGTATGCCTGATCTCAGAATGTTAAAGTGCATCTTTTAGTGAGGGTGATTTTTACATTCTGTTTTTGAAAATATCACTTTTAGAAAGTACGTATTTTCTTGCCTAACCATCCAGTGTGCCTCTGCTAGGTTTGTGTATTACATGTCTGGCTTTTGGATGACAGGGGCTGGAGAGGGGCAGCAGCTCCTAAAGTCTGATGAGTCAGAGCTAGGCTGAATAGACCTGGTCTACATTTGGAGTGGAGGGAGGAGTAGCACCAGCAACTGAAATGGGCGGTGCCTGCCTTCCACAATGACGGCTACGCCTCCCTTTGGTGTGTCTGGAGCCAGGGCTCACACTGACAATGGAGGTTGTTGTGCACTTGCAGAGTGCACCACAGAACTGGTTTTGGCTGGGTGCAGACACTCCCTGCCTTCAGAGAACATAGGATTGTTGGTTATAAAAAGTGGGGTCCAGACCCCAGACTTTTAGTTCACTTCTGGGAATTAAGAGAAAGAGAAGAGCTGGTTAAGCTGAGGAGGAATACTGACCCTGTGCTGATTGTTGTCTGGGGTTGGCCTGCAGTGGCAGCTTGCTGCCAAGGAAAGGAGAAAAGGACTTTGCCATTTGCTTTGTCATCTTGAGGAAAATCTCTAAGGGCTGGAAACTGAGCTTGCCCCTTGTTCTGAATTTTCAGGGACACAAAGACTTCACCCCCAGCTCCCCTGAATTCCCTTGCTGGGAATTCCAAAGAGGTGCTTTCTGCTGTTTAGGGCCTTTGGAGACTGTTTGTCACTGGGAGCTGGAAAATCGATGCAACACCGAAGAAGCGTGTCGCATATGCACTTGTTTTCCGACGCATTGCCGAAGAACGAAGAAACTGTTGCAGCGCCTGCCGCCGCTCGAGAAATAACAGCACGATGCATCGGGAGTAATGATCTCCGATATCCGAGTTTACCGCACCGATCCCGAAGCAAGTCTGCTGTGTGACTGCACGATACCAGGCATCGTACCAGATTGACGCACCGCATCGTTGGGGGCCGCAGTAAGAAACAGACGCATCACTCCCCACACAGTGAGGAATCGACGCATCATATCCCCTGCGCTGCAGTAAGGAACCAACCCATCACCTCCCCTGAGTGTGAGGAACCGACGCATCACCTTCCCTACGGCCATTTTGTTTGTTTTGTGTGACGCATCTAAGGTACTTTTGAGAAATGTGTTGCATTTACCACTTGCATTGAACTGAACTATTTCTACCATTTGAAAGCCTTTTTTTAAATACTGTATTGTGGATTTTTATTGTTTGGTCTTGTTTTGGTTTAAATAAAGATTACTTATTTTTCTAAACTGATGTGGTGTCCATTTGTAGTGTTTTCACTGTATTACTGTATGTGTTCACAAATGCTTTACACACTGTCTCTGAGATAAGCCGGTCTGCTCGTGCCAAGCAACATGAGGGGGGGGGTGAGCAGGGGTTATTTTAGGAATGTATCCCCCTTACCCTGTCTAGTTGCAAGGGCCCCTACTTGGACAAAGGTACCTACCTCTGCCAACTAGATACCCCCATTTCTAAAAATCATGACACAGGAAACGCAGGCTGATGAATTACTGGCTACTTGAGGGCATACAAGGTTAGGAGGTAAAATGGAACTTTACAGCTGCTGCCAGGTAAAAAGTTACTGGATGAATTTAGGAGCCCAGGCAGGATGTAACTGATTGCTCTCCTCCCTGGTATCTGTGGGGGGTGGGCTTCAGGTCTCAGGATGAGTCAACATCGATTGTGTGGGATGGTCCAGTCACCTCACATGGGCACTTAACTGAGACCCAGAGTGGACTCATTGGGGTTGTAAGTCTGGTCTAGTTTCACAATTGGCAAAATTGTTGGGGATGTGGGAAAGAGGACAGAGATAAGGTTGGAGAATGCGGCAGGGCTTACGGTCCTCTTGCTTGCAGTTAAGCTGGGAGAGATGGGTGGCTACAGCCTATGGAAGTGATGGGGAGGGACAATATGTGTTTGCTTTAATGAACACCGGATTTTTGTTAGCAGGGATGTGGTATTGGTTTATAGTTGGGGGGAGGAGAAACTTCCATGACAGAGATACCTAAACAGTTCCAAGGCAACCTGTGGGGCCTAGTAGCTGCGGTTGAGAATCACTCCTTTGACATGTGAGGGGTGAAGGGACTGACTACAAACTACATACCTGGAATGTACGGAGACTGAATAATTATGTTGCATTCATGCTTTTTTGAGAAGCTATGGGGTATTGTTCGAATTCCTCCAGGAAAACCACTTGTGGGGGACTGTATTAAATCCATTCGAAGACAATGTCGAGGACACATATACACCATCTTCTACTCAGGTACGCCAGAGGAGCATGGATATGAGTGGCACATGGTGTTCCTTTTAAAAACATGAAAACTTACATAGATACTGAGGGTCATTATATGATGGTGGAGGGTACACCGGATGCACATAAATTATGTTTGTCAAATGTACATGCTCCACTTGCTGATGATGGAAACGTCTGCGACGATATGTTGGGGAGAGTGAAACTCACAACTGAGTTAGAAATTGCAAGGGCTGGAGACTTTAATTGTGTCTTCAATTGCAATATAGAAAGGACCCCACCCCTCATAGATACTAAACCAGAAATGGTTGCAGCATTGCCACAAGCACAGGGGAGTCTAGGACTAATATATATTTGGAGACAGCAAGACCCAAACGCGCAGACATACTTCTGCCATACCCCTGCAACTGATACAAACAACCACTTAGATTATTTTGTTATACACATGGCAGGAGCGCATAGCTTTACAGACACCCAGTACCTACCCTGATAGCTATCGGATCACCCCCCACTCCTACTTATGTACAATTTACATAGACCAAGGCACATGATTCCACTCTGGAGGCTTAATGTAGTACACTTACAGACCTGGTGTTGCAGAGCACGGTATATGAAGAACTAGCACATTACTTTGAGCACAATTGGGGGACATGAAGTGGGTTCTCAGAGGGGTGTGTATTTCGACTATGGTTGAGTTACAACGTATGCAGGACGTAGACTTGGCGAGGCAGAAGAGCGACTGCGGAACTTGGAAAATACACTTTTCACAGACAGGACAGTTATAACAGAATCGAACAACCAAAAGGTCTGGGACAGACTTGACAGATATGTCAGAAAATCTGGTATCTTGATGGAGATGACTCAGGCTGCGTTTTGGTCACCTTATGCAATTGGAAAATCTGGCTCACCCTATTCTGGCAGTGCAAAACAAGGGAGGAATCCTAGTATATACACCACAGGCCATAAATACCAAATTTGGGGTTTACATGAAAGCACAGTGCGTAGAGGGACCTTAGAGTATCTCGTCCTGCCTAGAGGATGTTTTACTTCCACAGCTGACACGAAGGACTATGAGACCCTAGATGCTACGTTGAGCAAATAGGGATTACAGGAAGCAATGAACGCCTTGAAGCCTGCTAAATTGCCGGGGCTGGATGGCCTTCCGGCTGAATTTTATCGCCAGTTTTCTGATATATTAATGGACAGACTATTGATGGTCTCTATGGAAGCCCTAGAAAAGCACATGGTGCCACAATTAATGAGGGATGTTCTAGTAGTAGTAGTCCCCAAGCCAGAAAAAGACCCTACTGAAAAGGTATCCTATTAACCTCTCTTAAACGTGGATCTCAAATTACTTAGTCATGCATTGGCTGCTACACTGCTGCCTCTCCTCCTTAAAATGATACACAAAGATCAGTCAAGTTTCATACCTTGTATTTTATTTATTTATTTTATTTTATTTATTTATTTTATATAGCGCGAACATGATCCCGAGGGATATCAGAGCGCTTCACAATTAAGGGAGGGATGATATTCATGGATGTACATGCATCAAATAAACATATCAAACGAGACAGTTACAAAGGGTGCATCAAAGAACATCACAATAGCTAAAGAATTGCGAAACTGGGACGGGAAGAGAAGATTACTTAAGGAAATACAGCAAATCAATTCAAGACTTAAAGGTGTAAGTCCAGTATCTTAAAGCAGATGATCCAAACCCAATTAAGGTAAGAACTTGTTCATAAGGAATCTTTTTACTTCCAATTTGAAAGCAAATGTGGAAGTGATTCTGCATACTTCATGTGGGAGAGAGTTCCAGGTCCTCGGGCAGAGCCGGAGAAAGCTCTTTGACAAGTTCTCTTTTTGCAAAAGATCTGTGGTTTCAGGAGGAATGAGTTAGCACTTCTTTATGGTCTACCACCTCCAGATAATTCTAGCTTTTGGACTAGATATCTGGGGGTTTTGAAATGGAGGGCTTTGTGAGATAGGCAGGCAAGCTGTATTCTTGCTCCAAAAGGCAGCCAATGTAGAGATTTCAAGATTAGGGAAATGTGCGCATTTCTTTTTGTGCCCGTAGTCAGTCTGGCCGCAGCATTCAATGAGGCCCTAAGTGGGGCCAAGGTATATTTAGGGAGGCCACAGAGTGTAGCAGTGCCACAGTCTAGCCTCGGCAAACCCAGCACTTGGACCACATGCTTGAAGTCAGCTTGTTGAAGGAAAGGTTTGAGATTCCTGAGAAACCTCAACAGGTGATTCGCTCCCTTGCACACCTTGCTAATATGATTCTTCATATTTAAATGCTTGTCCAGGGTGATTCCGCTGGCTGAGTCAATAATGTGGGGGGAGCAGTGAAAGGCAATGAGATGGTTCATCCAGAGGTCTAACTTGGGGGTATGATTTGGAGGAGAAATGAATAGGAATTCAGTTTTGGAAGTGTTGAGTAGGAGGTGGTTCTCGTTGAGCCAGTTTTGAGTATTCATGAGGGTAGTGTTGCGTGAAATAAGATTTTCCGGGGAGGATATTTTCAGGAAGAGTTGCATGTCATCCGCATACATATGAAAGAGAATGTTCATTGAATTTAGTGCATTAGCTAGTGGTTCCAAGAATACGTTGAAGAGTATGGGAGATAAGGGGGACCCTTTATTTTAATTTTTTTATTTTACAGAGTTTTATATAGCATTGTTGCCGAGACTCAACACCCAGTTCCCCAGATTGGAGGTTGACCGCCCTAGCCGTTAGGCCAACTCCTCTCCCCAAGCTTCATCATAGGGTTCCCTTGTGGGACCCCTCTGGATACTGGCGTGAGCTGGGATAGAGAGTGGTTCACCTTTATTCTTTGGGATCTGTGATGGAGGAAGGACGAGAACCATTGCAACACCAGACCAGAGAGGCCCATCCTGTGCTCCAGAATAGATAAGAGGTTGTCGTGATTTACAGTGTCAAACACAGAGGAAAGGTCAAGGAGGATTAAGAGGCAAGATTCATTTTGGTAGAGCATTTTTAAATGTCATCCATAACATGAATGAGAGCCGATTTGGTGCTCTGCCTTCTCCGAAAGCCAGATTGGTGTTGGTCTAGGAGTTGGAAATTCTCAATGGGAGCGCAAAGTTGTGATTGGATGCATTTTTAATTTTAATTGAAGCTTGTAAGTTACAGGCGATTGAAGAGAAGCTAGAGGCAACTATGCCCGGTCTGCAATTTTTTATGGTTACTGTGTTTTTTATATGTGTTTTAAGATTTAGAATCTTTTTAATTAAAATAACTTACGCACTTTAGGCAGACTTTGGGGGTGACCTCCTTCCTCCCACGCGATCCTCCGACAGTCGCTTAGCCCCATTGCCGCTCTCCTGAGTGCGGGCCCGTCCGTGCGAGCGGACCCGCCATCTCTGGAGTTAGCGGTCTAGTTTTCCAACCTGCCAGGCATAAAAACTGATGACGCCGCCAGCGCGCACCACTAACTGAAGCTTGTAAGTTACGGGCGATTGCAGAGAAGCTAGAGGCAACTACGCCCGGTCTGCAATTTTTTATGGTTACTGTGTTTTTTATATGTGTTTTAAGATTTAGAAACTTTTTAGTTAAAATAACTTACGCACTTTAGGCAGACTCTGGGGGTGACCTCCTTCCTACCACACGATCCTCCCACAGTCGCTTAGCCTCATTGCCGCTCTCCTGAGTGTGGGCCCGTCCGTGCGAGCGGACCTGCCATCTCTGGAGTTAGCGGTCTAGCTTTCCAACCTGGCGGGGCATAAAAACTGATGACGGCGCAAGCATGCACCACTAATTGAAGCTTGTAAGTTATGGGCGATTGCAGAGAAGCTAGAGGCAACTACGCCCGGTCTGCAATTTTTTATGGTTACTGTGTTTTTTATATGTGTTTTGAGATTTAGAATCTTTTTAGTTAAAATAACTTACGTACTTTAGGCAGACTCTGGGGGTGCCCTCCTTCCTCCCACACGGTCCTCCCACAGTCGCCTAGCCCCATTGCCGCTCTCCTGAGTGCGGGCCCGTCCATGCGAGCAGACCTGCCATCTCTGGAGTTAGCGGTCTAGCTTTCCAACCTGGCGGGGCATACAAACTGATGACGGCAAGAACGTGCAGCGGACGTGCGCAGCGGGTGCGCCGATGGCGCGCCAAACGTTAAGCCCGTCTGCGCCCGTCCGCGCCAAGGACGCGCCCAGCGCCAGACATGCTGCCGCTTCCACTGAAACTCTTGGAGGTACAGCAGGTGGGTTCACCATAAGGTATACCGGAGCAGAGCTACGTGATATAGGGGTGCAGGGTAAAGGTACGGGGATTATTAGACTTGAGGTAACAGCCACTCCGAATACAGATTTTGCAAGTAGAGACCTGCTGTCATGCAGGCTTCTGAATGTAAGATCTTTGCCTAAGCATGGTGTGGAAATTCAACTGCTGTAGGAGCATCATGGCCTGGAGATTTTGTTTTTAACGAAAACGTGGACTCGCCCAGACTGTGAGGTCGATTCGGGTGTGGCCTGTCCACCCGGTTATAAATTTTGTCACAATCCTAGACACAGTGGGAGAGGGGGTATTGGGGTTATTCATAAGGACTCCTGGGATCTAGTCACCATCGATATCGATGAGATTGAAGGAATAGAACTTTTAGGATTTGCCATTAAAAATGTCCATGCGTATGTGCTAACAGGGATTATATGCTATAGGCCCCCTGGGGTCTTCACAGGTCTGCAACGGGGAACATCCTTTACAACGCAACTTTTACAACGCACTAGCATTACGACACAACTTTTACAACGCAAGTTATTAAAACGCATTGCGCTGGGGGGCGCTCTAGCATAGGGAATAGTTCAATTACTATCCAACACCTTCCCTACTATCCACGGGGACTGGAGTTGGAATAGTAAATTAAACTATTCACAATCCAGCGCCCCCCAACGCAAGTCGTTGTAACGACTTGCTTTGTAAAACCTGCGTTGTAATGGCATGCGTTGTAAAAGCATGCGTTGAAACGTCATACATCCGTCTGCAACAGCAGCTACTATTGGAGACCTTCACGAACATGGTGGCTGTTCCTCAGAGAGTGGTTATACTAGGGGATTTTAACCTTTGGATGAATGGTCCCCTTAATTCAGGTTATCTTAATGTTCTCCAGTCGTGCGAGGGCATTGGCATTTTTCAGCAGGTGATTGAAGCAACCCATGAGGGAGGCCATATACTTGATTTGATTTTCTCTGAAGAGCATCTTCTTACTATCAGGAACTCTTACCTTTGCATTGGTCGGATCATTTTCTAATTAAATTTGCAGTGGACATGGTCAAAAAGAACCTTTGAATGAGTGGTGTTAGAAAGAATTAGGTTGGTCGTGACTGGAAGGGGCTCTTACGCAAGCGAGCCTCAGTCCCGCTGTTTGCGGTAGATAACTGTTTTTCAGGTACCAATCCAGTAGGCGAGAACTATTCCGCTCTTTGCGTAAAGATCACATCAGATTTGGATGTGGTGGCCCCAATGAAAAAGCACAGAACCAGAGGTAGGCCCTCGGAGCCTTGGTTCAATGACATTTTAAAAACCATGAAATTGGATTGTAAGCAGGCACAGAAAAAATGGAGAAGGGACTACGCTGATTCGGATAAACAAATATGGAAATCCAAGATTGTGTGTTATAAAAAGGAGATAATCAGGGTTAAGGCAGAATACTTTTCAAATATGATCCTTAATGCCCCCAATGCTTCTAAAAGTATTTTTAATATTCTAAAGAATCTTACCAACCCGGAATGTATAAAAAAGCAGATACCTCCCTCCCAGGAATTGTGTAACAACCTAGCTAACTTTTTTCATCTTAAGATCAAAGCTATTATTGACGAGTTAGGGGAGGAGAATGAGCATCTGATGCCTGTCACCTCTGACTCTGTGGGCAGTGACAATATGGAGAAAGAGCTCAAGAACATTCTTATCGGCCATCTAGATATTAATAGTGAAAATGCTTTAACCGGGTTTGGGCCTCTGACTATGGAGGAATTCTGTAAAGTAGCAAAGGGCATTTCATCTGGCTCCCCTTTAGATCCCGTCCCTTCTAAAATTTGGAAGACCTTTGAGACAGAGCTGTTTCCTACGCAAATTTGTAATCAGACCCTTAATAGCGGTGTAGTGCCGCTGCAGTGGAAACAATCTTTGGTAACCCCCCTGCTTAAAAAGGCCTCTTTGGATCCAGAATGTCCCAAAACTATAGGCAGATCTCCCTTCTACCCTTTGCGGCCAAGATCACGGAGAAAGTGTTCAGCAGGACCCTCTCCAATTATCTGGAGCAGCACAAATGGTTGGAGGAGGCTCAGTTCGGCTTTCGGCTTGCCCATGGTACAGAGTCGGCCCTGGTTACCGTGATGGATGAACTTCGGTCGCGGGCAGACAGGAATCTGGAGTGGTTCTTATCCTGCTTGACCTGTCTGCCGCGTTCGACACGGTTAACCATGGAACTCTGCTGAGCAGGCTGGAGAAGGTGGGGGTGAAGGGTCACGTCTTGCAATGGTTCCACTCTTTCCTTACGGGTCGGACGCAGGCGGTGTCCCTTCCTCCATATCGGTCTGAACAGATTCACATCACTCATGGGGTACCTCAGGGCTCGGCTATTAGCCCGATACTGTTCAACATTCATATGAAACCTTTGCGGTTGTTAAGGAGCATAGGATTAACATCACAAACTATGCTGACGACAGGCAGCTCATCTTCTCACTAGAGGGTGAACAATCTACCTCTATCGAGGAGTTTCATTGTTGCTTGCGTAACACGGCTCAGTGGCTGAAAGATAACTCATTACAATTCAATGCCGGTAAGACGGAGATTCTCTTCTGCTCTGTTGACAGAATTCCCTCAGCGCTGCCTAGTAACTTTTGGCCTAGTGACATGTCAAATGCAGGGAGACCAGTGGAGAAGGCACGCAACTTGGGCATTATGTTTAACAACAAGTTGACCATGGAGGCTCAAGTCACTAGAATGGTAGGAAGCTGCTTGGTGATCATTAGGTCACTACGTAAAATTCTTCCTTTACTACCTCCTCAAGCGCGGGCACTAGTTGTACAGAGTACAGTCTTGAGCAGACTGGACTATTGTAATGCCCTTTTGCTTGAATCTCCCAAGTCCCTTTTGGACAGACTTTTGAGAATACAGTCTACCGCAGCTAAACTTGCCTTGGGCTGGCCGAGGCGGTCCTCGTCCTCCAGGGCCCTCGCAGAACTACACTGGCTTCCGGTGGGACAGAGAATTAAGTTCAAGTCCCTCTGTCTCGTGTTTAAAGCTCTGCATGGGATGGGCCCAGTCGTCGTGCTACAGAAGAAATTTGAGTGGTCTGTTCCAGCTAGAAACCTTTGTTCCGCCTCAGCTAGATTGGTTAAGGTAGCTAGGTTTAGGAAAGTCAGAACCGGAGGCAGAACTTTTACGGTTGCTGCGGCCAGACTGTGGAACGGACTTCCTTTGGAATTAAGACAGATCAGTGATCTTCTGCCTTTTAGAAGAAGGTTAAAAACGTTGCTATTTCCTAAAGTTTAGCTGCTATACTGTTCTGCACTAGTTGCCTGTGCCTCTCTGTTATCTGTCTTTTGCCGTGTACTCCGAGTTTCTCAGCGCCAGGATGCCCTCAGGTGATAGAGCGCTTTATAAATGAAATAAATAAATAAAATAAATACATTTTTCAAGGAGTTTGGCCATATTAGATTTGGAGATAGGGCGGAAGTTGTTAAGGTCGGAACTATCAGCATTAGATTTTTTGGTATAGGTGAAGCCTGAGCTGCTTTTAGGGGTAGAGAGACAAAATATCGAAATTAAAATATCGATATACAATAATATCGATGTTTTAATTTCGATGGTATAGAATATCGATGTGCAAAATATCGATAGACAGGATATCGTTTTTAAGGTATGTATGTTATTAATATCGACATTTTGTTTAGTGTTATGTATTTTATTATGTTTATATGTTTGTTAAATATGTTTTTTAATGTATGTTTGGAAATTAGTAATTTTGTTTACATTTTGCGTTTTAGTACCAGAGCGGGTTGTCGGTTTATAGGGGAATAGGGTGGGAAGTAATTTAATATTAATTAATTAATTAATTAATATATATATTTTTTTTTTTATTAATAATTAATTGGTAATTAATTATTATTAATTATTTAATTGAATTAATTAGAGTTAATGTAGTAGTTTTTACTATTTTTTTGTTATTGATAATTAATAATTATTCGGTAATTAATTATTATTAATTAGTTAATTAAATTATTAGAGTTAATGTGCTAATATATATTTTTTGTTAATGTTAATTAATAATTATTTGGTGATTAATTATTATTAATTAGCTAATTAAAGTAATTAGAGTTAATGTGCTAATATATTATTTTGTTTGTTATTGTTAATTAATAATTAATTGGTAATTAATTATTATTAAGTGATTAAATGATGTGATTTATTTATGTGTAGTGGGTTGTGTGTTTATAGGGGAATAGGGTGTGACATTATTAAATTTAATTATTTAAAGAGATTGTATTTATTTATTGGTATTTATTGTTAATTACTTGGTAATTAATATGTGTTCATTAGTTCATTTATAATTACATCAATTTAGTAATATTGATTGTTATTAATTGATTAATTGATATTTATGTTAATTGTGTTTTTTGTATGTGTAGTGTGTTGTGTGTTAAAGGGGGAGTAGTGTGGGAAGTAATTTTTACCCCTATGCTATCCAACGCTTTCCCTACTGTTGCACCCTCTGGAGTGGGAATAGTAATTTTTACCCCTACGCTATCCAACGCTTTCCCTACTGTTGCACTCTCTTGAGTGGGAATAGTAATTTTTACCCCTACGCTATCCAACGCTTTCCCTACTGTTGCACTCTCTGGAGTGGGAATAGTAATTTTTACCCCTACGCTATCCAACGCTTTCCCTACTGTTGCACCCTCTGGAGTGGGAATAGTAATTTTTACCCCTACGCTATCCAACGTTTTCCCTACTGTTGCACTCTCTGGAGTGGGAATAGTAATGTTTACCCCTACGCTATCCAACGCTTTCCCTACTGTTGCACCCTCTGGAGTGGGAATAGTAATTTTTACCCCTAAGCTATCCAACGTTTTCCCTACTGTTGCACCCTCTGGAGTGGGAATAGTAATTTTTACCCCTACGCTATCCAACGCTTTACCTACTGTTGCACCCTCTGGAGTGGGAATAGTAATTTTTACCCCTACGCTATCCAACGCTTTCCCTACTGTTGCACTCTCTGGAGTGGGAATAGTAATTTTTACCCCTACGCTATCCAACGCTTTCCCTACTGTTGCACCCTCTGGAGTGGAAATAGTAATTTATACCCCTACGCTATCCAACGCTTTCCCTACTGTTGCATCCTCTGGAGTGGGAATAGTAATTTTTACCCCTACGCTATCCAATGCTTTCCCTACTGTTGCTCCCTCTGGAGTGGGAATAGTAATGTTTACCCCTACGCTATCCAACGCTTTCCCTACTGTTGCACCCTCCGGAGTGGGAATAGTATTTTTTACCCCTACGCTATCCAACACTTTCCCTATTGTTGCACCCTCTGGAGTGGGAATAGTAATGTTTACCCCTACGCTATCCAACGCTTTCCCTACTGTTGCACCCTCTGGAGTGGGAATAGTAATTTTTTCCCCTACGCTATCCAATGCTTTCTCTACTGTTGCAATATGTGGAGTAAGTATATATATTAATTTATATGTAGAGTTTTTAATTTATTTTAAATGTATATGTATTAGTTATAATTTTTTTAATATGTTTTAATATTTTTCTTTAATATTTGTAAAATTATATGTATTTTTAAATTAATTTTACATTATTATTAATACATTTAAAAAAACGATATTTTTAAATTTGATATTTTTGTACTACGATATTTTTTTTCTCGATATTTTTGTACTTACCTTTATGAAGATATAACTCCGATATTTTTGATGTCGATATTTTTGTGTCGATAATTTTGTATGTAGATATTTTGTCTGTCGATATTATATCATAGATTCGCTTTTAGGCAATCAGGGATTGTACCTTGAGTCAGTGAAGCATTGTAGGAATACTATCAGTGACATTTGCCGACGAACCCATGTTATACAGTCTTCGGTGCTGGCACAAAATGAATATGCCCTAGCTTTTCTAGATGTAGACAACCTTTCAACTCTGTGAGGTGGGAATACATATGGCAGGTACTGCAGAGAATAGGTCTTGGTTCAAGCTTTATTCTTTGTGTTAAATTGTAGCTGCAGCAGGGCACAAGACAGGGATGCCCCCTGCCCCCCCTCTGCTCTTTGCCATACCTATGGGCTATTAGTTTCCTGACTGAGAAATGCTCTGCAGAGCTGGGGTATCCAAACTGGCACAACATAACATATTGTTACCTTTACGCAAACAATGCCATGGTATACCTGCGACAGCGGACGGCCTCAATTCCATTATTTTAGGCTGAGCTGACGGGGTTCTGTAAGGTCTCAGGTTCACAAAGATTAAAACACTTTTATTCCCGTTGGGGTGACTCGCTAGTGGCCCAGTGGACAAATTCCCACACGTTGAATTACCCTGAACAGTTGACAAGATCCAGGATTTTGGAACATATTTAGCTAGGGAGTAAGACAATTTTTATGACATGAATATACAATTCAAGAATACACTGCAACTGTCCGTAGTGGGCAAGATTACCGTGACCAAGATGATGGTATTGCCAAGATGTTTATACCTAATGCAGGGGTTGTACTACGAACTACCCCAGAAGGCCTTTAAAGAACTGGACACACTCCTGTTGGAGTCGGGCTTGATACACTCTGAAGGGAGTGGGGTCTAAGGGGATTGGAGCTCCCAGATCGGAAATTGTATAATTTGGCGACACCACTCCAACATGCAATTCATTGGCTGGACACTGATCCTAATTGGGAACGTTGTCTATTAGCTGGCACCCATGAGGTCCAGCCATTGGGAAACCTACTAATGCGGGGTTGACACCTCCCACACACATTCCCACACTTGATAAGACTGATGGTAAGACTGTGGGAAAGGGCAGCCCAAACAATCATTAAGTGGGCCCCTTAAATTCCAGATCTGAAAATTTGGATAGTACGCCCCTTTGAGCAAATCACACACTTAGAGCTCCATTATGATGGCAGGCGGACTTTGTTTGCCCACCACTGTAACGGTACACGGGATCAACCACCAGAGGTGCGGCGATCCCGCCATGGCAATTACGATGACACCGCCACGGTGGCGGTGGCGGTGGCATCCCACATATATTGCATTGTGGCGGGCTGTGCTGTGAGCAGCACCTGCCACAATGCAATATATGCCTGTTGTGCCTGGCATGCACAATGTGACAGGCACCACGCGGTGCCTGCCACTTGTGTATGCCAATGTTGGGGGGTAGCATGGGTCCACCCCAAGTGCAGCCCCCAAAGTGAACCCTGCATGCCTTTCGATGGCAGAGACTGCACCATGGAAAGGCCCTGAAATTGGCACATCCTAATATGGATAGCGGTGCCTGCAAGGCACCGCCACCATATTGAAGACCTTTTCTGCCCGGCCGGGAATCCGACCGGCGGAAAAGCGGCAGAAGGTCTTTCCATCCGGCGCAGTGCCCCTCGGAATGCTAATATGGCGGGGGTTGAAGATGGATAAATAGGCAAGCAGATCGCCACCGCCCTGGCCGGCGGTGGAGATCCGCCCGCTAAGCTAATAGACTCCTTATTGCCAGTGGTGAAGAGGCAGGAGGGGCACTGTTTGATGCTATCTGACTTATACCCAGACAGTAGATTTAAAATGCTGCACAACACGATGGAGACATTTGGGCTGGGACAGACAGTTTTGCAGTATGTGAAGATTGCAGCCACAGTCCGGCAACTGTGGCCTACATTTCAGGGGGCTCCCGACACTACTCGTACTCTAGTCACTATGCTATCTATGGCAGGAGGGAGTAGATTCATGTTCCACTTATATCGAGCGCCATGTGAGGACAAGCCAGTCATGCCATTACTGGTGGAAGAGAATTGGCGGAATCTTAGTGACGAGCCCCTGACTCCTAGATAATGGTCACAAATTCACGCTGAAGTCTGTAGGGTTTCGGCATGCACAAGATTCAGACAAATTTAATATAACATCATACGAATCACATATTTGACTCCTAAGAGACTCCACTTTTTCTACACAAGACAGGACCCCTCATGTCCAAAATGTGCGGCCCCAGAGGCCGATTTCCTACATATGATATGCCACTGCTCATTGGTGGCAACATACTGGGAAGAGATTATACAGCGGCTCAACCACGCCACAGGGTGGGATGTAGCCTTGTCAATTAATAACTAGAGACCTTAAACAGAAACCCAGCAGAAGATTCATGGTGTTGGGACTCACAGTGGCAAAACGCGGCATTGCGATACATTGGATGAGTGGTAAACCTCCAAACAGGAATAAATGGGAACAAAGCATGAGGGAATGGGTAGGGGTAGAGGAAAAGCACATGAGAAAGACAAGTAGGGATGATAAACTACCAAAGGTGCTGCTTTCCTGGGGAGCAATGTTACGCGACTTGTTAGACCCTGCCGTGGACTCACAATCTGATATAGTAGGGGGGGGAAGCCCAAGGGGGATACTATCTTAGCTGAGCCAACCTGAGCATGATGTACCCCGGCCCAAAACACGTAGACTAAATAATCATCTAATTAACATAATGTGGAAAAATCCTTGATGCTGCTTATGGAACAATATTTGGTTACTGCATGGAAGATATGGGGGGGTTAAAGGGTTAATAACGCATGGTTACATGTTCTTACTTGATTACCTTCATTACATGTCTTTCTTTGTGTAAATTATATAACATAATGGATGTCATTGGATTGGGTAGGTGAAATCCTATGCATGTATACTGCTGAAAACCGCAATAAAGATATAGGGGGGAATGTACTTTCTTTTGACTTCTTTTACTCAAAGAAAACATGCTGTTTGGAATCAAAATAAACGGTTTCTCTTGAGAACAAAGGCCTTATCAACTACAGCCTCAAAAAATTCTTTTTGTCTGACTGCTTCTCTTCTTGTTTTATACATCTTCATAGTTCTTATTAGATTATGCATTATTCTATTATGGAACATTCTCACTCTGGTTTCTTTAAACGGCCTCTGTCTCCTGGTTAATTCCTCTATATTTTTGTAAAGGACTACTTCTCTGGATGGGTGACTATGTTGTGTCAGTACTCGGCTGCATATATGAGTGAGTGTAGGAGTGCCATCAAATGTTTAGCTAGGTGTGCCCGTATATGACTCTCGAGTTTAGTAATTCTGTGGCTCTCTAAATTTGTATGTAAAAGGCTAAACAAATAGCTCAGTTCGTGTGTTGGTGAATACAGAAGTATGTAAGTGTGTCTGCAACTGCCTTTAGTAGTGCTGGATACATAACTAGTTTCTGAGCACGACAATTTATACATAACTTCTTCTGCACTGTCTGACTGCATGGGACAGACTCTTAATACTTTTCTGAACATATATATCACTTTCATAATGGGTGGTATACTCTACGTACTACTAGGCATAGGGATCTGCAAATGCACTAATAACTTAGTGAAAGTGAAAAGGTCATCTCTTACAACATAACCACAAACCACTGTGGATTATGAAAAGTAGGTTTAAAACTTGGCGAGGGCTTTTTCATGCCTAATTGGGCTGGCATTAAATAAGCACAGATATCTTTTGAAATAATAGGTCTCAGCTAAAAACAAAGAGATACTTTTTCCAGTAGTGAACCCGACCCATCTAAACATTTAGAGATACCTTCTGCAGTATCAGGCCTGACCCATGTTTAATATGCTTAAAGGACTACATGATTGGATGTGCGACAAGGTTGTATCACTACTTGCCTGCATATCCAAGTGGAGGAGCACTCCTGTGCTATCAGATGTTTAACTAGGTATACAAGCACATGACTGTCTGTTTAACTAACTATGGCTCACTAAACCTTTATTTAAGTGGCTGTACAAATTGCTCAGTGGCTCTGTTGGAGAATACAGAAGTATGTAAGTGAGTCTGCAACTGCTTTTGGAAGTGCCTGATACATAACTAGTTTCTGAGCATGTGAGTGAATCCATAACTGCCTCTGCACTGTCTGACTGCATGAGATAGAGACTTTATGCTTTTCAGAACATGTATGTCACTTGCATTATCAGAGGCATACGCTACGTACTGCTAGGCATAAGGGTCTGCAAGGGCATGAATAACTGAGGTAAAGTGAAAAGGACATCTCTTACCATTTAAATGGAATCCACAGTGGATTATGACATACCTTTAGCCTATCTCACAGGTAAGTTATGTGCACTAAAAAGTGGGTTTAAGACATGACATAGGTCTTTTCCAAGTCAAGTCAAGCTGCCATTAAAAGTCCATAGATACCTTTTGCAGTAGTATAAAATATGCAGACATAACCTCTGCAGTAGTAGGCCCAGTAATAGGCCTGACCCCATGTTTAACCCCTTCCACGCTCATGACGAGCTGGGCTCGTCATGGTGTAGCCTCCTCGCACGCTCATGACGAGCCCAGCTCGTCATGAATAATGGAAAATGGGCAATCCCAGCACCGGGGGGGAAAACGCATAGCAGCCAAGTGGTTAAAGGAGCACTTGGCTGGATGTTTGACTAGGATGTATCAGTACTTGGCTGCATATCTAAGTAAAGGTATGTACACAAAATATCGAGTTTTTAATATCGATTTGCATTAATATCGAATTAAAAATATAGAATGGACACAATATCGAATGGACAGAATATAGACTACAAAAATATCGAATAGAATAGCAGTAATATCGAATTCAAAATATAGAATGGACAAAATATCGAATGGACAGAATATAGACAACAAAAATATAGAATGGACAGAATATAGAGAAGAAAAATATAGAATGGACAGAATATAGACAACATTAATATCGAATTTGAGGTAAGTAAGTTAAATTAAATTTTTTAATAATATACAATTTGTTAAAGTGATTTTTTATGTTAGTATATGTGTGAAAAGTGTATATTTATTTTATAATTTATTTTAAATAATTAATTTTATGGTATTTAATTTTTGCGTAATATAATTCTGTGGCGGGTTGTGGGTTTATAGGGGAATAGGGTGGGAAGTAATTTAATTATAATTAATAAAAAAAATGTATTTAGTTATTGGTATTTATTTTGACTTAATTGTTAATTAATTGTCGATTGGTAATTCATTAAAATATAATTGGTGATTCATTTTAATTGATTGATTAATTGCTAATTATGTACATTTTATTAATTTATTTTCTGCAGTGGGTTGTGGGTTTATAGGGGAATAGGGTGGGAAGTAATTTAATTATAATTAATTCAATTTTCTAATGTATTTATTGGTATTGATTTTGAATTAATTGTTATTTAAATGTTTATTTGCTAATTAATTGAAATATAATTGGTAAGTATTTTTAATTAATTGATTATTTGATAATTATGTTAATTTTATTCATTTATTTTCTGTTGTGGGTTGTGTGTTTATAGGGGAATAGGGTGGGAAGTAAATTAATTGTAATTAATTAAATATTTTAATTAATTTATTTTTTTGTTCTAATTTTTAATTATTTTTTAATTGTTAATTAATTAATTGTTAATTGGTAAATAATTTGTATTAATAGGTAATCATTTGTAATAATTAATTTTTATTTGTATTTTTAATAGATTAATTATTATATTATATAAAATTGTTAATTGCTTTTAATTAATTTGTAATTGGTATTAATATTTAATTTATTTTTATTTATATATGAAGTATTTACTTTCACTACTGTTGCCCTCTCTGGAGTGGGAATAGTAATTTTTACCCCTACGCTATCCAACGCTTTCCCTACTGTTGCACTCTCTGGAGTTGAAATAGTAATTTTTACCCCTACGCTATCCAACGCTTTCCTTACTGTTGCATTCTCTGGAGTTGGAATAGTAATTTTTACCCCTACGCTATCCAATGTTTTCCCTACTGTTGCAATCTCTGGAGTGGGAATAGTAATTTTTACCCCTACGCTATTCAACGCTTTCCCTACTGTTGCACTCTCTGGAGTGGGAATAGTAATGTTTACCCCTACGCTATCCAACGCTTTCCCTACTGTTGCACTCTTTGGAGTGGGAATAGTAAATTTTACCCTGCCGCTATCCAACGTTTTCTCTACTGTTGCACTCTCTGGAGTGGGAATAGTAATTTTTACCCCTACGCTATCCAACGCTTTCCCTACTGTTGCACTCTGGAGTGGGAATAGTAATTTTTACCCCTATGCTATCCATCGCTTCCCCTACTGTTGCTCTCTCTGGAGTTGGATTAGTAATTTGTACCCCTACGCTATCTTATCTTATCTTATCTTAGGGGAGACTTATATAGCGCTCTGTCACCATAGGTTTCCTGGCGCTGGGTGGAGCTGAGAGATGTTAGAAAGGGGGGCTAGCCAGACTGTGCAAAGAGATTGGTTTTAAGAAGTTTTCGGAATTCCAGCAGGGACATGGAGGAGTTTGAGCGATAACGGTAACTGGTTCCAGAGTTTGGGAGCCAGATGGGCAAATCTGCAGCCACCGTATTTTTTCAGTTTAATTGGGACTATAGTCAGAAGTTGACGATGGGAGTATCGTAGGTTACGTGCCGGACGATAAAGAGTAACTAGAGATCCTAGAAAGGCGGGGGACGTGCCAGTCGCAGCTTTGTGAGTCAGGCAGCCGGTCTTGAATGCGGCTCTCTGTTCGACCGGCAACCAGTGGAGTTTGCAGAGCAGTGGTTTTGCAGACTGCCACTTTGGGATCTTATAGGCTAGTGGAGCCGCCTGGTTCTGCACAACTTGCAGCCTATGAAGCAGTTATTTGGGGAGGCCATGATACAGGGAGTTGGAGAAATCCAGGCGGGATAGCACATGGGCGATCAGGACTTGTATCAGGGCTGCAGGCGAAAGGAGGTGGGAAACTTTCCTGATTCTCCGGAGCTGAAACATACAAGAAGATACGACTGCACCAACCTGAGGTTTGAGGGAGAGCTCTGAGTCTATGATCACCCCCAGACTCTTTGCCGATTTAGCCGGGACGGGCGGAGGGCCCAACTCTGTAGGCCAGAATTGGGGGCCCCAGTGGATTGAGCTGCTGCCCGGGAGAATTAGTTCTGTCTTCCCTGGGTTCAGCTTAAGCTGATTGAAGTTCATCCATTGCTGGATATGTAACAAGACCGCCTGACAGTCGAGAGCTGCGTTAGAGGTGTTAAGAGGAAAGATGTTTTGCAGTTCCTCTGCGTAATTGAAGACGGTGATGTCCCAGCTCTTCAAGGAGAGGATGAGCGGGCGAAGATAAAGATTGTCTATCCAACGCTTTTCCTACTGTTGCACTCACTGGAGTGGTAATAGTAAATTTTACCCTTTCCGCTATCCTACGGTAAAAATATTGTACATTTTTATTATTATTACGTTTATATATATATATATATATATAACATTGCGTTCTAGCCCATCTGAGGGCAGTTAATCACTTTAAATATGGGCGTGTCATACAACATGAACTTTTGCCGAGCCTCTGATGAAGAGTAATGAACTCAGAAACGCGTCAGGCGTTTAATGATCGGCACAAGAGCTGTAAATCCTATCGGAAGACGAAATCCAACCTTACCCGATTGAACGCCTCTGTGCGAGCTGCTGGTCGTATGCGCCTTTGCCTGTTGGCATTCAGGAGCAGTGTGATATATATATATGTATTAACAAATCAATTTGTATGTTTTTTTTACTTACATTAATTATTTATTAGTTTTAAGGTTATTTAAGTATTTTAAGTATCCAACGCTTTCCCTACTGTTGCACTCTCTGGAGTGGGAATAGTAATTTTTACCCCTACGCTATCCAACGCTTTCCCTACTGTTGCACTCTTTGGAGTGGGAATAGTGAATTTTACCCTGCCGCTATCCAACGTTTTCCCTACTGTTGCACTCTCTGGAGTGGGAATAGTAATTTTTACCCCTACGCTATCCAATGCTTTCCCTACTGTTGCACTCTCTGGAGTGGGAATAGTAATTTTTACCCCTACGCTATCCAACGCTTTCCCTACTGTTGCTCTCTCTGGAGTGGGAATAGTAATTCTTACCCCTATGCTATCCAACGCTTTCCCTACTGTTGCACTCTCTGGAATGGGAATAGTAATGTTTACCCCTACGCTATCCAACGCTTTCCCTACTGTTGCACTCTCTGGAGTGGGAATAATAATTTTTACCCCTACGCTATCCAACTCTTTCCCTACTGTTGCACTCTCTGGAGTGGGAATAGTAATTTTTACCCCTACGCTATCCAACGCTTTTCCTACTGTTGCACTCAATTGAGTGGTAATAGTACATTTTACCCTTTCCGCTATCCTACGGTAAAAATATTGTAATTTTTTCATTAATATTACGTTTATATATATATATATATTAACAAATCAATTTGTATGCTGTTTTTTTACTTACATTAATTATTTATTAATTTTAAGGTTATTCAAGTATTTTAACAATGTTTAAGTTAATTATATTTATTATTTCATTAATTTTTAATGAATATAAAGTATTATTAAAAATTCGATATTTTGACTAACTATATGTTTTTACATCGATATTTTTGATTTGATATTTTTGTACTTACCTGTTTGGAGATAGGAGGTCGATATTTTCGTATTCTATATTTTTACCCCGATATTTTTGTAACTCGATATTCTTGACGTCGATATTGTTTCAGTGATCCCTAAGTAAATGGAGGGTAGTAAGTTATAGTTAGCTCAGGTAACTATAACTGCTGAATTTCTTTGGTTTTGTATAAGTGAAATCTGAGCCTAACTATAATTTCCATGTAACCTTCGGTTTTTTTCAGTGAATTTCTAATGTATTTTTCATTCTATTCCCTAACTATAATGTCCCTGTAACCTTTGGTTTTTTAAGTGAATTTCTAAGGTTTTTTCAATTCTATTTCTAAACTATATTGTCCCCGTAACCTTTTATTTTAGTGAATTGCTATGAGTTTATTTACCTAGTAGTCATGTTTGCAGAGTGGGGGTGAAAGGGGGTGGGACCTCTTACCAGCTCTCAGCAAGTCCACTGTTTCGGACTTACTGGAAGTAACAGAAGGGGTTCTTGGCACCCAAGGACCCTTAGCATCCTAGAGGAATTCTTCCCCCAACTAGTAGTATGCCAGGAGCCACATTTTCAGAGTGGAGGAGAAAGGGGGGAGGGCCCCGGACCAGCTCTCAGCGATCCCACTGTTTGGAACTTACTGAAGGTACCAGGAGGGGTTCTTGGCTCATCTCCCAACTAGAAGTTCACCAGGAGGCGCATTTGCAGAGGGATGGACAAAGGCAGCGGGCCTCCGATGAACTCTCAGCAATCCCACTGAGTGGGACTTACTGGATGTAACTGGAGGGTTTTTCCCCCCAAGGAACCTCACCAGCCAAGGGGACTTCATCCCCCCAACAAGTTGTGCGCCTGGAGGACCCTGTGCAGAGTGATTAAGGAAGAGAGTGGACCTCCAGCAACTTCCTCCGGGCTGCCCTTGTTAAACATTTTTTTTAGATTATTAGGGAAGGGTGACCCCCCCTTCCCCAGACCAATTTAGTCAAATGGGGACCCCACCCCTCAGAGCCAGGCCTTTTTACAATGGGTAGGGAGGTTGTGCGACCCCCCTCCCTGGCCACCTTTCTAACACCCTGACCCCCTAGGTCTATTCAGAGGGTCCCACATGGATCCCCAGGGCCAAAAAAAGCAGCATGTGTAAGTTGGTGCATGCGCCACTTACTACAGATATAGGTTTACAATATCTAAGGGTCACTGCACTTAAAAACTATAAGTCCCCCTTATAGCAAATCACACACTTAGAGGTCCATTATGATGGCAGGCGGACTTTGTTTGCCCGCCACTGTAACGTTACACGGGATCAACCACCAGAGGTGCGGCGATCCCGCCATGGCAATTACGATGACACCGCCACGGTGGCGGTGGCGGTGGCATCCCACATATATTGCATTGTGGCGGGCTGTGCTGTGAGCAGCACCTGCCACAATGCAATATATGCATGTTGTGCCTGGCATGCACAATGTGACAGGCACCACACGGTGCCTGCCACTTGTGTATGCCAATGTTGGGGGGTAGCATGGGTACCCCCCAAGTGCAGCCCCCAAAGTGAACCCTGCATGCCTTTCCATGGCAGAGACTGCACCATGGAAAGGCCCTGAAATTGGCACATCCTAATATGGATAGCGGTGCCTGCAAGGCACCGCCACCATATTGAAGACCTTTTCCGCCCGGCCGGGAATCCGACCGGCGGAAAAGCGGCAGAAGGTCTTTCCATCCGGCGCGGTGCCCCTCGGAATGCTAATATGGCGGGGGGTTGAAGATGGATAATTAGGCAGGCAGATCGCCACCGCCCTGGCCGGCGGTGGAGATCCGCCCGCTAAGCTAATAGGCTCCTTATTGCCAGTGGTGAAGAGGCAGGAGGGGCACTGTTTGATGCTATCTGACTTATACCCAGACAGTAGATTTATAATGCTGCACAACACGATGGAGACATTTGGGCTGGGACAGACAGTTTTGCAGTATGTGAAGATTGCAGCCACAGGCCGGCAACTGTGGCCTACATTTCAGGGGGCTCCCGACACGACTCGTACTCTAGTCACTATGCTATCTATGGCAGGAGGGAGTAGATTCATGTTCCACTTATATCGAGCGCCATGTGAGGACAAGCCAGTCATGCCATTACCGGTGGAAGAGAATTGGCGGAATCTTAGTGACGAGCCCCTGACTCCTAGATAATGGTCACAAATTCACGCTGAAGTCTGTAGGGTTTCGGCATGCACAAGATTCAAACAAATTTAATTTAACATCATACGTATCACATATTTGACTCCTAAGAGACTCCACTTTTCCTACGCAAGACAGGACCCCTCATGTCCAAAATGTGCTGCCCCAGAGGCCGATTTCCTACATATGATATGGCACTGCTCATTGGTGGCAACATACTGGGAGAGATTATACAGCGGCTCAACCACGCCACAGGGTGGGATGTAGCCTTGTCAATTAATAACTAGAGACCCTAAACAGAAACCCAGCAGAAGATTCATGGTGTTGGGACTCACAGTGGCAAAACGCGGCATTGCGATACATTGGATGAGTGGTAAACCTCCAAACAGGAATAAATGGGAACAAAGCATGAGGGAATGGGTAGGGGTAGAGGAAAAGCACATGAGAAAGACAAGTAGGGATGATAAACTACCAAAGGTGCTGCTTTCCTGGGGAGCAATGTTACGCGACTTGTTAGACCCTGCCGTGGACTCACAATCTGATATAGTAGGGGGGGAAGCCCAAGGGGGATACTATCTTAGCTGAGCCAACCTGAACATGATGTACCCCGGCCCAAAACACGTAGACTAAATAATCATCTAATTAACATAATGTGGAAAAATCCTTGATGCTGCTTATGGAACAATATTTGGTTACTGCATGGAAGATATGGGGGGGGGTTAAAGGGTTAATAACGCATGGTTACATGTTCTTACTTGATTACTTTCATTACATGTCTTTCTTTGTGTAAATTATATAACATAATGGATGTCATTGGATTGGGTAGGTGAAATCCTATGCATGTATACTGCTGAAAACCGCAATAAAGATATAGGGGGGAATGTACTTTCTTTTGACTTCTTTTACTCAAAGAAAACATGCTGTTTGGAATCAAAATAAACGGTTTCTCTTGAGAACAAAGGCCTTATCAACTACAGCCTCAAAAAATTCTTTTTGTCTGACTGCTTCTCTTCTTGTTTTATACATCTTCATAGTTCTTATTAGATTATGCATTATTCTATTATGTAAGTAAAGTAAGTAAAGTCCACAATCACCCGTAAGGGTCTCTAGGCGCTGGGGGCCGTCGGGAAGATTAAGCGAGCTATTGCCCAGAGTCACATGGTGCTGGGCTAATCTGCCGCCGGAGCCGGGGATCGAACCGTGATCCCCAGATTCCAGCGTCAGTCGCCCTGGCCGCGGCGCCACACCTCTCCCTTATGGAACATTCTCACTCTGGTTTCTTTAAACTGCCTCTGTCTCCTGGTTAATTCCTCTTTATTTTTGTAAAGGACTACTTCTCTGGATGGGTGACTATGTTGTGTCAGTACTCGGCTGCATATATGAGTGAGTGTAGGAGTGCCATCAAATGTTTAGCTAGGTGTGCCCGTATATGACTCTCGAGTTTAGTAATTCTGTGGCTCTCTAAATTTGTATGTAAAAGGCTAAACAAATAGCTCAGTTCGTGTGTTGGTGAATACAGAAGTATGTAAGTGTGTCTGAAACTGCCTTTAGTAGTGCTGGATACATAACTAGTTTCTGAGCACGACAATTTATACATAACTTCTTCTGCACTGTCTGACTGCATGGGACAGACTCTTAATACTTTTCTGAACATATATATCACTTTCATAATGGGTGGTATACTCTACGTACTACTAGGCATAGGGATCTGCAAATGCACTAATAACTTAGTGAAAGTGAAAAGGACATCTCTTACAACATAACCACAAACCACTGTGGATTATGAAAAGTAGGTTTAAAACTTGGCGAGGGCTTTTTCATTCCTAATTGGGCTGGCATTAATTAAGCACAGATATCTTTTGAAATAATAGGTCTCAGCTAAAAACAAAGAGATACTTTTTCCAGTAGTGAACCCGACCCATCTAAACATTTAGAGATACCTTCTGCAGTATCAGGCCTGACCCATGTTTAATATGCTTAAAGGACTACATGATTGGATGTGCGACAAGGTTGTATCACTACTTGCCTGCATATCCAAGTGGAGGAGCACTCCTGTGCTATCAGATGTTTAACTAGGTATACAAGCACATGACTGTCTGTTTAACTAACTATGGCTCACTAAACCTTTATTTAAGTGGCTGTACAAATTGCTCAGTGGCTCTGTTGGAGAATACAGAAGTATGTAAGTGAGTCTGCAACTGCTTTTGGTAGTGCCTGATACATAACTGGTTTCTGAGCATGTGAGTGAATCCATAACTGCCTCTGCATGTCTGACTGCATGAGATAGAGACTTTATGCTTTTCAGAACATGTATGTCACTTGCATTATCAGAGGCATACGCTACGTACTGCTAGGCATAAGGGTCTGCAAGGGCATGAATAACTGAGGTAAAGTGAAAAGGACATCTCTTACCATTTAAATGGAATCCACAGTGGATTATGACATACCTTTAGCCTATCTCACAGGTAAGTTATGTGCACTAAAAAGTGGGTTTAAGACATGGCATAGGGCTTTTCCAAGTCAAGTCAAGCTGCCATTAAAAGTCCATAGATACCTTTTGCAGTAGTATAAAATATGCAGACATACCCTCTGCAGTAGTAGGCCCAGTAATAGGCCTGACCCAATGTTTAAAGGAGCACTTGGCTGGATGTTTGACTAGGATGTATCAGTACTTGGCTGCATATCTAAGTAAAGGTATGTACACAAAATATCGAGTTTTTAATATCGATTTGCATTAATATCGAATTAAAAATATAGAATGGACAGAATATCGAATGGACAGAATATAGACTACAAAAATATCGAATAGAATAGCAGTAATATCGAATTCAAAATATAGAATGGACAAAATATCGAATGGACAGAATATAGACAACAAAAATATAGAATGGACAGAATATAGAGAAGAAAAATATAGAATGGACAGAATATAGACAACATTAATATTGAATTTGAGGTAAGTAAGTTAAATTAAATTTTTTAATAATATACAATTTGTTAAAGTGATTTTTTATGTTAGTATATGTGTGAAAAGTGTATATTTATTTCATAATTTATTTTAAATAATTTATTTTATGGTATTTAATTTTTGCGTAATATAATTCTGTGGCGGGTTGTGGGTTTATAGGGGAATAGGGTGGGAAGTAATTTAATTATAATTAATAAAAAAATGTATTTAGTTATTGGTATTTATTTTGACTTAATTGTTAATTAATTGTCAATTGATAATTCATTAAAATATAATTGGTGATTAATTTTAATTGATTGATTAATTGCTAATTATGTACATTTTATTAATTTATTTTCTGTAGTGGGTTGTGGGTTTATAGGGGAATAGGGTGGGAAGTAATTTAATTATAATTAATTAAATTTTCTAATTTATTTATTGGTATTTATTTTGAATTAATTGTTATTTAAATGTTTATTTGCTAATTAATTGAAATATAATTGGTAAGTATTATTAATTAATTGATTATTTGATAATTATGTTAATTTTATTAATTTTTTTTCTGTTGTGGGTTGTGTGTTTATAGGGGAATAGGGTGGGAAGTAAATTAATTGTAATTAATTAAATATTTTAATTAATTTATTTTTTTTGTTCTAATTTTTAATTATTTTTTAATTGTTAATTAATTAATTGTTAATTGGTAAATAATTTGTATTAATAGGTAATCATTTGTAATAATTAATTTTTATTTGTATTTTTAATAGATTAATTATTATATTATATAAAATTGTTAATTGCTTTTAATTAATTTGTAATTGGTATTAATATTTAATTTATTTTTATTTATATATGAAGTATTTACTTTCACTACTGTTGCCCTCTCTGGAGTGGGAATAGTAATTTTTACCCCTACGCTATCCAACGCTTTCCCTACTGTTGCACTCTCTGGATTTGAAATAGTAATTTTTACCCCTACGCTATCCAATGCTTTCCTTACTGTTGCATTCTCTGGAGTTGGAATAGTAATTTTTACCCCTACGTTATCTAATGTTTTCTCTACTGTTGCAATCTCTGGAGTGGGAATAGTAATTTTTACCCCTACGCTATTCAACGCTTTCCCTACTGTTGCACTCTCTGGAGTGGGAATAGTAATGTTTACCCCTACGCTATCCAACGCTTTCCCTACTGTTGCACTCTTTGAAGTGGGAATAGTAAATTTTACCCTGCCGCTATCCAACGTTTTCTCTACTGTTGCACTCTCTGGATTTGGAAAAGTAATTTTCACCCCTACGCTATCCAACGCTTTCCCTACTGTTGCATTCTCTGGAGTGGGAATAGTAATTTTTACCCCTATGCTAACCAACGATTTCCCTACTGTTGCACTCTTTAGAGTGGGAATAGTGTATTTTACCCTGCCGCTATCCAACGTTTTCCCTACTGTTGCACTTTCTGGAGTGGGAATAGTTAATTTTACCCCTACGCTATCCAACGCTTTCCCTACTGTTGCACTCTCTGGAGTGGGAATAGTAATGTTTACCCCTACGCTATCCAAAGCTTTCCCTACTGTTGCACTCTCTGCAGTGGGAATAGTAATTTTTACCCCTAAGCTATCCAACGCTTTCCCTACTGTTGCACTCTCTGGAGTGGGAATAGTAATTTTTACCCATACGCTATCCAACGCTTTCCCTACTGTTGCACTCTTTGGAGTGGGAATAGTGAATTTTACCCTGCCGCTATCCAACGTTTTCCCTACTGTTGCACTCTCTGGAGTGGGAATAGTAATTTTTACCCCTACGCTATCCAATGCTTTCCCTACTGTTGCACTCTCTGGAGTGGGAGTAGTAATTTTTACCCCTACGCTATCCAACGCTTTCCCTACTGTTGCTCTCTCTGGAGTGGGAATAGTAATTCTTACCCCTATGCTATCCAACGCTTTCCCTACTGTTGCACTCTCTGGAGTGGGAATAGTAATGTTTACCCCTACGCTATCCAACGCTTTCCCTACTGTTGCACTCTCTGGAGTGGGAATAATAATTTTTACCCCTACGCTATCCAACTCTTTCCCTACTGTTGCACTCTCTGGAGTGGGAATAGTAATTTTTACCCCTACGCTATCCAACGCTTTTCCTACTGTTGCACTCACTTGAGTGGTAATAGTACATTTTACCCTTTCCGCTATCCTACGGTAAAAATATTGTAAATTTTTCATTAATATTACGTTTATATATATATATATATATTAACAAATCAATTTGTATGCTGTTTTTTTACTTACATTAATTATTTATTAATTTTAAGGTTATTCAAGTATTTTAACTATGTTTAAGTTAATTATATTTATTATTTCATTAATTTTTAATGAATATAAAGTATTTTAAAAAATTCGATATTTTGACTAACTATATTTTTTACATCGATATTTTTGATTTGATATTTTTGTACTTACCTGTTTGGAGATGGAGGTCGATATTTTCGTATTCTATATTTTTACCCCGATATTTTTGTAACTCGATATTCTTGACGTCGATATTGTTTCAGTGATCCCTAAGTAAATGGAGGGTAGTAAGTTATAGTTAGCTCAGGTAACTATAACTGCTGAATTTCTTTGGTTTTGTATAAGTGAAATCTGAGCCTAACTATAATTTCCATGTAACCTTCGGTTTTTTTCATTGAATTTCTAATGTATTTTTCATTCTATTCCCTAACTATAATGTCCCTGTAACCTTTGGTTTTTTTAAGTGAATTTCTAAGGTTTTTTCAATTCTATTTCTAAACTATATTGTCCCCGTAACCTTTGTTTTTTTAGTGAATTGCTATGAGTTTATTTACCTAGTAGTCATGTTTGCAGAGTGGGGGTTAAAGGGGGTGGGACCTCTTACCAGCTCTCAGCAAGTCCACTGTTTCGGACTTACTGGAAGTAACAGAAGGAGTTCTTGGCACCCAAGGACCCTTAGCATCCTAGAGGAATTCATCCCCCAACTAGTAGTATGCCAGGAGCCACATTTTCAGAGTGGAGGAGAAAGGGGGGAGGGCCCCGGACCAGCTCTCAGCGATCCCACTGTTTGGAACTTACTGGAGGTACCAGGAGGGGTTCTTGGCTCATCTCCCAACTAGAAGTTCACCAGGAGGCGCATTTGCAGAGGGATGGACAAAGGCAGCGGGCCTCCGATGAACTCTCAGCAATCCCACTGAGTGGGACTTACTGGATGTAACTGGAGGGTTTTCCCCCCAAGGAACCTCATCAGCCAAGGGGACTTCATCCCCCCAACAAGTTGTGCGCCTGGAGGACCCTGTGCAGAGTGATTAAGGAAGAGAGTGGACCTCCAGCAACTTCCCCCGGGCAGCCCTTGTTAAACATTTTTTTTAGATTATTAGGGAAAGGTGACCCCCCCCTTCCCCAGACCAATTTAGTCAAATGGGGACCCCACCCCTCAGAGCCAGGCCTTTTTACAATGGGGAGGGAGGTTGTGTGACCCCCCTCCCTGGCCCACTTTCTAACACCCTGACCCCCTAGGTCTATTCAGAGGGTCCCACATGGATCCCCAGGGCCAAAAAAAGTAGCATGTGTAAGTTGGTGCATGCGCCACTTACTACAGATATAGGTTTACTATATCTAAGGGTCACTGCACTTAAAAACTATAAGTCCCCCTTATAGCAGACGTTGCAATCCTGAAGGCAGTGTGCTTGGTTCTAAATGAGAGGGTGCCCCTGCATGAGCAGGACACCCCTCAGCCTACGGAGTCCATTCTCCCAGGCTGGATATGAAGCAGCCATATACTAAAAAGAGGGGCACCACGTAATTACACAATGACCATCTCGAAAATGGCTGCAACGAATCCTATCATGTTTGGTATCAAACATGTTGGAATCATACCCCCACACCATAATCGGTGTGGGAGGTATAATTACAAGCACTGGAAGAGCCCTCCTTTAGGCTTTAAAGTTTCCCGGTACCAGTCTTCTAGACCCGGACAACACAAACTGTTGCTGCTGATCAGAGACACATTTCTGCCCTCCTGCTGCTGAGCTAATCTCAAGCAGAGGAAGGTGGAACAATAGGTATCCTGTCACAGAGATATGTGACCACCTTCCAGACAGAATTTAGTGTATTAGGACCTGGTGGGTGCACTTGCCAGCTCCAGAAAGTCTGCTTGAGGGGCACACTTTGTGTCCCTGTGCATAGTACAGTTCAAACCAGTTCTGGGAGCAGTTGGCTCCCACTTTGGCTCAAAACTGGACAAAGGACATGGGAGTAACATCTCCTTTGTCCAGACCCTCCTCTGGGAGGGTCTCCTGCATCTTCTCAACCCTTTCCCTAGGGTACTTAAGGGCTTACCTGGGTGTAGGTCCCTAGATTCGTCGTGGGATAAGATTCAGATCAGACACCACTGACGTCTGGGCACTCTGCACTTCACTGGCCTTCGTTGGGGCCTGACTTCATCTCCCTTCCAGTCTTCTGCCTCGTTTTTTGCCTGTACATCATATAGAACCTTTCAAGGCTTGTGAAGCATCAAAGACACCTGAAGTCATCTTCCTTGGAGTGAAGGAGTCACTCCCCTCCATTTGAGGCACCTCAACTAAGTCGACCAGCCTGCAGAACCTGACCTTCTGCAGACTCCGTGGGCTCTGCAAATGGGTGGTGGTTTTCCACAGCTCCTCAGGCCTGCCCTGCCCTCTCACCAAGTTTGAGGCCAAAATCCCTCGTGGGGATTGCAAAACCCTAACCCCTGCGCACTGCATACAACTTGCAGTTGCAAAGGCTTGTTGGCTTCTTTGCAAGAAGATCTTCAGGCTCTAAGTAGCCCAATCTTGAGCCCAACCAGTGACCAGAATTTTCAGCCACACCACATCATGTGCATCGTGGCCTGCATCTTTTGGTGAGCTGCTTGAGGTGCCTGACACAACTCCATTGCCTCAGGCCTGTGGGTCCACTTAAGAGTCACACTTGTTACGTTTGGGCTCCCCTGATTCCTCTGGCCTGCCCTGACTCCCCTGCCTTTGGTGTGTTCCCTGGACCTTTCTGGTCCTGACTTTGCTCCTTCTTTGATTCCTGCATGGCTTGTTGGTCCTTCCTCCAGACACCGACCCCTCAGCACTCGACATCCTTTGTGGGACAGCTTGTGCCCAGGTCCTGGTCCTCCTCAGCATTGCCTGGTCCTCACAGATGCAGAATCAATGTCATCGTCATCTTCCCAGAAGCACACAGCATCGGAGGGGATTCATCTTTCAAGTCTCCTGGTCATTCCTGTGTGGCATAGACTCTGTCCCCTCTGCTTTCAGCTACTCCTCTTCAAGAATCCACATTTGGATTCCCATGGACACTTTCTCCTCTTCCAGCAGCGGTACTTTCCTGAAGTCCTCCATTGGGTTCAACCGCGGTTTCCGACACCACTTCACATATATGCACCAGGCTTACCTGGGGTAGGTAACCTGGGTCTTAGGGTATCCACAGGTGAGGTGGCTCTGCAACCTTCTGTCTACTAAGGAGCTCATCCAGGGTCCACTGGGAAAAGTTCTTAATCTTTAAAAATCCAACCACAACTTGCACATAGAGTTGTACTGAGCACGCGGTCGTGTTTACACATTGCACACGCTCTCTGTGGGTTGCCTATCTACTCACCTTGGGTGGTTCCTTGGGGTTCCAGCACTTGTACGTCCTCTCAACACTGTCTTGACTTGAGTTGTGGTTCTAATACCACTTTATTAGTATTTGGTTTGGCGCCCCCCCCATGGCCACAGTATATTTCATGCTATTTACTGTGTTTCTTTGCTAAAGTATTATGTGCATTGTGTTTATCTCTGTGTAGGAGATATTGGAACGTACTAGAGAGTATTATATAGTAAATACATCCTTTTATAAATATTTGGTGTAGTTCTTTTTCACTTAATCTATGCTATAGGATTGCATTCTGGTGAAATAAGCTGCATTACACTCCTTCTGAACTAAGCCTGAACTCTGCTCTCCACAGCTACCAGTTAGAGAGGTTTCTAAGGTTGTCTAAGACCTCTTAAATCACCATAAGGGTTGTCTGGACTGGTGCAAGGGGCCCACTTACATTAGTGGACATCATATACCAGGCCAGCTTCTCACACCCCCCTCCATGAGCCCTAGATGTTGTTCATTGAATTCATGCTTTTGTTTTGTAGATGTGCGATGGGTTCACAAACCCTCACAATATTTTTTAGGTATATCATATTTTGAAAAAATATACTTTTTTCTGTTGGATTATAGGGTGGTTGTTCATCTGTGAAGGGAACTCCATCACTTCTGTAGATGCTATCTATGAGGGAGGGTTGAGCCCTGCACCCTGGCGCCTACCTGATGTTGCCCTCCCTGGAACACAGGCCGAGTGATGGTGCGAAGGGGAAGAGAGATGCAACCAAAGGGTTAAACCTTTGAACTCTCCTGCGCAAGCCACAAGCAAGCCCGCCCAACAGGAGAGCCAATCTGCTGTCCAGGACGGGTCAGAAAATGAGGGCCCACTGGAAGAACAGTGGCCGAACAAGGAAGATGACGTCGGAAGACAGCAGGACCCGGAAGACGCTGCAACAAGGCGCCGAGAAGGAACCTGGAGCCGAAAGTGGAAGAAGAGGAAGAGTTCATGTCCAGCAACAAGACCGGAGATGGTGACACCAAGGGCGACGCTCCAGAAGACTAGAGCGAAGAGTGGTGGTCGCCCCCAGGAGAATCCTGTGTGCAGCCACAACTCAGGAGAGCAGCGGTCTCAGCGGTGAGTGACTGGGAGCATGGAGAAATGGGAGGAGGGGGTGAGACTCTGCGTGAGAGGAGGGGAGGCAGGGAGGGGTAGAAAGGGAGTGCACAAAATGCACCATCACCTCACAGCTGGTGTAAGTGCCAGTAAATATAGCTTTGTATTATGACATCATCCTTCCCCATCTCCGTGGCACCATTACCAGGTTATTCTTTTTTTTTCTTTATCCCTCTTTTTCTGCCACTCAGATGCTGTGCTTATTGGTGATTTGTTGCTGGTTTCGCACTTTGTATAGAAAGTGAATTAATCAAATACCTAGAAAGAGCAACCTATGCACAAAAAACCTGGAGTGGTAGCTTGAACCCTCCATATGTTAAATATTCCGCATAATAGGAAAGAACTGATTTTTTTCCTCCATTTTTTTCTCACTTATCCCTGTTTCCTTTTATGAGGGTTAGTTATTCTCCCATGAAAGAGCATGAAGTAAAGAAAATCCTAGGAGAATACCTATTTCAGTCTTCCCACTTTCTTCTCTCCCTCAATCACAACAAAATCAGTCCTGGATCACTTTTTTTTCCGGTGTTTTGGAGGCCTTTTCTAATAAACATACAAAGGAAGTCCAAAATACTTACCGCCCTCTCTTCATTCTTTTGAGCCACCTGGTGACACGTCCTTTATCCGAGGCCCACCCTGTGAAAGGAAAAGACGAAGAAACAACTCATCATTGCAACCATGCATCATTACTACAAAGAAAAGAAACAAGTCATCACAGCAACAAAACACCACTATAACAAACAATAAAAAAGAAAACAGTTCAAAAATACAAACCTGTCCTATTGTTGTACTGTTCAATACACAAGTCAAAATTGACAACCTCATCAGGCCTCCTATATTCTGTTTCTGCCCATCCTGCTGACATTATCCATGTCAAAATGCAGGTATGTAGAAACAGCTTAATTAACATGCTTCCTGGATTTTTCAATCTGCGGATAGAACTGATTTGACCACTTTCATTTCTGTCTTCTGCATATATTAGAATACACAAAGACAGTGTGAGGGAAAGGGAACATTAGTTGTGCAAAGGTATCCTTCATTAGCATTTCCAATCCTACCCCTGTCCAATGTGCCTAGGTCATTGCTACCACAGTGCACAATCATGAGCTCAGGGGGTTGGAAATGCAAAAAAGGTTTTAACCAAAGGCAGCAATTGGTGTCCCTTTAATCCTCTCTACGCAATCCATTTAATATCCATATTATGCGAACCCAGGTCTTTGTCAATACATTTGTCTCCAGCATACTTTTTATCCCGGAAAACATAGCTTTTACCTACAGTCCATACTAAGCATTTTAAAGGGAAGTGTTCAAGGAATCAAAAGATGTCAGTAGCTAATTCAGTCAGTTGGTATAATAAAAGGTATCTAAAATGGTGGGCAGAATGTGGTTTAATAAAAAGCAGATAAATCATTGGGTGTTCATAAGCATTGTGTAGTTAAAAATAGGCTGCATATGAGTTTGCAAAACGAGCATCTTTGTGATTGGTTATGGTGAAAAGTTAGAAAGGTAGAATAGACTAGATAGGCTAATATTTTGCAGTAGTCAACCACACCTGTTATTATGGATTTGGAAGCAAGTATGCTGCATTTAAAAATAAGGCAAACTTTTGACCTACTGGTACAGTTCAATGTTGCAGAAACTGTTACTATGGAAACTGGAAAAGGGGAAGCACTGTGGGGGAAGGGTTTAAAAAAAGTGTACTTTTAAAATGAAAGCATGTAGGGCCAGATGTAGGAGACCAAATACCGGTCGGTAATGGCCGATTTCGGCCGTTACCGACCGGTATTTGAGTTTTGTAATGTAGGGGGCCTTTGATTCACAGAATCGGTAAATTTACCGATACGGTAAATTTACAGAATCTGTAAAATACCGAATCAGTAAATTTACAGATTCTGTAAATCAATATGTAGGTGGCACAGTAACAGTGCCACAGGCCCCTAAGAATTCGTTATTTACCATGTAATACTATGTAATACTATTGCATGGTAAATAACGAATTCCTGTGTACATGCATGTCTGTGCATGTACACCTGTGCCATGTGGCACACAGACATGCCCTAAGGGCATGCATGTGTGTCACATGGCACACAAGCCAGAAACAGGGGTGCAACAGGGTGTCAAAGTGCCACCCTGCCACCCTTGGCAATTCGGTACTTTTACCGATTCGGTAATTACCGAATCGGTATTTGCCATTGATTCCTATGGGCTTCAAGGCCCATAGGAATCAATGGCAAATACAGATTCGGTAACTACCGAATCGGTACATACCGATTCCTACCGATTTGGTATTTGTTGCCAAATTATTACCTACATCAGATTTACCGAATCATGAATACCGAATCGGTAAAATTCGGTATTTATGAATCGGTAATTCTGATTTACCTACATCTAGCCCGAAGTGTTATATATATGGTATATTTTTGAAATTTAAGTTTTTCCAAATTAGTAGTATGTTGAGAAGTGATATGTTGTTAACAAATGCTAGTAGTAGTATTGTAAATGAGTTTTTTAATTTCCGTGCGGGATCGCGACTCCGTTGTGACATTACATGGGTGAGGGTCGCACTGGGCACCACGGCGGAGTCGCGACTCCAGCAAATTATACAACCATATTGGGCTTTGTTAGAACAGACTAGTAATGGGTTCATATAACTACACAATAGGATTTTGGTTTACATTTTGAAAACATGAAAGGTATATTTAGATTTGTTACTAACATTCATTTCTTTGGAAAATGAGAGGGAAAATTTGCCATTACTGGTTCTTTCTTATTGAGAGCGGTACATTAGGTTTATTGCGTGAAAACATTTTTTTTAAAGGATTTCTGATATTTTCATACTCTACAACAGGATTTCAGAGGTAAGTTACATATTTGTAAGGTGTGTGATATATGGGGTTGGAATGCTTCAGAGATTGTAATTAAATGTTTTACTTTGAAATGAAATATTTATAAGAGTTGAGAAGCATTAGAGAAATGTGAGGTTTAAAATATTTTATCAAATGTAGGAACATGTATTCTACTCTATTTAATTCTACAGAAATGTAGATTGCAAATAGGTCATACATACTGATATGTGTGCTTGCAATTAAAAGCGAATTCTGTCAAATTTGGATGTCTGAGTGGTACCATGTCTCAAGTGCGTTTGTACTTCTATGTGTTCTTAGACACATGTGATGCAGCTAATGATCATAACTGAAAAAATATATGGCCTATGATACCCCATAGCATATTGTTAGAGCTACTTCAGAATTCTGTTTCACAAGCAAAGATAAGTTAGGCAGGCAGGTCTTGTGAAAGGACTTCAACAGAGGGTCTGATCTTTGACTGCTCTGTATAGTAAGTAAAAAGAGATCCATGCAGTTTCTTCTACACAAATATTTGAACAGGATAGAGTGTGAAATACAAATAGTCTAGTACGTATAGGCTTATTTGTATGTATTATCTTTCCTCTGAAAAGGCACTGACACAGACATTGAGGTCTCTAGAAAGATGCTGATATTTACAAGAGTGTCATGACAGTAGTTGGACTTTCATTTTGGCTTAGCCTTGGCATTGCGGCTTCTGCCTCTCTAATGAAGCTGGCAGAGAAAATGAGGTTAAAGCATGTTCCTAGATGTATTAAGCTCTATCCTAGCCCATATATGTTTCGGCATAGGTTCACTGGGAGTAGGCCACAGACAATGAGGTGTGTGCTTTAAACCTTAAACTCTGTCAAGTTTGAATGCTTGACTGATACCATGTCTCAGGTATGTCTGCACTTCCACATGTAGTCTGATACAAGTAGTGCAGTTCTCGAGCCTAACTTAAAAACTATACAGCTTATCATATTACTGCACAAATCTTGTCAGAGCTACTTCAGCATTGAGTCAGAGAAGCTCAGATATCTTATCTTGGTAGGCTTCACAAAATGATTTGAACACACACCTTCATACCCGGCTGTAAGGTGTGAAACAGAGGTAGTCCAGTAAATATAAGCTTGCTTGTATATATTATCTTTCCTCTAAAAAGGCACTGACACAATCATTGAGGTCTCTAGAGAGATGCTGACATTCACAAGTGTAGCATGACAGGAGATGGCGTTTTATTTTGGTTTAGCCCTGGCATTGCAACTTCTGTCTCTCTATTGAAACAGGTAGAAACACGTGAGGTTTAAAGCATGTTCCCAGATGTAATAACCTCTATCCTGTCCCATATAAGTCTCTGCAGAGATACAGTGGGAGTAGGCCTCAGATAGTGAGATGTGTGCTTTAAACTGAAACCTTACTCTGTCAAGTTTGGTTGTTTGACTGCAACCATGTTTTAGGTATATCTGCCATCAACGTGTAGTCTGATATGTGTGGTGCAGCTGACGAGCCTAACTTAAAAACTATACAGCCTATCTTACTCCTGCACAAATCTTGGCAGAGCTACGTCAGCATTCAGTCCCAGAAGCACACATCTCTTAGCTAGGCAGGAATCATGAAATCACTTGAACACACACCATCATACCCTGCTGGCCTCTGTAATGAGAAGACGGTGATTCATTCAGCTTCTTCTAGAGACATTTAGAAAGCAGACAGTGTAAAACAGGGATAGCTTAGTACGGATAGGCCTGCTGGAATGAATTATCTTTCCTCTAAAAAAGGCACTGACACAGTCATTGAGATCTCTAGAAGTATGCTGACATTCACAAGAGTAAGGGTATGCTCAGGTGTGAGTCCCTTGCTCACTGCACCCTCAGGATTCAAGCAAGCCGGGCCGAAGACGGCTGTAATGCCAGAAACCGGTCCCCGGAAGCTTGTTTCCTTTCCAGTAAAGAATTGGCTTGGATGTTTGGTCTGCCCTGTTCCCATGATGCACTGGGCCAGGGACAGACTAATTTGCATGTAGCCAGGTTCTGAACTGGGATGGTGCAGTGAGCTAAAAAAACGGTGATGGATCAAGCCCTGATCTTTTGACTGGGTAGGAGTGTTCTGCTTAATTCAGATACTCTGTCCATCACCACCCCCCTTTTTGAATCGTTTTGGCCACCACAAGTGTGGAAGGGTATGCTCAGATGTGAGTCCCTTGCTCACTGCACCATCAGGATTCAAGCAAGCCGGGCGGAAGACGGCTGTAATGCCAGAAACCGGTCCCCGGAAGCTTGTTTCCTTTCCAGTAAAGAATTGGCTTGGTAGTTTGGTCTGCCCTGTTCCCATGATGCACTGGGCGAGGGACAGACTAATTTGCATGTAGCCAGGTTCTGAACTGGGATGGTGCAGTGAGCTAAAAAACAGTGATGGATCAAGCCCTGATCTTTTGACTGGGTAGGAGTGTTCTGCTTAATTCAGATACTCTGTCCATCACCACCCCCCTTTTTGAATCGACATTCACAAGAGTAGCATGATGAGAGTTGGTGTTTCATTTTGGCTTAGCCCTGGCATTGCGAATTCTGCCTCTATAATAAACCTGGTAGAGAAACATCAGGTTTAAAGCATGTTCCTAGATGTATTAACCTCTATCCTAGTCCATATAAATTTCAGCATAGGTACACTGGGAGTAGTGAAGTGTGTGCTTTCAACAGAAAGCATGTTCTGTCAAGTTTGAATGTCTGAGTACTACCATGTCTAAGGTACAACATGTAGTCAGATACGTGTAGTGCAGCTGATGAACCTAACTTAAAATACAGCATACATCTTTTAAGACTTACTTCACAATTTAGTCCCAGACGCACAGATGTCTTAGCCAGGCAGGCATAACAAAATCACTTAAACACACACCTTTATACCCAGCTGTATTGTGTAATGAGCAGAAAGTGATTCATGGAGCTTCTTCTACAGATATTTAGAAAGCATACGGTGTGAAACATAGTCTACTACCTATAGGCTTCTTGAAATGTGTCATCCTGCTCCTAAAAAGGCACTGATACACTCAGTGAAGTCTGTAGAAAGATGCTGGCACTCGAAAGAGAGAACTGGGGTGGTGGAGTGAGCTAAAAAAACGGTGATGGATCAAGCCCTGATCTTTTGACTGGGTAGGAGTGTTCTGCTTAATTCAGATACTCTGTCCATCACCACCCCCCTTTTTGAATCGTTTTGGCCACCACAAGTGTGGAAGGGTATGCTCAGATGTGAGTCCCTTGCTCACTGCACCATCAGGATTCAAGCAAGCCGGGCGGAAGACGGCTGTAATGCCAGAAACCGGTCCCCGGAAGCTTGTTTCCTTTCCAGTAAAGAATTGGCTTGGTAGTTTGGTCTGCCCTGTTCCCATGATGCACTGGGCGAGGGACAGACTAATTTGCATGTAGCCAGGTTCTGAACTGGGATGGTGCAGTGAGCTAAAAAACAGTGATGGATCAAGCCCTGATCTTTTGACTGGGTAGGAGTGTTCTGCTTAATTCAGATACTCTGTCCATCACCACCCCCCTTTTTGAATCGACATTCACAAGAGTAGCATGATGAGAGTTGGTGTTTCATTTTGGCTTAGCCCTGGCATTGCGAATTCTGCCTCTATAATAAACCTGGTAGAGAAACATCAGGTTTAAAGCATGTTCCTAGATGTATTAACCTCTATCCTAGTCCATATAAATTTCAGCATAGGTACACTGGGAGTAGTGAAGTGTGTGCTTTCAACAGAAAGCATGTTCTGTCAAGTTTGAATGTCTGAGTACTACCATGTCTAAGGTACAACATGTAGTCAGATACGTGTAGTGCAGCTGATGAACCTAACTTAAAATACAGCATACATCTTTTAAGACTTACTTCACAATTTAGTCCCAGACGCACAGATGTCTTAGCCAGGCAGGCATAACAAAATCACTTAAACACACACCTTTATACCCAGCTGTATTGTGTAATGAGCAGAAAGTGATTCATGGAGCTTCTTCTACAGATATTTAGAAAGCATACGGTGTGAAACATAGTCTACTACCTATAGGCTTCTTGAAATGTGTCATCCTGCTCCTAAAAAGGCACTGATACACTCAGTGAAGTCTGTAGAAAGATGCTGGCACTCGAAAGAGAGAACTGGGGTGGTGGAGTGAGCTAAAGAATGGTGATGGATTAAACCCAGATCAATTGACTGGGGGTGAGTGTTTGATTTGCTCAAACGCTCTGTCCATCATCCCCTTTTGTATCGCTTTGTTCGCCCTAAGTTGGCAGGGTATGCTCAGACGTGAGTCCCTTGCTCACTTTGCCACTGGATTCAAGCTAGCCTGGCTGATGACAGCTGAAATCCCCGAAACCGGTCTCAGGATGCTTGTTTCTGGTCCAGGGAAGACATGGCTTTGGCAGTTCAGGCTGGACTGTTCCCACAAGGCACAGGGTCAGACGGGTTTGCATATGGCCATGTCAGAACTGGGGTGGCGGAGTGAGCTAAAGAATGTTGATGGATTAAATCCAGATCATTTGACTGGGGGTGAGTGTTTGATTTGCTCAAACGCTCCGTCCATCATCCCCTTTTGTATTGCTTTTTGTTCGCCCTAAGTTGGCAGGGTATGCTCAGACGTGAGTCCCTTGTTCACTTTGCCACTGGATTCAAGCTAGCCTGGCTGATGACGGCTGAAATGCCAGAAACTGTTCTCAGGATGCTTGTTTCCGGTCCAGTGAAGACATGGCTTTGGCAGTTCGGGCTAGACTGTTCCCACGAGGCACAGGGTCAGACTGATTTGCATATGGCCATGTCTGAACTGGGGTGGCGGAGTGAGCTAAAGAATGGTGATGGATTAAACCCAGATCAGTTGACAGGGGGTGAGTGTTTGATTTGGTCAAACGCTCGATCCATCATCCCCTTTTGTATCGCTTTGTTCGCCCTAAGTTAGCAGGGTATACTCAGATGTGAGTCCCTTGCTCACTTTGCCATTGGATTCAAGCTAGCCTGGCTGATGATGGCTGAAATGCCAGAAACCGGTCTCAGAATGCTTGTTTCTGGTCCAAGGAAGACAGGGCTTTGGCAGTTCGGGCTGGACTGTTCCCATGAGGCACAGGGTCAGATTGATTTGCATATGGCCATGTCTTAACTGGGGTGGCGGAGTGAGCTAAAGAATGGTGATGGATTAAACCCAGATCAGTTGACTGGGGGTGAGTGTTTGATTTGCTCAAACGCTCCGTCCATCATCCCCTTTTGTATGGCACTCGAAAGAGTGGCATGACAGGAGTCGACATTTCATATTGTCATAGACCTGGCATTGAGAGCCATGCAATTCTAATTAAATTGGTAGATACATGTGAGGCCTAAAACATATCGCCCAATGTATTAACTTTTATACTACTCTACATAATTCTCTGCAGAGGTATATTGCAAGTAGGCCATTTATACTGATTTCAGTACTTGAAACATGAAAACATTTTTTTTCAAATGTCAATATATGATGTATTTCATCTTTTAGCTATGTTTACACTTGTATATGTACTCTGATATGTGTGGTGCAGCTGATGATTCTAATTTGAAAACTATATACTCTATCATATCCCTCGTCACATATTAACAGAGCGATTTTGCCTTTCAGTCTCACTACCACACATCTCTTTTGTAAGTGGCCTTGTGGAAGCAGTATTCCCGCTATCTTCTATGATAAATAGAAAGTTATCCATGCTGCTTAATTTACACACATTTATAGAGCATGCGCTCTAAAACAGAGGTAGTGTAGTGTGTCTAGGCTACTTTCATGTGTCAATTCACCCTCAAAAGTCACTGATACACTCATTGACATCTCTGGAGAAATGCTGACACTAATAACAGTGGTATGAAAGGAGTCAGCCTTCCCTTCTGATTTAGGCCTATACTGTCAACCGTGTCTCTCTAATGAAACTGGTACAGAAATTGGAGATTTAGAACATGTCCCTAAGTCTATTAACCTCTATCCTAGTAGATATAAGTCTCCACAAAGTTAGACTGCAAGTAGGCCGTAGATAGGGATATGTGTGCTTGAAACTCTAGCATATTTTGTTAACTTTCAATGTGTGACTGGTGGTATCATGTTGCAGGTATCTTTGTTTTCGTACATGTAGTGTGGCATGCGTGCTGCAGCTCATGACCCTAATTAAAAAACTATACAGTTTAACATTTCCCTTCACAAATATTCTCCAAGGTACTTCAATATTAAGTCCCAGCAGGACAGATCTCTTAGCTATGGAGTCATCATGGAAGCACTTGAAGATACAGGTCAATACCTGGCTGCCGTGTATAATTAGCAGAAAGTCATCTTTGCAGCTTCTTCTATACACATTTACAGCGAATAACCCAGGCAGTCCCCTTTCTCCATTCCTCTGCAAATGCACCTCCTGGTGCACTTCTAGTTGGGGAATAAAGTCCCCTTGGCTCTTGAGGGTCCTTGGGTGCCATGTACCCCTCCAGCCAACTCCAGTAACTCCCACACAGCTGGATTGCTGAGAGGTAGTCAGAGGCCACACCCTCTTTCTCCACCACTCTACTAGTTAAATAAAAAAACATAGAAATTCACTGGAAAAAAACAAATGTTACAGGGACATTATAGTTAGCAAATTGAATTTGAAAAATCCTCGAAATTCACTGAAAAACCAAAGGATACAGGGACGTTATAGTTAGGGTCAGATCTCACTCATACAAAACCAAAGAAATTCAGCAATTATATTTCACTAAGCTAACTATAACTTATGACCCAGCAATGCACTGCTTATGATCTCACATATTTAATTGCTCATGACATGGTAAGGGATATCACTGATGACATCGCTGATGACATCTGAAATGATATCACTGATGCCATCACTGATGACATCATCCACAGAACCACTCACACACCTAGTCACACCCGCATAAAACCTCTTGTACACTCAATCACACACCCGCACAATCACTGACATACCTATTCACAGACCTACACAAGTACTCACAGACCCACTCAGTCTTCCATAGAGCCACTCCCACACCCACTCCCTGACTCATACACCCACTTAGGCAACTATTCACTCACCCATACAGCCACTCATAAAACCAGTTACTCACCCATACAAACAGCTACATAACCACACACTCACCCATACAGCTACTCACACATCCACTTATTTACTTACAAAGTCACATACCTACTCACTCACCGAAATCAGCCTCTCAACACAGCTGCTCACTCACTCATAAAAGCTCTCATACACTCACTTACACAACCACTTAGATACCCATTCACTTATCCATACAAGCACGCACACATTCCTGTACTCACCCATGCAGCCATTCACACAGACACCCACTGTCCAATACAGTCACTCACATACGGAGACACTTAATGAAACACCTACTCAAACAGCCACTCAATCACCCATACAGTCAATTACCTACCAAGTCACTTACTCATACAGCAATTCAGACACCCACTCACTCACAAATACAGTTACTACACACCCATTTACCTACGAATAGCACCACTTACACCGTCACTCACCCACCCATACATCTACTGACACACTGACTCACTCACCAATACAGCCACTCACACAGCATCTCAATTTTTCACACAGCTGCTTACATAACAATTTATACACCCATACAGCCACTGACACACCGATAAACACAAGGATACATACAGTCACACAGCCACTCACATGATATATATTAAAAGTAATATCACTGATTAGTAGTGCACCAAGTATACTACTTTAAATTTTGTAGTAGCTTAGTGTATATGTTTAACAATCATAAACTCTTACAAAATACACTCACTGGATGGTGTCATCAGTAATGGCATTAGTGGTGTAATTTGAGATGTCATCAGTGATTTCACTGACCATCTCATGAGGGAAGTAATATGTGAGGTCATAAGCAGTGCATTTTGGGGCATAAGTTATAGTTCGCTTAGCTGAATTTCTCTAGTTTTGTATGAGTAAAATCTGACCCTAATTTTAACTTCCCTGTAACCTTTGTTTTTTTCAGTGAATTTCTAAGGTTCTTTTTAATTCTATTTGCTAATTATAACATCCCTGTAACCTTTGTTTTTTTCAGTGAATATATATATATAAATTTATATATTTATATATACACACACACACACGCGCACACACACACACACACATGTAGGTCTCTAGGCACTTTACTCTTTACCACTGCTAATAACTGCTAAAGTGAAAGTGCTCCTTATCTAAAATGTAATTGTGTTTGGTTTCTCCATGATTGACCTATTTGATTTACTAGTAATTCCCTATTACAGTGCACCAGGTGTGAACAGGGCCTATAAATCAGCTACTACTAGTGGTCTGGAGCCAGGGAAAAGAAGGGCAGGGTCTTGTGCACTACTAAGACCATTCTTTGAAGTTTGCTTACTTCAAAGGCTGAATGGGGTATACGTACTTCACCTCTGACACTATATACTCAGAACACTTCTGGACAAAAGACATTCTACCAGGTAGAAGAGATGTGTTGCTGTCAGGAGAGACTGCCACTTTTCTATTTGCTTTGCTGAGTTGGCCTGCAGCTTGCTACTACTTCTCCTGGGAGTAAAAGGACTGGACTTTTCTTTCTACATTCTACTTTCTAAAGTTCCCCAAGGGCTTGAGTTAAACTTGCTACACTGTCAGAAACCAGGCACTTCCATCGTCTCTTCATGATGGAAAGTAACCAAGGGCCAGATGTAAGGAAGGGTTTTTGCCACTTTGTGCCTATGGGAAAGTGTGTTAGTAAATATAGGCTCAAGGGAATAGAGGAACAGGGCATTTTCTAGTTTACAACAAATGTTCTTTCTCTGCCACACCCTAACTATGGTCTGTAAATCTTACCTCAATAGCTATCTTAGCAGACTTGCTCCTTCCACAGTGCATCTGCAATCCCCAACAGCCCCGCCCCCTCCAGTGCCCATTTCCACTTCTGCGTTTCCCGCCTCCCAGCTGTCCAGCCCCCCGCTCCACTACTTACTGGCAACTGCTGTGCGCTGAAAGTACAGTCCTCTATCCCTTCCAATGCTGAGCTCAATCCCCTGCTGAAGAAGTCATCCTCAGACCAGACAGACCTCAAGAACTTCAGACCAATCTAATTCCTTCCTTTCCCAGCCCCATCATAGAGAAGGCCATCAATGCCCAGCTCTGAATTCATCAAAGTTAACTGCGCCTTGGACACCCCCCAATCCAGCTTCTGAAACAACCACAGCACAGTGACTGCACTCCTTGCTGCCACAGAGGACATCCGTTCCCTCCTTGATCGGGTGAGACCACAGCCTTCATCCTTCTATGCCGCCTTCGATACCTTCTCGACCACACCTTAATCACAAGACTCCATTATGCTGGCATCCGCGACAAGGCTTTGGACTGGATCCACTCCTTCCTCACCAGTCGTACCCAGTGAGTCAGACTACAACTGTTATTCTCAGAACCCACGGAGATCAGCTGTGGAATGCCCCAGGGTTCCTCCCTGAGCCCCGCCCTCTTCAACATCTACATCGCCCCCTTGCAACCATCGTCAACAGCCACAAACTTAACATCATCCCCTATGCCGACGACACCCAGCAGATAATCTCCCTCGCCAATGAATCCACAACCATCGGAACAAATTGCCTATATAGTATGCTGACGACACCCAGCTTTTATTCCCTTTCCAGACCCTGACGCCAGCAATTAAACACACTTTTGCTGCGGGAATGAGAGCTATAGCCGATTGGATGACCTCCAGTTGCCTACAATGTAATGTGGGCAAGACGGAGGTCATGCTTTTCGGAGAAGCCTCTCTCCTTTGGTCACCTGATTGGTGGCCTCTGGAATTAGGGCCTGCTCCCTGCCCCAAACAGGTAGTAAAAAATCTTGGTGTTCGCCTTGACCAGTCACTGCTTCTGAAAGACCATGTAACGCAGGCAACGGGATCCTGTTTTAGGGTCATTGGGCTCCTGAGGTGCGTATTTCCATACCTAGCAGATAGTTACAGGAAAACTTTGGTTCAAACGCTTGTGATCAGCAGGCTAGATTACTGCAATGGGCTTCTTCTTTCTGCCAATGAGGAACAACTTGGAAGGTTACAGGTAGCCCGTAATACAGCTGCCAGGCTGGTCCTTAATGCTCCAGCCAGATCCCCTTCACGCCCTCTTTTCAGTAAACTCCACTGGCTGCCCATTCGCCAGCGGGTTAAATTCAAAATTTGTTGCGTAATCCATAAATGCCTGTTTGGCACTGGTCCAAAATACCTGACCGAAAAATTTAAACTCTACGAGCCAGGGCGCAATTTGCGCTCTAGGAACCAACTGTTGCTCCAAGTCCCGCGGATTAAAAGGGAAAGGCAGGGTGGTCGAGCACTCTCTTATAGGGGTCCCACTCTCTGTAACACCTTACCCCTAACCCTGAGACAAACTTCCAATCTAGGAGTTTTCAGGAAATTCTTAAAGACACACCTGTTCCTGACTATTTAAACCTTGCATTTTTCCTGTTTGTTTTTTGGTCTCTGACTTCATGGTTTATGGTAAGAACTCAAGCACGGAGATACCCCTTTGGGGGTCGAATTCCTGCGCTATATAAGCAAATAAATAAATACAGTGGAATGAAGGCTATTGCTACCTGGAAGACACAGCTGCCTCAAGCTCAACCTGGACAAGGTCAAAGTACTCATCCTGGGACACACCCCTTCAACCTGGGATGACTCCTGCTGGCCAGCCGCTCTGGGATCTCCCCCACCCAGAGGGAGCACGCATGCAACCTTGGCATCATATTAGACTCATCACTCACTATGAACCACCAAATCAACACAATTTCCTCAGCTTGCTTCCACACGCTCCACCTGCTTCGAAAGACATTCAGATGGATCCCAACAGAATCCAGAAAGACAGTCACCGATGCACTCTTCACCAGCAGACTCGACTACTGCAACACATTCTACTCCGGCGTCACCCAGAAACAGCTCAAGAAACTACAGAATGTCCAAAACGCTGCTGCCAACTGGTCCTCAACAACCCCCTCCGCAGCCACATCATGCAACACCTCTGACAACTCCACTGGCTCCCAGCCAACAAGAGAGTCACTTTCAAGCTCCTCACTCACGCCTAGAAAACCCTACGCGACGAAGGGCCAGCATGCCTGAACCACAGCCCCACATTCCACGTACCCGCCACACAACACAGGTCCTTCCAACTCACCTTCGCCTCCGTCCCCAGGGTCCACAAGACCAGAACAGGAGGAAGGTTGTTCTCCTACCTCGCCGCCAAGACCTGCAACACCCTGCCCCTGCACACCAGGCAATCCATATCGCTGACCCAATTTAGGAAGGACCCTTAAGACCTGATTCTTCGATTGATCCTCCACCCAGTCCGACAAGCAGCACCCCCCCTCCTCCGCCTTGAGAGCCTCACAGCTGAGTAGTCATGCTCTACAAGTCCCTAACTGATTAATTGATTTATCTGAACATCAGTGCATATTCTCCTATTCTCTGTGGTTTGCCAATGGATGCATCATTAGTGTCAGCAGAGTAGAACAACAACTACTGTCTTTGTTTTTTGTACATTATTGTCTAAGAGTATGCTCAAATGCATTCAGCGAGAGACTGATCTATGAGCTCTTTTGAATGATGTGTATTTTTTTGTAGGATTTGGAGATCTGCCCTAAAACCTGGTAGAGAAATCCCACAGGAAGTGAGCAGATACCTTCTGACTGCCTGGGATGCCATTACATTTACTATGAGTCGTCCAGTCTGTCTGCTTTTTCGGTTGTAACGGCGTGCTGCATCAACAGACAATGTGTCTGGAGCTGCTGTTGTTTGTCTTGGACTGAATCGAAGTCCCTGTCTGATTCACTGGGCTGAAATTTTACTAAACCTGCCGACAGTGCTCAGCGTCTGCTGAACCGATAGTTCAGGCCATAGACGAGTGATTCATTCCGGAAATTTCAGCCATGTTGGGATCATGTGCCGCCATCAACAATGTCTACCTGAAATAGGAAACAGATGTGCTGAAATTAATGGCACTTCTCCATAATATAATTCATTTATTCTGAGCATGGCCCTCATAATTCTTGATTTGCACTTGATGCATCTATGAAGGTGTGCAGTGATACAGGAGAACAGTGGAAATACTAAAAGGTCAGAAGGGGGTCATGGCCCTGCCTGGCTTGCCCTTATGTACCCAAGGCTCCTGTTGCCTGGCCCCTCTTATGATCAATAAATGCCTGCATTTTAAAATTAAAATGCAAGCACTCCGTTTTCTTAAACAGCACACTAAAGTGGCTAATGTTTCAAATGAAATGTTTGCGTTTCAGAAGCAAGATACAGCACAAATCCTGTTGCCTGTATTGATTGAAGGTGCCTAGAGAGGGCCAGTACAGAAGGAGGCAATATGTTTCAAGACTTTGTGCCACCACAGAGTCATGCAAAGTTACACAAAAGAGCACAACGTATTGCTAGGGGATTAACTTTCCAGTGCAAAACTTTTTGGACTGAAAAGTTGCTCATTTTGTTCCTACATTTTACAAATGGCATGTGTGCTGTACTGTACAGCACATCACTAATGCGTGGGTTGCTAAAAAGCTGTCTAACTGTGGTATTTTGAACTGGAAGGGTATCTTTCCAGTACAAAACCTATGCCAGACATAACACTCACACTTTTGCACCATGGTACAAAGGTGTGAGTGTGTCGCTAGAGAGCCTGTATGTATGTCAGCACAGGGAAAGAGGGCGGTAGCAGACCATTGTTAGTAAATATGGCACTGCCCTGTTGCTTTCTACTCTTAGTGCAACACAGAACTGCACAATAATTGAATAAATCTGCCCCAAGGTGTTGTTATGCCGCACAGAGAGCAGACAGGGAGGCACTCGTGGGCTCTTTTAACTGACAGCGCAAACTGCAACATTGCATTGTTTGAGAGGGAGAGACCAAGACAGGACAGTTTATACTAAGATATGGAGCTGCTACTGCTCTCTTTACTAGCAGCACACGCACACCTGTACGCATGATGTGTAAAACAGGTTTTTTACTGAGTGGATTACATTCCAGTGCAAAACAAAATGCTCAGGCATACTTTAAAACATGTTTCCAATGTGAATGTGAGCTGTGCAGTACACTAGTAAAGTTTGAAAAGTTTGGAGAAAAAAAAATCTCCTGATCAGTGTCCACTTCAAGGAAGAGAAATTATTTTGGTGCAAAACCCTGTCTACATTTCTTTGTTACTAACTTGAGCTTTCAGCCCCCAAAAAAGGGTGGTAGTATAGTAACGCTCATATACTACCCATGAGATTCTCCCTTTATACAAACTGGCAAAAAGAAAAGCAACGTGCTTTTCTGCACACAAGAAAGTTTACACTGAAAAGTAAATTCCAAATCAACACTTTTGCGGTGGTTTTATTTTGTGTCACTTAGGGTGACTTTGCATAAGTGGAAAGTGCTTATAATTCTTCTCTGAAGTGCCTAAGCTGTCTCCGGCTCACCATGCTTATAGGAATATTGCAATCAGCTAAGTTACCTTCAACAAAATCCTCCACAGGTCCCCAGTTTGTCAGGCTTAGTTAGCAAAGAAGTGTAGAATGCTACAGGTTGTCTGTGCTGAGTATGGTTGTGATGGAGCGAGATAGAAAACAAAATTTTGTTTAAACTCGCAAAGTCACATTTCCATAACATGAATAAAATTATTAATGATTTGTGATATGTTGTGCTAATACAACCTAGATTAAACTTTACACGTGGGGGGACTAACATGTGTGCTCATAAACGTGCATAAATGTTGCATCTTTTTGTTCGTGCAAAATAATAAAATAATTTATTGTTTTCGTTTTTGTCATTACTAACTGCTGCATATTTAAAATAAGCATGTGCTTGTTTTGCTTTTTCTCGTCTGTGTGATGTCATTTCTACTATTCTAGGTGCATATGGGTCTCATAGAAAAACGGAGACTGGTAAATATAAACGCTGCTTTATTTGTTTGCAATGGCTAGGTAACATTTTGATTAATCGGGTGGGTTAATTATTTAGTAAACCATGGGGTGGATACAGAATATACTTTATTTCTTACATTAATACTTTTCTTGTGTTTGTTTTATACTAGAAATCATAAGTTGCCTGCTTTTGAGGCCTAGCTATTTGAGCCGCAAAATAAAAGCTGATCTGAATTTCTGCAGAAAGTCACGAGACGCCCATTCTGAATTAAAACGTTTATTGAAGCTGCATTCACAAAGCGAAAACTGATGAGCTGACATCATTCTGTCGGACATGGCCAAGGTCGAAAGTGAACTTTTTGTCAGTCCTTAACTTGGCATCCGCGGAAGTTGCACTGTAAGACTATGGAAGCTGCGAGGATGACTTAAAACAAAGTTGCAATCGCAGGAAGCCTCTGGCTTCACGTGGAAGAGACAATGGTCTTTGTAAGATATGATTTTGTGGAACTTTTTAAGAATCGGGTGACATGTCACTTGTCACTCTCAGCCAATGGGACGTCGAGTATTTCTGAAAATTTTCCTTCGCTAGTTTAGTTAGCGTAGAAAGGTATAAAAAGTCATGCCCTTAGGGTTGGGCTGGCTGCTGCTTTCTGACTTTCCGATGAGGGTGATGTGCTGCTGGACTTTGCGTGGAGCACGTAAGAATCCTCAAAGAACTTTACTTTAATTTCTGTCTATTTAGCTCAGTTAGGGAAATAGGTTTTAGAAATGCTAAACTTTATATAATTTCTTTAAACTGATTCAATTGCTTAAACTGTATTTTTCTTAATTCTTACTATCATGCTTGCTTTATTGCTAATAAATTTCATTTATAAAACTTACAACTTATATACCATAATTTAGAAAATAAAATCTTACTTTTGACAAACAAGCTGGTCTTGGTTATTTAGAAGTATAGGTTACCATTAGCTAGATCACGTCGCCTATAGTGGTCATTTAAATGATTGGGTTTTATTCTAATGACTATATTCTTTCTGCAAATGTATAAAATGTTTATAGTTTGTAAATAATGTGTATATAGATTTATTTGACCACCTGATTCAGTAGGCCCAAAAATATATCAGGTTCATAAATGGGTCCATGTATAGTTTAGAATTTTGTTTATAGGTTATGAAATTGGGTAGCGTAGTTTATGATATATTTTCTATAGCCCGCTGGATCAATTATCTGGTAGCAGAGGATGGTTGCTAAGCGGTAACCAAGGTAACATGTTGGTTGCTAAGGATTACGTCATGGTATGAAAATAGGATTAATGTTTTAACACTCGTTAAGTTCGTTTTTCGTGCCTATCTGTAAGCTATACCGGTATAGATTGTGTGGCGAGAAATTAGTCACGCAAGCCATCTGTTCGTTTGTAGTGATATCGCCGAGTATCACAAGAGGTATCGCCGTGTACCATAGTGTTGTCGCCGAGCAGCACAGTTTTAGGGCTAGGTCTGAATCTTGTATAGTGAGGATTTTCTAAGAAATCAAAGCAGCATGAGAATAGGGACAAAGCGCCTTCCATAAAACTCACTGTGATGAGAGTATTAGTTATATCCGAGCTTGAGTGAAGGGTAAAATTTAACGTCGGTGCATGATTATCTATAAACAGGTTAGAGTCCTGTACGGGTACATGTTTCATATCTATAAACAGGTGAGAGCCCTGTACGGATAACGTCGTTATTTTGCTAACGGTGCATGATTTCTATAAACAGGTGAGAGTCCTGTACGGATTTCGTGTGTGTTTGAATTTAGGGAATTTTCCGTGTAAAAGTGCGAGTTTGAGTTGTATTTTATGTTCAAGTGGAACTCTTAGAACTTTCACTTCGCGGTGGGTTCAGAGCAAAGCGAGTTCATAATTATACTTGCTAGAAGGGTGGGGTAAGGTTACTCTACTGACAATTGAATATTATCCTTAGTGTGAATAGCGCCGTCTATTCCGAAGTGTGGATACTTGAATGTATGTAAACTATCCTAATTAGTGAAACGAACAGATGTTGTCTTTATAGTCATTGTTAAGAATTAATTTACACTGAAAAGTGTTCTTAAAATGGCGCTGTGAAAAGATTTTGTGAAGGAGGGGTAAGCGCCAGGAGTGAGAAACGAGAAACCGCAGCTGCTGTGTACGTCACAGAGCCGCGCAGGGATTGGGTGACCTACGTCACAAGCTGTATTCTGATTGGCTCCTGAGTCTCTGACGGCCTGTGAGCTGATTGGTCCTTAGGAAAATCTCCAAAATTGTTGGTTGAGCAGGAAACTGACGTAGCTCAACTGCCATTGGCTTGTTGGTGTGTTTCGCGCACGGATTGGTTGTTTTGCGGAACATCCCGGAAATATTTTACGAACGATTTTGTGAATTAAATTTAACTTTTAAAAATGAGTTATCATTTTAAACATGTTGAGAAAAAGACAACATTATTTCAGAAATTTAAGAATTTATTTTCACCTGACAAGAAAATCGAAACGCGAGGTGGTAAACTACTTCATAAGTATAAAACACCTGCAGCGTACATGGAAGGTGAATACGGATATCATACTGTCTTATGGTTCGACAGTTGGAAACGTTATACTAAAAACGATGGTGTTTTGGCTTGGCCTGATGATGGTTCATTTAATGTAAGAGTTTTAAGAAACTTACGAGAGAAAATGAATGCTCTTGTTCCAAAACCGAGACCAACTCAATTTGAAGCTTTAGTTGAGTGGGAAGATGAGATGTATCAGTTACAAAGAGAAGCTAGTGGAATTAAAAGACCTTCTAAAAATCCATCATGGAAAAGAGAAACTCATGAAGATAGATTGCGAATGTGGAGACAGGGAAACATGAGTGAAGGATTGTATTTAATTCATGAAATGGTAATGGGTTCTCCTACAGGAAAATCTATGGAAAGTGAATCTGAGGATGCAATTATGGAAGAAATATATACAACTGCTAAAAATAAACAGCCTAATCAGTCTTTGAGACCTCCTAGATCATGGTCTACTCCGGTGGTTTCTACTGAAACTTCACCGAGTGCACCTCCAATTAGTGAAGCTCCTAAACTTTATCCAAATAATTGTGAAATCACTGAAACTCCTAGAAGACCAGAATTTGAGAATGCTCGAAATGAGGGTAGACATTTTTCAATGACTCCAAGAGCAAGGGAACCTCCAAAAGATTATACAAGAGAGACAAGAAATGTTGATGAGGATGATTATAATGAATACTTAAGGTCTAAAGAAGAATTAATTAAAAGAATGACAAAAGGCATGGAAGCTGTCACAGTTCCAGTAACAATAGGTCCTGTTCAACCTGTATTTGATCAAAGAAATACAAACAAAACTGGATTAACTATTCCTTTAAATACAGAAATTCAAAAGCCTGCTGAAAAATTTTATTCAGACTTGACTGAATTAAACACTTCTAGATCGAGAATGCCTGATTTAACCTTTAATGAGGATTTATCTCCAAAAACACCAATGGGTGCTATGTCAGATGTAGGAAGTCCTGAAGTCAGGGTAACTACACCAAAGCTTGATGTGGCCAAATTAAAAGCAAATATTGAAGAATTAATAATTGGAACAATTGGCCCAGATAGTTTAAATTACTATCGGGATGATGAACTATTATTCATTTGCAAAAGTATTCAATGGAAAACGAAAAATAAATATGATCAATTAGAGGATCTAGCTGCAGAACTTGAAATCGATGTGAGTAAACAAAAGAATTTTGCAAAACATTACAGATTAGATTTCTCAGAAAGCGACATTGAGAGTTTGAACTCAATGGGAAGAATAGTTCACATTAAAGATTTAATTGTCTATATCAAAAAGCTAGGAGAACTGAACAAATGGAGAGTGAAATGGACTAAAAGGAAGGAAGATGAAAGATTAGAAAGAATGTCAAAACAATTTCCAATGAGAGAAGTTGCAGGTGGAGGATATGTTCATGTCCCATGGTCGAGACAAGACATTCTGTTATTCACAAATGACTTTCCTAAATTAAGAGAGAAACCTGTTGAGTGGTACAGGCAAGTCGATAGATTTATCAAAGTGTCAAAAGTTCTGTGGATTGATTTGGATGGATTTTTTGACATTGTTGTTCCATCTGATCTTTGGACAGAATGTAAAATTTCTATTAGTTGGCCAAAAACAGAACCTGAGCGAATCAAAGAAACAGGTGCCCCAAATCCACTCGTAATGGATTTTTATGAGAAAGTAATTGTTTGGATGAAAAACAAAATTCCACCCAAAGAAGTTGATTGGGTTAAAATAGAAAGAACAGAGCAGGAAACAAAAGAATCAGTTCATTCTTTTTATGAAAGACTACTGTTAATCTTTAAACAATACAGTGGTTATGAAAAATTAGATGAGAAAGACATGAGTCATTTTATCTATAGATTTGTTTATGGACTAAAGCCTGAAATTGGAGAAATGATCAGAACTAGTATTGTCGGATGGCAAGCACTATCTATTGATGATATTCTGAGAAAAGCAAAATATTGTAGCGATGAATTAGAAGTAAAACAGAAAAAGCTGAAGGAGAAAGCCATGTGGGCACAGGTAAAAGTGGCTGAGCAACAGATTGCCAGCATGGGAAATAAGAACACTAATTTTGTTCAAACTGGAAATACGAACCAGATACAAGGAAAGTTTAAAGGTAATAATTTCCAAAAGAAATTTAGCCCAAAAATAGAAGAGCTGAAACAAAGATTACCTTGTTTTAATTGTGGCGAAATTGGACATTGGAGGGACGAGTGTCCTCATCCTCCTAGAAATTTAAAGAATCCCTTATTGAATCCACAGATGCAGAATGGTGTTAACGTGCAGCAACAGCAACAGATGCAACAGGGGTTAAATGAATTTAATATTCAGCGACAATTACAACAACAGCAACAACAACAGGTGAATAATCGTCAGGACCAGTTGCCACAACCACCTTTTCCGAATTGTGGGGGAGTTCAAAAATATAATCCAAACGTGGGATTTCAGGGATGTGAACAGGTAATAAAACCACAAAAACAGCAAAAGCAGCAAAGGGTTCAAATGCAAAATGCTTCACAACAATTTTTATTAACAGAAAGCCAAGACAGTGATTCAGATGATTATTGCTGACGGTGCCCGAGAGAGGAGGAAGAGTGTGTTGTTGGAGCCACTCTTGAGGTTGACCAGTCTGGTCCTTATGTAAACGGGAAAGTTAATGATGTAGACATCACTTTTCTAGTGGACACTGGTGCTACCCGTTCTACTGTTAGATCAGTGGAAATTGAAAACCTACCTCTCTCTGGGGATACCATCCAAGTTGTCGGAGTAAGTAATCAGCAAATTAAAACAGATTTAACTGATCCAGTACCAGTTGAAATTGGAAATTACAGAGACAAACACAGATTTGTGGTTTGTAATAGTAGTCCAGTAAATCTATTAGGTAGAGACATCCTATGTAAAATGAATTGCAGAATATATTGTTCTCCTGAAGGAGTTGAATTACAAACAATGGAGGAAGATGGTTTGTACAGAATGACAATGATGATGATGGAAGCAGAAGAAACAAAATTGTTTCCTGCATTTGAAGAAAAAGATTTACCTGAAGAGCTAAAAGAAACAGTGAAATCTGAAATATGGGATTTTACTGGGAATGAGATGGGTTTGATGAAAAACGTAGATCCTGTTAAAATTGCATTGAAGCAGGGAATAGAATTTCCAAACACTCCACAATATAAAATGAAAACAGAGACAATTGAAGGTATTACACCTGTAATTGAAAAATTAATCAAGCAAGGTGTATTGGAAGAAATGAAGAGTAGCTCTTGTAATTCACCAATTATGGGAGTTAAAAAGGCTAACGGAACATTTAGGATCGTACAAGATTTGAGAAAGGTTAATCAAATTGTTATTCCATGTTGTCCTGTGGTTCCAAATCCAGCAGTGATTCTATTTCAGATTCCATATGATGCTGAATGGTACACAGTCATTGACCTTTGCAATGCATTCTTTACAGTTCCTCTACACCCAGACAGTTATGAAATCTTTGCTTTCAGATTCCAAGGTAAGACCCTTGGATGGACAAGAATCCCTCAGGGCTATACAGAAAGTCCTTCAATCTTTAACGAACTGTTAAAAAGATCATTAGAAGATTTAGACTTACCAGGTAGGTCTACGTTGGTGCAGTATATTGATGATTTGTTAATAGCTGCTAAGACAAGAGAAAATTGTGTAACAGACACAATAATTCTGTTAAATCGCCTTGCAGAAGAAGGACACAAAGTGTCCCCAGCAAAATTACAGTTTTGCAAACAGGAAGTGAAATATCTTGGTCACAGAATTGCAAAGGGAAAAAGACAAGTAACAATAGAGAGAATAAAAATGATTCAAGCAATGTTACCGCCAAGAACACAAAGACAGGTCAGAATGTTCCTGGGAATGGTAGGTTACTGTCGACAATGGATAAGTGGATTTTCAGTAATTGCGAAACCACTACAAAGACTGACCAAATCAGATGTAAAAGATCCAATTATTCTCAATGATGTTGAGATGGAATCTTTTGAGAACCTGAAAAAGAGCTTATGCCAAGCTCCTGCTTTGGGTATGCCAAATTATGAGAAAGATTTTGAACTGTATTGCAGTGAGAGAGAAGGATGTGCATTATCTGTGTTAATTCAGAGACATGGAAACCTAAAGAAACCTATTGCATATTTCTCTGCAGTTCTTGATCCAATTGCAAAAGCATTACCAGGTTGTTTAAAAGCAGTTGCAGCTACAAGTATCAGTCTTGAACAAAGTGAAGGAATCATTATGGGATTTCCTGTAAAAGTTTTTGTGCCTCATTCAGTTGAAATATTACTGACAAGAGGTAAGACTCAACATTTAACAAGTAGCAGATTGACAAAGTATGAGAAAATCATACTAGGAGCAGATAATGTTTCGATTTCAAGATGTTTGAATCTGAATCCTTCTACATTACTGCCTGATTCAGAAATTGTTAATGACATTGAGACAGAACATGAATGTTTAGATGTCATGGAATTCTGCACAAAACCAAGAAAAGACATCAAAGACAGACCTTTGCCTGAATCGGATTTTGTCTATTTTGTAGATGGCTCATGCTTAAGATCCGAAGGTGGTGTCTTGAAAGCTTCATACTCAGTTTGTACAGTCGAAAACATTAAAGAAGCATCATGTCTTGAAGGAGTTCGTTCAGCTCAAGTAGCTGAATTGATTGCTTTAATTCGTGCATGTGAAGTATCAAAGGATATAAGAGTTACCATCATTACTGATAGTCAGTATGGGTACGGAGTTGTGCATGATTATGGACAACTCTGGTCACAGAGAGGATACATGACATCAACAGGGTCACCAATTAAAAATGCAGTTTTCATTAGAAGATTAATTGAAGCAATACAATTGCCAAAAGAAATTGCCATAGTCAAGTGTGCAGCGCACACTAGAGGAACTGATTATATTTCCAAAGGAAATGCCTTCGCAGATGAAACAGCAAAGTACTGCGCAAGGAAAAATTATTCTTACAATCGGAATAGAAGTACAGAAACTGATTCAAATTCATTAATGCTAACAACTATTGTAGAAACATGGAATGAGATTAGAGATTTACAAAACGAAGCAGATGATGAAGAAAAAGATCAGTGGTTAAGATCAGATTGTAGACAACGTGATGAAGATGGAGTGTGGGTTTACAAAGATGGGAGAGTAGTTTTACCAAATTGCATGATTTCTGACATGGCCAGATTATATCATGGTCCTGCACATTTAGGAAGAGATTCTATGGTCAGACTGTTTAAAGAAACATGGTTCAATACCAAATTTAGAACCATTGCAGAATCTTTTTGTCAAAGGTGTTTATCATGCCAACAAATGAATCCTAACAGAAAATCAGTGGTGGGGACAGGAATAATTGGTCGAGAAGGTGGTCCCTTCACCAGGTTACAAATAGATTTCATTGAAATGCCCTTACACAACTGTTTGAAATATGTACTTGTAATTGTATGCTTGTTCTCAAGGTGGGTAGAAGCTTTTCCTACAAGACATTGTGATTCAATTACAGTAGCAAAACTAATGCTCAGAGAAATCATCCCAAGGTACGGTTTTCCAGTCACTATTGAGAGTGATGGAGGAAGTCATTTTGATAACAAACTGTTGAAATTAATTTGCGAAGCTATGAGTATTGAGCAGAAAATACACTGTGCATACAGACCAGAGGCATCAGGTGTAGTTGAACAAATAAATGGAACTATCAAAAACAGAATTGGAAAAATGTGTCTAGAGACAGGAGTGAAGTGGACTGATGCTCTTCCACTTGTTTTGATGTCAATAAGAAGTACACCAGATAAAAAGACAGGTTTGAGTCCTCATGAAATTTTGATGGGAAGAGTTATGAGGCAAGCTTTTGTACCTGTAGGTAAACTGTTGAGCATAAATGACAGTGCAATTTTGGATTACTGTAAAAGGTTATCTGATATGGTAACTTCTGTGTCTAATCAGGTGGGAACTGAAGCACAATCAAATGACAAAGTTTTGACACATGATCTGAGACCTGGAGACTGGGTCAGAACGAAAGTACATCGGAGGAGGAATTGTCTATCTCCTAGATGGCAGAAACCTAGGCAGGTAATCTTGATCACTACTAATGCTGTAAAGTGCAGAGGATTGAAGCGCTGGATTCATCCAAGTCATACTATTCCAATACCAACTCCTGAGAGTTCTGATGTTGAAAGTGATACCACAGATGACTCTGATTCTGAAGCAGAAGACAGAACAGAAGGTGAAGTAATTCCAGATTCTGAAGATCGACAAGAAAGTCGACATCTGGAAACTGTGCCAGTGAATGGAAATCTGACAAGAAAAGACTTAGAAATAATTGAAATAGATTCTGAAGGTGAAGAGAATCTGCTAAAAGGAAAGATAACTGAGGATTCGGTTGTCTATGTTGAAGACAGAGAAGCTGAACCAAAAGAAGTTTCAGACCAGGAGAGTATCGAAAGGCAGAGAACAAGCTCTGAAGTAAGGAACAAAAATCCGAAATCTGGGAAGCTAGAGGTAATTGAGGAAGAGGAGGAGAACGAATTACCAAGTACCAGTGATGGAAGACAAAGTGAAGTTCCTGAAGGAGTAAAATTGCCGAATAGAGAAGTTCCTGAGTCAATTGAAATTTCAGACTACGAAACTGAGGAAAGTGACGTGGAAGGTGGAAGTGAAAGCAGAAAGAAAAGGACTTGGAAATCAGAATCGAATAATTCTGAACCAAAGAAAAGGTACGTGAGAAAAGCAGACTACTGGCCTGGTGGAAGATTGAGAGTCAGATTGATTAAAAAGCCAATAGAACAAGTTGAAGAAATAAGTAGTCAAAAGAGTCCTGGAAAAGAGGTTGGAGTTGGAAGGAAAATAGAAGTGATATCGAGAAAAGGGAAGAGAATAATTAGACCAAACCAGAAATACAAGTCTCCTGAGTGGACTTACTTAGTAATTCCACCTGTTATTGACATATATGATAGTAGTGAAGAAGAAAACGAAATCCAAGAAATTAGTGACAATGATTGAAGTACAAATTTATTAAATTGGCATAAGGCTGAAGAAATCCTGTAATGCCTTACATTAAGGAGAGCACTTCAAAATGTTCTGTTTTTAAAAGATGCTGTAAGATGACTCTGGTGTGTCTGCTCATTTTAGTTCTGCTCTGGTTGGTACTAGCTGTGATTATACCTTTAGAAATGAATAGAGAATTACACAAAGTTAATTTAACAAGCAAAGCTCTGGTTAGCCAAACTAAACATAGTGCATCTGCAAAAGTAATTGATCATCAGCCTAACATTCATCAAGATAAATCAATAGGTGATTTTTCAAGCAATACATTCACAAAGCTTTTGAGTGAATATGTAAAGGTAATGGATGCAAAGGATTGTTATGTGTGCGTTAAGTTACCCGCTTCTGTTTCTGAGGGAGTAACATATAATATGCTTCCTCTCACTTATGCTGTTACATGTAGTGTATTAACTAGTTTATTTTATCAAACCGGTCGTTTAGAATATTACTATTCAAATTATGATGAGATTTTTGCTAATGTCAAGATTGATAATGCTTTAAATAAGCATAAGAAAGCTAAACAATTGAGAGAATATTTCCTTGTTACTAACGAACTCACTTATGAGTATGCTTACAAGAATAATTTAACATGTAAATTAAGTGCTGAAGGGAAGAAATTTTTGAATATGGTTGAGGAGAGAAGAGCAATTTATAAGAGAAATGAATTAGTCAAGCAGACTAAGTCATCATTCTGGCAAAAAGAGGATGAGAAACTAAATGGCAAAATGCTTGAAAATATTGCAATTCACATAGACAAACCTGTTAGTGGAAAGCTTTGCATTAGAAGAGATAACACACTTTTTGATAATTATTTTGTAGGTGCAAGCAACTGTGAAGATACTTATCAGATTATGGGAGGTTGGGGATTTAAAGGTGGAAAAGATCCTATCTTTCCTGGAATTTATTTTGTTTGTGGTGACAAAGCCTACTACAACCTTCCAGACCATTGGTATGGAACTTGTTATGTGGGAATTGTTTTTCCTAAAGTGTTTCATGTTGACAGAGATTCAGAAGGATTATTTAAAATTCATAATTATGTAAATAGAGCTAAAAGAGAAACTTTTACTGAAGTTCTGGGAGATATTTTCCAAGCTGTAATACCTTTTGTTGGTATAACCCTAAATGCAGGGAGAATCAGAAAATTGTCCACTATAGTTGATAGATTATCAACTGACACTGCTGATGGATTTCAATTAGTGAATGTTGAAGTTATTGCAATTAGATCCATGGTAATTCAAGACCGTCTTGCTTTAGACATACTCCTAGCAAAAGAGGGAGGAGTCTGTGGCATTTTACATGTCCAACATTGCTGTACATATATACCGGATGAAAGTAAAAATATTGAAATGTATATTAAGAATATTACACAAATGCATTCTGAAATAATTCCTTTAGAAGAAGAAGATTTTACTGGGAAACTTTCAAATAGGTTTCAAGCAATTAAAAACTGGTTTCATAATATCGGAAGTTCAATTCTTGGCAAGATTTTGGCACCTTTGATTATAATTATATTCATTTTTATTTTGACTAAAGTAGGTTGTTTGTTGCATAAAAGAAAGAAGTATTTAAGAGAAAAGAAGAGAATTTATAAACTCAGAAAAGAAGAGGAAAGGGAGATTGAGTTGCAGGAGTTACATAGAGAGCGTCATGTCAATTGCAAGGATTATGCTGAAACAGACTTTTAGGTTTACTAATACAATGAATTTGAATCGATTTCTTATAAATTAAATTTACCTAAATTTTGAGTGCTGGTGTGGTGATTTGTTAATCACCAGATGAGGGAGTTGATGGAGCGAGATAGAAAACAAAATTTTGTTTAAACTCGCAAAGTCACATTTCCATAACATGAATAAAATTATTAATGATTTGTGATATGTTGTGCTAATACAACCTAGATTAAACTTTACACGTGGGGGGACTAACATGTGTGCTCATAAACGTGCATAAATGTTGCATCTTTTTGTTCGTGCAAAATAATAAAATAATTTATTGTTTTCGTTTTTGTCATTACTAACTGCTGCATATTTAAAATAAGCATGTGCTTGTTTTGCTTTTTCTCGTCTGTGTGATGTCATTTCTACTATTCTAGGTGCATATGGGTCTCATAGAAAAACGGAGACTGGTAAATATAAACGCTGCTTTATTTGTTTGCAATGGCTAGGTAACATTTTGATTAATCGGGTGGGTTAATTATTTAGTAAACCATGGGGTGGATACAGAATATACTTTATTTCTTACATTAATACTTTTCTTGTGTTTGTTTTATACTAGAAATCATAAGTTGCCTGCTTTTGAGGCCTAGCTATTTGAGCCGCAAAATAAAAGCTGATCTGAATTTCTGCAGAAAGTCACGAGACGCCCATTCTGAATTAAAACGTTTATTGAAGCTGCATTCACAAAGCGAAAACTGATGAGCTGACATCATTCTGTCGGACATGGCCAAGGTCGAAAGTGAACTTTTTGTCAGTCCTTAACTTGGCATCCGCGGAAGTTGCACTGTAAGACTATGGAAGCTGCGAGGATGACTTAAAACAAAGTTGCAATCGCAGGAAGCCTCTGGCTTCACGTGGAAGAGACAATGGTCTTTGTAAGATATGATTTTGTGGAACTTTTTAAGAATCGGGTGACATGTCACTTGTCACTCTCAGCCAATGGGACGTCGAGTATTTCTGAAAATTTTCCTTCGCTAGTTTAGTTAGCGTAGAAAGGTATAAAAAGTCATGCCCTTAGGGTTGGGCTGGCTGCTGCTTTCTGACTTTCCGATGAGGGTGATGTGCTGCTGGACTTTGCGTGGAGCACGTAAGAATCCTCAAAGAACTTTACTTTAATTTCTGTCTATTTAGCTCAGTTAGGGAAATAGGTTTTAGAAATGCTAAACTTTATATAATTTCTTTAAACTGATTCAATTGCTTAAACTGTATTTTTCTTAATTCTTACTATCATGCTTGCTTTATTGCTAATAAATTTCATTTATAAAACTTACAACTTATATACCATAATTTAGAAAATAAAATCTTACTTTTGACAAACAAGCTGGTCTTGGTTATTTAGAAGTATAGGTTACCATTAGCTAGATCACGTCGCCTATAGTGGTCATTTAAATGATTGGGTTTTATTCTAATGACTATATTCTTTCTGCAAATGTATAAAATGTTTATAGTTTGTAAATAATGTGTATATAGATTTATTTGACCACCTGATTCAGTAGGCCCAAAAATATATCAGGTTCATAAATGGGTCCATGTATAGTTTAGAATTTTGTTTATAGGTTATGAAATTGGGTAGCGTAGTTTATGATATATTTTCTATAGCCCGCTGGATCAGTTGCCAGAACAGTCCACTCTCTAAAACTCCCATGATCACAGTGAAAACCCTCCTCAACTACTCTGCCATCAGGCAGGTGCTCCTCTGACCTCAAGACCTCAACTTCAAAGGTAAAATCTCCCACATAAGACTGCTTCTCAAGATAAAGAATTGTGATTCAGCAACTCACACCGATAATCAGTTCTGCTGCTTCTGGAACAAAACTGTGCCAGACAAACTATACAGTGTTCCAGCCACATTAGAGGCATAGGGCCCGATTCACAGAACTAACTTAAGATAAAATCCTAAGCGTACTACCATTTACTCATTTTGGTATTCACAGAAGGCACTTACTCATATTGGTATTCACGGAAGGCACTTACTCATTGATGAGTAAGTGCCTTCTGTGAAAACAAAGTGCACTTACTCATTTTGGTATTCACAGAAGGCACTTACTCATTTTGGTATTCATGGAAGGCACTTACTCCTTTTGGTATTCACAGAAGGCACTTGCTCATCAATGAGATAGGTGCCTTCTGTGAATACCAAAATGAGTAAGTGCCTTCTGTGAATACCAACATGGTAGTAAGTTTAGGATGTTGTCTAAGTTAGTTCTGTGAATCGGGCCCATAGAATCCACCTTGATCACCATTTTAGATGATGTGAAGACTATGATGAACAGAAAGAGAGTTGCAGCACTTGTACTGTGCCCTACATCTGACACAGTACACTACCTGACCCGCCTCCTGAAACCAGAGGAGCATGTAATAAAAGAAGTTATCCTAAACTGAATGTCTTCCTACCTCCCTGACAAATCTAACATCATCTTGATGCCGCATATACATCACCTCAACAGTCACTCTGATATACCTGAAGGATTAATAATCTTACCTTCCCTCTTCAATGCCTGCTTAAGCTCACAACTAGCCCTCATCAAGTTCTTTAACTTAATCTGCTACAACTGTGCTGATGACACCAAGCTCATTATAAAGCTGTGAAACCCAAAATGCAAAGACAACTCAGGACTGGACCACTTAATCAAAGCTGTGGATCTATGAAACCACCTTACGAAATACCAGCACACAATCCTCTGGCTCCAGGGATTCATTTCAGCAGCAGGTAGACCAGATGAAGTAAAACAATTGGAGTGCAATCACAGACTTCAGCTGTTCACTTCCCTTCCTAATGAACCAAGGTAACAGGAATTGTTTTATATTACATACTGTGCAAACTATTTAATGCATCTTCCACATGTATGTTTTAGGCTCCAGGTCTCCATTGTCCTTGTCATGCCTCATCTAGACTGTATCTAGGGGCCTCACTCCTACTACTCCGAATATTCCTTTATGGACAGGCAGACATGGATGTATGACATTACAACGCATGCTTTTACCACGCAAGCTGTTACAACGCAGTTTTTACAACGCATGCTGTTACAACGCATAGCGCTTTGGGGTGCTGGATAGTGAATAGTTTAATGTACAATCCAACTCCAGTCCCCGTGGATAGTAGGGACGGTGTTGGATAGTAAATTAAATCTGGTCCCTATCCTAGAGCGCCCCCCAGTGCAATGCGCTGTAATGGTTTTAGTTGTAAAACCTGTGTTGTAATAGCACTGCGCTGTAAAAGTTTCATTGCAAAGGATGTTTCCCGCAGACATATACCATGCACCTTTTCCTACTGGGTCACACCAAACGAGCCGGCTGTGGTATCATCATTTCTATGCCATGCATTGTCTTCTAAGTTTTATGTCCCCTGCTGTTCAGCCAGTGTGAGTATGAGGTAATAAAATGCTGATATGTTCCTGGTTGAGTAAATTTCACTTGGAATGCATGGGCTGAGAAACAAGGTTCCTGCTCCCGGTGGGGATTTCCTGCTTCCTTTTTATCATCATTTACCTTTAACCTGAGACTCTGATCTTAAAGGTTAAAGGATCATGCTATCACCTGTACTTCTGGCTACCCTGCATCTTCATTTACCACAATGGCAACGAGCGGGAAAAGGATCTTGCATGGAGGAAAATACTGCTTGACCAGGAGCTGAGAGGAGTTTGAAACTGAAGCATAACTGAACCTTTACAAGAGACTAACTAAACTGTATACTATATCTATTGCAAGTAAAAGAAGAGTAACACCCTGAAGGCTCCACCGGTGTCACTGCCATCTGACAGCCTGCAGTCAGGGATGTTCAACCTTCTTTTCGTCAACTTTATTTAGCACACGTCCCTTGTGGCTTGGCAAAATAGGTGAAAGGTCTTCCTATGATTTTCCTGGGCCCTGTCGTTTCCCTGTTCTTCAAAGTAACACAGGGCACCCACTATGGTGTGAAATGGAGTGGATCGGGAAAACAGTGGCGACTTGAGGGAGCTGGCTCCCCCTTTATGTCATCGGTCTATAACATCAGGGCTGGAACAGGACGACTAATCACTGAGGGATATGCTAGTTCCCGCCAAGATTCCAATTATGGTATATGAGGAAAACCAAAAGAAAAAAAAAGAAAAAAACTTTATTTAGCACGCACCGACTAACTAGCAAACCAGCAGGCGGACATCCCTTCTGACTGCCTGCATTCAACTTTTTATCTCCCTATCATCCATTTAAACTGTTTGGTGATCTAATGCCAATAAGTCTGTTTAACCAGTTCCTACTGACAAGTGGTGCAGTAAATGTTAAGGATATTGGCAGCATTGAAGCCACGTGGAATGGTTGTATTTAATTGAAATCTACTGGAGTAATGTTCAGTTGAAGTGCTTGGGCTGAGCATCTCCCGGTGGGGATTTTCTGCTTCTTTCATACCATCTCTAACCTGTAACCTGAGACTTATCTTAAAGAATAAAGCATCCTTTTATCACCTGTACCTCTGGCTACCCTGCATCTTCATTTACCAAACCCTCCAGCCCCTTCACAGGCTCTCTGTGGTTAGATGCAGCGGCAGCCGGCACAGGTAAGCAAGGGGAGGCGGGGCACTGTGGGAATGGGGAGTTGACAAACGACAGAATAGGTATTACTTATTTATTTAATTATACAAATTCCGTCGTCTGTTAATTTCTCCCCATGCCGCCCACCGCACCACTGCGCTTAGCTGTGCCGGCCTTCGCTGGGTAGATGTTCAGGCTTCACCGAACTCTACTTTACACACAGTGTCGTTCATAGCAAGGGACCATCCTTCATTCTAACATAACTGCAATCTTTTTCACAGAACAGAATCTCTACTCTATACCAACCTCTCGGCTGATCGTCCCCGGTAGAAGAAATAATTGGCTCGGCAGGCGCTCCTCCTTTGTACACACAGAAGAACTCTAGAACGTTGGGGCATATTATCAGGGACTGGTGTTAAAATTATCGCCGTTTTATCGGCAGGAAACTGCCGATAAAACGGCGATAATGGGCTTGATAATACGCCCTTGCTAATTCCCATAGAAGCCCATGTTAACACAAGAACATGGGCTTCTATGGGAATTAACAAGGGCGTATTATCAAGCCCATTATCGCCGTTTTATAGGCAGTTTCCCGCCGATAAAATGGCGATAATTTTAACACCAGTCCTTGATAATGTGCCCCTTTCTTCCCACAAAGGGGAAAATCATCGAAGACCACATGCAATGTGTAAAGGCAATAAATGCATGGCTCTTGCTCAACAGATGATGAAGGGTTCCACCAGCCAGCAGACAAGCATTCCGAGGAGGGCGTGGATGCCACAGGACCCAGACTCATACCCTCCCTAGAACTAGGACAAAACCACCCTCAAGGGTGGTATGCATGAATGCATGCAAAGCCATCTCTAATTCTCCTTTGCTTCACTCCTTGCATAGGCTTAGCAAAACGTTTGCAGTAGCACATTCTCAGCGTCACTTTTTGTGCAACCTCTGACAATCACCAAAGTCCTTCCCACAAAGGCTGCTCTGCATTTCTACCCCCTTCCAACCAATACAAAAACAGCTTATGAGCTCTGCATACTATCTCCCACTTTTTCACTGTGCCACACTCTAAGCAGCAGAATAAGAGCTCACCAGTGATCATCAAACACAACACCAAAACACTTTTAAGAGAAGCCACTCTAGGCCACACAATTCGAACCAAGCACAACCCATCTGCAAAGCGCATTGGCACCTCATCAGGAGCATTAAGCACTATTTAAATGCACCTATTATACAGTATTGAATATTTTACTTGTGAATGCTTCTGTGGTTCCTTCTATCTGAAAATATTTATTTTGGGGAATTATCACAATTGTTCTTCTTTACTGCAGCCAGCTAGAGGCCACAGTCGAACTAAATATAACATCAGTATAGCAAAGCAATGCAATGCAGTATTAGAAATATATTAATATTGATCCTCAGCCAAATTCACTCTTCTCAGAGTGCAGGTGATACTACAAGTTGGAAGGACTGAAGGACAAGTTGGCCTCGGTAGGACTAAAACATGAGAACTGAGTATCACACAAGATGTCAGTAACAACTTTGCAAGCCAGGTGTGTTAGATTTTTTATTTCCTTTTTTTTGTTTTTAATTTGTTTTTATTGATTCAGTTCAAAGCCATATATACCAGAAAATAAACATACAAAGATATTATATCATATCCCAAACAGCATGTTAAGATTTTCATTTTCAGGATAAATAATATAAACATATAAGCAGTAAACGTGATTTTAACATAAAATAGATAACTGCTATACAGATTATCTCATTTTGATAGCAGGAATAATAATCACTAGTGATCCAAATATTCTATCAAAGTCTTCCAAATTTTGTACCCTCTACGCTTTTTCACAATCGATTTGATGCGATATAGATTAAATTCTAAATAATAGATATTATAAAACTTTGCTCTCCACATTTCATATGTAGGTGCTTCAGGCTTTAGCCACATTGATGATATGCAAAGGCGAGCTACAGCCATAGCCATGAATATGATATATCTATTTTCTTGATAACCTAAAAACACTTCATTATCATTTGATAAACCAAAAATAATCATCTCTCTTGAGATTTTTACATCGCATTTTGTGATATGTGCTAATAAGATTTCTATGGATACAAAAAACGGTTTTAATATAGGGCAGTCTTAAAAGATATGCATAATATCTGCTAGATCACATTGGCATCTATAGCATTTCCCGTTATTGCGACTGCTCCATTTTGACATTTTAAGTGGTGTATGATAAAGATTAAATAAAGTTTTATAATGTTGTGAATATAGATTGGCAGATAAAATAATTTTATCGGCCATGCATATTGATTCGTGAAAAGGTACTACAGATGTGCCTAGTCTCGTACACCATTTTGATTCCTGCTGTAAGTTTAAGATAGTTATATATAATCCCTATGCGTGTTGGTTTTTTAAGTATTTCCATGAATTCATTATGGCAAAGTGGTACAATATTTGGATGTGTAAAGATGAAATTTCGTATTTGCAAATACTTAAAAAAATCATGTTGGGAGAGATTATACTCTTCTTTTAGCTCCTGAAATACGGCAAATGTACCATTTTTAACCATATCGCCAATGGTTGTTATACCTTTTTCCCGCCATATACCCATAATACGATCCCTGAATATCAATGGAAGCAATTCTATAGAATTACATGGAGTGTAAAAATTAATCCGTCTTAATGAAATAAGCTTCCGTATAGCTCGCCATCCTTTAGAGGCGGACATTATGAGTTTAAATCTAGTTCATTTATAGTAGCTTGGCTCTAAGAACCGGAGCAGCATTTGCCGGGATTGTGGGCCAAGTAAGAGAGAATAGATATCTGGGCTTTCAAATGTAGGTGGAGTTCCACCTATTGAAAAATATTTAATATTTTGCATTAGACATGCCAAATAATATAATGGAAAGTTCGGAACTCCCCAACCCCCACTTAAGATTGGTAATGTCATATATTTAGATGCTCTCCGCGAGGACTTCCAACCCCATAGAAAGCGATCCGTTATAGACTGCAATTTGCACAATTGTAATTTGGATATCTCCAATGGTATTGCTCGAAAATAATATAGAACTTTCGGTAAGATAGTCATTTTTAAGACATTACGTCTCCCAACCAATGATAAATGTAAACATTCAATTTTCTCTAATTGACTTTTAACTGATATTAGTATATCTGACCAATTTGCCATAACTAACTGTTGAGGTAACAGTCTAATTTTAATGCCTAAATATTTGGCCTCTGGAGTGACTCTACTATCATTGGTACATAATCCTGCTGAGCATACAACCTGTGTCTTCTGGATATTAAGTTTGTACCCTGACACGTTGCCAAATTCACGAGTCAAATTTTCTATTTCAGTTAATGCAGGTTCCGGGTCAGCGTAAGCTAACACACGTATATTACCTCCAGGCAAGACCATGGATTGTATATGTTGGGATGACATTAGTGCCTTTAGCAGTGGTTCTATATACATGGCTATTACATCGAGATAGTGAAACTTCTCAAGATAAAGTTGCGAAGCACAAAGCCAGGATAAACGGGGTTTGGAGCCAGGATATAGCACAGCAATACAAGACTTTTCGTGCAGAAAGATATGAATATGGGAAAATGTGGGTAGATGTCTAGCTCAAAGAAAGCGGGGGAGACAGTCTACACAGCGTATAATCTCAATAGAAAATAATCAGGGCACCCTAATTGAGTCATCCTAAGGGATCCTACAGGTTTTTTATGAGTATTATACAAATCTTTATACTCAAGAAAATCTCTCACCTGATCAATTTGATCAATATGTAGATAAACTTGAACTGTCACAATTAGACTCAGCACAGCAGGAACAACTAGAGCTCCCAATTACAATTGAGGAACTAGAGACTTCTCTGAAAGAACTGGCTCTGGGGAAAGCTTGTGGCCCTGATAAACTTCCGTTAGAAATTTATCAAATACTATTCCCCATAATTAAGAATGATATCCTTGCAACATTCTTAGAAGCCCAAAATGGCTATCCGCCGCCATCATGGGAAAATGCAAGCATAGTTATATTTCGCAAAAAAGATAAACCTTCGCACTTACCTGGGTCATACCGCCCTATTTCACTCATAAATGCTGATGCGAAATTATATTCTAAAATCTTTGCCGATCGACTAAGCCAAATTGTTCCAACTTTAGTCTCTGAACAACAGCACGGCTTTCTCCCAGATCGCGGTACGATCAATCATATACACCGGGTTATTGCAACTTTAGATTATGCTACTGCAAATCATTTGGACGTTGGGCTGGTGTTTTTAGACGCCGAGAAAGCGTTCGATCGTGTTTCATGGGTATTTTTATGGGCGATCTTGGAGAAAATGGGATTTGGACGACGGTTTATATTTGCTTTACAAATTATGTACAGACATCCGAGGGCTAAGATATGTATTTCGGGGCAAGAGTCAATGGCAGTTAAAATCACGCGGGGTAAGCGGCAGGGGTGTCCCTGCTCACCTCTTCTAGATTTTTTATTTCCAATGAAAATGAAAACATTCACAAGTCCTACAGTGAGAATGTCCTGCAGTGCTAAATCAAAGCCCAAGACCCAAGACACATTATCATTGATTTGAATCAGAACAATGATGTTTCAAAACCACTTTGTGCACAACTGAAGAATTTGCCTTTTCAAGAAAAGATTTTCAAAAAACTCACTCTTAACTCACTCAAAGAAAGCGGGGGAGACAGTCTACACAGCGTATAATCTCAATAGAAAATAATCAGGGCACCCTAATTGAGTCATCCTAAGGGATCCTACAGGTTTTTTATGAGTATTATACAAATCTTTATACTCAAGAAAATCTCTCACCTGATCAATTTGATCAATATGTAGATAAACTTGAACTGTCACAATTAGACTCAGCACAGCAGGAACAACTAGAGCTCCCAATTACAATTGAGGAACTAGAGACTTCTCTGAAAGAACTGGCTCTGGGGAAAGCTTGTGGCCCTGATAAACTTCCGTTAGAAATTTATCAAATACTATTCCCCATAATTAAGAATGATATCCTTGCAACATTCTTAGAAGCCCAAAATGGCTATCCGCCGCCATCATGGGAAAATGCAAGCATAGTTATATTTCGCAAAAAAGATAAACCTTCGCACTTACCTGGGTCATACCGCCCTATTTCACTCATAAATGCTGATGCGAAATTATATTCTAAAATCTTTGCCGATCGACTAAGCCAAATTGTTCCAACTTTAGTCTCTGAACAACAGCACGGCTTTCTCCCAGATCGCGGTACGATCAATCATATACACCGGGTTATTGCAACTTTAGATTATGCTACTGCAAATCATTTGGACGTTGGGCTGGTGTTTTTAGACGCCGAGAAAGCGTTCGATCGTGTTTCATGGGTATTTTTATGGGCGATCTTGGAGAAAATGGGATTTGGACGACGGTTTATATTTGCTTTACAAATTATGTACAGACATCCGAGGGCTAAGATATGTATTTCGGGGCAAGAGTCAATGGCAGTTAAAATCACGCGGGGTAAGCGGCAGGGGTGTCCCTGCTCACCTCTTCTAGATTTTTTATTTCCAATGAAAATGAAAACATTCACAAGTCCTACAGTGAGAATGTCCTGCAGTGCTAAATCAAAGCCCAAGACCCAAGACACATTATCATTGATTTGAATCAGAACAATGATGTTTCAAAACCACTTTGTGCACAACTGAAGAATTTGCCTTTTCAAGAAAAGATTTTCAAAAAACTCACTCTTAACTCATTCATATGAGTAGTGTACCTGTGGATCATCCAGGTATTTAGATTACTTGTTTCAAACTAAGGGGCATATTTATAAGTGTATTGCACCACCAGAATGTCACTTTTGTTGATGTTCCCCGTGGTGCAATGCCCTACACCATATTTACAAAATGGCATTAAGCCACTTTTTGTGGCTTAACGCCGCTTTGCAAGTATGGTACCCTTTCAAGCAGGTATCTGAGTGACAGCGGCGTGCAATTGGTGTTGCTGTGGGTGTTCCACCGCATCACCCATTGCTTTTTGAGGCTGCCGCTACATTTACAAGGAGGTGTGAATCTGAGGCAGCCTAAAAAACTAACGTCATGTAATAGTAGTTAGGATGGCACAACAAGGAGAAATACTTTTATTTCTACTTGTTTTTTGCTTTTTCTATGTGTGCTGCATTCTGCAGTACATATAGAGGTAGCAAATCACCATTATTGATTGTTTATGTGCAGGAAGGGATTCCCTCCTGCATAGAAATGCAGGAAGGGACACCTTCCTGCACATAAATAATAATTTCCTACAAGGCAGGCATCCATGCACTATGGCGAAAGGGTGTCTGGGTTGGTGATAGACAGCTATTCGTAGCGCCAGCACTAGGGAAAACACAGGGGTGTGCCGTATTGTTGTAAATACATCACATCCCTGCCTTTTGGAAATGGCGGAGCATGGCACTGCAAAATTATGAATCATATATGATATGTATTGGGTCTCTTTGACAAATATCATACACACAGCACTATACAATTGTAATCTAACAACACACGGGGCATCGAAGTTAGTGAGACTGAGGTCACAACCATAGTAGGGTTTAGGATCAGCATCATACAGCCAGCTGCAACCACAGGGCATATTACAATGTTGATGAAGAGGCAGCCACACATGGTGGTGAGGCACGCAGCAGAAAAGGGTTGCCTATTAAGATCCACTTTAAGAACAAAGTATTAACGGAAAGGTTCCCAAAAATTCCTGGGGCTCGTTTTGGGGTGTACAAGGCTGTGTAGTACTTGGTCTTCTCATTAGAGAGTCATATATGGAAGCCAATCTTGGAGCTTAAGAGTTGGACCTCGTAATCATACTCTATCAACTCAATCTCCATCATAGCCACAAGTTTCCTCCAGGGAAGGGGAACGTCGAAGACATATACAAGAAGTAGAGGCAGTGTCCTTCCTTTAGAGACTACTGGTTCAAATGTCACTGCATTTTTTGATCAATTCATGTTCTCCTCCCATGATTGTATCAATTATTTCTCTCGATTTTATATTTGGTACAGAGAAGCAAATGTGTCCCACTCTATATGAGAATCAAACATCTATGAGTATTGTACCTGTGGATCGAAAATGTATTTATAAAGGTATAATAATAGGAAACATACACATTGCATCTGAGACAGACCATTTTCATGTGTGACTAGGGAATGATGGTTGCAACATGTCGTAGTGTGAGCTTTTTCAAGTTTGCTAGTGAATTGTCTTTGTTCAGTGTTTTAAGCAAGCGGAAAATGGAGACATTTGTTTGGTCCTTTAATTGACCACTGTGCGGCACCGGCATGTGAATGAGCTGGGGATGCCTATTTCAATCCTCGACTTCATTGCCCTTTAAAGATACTCTTAAAAGTAGTTTTAAAAAAAACCAAAATCTGCGATTTTATAGAGCGCAAACTTTACCCGAAGGTGTCAGAGCGCTTTACATAAGAACCAGTTGCAAAACATAAGGATTTAGGAATACATGTGTTACATAAAAGATACAAAAAGAAAAAATTGCAAATGTACAAGATGTAAAGTCACACAAGGAAAAGATACAAACAGAAAGAAAAATTGCAAATGTACAAATAGTAAAGTCTCTCAAGGAAGTGATACAAATGGATATACTCTAACAATCCCATTGGAATAGTAGAGAGTACAAAGGTCTACTGCATATACGAGTGATTAGAGTTATCTCTATATACATAAGTAAGGGATACGAATGGATATACTCTAAGAGTCACATAGGAATGGTAGAGAGTACAAAGGTCTACTGCATATACTAGTGATTAGAGTTATCTCTATATACATAAGGAAGAGATACGAATGGATACACTCTAAGAGTCACATAGGAATGGTAGATGGATATACTCCAAGAGTCACATAGGAATGGTAGAGAGTACAAAGGTCTACTACATATACTAGTGATTAGAGTTATCTCTATATACATATATACACATAGTAGATTTTCTAAGGTCAAGACCCAAAAAGTGGGGTCGGAGGGGGCATGCAGTCCCAGCACCAAGGGAGGGTGGGAGGGATACAAGGGTATGGAGAAAAGGCAAATCAGAAAAGGGAAGAAACATTTGAGGATCGTCAAGGGGGAAACGAGGGAAAAGGGTTCAAGGACGAGGGAATGGACAAGATGGCGAGTCAGAGTCCAGAGAAAAGCGTCCGAAAGCAGCAGCAAAATGGTGGCCAGGACAAAAGAAAAAGTAAAGAAGTCCAGGAGAGTCCGTGGCATATTTTCTTTCATTTGAATGTCTCTGCAGGGCTGCTGCCTGCATCTGGTGTTTTTACGGTCTGCTGCTTTGTTTTGGGGAGGGGTGTGTGGGCCCCGAGGGACGCTCCGCACACGCCCGCTCTGCTGGCCCAGAATTGCGGGGGCTGCTGCAGACGTGGGGCGGCCGGGGAGCACGGCCAGGGCTCACCTTTCTCGGCGGGGGCTGCATGGTGATCCTGCAGGTCCGTTAGAACCATAAATCCCTGGTCTGGAGAGGAGCATCCGGCGCTGCTCTGGCCCCCGGGGGCGCGGGGAGCCCTGGCTCCGCTTCAGAGCGGGCCAGGGGAGCAGCTGTTGGTGGGTGGCGGGTTGGACGCCAGGCTGACGGGCTTCCAGCTCCTCACATTCCTGCCTCCTAGGGGCTGGACGGGCGCCTCGGACACATCGATCCCCGTCCCCGTGCTGCTCTGCCTAGGCTCCGGGGGAGAGCCCCGGCTGCATCTCGGTTCCCTTAATTTACACCTGCTCTGATACCAAGCTACGCCGGACAAAAAAGCCAGACTGTTAGTGTGCACTGCGGCCCCCAGGGGAAGTAAAGATCGCAGACCAATCTTCCCCTGGGGAATTTCAGACTGTTGTGTTCTGACCTGAATGTAAAGCCCGATGTTGCTGCTTCTGCACACATACTACAGCAGCAGAACCAAGAGTACACACATAGCATCTGCAGAACCATAGGTACACATGTGCGGTTATTCTGCACACTTTAAAACTTCCCTAGTAAATGTAATGATAATCCGAATACCAAACTGGAAAGAATGAAAGGTTTAGGTGTTCTTGCCAGGATTTGAACGTGTGACCTTGAGATCACAGCAGCTATCACCAATGAGTGATTACGGCCCATATGTACGAAATCCCCATTTGGGAATTGCAAAACAGAATGGACGTAACCTGTGATTTCCTAATAGCAATTACTATGGATTTGCATTCCCTATTGGGAAATCGCAAATTAGGAAATTCCAAAAGTGTGATTTTCTAATAGGAACTCGCAAAATGAATGCATTTGTTGGGAGAGAGAAAGAGATTGATATCTGGCAGTAAAAGAGTAGTAAATCCGATCCTATCCGTGTGACAACCAAATTCTTTTGCCCTTTGCTGCACCCTATATTTTTAAAGACCTTAGAATTCTGTGCTATTTAGCCCTGCTAACTTGTGGTTAAGTGATTGTGCTCCCAATTTAAAAATGGTAGAATTAGCTTATTCCTAATTGATATATTTGTCTTGCCTATAAGTGCTAGCATATAGTACAAAATGTACCCTGGGCTTGGTAGTTAAATGCTACTACTGGACTGCAGCACCTATTGCGCCATTCACTACATTGTCAGTGCAAACATGGCTTCATGCCTACCATTGTAGCCTAATTATAGCAGTGTAAAACGTGCAATTCAACCTGCCAAACAAAAGCCTTTTCACAGATAAATTATTATTATTATTATTATTATTACAGATTTGTAGCGCGCATGGCTGCCCGTGAGCCTCCCAGCGCTAGTGCAGAAGAAGAGGGAGGGGGGAACTTAAGGAAACAGCCATGTCTTGAGAAGTTTCCGAAAGGGAAGGATGTCAGGTTGGGCTCGAATGTTCAGTGGGAGGGAGTTCCAAGGTTTGAAGCATTGTAGGCGAAACGACAGCCCCCTGAGCGAGCTTTCTTGATCCTGGGTATGGAAGTGAGGTGGAGGTGGAAAGATCGGAGTGTTCTATTGGTTGTGTGTGGAGTGATGAGATCCTTCAATATAGATGGGGCCTTATTGTGCAAGATTTTATGGGTGGTGCATAGAGCCTTGAAGTGCACTCTTTCTTGAATCGGTAGCCAGTGAAGGGACTTGAGGGAGGATTTGGCCGAGCAGTAATTGCTCGTTCCCGTAAGAAGGCGTGCAGCCGTGTTTTGAACTACTTGGAGTTGTGAAATCACCTTTTATGGGGCTCCAAGGTACAGGGCGTTGCCATAGTCCAGGCGGGACAATATTAATCCCTGTATCAGGAGTTTTTGGGACTGAGGGGGGAGCAGCGGAAGAATTTTCCTGGAGGTCCGTAAGAGGCCACGGCAAATACCCGCGGTTTTCCGTGATTGGGTGGAGAAGGTGAGTCCTTCATCTAGCCAGATCCCCAGACTTTTGATGGCACATTTGGGAATAGGGGGGGCCCATACATGGGGGCCAGAGGGACTCTGGGCGAAAATGAAGTTTATTGCCCAGAACCATAACCTCGGTTTTTCCACTGTTCAACCTCAAGTGGGAACCATCCATCCACTTGGTGATTTCTCCGAGAAATGTGTGGAGATCAGGGGAGGAGTGGTTGGGTTGGTTAAGGGACACTACCATCTGGGTGTCATCGGCGTAGGTGAGCAGCTTGATCCCAAATGGAGCGACAATCTTCTCCAGGGGGGACATATAAACATTAAAAAGGGTCGGGCGAAGCGACGAACCCTGGGGGACCCCACAATGAATTGGTAGGCTGTTGGAAAGTAGGTCCGCGTCCGCCACCTGGAAAGATCTATCGCTCAAAAAGGAGTCAAGCCACGACAAGGCAACCCCAGCAATACCCAGGTCATTAAGTCTACGGATCAGCAGAGAGTGTTTGACGGTGTCGAATGCCGCGCTGAGGTCTAGGAGGATCACTGCCACTGATCCTCCTTCATCCATGATCTTTGTGGCTTCCTCGACCACCGCCACCATAGCGGTCTCCGTACTTTGGCCTGGCCCAAAGCCTGTCTGGGAGGGTCTAAGTAGGTTGTTCATCTCTAGATAGTTGGAGATCTGTTGGTTGATTATTTTTTCAGCAATTTTACTGACACCCGGCAGAAGGGAGATCGGGCGGTAAATATTTAGTTCAAGGGGGTTCAGCTTTGGTTTTTTAATCAGAGCTTTAACAATTGCCCTTTTCCAGCTAGGTGGGACTGTTCCATGGGAAAGGGACAGATTGATGAGGTCGACTTAGTGAGGCAAAATGGTCAAGGAAACTGATTTAAGAATGTTGAAAGGGGCAGGGTCCAATGGAGAACCACTTTTGATTGACTGGAGGACAGGCAAGAGTTTGTCTGCTGTAGTCAGGGCGAACCGGTCTAGTTTGGGTTTTTGTTCTTGGGGTGGGACTTCAGCCTGTTCACGCAGTACAATAGTCTGTGGAGGGAGCGATGGAAGAGATATCAGAATATTTTTGATCTTAGTGTCAAAAAATTCAGCCAATTCATTACAACGGCTGACCGAAGGCTCCACTAGGGTGGAGGAGTCGGGAATTTTTAAAAGGGTTTTAACAATATTGAACGTCTCCCTCGAGAAGTTCGCCGATGCCCTGATTTTTTCGTCAAAGTAAGAGGATTGAGCAGATTTAAGGTTTTTTTATAAGTAAGCATCAGGCGCTTGTATTCTAGCTTCTTTACCAAGTCAAAGTCCTTTCTCCACGCCCTTTCAGCTTTTTTACAAAGCTTTTTTTGAAGGCGTACTTCCGATGTATACTAGGGCGACGACGTTTTTTTCCGGGGTTTACAGGTGGATCTTTTCGGGAGGACAACGTCCAGGGTGTCCCTTATCCAGAGTGAGAACTCGAGGTCGGCCGATATAGGATCTGATCCACCCCTTGGGGTGTTACGCTCCAAGTGGTGCCTCCAGATTTCTGGGTTGAGCTTGGCCCACGGGCGTGTGGGTCGGCTCAACGGAGGTATATGGCGCTGGGGGCTTGTGATCTGCCATTTAAATGTGACTACATAGTGGTCTGACCAGGGTATTGGAGAAGGGGGGAGATTGAAAGGTCCGGAACGTTGGAGAAGATAGGATCTAGGAGATGTCCCAGCCTATGGGTTGGAAGGCGACTTTCTAGCTGGAGGTGAAAGGATGCCAAATCTAAAGCAAGGTCCGAGGCCAACTTATCTTCATTCTTATTAAAATGTAAATTTAAGTCTCCTAGGATTATGAAATTGGAGTAGGTGGTGGCCATCATAGAGGAGTGTTCCACTAGTGAGCTGCAGAATTGACCTGCGGCTCCCGGGGGGCGATAAATAAGAAGGCCTGATAGGGATTTGCATGGCGACACCTGAATTGTGAATAGAGTATTTTCACAGTCTGACAGGGGACTGCCTTGGAGCCGACATGAGAGGTGCTCCCTATAAATGATGGCAATTCCCCCTCCCTTGCCCTTAGGGCGGTCTAGATGTTGTATGAGGAAACCAGGTGGGAGAGACCTAACGATGTCCGGGTAGGTTGAAGGTCCTAACCAGGTTTCCGTCAAAAAGAGAACCGCCAACTGGAGATCCTCTAACATGCTATAGATTTCTTCGGCATGTTTAGGGAGTGATCGGCAATTCAGTAAGGCCATATGCATGTCCATGGAGGCGGAGGAGCTAGGAACATTGGTGGTGAGTTTAAAAGAACAGTTGTGACAGTGTTTAACAGAACCATTCACCAGGATAGAGTGGAGACAAGGTGGGGAGATCCTCGGTCTCATGAGGAGTAGAGCTTCATTAGAATACGAGAGGGGGTCCTGGGGAGTGACTTCCAAAGAGCTAGGCTCTAGGCTTGGTCGAGCGCGGACGGGCTTACCTCTGGCGCACCTCTGGCACGCCAACGGCGCACCCGCTGCGCTCGTCCGCTGCGCGTACGAGTGGGGGGAGGCATTTAGTAGTGGGAGGGTCTAAATCGCCCTCACCACTAGACCGCCGAGCAAAATTACCCCAAAGATGGCGCTCGTGATCCTGAGCCCGCGTCCTAGGAGCCCTAAATCGGCAGCCTAAGGACGTGTGGGCCCTCGGGAAGGAAGTGGAAAGGTAAGGGTTTGTTTTGGAAGGTCGTGCACATTAAAATGCGATATTACGCTAAACAAACAATTTCCCACAATAAAGTTAAAAACGGGTAGAGATTTCCCCGAGTTTAAAAACAGTTCTAAAATATCGCCCCTGACTCCCGGCTGTGCCTCAAGAGTCACGCTTCTAACTTCTAGCACTGGGTTGTCAGCTCTACTCGGTCCTATATGTAGTGGGAGGGCCTAAATCACCCTCACCACTAGACCGCCGAGAAAATTACCCCAAAGATGGCGCTCGTGATCCTGAGCCCGCGTCCTAGGAGCCCTAAATCGGCAGCCTAAGGACGTGTGGGCCCTCGGGTGGTACAGCAGTCTTGATACTGCTGGACCTGTCAGCGGCGTTCGACGCGGTCGATCATGCCATCTTGATCGTCCGTGTCGAAGGCCTGGGGATTAGGCACAAGGCTAGGACTCTCCTGGCTTCCTTTCTTGCTGAAAGAACTCAGGTGGTCACCATAGGGCCTTTTCAGTCCACCACCCTGTCCCTGCCGTGCGGAGTACCCCAAGGCTCATCCCTGAGTCCGACACTTTTCAATATATACGTGTCGGACCTTGCCAATACCATTCGAGCTCATGGGATGAGCCTTACATCCTACGCTGACGACACCCAGTTGGTTTTGGCCATCAGAAATGACAGCCAAAAAATCGCCGATAATTTCAATCTGGGCATGCAGGCCATAGGGAATTGGATGGCCTCCAATTGCCTTAAATTGAACTCGGATAAGTCCGAGGTAGTTATCTTTGGAAACTTAACCCCAGAATGGTCCTCCCGCTGGTGGCCACAGTCCATGGGCCCTCCCCCCACTCCCGTCAGCAAAGTGAGGAACCTAGGTGTCATGTTTGACGACCGTCTCACTTTCCTCCCTCACGCAAATCAGATTGCCTCCTCTGCTTTCTATAAGCTACGAATCATAAAAAAAATCCTCCCTTTTCTTCCTGCCTCAGCTGGTAAAACCCTGATCACGTCCTTGGTTTTGTCCACCTTGGACTATTGCAATGCCCTATTCTTGAACTCTCAAGAAAAAGTCCTTAATAAGCTGCAAACCATTCAAAATGCTGCTGCCAGACTGCTGGGTGATATCCCCAAATTTCAATCAGTCTCAGGAACCATCAGAGAACTTCACTGGCTTTCCATCAGGAACAGAACTAAGTTTAAGGCTCTGTGCATTGTTTATAAGGCGTTGCACAACCAGGGACCAGTCTTTCTCACTCAACAACTTGTTCCCTACCGGCCCACCAGGTCCCTGCGGTCCTCTGATCGCTTCCAGCTGGAAGTACCCCGTACCAAACTGGTTTCATGGGGTGACAGAAGATTCCTCGTTTCAGCACCCAAGCTCTGGAACACTTTGCCACTGTCCATAAAGAGTAGCCCCTCTCTATTGTCCTTTCGAAAGCACCTCAAAATGTGGCTATTTGACCAATGATCACATCCTCTTGTAGGGCTGAATTCAGCAGATACTTAGCGCCGAGATGCCCTTGGGCCTTCGTTGCGCTTTATAAGTGTTTAAATAAATAAATATAAATAAATAAAGTGGAAAGGTAAGGGTTTGTTTTGGAAGGTCGTGCACATTAAAATGCGATATTACGCTAAACAAACTATTTCCTACAATAAAGTTAAAAACGGGTAGAGATTTCCCCGAGTTTAAAAACAGTTCTAAAATATCGCCCCTGACTCCCGGCTGTGCCTCAAGAGTCATGCTTCTAACTTCTAGCACTGGGTTGTCAGCTCTACTCGGTCCTATATGTAGTGGGAGGGCCTAAATCGCCCTCTCCACTAGACCGCCGAGCAAAATTACCCCAAATAATACGTGAGCCTTGTACCCTAAAATGCAAAAACAACAGTTGATGGACAGAATGCAGAACAATGTCATACATTCACCTCAGTACAGAGATCTGGGCCTAAATCCATCGTTTTTTTGCACTCCACACCACCCCAGTCCAGACATTGCCATATGCAAATCAGCCTTGATCCTGTGCCTCATGGGAACAGTCCAGCCCGAACTGCCAAGCCATGTCTTGCCTGGACTGGAATCAAGCATCCTAGGACCGGTTTCTGGCTATCAGCCGTCATCAGCCAGGATAGCTTGACTCCAGTGGTGTGGAGCCACTAGATTCAAGCAAGCCTGGCTGTAGACGGCTGGAATGCCAGAAACCCGTCCTAGGAAGCTTGTTTCCGGTACAGGGGAGGCATGGCTTGGCAGTTCGGGCTGGACTGTTCCCATGAGGCACAGAATCAGACTAATTTGCATTTGGCCATGTCTGAACTGGGGTGGCAGAGTGGGCTTAAGAACGGTGATGGATTAAACCCAGATCTGTTGACTGGGTGTGAGTGTTTGATTGGTTCAGATGCTCCGTCCATCACCACCCCCTTTTGTACCGCTTTGTACCCTAAAAAGCAGGGTTTATGGTATTCAAAAGTAGGACATGTACAAATCTAATGTTGATATGTCCTTACAATAACATGCATCCAAAAGCTATTTTTCGCTGTGGCTGGCATCGCTGTGGAAAACCAGAGTTTAGATTACAAATCCTAATACTGTATCTCAGGAATGGGACTAGCTTAAAAAAAAAAGCAACTAATAATAATAGTTATTAAAAATCGAATTCAATGATTAAGTCAGGGTTTTAAATAATATTAAGGGAAAGTAACTTTTAGAAATTGTCCCTTTACCTGCCTGGTCTGTCAGAAGACAACATAACATAATCATCTGCCAGCTCCCAGCCAGTGATTGGCCTTTGAATAAGTATGAACATGGTAAAATCTTTGACAAGGACAAATCTTGTTGGTGTATCCGATCAGCGTTCCATCATGGTCAGCTTCACATTGTGTTGAGGCCCCTGACTATTTTGACCATTCCAGCTGGGCTCCTCTCCCTGCCGGCCCCGCCCCCACCACCGCAAGTCTTAAGTGGCTGTCAAGTGTACCTTCGGCGGATTCCCTGTTCTAGCGCCACGTACACCACTCTCTACCTCAGACCCAGCCTGCTGTGAGCCGCCACGCCTCGCCGGACCCGCTCCGCGGGTCCCGCTTCGCGGTTCTCAGCGACTGCAAACTTTAAGGGGCATCACCTGTTGACCAGTAGACCGGCAGGGCTGCGAGGGTAGAGCGGAGGACTCCACGGACCAGGAGTCCCCGCGCGCCCGATTCCAGCTGGGCTCCTCTCCCTGCCGGCCCCGCCCATTCGGTGTACTTTGCAAACTTACAAAGAGAAGGTAATAGCCCCGCTGCGCGGGAGCGCGCGGGAGGGCGCCGGGAGAAGCCCGGGACAAGGGCGGGACCGTCTGTGGCCGTCCGGGGCCGTAGGTGGCCGGGCTGGGCCCATTCCCATAATCCCAGTCTCCAATACGAACAAAGTAATGCCCTCGCCATCACCACGTGAAACTCCAATAAGGGAGGGGGCCTCTAGTACAGGGACTTTGGACAATTATTTCAAATCTGCTAAGGGAGATACGGGCAAAGAAAGCTCACTAGAGAAACGTAGGGCGGAGCGTAGGCGCTCCATAGAATCCATGAAAAACAGATCCCTGACTGAGATTATCCCCTACCCTATCTCCCAAGAGGAAGGTACGCCCCCTAACAGCTCAAATCCCCTGACCCTTGAGGACTTTCCCCTTCTACTTAGGGAAATTCCCTCCACCCCAGGGAGGGTGCCCGGAAAGTATGCAGACTCAATTCACCCAATATTATCCGTTACCCCGGTTAACCTGGTAACCCAAACTCCTCCTATGCAAATAGCTAAGATGAGTAAGCCAAAACCAAATGTTGTGGTGGAGGTGCATAGGCCTCCGCCTAGTAAACGCACTAGGAAGTCAATAGGGGGATGGGGGAAATCTAAACTATCTCATCTTGATTTTGGCAAGAAACACACTAACCCACTCCTACCGGGGAAGGTTAATGAGATCGTGCCCACTATTCCACCTCCTAAGGCTCAAAGCCCCACCATAGCTGTTACTAATAAGGATCCAGAGGCTAACACATTGAACAAAACCCCCCCACTTACATCTATAGGGAGCATCGAATTTTTATTCCGCTCCCTCCTGCAGCCCATTAGCGATAGTTTGAAAAAAGTTGAGATTAGGCTCACTTTATTAGAAACATCTCTTACTACCCTGAACACCTTAGTCAGTAAGCAAACTAAGCTAGTGGGAACTCATCTTTCCGTAGGGGACCCTCCAAAAGTAGGAGCTCCAACATTTGTCAACAAAGCCCCCCCCCCAGAGTGCGCCATCTGCCCCCCTTTTCAGCCACTTATGGCTATTCCATTCCAGGCACAGTATAACAATCAAACTAATGGACCCCCACAACCAATAGACCATGTCCCTCATAGATCCCAGGCAGAGACCAATGAAAGATGCCAAGAAGACGGTAAAGCCCCCCCATACTCTCCGGTCCGGCCAGCCCCAAGACCACGGAGGCCAGATCTACCGCCAGAAGCCAATAGCCTAACGGTGGTCTTAGCAGGTGCCCCCCATCTAAAATCAGGGGGAAATGAAGATTATCAATCCCTTAAGAAAAAGGTCATCAAATGGCTCAACTGGAACCGGCCTCTACCATCTCATTTTAACAATGAGATTATTATGGTTAGAAGGGTCCCTTGGTTAGGGAAGACCAGAAAAACCATAATAGGGGACTGTATTCTGGTAACTTTTAAAGATCCGGGCACTGTTCTGCACATCTGTGGAGGAGTAAATAGATCACTGGATTCCACTATTCAGACCCTCCCAGTATCCTTCTTCTTCCCCCCCATTCGCATGCACAAGGCTCCATCGCATGATGAATGGACAAGGGTGGAACGTAGACGCAGACACAAGGATTATGCACAACGCCCGCATTCCCAACTCCCGGATACACCCTATTTTCATTTTAATCGTTTCAATTGTTTGAACGGCTTGGACGGGGTCGACTGACTCGCTGTACACAAGCCAGTGACCCGGGATAACGGCTCTTGCGGACTTTCTGAACCTCCCACCGTGGCTACTGGCATAACCTCTGGCCTATCTGATGATCCAGTGGCTCTCGATAACGGCATCAGTGGACCTTCCCACCTATCCACTGATAATGTAGATACAGCTGAGGGAACAGACAGGGACCTTTTGCCTGTGGACAACGGTTCGCTTAGACTCTCTGAGCCATTTGCCCCCACTGCTGCCCTTGCCTCAGGCCTTCTGACGGAAGTGGTGCCCGGAACTTTCTCCCCCAACCCCTATGGCATGGCAACCGGCACCCCTGAACATTTGAAGCTAATTTGCTGGAACATTGCGGGACTGGCCAACAAACTGGGCGAGCCGGATTGGGTAAATTACATCGAGACTGGTGACGTATGTATGTTCCAGGAAACCTGGGCTAGAGAGGACTACGGGCACCAAGGCTATACATCATTCTCCATTCCAGCAAGGTGGGAAGGCAAAGGCCGTCCGTCAGGGGGGCTCACGACGTGGGTCGCATCTCATTTGGGCTGCGTGGCCACACGGTGGCCGTTTAATTCCGAAGATATCCTTGTGGTCTCACTACTATGGCCAAACAAAGCTAAACTTGTGCTGGTTAACATCTATTCCAGGCCGATGGGAATGGCAAAGGAATCACCAACCATTGACGAACTTTCGAACTTTTTATCTGAACTGCCGAATGATTCATACTATGTGGTGGGTGGGGATTTTAATTCTCACTTCGAGCCACTCCCCGGCCTTCTGGAAGGGTTTTCATTGGAAGAAGAGGCTAGGTGGGCAGTACCTGTGGTGGAAGCTCCACCCCCGAAAGCCTGGACCCCACTAGCACTACAAATTACTGCCCTCACCCTAAGGTTCGGAATCAGAGCCTGTAACGGGCGAATGAAATCCGACATACCCAGTAAAACTAACTACAATAGACTGGGGAGAGAGTCCCGTTTGGACTATGTCTTGGCCCAACTAGTGAGGTGGCCGACAATTCAGGATTTTAGGGTGATGGAAAGGACCGACAGCGACCACAACGCCCTTGAGCTCGACCTTGCTCATCCAGGCCCCCAAGCTTCAGTGCCTAAAGGGGAAGGGAACAAACCCGCGCTTCTCCTGGATAATAGCAGGAGAAGAATCAGGTGGGAGCACCTGGTTACAAGCAAGGATAAACTCCCTTTGCTTTATGCTGAGATTACTCCCATTTTGGAAATCGTGGGGAGCTATGACATCGAGGCAAACAATAGAGACTCCCAGATCAAATTGTATAAGGCCCACGAGGACCTTATAAAAGCTGCGGCACTCCATTTCACTTGTAGTTCACAAAAGCCAAGGGAGAGGCGCCAAGGCAAAACACTGTGGTACAATCTAGCATGCAGACGGGCTAAAACAGAACTTCTTGGAGTAATCAAGGAGGGTTTAGGAGGGGAACGCCTTAAACAAAACAGGCGAGCCTACAAGAAGCTTCTTGCACAGGCTAAAGCAGAATGGGAGGAAAACCAGTGGGAAGAACTCACCAAGGCTCTAGCGCTTCAAAATCAACGCCTGTTCTGGAGGACAGTGAATGGGGGGTCAGGGAGTTTACAATCGGCACTAGAGCCTAATATAGCACCTGGGGTGTGGCAGGCTCACTTTCAGTCCTTATACAGCTCTGAGCCAGGAGAACATCCTGCTGCTATTGAGGTGGACCGGCCGGGCTGCCAAGGGGAGCCAATAACACTGGGTGAGGTCACTGCTGCCATCTCAGGTCTGGCTTCTGGGAAGGCGCCGGGACTGGACAGCCTACCGGGGGACTTGTTTAAACAGGAGCCCACTGTCTGGGCGCCCTACCTTGTTGCCCTTTTCAACAGTGTTCTCGGTGGGATGGAAATCCCTAGTACTTGGCTGGGGGCAGAGGTGGTCCCCATCTTTAAAAAGGGCTCGCCCCTCCTCCCAGCCAACTACAGACCGATTAGTCTGATAGACGTAGCACAGAAGCTCTTCGGTAGGGTTTTGCTGAACAGGCTTCAGGATTGGATGGAGGAGGTGGGAGCCCTTAGTCCCTACCAGGCGGGATTTAGGAAGGGGGTATCCACAGTGGACCAGGTTTTTAGATTGAATTTAATCTATTGGAAGACAGCAAAGTTCGAGGGCGGCAGTTTGTACACAATTTTTGTGGACTTACGGGCTGCCTTCGACCTGGTGCCCAGGGGGAAACTTTGGAGCGTCCTGGCAGAGATGGGTGTCCCCCCAGATATCCTGTCGATCTTACAGAGGCTGCACCACAGTAATTACGCTCGCGTGAGGTGTGGGAGGTCGGGGGAACTGACTGATAGATTCCCCGTTGGCCGAGGGGTAAGACAGGGCTGTGTGTTGGCGCCGACCCTGTTTTGCCTCTTTGTCAACGGGGTAATCGCCCATCTCAATGCCACCGACTATACTGACGCCCCCAAACTAAATGGCAGCAGGGTGCCCGCAATTATGTTTGCGGACGACACCCTGTTGCTATCTAAAACCCCTATGGGTATACAAAGGATACTTGATTCCTTCGTGGCTTTCTGCCTTGATAGAGGGCTAGAAATCAATGCCACAAAAACCAAATTCATGGTTTTGAACCCGAGCCAGAAACTGCGCCCGAATCCACAACTGGGAGCCGTGCGGCTCGAGAGAGTAGCCACCTTTGAATATCTTGGTGTGACCCTCAACGAAACCATGACCTGGGGATCCCACCAGAGTAGGGCAAACCTTAAACTTATACAAACTACTGGGGGCATCGCCCGGATGATGACCGGCTCGTCATCCCGCCCATTGGGGGCTTTAATCCAGATATATAAGGCCCAGGCTATGGGAACGACTATGTAGGGGGCTGAACTGTGGGGTCATACGCCCTGCCGGAGCCTGTCACTAACAGAAAATAAGTTCAGAAGACAGATAGCCGCACTCCCCCCGAGTACCCCGCTCCTCCCCTTGAGGCTTGATTTAGGGTTGCGACCACTAGCTGACGAGATAAGCTTGAGACCCATAGCCTTCTGGCGTAGGCTATGGAGTAGCAATGATCTCGCAGACTATAGGGCGGAACTGGTCGAATTACTGAATCACCCCAAGGCGCTTAGTATCCCCTGGGTCAAAAACATTCAAGCTACCTGTATGGAATTAGGGCTCCCTGATTTATGGACTGAGCCGGCGATTGCAGCATCAAACATCTCCAAGAGGTCCCTGGCGAATTTGTACCACGAACACAAATGGGCAAGGGCCAAAGCTACCCAGCCAGACGGGTCCCTATCATCTGTGTTCTTGCAAAGCAAGGATCTTTATAGGTTTGAAAAGGCATTGGATCCTATCTACCCCATACTTGCTAGAAAGCTGTTCCTCCAATGGAGATACGGCACATTGCCCTTCCGGTCCTTTACAAGCTCCTGCTCATCGGCTTCCTCCACAAAGCACTGTCCTGTCTGTGCTGACAAGGAGGAAAACGACTTGCACGTGGTCTTTTTCTGCCCAGCCTACAAGGCAGCTAGAAAATACTGGCTCCTCCCTTTGATAAGGAATATGGGTGGCAGGGAATATGCACCAATGTACAGGATTTTAAAATCTGATGTTACCGGCCCAACTGTTTTTGTACTTTCCAAATTCTTTACTAATGTCTGGTATACGCGTAATCGCTTCTTAAAGATGTTGGGTAGTACTTAGAAATTCTTCTCTTTTTTAAGATGCTTAAGTCTGTACAGGATCCTTTTAATATATGTATTGAATGTTTTATCTGTTATGATGGAGTTACATGTGATTTTTATTTGTACTGTGTATCTTTTATGACCGAATGGTCGAAATAAAGATTGGAAAGTAAAAAAAAAAGTAAGTATTTTGACCATTGATTATCATTGCCACTTTGTTCTTCTTGGCACTAATATCACATAAAACTTTAAAACATAATTTAGCTGGTTCCCCTTATTGGATTTTTGTCATGTTGGTGTCATTTTGTTTATCAAGGTTTACTCTACATTTCTTTTTTTTAATTTAAATTCCTTTTGGGGGTTTTATTGTTTAGCATCTTTAGTTCATAACTGTTTTGGTACTGCATAAATACTTCACATATTGCTCTATGTTAAGCCCGTCTATTCCATAGCTTCCAGGGGGTAACTGTGAGATTCAAACCCCCCCCCCGTCCCCAGAAGAGACTGAAGGAAGCATTACATGCTCCCCAGTGCAACAACTGAGGGTTAGACAAGAGCTGGAAAAAGTAGGATGAACAGCATTGCAGCTCTTAACCCACAACAATTTTTTGGGCTGATACCACTGGACGGTAAAATCAGGTCCAGTGCTTTCACACACTTGCCAACTTGTGATCTCTGACGGAGCGGAACACTATGGGCCCGATTCACAAAAGTAAATATACATTTTTGTGTAAGTTTATAACTGCTTGCTATTCCAAAGGTATTTCACTAGTAGTAACTTTACTACTGGTGAGTCTCCATGCATTAAAAGATAGAGGCTCTCCTATCTTTTTTTGTGTGTAGGCTTCACAGTCATAAAGATACTACTAGTAAGATAGCTTTGTGAAAAGCAAACAACCATAAACTTAGACAAATGTGTAAGTTTACCTCTGTGAGTCAGGCCCTATATAGGACATCCATTCCACCCAATTTATAATTATACCACAAGTGTGTATTACGATGACAAAACATTGGTTGTATGTGCAGCACCGTCCGTTTATTGTGAAATTAGGTGTTGACTTAACAGAAAAACATATTTTGTGACATCCTTGCCAAATATTATACTACATGTAAAAAACAAGTAATTTCTCGTTTTAATGTGCAGTAAATGTTAGGTTTTTTGTCACTACTGGTAAGTTAAATGGAGCTCAACTTACCAACTTTGAAAGCATCGAAGACTGGGTTGATAGGAGAGTGATTCAAGAATATGCCCTACAGATCACAGTGGTTAGCAGTATCTAGAGTTTAAGTCAATGAGTTAGCAAGATGGCTCAGTAAGTTTAACACTTGCATCTGAGACATGCTGTCATCTTCAGTGATCGTTTTCAAATACCTGCAAGCCAAATCAGACTTTCATTCTATTGATGTGTAATGGGAATGCATTTACATTGCGTATCGGTGTCATGTTACTTGAAAAAAAGCTGTTAACTTGAAAAAAAGCTGTTAAGCTTAAATGAATCTTTAGCGCTCCGAGCCATTTTACCTGAGAATAAATAGCAGCACTGCACAGTGTATGTGCAGGAATTTGTTAAACGTGGTACAGATAGTATAAAAGATCATTAGCCCCTAGTAAGCACAAGCTTAGAATAGCCAGACAGCAATTAATTCAGGGTCCCTAAAATCAGAAAAGAAAGAGCGCTTCCTGAAAGCGTGCGGTAGTCCAGAAGACATCTTCTAACCGCTGACAGGGACTGCCTAGAGGGTACATAGCAGTTAAAGAGAAGAAAGGGAGAAAAGTAAAGAAGCGGAGAGAGGAGAACTATAATACAAAAGCAACAAAAGTTAAAGAGAGAAAGAAAGAAAGCGACAGAAAAAGAAAGAACGAAAGAACGAAAGAAATAACAAAAGAAAAAAGAAAGAAAGAAAGAGGAGCGGCTGTGGTGAGGAAATGTTTCAAACCACGTGAGAGAGGAGAAGGAAAGAAAGGGAGAAGGCTATAGGAGGATAAGGTTTACTTATTTTCTGGTCAAATTAATGACTAGATCCAGGCCATGACGCTGCACGGAACCAATATGGAGGCGGAGAGAGTCTTTAGGATGGCAGCTAACTAAATAAGATAGGGTGGCCAGTCCCCGTGGGTCCCCAGTGGCTACAGCCTTAGAAGGGAGGTAAGACAGATCTGAGATAAAGAGAAAGGTCATGTAGGAAGAGAGATACGTTAGAAGGTGAAGTTGGGCGAGACATAAGGTAAAGGTGGAGCGTTGAGGTTGCCAAAAAAGAATGATACAGGGGCAGGTAGTAAAAAAGAAGTAAAGAGATATAAAATGTTATAGAGAAAGGTTTAGAGAGCTAGAGATAGGAAGAAAGGCTTGTAGAGAGAGTAGTTGGTATTCAGAAAGATTAAGTATAGAGAGAAGAAAGACTGACATTAGGTAGTGAGAGAAATAGAGAGAGATGCAAGGCAGAGAGTGGTGAGGTAGAGGGAAGGGCAAAAAGGAGAAGTGAGGTATAGAAAGACGTCAGGTAAAGAGAGATTTATGGTAGACAGGAAGATTGAGAGAGGGGGTATAGGAAGACCCAAAGTTAAAACAATTGAGTTAGAGATGGGGAAGGAAAGATGGAGAAAAACAGAGATAAAGTGAAAGGGGTAAGGTGAAGTAGTTAGAAATACTTCAGAAAAGAAAGATAGGCGAGGAAAAAAAGAGAGGTGGTGCAGAGCATTGACATAGATAGTTGGAAACAGAAGTAGATAGAGAAGTGACATATAGAGAAATGCAGGTTTAGTGATTGGTGAGTGGAGAGATGACAAGAAAGACAAAAAAAGATGGGAAGTAGAGAAAAGTGAAGTGGAAAGAGAATAGAGAGGTAGAGAGAGCGAGAGAGCGAGAGAGACAGAGAGAGAGAGAAAGAGAGAAAGAGAAAGGGACAATGTTGATGTAGGTGATGGTAGAGGGCTTTACCTTTTAAAGGTTTGTGAAAACTGATATGTTATGGTGCTTTACGTACTATTGCACTGAACATTCCAATGAGGAAATGAGGACAGTGGCATCATGACACTGTCTGAACCATGACACAGATTCTGTAGGACCAATAATCTGCGAATCTCTGAAGGTAACTAATGCCAGTTAAAACTGCAGAGCTCTCTGGCATGTGGTTAACTCCTCGCATTTCAATGACTCTCCTGCCACAGGGACGGAGCTTGTAATTTCCCCTGATGGCGGGATTAAACATTACACAGGGGTTTACTGCGATCTAACAACCAGGGTGGGGCTTGTAACAAACACCCCAAACAAGAAGATGCATTTGGACGCCTTGGAAATTGATCTCCAAGACGTACTGTAGCTCAAGATAAGTGCCCCAATGGCAAGGCACTCGGTCCTGATGGGGCTCCATCAGATCTATTTAAAAATAACTCCTCTCGGTGGGCTCATCGTCTACTGAACTTTTTGAAGGCAGTAGCCAGTAAAGGCTCTCCAACTTCACAGTAACACACAACTATCACACCTATCTTTGAGAAGGGGTGCATAGAGGATCTAAAGTGTTATCACTTGATCTCTTTGATAGACTTCACAGTTAAGATGATGGGCAAGATCCTTTTAGAATGTCTGGAGTGGTGGGCTAGAATGAACAGCATTACCTTTGACCTGCAATATGGTTTTGGAATTGGTCTTGGGACCCCTGAACAATGTTTAAACCTGCCGCTGTTGGTTAGGAAATATTTTGTGTCAAGAGGTAGCAGCGTGTTGTTTGCGTTTATGGACATAGGTTTAGAGTTTGATCATGTCCATGACTCTAAACTTTACGAAATTATGTCTGGTGTAGGGGTTGATGATTGCGTTGTCAGCTTTTTAATGCAGCTACATAATGGGGTGACTGCTAGTATTAAATATGGCCCAAGTGGTGATCCATCCAAGCCCTTTACAATTTCTAGGGGAGTATGTCACGTCGCGTACTTGCCTCTTGTCTTTTCACTCTATACATCAACAGGCTTGGTCAATTTGTTTCGAGTTTTAGTTATGATGTGCAGATAGTAGGCTTGCACCAAATACCAGTCTTACTCTGTGCTGATGACACAGTGCTACTAGTCCGAACTCTGTTCGATTGTCAGAGGCTTATGGATACATTCTGTCTATTCATGGAGTATCTAGATCCTACCATCAACCAATCTAAACACACATAATGGTTTTAGGTCCTAAGAAACCTAAAACTCTATCTTTTTGGGCGAATCATACTAAAATCCCGACCTTCACAACCTTTCCCTATTTGGGGGTTTTATCCGACAAGGAGGGTAGTTGGAATATGATTGTAAGAAAAGAAGGGCGGCCGTCTATGTGAAATCTGTAAAGGCTTTGTTAATTTCGCCAAAAAGTGCCTACTGATTGCACTTACGATCAGTAGCGTAGCAAGGTCAGGTGGTACCCGGTGCAGAATTTTTTTGGGCACCCCCCACCCACATTGTAATTATTAAAATAAGGAAAAAGAAGATAGTTACACATATTTTTGCCATTTTGACATCCCCCTCAGGGATGACACCCGGGGCGGGCCGCACCCACCGCACCCCCCCTTCCTACGCCACTGCTTACGGTGCAGGGGTTTGGGGCTACAAGGTGTCTGATGCTAGGTCAATCAATCAATCAATCAATCAATCAAAACATTTATATAGCGCACTACTCACCCGGAGGGTCTCAAGGCGCTTGGGGGAGGGGGGTCCGCTACTGCTCGAACAGCCAGGTCTTGAGCTGCTTCCTGAAGGCGAGGTGGTCCTGGGTCAGGCGGAGGTGGGTCGGGAGGGTGTTCCAGGTCTTGGCGGCCAGGTAGGAGAAGGACCTTCCTCCTGTGGTGGCTCTTCGGATGCGGGGGACGGCGGCGAGGGCATGGCTGGTCAATCGAAGCTGGCGAGTGGGAGTGTAAAAGTTGAGGCGGCTGTTGAGGTATCTTGGGCCTTGGTTGTGTAGGGCTTTGTGTGCGTGGGTTAGAAGACGGAAGGTGATTCTCTTGTTGACCGGGAGCCAGTGCAGGTCTCTCAGGTGTTTGGAAATGTGGCTGTGTCGGGGGATGTCGAGGATGAGTCTTGCTGAGGCGTTCTGGATCCGCTGGAGTCTCTTCTGGTTACAACAAGGGGTGGTGAGGGACAGAGTCTCTGAATTAAGCAAAATACTCTCACCCAGTCAAGAGATCAGGGCTAGATCCAACACCGTTTTTTAGCTCATTGCACCATCCCAGTTTCAGAACCTGGCTGTATGCAAATTAGTCTGTTCCTGTCCCAGTGCATGATGGGAACAGGGCAAACCAAACTACAAAAGCCAATTCTTACACTGGGAAGGAAACAAGCTTCCGGGGACCGGTTTCTGGCATAACAGCCGTCTTCGGCCCGGCTTGCTTGAATCCTGATGGTGCAATGAGCAAGGGACTCATGTCTGAGTATACCCTTCCACGCTTAGGGTGGACAAAATTAGTTACAACAAGGGGTGGTGAGGGACAGAGTCTCTGAATTAAGCAGAATACTCTCACCCAGTCAAGAGATCAGGGCTAGATCCAACACCGTTTTTTAGCTCATTGCACCATCCCAGTTTCAGAACCTGGCTGTATGCAAATTAGTCTGTTCCTGTCCCAGTGCATGATGGGAACAGGGCAAACCAAACTACAAAAGCCAATTCTTACACTGGGAAGGAAACAAGCTTCCGGGGACCGGTTTCTGGCATTACAGCCGTCTTCGGCCCGGCTTGCTTGAATCCTGATGGTGCAATGAGCAAGGGACTCATGTCTGAGTATACCCTTCCACGCTTAGGGTGGACAAAATTAGTTACAACAAGGGGTGGTGAGGGACAGAGTCTCTGAATTAAGCAGAATAATCTCACCCAGTCAAGAGATCAGGGCTAGATCCAACACCGTTTTTTAGCTCATTGCACCATCCCAGTTTCAGAACCTGGCTGTATGCAAATTAGTCTGTTCCTGTCCCAGTGCATGATGGGAACAGGGCAAACCAAACTACAAAAGCCAATTCTTACACTGGGAAGGAAACAAGCTTCCGGGGACCGGTTTCTGGCATTACAGCCGTCTTCGGCCCGGCTTGCTTGAATCCTGCTGGTGCAATGAGCAAGGGACTCATGTCTGAGTATACCCTTCCACGCTTAGGGTGGACAAAATTAGTTACAACAAGGGGTGGTGAGGGACAGAGTCTCTGAATTAAGCAGAATACTCTCACCCAGTCAAGAGATCAGGGCTAGATCCAACACTGTTTTTTAGCTCATTGCACCATCCCAGTTTCAGAACCTGGCTGTATGCAAATTAGTCTGTTCCTGTCCCAGTGCATGATGGGAACAGGGCAAACCAAACTACAAAAGCCAATTCTTACACTGGGAAGGAAACAAGCTTCCGGGGACCGGTTTCTGGCATTACAGCCGTTTTCGGCCCGGCTTGCTTGAATCCTAATGGTGCAATGAGCAAGGGACTCATGTCTGAGTATACCCTTCCACGCTTAGGGTGGACAAAATTAGTTACCACAAGGGGTGGTGAGGGACAGAGTCTCTGAATTAAGCAGAATACTCAGATGTGAGTCCCTTGCTCATTGCACCATCAGGATTCAAGCAAGCCGGGCCGAAGACGGCTGAAATGCCAGAAACCGGTCCCCGGAAGCTTGTTTCCTTCCCAGTGTAAGAATTGGCTTTTGTAGTCTGGTCTGCCCTGTTCCCATGATGCACTGGGCCAGGGACAGACTAATTTGCATACAGCCAGGTTCTGAAACTGGGATGGTGCAATGAGCTAAAAAACGGTGTTGGATCTAGCCCTGATCTCTTGACTGGGTGAGAGTATTCTGCTTAATTCAGAGACTCTGTCCATCACCACCCCTTGTTGTAAATAATTTTGTCCACCCTAAGCGTGGAAGGGTATACTCAGATGTGAGTCCCTTGCTCATTGCACCATCAGGATTCAAGCAAGCCGGGCCGAAGACGGCTGAAATGCCAGAAACCGGTCCCCGGAAGCTTGTTTCCTTCCCAGTGTAAGAATTGGCTTTTGTAGTCTGGTCTGCCCTGTTCCCATGATGCACTGGGCCAGGGACAGACTAATTTGCATACAGCCAGGTTCTGAAACTGGGATGGTGCAATGAGCTAAAAACGGTGTTGGATCTAGCCCTGATCTCTTGACTGGGTGAGAGTATTCTGCTTAATTCAGAGACTCTGTCCATCACCACCCCTTGTTGTAAATAATTTTGTCCACCCTAAGCGTGGAAGGGTATACTCAGACATGAGTCCCTTGCTCATTGCACCATCAGGATTCAAGCAAGCCGGGCCGAAGACGGCTGAAATGCCAGAAACCGGTCCCCGGAAGCTTGTTTCCTTCCCAGTGTAAGAATTGGCTTTTGTAGTCTGGTCTGCCCTGTTCCCATGATGCACTGGGCCAGGGACAGACTAATTTGCATACAGCCAGGTTCTGAAACTGGGATGGTGCAATGAGCTAAAAAACGGTGTTGGATCTAGCCCTGATCTCTTGACTGGGTGAGAGTATTCTGCTTAATTCAGAGACTCTGTCCATCACCACCCCTTGTTGTAAATAATTTTGTCCACCCTAAGCGTGGAAGGGTATACTCAGATGTGAGTCCCTTGCTCATTGCACCATCAGGATTCAAGCAAGCCGGGCCGAAGACGGCTGAAATGCCAGAAACCGGTCCCCGGAAGCTTGTTTCCTTCCCAGTGTAAGAATTGGCTTTTGTAGTGTGGTCTGCCCTGTTCCCATGATGCACTGGGCCAGGGACAGACTAATTTGCATACAGCCAGGTTCTGCAACTGGGATGGTGCAATGAGCTAAAAAACGGTGTTGGATCTAGCCCTGATCTCTTGACTGGGTGAGAGTATTCTGCTTAATTCAGAGACTCTGTCCATCACCACCCCTTGTTGTAAATAATTTTGTCCACCCTAAGCGTGGAAGGGTATACTCAGATGTGAGTCCCTTGCTCATTGCACCATCAGGATTCAAGCAAGCCGGGCCGAAGACGGCTGAAATGCCAGAAACCGGTCCCCGGAAGCTTGTTTCCTTCCCAGTGTAAGAATTGGCTTTTGTAGTCTGGTCTGCCCTGTTCCCATGATGCACTGGGCCAGGGACAGACTAATTTGCATACAGCCAGGTTCTGGAACTGGGATGGTGCAATGAGCTAAAAAACGGTGTTGGATCTAGCCCTGATCTCTTGACTGGGTGAGAGTATTCTGCTTAATTCAGAGACTCTGTCCATCACCACCCCTTGTTGTAAATAATTTTGTCCACCCTAAGCGTGGAAGGGTATACTCAGATGTGAGTCCCTTGCTCATTGCACCATCAGGATTCAAGCAAGCCGGGCCGAAGACGGCTGAAATGCCAGAAACCGGTCCCCGGAAGCTTGTTTCCTTCCCAGTGTAAGAATTGGCTTTTGTAGTCTGGTCTGCCCTGTTCCCATGATGCACTGGGCCAGGGACAGACTAATTTGCATACAGCCAGGTTCTGAAACTGGGATGGTGCAATGAGCTAAAAAACGGTGTTGGATCTAGCCCTGATCTCTTGACTGGGTGAGAGTATTCTGCTTAATTCAGAGACTCTGTCCATCACCACCCCTTGTTGTAAATAATTTTGTCCACCCTAAGCGTGGAAGGGTATACTCAGATGTGAGTCCCTTGCTCATTGCACCATCAGGATTCAAGCAAGCCGGGCCGAACACGGCTGAAATGCCAGAAACCGGTCCCCGGAAGCTTGTTTCCTTCCCAGTGTAAGAATTGGCTTTTGTAGTCTGGTCTGCCCTGTTCCCATGATGCACTGGGCCAGGGACAGACTAATTTGCATACAGCCAGGTTCTGAAACTGGGATGGTGCAATGAGCTAAAAAACGGTGTTGGATCTAGCCCTGATCTCTTGACTGGGTGAGAGTATTCTGCTTAATTCAGAGACTCTGTCCATCACCACCCCTTGTTGTAAATAATTGAGTCTCTTCTGGAGCTTGGCGGTGGTTCCGGCGTAGAGGGCGTTGCCGTAGTCCAGTCGGCTGGTGACGAGGGCCTGGGTGACCGTCTTCCTGGTCTCGGTGGGGATCCACCGGAAGATCTTACGTAGCATGCGTAGGATGTTGAAGCAAGACGAGGAGACGGCGTTGACTTGTCTGGTCATGGAGAGGGAGGAGTCCAGGATGAAGCCCAGGTTGCGTGCGTGGTCTGTTGGTTTGGGTGCGCTGCCTAGGGCGGGGGGCTACCAGGAGTCGTCCCAGGCGGAGGGCGAGGAGCCCAGGATGAGAACTTCCGTCTTGTCTGAGTTCAGTTTCAGGCGGCTGTTCATCATCCACTCGGCTACGTCTTTCATCCCTTCGTGTAGGTTGGTTCTGGCGGTGGAGGGGTCGTTGGTGAGGGAGAGGATCAGCTGGGTGTCGTCGGCGTAGGAGATGATGTTGAGGTTGTGTTGGCGTGCGATGGCCGCAAGGGGGCTCATGTAGATATTGAAGAGGGTGGGGCTGAGCGAGGAGCCTTGAGGAACGTCGCAGATGACTTCGGTGGCTTCTGATCTGAACGGGGTAGGCGGACTCTCTGTGTCCTTCCGGCGAGGAAAGAGATGATCCAGTCTAGTGACTTCTCCTGGATTCAGACTTTGCAGAGGCGCTGTGCTAGGGTGCGGTGGCAGACAGTGTCGAACGCCGCGGAGAGGTCCAGGAGGATGAGGGCCGCTGTTTCCCCGTTGTCCAGCAGGTATCAGATGTCATCCGTGGCTGCGATGAGGGCGGTCTCAGTGCTGTGGTTGGCCCGGAAACCAGACTGCGAGAGGTCGAGGGATCCGTTCGTCTCGAGAAAGGCGGCCAGCTGCTTGTTGACGGTCTTCTCGATGACTTTGGCCGGAAACGGGAGGAGCGAGATGGGACGGTAGTTTTTGAGTTCGGTGGGGTCCGCTGATGGTTTCTTCAGTAGAGCGCTGAGTTCGGCGTGCTTCCAGCTCTCCGGGAAGGTGGCGGTGTCAAAGGAGGTGTTGATGATGTCCCGCTCATGGGGTGCGATGACAGCGTCGGCTTTGTTGAAGGCGTGGTGGGGGCAGGGGTCGGTTGGAGATCCGGAGTGGATGGAGTTCATCGTACGGATGGTGTCTTCGGTGGTGATCGGGGTCCAGGCACGGACGGTGGAGGTGGGGGGCGTTGGTGCGGTCGTGGGGTGCGTCGGTTGTGTGCAGAAGCTGTTGTGTATGTCTGCAATCTTGTTGTGGAAGTAGGAGGCGAGGGAGTTGCAGAAGTCTTGAGATGGGATGATGTTGTTGTTTCAGGCGTTGGGGTTGGAGAGCTCTTTGACGATGTTGAAGAGTTCCCTGCTGTTGTGTGCGTTGTTGTCCAGTCGTGCCTTGAATGCAGTTTTCTTGGTGGCGTGGATCAGTTTGTATTGTTTTCGGGTGGCAAGCTTGAGGGCGGTCATGTTGTCTGGTGTCGGGTCTTTGCGCCATGTTTTCTCTAGGGCTCGGCAGTTCTTCTTGGAGCTCTTGAGTTCGTCGGTGAACCAGGATGCTTTCTTGCTGCCGGGTCTGCTGGGAGGGGTCCTCAGTGGGGCAAGGTCGTCTGCGCAGTTGCTGATCCACTTCGTGAGGTTGTTGGCGGCCTGGCTAGGGTTCGCTGAGCGGGTGGGTGGGCGCTGGCTTAGGGATGTGATGAGCTGGTCGGCTGTGATCTTGTTCCAGCTTCTGCGTGCAACCTGTTGTTGGTGGTGGTGGATCGTGGTTCTTCTGAAGCTGAAGTGGACGCAGCTGTGGTCCGTCCAGTGTAGTCCGGTGGCGTGGCTGAAGACGATGTCCTTGCTGGATGAGAAGACGGCGCCGAGTGTGTGTCCGGCGTAGTGGGTGGGGGTGGTCACCAGCTGCTTGAGACAGAGGTTGGCGAGGTTGTCCAGCAGAGTGGTGGTGTTGCGGTCGTTGTTGTTTTCCAGGTGGAAGTTGAGGTCCCCGAGGAGGATGTAGTCAGCGGAGGGGAGGGCGTGCGGGCTGATGAGGTCGGCGATGTCTTCGCTGAATTGTGTGCGAGGTCCCGGGGGTCTGTAGATGAGGGTGCCTCTGAGGGTGGTCTTGGGGTCGGTGTGGATCTGGAAGTGCAGGTGTTCGGCGGTTGTGAGGGTGTCGTCGGTGTTGGTCGTGATGCGGATGGTGTTCCTGTGGATGCTGGCGATGCCTCCTCCCGTCCGGTTCGCGCGGTCTCTCCGGGTGATCTTGTATCTGTCCGGGATGGCGATGGCAATGTAGGGTGCTGAGGAGGCGTTCATCCAAGTTTCCGTGAGGAAGGCAACGTCTGGAGATGTGGTGTCGAGGAGGTTCCAGAGTTCGATGGCGTGTCTGTGGACGGAGCGGGTGTTGATCAGGATGCACCTCAGGTGGTTGCTTCTGGTGTTTGGCTTGTTGGGTGCTGGTGTAGTGCAGGTCCGGTTGCAGGTGAACTTGCAGGCGTGGCAGCTGAAGGGTCCGTGGGTGCGTCTCGGAGTGGCTCGGTAGCATCCGGGGAATCGGCCGGTGTTGAGTGCGTTGAGTTCGGTGGCGTCGTAGGTCCGGCGGGTGGGCTGGTGCCTGCGGGGGCCAGGGGTCCTGGCGCTGGGCGTGGTCCAGGCGCGGACGTGGTCCGGGCGCAGACGGGCTTACTTTTGGCGCACCTTCGGCGCTCAATCGGTGCTCCCGCTGCGCGGTCGCTCAGGGGGCGTCATAAGTGAGGAGCCGGGAGGGCGGGTCAGCTGGGTGGCGGGAGCGGGGGGCCAATGGGCAGGAGGGGGGCGGAGACGCCGGAGGGCAGTGGCGGGAAGGGAGGACCGAGGGCGGCTCAGCGGTGGCTGGGTCGTCCGGCGGCTGGGCAGGAAGCACACAGGAGGGGTACAGAAGGCAAGAGGGGAGAGGGGAGCACAAAGTTAAAGCTCAGCGGTCGCTCCCTATCCCTGCGTGTGGTCCCCTTAAGTGAGGAGCCAGGAGGGCGGGTCAGCTGGTTGGCGGGAGCGGCGGGGCCAATGGGCAGGAGGGGGGCGGAGACCCCGGAGGGCAGTGGCGGGAAGGGAGGACCAAGGGCGGCTCAGCGGTGGCTGGTTCGTCCGGCGGCTGGGCAGGAAGCACACAGGAGGGGTACAGAAGGCAAGAAGGGGGAGGGGAGAGGGGAGCACAAAGTTAAAAACACAGGGCGAAAGGCAACAGTGGAACAAAGGCACAATACAAACGGCGGAGTGCAGAGGGGGAGACAAAAGTTACGTGAACAAGGCGAAAGGCAACAGGGGAGACACAGGTAAAATAGACGGCGGACTGCAGGGCAAAAATGAAGGCAGCAGCAGGGAGTGTGCAGCAGTCAGCAGGGCAGGATGCTGGCAGACAGCGGGCAGGAGCAGCGGTGTGGGGGCGACCTCGCCTGGAGCAGGCTCAGCGGTCGCTCCCTATCCCTGCGTGTGGTCCCCTTAAGTGAGGAGCAGGGAGGGCGGGTCAGCTGGGTGGCGGGAGCGGGGGGGCCAATGGGCAGGAGGGGGGCGGAGACGCCGGAGAACAGTGGCGGGAAGGGAGGACCGAGGGCGGCTCAGCGATGGCTGGGTCGTCCGGCGGCTGGGCAGGAAGCACACAGGAGGGGTACAGAAGGCAAGAGGGGAGAGGGGAGAGGGGAGCACAAAGTTAAAAACACAGGGCGAAAGGCAACAGTGGAACAAAGGCACAATACAAATGGCGGAGTGCAGAGGGGGAGACAAAAGTTACGTGAACAAGGCGAAAGGCAACAGGGGAGACACAGGTAAAACAGACGGCGGACTGCAGGGCAAATATTAAGGCAGCAGCAGGGAGTGCGCAGCAGTCAGCAGGACAGGATGCTGGCAGACAGCAGGCAGGAGCAGCGGTGTGGGGGCGACCTCGCCTGGAGCCCGACATTATTTCAGCAGGCTCAGAGGTGTGTTCATGAAAAGACTGTTGGCGGTCCCTCAGAGTACTACAACCCACCTCTGCCTTCTAGAGGTGGGCAAAAGGCAAAGAAAGAGGCTTCATTCAACGATTTGGTATTGCTTGACTGCATGCAGCTAGACAATGCTTTGAAAATAACCTGGTTAGTATAGGTAAAGGATCTCAGCCTTAAACTAAATATGCCTAAGTTATACAGCAACCCGGAGTCTCTCTCCCCCGTTGGCAAACATACATTCAAAATATACTTTCTTTCCATATGCCAGGAAAAGACAAAGAGAACAAAGATCTTAAAATGCACAGTTGCAAATCACATGTTGATTATTTTAACTCCAGATGTTGAACCTTATCTTATCTGAGTTCACAACAGTCAATATGGACTTTTGCGGACTCACCTGCAACTGAACACAGTGCAAGCTTAGTTGCTTTACCCACACCTTTGACTTAAGGTCGGTGTTTGCCTGTGTGCCCCTGTGATTCCCGTTCCCCACAATCAACGATTAATTTCCTGTTTTTTTGTAAATTTTCTGTACATTTTGTGTCCCCCATAGGAAGCGATATTTGAGTCCATTTTAAGAAGATCTCATCTTTGGCAATGCAAACAAGCACTTTTAAAATTCAATCGCTGGCATCAGTTCATGTGTGTTGGTTGGGCTGTTGCAAAGTTTATGCAAACTGTGATAGGAAGGAGGAATGGCTTGTGATTACCTAATTAATTTATTTTGCTTAATAGGTTCATTATATAGCCTTGTTTAATTTTATTTCTTGTTTTTGACTAGCTTTGTTTTTTACATAAAGTCATTGATCAACACAGTATATGTATTATGTATCAACATTTAAAACATATGCTTTTAAAAACAGAATGACTGCTGATTATTCCACAAGGCTGCCTTTACCTGCAACCTTTCTGGACCTTACGAACACTTCATACAGTTGAACAAATTGTTTGTGTGCCAAGTTGGTATAACTTATATAGGGCCAGATGTACATTCTGGGGGACCGATTATTCACCAATGGACTGTCAGAGCCTTTCGTATACCAGGTAGAGAATATTCAGCTTGCCAGATTTATAAATGACAGCTAAGCAGGAGGTCATTTATAAAGGCATTGGCAAGAACCACTGACACAACAGTTCCTGTAAAAACATTTTAGTGCAGGGCTGCGTCAGCAGGATGTAACAATGCAGCTAACAGCATTCTTTATTACTAAAAGAAAATCCCGAAATGGGATTTTCTTTTTTAAAGGAAAAAAGTAATGGTCCCCTTGCCATGGGAGTAGCCTCCCATGGCAAGCGGAGCATTAGAATGGCTTAACTGATCCATACCTGGCGAAAACAGTAACAAATGACTACATGACTGCCTATCTAAATTGGGTGGGCGGACATGTAGGCATTTCTCCAAGGGCCCCTGCTCCACGTTGGAGACAGAGTAGTCTCTGCCGTGGCCAAACTCAAGGTGGCGGCCGGCTGCGACTTTCGGATGGCGATCGCCGCTTCCTCTGGCTCGCCCCAACTTCTCACCGGCCTCTTGCCTATCCTGTGGCCCTGTCTCAGACTGTCTTGCCTGCCACTCGTCCTACTACCGTTTTGGGGGCCTCTGCCACTTCCGGTATGCCCTGTGGTCCTGCGACACGGGCCGGATCACCGGATCACTCACCCCTCCCCCCCTACAGCATGGCTCATGGCTCATGGCTCCCGGAGGCCACACTGCTTGCCCCCCTGCCAGTCCGCCGCCGACTCCCACACATCTTCCAGGGCGGTTGAATACAAACACAACTTACTGGCTGCCGTGGCAGCGTCTCAGGGCCAACGCGTGACCGCACCAACACCTTCATCACCTTGCGCACTCTCACGCCCACCGAGCCGGATGACCGCAAGCTCTCCAAGATGGCGACGCGCCTGCGGATGGCCTCCAGCTTCATCTCCCACCTGGGCTCCCACCTTCTCTCCTGGACCTTTGGACTTTTGTTCTGTCCTGACCGACACTTTGCTGCTATTTTTGGACAGTTTTCTCTGGACTCTAGCCCTCCTCCCATTCCCCCGTCCTTTAACCCTTCTCCCCGTGGATGATCCTCAAATGTCTCCTCCCTTCTCCGCTTCCCCTTCTCTCCATACCCTTGCATCCCTCCCACCCTCCCTTTGTGCTGTGACTGCATCCACACTTATGGAACTCTGCTCTTTGACTTATTGTAATAACTCTAATCAATGGTATTTGCTTCAGACCTTGCACCATATACCATTCCTATGCGACCCTTAGAGTATATCCAGTCATATCCCTTCCCATGTATATAGAGATAACTCTAATGACTAGTCTCCTATGTGATTTTTAGAGTATATCCATGTGTATCCCTTCCCAATGTATATAGAGATAACTCTATTCACTAGTGTATGCAGTAGACCTTTGTACTCTCTACCATTCCTATGTGACCCTTAGAGTATATCCAGTCATATCCCTTCCCATGTATATAGAGATAACTCTAATCACTAGAACATGCAGTAGTCCGCTTTGCTCTCTACCATTCCTATGTGACTCTTTGAGCATATCCAGTCTTACCCCTTCCCTGTGTATATAGAGATAACTCTAATCACTAGTTTATGCAGGAGTCCGCTCTGCTCTCTACCATGCCTATGTGACTCTTAGAGTATATCCATGTGTATCCCCTCCCTAAGTAGATAGAGATTTCACTAGTATATGCCTAGAGTTTATCGATTTGTATCTCCTCCTTGTGTGACTCTATCTCTTGTACATTTGAAATTTTTTCTGTTTGTACCTTTTTGTAACGCATGTAAACCTAAGTCCGTACGTTTTCAACTGGTTCTTATGTAAGTCAAAAATTTGCAAATTCTTTTTGTACCGTCAGTCCTTATGTTTGAAACTGGGTCCTATGTAAAGCGCTCTGACGCCTTCGGGTAAAGCTCGCGCTATATTAAATCGCATAAATAAATAAATAAAGGTGCGCTTGCAATTAAAATTGGCGAGCAGCCTACTTTAATGGAGGGGCGGGAACTCCGTCACCATTGCAAAGGAATACTCTCTCCACCAATATGTAAATCAGGCCCATACTTTCCTATTAGAAGACTTTCTGGTACTCTCAACCTGCAAACAAGTGGTTTATCATCTATATTGGGCCAGGGAAAATTTTAATAAAGCTGTCAAAACCTTGCAAACCTATTATATTTCACATTATGTGAATTTCGAAATTAGGTTTTTATTTTGTGGGTGTGCTTTTTTTTGTGAAAATGTAACCAATATATGTCTGGTTTGAGAAAATATAACTTGCAGACCTTTAACACTGGTGCCTGCTGTGGCCAAGAGAGATATTTAATTGTCAAAACAGTCTCCAGTCGGTATTTCGCATGACTTTTGTTAGTGAGGTTTGCCTTGGCATTTTCAGGAACAGAGGTTAAGAACATTTCACTTAACGGTGTAATTTTGTATATTTTTTCTGAGCATTATGCTTATATTTTTTAGAGAAGAAATTGTAATTTCGCTCATCACTATTCATATATGCTACTTTAATGCACTCGAGCATCGAATTATAGAGTACATTTTTTACTAAACCATTTGGTCACTTAGATTTTACATGGGCTGCACCTTGAAGAGAATGAAGGGCTTGGAATTGTTTATGTGGACTTTGGTGACGTTCTACCATTGGTGGAGTATACTATTTTGGAAGACAGAGCTGAGCGTTGATCAGCTGGAGAAAAGCCAGACAACCAGGAAAAAGGCTCATCTGCATAGCCGCACAATGTGCCAGACAGACCTGGTACTCAGACCTACTAGAAATATCCAAGACAAATGATCACAATCAAAGCAGAACAAAATCTGCTAACAATGCAAGAGGGTAGAATACCACCCGGAGCCAGCAAATCTCAACCTAGTGGCCTGGCTCCTGACTAGCTAGAATTTGGGCATCTACAGCTGCTGCCCAGGACACAGGGCCGGACTGGGAACCAAAACCGGACCTGGCAAAGTGCTCGGTCGGCCCCCCTCCCCACTTGGGGGTTGTGGGTGCCGCCGAGCTCTTTGCAAAGGCCGGTTTTTGGACGAATTTGTTACAGGGCCGATTTTGCAGCTATGCCGATTTTGCAGCTATGCTGCAAAAACGGCCCTGTAACAAAAACAGCCCCCAGGGGCCCCACACCGGCCCCCCACCTGTGCGGCGCACCGGGGGATTGCCCGGTGCCCGCTATGGCCAGTCCGGGCCTGCCAGGACAGTGGAAATCCTTAGAGAGGCATGGAAAGCAAGTACAAGGAAATGTTCAGTAAAATGGAGCACATACATTCTCTGGTGCACAGATAACAGATATATGGAAACTAGAACAAAACAGGAAACTGTAATGACATACCTCACTCATCTGTTAGATAGTAAGTTAATCTACGCATCATTAAACGTACACCTGGCAGCGATAGTAGCCTACATCAGGGGCACTTAATACAACAGCTTCCTCACCTCACCAGTGGTGAGGAGGTTCTTGAAGGGCCTTGCTAGATTTGGGGGTCTCTAGTTGGCACAGGTAGGTACTTGTGACAAATAGGGACCCTTGCCTCTAGTCAGGATAAGGGGATTTCACTCCTAATATAACCCCTGCTTACCCCCTTGGTAGCTTGGCACGAGCAGACATGCATATCTCAGAGGCAGTGTGTAAAGCATTTGTGACCACATACAGTAACTCAGTGACAACACTACAAATGGACACCACACAAGATTTTTATATAAAAAATAAGTATACTTTATTTAGATTCACCACAAGACCATAAACAACAAAAATACACAATAGTGTTAGTCTAAGATGGTAGATTTAGCTTAGTTTAGTTCAGTTTTTAAGATGCGACACTTTGGTTTCGTTGCGCTTCCACGACAAGTAATGTCGCAGCAAGGAAATGCGGCAAAGTTCAAGTACAAAGAAATAAAGATGTGAAGATCTTCCAGATGCGGCAAGTTCTCGGTTAGATGTGCGGACTGCAGCAGCGACACCCTTGTTCTTCGATGCGACGGCAACAGCTCCACTTACGACACTCTTCTCCCACGATGCGTGAAGCTTCCACACGAGGCGACAACTACAGCGGCGACATCCACCATGCAACGGCAGCAGCTCCGACGGCGGGGCGCTTCTCGGGGATGCAAGGCGCTTTTTCTTCGATGCGATGGAGTGCATCAGTTCCAGTGGCGACACCCTCCTTTGGAATTGCGACGGCAGGCACAGCGACGGCGACACGCTCCGACCTCGTTGCGAGACTCTTTTCTCCATGCTATGCAATGCGCCAGCTACAGCTGTACACCCTCCTTCGGAGTTGCGATGGCAGCAGCGACACGCTTCCTCTTCATTGCAGCATGCTTCTCTCCGATGTGGTGCAGTGCGACAGTTCCAGCGGCGACACCCTCCTTCGAAGTTGCGAAGGCAAGCACAGCGACGGCGACGCGCTTCTTCTCAATGAGTCGCGCTTCCCCTCCTTGCGGCGCACAGCCCCTCAGAAGGACCAAAACAGCAGCAGGCACTTCCAAAGAACTCTGGGGAGCTGGGGGGTGAAGTCTGTTGTCCCTGAGACTTCAGCAGGAGGCAAGCTCTTTTCCAAGCCCTTGGAGATCCTTCACAAGTTGAAAGCAAAGCACACAAAGTTCCTTTCTCCTTCCTTTGGCAGTAAGGCAACCACTGCAGGCCAATCCCCCAAGCAGCACTTCAGCTTGGGAATAGTCTCTCCTCAGTTTCTTCAGGTTTCTCTCCTCAGTAAAGGTTTCTTCTTGTAGTCCAAAGTGATCTAATTTCATGGGATCAGGGTCCTAATATTTATACCCCAAACTCCTTTGTTCTCTGAGGGGATAGGGGCCTTCGCCCAGTCCAAACCAGTTCTGAAGCACTCTGTTTACCAGACTTCTCCTTTCCTTTCAGAGTGCAGGGCAGAAACATCAGACGCCCCAAAGGAGGTGGAGCCTGCATTGTGGAAGGCAAGTACAGTCCTGGAGCACTTTGTTTACAGGACTCCTTCTCTTCTTTCAGTGTGCAGGGCAGAGACATCAGCCGCTCTCCAGGAGGTGGAGCCAGAATTGTGGAAGGCAGGCACAGCCCTATTCAAGGTTCAGGTGCAACTCCTCCCTTCCATCTAGATACAGATCTCTCTATTCACCACTGTGCTGACTCATCCTGTCTCTTGGAATCCCCCAGTCGTGTCACTCACAAAACCAGACAAAGGAATACACACCTAGCAGAGGCAGGCTTGAAAGGTTAGGCAAGCATATACCTACTTTCTAAAAGTGGTATCTGCAAACACAGAATGTTAAAACCAACTTCACTAAAAGATGTATTTTATCATTCTGAGGTCAGGCATACTAAACTCGAATTTCTACTATGTTCTCTGCGACAGTTAGGATTATAAACATGTAATAATCTAACAGCCCATTCTGGCCTATGGAGAACAGGTAGCCTTGCAATAGTGAAAAACGAAAATGGCTGTAATTCACTATTAGGACATGCCAGACACATCAGGGCTTGTCCTACCTTATACTTACAATGCACTCTGCCCTTGGGCCTACCATAGGGGTGACTGATATGAAGAAAAGGGATGGTTTAGGGACTGGCAAGTGGGTGCACTTGCCCAGTCAGTGTGACAGTACCAGACTGCACACGGGCTCTGCAATGGCAGACCTTAGACACATTTTACAAGGCTGCTTCTGTAGGTGGCACAACCAGTGCTGCAGGCCCACCAGCAGCATTTGGATTTACACACCCTGGGAACACTCGGTGCATTAGACTAGGGTCTGACAAGTACACCAAACAGCCAAACATGGAACCACTGATTAATACATCAATTTACAATAGGGTGCCCTTGCACTGTGGCACTGAATAGTAGTGGCACAGTGCCCAAAGCAACTAATACCAGCAAAAACACATGCGGCAACAGGAAAAATGGAAGGGAGACCCACGCCAATGGTGCCAGGTCTAACAGGCTATAAATGGGTTGCACCACCAAAGATCAGTTCCAGCACCAATGTGGAACTTAAACTGTGCTAAAGCAGTTAATGGCAGAATCCGTTTGAACCTATGTACAAATCACTCACACTCAAGACAGCCTTTCTAATTGTAATCACATCCTTACACAGAGAGAGCGAGCTGTAAGAGACAACAATACAGGAACCATACCTACAAATTCACAAACACATGGATCCACAGCAGATTTAGCGCTGTTAGTTACCAGGCGCAGGACGCTTCTTCCAGCGCTTCGCCTCGCCCGCAGGCCACGCACCTTTCGGAGGCCACGCCCACTTCCCCTGGTCCTCTCGGCTTTAAATCATGTGCTTTCCTAGGAAGCGCAGCGGACGAGCGCAGCGGGCGCGACGATTGCGCGCCAAAGGCGCGCCTAAGGAAAGCCCGTCTGCGCCCGTCCGCGACCGACCGGGACCAGGGGCAGGCCACTCTGCCTCACTCCTTCAATATTCCTCTGCACAGTTGACTGGACTTCAAGGCCCCTGGCCTTTAGATGACTTGGCATTATCTCGAGTCACTAGGCTTTGGCTTTCCACGGCTCATGCTCCTCCCGACTCCCGTCCTTTTTCTCTGCCTCCGCCCAGCGGACCCACCACATCCTTATCAAATAGTTCCTCTTGTACGTCGGTCTCCGGGATGTATCTCAATACTAGATCGGCTGTGAAGCATCAGTTCGAACTCTTCACGCTACTAGACTCGAATAAACCCGACCTTCTATTCCTCACCGAGACCTGGTATTCCGACAGCTCCCTCCCTTCCTTACTGGCGATGCTTCCCCCTTCTTATTACGCTCTTCGAGCTGATCGCCCTCCCGGAAAGCTAGGAGGTGGAGTAGCCCTGATTGCTCGGAAAGAAATTACTTTTCAACCTTTAATATCCCTCCCTCTAGGCTCTTCCGACTGCTTAGTGGCCCGCTCACTTTCTTTCACCCCCCCTTACCTGTGTTCTTATTTATCCCCCACCATCCCCCTCGCAATCATTTCTTTCCAATTTCCAAGATTTGTTGGCTACTCTGGCTGTTAACCACTCGTCTATTGTCGTTCTTGGGGACTTTAACTTCTGGCCCTACGATCCCGCGGAGTGCGGTCTCTAAGGAGTTCTCAGAGACGCTCAACTCTCTTAATTTTACTTCTGTGGTACATGTCCCCACTCACAGTCAGGGTCATACCCTCGACCAAATCTGGCACCGAGAGTGCTCAGTCACCTCAGTATCCATTTCCCCTTGCCCCTGGTCCGACCACTTCCTTATTTCATTTCTCCTCTCTCTCTTTTCAGTTCCCAAGCCCCCTCCAGTCAAAAATATTTGGGCGCGTTCCTGGAATCGGGTAGACGTAGCTTCCTTGACTGCCTTGCTCTCCGCTTCCAGCCCGGCTCTCGGAGGGCTGTCATCCCTTGACCAAGCGGCAACCATCAATGAATGGTTGCGAGCCGGCTGTGACCAAGTCGCCCCCCTAAAGCGCGTATCATCTAAGCGCTCTAAGGATGCAAACCGGTGGTTTAATGACGACTTGAAGATGCAAAAACTTAACCTTCGCCGTGCAGAGCGCGTCTGGCGGAGGGACTATTGCCCGAATTCGAGATCTCACTATATCACTCTTGCGGCCCGATATAAGAATTCCATTCTGGAAACCAAGAAGGCCTATTTCTCTTCTAAAATTCAGTCTGCTGAAAATCAGCCTAGAGAAATTTTTTCCATCGTTCAGGAGCTTGCATACTCGGACAGGTCCACGCTCAAACCCTCTCCCTCACAGCTCTTCTGTGATTCCCTTAATTCTTTTTTTTTGGACAAAATTAGTATTATTAGAACTAATATTCCCAGCCCGTCTCCCTCTTTTATCAATCCTCACTGCCCTCCAGCCACAGCGCACTTGGATAGTATTCCGCCTCTTACCAGGGACACTTTTCTTTCTCTTCTTCCTTTGGTTAAATCCGGCTCCCCCTTGGATCCCTGTCCTGCTCACATCCTTAAACAGATCTACTCCTCTTGTCCTTCACCTCCCCTCACGTTTCTAAATAGCTCACTGTCTCAGGGTATTGTCACCCCCTCACTTAAAACAGCGGTGATTTTACCCATCTTAAAAAAAACCGGCGCTGATCCCTCGGTCTCAGTAAATTATCGTCCCATCTCACTCCTCCCTTTTCTGGCCAAGATACTGGAACGTCATGTTGTAAGAACTTTGACCTCCTTTGTGGAAGCGAACTGTGTCTTGGCTCCCAGGCAGGCCGGTTTCCGACCCGCCCACTCCACGGAGTCCGTGGTTCTGTCAGTCTTGGACAACCTCAGGGAGGGAATGGACACTAGTCAACCCCAGGCCCTGGTCCTCTTGGATCTTTCCGCCGCCTTCGACACGGTGGATCATACCATCTTACTTTCCCGTGTCGGAGCGGCGGGCATCGGAGGTGCGGCCTTGGTCTGGTTGTCCTCCTTCCTGAGCAGCCGTTCGCAAGCAGTTCGCTTGGGTGATTATTCTGCCGATTTTCGGCCAGTACAGCATGGGGTCCCTCAGGGATCCTCCCTTTCGCCATTGTTATTTAATTTATACATTGCCCCTCTTATTTTTGCCTTGCAGCAGCGGGAGGTCTCTGTGTTCAATTATGCGGACGACCTCCAGCTCATTTTTTCATTATCCTCTTCCCCTGCTTCTATATCTAACTTTCATTCAGTGATGACCTTCATTCAGGACTGGATGAACCACAACCACCTGAAATTAAATCCCGATAAAACGGAACTGGTGTTGACAGGTGGTTCCTCCAGTCCATGGTCTTCTCTCTTTTGGCCTCCCTCTCTAGGTTTCCCACCCACTCCCTCTTCCTCCGTTAAAACTCTTGGCTTCAAAATCAATGACCAACTTTCCCTTCATTCCCAGGTCAGCGCGGTGGTCTCTTCTGCTTTTCTTTCCCTCCGCACCATTCGGAAAGTTTCCCGGTTCTTTTCCCCTTCTGCCCTTAGACTTATCCTCCTGGCGATGGTGACGTCCCGCTTGGACTACGGGAATGCCATCTACTGTGGCATGCCGCAGTACCTCGTGAGGCGACTACAGATGGTTCAGAACCAGGCGGCCCGACTCGTCTTTAATCTACCCAAATTCCATCATGTCACTCCCCTTCTCAAATCTTTACACTGGCTCCCTGTTCAACAACGCGCATTGTTTAAGCTGGGCTGTATCATGCTCAAGGTTCGATCTGGGCTGGCTCCGGCCTTCATCAGCTCAGCCATCTAAGATTACACTCCATCTAGAGAACTGCGCTCCTCCACCCACCAACTTCTTGTGATCCCCCGTTTTAAACGTAAAAAATGGGGTGGTTCCAAGTTTGCGACCTTAGGTCCCACCTTCTGGAACTCTCTTCCGATCCACTAGCGATCCTGCCCCCAGTATTCCCATTTTCGCAAAGCCCTTAAAACCCTCTTATTCACTCAGGCCTTCCCATCTTAACCTTTTCACTTCCCCCGCGTCTCTATTGTCCTTTGGGTCTGTAGCACCGTTTTAGCGCCATGAAACCGCTTGGTGTACGCGCGCTGTATAAATGCTTTTAAATTCAAATTCAAATTCTCGGAACCAACCCACAGTTTTTTCCCAAAGTGGTGTCATATTTTACTGTCAACCAAAGCATACAACTACCAACTTTTTTCAAGGAGCCTAAGACACAGATGGAAAGAGCCATACACAAGTTGGATGTAAGGAGAGCTTTAATGTCCTATCTGCAAGAAACAAAGGAGTTTTAACGGAAGCCAGTTGATTGTCAAGGACTCCCCAGTAATCAAAGAAACAATCTCAAGATGGAATGCAGAAACAGACTTGCTATTACAAGGCAGAGATGATACTGCCCACAAGCCCGAAAGCACACTCAACTAGGAAAACGTGCAACATACCCATGGACGCAATCTGCGCAGCAGTGACATGGACATCACAACACACCTTTGCAAAACATTGTGTGGTATTTAGATGAACAAGGAAGCACGGGTGAGACAGAAGGCACTTCAACACCTGTTTGCTAACACTTCCTCATTTAATCCCAACCAACCCAAAGAAAGGGATACCGCTATATGATCGAAAACACATCATGTGAATCCAGAGAGGGATTCATGCTGCAAAATCAAATGGTTACTTCCCAATAGGGGTAGTGTTGCAGCTTGAAGAATGTTCTGGATTCCAATGGGACCCACCCACCCCCCCGAGAAATTTGAGATAATGCAAACAGTTGGGGAAGAGAAAAGAAGAGGTAGTGCGCAAGAAAAGGAAAGAAAGAGTCCCAGGATGGCGACTGTGACAGAGGAGGTTCCGGGGCGCTGCCTCGCATCGTCTGGGGGGTGGACATGCCACCAGGCATTGATCGGTGTCTCCCACAGCCAGAAGAGGAAAACAACCAGGTGATGGTTCCGGACTCGGCGGTTGAATGGCATTGTAAAGCACAGCATGTAAATCCAGAGAACTCTTCAAGCTGCAAAACGATCTATTTGGTAAGTAACCTTTTTGTTGTCAGTTGGTGCCCCCAGATTGTCTCCGCCTAACACTAGTCGGTGGATGGTGAGGTCTAAATCAGTTGGTATTTGAGATTTAATGACACCCTTCACATCGTCAAAGAGCACTCCAAAAGTTACAGGGAGTAGTGTGCTCAGTTTCTCCAGGATGAGTGAGCATATACAACTGGGCCTTAGGTGGGATTCAGTCTCTTGGGCCCGTTTGCTTAGTATATTTAAGTCTGCTATTTTCCCCATCAATGCCTGCTATAAATACTGCCACTGTATTTAGTAAATTAATCTCCATGTCCATTTTGGCTGAAGGATAATTCATTGCATCTACAGTTAGTTTGAAGGTTCACAGCAGAGTCAGCCAAATGGCACCTTGTAGTAGTTGTTCTTGTTCTTTCATTTGGTTCTGCTCGTTCTCAGATGCTAGTGGAGGATTTCTGTCATGAAAAGACTACAACGGATTCAGAACTCTGCTGCCAGACTACTCCGACATGTAAAGCCACATGCCCACATCTCGCCTGCCTTTAAGGCCCTACATTGGTTACCAGTTGCCAGAAGATCCACATTCAAGCTGCTTTGTATCACCCACAGAGCCATACATGGAACAGAAATGCTCTTCATCAGGAAAAAAAAACCCACCAAATACATTCAACAAAGGAACCCCCGCTCTAGATAGGCACCTCGTCTCAAAATCCCTCCATACAAGAAAAATCATTAAAAAACATAGGCGGCATATCCTTCTCTGTTCAAGTAGCCAAACCATGGAACTCTCTACCCCCAAACATAAGATCTACAGATAACTATCTTATCTTCAGAAGACTACTCAAGAGTTGACTCTTCCCCACATAACCACCATACTCAAACATAAATGTACAGCATATCCCTGTGTATATAAGAATTTATTTGTATTATAAGAATGTATCTAGATATGTGCTTTCCTTTGTATAAATATGTATAATAGTTATGTTTATAAATATATAGATATTCGTTAGGTCTGCTTAACAAATGTACATATTACCTTTGGTTATAGTATTTTGTTTAACTTTTATATAGGTTACTGCATAAAAAAGTACATTTTTATAATAACTATTTATCGACAATTGATTCACTATTGATTTATTAAAAGGAAGAAAAAATAATTATAAAACCAAATACGTTAGCTTTAAGTACTGCAACACTTGAAAATCTGAATTTATTAAATACAACTTACATCTAGATTTATACCACCTTCCTTATACATATATACCTTGCATGTATTTATATATCTTTGTTTGTATTACTTTACTCCTAATTCAGCATCTACAATGCACTACGCTATTTCTCACCCCATACCTCTCTCATAATATCCTCTACCTCCAATCTCTGACTCATCCCAAACCCCATTCTACTACTCTGATCCCCAATATAACCCTTTCTAGACTCTTCCCTCCTCTACTGCTCCTTGCAACATCTCAAACATCTTTTACTATTCGGATCTCCCAAATATGCCTTTCTAAACCCTTCCTTCATGTATCCCTCCTAGACTCATCCTATACCTTCTCTTTCTCCCTAACCACCTTCTAGAGACTCGCCACCCATCCAGCTCTCATTTACACACCCCAAACCTCCTCCTACTGCTATGATCTCCAAATGAACACTTTCAAGACCCTTGCCTCTCCTATCCCTCCACTCTCCTTTCAATCCAACTAACAGACTCACATGTCCATCATTCAGATTTATTTAATATTTCCCTATACTAATTCACCACTAATCATTTTTGGGTTCCAGAGTATATTTCTACTTGCCAAAAAATGCTACGACGCCTCATCTGAGGTAGTAAGGACTATATAAATACAATTACAGTTACAATTATTATTATCGACTTGTTTGTACAGCAACCTTTTGGCCTCTTTATTTTTAAGTTCTTACACTGCTGCGTTCTTACTCTTTAACGTGCAAAAGCTAGGTGAGCGCACGCTTTGCACATCGTATCATGAAATCCCCTTATAAAATATGCAGAGTGAGCGTTTCAGTACAGAATATATAAAACGTATCCACCCTAACACTGACCTCTGTATGATAGAAGGACATGAAGAAGCACCTGCTCCAATTATGTTAAAAGGTGAGCAAAAAAAGCAGGTGCCAACTTTTCATTCAATTTATTCAATTACTTAAAAGATACAGCAAAACATGTCCATCCCTCGCACGTTCCTATAGAGGTTATAATATGCACGTAGAGGCTGCAGCCATTGTAACTGGTCAGGAATGCTGACCAGAGAAAATATTTCCACAACCAGAAAGACAGTGGGAAACCTGATGAGATGAAGAAACAAATGCTAAGGCTAAAAAGTGACAAACTCTTCACATTCCAGTCCCCCTTGAGCCAACCTCATGTTAAATTGCATCTGCTGGGATAATTCTCCTTCTAAACTACAAGTGCTGAAATATCTGGGGTGTCATAAAGCTATTTTCATTCTTGCCATGTTCGTTGGGTGCAATCTTATTCACCACACCAAAACACCTCAGATTCCTCAAGCCAGACCACAATCAGTCAGAAGCCAAGGAAGACTTCTATGCCACTGGTCTGGAAACCTCCCACTTGTCCTGAGTTCCCTTGACTGCATTCAGGTGACATTGGGCCTGCCTGTTGACATGATACACATATACCGAAACTGCAAACACACACTGATTAAATGAACAAGCTATCTGTGATGTCAAATACTACGTTTCCAATGTTGTGGACCAGTGGTTCTTAACCTTTTGACTTCGGAGGACCTCCATTTAATCATTACAGGAATACGGGGACCCCAACTAAATGATTATTGGTATCCGGGGACCCCCCACTGAGTTATTGCTTGGAACCAGGACCTGGACTTATGCAATTTAGATGATTTAAACCGCAAACAATACACAAAAATACAAACATAAGTATTCATCAAACAAATACACATATAATGAACTATTTTATTAAATTATTAATCAAACATAATATAAATTTTAATTTTAATTGCAAGATTGGAGCTGTTTTAAATTCATCTGAGGTCACCAATCATCCATATTACATTCTGTTTGAAACACTTATACTGACTTCTCAGACGAATCCATCTGAACATGCCAACTTAATCTTAGCCTCCACTTTCAAATTACTTCACATTTACAGGATGTTCAAAGTTTAAACCCACAGGGGTCCACAAACCACAGCATAAGAACCAATTTCACGGGCAATACACATGACTCATATATTTTTACGTAGTGTGCCACCAATCAATACTTCAAAAGGAGTGAGTATTGACAAGGACTACTTGTATATATGTCTGACACATGTCATAAAAACTGAACGGGCCGCACCCATAAGTTCTGCACCTGTTCTAGAGACACTATGTGATGGAAGTGTAGAGGGGAGAAAATGTGTTTGTTAGCCAATCAATTAAGAGTACCCTTAAGCACATACTAACCACAGACAACTATGCAAAGTTAGTTTGATTTATTACAAAGCCAAAAAAACTGGACATAAAGACACCTTAAGATGTGAGTGTAAACATACATCGGAATTAGCTTAAAACCAAATCTGCGTATCCAATAGAGACATTGTAACAAAAACAATACAATCAATTCAAGAAGCAGAATTCAGAATGCGAGGGTCAGAAAGCACGAGGCCAAATTTCCCTGCATCGAAGATCGAAGGCTGAAGAATAAAGAGCATTAATCTATCCCAGTAAACAAAACAAAAAAGGTAGGCACTAATATATGTGAAAGCAATGGAAACGCGGTTAGTACTGGAGATCCAGATGCAGTACATTGTGTGGAATCTTTAAGGAGGTCTTGGAGGCCATCCTTTATTGAAGAGGATGCCTCACACACAATATTGTGTCATAATTCATCATGGGCATCCTCTCCCCAACCTGGTGAGGTAGTACTACCAGGGCGGACTCAACCGCCGCGAAAACCTCTGGCGGTAAGAGGGAGTTCTTACATAAAACTTACAGGATAAAGCGGGATCCATTTAAATTTGAAGTAAATTCAGGTTCCTCGGTTGCCACCCTTATTAATAAGGACCTGAGGTACGTTAAAATCACAAAAGTTGAGACAGAGACAGAGCTTGCTCTCAGATGCTCTCTCTCCAAAGGCAGAAGAAAAAGAGAGCACTTTCCCTACTCCCATCATCACGTTATACGTAGATAATTTTCTCATTGCGGATCACGCCATCTGATCTGGATACAATCCTAAAGGTGTTTTTCCATGGGACAATGGTGTTCTATCCCTGCAACATTTTTTTCTTGGTTCCCAGGGCTTTTCCTTTTTTGCGAAACACAACAACCTACCTTTATTGACTCAAGCCACAGGATTGCAATTTCTTCTCTTTAGCCTGACTAGTAAAACAAACACATTATTCCAGTTAACAGGAACGCTTCTTTCACCAGCAACACAAACCGTGAGAAAGAACAAATTCAACAGCACATGAAATTCAAACTGTTAATTTAAAGCGAGAGATTCAAGGGAACTGCATTTAATGCCTACGAATTTAAGCTAACATGAGAAAACAGCCTATGAGCTTTACGAATTTGCATAAAATATAAGGTACTTTCGGTTAATGCATTCACCTACATGTAATACGGCGCAGTAAGTAACATTTCTTAGTACTTGAATAATTGTCAGTTTACAGCACAAGATCTTCATGTTAATGTTTTCTGCTAGTTACATTTACTTTCCATGCTAATTCTCCATGTTACTTTGACAATGCCCTAAAGACATCACGTTTCAGGTTAATATATTTCAAAATTATAACACTTCATGTTATTATGACAAAGGATTATATGCGGGTGCGCTCTACATGTGTGATTATAGTGCACCCCTACAAATAAATTGTGATTTCCGCTACATCACAACCCAAGAGCAGACAACATGCCAAAGGCAACATATGTAATCTGTGCCCATATTGGTTACAGTGATTTTGGCTTGAGACTTTTGTTGATAAGTCTTTTTAGAAATCCGTAGACCCCAGCAGAAAAAAACCTACTGCACAGCACAGGGCATGTGGCATCGTTGAACAGTGTTTTGGCATGCTTAGTTAAGATGCCAATTTTCTAGACCTGTCCAGGAGGATAGTTCTTGTCCACCCCTCTCCACCATTGTCTTTAACATGTTTGTTGTATGTTACATATAACAGTGTTTAGGCATATGGGTTGAACTTCCTCTTCATAAATATTCAGACAGAAATGTACAATCCCAGGTGGACAACACCAAAACAGGCCCAAACAATGACACAGGTTACAGATTCCCAGAATGGACGGAAAACAATGTAGGATTTTTTCTCAACTTCTTTACTTGTACGTTTTACAGAAACAGTTACTATATCACCAATGTGTCACTAGCAGATTAGAGTGACAAATGTACACTCTCTGTGACTGAAAGATACGAACAAACAGATGGAGAACGTCCAGCTTTACTTTAATGGGTGGAGGCAAGAGGGAAGAGGTGTGGCGCCGCAGCCAGGGCGACTGACTCCGGAATCTGGGGATCACGGTTCGATCCCCGGCACCGGCGGCAGATTAGCCCAGCACCATGTGACTCTGGGCGATAGCTTGCTTAATCTTCCCGACGGCCCCCAGCGCCTAGAGACCCTAACGGGTGATTGTGTGCTTTACAAATGTGGATATTATTATTATTATTAATAAGAAATTTGGTCTGATTCTGGAAACTTTAGATAGAAGTATCTTTCCCTTGATTCTTATCTCCTAAATGATTTAGCTGGTAGTCTAAATGTTTTACTTCAACAAGTAGCCTTTGACGACCGACTTTGACGTATGATTGTGTGCACAAATGATTTTGGAGAGAACAGAAAGGCTTCTCAATATCTTTAAAAAATATAATATGTTTTGCTTGGTTGTGCTGAACGATGAGGCTGAGTTATTATGGGCTCTTGTAAGGCAAATGATCTTTTTTGCCTCATCACCCCCCAACGTTTATTATTATTATTATTATTAGGGAGTTTTATAAAGCGCCTGGTTTACGCCCAAGGCGTGTCCCCGCGCTGTGGTAAGTAGGGTGGCCGTGTAACAACCCAAACAGTATTTAGCGTCTGAACAGATGGGTCTTAAGTTTTCGCCTAAACAGGGTTTCCGAAAGCTCCATGCGTAGTTCTATCGGCAGATCATTCCACCGCTTCGCGGCCAGGTATCTGAATGATCTACCCCCCATGCGCGTTTTCTTTATTTTAGGGATTTTCAGAAGACCTGTACATGACGATCGCAAGCTCCTGGTGGGCTCATACCAGGTGACCAGACTTTGTAGTGGGACAGGGGCTTTTCCTCTCAGAATACGGTGGCATGTGGCCAAAGCCCTGAATTCCACCCTGCTTCTAACCGGAAGCCAGTGCAACTCCTGGAGCGCTGCCCTGGAGGGAGATCTTCTAGGAAGCCTCAAAACAAGGCGAGCGGTAGCATTCTGCAACACCTGGAGGCGGTTTAAAACCTTTTCCGTTGCCCCCAGATACAACAGATTGCTGTAATCCATGCGAGATGTAACTAACGCATGCACCAGCGTCCGGCGAGCAGTAATGGGTAGGAAATCTAAGATCTTCCTCATGGTTTTTAAAATGTCGAAGCATATTCCCACCACTCGACTGACCTGGGAGTCAAAAGCAAGATCATCATCTAGCCACACCCCCAGGTTCTTTGCTTCGTGACATGGAACAGGTACCTCTCCCAGGCAGGGTGGCCACCATGCTGACGACCAGACAGGTGGACCCCCCCCCCACCACGAGCACCTCGGTCTTGCTGCCATTAAGTTTTAGGCAGTTGGCGGACATCCAGGCTGCCAGTTCTTGCATGCAAGCTCTGAACTTGTCCGCCATTAGACCAGGTGCGCGTGAGAGGGATACCACCAGCTGAGTGTCGTCAGCATAGGTCACAAGACGTAGTCCGTGGCCTTCAACAATGGTCGCCAGCGGGGAGACATAAAGATTGAACAGGGTGGGGCTCAGGGACGAGCCCTGTGGCACGCCCTGGCCCAACCCGATCTCCCTGGAGTAACACTCTCCCTGGCGAACTTGGAAACACCTGCCTGTCAAGAAGGACCGGATCCATCTAAGCGCAGTTCCTGATACCCCTCCCTCATTCAGACACTGTAGCAAGGTGGAGTGAGCTACAGTGTCGAATGCTGCGCTTAGGTCCAAGAGGATCAGGGCCATAGTTTGGCCCTCATCCACTCCCTGCCGCAGAGCCTCTACTGCCATGAGCAGTGCTGACTCCGTCGAATGTCGGGGACGGAAGCCAAATTGAGAGTCATGGAGTAGAGAGGCTTCCTCAACAAAACCCATCAGCTGGAGATTTACAATTTTTTCGGCAATCTTCGCCATGTATGGCAGAAGGGAGATAGGGCGAAGATTGTCTAGCCTATCATAGCTAACATTGGGCTTCTTTTGAAGGGGGAGAACCACCGCTCGTTTCCAGGCATCCGGGACAGTGTGAGTCTCGAACGAGAGGTCCATAAGCCGGCGGATATGAGGCTCCAAGACATGCAGACTGCCCATCAGGCGTCCAGGAGTAGTGGGATCACGGGGGGAGCCTGATTTAATTGACCCACAGATCTGAACGAGTTTTTCAGTGGGTGGGGTTACGAATGTCGTTAGCACTCGTCGTTCACCTCTTGCCTTGGGTACCTCTACCACCTCAGGGTCCGTGTCAGCCCTACTGGGGAAGGTTGAGTATATAGTGGCGACTTTATTGGCAAAGAACTCCGCTACTTGGTTGCAATGGTCAACTGTGCAGAGTTCCTCTGGGACTGCTGCAGGCTTTCCCACTGAGAGGGATTTGTATATTAAAAACAATTCTTTTGAGGAATTTTCTGCTTCCCCAATCCTGGTGCCATAATAGATTTTTTTGGCCTTTTTGATTAGTCCATGGTAATTTCGCCTACTAGAAAAATAGTCCAATCTGGCCTGTGTGGCAAAATCTATTCTCCAGCGCCTTTCTGCCCGCTTGCACATAGATTTGGCCATCTGGACTTCTTCATTAAACCAAGGTGCATTTTTCAGTGTGCGTTTAGACTGATACTGCTGTGTTTTGGACCCCAGAGTGCCCCTAGGCCCTGCTAACCAAGCACAGTGGATGTACTGTGGGTCCCGCAAAGTATATGTGTTATTGGTTAATCCCTGATTGGCATATTCAACTTGACTACAAGTCCCTAGAATATGGTACAAAGAGTACCCAGGGCTAGTAAGTGAAATGTCACTTGTGGACTGCAGCACTCATTGTGCCACCGCTACTGTGGAGAACAGAAAACATAGGTCTAAGTCTGCCATTGCAGCTTAGCTGGGCAGCTGTTAAACTTCCAACTCAACAAGGCAAAATAACCATTTTGCCATTCCCAAACATTCCTATTTAATATCTGCTAGTCACCCCCCCTAAGACAGCCCTTAGTGGCCCTTAAGTCAGAGTGCCAGAATTTAAAAGAAGGACATGTTAAATTTACACCTTACATGTCCTGATAGTAAAAACCCGAAATTGTTGTTTTAGTGAGGCCGGTAGTCCCATTGGCTAACATGGTGTTTTCACTCGCCCATGTACTAAGTGCGAGCTTTCATATGGGACCCCCAAACAAAGTACTTCAAGGTATGAAATGAATTGTCACATTAAACTGGACTTTTCCTGAAGCCACATATAAAGTCACTTTTCATGCAAAGATAAATTTAGAAAGTCACCACTTTCTTGCCTCAAATTTCTAGTAGCCATTTCTGATTAACTGCAGTAGTTGTTATCAATGCAGCCTTCAGAGGTGTGAAGCATTCTTAAGGATGGGGAACAATGCGACTATTGGTGGGAGGATGTATGACCTTCTCCAGTGGATAGAATGATCGCTGTGGCCACAGATGGCCCACGTTCAATGGGGCAACTTACCCTCGTAGGCAAATGTGTGTCACACTGCTGCCTGTCCTTCCCTTTGTGCAGATAGACAGGTTGGCATCTCTTTCGAGGGGAAAACATATTGTGAACCATTTTTCCAAGCGGTTTGCTAATTATTTCATAATTTGTAAAAAATAAATAAGTGTCAGACCCTTGTCAGGAGACCACTGCAGCTTTCACCACCCATTGCACCTCCCAGCGCTGCCAATGACTGTACCAACATAACTACAAATCATCACTCTCTTATAAGTGGGATAGTTCCAGGACCCCAAAGCTATCAAATTGGCCTTGTTGGTCAACATTAGTAATTTTTATTGTGCATTGAATTAATAAACAGCTGTTGTGCTTATTTCTGAATTCGACTGACAGCTCACATGTGGCAACTGTCATAAGTGCTGGTATTGACAGTTAAGTGCCAGTGCTGAGCACCGGAAACCACAGGCTCAAATTAAGCACTGTACTGGACACACCTCAGGTGTGTGCTTATTGCTCTTTCCCAGGGAAGAAGGGTCCCAACCTCTTGAATTTGGGCAGAGAGATGGACTGTGGAAATATTTAGTGCTAACCTCTCAGGAAATGATGTAAAAGTGGATAGGGTTGACCTGTGGGAATAGTAGCCCAATTGGCTATTGAGTCTTTCCAACACTGCTGAGCTCTGAATAAACAGAAGAAGGACTGCACCTGCTGAACCCGTGGACTTCAGGTGGAAATGCTGCAACAAGGAAGACTGCACCTGCTGCACCTACTGAGGCAAAACAGGACTTCAGAATAAGAAGGCCTGCTCCTGCTGTTGAACCCATGAAAAGAGACCCCAAGGGCTGGGCCTGCTCCTACTCTTGCTCCAAGGGGTAGCTGGCTAGCTTCTTGTAAGCTTCAGGGACAGAAATGCTAAATGAGCCCCCTCCTTCAAAGCGCCTTGCTGAGCAGTTAACCCTGGACTTGCCCTTGATGCAGCTAGTGCAGCTGAAAGATCGAGTTCTAACCCCCAAGCGGTCCATCTCAGCTTCTGGAGCCTTGGCTAGTGTACTGCGTGGCTTGTAGAATACGGATCACTGAAACAATATCGACATCAAGAATATCGAATTACAAAAATATTGAGGTAAAAATGTAGAATACCAAAATATCGACCTCCTATCTCCAAACAGGTAAGTACAAAAATATCGAATCAAAAATATCGATGTAAAAAATATAATTAGTCAAAATATCGAATTTTTTAAAATGCTATAAATTAATTAAAAAATAATGAAATTATAAATATAATTAACTTAAACATACTTAAAATACTTAAATAACCTTAAATTAATAAATAATTAATGTAAGTAAAAAAACATACAAATTGATTTGTTAATATATATATATATATATTTTCACTGAAAAAACCATAGGTTATAGACCATATATAGTTAGGAATTTGCATTTACAAAACCTTGAAAATTCACTGAAAAAACCATAGGTTAGAGACCATATATAGTTAGCTGGACATTTTATTGACATAAAGCCAATGAAATTCCATATATAGTTAGTTGCACTAACTATATATCGCGCACCCGCAATCCACTGCTGATGATGTCACATATTACATCATTCATGACATGGTCAGTGACATCACTGATGACATCACTGATGACATCTCAAATGACATCACTGATGACATCACTGATGACATCCCAAATGACATCACTGATGACATCATCTAGTGTCTGTGTGTTTTTGTAAAGTTTAAATATGTTTTACATATTGAAGAATGAGTGGATGTATGGAAGACTGAGTGTGTGTGTGGCTGGCTGGGAGGTGTGTGACTCTGTGCATATCAATGTGTACTTGTATCAGTGATTGTATAAGAGAGTAAGTATGTGTTAGTATATGTGTGAAAAGTATGGTGTTCTGTGTTTAACTGTATAGATGAGGAAATCGAAGTGTGATTGATTCTTCACAGGACTGACTAGGTGTATGAGTGCATATGATAGTGTTGTAATAATGAGTGACTGTATGTATGAGTGATTGTATGGGTGAATGAGTGAATGTGTGTGTAGACGTAGGAATCAGTGAGTGCGTATGTAGTAACTGGTATTGGTGTGTCATGATGTCATCAGTGATGTCATTTGAGATGTCATCAGTGATGTCATTTGAGATGTCATCAGTGATGTCATCAGTGATGTCACTGAAGTATGGTGTTCTGTGTTTAACTGTATAGATGAGGAAATGGAAGTGTGATTGATTCTTTTCAGGACTGACTAGGTGTGTGAGTAACTCCATGGATGAGTGGCAGTGTGTGAGTGTCTGCATAGGTGTATGAGTGCATATGATAGTGTTGTAATAATGAGTGACTGTATGTATGAGTGATTGTATGGGTGAATGAGTGAATGTGTGTGTAGACGTAGGAATCAGTGAGTGCGTATGTAGTAACTGGTATTGGTGTGTCATGATGTCATCAGTGATGTCATTTGAGATGTCATTTGAGATGTCATCAGTGATGTCATCAGTGATGTCACTGACCATGTCATGAATGATGTAATATGTGACATCATCAGCAGTGGATTGCGGGTGCGCGATATATAGTTAGTGCAACTAACTATATATGGAATTTCATTGGTTTTATGTCAATAAAATGTCCAGCTAACTATATATGGTCTCTAACCTATGGTTTTTTCAGTGAATTTTCAAGGTTTTGTAAATGCAAATTCCTAACTATATATGGTCTATAACCTATGGTTTTTTCAGTGAATTTCATTGGTTTTTTAAAAGCTAATATCTATAGCTGTAAAATATATTCTTTATTACGTGACGTATCACGTAGCCACGTGAGACGCCTCATGACGCGTCGCATAACCGTGACGTATCGGCTCTGCAGCGCAAACAAAACCCGTAACGTAAGCGTGCCGGAGCACGCTTACAGATATATATATTTTTTCTAACCTTAATTAGACAAAATCCACACGTGCACATATCTTGAGGCCTTGCAAAGGCACATCAAACAAACAGTCCCTACAATTTTGCCAAGTTTGCTGGAAATCTATTCCCTTACTTTTTTTTTTACTGTTTCTCTTGGTTTTCCCCTTGTTACGCTTACCGGGACGCTACCCGGTACGCGAACCGGACGCTCCAAAAACACAAGATGGCGGACTCCCGTTACGCTGCCGGTTAGCTGCCCGGTTCGCGTACCGGGAAGCGCCTCTACCGCGAAAAATCGCGGGGGACTTTAATATCCCCCTCATCAATCCTAGGGGGTCAGGAGTGGTCTACCTTGCCCCCTTTCCTTCATTTCCCCCTTCGTTTTTTACCACATCTTGTCTCTCGATCGTACCGAGAGACAAGATGGCGGCCGCTCCGGACTGTTTAGAATGTTGACAGACACCGGAGAGCCAATCAGCTTCGCTTCGCGAAGTTCCGTTACGCGTCAGGTACGCGAACCGGGGCGCTAACCGGAGCGCTGTCACAGATATATATATTTTTTTAAACGTTAATTTCTCAAAATCCACTGGAGCACATATATTGAGACATAGCAAAGGCACGTAGGGCAAACCATATCTACAATTTTGCCAAGTTTCATGTAAATCTATTCAGCCGTTCGAGCTAAAAGTGAGTCCAACCGCCCTATGGAAAAATGAATGGGAAAAACGCGTTTTGGGACCCCCCTTTTTTCTCGGCCCCCCCTTGATGAAACCCCCCCCAAATTTTCAGGGGCTGCTCAGAAACAAAATGTGCCATTTTCCTGAAAATTTCAGCCAATTCCGTCCACAAACGCCAAAGTTATTAGACATAGAATTTTCAGAAATCCCATAGAGAAAAAATCCTAACTATATATACCCACTGGCTATCGCCAGTAGGTAATATACATATATAAACATATATAATCTGCATATCTATATAAATATAAATGCATGCATACATATACATATATGCATACATATGCATGTTATTTACATGAAAGTTTTAAAAACACTAATAAAAGCAAAGCTAAAAAGCCACCTCATTACAAACAGAATGGCTTTAACTTAAACGAGGGCGAGATCTATTGCATTTTCAATGCTTGTTTACTTTGGTTCTATCAAGAAGGCATTCAGATGTGTCACACATTTGCCATAAATTCTGAATGTTAGCACTCTAGTTGCTCATTAGATCACTGTGGTAAAGCTAGTGCTCACCAGGGAAGTCTGCTGCTAATCATGGTTTGCAGCCATTTTCCCGCATTTTTTATCCCGCAGACTTTCAGTCCGCATACCATTATCCCGCAAGGTCATTGACCTCGCATACCATTATCCCGCATTTTTTCAAAACGCATGTGCATTTATCGCGCATGCCTTTACAAAGAATTACGTTTTAAAGGCATGTATGGTAAATGCATTTGTGTTGTGAAAACCACGATGACGAGAGAGGTAAGTGGGTTTGTGTTAATTTTTTCGTGGGTTAGTGATTGTGTAGTGTAGTGTAGTGTTGTGTAGTGTAGTGTTGTGTTAGTGTAGTGTAGAGTGGTGGTGGTTGTTTAGTGTAGGGTCATGCTGGGGGTAGTGTTTTAGGGTTTAGGGTAGTGTTGTAGTGTTTGCGTAGTGTAGGGTCATGCTGGGGGTAGTGTTTTAGGGTTTAGGGTTGTGTTGTAGTGTTTGCGTAGTGTAGGGTCATGCTGGGGCTAGTGTTTTAGGGTTTAGGGTAGTGTTGTAGTGTTTGCGTAGTGTAGGGTCATGCTGGGGGTAGTGTTTTAGGGTTTTGGGTAGTGTTGTAGTGTTTGCGTAGTGTAGGGTCATGCTGGGGTGTAGTGTTTTAGGGTTTTGGGTAGTGTTGTAGTGTTTGCGTAGTGTAGGGTCATGCTGGGGTGTAGTGTTTTAGGGTTTTGGGTAGTGTTGTAGTGTTTGCGTAGTGTAGGGTCATGCTGGTGGTAGTGTTTTAGGGTTTTGGGTAGTGTTGTAGTGTTTGCGTAGTGTAGGGTCATGCTGGGGGTAGTGTTTTAGGGTTTTGGGTAGTGTTGTAGTGTTTGCGTAGTGTAGGGTCATGCTGGGGGTAGTGTTTTAGGGTTTTGGGTAGTGTTGTAGTGTTTGCGTAGTGTAGGGTCATGCTGGGGGTAGTGTTTTAGGGTTTAGGGTAGTGTTGCAGTGTTTGCGTAGTGTAGGGTCATGCTGGGGGTAGTGTTTTAGGGTTTAGGGTAGTGTTGCAGTGTTTGCGTAGTGTAGGGTCATGCTGGGGGTAGTGTTTTAGGGTTTAGGGTAGTGTTGTAGTGTTTGCGTAGTGTAGGGTCATGCTGGGGGTAGTGTTTTAGGGTTTAGGGTAGTGTTGTAGTATTTGCGTAGTGTAGGGTCATGCTGGGGGTAGTGTTTTAGGGTTTAGGGTAGTGTTGTAGTGTTTGCGTAGTGTAGGGTCATGCTGGGGTGTAGTGTTTTAGGGTTTTGAGTAGTGTTGTAGTGTTTGCGTAGTGTAGGGTCATGCTGGGGGTAGTGTTTTAGGGTTTAGGGTAGTGTTGTAGTGTTTGCGTAGTGTAGGGTCATGCTGGGGTGTAGTGTTTTAGGGTTTTGGGTAGTGTTGTAGTGTTTGCGTAGTGTAGGGTCATGCTGGGGGTAGTGTTTTAGAGTTTAGGGTAGTGTTGTAGTGTTTGCGTAGTGTAGGGTCATGCTGGGGGTAGTGTTTTAGGGTTTAGGGTTGTGTTGTAGTGTTTGCGTAGTGTAGGGTCATGCTGGGGGTAGTGTTTTAGGGTTTATGGTTGTGTTGTAGTGTTTGTGTAGTGTAGGGTCATGCTGGGGGTAGTGTTTTAGGGTTTAGGGTAGTGTTGTAGTGTTTGCGTAGTATAGGGTCATGCTGGGGTGTAGTGTTTTAGGGTTTTGGGTAGTGTTGTAGTGTTTGCGTAGTGTAGGGTCATGCTGGGGGTAGTGTTTTAGGGTTTAGGGTAGTGTTATAGTGTTTGTGTAGTGTAGGGTCATGCTGGGGGTAGTGTTTTAGGGTTTAGGGTAGTGTTGTACTGTTTGTGTAGTGTAGGGTCATGCTGGGGGTAGTGTTTTAGGGTTTAGAGTAGTTTAGTTGTTTAGTGTATGCTAAAGGCATATTCGTTCTAAAAGTTTTCGTTATTTTAATTTGCGGCCTAATAGTACATGCGGGATTTTTTTTGCGGACTGATGGTATGCGGGATTTCGTCATATATTCGCTAATCATACTTTCTATGGCAAAATGAACCCCCTCATTTCGTTCCTTTTTAAATTAAATGTTTTAAGAGTTACCACTTTATTCCAATCAAGATGGCTTCAGGTGTGCCATACCTTTGTAATAAGTAGGACTGTTAGCACTCTAGTTGTTCTTTAGAACACTCTGGGACATTCTGTCATTGGGCTATAGTTGGGCTACATCTGGCTGATATTTGGGCTACATTTGTTTTTTTTGTCTCTGGTGGCCATCTTTGGGCTACATTGGGCTACATTGGGCTACATTTGCGCTCCAACATATATATAGCCCAATGTAGCCCAATATATATTTTTCAAAGTTAATTTTCGTAAAAACCACTGGAGCCTATATCTTGAGACATAGCAAAGGCACATCGGGCTACCAGTCCCTACAATTTTGCCAAGTTTGGTGTAAATCCATTCAGCCGTTCAGGCTAAAAGTGAGGCCAACCGCCCTATGGAAAATTGCATGGGAAAAACACGTTTTGGGACCCCCCTTTTTTCTCGGCCCCCCCTTGACGAAACCACCCCAAATTTTCAGGGGCTGCTCAGAAACAAAATGTTCCATTTTCCTGAAAATTTCAGCCAATTCTGTCCTCAAACGCCAAAGTTATTTGACATAGAATTTTCAAAAATCCCATAGGAAAAAAATCCTAACTATATATACCTACTGGCTATCGCCAGTAGGTAATATATATATATATATATATATATATATATATATATATATATATATATATATATATATATATATATTAACGTAATATTAATAACATATTTACAATATTTTTACCGAAGGATAGCGGAAAGGGCAAAATTTACTATTACCACTCCAGTGAGTGCAACAGTAGGGAAAGCGTTGGATAGAGTTGGAATAGTAATTTTTACCCCTATGCTATCCAACGCTTTCCCTACTGTTGCACTCACTGGAGTGGTAATAGTAAATTTTGCCCTTTCCGCTATCCTTCGGTAAAAATATTGTAAATATTTTATTAATATTACGTTTATATATATATATATATATATATATATATATATATATATATGTATTAACAAAAAATTACTATTCCAACTCCAGAGAGTGCAACAGTAGGGAAAGCGTTGGATAGAGTAGGGGTAAAAATTACTATTCCCACTCCAGAGAGTGCAACAGTATGGAAAGCGTTGGATAGCGTAGGGGTAAAAATTACTATTCCCACTCCAGAGAGTGCAACAGTGGGGAAAGCGTTGGATAGCGCAGGGGTAAAAATGACTATTCCCACTCCAGAGAGTGCAACAGTAGGGAAAGCGTTGGATAGCGTAGGGGTAAAAATTACTATTCCAACTCCAGAGAGTGCAACAGTAGGGAAAGCGTTGGATAGCGTAAGGGTAAAAATTACTATTCCCACTCCAGAGAGTGCAACAGTAGGGAAAGCGTTGGATAGCGTAGGGGTAAAAATTACTATTCCCACTTCAGAGAGTGCAACAGTAGAGAAAGTGTTGGATAGCGTAGGGGTAAAAATTACTATTCCAACTCCACAGAGTGCAACAGTAGGGAAAACGTTGGATAGCGACATGGTACAATTTACAATTCCCACTCCAAAGAGTGCAACAGTAGGTAAAGCGTTGGATAGCGTAGGGGTGAAAATTACTATTCCAACTCCAGAAAGTGCAACAGTAGGGAAAACGTTGGATAGCGGCAGGGTAAAATTTACTATTCCCACTCCAAAGAGTGCAACAGTAGGGAAAGCATTGGATAGCGTAGGGGTAAAAATTACTATTCCCACTCCAGAGAGTGCAACAGTAGGGAAAGCGTTGGATAGCGTAGGGGTAAAAATGACTATTCCAACTCCAGATAGTGCAACAGTAGGGAAAGCGTTGGATAGCGAGAGGGTAAAAATTACTATTCCAACTCCAGAGAGTGCAACAATAGGGAAAGTAAATACTTCATATATAAATAAAAATAAATTAAATATTAATACCAATTACAAATTAATTAAAAGTAATTAACAATTTTATATAATATTATAATGAATCAATTGGAAATACCAATACAAATTAATTATTAAAAATGATTACCTATTAATACAAATTATTTACCAATTAACAATTAATTAATTAACAATTAAAAAATAATTAAAAATTAGAACAAAAAAACAAATACATTTAAATATTTCATTAATTACAATTAAATTACTTCCCACTCTATTCCCCTATAAACACACAACCCACAACAGAAAATAAATTAATAAAATTAACATAATTATCAATTAATCAAAAATAATTACCAATTATATTTTAATTAATTACCAATTAAAAATTTAAATAACAATTAATTCAAAATAAAAACCAATAATTACAAATTAGATTATTTATAATTAAATTACTTCCCACCCTATTCCCCTATAAACCCACAACCTGCTACAGAAAACAAATGAATAAAATTAACATAATTATCAATTAATCAATTAATTAAAATTAATCACCAATTATATTTTAATTAATTACCAATTAACAATTAATTAACAATTTATTCAAAATAAATACCAATAAATAATTTAGAAAATGTAATTAATTATAATTAAATTACTTCCTTCCCACCCTATTCCCCTATAAACCCACAACCCACTACAGAAAATAAATTAATACAATTTACATAATTATCAATTAATCAATCAATTAAAATTAATCACCAATTATATTTTAATTAATTACCAACAATTAATTAACAATTAATTCAAAATAAATACCAATAAATAAATTTTAAAATGTCATTATTATAATTAAATTACTTCCCACCTTATTCCCCTATAAACCCACAACCCGCTACAAAATTATATTACGCAAAAATTAAATACCATACAATTAATTAAGTAAAAGAAATATACACTTTTCACACATATCCTAACATAGAAAATCACTTTAACAAATTGGATATTATTAAAAAATTGAAATTAACTTACTTACCTCAAATTCGATATTTTTGTTGTCTATATTCTGTCCATGCTATATTTTTGTTGTCTATATTCTGTCCATTCTATATTTTTGTTGTCTATATTCTGTCCATTCGATATTTTGTCCATTCTATATTTTGAATTCGATATTACTGCTATTCTATTCGATATTTTTGTAGTCTATATTCTGTCCATTCGATATTGTCTCCATTCTATATTTTTAATTCGATATTAATGCTAATCGATATTAAAAACTCGATATTTTGAGTGTATACCGTAGAATACCACTACATACTGGCTTGCAAGTAGCCCCAAAAGCCGCTGAGAACCAAGGCTTTCAGTAGACCCGTGGACTTTGCTGATCTGTAACAATAGGTTTCATTGAAGAAGGCCACCAGTTTGTAATGTGTGACTCTAGTCCAGGTAATCTGTTGGGCAGGGATATATTCTGCAAAATGAACTGTGTGATCTATTGCACACCGGACAGTGTGGAACTTTAGATTCACAATGAGGATGTAGAATTTAAGTTGAAATCACGAAAAACAGTAGTTGGACTGTTCCCAGTCCCAACCAAGCAAGACTTACCTCCCAACTTAAGATGTACATTGAATGAGTACCTCAATTTTTATTCAGATATTGACAAAAAATGTGGAGACCCCGCAGCTGCTCTGCAGCTTGGTTTGAGTTCAGTACATAGATTACCTAGTGGGTCAGTGTTTAAGTAGAGAGGCCAGGAAACAAGGCTCAATTGCTTTGCTGAATCACCTTGCAAAGAATGGACACAAGGAGGTCGATTCCGATCCGGTAAAAAAAACGTCCGTACGAATCGTATCCGGAGCGCTCTCCGTATGACTCGTACACACGCCGTACGACTCGATGAGTACGACTCCGGACCAGGGCATCAGGACGCGATCCGTACGGGCCACATCAGGTAAGGGCGATTCGTACAGAAAAGCGCACAATCACATACACACCGTACGGTGCGTACCAACCCTTAATCGCAGGGGTACGCCCCGTACACCCAGCGTACATGGGGTACGGTGCGTACCCCCCATGATCGCAGAGGTACGCCATGTACACCCAGCATACATGGGGCATGGTGCGTACCCCCCATGATCGCAGGGGTATGCCCCGTACCCCATGTATGCTGGGTATACGGGGCGTGCCCCTGCGATCATGGGTGGTACGCACCGTACCCGGGGGGGTCGTTTCGTACCTGTTTCGGCACGAACTCTGCTTTTACGGCTGTTTTCAGCTCCCATAAAAAAAGGGGTGTACGGTGCGTACCCGACACGTATCGTACTTGCTGGGTTGTATAAATCAGCCGCGAGCCGTACAGATCTCGGGTACAGCGGGTTCCGACGGAGACTCATACGGGGATTTGAGTCGTACGGTCTCTGTATGATTCGTACGGAGTACGGCTCCTCGTATGAATCGTACTTCGACGTACGTACGCGGGACTTTGCAGGGTACGATTTGTTTGGGAAAAACGCTCCGAACGGCTATTCGGAGCGGTTTTTCCCGAATCGGAATCGACCCCAAGGTGTACCCTATATAATTCAGTATTGCCAGAGGTTTGTTACGAACCTGGGCCACTACATGTATAAAGGAGTTAGAAGAGTTTCCAAACAACATGTCTCTGCAGTCTTGAGAAAGAACTGCCCAGGACACAGAAATGACTCAAGTTGTTTTTGGGAATGGTGAGCCGTTGTTGCCAGTGGATTCCTAACTTTTTCATAGCAGACAAAATTCTACTGAGACTAACATGCAATGATATGAATGATCCCCTACCCTGGGACAATGAATGCATGAGCACTTCTCTAGAGCTCAGAGACACACTCTGCAGCAAACCAGCACTAGGAATGCCTGATTATGACAAGGATTTTGTATTTTTTTTGTGTCATGAGAAAGATTATCCACGCTGACTGAGACCCATGGGGAAGCAGAATGGCCATCAGCTAATTTTTCTGCTACACTTGATCCAGTATCCATGGCCCCTCCTCGATACCTCACGCTTCAGCCAGTGTAGATGTTAGCATCCAGTAGTGTGAGGGCATAATGATGGGATATTCACTTACTGTGATGGTGCCACATTCATTCGAGGTCTTACTGATCAGCTCTTGCACTCAGCACATGGTAAACAGCAGGCTCATTAAATATGAGCAGGTGATTTTGGCCACAGGACATGTTTCTCTCTGCAATGTCTTAAATCTTGCTATCCTTTTACTCCACCCAGAGAGTGATGATGTTGACAATGACTGCCTCTATTTTACAGAGTAGTGCACCAAGCCAAGACCTGACATCTGAGATGTGTTCCTGGAAGTGCCAGATCTTCCCTTGTTTGTGGACAACTCTTGCTTAAGAAATGCATGAAGAATTTATTCTAGTTTGTGCCAGGCTCCCACCAAGTTCTTGAGCTCAATTTAGATTTTTTGTCAAAACTGAGCCAGATCAAGCGCCCCCCTCGAAATGATCACAGAAATTGATATTATGTAATATTTCCTGTAAACTGATTTACTCATTCGTATGTTCTTTTGTGCTTCAATGTGTATGTGATGTTAAACACTCTGACACCTTACACTCGAATGAGTGGAGCTGGTAAAAGAATTAAATTCAAAATAATTGGTAGGTTCCATATAAATCGTTATTTGTGTAATTACTCGTTCACACAAATAAGTGTTGAACTGTTACAATGTATACACATCTCTTACATAAGGGACTGAACAAAGTAAAAAATCTGCCTTCAACTCATACTTTCTCCTCGGTACTTGTGAAGTGAAAGGCTGGGTTTCCTTCCTTTGCATTGGCATCCAGGTAATAGGCTCAAGATAGCATACAGCCATCTTGAGCCTGTTAGTTGGATGCCTTAGCATTTAAAGGGATGATGGTCTTTTAAATCAGCCCTTTATTTTGTGCCAGCTGGAAGCCCCTTGTTGCCTGCAGGTTGCTGCTCCTAACAGAATATAGACAACATTCAGGTGATGCCGAATAATATCCCATGTCGGCAAAATGACAGACACCAGTGTAAATTCAGGGCCATATGTACAACGAAGTGACGGAGCATGTCGTTAGCCTCCTGGGCTTAACGACATGCTCTGCCACTTCGGAAACGCATGGCTGCACCATATTTACAAGAATGTGGTGCAGCCTTGCATTTCCCCCTGCAATGGCGCTTTGTTTCACGACTTAGAGCCAACGCAGGCACCCTTGCACCAGAGTGCAGGGTAGGTTTGTTTATGTACAGGAAGGTGCCCCTTCCTGCACATAAACAATCCTTAAAAATGCCAGTTTGTAACTTTCTTGTGTGCTGCTTCGTACAGCACACATAAAAGTTACAAAATTGCATTGTTTTAAAAGGTTTGTTTATGTACAGGAAGGGACACCTTCCTGTACATAAACAAACCTTGGGATTTAGCTTTTTCCATGTGTGCTGCACAAGGCAGCACACATGGAACAAGCAAAAAAGAGGAGAAATAATGCATTTCTCCTCTTTTAGCCATCTTAAGACCAAGAGTTTCCTGGTCTTAATTTTGGCCCTGCCTCCTATGTATGCAATCTTTGTACATAGGGGGCAGCGTCAAATACAATGGCCGTTGTGGTGGAACGCCCTCCACAACACCCACTGCACGCCCCTTTCACGCTAAGCATAGCGCGAAAGAGTGCCTTTTGTACAAGGCAGCGTTAAGCCACGTTAAGTGACGTTCCTGTGGCAATAGGGGCTTTTACATATGCCCCTCAGTTTCCCTGTGTTGGCCGAAATAGATGCTGGAACTGTGATCCAGCGGGATCCCCCTAATTTCGAGCACTGCATGGGACACCATCCAATACCCCCAAGTGTAAATCTCTATTCGCAGATAACCGCTCAAGTCATAATCGCAAAACAATATCTATAACAGCTATAATTTCCTGTAAATTTACATGTAACACTCATTGGAAAACCATGTGACTTTCCTTTTGCCCGTTGATTGCGCCTATTCTCACTTGGCGCCAGTATTCTATGCAAAGCAAGATCACGGTAAGTGACACACTTTATATTGGGCTCACATCATCTTTCAGTGCAAAAGTCCTTTGGTGCGCCAGGTTGATTTAAAACTGCTGTTTTCACTTCTGTTGCCGCTAAACTTTAGTGAAACTAGCCCAAAGGGGCTAGATTTTGCTAAAGGACAAATCCCATTGACTGGTCCTTGCGTCAAGACAGTATCAATTTGAGTGAGCAAAACATTTGCAAAAATGTGGCGAGGCAAGAACATTTAATCCATTCCAGTATCAAAAACATTGACTAAGACTTCTCTTTATGTCCAGGTTGGAAAGCGGGACCTGGAAAAACAGGACTGTTTTTTCTAAACGGTGTTCAAGTGAAAGGCAGCGCATTACTGGAAATAGCAATTGATTTTAAACACATGTGGCTGCTAATGTACTCCAGCGCTGCAAATAGTTCCTGTAAGGATAAATGCAGTTTACATTGGCAGGCACCGGCACTATAGGCTCAAGAAAGGCATGTCATAAAGACCTACAACGACAGGGCTTACAACTCTGGCTAGCACTGCACGTGAAATGTCATACTCAGTTATTTGTAAACACATTATTTTCGGAATTCAGAACTGGTTCTTTTTTTTAAATGCTATATAAAAGATAGATGGCTTATCGAGAATTGCTGTACTAACTAATTCGCTTGAGATCCTGTTTAACTATATATTTTGGGAATAACCTGAGCCCAGAATTACAAATTTTGCCATGTCTCCTTCCTCCCCCTCCCTTCGACGAATTACTGTAACATTGTTGTTTTGCCTATGTTTTACTATGCTCTGGTAACAGATGTAATTTGTAACTTGTAATGCTCTGATTCCTCATGTAAAGCACTCTGATACCTTCGGGTCTAGCCAGCGCTATATAAAACTCTTCAAATAAAATAAATAAATAAATGCTTCGCGACATGAATAACAACACTGATCAACGTTTGCAGGTAAATGGTATTTTTACCATAGAAGTTAGTCTGAGCAGATTCCCAGGTTTTTTTTTGCATTGAAAAAATAAAATGTAAATGCCAGCATTTGTAAAGCGCACAGCTACCTCCAACGGAAGTGTCCCGGCGCTGTCCGTATACTGCTTAGGAGCCCTTCTTGGCTTTTTCCCTGTGAAATGTCCACTCCTGGGCACCCCCAAGGTGAAGCCAGGCATCCCAGCCCTGTTGGGGCCGTTGTGGAGATTAAGCAAGCTATTGCCCAGAGTTGCAGAGTGGGACCCATGATTAGAATAGGCACCAAGGCGAGAATGATCAGGTCCGAGGAAATTGAGCCCAAGACCCGCCGAGGTGGGTATTGAACCCTGGTCCCGGACCAGACCTCTGCATCAGGGTCTGCCGCTCTAACCATTAGAGCCACACTTCTCCACTGTGAACAGACAAACTCAAGATAATATATGCAAAGGGGTCATAAGAAGGCAGAAACAGCACAAACACCACGAGGATTCCACTCAAATCCACAGCCTTCATTAGTCTTCACAGTGTATCCTAATGCAAACGATGTGCAAGTGCAATACCGCATGATATTTCACGAACCTTCCAGACACCTCCACTCATCCTCAACCTACTTGCACAAATCCCAGGCATACGCAAAACCAGATCCGGCAGTCGAGCCTTCTCCTACATCGCTCCTAAAGTGTGGAACCGCCTGCGACTACGCATAAGAGTCTCCTCTTCACTTCTTGAATTCCGCAAAAAGCTGAAGACCTGGCTTTTCAAGAAGTTCCCCGAGGCCCTAGATGTGCCTAGACACACACCTGCCCAGCGCTATGATTCCCTCCTGGGTGATAGTGCGCTCTACAAATCGGCATAACAAAACATACTCTGACAAGCCCTTGAAATGGGCAATAACTGTTCAGAACTGGAGTGCTATACTGAGCAGTCTCTCTCAATTCTGAGAAACAAAAGATGATATTTTCCTCCTGCTCTGAGCGGGTGGAAAGTGTCACCGGGAGTGCTAGCTGGGATTCGGGCAATGTGGTGGGAGGGATGGGGTCCAGGGTGGACTTGTGCCTGACCATGAGGAGTAGTGTCTACTCCCTCCAGACTGCGGCTAGAGAGCAGCCGGGGCCAGGCAATGGTGCTGCCAGGAGCCCCTACCAAGCAGCATTAGTCACAGGCCCAAATACTCCAGCTAGTAACAATCAGGTCTAGAGTTTTCGGCCTCTTTACTTCCAGGCCCACACACATTTGGAACGGTGACTTGAGCAGTGGTGGCTGGTCAATTTATAAAGCAGTGGGGCGATCAATCAAATGAAAGTTCATAAAACATTACTAAGGACACAAACAAACACACACACATGCTCACATAAACACACACATTGATGCACGCTTTCAGACAGGCACAAACATACACAACATAAACACATTCTCACTCAGACACACAGTATGGAAACTTACCTGGGGTAGTCCTCAGCGCAGTTTCCTTTCCACATCAATTCCTGGCTTTCAGAAAGCACTAACAGGGCGCCAGCACGAGGGTCCCACCCTTATGCCCAATCAGAAGCTCAGATGAGACAGAAGGCTCTCCTTTTTCGTTCATCGTGGCTTCTGATAGGGCATAAGGGTGCATGATGTACAGGCCCCAATTCACCATTATCTGTCATGCTGCCTGACACTAGTGTAGCATGTCAGATATGCATTGCATCTGTGAAAGAACAGTCTGTAACAGCCCACGCCTGACACATGCGCAATAGAGACCTAGGAGCCCTCTTCTGGTGCATGGTGATATATCAGCTACATGCAAGGAAATGATTGGTGAGATCATCTAGTTATATATAAAAGCTGTAACTATTTTGAGATATATAATGCCAGTGCAGCATGATTGCCAGGGGGTTGCCGCCCTTTTGGTCCCTATGGAGAATCCACCACTGGACTTGAGGTTTATCACTCAGGATTATCTCTCCAGGTGATGTATCCAAATGATAAATAAGGGCCGGTGTGTCACTTTAAAACACATTTTTTTGGAGAGCACATCTGATGACATCATCCTTTTTTGCCATTCCTGAAACGCAGCAATACAGATTTTCAAGCAGCACTGTGTGAATTATAGTGCATCTGGGGCTCAATGTATCTCAAATTCTGCTTCCAATATGTAGCGTAGGGTTTACAATGAATGAGAATAGAAAATCAATTCTCTTCACCTACTAATTAAATTAGCTCCTACATCAGGCTCATCTCTTCTTAATGCAATTTGTTTGACTATTTGTTTATTTTCAAAGGCTGCAGTAAGATGTTTCAAGTGCAGAACCGTAAGACTGCCTCCATGTTGAGGAAGCCCATATCTGCTGAAACCATGGGCTGTATTTGGGACTAATGTCGCTGCTTTGCTTACACGCTTGTAAAAGCTAACTGTTATTGAGTGTATCTTCCAGACATTCTTTAACGCATTTCAGCATGTTCTTTGGGTCACATGGTAGATGGCTAACTGTATTGTAGAGAGCTTAATTTAAAAAAATGCAAGATCGCATTGCCAGTATTATACCGGCAGCTCGGACTTGACATTAATTTAAAGGACAATCGAAAAACCCAGGATACGGGAGAAGGGGTAAGCATCCCTACTTGCGGACGCCCATGGGAGATATCATCTGTCAAAGTCTAACCTTGGCTATTTTCCATTTAGAAATATGGGCCATATCATCAAGAAAGGGCGATACATTATCACCGCTTTTATCGGCAGGAAACTGCTGGTAAAGTGGCGATAATGGGCTTGATAATATGCCCTTGTGAATTCCCATAGAAGCCCAGGTTCTGGTGTTAACCTGGGCTTCTATGGGAATTCACAAGGGCATATTATCAAGCCCATTATCGCCACCTTAGAGGCAGTTTCCTGTCGATAAAAGCGGCGATAATGTATCCCCTCTTCTTGATAATATGGCCCATATTTCTAAATGAAAAATAGCCAAGGTTAGACTTCGACAGAAAGCAGGCTGGGGCACCAAAATAGGCCTGCATTAATTATATAAAGCTAAAAAAGTGGTCAAGTTGGGGCAGTTTGAAATGTAAAGACGCACAGTGTAAATGTTTTGCAAGATATGGAAGATTACATGGGTTTGAGGTTGCTGAAGGCAATGTTTTCTTTAATGTAGACAAAACAAGAGTAAAACAAGGATTGACAAAGCAAATTGGTATCACCTAGGCACATTGCCTTTTGGTCATGCTGTACAGCATGATCATTGCTGACTTTACTGATTTGTAGTCATGTTATACAGCAGCATGGCTGCTGTGTAGCATTGATAAAAACCTAAATTTTTAAAAAAATAACTATAATGCATCCAGTTCTAATGCACTTAAAAAAATGCATGATCCCTGGCTGCATCATAGCGCTTTTTTAAATTAGCTTTAGCTACACTGCAAGGCATCTCTGTGATGTGGTACAGAATGGCTACAAATCATTGCCATAGCCAATAGCTCTCACATAAGTGAGACCTATTGGCTTTGCCAATGCTTGTTATATTGTTGTACCTCATCAAGATTGTGGATCATTTCTAGCCTTTATTCACTCTATCCCATTCACACCCTAAGAACCAATCTACGGCTATCTCACCCCACCAGTGCCCAACCCACATCAAGTGCTAAAACATGTACGAGGCTGATGTAATGAATTTCAATGGATATTTATTTGCATGCTTTTTCAATAATTAAGTGGGCTACCTCTGCTCTGAATCCAGCTTCGAGTAGCAGGCTGCAAGTTCGAATGTTGACAATAGACTGTAGCTCAAACATACAATTTCAGGTAATCTATTTCACACACAGAAAATAACTTAACTGGTTTGAGCATACTGTGCGTGTGTGGGTAACTAGAAGATAAAAGGTTCAAATCTCTGCAATGAAGGTTCTGCCTTACATCCTTCCAACGTTGAACGTTGACTAAATATATGCACAACAAAACATAGCCCAGTTTGGTGTGCCCGATCTGTTTTATTGCTACTAAGTCTGGGGTTAATATAGGTGCTACTAAGTGTGGTGACAGTTCTGCAAAGCTGTCTGCAGCAAAGCGCTTTTCAAACTATGAATGCTCCACGTCTCTTTCCCAAAAGATGGAATTAAGGCCTTCTCGGCTCCTTGGCACACCCCTGGAAGCGTGTGGATCCAGCAGCTGTAGGATTTAGATGTTTGTGTCTCAATTCAGCATGGCTTGCAGCTGCCTTCATTGCAGATGTCAACACAGGAGTGATCATCTAGATAATTTAAACATGAAAAAACTGCAAAGAAAGCACACGTAATGCATATACAAATCCACAAACGGGCAATCAATCATACATCACCCAAATACTCGCACACACATTACACAAACACATACAGGCATGCACTCCTAAATAGACATACATATACAAAAAAGACACCCACAAGACCAGCGCCATCATCTACCTAACTACTTAAAATGTATAGCTCTTGCACCTGTATATCTATTTTGATTTGTATATCTGACATGATGTTTCATTATCTTTCATCTACTTGTTTGCCATGTTTGCTATGTATTATCTTCTCTTGTAACTGGCTCTGATACCTCTGGATCTACCCAGCGCTATATAAAACTTTAAAAAAAAATTAAAAAAAATAAGCCTGTATCCAAGCACACCTAGACTCTGCAACGGAAGACAAACATGCTTCGCAAACACCTATTGCACGTGCATAAAACCTATACAAACACAATCATTCCTACATAAAAACTAATGGAATGATAGAATGACATAACAGAAGCTTTTGTATACATGCACACCTGTTGAACATGTCAATGCCCTAAAAGGTCCTGAACTCAAAACTATTAGAAAATACAGGAGCACGTACCGATTAGCAACAAAACAATATATAAATATGATAACACACGCCGTCAGACTATGTAGTTATTAACTGAAAAGACACAGCCTGTCAAATTGGAAATTTGGGGCATAGGATAAGTGGATGGAGGAACGGACAGGCCCAGGGGTTGTGTGGGGGAAGAAGAGACAATGCTTATTAATAGAGCAATTTTGGCTTCACACTTTTAAGTTTAAGTAGGCCACATATATGTGCACTTATGGCCTCGTGTACTTCTGTGATGTAACATTATTAATGTAATAAAGTCCACTTGAACAGTTACAGAAAGTGCATTCACTGCGTAATCTTGACATCTAAATAAATATGTATATTAATGCTTTTTTCTACAGTAACAATGAGTTGCATTTCTTAGTTATAGCTATCTCTGTGGAGTATGAATAACATTGTATACTTATATGTTCATATATTTCTTTAAAGTAATACTCCATTCAATTTAAAATAAAAAATGTATCCATTTGAATAGTGCTTTACATCTATACTGTAACTATATAGGTATCGGTAATCATGCATTTAAAACAGGTACTGAAATTTTTGTTGTATGAAAGTTGACCAAAGTCCTTAAGCTTTTGGATTTCACAATGTTTAACTTCAATGTGAATGCTTGCTTTGGATGCAATGTTTTTTCTCTCCTCTGCAGGTGCAGTTGCATTAGCTCATGGTTAAGTAGTGGGCTGGGATGGCAAAGCCGGACCAATGAAGGGCCTGTGATGAACACCTCCCAAGGGCGGCACCGCCAGGAGACGGAAGGCAGTAAGCCCATGAAAAATTGCTGCAAGCCCACAAAAATTGGAAGCAGGAGATTGGATGGCATGGTTCAAACCACCCAATCAGAAGGAAGCACACGGTGCAAAAAGATGGTTAAACGGGTAAGGTGCAACAAACTGGACACACCTTGACCTCTCCACATTAGACTGTTATCGTCAACCTTGTCGCTGGGACATCGACTGAGGGATTGTGGTGGACTGCCTGGGTCATCGGCTGATGGATCGTGGTGGACCGCCAGCTACTGGGTTGCAAGCAATTGGGAAATCTAGTAGCGGTGAGTGGAAGGCAGCTGTGGGAAGCATCGAGGTTCCCGCAATCTGCCCCACTATCTCCAGGTGGGAATAACACACTGGTCCCACTCTACCACCACCAGCAGCTAGGACGGTGGTGCCCAGGGGAAGGTGTCGGGCATCTGGGACCATCAGCAACAACGAGGAAAACAGGGCCAGAAATGCAGGCTTCCCTGAGGCACCTGGAACCAACACACCGGTGCTTAAGGGGGGCAGCTCAGGCAGAGTGCAGGATGATCTACCTAGAGTGGCTGGCTCTCGCTAGGAAGGCCGACACTGTCAGATATCACACCTCACAGAGGGTCAAACAGGTAGTGGTGCATCTGAAGCTGTGAATAACATCACTGAGTAAGGGCCTCAGCCAATCACAGTGGTTATGTTAAAGTGAGCACAGGGCTGAATCAGGAAGGCTCAGTTTACCAAAAACGGATAAGGTGACGGGAGGTGCATTAGAGCCCCTGTACAATTCTGCTCTGTGCTGAGCTTAGTTTATTCTTGCACTAGTAATAAGCTAGTGAGCACAAGATTTGTAATAGGAGGGTCCAGGGTTTATGTCCATGCTCAGGTACAAATATTGTTTCACTGTTATGCCTTCTTCAGGGAAGCTTAGAGTAGTTACGAGCGACTCTATGGAGCAAATAGATAGCATGTTGGTCTTCTAGATTGGCTATGAAGGCAGGCAGAGGTGTTGGGTTCTGATCAGGGGCGGCTCCTCTGTAATGTTGGAGGAGCGTTGCTGCACAGCCTTGCCAGAAAACATAAAATAAATTGATAATAAGGCAATTTTATTATAATTTTATTTATGCTGTCTGAGCCCCGCAATACAATGTGTATAGGGTAGGCTGGGCCGAGAGTAGTACTATGCGCTTATAAGTGCGCATGTGTACTTGCCTGGCCATTCTAAGCCAGCCAAACACACATGCATACTTATGTTTCTTAAACAAATGGAGAAACAGCACAAGCTGCATTATACCGTCTGAGTGGCAAACAAAACTGCTCATATCAGTCCTGGCGCTGCCAGTAACAATCCAGCATTGTGTTTAACAATGCAAAATGAATTATTGTGCAACTGCTAACACAATATTTTACCAATCTCTTAAAGATGAGGGGCCAAGTTGACACCTTCAAAGAGTTCAACCTATAATCCATGCACTTGCCTGTTAAGTCCAGTCACAGAGCATGTTATACGGCTCAAGGGCGACCCTCAGTACAGTTATGTGTGCCATAAAGGCCAGAAGACATAAGAGCATTGCAGTAAATAAACTCTTATTTTCTACTTTAAGACCTTAAATCAAAGGTTGTGGCAGGGACCAGTATCGAGGGGGCCAACTAACAACCGTAACTGTAGACTGATTAGTCTCCCCCCGCTTTTGCGCAGCTTTTCACGGATTTAAAGAGGGTGCAAGATTCCTTTGTCACTGCTATCCAGATTACCTCCTGGGTAGTTTGTAGTTGGTAGCTAGACTGGGGTCATGGGAATTTTTTAAACATTGGAAATACAGTGTTAGGATACCACACCCAGTCACTTATGGACCATAGGTCAAGACAGGCTCTGGTAGTGGTTACGACTTGGTAGAGGGCAATCAGGCGGCACTGAATGGCTTGACTGGAGAGATACGGGATCGGCCAGTAGAGTGAATGTTTTGGCCTGCTTTTATGATCAGGCGGCCTGTATGCAGGCAGCCTCCCACACCCTACATATCACGTTTACCATGTAGCTTCATAACTTACATCGGCAGTAGGACTAAATAAAGAAGGCCATTTTAGATGGCAAATTCACTAAGGGAGACCATAATTTTTGGCCTAGGCCGAGTGCAGTTCAAAGTGCGGTATTCGCGCTATGCCTTGAAGGAACAAAATAACAGCATCAGGCCTTTATAAAACCCAGAGGACCAGTTGTCTTCTTAGTTCAGTTGCATTAGCTCATGGTTAAAGAAAGGCACATTACATGAAAGAGATAGTGGGGCTCAAAAGGAGTGTCTCTTGGCAAGGATAAGTAGATTTACCAAAGGAATTAAGGATTGCTGCCTGAGTGAAATATGGAGGCTGGAGGAATCCAAGGATGTTCTAATGTGTAGACTGAAGGAAAGAAATCTTGAGTGTAGTTGCCAACTTTTGATGTTTGAATATGGGAAATAATTGGACATGTGTCATGGGTTTTTTGAAGGTTCTTTTGGTGCGTATAATTGGGCATTGTGCTTTAGTGATGTTCAGATTTCTCTTTCTACTCTGAGAGGTACATACTTCCTTGTGACATCTCTGTTGTGTGGCTTCACGCTATACAATATTCTTTACCTTTAGAACTTTTATAGAAGTGCTTCTATGCTGACAGCGTTCTCTGCTTCCCTGACCTAATTTCAAGCTTAGAAGAGGGTTTAGTAGAACTTATTAAATAGCCTTATGTGTAAGCAGGAGGATCGAAACTTCCAATCAACTCAATAGACTTTATTCCTCATTCTTTGTATAGCAGCTACCAAATTCCACATTTGCTTTCTGTTATTGAAGATACATTTTATACGCTGTGTTGGATAACCTCTAGTGATTTTATATTTTTATACTATGTTTCTGTGACTGATTTATATCAGCTTGGATTTGAATTTGTAATAAATCCATGCTTGAAATCATCAATCGAATCTGGTATTTACTGTGTGACCAAATGGGTTACACTGTAATTGGTAAATTATAGTAGATCCTAACTCCTTTTATTTATAAGGAACTTGTGCGTTCCGAACTTCAATCATGTCAGGAGCAGTGGATGGGCACTGATTAAGTTAAATCAATATGTGCTTGGTCCCTGCTCCACTGAAAGGAGCAGAAGTGATGTTTGGCTCCAGTGGCCAATTATGAGGCTGCAAAGAAGAGTGACTAAGAATCTAACAAATGGTAAACAATTGGTGGGTTTAAAGCCCTTTATTGTAAACAATATTGAGTGTTTCAGAAATATGAGCATGTGCTAGCTTGTGCAGGCTCAACCCTAAACAAACCCAGTAGACAATAAAACCGCCCCCCTAAAACAGCCCAAAAATTGGCCCAGGCCTTCAGTTAGATTTATAGAGGGCTCGCTGTAATCAAGATACCAGGCGGATTCTTTGTTCAAAACTAACGATGTTGGGCAATGAAATGAGCTGCCTGACCATATAAGGAGTTTCAATGGGCGCATATACTTAATTTATCTAGGGCTCCCTATCATTTTCTTCGAATTAGGGTAAATCTTGAAAAAGTAAAATGGTATTAAGAAGGCCATTTGAAAATAGAGCGGCTGATTATGATGCACGATATCAGATGTGACAATATGCATATATCTACTTCTATATACAACAACAAAAGTGTGACTATTACTGTGAGTTTATAAGTGATAGAATGTCCCTACCTAATAAAAGACACAGTATGAGGCGAAAAAAGAAAAAAAATGTTTTCATAAGGTCATAGGACTGGAAAATAAATAATTTATTTCTTAAAAGAACCCTCACTCACCCTAGTGGTGACATGCTTCATCATAGGGTTCCCACAGGAGGGACCGAATGCCCCCCCTGTGTGCTGCGACGCCTGCGATTGCAGCGCAGCGGGTTTCTTTGTAAGTGTTATTACTAAAGTGAGTGCTCAGTGATATGAGTGAATGATAAAAGATCACAGCTGGACCCAAAAAAACTTTATTAGTGGACCAGCTGTTCACATTAAAAACAGTGAGGCCACATGGTGGTTTGTATTAGAACCCCAGTGTCCAAATGTGAATGGTCAACATGTTTCTGCTGTAAACTGCGTGTTATACTTAGCTTTCTTCAGGACCAATAAATAAAAGATCCCCCGGGGGTCCACGCACGCTAAGGCGCGTCCACTCTGTGGGGACACAAGTGTGAAAAAAGGATACAAATCTTTCCTTATTAAACTCACGGTTATACCCGCGGTCAATACTCCTGGGATTCACCTGGAGACAGAATGGAGCTCGAGATTCAAGCGTGCCACATGGACTTTCAGTTCGGCAATCTCTTCACGTTGTGCTCCTTTTAAGACACAACGACTCTCCGCCAGTAACCTAAATTCAAGGCCACTGTAGTCCGGATCTACAGTGGCCTTAAATTTAGGTTACTGGTGGCGAGTCGTTGTGTCTTAAAAGGAGCACAACGTGAAGAGATTGCCGCACTGAAAGTCCATGTGGCACACTTGAATCTCGAGCTCCATTCTGTCTCCAGGCGAATCCCAGGAGTATTGACCGCGGGTATAACCGTGAGTTTAATAAGGAAAGATTTGTATCCTTTTTTCGCACTTGTGTCCCCACGGAGTGGAAGCGCCTTAGCCTGCATGGACCCCCCGGGGGATCTTTTATTTATTGGTCCTGAAGAAAGCTGAGCATAACACGCAGTTTGCAGCAGAAACATGTTGACCATTCACATTTGGACACTGGGGTTCTAATACAAACCACCATGTGGCCTCACTGTTTTTAATGTGAACAGCTGGTCCACTAATAAAGTTTTTTTGGGTCCAGCTCTGATCTTTTATCATTCACTCATATCACTGAGCACTCACTTTAGTAATAACTTTTACAAAGAAACCTGCTCCGCTGCAATCGCAGGCTTCGCAGCACACAGGGGGGGCATTCGGTCCTTCCTGTGGGAACCCTATGATGAAGCATGTCACCACTAGGGTGAGTGAGGGTTCTTTTAAGAAATAAATCATTTCTTTTCCAGTCCTATGACCTTATGAAAACAATTTTTTTTTTCGCCTCATACAGTGTCTTTTATTAGGTAGGGATATTCTATCACTTATAAACTCACAGTAATAGTCACTCTTTTGTTGTTGTATATTGATAAACAGGGGTTGAAGAGTGGCCTCTCAAACCCTTACTCTCCCGTTGGTTATATATATCAACTTCTAGACATTTGAGGTTTCTGGTCCTTTATGACTTTTACCAGTGGATTGCTGGTAGGTCTCCACCTGGCAACTACCTGGTAAATACACCTTACATAAATTATTCTAATCTGGAAGATTTTTGGGCTGAGCATGATAATATATTTGTACCACCTTTGTCATTTGTTGGGTTTTCTCCCTTTATCTCCTTTTTAATATTAAAACTCTACAGGTCTAGTGCATCCTTGAGGTGTAATGTGGTCCCCGTGCCCTGGTGAAATTGCCACAAAGTCATTTGAAATGAAACATGTCAACCGTTCAGGTTAAAATGTTCTAAACATGATATTGTTGTTTTAAATGATTATGGACACAATGAATATCAAAGGTCATCATTCTGTGTTAAAGTAATTCTGTGTTCACCATTTAGGGGTAGCACAGTTGGCCACTTAATGTGTAACAGGGGTCTTCAGTCTTTGGATTAACACTATGTTATTTTTGACGCATTGCTTTGTTTCAGCTACACATAATTGAATTGGGAGTTGGTTTTCGTTTCCGTTTTATGTCAGGAAAGTGCCAGTGATGAGACAGTGAGCTAACTGGTGAGCGTATACCAGTTTCTCCCCTGGAGTTGCTTACATGAAGCACTTCCTTGACTCACCTCACTTTTTAAATGTGTACACTTGTCAAAGTTTTTTTTTTTTTTTTTTTTTTTGATTAAAGACTTTTATTCAGATTTACAAGTCAGTACACCGCTATTTAGCCAACAACCCGGAGGCAGGCAGCATCTGTATTTTCAATTCGACCTCATGATGTGGTCATACATTTGTACATAACTTCCAATGCGGCGTCGTGCATTATAATGATAAAGAAGAAACACTATAAAACAAACATTCATAACTAAACCAACATAGTTCTGTGTTGTAGTACGTCTAATCGTTTCGCACTTACAGTGTCTTGTCACCTTTACCGGAGTGAGTCTGGTAGGTCGCAGCAATGTAAGGGTTGGGGGGGGGCGGGGGGGGAAAGGGGAGCCATCTCAATGGGCAAGCCACACCTGGCCTCTCATCCATACGTCCATAAGTGGTCACATTGCTAGAAGTTATACTCAGTCAATCACCTCGCCAGGCAATCCCAGTGCACCAAGTATCTCGTCATATCAGGCAGTCTCCCACGTTTCAGCTCCAGCCTATCGTAGTATTTGTACGTCTACCTCATGACCGTATCTACCCATCCTCGTCTTCACCAGTCAACCAGGCTGTCAAGGGTTGCCAAATATCAGTAGGCCTAGATCGCAGCGGTAGGAGTTCCCCATAAGTTGTTAATTGATCACGACAATATAGGGCAGAGTTAATCCAGCCCTTCACCCCTGGAGCTGCCCCTTGTTTCCAATGTAGTGCAATCTGCCTCTTCGCCAAGAGGAGCAACATAGCGGCCAATTTCCGCGAGGCTCGGGGTATAGCGGCCACCAATCCCAGCAGAGCCACCAGTGGATCAGGAGGCAACTGTTCTTCTATTATATGTCCCAGTTTCGTGAATACCTCTACCCAGTATTGCTGCACGGGAGGACACGTCCATGTGATATGAAAGAAGGTTGCATCTATAGCAACACAGCGCCAACATCGGGAGTCGGCCAGCAACCCCATTTTGAAGAGCTGCGCTGGCGTGCGATAAGTTCTGTGCAGAAAATTAAAGTGTATTAGTCTCAGCCTGTAATTGGGCGATAGATTTTCAAGTTGGCTGCAGCAGAACGTCCATTGGTTATCTGTTATGCTTATACCCATCTCCGTTTTCCACTGCGTTTTTGAACCGGGTCGCGTCCATGGCGCCGTGTTCTGTGTTGCCCTATAGATCCTGGTAATCAGTTTGTTCGGGGATTTGTTCACTAGCACCTCTTCCAGTGCTGAGAGCGCTGGCGGCGCCGCTGGGAACGTCGGGTATCTCGCCTTGCATGCCGCTCGAAGTTGATAATAGAGTAGTAACTCAGACGCTGTAGGCGTGTCAGAAACGCAGATGTCACCCAGTTCCACAAATGTGTCGTCCGGGTATAGGTCACTCGCGACCATAAGTCCGCACTTGCGCGCCCTTTCGGTTATCGCCGCGTCCTGCAAAGGGCCTAGTAACGGGTTACCGCCCAGTGGCATAGACGGTGCGTACAGTTCAGTGACGTTCGCCCGTTTTGCTAGGTTTTGCCACGCCCATCTAACTGTCTCCACGGTGTTCACATCTTCCGGTGTGCGTTTATAATTGTGGTAGACCGTTGTGTTCAAGGGAGTGGGTGCCGAAACGTCCATTTCAATCGCCACATGCGGTTGATATGGGACCGGGTGTTGCCAGAAGTGCAGGTATTGGGCCTGAGCGCAATACGCATACAGCTCAATGTCCGGGGCCGCCAGTCCACCCTGTCGAAAAGGTAGCGTCAATACCTTCCCCTGCACTCTCGGCTGTTTTCCCGCCCATACCAGATCCAAAGCGCAGATCGCACGCGTTTGAAGAAGGATAAGGTTAGTGGCAGGGGTATGTTTGCAAATAAGTATAGGAATTTAGGCAGTACAACCATTTTGGTTATGGCTATGCGGCCCGTCATTGACAGCGGTAAGGTGACCCACTTCCTCACCTTGGTCTCTAGCCAGTCCACAGCCGTGCCGTAATTCAGTAGCCATAGTTCTTGAACCGAGCGGCTAATGTGGACACCCAAGTATGTTACCTCCTCAGCCACCCAGGCAATGGGGAATTCGGTAGAGCATTCCGCCGTGCTGTCCGTCAACGGAAGCATTGAGGACTTAGTCCAATTTATGGTAATGCCAGTCAGGCCACCATATCGCACTAGCTCCCTCATGAGTGGGTCGAAATTGTCTGCCGGGTTTTGCATAAAGATCGTCATGTCATCTGCATATAAGGGCACTAATAATCCTCTGGAGGTGAAGCCTATACTTCGCTGGGTGTGGTGTTGCCTGAGTCTCGCCGCGAGCGGTTCTGTGGCAATGGCGAACAGTAATGGCGACAATGGGCAGCCCTGCCTGGTCCCTCTAGTGATATGTATAGGCTGCGAGATCTTACCATTTACTTTTACTCGCGCTATAGGACAGTTGTAGAGGATGCATATTTTCTGAATAAATAGTTTACTGAATCCCATTCTGGTGAACAGCGCTTGCAGGAATTTCCATTCGAGAGAGTCAAATGCCTTGGTGGCATCTAACAAGGCAGCAGTTGCCTGGACTTTGGGGTCCAGGTAATGAAGTAGTCCAAATAATGTGCGTAAGTTGTGTGAGGTAGATCTACCCGCCACAAATCCCGACTGATCAGATAGTGCTATCTGGGGCAGCATCGGCGTCAGGCGTTCCGCCAGTAGTTTAGCATAAATTTTGGCATCTAGATTTATCAGTGAGAGTGGCCTATAGGAATCTGGACTCGTGGGATCCTTGTTTGGCTTTAGGAGCGTTATTATCATGGCCTCTCGGAGCGACGGGGGAAGGCACCCAGTGTCAATCGCTTCCATGTACATCCTATGCAACCTAGGGACAATGATGTCTGCGTATTCTTTATAGAATGACGCCGTAAGGCCATCGGGTCCCGGCGCCTTACCGGAAGGCATGCCGGCTATTGTCAGTCGTATGTCATCCTGTGTTAATGGCAAGTCCATATATTCACGGGCACCGTTGTTAAACCAAGCCAGTGCAATTGTGTCCAGGTACTCCGTTATCACCTCATCTTTCTGTTGTATTTTGGAGGTGTATAAGTCCTCGTAATAGGTGGTCATAGTGTGCAAGATATCATCCGGAGTCCTGACAGATTCGTCAGTGTCAGTGACTAGTTCCAAAATATATTCCGCACCTCTGGGCTTACGAAGCATAGCGGCCAACGTCCTCCCAGGACGGTCCCCCTCCCCATATCTCCGGGCCTGAGCATATTTATGCAAGAATTTCACCTCTCTGTCAGCTTCCTCCTGATACTGCGTGAGTTTGGTCCTGAACGCCGCCCTATTACTAGCAGTGGGTGACCCAGTAATCTCAGCCTCTAGAGCTGCCAACTCCCTCTCTAGCATGTCCAATGTGTTCCTGATGGACCGGAGCACACCCGTTTTCAGAGCCATACAGTGTCCCCTAGTCACCACCTTGCAGGCTTCCCAAAGCGTGCCAGGCGAGTCCACGGTCCCTTCGTTTAACTCAAAGAATTCTTCCAGTTTCTCTCTTAGTTCTTCCTTAAACACCTGGTCTAGTAAGGCCTGTGACGGGAATCGCCAGCTGAATGGTTGTGCGTACTGAGCGGGAGTGGCCAGTGTCACACCCACGGGCGCATGGTCCGACAACGATCTAGGTAAGTGCACTGCCGTCAAAACCGAGGCATGTAGGTCCCTGGATAGCAGCCAGTAATCCAGTCTCGACCACGCGGCCCTATGAACCGTCATGCAAGTACCCGCCCGCGCGTGGGGATTCAATTGTCTCCAGGAGTCCACCAGGGACGCCTCCATGATAATACTTCCTAACGTTTCAGCCGCCCTCGGGTGGTGTTCGCGGGCAACACCCTGTCGGTCTAATACGTCAGACAGCACTACATTGAAATCACCCGCCCACAGGATCGCCGCATCGCTAAAGGGACGTATTTTCTCCCATAGTTTCTCATAAAAATCAGGATTATCATCATTCGGGCCATAAACATTCACCAGCAAAAACTGGATTCCGCACAGCACTCCTAGTATCAATGTGTACCTCCCTTCTCCATCCTTCAGCACTCGTTGTGTCACCCAATGTAGGCCCCTGCGGACCAAGACCGCCACCCCCCTGGCATAATTCGAGTACGGGGCATGTATCACTTCTCCCCATCTGGTGTGTTTGAGTTGCGGGGCATCTGTGGTATTTAGATGTGTTTCTTGCAGCATGCAAATATCTACATGTTTCCGCGACAAATAGGCATGCACCAATCTCGCCTTCCTCCTATCATTCATACCTCGTACATTCCAAGATAAGCATGTTATGGATTTCAACTCGGCGTGTCCAGTCGAGCTATGGGGCATTCCATTCTCTAAGCCGTTACCAGTGGCCATCACGATACTAAATCAGGAATGGGCAAGCGGATTTGCATAGTGCTTGAAACATTGTTACTGCAGCTCAGAAGCCCCAACCTAACGGGCATTCGGAAACACGGCCGCATCAGGCTCCATCCCCAGTTCCTCACATTAGTGCCAGTGACCACTATATAGGAGATCTTTAGTGACATATGCAACACAGATTTTTCATAGGTTAATAGAACCAACACAGCAGAACTAAACCCCAATCCACCCTCCCCACCCGCTCCAACCCCCCAATTAGGTCGTGCATTCATCCCCCCCTGTACCAGCCCAACAAAACCAAATAACAACAGTATTAGATGGTCGAAACAGGAAGTGGGAGACATCCCTTGGGGTGCGCAGGTGTGTGCCTTCTAACCCTGTACTTTTGACAGGGCGATCGAGCGCAGCCCGACTCCGTGCGCTGCAGGGCCCATCGGTCCCCGAACCAAGCGAAGCATCAACAATCTGATAAGAGCTGTCTGAATTATGTAATAAAAGGTACGATACATTCTCAGTTAAGCAGTGAGTGCCCCATCATGTCAAGTTGCTGTGCTACATCATCCCTCCCGTAATATACAGGCCCCAGCGGCGTCGCACCCAACAATATATGCCGTTATTCAATATCACTTAGCTGGTCAGTGTCCCCTTGGTGTCCGGCCTCCTACTGTCCCTTCTGGTCTTTAGCAAGCTGTTTGGCAAATTTCAGTGCCGCCTTTGCGTCCGTGAAGAAGGTGGGTTTACCCGGTCCCTGCACCCTCAGTTTTGCCGGGTATATCAAAGAGTATTTTGTGCCTGTTTGCTGGAACACTTTTTTTGCTGGCAAAAATTCCCGCCGCGCAGTTTGCACCTGAAGCGTGAAATCTGGATACATAGCAATATGATTCCCTTTGTACTGCAAATCCACCATATTTCGTGCCAACCGTAGTATTGTGTCCCTGTCCCTATAGTTCAGCACGCGGGCAAGGATTGTCCTAGGTGAAGCTCCAGGCTTGGGCTCCGGACCTAATGAGCGGTGCGCCCTTTCCACCAGAAACATGGGGGAGAGATTCTCCCCAAATAGGTCCTTCATCATCTGTTCTATATAGCGTTCCATATTCGCAATATCTGTCGATTCTGCCACTCCCGTGATGCGCACGTTATTTCTTCTGGACCTCGCTTCCAAATCCTCGTTCTTCAATTGGATTAGGGAGAGCACTTTGTCCATTCCCCGTAGTTTCTTGTCAAGGTCCGATTGGCATTCCTCCGTCTCCGTCACACGTGTTTCCAGCACCCCGACGACACCCTCTTGCTTGTCCATTCTCCTTGACATGCCGTCCATCCGTGCAGCCAGTGCGTCCATTTTACCATCTATGCCCTGCAGACTCGATTTTAAATCCTGAAACATCGCTTTGATGTCGTCTGCCTGTAGGACAGGCTGGGCCGCTCCTGAAGGCTCCTGATCCGGTGGTTCCTGGGTCGGCGGTTTCTTGGTCGTTTTGTCGAACATTATTTTGGGCTGCCGCGTGTCTGGTTTTCCCATGGCGACGTCCGGTCGTGTCGCGCTCCGCTAGGACCAGTGGGGATCCCCGGTCCACCTTCGACGTCGTCCAGCCCAAGCGTCTGTATGTACAGCGGCATCCGCTTGCGAGACTAGTGTGGCTCGCGCCAGGGCCAGTGCTCAGCAACGTGGCTCGGCCCCAAAGTCAGCGGCACTGGTCGGCAGATATGGCAGCCAATGGTACATCAAGATGGTCGCACGTGCTGCATGTATGTCCCCTTGCAATCACCCGTCACTGCAGTGCATACGTCGATGAAGTACAATAGGAGCACACACGGAGGCAAATCACTTCTAGTGCCGCGACGTCAGGGCACACACACCAGGACAAAATGGCGGTTCACACTCCTTCACCCACAACTCGCGCCTCACAGTTACGTCCACAAAGAGAAGGGGTCTATGGGCGCCACGTGCATCAGTGTCTCAGTCCGCCCAGCGGGAGCATGCACACCGGGTATCCCACCCGCTCCTCACCGCTGCTTATGCGCCTCAGCCGCGGTCTTCTGCTCGGCCTCGCGGCCCGCACCACTCTCAGAGCTGACCGGCACCTCTTTGCCTGTTAGGCGCCCTCTCACCCGCGTCCGGGGCGAAGGCGTGTGCAGGTGTCGTCGCCTCCAGTCGCCGCCACCAGCCGTCCGACAATCAGAGGGCGCAGGCGGGCCCTCAGCCGCCGGCCCCGGCGGTATATTCAACAGACGCGGCGCCGGGCCTCTAGCCACTTCCGGCCGGCCAGCTCTAGCGCAAGTCCCCGGCTTCACACGCCGCTGCAGGCCTCTCAGCGCCGGAGGATCAGGGAGGTGAGTCACACCGATATGTTGGGCGCAGCTCCGTCCGTGTCCGGGACCCCAGACCCGAGCCCCAGAGTCGGTTTAGAACGGATAAACGGCGGATTTATGCACTCGATCGGCGGAGCTGCGCTTTCAGGCAGCCATACCGCTCGGCAGTCAAGCCACGCCCCCCGTACACTTGTCAAAGTTATGTGGGTTATTGGCCTGTTTTATTTGGTATTATAAAAAGGCACATATGGGGGTATATGATATAATTAGATATAAAACCCTGTCTCACCTAAAAAGAAATTGTGTGACTCCCTTATAACTTTGATTTATATGTGTAATATATAACGAGGTTTCTGTATATTGATAATATTGAGTGGAGGGCTTCCTAGTTTATTTTCCCTCTTGAGCTCCACATTTTTTAGCACTCAAAAGCTTCTGAACAGCTGCTGCTATAGATACAAGCATTGCAAAGCCAATATATCTCGGTATGGGAGAGCTATTGGCTTTGACAATGTCTTGTAGCCACGTTATACAGCAGCATAACTACAGTGCAGCATGGATAAAAGTTCAAAAAAGAGCTATGATACATCAGGTAACACGGATAACGGGAGGATGGGAGGGAACAAACAACACAGACGGGGTGGAGATAACAAGCAACACGGAGAGGCAATAATATTTAATATTCCAGAACCTATACAAGGCTGGTGCGAGAGCAGGCTCACGTACAGACTCGTGCAAACATTGAAATAGTTGACAGAGTATGAGATTAATTTTAAAAAATACAATGCTGTTAATATACAATAGGTTTTACTGCAATAGGAAAAAAATTGCTTTAATAAAGAGGATCTGAAGGACAAGTTAGTGAAGCAAGCCTTTCATTTTCTGGTCACGTGCTCTTTTATTACACCAAGACTTACAAGGTCTACTAATAACTAAGGGGCATATTATCAAGGGATTTATCTCCGCTTTTTTGGCTTTAAAAGCCAAGAAAGCGGAGATAAAATGATCTCCCTATCAGCAACAGGGTGCTAACATGCGAATTCGCATGTTAGCACCCTTTTTAGGTCTCGCCTACGACGAACGCGCTGAAAGCGCGTTCTCGCAAGCAAGGACTATAGTCGTTGTCTCAGCAGTTTGAGACCGACGAAGGGAGACAAGACCTGGCCGCGCGCAGCGTTTCCCCATAGGATAACGTTGTGCGCGCGGCCAGGTCTTCTCTCCACGGCATGCCAATGCAGACCGGATCGCGTCGTGCGCCTCTCTGGAATGCAGGGGAGTCTGGAGAGAGGCGTGCGGCACTGATAAAAGCTTCCATGAGCGGCCCCCTCCTTCCTGTTGCGTTACCCGCACGCCGCATCTGTTTTCAATTATTGTGGCCAGATACGGGCGTGATAATGGAAAACAGTTCGCTCGCTGTGGCGAGCGCACAAATAAAAATCTGCATGTTCTTTTATTGCTACATTAAAACAGAGATCTCATTTTTCTTCTAGAAAATATCCCATTAGATACTACTCATCTTCCAAGTCCTTCTTTCGATCTGCGCCTATTTCGTTTCTTTTTTTTTTGTTTATTGTGTTTATGTTTCTGCCTGTCTCCTCGGTCTCCATAGCTCCATAGCTCCTGACTCTCACACCTTTATTCTACCCAGGAACTACATATGTACTCTAACTCCACTCTGGCCTCCCAGCTCGTTTTCCTCCCATGTTCTGCCCATTTTCTCTCTATTTTTTCTTTCACTGAATCTCTCATAGTTTCCCGCTTTTCTGTTGCAACTGCTTTGTGCCTGACCTCGCTCTGTTGCTTTCTCTTTCTGACCGTTTTCCTATTTGTCACTCGTGCTTTTACTATGCTCATTTTATCCACTTAACTTTTAACATCTTACGGTTTTCTTGTGGCTTTTGCGCTTCATTTTTCTTCAATGTCGAACTGTACATATTTATGTATTTTAATGTATGCAGTGCAAACGTAGCTAGAAAGCAACGCTGCACCATACAAGAGGGAATAGGCTAATTCTGTATCATGCACATAAAGGATTTCAGTAGGGACAAATAAATGCAGATCAATGGGACGTTTCTTTAAATGAGGCGAATGGGCCTCAGAAGCGCCTCACTGCTGATGTTGGGTGAGTTGCTCCTAGGACAGGTGGTTGCTGTTTTCCAGGAGCTAGATAATCAGCAGCATCCGGTCTCCAACCTCTAGGTCTAGGAATAGATCATGGGCTCAGCGAGGGAACAGCGTCCGAAGTGTGTTCAGACTAGCATTTGCAATACAATAGGTCTCACATTTGCGAGAGTTTAAGCTATTAGGATTGTAAATGGCAATGCCTTTTATTTACATTTTAAAACTCAAAACATAAATAAAAGGCATTGTCATTTACAATGCCAATAGCTCAAACTCATGTGAATGCGAGACCTATTGCATTGCAAATGCTTGTTCTCTATGCTTCCCCTTGCATCTCTAATGCGATGCAAAGGGGGCGTTCCAGAGAAAAATAATAGGAGAAATGTTGTTAAGCGACATTTTTCCTATTATCAAGGATATCGCTAACCCTGTTAGTGATAAAAAAAGCTGCGCTAACCGCGGTTAGCGCTGCTTTTTCTACACCTGGTATTTTCCTGACTTAGCCATGATATCCTATGGAAGGTGGATATCATGGCTAAGTTTGTGAGCCCCTATCATCAAGCTAACGCCAAACTTCGAGAGATTATCGTTGGTTTTCCAGCGATAATCTCTCATTTGGCAGTTAGCGCGAGGATTTGTATCACTTCTGAGATAAGCGTTGCTGATAGCACGCTATCTCAGTGATAAAAATCCACGCTACCCGGCGAAAATTATCCTAGCGCTAAGTGCGCTTAGCGATAATTATCGCTGGGGCTTGATAATATGCCCCATATCTTACTCAGTAAAAGAGAAAAAGGTGTACAGGAGCAGTATGCTAATTTTAATATTATGGCAACACAGCTATTAATAAAAATACACAGGCAAATTGCGTAAAGTACAACAGTAATTTCAAACCGAGAGTTAATAAAATAGGCATGGAGGACCAGAAAACGATCTTTTAATTGTATATGATGGTGGCCTTGGCAGTAGTCTCTTGCTCTTAAATCTGGACAGAAGTAAGCATTGTGACAGAATGCGGGGGTTCCCTCCGCCTCTGCTAGGTAAGGGTGTGCTTTAAATGGACTTACACAACTAATATTATTGGCCTTTCACATATATAAATGTGCATGTAACTTTCTGTTGGCTTTGCAGAAGGCTTTGTTATCAACCATATTCATTTCATCGCCTTCGGAAGTATTAGAAGATGAGTCAAACGAATGCCCTGCAGGTAGCATAGTGACATATATTGCATTCACATTAACCAACCAAGCTACCTCGCCACCTTGCTATGACTTAATATTATCCACTGTACGACCTGGAAACCACTATGGTATTTTAACGTTTCCAATTTTTATCACTCGCTCTATACCATCTTTTTGGTCCACAAGAAACTGTGCAGCTTCATCATACCTTAAACCACCCGCATCAAGACACTACATTAGCAAAAAAGTGAACTCCTTTTGTAAACTGGTACAATGGACATCGAAATCGAAAATGCCATTGGAATGCAGCTGCATTATTAAAATGTAAATATGTAAATCAATCTTTGCATTTTCTGAGCGGGATTTACTGAAAACTGAAACAGCTTTGAATTAAGTTATACATAAATACACCAGTTACACATAAATAAGTAAACACAAAAACAGGGTTATGCCTATGTGTGTGCCAGAGTCTGCAACATACATATAATGCACACCCATACAGTCATTCATGCAAGTACACCTAGCCAAGAATTAATTTTAAATCATGACTTTTACTTGTGGAATTAAAGCAGTTTTAAGGAATTCGTCATCTTCTACGCTGTTCAGCCATTGCATTGCAATGTTACTAAAATAAAAACACTTCCACCCATAACACTTCACAATAAAGACACACTGTTTGTGATTGTCAGAGGCACAAGCACAAGCCAAAAAAAGTTTAAAAGAAAAGTACTATGGCACGGCCATGCTGACCCTGTTATATAGCTATTTTTTCTTATACTGGGTGGGGAGGCAACAGACAAAGGGAGGGAAGAAGAAGCAACATGTAGGGAAGAAGAAAGACAATAGTACCTCAAACACTTGGGAAAGCAGTGGAAGGACTCTAATCAAGATGAAGCAATCAGTACTTGGTCCATGCTCCAGGCTAAAGAAGAGGAAGTGAGGCCAGCATACACTGCCCAATTAGGAGGCAGCAAATAAGAGTGACAGTGAAGCCCACAAATGGAAAGCCATGAGCGGACTCCAAGTCCCTTCTACTAACCAATATCTCTAACAAGCGAGAGCACATGAGGTAGCAGTACATTCGCTGTCACAGGCGAAACTTAAAAGGTTTGCTTTCTTGGCTGTAGCATCAATTTTCCAGATGTTTTTTATCTTTGTTTGTCATACCTGTCTTTTAGGTGCTACTGTACCAGTTTATGTTTAAGAAAAGGTTTCCGAGGCATTTTAATGAAGGTGTATGGACATACCTAAACAGCCAATAAAACAAAATAGCCAAAACGTCTTGTTTCAATGTGCCAACACAGGTAAACAACATGTTCACAAATGCTGTTTACAAGTATTTAGCATAATAAAGTCTGTCCGCTTGACTTTGCTGGTGCTGGGAGAAAATAGCAAAAAATGAATGGGTTCTGTAAAGAATGCTTAGAGAAAGTTAAGAAATAATGTGACAACCGTGTTATGATTGAATTCAAAATAGTACCTTGTGCATATCAAATGAGGCCCTTCTTGGAAGACAGAATTATATACCAATTAGCCAATAGCATGAGGTGAGAAAGTAATACACCTTTTGGTAGAGTCGAAGCCTACTTTATGTATAGTTTAAAGAATTGGTACTAGTAAATATGCACACAGATCCGCTATCAAGATAAGCTTAAAATTAATGAGATTAACATACTGCTGTGGGCTGAGCTAGAATGTGATTGACAGTGCCTTCAGCCAATCACTAAAGGTTCTGGAGCAAAAGAAGAACAGGCTGACTCAAGGCATCTTCAAATAAGTATTGAATGCATTATAGGAAACAAATGTGGGATGAGACTGCTTCACCTCCCAGCGGGTTCGCCCCTAAGCATTATGGTGGATACAGTTCATCAAGCATGTGTACTCACACAAAAGTTCTTTCGAGTGTTTCACCAGGTTGGTGCAGATCAATGCTGGCCATCTCTAAACACGTGTTTCTGGATTATTATCCGTCATCAGTAGAGATTAGGCATGAAAATATTTGGGGTTGCTGAGCAGGCTGCCAAAGTCTTCTCGGGTCACAGTACCTCTCCAGGTGCGCAGGTGCGTCTCCACGAGCTCGTCAGCTCAAAGCGGTTTGAGGGAGCCTTTTAAACAGGAAACAAATGTGGGATTGCACTGCTTCACCTCCCAGCGGGTTCGCCCCTAAGCATTATGGTGGATGCAGTTCATCAAGCGTGTGTACTTGCACAAAAGTTCCCTCGAGTGTTTCACTAGGTTGGTGCAGATCAAAGCTGGCCATCTCTAAACACTCGAAAGAACTTTTGTATGGCTCAAGAGGCTTGAAGTATCTATACCACAATGAGACAAAAAAGGGGAAAATAGTGCAACTACCTTTTGAGAATTTAGATTGCCCAGAAAAAGAGATCTTGGAAACAAATTCATCACCATCTAATAGCCAATGGAGTGGGTAAAAGTGACGTGTTGAAGGAGAACGTGTTCTATTGAGATCCAGACTGACATTACAGACATTACAAATGAATTGAGCTAAATAGTCCTTAAGAGCACCCCCCAACTCCCACCCTGACCCAACTTAACCATTTATCTTTGCATCCAGGAAGAAAACCCAATGCCGAAAGACCTGGTTTTCTCAGTGCTTAAGTAGAAAAACTAGGTATAGCACCCCAATGTTTTTTTTGAGAGTCTATCACGAATGCCGCTGAATTTCAGGTTTGCCGAGCACCAAGACGATTTAGTTTTGATTCCACTTCATTCCTGTATTTTCCACCCTATATATTTCTTGTTACCTTATTTTTTTTATGAGCTCTTACTAATACCTGCTTTCTCCTTTGGTCACTGTTAACCTATATTTCTCTTCCCCCTTCTTTGTCACCTTTCTGCCTTTCTCTGTCTTGCTCTTAGTAAAGGCTGATGGAGAAAAATAAGTCCCTAAAAATGCGAGCCAGTTCCCACCACCTGCAACATCAGCACAAATTAATCACAGGCATTGCTCTTCACAATGTTACAAATTAAAATTGTTAATCGGAATTTGTTTTTTATACACTCTCCTCAATGGCAGTCGTCCAACCTCTATTTTCGTATAATGTGAAGTGTGCAAATAAGCCTTCACCAGCGATGCTCCTAGACCCTAACTTCGAGGGGGGTCGAAGACTCACAGCCACGGCCAGCTCAAGCGCTGGTGGCGGCCATTCCGATAGTCTTTTTGGCACGCTCCTCCCCCATAACCTCCTTCTCCATGACTTCCCACATTACCACTCTCCAACAGTGCACTTTATCTCTCCATAGCCTCTCTCTGACGGACATTTCATTTTTTTTATTTTGAATCTCATCAGTTCTGTCACTTTTTTGCAGCAGGCACATTAACCCTCTGCGCTACTTTACAGTGAGCCAAAACTGCCACTAGACAAAATTCTGAACTCTCACCAGTAGGAACATTAATCACCAGAGTTAACTTAACAATTTTATTGTTGCCTGAAAACTGCCTAATGAACAAGGAAGTTCATGTGCTTTTAAAACAAAAATTATTTTTAAGCACAGCACCCCACCCTAAAGTCAACGCCAGGTACGGCTGCACTGGTCACAACGCTCTAAATCCAATCAAGTTTTTTCAGAAATGGAGTCTAAGCTAACCTGATAGGCATTATAAAAGGGAAAAGATGTATGTACGTGGTAGGGTGTGATACTTCCCCCAAATTCCAGCAAGCAAAATAAGTTAACAGATTTCTTGTAGATAGGCATTATAAAAGGGAAAAGGTGTATGTTTGTGGTGGGTGTGATACTTCCCCCAAATTCCAGCCAGCAAAACAAGTTAACATATTTCTTGCAGATGATTTAAGGGAGAGTAGACGTCTTCCCTGAGGATTTTTTTTAACTTTTGTGATCAAATTTGCTAAAATCCCACAGACCCTAATACGGCATTCATTAAATATTAAATTACTTTCATGGTGCACCAGGGAAGCCTGGCCTTTCCTAGGAGTAGATGTCATTTTTTTTCAAATTACTTAAGTCAGAAATTAATTTCAGTAAACCATGGTCATCATTTTTTCATTGGTGGGGTCGATATGCCATGGTGTACATTCAATTTAACAGTGCCATAAATGTACCACGGATACTTCAACCACAGACATGGGTACCTCTAAAAATGCTATCAAGTAGACAATGAGTCAGCATTTTGCTATTGACACCTCCTATAAAATGAGTAGAGAAAATCTTATGACAAGAGTTAACTCAAATATCACTTCCAACATTTTGCTATGGGTTGTGGGAGCAAAGCTCCTAGACTTAAGCTCAGGACAAATGGGGGTTCAAGCCAGCACAAAAGGTGCACCCTCAGCGGCACTGGGGCAGCCGGTCGCAGAGTGCTGTTTTGGCGTCGGGCGCCCTGTAGCTTTCAATGGGGAGCCTCTGGTTTGCAAACACACTGCAGGCTGGGGGACGAAGGTCTTCTGGGTGCGACCACCACTTGGAGAGGTAAGTTGGGATGTTGGGGGTTGTTTAGGCACTGTTGGTTGGGCCACCCAGGGCCGTGGGGAGTCGGGTGCAGGGGTGCGTTTTAGGGTTGGTTCTTCTTACCTGCTCCTGGTTGCGGTTGAGGGCACCTTCCCTTTTGAGGATGCAGGTGTCGGCTGGAGGCTTGAGGCAGATCAGGGATCACCGGATCTTGGGTCAGGATCGCTGGTGAGACCTCCTCTTGGTGTTGGGCCACTCGAACTCGGGCCATGGGCGTCGGGTGCAGAGTGGTGCAGACTCGCTGAGCTGGAGTCTGTTGATGAACAAATCCGGTGTTCACAGGAGACAGAGTTTTTTCTTTTGAAGGCAGGGCAGGTCCTCTGGGTTCTTGAGGATGCAGGCTGCATGACACACTGGAGATTTGCTTCTGCAGGTACGTGATGGGGACAAGTCGGTAGGGCTGGGGCCAAGTCAGAGGACGTCCTCCTCTTGTTAGATTCGGCACGGCTGTTCAATCCTTCTTCTTCCTTTCTTCTTCTGGTTTCTTGTTTGACTTCTTGGTTCAGGGCTGCCCCCTAAATACTGTATTTAGGGGGCATTTTAGGGGTCTCAAGGTCAGTAGCCAAGGGACTACTGACCTTAGGGTGACTACACGCCCTTGGTGTGCTCACCCTGCGTGGGGGAGTGGGCACAATCCCTAATCCTGATTGGGGAGTGCCTGCCATCTGCAAGATGGCAGGCTCTGAAGAGTGGACTTCACCTCGCCTCCCCCACCTGAGGGGTGGAGGTGGCAGAGGTGGGCACACTTTCTGGGCTGGTCTTATTTTTTCCCACTCGTCTTCCGGCCGAAAAGGAGAGGAGACAGGAAGCCTCTGATAGCAGTAGAGGCTGAGGGTCGCATTACAAAGACGGCAAGGCCTTTAAAGCACCCCTGCCAGAGATGGCTCTTCCTGGCCTGGGGGAGGTGTGAACACCTCGTCCAGGAAAGGCTTTGTTTCTGGGCTCAGGGAGCGAAGGCTCCCACCCTAGGGGTCTAGAAACACATTTTTTGGTGGCAGGCTGGTGTGTACCAGTCAGGAAACCCACCAGAGGCTGGGCGCTTTTCAGGGGGCATCTCTAAGATGCCCCCTGAATGAATTTTTCATTAAATCCCTCACTGGCATCAGTGTGGGTTTGATGTGCTAAGAAGTTTGATACCAAACTTCCCAGTTTTCAATAAAGCCATTATGGTGCTGTGGAGTTCATAATGACAAACTTCCAGCACCATATTCTTTTAATATCATTACTGCACTTACAATGTCTAAGAATTGGCTTAGACACTGTAGGGGTACAGGCCTCATGCACCTTTACCCTCACCACTGGTGTAGTACACCCAGCTTGAGGGGTGGCTGACCTATGCCAGGGCAGTGGGTTGCAGGCATGGCACACAGGGATATGTGCCATGTCAACTCTTCACTTTGTTCTGCACCAAAACACGCAGCCTGCAGTGGCAGTGGGTGTGTGTAAAGGTACAGGGCCTCTAAGGGTGGCACAATAAGTGCTGCAGCCCTTAGAGACATTCCCTGGCCACAGTGCCCTTGGTACCCATGGTACCTTTTACAAGGGACTGACATGTGGCCAGAGAGGTGCCAATTATGGGTAAAAGGTACCGTTTTGGGGAAAGAGCACAGGCCCCAGAAACCTGATTGGCGCAGACCCAGGGCACAACAAGTCAAAGGGCATCAGTAGGCTTGCAAAAAAAATGGGGGGGGGGGTTACTGAACAGAAACCCAGCTTCCTACAAGGGGTCTTACAAACTGGAGGGCGGGCCCCCTAGGGGGCTTCAAGTAATCCCAGGGAGGACACCAGGCTCTGACTAAAAGAAACATTATGCTAATAACAGTATTAGTTTTTCAGCAAAAAGAATGAGCGTCAGTAAACCGCTCTGTAATGGGCCACCGCTAACATCTTTTATCACGTCTAGGAGAAGGTGTCAAAAACAAAAGGGACTCCAAATATCCTTCAAAACCCCCATCCCAATTTCTAACAATCACACTGTGGATACTTTTAGATGTTAGTAAGGCCTGCCTGACCAGCATAGTATGTTTGGCAATCATGCATTTGATTGCATTTTTTAAATGGTAACAGAACTTAACTGCAAGGCTTAAACAAGTCAAGACATATTGAAACCTTGCCAATTTCACAGACTCATTTTGACGGGGGCCTATGATCTTTTTTTCACTGTGGGGGGGGGGGGGGCTGCATTAAAATGTTTGAAGACCACTGCCCTAATGCCTCAGCCCTGGTCTTCCTCGTGTGCCATCGGACCTTCTCAATCCACTCTCCCCTTTTGCTTTAGCCCCATTTTTGCAGATAGAAGAAGCAGTCATCCAGTACAATGGAAAGAGCAGGTATTCTGTGGGTGCCATTGTAGGAATATGTGTAGAACTACCCGATAATGATGATGCTATCAACCATGACTACGTCAATGGCCAAAAACATACCATATTTCTTATCAAGATCCCTCGAGGCCTCAGGGCTCCACTCCTTTTTGATTCTTTGGAATATGTTTACATTCATGAGAGTTGAGTATTTTTTATAAGTGCAGAGTAAGATGTGTGCTCATGTAAGTGCGGGTGAGGTGAACAGTGTGAGTGAGTGCAGGCTGACTGGTGGGAGTGCAGGTTGAAAACAACAAAGCCTTGTTAACCAGTGCACAAAGGCATGTAAATGGTCTTTTAACGACCTGTGAAAAACTTGGGTGTGGCTGGGATAACCTGAATCCAGTCCCTGCCCAGCCAATGCAACAGCAGCTGAAGCTGTAACAGCCCAGGGACAGAGACACAACGGGTGGAGGGGTGGGGTTGCTAAAGCCCCTTTACCCCTATGGGTGTTGTGCGCCTCGCCTCCACATTCCCGCTCCCAGGCTCCCCAAATGTCAGATTTCTGAAGGAAGAGAGGGCACAGAGCGATATTCTAAATAAGGTTTTTCTTATGGCTGTCTGCGATCGCTCCCTCCTGCAAACATGTCAGAGCAAAATGGCACCGGCCACCATATTGACCATATCGCACACGGGAAGCGTGAATGTTTATCGATGACTCGAGCTAATTACGCGACTTCCGAAACGAAGCTGAAAACAGTTGGGTCACATTTTTTCTCTGTTTCTGCTGGGTCTCGAAAAACATTTGATTTGGCTCCGCTTAAAGGTAAACGCTGCATACACATTTTACCCAACCCCAAACAGGCTTTGAATGTGACCGTGCATTACAGGAAGCCATTTCGTTCTGGAATGCATGCCTGCTCGCTCCAAGAAACACATGCTCTCGTTACTGCGTCGGCTAGCTGAAAAGGTTGAGGGTAAAAATGTTTAATTTATGTGTAAAAACTGTGTTTCCGCTTTCCAAAAGAAATTGCAAGGCCAACTGCGTTTTTGAAGCTTCGTACAAAAAAAAAAAGTAGGAAACACAATTTGCGGCCTTTATTTATCCAGCTGCACATGCCACCTCAATTTATACAGCCTATGGCTGGCCAAGTGCAGAAGGGGGAGAGGTGACGGGTGCAGGAGGGGGAGAGGGGACGGAGGAGATGTTTGGTTGCTGAGGCAAGAGTGGAAACAGGGTGGGAAAGAATTGTACAGTATCAATATCAAGGCGTAGTTAGTTTCCTGTATGATTGATACCTTTTTTGAAGGTGAGCTGGAGGACACGCAAAAAAAGCCCCTGCATTAGTTATTCTGTCACGCACTCATAAATGCACGCATACATTCGCGCTCGCGCAAATGCTCACTTCGAGAAGAAAAGGGAGGAACCGTTCGCGGTGTAGTCGGTCAGTTGTTGACTTTGGAATGTGAAAACCTTGATTCCGGTCCTTCCTTCAACAGTTGACCACAATTGGGTGCTTCTGGCCAATCACTTACTCTTCCCACACCTACAGAAATGTGAAAGGTTACGTAATTGTGTGGAAAGCCCCCTTAATGTACACGATCTCAAAAAGTCTCTTTCCGATGTAAGGCGCTCTGGGGCCAGATGTATGGAAGGGTTTCACCCATTCTGTGCCTATGGGAGAATGCCTCAGTGCACGTGGTTCTCTGTTGATTCCCAGCTGGCTTCATGCCATGTAAATGCTAACACGTGCAGCTAGCCACACAAACAGCTAAAATACCAATGAAAAGTATAGATCGAGGGGTGTCCTAAGTGATGCGGCCGATAAAGACATTGGTATTTCAATGGGGAAGCGCTTTCCACAGAACCGGACTGTACTGAGCACTAAGCACCTTTTCCCCAATCCCAATCCCTGTCCTTGGAGTATTGCACAGAGCAATTTGTGGCTGCTACCTTGGGTCCTGTTGGCAAGTGGAGGGGCTCACAGCGGCACCTGTAATCGAGAGCAAGAGCGCTATTTAACCCGCTAAGGAGTCCCGCAGCGTGAGTCGCCTGGGCTCGGTCCAGGCCAAGACCGGGCCAAGATGGGCCCGCCTTAGCCCGTCATAGCCAGGCTAGTCCCTTGAACTGACGACTCCAGGACCCGGTGAGTTCCCCTTTTTGGTTGCTTGTAGTCTGGGACATACTCACTGCAGAGATTTTGCTGTTTAATTTGGGTACAAGCTCAACTGGGCCAAGGGAACGTGGCTGCCAGGATTTGAGGACTGTATTGGTCCAACAATTCCTGATTTGCACGGAAAAGATAAGAAAGATTGCCACACCGGGATATCAAGGGACCGACTTGTAAAACAGACCTACAAAACTCATAGCTTTCATATGTACTGATTGTACACAAGCCTGTTCCCAGTTTATTCTTGAGTAGCTCTGTCTTGAGGGGACCGTCGCCTTATCACTCAACTTTGTTAGTTCTGGGCTCATATAGCATTCAGACCCTAGCAGACTTATAATCGTTTCAAGACTGTATTGTTCCTTAATTACTGTGACTTTTGTGTATTTCGAATACGAGTGAGAGGGATGGGAAAGAGGAAGGCCGGGAATGTGTTAAAGTCAGATGGGGGACCACAACACCCACTAATGACATACCTATCGGGGGCCATGGGGGTGATCGAAAAACAAATACATTCAGTAGAGGATTCACTAAATCAAGGAAAAAAGATGGGAGGGGTAGCTTTTTTTTTATTTCCAATTTTTTTTATTGAAAAAGGTATAATACAATACAGTACAGTACAGTAACTATTCGGGCATTTTCAGACGGTGAAGGGGTTACGCGTTGTATACAATGACATTTGGTTTGCTTGCTGTACTTCATCGCCGGCGGGTCTGTTGGCCCCGGCGGTCTCACGGCGAGTGTGAAAGAGAGAAGGAAGAAGAGGAAGAAAGAAGAGGGGGGGGGTGTTTCAGGTAGGATCTGCAGCGTGGCTTCCGGCCTGTCATGGGTTTACGGGGGTTTTGTGTCTCAAGGTTAGAGTCTAGGGCCGTCCACATTTCCGCTCTGGCTGTATGCGTGGTTGAGTGTTTTGCGGTGATGTTGTCTGCGCCTCTCAGGAAGATTACCCAATTGAACCCCTCTTGAACGTTGCCTTGCCTGTATTTTTCCAATTTGCTAGGATTGTCTTGACTGCGGCAGTGAGAAGGAGGTCAATTAGGTCTCTGTCTCCCTTGCATGTTAACTCTGGGCCCATGAATGCGGTGGTTATCCCCCCTAGGCTCTGTTGTGTGTCCCCTCCCACAACCGTGTTGATGAACTGTGTACTTTGTTCCAGAAGTTCCTGACCTTGGGGCGCTCATAAATGAGGTGGGCTAGATCTCCTCTCTCTTTGTGGCAGTTCCAGCACCTGTCAGATTCAGTGGCTCTGTGCAATAGCCAGAACTTCGTCTGTGCTAGTTGTGCAGAGACTTTGTTCCTGGATGCTGATACCTAGAGTTTGGACTTCTCTACCTCGCATAGGGGTCTGTTGTGATATGTTTCCCAGAATGACATAGTTTTGTTGTTCAGTGATCTTGTGCGTGGGCATAGTTGTTTGTATATATGGGCTGTTTGGTGGCCTATCTTATTCAGGTTCCGCGTGTATTCTATGATTGAGGGTATATCTTTGGAGAGGTTTGCTTTAGTTATCGCTACTTTGATTTTAAGGAATTCGTATAGTTCGACTTTGGGTAGTTTGTGTGTAGCTTTCAGCATAGCGAATGAGAGCGGTGTCTTGTCTTTCTCTAGCTGGGCCGGTGTGGTGATTCCTCTGCTATACCACTCTTTGTTGGCTAGTGTTCTGCCTCTATATGTTATTCTCGAGTTGAACCATGTGGATTCCCACCTTGACCTTTAGGTAGGCACGCTGTTTGGAAAGTTTTGAAATTCGGGATGTTTAGCCCACCCAGTTGCTTCCGTAATCTTAGTTTCCGCAGGCTTATCCTGGCTTTCTTCCCGCTCCACAGGAAATTGTTGATTGCTTTGTCTAGTTTCTTATGGAAGTCCACAGTTAGGATTAGCGGCAGCATACTTAGCAGATAGTTGAGCATGGGGGCTATCATCATCTTGATTGTTTCTACTCTCCCCCACTAGCTGATGAATTTGGGGCCCCAGGACTCTAGTTTAGTTTTGATATTTTTAAGCATTACTTCTTCATTATGGTCAAGAGTGGATCTTAGATCACTACCAAATAGGAGGCCCAGGTATTTTAGGGGTTTCTTTTGCCAAGTTAGTCCTGATGTGCCCAGGACTGTGCTAGTTGTGTGGCAGTTCAAGGTTTTGAATTCAGACTTATCTCTATTTAACTTGTAGCCTGACGCTGAGGCATATTCCTCAATGGTCTGCATCAGGGCTGCTATGGAGGTGCTTGGGTTGTTGGTTGTAATTAGGATGTCGTCTGCATATGCTGCTAACTTAACTGTTTTGTCTCCGACTTTAACCCCTGTTATGCTCGGGTTTTGTCTGATCATCGCTAAGAGTGGCTCCACTGCTAGTAGGAAAAGCGCGGGGGAGAGTGGACATCCCTGCCTCGTACCCCTCTCTAAGGTGAAAGTTTCTGATGATCCCCCATTGACTGCTACTTTGGCCCGGGGTTTGCTATACAGTGCCATTACCATGTTCCTATATTTTGTACCCAGTCCAAACTTCCCCATACATAGGTCTAGGAAGGGCCATGAGACCCTGTCGAAGGCTTTCTCCGCGTCTAGCGGAATCATGACCGCTTTCTCTTGGCTGTTGGCTGTTTGATGTATGAGGTGGCATAGAAGTCTAGTGTTGTCTTGGGATAGTCTACTCTTAAGGTACCCCACCTGTGAGTTGTGGATGAGAAAGGGGAGGTAGGAGTTTAGTCGTGTTGCCATTATTTTCACATACATTTTACAGTCGACGTTGATGAGTGAAATCGGGCGGTAGTTTTGTGGATGTTGTGGCTCTTTGCCTTCTTTGGGAATGACTATGATGTTTGCCTCGGCCATTGAGTTCGTCATGCTGCCCTTCTGTATGCAGTGTGAGAAAAGCTCTACCATGGTGTGTTTCAGTTGGTGGAGAAATTGTTTATAGAAAGCGGCTGTGTACCCGTCTGGGCCGGGCGCTTTGTTCGGTTTTAGGGAGGTGACCGCCATCTCTATCTCTGCTTCAGTTATGTCCCCCTCCAGGAATTCCCTCTGTTGGTCTGTGAGTCTAGGGAGGTTGAGTTTCTCTAGTAGACCCGCTCCCCTGTCTGTTGCTAGGCCTTTATCGGATGTGTAGAGTTCTTTGTAAAAGTCTTTGAACACCTCGAGTATTTGTTTGTTCGATGTGTGTGTCTTGTTTGTCTTGTCTGTGATTGCTGCTATATAGTGTTGTCTCTGTTTTGCTTTTAGATAGGTCGCTAGCGCTTTCCCTGCTTTGTTGGCTGAGCACAGGTTAATGGCTTTATATTTGTTAATCCATGTGCCGGCTCTTTCACTCAAAATCTTATTGAGCTCATACTTCTTTTTGGTTGGTTCCGTCAGGGTGTTCCTATCTGCTAAGTCTGCGCAGTGCCCTCTTTCTAAGTCTTTGATCAAGTTTTCTAGCTCTGTTATCTTTTTAGTCCTGCTTTTGTTCATCCTGGACTTGAAGCTTAGAAGTTTCCCCCTTATTGTCGCTTTCAATGCCTTCCACAGGGTCTCTCTGTCCGTCTCTACTGTGTCATTGAAGGTAAGATATTCTGCTATCGCTTCCCTGATTTCCGTTATGTTGGCTGGTTGTTCTAGGATATCGCTATTTAGCCGCCAACTGCGGCTGGGGTTTTCGTTGTGTTTGCCGCTGATCTTGAGGGTGATGTGTGCGTGGTCCGAGATTGTCTTTGGACCTATCTCCGTTGAGTCAATGAGGTGTGTATGGGTGGAGGACATGAGGATGTAGTCTATTCTGCTGTATGAGTTGTGGGGGTGTGAGTAGAAGGTGTACTCCCGTGCTGTCGGGTGTTGGAGTCTCCGCGGGTCGCTCACCTCTAGTTTGGCGCAGAGGTTTTTGAGGGGGTTCAGTTCTCGTGAGTTGTGACTGGCCCTGTGCGGGTGTCTGTCTATGGCGTTGTCTATGGTCTGGTTCATGTCGCCTGCTAGGATCAGTAGCTCACCCTGGGGTATGTTGCCTAGTCTGTTCCCTACCTCTTCCCAGAAGTTCTTGTCAGCTGAGTTGGGCACGTAGATATTGGCTACGTGAAACGTTTCTTCCCCCTTTTTAAGGCTTGTGATCAGGACTCTCCCTTCTCTGTCTGTTTGGCAGTTTTGTATCGCAAGTTGGGCCTTTTTGCATTGTGATGACCCCTCCTTTTTTCCTCACAGCCGGAGAACAAGCTATCCCTCCTATCCATTTCGCTTTAAGGCGTTGTGCATCCTCTTCGGAGATTCTGGTCTCTTGGAGGACGTAAACGTCTCCTTTGAGTTTCGCTAGGTGGTTGAGTGTTTTCCTGCGTTTGATTGGGTGGTTGAGGCCCTTCACGTTAAGGGACACCACTTTGATGTCTGAGAGTAGTGGGGCGTTCGGTTGTGTAGTCATGGTGGTTTGTACCCCTCGCTGATTCTTTTGGCATGTGTGACTACATCACACCCCTTTGTAGTGTTGTGATTGGCCTGGTCTGTAGGATTGTTCCCCCCCCTGGGAGATAGATAAGAGGTAGAGAAGGATAAAGATAGATAGAATATAGAGACAATCATGTGCATACAGCTGTACCGTGTTGCCGTCCTCCCCTCCCCCCCTGCCCCCCACCCACCCGCCCTCCCTCCCCCCTAGCAAAGTTCTGTGGGCGTGCGACAGCAAGGGTCCTCCCGCCCTCCGTTGCCCCTGAGTACTTTCCCGCCCCCGCCCTTCTGTTAGATATGTTTCGCCTGGCTTAAAGGATATTGATTGTGTAGCTTCTTCTTGAATCACCAGGTCGCGTCTTGGCGTGGAAGTTCTTTTGTTGGACCTGTGAGTGTCTCATTGTTTGCAAGGCGTTTGCTTTCTGAGGTAGGATTGTTGTGGTGAGGTAGCGTTGTTAGCAGCTAATCGCTGTTTCCCTGAGAATGAATGCTGCAGTCAAGTCCAATGCTGAGAGGTAGGTTTGTTGTGTTGGTGCTGGTTTCACTTTGCGTCTGAGAGCATTACCCTGCTAGGGCCCACCTGCTGCGCCCTCCTCGGGTGTGTCTGATGAGGCTCTTCTTTTTGTTGCTCCCGGACTCTGTGCTTCCATTTCTTCTATTTCTTCCGGGCTTGGTCCTTGCAAATATCTCCGCAGTTCTCTGGGTTCGTCATAGACCCTTGTGCCCATTCTGTCCATGACACGCATTCTGGCTGGTCCTGCGAAGCTGAATGTTATGTTTGCTTTCCGGAGACTGTCCCTCAATGCCAGAAATCCTTTTCTTGTTTCTACTGTTAGCTTCGAGAAGTCTTGTGTTATTATGATCTTTCGACCATTCCATTTAGCGTTTTGGCCTTTCCTGGCGAAGGAGAATATGGCTGGCTTGCAGTGGTTTGCATATGATGGGTCTTGGGCCCATCCCCAGTGGTTGTCTTGTTGCTGGTATTCTGTATGCCTTGTCTACCTCGAATGGTCTGTTGAACTTTATGCCCGTCAGTTTTGGCAGTAGGCTTCCCAGTAGAGCCGCGCATGAGCCGGCTGTGTCCTCTTCACCTTCAGGTACCCCTAGGAGTCGGATGGTCCCTTTTCTGCTTCGGTCATCTTGCTCTGCCATCATCTTTTGTAGGTCGTTCGTTGTTTTAGCCACGTAACCCATGTCTCTGTTGGTCCTAGTCGCGTTGTCTTCTAGGTCGCTTATCCATTTCTCGGCCATATCAACTCTGCAGTTCATCTTGCTCTGGTCTGCCCTTATGCAATTCTAGTTGCATGTTATCTATAGTTTTCTTAGTTGCCTTTGCCAGGTCATTCCCTTCATTTATTTTCTTGAGAAGTGTGTCCAGTGTTGTTTCGCTAGATTGGTTGTTTTTCGGCTTTGTTGGGGATTCGCTTATCTCCTTCCTTACTTTCTTGCTGTCGTTAACGTTTTTTTCGTCTTTCCCCGCCATCTTGTCAAAGCCCCTTCTCGCCAGATAGGTGCATAGTCTATCGTCTTTTTGTTGACTGGCTGGGTGAGCTCTACTGTTGCTTGTGCTTCTGGAGTCTTTGTCTTCTGGTGTGCTGTCCAGTCTGAATCTACTTGGCCACCTTATGGTCCTCGTCCTGGTTTTGGCGAACGCCAGCTCTTCTCTTTGCAGACTTTGTTTTGCTGGGTCTGCTGATGTGTTGTTCCCTGGCCTCCTTTGGGTGGTTCGAGACAGCCTTGGTGCGTGCTCACGGTGTCGCTTTCCCTACTGCCATGCCCTCTTTAGTTCCTTGGTGCTTCCCTGCTTGGCCCAGCCTTCCGTTCCGGTTTGATTCGTGCGCCACCTTGTTCCCGCTGGGTCCGGGCACCCTTCAGGTAGGGCTCGTTGGCTTATCCAGCAATTTGGTTCTGCAGCGGCTGGTATTCTGTTGTGCCTTGAGCATGTACTGTTTCCGTTTGCTAATCTTAGGCCGGCCTGCTTTCCTTGCGTTTGCGTTCGGTTGCCGGAGGGCGGTGTCAGGGCCATGTGTCTGGTGACGCTCGGTGGTTATAGTTCGCGCCCGACCCTCGGCTTCCCTGTTGACTCCGGAAGCTTCTGCCCTTCCGCTAGGGTTACTCGCTTGTCTGCCTTCCTACGTTCCTCTTGCGCATCTTGTTTAGTTTCTTTGTTTTGCTCTGCTCCACCCGCTGCATCTTAAGATGGCTGCCCCCAGGGTTTGCTTCCGTTTCAGTTTCGCTTGCTTGCTATTCACCATGTCGTTCTTGCTTACGGGCTGCGCTTGATGGCCGGCTGTGTTTACTCTGCTGGTCGCCCGTGCAGTCAGCTGTTACCTCTGCGCTTATTAGTCAGCCTTACGTCTTCGCCTTTCGCTTGCACTCACCGCTCTTCTTGCAGGGAGATTCCCCTTTCTAGTTCTTCACAGTCGCTCGTTATTGCTCCCCCAAGATGGCCACTGAGGTTGGTTCCTGCAGTTTCGGTTTCGTTTGCTGCGGGCTCCCTGCTTCCCCTTTCACGCCGATAGTTCGCTGTTTTGCCGGCATCTGTTGGTAGCGCACGAGCGTGCTTGTGATCGGGCTCCTGCACCGCCCTTGTTGTGCCTCTTACTTGAACTCTTCTCGCGGTGTGGTTGTTGATCTTGTTCCGACGTTTAGCAGTGTGCCGCCATCTTGGGATCGTCCGGCGCGTTCTCTCTCTCCGCTTTTTTGGACTTTTATTCCTTTCTCCTTACTCTGGACAGTTATGTTTCTCGCCACTTTGTGCCTCGAACCTTCACACGTCCTCAGCTCCGGTTTGTAGGTCTATACGGGCTGTCTCTTTTCGCCGTTCTTTGTGTCAGGGTGACGGAGGCTCCGGACTTAGGGGACTGTCCACCTCGCCATCCAAGCCACGCACCCTCGGGAGGGGTAGCTTTGAGTTCACAAAACCCCGAGTGTGCCGCTTCCCAAGAATTACAAACTGAAACTATAACTGCACTATCCAATACCAACGGCTGCATACAGAATGTGTCAGATCATATTTATGTGTCCGACCAGGAACTTTGAATCCCAACCCCCCTCAAAGCACCCAAGAAATCCAGACATTGTATCAGATACCCCTGATAAAAAGCTATCAGCTCTTAAGACTGATCTCCTAACAAAAAAGCGTACAAGAAAAATATTCAAACATACTAATCTCGACAATGTGAGAAGGGGTCAATCTGCAGCTAACACATGAGTAAGTAGTCATATAATGGATCTTAATAAGATATCAATAAAAATAGACGATCTGCAAATAATTTGTGATGCCCTAGCAAACCTCACAGCAAGTAATCGAAAATGCACAAAATAAGCACCTAGAAATGCAAAACAACCTCATCAAGATTAATACACTTGACGTAGTAAGACGCCCAGACAGGGAAACATCCTGAGCGACACATAATGAAGGGACCACTGGAACCAATAACTACATCTAACATTAACCCGTGTCTCATAGTTAAGGGTTCAATCTCCATTAATGGGAATACGAACAATATGATACAAAATTTAGACCATAAATCAAGGGATCCAACTAATTTTGATGCAGGGACAAATCTCTTAAATCGTCTCTTTCATTCTTGCAACCAAGAGGAAGGAGGTGAAAGATTGGAGCTGCCACCTGCGGTTACACCATATACAATAGTTTTGGCCCACGTACCACACTTAACATCCCAGGCGAAAGAATCCTGGGACTCACTGAGAAATAAAGCCCTTTTTTGGTTAGGCACAAAAACAGGGCTAACAGAGGCCCTATTCGGCAAATTCAAGATGGCACGAAGGGTTGGGTGGGTTGGAAGACATTATAAAACATTGTCAGGCGACTGTATAGTACTGACATTTAAAACACCACAACTTGTACAAGAGATCCTTACCAGAGCCAGTAGTGAATTTATTATGACCACGGATATCAATGTACTGCCCCAGTGATATTTATATTGCCCACCTAACCAGAAGCAGATAAGATCCTGTGGGAGGGGCCATTTCGAAAGCCTACCACACATTTACAGCCCCCCCACACAGAACAGTTTTGATATTCTGCCTTCCCTGGAGGATATTGATTGACTTAAAATCCCATATTCTACTTTAACTATAAAGAGAGTCGAGCCCCTTCACCACATTACAACAAAATCAACTCACCTTGATACTAGGGTACCACCCTCTGTTGTGGGCCCAAGAAGGCACATAAAATCGTCAGTTAACAGCCAGAGTATACAGACACTTGCTGAACAACATCTAATTGCAGCAATTGATCACAGAAATAAAATGCATAACAATTGTGATCACGGAAGGACAACATTATGTGACATACTATTTTGGAATGTAGCGGACTTCAGTGTTAAACTTATCAATTCATTGCGGATATCCTTTGTTGAGGACTTTGGCATACTGTGCCTACAAGAGATCTGGGTAGTGGGCACCTTACATCTCAATGGCTAAAAAACATTCCATTCCCTGGCAGTTCCATCACCTCGTGGGAGGAACAAAGGAGATCTGTGAATGTATGTGTCCCATATAGTGAATGTTTCAAAAGCTAGTATTCCTGATATTAGACATTTTCCATCAACTTTTGATATTATATATTGATAACACACATTGTACTGCTGTATTGAATTTTTATAACAATATCCCAAATTACCATGTGGAGGGGATTATGAGTTAACTGCAGAGGGATTTGAATATTACACACAAGGAGAAGAATATGGATATGTGTGCTATCTGGGGGGAGGGGGGGTTTAATTCTGCTTTGTGTTTGCACGCCATGGAAGGTATGTGTGGTTTAGAGTCTGATGATGGAACAGAAAATGCCGATTTTTTTCATACAATACTAGGGGATCATTTAAACACAATCAAGTTTTCATCTGACTTTGGATTTGCAAATGAATTATGCCCCCCCACAGTTCCATTTATGTGTACTTTCAATGGTTGAGGGATGCATTCTACTATTGATTACGTCTTGGTTTCAAATAGACATTCTAGTAGACTACACCATTTTGTAACCCATTCTGTTTCCTCGAGCGACCATTTTCCCATAGCATTACCTTTGATTTTCCATGTAATGTGTTAAATATAAAGGGTCTATCTGAACACTATGTTAAATACATTGTTTTAAATAAAATCAATGGATATTCCCTAAAGTGGGCAAGATTGGACCCCACAAATTTACTAAGACACTTTTCAACAATTGTAAACCTGATTTTGCTGTCTGTCTCGACAAGACTGTCGCAAATTCTGATATTTTGAAATCCATCATTGTAATATGTTCTGAAGCCAAGAGGAACCTATCTGTGGAAAATAGAAAAACGTATATTAAAAAGCAGGGATGGTTTGATACACATTGCTCAAAAGCATACAAGGCTCTGAAAAACACCTTAAATAAACCAGTCAGGAACCAGTCCGAAATCAAGATGTCCAGAAAAGCTTATAGAAGTGCTCTCAAAGACTGAAAGGATGCCCTAAGAGAAGAATAATCATGGTGGGCCCTCCAGGAAGCATCCCTACTTATGGATAACAAACGTGTCTGGAAAGCAGTAAACGCTCCATTTTTAGCCCCCAGATATTTACCAACAATTGAGATTACAATCGGTGAGGACCAATGGGTGGACCATTTTTCAAACATGTTTAATGATAACCCCCAAGCGACATCGCCAGCCATGTCCAGACAAGCCTCAGAGTCAGATTTAACACCCTTTTATCCAACAGATCTTGATATTACAGTGGATGAAGTTATCCACGCCATAAAGTTGGCCTAACAGCTAGGGCGCTCGACCTCGGACCTGGGGATCTGGGTTCGAGTCTCGGTAACGACGCCAAAAACTTCCAGTGATTCTGAGCAAATCACGTAATCTCCCGGTGCCTAAAATTAATGTGTGTCTGTCCCGTAACTGGTGCTATGTAAAGCGCTTTGATACCTGATTCGGTTCGGGTCTAGTTAGCGCTATATAAAACTCTGCAAAAAAAATAAATAAATAAATAAAGGCTAGTGCCCAGATGGTGTGCCTGTGGATCTCTATGAATCTAACCCTTTACTCTGGGGCCCATTATTAACATTGGTCTTGAAAGCATTTTGCAACCATGCTTTCATTCCATCCTGGTCAGAATCCATCCTGGTCCCTATCTTTAAAAAGGGTGACCGTAATGATCCCATATGCTACCGGCCAATATCACTATTGGATTCTTTTGTGAAAGTGGCTGGTCGAATCCTATTGAATTGACTGCAGACATGGGAAGAGGAGGCAGGGGTAATCACGGAATTGCAATATGGCTTCCGGCAGGACCCCAGTACCATTGACCAAGGGTTACATTTGAATACTATCTGGGGCAAATACACTCAAGCCAAAAGTGGGTATTTTTTTCTAGCATTTGTAGATCTTAGTCCTGCGTTTGATTATGTCAGACACCAGCGACTTTGGAGCATATTAGATGCCCTGGGCATGGACACGCAACTCATACATTTTCTGAGGCAGCTCTACCAAAATGCACATGCTAGCGTTCGTTATGGTGGTCTAGGAGAGTGCACGGCCAAGTTCCCAGTAAGAAAGGGGGTGAGTCAAGGGTGCGTGTTAGCCCCTTTTCTTTTCACTTTATATATCAACGGCCTTGGCCCAGTTTTAAAAAGCGAGGGCCAGAACTTCCCATATATTGACAACCGCCCAATTCCAGCATTGTTGTATGTGGATGACGCTGTACTCATGTCACGCACACAACTAGGGCTGCAAAGAGTTGTCTCCAGTTTCACAATCTTTATGTCCAACTTAGGTCTCCAAGTAAACACCAATAAAACGTACATTATAAAATGTGGAAGTAGAAACGCAAAATGTCGAGACATATATGTTAATAACTGTAAGATTGAGTTCATCAACAGATTTCCATATTTGTGGATTCTCTGCGAACAAAAGGGGTCCTGGTCACACGTCATCTTAGCTAGAAAATGGGCATTCTCAAAAGCAACAACAGCTTTAGTTAACTTTGCAAGAAACTGGGCAAAAGACCGATTGTTGAGCTACTGAAGATTTATAAAGCTAAGTGTATTTCGACCGCCATGTATGGTGCTGGTATTTGTGGATACGCTGACTCACAACCGCTACAACTAATTGAGAATGCGTTTTAGAGGTACCTGTTAGCAGTCCCGAACAGTACTGCTTCCTATATTTGCCATGCAGAACTAGGGGTGCTGTACATCACAGATCTAATCAAGATTCAACCGATCTTGCTATGGCACAAGATTTGGTCAACAACTTTTACCAGCTTTAATCATGAGGTGCTAAGTGACTGTCTTAAGCTTCAGAGGGCACTCCATATTCCCTGGATAAAATATGTAAAGAATTTCATGACAGATCATGGGCAACCTGAATATTTTAACGATCGAGGCAGTATTATCATAGTCTCAAGAAAATCATTCAAGACTGACTGTCTAGAGCTCCTGGAAACAATCATATGGTCGTCTGAGATTGTGAAACCTACAGTTAGGGAAAATCAAATGTTACTTACTTAATCTGGTGTGCAATCATACCTTGTAACCGTAAAAGGGGGTATGACAGGATGCTGCTGACCCGTCTATGTTTAGGAAACTTACATGGGTTAACAACTTTTCCAGACATGAATGATTGTTCGAGAAACCTATGCCTGTGCCAATGCGATGATATATCTACGCAATCGACAATGCACTTGTTATTGTTCTGTAAATATTGTACTATGCTCAGAAAAAGATGGATAGTGCCTATTTTAAAGATGTTAGGATTGAGACAATGTCACCCAGCCTTTTATATTCTACAACTTTTAGAACATGACGGGACAAATTCACATAACTAATCTGAGATAACATTCTAAATTTACTACTTTTGGTATTCACAGAAGGCATTTAGGGCCAGATGTAGGTAGGGTTTTACCGGTCGGTAACGGCCGAATTCGGCCGTTATCGACCGGTATTTGGCATTTGATATGTAGGGGCAGGTAAACAGGGAAAATCGGTAATTTTACCGATTCGGTAAATATACCGGTCGGTAAATTTACCGACCGGTATATTTACCGAATCGGTAACATTGATATGTAGGTGGGACTCTTCTGAGTCCCACAAGGCCTACAAAATCGGTATTTTACCATCAAATTGTATTTGATGTTAAAATACCGATTCAGGTGTGCATGCACATGTGTGCATGCACACCTGTGCCATATGACAGGCAGACCTGCCCTTAGGGCAGGTATGCCTGCCATATGGCCCCGAACCTTTTGTGGGGGTGCTAGAGGGTGTCAAAGTGACACCCCCTGCACCCTTGTCAAAATCGGTATTTACCGAATCGGTAAATACCGACCGGTAATGCCCCATTCATTCCTATGGGCTTCAAAGCCCATAGGAATGAATGGAGCATTACCGGTCGGTATTTACCGAATCGGTTAATACCGATTCTTAACGATTCGGTAAATGGAACATCTGGATGTTCCTACATACCCCCACTTCTTATTTACCGATTCTTAATTACCGAATCGGTAAAATTCGGTAATTAAGAATCGGTAAATACGTTTTACCTACATCTGGGCCTTAGTTGTTGTAAAGTTAGGACTCCTCGCTTTACTACTACTAAACTGAGACAAAATCCTAACTTTCCCACTTTCTGTATTCACAAAAGACATTTAGTAGTAGTAAAGTTAGGAGTCCTAACTTTACTACTACTGAAGGATAGGGTAGGATGAACCAACTTTACAATCTCCCAGACTTTGGAAAATTTAGAACAACCTTTTTGTACATGACCTGGCAATTTGATTTTGACTTTATCCCTAACCTGCAGGTTAATAGGTCTAGGATTCGCCAACAATTTGCATCTACCCTTTTTGTAACTCACTGTTTCTGTTGACAGTGTCATACATTACCTTAATATTGCAATTAGGACCAATGTGTTGACTGGGTCTTTCCTTTTTAAATGCATAAAAGAAGGGAATGTAGTTGTGCAATGTGGTGTGCAATGATAAGACCAGACTAGGTCTGAAACATGAAGGGGTGGGAGTACACTGCTAACCTCCCAGCACAGTTTGCCCCTTAGCATTATGGTAAATGCAGTTTGTAGTGCATGCTTACTTGGTATTTTGCTGGAGTGTTCCACCAAAGTTGGTGCAGGTTAGTGCTGTACATCTCTAGAGATGACAGGTATTTCAGAATTATGCAGACGTGTGTGGCCCCAGTTTAGGATTAGAAAGAAAAGTTACATTATTGCAGCACTATCTAGGAGCAGAAGGTCAGGAAATATTGGAACAACTCCCAGATCTCGGCATTAATGATGCAAGGGGTCTCAATGAGTATGAGATTAGTGTAAAAAAGTTAGATAATAATTTCTTACCAAAAGTCAGCCCCATAATGCAGCATTACCATTTTGGGATAATAAGTAAAAAAGAAGGAGAATTTGTGTCAGAACTGAGGAAACTAGCTGCAACCTGTAGTTTGGGGCAACTTGTGAGGAACAGATATGAGATCAGTTCTTGTTAACATGTAAAATTGAAAGAACATGTGAGGAGCTGTGGTTTAAAGATGATCACCCACAGTGTGAGGTTTTAATTGTGGCTGAACAAGTTAAGCAAATGATGCAATGTGTAAAAGAGATTAAACAAGACAGTGAGGACAAAACAAAGGTAAATGTGGTAACAGAAGATGTAAGCAATGTATTGGTGGGCAAAGGGACAAGATGGGAGACTAGATCGCCATCTGAGGTGGAAAATGTTGGAAAGCAGAAAATAACGGGGAAGAAATAGAAACGTCTCCAGAACAGCTTTATATATATGTAGGTGTTATATCCTGGTAATGAGTTCCAGAAGACTTGGATATGTTACAGATGATACGTTTATTCTTCCTAGATGGTTAGATAGGTTTTCCAGAAGATATGTAATCAAAACCCCTCCAGGAGCATCCTCTCTGCTGCTCAGCACAGGATCCAACTGACAGTCCACTCACAGCATACCAAACTTTCCAAATGACATCACATTCGCACTAACATTCTACACTCATTAGCTGAACAGCAGAGGCAGAGAAACAGGCAAGATGTAAGGTACAAACCTTAGATATAACACCTTCCCTCTTTATACAATGAACAAAGAGAAAGCAAATGTAAATAGCAACATTGCAGTAACATCACAGTATGATCAATGAAAAATTGCAGTAGAGGATTTGCAAATGCTCATAAGTATGACAAAAGTATACTATAAATAAGCAAGGTGAAATGTGATGTAAAAATAAGCAATAAAGGAAAAGAAAACATGTAAACAAGTACAAAGTAAGAACACTATGATAAGTAATACAGCACGAAAGGAATACAAAAAATAGAAAAAACACGCATCTCCTTCCTTAGCAGAGAAAAAATGGAAGTAAGAAGTTTCAAAAGGAAGGAAATAGTAAAAGAACGGAAAAGTAAACAGAGAAAATTTACATAAGCAAGGAGTAAGAATACCACAAAAACTAACAAAGAAGTAGTGCACCAGTGTAACCACCACAACTACACCAACTGGCCAGGCTAGCGAAAAGTATGGAACCACTGAACACAGCAACAGGAAGAAGGGAACAAAAGAAAGCAATAAAAATTAAGAAAAAAACAGGTGGCGTACACCTAACACATCAACCAAAAGGTAGACATGTAGAGAAGAGAAAATGGTGAAAACCCAATAAAGAGAAACACGAAAATTAAATGCAAGGAAAATGTGATCTGTGTAAACTGTACCACACCGAAGATACGAGTACAGTCACACCTCAAGTTAGACAACAAATGAAAAATGCAGGGAAAGTGTGATCTGGGTAACTGAACTACACAGCAAAGAAAATTCAGTAACACCTCAAGCTAGACCACATAAGTAAACCTGCACAAAATAGGACAATTAAACTGTAAATCTCAAGTACACATGTAAAGAATAAGAGGAACAAAGAAAATGCTCCATGAAAATGCGATCTGGGTAAACTGAACTACACAGCAAAGAAATTCAGTCACGCCTCAAGTTAGACCACGTATGAAACTTGCGCACTACATGAAAAATGCACTGTAAGTATCATCATGAAAAAATCAGAGGTACAGGAAAAGTGCTCCAGGAAAAGTGCGATCTGGGTGAGCTGAACAACACAGCAAAGAAAATTCAGTCACGCCTCAAGTTAGACCACATACGAAAACCTGTGCACAATATAATAAAGGCACTGTAAGTAAAATCATGTCCAGAACCGAGACAAAAGGAGAAATACTCCACATCAAAGTATAGATAGAGAATGTAGAAAACCTGCATGGCAAGTAAAAATACATTAACAAATGCATAAGAATACCATGGCAGTACTACAATAGAATAAAATGAGCGTCAACACATTATATAATTATAAAGGTGTTAAAAAACATAGGAGAAAACGTAGTAAAATATGGAACTAAAAATGAGAGTGAAACAGGTTGCAAAATGAGCCAGCATAACGTGAAGTTCATCTCTATAATTGAGGAAACCAAGAAAACAGCAAAGCGTCTCTAGTTCGAGGGCAAGAGGATGTAGGCAATGTAATAATAACGCCCCCTGAGATAGCTCAATAACATGGCTCCAAAGACAAAACTGATAGCCGTAGGTTTTTGAAGAAGGTGTGCGCTTCACCGCGCTAGAGGTACTGACAGTGAAAGAAAATGCCACCAGTTCAAAGTTCTCATGTTATTCCGCTGAGCAAGAAGCAGTAAACAAACAAAGCGGTACCTTTGGCCAAGACAGTATTATCAACGAGAAGACACCTCCTTTCCACGAGAATGAATAGGAAACGTTTGACTAACTGGTAATAAAACCGTGCTCCAAAAGTGCAGTACAAAGATGGTGCTTGTAGCTTCCACCTACTACAAGATGGCGGCACGTTTTCAGCGTGGTGCCAGGTGGCTCAAGGCATGCTGAAGCAGCTGGGCGTTTCTCAGCAGTAGCAGACACAAAGGAGAAGGCAGGTATTGGAGAACACATCGCGGGACCACTGAAGGAGAGTCGCATGCGCTGAATGTGAATTTTAAATCTCAGTGTGACAGTTTATTTCAAAAGAATGGCACAGCAATAAAGAGGAGGCAAAGTATACAGTATCACGCACACCAAAAATGCGGCCTCAGCGATGTCGCACATAATAAAACATGACAGTTCATCAAAGATCCCCAAGGCTGGTTTAAATGCAGGAGCAGGTTTCGCGCGTAAGATGTAATAACAGCCAAGGTTTTAAATCCCAATCCAAACGACATTAAGAGGTCAATTGCAGCTTCCCCACAATGAAAAACATGGCATAAGTTGCACGAAGAGCAATCACTGTTCAGCAGTCTGCCAGTCAGTCAGAAATCACAGTTAGTCATGGAATGGGTTGCTGAAATGCTGTAAAAACGCACCTGCATTTACAGCATATACTGTAACAGGTTTGATTCCTGACTCGTAGTGGTTGTAATCCGAAGCAGTAAGCATACGCCTTGTTAAAGGTAGCAGAGATTATGGGGCCCATTAGGATGACGGGCGGATCGTACCCCCAGGCTGGCGGTAGCCACCGCCGGCCTGGCCGGGGCGATCCGGCCGCCATCCTACCCTGAATGACCCCAGCCATATTAGCATGGCGAACGGTACCGCGGCGGACGGAAAGACCGTCTGCCGCTTTCCCGCCCTGGTTGCCTTCCGGCCTGGGACGGAAAAGGGTTTATATGGTGGCGGTGTCTATTAGACACCGACAGCCATATTATGATGGGCATTTGTGAATGCCTTTCCGTGTCACGGCATGCGGAGTCCCCAAGCGGGGGCCCGTTGCGGGCCCCCAGGGACTCCGGGGGTGGGGGGTGCACATGGGGGGTACCTATGGTACCCCCCTGCATTTCAATACACAACATGATAGGCACCTCGCGGTGCCTGTCATGTTGTGCATTGAAATGCACAACATGACAGGCACCGACAGCCATATTATGTTGGGCATTTGTGAATGCGTTTCCGTGGCAAGGCATGCGGAGTCCCCAAGCGGGGGCCCATTGCGGGCCCCCAGGGACTCCGGGGGGTGGGGGGTGCACATGGGGGGTACCTATGGTACCCCCCTGCATTTCAATGCACAACATGATAGGCACCTCGCGGTGCCTGTCATGTTGTGCATTGAAATGCACAACGTGCATTTTTAGCATTGCGGCGGGCGGTGCTGAATGCTAAAAATGCGGGAAGCGCCCGCCACTGTGGCGGGCGCATCCTAATATGTACAACGGGACCCCCACCCTTATGGCGGGTGGTCCCATTCACCGGTAGTATGACGGGCGGCAAAGTCTGCCCGTCATCCTAATGGGGGCCTATGTGTCAGCTGAAGGCATACGACCGGACATAGGCAGTAAGAAACACAAGCCCAGTAAATGGCAGTATATGTTAAAGGCAGAAGGAGTCAGGTGGGAGGAAACTGCAGCAGGGTGTATAGCAGCAGTAAACAGACAGCAGAAAACATACACCCAGTATTAGGCAGGCTGTAGAAATCAGGAAACTTATACTCTGTCAATGGCAGCAAGAATCAGGCAGAAATAAGCAGGTAGCAGGAAGCATATGTCCTGTTTGAAGCAGGCAGTAGGAATTAGGCAGGAAGAAGCAGGTAATCGGAAACTTACGCCTTGTCCATGGGCTGTCCGGTGAAATATAGACACTGGTGGGGCGGGAGGGCGTAAAATCCTTAAGTAGGTTAGATTTGAGTAAAATCTTGAAGAAAAGTACCTTTGAGAAGCTTGAAGAAGGTCCTTTAGAAGCTTGAAGAAGGTCCTCACGCGTAGTTTTGATCCACCTCGTCGCCAATTTATGTTATATCCTGGTAATGAGTTCCAGAAGACTTGGATAAGTTCCAGATGATAAGTTTATTCTTCTTAGAAGGTTAGATAGGTTTTCCAGTAGATATGTAATCAAAACCCCACCAGGAGCATCCTCTCTGCTGCTCAGCCCAGGATCCAACTGACAGTCCACTCACAGCATGCCAAACATTCCAAATGACATCACATTCACACTAACATTCTACACTCACTAGCTGAACAGCAGAGGCAAAGAAACAGGGAAAATGTAAGGTAGAAACCTTAGATATACCAGTAGGCTTTATTTTCATTGATGCACAATGTGGCAGGAGGCGGCAAAATCCAGACAACGAATGCCGCAACCGCCGGTAAATACGATATATACATATATATGTATACAATGCCCACCTGACTTGAATCCCGCATCCGCGAGACCCCCAACGCTACCATTAGTGCCTAATATTGAACAATGCAAGAGGGCAACATGAACAGAAAAAAATCAGCTCGCGTCTCACTAAAGAGCGCAGGTGCATTCAAAATATGCACCCGGAGCATGAGACCGACACGAGTGGAGAAAAGATCCACTTGTGTCACTCTCACACGCGCAATGTCAAACACCTTTCCTTGCTTGCCTATGAGTATTCTTAACATCACTTCTTATGGCAGAGTGTGCATTTGGGCTACACTTACCTTCCTTGACATCAAGAAAAACATTGGTGGAAGAATTGTCAATGTAATCCATTTTCCCCTTGAAAGGAGAGGGTATTAAGACATAATATCGAAGTAAAAATATAGAATGGACATAATATCGAATTAAAAATATAGAATGGACAAAATATCGAATGGACACAATATAGTGGTTAAAAATATCGAATTGAAGGTAAGTAATATCGATTGTCAAAATATCGAAGTCAAAATAGCGAAGTATATAATATAGGCCTTAAAATATCGAATTTTTAACAATATCGAATTTTTTTAAGTGTTTTATATGTTAGTGTATGTGTGAAAAGTGCATATTATTTTTGTAATGTATGATTGATTTTTTTTTAAGTAATACATTTTATGTTATTTAATTTAAGCGTAATTTAATTCTGTAGCGGGTTGTGGGTTTATAGGGGAATAGGGTGGGAAGTAATTTAATTGTAATTAATTAAATATTTTTATTTATTTATTGGTATTCATTTTGAATTATTGCTAAATAATTTTTAATTGGTAATTATTTTTATTAATTGGTAATTAATTTTTATTAATTGATAATTATGTTAATTTTATTAATGTATTTTCCGTAGCGGGTTGTGGGTTTATAGGGGAATAGGGTGGGAAGTAATTTAATTGTAATTAAGTAAATATTTTTTTATTATTTATTGCTATTGATTTTTAATTTATTGTTAATACATTTTGAATTGGTAATTATTCTTTATTAATTGGTAATTCATTTTTATTAATTGGTTAATTGCTACTTATGTTAATTTTATTAATTTATTTTCCGTAGCAGGTTGTGGGTTTATAGGGGAATAGGCTGGGAAGTAATGTAATTGTAATTAATTACATATTAAAAATACTTTTTGTGTATTGATAATTAATTTACTGTTAATTAATTATTAATTGGAATTAATTTTTATTAATAATTCGTTTTTGTTTTTGAAAATTAATTAGTTATTTATTAATTATGGATATGTAATTGATTTTTAATAACTAATATTTACTTGTATTTCTAATTAACTAATTATTACATAATATCAAATTCGTAATTAATTTTAATTCATGTTGTATTGGTATTGATATTTAATTTATTTTTAATAATATATTAAATCATTACTTTCCCTACTGTTAAACTCACTGGAGTGGGAATAGTAATTTTTACTCCTACGCTATCCAACACTTTCCCTACTGTTGCACTCTCTTGAGTGGGAATAGTAATTTTTACCCCTACGCTATCCAATGCTTTCCCTACTGTTGCACTCTCTGGAGTGGGAATAGTAATTTTTACCACTACGCTATCCAATGCTTTCCCTACTGTTGCACTCTCTGGAGTGGGAATAGTAATTTTTCCCCTCCCGCTATCCAACGCTTTCCCTACTGTTGCACTCACTGGAGTGGGAATAGTAATTTTTACCCCTACACTATCCAACGCTGTCCCTACTGTTGCACTCACTGGAGTGGGAATATTAATTTTTACCCCCACGCTATCCAACGCTTTCCCTACTGTTGAACTCACTGGAGTGGGAATAGTAATTTTTAGCCCTACGCTATCCAACGCTTTCCCTACTGTTGCACTCTCTGGAGTGGGAATAGTAATTTTTACCACTACGCTATCCAATGCTTTCCCTACTGTTGTACTCCTTGGAGTGGGAATAGTAATTCTTACCCTCCCCTATCCAACGCTTTCACTACTGTTGCACTCACTGGAGTAGGAATAGTAATTTTTACCCTCCCACTATCCAACGCTTTCCCTACTATTGCACTCTCTGGAATGGGAATAGTAATTTTTACCCCTACACTATCCAACGCTTTCCCTACTGTTGCACTCTCTGGAGTGGGAATAGTAAATATTTCCCTCCCACTATCCAACGCTTTCCCTACTGTTGCACTCACTGGAGTGGGAATAGTAATTTTTACCCCTACGCTATCCAACGCTTTCCCTACTGTTGCACTCTCTGGTGTGGGAATAGTAATTTTTACCCCTCCGCTATCCAACGCTTTCTCTACTGTTGCACTCTCTGGAGTAGGAATGGTACCCATAGTACATGGGGTACGGTGCGTACACCTAGTGTACATGAGGTATGGTGCGTACACCCATCGCACATGGGGTACGGTGAGTACACCCCATGATCGCAGGGGTACGCACCGTACCCCTGTGATCATGGGGGGTACGACAGTACCCGTGGGGGGCCATTCCGTACCTGTTTCGGCGCGAACTCTGTTTTTACGGCTGTTTTCGGCTCCAGTAGAAAAAGGGTCATACGGTGCGTTCCCGACACGTATCGTACTTGCTGGGTCGTAAAAACCATCCGCGAACCATACAGATGTCGCGTACAGTGGGTTCCGAGGGAGAATCGTATGGAGATTAGAGTCGTACTGTCTCTGTACGACTCGTACGGAGTACGGCTCCTGGTACGAATCGTACTTCGTCATACGTATGGGGGACTTTGCAGGGTACGATTCGTATGGGAAAAACGCTCCGAACGGCTATTCGGAGCGGTTTTTCCCGAATCGGAATCGGCCCCTTAATGTTGCCACTAATTTTCCTTTCCTCAGGCCACCCATGTACAATAGCATGTGATACCACTTTAAGTTCACTGTCCTTTCCCATTTCCTCCATCCATTTCCCTTCTTGAATGAAAGAAGTACTACCAATCATGTTTATGTCTCCTGAACAGAATGCAACCTCACAATCTTCCTTGTCACTGGGCTCAAATTCAATACATGGCAAGTGCAATCTGGACATGCAGTCAGCATGAACATTGCTCTTGCCACACATCATATAGATGAGGGGTTTATGGTCAGTTTGGATGATGAACTCAGTGCCCCATAAAAATGTTCTGAAATGATCAGCACCCCAAACACATGCCAACAGTTCTCTTGCAATTACTGAATAGTTTTCCTTTGCATCCTTTAGGGCTCTGGATGCATAAGCAAAACTCCATTCTTTACCACTGTCCCTCTGCATCAACACTCCTCCTAGTCCACTACTACTTGCATTTACCATTATCACATATTGTTTACCAATGATGAAAGGTTTCAAACATGGAGCATTTATAGTAAATTCTTTCAAATGCTCAAATGCACGTGCCATTTCTTCAGACCAAATGAACTTTGCATTTTTTTTGAGTAAGCACCAAAAAATATCCCCCTCAGATGGGTAATTTGGAATGAATTTAGCATAAAACTTAACTAAACCAAGGAAAGCAAAAAGCTGCTCTTTAGAATTAGGAATGAGGGCTTTGATGATGTTATATATGATTTGTTTTAGGGGTAATGCAATTGCCACTGATATTGTGTCCTAAATATTCAACTTCATGCTTCCTGAATTGGCATTTGTCAACATGTAAGGTAAGACCTTTTGACGATAGGGCTGACAGAACTTTTCTGAGATTGCAATCATGTTCAGGAATGTCTCTATCAAAAACAAGTATGTCGTCCTGGAAAGCCACTGCACCCTTATGCCTGCCAGAGTTTCTTTCATGAGTCTCTGGAATACAGAAGCTGCACTGGCCAACCCAGATGGCATTCTACAAAACCTGAACAAACCCTCAGGTGGGTATTAAGACATAATATCGAAGTAAAAATATAGAATGGACATAATATCGAATTAAAAATATAGAATGGACAAAATATCAAATGGACACAATATAGTGGTTAAAAATATCGAATTGAAGGTAAGTAATATCGATTGTCAAAATATCGAAGTCAAAATATCGAAGTATATAACATAGGCATTAAAATATATCGAATTTTTAATAATATCGAATAAGTGTTTTGTATGTTAGTGTATGTGTGAAAAGTGTATATTATTTTAGTAATGTATGTTTAATTTTTTTAAGTAATGAATTTTATGTTATTTAATTTTAGCGTAATTTAATTCTGTAGCGGGTTGTGGGTTTATAGGGTAATGGGGGGAAGTAATTTAATTGTATTAAATTAAATAATAATTTTTAGCAATTAATAATTCTTTTTAATTTAATGTTGCTTTTTAGTTCTGTAGCGGTTTGTGGGTTTATAGGGGAATAGGGTGGGAAGTAATTTAATTGTAATTAATTCAATATTTTTATTTATTTATTGGTATTCATTTTGAATTATTGTTAAATAATTTTTAATTGGTAATTAATTTGTTGCCCCTACGCTATCCAACGCTTTCCCTACTGTTGCACTCTCTGGAGTGGGAATAGTAATTTTTACCCTCCCGCTATCCAACGCTTTCCCTACTGTTGCACTCACTGGAGTGGGAATAGTAATTTTTACCCCTACGCTATCCAACGCTTTCCCTACTGTTGCACTCTCTGGAGTGGGAATAGTAATTTCTACCCCTACGCTATCCAACACTTTCTCTACTGTGACACTCTCTGGAGTGGGAATAGTAATTTTTACCCCTGCGCTATCCAACGCTTTCCTTACTGTTGCACTCACTGAAGTGGTAATAGTAAATTTTACCCTCCCGCTATCCTATGGTAAAAATATTGTATATTTTTTATTACTATTACGTTCATATATATATATATATATATATATATATATATATATATATATATGTATGTATTAAGAAATCAAATTGTATGTTTATTTTTTTAACTTACATTAATTATTTCTTAATTTTATGGTTATTTTAGTTTTTTACGAATGTTTAAGTTAATTATATTTATTATTTCATTAATTTTTAATGACTTTTGAGACATTAAAATAATTCGATATTTTGACTAACTATGGGGCCGATTAGTATGGCAGTGAATCTGCATCCTCCGGGCCGGCGGAAGCCACCGCCGGCCCTGAGGATGCGGATTCCACCGCCGGGGTGACAGAAAACACCCACCGCCAGACTAGGATGGCAGTGGGATCAGTGGCGGACGGTAAGTCCGTCCGCCGCTGATCCGCGGTGTATGCTGGCAAATATGGTGGCGGTGTCTGCAAGACACCGCCAGCCATATCAGGATGCATGCGGAAACATGCTTTTCCACGGCGGCTTTTCTGCCGTGGAAAAGCATGTGGTCTTTTGTGTTTGGGGGCCCGTTGCGGGCCCCCAGGGTGTCGGGGGTGGGGGGTGCACATGGGGGTACCTATGGTACCCCCACCGCACGGTGCCTGCCGCTTTGTGCATGTAAATGTAAAGCATGCATTTTTAACCTTGCGGCGGGTGCTGCTTCAAGCAGCACCCGCCGCAAGGTTAAAGATACGGGATGTGACCGCCAGGGTGGAGGTCACATCCTAATTGCACCGGAGGGACCGCCCCTGCCCCTCGGGGGTGGCGGACGGATGCAGGTCCGTCCGCCATCCTAATAGGCCCCTAAGTTTTTTACAAATATATTTTTGATTCGATATTTTTGTACTTACCTGTTTGGAGATAGGAATTCGATATTTTTGCATTCTATATTTTTTCCTCGATATTTTGGTTGTTCTATATTTGTGTAATCGATATTATGTCAGTGATCCCCTCAGGTGTAATGAAAGCCGTTAAATTCTTTGAATCTTCACGAAGGACAACTTGATGGTACCCACTGGCAAGGTCAATCCAGGAGAACACTTTAGCCTCAGCTAATGTAAAGACCATTTCATGTAAGTTGGGAAGGGGATGTGCATCCACCCAAATAGCACTATTGAGACTGTGCAAATCAATGCACAGCCTCAATTCACCAGAATGTTTAATCAAAATTACAACTGGAGAAACCCACGTTGAAGATTCCACCGATTCAATATTGGTTTTCTTGCATAAGTCTTGTAACATGTCTTTAAGTTTGCTTCTGTAAGATAAAGGCACGTTCCTAACTCTATGATGAATGGGAGTAGAACCTCCAATAAGTTTAATGCTATGCTTGAACCCTTGGTATTCTTCAAGTTTGTCGTTGAATACATTAGGAAATGCAGTTTTAAGTTCCTGAACGTAGTCAGTGTCAACACCAACAATGTTAGGGATAGAGGTGCCAATGGCATAAACTTGAGGACCAGTTCTGGGATCTAACCTTATCCCATCTCTTCCTGATGTGGCCATCCCAACAAACATTGTCCCTTCTTTGCTTTATAAATTTTCCCAAAAGTGACACACCATCAAATTCCAGATTAGCCCACTAAATCAATTTTGTGGCCAGTATAACCACCAGGAGAGATTTCGGGAGCACAGAAGTACTTTTGTGGCCAGTTCTGCTTGACAATATCTGACGACACTTTGGTACATCAAGCACAAGAATCTACAAGTATATGTATGCTAATACCATCTATCTTAACGTGACATGAAGGAAACTTTGCTATATTATTGTTTGCACTAATATTCAGAACAGTATTGACACATTCTTGATCAGAATAATTTATATATTAAAAGCTATCGTTGTCACAAATATAGGGGCCCATTAGTATGTCGGGCGGATTGCCCCCGCCAGGCTGGCGGGGGCAATCCGCCCGACATCCTCACTAGTTTCCCCCCGCCATATTAGTATGGCGGGGGACCTCGGCGGACGGAAAGGCCGTCCGCCGCTTTTCCGCCCCGGTCGCCTTGCGGCCGGGGCGGAAAAGGAATAATATGGTAGCGGTGTCTATCAGAGGCATGCGGTCTTCACTCTGGGGGCCCCCTACGGGCCCGCAGAGTGAAGGAGGGGTGGGGACTGCACACTGGGGGTACCGCGCAGTGCCTGCCGCTTTGTATATGCAAATGCTGAAATGCATTTCTAGCATTGTGGCGGGCGGTGCTGAGAGCACTGCCCGCCACAATGCTACAAATGCAGGTTGTGCCCGCCACTGGACCTCCGCCCTTATGGCGGACAAAGTCCGCCCGTCATCCTAATTCACCCCATAGTTGTCTCTTCTGTGAGCAGACCTACAAACATTGTTAAAATGACTCTTCTTGCCACATTTTAGACAAACTTTGTCTATTGCTGGGCAAACTTTGGTGTTACCCAAATGACCACTACTACCACACCTGTAACAAAAATATTTTCTGCCATCTTGCCTTACTCCAATATACCTTTCTTGAGTGTTCATTTGAATATATTCATCCTTGGAAGAATATTGCTTCCTTATTTTTTTCAGGATCCTTTGATACTAAATGCACTTCATTTTTTTCTGAATCCTCTAATTTCCTGTACGAATTTTTCAGAATGTTCAATAGACTTAGCGATATCAAGTGCAGCACTTAAAGACATGTCAGAAGAAGTCCAAAGTCTTTCTTGGATTTTCTTATTGTTGGTTCTCATTAAAAATCTGATCTCTTAATACCTGTTCGTAAGCAATGTGCTCATAGTCGCACGTACCTGCTAAAGATCTTAAAGCAGACACATACTCTTCAATAGGTTCATCTGAACGTTGCTTCCTTGAATAAAATATGAACCAGTCCATGACAAATATTAGTTTTCTTACCAAACCTTAAGGACAATTGTTTAGAGGCATATTGATACACATCAAGATTACCTGGATTCAAAAGAATGGGTAGAATTTCAAATTCCTTTAGACCCATACCACCCAGACAATGCTTTAAAAGGGCAAGTTTCTTCTCTGGTTCACATGCATCCCCCTCTAACATGTTTACATATGCTAAAAAAACATGTTCCCAAATGTCCCAGTTCATAGGTGGGTCCCCAGGAACAGCAAGACAAGCAGGAGGTGGTACAATCTCAGACATTTTGTAATAAAGAAACCATGTGAAAAGAAAATGGTTAAGAAAAATAATAAGATAAAACAAGAAAAGTAGTCATTGTAGTCTGAACATACGAAGGAAACAAGTGTTCCACAAATAGGCAGTAATAAAGTACTTTAGAGTAACTGTAGAAACGGTAGATACTGTGGATGCTGTAGAAAGAAACAACATGGAGAGGTAATTTCTCCCCAGTAACTGACACACTTTGTGAAATGTGTGAGGAAACAATGCCACCAGCAATGACTTAAAGAAACAGATGTGAAACCGATGAAGAGAAGGCATTTTCCAGCACAAAAACGAAAGTCAATGTAAACCCTAACAAGCAAATGTCTTCCAATACGAGCTCCAAAGCAACTCCAATGGTGAGCCAATAGTAAAGGTGAGAACAAAGTGGCACTCCTGATGGAGCAAGGTTTTATACCAAGAAACTTGCTTGGATTCAATCCTCTCGAATAATATGTAATAATGTAACCAACATGTTTTGTAAGGACTAATAATTGCATTACACAACCTTTATTTTATCTAGGGGAAGCTTATAAACATGCTTTACTAACAGGTAACCCAAGTGACTCAAAATGGCTGCTGAAAACGCGGGAACTCTTCTGCGCATGCGTCTACTGCATCTACATAGTATGACGTCTTTCGCTTTGGTGGGAAAATCTTTGCAGCTGCGCATTAGTATTTAAAATGGCCACTTCGAATCTCACATGTTAATGCACATGCTACGCTGAAACTAAATCTTGCTTGTCTTAATAAACTGCTAATGCAATAGCTAAAATAAATTAAGGGAATTAGACTAGGAAGAAGTGGTATACAGTGCATTCATTTATATTCATATTATAATATGTTTTTCTTTGACTTTATTATTAGTTCGTATTTGGGCCTGGCGGGTGACTGAAAGCTCCATCTTGTCATGGGGAACGCAGGCGCATTGGACTCTGAAAACATTTCGAGATATGACATTGAAGTTCTGCCAAAAGTACAATGACCAGAAATGCGCTTGGGAACAGCACCTCTTGACCCAGAGAGGGGAAGCCCAAAACGAAAATTTTCATACAATGTTGTAAACCCAACGTGAAATGCGGGTGGGAAAAATAAAGCATGGGAAATTAAGTAAGGGGAGGGCACATAGAACAATGAACCTAAGAAAATTAACATTACATAGTATGGTGTGATGACTTCTCCCCATCCCATTGTCCAATCACCAGTAGGAGATTCACAAACATTGAAACATTTGGGGGTGGTACATACACAGAGGATAGTATAACTAAGGTAGGCTCAGCCAGTTAGATTGTCACCGATTTGTCAGACTTGCCATTGACCTGTCACCGACCCATCATTGCTGCAGAAGACGCCGGAGGCCACGGAGGTCAGAGAACCTGCTTGAGCACTCTGACAGAAGAATCGAGAATGGAGAGACAGAGAGAGAGAAGAGCCGGAGCGATCGCTGAAGATGACAAACCTGTCCATCTAGAAGGGGAGAATTGATAGCAGTACAAGAGAGGGGTGTTACGCTGGAGTCGCATTTAGAAGAGGTTACCTGTCCTGTCCTGATCCTGTCCTGAACTGTTGGCTCCTGACTACTCGAGAGTCCCTTTTCCAGCTCCTTGGCCAGGGGTTGGTCCTCATACCATTCTAAGTAAATATAAATCTGTGTGGTATGTCCTTTTTCCTTTTGCATCCATCCCAGGTACCAACGTAATGAGATTTTACTAAGTCTTTATGTCTTTATTTAAATCCTTATTTCTTCTTCGAAAAGTTTGGTGTTTGACATGTATTGGTATTTGACTCACAAAATTATTGCATAGACAAAGGTTTTAAAACTCTCCAGAGTCTGTAGTCATTCAAATTAAAGGTAAATGGCATTTATGCCTATTATGCTAACAACTTGATCAATCGACCAGAGGAAATTGAGAACTAAGGTGATAAGGTATTGGTAAGAAATGGTGTACAGGTGTAATTCACTATAAGGTAAAATTAAACCCTGATCGCCAGCGCAAGATTGCCAGCTTATTGTATGAATGTTTTATGGGCCCAGGTGAGTATGGTACTCTAGAAAAAAAAACAAGCTGGTATCCCGCTCCATCAGCAATGTTTGGTAGCAGAGCTATGGTTAGGTTTTAGTTAAGATAGGTAGTTAGTTGTGTATTGGAACATTGATTTATGTATTAACCAAAACCAGTATGTATTGTTTCATGTTGTCCAGAAGTCCCCGGCGATGTTGAATAGCAGGTGGTAAATGGAAGCCACACTGCAATGAGGTTACTGGCCTTGATGAAGAAAGTGTGAAAAGTTAGGTAGAACTTGAAGCACTAATTAGTGATTATTTTCTTTTATAAAAGTGAGAGTGACAGGTAGCAAAGAGGTTCGCTGGTGAAACTTTGGTCTTCAATCACCTAGAAAGGGTAATACTGAAGGAGTAGCAGGTTCTTTTATGCTTGCGTGAAGAGTAAGCGGAAGATGTTTTACTCGTAGTGTGTGAAGGGTAAACGGAAAAAGTTTTACTTGCTGCAAAAGAAATGAACTTTCCTTTGAATTTAGTCCATCAGGCACAGTAGTGTTTGTACGTTGTTAATAATGAAATGCGTAAGTAAAATTGAAAGAAATCGAGTTTCGCATTATCTTGCAAAGGAGGGGTCAGCTGCGGGTGCTGCATTGACGTCCCTGAGAGCCGCGCTGGGATTGATAGAAACAGCGGGCGTGTAGCCGAGGTAAAATTGTAAAGGAAGGAGGAGTGCAATTGACGTCACAGAAAAGCCACGCACATTGGTTAAAGAAAAACAGTAAACCAAACGTTAATTGGTCACCAGAATAGAAAACGCACTGGTATTGGAAAAGTATTGAAATAAGAAGTAAACAAATAGATAATTGCCAAAATAGAAGTTTCTGTGTTAATAGACAGCGGGTTTTATATGTGGAAACACAATCAAACTATAATAGGGACTCGTCAGGAAGATTTTTAGGATTTGCTCACAAACAATATATTAGAGGGAATACACTCAATATGTATGGAGAGAACAGAAAAATGACATTTATGCAGAATATTAAGAATTATTTTAAAAATCATAAACCCATTAAATCTAGAGAAGGAATTATTATTATACTGAAAACACCTGCATCATATATATGATGATAGAAAGAGGCTATCATACTTGTGTATAGTTAGAAAAATGGATAGAATACACAAAAGATGATGGAGTATTCGCATTCCATGAGTATGGAACATATAATGGGAGAATTTTACACAATTTACGAACTCGCATGAATCAGTTAGAACCAAGACCTTGATTAACCCAGTATGAAGCCTTAGAAGAATGGGAAATTGAGGCCTTTGAGAGAGACAGATCCGGAGTAACGATAACATGAGTAAATTTTATCCTAGGTTTCCTCGAGAGACTCGAGATAGACAGATGAAACAATGGAGAATGGCCATGGCAGTTGAAGGATTATATCCTGTACTGACCAGAGAAGAAATGTCAGGAATAAATGTAGAGAAAACAAAACATTTATTGACTGGTAGTAGAGATTCAGAAGATGATTATTTTGAAGATATTTTAATGAAAAATCCTCCGCCTTATCAAGAAGAACTAAATAGAATTATCCCTAGTGCCCCGCTTCTGAAAAACACCTTTGGTTCCACAGGTTGTACATATGACTACAATGGAAAGGGTACTTCAAGAAAAAGAAAGAGAAGCCATCAATAAACATGGAATTGAGTTAATTCAGAAAATAACCCAGTTAAATACAAATCCTGAAGCACTAACAATACCAGTGACTATAGGTCCTGTTGTTCCCTTACATGGGGATAAGCCAAACTGTCCTAAAACTACTCCTGTTCTGACCACACTGATCACACAACCTAGAAAAAAATATGTAATAATTGGTGATCAGGCAAGTGAGTGTGAGTCAACAATTTCTTTAATGGATTTTCCAATAAGAGAACCAGGGAATTATTTATTTAAAAAAAGTTACACCAGGATGCTCAAAAGAGGTACAGATTGAAACATCCACAGGGACAGGAAGTGCTACTGTAGTAACCCCAGAAGAAATAGAAAGATGGACCTGAGATATAGAAAAGCCAAAAACACCACCAAAGGTATTCGATATATTTAAATTATGAGTAGAATTTGAAGAAATGATAGCTGGAAATGTAGGGATAAAAAGATTAAATACTTTCAGTGAAGAGGAGTTATTATTTATATGCAGAAGTATCACCCGAAATACGAAAATATTTCATGAAAAATTGATGAACTTGGCTTCAGAAATGGGAATCGACATAGGTAAATCCAAAGTATTGCAGAAATCATATAGAGCAGTTGACATTATTGCAAAAATGGGGAGATTTGGATAGATGGAAAGTTAAGTGGACAAAGAAAAAGGAAGAAGCACAGGCAAATCGAACGACATCAGAGAACTTAATGAAAGAAACAGAAAAGGTTTAAAGGTTGTGCCCAATGAGAGAGGTTCCGGGAGGAGGTTAGATACATGTCCCATGGCCCTAACAAGATATTTTATCATTTACAAATGATTTCCCAAAGCTTAGAGAAAAACCAGTAGAATGATCTAGGCAAGTTGAAAGGTTTGTGAAAGTCTCGAAAGTGTTTGTTGAACGATTTAGATGGTTTATTTGACGTTGTTCCTGCTGATTTATAGGCAGAATGTAAAATTACAGTAGATTAGCCTAACAATGAGTATCCAAGAGATGCAAAAACAGGAGTACCGTCAGACGATGTGATGAAAAAATATCATCAGGTGATTACTTTTCTGAAAGGGAAAAGTCCACCAAAAGAAACTGATTGGATTAAAATAGATAGAACCACCCAAGAAAAAGATGAATCAGTAAATGCATATTACGAACGTCTCCTACAGGTGTTCAAACAGTACAGTGGGTTTGAAAACATTGGGAATAAGGACATGACACATTTTGTGTATCCATTTGTATCAGGGTTGAAGTTGGAAATATGATTAAATAGCATATGTTATGTTGGCAAGCGAAGTCTATAGACGAAATCCTTAAATATGCAAAGTACTGTGGGGATGAGATTGACAATAGTCAAAAGAACTTAGAAGAGAAGGTAATGTGGGCCCAAGTTAAATTAGCAGAACAGCAAGAACTTCAGCTAAGTAATCAGGCAGAAAACCTAGAAAAGGGGCAAGGTCAAGGTGAAAACAGTGGGGGCAAATAAAGAGGGCGAATGAGCAAAGAGGAGGCAAAGAAAAAGTTTCCCTGTCACGGGTGCGGAAAATTGGGGCATTGGAAAAATGAGTGTAAACTTATACAGAATAATAATGTCCAAACTCAAAATTTAAATCCAGAGACGCAGAATGAGGTGTTAATGAGGCAACAGCAGCAGGTTGTACAGAGTCAATTGTCAACTGCCCCTATGCCAGATTTTGTGAGTCAAGCCAAATACAGTGTGGACACTGGATTCTGAGAGGGAAGTAGTAAGAAAAATTCTGTAACACCACAGTTTCTTTTACAGGATTCATTTTTTGAGGCAGAATTACAATGGCGGTGCCTGAGAGGGGAGGAAGAGGAGTGCGTACTAGGTGCATCCTTGCCGGTAGATCAGTCAGGTCCATATGTAGATGGTAAGGTTGAAGGAAATGACATCACATTCTTATTGGATACTGGTGGTACCCGTTCTACTGTGAGAACAGCAGGTATTCCAAACCTACTCCTCTCTGGAGATGCGATCCAAGTATTGGGCGTTTCTAATAAATAAATTAGGACCCCAATAAACGAACCAATGTGGGTATGTATTGGCAACTTTAGAGAAATGCATACGTTTATTGTGTGTGACTCAAGTGCCGTAAACTTGTTAGGAAGGGATTTGTTGTGAAAAATGAACTGCACAATATTTTGCACACTGGATGGTGTTGCAATTCAGACTCCTGATGAAGACGAAGTATACAAGATCATGTTAGATAAACAGAGAACCGAAGTAAATGACATGTTTTCCATGATGAAACCAAACGAGTTACCAGACGAAGTCCAAACTACAGTAAATCCTGAAGTGTGGGATTTGACCGGAAAAGAAGTAGGATTAATGGCATATGTAGACCCACTAAAAGTAACCATAAAGGAAGGTGCAGTTTACCCAAATATTCGACAGTACAAAATGAGCCTAGAAATTAAAGCTGATGTCGCAGCAGAGATTGAACGATTGGTTGAGCAAGGCATATTAAAAGAAATAATGAGTAGCCCCTGTAATTCACCTATAATTGGTATAAAGAAACCTAACAGACAATATGGGGTGGCCCAAGGCTTGAGGAAAATTAACAAAATTGTCGTACCATGTTGTCTGATAGTGCCAAATCCAGCAGAAATCTTATATCAGATACCATGGAACGCAGGATGGTTCACTGTAATTGATTTATGCCGTGCCTTTTCTCCATCCCATTGCATCCTGATAGCCAATATTTATTTTCGTTCAAATTTGATGAGCATGTTTACCTTTGGATCGGTATTCCACAAGGGCACACTGACAGTCCTTAGATTTTTAATCAGATTCTGAAAAAATGCCTTGAATCTCTGGTGTTGCCCAGACAATCAGTCTTGGTGAAATACATTGACAACTTATTAGTTGCATCAAAAACTCGAAGTGATTGTTATGTTATGTTATATAGAGATTTGTAGCGCACACTGCTACTCAGGAGTATCCTGCGCGGAGTGAGGTCAGTGACAGAAAGAGCAGAAAGATTACACAGTTTGCTTGAACAGATGTGTTTTGAGGAGTTTTTTGAAGGTGGCTAATTCTTTAGTGTGTAGAAGAAGATCGGGCAGAGCATTCCACATGGTGGTGGCCTTGACCACAAAAGATTGTCCCCTGAGTCGGGCACGTCGAATCCTGGGGATTACCAGCCATCTTTGGGAGGCAGAGCGGAGAGAACGGTTGGGAAAGTAGAACGCAAACCTGGAGCTCATATAGGATGGGCATGGACCGTGGAGAGCCTTGTGAGTCAGGGTCAGAGTTTTAAAGTGCACTCGCGGAGTCCTGGATAACCTGCAACTTCCCCAGGAGGTACCCAGGGATGCCGATGTACAGGGCATTCGCATAGTCCAGGCGTGACAGGATAAGTGCCCTGGCCACAGTCTCCCAGACAGAGCGGGGGAGCAGGGGAAAGAACCTCCTTAGGGCTTTGAGCGTGCCGAAGCATGTCCCTGAAAGATGCTTAATCTGTTCATGGAAGCTGAGATCGGCTCCAAACCAGATTCCCAGGTTCTTGGCACCACAACAATCGTCACTGGGGCAAGGGAACCCTGCGGGCCAGAGGGATTCTCTGAAAGCAGGAGGAAATTGGCCATAAAGGAGAATCTCAGACTTGTCCTCATTGCATTTGAGGCTTGCCTGAGCCAACCAAGCAAATACAGAAGACAGCGCTGGGCCACATCAGTTTGGAGGTCATCGCCCTTCCAGGTGAAGAGAAGCTGGGTGTCATCGGCATAAGCCATAATTTTGGCACCCAGTTCTCTGCCAGGTAGATCAAAGGGGTAAGATATATGTTGAAGAGCAGGGGGCTCAGAGTCGACCCCTGTGGTACCCCAGTGGCAACTAGACTGAAGGGCAAGGAGAAAGGGGGCATCCACACCTGTTGAGAGCGGTTGTCCAGAAAGGACCTAACCCAGGCCAAGGCCACATCGGTAATGCCGATGTCAGACAGCCTGGAGAGAAGCTGGAGATGGGGTACCGTGTCGAACACGGCAGAGAGGTCCAACAAAATCAGAGCCGCTCTGCCGCCCGCGTCCAAGCACTCCCTAATAGCCTCCGTGATCTCCACCAGTGCTGTCTCAATGCTAAAAGAGGTCCTAAAACCGGATTAAGCAGGGTGCAGAGCACCGGAAGATTCGACGAAGTTCTCCAGCTGTTTAAAGTCCACCTTTTCACATACTTTAGCTAAGGCCGGGAGAAGGGAGATGGGGCGGTAGTTGGATAGAACGTAAGGATCTGCTGAGGGCTTCTTAAGGAGGGGAGGAGTTTGGCATGTTTCCATTGCTGCGGTACTCTATCCGATTGAAGTGGATCATTAACAAGCGCCCCAACGGCAGGAGAGATTATCTCTGCCACCCCACTCAGAACCCTCGCGGGACAAGGATCCGCTGGTGATCCTGATTTTAGAGATTTCAGAATGGTTAAAACATCCTTTCCCTCCGCCAGAGAGAAGTGCGAGAAGGTTTGGCTAGGAGAGATGATGTTCCAGGAAGGCGGCAGGGTGGGAGAGTGTTGGATAGGGAGTGTAGATCTTAGACTGGCCTGGGTTTTATGGATCTTATCGGTAAAGAAGGTGGATAACTCCTCGCACCATTGGGAGGAAATGGGCGGGGTTGGGAGTTCCGCCTGCGGCGACATAAACCTACGGACAATGGCAAATATTTCTTTGCTGTTGTTGTTGGCTTTTGCTATTCTGTCAGCAAAAAAGTTCCCCTTAGCTTCTTTAATAGCAACATAGTATTCTCTCTGAGCAGAGCGGAGTGCAGCCTTAGCCCGAGGACAGTACTTCAAGCGCCAATCCCGTTCTAATTTCTTGCATCCCTTCTTCAAAGTTTTTAGGTGGTCCGTGAACCATGGTTCGAGGGAGAGCCTCGTAAACGACAGCTTACTGAGGGTTGTGCAAGAGAGTTTACAGTCTGGCTAATCCAGTCAAAAAAACTTTCCACTGCCCCCTCTAGATCAGAAGCTTTATCGGGGCGTGAACGAGACAGCGCTCTGGCCAGAGCTGGGATTTTGATCTTTTTTGCGGGTGGACCAGGGGCCCTCCCTGTGTCTGAGGTGGCACTGGCTAGGTCCCACGAAAAGCAAATCAAATAATGGTCTGACCAGGTGACCGGCTGCGGATACCGCATGGTAAGCTTAAAATTAGAGCATATTAGGTCTAACAAGTGACCACATTTATGAGTGATGTCAGGAACCTGCTGCGTCAAGTGGGTCAGAGTACAAAGATCTAGCAGGTCCCTAGTCCCTGGGGCAACTGGGTTCTCCAAGTGTATGTTAAAATCGCCTAACATCAGAAATTTGGGAAACCTAATAGCTCGCGAGGTTATAACCTCCTCGAGGGATTTAATAAAAGTGTCCGGCGGGCCAGGGGGGCGATAAACCAAGACCCCACCCAAAGTAAAATGTGGGGAGATGGCCAGTGAGAATACCAGGACCTCACCTTCCAGGATTTCCGCTGTAGACTCCATAGAGAGCGTCCACCCTTCTCTGAAGATTACAGCAGTACCACCACCTCTGCCCACCAAGCGGTCTGACCTGCAGATCTTGTAGCCCCGTTGTATAGCTAATTCGACCACCGGAGCACAAGAGGAATTCAACCAAGTCTCCGTAATGAATAAAAGATCCAATTGTTCATCCACAATCAGCTCATGCACATCCGCGGCATGCTTTACCAGTGAACGACCATTGATAAGAGGTGCGCGGATGATAGCGTTGCGTGCCGAGGAGGGAGGGGCGTCGGGGTACGAAGTTTGGAAATAAAATTGCTGAGGAAGCAAGACCGCGTCATACACTGTAGAACTTCCCAGTGTCTATCATTATTGCACAGGTTAGTATCCAACTCCATCAAGGCCTCCCGGGAATAGCGGGTTCTTTCAGGCATATTTACAACTTTAAAAGAGCCCATGGTCCTGGCGCTGTGGGCTGCCGGGGCGCGGACGGGCACAGACGGGCAGACCTTTGGCTTACCTTCGGTGCGCCTACGCGTGACTGCTGAGCGCGACCGCTGCGCGCTCGAAAGAGCATGTTCAATTTATGCCTACAGCTCCCTCCCCCAGCTAGAACGCTGCCACTGGTTCTGCCGGGGTCCGGGACTACCTGCAAGATGGCCGCCCGCCCTCCACTCATCGGCGCAACAGCCGCGGTGGAACGGGGCAGGGAAGGCACACCTCACCGGCCAGGCAGCAGCCCAGGTAAGTAAATCACCCCAAAAGTAAACTGGACTGTGTGGAGTAATCCGATTAAAAACTAGGCAAGCGCAACAGCAGCGCGATTCTAGGCACAGAGTAAATTGGTGAGATAGGATTTTAAAAACAATAAAAACAGTTGCAGCAAAAGTATGGCCTCAGAGCAAAAGCGGGTCCACATGGGAGCTGCCACCACCCACACTAGCACTTGAATCACTTGGATGAAGGTGGACATAAAGGGGTCGATTCCGATCCGGTAAAAAAAACGTCCGTACGAATCGTATCCGGAGCCCTCTCCGTACGACTCGTACACACGCTGTACGACCCGAGGAGTACGATCCGGACCGGGGCATCAGGACTCGATCCGTACGGTCCACGTCAGGTAAGGGCGCTTCGTACAGAAAAGCGCACAATCACACACACACCGTACGGTGCGTACCCCCCATGAGCGCAGGGGTACGCCCCATACACGCAGCATACATGGGGTATGGTGCGTACCCCCCATGGGGAGTACGCACCGTATCCCATGTACGCTGGGTGTACGGGGCATACCCCTGCGATCATGGGGGGTACGCACCGCACCCGCGGGGGGGCCGTTCCGTACCTGTTTCGGCACGAACTCTGCTTTTACCCGACACGTATCGTACTTGCTGGGTCGTATAAACCAGCCGCGAGCCGTACAGATCTCGCGTACAGCGGGTTCCAACGGAGACTAGTACGGAGATTCGAGTCGTACGGTCTCTGTACGATTCGTACGGAGTCCGGCTCCTGGTACGAATCGTACTTCGACGTACGTACGCGGGATGTTGCAGGGAACGATTCGTATGGGAAAAACGTTCCGAACGGCTATTCGGAGCGGTTTTTCCTGAATCGGAATCGACCCCAAAGTGTCGCAAGAAAAATTACAATTTTGCACAACTACGGTTAAATGTTTGGGACACCAAATAGAAAGAGGAGTCAGAAGAGTGATCTCAGAAAGAATAAAAATAATAAAACATATGCAGTTACCACAGACCCAGAAAGAAATAAGGATGCTTCTTGGAGTCGTAGGTTACTGCAGACAGTGGGTTGTGGGATTTGCATTACTAGCCAAACCTTTGATACAAATGACAATGAAAAGATTTTGCATTATTTTGTGATGAAAGAGATAATTGTACACTTTCAGTCCTATCACTGAGACATGGCTTAATGCGACATCCTGTGGCATATTTTTCCGCTACTTTGAACCCAGTGGCATCTGCATTACCATGGTGTCTGAAAGCTGTAGCTCAAACGTGTGTGAGTCTGGAACAAAGTGAATACATTGTGATGGGACACCCTGTAACTGTGTACGTCCCACATGCAGTCATAATTCTGTTAACACGAACTCAAACTCAGTATTTTATTCCTAGTCGGCTGACTAAATATGAGCACATTATATTAGGTGCAGGGAATGTAACCATAGTGGTACAAAAGGGGGTGGTGATGGACGAGCATCTGAACCAATCAAACACTCACACCCAGTCAAAAGATCTGGGTCTGATCCATCACCGTTCTTTAGCCCACTCTGCCACCCCAGTTTAGACATGGCTACATGCGAATCAGTCTGACCCTGTACCTCATGGGAACAGTCCAGCCAGAACTGCCAAGCCATGCCTTCCCTGGACCGGAAACAAGCTTCTGAGGACCGGTTTCTGGTATTACAGCCGTCTTCAGCCCGGCTTGCTTGAATCCAGTGGCAAAGTGAGCAAAGGACTCACGTCTGAGCATACCCTGCCACACTTCTGGCGGCCAAAGCGGTACAAAAGGGGGTGGTGATGGATAGAGCATCTGAACCAATCAAACACTCACACCCAGTCAAAAGATCTGGGTCTGATCCATCACCGTTCTTTAGCCCACTCTGCCACCCCAGTTCAGACATGGCTACATGCAAATCAGTCTGACCCTGTGCCTCATGGGAACAGTCCAGCCCGTACTGCCAAGCCATGCCTTCCCTGGACCGGAAACAAGCTTCTGAGGACCGGTTCCTGGTATTACAGCCGTCTTCAGCCCGGCTTGCTTGAATCCAGTGGCAAAGTGAGCAAAGGACTCACGTCTGAGCATACCCTGCCACACTTCTGGCGGCCAAAGCGGTACAAAAGGGGGTGGTGATGGATAGAGCATCTGAACCAATCAAACACTCACACCCAGTCAAAAGATCTGGGTCTGATCCATCACCGTTCTTTAGCCCACTCTGCCACCCCAGTTCAGACATGGCTACATGCAAATCAGTCTGACCCTGGGCCTCATGGGAACAGTCCAGCCCGAACTGCCAAGCCATGCCTTCCCTGGACCGGAAACAAGCTTCCGAGCACCGGTTTCTGGTATTACAGCCGTCTTCAGCCCGGATTGCTTGAATCCAGTGGCAAAGTGAGCAAGGGATTCACGTCTGAGCATACCCTGCCACACTTATGGCAGCCAAAGCGGTACAAAAGGGGGTGGTGATGGACGGAGCATCTGAACCAATCAAACACTCACACCCAGTCAAAAGATCTGGGTCTGATCCATCACGTTCTTTAGCCCACTCTGCCACCCTAGTTCAGACATGGCTACATGCAAATCAGTCTGACCCTGTGCCTCATGGGAACAGTCCAGCCCAAACTGCCAAGCCATGCCTTCCCTGGACCGGAAACAAGCTTCCGAGGACCGGTTTCTGGCATTACAGCCGTCTTCAGCCCGGCTTCCTTGAATCCAGTGGCAAAGTGAGCAAGGGACTCACGTCTGAGCATACCCTGCCACACTTATGGCGGCCAAAGCGGTACAAAAGGGGGTGGTGATGGACGGAGCATCTGGACCAATCAAACACTCACACCCAGTCAAAAGATCTGGGTCTGATCCATCAACGTTCTTTAGCCCACTCTGCCACCCCAGTTCAGACATGGCTACATGCAAATCAGTCTGACCCTGTGCCTCATGGGAAAAGTCCAGCCCGAACTGCCAAGCCATGCCTTCCCTGGACCGGAAACAAGCTTCTGAGGACTGGTTTCTGGTATTACAGCCGTCTTCAGCCCGGCTTGCTTGAATCCAGTGGCAAAGTGAGCAAAGGACTCACGTCTGAGCATACCCTGCCACACTTATGGCGGCCAAAGCGGTACAAAAGGGGGTGGTGATGGACAGAGCATCTGAACCAATCAAACACTCACACCCAGTCAAAAGATCTGGGTCTGATCCATCACCGTTCTTTAGCCCACTCTGCCACCCCAGTTCAGACATGGCTACATGCAAATCAGTCTGACCCTGTGCATCATGGGAACAGTCCAGCCCGAACTCCAAAGCCATGCCTTCCCTGGACCCTAAACAAGCTTCCGAGAACCGGTTTCCTGGCATTACAGCCGTCTTCAGCCCGGCTTGCTTGAATCCAGTGGCAAAGTGAGCAAGGGACTCACGTCTGAGCATACCCTGCCACACTTATGGCGGCGAAAGCGGTACAAAAGGGGGTGGTGATGGACGGAGCATCTGAACCAATCAAACACTCACACCCAGTCAAAAGATCTGGGTCTGATCCATCACCGTTCTTTAGCCCACTCTGCCACCCCAGTTCAGACATGGCTACATGCAAATCAGTCTGACCCTGTGCCTCATGGGAACAGTCCAGCCCGAACTGCCAAGCCATGCCTTCCCTGGACCGGAAACAAGCTTCGGAGGACCGGTTTCTGGCATTACAGCCGTCTTCAGCCCGGCTTGCTTGAATCCAGTGGCAAAGTGAGCAAGGGACTCACGTCTGAGCATACCCTGCCACACTTATGGCGGCCAAAGCGGTACAAAAGGGGGTGGTGATGGATGGAGCATCTGAACCAATCAAACACTCACGCCCAGTCAAAAGATCTGGGTCTGATCCATCAACGTTCTTTAGCCCACTCTGCCACCCCAGTTCAGACATGGCTACATGCAAATCAGTCTGACCCTGTGCCTCATGGGAAAAGTCCAGCCCGAACTGCCAAGCCATGCCTTCCCTGGACCGGAAACAAGCTTCTGAGGACTGGTTTCTGGTATTACAGCCGTCTTCAGCCCGGCTTGCTTGAATCCAGTGGCAAAGTGAGCAAAGGACTCACGTCTGAGCATACCCTGCCACACTTATGGCGGCCAAAGCGGTACAAAAGGGGGTGGTGATGGACAGAGCATCTGAACCAATCAAACACTCACACCCAGTCAAAAGATCTGGGTCTGATCCATCACAGTTCTTTAGCCCACTCTGCCACCCCAGTTCAGACATGGCTACATGCAAATCAGTCTGACCCTGTGCATCATGGGAACAGTCCAGCCCGAACTCCAAAGCCATGCCTTCCCTGGACCCTAAACAAGCTTCCGAGAACCGGTTTCCTGGCATTACAGCCGTCTTCAGCCCGGCTTGCTTGAATCCAGTGGCAAAGTGAGCAAGGGACTCACGTCTGAGCATACCCTGCCACACTTATGGCGGCGAAAGCGGTACAAAAGGGGGTGGTGATGGACGGAGCATCTGAACCAATCAAACACTCACACCCAGTCAAAAGATCTGGGTCTGATCCATCACCGTTCTTTAGCCCACTCTGCCACCCCAGTTCAGACATGGCTACATGCAAATCAGTCTGACCCTGTGCCTCATGGGAACAGTCCAGCCCGAACTGCCAAGCCATGCCTTCCCTGGACCGGAAACAAGCTTCCGAGGACCGGTTTCTGGCATTACAGCCGTCTTCAGCCCGGCTTGCTTGAATCCAGTGGCAAAGTGAGCAAGGGACTCACGTCTGAGCATACCCTGCCACACTTATGGCGGCCAAAGCGGTACAAAAGGGGGTGGTGATGGATGGAGCATCTGAACCAATCAAACACTCACGCCCAGTCAAAAGATCTGGGTCTGATCCATCACCGTTCTTTAGCCCACTCTGCCACCCCAGTTCAGACATGGCTACATGCAAATCAGTCTGACCCTGTGCCTCATGGGAACAGTCCAGCCCGAACTGCCAAGCCATGCCTTCCCTGGACCGGAAACAAGCTTCCGAGGACCGGTTTCTGGCATTACAGCCGTCTTCAGCCCGGCTTGCTTGAAACCAGTGGCAAAGTGAACAAGGGACTCACGTCAGACCATACCCTGCCACACTTATGGTGGCGAAAGCGGTACAAAAGGGGGTGGTGATGGACGGAGCATCTGAACCAATCAAACACTCACACCCAGTCAAAAGATCTGGGTCTGATCCATCACCGTTCTTTAGCCCACTCTGCCACCCCAGTTCAGACATGGCTACATGCAAATCAGTCTGACCCTGTGCCTCATGGGAACAGTCCAGCCCGAACTGCCAAGCCATGCCTTCCCTGGACCGGAAACAAGCTTCCGAGGACCGGTTTCTGGCATTACAGCCGTCTTCAGCCCGGCTTGCTTCAATCCAGTGGCAAAGTGAGCAAGGGACTCACGTCTGAGCATACCCTGCCACACTTATGGCGGCCAAAGCGGTACAAAAGGGGGTGGTGATGGACGGAGCATCTGAACCAATCAAACACTCACGCCCAGTCAAAAGATCTGGGTCTGATCCATCACCGTTCTTTAGCCCACTCTGCCACCCCAGTTCAGACATGGCTACATGCAAATTAGTCTGACCCTGTGCCTCATGGGAACAGTCCAGCCCGAACTGCCAAGCCATGCCTTCCCTGGACCGGAAACAAGCTTCCGAGGACCGGTTTCTGGCATTACAGCCGTCTTCAGCCCGGCTTGCTTGAATCCAGTGGCAAAGTGAGCAAGGGACTCATGTCTGAGCATACCCTGCCCCACTTATGGCGGCCAAAGCGGTACAAAAGGGGGTGGTGATGGACGGAGCATCTGAAACAATCAAACACTCACACCCAGTCAAAAGATCTGGGTCTGATCCATCACCGTTCTTTAGCCCACTCTGCCACCCCAGTTCAGACATGACTACATGCAAATCATTCTGACCCTGTGCCTCATGGGAACAGTCCAGCCCGAACTGCCAAGCCATGCCTTCCCTGGACCGGAAACAAGCTTCCGAGGACCGTTTTTTGGCATTACAGCCATCTTCAGCCCGGCTTGCTTGAATCCAGTCCCCTACATACCCTCCCGGACACTTAGATCGAGTGAGCAAGGCCTTCTTTGTGTACCTAGAGCAAAAAAAGCCAGACATGGAACTAAAGCGCTATCTGTAGCAGGACCCTCCCTTCGGAATAGTCTCCCAATATCTCTTAGGCTATATGCAGAACACCTCCCCTTTAGAAAAATGTTGAAGACTTTCCTATTCAAACACTAGAATGGCTGCCAAACTAGTTCTTCCTTAAAAACATATGCTGTAGATGCCTAAAGGCACGGAGATACTCCTTCGGGAGTCGAAGCCAGTGCGGTATAAACCTGCAAGTAAATAAATAAATAAATAAATAAAGTGAGCAAGGGATTCACGTCTGACCATACCCTGCCACACTTATGGCGGCAAAAGCGGTACAAAAGGGGGTGGTGATGGACGGAGCATCTGAACCAATCAAACACTCACACCCAGTCAAAAGATCTGGCTCTGATCCATCACCGTTCTTTAGCCCACTCTGCCACCCCAGATCAGACATGGCTACATGCAAATCAGTCTGACCCTGTGCCTCATGGGACCAGTCCAGCCTGAACTGCCAAGCCATGCCTTACCTGGACCGGAAACAAGCTTCCGAGGACCGGTTTATGGCATTACAGTCGTCTTCAGCCCGGCTTGCTTGAATCCAGTGGCAAAGTGAGCAAGGGACTCACGTCTGAGCAAGCTATCCTGGCTGAAGACGGCTGATAGCCAGAAACCGGTCCTAGGATGCTTGATCCCGGTCCAGGAAAGACATGGCTTGGCAGTTCGGGCTGGCACAGGGTCAAGGTTGATTTGCATATGGCCATGTCTCAACTGGGGTGGTGTGGAGTGCAAAAAAAGATTGATTTAGGCCCAGATCTCTGTACTGGGGTGAATGTATGACATTGTTGTACATTCTGTCCATCAACTGTGTTTTTTGCAATTTTCACCCTGAGTGGGCTGGGTATGCTCAGACGTGAGTCCCAGGGGGCAGCAAAAACTTACCGGATACGCCGTGAGGGGAACGGCTTGGTAGTTGCTGGACACGCCGGACACTCCGTGAGGGGAACAGTTGTTGCCATCCCGGACTACCACTCCCAGCAGCCCGAGGGAGTCGTGCTGCAACCACGCCACGCCACCAGCGCGCCCGGAGGCGCATAAGTAAACGGAGCGCCCGGAGCTCCTGGGGGCAGCAAAAACTTATCGGATACGCCGTGAGGGGAACGGCTTGGTAGTTGCTGGACACGCCGGACACTCCGTGAGGGGAACGGTTGTTGCCATCCCGGACTACCACTCCCAGCAGCCCGAGGGAGTCGCCCTGCAACCACGCCACGCCACCAGCGCACCCGGAGGCGCATAAGTAAACAGAGCGCTCGGAGCTCCTGGGGGCAGCAAAAACTTACCAGATACGCCGTGAGGGGAACGGCTTGGTAGTTGCTGGACACGCCAGACACTCCGTGAGGGGAACGGTTGTTGCCATCCCGGACTACCACTCCCAGCAGCCCGAGGGAGTCACGCTGCAACCACGCCACGCCACCAGCGCGCCCGGAGGCGCATAAGTAAACGGAGCGCCCGGAGCTCCTGGGGGCAGGAAAACCTTACCGGATACGCAGTGAGGGGTCGGCTTGGTAGTTGCTGGACACGCCGGACACTCCGTGAGGGGAACGTTTTTTGCCATCCCGGACTACCACTCCCAGCAGCCCGAGGGAGTCACGCTGCAACCACGCCACGCCACCAGCGCGCCCGGAGGCGCATAAGTAAACGGAGCGCCCGGAGCTCCTGGGGGCAGGAAAACCTTACCGGATACGCCGTGAGGGGAATGGCTTGGTAGTTGCTGGACACGCCATAAACTCTGTGAGGGGAACGGTTGTTGCCATCCCGGACTACCACTCCCAGCAGCCCGAGGGAGTCGCGCTGCAACCACGCCACGCCACCAGCGCGCCCGGAGGCGCATAAGTAAACGGAGCGACTCTCGCAATGCGAGTCGCGTGCGGGAGCATCGCGGGAGAAGCCAGGGACAAGGGCGGGACAGTCTGTGACAGTCCGAGGCTGGGCCGGGCCCCCCCTTGACTCTTGCTGGTGATGTATTTTGCTGTGCAAAGTGAGAGTTGTCTTACTTTGCTCATTCTGGAATCGTGACCATCTCGCCCTGTATATCGTATATTGAGGACTTTTTTACACTTACTGATCTTATATCGCTGATTTAATTCATTCAGCCTTGTTGGAGTTCATGAAAGCTTTATTTTATTCATACTTTTATTTGTCTGTATTTTAATTTGGTTAATTTGTGCATCTAAATACATAATGTCTAAGCAAAAGGCTCCCAAAAATCCTACAGTAATGGCCATTATGGATAATTACCTAGTGAAAAAAACTAGCCTAATTAATAAGGAACGAAGAATGTCGCTAGGGAAGGAGATTGCTCCACCTAATTGCTCTACTATGCCTGACCTTAATATAGTAGTACATGCGGATGATCGCCTAGATCTTGTCAACCTTGAAGTTTCGACTGAAACCCCAGTCGATTTTGCTACTGGCCTTGATATTTCTGCTGCTCTTACTATATCTCCCAGCGTATCGCCTGCACCGGCTCCTAGAGCTTTAAGAACTTGCAGGAAAGCACCCACTGCTCGAGGTGGGTATCGTACCCGCAATAAAAAAAGAGGTGAGATGGTATCAAAAATCTCTCCTGGGGTAGAAGATCTGATAGCTAAGAATGCTTCTCCCTCTATGAATGCTGAACAGTTCGATTTTTTAATAAGTATTATTGACTCTAAGGTTGATAAGTTAATTAAACCTTTGGTGGACAAATTGGATCAGCTCTCATCTGAAGTAAACAGATTAGGTGGGCTACTTGCCTCGCATATTGCTCGGGATGGAAAGTCTAGGCCCATTAATATTGACCCAGGTCTTCCCAAAGTACCCGTAAGTCCACCAACCGGGGGTGGAACTGTTAAGGAAGCAGCTATATCGGCCCCATTACTAATCAGCCAACCTTCTACATCCTTTCAGAGTAAGTTGGCTGTTAGTGAGGGGGGGCCCATCGATACCAACTAGACGGAAACGCCCTGTGGAGCTACCCCCGGCCTGTGCGCCTTATGTGGCCATCTTGACCAACGTCCCTTCTTATGAGATTGATCCCATTAAACCCCAACTTGAATCTCATGATTCGTTAAAAAACAAAACGGTCTCTCGGTTACACAATAATTGTGGCTTTCCAATCACTTATTCAGGCCAAATTCTAGCTACCAGAAGGGTCGATTGGATAGGTACGTCTAGTAAAACTTGTAGGGGTGACTGTGTTATTGTCAACTTTAAACACCCCTAACACGCGGCCACAGCTTTGTTAAGGGCTGGATCCTTAATCCCCGGTGAAGACAGAATAAGCGTACGTCCTCTTGTTTTTTTTTTATAGTCATTTAATTAAAAAAAACCTTCATAAAACTGGAATTGTAAAACCCCGGCCTAATGATTTTTTGGGGTCCGGGGTCCCTACTCGGAATAGATTCCAGGTACTAAGCTCTCTGGACTCTAATGATTGACTTGCCGGGACAGGGGTTAGTGTCCCGTGCCAGTTCACTACTGTCCAGGTGCCTGATACGTGTGTCTTACCCCTTGACACCGATCTAAATATGGTGGAGGCCCAAAGTATAGAAAGAGGTATTGGCCCTAGAGCATTAGTGAACAGTATCAATGAGGCAGTTGTAGGCGACACTGGGGCATATTACCAAGCAATAGCGATAATTATCGCTATTGCTTGGTTAGAGAGGAAATTTTACCGCTAAGCTGCGCCAATTTTTACCGCAGATAAACCTTGGTATTACCAAGGTTTATCGCAAATGCGATAAAAAACGGCCGCAATGCATGAATATCGCTGAAAAGTCAGCGATATTCATGCATTATCGAGCTAATGCTCTTAGCCATGTTATCCACCTCCCATTGGATAACATGGCTAAGAACTGCTCAGGGGCAGGTGTTAGCTTTTGGAGATAGCGCGAATATCTCCAAAAGTTGGTAATAGGAGATAGCGATGTTAGCGACTGTTTCCAGTCGCTAACATCTTGGCACGCCCACTTTGCATGTCATTAGTGATAAATATCACTGACATGCAAAGTGGGGCCCAAGATGGTCGCTATCTCCTACTAGCTGTCGCTAACTGGTGTTAGCGACAGCTAGGTAATAGGGAGATAATTTTATCACCGCTTTCTTGGCTTTTAATGCCAAAAAAAAGGAGATAAACACCCTTGATAATATGCCCCACTGTTCTTCTGAATAACACCAGCGCCAATGTATCTACTGGCATTTCTATTGTAAGCTGGAATGTTGCTGGGCTAAAATCCAAACAGGATACCTAGGGTTGGAAGGATTTTGTCAACACCCATGATATTTTGTGTTTCCAGGAAACATGGTGTCGGGAGGAAGTACATTTTGAGGGGTTTGTAACATTTAACCTACAGGCAGTTAGCTCTGGACCAGGGAGAGCTAAAGGAGGTCTTCTAATTCTGGTATCGATTATCAAAAAAATCAGGATTGTGAAATATTTAAATGTGGGACCACATGTGCAGTTATTGTGGCTCCGCAATGATCAAGGTCGACATATCCTCCTAATTAACTACTATAATACTATGTTTGACGGTAGCAGGACATCTGTTGTTAAAAACTTAGCTAGTGTTATTGATGACTTAATTGACCAATGTAATGTTTCTTTTGATTTTATTTGGCTAGGAGATTTTAACATTTCTCTATGTGAATTGACCTACCAGAAAGCATGTGGGGTTGTTAACAACGTTGGTGTCGCAGACCTCCACTTTAGGCATTATAGCTACGGAGAAATGTTGTATAAATTTATAAGTAATTATGATCTGGAAATTTTGGATTTTGCCAAAGACGTCAATGGGATGATTATCCCTACTTTTAAAAACTGGAGGACAAGCTCGGTGATAGATCATGTTATTGTGTCATCGAGTATTACCCCCTTTTGTGAAACCCCCAGGATTGAAGTTACATCTTTGAGTGATCATAACTATGTTGTTTTAGACTGCTCGCTATGGAGTGAGAGTCCTGTAGCTGTGGGCCATACTATCACCAACTTAGAAACCCACAGACCTAATGGTGTTAGAGTTAAGTGGGTTGGGGATAGAGCAGATGAACATATAGGCTACATTGCTCCTGATTGTTTAACTGACATTACCCTAATCCTTGAAAATAATACCGGGTCCGCATGTGTTTTAACCGCTTTTAAAAACATTAATATATTAATTGATGTTAGGTTTACCGGACCAATTAGAGATAAATGTAGTCAAGGACAAGGTTGGTTTGACCATACTTGCACCAGGCTACTAACAGAGCTGAAGAAGGCCTTGGCCATTAAACCTAGGAACACTAGTTTGATAAACAAACAAAGAGCGGAATATCAATTAGCATTAAAAAAAAGGAAAAGAGAGCTACAGCAGGAAGCATAGGAATCTTTAAACCAAGCTGCAGAGATACACAATAACACTTTATTCTGGGCTACGGTTAATTCCCCATTCCTCAGAGACGATAAGACCCCTGTATTGAGCTCTAATGTCTCGAGTGATTGCTGGGTAACGCATTTTTCTAATATATTTGATTCAAATTGTGTCCCAGCTACTACCTCATGTAATTGGCCCGTATTACCTTTAAATTTTACTGTGGCGGAGGTCGAGCTAGGAATTTGTGCAAGTAAGGGGGGAAGGCCCAAGGACCCGATGGGGTCCCAATAGATGTCTACAAAGTAGTCCCGGAGATCTGGAGCCCCCTCCTTGCAAACGTTTTTAATGCAGCTGTTTGCACTGAAGCTCCGACCACATGGGGGGAATCTATTAATATTCCTATTTTAAAAAAAGGCAATCGGTCTGAAGCAAAGAACTATCGCCCCATTTCCCTTCTGGACTCCTCTGTAAAGGTTATGAGCAGAGTTATGTTAGCTAGGCTGGAGGAGTGGGTTGAAGATAAGGCAATCCTTTCCGAAAGTCAGTTTGGTTTTAGGAAAGGCAGGGGCGCATTGGACCAATGTTTAAATCTTGACCTTATAATTGGGAAATACGTAGAAGCTAAAGGTGGCGCATTATGTTTATGTTTTGCTGATCTAAGCAGTGCCTTTGACATGGTTGATCATGGAATTTTATGGCCTACTTTGTTGCGGATGGGCGCCCCAGAGGGTATTATTTTCTTCCTTGCTAGGTTGTACCAAAAACTGCAAACGTGTGTGCGTTTTGGGACAAAGGGAGAATGTACCCCTAAATTTAGCGTACGACGCGGCATAAGACAAGGCTGTGTTTTAGCTCCGTTATTGTTTCTTTTATTTATCAATGAAATTGATGGGATTTTAAAAGGTGTTCAAGCAGATGCTCCCAGCCAAAAAGGCGTATCATTGCCGGTGTTATTATATGCTGATGACGCCGTGCTTCTTTCCAGGACCCCTTTGGGGCTGCAAAGATTGATGGATAGATTTTCTCTGTTTATTAGGGACAGGAAACTACTCATCAATAAGGATAAGACGCATATTTTTGACCTGTGGGGCCAAAAATAAGAAATCTACTGCCTTTTTCATTGATGGTAATAAGGTGCAATATGTCGCTTCCTTTTGTTATCTTGGAATAACTTTTTCCCATGATAGGAAGTGGTCTAATGAATTTAATAATGTCAGTAATAAAATGGCGAAAAGTGCCCATGGTATTTTTAAATTCGCAGCAAAAATTGGGGATAGATGTACAAGAGACATGCTGCTAATTTATCAAGCGAGATGCGCCAGTATCGCATAATATTGGGCGGCTATTTGGGGTCATAGTTGTGTGTATAAATTGCAGCTTGAGGAAAATTCTTTTTTAAAAAAGCTTTTATGTCTGTCCTCATCTGCCGCCACTGCATTGACCCATCGGGAACTAGACATTAATCACCTGAATGATCTCTCAGCCTTAAGACCGCTGATGTTATGGCGTTCTATATGGCTCCAGGACGAAAAGACTTTAAACAGATCTATAATTGAAGATTGTCTCTCACTGGACCTGTATAGAAAAATCCCATGGATAAAATATGTCTCTGATTGCTATGCACAAATATTCAATCTTGATGTTCTGGCCGACCCTAGGGCTGCACTGGCTATATCAAAAACAGAACTGAAAACAACCTTTTTGGATAATAGGGCAAAGATGAGGGCTTATACATGTCGGTCCATGACGACAGTTTCCTTTTGTAGTAAATACTCCCTCACTGAAGGCTTTCCAATGTACCTTGTGTTGGTAACGAGGTCTTCGCATAAATTCGTCCTAACCAGACTTATGTTCGGAATTGTACATGAGTTGGTGTCTTTGCCTAACATAAAGCAACATCCTAAAGAACCGTGTCAGTGTGATGGTATATCAAAACAGAGCACCCTGCACTTTTTACTCATATGTAAATTGTACCTGAATTATCAGATTTTGTACCTTAAACCTTTATTTGTTAAATATGGGGTACGTACAGTGGATGAGGCAATGAGTCCTATTTTTAACATGAAATCTGCTGACATCTGTTTTTATACTGCCACGTTTTTAATTAAATCTATCAGTGTACGTAAAAGCATGATATTTTAGTATATTGGTCTGTATCGTATTGTAACCTATTTTGTTAATTTTCAGTGATTTATGTATGTATCTTTTAAGTCTGCTTTTATGGTCAATTCTTTTGTACCGAATAAAGCTTCATGAATTGAATTGAATTGATTGAGTCCCAGGCTCTCCACACCATTGGAGTCAAGCTATCCAGGCTGATGAAGGCTGATAGCCAGAAACCGGTCCTTGGATGTTTGATTCCGGTCTGAGAAAGACATGGCTTGGTAGTTCGGACTGGACTGTTCCCATGAGGCACAGGGTCAGAGCTGATTTGCATATAGCCAGTGTCTAACCCAGGGTGGTGTCGAGTGCAAAACAACAATGGATTTAGGCCCAGATCCTTGTACTGGGGTGAATGTATGACATTGTTCTACATTCTGTCCATCAACTGTGTTTTTTGCAATTTTCACCCCGAGTGGGCTGGGTATGCTCAGACGTGAGTCCCATGCTCTCCACACCACTGGAGTCAAGCTATCCAGGCTGATGAAGGCTGATAGCCAGAAACCGGTCCTTGGATGCTTGATTCTGGTCTGGGAAAGACATGGCTTGGTAGTTCGGACTGGACTGTTCCCATGAGGCACAGGGTCAGAGCTGATTTGCATATAGCCAGTGTCTAACCCAGGGTGGTGTGGAGTGCAAAAAAACGATGGTTTTAGGCCCAGATCCTTGTACTGGGGTGAATGTATAACATTGTTCTACATTCTGTCCATCAACTGTGTTTTTTGCAATTTTCACCCCGAGTGGGCTGGGTATGCTCAGACGTGAGTCCCAGGCTCTCCACACCACTGGAGTCAAGCTATCCAGGCTGATGAAGGCTGATAGCCAGAAACCGGTCCTTGGATGCTTGATTCCGGTCTGGGAAAGACATGGCTTGGTAGTTCGGACTGGACTGTTCCCATGAGGCACAGGGTCAGAGCTGATTTGCATATAGCCAGTGTCTAACCCAGGGTGATGTGGAGTGCAAAAAAACGATGGATTTAGGCCCAGATCCTTGTACTTGGGTGAATGTATGAAATTGTTCTACATTCTGTCCATCAACTGTGTTTTTTGCTATTTTCACCCCGAGTGGGCTGGGTATGCTCAGACGTGAGTCCCAGGCTCTCCAGACCACTGGAGTCAAGCTATACAGGCTGATGAAGGCTGATAGCCAGAAACCGGTCCTTGGATGCTTGATTCCGGTCTGGGAAAGACATGGCTTGGTAGTTCGGACTGGACTGTTCTCATGAGGCACAGGGTCAGAGCTGATTTGCATATAGCCAGTGTCTAACCCAGGGTGGTGTGGAGTGCAAAAAAACGATGGATTTAGGCCCAGATCCTTGTACTGGGGTGAATGTATGACATTGTTCTACATTCTGTCCACCAACTGTGTTTTTTGCAATTTTCACCCCGAGTGGGCTGGGTATGCTCAGACGTGAGTCCTAGGCTCTCCACACCACTGGACTCAAGCTATACAGGCTGATGAAGGCTGATAGCCAGAAACCGGTCCTTGGATGCTGGATTCTGGTCTGGGAAAGACATGGCTTGGTAGTTCGGACTGGACTGTTCCCATGAGGCACAGGGTCAGAGCTGATTTGTATATAGCCAGTGTCTAACCCAGGGTGGTGTGGAGTTAAAAAAAACGATGGATTTAGGCCCAGATCCTTGGACTGGGGTGAATGTATGACATTGCTCTACATTCTGTCCATCAACTGTGTTTTTTGCAATTTTCACCCCGAGTTGACTGGGTATGCTCAGACGTGCGTCCCAGGCTCTCCACACCACTGGAGTCAAGCTATACAGGCTGATGAAGGCTGATAGCCAGAAACCGGTCCTTGGATGCTTGATTCCGGTCTGGGAAAGACATGGCTTGGTAGTTCGGACTGGACTGTTCCCATGAGGCACAGGGTCAGAGCTGATTTGCATATAGCCAGTGTCTAACCCAGGGTGGTGTGGAGTGCAACAAACGATGGATTTAGGCCCTGATCCTTGTACTGGGGTGAATGTATGACATTGTTCTACATTCTGTCCATCAACTGTGTTTTTTGCAATTTTCACCCCGAGTGGGCTGGGTGTGTTCAGACGTGAGTCCCAGGCTCTCCACACCACTGGAGTCAAGCTATCCAGGCTGATGAAGGCTGATAGCCAAAAACCGGTCCTTGGATGCTTGATTCCGGTCTGGGAAAGACATGGCTTGGTAGTTCGGACTGAACTGTTCTCATGAGGCACAGGGTCAGAGCTGATTTGCATATAGTCAGTGTCTAACCCAGGGTGGTGTGGAGTGCAAAACAACGATGGATTTAGGCCCAGATCCTTGTACTGGGGTGAATGTATGACATTGTTCTACATTCTGTCCATCAACCGTGTTTTTTGCAATTTTCATCCCGAGTGGGCTGGGTATGCCCAGACGTGAGTCCCAGGCTCTCCACACCACTGGAGTCAAGCTATCCAGGCGGATGAAGGCTGATAGCCAGAAACCGGTCCTTGGATGCTTGATTCTGGTCTGGGAAAGACATGGCTTGGTAGTTCGGACTGGACTGTTCCCATGAGGCACAGGGTCAGAGCTGATTTGCATATAGCCAGTGTGTAAACCAGGGTGGTGTGGAGTGCAAAAAAACGATGGTTTTAGGCCCAGATCCTTGTACTGGGGTGAATGTATGACATTGTTCTACATTCTGTCCATCAACTGTGTTTTTTGCAATTTTCACCCCGAGTGGGCTGGGTATGCTCAGACGTGAGTCCCAGGCTCTCCACACCACTGGAGTCAAGCTATCCAGGCTGATGAAGGCTGATAGCCAGAAACCGGTCCTTGGATGCTTGATTCCGGTCTGGGAAAGACATGGCTTGGTAGTTCGGACTGGACTGTTCCCATGAGGCACAGGGTCAGAGCTGATTTGCATATAGCCAGTGTCTAACCCAGGGTGAAGTGGAGTGCAAAAAAACGATGGATTTAGGCCCAGATCCTTGTACTTGGGTGAATGTATGACATTGTTCTACATTCTGTCCATCAAATGTGTTTTTTGCTATTTTCACCCCGAGTGGGCTGGGTATGCTCAGACGTGAGTCCCAGGCTCTCCACACCACTGGAGTCAAGCTATCCAGGCTGATGAAGGCTGATAGCCAGAAACCGGTCCTTGGATGCTTGATTCCGGTCTGGGAAAGACATGGCTTGGTAGTTCGGACTGGACTGTTCTTATGAGGCACAGGGTCAGAGCTGATTTGCATATAGCCAGTGTCTAACCCAGGGTGGTGTGGAGTGCAAAAAAACGATGGATTTAGGCCCAGATCCTTGTACTGGGGTGAATGTATGACATTGTTCTACATTCTGTCCACCAACTGTGTTTTTTGCAATTTTCACCCCGAGTGGGCTGGGTATGCTCAGACGTGAGTCCTAGGCTCTCCACACCACTGGACTCAAGCTATACAGGCTGATGAAGGCTGATAGCCAGAAACCGGTCCTTGGATGCTGGATTCTGGTCTGGGAAAGACATGGCTTGGTAGTTCGGACTGGACTGTTCCCATGAGGCACAGGGTCAGAGCTGATTTGTATATAGCCAGTGTCTAACCCAGGGTGGTGTGGAGTTAAAAAAAAACGATGGATTTAGGCCCAGATCCTTGGACTGGGGTGAATGTATGACATTGCTCTACATTCTGTCCATCAACTGTGTTTTTTGCAATTTTCACCCCGAGTTGACTGGGTATGCTCAGACGTGCGTCCCAGGCTCTCCACACCACTGGAGTCAAGCTATCCAGGCTGATGAAGGCTGATAGCCAGAAACCGGTCCTTGGATGCTTGATTCCGGTCTGGGAAAGACATGGCTTGGTAGTTCGGACTGGACTGTTCCCATGAGGCACAGGGTCAGAGCTGATTTGCATATAGCCAGTGTCTAACCCAGGGTGGTGTGGAGTGCAACAAACGATGGATTTAGGCCCAGATCCTTGTACTGGGGTGAATGTATGACATTGTTCTACATTCTGTCCATCAACTGTGTTTTTTGCAATTTTCACCCCGAGTGGGCTGGGTGTGTTCAGACGTGAGTCCCAGGCTCTCCACACCACTGGAGTCAAGCTATCCAGGCTGATGAAGGCTGATAGCCAAAAACCGGTCCTTGGATGCTTGATTCCGGTCTGGAAAAGACATGGCTTGGTAGTTCGGACTGAACTGTTCTCATGAGGCACAGGGTCAGAGCTGATTTGCATATAGCCAGTGTCTAACCCAGGGTGATGTGGAGTGCAAAAAATGATGGATTTAGGCCCATATCCTTGTACTGGGGTGAATGTATGACATTGTTCTACATTCTGTCCATCAACTGTGTGTTTTGCAATTTTCACCCCGAGTGGGCTGGGTATGCTCAGACGTGAGTACCAGGCTCTCCACACCACTGGAGTCAAGCTATCCAGGCTGATGAAGGCTGATAGCCAGAAACCGGTCCTTGGATGCTTGATTCCGGTCTGGGAAAGACATGGCTTGGTAGTTCGGACTGGACTGTTCCCATGAGGCACAGGGTCAGAGCTGATTTGCATATAGCCAGTGTCTAACCCAGGGTGGTGTGGAGTGCAAAAAAACGATGGATTTAGGCCCAGATCCTTGTACTTGGGTGAATGTATGACATTGTTCTACATTCTGTCCATCAACTGTGTTTTTTTTGCAATTTTCACCCCGAGTGGGCTGGGTATGCTCAGACGTGAGTCCCAGGCTCTCCACACCACTGGAGTCAAGCTATCCAGGCTGATGAAGGCTGATAGCCAAAAACCGGTCGTTGGATGCTTGATTCCGGTCTGGGAAAGACATGGCTTGGTAGTTCGGACTGGACTGTTCCCATGAGGCACAGGGTCAGAGCTGATTTGCATATAGCCAGTGTCTAACCCAGGGTGGTGTGGAGTGCAAAAAAACAATGAATTTAGGCCCAGATCCTTGTACTGGGGTTAATGTATTACATTGTTCTACATTCTGTCCATCAACTGTGTTTTTTGCAATTTTCACCCCGAGTGGGCTGGGTATGCTCAGACGTGAGTCCCAGGCTCTCCACACTACTGGAGTCAAGCTATCCAGGCTGATGAAGGCTGATAAACAGAAACCGGTCTTTGGATGCTTGATTCCGGTCTGGGAAAGACATGGCTTGGTAGTTCGGACTGGACTGTTCCCATGAGGCACAGGGTCAGAGCTGATTTGCATATAGCCAGTGTCTAACCCAGGGTTGTGTGGAGTGCAAAAAAACGATGGATGTAGGCCCACATCCTTGTACTGGGGTGAATGTATGACATTGTTCTACATTCTGTCCATCAACTGTGTTTTTTGTGAGAATGTAACCATAGTCAGATGTACTGTCTTAAACCTCACAACTCTGTTGCCTGATCCTTATTTTGAAGAAGTAAAAGGTGAATGCCTTGATGTTACTGAACTAAGTACCAAGCCTCGTCCAGACATACAGGAAGAACCCCCTAAAGAATGCAGAACATAAGCTGTTTGTAGATGGCTCGTGTATGCGCCATGAGGAAGGAGGATTGAGCGCTGCTTATGCTGTATGCACATTGACTTGAAGAGTCGATGCATCCCATTTACCAGGAGTCAAGTCTGCACAAATAGCCGAATTGGTTCCTTTAATAAAAACTTGCAAAATTGGGAAAAATTGGAGAGTAACCATGTATACTGACAGTCAGTATGGTTACGGGGTTGTGCATGACTTTGCCAGCTCTGGGTGAAAAGGGGTTTCATGACCTCTTCAGAAACCCCTATTAAAAATGGAAATTTCGTAAAAGAATTAATTAAAGCAATTCAATTGCCTGTAGAAGTGGCTTTGGTCAAGTGTGCTGCTCACCAGTCAGGAAATGATAAGGTGACAGCTGGTAATCGTTATGCTGACCAAGTTGCCCAACATTGTGCTGAATACAAAATAACAGTAAACAAGAAAATTGATGCATGTGGAATCAGCTGCCAACTTATACTACTTGAGGGCGTAGGAACATGGGAAGAAGTGAGAGAATTACAAGATGAAGCAGATACAAAAGAAAAGGAAGAGCGGGAGAAAATAGGTTGCCAGAGAAGAGCTGAGGATGGGGTGTGGACTTACCTAGACAGAAGACCTGTTTTACCTGACTGTATGCTTGCACCAATGGCTAGAATGTATCATGGAGACACACACATAGGCAGAGATGTTATGATTAGGCTCTTTCAACAAGATTGGTTTAATGCAAGGTTCAGAAATGTCACAGAGAGTCTTTGCAAGAGATGCTTAACTTGTCAGCAAATGAACCCAGGCAGGAAAACTGTAGTCTGCACAGGAAAAATTGAAAAAGCTGAGGGTCCCTTTATAAGACTTCAGATTGATTTAATCCAGTTACCTGCCTGTCGAGGATTAAAATATGCACTTTACATTGTTTGTTTGTTTTCAAAGTGGGTGGAGGCATACCCAACCAGAAGGAATGACAGCTTGACAGTGGCCAAACTCTTACTGAGGGAACTCATTCCTCAATGTGGTTTTCCAGTAACTATTGAATCATATAGAGGGTCTAATTTTAATAATGAAATAATTCGATTAATTTGTGAAGTATTCATAATTGAACAGAAACTGCACTGTGTAAACCGTCCAGAGGCTTCTGGAGTGGTAGAACAACTGAATGGCACAATCAAGTCAGGACTGGGAAAGGTGTGAGCACCCACCCCACTGGAGTGGGCTGATGCTTTACATCTTGTCCTGATGGGCCTCAGAAGCATCCCAGCCAAAAATACAGGCTTTAGTCCCCATGAGATATTCATGAAAGGGCAATGAGGTAAGCATGTATACCAGGACACAAGCTGTTGAATATATCTGATGATTTGGTACTTTAGTATTGCAAAGAGTTGGCTGACCAAGTGCGTCCTATCTCTCATCAGGTTGGGGAAGACGCTGTTGCCAGGCAGTCGAACCAAGTGCATGATCTGACTCCTGGTGACTGGGTAGTGGTTAAAAATCACACTCGAGAATTGTGCCTAGCACCAAGGTAGGAAAAGCCACATCAGGTTATATTGCTTACAACAGCAGCTGTTAAATGTGCAGGCTTGCCTAATTGGATTCTTGCAAGCCATACGAAGAGAGTACCAGCACCTGACGAAGAAGATTCACAACAAGCTCAAGTGGTTGAAAGGGCTGATGGTTGTACAGCTCAAGAATCACAGGCAATAGATTCTGAAGTAGCTGATCAAGAACAGCCTAGCACTAGTCAGGATGACTGGATCCCAGTGGTAGACATACCTGAAATTATTGTGAGAACAAGAAGTCAAACTCGATTAGAAAGACTGGACGAAAGTGAGGATGAGACAGGAATAGAAGAATGCACTCAGATTACAGAAAATAAAGCTAATATCAAATCTGAGGAGGACCAAATAAGGAAAGAGCAATGTACTCAGACAGAAGCTAAATGAAAGCAACACCTGTGAGTCTGAGAAGGGTCAGATACACATTAGAAAAAATCGCCCAGGCAGAAGAAAATCAAGAAATTAAGACCTGAGCAGGACCAGTTAGGTAAAGAAAAACAAGCTCAGGAAGAAGAAGGAGAACAAAGTCATATCAAGCAAACTCCTGAACAGGGTCAGAATAGAGAAGAACAACCCATCCAGGCAGAAACGGCTAAGGTAATAAGCCCTGGACAAGGTCAGATAGAGAGGGATTCTGAGGATGGAAATAACCAAGTTGTGCCACAAATCAACGGAAATAAAAGAGCACTTGAAGAGACTGAAAGCACAGTGCAAGCTAAAAGACTAAGAAAAGGTGATACTTGGCATCGTATTATCAAGATACTGAAATATTGCCTTAAGACAATAAATGAAGAACCTGGCCAAGTAAATGAAGTAACAAGCCAATCTGGACCATCCACTGAAAAGCCAAGAAGGAGAAGTCCACGATTGCAAAGACTGAATAATAAATTTAAGGGTCCTGAATGGACATATGTAATTCTTGAAGATTTCGAGAATCTGGAAATAAGTGGAGAAAGTGATGAAGAATTAGAAGCACCAGATGAGACAGATTTACATCACAGCATATACAAAAATAATACAGATTTAAATGTCTTTGCTGACCGGTTAGTACACTATGTAGAAACCGTGGAAGTTATCGATTGTTACGTATGCTTGAAAATGCCGACCTCTGTAGCAGAAGGAGTAACACATCATCATTTACCATTGACATATGGTATTTCATGTAGTATTTTAGTTAGTTTATTTTATAGAACTGGCAAGTTACAATATTATTATTCTAATGTAGATGTGACATTTTCTGAAATTCCTTTACAGAGAAATTTGAACCCTGTCCTTAGTAGTAGAGATTCACAATTCATGGGAGAATATTTTCTAACTATGAAGACAATAGACATAGCTGAAGCACATAAGAACAATCTAACTTGTAAGTTTCATGAAGAAGAAAAGAGATTTTTGAATTTAGTGGAGAAAAGGAGACATGATTTCCATAGAAGGGCTACTGTACCGAAACCTCAGATACCTAAATAGGCTGAGAGATAAGACTTTATTGCAACTGGCAAGACTCATGCTGCTATGTCCCTGGACCTTGAAAAGAAAGGGAAAATCTGTGTTAATAGGTTAAAAACAGAGTACAATAATCTATTTATAGGTTCCAGTGAATGTGAGCACAATTTTCTGATAATAGGGGGACTGAAAGGTAGAACAGATCCCGTATTTCTTGGAATGTATTATGTGTGTGGGAACAAAGCTTATTTTAAGCTGCCTAACCACTGGTATGGGAGTTGCTATATCTGAATAGTATTCCCAAAAGTGTATCATGTAAAGAATCACTGGAAGCAATGAAGAAAATAACGCACTAACATGTAAGAAAAGGACTAGTTTTTCAGAAATTGTAGGAGATATATTCAGTGCATTGATACCTTCAGTGGGAGTAATTCTGAATACACAAATAATTTTTAAATTATCAACAGTGGTGGATCGCTTATCTACTGACCCTGCTGGAGGATTTTTATTGATCAATACCGAATTAGTTGCGGTAAGATCCATGGTTATGCAAAATCGACTTGCTCTTGATATATTATTGGCAAAAGAGGGCAGAGTCTGTAAAATGTTGAAGGCGCAACATTGTTGCACCTACATACCTGTCCACATCACCGCATTAAAATACATTAATCATGCATCCTTGTCAATGACCTGGCCACCTGAATGCTGAGAGTGAAGCAGAGAAGCGACGGCAACTAGCGTAGCAGCATTTATAGAAGCGCAGCATTATATGATGGCTGGGGCAGCCATAGTGGGCCTCGCACAGCCGGCTCCTGTGGCAGGGCGACTCTGGTGTCATGACAGCAGCATGATTGAATTTGTGAGCCTGTCGGCCCCCGGAATGGTGCCACTGTCTGCTGCGTGTCATCACAGTCATTGTTCTGAGTGGCCAGGCACTTTTCACCCACTTACTGCTGCCCATGCCATACCCCTGCATAGCCACCTACAGCAGCTGCCAATGAGTGGCAGTACTGGGGTCATGGGGAGATTAGGGATAATTGAAGAGGAGAGCCTCTCCTGAGGAGGCCGGAAGCGAGAATGGCTTGCTTCGTTCTGAAGAACTTAAGAAGGCCTGATTTACAGCCTGTCAGCACTGCACTCCACTGCACATATTCTTAACTCTGACACAGTGGGCTCAGCTGCGACCTCCACCTCGTCAGCTGCCTGGGTCTGCGACTGACCTAGTGATGTGGCCTTCAGAACATCTGTGCAACTGCTAGAATTATCCTGGGATGGCACCAAGCCCAGTGTCAGTGACCTTTCGGAGGCTTCACATTCTGCCGCTTGAGACAGAGAATCACAATGAACGAATGGGCGGGACAGTGTCAATGATCACACTAAACCTTCTAGCTACTTCTGCACCAGAATGAAGCCACTGGCTCCTGGACTCTCACAGGTCAGGTCCCTCGTGGGCCCTCTCACTGATGTTTGTGATGTTGTGGGAGAAGGGTCCTGTCTGCGCAGGTGGTGGCAGGGTATTTTTAATTATTTCAATTTCCTGCCCACCAGTCAGTCCTCCAGGAATTGCTGCTGCCACCCGCGCTGGCTGAGTTAAATTACAGGAACACCAATGCCTGTGTTTGACCACCTGACCTTTACACACAAGTACAGGTTAGTGTCCTTCCATTTCTGGTGCTTTGCAGTAGTTTCAAGATGGGTGTAATTTCTGATATTCATCTAATTCCCTTGGCTTCATTGCTTGATTTTGCTTGTGAGAAAGTGTCAATCACAGTTATTGAAATGTCACTCATAATTGCACAGAAATTAAGAAAATGTCACACATGGCAATCTGAAATCTTGGCAGCTATGTTGAAGTGGTCAAATTAGGTTGTTTGTCTTGTCTCATGTTGTATGCAGTTGTATGTATTTAATTTTTAGTGTGAGTGGTAGTGGGAGAAGGACAGCCCTGGCCTGGTACTATATCTTAGATAGCACGGTCTCTTAGCTAGTTCAGTGATTGCTACATGGCAGAACTGTGTTGTGTTGGACGTTCTGACTTATGTGTTATGCTCGGTGTTACAAGGTTGTGTGTAATGTGATAACCAACTGCACAGCATAATTCAGTTGTCTTAGAGGAAGGTGAGATGTTCTTTATAAGAGAATGAAGATTTTAAAATGTTCTGAAGTGCACCCATAAATTGTATTTTGGAACCTAGTGCTGTTGGATTAGAGTGATTTTTGACGATATGAGGTTTTGATTGGATGCATATGTCCTGTGTAAGGTCACCATGTGCTCAGCATATTCTGATGTCTAGTACTTTTGGATGAACTGTAATAGCTGACTGTATGGCTGATCAGTTTTGTGATGGATTCATGACAGATGCGCTTTGTAATGTATACAATTTGTGTTGATTCATTGTCTATCTTGGTGGCCAGTGTTGCTCTGATCCACATAATAGGCATAGTTGTGGGATGTTGTGCTGTACTAGATCTCTTTTATGTGTTCTTTTACATTTCTGTGTAACAGGTTCACAGCGGCAGGTCTTACTGGGACCAGTAAAGTTGCTGGTCTTATAACACATATGTACTTTGTGAGATTAGATCTTTCTTTAAATGTGTTCTGTTGGAAGTTAGTCTTAGTGGCCAGTGTGTTCTGCTGGCTTTGGAATTTGTCAGCTGCTTTACATGTATATTCCCTGTGCAGTCTAGTGTATTCTGTTGAGCGTTGCTATCTCTTGTGGAAGCATTGAATAATTGTATTACTTAGATGGGAAAGCATTCCTTTAATTAGAACAGAGATTGAAAGAAACCATTTAATACATATCAGTGCTTTTCAGCATTAAAAGGGCTGTTTAATGGATCAGGGCTATGTGTCATTTTATTTCAGACAAGAGCCCTACATTTAACATTACATTTACCCAGAGGACAAAGAAAATCCATGAAGAAAATCTGCAAAGGGCAGGCCCCTAGTACAAATTATAAAGGTTTATTAAAGATTACAAATCAAAATAGAAGAATTAAAAAGGCAACGCTTTGGTAAAAATCATATCAAATGGTCAAAATTTAATATATGTACAACTCATTGACAAGAAATTCTGCCTTGTCTCTAAATTGAGAGCGTATATACATATTCTAGACAGCAAATTGTGCAGTTACTGTGGACTGACTAAGAAAGTTACATATCTCAAACAATGAATAATTTGAAAACATGTCACATAGTAAACTTAACATTTTCCCTATTTTTAGCAAATATGCTGTTCTATGTCTTACACAGAAAATAACACTACAATAAGAATACAAACTGCACCTCGTCCAGCCGAAAGGAAATGGCCTTCAGTTGTATAATCCATCATATCGAGGAACATCAGGAACCGAAAACATAACATTTTATAATGATACAGTGCAAATAGAAGGCTAAACTGATTGCATTTATACACTTATTATGAAGTCCTAAGAACACATTCTGCGCTCTGTGGTTCATAGGTAGACAATCAGAGAGGGGTAAGATGGTTTTGTGTCAAAGGCTGGGGAAAGCTGAATGCATTAAAATGTGCATACCTAAAAATACAAATAGGCCTAAAGCCTCACTCATGTCAATGTCAATAGAACGGCTTTCCATTAAACACAGTGGTAACAATGGATCTATGACTCTTTTGTTTTTATTAACATGCAGAATTATTTATTCTGGAATCCGTATGCACATACATTACTGACATTTTCTCATAAGGAAAGAAAAGTTGGGGGATACCTTTAATTGATGTGGGGCTTGTTCTGGTTCCTGCATGCCTCATAAAGTCAATTGTAAAACAAATCCCTAGTTCACTTACATTAACAATTCAATCAACCAATGCTTCGTCGATTGGTTAACAATTGCAACAAAAAGATATGACATGAGTACTATGCGTTGTCAAACTTTTTGTGCATTCAACCTCCTTCCATTTAGTGGTAGAAATGGGTAGGAAGCCAATAATGGAGTCCAGAAAGCTATACATATCTGAAAAGTAGACAACATTCTGAAATCAGCAAGGGGTCATTTGTGTAGCTCCTTCAAAATTGTGGGTACCCATAATAGCATGTGAATTATAGGACATTTTTCAAAATGGCTTCTTTTATTTACATATTGTCTTACATTTGGTAGGCTGAAATGCATAGAAAGTTAATAGGTAGTAACAGTTCCACTACAATTCTATTCTGTTTTCCCCCAAGTCTCCAAATAAGAATGGCACCACACTTGTGAGTGTAGGCCTAGTGCCTGCAACAGGAAACGGTACAAAAGGGGGTGGTGATGGACGGAGCTTCTGAATCAATCAAACACTCACCCCCAGTCAAAAGATCTGGGTTTAATGCATCACTGTTCTTTAGCCCACTCTGCCACCCCAGTTCAGACATGGCTATATGCAAATCAGTCTGACCCTGTGCCTCATGGGAACAGTCCAGCCCGAACTGCCAAGCCATGTCTTCCCTGGACCGGAAACAAGCTTCCGAGGACCGGTTTCTGGCATTCCAGCCGTCTTCAGCCCGGTTTGCTTGAATCCAGTGGCAAAGTGAGCAAGGGACTCACGTCTGAGCATACCCTGCCACACTTATGGTGGCCAAAAGCGGTACAAAAGGGGGTGGTGATGGACGGAGCATCTGAATCAATCAAACACTCACACCCAGTCAAAAGATCTGGGTTTAATCCATCACCGTTCTTTAGCCCACTCTGCCACCCCAGTTCAGACATGGCTATATGCAAATCAGTCTGACCCTGTGCCTCATGGGAACAGTCCAGCCCGAACTGCCAAGCCATGTCTTCCCTGGACTGGAAACAAGCTTCCGAGGACCGGTTTCTGGCATTCCAGCCGTCTTCAGCCCGGTTTGCTTGAATCCAGTGGCAAAGTGAGCAAGGGACTCACGTCTGAGCATACCCTGCCACACTTATGGTGGCCAAAAGCGGTACAAAAGGGGGTGGTGATGGACGGAGCATCTGAATCAATCAAACACTCACCCCAGTCAAAAGATCTGGGTTTAATCCATCACCGTTCTTTAGCCCACTCTGCCACCCCAGTTCAGACATGGCTATATGCAAATCAGTCTGACCCTGTGCCTCATGGGAACAGTCCAGCCCGAACTGCCAAGCCATGTCTTCCCTGGACCGGAAACAAGCTTACGAGGACCGGTTTCTGGCATTCCAGCCGTCTTCAGCCCCGTTTGCTTGAATCCAGTGGCAAAGTGAGCAAGGGACTCACGTCCGAGCATACCCTGCCACACTTATGGTGGCCAAAAGCGGTACAAAAGGGGGTGGTGATGGACGGAGCATCTGAATCAATCAAACACTCACACCCAGTCAAAAGATCTGGGTTTAATCCATCACCGTTCTTTAGCCCACTCTGCCACCCCAGTTAAGACATGGCTATATGCAAATCAGTCTGACCCTGTGCCTCATGGGAACAGTCCAGCCCGAACTGCCAAGCCATGTCTTCCCTGGACCGGAAACAAGCTTTCGAGGACCGGTTTCTGGCATTCCAGCCGTCTTCAGCCCAGTTTGCTTGAATCCAGTGGCAAAGTGAGCAAGGGACTCACGTCTGAGCATACCCTGCCACACTTATGGTGGCCAAAAGCGGTACAAAAGGGGGTGGTGATGGACGGAGCATCTGAATCAATCAAACACTCACACCCAGTCAAAAGATCTGGGTTTAATCCATCACCGTTCTTTAGCCCACTCTGCCACCCCAGTTCAGACATGGCTATATGCAAATCAGTCTGACCCTGTGCCTCATGGGAACAGTCCAGCCCGAACTGCCAAGCCATGTCTTCCCTGGACCGGAAAAAAGCTTCCGAGGATCGGTTTCTGGCATTCCAGCCGTCTTCAGCCCGGTTTGCTTGAATCCAGTGGCAAAGTGAGCAAGGGACTCACGTCTGAGCATACCCTGACACACTTATGGTGGCCAAAAGCGGTACAAAAGGGGGTGGTGATGGACGGAGCATCTGAATCAATCAAACACTCACACACAGTCAAAAGATCTGGGTTTAATCCATCACCGTTCTTTAGCCCACTCTGCCACCCCAGTTCAGACATGGCTATATGCAAATCAGTCTGACCCTGTGCCTCATGGGAACAGTCCAGCCCGAACTGCCAAGCCATGTCTTCCCTGGACCGTAAACAAGCTTCCGAGGACCGGTTTCTGGCATTCCAGCCATCTTCAGCCCGGTTTGCTTGAATCCAGTGGCAAAGTGAGCAAGGGACTCACGTCTGAGCATACCCTGCCACACTTATGGTGGCCAAAAGCGGTACAAAAGGGGGTGGTGATGGACGGAGCATCTGAATCAATCAAACACTCACACCCAGTCAAAAGATCTGGGTTTAATCCATCACCGTTCTTTAGCCCACTCTGCCACCCCAGTTCAGACATGGCTATATGCAAATCAGTCTGACCCTGTGCCTCATGGGAACAGTCCAGCCCGAACTGCCAAGCCATGTCTTCCCTGGACCGGAAACAAGCTTCCGAGGACCGGTTTCTGGCATTCCAGCCGTCTTCAGCCCGGTTTGCTTGAATCCAGTGGCAAAGTGAGCAAGGGACTCACGTCTGAGCATACCCTGCTACACTTATGGTGGCCAAAAGCGGTGCAAAAGTGGGTGGTGATGGACGGAGCATCTGAATCAATCAAACACTCACACCCAGTCAAAAGATCTGGGTTTAATCCATCACCGTTCTTTAGCCCACTCTGCCACCCCAGTTCAGACATGGCTATATGCAAATCAGTCTGACCCTGTGCCTCATGGGAACAGTCCAGCCCGAACTGCCAAGCCATGTCTTCCCTGGACCGGAAACAAGCTTCCGAGGACCGGTTTCTGGCATTCCAGCCGTCTTCAGCCCGGTTTGCTTGAATCCAGTGGCAAAGTGAGCAAGGGACTCACGTCTGAGCATACCCTGCCACACTTATGGTGGCCAAAAGCGGTACAAAAGGGGGTGGTGATGGACGGAGCATCTGAATCAATCAAACACTCACACCCAGTCAAAAGATCTGGGTTTAATCCATCCCCGTTCTTTAGCCCACTCTGCCACCCCAGTTCAGACATGGCTATATGCAAATCAGTCTGACCCTGTGCCTCATGGGAACAGTCCAGCCCGAACTGCCAAGCCATGTTTTCCCTGGACCGGAAACAAGCTTCCGAGGACCGGTTTCTGCCATTCCAGCCGTCTTCAGCCCGGTTTGCTTGAATCCAGTGGCAAAGTGAGCAAGGGACTCACGTCTGAGCATCCCCTGCCACACTTATGGTGGCCAAAAGCGGTACAAAAGGGGGTGGTGATGGACGGAGCATCTGAATCAATCAAACACTCACACCCAGTAAAAAGATCTGGGTTTAATCCATCACCGTTCTTTAGCCCACTCTGCCACCCCAGTTCAGACATGGCTATATGCAAATCAGTCTGACCCTGTGCCTCATGGGAACAGTCCAGCCTGAACTGCCAAGCCATGTCTTCCCTGGACCGGAAACAAGCTTCCGAGGACCGGTTTCTGGCATTCCAGCCGTCTTCAGCCCGGTTTGCTTGAATCCAGTGGCAAAGTGAGCAAGGGACTCACGTCTGAGCATCCCCTGCCACACTTATGGTGGCCAAAAGCGGTACAAAAGGGGGTGGTGATGGACGGAGCATCTGAATCAATCAAACACTCACACCCAGTCAAAAGATCTGGGTTTAATCCATCACAGTTCTTTAGCCCACTCTGCCACCCCAGTTCAGACATGGCTATATGCAAATCAGTCTGACCCTGTGCCTCATGGGAAAAGTCCAGCCCGAACTGCCAAGCCATGTCTTCCCTGGACCGGAAACAAGCTTCCGAGGACCGGTTTCTGGCATTCCAGCCGTCTTCAGCCCGGTTTGCTTGAATCCAGTGGCAAAGTGAGCAAGGGACTCCCGTCTGAGCATACCCTGCCACACTTATGGTGGCCAAAAGCGGTACAAAAGGGGGTGGTGATGGACGGAGCATCTGAATCAATAAAACACTCACACCCAGTCAAAAGATCTGGGTTTAATCCATCACCGTTCTTTAGCCCACTCTGCCACCCCAGTTCAGACATGGCTATATGCAAATCAGTCTGACCCTGTGCCTCATGGGAACAGTCCAGCCCGAACTGCCAAGCCATGTCTTCCCTGGATCGTAAACAAGCTTCCGAGGACCGGTTTCTGGCATTCCAGCCGTCTTCAGCCCGGTTTGCTTGAATCCAGTGGCAAAGTGAGCAAGGGACTCACGTCTGAGCATACCCTGCCACACTTATGGTGGCCAAAAGCGGTACAAAAGGGGGTGGTGATGGACGGAGCATCTGAATCAATCAAACACTCACACCCAGTCAAAATATCTGGGTTTAATCCATCACCGTTCTTTAGCCCACTCTGCCACCCCAGTTCAGACATGGCTATATGCAAATCAGTCTGACCCTGTGCCTCATGGGAACAGTCCAGCCCGAACTGCCAAGCCATGTCTTCCCAGGACCGGAAACAAGCTTCAGAGGACCGGTTTCTGGCATTCCAGCCGTCTTCAGCCCGGTTTGCTTGAATCCAGTGGCAAAGTGAGCAAGGGACTCACGTCTGAGCATACCCTGCCACACTTATGGTGGCCAAAAGCGGTACAAAAGGGGGTGGTGATGGACGGAGCATCTGAATCAATCAAACACTCACACCCAGTCAAAAGATCTGGGTTTAATCCATCACCGTTCTTTAGCCCACTCTGCCACCCCAGTTCAGACATGGCTATATGCAAATCAGTCTGACCCTGTGCCTCATGGGAACAGTCCAGCCCGAACTGCCAAGCCATGTCTTCCCTGGACCGGAAACAAGCTTCCGAGGACCGGTTTCTGGCATTCCAGCCGTCTTCAGCCCGGTTTGCTTGAATCCAGTGGCAAAGTGAGCATGGGACTCACGTCTGAGCATACCCTGCCACACTTATGGTGGCCAAAATCGGTACAAAAGGGGGTGGTGATGGACGGAGCATCTGAATCAATCAAACACTCACACCCAGTCAAAAGATCTGGGTTTAATCCATCACCGTTCTTTAGCCCACTCTGCCACCCCAGTTCAGACATGGCTATATGCAAATCAGTCTGACCCTGTGCCTCATGGGAACAGTCCAGCTCGAACTGCCAAGCCATGTCTTCCCTGGACCGTAAACAAGCTTCCGAGGACCGGTTTCTGGCATTCCAGCCGTCTTCAGCCCGGTTTGCTTGAATCCAGTGGCAAAGTGAGCAAGGGACTCACGTCTGAGCATACCCTGCCACACTTATGGTGGCCAAAAGCGATACAAAAGGGGGTGGTGAAGGACGGAGCATCTGAATCAATCAAACACTCACACCCAGTCAAAATATCTGGGTTTAATCCATCACCGTTCTTTAGCCCACTCTGCCACCCTAGTTCAGACATGGCTATATGCAAATCAGTCTGACCCTGTGCCTCATGGGAACAGTCCAGCCCGAACTGCCAAGCCATGTCTTCCCAGGACCGGAAACAAGCTTCCGAGGACCGGTTTCTGGCATTCCAGCCGTCTTCAGCCCGGTTTGCTTGAATCCAGTGGCAAAGTGAGCAAGGGACTCACGTCTGAGCATACCCTGCCACACTTATGGTGGCCAAAAGCGGTACAAAAGGGGGTGGTGATGGACGGAGCAACTGAATCAATCAAACACTCACACCCAGTCAAAAGATCTGGGTTTAATCCATCACCGTTCTTTAGCCCTCTCTGCCACCCCAGTTCAGACATGGCTATATGCAAATCAGTCTGACCCTGTGCCTCATGGGAACAGTCCAGCCCGAACTGCCAAGCCATGTCTTCCCTGGACCGGAAACAAGCTTCCGAGGACAGGTTTCTGGCATTCCAGCCGTCTTCAGCCCGGTTTGCTTGAATCCAGTGGCAAAGTGAGCAAGGGACTCACGTCTGAGCATCCCCTGCCACACTTATGGTGGCCAAAAGCGGTACAAAAGGGGGTGGTGATGGACGGAGCATCTGAATAAATCAAACACTCACACCCAGTCAAAAGATCTGGGTTTAATCCATCACCGTTCTTTAGCCCTCTCTGCCACCCCAGTTCAGACATGGCTATATGCAAATCAGTCTGACCCTGTGCCTCATGGGAACAGTCCAGCCCGAACTGCCAAGCCATGTCTTCCCTGGACCGGAAACAAGCTTCCGAGGACCGGTTTGTGGCATTCCAGCCGTCTTCAGCCCGGTTTGCTTGAATCCAGTGGCAAAGTGAGCAAGGGACTCACGTCTGAGCATACCCTGCCACACTTATGGTGGCCAAAAGCGGTACAAAAGGGGGTGGTGATGGACGGAGCATCTGAACCAATCAAACACTTACACCCAGTCAAAAGATCTGGGTTTAATCCATCACCGTTCTTTAGCCCACTCTGCCACCCCAGTTCAGACATGGCTATATGCAAATCAGTCTGACCCTGTGCCTCATGGGAACAGTCCAGCCCGAACTGCCAAGCCATGTCTTCCCTGGACCGGAAACAAGCTTCCGAGGACCGGTTTCTGGCATTCCAGCCGTCTTCAGCCCGGTTTGCTTGAATCCAGTGGCAAAGTGAGCAAGGGACTCACGTCTGAGCATACCCTGCCACACTTATGGTGGCCAAAAGCGGTACAGAAGGGGGTGGTGATGGACGGAGCATCTGAATCAATCAAACACTCACACCCAGTCAAAAGATCTGGGTTTAATCCATCACCGTTCTTTAGCCCACTCTGCCACCCCAGTTCAGACATGGCTATATGCAAATCAGTCTGACCCTGTGCCTCATGGGAACAGTCCAGCCCGAACTGCCAAGCCATGTCTTCCCTGGACCGGAAAAAAGCTTCCGAGGATCGGTTTCTGGCATTCCAGCCGTCTTCAGCCCGGTTTGCTTGAATCCAGTGGCAAAGTGAGCAAGGGACTCACGTCTGAGCATACCCTGACACACTTATGGTGGCCAAAAGCGGTACAAAAGGGGGTGGTGATGGACGGAGCATCTGAATCAATCAAACACTCACACACAGTCAAAAGATCTGGGTTTAATTCATCACCGTTCTTTAGCCCACTCTGCCACCCCAGTTCAGACATGGCTATATGCAAATCAGTCTGACCCTGTGCCTCATGGGAACAGTCCAGCCCGAACTGCCAAGCCATGTCTTCCCTGGACCGTAAACAAGCTTCCGAGGACCGGTTTCTGGCATTCCAGCCGTCTTCAGCCCGGTTTGCTTGAATCCAGTGGCAAAGTGAGCAAGGGACTCACGTCTGAGCATACCCTGCCACACTTATGGTGGCCAAAAGCGGTACAAAAGGGGGTGGTGATGGACGGAGCATCTGAATCAATCAAACACTCACACCCAGTCAAAAGATCTGGGTTTAATCCATCACCATTCTTTAGCCCACTCTGCCACCCCAGTTCAGACATGGCTATATGCAAATCAGTCTGACCCTGTGCCTCATGGGAACAGTCCAGCCCGAACTGCCAAGCCATGTCTTCCCTGGACCGGAAACAAGCTTCCGAGGACCGGTTTCTGGCATTCCAGCCGTCTTCAGCCCGGTTTGCTTGAATCCAGTGGCAAAGTGAGCAAGGGACTCACGTCTGAGCATACCCTGCTACACTTATGGTGGCCAAAAGCGGTACAAAAGGGGGTGGTGATGGACGGAGCATCTGAATCAATCAAACACTCACACCCAGTCAAAAGATCTGGGTTTAATCCATCACCGTTCTTTAGCCCACTCTGCCACCCCAGTTCAGACATGGCTATATGCAAATCAGTCTGACCCTGTGCCTCATGGGAACAGTCCAGCCCGAACTGCCAAGCCATGTCTTCCCTGGACCGGAAACAAGCTTCCGAGGACCGGTTTCTGGCATTCCAGCCGTCTTCAGCCCGGTTTGCTTGAATCCAGTGGCAAAGTGAGCAAGGGACTCACGTCTGAGCATACCCTGCCACACTTATGGTGGCCAAAAGCGGTACAAAAGGGGGTGGTGATGGACGGAGCATCTGAATCAATCAAACACTCACACCCAGTCAAAAGATCTGGGTTTAATCCATCCCCGTTCTTTAGCCCACTCTGCCACCCCAGTTCAGACATGGCTATATGCAAATCAGTCTGACCCTGTGCCTCATGGGAACAGTCCAGCCCGAACTGCCAAGCCATGTTTTCCCTGGACCGGAAACAAGCTTCAGAGGACCGGTTTCTGCCATTCCAGCCGTCTTCAGCCCGGTTTGCTTGAATCCAGTGGCAAAGTGAGCAAGGGACTCACGTCTGAGCATCCCCTGCCACACTTATGGTGGCCAAAAGCGGTACAAAAGGGGGTGGTGATGGACGGAGCATCTGAATCAATCAAACACTCACACCCAGTAAAAAGATCTGGGTTTAATCCATCACCGTTCTTTAGCCCACTCTGCCACCCCAGTTCAGACATGGCTATATGCAAATCAGTCTGACCCTGTGCCTCATGGGAACAGTCCAGCCCGAACTGCCAAGCCATGTCTTCCCTGGACCGGAAACAAGCTTCCGAGGACCGGTTTCTGGCATTCCAGCCGTCTTCAGCCCGGTTTGCTTGAATCCAGTGGCAAAGTGAGCAAGGGACTCACGTCTGAGCATCCCCTGCCACACTTATGGTGGCCAAAAGCGGTACAAAAGGGGGTGGTGATGGACGGAGCATCTGAATCAATCAAACACTCACACTCAGTCAAAAGATCTGGGTTTAATCCATCACAGTTCTTTAGCCCACTCTGCCACCCCAGTTCAGACATGGCTATATGCAAATCAGTCTGACCCTGTGCCTCATGGGAAAAGTCCAGCCCGAACTGCCAAGCCATGTCTTCCCTGGACCGGAAACAAGCTTCCGAGGACCGGTTTCTGGCATTCCAGCCGTCTTCAGCCCGGTTTGCTTGAATCCAGTGGCAAAGTGGGCAAGGGACTCACGTCTGAGCATACCCTGCCACACTTATGGTGGCCAAAAGCGGTACAAAAGGGGGTGGTGATGGACGGAGCATCTGAATCAATAAAACACTCACACCCAGTCAAAAGATCTGGGTTTAATCCATCACCGTTCTTTAGCCCACTCTGCCACCCCAGTTCAGACATGGCTATATGCAAATCAGTCTGACCCTGTGCCTCATGGGAACAGTCCAGCCCGAACTGCCAAGCCATGTCTTCCCTGGATCGTAAACAAGCTTCCGAGGACCGGTTTCTGGCATTCCAGCCGTCTTCAGCCCGGTTTGCTTGAATCCAGTGGCAAAGTGAGCAAGGGACTCACGTCTGAGCATACCCTGCCACACTTATGGTGGCCAAAAGCGGTACAAAAGGGGGTGGTGATGGACGGAGCATCTGAATCAATCAAACACTCACACCCAGTCAAAATATCTGGGTTTAATCCATCACCGTTCTTTAGCCCACTCTGCCACCCCAGTTCAGACATGGCTATATGCAAATCAGTCTGACCCTGTGCCTCATGGGAACAGTCCAGCCCGAACTGCCAAGCCATGTCTTCCCAGGACCGGAAACAAGCTTCAGAGGACCGGTTTCTGGCATTCCAGCCGTCTTCAGCCCGGTTTGCTTGAATCCAGTGGCAAAGTGAGCAAGGGACTCACGTCTGAGCATACCCTGCCACACTTATGGTGGCCAAAAGCGGTACAAAAGGGGGTGGTGATGGACGGAGCATCTGAATCAATCAAACACTCACACCCAGTCAAAAGATCTGGGTTTAATCCATCACCGTTCTTTAGCCCACTCTGCCACCCCAGTTCAGACATGGCTGTATGCAAATCAGTCTGACCCTGTGCCTCATGGGAACAGTCCAGCCCGAACTGCCAAGCCATGTCTTCCCTGGACCGTAAACAAGCTTCCGAGGACCGGTTTCTGGCATTCCAGCCGTCTTCAGCCCGGTTTGCTTGAATCCAGTGGCAAAGTGAGCAAGGGACTCACGTCTGAGCATACCCTGCCACACTTATGGTGGCCAAAAGCGATACAAAAGGGGGTGGTGAAGGACGGAGCATCTGAATCAATCAAACACTCACACCCAGTCAAAATATCTGGGTTTAATCCATCACCGTTCTTTAGCCCACTCTGCCACCCTAGTTCAGACATGGCTATATGCAAATCAGTCTGACCCTGTGCCTCATGGGAACAGTCCAGCCCGAACTGCCAAGCCATGTCTTCCCAGGACCGGAAACAAGCTTCCGAGGACCGGTTTCTGGCATTCCAGCCGTCTTCAGCCCGGTTTGCTTGAATCCAGTGGCAAAGTGAGCAAGGGACTCACGTCTGAGCATACCCTGCCACACTTATGGTGGCCAAAAGCGGTACAAAAGGGGGTGGTGATGGACGGAGCAACTGAATCAATCAAACACTCACACCCAGTCAAAAGATCTGGGTTTAATCCATCACCTATCTTTAGCCCTCTCTGCCACCCCAGTTCAGACATGGCTATATGCAAATCAGTCTGACCCTGTGCCTCATGGGAACAGCCCAGCCCGAACTGCCAAGCCATGTCTTCCCTGGACCGGAAACAAGCTTCCGAGGACCGGTTTCTGGCATTCCAGCCGTCTTCAGCCCGGTTTGCTTGAATCCAGTGGCAAAGTGAGCAAGGGACTCACGTCTGAGCATACCCTGCCACACTTATGGTGGCCAAAAGCGGTACAAAAGGGGGTGGTGATGGACGGAGCATCTGAATCAATCAAACACTCACACCCAGTCAAAAGATCTGGGTTTAATCCATCACCGTTCTTTAGCCCTCTCTGCCACCCCAGTTCAGACATGGCTATATGCAAATCAGTCTGACCCTGTGCCTCATGGGAACAGTCCAGCCCGAACTGCCAAGCCATGTCTTCCCTGGACCGGAAACAAGCTTCCGAGGACCGGTTTGTGGCATTCCAGCCGTCTTCAGCCCGGTTTGCTTGAATCCAGTGGCAAAGTGAGCAAGGGACTCACGTCTGAGCATACCCTGCCACACTTATGGTGGCCAAAAGCGGTACAAAAGGGGGTGGTGATGGACGGAGCATCTGAACCAATCAAACACTCACACCCAGTCAAAAGATCTGGGTTTAATCCATCACCGTTCTTTAGCCCACTCTGCCACCCCAGTTCAGACATGGCTATTTGCAAATCAGTCTGACCCTGTGCCTCATGGGAACAGTCCAGCCCGAACTGCCAAGCCATGTCTTCCCTGGACCGGAAACAAGCTTCCGAGGACCGGTTTCTGGCATTCCAGCCGTCTTCAGCCCGGTTTGCTTGAATCCAGTGGCAAAGTGAGCAAGGGACTCACGTCTGAGCATACCCTGCCACACTTATGGTGGCCAAAAGCGGTACAAAAGGGGGTGGTGATGGACGGAGCATCTGAATCAATCAAACACTCACACCCAGTCAAAAGATCTGGGTTTAATCCATCACCGTTCTTTAGCCCACTCTGCCACCCCAGTTCAGACATGGCTATATGCAAATCAGTCTGACCCTGTGCCTCATGGGAACAGTCCAGCCCGAACTGCCAAGCCATGTCTTCCCTGGACCGGAAACAAGCTTTCGAGGACTGGTTTCTGGCATTCCAGCCGTCTTCAGCCCGGTTTGCTTGAATCCAGTGGCAAAGTGAGCAAGGGACTCACGTCTGAGCATACCCTGCCACACTTATGGTGGCCAAAAGCGGTACAAAAGGGGGTGGTGATGGACGGAGCATCTGAATCAATCAAACACTCACACCCAGTCAAAAGATCTGGGTTTAATCCATCACCGTTCTTTAGCCCACTCTGCCACCCCAGTTCAGATATGGCTATATGCAAATCAGTCTGACCCTGTGCCTCATGGGAACAGTCCAGCCCGAACTGCCAAGCCATGTCTTCCCTGGACCGGAAATAAGGTTCCGAGGACCGGTTTCTGGCATTCCAGCCGTCTTCAGCCCGGTTTGCTTGAATCCAGTGGCAAACTGAGCAAGGGACTCACGTCTGAGCATACCCTGCCACACTTATTGTGGCCAAAAGCGGTACAAAAGGGGGTGGTGATGGATGGAGCATCTGAATCAATCAAACACTCACCCCCAGTCAAAAGATCTGGGTTTAATCCATCACCGTTCTTTAGCCCACTCTGCCACCCCAGTTCAGACATGGCTATATGCAAATCAGTTTGACCCTGTGCCTCATGGGAACAGTCCAGCCCGAACTGCCAAGCCATGTCTTCCCTGGACCGGATTCAAGCAAGCCGGGCTGAAGACGGCTGTAATGCCAGAAACCGGTCCTCGGAAGCTTGTTTCCGGTCCAGGGAAGTCATGGCTTGGCAGTTCGGGCTGGACTGTTCCCATGAGGCACAGGGTCAGACTGATTTGCATATAGCCATGTCTGAACTGGGGTGGCAGAGTGGGCTAAAGAACGGTGATGGATTAAACCCAGATCTTTTGACTGGGTGTGAGTGTTTGATTGATTCAGATGCTCCATCCATTACCACCCCCTTTTGTACTGCTACAGGAAACGGCCCAAAACGCAACATGGACATATCACAATTTTCTAGTGAAAACTGATCCTTTTTCGCAATGTGCCTAGCTGTGGATTTTGAACCCTAGCTCTGCCGGCACCTAGGGAAACCTAGAAAACCAATACATTTTTTAAAACCAGACACCCAGGAAATCAAGGATATGCTGACTTGGGTGGCTCTCACTCGGTTCTGATACCCAGAATCCCTTACAAACCTCAAACTGTGTCAAAAAACACATTTTCCTCACATTTCTGTGATGGAAAGTTCTGTAATCTCCGTGGACCCACAAAATTCCACACACCCACATTTACCAAAGTATCCCGATAAAAATGGTACCTCACTTGAGTGGGTAGGCCTAGTGCCCGCTACAGGATATGGACCAAAAAGCAATGTGGACACACCACATTTTTACAGTCAAAACTGACCCTTTTTTTGCAAAGTACCTTGCTGGGGATTTTAAACCCTAGCTCAGCTGCCACCTAGGTAAACATAGCAAACCTATACATTTTTTTAAACTAGACACCCAGGGGAATCTAGGATGGGGTGACATGTGTGGTTCTCACCAGGTTATGTTACCCAGAATCCCTTGCAAACTTCAAACTGTGTAAAAAAAAAAAAACTTTTTCTCACCTTTCTGTGATGGAAAGTTCTGAAATCTACGTGGATCCACAAAATTCCACTCACCCTGCATTCCCCGAAGTCTCTCGATAAAAGTGTTAGCTAACTTGTCTGGGTAGGCCTAGTGCCTGCAGCAGGCAGCCGGCCAAAACGCAACAGAAATATACGACATTTTTACAGTGTAAACTGACCCTTTTTTTGCAAAGTGCCTAGCTCTGCCGGCACATAGGGAAACCTAGCAAACCTATACAATTTTGAAAACTAGACACCCAGGGGGATCCAGGATGGGGTTACTTGTGATGCTCTCACCAGGTTATTTTACCCAGAATCCCTTGCAAACCTCAAACTGCATAAAAACACATTTTCCTCATATCTGTATGATGGAAAGTTTTGGAATCTGCATGTATCCACAAAATTCCACCCACCCACATTGCCCAAAGTCTCCCAATAAAAATGGTACCACACTTGTGTGGGTAGTCCTAGTGCCAGCGACAGGAAACGGAACAAAACACAACGTGGATACACCACATTTTTACAGTGAAAATGTACCCTCTTTTTGCAGAGTACCTAGCTGTGGATTTTGAACCCTAGCTCTGTTGGCACCTAGGGAAACCTAGCAAACCTATACATTTTTGAAAAACAGTCACCATGGGGAATCCCGGGTGGGGTGACTTGTGTGGCTCTCACCAGGTTCTCTTATCCAGAACCCTGGCAAACATCAAACTTTGGAAAAGAACACATTTCCCTCACATGTCTGCGTTGGAAAGTTCTGAAATCTGCATGGATCCACAAACTTCTATCTACCCTGCGTTTCCCAAAGTCTTCCGATAATAATGGTACCTCACTTCTGTGGGTAGGCCTAGTGCCCATGACACACCCCATTTTTACAGTGAGAACTGACCCTTTTTTTTGCATAGTGCCTAGTTGTGGATTTTGAACACTAGCTCTGGCGGCACCTAGGAAAACCAAGCAAACCTATACATTTTTTAAAACTAGACACACAGGGAAATCCAGGATAGGGGGAATTGTGTGGCTCTCACCAGGCTCTATTACCCAGAATCCCTTGCAAACCTCAAACTTTTTTTTTTTTAAAACACATTTTCCTCACATTTCTGTGATGGAAAGTTCTGGAATCTGCATGGATCCACAAAACTCCAGCCACGCTGCATTTCCCAAAGTCTCCCGATACAAATAGTACATCACATTCTTCCAGTGAAAACTGACCTTTTTTTGGCAATTTGTCTTGATGTAGATTTTGAACCCTAGCTCAGTGGGCACCTAAGAAAACCTAGCATACCTATAAAACAAAATTCAACTACACACCAAGGGAAATCCAGGATGGGGTGACTGGTGTGGGTCTCACCATGGTTCTGTTACCTAGAATCCCTTGCAAACCTCAAACTTTGTAAAAAAAACATATTTTCCTCACTTTTCTATGATGCAAAGTTCTAGAATCTGCGTGGATCCACAAACTTCCTCACATACCGCATTCTCTAGAGTCTCTCGATAAAAATGGTACCTCACTTGTGTGGATGGGCCAAGTGCCTGCGGCAGGGAAGGGTCCAAAACATATTGTAGAGATATCCAAATTACCTATCACAAAATGACCTGGTTTTGCAGGGGGGCACCTGGGTTTTTGGCCCCAGGCTCAGCGGCCTTTAGGTGATCCTACCAAATTCACACATTTCTGAAAACTAGACACCCGGGGGAGTTCAGTGAGGTATGGCTTGCAAGGACTCTCTAACGTTTTACTACCCACAATCCCCTGCAAATCTCAAATTTTGCTGAGAAAATCATAGTTGTCTCAAATTTCTGTGTGGGAAAGTTGTGCGATCACCGGGCTGACACACATTTTCTACCATCCAGCCTTCCCCCAGGTCCCTGATAAAAATGTGTGGGTGGGCCAAGTACCCGCAACATGCAAATGCCCAAAAGGTATTGTGGAGACATCAAAATTACCTACCACAAAATTACTTGGTTTTGCAAGGAGGGACACCTGGGTTTTTGGCCCTAGGTTTGGTAACCATTTAGAGAAACCTTACAAATCCACATATTTCTGAACACTAGGCACCCTGAGGAGTTCAAGGAGGTACGGCTTGTGTGGATCCCCCAATGTTTTCCTACCCAGAAGTCTCTGCAAATCTCAAATTTAGCTGAATAAATTACTTTTTCCACCATCCACACACACCAGCCAAGCACCATCTACGCACACGGCCCCCAGTGACAAAACCCTCCCCATGGCCAGAAAAACAGCCTGACCCCTCTGGCTAACTGGGGAAATGTCCAGTGCACGCTATGGCCAGTCCTGACCTACAGACGTGCACCATCCATGCACACACCCAGCTAAGCTTCAGTCCATGCACACCGTCAGGCAAGCGCCACTTCACACACCCCACCAGGCAAGCACCAAATTACATACACTATTATGAAGCGCAAGTCCAACCACACCATTAGCCAAGTGCAGGTCCCCACACACCTCCAGTAAAATGCCAGCCAAAGGTCAGTACACGCAGACCGTCAGCCAAACTCCAGTTTACACACACAAACTCTCCCTAGTTTCTAGTGGTTTTCTACCCCTGCTTGGGTGCAGAAAGCCTTTTTTGGTGGTGGGTGCATTAGCATGCCTATTCCCGGCAGCCCCCACCCCTACTTATAACAAAAACATCCTTGGTGCCTAGTGGGCTTCCTGCCCCGCCCCCGGGGGCAGATTAGGGACTACTGTCCCCATGGGCCTCCCAGGGGAGGCAGAACGGCTATTGCAATATTTTTTGGGGGGTGGTGAGGCCATTTACATGCCCCTTTTGGGCAGCCCCAACCTCTACGTATATAAAAATAAAACAGTCCCTGGTGCCTAGTGGACTTTCTGCCCCCATGGGGGCAGATCAGGGGCTATTGCACCCGCCTGCCTCCTGGGGGGTGGGTAGAAAGACTGTGGGGTTTATGGAGGCAGTGGGGGCATTGGCATGCCCATTGTGGGCAGTCCCACCCATATAGACATATACAAAAATTCATGGTACCTAATGTCCTTTCTGACCCCTGAGGAGCAGATATGGGGCTATTGCCCCCATCTGCCTCCCAGGGGAGGCAGAAAGGCTGCGGAATTTTTATGGGGGTGGGGGCATTTGCTTGCCCATTTTGGGCAGCCCTCGCCCCTAAGTAGAAAAAAGAAATCCCTGGTGCCTTGTGTGTTTTCTGCCCCCCCGGGGGCAGATAGGGGGCTATCGCCCCCATCTGCCTCCCAGGAGGCAGAAAGACTGTGGAATTTTGCGGGGGGTGCTGGGGGCATATTGAGCAGCCCCCACCCCTAAATACAACAAGACAAATAATCCCTAGCATCTAGTGGGCTTTCTGTCCCCCGGGGGGGCAGATCTGAGCCTACTGCCCCCATCTGCCTCCCGGGAGGGCAGAAAGACTGTGGAATTTTGCCCATCTTGGGCAGCCCTCACCCCTAATTAAAATAATACAAATAATCCCTAGAATCTAGTGGGATTTCTGCCCCCCCGGGGCTATTGCCCCCATCTGCCTCCCAAGGAGGGGCAGAAAGACTGGAATATTGCGGGCGGGATCATTGGTATGCCCACCTCAGGCAGCCCCCACCCCTAAGTACATGCAAAAAATCCCTGGCATGGGTTTTTTGGCCGCCTAGGTGGGCAGATCAGGGGCTATTACCTCATCTGCCTCTCTGGAGAGCAGGAAGTTGTCATGCCCATCATCTATGGCAGCCCTGCCCCTAAATCCAATGTAAAAAAATCCATGGCATCTAATGGGCTTTCTGCCTCATGGGGGGCTGATTGGGGGCTGCTGCCCCCATCAGCCCCCTATGGGGGGCAGAGAGACTGGAATTTTGCTGTGGGTGGGTGGGGGCATTGGCATACTCATTTTGGGCAGCCCCCATCCATAAATCAAATTGTAAAAAAAATCCCTGGCTTCTAGTGGGCTTTTTGCCCTTTTTGTCCCCCCTGGGAGAGGCAGAAACCCATGAATGTATCTGGGATGGGGGGGGGGAGGGATTGGCATGCCTATCTTTGGCAGCCGTCATCCCTAAATCAAATGTAAAAAAATCCCAGCTTCTAGTGGGCTTTCTACCCCCCCCCCTCCCCGAGGAGGCAAAAAGACTGATTTTAACCAAACTATTTTAGGGGGAGCAAAGGCCCTTGCCCAAGGGGCCGCTCCCCCCCCCCTGGTGTCCAGTGGGTGGATCCCTGCTTGGGGATTACCCTCATGGGGTGCTCCCCAAGCACTAGAGATGGGATACCATTGGAAAGGGGAGATTCTACCCTTTCTAATGATACCTCTCCTGACTTTCTACATGCTCTGGGGCTGAGATAGGCCCCTGAGCACATTGAAAATGAAACTGAAATGAGGCTATCGGCTCATTTTAGTTTCGGTTTCTCTGAAATGAGGTCAGCACGACGTACGCACTGATCTTCATTCAGAGACACCAAACACCCTTGCCCAGCTCTGAGGCTGTTGGGTGGGAAAAGGAAAACCCTCTGGTGCCCACACCTGAGGGATTTGCAGTGCCATGTGATCGGACGGCCGGGAGCCGTCTGACACACATGAGCACTGGTGCATCGGACGGCTCCCGGCCTTCCCACGCACAAAAGGGGTTAATAAACACATCTAATAATAAATGGTTGTCAGTTGCCCAATCCGAATTCTTCACGTTGGTGTTTTCTGTAATTACATTTCAAAATCCTAACACCCTATGTTAACACAACAAAGGATTATATGTAGGTGTGCTCTGCATGTGTGATTATAATGCACTCTTACAAATAAAATTAATTTTCCACTACGTCACTACCCACAGCCTCAATATTAGTGCCATAGGCTATAAGGCACTTGTAATATGGTGGACGGGACATCTGTCATGTATGTGACGGAGTAAACTGCAAAATTTCAGGTTAATGTTCAAATGTATTATTAAGTGCTCTATTTTAGTGCAAAATGCTTCTCGGTTTTAAGTTTTGATGCAAGGAGGCATTTTGCAACAATCAAATTGCTGCAAGTGCTGCAAACTATAACAGCTTGGGTGTTGGTTCTCTGAATTTTGCCTCACTGACCAAGTGCGTCCTATCTCTCATCAGGTTGGGGAAGACGCTGTTGCCAGGCAGTCGAACCAAGTGCATGATCTGACTCCTGGTGACTGGGTAGTAGTTAAAAATCACACTCGAGAATTGTGCCTAGCACCAAGGTAGGAAAAGCCACATCAGGTTATATTGCTTACAACAGCAGCTGTTAAATGTGCAGGCTTGCTTAATTGGATTCATGCAAGCCATACGAAGAGAGTACCAGCACCTGACGAAGTAGATTCACAACAAGCTCAAGTGGTTGAAAGGGCTGATGGTTGTACAGCTCAAGAATCACAGGCAATAGATTCTGAAGTAGCTGATCAAGAACAGCCTAGCACTAGTCAGGATGACTGGATCCCAATGGTAGACATACCTGAAATTATTGTGAGAACAAGAAGTCAAACTCGATAAGAAAGACTGGACGAAGGGGAGGATGAGACAGGAATAGAAGAATGCACGCAGATTACAGAAAATAAAGCTAATATCAAATCTGAGGAGGACCAAATAAGGAAAGAGCAATGTACTCAGGCAGAAGCCAAATGAAAGCAACACCTGTGAGTCTCAGAAGGGTCAGATACGCATTAGAGAAATCGCCCAGGCAGAAGAAAATCAAGAAATTAAGACCTGAGCAGGACCAGTTAGGTAAAGAAAAACAAGTTCAGGAAGAAGAAGGAGAACAAAGTCAAATCAAGCAAACTCCTGAACAGGGTCGGAATAGAGAAGAACAACCCATCCCGGCAGAAACGGCTAAGGTAATAAGCCCTGGACAAGGTCTGATAACGAGGAATTCTGAAGATGGAAATAACCAAGTTGTGCCACAAATCAACGGAAATAAAAGAGCACTTGAAGAGACTGAAAGCACAGTGCAAGCTAAAAGACTAAGAAAAGGTGATACTTGGCTTCGTATTATCAAGAGACTGAAATATTGCCTTAAGACAATAAATGAAGAACCTGGCCAAGTACATGAAGTAACAAGCCAATCTGGACCATCCACTGAAAAGCCAAGAAGGAGAAGTCTACGATTGCAAAGACTGAATAATAAATTTAAGGGTCCTGAATGGACATATGTAATTCTTGAAGATTTCGAGAATCTGGAAATAAGTGGAGAAAGTGATGAAGAATTAAATGCTGATAGAATAGACGAAGAAGTGAGACCAACTTGAAGGTAAGAAATTACCTAGGTTGTACTACTTGTGTAAATGTAGCATATTTTAGTACTTACAGTATGGTTAGGATTGACAATAGCCATTACATACCTAATGACCAAAAGTAAGCAGAATAACACTAGCGCACATGGAAAGGTAGCTGACATTAAGCAAGATAGAGTAGAATTAGAAGCACCAGATGAGACAGATTTACATCACAGCATATACAAAAATAATACAGATTTAAATGTCTTTGCTAACCTGTTAGTACACTATGTAGAAACCATGGAAGTTATCGATTGTTACGTATGCTTGAAAATGCCGACCTCTGTAGCAGAAGGAGTAACACATCATCATTTATCATTGACATATGGTATTTCATGTAGTATTTTAGTTAGTTTATTTTATAGTACTGGCAAGTTACAATATTATTATTCTTATGTAGATGTGATATTTTCTGAAATTCCTTTACAGAGAAATTTGAACCCTGTCCTTAGTAGTAGAGATTCACAATTCATGGGAGAATATTTTCTAACTATGAAGACAATAGACATAGCTGAAGCACATAAGAACAATCTAACTTGTAAGTTTCATGAAGAAGAAAAGATATTTTTGAATTTAGTGGAGAAAAGGAGACATGATTTCCATAGAAGGGCTACTGTACCGAAACCTCAGATACCTAAATAGGCTGAGAGATAAGACTTTATTGCAACTGGCAAGACTCATGCTGCTATGTCCCTGGACCTTGAAAAGAAAGGGAAAATCTGTGTTAATAGGTTAAAAACAGAGTACAATAATCTATTTATTGGTTCCAGTGAATGTGAGCACAATTTTCTGATAATAGGGGGACTAAAAGGTAGAACAGATCCCGTATTTCTTGGAATGTATTATGTGTGTGGGAACAAAGCTTATTTTAAGCAGCCTAACCACTGGTATGGGAGTTGCTATATCGGAATAGTATTCCCAAAAGTGTATCATGTAAAAATAATCACTGGAAGCAATGAAGAAAATAACGCACTAACATGTAAGAAAAGGGCTAGTTTTTCAGAAATTGTAGGAGATATATTCAGTGCATTGATACCTTCAGTGGGAGTAATTCTGAATACACAAATAATTTTTAAATTATCAACAGTGGTGGATCGCTTATCTACTGACACTGCTGGAGGATTTTTATTGATCAATACCGAATTAGTTGCGGTAAGATCCATGGTTATGCAAAATCGACTTGCTCTTGATATATTATTGGCAAAAGAGGGCAGAGTCTGTAAAATGTTGAAGGCGCAACATTGTTGCACCTACATACCTGTCCACATCACCGCATTAAAATACATTAATCATGCATCCTTGTCAATGACCTGGCCACCTGAATGCTGAGAGTGAAGCAGAGAAGCGACGGCAACTAGCGTAGCAGCATTTATAGAAGCGCAGCATTATATGATGGCTGGGGCAGCCATAGTGGGCCTCGCACAGCCGGCTCCTGTGGCAGGGCGACTCTGGTGTCATGACAGCAGCATGATTGAATTTGTGAGCCTGTCGGCCCCCGGAATGGTGCCACCGTCTGCTGTGTGTCATCACAGTCGATGTTCTGAGTGGCCAGGCACTTTTCACCCACTCACTGCTGCCCTGGCCAAACCCCTGCATAGCCACCTACAGCAGCTGCCAATGAGTGGCAGTACTGGGGTCATGGGGAGATTAGGGATAATTGAAGAGGAGAGCCTCTCCTGAGGAGGCCGGAAGCGAGAACGGCTTGCTTCGTTCTGAAGAACTTAAGAAGGCCTGATTTACAGCCTGTCAGCACTGCACTCCACTGCACGTATTATTAACTCTGACACAGTGGGCTCAGCTGCGACCTCCACCTCGTCAGCTGCCTGGGTCTGCGACTGACCTAGTGATGTGGCCTTCAGAACATCCGTGCAACTGCTAGAATTATCCTGGGATGGCACCAAGCCCAGTGTCAGTGACCTTTCGGAGGCTTCACATTCTGCCGCTGGAGACAGAGAATCACAATGAACGAATGGGCGGGACAGTGTCAATGATCACACTAAACCTTCTAGCTACTTCTGCACAAGAATGAAGCCGCTGGCTCCTGGGCTCTCACAGGTCAAGTCCCTCGTGGGCCCTCTCACTGATGTTTGTGATGTTGTGGGAGGAGGGTCCTGTCTGCGCAGGTGGTGGCATGGTATTTTTAATTATTTCAATTTCCTGCCCACCAGTCAGTCCTCCAGGAATTGCTGCTGCCAGCCGGCGCTGGCTGAGTTAAATTACAGGAACACCAACGCCTGTGTTTGACCACCTGACCTTTACACACAAGTACAGGTTAGTGTCCTTCCATTTCTGGTGCTTTGCAGTAGTTTCAAGATGGGTGTAATTTCTGATATTTATCTAATTCCCTTGTCTTCATTGCTTGATTTTGCTTGTGAGAAAGTGTCAATCACAGTTATTGAAATGTCACTCATAATTGCACAGAAATTAAGAAAATGTCACACATGGCAATCTGAAATCTTGGCAGCTATGTTCAAGTGGTCAAATTAGGTTGTTTGTCTTGTTTCATGTTGTATGCAGTTGTATGTATTTAATTTTTAGTGTGAGTGGTAGTGGGAGAAGGACAGCCCTGGCCTGGTACTATATCTTAGATAGCATGGTCTCTTAGCTAGTTCAGTGATTGCTACATGGCAGAACTGTGTTGTGTTGGACGGTCTGACTTATGTGTTATGCTCGGTGTTACAAGGTTGTGTGTAATGTGATACCCAACTGCACAGCATAATTCAGTTGTCTTAGAGGAATGTGAGATGTTCTTTATATGAGAATGAAGATTTTAAAATGTTCTGAAGTGCACCCATAAGTTGTATTTTGGAACCTAGTGCTGTTCGATTAGAGTGATTTTTGATGATATGAGGTTTTGATTGGATGCATATGTCCTGTGTAAGGTCACCAGTTGGTATGTGCTCAGCATATTCTGATGTTTAGTACTTTTGGTTTAACTGTAATAGCTGACTGTATGGCTGATCAGTTTTGTGATGGATTCATGACAGATGCGCTTTGTAATGTATACAATTTGTGTTGATTCATTGTCTATCTTGGTGGCCAGTGTTGCTCTGATCCACATAATAGGCATAGTTGTGGAATGTTGTGCTGTACTGGATCTATATTAGATCTCTTTTATGTGTTCTTTTACATTTCTGTGTAAAAGGTTCACAGCGGCAGGTCTTACTGGGACCAGTAAAGTTGCTGGTCCTATAACACATATGTACTTTGTGAGATTAAATCTTTCTTTAAATGTGTTCTGTTGGAAGTTAGTCTTAGTGGCCAGTGTGTTCTGCTGGCTTTGGAATTTGTCAGCTGCTTTACATGTATATTCCCTGTGCAGTCTAATGTATTCTGTTGAGCGTTGCTATCTCTTGTGGAAGCATTGAATAATTGTATTACTTAGATGGGAAAGCATTCCTTTAGTTAGGACAGAGATTGAAAGAAAGCATTTAATACATATCAGTGCTTTTCAGCATTAAAAGGGCTGTTTAATGGATCAGGGCTATGTGTCATTTTATTTCAGACAAGAGCCCTACATTTAACATTACATTTACCCAGAGGACAAAGAAAATCCATGAAGAAAATCTGCACAAGGCAGGCCCTTAGTACAAATTATAAAGGTTTATTAAAGATTAAAAATCAACATAGAAGAATTAAAAAGGCAACGCTTTGGTAAAAATCATATCAAATGGGCAAAATTTAATATATGTACAACTCATTGACAAGAAATTCTGCCTTGTCTCTAAATTGAGAGCGTATATACATATTCTAGACAGCAAATTGTGCAGTTACTGTGGACTGCCTAAGAAAGTTACATATCTCAAACAATGAATAATTTGAAAACATGTCACATAGTAAACTTAACATTTTCCCTATTTTTAGCAAATATGCTGTTCTATGTCTTACACAGAAAATAATACTACAATAAGAATACAAACTGCACCTCGTCCAGCCGAAAGGAAATGGCCTTCAGTTGTATAATCCATCATATCGAGGAACATCAGGAACCGAAAACATAACATTTTATAATGATACAGTGCAAACAGAAGGCTAAACTGATTGCATTTATACACTTATTATGAAGTCCTAAGAACACATTCTGCGCTCTGTGGTTTATAGGTAGACAATCAGAGAAGGGTAAGATGGTTTTGTGTCAAAGGCTGGGGAAAGCTGAATGCATTAAAATGTGCATACCTAAAAATACAAATAGGCCTAAAGCCTCACTCATGTCAATGTCAATAGAACGGCTTTCCATTAAACACAGTGGTAACAATGGATCTGTGACTCTTTTGTTTTTATTAACATGCAGAATTATTTATTCTGGAATCCGTATGCACATACATTACTGACATTTTCTCATAAGGAAAGAAAAGGTGGGGGATACCTTTAATTGATGTGGGGCTTGTTCTGGTTCCTGCATGCCTCATAAAGTCAATTGTAAAACAAATCCCTAGTTCCCTTACATTAACAATTCAATCAACCAATGCTTCGTCGATTGGTTAACAATTGCAACAAAAAGATATGACATGAGTACTCTGCGTTGTCAAACTTTTTGTGCATTCAACCTCCTTCCAGTTAGTGGTAGAAATGGGTAGAAAACCAATAATGGAGTCCAGAAAGCTATACATATCTGAAAAGTAGACAACATTCTGAAATCAGCAAGGGGTCATTTGTGTAGCTCCTTCAAAATCGTGGGTACCCATAATAGCATGTGAATTATAGGACATTTTTCAAAATGGCTTCTTTTTTTTTACATATTGTCTTACATTTGGTAGGCTGAAATGCATAGAAAGTTAATAGGTAGTAACAGTTACACTACAATTCTATTCTGTTTTCCCCTAAGTCTCCAAATAAGAATGGCACCACACTTGTGAGTGTAGGCCTAGTGCCTGCGACAGGGAACGGCCAAAAACGCAACATGGACATATCACAATTTTCTAGTGAAAACTGATCCTTTTTCGCAATGTGCCTAGCTGTGGATTTTGAACCCTAGCTCTGCCGGCACCTAGGGAAACCTAGAAAACCAATACATTTTTTAAAACCAGACACCCAGGGAATCAAGGATATGCTGACTTGGGTGGCTCTCACTCGGTTCTGATAGCCAGAATCCCTTACAAACCTCAAACTGTGTCAAAAAACACATTTCCTCACATTTCTGTGATGGAAAGTTCTGTAATCTCCGTGGACCCACAAAATTCCACACACCCACATTTACCAAAGTATACCGATAAAAATGGTACCTCACTTGAGTGGGTTGGCTTATTGCCCGCTACAGGATATGGACTAAAAAGCAATGTGGACACACCACATTTTTACAGTCAAAACTGACCCTTTTTTTGCAAAGTACCTTGCTGGGGATTTTAAACCCTAGCTCAGCTGCCACCTAGGTAAACATAGCAAACCTATAATTTTTTTTAAACTAGACACCCAGGGGAATCTAGGATGGGGTGACATGTGTGGTTCTCACCATGTTATGTTACCCAGAATCCCTTGCAAACTTCAAACTGTGTAAAAAAAATAAAAAAAAAATTTCTCACCTTTCTGTGATGGAAAGTTGATTTATTTATTTATTTTTGAGATTTATACAGCGCGTACAATTGCCCGTAGGCGTCTCGGCGCTAGAAACTTTGAATGTATTCCCGAGGTTAGGCCGGTAACTATTCTTGATCAAACAGCCAGGTCTTTATCTTTCTGCGGAAATGCATCAGGGATGGGCTGTCTTTGATGGAAGCTGGCAGGGAATTCCATAAAGTTCTGAAATCTACGTGGATCCACAAAATTCCACTCACCCTGCATTCCCTGAAGTCTCTCGATAAAAGTGTTAGCTAACTTGTCTGGGTAGGCCTAGTGCCTGCAGCAGGAAGCCGGCCAAAACGCAACAGAAATATACCACATTTTTACAGTGAAAACTGACCCTTTTTTTGCAAAGTGCCTAGCTCTGCCGGCACATAGGGAAGCCTAGCAAAACTACACAATTTTGAAAACTAGACACCCAGGGGGATCCAGGATGGGGTTACTTGTGTGGCTCTCACCAGGTTATATTACCCAGAATCCCTTGCAAACCTCAAACTGCATAAAAACACATTTTCCTCATATCTGTATGATGGAAAGTTTTGGAATCTGCATGTATCCACAAAATTCCACCCACCCACATTTCCCAAAGTCTCCCAATAAAAATGGTACCACACTTGTGTGGGTAGTCCTAGTGCCAGCGACAGGAAACGGAACAAAACACAACGTAGATACACCACATTTTCACATTGAAAATTTACCTTCTTTTTGCAGAGTACCTAGCTGTGGATTTTGAACCCTAGCTCTGTTGGCACCTAGGGAAACCTAGCAAACCTATACATTTTTGAAAAACAGTCACCATGGGGAATCCAGGGTGGGGTGACTTGTGTGGCTCTCACCAGGTTCTGTTATCCAGAACCCTTGCAAACATCAAACTTTGGAAAAGAACACATTTCCCTCACATTTCTGCGTTGGAAAGTTCTGAAATCTGCATGGATCCACAAACTTCTACCTACCCTGCGTTTCCCAAAGTCTTCCGATAATATTGGTACCTCACTTCTGTGGGTAGGCCTAGTGCCCACGACACACCCCATTTTTACAGTGAGAACTGACCCTTTTTTTTGCATAGTGCCTAGTTGTGGATTTTGAACACTAGCTCTGGCGGCATCTAGGAAAACCAAGCAAACCTATACATTTTTTAAAACTAGACACCCAGGGGAATCCATGATAGGGGGAATTGTGTGGCTCTCACCAGGCTCTATTACCCAGAATCCCCTGCAAACCTCAAACTTTTTTTTTAAAAAAAACACATTTTCCTCACATTTCTGTGATGGAAAGTTCTGGAATCTGCATGGATCCACAAAACTCCAGCCACGCTGCATTTCCCAAAGTCTCCCGATACAAATGGTACCTCACTTGTGTGGGTAGGACTAGTGCCTGTGACAGGAAACAGCCCAAAGCGCAACGTGGACACATCACATTCTTCCAGTGAAAACTGACCTTTTTTTGGCAAATTGTCTTGCTGTGGATTTTGAACCCTAGCTCAGTGGGCACCTAAGAGAACCTAGCATACCTATAAAAAAAATTCAACTACACACCAAGGGAAATCCAGGATGGGGTGACTGATGTGGGTCTCACCAGGTTCTGTTACCTAGAATCCCTTGCAAACCTCAAACTTTGGAAAAAAACATATTTTCCTCACTTTTCTATGATGGAAAGTTCTGGAATCTGCGTAGATCCACAAACTTCCTCACATACCGCATTCTCTAGAGTCTCTCGATAAACATGGTACCTCACTTGTGTGGATGGGCCTAGTGCCCGCGGCAGGGTAGGGTCCAAAACATATTGTAGAGACATCCAAATTACCTATCACAAAATGACCTGGTTTTGCAGGGGGGCACCTGGGTTTTTGGCCCCAGGCTCAGCGGCCTTTAGGGAATCCTACCAAATTAACACATTTCTGAAAACTAGACACCCGGGGGAGTTCAGTGAGGTATGGCTTGCAAGGACTCTCTAACGTTTTACTACCCACAATCCCCTGCAAACCTCAAATTTTGCTGAGAAAATCACAGTTGTCTCAAATTTCTGTGTGGGAAAGTTGTGCGATCACCGGGCTGACACACATTTTCTACCATCCAGCCTTCCCCCAGGTCCCTGATAAAAATGTGTGGGTGGGCCAAGAACCCGCAACCTGCAAATGCCCAAAAGGTATTGTGGAGACATCAAAATTACCTACCACAAAATGACTTGGTTTTGCAAGGGGGGACACCTAAGTTTTTGGCCCTAGGTTTGGTAACCATTTAAGGAAACCTTACAAATCCACATATTTCTGAACACTAGGCACCCTGAGGAGTTCAAGGAGGTATGGCTTGTGTGGATCCCCCAATGTTTTCCTACCCAGAAGTCTCTGCAAATCTCAAATTTAGCTGAATAAATTACTTTTTCCACCATCCACACACACCAGCCAAGCACCATCTACGCACACGGCCCCCATTGACAAAACCCTCGCCATGGCCAGAAAAACAGCCTGACCCCTCTGGCGAACTGAGGAAATGTCCAGTGCACGCTGTGGCCAGTCCTGACCTACAGACAAGCACCATCCATGCACACACCCAGCTAAGCTTCAGTCCATGCACACCGTCAGGCAAGCGCCACTTCACACACCCCACCAGGCAAGCACCAAATTACATACACTATTATCAAGCGCAAGTCCAACCACACCATTAGCCAAGTGCAGGTCCCCACACACCTCTAGTAAAATGCCAGCCAAAGGTCAGTACACGCAGACCGTCAGCCAAACTCCAGTTTACACACAAAAACTCTCCCTGGTTTTTAGTGGTTTTCTACCCCTGCTTGGGTGCAGAAAGCCTTTTTTGGTGGTGGGTGCATTAGCATGCATATTCCCAGCAGCCCCCACCCCTACTTATAACAAAAACATCCTTGGTGCCTAGTGGGCTTCCTGCCCCGCCCCCTGGGGCAGATTAGGGACTACTGTCCCCATCGGCCTCCCAGGGGAGACAGAACGGCTATTGCAATATTTTTTGGGGGGTGGTGAGGCCATTGGCATGCCCCTTTTGGGCAGCCCCAACCTCTACGTATATAAAAATAAAACAGTCCCTGGTGCCTAGTGGACTTTCTGCCCCCTTGGGGCAGATCAGGGGCTATTGCACCCACCTGCCTCCTGGGGGGTGGGCAGAAAGACTGTGGGGTTTATGGAGGCAGTGGGGGCATTGGCATGCCCATTGTGGGCAGTCCCACCCCTATAGACATATAAAACAATCCATGGTACCTAGTGTCCTTTCTGACCCCTGAGGAGCAGATATGAGGCTATTGCCCCCATTTGCCTCCCAGGGGAGGCAGAAAGGCTGTGGAATTTTTATGGGGGTGGGGGCATTGGCTTGCCCATTTTGGGCAGCCCTCGCCCCTAAGTAGAAAAAAGAAATCCCTGGTGCCTTGTGTGTTTTCTGCCCCCCCGGCTGCAGATAGGGGGCTATTGCCCCCATCTGCCTCCCAGGGGGCAGAAAGACTGTGGAATTGTGCGGGGGTGGTGGGGGCATATTGAGCAGCCCCCACCCCTAAATAAAACAAGACAAAAAATCCCTAGCATCTAGTGGGCTTTCTGTCCCCCGGGGGGCAGATCTGAGCCTACTGCCCCCATCTGCCTCCCGGGAGGGCAGAATGACTGTGGAATTTTGCCCATCTTGGGCAGCCCTCACCCCTAATTAAAGTAATACAAATAATCCCTAGAATCTAGTGGGATTTCTGCCCCCCCGGGGCTATTGCCCCCATCTGCCTCCCAAGGAGGGGCAGAAAGACTGGAATATTGCGGGCGGGATCATTGGTATGCCCACCTCAGGCAGCCCCCACCCCTAACTACATGCAAAAAATCCCTGGCATGGGTTTTTTGGCCGCCTGGGTGAGCAGATCAGGGGCTATTACCTCATCTGCCTCTCTGGAGAGCAGGAAGTTGTCATGCCCATCATCTATGGCAGCCCTGCCCCTAAATCCAATGTAAAAAAATCCCTGGCATCTAATGGGCTTTCTGCCTCATGGGCGGCTGATTGGGGGCTGCTGCCCGTATCAGCCCCCTATGGGGGGCAGAGAGTCTGGAATTTTGCTGTGGGTGGGTGGGGGCATTGGCATACTCATTTTGGGCAGCCACCATCCATAAATCAAATTTTTTTTAAATCCCTGGCTTCTAGTGGGCATTTTGCCCTTTTTGTCCCCCCTGGGAGAGGCAGAAACCCATGAATGTATCTAGGATGGGGGGGAGGGATTGGCATGCCTATCTTGGGCAGCATCATCCCTAAATCAAATGTAAAAAAATCCCAGCTTCTAGTGGGCTTTCTACCCCCCCTCCCCGAGGAGGCAAAAAGACTGATTTTAACCAAGCTATTTTAGGGGGAGCAAAGGCCCTTGCCCATGGGGCCGCTCCCCCCTCCCTGGTGTCCAGTGGGTGGATCCCTGCTTGGGGATTACTCTCATGGGGTGATCCCCAAGCACTAGAGATGGGATACCATTGGAAAGGGGAGATTCTCCCAACTTTCTACATGCTCGGGGGGCTGAGATAGGCCCCTGAGCACATTGAAAATGAAACTGAAATGAGCCTATCGGCTCATTTCAGTTTCGGTTTCTCTGAAATGAGGTCAGCACGACGTACGTACTGATCTTCATTCAGAGACACCAAACACCGTTGCCCAGCTCTGAGGCTGTTGGGTGGGAAAAGGAAAACCTTCTGGTGCCCACACCTGAGGGATTTGCAGTGCCATGTGATCGGACGGCCGGGAGCCGTCTGACACACATGAGCACTGGTGCATCGGACGGCTCCCGGCCTTCCCACGCACAAAAGGGGTTAATAAACACATCTAATAATAAATGGTTGTCAGTTGCCCAATCCGAATTCTTCACGTTGGTCTTTTCTGTTATTACATTTCAAAATCCTAACACCCTATGTTAGCACGACAAAGGATTATATGCAGGTGTGCTCTGCATGTGTGATTATAATGCACTCCTACAAATAAAATGATTTTTCCACGACTTCACTACCCACAGCCTCAATATTAGTGTCATAGGCTATAAGGCACTTGTAATATGGTGGACGGGACATCTGTCATGTATGTGATGGAGTAAACAGCAAAATTTCAGGTAAATGTTCAAATGTATTATTTAGTGCTCTATTTTAGTGCAAAATGCTTCTCTGTGTTAAGTTATGATGCAAGGAGGCATTTTGCAACAAACAAATTCCACATACAACACAAGTGCTGCAAACTATAATAGCTTGTGTGTTGTTTCTCTGAATTTTGCCTCACATGTTGACATAATTACATGATGTAGGGTAATGGTGTAAGTTCAGATATTTCACTTAACACGCGTAATGCGAAACTGTCGAAAATATGCAAATTACACTGCCTTAATTTAAATTTCGCCCTGGTTTAGTATTTTACTGGGGATTCCTCTAGGTGAGGGTTTGACTTTGTATTTTTTCCACATCCAACTGGGAAGAGGAATAGAATGAATGATGAAGATAGATCTAGTCTACATGTGTCCAGTTGAGAGCTGCTTACAGTGTGCTTTGGAGCGGAAATGCAACTGCTGTATTTAGTCTCTTTGACATTTTACTCTGCACAAGGTTTAGATATTGAGACCTGCTCTTGTCACCGACCATAGTAAGAAGGTTCCTGGCATTCATTTTTTTTTGAGGATTCAATTTACTAGCCGTCTTTTACCAATTTCTAGATTCCTCAAATGGTTTCATAGCAATGTGTTATTTCTCACAGAAGAAGCAAAACAGTTGCAGGTACTTTACTTCTCCTCTAGTGTACACTTTCTTCATTTTCCCGTAATACCCCTCTCAAGTCAATTCGGAGACTTACACATGAGAATCTGTACAGAAGTACAAATTATTACTCAATTACCAACTCTAATCATATTTAGAAAATACATTATTTTTGACCCCAAACATTAGATTGTTATTTTTTGTCAAATACACTAATTTAGCTCTCTATTGCCCTTTTACTTTTTTGGGGCCAAATACATTTTATGTTTCTCAAATATCAACTTGTCAGCTTTAGCCCCAATCATTAAACATTCATATTTCGGGATAAAAACAAGTTTTGTCACCAACAGTAAGAAATACTGGGTCGTATCACCAACGATTAGCGATATTTATCGCTAACTAGGCTTAGCAACGAATTTGTTATCGCTAAGCATCAGCGGAAAATATCGCTGAGATAACGTGCTATTAGCAACGTTTATCTCCAAAGCGCTAAATATTCCGGCGATAGCGTGAATATCGCTGAGAATACAGCGATATTCACGCATTAGCGACAAAATGCTCTTAGCCATGTTATCCACCTCCCATTGGATAACATGGCTAAGAACTGGTCTGAGCAGGCGTTAGTTTTTGGAGATATTCGCGCTTAGCGTGAATATTTCCAACGCTACGCCTGCCTTGTTAATAGGCGATAGCGATGTTATCGACTGCTTTCAGTCGCTAATGGGTTGGGTACGCCCACTTTGCATGTCATTAGCGATGAACATCGCTGACATGCAAAGCGGGCCGCAAACCGCTCGCTATCGCCTAAAAGCTGTCGCTAACATCAGTTAGCGACAGCTTGCTAGTAGGGCGATAGAATTATCGCCGCTAAATCGGCGATAATTGTCTATCGCCCCCTTGGTAATATGCCCCACTGTTTTAAAAATGCACTCATTTTGCCCTCTTAACACAAGTTCCTATTTTATGGTAAATAACCTTATTCTTCCCCTGACATAAACTTGCTATTTCTGAAAATGCACACAAAACATTGTCTCAAATACAAGATTTTCAATTTGTTTTGCTAAGTAATTAATTTTCCCTCAATCGCTAACCTGCTCTCTTCTCAAATCCAAGGGAGAATGGGGTTTTATTCGACTTCCGCGCTACAATATACAGGCAATGATTTAGACGAAGGTGGTAATGCTGAAGAATACAAGCACACTCTGAAAATGTTAATATCAAGACAGATGTAACCAATCCATTCCACCAAACTACAATAACAGGTAGAATTATGGCATAAACGGCACAGCTAATTCAGCACGATCAAGCAAAGCCGGGTTCCCTCCATTTTATGAGGTATACCTATTCCCAGCAAACTTAGGGGCATATTATCAAGACAGGCGATAAAATTATCTCTGTTTTAGCGGCAGAAAACTGCCACTAAAACGGCGATAATGGGCTTGATAATATGCTCTATGGAATTCCAATTAAAGCCCATGTTAGATGTCCTTCACATTTAACATGGGCTTCAATTGGAATTCCATAGAGCATATTATCAAGCCCATTATCGCCGCTTTAGCGGCAGTTTTCTGCCTCTAAAACAGCGATAATTTTATTGCCTGTCTTGATAATATGCCCCTTAGTCGTATATTTACAAGTGAAGTGGTGGAGCACGACGTTAGCCCTGTTGGCTTAACGGCGCACTTCGCCACTTCTGAATTGCAGGGCTGACCGTATTTACAACAATGGAGTGCAGACCTGCGATTCCCCCAACGATAGCGCTAATTACAGCTGCCTAGCACCAACACAGGCACCCTTGCATGCCTGTGTTGAGCGGAAGGATTGTTTATGTGCAGGAAGGTGTCCTGTTTGGCACATAAACAATCTGAAAAGGCAATTTGTAACTTCTATGTGTGCTGCTTTGTGCAGCACACATAAGTTGGAACTCGTCATTTTTTTTACATTTGTTTATGTAGGGGATGGGACACCTTTCTGCACATAAACAATCAATGGCATTTTGCTGTTTCAATGTGTGCTGCACAACGCAGCACACACAGAAACAGCAAAAACAAGGAGAAATAATGCAATTCTCCTTGTTTCGCCAGGGTAAGACTAGGTTTTCTCTGTTCTTAATTTTGGTGCTGCCCATATTTACGCCACCCTTGTAAATATGGGGCAGAGTCAACAATAATGGATGGTACGGTGGAATGCCCACCCCAACACCCATTTCCCGCCCCTTGCAGGTAAGTTTAGCATTAAAGGGTGCTGTATATTCACGAGGCGGTGTTAAGTGACGTTAAGTGAATCAACGTCACCTTGTGAATAAGGCAAAGCTCCTATTGCCACAGAAACGCCACTAAAAGTGACGTTCCATTGGCGATAGTGGCTTGTTAACATGCCACTTAGAGTTGGTGTGAAGAAGGACTGTATAGGGTAAGTGGCCAAAATAAAAATCTACACATAATGAAAAGTGGATATGTGAAATATGGTCACGAGAGTGATGGAGGAGTGAGGAGTGTTGAAAGAAGAGTAAGTCTGTATTGCAGAGAAAGGTGGTGAGGGGATGTTTAGGGGTTTAAGGGGAGTAAGAGGGGATGGAAGAGTATGGAGCTGGTGGGTGTGACAGCGGGTGGAGATGACAACTCTAGCATGATCCTGCCCGGTACAAATAGCCATCTGCGAATATGTCCACTTTGCACAAGTGTGTACACCCACGCGCACAAGGCCCTCTACGACATTGGACCCGAATGCCTCAACAAACGTCTATCCTTTTACACACCCACCCGCCAACTACGTTCATCCAATCAAGCCCTCGCCACAATCCCGCGCATCAATAGATCCACCATGGGAGGAAGATCTTTCTCCTACTTGGCGGCCAGGACCTGGAATTCTCTCCCCACTCACCTCCGCCTCACACAGAACCACCTCTCCTTCAGAAAGCAACTAAAAACATGACTATTCGATAAATAATACACCCACCCTCACTCAAGCGCCTTGAGACCCCCTGGGTGAGTAGTGCGCTATACAAATTATTGAACTTGAACTTGAACTTGAACTACAGTGCCTCGTGAGATTTTCTTAAGCAGTGATTTTGGCACTCCCTTGCTTTCCTGGGCTATAGCATTTTTTCTCCCAAGATTATCGGCTTTACATTCTGCTAGAAAAAGGGATCCACTGCTGAGGAATCGCCATAGTGCTGCATGGTCTCTGTGTTGCCACAGGGATTCCCTATGATGATAAAGAGGAGCTGAATGAGCTGCCAGACTACCTGAAAAACAAACACTTCTATTGTTTGAGTAGCACATGGAAGTAAGGAAAGGCTGTCAAAAGGCTGTGCTTGCTGGAGTGTTGTCTGCATAGGATCTGTTTAACCACTGGCATTAAATATCTGCAGCCAGAGGCAGTTTTCGTGCCCTAGATATCTTGTGGCCATCCAAGTCTATGTGTGTCCTGTACCCATGTAGGGGCAGTTGTCTCGCTGACTCAGCAAAGGATGTTCCCTGGTCATGCTAACATCACATACCCCTTTGTTGCCTTACCATTCTGACAGCAGCTTTTTAAATTTGTGAATGCACCACACTGGTGTCCCACATATAGGAATCCCCATAATTCCCTAGCTGATACTTCATGCATATGTTGTGCCGTCATTGGAATTCCCAGACTACAACCAAATAGGACTCAGCATGGTTGCAGCACCTATGAACCAGCCATGTGTGGCACCTTTGGTTCTCCCAACATCCCAGCCCCAGACTGCTCATTAGAGGGAATGGTTAACAACACCTTTTCACTTCGGAAATCTCTCCCACCTCACTTGAATATCATGCATGGCCTCAAAAATTACATTTCCTAGATTTTGCTTCTATCAGGGGTGCTTTAGTGCGCCTGGAAAGATAATTCTTCGGATTACCAGTGTGGCCTGAGGTACTGGAGTGTAGAGAATGCAAGTGATGGCCCATACGTTCTAGACCTGTACTAGAGACACACTCCAAAGGTTTTTTTCACAGCATGAAAGTGTAAAGGGGAGAAAAGTTATTAGGAAACAGTCAATTAGTAAACAATTCTCCTTGATACATAATAACTCACGGACCACTACTTAGGGTTAGTTTGTTTATTACAAGCCAAACACCTCAACACAAGGGTATAGAAATAAAAGGAATTAACAAGTAGCCAAATCTACACGTTCAATTTAAATGGTGCAGCATAAACAATACTATCAGTTCAAGAAATAAGATACAGAAAATCAATAAGCATGAGTCCAAGTTTTCCTGCCTCAAGGGTTGGTGAGTAAAACGCATTACATCTCTCCCTACACTATTGCTAAGGTGACATCCCTACATAGCATTTTCAGGAGGAAAAATAAAAAGTTTCAGTGTGTGGAGTCTTTCTAAGAAGTCTCTCCACTATGAGTGGGTCAAGCAGGATAAAGCCATTACTGCATAGAAAGAGCTTGTTTGAGAAGTTCTCTCTCCAAAGGCAAGAAAGAAGGGGCCTCTTTCCCTAGTTCCAACAAACCGTTATCCACAGGTAGAGTTCCTACAATGCACCGTGATCACGCCATCCACTCTGGGTACGGTCCTGATTGTACTATGATGTCGTCCATGTACCTTCAACAGTGCAACAGTTTGTCCTTGGTTCCCAGAACTTCTCCTGTGTGAACCTTGCTTTATCGACTCAAGCCACACAACAGTTTCAACTAATGCATTTACCTATTCTTGACATTAGTATTTAATAAGCACATCTAGTACATAAATATTTGTCAATTTTACAACACAAGTTCTCCATATTAATGGTTCTGCTAGTTACATATATTTTCCACAATAATTCTCCATGTTACTTGTCAATAGCCTATAATACGTCATGTATTTATGTTATTACATTCCAAAATTCTAACACTTCAAGTTTATACATTTACAAGATTATATGCAGGTGCACTCTTCACATGATTATGATGAACCCCCACAATGAAATGGGGATTCCGCTCCATCAGGAGCAACCTTCCCTTAGCTGGGGCTCAGAGAATTCCAAAATATACCCCGACCTGATGGGCATGTGTGCTAGGCTGGGGGCAATTGCTTGGGGATTTTCAATGTCCCAGGTTTGGAACTATGGAACTAGTGGGCTTACACCCATCTCCGAGCTCTGAGTTGGCTGACCTAACCAACAAGACAAGGGAATTCCTGGGATTTCTGCTTCACCGATAAAGGTCATTTTTGGATTACTAGTCTACCTTGGGACCCCAGGCACCATTAAATCCCTAAAAAGTTCATTGACTTACTGAACTTGCATATGGTATCAACAAGGGAATCTCCAGGGTTTCCCCAGCTACCATGTGCCCCTGCATGGTGCCCTTGCCTACAGGCTGCCAGGGAGAACATATGTATTAGTATGGCGGTGCATGCATTATGATGCTGATGTCTGCGACCAGCATGCCATTCTCCTGCAACAAGTCACTCCTGTAATCGAGAAGAATTACTGCAGGTAAGCATGTCAGAGGTATGCTGGGGTAGTGTCAGTGTAAAGGCCTAAGTGGAGGTGGTCTCACCTCCTAAGTCTGAACGAGTGAATTTCTTACACTTTACCCTCTGGTGTTTGTAATCAACCTTTGAGTTCCAGTTCAGTCACCCCACTGTCCCATCCACTACTGATGCAGTCACATGTGGTCTCCCACACGTTTGCATTTTTCCCCAACGCCGCCCAGCCATTACCCTTTCAATCCCATTCACTTCACAGTCCAATCCACAAACTTCCCAATTCAGTACTATGTCCCTGATCCACTTCCTCAGGCCAGCCATGGTAGTGATTTGTTTGCCACTCGTTGAGCTAGCAATGATAAGACAGAAAAACTACCAACCATATTTAGTGGCAGTATTAACACTTCTTGCTTCCATCATTCCTTTCAATTTAAAAAGCTGATCTGTCTATTTACTGTTATGGCGTTGCTGTTCTGTGGCATGCATAGAAGTAGTTACAGTAGTCTTGCCACGACGTAACAGCGACTCTGATTATAAGGGATTTGAATCAAGTAAAAGTGGTAGATGAAGCTGTAGCTATATGAGTTGATGGGAACAGTTACAAATCACTCTGCCAATTTGAAGGCTAAAGTTTCACGCTAGATTTCTCATTGTCCTTTACTCCCCATATTAACAATTTAGCCAAAAGTGCTAACTTTTCCCCCACACCTTTAAACAAGTGAGAGCCATCATCGCTACATTTCAATTGAAGACTGCAGTCCATGCCCTAGTCCTCTTTCCCATTGACTTTGGCAGCTGTGGCCTAGAAGCGGTTCCCCAGCCAAACTTTGCGAAAAAAACAGCTGATGTCCCATCCCCCAAACTCATGGTTCCTATGCTCCACTTAAAGTATGGGGTAATGCTCTGTTTTCAGCGTTCCTGCTCCAACTCTGCCATCTTGAACTTTTGACAAATGATGTATTCCCAATTGAGCCATCACTCAATGTATGATAACGTCTGCTCTATAGAAAGGCTGATTTTCCAGAGCAGGACATTACACCCACATTCTGGGAGAAAGCTCCCAGCATGTCACAGACATTTACTTACTTTTGTTGAAAAACGAAAAAGTTTAGTCCAGGAATATTACACATGTCACTCACCAGCACCGTTCCAGGGCCTTTAGCGCAGGGTATGCAGCTGGGATATAAATGAAGGCACAGAGGTCCCTGCCTGCATGGTGGAGATATTTAAATATGGCAGAGTCAAGGACACCCCATCTCTGACCAGTTGGAGTGGCAGAATATCCTGCATACTCTAAATGAGGCCCTAAAGTATGACCTTCATGCATATGAATTCTGGAGAAGGACCAAAAATAATGCAGGTCATTTTGGAGAAGAGTGCTGATATTTGCTAAGATAAGCATGATAAATGAAAAAGGCTTTGAACATGGGACCCAGGTGAAAAGGAATGTAAACCACGAATTGAGCTGTTTGTCAATGAGTGTTGGAGTGGAATTTAGCAAATTGTTAGAGAGGTTGTCTGCACAGAACAGGATTGAACTGCTGGAAGCCTTACTTTGATTGTCACTAATAGTTGTGGCATGTAAACACAATAGTAAATTAAGGATGGTCCTCTGTCTTAGAAGTGAAGTGTGAGGAAGTTGATTTGAATAGATTGATTCTAACTTTCCAAAATCAATAAGATAGTGAGGATGCATGAATGAACATGTATTGTAAATTACCGTATCGGTAAATATACCGATTCTGTAATTACAAATGTAGGTGGCACACTTTACAGTGCCACAGGCCCTTAAGAGTCGGTATTTTACCACACAATCCTATTGTGTGGTAAAATACCGAATTCAGGTGTGCATGCACATCTGTGCATGCACACCTGTGCAATGTGACACACAGACATGCCCTTAGGGCATGTATGTGTGCCACATGGCACACAAGCCTGTACTTGGGGTGCAAGAGGGTGTCAAAGTGACACCCCCTGCACCCTTGCAGGATTTGGTATTTACCGATTCTGTAAATACAGAATCAGTATTTCCCATTGATTCCTATGGGCTTCAAAGCCCATAGGAATCAATGGGAAATACCGATTCTGTATTTACAGAATACCGAATTTTACAGATTCGGTAATTCAGATTTTAAAATTACCTACATCTGCCCCCTTCCCATTTACAGACTCTTAAATACCGAATCGGTAAAATTCGATATTTAAGAGTCTGTAAATGGGAATTACCTACATCTAGCCCCAAGTGCTTAACTTGTAGGAATATCATTGGTGGTGCCAATATTGTTTTAGGTACTTTGAGCTCTAAGCTACTGAGATTCGACTTTGCAGCAAAACCTATTACTGGAGCAAGAAATTAAAAAAGACTCGGAACCAGATGTATCAAAATGTCATGCAACGCAATGCAGTGAGACAACTTGCTGTGCTGCGTGACAAGGAGGGAGCAGGAATGTGCCATATCTACTAAGATATGACACATTCCTTCTCTCTTCCTGCACTGATAAACTGAGTGCTACCTAGCACCAATGCAGGAACCCTTGCACCATGGTGCAAGGTTGCCTGTGTTACATGCATGACGGTTTTGTGCTGGAAGGAATAGTTTCCTGCACAAAAATAACAATTAGAGGCATTTCCTCTTTCTTCATGTGCTCCGTGATACAGCGCATGTAGAAAGAAGAAATTAAGATATTTGTCCTTGTTACACCTCTGTTGGGAAGGCACACTATGTTGACGCTATCTCAGGTTTACTACACTTAGTAAATCTGTAATTGCATCAAAATCCATGGGTGGATTCAAGGGAAAGCCCATTCTCCACCTATGGAGCACATTCCTATTGCAGAGTAAGGCAAGACGGCGATTTGCACTTCCTTCCTTTTACTCTTGATTTACTAAACCACGCAGAGCCACATGGGGGGAATTGCATGGCTTAGTAAATCTCACTTAAGCCCTTGCGTTCGCTTGCGTTGCCTTGAATGACCACAATGGCAACTCAAGGGCTTAGTAAATCAGGCCCACACTGTCTATCTAGACCTTTGTAATATGTTAGTTAGGGGAAGGAAATTTTGGAAGCAGAAGGTGAAGACGTAGAATGATTAGTGGCTAAAGTAGTGTTGAAAGAGATTGGAAGTGTTTCAGATGAGGAATGGAGAAGTGCCACGATAAATGATATTGATTTGAAGGAAGCTACTAGGGTGTTCAGAAAATGATGTACTAAGGAAGGTACTGTGGTGACTTATCATGCTGCTCTCATATACATCCAAACGCCCCTCTTTGTACTCTTATACTGCTTGCCTGCATGAAGATGAATAAACTATCCTAGTAGTAGACACATAGTCAGCCTGTGTTCTTGTGATTGTCACTTTTTCCGTTACCACAGCTACTTTACCTATTGGACTACAACCCTAAAAGACGATGGAGTCAGAACTTTCCATTGAAGGAGGGCATCTGTTTGAAGAAGATAAGCTAGGTGAGCCTGTGGGTGTGAGGAATAAATTGACCTTACACATGAGGGCAAGATGGCCCTTTAACATGAAGAGATTAGACAGAAAGTAGTGGTGGCTCGCATGGACCAGGGGAGGAGAGTAGAAAGGAGTGTGATAGGAGGGCGGGAATCTGAAGAACAAAATTCGATCTATAGTAGAGATAGGTATCCCTCTGAAGGGCAACAAATTGGCACAGAAGTCCAAGATCCATTTTATGTGTTAACACCTCTGCAGATGTATGCAGTAGGGCTGTCTGATCATATGTCGAAGAAGCCAGAATTTTTTTTGAGGTAGTCACAAACATGTTTCAAGGGTTACTTCTTGACTGATACTTTTTCGCTTGAGAGTTGCCCTAATGAACATTTGCCAGACAGTGGGGTGCAATTTTAGTCAGCCATTTGCATCAATCATAAATTGCTGAACTTGGAAATAGTTTAGGACACTTTCAAAAAGAATAGACAAAGTTGTATGTCTGGTAAAATGTCTTCATAAGTTGATGTTGCCGAGCCTTTTATTGATTTATTATACTAGAGTACTTGGTAAATTTTTGATAATTTCACTACTGAGGGACAGCGTTTCTAATAGAAACATAACTAATATTAACGGGTTGTCACAACTCATGCTCCCAGCAATAAATAAAACAGGGTAAGCAGCACAGTTAAGATGTCTAACATTCTGATGGAGAAATAGTGGTTTTAAATTTAAGTGTGTAATGACAATGAGTGTAATATATCAAGCTAATGATATCATTGAGCGTAGCACATTTTTCTAATTACATCATAAAGTGTAAGACATTGTTGTGATGACATCATCAAGTGTAACATTTTGCATTCAGAGTAGAGAAGCAATGGAACATTTTTTTTTAAATGGTGTAAAATGATTTCCTTCCATGAAAACATACCTGTGACGAGACAGGGCGAGTCTGATATAAGAAACTGCTTCATTTGTCTGGCATAAATAACTGTTTGTGTTTTAATGTGTCTTGCCCTTCTTTCGAAAGACTCCAGCGGGCCAATTTGCATTTGAAGTTTGTTTTGTCAAAATCTATATGAAGTGAGGGTAGGCTGCCCTCCTTCACACCTAAAAAGTTTACATCACAATTACTGGTAATGATTATAAGTATGATAGGAAATATACTGTCTAAATAAACTAATTTCTTTGGCTCTCAATCTGCAGTGCGTCACAAATGGAGTCGCACCTGGGAGTGCCAGTCTTCTGAGGCTAGGGCTGAGAATTTGCCAGATTCACAAATATGCCAGAAATGCACTTGATCCATCAATAGTCTGCCCAAGATGGGACTCCCTGCTTGAACCAATGCCAGAATATGTGGATACATTCCTCAAGCCATTCAATATGAATAAAGATCCTATACCCAAGACGTAACAGATCTAATCAAGAAGATTGAAGGTATGCCTTATGACAACACCACTCAGCTCATATTTTACTCTAATGTCCCACACGTTAAAAATTTACCAAGATAAATGACCAAAACGAACAGAGGGTACCTACAAACTTCATCGTTTCCTCTCAAGTATCGCCGTGATAACAACTATTCCGTCTTTGATGGTGAGTTTTACCTCCAAGTCAAAGGAACAGCTACGGCCTGTTCCTTCACTCCAAAGAGAGTCATGCTTGTCTTGGATGGCTAAAGGAATGGTTTATCTACAATAACCACCCTTTTATCCTCAATATACCCAGCTGGTATAGATACATTGAAGATATCCTATGCAGTCCAAAATATAACAGCCAGCTGTATGAATGTATGAATCTTTGGTCGCAAAATACTTTTTGCAAATTGAGAAAAGTAAACATTTAAAAAAATTGACCTATGAACTAATAGGTTGGTTTAGAAATATCTGAATGTAGTGGGTCACAATCCGACCAACCTCATGAAAGTTAATGAGGTAGGTCACCAATAACTACTCACCATGATTAGAGGCCATTACAGGAATGTTAGCCTACTGGAGCTAGAAGACCATCATGTTTGTGATTGCCTTTTCATAAACTAAAACTTTAAAAAGAGCCTGTTTTCTTTAAAGTAAACAGGACTGTGATTGTAAAGAAAAGTTTGTGTTTTTGTTTCTTTAAGATTGAGTTGGCAGTGGTCCCATAGACTACTAACTCCTCTTCAAAAATCTTTCTTTTTACGTTCACAAAGGGGAGTCCCAAGAGGACTGCTTCCCTTTTGTGAACACATTACGACCTTCTTTGAGTTTTTATCCATGTGCAATTTGCAAAACCTTATCCGACTCTTACAAAGGGATTAGTACATAAGAAAAAGGATTTTAATAGTTGCAAATGCAATGCTGATTTGGTGAATTTCCGACCGTAATTTTTTTTCTTAGGCTGAATGAACATTCAAGAGAAATCAAATTCAACTTGATCTTTGCCTTGATCAATGCAAAATCATTTTTTTTACTGAAGGACCAAGGCTTGTTTGTCATCAGTCCAGCAACCGACCCCCTCAGCGTGACGCTGCACCTAGAGGGAACTCCATCTTACCTTTGACAATGTCAGAAACAACCGCGCTGTTGTATTTTTGCATCTTGTTCCCTGCAGCACCATGTAAGCTGTAAAAAGCAGCCTTCCTGCGGTTCCCGTTCAGCACCAGAGACAGCCAGGACAACTCTGCACCCAAGCTCCATGGGATAGCTAAAATTTAACTGACTGTTGTGTCCTGGTCCTGGGACCCACAGCACCTTTACCCTCTGTAGGTTCCACTCAACTCGACCGGCAAGTGAAGCTTGCACGGAACCCTATCACACTTGCCAACTACTGGCCCATCTCCTTGATGATTTTCCTGGCAAAGTTCTTAGAGTAGTTCATGGACAAATGACTAGCAGTGCCCCTCCATGACAACCTGCTTCTTGACACCACCCAATTCGGTGTCAGATCCAACCATAGGACTGAGACTGCTCTCATCACTGTCATGGTTGACATCCAACGGTTCATACACAGAGAAGACACAGCGGCCCTCATTCTTCTGGATCTCTCTGCTACATTTGATACTGTATCCCCACTCACTCTCATTCAGCACCTACACAAAGCTGCCATCCAAGAACATGGATTACGATGGATCTATTTCTTCCTGACAGGCGGTTCTCAGTCTGTCATCCTGCCACCTTTCACCTCATCCACTGCCAACTCTATCAGAAGAGTGCCACAAGATCCTCACTCAAGCTTACACTTTTCAAACTACTGTACACTGTTCAAACTACATGAAGCCACTTACCAGCATCATTTAGACCCACTGAATTAATGTTATTTTATATGTGTACATTACCCATCTCATCCTCTCTCTCTATGCCAACACTTCAAACACAAGGATGAAGGCCTCCACCTGTATGTCTGAAGTGGCGAAATGGATGAAGACCAACTGCCTTAATACACACAAAACAGAAGTCATCTTTAGCAAAGACACCTCGATATGGAACTCAACCTGGTGGTCCTGGTTGGACCCACTCCCAACCCCATTAACCATGAGAAGAACCTTGGAATAGTGGTTTACAACCAGTTCTTCATGACAAGCCAAGTGAATGCAGTCTCTTCCCCTTGCTTCTAAACCCTGAAGATGCTCAAGAAGGACTTCAAGTGGATTCCTCTCAACACCCACAGAACTATCACTCAGGTTCTCATCACCAGCACACAGGACTGTGGGAATGCAGTATGCATAGAAATCAAGGTACTAATGAACAGCAGACTTCAGACAATGCAGAATTCAGCAACCAGAATCACACACAGACTCCCACCTCGTTCCCACCCCACAACTCAAACATTTTCACTGGCTCTCCATCCACACACTGGCTTTTTCAAAACTCCTCACACATACATAAATACAAAACCTTGCACAACATCTGTTTCACCTACCTCAGCAATCCCATATACTTCCACAAACCCATCAGACTCCTCTACTCTGTAAGACTCTGGCAACCGCACAATCTCCTTCCTCAATCATAAAACCCTCAATTCTTCAATTTCACAAAAGCTGAAGCCTTGACCCTTCACCAGATTCTCAGCTCTAGGAAAGTTTTACGCCAAGTCTGCATCCACACCCTTCCGGTGAGCTGTGTGCTCTACTAATACACCTAACATAACATAACACTCAGAAATTGTGATTCCTGATTGCTTCACTTTTGTGAGACAGCCCGAATGCAAAATCCTTTTTTGTTTTATAAAGCCACACAACTATTGATTTGTGTGGCTCTGTAAGAAAAAGTGATGTACAGCAGTGCATTGAGTTACCCTGTGTTGCTTTGTGTCGGATAAGAATTTCATGGGTGGTGAATGGTTGTTCCTTGCATCCACCTATGGATTTTGACACAAACCCATATTTGCAAAGAGATAAAACATGGGCTTGCTCCAAAATGGTGCACCAGCCTGAAGTTAACGTAACTATCTTTATTTCTCCTCATAATTTCCTTTTTGCATTTGCAGAGGAAATAGTCTCAAATGATTGTTTTTGTGCAAAACTATCCTGACCACAATGTAGACACCCTTGTGCTATGGTGCAAGGATGCTTGCGTTGGCTCTTGGCAGCCCAAAGTACGGCAGCTCAGGGAAAGAGCAGAACTGCACCATTTCTCTAAACATCGAGTGCAGTTCTGCTCTCTCCAGATAACACAACGAAGCACATCAACTTTGTTTGCTGTGCTGCGTTGTGCCACTTCTTTACAAATATGCCCCAGTATTTTTAATGTATAGCACGAAGAGCACTTTTAATATTTGGTTAAACAAAGGGGACAGCAAGGATTGTGTAGGGGTACGCACGTATCCCCAAAAATAAATATAGACAAACAACGTGGGCGGACCTGCTAATGGCAGAAAAAAGGTGAAAAGGCCGACTTTCTTGTAATTAGATTTACAGAGTGCCTGAAAACGATTAGATTTTTTAAAAGACCCCTCACCCACCAACCCAGTTGGTGGCATGCTTTATCATTGGGGTCCCAACCGGGTAGCCAAGTGCCACCCGGTTGTGCTGTGACGCCTGATTACAGCGGAGCTGGTGTTGTGCAATGTGTGAGGGAAGTGGTGCAAGTTTAAAATGATCTCTGGGAATCCTTGCCAAATGATTTATTGTTAGCAGCCGAGGATAAGGTTAAAAACAAAGGATAGGGCAACGTTGGAGAAAAAATGCTCCTTGTTGTAACTCAAATTGGTCTACATGTTTCAGCCCCTTTAAAAAGGTGAAGGCTTTCGTCAGGACAAGTGAGTGGAGTGAATGTGGTAAAATTACGCCACGTGTGAGGTGATATAGCAACACACTCGCTGAGGTGTGTTGTATTGTGGGTGGTGACTGTATGTTCAAGGACCCACTGTTAAAAAACCTGTAGGGAAGAAGGAAGAGAAAAAGACAAAACACATACGACATAAATGCACCATAAAATGCAACTAATTGCCTACAATTGTTAACGATAAGGCTAAATAGCACCAATGGCGCTCGCAGGGTCATACCGGCCTGTAGTGACCGAGGTATTTTCAATGATTGGACTGATTATGACCGTTGCCCACCACCATCTCAGTATATTTTGCTGTTATTTGGGCATATGTGATAATAAAGCAGGGCTTGTCAATGTTCTTTTTGTTTCCGACTTTATCTCTCCTAATGGCAGGGCTTGCCTACTTGCTTTGGCATGATCTTATGCCTTCCTGCATGTTGCTTTTGCTCTTTTTTGGGCATAGAGGCCTATGCTCGAGTAACTCCATGTTTTAAGCTGTCGCCATTCTGAACCTCTTTGGGTGAGAGGTTATGTTTTAATTCCTACCTGTTATTCACTCTTCCTAAACTAGAGAGGACCGGTTCTTATCGAAGGAATGTGCTCACTTCGTGCCGGAGTCATAGCAAACGCCTGGCCAGCTGCTGTTGTGCTCTCAGTACGAGGTGGTACAGGAATCTGATGGGAAAAGTAGGCGGAGTTTTATAGAAACTTCTATGGAGGGTTGCATTCTACATTAGAGAAAGAGGTCCGAGAGAGGGTGAGATTCTGATCTGGTGGTTTTTGCGGTCTGGTGATACATCACGGTGCAGACGTGCAGTTGTGACTGTGGTACAGAGAGTCCTGACTGAACCAGAGGGAGAGAGACGGGCCTTTCTCCGAATGCAAGATGACTAGGATCATGGTGAGGTGTTCCAATGACGCTTATTGTATGATTGGTTATGTCTAATTATTTCTTTCATTTTCAGGTTCTACATATATATGTATACGTCAGTAATTGCTATTGTGAAGAATGTCTATTGTGATGTTTAGTTATTATTTCTTTCTTTGCTCATTCTATCATTGTGTAATAAAGAAACCCCAGAGCATATAATTTGTTTGTATTCCTTGTGAGGGAAGGTCGGGCCCCTTTTTTACCAAGTGCTCACGGAGGGATGGGTAAATTCCCCTCCAACGGGTAGTTGTTGATACAGGAGGGAAATCGGCTCCCAGCAGGGAAGTCTAAATTCTAAGTATTTCACCCCAGCATAGTGCAGGTACGTGTTTGTTTGCTGGAAGGCGTTGTTCGCACAGAGGTGCGTGTTCGTGCAGTGGCACGTTGTTCGCCGGAAGGCGTTGTTCGCACAGAGGTGCGTTGTTCGTGCAGTGGCACATTGTTTGCCGGAAGGTGTTGTTCGCACAGAGGTGCGTTGTTCGTGCAGTGGCACATTGTTCACCAGAAGGTGTTATTCGCACAGAGGTGAGTTGTTAGTGCAGTGGCACGTTGCTCGACGGAAGGCGTTGTTCACCGGAAGGTGTTGTTCGCACTGAGGTGCGTTGAGTTGCTTTACATATCCTCCTAACTATGACTACAGACTTTCAGTATTTCTAGTTTTCAGTGTTATTCCTTTCTCAGGTAGGAATTCTAAAATGTGGTGTTTTTATGAGTCCTGAGAAGGGCTGTGGTAAGTAATGACCTGGTATCTGACAGAGGCACCAATACGTAGGAAAACCAAGTCATTACACTGCCCTTCCACCTTAATAGCATTAAAAAATAGATGTAGGAGCATGCCAACAAAATCGCCATACCCAGTAATCCCTACACAATAAGGGAGCACAATATACTGAAACGGCATGCACGACCGGTTATAATCCGGTCCGTATCATTGACCGACTAACCCCTGTGCCTACTTATCAAAGACATTCACAGTGGCATATATATATTGCGAAAAGATTGCATTTTATGTTGAATTTATGTTGTATGTGTTTTGTCTTTTTGTCTTCCTTCTTCCCTACAGGTTTTTTACCAGTGGGTCTGTGAACATACAGACACTACCCACATTACATCACACCTCAGCGAGTGTGTTGCTATATCACCTCACACGTGGAGTAATTTTGCCACATTCACTCCACTCACTCGGACCTGACGAAAGCTATTCACCTTTTTAAAGGGGCTGAAACATGTAGACCTATTTAAGTGACAACAAGGAACATTTTTTCTCCAACGTTGCCCTATCCTTTGCTTTTAAACTTATCCTGGGCTGCTAACAATAAATCATTTGGCAAGGATTCCCAGAGATAATTTTAAACTTGCACCAGTTCCCTGACATATTGAACGGCACCAACTCGGCTGTAATCCGGCAGTGCAGCACAACCGGGTGGCACTCAGCTAACCGGTTGGGACCCCAATGAAGAAGCATGCCACCAACTAGGTTGGTGGGTGTGGGGTCTTTTAAAAACCTAATGGTTTTCAGGCACCTCTGTAATTCTGATTACAATAAAGTTGTCCCTTTCACCTTTTTTCTCCCATTAGCAGGTCCGTCCATGTTGTTTATCTACACTTTTCATATTTCACAATAATTCGCTTAATAATTAATTATAGAAGTATTTCCCCTCAAAATGTATAATGTCCTTCTCACATATTTGTGAAATTATGTTTACTGCTTAACTATATGTATGCATTGAAACATTTTGTCATGATGATTTTTCAGGTCAATACATTTCATCTGGAACAACTGAATTAGCTCTTGTCTCTTGTATAAGTCAAGACTGAATTTGCTTAGGATTGTATTTGCTTACATTTCATGTATCCCTGGCGTAACCTTCCCAAGCTTTATTGACCCACCCTTTCATATAGGCCTTTATGGCTCTGTGCCAGCCATCAAAAATATTCACTGCCTCAGGTTGCTGGTCAAATCTTTAGGGCTGGCAATTTTTTCATCATGCCAATAGTAGATAAGTTGCTATTATTCACTATTGATATAATAAAGCACAGGACAAAAAAAGAGGGATGCGGAGCACAGACGCCCATAAGGGCGAGCGGCCCCTGGCGAAAGAGTTGAATTGTTTGTGTTGACTCTAACCTAGACAAGAGCACAGCAGTGTTTAGAACATTCAATTTTGATGGATTTTTAGGCTTAAAAAAAAATCCCACTTTCATCCAACATCAAAGGTTTGCAATATATTTATAGTGGACTTCCTCAGCAGCCCTGAAATCTGCCTCCAGAGCAAATATCACAGTGTAAATGTAATGTAAATGTTTTTGAGCTTGTAAAGCGCACTGCTACCCGTCCATAGGTCTCCTGGCGCTGTATAACTCTGGGGAACCCGTCCTGGCTTTCCCTGTGGGATGGTTCCTTGCTGGGAGTCCCCAAGGTGGAGTCAGGCATCCCCGGAATTGGTGGGGCCGTTGTGGAGATTAGGCAAGCTAATGCCCAGAGTTGCCCCTGATTAGAGTAAGCACCAAAGCAAGAAATATCGAGTCTGTTGACCAAGGTCCACAACCCTGCTGCGTCGGGAATCGAACCCTGGTCCCAGGCTGACTTCTGCTCTCTGACCTCCCGCCTCTAACCAGTGAGCCACACTACACTACTCAGTGTCTGATTCAGTGGTGTGTGTGTGGTAATAGTAAATACACCGATTTCTGGAGAATAGGCTAGCAGAATTTCCGCCACCACAAAGATGGCACTGTGGAGAAAATTCAGCAAGTGGATTATTTTCTAATTTTAGCTTTCACTCTAGAAATTTAAAACATGTCTCTCTGCACGGTAATAGTGGTAAACTGTACGAAACTTTAAATACAGAATAAAAAGATCATTTTGTTCCCTCCGTGGTTGGGGATTTTGAAAAGAAATGTGAAGGGGATTTTCTAAAAATTCATTCTTGGTCTGTTTTGTGCCATCTGCCCAGGCGATCAGGCAGACTGTTTTTCAGTGAACATACAAGATATGTATCTCATACAACTTAGAGTTATGGAAGAAACAGCTGTTGGTTAGGAGGAAAACATTACGCTATGAAACGACATGACAATATCATGAAGTCATTGAACGTTTTTCATTGTGGAGTTTAACATTGTGTCCCTGCCAACTATTTTTTTCAGGAGCACCTGCCAGAGGAACTACTTATTTTAATGTATTGCAAGCAAGAGCAAACGTAATGATTGTATTCATGTTATTTCTCGGAGCAAATGTAACTGAACAGTATCTACTAGACACAAAGAAATAGCAGGAGCTATTTATCATTCTTAAAAAAGCAAGGCTACATTCTGATGAAAACATCAAATTCAACATCTGCAATGGAAAGTATTGACTATAAAAAGAAACACAATGGCAAAATAGGATGCAGTTGAAAGGGTGTGATATTCCATGTTCTACTCCATTGTCCATTCCCATTGATATTAACCAGTGGTTACCATTTCACCAGGTTTTAGTCAAATTAATTCAGTCTGCTTTCTATTTCCACCATTCTCTAAACCATCCTGACAGCCCTAAATCTCTTCCCAACTTCATCTTTGATTATGGGGGTTGGACTCGAGGTTACTTTACATCTTTTTTATTTGTATTACCTGTATTTTTATCATGTGTATTTTTAGCATGTGTATCACGTGTGTATCACAATGAAGAAGCGTAATCGATGGGTTATGATATATACGATGGGTGTACCCTGATTTGTTGTAATCCTGACTTTTTTTTTACAAATGCCGAATAAAGTATTGTTGATTGATTACTAATTTGGCATTCCAGATTTAAGCAATAGTTTTCCGGTCTAAGTATTCTACATAGAAAATTATATGGTATATGATTTGGTTGGGTCTTCTGGACTATATGTTATGGCACAGCTTTCCAAACTTTTCATGTTGGTGACACAATTTTTGTAGATGCATCATTTTGTGACACAGGAAGCGAGCCCGAACCACCTAAGTGGGGTTTGGGGGGAAAGGGTGTTCTCCCCCCCGGAAGAACATTTTGAAATACAAGTCGGCAAATGGTCTCCCTCCGTCTGTCTCCCTCCCTCTGTCTCCATCCCTCTGTCGCCCTCTTCCCTCTGTCTCCTCCCTCTGTCTGTCTCCCTCCCTCCCTCTGTCTGTCTGTCTCCCTCCCTCTGTCTGTCTCCCTCCCTCTGTCTGTCTCCCTCTGCCTATCTCCCTCCCTCTGTCAGTCGCCCTCTGTCTGTTGCCCTCTGTCTGATGCGCTCTCTCTGTCTCCCTCTCTCTGTCTCCCTCCCTCTGTCTCTCTCCCTCTGTCTCCATCTCTCTCCCTTCCTTTCTCCCTCTCTCTCTCTGTTTCCCTCTCTCTCTCTCTCCCCCTCCCTCTGTGTCTCCCTCCCTCTGTCTCCCTCCCTCTGTCTCCCTCCCTCTGCCTCCCTCTCCTTCCCTCTGTCTCCCACTGTCTGTCCCTCTCTCATTCCCTCTATCACCCCTGACTCCCTCCACCTGTCTCACTCTGCCTCCCTCTGTCTGTCTCCCTCTCTCGTCTTCCTCTCTCTCTGTCTCCCTCTCTCTCTGTCTCCTTCCGCTCCCTCCCTCTCTCACCCTCTGTCTCCCTCTCTCTCTCCCTCTGTCTACCTCCCTCTCCCTCTCCTTCTCCCTCCCTGTCTCTCTGCCTCTCTCTCTCTCTCTGCCTGTCTCAGTCTCTGCCTCTATCTGTCTGTCCCTGTCTCTGCCTCTACCTGTATGTCCCTGTCTCCCTCCCTCTGTCTTCCTCTCTCTCTCTCCCTCTGTCTCCCTCCCTCTCCCTCTCTGTCTGATTGCCTCTCTGTCTCTGTCTGTCTCAGTCTCTGCCTCTATCTGTCTGTCCCTGCCTCTGTCTCTATCTGTCTGTCTGTCCCTGTCTCTGTCTGTCCCTGTCTCCCTCCCTCTGTCTCCCTATCTGTCTCTCTGTCTCTGTCTGTCTCTGCCTCTATCTGTCTGCCCCTGTCCCTGTCTCTGGCTCTATCTGTCTCTGTCTGTCCCTGTCTCTGTCTGTCTCTGTCTCTATCTCTGCCTGTCTCTGTCGCCCTCTCTCTGTCTCTCTGTGTCTCCATCTCTCTCTCTGTCTCCCTCCACCCTTCTCTCTGTCTCCCTCCCTCCCTCTATCTCTGTCTCTCTCTCCCCTTCTCTCTCCCTCCCCCTCTCTCTCTGTCTCCCTCTTTGTGTCTCCCTCCCTCTCTTTCCCTCTTGTCTCCCTCCCTCTTGTCTCCCTCCCTCTTGCCTCCCTCCCTCTTGTCTGTCTCCCCCTTGCCTGTTTCCCTCCCTCTGTCTCCCTCCCTCTGTCTCCCTCCCTCTGTCTGTCGCCCTCCCTCCCTCTTTCTCCATCGCTCTGTCTCCCTCTGTCTGTCTCCCTCTGTCTCCCTCTCTCTCTGTCTCCCTCTCTCTGTCTCCCTCTCTCCCTCTGTCTCCCTCTCTCTGTCTCCCTATCTCTCTGTCTCCCTCTCTCTGTCTCCCTCCCTCTGTCTCTCTCCCTCTGTCTCCATCTCTCTCCCTTCATGCCTCCCTCTCTCTCTCTGTCTCCCTCTCTCTCTCTCCCCCTCCCTCTGTGTCTCCTTCCTTCTGTCTCCCTCCCGCTGTCTCCCTCCCTCTGTCTCCCTCTCCTTCCCTCGGTCTCCCTCTGTCTGTCTCTCTCTCCTTCCCTCTATCTCCCCTGACTCCCTCCACCTGTCTCACTCTGCCTCCCTCTGTCTGTCTCCCTCTCTCCGTCTCCCTCTCTCTCTGTCTCTCTCTCTCTCTCTGTCTCCTTCCGCTCCCTCCCTCTCTCACCCTCTGTCTCCCTCTCTCTCTCCCTCTGTCTCCCTCCCTCTCCCTCTCCTTCTCCCTCTCTGTCTCTCTGCCTCTCTCTCTCTCTGCCTGTCGCAGTCTCTGCCTCTATCTGTCTGTCCCTGTCTCTACCTCTACCTGACTGTCTGTCCCTGTCTCCCTCCCTCTGTCTCCCTCCCTCTCCCTCTCTGTCTGATTGCCTCTCTGTCTCTGTCTGTCTCAGTCTCTGCCTCTATCTGTCTGTCCCTGCCTCTATCTGTCTGTCTGTCCCTGTCTCTGTCTGTCCCTGCCTCCCTCCCTCTGTCTCCCTATCTGTCTCTCTGTCTCTGTCTGTCTCTGCCTCTATCTGTCTGCCCCTGTCCCTGTCTCTGGCTCTATCTGTCTCTGTCTGTCCCTGTCTCTGTTTGTCTCTGTCTCTATCTCTGTATGTCTCTGTCTCCCTCCCTCTCTCTGTCTCTCTGTGTCTCCATCTCTCTCTCTGTCTCCCTCCACCCCTCTCTCTGTCTCCCTCCCTCCCTCTATCTCTGTCTCTCTCTCCCCTTCTCTCTCCCTCCCCCTCTCTCTCTGTCTCCCTCTTTGTGTCTCCCTCCCTCTCTCTCCCTCTTGTCTCCCTCCCTCGTGTCTCCCTCCCTCTTGTCTGTCTCCCCCTTGCCTGTCTCCCTCTTGTCTGTTTCCCTCCCTCTGTCTCCCTCCCTCTGTCTGTCGCCCTCCCTCCTTCCGCTTTCTCCATCCCTCTGTCTCCCTCTGTCTGTCTCCCTCTGTCTCCCTCTCTGTCTCCCTCTCTCTGTCTCCCTCTCTCTCTCTGTCTCCCTCTCTCTGTCTCCCTCTCTTTCTGTCTCCCTCTGTCTCCCTCTCTCTCTGTCTCCCTCTTCTGTCTCCCTCTCCCTCCCTCTGTCTATCCCAGACTCCCCCCTCTGTCTCCCTCCCTCTGTCCCCCTCTCTCTCTGTCTCCCATGGTTTCCCTCTCTCTCTCTGTCTCCCTCACTCTGTCTGTCTCCCTCTGTCTGTCTCCCTCCCTCTGTCTCCCTCTGTCTGCCTCCCTCCCTCTGTCTCCCTCTGTCTGTCTCCCTCTGTCTGTCACCCTCCCTCTGTCTCCCTACTCCCTATGTCGGTCGCCCTCTGCCTCCCTATCTGTCTCCATCCCTCTGTCTCCCTCCCTCTGTCTCCCTTCCTCTGTCTGTCTCTGTTTCCCCTCCCTCCCTCTGTCTCCCTCCCTCTGTTTCCCTCCCTCTATCTCCCTCCCTCTGTCGCCCTCCCTCTGTCTCCCTCCCTCTGTCTTCCTCACTCCGTCTCCCTCTGTCTGTCACCCTCTGTCACCTCTGTCACACACAGCCACACCCGAGCACTTCACAGGTCTTTAAAAGACCATAGAGCAGAGTGTCTAGGAATGCCTCTTAATTAGCAGCAGTCATGTTCTAAGTGCCTGCGACACACCCACCATTTGCAGGCGACACAGTACTGTGTCGGGACACACAGTTTGAAAAGCTCTGTGTTATGGTGTTAACATATATGTCAGAAACAAGGTGCATTTGTAGTCTTATGTTATCTTCTCTTATAAAAGGAAAAGATGGGCCCAGTTCAGATCGAGGTCTGGTCCTGAATATATCTGGATTATAATCCAGTGGCAGAAGTGAGCTACAAAAATACCAATAAAAAATGTAACATAACATTAAAATAGTTAATTATTCAGAAAGATTAAAGGATCAAGCAATGAATTACTGGCACAGAATGAGTACCAAGGAGAGGGGACAAAATGTAATATGAGGCTCCGAGACTGCTCTTAACTTCATGGCGAGCTAGGGACCCTTTCGCTTGAAGTGTATTAAATATCCTGTAACTCAAAGGTAGTGTTTGGTTGTTGACAGGCCCGTTGATCACTTTTGTTGCCAGTGTTTAGTTCCTCCAAGTGGCATAGAAAATAGGGGGGGGTCCGCCCTAGGCAGGACAAGTTTTTGTGGCAGCAGCCTCCACCCGCCCAAGCTCTTTCCTGCAGCCGTCGCGGGTGGCAACACAAAAAAACCCCACCCTGTGCTTTCTCGTGGCTGCTGGGAGGCAAAAGTAGTGACCTTCACTGGTGGCACAAGGGCTAGCTATGCCACCGGTTCCTCCTCCCATACATGGAACAGGATAAGTCAGCCCTCACCAGAACACTAGGGGTATGTTTACAAAGGGGTAGTGCCATCAGAATATCCCTTTTTAGTGACCTTCTGGTGGCGCTATGGGCTTCGCCATATATAAAAGCAGCATTAAGCCAATTTCTGTGGATTAACGCCGCCTTGTAAATACGGACCCTTTACATGCATCACTTTGCGTGAAAGAGGCATGCAAGGGCTGTTGCTATTGGCGTTCCACTGCAACACCCATTGGCTTTTGACTCTACCTGAGATTTACAAGGATCTGTAAATCTGCGGCAGCACCAAAAACTAATGCCACACAAGGGCAGCCGCTAGAATGGCGCACGAAGAGAAATACTTTTATTCCTCCCCCTTTTTGCTTTTTCTATGTGTGCTGCATTCTGAAAAACACATAGAAAGAGCAAAAGACCATTAATGATTGTTTACGTGCAGGAAGGTGTACCTTCCTTCACATAAACAATCATTAAATAATTACGATTTGGAACTTCTATGTGTGCTGCAGAATGCAGCACCCCTAGAAGTAACAAATCAGCCTTATTTGGTGTTAATGTGAGGGAAGGGACACCTTCCTGCACATAAAAAATCATTCCCTGCAATGCAGGCACCCATGCACTATGGTGCAGGGGTGCCTGCGTTGGCGCTAGGCAGCTAGTTTTAGGGCTAGTCCTGGGGAAAAAACAGGAGTGCGCCATATTGTTGTAAATACATTGCATCCCTGAGTTTTGAAAATGTCGAAGCGCGGCACTGCCAATTTTGACGCAGCTCCCTGCTCTGACATTTCCTTATAAACATACCCTTAGTTATTCATAATATCTATTTATTCATTTCTGTAGATAGTACAACTAGGCCCACTTTGGACGGGCACTGGTATGGCACGATGCACTCCCTCTTCCCCAGTATCAGTCTACCCTTTTATTGTCCTAACATCCTGTGACTCTTGATAGCCACAGGAAACTGTGACCATTGTCCAGTCTGCCTTCCCCAATTTTCAAATCCTAAAACCACAACAGTGGTATAAAAAGTGCTCCATTTTATTAAAGTCCATTTCTCTACCCTTTTCCAATGTTGTAGATTTACAAATTTTGTAAAAACTGTTTTCCGATGTGGCTGTTAATATCTGAGTTTTTGCCAAGACAGTCAACAATGTACGCTCTCATATATCACCGAGCAGTTTGGGAATTTGAAAACATTTTGATAATTTGACTCCTTCCAAAGAAACAAAGGTGTACCTTGAGCTCCCCTAACCATATTTCATTTTGCATATATACATTTTGCTCGCTTTCTATATGAAGTGCCACAAAAGAAGAAGGGAAAGAGCGCAGAATCTGAACTATGAATAGGTTCTTACTCTCCTGAGGAGGTTGACCAAAGTACACATACAAAGATATCGTCATGTCACAACTGCTCCGATAAGACTGACAGATCTTTTAAAATGGTAAAGGGAAATAAAAAAATATAGTGCATGGAAGTATGAAAACAGAAGTGAGCAGCAACAAAAGAGCTTTTTAGCTGCCATGACCTTCAATTCTTTTTTATAATAATGTGGGGTGGAATGGGGAGGGGAGGGAGCAACTGATGATGGAGAGGCTGGGGTAAGCAGATACAGCAGACAGCTCTCTGGGAGGAATCATTGCTAACACTGTATGTTACATGTGCAAAATTTTGCAGGCTCAAACTATCACAGATGGATAACCTTGATATTCAATACCGAATGTCTGCTGGACCACAGTAGCCACATGGCTGAAAGGAGCTGTCCAAAGGCCCCATTCTGTATATGTATCTGTACGAATTATGTGTGTGTAGTTTGTTGACAGCTCCTGCAAAAAAGCTGTCTGGAAGCGAGACCTAAACGACCTTCAACCTTTTTTCAGCTTCTACCACACAGAGACGGCACACATTACTTTTGAATAAAGCCAACCACCTGCCATCTCTCTCCTTGCTTTTTCTTCAGGAAAGAGGTACACTTTGTAGTCAGTGGAGCAGTGTAATCTTGGCCCCACCCCTACCTACGTCATGTACATACATTGATGACTCTTTATATGGCAATTACATTCTGAGTGTGCTCTAATTTTATTAATGTGTGCGGCAAACACAACCGAAATAAATGGGAAACATAGGTTACATCGTGGTGTTCACACCGCAATACCTTTACAACGCGGGCATTACAACACAAGTCATTACAATGACTTGTGCTGGATGGCGCTCGAAGCTAAGGAATAGTATGATTTTCTATTCCAACACCTTCCCAACTGTAACGTAGGCTGAAGTTGGAATAGTAAATCATACTATTCCTAAGTCCAGCGCCCTCCAGTGCAAGTCGTTGTAACGACTTACATTGTAATGCCTGCGTTGTAAAGGTATCGCTGTGTGAACACCGCGATGTAACATCGTATATTCGAAATAAATAAAATGTAACCCTAATGATTGCTAGTAGATTACAAGCAACTGCCTTAGGCTAATTCATAGATTGATTTAAACAATGTTCAACATATGTTCACGTTTGACATTTGATCATTTGCTTTCTCTTGGCTTTCAATACTATAATGTGCATCCAATCTGATTCTCGAGTTAGCTTCATGTTAGACCTTAGCTAAAAAGGTCGGATGTATGACATTACAACGCATGCTTTTACCACGCATGCCTTTACAACGCGGTATTTACAACGAATACCTTCACAACGCATAGTGCTTTGGGGCGCTGGATAGTGAATAGTTTAATTTACTATTCCAACTCCAGTCCCCGTGGATAGTAGGGAAGATGTTGGAGAGTAAATTAAATCTATTCCCTATCCTAGAGCGCCCCCAGCGCAATGCGTTGTAAAGGTATTCGTTGTAAATACCGTGTTGTAAAGGCATTGCGTGGTAAAAGTTGCGTTGTAAAGGATGTTTCCCAAAAAGGTCTGTTCTAACACGGTCAGTATCCTGCTCTTTTTCCTTTGCAGGTGTGTTATTGTGATTCTCACTAGCCAGCAAAAGGCTTATTGTTGTGTATTAGATGACGGACAGTGAGGCCTGGGAATAGAAAGTTAGCAGCAATTGTGAGGAACTGATAAAGAGAGAAGCCCTTCTGTTCATGGAGTACCACGACAAAGCAACATTCAAGGTTAACAGCTACGTACCTCATTATTTGGAGATGGTAACTTAGGGAGTATGTTGACACCCCTCGAATGTAGTTACCTGATTAGCTCTCAGTGATGGTAATGAGATATGGATGTTCTAGAAACTGCCGGCTGTATCTTAATTTTAGTGCTTCGTAGCTATGACAAGACACTATGTGAGGATTTTTGTAGGTAGATTAATACTCTTAATCCCTACCTCCACTTCACCAACACCATATCCCACAAGAATATCCCTTTCCTAGTTCTTGTGATCATACTGACTGATGGACAACTAAATACCACAGTCTCCAGAAAGCCCATAGACTGTAAAAGCCTTCCCCTATACAGCAGCCATCATCCAAAAGCACTGAAAGATAACCTCCCGTTTTGACAATTTTTACAGCTGGTCCGCAACTGTAATACCATAACGGAGTACAACACTAAGGCTAACCAACTTGCACACAACCTGAACTCTCGTAAATACCCCACTCACAGTATCAAACAGGCAAAGAAACAGGCCAGAAACAGCAATAGAATCAGGGACAAACTACAGACGCATTGACATGTGTCACTACATACACACCAGACTAGAACCGAATCCGTAAGTTCATTAAAAAACACTGGGGCAATCTACAAACGGGTGAAATGACATTACCCCCACCTCGGTTTGCTTTTAAACGCAGAGGAACCTGAAGGACATACTCGTACATATCAGACCACCACCTTCTCCCACTGTGACAAAAGATCCCTGTTGGATCTCTCCCAGTGATAGGACACTACCCATGTGGATCCTGGACGGCGTGTGCCCTTACTGAGATCACCAAATAAACTAAATTCTCCAACATGTTCAAATGGGAACAGAGAAAATACACCAACTGTAACACTAGTAACATGGCCTTGTAATTTACAATACATAGGTATGACGACCAGGATGGGTAAAACACGCATAATGGAACACTGCAGCAACATTCGCTGCCACAAACTCAATACCAAGATGTGTACACATATCGAACAGAAGGGTCATACACCCTATAGCTTATGATGGACCATAATTGAGGCACATCCTCAGATGAACAAGAATGCCCTCTTCGGGAGAGAAAATTGGGTTTTTCAACTCTCCACCGACAAACAGGGTCTTAATGAGGACATCCCTTGGAGCGAACTGAACAAATAGACCTCTCTTCACCTTTTTGGAGGCCTCCATGTAGCCCCTCCTGAACCAGGAGATCCTTCCACATATATTGACACATATGTCCTATTCACATATAGTCATAAGGAATAACCACATGACACAATAGCCGCATTGCCAAGAAACTATTGTACTAGGCTCTCTTACCCTAGGCAATTTGTGTCACACGTTGGCCACATTACATCTATAGTGAGATGGCCCTTGACAGTACATCTCTATTTGCCATTCATATTCTACATCCCTGACTCGCTGATACCCAGTGTACTTTACATCACACTTGCATTCTGCAACGCTGCCTAACATGTCATCCTCCTGTTGGATCACCACACCCAAACACGGCCTGACCGCTGTGATCTTATACACATTGGTATTAGGAACCGGCTGAAGCTAACATATTACCTGTCCACCGTGATCATAAGGGTGGCCTGAGATACACTAAAAATTACTAGCCAAATGACCATTAATTACTTTGATTTCGTTTTTTTTAAAACAGTTAAGCATGAAATGAAATGAAATGAAAATGAAATGAAATGAAGCATATGCCATGCATACCCCTAAACACCCATCTTAATATGGCACCCACAGTGTGATTAGAGCTCAAACTCACTTGTGAATGCTTTGTGGTCCCCACGCTGTTCCAACCTCACAAACATCTTTATCCCCACCACACACTCAGCCCCATATTTGGCTGTAATTTTCACTCTTGGCAGTAGCTTAGCCTTAGTGGTAACACACAATCCCAATATGACAACCATTCCTGTCGCTGGTTCACTGAAGACCAGAAGCGTCACCTATTATGCGCTATCACCTCTTTGCCAGCCGCGCCCCTTTTTTGTGCGGCCGGCTCCTCTCTTAAACGGGCTCCCGCCCATGCTAGTAGCTCAGTCTTTTCAATTTCTAACACCGTTCCAATATGGGGCCCATGCTTGACATTGGTAGACTGTAGACCCAGACGTGTCACTGATACGCGACATATCCTCCGGGCTGGCTGCGCCGCTTACACGCGCCCGGCCCTCTGCAATCGAGATCCCACTCTGATGGGCTCTACTGGTGCAAGTATTTAACCTCCCAGACAGGTTTTGCCTCACTCTGCCGTGTTGGTGGAGCGAGGGTAGGTCGAGCTGTAAGTACCTCATCATTGCGGTTACTATGGGGTGTTACCTTTTGGCACTCCTTTGTCTGTTGGCAGTACTGCTCCTCTTTGGGTATTTAGATCACTATGCTGAAACTGCTTCTCTTTCTTACATACTGGGAAGTTAAGATATCTTAACGTTCCCTCTACCAGCAATCAATGCAGCTGGTGAGCCACACCAGATGGGTGAGTTACAAAAGTTGTTGTTTTGGTGGCTAATAAGCCAACCTGCCTGCCTTAGCCCTTAGATGTGCCACCTGCCTGCCACCTTTCTCTTCCTTTTCACTGCACCTATCACTGTTGATCTTTCAATAACAGCTTCACTATAATTCCATTGCATGCTGTCTTTTCAGAGGATTTTTAATGATGTTTACCATTTTGTTTTCTAGGTAGGTATTACTACAAGGTACCTCACTTTTAGGTTTCTTGTGTGTTTGGTTTACCCTGGATACTAATTAGGAAACAAACCACTGTGTAGATAATTATTTAATCCATGGTCCTGCAGAATTGCCAATTGATCTTGTGACAACCTAGGCAAGAAACATGTTGACCTTTATATTATAGCCACCGTTGAACATTACATCAGTGGTGTGCCATTCTAAATTTTAACTGAGACAAGTGGACTCATTGATTAAAATTAATTTTGAGTACCACTGTGTCCTATTGCATAATCCCACTCACTTCTCACTCACACCCTTTACACTCATCTACACCACAAGGCCCTATACGGCACCGCATCTTACAGCTTTGGGAATAAAAGATCTCTGACAAAGAGCCCCTCATAGGGTGCCCATCAGGCATTGCAGCACCGGCCTGATGAGGAGCATGCCCTATGATGAAGCATGACACCCAGCTAGGTATGTGAGGGCCCTAGTCCCTAAAGTGGGAGATGCTCCCGCCCACGTTTTGGACATTTATTTACATTGTCCAGTCCTCTACGTTTCTTTTCTTTTCGACATTTCCAAGGATCTGCATACCTTTGTTCTAATACATATACCCTAGGGGCATGTATGCTGGACCTATAAGCGCTCCCATTCCACCCCTTATGTTTTATATAGGGGTCACTGGCACTCATTTTTGAGAGCTGGGACTTATAATTCATGACCTAGAATCAACGCTAGGCAACCTTGGCATGCAGCTAACCCAGGATTCGGGTTAGTAGGTCGTTAGCAGGTGTAAAGTGTACATAGTTCTACAGCCAGCAAAACAAATCAAAATGAAAATCTGTGGATACACCACACAAAAGATGGTCATTTCCAACAGTGCCCAACATATAACTGATGTAATCAGATTCTACACATAAATATGCTAATCATTTTAAAGATGCTTCCTCCACATCTTCCCATTTTCGTTCTGTATTTTTCATCGTGCTCTTAGCATTTAAATCATATCCTGTACAGAAAAAATACGTTATAAAATGATGTATAATTTGTATAGGACACTTAATGCGCTCAGCATTTTTTTCAAATACTTGTAAAATTTAGTCGCAAATTAATGCTAACACATCAATGAGAGACACTGAGCAGGATAACATGGCCTTCAAACTGCTTCCTTTTTCATAATTGGAGACAATTAAGCTGCCTCTCCATGATGTTAAAATTGAACCAATATTAACATTTCCGTTATTTGCCTTAGCTCACATTGACATTCAAATTGTGTGATGGATCCTACCATCCCGTGATCATCGGGGTGTTGAGGCAGTTCATACAAGGTGAGTCAAATATAGCAGACCAGCTGCACAGCTGAACTGCCATCTCCGAAGTAGTCCATTCATCCTCACTTTAATAGCAGGCGGGGTAGTTCCGAAATAGTCCACCTCTGCATCCTGCCATCGAACATTGCTAACATGTTAAAATTAGAACTCATGCTCATAGAAATACATTTGAAATCCATTTTATAGATGGTTTAATCCTCACACAGCTTAGCTCCTAAATGATAGGGTGAGCCTCTCTTTGAGATTTTTGCTTTCTTATTTGAGATTCAACACCCCAAAAAAGTCTTGAATTAGCACCAACTTCCAGGGATGTCTGTTACTTGGCTTGATAATGTTCCACATGCTCTTCATTGGGAACTTTCTTACTACCTTCAGTTAGTAGATTGTGTGTGAACGAGTGAGTAAGTGAGTGAGTAAGTGAGTGAGCGAGTGAACAGGTTGGATTAAGCTACAGGATCAACCACCAAATGAATGAATGAGCAAACTATCAATCGAGTGAGTGAGTAAACTATCAATCGAGTGAGTGAGTGTACACTACGGGCAAAGGAGGTCATCTACAATGGTGGAGAGGGAGGGTGACCCACCATAGATTGCTACTTCATGCACCCCTCCTGTCTCATCATTGTCCCTCCTCATTTAGAGGTAGGGGAACTGCAGAGGTGCCACCAGAGGAAACCATTGAAGTGGAGTTCCATTTGCCAGAGGGCTGTCGGGACATACTGACAGTTGCCCATACTATCTAGATCCAGACTGTTGATAGATCTCCCTGCCCAGGGGTAGAAAATCAAACAATACTCCATATGCATCATGGTTTTGCATTTTTGATTTTTTGGGGCTTTGTTTTTGAAAAACAAAAATCTTAGCCGAAAGAGGCAAAAAGAACATGGCACACGCTAGGCAAAATGCTGCGCCAGGGATTGCATTGAAGACAGTGTGATCCCAATCACATAGAGGGGATCTCATAATCGGGAAAGATGTCCTCCCCTGGGGCAGTGGAAGAAACAGGCTCTGTTGACCTGGTGGGTGTACAGGCCACCCATCCAATTCTAAATTACGCATAGGTTTTTAAAATGCTAAGGATTATGCGAATAGCTGCACATGACATTAGGTTCCATAAACTGCAGATATATTCCCACCATTATTTTCAAGTCTGCATATGGTTAAGAACGTTTTACCTATGCATACAAGCTAGGAGTTGTACCTGCAAAACAGGATAGCTGGGAATTTTATCAGGTGCACAATTGACTGGAGAATCATAATGTATCACACAGTGTAATGACTGTTAGAGAACCTGAAGCTGGACATGACAATTTGAGCTGTGTGCCCATTTTTAGAACAATAATGGGACAGGGCCTAAATGTTTTGATACAGTCTTCTGCTCTAGTTCTACAGTTGTCACGCACCTTTAGGGGTTTTTAGTGGACCAGTAGATACTTACAATGAAGGACATTGAAATCAAGGGTTTGACAGACCATTGCAAGTATCTTTGCTTGTAATATGGAGGTCACAGGAAGACTCAGTCAAAATTTCCATTATGTAGGTGTAATCTTAAAAATTTTGCAAATTTTAGGTTAATCTGTATGTGAATTTCCCAAATATATGTCATTATATCATGTGGCAAACTTTCAGTACAGGAGCATGGGAACAACGTGAACAATCAAAAAGCTAGTGGCTGTTGTATTTTTTGCATGAAGTGTGCCCTTATGTCCAAAAATGGATGTGAGGATGCATTACTCAGAAAAAAATAGTCCAAAATTATAGTTTTGCATAATTTCAGGCAATTGTTGTGTGATACAAAAGCAAATTACACACATTTCACACACTCCAGCTCACAGGTTTGAAGTCTTGCAGGGCTAATTTAGCCTTCAAAATCCATATATACTGTGCATACTATCAGAAAGATTCATGACACCTTTTTATCCAAGCTCCTAAATGAAATTACTTTTTTGTGTGCTCTATATAAATGGTAAGTATATTTTTGGAATTAACTATTTATAAGCAATCTATGTTTTTCATTAAAACCTTGAGATTATCTCAAAACTTGGATTCTGTAATATCATATGCTCTACTCCCTAAATGTTCCACCGTCACATTTTTGCTTCCTCAACTCTTCTCTTACATGGCCTGCATTTCATGGTTTAATAGCCAAGACCGGACTGGCCGTAGCGGGCACTAAGCATTTCCCCGGTGGGCCGCTAGGGTGGGGCTGGTTCTGTGGCACCTGTGGGCAGTTTATGTTACCGGTGACCGGCAATATCTGCCCCCTGTAACAAAACCGGCCGAAACCAGCCATAGCAAACAGCTCGGCTGCACCCCCTCCTGGGGACTGGCCGAGCAGTTTGCCAGGGCCGGTTTCGGTTCCCAGTCCGGCCCTGGTAATAGCATAATTTCAAGATTTTTGTGTAACGCAAAACTACTAAATGACACAATATTATGCCAGCTTTACTGAAGTTTTGCCCGGTCCTAATTGCAGCACACCAATGTCCTTCAAAGTGAAGCCCTGGATTGGAAACAAGCAAGAACCTCACTATCATTAAGGGTGAGGCCCTAGACCAGGGTTCTCCAAAGTAGGTCCTGGAGGGCCGGTTTCATGGTAGATTTTTAGCATATCCCCATTTAAATAAGCGTAGTTATCTTAAAAATCTGTCATGAATCTGGCCCTCCTAGACCTACTTTGGAGAACCCTGCCCTATACAACAGCAGCAAGACACAACCACACTGTCTTTAAAAGGAAGGATACAAATTTAAACATGTATTCACCCTTGGGAATGTGTTCCCAGACACACAACTTCAATTGCTTTGAGTTGTATTCAGTCAAAGTCAAGGGTTCCGTCCATATTGAACAAAGACATTTCTGGAGCTCCTTTGGATAAAACACACTTTTATTCTTTCCTTTAATTCCTCAATAAATCATTGAGTGTTGATTTATACAACTGAGCCCCAGTGCCTTTTGGGGGCTACCATTCATCTGGGAGCACTCATCATCTACTGATTGGTTTCCATATCTGAAGGGAGCCTAGGTCTGGTTCCGCTCTGTGTCTTGCAGGAATACGAGTCGACATAGGACAATGATGTCAAATTACATTTTTTTAAAAAGAAAACCGCTTACGTTGCACTCGCCACATCGCTGACTCGGCAATGCAGTAAGCGCAAGGTAAGTGGTGTTATATTTTTTATTTAATTTTACTTCATCGTTGTCCGTCAACTTCACCCCAAACCGCCCTCCGCCCTATTGCTCTTACCTTCACGGGCCGCTCCTGCCCTCAACATGAATTATCTTGGGGTATGAATAGGGGCAAGGCTTGTTTACAGTTTGGACTATGTACAGGTAATAATAGCCTGGAAGAGGAAAAGTGAAATGAAGCTTGCAAACAACTATCAATCAACACTCCTGGCACCATAGTGTAGTGTGTTTTCATAAAATGTCAAGTTGGAGCAGCCTTTTCATATGCTAAGAACTTGATCACAGATGTGGGTTATGTCATTTTGAGACAGTCACTAGTTATCAAATCAAGTGCGTTCTAAGGGCTTTGTACTGCCTCTCAGTGAGTAAATAGGTACATTGCATGCTTTAAACTGAATCACCTTTAAGAACTTACTATTGTAAGCCAAGGCACTGGACAACATGAGCCTTACATGATTTTCCCGGGATCATACAATCTGATCAACTGAGAAAGGTGAGAGTCAGTCCCAAGACTCTTGGCTCTGAGGTATGCATCTTTGACTCTTGGTTATATGTTTTAAGTAACACTCGCAAGCAACCACTAATGAGAATGTGCAGACTCCAGTAGTTAAAAAGAACCAGTTGGACATCTTTATAAAATTCAATCTACAAAAGGTGCATCTGTATTTACATTCTATAACTGTAGAATGGATGCCTTCCTGTACGATAAATTATATTTTCCTCAAAGAACTCTCCTTATTTTACCAAAATGAAAGAGTACAGGCATTTTCAGGGAATGCAGTCAATGTATTTAAAACTGGGTGTACTTTGATTGCTGTTAATTAAGTTGCTGCCTTGCTGATGGAGATTATCGCCTAAATTCATGTTTTCGATAGCACTTCATGATATATTTTCTAACTGTGAGTCAAAATAAATGTCTTTGTTCAGAAAAACAATTAGGGAAGAGAAACATTAAACAGCTTAATTGTGTTCTGATTGAATGATGAATGCTGTGTTGGTTCTTAAATTAGTGATAAACAATGTTTTAATCTATCTCTGCAATTTTTTGGGGCGTGAACAAGATCCAATGGATGTCAGTACGATTTACATCGAAGCACAATTTCCACCTGCAAGCAAGCATTTTACAAACACAGAGACAAACTGTTAGAAAAAAAGAGCGCATAATGGTAGCATGGATCCATAACTGCGCTGCATTTTGGAAAAAAAAATTGTACTATTTTGTGAATCAAGGGGCTCGTTTATAAAGTTCCACTGCAAGATAACTGTTGTATGAGCAAGTTAATGCCACCATAAAGAGTCATCATGCCTTAATATGGACAAACAGGGACCATATTACAGAGCGTGCCCGGGGGTAAAACGGGCACTTGCCACTGGGGCATTTTGGTATTATAGATGGGGCTGCAAATGCTTGTGCGGACCTCTCTGTAATACTGATAGCGGTGGTGCACATAAAGAGCCAGCGCTATCTCCAGGGGGTGTTCCCTCATTTGCATGGGGGCGTGCCCCATGCAAATGAGGGTATCCCTTTGCCCTTGCACCGTCACTGTATTACAGATGCGGTCGCGCAGGCAAAGAAGCTGTCAGGAGGCGCACTGACAGTGCGCCACCTAAAAGATGCCACACTGTCTGTGCGTCCCCTGATAGTAGCCCTCTGCAGCTGGAAAATGTATACTATGGACCCCCCAGACATGCCTTTTCAGGCAGGTGCAGTCACTGACTGCACCCTCCTGCAAGGGGATCTGTAATATCCCTTCAAAGTTCAGGTGGGTTGCCGCCTGCACAGTGAAACACTGGAATGGGTTGCCCCAGGGCAGCTCGAGTTTGTGGCTGGCCTGGGGGTAGCGCATTCTATGTAATAGGGGGCACTTTTTCTGTTTGCGCCTGGCGCACCTGTTTTAAGGTGCACCAGGCACCTACAGGGAAAGTGCGCCCTAATAAATAATATGGCCCATGTCGTCTATTGGATCCATTCTTTGCAGCACCGTAGGGTGACACCTCACTTTCATTCATTACAGCAACAGTCCCCAGGCCTAAAATGTTCACCCACAAACCACTGATTTCAGACATGCTAATCGAATTACTTAATTGGAAGCAAAACGAAACTAAATCACCCAGAATGCATTTGTATATCATAACAAATTCCATGATTGGAAATTTTGTCTGCAATAACCTGGAAGGAGACGACCCCCTATAGCATAGGCTTCATAAGGAACATAGACTCTTTGACCCCCATGAAGACAGCCCAGACTCTCGGTTGCCCAAGCAACAAAAAGTGGCCCAAATGTACGCAATAACTTGTTTTTATTTATTTACTTAATGCGATTTTATATAGCGCAAACTTTACCCGAAGGTGTCAGAGCGCTTTACATAAGAACCAGCTGCAAAACATAAGGATTTAGGATTACATGTGTTACATAAAAGATACAAACCGAAAAAAAATTGCACTTGTACAAGATGTAAAGTCACACAAGGGAGAGATACAAACAGAAAGAAAACTGCAAATGTACAAGTAGTAAAGTCACTCAAGGAAGAGATACAAATGGATATACTCTTGCGGCCTGATTCATCAACGGGCCGTTTTGCAAGCCCCTAATAGCGATTCATAGCGAATCGCTATTGAGGACTCGCAAAACGGTATTCATGTAGGAATTGCTAAATAAATAGCGATTCCTACACATTCCTGATTTGCGAGTAACAATTTGCAAATAAGGAATAACTCCCCATTCATTCCTATGGGCCAAAAGGCCCATAGGAATGAATGGGGAGTATCCCTTATTTGCGAGTAGCAATTTGCTACTCGCAAATAAGATAGCGATTTTAAGGGTGCCAGGGGTGTCCAAAGGACACCCTGTAGCACCCCTTAAATGCACATTTGAACAGGTGTTGCGCACACACATGTCCAAAGGACATGTGTGTGTGTGTAACATGCAAAAGAAAAAAATGCACTAAAGTGCTTTTTACACTATTTTCGCAATTTACCACCAAGTCAGACTTGGTGGTAAATTGAGACCAAATATTGCGATTTCGCTATTTCTAATTGGTTAATGAAATGCATTTAAGGGATCTCTATTAGAGATTCCTTAAATCCAATTCCTCGCAAATATGCGATTTCGGTAATAGTGATTTTTGCATTTGGGATGATGAATCCCAAATGCAAAAATCGCACTCGCAAAGGGCCAGATTCTCAGAATCTGGCCCTTTGCGAGCGCAAATCAGCTTGATGAATCAGGCTGTAAGAGTCCCATAGGAATGGTAGAGAGCACAAAGGTCTACTACAAATACTAGTGAATAGAGTTATCTCTATATACATATATAAACATAGTAGTTGCAACATTGTTGCTCGATAACAAAAGCAGTCTAGTGACACTGGCGTGATCCACCATGGCCGTGCCACAGCTCCTCGGGCACAGCTCCATGGCGCCTTCCGATCTCACTTTGTTTAAGGGTGCGTCCAGCTCACAAAGCACTGCGGAGCTCGTGCGCCGTTCCCCAAAACAGACTTATTTGAGCGACGAATTGAGAATCATAAAAATGAAACGGTTTTGAGAAAAAACGATTTTCTTAGCTGTTATTTTCACTTGTCTGTCTTAAAAAGCTGTGACTATTTGGTCTTCGGGGTGCCCCCTGTTCCCACGGACACTGTTTCCTTCAGAGGCAGTGAAGTGGCAGCGGACATGCCTTTGCTGCTTACCTTGGCAACCATGAGTGGCCCAGCGCTTTTCCCCTGAATGCCAGCCTTTCATTCGCACCCAGCTTCCAGCCACAGGTACAAGAATTCTTTCATGGACTGGTCCTGCAGGGGAATGCCTACTGCTTCGAAGAAGAACGCAAAAATAGGAACAATTTGTGTCTAATATGATTTTGAACTAGATCACCACCGTCCCAAACGTTTTCCTCATTTCCCCAGTTCATTCCTGTGCTCTGCCGCACCTGCCCAGGAGAGGAAAACATGACAGCGCGAGCTGTAATCGGAATGGACGCGCCGGAGACCTTTGCTGGAAATAAGCGCGCGGTATTGGACGGTTTGACAGAACGCCCTTTATGTTCGAGGCAGCTTTACTGGTCTTGGGCAGTGAGAGCATGTCTCTGAAGCAGAGGCCAAAGACTGGGGCGGAGGGCAGGGGGTGCTGCTGCGCGCTGCTACCCTCACTGGCAGGGTGATAAACACTTGACAGGACGGGTGGCCACTGAACTAACTGTCAATTTTGAATTCCTGCCTCGAGTATGGTCAAGGTGGGCAATCCTGACCAAAAAGTTAACGATCTGGATAGTTACTCAAGGTAGCTGCATCGCACATACTGATCTACATAATGATTTTCAGGCCCACATCATTTGGAGAATGTAGGTGAGGGTGGACTAGGAATGGGAGTCCCTTGTTTCTGCGGGTACCTTCAATTTTGTTTTTCTACCCGATCAGGGCTATACATTACAATCCACATTTGTAAAGCGCACAATCACCCGTAAGGGTCTCCAGGCGCTGGGGGCCATCAGGAAGATTAAGCAAGCTATTGCCCAGAGTCACATGGTGCTGGGCTAGTTTGCCGCGGGTGCCGGGGATCGAACTGTGATCCCCAGATTTCGGAATCTGTCGCCCTAGCCGCGGCGCCACACCTCTTCCACCTACATTGTAGGAAGCTGGGTTCCTGTTGCTGTCCCCCCCCCACGTTTTTGCCAGACTACTGATCCACTTTGACTTTATGTGCCCTGGGTCCCTGCAAATCAGGTCCCAGGGCCTGTGTTCTTTCCCAAAACTGTACCTTGTACCCCCAGTTGGCACTTCGCTGGCCACATGTTAGACCCTTGTTAAAGGTACCATGGGTACCAAGGGCACTGTGGCCAGGCAAGGCCTCTAAGGGCTGCAGCACTTATTGTGCCACCCTAAGAGGCCATGTATCTTTACACACACACACTCACACTGCCATTGCCGGCTGCGTGTTTTTTTTGTCCAGAACAAAGTGAAGAGTCGAAATGGCACACTTCCCTGTGTGCCATGCCTACAACCCACTGCCCTGGCATAGGTCAGCCACCCATTTAGCTGGGCGCAGTATACCAGTTTGGTATCAAACTTCTCAGCACATTAAACCCACTAAACCCACACTGATGCCAGTGTGGGATTTAATGAAAATGCACTCAGAGGGCATCTTAGAGATGCTCCCTGAAAAACGACCAGCCTCTGGTGGCTTTCCTGACTGGTACACACCAACCTGCCAGCACAAGATATATTTCTGGACCCAAGTGGTGGGAGCCTTCACTCCCTGAGCCCAGAAACAAAGCCTTTCCTGGGCGGAGGTGGTCACACCTCCCCCAGGCCCGGCAGAGCCATCTGTGGCAGGGGAGCTTCAGAGGCCTTGCCGCCTTTGTAATGAGACCCCCCATCCTCTCCTGCTATTAGGACTAGTGCCTTCCGGCCACTAACGTGACTTCCCCTTGAAATTAATATTCTCGAGGGTTGAACCCAGGTCTACTGACCAGCTCACCTAAGTTTCTGAAAAATGTTACACCCATTTGAGTGAATTGCTAGTTCTCTCTGTTGTCTGGTACAGATCCAAAATGTCTCGTTCTTGATTTAAGCATTTAAGCGGGCTCCGTGTGTTGTATTCTTTCACATTCATGCTTGTTTTCCTCTCCATAGCCTTGCTCTTTTCCGTTATGATCTCTATAATTCGAGCTTTCATGTTTTCTTTTTCTAGTTTATTTTTCTTGGTCTTAGTGTCTTTGCTGGATTTATTTTGACACCTGAACCATCTATACCATCTGTATTTACTTTTTCGTTAAGACTGATATGTGAATCGTTGTGTGCCATGGGACCCGTGTGTTAAAGAACCAGAAAATATTGTATGTTGACTCACCAGAGTTTATAGATACTTCCCCGTCTGTGATCTATCTGGAAATGGGTTCATCTTACATGTGCAAAGGCCTGTTAAAGGTCAGATCAGCCTATTGAAGTCATTGTAGAAGAGAGGCGGGGCTTCGTCATGAGCATGATGACTGACTTTTAAGGAGCTCCAGGTCCCAGTAGCCTACAAACCAGTTAAACATAGTCTTATGGTGATTCTTATCTGTAAAATAATAAGAGAGGTAGAAAGACAGAGCTAGAGCACCAGTTGGTGAAAAACGGATCCCATTTGTTCCTGCCGTTAGCCCAAAACTGAAGCGACGCAATGTCTGCGGGAAGGTGAGGAGGAAATGTGGCCTTGGAAAGGCACATTTTTTTAAACTGCAGCACCACCAGCTACAGAGACAGAAACAGCCTAAAGCCATCTATGCTATTTCCCCCACCATTCGGCCCACCCACAACCGGTGAGGGGCTGCCAGCGTAACCATGAGGGTAAGCAACCTCAAGCGGTTGGCCCCAGGAGCAGTAGAGCGTGTCACCCAAAAGAAGGAGATTCAGAGCCTGCAGCGGCAGAAAGAAAGATGTGAATGAAGGAGTGGTGCCTCTGATGATTACAAAGCTGTGTCATGTACCGGAAGAGAAATGCTGACTGAGGGCCACAACAGGAATCTGTCATTAACTCTTTGTCTGAATTCCTCTCACAGTTCTCACCCATGACTTCATCTCTTCACATGCGGAACATGATCACCAAACTTGACTTTTCCTTCCTAATCCAATATGGCACCCATCCAATGGAGTATAAATACGTCATATCCTGACAATGACTTCCTGTTTCTTTTTGCTACAGCCGATTATTTGCCATATTGGCTAAAGGTATGTATTGTATCTTTCTTTTCATTATTTTATTAAGACCTGCTTTAGCGATCTTTGTTATGGATTATGTAGTCGTTTCTTGTATGTTTCGCATACGTGATCACAGGGGCATCTGGAGCCTGCGGGGCAGCTTGTGACGGCCTCTGGATGTGTTCCCCCCCCCTATTTCCCCATTTATGCGTACAATGTTTTGGGATTTACCTCTGCAATCCCTCGATGGCTGGACCATCTTCAGGGGTTGCTGTAGCCCCAGATCTCCAGTCTATAATTGCAGCTGCTGTGGGGACTTTGTTTCAGGCCTGGGAGGGGCGCCTCCTGCTAAAGTCCCTAGGATGGATTCTTCTTTGGATGGGGATTATGAGGACCTCAAATGCCATTTTGTGCAGGGCAGAGATTTGACTGATATCATGCAGCATGTGAATGATAATTTTGGATTTGATTCTTCTGTTCAGACACTGGCTGATTATGTCCTTTTTGGCAATATCAGCGTGCAGAGCCAGAACCTTTGCCATTGCATGCTTACGTTCATTGTGTGGTTCGAGAGAATGGAAGGATGTTGAAAAGCAGTCTATTCATTGCTTTCTGTTGAAACGTTACTAGCTGGATACATTTGAGGAGGAGTTCATAGCCTGTGTGAAAATTGACAATATCATGGCTGAGTTGTCCACCTAGGGGGCTGTGGTGTCAGAAGATACATTGCCATCTGACGCAGTGGACAAGAAGGTGGAAGTGGCAGTGAAATTGGCCTATGTGGCTTCGAACTATGCAGTCCGTGTGAATACCTACTCCACTTATGCTATTCAGTCCCTTCTAAAGGACTTCCATTCTTTGGCGGAGATGGTTCATGAGGGTGTGAATTTCTCTGCCCTCTTGCATTAATTGAGCAACAGGTTCAGTTTCTCTCAGATATCACGTTTGATAACTTCTGTGCTGCATCCTGAAGCTCTGAGCGCTGCCCTTGCAGCCCGTCACAACGTCTAGATGCTCTCTTGGAAGGCTGACGCAGCTCAGAAGGCAGTCCTTTTGAATATTCCCTTTGCTGGTACCAAGGTTTTTAGTAATGATTTGGAGAAACTCATCAACAAATCAGCAGAGAATAGGTAGCTGGTTACTCCTGTTCGGCCAGTCACCAAGGCCAGAGGTGTGGGCTTCAAATTGGCTTTTTCCCTCTGGGGTAAAGCTTCCCAACACCAGCCCTTTCGAGGCAGGGACCATGGCCGGGGCACCCCTATTGCTGACAAATCCTAGTGCCCATCAACTGCTACATCTTCACCTGTCTCTCCCACGGCATGACTGCTACAGATTTCATTCAGTGAAGGGTCATCTGTGGTGCTTCCAGGACCTTTGGACTCATACCATTTCCGATGCTTGAGCCGTCCAAGTGGTCTGTGGTTAAGTGGTCAGGATAAATTTCAGCAGCACTCCCCCTAGCCATTTTTTCGAGAGTCCTGCTCCTTGTCCCTGGAGAAGTTGACTGTGCTACTCCGGCGGATTCAGTTGCTGCTCCAGAAGGCTGCCATCATTCTGGTTCCTCTTGGGGAGGTTTTCCATATATATTACTCCCTGCTTTTTTTGGTGCAGAAAGAATGAGAGCATTTCTGCTGTGTGTTGGACCTCAAGGGAGTCAATCAGTATATTCCTCATGTTCCATTCAATATGGTGTCTATCCAGCTGATTCTGCCTCTCTTGAGGAAGGACAACTTTCTGACATCCATCAACCTTGCGGATGCCTACTTTTACCTTCCTCTACATCATCTCAGCAGATGTTCCTCCAGTTCGCTTTACAGGGCAACCAATACAAGTTTGGGGTCCTGCCCTTCGTGCTGACCTCAGCACCAATGGTGTTCACAAAGCTGTTAGCACCATTGGTGGAAATTTCTTCTATTTGGATGACTGGCTAATTGCCTCTTGTTCTTTTCCAGGACGCAGTTGGAGGCTTGCCGGGTGGCCACACTGTTGCAGAAGTACAACTTTTTGATAAATTGGAAGAAATCCCAGGTCCAGCCATCTTAGTTTTTTTCTTCACTGGGGCCTATTGCAAGATTCACTTGGGGAAGGTCTTTGTGTCAAATGAGCACTGAGTTCCTTTCTGCTCCCATTTGTCCTCACTCCTTCTTCATCCTTCGGCATCTACAGGGACATGGGTCTGCAGTCAGGGGGAGATGTCATCTATTTTGTCCCTTATCCCTTGGGGGAGGTTGGACCTGTATCCCCTTGTTCACCACATCCTGAGTCATTGGAACCTGTTGTCTTGGGAGTACAAGACACTGGTTCTAGTGACCCTCTAGATTTGCAGGAATCTAAGTTGTGTTTGGGTGTTGCTCATCTGAGCAGACGTTTCTTATTGGTTCCTCTTCCTGTTTTGGTTCACATGCCCAATGCTGGTGGGATGAGCTCGGGTATGACTTGGGGAGATTCTACCGCACAGAAGAGGTACAATCAGATGGAGGATCTTCATTCTACAAATTAGAAAGAGCTGGCAGGGGTTCTGAAAGCTTGTCTGTTTTTCCATCCCCTTTTGCTGCATAATTTGGTGTTTGTGCAGACAGACAGTTAGACTGACATGTGTCCCTCTCTGTTTCTCCTTTCCCGGACTTGGGGAATAATCCCATCTCCTAGCTTTCTCTGCAGTCTATCTTCTGGGGAGAGAGATTGGGCCTGCGGGTGCTCTTAGTAGGAGGTTTCCATCCTCTGTGATGATGTGCCTGGATCTGACACTTTTTTCAGTCCATTCTTCTTCACTTTGGTCACCTTTGGCTGGATGTATTTGTAAGAGAGAAGAATGTCCTCCTTCCCCATTTCTGCAGTCTGGTCCTGTCTTCAAGAGCTTGGGCGTGGATGCTCTGGCTGTGCCCTCGCCCAGGGGTCTTCTTTATTGTTTTCCACCCATCCCTCTTCTCCCTCAGGAGGTTCAGAAAATAGTACAGGACCAGGCACAGATTTTGTTGATTCCACCAACCTGGACGAGTCGCCCTTGGTTCCCTTGTCTTCTCCATCTGTCAGTCTGTTCCCATTGGGTTTTCCTGATTCAGTGGCTTCTTCCACTGGACACACTTCACAGGTTGAGGCTTGTGGTCACTTCAGAGGCAGTCCCACTTAGAACAATGGTGTACTTTAGATGTTGCTGAGCTGATCCAGCAGTTCCAGTGGCTGTCTACTTCAAGGCTTATGGCCATCACTGGCGGAACATGTCCGTCTGGTGTCAGAACAGGGGTTTGTCATCCTCTTCTTGTGATCCAGGTACAGTGTTGGAGTTCTTTTGGGATGGGTTTCAGCTGGGTTTGGTTGTGTCTACCCTCCATACTCAGTAGGCAGCTGTTCAATCTTTTTGTGGAGCTAGTGTTCTGTCTGTAGACCATCTGGTGGCTCGCTTGCTAGGGAGTTGTTTTCTCAGATATCCTGTTGTTTATTCCCCTGTACCACTTTGGGACTTGCCTCTGGTTCTTCTGTAACTGCAGGGTGCTCCGTTTGGGGCCTTGGACTCCGCTTACTTCAAGGTTCTTTCAGCCAAGGCTGTGTTTTTGGTACCATTTCTTCGGTGACATACGGGTGGAAGATTGGAGCTTTGTTGTCCTCCCCTCCAGTGCTTCCGTTTTCTCTGGACAAGGTAGCACTGTGTGCTGGTCCAGCGTTTCTCCTAAAGCTGGTTTTCTCTTTTCATTTGGTTTCAGATATTGTTTTGCCTACCTTTTGTCCATCTCCGATGTCAGACATGGAGGTGTGCTTGCATTCCCTTGATATCCATTGTGTACTTTCCATTAATTTGCAAAGCCCTGCTTTGTTTCGCAGACAGATGCATTGTTTCTCTCCCATGTTCTGGTGAAAAGGGGTCTTAAACCTTCTGTTAGGAATGATGTTTTTGGTTGGATAGGGTATGCACCTATGGCAGGCAGAACCACCTCTCTAGTCAGGGTAAGGGAGTTACACCCCTAAGATAACCCCTGCTCACTTCCTTGGTAGTTTGGCAGAGCAGTCAGGCTTATCCCAGAGGCAATGTGTAAAGCGTTTGCGCAACACACTACACAGCAGGGACACACTAGGCACACCACAAAAGAAACTCCATACAAGGTTATATAAAAATATCCTTTGTATTATCCATAAAAACACATTAGAACACAATCAAATATATAACTGTGTCACCAGGCACCTGTCATGACTTCTCAGGTACTACATAAACCACGGTGCCAAGCGGGCAATTTTCATAAACATCACAGTTAGGGCGACCAGTAACTACTGGTAGGGTTACACGTAGCATAAAACATTATGCATAGACATCATCATTAGTGCACTATAGCCAATACTTGTAGAGTGCACAAACTAGGAAATCACTATCACTGTAAATGTCTCTGCACTAGGCAACTTTACATCAGGGCACAACACCTATACATTTCCCAGATGTCCACATTCCATAGGTTAGAACAACAATAAGAGCAGCCGCTGCGCTCCTACAAAAAGGCCAGCAGCATACACAAAGGCAGTAGTCACTATTTACCAGGAATGCACAATACCCCTATTGCCTGCAACGCTGTGCATAAACTAACATTGCCCAGTGGCGGGCACGGCTTCACTCTCAGTGAGGCAGCCACCGTATTCCTAATGAATGTGGGACCCAGTCTCGGGCTCACCTTTGCGATTCTGCCAGGAGTATGTGTCACCAAGTAGGTATTGTCACCGGCAGCTCCCACTGTCATGGGAAGCAGCCTTTGTCACCAGCATATTATCCCTGTCTCCCTGAAAGGAAATTCACGGTGGAAGTGCCTGCCAACTCGTGGTGCTGTCCTTGCTCCCCGACTCACATCTTCGAGGGCGGAGTTACTGGCAGGCCACGGGAGGACTCTGATTGGCCCTCGACAGGCCAGGAACACAGGAAGCGAAGTCTCCCTACTCCACTTTTTCGTCTCACTTTCGGGAACGCAGCCCCACTTGGCCCCGCCCACATCCAGGCTCAATCATGCAAGTCATCACTTCAGCCTGACTTCTGGCTGTGTCCTTCTGGTTTTGTTCTCTAGCCGCCGCTTCGGGTGGTGGCTCCTGTATTGTCACAGCAACCAGCAGTGGCCATGTTCAGCTCTATTGTCGTGCTGCACCTCTCTGGCTCCCGCGAAGATGGCAGGGCTCGCCCCAAAAGTGATGAGAGGGGCAGTGCAGCAGTTTTATTCTCCCCACACTGTCAGCACTTGTAAGGACATCCCACAGAACCATGCAGGCAGATAGCGCTGCTGGCACACATGAGCGCTCTTCCCACGCTTCATCTCAGCACCTGGGAATAACGGGTAGAGCTACACAAGTGCCTTTGCCCAGCCACAAGAGCGCTCGCCAGATGCTATATGTTTCCAAGACAAGGGGGCCCACCAGCCAGGTGCCGGGTAGCAGGCCAGCACAAGGGTTTCTCAGAGAGGGGCTGCAGTTCCTCTTCTAGCCCACCGGCAGCAGGTCAGCAGCCCAGAGGAGTAAAGTTCCAAAGCAGTTCCTCCTGACAGTCCTCTGGCCAGGTGCAGTCCACACAGTGTCTTCCTTTTCCCAGCCAAAAACATGGGGTCACAACCCCTTTACTTATGGTGCACATAAAATATTTGTTCTTTTCTCGAGGGGGCTCTGAGCCCAGTCCAAACCAGTTCTGTACTCACTGGTGTAGTTTCCTGGCAGGAGGTGGAGACAGCATTGTTCAGTGCAGACAGGCCTATTCTGGTGCAAGGGAAATCTCCTCCCACCACTCTATATGTAGCCCACGTCTGTTCAGCCCAGCCTTGACTCATCCAGGAAAGGCAGGCCACACCTAAACCCCCCCCCAGTGGATGTCTGAAGAGAATTCACATCCCCTGTCCTTGTCACTCCAAAACCAGACAGTCAACTCACAAACCAGCAGAGTAACAAAGACACATAGCACACAGAAATGCCCACTTCTAAATGTAAAAAGAACTATCAATGGACAGAATGCAGAACACTCCACCCCAGTCCAAAGATCTGGGCCTAAATCCATCATTTTTTTGCTAACCATGCTATTCAAGTTTGGACCCAGCCATATGCAAATCAGTCTTCACCCTGCACCCAATGGGAACAGTCCAGTCCAAACTACCAGTCCAGGTCCTCCCTGGACTGTAAACAAGCATGCTAGGACCAGTTTCGGGCTTTCAGCCCTCATGAGCCAGGATAGCTTGACTCCAGTGACATGGAGAGCACGGGACCCACGTCTGGTCATACCCGTCCCACTCGGGTGACAAATGCAAAAAGAACTATTGATGGACAGAATGCAGAACAATGTCATACATTCACCCCAGTACAGATATCTGGGCCTAAATCCATCGTTTTTTTGCTCACCATGCCATTCCAATTTGGACCCAGCCATATGCAAATCAGTCTTGACCCTGTGCCCAATGGGAACAGTCCAGCCCGAACAGCCAGGCCAGGTCCTCCCTGGACTAGAAACAAGCATCCTAGGACCTGTTTCAGGCTTTCAGCCCTCATCAGCCAGGATAGCTTGACTCCAGTGGCATGGAGAGCATGGGACCCACGTCTGGGCATACCCGTCCCACTCGGGGTGACAAATGCAAAAAGAACTATTGATGTACAGAATGCCGGACAATATCATAAATTCACCCCAGTACAGAGATCTGGGCCTAAATCCATCGTTTTTTTGCTCACCATGCCATTCCAGTTTGGACCCAGCTATATGCCAATCAGTATTGACGTTGAACCCAATGGGAACAGCTCAGCCCGAACTGCCAGGCCAGGCCCTCCCTGGACTGGAAACAAGCATCCTAGGACCGGTTTCGGGCTTTCAAGCCTCATAGGCCAGGATAGTTTGACTCTGGGTGTGTCCAGACGTGGGTCCTGGGCTCACTGTGCCACTGAATTCAAACTATCCTGGCTGAAGAGGGGTGAAATCCGAAACCGGTCCTAGGATGCTTGTTTCCGGTCAAGGGAGGACCTGGCTTGGCAATTCGGGGTGGACTGTTCCCATGAGGCACAGGGTCAAGACTGATTTTTATATGGCCAGGTCTAAACTGGGGTGGCATGGTGAGCAAAAGATTGATGGATTTAACCCAGATCTCTTGACTGGGGGTGAATGTTTTGATTTATTCTACAATCCGCCCCTCAATTGTGTGTCTTTCACTTCTAAATGTGGCATTTCTAAAATAATAATAATAACTTTGCTTTTACCAATAAGCAGGATTTATTACTACTATTCCAAACGTACCAAACATGGTCACGCTACCGCTCTCATGTTAGGAATTACCACTGAAGCACATATCAATGAATCCCCAATGCAAACCTATGAGAGGGCAGTCTCACAGCAGTGAGCAACCATATAAGCTGTCGGTCACTACCAGGAAAGACATGCCACGCAGTCAAGGCACATGGCCTACCTTTTACCTACACCGCACCCTCCCCATAAGGCTAGCTAGCGCCTACCTTAGAGGTGACTCATATGTAGTAAAAGGGGAGTTGCAGATGTGGCAACCACTTTATATGCCACGTTACAGAGGCAGTAAACTTTGCATGTAGGCCCTGCAGTGGCAGAGGCCTGAGACAGTTTGAAAGGCTACTTCGGTGGGTGGCGCAAGCAGCACTGCAAGCCCACCAGTAGCATTTAATTTACTAACCCAGTATATATGGGATACCACTGCACAAGGGACTAATATGTAAATTAAATATGCAAAACAGGTGTAGACCAATCTTAACAAGTTTACAAGAGAGAGCACATGTACTTTAGCTCTGATTAGCAGTGATAAAGCACCCAGAGAAAGAAAACCACCAACAACAGGTCAGACAAAAAACTGGAGTAAGGCGAAAAGTTATGGAATGACCCTGCAAAAAGGGCCAAGTCCTACACTTTCTGTTTCTACCGTGTCCTGTTGGATTAAGTTGGTTGTTTCTCATTCCTTTTCTTCGGCTGGCCAGTCAGTTCTGGCGTCTATCCCTGGGTGGTTTACCATGGGATGTTTCTGCCTACTGGCAGCATTTAAAAGGGCTTCAATTTTGGGACATTTGCTTTGCTCCCACTTGGGCTTTGCCTCACACTTTTATGACCAACTCCTGATTGCAATTGGGTGGAGATGTATCCTCTAATTTTATTTCTTCTGTTTTGAGTTCTGTGGGACCTGCTTCGGTGTGATTTTTTTGCTTCATTGTATTAAAGACACTTATTTTTGCTATTCTGGTGGTGTGTTTATTTTCTAAATCAGTTTCTTGTCTTGGGTAGGTACTCAACAGCAAAGATTTGGGACCCCCTCTATTATATTTTTAGCCCGGGAAAAGAGAGGACAAAATTAACAATAATACGAGAAATTCCCCTATGGCCTTATGCTTTTATATTTGACATTGTTCTAAATGCTTTTCAAAGGAAAGAACATTTTCTTAATCAGCACAGATAACATGATTTTATGTTGTTTTCATTATTTTTTTATTTTTTTTATAAATACATTCTTTTCCTTTTTTTGGAGTTAATTACTTTCACTATATCAAAATTTATTTCACAATTATTATAAACATTAAAAAATGCAACACATTATTCAAGTGTTTGAGAATCGATAAATCATTTAGGTGAACCCTGTTAACCACACATCATTCAGCAATCACTCCCTATTCATACATCCCACAAAACATACTACATAAACATCTAATTTCTGCGATAGAGGTAGTCCAGATGATGCCAGTGACTTAAAACGCCAGGTCAACGCGTTCCGGTGGATTGATACCACCTTCCTCAGGACCAACAGAATTTATCATCCTATACGTGTGGATACAGGGTATCTGTAATAACAAAAATATTTACATATATCTGTATCTGCTGACTGTACATAATAAATACAAATTTGAAAAACAATTAATTGATTCAAAAATTACTTTCAACTGATCAGAGATACCTATGTGCAACCAACTAACTCTCAACCGAGAGTGTTGCGTAGCTGGATATATTCTTAATCAGAAATGAATTCGGCATGCTGTTAGGATACGTGGATTATTTAATAAAAAACTCTGAAGGAACATCTAATCATACCTACAGAGAGTCTATTAAGTATCAAAACTCAGAGAGCTTTCTACAAAATGTGGTTTACATTTATTCATTAGAAGATGGAGTATATCCTGGTTGTTTATACAATCTTGAAGAGACCAATGTACTTTTTTATGACAAATTATGAGGACATTTGAGCCAGTACATGCAAATTGTTAAATGTGCCCCAAAGGAGAGATACGTATAGATATGGATTTTCTATTAGCTCTAGTTGACATTTCAATTTTTGTAATAAGGTGGAAATCATTCAAGCATTACCTTATACATCAAGGGCGCTGCCCAAATTATGGAATTCAGTATTTAGAAAAAGGGTTTTCTAACTCTTCCATGTGTACGAGACAATCTTTAAATCCTAGAAACAAATATGAACACATGCATAATAATATTTGTACATAGGTTGGCGCTAATTTGTAAGTTCTATTGCCACTAACATATATACGCTTAGTTTTTTAGTACTAACCTTTTGTTTGTAAAATGAGAGTGTACGATACTGAATGGCAAAACTTCTCTAGGAGTCTTCTCAAGTTTATGTGGGCGATAAGGCTCCCTCGGGTAATATCTTTAATTTATTGGCTGTAATATTAAATATATCGATCATTGAAATACAATTTATTGCAAAAGTTGACCCTATTTTGAAAAAAACAACCACACTGACCTTTTAGTTGTTGGAGGTCGCTTCATGTCATATTTTCTTTTTTTCATATGTTATTCATGTAGTTGTTTAACTGAAAAGTAAGATTTGGAGATAGTCTAACTCTAAGGCTTAAATATACGGAATCAAACTTAAAACAGAGCTTGTTTCCTTTTACATTACAGTTCAATCTTTTATATTACTATGATCTACATTGTGCCAGGGTCCCTAGTTAACAGCAGCCCTATTGCGTATCGTAATACTTCTTAACATTATGGTGTTTGTACACGACCAAGGTCCCTGGTACTACCGTGCTCTATGTAGTACGGATAGACATAGCCATCCACTAGAACCGATATTGTTCTCGGGGTTTGAAAACGATGGGATGAAAATATTTTTATATAGCGTCTCAAAACAGAATATAGCGTGGGAGTCTAGCGTGGGATTCTGAAGATGCCTCCACCCCGACTAAGTATACCGATGTTAAATCTTGACTTCGTACCTATTATTAAAGGGTGTATCTCGTCTCCCCGCATATATCCATATCGTTTCGTAATACTCAGCGTATATGTTTCTAAGCGAGAGATCCTGGAAGAGTACTTACTATCAATACGCACAATGTTAATTTATCTGAGTCGCCATGCTCCCCGCCATTCAGTAGCGCCGAAGGAGGTGTTGTTTCGATGCGGCTTCTTTTAAAGGCAGCTAAAAACCGGGAAACTACACTCAGTAAAGGTGTAACCCGGAAGTAAAATGTATTGTTAATTAAGCTGTCCTATTATCGCACGACGCGGACGCCATTTATAAAGGGAGTTTTCATAAGGTTTGTACCCAAACTTTCCATCGAGTACGTAAGGTACTGTACAGATTTCAATATCACATATATATATTATTATTAAGACCACGTAGAGTCTCAATTTAAGCCGAGAGTAACTCCAAATAAAATATGTTAGTTACTGATAGCTTACTATACCCAATCTATGTATATTAAGAATCATGTAGAAAACTGATGTATTGCCGGTTAATCCGTCGTCTTTATCTAGATTGCGAGCGCCATTTGTAAGGCGACTTAAGCTTAACCTGATCTCAATTTACCATTGGAGTGGAATTAATCCTACCCAGCGTGTGTATGGTGGCTGCACGTGTTAGAATAAATAAAGTCACTATTAATTTGCATAAATTATGCAAATATCGAGGACTCATGTAATATGCATTCTGAACTGAATGGCACATATATTAATAATACATGCATATCAACATAATGGTTCTGTACTGGCTAATGACAGTTGCTGTGTTATCTAGAAATTGAATCCACAATCCATTTATAAAGGTAGCTGTTGAATAGTTGTTCCTTTCATATGTATCAAGGCAATACACATTTGTTAGTATTTTCCACCTATGCACTTTTAGTGACATACCAGTCTATACTTTTGTTCAATCCTTTGTGAACACTATCAAATTGGGAAATCCAGAAGCACTCTCTTTTTTTCCGGATATTTACCATAATTTGCCCTAATCTGTGTTGTACTTTTTCTATGATGCACCATTTGAGATCGTCTTCATTATGGTTGCAATCAATACAATGTTGGACTAAAGGTGCTGTTATTCTCTTCATTCTTATGGCAGATTTGTGCTCGCTGAATCTAATTCGGAATTCACGTCCCGTCTCACCAATGTAGGCGAGCCCACACGGACATATAATCAAGTAGATAACATTGCTGCTTCTACAATTGGTAAGGGATTTAAGAGTCACATTTATGTTGTTATAACTGATGGTATTAGTTGTTAATGCTGCGTCACACGCATGGATAGGTACTCATACATAGAGGAAGATGGATGTGGAAGTAATGCCCATTACTTACTGGTAATATTCATTACTCCAAGTTGATGTCTTCCTCGTAATAGTCCTGAGTACCAGCCCTCCTCTCTCTGCAACTGATTTATTTCTAGGCTTATTTATTTCAGGAAGTCCTCATCAGGATATGACATATTTGTACTCCAAAGGAGGAGGACCATATTGGATTGGGAAGGAGAAGTCAAGTTTGGTGATCATATTCTGCATGTGAAGAGATGAACTCATACATAATGACTATGACAAGTAAGAATTGGACTCAGAGTAAAGAAAATTACAGATAAATAACCGGACATCTCAGGGCAAGCTACTCCTTTACAAGGGGACCACCATCTTTATTCTTCTACTTGATACAGTGACATTACATTGCTAAGGCTATAGTACCAACTGCTGCCCCAGGAAAGTACAGCAAGTACCCAGCAGATAACTCAATACATTAAAACAAACTACTTAGTCTTGATTTTTATCCACTTTAACAGACTTAGGAAAGTTGAAGCTCTATGTTTTTTTTATATCTTTATTTATGGGGGATTATAACAGAGAGAAAGAAATAGACAGTACTATACAAGGGAATTGAAGAAATATCGAAACAATACAAAGTACAGTTCACGCCAATGCATGGTATCCACATACAGACAAATTGCACCTTTTAGAGACAGTCTAGTAAAATAAAAAAGATAAAAAAATATAAGAAGGAGCGGGGAGAGGAACAGGCAGGTGTGCAAGTCACGAATAAAGGGGTATAGTCGTATAGGCCATAGTGAAGTACATGATAGGGTCATCAAATTAACACATTTATAAACCGGGCTCTACATCAATTCCAGTAGATATACATTTATCGTGTTTGGTGCCATCTGGGTCAGTAGTGGAAAGAAGCAAGTAGTTTAGCAGTGGTTACCATATGTTTTTTATAACTAGAGGCTAGCGACTGCAATGATGCATAGGTCATATCATATGCAGATGACACACAGCTGCTGTTCACATGTGATAAAGACATGGACTTAGATGAGAAGGTGATCTCTTGTTGTCTTTCTAAAGTCTTTCGATGGCTTGAGTTGCATCACTTGAGATGCAACCCAGATAAAAAAGAGATTGTGACTTTAGGAGCTGTACCTCACAACTTTGTCGCAGACTGCTGGCCAAGTAATTGGCAGCATCCGGGCCCCTCACAAAACTGTGTCAAGAATCTAGGAATCAAAATTGACTGCTAACTCTCCTTCCGCCCGCAAATCCAAGCATTGACGGGGTCCTGTTTCAGCTTGCTCTGCATGCTGAAAAAACTACTACTGCTCCTATCTGAGGCGGCGGGTAGAAATGGTGTGCAAGCCCTGATTTTATCTAGACGGGACTTCGGGAATGCGCTGTATTTGGGCCTCCCTAATTACCTCCTCAATAGACTTCAAGCGGTACAGAACGCCACAGCAAGACTGCTCCTTAGACTCCCTCCCAGATCCCACATGCCTCCCCACTTAAGGGCCCTCCATTGGCTCCCAATGAAACAAAGGGTGACGTTTAAAGCCATGGTCCTCATGCACAAGTCCTTGAATGGGATGGGTCATCATATTTCAAAGAGAGAATTAGTTCATCTATCCCTGCCCGCACCCTCCGCTCTTCCTCTGCACACATTGCCAGGGTACCTCGAATTGATCATCTCAGAATGGTTGGGAGAGACTTTTCATATCTTGGACCCCTCTCTTGGAACATAATCTCACTCTACCTGCGGCTGATAGACAGCCTAGAACTATCCAAGAAGAAGCTCAAAACTCCCCATAGACTTCACTTGTGGTATCACAGTATATCAAGTCATGGATCCAGCAGTAGCGGGCGGAATTGCTCGTGGGTTGTGAGGCGGGTTGGGGGTGTCTCGAGGTGGGAGTTGGTTGATGCGTGCAATATAAAAATAAATAAACTTACCTTGCAGCCGGGTCACGTGTCTCTGCTCCTGCTCTCCAGCTTGAGCACAATGACACGAAGGGTGGGCATGTTCTCTATGCAGGCTTTAATGCAGCCTGTATGGAGAACAGGGAAAGTGTATATGGGGGCCAGAGAGGGCCAACCAAACAGTCATTGCGAACTTAGGAGTGGACAGACCACTTCTCCCCCGCCCTGCCCTGAGAGCAGGCCTGCCCACCCACCCAACTGCAAAGCAGCACGAAACATAAAATGATAATAACTCAAAGTTATTATCAATTTATGTTTCGTACTTTGCACTGCTTAGAAGCAGTGGGGCGAAGCACCTCTGCCACAGTGGAGGACCTGCTACTGGGATTCAGGCCTCCACTTTCGGGCCAGTTGTGCTGCCTAAGTGTAGGGACAACTGGGGCTCAGATAATAGTAACAAAATGGCAGCATAGCGCCAGACTCCTGCCGGCAATAGCTTAACATAGCCTAGTAGTGCCATCAGTAGGGTCGGGGTAAATGAAAGATCTAACATGCGTCATAAAATGGAAAAAATGTCCTCCTCCAAGTAGGAAAGTATTGGTGGGCAGTGAGGCAGCAGTGCGATCTAGTAGGGTTGATCTTAGCCATGAGGTGTGGGGTAGTTTAAGCCTGTGTAAGTATTTAAAATGTACTACTTGATAGCAATGGTTATAGGAAAACAAACATGTCTGCTCGCAGCAGTAATACCACATCAAGTCAGGTAAAGGACTTCCCAAATTCCGCTCCCAGGCGACTCGAGCCCTCTCCACCCCAACAGGTCTCAAATTAAGAGATTCATGGTATAGCCAGGTGGGAACTGTCGGGGTCGTGATCACCATAGTAAGTGATGGGATATCCCCAGGCTCTGCAGGAAAGGAAGGGAGTGTAGTACAAATAGTGTTGTGTAGAGGGTGCAGATTGAACCTGTGCATGTGAGATACATTGTGTCCCTCTGTCAATGAGGTCACAGATCGTAGATTGACATCAGGGGAGAGAACGCCCAGTGATTGGAGCTGGCACATAGCTAATGCACGCTTCATTAATGCCTCCTTGATCGTCGGGAGCCAAGGGTTATTGGGAAGGGTGATGTATGGAGAGTATAATAGGTCAAAGCCCAAATACTGCACGAGTCTGGTCCAGGCCCAGTACGTGGTAGGAAGCGTCTGTTTTTCCGAGGGAGTCCTAGGTACGCCTAGAGAGGAAAGGGGTGGGCCTCAGTCCATTCCGGCTTAAGGTACTGTAAGCAAGCATCTGGGTGACATCAATAGTATGCTAAATATGCCTGCACTATGATGTAGTAGAAGTAGAACTCAGGGACCCCACCCCTCATGAACAGAGGGCAAGGTCAATGTTTGCAAGCTAACTCTTGGGTATTTTCCCACCCAGACCAGCCGTATGAGCATGCTATGTAAAGTGTCAAAGAAATCGATAGTCAGGACTATAGGAATATTGAGAAATAAATATAAAAACTGGGGTAGTACCACCATTGTGATAATGGCTACCAGCAATAGATAAAGGGAGCATGATCCCCTGGTCGATCTGGGATGATAGTCCATTGATAGCGGGGCAATTATTGAGTGGAATGACCTTGGGACTGCTCTGATGGAGATAAACGCCTAAAATATTGGGGGAATCAGTACACTATTGCAGGGGGAACTCAAGTGGATAGGGGACAGTAGCCTCCGTGAGTGGAAAGATTTTGGATTTACTCCAATTAATAGTAAGTCCTGAAAAACCCTGAATAGGACAACCTCTCGGAGAAGGGGGGACAAATTTGTTTTGGGGTCCCTAACAAAAAGCATCATGTCAGCAGCATATATGGAAGTCAAAAGGGGTCCCTGATGGAACTGCAATCAGTGAGCCAGATAGTTCTGGAAATGCCATACCAGGGAGTTCATTGCAATGATAAATAATATGGTCAAAAGATGGGACCTCTTTCTGGTACCCCGATACAGCACAAACTGTTTGATCAAGGTGCCTTTCACTTTGAGCCAGGCCAATGGAATGGTGTAGAGCAGTTGGACTAGGTCCCGGAAGACTTTAGGTATACCCAGCTTCAGCAATGTGGCATGCGAAAAGGACCATTCGAGTGAATCAAACGCTTTTTTGACGTCAAGTAGGACAGCAGCAGCATTAAGATCAGGAGTTATCTGGTTAATGACGCCAAATATTGTGCAGAGATTTACTGAAGTGGAGCGGTTTGGAACCAAGCCAAATTGAAGCTGGGAGATAATGCTGTCCATGAATGCGAAGAGACGTGTAGTGAGGACCTTAGCAAAAATGTTATTGTCATGGTTCAGATGTGACAAGGGTCTGTATGAGGTGAGGAGTTGTGGAGATTTGCAGGTTTAAGTAGGAGAGTTATTACCGCCTCGCGCCGTGTGGGAGGAAGGGTTCCTTGGGTTAGGTATTCTGTGCATACTTTCAGGAGGTGGGGAACCAATAAAGCCTTATACGCCTTATAAAAATCGCCTGTTAAGTCATCTAGTGCTGTAGCATGAGTACCGCTTGAGTCATTAATGGCCAGCGAGATTTCCTCACAAGATATGGTCGAGGCGATGAATTGCTGGTGTCCTCCGTCAAGCCACACCATTGCCACCTCTGCTAAATAATCAGCAGGTGTCTCACCCACAACAGCACTTTGGGATGTATGTAAGCAAGTATACTAGGAAAGGAGGGCCACAGAGCTGTCTGTGCCATTTGTGACTAAGAAGCCATTGTGTAGGTAGCTGTAAGTCCATGGTTAAAGGAGGTGTGAAACACTGGCAGGAGTAGCCTGGCCAGTGTGCTACTGCTACCCCTGTGCCAGTCGAGTCCAAGGTAGGGCAGAGGGTTAAGTTGAAGTCACCTCCTATTAGTATACAGTCAGCATGCAAAAGGGCAATATGTGTGGAAATGTCCCCAAAGAAATCAGGTACATCCACATTAGGGGTGTAGGTATTTTATCAGGATCACTGAAATAATATCGAGGGACAGAATATCGACCAACAAAAATATCGGTGACAAAATATCGAGAGACAAAATATCGAGTTTCTATCTACAAACAGGTAAGTACAAAAATATCGAGTTAAAAATATCGTTTACAAAAATATAGTTGTAAAAAATATCGACTTTAATAAAAACAATGTTTAATTACATTAATATAAAAAATTAATTACTAAAATATACTTAACAATACTTAAAATAACTTTTAATAATTAAATAATTAATGAAAGTTAAAAAATAATATTTTTTTAATCATATTTCTTAAAACATATATATATATAGTAACAAAATGTAATTAAATAATAGCCAATATTATTAACGTACAAATACAAAAGAGTAAAAATTACTATTCCCACTCCAGTGGGTGCAACAGTAGGGAAAGCGTTGGATAGCGTAGGGGTTAAAATTACTATTCCCACTCCAAAGAGTGCAACAGTGGATATATGACGTTACAACGCAACTTTTACAACGCACTACCATTACAACGTAAGTATTGGTAAGTATATAATAATTTTTTTAATTTAAATTATTTAAAATTATTTTAATATAATTTAATTTAATTTAATTTCATTAAATTAAATTAATGTAAATTTAATTTTACTTTATTTTTACACTGTACCCCTGTACCCCAAAAACTCAAAACTGACCCTGAACCCTAAAAAAACCCTTTACCCAAAAACCAAAAACTGACCCTGAACCCTAAAAATACCCCTTTACCCAAAAACTAAAAACTGACCCATAACCCTAAAAATACCCCTTTACCCAAAAACTAAAAACTGACCCTGAACCCTAAAAATACCCCTTTACCCAAAAACTAAAAACTGACCCTGAACCCTAAAAATACCCCTTTACCCAAAAACTAAAAACTGACCCTGAACCCTAAAAATACCCCTTTACCCAAAAACTAAAAACTGACCCTGAACCCTAAAAATACCCCTTTACCCAAAAACTAAAAACTGACCCTGAACTCTAAAAATACCCCTTTACCCAAAAACTAAAAACTGACCCTGAACCCTAAAAATACCCCTTTAATTTAACATAATTAGCAATTAATCAATTAAATTAAATTAATTACCAATTACATTTTAATTAATTAACAAATATTTTTTAATTAACAATTAATTAAATATTACTACCAATTAATACATTTACATATTTAATTAATTATAATTAAATTACTTCCCACCCTATTCCCCTATAAACCCACAACCCGCTACAGGAAATACATTATTTTAATTTACATAATTAGCAATTAATTAATTTAATTAAATTAATTACCAATTACATTTTAATTAATTAACAAATAATTTTTAATTAACAATTAATTAAATATTACTACCAATTATTACATTTACATATTTAATTAATTATAATTAAATTACTTCCCACCCTATTCCCCTATAAACCCACAACCCGCTACAGGAAATAAATTATTTTAATTTACATAATTAGCAATTAATCAATTAAATTAAATTAATTACCAATTAAATTTTAAATAATTAACAAATATTATTTAATTACCAATTAATTAATTATTACTACCAATTAATAAATTTACATATTTAATTAATTATAATTAAATTACTTCCCACCCTATTCCCCTATAAACCCACAACCCGCTACAGAATAAAATTACACAATAATTAAAAAAAAATCATTAATTAAAAATAATTATAACATAAAATGACACTTTTCACACATATTACAACATAAAAACACTATAAATACTTAAATATTATTTAAAAAACGATATTTTTTACTATCTAGATTATATACTTGGATATTTTCACTTTCTATATTATTTACAGTCGATATTACTTCACTTACCTTAAAAACGATATTTTGGCTGTCTATATTCTGTCCTGTCGATATTTTGTCCAAACGATATTTACAACTCGATATTCTGTCCAAACGATATTTTGGAGTCGATATTATGTCTGTGCACCATTTTATCAGTAGCATGGAGTTAGAAGCTAAAGTACCAGAGACTAACAGGTAGCAGACCTCTGGATCTGCCATTACCTTCTGCATTATGAAAGGGATTGTTCTAAGGATCAGAATGCAGACACCTCTGGAATACGTACTATAATTAGCAAAGAAGCAGTTACTACCCCAGTTGGATGCATAGTGGTTGGGAGAGCACGGTTCACAATGGGTCTCTTGTAGATAGGCCAGTTGAATACCATGTCTGGACAGGTAGTACAATACCTCTCTCCCTTTTCATAGGTTAGTCAATCCCCTAACATTCCAGGTCATGAATCTTAAGGCCAGTGCCCCAGCTCCCCTATCTGATGAGCTCATATGAGTCTGGGTGCAGAAATGGCAGTGCAATGGCGGTGCAAAGATGTAAACAATAAAACATAGCATGGCGTGCAACATAGTAGTTACCTTATGAAAGAGAGGAAGAAACAGTACAATTGTATAGCAAGTAATCTTCACATATGGGATTTTAGCATCCTAGCTCCTTGATTGAATATATATGAAAACATCTTCGAGCTCCTTCCCCACAGTGCGGAAGTTGTAGCTCCTAGTAGGACTAGGATTTCCTACTGGTAGGAGGAACCCATATAATGAAGCATGTCACTCTTGGGTGAGTGAGGGTTCTAGTCCTAAAGGGATGATTCCCCCTCTCCCCTTTTGGTAGTATCCATTATTATTTTGAGAGAGTCCATACAAGGGATTGCACGTCCAGTTTCATGATCTACATATATATTTCTTGTGCTAGATATTTAGACCTGAGGTGGCACTGTGTTACTGATTATATTTAGGAGAAGTTCTCCTCGTGGTCTTTAAATTCGTTTCCCTGGGACCCCACTCCACCTTATTTGTTGTTTACCATCACAGGGAGGTGTAACCACCTCCAAGACAGGACTTAGTGTATTGGGCCAGGGTAGGGGCACTTGTCAGCGGCACTAGACTGCTTTGTAGGGCACATTTGGTGCCCTCATTGCATTCTCCAGTTGGAACCAGTTCAGGGCGCCCTTGGCTCCTGATCTGGTGCGAAACTGAACAAAGAACATGGGAGTATATCCCCCCACTGTCTGGCCCCTTCTCTGGGAAGGACTCCTGAATCGTCCAAACCCTTTCCTTAGGGTACGTAAGGGCTTACCTGTGGGTGGGTCTATAGATTCATTGTGGGACAAGATTCAGATCTGAAACCACTTAATCTTCAACTGTCTGGGCTTTATGGACTTCGTTGGACTTCCTTTTGGGAACCAAGGCAGCATATGGGAGACACCTGCTGCTCCTAATCTTGTTGGCCTGCCAGTCTTCTGCATCTTCCGTACCTGTGCTCCATACAGTTGCTTCTCGAGGCCTGTGGGCAACCAAGACACCAGAAGAAATCTCCCTTGGAGTGAAGGAGTCACTCACCCGCATCTGTAGGAACCATAATGAAGCTTACTGGTCTGCTGTTCCTGAGCTCCCACAGACTCCAATAGGTTCAGCAACACAGATGGTGGTTCTGCAACTGCCCAAGGTCTGCACTGTCTTCCCAGCAAGTTTGAAGCCAGTATCCCTCATCGAAACTGCGGGAGAAGTACCCCTGTGCACTGCATCAACTTCCTGTTGCCAAGGCTTGCTGACTCTCTTCAACAGAGATCTTTGGGCTCCAAGAAACTTTAGCTTCCAGTATCTCTAGCTCCTAATATCTTCATCCTCACCACATTCTCTGCACTGTGGACCTGAATCATTGGTGCGTTGCTTGAGGTCCACTTGCGACTCCTGTGCCTATCCTCTTGAGGGTCTTCTTTGACTCCTGTTGATTCCCTTGTTTGCTTGGGGCCTACTCTGACTTTCCTGCTTGTGGTGAGTCCCTTGGACCTTGCTGGTCCCTACACTGCACCTTTTTCTCTGAAACGTTTGTTGCCGCTGCCAAGGCTTGTTGGTGCTCCCATCGGACACCGACCCCCTGGCTTGTAAGCAGCTCCTGGTCTTCCACAGCATCACCTGGTCAGCATAGCTACAGCACCAAGATCACTGTCAACTCTCATACATCATACAACATCGGTGGGCATTTGTCTTCTGTGCCTCCCGGTCGCTCCTGAACGGCATAGACTCTGTCCGCGCTGCTTGCAGGTACTTCTCTTCCTGAAACCACCCCTGGGATCCACCAGACTCCTTCACCTTCTTTGCCAGCAGCATCTTTACTAAAGTCCTCCATTTTAGTCTACAGCGGTTTCCAACGTCACTTTGCACCTATACACCCGCTTTCCTGGTGTAGGTATCCTGGTTCCCGGGGTCTGCACGTGTGGGGGGATTCTCCAACCTTCTATTTTCCACAGGGTTTCTTCAGGGTACTCTATGAAGGGCCCTTCTTCTTGAAAACTTCAACTGCAGCTTCCCCATTAACTTGTATTGAGCACAAGGTCGTGTTCCCACTCTGCACATGGCCGCCATGGGGTTCCTGGGTACTTACTTTGGGTAGTTCCTTGCACCCCCAGCTCTTCTAAGTCTTCTAGGTCCAGTCTCGACTTAGGTTGTGATTCGCATTCCACTTTATTAGTATATGGTTTGACCTCCTCCATAACCCCTGTGTATTTGTGCTACTTAACATGTTCTATCACTAAAGTATTGTGTCTATTGTGATTATATCTTCGGGGAGGAAATATTGCAGTGTGTTAGTGAGTGTTTATAATAAATACATATTTTTATAACTACAATGTGTGGTTCTTTTTTCACTTAACCTACCCTATATGATTAGTACTGGTAAAACAAGCTGCTTTACACTCCTTCTGGACTAAGCCCGAAGGCTGCTCTCCACAGCTACCAATTAGAGAGCTTTCTATGGTTGTCTAAGACTACTACAATCACCATAAGGGTTGTCTAGATTAATGCAGGGTGCTTCACTTAAATAAGTGTGCGCTATATACTAAGCCAGCCTCCTACAAATAGTATCAATGATAGCCAAGCCCATGCAGCTCAGCATGATATGGGATGATCCCAGGGAGGTGGGGGGGGGGGATCCAACACCAACGTAGGTTGCGCTGAGAGAAATGAAGGGCAGTGAGTCCTAGAGGCATAATTTACTCACTGCATAGGCACTGAGTCTCATGCTGTCCAGTCGCAAGGCAACCGTTCCCACAAGTCATAAATGCCTGGCAGTGGGCCCAGCAGGAGAGATGTGGAGCAGGAGCCCTAGATGTCGATGTACGGCTGTCCGCCAGGTGCGAGCACCGCCCCACCCTCAGGCTCACCCATGACCCCTGTCGTCATTGCGCCTCCGAGGGATATGTCACGCCATGACCGCCGGCAGGCCAAAGTGGGACTTTGCTGCTTGTCTGGGGAAAATCTGCGTGGCTGCAGGGACATCGCGATCAAGGTGCACCCATCACCTCGTCGCTGCCACAGTCAGGCACCAGAAGGCTATGGTAGGCTGCAGTTTAGTGGGGGGCTCTCTGGAGCTTCAAAGCCGAGATGCAATCTTGGTCCTCGGCTCGGCCATGCCCCTGTGACGACGCTCTATTAATGTGGATCTACCGAATTATATAGATACTGATAGTGCCCCTTTCATACTACAATAGTGCATTCTCTATGGAACTTATCATTAAATATCAAAACATAGAAGCTGATATCAGTCCATATGCCTGGAAATAAAGTGTCATGACAACTCCTTTTCTCTGAAGCACTTTCTGGAGGGGGTTAACAAAATCTACCCAATCACATACTACAACCATGGAACCAGTAAGTCTAGAAAATATTATGGCTGAGGTAAAGGATATCAATAGGATCCATGGAGGAGGCTATTGCAAATGCCAGTAGAGATTTAAAGTTAGTACATGATGATGTTGCAGGCATATAAACCCAGTTCAAGGTCTCAGACACACAAATGGACGATATTGAGGCTAGAACCACATTGAATCCGGAATGTGGTGCGGATGTCTGGCATCTTAAAAGGGCAGTGACAGAATCAGAGGACAGAAGTAAGAGGAATAACCCATGTATCTGGGGCTTACCTGAGGCAAACAAAGGAATAGACATGTCTTACTACTTAATAGAACTCCCACTCAAGTTAAGAGTTCTGTCCTTCGAACCCCCACTAGAAATTCAAAGAGCCTGATACTTCAGAAGACACCAGACTTCATCCAGTAAGCCTATATGAACTGTTATTGCTTACATAGCGCAAAGACTGGGGAGAGGAGTTGGCCTAACGGCTAGGGCGCTCGACCTCGGGCCTGGGGATCTGGGTTCGAGTCTCGGTAACGACGCCAAAACCTCCTGTGATTCTGGGCACATCACCTAATCTCCCCGTGCTTAAAATGAATGTGTGTCCGTCCTCATGTAACGTAACTGGTGCTATGTAAAGCGCTCTGATACCTGATTCGGTTTGGGTCTAGTTTGCGCTATATAAAACTCTGCAAAAAAAAAAAAAAAAGACTGGACACCCTCTCCTGCACAGGAAGGTTATACCCATGGAGGAAGGGGACACTTTTTCCCCAAAAACAACATGCCTCTGAGATCCATACAGAAAAAGGACAGAAGAATCTGAAACCCCCAACCCAAGGGAGAAATCAAGACCCCCACTGAAGGCACAACACAATCACTGATGCAATCCAAGAACTGAGGATAACGGGAGAAAAGGTTTAATCCCTCTACACATCACTGGTTGCAAAGGTTTAGGAAGGAATCATGCTACTTTTACATAGCAACAGGCCATAAGCTTTACAAGTATTGCCTGCCAGTTAAAAGTTAGTAATGGCCTCACCCCCTTTATCAAAAGAAAGAAACATCTTACCCACATAGCACATTGAATACCGGACATAGTGCTTCTTCAGAAGAGCCAGCTTACCTCTGAAGAGCCAGACAAGCTCAGAAGAGATGGGGAGATAGAGCTATACTATACTCAGGAAGATAACGGAAACCTGACCAGGCCTTACAGTCACCACAAGCCCCCTTCTAGAAGAGAGAGATAGCCATTTCTAAACAAACAATAGCAAGTAAGAGTAGGCATGACAATGACAAATAGTGATAGGAGATATGTATCTAAAAAGCTCACCATTCAAAACCACAATGTCATAGTGGGTGTCAGTCTGTCCCCAAATACTAATAAAACTGCCTAAACTTGGTCAGCTTTTTATTGAATTTGGTCAAGCTCAATTCTCAATTGAGGGTGACTGTCATGTTACAATAAATCCAGTCATGGATAGGTCTGGGAAGCTGGACTTGACCAACAATGATGATATGAATGTGGTAAAATACCTAACGAAGGGCCAAGGAATGAGGAATCCTTGGTGCTGGATGCACCCGACTAATAGAGACTACACCTATTTCTTTTGCCCCCTTAAAGTGGAAACAAGAATTGGCTTATTTGTAGTGAACACTGTGCTTCCCAAAACAAATGAATGTGCTATTCGAGTAGGTGGCCTCTCTGACCATTCACCAATAGCAGTATTATTGGATCTTCGAATCTCAACCTGAAAAGCAAAGGCATGGTGGACGAATACACTTATCTATAAACACCCCAAAGAAAGGCAGACTCAGAATGAAATACTAAGGATATCCTCAACTTAAATGAAAACTCCATCACCTCAGTGCAGATCTTGTGGGCCTAAGAATAAGCTAAGTAAGGGTCATAATGACATGACAAGAAACTCAGGGAACAAAAAGGCACTTTGGAAAATAAGTTGCAACCTACAACTAAAATACAGACTATCCCTCTCAGAAGAGACTCCCTGGCTATTGACTAAAGCCAAGTATGAATTGAACATCCAATACTCCCTTTTTAGCAGAAAATGTCTTATGGCACCTTCAGCATGAACACTAGGAATAAGGGCAGAAAGAAGGTAGGCTACTGGCAATGCTGTTGAAACAGAAGGAGGAATACACAATCATACCAGTCATACACAGCTCAGTAGGCAATCACTTGACAGACCTATTGCACATAACATAGATGTTTACCTCCTATGACACACAGGTGTACTCTTCGGAAGTGCCAAAATCCAGGAAGAGGATTTTTTCTACAAAATTCACCTTCTCTAAATCACAACAGACTTATAATTCAACAATGAACCAAGTAACTTTTATAAGATCGCAGTCACAACTGAGATACCTCTACTGACCTATGTTTTCAAAGAGCGTGTAGAGTCAGGAGAACTGCAACCGTAATTGAACCAAGCGTATATCTCCATAATCCTGAAACCTGGAAGAAACCTGCTCAAGTACAAAACATCACAGGCTTGCCAATAGGCTAAAGAAAGTGATACCCCATATTAGACATAAACACAAAGTGGGGTTCATCTCAGGATGATCATCCAGGAATCATCTCAGGGCACTATCACACTTGCTGTGACAAGCAAGAAATGACAAGAAAGAATCACTAGCCACTTCCTTTGATGTCCGGAAATCCTTTGATTGAGTTGAGTGAAAAAAACGCTTCATAGTTATATCCAGGATGGGAATTGTAGATTAATTTATCAACATGGTCCGTATCCTGTACAAGACAACTTAGGTTAAGTTAAATAAAAGTGGTTTCCTCTATGATGGCTTTCAGATAAAAAGTGGTGCCCCTTTTCATCACTTCTCTTCCTAATAGCCATAGGGCCACTAGTAATAGCCATTTGAACAGCACTCAAAATTGAAGGGATACAAACAGTGACTGGGGATGTGAAGCTCATGGTTTATGAGGATGGCATCCAACTGACAGTGCCCTCTCAGAAATCATCAGTACAGGAACACTTGTCCATAATAGCACATGTCTCCAGCTTTTCAGGATCAAAGATAAAGTGTGAAACTATGTCAATGTCTAGAACTAAGACGGTGGGCACCCCAAGAGAATATCTTTTTAATTGGGTCCCACATAAAATGAAATTGCTTGACATACTGGTCAGTAGTAACATAAAACTCATTGTACATGACATTACTAACTTATCCGATGCAAATGAAATTTGAAAAATGGAAATAATTGAAACTCTCGCTGTAGGGCAGTGCGCAAACTATGAAAATGGTAGTTGCCCCCACCCCCCCCGGCTTAACTACGTTTTCAGGATGTTACCTTGCTCACCCCACGCACGTTGCTGAAATCCATAGATGCACAGGGAAAATGCTATATTTGTGGTGGAGAATGATCCCAAATATATCTGTCAAAGCTCAATGGAGATACATCCTCAGGAGGACTTCGACTCTCCAAGACAGAGGATTATTATGTGAACCATCAGCTATTTTCGTCCTGAACTGGAAACACCAGGGTAGGTAGAGCGTCATCTTCAAAACAACACCATGGATGTTAGCATCCTCTACAGGAGGCACACTGACAAAAGAGATCCTCATAATCTGATGCCTCAATTTATGCTTCATACATGGAAGACACTTCACAGCTCTCTTAAACAGCACAGATTTCTTCACGTGGACGTCCCTCTCTGGCACAACGCTGAATTATGTATTGACAATCCACCCTTTCCTGGAAAGATTGGTACTCCAAAGGTGTCAAGACTAAATGGAATATGATATCAGACCACAAGTGCAAAACATTTTTGAAGAGAAGTATAGAATTGGAAAGACACAAAAATGGACATTTACTCAATTACAAAGTTCCCTAGCCAAAATACATAGGAACCGCACCACAAGAGTTAATTGCCGGATTATATAACATAAAACACTTTGGGCCAGATGTATCAAGATACACTTTTGCGATTCTCAAATAGCGATTTTTAAGGAATCGCTATTTGAGAATTGCAAAATGGTATGTATGTAGAAATTCGCTATTTTTTAGCGATTTCTTAAAATTCCTTAATTGCGATTAGAAAATTGCTAATAATGGGAATAATGGGAATAATTTCCCATTCATTTCTTTGGGCCAGGAAGCCCATAGGAATGAATGTGAAATTATTCTCAATTTGCGATTCGCAATTTGCTAATCGCAAATTGAGATTAATTTCAAGAGTGCAGGGGTGTCCAAAGGACACCCTGTTGCAGCCCTGAAATAAGCATGGGTGCACATGTGGTGCACATACATGCCCTAAGGGCATGTATGTGCATTACATGGCACTTAGAAAAATGCAAAAATGGGCATTTTTCAAGAAATTCGCATATTACCACAACCTTGAAGTTGGTGGTAATTTGCACTTCCTTAGGGACAATTAGCAATTTTTTTTTGCATCATACATTACATTTAAGGAATCGCAAATTTTGTGATTCCTTATATGCAATCGCAAAATAAGGAATAACAAATTTGCGATTCCTTATTTTGCACTGAAATTTGCTACATACATGTGAATTTCGGCGTTTGCGAACCCATTTGAGCTTCAAACATCTGGCCCATTATCACTAAACTGCTTTATATAAAGACTACGCAACTGAATTTGATAGGTTTTTTGTCACCCCCATCACCATCTAATAAAAGGAAGAAGAGTGGGCTCTTCTTTTAGTCACTCATGACAAAGGATTACGAGAAGCCAACATATTTTAAGAGCATACAGCTGTGGTATTGAAGACTATCCCATCTCCATAAGGCCGGTCTGATCATAAGCACAGCAAGTTGGCTATGTGGTCAACTTGGGTGGAGGGGGTGTTGGGCGGATGCACATTTTATGGTCCTGCTGAGGGATTTCAATGTATTAGAAGTAAGTACGGGAGAAACTGCAGCAAGCGTAACCACAGCATCTAGCCCTCCATGGAGTTAGCCCTATTTCATGATACTGGAGATATGGATTAGATCACTGCACACAACAAAAGAATGTTGGACTCAGCATTGACGACAGCTCAACTAAGTATATTGCGGAAATGGAAATCCCAGGCACCACCGATCATATTGAAATGGTCATAATCAATTGCCTTATTAGCGGGCTTTGAGAAAGCTATTTATAGGCTTAATGATCAAGTGTCAAAATGTGACGATATTTGGAACTCATTTCTTAAGAGTCCCATATAACATGGGCGTACCAAAGGCCCCCGCAGAAATTGCAGAGTGGGGGGCGCCTCAGCTTACCCATACTGGAGGAGGCCCCTCAGCCCCTACTGATGTGAGTATGAGGGGCCCCTTCAGTATCTTGCAGGGAGGGCTCAACCCGTTTTGTTACACCACTGCCTCATAACCTTGTTTCTTGTAGCTTTTTTCTGACCCCATAAATACCACAACATGATGACTCCCTTAAAGGCAATGGAAACAAGTGGTTTATTTATAAAGAAGTGACGAAGTGCAGCGTTATCCTTTTTGGCTTAGCGCCACTCTCCGCCACTTCTGAAACGCAGGCCTGCACCGTATTTACAACAATATGGTGCAGCCCTGCATTTCCCCCTGAGCTGGTGCTAAATTTAGCTGCCTAGAGCCAACGGAGGTGCCCTTGCATCATAGTGCAAGGGGGCCTGCATTGTGGGCAATGATTGTTTATGTGCAGGAAGGCATCACTTCCTGCACATAAACAATTTTAAATGGTGATTTGTAACTTCTATGTGTGCTGCTTGTGCAGCACACATAGAAGTTGCATCTCGTCATTTTTAAAATGATTTTTTATGTGCAGGAAGCGACACCTTTCTGCACATAAACATCCATGCATGGCATTTTGCTGTTTTTATGTGTGCTGCACAATGCAGCACCCAGAGAAACAGCAACAAAGAGGAAAAATAAAGCATCCTCGTTCAGCCATGTTAAGACCAGATTTTTCTTTGTCTTAGTTTTGGAGCTGAACCATTTGCATGCCACCCTTGTAAATATGGGGCAACGTCAAAATCAATGGGTGTTGTGGCAGAACGATCACCGAAACACCCATTGCCCACCCCTTTCACGCGTGAAAGGCTGCCTTATTTACAAGGCAGCATTAGGCCATGTTAAGTGGTTCAACACTGCCCTGTAAATAATGTGAAGCCAGCATCGCCACCACAACATCAAAAAAGTGACATCCAAGTGGTGATAGGGACTTGTAAATATGCCTCCAAGAATCTTGATACTTTCCGAATATTACTGCATGAGGTACTATAATTGAGAAAACTCTGCTCTACCCATGCAGATTCTAGGCCAAGAACCAAAAGACTGTTTAGTGTTCCTTATTCTTCAGTAGAATCCGAGGTGGTGCATAGTCATATCAGTTAGTTGCTTTAGTATCTATCTCTAGACAGTCCAGGCTTATCAGAAGTGGGTCTGTAGCAATGTACTTGAGGCTTCGGTAAGAAAATTTAATTTAATGTATGACATTTAGTTTTATTTCGCTTTATTACATAGAGTGAGTTTTGACCTTTCGATGATAGTATGGTCAGTGATAAACATCTGAATGTAAACTCACGCTAAACAAAATAACTGTATAAAAATATCTAAACACGAAGTAATTGCGGAAATTAACGTCGGCTTATTCTTTCTCACAAAACATGTGCCCACAATATTTTTGATAAATTTTGCGTGCTTGATCTCTTATAATGGAAGACAAAACATCATGTAAGAACTTTCTTGGTTGATTGTAATGCCGGTGACTCTGCAGTTTTAAATGAGTGGCTTTAGGTTGGTGGAAGGGAGTGATGTGGTGTACCAGTCAGTGGCTTAACGAAATTTAATGGGGCCCCACCGCAAGGCACATGAAGGAGCCCCCCTCCAGACTTAATCAGGAGCTCTCAGGCCTAGGTCCTATGCTGAGGGGGCCCACTGGACCTCGCCCCCCGCACCCCATCGGCTGCCGAGGCGTATGTTAGCCACTGGCACCAGCAACTTTTTAGTTTTTGATCTAATGACACCTTAATCTTTCGTTTCCATCTAAGGTTGTATGCATAGTAATCTTCTGAGAAGTGGTATCGATGATCTGTACAATTTATTTCTAAGTCAACCCCTTACCTATAAGAAGTTCCCTTAATGATCACCTTACATTGCAAATATTACACTCTTTCCCACTCATCACAAGAATTAACATCCCATTCAAGACAGAAGTCCATTTCTAATTTTATCCTAGCCATAATTTTCTTTATCAGTCCTTGCTCTTGATGAGATTGGGAAACCTCAAAAGGACCAGAAAATCTAGCAGATCATTATTTTTACCTCGTCTTTGCCTTCTGTTTGAACTGACAAGATTGCTAGCCTCTTCACTTACTTTGCATTTAAGTTGGCATCTGTTATCTTGCAAGATGAGACCTAACCTTGGCGTTGCTTGGATTAAAGTGTCCAGTCTGAGAGCCAGCACTGTCCCAAGACGGAGAACAGCCATGACAACGTGGGGATTACCCCGCACTGCCATTACAACGCAGGGATTACAATGAAAGTCGTTACAACGACTTTCGCTGGAGGGCGATGTTGGATAGGGAATAGTTTAATTTTCTATCCAACACCTTCCTTACTGTCAACGTGGGCTGGAGTTGAAATAGAAAATTAAACTATTCCACTATCCAGCGCCCTCCAGCGAAAGTCGTTGTAACGACTTTCGTTGTAATCCCCGCATTGTAATGGCATGCGGGGTAAAAGCCCGCGTTGTATTGACATACAACCCACAAGACATGCCAGCTTCTCTCCTCCTACGTGTGTCATGGCACCACCAAGCTTTGAACAGGGAACCCCTCATTCTGCGCCTCTGGCACAACATTTCCTTTTCCTTCTGCTGCTAGAACAGCGCCCCAAACCTGATGCTCTTGATGTTACAAGATCCGAGGCAGCCTCGAGAGCAGCAGACTGTTGTAACGCTGAAATAATCCCTGCCTGAACCCAAAGTCATGTCAGTACCAAGCCAGCTGTCAGAAGAGTATATATACCATGGCGGCCCAGTTCCAAACTCCATCTCTGCATGAACATCCTCTGCTGCACAGAGGCTGTGCGCCCAGTGCCATTTCTTACAGCAGGCCACCTTGGCAGCTCCGGACCAGCCTCCTACAATAAATAAAAAACATTGGCTGCAATAAGGAAAACTAACAGAATCGTCAAGTGTGGTCTGCTTTATTTCATCCCAGAGTTTACAGTTTGCCCTTCATTAAAAAAGAGTGAGAGACCTCGTATTTTCCAGAAGGCTCTCCATGTTCTCGAACCTTCTATTCCTGCAGACGCCCTTTCCTTTATATCCACCCCCTGCTGACTCCACTCAGCATCAGCTTGACTGCAGGTGGCACCCAAATGCCGAAGAGCACCCTGTAACCGCTGCACCTGTGTTTTTTCCTCAGTGGACAGCAGTGGAACTCTTTTGCCCTGTGTCCTTCAAATTTTCAATCACCTCACTTTTAGGAAAGTAACTAAAAACATGACTTTTGAACCGAAAATCTACCATAGAGTGTAGTTTATAAGTGCCAGGAAGCCCTGACGGATATGGTTATGCTCAATTAATATTAAACATAAATAAGCAAATAACTACGTTTTCATCCTAGGAAGAGGCAGCAGCTGGCTTATTACAACATATTAAATGTTCGAGCCCAGGACGCAGTAAAAAACTTTTACAGAACACCAAATATGGGGCAGGTCATCATTGGCGATGGATATCAAAGCTCAGACCATGGCGAAATCTTAAATATCCAAATGTTGTGTACCCTAATAACAGCTGTTATGGCACAAGCCTTGTTTTTTGCTTGAGAACAGCTTTTAACCTGAACACTGTAGCAAACAAAATTCTAATACATATGTTTTCGAACTGCACACAATACAAGTAAATGTCCATCCTGGTCAGTCGGATTTGAGGCTTCCTGGACAGTGACCTTTTCCGGATTTTTAATTACATTTATCAAGATATTACATTTCTCTTTTGCCTTCCTCGCACACAAATGTGTCGGTGTAGAAGGTGACCCCGTGAATTTGTTCTAGTGATTCTCTTTAGTTTGAGGAACACAGACTTTTTCCTGGGAAAAGGATATGTTTGTGGTCTCCATGGTCACTATCGTAGGTAAAGAGGATTATGGGGATTTTAAATGAATTGTTGCTGAACAGTAGGTTGACAGTAGACCTCGTTTGTTGACATAGCAATGTTTGAATCTCAACGAAATAACACAAAATCCCATAATTTTAGAATTTAAACATTATGAGGAAACCGTTGCTGAGTAGCTGGCAACCCTTCTTCCTGATTCAGTTGCTGAGTAACTGGTATTCCCTCTTCCTGAATGACGAGTGCTTAATTTGTAAAAAAAAAAAAGTTGCTGGCGCTCTCGAAAGGAGCACACTAGAGCTTGCACCATCCGTTGCTCCTGGCCACACTGCCAATGACAGCACCAACACACTACTAATCGTCACACTCTCAAAAGTGTGGCAGTTCATACTATTACAGGACCTCAAAGCTATAAGAATGGCTTTGAGGACAAATAGTAATAATTGGAAATTTAAATTGAAATAATAAACAGAAGTCGTTGTGCTCGTACCTAAATGGGCTGACACCACTACCATGTGGCAGACAGTCATAAGCCCCGGTGCTGACAATTAAGTGCCGGTGCTGAGCACAGGAAAGCACCCGCACAAGTTAAGCACTGACGTTGGAAAACAGTAGCTGTTCTGCCTTCTTTTAAAACGTCCCCCAAAGATTCCATCTCTCATTTGCTTCCTTCACAGACCTCTTATTATTTCTGCATCTCCTGTGTACGGGGACATTGGTGTAGTTTCAGCAAAACGCTTGGGAGCTCCACATGCAACCTAGGGCCATACTTACAAGTTCCTGTTGCCACAGGAACGTCACTTTGAGTGACTTTCCTGTGGCGATATGTGCTTTGCCTTATTTACAAGGCAGCATTAAGCCACTTAACGTGGCATAACGCTGCCTTGTAAATAAGGCACTCTGAACTCTGTACTCAGCATTAAAGGGGAGGGCAATGGGTGTTGTGGTGGGCTTTCCACCGCAAAACCCATTGATTATGATGCTTCCCCCTATTTACAAGGGAGGCATACATAGGAGGCAGCACCAAAATTAAGACCAGGGAAAACCTGGTCTTAAACATGCGAAACAAGGAGAAATCTTTTATTTCTCCTCGTTTTTGCTGTTTCTATGTGTGCTTTGTTGTGTAGCACACATAGAAACAGCAAATTGCCTATGATTTTTTATGTGCAGGAAGTGACCCTTCCAGCACATAGTCTTTGAATTTTTTTTTAATTTCGTAACATTTTTTTGGGCTCCTTTATTTGGTGCTAGGTATGAAATGGAGGACAAGAGATAAACATAGTCCTCCCATGAGTTTTCTGTTGCTGCTCATCCTAAATAATATATTGATGGGTGGTAGATCTCCTTGTTTCAGACTAGGTCAAAGTAGATCACTTGGTATAATTCTGTGTTTTAATTGTAGGTGTCCAATCAAAAATGAAATGATAGGGGTTTAGGTGGGCACAGGTTATTTGGTGTTTGACAAAATATCAGATTAAAAGTATCGGGACGCAAAAATGTTGGAAAATAAATATTGTGATATACAAATGTTATGATGCACAAATATTGTTAACAAGAATATGTGTTTTTTGTTGATATATTAACTTTATGTGTTACTATAGCTTATATGAAGGTTATTTTAAGAAAAAATATGGCTTGTAATTGTAAGTGATTTAGATTTTTTTTTAAATGTATAGTGTCGTAGTAGGTTGTTGGCTTTTAGAGGGATAGGGTTGGAAGTGAATTAAGTAATAATTAATTGTTTATTAATTATTCAATTGATTTCAATTATTAAATTCATGGTATACTTATTTATTTTACTTACATTTTAGTTGCGGGCTGCTGGGTTTGTAGGAGTTTAGGGTGGGAATTTAAGGATTAATAAATTAATCATTTAATATTATTTTTTAGTAATTACTATTTTAATATACTTTTTTAATTACGTAAAATATCTAATGCTGAATTATTGTACTAATATTTTAGTTGCAGGATGCTACATTTTCAGGGGTATAGGATAGGAAGCTATTTAATTAATACTTTAATATTAAATAATATTTGTAGTTTAATAGAATTTTGATTATTTAAATTATGGTTCTAGGTTTGTAGGGGTCTAGGCTAGGAAGTTAATTAAATAATAATGAATTATCAATTAATTATCAATAGTTAATTATACAATTGAATTTAAATATATAAATTATGGAATACCTATCTTTAAAGGTATATTTCAGGTGCAGGCTGCCAGGTTTGTAGGGGTGTGGGGGGGAGTTAATTAATTAATATTTGAATAAAAAGTATTTATTAATTTATAACTATTTTAATGAATTCTAATTATGTATAATGAGAAATGTTTTTTTATTTTTTTATTATGTATGTGTATGTAAATATATAGATATATAAATATATATATGTATTATATATTACCTACTGGCAGTCGCCAGTGGGTAGATATAGTTAGGAACTTTTATCCATAGGAAATCCGCAACATTCTACAAGAACTTTGGTGCCGGTTGATGAATCTGCGCAAAATTTTCCAAACCTTTGGCAAGCTCAGTTCCGCTCCTTCCCTGAAAATTTGGGGGTGATTGGTCAAGCGGGGGCAAGAAAAAAGGGGGGTTCCAAAAGGTGTTTTCCCCATGCAATTTTCCATGGGACATTTAGCCATGGCTACAGCCCGAACGGCTGAACGGAATTACATGAAATTTGGCAGAGAGGTAGTCCTCAGTTCCGACTTGTGCCTTTCGCTTATCTGGTGTCAATCTGTTCAGTAGTTTTTGAGAAAATTACGGTTAAAGTCATTTATATATCTATGGGCACGGAGGATGCGGAGTAGTATCCACGAACCCTACGCGCAGCCTACAAGAACCCTGCTCATTGGCTGACCTCTGTCAAAATCAGAAAGTGTTGGCAGCCATCTTGTGCCTCGGTAGAACCAAGGCACAAGAAGACAAAAACAAACGCCGCAAAACGCGAAAAGGGGGCAGGGTAGACACATCCTAACACCGAGGCCTGCTCAGGGCCCCCCAAAAAAATGTGAAAAAATAACAAATCGCGGGATTCGCGTAGGATCCACGAATCCTAGCGATATTAAAAAAAAAAAGAAACGCGGTCTCCCGAAGAAAATATGTAAATCCTGGGGGCATTATTGAAAAAAAAGTGTGTGGGAGGTGTCCCAATCCCCCCAACACTGCCCCCGGGACCGCCACCCCATGGGGCTCTAATTTAATATATGCGGGGCATCAGGGGCCCCCAGCCCCTAGGACCGGCACCCCCCGGGGCTCGATTTTAATGCATCCGAGGGGTTCACAGGGGTCCCCCGCAGCCACGGGGACTGCCACCCCCGGGGCTATTTTCAAATGGGAGGGGGGCTCTCAGGCCCCCCCAGCATCAGGGACCGCCACCCCTGGGCTTAAGATAATTGGCTGCCACCCCCCCCCGGGGCTTCTCAAAAGCTCTCGATGGCCCTGGGGACCGCGACCCCCAGGGCCGGCTCCTGCAGTGTCCCGGGGTGCCCACCCCCGGGACACTACTGTTTGCAATGGCAGGGCGGGAGCCTCGCTGCTCCCACCTTGCCATTGCAAACTGCTTTGCTTCATTGAAGCGATAACAGGGCAACCGCTCTCGCTTCAATGAAGCAAAGCAAATTGCTTTTCCATATGGGGAGCAGCATGTTAGCTGCTCCCCATATGGAAAAGCAATGCCGGCTCCCGCAGGAGGCGGGGAGCCGGCGGGACCGTGGGGGGATAGGGGCCTAGTAGTGGCCCGGGAGGGGGGCCACATGGCCCACTCTAAAAAAAAGAAAATAATACAATTTAAAAAAAGAAATGCCCGGGGGATGGGGTCCCCAGGCCAGAACTGGCTATAGGAGGGGGGCAAGGTAGCCCCCTCAACATTTTTTTTTTTTTTAAAAAAGGGCCATGCCCCGGGGGATGGGGTCCCCAGGGCAATTTATGGCCTCGGGAGGAGGGCCACGCGGCCCCTTCACGTTTTTCTTTTTTTTTTTTATTGGGGGAAGGCCCTGGGGGATGGGGTCCGCAGGGCCAATAAATTAGAAAAAGAAGGGGGGCTACACAGCCTCCCTTCTTTAAAAAAATAAAATAATGTTTAAAAAACGGGATCGGGCTGGAGGCCACACCCCCTAAGAGCATAACTCTGGCACGTTTGCAGAGGGGCAACACATTCCCCTTGAGTACTGGGCGTCCCTGGGAGCCAACTAGCCCACCAGGAACCTCCAGTATGTGCCAGGGGCCTGTGGTGCAGAGAGGTGTACTGAGATCACGCCCCTTTATACACCTCTCTGCAACCCAGCTCCCTGGCGCTTATGGGAGGTACCTGGTGTGCTAATTGACCAGGGTGGTGGCAGCACCTTGAGATTGCGTTTGGGAAAGGCGAAGCAGACTGCGAGAGATTCTCTTCTGCTTACTCGCTCTGCGCTGCACTATTCATTTAGCTCATTTTTAAAAATTTATTTTGTACACCCAATTGATTTAATAATTGTGATGTATGCTACTCATTAAAACTGTACCGTTTTTAACATTGTGTGCGCTGCTTCCCGGTCCCCCTGTGCCCCGTTCCACCGCGGCTTGCTAGTGCCGATTGCTGTGGAGGGCCAGGTCGGGCGCCATCTTTGGTAGTCCCGGACCCCTGCTGGACTCGAGTTAGCGTTCCAGCTCGGGGAGGGGCTTGGGCCTCAAATAGGATTGGAATTGGCGTGCCTGCGCGTTTGACCAGGGTGGTGGCAGCACCTTGAGATTGCGTTTGGGAAAGGCGAAGCAGACTGCGAGAGATTCTCTTCTGCTTACTCGCTCTGCGCTGCACTATTCATTTAGCTAATTTTTAAAAATTTATTTTGTACACCCAATTGATTTAATATTTGTGATGTATGCTACTCATTAAAACTGTACAGTTTTTAACATTGTGTGCGCTGCTTCCCGGTCCCCCTGTGCCCCGTTCCACCGCGGCTTGCTAGTGCTGATTGCTGTGGAGGGCCAGGTCGGGCGCCATCTTTGGTAGTCCCGGACCCCTGCTGGACTCGAGTTAGCGGTCCAGCTCGGGGAGGGGCTTGGGCCTCAAATAGCGATGTCCCTTCGAACGCGCAGCGGTCTCGCGCAGCGGCCGCGCGGTTTGCGCGCCGAAGGAGCGCCAAAGGAGGGCCCGTCTGTGCCCGTCAGTGCTTCGGACGGGCCCAGGGCCAGTCATTCTGCTCGACTTCCCCCCGGTCGGTTGGGGCCTGATAGGATCAGGTACTCTCGCTACGAGCTATTGAAGCTTAATCTGACCGCCAGAAGGGATATATGCTCACGGGCGGGGCGGGACTGTGCTACTGCGAAGTGCTTAAGCTGTGGCTTTCTCCCCCAGCCCTTCTTACCCCCACGATCAGCTGGCGGCACAGGTCGCTCGATAATTAATGCTAGATCTGCGGTGAAACATGCAGCCGACATCTTTGATACTCTGGTGGATGGTACGCTCGAACTGCTTTTCATCACGGAGACATGGTTTACCATCTCGTGTGCCCCGATTGTTGAATCTGCTGTCCCTAGAGGATTTAAGATTGCTCGAGTTGATAGACCCTTAGGCAGAGGGGGTGGGCTAGCGGTGATTTTCAGGGAGGGGTGGCACTTCGCCTCTGAGCAACCTGTTGCAGGGGCTGACTGTGAAGTCCTCCACTTCTCCCTTATTATTAACTCCCACTTCACCCTGGGAAGCTCACTGATTTATAGACCTCCGGGTCCTGCCAGCCACTTCATTGACACCTTGGGGGAGTGCATAGTGCCACGGGCTTTGAGCTTTCCAAAATTTCTTCTGGTTGGCGACTTTAACATCCAGGTAGATGTCTCTGACTCCACTGAAGCACGCCGACTGGGGGAAGTTTTTGATCTGGCACAACTCAAACAATGGGTGGTCTCTCTGACTCACGCTGGAGGTCACCTCCTAGATTTAGTTTGCTCCAACTTTCCCATCGAGGCTTTAAGCCCAGAAAAAGTAACGTGGTCGGATCATGACCTTGTGAGGTTCTCTTGGGAGGTGGAGGGTGTGGGTCGATCAGTCCCCACACCGCCCACGAGCCACCCCCAGAAGGTCAACCTGGCTGCGTTCAGCCAGGCTCTATCTAGAGCTCGTCCGAAGCTTATTCCTGTGTTGGGTAAGGCGGTTAGTGGCTTTAATGGGTGGGTGCTGCAGGCAGCGAACGTGTCTACCAGACATACTACTTTGTCCGGGTTCCGACGTACCCCCTCTCTACCATGGTTCTCCCCTGAGCTGAGGGAGCTGAAATTGGGATGTAAAAGTTGGAACGAGCTTGGAGACTCGGGTATAGTTTGGAGACAAAGTCCGCCCTACGCGCAGCCCAGAAAGACTACTATGCCGCTATAAAGACTGCCAAGGGGATCTACTATGCAGGGCGAATTGCTAAAGCCGCTAATAACAGTAGAGAGATTTTCTCTATCGTTAAAAGTTTTGTATCCCCCGTTGCTGGCACTACCACACTCCCTTCCTCCGTGCAATGGTGCGAGGACCTTTCTGACTTCTTTATTAATAAAATAACTAAGATTCAGCAGGACCTACTTTCTGCGTCACCAGCGGGTAGTTCAGTGGCTGACCCTCCTTCTTTGCCATGCCATTGCAATATCCAACAGTTTACGGGCTTCTCGCTGGCCGCAGAATGTGATGTACTGCCTCTTCTTTTGTCCCTTAAATCGGGTTTTCCCGTTGACCCCTGCCCTGCTCGGGTACTCTCGGAGGTGGCTAGTATTGTCTGCAGTGAGGTCACCCAGATAGTGAATATTTCTCTATCCTCAGCAGAGGTTCCTCTAAGCTGGAAGCAGGCAAAGCTTTTGCCGCTTCTGAAAAATCCGGGCTAGATGCCACTGTTCTTGGGAACTATCGTCCAATATCCCTTCTGCCAGCGTTGGCCAAAATATGTGAGAAAGTGGTCTTTCGTCAATTGGAGAGCTTTGTGGAGACCTTCAATGCTTTACATCCAGCTCAATCAGGCTTTAGGGCGGCCTACTGCACAGAGACGGCACTGGTTGAGATGGCAGAGTCGGTTCGGGAGTGTTTGGACGTTGGCGGCAGAGCGGTCCTGATTTTATTGGACCTCTCTGCCGCATTTGATACCATTCCTCACGAGCTCCTCCTCGCCAGGTTGTCTGCTATTGGCATTGGTGGGGGTGCCCTGGCCTGGTTGTCCTCATTTTTAGCAGACAGAACACAACAGGTCTGGATGCCGCCTCATGCCTCACAGCCCAAACCGCTCCTCACTGGGGTCCCACAGGGATCCACTCTTAGTCCCCTACTGTTCAACATTTATATCACTCCCCTGATGTACCTAGCGGAACAGTACGGGGCTACGATTATAGGGTATGCGGATGATACACAGCTATTGTTTGCCTGGCCTGATGATCATCTGGATACTTCTGTAGTCCAGCTATGTTTGTCCTCAGTCTTTCGCTGGCTAACTTTGGCGCAGCTGAAATGTAATGAGGACAAATCCGAGGTCCTCCTTTATGGTTCTTTCCCTTCCGACTTTAAAAACTCGCTGTGGCCCCCGAATATTCCCTGCCCTAAGCTGATGGGTGGACCCGCCAAAAATCTTGGCATATGGTTCGGAGAGGACCTAAGATTCGAGGACCACATAAGGAAACTTTCGGGGTCATGCTTTGCTACTCTGAGAATGCTACGTAGATTTTTTCCATTGCTTCCTAGAGAAGCAAGGGAGACTGTTGCCCGAGCTCTCATTCTAGCAAGGCTGGACTATGCGAACGCCCTGTTTAGCGGCATCCCCGCTTACCTGGTTAAACGTTTGCAGGTGATCCAGAACGCCGCTGTCCGTCTTTTATTTAATGTCCCGAGATGGCAGAGCGTTCGCTCCCAGCTGTGTAGCCTCCATTGGCTGCCGGTGTCACATCGCATTTTGTTTAAATCTTTAGTACTCGCGTTTAGAGCAACTCATGATCAAGGACCTGCCTACCTGAAGAAGACATTCGCTCTCTACGCCCCCACACGAGCTCTTAGATCATCTTCTCTATTCAGGATGACTCTTCCTCGCTTTAAGCGAACTAGATTAGGGGGCCAGTCCATAGCTGTTGTGGCTGCCCGAGCTTGGAATGCTCTTCCCCTCCATCTGCGTTCCACTCAAAGCATAACCCAGTTTAAGAAAAACCTCAAAACCCATTTATTTAGGAGTGTGACTTAAGTTGATTTCCGTTTGTCTTTTCTCTGCTTTTTCCCATCGCGCCAGGACACTCTCAAGTAACAGAGCGCGTTATAAAATGGTTTATACATACATACATACATACAATTGGCTGCCAGGGTACCGCAGGATTCAAGGGGACTTAATCCCTCAACGTAAAACGCGCCATGGGGCGCTTTTGCACAGTGGTGAAGGTAGGGGGCTAGGCCTAAGGTGACATGTGTGCAAACACGCCCTGTGGGGCGTTTTAAGTTGGGGAATTAATTCCTCTTCAATCCAGAGGTCCCCTAGGGGCCAACTAGCCCACCAGGTACCTTCAGTATGCACCAGAGAGTTGCGTTGCAGAGTGGTGTTCTGAGGCCACGCCCCTTTTTACACCTCTCTGCAACGCAGTGAGTGGCGCTTACTGGAGGTAGCTGGTGGGCTAGTTGCACCCCAGGGACCCTCAGTATTCAAGGAGAGTTAATCCTCCAACTTAAACTGCGCCACGGGCGCGTTTACACAGTGGTGAAGGGAGGGGGGGGGGCCTGAGGTGACATGTGTGCAAACACGCCCTGTGGCGTGGTTTAAGTTGGGGAATTAATTCATTGTCAATACTGAGGGTCCCTGGGGGCCAACTAGCCCACCAGCTACCTCCAGTAAGCGCCACGGAGCTGCGTTGCAGAGTGTTATAAAAAGGGGTGTGGCCTCTGAACACCTCTCTGCAACGCAGCCTCCTTGCGCATACTGGAGGTACCTGGTGGGCTAGTTGGCCCCCAGGGGACCTCAGGATTCAAGGGCACTTAATCACGCAACTTAAAAAGCGCCACAGGGCGTGATTGTACACATGTCACCTCAGGCCCCACCCCCTTCCTTCACCATTGTACAAATATTCCTCTAAAATAAGCTGAAATACGAATTCCGATTTACTCACCTGTTATCAGGAGAGAACACAGTGCGGCATCTTTTAGCCCAGCACTGAATCTGAAAAGTATTTGTAAGCATACTTACAGTAACTTGTATTTCATTCCATAGGAAACCATTATGTGGTTTTCAGCAGAAAAGTTTCTAAGTGTTGATTTTTGAAACGTACAAATATTCCTCTAAAATCAGCCGAACTACGAATTCCGATTTACTCACCTGTTATCAGGAGTGACCTCAGTGCTGCTTCTTTTAGCCCAGCACTAACCCTATAAAATAATTCTAACCATACTTACCAGTAACTTGTATTTCCTTCCATAGGAATCCATTGTCTGGTTTTCAGCAGAAATGTTTCTAAGTGTCTATTTTCAAAAACTAAAAATATTGTTTAAAAATTGCCTGTATGACTTACACATTCTTTCAACTGTTTACAGGAGATGCAGCAGTGCTAGATCCAGGATCCACCACTGAGTAAGAAAAGGTAACAATAACACTACTTACTTGCTAAGTGAATTTCCTTTCAAAGGGTAACATTAGCTGGTTTCACTTGGAAATTCTTCTGTGTGGAGTTTTGGAACTTTAAAATATTCCTATAAAATCAGCAGAACTACGAATTCCGATTTACTCACCTGTTATCAGGAGAGACCTCAGTGCTGCATCTTTGAGCCCAGTACTAATCATGAAAAGTAATTCTAACCATACTTACCAGTAACTTGAATTTCCTTCCGTAGGCTAACATTGACTGGTTTCACTTGGGAATGCTTCCAAGTGTGGAGTTTTGGAACATTAAAATATTCACCTAAAATCATCCGAACAACGAATTCCGATTTACTCCCCTGTTATCAGGAGAGAACCCAGGGCTGCATCTTTTAGCTCAGCACTGACCCTGAAAAGTAATTCTAACCATACTTACCAGTAACTTGTATTTCCTTCCATAGGAATCCATTGTCTGGTTTTCAGCAGAAAAGTTTAGTCTATTTTCACAAGCTAAAAATATTCCTAAAATATTGCCTGTATGACTTAAACGCATTCTTTCAACTGTTTACAGGAGATGCACCAGTGCTGGATCTAGGATCCACTACTGAGTAAGAAAAAGTGACAATAGCACTACTTACCTGTTAAAGGAATTTCCCGCCCTAGGATAACATTGGTGATTCTATGTGAAAACATTTCTAAGTAACAACTTTTAAAAAACAATAATATTCCTTACAAATCACTACTGTAACTAAAACGCTTTTACTCAACCGTTTACAGGAGATGTCCAAGGACTGCATCTAGGATCCAGTCCTGTGGTTAGAAAAGTAATCCATAAAGTAACTAATTGCATTTAACTAGAAATTCACATTGAGGTCAATGTTGCACTGTGTTTGAAATTGTGTTGCCCATTGCAACAACTGTAACTACTGTACTTAAAAGTCTATTGCCTATTTGCAAAGTATTTAAACTAAAGTAATTCATTCTGAGAAAGTATATTTTGTAATGTAATGTATAATGTAATTATAATGTAATTTAAAAAATAAAATATCTAAAAATAATTAGTTTAAAAAATGTAGTAAATCAGTATCAAAAAAATAAATATAACAATTAATACATTTAAAAATTGTCATTTACAAAACCTAAATTCACTGAAAAATCTATAGGTTTCAGGCCTGATATAGTCAGGAATAAGCATTTAAAAAACCTTAGAAATTCACTGAAAAAAACATAGGTTTTAGGGGTGTTATAGTTAGCTGGACATTTCACTCGTACAAAACCATTGAAATTCCTCCGATATAGTTAGTTGGCTTCACTATATCTCGCGCAACCGCAATCCACTGCTGATGATGTCACATATTACATCATTCATGGCATGGTCAGTGACATCACTGATGACATCTCAAATGACATCCGGCCCTGGTGTCTTGCCAACAGCCATATATGATATGGCATCATTGATCTCCTCCGGGGTGATCGGGAGGCCCAGTGCCTCCGCCTCAGACTCGCTAAGGCGCAGGAGGGAAAATCGTTTGCACTGGAGGAGTTCTGGGAGCGAGAGAGTAGGAGGCTGTGCAGCATAGAGAGTCGAGTAATAAGCGGCAAAGCATTGGGCCACGGCAGTGGGGTCACGCTGGAACACTCCGTCTGGGTCGATCACCTCAGGGATGATACGATTGGCCATTGGGAAAGTAGCCAGGCGATGAAGGAGTTTTCCGTTTTTGTCTCCCCAGTCATATACTCACGCCACTGAGGACCTCCACAGCAGTTTGTCCACCTCCAAGGAGGTCTGCTAGATCTTCTCTCTCAGAGACGCCAGTCTCCTGTCCTGGGCCTCTGATATCTCCTCCGGAGTCTGAGCATCGATTAGATCAGCTTGGGCCTCCAGGAGTGTGAGGTGGGAATCCGGCTTCGTATGTTTAAGTTTGAGTTGGCCCTTGGCAAAGCCTCGGATGGCGGCCTTACCGGCTTCCCATAGGGTGCCAGGAGAGGAAACCAATCCGTAATTAGCGTCAAAGTGTTGACGGAGTTTGTCTCCCACTTAATCTCTGAAGTCATTGTCTTGAAGGAACCAGGCGTTCAGCCGCCAGATCGGGCGCAAGGACGTCGGGAGACTTCCCATCCGCAACGCCACTGGGGAGTATTCCGATAAACCTCAGTCAAGGAATGGCAGAAAAATATAGTCTAATGGCCTGTTTGTGTGATGAGTAGCTGATGTGTGGGTGTAGAGGCGAGCCGTCGGATGCCAGAGCCTCCAGGCATTCCCGCGACCTAGGGTAGCAGCCCAGTTCAACAGGAGGGTAGATTGAGTGACTCTGGAGGAGGATGGTGTTGTAGCAGTGTCAAGGTCAGGATCCATTACTGCATTGAAGTCTCCTCCAACGATGGCCATTCCCAAGGGCAGGGAAGCCACCAGCCGAGCCAGACATTGAAGCGTGGAGGCTAGTATGGAAGGGGGAGTTCAGAGGCAGGTCCCCAAAGCTTCCCTCTAAGAGGAGAAAACAGCCCTTAGGATCATGGGTTATCTTGTTCACCACGAATGGCAGACCACCGCGCACTAGGGCAGCCACCCCACATGATCCCCGAGTAAAGCCGGAGTGCCAGACTCGGCCATAGCCATAAAGCGCCAGGAAGGGCAATGATTGCCCACCAGGTGGGTTTCTTGGAGCAGCAGGATAGCTACAGTGTGACGCTGAGCATAACGCAGGACTGCTGTGCGCTTGACCTTATCAAGCAAGCCATTAACATTCCAAGACATTATGTGGAGCGACGCTTTCTCAGCACGATTGTCAGGCCTAGGGAAAACAGGCATATGGCAGAACACCTATCACGAGTGGCCAGTGAGGGCAGAGTAACGTGGGTGCACAAAGTAATGGATGCAACTCTACAAGGTGCAGCCTTGCGCGCCTGTCATGTAGCTGGAAATGCATGTTGGTACAATAAACAAACAAAACAACAAAATCAAATCGGGACAACAGTCTTCCTTCCCCAGCCCAATTCCCTCCCCCCCTCCCTATACTTCAAGATTGGAAGCATCTGTCACCCTAACAGTGAAAAAACTAGAAGACCAAACTAAAACGCTTGGGAATGGGGAATCGTGGAGGACCCCTCCTCTCAGTAGGATGCTCGTGGCAATGTCCGTCGGGAGTTAGAGTTAATAGCTTATGGAAGTGCGGCACCCAGCCGCTGACTTAAGTGCATCTGGAAGGCGGAGATGAGCTCAAGCAGGACCTGTGAGGAGCGTCGGGTTACGAGAAAGAGCAGTGTTGGGTAGATCCAACAGTGACGGTTGAGGCGAGACACCCCTGGGATCTGAGTGGCACGAGGAACCAGAGCACCGCAGTGCACGGGGACCACTGGAGGGCGCCTCGGACATCGGCTAATGAGCAGGGCCCAACGGGGAATCTGAGCGGGCACGTCTCTGGCCCCGCCACCTGCAGGAACGGTTACGCTGTGGCCGAGGGGCTGGGATATTCCGACTGGCACTTCCAGCACTGGTTACTGGAGATGGGCCATGTGCATTGGTTTTCAAGGGGAGTTCCTCTGTCACACATGACCATGACCAGGCCTCTTCAGGAGAATTGAAGAAATGAGTTCTATTTTGTAACAAAATCCTTAAGCGAGTCAGGAAAAGGAACCTGTATTGTATGCTAAGAATGCGCAACTTCTGCTTGAAGTCCCCAAAAGAGCGGCGTTGGCCCTGCACCTCAAGAGTATAGTCAGGGAAGATTATGATTGTCTGATTTTCATATTTGGGATGTTGTTGCTTGCGGGCTTCGGTCAGCACAGAGTCTCTATCTTTGAAGTTGAAGACCCGCAGTATTATCGGTCTGTGGGGCGCACCCGGCGTTGGCCTGGGCGCGAGCGATCGGTGTGCTCATTCGATCACAATCCATGGGGAGAAGGAACCCTCGGGCATTCGGGAGTGCAGGCAGCGTTCCACGAATTCCGTTGCCCGGCTCTGCTCGACACCCTCTGGAAATCCCATCAAGCAGAGGTTGTTGCGACAGGACCTGTTTTCAGCGTCCCCTGCCCGCCGGTGGGATCGGAGGCGGACAACCTGGTCTTTAAGTTGTTGGACCTCATCCTCCCCGGTGGAGATACGGGATTCGACTTCTTTAACCCGGGCCGTGGCGTTGCGAAGGTCTTGGCAGATGAGGGTCACATCAACCCGGACTTCAGCAATCTTTCCCTCCACTGAGGTTTGTAAGCATGGATAGCCTGTAGGATAGTGGACAAGTCTGCAGTAGTGGAACGCCCAACCGCCACGGTGTCTGTGGTAGTAAATCGGTTGATCTTTGTCTAGGTGGCGGAGGTCTTTGGTGCTCTGTCCCTACCCATGATCGTCCTCCAGGAAGGCAGGAGGTCCAAGCGAGATTCTGGTGCGCAGATGAGAGGAGGGAGAATTGAACAGTGAGGATGAGGGGAGAGGGCTCCTCCACTCCAAACCCGGCAGTCTGATCGATGGACAAAATTCCTTTCCTTCGGCCCCTCTCATTTCCCCAAAGTGGGTGCAGACGTGCGGAACCACAGAGACGGACCAGGGCCAGCACCGAAGCCAGAACACAAGGCAGAGGAGGAAGAGGAGCAGGGCGCAGCTCTCAAGGTATGCAGGGAGCAGAGCAGCCAGGAGAGGAGGTGGAGAACGAGAGCATCCCCTGCTGCCTGCCACCCGATGTGGTGGCGGAAATCTCCGAGAGGCTCTGTCCGCCGGGTATACAGGGACCCACAGGTAGGTGGCAGTCTCTTCACACAGCACCGCCATTCGAATCAACGGCCGAGATGCCCACAGCACACCAGCAATGCATCTGGGAATGAAGCGGATCAAAGGGCCGCCTCGGTTAATGTCCACAATGTGGGGCCACTGCCGCCAGCTAAAGGAGTGGAGAGCAGGATACCTCAGGACGTGGCAAGGGGAACCTCCCTGCTGCCCGAATGATAGGCAAACTCCCCCACCACCCAGGAGCAAAAGGGCCCTCAAGCTCCTCACCTCATCGGGCTGCAGTCAGGCCGCGCAATCTTCTGTTACAGGTCTCGCAGTCACTCCCGGTGTGGAGTCACCTCTCAGGAGGGGGGCCCCTGCGTCCAGCATGAGTCCCTCTCAGCAGCAATCCAGGCCCCCGCAAAATGGCCTGGGGGGAGGAGGGCGTGTATGATGGAGTCTCACATCCCGCTACCACTTCCCTATTAACAGCGGTGCTCGTTGCCCCAGTAGGCTGCCGATCCCAGGTCCGTCGCGCAGGGCCGGCAACTCTTTGGGCTCGTATCAGGTCAGAGCAGCACAGGAGCCTCGGGGGTTAAAGCAGCACTCTTAGCCCCTTTCCGCCATCTGGGGACATCCGATCACACTGTGATTGCGGGTCACCGTGCTGCCACAACACAGGATCCGCCCCAATCAAGATCTATCTATCAGTCACACTTACAAGTATATGTGTATTTTCTTTGTTTTAAAGGTAAATCCTTTCCTGGAAATATATAAAGATTTAGGATTCACAAGTCCACGACTATTGCAGATCAATCAATATGCATGGTTAATTGTCATAATTGGAATTCGAAGTATGCCGTGAGTGGGCATAAATGAGATCCCACCTTCATAGCATCAGAATTTCACAGAACCCAAAGTACTATTCATATGTATTCCTCATGTTTAGCGTCCTAGGCGTCACCTAATGGTATATATATGTCTAAGACTCAGTTTGATATTCTACCTATTTGTGAGACGCCGAACACTATCTGTATATACAGGAAAATTATCCTGTTATGTACCAAGAAATATTTTCATTTAGACCTAATTTGACTGTGTCCAAATGAAAAATCCAAAAACATTCACGTTTTTTCCTAGTCCTTTCCATAGTTTCACCGTTTTTATACAGGACTTTTTCTAAAATGCACCATTTAAGGTCAGATTCACTGTGGTTCAAATCAAAACAATGTTGGGTCATGGGTGCTGTCAGTTTCCTAGTTCTTACAGCTGACTTGTGTTCGCTGAATCTGAGACGGAACTCTCTCCCTGTCTCACCAATGTATGCCAGTCCACATGGACATACAATATACTATATAATATTTTTGCTTCTGCAATTGGTGAACGATTTTAATGTTATATTAATATTGTTATGTCGAATGGTGTCACTTGTTATAGCAGAGTCACAGGCATGACAATTGCCACATCTGTGATTTCCACGAATTACATCCAGACCTGTCAAAGTTGTTTGAGTTTCGCGCATCTTGCCTTTGTTCCTTGTGTGGACCAGCCGGTCTCTCAGGTTCCTATTTCGTCTATAAGCTATCGAAGGTCTTTCCAAAGCTGTCTAATTTTCGACCTCAAGAATCCTCCAATTCTTATTGATAACATTTTTTATCTTATAGTTTAGTGTGGAATGATTGATCACACATGTTATCTTTTCCTGTGATTTCGTATTTACACGGTTGAGTAAGGCATCCCTATCATAGTATTTAGCTCTTTTGAGAGCTTGGCGTACCAGGCGATGTGGATAACCTCTATCGACTAGTCGTTTTTTCAAGGCTAGACTATGAATATTATAGTCAGATAAAGAAGTACAATTCCGACGAATACGCAAAAATTCTCCAAAGGGGATCTAATCTTTCTGGCAGTGGGGATGAAAACTATTAAATTCTAGGATGGTGTTTTTGGCAGTTGGTTTGCGAAAAAGACTCACATTCAACATACCCTCCTTTCCTTCAATCACAATGTCCAGATATTCCACTCTACTATGGCTATAGTTTGAAGTAAACTTCAAGTTACTGTCACTCGCATTGAGCCTTAAAATATATTCATCAAGTTGTGCTATGTCACCATGCCAAATGAAAAAAATGTCGTCAATAAATCGTCGCCAAACTGAAACTTTCTCAAAAAAAGGGGCAGCTGTATTATAAATGTTCTTCCTCTCCCACTCTCCCATGTATGTGTTGGCCACACTAGGGGCACAAGATGCTCCCATACTTGTGCCCTTTATCTGCTTATAAAGGGTTCCTTCAAATTCAAAATAATTGTTCAAAAGAACTACCTCCAAACATTGGATGATAAATTGATCTGGTCTGTTATCTGGGTATCTCTGTAGGAGTGCGGTGACTGCCTGCAACGCTTGACACTGAGGGATGTTGGTGTACAACGCCTCAATGTCAAGCGTTACCAAAACGTCGCTCCTGGGGTCAAATGCCATGCCCTCAATCTTCCTAATCATGTCTCCTGTATCTCGGACAAAAGACTCATACTTATGTGTCAGTGGGCACAAAAATGTGTCAACGTACTTGGAAAGGGGCTCGGTGTTAGAGCCCATAGTTGAAATAATCGGACGCATCGGTGGGTCACTCTCGTTTTTATGTGTCTTTGGAAGGCCATACATCGCTGGTGTGACCGGACACGATTTATTTAAAAATAGATATTCTTCCTCACATATGTGTCCATCTTCCAAGGCAGCATGTGTCATTTCATTTATAGACACTCCGAGTCTTTGTATTTCTCTCATGTTAGCCGGTCTATATTGCTCCGAGTTACTTAACATTATTTTCATTTTGTTGTCGTAATCTGATTTATTAAAAACAGAGATACCCCCTCCTTTGTCACATGGTTTGATTATCACCTGAGAGTTATTTTCAAGGTCTGTCAACGCTAAATTCTCTTCTTTGGTTAAATTGAAGTTATATTTTTGCGGTTTGGATAATAATCTATTGACCTCCGAAAGTTTCTGACGTTCAAAAATTTGAACTTCTGGTCCAACCATGTCAAGGGTCGGAGTAAAAGTCGAAGGTGGCTTACATTTTGACAAGTTATCAATTTCATCCCGCATATCTCTACCTTCAAAGAATTTTTTTAATCTTACCTTCCTAAAAAATGCATGGAGGTCTGTGTGAAGTTTGAATTTGTCAATAGTTGTGAAAGGGACAAAGGACAGTCCCTTGCTTAATACTGATGACTCTTCGGATTTAAGTGCAATAGATGACAGATTGTAAATAGGGAGTAGGTCTCTACATCTGTTGGCATTTTCTCCTACTTCTACCACCAGTATTGCTGGTTCCTCGTTCTGACATACTGTTGCTGTGGTTGAGGACTCGACATTTGAGGGCCACCTCTGTTTTGTTGCCAATGGACTTGTTTGCCCCTGTAGGGGCCTCTCGACAAAAAACCTCTATTTTGATAGTTATGTTGACCCTGTCTTCCTCTAAATGATCCTGAATTAAAACGCCCTCCACTTGGACCTGGATGTCCGTAGTTGTCATTTTCCGAATCAGATGAACCAGTATCAGAGAAATTGGTATAATTTCTTCTCTGATTAGAATTAGATGTATAGTCGCCCTGATTTCCTGATTGGTAATAATTCGGATTGAGGTAGGGGTAGATCTTTTCTTTCGAGAACCAACGAACATCATTTTTCAGTTTCCAGTCTTTTTATTTGTAAGATAGATTTCAAAATCTTTCATTTCAGTCTGAATTTTATCCAATTTGTTCTTAGCTTCTTCAACGGCATTGGATGAGTTAAGTTTCTCTTCCAATCTCAAAATCTCCTCATTGACGGATATCAGAATGTCCCTGGCTGTCTCTATTATCAGTAACATCCAATCCCTGGAGCATCGATTAGATATTAGTGACCAACGCTCCAGGAATTTTCTAATCTCTATGAAGAGTGCTGGTGCATTTCTCACTCTGAGGCCAATGGGTATAACGCCAGCTATCAAGTACTCCCGCATATAATGTGCATGGGATTCAATGCGTTTAGCCCTTTTTCTCAGGTTGAGTAGATTTTGCCATTCACCATTATCGCCTGCTAATGTATCAGTGGTGCTTTTAGTATCAACCACGTGACCTAGTAGTGAGCTAAATTCTGCATCTGAGAAACCAAACGTTTCCAATCTATCCATGATTTATCTTTGGTGCTGTTGGGAATTCGAGTGAATTAGTTTCTTAATACTTAATAACAAAGAGAAAGAAAAAAGAGGAAAAAGAAAAGAAAAGATGATAAGAGGTAAAGATTAAGAGGGAGTACTAACAAAGCCCAGTCACAATGCGAAAAGAGAAAAAAACACTTGTTCACCCCTAATAAACCCAAAATGTGCTAAATTACTAGGACGGAGCTGTCCACAAAAACTGCTTCTATCTACGTCAGTTGATCTTCCAACTGAATTCCACAGTTAAAAAACCGCAAATGCATTAACATGAATATGGGACCCCCTCTAAATATACTTTCAAGGTCAGGGAAAGAGGGGAAAACAACAACAAAAAATACGATTTCCCTCACGACCTCTTAAGGTTTTTACCCAACAACTTTGTGTCTACTTATTTTAAACACAAGGTGACTCCATATACAATTATTTGACTTTTTTATTTATTTATTCATTTTTTGTCATTTCTTTATATTCTTCATTCATTTCATAGAAAAAGATTTGTTATACAAGAAAACATTTAAAATTTATAAAGCAATTCATCACTAGACATCGTACAGACAGGAGTTTTAAACACAAGGTGACTCCATATACAATTATTTGACTTTTTTATTTATTTATTCATTTTTTGTCATTTCTTTATATTCTTCATTCATTTCATAGAAAAAGATTTGTTATACAAGAAAACATTTAAAATTTATAAAGCAATTCATCACTAGACATCGTACAGACAGGAGAAAAAACCTAAATATTCATTTGTTATAAACTCATACAACCATTACCATACATACTACATTCACTCTACATTCTGTGTCGGAGGGATCACGTGTAGTTGTGTGATCTAATACGCAAGGTCGACGCGTTTCGGTGGGTTATGACCACCTTCCTCAGGACCTCTTGGCAGAATAGTCGTTCACTCCTAAAAACATTAAATGTTCTGTATCGACATCTGTAATAATAAATAATATTCAATACATCTATTGCTTCCTGTGATATTTTTGCTTGATACAAATCACAATGTCTATACAATTTCTACGATTGAAACTCCTATTGTTTACATACACCTTGTGAAACTGTCATAGCAACTTCGTATCAAATACATTTCATTTCTTTCTAGTTTTTGTGAAAAAGCTCCAACACTGCAAAAAAAAACCTTTATTTAACTAAGAGGACCAAATGAGGGTTTGAAAGCAAAGATGAGGTAGAAAAGAGAGGTGATGGGAGAACCCAAAGTAATTCCAAAAAAGAAGAAGAAAATGATTTAAGAACTTTGAAGTTTATCGATAATACCTAAGTCTAAATTGAGTGAGCGTCAGTAAAAGAAATCAGATATAAATTCCTTACCTAAAGAACTACGGTAGTGTAGTTCAGCTATTCTATTCTGGTTTGACTTGTAGCGATTTATATGCCAGCTTCTATTTAAATAAGTATCTGCATAAGATAAAAGTATTTTATTCCAAGAAGTCTGATGTAATCATGATTGACATAGGATAAATCACCACATTATTAATTGTCTGCATTGATTTAGTCTGATTGTATGACTAAGTTTTGTTCTTATTATGATCAGCGTATATCTTAAGGTGATCTCAGGTCTTACCTTCAAGTTAAAACATGTAGTTCATAACTTCAAATGCCCTCGGACATGAGGAACGTCAAAGGGTAGATATATCTACTGTAAAAGATATATATATCTGTATTTAAAGAATGACCTTTATACTAGATATAGTTCCTCACATCACTCCTAATATATAACTGACCCCCGCAGAAATCGTACACTAACCTGTTTCGTGTAGTTTAATTCATATGTATTCTTAGTTCCACTGGGATATGTCCTCATCGTCCTGTTTTTATCCCAAGCGTGTCTGTTTGTCTAAAATTGAAATTGAAACCAAAGGCTGTGAAAAACTGCCTCGTTAGATTGTCACTGTCTGTTAGTCTGCATTATGCTTAAAAACAATTTAAACCTACAAGTTACGACTTCCCGTGAGTAAAGTCGGTATTGTATATATTAATTCGCCATATGGGCCATGGAGGTCACCAGCCGATTTACCCCGGTTTTCTAATTTCTAACCGTCCCGACAGATGTCTATGTCAACTCAAACGTGCCAGTTATTATTGTGTGAGAACGCTCACATTTTACTAGGTTGACTCAAGGTAACATAGTACCACCCAACAGCATTGGTAATGATGCAGGCGCCCCCATTCGTAGTGTGGCCACGGCGTCTATCCCACATAACCTGATATAATGCTCACCTCAGTTAGAATGACGTGCCGCCATGTATCGCGTCCTCATGTACGTCGCCGTAAGTAGAAGCCACGGAACTACGTCTTGCGTTTAAATACATGTCTGTGCGCGCCAAATACGTTAATTGGCCTGCCTCTAATTGGCAAATAATCTGAACCGAATCCGCGCCATTTCTAAAAGGTGAAAAAGGGAAAAATCGCGCCATTTTTAAATGGTGTACGAGTGGTTGAATGTCGCGCCATTACTAAATGGTGAAAAAAGGGGAAGGGTTGCGCCATTTCTGAATGGTGGGTGATTGTAATTGCACGCCATTACCTAGTGGTCAAACAAAATTGTGTTGCATGCGCCAGCTATCGATGATCTATAACCATTGACAGTCATCGCAGATATGCAAAGAATGTTAAATAGAATATGTACGATGGGTCATTTCTATACCTCACATTAGTTTGTGAATATAGGCCGTAGCGTCGCGCCATATATCAATGGTATGTAATTGATCTCAAGAAACATTGAGTAGGCGCCCCCTCTCTGTGGTATGCGTACCACGAGGGTCCCCGCAGCTGCCCAGCAACCAAAGGCACCCACACTACAATGGGACTCCGCATCCAAAAGGTGTAAAACCTGCCAGGATAGACATGTCTTTTATATTAGGATTTAGAACAATGAAGCCGTGTAACATTAGCCTAAGATTCCAACTCATGATAAACGCTATTTACGATAATTCTAGTTTACTCAACGAATATCCAGTGGGTGTAAGAATCAAGATCTATCTATCAGTCACACTTACAAGTATATGTGTATTTTCTTTGTTTTAAAGGTAAATCCTTTCCTGGAAATATATAAAGATTTAGGATTTACAAGTCCACGACTATTGCAGATCAATCAATATGCATGGTTAATTGTCATAATTGGAATTTGAAGTATGCCGTGAGTGGGCATAAATGAGATCCCACCTTTTTAGCATCAGAATTTCACAGAACCCAAAGTACTATTCATATGTATTCCTCATGTTTAGCGTCCTAGGCGTCACCTAATGGTATATATATGTCTAAGACTCAGTTTGATATTCTACCTATTTGTGAGACGCCGAACACTATCTGTATATACAGGAAAATGATCCTGTTATGTACCAAGAAATATTTTCATTTAGACCTAATTTGACTGTGTCCAAATGAAAAATCCAAAAACATTCACGTTTTTTCCTAGTCCTTTCCATAGTTTCACCGTTTTTATACAGGACTTTTTCTAAAATGCACCATTTAAGGTCAGATTCACTGTGGTTCAAATCAAAACAATGTTGGGTCATGGGTGCTGTCAGTTTCCTAGTTCTTACAGCTGACTTGTGTTCGCTGAATCTGAGACGGAACTCTCTCCCTGTCTCACCAATGTATGCCAGTCCACATGGACATACAATATAGTATATAACATTTTTGCTTCTGCAATTGGTGAACGATTTTAATGTTATATTAATATTGTTATGTCGAATGGTGTCACTTGTTATAGCAGAGTCACATCTGTGATTTCCACGAATTACATCCAGACCTGTCAAAGTTGTTTGAGTTTCGCGCATCTTGCCTTTGTTCCTTGTGTGGACCAGCCGGTCTCTCAGGTTCCTATTTCGTCTATAAGCTATCAAAGGTCTTTCCAAAGCTGTCTCATTTTCGACCTCAAGAATTCTCCGACTCTTATTGATAACATTTGTTATCTTATAGTTTAGTGTGGAATGATTGATCACACATGTTATCTTTTCCTGTGATTTCGTATTTACACGGTTGAGTAAGGCATCCCTATCATAGTATTTAGCTCTTTTGAGAGCTTGGCGTACAAGGCGATGTGGATAACCTCTATCGACTAGTCGTTTTTTCAAGGCTAGACTATGAATATTATAGTCAGATAAAGAAGTACAATTCCGACGAATACGCAAAAATTCTCCAAAGGGGATCGAATCTTTCTGGCAGTGGGGATGAAAACTATTAAATTCTAGGATGGTGTTTTTGGCAGTTGGTTTGCGAAAAAGACTCACATTCAACATACCCTCCTTTCCTTCAATCACAATGTCCAGATATTCCACTCTACTATGGCTATAGTTTGAAGTAAACTTCAAGTTACTGTCACTCGCATTGAGCCATAAAATATATTCGTCAAGTTGTGCTATGTCACCATGCCAAATGAAAAAAATGTCGTCAATAAATCGTCGCCAAACTGAAACATTCTCAAAAAAAAGGGCAGCTGTATTATAAATGTTCTTCCTCTCCCACTCTCCCATGTATGTGTTGGCCACACTAGGGGCACAAGATGCTCCCATACTTGTGCCCTTTATCTGCTTATAAAGGGTTCCTTCAAATTCAAAATAATTGTTCAAAAGAACTACCTCCAAACATTGGATGATAAATTGATCTCGTCTGTTATCTGGGTATCTCTGCACTGTGTTGTCAGCATACAACCCATTACACAGTCCACTTACTGGAGGAGTTACCCATATTGTTTCCCCAAAAATCAGTCATCCTGGAGTTATTTTTGGAAAATACCTATAAGTTACAGAACAAGATACTCATACATATGAGATTGACAGCATGCATGCACACACTCATCACATGGTTATGGTTTGAGTTTATGTGCATCAAGGTAACATTTCGTACTGGCATGTATGGACAGACAATATGTAAAGGTCCACATGATATTGGTTGAATTTCATTACATGATCTATGTAATAGGGTTCCAAGTATTTCCATGAGCCAATGTTGGAGAAGTGTCCAACATGTATATTCAATTTGAAGTAGCTAGCCACCCTCCATTTATGATTCAACTACCTGAGACAGAGTCATTATATGCTGCAATGTGGGTGGCCTTGTGTATTTCAGATATTAGTTATGCAATGCTGAGGCACCACGCCTGTACTTGCTATACCTTACTCATTTCAAAAACGTTATTGCCCATAGAATATTCCCTTTTGCATCTACCTGACAAACCCCAGGGAGTACCTAGGTGGACCATGTTAACCATTCCATGTAGGCACAATATCATTGTTCCTAATCAGTCTTAGTATGAGTATGGGTATATGTTTATTTGGGCAGACACTGTCATTTCATATACCAACAATGCCAACACCTGAGTACGTTTGCATTGTTACATTAAGAGAAGTATATGTTTCTTATGATGGCTCGTCATCTTTCAAACAATAAATGTAGGAGTCCTGCTTCAACTCCATAAATTTCACAATGTTTCAGTGTAACCAAAGCTGGTTAGCACCTCACTTCTTCCACTTTGGCAGGGCAGTTGTTTAGGCCTCTGCCTCATGACACCAGTGATATCAGCCAGGGAAGCATTCAATCTATGGAGCGGAGGGTAGGTGCCTCTTGTTGCCTCAGATGTGTCCTTATAGACACCTACAGATTCCCTCTAGGGTGCCCGCCATGGTCTCGGTCACCGCCCACACCTCATCTACAAGCTGCCACTGGACTCCTAATGGAAGCCATTGGATTTCAACTTGTGGGTCCTCGGAGTCCAGGATGGGAGTGGCAGATGGGGTATGTCTGGTGGTAGACAGATCCTATGTAGATATTGCAACACTGTTGGCCCTTCCAACAGCCAGAGAGGGTGAATTCAAGGAGGCCAGGCTGTCATTCTCAGCAGGTTCCTCGTCCGAGGCCTACAGCTGGTCAGGAGGTGTTGTTTCTCCGTCTGTAATGGAATAGGGATATGGTAATTGTGATCATTGTTAGATGTTGACATGGGTTATCTGGCTGACATACAGACTTTATTATCATTCACTTTCGGTTCTGCATTGATGCATAGGACATATATTACTTATAGTCATTAAGGGCTAGTTGCACTGTTGTTGCCTTTCAGATGGCAGTTTCTCAACATTCTTCACACAATCACTGTGTGAAAATGATGACTTTTCCTGTCATGACACACATTGCAACACAGTAACATTGCTGGCTTGGCTGTTATGCCTGTGCGGTAAATTGAGGTAAAGGCCAGATCAGCCTTGGTGATTACCTAACTCTAACATGATGACTATACTAATTGCGGTTTCCCATATTTACACCACTACAGTGCACATTGGCCCAAGTCCCCAGGATGCCAGCATTCCCTTTGGCCAATACACAGCCAACAGCTCCTTTGAAGGTAATGTGGGTTTGGTCATGAATTCAATTTCATCCAGCAGTTTGCCTTTGACACAGTACACCACAGCACTTTGTATTGCTGTGCTGTCTCACATGCGCAATGTGCTTTCATGTATCCAAGGCGCAATTTTCAGACACACCCACATGCATCTACTCAGCTGACAACCATGCTACACCACTGGTATGTGTGAGGGTATGTACTCATCTTGGGGATCCTATTTGCGTATACTCATGTGATATCATTGCACACACAGTTGGCTCCATAGTTGTGGACATTGAGCACGGTGTACCGACTCTGAGGGCCAGGGCATTGTCAAACTAGGTGGATTGCTAACACCAATGCTCCCCCTTTTCATTATTGCCAGATTTGGTTATCTGTAGAGTATCACAAATTGTTTTACTCTGGGCCTCTCACTTGTACGGGTACATGTCTCCTCTGGCAATCCTCATTTATGCCCAGGAACTCAACTTACTGTCACACACTGATGGAACCCAGTTCATGCATTGACTCTTATGTGACACCAACAAGATCCATGTACATATCCCATTAATTGACATGGCTGCCTGTATTTGAGGACTATGGGTCAAGATGTACCCCACATGCTAGTAGAGCTGGATTTGGTGACAAGTACATACCCAGGTTTGCAACAGTACTAGGTCCATATACCTCACCCTCCAACCATCCCTGAATCCTACCCTTTGTGGTGGCAATCTGGTTCATCCTGTCACTTCACAAAACCCTGTGTCACATCTTCCTACTTTGACGTATGTGGCATGGTAAGACGTTTCTTTTTTCTGACTCCCTCCAGCCATGTACTACATCTTCCTCACATGTGGTATGTAGAACACTAATGAGCTCTTCCCTTCCCACATGCTACACAATTAGGACACTACTCGACTCCTTGCTATGCAATGTCTCCCCATTTAGACACAGTGCCAGTTCAATGTGCTCTGACACACCTACAATGCACTGCAGTACCTGGGACCCACTGGGCTCACACACCATGGGGCATTTTTATGAGAGGCATGCTGTGCAAGCCTCTCAATCATATCTTTGGGGAAATGCAAAGTCCTGCCATATGCCAAATCCATGTATATGTCTGCCCATGTTTTCTTTCAACACGCATAGTCCTCTGGTGTGCATCACTTGCATTCAACCCCACCCCCAGTTTTATTTGGGCCAAAACACAAGTTTGGGTGGTCTCTACTATGTCAGACAACAACTGTGTGCCCGCACCCCTCAGGTTGCAACAGCCATGTGCAATGTAGTTTCATGCTAGTGAAAATACACATTGGTGTTCGCATTTTCCTATGTGTTGATACTTCACATACCCACCACCTGAGCCATCTCTCAAGTGAAGAGTTTATCCCCTGACAATCCCTTTCCATCGCATAGATTTGCACTCCTAATTAGGGTACATGGGTCCAAGTTAAACACACTAACCTCATGGTGCAAGGAGGCCTGCATTGTCACAGTCTGGTTGGACAGGCTTCAAGTATCCATGCATGATGTGTTTCTCCAGTCCATGTGTTTTGATTTCTATTGTGGGACTTGTAATTTTGGTGACTCATGTTATATATTCAAGCACAAACCCCAGTATACAAAGGGGACCCTGGACTGGGATAGCACATCATACATGGAATGGACAAACTTTCCAGAGCTGGACTGAGCTGTGCCACGTGCTACTCCGCAGTTTGACTTATATTTATGTGATGTTTAACTGTACACAATAAATATTCATAATCTTTCCCTTGCACACAGCACAGTGGATTGCAGGGACATAGCTTTCTGCACTGCACAACATGACCTTTTTCCCCTGCCCCTTGTTGCCACTTTCCGTGTAGGTCTTGTTGGTCCTTGTGGCCAGCACTGTCCTGTCTGAGAACTTTGGCCACCATCTCCTCTGGGATGACAGCTGCCACCCGCTCCTCCAAGGGGTCAACCTCCTCCTGGTCCGCAGGTCCTTCTCCTCCGGTCTGCTTGGCTGCCTTCAGGATATTGGCCAGTTTCTCCTTCATCCTGCACTTATAGTTATGCCAGCACTTCTTGCAATTGGTAACTGCCCTCTTAGCTTGTCCAACATTGTTTATCTTGACCACTATGGACTGCCAAATTGCCTCTTTGTTTCCTAATGTCAATTTGGAGGTGCAAAGAGCTGATGTCACCTCTGTGATGAAGATGTCATTCTCCTCTGCACTGAAATTAGACCTCTCTTCCCCTGGTAGTCTGTCTGGACTTTCTGGCTGGTTCTGGGGTTGTTTGGGTTTTTGCCAAAGCTGCTGTACTCTGCTCCCTGCTCCATGTCTGCCATCTGTGATTTTTTTGTTCTCTTCAGTAGCATAATTTTTCATTGTTTTTTTAATGTTTGATGCACTCAAAATGTACGCAAAATTGGTTTGCATTGCTTTACGTGCAGCAAATCAGTCGACCCACAGAAGCATCCATTTTTTGATGCACCATATGACCTCCTACACCATGGTTCGTCGTCCCGTAAATATAATGCTTTAGTGAATACCTCAAAAAGACACAGATTAATATGAAGAACCTTGATTAGTGGGTCAAATCTTTGGGTATGAACTGCATCAGAACTTTGTGGTTAAAAAGTTTGCCATGGGACATATGTTTATCACATTGGACTCCATGTTTGAATAAGTGTATTGATTTGTCACTAGGAAAGGCACACAATATCATTAACTCTGGTTTCATAATTTTCAATACAACCTTCGATGAGATGAGGATTTAGCTTCACAGAAGGTGTGTTTGCCTATTTATTTAGTTAGTTATGTATATATTTTACATTCTTTTAGAGTCCATTTACACCAAGTGGTATTAATGTGTTTTACAAGGCAACAAGGAACATAACATAGATGTGTTTTGCATTGTACTACGCACATGCATAGATGGCACCTGGTTAAAATAACAGACAACCTTCCATCAAAGGTGAAGAAGAGGGTGGTTCTTGTCTTAACGGAGTAATGACTTAGAGGGCAGGAGTTATGTTAGCAGTACAGTGTGCGGATCATAGCGAAATAAGTGGGTCAAAATTAGGCTACCCAACTATGAAAAAGGTGTGCCTTCAAGAGTTTTTTCAATCAATCAATCAGAAAATATGTAAAGCGCACAACGCACCTGTGGGGGTCTCAAGTCGCAGGGGGGCAATGCTGCTACTGCTCGAAATGCCAGGTCTTCAGTAGTCTTCTGAAGGTTAGCAGTTCCTGGGTCTGCAGTAGGTGGATGGGGAGGGTGTTCCAGGTCTTGGCGGCAAAGGTGGAAGAACGATCTGCCGCCGGAGGTGGATTTTCAGGTGGGGGGCAACGGTGGCGAGGGAGAGGTCGGCGGAGCGGAGCTGGCGGTTGGGGGTGTAGAAGGTAAGACGTCTGTTGAGGTATGCTGGTCAGGTGTCGTGGAGTGCCTTGTGTGCGTGGGTGAGCAGCTTGAAGGTGATCCTCTTGTTGATAGGGAGCCAATGCAGGTCTTTCAAGTGGGGTTTGATGTGGCTGCGGTGAGGGATGTCGAGGACCAGGCGTGCAGAGACATCTGAATGCGTTGTAGTCGTTTTAGGAGTTTGGCCGAGGCTCCTGCGTAGAGGGCGTTTCCATAGCCCAACCTGCTGTTGACGAGGGCCTGGGAGACTGTTCTTCTTGTTTTGTGGGGATCCACCTGTAGATCTTGCGGAGCATGCAGAGGGTGTTGAAGCAGGAGGACGAGATGGCGTTGACCTGCTTTGTCATGAAGAGAGTAGAGTCGAGGATGAACCTCAGGTTGCGTGCGTGGTCGGTGGGTGTTGGTGCTGTTCCCAGTGCGGTCGGCCACCAGGAGTCGTCCCAAGCCGAGGGAGTGGAGCCACGGATGAGGACTTCTGTCATGTTCGAGCTTAGCTTCAGTCGGCTGTTCTTCATCCACTCGGTGACAGCTTTCATTCCATCGTGGAGGTTGGTTTTGGCTGTGAGGGGGTCCTTGGTGAGGGATAGGATCAGCTGGGTGTAGTTGGTGTAGGAGATGATGTTGAAGTAATGCAGTCGGGCGACGTGGGCGAGCGGTGCCATGTAGATGTTGAACAATGTCGGGCAGAGGGATAAGTCCAGGGGTATGCTGCAGATGATCTCAGTGGCTTTAGAGCGGAAAGGGGGGAGGCGGAAACTCTGGGTTCTGCCGGAGAGGAAGGATGTGGTTCAGTCCAGAGCCTTGTCTCGGATCCCTGCGTCGTGGAGGCATGTGCGTAGGGTGTGGTGGCAGACAGTGTCGAAGGCGGCTGACAGGTCCAGAAGGATGAGGGCCGCGGTTTCGCCGTTGTCCAGCAGGGCCCTGATGTCATCGGTGGCAGCGATGAAGGCAGTTTCGGTGCTGTGGTTGCTGTGGAACCCGGACTGGGACGGGTCTAGGATGCTGTTCTCCTTGAGGTAGCGGGTCAGTTGTCTGTTGACGGTCTTCTCGATGACCTTCGCCGGGAATGGGAGCTGGGAGATGGACCGGAAGTTCTTGAGGTCCTTAGGGTCAGCCTTGGGTTTTTTGAGTAGGGCGTTGATCTCGGCATGCTTCCAGCTCTCCAGGAAGGTCGCTGTCTCGAAGGAGATGTTGATGGCTTTCCAGAGGTGGGTTGCGATGGTGGTGCTGGCTTTATTGAAGATGTGGTGTGGGCGTGGGTCTGACTGAGATCCGGAGTGGATGGTGTTCATGATTTTGATGGTGTCTTCGCCGCTTATGTTGGTCCAGGAGAGCAGGGGATCTGTGTGGATGCTGGCCGTGGGGACGGTGGTCTCAGTGGCTGTCGGGTGGTCGTGACATTGAAGCTGTCATGGATGTCTGCGATCTTGCGATGGAAGAAGGTGGGAAGGGAGTCGCACAGGTCTTGAGAAGGTAGGATGTCGTTGGTGTTGGAGGTGGGGTTGAAGAGTTCCTTCACGATGTTGAAGAGCTCTTTGGTGTAGTGTACGTTGTCATCTAGGCGGTCTTTGAAGGAGGCCCTTTTGTCGGGATCTGATGAGGTGATGCTGCTGGCGCTTGGCGTTCTTGTGGGCTGTGTAGTTGTCCGGTTTCGGTTCACAGTGCCATATCTTCTCTAGTTTTCTGCAAGTTTGCTTGGAGGCCTGGAGATCCTCGGTGAACCAGCTGGCTTTCTCGCTGGTGTGTCTGTTGGAGGGTTTCTTGATCAAGGCGAGGGTGTTGGTGCAGTCGTCGATCCACTGTCTGAGGTTGTGGGAGGCAGTGTCGGGGTCGGTGGGGTCGGCAGGTGGGCTCCGGGTGAGGGTGGTTGTTAGCTGGTCTTCGGTGACTTTGCTCCAGCAGCGGCGAGGGATCTGTTGGGTGCGGTGGTGCGTGGTGGGTTTTCGGAAGGTGAAGTGGATGCAGCGATGGTAGGTCCAATGGAGTTCGGTGGAGTGGCTGAAGGAGACGTGGGAGCTTGCAGAGAAGATGGGGTCAAGCATGTGGCCGGCAGAGTGGGTGAGTGTTGTGACGATCTGTCTGAGACCAAGGTTGGCGAGGTTGGTGATCAGGGTGGTGGAGTTGGTGTCCTTATTGTTTCTCGAGGTGGAAGTTCAGGTCCACGAGGAGGATGTAGTCTGTGGAGAAGAGGGCAAGGGCGTGTGTACTGACGAAGTCGGCGATGGCGTCGCTTAACTGTGGCCGGGATCGGGGGGGTCTGTAGATGAGAGTTCCTCTGAGGGTGGTGTTGGCCTCGGTGTGGATCTGGAAGTGCAGGTGTTTGGTGGTGCTGAGGGTGTCATCGGTGTTCGTCGAGACTCTGAGAGTGTTCCTGTGGACGATGGCGATTCCTCCTCCTGATCCGTTGGTGCGGTCCCTGTGGGTGATCTTGTAGCTGTCTGGAATGTCTATGGCGGTGTCGGGTGCCGAGGAGGGGCTCATCCAGGTCTTTGTCAGGAAGGTGACGTCTGGGGAGGTGGAGTTGAGTAGGTCCCAGAGTTCAACTGCCTGTTTGCGGGCGGAGCGGGTGTTGAGAAGAATGCATCTGAGGTGGTTGCGTTCTTTCACGGTGGGTGGCTTGGCGGATCGGATGCTGATGAAGCTGCAGTTCCAGCAGGAGAAGGGTCCTTGGGTGCGCTTCGGGGTGGCCAGGAAGCAGGTGTGTGATCATCCAGTGTTGAGTGCTTGGAGGGTGCTGGCATCGTAGCACTGTCGGATGTCATGGTGTTCTGGCACTGGGCACGGTCCAGGCGTGGACTGGCGCAGACGGGCTTGCCTTAGGTGCAGCCGCCATAAGAAGGGAGGTGGGATGGGGGAGCATCTGGGAGGAGGGAGTGGACAAATGGGACAGCAGGGAGGCGGGCCACAGGGGATGCAGCAGCGGGAAAAACGTGGGCAGGAACGGCGAGGGAACAGAAGGCAAAAAAAGGGCATAGAATACAAAGGGAAAAGACAAAAAACGAAACAATTAAACAGTAAAAAAAGCAGAAGCAATACAGTACAAAGCAGGGGGGCGGGCCGCCGGGGACGCAGCAGCGGGAACAACGGGAGCAGGAACAGCAAGGGAACAGAAGGCAAAAAAGGGCACAGGGCACAGAATACAAAGGGGAAAAGAGAAAAAATGAAACAATTAAACAATAAAAAAACAGAAGCAATACAGTGCAATGCAGGGGGGCGGGCCGCAGGGGACGCGGCGGGAAAAACGGGGGCAGGAACGGCGAGGGAACAGAAGTCAAAAAAGGGCACAGAATACAAAGGGAAAAGGAGAAAAAATGAAACAATTAAACACAAAAAAAACAGAAGCAATACAGTACAAAGCAGGGGGGCGGGCCGCAGGGGACAAGGCAGCGGGAAAAATGGGGGCAGGAACGGCGAGGGAACAGAAGGCAAAAAAGGGCACAGGGCACAGAATACAAAGGGGAAAGGAGGAAAAATGAAACAATTAAACAATAAAAAACAGAAGCAATACAGTACAAGCAAACCTACGCCCAACGGCTGGCCACCAGGGATGAGGCACAGGTGGTAGCCTGCGGGTGGAGGAGGGCCTTGAACTTGCAGCAGTGGCAGCAGCAGAAAGAGAGTAGAGTGGGTTATGTTCTCCGATGGACTGGGTCACGAGTGCCTCAGGTTGGTGATGATAACTGAGAAGAATTGTTTCATAGCTTGAGCTGTTCTACACTTTGGTGGTAATAATTAAAGATACTTCAAAAAACAAGAGAGTTAGGACAGTGTGTGGGCCGTCCTAGTCCCAATCTAGTACTTAAATAATCAACAGAGACGGGCCACCCTAGAGTGACTAGTATGTCATGTAGTGTCTGACTCAACAAAAATTGGTAAAAAGAACCCTCACACACCAAGTTGGTGTCATGCTTCATCACCCAAGGGTAGTACATGGAGGTTCCCATGCTACCACAAATGGTTTTTGAAGCAAAGCTCGATCTACCAACATTTGTAGTTGGGTTTTGTGCCAGTAATATACACCTCTGCAAGGTAGGTACTAAGGGCCAGATGTACAAACATTAGGACTACCGATTGCCTAATTGCGATTCTCTCCACATCACAGTTTGGAAATCGATATTCCTAATGTATGAAACTCACTGAGATTAATGTAGGGATTCCTTGTGGGTCAAAAATCAGCCTACCTAACGAATACTAATGAGGGAGGTCACAGTTTGCAACCAATTAGGAATCACAGCCATCACAGGGATGGTGGCCAGCTTAGGTCAGCAGACCACAATGTCTGTTATTCATTTTTAATAAAGTAGGCATTTTTTTTAAAATGCAGCCGTTGTCCTAAAAGGAAAAAGGGATTTGTTTACAAAGGAAAAAAATACCTTGAAGTTTCATTTTCTAAGAGCAAACTTGTGGGACCACTGCCTGCTCTTAAAAAATATTATTATTTAGATTCTCGAAGGGTGGTGGTAAAGTATTACTGATTTGCGACCGTAATTCGGTCACAAAACAGTAATACATACCATACTGATTAGGTATTTGGAAAGGACACCTTAAATACACCCCTTCCAAATACTGAATCGAAAATGCAAAGTGTGATTCGGTAACAAGTTACTGAATCGCATTTTGTACATTTGAAAAAGCATTTTTACGGGCGCAAATATCCCGATTCTGTGAATCAGGCCGTTTGCAACTGGGAAAATGCTTTGCACATCTGGCCTAAAGTTGGAGAAAGGTTTTCTTCCCTCTGAACTTTTTTAACTTTGCATATGTGCTGAAATGTGCAGCACACAAACAAATTGCTGAAAGTTTTAAACTACGTCTAAATATTGTATTTGGTACTGGAAGAGTATTCTTTCAGACTGAAACCATTGCTAGACTCCTGCAGACACATTTGGTGCAAAGGTATGGGCTTGGCAGCAAGAAAGTGCATCAGTGCTGGGACAGCAGTGCTACAGTGGCATAACAAAACTCGAGTGGGCTGCCCTGCAAAGTGCATGGTGAGGGGCCCCCAAGTTCCGAACCCAGTCATTAGCTCTCAGCTGCCACCCATTTACAGTGCCTGAGGGGGCCCCCTGGAGCTCGGCCCTCCCCGCACTGCACGGACTGTGGAGGCTGTCGTTGCGCCACTGTGGTGCTATACCTTTGTAGATGTGACACTGTCCTGCTCTCTCTTTGATGTAACACTGTGCTGCAACTGGGCTACATGCAAAAAGAAAATTGATGGACAGAATGCAGAACAATGTCATACATTCTCCCCAGTAGAGAGATCTGGGCCTAAATCCTAAATGCTCACTTTGCCACTGGATTCAAGCTAGCCTGGCTGAAGAGGGCTGTTAGCCCAAAACCAGTCCCAGGATGCTTGTTTCCGGTCTAGGGAAGACATGATGAGGCAGTTCCGGCTGGACTGTTCCCATGAGGCACAGGATCAAGACTGATTTGCATATAGCTTTGTCTGAACTGGGGTGGCAAAGTGAACTAAAAAAATGATGGTGGATTCAACCCAGATCTGTGACTGGGGGTGAGTGTCTGAAAAGTTTCAGCGCTCCGTCCATCATCTCCTTGTGTTTGCATTGTTCGCCCTAAGTTGGCAGGGTATATGCCCAGACATGGGTCTCTTGCTCACTTTGCCACTGGATTTAGCTAGCCTGGCTGAAGAGGGCTGTTAGCCCGAAACTGGTCTCAGGATGCTTGTTTCAGGTCCAGGGAAGACATGGCTTGGCAGTTTGGGCTAGGCTGTTCCCATGAGGCACAGGGTCATGACTGATTTGCAGAGAGCTGTGTCTGAACTGGGGTGGCAAAGTGAGCTAAAGAACAACGATGGATTCAACCCAGATCTGTGACTGGGGGTGAGTGAAAAGTTTCAGCGCTCCGTCCATCATCTCCTTGTGTTTGCAACTGGGCCACATGACGTATTAATAAAATGTACCCTAGTAGTTGCACTCACATAAGAATTTCACTTTTTCTGAAATATGTAGAAGTAGAGCCGAGTGGTAGTATTTCATTCTTCCAGCCAAAGGGAGATAAAGTTGAAATGCACATGCCGGCCTTCAAAAACATTTCCACAAATTCTAAGTTGTAACCGGATGTTGACATATTGCCTCATGTGAAGAGACCCTCCCTTGCACCTGGTACAGCAGCAGCCTAGAAGTGGACAAAGAACTGAACAGCTCCGCCAGTCGTGAATATAAGATGGAACCACTTATGCTACTTCTTTTTGCAGGCCGCCTGAGAACCGGTGCATGCCGGGGGCATCACATTTCCAGCGTTTTTTTGGCCACTCGATATGTAAGAAGTTCACCAGACAGGCCCCTGACTAGTGCGTCTTTACAGACATTATGAAACACACATGGGAAGCAAGTCCTCATGCCAAGCAAAACAAAAGGGTACATTGCCTCGGCAGGTACGCGTAGCCACACACCAAGCAATCACTGCGAAAGGTAATCAATCAGGAACGAGCATGGAAGCCGGCCTAAGCCTGCGCCTGCATATTTGTGGGGCGACTTGATGTTTAGATTTAGCGAGGACGTTCAGGATGAAGGGGTTGAGAGACGAAACCAGGAAACCATCCTTGGCTGGTCGACTTGCTTAGTCTAAAGTTTTGACATGCTCCCGTCCCAGAGGAGAAATGCTACACTGATTGACAAAACATTCGAAAATATCTTTCTTAAACACTTTCCCACCGCATAAACTAGTCGGCGTTTTTTCACTGCGAAGTTTGTTTGTATATTTTTTTTTAATTTACATAGTAAAATATTTAACAACCATCAATCACGTGGAACATACATACTTTCTTTATATCCTTCGATGTTGTTCCAAACTTCCTACACACCTTTTACTTACCTGGCTTTCCTGCATTAGTATTCATCAGTTTAGCCATTTGCTTTCATGCCTCTACCCGACTGGAGCTTTTCCCAGAGCAATGTGAATGCCAAGCTGTAATGTAGCAACCATCTTTTGACTGTCTGAGTGGTGAAGTTCAGCCAGTTTCCCTAATAAAGGTTTAAAACATTTAGAAATAGAGGACCACAAAGGATTCCACCCCGATGAGATAGCTCTGAGCACTTCTATTTAATCTTCTTCTATGGTTGATGAATCATTGTTGTTGCTTGATTGGTAAAAGGGAATTCGCATCAATTTCACATCACAATTACAGTGTAACAGATGGTAAACAACCAAAATATCGAATTTTAATTATCGACTGTCCAGAATATCGAATCAAAAATATAGAGAGGACAGAATATCGATTTCCCAAAATATAGCTGTGTAGAATATCGAATTTGAGTTAAGAAATATCGTTTTCCATAATATCGAATTTAGAAATATAGTTTTCAATAATATCTACATTTTTTTTGTGTTATGTATGCTAGCATATGTGTTTAAATTATATATTATTTTTGTAATGTATGTTTGAATTTTTTTAAGTTATTAATTTTATGTTACATATATTTTTGCGTATTTTACTTCCATAGCGGGTTGTTAGATCATATTAGTTAGATATGATGGTTATTACTTTTATTGTTAATTGTCATTAGCTAATTATTTAATTGATAATTAACTATGTTAATTGATTAATATTTTACAATATTGAAGGTGATGTTTATAGAGGAAAATGGTGGTAGGTAAATACATTTTTATTAATTAATTAATTGTTAATTAATTTTAATTATATTGCAGGAGTGCTTATACTAAGTTATTCCCCATGCTATCCAACACTTTCCCTACTGTTCCACCCACTGGAGTGGGAATAGTAATTTTTACCCACCCGCTATCCAACACTTTCCCTACTGTTCCACTCACTGGAGTGGGAATAGTAATTTTTACCCACCCGCTAGCCAACACTTTTCCTACTGTTCCACTCACTGGAGTGGGAATAGTAATTTTTATACTCCCGCCATCCAACATTTTCTGTACTGTTCCACTCACTGGAGTGGGAATAATAATTTTTGCTCTCCTGCTATCCAACACTTTCCCTACTGTTCCACTCGCTGGAGTTGGAATGGTACATTTTACCCACCCACTATCCAACACTTTCCCTACTGATCCACTCACTGGAGTGGGAATAGTAATTTTTACCCACCCGCTATCCAACACTTTCCCTACTGATACATTCACTGGAGTGGGAATAGTAATGTCTACATTTCCCCTATTTAACACTTTCCCTACTATTAAACTTCCTGAAGTGGGAATAGTAATTTTATATCCTATGCTATGCAACGTTTTCACTATTTTTATATTTGATGTAGTGTAAAATAATATTTTTAAAAAATTTAATTGTAATATTTTAATTGATTGTATCTGAAATATTTGTATATTTATATTATATGTTTGTTTATATATGTAATTCTATTTTAAATTATGTCTAACATTTTATAATTAAAAATACATAATTATCTTTTAATATTATTAAGTTAATACATATATATATATATATATATATATATATATATATATATATATATATATATATATATATATATATATATATATATCTATATTACCTACTGGTGATAGCCAGTAGGTATATATAGTTAGGATTTTTTTCCTATGGGATTTTTGAAAATTCTATGTCGAATAACTTTGGCGTTTGAAGACAGAATTGGCTGAAATTTGCAGGAAAATTGAACATTTTGTTTCTGAGCAGCCCCTGAAAATTTGGGGGGTTCGTCAAGGGGGGGCCGAGAAAAAAGGGGGGTCCCAAAACGTGTTTTTCCCATGCAATTTTCCATAGGGCGGTTGGCCTCACTTTTAGCCTGAACGGCTGAATGGATTTACACCAAACTTGGCAAAATTGTAGGGACTGGTAGCCCGATGTGCCTTTGCTATGTCTCAAGATATAGGCTCCAGTGGTTTTTACGAAAATTAACTTTGAAAAATATATATTGGGCTACATTGGGCTATATATATGTTGGAGCCCAAATGTAGCCCAATGTAGCCCAATGTAGCCCAAAGATGGCCACCAGAGACAAAAAAAAACAAATGTAGCCCAAATATCAGCCAGATGTAGCCCAACTATAGCCCAATGACAGAATGTCCCAGAGTGTTCTAAAGAACAACTAGAGTGCTAACAGTCCTACTTATTACAAAGGTATGGCACACCTGAAGCCATCTTGATTGGAATAAAGTGGTAACTCTTAAAACATTTAATTTAAAAAGGAACAAAATGAGGGGGTTCATGTTGCCATAGAAAGTATGATTAGCGAATATATGACGAAATCCCGCATACCATCAGTCCGCAAAAAAAATCCCGCATGTACTATTAGGCCGCAAATTAAAATAACGAAAACTTTTAGAACGAATATGCCTTTAGCATACACTAAACAACTAAACTACCCTAAACCCTAAAACACTACCCCCAGCATGACCCTACACTACACAAACAGTACAACACTACCCTAAACCCTAAAACACTACCCCCAGCATGACCCTACACTACACAAACACTACAACACTACCCTAAACCCTAAAACACTACCCCCAGCATGACCCTACACTACGCAAACACTACAACACTACCCAAAACCCTAAAACACTACACCCCAGCATGACCCTACACTACGCAAACACTACAACACTACCCTAAACCCTAAAACACTACCCCCAGCATGACCCTACACTACACAAACACTACAACACAACCCTAAACCCTAAAACACTACCCCCAGCATGACCCTACACTACGCAAACACTACAACACTACCCTAAACCCTAAAACACTACCCCCAGCATGACCCTACACTACGCTAACACTACAACACAACCCTAAACCCTAAAACACTACCCCCAGCATGACCCTACACTACGCAAACACTACAACACTACCCTAAACCCTAAAACACTATCCCCAGCATGACCCTACACTACGCAAACACTACAACACTACCCTAAACCCTAAAACACTACCCCCAGCATGACCCTACACTACGCAAACACTACAACACTACCCAAAACCCTAAAACACTACACCCCAGCATGACCCTACACTACGCAAACACTACAACACTACCCTAAACCCTAAAACACTACCCCCAGCATGACCCTACACTACGCAAACACTACAACACTACCCTAAACCCTAAAACACTACCCCCAGCATGACCCTACACTACGCAAACACTACAACACTACCCTAAACCCTAAAACACTACCCCCAGCATGACCCTACACTACGCAAACACTACAACACTACCCTAAACCCTAAAACACTACCCCCAGCATGACCCTACACTACGCAAACACTACAACACTACCCTAAACCCTAAAACACTACCCCCAGCATGACCCTACACTACGCAAACACTACAACACTACCCAAAACCCTAAAACACTACCCCCAGCATGACCCTACACTACGCAAACACTACAACACTACCCAAAACCCTAAAACACTACCCCCAGCATGACCCTACACTACGCAAACACTACAACACTACCCAAAACCCTAAAACACTACACCCCAGCATGACCCTACACTACGCAAACACTACAACACTACCCAAAACCCTAAAACACTACACCCCAGCATGACCCTACACTACGCAAACACTACAACACTACCCAAAACCCTAAAACACTACCCCCAGCATGACCCTACACTACGCAAACACTACAACACTACCCAAAACCCTAAAACACTACCCCCAGCATGACCCTACACTACGCAAACACTACAACACTACCCTAAACCCTAAAATACTACACCCCAGCATGACCCTACACTACGCAAACACTACAACACTACCCAAAACCCTAAAATACTACCCCCAGCATGACCCTACACTACGCAAACACTACAACACTACCCTAAACCCTAAAACACTACGCCCAGCATGACCCTACACTACGCAAACACTACAACACTACCCTAAACCCTAAAACACTAGCCCCAGCATGACCCTACACTACGCAAACACTACAACACAACCCTAAACCCTAAAACACTACCCCCAGCATGACCCTACACTACGCAAACACTACAACACTACCCTAAACCCTAAAACACTATCCCCAGCATGACCCTACACTACGCAAACACTACAACACAACCCTAAACCCTAAAACACTACCCCCAGCATGACCCTACACTAAACAACCACCACAACTCTACACTACACTAACACAACACTACACTACACAACACTACACTACACTACACAATCACTAACCCACGAAAAAATTAACACAAACCCACTTACCTCTCTCGTCATCGTGGTTTTCACAACGCAAATGCATTTACCATACATGCCTTTAAAACGTAATTCTTTGTAAAGGCATGCGCGATAAATGCACATGCGTTTTGAAAAAATGCGGGATAATGGTATGCGAGGTCAATGACCTTGCGGGATAATGGTATGCGGACTGAAAGTCTGCGGGATAAAAAATGCGGGAAAATGGCTGCAAACCATGATTAGCAGCAGACTTCCCTGGTGAGCACTAGCTTTACTACAGTGATCTAATGAGCAACTAGAGTGCTAACATTCAGAATTTATGGCAAATGTGTGACACATCTGAATGCCTTCTTGATAGAACCAAAGTAAACAAGCATTGAAAATGCAATAGATCTCGCCCTCGTTTAAGTTAAAGCCATTCTGTTTGTAATGAGGTGGCTTTTTAGCTTTGCTTTTATTAGTGTTTTTAAAACTTTCATGTAAATAACATGCATATGTATGCATATATGTATATGTATGCATGCATTTATATTTATATAGATATGCAGATTATATATGTTTATATATGTATATTACCTACTGGCGATAGCCAGTGGGTATATATAGTTAGGATTTTTTCTCTATGGGATTTCTGAAAATTCTATGTCTAATAACTTTGGCGTTTGTGGACGGAATTGGCTGAGATTTTCAGGAAAATGGCACATTGTGTTTCTGAGCAGCCCCTGAAAATTTGGGGGGGTTTCGTCAAGGGGGGGCCGAGAAAAAAGGGGGGTCCCAAAACGCATTTTTCCCATTCATTTTTCCATAGGGCGGTTGGACTCACTTTTAGCTCGAACGGCTGAATAGATTTACATGAAACTTGGCAAAATTGTAGATATGGTTTGCCCGACGTGCCTTTGCTATGTCTCAATATATGTGCTCCAGTGGATTTTGAGAAATTAACGTTTAAAAAAATATATATATCTGTGACAGCGCTCCGGTTAGCGCCCCGGTTCGCGTACCTGACGCGTAACGGAACTTCGCGAAGCGAAGCTGATTGGCTCTCCGGTGTCTGTCAACGTTCTAAACAGTCCGGAGCGGCCGCCATCTTGTCTCTCGGTACGATCGAGAGACAAGATGTGGTGAAAAACGAAGGGGGAAATGAAGAAAAGGGGGCAAGGTAGACCACTCCTGACCCCCTAGGATTGATGAGGGGGATATTAAAGTGCCCCGCGGGGCAAAAAATAAAAAATAAAAAATATTTTTTTTTTGCGATTTTACGCCGTAGAGGCGCGTCCCGATACGCGAACCGGGCAGCTCACCGGGCAGCTCACCGGGCAGCTAACCGGGCAGCTAACCGGCAGCGTAGCTGTCAACATTGTAAACAGTCCGGAGCGGCCGCCATCTTGTCTCTCGGTAGGTTCGAGAGACAAGATGTGGTGAAAAAAGAAGGGGGAAATGAAGGAAAGGGGGCAAGGTAAACCCCTCCTGACCCCCTAGGATTGATGAGGGGGATATTAAAGTCCCCCGCGATTTTTCGCGGTAGAGGCGCTTCCCGGTACGCGAACCGGGCAGCTAACCGGCAGCGTAACGGGAGTCCGCCATCTTGTGTTTTTGGAGCGTCCGGTTCGCGTACCGGGTAGCGTCCCGGTAAGCGTAACAAGGGGAAAACCAAGAGAAACAGTAAAAAAAAATTAAGGGAATAGATTTCCAGCAAACTTGGCAAAATTGTAGGGACTGTTTGTTTGATGTGCCTTTGCAAGGCCTCAAGATATGTGCACGTGTGGATTTTGTCTAATTAAGGTTAAAAAAAATATATATATCTGTAAGCGTGCTCCGGCACGCTTACGTTACGGGTTTTGTTTGCGCTGCAGAGCCGATACGTCACGGTTATGCGACGCGTCATGAGGCGTCTTACGTGGCTACGTGATACGTCACGTAATAAAGAATATATTTTACAGCTATAGATATTAGCTTTTAAAAAACCAATGAAATTCACTGAAAAAACCATAGGTTATAGACCATATATAGTTAGGAATTTGCATTTACAAAACCTTGAAAATTCACTGAAAAAACCATAGGTTAGAGACCATATATAGTTAGCTGGACATTTTATTGACATAAAACCAATGAAATTCCATATATAGTTAGTTGCACTAACTATATATCGCGCACCCGCAATCCACTGCTGATGATGTCACATATTACATCATTCATGACATGGTCAGTGACATCACTGATGACATCACTGATGACATCTCAAATGACATCACTGATGACATCACTGATGACATCTCAAATGACATCACTGATGACATCATGACACACCAATACCAGTTACTACATACACACTCACTGATTCCTACGTCTACACACACATTCACTCATTCACCCATACAATCACTCATACATACAGTCACTCATTATTACAACACTATCATATGCACTCATACACCTATGCAGACACTCACACACTGCCACTCATCCATGGAGTTACTCACACACCTAGTCAGTCCTGTAAAGAATCAATCACACTTCCATTTCCTCATCTATACAGTTAAACACAGAACACCATACTTCAGTGACATCACTGATGACATCACTGATGACATCTCAAATGACATCACTGATGACATCTCAAATGACATCACTGATGACATCATGACACACCAATACCAGTTACTACATACGCACTCACTGATTCCTACGTCTACACACACATTCACTCATTCACCCATACAATCACTCATACATACAGTCACTCATTATTACAACACTATCATATGCACTCATACACCTAGTCAGTCCTGTGAAGAATCAATCACACTTCGATTTCCTCATCTATACAGTTAAACACAGAACACCATACTTTTCACACATATACTAACACATACTTAAACTTTACAAAAACACACAGACACTAGATGATGTCATCAGTGATGTCATTTGAGATGTCATCAGTGATGTCATCAGTGATGTCATTTGAGATGTCATCAGTGATGTCACTGACCATGTCATGAATGATGTAATATGTGACATCATCAGCAGTGGATTGTGGGTGCGCGATATATAGTTAGTGCAACTAACTATATATGGAATTTCATTGGTTTTATGTCAATAAAATGTCCAGCTAACTATATATGGTCTCTAACCTATGGTTTTTTCAGTGAATTTTCAAGGTTTTGTAAATGCAAATTCCTAACTATATATGGTCTATAACCTATGGTTTTTTCAGTGAATATATATATATACATAAAAATTAAAACGTATGTTTAATTTTTGGGGGGATTAAATATATTATTTATTAATTTTAATATTGTTTCATTAATTTTAAGTATGTTTTACCAAATTATATTTATTATTTTATTAATTTAATATTAATTATAAGACATTTTAAAAATTCGATATTTTAGTAAACTATATTTTTAACAATTATATTTTGGAATTGATATTTTGGCACTTACCTGTTTGTAGATAGGTAGACTATATTTTGTCTGTCGATCTTCCGGCGTCAATATTGTGTCCAGTCGCTATTATGTCCCTCAATATTCTGTCACTGATCTATAACAGATTTGTCACACAAAAAATCTAGAACTACTAGGTGAAATTAAATGGGTTTATTACAAACTCAGAAACAACCTAATATAAATGAGTCTCAGAAGCATATTGTAGAAATACAAAATCACCGAAATAAATCAGAATCTCCCAATGAAATTCAGCCTAAACAATAGAAAGCATACAAGAAAATCAGTCACTGTAATGCAAGATTTGAGGAAGAGTATCTGAAGATTAAACTGCATAATTAAATCCTCCTGCCAAGTCATTAGTAAATCTAAATACATTTAACTTAATCTACTTCATACTAAATTGGGGCAACCTAATTAATCAGAGAAATATGGACAGGTGTCATTATAATGTAGACTTAAGTACCAGTGATCTAAATCTAAAGAATGTGTAACATGAAGCCAAACACTGAAAGGTATCGTAAAGAGGTCTACATTTCATGAAGCCCTAGAGGTATCTGCCCCAAACTTACTATGTAACACCAAATAACACAGAAAGGAGGCGATTTACAAAAACTTCATGCGGCGCAGTGCCCCTGCAAGGCTGTGCTGCGTTATGCGACAGGGAGGGAGCAGGAGAGTGGCTTATCTTCAGAGATATGGCTCTCTCCTCCTCCTTCCCTTGTACCATTGCTGATTTCAGCTGCTGTGCACCACGGCCACACCTTGCTGCCATTTTGCTAGGGTGTGTGTGTGAGTCTAGCATTGGTTTTGTACAGGAAGGATACCCTTCCTCTACAAAATACGATGCCCAAACAGAGGCAATGTTTTCCCACTTTGTATGTGTGCTGCACAGTGCAGCATGCATGCAAAGTCGGAAATGGAAGGTGAAACTAAAGTATTTCTCCTTTCTTGCACCTACTTGAAAAGGCACATTTTTCTCACACTAAACCCAATCTACTTTATTTAGTAAATTGGGCTTAGCATGAAAAACCTTGAGTGGTTGCATGAGAATGCCCATGCTCCACCCTTGGTACGCCGCCCATGGCTCAAAGTAATGCTAACCAACACTATGTGCTGCTTCGCATTACTTTTCCGTTATTTCCAGCTCTGGAAAGAAAATAGGAAAAAAATAATTTGCACCGATTTGCATCACTTTTGTGATGCAAACACTGTGCATAATCTTAATAAATCTTCCCAAAGCATTCAATGTAACCCACATCATCGTCTCTAGTACATTTCCATCTTCCACGGTAGCAATGTGCAATTTTCTCCTTTTCTCCCCCCCTTCAAATTGGAACATTTGATCAACCTTGAGAGTCCCTTTCTCCACTATGAGAACCTGTCTCCTACCTCGCTACTGCATCTTCCTCTTGTCAAAATATTCCTCCCAGACCTTGCTATTGCTGTAATACACAATGCCTTTTGCACTAGCTAATGAAGCCTTGGATCTGCACCTCCAGAGGAGAGACCATGAAAGCAAGAAATTCTCATGTTAAAGGTTAAACATTGAAAACTCAAGGCCTTTGGTCTTGCTACGTTTGCATAACAGTTAATATGCACTCAATATTTGGATTTATGTGCACACATGGTGCCAAAATCAATGCATTAATATGAATTCTCTTTATGTGAGAAATCATGGCTACATATGAATTATAATCAAAAGGAGGGGGGAGTCAGAGTATGAATCCTTTCAGCCTCCGTTGTGATATCTCAAAATCAAGAAGAGGAAAAGGATCACTAGTCCTGCTTAGACCAAGGTTTTGCAGGTCGGTAGTCGGTATCTCCCAAAAATGACCCTCATACACGTGTATGTTGGAAGTATCTCATAGCGGTATATAATGTGTCCCCGCTTTAAATTACACGTGCGTGCGTAATCATTGGGTCGTTTCTTGTGTGTGCACCCTCCACCAGGAGGTTTTACCTTCGGTTTAAGGCAGTAGTGATCATAGAACAGTGGTGAGATGGGTGGTGATTCTAAAAAAAGTCCGGACAGCCAGAGAGGGAATTTTAATAATTCTGGATTCGGACAATAGTTAAAATTATGTGTGCAGCTTTAGAATGAGTTAGGAATTTGAGCGCACTTCTTTTGTGAATTAAAAAAGGTCCACATGTTTCAGCCTTACGTTGCCAAAAGGTCAATAGGCTTTCGTCAGGACCATTAGGGGTGAAAACGTGAAAAAATTAAAGAAATTGTGAAGAATAAGTGAGTTTTAACCTGATTCTTCAGGAGGTAGAGGCATCATTGTACCTGTAGAATAAAGATAAACAGACATACACACAACATACAGGGAGATGGGGTATGGAAAACATATAGTTATGTACAAAAGTACTCTTACGAAATCAGATGATTTCGAAAAGGAACTAGAAAATGGCAATGCTTTTCAATGAACCACACTCGTTTCTGGCGTCAACTCTCCCATTGTCATGCTTCGGCGGGGGGAGGTGATTCAAGCTATACTGTAGTGATGTGCCCATAGTTCTAAAATTCGCTGTGACTTACTTAATTTGATGTGTGGTCTAGGGTGGGATAACGTGGTGGTATTCGGTAAAATGCCTCGTGAATTGCGTTTATAACGCTGCATACATCCAGTGCTCAGGTGTTAATTCATTGTTCGTGCGTGTTGTTATAACGGTTTTCATTATACAATTGTGCTCCTTATTGTGCATTGGCATTTTTCTATAAATACCATTTCTATTCTTGGATATTATTCTAATCTGTGGTATTACTAAACGGGGTCTATATTCGGGGGTTTTCAAAAATAAGACACATGACTTCATTCTCGATGTACTCGTAATGAGTACGCTTTTTGGATGTCAGACTCTGTGGTATTCTAGCGTACCTTTATTATATTGAGGTATTGCTTCATCGGGGGATAAGGCAGGACGAGAGAGGCCTCACTGTTGGAATTATAAAAGGAAAGGGTTTAGAGAAAAGGGTTTGTTACTTGCGGTTCCGTTGTGTAAAGAAGACGCGGTCTCCTCGGATACCTGGGTTCCTTCTACTCCGTCCCGGCAGCATGTGCTGACTCTGCCTTCCATCACCCGGAAATCAAAGAACGGTCATTTCCGGGTTGATTTGTACTCCGGACCCATGGTCATGAATGAAATACTATAGCGCAGATTTGCACAGCAATAATTGGAAAAGGTGTTTTTCGCGCTTATTGATTTCTTTACATAAAGTCAGTCGACGTACGAGTTTTAAGGATGTTTTTGCGGGCTCAAAGATATTAATTTGTACTTCAAAAACATAAAGGTAGAAGAAATACTATTGTGAAGTTTGCCCGATAGTGTTATAAAAAAAAAGGGGGGGGGGTCCACGTGTTTTAAGGTAATAATTCTTTTATTACTACATTAAATGAAGTCTGGCAACCTGTGAGCTTTGAAAATAAAAATAAAAGATAGATCTCATCATAGGCTATTGCTAGCCATATTTAGCTAACCTGTTATAGACTGAGATAAGGGACTCATATTGTATAGATAGGACAGCTATTTACGTTAACTCTTTTGTCCATTTGGACAGCTTTAAGATGGAACTTCTCCAGAGGGCATAAACCTAATGTTTTGGACCATCATAATTTGTATTTCATTAGCGATTGGTGCACATATATATTCTCAGTAGTGGTTGAGTTAGAGAAGTGGCCACTCTATGATGAGGTTATCTGTTTAGGGATAACCAAGGAATGGAGTCACTGAGGCCCAGGGTATCTGTTTTGAGTCTATGGACCCAACGTTGCTCCTTCTCAAAAAGGATTTTTGCTGCATTTCTGTCCACTGTTTCCAGCGTCTCTAGAATTACCCAGTGGAGGTCATCTACTGTGTGACCTAGTTCTTTGTAGTGGGTTGACATCTTGGTTGTAGTTTTCTTGCAATTGACATTGCTCCGGTGCTCACAGAGTCGTTGTTTTGCCTTACGGCACGTCATCCCTATGTACCTCATACCGCAGGGACAGGTGATCATATAGGTGACGTGACTTGTATTGCAGTTGGTGTGCCTTCTTAACTTCCACATAAAGTTTGGAAGTAGCTGCAATTCCTTTGTAGGTTCTGTGGTTGCGCAGGCGGTACAAGTGCCACACGGATAGTGTCCGGTTACTGGGGTGGTGTTCCATAATCCTGGTTGTTCTTTCTTTTTCTTTGGTGGTAGTCTGGCGTGGACCAATAGATCTTTGATGTTTCTGCTTCTTTTGTTGGCAAATCTTGGTTTTGACCAGGTCAGGGTGTTGGATGTTATGATTTTCCAGTTCCGGTTGATTATTTTCTTTACTTGGTTTGTAATAGGACTATAGGTGGTGACACACGTAGTCCTGTTATCAATCGGTTTTGGATGACTTTCAAGTAAAGACTCTCTCGGTTGGTTTCTGGCACGTTTTTTGCAAGAGTTAATTACTTTCCTGGGGTAATTCCTAACTGTGAGTTTTTCGCACAGATCAGTGGCTTGGGTCTTGTAATCTGCCACGGAGCTGCAATTTCTCCTTAATCGCAGGAACTGACTGTACGGGAGGTTTTCTCTTAATGGCCGGGGGTGAAAGCTATTAAAAGATAGCAGACTGTTTTTTGCCGTAGGTTTGAAAAATGTTCTTGTTTGTAAAGTGTTGCCTTCTGAGAAAATGGTAATATCCAAAAAATCCAGACTTTTTTCATTGGCTGTATACGTGAACTTTAAGCATTCATCTTGGCTGTTCAGCCACATGTGGAAATCTTTTAGGGATGCTGTGTCTCCCTGCCAGATTAGCAGAATGTCGTCAATATATCTTTTCCAAAAGAGTATATGACGAATGAAGGGGTTGTTTTCATTATGTACATAGGCCTGCTCAAAGGTACTCACATACAAACCAGCTACGCTCGGCGCGAAAGTACTTCCCATTGACGTACCATGTCGTTGGAGTAAGAGGTCATCTTTGTACTGGAAAAAGTTCTCCGTAAGGGCCAGTCTACAGCATTCCAGTACAAAGTGCCTTGGAGTTTTGTAAGGCCAATCAGTACTAAAGAGTATTGTTTCGAGGGTCTCTAGTGTTTTCTGTTGTGGCAGGCTGGTATAGAGGCTCTCGACGTCTAACCCTACCAAGAGCATGGTGTTCTCTGAGTACTCAAAATTGAGTAACATGTTGATCAGATCCCGCGTGTCTTTTAAGTAGGTAGGCATTTTTTGGACCAATGGTCTCAGATATTGGTCTGCAAATTCAGATAGAGGCTCTAGGATGGAATTGATTCCAGAGACGATTGGTCTCCCTGGTGGTGGCATTCTTCCTTTGTGCGTTTTGAGCAGAGAGTAAAAGTACGGTATAACTGGTGCTTTTGTCTCCAAGTAATCAGCCTCTCTTTTGGATATCCAATTGTTGGCTTCTGCTTCTTCAATCATCAGGGCTATCGTTCTTTGTAAACGTGCTGTAGGGTCTGTCATCAGTACTTGGTAGAATTTGGTATCTGCCAATAAGTCCATGCATTGTCTGTCGTATCCTTCTGTTGTTAGTAGGACTATGCCCCCACCTTTGTCCGCTGGTTTTATGACAATGTCTTTATTGTTCTTTAGTTCCGTGAGAGCAAGATTTTCTGCCTTGGTTAGGTTTTGGAAGGGTTTAGGAAGTTGTTGGATCAATTCGTCCACTTCTTTCATTATAGCTTGTTCAAAAGTAATTATTTCGATGGGTACCTGTGAATTTAGTGGGCAAAAGTTGGATTTGTTTCTCAGGGTAGTGTCTCCTTCTTGAGGTGGTCGTTGGTCGTCCTTGAAAAAAGCTTTAAGTTTCAAGGTGCGGCAAAAGTCTGCCAATTCTCATTTCGTCTTGAAGACGTCTGTTTTGGGAGTAGGCACATAGCCTAATCCTTTATTTAGGACGCTTTCTTGGTCTTTAGTTAGTGTTAGTTCAGTCAAGTTTACGATGAGGTCATTGGACCTTGCCCCGTCTTGGCCTTGGTGACGCTTCTGGTTTGGACCTGTCTTGTCTGGTCGGACCAGGTTACTCCTTTTTTCCTGGACCTGCGGTTGCCCTGGCCATTCCCTAAAAAAGGAAGGCCTTGTTGGTAATTCTGGGCACCTTGCGGTTGCATTTGGTGGTTCATGGGTACTTGGAAATAGGGGTTAGGCCACCCTTGAAATTGAGGGTTGAATGGATGAAATGGTATTCCTTGTCCATTGTGCTGGAAATATGGAGGGCGCCAGAAATTACTATGGCCTCTCCTCTGTCCTCTCCTATTTCTGAAGTTTCCTCGACCGCGGTTAGTTGTTTCATCTCCGCTCTGATCTGAGCTATCATTTGATGACACACTGTTGGAGTCATAGTTCGAAGCATTGTCATTAGGTTTGTAGTCTTTGCTACTGTACGGATGAATGCGTTCTAATGAAAACCTTTTCAGTTCTTTTGCGAGTTTTTGCAACTTTGTTTGGGTCAGGTATTCCTGGCTTTCTTTCATTTCTTTATTGATTTCATCTAGACGGGTTTTATAGATGGTTATGTTCACCGTGTTGTTCAGTTCAGTCTCCAAGATCTCGATCTTGACTGCGAGTTCGTCCGTTAATCTAGTGGCTGTCTTGATTATTAGCACTAGGTAGTCTCTTGTACATTTCCATGATATAAAGGACCAATCTTTGCGAAAGGCTAGATCTTTTAGAAAGATCCGTGGGGCGTTTGTTACCCACAGGCCTCGCGGGGCGGCATTGACCCGAAGATATTCGGTCATTATTATCCCGCGTGCAGCCGTGCGTACTTGTTCTTTCTTCACGTCACTTAACTCGTCCCATTCCGCCGTTGAAGACAGAGTCTGGTTGAGGTCACCTTCCATGAGTAGCGATGGTCTTGCCAGAATTTCATCTATATCCTCAGTAGAATAGCTGAGTCCAAAACTGCCTGCCATGACGACAGTGCCTTCTTCGGCAGGTTGGTAACAAAGGTTCTTTTTCAGATTCCTAAGGAGAAATCTCCCACAGCTGTGCGCTGCTCGACACGTATCATCAAAAGGAGGGGGGAGTCAGAGTATGAATCCTTTCAGTCTCCGTTGTGATATCTTATAATCAAGAAGGGGAAAGGATCACTAGTCCTGCTTAGACCAAGGTTTTGCAGGTCAGTAGTCGGTTTCTCCCAAAAATGACCCTCATACACGTGTATGTTGGAAGTATCTCATAGCGGTATATAATGTGTCCCCGCTTTAAATTACACGTGCGTGCATAATCATTGGGTCGTTTCTTGTGTGTGCACCCTCCACCAGGAGGTTTTACCTTCGGTTTAAGGCAGTAGTGATCATATAACAGTGGTGAGATGGGTGGTGATTCTAAAAAAAGTCCGGACAGCCAGAGAGGGAATTTTAATAATTCTGGATTCGGACAATAGTTAAAATTATGCGTGCAGCTTTAGAATGAGTTAGGAATTCGAGCGCACTTCTTTTGTGAATTAAAAAAGGTCAACATGTTTCAGCCTTACATTGCCAAAAGGTCAATAGGCTTTCGCCAGGACCATTAGGGGTGAAAACGTGAAAAAATTAAAGAAATTGTGAAGAATAAGTGAGTTTTAACCTGATTCTTGAGGAGGTAGAGGCATCATTGTACCTGTAGAATAAAGATAAACAGACATACACACAACATACAGAGAGATGGGGTATGGAAAACATATAGTTATGTACAAAAGTACTCTTACGAAATCAGATGATTTCGAAAAGGAACTAGAAACTGGCAATGCTTTTCAATGAACCACACTCGTTTCTGGCGTCAACTCTCCCATTGTCATGCTTCGGCGGGGGGAGGTGATTCAAGCTATACTGTAGTGATGTGCCCATAGTTCTAAAATTCGCTGTGACTTACTTAATTTGATGCGTGGTCTAGGGTGGGATAACGTGGTGGTATTCGGTAAAATGCCTCGTGAATTGCGTTTATAACGCTGCATACATCCAGTGCTCAGGTGTTAATTCACTGTTCGTGCGTGTTGTCATAACGGTTTTCATTATACAATTGTGCTCCTTATTGTGCATTGGCATTTTTCTATAAATACCATTTCTATTCTTGGATATTATTCTAATCTGTGGTATTACTAAACAGGGTCTATATTCGGTTAGGTTTTCAAAAATAAGACACATGACTTCATTCTCGATGTACTCGTAATGAGTACGCTTTTTGGATGTCAGACTCTGTGGTATTCTAGCGTACCTTTATTATATTGAGGTATTGCTTCATCGGGGGATAAGGCAGGACGAGAGAGGCCTCACTGTTGGAATTATAAAAGGAAAGGGTTTAGAGAAAAGGGTTTGTTACTTGCGGTTCCGTTGTGTAAAGTAGACGCGGTCTCCTCGGATACCTGGGTTCCTTCTACTCCGTCCCGGCAGCATGTGCTGACTCTGCCTTCCATCACCCGGAAATCAAAGAACGGTCATTTCCGGGTTGATTTGTACTCCGGACCCATGGTCATGAATGAAATACTATAGCGCAGATTTGCACAGCAATAATTGGAAAAGGTGTTTTTCGCGCTTATTGATTTCCTTACATAAAGTCAGTCGACTTACGAGTTTTAAGGATGTTTTTGCGGGCTCAAAGATATAAATTTGTACTTCAAAAACATAAAGGTAGAAGAAATACTATTGTGAAGTTTGCCCGATAGTGTTATAAAAAAAGGGGGGGGGGGTCCACGTGTTTTAAGGTAATAATTCTTTTATTACTACATTAAATGAAGTCTGGCAACCTGTGAGCTTTGAAAATAAAAATAAAAGATAGATCTCATCATAGGCTATTGCTAGCCATATTTAGCTAACCTGTTATAGACTGAGATAAGGGACTCATATTGTATAGATAGGACAGCTATTTACGTTAACTCTAAACTAAAACAAGAAAATTTTTCAAACCTACGGCAAAAAACAGTCTGCTATCTTTTAATAGCTTTCACCCCCGGCCATTAAGAGAAAATCTCCCGTACAGTCAGTTCCTGCGATTAAGGAGAAATTGCAGCTCCGTGGCAGATTACAAGACCCAAGCCACTGATCTGTGTGAAAAACTCACAGTTAGAAATTACCCCAGGAAAGTAATTAACTCTGCAAAAAACGTGCCAGAAACCAACCGAGAGAGTCTTTACTTGAAAGTCATTCAAAACCGATTGATAACAGGACTACGTGTGTCACCACCTATAGTCCTATTACAAACCAAGTAAAGAAAATAATCAACCGGAACTGGAAAATCATAACATCCAACACCCTGACCTGGTCAAAACCAAGATTTGCCAACAAAAGAAGCAGAAACATCAAAGATCTATTGGTCCACACCAGACCACCACCAAAGAAAAAGAAAGAACAACCAGGATTATGGAACACCACCCCAGTAACCGGGCACTATCCGTGAGGCACTTGCACCGCCTGCGCAACCACAGAACCTACAAAGGAATTGCAGCTACTTCCAAACTTTATGTGGAAGTTAAGAAGGCACACCAACTGCAATACAAGTCACGTCATCTATATGATCACCTGTCCCTGCGGTATGAGGTACATAGGGATGACGTGCCGTAAGGCAAAACAACGACTCTGTGAGCACCGGAGCAATGTCAATTGCAAGAAAACTACAACCAAGATGTCAACCCACTACAAAGAACTAGGTCACACAGTAGATGACCTCCACTGGGTAATTCTAGAGACGCTGGAAACAGTGGACAGAAATGCAGCAAAAATCCTTTTTGAGAAGGAGCAACGTTGGGTCCATAGACTCAAAACAGATACCCTGGGCCTCAACGACTCCATTCCTTGGTTATCCCTAAACAGATAACCTCATCATAGAGTGGCCCCTTCTCTAACTCAACCACCACTGAGAATATATATGTGCACCAATCGCTAATGAAATAAAAATTATGATGGTCCAAAACATTAGGTTTATGCCCTCTGGAGAAGTTCCATCTTAAAGCTGTCCAAATGGACAAAAGAGTTAACGTAAATAGCTGTCCTATCTGTACAATATGAGTTCCTTACCTCAGTCTATAACAGGTTAGCTAAATATGGCTAGCAATAGCCTATGATGAGATCTATCTTTTATTTTTATTTTCAAAGCTCACAGGTTGCCAGACTTCATTTAATGTAGTAATAAAAGAATTATTACCTTAAAACACGTGGACCCCCCCCCCCTTTTTTTTTTATAACACTATCGGGCAAACTTCACAATAGTATTTCTTCTACCTTTATGTTTTTGAAGTACAAATTAATATCTTTGAGCCCGCAAAAACATCCTTGAAACTCGTAAGTCGACTGACTTTATGTAAGGAAATCAATAAGCGCGAAAAACACCTTTTCCAATTATTGCTGTGCAAATCTGCGCTATAGTATTTCATTCATGACCATGGGTCCGGAGTACAAATCAACCCGGAAATGACCGTTCTTTGATTTCCGGGTGATGGAAGGCAGAGTCAGCACATGCTGCCGGAACGGAGTAGAAGGAACCCAGGTATCCGAGGAGACCGCGTCTTCTTTACACAACGGAACCGCAAGTAACAAACCCTTTTCTCTAAACCCTTTCCTTTTATAATTCCAACAGTGAGGCCTCTCTCGTCCTGCCTTATCCCCCGATGAAGCAATACCTCAATATAATAAAGGTACGCTAGAATACCACAGAGTCCGACATCCAAAAAGCGTACTCATTACGAGTACATCGAGAATGAAGACATGTGTCTTATTTTTGAAAACCTAACCGAATATAGACCCCGTTTAGTAATACCACAGATTAGAATAATATCCAAGAATAGAAATGGTATTTATAGAAAAATGCCAATGCACAATAAGGAGCACAATTGTATAATGAAAACCGTTATAACAACACGCACGAACAGTGAATTAACACCTGAGCACTGGATGTATGCAGCGTTATAAACGCAATTCACGAGGCATTTTACCAAATACCACCACGTTATCCCACCCTAGACCACGCATCAAATTAAGTAAGTCACAGCGAATTTTAGAACTATGGGCACATCACTACAGTATAGCTTGAATCACCTCCCCCCGCCGAAGCATGACAATGGGAGAGTTGACGCCAGAAACGAGTGTGGTTCATTGAAAAGCATTGCCATTTTGTAGTTCCTTTTCGAAATCATCTGATTTCGTAAGAGTACTTTTGTACATAACTATGTGTTTTCCATACCCCATCTCCCTGTATGTTGTGTGTATGTCTGTTTATCTTTATTCTACAGGTACAATGATGCCTCTACCTCCTGAAGAATCAGGTTAAAACTCACTTATTCTTCACAATTTCTTTAATTTTTTCACGTTTTTACCCCTAATGGTCCTGACGAAAGCCTATTGACCTTTTGGCAACGTAAGGCTGAAACATGTGGACCTTTTTTAATTCACAAAAGAAGTGCGCTCAAATTCCTAACTCATTCTAAAGCTGCACGCATAATTTTAACTATTGTCCGAATCCAGAATTATTAAAATTCCCTCTCTGGCTGTCCGGACTTTTTTTAGAATCACCACCCATCTCACCACTGTTCTATGATCACTACTGCCTTAAACCGAAGGTAAAACCTCCTGGTGGAGGGTGCACACACAAGAAACGACCCAATGATTACGCACGCACGTGTAATTTAAAGCGGGGACACATTATATACCGCTATGAGATACTTCCAACATACACGTGTATGAGGGTCATTTTTGGGAGATACCGACTACCGACCTACATATGAATTAAACATAAGACTGTAAGTTATCTGTTAGAACATTCATGTAACTATGAGGGATATTCTCAAAAACGTGCGATAATCATCGCCAAAAAAGGTTAATGCAAGCTTTCATATTGCCGTCTATCGCGGGAAAATAACTCACAACACGGGGTATCAGGAGATAGTTTGCTGATAACGCATCAAATGTCCACGATAAAATCACCGGGACGGTGATAAAAATCCAAACCTGAAAGTGAAAAACGTTGTGATGGACCCAAAGGCGATAAAAAAATCTACGATAATCTGTGCCAGGCCTGCAATTCACAAATGTCAGACGGGAAAAATCACTATAAAAATAGAAAAAAAAATATAAACAAAACCAAAACAACTGCGAAGCATAATGGAGGTAGCCAGAGCAAGTACAGAGGACAACCAGAACCCCACAAGCCCCACCGAGGACCAGGCTGGGACCTCGGGGTCAGGGAAGGGCAAGGAGAAGAAGAAGAGAAAAACGTGGTTCAGACCGCAGGAAAACAGGATCTTGATAACGGAGGTGGTAGAACACCATCAAGTACGGTTCGTCACCTCCACTGTGTCATTGGCAACAAAAAATGGAATAATGCAGTCCATCGTGGAGAAGGTGAATGCAGTTGGAGTGCTGAGGAGGACAATGGTAGAGGTCAAGAGGTGCTGGAATGACAACAACCAGAAGGCAGCAATGCATACTGGAAGTGGGAGTCCAGCGGCACAGGAGGAGCTGGATGAGATGGAGGAAATGTTGTCCACAGTTATCAGTGTGGAGACGGTGGCAGGAGTTGGGGGACCGGACACTGCTCAACATGACCTGACAAAACCGCAACAGAGTGAGTAACTACCAGGGACTGGGGGGACAGGGGAGATGGGCACAATGGCACACATACATAATGTCCCTTATCCCCTTGGCACACTGCAGCACACCTAAAAAGAGCAAGTAGGCCCCTGTCGACTATGTGCCCAGAGGGGGCCCTTCCCCCACATCACCAATCCCACAACCAACCCATGCACATGTGCTAAACCCAGCAAAGCGGTGTGTCTGTGTGTAACACTGACAATGCAAGTAACACTGCATGACGAATAGCATTGCTGCAGTCAATATATCATGACATGTTGCAATCCACGACACAGAGTTGGCTGAGTGTGGACCACATCCGTAAAGGAGCAGGTCACACTCTGACACATCCACGTGTACAAACAACCCCTGACGCCAACAACACATCTGCGGACAAACCATGCCCCAGACTCCCAACTCCCCCAAGAGCCCAGTGTACCCAAGTATTCAACATCTCAGCACTGTATAAGCATAGAAGTCAATGGCACACCATCTGAAAAGGATAAGGGGCAACAAAATCAGAGCTGCAGGGGCAACTCTCCCAAAATGCAGCACATACACATAACATTCAGAGCACATCAACATTGACAACAATATGGTAGAAACTGCAACACGTTCACAACAGATCAGAGGACACAACTGGTGCCTCTTGTGTGTAGAAACTGGCCAATCACATTTGGCATAGCAGGGAAACCTGAGTTGATAATGTACAAGTACAAACACACATCCATGATGTTGTCAAAATGTCCACTGTTCCGCATCAAATAGGCAGCTCCCCCCAAACAGTCACAATGTGCATTGTCATGCAGTCTGTATGTAAACTTGTACAATGTGTTAACATACATGTGAACACAATATTAAACTGTGACCTCCACACCATTGACCCCAATTCTCTCCAACAGCTCATGGACAGCCTCAGCACCCCTCCTCCAAGAGCAGAGCAGCCCAGCTGCATCGATGCGACCCCACCCCCTGCACAGACCACAAAGCAGGAAGCACCCACCACCACGGATGTCTCCCAGGGCCCCACAAACAACACAAGTTCAAGTTCAGGAATTTGTATAGCGCACTACTCACCCAGAGGGTCTCAAGGCGCTTGGGGAGGGGTGCATTATTTATCGAATAGCCAGGTTTTAAGTTCCTTTTTGAAGGAAATGTGGTTCTGTGTAAGGCGGAGGTGAGAGGGGAGAGAATTCCAGGTCTTGGCCGCCAGGTAGGAGAAGGATCTTCCTCCCATGGTGGATCTGTGGATGCGTGGAACTGCGGCGAGGGCTTGATTGGAGGATCTTAGTTGGCGGGTGGGTGTGTAGAAGGACAGACGTGAGTTGAGGCATTCTGGTCCTAGTTTGTAGAGGGTTTTGTGTGCGTGGGTGAGGAGACGGAACGTGATTCTCTTGTTAACGGGAAGCCAGTGGAGGTCTTTCAGGTGACCGGTAATGTGAGCTTGGCGAGGGACGTCCAATATGAGTCTGACTGATGCGTTTTGGATGCGTTGGAGTTTTTTCTGTAATTTGGCAGTGGTTCCGGCATAGAGGGTGTTTCCGTAGTCCAGTCGGCTGGTGACCAGTGCGTGGGTGACAGTCTTTCTTGTTTCGGTGGGGATCCAACGGAAGATTTTTTTGAGCATACGAAGTACGTTGAAGCAAGAGGATGAGACGGCGTTGACTTGTCTGGTCATCGAGAGGGAGGAGTCTAGGATGAAGCCTAGGTTACGTGCGTGGTCTGTGGGTATGGGTGCTGTGCCCAGGGCCGATGGCCACCATGAGTCGTCCCAGGCAGAAGGGGATGATCCTAGGATGAGGACTTTCGTTTTGTTTGAGTTAAGTTTTAGGCAGCTGTTTTTCATCCATTCTGCAACTTCTTTCATGCCTTCGTGAAGATTGGTTTTGGCGGTGTTAGGGTCTTTGGTGAGGGAAAGGATCAGTTGGGTGTCGTCAGCGTAAGAAATGATGTTAAGGTTGTGTTGTCGCGCGATGGATGCGAGGGGACTCATGTAAACGTTGAAGAGGGTGGGACTGAGTGATGATCCTTGTGGTACTCCGCAGATGACTTCAGTGGCCTCTGATTTGAATGGGGGGAGACGGACTCTCTGGGTTCTCCCGGTGAGGAACGAGATGATCCAGTCCAAGGCTTTTCCTTGTATGCCGATGTTGCTGAGGCGTTGTATGAGGGTGCTATGACAGACCGTGTCGAAGGCGGCGGAGAGGTCGAGTAGGATGAGGGCAACCGTTTCTCCGTTGTCCAGTAGCGTTCGGATGTCGTCAGTTGCTGCAATGAGGGCGGTTTCGGTGCTGTGTTTGGCTCGAAAGCTGGACTGTGAGGTGTCGAGGGAGTTGTTGGATTCAAGGAAGGCGGCGAGCTGACTGTTGACGGTTTTCTCAATGACTTTGGCAGGGAATGGGAGGAGGGAGATGGGGCGGTAGTTCTTAAGTTCAGAGAGGTCTGCTGTGGGTTTCTTCAGGAGGGCGCTGAGTTCGGCGTGTTTCCAGCTTTCTGGGAAGGTAGCGGAGTTGAAGGAGCAGTTGATGATATCACGGAGATGGGGAGCGATGATGGAGTCTGCTTTGTTGAAGATGTGATGGGGACAGGGGTCGGTTGGCGAACCTGAATGGATGGAGTTCATTAGGCGGATGGTGTCTTCAGTGGTGATTGGGTTCCAGGCACTAAGGTTGTTAGAGGGCGGTTTAGGTTCAGAGGTGGGTGGAGTGGGCTGTTCTTTGGAAAAGTTCTCAAAGCTGTTATGTATGTTGGCGATTTTGTTGTAGAAGAAAGAGGATAACGAATCGCAGAGGTCTTGGGAGGGAGTAATGTCGTTTGAGGCTGCGGTGGGGTTGGTAAATTCTTTGATGATATTGAAAAGTTCCTTGCTGTTATGGGCATTGTTGTCGAGTCGATCCTTGAATGCTGATTTCTTGGTGGATCGGATCAATTGGTGGTGTTTGCGGGTGGCTGTCTTGAAGGTGGTCAGGTTGTCAGTGGTTGGGTTTTTTCTCCATGTTTTCTCGAGAGTACGGCAAAGTTTCTTGGATTTCTTAAGGTCATCGTTGAACCAGGGGGCCTTTTTGCTACCTTGTTTGGTTTGGTGGTTTTTCAGGGGTGCTAATTCGTCAACGCTGTGAGTGATCCATTGTTTGAGTTTGGTGGCAGCTTGGTTTGGGTCCGATGAGAGGGCGGAAGGGTTTTGGTTGAGCGATGTGGTGAGTTGGTCGGTGGTGATTTTGTTCCAGTTTCTTCGCGGAATAGGTTGTGGGGGGATGTGAGACGAGGTCTTTTTGTAGCTGAAGTGAACACAGCTGTGGTCCGTCCAATGGAGAGCTGTGGTGTGATCGAAGGAGATGTGCTTGCTGGAGGTGAAGATTGGGTCGAGCGTATGTCCGGCTACATGGGTGGAGGAGTCAACAAGTTGTTTGAGTCCGAGATTGGCCAGGTTGTCCAGAAGGGTGGTGGTATTGCTGTCGTTTTTCTTTTCCAGGTGGAAGTTGAGGTCTCCCAGTAGAATGTAGTTCTCGGAGGTGAGGGCATGTGGGCTGATGAAGTCAGTGATGTCTTCGTTGAATTGTGTGCGGGTTCCTGGTGGTCTGTAGATGAGGGTGCCTCTAAGTGTGGTCCTGGGGTCGGTGTGGATCTGGAAGTGGAGGTGTTCGGCGGTCGCGAGGTTATCGTCGGAGCTGGTCGTGATACGGATGGTGTTCTTATGGGCGATGGCGATGCCTCCTCCTGTTTGGTTGGTGCGGTCTTTTCAGATGATCTTGTAAGCGTCCCGGATGGCTATGGCGATGTCGGGCGCTGAGGAGGCGTTCATCCAGGTTTCTGTAAGGAAGGCGACGTCTGGTGATGTCATGTCGAGTAGGTCCCAGAGTTCAGTGGCGTGTTTGTGGACCGAGCGGGTGTTCAGCAGGATGCACTTCAGGTGGGTAGGGTCGGAGCTGTGTTTGGAGGTGGACGATTTGGTGTGGGTCTTGATGCAGGCGAACTTGCAAGAGTGGCATGCGAATGGTCCGTGGGTGTGTCCTGGGGTAGCTACGCAGCATAGTGGGGAGCGTCCGGGGTTAAGGGCTAGGAGAGTAGCGGCGACATACGTTATGCGGGTGGATTGGGATTTGCGAGGACCAGGGGGTCTGGCACTGGGCGCGGTCCAGGCGCGGACGGGCGTAGACGGGCTTACCTTTGGCGCACCTTCGGCGCGACCGCTGCGCGCGACCGCTGCGCGTGACCGCTGCGCGCGTAGGCATCTGTCATAAATGGATAGTGGAAGGGGAGGGGTGAGGGAGGGTCAGCTGGGAGGCGGGCGCGGGGTGGAGAGGGCGGGCTCCGAGGCACAACAACAGCCAAATGGCCGCCAAAGTGAAACTGGAACAGGATGGGGCGCAAAGCGGGGATACACTGTGGGAAACGAGAGATATCAATAAAATGAAGGTCTAATTAATGCAATCGAGCGATGCAGACTAGGACAGCACAGAATGCGAAGTACAATAATTGGATCAGTGTTAATGAGGCACAGCGCTCTATCGTAAGGCAGGCAGCAGTTCAACAGGCTCAGAGCGGCGAGCGCAGCTTTACGATACCACAGTCAGTAGGCAGTAGTTTTGCACGGTGTGAGTCACAGATCACTGCTCAGCTGTATCGCAGGTCAGCAGGGAGCGTAGGGAGCGACCGACACGAGAGCGTCGGAATGGTCACAGCGCTTCTGGGGATGGGTCAGGCCTATGCAGTTCGTGGGAGGGAGGGTCAGCTGGGAGGCGGGCGCGGGGTGGAGAGGGCGGTCTCCGAGGCACAACAACAGCCAAATGGCCGCCAAAGTGAAACTGGAACAGGATGGGGCGCAAAGCGGGGATACGCTGTGGGAAACGAGAGATATTAATAAAATGAAGGTCTAATTAATGCAATCGAGTGATGCAGACTAGGACAGCACAGAATGCGAAGTACAATAATTGGATCAGTGTTAATGAGGCACAGCGCTCTATCGTAAGGCAGGCATCAGTTCAACAGGCTCAGAGCAGCGAGCGCAGCTTTACGATACCACAGTCAGTAGGCAGTAGTTTTGCACGGCGTGAGTCACAGATCACTGCTCAGCTGTATCGCAGGTCAGCAGGGAGCGTAGGGAGCGACCGACACCGAGAGCGTCGGAATGGTCACACGGCCTTCCAGCACCATGTTTTGGGGTGCCAGGAGAAGATGGCTAAACAGGTGTGGGTGGGGTTCAACCTCATGTTATCCAAACTAGATGCCATATGTGGGTGTCTAAGTCCCATCAGGAACCACTCACAGTCTCTAACGGACACCCACAGTCCGCTACATGCTCTCCAACGATCCATGGCTGACATCGCTGGAGTCCTGACTCTGAGACAAGAACAACTGTCTTGTCACAGTGGCTCCAGTGATGTCAGCCGGGAGTTGGGACACATGCGGAGGATCATGGAGAACATGGAGCGGATGCAGGCGGAAAGAACGGCTGCCATGGCTGCACACCAGCGAGAGGTAGCTGGGTTCTTCCATGCCCTGCAGACCCTAATCTTGGCATTGCACCCACAAAGCCTGGCACGGAGGAATGCTGCTGCTACCACTCCATCCACATCTCCACCCCCTGAAGTGTCAGTGCCACACAGTGCAGCAGACATTCCACCTCCGGCCCCTGATGTGTCACTACCACACAGTGATGCAGATAAAACAACACCACCCACATGTGAGGTACATGATACATCAGAGGACGAAGATGCGGATGATTCTGCCTCAGTGGTAAGGACCCAGCAGCATTCATCTCCGTCATAATACCTGTTTCTGCTTGGTTCTGCCCTCTGCATCATCACCTTCCACTGTCCCCCAATAAACTCTGCAACACTCACCTTGGATCTCGACATGGACTACCATATTCTGTTTGGTCCCCAATGACACAGCAATCAGACTGCGGACTGAACTCTTCCTCTTCCAATGAACTTGTCAATCCTTAAAGGACTCTGGCTGGCACTCCACCGAATGTGAATAAAACATTCCGATTCACACAGATGTGTCATGTCTATGATCAATAAAGTATGAAAGTATGGATGAATGTAGGGGCAGTGATTCCCCCTCACGCCCATGTTGCTAATGTTGTGGGACTTGAGTCACAGGGTGCAACTCTCTGCATCATGGTGGTACATATTTGAGCCCAAATGACACCCTGTTGTCTTTTCTTGGTCACAAATGACAACCTTTATGTCACGAATTTGGACACATGTGATACGCTGCTGAGTGGGATTACGTACTATCTTTGACACCCTGAAATGGCATATTGAATACGTGACACCCTAAACAGGCTCTCTGTACAGAGGTGACACACCCACCATCTAATTGCCATTTGTGAGATTGTTAGCACTAAATGTTCCACTCACACTTGTCAGAGTGATGTGCTTAGGTAGAGAAGTGACATGCACAAAGGGAATATGTGTTGGAATGAATTCATTTGCACATGCTGTGCCTGTGGTCATTTTGTCCTGTCCCATGATTGCTGAGTACAGTCACAATGTGACGTGCTCCTGTGAAGAAATTGTTAATGATTGTGTTCCTTCGGGCTATTCATGCTGCAGCTGCACTCGGGTGTGGTCCACCTGCCTCATCTTCATCTTCATCATCATCGTCTGGTGCATCTGGCACTTGGATCCATGGGGAATTGGTGCGTACATATATGTTGTGCAACACACAACATGCAATGATCATCTTGCACACTATATCCGGGCTTTACAGGATTCTTCCACCTGTGATGTCCAGGCACTTGAAGCGTGACTTTAACCCGCCAAATGAGCGCTCCAAAATGCCCCTGGTGCATTTGTGGGCCACATTGTACTGCCTCTGGGCCTGTGTGTTCGTGTCTCGGAGGGGTGTCATCATCCACGGGCAGAGTGCATATCCTTGATCACCTGTGACAGGGGAGAGAGATATGTGTCAATCAGTGGTTCTGCATTCTGTGTTTGCAGGCTTATTAATTTAGTGGTGTGTGATGTGTGTGACTTTGGGATTCATGTGTGACATGTATTGCTTGTGGCAAATGAGCAGCATCCATGTGTGTTACGTTGCCTCACAGCTGCTCCTCACTCCCCCAAGCCGATTTACTTGTGTGCACTGCGTGGTTGTATCACTTGTACTCCTAATACACACCATTGTCATGTCTGTCTGTGCATGTCCACAAGCCTGACAATGACACTGTGATATTGGCCGTTGACGGTGGTCTGCCACGTGTGTGTAGGCCTATGGTCAGGATATGGCAGACACAGAGACACACGCAGTATTTACTTTGTGCGCCATCCCGGAAGTGAACCACACCCAGAGCCCAGAGCTATTAATTCCTACTCCTACGCTGGACTGACGTACGCCGGCCCAGCCCACTCCGCTTACACTTACAGGGTGGGACGACAAAGCTATATGTCCAAGGTCTTCAGCACTGCATGAGGTAACATGGTTGAGTCCACTGTCCACAACACTACAAACACCAGCAGTACATGTCCACATGGATATGTCTGTGCTCTGCATACTGAAGTATGTCCAGCACATCACCGCCACACTTGGCATTGTGTACATTCTTATTCATGGGTCACTTGCCTCCTTGGCACAGACTTGGTTCCCACCTCTCCCCACATTCAGCAATTGTGTGGCAGAGGTGCCATGACGTGGATGGTTTGTCTACATGACTGGCCATGGTTACCACAGTTAATTGTGTTGTTGTGTCTGGTAGGAGGGCATGTTGGTTGGCATGTTGTATGTGATTTTGTAACATGTGCATTCCCAAAGTTGTGAGTTGCATGATTGTGGAGTTGAGGTGTGTGGTGGGTTCATTTGGTACTTACCAACGAGCAGGGCATTTCCATAGGTACCATCCTGGAAGTGCTGGTTGATGATGGACTGTCGGAAGATGTAGGAATCGTGCACATTGCCTGGGTAGTTGGCGACGAAGTTGGTGAGGAGTCCCCGGTGGTCCACCATTGCCTGCACATTGAAGGAATGCGCGTGCTTTTTGTTGCGGTAATTGTGTGCAGTGTCGGCAGGGGGCACAAGTAGGATATGTGTGCAGTCAATTGCCCCAACACGTGCGGGAAGCCATCTATTGTGTAGAAGCCTTGCTTGGTCTCCAGCTGTTCCTGTGCAGTGTGGGGAAAATGAAGGTGCTGGGGTACCAAGCTGATGATGGCATCCAAGGCAGGTGTGAGGAACTTTGATATGGCTGGCTGTGAGACTCTTCCGACTCTGGCAGTTGTTGGTTGGAAGGTACCAGAGGCCAACATGTGCCGCACAGCCAGCAGCTTTGTCTGCGGAGGGATGTTGGTTGTCCGCTGTGTTGGTGCCGTCAACCTGTGAGCAATGTGGGTCAGGATGCAGAGGATGGTTGTCCTTTTGAGCCTGTAGTGGGCAATGACATCCTCTGGCGTTAAGTCAATGAGACTTGTGCATTTTCGGAAGGTCCGCTGTCTTGTTCTGCACTGCCTCTGTGGTAGTCCATGGGGGGATCCGTGAGGTGGGGGTGGTGGGTGTTGCGGACGTCTGGGGTTTCCGAGCTGCATGATCATGTGGCTCCATGACATGTGTTGGTCCTCAGATGTGACTCCGGGCTAGGCTCCCTTACATACTGCAGGTTGACGTCCTGCTTCATTGTTCTGTTAATAATATTAGATCACACTGAGTATACAGGGTGTTAACTGCACACAATCATACGTTTGTGACGTGCAAGAGTGAAGCTAAAATTAAGCTGCTCCACCTTTGTCCACACTGAATACTAAATATTAGGAGCAAATTTTGTTGTTTTCTATTCATATTACCTTTGATGGGCAAGCCAATACAATTTTCCTGTGTCTAGTAATCCATCCTTTGCTTCTGAGATTTTAAATACGTTTTGTCTTTGAGTGAGCCACATGGTAAATGGCGTGTTTAGCTCTACCTTGAAGACATGCACTGATGAATAGCGAAATCCAACGACAGTAAGTAACCCATGACATTCCAAAACGTATCTACACCAAATTCTTGTATGTGGAGGTTAGCCACTACAGCTGAACTGATTTCTTGTTAGGCCTTCGCACCGGCTGACTCCTGGATGTCAGTCACCTTGAAGGCACGCATCCATAGACACACCTGCAAAGTACACAAACACAGGCACTCCTATGCGCATACACACACATCTATCCCCATATTTTTATATCACACAGGCAAACACACATTGCACTATCTTGGTTACTGGGTTAATTGTCGTGAAACACAAATTCCGCAATGATTAACACAAGATCATGCATACTGTTGCATCCCTACCCCAGGAATGAACACACAGCCAGGTAGTTCGGTTTTGGTATTCATTTGCGGTCAGGATTACTGCAAGTTGAAGTGCCTGGTTGTCCTCCTTATCCTTCCCCTGTTTGTGTGTGTGTGTCCTGTCCCCTCACTTCCTGTTCATCCTCCCCTTGACTGGAAGTGGTGTTCAGGTGCCACAGTGCAGGTTGCTAGTGCCCTGCCACCTCAGTAACATTGACACCCTTTTTTCATCGACAAAACAAATGCCCAAGGAAGAAAGAGAGAGAAATGAAAAGCGATTTGTGTTTATGTGTATGGTTCTGTATAGAATGGGAAAGAGAGAAGAAGGGAGAGAGAGAGAGAGAGAGAGAGAAAGAAAAGAAAGAAAAAGAGAGAAAGAAAGAGAAAAGAAGAAAATGAAAAAAGAGACTACCTCTTGTTATTTTTTGTGGCATCCTGCATCTTATTTCTACAATCAATCGCGTTCGAAGTCACTATGTGAAGGCTCTCTCAAGGTTGGGTGCAGGCTGGCTGCCTGGCCCCGCGTCTGCCTCCTCATTGCGGAATGGCCCAGCTCTGCTGGTTTGGTATCTCTCATCTGCTCCCTGAGTGACTTTGTGCTCAACCCTCACTTGTGTCCTTGCTCTCATCTCCTTCCTCATCTTTGGGCACATGGAACTCTTAGAAGCGCGACCTATTCCAGGGTATGGAGTAGGGTCCTGATACCGCTGTGACCATTGTCGCTTTGATGTTTCTGATGGTTGTTGGCGTGCTCGAGAAATGAGTGTCTGGTTTCGGAGTTTGCCGCTTTCATACTAGCACTAGGTCTCAGAGCTTGGGAGTGGCTTTAGTTGCTTGATGCCATGTGCCTGCTTGCCTTTTCATCCTCACCTTGGTTTCTTGATCATGAGCCACTATGGCACTGTGACCTGGAGGGGCCTTGTCTTCTAGTTGTGGCAGTCGGGTTCACTCTTTCATTCTAGCATGAGTTCCAATGGGCATCAACCAGTGAGGCTGTGTGGGGTGTTGCGATATTCCTGAAAGACCTGGCATAGGGCTTGGCCAAAGGATATCTGTGTGGTGTGCTTGGCTGTTTGTACTGTTTTCTTTATGTTGCCCATGAATTGTTCAGCCATGCCATTGGTTTGTGGCCACAGTGGCATTATCTTCTGATGGCGTATTTCCGGGTATGTCAAGAATTTGAGGAATTCTTCTGGTGAGAAGGAGGTCCGTTGTCAGTTTTGAGCATTAGTGGGGCACCCTATGACAAAAAAATCCCATCTAATGTGGAAAGCATGGCTCCTGCTGAAGTGGACATCACTTGGCGTAATAGAGAGAAAGAAGCAAGAGTATTCATCAATGATGACCAGTAGGTGCCCATCCAGTGTCCAGTACCCCATAGTGTCCCGAGGATAAGAAAATCACAAATGGGGGCCCGCTCTTTTGCCTACTTGGCAGCAAAAAGCTGGAACTCCTTTCCCTTGTCCCTTCAAGAAGAACCATCAGAAAGACTCTTTAGAAGAAAAATGAAAACATGGCTCTGTACACAATAGGAAATGACTGCTCGACGTTCTGAGAGGTATCAATTCCCGAAGTTGCAGGAAGCTCTGATAGCGTGGGGACACACCAGTGGGTGTAACCAGGCGCTCTATAAATGTATACATAACATAACATAATATAGAAATCAGTGGCCAGTGTTGACAGCACTGCATCTGGGAGATCAGACTCTGGCTTGGGAAGCTTTTTTGTGGTCTGACCTGGGTGGCATGTCAGGATTATTTCTTCAGCCAGATGGTTTAAACTCAGGAACCATACTCTTATTCTCTACATCATTTTGTTTGCTACCATTCCCTGTAACTCTCACGTGCGAGATTGATGGTTCATCAGCTTAGGGTCTATGGTATGACTAATCTGGTGTAGTGATGGAGTATTTTATGCTCTGTTTCAGACAACTCTTCTAGCACATTTTTTAACGCAAGGGTCTTACCTTTATTGACTCTTCTGTTGAACCGGCTGTTGTTTTCATGTTTCAACCCTCGATCCCTCATGAATCTTTTCACTTCTTCCAGTGTGATGTTGTTTGTTAATTCCTGTATGAGTTAATATACCATAATCTGGGCAGGGGGGTTTTGCCATAGCAGAAATTCCTTCCTCTGCCATTGAGGGCGAGGGTTGGATGCTTGGCAGAGGGTGTCTCAAGACACATAGTCAACAGGGCTGTGTTCCCTTACTGGTTTGTTGACAATTTTGAAATCATAATCTTTCAAGCGTATTCCCCACCTCGCAATGTGCGGTTGAATTTTAGCATTTGGGATGCCGTAGATAGTTAGTAGTGCTTAATGGTCAGTTATGATTGTAAATGATTTCCCATACAGTGACATGTACTGATGTTCACATGTCCACACAATGGCCAGTCTTTCTTTCTCTCATTGAGAATAGGCCTTTGTCAGCTCTGTTAGGCTCCTGCTGGTGTATGCAACAATTTACCATGGGGAGTTATGGCCAGGCTTGTGTTAAGCTAGAATGGCTCCTAATCCTATGGGACTGGCATCTACTGTAGCTTTGGTACACAGGGGGGTGTCAAAATTGGCCAGATTGTCAATGTTTCTACCCACTCATGAAGCTCATTTATTCCTTTTCACATTCCAATGGTTACCTCTGTATGTGAGTTCATATGGTGGAGTGCTTACCGTGAAATAATCTTTAATGTAGCGGGAGCAGTAGTTAGTTGTCCCAGAAATCACCTCGCTTACCCTTTGTTGGTTGGAGCTCTGGTTTTGTTGAGTGTCTCAGCCTTGCTTGTAAATGGCTACATCTCTTCCCGGGAAAAGATGTGCCATAAGAAGATGAGCTCCTCTTTCTCCAACTCGCATTTGTCTCATTAAATGTTAACCCAGCTCCTTCGAGGAGACTACACACTTACTTTACTTCTTTGTTGTGCTCCTCTTTTGTATGAGCAAGCACCAGAGTGTCGTTGCTGTACTTCAAACAGTTTTTATGGGCCTTATTACTCTTCTTACCATTTCCTGAAATATTTCAGCCGCAGAGGCCACACCGAAACTGAGATGTCTGCAGCTGAATAGTCCCAGGTGGGTTGATAACGTCGTGACGGATTGTATGTATGTATGTATGTTTGGATTTATATAGCGCTTATAACCCAGGGGTCTCTAAGCGCTTTGCCTTGGGAACCCGTCCTGGCTTTTCCCTGTGAGATAGCCCCAACAGGGCATCCCCAAGGTGAAAGCCAGGCATCCCGCCGCGGGGGGCCGTTGTGGAGATTAAGCAAGCTTAATGCCCAGAGTTGCAGAGTGTGAACCCATGATTAGGTCAGGCACCGAAGCGAGAATTATCGAGTCCGTGGACATTTGAGCTCGAGACCCTGCCGCGTCGGGAATTGAACCCTGGTCCCGGGTCTGACCTCTGCTTCAGGGTCTGCCTGCTCTAACCAGTGAGCCACACTTCTCCACTGAGGACTTCTCCATTGTGACTGAGGATCAAGTTCTATCTGATGATGAAGAGATCCAGCTTGGAGAATATGCCGCCTCTGTTTAGACAGCCGATCATGTCATTTAGGCGAGGACTTGGGTGTGTCTCTCTTTCTATTGCCATGTTTGGTGGTTGCATGTGTACAGAGATATAGATTTCTTGTCTGTTCCTCTTTGGCATGGCCACAATGGGAGATATCAACAGAGTTGGTCCATTTACTGGTTCACTGATGTCTTGTTCTACGTAGCTCAGAATTTCCTCCTCCATTTGAGGATGTAGGTGTACTGGAACACAGCAGTGATTTTAAGCCACTGGTTTGATTGCATCATTGATGAAAAGGGTGACTTGTGTGCCCTTCAGAGTGGATGTTGGGTGTTCCTTCAAGGTACTGTGATGTGGCGACACATAGTTTGTCTTAGCGATGAGTCCCATGAATTTTGCTGTGACGTTGCTCAAGAGGCAAGGCGCTGGGAGGTCCCCTCTCAGGACATGAGCTTTTCTTGCAGTGACCTTTTGTCATATGTGAGCATCTCAGAGATCTTTCCTACATTGGTTACAGGGCAGTTCACACCCCACAGGAAGGCATCACCGTTGGATGGTGACAGGTGGAGTTTGTCTTCCATTTTGTAATAATCCAACACACATATTATGTTGCACGTGGCTCTGCTGTCCAACATGAACAGAGCTGTGTGTTTTCCCATGGGGAGCTCTACTATGGCTGTTTTGTATAAATTTGTTCTCCAGCAGCTGTATGTGTTCTTGTTTTTCTAGCGCTGCAGCCTTTGTCATGAGGTATAGACAACCACCAGTCTCTCGGAATGAGATGGCTGCAACTGCATGCTCCCATGTGCCGTGCATGGCTACTTGAGTTTGCCCTCCCTTGGTAGGTCATCTTCTTTCTTACATTATGTGCCTAGCCTTGCAGATATTTGCAAAGTGGTTGAGTTTGTTGCACTATCAACATTTTTGTTGCATGGCCGGGCATGTACCAATGTGTGAATATGCCAGTCCACAGTAATAGCATGTTTTCTCATTCTTAGTGGATACCAGTGCTTGTCTGTCCGGTTTGTCGCTTCCACATACCATCTATTGACTTGTTCTAGCATTCATGTTCAACAACTTTTTTGTTTATGGTGTGTGACGTGGCCCTGGAGTCCGTCCTGGCCATGGCTTACATTTTGTCTAGTGTATAGATTTCAGTTTGGATTTTGGTTTGAAATCCAATGAAGTAACCTCCTTCAATGATGCAAAGTTGCATTGCTTCTTCATTGTTAAATCTGTCGAATTTTCAGTGTTATCAGCTCACTGAATCTGGTTGTGAAATTGTCTAGTGATTCATTCGCTTTTTGGCATGCATTGTTGAACGTGTACCATTCGTACTCAATGTTCGCTGTGGATCAAAGCTGTCTGTGAGACAATTGATCAAACCTGGAGGGTGGGGATGGATTGAGGTGGGAAAGTTACATGTAGGTCACGTCATCTCCTAGGCCTGGAAATCAGAGCAGTTCTTGCATGTAGCTTGCAGCTACTGTTTGAATCGTCTGATCTATTCCTCTTCCCCCGCTTAGTGCCTTTGGTTTGGGAGTCTGTGAGGTGAAATGGTAAGAAGTGTTGGAAAATGGAGCTCAGAATGCCTTCTTGTACTACTTTCATAGCCTTGCCAAAGTAGTCTGGTTGAGGACGCTGCTTTTCAGGCAAGCAAGGGTAGCCTCTTGCACTTGTGTGCCTCCTTCATCTATTTTTTTGCCTCCTATGACTCCAAAATGGTGGCTCCTGTTGATTTCTATGGGAGGGTTTGTTCTTGCCTGACTTCAAAATGGTGTCCGTACATGTTTCGGAGGAGCTTTTGAATTGCCTGACTCCTAGATGGCCGCTCCCATTGGCTTGCATGAGGGATTTGCCTGACCCCAAGATGGCCCTGAAGTCTTGAAAGATCTAGTGCTTCCTTTGGCTTGCACAGCCTTTTGGAGCACTCTCATTCTCAGTGGACAGTCATGCTCACATTCTAAGTGCCTCTGTTAGCATCTGGGGCATGCTGGGCCTCTTATTTGAATACTGGCAGTTGCACTCACTTCAGCAGCAGCTACTACAGTTTTTTGGATGCACTAGGGCACAATTCGTTTGGGCTTTGGCTATACTTGGTCTCGGAGTGGCGTTGTTGTTTCTGGGGCCCTGATGGAGTGGGTGCCAGTCACGCTTGATATTAGTGCGGCCGTTGGGGCTTGTGGATGCTTGGTTGTGTCACATGCTGCAGTTGCACTTAATTTGAAGTACTTGCCCTGGAGGTGTCGATTAGATCCCATCTTCGTCAGCCAGCTGGGGCATCCCTGCCCCAAGAGGAAACATACACAGCAAGTTAGGTCAGGTTGGATCCCTTATTCGTGGTCAGAATTACAGCACGTTGGAGTGCCTGATGGCCCCATCCTTCCCTGTATATGCGTGTGAGTCCCCTGTTCCCTCACTTTCTGCTCCTCCTCCTCTCACTGACTGGAAGTGGTGTCCAGGTGTCCACTGTGCATGGTGCCAGTACCGTACCCCCTCTGTGACACATATTAACTAGTGGAAGCCTATCTGCCTCACTCTTTTGCATCTCTGACATGATTTTGTGCAGTGACAAGTCAACAACGACAAACTTGGAGTAACTACTGTGCCCCTTGCATGACACTCAGTGCTTTCCCTACAAGCACATGTTGAACATACATTCTGCCAATCATACACTTTAGACGAGGCTGTCATAAAAAGGACAAGTACCGCATAGCACTTTGAGCCACATCCAAAGTATAAATGTGATATATAAATGATTTAACACAACAGAATACACATTGTGCTCAAGGAGGCTCACACCCTCTCCCTCCCAGGACTACTAGGCAATATTCCTAGTGGGCAGTGTTGACAGCATATGACAATAAAATGTCCAGATTTCTTACCAGTAATTGTATTACACAGATTCAGTGTTCCCGATGAACGTCCTTACTAAGATAAGGCATGAGGAGGTCTCAGATTGGCAAGCATCCTACCAAAAAAAAATTAATCCTAGCAGGATCGCTCTGTATCCTTCAAGTTCCTACATTGAAAGCCAGTTCAATGCAACTCCTGTGTGGACTACCAAAGCTCCACCAGACAACGCCATAAATACGCTATGGGAAGGTGAGATGGATATAAGGATTGGGATGAAGACAACTGAGTTCGAGTAAAGAAAATAAAGGTAAATGATAATTTAAGAAACTACATTTTTTGAGGCAGTTGACGTGTGTTTTTATTTGTAAGTGGAGTTATGCTTTCATTTCTAAAAGATTGGCGTACAGCTGTTTATTACCAGGGCAACAAGAACGTGGGTGTTTATTAAAGAGATGACTCACAATGGCCATAATGATGGTATGCTGCACAACTGACTGTATGTACTGTGGAGTGGGGGGGTTTGAAACAAAGGTTTAGGATTCTTTAAAAAAAATATTTTTCTTGTGTTTTTTACACTGAACAAGAAAACGGAAAAACATTCTGACTCTGGTATGACACACCCATCATAAGTTGGTATACTGTATTTGATCGAATTGAGCAGACATCATGACCACCCTTAGAGTCAGTCCAAATCTCTGGAATTACCCCACACTTTTTCAATTTCCAGGGACAGCCCCTAGCCTTATATACTTGCGCTCAGCCAGCATGCACTAATCCATACCCACCCTCCTCTGTGACATGGATGGCAGTGTCCCACTCCCCCATAACCAGTTGTTGGACCCGGCCTCATGGCGTGGTCCTACCCCTCCCGCGTGGCGGGCCCCGGACGACACCAGCCCTCCTCCGGACCTCGGGCAGCCCCTTCGGCCCAACCCCGCACGCCCCAACACCACCGATCCGGCTGCCATCCCGGATCCCCATCACCAGCCTGGCTCCTGCGTAGGCCTATCACGACCTAAGCACGCGGCCGTGCCCGACTCCATCTTGGGCCCCCCACGTCACGACCACGTGGCCTCGGCCCAGGCCCAGGCCCCAGCGAAGCCCCGACATCGAGGCACCAAGATCCTCCCAGGTGGTCGAGTGGCCACTCGACAGATCCCGGAGGGAGGGGAGTTTCGATGGCCCCTGACGCCTGGTACCGATCGCCCTCCGGCCTCCCTGGGCGCTGGCTCCACCCCCCTGCTGGGTGTCTGGACACCATCACTCCGGCCCCTCTGACCCCCAGGCGGGAGGGTCCGGACATCAAAGGACCTCCGTCCTATATCTGGGCCAGCCCCGGAGTAGGACGTCAGTTGTATCCTGGACTGGAAGCCCTACTGACGCTGTCACGGCCGACACCAGACGAACTCATCCTTCCTGTAACCCGTCGTCCATCTGAGAGCCTGCTGGCGCTGCCGCGGCCCACCTTGCTGAACCATCCGAGAGCCTGCTGGCGCTGCCGCGGCCTACCTTGCTGAACCATCTGAGAGCCTGCTGGCGCTGCCACGGCCTACCTTGCTGAACCATCTGAGAGCCTGCTGGCGCTGCCGCGGCCCACCTTGCTGAACCATCTGAGAGCCTGCTGGCGCTGCCCCGGCCTACCTTGCTGAACCATCTGAGAGCCTGCTGGCACTGCCGCGGCCTACCTTGCTGAACCATCTGAGAGCCTGCTGGCGCTGCCGCGGCATACCTTGCTGAACCATCCTGTAAGCCTGCTGGCACGGCCGCGGCTCGAACCTCTCGGAACCCCCCAGCTCGAGGATTGAGAGCTGTGCGCAGGGTATCCCTTCCTCCCCCCAGAAGCGAGACTGTCCCGCTACCTCGCCCCCCTTTTCGAGACTTTACGGATCCCTCGATCCGCCTGTATATACTGCCAAGAATCCGCAACCCTTATTCCTTATAAAAGCTTGAGAACTTGACCTCCTGTGTGGTGTCCGTTTGTAGTGTTGTGATTACTCTGCTGTACGATCCTAGGAGAGGGCCCTCACCCAGGAGGCCTCTCGGTAACGCTCGGCTACGTCTCGACGGAGAGGTGGACCTAGGGGTGGTCAGTCAGACATCTTCTGCCTCCCCCGGGGTCGCCTTTCTAACATTGATGGCAGCGGTGGGATCCGAGCCCACGTAGATCGTACAGAGAGTGATTCACTCGCTACCAAGAGAAACCCACTGCGACCATGAGCACAGAATTCCAGAAAGAGAAAATGGAAGACTACAGTCACAAGGAGCTAAAGCAATTCTGCAAAGACCTAGGCATCGCTACCTCTGGCTTAAGCACCAAAGAAGACTTTAAATCGGCCCTACAGGCCTGGGTGGACGCCGGCGAGGCGCCACCTCCGAGTGAAGATAACCCGGGCCCGAACGGACGCCCGGAGGCTGAGGTGAACCCAGCGGGAGGGAGACCCGCAACCCCAAACACGGGCCTCTCCCCCGAAGACGCCCGAGAACGAGAGAGGAACCGGCTTCACGAGTTGGATCTGGCTCGACTCCGACAAGAAGGAGAAATCCAACTGGCAGAAAGGAAGCTAGCCCTTGAGGAAAAAAAACTCATGCTCGAGCACGAGCGCGTCCTCAAAGAAATAGAACTCAAAGCCAAGGCAAACGAGTCTGCCCTCGCCGGGAGTAAGACCTCACCCCAGCCGGTGGACACGAAGGTGCACATACCCAAGGATGTCGTCAAAGAGTACTATAAGAACGACGACATCCAATAGTGGTTCAAAGCCTACGAGGTCGCCATGGCCGCCCATCGAGTACCCCTCAAGGACTGGGGCGCCGGCCTGTGGGGGAAGTTTATCAACGAAGGGAGAGACGCCTTGCTGGAGCTCCCTGATACCGAGAGGACCTCGTACGAGCACATGAAGACCGCCCTCCTCACTCGCTACGGACTCACCCCCGAGATGTACCGGCAGCGATTCCGAGACTGCAAAAAAATCCCCGGTACCACGTGGGTGGAATACGTGAACTATTACAGTAGAGCCTTCGAGGGGTGGACTCGGGGCTGCCAGGTCACCACCTACCAGCAGTTGGTCGACCTCATTCTATGGGAACATCTGTCCAATAACTGTTTCATCGAACTTCGGCAGCACCTCCTCGACAGCAAATTGACGGAGCCACGAAAACTCGCTGTCGAGGCGGATCGATGGGCGAGCACCCGAGTGCCCCGGAGCACGATGGGAGACTACGGCCGGGGATCCCCGGGGAACCACTGACCACGAGGCGGCGGGGTAGGCCAGAGCCGGGGTCGAGACGTCCCCCAGGGGTCCTCCCCTACCTCCACGTCGCCCTCCCTGGGCCGGAGAGGGGCCCCCCAGCCAGACCGGGGCCCCGCCCAAACGTTACGTGTCATAGGTGCCAGCGACAAGGTCATTATGCGAATGACCCCCTCTGCCCGATGAACCAGCGACCCGGCACCACCGGGCCCCCAGCCCGCCAGATCGCGGCGGCTGCCCTGGGTGCAGAAAGAAGTGAGGAAGAGGACGACGACCACGAACAGGCCGAGTGGGAGCCCGCCGCCATGACCTTGGCATGCCTGGGTACCCACGACCTGATCCCTCGAGGTCCGATCCCCGGCAACACCCAGAAATACCGCCAGTGGGTCACCATCAATGGTCGCCGGACCGAAGCCCTCCGTGACACCGGAGCCAGCGTGACAGCGGTCCGCTGCCATCTGGTGACCCCAGAACAGATCCTTCCGAACGTCCTGTGCCCAGTCCGGTCCGCAGATAACTCAGAGACTTTGTGCCAGATGGCCCGCATCCCCTTCGAGTGGGGAGGAGTGTCGGGCATACTGAAAGTGACTGTCCGCGACGATGCCCCCGTGGACTGCCTCCTTGGGAACGACCTGGAAAGTTCCCCATGGGCTGGCGTCGAACGAAGAGAGCACCTGGGGATGCTAGGCCTTCCAGAGTGGGTCTATGCGACCACCCGCTCCATGTCCGCCCGAGCCTCCACCCCCGCGGGGGGAGCTCCGACCGAGGAACCCGAGTGGCCTGCACCTCCACCACCCGTCGTCCCCGAGGACGCCGACCCCGAACACGGCCCCCAAGGGCCCGACCAAGAAGACCTCACCGAGCTCAACCACCTCCCAGAACTCGCTCAATGGCGCCAAGAAGGTGGCCCCACCCGCGAACAGTTCCGGCAGGAACAGAAAACCTGCCCCTCCCTCGAGGGGATTCGACAGCAAGCCGCTACTCAAGCCGCTGGAGACCCCGCGGGGTCCCACTGGGTCTATTGGGACAACGACCTCCTCTACAGTGAGCAGAAGATTGCTGAGCTAGGGGCCGGCCGGGTACTGGTCGTACCCCTCCGATTCAGAGACTTCCTCCTGAACTTAGCACATGATGTGCCCCTCGCCGGGCACCTGGGGCAGGACAAAACCTACAGCCGCCTGGTGACCCATTTCTACTGGCCAAGAATGCGCACCGATGTGCATAACCACTGCCGAACCTGCCCGACCTGTCAAACCAGCGGGAAGAGCGGGGGGAAAGTCAAAGCCCCGCTCCAGCCGTTCCCCGTGGTGACCACCCCCTTCGAGGGAGTAGGAATAGACATCGTAGGGCCCCTGGACCCTCGCACTTCGCAGGGACACCGCTTCATCCTAGTCCTGGTGGACCATGCCACCCGCTATCCTGAGGCCATCCCCCTCCGAACCATCACGGCCCCCGTGGTGGGCCGAGCCCTCATGAGCATCTTCTCAGCACCACCGAGAAAGACGGCTCCTTCGAAGGGGTCCGGCTCTCCTCTACCCTGACCCCCGAGGAGCAACAAGACTGCCGGAGGATGCTGGGGCAGTTTGCGGATCTGTTTTCCCTCACGCCGGGGGTCACCCGGTGGTGTGTCCACGATGTGGACACCGGAGACAGCCCACCTGTAAAACACCGAGCTTTTCGAGTGCCCGACCGGGTTCGGGCCTGCATCCAATCAGAAGTGGCCAAGATGTTGGCCCTGGGGGTAGTCAAACCCTCCAACAGAACTTGACCTCCTGTGTGGTGTCCGTTTGTAGTGTTGTGATTACTCTGCTGTACGATCCTAGGAGAGGGCCCTCACCCAGGAGGCCTCTCGGTAACGCTCGGCTACGTCTCGACGGAGAGGTGGACCTAGGGGTGGTCAGTCAGACATCTTCTGCCTCCCCCGGGGTCGCCTTTCTAACACCAGTCAATATCTCTCCTGGCTTACTTGAGGGCTACATTAAAAAACAATAATGTTTATTTAGGTAAGGTTTGATCCCCTCATATTCCCATTGTGTCCAGCTTCTGGTTTAATTCCACTGATTCTTCTAGACTGCTGATAGGCACCAGCCCACATTCGACCAGAATGGTTGTATACTGGGGCAATCCCAGAGGGCGTGCATCAGGTCCCTTTCCGGCCACAGTCCCTTAGACACCTATGATACTCTGATGTCCCTATTTGAAGCAACCTAGTTTTGGTATAGCATATTATAGTATAGATAGTATAGTATAGATAGTATAGTAAAGTATAGTATGGTATATTATAGTAGAATAGAATAGAAAGAGGATTTGTAAAGCGCGATAGTTACCCTCAGGCGTCCTAGCACTAATGTACAGTATAGTATAGTATGTGTAATGCAATATTTTTAGTGGTACTAAACTAAATTGTGATTTGACTGCAACTTCTCTTGAGTGATGACAAGCCGCCCCCCCAATCCTCATCTGCCAGTACTCCCAGGTTACCGTCCCATTTGCCCTGCATTTTGTCAAGGCTTGGATGGGAGTAAGCCACCACTATCTGGTATACCTTTGAGATGGCATGTTTAAATAAAACGGCTGTTAATAGTCTGGACTCCAACTCATGCAGCAATTCCATGTATCCCTTGAGAGCATGGTGAACCTGCCTGTAGCAAAAGTTCTGGGTGTCTGCCAGTTCATACTGTTTCTACAGTTCCATAAAGGGGAGAAGACACTGTGGACCCCAAAGGTCCACCAGTTTCATTATTCCGATCATGCTCAATGCATCCTACACTCTAACCCCCGAAGCTCTGCCATGATATTGGATTTCCACAGTGGCGTCACCAGCATCAGCCGTCCCCTCCAGCCCATTTTCTCCATGGACTGCTTCCATATTTTAACCATCAGGTGTGTCGGGGAGGGATGCCGGGCTGGTCTATGTCTGTTGTATAACTTACGTTTATGTACCCATGTCGGTCCACTTGCTGCCCTCAGAGATGGTTCTTGTTGGGGAACAAACGCCCATTCATTGACAACTAATACCTGTGCCAGTAGTAGAAACGAAGGTCGGGGAGGCCAACTCCATCCTCATAGGAGCTCCTGGTCAGTGCTTATAGAGCAATGCATGTGGCCAGCCTCTTACACAGCAGAGACTAGGTTACCACATCCACTGCCTTTAATATTCTTTTGGAACTTCATACATTGTGTTTTGGAGCAAGTAGAGAAATGTGGGCAGCACAATAATTTTAAATAAGGCAGTACTGCACATCAGGGATATTGGGAATTGTCCTCCAGTGCCCTGTATCTCTCCTGTAGTCATTCAGGATTTACCCCACATATGTTCTCTGGAATTCCCCTGAATCTCTAGTGACTTGGACCCGCTCATATCATGTATTCCCCTGGGGAACCTATGCAGGGGGTACGGCCGATCCGCAGAAGGACTTCAACTGGTCAGCGGGAAGGCCGCAGAATGGTGCCAGTTGATATAAACCCCTTGACATTCTAGACAAGGTGTTTAGAATGTCAAGGGCTCTGGGGATGCAATGCAGCTGGATGGGTAAATACAGCAATATGTCATCACCATAGAGGGAAATTACGTCCTCCCGTTCCGGGCCGACTTCACCCCCCCGATCTGGTTGTCTGCTTGCATCCACTATGCCAGGGGACCTAGAACCAGGGTGAACAACAACCCGGGAGTGGGCATTCCTGTCTCACCCTCCTCCCCAAGGTAAGCTCCCTGGCCAATGACCCTTCGACCTGTAATCTACCTGAAGGCCTGGTGTATGGCAGACTTATCCAGGAAATTAACTTCTTTCCGAACCCCATCTTGCCCGACACATGCAGTAGAATATTCCAGTCAATCGAATCAAAGGCCTTTCAGCATTTAGGGTCACTAGTATTGCAGGCTCCCCAAGGATCTAACTCCTTGCCAAGAACTCAAAAAGCCAACACACATTATGACAGGTAGAATGCAAAGGAATACATTTTGACTGTTCAGGATCAACAAATTTATTGATCACCTGTATCAGGCGATTTGCCAGTATCTTGGGACAGGATTTTTACTTCAGAATTTAGTATGGTGATTGGCCTACTGGAGGGACTTTGATTGCGGGCTTTCTCTCCATATGAATAAGGACAACAGTGATGGTCTTAATATCCCAGGGAAGGCACTCCTCCACCCTAACTTCATACAGCATTGGTGTGCTCACTAGTCTCCCCACGCATCTATAGAACTCGAGGGGTAGCCATTCAGCCTGGGAGTTTTCCCCCTTCCAAGTTGGTGTATGGCATTCTGAATTTCATCAGTACTAATCAGCCTGTCCAGTTCCATTGTGCTGTCCCTAACAAGTACTGGTATAGGGTAGTCTCTCACCATTCTCCAGAAGTCATCTTCCAACGTGCCGTCCAGGGCTATACGGTTCTATGTGGTAAGTTGGAAAGGCGCTGTACATTTCCTCTGTGCTATGTGCCACCACCATTACTTGGTGTATCCTGTCTAAGATTATTCTGAATAAGATTTTTTTACAGTTGTTTAGTCACCCCTTTCATCATGGATTTGCCTAGGAAAGGGATCTTAGACAATGGGCAGATGTTGTAAACGCCAGACAGATCTAAGGATAGTTTTTAGGTTTTACGTCTGTTGTTAGCCTAGGCCGTTCGTTTCCCAAAAATAAATTTCACCTAACTATAATGTCCCTTTAAACTTTGTTAACCATGGTGCACAGAATGAGGTTGGGCGCCGAACAAAGATCAAAACAATGTGTTGTAAGTTAGGTGCCCCAGGTGGGCACCAGGGTATCCACCTAAAAGGTGCAGAGGCCCTGGGGATGTGGTCCCTGGGGCCTATTTAGATACGGGAATGGGGGGCATGCAATCTCCGTCTGGAATGGAATTTGGCCACAGGGGCTGTGGTCCCCCGGGCCGATTAAGGCTCAGGGAGGGGGTCACAAGCCCCAGTTCTTATCAATAGAATTTGGCTCCGTGAAACGGAATGGGGTCCCTGGGGCCCTGAGTTGCTTAGGGAGAGGGGTTGAGTGCTCCTCACCCTTAAATAAATGAAAAGACGAAGGGGGAATGTGTCCCCGCGGCCCAAAGAGAAAGTCGTCTCTAAATAACTATGATTCCCAAAACCACCGAGAGGCAAAGGAATATTTGTAAAGGCTGCCCCTCTCCCCAAACCAGAAGGGTCCCGGGGACCCCATCTAGAGGGCCCTCAAGGGGAGGGGGCCACATGACCCTCCATCCCTGGGCCAATTGTGGCCCGTAGGATCCGATACCTGGGACCAAACCATAAGTGTTATGGGGAGGGGGCAGGCAGCCTCCTCCACCAGCCAATAGCGACCCCTGGGACCCCATTCACCGAGGAGAAAATATATATATTTAGGGGAAGTGTAGTACAGCCTCCCTCTCCTAGCCTTAATATGCCACGGGGTCCTTATCTCCAAAGGGGCCTATTTCCAATAAAAAGGGGAGGGTGACCACATGGCCCACATCTACAAGCCTTAATAGGCCCCAGCTAGCAACTCCAGTGGCTTGAGACACTCACGGGTGATTTGCGGCACTTTATAAATCCTGATTTATGAATTGATCGATAAGCCCAGGGTACCCTATCTCTGGGGGCCACTCCTGACTTAAAGGGGAGGGTGGTGCATAGCCCCCCTCCCCGAGCCTAATGTGGCACCCAGGCACCCCATCTCCTGGGGCTTGTCTTAATTATAGGTGAATGAGGTGGTGCCCACCCAGGAACCTACCAAGCAGCAAGTTGGAGGCTTCAGGTGGAGCCCCAGTGCACTGTGACCACTGCAGAATCCGGCATTTATCCTACCCAGTGGAAGCAGCTATTTTGGCATGCTGCAGTTCGGTGAGAGCAATATGTTTGTCCCTGCCCATGGTAGTGCCGGTAGAGAAACAGAAGTCTGCTCCTACTTGATGGGAGCATTTTGAAAGGTCTCACCAAGTGAGAGCAGATATGCCTTCTCTGCCCGCACTCCTGCATACAGGGAAGCAGGGCCGGACTGGCCATAGTGGGCACAGGGCAATCCCCGGTGCGCCGCACGGGTGGGGGCCAGTTTTGGGCCCCTGGGGGCCGTTTTTGTTACAGGGCCGTTTTGGCAGCAGAGCTGCAAAATCGACCCTGTACCAAAATCGGCCAAAAACCGACCCGGCAAAGAGCTCGGCGGCACCACCATACATATATATACATTTTCTTTCCACTGACTAAGGCCAACAGAATAGGTCAATAGGTCACTCAATTTCAGCTATGGGGTCGCCTGAGCAAGGGTGATGACATTTTGTCTGTACACAATGTGCACATGTATCAGAAAAGTAGTCCCGTATACTGCCGGGACTAGTGGGCCAATGTGTGTGTGTGTGTGTTTAAAGAAATATACTTTTTCCCTTTAATACATTTTTACTTTTCGATTTTTCTTTTCAGAGGGCCTGGAAGCTTCTCAGACTCTGCTACTGGGCCCTTGTTTCCACTTGCAGCATGCTGCATTCTACACAGGCACCTTTAACGACAACTATCTTTGAAGGGTGTTTAAACCTATACAAAATGTCCATCCATGTGTCTGCAAGCATGCACACTCATAGGCTTAGAATGCTTTTTATTATACTTTGCATTCATTTACCATACTAAGATGATCAATATGCTGCTTTCTTGTTTAACGTGAGATTTCCAGCTATAAAAATCCTATCGCTAAGGAAAATCTCGCTAGTAGGCAGGTGGGGACTTAGCCGTAGAATCCACCTCCCATTGATTAATATGGCTAAGTCAGGTTTTTACCAGGTGTAAAATCCTGGTGCTAATCGCGGTTAGCGTGCGTTTTTTTATCGCGTCGCGGCTATTGCTAATAGGCAATAGCTGTGTTAGCGACTGCTTTCAGTCGCTAACAGGTTGGGTAAGCCCACTTTGCATGTAATTAGTGGTAAATATCGTTAACATTCAAAGCGGGCCTCAAACCAGTCGCTATCGCCTAAAAGCTGTTGATAACTGCTGTTAGCGCCAGCTTGTTGATAGGGCGATAAAAATATCGCCGCTTTAGCGGGAAAAAGTCCCGCTAAAGCGGCGATATTGCCCATGCTAATATGCCCCTCAGTGTGTTAAATATGGATTCTGTATGTTAAGCCACATTTCCACGTTGAAAATTCAAAATAGCGGATACTTAGTAGTACTTCAACCAGGGTAATTGTATTACCAGGTGTGGTAAATGTATTGTAAAAGGAAAAGAAGATCAGCAGTGTTTGCTCCTTGAGAAAGAAATACACACTGTCAATGCACAGTTCTTGATCTACCACCCTTAAGAATGACAAGTTGGTAACCTCTCTGTGCGACGCACTCATCACTTGACCCAAATGTGTTCCAGAAACACATTTGCTCCTTGGAAAAGAAAATTGGTATTAAATAACAAGTCTCAAAAATATGGATGTCGTAAAAATATTCATGAAAACATCATTCATTCTATTTCAGTCTAAATTACATGTTTTCCATAGAGGAGACGAGAAAAACAGATATAAGTAATAAGACAAACATACAACGCCAAGGGCCTATTTGGTTTTGCAACTGTGCAACAGACGCAGTGTTTTTTCCACTAGTCTCATTTTAACATTTGTTTCATAGTAATCAGTTTCAGTTAATAAAAGCAGGTCCCCTTTGATGAGAAGTTTTAAAGTTGGGAATAAAAGCATAATTAAAATCTCCATGAAAAGATGTTGCTTAGGCAACTAGTAATGAGCAGATCCAATTGTCCACATTTCACTTGATAGTGCTTAATGATAAAAGAAAAAGGTGCAGGGCTCCAAAGTTATACCTAGAAGCCACCACCAGTGCCTCTGAATGCAAACGCTGCTGAAAAGCAAGTCACCCCAGCATTGATTCCTCCTCATATCTCTTTTTTCCACCACCGTACACCTTCAGTGTCATTATTTTACCCTTACCGGTGCCAGTGTTCCTATCTATCGCTTCCTTCCCTTTTCTCCCTTTTTTGTGTTTCCCTCACTTGCTGTGGATCATGTTTGATTATGAAAAATAAGTCCTGGTCCCCAAAATAGAAGTACTAGTTCCCACCACTACAACCACTGGCGCAAATTTAGCACTCGCTACTGCGGCTAGTCCTAAAGTCTTCTTCTATAACTCTTTATGTATTTGAATCTGGTTCATTAGTTGTTGACAACTTCGATATAAGATTTGAAGAGGCTTATTTATGAGAAGCTTGAGCTGCCAATGTGTCAACATTTTTTATGCATTGGCGGCGCTGTCAGTGCTCCATATTTACAAGTTGACGTATCTTGGAGGATGCGTCACTTTTAGGAACCTGAGTCACGTAAGAATTAAAACAGGCCCATGGATATTTACGAGATTTTGCCAAAGAGAGACATCACCAGCTTTAGTCACACAGAAATCGCTAGCGTAAAAAATCATGTGCCACCCACACATAGGAAATGAAGCATTGACATTGGTACATAAAAAGAAGCCAGACAGAACAGTTTAGCAATCGCAACTACACCATGGAGGTGCTCATTCTGCAGCTGGGAGTCGCAAGGAGACGACCATCACCTCCACCCCAAAAACCCATTTCACCCTCACTACAACAAAGCCAATGCAGGAGAAGGGAGCTTGTTTAGCACTTGCAGACTAGCTTAATTGGTCTCACACCAGATAGCACCAAGGTTGCTAGATCTACCAACATTCTTCCACAGGTAAAGCTCATGGTGATGCTACACATGCTGACATCCAGATAGCAGCTGCCAAAGTGGCCGAAATCTCCCTGCCATCTTTCTCCTCATTCTTCCCCCCATCCTGGATGCCATAATTTGTCTGACAACCCGCCACCCACTTTTCCGCGACACCAACAGATTGCAGCTGGGACCAAAATAAGGGTTTTATGCTATCGCTGATTTTCCCCATGTGCTGGGTGCCATTGACTGCACACATGTGCAACTGGTTCCACCTGCTGCAACATCCCATCTCTACTGGATCAGGAAACACACCTCCTCCATCAATGTGCAGGCCATTGTCGACCAATGCGGGTTGTTTACAAATGTACTGGCCAAATACCCCATCAGTGTGCATGATACATACATATATCAGAACTCCATAATAAATGACTGCTTTCAGGATGGCAGATATGGGAATGGCCTAGTTGTAAGTAACGAAAACTCAAGTACCTAACAGACCCACTAACAGTTAGAAATGGATGCCACAATACCCATCTCTGTGTCTGTCAACACAGATAGGGACAAACGTATGAGGGGGTGCACCTCATACATGCACCATGGTGCATGTGTAATACAAGCCCCCAAGTCATACATGTTAAGACACTTAGCCCTATCGGGAAAAGGGACTGCCCGCCATATGGGCGGGGGTCCCGTGGTGGCAATTAGGATGCGCCTGCCACAGTGGTGGGCGCATCCTGCATTCCTGTCATTGTGGCGGGCGGTGCTCTCAGCACCGCCCGCCACAATGCCAGAAAGGCATGTTGTGCACTTCCATGCACAACATGGCAGGCACCGCGCGGTGTGCACCCTCCACCCCCCCAGAGTCCCTGGTTGGCCCGCAACGGGCCCCCAATGTCAAACACTGCATGCCTTTCCGTGGCGGCGTTCCCACAATGGAAAGGCATGATCCCGCCTGCATAGTAATATGGATGGCAGTGTCTAACAGACACCACCACCATATTAAACACCATTTCCGCCCGGTCAACTCGTTGACCGGGCGGAAAAGCGGTGGGCGGTCTTTCCGTCCACCGCGGTCCCTCCGCTATAGCAATATGGTGGGGGGAATTGGGTGGCGGCCGTGGTGGGATCACGGGAGGATCACCACCGCCATGCGGGCGATGGCGATCGGCCCGTGATCCTAATGGGCCCCTTAAAGTCACTTTGTCTGCTGTTGAATGGTGTAAAGGTACAAAGCAATGCATCCCTTGCCAAAATGCTGTGTAGCATCACTGTGTGCAAGGAAGGTGTTCCAAGGACATCGTGGGAATGTTGCTATGCCTCTCACCTCGTTCATCAGGCATCTCATTTATCCCTCCCCAGGAAAATTGTATAATGTGACACATCAAGTGGTCTGCCCAACTGTTGTGTAACAGTCAAAAAGAAATTAAGTCATCCAATTCAATCCCATGTGTGCTGTGTTCTCTGGCACACGTACATAGGCAATCAGGTCTTTGAGGCTGCACTCTATGCAGGAAGGTGCACTCTCATACACAAACACAATCCTGCATGCAATGCAGGCCCCTGACAAATAATGGTGCAAGTATGAATGTGTATCTGCTAGGCAACCTTTGTGCAAGTGTAGTCTCAATGAACTGGAATGTTCTATACAGTCTAATTCCTGTGCACTACTGCACACCATGCAGTGCAGAAAGGTGCCTTGCTGCACTACAGAATGCCCCTCTAAAATGTTCAGGGTCCATGTGCCATGTGCACATAGTGGGAACAATGCCATTCAATGGGTACACAGTATTGTACCACTTGACATGCACCTATTAATCTGGCAGTGGCAGTAGCAACACTACGTCATTCATTTGTAATGTGTCCATTCATCCTGTGTGGATGGATGGAACCACATCCACTGCATTGGTTAACAACGTACCCTTAAATACCTGTGCCAATGTCATGTAGCTCATCACCGACATCTGTGGTTTACCATGGACATATGCAAGTGTCAGTGTAAAGCATGTCTGCTATATCATTACCTACCTAGGGAAGACCAACTAGCTGATCCCCAATCTGCCACTTCACACATGCAGTGAGAGCAAATAATGTAGAGTAGGTAGGAGCATCCCCAAATAGCAAGAACAGAAAGTTACAGGTTCAACATGACAGTTAGGATGTAGAAGTGTAAGATGTGTCAGCCCATGCTTAGCATTTCTTATTACATAGAGTAATGGAAGTAAAATGTGAAAACATATGACCACCTGTATGAGTAACACTTCTTGTGAAAAGCAGTACAAAATATGCATGACAATGTCACTACACATAACACACATGGACTGGAATGTATCTATAACAGTGAGCAAAAGCATTTACAGTTACCCTTTCTTTCCAATTCCAGCTGACTAAGGATATGGGCTTTAACCATGGGTAACGGCCATACATGGACACCCCCAGACTGAGCCAGAGAAAGCACACAACCAGGCACTCAGCAAGACATGCAATGTTGTGGAGTGAAACTTTGGCCTGCTCAAGGCTAGGTTCCACTCATTTGCCATCTCAGAGGGAGATTACTCTACTCGCCCCAATGGTGTCTAAAACAATCCTGGTTTGTGCCATACTGCATGACATATGTGTGAGGACCAATGCCCCCTGGGAAACAGCATGACCCGATGGAGAAGGAGGAGGCAGACGGTGGAGACATCCACCATACTGTGGCTGGAAATTGTAGACACACACACATAGTGCAGCATTTCTTTGCCTGAACAACATGCTGTGGGATGATCCATGAACCAATATGTACTGAAGGTTCACCATGACAATAAATGTTTGAAACCATTACTTGTCATTGCATTCAAGTTGAAGGCCCACAAAACAAAAAAAGCCAACAACACAGATACCTACATAATGTCAAGCATCATACAACGTGTAATTCAATTGGATGATGTCAAGATATGCACAATTAACAATATGTCTGTGTATGTCACAGCAATATATTTCCTGTCCTAGGGTCTGCACCATGAACGCAAGGAGTCACACATATGTGCACTGTTGACATACACATCCCAAGTCTACAAGCATGTCAGCCAAGAAATTATGAGCAAGAAAAGTGACACCTGTGAGTGTTCACCTGCATTGCACTAATCAATACATTGTACCACACACGAAGGGCTAGTTGTATTAATGAAAAAAGTACACATTGGTCCATAATGTGATGAGATGCTTCCAGAGCATCGTTCGGGAGCCATCATCAATCTCAAAGCCTCAGAAACAATTGTTTATAACTTGCCCCTTGGTTTGTTCCTTAGCGATGTGTCAGAAATAAACACATCTTTAGTAGGGAAAATGACATGATAGTCGGAAACGTGACAATATAGTAGGAAACATGACAATAAAGTAGGAAAAGTGGCACTTTAGACACTCTAGTAGGAAACGTGACAATATAGTAGGAAACATGACAATATATTATGGAACGTGACACTTTAGGAGGAAACATGACACTTTAGTAGTAAACATGACGCTTTTGTAGAAAGAGTCACGCTTAACCTGAAAATGTGATGCTTGAGTCCCATGAGGCACAGGGTCAGACTGATTTGCATATAGCTGAACTGGGGTGGCAGAGTGGGCTAAAGAACGGTGATGGATTAAACCCAGATCTTTTGACTGGGTGTGAGTGTTTGATTGATTCAGATGCTCCGTCCATCACCACCCCCTTTTGTACCGCTTTTGGCTGCCATTAGTGTGGCAGGGTATGCTCAGACGTGAGTCCCTTGCTCACTTTGCCACTGGATTCAAGCAAGCCGGGATGAAGACGGCTGGAATGCCAGAAACCGGTCCTCGGAAGCTTGTTTCCGGTCCAGGGAAGACATGGCTTGGCAGTTCGGGCTGAACTGTTCCCATGAGGCACAGGGTCAGACTGATTTGCATATAGCCATGTCTGAACTGGGGTGGCAGAGTGGGCTAAAAAACGGTGATGGATTAAACCCAGATCTTTTGACTGGGTGTGAGTGTTTGATTGATTCAGATGCTCCGTCCATCACCACCCCCTTTTGTACCGCTTTTGGCCGCCATAAGTGTGGCAGGGTATGTTCAGACGTGAGTCCCTTGCTCACTTTGCCACTGGATTCAAGCAAGCCGAGCTGAAGACGGCTGGAATGCCAGAAACCGGTCCTCGGAAGCTTGTTTCCGGTCCAGGGAAGACATGGCTTGGCAGTTCGGGCTGGACTGTTCCCATGAGGCACAGAGTCAGACTGATTTGCATATAGCCATGTCTGAACTGGGGTGGCAGAGTGGGCTAAAGAACGGTGATGGATTAAACACAGATCTTTTGACTGGGTGCGAGTGTTTGATTTATTCAGATGGTACGTCCATCACCACCCCCTTTTGTACCGCTTTTGGCCGCCATATGTGTGGCAGGGTATGCTCAGACGTGAGTCCCTTGCTCACTTTGCCACTGGATTCAAGCAAGCCGGGCTGAAGACGGCTGGAATGCCAGAAACCGGTCCTCGGAAGCTTGTTTCCGGTCCAGGGAAGACATGGCTTGGCAGTTCGGGCTGGACTGTTCCCATGAGGCACAGGGTCAGACTGATTTGCATATAGCCATGTCTGAACTGGGGTGGCTGAGTGGGCTAAAGAACGGTGATGGATTAAACCCAGATCTTTTGACTGGGTGTGAGTGTTTGATTGATTCAGATGCTCCGTCCATCACCACCCCCTTTTGTACCACTTTTGGCCGCCATAAGTGTGGCAGGGTATGCTCAGACGTGAGTCCCTTGCTCACTTTGCCACTGGATTCAAGCAAGCCGGGCTGAAGACGGCTGGAATGCCAGAAACCGGTCCTCGGAAGCTTGTTTCCGGTCCAGGGAAGACATGGCTTGGCAGTTCGGGCTGGACTGTTCCCATGAGGCACAGGGTCAGACTGATTTGCATATAGCCATGTCTGAACTGGGGTGGCAGAGTGGGCTAAAGAACGGTGATGGATTAAACCCAGATCTTTTGACTGGGTGTGAGTGTTTGGTTGATTCAGATGCTCTGTCCATCACCACCCCCTTTTGTACCGCTTTTGGCCGCCATAAGTGTGGCAGGGTAGCAGGGTATGCTCAGACGTGAGTCCCTTGCTCACTTTGCCACTGGATTCAAGCAAGCCGGGCTGAAGACAGCTGGAATGCCAGAAACCGATCCTCGGAAGCTTGTTTCCGGTCCAGGGAAGACATGGCTTGGCAGTTCGGGCTGGACTGTTCCCATGAGGCACAGGGACAGACTGATTTGCATATAGCCATGTCTGAACTGGGATGGCATAGTGGGCTAAAGAATGGTGATGGATTAAACCCAGATCTTTTGACTGGGTGTGAGTGTTTGATTGATTCAGATGCTCTGTCCATCACCACCCCCTTTTGTACCGTTTTTGGCCGCCATAAGTGTGGCAGGGTATGCGCAGACGTGAGTCCCTTGCTCACTTTGCCACTGGATTCAAGCAAGCCGGGCTGAAGACGGCTGGAATGCCAGAAACCGGTCCTCGGAGCTTGTTTCCGGTCCAGAGAAGATATAGCTTGGCAGTTCGGGCTGGACTGTTCCCATGAGGCACAGGGTCAGACTGATTTGCATATAGCCATGTCTGAACTGGAGTGGCAGAGTGGGCTAAAGAACGGTGATGGATTAAACCCAGATCTTTTGACTGGGTGTGAGTGTTTGATTGATTCAGATGCTCCGTCCATCACCACCCCCTTTTGTACCGGGTGAGTAGATAAGGTGACATTCTAGTAGGAAAGCTACACGTGATGCTTTTGTATGAAACTTGACACTTTAGTGGGTAGTGCGATGCTTTTGTAGGGAAAGTCCCGCTTTACCTGAAAATGTGATGCTTGAGAAGGAAAGGTGACACACAGTTGTAGTAAATGTGACACTTTTGTCAAAATAAAAGTCCTGCTTCTCTGACAACGTGACGCTTGAGTAGGAAAGGTGGCACTTTAGTAGGAAAGGTGACACCTTTGTAGTAAACATTCAGCTTTTGTACGAAAAGTCACGCTTTACCTGAAAATGTGGCACTTCAGTGGGAAGATTGTAAGACAGAAGCCACACATCAACGCAAAAGCCTCAAAGCACTGCTTTGGACATTGTCATGTGTTGTGCGTTAATTGTGCCTTTGCTATTTCCAGAAGCTCAGAAAAAAAATTACGCTTTTGTAGGAAACGTAACACATACATCTGAAAAGTGACCCATCAATGCAGGAAATTATGTAATGGCTCATGGCTCAGCCATGCTGCAAACTAAGAAGTCTGAAGTTCTTGTCACTTTAATTAAACGTCTTTTTGTCTGTGCTGGTTGGTGGAGGTGTTTGTTGTTTGCTGGAGAGTCTGGTGCCATTCCTTGGTCTTTTTGCCGTCTCTGTTGTATCCCCAAACTGTAATTCTTGTTTTCTTCATTGTAATTTGTATTGTTTTCTGTAGTGTATAGTTGGGTGTTTGTCCAAATAACGGTTTATAGTTATAGAGATAGGGTGAAGAGACAGTGTTTCTGTCATTGAGTTTATGGTGGCTTTTGGGTTAAGGGATATGTTGAGCAGGGGCAGGGCAAAGAACCTGCTGGAGGAGGAGATTGAGGGCCTGCTGTGGCTGTTAGTCAAATACCTGCCCAACATTATCAGCAGTGGAGGCAGGGTCATGCAAGGATACCCAACCCATTAGAGGTGTCGACATTGGGGGAAAGTGTGATTCCAGCTGTCTTGTATCAACCACCGGTGGGGTGATGTCATCAGTCGGGAGCAAGATTTCCTGGGTCACCTAGGGATAGAAGTTTGTGGGGCTTTCAGTAAGTCCCTATAAACCCTGAGCTTGTAGCTGTGTGGCTTTCGTACAATACTTTGAATGGTTTTTATTCCGGAAGGCCCAGACATGTATTCAGGTGACATCACATTATCCCAAACATACCATGCACTGCAGGGGAGGACCATAAGTGATGTGGGACCCATTCAGCACTGTGCAGGGAGTATTTTCACCCAGCCAGGTAGGTCATTCCTGACTCAGAACTGTGTGGGCCACCCGGCATATATGTTGCAGGGGAGCGTACTCACATGTTATCAGGCCACAGGTTGAACAGGGTGTTTGGTCCTCCCCAATGGTAAAACATACGTCTATGTGAAAAAAATGGTAATCATTCATTTATGAGCCTGTATGGGCCTTGATTAATCATTGTTCATTTACAGTGAACTGGTCACATGTAAGGAGCAAGGTAAAAAAGACAAACAAGCATGGGCACTGTCTGATGTGTGTAGCATTTTAAAGAACACATATTTACTTGACCCCTGCATTGTCATACTATGCAGAGTGTGGTGAATAAAATTGGACTGTTCACGTAGCCATCAAAGCCTGGCACCCTTGCGCCATGTCTCAAGCTAGGCTGGGCTTGTACCTTATCTGCACTCAGTGTGCAACATAGTTGATGCGCTTGCTACCATCCAAAAACATTGCAACACGACATTCATATGTACATCATGAGGGCATTCCAAAGGTGCCTCATGCTACAAGTCCAACATACAGACAATACCAGGCCTTTCTGACGTCAATGTACTGTGCTTCATATGTACACAGTGTACATGGTTAGCATTCGCAGAGCAATGTACCATGTTTTTGTCTTATAAGTGGAACAGGCCCATACACCTGTGGTGAGATGACAACCTTCTGAGATCTCAATGCTACCCGTAAGGGATGATTCTGATGCGGGTTGGAAATGCTTCGCGACTGAATCGGGTTGGAAATGGTTTCCAACCCACTCGGATCGGGACAGTCCGACCAACCGAGTACAATACATCCGGATGCTTCCCGATACGATTTGGTTGTACTCCCATTGACTTCAATGGGAGCATATGTTCATAACCGCATCATAATTGGGCCTTGGGTCGTTCCCGATCCTATTTGGAAGGAGCAAATGCCATTAGGAGGCCTTCCTAACCGCATCAGAATCAGGTCCTAGGTGGTAAAGCTTTCCAACCCGCCTCAGAATCAGGCTCTAAGTGTCATCTGATTGTTTCTGTGCTCTGTAAGGATTGTGTGTGTTTGCTTAAATGGGTTGCAGTGAGATGTCCAAGGGGTTTCTTCACTCTGCAAGAACAAGCTGTAACTTATATGTGGATTCACAACAGAAGTAGGACAAATTTGAATGTGCAATTGACATGGCCAAATTGCTATGTGCAATCATTTCCAATGTATGCAGGCCCACATGATGGATGACTCTTAATATGCTATGCTACTGTTGTTGCAGCGATGGTGTGGATTATTTTGGCATGTGCCATCACCTGCCCCAAATCCAACTGATGGTCATTAGTTCTAATGTCTCAAACCCATATGATGGAGAGTAAGTGCTAACATGTGACCCAAAATATGTGACACAGATGTTGCTTGGAATAGGCTGTGATTTCCCTGACACAGTCAATCAATGAATCAATCATTCAATCGGAGTTCTTATAAAGCGCAACTACTCACCCATACCGGTCTCGAGGCACGGGGTGGATCTGTGGTTCAGTCGAAGGCTGAGATTTCCACTATACTGTATGTTTGCCCAAGTCCACATTTGAGCAGGACACAGGTGTGGTTGCGGTGTAACACATATACCAGACCATACTTCCAATTGCAAACAACTCATCAAATGTTGACATGTGCAAATTGGACATTTAAAAAAAATTGTTCTCCTATTGTGTGTTCACATCATACCATGCACGTGCCTGCAGATCACCATCCTCTACTCTACCAATGTTGGGACAGTCTAAATAATTGAAAGCATGTCAGTCATTCATCCACTCAAACAGCAAATTGTTTTGTGATCCATATATGTATCTGTAGTGCAGCGTCTACCCAAATGTTTGACCCCAATGGACTTGGGTTACCATGTGAGCAGGCTTGGCATTCCAAAACATGAATCCATCCTAGTATAGATGCTGCATATGTATTTGAGAGGTGGCACAGTTAACATGTATCATTCATGATAGCATAACCAGTGAGCAAGTACATATCCCCATTTACTGCAGTGAATGCATAAGTCCATTCTCCATGCCAATGACTTACTTGGGTTAACCCCTTAGCTCACATTGATCATGATATGTGGCAACTATCACCATTCATTATGAGTACCTGCATATTGGTGACATGTGAGATGAGGTGCATGATGTCATATTGCCAAAATCTCATGGTGGTACAAAGGAAGTTTAGATGAAACTCAATGTGAACATGCAAGGATTACCTTCTAGCTGCCTGTCTGCTGCACATTGCTACTGTAGGCGTCCACATAGGAATGTATGGTACTTTTTTTGTGGCGGGTCCACACAGGCTGTGATGAATTATACACCAGTACAGACTTAATGGAAATGAGAGGATGTGGGATATGTCACCAGTCTACATATGCCAATGCTGTAACATGCCTGACTGCAGCCCCTTATATTCAATGCCCTGTAATAGAAATGTGTCCATATCTTTGTAGTGTTTTGTGAGAAATAAGGCCAACGTGTTACGTACCACAGGCATGTATGCACTGTGTTGTCAGCATACAGGACATTTCATAGTTCACCTAATGCTGCTGTTACCCATCCTGTATCCCCCATGGAATGTCACCATTGAACCATTTTGTCAATTACCTGCAAGATACAGCACCATATACTCATGCACATGAGAGCCAGTGCATGCATGTACACATTCATCTCATGAATTAAGTATGAGTTGATGTGCATCTAGGTAACAATCGGTACATAAATGTATGGACTCATTCTTGGATGTGTGAAGGGCCTTATGCCATCAGATGGTTTCCATTACGTGGTCTAGGTTAAAGTGTTCCAGGTATGTCCATGTGTCATCCTTGGAGAGTGCCCCACAAGAATGCTGGTTTGGAGGTAGCTAGCCACACTATCTCTATGTCTCAACTACCTGGCACAGTGTCAATCTGTGATGCAATGTCTGAGGCCTTGTGTATCTGTCACAGCAGTGAAGCTTTGCTGAGGCACAATACGTGTACATGCTGCACATTACTAATTTAACATTGGTGATAGGCCATTGATTTTACCCTAGGGCATGCTGAATGACTATCCTATGGGACCATGAGTACAATTACATGTGTACACAATATTATTGTGCAGAATCTGTCTTAAAATGCACATGGGTCAACCTTTATTAGGCCAGACACTGCCATTCCCTGTACCTACAAGGCCAATACCTGAGTACTTTTTTATCTGAACTTTAGGAGAAGTACATACATGCTTCGTGTGACATTTGTCATGATTTATTCCATAGATGTCTCATATTTGGCTGGACATGCCACTTGTGTAGCTAACTGTAATTCATGTGCATAACTGATAAAATCCTGGACAATTTCAGCTTGGTCTGATACATATGTCCTTTCATCCCAACAGACAACATGACCCCTGAGCAGTAACACCAGTACTGCATCAGAAAGGAGGGGTACCGCCGCATCAGGCACTGTTGAGGGGATTCTACACCTACACAGAACTATGCGCAGGAAAACAGGACCCTTGTGTACCCAAAATCCCAAAACCGACTAGCTATAGTGTCTCATTCGTTCTCTTACATAATCATGAAGTTTCAAATGATTAGAAAACCCAGAACGCAATACTCCTGACTTTCTCAGGAATCGCGGTAGCAAGACACACCCTTTCGCTTACTTACTCATACTTTTCCACAATAAGAATTGTCAAAGTCACTGTTATAGTTCAAAATGTTAATTTTAACTATCGTGCTCTATCATGCGATACGAGCCACTACCAGCAGCAGTAGCGAAATGCATAAACCTAAAACAGTTAGGATTGTTACAATTTCATAGATTATAAAGGGGGATGTCATTGTATACAGAAAGTGGAAAAAGGACTCTAAGGCTAAACTAACCTCCCCCTTGATTAGAAGAAGTTTTATTATATAAAGGAAAATATCTGGGCTTTGTCAGCAGACCCCATACCTTAGTGCCTTGATGGTATTTCTACATCATAAGAACAGCATAGCTCTTCTCCCTGGAAAGGTTAAGTGCGTCTTTGAACAACATGCATCCCCGTAATATGAAAGCACGAGTTTCCAGAAGCACAGCTGTGTTAGCATGTTTTGTCTAGGTGGTGTTAGGAACTGGCCAGAACAGAATAACAAGGGGCATAGTTTATCAACCTTGCACATCGTGTTCAGACTAAACTCCAGGACCTAGCAGAGAAAGCAAAAAGGAGACAGTTCTCATGTGAAAGGCACAAATAGAGTCTTGCAAAATAAAGCCATGTAGTAATGTGTGCAAAAGCGGCATTATGGCAGCAGAGCTCATGCTAACTTAGCAATGTCGACAATTACCCTAACGGCCATATAACAGCACATGGTCAAGGCCTTCCAGAGAATGGGAAGACAGTATGAAAAGGTAAGGGCAGCAGGGCCCTGGACGTCACTGCTTCCGGCCCAGAAAGCACAGGACAGGGCAAGCACTAGGCCTGAAGGGCCAGATCCCGGTGCAGTAGCAGGACCCTTCACAGCACTTCCAGTAGTGACACCACAGACAGTGACACCTACTCCTGCTCAGCCTACAGACTTTGAGAGGCAAGCCCTGAAGAACAATTCAGACATTAAATTGAGGCTGGCAGTGCTGGAACTTCGGATGGCAACACTGATGCGAATGGTACGAACACTACAGCATTCAGTTGACAAAACTGCTGTGCTGCTGTAGGCTCTCTCGCTAACATTCTGCCCCTCCCAAGTTACTTTTGGGGCCAGATGTAGGTAGCCAAATACCGGTCGGTAACGGCCGATTTCGGCCGTTATCGACCGGTATTTGGCTTTTGAGATGTAGGTGGGTTGTTATTTACAGAATCGGTATATTTACCGACTCGGTAAATTTACCACTTCGTTATTTTACCGAATCGGTAAACATACCGATTCTGTAAATCCATATGTAGCTGAAACTCCTAAGAGTGCCACAGGCCCTTAAGAGTCGGTATTTTACCACCCAATCCTATTGGGTGGTAAAATACCGAATTCAGGTGTGCATGCACATCTGTGCATGCACACCTGTGCAATGTGACACACAGACATGCCCTTAGGGCATGCATGTGTGCCACATGTCACACAAGCCTGTACTTGGGGTGCTAGAGGGTGTCAAAGTGACACCCCCTGCACCCTTGCAGACTTCGGTATTTACCGATTCTGTAAATACCGAATCTGTATTTCCCAATGAATCCTATGGGCTTCAAGGCCCATAGGAATCAATGGGAAATACAGATTCGGTATTTACAGAATCGGTAAATACCGACTCTTACAGAATCGGTAATTTTTTATCTACATCTGCCTCCTTCCAATTTACCGACTCTTAAATACCGACTCGGTATGAGTCGGTATTTAAGAGTTGGTAAATCAGAATTACCTACATCTGGCCCTTGGTATTTTGTATAGTGTACATAATTTTACTATAGGTTAGGATAGGTTTTAGCTTAGTGATCGGGTAGGTTAGTTTGAGTGCTCTTATAGATTTTAATATTTTTGTATTGTTAGGAGAGGAAATGAGCAGGAAGGTTGTTACGTGGATAGGGTTAATGTTTAGTATGTGTATAAGATAAATCCCAAAAATTTGTAAAAATGCAAAACAATATATATATGTTTATGTTTTAATGTTAGTTTGTTTGTGTATAGGTGTAGTTGGTGTTTGCCTAAGCAACAGTGTATTGAGGAGGTGGGGGTTGATGGTTAACCTGTCTGATGTGGTATATGTGTAGAGCAGTTTAATTTAGGGTTAGGTAGGTTAGTTTAGTATTCAGTTAGGATAGTGTAGTTGATTTAGCATAGGTTAGTATAGGCATAGTTTAGGTAAAAATAGTTAGTGTAGTTTAGTTACTTTTGGATCTTTTAAAAAAAAAAAAATATGTTTGCACTTTCACAACCACTTGCTCATTGACTGCATGGCAGTTGTCATATTTGGTTTCATCGGGGTGAGCACATGCTGTAGGATTTCCTGGTAGTGTTTGTATACATGTATATCTAGGTGAGGCACCTAAGGAGTGGATCCTGTCAAGTTTGCAATGGAGTCACTTAAGGGATCTTCAAACGCCATTGTGCACTGTAAGTGGCACTCTTGCTGTGAATGGACACGCAGCCCAAAACCAGGTATTAACCTATTGTTGCACAGTGGGCTCTATAAGTACCGGTCATTCATTCAATCATACATATATATATATATATTTACTTTAAAATAATTAATAAACTACTAATTTTAATTTCTTTTATATTGTTATAATTATATAAAAATGTACAAATATATACATATATATATAATAAAAAACATCTATTATAAAGTAAAACATTAAACTATTTAACTATTAAACTATTATGGCAGAGGATCTACCGGAATCGAGAATCTTTCTCGCTTCTTCCACCACCGCTAACAAGGCTGTTTCTGTGCCTTAGCAGGAGCGGAAGCCTGTTTGTGAGGGGTGGAGCAGTTTGTGGGATTCAAGGAATGCAGATAGTGTGTTGTTGACATATTTTTCCGCAATTTTACTGATTCCAGGGAGGAGAGAAATAGGGCAGTAGTTGCCCAATTCAGCTGGGTCCAATTGAGGCTTTTTTAGTAATGCTTTTACCATTGCTTTTTTCCAGTCCTGTTGGACTATTCCACATGCTAATGAAGCACTGATCAAGTTGGTGATAAGAAGGGCGACTGTAGGTACTACCAGTTTCAGAATGTTCGGTCGTGCCGGGTCAAGTGGTGACCCACTCTTAACAGAAAAAAATGGGTAGAAGTGATTCCTGGGTAAGCGGGGTGTATGTCTCAAGGTGAAAATGACTCTCATGTGGTTCAAAGTCGATGGGCTTGAATGTTAAATCAAAGTACGGTTGGGGGAGATGCCTGAGGATGTTTTGAACTTTGGTGGAAAAATATTCTGCAAGTTCATTACAGCGTCGGCCTGATAAGTCAGGTGCCCCTGGGAGTGGACGGGCACTTTGAGTAGTTTTTTTGCGATGAGGAACGTTTCACTGGAGGAATTGGCTGATAATCAAATTTGTTCCTCATAATAGGCGGCCTGGGCACTTTTTTATTTCTGCTTTATATGTTGCGATGGCTGCTCTGCATTGTGATTTCTTATCAGGTGAGAAATCTTTCCTCCATGTGTAACAGTTTCTTGCACAGATTTACAAAATTGACCCTGAGCCCCAGGAGGTCGATATATAGGAATATCTACGAATGTAAGTGAGGGGGTGACTTCAATTGAGAAATGGGCATTCTCACAATCTGATAGAGGGCTTCCCAACAGGTGGCAGGTCATGTGGTTTTTATAGATAATTGCGATCCCACCACCCTTGCCAGTTGATCTATCTGAACGCTGGATCAGATAGCCCAAGGGAAGTGCTTGTAGGATGTTCGGCTCTGAGCTTGGGGAGAGCTAGGTCTCCTTAAGGAACAGGACTTCTGGTTCAGAGTCTTTTAGTAACATTGAGATCTCCGTTGTGTGTTTTGGCAGAGATCTACAGTTGAGCAAGAGTAGTTTGAGAGGTTTCCCTGATGGAGATGAGGGGGGAAAGTAAAGAAAATCCATATTGGCAATGTAGACACCTGTCCTGGGGCTCCTCAAGTGAAATGGAATGGGCACAAATAGGCGAAGGGTTCTATTTAATTGTTTTAGCTCTGCACTGGTGTAATGGAGATGATCTGGGAGGTAAAGAGGGATTACATTTACTATTGCAACTCCAGTCAGTGCAACAGTAGAGAAAGTGTTGGATAACGGAGGGGTAAAAAATACTATTCCCACTCCAGTGAGTGCAACAGTAAGGAAAATGTTGGATAGCAAAGTGGTAAAAATTACTATTCCTACTCCAGTCAGTGCAACAGTAGGGAAAATGTTGGATAGCAGAGGGACAAAATGTACTATTCACACTTCAGTCAGTTTAAAAATTAAATTAAAAAAATGTAAAAAATAAAACAATTATTCCAAAAACAAAATAAATATATAAATATGTTAACATTTGAAATACAAACATATTTAATATTGAAAATAAAAAATAAAAAAAATTACAATTTTAATTACAAACAAATAAATATTTTTAACTAGAAACTATTTACAAAACGATTCATTAAGTATTACATACATTTATTTAGTTTATCTCCTACCCTATAACACCACACAAATCACAACTCACATCTACATTAAAAAAATGACCTCCTTAATTAACATAATTAAGAAATATTATTAATAAAAATAAATAAAACTAGAACAAATTAATTAACTTCCCACACTGCAACCGTATAATGCTGACAACACACAGCTAAAATTAAACTGTAGAAAAATGAATAACACAATTAAAACATATTAAAAAAAATACTATTACTATTAAACAACTAGTCATAATGTAAGGAAAATGTATTTAATCCCCACCCGTTAACCCTTAAAAAGTACAAACCGCACACAAAAAATAAACAATTAACCTAAATAAATATCAATCAAAACATTAATATTAATTAAGAACAAATTCCTAATTAATTAGACACAAATTACTTTGCAACCTTTACCACTATAAACCCACAACAAACACCTAAAAGTAATTACACAATTTTCATATTTAATTTACAATTCATTAACTAATATTAATTAATGTCTAATTATTAATAAATTAAACATAAATTACTTCCCACCCTTTACCCTACTGAAGTACCGAAAATTATATCCCACAACCCAAATAGAGCTATACTCACCAATAGCTCATGTACCAATTACCAATAAACAGACAGTCGGCAGTGCAGGAGGCCCAAGCGTTTATTATAACAAACAAACTCTGCCAGAGGAGCTCCTTGCGACCTAACCCACGAGGTACGCCAAGAAGACCGCTGGCACATTATCAGCAAACCACATATATACAGTTGCAATTCGAAAACCGTTACCTAAGATGGAAAAATTCAGGCTGGTACAGGTTGGTGCAAAGGAAAGACCATATATGGAACACAATCCCTCCCCAGTATAGTTCAGCCCGTTATAGCAAGGTCGAGAAGGTGACTTCCTTCTGCCAGCTCCGAGAGACCTCATACACCGCTCCTCGGGAATGCGCTTTACCCAGTTCGCCCCCACCTACAACCTTGACAGGTCTAACGAGCAGAAGCAGCAGGTTGCTACAGTTGCACTATTTCTCATGAGAACGAATCTCGTGTATAGAAAGTGTGATCTTCATGGGGAACGAGAAGCGGCCTGGCCCACAAAATGGCGTTTGTCGAGTCAAGCTAAAATGCATGTATACTGTGGAGCTTTAAGTGATCCTTATGTAGAGATGCGTGCAAGAAGATTAGCGTTGAAGCTTCGTATCTGTATCCTAGCTACATCATGCTAATTACTCCTAATAATAATATATTGTACCGGGCCTAAATCAGACTCTGGTTCCTCAAACCCTCCTTTTAGCATGCTGTAGCTAACGATAGAAGGTATCAATCCTGGAAAACTTCTTCATCAATGGCCATCAACTCCCGAATCTCCTGCTGGAGACCTCATACACCGCTCCTCGGGAATGCGCTTTACCCAGTTCGCCCCCACCTACAACCTTGACAGGTCTAACGAGCAGAAGCAGCAGGTTGCTACAGTTGCACTATTTCTCATGAGAACGAATCTCGTGTATAGAAAGTGTGATCTTCATGGGGAACGAGAAGCGGCCTGGCCCACAAAATGGCGTTTGTCGAGTCAAGCTAAAATGCATGTATACTGTGGAGCTTTAAGTGATCCTTATGTAGAGATGCGTGCAAGAAGATTAGCGTTGAAGCTTCGTATCTGTATCCTAGCTACATCATGCTAATTACTCCTAATAATAATATATTGTACCGGGCCTAAATCAGACTCTGGTTCCTCAAACCCTCCTTTTAGCATGCTGTAGCTAATGATAGGAGGTATCAATCCTGGAAAACTTCCTCATCAGTGGCCATCAACTCCCGAATCTCCTGCTGGAGCATCTGAGTTTTAGTGGGAACAGAAGAGGGAGTGAACATACCGGTCATTCTAGTGGCACAATAAGTACAACAAACCGGCCCACACTGCATACAAAGGCAACAAGTGAAGATAATGCCGGCTGCACCGGCAACTAACATTAATATTTCCAACCCCATGTTGACAGCAATCCCCAGAACCAACTAGAAAGTGACCAGGACCCATTTTCGGTGTGCATCTCTGCTGCGATGTGATGTAGCTTCTGGATAGCCAGATGGACTGTGGGGGCGGAGTCAGGAATATAAACACAGCAGGAGCTGCTGATCACTCGACATGCTCCTCCCCTATCTGCCAGTATGACGTCAAGAACCATCCGGTTCTGAAGAGAAACAAGTCTTGTCGCCTGAAGCTCAACTGTGATATTAGTCATAATATTAGTGGTGATATTAATGACGTTTTCCACTATTCTGGACAACCGTCTTATTTCTCTACTATTAAATATCGGCCCCCAGAAGGGGACCAATCCCTTCGTGAAATCAGTGAATTGTTGAAGGGAGGTGTCAGTCTGATCAACCTCAGTCATATCGAGCTGTCTTCGCTGTCTATTGGGAGTCCGTCGAGTGCTATGGAGCTGGTGCGTCTTATGGTAATCAGATGGAGCTATATATACAGGGGGTACAGGAAGGATAGATAACACTGTCCTGCCCACCCTCGTAGTAACCATGTGTAAGCATTTTCCCCCCAAACAAAATACACATTAGGTGGCGTCAACAAAGGAGGGCTGCTGAAGATCTTCATTCGGTAGGTATAATTACAAATGCTATTCCCAACCTGTACATGTCCCATACCCTGAACACAGAAATCTGAGGAGGTATTCAAAATAGGGATGGGCAGAACACGTTCACTAATGACATTTCTGGCTACAAAATGCTGGAAATACTGAGAGCATTAAAACTGGCAAAATCATAGAGTTCGTCCTGTAACCAAGTATTGTTTTCATTACCAGTATATGAATTCATACAGGCATTTGGGTCTAATGATCCTTCCCCCCCATTACCATTTGGATCAAACCATTGGTCGTTTCAATATAGGCAAGGATCATATTGTAATCTTTCTCCGTGTAATGCTTCGGATTTTCGACATAATGGTTGTACATGGTAGAAAACATTTGGAACCAAGCTTCACAACTACCTAGATATGATAATGTCAGGGAAAGAAACAGGTCATGTTTATGCATAACTGATGGCAGAAGGCCACAGACCCAGCAATCGGTCATATTTGTGGTACTATGGGTCTGATGGAGCATCTCCACGAAAACATTCTTAGCATAAGTCTGGCGATGTCTTTCTTTGTGCGGTGCTAAGGTAAACAGGAAGTGCTCAGGCGGAGCAACCGTTGTGGATATCATAGCTTGCATGGGGTACTTATAATCTAAATATAGGAAAATACCCATCAAAATAGATAATATGACAGTTATTACTAAAACAAATGCTACTTTCACACGCATGGTCCAACTAGAAAACATTGGCTCATAGAAAGGCATATATCGTGGTGCAATGGGACGTTCTTCTTCGAGTATCAAACGACCAAAAGGGTACATTCCTAACTAAAAGTCCAAAACTAAACTCGGGCACAGCAGTCCGTCCTGCCAGAGGGTTCTTCTCCCTGTGTCCATCAGAGTCTCACAGGCAGACTCCTATCGTTCAGCTCAATAAAAGAATTGCATCCGAAGGAATTCGTTGTACAGCCTGGCCGTTTTGTAAGGATAAGTCTTTCTTTCTGAACAGAGCAAAATTACCACTGTTCCAGCTCTCAACGTGTTCAGTCCAGTGTCCCGCTCAGCACCTCAGGCTTGGAATCTAGCAAACCCTCTCTACTCAAGTCTTTTTCTACCTCCTAACAGTATTGCCTGAGGCACCGTGATGCTTTCTTGGCCGTAGGTTGTATCGTACATGACCCGGAGTTTCCTGCTCAGAGAACAACAAATCAGGCTGTTTTTCGTCATCTGAGCTCCTGCCTGCAGAAATACCGACAACAGGATTAAGGGCACCGTTGGATCCAGAGGAGACTCGTGTGCCCGATCCCGTTGCCCCTTCTTCTTGCCTTTTCTCTGTTTCACAGGCGTCGGAAAAAAGAACAAATGCAGTGGCTCTCTCGGTCTCCTGGGTCAAGACGTCACCCGATCGCAGCTGATCATAGGGAAGTGGAAGCGGCACTTTCTTCAGGTGGGATACGTGTATCCAGTGCTTCCACCCATCCACCTTTACCGCCGTCCGCGTGGCGAGCAAGATCTGATGTGGCTCAGACCACCTCGGAGCGAGGCTGGTATCCCTCTCGTACTTCTTGACCAATACCCACTGGCCGGGTTCCAACCAGTGTCCGGGGCCCTCTGGCGGCGGCTGCTGTACGGACGCTACCTGCCTACCTGCTGATGAATAGAACGAAGGTCTTTAGTCAAGGTATACAGGTAATCTATCAACATAGGGTATTTAATATCAGAGAAGGATTTTGGCCTGGGTACCCCCCATACATTGGCTGGACGCCCAAAGATTATCTCATATGGAGAGAGACCAGAACGTGAATGAGGGGTGACTCTCAAGGACATGAGAGCTAAGGGTAAGGTGTCAGGCCACTTCAAGCTAGCACTTTCTTGGATCTTTGCATTCTTGAGTTTCAATATCCCATTATATTTTTCCACCAACCCTGCTGACTGGGGATGTCGGGCTGCGTGGAACTTCTGCCGTATCTGTAAGCCATTACAAATGTGATTGACAAGTGCCCCATGGAAATGCCCCCCATTGTCCGACCAGATCAAACGGGACAAACCAAATCATGGTATAAACTCTTTGATGAGGGCTTTGGCCGTGGCTAAGGCAGTGTTCTCTTTAGTCGGATAGGCCTCCACCCACTTACTGAAGGCACATACCACCACCAGGACATATTTCAAATTGTTGACACGCTCCATGTGGATATAGTCCATCTGGAGTACTTCAAACGGCAAAGTTGGGGGTGCAAAACTTCCGCTCAAAACATTCTCAGCTTTCCCTGGGTTATGTTGCAAACAAACCATACAATATTGGACCAGACGGACAGCCGTACTTTGTATGTTAGGATTATTCCATACTGGGTCCAGCAAAGCACAAATTCCTTTAGCTCCTACATGGGCTGGACCGTGAGCCATAGTCACAACTGCTTGCACTAGGGCGTTGGGTAACAGCCATCTTTGCTTTTCTGTTAAGTCGACCCAGCAATCATTCTCATCCAATCTCCCTACTTCCTGTTCCCACCGCTCGAATTCATCCGTGGTAGCTTCCTTTTGTAATTCCTTCACACTTTCTATAGTATTGCCAAACAGGTCAGACTCCTCCCCACATCTAGCAGAAGATGTTACAAACATATTGGACATCGGGGACTGAGCTGTTTGTTTGGCAGTCTGATCTGCAAAGGCGTTCCCTTCTCCCACTTCATCTACTATTGCCTTGTGAGCTCTACATTTTATTATGGCTAGCTTTTTAGGCAATGTCAGAGCATCCAATAATCGCAAAACCAGAGGACCATTCTGTATCTTCTGACCATGGGAGGTAAGGAAACCCCATTCCCACCACAGCCGCCCAAAACTATGGGCCACGCCGAAGGCGTACTGGCTGTCTGTGTAAATGTCAGCCCTGATTGAAATGGCTGACTCGGTGAAATGGACGCTGGACCGTGGGTCGAGGGCGGTGTTAGTGCTGCTGGATCTTTCAGCAGCATTTGACACCGTCTCTCATAAGACTCTGCTGAGGAGACTGGGGGACTTGGGCATAGGCGGCACCGTGCTGAAATGGATCACTTCCTATCTATCTGACCGCACACAGCAGGTATACACTCCTCCTTATACTTCCCCCGCTAGACCACTTAAATGGGGAGTCCCTCAGGGCTCTTCTTTGAGCCCGCTCCTGTTAATTTTTACTTTACTCCCCTGGCCGAAATGATTGCACGGACTGGGATTAAAACTACTTCCTACGCTGACGACATTCAGCTGCTCTTTACCTTTGATGAGCCCTCTGCCTCTGCATTTGACCCTTTGAAATCCTGCCTTAGGGATATTTCTAAATGGATGGATTCTAATTCCCTAAGACTTAATGCAGAAAAAACGGAGATCTCGTTTTTTAATACCCCGTCTCCTCTGGAATCCAGCCTTTGGTGCCTGGAGATTTGAGTCAAGCCCCCATACCTAAAGACTCTGTCAGGAACCTGGGGGTTCGCTGGGATAACCATCTTACTTTTAATGCGCAGGTACAAGCAGTAGCAGGATCTTGTTTTTCTAAGATCAAAACAATAAACAGGCTCATTAACTATCTGCCTACTGACTGCCGTAAGACTGTGGTACATGCATTGATAACCTCACATCTTGATTACGCCAATGCACTATACCTGGGTATTACGGCAGGCTTATGTAATAAACTTCAGACTGTACAAAATGCTGCTGCCCGTCTAGTGGAGAGAATTCCTCCCAGACAACATATTTCTCCTCATCTCCGTAGATTGCACTGGCTACCCATTGCTAAGAGATGCGTATTTAAGGCCATGACACTGGCCTATAGAGCTTCTAAGGGTAAAGGACCAGCCCATTTGAAAAGCAGCTTACGTCCATATCAAAATACCAGAACACTGCGCTCAAATTCCCAATTTCTTCTCGCAACCCCTAGATTTAAAAGGACTCGTTCAGGAGGGAAGACTTTTGAAGTTTGTGCTACTCAGTGCTGGAACAAGCTCCCGATTGCCCTCCGTGCTTGTCAGACAGAGTCCGCATTTCGAAAGTCCCTTAAGACCCATCTCTTTTGCTTATAACCCACTCTTTCCCTCTTGTAGCGTCCTCTGTTTCCAGATCTATTAGCGCTGGGATGCCCCGTTGGGGCAGCTGTGCGCTCTATAAAATACACAAATAAATAATAAAATAAATAATCCCTCACTCAACTCACAGGCTCGGAATAGTGCAATTAGTTCAGCTGCTTGGGCTGATCGATGGGGCACTCGAGATGTTTCCAGTACCGTCTTTAATGTGGTAATGGCATATGCAGCTGTTGTTGTTCCATCTGCTAGTTTGAAACAAGACCCATCCACATACAACTCCCCCTGAGGGTCAGATAGAGGAATGTCTGTGAGGTCAATTCTACCCTTCGTTTCTTCCTCAGTTCGAAATATGCAATCATGTACATCACTCAGAGTTTCATCTTAAGGGAGTGGTAGCAATGTGGCAGGGTTTAGTGTAGCACATCGCGTAATCGTAATATGTGGGGCAAACAATGTCAATTCGTATCCTGTGAGGCGTGCACTCGTAAGATGCTGTGTTCTAGTTCTACTTAACAATACATCCGCAGCATGCGGCACCATCACTGTTAAATTTGAATTTAAAACGAGTCCTTCCGACTGCCGGATGGCCACTGCTACAGCTGCTGTGGCCCTCAGACAGCTAGGAAGTGCTCTGGCCACATTGTCCAACGTGGCCGACAAGTAAGCACAGGGTCTTTGCTTACCGCCAAATTCCTGGGTCAACACTGAAAGCGAGCAACCGTCGACCTCATGCACATATAGTACAAAAGGTTTACAGTAGTCAGGAGTACCCAAGACGGGTGCAGAACAAAGAGCAGATTTCAAAGAGGTAAAAGAGGACTGACATTCATCCGTCCAAGGGAGAGGTTCATGCACATCTTTAGTGGTTAAATGCAACAAAGGTTTAGCAAGAAGAGAAAAGTTAGGAATCCATTGACGACAATAGGAGGTGATGCCAAGAAAAGCACGAACTTGATCGGTGGAGCTTCGCGCGATTCCAAGATGGACGCGTGAGCTAAGGGCTCCCGATACCCCTTCCGCCTCCCGCGACTATCCTGTGCAAGATCCTGATTTTGACGATGGGTGCTCTTTATTGAAGCCCTGCTGATGCCAGCGTTCTTTTCAGAAATCGATTTGGCCGTCGGATACTGGACCTGCTGCGCTTTGAACTTTGAGGCCTATATCGTATGCCAGCCGGGGGCTTGAGTCTCCGAGGTACCCAGGTGGCAATCGAACAACAACGGCGGATAAGCCACGCCCGCTGCCCCTGGTGTACTTTCGGTTTCGTTTCTGCTCTTTGTTGTGTACGCTCACTTCCAGATCCGAGTTCCGATTCTGCTATCGCTGCCAGCCTGTTGCTTGTGCTGCGCCCTTGTCCACTCGCAGTTCAGAGCCTGCCACGACGAAGTTCGCTTTGCCTTGATTTTACAATTCCCGTTGGAGCTCCTTCGACGACATGACGGGCAGAACAGTTGTTGAGAGGCGCGGCAATAGAGGCTCGTCCCGAGGGGGGGTCACCCAATCTCAGACCATTGATCGATTTACCCGACCACGGGGCTCCCCGGGCGGATTGAGTGGTGCCCTGGAAGAAGCTGGGGATGGTGCTCCTGATGACGAGGAGCCAACGTTGAAGGACGTTATGGGCGCTATTGCGAGTGTCCAATCCGCCATGGGTCAGCAGTATGAAACACTAGCGGCTAAGATTGATACGGTGGCGATTGATGTCACCCTCATCAGAGCGGACCTTGGGAAAACGAATGAGCGTGTCAAATCTCTCGATCTCAAGACTGCTAGTTTGACCACGGATGTCTCGGATCTTCAGACCACGGTCCGCCATCTTAGGACTACTTGTGACCTGTTTGCCAATCGGTTGGAAGATTTCGAGGGCCGGGCCAGACGCAATAACGTCCGCATTGTGGGTGTCCCGGAGAATTCTGCCGACATGCCTGTTGATATCCTGGTGGAGGACCTCGTGTTGAAGCATCTGGTGCCGAAAGGCCTCAGTAAATTCTTCACTGTGGAACGCGCCCACCGTGTTCCGGGTGGCAAGCCAAAGTCGGGAGCCGCTCCGCGGCCCATAATTGCTAGACTTTTCAACTTTCGTGATAGGGACGCTATCCTGCAAGCTTCGCGCACCAATGGGCCCACTAAATTTGAGAACGTTTCAATCAGTTTTTACCCTGACTTTACTCAGGCAGTTCAGAAACAGAGGATGGGCTTTACGGGTGTGAAAAGACGACTCAGGGACCTGGGACTGAAATATGCTATGCTCTTCCCGGCCCGCCTGAGAATCGAACATGCTGATCGTGCATTCTTCTTTGACCGCCCTGAGGTGGTTAGTGACTGGTTGGACACTTTGTCGACGCATCATGAGGGCCCGGAGGACTCGAGAGGCGCTGAGGGAGGCGTGGAGGGCCAGGAGCAGTGAGTCTACATCGGCGAGCCATCATCGGCTGCAGTGGCTTAGAGACTTTGTTTCAAGCATTGTGTGAATGCCCGGGGGTGGGGGGGGTTCAGGGATCTTCCTCCTCTGGGGACTTTTTCTCTCTTTCTGTAGGTTAGTTCAATGGGGCGACAGGCACACTGCAAGTTGGGGTGGCTATTAGGTCTACCGCAGGGGTGCAGGGAGGGGGGTTTGAATTTGATGGGTTCCTTGGGGGTGGTGGTGGGGTTCTTTTCTCTTTGTTGGTTTCGAGGCTGTGCTTTGCTTTACAATTGCTTTCATGTGTCTGTTTCGGGATGGGAGGGGCGGTCGGTCTTCTTCCGGGATGGGGGGTAGGGGACTCAGGGTGTTGAGCTGGAATGTTAACGGTCTTGGGGACAGGATAAAACGTGGGATTGTGCTACAATATTTGAAGAGACACACCCCAGATGTGGTCTTGCTTCAGGAGACCCATTTGGTGGGCAATACATGTCATACATTGGACAGGAGAGGCTATCGTTTGGTGGCACATTCCGGCTTTACTTCGGGATCAAGAGGGGTTGGTATCCTGGTCAGGAATTCCCTTCCCCTGGAGATAGATAGCACGGTGCTGGATGACAGGGGCCGCTATGCTGGCATTACGGGGAGATGGGAGGGGAAATTGATTTCCATACTGTCTATTTATGTCCCGCCTGGGCTGCAATCTACCACATTCACCGACTTGGGTGAGGTTGTCCTTGGTTTGCCCGATGGCTTACTGGTGTTGGGTGGGGACTTTAACTCTGTGGCGAATGGAGAGAGTGATCATAGCCCCCCCAGGCTCCTCCCTGCCTCGCAGTTATGGTTGGGGAAATTCTTGGATGCCTTTGGTTTGGCCGACTGCTGGAGGCAGCTGCACCCTGGCCGGCTTCAGTCCACTTTCCACTCGGGGGCTCATGGTAGTCTCTCGAGAATTTACTATTTTCTCGTGCCGGTGGTGCAGTTGCTCTCTGTGCGTGAAATTAAACACTTGGCTAGAGGGATCTCAGACCACTCCCCGATATGGCTCCACTTGGATATCTGTTTGGGGAATGGGGGCCGAATTGCCCCGATAAATCCATGGCATTTTCAGGACCCTAAGATCAGAGCAGAGGTGGTCAAATGCATGAATTTTTATTTTGCTGAAAATGAGGGATCGGTGACTTCCCCAGTCTCCTTATGGGAGGCCTATAAAACTGTTATCCGTGGTCAGACTTTATCCCTAATTGCTGATAAGAAGCGGCGCACACAAGAAGAGGTGGTGAGATTGGAGTCTGAGATTACTGTGTTGGAGGAGCGGTTGGAAGCTGAGGTTACGCCTGAGACGCTGCATGTTTTGGCTCTTAAGCAATCTGATTACAGAGCCTTGGTTACTACCTCGGCTGAGGCACTGCATCGTATGCAACAGGGGCGTCTGTACGACGTGGGTGACAAAGCGGGGAAGTTGATCGCATGGCTGGATAAGCGAGACAGACTGAATCGTGTGGTGCCTGTGGTTGAGAGAGTTGATGGAGTGCGAGTCGTGGACCCAGTTGAGATAGTTGAGGTGTTTGCCCAGCACTTTCGGGTTGTGTATGCGCCGGTTTCGGGCTTGCCGGAGGAGGACTCGCGCTTGCTACTTCGTGATCTTGAGCTGCCCAGTCTCTCGGAATCAGACGGGGTTTTAATGGAGGCTGATTTCTCCATCGATGAGGTCGCGCTCGCTATTCGCTCTCTTCGTTCAGGAAAGGCTTCGGGGCCTAACGGCATACCGGTCGAGCTGTACAAGCTATGCCCGGATAAAATGGCGCCGTATCTGCTGCGTATGTTTGCGGCGTCGCGTGACCTCGGCTGTCTTCCTAGAGACCAGAGGCTGGCCTCTATTGTGGTCATTCATAAAGACGGAAAACCCCGTGAGTGCTGTTCCTCGTATCGCCCGATTTCGCTTTTGAACGCGGAACCCAAGATATTGGCGAAACTACTGGCAAACCGACTAGCCACGGTGATTAGCGGACTGGTTCACCCTGATCAGTCCGGTTTTATCCCCCAGCGTAATACTGCACTCAATCTTTGTCGACTGCATGGCGTCATAGCGAGGGCGGGATCTCTTGGTGAGCCGGCCATCTTGGTTTCTCTTGATGCTTCGATGGCCTTTGATACGGTTGAGTGGCCATATTTGTGGGCTACTCTCGCCAAGTTTGGTTTTGGCCCGAAATTGATTGCATGGGTTAAACGCCTGTATGAGCAACCGTTGGCGCAGGTGGTGGTAAATGGTAGAGCTTCAAGACCCTTCACTCTTGGGCGAGGCACAAGGCAGGGAGGTCCTTTGTCACCGCTGTTGTTCGCCCTCGCGCTCGAGCCGCTGGCCGCCTGGATCTGGTGGGAGCCCTCCTTGAAGGGTATTTGGTGGTCCCCTGATTTTGAAGACCGTGTTTCCTTATACGCCGACGACATTTTGTTGTATTTGACGTCCCCCCGTAAGTCATTGGGAGTTCTCTTTGATGTCCTGCGTTCCTTTGGACGTAACTCCGGGTTGGTTATCAATTGGTCCAAATCCTGTATTTTCCCGCTTACCGGTGACCCTCTCTCTTTGCCCCGAGTGTGCCCGATCCCGGTCTGCACCGAGGGTTTTAAGTATTTGGGTATTTATATTTCACTTGACCCTGTGTTGCGCTATGATCGGAATCTGTTGCCTCCACTCGCCCGACTTCGGTCGGACGTCGTGGCTTGGTGTAATCAGCCCTTATCCCCCCTGGGACGGGCGGCCCTGTTTAAAATGATGTCTCTTCCCCGGTTTTTATATGCTGTGCAAAATACACTTGATCTAGTGCCGGCTAGCTATTTCCGCGAAATTGAGGGCCTCCAAAGGAAGCTGGTATGGGCTGGCCGACCTCGTATTGCGTTGGCTAAGCTCACGTTACCCTGGTACGATGGGGGCATTGCGTTACCTGATATACGACTGTATTATTGGGCATCTCAACTGAGTGCTGTGAATCATGCTATGTATGGTCCAGTTCCGAATCCTGCTTACGAAATGGACCGGTGGCTCTTGCCCGGGGGAAACTATTACAGGGCGTTCTATTCTCGGGGTGCTAGGAGGAACTTGACGGGACCCACTGGAGTGGCGGTGTGGGTATGGGGCAGCGCAACCGCGGCTACCGGATGGACAGATAGGCTGACCAGAGCGACCCCTCTATTTGCCGCGGAGAGGCTGGGTGAGTTGTGGACCTCAAAAGGGTTTGATAGATGGGACCTCATCGGGATCAGTAAGTTGGATGACCTCTGGGTTAAGGACAGGGTTAAGTCCTTTGCTGAATTGCAACAGGAATATGGTCTGACTGATTCGGAGTTTTTCCGGTACCTTCAGGTTCGTCATGCCATTGGGTCGGTTTTTCTGGCTGGGTCTGCCATCCCGGAGAGCTCCCCCCTGGAAGACAGGGTGCTGGACGGACATGTTCCGGACAGCACTATCTCTCTTATATATAAGAAACTTATTAATACTCGTCGGATTTGCTTCTTCATCTGCGTACTTCCTGGACTGATGACGTACTGGAGCTGGATGATGAGGATTGGCAGGCCGCGGTATCCTCTCCTAGGGAGGTTGCGATTCCGGCGCGTCTGCGACTCGTTCAGCTGAAAATTCTACACCGGGTCTATGTCACGGGTCCCAGACTGATGCATATGGGTTTTTCAGAGGATGGACTGTGTCGGCGGGGCTGTGGTATGCTTGCCACCTTCCTCCATATTATATGGGAGTGTCCGGAGGTTGTATCTTTTTGGAATGGAGTGTATGCGGTGATGAGTGAAGTTACGCATGTTCAGTTGCTGCCTGAAGCCCGGCGTTGTCTTTTGAATGTATGGGAGCCGACTGATTGTAATGTTGCTCAGACTCAATGGGTGACGCTGGGGAACATGGTTGCAAAGAGGGACATTGCACAATTGTGGGGATCTCAGAGGGCTCCATCGGTCTCCGGGTGGGAAGATAGTATGGACTGGTGCATGTTCAAGGAAAAGATTGTGTATGTCTCCCGTGGCAGGCCCAAAAAATGGGGTAGGATATGGGGCCAATGGAACTCGTTCCGTGGGGATGTCTGCGACCCCCCTTTCACTGATCCCCCTGATACTCCTTGTTCCCCTTAGCTGTGTGTTTCGGCTCTTTCCCGTGCTGTATTTTTGTTAGACCACTGGCGCTGGGTCCCCCCTCCCCCCCCTCCCTTTTTCCGTTTATCCTCTGAAGATTCTCCTGTCTCTCCCTATCGTTCTAGGTCTGACTCGCCCCGCATCTTATGAAACGGATGTAACAACTCGGGCATAGCCTTGTCTTTTTCTTCTTTGTTTGTTTAGTTGTTTTAAAAAATGAAACCTCTTTATATCCTGTCGTTTTGTAATTGATCGATGTCATGCACCATGGCTGCCGGACCCCTGGTTGTCGGCTGATGAGCTGTGTACCTTCACGTGGTTTTGAGATGCTGCACCGGCCGGCCCAGAGGGTTGTAGGCGCATCTTTGTTTCTATTTGTCTTTTGCAAATAAAGGTTTAAAAAAAAAAAAAAGCACGAACTTCACGCTGGGTGCAAGGGACAGACATGTTAGAAATAGTAGTAATACGTTCAGGAGTCAAACGCCTATCCTCCTTCGACAGTAGATGACCTAAGTAGGTTACCTCCTGTCGACAATATTGAAATTTTGACAAGGACACCTTATTGCCCTTCGCAGCCAAATGGTGTAACAATTTTACCGTGGCTTCTTTACAACCTTCTTCAGTGTCGGATGCTATTAACAAGTCATCCACGTACTGTAAAAGCACGTTACCGTCAGGTAAGACCAGGTCATCCAGCAGGGCCTTAAGGGCCTGACTATAAATGCTCGGACTTTCGGTATAGCCTTGGGGTGCACGACAAAATCTAAAGCTTCGTCCAGATAACGAGAATCCGAAGATCTGTCTGCTATCAGGATGAATAGGGATACTGAAGAAGGCATTCTTCAGATCAATGACCGAGAAATAACAAGCAGTTGGAGGGATCATTGTAAGTATAGTGGTGATGTCAGTCACCACTGGATACTGAGGGACCACAATTTTGTTAACCTCCCGTAGGTCAATCACAAAACGATAAGCATCGACAGTCCCCTGGGATCCTGACTCATGTGACTTCTTCAAGATCGGGAGGATCGGACTGTTGCAAACATTGGCGGCTGTCTCTTCCACCACCCCTTTATCAATGAAATCCTGGATGATAGGGAGCAAGGCTCGCTCACCCGCTGGTGAGATCTTGTACTGGGGTACGCGTGGTAATTTAGCACCCTTTTTCAACGTAATATGGACCGGGGGAATATCTAGCTTCCCGACATCCGCATCCCCAGTGGCCCATAGTGTGGTCGGAATAGTATCAAATTCAGGCGGAAGGCGTTCGTTCTTAGTAAAACACTGTTTCACGCAGTCAGCATAGGGCTGTATAGTCAAATAGACACCATCTGCGGAACAATATATTTTAGCATTCAGCTGTTTCAGCATGTCTAAACCCAACAAATTTTCTCCACAATGCGAAGTCAACAGGAAGGGTGTTTCGAGAGTTGCGGGACCGATCGTGAAGGGGAGAGGTTTGGAAATGGGACTTACCACTGGGACTTCTGAGAATCCCACCGATACATTATTTTGCCCGGACAGAGCCGCCCCTGGAACCAATGATTGGGCAACTGAACTGTTCATTGCCCCTGTGTCAATGAGAAAATTCCCAGAAGTCCCCATCAACTCCCCCTTCACATAGGGTCCTTGCTGATTGACTGGGATCGACACGTGGCCCCTACTCTGTCCCTGGCTGTCCTATGGGCGATCATACATGTCCTGCTCGGAAAACGTATAGTCCTCATTGTAGTACTGTCTACTCTGAGGATTGTCAAAATGATTCCGTTCAGACTTTCCTTGCGCCGCCACTTCTCTGTGCATATCACTGCGATCCGGACCGCCCCGTCCACGTCCTCGGCCACGGACAGCTCCATTCTGGGCGAGGAGTAACGGACACTGAGCCTTCCAGTGCCCTTCCTGTTTACAGTACGCACATTGATTTACCCCTAACAGCTGGTTGTTGTCTACGCCTGCGCCTCTGCCTGTGCCACTGCCTGTCCCCTCCCCTCCAGATCCTAGCCCTCGGGCTCCTCTCCCCCCTCCTTGTCCTCGAACAACTTGCTGCAGCAATACTCTAGTTTTAAGTTCCTTTGCCTTCTTCTCCACTTTGTCCTTACTCTCATTTTCCCTATGCTCGTAATACTGAGCCATGCTCAGTATCACGGAGGGGGTAGAGGTCGTCCAGGTACTTTCAGCTGCCTGTAACCGTGCAGATATTTGGGGTGCCAAGTTTGTCACAAACCTATTTACGAACAACCGAACCCCTCCTTCCGTTGCTAGATCCTGTCCAATAAAATCAATAAAAACTACCTCAAACCGAGTGAAGAAGTCTGAAACACTCTCATCCTTCTTCTGCCTGCAGGCGTTCAATTTGTCCCAGTCAAATTTTCTGGGGGGAATCAGTGCATGCATATAAGCTATTATCTTTGCCGGTAAAGTAATGATGTCGTTTCTAGGCTTATCTCCAGGTTTGCGGTCTCGGTCCCAGCCCTTCAATTCCTCCCACGTTCCCCCCAGCTCCGCCGCATGGTCGGTGTCATGTACTTGTCGCCATATATCAACAGGGACCAGTAAACCGAAAAACAATTCTATGTCTGCTAACGTCATCACCGCCGAGGCTGCGGCCTCGGTAAGTTCTTTGTAATAAGCCGTGGGGTTCTTACGGGGGTCGGGTAATTGAGACTTAAGGGCAAGAACCTCGCTTCTTTTCCACGGAGTGTATACCCACTGTTCTTGAAAACGGGCATCGACCCGTGCCCTAATAACCTGATTAGTATTATCGCGAGCCTCAGGAAATTTCGGGGTGAAATATGGGGTGTACTTCTCTCATAGGGTGTTGAGAGGTCCAATTGGGAAACTTGGTGAACATTCGGCCTCGATATTCCACCAATGTATCAACATTCTTGTACACCTCCTGTGGGTCCATGTTGAACTTATGGGTCCAGTCTCTGATATTGTACAAAATCTGAGGTGCTGTCCCGTCCTGGAAGCATAGCTCCCAAACCTTTATAAGGTAGCAGGATATTTGGTACAGCGCATGCTGCTGCATGACTGGCTCAAGATCCTTTATAGTGCTCCATAAGTCAATTACGGTGTATACATTATTCCGCATCCATTTTGCAGCCTGATCCGCTACTGCCTCTTTCTCACCATATTCCACCGAAGCTCTGGTGAATAGCCGCCTAGGGTGCATGCCACCTTGTCCTTCTAACGGGAGGCTTTCCTGATCCCCGGGTGTCGTGCTAGTGGATTGTGAAGTCCAAATGGGACTCGGGCCGTCAGAACCACTCGGGATGTCGTTGGCAGCTGCTGTACCCCGGGGAGAAGGGTGGCCATAGCTCTCGGTGAGGTAGGAGTGGCACGATTTGTACCGAGGGAAACGAGAGCTCCGTCGGCCTCTGGGGCGGAGGCCAAGGGGGCCGGGGTAGGCTGGAGAGGCAGGGCGGGGTATACACATTGGGGCGCATACGGAGGCGGGGGACGCGCATCGAGCAGGTCCTCTATCTCATCTTCCGCGTCATTCCGAGCCACATAGCTTTTGTCTACTTGTAGCCGGAACTGTCTATCTGCGCACTCAATATTCTGCTCAGTCCTGTTTTTCTCAAAAGCGATGGCTTTCTGAGTCACAGTCTGCCCCTGCTGGATCTTTATTAATTTTTCCGATCTAATGCGTCTTCGTTTTGCTTCTTTCTGCCATTGATTCAAAGTATCAAACATGGACTGCCTGCTTCTTTTAATGAACAGACGTTCCTGTAGATACTGGATCTTTTTCTCATCAAAAGATCCCGTTTTTGGCCACTGGAGTTCTACATTGTCCTTGGTGTATTTATGCCACAATGTATTAAATAAGAGGGGTCCGATACCATGCTTACCATACATATCATGACTAGGGGTCCCCTCTGGGGGAGCGGGCTGGCTCTCATCCAGCCTCGGTCCTCCCCGACCAGCGCATCCAAAACAGAGCTTACTGAAACAGGGCATTATTTTATTGTACTGAGTCGACAGCTAAAAAGGAAAAAGGTATTATTTACAGCACTTTCATACACATGGCCATGTTCAACACTCAGTTCTGTTTCAAACATCTTCACATAATACGAATAACGACAGTTTTTACATTAACATACATCAACGTAACGAACACAATTGCCAAACAAAAGGTGGAGCCCGTCGACTCCCACCTATGGAGAACTCTTTTCTGATTGCAAATAGACCCAAAAACCTCGAACAGTCTCGACCTTAGACTGCCTAGAGATAGCCACACAGGTTTTGCAAAACCAGAGACCGACCTACGGACCATCCGATGGCCTTCATGGTTCACTTCCCGGACTATTCTGGCTGAGCCCGCTTTTTCAAGCACCGCTCCAGATCCGAGAGCAGTCTGGCCGGGTGTGCACTTCTTCCCAAGTCACACCGAGGCGTCTGGTTCCAATCTCTAATTCGTTTACTCAAATTCCAAACAAAGGCGTCCACCCGTGCAGCCTCAGTGCTGCCCCGTCAGACCCCCTCTTCCGAGTTCTCCGTGACCAAAAGTCATCTAATTCCAAATTCCAAATCCAACAAATATCCAACATCAAACAGGACGAATCACTCACCTGGTGCACTCAGGTCCGATTAGGTGTTCTCCACTGCCAATTCCTATAGATCAATCTGGCTTGTTCTCGGGTTACACCCGGAGGACTCCGGCGTGGGGTCACTAGCAGCCGGGCTTTCTCGATCGGGAGAGCAGAGCGAGCCCCAATTCTTCGGTCGGTCCTCCCCCGATCAAGATCACCCTTCCCAATGTCCCGTAGGGTCTGATTACAGAGGGACGACCCCAACGCGGAGTCCCGGCGGAGTCGCCAACTGAAGTACCGAAAATTATATCCCACAACCCAAATAGAGCTATACTCACCAATAGCTCATGTACCAATTACCAATAACCAGACAGTCGGCAGTGCAGGAGGCCCAAGCGTTTATTATAACAAACAAACTCTGCCAGAGGAGCTCCTTGCGACCTAACCCACGAGGTATGCCAAGAAGACCGCTGGCACATTATCAGCAAACCACATATATACAGTTGCAATTCGAAAACCGTTACCTAAGATGGAAAAATACAGGCTGGTACAGGTTGGTGCAAAGGAAAGACCATATATGGAACACAATCCCTCCCCAGTATAGTTCAGCCCGTTATAGCAAGGTCGAGAGGGTGACTCCCTTCTGCCAGCTCCGAGAGACCTCATACACCGCTCCTCGGGAATGCGGTTTAACCAGTTCGCCCCCACCTACAACCTTGAAAGGTCTAACGAGCAGAAGCAGCAGGTTGCTACAGTTGCACTATTTCTCATGAGAACGAATCTCGTGTATAGAAAGTGTGAGCTTCATGGGGAAAGAGAAGCGGCCTGGCCCACAAAATGGCGTTTGTCGAGTCAAGCTAAAATGCATGTATACTCTGGAGCTTTAAGTGATCCTTATGTAGAGATGCGTGCAAGAAGATTAGTATTGAAGCTTCGTATCTGTATCCTAGCTACATCATGCTAATTACTCCTAATAATAATATATTGTACCGGGCCTAAATCAGACTCTGGTTCCTCACTTATAAACCCACAACCTGCACCTAAAATTAATTACACAATTGCCATAATTAATTTTAAATAAGTTAATTAACATCAATTAACAACTAATTTTTAATTAATAAAAAATAAATTACTTCCCACCCTTTACCCCTTTAATCCCCACAACCCACACCTAAAATTAGGGGGTGATTACGATGGCGGAAGGCCCACCACCACCAGCCGTGCGGTGGCGGGCCCTCCGCCATCTGACAGCAATTTCCCCCCGGCAAATTAAGATGGCGGGGGAATCGCTTTCAGACTGTGGCGGTCACAAAGACCACCCGCCGCACTTCCGCCACAGGCTATCATACCGATTGCCTGGCGGAGCAGTCAGCATGCCTAAAATGTTGGCGGTGCCTAGCAGACACCGTCCACCAAATTACGATCCTGGCTGTAGCCAGCCTTTCCATGGAAGCAAAACAGCCATGGAAAGGCTGGAGGGATTGGTTTTGGGGGACTGTTGCGGGCCCCCTTTGTGTTGGGGGGAGGTGGTGGTGCACTGGGGGGGTATCCATTTCCCTGCACAAAGTGGCAGGTACCTTGTGGTGTCCGCAAAGTAGTGCAGGGAAATGCACTACATGCATTGTTAGCATTGCGGCAGGTGCTACAGCCAGCAACACCCGTCGCAATGTTAAATTACTGGATGCCCCCACCATGATGGCGGTTGCATCATAATGTGGAGTGCGGGACCACTGCATGACAATCGGGCGGTCCCAATCCCCGCTATGATGGCGGGCGGACTCAAGTCTGACTGCCATCGTAATGATCCCCATAGTGTGCATAACTAGTTGGGGGCAAGCTACAGGGGTCTAGCTAGATGCCTGGCTCTGGAGCTTATCTTGAAACCAGAAGCCAAAAAAGAGCTGAACCTTCATGCGGCTTCTGTCACTCACCCTCTCACCTCAAGCCCTCCTCTGCAACCTTTACCACTCTGGCAGCACAGGAGATAGTGCCCAAAATTGTGCTGTTTTCGTTTTGCAGATGGGCTGATAGTGGTGCCCTGTGCCAAGCATCTAGAAAGTGCTTGGAGAAGTTGCTATGTTAATGATTTTTCTGCAGGGACTTAGCCAGCCCAACTGAAAATGCTGCCCAATCCAGAGAGTAATGAAAAATGCAAAAAAATTGAAACTGGTATTGTACAACTATAGGCTTGCCCAGTATTAGAGATCTAGTAATCTATAATAGTTACAGTTTGTCATGCTGTTTTCATTCAGTGTAATGTATTCATGCAATATCTGCCTCATGCTAATTCATTGTACAATTCGTTATATAAGGAGATTAAACAAATAACAGTTTTTGTGCCTTTAAATCTGTAAGCAGGTGTGTTACAAAGGAACATCATAATATTGCCCTATAGTCTGATAAATGTAGTCATTTCAAGCTATAGCTCTAATGTTTAATTGGAAAGTCAGCTTCTTAACTTAAGGATGAACATTCATTCCTGCAAATATTCAGTTTGTACTTCATGCATTTTGTGAATGGCCAGTTTAGACCATGAGGCTCAGAAGTGTAAATTAATGTAAATATGGTAAGTAATTAGTAAGCAGGTTGCCAAAAATGTATTGGTGTGAGATACTAGCATGTTCTGGCCCATAAAAATTTTATTACTGGTAGTCAGAGCTGTTCCAATTTTCCATTGTGGCTAATTTTGCCGTACCCCCAGACACCATGGGGCATATTATCAAGGGGGTTTATCTCCGCTTTTTTGGCTTTAAAAGCCAAGAAAGCGGAGATAAAATTATCTCCCTATTACCTAGCTGTCGCTAACACCAGTTAGCGACAGCTAGTAGGAGATAGCAACCATCTTGGGCCCCACTTTGCATGTCAGTGATATTTATCACTAATGACATGCAAAGTGGGTGTGCCAAGTTGTTAGCGACTGGAAACAGTCGCTAACATCGCTATCTCCTATTACCAACTTTTGGAGATATTCGCGCTAAGCGCGAATATCTCCAAAAGCTAACACCTGCCCTGAGCAGTTCTTAGCCATGTTATCCAATGGGAGGTGGATAACATGGCTAAGAGCATTAGCTCGGTAATGCATGAATATTGCTGACTTTTCAGCGATATTCATGCATTGCGGCCGTTTTTTATCGCATTTGCGATAAACCTTGGTAATACCAAGGTTTATCTGTGATAAAAATCGCCGCAGCTCAGCGGTAAATTTTTGTCTCTAACCAAGCAATAGCGATAATTATCGCTATTGCTTGGTAATATGCCCCCATATTTCTATTCGGTACACAAATCCATAAAGGGATACGAACTCAACCAGGAAGACCAATTGTCTCCGGCTTTGGGCCAAACCTTGAACTTTTGTTGAGGTTCTGCAATCACTTCTTGAACCCATTGCTGGAGGCAACACCAATTTACCTGAGGAACACCAAGGACATTCTGAACCTCATTGAAACCATCAATATTGAGGAAATGTTGATATACTAATAACTCTTGATGTAGAAGCCCTCTACACCAATATACCTCGCAATGCCACCATAACAGTCATAGAAGAAACATTGAGGGAGGCCACATGGGACTCTCTCACACTCATTGACTTCATCTCATCATGGCATGTGCCACACTAGCCTTGAAAGACAATGCCTTCCAATTTGAAGGCCAACTGTTCCTCCAATGTCAAGGGACTTAAATGGGTAGCACATTTGCCCCAACCCTTGCATGTCTCTACATGTACAGTTTTGAGAAAAAAATAATTTTCTACCGCTCCAACCCATACGTTTCCAGGATCCAAATTTGGTGAAGGTACATAGACGACATCATCATATCATCATCATTTGGAGAGGGGACCCCCACAGACATCCTGGTATTTACCACCCGGATCAATGTGTTGGATCCTTTCCTCAAATTTATATCTCCTTCTTCCATCAAAGAACTAGCCTTCCTCAACCTTATGATATCCATAAAGGATGGACACCTGGAAGGGAGCCTCAGAGAGCATCACTACTACCTAGTGTTTAACACCGATGTCAGGACAGAATCCCTGAGGATGATGCAATGTATGCCACCTGACATACACAACCAAAGAGATTGGCATGGGCTTAAGAGAAAGATGGAAATTATTAAAACATACTAACTGCCAGACAATGAATTGTATCTACCTTATCTACTGCCCATGCAGCCTCACATATATAGACCACTAGGCCAATCAAAATGAGGATCAAGGAATACCGCAGTAATATCAATTGCTGCCTCCTTACTACAAAACAGAGCACACACTATATGGTGGTCAATCACATTCCATATAACATGAGTTGGACCGTTCTGGAGAGTATACAAGGGGATAGCATAGCCACTAGACTCTTTGAGAACGAACAATGGTGGGTCTTTAAGCTGAAGATGTACATCAATGAACTTAATGACAAGAGCCCATTTGAGTAAGATCTGAATTAAACAAAAATCCAATGTCACCTCCCATAACGCCTTTTGGGTTTTGAAAGTCTTTATACTTTAACCTTGTGACTCTGTTGCACTCACACTGCTGTGGAGGTGTTCGCTAATGAATACCTGCAAAGCCGAGGGCATGTTGTTCAAATGTACCATTCTTCTTCCTTGGTGAGAGGTAATTCCTCGCACACCCTTCTACAGAAGTATGGCCTCTGGGGTAACAGATCCATGGGTATACCCCACCAAGATTATAAGACAGCAAGGACCCTGACAATGGAATTATAAACACCTCCCCAGGCGAGGACCACTAGTGGTCATTAGAAACTCCATTTTTGATCATCTACACACATCAATTGCATGCCCATTAATCCACTGCCCATGAGACAGGGTGTTTTACTTACATTCCCAGATACCTCCAATATCAGCACATGGTGTAAACGTTCTTCACCACCCTAGTTGAGGCATATGTTAGCTGCTTTACCTTTATCTATTTATAAAGTTTACTCTTTGTACACTGTTACCATCAGTGCACCACTCGCAAGTGAACAATCCGCTGCTTCTTCGACAGAAGAGTGCACGCTTACATTCGGATGCACCTCGGCTCCACTTTGATAGTTGCCGAGCAGCGATCCTCATTGTTTTGACAGCGTTGAGCACATCATGATACCGGAAAGTCTCGGCTATGCACTGTAGATTGTCCGATTCCCGATCTTCACTATCGTTATGTCCTCACGGTACTCCATGAGGACACAGCACCGTAGGTTCAGAACTGGCTTACCGTCCATTAATTACGTTTTTTCCCCCACTCTGGGCCTTTATAATGGAGTCTGAAATGGCCTCCTTTTGATCTCCAGATGAGAGAATGGGGGGGGGTTAATATATACGAGTGAGCCACGGAGCGCAAGTAGGTGCAACAAGGAGACGGTCCTTGGGGGATTAGATATTAAGCACTTACTAATCATGGTTTACTTGTGTATTACAGCTATCACTAAAGATTTATGTATATTTTAGATGTCTGGATAAAGTGAGGCACATCCTCGGTATCCAAAGGAACCATACCGACACGTTATTGGGTGAGACAGCCATTACGGTTATATTGATATGAACATTTACCAATAATACACCCGAATATGTTCCTCACAACACCGGAACTGAGGATCCATACAAACAGCTTTGAATCCTGAAGAATTCGATGCGCTCATCAATTAAGCGCGACAAAACAAGTGTTGGCTAAGGATTTCAAGATTAAACTGAAGTGACTGTTTAAACGGAGGAACAAGAGTGTTTCTTATTATTGTCAATGATACATAATATATTATGTCAGCGTGTGCAAGGGACTGTTGTTTTGGTTTATCAGTGGTTATCCACACATTGAGGCGGAGGGTGGCTCTCTCCATCCTTATTCTCCGCAAATCATAATTGTACACTAGTACATACTCACTGCCTATTTCCCAGGAGTACTTAGATCGTGGGGCTAGAGGGTCTCTTTGTCAGACGCCGCAGGGCCCTCGACGTCACCTTATTGTGCACCTACAAGAATACAAACTCCAGCTCAACTTCTCTCATCATTTCGCTGTGCATCTATCTGCCATTTTGATATTTCCCAGGAGTGCCATTACCCTACACAATCCACCGATCAAGAAGTCCCAATGCTTTCAGTCTTTTCAGTGAGTTGGGTTTTGGAGAGTTACACAACAACCTAGGTCTACGGGTGGGTCCCACTGCAAATGGGCTGCCTGTTTCAGGTATTTGCTGTTGCAGTTCACACTGGTAACCCTGTCAAACTCTCCTAACTCCGGGTGGAGGCACGAGAACATCTTGAGACCCAGTTGGGGGCACTGTAGACATTCATCTGGAAAGCAGGGGGGAAGGGCTCACTAGAGGTCTCTACACCATCAATTTCCCATGGGCTTTGTAGTGGAAATGTTGCTTGTTCAACTTGTTCAGTCCTTCTTCTGGTCAGCTCATCTTTTTTTCATGCAGCTGATCTAAGCTCCGTCTTAAGTAGACATCTTCTGCAAAAACAGGCCTACTCCTCTTTTCAGGGAATATTCTCAGTGCTTCCAGCTGGCATCCTTGGGCCCTGACCTGGTCAGAGAGTGTCAAAGTCACCAGCACTGAATCATCAATATTTCTCAAGCAGCCTGCTGGGGTGTTGCCTGGGTACTGACTTGGAGTTTCAGACCTTTTTAGGGCGAGCCTAGACAGCGCTTGTGCTATCAGGATGATCTGTTGTACGTACCAGCCAAGGTTTCAGATTACTTATGCGTGACATTTTCATAATTTCAGTGCAGTTATGAGTGACATTCAAAGACTATGATTGACACTTTTTCACAAGCAAAATCAAGCAATGAAGATGAGAGAAACATATAAATATTAGAAATTACACCAATTTGAGCAAAGAGGAACTCGAAGAAGATCTTAAAATTACTGCTAAGCACCAGAAATGAAAGGGCACTAGTATCTGAGAGAGGCCCCAGCACAGAGACTGAGCCAGCCTCACTGACGCATAACTCCACTTTAAGCAGACTTCAGACACTGACAGTAATGCATCACTCAGCTGATGAAGTGTAACTTTACTTAACAGGCCATAGTTGTTCAAGTTTTCAGATTGCTTTTATGTGACATTTCCATGGTTTCTATATACTTACAAGTGACATTCAAATGTCAAATATGTGACCTTTTGAGTGTACAATACAATTTTAAAACAATAACATGCATATTCACAGTGGTTCCAGTTGCGGACTAGAAAGTCATAGCACTGCAATACAGAAGTCGCTATTCCCCCTGTGCCAGGACTCAATTCTAGCTCTCTCTGATTACACACATTACATCTACAGTGAATTCATTAACCAATTGAGGTGTTATAATGTAAAAGAGTGCACTTCCCCTATTCTTTCCTTCTTTCTGTTCTGTTGAGACTTAGGCTCCATTGATAGCTCAAGTTGTCAGAGCTTAAGCTCATTTATTGCCTTATGACCTCCACAAATTGCACCAGAAGTTTATCTGAAGACTGGCTTTAGGTCAGGACTTCAGAGCAGCACCATATATCACGGAATCCTGCAGCTTGGGATTTACAGCTGAAAGGAGTTGGAAATTGACACACAACATTCATCTTACATTTTCTCATTCCATTCTTTCTCTCTTTGTGGATAGAACAAGTTAACCTAAACCCATGAAATTGTTGTACATTTCAAAAGTCTGAAATAGAAATTAAGCAAAATATGCCTCTGCCTCACTTTGGTGTACACTAATTGGAATTACGGCCTGCTATTGTTAAAACATATTCCTGCAGTGGTCAGAGGGAACTTCAGAGCAGAGAGACTTACTGCGTGACTCACCCAGGCTGCCCGTTCACAAGTGCCTGGGGCCGCTTGTCAGCCAGGCAGGCGCTTCTGTGATGTTGGGAATCATTGAGTTCCAGAATGTAAACTGGTTACCAAGGTGGAATGTTGTAGTGGTGATTAGTGACAGTTGAACTGGTCTTCAGTGTGGATGGGGGGTCTCAGCATATACTCTACTTAATATAAAAGATTAAACCCTCAACAGTGATTCTACACTTTTATTGAAGACTACACCACTACATTTTGGCGATGAGGATGGGATTTACATGTCTTTCTAGATCTCAATGAAAATCCGCCTGTGTGTCTGAGAGAAATACCACCTGTTAGAGCGGTGTCTAGAGGTAATACTCAGTGGATTGATAAAATTCTCAACGTATTTAAAAAGTGTGAGAAGCTGGCCTGGTATATGATGTTATCTAATGTAAGTTGGCACCTTGCACCAGTCCAGACAACCCTTATGGTGATTTAAGAGGTCTTAGATAACCTAAGAAAGCTCTATAAGTGGTAGCTGTGGAGAGCAGCCTTTAGGCTTAGTCCAGAAGGACTGTACAGTAGCTTGTTTTACAAGAACGCAATCTTTATAGTATAGATTAAGTGAAAAAGAAACACACAAGGTATTTATAAAAATATTCATTTATTATAATATACTCACTATCATGTTTAGATATCTCCTACCCAGAGATAATCACAATACACACAATACTTTGCAAAGAAACACAGTAAATAGCACAGAATACACAGTGGACCCCAGGGGGGGGTCCAAACCATATACTAAGAAAGTGGTATTAGAACCATGTTTTGGGTCAAGACAAGCTTGAGAGGATGTAGAAGTGCTGGGGACACAAGGAACCACCTAAGTGGAGCAGAGAGGAACCCCACAGAGAGCATGAGCAGTGTGGAAACACCACTGCATGCTCCGTACAACTCTGCGTGTAAGTCGCAGTTGGATTTTTAAAGATTAAGGACCCTTCCCAGTGGACCTTGAAGAAACTCAGTGGAATACAGAAGGTTGGAGAGCCACCCCATCCGTGGATACACTGGTACCCACATTACCTATACCAAGGAAGCTGGGTGCATATGTGTGAAGTGGTGTTGGACACCGCCGTCGAACCCAATGGACTTCAGTATAGTGCCGCTGTTGAAGAAGGAGAAAGTGTCCGGTGGAATCCGAAGGTGGATTCTAGATGAGAGGTACTTGCAAGCAGATGGACAGAGTCTATGTCACTCAAGAGTGACCAGGAGACTTGGAAGACGAATGCCATCGGATGGCAGGTGTTGCAGCATGGGTGACGATGACGCTGCAGCTATGATGACCAGGTGATGCTGAGGAGGACCAGGAGCCATGCACGAGCTGTCCCATAAAGGATGTCGAGAGCTGAGGGGTCGGTGTCTGGCGGAAGAACCAACAAACCTTGGCAAATGCAACCAATGCATGAATTGAAGAAGGAGCAACGTTGGGATCAGCAAGGTCCAGGAGACTCACCACAAGCAGGGGAGTCAGGGCAGGCCCAGAGCAATCAGGGGAGCCCAAAAGAAACAAAGGTGACCCTCAAATGGACCCACAGGCCGGAGGCACTGGAGTCTTGAGAGGGCCTCGAGCAGCTCACCAACATACAGGCCGGAGTGCACACGACGCGATGTGGCTGAATATTCTGGTCACTGGAGGAGCTTGAGGTTTGGGCTACTTGGATCCCGAAGATCTTCTTGGAAGGTAGCCAACAAGCCTTTGCAACTGCAATTGGACACAGTGCACAGGGGTTCAGTTATTGCAACCCCCACAAGGGATACTGGCCTCAAAGTTGGTGAGAGGGCAGGGCGGGCCTCAGGAGCTGTGGAAACACGCCACTTGTGTTGCAGAACCTTACGGACTCCAGAGGAGCTCAGGATCAGCAGACCGGTCGACTTAGTTGCGGTGCCTCAGAAGGCAGGGGAGTGGCCCCGCTCTCCAAGTGAGATTCCTTCAGGTGTCTTTGATGCCACTGGCCTTGGGAGGTTCCTGTATGGTGCACAGGCACAGACGATGCAGAAGACTGGAAGGGAGACTGGAAAAGAGCACCAAACGAAGCCCAGCAAAGTCCAGAGTGCCTAGACGGTAGAAGTAAAAGTGGTGTCTGATCTGAGCTTTGTCCCACGATGAAAATAGGGACCTACACCCAAGTTAGCCCTTGAGTACCCTAGGGAAAGTGTTGGGGCAATTCAGGGGAGGGTCTGGACAGGGGGGAGGTTACTCCCATTCCCTTTGTCCACTTTCGCACTTTGGCTCCCAGGACTGGTTTGAACTGGACTATGCATGTGGACACCAAATGTGCCCCTCATGCAGACTGAGTGGCGCTGACAAGCGCACCCACCCAGCCCTAATACACTAAATTCTGTCTGGGATGTGGTCCCAGCTCCCTGTGACAGGATGCCTATTGCTCTGCCTTCCTCTGCTCAAGCTTGGCTCAGCAGCAGGAGGGCAGAATCGTGTCTCTGGTCGGCAGTAACCATTTTGGTCTATCCAGGTAAAGAAGGCTGGTACCGGGAACACTGAGAGTCTAACGAAGTGCTCTTCCAGTGCTTGGAATCATACCTCCCACACCATCTATGTAGACGGTGTGGGGATGTGATTCCAACATGTTTGATACCAAACATGATAGGATTTGTTGCAGCCATTTTCGAGATGGTCATCACGTAATTACGCGGTGCCCCTCTATATAGTATATGGCTGCTTCACTTACAATCCAGGTGAATGGACTCCGTAGGCTATAGGGGTGTCCTGCTCATGCATAGACAACCTCACACTTATAACCAAGCACCCTGCCTTCAGAATTGTGAAGGCTTGCTACAGGGGTGATTTATAGTGCAGTGACCCTAGATATAGGAAAACTATATCTTTAGTAAGCGGTGCTAGCATCAGCTCTCACAGACTGCAATGGCAGGCCTGTAGCTCCATTTTGAATGGTCTCCCATAGGTGGCATAATGTATGCTTCAGCCCAATGGGGGGCATCTGGGGTACCTGTGCCCTGGGTACCTTAGTACCAAATAAGAGGGGCTGATAAGGGTACCCCAGTATCCAATCTGGGATGTACCTAAGTGCTGTACATAACAATTTAAGGGAGAAAGCAGATAGACTGCATATCATTCAAGAGGTTGAAGCCACAGAATGGGTCTCCCCTGTGGTAGTGGCTCAGAAGGCCAATGGAGAGGCTAGGCTCTGTGTCGACTTGAGGGACCTCAACAGGGCGGTGGTGGTCCATCACTAGCCACTCCCGAATATAAATGAAATGTTGTGTTCCCTAAAGAGTGTGAGGCATTTTATGTCTCTTGATTTGACTTCTGCCTATCAACAGGTAAAGCTTCATCCTTCATCTCGTGATCTCACATCCTTTGTGACACCTTTTGTCATCTTTTGTTTCTTGAGTATGCCTTTTGGACTTATCTCTGCTGCCTCTTGTTTTCAGAGGTCAATGGAGGGCTTTCTTGGGGGTCTTTAGGGTGTCAGGGTATATGAAGATGATGTCTTGATTTTCGGGGTGGACATTAAGTAGCATGATGATAGGGTGGGCTCTGTATTGAATAGATTACAGGAGGCAGGACTCACTCTGAGAGCAGACAAATACAAATTTGATGTCAAGGAGATAGAATATCTGGGGCATTTGGCATCTGCTTCAGGTATTAAACCAAGGGTGAGTGCCATTTGTAGTCTACGGGCTCCTCTGAACAAAGAGGAATTAGTTATGTTTTTAGGCATGGCTGAATTATATAAAAAATGTGTGCCCAAGACATGTTCTATGAGGACTCTTCACAAGAAGGGATGCAAGTTTGTATGGTCACAAGAGTCTCAGAAGGAGTTTGATTGTATCAAGGAACATCTAAACAAAGCTCCATGTTTAGGGAATTTTGATCCAAGGAAAACATCCTATCACATGACTGATGCCAAAGGTTAGGAGCAGTCCTTTTACAAAAGGTTTTTGGAAAAGAGAAGACAATTCTGTTTATTTTTAGTCTTTGAGAAGGGCTGAATGTAACCACTCTGTTGTGGAGAAGAAACCCCTGTTTTTTTTTGAGAGGTACGCAAACTAAAAATATTTTGTGGGATATGAGGTTTCAGATTCTAACTGATCATAAACCGTTGAGAGAAGTGTTTGCCAAGAAAGGGATCAATTTTGTTTCACACAGGATACGGAAATAGGTGGTAGCCTAGCCTTACAGGAGTACAATTTTGAGAGTTCTTACTAACCAGGGTCCAACAATATTTTGGCAGATTGTCTCTCAAGACTTGGTGATGATGGTAGTGAAGTGTATGAAGAAGGTGATTGGTTTGGTGGTAAAGATTTGGAGGATGAAGTGAATGTCTGTGTAATTAGTGAGGGCTTTATTTTAGAAAACGTGTGGAGAGAAAGTCTGGTCAGTGATGTAGTTTTACTAAAGGTGGTAATGATGATCTTGAGTGGATGGTGTGAGAAAAAGGAGTATGGGCAGGATTTCAAGGGATATTGACAGGTCAGGGAGGACTTAGCTGTGGTGGATGGTCTGCTAATGAGAGGGAGTACGTTGATTCCCCCAAAAAATCTAAGAGACACATTGATGCATAATGCTCATACGAGTCACAATGGATTGCTAAGACAAAAGAAAGGATAAGAGAGGCATATTGGTGGCCAGCGATGGACATGCAGGTACAGAGCGTAGTTTGTGAGGGTGCTGAATGTATGTGCAGGGATAGGATTTTGAAGTGTAGGACGCAGCCAAAGATGGTGAGGGAGCATACTGCTGGTCCATGGTCTGACATTGAGATTGATATCTTAGGCACTGTGAAACATAAGTCTCAGGATTGGTATGTGATCATATGCATGGATATGTGTTCCACCTAGACTGAGATTAATTCGGAAGAGTCCAAGCTAGTTTTTGAATTTTTGGAAGAACTATTTGAGCGAAAAGGAATCTCGCTATCACTTTTGTCTGACAATGGGGTCCAATTTACCTCAAGAGTAATGGAAGAATTTTTAAGTGCCAGAGGTATTAAACATAAAAATGCAGCACTATATCACCCACAAAGTAATGGAGTTGTGGAAAGGTTTGTGAAGGTACTAAAGGAGACTTTACAACAAGCTGTTGCCTCTGGTGAGAATTGGGAGCTAGCGATGAGGAAGAAAGTATGTGAGCATAGGTTCACGTCGCAGTCATCTACTGGTGAAACTCTTTTCGTTTGTTTAAAGGGAGGGTTGCCAACACCCTGTGGGTGACGGTGAAGAGAAGTTTGGTGGACTGTAAGGTGGGTTGTGCAGAAGGGTGGAAAGAGAGAGAGAGAAGGAGAAGATGGAGAGAAGGAAGCTTTGGTATGACTGACGCAAGGCTGTGAACATGAGAGATGGATGCAAGTCCAAATTTAGTCACCCTTTTAGAGTCATTAAGATCTTTAGAAATGCAGTGAAAACCAATGACCACAGGATTTGGAATCTAAGTAGGGTGAAAAAGTCTGGAACTAATCTTGGCTTGTTAGATAATGCTACACAGGAGATGGTTGCCAGTCCCCTTCGTATAAGAAGAGTTCCTCTTCGCTTACAGGATTGCGTTTGTTGATTTGAACTTTGTAGCAATGATTATTTTTGTGTTATTGTTCACACACTTGTAGCAATTCTTGGGTTTATTTCTGTATTGTTATTGTTGTGTGGGTAATGGGGGAAGGTGAAGTGGTGTTCTAAATCATTCAGTTCCAGAATGTAAATTGGTTACCAAGGTGCAATGTTGAAGTGGTGATTGGTGACAGTTGAACAGGTCTTCAGTGTGGGTGAGGTCTCAGCATATACTCTACTTAATAAAGAAGATTAAACCTTCAACGGTTTTTCTACACTTTTATTGAAGACTACACCACTACAGCTTCACTGTTTTTTTAAAGTTCAAAATAAGTTTATTAATATAAGTAAGATAACAATATGTAAGAGATAGTTACAGTATTCATAATAAAGAACATACAGTACAGCAATTGAAATTAGCAAGCATATAAATCAGCGAGAAAAAACATAATAACATGCCATAGAAGACTGGTAGTAAGTAATTATGAATTAAGCAGATATAAAATGGTGAGTGAAATACAATAAATAAAGTTAAAAAGTATCAACTTGAGGGAAGTCATGGGGGTTTAGATACTTCTTGCGGAAGGGAGGTTTGAGAGAGAGCGTCCAGCACTTGTATCAATGAATAATGTAACTAGGTCCCAGAGGTCTCTTCGTTTTGGTGCTAAATGGAGTGGATAAACAAAAGTCTTGTCTAGGCGATGGTTACAGCAGATGGCGTACCACCACGCCTGATACAATAACTTGGTAAAATCTTTCCAATTAGTAGTTATTTATTGGAAGGCCACTGCTAATAACAAATCTATAATTTTAGTGTTAAAGTCACAATCTGCCCAAATAGGAGAAATGCTACCTAAGAAAATATGAGTAATAGAAAAAGGATGGTTGGAGGAAAAAAAAGAATTAATTTGAGACCACACTTTAGTCCAAAACTTATGAATAAGGGTGCTATTAAAAAGTAGGTGAAATAAGTCTGCACGTGATGAGAAGCAGGTCCAGCATTTGTCTGAGGTATCAGAATGCCTTGTGCTAAGAGCGAGTGGCGACAATAGGAGTCAATTGAATACAAAAAAGAGTGTCTGAGTGGTGTTCGCAGCTCTAGAGGATTTGCGTAACTTGAGACAAAGTTTATCCCAAAGTTCCACAGGCCAAGAAACTGCCAAATCCTCCTCCCAAGCAGTTTCCTTCTTGGTTTTAATTCTTGGAACAGATGGACTGTTTAAGAGCTTATAGATCTTAGAAGCGCTGGCATCATGGAGTAATAAGGGTCGCAGTGCAGTCATATGAGTAGGTTCAGGGCAAGGAGCAGAGGAGGAGGTAATGTGTTTTGCGTGAACTAGTTGAAGTGTCTGTACTAACTTAAGATATTTGGAACGAAAACTGGATGGAAGATGAAAAAAGGCAGCAGCCTGTGAGAAGGAAATAGTTTGATCTTGAGTTTGATTGTATAGCCGGTGTACCCAAATAAGGCTGCGTTGGCTCCAAGATTTCCAAAAAAGCGGCTTATTGTTTATTAAAATAGAAGTATTATGCCATAGAGGATGATCAAAGAATGAAGGCAATGAGGGAGGTGGAAGAATCTTAGAAGTGTGCTTAAGGATAGGGGTAGACAAGGATTGTGGTTTGCGAGAAAAGGAAAGATATTCCTTAAAAGAAAATGGAGAAATAAATGATTGTTCAAGTGTAGTCCAAAGAGGGTAATTCGCAGAGGGTTCAGAAATCCATCTTGACGCTTGGTTTAGTAAGAATGATCTATGATATAGGAGAAAATCAGGAAATTTGACCCCACCTTCTGTCTTAGGTCGCATTAGTCTTGAAATGGACATCCGCGATTTCCTGTGACCCCATAAAAAGGCAGACAAGATAGAATTAATTTTCTTAAAATGCTTTAAAGGGACGGATGAGAATACAAAATAGAAATTAAAGTGGAGATTTTTGGGCCAAAACCGAACCAATCCAATGTACGAAAAAGATAGGGCCATTCAACTCTATCGAACGCTTTCACTGCGTCGAGAGCTATGGCTGCCAGAGGATGAGAGGAATGTGAGGTCTTAGAATAGATGTCAAAATACAAACGAGTATTGTCCGTAAGCAATCTACCTTTAACGAAACCAGATTGTTCCTTACCCAATAAGTCAGGCAACAAGGATTCCAAGCGTAGGGCTAAATCTTTATAGAAAATGTTGTAGTCAATATTGACCAAGGAGATGGGTCGGTAATTCTTGCAAAATTGCGGATCTTTACCCTCCTTAGGAATGAGGCATATGAGAGCGTCTGAGAAAGAACCAGAAGAGGTACCAGATTGTAAGAAAGTGCACAGAAGCGTATGCAATTTAGGAATAAGTAAATGCGAGAAGTGAGTGAAAAATTCTACCGTAAGGCCGTCCGGTCCAGGAGCCTTGTCCTTTTTAAGAGTCTTCAATGCAGCAAGAATTTCTTTCTGCGTAAGGTCAGTCTCCAATGATGAAAGATCAGGACGGTCTTCGGGGGAGCGTTGGATCTTGGAAAGAAATTGAGATATGCATGAATCGGAGGAAAGAGTTTCAGCAGAGTAGAGTAATTTGTAAAAGTGAAGGAACTCATTTAGAATCTCATCGTCATTGCGTTTCAGTGAGCGATCTTGGCCATAGAGTCTATATTAAGTTTATTCTGTTTGACCTTTAAATAATTAGCCAATCATTTCCCAGTTTTGTTCTGGACACCGTAGAATTTAGCACTAGAACTTAACAGAAAGTTGGAGGCATTATTCATAGTTTCTTTATTAAATTGAAATTTAGTTTGAATAAGTTCAGATAAGGATTCGTTTGACTTAGAAGAATAGTAAGAATGTTCTAGCCGTTTGATTTTGGATAACAGGTCATTGGAAATTTGTTGCGCTTTTTTCCGCTTGCGGGAGACATATCTAAGAATGAAATCCCTATCTGATGCTTTGAATGCATCCCAGACAACAGGAAAAGAAACAGTGTCTGATTGATTTAAAAGAAAATATTCCTGAAAGAGAGAGGCAAAAGAATTTGTAAAAACCGAGTCCAGAAGTAGAGAATTATTAAAGCGCCACTTACGAGTAAAGGTGGGTTTTTGCAGTATATCCAGATGTATAGTAACGGGAGCATGATCAGAGATCAGAATGGAGCCAATATCCGTAGCTATAAGTGATTGGGAAAGAAGGTGAGAAAGGAAAAAATAGTCTAACCGTGATTGAGTGTGATGTGTTGGTGAGGAAAAGGAATATTCTCTCAAAGTAGGGTTACATAGCCTCCATGCATCAATACGTTTATATTGATTAATAGTTTATGTAAAAGATTTATGAGACTTATGAGGGAGAAATGGACTGGAGGAGTGTCTATCTAAAAAAGGATCAAAAACCTTGTTACAGTCACCTGCTAATATAAAATTATCATCGTAATGCTGTGTAATGTGTGGAGCCAAGGAGGTCCAGAAGGAGGCGTCACCAGTCGTAGGAGCATAAATATTCAAAAGGGAAATAGGGACATTATCTACTGTGAATTTAACAAGAACCCATCTTCCGATTTGGTCTGTAGAATGTGTTATTATCTTAACTGAGAGGGATTTCCGGGGAAAAGAGGACCTCCCCCACCCAACCTCTCTTTAATTTGATTGATTCTTCAGCAGACAAATGTGACACCTGTATACATGCAATATCTGCACCAAGTTTTGCAAGATGTGTTAAAACTCTCTGTCTCTTAATAGGTGAATGTAAACCCCTGACATTCCAAAATATAATTTTTAAAGGCATACAAGAAAACTGTAAATATACATTAAAGGCCAGTTAAAGCAATATCGTAAAAGATAAAAACTGTAAATATACATTAAAGGCCAGTTAAAGCAATATCGTAAAAGATAAAAACTGTATTCAGTAACATTCGAACTGTATGTAATGAGAATCTACGGAGAAAAAATGAAGAAAGAGAAAAAGAGGAAAAAGGGAAAGAAAGAAAATGGCAATTGAAAATTATGAAGAAGAGGTAGAACAGAGGAGAATGTGAAGCTGAAAAGATAATCAAAGGAGATACATGAGGAAAGAAAGAGACAGAGAAGGAGAAAGTTGATAGGATAAAATAAAATACTGGAAGGAGTGATCAACTTACAGAATGTCCAAAACATACAAGGGGTGGGAGGATGGAGGCGACATAGAACAATGACGGGTCCAAAGCTCAGGAGGGAAGGCAGGAAGGGAAAACGGCCCCAACGGACTCCAAAGACGTAAGGAAGGAAGATAACACGTAGGAAGGAAACCTGTATGGAAGGAGAAAAGAACAATGCATAACAACATTAATGAGCAAAGAAATAGACTAAATATATATCGATCGCGAGACATTTCTTTTAAGTAACAATCATAAAGAACAACTATGAGCTCAGCAAGGTCATGAACCATCAGCAAAGAGAAGTTATTTAGAGCTCGATGTAGAGGCAATATCCATCGTGACAACAGTGTGGGAGTAAAGAAAGCTCTTCAGCTTTAACGGGTCATCATAAGTGGTGGTTTTATTGTTGAGAGTCACTTTGAAAAGGCAAGGGTGAAATATCCCAAAACGTGCTCCCAAGGAGCGAAGCTGTGGTCGAAGGGACAGTAACTCTTTGCGCCGGTCTGCAGTAGATTTAGCATAGTCCTGTGAGAAGAAGAGAGGGTTCCCTGACCAGGTAGTTCGATTCATGGCTCGGGCAGCTGATAACATTTTAAGCAGATCAGTGAATTCAAGGAAGTAGATGATAACACCCCTCGTTTTTTTGGCGGCAGAAGCAGACAACGCATTAGGAGGAGGGCCCAGACGGTGTGCTCTCGGTATATTGAGATTGGTGCTTTCTGGTAATTTGAGAACTTTTGGCAAGAAAGATTTGAAAAAGGCAAGGGGGTCGGAGCCTTCTGAACCTTCCGAAAGACCATAAATGCGGAGGTTGCTTCTTCTGCTTCTGTTTTCCAAATTTTCAATTTACTTATGGAGAGCTGAAACTTGTGCGCATAGCGAGTCAACCTTGGACGCAGAAGAGTTGAGAGAAACAACATTTTGTTCCAACAGGGTTACACGGTCGTCAACATTTGACCATTTCTCAGAGAGCATTTGGAGTGTAGTTTTAGTCTCCTCAATAAAAGGGCACAGGGCCCAAATTTCATCTAACAAAATATCCATTGTAAATGAAGTAGGCTGCTTGGGAGGAGAAGGAGGATCCTTTTTTAACCTTTTGATGGAGCCTTTATTAGCACAAGACGTTGGTGGAGCCGAAGATGTTGATGAACTTTTAGGTGATGCGTCAGGTGAGTCCTCCATTGTGAGACACTGATATCGAGAACTCGTGTGAATTAAGAATTTACGTGAGGAGGGAGATGGTTTATGTAAATCCTTAGATAACCTTCCCATAAAGGAGGTGAGCGGTTCAAAAAATATAGGTCAGAAGCAGTGAAATCACAATTCACAATAACTCGAATGGTATTACAATCAACCAATGACTGAATAGATGTATCTAGTACAGAAGACGCTATAAACATATATTAAATATAACAACAGAGGTCATAGGTCAGAGTGCAGAGTCAGTAATTTCAAAGGCATAAAAGGCACATATTCCAACAAAAATAAACCATGTCATACATATGCAGTAAAGTAATGTAAGCATAAATAGTATAAATAGATAAACATAGCTGAGACAAAGAGAGTCAGGTATATGTGAAATAGAGATTAACGCCAGAAATGCAGGGCAACAGCGCAGAACAGCAATGCATTATACAACAGGTGTTAAATAAGGAAAAAATTCAGTCAATTGAAAGACACTTAGGCAGCAGAGTTGGTTAAAGCGCCTCCTAGAAGTAGAGAAAGCCACACTGTGAAATGTCACAAAATACTAAAACAGGAAGAATGAGCGGTGGGAGCATGCATCACTTGCAAAGTTGTGGCAAAAAGTTCACTATGTCAGGAAAATATATAAGAGGAGTGAATAATGGTATCTGTTGAACACCTCCATGTGGAAAAGGCAGCGCTGAAAATGAAAAGGCGGCGGACTCACTAGCGCCGTCTGCTGAATAAGGAGGAGCAGCGTTGAAGCGGGAGCTGTGTCGGCGTCAAATCAGGAAATGGCGGCAACGGTCTGTGAATGGAATTGCAGCACGTGAGACAGCGCTAAATCCAGGCAGCCTGAAGGAGGAAAGTCAAGGCAGGGCTCAGGAGGAAGGAGAAATCGGCATTGATGAAGCGTGAAACACAGCACACGCAAAAAGCAGAATACCGCGTTGGAGCGAGACTCCGTCAGCGGTTTCCACAAAATGGCGGCCGCAACTTCACAGGCCCTACGCGCCACTCCCTTGCCACGAAAAGTGATGTGATGTGATGTGAAAATGCACTTATATAGCGCACTACCACTCCAAGGAGTATCTTGGCGCTTCAAAACCTTATTACAGCATACAGCAGAGAGTACATGGCATAACTAACAGTCTACAGAAGGGGGGGATCAGATTAGTGCTAAGCATCCAGAATTTGATAGGGAATATATCCATGTTTTAATAGTTTTCTGAAGTTTTGCTCTGTTGCAGATTGACGCAGGGATGGAGGCAGTTTGTTTCATGCCTTGGCGCCAATGACTGCTATGGATTTTCCTCCTCTGGTCCTCATCCTAAACCTGGGAACATGAAGCAGATTTGTAGTGGATGACTTGAGTGCCCTTGACGGATGGTATGATCTAAAGTACTTACGCAGATACAGTGGGCCTTGATTGTGAAAAGCTCTGTATTTAATGATGAGAACCTTAAACAGGATGCGTTTATGTACTGGGAGCCAGTGTAAAGCGTCCAAGGCTGCCGAGGCCGAGGACTTTCTGGACAGTCTGAGGACTAACCTGGCAGCTGCGTGCTGGACCATTTGAAGTCTGTGCCGGGCTGATTTGTTTAGCCCTGCATACAGACTGTTGCAATAATCCAGCCTGGATGTTACTAATGCTACAGCAACCGTTCGTCTGGCACTCAGAGGAAGAAGGTCGAAAAACTTTCTAAGACCTCTAATGATATTGAAACAGACCCCTGCTACTTCTTTGGCTTGTTGTTTAAAGGACAAGGTGCTGTCAAATTTGATGCCCAGGTTTCGCGCAGCTTTAATAGTTTTTGGGGGGGCTTCTACTTTTTCGGGCTACCAATCTTGTGGAGAAAAACAGTTGTTAGGACCAAAAGGCACAATCTCTGTTTTAGAAAAGTGGGTGCAGAAGCTACAGAGAGTCCTCAGAGGGGAACCTGTCGAGACCTCAGTGCTTCCCACGGCATCTCCCGTAGTTCGGCAACATGTTGTAATGCGAGGAGTCACGCCGGGCTCATCGCCGTCTCTGCCTCCCGGGTGAGCTAAGGGGACACCGCCATCTTCTTCAGGCACTAGCCACGCCCCTACAGCTTCACTGTTGATGGGCTCAGTGGTGCCTGTGCAGCTTTGCTGGCATGGTGTGTAGGAACTCTCACAGAGACCGGCTCAGAGCTGCTGCACGTCCACTGACAGGAGAGTCTGCAGGCTGCAAACATAAAGTTGTCAGAGTTGTCACTCTGTGCTTTATCTGTGATCTCTAGCACTAGGCTGCAGCAGAACATCTCATTTCTTGACTTGACCCCGGGTACGTTCAATTCAGGCGAGAGTAAATTCACTGCTGCTGCATGCTGCAAAGTTAGCAGGCCTTTGGTGTCAGGTGGATAGATACTTGATCAAAAGGTGCTGCTTTGGCAGGCACCGAGAAGGAAAACAAAACTTGAGGTGCTGGAGTTTCTTCCTCAGGGCAATTATAAATAACCCTGCAGCTTGGTCAGAGGGCAGGCATGGCTTTCCAGAAAATATTGGCAGGCAAGGTGCTGCCCCATGGATCCACGTAGGCCTGGCACTGTCTGCAGGTGGTGGTAATTCTGTTGAGGAGCAGCCACATACACCGATAAGGCACAGGTTCAGACTCAGCTACTAATAATGATTTATGTTTTCTTTTGCCTGTGCCAGCAACTCGAAGCAAGCTCATTGTTGCTAGACAAATCAATGGCATAATGCAACCACCCCTTACCACTATATGGGGGCTGAAGGAGATAAATACTAGCTGTGACACAAATAAGTGTGCTAGTGTGAGCGCCACAGAATTCATGGTGGGCTAGCCGCGACAAATTATTTTTCCTAATTGTGGAGTGACCTAACCTATTTGTTCGAATATCTGTGGACTCACGCATGAGGGCACAGCTACAGCCAGGCACCCTAATGGTCCGGGTCCAGACTCTCTTGCGCAGCAGTGGACATGATGATCTAAAGCTGAACCAAACCATATAAATGACTGGTGCCACGCAGCGCACTGCACAACTCTAGCAGTGCGAGTACTGCCGTGGTTGCCACATGCCAAACTATAACTGCAGTGAGGGTGGCCTATAAGTGTTCTGTCTCGCCATTGCGCAAATTATTGCAGTTTTATGTGAGGCAACAGCACGTGAATCAAAATGCCACAGTGAATGTAGCTGATCCAGAGCGAGCACAGCTGAGCCAGCCTCCAAGCCATGTGCTGACAGCTTTGCTCAGTCTTAATGGTGATTATTATAGTAGCAGCCTGGCGCTTGGCGCTTGAAAAATGATTTAGCTATAAAAATATGTGACTTTGCATTTTAGTGTGTTGATGCGAACCACCACACTGACATGCGTTAGTCTAACCCCTGATGCGTGGTACTTGGCAGGGCAGGTTGTATGTACTTTCTGGGCTTTGACTCCTCCCATCGCTTGTGATTTGTTTAATCAGTTGTCTTATAAAAATCCTTGCTTTCTAGTGGCTAATTTGGCTTTCTGGTCTCTCCTTTTTCCAAGTAGTTCACTCGCCTTAAGAATTGCCCCAGGACTTGTTGGCTTCCACTTTTTTCTAGTTTACTGTCTGTTCATGAATTTTTTTTTTTATTAAACGAGCATGCCCCAGGCTCAGCGCTCACTTCATGAACACTTTATCTTTCACGGAAGCTCACTCTCCTCCCCCTGCTCTCTTGGGTTCTACTGGTCCTGCACCTCACTCCCTCTCCTCAGGCTGCCTCCCCAGCCCACTTGTTGTCTATTTCGGGGGTGGCTGGTGAGATTTCTGGCTCCCCTGCAGCCCTGTATCAATGTCCCCGCCCTTGTGAAGTGTTCAAAGAAACTCGCTCAAAGTCCTGTCCATGAGGAGAATGAGGTGAGTGAACTCTGCACACCATTTCTATTGTCTGTCTCCTTTTTGGTACAATTCCATTTGGTTCCTGTGATCAGACTAATGAAAGCGCTGCTAAATTCAATTAAATAATCTCTGTGCATCTCCTCAGCCTTGCAGGGTTCAGGCACTTAGGAGCTGGCTGAACACCACAATTTTGCACTCTATAAATAATGTTAACCAAACATGAAACTGTCTCTCTCTTCAGATTGTGAGCATACAGGTTGAGTCTCTTGCTCAGTGATTTGTTCTGACTTTTTTTAATGTCATCTATTTAGTCCAATGCGCATGTGCAGAGGGCGGACACTATCTCGGAGACTCACAGACACAGCCACGAAGTCTGCGTCTGCTTTTGTGGGGCAAACGCCACCCGTCCGCCAGGGCCAGAGCTAGGCCAGAGCCGACCCGAGCTGAACACCGCCCATTGCCGCCTCACAGAGACCCCTAACAGTTACGGTGGTTTCCTTGCAGAAACGTCGGCCGGAACGGCGGGGGTGGCGCGAGAGAGGCGGGAGTCACAGGAGTTGCCAGGAGCCGCAAGAGCAGGTTTGGCAGCTTCTTGGTAGCTCCTTGAGGGTTTTAAAACCGCGAGAGCAGCGGGAGCGGGAGCGGTCCGACGGAGGAACCGGGAGCCGAGCGAGTCATCCTGTGGGTCATCCGGTGAGTCGGGCCCCCCCACCGGCAAAACACCTGACAAACTTTGCCGCATTCAGCTGGTCAGCGGAGGAGGAGCCGCCTACTGCGCCTTGGTGAATAGGCGAATAGGCGAACAGGTGCCTGCAAGGTGAGAGGGGAAGACAAAAGCAAGCGCGGCAGCTGTTAGAGGCCACCGCAAAGTAAGATCCGGGGGTGGACCCAGGGAGGCGGGTTGACTAGGTCCTCCCAGCCTGTGGCCCCCGTGTGCTCCGCTTGTTTGCCCGCCGCTGGCCGATTGCCACTCGCCACTTGCGGTTTGCAGTTTGCTGCTATTTTCTGTCATTTTGCCATTCTCTGCTACTCTCATCATCAGCGGCAAAACCAAAACAGTAGGAAATCAGGCAACAAACCAGATAAACCGGCAATAAACCAACAACGCTATTCGCCACAATTCATCACAAACTTACTACAAAAGTGAACAGAGTAAAAAAGCCAATAGCTAACAGAGATAAAAGTTACAAAGAAGGCGAACATTGTTTTATCAACGCAGCCTGTATATCGTCCCACCTCATTATCAATTAAAGGGTCAATCTGCATTGCCCACCTCGTAGCAGCATTGTGATGTATTCCTATAGGTTCTGTATCGATCCCCCTATTCCTGACCCTATTCTGGTTAACAAATTAACTAGCAGCCATCCCATGATGCAGAAACCGTTATCTGATTACGCCAGACCACGGCACAGGAGCGCGTTATCTGATTAGGTCATAACGCTTGCCATCTAATTAGGCAAGTAATATTCCTCCAGCCCCTGATAAGGCATACGGAGTTCTCAAAACAAATCAAACCTATGACAACCTGGGAAAATCCCTGCGGCCATTGTTTTGATTTCTCAAAGAACTTCAGTAAAAGAATGTGCTAACGACCAGCTCGTATGACATCCTTATTGACGTATCTATGTCCATCCTTACGTCAATCTCGGCACCTTACAGGTATAAATATTACCGATATTGCCTTAAGCAAACACACGCGGTGGTGACGAGATCTGAGCAGCGAGACTTGCCGAAGCCCAGCAGAGAGCGAAGCCCCCGGCGCTGCCCCGCCTTCCTGACGCGCTGAGAACGAGACGCTGCTTTCTCCTGCCGAGAAATCCAGCTCCGGCGCTTCCGGGCAGCCCTCGAGGCAGCTTGGAATATCGAGATCTCAGACGAGAGATACTATCCCTCAACCATCCTAGATCTCAGGTACAGAGCTGAATAACCCCTTACAGAGAATTCTTGAATCAGTCACTTGGCAAAACAAACTTAACTTAAACTGCTACTTTCTATCCCCGCCCACGTATTAGGCTTAGGTCAGGTACACTGGGGTAGGCGTAGTTAGAAGCACCAGTTGAGTACGATTAGTCAAATGTTTATATGTGTATGTATATATTCTGTCCATTTTAAATAACATATGGCTTAGAAACCATATCAATGTTTTTACAGTATTATTTTATAATTCTGCTTTTATTGTATGCACTTTACTTAACCATAAGTATTGCGATAATATCGATCCATTTCTCTTGTACGAGAAAAGAGACTGATCAATAAATAACATCTTTTATTGAACACGCCCGTCTCTTCCTTTTCTCTACAATCTGGTGAAACTGAGAATGCACGTACTGACTGAGTAAAATAAGTTGTCTTTTGTTTTCACACGACTCTAGAGATACACTCTTGATTAGGGGAGAGCAAAGTTGTCATGTTCTATGGTTGTCAGAAACTAAATCCCTTCTTGTCTATCCAGGGAGGTTCAACTCCTCCTTGCCTATTCGAGAAAGTTTCTAGTGAACTCTGAGCTAGCTGGCAAACCCAAAACCTTAAGTCTAATATCGACAGTAGAAGACCTAGTTAACGTCTGGTCTAGGTCTATACTATTGGAGGTATTATTCCAATGCGCAGAGCCTATTGGGATAATAGGAACTACACTACATGGCGCCCAACGTGTTTGGATAGGCGATAAAACTAACGCAAGACTTTAGAGTAACTCAGTCGTGCTCTTTCACTCAGACCCCTTTTTCCCATAATACTCCAAAGACGTCTGGAGTGGGTGAGAGGTAAAATCCGCCAAACCTCGCAGGAGGGAACTCCTATGTATGGTTCTTGGTTCAATCAACGTTGAAGGATACACTGTTCCAAAATATTGTGCATCTAATCTTTGTTTCCACAAGAAACCTGATCTGCAAACAAACAGAATAACCTTCCTGACAGTAAAATGCCAGAAAGTGATGATGAAAGAGAGAGAGCTAGAGTAGCAGCTGAACTAATAGAAGCTGATAATACTATGCAAGAAGCAGACCCGGATATAAAACTCATCCCGGTCAACATAAGAAGATCTATAACGTTAAAACGTATAGACAATGGACTGACACCAAGAGGTGGTACAGTCATATTCGTAATTGAGGCACACGAATATCGGCAGACAGAGGTATTCTATTCATGGATACACTTTCCAGCAGCAAATGCTGTAACAAAGGAGTTCCACTATTATAAAATAGAGGAACCACCGGATACCTACACTCCTTTCGAGGAAGTGGAAGTACCACTCAAATTCCAAGAGCACCTGCTCTTGTTTAATGGCGCCCTAAAACATAATAATCACATCACCAGGCTCGGTCCACTAGGTAGACCAGGAGCAACATGGCCGGTCCTAGCCGGATACACACCACATCCAGACATCGAAAGAATGTCTGCAGCAGATGTTTTAGTACAACTAAAACAACTAATTAAAGTATATAGACAACTAGTCCAATATGTAATGCGGACTTCAACCATCCAACCTGTAGTTAAAATTCCACAGCTGACCCCACATCAGGGGAACACAAATAAAATTACACCACAGAACATACAGTCCTGCCTAGGTAAAGTACCAGCTAAACGGGAACAAATACCATTCTGGTTAGCACATAAAATCACCCAAATAGAGGCGGTGTTTCCAGACACCACCCCTGTATATAAACACAGGATTCTGACTATCTGTCTTCCAATGGGAATCGCACCACACGTGGAGGACTGTGACACTTGGGGTACAGTCTTTGCTTCCATTTACACAAAAACACATGGTGTACCATCCATGTCGGTAATACCAGATGTGCTAAAACAAATTCAAGACGAATACGGTCCAGAAACCGCTTTAACTCTCGGTATGAAATTACTAAAAGACTTCAAGCAGGTCTCGGCAATATTACTAGCCAACATAAAAGGAGAAGCAGCGAATGTGGCGATCCGCCAGAGGTTAAAAGAGACAGATATAGCAGACCAACCAGCTGAAATTGCCAGAATTATAGAAAAATCCTATGAAGAACTAGGTAGAGATAGTTTGGGTGGAATACCAGTGAAGCCCCAACTAATTGAAAGTCCTGAAAAAATATTTATTAAAAATAATCTAAACAGTCAAAAGAAGAACTGGGATGGAAACAAACAATCCAATCCAAAAGAAAAGAGATTCCAGTCCAGAGGAAGGTCTCCTCGGCGGAGAGAAAGATCTCCGGACCAAGGACCCAAGTCTCCCCAAAGGGAGCCCTCTGTGAAAAAATACAACCTTAGAAATAGGGATAACATAAAGAAACCGGATAGATATCAAGATTTTGATACACGTCCCTCTCAATCTTTTCAGACTTCCTTGCAGAAATCGGAAAGAAGAGGACGATCGGAACCCAGGGAAGGGCACGTCAAGTCCAAAGACAAAGAACCTGCTCATCCAAATAAAAAATTACAGTTTCCAAAAAAGAAGGTAGCCAGTATTAAAGTATTCAACAATGCCGAGAATACTGAGGACACAGCTGAAAAACGGAGAGTGGGCTCAGACAATGCTAGACAGCGCAGCAGAAGTGAGCATAGCACACAAAGTCCTTATGAATCATCTGGAGACAGTGGACACGAATGAATACATTCAGGTGGAAACTGCAGACACCAGAGTTAGCAAACCTCACAAAATATATGAAATAACTTTACGTATAGAAGGGGATAAGACTAGGAAAATAAGGGGCCTTTTTTGGGATAATCTCTCCAAGGGCTATGACATCCTTCTATCTGAAAAAGACTGGCCACCAGAGTTCGTCAGGGAGTGCCCACATGGCGAAGAAATAATTATGCCTGCCTTCTCAAATCATATTCCAATTCATAAAAAATATACACTTGCAAGAAAGTGGGCAGTAGCTCAAGCTCCTGCTTTATATAAAAATCATGTAGGATGGGATGAGGAGTCTCCTCCTCACAAAATCCAGTTAAAATCACAACCTACTGCACAAAGGCAGTATCCAATCAAGCAAGAAGCTAAAAAACAGGTAAAAGAAATTCTAGATCAACTAGAATACCAGGGGGTGATTGAAACTTGCACTTAACAAATGAACAACCCTTTGTTTCCTGTCTCCAAACCAGACAATTCATATCGTCTAGTTTTGGATTACAGACACCTTAACTCATGTTGCAAAACTTTTGCAGTGCAAAACTCGCATAGTGCTACACTAATGAATAACATAGTGCGCAAAAAATATAAAACAACATTAGATATCTCTAATGGATTCTTTTGTCAAAATATAGCACCAGAGAGCAGATACTTGTCAGCGTTCTCAATAAATGGCGCTCAAAAAGAATTCTGTCGGCTACCCCAGGGGTACAAGAACAGCCCAGGATTATTCTCAGCGAGAGTAACAGAGTTACTACAAACATATGATGACGAAGCATTATCGTATGTCGACGACATATACCTAACAGACGATGACTTGGATACTCACTTGAAGAGAGTGAACACCATAATACTTGGGTTCGCGGCAGAGGGTTACAAATTCAACTTTAAAAAATCTAGAATTGCCCATCTAACAGTCCTGTTCTTAGGATATGAATTATCAAGTGAAGGCAAAAGCGTGGCTGACAATTTCCTTGAGAAATGTGCCGTACTCCAAGCACCTAGAACACTAAAAAACCTACAGTCAATTCTAGGCTTCCTAAATTTCGGAAGAAAATACATTGCAAATTACGCAGAAAGGGTCAAACCCCTTTATGATCTAATAAAACCAGATTTTAAAAAAACCAATTGGACTCAAATACACACAGAAATTCTGAGATCCCTACAAACAGATATGTTAATTAAAACAAAATTAGAAACACGTGATAACACACGCAACCTTGTGATTCGAGTCATCCCAGGAAGATGCGGATTCACATACCTGACCTCTAATGAGGGAGAAAAGGTACCAATTGCATTCAAATCACACTTGTACACAGAAGCTGAAAAGAAATTCAGCATTAAAGAAAACAATGTTCATGTAGTTCAAACCGCAATAGCTAGAGAAAAAGATAAAGCTGACGGTAGACACATCACAATCAGAACAGCAGAATCAGCCTTTGAGGCATTAACAACCCCGTGTAATTTACCAACAACAGCATTGAATCCGGAATGGATACAATGGGTGAATTCCATTACAATGGACAAAGTAAAATACTACTTTGATCCAGAACTAAAGGAACTAAAATATCTAGAATATGAAAGAACATTCCCTCTGCCAATCGACATTCTGCCATTACGACAGTACGCTTGTGTAATCTATACAGACGGACATGCTCAACCATCCGTTTGGGGAGAACAAGCATACAACCCCACATGTGAGATTACAAAAGAAGTGTGGCGCGGAGGTATACTAAGACCTCTATTAACAAAAACACACTCAGTAGAAACTAATTCAGAACAACAGACTGAAATAATAGCATTGAAAATGGCGCTAGATAATGTAGATCGCGAATTCCCGACACTCATAGTGTCCGATTCGTATTACTGCGTCAAATCATATAACAGCGATTTACAGAAATGGATTCAAAACGGTTACAAAGATGACACAGGTGCAACAATAAAGCAAAAACTGCTTTGGGAACAAATAGTTCTCTTAAAGAAAGAACTACCAAAGACTCACGTGATACACTCACTGAGTCATCAGCGTGATGGCGTTCACGTTGCAGGGAATTCATTGGCTGAGTAAGCCACAGCGGTAGCAACTAAATCGGCTTCCGTAGCTAGGAAAAAGCATGCAGTAAAATACATTGACGGTGAAACAATGCTGGCGGTGAAAACGTCATCAAAAGGCGACTGCTCAGCGTTACCGATCAGTTACCCACTCGAATATACATACATAATCGATGCGAACTCCGTTCCTTTTGCTCGAATCCCTGGAGTGGGGGATAGAGTAATTCCAAACAAGGACAGGAGAACTTTGTTAATAGCAGACGCACATATGGGCGAGGGTCTCATACACCTCAAACTAAAAGATTCTCTGGAAGAACTACAATCAGTATACTGGTGGCCAGGCATGAGCCTGCATCATCACATTTTTGTAAAAAAAATGCCCGGGCTGCAACAGAGATCGCAGCGGCGAGAGGAGCGGGGTAATACCATGGCGTTTCACTCAATAAGGGCTAAACAATAATCAGTGAAACAAGTGTAAATAATGCGTCCCATTAACAAATAAAGACTAGTTTCCACTTATAAATGTAGACCCCAGCACTCGGCTGACGTCGGGACTGTTATACAAAGATTTGCGAGTCTAAATGGCATATACGCTAGGAGCATGCTACGTTTGACCAATGTTTTCACTTTTAGCCTTCAAGCTTGTGGGAAAGCACGGCCAAATGAGCATAGCGAAGCAGGATTCTTCTCACTTCCTTCCTGAGGGATACGGGATGGTGTAAAGAAAAAACCAAGGCATAAAGCAATCTATAACAGCAAAGGTATTAGGTTCGGGAGCTGGGTGGGTCAAACATCTAATAAGTGTCCAACGTAGTCTAAACAACTTGCCAAGAAATTCTCTGCGGGGATTCAGTCCGTACGAATTACTGTTTGGGACTAGGATGCTAGTCTTAGATCTTGATAGTCAGACTTCAGTGGTGAAAGAAAAAAGCTTTGATATCAAAGATCGTTTGGCTATTTTACAGGACTTAAACGAAACAAGAAAAGACCTGAGCAACATAAAGTTGAAACAGCAGCCAACAACCACTGAAGAACCACCACCTGTCCCAGAAAGACCTCTCTGGATTCCAAAAATCGGGGATCTAGTCAGAGAAAAGATCGCGGTAAAGAAGGAATTTGGGCCTTCTTACAGAAAAGCAGTTCCTGTCTTGTCCATCAACGGGACAAGATCAGTTGTACTACCGCCACTTGCTGGTAAAAAGGAGAACCGAGTTGTATCCATCGACCTGGTAAAACTACAATCATGTGGCCGATAACAAACAGCAGGCCAAGTGGACTCCCGATAAGTAGTAGAACACCGAGGTTTGCTACAAGTACAGACGTGCGAACTAAAAGGCTAATCACATTCGAAACGCCTACAGAACAACAACAAGGACTATGCAACAATGCAATGGGCCTCACACCTCTGAAAACCCAAATAAAAACATTTAGTAGAGACACACCAACCTACAATGAAGTAACAAATGAATATGCTGAAGCTGCAAGAAACAGTAATCCTGAAGCAATTGGAACAATAGACAGAACGGCATCCGGCTACCTCATCAACTTTGATGATTCTTCTGAAGATCTAAGTGAATCAAAGACACAGCCATCAACAAAAACTTTTAAAGACAAAGCTAAGGAACTTTTGAAACAACTGAAAGAAACCTATCTGATTTCTCCATGGATTGAATTTTGGGTGTCCTTTGGTGTATTTATCCTGATACTTTGGCTCATCATGATACTATGTTTGGGACGCTTCATTGAGGGAAAATATGCAAAAATGGACACAGCAAGCCAGAAAATCAACTTGATCCTCAAGCCACACACGTCTTCACACGTCAAGAAAAGAGAACTTTCTTCAGTCAATTTCACAGCCAATCCTATACCGGGTGGGGTAGCATGGGACAATACTGACTATGAAATTTATGGTCCGGTTGAAATCCTCAAATATCCACACCAAATCAAGATCTCGTTGAGTGACTTTGTAAAACCAAACTCATTTGCTGATGATTGGGACTTTGAAAGTATTAATGACATGATGTCTGACCTAGTGATGTCTGCTAAATTTACCAAACATGATTATTTGCAGGGTTCGTCTAATTATGATAGTATGTACTGCTACAACCACTATGGTAACCATTTTTTACATAAATCAGCACAACCTAGAAATGTTTTAAATTATAATCAATGGGAACATTGTGCAACCCCTCCAAAAGGAAGCTCAAGAACGTTTATGACAAATATTCATATTTTTCAGGGTTCAACACAAGTAATGCTGAAACATTTTATTTCAAATTGTCAAATAGGACAGGAACAAAAACCATGCTTACAAACACGAAATTGATATATTCAGACTCATTTTTTGAACAAATGAATACATTTGGTTTTGATTATTGGGAAAAAAAATGTTGAAGTAAAAAGTGTTTGGGGTACAAAAGAATGGCAAGTACAAGGTATAGAATCATTGTTTAGAGCCTGCATGATCCCAGAACAAATTATATTCTTGAATGAAACTATTCAACAAACTACCTGTCTTGGATTAGCCAAAATCAAAGACTTAAATAAACCGTCTATTCCAAAACCAACAATGAACAGCAATAACTCTGCAGATGAAGAGATAGACGTAAACTTTGTATTAAACCAAAACAGAACAAATCCTGATTGGAAACAATGGTTGATCTGGCCCACAGATACTAATAACTGTCAAGACAGATTCCTGAACAAAACACAGGGGTTCACATTGACCAGGCCAGACCCTAGATATTCCCAAAGACAACACCCAGGGATAATCACCACCTACAGTGTGGGCAAACTCTGCCTTCAATGGCTACAAACGTCCACACTGACAGAGATTAAGCAACACCTAACTTTACTTACTGATGGTGCTGACTTGCGTGATTTCATTATGGGACCGCGCAAACAGCGTCAAAAACGCTTCATAGCAGCCTCTATATATGCAGCTTACAACGAGGCCTGGAAGATAACTCAAATTGAGACAGCAGAAAGTATACGGGAAATTGACCGTATTAATTTGGAAAAATCGCTTTCTGTAGTGGACAATGGGTTAATGACTCTGTCCTCCAGAATCTTTTCATTGGACAGCATTGTGTCATCAGCAATCGACATAATATCGCAAGACTTACTGTTGTTACAACACGGTCAGTCTCAATTGCGTTCTATTGTACAGCTTGGCTGGACGTTACAAAATCTGCGTTCAGGCTATGTGCATTGGCGTTTAATCAACACAACGTCACTATTCAATATCTTTAACCTTACTGATAAACAGATCAGTATGGCACAGAAGGGTGCTGATTATACAATCCTGAGCATTGAGAAACTCGAGAGATTACCATTGACAATGTCAGAACGACCTGTCGTTGAATGGATAATACATGGGATAATTAATATTCCGATATCTACTTTCAGGTTTCAATACTGCCAAAAATATATACAGGCTGGCATGTACGAAAAATTGGGAAAAGGGTACATTAAGACAACATGGAACTTGCCCTATTCACATGCATTGGTCAGTAATAAAGGACAGAAAGTGTTTCTTAGTGGCAATAATTGTGCAATGTCACTAAGCGGTACACTTCTGTGTAATGGAATTAGTTTGCATGGAGCCTGTGAAGGGAACTCAAATAACCTTTCATGTCACCAGCTAGGCGCACCTGCAACAGAGATAGAACCATTCTTTAAAAGACTCTATAACGGGAGTTACATTCTAATTGTGGATCGCAGATGTTGTAGTCTACTGCCCGGGGTTCCTTATCTCGTTAGTACGACTGCGAAGGTCATGTGCTGTGGACGCTTATTGTTCCCCAGCTCCTTTCCAGACAGGGAGGCAAGGGCATGGCCTAACTTGAAAATTACTTCTATTCGAGTTGATACTTTAAGCAGAATGAAAACAGTGCTTCTTCAGACGCCGACCAGGCTCACGTCATCAAAAGAAACGTATGATCTCCTAGTCGCAAGGACGACTGCAGAGATTCACTCATTATTATCAACTAATTCCCCCGTACATTTCGCAGAAATCCTGAATGAAATCTTAAATATTTCTGATACCAGTGGAGTCTCAAATGTATTTAAGACAGTTTTTTCGATGGCATTAACACCATTCAAAGCCATACTGGGTATTTTTCCAGACTTCGTCCATTCGATTTTTTGGAGGAGTTCCCCTCATTTTGGGACTAATTGCAGGAATCCTATTCTTAGTCCTTATATTTCGTTATGGCAAACCATGTCACAGACAAAACACCCGCGACAAGGGAAGAAACAATCCGAGCCATTGGATACCGGGACCGGATATCAAAAATCCTGGGACTAACCCGGCTTAGAGACCTGAACATGACTTGGTTTCTTTCATTTCGGCCGATATGGCAAAGATGTGTTTTACCTGTATTAAGGTGCATGCTGTGCGGAGAAGAATGCGTGTTGGACACCTGTCTGACGCTACAATCGGATGCGCTAATGGATGCAGAAACATTGTTGGGTCCGGTAAAGGCTCATGCATTGTGCTGCCCTCAACGGCTGCCAATCCTGATGACGGCATTCGTGGAAACTTCACCACTACGATTAAGGGGTAGTGAAGATCAAGATGAAAGCAGCATCGATCAGGTACAACCTTCTGTCAGCAATACTACTCAAAACGTCAATGGAGACAATCATGCACATGAATGCATGGTTACATCCTTTTCCGAGTTAGTGGAACTCTCACAGGAAGCTGTTGACAGCTTTTTCAGCAGTCTCAATGATATGATGTTCTCACCAGAGCAGAAATAATGACTCTTGAACAAGCTAGCACACGGCGTTCCCGACACCTTGAATTTGGCCTTCAACTTTAATAATAAAGTAGCAAGATCAACTTTTCCTCCAGTCCACGGACAGCAACTTTTTAGCAGCCCCAAAATATTTTTTTAAAATTTTACGGGACACTTTTTCTTCTGCTTAAAGTAAGAACTATTCTTAGAGAACTAATTTCTGTTTTTAGAAACTTCATAGACATTAGCTGCCCGCTGGTATGTTCATAAATATTTTTGAACTGTGATGAAGTGGTCTCGAACTTTTCTTCTGTATTAAGAGCCATTTCATGTGTAATTCTAATATTCAATTACTAATAATGTATACATATGCGTGATTATTTTAGCATTTTTCTACTGCTTGAGTGCATATAGTACATATGACTATTTTTTTCCCGTATGTTACATAATTTCAAAATGCATTATGTGTATTTTGGGGTGGTAAGGTATACACGATACTCTACAGTATGTTTTACTATGCCTAGATTCGTAAATATGGCCATAGTTAGCGTGGAGTGGGTGTGATGTATTCCTTTAGGTTCTGTATCGATCCCCCTATTCCTGACCCTATTCTGGTTAACAAATTAACTAGCAGCCATCCCATGATGCAGAAACCGTTATCTGATTACGCCAGACCACGGCACAGGAGCGCGTTATCTGATTAGGTCATAACGCTTGCCATCTAATTAGGCAAGCAATATTCCTCCAGCCCCTGATAAGGCATACGGAGTTCTCAAAACAAATCAAACCTATGACAACCTGGGAAAATCCCTGCGGCCATTGTTTTGATTTCTCAAAGAACTTCAGTAAAAGAATGTGCTAACGACCAGCTCGTATGACATCCTTATTGACGTATCTATGTCCATCCTTACGTCAATCTCGGCACCTTACAGGTATAAATATTACCGATATTGCCTTAAGCAAACACACTCGGTGGTGACGAGATCGGAGCAGCGAGACTTGCCGAAGCCCAGCAGAGAGCGAAGCCCCCGGCGCTGCCCCGCCTTCCTGACGCGCTGAGAACGAGACGCTGCTTTCTCCTGCCGAGAAATCCAGCTCCGGCGCTTCCGAGCAGCCCTCGCAGGCAGCTTGGAATATCGAGACCTCAGACGAGAGATACTATCCCTCAACCATCCTAGATCTCAGGTACAGAGCTGAATACCCCTTACAGAGAATTCTTGAATCAGTCACTTGGCAAAACAAACTTAACTTAAACTGCTACTTTCTATCCCCGCCCACGTATTAGGCTTAGGTCAGGTACACTGGGGTAGGCGTAGTTCGAAGCACCAGTTGAGTACGATTAGTCAAATGTTTATATGTGTATGTATATATTCTGTCCATTTTAAATAACATATGGCTTAGAAACCATATCAATGTTTTTACAGTATTATTTTATAATTCTGCTTTTATTGTATGCACTTTACTTAACCATAAGTATTGCGATAATATCGATCCATTTCTCTTGTACGAGAAAAGAGACTGATCAATAAATAACATCTTTTATTGAACACGCCCGTCTCTTCCTTTTCTCTACAATCTGGTGAAACTAAGAATGCACGTACTGACTGAGTAAAATAAGTTGTCTTTTGTTTTCACACGACTCTAGAGATACACTCTTGATTAGGGGAGAGCAAAGTTGTCATGTTCTATGGTTGTCAGAAACTAAATCCCTTCTTGTCTATCCAGGGAGGCTCAACTCCTCCTTGCCTATTCGAGAAAGTTTCTAGTGCACTCTGAGCTAGCTGGCAAACCCAAAACTTTAAGTCTAATATCGACAGTAGAAGACCTAGTTAACGTCTGGTCTAGGTCTATACTATTGGAGGTATTATTCCAATGCGCAGAGCCTATTGGGATAATAGGAACTACACTACAGCATGAGGTCGGGGAAACTACGAGGCGAGGACGCCATAGCATCCACATCACAGGGGAAGACAAAGAAGGTTAAGGGGGGCCCCCCATGTATGACCAACGGGGTGGTGAGAGAGGTGGTGGAGGAAGTCGAAGGGACAGCCATGGGCAGGGGTAAGAGTCTCATAAAGTTAGCCCAGGAAGATCAAGGCTTTAGTACAACAGCCCCCGCAACTGACTCTGCAGACCTCGCAAAACCCCCCAGGGCACGCAACATCAATCTGACAGTCCTGGTTTACTAAGCTCGGACGATGGAGCCAATAGGATCAACAACAAGGACAGCACAACCAGCAGCCCTGCAGTGAAGAATGAGGGAAATAATTCGAGAGATGTAACACTCTCGGTACACAGTGAACAGGCCCTGCATTTAAAAGCAAGCAAAAGGACATTGATCACAGACTTCCTCAAAGTTTGCCAAAGACTTTCCACTGGGAGTGGGAGTGGGAAGGTACCCCCACTACAAGACCCCGGCTCCAAATGTAACAGCTCACAATACAACGCTTACATGGAGGGTACAAACAAGGAAGCCCCACGGCCCGTATCACCACCATACCGGCCAAGGTGTTACAGCGAATCCTGCAAAGCCCAGACTATAAAGTCAAGAAGGAATTCCGAGTGTAAGGGGTCCGGCCCTCTCTGGTCAAACGTTTTAAAGTTCGAACAAATAGCTAAAGACTTAGAGCAAGTTAAGGGGGAACCATCCATTCAGCTACAATTGAGGAATCCCTTCAGCAGTTTCAGGTGCAACCCCGCGTTGAAAAACCGTGCCCCACGCCACAGGCAAACTCTTACAGTCCAACGTCCAGTCATCTCATGCCGGGCTTGGAAAAAAAGCACCACTCTCTTTCCACCGGGCGAGTTACTGAAGACACCGATGCTATCAAAGATAGTTCGACACCGAAGCTACAGGAACTAAATTTAACAGCAACTGAGACTGCAAAACTCGAACGAAGCACATGCAAGTTATTAGCTCAACACATTCAAGGTCCTGGGAAGGAAGAGAGCACTGATAAAAGGCCAGGGAGCGACCAACTGCGTGTGCATCTCATTCAACCACACCCCTTCGTCCACTCTGCTATATCACCCATCCCCATTCACAGACATTCTCGGGGGGAATCGCCAGAGAACAGTCAAATGGTTTCCATTTGGCCGCAATTATTAAAGACAATGGAAACCATAGGAGCCGCCTTGTCCTACCACGCGGACAAATTGGACACTCAAGTCGACCTGCTCAACCTCCTGGCGTTTCAAGTCCAGGGGATTGAAGCAAACCTTCAAGACTTAAACTCCATGATCACTAAGGTTCAATTGAATAAAGATCATACGTTCTACACTTGTCACTGCTCCAATATAATAGACAAATTGGCCACAGTACCCAGTCTGATGACCCAAATACTGGGGGCTGTTAAGGATTCGTCAAAAGACTGCCCCATGGAAACAACCACAACAACAAGTGATCCAACCGGCAATCAGCATTCTAAAGAGGGCCCCGGTAGGCTGACAAGGCTGACCAATGCTAGTAGGGGCGAAGAGAGCCTGGAATTGCAAGACTATCTATACTCCCCCCAGCAAAGGAAAACAGGTCGCCAGCAAGCCTAGACGAACACAACCTGGTTAACCGCATAGAGGTAGCCGAGTCAAGTTAGGAGGCAATTCCCAACGTCCCGCCAATCGCTAATCACAGCAAACAGGCTCCAATGCTTACAAAGAGAGAACGGAAGCGACAAAGGAAAGCCAGAAACGCAAAAGCACACAACCGAAGGGCCCCCCAAACCTTTCCGGAAAAATCCATCAACAATTCCGAGATTAAGGAAGCTAAACAGCATCCCGAGTGCGTGCCACTCCAAACCAAAACAATGTCAGAGCAAGGGTCTACGCCGAGGGTTTCTTCACCCACCAAGGCACCCTTAATTTCAAAAGGAGCAACAGGTCACAGTACGACAAATCAGAACGCATTAAAAGTGTTCAGCATCTTTAAACCTGCGGGACAAAAACAAGATTGTAAGGTACCACTTCAAGAGCCTGGAATCAACATAAACATCAATCAAAGGAAGGAATTAAGCAACAGCAACTCATCTAGCCAAGTCCCAGACATCAATAGCCAAGTCATCTTAGTTAATGCCGCAAAGATCAATGGAGTCAACTTACGAGACACACAGGGCGGCGAATTTCATGTTCTAGTCCCCAACGGACAAGACCTCGCCAACAGCGTACAGATGGCAAACTCACACACATCAGAGCTAGAGGTTGACCAGGCAGGAACGGCCCCTTCACTTAATGAAGAGAGCAGACAATCAAAAATTCTAAAGCGGTCCACGTCAAGTAACAAAATCGAGTTTATTCCACAATATTGTTCAAGAGGGTCCTATGTCATCCTGAACAGAGGGGCCATTCTAAGACTTCTAGAAGAACTCCCAGGCCTACAACACTTGAAATTGAGTGACCTTGAATTAATAGAGTTCAAACCAAACGCTCTTCAATTAGGATACAACTTGGACCAATCATACCATCACAGATCTAATCCTGTCTTATAGGGAGGTTTTTGCCGCATGGGGCATTGAACTAAAAAAAGTGGAGCCTGCCCGATATCCCAGCCCACTGCGGAAACAAAACCCCAAAACAAGCCTTTTAAAAAATGCCAAAGGGCCAGACTTAATAAGCAGCACCGAAGTGGAAGCGCAGCGACTAAGACATATTACAATCACTTTCGCTCATCAAGAGGCAGATATGCCCGAATGGCCCCAACACGCTATTCGGGCCCAATCCCACATGAACGCAGCTTGAATTGATAGCAGACCAACGATGGGGGAAAAGCAGGGCTGCATGATCTGCTCATGGAACATCAAAGGTTTAAAGACAAAGCTGGAGGAAGACGACTTTATTGAGTTTATAACCCAATTCAAAATACTACTGTTTCAAGAAACATGGCAGACCAAAAACTCGCCTTTAGTGGGATACAAAGAATTCTTTGTTCCAGCCCAGAAGGAGGGATGTTCTGGCAGGGCCAAAGGGGGCCTATCTATCTTTACATCAACAGATTTCACCTGGTCACCAATTTGCATCGACTTAGACTCGACATGGATGCAATGCATCAAAGTGGAAATCTCCCCTAACCTGGGTCTCCTGATCGTGAATCTCTACATGCATCCCGGCGGAAAACATAAAGGGAAAAGGATAAAACAACTAGTCACCATAATCAAGTCACTGAAATCAACCTACCCAAGTGAAAGCATGATTATAACGGGAGATTTTAATCTGAACCTAACCCGTGGACAGGAGGGAACCCTCCCCACTCACATCGAGCCACGGCAGGGCAATCAATGCAGACAAAGTGCATTGGGAAGGAAATGTGCCTCAGAACTGGAAGCTCTTCATCTGTACACCCTAAATGGGAGAGGCCATCTGGACAGACCAGCCGCCCTGATGAGGGTCTCTAAGAATTCAGGCTCTACCTTAGATTACACCCTGGTTGACCCCGACCTATTCCATCATATTAGCGATTTCCAGATTCAGGAACGCGTAGAAAGCGATCATTCCCCACAGACCCTCATCCTGACCATTCAACCCACAAAGTCAGAAAAGGCCGTGCCTTTGTCCTTGAACACAAAAATCTATAACTTCACCCTCATCTCACCGGTGGATTCCTTTCTGCCCTGACGCTGTTGCCATATCCTGCAGAGCATTTCGTTTTACCTTTCTTCAACCCACTGCTTGCGGTACCCGCTCCGCAGGTCCCGCTGCGAGGAAGGCGGACTTACAGCCTGAACGAGGGCGAGAGAGGGAAGCAGGGCTGCGAGCTGTTGCTGGCGCAGGACTACCTGTCCCAGGAGCGCCAGCAACCTCCCCAAATTGGCACCAGCTGGGGCGCTCTCCCTGCCGGCTCCTCCCTCGCATTAGCCGCGCTGTAAAGCCTTTCACCCTCATCTCACCGGTGGATTCCTTTCTGCCCTGACGCTGTTGCCATATCCTGCAGAGCATTTCGTTTTAACTTTCTTCAACCCACTGCTTGCGGTACCCGCTCCGCGGGTCCCGCTGCGAGGAAGGCGGACTTACAGCCTGAACGAGGGCGAGAGAGGGAAGCAGGGCTGCGAGCTGTTGCTGGCGCAGGACTACCTGTCCCAGGAGCGCCAGCAACCTCCCCAAATTGACACCAGCTGGGGCGCTCTCCCTGCCGGCTCCTCCCTCGCATTAGCCGCGCTGTAAAGCCTTTCACCCTCATCTCACCGGTGGATTCCTTTCTGCCCTGATGCTGTTGCCATATCCTGCAGAGCATTTCGTTTTAACTTTCTTCAACCCACTGCTTGCGGTACCCGCTCCGCGGGTCCCGCTGCGAGGAAGGCGGACTTACAGCCTGAACGAGGGCGAGAGAGGGAAGCAGGGCTGCGAGCTGTTGCTGGCGCAGGACTACCTGTCCCAGGAGCGCCAGCAACCTCCCCAAATTGACACCAGCTGGGGCGCTCTCCCTGCCGGCTCCTCCCTCGCATTAGCCGCGCTGTAAAGCCTTTCACCCTCATCTCACCGGTGGATTCCTTTCTGCCCTGACGCTGTTGCCATATCCTGCAGAGCATTTCGTTTTAACTTTCTTCAACCCACTGCTTGCGGTACCCGCTCCGCGGGTCCTGCTGCGAGGAAGGCGGACTTACAGCCTGAACGAGGGCGAGAGAGGGAAGCAGGGCTGCGAGCTGTTGCTGGCGCAGGACTACCTGTCCCAGGAGCGCCAGCAACCTCCCCAAATTGACACCAGCTGGGGCGCTCTCCCTGCCGGCTCCTCCCTCGCATTAGCCGCGCTGTAAAGCCTTTCACCCTCATCTCACCGGTGGATTCCTTTCTGCCCTGACGCTGTTGCCATATCCTGCAGAGCATTTCGTTTTAACTTTCTTCAACCCACTGCTTGCGGTACCCGCTCCGCGGGTCCCGCTGCGAGGAAGGCGGACTTACAGCCTGAACGAGGGCGAGAGAGGGAAGCAGGGCTGCGAGCTGTTGCTGGCGCAGGACTACCTGTCCCAGGAGCGCCAGCAACCTCCCCAAATTGACACCAGCTGGGGCGCTCTCCCTGCCGGCTCCTCCCTCGCATTAGCCGCGCTGCAAAGCCTTTCACCCTCATCTCACCGGTGGATTCCTTTCTGCCCTGACGCTGTTGCCATATCCTGCAGAGCATTTCGTTTTAACTTTCTTCAACCCACTGCTTGCGGTACCCGCTCCGCGGGTCCCGCTGCGAGGAAGGTGGACTTACAGCCTGAACGAGGGCGAGAGAGGGAAGCAGGGCTGCGAGCTGTTGCTGGCGCAGGACTACCTGTCCCAGGAGCGCCAGCAACCTCCCCAAATTGACACCAGCTGGGGCGCTCTCCCTGCCGGCTCCTCCCCCCTTAGCTCTAATAGCTTAATAGTAGTCGAAGGGTCCTGCTGCGCGGGAGCGCGCGGGAGGGCGCCGGGAGAAGCCCGGGACAAGGGCGGGACAGACTGCGACCGACAGAGACTGATAGAGGCTGGGCTGGGCCACATCCTTTTTATTTTTAATTTCTAATTTAGGTTAACTCTGGTAACATTCATTCCTGCTCTCATTGTTCTATATTTTATTATTGTTATTTATTGGATTTTATTGTGACCCACATTTATCCATTTCCCTCTTACATAAAATGACTACTAAGAAATTACGATCCGGGCGAGTGGTAGTCGGTAGAGCCTGTTCTAAAACCAAATCTAATCCTTTGCGAAATAGAAATGGGCCAGCTCTACAAGTAAAAAGTACATGCCAGTTATATTCTTTATGGGATAAGGGTAAAGACAAAGTGGATCAAGAAGAAGTCATCACTGAAAATACTATCATTAGTATTAAAGATCAGGTACAAAACTTCTATATTAATAAGAGAGATAGTACCTCGCCAGGTGTTATACCCCCATTTCACCCTGAGGTGTTAACCTATAAGAATCAAGAACAAGATATAGCTCTCCCTTTAGAAACCCATAATTTGATAATTAAAGCGGTTGATCAAGGTTCCCCACTAATAGCAATAGCTCATAATCTTTCCCCCCTTTTAAATAATGATCTAAATATATGTCCTGGTTCGTCTACCCCGCTCCATATTCCTCCTGAGGACTACACTCTTCCTGATATTAATCTTGAGTCTCAGAAAGCTCTAACTCAGAATCTTACCACACGACAGGATACTATGGCTACTCCTGTGCTGCATCTTTATAGCAGCACACCCTCTCATAATTCCGATTTCTCTACCCCAGAAATGAATTTATTCGTTAGTTCCTCTCATAATCAAAATCAAGATAATGATCGACAAAATTTATACGCACGAGAAAATAACGTAATCTCCGATTCTCTAACTGCCCTAGAGCGACTAATTTCTTCTATTTTAATGCTTTTGGAAAAATTAGTAAATGGTTCAGACAACGTCTTTGATACAGTAACCCTGATCCTCAAGGCACTTTTGAGTAATCGTACAGGATTGGATATAATAATAAATTTCCCTAAAAATTCGGGTGAGGAACAACAACCAGAAATAAGGGATAAAATAATTACCGATCTGCCTATTATATCTGATCCTCTGGGAAATACTAATACGGACCTTATAGCCCCAATTCATTCTCTCATCCAAAGGAATGAGAACCTAATTACAAACAATTGTGCTGCTCTTATTAGTCAAGAGATTAAGAGATCCCCACTTATGGAGAATAAAGAGTGTAATACCGTACCTCCTATCTTTCCCATTTTTTCCCCCCAAACTAATAAAGAAATATTAAATCATTTGGCTTTATCAGACAAAGCCCCTCTACCAGAAGAGAATAAATTCGAAACGATAGTACCCAAAAAACAACGAGGGAAAAAAATAAAATTAAATCGAAGATTTTACAAAAAGAGGCAACGGAAAATTATTTTTGAAAACGTTAAAGATTCTCAAATGAACAACTCCAATTTTGTGGATTCAGATCTTAATTTATCACAGGAACAAGTGGCTAGTCCAAGGGTAATTTCTACAGTAGTACAACAAGAACTAATATGCCATACAAATCAGCAATATTCTGATGTCCAGCGTACTATTGTAAATGATTTAAACTTAATCCCTGCCTCTGATTCTGCTTCAAGAGCAACTCTTGATCCTTTGGCTATCCCTTTTTCACAAGTTGCTGTACCTGAAACTACATGTAAGACAGGCCCCAAGACTAGAGAACATGTAGATACTCTATTTCTTGATTTTATTCCTATTTTTGATCCAGATCTTATTTTAAATAGATCTGTACTAGTTAATTGTTTTCAGGAAATAGAGAGTCTAAAATTAATACAATCGGCAGATATAGACGTTGTAAAACTAATACCTTCGAAAAATGGAAGGATAGCTCGTGTGAAATTTTACTCTAAATTAGTATTAAATCATATTCTTCAGTGGGCAGAAGAATTCCAAATAAGAGGAATTGATGTTGATACTTTCATACCGGTTAAAATAGTCGGCCAAAATCGCCAAGGATTGTTAACTTATCAGGAGTTAAAAGCCTACTCTTCGGACAGTCTCCCTGTAAAGACTGAAGAGTTGAAAATACGGATATTAAAAAATACGCGGCAAGTGACAGTTAATAATCCGCTCCCGCTAAAACAAACTAGGGTAAAAGATGCCGATTTTGAGTGGAGTTGGCTACCCTCTATTCTGTCGAATAAATCGGGTCTTTCATCCGGAGTAAATCCCAATCTTTAGCGATAATTTAAAAATAATCTCATGGAACGCTGCTGGTTTAACCCAGATATCCTATAAATTGCTATATTTAAACTCTTTAGATGCAGATATAATCTGCTTACAGGAAACCTGGCTGACAGGACACTTACCGGTTGTGAAAGATTATTATGTGCTTGAGAGTAGTGCTACTCCCTCTATAAGAGGCCGAGCGAAAGGTGGGTTAGCTTGTTTTTTATCAAACAAATTTAAATGGAATTATACCCACTTTGTAGATTCGAACAAACTGTTCCAGGCGATCACTTTAACAAATTTAGTGAACGATGGTTCGAACAAATCAGTTATAATAATAAATGCCTATTTACCTCCTGACCTAAACTATAACTGTGGTATTAAGAAGATCTGCTCTTTTATTCTCAACTTACAGGAATCTTGTTCCCCCCATATATTATACTGGTGGGTGATTTAAATGCTAAAATATCTAATGGAGCTTTAGAGTTATTTAGAAATAAAGAAAAGGAGGAAATGTTCCAGATACCTAAAGCCATATTCCCAAAGAACATTAAAACAAATAAAAGAGGGAAACTAATCCTGGAGAACTTAATCGAGGCAGATTGTATTATAGCCAATGGGAGGTTCTCCTCGGACAGCCCTGCTCACCTAACACATAAAACAGGGAATGGTGGTTCGATTTTGGATTACGTGATAGTCGATAGTACATTTTTTAGTTTCTTGAAGGACTTGATAGTGTTACCTACTGATCTTAGTGATCATAACATTTTGATTTTGAAGTTGAATGTATCATCTTCTCAAAAAGATCAATGGAAAATTGGGGATGATCTATTGAACTTTGATATTAGAAACAGGAAGTGCTATTGGAATTCCGGGACTATAAAAAATCTGTCCAATTTATTAGAATATGCAGTAGATAATTTAATCCTATGGGAAGGCAGAGAACTAGGCTGCTTTACGTCATTTTTACAAATTTTAAAACTAAAAGCTCAAAAGCCTCAAACAGCCAAGGTACCGCCCAAAATTCCTTCTGATCTGCTTAATTTAAATAAGGAAATAAATAAATTGGTAAGGGCCCAATACCTTTTCCCCACCTTAGACCGTAAACAAAGAATCTTACTTTTGAGGAGGAGAAGAAATAGGTTGAAGGTTAGATTAAAATGTGAGAAGGAAGACGCTCTTTGGTGTAAACTTCGTGAAGCAGCTAAGAGTGGTCGAACTAAGACCTTCTGGTCATTAATCGGGGAGGGTTGTGGGGTGAGATCCAGACCTTCTCCGATATCAATAAACGAGCAAACTTGGGTAGACTTTGTTCAGGCTCTATATAGTAGTAATGGTGAGGAGTTTGATCGTAATGAATTGCAGGAAGATCTATTTCCTCATGATCCTCCTTCCGAATTAGAAATTGAAGCCGCAATTAAAGCTCTCCGCCCGTCTGGCGCCTTAGGCCCAGACGAAATTCCAATCTCAGTATTGAAAGCTCATAGTGCCTTATGGGGAAAAATTCTATACCCTGTATTTAAAGCTTGCTATATTAATGGCACTGTCCCACACTCCTGGAAAGGGAGCTTGTTAATCCCTATCTACAAAAAGGGCGTCAGGGATTCACCTGAAAACTATAGACAAATAGCTCTCCTAGACGCCATAGGCAAGGTTTTCACCAAATGTCTATTGAATTCTATAAATGACTGGGTGACCATGTCCGCAATCCTCCCCCTAGAGCAGACCGGTTTTAGAAAACAACACGGTACCTTAGATAATCTTACCGCTCTCCAAATTTTAATTGAAAAATATGTCACAGTCCGTAGAGGAGGCATCTATGGAGCATTTATTGACTTCTCTACGGCCTTTGATAAGGTGGATAGAGTTGTACTTTGGAGTAAGCTAATAAAGTTAGGAATGCCCCCGAGCTTATTGAAACTAGTTATTGCACTCCATACGGACACCTGGTGCAGAGTTTTAATGGGTGGTGAGAGAGGACTTTCCAGGATAATATCTACCAATAATGGGCTTAAACAGGGCTGCCTGTTGGCGCCCCTGTTATTTTCCCTATACATTGTTGACTTACCTAAGGCTATATTATCTACTAGCAATGGTATTGCCCCTGCATTAGGGGGATTACCCATTGCATGCTTAATGTATGCCGATGATATTTTAATCCTGGATCTCACCCCAAAGGGTTTGAATAATCGTTTGAAAGGTCTGAACTCCTACTCTGAGACCCATTTCTTAAAAATTAATACCACAAAAAGTAAAATAATGTGCTTCTGTGGGAGGAGAAAACCTAAATATAACGATTATTATTGGTCTGTTGGGGGTGAGAGACTAGAAGTAGTTAAATCCTACCCCTTTCTTGGGAAGATAGTCACGAGTAACCTATCAGAAAAAACCCATACAGAGAAAAATGGTAGGAAAGCTCTCGCTCAAGGGAAGAGTCTTATCTCCTTATACAAAGCGACAGGTCGGAGGCATTTTTCCATATTGCTCGAAGTCTATCGGGCAAAAATCCCCGCATCCCTAATCTACGGATTGGAAATAGTGGACATGGCATGCTGGAAATTCTTGGATTCCATTGAAGGAAGAATCCTTCGTAATTTAGCGTCTGTAAATACTGCAAGCTCTACGTCTTCGTTAAGACAGGAATTTGGATTGCGTAGTGCACGGTCCCAGGCAGTAGCGAGTGTGGTGCGGTGGATTTTTAATATAGCTGAAGGAAAGCCTGGCACCCTGAGATTTCAAATAAAAAATGAGTTGTTGGGTTCTTATAACGTCTATTCCTCTATCGTAAGGAACTTTAGACAGGCAATTTCTTTATTACAGATAGATGAACAAAGTCTTTTTACACTCTCAGCTCCCCAACTAAAGTTATCTTTAAAGACTACGTCTTGGGAGTTGAGTTCTAGAGCAGACAGTATGATCCGAAAATCTAAGAGAGGAATGTTCTCCTTCGGTAACTCTTGTGAAATTAAAAAACTTCAGCCATATTTAGGTTGGAATCTTCCTCATGCAGTTAGGCGATTTATTCTTTTGCTGAGATACGATTTACTTCCATTGAATTGCTTATTGTCTAAATGGCATGGTGGTACAGATATCTGTGATTTTTGTAAACTTTATTCCCAGGATCTATACCATGTTGTTTTTGTTTGTCCAGCCCTTATGGTTTACAGACGTAAATGGTTAAAACCTTTGTGTTTTCAGTTGGGTATTTTTTCTGCTTATGATTTCATTGTAGCTATGTTCAATCCCCCAAACGAAATGTTTTGCTTTAAATTGTTTTCCTTTTTCAAATGTTTTTTAACATTGTATTGATATTATTTAAATTTGTAATTAATGGCGTTTTTCTTTTATTGACAAACTGTTATGTGGATCTCGACAGAGTTCCGTTATCATAAATAAATAAAACTTGAAAACTTTAACTTAAAACGGCTAAACTGGAATGAAGGAAATCTCTCTATCCTAATGGCATCATGCCACGTATTGCTCCAACCATCTGAAACATCGAGAGACATAGTTAAAACCTGGGAAAACTTTGTAATGGAGATCAACAAGAAATACCAATCCAACAACAGAGGAAGCAAACCCTTAAGAAAAAGAGGTGGGGAATGGTACACACCAAAACTGCGCCAACTAAAAAGGCAAATAAACGCATTCCTCAGGTCCGAACGCAAAAAAAACCCTCAGTTCTCACAACCCACGCTGAATACATCGAATCTCTAAAAAAAGAACTAAAAAGAGAACTTAATCTGGCCAAGCGAATGCACAGGGAAAAACTAGCGTGCTCCATACTCCATGCAAGTAAATTGCAAAATTCAAAAGATTTTTGGGCAAAAATAAACTTTATGCTAAATGGCAAACATCGCCAGTTTAAGTCAGATATGACGGACCAGCTCTGGAGTAGTCACATCGACTCATTATACAATTCCTCGTATAATTTACCTACGGATAATAACGCCGAGCGTCCTGAGGAGCATTTCCGTCCAGCCTGAGTAAAACGCCAATTCCAAAAATCATTGGGAATTTACCGATACTAAAGAATACAGGAGACATGGAATTGTTCTCATTAAAGCAGGTCTCAAATACCATAAAATCATTGAGAGCAGACGGAGCGCCCGGACCAAACGGGCTTCCCAACGCCTTATTTAGGAAAGACCCATCGTTTTGGGCCAGCCAACTAACACCTTTATTTGGTCAGAGTTTCAAGACCGGGAACATTCCAGAATCATGGAGAGGTAGCATTCTGCATCCAATCTATAAACCCGGGTCCCGCTCAGACCCTAACAACTATAGGCTAATAGCCTTAACAGACGTGGAGGCTAAGATCTGTGCTTCCAACTTGTTGGTAGAACTGGAATCCTGGGTGAGTAGCACAGGGATAATCCCCCGGACACAAACAGGCTTTCGGCCAGGACTGGGCACCTTGACTAATCTATCTGTGTTAACCCTCCTTGTTAATAAAGCTACCTACAATTCCACCCCGCTGTACACTTGTTTCCTGGACCTAAAAGCAGCCTTTGACAAAGTGCCCAGATCTAATCTTTGGGCCAAAATGAAAGCCTGGGGCGTGCCGCCAAAGTTGTTGGGAGCAATTATTGAGCTCTACACAGACACTTGGGACCAAGTGAAAAAAGGAGATGGTCGACGCCTGACAAGGAAATTCCATACAACCAACGGTTTAAAGCAAGGCTGCGTACTGGCCCCCAGCCTCTTTAACATCTATACCGCGGACCTAGAAAGTGACCTAAGTACCATCCAGGGAGATCCACCAAAATTGGCCCACTCACCTATAATAAGTCTCCAATATGCAGACGACATTGTGCTCCTCTCGAAAACCCCCATCGGTCTACAACGCTTGATCTCCAAACTGTGGCAGTACCTCTCGAACGCACAACTGACTATAAATCTAAAGAAAACTAACATCCTATGCTTCTGCGGCTCCAGAAAAAAAAATTTGTCTGGAAAATAAATTCTACCCCTCTAATCCAGGTAGACCATTATAAATATCTGGGAATTGTATTGGACCACCGATTAAAGTTTAAACAGCACCTAGAACAGGGGAAATCCAAAGCTAAGCAACTACAATTTGCTTTCAAAACTGTTCAAAAGCAATTAAACGGACATTCCACCGGCCACATTCTTAACATCGCAGCCGCTAAATTTCTGCCATTACTAACATACAGCTCTGAATTACTGGCAATCCCGGATGCCGCAGCGTTAAATCTCGCCCAATCCAGGCTGTTCAAAACTCTTTTCTCAATCCCGAGACATATCTCACAAGCCCAAATTCGTTTGGAGTTTGGTCTTACTAACCAGCTCCCAGCAAGACAAGGAGCACTCGCCAAATATTATTGGCGTATGAGGGACGCAGAAGACGAATCCCTGGCCCACCTTTGCTGGTCAGAGGTTGAAAAACAGGCCGGGCTACCAGACTCAACATACAAGATCTTGAGGCAAGCTTTGGCGGCATTAAAACTGGCAGAATCTTGGCTTTTGCCCATGACTTATTCCGCCATCAAGCTGATAACCAAGAAAGCAGTCAAACAAGCATCTTTACTCATGGATAAAGCAGCAGTGGCTGGCAAAAGCCATGCCTGGATCGTTTTGCCGTCATATACCTACCTAAAACCTCAGGAATATTTGAAAGAATGCTTCAGGGACCACTACAAAAGGAAATTAAGCCTTTTAAGGCTGGGCTGCTTCCCGTCCAAAGACCTCACTCCTAAATGGCTACGGTTGTGGGCAACTCCCGACTGCCGCCTCTGTGGCAACGGCGCAGAGTCTTTACTGCACCTTATATGCATATGCCCGGCACTTCATGATCTAAGAAAATCACTTCTTCGATCACTTCTAAGAGAAGCCCAGGTGAGAACTTTCAGGGCGGCGGTGATAAGATGCCTAAGTGGATCTTGGATAGAACTCTTGTGTAATACCATAACATTTTTGAATTTCGCCGCCATAGAGCTGGAAAAAAGGGCAGCAACCAAAGAGGTCTCCGGACAATAGACCAGGCTCTGGCAGGCCACTGACTTTTCCACTCTCTTCCCCTCCTCTCCAAACGGTTATCTCTTTGTATCATGAGTTAAAAATAACATGCCTCTTGTTTGAACTACCACTATTCTTCTTTACTTTTTACTTCTTTCCCTTTCATCATGAGTCAAAATTAACGTGTCCCCAGAAAGAACTCACATTATTCCTTTTATTCTTTTCCTTTTAGACCTTTCCCCGCTAATTTTGCATACTTTATGATATTAATTTTTAACTTGATTTAAAGTTGATTTTGTGTTGTTTTTATGATGTAAATGCCACTTGCATGGTGGTAAGTCCACCCTTTTATGATTTTTTTAAATCAAATAATTTCACACTGTTTAGTCCAATATTTAACTGCATGTGGTACGTGTGTTGGGCAGTGTGTAAGCCTTGTGGCTAATCAGCCATGATGAATGCATTTAGAATAGCTGTCGGGCTCAGAGTCATGTTTATACTTTTCTTTCAGGGTGTTTCATCTGTGAAACAGGGCATCTAATCACTGAGCGTGTTCTTTTTGAACAGCCGAAATTGTCAAATTGCCCACTTAGCGACACAGGGCAGACTTAGCGGTATTTTCATAATCTCCATCTTTAATCCTGTGATACATCAATGCCTCATGAATGGTGGCCTCCTACCTCACGAACAATAAATAGACCACAAGTACAACATTTACAGAGGAAGAGGCCTAGAGAATGGCGAAGGCAGAAAAATAAAATGGCGTCTGTGGTCATATGCGAATAGCAGGAGTTTTGGTGCACACAAGGACAGGTGTGAATAAATGTCACTGTTCTGAAAACAATGCTTGCCTCCCCTTGGTCTGAGAGTATTGTTTCGAGTAAACTGTAATTCAATTCTTTGTATAGTACACACCTCAAATTGATGTGTACAGTATATGTAGCAACAATGCAGATGGAGAAATTTGTTTAGTCTGTGTGCAAGACATGGCTGGCTGAATTGAAATGGAAACGCTGCAAGATGTTTCTAGAGCAGCACGTTGCCAATTAGCTGTCAATTAGCACTATAGTAGTGGCATTCGTTCAGTGGGATTTGATGATGTGTGACTGGGACCAAACTGCACACATCCAGATTTAAAGGCAGGGCAGTTAGTTTCCTGTTGGGACAACTACATTCCTAGAGGGCTGGCTTTTGTACCATGGTGGGTTGAATGAAAACAAGATTGCTTTATTTGCAGGAGAGTTGTGTATGTTTTTGTAGCAGTTCAGGTACATGTGCCATGCTTATTTACTTGTCTTATGTGAGAGTCTTGTGGAAGGTTCATGTGCCCATGAAAAATCTGCTCTGGCTGTATGTAATGCTTTTAGATTGCCAATCCGCGTTGTGTTGGCTGCATAAGAGTGCAGCGTTGTTGTGTCTACGCATTCAGTTGGATAGGTGAGTGGTGAGCCATTAGGCAAATGAGTTTACATTCTGTAAATGAATATTGTTGCCTATGTTTGGTGCAGAGCTGTTGAAGCTTTCTGGAAGGCTTAGAACATTTTATAACACTATACTCCACTCTACACCATTGCACTATATGCAAATGCAGTATACTCTACACCACTATACTCTGTATCACAGCACTCTATTCTACTCTACCTCACTACACAAAAACACCAATACCCTCTACACCGCTTTATTCAAAACAAATGCTCTCTTCATCACTACACATTATGCCAATATACTCTGGAACACTATACTTTAAGCCACTTAACTCTAAGCCACGCTACTATGCTCTACTACACTACACTGAACAGCACTACACTCTACAATACAAAAATCTATAATACTACTCACCATTAAACTATTTTCCAATAACATTCTAATCCACTATATGCCAGTTCACTCCACAGCACTATACTCCACTATCTGCGATTCTACAACACTACTCTAATCCACTTTACAACACTCTACACAACTCCATATAAACACTACATACCACTTGACTCCACTATACTCCTACACTATATAACAATATACTCCACTCCAACAACACCCTCTACACTACCACATTGTGCTCAACAGCACTACACAACACTATAAAACACTCCACTCTATGATACTATACTCAGTTCTAATACTATACTCCACTCAACAACACTATACTCACTCCACAACACTTCACAACTCTTTAAACTACTTCATAACACTACTCCCATCTGTGCCACAAAACTCCACTATACGGCGAGACCTATTGGCATTGCCAATGCTTGTTATATTATGTTTCCAGACTGATGCTATGGATATCACAGGCACAGTTCTAAGACTGGTTTCAGATGGTTCTACTTATTTTATTTATTCCTCCAAGACAGGCCAGCAACATTATTGGCTGTAAGATTCAGCAGCAAGGAGAGATGCGGGTGGGAGACTCTGGCTCAGAGAAACATAAAACATGGGCACAAAAAAATGAGAGGCCTTCACACCCTACACCCAGTTGTGGTAACACCCCAGGGAACATAGAGGAAGGACATAGGCAAACACTATCTCTGCTTTTCTGAGGAACCACTGTTTCCTGCCCTCAAGTATTTATTTGCTTTATTCCTTGAAATTTATTGTAACGATGAAAAAAATCACCAAATGGAATGAATGTTCAGTAGAAAACCAAGGTGAAAGATGCTAGAAACTGTGGGGCACATTATCAAGAACTTCGTTAAAATTATCGCTGTTTTAGCGGCAGGAAACTTCCGCTAAAACGGCGATAATGGGCTTGCTAATATGCGTTATAGAATTCCAATAGAAGCCCAGGTTAGATGTGCAGGACTGGGCTAACGAGGTTCTTGCTAATATGCCCCTGTGTCACTTTTATACGAATTAAACATGCAACAATCAAACACGCATAGTTAGATTTGAAGAATTAAGAGGGAGACAACAGTGTTGGAAGTTGCAATGTTGAGAAACACCACCACCAACCCATGTTCTTGAAGCCCAGTATCTCAAGGTGAAATGTCCTTTATGGTATGGAGGTCACCTACTGGCGCTGTAACATCCAAATCAGCAAAATTGAAGTTGCCCGTCTACAGCTTGGTAGGGTAAGACTGAAGTTAGGAAAACGCAAAGGGGGAACTCACGGTATCTTGGAGTTAACACTACAGCTCAACCCCATATAAACAGGATGAAGAAACTGAGTTACAAAACTGGGGAAGGAGAGACGGACAAAGGGGGAAATGGCCTTAACAACATTATCTTATGCACCTGTGCCATTTCTCCACAACCTGAAAAACGCTTGCCTTAAACACAGTGGCGTAACGAAAAGTGAGGGGGCATCCCTGCACGGTACTTAGAGGGGCCCCCTCCGGGCTCAATCAGGAGCTCTACGGCCAGAGTGCAGTGCCGAGGGTGCCCCTTGGAGCTAGAGGCTCCCCCGCACCGCGGGGGCAGCGTGGGCCTGTGTTAGGCCCCTGCTTAAACATGTATATACCTTAACGACGCATATGAGTGGTTTGTTCAATTGGAGTTCTAGCTGTCTTGGCGGATGTCGCTTCTTCCCCCAAGGAAACACCGGAGCCAAGGAGGTAGGTTACACACGTCTTTATTTTACCGTGTCTACCTCTCAACTGACTTCCTCCTCCCCACTTCCTTCCTTCCCCACGCCCTTTCCTCTCCTGCCTGTCCTGTCGCAGACAGGGGTCAGGCAGTCGCATCACGACATCTCCCCCTTTTATATAAAGTCTTACTGTGTCTCAGATTATTTCGATGAGGCGTTCTGGCCGTCGAGTTTGTCGTCTGGGTCTCTCAGATGGTTCTGAGGTGCTTCGGTGGTATGTGGGATGATCCTGTCTTGCTGGACTGGATTGACTGCGGTCACTGCTTCTGCTTTGGCTTTCAGAGTCGGTGGACGATTCCCAGGGGTGATGATCGTCTGTTCCTTGGGGACTGCACTTCTTGAAGTGTGACACGTTTCGTGTAATTCTCTTGTGGTCACCTTGCGCCGTGATCATGGTTCCTTTCTGGCGGCTGACTTTTAAAGGGTGAGCGAGGTAGCGACTGTCTGCCTTTGTTCCTCGATCCCGTCGGACTACCACCCAATCTACTTCTCGGATATCGGTGTGTTTTGCATGTCTGCGCTGATCAGCGTATGTCTTCATTTTCAGTTTCTTCTCCTGATCAATATTGACTAGTGTTTCATGATCAATGTTCGGAGGTCGGGACTGGCTCGCGCTGCCCAGGGTGGGCAGTCGGGTGCGTGGGACTCTTCCTAACATGAGAGTAGCTGGACATTGGTCTATGGTGTTGTGAGGCGTGGTGCGGTAGGCTCTCAGCACTTCGTTCAGTGCTTGGTGAATGTCTCTATGGGCCAGTTCCACTTGTTGCACTGCTTTCTTCAATGTTCCCATAAATCTTTCCACCATACCATTAGCTTGAGGCCATAGTGGTGTGATCTTTTGATGTTTGAAGTCAAGATGTTTTGCAAAGTCTGCAAATTCGTGGCCGTTGAACGGGGGTCCGTTGTCCGACTTGACACGTAATGGGATGCCCCATGCTGCAAATGTCTCGTCAAGTATTGGGATTACCGCGGTGGCCTTGGTGGATGGTATGAGGTGTGCAAAGGGGAACCAGGAGTATTCGTCCATAATGACGATGATGTAGTGGCTTGACTTCAAGGGTCCAAAGAAGTCTACGGCAACTTGTTGCCACACTCCTTCAGGCAATTCCGACATCTGTAGTGGAGCTGGGGGTTCGTCTCGGCTTACCAATTGACATGATATGCAGTCCTTGAGTGTGGCTTCTACCATCTGATCTAATGTCGGGAACCAGACGCGTTCCCGTAGCGCCTTCTTGGTGGCGCTTATCCCTCGGTGGCCCTCGTGGGCGAGGTTGATTACCCCTTGTCTCAGTCTTTGAGGAATGACAATCCTCCCCCCTCTCAGAATTAGACCTTCACTTCTGATGGAAAGCTCGTCCTGGACGTGTTTGAACGCAATGAGTTCGCGAGACTGTGTACTTTGATCATCCGTCACGTGTCGCCAAGAGTTGTTGCGAATGATTTCTGTCACGACCTGAATGATTGGGTCTTGGATGGACGCTTCTTGAATGGCTGCGAGCGGGACAGTGGGAGGACACGCTGCGTCAATGACAAAATGTAGGTATTCTTCTGCAACAGATTGCGGTGCAGCGGCAGTGGCTTTGGGGTGACGGGACATATAGTCGGCCGGATTCTCTGACTTCCCGGGCTTATGGACAATGGTGTAAATGTAGTCCTGAAGACGGAGACCCCATCGCTCGATACGTGGAGGCATCTTGGCCTTGGGGTTGCCGAATATGGTGATGAGGGCTTGGTGGTCCGTGACGATGGTGAAATGTTTACCGTAAACAAACAGGTGGAAGTGTTCACACGCCCAGACCACTGCCAGGCTCTCCTTCTCAGGTTGGGAGTATCGGGTCTCAGTATCAGAGAGGCTGCGACTAGCGTATGCGATGATGTGGCGCTGGTCGGAGTCCTCTGTGTATTGTGCGAGAATGGCACCAAGACCTACCGGGCTGGCATCCACGGTGAGCTCTGTACGTTTTTTTGCATCAAAGTAAGCCAGGTTGATCGCGGAGCTGACAGCTTTTTTGATCTTTTGGAAAGAGTGATGACATGCTTCCGTCCATTCAAATGGCTGACCTTGGTGGGTGAGTTCTCGCAGAGGGTGACTGAGTGTGGCAAAGTCCTGAATGTAGCGGGCGCAGTAACTTGCCATACCTAGGAATGAGCGAAGGTCGCTCACGTCTTGTGGTGTTGGCGTGTCTGCAAGGGCTGAGACTTTTTCAGGGTCTGGAGTCATTCCATCTTTAGAGAATATGTGACCATAGAATTTTAAGTTCGATTTGTGAAATTCACATTTAGCTGAGTTCAGAGTCAGGTTCGCATTGAGTAGGGCATGGCACACTCTGTCAAGGGCAGTGTCATGTTCGGTTTGATCTTTGCCATACACCAGTAGGTCATCGCTGTAATTGAAGGTGTTTGGTATCCCTTGAATCACGCGCCTGATGGTCTCCTGGAAAATTTCGGCGGCAGATGATATGCCAAAGTTTAGGCGTTTGTAGCGGAAGAGTCCTTGGTTGTAAACGTGGTGATATAGCGAGATCTTTCATGAAGTTCAAGCTGGTGGTAGCCCTTATTAAGGTCCAGCTTTGAGAATATGGTGGCCCCGTTGAGGCGAGCAATCATGTCACTAATGTGTGGTCCAGGGTGACGTTCTCGTTCAATTGCTACGTTGGCTGCACGCATGTCCACACACAGGCGCACTTTGTTGTTCTGGCCTTTTTTGGGGATGACCACCACAGGTGATATCCACGGAGTGGGGCCGTACGTGCGTTCGATAATGTCAGTTCTGAGTAGTTCTTGCAGTTCTTCGTCTACTGCTTGTTGCAGATGAAATGGTACTTTTCTATGGTGTTGTGCCACTGGTGTTACCCGTTCATCTATGTGTAGTTTGACCTTGAAGTGGTTTAGCTTTCCAAGTCCTTTGAACAGGTTATGAAACTTTGCAACGATGTCTGGGGCATCTTCGGTCATGTAGAGAAGTTCTACCAGTTTAAGTCGTTCCGCCGTTGGCAGACTGAGTAGGCAGTCAGCTACATCTGGACCTTCCACAACGTGAATGTACGCTGGAATCGCTCGGTCCCTATATGATAGGGTTGTGTGGAATCGACCAAGACATGGCAGTGGTTTCCGGGACATCCACGTGAATATTCTCACCGCTGCAGGTTCTAGCGCGGGACGTGGCTTCATGCTTTGATATTACAGGGCGCAGATATAGTTCAGTGAGGCGCCTGAATCTAGGACAAACTTGGCTGGGTGATCTCCAATTCGGATGTCTAGTTTCGGGTATTTCCACAGACAGTCTGGATCTGAGACCATGCAAATGTATTCATCACTGTCTTGGGACACTGGTGTGTGTGTCACGGAGTCGCTGGACGTTGACCTCGACCGGCGTGACCGACAAGATCTGAGTGAGTGATCACTGGATCGGGAGGAGCTGGTCGAGCGTCTTTCCCGCTCTTTGACTGCCCGTGCGTGATGATGTGCTGAGGATCAAGGCCGTGATGATCTTCGTCCTGAGAGCGATGACCTTTGTCTCGACGACCTGGTCTGGCAGACAGTTTCGAAGTGGTTGTCTCTGCCGCAGAGGTGGCAGCGCTGCCCAATGGCTGGGCATTGGCCCGAGTGGGGGTAGTCTTGTCCGCACCTGTAGCAGGCTGGTGCAGGCTTGTTGGATTTGGCATGTCATGCTTTCCGTGATCCATGGCCAGCCTCAGGTCTCCGAGACGACGCGTGGTATGTTGACTTGTTCAATTTCCGACGATCAGTCTGGTGTTTCTGATCCTTGTGTGCTTGAAGCCTAAAGGCTTGTTCCTTCTTGTCCGATTTGTTTACCTCCATTTTCTTTGCATGATCTTCCGCCTGATCATTTATGCGCGTCATTTCTTCAATTTCTTCCAATGAATAGTGCTTCTTCAGTAGACGCCGACGTAGTGACTCGGACTGACATCCTTCAATTATGCGGAGCCGTAGTGCATACTAAGTGTTAAAGTCGTCAAAATTGCAGTGTCGGGCTAGCCGTCGTATGCGCAGTATGAAGTCGCACATTCGTTCCTCTTTCTCCTGCGTAGCTAGATTGAACGTGTACCGTTCGTAGTCAAGGTTGTATTTGTGTAGGAATTGCCGGTCAAGAGTTCCTTTGACGTCATCATATGAGGCGGTGGCTGCGTTGGGCAGCTCCTTGATGATTTGGGCAATGTCCTTCCCCACCAGGTTTCGTAGGGCAATTAGCTTCTGTTTGGGGTCTTGTACTTGCGACCCAGTCATGTAGTCCTCAAAGTCTTCGGACCAGTTTTTCCATTTGGGGCCCATGCTGCTGCCAGAGGTGAGTTCCAGAGGCTCAGGTGGCCTGAGGTATGATATTCCCATGATTGCCGGGGGCCCCGGAGTCGTCACTGCAGGGTTACTTGGTGGGGCTTGTGTCGCTGGTGCCCCTCCTGTGTCACTGGATGAGCTGGGTTGCAACGACATTCTTTTTGTATAGGTGCTTGTTTCAGTGTTAAATTTGCACTTATTTCCAGGTGCCTGAATTTAAAGCAGTGTTAAGTTTGTACTTATTTCCAGGTGCCTGACTTCAAAATGGCCGACATGGATTTTTGTGCATGGAAGTCTATGGGCGGTGCCTGACTTCAAGATGGCCGCCGTTTAGGACACGTGGCTCCAGCTAGTTAATGTTCATTTCATTTGCAGGGGGCGCGCTGCAGGGTGCTTGCCGGTAATTTGAAGGATCCGCCGCAATGGGGGTTATCGCTTGACTTCAGGGACTCACCCCTTCAGCTCCGGTCGCAGCGTCAGATCGGCAGCTGTTTCTCCGCCTTCGCGCCCTTTTCGTTTCTCTTTTGCCGGTTTCGCGCCCTTTCTTTAGTCGCAGCTAATGTTGGGGCTGCGCGAGGGCGTTGTGCATCAGGGGTCGCTTTTCCCTGGAGGGCAGCTCCGTTTCTGGGCTCCGCTCTTGGCGGCAACCGGGCGGCGTGTGGGCGCGTCTTCGTTTCGCTCACACGCACCGCTCCGACGCAGGCTGCAGGCTCAATGTGTTCGGCCGCTCCCAAGCGGCGGGGGTTTCAAGCGACGTGGGAATCAATCCTAGATCCCACCCTCGTCGCCAGTGTCACTTCTTCCCCCAAGGAAACACCGGAGCCAAGGAGGTAGGTTACACACGTCTTTATTTTACCGTGTCTACCTCTCAACTGACTTCCTCCTCCCCACTTCCTTCCTTCCCCACGCCCTTTCCTCTCCTGCCTGTCCTGTTGCAGACAGGGGTCAGGCAGTCGCATCACGACAGCGGATGGGAGAGGACCTGGAAGGTATGCGGCAGGAATGACGGACCGGGACGTGGCTGGGTAAATTGGGCTGGGGGAGGAGGGGGGAGGTTTTGGGGGTAGGGGCTAGTTTGAGGCCTCAGGGAGGGGAGCTGGGATCAGAGTCGTTTTAGGGGATTGAGTTTTAGGGCTCAGGGAAGGGGGCAGGAAAGGGGTAGATTTCAGTTATAGGAGGCAGTTGGGCTGGGGAGGTGGGGATTCGTATTAGAGCTCTTGAAGGGTGGCTGGGGTCAGAGTGGTTTTTAGAGGGCTGAGTTTTAGGGCTCAGGGAAGGGGCAGGAAAGGGGCAGTTTTCAGTTATAAGGGGCAGTTGGGCTGGGGCTGGGGAGGTGGGGGTAGGTTTTAAGGGGTAGGGATTCGTATTAGAGCTCAGGGAGGGGCGGAGAGTGGTTTAAGCATGTGTTGTTGAGGCATGTGTTGTTCCATCACGTAACCAGACAAAGGTATTACAAGCACTGGGACAATCCACCATGGCAGTGAGAAGAAACTCATGATAACTGAACATCATCAAGTGCAGCCAAATCCCTAAAATTGCTCCACATCCATCTGCTTTGAACCCATCCAGCATCACCATGGCAACTTGCCAGCACAACCATAACCCAGTGACATCCATGTCAGCCATCGTAATGGTCTGCCATTGAGGTGGAGAGTCCTGGGCAGCCCAACAGGACACATATCATTCATGCAGCACTATCTTGCGCCGTGAACTTGAAGCACAAAACAGTGGAATGGGCAGACACCAGCCAACAGCACTGCAGCGGCTGCATCAGCCCAGTAGTAAATAAAGCCTGTGAGCCAGTGCTGAGAGATTGACGCAGGTGTAATAAGTTGCCCTCCCTAGCAGAAGGACCCTTATCAGAGCATTCTGCATCTATTGTACAAAATAAAGCCGAAATTGGGGTAATCCTAGACACATTCCATTAGCATAACTAAGGAAGGAAAATGCTAAGGACATTACTGTTTATGCTCTGTGTGGATTTGCCAGACACATAGCGATCCTCTATAGATTTTTTAAGTGGCAAAAACAAGCAAAGATCATTATAGAAACGTGTTTGTTTCCATAAATACACTTAGGTCCAGATGTTGCAGGCAATTTTGGGGCCTCAAACCCTGCAACCTGCAAACCCATAGGCTGTGCGACTGTAAAATGGCCATTTCAATGTTCAAGACCCATTTTACGAGTCGGAAATGCTTTTCTGATTCTTAAAATGGGTTATGTGACCCATAGTGAATCACAATTAGGAAGGGGTATGAAAGAGGCGTTCCTTCCCAGTTGTGATTTGGAAACCTATGTATCAATAGTTTGAGACCGCAATTCCAGTCGCAAACCATTGTACCGTTACTGACACTTCAAATGAGATGGTAACTGATTTGCAGAGGGGAAGAGGTCCCTAAGTCACGCAGAGACCCAGGTGACCCTGCCTATTCTCCTGATCTTTTTCCAAACCGGATTATTAATTATTTTTTAAACAGCACTGGTTCCCCTAAACACTACTGGCTCCTTTAAAAAAAGGTTTTCTATTTGGAAATGCAAACAGAGGCACTAAAATCTCCTGTCTCTTGCTGGCCACCACATCTGTGTTGGTGGCCAGTCACAAATGGGTCACATATTGTGGCCTGCCTAATGAATATTAATTAGTCATGTCCTTTTGCGATCCCCTGCGAGTGGTGATTTTTTTTTTACCTGTCCTAATAGTACATAAATCGGTTTGCAAAAGGAGATTCCACACACAAAAAAGTAATTGCGCATGTTGTGACTACTTTTTGCAAATTAAATCTTAGTAAATTTAGTCCAGTGGGGCATTAGCCTGGTCAGCGACTCCCTACCTTGAAAGGATGTGCACATCCCATGATCAGAATTTCAGTTTTTTGAGACATTCGCATCAGTTTGTCATGGGATATCAAGGCATTTGGACCTCTTTTATATCAATATATTGGGGCTTATTTACAAGTCCCTTGCGCCACCCTTACGTCACTTTTCCCATGTCAAAAATGACTCAAAAGTGGTGCAAGAGGCTTGTAAATAAGCCCCATAGTTACCCCATGTTTCCTGGTTGATGTTAATTAATGCTTTGGCTATTAAGATGAGATGTGGAGAGTGCTGAGGACAATTGAAGTAGTTGTAAGGTTGACATGTGTGAAAGGATGGAAGCGCACAAGATACATTGGTACGAAGCAAATGGATCTAGATGAATGCTTCATGCTACATGTCGAAGTCATTCAACCTCTGAAGGTGGACGTTACAGCTGTCGCGGGCTACCAACAGGTCAGAAATTAACAGTGTCTTGACACCGTCAGCCTCAACGTCAAACTCCTTCCTGAGGTCAACTAGGTGGGACACAGAGATCAGTTCCATCCCTTAGCTGGAAGGAAGCGGAATAAAGCTCAGTCTCAAGGTATGTTCACCAGGGCCGGCGCTAGGCATGGGCAGCATGGGCAGCTGCCCAGGACCCCCGCGCCTGCTGGCAGCCTTGGGGCCTCGCGCCTTTAATGTCTCCAGAGTTCCGAGGCCCAGGGGGCCCCCCAAGAGATTACATTTCTTCTTTTTTTATCACTCTCCCCTGCAGTCGTGTCTCTGTGGGCCTAATGGCTGCATCAGAATGTCGATGACAGTGATTAGAAAGTTAATTAAAGTGCCCTTGCCTGTGAAGTACGCCCTGCCCCGGTATGTATGACAGGCAAAATATCCTGCTGGGCGCAGAGCAAAAGAATGGTGGCGCATCACAATGGAAACTCCTCACCTAGGACAAGTGGAAAGGGAGCAGGGAGTGATTAACAGGGGGGTGAAGCAGATAGGTGTGAGTATGGCAACGAGACAAGAGGTGCATGCAGAGGAGCAGTATCAGCATGCAAAAGTGGATGGAGCAGAGTTTAAACGTCTGCTGGGTTACTCGAGTCTTAGACCTGGTATTAAATTAATATGGACATTGAAAAGGGGCCTTAACTTTTCCTGCAAAAACATTAATCTAGTGTCTGCAAAACAAATGAAAGTTCAGAAAAGCAGGTGATGAGACGGGCCGCTCTCCATTTTTGCAGTCACCATCAGAGTGAAAACACAAATCTTAACTCTGCAGCAGCACAACTCTCTGCTGCCTTTAATGCAACTTCAACAACACTCGTTATAGTTCTTTCACAGTCTCATCATGTCAGAACTGGAGCATTTTCAATATTATATACAAGGAAGCCATAGATGTTGCTTATTTATCGTATGCAACTGATAATCACTGACAAAGCCAATAGTACTGGCATATTATAGGTGTAATTTTACTTGTTGTAATATTTATCTGGAAGCAATGACAGAAGCAGCAAAATACCAGTTGGGCGGCGCACGGTGCTAAGTACAGATTTATATAGCTTGCATGTTTTTAAGCCACTCCCTTAACTACATTAGCCATGCCCCTGTGAAAGACCCCCCTAGTTTGTTCATCCCACTTAAAGCCCTGCAGTCAGGTCAGTATGTTGGCCGTTTTTTTGGCTAGTTGTTGACCTGCTTTATGGTCAGGTGAGCCAGTTTTTACTGTTGATTTTCATGATATTAAAGCTTTTATTGCCTGCAGAAAACTAAATTCAGTGCAGTCTTCCATACCTTACAAAAAACTTATACAGCATCTCTTTACAAGTTTAAAACTGCCCTAGTTTGCAAACATATGATACTTTTCTAGCTAACTAACTCACTAATGGGGGCCCCTTTTATTTTGGTACTAGGGCCTATTTTCTTTCCCAGTCTGATGCTGCATCTTAGGCAGGGCCACTGGAATAATGCGATTGTGCAGCGATTTCTGCACAATTATGCATTTGAAGCATTTGCCACATAATTCATCATCTGCTGCATAATCTACAGATTTCAACACCAAAATTGCTTTCTATCTCAAACAGTTCAAAAGTTACTAAAAACGCAGCAACACGTCTTGCGCATGTGGGATGGCCCTTTGAAAAGCTGGAATAGTCAACTTCCTATTTCTCACGGCTAAATTTGGGTGTTAAATTGGTACTAATGGGGTGCAACCGGTTCCCAAACAGTGTTACCAAGTTTAAAAATGGCAAAAAAATGAAGTAATACTATTTCAAAATGTGCCGGATTATGCCACATAATCTGTATTTTCATGCCGCATAGTTCACTCACCCTGCCACATAATTCCAGTGGTCCTGATGTTAGGGTAAAACAATGCAGTGGTTTTTTTCCGGTTTATATTTCACATGCTTTAATTAATCTTGCTTTCCTCAAGAGTGCTAGCTATTTTCAGCATGTGTGTTTCTGTATTTCATTTCACAGCATATTACTCTTGGATGATGCACCCTTTGTACTGTCGCCTCCAGGTGTTTATAACAGGCTACAGTTTAGCACTTCGGAGTTGAGGATGAAGGCAGTATAACTTTCACATTATGCCTGTCTGTGGGTCAAAAATGTGTTCAGATTACATGATCATTCAAAATATGGCCTCTCTGCAGAGCACAAAGAGCAATGGTCCTGCATTCCAGTTGTGATTCTATGCAAATGTGTGTGAAAGAGCTACTTATTGGTCAACACAACAAGGTGAAAGGAAAATAATGTATTGTTGTTGCTCATTTAGCTTAAACAGCTAACAACCATTGACAAAACCCAGTCGAGGGTGTGCAGTTTGGTTTAATTTTAATTATAAAAAAAACCCAAAAAAAACCTTTCTTTAGCCGGCCCGATCCGATTCCGCGTGGTCTCAGCTTAGGGGCCTCACATGTTCCTATTCTGCCCGGGGCCCCACATATCCTAGGACCGACCCTGATGTTCACTTCAAGTGATAATTCATGCAGCAGCTCAAACCCTCCAATCCGCCCTGTCAATATGTGTTGAGCACTGCCCCTGAGCCGCACCTGAAGGGGGAGCCTGTTTCAAGCCTATACTCACTAAGTCTTGGTCTGTCAGTTAGTGGTGGAGTCTGTTTTAGTTTTACAAGATTCACAATGGAAATTGAAGAGAGGCTACGAATGAAACTTCACCGTCCACCAAACATTTGTTACTTAGTTACATTGCTCAGTCACTGCAAAAACTCTTGGACAACAGTAAAGCTAATGTTTCTCCAGCCCTTTGCCAGCATCTTTACATTATTTAGTCACACCTCATAAATTGACATTGTGATGATGGGTTGCATGTCAGAATATTTTAATAATAATTATTATCTAAAAAAAAAATCATGACCTAAAAAGTTTTTACTAAAGTATTGCTCCAGTGGGAGTAGGTTTTCCACAATTCTCCAATGGGACAAAATGTATAACACAATATTCTTCTTAGACAATATTTAGGCAATGATAATCTGTTATCCTATGACATATGCTATCAAAACCATCACTCAGTACACAGAGATTTAGTCAGTAGGTCGGGCCAGCATATGCTGTGCACTTATGTTCACAAGCCATAAAAAAAATGTAGGAGAATATTGAGGGATGATGTAGAAATATTTGCATTTCTATACTCTCATAAAATTAGCTTCAGTGGTCCTTCCGGCTCTTACCCACCTCGAGAGACAAAGAGCTGATATGCAAATCACCCTGACGCAGAGCTTGACCCAGAGCTTGACTCACAGCCACGGTTCTACAATTCAGTGCGGTAAAAAGCCACATGGGTTCACCCTACCGACACATTCCTTCCAGCTAAAAATAGAAGTAGGTTTCATGTTTACTCCCATCGTTTCGCAAAGAAAATTTTAGAGGGAAACAGAAAATATGAACTGCCTGCCTAAACATTGTCTGAATTCAGTGCCAAGAGCACAAGTCTGCCCAATATTTGTAAACCACCTTGGCCATTTTGGGATTTTTATAGTCACCAGTGACTGAACCTTCCCTGCTGTGGAGTGACCACAGGAATAGCTCACGCTTGGTTACACAGTTCTGTTTTAGCCATTAAGAGCATAGTTACAGTAAATCCCTCCGTTTCGTCTGACCAGCTATAAGAGTGTCATTCAAAGAGGATGTCGTTACTGTTCCGCCATTTCAGACTCTATTAAAAACCAATAAATCGTCAAGGCGCATATTTAAAAATATGTGCCTGCAATTTTATCTTGGATTTCTATTAATTGGAGTAGAGCTCTGCTTCTCAGAAGCACTGGTAGCTATCCAGGTTTATACCCTTTGCATTGACTGACCACGGCAAAAACTAATCGCAAGACGTTGAAGGTGAGATATGTCCTAGAACCCAGTGGTGTAGCAAGCGGGGGCGAGGGGGTGGAGGTCCCCCCCGCCGCTCTTACCTGCAGCCGTACGGGGCAGCCATCGCAGGAATCACCAGTGCCCCCCCTTACACGCAGTGACCGCCATGGGCAGCACAACGTCTAGCTACACCACTACACCACTGCTACACTGCTAGAAGCCATAAAAGGTATGCATTCAGGGTCAAACTGACCTATAGGGCTATTAGGCAATGCCCGTTGGGCTGGTCTGACAGATAAGTGTGTGGGTCGGTTTTTTTAGCATTTTGTGGGTCTGTTTTATGAACTGGTGTGCCGGTCCCTCATCTCAGCACAAACTTTGCGTGCAGCAAACGCAAGTGCATGCAGTCTCCCATTCTTTGCAAAATACCTATACAGCATGTTTTTACAAGATCAAAACTGGTCTGATTTGCAAATGTGGGCCACTTTTTTAGCTATCCGGTTCACTAATGAGAGCCACTCTCTTTTTGCAGTTGCCGGGCCCATTTTTCATCCCAATCCGATCCTCCATGCACTTGATATGTATGATGATGATGACGATGATATGTAGCTTTATGTTACATACAGTCAGTTAGGGGCACCGGGTTGCTGCCTACTCTCTTTCCTCCTTACTCTTGGTGACTCCTCTCAACCCAGTTGTTGTTCCTCACCAGCCTATTGTTCTGTCAGCCCCAAGAACCACACAGCACTTCTCAATACTCTAATCCCATTCCAAACAGACTGGGATTCTGCATTTCACTGACCCCAACTTGAAGCATCACTGTCATTGCAGTCTCACATTTAACTCATTTGAATGATTGTTAGGTTTCTTAATTGATTTTCGTTTTTTTTCCTATATGTATTTATATATATTTTGAGTTTTTGCAAAGTACTACAAAAAAGTGATTGCCTTTTATGACGCTGTCGGTGGATTGAACTCTATTGTAGTGTAGAATTTATATTCAACTTCATCCCCTGAGGATAGCCGCAAAGAGGTTTGAATGGCACTGTGTTCATCAGCTCTCTTTTAAAGTGCACAGGGCCTGACAGGCTTTCTATTTGGTGGGCATTTCCCCAGTGGGCTGGGGCCCTTTCAGGAGGATTTTCACTCCCTATGGCGCTCCTAGTGCCTCTACCACTTTCCCTGCTTTCCTAGGTTAATTGCAGCAGGCACGGGGAAGCTTCAAGAGATAGAAAGAGGAGAGGAAGGAGGGAGAGGGTAGAGAGAAAGTGATCAGAGAGGGAGACAAGAGAGGAGAGAAGGAGTGAGGGAGGATAGATGGATGTAAAAAGAGAGAATGTGAAAGAAAATGAGGGCTGCTTTTGGTTCCTCAGTCCAGCCTGCCCTGGAAGTGCATGAAATATAGGATGTTTGATTTATTTTGTTTGTTATATGAGGATACAGCAGCAATGTTCACGAATGAATGTCAATGCTTAGACCACTGAACTTTGTTAGTCATTTGATTGGGCAACAACGGCAAGTGAAGAGTAGGACTTACTTTGCCTGTGTGCCAGGATGATAGAAACCAGAGTGGTAGATAGTCCCTCATACTCATACAATCTGAAGAGGTAGGTTTTCAAACTCTTGAGAAACTAGAGCAACACTTTTTCCTACTCCCACTTGTGTGAGGAGAGCATTACAGAGTGAGAGATCGTGTACATGAAGGCAACTGTTTCAAAATCGTTTACATCTTTTACATCTGGCTGAGTGGGTGATCGATGTATTTTGAGAAAGCGATCTAAGATGGTGGATAGTGTTGACATTCTTTAGATAGATACTCCATGCAGTTATGAAGTAGTGTCTTTTTGGTGACAAATGCTAACACATGGTGAGGCATAGTGTCTTTTTTTTTTTTTATGTTTTTATTTGCATTTTATCAAAAACTCAACAATACAGTCGTGAAATCAGCAGTACGTACACCTCTACTCCCACACCCACCCCCCCAAAGCCACATATTTCTGCCTCAGTGCGAAACATCTCAATTCAACGTCTACCTATACAAGTTGTAATTATCACATTGCATCCCACTTGAAGTCCTCTTGTCAGTTCTTTGGCGATGTAATTGCCAGATCTTAAAAGTAGCCATCCCTCACAACCCCCCATCCAACCCATGGTAGTGCCGCCATTTGGTCCAAACCCGTCGAAATTTCTTTGGGCACCCCCTAGCTTTATACGTCACTCTCTCGGCTGCCATATAGAGGTCTACCCCTCTCCTCCATTCCTCTAGCCTAGGTGGTTCGGGTGACCCCCAGTACTTCGCAATATCCTTTTTCGCTACTACTAGTGCGAGAACTAGGAAAGTGAGGAGTGGGCGTGGCAAGTCCACCTCATTCGTCATGCCCAGTAGCGCTAGCTTAGGTTCCCGTTGGAGTGGGATCTCCAAGACCTCCCCCAATTCTGTGAAAATATGCGCCCAGTATGTCTGTAACTTGTCGCATGCCCAAATGGTGTGATAAAAATCTCCGTCGTGTTGGTGGCATCTAAGACAGTGCGAGTCCTCTACTTTCCCCATATTATGGAGTCACAGTCTATCATAGTAGGTTCTGTGGAGTACATTGAACTGGATAAGGCGCAATCTAGATTTGATTGCCACCTCCCGGGGATGCCTTAGTACTATATCCCAGTCCAAATCCTCCATGTCCCCCACCTCCGCCTCCAACATACGTCTAAGCTTTGCCAGCTCTCCTAGCATATTGTTAGTTAAGGTCTTATATGTGAGGGAGACCGCCTTCCCTTGGATCCGTTCTTGGAGAAGCCGACCCTCCAAAGGCGCATATTCTGGGATATCTTTTAATGGGACATTCTGGGCCCGCCACGCGTGTCGCAGCTGTGTATATTTGAAGAGCTGTGAGTGATGCAGCCCAAATTCCAACTTAAGGACCAGAAAGGATTTCAGCTCCGCTTTGGCGATCACGTCCCCTATAGTGGAGATACCTATATCGTCCCATTTTCGGAAGCCGCGTAGCTTGTTGAGCTCTGCCAACCACTGACAGTGCCATAAAGGTGTCTGCCGGGTGGGCTTCTTCTCCCATCCCATATGCCGTGTGGCCTTAGTCCATGCATTTAGCGTGAGGGTCATGGGTCATGGCTGGGAGGAGCGGTGCCCGCCGGGTGCCCCCGTAGAGATAGTACAATAAGTTTTGTGACGAAAGTTTAACCCTTTCCAGGGCATAGGTTGGGTGATCCGCCGGGGCATGCAGCCAATCATTTATCGGTGCCATGTGTTCAGCCCAATAATAAGCCTCAAGGTTGGGGAGTGAGATCCCGCCACTATATTGGTGCCTTTGGAGCGTAGTCAGGGCCACTCTAGGCTGCTTACCTAGCCAAAGAAAGGTTCTCAGGTCAGAATGGATTTTAGCCATAAGCGTAGCTAGAAGCGGATAATATTCGTTCTGCAGGGCAAAAATATACTTAGGTAGAATGATCATCTTATACATGGCCGCTCGGCCTAGAAGTGTGAGTGGGAGCTGTCTCCAGCGGTCCATATCCGCCACAGAGTTCGATATGATCCGCCCCAGATTCTTGTGAAACGATAGTGTCTTATTTAGGGTGATGTATATCCCAAGATACTGGAAGCCTTCGGTCGTCGTTAATAGTCGCCCCGGCAGCCTTCCCCATTGGTCCCGTCCCCCAGGGTCGTACAAGACAGATTTGTGCCAATTTATTGTGTATCCCGCTCGTGCACCATATTGCTCTAGCTCCCGGAATAGCTCCGGAACAGTGGACTCAGGTTTCGTAATATATAAGAGGATATCATCCACATAGAGTGAGATCTTTTCTTGTGCGGGTTCTATGCCCATTGTTCCAAAACCAGAGATGCCCTCATTTTGTCGGATCTTGGCTGCAAGTACCCCAATGGTAAGTGCAAAGAGGAGGGGAGATAGGGGGCAGCCCTGACGCGTCCCCCTCTGGATCCGGAATTCGCGCAATAGCCTCCCATTCACCCTCACTCTGGCTCTTGGTTCAGTGTAGAGGAGTTGAACCCACCTCTGGAACTTAGGGCCAAAACCAAATTTATGGAGTGCGACAATAAGGAATGGCCAGTGGATCGCGTCGAAGGCTTTTTCGGCGTCAAGGGAGAGAAACCAGTGTGGGTCGCTCCTTCCCCTCACTTCCTGTAGCCAGTTATGGGTGCGTCTAAGATTCAGTTTGGTTGCTCTGTCCGGTAAAAACCTTGACTGGTCGAGATGTATAAGGTCTGGGATCACCGACCTCAGGCGGAGCGCCAAGACTGTCGCTAGAAGTTTCACTTCCGTGTTTAGGAATGGAGATGGGGCGGTAGGATGCACAGTCCTCACGCGACTTGCCCTCCTTATGTATCGGGACGATCGTAGCCAAGGAGAGGTCTGGGGGAGCCTCCCCTCCTGGCATGCCCCGGCAAAGAGGCCCTTTAAGTGGCGAGTCAAGAGGTCCGCCGTACGCTTGAAAAACTCCGCTGGGTAACCGTTGGGCCCTGGGGTCTTACCCGGTCTCAGTCTGGCTATAGCTTCCGATATGTCGTCTACTGTAATGTCCGCCTCCAGCACCATAAGGGCCTCAGGAGACAGTACAGGCAGATCAGTCTGCGTCATATATTGTGCGGCATCCTCACACGTCCCCAGGTCCCTGGTTGCGTAGAATAGGTCGTAGTGTGTCGTAAATGATTCATCTATTTGCGCATCAGAGCTGACAAGGCTCCTGTCTGCGTTCCTAATGAGGTCAACCCATCTAGTCGCCTGCTCCTTTTTACTGAGCCATGCCAGGAGTTTGCCCTACTTATCCCCTACATCGTAAAGACGGTGAAGGGTGGCAAGGGATTGTGTTTTCGCCTCATTAGTAACCAGCTCTCTGTATTGCCTCTGGGCATCCAGCAATCTTCGAAGAGTCTCAGTGTTTTTCAGATTTTGGTGTTCCCTCTCCAAACCCAGAACAGTTTGTTCCAGGGCCGTTACCTCGGCTTGAACTTTTCGTCTTTCCTCCCACAGTCTACTCTGTATTCTATCCCGTAATACCGGTTTCAGAGCTTCCCAAAAGGTGACGCTCGATTCCACTGTTCCCTCGTTTTCAGCAACATAGACCTTAATGTCCGCTCTCAGGCCCCGTAAAAAGGTCGCTTTTTGGAGATCCCAAGCTGCCAGGTACCAAGTGGCCCCTCCAGCTCCCCGGGTGCGCCCCACCCTCACCACCAATGGCGAGTGATCGGATATCCCTCTGGCCTTATATTCTGCAGCGTCATCCACCTTCAAGTACTGCCTAGACATAAATATGTAGTCTAACCTCGAGAACGCCTTATGGGCCCCTGAGTAATAAGAATAGGCTACCTGGGCGGGATGCAGCCATCTCCAAATGTCTGTGAGCCCTATATTTGCCATCTGTTGGGACAAGGCAGTCTGGGTCCTCCCTCTACCCGCAGCCCCAGAGCGGTCCCTCTCTATATCCATAACATCGTTAAAATCACCTCCCACGATTTGGATAGTGTCAGCTGTGTCGAGGAGAATGTTTGCAAGAGCCTTGAGTGTACGTGTTTGTAGCTTGGGCGGTGCATAGACCGAAAGTATCGTGTATGTACGTCTATTCCAGGACCCTTGAACCCCGACATATGTCCCCAGTGGATCTATCCAGGTACGTGTAATACAGAATGGGGAGGTTTTTTTAACAATGACAACAACCCCCCTTGAATCGGACGTATAGCCCGCATGGGTCAGAGCTTTATGGCGGCCCCTGGCTATGAAGCCACAGTGTGTCCCTTTAAGATGGGCTTCCTGCAGTAGGGTTATATCCGGGTCTAGTCTTTTAATGTATGAGTTCACAAGGCCCCTTTTAATTTTAGAGCCCAGTCCATTCACATTCCATGACAGGATGGTAACTCCCCTGTCGCCCACTGGCGATGCCGCTAAGTCACTTGCCATTGAAGAATGGGATACTTTAATGAAGTCAGTCTCTGGTGTGGATGTATGGTATGAAGTGTCAAAGTGCCTAACTGCTCCTTTCTGACTGCTGCCCCCCCGCCCCAACTATTCCCTCCCGGTCCCCAACCTGAGTGAACATGAAACTCCCCTACCCCTCCCCCCACCCCACCTCCCTCCCCATCCAGTCTCATCTTATCACAAGACAGAACTGTCCGTAGGAGAAGGCCTGTCACCCTCCCATGCATCCCTCCCTTCAATCTGCCCTAGCCAACCCTTGCCAACGCATGCAACACTACTTTCCCCAAACAAGCGCTAATATCAGCAATCGGGAAAAGTGCGTGGTCAAGAACAAAAAAACAAAAGAACAATTAATGTAAAATTAAGAGGGTGTGTCCACTTGCGTGCTCTCCATCGGCAAGCTGCAATCTCAGTAGCCAGTTCCACCATTGTTCATGAGTGAGAGTCTTGAGTGTCTGTGTCGGGGGCGCTGTTCCACCCCGACGCGTCGTGCTCCAAGTGTCTGATCGCCTCTACCAACGGGTGGACGGAGTGCGACCCTCCCGCCTCTTCTTCTCCTCCAGAGGTACGGCTCTCAACCTCTTCCTCATCATCTCCTTCCGAGCGGGCGTGACTTTGTAGGCAGCTGAATCTGGAGCCCGCCACGGCACTACCTCTCGGGGAGGCCGATCGTCCTTGCCGTGTGCCTCCAGAGCCATGTCCCTGGTAGGGTGTCGTTGGGATTCGCCTCTTTGCCCTTCGGGACTTCAGTCTCTCTGCCCTCGGTAGTTCCCACTGGGGCCTATTCTGCAGTGATTTGTCCAGCATGTCGCGGCAACGGTCTCTCTGCTATTTAGTATAGGACGTTCCTCCAGCCATTGCCAGGCATCTTCCGGATGATTAAAGAAGAGTGACTTATCCTTGTAGATTACTTTCAGCTTTGCAGGGAAGAGGAGCATGTAGGAGATATTTAAGTCTCGTAGTTTCGCCTTCACTGCATCGAAGGATCGGCGTTGCTTCTGCACCTCCTGGCTGTAGTCTGGGAAGATCATGATGTTCGTGTTTTCCAGTCGGATCTCCCCCAGTTTCCGAGCTTCTTGCAGAATCAGGTCCCGGTCCGCAAAGTTAAGAAAACGTGCTATGACCGGTCTAGGTCTCGCGCCCGCCGGCGGCTTTGCCAGGAGGGCCCTATGCGCTCTCTCGATGATGAAGCAAGGCGAGAACTGAGTTTGCCCTACTTATCCCCTACATCCCCTACATCGTAAAGACGGTGAAGGGTGGCAAGGGATTGTGTTTTCGCCTTACAGGTACTACTGCCGATAGCGCGCTGCTGCTGGCGCTTTGCAAATTTTAAATCTCCTATTTTGTATTTCTGTTTATTTAATTTACATTCTCCCTTGGTTTTAAATAGACTGCGCTGGCCTTCATTTCCCCCCTCCACTTACTGCACGTAAAGGAAGCTGCACCACCGTTTTGGTGGGTCCTGGGTCCGTGGGAGGTTTGGGGCTTCGTTTTTTAGCGCCATCTTGCTTTGGGCACTATTCGAAATCGGCGGGCGCCATCTTGGAGCGTTCTCACGCTCGTTCTTCTTCCGGGGAGTGCCTATTTAAGGCGGACCCTCTGATGCCTGCATTTCCATACAGGTACTACTGCCGATAGCGCGCTGCTGCTGGCGCTTTGCAAATTTTAAATCTCCTATTTTGTATTTCTGTTTATTTAATTTACATTCTCCCTTGGTTTTAAATAGACTGCGCTGGCCTTCATTTCCCCCCTCCACTTACTGCACGTAAAGGAAGCTGCACCACCGTTTTGGTGGGTCCTGGGTCCGTGGGAGGTTTGGGGCTTCGTTTTTTAGCGCCATCTTGCTTTGGGCACTATTCGAAATCGGCGGGCGCCATCTTGGAGCGTTCTCACGCTCGTTCTTCTTCCGGGGAGTGCCTATTTAAAGTCGTCCCCCCCCGCGCAGCGGGACGCGCAGTGGTGACGCCTGCGCTGTGCCGGAGTCGTGCCAGAGTCCTGCCCGTCTGCGCTCGTCCGCGCTAAGGACGCGCGGGCCGTGGCTGGACTCTGCGAGCTACTTCACCATGACTTATCAATATACTAGTCATGCCCTCTGTCAGATTAGACGTAACCTGCCTATTTGTTCGCACTCGTCTCGTCATCCTCTGAGTGGTCCCCATATCTGCCCATGTGGTTGGTGGGAACTTTCGGCACCAGTAATGGCCCCTAGTCAGGCATTATTATATCGGAGGAAGGAACTCCCTCCTCCTAATGCCATTAAAATCTGGCACCATAATGTTAGATCTCTCCCCAAACATCACCGAGATATTTTTGAGCTTATCTCGCTAGAAGGCCCTGATGTCTTCTTTATGACAGAGACTTGGCTAGGAGATGAAGATACAGCCATTATTAATCTGGCCCTTCCCCCGGGTTATGCAATCTATACATTAAACCGTAAGGGGAGAGGAGGAGGCATAGCTGTGGCCTTTAAAACTTGCTATGCCTGTATATGGAAGCCCATGGACCTGGCTGGCGCCGAGTGCGCCCATTTTTCCATCAGCATTGGTCAGACCCAAACATTGTCGGGCCTCCTGATATACCGTCCCCCGGGAAGTGACTGCGCTTTCAGGAAAGCTCTCCCTGAGCTGGTCAGCTCTCTGTCTTTGTTCTCCTCCAATATCACCATCATCGGCGATCTTAACATCCACTTCGATGCCACGGAGTTACCAATGGTCAGAAGTCTGCTTGACGATCTTGAAGCAGTACAACTACTCCAACTGGTCCGTCATCCCACCCATGAGGGAGGTCATATTCTTGACCCGGTTTTTACAAATCTTCAACTGGCCGAAGTTTCTCCCCCCAAACCTATGGGTTGGAACGACCATCACCTCATTGAGCTTTTTGTTACAATGGCAACACGTTCTACAGGGAAGCCTGATAAAACAACTTTCAGGCGACCCTGGAAAAAGCTCAAATTGGAGGATTTCCACCGTCTACTGGCCATTTCACCTCTGGTTCTTACGGATGACGTCGTAACGGGGTATAACGCCCTGTGCGATTGGATCGTTCAAGCGCTTGATGCACTAATCCCGGCTAGCTGGAGTAGAAACCGTTCTTCTCAGCCTACTCCCTGGTATTCGGAGACGCTTAGGAGGGCTAAAGCCATCTGTCATCGAGCCGAAAGAGCATGGAGGAAGAACTACGACGGTGATCTGAAGGTGCGTTATCTTGCTGAGGTAAAGGCGTATCATAGAGCTGTTTGCCGGGCTCGAGCTGACTATTATGCTTTGGAGTTCCAGGCGAGTTCCAATCCATCAAAACTGGCTTTTAAAGTCTTGAAGGAGCTCACATTAAACAGACTTCCTAGCACGAAGATTTGCTCCCTTGCTCACTGTGAGTCGTTAGCCAGCTTCTTTGTGGAGAAAGTACATGCTATCTACCGCTCTTTTCCCAAAGTCGATCCTGACAGTACGTCTTTTACACTGCGTACCTCACAGTGCCTGGCCTCGTTCCTTCTACCTTCAGAACAGGAGTTCAGTCTCCTTGTGGCCAAGGTTAAGTCTGGTTCACCAGATGACCCTCTGAGACCAGTCCAGTTTTTGGACTCAGCGTCTGTTATCCTTCCTTCTGTTAGACATCTTGTGGAGCAATCCCTTACCATCGGGTTGGTCCCACCTAGCTGGAGGCCGCCTGTGTCATGCCCATCATAAAAAAGCCTGGTTTGGATCCGCTTAAACCGGAGAGTTATAGACCTATCTCCCTCCTTCCATGGGTGACAAAGATCACGGAGGCCCACGTAAACAACATCTTAACAAAACATCTGACCTCTGCGCATCTATTGGATCCTACACAGAATGGTTTTAGATCTGGACATAGTACAGAGACGGCACTCCTCTACATGGCTGAACATCTCCGCTCTGTACTAGATGCAGGTCAAACGGCGGCACTGGTCTTGTTAGACCTCAGTGCCGCCTTCGACACTGTATCCCATGCCATTCTTATTCAAAGGCTTGGTGAGGCGGGCATATCTGGCAAGGCGCTGGATTGGTTCCAATCGTTCCTCGCGGATAGATCTTTTCAGGTAGTGGTTCCACCTTTCAGATCTAAGTCTCATGCCATCACCCAAGGAGTTCCACAGGGATCGGCGTTGAGCCCCACTCTCTTCAACTTATATGTACAACCTTTGGCGGTGGTTGCGAAGAGTTGGGGTCTCACAATGGTTTCATACGCCGATGATACCCAGTTGGCGGTGGTTCTCAATGGGGACTGTGATCCTTTGGCATCTAACTTCGCGGATGGTTTGAGGGCTGTTGCCAGTTGGCTTACAGCCAATTGTTTACAGCTTAACGCCCTCAAAACCGAAGTGATGGTAATTGGGAACCGCCCTGATTTGTGGGGTGCGAGTTGGTGGCCTACTGAACTGGGTCCCCCCCCAAAACCTGTTACCGAGATAAAAAACCTCGGTGTGTGGCTAGATTCCAAACTAACCTTCGCATGTCACACTAAGAAGGTAGCATCTATGTGCTTCGGCATCCTGCGGGGTTTGAGGCCTATCCTCAAATTTTTCGATGCCCCCACACGCCAGATGGTGATCCAAGCTAGTGTTTTATCGAGACTGGATTATGCTAGCTTGCTGTTCTTAGGCACCAACCAGGCGGAGATTATGCGACTCCAGCGGGTACAGAATGCGGCCGCCAGGGTCCTGGTGGGTCTACCTCGCTTCTGTTCAGCCCGCAGTACAATCTCTAATCTGCACTGGCTACCAGTAATCAGACGCATAGAGTTTAAGACCATGTGTTTTGCGTTCAAAATTCTTATTACTGAGACCCCTACCATCCTCCAGCATCTTTTGACTCTGTACATCCCTTCACGCAGTCTGCGCTCTGCAGGTCAGAAACTAGCTCTTGTCCCACGTTTCGAAAAATGCAGATTAGGTGGTCGATCGTTCACAGTGCTGGCTTCCAAGCTCTGGAACGCGCTTCCTGTCCATATTCGATCTCTAGAAGATCTTTTTTCATTCAGGAAAGCAGTTAAAACTTATCTTTTCCCATTGCCCTATTAAAGCCTGTTTATTTCCTAGTTGCTGTCTGTTGTGTTACCTTGTTTGATATAGCGCCGGGACGCCCCTTTGCTGGGGCAGCTGTGCGCTCAAAAAATTTGATTAACATAACATAACATAACATTATTAGTAACCAGCTCTCTGTATTGCCTCTGGGCATCCAGCAATCTTCGAAGAGTCTCAGTGTTTTTCAGATTTTGGTGTTCCCTCTCCAAACCCAGGACAGTTTGTTCCAGGGCCGTTACCTCGGCTTGAACTTTTCGTCTTTCCTCCCACAGTCTACTCCGTATTCTATCCCGTAATACCGGTTTCAGAGCTTCCCAAAAGGTGACGCTCGATTCCACTGTTCCCACGTTTTCAGCAACATAGACCTAATGTCCGCTCTCAGGCCCCGTAAAAAGGTCGCGTTTTGGAGATCCCAAGCCGCCAGGCACCAAGTGGCCCCTTCAGCTCCCCGGGTGCGCCCCACCCTCACCACCAATGGCGAGTGATCGGATATCCCTCTGGCCTTATATTCTGCAGCGTCATCCACCTTCAAGTACTGCCTAGACATAAATATGTAGTCTAACCTCGAGAACGCCTTATGGGCCCCTGAGTAATAAGAATAGGCTACCTGGGCGGGATGCAGCCATCTCCAAATGTCTGTGAGCCCTATATTTGCCATCGGTTGGGACAAGGCAGTCTGGGTCCTCCCTCTACCCGCAGCCCCAGAGCGGTCCCACTCTATATCCATAACATCGTTAAAATCACCTCCCACGATTTGGATAGTGTCAGCTGTGTCGAGGAGAATGTTTGCGAGAGCCTTGAGTGTACGTGTTTGTAGCTTGGGCGGTGCATAGACCGAAAGTATCGTCTATGTACGTCTATTCCAGGACCCTTGAACCCCGACATATGTCCCCAGTGGATCTATCCAGGTACGTGAAATACAGAATGGGGAGTTTTTTTAACAATGACAACAACCCCCCTTGAATCGGACGCATAGCCCGCATGGGTCAGAGCTTTATGGCGGCCCCTGGCTATGAAGGCACAGTGTGTCCCTTTAAGATGGGCTTCCTGCAGTAGGGTTATATCCGGGTCTAGTCTTTTAATGTATGAGTTCACAAGGCCCCTTTTAATTTTAGAGCCCAGTCCATTCACATTCCATGACAGGATGGTAACTCCCCTGTCGCCCACTGGCGATGCCGCTAAGTCACTTGCCATTGAAGAATGGGATACTTTAATGAAGTCAGTCTCTGGTGTGGATGTATGGTATGAAGTGTCAAAGTGCCTAACTGCTCCTTTCCGACTGCTGCCCCCCCCGCCCCAACAATTCTCTCCCGGTCCCCAACCTGAGTGAACATGAAACTCCCCTACCCCTCCCCCTACCCCACCTCCCTCCCCATCCAGTCTCATCTTATCACAAGACAGAACTGTCCGTAGGAGAAGGCCTGTCACCCTCCCATGCATCCCTCCCTTCAATCTGCCCTAGCCAACCCTTGCCAACGCATACAACACTACTTTTCCCAAACAAGCGCTAATATCAGCAATAGGGAAAGGTGCGTGGTCAAGAACAAAAAAACAAAAGAACAATAAATGTAAAATTAAGAGGGTGTGTCCACTTGCGTGCTCTCCATCGGCAAGCTGCAATCTCAGTAGCCAGTTCCACCATTGTTCATGAGTGAGAGTCTTGAGTGTCTGTGTCGGGGGCGCTGTTCCACCCCGACGCGTCGTGCTCCAAGTGTCTGATCGCCTCTACCAACAGGTGGACGGAGTGCGACCCTCCCGCCTCTTCTTTTCCTCCAGAGGTACGGCTCTCAACCTCTTCCTCATCATCTCCTTCCGAGCGGGCGTGACTTCGTAGGCAGCTGAATCTGGAGCCCGCCACGGCACTACCTCTCGGGGAGGCCGATTGTCCTTGCCGTGTGCCTCCAGAGCCATGTCCCTGATAGGGTGTCGTTGGGATTCGCCTCTTTGCCCTTCGGGACTTCAGTCTCTCTGCCCTCGGTAGTTCCCACTGGGGCCTATTCTGCAGTGATTTGTCCAGCATGACGCGGCCAACGGTCTCTCTGCTATTTAGTATAGGATGTTCCTCCAGCCATTGCCAGGCATCTTCCGGATGATTAAAGAAGAGTGACTTATCCTTGTAGATTACTTTCAGCTTCGCAGGGAAGAGGAGCATGTAGGAGATATTTAAGTCTCGTAGTTTCGCCTTCACTGCATCGGAGGAGCGGCGTTGCTTCTGCACCTCCTGGCTGTAGTCTGGGAAGATCATGATGTTCGTGTTTTCCAGTCGGATCTCCCCCAGTTTCCGAGCCTCTTGCAGAATCAGGTCCCGGTCCGCAAAGTTAAGAAAACGTCCTATGACCGGTCTAGGTCTCACGCCCTCCGGCGGCTTTGCCAGGAGGGCCCTATGCGCTCTCTCGATGATGAAGCAAGGCGAGAACTGCGCCATCGGGAAGGTTCTAGTCAGCCAGGAGTGGAGGAACGCCGCCATATTCGTCCCTTCAATTCCATCTCTAAAACCTACAAAGCGGAGGATATTGTGTCTCGCTCTGTTCTCAGCGTCGTCCACCATCCACATCAGTTGGCGGTGGAAGGCCTTGAGTTCCGCCATGTCTTTTCGTAGGGTGGAGATCGAATCTTCGGCTTCGCCTATCCTCGTCTCAGGGGTAGTCACCCTGTCCAACAACTTTCAGAAGTATTGCCTCAGCAGCGTCACCTCAGAACCCACTTCTCCGATTTTGACTTCTAAGGCCGCTCGGGATTCCTGAATATCAGCCTGTGACGCCTGAATAGCTTCCATTAGCAAGTCAGTGTCGGAGCGTGCGCCAGAGGCAGCGTGGAGGGCCCCTGCCGACTGTTTAGGGGCGGCGAAATTGTCCATGGGCCCCTGTTTAGAGGGTTTAGGGATTGGGTCCTTCTTCCCCATGGCAGGCAGGGTAGCAACGTCGGGCTCGCAGGGCAACTTGGGGTTCACACCGACACTGATGCTTTGGCCGTATCCGAGGAGCAGCAGCCTCCGTAGTCTTCACGGGGGGGGGGTGCAGTTCGATCCCCCCACACCGCCGCTGCTGGGGGCTTGGTTCCTGCGGGTACTAGAATGCCAGTCCTGGGCAGCCCTCCCAGACTCACCGCAGCTCAGAGTTGTACGCCTCGTCAAGGGCCGCCCCTCCGTAATGGGGTCCGGGGATCGTAGGATGCAGAATGCCCCAACGGTTCAGACCTCCGTCTCCGCCGCCAGAGGCCACCTCCGGGGGGGCAAAGGCCTCCTAGTCGGGCACAGGACAGCGAGGGCCCCACAGCGAGACCCCCGCCAAAACAGGGGCAATGCAGGGTCGAAGAGGTCCAACCACAGTGCCCAGCGGGTGACCATGGAAAGGTGGTCAGGCCACAGAGCGCCGGGACTGTCGTGGGGTCAGGAGCAGGATCAGCTCCCACTCAATCCCAGGTTTGCGGCTCCGGCCGCCATCTTGGTAAAGTAAACGGCAGTCAGGTGGCCCCGGGCGTCTCAACAAGGGCGGCACCCCTGCACCCCACACCACCACTCAGGTCCCGCCTAGTGCCCCTCACAGTCTAACCTCCCGGGCCTCCAGGCAGTGGCCAGACAAGCCGCAGGTTCGCGCCGTCCTCACGGCCCCTCTCCGGCCGCCATCTTAGTAAAGGGCGCAAAGTCAAAGGGACGCCCCGATCCCGCACCGGGGCCCCCACCGCCGACGAGGCACCACACGAGGACACCCACTGCCGGTCCCCAACAGCGGCGGATCAGCACAGGACTCGCCGCCGTCTCCGCCGCTCGGCCGCATCAGCCGCCATCTTGTCGCCAACAGACTCTCCGGGACGGCGAGACAAAGTCGGTGTTTTCGCTGGCTTACGGTACTGCAAGCCGCACTTAGATAATCCCCACAGGATCTAGTGGTTCCGCTGCTGCACTCACGATGTTCTGGTGTAGTGGGGCTAAAAGAAAAGACGGATCTGGAGGCAGCTCGCCGGGAGCTCCGGGGAAGCACGTCTTAGCAGGCCATGCTGTTGGCCACGCCCCCCAGGCATAGTGTCTTAAACTGCATTCTTTCCTTGACGAGTAGCCCATAAAAGGTTGCATATCCTGGTATGATGTGATCCGTGTGCCTCAAAATAAAAATGAGTTAAGCCATGTTGGCTTGTAACCTTTGGAGCTTGGCTAGCTTCTTTTTTAGTGAGGACCATGTAATTGGCCTCACTGTAAACAAATCTGGAAATCACAACAGTGACTATAAAGTTGCTGGGTCTTTATTCAGTGCAGAGGTCTGAGGCTGTACAAATACCACTACGCTGGTCACAGAAGAAAACAAGTTTGTTAGATCCATGTTTAATCTGCCAACAAGTACTCCTCTCCCATCCATTCACTTTGACATAGCTCTCAACAGGGTGGACTTAGCACTCCGTTTGAGAGCTCTAAAATACTGGGTACGCCTGTGGGTAACACCAGAGTTGGCTCTCTATCATGAAGTGCTGATTGAACTTTTTGTCTTAGACAAAGAAGAAGTTATTGTATAGCTTAGCCTGATTAAAAACCTCTGTACTTATGGAGGAACTCTGGCACTCACAGGCATCACTGGACAAAGCTATTCTTAAAAGAGTGGGCACCATATACTGGAAACATTTGTTGTATAAGACATGGAATGACCAGAGGGATACAGGCCTCTTTACCAGTTTTTTTATCACAAATGTGAGCCCTATATGGATAGGATTAGTCCCAGCTTTGCGAGAAATGTTTATATATGATTTAGGAATGGGACCCTTCCTCTTGACACTTTACCGCTAGATGGTCCAAGGACCCTCCCTCATCCGTTTCCTGCCCCTTTTAACCTATGACACCAGTGACAGAAGCCCATTTTCTATTTTTTGTGTCCTGCTGATCTGACACAGAGGAAAACGTGGCTAGTTTCTTTATGTAGACAGTTAGCCACTTGATGCTTTTTGGAGACCCAGTGGATATTGAAAGACGACACAACAGAAATAATTGTCTTTGCCATCTCCAGGATCGTAAACTGGTCCTGGCGTGTTAAATCTAGGTATATTGCTACAAGTGCTAAACTATGTGAGGGCTTGGATTAAATTAGATCTATTCTTGGATGCCCTATGTAGGCAGCCTTAAGGGCCACCTAGATGGGTGTATTCCCTGGCTGATGCCAGAGAGCATGAAAAATACTAAATGAACAGCATTCCTTCAACCGTACTGTATGAATTTGTGCTTATTTTAGGAATTATTTGTTGCGTGCACTTTATAACTATGTATCAATTTCTCTTCTGATAAAGATAATTTATTGCTTGTACATTTTTAACTGATGGGATGTTATGTATATTTTAAAAGGGTTCTATCTTGTACTTTTATAGTTATATAAACTGAAATAAAGTACATTTTGATATGATTTTGACTATAAAGGTGACTTTGTGATGGAGGTTATAGCAGCGGAAGTAGCCCACAAAGCTGTGCAAAATCCGGTTCATTTTCTATCAGTTCCCATCTATTTCTGATGATAATTTTGATGTGTGGTGCTTGAGCTGAGTTTTTAATGACAAATACTTCGCGTTTCTTTGGAGCTTTCTTCTTGGACATTAAAAGTTCTCCGCTAGCTTTTTGCGATGTGATGCAATTCGCTTTCCGTAGTACTTCATCAGGATAACCTCGATCCTTATATGCTTCAATTTGTTTTTGAATCAGTTCTTGGCATTGATCAACATTAGATGTGATTCTCTTGATCCACATCATCTGAGATATAGGAAGATGTCTTTTCAAGCTATGTGGATGTGCGCTTGTAAACAAGAGGGCGTTGTAGGTTTCCTGTACACTGATGTTTCTAAGCCAATGGCTGTTTTTCTAATCTCAATGTCGAGAAAATGGGTCATTGCTCTGTCAATAGAATGGATAAATTGAATCCTGGGGTTATAGGTATTCAATTGCGTGATGCTCTCTTCCAATGCCTCTCTGGTGCCGGTCCAAATGACCAGGATGTCGTCAATGTAACGAATAAGTAGAGCTGCATGAGCCTGCCATTGTAGATTGGATATAATGAATTGCTCCTCAAAGTGGGACATAAAGGTGTTAGCATAGGAGGGTGCCCCTGGAAACCCCATAGAGGTCCCAGTACGTTGAATATAGAATTATCTTGCCAGGAAAAATAACTGTGATATAGAGCGAAGTGCAACAGTTCTAAAAGAAAGGTGCCTTTTTGATGGTCAATATCAGAATGCAACAAGCTCCATTCCACAGCCTCCAATCCTTCCTTGTGTGCGATGGAGGTATACAATGCTACCACATCAATGGTGCAGAGCCAGATGTCATCCAAAAAAAGGTGGCGCACAGTTTCTAGTTTCTTCAGGCAATCAGTCGTATCTTTAACATAGGTAACCCATGTTTGTACTAAGGGCTGTAAGTGGAAGTCCAGGTAGTATCCCAATGGTTCGAGGATTGATCCACACCCTGCTACAATGGGACGGAATGGTGGTAAGGTTCTGTGTTTATGTACTTTTGGTAACATATATATAACAGGAACCTTAGGTGTGGGATTGAGTAGGAATCTTTTGGTATTCTGGTCAATGATTCCTGCTTCAAATGCCTTGTTTAATAGTTCATACAATGCTTCCATTACTTCCTTCGTTGGGTCGTGTTCCATAGATATATATGTATCTTCATCTTGTACGTGTAACTTGACACTTTGGTTATAGAAGTCAGTATGAAGCATTACGAGGGCCCCTCCCTTATCAGCCGGATGGAATGTAATGGATGTATCCTGTCTTAGTTTATTCAATATCCGTTGTTCCTTAGTAGTGAGATTAGGGTGCTGTGTAGGACCATAGTTGATGTTTTCCAAATCCTTCTTGACCAACAACTCAAAGGTGTCTAATGTCTTATGTGAAATAGGTGAAAGAAACTTACTTTTGGGTCTAAATTTTCGTTGTTCTTGTGTCAATTCATCAGTACTAGGGTTAATGTTGAAGAACCACCTGAGTCTCAATTTTCTCATAAATTTAAAAAGGGTAACCTCTGTTTCCAATGCATTCGATGTGTAAGTAGGGACAAAGGATATACCTTTGTTGAGTATCTGTTCTTGTTCTTGACTCAATGGTCTCCTGGAGATGTTGATGACTAGAGATTTTATTTCTTCGCCGATCTGAGTGGCCTGCCTTGCTCCTTTGTGGCGTTTGGTTTTTCCACGCCTGGTGGTTCGTCTGGGTTTGGTAAGTTCTTGTCCGGTGGAATTTTTGTTGTGGAACCTTCCACTAAAAAAGACACATTGCTGGCTGAAGTTGTAGCGGTTTCTTCTGTTGCTACCTTGGGTAACTGCACCGAGGATGCACTAGGTCTCTGTAATGTTAAATCCAGATCTGTTACGATGCTTTCTTCAGATGAAGTGGTTCCAGGTTTTTTAAAAACTCTTTATTGGGCATATTTCTCGGCCCACATATAAACTTCGTCCAGCTTATAATCTATGGTGTCTCGACGAAACTTGCGGGTTTTTCTCTCGTGCACTTCTTTTGCATGAGTGTCCAAATTTTTGTTGATCTTCTCTAGTACTTGGTTCCAATCTTCATGTTCCATGCGTTGACTAATATCATCTTTTAGTTTGTCGATATCAAATGTAAGTTCACCTAATAAAGTTGAAATTTCTTCAATAATAAGTAAAATAAGATCTAACGAACACTTATTCAGAATGGTCTCCTGGATATGAGGAACGTGGTTGTGATATATAGTATACTGGTGGCAAACTGACATAAGCTTGCATCTGACTACTGTCTGGTAAGCTCATTTAAACAGCAAGATCCTTTTATGAAGTTATTCTTTCATTGACTATCGCTCACCCATTTTGGCATATCTGTCTAAACACATGGGGGTTTACGAGTTTTATTTCGTTTTCTTGGGTACCACTTGGATTACCTTTGCAATAACCTGCATGACAGCTCTTTATTAGCACTCTGACTGATGCACGGTACTTTTTGGTATTTACAATGGTTTCGCACTTTCTCTCAGCGGCACTCCCTAGGCCTTATATGTAGCTTTTAAGATGTAATCATTGATTAAATGATGTATAGATACCTCTGTTGCTGTCTTGTAGATTCAGAACAGACATTTCTACACTACGTTGTCAACTCAAGAATTGATTATTTGCCTATTTATCACAGCCCCTGACGAAGGGTTCGGGATGAACCCGAAATGCATTGGGATTCTGAATCTATTTTCTGTGAATTTGTGAAAATGTAATAACATCACTTAGGAGAATTTGTAGATTTGCCGAATGATTTATGTGCCATTTTTTTGATATTTTTTGCAAACACAACAATTTTGTGATGAAGAATTATAACGCATAGAATGCACTGTTTATTGGTTTCTTTTTCAAATGCTTGAAAATCAAGAAAATAAAAAATCTTGTATATATCGACATTGAGATAACATGAACTTTTTGATGACATTTGAAAGGCCTGGGGCCTATGAGTTGTGCCTCTAGTAGCTCATGGTTTTCCTTGAGCTCCCATTTAACTAGTTTATACTGTTAGGGCGCAGGGCACGCACCCTTATCACTAGGGAGCACACTAAAATTCTTATATTTGAAGAATACAGAATTCTTTATACTTAGATTATAATCAGGTGTGCAGATCCACCCTTCTGATTAATTTTCTTACCATAAAGCCATAATAGACATACGCAATGTTTTGGGAGTTATGACTCTTTCACCAAACCAAATACTTCCATCCCTAACACTTAAATCAAATCTGACCTCCCAAAAAGACTTCAAAGGATGTTTACTATCCACTCTCCTCGGCCAAGACCCGGCTAAATACGATTTTACTAAAGCTAGCTCTTTATCTTTAAGATATTCATCATCCCACTTCTCCTTCATAATGCCTGCACCTTCCAAGTCCTGAACATAAGCAACCTGAAAAGAGTTCCACACCTCATCTTCACACTCTTCAAGCTGTTTGGGCATCCTAGACAGAAAATCAGCAATGCAAATCTCTTTCCCTGGTAAATAGTCCATTTTGTAACAAAAATATTGCAACTTGATAGCAAGCCTGGCTACTCTTGCAGAAGTATTTATGGTTCCTTCAGTAGTCAGAACTCTGAGTAAAGGCTTGTGATCACAACTTAAAATGAATTTTGTACCCCACACAAAAGCCCTGAAATGATTTACCGCCCACACACATGCCAAAGTTTCTTTCTCGATGGTCAAATACTTATCCTCAGTGGGCGATAGTGACCTAGAATCATATGCCACAATTTGTTCTTTGCCATTCACACCAACTTGGGATAAAACTGAACCTAACCCTTTAATGCTAGCATCAGTGGTGATAATGGTTTGCGCCTCAGGATTACAACTTTTTAAAGAAGCGATATTTGTGATGCAGCTTTTTATGTCCTCAAAATCTTGTTCACATTCCTCAGACCAAAAAAACTTAGGGGTCGATTAGGATCACGGACGGACTTGGGTCCGTCCGCGACCCCAGAGTAGGAGGGAACGTCCGCATGTGCTGCGGCGTTCCCTCCGTGCAGATTAGGATGTGACCGCCAGGGTGGCGGTCACATCCTCAATCTTTAACATTGCTGTGGGTGCAACTTCAAGCTGCACCCGCCGCAATGTTAAAAATGCATGCACCACATTTGCGTGCACAAAGCGGCAGGCACCGCTCGGTGCCTGCTGCTTTGTTCACGCAAATGCAGGGGTGGTACCATAGGTACCCCCAATGTGCACTCCCCACCCCCCCTTCACCCAGAGGGCCCGCAACGGGCCCCCTAAGTGAAGGTCCGTATGCTTTTCCACGGCGGAAAAGCTGCCGCGGAAAAGCATACATTTTACACCATCATAATATGGCTGGCGGTGTCTGATAGACACCGCCAGCCATGTTATAGCTTTTCCGCCGCGGTCAGAAGGCGACCGCGGCGGAAAAGCTGCGGACGGAAAAAAGATCCCCCAGCCATCCTAATCTGGCGGGGGGTCTTTTTGCAGTCCGCAGCGGTTTTCCCGCATCCTCCGGGCCGGCGGTGGCTTCCGCCGGCCCGGAGGATGCGGGAAAACCGATATCGTAATCGCCCCTAAGTTTTGTTTTTTAAAAGTTGTCTAATATTATACGTTCTGGTTGCAAAATTGGGAATATATTTTGAACAAAATTCAGCTAGACCAATGAAAGATCTAACATCATTCTTCCCTTTAAGAGAAGGAGCGCACTTAATAGCATCAATGAGGTTAGGCTTAGGTCTGATCCCATCACAATCAATGACATGACCCAAGTGGGTAACGTGATCACTAGCAAAGGTGCACTTCGAAAATTCTATTGTCAAACCCTTTACCTCTAAAATACTCAACACCTTTTCCAGAGTTTTATCATGCTCTGCCCTGTGTTTCCCAAAAATGAGAATATCGTCCTGGAAAAATGTGGTGTTTTTAACAGTGGAGAACAACCTGTGCATTAAGCGCTGAAAAACAGCCGCAGCAGATGCCAGGCCGAAAGGCATTCTTTTAAATTGAAAACAGCCCTGCGGAGTTATAAAAGCAGTGTACTGCTTGCTATCTTTAAATAATGGTATCTGGTGGTACGCGGCTGATAAGTCAATAGTGGTGAACCACCTAGCTCAGTCCAGCAAGGCCAGCATCTCGTTTATTTTTGGCAAAGGGAACTGATCCTCCACTATATTATCATTTAAATGGCGGAAATCCACACACAATCTCAATTTCCCGTTTGCACGTTTCACCACAATCAAGGGGGAAACCCAAGCAGATGCTTCAATGGCTCTATTATGTCAGAGGAGACTAATCTTTCAAGCTCAGACGCAACATCCTTTCTCAAAGCAATGGGCACACTTCTGAACTTATGGATTTTGGACACCGCACCATCCTTCAAGATTATCTTATGCTCAAAATCCTTTAATTTGACAATTTTTGTTGAAACACTGAAGGAAACTTCCTTAAGAGTTCCTCACCCATTTTGGTCCCTTCATACATCACCAGAACCTTTTCCACCGAATTGGGATCAAGAATTATATGTAATTCCCCTTGATCTCTCCATCCCAAAACTGATGGTCCTTTCTTAGAAACATACAACTTACCGAAAGATTTGCGATTCTTAAACTCAAATTTCAACCAACGAAAAACAATATTCTCAATCTTCCCACCATTATAACCCTCCGGTTCAATATCAGGAGGTGATAATTTTGAGCCAACTTTGTCAACAAAAGAGTTAATCCAAACATCCTCGTTGACAATAGTGTAAAGTGAACCGGAGTCCGCATATACTTTAACACGCGCCATGTGCATCCAACATTCAGGCTTATTGTCAACTAACAAACATCCATCACGAATGTTGAGAAGAAGTTTCTTTTTTAAGACTACTGCACATTCAGAGGCCTGATCATCACCACTAGAGGCGTTGTCGTCAGAATCAATGTCCTCATAAATACATTTAACTGTCTTAGCCTTCCTTCTACATGCCTTGGTATAATGACCATACAAACCACAAGCACCACATTTACTCTTTTTTGCCAGACACGACTTATCGAAAGCCAAATGCTCAGAACTCCCACACCTATAACATTTGGGAGGCTCACCGCTCATTTTAGGTTTTGTCCATGTTTCATTCTTTTGTTTAAAACTGCTGTTCTTTCTTAAATTGGAACTAACTCTAGCAACTACATCTTACAGATTTCAATGCACTTGCACACCTGCTAGAAGTCTCAGCTCTGCGAATTAAAGCTAAGATGTCATCTAAACAAGCGTCGCCATTCATCCATAGACGTTCCTGAACAGCAGGATTATTAGCATGCATGACAACCTGATCACAAATCAAATCTTCTAGTAACGCACCAAAAGCACAATCATTCCCCATTTTTTTCAATTCACCAACATAGTCATCAACGGTTTCATTTTTAGACTGCTTCCTTTGAAAGAATTTGTATCGCGTAATACCGATACAGACCTTGGGGGCAAAATACTTATCCAAATTAGACAAAGCAATAGTGAAAACATTACTGTCCCCACCCCCAACAATGGGTTTGTTCATCTGATTATAGCATTTAAGACCTTGCGGACCCAAGGAATGTAACAGAAGGCGCTTCTTTTGTTCATCTGACATTTTACCATCAGAGTCAACAGTCTCAATGTAATTTAGAAAATAGTCTTTCCACTCCAACCATTTCAAATCCGGTTCAGAACCCTTTGACCAGAAGTCTTGCGGATTACTCAAAGAAAAGGTTTGTTGACTCATGTTGAAATGAAACTAAAAATGATGTTTCAATAATAAAGCTTCTTGGTGGAATTGTTCAGAGAGAAAGTGTTTTCTTGAAATAATAAAAAAATAAAGGACCTTTCTTCACTGTCCATTCTTCACCACCAGAAGTATGACAAAATCCAGAAAAAAGCCAAAGTGTAGTTCTGGTAGCAATCTGTTAAAACCATTAACATTCATAAAACAGTACCTTAAATCGCTTTTATTGATCGCTTTTTCAAGTGCCTGAATCCGATTAAAACCACTCGAGTTGTTCCAACTGCTTCCTGAAACTCGAGTAGGCCTGCCCAATCCAAAATGGCTGCCGCGTATGACACGCCACGTTCACGTAGAACGTATGATGAAGGAACAATGCCAAGGATCTCCACAGAACAAGCACGGACCTACGAGCGTGAAGAGCAAGTCACGAGCATGCAGCGCTGATGGCAGACTCGCGCGCAGGCTCAGAACAGCATCCTTTAAAAGATAACGGTGAGAGCTCCCAGACACCGAGTGCAAAAGCGTTTGCCAATGCGAGATAACAATAACCACGCCAAAAATAACACTCGGACTGTGCTCACCCTTAAGCAGCTCGTAGTCTCATAGTCCTTGTCACTTGTCCATAAAGCGCCCTCAAGTACTTCCCAACGCCGTCTCTGCTCGCTAATTCACACCAAACCAGCTTGTAAACGAAAAATAGTTGAGGTATTAAAGCCAGGAGGTGTAGAAATCCCGATCGTCGCCACTTGTTAAATTGAAGAATGACATTTCAAATAGGTTCAAATAGTTTAATCCTTAGCGAGCAGGTACACAGCCTGACAGGTAGTTGATCAGTGTCAACTGAATAATACAGAACACATATGTAGAACACAGTGCACTGTGTTCCATAGAACGTAGAATGAACACAGTTAAAGATATATTACATAATACACAACATAACACTGGCCCACTAAAACTTTATTAATCTACCACACACAACAAAAAGAAAACTGCAAATGTAGGTGCCATCTACATGCGTTGGTAACAGTGGGAAAGAGCCCCAGAAAAACATTTAACACATCTAGACAAGTGACAGAACTCAATGAATGGCGGATTCTAGCCTGTGGCGATAGGTGTAACACCTCAAAAACAAAAAAGGAATATTTTCAGATATGAATAGCAGATGCATAGCACTCATCCGAAGAGCTGTGCTAAATCTACATGGATCTAATGGCCACTAAACATTTTCAGGTTGCTTTTGCGTACTTCAAAAAATCTCTGTGAAAACCTGTTGTCCTTCTTCGGCAGCATGATGGCTGCTACCAAACTTCTTCCTGATCGATTCAAATTCCACATGTCTCGTATCCTTGATACTCATTACATGAGGCATGTAGTTGACACCCAAATCTAATTGAGGTTTGAGAAATAGGGGCTATATTAGCAAGGAACTGCGAAAAATATCACAGAGCACGCTTAGCGGCAAAATTTTCATCACCAGCTATCACTGGAATATATTGCCACGCTAACGCTGTATTAGCAACAATTAGCGCTATGGTGATATTTATTCGAGCGATAGCGGGAGGGAAGGGCCAACATTGTGACAAAACCAGCGATGTTGCATGGGGAAGAGGGAAAACCTTACTGATACGACCCTGTGGTTGTATCAGCATAATCCACCCGCCCCCCCATGTTGGGTATTGCTAAGTCATGAAATCAGTAGGTGTTAAAAAACCGGCAATGACCCCGGTTAGCGCGACATTTCACGTCCCTAACCGGGGCCAGAGCCTCCTTGCTAATAGGCGATAGGCCTGTTAGCAGCTGTTTATCAGGTCTGTTGGTCGGGAACGCCTACTTTGCATGTCATTAGGGATAAATATCGCTGACATGCAAAGCGGCACCCAAACCGGTAGCTTCCATCAGAAATCTGTCGCTAACTGCTGTTAGCGACAGCTTGCTGATAGGGCGATAAAAAGATTGCGCTTTCGCAGCAAAAATTGCAGCTAAAGCGGCGATAAGGCCCTTGATAATATGCCCCTAGATGTGAACTACCGGAAGCAAGTCCAGTGTTGCATCCAGGTTATCTGTCTGTGCTTTAATGTACAGAAGACAAATATTCGACCCACTGTTATCCCATTATGTGTTCTGTTCTCCTATTCAAATTATTTAGGTTCTCCATTGGGTACAGTCAATACGGTTGAGCAACTTTGGTGCACTATTTAGTAGTGGTTATGTCTTCGCTTTGCAAGGTAATCCCAACAAAGGAAACTTACTCTTCCACCACAGGTGTTTCATGGGACTCCATTATTTGCACATACAAGGGCCCAAAATTTACGCGAACTTTTGAAAACACCCAAGACTAACATCAAAATCAGGGAGAAGGGCATGATGAAATGCTATAACTGTGGCCAATGCGGCAATGTCATTCCAGGAAACCAGTTTAGGCACCCACACACGGGTCAAAGCATAACACTTAGACACAACGCAGATTGCACCACTGAAGGAGTAATATATGCCATCAAGTGCCCGTGTGGACTAGTATACGTGGGGAGAACTAGTAGAAAGATTAAAACACGTATAGTTGAACATAAGAGTCGCATCAGAAACAAGAACATAAATTCACCACTAGCTAGACATTGGCTAGAAGCTAAACACACTATTCCCCAAGTAAGATACACAGTTTTGGAATGTATCAAACAAACACCAGGAATAGATTTCAACACACTTCTAGCTAGGAGGGAAACACACTGGATAAAGACCTTAGGTACGGTGAGTCCAGGGGGTCTTAATGACCATTACGAACTATTGTGTTTTTTATAAAAGGCTGATACTATTCACTATATTGTACGAGAGTACGCTGAGATCTATTTTTCTTTTTCTTTTCCCTATTTCTTGGTTGCGTTGTTTGAGCATGATTGAGCTCAACTGTATATTTCCCACTCTTTGAAATTTTCGCTTTTGTTTCTTCCTACATGTTTTCTTCACACTTACTTCACCTTGGTGCTTTGACTCAGATCTTTTATTACTTTTTACTGGACGCTTTATATAGGTCACAGTCTTTGCATATTTTTCGTTAGGGTATTTTAGTTACACAATTGACTCACATTATTTACTTTTTAATACTTCCCTTAGTTTTCCCATTCTTAGTGTGATTGAGCACGATGAACATTCTGGACTTAAGTTTAGCACTCGAGCACCATCTCCCCCTTTTTAGGTGAGGTTACTTTTTTGCTGGTAGTCCGTTATCTATTTTGTTTACTCTTTTTCGTAAACTCGCGAGTTCCGCACCACGTGACCTGTTGGGCGGATTCTCGCAGGGCAATACAGTACGCAGGGCGGCGGTTGTAGAGATTGGTAAGCGTTGGTGGTCCTGTTTAAATACTACGGTGTATTCTGTATTGTGGAGGAGAGTTAATAGTAAGGACTTTATGATTCTTTTACAGACATTTGGACCTGAGAGATTTTATTTGTGTGGTCTTTACTTGTACCGGTAAGCTGCACACCGGGTCGCCGGGTTAGCTAACTACTCTTGGTTGAGTTTAGGAGACGAATCGTTTCATGCCACTTCTTATTTTTAGGTCTCCTGGATATGAGGAACGTGGTTGTGATATAGTATACTGGTGGCAAACTGACACCCACGTAAAGACCATATTTCTGGTCACCTGAAAGACCTCCACTGGCTCCCCGTCAATAAACGGATAACATTCCGCCTCCTAACCCATGCACACAAAGCACTTTACGAACTCGGACCAGAATGCCTCAACACCCGACTCTCCTTCTACACCCCCTCCCGCCAGCTGCGCTCTTCCAATCAAGCCCTTGCTGCTGTACCTCGCATTAACAAAACCACCATGGGAGGAAGATCCTTCTCCTACCTGGCTGCTAAAACATGGAACTCACTGCCCATTCACCTTCGCCTCACTCAGAACCACCTAGCATTCAGAAAGCAACTTAAAACGTGGATATTCGACCAGTAATTCCCCACCCCTCTTCAAGCGCCTTGAGACCCTCTGGGTATGTAGCGCGCTATATAAATTCATTGACTTGACTTGACTTGACATAAGCTTGCATCTGACTACTGTCTGGTAAGCTCATTTAAACAGCAAGATCCTTTTATGAAGTTATTCTTTCATTGACTCTATCACTCACCCTTTTTGGCATATCTGTCTAAACACATGGGGGTTTACGAGTTTTATTTCATTATCTTGGGTACCACTTGGATTACCTTTGCAATAACCTGCATGACAGCTCTTTATTAGCACTCTGACTGATGCACGGTACTTTTTGGTATTTACAATGGTTTCGCACTTTCTTTTAATACGAGAACTTTCTCTCAGCGGCACTCCCTAGTCCTTATATGTAGCTTTAAAGATGTAATCATTGATTATATGATGTATAGATACCTCTGTTGCTGTCTTGTAGATTCAGAACAGACATTTCTACACTACGTTGTCAACTCAAGAATTGATTATTTACCTATTTATCACATCCCCTGACGAAGGGTTCGGGATGAACCCGAAATGCATTGGGATTCTGAATCTATTTTCTGTGAATTTGTGAAGATGTAATAACATCACTTAGGAGAATTTGTAGATTTGCCGAATGATTTATGTACAATTTTTTTGATATTTTTTGCAAACACAACAATTTTGTGATGAAGAATTATAACGCATAGAATGCACTGTTTATTGGTTTCTTTTTCAAATGCTTGAAAATCAAGAAAATAAAAAATCTTGTATATATCGACATTGAGATAACATGAACTTTTTGATGACATTTGAAAGGCCTGGGGCCTATGAGTTGTGCCTCTAGTAGCTCATGGTTTTCCTTGAGCTCCCATTTAACTATTATGGCTTTATGTCATGAAGGTCATTTTGGCATTGTCCGTTCCAAACGCACGGTTAAAACCTCATTTTGGTTACCTGGAATGGATGTTGATATTGACAAGTTTGTGAGGAATTGTAAATCTTGTCAGGTTGCTGACAATTCTTTAGTGACGTTTAAACCTTCTATGGGCACTATAGATGGACCAAATTCACCTTGGGAGCACACAGCGATTGACATTATGGGTCCCGTTGGAAATGATCAGAAGTATATCTTAGTGTTAATGGATTTGTTTTCTAGATGGCATTTGTTAAAGCTGTAAATAGAGCAGATACTGATACTGTTTTGCGATTTTTGGGTAAGCCTTTCACTTTGGAGGGCATTCCCTCTGTTTTATTAAGTGATAATGGTATCCAGTTTATGTTGAGTAAAGCCAAGGGGTACTTTAATAGATTGGGCATTAAACACAAAACCACTGCTTTGTATAACCAGAGCAGCAACGGCATGGTTGAGCGCTTTAACCGGGTTATCAAAAACACCATCCAAATGTCTGCTGGTAACAAGGATTGGGAAACTCAGGTTTTAAAAATGGTTTGGTCATATAGAACTTCTATTTGTGAAGCTAGTGGTTATCCTCCATTTGTTCTCATGCATGGTAGAAATCCACGGAGAAAATTTACACCTGGATGGTTGTTTAAATCTCATGTGGTTAACTGGTCTGAAAGTTTAGTTAAGGAAAAAAGTCAGGATTCTCATCTCAAGAGTAAGGTTTGGTATGATTCCAAGCATAAGGTGAAAGATGTTGTGATTGATGTTGGACAGTGGGTAAGAGTTAAAAAACCTGGGAAATCTCCTAAGGAGGATAGTGATTTTTATGAGCCTATGCAAGTAGTGGAAACTATGAATAATTCTGTACGCCTCACTGATGGACGTGTGTGGAATCTTAAAAGGGTAGCTAGGTGTTCTGCTCCTCTAAATTCCTCTAACAAATCTTCTGATTTGTGTGATTCTGCTTCTTTAGATTCTTTCCGCAAATCTTCTAATTTGTTTGATTTGGAAGACTTGTTGTGCTCAAATTCATCAGAGCCATCTAATTTAAGTCTCACTAATGAAAATGTAGTTGTTGATAGCTCCAATATTGCTGTTCCTGGTTTTTCTGGCTTGGTTAATCAGGATGGTTTGACAGGTATGGCTGTTCCCAGTGTTTCCGGTCTTGCCAGTCAAGAAGAATTGAATGTCATCAGGAATTCTAGACGTGAAAAAAGGCCTCCTGTTTGGTTGGCTGATTACATTTCGGAAAGTTTTCCATTGTAAAGAACATGGGTTTTTTTTGTTGTTTTTTTTAGTTTTTGTTATAAGAGAGGGGATGATGCTGGTTGTAAGTTTTTATAGTTTTTTTTAAATTGTGTTCCGAGGGGGAGGTTGTGTATTATGTAATATATCTTTAACTGTGTTCATTCTACGTTCTATGAAACACAGTGCACTGTGTTCTACATATGTCATATGTGTTCTGTATTCTTCAGTTGACACTGATCTACTACCTGTCAGGCTGTGTACCTGCTCGCTAAGGATTAAACTATTTGAACCTATTTGAAGTGTCATTCTTCAATTTAACAGCCAGTTATTTCGGGGAAGACTTGACATTGTTATCCAGAAGAGCAAAGATTTTGCTGGTAGTGGCAAGGATATTGGGGAACTTTAATAACCTTAAGAACTTGCACTGAAGATTCTGGTTTATATCCTACCTATTCCTGTAAGTGACAACTCAGAACCCTGCCTGCTCCAATCACTTGTTGTCTGCAGCCCTATCTTTTGCCCTGTACAACACTTCGTTGACTTTTATTTAGGTACACTCTATACAAATACCACATGCCACAAATACCATATATCTATTTACATACATACATACATGCATGCATAAGGTTTTTATCAATGAAGTTCTACTTGGAAGGACAGGGTGAAGAAATGAAACCCTCACGTGCCAAATACAGCAGAGCTAGATAAATCCTATAGGCCCATAGGTAAAGTTACATAGATCATAGAAGGTCACACAGGTTACACCAACTGTACGTCCTTTGCTCAGATCTTGAAAAGCAGTAGTGATATCATGGAAATATTTATCAATATTGCTGCCAAAAGGCCTCCATGCAGGACATGAAATAAGAGTCCCAGCAGTAAGTGCCCTCTGGTACTAAGTAACCAAAATCTGCAATAAGGATTCGAAACTCAGCATTAATCAGCCCACGAATACAACATTTAAACATTGTTCATATATGCTATGATTTTGTTCAAAACATTGATTAGGCAGTTTCTGGGATTGAGTTGAGTTTGAGTTTAAAATATTTATAGAGCGCGCGTTCACCTAGCGGTTTCATGGCGCTGTGGAGTACTGAACCCAAGAGGACAGGAAGATCGGGGGGAAACAGAGAAGGCAGTTATGGAGAAAAGGCTTGCGAAAAAAGAAACGTTTTTAGCGCCTTACGAAAGAGTGCATATTGGGTGGAAAATCTGAGGTAAGCGGGGAGAGAGTTCCAGAAGGCAGGGGCAAGTGTAGAGAATTTCGTGCCTCCCCACTTTTTGCGTTTAAAACGGGGGACTATCAACAGTTGTTGGGAAGATGAGCGCAGTTCCCTGGCAGGGGCGTAGGCTTTGATTTCCGAAGAGATGAAGGCAGGAGCTGTGCCTGGAAAGTGATGCAGCCCATCTTAAACTGGGCTTGTTCTCGGATAGGGAGCCAGTGTAAGGACTTGAAAAGAGGAGTGACGTGGTGGAACTTGGCCAGATTGTAGACCAGGCGGGCAGCCTGGTTCTGGACCAGCTGCAATCGTCGCATACTGTAGGCGGGCATGCCACAATAAAGGGCATTGCCGTAGTCCAGACGAGAGATTACCATCGCCAGGACTATAAGTTTGAGGGCAGAGACAGAAAAAAACGAGAGACTTTGCGAATAGTGCGGAGTGAGAGGAACGAAGAGGACACAACTAGGCTGACTTGGGAGTGCAGAGTGAGTTGGTCATTCAGCTTAACCCCAAGAGTTTTTACAGAGGACGATGGAGAGGGGGGGGGGCCTAGGGAGGGGGGCCAGAAGAGGGAGGTCCAGGGACTGGAGCAACCACCTGTCAGAACCAGCTCCGTTTTGTCTGGGTTTAACTTCAGGTGGTTGTAACTCATCCAGTCCCGGATAAAGGTCATAACAGACTGGAAATTGGACATGGACTCAGGGGATGGGGATAAGGGAAAAATAAGCTGAAGGTCGTCCGCATAGTTATAAACGGCGACCTCCATTTGTTGAAGGGCAAAAATAAGAGGGGCAACGTATAAATTAAATAAGAGAGGGGAGAGGGAGGAGCCCTGGGGGACCCCGCATTGTACTTCGCGGAAGTCCGCCGAGAAGTCGCCCAAGCGCACAGCCTGGGTGTGGTCCCTCAGGAAGGAGGACAGCCAGACCAAGGCCGATCCTCCAATCCCCACCGCCCCGACACGGGAAAGTAAGATAGAGTGATCAACCGTGTCAAAGGCGGGGGAGAGATCGAGGAGGACCAAGGCCTGGGGGTGGTTAGTGTCCATACCCTCTCTGAGGTTGTCGAGGACCGATAGCACCACGGACTCTGTAGAGTGCGCGGGGCGAAAACCATTAATGGATTAACGATGTATCACCATAAACGACACAATTCTTATTTTGCATAAATAAGCTTGGTTTCCCCCATTAAGGCTTGCTATTTTCATGCAAAACTGTGTTTTAGTCCTGTAATACCACATTATTGAACAAAAAAAATGAAGTTTTGTCCCCAATCAGGAGCTTATCATTTTTTACCCTGCTCTTTCCTGTCCTACTGTTAAATATGAACAGTTATGCCATTCAAGCCCATTTATCATCTTGAAATAAATAGGATGACAGTGGTGATATAATGTGGATAGCCAGAATTACATCCGAAATGCCCGCTATATGCAAGAATGGCCCATTATTATGCCAGGGACAGCCTAAATGTTGCAAGCATCCCCACAATTTGGCAAGGATCAATCACTATGTTAGAACATACTATAGATCCAGATCCCTGCTTGGGTATTTTAAGCCCTTGAGGCCTGGCCTTCGGAGATTCACCGTCATGGCCCTGCTTTTAGCTAAATGACATAGGGGCATATTATCAAGAACAGCGTTAAAATTTTCGCTGGTTTAGCAGCAGTAAACTGCCGCTAAATCTGCAATAATGGGCTTGATGATATGCATTTGAGAATTCCAATAGAAGCCCATGTTCTGGTGTGAACATAGGATTCTCCGAACATATGTCCTGACTTGGAAGGCTTATGTCTCTGGTAATGCCACTGATTGTTTCACTGCCCCCCTCCCCACCTCCTCACTTTCTACCTTCCCCCTTCTCTGTTCCCTTACTGACCGCTGCAGATAAATTCACCTTTATTGATGTCATATATGCTTTATGGAATGTACTGTGGATGTGATGAGCACACTCTTCCTTTCTTGGACTATGGCAGCATTGTTTCCTCATGAAAACGTAAAAAAAAAATATTGGAAAAAAAAGGATGATGATTCACCATTAAGACAGACATCGTTAAAACGTTGTGAAGCAAAGGTCTGGAAATGTTAATTTCAGCTCATACACTTATCTTTTTGTTCAAGTTGTCAAACGAAATGGTATAAAACAAATACAGGTACAACGAAACACAGAGTAAAGTATCTTTATGCTTGTTCAGATGATGCCGTCAATTTCTTGTTGTGCACAGCCAACAGTGATTCATTCCCTACTGGCTCGCGGGCCTGGGACTTTTTCAAGGCGAGGGTTATACTGGTGTTCTGTTTCATAGGAGAGTGTGACAATCTTTAATATGCGAAAGAAAATCTTTGCCTCTTTATGCCAGACATAGCAAGAATATTATTCAAAATGCTTGAATAATTCCAAGGATGCCCGATAGGCATAATATCGTAAACAATGCCTGCATTATGTCAATAATGGGCCATTATTCTGCAAGGGATAGCTCAAATATTGCCACCAAAGCCCACAATATGCATTTGAAAGGAACATAACATGTACAATACCAACATAGCACCTCCCAATTGCTTAGGTACACACACACATGCTCGTTCGTAGCAACACTGTCACATGCAACTACATTCCTCTCTCTCACACACTTCTCTTTCACACTCACACATACACTCTTTCACTCCTATTCACACTCCGTCCACTCTTACACGACTATCCCTTACTTACACATCTTTCACTCCCACTGACACTTCTCACTTTCATTCAAACTTCTCTCAATCACACTCTTCTCCCTCGGACTCTCCCTCTTCACACCCACAGTGCTTCATTCATATACAAGCTTGTGCTCTTCCAACTCATACCCCTCAGACTCAGAGACGTTTTAAGGCATGGACAAAGTGGGAAATTGCCCATGGTCCTCAACTTCAAGAACGTCCCCAAGGAAAGTGAATTTTCACTTTTTTTCCACCTATTTCCTTCACTTAACCTCTCTTCCTCTTTTTCACCTACCCCTACCTCTGCCTATGTCTCTCTCTGTACCCAGTGTCATTTTAAGGAACTTTGAGCCCTGGGCAAAGTATATTTAAACCGTTTTCTGTGACACTTTTACTAAACGTTTATTGTTTTATAGAGTAAGTATTGTTTGGAATACTGCAGGCTTCAATTAGGAGAAAATGGGTAATACCATTCAAAGATAGGGGCCCCCTAAACATGCCTTGCACAGGGCCCCAAAAATCCTTAAGATGACACTGCTCTGACTCACTGATACTCCTAACTCGCACTCACAGTCCTCTCACTCATGCTCACTCTATTCCCACTCACACACATTTCTCATAATCACACATACTAATTTTCACACTAGCACTAATCTCACTCACACCAAAATTTTCATCAGTGTCGCTTATTCACACTCATTCCTCTCAATATTAATCACACTGATCTCACTTATGCTCGCACTCACCCTCACTCTCACTCACACTCTCACTCCTCACACTATCAATAACACTCAGACTCATCATACTTCTCACATTCACACACACTTCTGTCACTCACTGTCCACAGACTCACCCTCACTCAGACTTGCATACACACACTCTCATACACTCACACTTACATACAATCTTAAGCATTAAACACTCATTCTCAACTTTCATTCCCACTAAAAAAACAATGCTGTGCAGCATCAGCAAAAAGAAATGCTTTTTACTGATGTTGTTTAACAACTGGGAAAAAGAAAAACAAAGACGTGTGCATACGCATGCTCCATCACTCATGCACATGTTTACAGAATGATGCAGGTGCTATTTTCTTTTTTTTATGTTGACTGATATAACCTGCATGACGAAACTTAGGGGCATATTTACAATAAAGTGACAAAGCGTGTCGTATTGCTAAGAAGGCTAATGACCCGCTTTGTGACTTTAGAAACGCAGGGCTGCAGCATATTTAGTAGAATATGGTGCTGCCCTGAGTTTCCCCCTGCGCTGGCACTAACTTTAACTGACTAGCGCCAACGCAGGCAACCTAGGACATTAGTGCAAGGGTGCCTGTGTTGATGGGAAGATTGTTTATGTGCAGGAAGGTCCCCCTTCTGAGGTTCTTTAATTTTGACTCCATCTTACATTTGTCATCATTTTTGTGTTGCCTTTACACAGGCTGCTCTATTCATGAAGTGTCTCTGCCCTTTGGACTGCAACGTGTTGAAAACCCCCCTCTGTCCTTGCTTTGAAATAAATCTCAGACACCAGCTGGCCTAACTACATACAGACATGTCCTGCCATTACTGATTGACCTATAGGTGCTGTAATTGATTTACTTGTGGGTTGGGCAGAAACACAACATAAGGGGGACGGCCTGGTTATATGATGCCTAGTTCTGAATGTTTTCCTATTGGCTAATATTTTGCAGATCTTGTATGTCCATATTAGGTATTTTGCATGCTTGCAAAAGCTAGGACTGCCCCTTACTTTTGTGCTGAGTTTGTAACCCTAAGCATATAAAAGGCCTCTGTGTTCTGTAATCTTTAGACTGCCTCATTCAGTTGCTAAGGCTCCTGTGTGACGTAGTCTCACTTAATTAAGTTTAATAAAGATGTCTTTTCATGTTTCAGCTTCTGTGCCAAGTTCTTTGTATTAGTGAGACCCCTGAGAATGAAGATTACAGTTCTTCAAATGGCGCCCAACAACGCGGGCCTCATCAGAGAAGTGACTTTCTGAAGGAGTGATCTTGTCAGGAGACTGAAATCTACTGAGGAGGACAGGACGGGACTCTACTACTCTGTGCACAAGGATTCTGGAGATTCTTTGTCTTTGCAGCCCAGTATATTTCTGATCTTCCTGATTTTGACCCTCCACATGATGTCACTCCTGACTGAGAACCTTTTTGGCGTGAGTATTCTAAAAAAGGACCGTTAGGTCATTTAGAACTTGGCAGTTAGAATTTGAACAACTTTTTGATTGGTAAGAGTAAGGTAGTTTAGTAACGCTTACTGTAGCTTTGGAATTTTGGAATTTGTGTTGGCCAACTTTTGATTTGTATGGATTTGATATGCAAATTGCAATTTGTGTAGACAGGTAATGAGGAGATTTTTCTCTATTTGGTTTTGTTGAACGGTGCACGTACGAAAAGTACATTAAGCACTACTTTGATTATAATACTTGTATATTCTGCAGTATTTTTGGCATGCCTGTTTTCAAAGCTCACATAGAAGAATGTGTTGCTTTATTTGGAAGGTACCATAGTGTGATGTGAAATTAATTAGCCGGCTCTCCTAGAAGGAATACATAAATAGGTTTAGGTATACAAACATATTTCTTCCTTGGTGATTCTGTATCCCCAGGGAATTAAAATATGGACATAATACATACAAGGATCCTTTGTTCTGTGCAATTTTATGAATGAAGATATGCAGAGCGATTTTTGGTGTTCTGCTAGCCAAAGCTAGTGAATTGAGTGTATTTTTGCTTCTTGGACATACATCAGTCTGTTGGGCTGTTTTTGCAGTCTTTTGGAATACAATTGAGAAGCGATTCTTGTAAATATGACTTACAACTAGTATTTACAAATGGTTTGGTTTAAGTACAGTCTGTGGGCTGTCCTTTGTTTCTGTTCTGAGTATTGGTTTGTGGGTTAAATGTGTGTTTAAATGTCCATGTGGTTTTCCCATTAGTACAATATCTCTAAGTGAATAGCGATGGCGCTATTCATGAAATAAATGGCTAAAGCGCGCCGTATTGTGTGTCCTGAGTGATCGACCCCTTTCTGTTTATGTCTGAAATGAGCTCAAGGTCTTGTTGTGGTTTTTCTTGATGTTTTCAGTCTATTAAGAAAAATGTCTAAATGCTTAAAAATTTAAATTTAAATTCACATTCACTAGGAATAAAAAAAGCCTCAAAAACAAAAATTTTGTGTTATGTAGAAAAATAAACTTATAGTATTTTTTACTTACATACATTGTATTAGATAATAACAGGCAAACACTTCAGCTGAAGTACATTTTTTGCTGAACTCAGACTCATATTATAGAACACGCATTGATGTGTCTTAGTTTGAAAAAGATTGCCACCATGCTCATGTTACGATACTGAGAGGAGAACTTTTATTGCCACTGAGCAAATAGCTGTTGCCTTTGTAAGGTCACAGAATAGACAGGAATATTTACTCAAGCCAGGACTTTGCCCTCAGTTAAACACGGGTGAATCTTTACATTTCGGAGTGTTGTTTTCAAAAGGTTCCAAAACTAAGGTTCATTATTTTGTATTATAGGAAGACATTTCAATTAAGGGTTTTCCTCTCTTTAAGCATTTCTGTAAGCATATTCTTGGTTCTGTTGCTAAATAATAATTACCCATGTAATGACGAAACTTAAAAAAAAAAAAAGAAACAGTAACAGATGCTGAAACAAGATAAGGCAAGTGCAAGGAAACTAAAAAGTTAACGATGTCTTGAACATTGATTGGCAATCTCAGATAAAGATCAATCAGGGAAATTGGCTTTGCGGGGTTAGTTTCTTACAGTTTATTTCAGAGTAAACCTGGTTAATGTGTACATGAACTGGGGAGGCCAGGCCACTTTGTTCGCCAGGCTACCTTTGCAGGCCTACGTGGCACAGAGCAAAAAAAAAAGAAAATGAAGTCAGATTCGAGGAATTACAGAACCTTAATATGTGGAATTATCAAAAATGATTGGGTTTATTAAAAATAATTATTAATTATGCAAAATAATTATTAAAAATAAGTGCTACAAAATTCGTTTTTTACTATTCGTGAAGCTTAATACTTATACTGTGACCTCCTAGCATTATAATTTAATTTAAGTTATGTTATACTGCATAATGAGGACATTAGCATATAGAATTTCACTTGGCGCAGGCGTGACAAACTCATTTTTCTAAGGAATTACATGAGATATGTCTAATGTACAATCTCTGCAATCTGTAAAGAACATTCTGAGGATGATTAATAAGTAATGCAATTGTAGGATCTTTATTTTTAAGTGCCCCAAATATCAAAGTCGAATTTGGGTAAAATTTGGGCATTTTTGCCATTTACAATAGCTTTAAAGTGCTTTAGGCTTCAATAAATGCATACATTTAGGTATAATACAAATTTGCAGGTTGTTCCCATTTGGGTTTGCTTTTAAATGGCTCAGTGAGCCAATGTGCCTGGTGCAGAGGTTTGAGTTTAATATCAGGGTGGAAGGTTTTAACTTTGGCTGGACCTAACTGAGACCTTCATCTATTTAAGGTTGATGAAATAAGTACCATTGCAACAAGCATTTGTTCTCAATACATTAAAGAACTTAATTCCAAAGGGAAAATATGAAAAAAGGGTTTCTTTGAAAGTCCCAACATCATGCTAAATACTCTGCAGAAATGATACATTTGTATCTCTGCTCTAAAAAAATAATGTCCGCTAGTTGCTTTTATTGGACAAAAAAAATGAGGTATTGCATTAAGTCTTAGACAGAAAATAAGACAAAGCTCTTTATTGAAATTTTGAAGGCTACATGCCTAAGTGAGAACGATTTGCCAATTAAGAATTATTTTTCACAATGGAAATTGTGGCACAAAGCTAACATGGAGTGTCAGTGAAACAATTTTACTTTTAGCTTAATGTTGCAAGCTGACTGACAAGATGGTACCAGTTAAGTAATGGAAATTTATTTTTGTGTTTATTAATGTGTATCATGTTTTGTCTTCTGATTAAAAGTTATAAAGGATATTTGTTTGTTATGAGAAATGTCTCTCTTTTGTGTGTTGTGTATTTTTTTTTGCTTCTGCCCACAGGTCATTCATGGATTGTTCTGGGCGATTTTAAGGCTGACAAGACACGTGAGTTTGGTTGGTTGAAAAGAGATGTGTTTTTGCGTAATTCCTTTGGAAAGAAATGTTCGTGCGTTTTACATATTTTTGCATTTTATCCTTTTATGAATTGTTCCTGCTGGTCCTGTGTGTCAGAAGCGACACAGTAAGTTGTGTTTGACAGCCAAATCTCCACTAACTGGTAATCTGCTATCAAAAGGAGGGTGAGGATTTTAAACCTGACAAATTAAGCAGGCCCGAATATTGGGTTTTGGGCTGCAGGTTCACAGTGCATAAAGTGCATACAATGGTGTTGTGTGTCACCGCCTATTTACATATGCTATTTTACTTTGTCTATGCTTTTTGTGCTTGATATACAGCGCGTATATCTGATGGCTTGGCATGTGTGTGTTTTTTTTATTTTATGTATGTTTTTGTTTTATGTTGCTGCTTTAGATACTATTACAAGTTCACCTGTGTTGTGAAGGGTTCTACATGACGATGTATATCGCTGCACAACAGTTGGGTGAATTTACGCTGATACTAAATTTCACAGATATGATATTTTATGCTGTGAACAAGACAGACAACACTTCACCAGTGTATGTCAAATTTGGCTATATAGTATTGAAGTAAAATAAAAGAGATATACAGGATCAAAGTGTGTCACCTGCAATTAGTCACGATACTGTCCTCTTCCCTTAAGGAACAGGCAGCCCTAAATTTATGTTTCCTTGATTGGACCTAAGGCAGAAATAATAGATTTGTGGCTCTTGCTAAAGGTGACCTAAACTTTTCATTTTTTTCCCTGAAGAAGGAACTGGAACATTAGCTGAGATTACCGTACATGGTTTAGCGGCCAGCGGTAGAGCTAACATTTGTGAACTATTTTTGATTTTTGTTCACCCAAGTAATTCCTTGTTCTTTCTATAGATTTTTCTTTTGTTACTTCTCCCCTGATTGATGTTGCATCATGCCTAGCTATTGGGGATTTTAGCTGTGTCCTAGTTTCCATATTCCTTTCACCGTTTAGCCCTTTTATTATTTTTGTATTGTTCAGGTTCACACTTCCAGATTGCAGTAATGTACCAGAGACACCCATATTATGTATAATTCCCTTTTGTATGACCAGACTGGTTTTCAAGAGTTTTCTTTAGGCCTACTCCAATGTTTTCCAGTCTGACCGTCATGGTAGTGATGGACTGGTTAACTGACTCAATACTATAGTAAGATAAGTTTTCCACCTCAATAGGAGAAACCTTACGTTTTTTTGAATATGACACATTCAATGCCTATTCTAATTTGGTTTTTAGTTCCTTTTTTCTACTGCTTTAATTTTTGGTGGATTAGATGTGTTCTAAATCATGAAAATACCAGGACTCTCTAGTTCTTGTCTTTTGTTTCCACATTTTGATCATTAGCCTTTGTATTGTATAGTCCACCTGATGCCCAATTATTAAAAGGGAGGTATCTACATGTCCCTGATAATCTGTATCATGTGATTTCTCTTTTGAGGTGTTCGAGATAAGGAATTTAGGAACACCTATATGTAATCATTTAGAGAAAAAAAAAGTGTTTACCCCATTAGACGATGCCACTATGTGTGAGGACATCCATTCAGATAGAATTCCCATGTAGCTATCTATTAGCTATTAGATGGTAGCTATTAGATGGTAGAGGATATGCTCTCACATGGAAATCAATTGAAGAGGCTAGAGGCACTGTTTTGTCTACTGCCTTTGTCTTTGTATTGCCTTTGAGAATGACAGTGTGTTCTAGACCAGAATTGTCCCATGACGTATGGCCACTCCTTTAAAGATTGCAGGCCACCTGCTTGCAGTCCCCTTGTTATACAATGAACTGTTTTTGTACTTAATTGAAGGAAACTAACAACTGTGTCACATTTCCTACATCACTAGGTTCTGCGGGATTAAGTCATAATAACCTGCGGAACTCACCCACAATCCCATCAGTGACAGCTATAGATGAAAAGTCCCAGCACCCAGAAAAGTAGCAAGACTGGACAGCGATCGCCAGCGTACCATCAGTGGTATCTCCAAAGTATTGTGCTTGCTTCATCAGACGGCATTAGATATCACAGAACCAGAATTTCAGTGCAAAAGAGCGAAAGAGAAGGATTCTTGTTGTTTTGAGGCTTCAGTTTTCCACCTGTCATGTGCTGGTAACATCTGACAGTGTGCAGTCCCTTGAGCCCCTTGGCCTGAGTTTTGGCCACACACCCCCTTTTCCTTTGCTCCAACGGAAGTGCAGTGCACCGCAGGATCCAGGATTGGCAAAAGGCACTACATTGTGGTACCTATGATTAAATGAAAGAGCAGCCCGAGCATCCTCTGACACTTAATAGAGAGTGTTGGAGCCTGAAAGTGTTGCTGAGTGTGACAGTCTGTTGCTCTTTCCCGATTAATAGTACTTGGGTCTGCATGAGATGATCTGTGCCCATGACTAACGAAGAGCACAATATCTGTAGTGCCTGCAGCACAGGAAATATTGGTGCACTGCATTGAGACATTGAGACTTTTAAGTGAGGTGTGAGTGTTTGCCAGGAGGGCACTCCAACGGATACTGAGAAGCACCATTTTCATGAAAGGCCTGAATGAAGAGGCCCATGCGGAAGAAAACAACAGAAGCAGATTTGATGGACAATAGAAGCCTGCCAGAGAGGCTTGGGCGGACTCTGGGAATTTCCCGTGCAATTGCATAGAATGGGTGTTTGGAGACTGATTCTTACTGGCATTGTCAATAGTCGCTGAAATAACTAGGAGCCCTGAAAATATTTGCAAAATAATTTTAGGATTTACCTGTGTAATGGCAAAAGGAGGGTCTGAGGTTCTTTAATTTTGACTCCATCTTACATTTATCATCATTTTTGTGTTGCCTTTACACAGGCTGCTCTAATCATGAAGTGTCTCTGCCCTTTGGACTGCAATGTGTTGAAAACACCCCTCTGTCCTTGCTTCGAAATCAATCTCAGACACCAGGTGGCCTAACTGCATACAGACATGTCCTGCCATTACTGATTGACCTATAGGTGCTGTAATTGATTTACTTGTGGGTTGGGCAGAAACACGACATAAGGGGGACGTTCTGGTTATATGATGCCTTGTTCTGAATGTTTTCCTATTGGCTAATATTTTGCAGATCTTGTATGTCCATATTAGGTATTTTGCATGCTTGCAAAAGCTAGGACTGCCCCTTACTTTTGTGCTGAGTTTGTAACCCTAAGCATATAAAAGGCCTCTGTGTTCTGTACTCTTTAGACTGCCTCATTCAGTTGCTAAGGCTCCTGTGTGACGTAGTCTCACTTAATTAAGTTTAATAAAGATGTCTTTTCATATTTCAGCTTCTGTGCCAAGTTCTTTGTATTAGTGAGACCCCTGAGAATGAAGATTACAGTTCTTCACTTCCTGCACATAAACAATCTTTAAATGCGTTTTGTAACTTCTATGTGTGCAGTATAATGCAACACATATAGAAGTTGCAGAACTGCATTTTTAAAAATTGTTTATGTTCACGAAGGTTCACCTTCCTGCACATTAACAAACAATGGCAATGTGCTGTTTCTATGTGTGCTGCACACTGCATGGAAACAGCAACAATGAGGAGAAATAAAGGAATTCTCCTTGTTTCGCCTGGTAAAGACCAGGTTTTCCCTGGTGTTCATTTTGGCGCTGCCTCCTATTTACGCCACCCTTGTAAATAGGGGGCAGCGTCAAAATCAATGGGTGCTGCGGAATTGCCCTCCCCTTTCACACTAAGTACAGTGTGGAAGAGTGCCTTATTTACAAGGCAGCGTTAAGCCACTTAACGCTGCCTAGTAAATGAGGCGAAGCCCATATAGCCATCACAACGTCACTGAAAGTGACGCTGTGGTTGCGATAGGGGCTTGAAAATGTGCCCCTTAGTTTGGTAGATATAAAAAGAAAATATTAAATGTGAAAAAGAGAGTTTTTTTTAAAGAAATGACTGCTAACTTGCTCTCTAAAAAAAGAAACAATGTAAATGCCTACAGAGCTCCAGTTCTCTGCAAAAGCAAGATCCTTTTTGGGTGAAGGCCTTTTTGAGAGCAAAGCTGGGAGCCAACCCTCCTTTGCTACTGCTCTATCTGGACTTCTTCTAAGGGAGCAGAAAAATATGCAAAACTGTGCCATCACCGAAGCAGGCTCAGAAATGTGACCTGCTGCTCTCCCTTCTTCATGTGCAGTGTTAAGGCTATGAATTGTCCCTGTGTGGTGTGGGCCTAACCGAAATATAGGCCAGATTTAGACAATGCCGGACTGCGCATGGATCTGCTATGGGGATGGAGAAAATTACTCCACCCCCATGGTGTAGAGACCTTTCACCTAATTTATAAATGACGGTCAAGCAGGCGGTCATTTATAATGGCATTGGCAGGAACCGCCAACAAGGCAGTTCCTCTCAATGCATTTGACAGTGTGCTGCAGGACTGCGTCGGAAGGACACAGCCCTGCAGCAAACAGTGTATTGTTTTTTTCAAAAAGAACATTCTGAAACAAGATTTTCTTTTTCAAAAAGAGTAATGCTCCCATTCACCATGGGAGACTCTCCCATAGCAGGGGGAGCATTTGAATGGTTTTACTGTTCCTTACTGCCAGGTTTAATTTACCTGGCTGAAATGAGCAGTAAAAAATGACCCATCTAAATTGCCTGGGTGGACTTGTAGCCATTCCTCTGATGGTCCTTGACTGTCAGAGAAGATTGGGCAGGATGGAGACAGAGTAGTCTCTGTCATGGTCAAACTTAAGGTCGCCTGTAATTAAATTTGGCGTTTGGACCACTATATTGTGGGGAGAGACCTCCGTCGCCGTTGCAACAATTACCCTGTCCACCAACATATACATCAGGCCCTATGGCCCTCACACATGGCTCAATTTAAAACTCATGACTTTATACTATAAGTGCACAGGGCAGAGAAATGAAAAACAATTACTGACAATCTGGCACTTCATCTGCTTTCATGTATGTAGTACGAAACTGGGGAGAGCGCCTACTCTGTGTGTTCATGCGGGTGCAGATGGGCCACTGCCTCACAGCCTAACTTTCACTTTATAGTGGTTAGCCCCATTTAGAATTTTGAAATTATTTTAAGAATCATTTTATTCATGATATCATGTAAGTTTCTTTGTATGCTTGGCGAATAAATACGATTTTTGTATAATTCACAAAGTTCTCCAAAATGAGGGAGATTTACTGGCACCTAATCCCTTGTGTGAATAAATCTTTTTACATTTTTATTGGAAAAATAAAGGCATTTCAGGCATTTCTGACCATTTAGTTCTGTGTGCGGAGTAAGGTTGGTGACCGGAGAACAAGGGAAGTTGCCTTGTTCTGCTGTCATCGAGAAGAGAGAACACCTTGTTGATCAGGGCATCCTTGACCTCCAACTAAGGATCGGAACTCAGCGATTATCCCCCACAAGTGTGAGGAGAATCAGAAGAACTTACTGTCTCAGCAGAGGTAGCACCATGGATGTCAGGCCTCTGCCCCTGTAGAGTATTGAGTGATGCTCATCATCAGCAGCTGCTGCAGCCCTCGCAATGTATACAAGAGAGAAATACTCCCAGGGACTCCAATAGTGCACCCAGTGCAGGAGTGGGTGAAACTGATAGACCTCAGGGGGAATTTGTTCTGCAGCATAGTGCTTTGAGTACTGGGACACTTTTGACTTTTGGAAGAGTCTGAGTGGGACTTCTGAAACTCGGACTACTAGTGGGGCTTAACCTGAATGTTTCCTATAGTGAATGGTGAATACTCACTACCAGTAGTGAGAGGGAAGTGGGACTCCGGACCTGCCTGTCAAACACTAGAACCCGAACCCCAGGGGACTGGGTGTATTGCTTGTGTATGTAGTATTTTATTTTGTGGCTGTATATAAATGCTCCTTTTTTCGTAAAAGCAAGTATTGGACTGCACAATAATTTATTTCCGCAAATGAATGTATTTTGAGTTATGAGCCTGTGTTCATCTCCCTGCATTTACCTTCTCCCCAAAGAAGCCTTGGTCTTCTTGACCCATGCTACTACTGAGAGTCGCTTGTCCCAGTTGCTCAGGACTCATAGTAAATTGAGCCCCAGGACATCAGGATTAAAAGGCCTCAACACCCATACTTGGACCAAGTAGCTCCTGCTCGTAGCCCACTGAAAAGGGGTCTGACATGGTTGTAGAATTCTAACCATTAATAAAGTTGCCTCTTGTTTTGCCTCTTTGACTGCAAAAACCTCTTCTTCATTGTAGGTAGAATTTTGGTCCGTTTTGGTTGTCATACACTCCTCTTCATGGATAGACCTGAAGTCTAAATTCTTATTGGAAGTAGCCAGCAGAACAACCCCCACCTCTGTTGGCTCTTGCAAAATACCTTTGGCCAAAAACTTTACAGTGACAATTGCACCTTATTGATGGTATTGACGGTGTTGACAAATTTGGAAATGTCCTTTATGAAATGTTGTACTAATAGAAGTCCCTGTGTTGATGGACCAGGTTCTGATGCTGCCAACTCTGTTAACTTAGTATCTACCTTGATGAATAGACCCTTTTGTTGTTCATGAGATATAGCTGTGTAGGCATTAGCTTGGAGCCCTTTGAGACCAACTTGAAAATTATTATTGTCGATTTCACTTTGCCTTTTATGTAAGTCCTGCTATCGCTAATATATTGGCAGAGGTCCCCTTCTATCAATAAGATTGTCTTACAGGATGACCAAGTACTTCAAATGCAATATGATATTATGAAATGATTAATGCGCTCAGACAGAGGGCATCAGTCTAGGGACTGTGGAGGTGCTGGCCTTCCCTTGAAAGGATGGCCAGGGGCAGTGCTCAAAGATGAGTTACACTGCAAATGGGCCTATCTTTTCACAAGCAGATGAACCTGACATCAGGCCTGCCCCCCTTCGTTTTTGCCTCTTGTCAGCTTGGCTCGAAACCAACTGGAAGGGGGAGCTGCCCCTGAACTGGTTTAGAGTGACTGCAAAGGAAGGTTGGCTCATTATCATAGCCACACCTCTAGGTGGGCTTGTGAGCTTCTATCTGGGGAAGAAGGGTTCTGCCATATTACATTGTCCCAGAATGCTGTGCAGAATAGTTGGGGCAGATGCAGAGAGATGATGTAAAAGCAGCTCCTCACAAAGTCCACCCTTTTGAGGCCTTCTTAAAAGGCTCCTAGTGGCTAGAGATTGCTATGAGGAGGAATGTGAGCCCAAAATCAACAAAATCGGCACACCGGGGCCAGTAGGGGAAGCGTTGGATAGCGTAGGGGTAAAAATTACTATTCCCACTCCAGAGAGTGCAACAGTAGGGAAAGCGTTGGAAAGCGTAGGGGTAAAAATTGCTATTCCCACTCCAGAGAGTGCAACAGTATGGAAAGCGTTAGATAGCGTAGGAGTAAAAATTACTATTCCCACTCCAGACAGTGCAACAGTATGGAAAGCGTTAGATAGCGTAGGGGTAAAAATTACTATTCCCACTCCAGTGAGTGCAACAGTAGGGAAAGCGTTGGATAGCGTAGGGGTAAAAATTACTATTCCCAATCCCGAGATTGCAACAGTAGGGAAGGCGTTGGATAGCGTAGAGTTAAAAATTACTATTCCCACTCCAGAGAGTGCAACAGTAGAGAAAGCGTTGGATAGCATAAGGGTAAAAATTACTATTCCCACTCCAGAGAGTGCAACAGTAGTGAACGCGTTGGATAGCATAGAGTTAAAAATTACTATTCCCACTCCAGAGAGTGCAACAGTAGAGAAAGTGTTGGATAGCGTAGGGGTAAAAATTACGATTCCCACTCCAGAGAGTGCAACAGTAGGGAAAGCGTTGGATAGTGTTGGGGGTAAAAATTATTATTCCCACTCCAGAGAGTGCAACAGTAGGGAAAGCGTTGGATAGCGTAGGGGTAAAAAAATTACTATTCCCACTCCAGAGAGTGCAACAGTAGGGAAAGCGTTGGATAGCATAGGGGTAAATTTTACTATCCCCCATTTAAGTATGGTAATTTATTCCTGTTGAATTTAATAATAAATCTTAATAAATGGCAGTTTAAATGAGTTGTACGATGGTACTCCTCATGCATTTATCCCGCATGCCTTTGCAACACAGTCACTACCCCGACTGTGACATTGCCAGGCATTACTTTACCATGCAAGTCATAGCAATGACTTGCCTTAGGGGGCACTGGACTTTGGAATAGTACAAAAACTATTCCAACTCCAGTCTATGCAACAGTAGGGAAGGTGTTGGACTTAAAATCTAACACCAGTCCAACAACGCACCCCTAAAGTAAGTTGTTTTTAATGAATTGCGGATTAAAGGAACATGTGCTAATGTCACAGTCTGTGTAATGACTGCATTTTAAAGGCAGGCCGTTGTTCTGACTGCGGGGTAAAGTATGTTTCCTGTTTTAATGTGGTTATCTCTTGACAAAGCCACTTGGCTTGCTTTATATTTTAATATGGTAACTCCTTTGTCAAAGTCAATAAGCCTCCTTTATATTTTAATGTGGTGACCCCTTTACAAAGCCAATAGGCCTGCTTTATTTCAAACAACACACCCTTAAATTGTGATATTGCATCTGGTATAGGAGATGAGTATTATAATTTTTGGGGGTCATGACCCACTAATAGTCAAATGTGATTTTAGAATTTTAAGCAAATGTATCTCTACCTTATTTGGTTATTTGTAAATGAATGCATAGTAGTTAGTTGTGTGAGTCTAATAAATGTACTTTTTCTTTTTCAAAGAACAAGCACTCACTGGACAATGATTTATTGCGTGTTTTTATTGTGTGGCAGCAGATGGAAATTACTTGCTTGCATCACCTTCTCGAAGTAGGCCTTGTACTGCTCTGGTTCGCTACCCTGAGTACAATGGGGTACTTTGTTCCCAGTAGGGAAACAATGGGGAAACTATTACTTGAGGTGGACTCACATCCTGTACAACTGATAACCCAAATTCCTACAATGTGCATCAGTTTGAGTTTCAGAGGAAACCTAAAAATACTCAACCATACCTTTTGATTCTGAGCTGCAATTTCTTCAGGATTCTCTAATCATCACATTCCAAAGCTTGTTTGAAGGATCCAAACCTGTTTCTCCTTACTTGCATGGTACGTACACTGCTGTGACATCTGATCCTGAAGAAAGTTCAGTACATTCAAATTCAATGTTTCACGAGTAAACGAGGGTATGAGCTGATATAAAAATGAAGCAACACAGCTTGGAGCTGGTTTCTAATTGGCAATGTGCACTGGTTTAATTTTGCCTGTGATGCCTGGAAGCTTCCTGATTTACCTGTCTTGATGGTGTTATAGTCAACCTTTTTACCCTGCAAAATGAATGCCTGATGAAGTCATGCTTTCAATCTACTCTACTGTCTGGTAGACACAAGCATTGATGTAATTTGGTATTCTCAAGGGGTCAACTGTGACCCCTGACATGCTCCTTGTGATTTCTGCCACTGCTTTTCCAACCCATGGCCTCAGAGGTGGCAAAAGCAGTGCCAAGATTGCTGGTACAGCTCACACATATAGTTTTCCAAGCTTCACCCTCCTTTTCTCCCCATTTTTAGGTCGAGCCTGGGCAGCGCTCTGCAAGGCATTCTGTATTCAGGTTGGGACTTGAAGCTCCATTCACTCTCCACCTAAATTTTTAATTGGCTTGTGCCATTTAACCATGGCATAGTGGGTGTAGCTGGGCTACGCGGAGGTCCACGGAGTCTCAAACAAACCCCGTGGAGCTCCGCTACGCCACCCACCTCCACCCCCTCCCCCACTATTACAAGTAAAAATTAAGTAAAAATACATTTAAAATCACTTACCTACGTACTGCGGCGCACCCGGGCAGCAGTTCTCATCCTCCTCGCCGTATTGGTAATCCTAGTGAAAACTGCACATGCAAGCGCACCCACGCATGCCCATTTCTTGCGAGAAATGCACGGGTGCGCGCGCATGCACAGATTTCACCAAGATTACCAATACGCCGAGGAAGATGAGGAGTACAGCCAGGGGACACTGCAGCACGTAGGTAAGTGATTTTAAATGTGTTTTTACTTAATGTTTACTTACTTGTAATAGTGGGGGTGGAGGCGGGGGCTGGCCAACTCTGCTCCGCTCATGGAGAGTGCGGAGGTTTGCCTTCTACTTCTTCTCCACGGAAGGTGGAGAAGGCAAATATCCGCACACTCCGCAAGCAGATCAGAGGTCTCCGCCCCGGGTTAGTGCCATTGTCCAATGTAAAGTGTGGCTGCTCCTTGGTCAATAGACTTTGTGTTACCTCCTTAGTCCCGCCTTGACCGTAACCTCCCATGGCGACACACTCTGTTACGTGTTATGTTACTCAGTAGGCTTTAATTACAGGCTCTAAGGACTATTATCTGAAATAGCTTCGTCCTGTCTGCTGTTGCAGGCAGGGCACACTCTTTCCTAAAGTTAGCGCGAGCGCTTAATGCATTTGCAATAGGTCTTGCATTTGCAAGAGTTTAAACTATTGGCATTGTAAATGATAATGCCTTTTATTTGTCTGTTTTAAAACAACACATAAATAAAGCACATAGTCATTTACAATGCCAATAGCTGAAACTCTTGTAAATGCGAGACCTATTGCATTTCGAATGCTTGTTTATAATGCTAATAGTCAATAGTAGTGTATTATTCACTAGTAGCCTAATAAATAATGGCGCATCAGGAGCTTGGAATGGGACCTTTGCCTGCAACTGTGGGAAGTATATCAAAATGCTTTTTAAAGTAGGTAGTGTGGGTGACAGTGTTTTTGTGTTAAAAATCGTATGTATGTGTGAGTGTATGCCAGTATATGAGAGCATGTGTGTGCATGCAAATGAGAGCGTGAGTGACAGGTAGTGAGAATGTGTGAAAGTGAATGATATTGAGTGTCACTGAGTATGAGTGATTTAGAGTCAGTGAGAAAAAGTAAGAGTGCAAATGAGAATAAGAAAGCATGAGTGACTGACTTTAAGAGTGAATGTGAATGAGAAACTACAAAAGAATGAGTCAGAGTGAGTAGGAATAAGTGAGAATAGCTGGGAATATGAGTTGGCACAAATCAGCTTTAGTGAAACTGTGGCAATGAGTGTGAGTACGAATGAGTGCAAGATAATTGAGTGAGAAAGTGCAAGTAAGTGAGAATTAATTAGATAGCATAACAGTGAGTGAGTGAGTGAGTGATTGAGTGAGAATGTGGTATTATCCTTTGCAAGTCTGTCTTTGACCCTGGAATACTGGAAGTAAATCTTACCTTTGGATGCACCCATGGCAAAATGCTTCCTGGTGGCAATTCTTCTCATGATAAGCAACGGTGGCAAAATAGTTGAGCACTAGAGTTTAAACTTGGCGTATGAGGCCATCCTTAGTAAAATGTTGGCGCTGGCATACTGGAGGTAATTGTTGGCATGGGGTACCCATGGAAAACTGCTTTTGCCGACACAAAATGCATACTAGAGGTTATTTTTGACATACGGTCCACCCATTTTATTGGGACAACACTCAAAATGCTGGCACTGATATATTTTATGTACTTTTTGGCCTAGGAGAGCACCTGCTAGCCCTGGATCAATCGAGATAATTATTCACATATGGGGCACCCTTGGCACAATTTGGAAGAAGTGGGGTAAAGTCCTGGGAAACATAGGTTTCTTTGTCCCAGAACTCTGTGAGGGAACTTCAACATTTAAGGAGTGCTCTTTCAGAACATAGGTTTGTTAGCAAATTTATGTGAAAACAGTGCTTCAAAATGCACTATCTGTAGTGTGCGCTCTAGCTTTCCGTCGTGGTACGTGTGACGCAACACGTCCTGACGGGAGGCGGTGATTACTGCGCATGCGCGAGCGGCAGTTCGCGCCTGAGAGTGACCAGAGCGGCAACGCTGATGCACGCTCGGTGCTCTTTCTGCACACAGTGTTAATTATATAATAAACCAGCCTGTACCACTGAACTCTGGGTCATGGTCATTATTGGTGTGGACCACAAACTCCACAGTGGCGACGAGGAGTGGGATCTCCCACAGGCAACCCCCTCAACAGGAAAAGTCGAGGAGAGAGGGAAGGAAGACCAGGGGACACCAAGGACACGAGCTGTAACCTTGTCCCAGGCAAACCTAAGGCTGGAGGAGCAGAAAGAGCAAGAGAGGGCCACACCCAACCAGTGCCCTAGAGCCAGAAGGCAGGAGAAAAGGGCACATAAGGCAAGGTAGTAGCGCAGCACCAACTCGATAAGGCCCTGGCGGAAAGGGGAGACAGTGGATTAGGGGGAGGAACAGTACCTCGTCCTAACACGGAACAAGAGGAGAGTACCAGTGCGCCAGGCAGTCCCAGGAAAAGGATAGAAATCGTCAGAACGCCGGGCAGCCCCAGAAATCCAAGAGAAGAACCAGAGCTACAGGCAAAAATGAGCACCCAGGCGACCTCGCTCACAGCACTGTTCCCATTTCTGCCCAGACTGGGTGAACCCCAGATGAAGTGGGAGGACTGGAAGGAGTACTTTAAAAACTACCTTGAAGCATTAGAAGATGAAAGCGGTGAAGAGTTCTCGAGTGCTAGGAGAAAACGCATACTGCTACATAACCTGGGCCCTAAAGGAATCAGAGTGTTCAAGAACATAGAGCCAGCGCCCCGGCAGGCGCCTGACGACGACGTGTTCAAACATGCCCTAGAAGACCTGGACACGCACTTTCGCCCGGCGGTATGTGTCTCTGTCGATCGCTTCAACTTTCAACAGAGAAAACAAGGTGAAAGAGAGCCCATCGAGGACTACGTCGCAGCTCTAAGGCGGCTAGCAGTAACATGCAAGAATGGAACACTCCAAGATGACTTTATAAAGGATCAAATCGTGATGCACACTACCAATAAAGCCGTACAGGGCAAGTTGTGGCGCACGGCGAAGCTACCCTTAAGGAGGTAATTGCGATGGTGAAGAAAGCGGAGCTTTCGAAACGTTGCGCCGAGGCGGCGAAAGGTGAGAATGTGCAGAGGGTGATGGTCAACAAGGTGGATGACGCCGAAGCGGCAGGAAGACACAAAATGGCGCCGGGGGAGAGCAGAGGAACCAGCAAATGGGCGGGAAAACCGGGGCAAGAAGGGAAACAAGCAGGAGACAGTAAAACCGCATGCTACAGGTGCGGCAGTACAAACCATGCGGCCCAAGACAAGTGCTCCCCGGCTTACTGCGCCAAATGCATGTACTGTGGCCTGGTAGGCCATTACGAAAAGGTGTGTCGGCGGAAAGGGAAGAAGTCGAGAGTGAACTTAATTGCACAGCCTCGCCCAGAAGAGGAAACGGAGGAAGTATCGGATGAAGACGATCGAGTATTGTGCATCGAAGAACAAGTCATGGGAATTGACAACAAGCGCTCAGATAAACCGCGTGCAGACATGCTGATCACCACCCTCCGCGCCTGGACTCCGATCAGCACCGATGACACCGTCCGCATGATGAACTCCATCCACTCCGGATCTCCGACCGACCCCTGCCCTCACCACGTCTTCAACAAGGCCGACGCTGTCATCGCACCCCACCTGCGGGACATCATCAACACCTCCTTCGACACAGCCACCTTCCCGGAGAGCTGGAAGCACGCCGAACTCAGCTCTCTACTCAAGAAACCAACAGCGGACCCCACCGAACTCAAGAACTACCGCCCCATCTCGCTCCTCCCGTTTCCAGCCAAAGTCATCGAGAAGACCGTCAACAAACAGCTGGCCGCCTTCCTCGAGACGAAGGGATCCCTCGACCCCTCACAGTCTGGCTTCCGAGCCAACCACAGCACCGAGACCGCCCTGATCGCTGCCACCGATGACATCCGAGCCCTGATGGACAACGGAGAAACAGCGGCCCTCATCCTCCTAGACCTCTCCGCGGCATTCGACACTGTCTGCCACCGCACCCTAGTGCAGCGCCTCAGCAACGTCGGAATTCAGGAGAAGGCACTGGAATGGATCGTCTCCTTCCTCGACGGAAGAACACAGAGAGTCCGCCTACCACCGTACAAGTCAGAGGCCACCGAGGTCATCTGCGGCGTCCCTCAAGGATCCTCGCTGAGCCCCACCCTCTTCAACGTCTACATGAGCCCCCTCGCGCCCATCGCACGCCAACACAACCTGAACATCATCTCCTACGCCGATGACACCCAGCTGATCCTCTCACTGACCAACGACCCCGCCGCTTCCAGAGCCAACCTTCACGAAGGGATGAAAGATGTAGCCGAATGGATGACGACCAGCCGCCTGAAACTGAACTCAGACAAGACGGAAGTCCTCATCCTGGGCTCCTCGCCCTCCGCCTGGGACGACTCCTGGTGGCCCCCCGCCCTGGGCACCGCACCCACACCGACAGACCACGCACGCAACCTGGGCTTCATCCTGGACTCCTCCCTCTCCATGACCAGACAAGTCAACGCCGTCTCCTCGTCATGCTTCAACATCCTGCGCATGCTACGAAAGATCTTCCGGTGGATCCCCACCGAGACCAGGAAGACGGTCACCCAGGCCCTCGTCACCAGCCGACTGGACTACGGCAACGCCCTCTACGCCGGAACCACCGCCAAGCTCCAGAAGAGACTCCAAAGGATCCAGAACGCCTCAGCCAGACTCATCCTCGACATCCCCCGACGCAGCCACATCTCCGGACATCTGAGAGACCTGCACTGGCTCCCCGTCAACAAGAGAATCACCTTCCGTCTCCTCACCCACGCACACAAAGCCCTACACGACCAAGGCCCGAGCTACCTCAACAACCGCATCAACTTCTACGCTCCCAAACGCCACCTCCGATCAGCCAGTCACGCCCTCGCCGCCGTCCCCCGCATCCGAAGATCTACAACAGGAGGAAGGTCCTTCTCCCACCTGGCCGCCAAGACCTGGAACTCCCTCCCGACCGACCTGCGCCTGACCCAAGACCACCTCTCCTTCAGGAAGAAGCTCAAGACCTGGTTGTTCGAGCCGTAGCAGCACCCCCCCCCCCAAGCGCCTTGAGACCCTCCGGGTAAGTAGTGCGCTATATAAATATCCATGATTGATTGATTGATTGAAGATAAGGATAGCAATAGACTCGGGGTCTCCGTACACCATAGTCCAGAGGTCGGTATGGGAAGAAGAGTTTAAGCCCATTCTGGGTTCCCAAACTGGAACCACCGGACATTCGTCCGATCTCGTACACGGAAAACCCCATCCCCATGGTAGGCTACCGGAGCCTGAAATTCGAATTCAGGGGTAGATCTGCGGTGTGCAAACTGTACATAGCTGAGAAAGGCCCCTCTGTACTAGGATGGCGAGATCAGGGAGATCTTGGAATCAAACTGGATCCGGGAGGGGCGGAACAAGTGTTGCTGACAGACCGCAGTACATGGCCGGACGTGGAGAAAGTGAGGAGAGACTTTCCCAAAGTGTTCGGGGGGAAGGTAGGAAAGTTGGAGAAGTTCATGCACAAGATAGTACTAAAGGAGAACTCCCAGCCGGTGTCCCACAAAGTTCGTGGTACGTCTCAAACTGCACAGACTTGAGAAACAAGGGATCATCGAACCCATCGACAGTTCTGAGTGGTTGGCGCCCCTGGTGGTAGCCAGAAAACCTAATGGTAAGGTGCATTTGTGTGTGGACCAGCGCGAATTGAACAAGTGTCTCCTGGTAGAAAAATTTCCTTCACCAAGGATCGAAGAAATGTTAGCCAAAACACGAGGAGTCAAATGGTTCTCCACGGTCGACCTCACGTCCGCCTATCATCAAATAGACTTGCACCCATCCAGCCGGAGACTCACGTCATTCATCACGCCCTATGGATGCTATAGGTTCCGCAGGATGCCCGTTGGGCTGGCATCCGCCACAGCGGTGTTCCAGAAACTGATGCACCGTCTGTTTAAGTATGTCGATGGCATCCAGTACTTCCAAGATGACATCCTGGTCATGGGGATGGACCAGGAGGACCACGACAAGAAACTATACAAGGTACTGGGGGTGCTACAGGAGAAAGGCCTGATGGCAGAATGGGAAAAGTGTAAACTGGGCATGACAACCGTCACGTACCTTGGGCACGAAATAGGTGGTCAAGGGATCACACCCAAGAAAGGAAATGTAAAGGCCATTTGCAATGCTAGAGCTCCCATCAACAAAGAGGAGGTGAAGTCATTCCTCGGCATGGCGAAGTCCTGTAGCAGGTTCGTCCAACATTTTGCCACTAAAATCCACAAACTGAGGCAACTGGTCAGAGAGAAGACAGCGTTCCAGTGGGACGAGGAAGCACAAAAGGAATTTGAAGAGTTGAAAATGGACATCAGCCTGGCGGTGCCACTACACGGACATGACCCCGCAGGACAAACGATCCTGACCATGGATGTCAGCGAGAAGGGGCTAAGGAGCGGTACTGGCGCAGGAGAGAAAAGATCACACAGTGGAAACCCTGAGTTTTGCGTCCAGAGCACTGACCGCCATGGAGCAAAAGTATAGCGTAATCGAAAAAGAAATGCTGGCTGCAACATTGGCCATGGGGAAGTTCCGACAGTTCCTGTGGGGGACGAGATTCCGTTTGCAGACCGACCACAAGCCTCTGGTCAAAGTGCTAACTTCGAGTGGACATGACAGGGCCACTCCGCGCATAGCCAAGATGACCCTGAAGCTCTTAGACTACAGGTATGACGTAGTGTACATTCCTGGCACACGCAATAAAGTGGCGGATTATCTCAGCAGGGCCGCAGCCATGGAAGATGCACCTACTTCTGAACTAGAGAATGAAGAGATGGTAGCGGTGATGGAGGACACGGAAAAGGCTATCAGCAGACAGGAGTGGAATTATCAGTGAGTGATTCCGGCATCTTCATGTATCGAGGGGACAAGGTGGTTCCCCCAAAATCTTTGGTCTCAACCCTCCTGTGTCAGCTGCATGAAGGTCACTTGGGCATCGTCAAAACCAAAGGGAGAGTTAAACAAATGTACTGGTGGCCGGGAATGGATATTCAGGAGGAGAGACATGTGAGAGATTGCGCCCAGTGCCAATGCGCTGACAAGACATTGAAACCATTAAGGCCAGCACTGGGTAGATTTGAACGCCCGTGTAACCCATGGGAAGATGTGTCAGTCGACATTTTGGGTCCAGTGTTGGATAACCAAGGGACAGCGAAGTACTTGTGTGTCATGGTAGACAAATATTCAAAATGGCCGGAAGTTCATGTGCAAGAGGAAATGGAGCCAGACACCGTTATAAAATTCCTCACCTCTGTGTTCCTACGTGAAGGGATTCCGAGAACCATTCTGACAGACAATTGCCCACAGTTCACATAAGAGAAATGGATCAGATACACCGAGAGAAATGGAATCAAATCCAAGCATACCTCAGTGTACCACCCGGCGAGCAATGGACAGGTAGAAAGGTTCAACCGGGTCCTCATGGGTTCCATCCAAGCGGCTATAATGAAGGGCAAAGACTGGGAGGCAGAAATCCAAAGCATGATGTGGGCGTACAGGATCACTCCCATCTCGACCGGTTACAGCCCCTTCCAAATCCTAAGGGGTAGGCACCCCTTTACCAAGGACAATATGATTTGGAGAGAAAAACTGTCAGCAGCAAATGGTCCCCGGCGGTAGTCCAGCACAACCTGGAGAAGGCGCAGAGGCTGTACACTGAACACTACAACCGGAGAAGGAATGCGAGAGAAGCGGATTTGGAAAAAGGGGAATGGGTGAGAGTAAAGTTGGCAGTGCTAAAAAGGAAAGGAGAAAGTAAGTACAGCCCACCCCTCCAAGTGGAAGAAGTGTATAATCGAGCTGCGTTACAATGGATAGAAAATATCCAGGCAAAACCAATGTAGACAGCTGGCAACAAACTAGTATACCCAAAGTGAACACAGGTAAAAGAAAGAATTTCCTTTCCTTGTCACGGACGGAATCGCTGCCATTGACCACGTTTCTTCGGATCTCTGAAACAGGCTCGACCGTTCAATTTGGAAGCTTCACTGCTCAACCCTCTTCCTCTGGTTTAATTACAAGCGCGTACCTCACCCAGATATGACCGTACAACGCGGATGAGAAAGGCTTGACGAGTCATATAAAAAAAAAAAAAAAAAAAATATACGATAACCTTGAACGGTCGAATACGTGTTGTACCCTCCATAAGAACATTAGGATTTTAACCATTGAAAGTTGCCTAACCGGGACCATTTTCCAACTTGGCTATTTTCTTAAGAATTGTTATCGGGTGGTCTCACTAGTAAGATGAGGACGTGATTATTCGAGCCACATGATTCTTCTAACCTATATGTAGCGAGCACACTCCCAGATATCGATACAACGAAAAAACAACATAATACACTCTACATTTATGTAATCATTTTTTAACTTGAGAAAACGGATGAAAAGCTGCATTTTGATAAACCATGATGTTGTCCTGATGAAGACGCATTGTTTGCGTTGAAACGCGTTGGCAGAAAAACATCAACTGTGGGAAACATCATAACTTTTAATTTTTCCTTTTTGACATTAGAGACTACGATAATCGAATTGTACTCTCCTTTATTGCTTTTATATATTTCTGTGCTTGATTGAACATGTCTATCAATTTTTTATCAATATGATTACATTTTATGTATATCTATATATATATTGTGTCTAAAAATTCTTTCTTTTACCTGTGTTCACTTTGGGTATACTAGTTTGTTGCCAGCTGTCTACATTGGTTTTGCCTGGATATTTTTCTATCCATTGTTTAGCGCTGATCCAGGAATCTGAATTTATTCAGGGGGTCCCTGTTTATTACCACTAATCGAGCTGCGTTACTCAGTGATGGGAAAGTGTGGTCCCAAGATCGCATGGCAAAGATAAACAAGATCGTAAGATGGCCAACAGAAGAAAGAAGCAATCACTCCACTCTGACACAAGAGGATGGATTGGAAGGTGCAGCTGCAGGAAACGACAGCCAAGAAAACGGAGGAGAACAAGTAGGGAGAGAAGAGCCAGAAACACGGGGTGAAAGAGAGACAATTGCCGAAAAGGGTGTCACACCCCAGAGAAACGAACCAGGTATGCAGAGAAGTGCATGGAGAGTCAAGCCCCTGAAGTAGCCCGTGATACCGCCTCCCCGGTAAGGTGCACACGTACAGGAAGAAGAGTGGTCAGACCCACATGCTTTAGAGACTATGTATTGGAAGACTGTTGAACCTTAAGACTGTTATTGTGTATGTAAAAAAAGGGAGATATGTAGTGTGCGCTCTAGCTGTCCGTCGTGGTACGTGTGACGCAACACGTCCCGACGGGAAGCGGTGATTACTGCGCATGCGCGAGCGGCAGTTCGCATCTGAGAGTGACCGGAGCGCCAACGCTGATGCACGCTCGGCGCTCTTTCTGCACACAGTGTTAATTATATAATAAACCAGCCTGTACCACTGAACTCTGGGTCCTGGTCATTATTGGTGTGGACCACAAACTCCACACTATCTGGCCTAATTTTTCTCAAACTTTTCCCTGAGGAAGAGCCCCTTCGAGGCCTCCCTAGACAAGGACGAGCACACTCGCTTCACTGCTCACTTCAATTAAGGTCAAGCATTAGGACACACCACTTTCAAAGATCATCAGCCACCACTCCAAAACGGCAGGAAAACAATGTCGTGATGAGCTCTGTTTACTTTCTGAAGCTTCCAGTGGCTCTGGGACATTACAGTGTAGGTTTTGTAAAATAAATAAATTCAGCTGTCACGTGCACTATTGTAATTACAATAAAAAAAATAATATTAAGCAAGTTCTTCCCATGTTTCATTATGGTGCACTCATGAAAAAGTATGTGTTTGAATAAAACCCATACCTCTGTGCTTCACAGGACTTATAGTGCCTTGCAAATGATCACCAACCCTCAAAATGTATTAGTAATAAGGAATAATTTCAGCCAATAACATACTTCCTCCTATTCATTTTATGCTATGTATTGATACATACAAGTGGACATACCTACTATTGTTTTTTTTTATATACCTTTTTATTAAACATCGTCAACAAAATTCACAATTGTAAATCACAAGCAAGGGCATTACCAATTCCGCACTGTTAATCCGTCACACAATTAATCAAATAGCATTCCACAGTAGAATACAATTTAAGGGGTATCAAGAGTCTCAGATTCATGCAGGGGAGTCGGGGGAGTACAGATATCTCCTCTAGTGATTCCACGGGCACCACACGTTACTCCATTTCCCAGGGCACCCTCTTGCAACATAGACCGCTTTCTCACAAAACATACACCAGTCTAGGTCCTCCTCCCACTTTCCCCTTGTGGGTGGCTGACGGCCCCCCAAAGCTCTGCGATATTCCTTTTTGCAATCATTAAGGCTAATGTCGCCCACCGCTTGGTGTAAGCGGTGAGATCCGAAGGTTCCCAAACATTCAGCAGGCACCTACGGGCCTCAGGCCGGACATCAATATTGAGTACCTCCCGCAAAGTGTGATGTATTGTTTGCCAATAAGTCTGTATGTGCTCACAAAACCCCAGGATATGGATAAATGTGCCGAGCTAACCGCATCCACGTCTGCACTCCCCACTGTCTGCCCTTCCCATCCACACCAGGCCCGGCCCAGTGATATAGACCCTGTGTAGAATTTTGAGTTGTATCAAGCGTAACCTTGACTGTACTGCAACTATTCTCGGGAGGAGACCGCCTCTCGCCAGTCTTCCTAATCCAGTTCTAAACCATCACCAACCCACTTCTCCCTCAATGGCAGCAGTGGATCCTCCATGTTATTAATCAACTTTCTGTAGACCAGGGAGATGGGGCTCTCGGGGAGAGGGCCATCTAGTAATCTGTCATCCAAGGAAGAGGCCTCCTGTAGTGTAGAGTATCTGGCGACATTTGTGAGCAAGGCGTGCCAAATTTGTGGATACCGAGAATATTCAGTGTCTGCCAGGCTGTACTGCTTTTGTAGGAAAGTGAAGGGGAGGATAGTGTCCTTACCCCAGATGTCTTTGATCTGTGAGATTCCAATAAGGTCCCATTTATCAAATCCTTTGCATCGCCACAGACTGCCCAGCTTCTCAGAACTCCATAAGGGCATCGCCCTGGTGAGTAGGCGACCCCAGCCAAGCTGTTTGTTAGCAATGTGCCAAACATGGACCGAATGAGCTGTCGGTCCTGTCAGTTGTTCCTGTCAGTGGCCCAGTGGTAGGCCCAGCACATAGCACCCTGCTGTACTCCCCCGGGCAGCAACCACCTGTCCTTGGCATATCAGGGGTCATCCGGTCAGCCATAGATTCCCTGATTAATAGCTGCCAGATGGGATGCCCAATAATATTTCCTGATGTCAGGGAGGCTGATTCCCCCATCGTACCAATTAAGGGTTCATTTGGTAAGAGCGATTCGGGGCTTGCCCTCCCATAGGAGTTCTCTCTGGAGGGTCTCTATATCTTTGAAATAAGACGAGGGAACTGGGTCCATTGAGTTCTGAAGGACGTAGAGGAAGCAGGGCAACGTCATCATTTGAACAGGATCGCCCTACCCAACAACGAAAGGGGCAGAGACTTCCAGCGCTTAACGTCGCTTTTCAGTCTCTGCAGTGGTGGTCTCAGGTTACGAAGGAAACGGAGATCCGGGTTTAACGTGATGAAGATGCCAAGGTACCGGAAGCCCTCTGATGCTATCTGTATCTGGCAGCCCCTCGGGAGAGTCGGTGGCTCTCCCCGCAGGACATAAATCATTGACTTTGACCAACTGATGGTAAATCCAGAATATCTCCCGAACACCACGAAAATGTCCAGGAGGCCGATCAAGGAGGCTCTCGGGGAGGTCAAGTACAACAGGATGTCATCCGCATAGAGCGAAATCTTATCTTCCCAGCCCAGGGCCCACTGCATCCCACGAATCACTTGATCCCCATGGATCCACGCCGCCAGTGGCTCCAGTGCCAACGCGAAGAGGAGCGGGGATAAAGGGCACCCCTGATGCGTACCTCGGCTCAGTTGGAAAGTTGGAGACTTAGGGTTGTTCACCACAACTTGAGCCATTGGAGTAGAGTATAACAGGCGGATCCAGCTCTTAAAGTTTGGCCAAATCCGAACATATCCAGCACGGCGAAGAGATATGACCACTCAACCATGTCGAATGCCATGGTGGCGTCCAGGGATACCAATATGGCGGGTTCTAGGTTGGTAGATACTCTACCCAGAACCCCATGCAATCGGCGAAAATTTAGGGCGGTGTTACGATGTGGCATAAAGCCTGACTGGTCGGGTGCACAAGTGAGTCAATAACTTTAATCAAACGTGTGGCTAATAATTTGGCACGGATCTTAGGTTTTGCATTCAGTAACGATATTGATCTATAGGACGCACAGCTGGTCTTGGGTTTCCCTTCTTTATGTATGACTACAATGTTTGCGACTCTTTGATCAAAGGGGAGTGTCCCCTTTCCCTTGCTTTCAGTGAACATCGTGCGGAGATACGGGGCAATCCTGTCCGGTCTCAATTTGTACAGTTTAATCGTTATACCATTAGGGCCAGAGGCCTTCCCCGAATTCACCCCCGAATTGCCTGTGCCACCTCATCTTATGTGAGAGTAGACTCGAGATATTCACGATTTTCATCAGACAAGGTAGGGAGTCTGATATCTCTAAGCAGCTCACTACTGTCACCCTCTGTGAAGTCACCAGACATGCAGTACACCGTTTGATAATAGTCAGCAATGTCCTGTGGGTCAGTTATGGTGACCTCATCCTTACCACGTAGCTCGGGCACAAGACAGGCCACCCACTCCTTCTTATGCAACTACGCGATGAGCTTCCCCGCCTTGTCACCATGCTCATAAATTCTACTCTGAGTGTCCCTGCCTAGGGCTCTGGCTCTATCTTCCGCGATACCTTTGAAGTCGTCTTGTTTCAGCTTAAGGAGATGTAAGTTTTCGGGTGTCACCTCCTGAGCTAGCACCTCTTCTACTCTTTGTACGTCTTCTTCTGCAAACACAACAATTTTTTGTTTTTCTTTTTTCTTCCCAGCAATTAGGGACAGAGCTTCTCCGCGAATAACTGTCTTGTGGGCTTCCCATAACGTCTGCGCTGACTCAACCGTCCCCTCATTACATTACTATTGTTTTATTAAGCTGCTTCCCGCTCCCTAGGATTTACCCCTACATTTCTTGTTTGTGAAATATACTAATGTTCCTCTAACATATCGTGTGAAAACCCTATTAGGGTGGTATTTAAAGTAGAAATGTCCTATTTTTGTTATGTTAATCGTGCTGTTATAATGGAACATCAGCAATGTCAATTATTGTGATGTCATCAGAGGTAACGTTATGTGACATCACTTCCTGGGAAAACTGAGGATCAAGTGTCACATCATGTTGAGTCCTATCATGACATTGAGGTCGAAGGGTGTGCATGTCCCTTCCACTACCCCTGGCATTTTGGTGAAATGACATCCATGTGAGACACCACAAAAGTGTTCCAGGGCAATAACACTTGAAAGCATAAGCTCGTTTTGTACAAACTAAAGAGGATTAGGAAGCCAAAGATCTTTCCCTTCCCTTTCCTTATCAGGATTGGACTGGCCTATAGGGCAATCTGTCAGCCCTGAAAGGGCTGGTCTGACAGGTCATTGTGTGGACTGATTTTTTGACTGACTGTAGGCCTGTTTTATAGTCCGGTGAGCCGGTTTTTAGTTTTGACTTCCCTGATATTATCACAAACTGCCAACGATTTGCAAATGTGAGCCATTTTTTATAGCTGCCTGATTTGCTAATGAGGGACAAGCAACTGCCTACTAACCCTGTAGGGTAAACCCAGAAGTGGCAACATTAGATTAGATCCATAGCAAAAGATCTAATGAGGCAGTTCACATAGGCACCCGAGGGTCCAACAAAGGGCGAATCATTTAATATACATTGCAAGGGGCTGTCCGATGAAGTTCAATAAGATCTTGGGCCCCTGGATAAGCTACTATGGCATCAATATAGATGCTGAAGGAAACGACTCCACGTTAAACGCCCTATCTGAGTAAACGGGGTTGGTGGTCAAACATGCTTACCTGCCTGAAGTTTATGAGTGTTTGCTCAATGCCAGGTAAAGACAGAATTAAGGATGTGAAAATAAAAATATATATTTTTTTAAATAAATAATTGGTGAAACATTAGCAGTCCAAGGCATGCACTGGATATCAGTTATCATTGAATATGATCTATACAATTGGTTCTGGAACTGGAAGAGCAGTCTACGTGTGTGCACACAATATGCAGTCATTTTCAAAGCACATGAGAGTGTGCTAATGGCTGACAGAGGAGCAAACCAAAGGCAACCACTGGTATTGGATAGCAACGTCTTCTTTGAGTGTGGCAGTTCACAAGCACAGAAACTCATTGAGTCTGAGATAATAAGACATGGCACATCAGAGACCAATGTGACTGTAGTATAAGACCATGCTAGTAAAGATAACATTCATGGCTGTCATCAAGTTGTTAATCGTTTCAGGCATGTGTTTTACTTTAGTTTGCTAACTGCCACAAGGTGTGACAGAGAGCTTGCAGCCAGATGCACTGGCTGCAGTTCAGGGAGCCAGGATAGATGCCCAGAGGCAATGGATTAGCTTGCTAAAGCATGCAACTGAAGCACGCTATGGACCGAAGCAACTGCGGAGCAGCCCTCAGCCGGCACAGATTTCAGCAAGCCACCCACTTTGAATGAACTTTAATGTCCATCATGTAGTAGCGGAGCAAAAGCTCACAGCATGCACTGGTTGCAAGCAGCAGGGATAAATATCTTACAGGATACACCCTAGAGTGTTACAGGAGAAGCAGCACGAGGCATGCTTAAAAGCTGAAATGAATGGCCAATATGGTCCATGGGTCCATCCCTCAGTGAGTTATGAGTGGCCACAGTCTGCTGTGGTTTCAAGCTTTCAGGGAATGCCTGGTAGATTCCATCCAAGAGTTCCAGTGAAGATTCATAAGACAGTGTGCAAACCATCCTCAATAAGGTTGATCCAGGAATGATGAAGATTAGCAGTAAAATGGAGCATCACATTCTTTTTAGGTTTCATCCAGGAGTGATGAAAGTGTAGGAGTGATTAAGGACCACCCTGCACGATGCACTGGCTACAAGCAGCCTTCATATTGCTCTATTGTCATGTCAGGCGTGAAAGGAATGGCTCATGCTATGCCTATGTTACATGCAACTATGCTAAGTGCCCAATTTCTTTAGCTTCTATATATTCTTATGTTTATTATGACTGACTGTTTAGATTGATTTCTTTTTTGGAGCCAAGTGGTTGGCTTTCCTCTGTACTAGTAGTTAGGGAAAAGCCAGGTATTTTTTCATGAATTTTAGATGTTCTTCTGTGTTATTTAGAATTTCTGGTAGAGGGGTCCACCGTGTGCTTGCACAGTGAATAAGTGGTTTATGGCTTGAATGATGCTATGGATGGTGCAGAGTGCTTGAAGACTGAGTTGCCAGTGGAGAGCCCCCATCACTCGCATGATGAGTTTCACTCAGCAAAGTTGTAGTACTCATCTTGCTGCCGTGTTTTGGATCCTTTTCAATTTAAAAGGTAGGAAGTGTAGTGCTCCTAGGAACAGGCAACTTTCATATCCTACACACTACATAATTGAGGTTATAGTCTTAGGAAGTCTATCGAAAGGTAAGGATTACCTCTTATGGCGCGGCAGGTGAGGGGGACTGATACTTTAAATCCTTTCACACAGAGTCCATCTCAGAGATGGACAGGCTGGTGATGCCCACAGAGTGCAGTAGTAACTGGTGTATGACTGTGCATGTATGGAGAACTCACTACGTGATGTCACCTCAATTGTGAACTACATTTCCAACATTTCATGGCCTGTCACGTTGTTTGGAGATAGTGACAGCCATCTTCAATTCTCTCATGTTTCAGAGCTTCTTTGATAGGCAATCATGATACAAAGTTGGTGCAGCCAGGACCTTGCTGAGCAGATTCAGGAATTCCCCTTGCAAAGACAATTTGCTTCCTTTGGAGGTTGATGGAAATACAGGGAAGTATCACCAGAATAAAATCTTGGTGAGAAAAAATAACTTTAAACTATTTTCTAAACTATTTTCTAAACTTTTAATTCTGAACTTTAAAATACTGCAAAGATTGTTGTATTTAACTTGAGTTTGATCCTGTGACCCATCAGGAAGAGTTCTCACGAAAGGACAATGTTACTAGTTGAGGGGGGTGGAACTCTGCCTTAGCAACAACTACAATTCTTATCAGCGTTAAACACAAGCAAACCCCAAATTAACCTGTGCTTAACTCTCTGGTAGCTTGGCAAAAAGCAGGTTTAACCAAGAAGCAATGAGTAAAGTGTGTATGCAGCCCTTCAAAGAGTAATAATGTGAAAACACAACACAAGAAAACCCACACACAAATTTAGAAATATTGGGTAACATGTAATAAATTATTTGACACTAAAATAACAAAAATCCAATCAGTAGAACAAGAGATATGCACTTTTACCCAGTCCTTTTAACTCAGGCGTCAGGTCGGCATAGCAGCAAGGCAACCGAGTTGCAGGGCAGCAAAGTAGCAGTCCTTCTTGCAGAAACAGCACAGCAGTCCTTTTGAGTCTTCCACAGGTCCAGAGGTGTATTGAAGAGTTGGGTCTGAGGGTTCAATGTTTATACTTGATGCCAGCTTTCAAGTGGGACACGTTTCTAGAGGTTGCTACTCCCAACGGTGTTTTGAATTTCCTTCCTCCCTGTCCTGAACCCAGCTTGTCTGGGGGCATACAAGACTAGTGTGAAACACTTTGTTAGGGTGCTAGACAGAGTGTTTGTGATGTGCAAGTATGGTAAGTAACAGAACTTGCCCCTCACCCTGACAGAGACAACCCATCCTGCCAACACCTATTCCCCTTTGTCTAACTGTCTGGGAAGAACACACAAAGGCCAGCGATATGTAGTAATGAGACCCAGGATACAGGCTGCAGGCACCAACTGGTTCAAAAGACGGTGTCAGCTTTCTGGTAGTTGAAAATACAACAGAACTACCCAGTCTGTCAGTAATTTAATCAACACAACGTTTCTGAAAGGTCAAGTAATTTTATTAACTTAACCTTATTTTTGGATTTATAGTGTTACAGTATTTTGAAACATTAAACAAACACAATTAACACATCTTTCCTGCAGGATTTGAATGTAAAACACATTATTTTCAGCCCTTCTGAAAAAACAAACTTTAAATCATACAAATGATAATCCACATTTGTATAGCGCACAATCACCCGTTAGGGTCTCTAGGCGCTGGTGGCCGTCGGGAAGATTAAGCAAGCTATTGCCCAGAGTTGCATGGTGCTGGGCTAACCTGCCGCCGGACCCGGGGATCGAACCCGGATCCCCAGATTCCAGCGTCAGTCGCCCTGGCCGCGGCGCCACACCTCTCCCTCTGAAAATCCTTCTAGACCGAATGCATACAACTTAACCATCATTGAACAGAAATGAATTAGTAATGAACACGTCTTTTGATTGTAAGGTGCTGGAATTTCTATTATTAGTCTCTTCGTTTTGTTAAAAAAACAGAACCTTTTGTTTGAAGCGACTACTGGGGTTTGTCTAAGCACACCCTGTGAGTAGGCCTCCAAGGTCCTTTGTAGGATTGCCTACATTTGGTTGTCTCTTCGCAGGACCTACTCTGGGGAGTCTTTGGCCAAAGAGTGTGTGGTTGGTTTTCAGTGACATGCCGCCTGATTCATCAAGCTAAATTGCACTCGCAAAGGGCAAGATTCTCAGAATCTTGCCTTTTGCGAGTGCAATTTTTGCATTTGGGATTCATCATCCCAAATGCAAAATTCGCTATTTAAGAAATCGCACATTTGCGAAGAATTGAATTTAAGGAATCTCTATTTGAGATTCCTTAAATGCAATTCATGAAACATTTTATAATTGCGAAAATGCAATTTTGGGCCGCTATTTACCGAGAGGTCAGACCTCTCGGTAAATAGCAAAAACTTAGAAAAATGCATTTAAATGCATTTTTCTAAGTTGCATGTTGCACACACACATGTCCTTTGGACATGTGTGTGCGCAACACCTGTTTCAATTTGCATTTAAGGGGTGCTACAGGGTGTCCTTTGGACACCCCTGGCACCCTTTAAATCGCTATCTTATTTGCGATTAGCTAATTGCTAATCGCAAATAAGGAATACTCCCCATTCATTCCTATGGGCCTTTTGGCCCATAGGAATGAATGGGGAGTTATTCCTTATTTGCGATTAGCAATTTGCTAATCGCAAATAAGGAATGTGTAGGAATCGCATTTCTTTATGCAATTCCTACATGAATACCGTTTTGCGAGTCCTTAATAGCGATTCGCTATGAATCGCTATTAGGGGTTCGCAAAACGGCCCGTTGATGAATAAGGCTGATGGTGAAAAGCTAATTGCGAGGATGAGTAGATGAATAAAATGTTCAGAAAAGAGCAGGCGGGGCAGTGATTTGATGAATGCTTGCTTGCTTGTCAATGTTGTTAAATGAGTGAGTGCTTAAAGGTGTGGGTGTGGCACTACAGAACAGAGTGGGAAACGTTGTCACAGGGGTTGGTCATGGAGTGTGTTTTTGCTGATTTCATATGTGTTATCTATGGTGTTATTACTGATGTATTTTGTTATGTAATCATTGAGGATGTGTGATGCATTGGCAGGATAGTTAAGAATGAGGTGCTGCAGATAGCCGGCCAATCCGACAAGCGCACCTGCAAGGCTACAGCAATAGTGAAATTGTAGGAAGTAGCCCCACCCCCTGCCCATGCATTAGCTGCACGAGCCTGGGACAAATTATAATAAAATGGTATTTATTACCACTTTATTAGTGTGTCTTTACCTGCTGCACTCGCGGCAGGTGGAGCGACATTCCTCGCCCTCGAGGAGGGACCACTCCTGACTGGCCATGAGTGAGGAAAGAGGCCATAAATCACGAGCGGTATTCAAGTACCAATTGTTAAAAACTAAAACCAGTTTATTACCATAGCACACACCACTTGTGGTGACATTTTGGCAATAGTGATAAGATATCTTAAGTGAGGACCTCTTTATCATAATGGAAATTAATTTATTTTCCAATCATACTGGAGATGTGGAAGGTTACAAGTCATCCAATGTAAAGGATATAAAAAGGAGCTATGCTCCAGGGAGTAGACAATCACAGAAAGAGGAAGAAGGGTCATTGCCTAAGAAGCAAGCAAATGAGAATGACAAGAAAAACAACTAATGGTAAGCAGTGGGCTCATCCAACGTCCACTGTAAGTATTGGTATTGGAATTCTCGAATCTCTTCATGCATGTGCATTTTTGCACATACCCTAATTCCTTGACCTATTTTTAACATGCATCTGCATTCAAATGTCCATTCCTATTCACAATGGTCAAGCATCTGCTTACCCATTGGGAATAGGAATGGACATTTGAATGAATGAATGATCGAATAGCACTTTCGTAGCAGTACATTACAAACAACCCCACAACACAGGAATAGTAGCAAATGGCATTTTTAACAATTCTGGTGCACATTGACAATGATCTGAAAATAAACAGCGATGTGTCCTGGAGTTTTGGAGTCAAAAACATAGGGCCATATGTATCATTGAAATTCGCATTCGCAAAGGCCGAAATTCGTACAATTTCGGCCTTTGCGAATGGGAATTCTCAATATGGTATGTATCATGCAAATGTGGTGCACAATAAGGAATCGCCCAATTTGCGATTAAATTGCATTTAGGGAATCGCAAAAATTGCGATTCCTTAAAAGCAATGCATGAAGCAAATAAATATTGCAAATTGACCCTAAGGATTCGCAAATTACCACCAACTTCAAGTTGGTGGTAAGTTGCGAATTCCTTTGAAAAAGCATTTTTTTTAAAAACAAAAGGTGCCATGTGACGCTCATACATGCCCTTAGGGCATGTATGTCCGCCATATGCGCACACATGTCATTTTCAGGGGTGCAGCTGGGTGTCTTTTGGACACCCCTGCACCCTTGAAAATATTTCCCATTTGCGATTAGCTAATTGCTAATCGCACATTTCCCCTTCATTCCTATGGGCCTCCTGGCCCATAGAAATGAATGGGAAATTATTCCTTAATTGCGATTAGCAATTTGCTAATCGTAAATAAGGAATTGTAAGAAATCGCTAAAAAGAAGCTGATTTCTACATACATACCAGTTTGCGATTTCTAAATAGCGATTCCTTAAAAATCGCTATTTAGAAATCGCAAATGGTGATGATGATACATATGGCCCTATGTCTTATACTGGAACGTTTCATTAAATGATGTGTAGACACAAACAGGCATTGTTAAAGTCCGCAGGGCTTACATTGGCTGCAATCTTTTGGTTTTGTCATTGCTTGCTTTGTTTTGTCATGTTTTTTTCACTTTATTGTTGAAGAAGCTGCTGTGCCTTTGCCAATATTAAAAAACTGTCTAAAAGCAAAAAATATATTTTTCTCTCAAAAAGCACATATTGCCGTATTGGACATTGGCACTGAACGGAGCTACTTTGTATGCAGATGTGCTATTTGTGAAAGACCTGAATGCCATCACTCATAGTGAAGTTAGACAATGACTGAAGTGGGGGTCACCTATTGCCCCATGCTGTATCCTGTTGTAGTCAGCAAAAAGAAAATGTGAATGACACAACAACAGACCAATTGATGAAGAGGGCTGGCAGATAATCCCTATAAGTAAGTATTTTATATATGTAATTTTAGTAAAATCAAAAGGTTATAGATAATGCCACACCTAAAAAGGACAAACTTTACACCAAGCCCTGAGAACACTTCAGGGAAAAACAAATAATTTTAAGATAAATGTGATGTAATAGAAGTGTCTTACCTTCGAACATTCAACTTGTAATGTATAATATTCTCTGATTTGGTAGTTCCAATGCAGTTGGTTCCGGGTAATTTAACAATTGTATCAGGATAAGAACAAAAATAGATAGCAATTTACAGATAAATTACATTTTCAGTACATGACATAAATCAATGTTCAGTACCTGCACAAACAATAAGCTAGTAGTAAATTGAACTAACTCATAATGATACAAAATGTCCTTCAGCTACGTGCTGCCATGTAAACATGGTCTTCCTATGTGTCTTAGAATGATGAGGGGGACCCAATGAAAAATGGGGATGGGTTGCAGAACCTGGAAAAACAAACCAGAGGAAGCACAAGCAATAATGGTAAAATGCTTAGCATAGTATGATGAGGTGGAGGGTAGCCGGGGACCTGAGGCCTTTAAATTTGGCCTGGTGAGGGAGAGATGTCTTCTTCAGCCAGTTCCTTGTACTGAATAAGCATAGTATCCCAGGCAGCGGCTATAGGGCAGCAGCTTATACGAAGGGCATCCTCCCCATGAGGTGCACAGCTCTCTGCCCCTCCCCATTTAAGTACTGCCTTGTGCCACTGGGAGAGAGCATGCGGCTGTTGGGCTCTCCAGTGCATAGTTTTGTAAATGCTTGGCCAGCAGCAGGACGAGGATGGTGAAGCGCACACGAAACCTGTGATTTTTTTTTCTCTGTGGAAAATACATAAGGCAGTAGCTTCCAACTAATTTAACATGGTAACTACTGTGAGTGTGATTAATGAAGTATGTATTGTGTGCCAATAACTTGTTACGCTGGGGCAGGACCAAAGCATGCGCCAAAGGTTGGCAACCTGGGTGAGATATCTAGGACAAGTGAAGTTGGCTGCAGGGAACATACAATTAAGTTGAGATAGTGTAAGGTAGGCCTTGTGAAGGGTCATATATTGACCTTGCTTGTAGGTCGCCCCCCCACACAGCTCCGCCTGTGTGTCCTGAACCTGTCCCAGCTGCCGCTGCTGTAGAAGTTGAGGCCCTCCTCCACCCGCAGGCTACCACCTGTGCCTCATCCCTGGTGGCCAGTGGTAGGCCTTAGGTTTGTATCTCTGTCGCTGTCTGTCTTTCTTCCCTGTACTACCCATATTACCTTCTGTGACCGCTGTTGCCTGTCTCCTCCCTGTGCCTGCATACTTATCCGTGCCCGTTCTCTTGCCTCCTGTTCCCTGATTGTGCCTGTTTTCTTGCCTCCTGTTCCCTGATTGTGCTCATTTTTCGTGCCTTCTGCCTCCTGATTGTGCTCGTTTTTCCTGCCTCTGCCCCCTGATTGTGCTCGTTTTTCTTGACTTCTGTTCCCTGGTTGTGCTCATTTTTCTTGCCTTCTGCTCCCCCTCGCTGCCCCTGATTTATGCCCATTTTCTTGCCTTCTGCTCCCCCTCGCTACCCCTGATTTGTGCCAGTTTTCTTGCCTTCTGCTCCCCTGATTGTGCTCATTTTTCTTGCCTCCTGTTACCCTGATAATGCTTGTTTCTTGCCTTCTGCTCCCCTCGCTGCCCCTGATTTGGCCAGTTTCCTTGCATTTTACTCTACTGATTGTGCTCATTTTCTTGCCTTCTGCTCCCCTAATTGTGCTAGTTTTCTTGCCTTATGTCCCCCTCACTGCCCCTGATTTTCCCTCGCCCCACCGTACCCACTGCTCACCTCCCAACGCTACTGCCCCTGAAGCCCCGCTCCACCGCGGCCATTCGCCATCCCATGCCACCCGCCTCCCGTCTGCTCCTCCCTCCCAGCTCCCCTTCAAATGGGAGCAGCTGGGCGGCCTCGCCACTGACGTGCCGAAGTAGCACCTAATGCAAGCCTGTCTGCGCCCGTCCGTGCCTTGACCGCGCCCAGCACCAGAAACCCTGGACCCCGCAAACGCCAGGACACCAGACTCCATTATGACGCCAGCAGCCTCCACGCACTTAACACCGGGCGAAACCACACCTGCTTCCAGGCCACCCCGAAACTGACCCACGGATCTTTCTCCTGCCGCACATGCAGCTTCACCTGCGACAGAACCACCAAACCTTCAAGGACTGGACCCAACCACCTCCACTGCATACTCCACAACACACACTCTTTACGCAAACACGCCGTCGAGCTCTGGGATCTGCTCGACACCTCCGCCCCAGACGTGGCCTTTCTGACCAAGACCTGGTGGAACGACTCCTTGGTGCCCGACATCGCCATACCCATCCCAGATGGCTACAAGATCACCAGCAGGGATCGTGCCAATGGAACCGGAGGTGGAATAGCCATCGTCCACACGTCCACCCTCAAGGTCGCCACCCACGCAGACGACACCCGCCACACCACCGAACACCTGCACTTCCGGATCCACACCGACCCCAACACCACCCTCAGACGAACACTCATCTACAGAACCCCCGGACCCCGGGCTCAGTTCAGCGACTCCATCACCGATCTCGCCAGCACCCACTCACTCGCCTCCACGGACTACATCCTCCTTGGGGACCTGAACTTCCACCTCGAGACAACAACAACGCCAACTCCGCCACCCTGATAAACAACCTTGCCAACCTCGGCCTCAAACAACTCATCACCGCACCCAACCACGCTGCCAGCCACATGCTGGACCCCGTCTTCTCCACAGGCACCCACGTCGCCTTCGACCACACCACCGAACTCCACTGGACCGACCACCCCTGCATCCATTTCACCTTCAAGAAACCAACCATGCACCACCGCAACCAACAGCTGCCTCGCCGCTGCTGGAGCAAAGTCACTGAAGACCGGCTGATCACCACCCTCGACCAGAACCCACCCACCGACCCCACCAATCCAGACGCCGCAGCCCGCAACCTCAGACAGTGGATCGACGACTGTGCCAACACCCTCGCCCTGCTCAAGAAACCCTCCAACAGCCACGCCAGCAACAGAGCCACCTGGTTCACCGACGAGCTCCAGACCCCCAAACATGCATGCCGGAAACTGGAGAAAATATGGCTCCACGAACGCACACTGGACAACCACGCATCGCACAAGCATGCCGCCCGCAGACATCACCACCTCATCAGATTATCCAAGAGATCCTCCTTCAAAGACCGCTTGGACAACAACGCACACGCCAGCAAAGAGCTCTTCAGCACCGTAAAGGAACTCTCCAACCCCAGCGCCAACGCCAACGACATCCCGCCCTCACAAGAACTGTGCGACTCACTAGCCATCTTCTTCCACCGCAAGATCGCTGACATCCACGACAGCTTCAACACCACAACCACCCCGACTACGCCAGACTCCACCTCTCCTGAGAACACCACCAGCGCCATCCGCCTGACCTCCTAGTCCAACGTCAACGACGACGAGACACGCAAGGTCATGAACTCCATCCACTCAGGATCTCCATCAGACCCGTGCCCACACCACGTATTCAACAAAGCAGACGCAGCCATTGCACCCCAACTACGGAAGGTCATCAACATCTCCTCGAAACAGCGACATTCCCGGAAAGCTGGAAGCACGCGGAAATCAACACCCTCCTCAAGAAGCCCAAGGCGGACCACAAGGACCTCAAGAACTTCCGGCCCATCTCCCTGCTCCTGTTCCCGGCAAAGGTCATCGATAAAATCGTCAACAGTTAATTGGCCTGCCACCTGGAAGACAACAACATCTTGGACCCGTCCCAGTCCGGATTCAGACTAAACCACAGCACTGAGACAGCCCTCATCGCAGCCACAGATGACATCAGGTGCCAACTAGACAACGGCGAAACATCAGCCCGCATCCTCCTGGACCTGTCGGCCGCCTTTGACACTGTCTGCCATCGCACTCTAAAGACACGCCTCCTAGAAGCCGGAATCCAAGAGAAGGTCCTTGACTGGACCACGTCCTTCCTCTCTGGCAGAACACAGAGCGTCCGCCTCCCACCCTTCCGATCCGAAGCCACCAACATCATCTGCGGCATCCCCCAGGGCTCATCCCTCAGCCCAACGCTGTTTAATATCTAAAGGGACCCCCTCGCACAAGTGGTCCGCCAGCACGACCTCAACATCTTCTCCTACGCCGACGACACCCAGCTCCTCCTCTCCCTCACCAAGGACCCACACACCGCCAAAACCAACCTCCACGAGGGAATGAAGGCCGTCGCCGACTTGATGAGGAGCAACCGTCTGAAGCTGAACTCGGACAAGACGGAGGTACTCATCCTCGGAACCACCCCCCTCAGCCTGGGACGACTCCTGGTGGCCGACCACACTGGGAACAGCGCCAACATCCACCGACCATGCAGGCAACCTAGAATTCATCCTCGACTCCTCCCTCTCCATGGCCAAGCAGGTCAACGCCATCTCCTCCTCCTGCTACAACACCCTCCGCATGCTCCGCAGGATCAACAAGTGGATCCCGACCGCAAGAAGAAGAACTGTGACATAGGCCCTCGTCAGCAGCAGACTGGACTATGGCAACGCACTCTACGCAGGAATCCCAGTCAAACACCTACAATGACTACAACGCATCCAAAACACCTCCGCCCAACTAATCGTCAACGTCCCCCGCCACAGCCGCATCACCCCCCACCTGAGAGACCTACACTGGCTCCCCGTCGACAAGAGGATCACCTTCAAGCTCCTCACCCACCCACACAAAGCACTCCACAACGCCGGACCTGCCTACCTTAACAGCAGACTCAGCTTCTACACCCCCATGTGCCAGCTCCGCTCCCCCAGCCTCGCCCTCGCCGCTGTCCCCTGCATCCAACGAACGACCTCCATCGGCAGATCCTTCTCCTACCTCGCCGCCATGACCTGGAACACCCTCCCTACCCACATACGGCAGACCCAAGACCTACCCGTCTTCAGAAGACTCCTCAAGACCTGGCTCTTCGAGCAGTAGCAGCACCCCCTCTCCTCAGCGCCTTGAGACCCTCACGGGTAAGTAGCACGCTCTACAAGTACTCTGATTGATTGATTGATTGATTGATGTTTTTAAAATAAGCATTCCTTGAAACAGTCTTATGGGACTCCGGGGCTCTAGACCACTCGGTTTCATGAAGGGGTCTTGTAAAGTGCTTCTCCCAGAGGCGACAAAGGTGAACTAGAGAGATCTCCACGTGTTCCCTAATAGGTTTGTATAGCTTTGTGCTGAGATGTCAATCTCCCTTCCCTGAGGTATAAAGTATGTATCGCCGCATGGTTAGACGGTTCTTCATGAAGGATGAAGTGAGCTGGATGGTAGTGCCTAATTTGTGCAGGTGGTTTCCGGTGCTCGGCACCGGCACTTAATTGTCAGCACCGGCTCTAGTGTCAGCCCACCACATAGTGGCGCTGTCTTTTTTAATTTTGAGATGAGCACAGCAACCATGTTTATTAAGTCAATATTCACTGAAAACGAATAATACCAGCATCTAATGCCATTATAATAGCTTTGTGTGGCTGGAAATCTGAATTGTCAAACCTGTAGGATTATGTTGGTACCTGCAATGGCAGCGCTGGCAATGTATGGGAGGTGCAGGCTGCACTTGCCTTCCAAGAACGGCCCGGGCACCTAATGTTTTATAAATTAAGCACTGCTGGCTGAAAACCCTGTAACTATAATACAGATGTATTTGTGTAAGGTCTTGGCTAACACCAACACCACTTGTTTTTTCTCATCAAACTTTGATCGAGATCAAGAGAGAGAAAAACAAACATGGGAGAAAGAAGGAGGAAAAGAAAGATGGAAAAACTGTCACCAAGGGAGAAATTGATGAGTAAGATAAAGGGACAGGGAGTGTCTGGTAGTGGATTAAAGAGGCCTGAGTTGAATTCCAGCGTTATAATGAACAAAGGTCCTTAGCTTATTTGAGAACCAAAAACAATACAGTATAGGAACACAATGGAAAGCTATACGATTTAAGGTTTCCAAACCCAGCCGGGAAAGGAGTTTATTTTTAAGAAACAATGTCCAATCTTTCAATACAAACGAAATAACAAGACACAAGCCTGTGCCGTACCAAAAAGAGGAAAAGGAAAGATAGGATTAGGGTGAAAGGGGTGTCTTTCAGGCAAAGGAAGAGAGCAAGGACAGGGCACTGTAAATAAGTCAAAAATCACTAACAGTGTCGCCTGGAATGGAGTATACACAATCTCATTTGACAATATTGTAAGTGTAAACCCACTCATGGGTGTCGACGTTTCGATCCCTATTGCTCAACTAGATACATGGGATCATCATCAGGACTTTTATAATGAACAAAACATGCCTGATTGAGTTGAATTCCAGGCTACGCTGATATCCGATGCGCCAACTTCTTATAGCGCCAGCTGCAGGCTTCTCAACAGAGCTTTGGGCACTGGCATGCATTCTTTTACAAATAAACTACTGATACATATGCCTGACCTAAAAAAAAAACTAATATCAGGCCCGGGAATACTTCAAGAAAAAATAAATAACATTAAGAGAGAGTAAATAGAGGATACGATGATGTGTCCTCATGATTGATGTGAAGACATAATGTGATACTTCTAAGACTACTTGTAGTTACCTCGTTGCATACCACCTTGAACACCACAGTAAACAGCCATCGTGAAATGGCAACTGTTGTACCTCTGAACATGGACGCGGATAGGCCCCTCCGTTTCACACTATATTTCTTATGTGTTGACATAGCTAAGAGGTGAAAACATGCGAGCTGTTTACACGGATAAAGAGTAAACACAGCCGTGTTCCAGACGTAAATACAGACACCCAACAGTCGCATTTATTGTCTGGAAAGTTACGGCTGATACCCTTAAATAAAATGCTCACTGAGATCTAAGGGTCAAGGACGTGAAAAAACTCCAAAAGGTACAAAGCGGCAGCTGTGACTCACGGCTCACCACAAAATAAGCTCATTCATACTTGTGCAGATGAAAGGGAGCATATCCAGTTACTGTGCCCTATCGGACATAAAAACACCATAGTGTTCCTCACCTGCTAATTAAAAGGGCGGTGTTTACCAACGACGGGTTCAACCAACGGAACCTTCGAGAAAACTTCTGCCAAGGCGCATTACCGAGGCCTCCTCTGAACCTCGCTCTTCGGTAATGAAAGGGGTCACACTTTCCATCCCTTGTAAGGAGATACCAAATGAGCTAAAAATGTCGTTTATATTTAATTCAGTACAAAATAAATTAACTCATGTGTGGCAGAGAGGTGGCAGTTTTTTTAAGAATGCCAATTAGGTGGGGGGGGGGCGTCATAACTGTCCACAATTGCTCAAAGGGAACACTCTCACACTCTGTCTGTGCCTTTGAATGAGTGTAGACTTAAAAAGAGATAATAAAATAACGGAGAACTCAGGACTTAACTGTGATGCTCTTTGGTCTTTTCGTCATGAAAACTGGCTTCTTTTTTTGCGTTGGAAACATGGGGCCTTTTCGCAGACAGGATACTCGTCACAGAAGTGGGGGTGGCCCGTCCCCCTTATCACAAGGTAATTATAGCCTGTGGAACTTGTAATGCTCTGGACGGGGTGGGGCCACGTTTTGACAGAATATCCCGCCCAAATCAAATAAGGCCTATTATTTCCCCTGAATGGTGGTTAAATACTATCAAATGAGTGGTAGTTAAATACTATCAACGAAGAAACCAATAGGCATAGTACCATTGATCTATTACAAGCCAAGCCATATATGGCATATGTTCTAAAGTGCAAATGGCAGTGAAATTATGATGGTTGACCACTAAAACCTAGTAAAAAACAATGGTTTCATTTCTATACACAATGATACACTTTCAAATACCGTTGAATACAAAAGCAAAATGTATTCACCCATTCAATACAGCAAATGCAGTCAATGTGTTATAACATAAGTGATCATAGTAGGATCTAATCAACGAAATCAGGCAAAATGTGGATGAAAAAACCTGACAGTAGCTCAAGAGAAGTATACAAGACATTGTCAATAGTCAGTGTCTCAAATTAAAACTGAGCTATGTTGCATTTCAGTATCAAGCCCAGGGAGATGGTGGAAGTGGCACAAAGTAAGGAAACATGCTTGTCATTCTGGAGACTGATAAAACAGCACAAGGTCTGTGCTATCTCACTGATGTTTCTGCTTCAAAGTATAAGCTCAAAGACTGAGAACAAGCCTTTGACTCAAATTATGTTACCAGAATATTGTTGTCAAAATATTGTCTGACATGGATATTATGATGCAAATATTATTTATGAAAATACCACCCCATTGGAGGTAACAACAAAAAGTCATCACACTACTTGATGTTTTTTTGTAAATTATATTTATGTGAGAAGATATGTCAGTTCACAGTATTAGGACATAACATGCTTGAAAGAGGGGCAACCTAGGGCATCCACAGCCCCAATATGCATTTCCCAACTCAGTGGAAGCAGTAGACGTCTTGTGCTGGCACACACTATAGAAGGCCACTAGCTAAAGTAGGTGTAGGTTTAGTTAATGTCTCACTGTTGCTAAGTCATCCTGTGCTCCGGGCACCCCCGTTTTTTGCTGACTGGTACTGGTGGTAACTGACTCTGGCTGCCCCTGGGCTCTGCCGAAACAGGCCCAGGTCCAGTGCTATGGTGAAAACACACTTAGAATACAGTGAAAACACCTACAAACACTAGGGTACACTACGGGTTAGGGTACCCTTATGATTGTCATGTCCTCCCCAATACGGCCCTATTATATAATAGGACAGGGGGTTACAACTACTTGTAGGTCCCTAGTATATAATAGGGCACAGAAGTTTAGAGGCCAGCAGCCTTTTCTGCACTTGCACTTGTGCACTGCTGAGAGCCTGAGGTCATTTTAAAAGTAGCACTTTGTTGCAGGACTGCTTTTAAAATTTAAATTGTGCCCAAACTCGACTTTGGTGTTTGGGACACTTATAAATTGATAAATGACAATCTTCTGGCATATTAGGTATCCCCAGGGTCTCCCCTAGGTGTCCCAGGGGTTGGGGGGTGGGGGAGTCAGGTACTTCTAAGTAGGACCCTTATAAAATAGGTTTTCCATTCCTTGGGGATAGAGGAATTGCACATTTCACTTCCCTCATTGGAGTAAAGTGCTTCCCAAAAGAAGACTTTTGTGCTAGGAGTTCTGTGGAGTGAGGATCTACACATTTACATAATTGTTGTATTTTCAGAACGCCTGACTCCCCTAGGTGTCCCAGGGGCGAGGGGTGATGTAGTTATAAGCAGAGTCCTTATAAAAGTAGTTCTATAAGCACTGGTTGAACATTTCATTTTCCCCACTGTAGATCCCCAGTCACATAGGTTAACATGGTTCAAATAAGGCCTGTTATTTCCCCTGAATGGTGGTTAAATACTATCAAATGAGTGGTAGTTAACCACATGAATGCTTATGGTATTCCCCTCCTGTGCTGAGAATTGTATATTCCCTTTATTCATGACGAGCTGGGCTCGTCATGAGCGTGCGAGGAGGCTACCTCATGACGAGCCCAGCTCGTCATGAGCGTCGAAGGGGTTAAATACTATCAACGAAGAAACCAATAGGCATAGTACCATTGATCTATTACAGGCCAAGCCATATATGGCATATGTTCTAAAGTGCAAATGGCAGTGAAATTATGATGGTTGACCCCTAAAACCTAGTAAAAAACAATGGTTTCATTTCTATACACAATGATACACTTTCAAATACCGTTGAATACAAAAGCAAAATGTATTCACCCATTCAATACAGCAAATGCAGTCAATGTGTTATAACATAAGTGATCATAGTAGGATCTAATCAACGAAATCAGGCAAAATGTGGGTGAAAAAAACCTGACAGTAGCTCAAGAGAAGTATACAAGACATTGTCAATAGTCAGTGTCTCAAATTAGAACTGAGCTATGTTGCATTTCAGTATCAAGCCCAGGGAGATGGTGGAAGTGGCACAAAGTAAGGAAACATGCTTGTCATTCTGGAGACTGATAAAACAGCACAAGGTCTGTGCTATCTCACTGATGTTTCTGCTTCAAAGTATAAGCTCAAAGACTGAGAACAAGCCTTTGACTCAAATTATGTTACCAGAATATTGTTGTCAAAATATTGTCTGACATGGATATTATGATGCAAATATTATTTATGAAAATACCACCCCATTGGAGGTAACAACAAAAATTCATCACATTACTTGATGTTTTTTTGTAAATTATATTTATGTGAGAAGATATGTCAGTGCACAGTATTAGGACATAACATGCTTGAAAGAGGGGCAACCTAGGGCATCCACAGCCCCAATATGCATTTCCCAACTCAGTGGACGCAGTAGACGTCTTGTGCTGGCACACACTATAGAAGGCCACTAGCTAAAGTAGGTGTAGGTTTAGTTAATGTCTCACTGTTGCTAAGTCATCCTGTGCTCCGGGCACCCCCGTTTTTTGCTGACTGGTACTGGTGGTAACTGACTCTGGCTGCCCCTGGGCTCTGCCGAAACAAGGCCCAGGTCCAGTGCTATGGTGAAAACACACTTAGAATACAGTGAAAACACCTACAAACACTAGGGTACACTACGGGTTAGGGTACCCTTATGATTGTCATGTCCTCCCCAATACGGCCCTATTATATAATAGGACAGGGGGTTACAACTACTTGTAGGTCCCTAGTATATAATAGGGCACAGCAGTTTAGAGGCCAGCAGCCTTTTCTGCACTTGCACTTGTGCACTGCTAAGAGCCTGAGGTCATTTTAAAAGTAGCACTTTGTGGCAGGACTGCTTTTAAAATTTAAATTGTGCCCAAACTCGACTTTGGTGTTTGGGACACTTATAAATTGATAAACGACAATCTTCTGGCATATTAGGTATCCCCAGGGTCTCCCCTAGGTGTCCCAGTGGTGGGGGGTGGGGGAGTCAGGTACTTCTAAGTAGGACCCTTATAAAATAGGTTTTCCGTTCCTTGGGGATAGAGGAATTGCACATTTCACTTCCCTCATTGGAGTAAAGTGCTTCCCAAAAGAAGACTTTTGTGCTAGGAGTTCTGTGGAGTGAGGATCTACACATTTACATATTTGTTGTATTTTCAGAACGCCTGACTCCCCTAGGTGTCCCAGGGGCGAGGGGTGATGTAGTTATAAGCAGAGTCCTTATAAAAGTAGTTCTATAAGCACTGGTTGAACATTTCATTTTCCCCACTGTAGATCCCCAGTCACATAGGTTAACATGGTTCATGAATTGATAACTATGGCAAGGGACAACTGAAAAATACAATTCAAGGACTTGGGATAATGGCATTGATAAATCCAATAATATGCTATTAAGTTTATCTTAAAATGCACAGGAAAATAAGTTATAAGTCTTTCTTGTCTGTAAGGCAAAATTCAGCCTTCCATTGGTCTGCCCTGATGGGTCAGAGTTAAGTGGATTAGCCAGGCTGCTTTGATGAAGTGATAAGTGGCACCCGGGGTGAGGATCCATCTGGGATGAGAGGGTTATGCTACACATGAATGCCTGTGCAAGGGGGAGGGGTCATAAACTATGAGCTTTAAAGGAAGAAGGGGACAGGCTAAAGTAGCCAGGTCCATCTACACCCATTTCCTCTAAACCCAGCCAGATGAAAGGCTTAAGGAAGAAATCTGCAGATGCCAGGGGGAGGGAAACTATGGGGATGACCAATCCTGGAGGTTGGTTTAGCTAGCTCTTGCTTCTCTGCTGAGACTTCAGCCATATTGAATTTTGGAAGAATAGCACTTTCTGGGAGACCATTGTGCCACACTTTGGAAAAAATGGTCATGCTCTGGGGCGTTGCCCTACACCTCATTGGACAGGAGTGCCCTCATGTTTGAATCCAAAGAACACAGAATAAGTATCTGAGAGGGGCAGAGACTCTCAGATCGGCTGCTTGAAACAAGAGAAGAAGAAGCGTCCATGCTGGAAGTTTGATTTGCACCAACCAGGTCCTTCACTCTGACTGACTGTGCCTACTGCACAATCTGGAACTACAGCCCTTTGGATGTACCTTTCTTCAAAGGGATTAAAGAGTGGACTCCCTACAAGCTACAGATTAATGGAGATCACCTGATTCAACACAAACAAGAGTCCCCTGCCTGGAGTGTATCTAGTGGACATTTAAGGGTGTTGTCCAGGTGCATTGTTGAAATTGTGGTCCCAACCATTGAAGGCACATCTTGAGGATTCCAGACCCTGGGTTGTGTTTTGGACACTTTAAAACCTCAAGAGGAACTTCAGGATGAAGTTCCAGAAATCTGGGAAAGTTTGGTGAACTTTTGTGAAAAGCTTGTGAGGGTGACCGGACTCTCACATTAAGGCATCCAGCGAACCTTCACTGAATCCGGACTGCTGGTGGAGGCTGCACGATGTCTGATAAGAAATCCTCCAGAAAAGTTTTTGAGTGTGAAGGTAAAATCTTGTCCGGGGCCTACCACTTAGTGTATCTGACCAGGGCTCCATCGCGGTCAGCCTTAAACATTGATTTTGTCCCGGTCAGAGGCGACCAAATGTCTAGAAGTGGCACTATTGGTTTCTAAGCATTTGAAAGTGTTTAGTCTTTAAAAATTCATATCTCTAATTTCATGCATTAGATATTTTTCATTTTGGTGTCATTTGAATGATAATAATGTTTAATAGATTTGTAAATTGGTGTTTGATTTTTATTGTGTGTTGTGTATTAATTATTTACTGAATTAGTGTTTTCAAATGCTTTACATACCTGTGTTTCAAGTTAAGCCTGCCTGTTCGCAGCCAAGCTACCAAGGGTTGAGCATGGGAATAATTTTCTGAGACCTATTCTGAGCCCTAGACTGTGTTAGTGGCCGTAATGCCAGCGGTAGATATATATTTACCACTACTAATAATCCACTTTCCAACACTCTCAAATTGTCTTCTATGGAAAATCCAAGTGCCCGCAAGACGCTCAACATCAACACACAACAACTGATCTCCTGGACCAAACAGGAAGAAAAACTAAGTAGAAGCTGCTTATCATAGTGGGGAAATGGCACATGCAGCTAAGAGTAAAGCTTAGCACTTGACACCACTTTTCAGATTAGACCTTGAAGTGAGAAAATAAATACTTGGCTTTACAGCAAATTACGAAACTGGACTTTCCCATATTCTACACTCAATTATGTCTTCCTTTCCTGCCACCCAACAATTACAGATCAGCAGTTTCGCTAGTGGATGGCATCTATCCTAGACAACATAATGCCATTCAAGACTCCCAAAATGTCCCTTCAATGTCGAAAAAGCTGGTTGAGTGACAACAGAGCTAAAAGCCCTCAAATCAAATAAATGATCTTTGTAAATATAATTGAACAGAACTAATATCATATATGACAAACCGTCACCTTAATTTTTTCTGGATCCTACAAAAATACTTCATCATGGCACAGTATATCTTTCAAGCTGCTTGCCTGGATATGGAACATCACAAGATAATTGCCAATTTCCAGAATTTGACCCACTCACAAGATCTGTGTGAATTCCCAACAGACCAATTAATCTCCAAAGCCAAATATCTGGACAGATACTTTGTTGTGAAAACAAATGAAGGCATACAGCTAAACCTGAACTCTTTTTGCTTCACAATACATTTCACGATCAAATCTATTGTCATTCAAGCTTATATCCGCAGAAGACTTCTTCAATCTAAAGAAAGCTTCTGGTTCATCATCTTCCCCAGCAGACTATTTCCTGCACTCGTTTTAAATGAAATCTTCTTTAAAACTCAATTAGCTACCTAAGCCCGAGCTCCATTCACTTGAATCTAGTCTATTCCCAAATTACCTTAAAATTGCATATTTCAAACCCATGAAAAAATAGGCACCAACCCAATGGTTCATTGCACCAGGAGTCTAATGTGCAGTGAATAGCTCCTAGGAAAACCTATTGACAATCTGACTACAATGATTTATCAAACTTTATCAAACAAAGCAATCTTTTCTCTGACTTCTAACCCGGACTCCACTCCGGCCAAGGCTTTGTATCAGCATTGATGGCAACATGTGATGACGTCAAGATTACTGTAGAGTCACATAAAGTAGCAGACCTTCAACAGAATCCATCATCTTCCTGTGTCGCACAGACTAGAAACCATTATAAGTGAAAGGTTTGCACTTTATTGGACTACTTACATCCTCTTTGACATATATCTCATATTATCACTTCACAATTTCTACTCTGCATCTTTTCATTTAACAGATGGATTCCCTTAAGGATACACCATCACCCATCACACCCCTTTTCCTTATGCTCAATGTTATCCCACTACCTGAGCCCCCCACCTACTTCATCTTCAACGCCTACAGCTACGCTTATGGCATGAAGTTTTTCTTAACCCTTGAAAACCCATCTGATCTTGATGCCTTTGTCACCAGCCAATACCAACAAACTACATTAAACTAAACATATTAAAATGTGTCATAATAATATAGTAAATCTACCACAAGCCACCAAACCATCATCTGGCCAAAGTGCATGGCTCACCTCCAAACTCATCATATCAAGTAGGAAAGCATTTCACATATGCCTTAAGTAAATGAAGTAAATTAAGATACACATGGATCCCTTTATACAATGAGATGCCGACACTGAATTTTTCTTAACCTAGGTTTTACTGAAATGGTACAAGCCACCATGGACTGTGCCAAAAGTATATATATCTCAGTGCACCATAGAATCTAAAAAGCAGCTGCAAGTCAGCTTCCTTTACCTAAGTATCCAAACTCACATTTCAAAAGCCCTTCAGACACTAAACTAGATGTCTGTGGCCAGGCGTTTTGTCTTCAAAGCAATAGGGATAGTTCACTGTGCCATCCACATCTCTGGACAACTCTTCCATTATTATTTTGTTAAAACAATGCAACCACCTCCAAACTAGGTATCATTGATCTAAATTGGCCCCCATCTTGACCATCTCCTCTTAATACTGTCCCTCAACAGCTAAACTCCTTCTCTGGCCAAACATCTACCATATGGGACTCAACACAGCTAAAAATGAATGATTGATAACATTTACATTTTCAGTGAGCATTAAGTATCCGGCAATTATCTTACTCATAACAGCTATAATACAGATACATTCAAAATGCAAATGGTCAATATCTGCATTCATGATAGTGAGTAGTCTCGCATCGTTCTTCAGCACCTCAGCTCATGCATGTTTGCTGCTCCATGTTTGAGCATGTCTCCAGTTCTTGACACCTCACGCTATCCCTCGTATCTAGGCCTACATACAACCAATACTCTTTTAAACATGCACTTTGAGGGCACCATCTACAATGAAGACTTCTTGAATTACATCCTTACTGTGTGGACCTTCCTCACTACACTTAGTTTTCAGAATGCTTCTCGACCTCATGTGGGGTATGAAGGGCTATGTAATTTATACTCCATAATACAACTCAATCCTTACTACAAGATACTGTGGTGAAATCAGTAGGTGTGTCAGGTTTTACTGGCATCAGCTACATTTGGCAACTACTGGTGGAATCGGTCATGATGTGCTTACCTTTCGGCCAGTTGACAGAAAGGTATAAGAATAAGTGTGTAGATCGATGATAGGGGAAAATAACCAAACTTTGGCTTAAAAGTATGGGGACCTCCCACAACGTGGGAGACAGCCATGACAACGCGGGCTTTACACCGCGCTGCCATTACGACTCTGCCATCACAACGCAAGTCGTTACAACGACTTGCGCTGGATGACGCTAGATAGATACTAAGGAATAGTAGATTTACTATTCCAACACCTTCCCTACTGTTGCCTAGGCTGGAGGTGGAATAGTAAATCACACTATTCCAAAATCCAGCGCCTACAGCGCAAGTCGTTGTAACGATTTCAATGTAATGGATGCGTCGTAATGGCAGCGTGGTGTAAAAGCCCGCGTTGTCATGACGTACATCCCACAACGTAGGGTAGATGGGATTATGGGCTGGTGAGATAATGAATTAGTAGCAAATTAAAGTCAAACTGTAAAGTAAATGTAATGTTACAGTTGTAAGGTTAATGGTAAGCAAAGCAAGGGTCCTGGCAATTAAAACACAGTTGTCATCAACTGGGACAATTTTGGGGGGCTAGGCCAGGGTCAGCATTATAACTGGGAGGTGTGACTGCTGCGACCCCTGGCAGGTCGCTCAGTCCTGCCCATATTTTGTCGTTCAGTTGTTTTTCCTAATCCCAGGTTACATACCACTCTCATACAGTTACAACATGTGATACCTTTATATTTGAGGACTGGCCATTGACTGTAATGGGTGCATAGTTGTTATTCTAACTCCATGTGCACCCAGATCCTGGGGTAGGTTATACACCCCTCAAAGAAAATAGAACTGTACTTTTAGTTTTTTGATGCACTTGCTTGAAAGTTCTTAAACACACTATGAGGACTGGTCTCCAAAGCACAATCGTCCTCAAAGAGATGGTGTTTGTTTGGCTCTGTCAGGGTTTACCAACACTGTGTGAACCGGCCCGAACACAGACACATACACACACTAGCCGCTTCTATACCTTCCTTCTTAACTCTGAAAAAACAGTAGACATGGTTGTCAGAAATTAGGAGTATCTTTGGCCTGTACAGGAAGTGAATCTTTGCACAGTAAAAAGGTATGTCAAGAAGAGTGGGCTTAGAGAGGGAATGGGTGGCAAGAGATCATGTCCAGGGAAGCAGGATGGCTGGAGGGAAAGAGCAGAGACGTTTTCAAATGTGTTGATGAAAATTAATTGCAGTTGGTGTACAAGTCCTTATAGGACTTGTCAGGGGTAGTAAGCGCTATATAATTAGAGGTGGGAGAGCCAACAAATTAACAGGGAGAGCCAAGCCAGAGTCAAGCCAAGGGTCTGACTTGGCTCTAAGAGCCTGTGAACAAGCTGAGCCCTGAAAATGTTTGCCATATAAATCATACAACTGACATCCCATTAAATGTGATAAAGTCTCTTTAAAGTTCAAAAAACTGGTATTTCTTAAATATGTGGAAGCTTTGACATTAACCCGTCACTTTATAGCACTGCTCTGAAAAGTACCTATTAAAAGTGATAGTTTTTAAACATGAACCATTAGTAAACTAAGAGAGAAGACAGTAATCATGTAAACCCTTTACATGGCCCACATTACTATTGAGCAACATTATTGTCATAAATTAAACACAATAACTTTTTGTACAACTGGCATTCTGAACTCACATATCTGAAAGTGAGTTTATACCTTACAATGAAGAAAAAAAGGAGTCTTGGTGAAATAGAATATTTGACTAAGATCACACAAGTTACGCAGTGACGCTACAATGTATCCAGATTTTCTGGTTTCACTTTATATAAACCCCACTAAAAGTATCGCACGCAAAAGATAAGAGGCAGAGTAAGTCCAGCAAGCATTTTAATCTTCAGCTGAAGCTTGCAAAGTAACGGATCTCATGAATTATTGTTTACCTCAATGTGTTTGTTCGCTGGCTACTTTGCCCAAAAAAGCTGGTTCCCAATTCAAGTACTTAGTATAAACGTACTATGCTGCCGAGTTTCTCTGTTTGCAGACTGTTTTATGGAAAGAAACATAAAATATGTCAATTGTAAATCTTGAATATAAACTTTATTACATAAGACATACAAAACATTTGCAACCCTAGCATTTTCATATGTTCACATACTTGGGGTTGATTTCTCCTTATCAAACGTCCCAGACCTTAAATTGGCTAGGTGTTTTATTGTTAGAACCTGTGAGTATATTTACAAAGAAATAGCTGTGGTGTGTCATTTAAAAAACGCACAGATGCACCATATTTACAAGAATATGCCCCCCCCCTGTTTTTTACCTTGCACCTCATGCTAAATAAGTTGTGTGGCACCAACGCAGACACCCTGGCGTCATGGCGCAAGGCGTCATGGCGCAAGGGTGCCTGTGTGGCAGGGATGATTTTTTATGTGCAGAAATGCACGCATTCCTGTGCATAAACAATCATTAGCAGCAGTTTGCTCTTTCTATGTGTGCTGCATTTGCAAGACACGAGGAGAAATAAAAGTATTTCTCCTTGTTTCGCCACTCTAACACCTGCATTTCAATGGTGTTAGTTTTTGACACATCCTTGTAAATATGGGACAGCTTCTAAAAGCAATGGTTGTTGCATTGGAATGCCCACAGCAACCACCATTGCATGCCCCTTTCACGCAAAGTGATGCATGAACAGGGGCCATATTCACAAGGCCATGAAAACCTGTGCAGGTTGGCTTTCTATGGCCTTGTAAATGTGCAAAGTTTACCTTCTTACTTAGTTGATTTCTGGAGAAATGTCCTTGTTGATGAGGCCGTATGCGGGTTCGGGTGCCAACTGGATTCCCAGAGAGGCTAGTCAATGGCAGCAGGCTGAGGTGCTGGACCTCGTAATTTGGAGGCTGTCAATGTCGATGGCAGGAAAACTCTGAGGGACGAAGTTTGAAGTCAAGGCCCAGGAAGGCACCTTCGTCATTGAGGTGCTGCTTGACGTTGATGCTGGTGAGGTTCTCTACATTCAGACTTAGGCGGTTTTCTGGATGACAGGATCTTTTCAACAGAGCAAATTAGCAAGTCGAGTCTGACCAGCAGCTCAGAGTCGCTGGGCGACAGTCTACTAGTAGCCTCTGATTCTTTTGGGAAAAGTTCAGGAAAATCTTTTAAGGGCCCAGTTTTTAAAAATGTTGACAGGGGAAGAGTACACTTTAACGCCAGTCCATGGTCCAGGACCTTTTGGGTACAACTTGAGGGTGTGGTCTGAATCTCCCAGAAGCCACCAACAGGGTCCAGGGTACATTCAGCCAGTTAGTTTGCTGGGATTAGCAGAGATGTGGGCTTCTTGCAGCTTTTTTGTTCCTGGAGCTGAACAAGTGTATAGCTAGCTCACCCTTGGAGTCCATTCTTCTGCGTAGGTACAGGTGGGGAACAGGCCCAGCCCTTGGGGTTTTTCTCCACAGATTCCACGGCAGGTACAATCTTATGGACTTGTTGTCCACAGGTCTATTGATGTTCTAAAGAGGGTGCTAGGGGTGCTACTTTTATGCCAGTGCCAGGTTGTGCATGAGGTAAACTCCTAGCCATTCCATAACCAACGTGGTAAAAGTTCTGAGGGGTAACCCTACCCACTTTTGCAGAAATTCCAGTGTGTTTTACTATAAACTATCCCACAGTGCCCATCTCTACTTAAAACCAATTTAGCTGAACCTTTCTTCCCTTGTACAGAGCTCCCGGTTCCCACCCAAAGCTGTGGCTAGTATAATAGGCAAACCCTCTCTTGTGGTAATTCGAAACTCGTTCTGGGAACAGCCCCTATCCCACTGGGAGCAGGACAATGAAGGGGCAAGTCTAGGTATGAGTTACATCTGATTGTGACAAGATAAGCACCTTTTGAAGTATAATTAAGTCCCTGGGCACGCCTAGATGACCATGTTGTCTGCAGGAAAAGCATCTCCCCACACCCAAGGTATTTGTTCAGTGCCTGGGAGCAATATACATCCCACTCCAGTAGAACCACTAACAGTCAGGTGATCCCGAACACTAGGAGAAAGGCACATTTGGCCTAGGAAAGAGAATTCCAACTTTCTAAAAGTAAAAAGAACAGATGATGGATGGAATGGTGAACAATGCAAACAGTCACCCCTAGTCACAAAGAACTGGGATTAATCCATTGTATTTTTGCTCACCACGCCACACCAGTTTGGACCCAGCCATATGAAAACCAGATCCATGACTGCGGGTGAATGTTTACCTTGTTCATCATTCCATCCATCATCTGTCCTTTTTGCTTTTGTCACCTTAAGTGGGTAGGGCATGCAACGGCGTGGTCCGGTGCTCACTGTGCCACTGGATTCAGGCTAACCTGGCTGATGATGAGTGACACCCCAAAACCGGTCCCAGGATGCTTGTTTCTAGTCAAGGGAGGACATGGCTTGGCAGTTCAGGCTGAACTGTTCCCGCGAGGAGCAGGGTGATGACTGATTTGCTTACGGCTCTTTCCAAACAGGGGTGGCCTGGTGAACAAAAAACGGTTGTGTTAAACCCAGATCTGTGACTGGGGGTGAATGCTTGCATTGCTCAGCATTCGATACATCATCTGTCCTTTTTGCTTTTATGCCCTAAGTGAGACGGGTATGCCCAGAGATGGCTGTGCCACTGGATTCAAGATAGCATGGCTGATGTGGGGTGATACCCCGAAACAGGCCCCAGGATGCTTGATTCACGTCCAGTGAGAACTTGGCCTGGCAGTTCTGGCTGGACTTTTCCCATGAGGAGCAGGATCAAGACTTATTTGCATATGGCTGAGTACAAACTGGATGGCGTGGTTGACAAATAAACAATGGATTAAACCCAGATCTGTGACCGGGGTTGAGTGTTTGCATTGTTCAACATTCCGTCCATCATCTGTTCTTTTAACTTTCTAAAAGTAGCATTATCAAATTAGCAATTTAAAATCTGATTTTGTGTAGCATTTGGTGTAATTACATTCTTTTTTTTCTATATCGTAGAGCAAAAGACCCTATGAGTAATAAAATAGTAGATCACACTTTTGGAGAGCAGAGCCCCCTTTTTTGGTTTCCTTGTTTTTTGCCCCATTTCATGCATCTGTACGAAACCTGTCATGAAGGGCCCATAATTATCTTTTTTTATTCAGAAAGTTTTATGCAAATTCTTAAAATGACTCCACATTTATTAAGAAAACAAAACATGCCTTTCTCTTTGAAACCAACTCAACCATACCTACGCTGGGGCTACTGCCACAAGCATAATTAAATATATATATTTGTGGGTGTAGGTGTGTGCATATATGTGTGTGTATAATTTATATATTTATATACACACACAACTATAGATATGTGAAAATACATATATATATTTATTATATACATGTGAAATATTTCTGACTAAATATATATATACCGTGACCAAGCCTTAGTGGCGAAACGCGTCGGTAGGGAGCTGCTGATTTCGTGCCTCTAAATAAAATCACTAAAGCATCAAAAGCAGCCTGTGAATTTCTTCGAAAACGGGAGGAAAAAGGTTTTGTGCATATCGAGGGTGTCCGGCACCCGCACAGGCTCGCCGTGACAAGAGACGAGGAACAGCCGGGAATGGTTGTCAGTATATATATATATATATATATATTCACTGAAAAAACCATAGGTTATAGACCATATATAGTTAGGAATTTGCATTTACAAAACCTTGAAAATTCACTGAAAAAACCATAGGTTAGAGACCATATATAGTTAGCTGGACATTTTATTGACATAAAACCAATGAAATTCCATATATAGTTAGTTGCACTAACTATATATCGCGCACCCGCAATCCACTGCTGATGATGTCACATATTACATCATTCATGACATGGTCAGTGACATCACTGATGACATCACTGATGACATCTCAAATGACATCACTGATGACATCACTGATGACATCTCAAATGACATCACTGATGACATCATCTAGTGTCTGTGTGTTTTTGTAAAGTTTAAATATGTTTTATATATTGAAGAATGAATGGATGTATGGAAGACTGAGTGTGTGTGTGGCTGGCTGGGAGGTGTGTGACTCTGTGCATATCAATGTGTACTTGTATCAGTGATTGTATAAGAGAGTAAGTATGTGTTAGTATATGTGTGAAAAGTATGGTGTTCTGTGTTTAACTGTATAGATGAGGAAATCGAAGTGTGATTGATTCTTCACAGGACTGACTAGGTGTATGAGTGCATATGATAGTGTTGTAATAATGAGTGACTGTATGTATGAGTGATTGTATGGGTGAATGAGTGAATGTGTGTGTAGACGTAGGAATCAGTGAGTGCGTGTGTAGTAACTGGTATTGGTGTGTCATGATGTCATCAGTGATGTCATTTGAGATGTCATTTGAGATGTCATCAGTGATGTCATCAGTGATGTCACTGACCATGTCATGAATGATGTAATTTGTGACATCATCAGCAGTGGATTGCGGGTGCACGATATATAGTTAGTGCAACTAACTATATATGGAATTTCATTGGTTTTATGTCAATAAAATGTCCAGCTAACTATATATGGTCTCTAACCTATGGTTTTTTCAGTGAATTTTCAAGGTTTTGTAAATGCAAATTCCTAACTATATATGGTCTATAACCTATGGTTTTTTCAGTGAATTTCATTGGTTTTTTAAAAGCTAATATCTATAGCTGTAAAATATATTCTTTATTACGTGACGTATCACGTAGCCACGTGAGACGCCTCATGACGCGTCGCATAACCGTGACGTATCGGCTCTGCAGCGCAAACAAAACCCGTAACGTAAGCGTGCCGGAGCACGCTTACAGATATATATATATTTTTTTAACCTTAATTAGACAAAATCCACACGTGCACATATCTTGAGGCCTTGCAAAGGCACATCAAACAAACAGTCCCTACAATTTTGCCAAGTTTGCTGGAAATCTATTCCCTTAATTTTTTTATTACTGTTTCTCTTGGTTTTCCCCTTGTTATGCTTACCGGGACGCTACCCGGTACGCGAACCGGACGCTCCAAAAACACAAGATGGCGGACTCCCGCTACGCTGCCGGTTAGCTGCCCGGTTCGCATACCGGGAAGCGCCTCTACCTCGAAAAATCGCGGGGGACTTTAATATCCCCCTCATCAATCCTAGGGGGTCAGGAGGGGTTTACCTTGCCCCCTTTCCTTCATTTCCCCCTTCTTTTTTCACCACATCTTGTCTCTCGAACCTACCGAGAGACAAGATGGCGGCCGCTCCGGACTGTTTACAATGTTGACAGCTACGCTGCCGGTTAGCTGCCCGGTTAGCTGCCCGGTGAGCTGCCCGGTGAGCTGCCCGGTTCGCGTACTGTTTAGAATGTTGACAGACACCGGAGAGCTTTGCGAAGTTCCGCTACGCGTCAGATACGCGAACCGGGGCGCTAACCGGAGCGCTGTCACAGATATATATATTTTTTTAAACGTTAATTTCTCAAAATCCACTGGAGCACATATATTGAGACATAGCAAAGGCACGTCGGGCAAACCATATCTACAATTTTGCCAAGTTTCATGTAAATCTATTCAGCCGTTCGAGCTAAAAGTGAGTCCAACCGCCCTATGGAAAAATGAATGGGAAAAACGCGTTTTTTCTCGGCCCCCCCTTGACGAAACCCCCCCACATTTTCAGGGGCTGCTCAGAAACAAAATGTGCCATTTTCCTGAAAATTTCAGCCAATTCCGTCCACAAACGCCAAAGTTATTAGACATAGAATTTTCAGAAATCCCATAGAGAAAAAATCCTAACTATATATACCCACTGGCTATCGCCAGTAGGTAATATACATATATAAACATATATAATCTGCATATCTATATAAATATAAATGCATGCATACATATACATATATGCATACATATGCATGTTATTTACATGAAAGTTTTAAAAACACTAATAAAAGCAAAGCTAAAAAGCCACCTCATTACAAACAGAATGGCTTTAACTTAAACGAGGGCGAGATCTATTGCATTTTCAATGCTTGTTTACTTTGGTTCTATCAAGAAGGCATTCAGATGTGTCACACATTTGCCATAAATTCTGAATGTTAGCACTCTAGTTGCTCATTAGATCACTGTAGTAAAGCTAGTGCTCACCAGGGAAGTCTGCTGCTAATCATGGTTTGCAGCCATTTTCCCGCATTTTTTATCCCGCAGACTTTCAGTCCGCATACCATTATCCCGCAAGGTCATTGACCTCGCATACCATTATCCCGCATTTTTTCAAAACGCATGTGCATTTATCGCGCATGCCTTTACAAAGAATTACGTTTTAAAGGCATGTATGGTAAATGCATTTGCGTTGTGAAAACCACGATGACGAGAGAGGTAAGTGGGTTTGTGTTAATTTTTTCGTGGGTTAGTGATTGTGTAGTGTAGTGTAGTGTTGTGTAGTGTAGTGTTGTGTTAGTGTAGTGTAGAGTTGTGGTGGTTGTTTAGTGTAGGGTCATGCTGGGGGTAGTGTTTTAGGGTTTAGGGTTGTGTTGTAGTGTTTGCGTAGTGTAGGGTCATGCTGGGGGTAGTGTTTTAGGGTTTAGGGTAGTGTTGTAGTGTTTGCGTAGTGTAGGGTCATGCTGGGGGTAGTGTTTTAGGGTTTAGGGTTGTGTTGTAGTGTTTGCGTAGTGTAGGGTCATGCTGGGGCTAGTGTTTTAGGGTTTAGGGTAGTGTTGTAGTGTTTGCGTAGTGTAGGGTCATGCTGGGCGTAGTGTTTTAGGGTTTAGGATAGTGTTGTAGTGTTTGCGTAGTGTAGGATCATGCTGGGGGTAGTGTTTTAGGGTTTTGGGTAGTGTTGTAGTGTTTGCGTAGTGTAGGGTCATGCTGGGGTGTAGTATTTTAGGGTTTAGGGTAGTGTTGTAGTGTTTGCGTAGTGTAGGGTCATGCTGGGGGTAGTGTTTTAGGGTTTTGGGTAGTGTTGTAGTGTTTGCGTAGTGTAGGGTCATGCTGGGGGTAGTGTTTTAGGGTTTTGGGTAGTGTTGTAGTGTTTGCGTAGTGTAGGGTCATGCTGGGGTGTAGTGTTTTAGGGTTTTGGGTAGTGTTGTAGTGTTTGCGTAGTGTAGGGTCATGCTGGGGGTAGTGTTTTAGGGTTTTGGGTAGTGTTGTAGTGTTTGCGTAGTGTAGGGTCATGCTGGGGGGTAGTGTTTTAGGGTTTTGGGTAGTGTTGTAGTGTTTGCGTAGTGTAGGGTCATGCTGGGGGTAGTGTTTTAGGGTTTTGGGTAGTGTTGTAGTGTTTGCGTAGTGTAGGGTCATGCTGGGGGTAGTGTTTTAGGGTTTAGGGTAGTGTTGTAGTGTTTGCGTAGTGTAGGGTCATGCTGGGGGTAGTGTTTTAGGGTTTAGGGTAGTGTTGTAGTGTTTGCGTAGTGTAGGGTCATGCTGGGGGTAGTGTTTTAGGGTTTAGGGTAGTGTTGTAGTGTTTGCGTAGTGTAGGGTCATGCTGGGGGTAGTGTTTTAGGGTTTAGGGTAGTGTTGTAGTGTTTGCGTAGTGTAGGGTCATGCTGGGGGTAGTGTTTTAGGGTTTAGGGTAGTGTTGTAGTGTTTGCGTAGTGTAGGGTCATGCTGGGGTGTAGTGTTTTAGGGTTTTGGGTAGTGTTGTAGTGTTTGCGTAGTGTAGGGTCATGCTGGGGGTAGTGTTTTAGGGCTTAGGGTAGTGTTGTAGTGTTTGCGTAGTGTAGGGTCATGCTGGGGTGTAGTGTTTTAGGGTTTTGGGTAGTGTTGTAGTGTTTGCGTAGTGTAGGGTCATGCTGGGGGTAGTGTTTTAGGGTTTAGGGTAGTGTTGTAGTGTTTGCGTAGTGTAGGGTCATGCTGGGGGTAGTGTTTTAGGGTTTAGGGTTGTGTTGTAGTGTTTGCGTAGTGTAGGGTCATGCTGGGGGTAGTGTTTTAGGGTTTAGGGTTGTGTTGTAGTGTTTGTGTAGTGTAGGGTCATGCTGGGGGTAGTGTTTTAGGGTTTAGGGTAGTGTTGTAGTGTTTGCGTAGTGTAGGGTCATGCTGGGGTGTAGTGTTTTAGGGTTTTGGGTAGTGTTGTAGTGTTTGCGTAGTGTAGGGTCATGCTGGGGGTAGTGTTTTAGGGTTTAGGGTAGTGTTGTAGTGTTTGTGTAGTGTAGGGTCATGCTGGGGGTAGTGTTTTAGGGTTTAGGGTAGTGTTGTGCTGTTTGTGTAGTGTAGGGTCATGCTGGGGGTAGTGTTTTAGGGTTTAGGGTAGTTTAGTTGTTTAGTGTATGCTAAAGGCATATTCGTTCTAAAAGTTTTCGTTATTTTAATTTGCGGCCTAATAGTACATGCGGGATTTTTTTTGCGGACTGATGGTATGCGGGATTTCGTCATATATTCGCTAATCATACTTTCTATGGCAAAATGAACCCCCTCATTTTGTTCATTTTTAAATTAAATGTTTTAAGAGTTACCACTTTATTCCAATCAAGATGGCTTCAGGTGTGCCATACCTTTGTAATAAGTAGGACTGTTAGCACTCTAGTTGTTCTTTAGAACACTCTGGGACATTCTGTCATTGGGCTATAGTTGGGCTACATCTGGCTGATATTTGGGCTACATTTGTTTTTTTTGTCTCTGGTGGCCATCTTTGGGCTACATTGGGCTACATTGGGCTACATTGGGCTACATTGGGCTACATTTGGGCTCCAACATATATATAGCCCAATGTAGCCCAATATATATTTTTCAAAGTTAATTTTCGTAAAAACCACTGGAGCCTATATCTTGAGACATAGCAAAGGCACATCGGGCTACCAGTCCCTACAATTTTGCCAAGTTTGGTGTAAATCCATTCAGCCGTTCAGGCTAAAAGTGAGGCCAACCGCCCTATGGAAAATTGCATGGGAAAAACACATTTTGGGACCCCCCTTTTTTCTCGGCCCCCCCTTGACGAAACCCCCCCAAATTTTCAGGGGCTGCTCAGAAACAAAATGTTCCATTTTCCTGAAAATTTCAGCCAATTCTGTCCTCAAACGGCAAAGTTATTCGACATAGAATTTTCAAAAATCCCATAGGAAAAAAATCCTAACTATATATACCTACTGGCTATCGCCAGTAGGTAATATATATATATATATATATATATATACCAATTCTGGATAGTCAATAAAAAACAGGCGTTGACTCCGTGGGTTTGCAGTGCTTTCAAGGAAAAGTTTTTCTTCCGATCGTGATGGACGATTGTGATGGACGATATATATATATTTATAGGGTTTTTCCTTGCAAAAACAAAGGTTACAGGGACATTATAGTTAGGTTCAGTTTTACCCTCACAAAACTATTTATTTTCGGCAGTAATGGTTATACTTATGTTAAGAAACGAAAACTTGTGACCTAAAGTTACTTAACAGTTGCAAAAACAACAGTTGATGGACAGAATGCAGAACAATGTCATACATTCATCCCAGTACAGAGATCTGGGCCTAAATCCATCGTTTTTTTGCACTCCACTCCACCCCAGTTCAGACATGGCCATATGCAAATCAGCCTTGACCCTGTGCCTCATGGGAACAGTCCAGCCCGAACTGCCAAGCCATGTCTTTCCTGGACCGGAATCAAGCATCCTAGGACCGGTTTCTGGCTATCAGCCGTCTTCAGCCGGGATAGCTTGACTCCAGTTGTGTGGAGAGCATGGGACTCACGTCTGAGCATACCCATCCCACTCGGGGTGACAATTGCAAAAACAACAGTTGATGGACAGAATGCAGAACAATGTCATACATTCACCCCCGTACAGAGATCTAGGCCTAAATCCATCGTTTTTTTGCACTCCACACCACCCCAGTTCAAACATGGCCATATGCAAATCAGCCTTGACCCTGTGCCTCATGGGAACAGTCCAGCCCGAACTGCCAAGCCATTTATTTCCTGGACCGGAATCAAGCATCCTAGGACCGGTTTCTGGCTATCTGCCGTCTTCAGCCAGGATAGCTTGACTCCAGTGGTGTGGAGAGCATGGGACTCGCGTCTGAGCATACCCATCCCACTCGGGTGACAATTGCAAAAACAAGTTACTTAACAGCATAAATTATACTTGCTTCAGATAAGTGTAAGTGTAAGTATAACTAGAACTGCTGAATTCCTTTGGTTTTGTGTGGGTAAACGTGTACTTAACTATAATACCCCTGTAATCTTTGTTTTTTTCAGTGAATGTGTATGTTTTTTTTAACATAAAGTAATTTATAATTGGATCCACGTCCCTAGATAAACAAAGATTTATTTCTTTAACAACTCCAAAACTACGGAACAGATTTACCCCAAATTCCAAATAGGGCTCTTTCTGCGCGAAGAGCTAGCTTTCTGCCAAATGTGGTGTATATATAATATATATATATATATATACACACACACATACATATATCCTACATTAAAACGTCTTCCCTATTTTCCATTGTCGGATGTATTTTCTATTCGAGGCTATTGTGGACTGCTGGATACGAGGTGTTTTGAGGTCCTGACCTCTGGTTCTGAATTCCTCTCGGAACCTGGACTGCTCTTTTCATATATATATATATATACATACGTATATTACCTACTGGCGGTCGCCAGTAGGTAGTTATAGTTAGGATTGGCTGCCATAGGAAATCCGCAACATTCTATTGGGAATAACTCTGGCGCTGGTTTAGGAATTTGTGTGTAATTTTCCAAAATTTTGGCCAGCTCCGCTGCGCTCCTTCCCTGAAAGTTTTGGGGGGATTCGTGAAGTGGGGGCCGAGAAAAAAGGGGGGTCCCAAAACGTGTTTTCCCCATGTTAATTTCCATAGGACGGTCTGACGAGTCTACAGCCCGAACCGCTGAACGGAATTACGCCAAACTTGGCAAAATTGTAGGGACTGGTACGCAGATGTGCCTTTGCTATGTTTGCTGAAAATTACTCCAGTGTTTTTTTTTTTAATTACCTTCAAAAACACATATATATCTATAGGCGCGCTCCGAGCGCTCACAGGTGCGCGTACCGGGGAGCGCACCTGGCGCACTACGCGGGTGCGCGAGCGGAAAGCTGATTGGCTGTTGGGTGTTTGTCAACATTCTAAACGGTCCGGAGAGTCCGCCATCTTGTGTCTCGGCAGAATCGAGACAAGAGAGGTGAAAAAGAAAGGGGGAAATAATTAAAAGGGGGCAGGGTAGACATTCCCTGACCCCCTAGGTTTTCTGAGGGGGGCCTAGAAGGACCCTGAAGGGCAAACAAACTTTTTTTTTGTTGAAATTCTCGCGGGGTGAGCGCTGAGTGCGCTCCCAGGTGCGCTCTCCGGTAAACGCACCCTGAGCGCACCACGGGGAAAAACAGTGTAAAAAATAGAGTAAAAAAATAAAGTAGAGTGTTTAGAGGAAAGTGATGCATTGCTGGAGTGTGTCACAAAAATGATGCAACTCCAGCAATGCATCCTTTCACATGGGGCCAGTCCCATGTGAAAGGGCCTGCGTCAGTCTTACGCCTGCTGTGAGGCAGGCGCAAGATTTGGACGCAACAGCGTCGTAAAAGTGACGCAGTGAAATCTCATAGATTTCACTGCGTCACTTCTACGACCCTTCCTTATCTCAATACGCCCCCTTTGCATACATTACAGCTGTCACAGGTATAATGTGGCGCAGGGGTTTACAAAATGACCCATCTACCTAGATGCGTCAGTTTGTAAATATGACTCAACAAGGTGTATTTTTTACAGCACTGATGCGTCACAAAAAGTGACGCACCGGTGGCATAAAAGTGACGCATGGCCTCATAAATTAGACCTTCAGTCTTCTACTCATGCATCATATTTAATGTATGACACATTATGTCACAAGGAGTTATAGATACGTCAGTATTTCTGACGTATCTGTAAGCGCAAAAGTGATGCATTGCTAGAGTGTGTCACAAAAGTGACGCAACTCCAGCAACGCATCCTTTCACATGGGGCCAGCCCCATGTGAAAGGGCCTGCTTCAGTCTTACGCCTGCTGTGAGGCAGGCGCAAGATTTTGACGCAATAGTGTCCTAAAAGTGACGCAGTGAAATCTCATAGATTTCACTGCGTCACCTCTACGACCCTTTCTTGCGTCAATACGCCCCCTTTGCATACATTACACCTGACGCAGGTATAATGTGGCGCAGGAGTTTACAAAGTGACGCATCTACCTAGATGCGTCACTTTATAAATATGACTCAACAAGGTGCATTTTTTACAGCACTGGTGCGTCACAAAAAGTGACACACCGGTGGCGTAAAAGTGACGCATGGCCTCATAAATGAGACTTTCAGTCTTCTACTCATGCGTCATATTTAATGTATGACACATTATGTCGCAAGAAGTTACAGATACGTCAGTATTTCTGACGTATCTGTAAGCGCAAAAGTGATGCATTGCTGGAGTGTGTCACAAAAGTGACGCAACTCCAGCAATGTATCCTTTCACATGGGGCCAGCCCCATGTGAAAGGGCCTGCATCAGTCTTACGCCTGCTTTGTGGCAGGTGCAAGATTTTGACGCAATGGTGTCCTAAAAGTGACGCAGTGAAATCTCATAGATTTCACAGCGTCACCTCGACGACCCTTTCTTGTGTCAATACGCCCCCTTTGCATACATTACACCTGATGCATGTATAATGTGGCGCAGGGGTTTACAAAGTGAGGCATCTACCTAGATGCGTCACTTTGTAAATATGACTCAACAAGGTGCATTTTTTTACAGCACTGGTGCGTCACAAAAAGTGACGCACCGGTGGCGTAAAAGTGACGCATGGCCTCATAAATGAGACCTTCAGTCTTCCACTCATGCATCATATTTAATGTATGACACATTATGTCGCAAGAAGTTACAGATACGTCAGTATTTCTGACGTATCTGTAAGCGCAAAAGTGACGCATTGCTTGAGTGTGCCACAAAAGTGACGCAACTCCAGCAATGCATCTTTTCACATGGGGCCAAGCCCATGTGAAAGGGCCTGCATCAGTCTTACGCCTGCTGTGAGGCAGGTGCATAAATGAGGCCTTCATTCTTCTACTGTTATTTTTTCTTTCATTTTCTCTGTTTCTTCACTGCCTTACTTACCTGGTCTCACACTCACTTGTCTTTATCCAGTCTGTATCTCCACTCTTTCCTAAACATCACTGCTCTTTTCTTACCCTTCCACACCCCGTTCCTTTACTACGTTTTCTTCACTTATCCACATTCACCATGTTCACTCTCCTGCTGTTCACTCTCCTGCTCCTCACTCTCCTTCCCCACACTCACCTTCTTTCAGTCCCCCTACTTCACTTCCCTTCCCCTCTCGTCCCTTTTTTTGCTTTCTCACTCATTTTCCTCTCCTCTCTCACTGCACTCCTCTTCACTTACTCTTTTTCATTTTTTTAACAATACAGCTCTTTGATGAGAATTGGAGGTAGTTCTGAAAAGAAAATTTATTTTCTTCTTTTTTTATTTTTTTGAACAAAAACAAAAACAGGGAATGGGAAACTGCTCAACAGGAGCAAAAAAAAAAAAATAATAATTAGGGCTGGAGACGGCCGCGGTGGTTGTCTAATGCTCGAACCATGAGCACAACACTTTGTTCCCCATAGCAAAGTAACTGATCACAATATCTGCATTTAATTACGCCTCTTTTAAAAGCAGGCTGAATGTTAGGGATCAGCTCCTCTGATTGCCCCCTCACTGATGTAGTTGGTCCTCCGGTTAAAGTAGAGGCACCATCCCTGGGAGCCTCTTGTGCCAGAGCCCTAACACTCTCCCGGGCATAGTTCTGGGGGTGCCTCCTCTCGACGTTGCGAATCATGGTGGAGTTTCCGAATGAATATTTTTGGGTGGGGTCACCCCGTGACAGGATAGTGTGACAAGTTCTGCACTCCACCTTTGGAGCATTTACTTTTTTTTGATCATCTGGAATGGAAAAAATCTTCCATATGAAGTGTTCTTTTATCCTGGGCTGAGGAACCTCTTCATCAATAAATCCCTCTGTGTCTTCATCGCTGCTGGATGGTCTGGCAGCCATGGTAATCCAACAAAGATCCAAGAGCAAAAAGACAGATCTTGCAGTCACAAAAGTGAAAGAAGAAGTGAAGGAAATGGGTGGGGATTTCATTCTTTGTAAAAAAAAAAAACTGTTAGCAACCAATGAAAAGAGTTATTTTAGGGTCACATGACTTGACGCGCTTACGCTGCGCGCACCGGAGCGCTTCCGGGGGCGCTTACGCGGTCGAACGTAGGCGCTTCCGGGGGCGCTTACGCGGCCCGAACGTAGGCGCTTCCGGGGGCGCTTACGCGGCGCGCCTGAGTGACGTTTTGATAGTTTTACGGAAATGCAAAATCATTTTAATTTCGTAAATCAAACATACTGCTTTTATAAGTATGGTACTAAATGTCTTGCATTAATTATTTACTTTTCATACATATTTTTTTTTACGAATGCAAAAATAGCGCTCTCGGTGTGCTCTCGGGAGAGCTTACCGGTACGCGCACCCTGAGCGCACCAGGGAAAAATGTAAAAAATAATATATACATTGAACAAGTAATTTTTTTTTTTTTAAATATATAATACATTTTTGTAAAAAACAGCTAATAAAAAAAAGAATCGTAGGTTACAAAGTCGATATGCAAAGGAATTTGCTTTTAAAAAAACTATGAAATTCACTGAAAAAACCATAGGTTTCACAATCGTTATAGTTAGGAATTAGCATTTAAAAAACCATTGAAATTCACTGAAAAAACCATAGGTTTCGCACTCGTTATAGTTAGGAATTAGCATTTAAAAAACCTTTCAAATTCACTGAAAAAACCATAGGTTTCACACCAGTTATAGTTAGCTGAACATTTTACTCATACAAAACCATTGAAATTCCCACGTTATAGTTAGTTGGACTCACTATAACTCGCGCGCCCGCAATCCACTGCTGATGATGTCACATATTACATCATTCATGACATGGTCAGTGACATCAGTGATGACATCACTGATGACATCTCAAATGACATCACTGATGACATCTCAAATGACATCACTGATGACATCAGTCATGTGATAATACGATGCACCTCCTCACACTCTAATGTAACCTTTGATACATCCAGTGTTCAATACAGACTACCATTCCAGAAACCATTGACACACCAATACCAGTTACTACATACGCACTCACTGATTCCTAAGTCTACACATACATCCACTCATTCACCCATACAATCACTCATACATACAGTCACTCATCAATACAACACTATTATATGCACTCATACACCTATACAGACACTCACACACAGCCACTCATTCATGGAGTTACTCACACACCTAGTCAGTCATGCAAAGAATCCATCACACTCCCATTTCCTGATCTATACAGTTATACACACAAAACCTTACTTATTCAAACATAGACTAACGCATAATTACTCTCTTTTACAATCACTGATAGAAGTACACATTGATCCATAAAGTCACTTACGCAATCACAGGCTCTCATGTATAGTCATTTATATATGCCAACTCTCACATGCACTGTGTTTTACATATGTACTTACTTGGACATATAGCTCTGAGATATCCATTCACTCACCAACACACCCATGCACACAGTCAACCGCCCATACAGGTCTTTCCACATGCACTCTTGAACCCATATACCAAGTGAATCAACTGCTCACACATCTATGCACAGAGTCACACACCTCCCAGCCACCCCCACACACACTCACCCTCACATACAAATACTTGGGCAATCAATCAATAGCCCATATAGCCACTCATATAGCTACTGATCAACACATGCAGCAGCTTACACAACAACAGACATACTGATGCACACATTCAAACAGATTAGTCACTAACCAATGCATTCAATAAGACACATTTAATCACTCACTCATATAGTCAGTCACGCACCTACTAAATCATTCATCCTGTCACTCATACATCCACTCATTCTTCAATATATAAAACATATTACTTTTCAGAAACACACATTCACTGGATGATGTCATCAGTGATGTCATTTGAGATGTCATCAGTGATGTCATCAGTGATGTCATTTGAGATGTCATCAGTGATGTCACTGACCATGTCATGAATGATGTAATATGTGACATCATCAGCAGTGGATTGCGGGCGCGCAAGTTATATAGTGAGTCCAACTAACTATAACGTGGGAATTTCAATGGTTTTGAATGAGTAAAATGTTCAGCTAACTATAACTGGTGTGAAACCTATGGTTTTTTCAGTGAATTTGAAAGGTTTTTTAAATGCTAATTCCTAACTATAACGAGTGTGAAACCTATGTTTTTTTTAGTGAATATAAATATATATATATATATATTTATATATATATATAGTACGATCGTGACCCTGCGCAGCTTCTCCATTTTGCCGGTCTGATCCTCTGAAGAAGTTGAAAGTTAGCAACGAAACGCGTCAGGAATACCAGCCTTTGATAGATTCTGCCGACAGCTCTAAATAAAAGAATCAATCTACACAGTGCAGCGAGTGCGACTCACACTGCTTTCCAGGAGAGGGGAGGTAACAGAACTATATTCAGCGACCTGTCCTGTCGCAGAGTCACGCACTGACAGCAAGAGCGCCAAGGCTCCCCGCAAACCTAGGACAAAAACTTATCACTCCGTTACTACGGACCAAGGGGTAGCAGGCTGCCACCAAACACCGGAGTTTGGCATGTTTCCTCGACAGGTGAATACAAAGAGACTGTAACGAGGAGCTACACTACGGGACACCGCAGGGGTCCATAGAAGCAGTAAAGAACATCGGCAGAACAGAAATGGGGGACGGCGTAGGACCACAAGTACCAGCATGCCGAATCAAAACATCAGCTGATGTGTCTGGCGAAGCTAGAAAAGTACGAGCGTGACCCTGCGCAGCTTCTCCATTTTGCCGGTCTGATCCTCTGAAGAAGTTGAAAGTTAGCAACGAAACGCGTCAGGAATACCAGCCTTTGATAGATTCTGCCGACTGCTCTAAATAAAAAAATCAATCTACACAGTGCAGCGAGTGCGACTCACACTGCTTTCCAGGAGAGGGGAGGTAACAGAACTATATATATATATATATATATATATATATATATATATATATATATATATATATATATATTCACTCAAAAAACTATAAGTTTTAGTGGTGTTATAGTTAGCTGGACATTTTACTCATACAAAACCATTGAAATTGCTCCTATATAGTTAGTTGTACTAACTATATTTCGCGCACCCGCAATCCACTGCTGATGATATCACATATTAGATCATTCATGACATGGTCAGTGACATCACTGATGACATCTCAAATGACATCACTGATGACATCATCCAGTGAATGTGGTTTGCTTCGTTATTTAAATATGCATTATATATATAGCCTTATAGGCCCTATATAGTTAGGAATTAGCATTTAAAAAACCTTTGAAATTCACTGAAAAAAACATAGGTTTCAGGCCTTATATAGTTAGGAATTAGCATTTAAAAAAACCTTGCAAATTCACTGAAAAAACCATAGGTTTCAGGCTTTATATAGTTAGGAATTAGCATTTAAAAAAACCTTGCAAATTCACTGAAAAAACCATAGGTTTCAGGCCTTATATAGTTAGGAATTAGCATTAAAAAAACCTTACTGGGGCGAGACTTATGATAACTTTGGTGTAAATCAGCTCAGGAACTATTATCTGGTACACTAGCCCACTGGGGCATGAATTAAGTTGAAACAGGCTATATAATTTGTTGACATATTCAATTATGAACTGTTGGAATTCAATTGCCCACGGCGATACTATTGAAAGTTTAAATATATGTTTTAAAGCAGCCCAATGAGGCATATATGATATTAAGTTTGACGATACAATTTGTTGACAATTTTGAGAGTGTATTATTGAAATTGAATTGCCCACTTGGGCGTTATTGAGCCAACTCCATGTAAATAGTTACGAATAAGCACTAAGCTGGAATAATTTAATTTTGAAAATACTATGTAGCAAAAACTGATATTATTGTACATTCAAAGATGGCGACTACAGGGTAGTCCGTGAAGGCTAACGAAAGTCCTCTGTTTATGTTTATGATTTAAGATGTAAATAGCACTTTGTAACTGACCACATTCACCGTGACCAAGCCTTAGTGGCGAAACGCGTCGGTAGGGAGCTGCTGACTTCGTGTTAATAAATCACTGAAGCATCGTGAGTAGTCTGTGAAATTTCTTCAAACCAGGAGGAAAAGGTTGTTTGTTTATATAGGGTGGCCGGCACCCGCACAGACTCGCCGTAATCAGAGACTGGGAACAGCCGGGAAAGGTTGTTGCATATATATATATATATATATATATATATATATATATATATATATATATTCACTCAAAAAACTATAAGTTTTAGTGGTGTTATAGTTAGCTGGACATTTTACTCATACAAAACCATTGAAATTGCTCCTATATAGTTAGTTGTACTAACTATATTTCGCGCACCCGCAATCCACTGCTGATGATGTCACATATTAGATCATTCATGACATGGTCAGTGACATCACTGATGACATCTCAAATGACATCACTGATGACATCACTGATGACATCATCCAGTGAATGTGGTTTGCTTCGTTATTTAAATATGCAATATATATATAGCCTTATAGGCCTTATATAGTTAGGAATTAGCATTTAAAAAATCTTTGAAATTCACTGAAAAAAACATAGGTTTCAGGCCTTATATAGTTAGGAATTAGCATTTAAAAAAACCTTGCAAATTCACTGAAAAAACCATAGGTTTCAGGCTTTATATAGTTAGGAATTAGCATTTAAAAAAACCTTGCAAATTAACTGAAAAAACCATAGGTTTCAGGCCTTATATAGTTAGGAATTAGCATTAAAAAAAACTTTGAAATTCACTGAAAAAACCATAGGTTTCAGGAGTTATATAGTTAGGAATTAGCTTTTAAAAAACCTTTGAAATTCACTAAAAACACTATAAGTTTTAGTGGTGTTATAGTTAGCTGGACATTTTACTCATACAAAACCATTGAAATTGCTCCTATATAGTTAGTTGTACTAACTATATTTCGCGCACCCGCAATCCACTGCTGATGATGTCACATATTAGATCATTCATGACATGGTCAGTGACATCACTGATGACATCTCAAATGACGCTTGACGAATCCCCCCCAACCTTTCAGGGAAGGACCGGAGCACCACGAGGCAAAGTTAAGGAAAATTTCAGGAAGATTCCTCAACCGGCGCCAAAGTTATTCCCAATAGAATGTTGCGATTTCCCTTTGGAAAACAATCCTAACTATATTTACCTACTGGCTATCGCCAGTAGGTAATATGGAATTCATTCCGAGATATGCTTTTATGTATAATTATCAAATATATCGCTGTACACATTATGCATTTATGCATAACATTGTTTCAATTATAAATATCCACTGTGATAGTCTGTTTTCCTTATCAGTTTGGTCACATGACCATTTAGGGAGGAGGGCGGCAGGCGGGGCACTTAAGCACTTTAAATAGCACAAAAATTCAGCTAGACCCTGCATGTGAACAAGGGCTGCAAAGCCCGAAACACGTCATGGTTGGTTGGTTCATGAAAAATCTGAAAAAATAGAACGTACCTGGAAAGTAGCTGTGGTCTGTCTCCTGCTTCACCGGTCCTGAGGGATTGGAGGTGGTATTGCGGAGTTCCTGTTTTGCTTGGGCTTTGTATTACAACTTACCACCTAAGCAGCAATTAAAGGAGCCTGAAGTAAAACATTGCGATGTAATGGTAACGAGATGAAATGTTCTGCAATGTAATGTATCACGTTGTAACAGCTGACATTGGATGGATCTACTCAGAATATTAAGGTAAGGAAGACACTAAAGCACCGATGTGTGCTGTACTTAAGCAGTATGTCCATAAGTCATACGACAAGTCCCAGAATTTATCATGGATAACGGAAAACCGAAGGCTTTCAGGGTAGGTTAATGAATTGAACTCGACTGGTATTGATTAATTCATTAGGGCTTCACGTCGGTGACATTAAGTATTCTACGATGCACGATTTTCAGTCTGTCAAATAGCATCTTTAGACTGCATTCTTGCCCTAAGTAATTAAAATGGAGACCATTAATCACAGATGGATGTGTTTCTGTACAACACTCTACGTATATACTGCTATGTCGTTATTGAGTCGTTGAAAACACCCACACCATCTGAAGAAACTAATGTATTTGTTCGAGAGACAGAGACAAACAGGGATGTAATTGAATTTAGAAGTCTTTGGGGAGCCTTGTCAAGATCTAACAAACGTTAAAGGGAAATTATCCGAATAGTTCACCAAATTGAGCGACAATCCCAGGGGAAATTTAGACACGTGATGCTGTAAAATATTGCACAGGCGGCACAATACAGTGTAAAAAAAAACGATGCGACTGACCTTATTTTTAAGAAAATAACAATTACCATCACATTTTGCAAGTGTGGGAGGGAGCCTTTGAAAGACCGGTCCAGCCTACAGCTGACTGGGTCGCTGTTTATCTGTAACTTGCTACTGGACCCATACCCCGCCACGGCCTTCCCATTCCACCTTCCTCCTTAGTATTCATCACTAGGGCAACGTAGAAGACCTCTTCACTAAGGAACCAGGTGACATCACTTATCCAGCTACAATAAAGGAACCCATTTTTAAGTCTATCCGGAGGTCACACACCCTCTGTTCGCACTGTGCACGAGGTCTGTTAAAGATGCAAACTTTTCAATGCACATAAATATAGCAGCCAATGACTGCGGTTCCATATTCGCCTTTTCAAAAACAACCTTTTTTTTTGCGAACTGTAAGTAATGTTTTTTTTTTGTCAAACAAATGTGCACTAACTCTCAGAAACATGGAAAGTCCCAGCGAGCTTTTCCTTTACAGTCATAGTAAAAGAGGCCGAGAGGAGATACTGCCAGTTTTCAACAAAAAGGAAATTTCTAGTTCAAAACACATTCAACTAATATACATATATATATATATATATATATATATATATATATATATATATATATATATATATATATATATATATATCCCAACGTAGTTTTGCTCAAGCAAATGGAAGAGCCTCAGTCGGTAAGTTGAAAATTTATCGTTTTATTTCAATGAGCAGCGCAATCAGGGTAACGCCACAAGATGTTACCACTGCTGACGGTGAGAGATCGTACTTGGAGGATGTATGGCGCAACAGATTGAAGCATGCCTAAACATCGCCCCACTGAGGTTTTATCGAAATTTATTTTGTTTTCCAGTGAAATGGACTCACTTGAGAAATATTACGAACTGCAGCCATTGAATAATTTGCATTGAAGAGACACTAAAACTACAAGTACCAGCAAGCCAGAAAAAGTGGCCACGCCCACTATGGCGGTTTAAAACGAAGTTCATTAAGGGCTGCAGTCATCATTCCTGAAAGACTTGTGCCATTGAGAAAGAGTGAAAACTCGAAACCGGTTTGGCAAGATGGAAAAAGGATGTTGGTTTTTTGCTGAACCTGTATGCGGCCTCCTTGAAATAAAACGATAAATTTTCAACTTACCGACTGAGGCTCTTCCATTTGCTTGAGCAAAACTACGTTGGGATTTTAGCGGTCGGCTCTGGGCCGCGGGAGAAGCCCCGCTTGATGAGCAGCGCAATCAGGGTAACGCCACAAGATGTTACCACTGCTGACGGTGAGAGATCGTACTTGGAGGATGTATGGCGCAACAGATTGAAGCATGCCTAAACATCGCCCCACTGAGGTTTTATCGAAATTTATTTTGTTTTCCAGTGAAATGGACTCACTTGAGAAATATTACGAACTGCAGCCATTGAATAATTTGCATTGAAGAGACACTAAAACTACAAGTACCAGCAAGCCAGAAAAAGTGGCCACGCCCACTATGGCGGTTTAAAACGAAGTTCATTAAGGGCTGCAGTCATCATTCCTGAAAGACTTGTGCCATTGAGAAAGAGTGAAAACTCGAAACCGGTTTGGCAAGATGGAAAAAAGATGTTGGTTTTTAGCTGAACCTGTATGCGGCCTCCTTGAAATAAAACGATAAATTTTCAACTTACCGACTGAGGCTCTTCCATTTGCTTGAGCAAAACTACGTTGGGATTTTAGCGGTCGGCTCTGGGCCACGGAAGAAGCCCCGCTTGATGAGCAGCGCAATCAGGGTAACGCCACAAGATGTTACCACTGCTGACGGTGAGAGATCGTACTTGGAGGATGTATGGCGCAACAGATTGAAGCATGCCTAAACATCGCCCCACTGAGGTTTTATCGTAATTTATTTTGTTTTCCAGTGAAATGGACTCACTTGAGAAATATTACGAACTGCAGCCATTGAATAATTTGCATTGAAGAGACACTAAAACTACAAGTACCAGCAAGCCAGAAAAAGTGGCCACGCCCACTATGGCGGTTTAAAACGAAGTTCATTAAGGGCTGCAGTCATCATTTCTGAAAGACTTGTGCCATTGAGAAAGAGTGAAAACTCGAAACCGGTTTGGCAAGATGGAAAAAGGATGTTGGTTTTTTGCTGAACCTGAATGCGGCCTCCTTGAAATAAAACGATAAATTTTCAACTTACCGACTGAGGCTCTTCCATTTGCATGAGCAAAACTACGTTGGGATATATATATATATATATATATATTCACTGAAAAAACCATAGGTTATAGACCATATATAGTTAGGAATTAGCATTTAGAAAACCTTATTTTACTCACACAAAACCATTGAAATTCCATATATAGTTAGTTGCACTAACTATATATCGCGCACCCGCAATCCACTGCTGATGATGTCACATATTACATCATTCATGACATGGTCAGTGACATCACTGATGACATCACTGATGACAACATCCAGTGATTATGTGTTTCTGTAAAGTTTAAATATGTTTTACATATTGAAGAATGAGTGGATGTATAAGTGTCTGAATGAAGGTTTTAGTAGGTGCGTGATTGACTGTATGAGTGAGTGATTAAATGCGTCTTACTGAATGCACGGGTTAGTGACTAAACTGTCTTAATTTGTGCATCATTATGTCTGTTGTGATGTAAACTGCTGCATGTGTTGATCATTAGCTATACGAGAGGCTATATGTGTTATTAATTGGTTGCCCAAGTATTTCTATGGGAGATTGAGTTTGTGTGGGGGTGGCTGGAAGGTGTGTGACTCTGTGCATAGATGTGTGAGCAGTTTATTCACTAGGTGTATGAGTTCAAGAGTGCATGTGGAAACAGCTACATGGGCAGTTGACTGTGTGCATGAGTGTATTGATGAGTGAATGGATATCTCAATGCTACATGTCATAGTAAGTACATATGTAAAACACAGTACATGTGAGAGTTGGCATATATAAATAACTGTGCATGAGAGCCACTGAGTGAGTGGTTGTATCGATCATTGTGAACTTGTATCAGGGATTGTATAAGAGAGTAAATATGTGTTAGTATATGTTTCAATAAGTAAGGTGTGTATAACTGTATAGTTGAAGAAATGGAGGTGAGATTGTTTCTTTGCATGACTGACTGGGTGTGTGAGTAACTCCATGGATGAGTGGCAGTGTGTGAGTGTCTGTATACACTGAGTGTATCTAAGGTTATATTAGAGTCTGAAGAAGTTTATCGTATTAGCACAAGAATGATGCCAAATGAGACGTCATCAGTGATGTCATCAGTGATGTCATTTGAGATGTCATCAGTGATGTCATCAGTGATGTCACTGACCATGTCATGAATGATGTAATATGTGACATCATCAGCAGTGGATTGCGGGTGCGCGATATATAGTTAGTGCAACTAACTATATATGGAATTTCAATGGTTTTGTGTGAGTAAAATAAGGTTTTCTAAATGCTAATTCCTAACTATATATGGTCTATAACCTATGGTTTTTTCAGTGAATTTTCAAGGTTTTGTAAATGCTAATTCCTAACTATATATGGTCTATAACCTATGGTTTTTTCTGTGAATTTCATTGGTTTTTTAACAGCTAATATCTGTAGCTGTAAAATGTATTCTTCTTTAAATCCAAAAATATATTTTATATGTTTATGAATAATTTTTTTTTAAAATATTTTTTTTTCTTCGTTCCCGCTTCGCGAATCGGGAAGCTTCCCGTTAGCTGACCTTGATGCCGCGAAATAGACCGCGAGCCGGTAAACGTTTCTTTACCGCAAGTGCCGCGTTAGAAAACAACATCGTGACGCCTCCCGTCCGCATGACGTTTCACGTTGTCGCGTGATACGTCATATGACGTGCTACGTTAGCTAACTGGTACGCGAAGTGAGTCGCAAAGCGCAGGTTTCTGGAAGCAAACCGGGAGGCTCTGCAAAGCGCTTAACGTAAACACAGCAAGTCATGTGACTTGGTAATAACACTTTTCATTGGTTCATTTCACTTTTGGTTTCCTAATGATGTAAGACTAGGTCATATAATCTAAAATGAACACTTTTGATTGGTTGAGAACTCTTGTTTTTCCCAAATGATGAAAATCCCTCCTTCTTTCCTCACTCTGACTTTCATCATTGTGAGAGAAAGACCCTTTGTGATCACTGAGCAATGGCTTCTTTAGTAGCTTCAGCTGGTGCTTCCCCACCACCTCCACCACATCCAAGGAAGAGTGGACCACCTGCTCAAGTTCTAATTCAAGAAGAAGAAGAAGAAGAGGAACAGGAGGACGAGCACGAAGAGAGGCAGTTTTTGCCTGAGCAGCCCAGGACGTCTCACCGGAAAGAAAACTTCATTTGGCAATTTTTTAAAATTCCCAAAGGTCAGAAAAAAGTAAATGAAAGATACGTAACTTGCCTTATATGTCAAGATAGACTGTCCAGAGGGACCGACAAAAAATACAGTTTCGGAAACTACACAATGCATCGCCATATGACTAGGTGGCATCCTAACAACTACAGTGCTGCACAGTTTCGGAACGACCTAGATAATCTCCCTATTATGGCCAGAAGATCTGTTGTACCGGAAGTAACGGGACCAGAGGGCAGGGAGATGGTGCCAAATATACAAATGAGATTTGGTGATGTAAAACACATCTGCGCATTTTGCGATGGATTCATTTCCTACGGAGAAAAAAGCATCACTCTGATCAACAGAGCTATTGACTATCATATGCAAGTTTGTCCGAAACGCCCAAAATAATAAATACTTCTTTTTTTTGTTTTGTTGCTCCTGTTGAGCCCTTTACAATGAATCGTTTTCATTGCCCCCTCCAAGAAAAACCCAAAAAAATATAAAACTGTTCCGAAAAATTCAAAAACAGTAAAAAAATGTTCAGAAAAATAAAAAAAAAAGTTCTTTTCAGAACTACCTCCCCGTTATTAAAAAATTGGTACAATATTTGGAATTGTGCCAACCTCTATTTCTCTTAGTTCGCTTCCTAGTTCGCTCGCTGGTACGCGAACCGGAAGCGAACCAAAAACAGTAAGTATAAGGGAAGGAAACAGACACTTATGTTAAAAGAAACACAGCTATAAGGGAGTAAACTAGAGATACCATTACCCGTAATCCACTGCTGATGATGTCACATATTACATCATTCATGACATGCTCAGTGACATCATCAGCAGAGGATTGCGGGTTTTTTGGCAACATGCCTTATCCACGGTTTAATAACGCTGCCTTTTGCTTTATATAAGTTTTCAAATTGTATGAAATATATACCAATAGGTCGTTATGAACCTTTAGGTAGTGCTTTTCTTCATGAGGTCTGGTCGCTTCCATACACATACAGATGTTTCAAAGATGATCAAGAAGTTTATCTGAATGGAGAGGAATGCACTGAGACGCCAGATCATTCACTAATGTGTAGGCACATACAGTTACACGGTTCATGCAACAAACACCGACCAAATATGGCTTGCGTGTTGCAAGGCACGCCAGTTCCTGCTATCATCCCCACGTTCAAGTTGTTGGAAAATTGTAGTTATTTGATGCTCAATAATGAAGATTGTTCTGAGTTAATTAAAAGTATTCCTTTTATCGTAACAGTAAGTGAACGGGTTATTTGCTGCAGAAATGTTCTATTTCCTCCCACACATGAACATAGGGAGTTTTCAATCTGGCCACAAATACCAACCTTGGGACACGTTTCAACGGCATGGCAAGAATAAGAGCTCTTTTGTCTCAGAGAGAGGTGGCCTTGAGTTCGGCCCGTGAAACTTTCGTACTTCACATAGCGAACACCCATACAGAGGTGCACACCCTTTTCAATTAAGATTTGCCTTTCAATTTCAGCAACATGTTTCCGACTATCTTTAACGCATCCTCCACAAAGTCCCTGGCACACTTTTTTAAAGTTGTTACCAGTGGTCTCGTGACTTCATTTGAGAAAATCTTTGGAGTCATCCCTGCTTCCTTTCATTGTATTTTCTGCACTCTGGTTCGTAGATTGGCATTTTTACTTGCATTACCAGCGGACGCTCTTGTGCTTTTTTACATTTTTAAATATGGATGTCCCTCCTATGCAACCTCCGACCCTGCAGCTGCTGACACTGTTCCGCAATCGCATGCTAGAATATTATGGCACAATGCCGTTGGCGATATTAAGCACGGCATATGGATTATCTTTTCGGTTCTCCTACTTCACCTGTGTCCAGCCTGTATTTCACTGCCTGACCTGTGATTTCGATTGGGCCATTGATTTGTGTCTCTGCGGACCGGTTTCTCCTGACGTCGACTTTAATCAGCTGATGACTCCTATCATTACTCACGAGTTGGTTTGTCCTGGCGAAAGGATTATGGCTGTGGCATTGATGCATGGACTACTTGGTCCCTGGAATTTACTGGCGGCAGCACAGTCTTTCTTGGAACAGAGCTTTCTTGAAAACCCACCGAGCTGTCCTCTGATGGTGATAGAGGATCCGGTGCTGGGAGAGCACGTATGTTCTTTTCCGCTTTTAAATTGGATGGCTGAACTGTTTTCGGATGAAGACGGTGACTTCCTATTGGAGGCTGTTGCAGCTTATTTTGCATACACAGTTATGTCATAGACCTTTTTCATGTTTGATATGCTGAGTACTAGCATTTCATTGACAATTCATTGACTTATTTGTCAAGTTTTTATTATTTACCTTGCCTATTGGCTTAAGACTCGATAAAGTACTTGGCTGTTTTATTTTTCTTTAGCATTAAATTTTCCTAGTTTTTAATGCTTTACCTTGCGGACCGTCCACATATAAACTTGCAATCTGCTCTCATGAGATGGCACTTCTATTATCTTATTCAGTTCGTTTCCGGATCATGAGGAGGTGTCATCTAGGTCCTGGATATCTTTACACCGTGTTAAGTTAGCATGGGCTCATTACCGGTTTAAACGCCATTTTTCCTTTTTTGCAACTTCTGCACACGACACTTAGTTGTTGCTTTAGCTTTCCACCTAGTAGTTCATCGTGGTTTACATGAGAATAATATGTTATTGGTCTACTATCTGCTTTACTTGTTAAACTATATCTGTACAGCGAGTGCTAAAGTTTCAAGAACAACACGATACAGAATTGTTATGAGGTCTGATCTCCACGACTTCATACTCATAACATAAGTGCAACTTCTGCCAATTCTGGGCATGAGGCGGGTTTTATATTGCTTTGCCGAACACACATACACAACAGTTGATGCGGTTCACATGAAGAGAGAGCTGGTGTATGCTGATGTGATTCCTTCAAATCTAAGACACTAAAGTATGGGCACGCCCTAAACCAACACAAAGAGACCTTCTTAGCAAATAATATAATATGTGTATTAGGGAGGGTGAGATATAAGCAGCCGCAGGCCGTGGAGGGAGTTACGATGGGGCAGGGAGGCGGGGAGGGGGAGAAGCAGGGTGGAGCCCTCTCTACCTTGCCCCTCCCCCTCCCCGCCTCCCTGCCCCACCGTAACTCCCTCCACGGCCCGCGGCTGCTTATAAGTGTTGCTAACTCTTATTCATTTACAGCATGTTCACATACTGTCACCATTCGCTTTTTATGTACTAGTAACTATGCTGGTAATTTTGCTACTGATAATATGTGTACTTGTATTCTCCACCCTGCTTCTCCCCCTCCCCGCCTCCCTGCCTCACCGTAACTCCCTCCACGGCCCGCGGCTGCTTATAAGTGTTGCTAACTCTTATTCATTTACAGCATGTTAACATACTATCACCATTCACTTTTTATGTACTAGTAACTATGCTGGTAATTTTGCTACTGATAATATGTGTACTTTTATTATCTAAGGTACTACGCCTGAGAAGACGGCATTAGTAAATAAACATTTCAAATACACATCTGTTCTTCTTAACTCCATGTTCTGGTTTCTAAGAAATCTATAACGACCGACTGTTCATGAGTTCCACGTATCCTGAGGTACTATAAGTTCATATTCTGGATTGTCTAAACATTGAGAGTTTGTTATATCCAATGTGACACTGTACCTAGCTTGCTAAGGAGTTTTTGATTACTAACGTGAGTTTTGGGACACCCTAATTCGCCGAGGTTCCAATCCTCTGTCCACAGTTCTGTGTGAGAACAGAAACCCTGCGACAGGGGCACCCCCGACCCTTGCTGGAGCTTCATCACACTTGCGATACAACTCCAGCAATGCATTCGCCGAGGTTCCAATCCTCTGTCCACAGTTCTGTGTGAGAACAGAAACCCTGCGACAGGGGCACCCCCGACCCTTGCTGGAGCTTCATCACACTTGCGATACAACTCCAGCAATGCGCCACCTTTACGGCACAGATACATCACGCATCTGTGCTGTTTTTGCCCCATGATGCACCGCATTGTAAATGCAGCACACCATAGGTGACGGAACAGCGGCACAAAATGACTAACACATCCCTGGTGATGCGCCAGTCATCATAAATGTATCCCTATGCTTCTTATCTTGTTAGAGATGAACCGCCATATGTATCATCAAAGTTATTTGCATTTCCTAAATAGCGAACTTTAAGGAATAAATAGCGATTCTTTACCATTCCTAGTTTGCGATGAGCTATTTGCTAATTAGCCGAATGTAGCCCAATGTAGCCCAAAGATGGCCGCCAGACACACAAAAAAACAAATGTAGCCCAAATATCAGCCAGATGTAGCCCAACTATAGCCCAGTGACAGAATGACCAATCAGCTTCGCAAACCTCCGTTACGCGAAGCGGAGCGCTGTTACAGATATATATCTTTTTTTGAACGTTAATTTCTCAAAATCCACTGGAGCACATATATTGAGACCTAGCAAAGGCACATCGGGCTACCAGTCCCTAATATTTTGCCAAGTTTCGTGCAAATCCATTCAGCCGTTCAATTATTATTATTATTTTTTTTTTTTTGCCCCGCGGGGCCCTTTTAAAACCTCCACATCAAACCTAGGGGGTCAGCGAGGATCTACTATGCCCCCTTATAGTTATTTCCCCCTTTGTTTTGACCTCCTCTTGTCTCTCGATCCTACCGAGAGACAAGATGGCGGCCGCTACGGACTTTTTGGAATGTTGACAGACGCCGGAGAACCAATCAGCTTCGCTTCACAAAGCTCCGTTGCGCGAAAAGTCCGCGAACCAGTGCGCTGCCCGGTCCGCTGTTACAGATATATATCTTTTTTTAAACGTTAATTTCTCAAAATCCACTGGAGCACATATATTGAGACCTACAAAAGGCACATCGGGCTACCAGTCCCTACAATTTTGCCAAGTTTCGTGCAAATCCATTCAGCCGTTCGGGCTAAAAGTGAGGCCAACCGCCCTATGGAAAACTCAATGTTAAAAACACGTTTTGGGACCCCCCTTTTTTCTCGGCCCCCACTGGACGAACCCCCCCCAAATTTTCAAGGGCTGCTCAGAAACAAAATGTGCCATTTTCCTGAAAATTTCAGCCAATTCCGTCCACAAACGCCAAAGTTATTAGACATAGAATTTTCAAAAAACCCATAGAGAAAAAATCCTAACTATATATACCTACTGGCGACCGCCAGTAGGTAATATATATATATATATATATATATATTCACTGAAAAAACCATAGGTTTCACACCAGTTATAGTTAGCTGGAAATTTTACTGGCATAAAACCAATGAAATTCCCACGTTATAATTAGTTGGACTCACTATAACTTGCGCGTGCAATGCACTGCTGATGACGTCACATATTACATCACTCATGACATGGTCAGTGACATCACTCATGACATCACTGATGACACCATCCAGTGAATGTGTGTCTTTCTGAAAAATAAATATTAGTGAGTAATGTTTAAATATTTAAATATATGTATTAGTGTTTCACTTTGTGTATAAGTGGCTGCATGGGTTGGTGAGTAGGTACATGTGTATGTATATAGGTTATTAGATGTTTTTCTTAGTATCAGTATGAGTGTTTGTATGGTTTGCTGGAGGTATTACTTAGCACATAGATGCATGAATGACTGACTCTCTCTTTGTATGTGTTTTGAAGACAGCATATGTGCAGGACTGTATGGGTGGATGACTGTGTATATGTGTGTGTTACTGAGTGAATGAGTGTCTCACTAGTTTCTTTATCAGTAACTACATATGTTTTAATCTAGTGTATGTGAATATTGATGTATATAAGTGAGTATATCTGAGAGTAAGAGATTGTAAGAGTTCCTATTTAATTTAGTATGTGTTTCTATAAGTGATTGTTTAAGAGAGTAAGTATGTGTAAGTTTCCTTAGAAGTAAAGTGGTAGTGTGTGTATAGCTGTATATGCAAATAAATGGATGTTCAATAGTTTATTTGCATGTGTGAGTATGTGTGTGAGTAACTTTTGGATGACTGTTGGTGTGTAACAGGATGTATAGGTGTATCACTACATATGATGAGTGAGTATATGTATGAGTGACTATATATAACTGTTGATGAATGAGTGGATGTGTATATAGATGGTGGAATTATTGAATTGGTTGTTGTAACTGGTATGGGTATCTCCATTTTTTTGAAAATTTTAGTTTCTATTTTTGAATATGTGTTTCAAGGGTTACATTACAGTGAAAGGAGGTCTGTCACTCTGTCACAAAGATGGTGTCATCAGTGATGTCATGAGTGATGTCACTGACCATGTCATGAGTGATGTAATATGTGACGTCATCAGCAGTGCATTGCACGGGCAAGTTATAGTGAGTCCAACTAACTATAACGTGGGAATTTCATTGGTTTTATGCCAGTAAATTTTCCAGCTAACTATAACTGGTCTGAAACCTATGGTTTTTTCAGTGAATTTAATAGGTTTTTTGAATGCTAATTACTAACTATAACTGGTGTGAAACCTATGGTTTTTTCAGTGAATTTCAATGGTTTTTTAATAGCAAATCTCTATAGGTATGAAAAGTAATATTTTTTATAACGAATTTTATATTGTATAATTATGTAATTTTTTTAATTTATTTTTTGCCTTGGGGCGCGTACCGGTGAACGCACGGGTAAGCGCAATATTACGGCGTGCCCCGGGGCGCGTACCGGGGAGCGTCCCGTTAGCGCTATTCTCGCGAACGAAAACAACATCGTGACGTATCGCGTAGCCGCGTGATGCGTCATATGACGCACTGTGTAAGCGCACCCGGAAGCACGCGAGCGCATACGATCGCGCAACGTCCTGACTCGCTTACGCGACACGCCCTCGGGCGCGCCCCGGGGCGCGTAGCATAAGCGCATCGGGTCATGTGACCTCAAAATAACACTTTTGATTGGTTCACAAGAGTTTTGTTTTCCAAATGATGAAAGACCCCTCCTTTTTCCTTATTCTCACTTTGTTGTTTGAGTGAAGAAGACCTGCATTCATTCTGTGAGAAATGGCTTCACTAGTAGCAGCTGCAGGTGCATCTGCACCACCACCACCTCCACCACCACCACAAGGACCACCACAAGACTACATTGGTGGTCAAGAAGAAGAGGAGGACGAAGAGGAGGAGGAGGAGAGGCACTTTCTGCGTGAGGACAATCCCCCATACAGACCCAAGGAACATTTTATTCAGCAGTTTTAGAAGATGCCAAGGGGTGCAAAAAAAGTGAATGCAGCTAAGGTGACTTGTCTCATCTGTGGCGCAGAACTGTCAAGAGGGAACCCAAAGAAGAAGTACTCTTTTGGGAACCACACTATGATCAGACATATGCAGAGGAAGCACCCGATCAATTATTCGGCAGCAGAGGTCAGGGAACTGACCAGGAACCCTCCCCATCCTTCTTCTTCAAGCGCCTCCAATCAACCCACTCCATCGGGTGAAGAGGCTAGGGAGATGGTCCCTAATGTACAAATCAAGTTTGCAAAATTTAAATTTGTTTGCATATATTGCAACAAAACAATTTCATATGGTGAGCAAAGCATCACTTTACTCAATCGAGCAGCAGACAACCATCACTGCAGCAAGCAACTTTAATTTTTTCTATTTTTTTTGTTGCTCCAGTTGAGCTGTTTGCAATTCCCTGTGTTTTGTTTGACCCCAGAAAAACTACAAAACATATATAAAATTGTTCAGAAAAGCCAAAAAAATTTAAAATGTTCAAAAAAACAATTAAAAAAATAGAAAACAACAAAAATAGAAAAAACAGTTCTTTTTAGAACTACCTCTAATTTATAAAAAAATACTACATTTTTTAAAACCTCTGTCATTCTTTTTTCCCCATGGTACGCTCCCCGGTACGCTCCCCGGTGCGAGTACCGGGCGCTCCCCCCGCGAAAACCGAAAAAAAAGTATTTTTTTTATTTACCCGAGGGACCCTTTTATGGCCCCCACATCAAACCTAGGGGTCAGGGGGGGTCTACCCTGCCCCCGTTTGATTATTTCCCCCTTTGTTTTTACCACCTCTTGTGTCTCGATCCTACCGAGACACAAGATGGTGGCCGCTCCGGACTGTTTCGAATGTTTACAGACACCCGAGAGCCAATCAGCTTTCCGTGCGCAAGTCGCGTGGCGCGCCCGGAGCGCTCCCCGGTGTGCGTACCGGGGCGCGGCTATAGATATATAAATTGTTTTGAACCTAAATTACTCAAAATCCTCTGGAGCACATATCTTTAGACATAGCAAAGGCACATCGGGCTACCAGTCCCTACAATTTTGCCAAGTTTGGTGAAAATCCATTCAGCCGTTCGAGCTAAAAGTGCGACCGACCGCCCTATGGAAATGAACATGGGGAAAACACGTTTTGGGTCCCCCCTTTTATCTCGGCCCCCGCTTGACGAATCCCCCCCAAACTTTCAGGGAAGGACCGGAGCACCGCGAAGCAAAGTTGCTGAAAATTTCAGGCAGATTCCTCCACCGGCGCCAAAGTTATTCCAAATAGAATGTTACGATTTCCCTATGGAAATCAATCCTAACTATAACTACCTACTGGCGACCGCCAGTAGGTAATATATATATATATATATATATACATATATATATATATATATATATATATATATATATATATATAAACACACAGTTTTGCCTGCTGTAGAAAAAGCCGCAACACAGGTAAGTATTCGCCAAGACTTTAATAGGAGGTTGCTGCTCGGACTGAAAACGAAACTCCACCAAATAAATGTCCAGCTTAGCCTGACGCGTTTCGTGATGGGTCACTTCATCAGAGGCTTGAGCATGAGTGTCTTTGCACGTTAATTTCGGTACTCTTTAAATGTTCTCAACACCGCCCATGTGGGTGCGGCCACTACTGTGGCATGCTGGATGTTGCAGTACCATCTCTTACTCCAGTGAGCTAACGTGTGCAGACTTCAATATCGGTACAAGTATTACCCTCGTTCGCTGTGATGTCCGTCTCTGGCCCTCGCTTACACTCTTGTTCCTCCAATATTGTGGCACCTGTGATCCAAAAAACCGGCGTCGTTAGGCGTCGATCAGGAAATGCTTCGCAGCATCCGGGCTTTTTCCGCGGCTCAGACGGGGCCGCTCTCAATACAAACACACAGTTTTGCCTGCTGTAGAAAAAGCCGCAACACAGGTAAGTATTCGCCAAGACTTTAATAGGAGGTTGCTGCTCGGACTGAAAACGAAACTCCACCAAAACAGGCAAAACTGTGTGTTTATATATATATATATATATATATATATATATATATATATATATAAATATATATATTCACTGAAAAAACCATAGGTTATAGACCATATATAGTTAGGAATTAGCATTTACAAAACCTTGAAAATTCACTGAAAAAACCATAGGTTATAGACCATATATAGTTAGGAATTAGCATTTAGAAAACCTTATTTTACTCACACAAAACCATTGAAATTCCATATATAGTTAGTTGCACTAACTATATATCGCGCACCCGCAATCCACTGCTGATGATGTCACATATTACATCATTCATGACATGGTCAGTGACATCACTGATGACATCACTGATGACATCATCTAGTGTCTGTGTGTTTTTGTAAAGTTTAAATACGTTTTACATATTGAAGAATGACTGGATGGATGGAAGACTGAGTGTGTGTGTGGCTGGCTGGGAGGTGTGTGACGCTGTGCATATCAATGTGTACTTGTATCAGTGATTGTATAAGAGAGTAAGTATGTGTTAGTATATGTGTGAAAAGTATGGTGTTCTGTGTTTAACTATAGATGAGGAAATCGAAGTGTGATTGATTCTTCACAGGACTGACTAGGTGTATGAGTGCATATGATAGTGTTCTAATAATAACTGACTGTATGTATGAGTAATTGTATGGGTGAATGAGTGAATGTGTGTGTAGACGTACGAATCAGTGAGTGCGTATGTAGTAACTGGTATTGGTGTGTCATGATGTCATCAGTGATGTCATTTGAGATGTCATCAGTGATGTCATTTCAGATGTCATTAGTGATGTCATGAGTGATGTCACTGAAGTATGGTGTTCTGTGTTTAACTGTATAGATGAAGAAATGGAAGTGTGATTGATTCTTTACAGGACTGACTTGGTGTGTGAGTAACTCCATGGATGAGTGGCAGTGTGTGACTGTCTGCATAGGTGTATGAGTGCATATGATAGTGTTGTAATAATGAGTGACTGTATGTATGAGTGATTGTATGGGTGAATGAGTGAATGTGTGTGTAGACGTAGGAATCAGTGAGTGCGTATGTAGTAACTGGTATTGGTGTGTCATGATGTCATCAGTGATGTCATTTGAGATGTCATCAGTGATGTCATCAGTGATGTCATTTGAGATGTCATCAGTGATGTCATCAGTGATGTCACTGACCATGTCATGAATGATGTAATATGTGACATCATCAGCAGTGGATTGCGGGTGCGCGATATATAGTTAGTGCAACTAACTATATATGGAATTTCAATGGTTTTGTGTGAGTAAAATAAGGTTTTCTAAATGCTAATTCCTAACTATATATGGTCTATAACCTATGGTTTTTTCAGTGAATTTTCAAGGTTTTGTAAATGCTAATTCCTAACTATATATGGTCTATAACCTATGGTTTTTTCAGTGAATTTCATTGGTTTTTTAACAGCTAATATCTGTAGCTGTAAAATGTATTCTTCTTTAAATCCAAAAATATATTTTATATGTTTATTAATAATTTTTTTTTTAAATATTTTTTTTTCTTCGTTCCCGCTTCGCGAATCGGGAAGCTTCCCGTTAGCTGACCTTGATGCCGCGAAATAGACCGCGATCCGGTAAACGTTTCTTTACCGCAACTGCCGCGTTAGAAAACAACATCGTGACGCCTCCCGTCCGCATGACGTTTCACGTTGTCGCGTGATACGTCATATGACGTGCTACGTTAGCGAACTGGTACGCTTACCGAGTCGCAAAGCACAGGTTTCTGGAAGCAAACCGGGAGGCCCTGCAAAGCGCTTAACGTAAACACAGCAGGTCATGTGACTTGGTAATAACACTTTTCATTGGTTCATTTCACTTTTGGTTTCCTAATGATGTAAGACTAGGTCATATAATCTAAAATGAACACTTTTCATTGGTTGAGAACTATTGTTTTTCCCAAATGATGAAAATCCCTCCTTCTTTCCTCACTCTGACTTTCATCACTGTGAGAGAAAGACCCTTTGTTACCAGTGAGCAATGGCTTCTTTAGTAGCTTCAGCTGGTGCTTCCCCACCACCTCCACCACATCCAAGGAAGAGTGGACCACCTGCTCAAGTTATAATTCAGCAAGAAGAGGAAGAAGAGGAACAGGACGACGAGCACGAAGAGAGGCACTTTTTGCCTGAGGAGCCCAGGACGTCTCACCGGAAAGAAAACTTCATTTGGCAATTTTTTTAAATTCCCAAAGGTCAGAAAAAAGTAAATGCAAGATACGTAACTTGCCTTATATGTCAAGATAGACTGTCCAGAGGGACCGACAAAAAATACAGTTTCGGAAACTACACAATGCATCGCCATATGACTAGGTGGCATCCTAACAACTACAGTGCTGCACAGTTTCGTAACGACCTAGATAATCTCCCTATTATGGCCAGAAGATCTGTTGTACCGGAAGTAACGGGACCAGAGGGCAGGGAGATGGTGCCAAATATACAAACGAGATTTCATGAAGTAAAACAAGTCTGCGTATATTGCAGTGGATTCATTTGCTACGGAGAAAGAAGCATCACTCTGATCAACAGAGCTATTGACTATCATATGCAAGTTTGTACGAAACGCCCCAAATAATAAATACTTTTTTTTTGTTTTGTTGCTCCTGTTGAGCCCTTTACAATGAATCGTTTTCATTGCCCCCTCCAAGAAAAACCCCAAAAAATATAAAACTGTTCAGAAAAATTCAAAAAAAGTAAAAAAAGTTCAGAAAAATAATAAAAAAAATATAAAACAACAAAAACAATAAAAAAAAAGTTCTTTTCAGAACTACCTCCCCGTTATTAAAAAATTGGTACAATATTTGGAACTGTGCCAACCTCTATTTCTCGTAGTTCGCTTCCCAGTTCGCTCGCCGGTACGCGAACCGGAAGTGAACCAAAAAAAAAAAGAACAGTAAGTATAAGAGAAGGAAACAGACACTTATGTTAAAAGAAAGACAGCTATAGGGGAGTAAACTAGAGATACTATTACCCGTAATCCACTGCTGATGATGTCACATATTACATCATTCATGACATGCTCAGTGACATCATCAGCAGAGGATTGCGGGTTTTTTGGCAACGTGCCTTATCCACGGTTTAATAACGCTGCCTTTTGCTTTATATAACTTTTCAAATTGTATGAAATATATACCAATAGGTCGTTATGAACCTTTAGGTAGTGCTTTTCTTCATGAGGTCTGGTCGCTTCCATACACATACAGATGTTTCAAAGATGATCAAGAAGTTTATCTGAATGGAGAGGAATGCACTGAGACGCCAGATCATTCACTAATGTGTAGGCACATACAGTTACACGGTTCATGCAACAAACACCGACCAAATATGGCATGCGTGTTGCAAGGCACGCCAGTTCCTGCTATCATCCCCACGTTCAAGTTGTTGGAAAATGGTAGTTATTTGATGCTCAATAATGAAGATTGTTCTGGGTTAATTAAAAGTATTTCTTTTATCGTAACAGTAAGTGAACGGGTTATTTGCTGCAGAAATGTTCTATTTCCTCCCACACATGAACATAGGGAGTTTTCAATCTGGCCACAAATACCAACCTTGGGAGCAGATTTCAACGGCATGGCAAGAATAAGAGCTCTTTTGTCTCAGAGAGAGGTGGCCTTGAGTTCGGCCCGTGAAACTTTCGTGCTTCACATAGCGAACACCCGTACAGAGGTGCAGACCCTTTTCAATACTGATTCGCCTTTCCATTTCAGCAAGATGGTTCGGACTATCTTTAACGCGTCCTCCACAAAGGCCCTGGCGCACTTTTTTAAAGTTGTTACCAGTGGTCTCGTGACTTCATTTGAGAAAATCTTTGGAGTCATCCCTGCTTTCTTTCATTCTATTTTTTCCACTGTGCTTCGTGGATTCCCATTTTTACTTGCATTACCAGCGGACGCTCTTGTGCTTTTTTACATTTTTAAATATGGATGTCCCTCCTGTGCAAGCTCCCGCCCTGCAGCTGCTGACACTGTTCCGCAATCGCATTCTAGAATATTATGGCACAATGCCGTTGGCGATATTAAGCACGGCATATGGATTATCTTTTCGATTCTCCTACTTCACCTGTGTCCAGCCTGTATTTCACTGCCTGACCTGTGATTTCGATTGGGCCATTGATTTGTGTCTCTGCGGACCGGTTTCTCCTGACGTCGACTTTAATCAGCTGATGACTCCTATCATTACTCACGAGTTGGTTTGTCCTGGCGAAAGGATTATGGCTGTGGCATTGATGCATGGACTAATTGGTCCCTGGAATTTACTGGCGGCAACACAGTCTTTCTTGGAACAGAGCTTTCTTGAAAACCCACCGAGCTGTCCTCTGATGGTGATAGAGGATCCGGTGCTGGGAGAGCACGTATGTTCTTTTCCGCTTTTAAATTGGATGGCTGAACTCTTTTCGGATGAAGACGGTGACTTCCTATTGGAGGCTGTTGCAGCTTATTTTGCATACACAGTTATGTCATAGACCTTTTTCATGTTTGATATGCTGAGTACTAGCATTTCATTGACAATTCATTGACTTATTTGTCAAGTTTTTATTATTTAGCTTGCCTATTGGCTTAAGACTCGATAAAGTACTTGGCTGTTTTATTTTTCTTTAGCATTAAATTTTCCTAGTTTTTAATGTTTTACCTTGCGGACCGTCCACATATAAAGTTGCAATCTGCTCTCATGAGATGGCACTTCTATTATCTTATTCAGTTCGTTTCCGGATCATGGGGAGGTGTCATCTAGGTCCTGGATATCTTTACACCGTGTTAAGTTAGCATGGGCTCATTACCGGTTTAAACGCCATTTTTCCTTTTTTACAACTTCTGCACACGACACTTAGTTGTTGCTTTAGCTTTCAACCTAGTAGTTCATCGTGGTTTACATGAGAATAATATGTTATTGCTCTACTATCTGCTTTGCTTGTTAAACTATATCTGTACAGCGAGTGCTGAAGTTTCAAGAACAACACGATACAGAATTGTTATGAGGTCTGATCTCCACGACTTCATACTCATAACATAAGTGCAGCTTCTGCCAATTCTGGGCATGAGGCGGGTTTTATATTGCTTTGCCGAACACACATACACAACAGTTGATGCGGTTCACATGAAGAGAGAGCTGGTGTATGCTGATGTGATTCCTTCAAATCTAAGACACTAAAGTATGGGCACGCCCTAAACCAACAAAAACAGACCTTCTTAGCAAATAATATAATATGTGTATTAGGGAGAGTGAGATATAAGCAGCCGCGGGCCGTGGAGGGAGTTACGGTGGGGCAGGGAGGCGGGGAGGGGGAGGGGCAGGGTGGAGCCCTCTCCACCCTGCCCCTCCCCCTCCCCGCCTCCCTGCCCCACCGTAACTCCCTCCACAGCCCGTGGCTGCTTATAAGTGTTGCTAACTCTTATTCATTTACAGCATGTTAACATACTGTCACCATTCGCTTTTTATGTACTAGTAACTATGCTGGTAATTTTGCTACTGATAATATGTGTACTTGTATTATCTAAGATACTACGCCTGAGAAGATGGCATTAGTAAATAAACATTTCAAATACACATGTGTTCTTCTTAACTCCATGTTCTGGTTTCTAAGAAATATATAACGACCGACTGTTCATGAGTTCCACGTATCCTGAGGTACTATAAGTTCATATTCTGGATTGTCTAAACATTGAGAGTTTGTTATATCCAATGTGACACTGTACCTAGCTTGCTAAGGTGTTTTTGATTACTAAGGTGAGTTTTGGGGCACCCTAATTCGCCGAGGTTCCAATCCTCTGTCCACAGTTCTGTGTGAGAACAGAAACCCTGCGACAGGGGCACCCCGACCCTTGCTGGAGCTTCATCACACTTGCGATACAACTCCAGCAATGCGCCACCTTTACGGCACAGATACATCACGCATCTGTGCTGTTTTTGCCCCATGATGCGCCGCATTGTAAATGCAGCACACCATAGGTGACGGAACAGCGGCACAGAATGACTAACACATCCCTGGTGATGCGCCAGTCATCATAAATCTATCCCTATGCTTCTTATCTTGTTAGAGATGAACCGCCATATGTATCATCAAAGTTTTTTGCATTTCCTAAATAGCGAACTTTAAGGAATAAATAGCGATTCTTTACCATTCCTAGTTTGCGATGAGCTATTTGCTAATTACAAATTACCCATTCATTTCCTTCATTTCCATAGGGCGGTTGGACTCACTTTTAGCTCGAACGGCTGAATGGATTTCCACGAAACTTGGCAAAATTGTAGGGACTGGTAGCCCGATGTGCCTTTGCTATGTCTCAAGATATATGCTCCAGTGGTTTTTACGAAAATTAACTTTGAAAAATATATATTGGGCTACATTGGCCTATATATATGTTGGAGCCCAAATGTAGCCCAATGTAGCCCAATGAAACCCAATGAAGCCCAATGTAGCCCAATGTAGCCCAAAGATGGCCGCCAGAGACAAAAAAAACAAATGTAGCCCAAATATCAGCCAGATGTAGCCCAACTATAGCCCAGTGACAGAATGACCAATCAGCTTCGCAAACCTCCGTTACGCGAAGCGGAGCGCTGTTCCAGATATATATTTTTTTTGAACGTTAATTTCTCAAAATCCACTGGAGCACATATATTGAGACCTAGCAAAGGCACATGGGCTACCAGTCCCTAATATTTTACCAAGTTTCGTGCACATCCATTCAGCCGTTCGATTATTATTATTATTTTTTTTTTTGCCCCGCGGGGCCCTTTTAAAACCTCCACATCAAACCTAGGGGGTCAGCGAGGATCTACTATGCCCCCTTATGGTCATTTGCCCCTTCGCTTTGGCCTCCTCTTGTCTCTCGATCCTACCGAGAGACAAGATGGCGGCCGCTACGGACTGTTTGGAATGTTTACAGACGCCGGAGAACCAATCAGCTTCGCTTCACAAAGCTCCGTTGCGCGAAAAGTACGCGTACTGGAGCGCTGCCCGGTCCGCTGTTACAGATATATATCTTTTTTTAAACGTTAATTTCTCAAAATCCACTGTAGCACATATATTGAGACCTACAAAAGGCACATCGGGCTACCAGTCCCTACAATTTTGCCAAGTTTCGTGCAAATCCATTCAGCCGTTCGGGCTAAAAGTGAGGCCAACCGCCCTATGGAAAACTCAATGTTAAAAACACGTTTTGGGACCCCCCTTTTTTCTCGACCCCCCCTGGACGAACCCCCCCCCAATTTTCAGGGGCTGCTCAGAAACAAAATGTGCAATTTTCCTGAAAATTTCAGCCAATTCCGTCCACAAACGCCAAAGTTATTTGACATAGAATTTTCAAAAATCCCATAGGAAAAAAATCCTAACTATATATACCTACTGGCGACCGCCAGTAGGTAATATATATATATGGAGAAAGGCAAGGGTTAAAGTGATGTTATAGGTAGGTTTTGAAATGAAATAACAACTAACATTTAAAAAAAAAGACTGGAATTAGTAATTTATAGTTCAGTAAACTAACTATATAACTTGCGCCCCCGATGTGTACTGTCCTCACATGTTGTATCATTGATGACATTACAATAAATCATAAACTTATTATGTGTATTTGTGTGGTTCCATAGAATGGAAATAATGTAACCCCTTAAGCAGGCATGGTTGTGATTTTTTTTAATTATATGGCGCACTGCTTACACACCAGTAAAGGTTGGGTTGTAAGTAGCATTCTATGTTAAACGAGGCCCTGCACCGAACACCCCTATGTGGTTGACCACAGACTTTCGAAACTTTCCCTGCCCATATTTCTTTATTTTTGTTTTTTGGGTACCGCAGTACCCAGCACGCAAGTCCCCACCCCCCACATGGTACCTTGTTTTTTTTTTTGAGAGTTGCGACATTTAAGGGATCATCCAGCTCTTTGTCCTCCTGGTTTCATGCACGTTAATTAAAATGTTCAGGAGACTAATGCCTTTAATAATGATTGTACTAGTAAATATCGACCCTGAGACTATCTTTAGATAAGAATATTGCAGACAGAATATCGAGGCATGAAATATCGAAAGGTAAGCGCAATAGGGAAGTACAGATTTACTATACCTAACTCCACATCTCCGCACCTTGAAGATATATGTACCATGTAGTTATACATATTATGAGCAAGGTATAGAAATTGTAGACTTACAACTTACCTATCAATATTTTTTTTTTATATTCTTTCCTCGATATTCTGTAGCCTCGGTAGTCATGGGTCGATATTCAAGGTGCACCTTTATTAGCAATGCAAGAGATCAAAGATAGAGCATTGAAAGAGAAGTCAATGTGGAGTAAATAGTGGTTGGGGGACATAAATATTGAGAAGACAAGGTGAGTGATCTGCCTCCTGAAGAAGTCCAAGGGTTCTTCCAGTGAAAGAAGTGATAAGTTCTTGATTAGAGAGATAATGCAGTCTGGAGAATAAAAATGCAAGCATCTTTCCTGGCTTAAAACTTAAATGTAATCGCGTAGCAGAGAGTAGATTTCAATATGACCATAGAGTAGAGCTTTGACAAAGTTAGCAGCATCATGACATCAACAGATATATTACATATATGTTGAAAACTAGTATGGAGGGTAGGGTCAAAGAAGGGGATTTTGCTGCTAGGTTTATAGAGAGGGTTGAGATATCAGAGTACCTTCAATAAGGATTTCAATATTATGTCCAAACCTCCTTTGGTCTATTGTACTTGACTGATTATGGAGTGGTTGTGGCATATTATGATGTGTAGGACTAGATCTCACAGCGAACCCACATTCTCTCATCAGGAACTATTTGGGTTCGCATATATTTTAGAGCTGGTTAGGTGTGTAGTGGAAGGTAATAAGTGAACTGATATAAATACCTCGGTGGGGACATGTATGGGCATCTTCGGGATGCTGATATCTAACGTGTGTGGTGGCAGAATAGCCAGGTGGGGTGAAGCATAGTGCAGAATGTGGTGTCAATGGCTAAGATGAGGACTTTTTCTAAAAGCCCTATTAAACCTGGAGTGAACGTGGGCATTGCACAAATCTAGTTTGCTCACAACTGAACTGTTTCTTTGATTTTGGACTATGTAAATAGTAACGTGGAAATGTATCTTTTGGGTGTCCACCTAAAGAAAGCAGAGGATGCTGTGGTGGTGATTAAATGTGAGTGTGTTTAGATCCTAAAGTTGCATGAATGGGGCTCTGGAAGGATGCAATCAGGAACAACTGAGGGGGGGACATCATATTGGGGGCTGGCAATGATGGATTTCTGGGTGAATGAAGCACTTGATAGTAGATGTCCAGGTAGTAACAGATATCACTTTGAATGAGTTTGTATCTGTGTTCCAAAATGATTATTTTAGTGTTGTAACTGAATCATTTTTATGAGAAGATAAACGAGGTGATACAATTGACATCTTCACAGAGAGACACCTATAGTATATAGATACTCAATTGCAGCACAAGATGATGTTCAATTGGACCCCATCTGGAACAACAAGAAAAGCTGACAAAATTACCTGATAGCGAAAGCCCCAAATATTTGGAATATCATGGTAATCAGTTGTGATAGTTAGAACCCTTGTGGTAAGTCCACATTTCTCATGAGACCTTGGGGTGTAATGAGTGAATCAATAGTAGTAGAAGCTACAACAGATACATTAACTTTGACTTCTATTTTTGGTGCTCTTGAACCTTGTAAGATCGCAGCACTATAGTTTGAACATTTCTGAAGTGATGAAAAATGCACCTCAAGAGATGTTCCTGAAATCAGTAGAAGATAGGCAGTGCATGCAAGCCAATCTGAGCATCAAATTTTCAACATGCCTTACCTTCCTTAAGCAGTCACTAACCGGAGGCAAGTTAGGGGCCATCGCAATCTTTGAAACATTGACATTAAATAACAAATGACCATCCATTTACTGACAAGAGCCCAGTGCTTTCTTTTTAACAAGGAAAAAAAACTCTTTAAAAGAATGCCCTGGCAGATTATTTCACTTAGGAGAAGAATGTGCCATTGAAAAAAGATAACAGCCAAGAATGTGCTTATCCCATACACAGTGAAAACAACCTGTCTGCACAAGATAACAATTTAAGTGACTAAAGCAATGTTGCATTTTTTCCAGTGTAAAAACAACTCACAAGCACATTTTATCTATGTCAACAGTTTGCAATACGAAATCTGTATGAATAGTTCTGTTTTGTTTAAAAAGAATCCTCAGCTGATGTAAGGACATGGAAATAGGGTGCCTATAGACAGTACTTCAAAATCTTTGTTGCTTCTCTATGCTTCACATGTGTACATTCACTCACAGAAAGTGATCAAGCGCAGACTAAATACACTATCATAATAGAGGTGTATTTCGTAATTCATACGGAAATGGTGTTTCTTGCAGAATCGAGAATTAGAAGGAATGCATTAGTACTCCTGTCCTAATTTTTCCTAAGAGCTGTGGGGAGAGGGCCAAAGGTATGGAATTACCATGTGGACTGACATACCCAAAACCCACAGAACCTTGGAATAATCATCAATAGCATACTGGACAAAACTGCACAAATAAACAACATCACTGCATCCTGCTTCCACACCCTGAAGATGCTGAGTAAAATCTTCAAATGACTCCCAAGCCACACTAGAAAAACTGTCACTCACGCCCTAATCACCAGCAAGTTGGACTATGGGAACACCCTCTATGCTGGGTTCACCAAGCAACTCACTAGAAAACTAGAAGCCATCCAGAAGTCTCCAGTCACACACATCCTAAATCTCCCACACAGAACTAACATCACACATCACCTCAGGGAACTGCAGTGGCCCCTGATACACAAACATGCTCAATTCCTCACGCACACCCATTTAAGGCACTAAACAAGTCAGGCCCCACCTACCTGAACAGTCTCCTTCCACCAACCACCCAGACACCTCCACTCCACAGAACTCCTACTCACATACACATCCCACGCATACACCGTACAAGATCAGGAGGATTGGTTCTCTCTTACATCGCTCCTAAAGCAAGGAATTACTTCTCACTCCACAACAGAGCCACCTCTTCACTCGAATTCTGCAAGAAGCTGAAATGGCTTTTTAATTAACCAAAGTCAGGACAGGGCACACACACTTGCTCTGCACCAGGAAACCTCATACGTGATAATGCACTTTACAAATACACATAACATAACACAACTGTGCCGCTCTTATTGCACTGTCAGTATCTGCAAAGCTTAAACCCTAGTCTGCATTTAGAAAGGCCCAGTGGATACCCACAGGTGGTACCATCTGTGACAGAGCTGAACATGGTGGATCCATTTAGAGTCCCTTTGTCATTTGTTCCACTTCTTAAAGGCATCTCTTGTGCAATGTAGACAGCATGACACTCATGGGCCTTTTTCCTTGTATGCACGTTCCAATATCGTGGAGAATGCATCTGGGTAAAAGGATTTCTAATTTGCCTGGGCCCACACCCTTGTGCAAAAGATGAAACACCAATAGTTGTGTTACTTCCTATTACATCCAGGCAATTGAAGAATGGACCAAAAAGGGGCTGTCCTTTCAAAAATATGCAATTTATGTTATATATTCAATGAGGAGGGCTTTTAAAGAGCTAAAGAAGAGCTGGCCCGATTAGAACAGCAATCTGGAGTGAGTAATAATCTTCCTGCTTAAAGAATGCACACTAATCATGAGGGTAAAGAAGTACATACCAGCCCCTATAGGAAGTCCATCTTTTTGCAACGTCCCTCATAAGTGTAATCACTGGAGATCTGATGTTTTGACTTCTGGAATAGCAATAGTCTAAACTAAATTTCATGAGCTCTGCTTGACCAAACAATACTATAAATAATTATAAAGTTGCCGCTACATGACCCTTTCACAAATCACTAGCCTATGTCAACAAATGTTTTCTGCATATGTTCAAAGCTCGTCTATGTAGTGCAAAATGAATGAGAGGTTTTACCCATTTGCATTTAAAAAGGTAATATGATTTTAGAAGAGAATACTTTTTGCAGTAAGAATGCAGACACTATTATATGTCAATCCCTGATTAAACCAATGAGTATTTGCCAGTGAAATTTTCTAGCCATCTTAACTGTTGCTTTTTTGAATTGTGAAATTTTCCGAAATTAACTTTGTCTTCACACATGTACAGTTGTATGTACATTGCAAAATATATTTTCATGAACTGCAGGTTCATTTGAATGCTAATAGACCCCTGCCAAATTGGGAAATGCAGGCAGACTTTTTCTCTGTACATTTTTCTTTTGCAGAGCTTTTTTGTGAACAATGGGACATGTATGCAAAAGTGTTCTCTGAAACTTTAGATTTTGTGAAAAAAATTGTTGCAATGTCATATTATTCAGGAAAAGTAGGAAAAGCATAAACAAACTTTGCAGTCTATGAGAAGTGACTACCATAGACAGCAATACCTTTGAGTTGGGAGACAATCCCCAGTTTCAGAGACAAAAGCAGATGGGGCTTAGAAGTGATGGTCATCTTTGATTCTTCATGAAATCAAAAGGTCATGTCTTAAGGGGGCTTTAGAGGGATGAGAAGAAGGGAACAAAAGACTCCAACGTTTCGGGTGTTTGCGGTGAAAGAGACTGAGACCGTTTTTGACTGAAAGGATTTTCCTAGAAGAGATGCAGCATAATATTGTTCTATAATTTGAAAGGAAAAATCCTGGGATTTTTTGTTTAATTTGCTTATGTGCCATCCCCAATTCTACACTGGATTACCCATCAAATTGTATTGCTTGATCTTCCCCCAGTAGAAAGTTTCCTGAAAGAATTTCCCTATTTTGGTGTTGAAGATTTTCCTGCCTACATGACAGCAGCTTGTGAGATATTTGCCTCCAAATTTGTCTTGAATCGCTGAGACTTAAAAGATGTGAGGAGGAGAAGTTGTACTGGGCTACTGTGGGCCCCTTGCTGACCCACTAGAATTCAGAGATTTTGGACTTGCCTGTTTAAGCAGCTTATCCCTGTGGAACTTCTGTCACGTGGCTGACGAAAGATAAAGGCATGGAAGCTAAAAAGCTGTGATGTGCCTGAAGAAAAACCAGAGGACCAGTTACAATTGGTCATTTCTCCTGCGTGCTTCTGTGAGATGTCTCCCATGCGCTCTTGATAATTGCATCTTTTTTCTTTATTTTTGTTTCTAATTTCACTCATTACATTTTCAAATTTCATTTTAATTGGTTTGAAAATTTTAAGCTTAACTCTAGTTGGTTTGGTGTTGCTGTGCCTGTATCATATGAGAAAAATATTTCTGCAGAGCCAAGCTAACATGGGAAGACCAATCATTACACATTGAAAACAAGGCCTAGATTTACAAATATTTCACGCAGCGCAGCAAGTGACGTTGCTGTGCTTCCTTGAGTGAACGGGAGATAGTAGAATTGCACCATATTTTCAAAAGAATGGTGCAGTTCTGCTCTTTCCCAGTGCTGGCGCATTTTTGGCTGCCTAGTGTCAACGTAGGCACCCTTGTGTCTAATACAGGGTTGCCAGCGTTATGGTCAGGAGGGATTCTGTGCAGAAAGGGCATCCTTCCTGCATAAAAACTATAATTGGAGGTTTTTTCCTCTTTGTATGTGTGCTGCAAAATGCACCACATGGGCAAAGAGGAAATAATGGGGAGAAATAAAGATGTTTTTCCTTGGTATGCCAGCCTCTAGCAGGTGCCCCATTTTGGAGTGAACCCATGTCTACAACTCTTTGTAAAAATAGAGATTTGGTCAAAATCAATGGGTGGGTGCATGGAAAGGCCCATTTACCACCCACAGAATGTCTCCCTGATGCAAAGTAATACAAATCGACATTTGCTTTGTAAATACCAAAATAGATTTTGCGTCAGGTTTGCATCACAATATTGACACAAAGCTGACACAAAATGTTTGTGAATCTGAACCTAAATTGCTTTTTCGGAGTCACATTGTTTGGGAGCTGTGTGAGATCAATTACAGCTCACATCAGGACTGTGACCACTCTCAGTCTTAGCTTTGCCATTGAGTTTGTTAATTATATTTAGTGTGAATTTACCTTGGCTAAAACAAAGAGGCAAATTTACAAAGAAGTGAGAGAATGAACAGTGCCATATGACCTAAGATATGGCACAGTTTCATTCTCTTCCTGTTTTGGCATACTTTTTACTCACATTGTGTGATAGACACACCCTTTCACCATAGTGAAAAGGTGTTGGTGTTATGGCTAGCCTAAGTTTTGTACCAGAAAAGCACCCTTATATTGCAAAATATTATGCTTTGACATAGTTTAACACTTATTCGTTTTTGTATGTGTGCTGTACAGTATTTTGTTTTGAGAAAATAAAACTTTCATGTTATGCCTGACTTGAAAAATTGTACATTTTGGGTGTAAATCTCTGCCTACCAATGTTAGTAGATAAGATTTTGTGCCAATACTTACGGGTTGTTGCCTTGGCGGAGTTCTTGAAGTTCTACCCTGTGAAACTCTGGAAAGAGTCACAAAAACTCCACCGCGGTCGGTGGAGTTCCGCCAGTAGTGGAGTCTATTAAGTCTCGCTGCTTGCACTGATTTTAAGTGCCGGGAGTTTGTACAGCGTGAACGGAACTCTCCATCATGCCAGAGGGCGCTGCTGCTTTCTGCAACTCAAGTAGAGATTCTACCCGAGTGGCAGCTTCCTCAATGCGAACAGCAAATTTCTCAATGCGAGCGGTCGCGAGATGCCGCGACCGCCCGTGTTGAGAAATCTCACAGTGAGGAGGTCTAGAATGCAATTTTATCTTGCGAGCACTGGCCAACTTAACGCTGGCGAGCTGTGCAAGAGAAAAAAACTCAGCTCCACATCGCTTCGCAGAGTTTTGCGGAACTCCATGGAGAGGTGGCAAAACTCTGCAAACTCTGCCGGCGGAGCGGAATTCTTTGCCCACCCCCAATGGGACCCCATGGTACGTCTCCTTGACACAAGGTGCTACTTTGTGTTACTTTTGAAAAACTTTTTAGCCCCAAATTAAAGTCGTTATTTGCAGTAAAATAAATCCTAAAATCATCACTTTTCACCTGTTTGCATCACCTTTGCTTTGCAAACCTATTGCAAAGTGTTTATAAGTGTGGCCCAACTTTTAAAATAACAAAGTGTTTGCCACATTCATGTTATTGTGTTAAAGTTGGGTGTGAGTAGTTTAATTACTTTAGAAGACAAAGCTTTGAAACCAAATTCTTGATAATTCATTCTCCCTTTTGAGAAAATGATGTCCTGTTGATGCACACCTATTTTGAACATTATAAATACAAGGGTTGTAGACCTAGTCAATAATAACTGTATAGCTTGGCGTCTATACAAGAAAAACAACCCATTTACTGTACCATCAGATATTTAGGAAAAAGAGTGAACAAAATTTGACGGCTGAAATAACTTTTTGTGATATTGTTTGGCAGATGGATGGGAGCAGCTAAAAGAACTTACCCCAAAATATTAAACATTTGTGTAAAACACTTTTCCATCTCCAAGTTGGAGTTCAGGGGTTGCAGTAGACTTCAAGTTTACCGCAGTAGATGGCTGAAGATTCATTCAAGGAATAACAGCGATCATTAAAGGGAGCCTCTTTCCAGTGTGGCTTGGAACAATCACTCCCAGTTTCATAAAGTGATATTTTAATGTATTTTCTTCCTACAAAAAAAATACATTTGTGTTGTTGTGAAGTATAACCCTGAAATCCCTAATAACTGGTTTTTAATGTTGCTGAAAAGGGTGGACCATATTTGAGCTCCAGAAAAATCTTGGAAACAGGCACGGCTGTTGAAGATTTAAACAGCCTGTCTTGCTGGTAAACCAAAGAGAAGAATGCAAGATCGACTGCTTGGAAAAATGTATGGTCTATTGAAGAAAATAACCATAATTATATAGCAGATAGATAAAGGAGAAAACGGTTCACTACTACCATGGGGCTGAGCCAGAGCTGTGCTTCTATGACTATGCTGGTGTCTACCCTGAGCCATCAGGAAGACATTCTGTGGTTGATTTAGAAACATGTTTCACTGCTGTACAAGGATGTGGCACAATGTGTTGGCAAAATATTTAGGGGCATATTATCAAGGGGGTTTATCTCCGCTTTTTCGGCTTTAAAAGCCAAGAAAACTGAGATAAAATTATCTCCTTATTACCTAGCTGTCGCTAACACCAGTTAGCGACAGCTAGTAGCTGATAGCAACCATCTTGGGACCCACTTTGCATGTCAGTGATATTTATCACTAATGACATGCAAAGTGGGCGTGCCAAGATGTTAGCGACTGGAAACAGTCGCTAACATCGCTATCTCCTATTAACAACTTTTGGAGATATTCGCGCTAAGCGCGAATATCTCCAAAAGCTAACACCTGCCCTGAGCAGTTCTTAGCCATGTTATCCAATGGGAGGTGGATAACATGGCTAAGAGCATTAGCTCGGTAATGCATGCATATCGCTGACTTTTCAGCGATATTCATGCATTGCGGCCGTTTTTTATCGCATTTGCGATAAACCTTGGTAATACCAAGGTTTATCTGCGATAAAAATCGCCGCAGCTCAGCGGTAACATTTTGTCTCTAACCAAGCAATAGCGATAATTATCGCTATTGCTTGGTAATATGCCCCTTAATTTCCAGCAGAAAATAAGTAGAAGTTAAAGTGACCCAGATAGCTACTTTGTGTGTGTGTGTGGGGGGGGGGGAGGTCACCCATGCTACTACCAATAGCTTTTGATGCAAAACCCTATCCACTAAAAAATGTAGACACAGCTTTGCTCCCAAAAAAATGCCTCCATGATGGAGATCGTAAATGTGATAAATCTTTTAATTCATATTAACTTTTCACACTCTGTATATGGACTGCACTTTACACAACACATTCAACGTGTGAAATATCTTAAGGTTTGTCTAGGCATAGTATGTTTTATTGGAAGTGCGCCTTTCCTATATAAAACCTATGCTAAACAGCACTAACACAGCTTTGTCTGTAGTATAAGTGTGCCTTTATATGTTGTGCTAGGCAGCCTTTTGTGAGCCAGGGCTGGGAAAGAGAGGAGCAGCACCATATTTTAGTAGCTAAGGCTCTGAGCTGCTTTCTCCACCTTGCACAATGAAGCGCTATTTTGTTAGTGAATCTTCCACCGGCCTCCCTGCTCCCAGGGACTGCCAGCAAATAGAGAGACGAGAACAAAAAACAGATAGCATGAAATCAAAAGCTCTCAGAGGAAACAAATAAGCATAAACCAATCTGCATCGCCTTTAGCTCCGAAGATGAAGCTTAAAATGGAAAAATAAAACTGCTACAGGGTAGTGTGCCACTAAGTGTGAGGAGTTGTTTACAGGATGTGTGCAACTAGAATAAGTCTATTTTGGGGGAATGGGCACGTCATTGTGATAGTTTTTTTGGTGCAGATTTATATAGCGCAAACTTGACCCGACGGTATTGGAGCGCCTTACATGAGCACCAGTTACGTAAATCTGCCGACATCCGAGTGTAACGAATTTGGGTGTGATTAACCTTACAATTTACGACTTTTGTGAGCAGGCATAAGATGGTCCTCTAGCAATTAATATGATTAAATGTAGTTCCATGCCCTGCATCATATCGGGCCTGGCACACATAGTAAAAGATAGGCACATACCTAAATGGGGACGAGGATGTGGCGCTAGGGCCAGAGCGGTCAACTTTGGAACTGGGGAACCTGGGGGCATATTATCAAGGCAGGCGAAATGAAATTATCACCGCTTTTGATGCCGTTTTCGGCCGCAAAGTGGCGATAATTTAATCGCCCTATTAGCAAGCTGCCGCTAACATCAGTTAGCGACAGCCTTTAGGTTATAGTGAGTGGTTTGGGGCCAGCTTTCCATGTCAGCGATATTTATCACTAATGACATGCAAAGTGGGTGTACCCAACCAGTTAGCGAATGAAAGCAGTCGATAACATCGCTATCGCCTATTAGCAAGGCAGGCGTAGCGATAAAAAAATTTGCGCTAAGGGCGAATATCGCTAAAAACTAACACCTGCTCAGATCAGTTCTTAGCCATTATATCCAATGGGAGGTGGATATTCTGGCTAAGACCCTATTGGCGATGATCTGTGAAAATCGCTGGTTTTCCAGCGATATTCACGCATTTCGCCACTATCGCCAGTTATTTTATCGCATTGGAAATAAACATTGCTAATAGCACGTTATCTCTGCGATAAAATCCGGCGATGCTTGGCGATAAAAAACAATGTCGCTAAGCTTCTTTAGCGATAAATATCGCTAGTTGTTGATAATATGCCCCCAGGTTCTTGTCTCAGAGCACCAGAACCACCTGTGATTGTGGGCAATTCAATAAATCTTCCCTGCCTAGAATATGACCTTCTATAATTTAACTGGTGCTCATTTAATGCTCTCCAAAACCTTCGGGTGGAGTTTGTGCTACAAGTAACTGCATAACAAAAACAAACGCCAACTCGTACCAGACAAAAAGTCAAACACTGAATGTGAAGGGTGAGCACAAGGCCTTGAAAGGCATTGACAGAGTCACAAAGCAGAATGAGTGAGAAGACACCTCTGCAGCACTAGTGAGGAGAGTGCAGTGGTCCTGGACAATTTCAGATTGGGGGTGTTGCCATCAATGATACACTGAAATTATAGGGATTGTGAAAAATCCAGGTGTCACAGGGTGAATATGTATTGCAGGCAGTTTTACTAATAAAACTATAGCTCACAAGTGATAATCGGGTTTCAGCAAATATTTATCACTTTACCAAGTAAAGCGTATTGATTTGATTTAATCCTAAGAAAATATTTGTACCCATCAACCTCCAGAATTACAAGAAAAATGCGCTTCTTTTGTGGTTTCTAGCGCTGATTTATTTTGAAATGTTTGTACAGTTCATTTACAGGTATTTAAATTGTGTTGTGTGAGAAAGAAACCAACACCCACAGCCTTGAACATCCCTCTTCATGTACCACACCAAGATTATCAGATTGTTCACTGTACAAAATGAGCTAACTTTGTAGTAAACACCAATCATAATGTTAAACGATTAAGCAGCAATTTGTCAGGCACATAGCCTGCATTTGACCTCTGTCTTTGAGCACACGCAAATTTGTTACGATTAAAATTAAATTTAAAGGCATCTTTATTGCCCGTCCGCCTTCTGAACTCCAACACAATTATTCTGAGGGTGCTGCAGCACCCAAAATGAACCCCTACTTCCAGCTCCTATTGAGAGTGGTAAATCACCCATATCTCTATGGTCAGTTTCCCTGACGCTCCTTAGGAGTTTGGGAAATGTTTACGCTGCTGGGTCATTTCAACGAAGTACTCCTAACCTCATCATGAGCGACGTTTCTGACTTTGTCCAACTTGGCCAGAAAATAAATACTCTTCTGATTTTGCATGAAAGTGATGAGCCCGACTGCAGTGATCCAAGAAGTCCCACAACCTGGAAAATCTGGATCACAGAGTCACACTAACTGTGAGCCTGTCAATCTCCTGCCAATGTTCAGGCATGGGTTGCCAAAGGGGAGGGAGAGGGAAATTGTGCTGGGGTTAGGGGTATTTTGGCCCAGTGTGCCTCCACACAGTTCTCTGCAAGCGAGGAGTAAACTGTTGCCAAGAGCATTTGTCCACCCATTGCAATGGGAATAGATTCCTGCTGTCGTAAAGGGCATCTGAAACGACATTTAAGAAAATGCTTGCTTCGCACTTTTTGAAGCCAGCAAAATTAAAAATAATAATTTTTGAAGTCGCAAGCGTTATAAACATGAACACCAATAGAGCAGGTAAGCGGGATCTGAGCCATTGCGAACGATGCACTGATTGTACACCGTTGTGTGTGCATGGAAGACCTTTCTATCTTACCCATTTTCCTGATAGGATACCCAATTACAGAGCACTGAGATGTTTCACATGATGGTATTGCAGCCAAACAACATTCACAGCCCCGGGGCACCTTTTACCTTTTTACAAAGCAAGGGTGCAGGCTTCAGGAGTACGCATTGCATGCAGCTTGTTTGTTTCTATTTTAATATTCTGAAATGGTCATCGATCACAGCCACAGCCGGCAGTGGGAGTACCTGCAGGGCGGTGACGTGGGGAGGGGGAGGGTGAGGGTGGGGGGTAGTGATGTATGGATTACGGAGTTTTACTGAATTTGAATTGAATTTGAATTTTAAAATATTTCTTAAGCGCACTTTTACCGGGACGGTTTCATGGCGCTGGATAGCAGTGTATCGGTGAAGGCCAAGGCAAAGAACTAGGGTGCTACAGATCTGGAAAACAAAAACGTCTTGAGTAGTTTACGGAATTCCAGATAGGACGATGAGGTCCTGATTGCAAAAGGAAGCGAGTTCCAAAACGATGGAGCCAGCACCGCAAATCTGGCCCCACGGACTTCTGCTTCCTAAAACGGGGGACTGACAGGAGAGCGTGATGAGAGGAGCGGAGCTCTCTGGTCGGGAGGTAGGATACAATAGCTTCACAGAGGAAAGCGGGGGCAGTCCCGGCCCTAGCCTGATACGTGATGCAGCCCAGTTTAAATAGGGCCCTCTCCCTCACCGGAAGCCAATGCAGAGACTGCACTGCATCGCATTTGGAGATGCAGTGCACCTCAACGAAATTCGTTTTATTTATTTAAATGTTTACTTACCTGAGAAGCTCCATAATCCATACATTACTACCCCCCTCCCCACGTCACCGCCCTGCAGGTACTCTCACTGCCGGCCGCGGCTGATCGATCAATATATATTGCAATGCATGTGTGCGCATTTGACATGCTGTACCAGCAGTCAGTATGTCTGTTTTACTTTCCTGTAACAACATGGCATACAATCAACTTAAAACTGTAAAATGAAAGAACTATCTTTCAGGTGAGAGAACTGAAAACACATATACTCTCGTGGAGTGCCTTGCGAAAAAAAAGAAGAGTTGCCAAAAAGCGAGCACTCATGGAAGAATTCAAGGAGCCATATAGAGCGGTGGCTATGCTCCACCTAAGGAACAAAGATATGCTGGGAGCCCAAAAGAAATAAATACACCAAATAAAAAGCAAGCAAATGTGAGTTACAAAACACAAAGCCAATGGTAAGCAATGGGTGGAGACCATTCCTAGGGAACCTCTCAGCATGCCCCCAGTATGTCTTAGCGGCCAGACAGCTGCGCTTTCTGAAAAGGCTTCAACCGAAAAAGTGTGCAGTAGCATGAACACAAGTGAGAGGCAAAGCATCATTTTGTAGCTACTGGGCCCTTCGAAAATAAAAATACAAAATAACAGGGTCATCAGACAACAGGTGGTGAATGTGAGCAGATGGAGAGAATGTGGGGTATGACACTTTATTAGAGCAGGGGTGGATGTCCCAGGAGATGCCCATCCTTGAGCACTGGGTAAAATTTAAGTATTCGGATAACCTTAAAAATGGGAAACCCCTAACCCATTGAAACGTGGGTCACAAGGAGATGAAGGACAGAGCTGACTTGATGTATAATACCTTGTTTATGGTTCCAATGTGTTCAAGGAGTATTTTTTCGTGGATTAGTGCAACGTGTTTCTTTTTTATCTTTTTTCAATTCAATGGGGTTCTAAAGTCAGAACCACAGAGTACAGGAGACAGCCAACATGTGTTTCGTCCCTTGCTGCCATGAGACAACACTCAAGAGAAAGCATATCATTAAAATATAGACATGTGTAATATATGTATGTTGATAAGAGAAATAGTACATACGAGTTCCAGAATACGGCCGGAGTCCAAAATGAAATTCAAAAGGGATTCAGCGTCACGGTCAGGGGAAAATATGTTGAAATTCATTGGAAGAACAGACATGGCACAACATGCACCTGTGCCGGTGCTGCATCTCATAGGCATAAAGGAGACTTGTGCAGTGGCGGCTGCCGCTAATCAAAACCAGTAGGGCGGCAGGGGCAGCGGGTGGGAAGGAGAGCTTAGGAAACAATCTCTAGCAAGAGAGCATTGCCAGGATTGGTCTGAACCACCTCGTTTGCCACTCAGATGGTGCCTGGGAGCCTGTGGCATGTGTGTGTGGCCTGCCTAAAACAGCCTGCCAAACATACTTAAGCACCTAAAAGTGCACAGTACTCCTTCATGCTATGGCCCGGCCCAGACCCTCCTGTCGGACATAACAATGTGTTATTATCGTTTTATTTATCATCTGCTGGCAGTGGGGTGACGCTCCTCTGCTATAACGGAGGAGCCGCCCCTGGACTAGTGAGAAACTGCCTGATGAGGAAGGGTTGCATGCTGGGTGATAGTCAAGTACCTGAACGTGAAGATCAAATAGGCAAGGCACCAGTGGCAGTAAAGGGCCAGACGTCAAAATATCAGGGTGCATAAAGATAGACGTCATGATCAGAGAGGGGTGTCACTCAACCAAGGGTGCGAAAAGGATATCAAGCATATAGTGTTTGAGGCTCCCAAGATCTTACCATGGCGAGTAGAAACAGGTAGTAACTCGGGTGACGTGGCTGATGCGTTATCAAATTTTAAAATAGAGTGAATATGAGCTAGTTGAAACAAAGCAGTTAAAAAGTTACCTGAATATAGAAATGGTACACGGCAGGTAATGTAACCAGGGTTACCTGTATTTGGAAAGATCATCAGGGAGCCTTGGTATTGAGCCGTTTGAAGGGCCAACAGCAACGAGGTCACATAAATTTGTAAGGGCGGCCAGAAGTGTAACTAAATCAAGCACGCTGGTGTTATAGTCAGTTTATACGTTCTGCTCCTTTTTACTCTATCTATAAAAAAGCATCTATGAGACAAGCATGTAATATGATGATGATTCAGTATACCCTTTGAAATCTAAAATACGCCCTCAGGAGCTACAATGGAAGCACTCTATAAGAGGTGGAATGGTACACCAAACTACCACTTGCATCAAGTGAGAGAGAAATTTCTACTAGGTGGAGCTAAAGCCTACTCTGTAAATATTTTTAATAATGAATAACAACAAATATTATAGACAACTATGTTATCAAGCTACACCAAGAAAAGAGAAAGTCATAATGTGAAGCGGCTAAGGCGGAGGAACGTCGCAACACTGCTGTTTGAGCAGGTCAAAAAGCAGATATAAAATGATAATATTGCAATGTTATTATCATTTTATTTTTCCGTGCTGGCTTAGGCGAATGATGGGGATGGGCTGAACAGATAGGGGGTGGAGGAGTGATGGGCACTCTCTAAGTGCGCATGACGGTTTGGCCGGCCATCTTGAACCGGCCAGACAGTCATGCACACTTAGCATGTTCTCCACCTAACTGTATTGCTCAGCCGCGTGGAGAACAGGCACAGGCACTCAGTCCCTGTGTGAGCACCAACCCAGGGCGCTCAGACCAAACACGCACGCTGCTGTCATGCTGTCAATTGGCTAGGGAGCCTGTGTGCTTCAGTGCTGCCAGGAGTCAGAGGAGAAGAGGACAGAGGAGAGGTGTTGAAAATGGCCCTTTTTGCAGGGTTATCCCCAAACGTTTTGCTTCTTCCTCCTATATTTTTCTAACCTGTTTTTGTTGGTTTTAGGACTCTGGGCACTTTACCACTGCTAATCAGTGCTAAAGTGCATATGCTCTGTGTAAATTGGGTTATGAATTGGTGTTTCCATGATTGGGTATTTGATTTACTTGTTAGTCCCAAGTAACGTGCACAGGTACTAGTGGGCCTGCAGCACTGATTTTGCCACCCACGTGAGTAGCCCTAAAAAGGTAACTCAGACCTGCCATTGCAGAGTCTGCGCGCAGTCTGTAACTGCCTTGTCGACTTGGCGAATGCACCGACTTGCCAGGCCTGAAACCTTCCCTTTTCTACATGTCAGTCACCCCCAAGGTAGGCCCAAGGTACCTCTGTGGACAGGTTGCAGTGTATGTGAAAGATAGGACATGCCCTGCTGTGTGTGGCATGTCCTGATAGTGAATTACAGCCCATTTCGTTCTTCACTATTGTAAGGCTACCTGTTTCTTTTAGGACAGAATGGCAAGTTTGTTTATTACATCTTATAAACATAACTGGCCCTGGGAACTAGGTGGGAAAATAAAGTTAAGTATACCTGAACTCAGAATCTAAAGATGCACCTTTTAGTAAAAGTGATTTTTACATTCTGTGTTTGAAAATACCACTTTTAGAAAGTAGGTATTTTCTTGCTCACTCATCCTGTGTGCCTCTGCTGGAATGTGGATTGCATGTCTGGGTTTTGGATAACAGAATGCTGGGGAGCAGGAGTGGCTCCATATAGTCTAGGTAGGGTCAGGAAAGGGCTAACTAGACCTGCGCTGCAATGGGGAAGGGGGAGGAGATTTCCTTGCACCTCAAAGGGCCTGGTCTGCCTCTGAAATGCTGTCTTTCCCTACTGCCAGGAAATCACACCAGAGAAGGCAGAACGTGTTCTGGCTGGGCACAGACACTCTCTGCCTAAGAGATCAAAGGATTTGGGGATATGAATATTGGGGCCCAGACACCTCCACTTTAGAACTTTTTTGGATCAAGAAGACTGCCAAAAGAAGAGCTGGAGAAGCTGTGAGGAGGGACTACCACTTTGCTGTGTGCTTTGCTGTGTTGGCCTGCAGAGGCTGCTTCTGTCTTGGGCAGTGAAAGGACTGGACTGAACTTTCTGCAATCTACTTTTGTGAGTTTTCCAAGGGCTTGAGGTAGAGCTTGCCCCTGTTCAAGAAGTCTCAGATACAGCAAAGACTTCAAGCTCTTCTGCCCTCAGCACTAGGGACTGTGTTTTTTGTGCTGCAACAGAAGAAAAGCAACTCAACTACGTCTACGAAGCTGCTGCTGACTTTGTATCCTGAAGGCACCACAAAGGGCACTGCTGCAACACCGCACCGCGACACTGGTCTCACGACACCTGCTGATGCTGCCACAGAGCCGCTGCACGCACTGCGACCTGTGGGCACCGCACTCCACACCGTCTCGCTTCACGACGACACCTTAGTACCACAGAAGAGACCACTGAAATGCCACACCACGACCCTGATCTCACCAACAATGCCTGCTGATGCTGCCACCGAGCCGCTGCTCGCACCGCAACCTATGGGCACCGCACTCCCCACCACCTCACTTCACGACGATGCCTTGGCCTACCCGATGATGCTGCTCCATGCCGAATTTGACTCTGCTGCTTGCACCGTGGTTCGAGGTCACTGCTCGTAAAGTTACACAATGCGAGGCCCTCATCCCGTACTGCAGCCTTGGCCTACCGATGCCGGCGCCATTGACTCCCATTCATCAGCAAACAACATCGCTTCAGCAACGACGATGCCGCTCCTTGCACCGTGACCTGCCAGCACCGTAACGAGTACCGCCTTCATCTCGCACCGTGACCCTGGTCTCACCAATGATGCCATCTGATGCCGCCACAGAACCGCTGCTCGCACCGCAACCTGAGGGCACCGCACGCCACACCGCTGCACTACGCACCACAGCACAGGATGCCTGCCGACGCCAGTGCTCCTGACTCCAACAGAGAGGAGATCAACCTGCAACGCGTGTGACTTTGAGGGCCCCGACGACTCCTGCACGTCCTCCGGATCCGACGCCTGGGGACGCCCTGTTTTCGGAAGCTCAATGAGAGGTCGCCAACGCCCTGCATTTCTAAAAGGTACTGTTTGCGGGTCTTCCTGACACCGGAGCTGGCCCGCGATGCCAAAGTCAGCCAGAACTGTTTGGATTCTTTGCTCACAACACCGTGATAGCCCCGGATGGAGATATTGACATCAAGGAACTGTTTTTAAAGCGTATTTTGGTAACTGTGGATTATTTAAGTACTGTATTGTGGATTTTTATCGTTTTTGGTCTTGTCCTAAGTATATGAAAATATTGGATATTTTTCTAAACTGGTGTGGTGTCCTTTTGTAGTGCTTACACTGTATTACTGTTGGTTATGTGCAAATGCTTTACACACTGCCGCTAAATTAAGCCTGACTGCTCATGCCAAGCTACCAAGGGGGTGAGCAGGGGTTATTTTAGGAGTGTAACTCCCTTATCTCGACTAGAGTGGTGGTTTCTGACTGGCTTTGGCACATGCCCTAGCCTGCCAAAAATACAATTTCTAACAAGAGGTGGAGGCAGGTATGTGCTTTTTTTCCATCCCCCCTCCGCCAAGCCACACCATGTCCATTCAGTAGCAGCCGCCACTCATGTAAAGTCAAGGGCACAGTGTGTAGCCATGTAAAAATCGATGATATTGATACATGCCTGTGTATTGATAATATTAGCGCTCATCTACCGAAAATAACAAACAGCTGTGTGTAACCCAACAAAACAAGCATTTGCAATTCAATTGGTCTCGCATTTTTTTTAGAGATAAAGCTGTTGGCGCTGTAATGGAAATGTTTGTTACTTATGAAGGTATTTGTTTTTAGCACCTTTAAATGCCCTTAAGTAATGTCTCAGAGCTGCATTTTTTTTAAGGTTTTTGCATCATTTTATATGTAGTAACCTGGAGATGAAAAAGCAACTCATTTTAGTTTGACTTCACCCCCCCTCCTCCCCCCCCCCCCCCCCCCCCGGCAATCGGGATCAGTTCACTTACTGCTTTTTTGGCACTTCAAACAATATTGTACTCAAAATGCATTAACAGAGAATGCAATACGCTCAGATGTCATTGCGATTTACATAAGCAGGGCTGTACTATACATTAGGCGAAACTGGACCATATGCAGGTGACCCTGCTTCAGGGTTTGTAATCTTTACTGCCATAGGCAATTCACATGCATAATCCTTAGCCTCAGCATTGGTTGGAGGGTTGGATGTGGGTCGGCACCTGCTGCTGCAGTCTAGCCATGTACTCATGCACATCTGCACACATATAAACACAATGTCTTGCTTTTATCACACAAAGTGAAGTGGTAAACAACCCATAATTTACAGGGAACCTTTGAATTATGGAAATATTCCATTGGTGTCTATATAATATGGAAATATTGAACTACCCCCAACCCAAATGTGGTTTTTGTCGTCAGGACAGCCCAAACCACTCTTCACAGCTTTACAATTGTCCATGACTTAAATTACATTCTAGTAATGAAAGCTAGATCTGTATTTATGACAAATAGTGCAAATAGTCAAGAACTGTTATTACTGCAGGATATAAGTGTATACTTCAATATTTCTAGAAATTGTCGTTAATAAATTATTTCATCATTATGAAAGCTTTTTTAAATATGAAAATATCACAAATATTGTGTAATTTACAGTTACCCTATTGATCATGTCGGAAGCACAACACAGTAATCTCACACAAACAGTAGTTTAGTTAGACTCACATTGAAAAGGCAACTGACGAACTCATCCAGATGAACATGAAATAACATGCTTTAAACAGCACCATAAAACTAAAATATTGCACTTAAACATCCCCTACTTATGCAAATTGACCTTTTACTCTTCCGTGTACAATGAACAGTTAAATAATGTCACTGCTTTCATTAAGCCAGTAGAAGAAGGAAATATAAATGACCACGCTTTCTCAGGCTACTAACTACACCTAACGTGGCTCCTTTTGGGAAGTTGCAAAACTTATATTAGCCTTGTCACTGTAGTAGAGTCACTTGAAGCATGCAAACAAAAGAAGGACTAAACTGAAGAAGTGCTGCCTCGGAAAAAGGGCGAGTGGCCATTTTAGAACGATAAATGTTAGGCAACATCGAATGACAAGATACTGTTAAAAAAATAAAAGGAAGTTGATAGATAAATGAAGGGCAATCTTTGTTTTTCCCGCTTCCGAAAGTAGTTAAAATGACTGCAGTACATTATTTCTTCAAAGCAATGTATGTAATTACCTTAATGTACACTTCATAATTTTTTGCTTTGTCCACATATGTTTTCCTAGTTACCCTTCTTGTTCGAAATGCAATGTTTCTACTACTTGCATGCTTCTGACAAACTGTGTAGCTGTTTCAATTTAGCTGTGCTGGTGATGTCACACCACTGGCAAGCTCTGTGATCTTGTCAAAAGGCCGTCCTTCTTTGATTTCATTTTCAGAAGGCCTTTAGGAATATGGTAAACAGCCCGAATAGGAGTCACATTTTTTTCTGCAATGGCGCCTACCTGCCCTTCTATAATCCTGCCTATGGATGAATTTGTAGAAGCCCCATAGAGAGCGTGATTGGAACTGCTGGTAGCAATGTATTTAAGCACCTTAATGTACTAGAGAGCGCGATCTTAACTGCTGGCAACAATTTATGTAAGCACCTTAATGTACATGACATATTTTTTTGCTTTGTCCACATATGATTTCCTAGTGATAGAGCGCGCGAGGTCACCCAGCCAATAATTTCGCCGTTTCCGGCTTCGGGCCCATATACTTTCAATTCACAATATTCATCGACAGGGTGACTTCACGGGCTGCTACCAATTTGTGTGAATTCCCTACTGTTATTACTCAGTGTACCCGACTTACCATCCACCGACACGGGTACCTATGACTTCAACGGATCAGGGAGCTAGCTGTAAAAGGAAAGGCAGCAAAATACCAACTCAAAATGACATTCAATACTGTTGTGAATGACCACGGACAACTGGAAGTTTTAAAATCTTTATCTAAAGTTCGTTTTCATTAAGCATCAAGTTTACAAGAATAAGGCAATCAATAATCAAGATAACGAAAAGTACATAACTATAGAGAAATAAAGTCAGGGTAATCATGGAAATGCTAATATGAGATGCAACAGGAAACGCTATGCAATTAGGGCAAAGGTTCTTTAGATAGTTTAAGTAAGGCCGTTCTAGACCATATCAGGAAATGGCAAACTGCAATGCAAAATATGATTTCTAAAAGGTAAGGTAACATGGGAACATGTCATGAAAATATGCAAATGACTTTTCGTTTCAATAATTTCAGCAAAAGCATGGAAAAATCAACATATGCAAAGGTGTGTCTTTATTGAAGCAAAAGACAGAAAAATAGAAAGGTGCAAGTTTAAAGAACTTAGAGCAATATTTACCTAGACTGGTGTGGAAACCAAACCCTGGCCACGGGTCAGTTAAGGACAGGAAACCCTCAAGGAAGGATACCCCTCAATGGACAGCAGGTGCAGAAGGGACACCCAGGACAGGACAGGATACCCTCAGATTAGGAATCAGGACAGGACCTCAGGACAGGACAGCAAACCCTCAGGACAGGACCGCTCAGGACAGGACCGCACCCGCAGTTTGGAAGCAACGCCTGCGCTCCACCCTCTCTGCAGCTATCGATCAAGACCCCGATTGGGTCAGCGAACTCCCAGCAAAGTGCTTCGCCAGCACTTTAAGGTTCAGTAGAACCTTAGTCTATGGTCAATTTCGGACAGAGTGCTCCGCAGCTCTCTGTATCTTCAGTCACCTATTGAGTACGATGGGTCAGTGACAGGTCAGCTAAACCAGACAAGTCGGACAATTCCCTAGGTGAACCCAGGGTAGATATACAGTTTGGGGACGGTGTACCACCTCCCAATGTTGCAAAGTGTCAGAATCCCTCAATTTGGATTGGTCCTAAGATAGGATTTGGGTAACACACCAATCAGAATACACTATTTGGAGGCCTTATTTACATCTCAGGGCACCGCCTAGCAAGATTGGGGTTCCCATGAGAAAGTTGCGCAGAATACAGGCAAAGAATACATTTTTGCAACATAATAGAACAATATCATGACGTTGCGGCCGAAGGTGCTGCTTTCCCAGGCTTGCTTCTGGTATCAACCTTCCTTGGCAGTCATTCAATGCCAGGACGCCTTTGTCGAGTCTGCGCACAAGTACCCTCCAAGATGGCTCTCAGTTCAGTCAGACCCCCGTTCCCCGCGGTACATGAAAAGTAAGCGAGAACAAATTAATACATAGAAATAACATTATGAAAACACATCACAGGGTTTGCACTTTCAACTTATCACTAAGAAATATACTTATGCAGTCTAAATGTTAGCTACATATAAACAGGTACAAGAGCAGTGGCACGAGCAGTACCACGTTATTGGCGAAGCTATGCATTACGCATGCGCAACTATTTCCCTCTCAACCTGCAAACACATCAGGACACGTGAGTGTGACTGACGCATGCGCAGACACTTACTTCCAAGCAGCGGCCATTTTAAAAGACTTGAGTTAATTAATTTAGTAGAACACATAGGCAAGCTTCGGGAAACCTCGTTTAAACATAAAATAAACGTTAGTAAGACGTACAAATTATTACTGGATTACACACAGGCGAGGTTCATGAATAAAGCACGTCGCGATGCGAAGCTTTGCTTCATCAATCCCCTCTTTGATGATATTTACTATCATCACAAAAATAAATGGAACCAGATGCCAACTTCTCACACCTTATACAGCTCTATTTCTTCCAGCAAACGATTCAATTTCTCTTTCTCATCTTTTGTAGGGTGAGAATTCTTCACCCTTTTGTAGATCTGATTATTTATCTCCTCCAATTCAAGTTCATCTACACTTCGTTTCACCCCTCTTGCATTCACTTGATGCTTTCTGGTGTGCTTACGACATTTGCAACAGACAAATATGAAGAATAGGATGAGACCTATAATTCCAATTGGCATCAGTACCTTGAACAATAAGCCTTTACCTACGCTAGCAAGCCAATGACCTACATTTGAGAGACCATCTACCAGTCTCTTCCAGGCACTGTCAACCTCGAGTGGTTTGAGTTCCTTTGCCAAATTAGTAATGTTTTTCACGTATCTTTTGAGCTGTACACTTTTGTCCGGAATATAAGTGCAACAATGTTGCGCCTTCAACATCCGGCAGACTCCGCCCTCTTTCGCTAATAAGGTATCAAGAGCAAGTCGGTTCTGCAAAACCATTGATCTGATCGCAACCATTTCGGTATTGACCAGCAGAAATCCATGAGCTGTGTCAGTAGACAACACATCCACTATAGTGGACAATTTGCAAATTCTGTGAGTGTTCAGAACCACTCCCACTCCAGGTATCAGTGCACTGAAAATACTACCCATTATTTCACCTATACTTTCTCTTTTACTACGCACTAAGCCATTAGTATTTTCACTGCTTCCAGCAACTCCATTCACATGATATATTTTCGGGAAGACAATGCCAAAATAGCAGCTTCCATACCAGTGATCCGGCAATTTGAAATAAGCCTTGTCCCCACAGATATAATAAATTCCAGGAAACACAGGCTCTGACCCATTTTTGAAACCCCAACCTCCAATTACCTTGTAATTATGTTCGCATTCACTGGAACCAATGAAAATGTTATTATAATAGCTAGTCTTCTCGCGGTGAAGACATAGCTTGCCTTTCTTTTCAAAATCCAGCAACAGAGCAGGACCCGCCCCACCAGTTGAGGTGCCTTCCATGTTCTCTGCCCACCTTGGTCTTTTCTGACTTTCGTCATTTGCCTTCTTTTGTATTTTAATTCTCCTTTTCTCTGCCATGTTCAGGAACATCTTTTCCTGCTCACGCAAAGAACAAGTCAAGTTATCTCTGTGTGCGTCACCTATGTCGATATAACCTATAGTCAGAAAGTAGTCTCCCATATATCGTATTACGTCACTTTTGGTATGTACAGGATTCAAGTTCCCACGTATAGGAAGCTCAGAAAAGATCACGTCATTGTTAGAGTAATAGTACTGTAATGGTCCTCTTTTGTAAAATAAGCTTGCTAAAATGCTACAGGAGATTCCATATGTCAGGGGCAGGTGATGGTATGTCACGCCTTCAGCCACAGAGGTAGGTAGCTTCATGCAGACATAGCAATCTTCAATTTCCATAGTCTCTACATAGTGTATTAACAAGTTTGCGAAAACATTTAAGTGTGTCCTGTTCTTAACTCCATGAAAATGTAGTCCTCCCTCATCTGATGCTTCTAAGTCTTGTTTTGTTTGTCTCAGTGCTCTCTCATGTCTTGCTACACTCTGTGTTGTCAGCTCCTCACTGTCAGTATTTACAATTTCAGTAGGGACAATATTAGTATTTTTGCTTACAGCAAAGGGAATGAAAATTGTTAGTCCTATCCAGACTAATATCAGGACAACTATACTACATACACATACCTTGCAGCAAGTTTTGCAACAGCTGCGACTAGGTCTACCACTCACGTTTGAATCAGACATTTTGGCTCAGAAGAAGTTTCTCGACCCCTCTTTGTGACTTTACACGAGTAGCTTACTTTGTGCAAATTCACGGTGGCTCGTCTTCTTCTTCGGCAGAGTACTCAGGGACGGGTTCTCCGTCGCTCTCGTCAGTTATATCAAGATCTTCAAATTCTTCCAACACAAGTGTCCATTCAGGTGACTTGTACTTTTTGTTTTGTCTCTTTATTCGATCACTCCTTCTTTTGGAGGTACCTTCTTGTTGTTCAGCTATGCGAGCACTTCTCCTTTCTTCTGCACGTTTTTCTTCCACCGTTTTTATCCTTAGCCTCAATTTCTTGACAAATCCAGGCTCAATGTGCTTTCTTTTCTTAAGTCTTTTAGTTGGCACTTGGACTTCGTTTCCTTCTCTTGCCCTCTTGTTTTCATTAGTCGGTGGCAATTCTGCTTCAGTTTCTCCCTCTTCTATCTGACTGTTTCCAGGGCTAGCATCTATTTCTTCTGCCTGGTTACTAATCTGGCCTTGTTCAGGACAGTTTTGTGTTTGTTTTTCAAATGTCTCTGTTTCTGTTTCCTGAACACGTTCTTCTAATCCTATCTGATCCTGTTCAAGCACTTCGATCTCTGGACTTTCTTCTGCTCGAACTATTACGCTATGTCTAGTCTGTCCCTTCCCGACATCAGGAGTCAGTGGAGGAGTATCAATCACTTGCTCTGTATCCTTCACTTGTTCTGTATCAATCACTTGTTCTGTCCCTGTCTGACCTTCTCCTTCCTCAGTTTTGATGTGAATCTCAAGGTTCTTCGCCTGTGCCTTGCTTTTCCTCCCTATTCCACTCTCTACCTTCCCAAAGTCTCTCACTCGTTCGAATGGGGTCTTCAGTGAGATCAATCAATGGAATCCACTCCTCTGGCCATATGCTCGGCAGCTCGTCTTCAGCTACTTCTGGCTCAGCTTCTTGGACCCCTTCAGCAGGCTGGGCTCTTGGTAGTTCGTTATCAACTATTCTTGGGCCAACGTCTGCTGATTCTGCAGCTCGACTGGTACTGGGCTGTACGTCGTCAGCTACTTCTGGTCTGGCTCCTGCAGAGTCCTCCGCTGGACGCCCTTCTTCTTCAGGCTCCTCGTCTGGTAATACCTTCTGGGTGTGGCTGGCGTGTACCCAGCGTGGAACCCCTGCACACTTTACTGCTGTGGTAGTTACCAGGATCACCTGACGTTTCTCTCCCCACCTTGGCTCCAGGCAGCTCTTCCGAGTATGCTTCTTTATCTTGACCCAATCTCCCGGGACCAGTTTGTGGAGAGGAGTCGTTGGATTGAGGATGGCGTCTTCTCCGATCTGGCGAGAGATAGAACGCACTTGGTCACCCAATCTCTTGCAGTATTCAAGCACCAAATCATCAGTAATACTCAACAGTTTGCTTCCTGGCACCCATGCTTGTCTCATCACTCTTCCCATAATGATTTCATGGGGACTTAGGCCTGTCTTGCGGTCAGGAACACTTCTGAGTCCCATCAGGACCAGGGGAAGGGCCTTCACCCAGGTCATCTTAGATGCATCACATAGTTTTGCTAGTCTGTTTTTGATAGTTCCATTTATTTGTTCCACTATTCCAGAAGCCTCTGGACGGTATGCACAGTGAAGCTTTTGTGATATTCCAAAGGCCTTACAGAGTTCGGCGATCACCTCATTCTGAAAATGTGAGCCTTGATCTGATTCAATAGTGACTGGAACCCCGAACCTAGGTATTAGTTCTTTTAGTAAACACTTAGCTACTGTTTTTGCGTCATTTTGGGGAGTAGGGAAAGCTTCCACCCACTTCGAAAATAAACAGACCATGACAAGGACATATCGCTTCCCTTCACAACGGGGCATGGTGATGAAATCAATCTGTATTCTCACAAAGGGACCCCCTGACCTCCCAATTTTGCCCAGTTCCACCACAGTTTTCTTCCCTGGGTTCATCTTTTGACATGACAGGCACCTCTGGCAGAGGGACTCTGCTACTTTCCTGAACTTTTTACTGTACCAAGTCTGTTGGAACACTAGAATCATGGCGTCCCTACCAATGTGTGATCCTTCATGTATCAACCTCGCCATTGTGCTAAGTAAGTGTCTAGGCAACACAGGCATACCAGTTGGACCTAAGATGACACCATCCACACGTCTTGGTCTACACCCATCTTCCTTCCACTTCTCTCTCTCTTGCCACGGTGCCGCCTGCTGCCACTCTTTCACTTCATCCCATGTAGGCACTTCTTCAAACACCTGAAGTTGGCAGCTGGTTCCTGGCCCCCCTCGTTTTGGATTTATGATATACCAATCTCTGGCGCACCATTGGGCCACTCGATCAGCAAAATCATTTCCCAGTGATACAGTGTCCATACTCTTCTTATGAGCAACACACTTCACCACTGCCAGTTCCTTTGGTAACTGGATTGCCTCTAAAAGGTCTTGAACAACTTTTCCATTTCGAATTGGGGTACCTGATGAAGTCAGGAACTCCCTCTGTAGCCACAACTGGCCAAAGTCATGCACAACCCCATAACAGTACTGACTGTCAGTATACACTGTTATGCGTAGGTTTTTCCCAATTTTGCAAGCTTTTATCATAGCAATCAATTCGGCTACTTGTGCAGACTTTACGTCAAATAGATAACCTGCTTCTTCAATTTTGGTTAAGGAGACTACCGCATAGGCAGCACTCAGGCCTCCTTGTTCATGTCTTAGACATGAACCATCCACAAATAATTCCTTGTCATGCTCAGGCAATGGTGTTTCTTTAATGTCTGGACGTGGCTTGGTATTGAATTCTGTTAAATCAATGCAATCATGCTCATCATCCACTCCACCTTCCATATCCATTGGGTCGGGAAGTAAAGTGGCAGGGTTCAAAATACTGCACCTAACAATGTTTACATTTGCAGCACCCACAAGAATCCTCTCGTATTTAGTCAGCCGACTAGGGGTGAGATACTGAGTCTTTGTTCTGGTCAGTAAAATTACCACTCCATGTGGGACATACACAGTTACAGGATGTCCCATGACAATGGACTCACTCTGCTCTAAACTTGCACAAGTAGCAGCTACTGCTTTCAGACAACCTGGTAATCCAGCAGCCACTGGATCCAGGGTGGCAGAGAAATATGCCACAGGCCTTCTGGTTGTGCCATGTTCTTGAGTTAGGACTGACAACGCGCAGTTATCGCGAGTGTCACAGAATAGGGCAAATTCCTTGGAATAGTCTGGCATTCCCAGTGCAGGGGCTGTACACAGACAATTTCGCAGTTTGGTGAAGGCTGTTAAGCTTTCATCATCCCATTCTACAATATCTGGTGTTCCTCTCTTGGTCATTTTTATCAAGGGCCTAGCTAGGACTGCAAATCCCAGAATCCACTGCCTGCAGTATCCTATCACTCCCAGGAACATTCTGATCTCTTTCTGAGTACGGGGTAACTGCATCTTTTGAATTATTCTCACTCTTTCTGATGTCACTTTCCTGACACCTTTCTCTATCTGGTGCCCCAGATATTTCACTGATTTTGCACAGAACTGTAATTTGTCAGGGGCCACTTTATGTCCCTTCTCACTCAGGTGATTCAGTAGGGCAATGGTGTCAATCACACAATCCCTATGACTTTTAGACGCCACCAAGAGGTCGTCTATGTATTGCACTAGGACAGAGTTTCCAGGTAAGACCAAAGTTTCCAAACATTTTTTCAAGATCTGATTAAAGATAGAGGGGCTCTCTGTGTACCCTTGAGGGACCCGGTTCCAGACATACACGTGACCATTGAAGGCGAATGAGAAAAGAAATTTGCTATCTGGATGCAAGGGAATGGAAAGAATGCATGACATAGGTCTATCACAGTGAACCACTCAGCATCCCAGGGAATCTGATACAGAATCACTGCTGGGTTCGGGACAATAGGGCAGCAGGGGACTACTATCTTGTTGACTTTTCGTAGGTCCTGCACTACTCTGTACTTGCCACTAGGCTTCTTAATACCCATGATCGGTGAGTTACATGGGCTACTCATTACTTCCTGTATGATGTTTCCTTCTAACAATTTCTGTATTTCCAGAGTGACACCTGCTCTCACTTCTGCATTCATCCTGTAGGGTTTAGTATTGGGGTATACTGCATTGTCCTTGATTGCTATCTGTATGGGGTCCACGTTTTTCATTAACCCTACATCTTTCCCAGTAAAGTCCCATACCTCTGGCTTCACTGCTTCTTGGAGTTCTTTGGGCAAATCCTGCATGGTCATTCGTTTAATTTCTGAGTCAGGTCTGATTAACATTAATTTATAAATGCCGTCTTCATCTGGGGTCTGAATTTCGACACCCTTTGGTGTGCAAAAGATGGTACAGTTCATTTTGCACAGCAAATCACGTCCCAGTAAGTTCACTGGACTGGTGTCGCAAACGACAAATCCATGCATTTCCTTAAAGTTTCCAATTGAGATCTCCATGGGCTTGGTAACAGGAGTACTAATCAATTGATTAGATACACCTACTACTTGGATGGCTTCTCCCGAGAGGGGTAGGTTTGGAACGTCCACTGTTCTCACAGTAGAACGGGTAGCGCCAGTGTCCAACAGAAAAGTGACATCGTTTCCGTCAACCTTTCCTTCAATGTATGGTCCGGACTGGTCTACCGGCAAGGAGGCGCCAAGTACGCACTCCTCGTCCTCCCCTCTCAGGCCCCGTCAGTACTGGTCATCACAAAGGAAGGTATCATTTAACAAATACTGCGAAGTTGCTGCATTTCTGTTCTCATTGCTTTCCCAGACTTCTATCTCATCACCCTCTGCGCTTTTTCCCTTATGTACTTGCTTAGGAGCTCGGGGCACCTGAACCGTTTTTACCTGTGGTTGAGTCTTTCTTGGTCTTTCTTTCTGCGTCTGTGGAGTTAAATCAGGTGTTTTGGGGTTATCGTCAGGCAAATAAGGACACTCGTTACGCCAGTGTCCAATTTCTCCGCACTGGTGACAGGGAAATTTCTTCATAGCCTCTTCCCTGCTCATTTTGGGCCGGGGCTTACCTCCTCCCCCACCCCCAGGACCTTGGTTCTGAGTGTTTTTGACCATATTACTCAACTGTTTTTCCTGCTGTTCTGCGAGCTTCACTTGAGCCCACATGACCTTTTCTTTGAGAGCCTTTTTCTTTTCTGCCATCTCGTCCTCGCAGTACTTTGCGTACCGCAGGACCTCGTCTATCTTTTTGGAGTGCCAACAAATTTTGTTATCCTTTATCCACTGACAATTTTCAGGCCTTAAACCGTTTACAAACCTGTAAATGAAATGCGTCATATCCTTCATCTCGATGTTATCTATACCACTGTATGTTTTAAACACCTGCAACAGCCTTTCATAATAGGAGTGCACTGTCTCGTCTCTCTCCTGCGTGGTTCTATCTATCCTGGTCCAATCAGTTTCCTTTGCGGGCACCTTATTTTTCAAATGCAGCATTACTTGTTCGTATTTTTTCATCACTTCAATCGACGGCTCCCCTGTGTTAGAGTCCCTCGGGTACTCCTCACTAGGCCAGCCTATGGCTATTTTACACTCAGTCCATAGATCTACCGGGACCACAATGTCGAAAAATCCATCCAGGTCTTTCCACAGGCATTTTTGCACCTTTACGAACCTTTCCACCTGCCGGTACCAGTCCACTGGCTTTTCGCGCAGTTTCGGGAAATCGTTAGTAAAGGACACAATATCCTGTCTGGACCATGGAACGTGTACATACCTCCCACCTGGCACTTCACGCATGGGGCATAATGTTTCGGGCTTGTCTACTTCTCTCAAAGGGTACTCAGGGGTGGCTTGTCTGGATCGAGCCTCATCTTTCTTTCGTGCCCACCTGCTTCTCCATTTTTCCACGTCTCCCCATTTTTGCAAAACTGCAAGCAACTCTTTAATCTGCAACTTTTTCCCTGACACATTCAAGTTCTCTATATCCTTGTCTGAGGATTCAGCTCTGTAAGGCTTTTGTAAGGGCTTGGATCTTGAAATATCTACCCCCATACTGGCCGCGGTGTCTGTCAGTTTTTCGTGGAGCACCCTGGTACTTCTGGTAAGGCTTTTACACATAAACAGCAACTCTTCTTCAGAATAGGTGTTTAATCTGTCTAATCCCACATTACCTGCCATTAATTCCTCTATTTCTACCCTCAGCTTGTAGAGGTCTAAAGGTTTCGTTTGCGGAGTCTGTTTTTCTAATTCACGACTCCAATTTTCAATTTCTTCCGGAGTCACCAAGGAAACACTCCTAGTACCTGACGTTGATTCTAATTTAATTTCTTTCGCATTAAAAGGATTATGCCTCTTCTGCACTCCCTTCCCGGTCTGTTTGTTTGGCAGGTCCAAGAACACAACTTCGGACTCGCACTCACTGGACTGATCGTCTATCAGTAGGGGCTCTTGCCTCGGCGGGGCCATGATTGGGTTCATAACTGGAGGGTTCGGACTTCCTTGATTATTCCCATACAACGGAACCACTAGTCCGATTGTTACCGGAATAGTCAAAGCCTCAGGACTGGCATTTAACTGGGAGATCTTCTGAATTATTTCTGTCCTCTGTCTAGCGATGGCTTCTTGCTCCCTTTCATCTAGTACTCTTCCTAAAGTTCGGTCTGGTATTATCTGTGGGGTCAGGTGAGGGGTAAAACTCGGGGCAGTAGGATGCGTTTCCCTCGGTCCCCCACCATAATTTGGTTTTGGGAACAAAGTTCCTGTGCCAAATGACCTGCGCTCTTCCCCATATGGAGGCTGTAAAAAGGGCACTCCTGAACTTAATGGCTTTTCTTCGTTTTCATAAAGAGGTCTGGGGAAAAAGGCTCTTTCACGGGAATATTTTTCCTCCGGGCTCACGGGCATTCTAGGATATATCTCTCGTACCTCCGCGGGTCCGGGATTCTCAAAATAGGGCAGTACCTGGCCACCTCCCCCCCTAATTAGGGATCTGTCCTCCTCCTTAATAGATGGACGCTGGGGATTGTCTCCTGTACTGGAAGGTCGGGCTCCCTCATTATAAGGGGGCGGGCTTCGCGTAAAAATGTCATCTAATAATTCATCGTCTGACTCCCCAAGCGCTCCCCAATGCTTACTCTTTTCTGTCTTTTTCTCTCCCGCAGAAGGGGCACCCGCTGGCATCATGGGAAACAGACCCTCAACAATCATGCTCTGTCTCCACTGTTTCATCCTCTTGTCCCTGGTCTCTTGTTTCAGCCTTGGGTACCACTTGGTCAGACCTTTGTCCAACCGGGGTTTCTCTCTTTCGAAAGCCTCAATCTCCCACTCCTCTAATGCCTCATACTGCGTTAGTCTCGGTCTGGGATGTAATTCATTCATTCGGGTTCTCAAATTAAATAAAATCCTACCATTGAAAGTACCATCTAACGGAAAAGCCAATATTCCGTCATCTTTTGTGTACTTTACCCAATTTTCCAACCACACACAGGTATTGTACCCTCGGTCAAACATCATGAATGAGGCGGGAGTATTCGGTGGCGGGACAATAACGCCCTCTCTGGATTTAATCGGTTTGTCCGTTTTGAAATAATTCTTTACCCTATTTACAAGGGACATTTTTCTCTTAGCTCCGTACATAATATCGTATCTATTGGCTTTCCACTGATCCCTTTCAATCCCTTGGTTTCTTGGATCGGGTCTAGTCTCTGGACAATACGAGTGCCACATACGATTTCTACGCTTAACTCTGTTTACAAAGTCACCTCCAATCAGAACGCGTCTTGCAATTCCGTGCGACCAATGAGGTGCACGCGTTCAAATAATTTCGGCCAATGGGTGCGCGGCCCCTTCGTGAGACTGTCCTCACGCTCCGGCGCTTCACCCCTCCTTTACAATTCCATCCCCGCTACCCGCCCGCTGCTTCTACCAATCCCAGCGCGGCACGGAGTGACGTCAGAGACGCTTCGCGGCTGACTCCCTCCCTTCACAAGGTAACGGAAACTTTCTTTCTTTCTAAAGTGCTCAGTGCTTGGTTATTTAACAACGAATACACATTCGCCACAGTGCTCAAGTGTCTAGACAGGATAGCGTTGGTTTACTGCAAGTAAACTACTTCCATTTACTTTTCACGCGCTGCGGGTAGATCTCTTCCGCCTACCCTTCACTCTAGCATCGGTGAACCTGTTATTCCCCTAAACTCATCCACTTCTCCGGGATATATCTGAGTCTAGGGTTTCCCAGCGGACCCCTTTGCTTTCACTCAAGCTCCGATGAACCTGCTACTCTTCCGATGTGACCCTTACTAGGTTACGCCACTATGGGAATTTTGCCAATGAACCTCGTTACTGACATTTATTCACACATGTATTCAGAAAAACCCTAGTTAGTGCTTCCCGGTTATCCTAACCTGCACCTAACTTTTCCTCAAGCCTGCGACCTCAAGGCAATGGATTCTATTCACCACTTGCCTTTTCAATTCCCCGGGGAGTTCGGACAACAATGAACGATACGGTTTACAAACGCATGGATTAATACATATAACAATATAAGAACAAGAATGACAATGATAAAACAATTCATGAATTGTTTTCACAAGAGATTATTCATGCGTATTCACAAGAGATTGATCAGGTCCCTCGGAACGACCGCTCTTATAGCAGCATTAATATACTAGCAGCTTCCGACTTAACTAGCCTAACTAATCCTGCCTAACCTTCAACTAGTCCCTAACCATCTTCTGCTACCAGAAAAACTGATAGAGCGCGCGAGGTCACCCAGCCAATAATTTCGCCGTTTCCGGCTTCGGGCCCATATACTTTCAATTCACAATATTCATTGACAGGGTGACTTCACGGGCTGCTACCAATTTGTGTGAATTCCCTACTGTTATTACTCAGTGTACCCGACTTACCATCCACCGACACGGGTACCTATGACTTCAACGGATCAGGGAGCTAGCTGTAAAAGGAAAGGCAGCAAAATACCAACTCAAAATGACATTCAATACTGTTGTGAATGACCACGGGCAACTGGAAGTTTTAAAATCTTTATCTAAAGTTCGTTTTCATTAAGCATCAAGTTTACAAGAATAAGGCAATCAATAATCAAGATAACGAAAAGTACATAACTATAGAGAAATAAAGTCAGGGTAATCATGTAAATGCTAATATGAGATGCAACAGGAAACGCTATGCAATTAGGGCAAAGGTTCTTTAGATAGTTTAAGTAAGGCCGTTCTAGACCATATCAGGAAATGGCAAACTGCAATGCAAAATATGATTTCTAAAAGGTAAGGTAACATGGGAACATGTCATGAAAATATGCAAATGACTTTTCGTTTCAATAATTTCAGCAAAAGCATGGAAAAATCAACATATGCAAAGGTGTGTCTTTATTGAAGCAAAAGACAGAAAAATAGAAAGGTGCAAGTTTAAAGAACTTAGAGCAATATTTACCTAGACTGGTGTGGAAACCACACCCTGGCCACGGGTCAGTTAAGGACAGGAAACCCTCAAGGAAGGATACCCCTCAATGGACAGCAGGTGCAGAAGGGACACCCAGGACAGGACAGGATACCCTCAGATTAGGAATCAGGACAGGACCTCAGGACAGGACAGCAAACCCTCAGGACAGGACCGCTCAGGACAGGACCGCACCCGCAGTTTGGAAGCAACGCCTGCGCTCCACCCTCTCTGCAGCTATCGATCAAGACCCCGATTGGGTCAGCGAACTCCCAGCAAAGTGCTTCGCCAGCACTTTAAGGTTCAGTAGAACCTTAGTCTATGGTCAATTTCGGACAGAGTGCTCCGCAGCTCTCTGTATCTTCAGTCACCTATTGAGTACGATGGGTCAGTGACAGGTCAGCTAAACCAGACAAGTCGGACAATTCCCTAGGTGAACCCAGGGTAGATATACAGTTTGGGGACGGTGTACCACCCCCCAATGTTGCAAAGTATCAGAATCTCTCAATTTGGATTGGTCCTAAGATAGGATTTGGGTAACACACCAATCAGAATACACTATTTGGAGGCCTTATTTACATTTCAGGGCACCGCCTAGCAATATTGGGGTTCCCATGAGAAAGTTGCGCAGAATACAGGCAAAGAATACATTTTTGCAACATAATAGAACAATATCATGACGTTGCGGCCGAAGGTGCTGCTTTCCCAGGCTTGCTTCTGGTATCAACCTTCCTTGGCAGTCATTCAATGCCAGGACGCCTTTGTCGAGTCTGCGCACAAGTACCCTCCAAGATGGCTCTCAGTTCAGTCAGACCCCCGTTCCCCGCGGTACATGAAAAGTAAGCGAGAACAAATTAATACATAGAAATAACATTATGAAAACACATCACAGGGTTTGCACTTTCAACTTATCACTAAGAAATATACTTATGCAGTCTAAATGTTAGCTACATATAAACAGGTACAAGAGCAGTGGCACGAGCAGTACCATGTTATTGGCAAAGCTATGCATTACGCATGCGCAACTATTTCCCTCTCAACCTGCAAACACATCAGGACACGTGAGTGTGACTGACGCATGCGCAGACACTTAATTCCAAGCAGCGGCCATTTTAAAAGACTCGAGTTAATTAATTTAGTAGAACACATAGGCAAGCTTCGGGAAACCTCGTTTAAACATAAAATAAACGTTAGTAAGACGTACAAATTATTACTGGATTACACACAGGCGAGGTTCATGAATAAAGCACGTCGCGATGCGAAGCTTTGCTTCATCACTAGTTACCCTTGTTGTTCGAAATGCAATGTTTCTACTATTTGCATGTTTTTGAAAAGCTATGCAGCTGTTTAAAGTGAGCTGCGCTGGTGAGTCACACCTATGGGTAGCCCTGCAATCTTGTCAAAAGGGCGTCGTTTTAATATATCTACTTCAGAAACCCTTTTGGAATATGGTAAACAGTCTGACTCGTATTCAAGATTTATCTGCAAAGATGCCTACCTGCCCTTCTATAACTCTGCCTATGGCGAGGTGCTGGAAAGTATTAAAAAAACAAGACACAGCAGACACTCTGCCCAAAAAGGTAAAGATGCGTGGCTGCCATGGTGTGTGATGTAGCGCGGGAGGTGAAGCACGGAGCATATGGAGCACTAGTACAAATGTTGTTGTGCCTGAAGTAGGAGAAACTCAATAGAGAAAATAGTGCTTACAAGACTAAATAACATGTACCATTTAACAACTGAAGTAAAAGGGCCAGTAGCCATGGGAGGTGACAAATGAAGACAAGGCGATACTAAGGAGAGACTAAGAAGCCTATTAAGGAATCAGCAGTCATCATTTACGAAGGACAAATACACAAGCCAGTGAAAAATATGGGCGGGGTGTGGGCAGGGCCTTCTCTTCCATACTCCACTACAGCAGCTCAACAGAGCTGCGCATGCGTGCTGACTCAGGCTCGACCTAAAAATATGCACGCAGTGAAAAGTGTACTTGCAGTAGTGTACTTATTTAGCCAGGCAGACGAACTTTGACCTAGTTTATTATATTCTCTTTGTGCAAGTACTTTATTTTCATTACTGTGGGATAATTGGCTCACCTCCATTTGCTGATCTTCTTTTTTCTCTGAGAAAAGGGGAGGTTGTTATTGTTTTGGGATCGTAGGTGGAATTAGAACACAATTGGCATTCACATATGTTCCAATCTGGGATCCTGCCCAATACCCTCTAGGAAAGCCAAGAATTTGGGAGTCATGGTTGATAACAAACTCACCATGGGGGACCAAGTGAATCAGGTGACATCAGCCTGCTTCATGGTCCTCAGAATAATCCAAAAAATCAAGTTCTTCCTCCCTGCCAGCAACCTAAGGACGGTCGTTACGGCCCTTATTTTGTCCTGTCTGGACTATTGCAACAGTCTCTATCTTAATGTACAGAAATAACACATGTACAAGTCGCAACTGGTCCAGAATGCGGAAGCGAGAATACTTTCGGGAACCTCTAGGTTTGCCTCGGTCAGAGGAGAGCTGAAGAAATTACATTGGCTCCCAGTTCCACTCAGATCACGGTTCAAGGTACTTTGTGTGGTCTTTAAGGCGATGAATGGGGTTGGCCCGGAGTTTCTCAAGAATAGACTCGCATGGTACATCCCAAACAGAACCCTGTGCTCCTCTGGTTCTAAATTAGTCCAAACCTCAACTTTTAAGAACACCAACTGGGGAGGCAGAAGCTTTTTCTATTGTGCCTCTAAGGCATGGAATGAACTCCCGTTCCAGCTAAGAAACATGTCAGATCTCTTTTATTTTTGTAAGGGTTTAAAAACATGTTTTTTTTCTCATTGAACAGCTCAATGCTTCCCAGGTCACCAGTACTCAGCGCCAGGACACCTCAGGGTAGCAGTGCGCTTTATAAGTACAAATAACATAACATAACATAACAACCGTTTCACGGTTCCAGAAATGACCTCAGTCCTCCATTCCATTCCTCACCACCATCTTTAGACACTCCAGATTCATCTGATTAATTCCAACCACTATCCTACAACGTAGATTTTTCTTTCCATAAATAGAAAACAGTGTCCTTGTAAATAATAGCTTCTTACATATATTTAATATTGCTGCTTTACATAAAAACAGTAACTTTAAAAACAGGAGCACAGTTTAAGAACAAAATGATTAACACTATTCTAGACTTTCATCAAGCATTAAAATAGATCTTGTAGCAACTACATCTATGTTAGATTACAATTTAAGTAAATAATCAAAAGCAGATAGAACTGTTTGAAGTCCAATCTAAAAAAACAGACGTTTCAAATGTTTTATCTATATTACACAGGCATATAAGAATAGACACATAATTAAATGCAATAGTCAGCTGCCACAGTAGTAATGTTTTTAAAGGCTAGGAGCCATAGGCCCAAGCCACAGGCAGGAGTCTATAACATGGGCAAGGTCCTTTTCTATTCACTAGGTACTTTTATCAAACAATTTGTCATATCTTGGAGCCAATTGGCTATGAAAGAGTGAGCGAGCTGTTTTGGTCTCAGTGAATTGCTTGTTAACTATAACCAACATTGCAAATACCTTCTGCTGCGGCAATTTCTGCGACACTCTCAAACTCTGACCATTTTATAATTGACTCTTGTTCAAAGTACAGGTTATACTTTAGACATCATTCCATCATTCCATCAGCTTTTGTCTTAATGGTAAAACTTGTTTCGCTCTTGCATAGGTTACTCTGGTCTTTTGGAAATTTCCATCTCTGCGGAGGTCACTGTAATAAACTTTTTTATGGCAGAATGGCACATCTTTCTTTGAATATCATGCAGTATTGTGCCTGCCTCCCACCTTTCCCAAGCATGGTGGTTATTTTCCAGCATCCTTGCCTTAGGGCAGGTGTGGGGAGGTTTAGTGCTCTCTGTCCCCCCCTTGCACAAGAGTGAGGGGGGACAATATTTGCCTCCTTCCCATCTCCATACTTACCTCAAGGGTAGGAGGGAATTATGCCATACCAAAAAAAACCAATATGCATAGGTAAATAAAAGCTACCCAGGTGCCATATTCACAGTTGCAAGCCAAGCCCAGGGGTAGCTCTCTGCTGCCCATGTCTTCCTTTACCCCCATTTCCAGTAGGCTAAAGGAGAATGGCGAGAGTGGCAAGCATGCAATGGTGAACACAGCAAAGGAAAAGCCAAAAGCTGCTCTATCTTTTTAGGTTGAAGCTTACGGTTTGCTAATGAAATCTCGGGACATGCAGGAAAGCTTCCCTGGGAATGCATTTCACCCATTGCTTACCATTGGCTTTGTGGTTTGTAACTCATATATGCTTGTTTTCAATTTGCTGGCTTTATTTGTTTTAGGCTGTCCAGCTTGAGTCTGTCTCTTCGGTTGCTCAATCCTATTTATTGTATTCTTCCACCCGTACTAGATTTCTGTAAATTCTTGTTCGTATCATTTCCCATTTGCTGTGCATTCAAAGACAGAGGTCAAATGTTAGGCTCTGTCTTCCAGGTAGCTTTGGGTTTACTTTTCTTTCTCGGACTTCAAAGTGAGAGGATTTATTTGACAATCATGCTGGCTTCTAGGGTGTGCTTGAGGAAGGATGTACAATGTTATGTTTTTTCAAACATACAACAACATTTAAACGTACGTAACTGTGCAGATATATCAGAATTATGAAGCACAAATGAAGCAATTTTTTGGGTAATTCCGAAGTGCGCTAAAATCAAATATTTTAATAAGATCATAACTAATCAATACACTTGGTGATGACATTTCCACACATTATCTTTTGTACACTGCTTACTTTTATCAGTAAAACAATATCTGTGCAAATGTAATGGTAATTTCAATTGAAGATGTGCTGTCTGTAATGGAAATATGCTACCACAACAAGCATTCTCCACTTCATCCCACTCCACATTACTCCACACCACTGCACTGAACTCCACTCTATCCCACTTCACTCTATGCATCTCTACTCTACACCACATTACTCTATGCTTGCCAATGCACTCTACCCCACACTCCGCTACTTAGGCACTACTGCACTCTTCACCACTGCACTGTACACCACTTCACTCTATGCCACTCCACTCTGCAACAGTGCACACTATGCCACTGCACTATATGCCAATGCAGTTTACTCTGTACCACTTTATTCTACACCAGTACACTCTATGCTAATCCTCTCTACCCACTCTAATCTACTCTGCACCACTGCACCAATCTACTTTACGTCATTGTACTCTACCATGCACCCCTCCACTCTACTCTGAAATAATGTACTCTATGCCATTGCACCCGGAGCCACTGCACTCAACACCACTGCACTCAGTGTCACAGCATTCAGCGTCACTTCATTCTACTCTGCATCACACTACTCTATGTCACTGTACTCTACTCTAACCACTGCTCTCTATACCAATGCACTCTAAACCACTTTACTCAAGCCAGTGCTCTGTACACCACTGCACTCTACGCCAATCTACTCTGCAAAACAACTCTCTATGGCACTTTACTCTACTCTGCAACACTCTATGCCACTGCACTCTATGCTATTGTACTTTACATCACTGCACTGTACTCAACACTATTATACTCTGCCCCACTGTACCCTACACCACTGCTCTCTGCCCCACTCTACTCTGCAGCACTCTACTCTACCCAAGTGCCCTCAATGTCAATGCACTCTATGCCATTCTACTATACACCACTGCACTCTCTGCCACTGCACTCTCTGTCAATGCACTCAACTCTACACCACTCTACTCTACGCCACTCTACGCCGATACATTCTATACCACTCCACTCTGGATCACTCCACTCCGCGCCACTTTACTCTACCCTGCACCACACCACTCTACTCTGCACCACTCCACTCTATGCTACTCTACTCTGCAACGCTTCACTCTCCGCCACTGAACTCTATGAAATTCAACTCTGCACCACTGCCCTCTAATCTGCACTACTCTACTCTATGTCACTCTACTGCACTGTTGGGCAGTGTACTGTACACCACTCTACACTGCACCACTCCATTCTAAGCACCTCCACTCTGCGCCAATCTACTCTAAATCGCCTAATCTACTCTGCACCTCTGCACTCTACAACACTACACTCTACTCTATGCCACTGCACTCCATGCCAGTTCACTCTAATCTAAAAACAACTTACTCTACCCCACTACACTCTATTCTATGCCACTGTACTCAGCGCCACTGTACTCTCACCACTTTACTCAAAACCAGTACACTGTACATCACTGCACTCTACACCAATCTACTCTGTGCTGTATGCCACTAAACTCTAATCTGCAACACTCTACTCTCTGTCACTGCGCACTACACTACTCTACTCTACACCATTGGACTCTACATCACTTCACTCTATGCCATTGCACTCTACACCAATGATTTCTATGCCTCTCTACTTAACCCTGTTTACTCTACAACCCTCTGTTCTGCAACACTGCACTCTCTGCCACTACTCTACTCTATGCCACTCCACTCTACACCGCTCTACTCTGCACCACTCTACTCTGTGCCGCACTGCACACCAATGCACTCTACAATACTTCACTCTGAAACTGCAATCTACACCAATTCATTCTATGCCGCGCTACTCTACTCTGCACCACTCCACTCTATGCTAGTTCACTCTACCCCACTCTACTATGTACCACTGCACTCTTTGCCACTACACTCTACACCACTCCAGTGTGGGCCACTGACTCTACTCTGTAGCACTCCACTCCACTCTACACCACTCCATTCTATGGCACTCTACTCTGCAACACTGCACTCTGTTATTCTTATGTTATTGACACTTGTTAAAGCGCAGCGAATCACACCCAAGGTGTATCTGGGCTCGCTAGGCCACTGTATTCTATGCCACTACACTCTACACTACTCTACTCCACTCTGTACCAGTTCACCCTACGCCACTCACTCTATGCTGTGCAAGTCTTTGCCCCTCTACATACTCATCACCACTCTACTGTATGCCACTGGGCTCTACGACAATATACTACACACCACTTTACTCAAAATCAATTTTCTCTAGCCCACTGCACCCTATGCCAACTACTCAGCACAACTGTACTCCACATCACTATACTCTACTCTGCAACACTCTACGGCACTGCATGCTATGCCGTGCTACACTATTGCACTCTACGTCACTGCACTTTACGCCACTCTATCCTACTCTGCGTCACTGTACTCTATGCCAATGCTTTCTGCACCACTCAATTCTGCCCCACTCTACTCTGCACCACTATACTCTGCACCACTCTATTGTACACCAATGCACTCTACGCCAATTCATTCTATGCCACTGCACTGTATGACACTGCACTCTGCAAGACAGCACTCTCTGCCACTCTACTCTATGCCACTCTACTATGTCACTCTTCTCTATGCCACTATACTCTATACCACTAGACTCTATGGCCACTTCACTCTGCAGCACTCAACTCCATGTCACTCTACTGCACTCTGAGCCAATGAACTCTACGCCACTATACTCTATGCCACTTTACTCTGTATCTCTCCACTCTACGCCATTCTAATCTATATTGCACCAGGTTTTGGTCAGTGGAACATGAGCGCTCTATTTATTTACATATGCGTTTCGTCTGTAAATGTGGGTGAGTAGCAAACTGTTGGAAGTGTTTTCCAATGGCTTATTCACTTGGAGTCCACAATAAAACATTTCAGTTGCACCCAGTAAATTAAGTTGTGAGAATTTTCCCAGGTTCTCAGATCCCACATGGGACCAATGGAAAACTGACCCATGGTCAATCAGATTAAATTCTTCTTCAGATATGATGGACAGATTTTGCAAACCCAAGGTGGAGTCTCTGACTGTTTGAAAAATAGTTGAAGGGAGATAACGGTTACAATTTTTACTATTAAAACCACTGACATGTACTAGTTATGGTTGGAAACGCAACTATTACACACCCTCCAACCTTCAATTCAGTGTGAATGTGTTCATGTCAAAGATGACATTACAAAATGTGCATAGGTGAGATCACTGGTAACATCACGTGTTTGCCTTTCTGTCTCCAGTGACCCTGGTGTTTCTGTCTGTTGCACAGTGTGATTCAAGCATACCTACCAGCTCTGGTTGTTACCTTGCTGTCTCCAGCCAGGGACAGATTTTGTTGCTGTCCCCCTGCACATGGTCACTGTCGCACTGTACATTCTACTTTAGTCCCTTGAGTAAAGGAAACATAACATGCGTATTTGTAAAGCACACGTTCACCCCTAACAGGGGTTTTGGCGCTGAACAACAGATGATTATTTTTGCCCAACTCAATGGTACTCATTTTATAAATCTCAGATGGATGAAAGGGTGAGTGGACCCAGCGGGATTTGAACCTGTGACCATGAGGCCGAACACAGGTCCCTGCAGTGGATGCATTAGTCCACTTAGCCACCAGACCCGGCTAGCCCACACAGAAATGTTGGTGCAATAAATACCGCTTCCGCATATGAAATCTCATTTCCAAGGTGGAGACTGGTGATAGGAGGTATTTACAACACTCAGTAAATACCACACTGAGTTAATGGTATTTTTTTTTGATGTTGCAGAATATGTTTTGACTCAAAACAACGGGGCATATTATCAAGGACCGGTGTTAAAATTATCGCCGTTTTATCGGCAGGAAACTGCAGATAAAACGGCGATAATGGCTTGATAATACACGCTTGTTAATTCCCATAGAAGCCCATGTTCTTGTGTTAACATGGGCTTTATGGGAATTAACAAGGGTGTATTATCAAGCCCATTATCGACGTTTTATCGGTTGTTTCCTGCCGATAAAACGGCGATAATTTTAACACCGGTCCTTGATAATATGCCTCAAAATTCCCACAGTTTGCGCTCATAAGCGCACACCCAGTACTTCGGCACTCAATTTTTACTCTCTGGCATCTACTTTTCTTCACCCGACTTTGACGCGGAGCAATAGAAAGCAAAACAAAAAGTGGTAATGAAGGAAAAAGAGAAGCACTGTGAAAAAGTGACAAAGGGAGAAAGTAGGGGTAAATGAGCCTGCAGGAGTGAGATAAGGGGAAAGAGTGCCAGACGTGAGCTTCTGAGCTAAACTTTGGGTCCTGGCACTTATTCTTTTACAAATGAAGCAACGCCCAAAACTATACAATAGCTGTGTTTGCCACACTGCAAGTCAGACCACAATGAGACCACAATTCTATTGCTATGAATTCGATAACCTAATAATCAAGGCAGATATGGAAACAAAGCGTTTCTGACCATAGAAAATGGGAAGTTGCTTGAAGTAATTGGAATGAGGTTAAGCAATATAAGTCCTAATGGTTGTTCCATGACATAGGATCGCACACCACCCACGAACATAATCCCACAAAATTTAAACCACATAATTTCCCAATTTTAAGGAAAGCCCAAGCAGCCCTCACCATGGAAAAATAAATGAACTGCAGATGTGTTTGTGTGCGCATTATGCTCTTGTGATCTTTCCTTCCCATAGACATGCTGTAAGTATTTCTCTGTAACAAGACTTTACATCGAGTTCACTTTTGCTTGCATTGAAATTATAATTGGATTCAACGTCCTACCGTTTAGAGGATTTACTAACATCACTTGATCAGTTTTACGTTGAATGAACTCAATAATTTGCATTTCCGCATTGGAGGGCATATGTAGGTAATTCACATTTTGCGATTCTAAAATAGCAATTTGTAAGGAATCGCTATTTGAGAATTGCAAAAATGGAATGTAGGTAAAAAATCGCAATATTTTTGCGAATCTCTAAAATTCCTTAATTGCGATTAGCAAATTGCGATTCGCAATTAAGGAATGAGTGTCCCATTCATTCCTATGGGCCAAGAGGGCCATAGGAATAAAAGGGGGTACATTATCAAATTGCGATTTTCTATGAGAAATTCGCAATTTGAGAATCGCAAGTCCAAGGGTGCCAGGGTGTCCAAAGGACACCTATTGCACCCTTGGAATGTGCCCGTAAGTACATGTGGCGCACATTCATGCCCTAAGGGCATGTCTGTGCGCCACATGGCACTTTGAATTTAAAAAAAATGCATTTTGACAGGAAATCGCATAATACCATCTACTTGAAGTAGGTGGTATTTTGCGATTCCTTAAGCCAAAATCGCAATTTTAAAGGCACCCCTACATAGCATTTAAGGAATAGCAAAATTGTGATTCCTTAAATGCTTGAGCAAAATAAGGAATTGCAATTTTTGCGATTCCTTATTTTGCTAAGTGCCACCTACATACCAAAAGGCCGTTTGCGATTCGCAAACGCCGGAATCCTGCAAATTCCGGCATTTGCGAATCGCAAACGCCTTCCTACATATGCCCCTTGATCATTCTAAAGACAAAATTTACCAGCATAGAGAGGTTCAGAATTCTGCAGCATTGCGTTTTGCGAACATCCAAAAATAGCGCAGTACTGTGAAAAGTGGGCTGATGATTTCATTGGCTTCACTCGCCAAATAATGCATTGTTTGCGCAAAGCTAAGAGTCGCACTATGTCGCGAAGGGGATTGGGCAGCAGAGTGTTGCATATGTTTGTAATCGAGGAATACCCTTGTGTGCATATCTCTAAATGCAATCGACCAAGTGTCCATTGAATATTAGATGTAATTCTGGAAAGAGAACACATACTGTAATTTTCATTTTGCCCATTGTGTGCATCTGTTTTTATTTGACAGTAAGGCCCAGATTTACAAAACGTTTACATCAACATTCCGTTTAACACTACCCGACTCAAAGTCTTCTGCTGGGATTCATAAACCTGCCAAAGTAATGCAGAGCTATGCTTACTTTGCATCAAGGGAGCATTCCACAGATGGTGCATGGGCATTCCCAGGCAACCTCCCACAGGTTGTGACATAAATCCCTATCTCCAAACAACTGCACACAGGGATTTGCATGATTCAGGCGAAACGAGGAGAAATGTTTTCATTTACCCTTGTTTCATGTCTGCTGTATTATGCACCATAAGTGTGCATTATGCAGCACACATACAAAGAGGAAAATGCCTTAAATCATAGTTTCCTGCACAAAAACAATGCTGGCTACAATGGAAACACCCTTACACTATGCCACCTAGGTACCAGAAGCTACCCGTGCAGGTAAGAGCGTTGGGGCAATGAGGACGGGTGGGGCTGGGGAATTCGGCAGACAACCACGAGGGAAAATTAAATAAACAAGTGCGCCAGTGCAGGGAGAGAGCATAACTGCGACACTTCTAAGTAGATATGGAGTAGCATTCACCCAAGCAGCAACTTTATTTGCTGTGTTGTATTCGGTGTACTCTTTTTAAACATGCTCCTAGGACTCTGGGCAAAGGCAGGGCATGCTATTGTACTTGATAAGACTTGTGTGCAACCCTTCCACCTTTTTTGCTGTTTTCATCCTGATTAGCGTATTTTAAAAAAATTATTTGGGGTTTCATACCACACAACGGAAAGCCATGAACACGGAACTCATGTAAAATTGTTGTGAAACAATTTGTTAGCGCCCAAAACTTGACCAATGCTACCGTTTGCACCACTTGGCATCCCACAACATTGAGTTATGTTGCATGAGCGCATGTATAAAAATAAAAAAATAGAAAATACCATTTTAATCGGGCCTACAAGCATAATTTACAGATCCAATACCTGTCGAAAAAGCATTCACAGGAAAGTGAAGAGTACTTAAAGAACAAAAGACAAAACAATGCATTTTTTTTCTAACACCGAGCTCGTCCTGCAAATCCTATCTCATGCTGCTCACTAATGAGCTCAACCGAATGAAGGAATCTGGTCAGAGTCTGCCAGAGAAAAATAATATATTAAAACAATAATATTTAATTTTTCTGCCCATGTAAGTTTGGCCGGCCTTCTTAGTGAGGCCATACAGACATGCACACTTCTATTTCTCCAACCCAGTTGTAGTTACAGCTAGGTTGGAGAAAATCTGAAGGCTCCCAGGCAGTGTCTGAGCAGCAGACCAGGCTGCTCAGACCAATCCTGGGGCTGCTCTGAGAGCAGTATCTGGATTTGCTGGGAAGCCTGTGCCTTCCCAGAGAATGCCGGGAGTGAATCACTGAAGCGGCCGTCCGCTTTGGGGCAGCAGGAGGTAAGTATTTTAAAAATATTTAATTTTTACCCTCAATTTTCCCTGTCCTCTCCCTTCCCCATCCTCCCAGCCTGCCATCTTCATTGTGCGGCGGCCGCCACTGTGCATTGGCACTCATCGTTTGCATACCAGTTATCTGTGGTATTAAAGAAGGGTAGGCATATGCTTATGCAGTCACATCCTTAAAACATATTGCATTGGTACAAATTTATGTACTGTGCACCTGGGCCTATGCGTCTGCGCATCATTACCAACACAGGGCAGATTTATTAAAAAACTGATCAGTGCTGCGCCACAATCAATGTTGCTGTGTTGCGTTAGAGAAAACAGTATATAATCTAATGTACAGAGATATGGCCTTCTGCTGTCATTATTTTCTGCATTGGCACTCCCTGACCCGGTGGAGAGGGCAGGTCGTGGACGTAGCATAATGTGCTGAAACCTCCAACACACATAGGAGCAAAGCCTTATGCGTGAACCACCGGGTACTGTTGGAGCCTGGGTACTATATTAATTGGGTAGATCCAGGTTGTAACAGGTACATTAAATAATGGACAGTTTTAATGTGAGAAGAATATATCCCATTAAATCAAAGGCGTAGATAGTTCAATCATTCCGGTCCTGAAGCATCGCTAGTGTAATTAACGATAAGCGAGAAACATGTTGACCCACACTTTCTAACAAGGACAACACCACGCGAAACATTATACTCAGGCTAGTGCCTTGTTTTTGTTTTTACTTAGGGTAGGAGACCCCCAAAATAAAGTTTGTCCTTCTAGGTACTCCCAACCCTATTTTAAATCACTTCACTACATCTACACAGTTCTGGCCCCACACCCGCACTTCACCAAATGGCTGTTGGATAAAAGACCTCCGATAAAGCGCCCCTTTTATAAGGAGCCCGTTGGGTATTGCACCGCCGACCCAACAAAGAGCAGCCCAAATGATGAAGCATGAAACCTGAAAGGGTGTGTGAGGGCATTACAATCCAACATATGGATTCCCAACTCTGACCCCAGTTGGGGCACGGTTGGTTCCAGTCTTTCCGGACTCTGCATACCCTGACTCTTGAGGAACAGCATAATTCCACTTTTTGAATACTCACACAGGCTTCTAGTGCCACACACACAGCTTTGCAGCATAGTGCAAAGGTGTGTGCATGATGTCTAGCACAGGTTTGATATTGAAACAGTACCCCTCCAGTACAAAAGCTAGGCTTAGACTGACTTTAAGTCTTTCCAAACATTGTATGTGCGCTGTTCCCTCACGGGAAGCCCCCTTGATGTAAAGTAGTGCTAAGCATCGCAAAGTGCTACTTCCTGTAACTTGTAAGTAATATTCAGTGCAAAAATATTTAGAGGTGCAAAATAAAGAACAAATCACGATCAACGCTGGTTTCCGTCACTCTTTGTGACTGTGCATTGGGTCAAAGTATTGCTAGAATGGCCCCAGGAACCTGTGCAAAATGGCCCTCGAGAGATGTACTTAATGTACATCTGCTAGAATGTGGCACACATGAAAAGTGTAACCCCCAACGATGCTCTTTTGAGGCTATCCTCACTGAGGGAAGGATCGCTGACCCCCTTTCAAAGGAAGCCCATTTGCACTGGAAAAAGAAAGACAGTGCATCAGGAGGTGCACTCTCAAAGTCTCTGCAGCTGCACCCAGGCACACGAGTCCCGGAGGGAGCTCTGAAGATCCCATGTGTGCTGGACCTTCATGCGCTCTTGTCCCGTCTTGTTGTGATTGAGCTCTGGAGGTCCCCTTGAAGGTAGGTGCCATTTCATTACTCACAATCCAGTTATTGTCTGCTGTTCCGAGTACTTTTAATAATTTAGCTGGACAAGATTGCGCAGTCAGACCTGGGAATATCCTCACAAGTAGTTCATAGTTCATCATTTGCAGTTCATCAGAGGAGAGCACCTGTTCCCTTCATTGGTTCCCTATGGGGTACTTACATGCTCACTGCATTTAAATACCATATGAAGCAGCATGGGGTGTCCCTCTGGCCCATTCACAGATGTGATGTCATTTCAATTATAAATATTTTCTTGATATAATATCCTGGGACATAATGCCTGAAATATGGCTGTACGGAAGCAGAATACTGAGCACCTCATTACAAGTGAAGTTTGGAGTTAATTTGGGCATATTTCCCACCCATATGTCCATTATTATCTTAATTTCACATCCAGTCAGCCGTGGCCCGTGCAGGTAAGAGCGGTGGGGCTGGGAGAGGGGGAATTTCGATGGACAATGACGAGGGAAAATTCATTATTAATTTAATTTGCCCTTGTTATTGTCCGTCGCCATCCACCCCCCTCTGGGTCCCACCGACCCACCGCTCTTACCTCCACAGGCCACGGCTGCATCCAGTACTTCACCTGGAGATCTCAACAGGCTTCTGCAACCAAAGTCTCTGCATGAAAAACACAATTGACCTGGCTTGGCAGTTTGGGCTGGACTATTCCCTTGAGGCACAGGGTCAAGACTGATTTGCATATGGCCAGGTCTAAACTGGGGTGGCATGATGAGCAAGAGAATGATGGATTTAACCCAGATCTCTCGACTGGGGGTGAATGGTTTGATTTGTTCTGCATTCCGTCCATCAATTATGTGTCTTTTGCTTGCTCGCCCCAAGTGCACCGGGTATGCCCAGATGTGGGTCCCGGGCCCACTGCGCCACTGGAATCAAGCTATCCTGGCTGATGAGGGGTGAAACCCCGAAATGAGTCCTAGGATGCTTCTTTCCAGTCCAAGGAGGACCTGGCTTGGCAGTTCAGGGTGGACTGTTCCCATGAGGCACAGGGTCAAGACTGATTTGCATATGGCCAGGTCTAAACTGGGGTGGCATGGTGAGCAAGAGAATGATGGATTTAACACAGATCTCTTGGCTGGGGGTGAATGTTTTGATTTGTTCTGCATTCCATCCATCAATTGTGTGTTTTGCCCTGGGACAAAGTGGTATCAGAAGGGTAAGCAGAATCTATAGTTGAGAGCAAGATTCTAGGTCTGGCCTACCAAACATTTACAAAGATCTATTGTGGGCTTACCAAGAACTCACAGGTGCTTAGAGTCCACTGATTGCTTACCATTGATCTGCTTTCTTGTCAATCTCATTTGTTTCCTTCTTTTTATATGATTTTTCTTGTCCCATTTTCTCTGTTCTTTGTGAGCTCCCTCAAATGTCTGCCCCTCCCCCAGCACTCTGCGTTGCTTTCTCACATAGGTGCTTGCCTCTCCTTCTCCCTCTCTGAGGTACCCACCCCGCCAGCTCCGTGCTGCTCTCTCCCTCGTGTGCTTCTCCCTCTTTCCATGTTACTCTCACCTACATTTACTTCACCCATGGATCCAGTGTCTCTCTCACCCTCATGTGCTGCTTACCGCATCATGTGCTTCTCCCATGTGCTTCTCCCACTACCCCACAGGACCCTCCATCTTGTGCTTTCTCCCTCTGCCCCATGTGTTGCTCTCTCCCTTGTGTGCTCATTTTCCTTTATACCCAGTCCATTCTAGAGTTAACTCACCACCCCTGAGGTCCGTTTTTTATTTTGCGCTTTCACACTAAAATAACCTTCTGTTTTTTTTCTTTTAACAATCCAAGTCTTGTCTGTCATTTTTTTTTAAAGTTTCTTTTTGGGGATTTAAGGGCATCAATGGGGAAGGGGAGGACTGAGGGAGAATGGGTGGAACTGTCCTCTTAAAAATTCTCATTCATCTGTTTTAAATTCTTGCGAACTGTTTTTTTTAACCTAAGTATGTTTTTACTGTAATGTTTTTAATTAATCGAACAGTTAATAAAATTCAATTTAAAATTCAATTATGGGGATTTTAAACAATTATACAATAACGGTTGGCATCTCTGGCAGTGCATACATTTCCGATACTCATACATATTGGTATCAATTGTCCAATGCTTCCTTTTCTAAAGACAGACCCATAGTTCATGGGTACAATGCCCCTTTATAGAGGTAGGACAGGAAAGCCGTGGTAGTGGGTTGTGCAGGGAGAGGGGGGATTGTGAAGGGGATCAAAGTATGTGCGTCCAACGGAAACAAAATGTACGTGTGTGAGAAAGTGCCATCTTTCTTGCATGGTATGCCCCCACTTTTTGCTGAATTGCTGATGTGCTTTGACTGAGTGTGCCCTGGGCTTCTGCCAATCTGGTGCCCAGGGCCTGTGTTCCTTCCCTAAAAATGGTATTGAAGCTGAAACCCAATTGGCTGCTCTGGCCATATGTCAGCCCCTGGTAAATGGTACCCAGGGCATTGTGACCAGAGAAGACCCCGAAGGGCTGCAGCGCTTAGTGTGCCACCCTTAGGGGCCCTGCACCCTGACACCCACACACTGCCTTTGCAGAATGAGTGTCCTGGTGCAGAACTAAACAGAGAGTTGAGATGGCACACACCCTGCGTGCCATGCCCACAAACCCACTGCCCTGGCATACATGAGTCACCCCTCTAACTGGGTGCCCTATGCCAGTGGTTTGGGCACAGGTGCCTGAGCCCTGTGCCCCTAGAGTACCCAGGGCCAATCCTGGGCACTGTAAGTGTAGTAATGCCATTAAGAGTATGTGGTGCCGGCAGATTGCCATTACGAACTCCACAGGACCATAATGGCTACACTGAAGACTGACAAGTTTGCTATCAAACTTCTCAGCACATTAAACCCACACTGATGCCAGTGTGGGATTTAATGTAAAATGCACTACAGAGGGCAACTTAGAGATGCCCCCTGAAACCTAACCTACAAACCCCAGCTTGCCTGAGAGGCTGCCTAGGCTGCCACACAGCAGACATGTTACTGGACCCCTGGGTAGAGAGCCCCCCACTGTCCTGGGCCTGCAATAATGCACATCATAGGCGAGGTGCTAGGCCTCCTCCCCCAGGATAGGCAGGGGGAAGTTTCAAAGGCATACCGCCTTTGTGAGCTTCTCCAGACCACTGGCTGGGGAAGGAGGCCTAGCACCTCGCCCAGGATGTGCATTGTTGCAGGCCCAGGAGAGAGGGGAGCTCAAAAGCAGCCTGCACTCAGCCGCCCGAGTGCCCATGGCAGTGCAACCTTTGTCCTATCCTACTTCCTCATTTGCCCTGAGCAAGTGAGCAGGAGCCCAGCTCCCACAGTCATGTGGCCTGCTAGCCAGCAGCCACCAACCGGAAGGCCCCCTGCCTCTCATTAGATAACATTGGGCCTAACTACCTCTGTACCGAGCTGCCCCTGTGCCGCTGAGATTGAACCAACTGTACCTACCTGACCCTGGGAGACCCCTGAGTGTATGCCCAGAACCTTAACTCTGCCATTCAAGTACTTACCTAAAAGCCGATAACTCACTTTTCTTCCACAGGCTAACATTGACTGGTTTCACTTGGAAATTCTTCTAAGTGTGGAGTTTTGGAACTTTAAAATATTCACCTAAAATCAGCGAACAACGAATTCCGATGTACTCACCTGTTATCAGGAGAGACCTCAGTGCTGCACGTTTTAGCCCAGCACAAAACCCTGGAAAGTAATTTTAGCTGTACTTACCAGTAACCTGAACTTTCTTCCATAGGAAACCATTGACTGTTTTTCAGTGACATTTCTTCAAAGTGTCAATTATTGCAAACTACAAATATTCTTGAAAAATCGTATCAACTACCAAAAGGTAATTACTTACCTGTTTTAGATAGCGGTCGCAGTGCTGAACCTAGGAGTCCAGTACTGGATTACATAAGTAACGTGAACATACTTTACCTGCTAATTGAATTTTCTTCTATAGGAAACCATTGACTGCATTCCTGTGAAATTTCTTCTAAGTGTCAATTTTTGGATACTACAAATATTCTTTAAAAATCATACCAACACCAAAACGTAATTACCTCCCTGTTTTAGATAGAGGAGCCAGTGCTGAACCTAGGAGTCCAGTATTGGATTCCAAAAGTAATGTGAACATACTTTTCCTGCAAATTGAATTTCCTTCCATAGGATAACATTGGTAATTTCAACTGAAAGTTTGTCAACTTTTAAAATACAATAATATTCCTTAAAATCACCACTGTAACCAAAACGCTTTTACTTAACTGTTTACAGCTCATGTCCTGGGACTGAATCTATGATCCAGTCCTGTGGTTAGAAAAGTAATCGACAAAGTAACTAATTGCAGTAAACTAGAAATTTCCATTGAGCTCAATGTTGCATTGTGTTTGAAATTGGGTTGCCTATTGCAACAAACTGTAACTATTGCATTCAAAAAGTCTATTGCCTATTTGAAAAGTAGTTAACTAAAGTAACTCATCCTGAGAAAGTATATTTTGATACCTTGTTTGTTCTAAAATAAAACAACTATATCTTTTGATACAAAACCATTGGCCTAGAGTTCAGTTCTTGAGTGTGCGAGACCATTTGCTGACTGAGTGTGTACAACAAATGCTTTACACTGTCCTCTGATACTGCCTAACTGCTCGACCAAACTACCATTTTAGAGAGTAAGGTTATATCTAACTTTAGCCTCTGCCAAAACTCTGGGGACTGGGGACTCTATACACACTGTACCTTACTTTGGTCCAGTACATATAGAGCCACTTTCCTACAACGAGTCTCAGGGGCGGCAGTGTGTGGTAGCCCTTAAGAGTGCGAGGCCGTGAAGTCTGAGGACGACTCCAATGGTGGATCGATCAATTTAGAAAGTAGTGTTTCCCAGCTTGCGACCAAGGGGCATAGGCGAAGTTCGGTTCACCATCTTGAATCAATAAATAAAAAATCAAAGCAAATGGCACCCATGTCACTCTACTGTTGCACACATGTATTGTGACCTATATAGGCATCAATGGACAGAAGCAACCCCTGGCAGCAATGGATTCGTCCTGCCTTTTTTCTTTTTATTCTTTTTTTTGTTGATGCGGGAGAAAGTAGTTTTGATTTCTTCCATATCAGAAGTCAATGGCAGTGCCAATAGGTCCCAAAGCTGAGAGCAATTGACTTTGTCAATGCTTGTCGCACTAGCCACAGTGTTACAGTGCAATGTCGTGCCTGAAAGATCACCCCAAATAAAGAAAGAGATGGATAAATACCCGAACAAACAAATACACAATTCATGAATGAATTCATTAAATAATTGCACTCTGCTCCTCGACAGAAGGTCACACTATGCACTTTCCACTGCGTCTGCCATAACTCACTCTCTCTCTCTCTGACATCTGTTCCACTGTGTCGAATGAACACAGGCACTTCCTCTCTCCTGAGTAAACACGGTGAGGTCATCTCCGGTGCTGTCATTCGGATCTTCTCGACCAGCAGATTTGCCTGCGCGTATTTTTAGCTCGGCATAGTAAAGGCTGTGAGTGTGTTGTAAATGCTGTCCCTTGCTGATGACCTAGTTTTCTTTGGATGGCACTACTTCCCAGAAAGTCTAATTTCAGAAAACGTGATTCCAACGTGAAGAAATTAGAGGCCATCGCAACAACTTTGTAATCTGTATGCTAATGCAGTTTTCGAAAATGTTTTTCCTTTTACTTTAGCTGACACTGATTATGTCTGAGTGATGCCTCCCATTTTGCTAATGATTCCTACCTCACCATCTGAGTGCCAGGCCTTGATTCCCAGCTTCTTTGGGTAGAATTTCACAGTCTCATAATCCTCCTGTTGCATCATTTAGCTTGTTTCTAATCTGAACACGTCCCTCCTTCCTTATTTTGGAACTATTTGAAAAAAGTCTTGCGGCATCGCAGGCTCAGTGACTTAACGCAACATGATGGGGACCTTCTGAAGAATGTGAAGTTGGGCTGCCGAGTTTCCTATATCTCACTGATATTCATTCACTGAGGGCCAGCCGGGGCCCAGGCAGGTAAGAGCAGTGAGGGGGGGGGGGGGGAATTTCAACATATCGCCACAAGGGAGAATTAAATATTTATTTAATTTTCCCTCGTGGTCGTCTGTCGAATCCCCCCCCCCCCCATCCCGGCCCAACCGCTGGCTGCTGAGGGCTGAATGGCGCACCCCTGAGTTATGTTGTAGGCTCTAAGCACGCATGCTGAATAGAATTACAACACGGGACACTATATTATAAATATGTAACTCAGCGGCGGTCGACAGTAGGAGTTCCTGCAGGGCGGAGACGTGGGGAGAGGGAGGGGCAGGGTGGGGGATAGTAATGTATGGATTACGGAGTTTCACAGGTAATTAACCATATAAATAAATAAAACAAATTGTGTTTCGTGCACTGCATCACCAAATGCGAGGCAGTGCGCACAACGAAATGCGTTTTATTTATTTATATGTTTACTTACCTGTTAAACTCCGTAATCCATACATTTCTACCCCCCACCCTTCCCCTCCCCCTCGCCACGTCACTGCCCTGCAGGAACTCCTACTGCCGACCGCGGCTGTTGTAACTGGACCCGGTCTCGTTCGCCCGGCCTTCTTTGTTTTTGACAGTCATCTGACTGATGATGCCTATGTTGGATAGGTGTGGTGTGAGAGTGGAGACAGCCTGAATAGAGTGGCTGTCCTGCTTTGAGTCCATCAGGACACTCCATTTCTCCCAAACACTAAAAAATAAGGCCAACGAGTAAAACTGTAGAAATAAAACAAACAAAAACTGGAAAAATCTGAGTCTATCAGCCATGAAAGCCAATCAGCAGGACAGCCGTGACCAACTGGACAGATGGTGCCTGATCATTGCTCAAGTTCATAGTTTAATGTGAGGTGATTCAGGACACAAACACTGATATGGAGAAGTCCAGGTTTTCTTGGCCCCATCACAACAGGGCCACATGTGTAGAGAGCAGATTGGTCCATCTTGCTGCAGCTCAGAATACTTCACAGCTAGTATCCAAAGTTCAAATGGTGCATCAGAAGTGGTGATGGAGTCCATTGTGAAGATAGCTTTTGCTGGGTTGCCTGACTCTGAAGACCAACTTGTACGGATGTGAACATTGACCACTGATTTTCTGAGGTCTTCCTCTGACCCACCTCTACCTCATGGTATCAGTTGGTGAAGCTGTGTCAATTCCATCTCTCATTTGCTTGGACTAAATGTGGTCTGAGCTGGGACTATGTGTGTTTCATGTGTGGCCACTGCAAGACAACCAAGGAGCCATTTCTTAGCCACTCATGCAACCATAGTGGTAGATAAGTACTGGTCAAGGAGTGGTACAGACAACAGGAATAGGATGCAGATAGGCTGAGCAGAGAGCTGCTTAGTTCATTGGTACTTTAGAGTGTCATAGGCACTTCTTGGCTTTTGGTTTAACACTGGCGTTGGACTCCACTCTCATTGCAAGATACTTCATAGGTAATAGGGGTGATGCATGTGACAAGGACTTATTGTGCTGCCAGTAGAGTCAACCTATATGAAAGGTGTTGACAACTTGCCTCATGTTTGCAGGGATTCTTCCCTGGTTTGTTGACAATTAGAGCGATGATGATAAGATGGCCTTTGCATCCCTGTGACACCGTGAGTTGCTGAGGCTACATGTCTTCTACCAGTGCAAGGTAGCTGTAGTAAGGAGGCGGGCACAGCAGGTGAGTTTTAAGAGTTTATTTCTGGTAGAGGAGTAGCACCCACGACCGGAGCCATCCTGCCACTGTGAGTCAAACGCTAAGTCTAGCGTTTCCAAGGACACGGCAACAACTGAGACGGACTGCTCGTGAATCACAACTTCAAACCAATCCATGGTACAGAATGCAAATGCAGAGAGGAGAGAGAGAGTCACGCGAACCCGTGTGACTCCCACTTACAACATATTACAACATCTTCCCCCTTAAGCAACCTGCAAGAAAAGAAACAAAAAAACAAATAAGTTAACTCCACATGGGTGCAAGTTATGTCATGCAAGTTTCAATTTAGTACATAATCCTTCAATTTATGTGGCATTTGTCTTTGCCGAGTCGCTTTACTACTAGCATTCTGAACTGTTTCAAGTGTTGCTGCAACCTGTTGCAGTTTGACATGAAGCCTTTTATGCAGGTGCAATGGCCTCCATACATGGACCAAATAGCAAATTACACTTTTAAGGTAAGTAAATTAATCACAGTGTTTTTTATTGATGTCAACATGTTTCCTGATGATGTCAGCTTGTGAACTAGAAATTTTGACCAAAGATCTCTTGTTCCACCATCCTTTGTTGTCTAGAAGGTCAGAACCCATGCTTACGTGTACCACGGTTACAGGTGAAGAAAATTTACAGCACCTTATAACCACCTTTTTGGGACTCTTAATGAGAAACCAATCTCCTTTTTGGATAGTTTGGACCATGGAATGGTTACCTAGGTCAAAGTGCTCTTTCACGCTATTTTGTTTCTGTAGCACATTTTCTTTGGACAACACTGGAATGTCACCTTTCCCCCCTTTCTAAGTTAACCAATTGGGCACCAAAATAGTGTGTGCTTTCCTACCTCTAAGGAGAACGAAGGGGGCAATACCTGTGGTCGAGTGTGGGGTAGTATTGTGAGCCCACACTTTGCCACATACAAATTCTATTGGGTCTTGACCACAGGAAATTGCAGTTTATATTCCCTCTTTGACAATTATGTTACCTCATTCAACTAAGCCATTAAAGGAATGTGAATAAAGTGCAATCTTGAAATGATGAATATCATGCAATTTCAACAAGGAACACATTTGTTGTGACACAAAATGTGCCCCATTGTCGGTGACGATAACCTTGGGAGAACCTTCTATTTCAAATAACTTTCTCAAAAATGTAATAGCATTTTCAGAGGTAGCCCCTTTACAAAAACAATAGTAAATCCACTTGGTATGGTAATCAACAAGCAGGATTAGATAGTTGTTGTCAGATGATAAAGTTTAATGTGGGCCAGAAAAACCAAGGCCCACTTTGTCCCATGGATTCTCTGGGAAAGGGACAGGGTGAAGAGGAGATTCAAGGGGTTTCCAATGTTTGTCTAATAGGAGACACTCCGTACATTTACCAATCATGGTCCTAACCTGAAAATCATTTGATGGCCACCGATAGTATTGCTTCAAGCATTGACAGGTCTTGGTAATGCCTAAGTGCCCTTGTTGAACTATGTGAATGGTTGTGTAGCGTAGAGCCTCAGGGGAAACAAAAAGATTGTGACACATAGCCATATCATGTACTACAGATAAATCATCAGTTACATTTGCAAACGCTTTCATTTCACTAGATAAATCTCTGCGTTCAGGCCAACGAGTAGTATTGAATGTTTTGCTTTTTGAAAGCATTACATAACTGGCATAGGCAGTGTTATATTTGTTCTCTGTGATGGGTGAACATTGAACTACAGAACTGCAACGTTAAGAGGCTCAGAGCGCACTGCTTTTTTTTGGAACTGAAGTTTCTATGTTCAATAACTCCTCTTGTTATTAAGCGTGCAATCAAAGCGGCGCCTCTTGCCTTAGGCGTCTCATAAACAATCCAAAGTTGTGCTTCCCACTAGAAAAGTGAAAGCATCCCTTGATGCACTGCTGTTAGATCCTACTGGGGACTGCCCAGAGTTCCTCTAAAGTTCACTCCACACAAGTTTTCAAATGTTCATTTCTTTATTTTCTCAAAAAATTCTTTCTTTTACTGATTATGTTCATTGATTAGACATCACATTTATACATGTGTATTCTTTAGTCAGTCCAATGCATTTCGGTCGCTATGACCTTCATCTGGGACCATATGAGCTGAAACAAGGCATAACAATACTCTGTATCAGTGATAAAGTAATAAAAAATCAACACAAACATTCATGCATGTTCATGATGCTGATTATACATCGTGCCAAAAATGTGACCATCTGTGATAACACCCAGGTGTGTGTGTGCTCTAGTGCACTGATATAACAAGAAAAACGCCTAATAGGCACTCACTTTACTTCCTCTTTACACTGCTTGCATTGAACACAACGCTATGTCAAAACTGGCAAGAAAAAAAGAAAAAATCATTATAGAAAACCACTGTTTCAAACAGTTCCGCTCCTGTCTATATGTCATCCCATTCATATCTCCGTATTACTCACTTAATAGACATGCAAAAACGTCTTCTCTATCCTGTTTGCTCTTCCACGAAAGTATTCTGGCATTAGTGCGATGCCGGTCCAATGACTCGCGCTTTATCTCAACATTACAAAAACTCTTTCTTATGCTTCGCTCTCATTGGTTGTGTCTCCGATCACGTGATCGGGACTACAGCCAATAGGAGCGAGTCTCTACCTTCTGATGTTGTGTGGAAGTTCACAAGAGTGAATCAATAAAGATATCAATGTGGTGAAATATAAAAACTAAACAGTAAACGGAGATCAGTGCATTCGAACTAAACTGCATTATCCCTAAGAGATGTGTTTATGATGAAAATGATGAAAATAATAATGCGTGACAACACAATTATAGAAACAATAAATAAAACCAAATCAGATGTTTGGGACAGATGACTCCTACATCCATTAACGTAGGTAAGGCTTGGCACATATGTGCTTAAGTAAGAATATTGAAAATGTCTATAGGTAGCAGGTAAATTCACCGCGATCATTAAGCCCAAAGGGCTTGTGTGAGTTCAACAAGTACATCCAACTATTTTCCCTCTGAAGGAGAAATCTGTTATTGTCCCGTCCTTCAGTATTTTCAATCACTTCCAGAACTGTAAATTGTAATTGAGACACATTATGCTTTTCTTCCTTAAAATGTGCTGCTACAGATGACTTGACGTTGCCAGTCCTGATATTTGATTTGTGCTCATTTAATCGGGTCTTCAACTTACGGGTGGTCTTCCCTACATAAGCCTTCCCGCAGGGACATTTCAGCATAAAGATGGCATTAGCCGTGTCGCAGGTCGCATTTACACGGAGTTTGATGATGTGTCCTTTCATTGGATGTGTGATTACATTTCCTCTAATGATATTGTTACAATGCCCACATTGTAGGCAAGGTCTGGTTCCTCGGTATGTTTCATCTTTGGGTTTTCTTTGTTTTAGTAGTTCTCCAAGATTTTTGCCTCTGGTGAAAGCAAATATAGGCTGCTGCTCAAAACTTGTATCAAAGTCAGTTTCGGCTCGTAAGATATTCCAAAGAGTACGTATGATTTTCTTGAATTTATGGCTCATCGTAGAGTATTTGGATACTACGCTCATTCTTTCCTGTCATGTTTTGACTCATGTCTTCATTAGTTCTGATCTAGAAATACATTTGACCTTCTCGATGGATTGTTCAATCAGGGTGGCTGGATATCCTCTCTTACGAAATCTCTCGCCCATAGTTTTTAATGTACTTTCAACTTTGTTTGTCTCAGAGGTGATTCTTTTTGCCCTCATCATCTGGGATGTAGGTAGGTGGGTTTTTAACGAATCCTGATGAAAAGTTTGGAAATGAACAGTATTATTTCTGTCAGTTAGTTTCCTGTGCATCTTCGTTTCTATCTTGCCTTGATGCAGATTCACTCGAACATCCAAAAAGGTGATTGAAGACTTAGAAATTTCCCAGGTAAGTTCTATTCTCTCATTCTTAGAATTTAGTTCAGTGAACGCCTGTTGGAGTGATTCTTCAGTGTTCTTCCATATGATAAATACGTCATGTAACAAACTAGCATTTTCAAGTTATTGGTCCATGTTGGATTATTCAGTATATGTTGTTCCTCATATGCCTTCATGTATAGATTTGCATATACAGGGGCTGCGCAGTTGCCCATTGAAGTTCCAACTAATTGTTGGTACCACTTGTTGTTGACCTTAAAATAGCTATGATATAGCGTAAAGATTATCAATTCCATCAAGAAAATTTGCATTGATTCATTATAGTCTGTCGACAAGATTGCTTCCTCCATCGCTTCGATTCCAGCTCCATGGGGTATTGAAGTGTATAAAGACTTTACGTCAGCCGTACAAAATAGTAGTTCTTCATTCACTCCTATTTCCAAAAGATTTAGTCTAGTTAGGAAATCTGTGGAATCCCTGATATACGTAGTCATGTTTTGTACTGTTGGTTGCATGTACTTATCAATAAGTTGACCAGTAGCTTCATGAATGCTATTTCTCGTGGATACAATGGGACACAATGGAGGATCCCATAGGTTTTTATGCACCTTCGGCATCATGTAAAACGTCGGGCAACTAGGATTCTCTTTGAGCAAAAAATTCTTCGTTTTATCATTGATGGTACCGTTCTCCCTGGCTCGGCCAACCAGTTCTGTCAGTTTTTTAGCATATTCTTGAGTAGGATTCGAGTTTAACGCTGCATAGGTGTTAGAATCGGCTAGATGTTCTTCTAGCTTCTGTTGGTACATGGTAGCATCCATTATGACCAGGCCTCCGCCCTTATCTGCTTTTGTGCAAACAATATCCTTATTGTGTGCCAATTTCTTTAGAGTGTCCATGTCCTTATTAGTAAGGTTTCTTTTTGGTTTTTTTATCGAATTTAATCCTGCTCAGATCTTGCTTTACCATAGCCTCCAGAATCTACTCTTTAATCCAGGAAGAGATGACTCAAACGTCCTCGAGTAGGACCAAGGCACAGAATTTGAAACAATTGATCTATATTTCTAAACGTCACGTGAATCAAAAACTTCATGCGAGCACATTGATCCGCTACCACAAAGCACAACGCATACCCAGGGGATTACGAATTGCCCTCAAGCCATCCCTCTGGAAAAATTCAAAAGCCTTCCAAGACAAGTGGTACGCCATTTTGAATAGATGTTCGTTGGATCTAATCTTATTGATCATAGAAGAGCTTTCACTTATCTTAATAGAATTGACGAAAGAGATGGATGAACTTACAGAAGAGCTATCAAAAATGATGACTGCAGATGAACTAGACACAGTCTTAAAGGATGCAAAAGAACAAATAGATCGTCGTACCCAAGAAGTGAATGAAGGAAAAATAAGAAAATTCAAACGGGATACGCTTGACTACAAGCTTGGGGAGGTGTACACATGGCCGGATGTGTGCGCCCAGAGAAGGAGAAACCGCCCCTATACCCCATTCACTGACACCTCTTTACCAGGAAGCGATGCCACGAACAAACCACCACCTAATAATAACTATCCACCGAGAAAGGCACCACAGTCTTTTCAAGCCAAGGTATCAACAGTCACGAAAGAGGGAGCAACAGCGGCAGAAAAACCGACGACTTCAGCAGTTATCAGTACCACAGATGAGCATTTTTTAGAAGTAGGCCCAGACCAACAAGAAGATCCAGGTGGAGAAAAGGAGCCTCCAAATACAAGAAGCGTTACGACAAAGATAAAGGAGAAAGACAAAAAGAAAACTACACCCAAGAACACTTAGTGATTAACATATCCAAGTATAAGCTAACAGCACAAGAACTAGTAGTATTGGAGAAAGGTACCTCCTTTGTTCCGACAACTTTCACTAACTCACTTGAAATTGAGATTAGTCTCTTCAAATTGATGCGCAAATTGAGGTTGCGCTATTTCTTTGATCACGTAGTCGATAAACCCACAATAACGGAACAGGATCAACTCAAAGGATTACGAGCAAGAAGTACTTTTATGGCTCCAATGAGCCATAAGACCTTAGATTTGTTTGAAACTATGGTAAAGCAAGATCTGAGCAGGATTAAATTCGATAAAAAACCAAGAAGAAACCTTACTAATAAGGACATGGACACTCTAAAGAAATTGGCACACAATAAGGATATTGTTTGCACAAAAGCAGATAAGGGCGGAGGCCTGGTCATAATGGATGCTACCATGTACCAACAGAAGCTAGAAGAACATCTAGCTGATTCTAACACCTATGCAGCGTTAAACTCGAATCCTACTCAAGAATATGCTAAAAAACTGACAGAACTGGTTGGCCGAGCCAGGGAGAACGGTACCATCAATGATAAAACGAAGAATGTTTTGCTCAAAGAGAATCCTAGTAGCCCGACGTTTTACATGATGCCGAAGGTGCATAAAAACCTATGGGATCCTCCATTGCGTCCCATTGTATCCACGAGAAATAGCATTCAAGAAGCTACTGGTCAACTTATTGATAAGTACATGCAACCAACAGTACAAAACATGACTACGTATATCAGGGATTCCACGTATTTTCTAACTAGACTAAATCTTTTGGAAATAGGAGTGAATGAAGAACTACTATTATGTACGGCTGATGTAAAGTCTTTATACACTTCAATACCCCATGGAGCTGGAATCGAAGCGATGGAGGAAGCAATCTTGTCGACAGACTATAATGAATCAATGCAAATTTTCTTGATGGAATTGATAATCTTTACGCTATATCATAGCTATTTTAAGGTCAACAACAAGTGGTACCAACAATTAGTTGGAACTTCAATTGGCAACTGCGCAGCCCCTGTATATGCAAATCTATACATGAAGGCATATGAGGAACAACATATACTGAATAATCCAACATGGACCAATGACTTGAAAATGCTAGTTCGTTACATTGATGACGTATTTATCATATGGAAGAACACTGAAGAATCACTCCAACAGGCGTTAACTGAACTAAATTCTAAGAATGAGAGAATAGAACTTACCTGGGAAATTTCTAAGTCTTCAATCACCTTTTTGGATGTTCGAGTGAATCTGCATCAAGGCAAGATAGAAACGAAGATGCACAGGAAACTAACTGACAGAAATAATACTGTTCATTTCCAAAGTTTTCATCAGGATTCTTTAAAAACCCACCTACCTACATCCCAGATGATGAGGGCAAAAAGAATCACCTCTGAGACAAACAAAGTTGAAAGTACATTAAAAACTATGGGCGAGAGATTTCGTAAGAGAGGATATCCAGCCACCCTGATTGAACAATCCATCGAGAAGGTCAAATGTATTTCTAGATCAGAACTAATGAAGACACGAGTCAAAACAAGACAGGAAAGAATGACCGTAGTATCCAAATACTCTACGATGAGCCATAAATTCAAGAAAATCATACGTACTCATTGGAATATCTTACGAGCCGAAACTGACTTTGATACAAGTTTTGAGCAGCAGCCTATATTTGCTTTCACCAGAGGCAAAAATCTTGGTGAACTACTAAAACAAAGAAAACCCAAAGATGAAACATACCGAGGAACCAGACCTTGCCTACAATGTGGGCATTGTAACAATATCATTAGAGGAAATGTAATCACACATCCAATGAAAGGACACATCATCAAACTCCGTGTAAATGCGACCTGCGACACGGCTAATGCCATCTATATGCTGAAATGTCCCTGCGGGAAGGCTTATGTAGGGAAGACCACCCGTAAGTTGAAGACACGATTAAATGAGCACAAATCAAATATCAGGACTGGCAACGTCAAGTCATCTGTAGCAGCACATTTTAAGGAAGAAAAGCATAATGTGTCTCAATTACAATTTACAGTTCTGGAAGTGATTGAAAAAACTGAAGGACGGGACAATAACAGATTTCTCCTTCAGAGGGAAAATAGTTGGATGTACTTGTTGAACTCACACAAGCCCTTTGGGCTTAATGATCGCGTTGAATTTACCTGCTACCTAAAGACATTTTCAATAATCTTACTTAAGCACATATGTGCCAAGCCTTACCTACGTTAATGGATGTAGGAGTCATCTGTCCCAAACATCTGATTTGGTTTTATTTATTGTTTCTATAATTGTGTTGTCACGCATTATTATTTTCATCATTTTCATCATAAACACATCTCTTAGGGATAATGCAGTTTAGTTCGAATGCACTGATCTCCGTTTTTTTTTTTAACTGTTTACTTTTTATATTTCACCACATTGATATCTTTATTGATTCACTCTTGTGAACTTCCACACAACATCAGAAGGTAGTGACTCGCTCCTATTGGCTGTAGTCCCGATCACGTGATCGGAGACACAACCAATGAGAGCGAAGCATAAGAAAGAGTTTTTGTAATGTTGAGATAAAGCGCGAGTCATTGGACCGGCATCGCACTAATGCCGGAATACTTTCGTGGAACAGCAAACAGGATAGAGAAGACGTTTTTGCTCGTCTATTAAGTGAGTAATACGGAGATATGAATGGGATGACATATAGACAGGAGCGGAACCATTTGAAACAGTGGTTTTCTATAATGATTTTTTCGTTTTTTCTTGCCAGTTTTGACATAGCGTTGTGTTCAATGCAAGCAGTGTAAAGAGGAAGTAAAGTGAGTGCCTATTAGGCGTTTTTCTTGTTATATCAGTGCACTAGAGCATGCACACGCCTGGGTGTTATCACAGATGGTCACATTTTTGGCACGATGTATAATCAGCATCATGAACATGCATGAATGTTTGTGTTGATATTTTATTACTTTATCACTGATACAGAGTATTGTTATGCCTTGTTTCAGCTCATATGGTCCCAGATGAAGGTCATAGCGACCGAAATGCATTGGACTGACTAAAGAATACACATGTATAAATGAGATGTCTACTCAATGAACATAATCAGTAAAAGAAAGAATTTTTTGAGAAAATAAAGAAATGAACATTTGAAAACTTGTGTGGAGTGAACTTTAGAGGAACTCTGGGCAGTCCCCAGTAGGATCTAACAGCAGTGCATCAAGGGATGCTTTCACTTTTCTAGTGGGAAGCACAACTTTGGATTGAACATTGAACTACAGCATCAATAGCAGCACCTGCACAATTTGGGCCAGATGTATGACCCTTTTTGCGGCCGCAAACAAGAGATCCTCCCATTTGCCATGGCAAAAAGGGAAATGGCACGTACCAATGTTATTTTGGGAGTCACCGACTCGCAAAACAGCATTCGCGACTCTCGCTATTAGGAAGGTGTGTCCCTTCCTTATAGCGAGTCACCATGCCATGTACTAATGTTTTGCAACCGCATTTGCGGGCGCAAAACACTCACAGTTTACAACCTACTTCAAGTAGGTGGTAAACCACTCGCAAACAGGAAGGGGTCCCCAGGGGACCCCTTCCCCTTTGTGAGTATGTGAGAAAATATTTTTTAAGAGCAGACAGTGGTCCCAGGGACCACTGCCTGCCCTTTAAAATTGAAACTGAAAAGATTCATTTTTCTTTTTTAAATGTATCCCATTTTCGTTTAAGGAAAACGGGCTGTATTTAAAAAAGAAAAACTGGTTTATTAAAAAAGCTTTCCCAGACATGGTGGTCAGCTGAGCCCAGCTGGCCACCATCCTGTGAGTGCTAGCCATTCCCAATGGAGTTGCAAATTGCGACTGCCTCATGAATATTAATGAGACACTGTTGTACAGTCCCATCAAATTGCGACTCGCAATTTGCGACTCGCAATTTGATGCTATTTGCGACTCGCAAATAGGAATGTTGGTACATCTGGCACCTGATGTCATTTGCTTCACGAGGTGCTTCAATCAGGCCATTCTAGAAAGACGGTCTGCCCTAAAATTCTTCCCTCCAGGAATATTTTTGATGGTGAAATGATATTCTTGGAGTTTTAGAAAGTAAGCGGATGGGTCTGGCTGATGCTTTGTTCAGGCCACTGTTGGTAAGTAAATGCATTAGGAGCTTGTGGTCGCTGTATAGATCGAACTCGCAACCCCAGATGTATAATTTAAACTTGTTAATAGCCCAAACGCAAGCAAGAGACTCCTTCTCAATGGTACTATATTGTATTTCTGCAGGTTGGAGTGTTCTGGATGCAAAGGCTGTAGTATGTTCTTTGCCACTAACCCATTGTCCTAATACAGCCCCAAGACCAGTGAGACTGGCGTCCACTGTTAAAAAACATTTGTAACCATCTTGGAATGAATGCAATGCTGGAGACTCTTCAATGAGTTTCTTGACATGCTCGAACACCAGTTTGAGTTCATTAGACCACTCAAATTTGGCCCCTTTTTTTAGAAGACCCCTCAGTGGTTCCACAATTTGTGCATACCCTTGAACAAATCTAGCGTAATCTTTCGCGAGTCTCAGGAAGGAGTGAAGCACTAGCTTATCACTGGGTAAAGATGCATTCATACAGGCTTTGATTAGAGAGAATTTGGGTCTAACACCATTGGATGAAAGAGTGTTTCCCAAATACTCTAGTGCCTAAACTGCAAACTTGTACTTGTCCTGTCTGACGGTCATTCCAGCTTTGCAAAGTGTCTCCAGTACTCTGACTAGGGTTTAGTCATGCCCTGCTTGACTGCCAGTGTACACCAAAATGTCATCCTGGTATGCTTGTACACCAGGTATGTCTTCCAGTAAGGTGTCCATCAATTTCTGGAATACACTGGCAGCAGAGGCCAGCGCAAAAGGTAATCTCTGGTACTTATATGCCCCAAATGGAGTAATGAAGGTGGTAAGTTCTTGTGACTCAGAGGAAAGGGGACTTTGATGGTATGCTGACTTTAAATCTAAAATGGAGAAATATATAGCTCTCCTCAAGTTGGCTAATAAATCATGGATCGTGGGCAAGGGGTGACAATCCACCAAACTATTGCGGTTGAGGGCACGAAAGTCGGCATACAATCTGACCTTCCCAGACATTTTGCATTTGACTATGGGTGAAACCAATTCAGACAAATGGAACGGTGTGATGATGTTCTCATCAAATAGATCTTTCAAGACTTTTTTAAGTCTGCTTTGGCGCTTAATGGCAAAGGACAGACTTTGTGAATGACTGGTTGTGTATTAGGCTTGAGGCATATGTGGTGTTCAAAACCAATTGCGCTACCAACTTTGCTGTTAAACACTGAGGAAAATTGATCAAGGATGTGATCAATACCAGTTCCTGAAATGGAAGAGTTAAATACATTTGGTTCAATGTTGGGTTCTGGAAAAGAAAGGTTAGAGACATTTGCATTGTGTGATTCAGCATAATCATAATACCTAGGAGGAATATCTCCAAGGGTAATGGGTTGTTCCGCGCCTGGCTTGAGATACAAACCCAACTTTGCTAAGTCCATCCATCCTATGATGTTACTGCCTTTTAAGGCAACATACACCTTGCTAAAGGTACGTATGCATATACATTTAATCCTGGACTGAAAATAACCCAACATGTCAATCTCAGTCCCTCCAAAGGCTTTTGGGTTAACATCAAATTTAGAAAGAACGCTGCCATACCAATTTGTATGAAATGTGACCTCAGATCCTATAGTGAAAGGTGACCCTGTGTCTTCTTTTATTTGTAAAGGAAAATCCCCAATGATTACCTCACCCCAAGGCCCTTTGATTTGACCTAGATCAATGGAATTGCATTCAACGGTTAAAAAACATGATGTAATTTTTCTGAACAATTGTCAAAGCTTTGTTGACTTCTATGCTATTGACCTTGGTGAATTTCTTTCCTCCTTTACATACGGCCTGGAAAAGCCCAAGTCTTTTGCAGGAGGAACATCTTTTACCATATGCTGGGCAGGTAAGTGAGTTCCCTAAGTGGTTCTTAGATCCGCAACGGTACAAGTGAGGGTTTCCTGGGTGGTTACTTGGGGAATTTGTTTTCAGCCTTTACCGTGCACACAGAATTGTCCTCGATGACATGGAAGTTTTGATGTATCTGACTTTCTTGTAGACTCTTAGAAGAGTTGGTTGTGCATTCAAAACCTTTAGCAATATCAATTTTTTCTATTAGTGTAGGGTTTTTGCAGCCAAGTAACCTTTCTTGGATTTATTTAGAGAAACAGCCGAAGATGAGCTGATCTCTAATGCACATGTCTGTAGTAGCACCAAATTCACAAATTGCTGTGAGGATTCTTAGCTCAACAATGTAGTCCACTACACTCTCATCAGAACTTTGTTTACGCTTAAAGAAATTGTGCCGCTCAAGCACAATGCTGGGTTCCACAGCATGCTGTTTGGACATACATGCTAAAGCCTCTCTAAATACATCCCAATCATCTCCTTATCCACTATGTGCTGAATTTTGAGGAAGTTTTTCAAATACCTGTTGTGCCGCGATGCCAAGGCATCCATACATGATAGCTATTTTGCATGCTGGAGAGTATTTGACTGCGTCAATTGCTACAAGGTAATTTTCAAACCCTTTTAGCCATTGTCACCATTTAATGATTGGTTGCCAAGAAAGTGCAAAAATGGAGCAGGTTGTGGGAAATGTTGTACAGAAGCCATGGCAATACATTAAGTAATAGTTTGAAGCTGTTGAGGGTGTTGGCAATTGAAAATATGAGTCGTAACATGATGTGTGAATTAAAAGCAGTCTTAAATAATATAGCGTTGTATTGCACTCAAAGGAAGAAAAGTCACAAACAGCGGCAGTAGCAGCAAGTTATGCGTGATTTTTTAATTATGCAGGAATGTCATAATCGCTGGCAGAGTAAGGAAGTGGCGGGTTTTCCTTTTTATTTTAAAACAAATTGGAAGCAGCGCGAAATGGAAAATGACGAGGAGACGTGTTGTCTTGCCAACGCATATAAAATTACTGAGGAGTGAGGCTAACGTTGCCTAGCAACGTGTGTAGCCTCGAGCGTTGTTATTAGCGCACATGCACACGTGCCTTGACGGTACCTGGTTTTCGGAGGGTGTTGCCTGAGCCACTTAGCTGGAAGCGCCAGTGATATGCAGCCGGAGAGTAGCTTAAAGGCAGGATCCAATGTGCGGCAACGACAAATCCAGCGAGGCAGCAGGACGGCAGGAAGCACGCGAAAAGCAGGATCTGCTCCAAATCTCTACAGTGGGTGCAGCAACAAGGTGGGTCCACTAGTCGCCAAGTTATAGTAAGGAGGCGGACACAGCAGGTGAGTTTCAAGAGTTTATTTCTGGTAGAGGAGTAGCACCCACGACCGGAGCCGTCCAGTTGCTGCGAGTACAATGCTAAACCTAGCGTTTCCAAGGACACCGCAAAAGCTGAGACAGACCACTCGTGAATCACAACTTAAAATCAATACATAGTACAGAATGCAAATGCAGAGAGGAGAGAGAGTAACACAAGCCCGCTTGACTCCCACTTACAACATATTACAGTATCTGTGATTCTTGGCATGCATCCCCCAATGCAATAGGCAGCCAATAACTGTGTCTAGATGGTTGCGCTGGAAAGCCTGGGGTAGAGGCTCTGTAGGCGCATGTATGCTGCTTATACTTGATTCTCCCACTGGGCTTTTGCCTTGTCGTCTTCGCTCCATATCTGTGGCTTGCTTGTGTTGGTAGATGCATTCATAATCAGTGGCACAAGTCTTTTACAAAATTGACTCTCAGGTATGATATGACCCAATCAGTCTTGGTCTTCACTGATCTTCTCTCTTAATTCACAGGAGGGGCCATCAGGTTTGTCAGTATGAACCAGCTGGTCACACTCCTTTCCTTTCTTTCTTCTTGGTGCTTCAGGATGCACCTTCTCTTGACTATGCCAGTGAGAATGCTAGCCACTTTAGTCTCCTATCTTTCATTTGGGTGCCCTGGTGTGCACCATCATCGATAACCAGTCAACAGGGCCTCTTGCTGATTGACTGTCTTTGTAGTCGGGCCAATGGATCTAGTTCTGTGTGGCAAGAGGTCACATGTCACTGGTTCCTTAATCAGGGACCATTTAAGAGCCACTGTCGTATGGATAGAAAGATGCAGCAGTGGGGAGCTGTGGATCTTCTTCCCCTTTTCTTGATGAGGCTGCGTTTGCATCCTGAAGTCTGGCAGTCATCAGATGTAGTGGAGGCTCTCTGGTGCTGGGACACCTCAATTGCACGACATTCGGGTCGTGCCACCAAACTGTGTTTGTGCACACTCTGGTGTTACTTTGGCTCCACTGCAGTACATTAGCCACCTCTACTTCCTTTGCAAGCCACTATAAAGTGGTGCTGTACTGCAGTTCATCCATGGGGGCAGCAACACGACCAGCAGTGACTTATGTATGTATGTATGTATTTGAGCTTGTAAAGCGCACTGCTACCCGTAGGTTTCCTGGCGCTGTATAACGCTGGGGAACCCGTCCTGGCTTTCCCTGTGGGATGGTCCCTGCTGGGAGTCCCCAAGGTGGAGCCAGGCATCCCCGGCGTTGATGGGGCCGTTGTGGAGATTAGGCAAGCTAATGCCCAGAGTTGTCGAGTGGGACCCCTGATTAGAGTAGGCACCGAAGTGAGAATTATCGAGTCTGCTGACCAAGGTCCACGACCCTGCCGCGTCGGGAATTGAACCCTGGTCCCGGGCTGACTTCTGCTCCCGGGTCAGCCGCCTCTAACCAGTGAGCCACACTACTCCACGATGTATGGTTGCCTTGGTGGCAATGCTTCAGAAAAGGGGGTGGTGATGAACAGAGTGCCTGAATTAAGCAGACCACTCTTACCCAGTCCAAACATCAGGGCTTGATCCATCACCGTTTTTTAGCTCACTGCACCATCCCAGCTCAGAACTTGGCTATATGCAAATTAGTCTGTTCCTGTCCCAGTGCATGATGGGAACAGGGCAAACCAAAATACCAAGCCAATTCTTATACTGGGAAGGAAACAGCTTCCGGGGACTGGTTTCTGCCATTTCAGGCGTCGTCGGCCCGGCTTGCTTGAATCCTGATGGTGCAATGAGCAAGGGACTCACATCTGAGTATACCCTTCCACGCTTATGGTGGACAAAATGATTCAGAAAAGGGGGTGGTGATGAACAGAGTGCCTGAATTAAGCAGACCACTCTTACCCAGTCCAAAGATCAGGGCTTGATCCATCACCGTTTTTTAGCTCACTGCACCATCCCAGCTCAGAACTTGGCTATATGCAAATTAGTCTGTTCCTGTCCCAGTGCATGATGGGAACAGGGCAAACCAAACTACCAAGCCAATTCTTATACTGGGAAGGAAACAAGCTTCCGGGGACCGGTTTCTGCCATTTCAGGCGTCGTCGGCCCGGCTTGCTTGAATCCTGATGGTGCAATGAGCAAGGGACTCACATCTGAGTATACCCTTCCACGCTTATGGCAATGCAGCCAGTGCCTGAGCAGGTCCCCTGGTGCCTGTTGCTAACGGTGAGTTCTGGGAGTGCTAGGCTGAGACCATAACATTCTTCCCCGGTTCTCCTTTGCCAGCGTGGTACAGGTGCCCATAGTCTTTCTATTTTATTGTGCTTGTTTGAACCCCAGTGAGTTAGTGCCCAGTCTCTTTTTTATGTATTGCAATGGTTTCCCCCAGTACTTATTGTTATTATCTTCTGTGCTCCATACCTTGAGTTAGGGGCTGTTCATCTTTTGTGCTTCTATGGTAGAGCAGAACACAACTGCTCCCTCTAGCAGTTGGCTGTGAGCTTCACGCTGCCTTTGTGGCTAGCAGTTTCGCAACTGGTCCTGCAGGTTTGCTGCAGAAGGCAAAGGGTCTCTTCCCCTGCTGAGTGCCACCAGGGGGTTAACGGTCTTCTCTGCCAACCTGCCGTCCTTGGGCTCTGAACTCTGCCATCAACAGTAGAGGCGGGAGCTGCTTCCACCTTGTCTTCAGCCCAGTAAGGGGCAGTAGGTTCAACCTTCAGATGTAGACTGCTCTGGCTTCTCCTCCTCGCCCATGGATCTTTCTCTCACCAAGCAGGGTTGAAGCACTGGACAGCTTCCCTATCTTGGCATCCAGAGCAGCTCCTGTAACATGGTGTGGCAGAGCTCTCCTTCCGCTTGCACTGCTGGAGCCGGGAGGAGGAACAGTGTGGGAGTACAGTCTAACAAACAATCTCATTGCCAATTGTTATGTTGTAGGTTTTAGGCCCACATGCTGTATGGTAGGCGGACACTACATTATAAGTATGTAACTGGCCCTGGTGTTGTGCGCCCAGCTCTTTTTATTATTAATAGGGTTATCTGACTGATGACACCTGCGTTGGATGGGTATAGAATGAGCGTAAACACAGCCCTCAGGACTGTCCTTTGACATGTCCACCAAGACACTACACCCTGAAGCTTTGGCAGACACCTGAGCAGTTGGGGCTCTCCTTGCATCGCAGGATCTGCAAGGCCTTGAATTATGCCCCTGCTCAGGCTCAATGAAGACATTATGTTATGAAGATTTGCAGAATGCTTTGCCAACACACGTAAGAGTTTCCATGTTTGTCCACGACCTGCATATCAGGATTAGAACATCATAGCCTATAAAATGAAACAAGTTACTCTTTATCCCAAAAGGTGATTCACCTACAAAAAATATGTATATAAATTGTTTTATATAGTAGGTGCACTTTGGACGGTGGGAGATAGCCAAAACTATGTGTTAGTTCACCTTGCCATCCCATGGACCCTTCAAAAACAGAAGCGTATAGTGTGGTGATTGTCATCTATTGTCTCACCATTGGGCCACCTCGCCCTTTGAGAAAAAAGAGACCATGTCGACCTGATTGACTTTTTTGGAGTCCCGCAGACAATCAGGAGCTTGAATGTTTTTGTTATGATTCAATAGATCTCATCTAGAACTATTAAGTCAAAAAGTAAAATTGCACCAGGACCCTTTATGTTCATGTATGAATGTGCCAAACCATTGCTAACCTTCCGCACAAGATTTAATAAACAGGGGCGGTGGGTGACATTTGAAAGTGGTGGGGCGCAAAGTGATCTGCATACAGCACCGTAGCGAGCGAGCGCAGCGAGCGAGCCCGAACCCCAAAAGGCGGGTTTGGGGAGGTTACCCACTCCAAGAAAATTTTGAAAAAAAAGAAGAAAAATTGTGCATTTTCAAGCAAATTTGAGAAAGCAGGAAGGTTAATAAAGCAATTGTGAAAGTGCAGTTATTACATCAACCCCTTCTATGCTAATGACAAGGTCAGCTCGTCATGCAGTACCACTGGAGCTGTGCTTATGACGAGCTGACCTTGTCATGAACAATGCAAATCTGGAGCCTTCAGCACAGGAGGAAAATCTCCTGTAGCATTGAAGGTGTTAATAGATGGCATAACATAGGTAGCTGCTTATTCAGTATAACTACAGATCTTCATTCATTCCGTCCTATTATGCTCAGGTGCTGAATTCAGACTATAAGACTTTCATGGAAATCTCAGCTTTTAGAGAAGAAGAAGGTGCACAGCAGTTGGGAAACAGCCTTCACAAAGCATTGGGAACCACGCCTTACCTTTACCATTAGAATGCATGCGACTATCACGCATGTCTTTCTACACAGATGATAGTGTTAAGGTGAAACAAAATGTACTTAATATGCCATTTGATCAGTAAAATCTGTGTAGTCTCCAAATGGAACAAACACATTAGACCTCCAACTCCAGCAACCCAATGGTTCAAACCTTACCTGCAGAATCACCAGCTATCAGCACTCACGGCTAGCAACATCACAGCCATACATTGTTTGGGAAATCAACACAAATCACTGCCCACACAACCATCACTGACAGTAAGAGCATTAACAGGACAGCCACCACTGGAAGCAACAATGATCGTGGAAATCCGCTGCAACCTCAAGTGCCCTCATTGCCAGTGATTCCTCTTAACTGACCCCTCGCCCCAAGTCAGGGATATTCAATGACTAAACCCCCTTTCAGAGGCACTATAAGACTTCACTGTCCTTGACAACAACTTTAGTACCAGGCACTTTCCGACCAAAGTTTTGTCAACATATGAGGGGCGTTTTAGGATGACGCTCACTTCCCCGAATAAATACAAAACCTCCACACCGATATTATCCCTACTAGCACTTCACGTCAAACAGCATCATACATGCATCTCAACAAGGGCCCTAATGACAATACCCAGCAGACACGTACCAACTTTACTCAGCCATTACCTGACCTCTTCCAAAGTACATTAATACCAGCAGAAAAAATATCTTACCCCGTCCTTGGCGACCCCCAGGCCGGCCTGTCCATCGCCAACACTCCTAACCAACACCCATATCCACTCTTTCACTAATCATAATACAACTGCTTCTCCATCTGATTGAACAACTTTTGGCTTTTTATTCACAGTATCTTTAATAATGCCCTTTAATGAAAAAAAAGTGCTATCCGGCTGATATAGAGCCACCTGGTCTGGTCACCCAAATCCCAACATCTATTTAGACTAGGACACTCCTAGCAGCACACTGGAGCACTTGACACACAGCTACCTGGAGGTTTCCCCGGATGACGCACCAGGTCACAGAAAAAGACAAAAAGGCAACGTCTTTATTTAAAAGTGGTAACGGTGCCCATATTCCATGGTGAAAAAACGCACCTCTGCACTTATGTTTGAGGATAAAAAAAAACTCGGCATTCACCAGTACATATTTAATTACAAGTAATTTAAACTTTCACTTAGGGAAACTTACAAAATGTGTCTAAGAGAACCCACTCTATCTGGGGAACAAAGAGAGTATATGCGGAAACAGTAGTCTATATATTCATGAGACCGCAACAACAAGACCATAGTCTTTCAAACATCAATGTGCTTCTTTAAACTGAGAACCAGATAATCTTTCCATATTTTAGCTCGTCATTTGAAAGCTTGTGTGAAATGCAGTCGCTTGAGATTAATTTAGTTACAAATTGTGAAACGAGACCAACAATGTTGAAAATAATCTGCCATTTTGTCGAACTATTTACCGCATTCCGCTGCATCAGTCTTGCATAGCCGAGTCAGAGTATAACAAAGTCCATGGAAAGATGTGTTCATTCACTCGTCAGACATTAGGTAAAGGAAGCTTTTACTTTCACGACCAGATCCATATGCTACTTATTTCCAGCTGGTCGTCACCTGAAATCCCTCTATCTGGGGATTCATTTATTTAAAACAAATCTGCTTGTTGATGTCGCATACAGTAAATTACATTAGGAAATTCCTCTGCACAAACAGGCCTCTAGGCAGTTTAAGATGGACTCGCAAGCTAACCCAATCTTCACAGGCCAGGAATAAGTTTGAGGCAACTCCCTAATAAATTACACCCTGCATACTGAGACTGCCTAATGAGATTTTTTGTTTACTTTTGTTAGTATTGAGTATTCTTTTGCTGATCTTTAGCAAGATGCATGCTTCATTCGGTTAACATTTTATAACTGCTATGTTTTCACATTCATTTAACCATACATTAGCATTTTAGTGCGTGCACAAAGTGCAGCGGTTTAAGATTTATTCAAAAATCATAGTTATTCAAGACACTAAAGATGCAAACAACTCTTGCAGACTTCAGGATAAGAACTTGGATACCAAAGTCACCATTCCAGTCAATCACAGAACGCAACCAAATGGCAATACTATCGAAACCCAATTGTGTGTTTTTTCCAATAAGGTCTAAAATTAATATTTTAAAATCTGACAAAAATATTTTGAAAGATGCTGCGCGAACAGCAAGTTAATACTGGTCAGTGATTGATTTCATTTTTAAGCAACTTAATGTGTGACTTTAACCTTCATTAAAAATATACATATTCCAAAATATGTCTGCTGGGCTGGCACAACAATCCATATAAAAAATGGAGTCAGGGTGCAAGGATTCGTGTTTGGCTCTCAATACTAGAGATGGTGGCCCAGTGCCCCTGCTTTCCCTTTCTGTGTAAACCTGTGGCCAGGTTCGAGCTACATGGAAGTCTACATGCTTGGATCAATAACTTGGAGTTGCCGACTGGTTTGCAAGGGACCCAAAAATAAACTCTGCCTAAATACAAAGAAGAATTCACAGGGATATACCGAACACAGGCATTGTTAGTGGTCTCTACGATAGAAATATATATATATTTTAATGTAACTACCTTCGAATTAATTTTTAATTCTATGTGGCAGCCACCCTTTGCACGGTAGGTTAAATACTTTCTTTATTTAGGTATGTTTGTATTTGGGACACGGGGGTGCCTTACAGTTGAATCTGCATTCTGCATGCACTAAAACGACCTGTCATTCTAACATGTCAGATAACACGTCAGATAAAAAGAATACCACTAAAATGCCCGCCTGTCACTTATACAACACTTCTAAAAGTTAAAAAAGCAGTCGCAATCACATGCGATTTACACTAATATACAGTGTGCAACTGTAATATAAATATTTAAGTGATAATCTGTAATAATTCAACTAGCTTACTCACACACGGTTGTCTCTGGATGAGGGAACCGACGGCGACGTCACAGCAGCGCGTAAACGCGCGCATCCCGGTGAAATGGCCAATCACTGCATGGCTTCACTGTGTGAAGCCATGCAGTGATTGGCCATTAAGTTGTGGCTGAGGCAGTGTGTGCCACCCCCAAGCGTGGCATCCAATGATGGATGCTGCGTGGTGGACCAGCCAATTGCTAGGGGAGCACATTTGCTGCTCGCCCTGTCGCCCCTTGTAAACCCGGGCTACGGCAGGCTAACAAGTACCCCACCGTCCCGCTGGGAAACTTACAATGCGCATGCTTGGGCAAGTTGCAACCCAAATTGCATTTGCACACTACGGTCTGTCTGCTGCAGCCTGAGTGTGTGTGGACTGGACTGTCTGTCAAGTGACTCAAGCTGCAGCAGGCCACCCTACCGCCCTGCGCACTCCGAAATCGCCGGGTGTGTCCCGGCGGCTGACTTGTTGTAATGTGTACACACTTGTACATATTGTTAAAGGATTGCCTCGGCCGCAATGTGGGTCCATGTGGCTGGTGGAGCTACGCCCCTACGCCCCAATGGACACCCCACGCCTGTTAAAAAACACAGGGCATGTAGAGGACCCTGCTAAGGATACCGACATTTTTTAGTGGCGATATTGTCCCAAAGTATGCCCTACTTTCACCAAGACAGAAAAACACTTCATCATTTGAGATGCTGAAATCAGCACCTGTCCCAGGTTATAGTATCCTTGCAGGATTGCTGCTGTTTTTTCTGTGGTCTTGTGTATTACAGTCAGGAACCCAGTACGCATCACGCAAAAAGGAGAGGTTGTAGCATAACAGCTAGAGCAGTTGACCTTGAAGCTGGAGAACCGGGTTCGAGTCTCGGCAGGGATGCTCAACATTCTGTTATTCTGGGCAAATCACGTCATCTCTCCGTGCCTAACAAAATTGAATATGTCCATCTGTAACAAAACTGGTGCTCTGATACCTGATATATTCGGATCTAGTTTGCGCTCTATAAAACAAAATAAATACAAAAATAAGGCTCTGTTGCACCCCAAGCTCTGCAGATCCTACAGTCAGGAGGACTTTTATGTGTATTGATGTTGGTCAGAACCAGTTTCGGATTCCCGGAGCTTACATGGGTTAATGAACTGTAACCATAGGTTTTGAGTCTGTTCACTAGGTTCCCAAGATCTGGCCGACTGACACTGATAATTGAAAAAAGCAAACACAATGAGATGATGGACGAATCACTGAAACTTTTCATACACAGATCTGGGTTGAATCTATCATCATTCTTTAGCTCACTTCACCACCCCAGGTCAGACCCAGCCATATGCAAATCAGTTTTGACCCTGTTCCTCATAACTGAACACCAACTACATCCCCTTAGCAGTTTTGTTTTTGAGTAGACAAGCAAGCAGTCCAACTCTTACTCGGGGTCGTGGTGTGGGGTTAGAGACTCAAACTCAACTATGCATTCAATAGGGGAGGAGCTTCGGACGCATCCAAAATGGCCGCGTAAGCCAAGGGCTCCCGAGACCCTTGCTACCCCTCGGCACTATCCTGTTCACGATCCTGTGGTTGGACCGTTAATCCTGGTGGCGGATCGGAAGCGGCGCGGGACGATGTAATTTGCGTCCCGGGCGACCGCGTATTGACTTGGTGAGAGCGCCGGACAGTTTGCGGCCTACTGGGGCTGTAGCCGGGGTCCCGAGTTTCCAGCTGACCCCGGCCGTAGTTTAACAACAACGGGGCCGAAACCGAAAGTCGCCGGCTCGGCCTCGCGGACGCCCCAGCCTATAGCATTTTGGCTTTAAGGGAGGGCCCCCCCCCCGGGAGGGCCCCCCCCCTACTGCCCCCCAGTGGTGTGTTGTGTGCAGGCCCGAAGACGGGGCGCTGGTGGCTCGCTGTGGAGAGCTTTGGAGACCTGCAGGCTCCAGCTGGAACCATAAAACTCATCTGGTCTTGCCAGCCCAGGATAAGATGTGCCTGGTGATGAGGATCTTCGCGGCAATGGAGGCGTTTTCTCCGGCCCTATTAACGGCGCTGCATAGCGGAGGGGGGGTTCACGCCGTTTGAGGTGCACTGCAGTTGAATTGATGACCCTGAAGTTGTGAGGTGACCTGCAGCAGCGACAGAGGGCCTGCGCGGTGTGGTGCGCTACATTTGCGGGCCTGTGGAACCCTGCGGTGATCCCTGGGGTGTGCTGCGCTGCACCTGGGGGGCCCCGGTTCATGTGATAGTGCCTGGGGCAGGTAATATTGCCCTGAGGTGAGGCCCACCGGCCGGAGAAGTGGAAGTGGTGTTGGGGAAGTCTGGTACGAGCATAAATGAAGGGGCAAACTAACAGCCAGATTCATCAAGCAAAATGGCGATCGCAATAGCTGAGAATTAGCTATTGCGATCGCAATTTAATGAAAAGCAATTCATGATAGGAAAATGTTAAAAATTGCGAACTCGCAATAAAATAATTGCGAAATCGCAAAATAATTCGCAGAATCTAGGAGGAACCCCTATAGCGAATCGGATTTAGCGAGAATCCATGGATTCTGCTAAATATTTTGCGAACTCGCAAAATAATCGCAAACGCAATTCATGAAAACTCGCAAAGTGCGAAAAATCAGAAAATCTCATTTTACGACGCGCAATTTAAGGAGAACCCAAACCAGGTGGTAACCATGCAGAAAAAAAAATAGTAAAAAAAAAATCAACTAGCCACAGGTGCAGGCCTCATCAAACACCCTTAAGGAGACACAGTAGGAGCATGAGGACTCTCATAATGCCTGGACTCTACATGGTGGTCAGACGGCGAAGGCTCCAGGCTGCAGCAAGGAACAGACGCAGGATCCAGGAGCGAGTATTCCGCCAGCGGATCACCCTTCTGTGCCAAACTGCGGAGCAAATCTACTCCAAGTACTGCCTGAATGGGGCAATGATCACTAAGCTGATCCGGGACCTAGACCCCCTGATGCAGCACCCAACAAGGAGGACCAATGCCGTGCCCACCCATGTCCAGGTCTTGTGCAGCCTGCACCTCCTGGCCTCCGGAAGCTTCCAGGGGATAGTTTCTGTTGCAGGGGGGATCTCCCAGAGCACCATGTCCCGCTGCCTAAGGAGTTTCCTGGAGGCAATGGTGACCCGGCTACACCATTACATCACATTCCCGACCACCCAACAGGACTTGAATCAAACCAAGCTTCATTTCGACAACATTGCGCAATTCCCACATGTAATCGGATGCATTGACTGTACCCACATCCACATCTGCCCACCTGCACAAACAGAATACATGTACCGGAACCGCAAGTCCTACCACTCCCTGAATATCCAGATGGTGTGCAACACTAAGACAATCATCACGGACATAGTGGCACAATACCTGGGGAGCACACATGACTCCTTCATATTCCGGCACAGCGGCATGCACCCACGACTGGCCAGGGGAGACTTTGGCGAAGGAAACCTACTTGGTAAGTACACATGCCACCAAAATCTACACTGTGACCATGTAGCTGCGCCTAACAGGCACTCACCCTCTGCTCCTTACATTCAGGTGACAGTGCCTACGATCTCCGTGAGTACCTCCTCACCCCATACCTCAACCCTCCAACACCACAGCAACGGCGTTACAATGCTGCACACATACGCACAAGAAATTGCATTGAGAGGACATTTGGCCTTTTGAAGAGCAGATTCCGCATACTTCACAAGACTGGTGGGGGCCTCAAATACCAGCCTGAGGTCTGCTGCCGCATTGTGGCCGTGTGTGCAATACTCCACAACATTGCTACCAAGCGCAGGATACCTGTAGAGATCTCTGACAGTGAGTCGGAAGGGGACAACCGCCCACCTGCACATGTGCGTCATGCACGCGGGGAGAATCCTGCAGAAGGACACAGGCGCAGCAACCAAATCACTATTAACTGTTTCTGGTGCACCCACTCCCCTCACCCAACACTTCACTCATGCATGACAATTTAAATAATGACATGAGTCAGATTAACTGGTACTTAATATTTGTTATTGTTTGGTTCACAATAAAGTGGGATTTTCTCACACAGTAACATGAGAGCTATATTGAGTCATATGTCCCCATGTTTTTGAGGAGGGCATGCTTGTCCCAGCAGCATGGCCCTTCATGGTACTAAAGAAATGGTCAATGGCGCCTTCGGGCGGACGCTCCCAGTCGTCTTTCCAGCTCTTCCTCAGGATTTGCCCGTGAGGCAGCAGTGGGCCTGGTGCTGCGGCGGGGTACTATCACCAGTGGCACCGATTGGCTGCTGTGGCTTGAATTTGCCTCATTAGTGTCATCCCCCCACCCGCCTGGCCATGGCCAGTTGCCTGCAGACCCTGCACTGCAGTGGTAACTTGCTCCAGTGCCCTTGCGACATCCTGGCAGCACTGGACCATTTGCACTTGCATGGCCAACGAGCGTCGTGAGAGTTGGGAGGTGGCATTCCCTATGATGTAGTTTGACCGCGTGTACGCAGACAGGCGGGTCAGCAGCTGGCGGTGGCGGCGCCGGTTGACGTCCCGCTGGGTCAACATGGCCTGGGTGTTGTCCTCCACTGCAGCGGTCATCCTCTCCATCCTGTCTGACAACTGTCCCACATTCCTAGCGGTCTTGTTCAGCTGTAGGTGAATTTCTGCGAGATGACAGGCTCGCTTCTAGTGTATGCGGAGCATACGGCGCTCAATAGAGAGCCCAGGTGCCCGCACATTCACCCCCCTGCCAGCACGTGGTGTTGTGTTGCGCGGCTCCCTCACCAGTCCGCTGGACTGGGTTCTCACAGTAGCAGAGCGCCGGGTTTGTTTACGTGCTGCAGCTGTTGTTGTCAGTCCCACTGGCATGTGTGTCACACGCTGCGGTTGTGGCGTGCCTGTTGTTGCTGATGTGGCACTGTCCACAGGGGCAAGTGGTGGTACTACTGCTGGTGCTGAAGCTTGCCCTGATGGTCCTGGTTGAGGGGATGGATGGACGTCTCCTTCGATGTCCTCAGGATCATCAACTATTTGCAGTGCCTCGCTGTCAGTGCTGGGTTCTGCAGCGCCACCTGTGATGTAAAGTGGACGATGATTAATGACATGTATCTTGCACATAGAAGGTTGCTACATGCATGCAGGCTAACATTCCCTGACTGGCTGTAGGATTTACTTTCACTGGACAGGACTGGCTGTATGGGGCTAGATGGAAAATGTGGTCAGACTACATGTCCACCAATGCAATAGGGCTTTTCTGGTGTGCATGGTCTGCATGACTGGGGTTGCTGATGGGTTGCTCGGGGGTCATGGCCATTGTGAGGGGACTGTGTTGCAGTCGCATGGCACTTACCTTGTGAATCTTGGGTGGGTCGGGAGGAGTCCAGCTGGGTTACCCCCACGCATGCCTGGGGGTTCAGGGTGTCTTCCACGAGGTCCTCAAGTGGGGTGTTGGGTGGGACAGTGGCCTCTCCTCCTCCTGTTGCGACACGCTCCCCCAGCCTCTCTGCGATCCTCTCCTTGGCACGCCGTCTGAGGTCGTACCACCTCTTCTTTAAATCTTCTATGGAGAGCTGGGTCACTCCCACGGAATTTACTTTGGCGCGGATGCGCATCCATATCCTTCTTTTTTCCGCCTCAGGCACCCTCCTTGAGTTCTTCCCAAATAGACGGTCGTGGTCTTTGCTCACTCCCTCTATGAGGTATTCCAATTCTTGTTCAGAAAACTTTATCTTGCGTTTCCTTTCTGAAGTACTGCCCCCTGCTGCTTCCTGGGACATTTTCTGCACTGGGGTATCTCCTGATTTTGAGCTGGAGGTGGTCTGGAGTGGAGCTCTGGACAGTGCTGCTTCCACTTCAGGCTCAGTATGCAGAATGAGGGTGGGAACTGCCTGCTTCCTGGTTGTGATGTCATCACTGTGCTCGAAATGCGACTTCCCGTTTTTGCGATCTCGCAATTAGCGAGATCGCAATTTGCGATTTCGGTAATTGCGAGATCGCAATTTCAACAAGGAAAACGGCCGATTCTGCGAATTTTATGCGATATTGGGAAAATCGCAATCGGTAATTGCGGCCGATTGCGATTCGCTTCTTTTTATCGCAATTTTCATGCATCCCATTCTGCGATTTCTAAATTGCGATTCGGTATTTCCCACAATTTGGAAATCGCAGAATTTGGGTTTGATGAATCTGGGGGTAAGTCCCACCTGGGGCACACTGCGCCCCCACACTCCTAGCTATACCACTGAGCTGGGACTACAGATGCAAGGCTGCAGCTGATGGATTCAGTTTACAGTCTACTCCACCCCATGTCCACTTCCTTCAGGAGATGTTTGGCCTTCCAGAAGAGCCATAGCCATCCAATGGGACCAGTTGAGGTGCTTCTCAGGCTAGAGGCAAGCTCCCACCCAAACAAGGAGCACAATCAGGAAATTGAAGGGAATTACAGTGGGGCCTAGGGCCCATGCTCTGAAATCCCTGGCCAGTGTTGCAGGGTCACTCTGTTTTTAAGAGTCCACGCAGCATCTCAGCAGACAGTCAGTCTCTCAAAGTACTCTGGCCAGCACTGCACATAGAGTTCAGGTCTTACCCGCAGTGGGATGTAGTTTCGTTTTCTTCAACACTGCATGTTGAATGTTAGTCACACGACAGTCATGGACATAGCTAGAACTGCAGAATGCAGTCTTGAAGAAGCGCCGCACATCAGGGTGCACATGATCCACTGCTCTTGGTGGTGCCCTTCTGTTCCTTCGCGGACAATGCCACTGATCACTCTCAGGACTTGGAGGCGGATGAGTTATTCCTTGTGGCTTAATGAGGGCAACCAGTGGTACATTGGAGTGGGAGAATCAGTTGCAGGCTCTGGGCTGTGCTACTGTCAAGCTAAGTGCGATGTCATCAAGGTGATTTGATCACTATGCTTCCTCCACTCCAGGCTGTGGTAGAGCGTCGCCTCAGAGCAGGCTCCAACCTTCTCTTTCAGCATGCCTGGCAGAAATCCTTTTCCAAACAGATCCACAAAGTTTCTCCAGCACACTGTTCCAGACTCCTTCAGCCTTCAGGTGATGTCCCCTCATCTCTGGGAAGCTAACTGTCAAGGACCTGGATCTAATAGCTTTTCCCAAAACACTTTGGTTGTTACCTGTGTTACTTAGTGAGAAGTTCTGTACCCCCTGAAGCTTGGGTGACCCATTATTCGGCCCAATTTAGTGCTGAAACCTCTGAACCCTCTTCTAAATTGGACGAGGTACCTCCGTCATCTATTTGTGGGGAGAAACTCATTTTCTCGGAAACTGAGGCAGAGCTAGCACTTGGCTTGACCCAGAGGGGGAAAGCACCAGGGATGGATCTAGTCCCTGCTGATCTGTTTAAAGCCAACCCCGCTCTATGGGTGCCCTACATAACAAAGATCGCAAATGCAATAGCTAAAGGGGCAAGAATCCCTAGGTCGTGGAAGAGAGCGGAGATACTCCCAATCCACAAAAAAGGCGATAGGTCTAATCCGGGCAATTATCGCCCGATTAGCCTTATCGACTCCCTCCAAAAAATTATTGCACGCATGGTCCTGAGTAGAGTTCAAGGTTGGATTGAACTAGAGGACATACTGTCTCCCATGCAAGCGGGCTTCAGATCAGGTATGAGCACCATCGACCAGGTGTTCAGATTTTGTCTGATCTACTGGAAGGTGGTCTTGCTCGGCGGCGGAACCATCTTTGCCGCATTTATCGATCTGAAGTCCGCTTTCGATCTAGTGCCGAGGGATAAATTGTGGTGCGTCCTGAGGGACTTAGGCTTACCTAGGGAACTACTTGATCTGATAGTTAAAATGCATGAGGACAATTACGCAAGGGTGAGGTGGGGAGGTCAGGGACAAGTGACGAAATCCTTCCCCGTGACCCGTGGTGTCCGCCAGGGATGCGTCCTGGCGCCAACACTCTTCTTGCTATTCATTGATCAAGTGGTTAAATTCTTTGCAGACACTCCCACTGACGCCCCCTTGCTGGCAGGGACAAGGTTTCCAATGCTTATCTTTGCCGACGACACCCTACTCCTCTCAAAAACACGCAGTGGTCTGCAGCGGGCGCTGGACCGCTTCGAGGAGTTCTGTGCCATCAATGACCTTAAGGTAAATGTGGGCAAAACCAAGTTTATGGTTCTTAATAGGAGGCATTTTGTCCGGAGCTCCGTAAGTATGGGTGGAGTCAACTTGGAACAAGTTGAAACCATGACGTACTTGGGGGTTACCTTGGACCGTCGTCTGGGATGGAAAGATCAGGTTGGTGCCCAACAGCTTAAATTTGCCAGACTCACCGGCTGTCTTTTGAATGAGCAAAGGAGATCAATTACAAAACGGGTTACCCCAGCGTTAAAAATCTATGATACAAAGATCAACACCGCAATCCTATATGGTGCTGATCTCTGGGGACACATGGATCTCTCTAGCCTATTCAGAACCCAGTGTAAGTTTTTAAGGAGCCTGATTGGGCTACCCCAATCATCCCCTTCTATACCCCTATGCCTGGATCTGGGTTGCAATCCAATTAACGAGATGGCAAGATTTAGATTGGTGGCCTTCTGGAGGCGTATATGGACATCCCCTGACCTTACCCTTTTTGCTAAGGAATTGGCTGAAGTTAGGTCAATTGGGGGATCTGGGAGAATCCCTTGGCTAAAAACGGTAAAAACCATTCTGGTTGAAATGGGACTGGAACATCTGTGGATATCTCCAAGTACCAACACTTTTCCCTCCAAACAGGAATTCAAGGCATTGTACTGGGCCTCGGTCCGTCAATCGTTAGTAACGGCTTCCAGCTCTGTTGGTCTAACGGGAAGGTTTCTGACCATTAAGTTGGATCCCTCCCGTGAGACCTATTGGGATATCATCACCAAACCGCTGGACAAGAAACTCTACCATCAGTTTCGGGTAGGAGCATTGCCATTGAACTCCTTCACAAAAAAATGGGTTAATGGAGTAACTGAATTTTGTAGTTGGTGTCCAAGTCATAAAGAAACTGAGGGTCATTTTTTGTTTGCCTGCCCGATCTATTCAGTGCCACGAACAAAATGGTTAAAACCCCTGTTTCAGCGCCTCCCTTTTAGAAGGTCTTCGGAGGCTATCTGGGTTCTAAAAACCAATACCTCAGAGGTGATTGTGGTGAGCATAGCCAAATTCTTAGGGTGGGCTTGGGCCATCAGGGCAAGAAGTAGACAAAACCTTTAATAGGGCTTCTTAACTTGTTCATAAAGGCTTAACCATTCCTTTTCAACTAAACTCAGGAAAAATGTATATAGTATGAGGAATGTTCTTGTATATTCTTGTTGTTTTTCTTTTAATTTTTTTTTTAATATGCTATGGTCAGGTTCGTCTTTGTATTTTTGAATGTTTAATAACTTTTTATGATAATGGTGCTGCTATTTTAAAAATGTCTTTATAATGACCATTACTATGTTATTTATAATCCTAAATGCTTTAAATATGTTTTAAATGTTGTCTTTTATGATTTCGATATTGAAATAAAGACTTTAAAACCTGAACCTGAACCTGAGAAGTTCTGGAATACTGGCTGGCAGTTTCAGTCCTTCTCTTACTCTTCTTTCTCAGATGTGGTTTGTATAATCTGGAGTTATATTGAAAAACCAACGCCAGTCAACCAGTAGACCTGTTGCTCCAACCCTATCAGTTTATGAGGGAAAGGCGGTAGCATCAGCTGTCTACGGTTCTGAATTCTGGGGCGCCGTAAACACTCGAGCCCTGACAGTCATAGAGAACAAGTTTATTCGAGACCTGGTATCTCTCCCCATGTCAACACCTCTGTTACCGTTATTTCTTGATATGGGCATTAAATGTATAGCCGATAAAGTCCATCTTAGACCCCTATTATTTTGGGTGCGACTTCGAAGGACAGAAGAATTAAAAGATTATGCTCGAGTCCTGGATGAGTTAATTACCCTAAATGTAAATAACAAAATACAGTGGCTTAACAACCTCAAGCTTTTGGTAAACTCGATAGGTTTGGGAGCGTCTTGGATCTCGCAATGCCCTCCCACTAAACAAGAAGTAAAAAAGTTGTATTGGGAATGGGTAGATTCCAAGGTGCATGCCAACTCGAACTTTGGCCCATTGACGACTAAGTTCTTAGAACACAAAGTGTGGCGTATGCTCGAGCCCCTTCTGGATTTTATCCAAACACCTAGAGATAGGACTTTGTTTTTGAAATTCAGATATGGTACCTTGCCCGTTAAAGAAATCACGGCAGGTTGGAAAAGTGTGGAGGGGAAAGATCTAAACTGCCCAGGCTGTAGTTGCCCGAAAGAATCTCTGGGCCACTTTCTATTTGCATGTTCTGCCTATAAACCTGTTAGGAATAAATGGCTGAAACCAGTGTGTAAGTCCATGGGCGTGAAAGATCATAGAGTAGCCCTGCGCATTATGTCAACTGACACATCTTCTTTGTACATTGTTTGTGGGGTCTCAAAATACCTTGCGGGTGCCTGGTTAATTCGCTCCAGATTGCTAGGTAACTCAGCAAACCCGTTTGAATCGACTAGCTAGTATTACCAATCCTTCTTTTTAAGTTTCAGATCTATTCTTTTTTGCTGTAGTACTTTGGGACGGACTGCTTTTTGTGTATACTTTGTATGTTTGTATGTCTGTACTTTTATGATGATTATTTGTCGAATAAAGTATTACAACAAGGTTTGTATAATCCACATATGCTGTCCTTTGGACGGTTCAAAATGGATCCTTCAGTTTATGTGCCCTTTTCCATAGCAGATACTCTGGCCCAGATTTAGTCTCTGGTCAGCTTTCACACAATGCAGCACAGCACCCAGAGTTGCTGCGTTGCCATGCGCGACAGGAAAAGAGAAGGAAAGCGCCATATCTACAGAGATATGACACTTTTGTGATCTTTCCCCAGCAATGGAGTAGAATCATGCTGCCTAGTGCAAACACACACACCTTTACACCATAGTGCAAAGGCATCTTTGGGGAGAGGAAGGGAGAGGAGTTGGCCTAACGGCTAGGTCGGTCGTCCTTGAATATGGGGAATCGGTTTCGAGTCTCGGCAATGACGCTGAACATCCTGTGATTCTGGGCAAATCACTTAATCTCCCTGTGCCTACCAAAAATGAATGTGTCCTCATGTAAAGCAACTGGTGCTATGTAAGGCGCTCTCATACCTGATACCGGGTCAAGTTCGTGCTATATAAAATGCCGTAAAAAAATTAAAAAATAAATCTGCGTGAGTCTAGCATAGGTTTTGTACAGGAAGGGTACCCTTCCAGTACAACATACTATGCTTAGACTAGCTTTAAAAATGCTCCTACTTTAGTTGTGTGCTCTACAGTGCAACACACATGCAAAGTGGGGAAAGTTAGGATAAAAAAAAAAGGATTTCTCCTTTTTAACTCCTGGTTTCAAGTGTCATACATTTTTGGCACAAACTCTGCCTACTTTTGTTAGTAGATAGGGTTTTGCATCCAAAAACATAGATCGTTATGCAGGAACGCCCATGTGCTACCCATGGAATGCCTCATACATGCAGAATAACCCAAAGCAGTGCTTCACGCCGATTTGCATTACTTTTTCTTACAAAGCAATGCAAATAACAATTTGTGTTGGTTTGTAAATCCTGAAAAGGATTTTGCGTTGGGTGCACGTTATAAAAGTAATGCAAACCCGACTCAAAACCTTTGTAAATATAGCCCTCCTGTCTCCCGGTGATAGCAGACAGCATGGGCTGATGGCAGGCAGTTGGTGATGACGGGATTCCCCACCACGTGAGCACATAGAGTAGCGTTGCCTTCACACCTTTCGCCCATCAGCATTTTGGAAGTAGCACCTTTGGGTAAATTAAAGTGATAGTCCCTGTCAAAAGGCAGTTTAGAGGAACCTAATGTCTCCAGTAATTCTTAAGAGAAGTGTGTGCCATTCCTCCCACAATTTAGAGTCTGATGATACTAAAGATCTTCAGGAATGCTAGCAATACATAATGCTAGCCTACCAGACTACCTCCAAACTCCATTTTATAAAACAAGCTTTCAGTGGCATTCTAAGATGGATTCCACAGAACTCTATTCAGACAATGTGCACAGTTGAAGCCTTACTACCACACACTACCACACGCTACATACATATACTGTCCAAGCACCCTATTTGTTGCGAAGGAGCAGTCTATGTTATGTTACCTTATCTTCTATTATCTTATGTTATTTTTGAGTTTTAGAAACACTCTAATTCCCAAAGGGTAGGGAGAACTATGGAGAGGAGAGGTCAGTAGGCCACTCAACCAAATGTAGAGAACAGAAAAGGGTCCTGCTCTTCGTCTACGAGTCAGAAACATACGCCGAGTCATGTAATTCATTAATAAACTAGTGCTCAGCATACACCCATGATGATCGTGTGCACTGAGGCCAGAAATTTGCAGGGCAGGGATGTACCCCCACCCTGGGCAACTCATTGAAAGGATACATGTTTGCAACACAATGCATGGAACATTTCTCTACCAGAAATGTTGGGCTGAGGGTGCCCCACAGGGAATATTTCCCTCACCTTCCTACTGCTTGTGTGAAATTAGAGTTCCTTGTCAACATCAGAAAGTTTCATGGTGAAAAGTTGAAATCTGAAGGTTTCTTTGGAAACAACTGCTGCATTTGAAAATCAAGTTTTGCAAGGGTTGCAGATGTGTGGATGGTTCGAGATAGTATTCAGTGGAAGATGTTGATTATTCCATAGGAGAGAGACCCCTAAGAAAAAAAGAGACCTACAAAAACAGGTGCCTGATACTTCATGGATGGCCACAAAGTTAGCTTTTGAAAAGGGAATGGAGCTAACAGCCCCATGAAGGGCAAACCTATGCCCCAGAAATGGGGCACCGCTTGAAAGGGGCATAATGCAGGCCCCCACGGTGCTCTACTGGGGGCCCCCAACTTGTCAGGGGACCCGCATTAACCCATATTCAAAGAATATCTGTGAGATATGGCAGCCTCAGAGGCCCTTCTTCATATTCTGCAGGGGGACGTTGGGGGCATCACTTTACATTACGCCACTGCCATTTGGATGTATGGCTCTGTACAATACCATACGTCTTGAAGTGATTCCGTATTTTTTTGGGTATAAACAAAAAAGCTGTGCTGTTGGTTGGGAAATTGGTCCCCGAGAAGGTTTGGGGATAGCAATCATGGCGCGGCATTTTTCAGTTTCTGCAGCATCTTTATTTACTAGCAAGATAGCCATCAGCACAGTATGTTTGTGGTGTCAAATGTGGACAAAAGGAGCGAGATCACTGCTTGTGTTCACTGGGGTTGGTCGAGATAGATAAACAGTTTCCTCGGAGACAGAAGGTGTTAACTGCCTATTTCATCGACATGATTCAGTGAGCAGTGCATGGTGGGAGACCCATTGTAATTACCAGTATCTGAGATTAATTCAAATTTTTGATCCATCACTTTTTCATTATAACAGTGGGACGCCCAAAGTATTATGGACATGTCCAGATGTGTGTCCCATGCTCCCTGTGCCATACGACTGAAGCTGCATGTCACGCACGAGCTCCAATAAGGACAAAAACGTTCTAGGTTGCTTGTGTTCCCTTTCAGAGTGACATGGCCTAACGGTTCAGTTGGACTGTTCCTATTCCAACAGGACCACAGCTCATTTGAATGGGGTTGGTCACTGTCTATAGTGGCACCAATAATCAAACAAGCATTGGCAAACCTAATAGGTCTCGCCGATGCAAGTGCTACTGTAGAGTGGAATGGCGAAGAGTGGAGTAGAGTGTTGTAGAGTGGAGTGGCAGAGAGTGCCATGTATTGGAGTGGCATAGTGTGGAGCTGTGTGGAGTGGAATACACTGGAGTGGCATAGAATAGAGTGCACTGGTGTAGACTGCATTGGCCAGAGTGCTACAGATTATAGTTGCATTGAAGGCAGTGGCATTGAGTAAATTTGTTTTTTTAAGTTACGCTTACCTGCTGCCGGCCGCCTCCCGCTCACTCCTCAGTACTGGGACTTCCTTGTCCCAGAAAGACACACTGTGACTATGTCACAGACTCCCTGTCCAATCTTCATGCTGCAGAGCAGCGCGGGGATTGGCCTGAGCAGGCTAGAAAACGTCCTGCTCAGACCAGGGAGTCTGTGGGATTTCTCCACCCGGGCAACTCAACGCAGCCTGGCTGGAGGAACCTGGTGTGCTTGTGAGTTTTAGTCGCCCCAAGATGGCCGGCCAAACACACATGAGCACTTAGGGAGTGTACCTAGCACTCCTCCTCCCCCTCCCATACCTCCCGCCCCTCCCTGTACACTCTGGCAGGGCCAGCGGCTAAAAAATAAAATGATGTTGACTCCTCCGTCATTGTGGAGGGGCCGTCCCTGGTGCAGTTACATAGAGTGGTGTAGAGTGTAATGGCATATAGGAAAGTGGTGTAGAGTGCAGTAGTGCAGAGTAGATTAGGATGGCATGCAGTGGATTGGCATAGAGTTCCGGGGCATAGAGTTGATAGCTGCAGAGTAAAGTGGATTGACATAGGGTGTGTTTGCATAGAGTGCAGTATTGCAGAGTGGCATATATTACAGTGGCGAAGAGTGCAGTTGTGCAGAGTAGATTGGTCTGGTCTGGTCTGGTCTAGTCTGGAGTGGTGTAGAGTGCAGAGGAGAAGAGTGTAATGGTGTGGAGTAGAGTGGCAAAAAGTGTATTGGCATGGAGTAGAGTGTTACAGGGTAGAGTAGAGAGGCATATAGTGCAGTGATGTGGAGTGCAGTGCCATAGAGCGGAGTGGTGCAGAGTGCAGTGGCGTTGAGTGGTATAAAGTGGCATGGTGCAGAGTAGAGTGGAGTGGCATAGAGTGGAGTATTTATGGTGTGGTAGCACACTGCCATTACAGAGAACGTAGAAGTGCACTGATGAAATTTGTGGAAATTGCATCACCTAGTGTAATGATTTGTTTTTATCACATTAAAGTATTTGTTTCCAACACACTTTAGAAATAACAAAAACATGTGTTTTGATTGTGTTCCTAATTCTTATATATTCTGAAATATTTAAATGTTGTGGTGAGCTAGAAAACAAAGCTTTCCTACCCCCAGTATCCAGCAAGATTGTCACATAAATCTTCTCACTTTGATGTCAGGGAAAGAAAAGTGAACAAGTGCCCTCAGAAAACAGCACCTGATATTTGACCTTGGTCTTTGAATGCATGGCAAATGTGAAGAGATAAGAACACGTTTTACAGGCCTATTCACGGAAAGGGAGCACCCAGAAGTATACAGTAAATAAGGTTTGGTCAAGCAAAGGTACAAACTCAGGCTGGACAGCCCAAAACATATAAAGCCAGCAAATGGAAAGCAAGAAAACGTGATTTAGAGAGCCAATGGAAAGCAATGGGCAAAATGCATTTCTAGGTCAGCTTTCGGAATGGCCCAAAGATGTCTTTAGATTAAGTGGAATTCATTACCAGAAGCTGAAATTGATTTAAGTTTTTAACACATCAAATTTGAGTTTATCTCAGTGAGCTATTGCAATCTATTAGGCAAACGTGACATACATATACGGTTATGTTATCCTTGGCACATCAAGCAACTAGTATGACAAGACAGAGGCAAGAACAATGGAAATATTAGGGTACAAAACCTGTAGTTTTCTTGGCGAAAAACAGCTGTGTTACAGCGTCTTCAGAAGGATGAGCACAGATTAGAGATATTCCAGCCGAAGGCATAGAGAATGGCTCACTGAGAATTTTATGAAGCAAAGGAAAAGGAGTTAATAATAGGGTTTCAAAAGAAGAGGGGAGAAATACTTGTGAGAATGTGCAACAGATACCAGTGCCAGAAGAGAAGACACACCTTTTCAGTGGATGTATGGTTATAGATGAAGCAGTCATAAAATAGAGGCTTCCTAGCCTCAGGAGTAAAAGACTTACTCTGTGAAAGAGAGGTGCATTCCTGTGGTGGAGGGTCTTTGTGCTGGAGGCTCATCTTTAACAAAGCTCCACATCTCACCATAAACACACCTGTTCTAGCTAGTTAACTGTTTTAAACTGGGATTTTTTTTATCAGTCTTAGAACAGATATACTGTGAAGATATGTGCTGCCCAGCCCACCTCTTTATGTGCACCTCATTTCAAAATACTTAAAGAAACCTGAGATACTCACATTTTTCTTTCCCTCATAGACTGGGGATCTTCATGTTTTGACTTCCCTCAAAACTACACCTTTGAGTTCAAGATTTCAGATTAAATACCAATATCAATGATGCGACATGGAGCAAATTCTTATCTGTCCCGTGTTTGCCTCCTTTGTATAGGAGAGGGTCGAAAGACGGCTGACTAAAATCGAAATTACATAATATTTTTGCACCAGGGCAGACATTTTAAAAATAAATCCCTCCTCCCTCCACTCTGTCTTTCCTCTGCTGCGAGCAGGCAGTTGACCTCCTCCCACGCTTCCTGAAAGAAACACATTTTATATATATAACTATATATAACTATATATAACTATATATATATATATATATATATATATATATATTCACTGAAAAAACCATAGGTTATAGACCATATATAGTTAGGAATTAGCATTTACAAAACCTTGAAAATTCACTGAAAAAACCATAGGTTATAGACCATATATAGTTAGGAATTAGCATTTAAAAAACCTTATTTTACTCACACAAAACCATTGAAATTCCATATATAGTTAGTTGCACTAACTATATATCGCGCACCCGCAATCCACTGCTGATCATGTCACATATTACATCATTCATGACATGGTCAGTGACATCACTGATGACATCACTGATGACATCTCAAATGACATCACTGATGACATCTCAAATGACATCACTGATGACATCATCTAGTGTCTGTGTGTTTTTGTAAAGTTTAAATATGTTTTACATATTGAAGAATGAGTGGATGTATAAGTGTCTGGATGAAGGATTTAGTAGGTGCGTGACTGACTGTATGAGTGAGTGATTAAATGTGTCTCACTGAATGCATGGGTTAGTGACTAAACTGTCTTAATTTGTGCATCATTATGTCTGTTGTTCTGTAAACTGCTGCATGTGTTGATCATTAGCTATACGAGAGGCTATATGTGTTATTAATTGGTTGCCCAAGTATTTCTATGGGAGATTGAGTTTGTGTAGGGGTGGCTGGAAGGTGTGTGACTCTATGCATAGATGTGTGAGCAGTTTATTCACTAGGTGTATGAGTTCAAGAGTGCATGTGGAAACAGCTACATGGGCAGTTGACTGTGTGCATGAGTGTATTGATGAGTGAATGGATATCTCAATGCTACATGTCATAGTAAGTACATATGTAAAACACAGTACATGTGAGAGTTGGCATATATAAATAACTGTGCATGAGAGCCACTGAATGAGTGAGTAGTTGTATCGATCATTGTGAACTTGTATCAGGGATTGTATAAGAGAGTAAATATGTGTTAGTATATGTTTCAATAAGTAAGGTGTGTTTAACTGTATAGTTGAAAAAATGGAGGTGAGATTGTTTCTTTGCATGACTGACTGGGTGTGTGAGTAACTCCATGGATGAGTGGCAGTGTGTGAGTGTCTGTATACACTGAGTGTATCTAAGGTTATATTAGAGTCTGAAGAGGTTTATCGTATTAGCACAAGAATGATGTCAAATGAGATGTCATCAGTGATGTCATCAGTGATGTCATTTGAGATGTCATCAGTGATGTCATCAGTGATGTCACTGACCATGTCATGAATGATGTAATATGTGACATGATCAGCAGTGGATTGCGGGTGCGCGATATATAGTTAGTGCAACTAACTATATATGGAATTTCAATGGTTTTGTGTGAGTAAAATAAGGTTTTTTAAATGCTAATTCCTAACTATATATGGTCTATAACCTATGGTTTTTTCAGTGAATTTTCAAGGTTTTGTAAATGCTAATTCCTAACTATATATGGTCTATAACCTATGGTTTTTTCAGTGAATTTCAATGGTTTTTTAATAGCAAATATCATAAGCTGTCGAATGTCAAGTACGTGGTAAGTGAAAACATTTTCGTGTTTATGCACACTGATCTGCTTTGAATGGTGCCCCCCCCCCTCATTTCTATTAGGAGTACTCTCTCTTTGCAGATAGTGAAAGGTAGTTAACGCAGGCCTTTGCCCCCATTGTAATCCGTCGTGCCTGCTTCTCTCTCCATTTGATTGATTGTTATCCAAGTATTTACTGTTTTAGAATTAGTTCTCTTTGGTTCATTCTCTATTTACAAACAAACACAGAGTCGCAATACTCTGTTTAGTCTTTGCAGATAACGAAAAATCGTGTAAAAAAAAAGAAAAGGAATCGAGCAAAATCAGTAGGCCACTAATGGGATCTCTTTTTGACCTCGCTAAAATAGAAACATTAGGAACAACCCCTCATGACAAATACAAAACTAGTGAGATGAACTGAACTCCACACAATGATGGCTGCAAAACAGCTCGGCTCCGCCACCCACCCCGCCCAAAATAACGATAAAGAACGGCTGCCATGATTGGTTGCGGAATGACCACGACGGAGCTACGAAATGGTGCTGCTCTCATGCTAACCCCAGCTTCAGTCTGAAACATCCAGAAACACTGTAGACTACCAATTCGATCAGTTCCGGTAGCGCCCCAATGTAACCCGGTAGAGAAGAACTAGCCCTCCCCTCTTTGACTGATGGTTCTTGTTGCCTGTCCCTTCTGTTGTCATTTAACAGAACTATTTAGCCTGCTGAAAGGGGTTGTGTTCCGACCGCTGGTTGGTGGAGACATTTTGACTATATTCTGTACCTGCGTTGTCGCGTAATGCGTCATATGACGCGCCGCGTTAGCGCATCCGGAAGTCATCCGGGGCGCGCAGCGCGTAACGTAAGCATAACAAGTCATGTGACTTGTTAATAAAACTTTTCATTGGTTCATTTTACTTTTCTTATTGTAATGATGAAAGGCTTGGTCATATGACCTAAAAATTACGCTTTTCATTACTTCCGAACATTATTTTTTCTTAAATATATGTTATAATGTTCCAGGCTAATGTACTTTCCCGGAAATTTTACAACTGTCCTGCAAGTAAAATATATTCTTTTTTCGAGAAAAAGAGCGTTTCTTCGTCCCATGACGGAGCCGTTGAGCAAAAGAGGGTCGACCTGCTGTCTTAGTCGCCGATACGCCTGAATATGAGATTCTTATCGATCACTTTATGTTGCAGGAATAGAAAACACAACAGCCCTTGACCATTTATCTTTACTGCGTTCCTTCGTATTATACCTTTTACCCTTCATGTAATTGGTCTGCTTTATTTCACTTGCCTTTTAATGATTCTAAAACAGTCACTATTATTAAAAACTTTACCAATGTATATACTACTACCATGTTTTCTTTTAAAAACCTTTATTGTGAAAATTTCATTATACAAATACGAGCCTATAACCACGTGGGCCTGCCACAGAGCAAACTGTAATCGTATATGATGAATAGACATTTACACTGTAGAGGAACGTAACGGGCGGGCCATTAGGTTGCAAGAACTAAGGTGTCTAACAGTTACGGAATCGGTGGACGTACATTTTATAATTAAAATACGACAGGGCCAGTTACAATAAAATTATCTAGATATACATTTGCGGGCAAGTACCATGGGTGACGTTAATTCGAACTTTCAACAGTACAGTAATCAATAACACATCAGAACTTAATATCAATAGGGATGTCGAAATATTCAATCAATTCTCGTCCCCGCCCGCCATGTGCTTCAAAACTGCATACGTATCTCGTGATTTCAAGGTTCTGCAACCAGTACACAACAAGGAGTTACGAGTCCCATTTATTCCGGCGCCATTTTGGGCGAGGACGGGCAGGTCCAGGATATAGTCAAAATGTCTCTACCAACCATCGACTATGATGATGTTCATATGCTGTATTTATTAGAGTAACACTCATCTGTCCACATGAAATTAATTTGCCACAATCTAAACATGTCATTTTAATCTTTCCAAAGTTCTTCTAAATATTTGGGACCGTTTCCCTTGCCTCTGAAGCTCTCAGTGCCACTTCTTTGATGAATGTACTAGCAGGTCAGGGGTTCTCCTCCAAATCTCTCTTTTATGCAGCACTATAATTAATTGGTGCCACCTCTCCATATGACGATGCATGGTATAGTTACCACAACTATATATTTTTTCGGTTCCTCTGGAGAGTTCATCGTGGCAGATGAAGCGTGTAACGTACCGGGCATTTACCTTTTTTTGCATGTACAGGAAAGGAAAAAAAAATCGAGCGTCCGAGTTCTAAGGTGTCCCAGGGCCATTTTAGTGGACCAGGCCCAAATCCAAAGAACAGGCCGCCATTTTGAGAGTCCTCTTGCAGCCGCCTGTCGCTGTAGCATCAAGAGCAGCCGAAACTCAGCTGAATGGCAACTGAAACGGTAAAGGGGCGCCCCACTACAGCAGACGAGCCTCCACCTAGGAAGGCCCATTCACGCCGGCTCCCCCCCCCTTCGGGCACCCCACGCCGTTATTCGGAGCAGTATTGTAGGATGGCCACACCAGTGCGGCAACTTGCTAGACATCACCTCGGTGGTAACCGAATCTCAACGCCTTGTGGTGTCTCCTATTCAGAAAACATTGTTATGCTGCCTTCGACCTATTCGCCGCAAGTGCGCACACAACTCAACTGCATAGCTTGCTAGACACCACCTCGGTGCCATCCGGATCTTGGAATGTCAGCACCTTTTGGTGTCTTCTCTTCAGAAAATATTGTTGCGCTGCCTTTGGCCCCATTCGCACATCGGTCCGCTACTGACGCCATCTCACAGGCTAATGGGGCGCCCCACGCCGAGTTTCAGCATTGTAGAATAACCACACCAGTACAGCAACTTGCTAGACATCACCTCGGTGCCATCCGGATCTCGGCGCCCCACTGCAGATGAAGTGCCTCTCAACTATGAAACCACCACGGTGACATCCGGATCTTGGCGCGTTGTGCTGCCTTCGGCCTATTCGCACATCGGTCCGCTACTGACGCCATCTCACAGGCTAATGGGGCGACCCACGCCGAGTTTCAGCATTGTAGGATGACCACACCAGTACAGCAACTTGCTAGACATCACCTCGGTGCCATCCGGATCTCGGCGCCCCACTGCAGATGAAGTGCCTCTCAACTATGAAACCACCACGGTGACATCCGGATCTTGGCGCGTTGTGCTGCCTTCGGCCTATTCGCACATCGGTCCGCTACTGACGCCATCTCACAGGCTAATGGGGCGACCCACGCCGAGTTTCAGCATTGTAGGATGACCACACCAGTACAGCAACTTGCTAGACATCACCTCAGTGCCATCCGAATCTTGGCATCTCAACGCCTAGTGGTATCTTCCATACAAAAAATATTGTTACGCTGCCTTTGGCCCCATTCGCACATCAGTCCGCAACTTAGACATCACCTCGGTGCCATCCGGATCTTGGCATCTCAGCGCCTTGTGGTGTCAGTCAGAAAATATTGTTGCGCTGCCTTTGGCCCCATTCGCACATCGGTCCGCTACTGACGCCATCTCACAGGCCAACGGGGCGCCCCACGCCGACTTTCAACATTGTAGGATGGCCACAGAAGTGCGACAACTTACTAGACACCACCTCGGTGCCATCCGGATCTTGGCGCGTTGTGCTGCCTTCGGCCTATTCGCACATCGGTCCGCTACTGACGCAAACTCACAGGCCAACGGGGCGCCCCACGCCGACTTTCAGCATTGTAGGATGGCCACACCAGTGCTGCAACTTGCTGGACACCACCTCGGTGCCATCCGGATCTTGGCGCGTTGTATTGCCTTCGGCCTATTCGCACATCGGTCCGCTACTGACGCCGCCTCACGTGCCAACGTATTTTCTCCGCATTTTATACCCTATGCCGCATAACAGGTCATGTGACTTGTTTATAAAACTTTTCATTGGTTCATTTTACTTTTGGTTTCCTAATGATGGAAGGCTTGATCATATGACCTAAAAACAACACTTTTCATTGGATGAAAACTTTTTTTTCCCCCCAAACGATGAAAGCCCCACCTTGTTTCTGGATGTTTCAGACTAAACTGGCGTCAGCATGAGAGCACCACCATCTCGTAGCTCCGTCGTGGTCATTCCGCGAGCAATCATGGCAGCCGCTCCCCACCAGAAGCCTGCAGGAGTCGGGGCCCCCAAAACTTTTGATGAATTCTCAAGGCGGAGGGGACGCTTTCGAGAATGGGGTCCAAGACCTAGCAGACAAGCGTCCGATTTCCAAGGTGTCCCAGGGCCATTTCAGTGGACCACGCCCAAAAAGGAAAGAGCCTGCCGCCATTTTAAGAGTCCTGTGGCAGCCGCCTATCGCTGCACCGCAAGAGTGGGCGCAACTCAGCTGAATGGCGGATTTTGACACAGTGGACCAAAAGCGGACGGAATGGCAACTGAAACGGTAAAGGGGCGCCCCACTAAAACAGATGAGACTCCACCTGGAGAGGCCCGTTCACGCCGCCTCCCCCGGGGCGCCCCACGCCGTTATTCGGAGCAGCATTGTAGGATACCAAAACCAGTGCGGCAACTTACTGGACATCACCTTGGTGCCATCGTTCTGCTGCCTTGGAACTATTCGCACAACAGTTTGCTACTGATGACCCACCCCCCGCGACGCCCCACGCCGTTATTTGCTGGGTGGCAACTTACTAGACATCACTTTCGTGTCATCTAGATTTCGGCGCGTTCTGCTGCCTTGGAACTATTCGCACAACAGTTTGCTACTGATGACCCACCCCCCGCGACGCCCCACGCCGGAAATCTGGACGTTGTGCTGCGTTGGGACTATTCGCACAGCCGACCGCTACTTCGTTGTTTTTCCCTAAAAATGTTTATATGTTATTACTATTTTTGTTTTCTTGTATATATTTATAAATTATTAAAGTTTTATAATCTTACTACTTTGTCGGAGTGCTATATATTTTTAATGTGACACATAATTGTAAAAACTTTGATGTACAAAGAGTCATCCCTGGAATCTTCCGCTTCACGCTCGGTCCCCTCCCCAATCACAATACAGGATGGTTTTCAGATAATAGCAACGCTTCTGCTGTGACGGATCTCATCGAGTGTGGGCCTTGATCTACTATAACTCCTTTGAAGAGGGGTGATTCTTTACAGCTGTGGCCATAAACTACATCTGCAGGGCTAGCTGATAGCCTAGGACCGGCCTGGACAATCGGACACAGAGGAAAAGGAGTGTCAGAGGGTGCGGTAGTGAATAGGGCGAAAGGGAGGTGTCGGGCGGGCACAGGGTGTGATTCTCAGGGAAGAGCAGCGCAGATGGGGGGAGGTTTATTACCCATGCATAAGACAGAGAGCGGGGGTGACCACTGCCTGGGTGAGATGCTTGCGAGGGTGGGGAGCCATGCTAAGGATCGACAGCGTGCACAGAGTGGGTCTGGTCAAGGCATCTAAAATGGCTGCCGTGCACGACAAAAGTGTGGCATTTGAAAAAAGACAAGATGGCGCACACAATGTTTTTCAACAATTCCTGATTTCCTTCGAATCGAACGTTAACAGACGTTGGGGCATATTACCAAAGTTAAGCGATATTTATCCCTAACGATGCATTGCAAAGATTTTTTTACCGTCAGAAATTATCGCAGATAAACCTTGCTATTATCAAGGTTTATCGCAAATACGATAAAAAACGACCGCAATGCATTAATATCGCTGAAAACTCAGCGATATTCATGCATTACCGAGCTAATGCTCTTAGCCATGTTATCCACCTCCCATTGGATAACATGGCTAAGAACTGCTCAGGGCAGCTGTTACTTTTTGGAGATATTCGCGCTTATCTCGAATATTTCCAAAAGTTGATAATAGGAGATAGCGATGTTAGCGACTGTTTCCAGTCGCTAACATCTTGGCATGCCCACTTTGCATGTCATTAGTGATAAATATCACTCACATGCAAAGTGGGACCCAAGATGGTCGCTATCTCCTACTAGCCGTCGCTAACTGGTGTTAGCAACAGCTAGGTAATACAGATATAATTTTATCTCCGCGAAGCGGAGCGCTGTTACAGATATATATCTTGTTTTTGAACGTTAATTTCTCAAAATGCACTGAAGCACATATATTGAGACATAGCAAAGGCACATCGGGCTACCAGTCCCTAGGAGATAGCGATGTTAGCGACTGTTTCCAGTCGCTAACATCTTGGCATGCCCACTTTGCATGTCATTAGTGATAAATATCACTCACATGCAAAGTGGGACCCAAGATGGTCGCTATCTCCTACTAGCCGTCGCTAACTGGTGTTAGCAACAGCTAGGTAATACAGATATAATTTTATCTCCGCGAAGCGGAGCGCTGTTACAGATATATATCTTGTTTTTGAACGTTAATTTCTCAAAATGCACTGAAGCACATATATTGAGACATAGCAAAGGCACATCGGGCTACCAGTCCCTAGGAGATAGCGATGTTAGCGACTGTTTCCAGTCGCTAACATCTTGGCATGCCCACTTTGCATGTCATTAGTGATAAATATCACTCACATGCAAAGTGGGACCCAAGATGGTCGCTATCTCCTACTAGCCGTCGCTAACTGGTGTTAGCAACAGCTAGGTAATACAGATATAATTTTATCTCCGCGAAGCGGAGCGCTGTTACAGATATATATCTTGTTTTTGAACGTTAATTTCTCAAAATGCACTGAAGCACATATATTGAGACATAGCAAAGGCACATCGGGCTACCAGTCCCTAGGAGATAGCGATGTTAGCGACTGTTTCCAGTCGCTAACATCTTGGCATGCCCACTTTGCATGTCATTAGTGATAAATATCACTCACATGCAAAGTGGGACCCAAGATGGTCGCTATCTCCTACTAGCCGTCGCTAACTGGTGTTAGCAACAGCTAGGTAATACAGATATAATTTTATCTCCGCGAAGCGGAGCGCTGTTACAGATATATATCTTGTTTTTGAACGTTAATTTCTCAAAATGCACTGAAGCACATATATTGAGACATAGCAAAGGCACATCGGGCTACCAGTCCCTAATATTTTACCAAGTTTCGTGCAAATCCATTCAGCCGTTCGATTATTATTATTATTTATTTTTTTTGCCCCGCGGGGCCCTTTTAAAACCTCCACATCAAACCTAGGGGGTCAGCGAGGATCTACTATGCCCCCTTATGGTCATTTGCCCCTTCGCTTTGGCCTCCTCTTGTCTCTCGATCCTACCGAGAGACAAGATGGCGGCCGCTACGTACTGTTTGGAATGTTTACAGACACCGGAGAGCCAATCAGCTTCGCTTCGCAAAGCTCCGTAACGCGAAAAGTACGCGAAGCGGTGCGCTGTTACAGATATATATCTTTTTTTGAACGTTAATTTCTCAAAATCCACTGAAGCACATATATTGAGACCTAGCAAAGGCAGATCGGGCTACCAGTCCCTAATATTTTACCAAGTTTCGTGCAAATCCATTCAGCCGTTCGATTATTATTATTATTTTTTTTTTTTGCCCCGCGGGGCCCTTTTAAAACCTCCACATCAAACCTAGGGGGTCAGCGAGGATCTACTATGCCCCCTTATGGTCATTTGCCCCTTCGCTTTGGCCTCCTCTTGTCTCTCGATCCTACCGAGAGACAAGATGGCGGCCGCTACGTACTGTTTGGAATGTTTACAGACACCGGAGAGCCAATCAGCTTCGCTTCGCAAAGCTCCGTAACGCGAAAAGTACGCGAAGCGGTGCGCTGTTACAGATATATATCTTTTTTTGAACGTTAATTTCTCAAAATCCACTGAAGCACATATATTGAGACCTAGCAAAGGCACATCGGGCTACCAGTCCCTACAATTTTGCCAAGTTTCGTGCAAATCCATTCAGCCGTTCGATTATTATTATTATTTTTTTTTTTTGCCCCGCGGGGCCCTTTTAAAACCTCCACATCAAACCTAGGGGGTCAGCGAGGATCTACTATTCCCCCTTATGGTCATTTGCCCCTTCGCTTTGGCCTCCTCTTGTCTCTCGATCCTACCGAGAGACAAGATGGCGGCCGCTACGGACTGTTTGGAATGTTGACAGACGCCAGAGAACCAATCAGCTTCGCTTCACAAAGCTCCGTTGCGCGAAAAGTCCGCGTCCTGGGCCGCTGCCCAGTCCGCTGTTACAGATATATATCTTTTTTTTAAACGTTAATTTCTCAAAATCCACTGCAGCACATATATTGAGACCTACAAAAGGCACATCGGGCTACCAGTCCCTACAATTTTGCCAAGTTTCGTGCAAATCCATTCAGCCGTTCGGGCTAAAAGTGAGGCCAACCGCCCTATGGAAATTAACATGGGAAAAACGCGTTTTGGGACCCCCCTTTTTTCTCGGCCCCCCCTTGACGAACCCCCCCAAAATTTTCAGGGGCTGCTCAGAAACAAAATGTGCCATTTTCCTGAAAATTTCAGCCAATTCCGTCCACAAACGCCAAAGTTATTAGACATAGAATTTTCAAAAAACCTATAGAGAAAAAATCCTAACTATATATACCTACTGGCGACCGCCAGTAGGTAATATATATATATATATATATATATATATATACATATATATATACATATATACATATATACATAAAAAAAAAAATATATATATATATATATAGAGAGAGAGAGAGAGAGAGAGAGAGAGAGGGAGAGAGAGAGAGAGAGAGACAGCAACTGAATTTGTCATATCATTCAATTGCAATGTACAAAATTTGAGAATTTACAGCTAATATTGCTGAGTCTAGTGTTGAATTGTTAGACGTTTCCTTATATGTCAGTGAGGGCAGGTTACACACGAGACTACACCACAAGGTAACTGCGAGAAATACAATACTGCATGCCGCAAGCTCTTATCCCCACCACACCATAGGGAGTATGTCTTATGGCGAATTTGTTAGAATTCGCTGTATTTGCAGTGAATAAATGGTGTGTGACAAATGTCAGCATGAGGCATTCCTTCGCTTTTTAAATCGAGGCTATACAAACTCTTTATTAGTTCAGGCCCTGGACAAAGCAAATATATTGCCAAGGGAGGATTTACTGATTTAAAAAAAAAGACCGTGTGACAACTTCGTCTGCCCTCACACTTGACATTGACAGTAATAATAGAAATGTTAGACTGATTACTACCTATAGTCCACAGGAGAGCACAATTCGTAAAATAATTTATTCCCAATGGCCAATAGTATTGACTGATATACCACTTAAATCCATATTCCCTGACGGGTGGGAACCGTGAAAAAAGCCTCCGCCAACTAGAGGCACAATTCATCTTGGTGCTCGATATGAAGATGCCGAATGGCCTTAACAATAGTGAAGACATGCACAATTTCCTTTAAATTAACTACATTCTTTCTCTTAAAGGAAGTCTTCACTATATGTCATATGTAAATTGACTCTGTATTCTATGAATTGACTTCTATGACACTGTTTTTTAATGATCTTATGAATTTTTGATATCAGACACTATCGGCATTTACACTTTAGCATTGTTCAGGCTTGGCAAAGAGTATCTGCTGCTATATTCTGTAAGTCTTAACAAAGATGAACAAAACAATTATTTGTACTTTTTGTGTATTTATTCACGCATTTTGCACATTGCACAGCACTTTCACATACTGTTTTTTTATAATGGAGTATTCAGATTTTAGGCCCGGTGTGACCAATCATGTATCATGATTCCACTAAACAATGGTATATACAACTTTGATATAATTGAGATCTGACAGTATTATTATACTAATCTGTCACTCACTATTTTTAGATACTGTGCACTTGCACTTTATTGCATTTGTTTTAAATATGGTCTCTTTTTGGTTTTATCAATTTGCCCAAACATTGTGATTTTATGTACGAATTCTTTTGCACTAATACGTTGACAGCAATAAGTGAAATTTTTGTCATTTGACAATTGTATGGATTTTGCATTTGCAATTTATTGTTACTGCTGAAACTTAATCATTTTACCCACTTATGATGTGTTCATGCACTTGCCTTTGAATACTGAAATTAGAATCGTCTAGGATCATTTGGGACTTGCAACAATATAAATATGAGCCATATGGTATTTTCTGTAACCAACTTACACTGTGAGGCCTTTAGTATAATTGTCAAATATGAGTTTACACATGTATTAATTCTCTAAGTTAGACCTAGTTGATATACCGAATTTTAAAGTGTTTCTATTTTACTTTGGGTAATGCGGCATTTGAATCTTTAAACATTGTTTTAACATCTCTCCATTTTATACATCTTGTATTTTGAGCAATTATGTAATGCTATCGAGGGGTATAAAGCAACTCGTCGGCTACAACGCGCAGTGTTGACGCGCAGTGTGGCGCCTACTCCTGCGCCTAAGATGAGCCGAAGACTAGCCCGTCTGCGACCGGACGGGATCAGGGGCAGAGGGCTATGACGGACTGCATCTCTCGTCAGGAGATATCCTCCTGTAGTAGACTTACATATACCAGCAAGACACTATTGGATATTGGTAGGTACACTCCTATACTATGCACTCACAAGGTGGGAAATAACCTAGAGGGTCCTTTTTCTTGTTGGGTGTGTCATGAGCAAATTTCCATCTGCGCTGAAACCGGACCAAGTCAGCTAGGGTCTAGGTTGCTGGTCCCTATTATACATCCTGCAGGACTGATTGACACTCCACCTAAGGGCCCACCCCTAAACTGTAAGAGCTTATTGTGTAACATCCGCTCTTTAGCTAGACATGCAACTCAGGTATGGGATCTCATAACATCTGAGAGACCACATCTATGCTTTCTCACTGAGACATGGCTGAAGCCACATACTGTCTCGGCCATAACACTGGGGGTACCGCTAGGGTATAAAATGGTGAGGGTGGACCGCCCAATTAAAACAGGAGGGGGGATAGCCATTGTGTTCAAACAGGAGATGGATGTTATCATTACTGAGACAATGTGTACTCCCCAGATGGAGCTCCTGATTTTTACAATTAATCCTAGTTCAAGGGAAACCAGGAAGGGGGCTTTAGTCTATCGCCCCCCCAGGCCCGAGTGAGAATTTCTCTATTCAACTTGTTGAAGCTTTGGCACCCCATGTGCAGGAGAACTCGGATTTCATCCTGGTAGGGGATTTGTCCACAGTGAAATTGCCAACTGTGCTGAGGCTCAGACTTTACTAACTGACCTGGGTACACTGGGGCTAAAAAAGATAAATCAGGGGCCCACACACTCGGCAGGCCACACACTGGACTTAGTATTGTCCAATTCAACTGCCATAAAATGTATGCCTCCTACCCAGGTGGAATGACAGACCATTTAATCATTGGATTCTACACTTGCACCAACTATAAAGCAAAGGCTACTCAGAGGGTGATGGCAGACATCAGGAGACCCTGGCACAAACTAACACCAGAGGGTTTTAGGGGGAAATACATTGAACCCAGTTGGGATGAATGTGGGGGCAATGTTACCACTGCACTGCGTAAGTTTGATGAAGCGGTGACAGTGGCTATAAACTATGTTGTACCTTTGAGAACATTTAAACCCCGACCCGCTCCCAAACAAGAAGTCTGGTATACGGATGACTTGAGACAATTAAAACTATCTATGAGAAAGTTAGAAAAACTATGGAGGGTTACCCGTAAGACTGAGGACAAGGAAAACCATAGGACTTCTCTAAAAAGCTATCATAAAGCCATTCGGGCTGCACGAAAACATCATATAGCAGCCCAACTATTAGCAGCAGGTAAAAATGCAAAAGTTTTATATCAAGTACTACAAACCTTTACTAAGCCTGCTGCTTGTGAGACCGTGGAGATAGCATCCCAGGAACTTTGCAACAATATCTCTCAGTTCTTCACTAGAAAGATTGAGGGTATATATGATAAAATATTAGCCTCCAAGAACAATAGTAATAACATGGCCACAGCTGACAACATTGCTCAGTCACCCACTGGAGTACAAATGAACTGCGTTAGTAAGCTTACAGAATTTCCTCTCATATCAACGGAGGAGGCAATTGCCTTAACTACTCAAATAAAGAGCGGGTGCCCTTCAGATATCATCCCGGCACGCATCATGCCATTATTGGCTAATGATTTGGGTGCCGGAATTCGACACATAGTTAACCTGTCCTTGAGTACAGGGGAAGTTCCCCCGGATTGGAAGCATGCACTGGTGAGACCTCTGAGGAAAAACAACACCATCCCTTTGACTGAATTGACAAACCTGAGACCAATCTCACTTCCTCCTCTATTAGGGAAGCTTACTGAGAAGTTTGTTAATCGGCACTTGTCAAATTATATCGAAAGTGCACGGGGGCTAGATCCCTCCCAGTCTGGGTTTAGGCCGAGGCACAGCACCGAGACTGCCTTGCTGTCCGTCGCTGACGATCTTCATATGCTACAGGATAGAGGTTTTTCCGTTATCCTGGTGCTTTTAGATCTGTCAGCGGCGTTTGACACTGTGTCATATGACATCATGACCTCCAGATTAATTGACATCGGTCTGGAAGGCAAGGCGCTGGCCTGGCTAAGGAGTTTTCTCACAAAGCGTACCCAAAGTGTCATCTTGGGTCCGTATCGGTCGGAGGAGGTGGAGATCTCAAAGGGGGTGCCACAGGGCTCCTGTTTGAGCCCCACGTTATTAACATCGACTACCTGACTAAAATTTAATTTATATGTCCCCTCCAGATCTCTTAGATCAGGAGATCAACAATTACTATGTGTTCCCAGGTTTAAGAAGACAAGACAAGGGGGTAGGGCATTGTCAGTGGCTGGCCCGAAGTTGTGGAATGATCTCCCCATGGAAATCAGACTATGCAGAGAACACCTTCCTTTTAGGAAAAAATTAAAAACTTTTCTCTTTCAGTACTAGGTTATCTATTTAGGGAGGACTGCTATATGTTTGGGTTTCTTTGCTCACAGATGATGCCAGAGGCGCGGAGATACTCCTTCGGGAGTCGAGTCCTAGCGCGGTATAAGTTTGCAAATAAATAAAATAAATAAAAAATCTAAGAGCTGCGCTGCCCACAGTCTGTTCACTAGTTCTATCCACTGGATTATTCACTTTCTAGAGTCATTAGTGAACTTTTTTTGCATTTATTGTTCCCTATTCTAGAACCTGTCATGTGATCAAGCTCGCGTGTGCGAGCGAAACGGGTCATGGCGGGTACTAAGCCTGATTATTCCTGGATGTAATCGAATATGGATAATACATTTTGCACTGCTCACCACAACATCTTCGTGGTCTTTGGATTTAATGTGGAGATTTGAAGAGGTCCGTGTCAGAAGTCCCTGTTAAACGAGATAACAGGGCAGAAAAGCTGTTGATTGATATATATTTATATATGTATATTTATATATATATATTTACATATATATATTATATATATATATATATAGATAGAGAGAGAGAGAGAGAGAGAGAGAGAGAGAGAGAGAGAGAGAGATAAAAAGATATAAGTATGCACACCCACAAACACACACACACATTATACATGAGTATGCAAAAACCGGGACAGGGCAGATATAAGAGTAACATCAAAGACTTCAGTCCCACTTTAATGTCTAACCTGTCTGGTTTTAGCTTCTCAATTGCTGGTCACCCTAACTATAGTCCAACTCTTGTGCACTGGTTTTGGCTTTGTTGCACTAAGTCCAGAATGACTAGTCAGCAGGCAGTGATTAATTAGCAAAAAAATAAGTGCCAAGGCTCTCATCAGGAGGCCGTTGCAGCTTGTGCCACACGTTATTTATTTTTATTTTTTTTAATGCATATTTATATAGCGCGAACTTGACCCGAAGGTATTGGAGCGCTTTACATGAGCACCAGGGCCGGACTGGCCACAGTGGGCACCGGGCATTCCCCCGGTGCGCCGCACGGGTGGGGGCCGGTTTTGGGCCCCTGGGGGCCGTTTTTGTTACGGGGACGTTTTTGCAGCATAGCTGCAAAATTGGCCTTGTAACAAAATCGGCCGAAAACCGGCCCTGGCAAAGAAGGAGGCGGCATCTCCAAACCCCCCCCCCCAGGGGGAGAGGGAGGGAGGCTGAGCACTTTGCCAGGGCCGGTGTTGGTTCCCAGTCCGGCACTGATGAGCACTGTTAGAAATGGGGGTCTCAAGTTGGCAATGGCTGGCCACTGTCCAAGTAGGGACCCTTCTTCCTAAGTCAGAGTAAGGGGGCTACACCCTTTCATAACCCCTGCTCAACCCTGTGGTAACGTAGCACGAGCAGCTAGGCTTATCTCAGAAGCAGTGTGTAAAGCATTTATAGTCATACACAGTAACACAGTGAGGAACACTATGAAGGGACACCACACAAGTAGTTATAGTGTTATAAAAAATAAGTATCTTTATATATAGACTTAACACAAGACCAATAACATTAAAAAGCCACAATACTGTAAAACAGGATTAGTCTTGAAATGCTGTAAAAATAGTTCAGAGTGTGCAAATAGGAGTTCAGTTGAAGGCCGGGGTCTCTGCTACCCTTTTACTTACAAAGTACCTGGATTTCGTAGCAAAACCCAAAAAATGTCACAAAGGAGCTTTAGCGATGATTTTCCTCACTCGAGGCCGGCGATGCATGGAATCCTTGCCGCAAGGGAGGATGAAGTGCCGGTCTGCGGGTGCGAGCGGGACAAAGTGACAAACTTCTTCATGCTAGGCCAGCGATGCGTTGAATCCTCGCCGCAGAGGGGGATGACGCTCTGAGCCTGTTGCATGTGCCATACTGTTGCGATGAAAGAAAATGGGGCTCTGTGATGGAGCGACGATCCGGGCGTGATGTGAGGAAAAATGGCGGAAGCTCTGCGCCCACGCTGCGATGCAATGATCCAGGGTTAGCGAGCACTCGGCGGCCCGCAAACGTGTGATGCGATGATCTTTGGGAGTAGCGAGCACTTTGGGTCTTGCAAGCGTGCAACGCAATGGTTCTTGGTTTGCGAGCACTCGGCGACAGCAGCACAGTGATTTTTCTGACGCTCTTCAGCTGCAGCAGCTCGTAAATGGGTGTTAGCGACGATTTCAGCACTCTCTTCTCTGGAGTAGAACTAGAGGCCCTGGAACTCACAGGGGCCTCACCTTCAGATAGAAAATCCTCACAGGGAGGAATCAGGAGGCTGGTGCGGGAGTCAGATGTGCCTGTGACTCCAGCAGGAGACTAGCTCTCTTCTAGCCCTTGGGTGATTGCTTTAGCAAAATGAAAGTTCTCTCAAAAGTCCTTTTCCCTCTTCTTCCAAGTCCAGGGGAAACTACTGCAGGCCAATCCAAGAAATAGCACACAAGCATCCAAGAAATAGCACACAAGCACAAGGACAGTCCTCTCCTGCAGAGTCCTTCAGTGAAACGGACAGAGGTTCTTCTTGACATCCAGGAGCAATACAAAAATCAGGGGTTTGGGCACAGATATTTATACCCCCAAAGTCTTTGTTCTCAAAAGTCTCTAGTCACCGAACCCAGCCCGAAACAGTTCTGCTCAGGATTGGAACACTTTGTTTACCAGGCTGCATGCTTCCTTTCAGAAAGAGGGGGTCTGCCATCAGATGCACAGTAGGAGGTGGAGCCAGCATTCACCTTGCCAGGCACAGCCCTATTCAGGTCAAGGAGCTACCCCTTCCCAGTACTCAATGCAGATCTCTCTATTCAACCCAGGTCTGACTCGGCCTGCCTTGATCCTCTAATCCCAGACAGCCAATTCACATAACAGCAGAGCACACTGGAAGGCTTAGGCAAGAAAATACCTACTTTCTAAAAGCGGTATTTTTAAACACAGAATATTAAAACCAACTTTGCTAAAAGATGTATTTTATTATTCTGAGCTCAGGCATACTAAACTCGAATTTCTAACATGTTCCCTGAGACAGTTAGTACTATAAGATGTAATAGCCAGACTGCCCATTCTAACCTATGGAGAACAGGGAGCCTTGCAGCAGTGAAAAACAAAATGGAGGGTAATTCACTACCAGGACATGCTACACATATCAAGCCATGTCCTGCCTTACACATAATGCACCTACCATAGGGGTGACTGACATGATGCTACAGGAATGTTCAGGGGCTGGGAAGTGTGGGCACTTCTCATCCAAGATGGCAGTTCTGGACTGCACATAGACACTGCAATGGCAGGTCTGAGGTACCATTTACAAGCTGCTTCTGTGGGTGGCGAAAACCAGCACTGCAGGCCCACCAGCAGCATTTGGGTTACCAGCCCTGGGCACATACAGGCCACACTATTAGGGACTAACAGATAACCCAAATAAGCCAATCAGGGATATACCAATTCACAGTTACATTTACACAGGTAGCATTCGCGCTGTGGCACTGAATGGCAGTCTCACAGCGCCCAGCGCATCTAATACCAGCAAAAACAGAGGAGACAATAGCGAAATATGGAAGGGAGACCCACGCCAATGGAGCCAGGTCTAACAAGCACCAGTTACGTTACAATTTCAGGCACGGGGAGAATAACTGATTTGCCAAGAATCACAGAATAAGAATAGAATTTATTGTACAGTTTGTTAAAACTCACAATATAAAACATTCAAACTTAAAATTATATTCAACCTTGTCTTTGTACTTTTTCATTTAAAAATGTTACTCTCAAATAAAGGTCATATCACTCTTAGTTTCGTTATCTGTGCAGTCCATTTCAAGGGTAATAAAGTGCTTCAATCAATCAATCAATCAATCATACCATTTGTATAGAGCACTACTCACCCGGGAGGGTCTCAAGGCGCTTGGGGAAGGGGTATGCTACTGCTCGAACAGCCAGGTCTTGAGTTGTTTCCTGAAGGCGAGATGGTCCTGGGTCAGCTGAAGGTGGATGGGGAGGGAGTTCCATGTCTTGGCAGCCAGGTAAGAGAAGGATCTTCCTCCGGCGGTGGCTCTTCGGATGCGTGGTACGGCTGCGAGGGCGAGGCTGGTGGACCGTAGCTGGCGGGTGGGCGTGTAGAAGGTCAGGCGGTCGTTGAGGTACTTGGGGCCCAGGTCGTGGAGAGACTTGTGTGCATGGGTGAGGAGCCGGAACGTGATCCTCTTGTCGACGGGGAGCCTGTGCAGGTTCCTCAGGTGGCTGGAGATGTGGCTGCGTCGGGGGACATCCAGGATGAGTCGGGCGGAGGCGTTCTGGATGCGCTGGAGTCTTTTCTGTAGCTTGGCTGTGGTTCCGGCGTAGAGGGCGTTTCCGTAGTCCAGTCGGCTGGTGACGAGTGCCTGGGTGACAGTCTTCCTGGTCTCGGTCGGGATCCAACGGAAGATCTTGCGAAGCATGCGCAGGGTGTTGAAGCACAATGAGGAGACGGCATTGACTTGTCTGGTCATCGAGAGGGAGGATGAAGCCCAGGTTGCGTGCGTGGTCGGTTGGCTTGGGTGCGGTGCCCAGGGCTGGGGGCCACCAGGAGTCGTCCCAGGCGGAGGGCGAAGATCCCAGGATGAGGACTTCCGTCTTGTCCGAGTTCAGTTTCAGGCGGCTGTCCTTCATACACTCGGCGACGTCTTTCATCCCTTCGTGTAGGCAGGTTCTGGCGGTGTCGGGGTCTCTGGTGAGGGAGAGGATCAGCTGGGTGTCGTCGGCGTAAGAGATGATGTTGAGGTTGTGCTGGCGTGCGATGGCTGCAAGAGGTCTCATGTAGACGTTGAAGAGGGTGGGGCTGAGTGAGGATCCTTGCGGGACGCCGCAGATGACTTAGGTGGCCTCGGAGCGAAACGGGGGGAGGCGGACTCTTTGTGTTCTTCCAGCGAGGAACAAGATGATCCACTCCAGTGCCTTCTCTTGGATACCGATGTTGCTGAGGCGCTGGACTAGGGTGCGGTAGCAGACAGTGTCGAACGCAGCGGAGAGGTCCAGGAGGATGAGGGCCACTGTTTCCCCCTTGTCGAGCAGGGTCCGGATGTCGTCGGTGGCTGCGATGAGGGCGGTCTCGGTGCTGTGGTTGGCTCTGAAGCCGGACTGCGAGGGGTCGAGGGATCCGTTCGTCTCGAGGAAGGCGGTCAGCTGTCTGTTGACGATCTTCTCAATGACTTTAGCAGGAAAAGGGAGGAGCGAGATGGGGCGGAAGTTTTTGAGGTCGGTGGGGTCCGCTGTAGGTTTCTTCAGGTGGGCGCTGAGCTCGGCGTGCTTCCAGCTCTCCGGGAAGGTGGCGGTGTTGAAGGAGGTGTTGATGATGTTCCGGAGTTGGGGTGCGATGGTAGAGTCGGCCTTGTTGAAGACGTGGTGTGGGCAGGGGTTGGTCGGTGATCCGGAGTGGATGGTGTTCATCGTGCGGGCTGTGTCTTCGGTGGTCACCGTGGTCCAGGTGCGAAGGGTGGCGGTGGGGGGCGTTGGTTCGACGGTTGGGTGCGTGGGTGGTGGGCCGAAGCTGTTGTGGATGTCGGCGATCTTGCGGTGGAAGAACGAGGTGCTTCAGGGTACAGGACACAATTTTAACAAGGCCTAATTCTAGACAGGCTGTCTCTATGCTTAATAAAATTTTATAACTGCATGCTGTTCTTCCTTGCGCCTTTTACTAAGTCTTAAGTCTTCTAGCCACTATGTCAAAGTACTTTGTTAGTCTGCAGTTTAGATGGGTCTCCTCTGGATTAAAGCACAGCTTCACAGCCTGCCTGCAGCTTCTTATGCCCTTTTGGTTCCATATTACTCAGAGTATGGCGCGCCTTATGTCCCTCAAGCTTGGGCAGATATAGATTACGTGTTAAGTCCTTTTTTCCTGTTTCACAACAAACGGCAAGACTGTTCTTCTTCTCTCCTTTTCCAGGGTGCCAATCGAGGAAGGATTGATAGAATGCCGAAGCGCAGTTTAAATTTTTTTTATTTTGTCTCCTGTGTAAGTCCTGTTTTCAGATATGCTTATGGTTTAAAAGCTTTATAATCATTCAGCACTGTCCATACATGAGCCCTCTTGGCCAGGATTTCCTTATCTTCTATTGTTGATATCATTTTTGTTGCTTTTGTTACTACCTTTTTGAATTTTTTATTATCTGTGGATGACTCCCAGAGGTTTGTCAGTTCGAGATATTCCAATGATTCCAATAGGTACTTATTGGCTGATGATTTTTCTCTGGTTGACAGCTTGGTCCAAAGGTGGGCATTTAAGGATCTTTGCTCTGCGCCTCTGATTTTCCGCCTACTTTTTATGTAAGCGCCTCTTCTCTCCACTGTTTGTCTCTGAAGTCCGAATTCAAGACGTATTTGGGCAGACGATACGTAGTTGGGCAGCTGGAAAATTGCTCTGTATGTGCTACTGATTATTTTATCTAGAACTGTCGCGTTTTTCCCTAGCATTGGTTCGCTCCCATATGTGAGCATTGGCTGCAGTCGTGCTCTGATCACTTGTGGGAGAGGATCCAGTGTTCGGTCAGGGAGGACTTTCTTCAGGGGCTTCATTGAATTCAGAATCACAGGATGAGGACGCGACCCCGAGGCTCAAACCCTGGTTTCCAGCACCAAATGCGGCAATCTAGCCGACTGACCACATCCTCTCCCCTACCTCGTTGCCAGTGATAGGAACAACACAACTGCTTATCATCACACTCCTACAAGTGTGACAATTTGGACTATTTCAGGCCCCCAAAGCTACAAGATTGGCTTGGATGGCAGGTAATAGTAATTTTTTATGTATATTGAATTAATAATAAACTGTTGTTGTGGTCACCTCTGAATTAGCCAGACAGTGCCATCTTGTAGCAGACTATCACAAGCGCCGGTGCTTACAATTAAGTGCTGGTGCCAAGCACTGGAAACCACTGGCTCAAATTAAGCACTGATAGCAGGGCTTTAAGTGGGCTGGGTCCCTCCGGGTCTGAGACCCGTTAGTTACTAACAAGCATTTGCAATGCAATCGGTCTCGCCTTTGGGACCTTATAAGTATTTACCTATGCTGGATATTATTGCATATTACTGCGTATTCTGTTTCATTTGCAGCGACCACTGATACTAGGTTTTAGCCTTCTAGGGGAGTTCACATTGCAGCATCTCACTGTCGGCCGGTTGTTCCTTTGGGAAACTTCCAGATAACTGAAGCAAGACCCACAGATTGTAAACTGGCTACAGTGTGAAATGCAGCATTGAGGCTCATTGCAGTAGGGACATGGCTGCTTATTTTATTTATTTATGAATTTATTACATTTGTAGAGCGCTCTGCAACCCTGCGGGCATCCTGGTGCTAAAAAGATACCAAGTAGCCATGAGAGAACTGTTAAAGAATGTAAAAGGCGATCCACAGAGGAAAGGGTACTGTTACAAAAAAAAAAAAAGGCAGGATTTTCAGACTTTTGGAAAGAGCCAGGTCTTGACTCTTTTACGGAACAACATCAGACTCTGAATACTCCTGATTTCCAGGGGAAGACGATTCCAGAGGCGGGCTGCTGCCACACTAAAAGCTCTCCCCCCCCCAGGGTAACCTTCTTTGTCCTGGGGATTCTGGCCAAGCTGGCAGAAGAAGAGCGGAGAGTGCCTGTAGGTTCATACCATTGGAACCTCTCTTGAATCAGCTTGGGACCTTGCCCATGGGGTGCCCTGAACTCTATACATAAAGATTTAAACAAGATCCTCTGGGCTACTGGCAGCCAGTGTAACTCTGCCAGTGCTTGTGTTGTCGAGGAACGGCGTGCTCGACCCAGAGCTAACTTGGCTGCTGCCGCCTGGATACTCTGGAGCATAGCAATCAGATATCCAGGGATTTCCAGAAGCAGGGCATTACAGTAAATCAGGCGGCTCAATATGATACTTCTGACTACCGTAGTTCGTACCTTTGCTGCCAACAGCAGTAGCACTTTCCGGAGTCCTCGCATGAGAGTATAACAGCCTCCCACCAGTTTATTAACATGAGATTCCAGGTTTAAATTCTCATTAAAGCTAACCCCCAGGTTGCGTAAGGCATTCACTGGTGTCGGCATGCCATCCGAGGTTATAGGCCAGAAGTCAGCTGGCAAGGCTCGAGGAAACCACCCCTCCACACCTTGCATTGCAAAATCTGTTTTTTCTTTATTAAACTGGAACAAGTTCTCCTTCAGCCATTTCACCATTTCTCGCATGCATGCGTGAAAGCTGTCCAGTGAGTCCACCTGGTCACCATCAAGGAATACCATAGGCTGCGTATCATCAGCGTAGTTGATCACGCTGATATTATGTGCCTTGATGATCTCCAGCAAAGGAGGCAAATATCCGTTAAACAAAACAGGACTGATGGAGGATCCCTGTGGTAACCCATGCCTATTCTTTACAAATCCCGACTGGTATGGAGGGAGCGCTACTGCTTGCCAGCTATCCGATAAATAGGAGTGCATCCAACTTAGTGCTATGCCCATCACCCCAGGGTCTTCCAGCCTTGACAGAAGAATGCCATGGTTGACCGTGTCAATGCATTCGAAGATGATCTAAAATGCCCACCAGGCCTGTCTCTGTTCCATGACCCGGTCTAAAACCAAACTGTTCCTCCTCCAGTTTGCTGTTTATCTCCAAGTAGCGGGGCAGTGCCCTACTTACCCAGCATCCCATGATCTTAATCGGGTAGGGTAAGAGGGATATTGGCCTATATTTTTTTATAACATCCTGGGTCTAGTGTGGGCTTCTTCAGGAGCGGCGTGATAACAGCCTGCTTCCAGATGGACAGTACCACACCAGTATTGAGAGACTGACAGCACAGCTGGTGTAGAATAGGAAAGAGTTCTGACCCAAATTCTTTCATCAGCTTTGGAAGTATAGGATCCAGTGGTGACCCTGAGGAGATTCCTAAGGCTATACGGGCAAACTCCTCCTCTGAAGGTACGGAAGATTGTCCATAGTAGCCTGAGGGACAGCCAGCTCACGAGCACCATCCCAATTGTCACTGTCACATCTCCCCCCCTTTTCCTGATCTGACCTAACGGATGAGGGTATAGCTCTCAGGCCTTCCACGATTGTATTTCTCTTTTCTTGAAAGAAGAGGGCCAGTCCATCACACAGCTCCTGGGTGGTTTTGATTTTGTTGTTAGTACAATCAGGATGGGTCATCGCTCTCACTATCCTGAAAATGTCCCTAAATTCATTAGAGCTTTTCAAAATCGTTGATGCTAAATATTCAGCTTTGGCAGCGATAATCTCTTTTTTGTATTTTATTATAATAAGCCTCCAGCTAAATTTATCCTTTTCCAGGTAAATCCTCCTCCACTGTCTTTCTGCCATTTTACAGGACAGCTTAAGATTCCTTAGGTTTTCCGTATACCATGGGGCTGAGGGGCTTCCTCTTTTCCTAATGACTTTAATCGGGGCAAGTTGGTCCAGCCTCCTAGGTAAATGCTCACTGAGAGCAATATAGTTCTCTGTAACCTGTTTTCCAGGATTAAACAGAGCTTCCGTCTGAAATAGGGGGCTGCCCATTTGAGCCTTTCTCCGTAGCCCCTTCTAGTCCCGATCCTGGAAGGTCCAAGTTTGTCTATCCGCGGGCCTTATTTTATTCATGTTTTGCTCGCTAAAAGTGACCAGATGGTGGTCTGTCCATCCCACCCCCTGGTCTCCCCCATGATGATAAGATCTTCCCTAGCAAAGACCAAGTCTAAGGTGTGACCTCCTATATGTGTTGGTACGTTTACCCATTGTTTTAAGCTCAGATTAGCACATGACTGAGTGATGTTGTCCAAGGCTGTGTCCATATTCCGTTGGTATAATAAAGCCTGGGCCATAAGTTAAAGTCCCCCATGACTAACAGTTTAGTGTGGGTAAGGGCCAAATTATTAATTACCTCAACCAGTTCTTGTTGTTGTTGTGCATTAATTGCCCCCGGTGGCCTATATCAGATCACACCTGTAAGGGAGTGGCCTGACTCAGCCTTCAACGAGAAGCCTAAGAGCTCTTTACAGAACCTTTATGCTGCCACCTTGTAACAAGAGCTGCAGTTTTTAAACCCCCTCCCCAGCAGCAGGAGCAGCAGTCTTTATACTACATGCAGCCATTACGTGAAGCAAAAAGTGCAGCGTCTACCCCGAGGGCTGCGTGACATGCTGCCGCTGACTGTTCTAGACTGGCTGTTACAGTACACTTATATTCGAGCCCAATCACAGCGATTTTGGAAAAGATACCATCATATATATTGAGGCACTTTTATGCAACTTCTTTACATGTTTACGAAGAGCAGAGATATACCAAAAGTAATTGGGACAAAGTCTTCTTTTTTCTGTGCTCTATCTTTGTCACAACAATTTTTATATATTTTTTTATATATGAGTAAAATAAAACCAAAGGACACACGATAAGTAGGTAAACCTTTCTGCACACCACCCATACAGCTGAGTGTTTTAAGGTGGAAGAATTGAATCTTGAGTAGGCGGGCTGTATTGCAGATTGTGGCACTGACTAAACCTTCCCTTATCTCAAAGGGAGAGAGTGCATGCGTGTGTTAATCACGAGCTGCCCATTTTGTAAAGTTTCTGGCCAAGTCATCAAACAACATAGACTATTCACGTTATTAATCTCTGGAGAGTTTTTGGCAAAGTGCAGAACCTAGTAATAAACAAGTGTAACTCACCCTGCTGCCTCGATCCGTTTCCCCCAAACCCCGAATCAGCATTAAGCTCTGCACAGCAAGAAATATGCGCTGTGTGACAGCCAGGGGGCAGGCAGGATGAAACAGAGGGCTGCATGTGTTTGTTGTCACCACTTCTCCAGAAGAGACCAGACACGCTTCGGCGGAAAGAATGAACCCTACACTCTCGGTGCGCTGCTTAGCAGCAGCTGTAAATAAAAGGCTTGAACAGTCTAACCCGGAAGTACATGATGTCCATTTTACTTTGGGCTTGACTCTGTTCTTCAATGTACAGGACTAAAGGGCAGTTTCATAGAGATTAGTGTGAGCAGTGCACGTATTGTAATACGGAAACGAAAATGCAATTTTTGGGGCTATATTTCTACATATGCAGTGTGATGGCAGTGAGGACTAGTTTCCCATATTGTGTTGTTGCCCTCTTCCCATCGAACACGAGAGGCCTAGAGCAGGGGATTTGAAGTGAATTATGACCCCTACCCATCGGCGACTGCTGGGGCTTGTCCTGAACTGGAGGCGCTAAAGAAATGGCATGCTTGTATTGCACAAGTGCTCTGGAAACTTCCATCTTTTGGTTAGGCAAAATAAGCCATCAGCAGTGCGCGACACCAAAAAAGAGTGCAAATTCACCCAGCCAATCCCACAACAAACAAGCATTTAAAATGCAATAGGACTCGTATTTACACGAGAACTATTACATTAAAAAAGGGAGTGCGGGTGTTGATGAAGGCATAAACGTGAGTGGGGTGAGGGGGGGCGAAAAGTCACGGACTGCGGGAGGGGGCGGGGCGGACACAGTGAATAAAATAGCATTGGAGTAAAGGGGCTGATAGCTTAGGAACTATACAAATGATGACACGGCTGACAGGAGGAGGGACTAACAATCCAAAAACCAATCAGAAGACAGCATTTACCATCTATCCCAATCAAAAAAATAGTCGGAGAGTTGGCGGAGCTTCCATGAAACTTCCCTGCGATAGAATATACTGCATGCTTCGCAAAGCTACAAAGCATTCGTGCTGCAACGGTAGGCGAGACCTAAAAATGGACATTGAGCTCCATCCGGCTCTGTGTTCCTCCCCTTAACTCTTTTGCCATCCTAAGCACTGATCGATTTCTGAACAAAGAAAGGTTTAGGCAATCCACATTAGCCATTTAGTTCACGTTTATATTTTACATGTTTAGTTAATATGCATTCCTTAAGAGTGTCGCTATTTACATGATGTTGCTAATTCAGTATGTTTTTTCGTTCAGCAAACTACCCTCGGATAGGGCATACTTTTAAATGAGCTGCCTCAATGTGTTTATAACGTGCCACGATTGAACGTTCGAGCTGAGCTGAAGTCAGTGTCTGTTTGTGGGTCAGAAGGTGCTCAGAATACATGGCCTTTCAATTCTTGGCCTCTCTGCGGAGCACCCAGAACAGTAACCTCGTATTACAGTTGCATTTGTGATTCTGTGCAAATGTGTGTGAAGTGGGTACATGGTTGCCAAAACATTGACTAGGTAAAACAAAATGCAGTGGTCACAAGTGAGTGGAAGTGTTGTGTGTTTGGATGGCAGTGCTTAATTTGAGCCGGTGCTTTCAGGTGCTCAGCACCGGAACTTATTTTGTTTCTGGTGATCGGCAACGGCAACTAACTGTTCTAATTAAGGTGTTGATAGTCTACCACATGGTGGCGCTGCTCATCTAATTTAGAGATGAGCCGAACAGCGGTTGTTTAGGATTACAATATACATTAAAATGGTGCTAGTACCTGCCTCCCCAGCCATTCTGTTTCCTTTGGGGACCTGGAATAATCTGAACTGTCGCATTTACATGCGAGAGAGATGGTTAGTAGTTGTTTTGGCAGCGATGACAAGGGTGATGTGTGGTGCAAGCTGCAGTGGCCTCCTGGTCAGAGCCCTGGCACTTAATATTTTACTAAATTAAGCATTGTTGGAGGGTGGTCAAATGAAGGCGAACATAACAGGAGTGATTGAGACACCGAGGACCTCAACCCCTCCCAGAGGCCTCAATAATATTTAATTCAATATCTCATTATTTCAGAACTGAAACATTTTTAATATGATTTATAAACAATAGTATTGTTACTCACTTATCTGAAACAGCCAACACCCATTGACAAAAACAATAGACCTGGTTACCTGTAGTTGTATGTCAGTTATTGTATTTTATTTCTGGATGCAATAACAAAGCTCAGAGGAATGAAAATACCGGTCGCTCAGCACAGTATGGGAATCAGAGAAATCTTGTTTGTGTTTAAGCCATGCCACTTTTTTCATTCCACTTAAAGCCTTGCTGGTTAGGCTAGTTAGTTGTAATAGTAGTAGTAGTAGTAGTAGAATAGTAGTAGTAGTATGTGATGCTGTTTCTGACATGTCCCATTAATATTGGGAATGTCATAATTCAAAATATCTTTTATTTGTTTACAATATGTATTTGAACCCCTGGACTGCAATTGAATGTTTTCAGTTTCATGTCAAGAGTGGCAACGGTACTACGGCAAAGGAGAAGTGATGCCACCTGCACAAGAGGCCTTAAAAAGTCGTGTTTCACCTTCCATTGGCTGATGTCAGCTGCAGACCTCCAGGCCAGCGCTTCGCCTCCTGTACGCTCTCTGCTTCAACATCGAGCCGTGCAAGAGTGCTGCTTGTTTGCCGTGTGCAAAAGCAGGCTAATTACAAAAAATGGCCACACAGAGATGCTCTTGGAGTGACACAGGCAAGATGGTGACCTAGCCTGTTAATTTAGTAGAATTCTGCTACTTGTAGGTTTTGGTGTAGTGCAGATTTGCACTTCACAAATTTTTCACAACTTCATAACAGATACAGGACATAAATGTGCATTTAGAATTTGATTCTTATATGGTCTAATGATATTTAAACAAGTGTTGCATTTGACATTATTACTAAAATGCACCATGGGCAATATTTACAAGGAAATGTCGGAGCGTGGTGTTACGCCAAATTTGGCAACACCGCGCTCTAAAATACGGCGCACCCCTCTGTTTTCCCTAAAAAAGGCACCTAGCGCTAGTGCAGGCACCCTGCTGCCATATTACAAGGGTGCCCGTAATGCAGGGGTGATTGTTTATGTGCAGTAAGGGACACCTTCTTGCACATAAACAATTATTCATGGCGATTTGGTCTACAGAATGCAGCACACATATAGAAAGAGCAAAAAATAAGGAGAAATGTATAATTTCTTCTCATATTGCAATCCTAAGACCAGGTATTACCTGACCTTTGTTTTTGTCTCTGCCCCAGCCTTAATAGTCTAGGGCAGCATGAAAAGGCAATGGGGCATATTAACAAGGGCTTTATCTCCTCTTTTTTGGCTTTAAAAGCCAGAGAAGCGGACATAAAAATATCGCCCTATCAACAACAGGGTGCTAACATGCAAAATCGCATGTTAGCACCCTTTTTCACTACGCTTCCCTTTGCATCTCTAATGAGATGCAAAGTGGCCGTTCCAGAGCAAAATAATAGGAGAAATGTCGCTAAGCGAGATTTCTCTTATTATCAAGCTTCACGCTAACCCTGTTAGAGACATAAAAAGCAGCGCTAACCACGGTTAACGCTGCTTTTTTTACGTCTGCTAATTTTCAGATTTAGCCATGTAATAAAATGGGAAGTGGATTACATGGCTAAGTCCACCATGGGCTATCAACAAGGATATCCCTATCCTTGTAGTTTTATCACTGCATTACCAGTGATAACCTCCCAAAATGCCGCTATCGCTGGATTTTTTATCGCCTAGGCGGTTAGCGTTGTTAATAACGTGATAACCAGGCGATATTAACCAGCGATAGCAGGCGTTAAACAAATTAACGCTAAGCGCCCTTAGCATCAATTTTCCCTGTTCCTTGTTAATATGCCCCAATGGGTGTTGTGGTGTAACGTCCACAGCAACACCCATTGCCTGCCCCTTTGCCAGAGCAGACTGCTGTGGAAAGCGGCATATTTAAAAGGTTTTGTTAAGCCACCTTATGTGGCTTAGCGCCAACTTGTAAATATTGTGGATGGCGCAATGCCACGGGAGCGTCAGGAAAAGTTATACTCTGATGGCGTTAGGGGCTTGTAAACATGCCCCTATGTGTTTAAACGTATCTCATGAGAAATTTATACACCATCCTTACTTAGTAAAAATTTCCACACTATAAAGATGAAATTCGACTTTCATAATGTGTTCCTTAATACACTAAATAACTTTTACCGTTTAGATAATTAAATAGAAACCATCCTCATATATGTAGAAGGTGATTACACTGGAAATGATGTGGAGCATATTTAATATGCATTAATATTTCATTTAAATGTAGTTCTTAGCCACACTTGCACATGATTTTAAAAGAATTTTTGTATGTTTCATGTAACGTGAACCTAATGCATTGATCATTCATATTTGCTGGTATTTAAATGTGCAAACACATATTTAAAGTACACTCTTCATAATAATTTAGGTTGACAATCTGGGCCTATATTTCTTCATGCTGCATTAATGCTGGTTTTCATTTTCTGCTAACGTGACATTTCTTGTGGGTATTCACACTCAATAGTTGGTTGAAGAATAGATACATTAATGTACTAGAGAAAAAGAAAGAGTCTGAGAATAAGACCTCAATGTAAGAACATGGAGGGCAGAGCTTTAACTGAAAGGCCTATTCAGAAATGTTTCAACCTGCTTGTGCGTGAGAAGACGATGTTGTTCCCATGTTTGGTGTGGCATATTTGGAAATTGTTGCAGTCCACAATGTGAGAAAAGACAATGACCCCTGATGATACAGGAAAGGGGTGTTGCTCAAGAAGATTCTTGTATGTTATAACTTAGTTTTCACACCACTTCTGGAATTTTCTGAGCAGCTAGAGTGGATCCCAGAAACAGACCTTTGGCATATTCTATGTGTGAAAGAACCAAGGTGTTGAAGGCCTGATCACTCTGGGGGAATATTAAATGATGGAGGATGCAGCACATGGTTTGCATGGTATAGAATTAACTTTTGGGCACTTGGTTTACCTAAAGCACAATTGAAAGTTGGGAGGGTTGATGATCACTTCAAGATTCCTCACTTCCACAGAGGTTGCTAATAGAGGCCGAAGTTCATAAGGCTAGAGTTTGGTAGAGTGACACTTTTTGTGTTTTTTGAACTACTGAGTGTAAAGTGTTAGTATGATCATGGGGTCCATAACTTAGAGGTATTGCACTTTTTGAGTCGAGGTGCAAAGGTTTGTCATGCTTTTTATGACCTCAATGTCATCTACATTAATAGAGCAGGCTAAGTTGAATGACTTGATATGGTGCAGTACTGAGTACAGGTATCAGCTGAAGATGAGTGAAGAAATGATAGAACCTTGCTGGGTGCCAAAACTGGACAAGATGGAAGCTGGAGAAAAAGGTGTGAGTGAAATCATGTTAGATATTTCAGAGAGGACTTTGTGCCAGGATGTGGTGATGTACCATGTAAAAAGCAGAAGATATGTTGAACAGCAGAAGTGGGATAACTCAGTTTGTATTGACAGTGGTATGCAGATTATCACGTTAGGTAATCAAGGCAGATTCCATCCCTCTGTCTCCATAAAATCCTGTTTGATGAATTAAGAAAAGAAAGTGGAGATTTGGTTAAAGGCTGGCATTTTAATGACATTTCTGAACAACAGCAACTAAAACTTGTTCAAAGCTGTACAAGTCAGCTGGCTCTAGGCCAAGTTTCCAGAAAATTTGGTTCATATAGGCGGTCTTGAGATCATGTGCATTGTAACGCATTGGTCTGAATTATCTCCTAGCCCAGTTTCAGTGCCAGAGAGAAGGTCCTTGCCCATGTCAAAGATTAGTCTTGGACATTCAGACAGTTTTGCTAATTGATCTTGCATTGGCAAAAATGTAGTATAGCTAATAGGTGGCAGAGAGCGTCAAGAGAAGTTTGCTTTCTTGGAGAAAGTGGAATGCGGGACAGGTAAGAGAAGGTCAAAGCAGTAGTGGCTGTCATTTGTACATACCAACCGGTGGAAGTGTGATTTGGAAAGGCTAGATGAAAAGGTTAGATGAAGTGATTGAGGGAGGTGAATGGGAATTGTTAATGTATGGGATAGAATGTATGTGACGGGCCTGCAAGCACAGAGTGGTAGAAGGAGATGATGAAAGGGCTTGTTAAAAGCTGATATAAAGGATGGGCATGAAGGGGAGGCAAAGGTGAGTAAAATAAGATAAGGCTAAGTAGAGCATTTATTTTATTTTCAGTGGGGCCTTTTTTACATTGTTAAAAGTGAATGGAAAGTGTGTCAGATGAGAAAGAGACAGGCATGTGTAGCCTGGAGCTGTTTAAACATGAAGATAAAGGAGATGCAATGGAGGTGGGCTAGGGAGGGGATAGCGCAGGTAGCACGAGGAAGCAAACCAGGAAGAGGGAGTTAGAAATAAGAACATGTTGAGACACCGGTGGAGAATGGGACAGGTGGAGGGTAGCAAGAGAATGAAAGAGATGATTCATGAAGCAGGGTGAACACAAATTTAGGAAGAGAGGGGTTGTTGGGGAATAAATGGGTTGCTGGGATGGAAGGGGTAGACTGACTTTCCAATGTAAAATCTCCCCCCCCTGTTAAGCCCAGACTGTTGCAACTCACAAGGGGCCTTGAAGGGAACCGATGAAGAAGGACATCTTTTATCCTGGAATGTTGCCGGATTATTTGATAAAGTGACCCACCCCCCCTGGTTAGACCTAGTTACCAATTATAGTATTATCTGTTTACAGGAGACATGGTCTGTGGTCGACTTACATATTATGGGGTTTTCCACCTATAATACACCAGCTATACCGAGTCCACATGGGAGAAACAAAGGGGGCATGTGTACATATGTCTCAACTGTCGGGGGGATTAAGGTGCTTAAATTTATCTCCGCTGAGTATTACCAAAGTCTAACAATTAGTTGGGGTCAGATAAAATGTATGATTTTGGCGAATGTTTATATAACAATGTCCCTTTTAATTCTTTGGATACTGTGATTAATAATCTTATGCACACTGTAACCACTCTTAAGGACCAATGGGGCGGTGATACGGTTGTGTTATGGGTGGGAGACTTTAATTGTACCATTTGTCCCCATGGTTTGTCTGGCATTTGTGGTCTAGCCGAAAGCAAAGATGATAACCCCACTCACTTTGTCCACTCTACATTGGGTGACGTGTTGAATAATATTGTTTTCTATCTTAACTTGCCCTTAGTTAACGAACTATGCAGTCCTTCCTTTTCGTTTCAGCCCACCTTTCACGGAAGGGGGTGCAACTCGATAATCGATTTTGCACTCCTTTCCTCTGTTCTATTCGAGTTGGTATCCTCCTGGGAAACACTTAAAGTTCTCTTTAGCGATCATTATCCCATTTCCCTCGGCCTAAAAATCAAAGGCCGCGAAGAGAGACTGAGTGCTATCCCGTCATATCCATCAAGGATAGTCCTTGCAACTAGAAATGGTTACACCTTAAAATGGGAAAAGGTGGAACCAGTGGCATTTCTTCACAACTTAGTATCTAACATGCATGAAGAAATTACAACCTGCCTTTCATATAATGCGGAACACCAAACTGTGATAGATTAGTTTACTAAAATTCAAGTAGAGATGAAAAAATCACTAACAAGGGTCTAAAGACAAGATCTAAGTAAAACTAACAGCTGGTTTAATACCAGCTGTACAAATGCCCTTACTATTTTGAAAAAAGCATTACATACAACACCAAAGTGTTCTGTGCTGATACGGCAAGCCAGAAAGTCTTACCATTTTGCGATTAAAAACAGGAAAAGCCAATTGAAAAGGGAGGCTTGGCAGGCTTTACAAAAAGCATCACAACGTAAAGACAATACTGCCTTTTGGAAGGTGGTCAACGCACCTTTCCGATGGTCCAATGAGACTAATCTGATCAATCAAGCAATCACCGGGGACACCTGGGTAAACCATTTCAAAGCTCTTTATGAGCAAGTGATCCCCCTCCATCAGGTAACCCAATAACGGAGGAAAGGGGCTCCGGCCATTACAGCATTGTGCACGAAGTCTTTCCAATTAACATAACTTTTGACCTCCAAGAGGTCACTAAGGCCATTAAGGATAGCCCCTCTAGCAAGGCACCGGGCCCAGATGGAGTCCCAATCAACGTATATAAAGCTGAGTGCGGACTTTGGGCTCCTCTATTGACCAATGTATTAAACAAAGCTAATCAGCATGGGTTTATATCCTCTTGGCCTGATGCTATCGTCATCCCCATTTTCAAGAAAGGTAATAGAAATGACCCTACCTGCTATAGGCCGATCTCGCTCCTTGACGCTTTGATGAAGGTGGCGGGCGGATTATTTTAAATAGGATGCAGGAATGGGTGGATGAAAATGATGTGATATCGAATCTACAATACGGTTTTTGACCTGGTAAGGGAACAACAGAGCAGGGTCTAAACCTGGCCCTAGTAATATCTAAATATACGCATGCCAAGAAGGGTAACATCTTTATGACATTTGTGGATCTCAGTTCGGCCTTCGACTGTGTAGATCATGAGAAACTTTGGGCAATGCTGAGCTCCATGAGTATTGATCCTCAAATTCTTACATTTATTAGAGAGTTATAAAATGGTGCAGGAGCCAGAGTGAGATACGGTAGGCTGGGCGAATGTTCCGACAGGTTTGATATACTTAGGGGAGTGAGACAGGGGTGCATACTTGCGCCCCTTCTCTTCACCCTGTATATCAACTCTGTCGGACAACACCTCAGAGAATCGCAGAATGACTACCCTTCTATCTCAGGAACACCGGTCCCTATACTTTTGTATGTCGATGACGCGGCTATAGTGTCTCGGACCAGGGTCGGCTTGCAGAGGGCCGTCCTTAAATTTTCAGACTATATGAGAGATAGGGGGCTCAAAGTTTACATCCCAAAGACGTATACCATGTCTTGTGGAGCAGGGATAAAGAGGTTACCTTGTCCCATTTTTTTGGACGGAAAAAGGGTTGAATGTATAGACAGGTTTTCCTATTTAGGGATAAACTTTGAAAGAAAGGGCTCATGGCATGCGGCAGCGATAGCCAGAAATTTGGCCTTTTCTAAGGCGAAAGGAGCGCTGAGAAACTTTGCGGCGAAACTTGGTGGACGGCCCGTGAGAGATCTCATTCAAATTGATAAGGCCAAATGCGTTTCCACAGGTATTTACGGCTCAGGTTTATGGGGGATAGAAAACCCGCAAAAGATACAATGCTCCGAAAACCAGTTTATACGGTATTTATTAGGATTCCCTAGATCACAGCCACCTTTGCCACACATATTGAAGTGGGCCGGCCCTTTATTTCCGATATAATTAATACAGCCCCTATATTGTTGTGGCATAAGGTCTGGGTGACTCCAGAGACAGCTTTTAATAGAGATGTAATTACTGAATGTCTCAACCTCGACGGTGTGGCCAATATCAAATGGTTGATGTACGTTAAAAAGACATTGACTGAGATTGGGCACCCGGAGTATTTCCAAAAACCAGAAACTATGGTAGCTGTCCCTAGAAGAACCTTGAAAAAATTGGTACTGGACCACCTAGCTGATAAGAGGTGGGCCCGGGAAAAAACGAGGAGCACTATGGTGGTGTATCAGCAAATCACACCCTGTGAAGGGGTACAACAGTACCTTTTATCTGAGCAAAGTTGTTACTCCCGCATGCTATTGACCCGTTTCCGTATGGGTATCTTCTTTCGCCTTATTACTTTCCCGACATGTAACAACTGGTCCAGGGAACGACTTATATGTCCCTGCGATGATATCTCATTTCAATCAAATATACACTGTGTCCTTTTTTGTAAATTTTATCAGATACCAAGGGGGGCTTTTCTGAAACCTATTTTGAAAGCCTGGGGGATACGCTCTTGTCGTGAGGCTTTTCTTAAGTTACAGTTATTAGAAAATGATTTCATTGTACATGCAGTATCATGTTTTTTAAAACGTGCAATTAGGTTTCGAAATTCTATGTACCCGAAATGAATCAGCAACTAAGGTATTGCTAGCCAAGGAATGTGCTTTGATAGTTATCTGTAAATTTCTCCGTGCTCATACTATCAGTTAGCCTCCTGCAACCTGATTTTCCAAGCCTAGGCGACACGTGTAATTTGTTTTATTGTGTACTTTTTTAATAGGATTTGTGCTAACTTTTGTTTTTCTGATTGTATTGCCTTTCCTTTTATTTATGTGAAAGTACTTTTTAATGTATGCTTTTATGATTTTCATGTGAAATCGAATAAAGCTTTTTGAATTTGAAATTTGAATTTGAATTTGGGTTGCTGGAGTTAATGGAGAAGGAAAAGAGAGAGAGGAGTGAGATGTAAGGAAAATAATGCAAAAGAATGTGCTAAAATAAGGGTAAAGAGAGGGAAAAGTAGGATGGAAATGGTCTCTCCAGAAAAAATGGAACAAAGGCATGAACATTGGGGATTTAAGTGTTTCTGTCAACAGGACGACATTTCATTTGAACATCTGTGAGGAAAACCCAATGACAAGAATCCCACTGCTAGTGTTAAACATAGCTCCCTAAAATCACCTGTTGATGCTTGGGGAAAGGTGCATGATTATTTCAAAGTATATTTAATGTTAATTTTGAGTTGTAACTTCAATGCAGTTGGTAACACTTGGTGGTTGTTAGAACTGGGGTCTCTAGTTGGCTGAGGTAGGTACCTGAGGCCAAATAGGGACCCTTGCTTCTAAGTCAGGGAAAGGAATGACACCTTCTCAGATAGCCCCTGCTCACCCCCTCGGTAGCTTGGCACGAGCAGCCAAGCTTATCTCCGAGGCAGATGTGTAAAGTATTTGCAACTCCGCTCTCAGTAACCCAATGATGACACCACAAATGGACTCCACACGAGTTTCATAAAAACAAGTATATGTTAATATAAAAAGATATACGATGAGACCACACTATACAAATCCAACATATGCGTATTTGTAATATTTCACCTGGCCAGTTATTAGGCCAGCAAGCCCTTGTAGGTTCTTTTAGTATTAATGAGCAATTCTAGATGATCCAATGCAGTCCTAATGCAATGCTATGCAGTTCATAATGCAAGAATTAGGAACTTCGCAATGTAAAAATCATGCAGTTCATTATGCAACAATTGGGCAGTTTGTAATGCCAAAATAATGCAATTCGGAATGCAACAATCAGGCAGTTCGTTATGCAAAAATAATGCAATGCGTAATGCAACAATCAGGCAGTCCGTTATGCAAAAATAATGCAATGCCTGGTGTAACAATCAGGTAGTTTGTTATGCAGAAATATTGCAATGCGTAATGCAACAATCAGGCAGTTCGTAATGCAAAAATAATGCAAAAATAATGCAACAATCAGGCAGATCGTAATGCCAAAATGATGTAATGGGTAATGCAACAATCAGGCAGTTCGTAATGCCAAAATAATGTACTCCGGCACTGATCAGGGTGCTCCAGACGGTCTCTATGCAACTCCTGCTGACTCGCGGTCAGCTGCTGCCAAAATATGCCCCCAACACGGGTATGGTGTAAAACAAAGTGTAGCTCCACATTCTGGCCCCAGTACTGCCACTCCTCGGCAAGTACGGGCCGCAATACGGACGTCAGTGGAGGCTCGCACTGCAAAGTGAGGAAAGGCTGAGAGTGTTTCTCTCATAGCCTGCACCCCGCCCCAGGCGCGACACACTCACGCTCGCTGAGCATTACCAGGGGCGTGCCATCTCCCTCTCATCTCCTCGCGATTTGGGCCTTTGGCGTTTGCTTTCTCCGATGCAACGTTGTTGATCTTAGGCAGTGGAACACAGGCCCCCCACCCCCCGACGGGGATGGTTCGAGGTCCCTCCTTGGCAAAGACAGGCTCAGACCGGCAGCACAGCTCCTCTGGGGATGCTGGTCCGGGCCGATGGAAATGACGAAGGTCTCAGGCTGCAACAGGACACACACACACAGCTCGCTGAGACTCACTTAAGCTGCGTGTGCCCAAGATCACAGGGCAATCCTCAGGAAGGTCTCAGGCTGCACGAAGCACATGCACACAGCGTCGCTGAGACTCACTTGAGCTCCGGGTGCACACGATCACTGGGCAATCCTCACGAAGGTCTCAGGCTGCGCAAAGCACATGCACACAGCGTCGCTAAGACTCACTTGGACTCCGGGTGCACACGATCACAGGGCAATCCTCACGAAGGTCTCAAGCTGCACGAAGCACACACACACAGCTTCGCCTAGACTCACTTGGACTCCAGGTGCACACAGCGTCGCTGAGACACCTCTGGAAACTTTTATGTTCCTGAGTTTCCAGAACAGGGAGCCAGCTCTCCACGGGCCCTTGGGGACAAGTTACCCCAGGACACAGGCACAGCAAAGTTCTTTCAAGCAGGGGGACACAGCACACATCAAAGTCCCTCAGCCTCTCCTTGGTTAAATCAGCAAACTGCAGGCCAGTACCAGAACCCACAGCAAGGGTCATTCCTTTTCCTTCAGTCTCTTCAGCTGCTTCTTCCTTGGCAGAGGTTCCTCTTGACCACAAAGTAGTTTCAATCCTTTTCAGTCTTGATCAGTCCAAAGTCCAGGGGTTTCAGCTCTCATATTTATATCCCTAAATGTCTTTGAGGATGTATGGCATTATGACGCGGTGTTTACACCGCGCTACCATTACAACGCAGGTATCACATCGCAAGTCGTTACAACGACTTGCGCTGTAGGTGCTGGACTTAGGAATAGTATGATTTTTTATTCCAACTCCAGCCTACGCAACAGTAGGGAAGGTGTTGGAATAGTAAATCTACTATTCCTTAGTCTCTAGCGCCATCCAGCGCAAGTCGTTGTAACGACTTGCTTTGCGATACCTGCGTTGTAATGGTAGCACGGTGTAAACACCGCGTCGTAATGGATGTTCCCCGTCTTTGAAGTCTTTATGTTCAGGGGGGCCCTGACCCCTGTCCAAACCAGTTCTGGGTGTCTCCCTGCCAGTGACACCTTCTTCCTTTGATAGTGGGGGTCTGGATCCTCAATCACGCCGCAGGAGATGGAGCCATTTTTTTATGGTGGCAGCTCAGGCCTCTTCACCTCCAGGGGCTACTATTCCCCCCCTACACTCCAGATACAGGTCAGCCTATTGCTGTCTCACCTCCTCCCCTGGGTCAAGACATTCCCCAGATCCTATCACATTCAAATCCAGACAGTCAATTCACAACCAGGCAGAGACACACAGAAATGTTAGAACACACAAAACAGCCACTTCTAAAAGTGTGGTTTCTAAACAAACAATGCAAAAAACCCCTTCAGAGAAATATGTGTTATTAAATTGTGAGTTCAGGCATACTAAACTTCACCTCTCCATCTTAAGCCTATGGGAAGATAGGGTGGAAAATATTACACAGCCTCCACATTCTGTCTTATGGGCAAGATGGCCTTTAACAGTGAAAAACGAAATGGAGAGTATTTCACTGTCAGGACATAGTACACACCTCAGTACATTTCTTACCTTTCACATACACTGCACCCTGCCCAGGGGGGTACACTGGACCTACCATCGGGGTGTCTGATGTACATAAAAAGGGACGGGTAAGGGCTGGCAAGTGGGTGCACTTGTCAGGACTACATGGCAGTTTAAGAAACAGTATGTAGGCACTACAGTGGCAGGCCTGATTTCTCTCTTTAAGGCTACTGGTGTGGGTGGCACAATTAGTGCTGCAGGCCCACTAGTAGCATTTGTGTTACCAGCCTGGCACACATAGTGCACTTTACTAGGGACTTTACCAGTCAAACAAATATACCAATTATGGACAACCAATTACCTTTACACTCTATATCGGGAGCACTTGCACTTTGACACTGATCAGCAGTGGCAAAGTGCCCAAAGCATCCAAGCTGGCAACACCATGTCAGGTCTAGGGGGGAAGGCAAAAGGTTTAGGGAATTTTAGCCAAAAAGGGCCAAGTTCAACAGTGATTCAATGTCATCAATTGTTTGCTCTCAGAGAACACTTGCTTGCATCTGTGGTAGTGTTTTCATAAATCATTTTGTGGCCTGTCATAAGATCTGTGAGATCTTACGGATATGTTGCATTTCTGAATCTCTATGGTCTCTGTAAACTAAGCAAGAACTGTGCCATCTGATCTGTGTATACAACCCTCTCAACGCACCTGCCTTTGACTAAGATGAAACACATACCCCCAGATGCATCAAGAACTCATTTTGCTATTCCTTAATAACGAAAAATAACGATTCGCAATTAAGGAATAGCAAAATGCAATGCATGAAGAAATCACTAAAAAAATAGTGATTTCTTAAAATTCCTTAATTGCGACTCGCAAATTGCGAGTTGCAATTAAGGAATACCTCGCCATTCATTCCTATGGGCCTAGAGGTCCATAGGAATGAATGGGAAGACATTCTCAATTTGCGAATCGCAATTAGCGAATCGCAAATTGAGAATGCGATTTCAAGGGTGCAGGGGTGTCCAAAGGACATCCTGTTGCACCCCTGAAATTGATCTGTGCACATATGTTGCGCACACACATGCCCTTAGGGCATGTGTGTGCGCAACATGAAACTTTGAAAAATGCACTTTAGTGCATTTTTCAAAGTTTTTGCAAATTACCATAAAGTTCAACTTCATGGTAATTCGCTGTCCCTATTAGCGAAATCGCTATTTTTTAAACTTTAATGCATTACATTTAAGGAATCTCAATTTGAGATTCCTTAAATGCAAGTAATCGCAATTTTGTGATTTCTTAATTTGCAATTTTTGTATTTGGGATGATGCATCCCAAATGCAAAAATAACGGTCGCAAAGGGGCAGATTCTGAGAATCTGCCTCTTTGCGAGCAGATTTTACCTTGATGCATCTATGCCATAGTGGTCTTATTCCTGCCCTCCTGCCACCCTCTCTTCTTCATCGGCCTATGCTGCCCTGTTTCAGTGTTCAGCCTCCAGTTGAATTTCTGAAGAAATAATGTCACCCTTGGCAGAGTGCTTTCTAAAAAACTGTCTTTAATAGCTAAAATATAAGTGCAGCCTCCAGAGGTCACAGATGAAAACAGTGTCTCTTTCAAGGGTTAAGCAAGACAGCAACATGTAAAAAAAAAGCTCATTAGTAGAGCTCAGTGTATATTAGACACAGGAAATTAAATATACTTATTAAGGAAAAATATTGTAATTTGCAGTTCCAAAAATCAGGAATCTCCTGCCTAAAGTTAATTCTGGCAAGGAAGATAGCACATCTTGAAATTTGAATCACTATTCACCTGCAAAAGGTTAAGAGTTGTTGTCTAAAGCAGTGGTTCTTAACCTGTGGTCCTCGGACGCCTACTGGTCCAGCGTGCTTACTCAGGGGTTCTGTGACTGCTTAGAAAATTAAAGAAATAATAACAGATTAACAAAGCATATATAAATAAAGGAGCAAAATGTAAAATTTAAACTGCTAAATCATTCTTTAAGTGTGAAGGAACTTGAAATGGGAGGCTAAAAATGAAGTTGGTAACTGGAGATTAATTAGCTGCAGAAGTGCAAGTACATCAAACAGGGGATAGCATGGACAATGGGTTGCCTCAATTGAATTTAGAAAAGCTCCACCTCTACCATTAAAACTTCAATTTCGATTTGTTTTTGAAGTAAATAAAATATTTAAGCATGTGTGTCTTTGTTTGATGGATGCTTGTTTCTGCATTGTTATGTTCAAATCATCAAATTTGCTTAGGTTAGCTTAGCACCTTTCAGTTATGGCTCAGTGGGGGGCTGGGTTCCAAAACAGATTCAGTGGGGTCTACGGATTCCACTAATGATTAAGTGAGTGTCACTAGTAGTTAAAAGATTAGGATTGATTTGTCTATAGGAAGGAATTTCTCTGCTTTAGGCACTAAGATCTCCTTTCATTTTATCATTCTTCTTTCAAATACATGAAGGATGCAAAAGGTGGAGGTGTAAGAAGGTGCTTCACACATTTCTGAGAACGCTTGCTGGTTGTTTCGATTCTATAAAACAGAGGTCCTCAAAGTATGGGACGCACCCCCCTGGGAGTCTGTTGCTGCATTCCCAGAGGGGCGCAAATGCGTCTTCAAGTAGTTGATAAATGAAGATGGCTTGGAAGCGCAAACTTTTTTTATCTGGAATGTCTTTAGGCTATTTTTTTTTTACAAGCAGAGTTTGCAGTGCTTAAGGAAGTGCAGAAACTGTTATCTAAGAGTGGCAGAGTCAATGTTGTAGCTAAAATGAACCAAACATTGTGTCATGTTGTATTTTTCACATTCAGGTAACTGCAAATAATAAACGCACAAACCTTAAATACAAAATAGATGTGAGTGAAGCTGATGAGTGGTAAATGCTTTCTTTTATGTTATGAAACCTCAAATGGTTAATGTGATCGCTGCAGAAGAATGGGAGTGTGCTCAGAGTCACATAATTGAGTCTGAATTGGCACAATGAGGAATAGTAACTTTGTATTCATAGTGCTGTGAGGTCACAAGTTATTTTAAAATTGCATTGACACAGTATAAGATAGACTGCTGCAACATTCATTCGTTTTTTTTAGATAAAATAAGTGCTTCCAAAGTGTATATTTTAGAAAAAGTATTCTAGCTAGTGTAAAAAACGTTATAAGTGGCTATTAAAAGCACGATTCCTAGAACTCTGCTGATAACACCCTTACATTACCTCTAAAAAATAAAACATCTTTGTTATCATGGAAATTTAATTGGCTCCATGGATTAAAGCTTATACTGGCCCCAAGGTAGCTTTAGCATTTTGTGACTGACCAAATGCATATAATGTATTTATTTCCGGCAGCAGCCACCTTGGTGAGAAGGTCGGTTTTTCCTTTAGCTCTCTATCATTTCTTCAGATTCATAGCACAGGAGACCTTCAAACCCTCTCCCTCTCTTCACATTCACCCAGAGGAACCTGAAAGTCCACAGTGACCATTGAGGGGTGGTTGTTATTTAACAAAAAGTATGGGAACTGTCATGTCCTTGTACATGGACTGCCGATACACCACACACGGGACTCAGGTGAGTGTACATGATATTCTTTATTAGGTTTGCAGCAGCATGCCTCAGCACGTCCGTCCCCTTGCTCTGTCCTCCTTGTGTGTCCGTCCCCTTCCTGTCCCCTACCAGGATGTGGTGTCTGGTGACATGGTCACCTCCCTCATGACCCACAGGGTCCTAGTGTCCCCTCCTGTCCAGTCGCCCAGTCGCCCATCTGTCAGGTCACTACACCTCCCCCCTTGTCGCAAACAAATCTTTGTTACATACAGACAAATCTTTGGTACATTTCAACTGGACATTGTCACCCCCTTTTATGTTGACAGTATTTGCTGATGATGCTGGAGAAGTATAGAGAGAGAGAGAGAGAGAGAGAGAGAGAGAGAGAGAGAGAGAGAGAGAGAGAGAGAGAGAGAGAGATAGACATTGATATACGGAAAAACTGTGTCCACGGGTCTCCGTTTCTTTGTATCTCCTCACTCAGTCTCTTGTGCTTCTTGCCTTCTCTTTTTGGTCTTTGTTCTCTTAAATCCTCTTGTGCTGCTTTCCTTTGTGCGTCTTTCTTCAGCCCACGTTTCGGCCGCTCCTCTTCTTTTGTCTTTAATTCTCTAGAGTACCACTCATTCTGGTGATGTGGTATTGTCCTGCTGACGCCGTTTTCATTTGCCCTTCCACTTCCATTACCGTCAGTGGGTCTTTTGCGACAGTGCTATCTGACTTCCGTGGTTGTCTTTGTCGAGCTAGCGCGGTGTCTCCTTTTCTCGCTTTTGCATCTGTTGCATGTCTCTGCCGATCAACATACGCCTTCATTCTTGTTTCCGCTTCTTTGTCTTTTTCAGCTATGTCTTTTTGTTCCATCCTTTCCACTTCTTTCACTTGGGGCAACCTCATTCTACTTGATCGCCCCAGCACCAGCTCCGCAGAGCATCTTCCTGTGGGGCTGTGAGGGGTGTTTCGACAGTTTCTCAGCACCTGACACAGTGCTTGTCCAATTGACTCTATCGGCCACAGAGACGCTATTCGTCGATCGTTGCTCCCAAGGTACTCCATGAACCTTTTGCATTCGTCACTAACGAATGGTGGTCCATTGTCTGTTTGTTGTGTTTGCGGTGACACCCATGCTGCCAATATGTCATCCAGAGCTGGCAACGTGGCGTTGGCTGATGTTGATTCCACTTCTCTCCCTATGAGGAATCTGGATAATTCATCTATTACTACCAGTAGGTAATTTCCTGCTTTCACATGCCCGTAGAAATCAGCTGCCAGTTCTGTCCATGCTGCTTTTGGAAATGCGGACACTTGCAGTGGCTCCTGCTTTGATGTTGGCCCCGTTATTTGGCCGATGTGACAGTGCCTCACACTTTCTTCTCCCATGTTGTCAGATCTCGGGAGCCATACAATCTCGGGAGCCATACTTTTCCTCGCTCCATTTTTTTTTATTGCCGCAGTCCTTCTATGTGACTCATGTGCCAATTCTGCTGACCTTCTTCTCAGTGTCCGTGGTATTATTATCCTGGTGCCTTTTGTCACTATTCCGTTCTCGCTTTCTGATAGTTCTTCACTAATCTTTTTGAACGCCAACAGCTCTTCCTTCACTACATCTTTTTTCCAGCTGCTGTTGTTGTTGTTGTTGGGGTGCCTCCACCTTTGCTGTGTGGTCACCTTCATTATGGTCTGCATGGTGATGTCTTCTTTTGTCTCTTGTTCTAGTTCTTTCATTGTTATCGTTGCCGGTGTGTTACGCTTCAGTGCAAAGTTTAGATGTTCCTCCGCCATGGTTGTCGCTTGGGACACTTGTGGTAGGGTTTGCTTTGGTATATCGTCTGCTGTCTTGTGTTCCTTCCTTGTTTTGTGTATCCTTTTGAAGTTGTGATCCATCAGCATTGTCCCCCACTTCTCTATCCTGGGCGGTCTTATTCTCTTTCGGTGTCCGCATGTTGTCACCAGTGCTTGGTGATCTGTTATGATTTTGAACAGCTTTCTGTGGATGACCATGTGGTAGCGTCCACACGCCCACACTGCCGCCAAGCTCTCTTTTTTTAGCTGGGAGTATCCTTTTCCCACGTTTGATATACTTTTGCTCCCATATGCCACCATGTGTCTTGGGGAATCTTTTCTTGCTTTGTGTTGTGCCACTATTGCTCCCAGTCCCACTAGGCTGGCATTTACCGTCAGTTCAGTGCGCTGCTTGGGGTATTCTTTTAGGATGCTTCTTTTTCCTGGCATGTTGTATGTCATGGCCATGAGACCCGTTGTCTGAGCTGTGATGATGCTCAGCAAACATGGCGCCGTGATGTCGCCCTTCAGCACATGAATGTCCTCTTCGATCCTTTGGTCTTCGTGTGTCGGCTCTTCTGTAAATTTCCCCATGTTTGTCACTTGTTTCCGTGACCCCCGAGTGAAAACCTCAACTCGGGACAGTCTCGACGTCTTCTTTCTCTTCATCTTTTCGCATTCCGATACACACATGATGTTAAATGTTGCACCGCTGTCCAAGACAATCTTTGTTTTGTGTGATCCTACTCCTATCGTCACGCACCTTCTTTTTCCTTTTTCATCTTCGTCCGTTGACTCTGTGGTAACATCCGTCATAGGATAGAGTCGCCCAGTCCTTTCTTCTTCTTCTTCCTCTTCTTCTTCTTCACCTGATTCTAGTGATGAGCTCCTTTTTCTTGTTTCAACATGTCTACTTGTTGACACTTGCGGTCTCCATAGTCTTCCTCTGTCGTTCCTGGACTGCACTCCTTGGCGTGCGCTGGCATAGTCATTTCTCCCATTCCATTTCTTGCACATCTGGCCCAATGTTAGGCATGGGCCTCGATGTGGAAATTTAAGTCCACACCTGTAGCATGTTCCTTCATGGTGTTTCCTCGTGGCCTGTTCATTCCTGTCTTTTTCCAAGCTGCCTGCGCGCTCTTGCTCCAGTCGTTTGTCTTTTCCTCGCTCCATCTCCTTGGCGTGTGTTGTCGCTCTTGCCTCTGCTCTTGCTAACGACAGGATATTCTCTGGTGGCGTTGGTTCTCTAATTCCTACTTGTGCTCTTCCTGGTACTTTCCGTTGTTTCCCGCGCTCTTTCTGGCACTCTTCTGGTTTCTGTGCTCTTACTGGCACTCTTTGTCTATTTCCTGTGCTCTGTGCTCTTCCTGGCACTCTTTGTTTATTTCCTGTGCTATCTGTTCTTTTCTGTGCTCTTCCTGGCACTCTTTTGTTGTTTCCAGTGCTCCTCCTGGCACTCTTCTATTCTCCGTGCTCTTCCGGCACTCTTCTATTCTCTGTGCTCTTCCTGGCACTCTTTTGTTCTTTCCGGTGCTCCTCCTGGCACTCTTCTATTCTCCGTGCTCTTCTGGCACTCTTCTGGTTTCTGTGCTCTTCCTGGCACTCTTCTATTCTAGGTGCTCTTCTTAGCACTCTTCTGTTCTTTCCTGCGTTTCCTGTTTCTTTTGACCTTTTCTCTTTGTTGTTTCTCCTTTTTCCTTTATTTTCTTTTATTGCATTTGCCTGTGCTTTTATTGCTCCATTGCTGTTTGGGTCGGCACTTTTTTGCTTTTCTCTCCTTTCTCTGAACCTTTCTTTAGCTTCTCTTGCTTTTATTCCACTCTTTTAGCATCTTTCCTTCTTTTTCTTCTTTTGCCTGACTCTGTTATGGCTGCTCTGTGTTTCCAATGTCCCTTTCTATGAATGTCCTCTTTAAGATGGCCGCCGCTCTTCACGCGAGATTTCGCGCTCGAAATCTCGCTCTCGCCTGACTCTAAGATGGCCGCCCGCCACGCTCTCGCCTGCTATTGGTCCAGCCGCCTGGATCTAAAATGGCCGCCGATACTCTCAGCCTCTCGCGAGAGCTCGCGCGTCTGATTTCGAAGCTTCGCGCTTACCGCGTATTTTCTTTCCTTGCTTCAGAGGCGGTCGGGTGGGCTCCGATCTCGCTCCTTTTTCTCGTTTCTCCTCTCACCAGCTTTATCCAGGGTGGGCACCTGGTTACTCCTGATGGCAAGGTCGATCCACGCGTCGATCTCCACGTCGATCTGCGCGTCGGCTCGTTTCCCTTCGTCGCCAGTTGTCATGTCCTTGTACATGGACTGCCGATACACCACACACGGGACTCAGGTGAGTGTACATGATATTCTTTATTAGGTTTGCAGCAGCATGCCTCAGCACGTCCGTCCCCTTGCTCTGTCCTCCTTGTGTGTCCGTCCCCTTTCTGTCCCCTAACAGGATGTGGTGTCCGGTGACCTGGTCACCTCCCTCATGACCCACAGGGTCCTAGTGTCCCCTCCTGTCCAGTCGCCCAGTCGCCCATCTGTCAGGTCACTACAGGAACTATTTTTGTAAAATTTTAAAAAAGCACGGGCAAGTTGTTTTCCTCAGATTTCACCGACCTCAGTTCGGATGTACTTTCAGGTGAGGTGAGGAGGAAAGTGACAGGGAGGAAACCAGCAAGGTTGGCTTTAGACCCAGAGCCCTGATCATTTAGGCTCCTACGGCCTCAGAGTAAAGTCCCAGGAGAAAGAGCAAGATCTATGTGTAGCGCCAAAGAGATGGGGGGGGGGGGGCAGGGGGGATGGGCGGGATAAGGTGCTATAATGGGCAAATTTTTCGTTTACAAAGTAACAGATTCAACCTTCTCAGAGAGACGCCCTGAGGAAGGGGGGATATACTCTGCTGTTAGTGCAATAGGTGCAATGGCACTTGGAACTGGAGTGTGAGGGGCCACTGAACACAAATGATGTCTGTCTTATTAGCACAAAAGGGATGGGCACCCATTCATCCTGCTTGTATTAGGGCCCTTGCCGCCTTGCTCTGTAGGGAGCAAGGCCCAAGCAGCAGTTACAAAATGTTGGCATTTTTCCTATTTTTCTTTACACAAGGGAGCAGAAAGCCTGATTGGAGTCTCAGGCCTAGGGGTGATGGCCCCGTGGAATAGGCAGAGGAGACAGTCTGCTTCTCAGGGCAGTGGTTATTATTGGCTCCTTAGGTGCAGTGGCACTGGGATCCAAGGGTGTGAGGGGCCAACTAAACCCAAGTATGTCTGTTTTACCAGTCTTCCTTGTTTGCATTACAGTCTAGAGCAGAGCTCTTCAAACTTTTGTCGGCTGAGCCCCCCATCTAAAACTTTTTACACATCGAGCCCCCCCACCATCACCACCACCTGACAACAAAGTTCTGGAAGCTGGTACTCTATATCATTGATGGCCCTTCCCTCCTGCAGAGCCCAGGTCGTATAGGGCAAATAATATTAAATAAATTAAGAGTGTTTAGTAAACTGAAGTTTTTTTAGTGCTTGTGCTTATTCTAAAGTTCAAATGAAAAGTCTCCAAGAAAAAGTTAGCACAAAAATTTACATTGGTGCTTTATTTTTCACATAAAACAGAAAATTTAGGATAGATTAGCAAAAACACTCCCAAAACACAGGTGTGGGATGTGGCTGTTTTTCTCCACAGAGACAGTCAATGTGTGGATGGAATCTTGCTTCTGCCATCCTTTGGTTGTGCTCCACTTCCAGTCTTGAGCAGTATCTGGAAATGGGAGTGATCACAAAATGTTGTAATATACTTTTTAAAGTTTTATATAGTGCGAACATGACCCAAAGGTATTAGAGTGCTTACAGGAGCATCTTTTACATTACACAAGCACACATTCATTTTTGTAAGCACAGGGAGATTAAGTGATTTGCCCAGAATCACAGGATTTTGAGCAGACACCAAGAATTGAACCTGGTTCCCCAGCTCTACAGTAATCCGCACTGGCTGTTGCGCTACATCCTTACCCCTAAACAAGATATCAGAACAAGCATTTACAATGCAATGGTCTCTGCATTGTTAAAGTTAGAGCTTTTGGCATTGCTCATGACATTATTTTTATTTATGTTTTTGTTTTTAAAACATATAAATAAATGGCATTGTCATTTACACTGCCAATAGCTTAATCTCCCGCAAATGCGAGACCTATTGCATTTGCACCCACACACAAAGCCACACACACACACATACAGAGCCACCCACACCTTGGGGTTATTTCTGTATTTTGGTACATTTTAAATAGAGACCCTCCCTTGCCCAGTTGAACTGCTGAGCCATGTTTATTCAATGCAACCCCTTGTCTGTCCAAAGTTGGCTAACAGAATCACTATTGGATCACACCAGAGGGACCGTTGATATGGATTAGCGAGGAAGTCACGAGTCCTTCCGCATGGTGAAGCCAAGCCAAACCAGCTGTGAAAACAGTGCTGGATTAATAAGTTCACATCAAAGTGGGTCCACCTCAGCTGGATAGTGGAGGCCTTAAATCTCGGCACTGAAGAACGGGGGCCTTTCCCCTGCGACTTCGGTGTATTTTTATTAAAGGTAGAACTAGAGTGTACAAGAGTAAAGTTATCAACACTGACCATAAAATTAATTGTGTACAGCTTAAAGCTGCGCTGCAACCTCCCCGAGCGTCGAGTTTACTTAAAACACTGCCCATGGGTTTTACTGCGGCGTATTTCAGCAGTTTAGTGGTCGGCCATTTTAACACTTGAATCCATTAGCACTTCCAAATAGATGCTGCCTTCCCCCAACCCGCTGCCGCTCCAGGGGCTAGTTCACTTGCAGCTGTCGGCCCTTTGAAGGGAGGGGTCGTTCTGCGTGACGACCAGAGACCCACCCCACCCCGCTCGATAGAGTGTACAAGAGTAAAGGTATCAACACTGATCATAAAATTAATTGTGTCTGCTTCCAATAGTGTCCTATAATGCTGAGGCTCTTTCAAGATACCGTGGCGTGCAATGCTTTCAAGACACTGTGGCTTGCACTGCGAATGAGTGCATATTAATAGAGGGTGATGGATGCAGTGCAAGTAGAGCTCCTATAACAGAGTTACAGAGTCTAGTTGACAGTACACATACAACCACCGTTTGAGAGCCAAATGCACTGCAAGACTTTCAGATTACTATCTGACACATGATGGGTGTAAAGCCATTAGGCAGGAAGAAATTCCCTTTTTGCTAACACAACTACGCTTTCATGGTTTCCTCCTACTTTGGCAACACCTGGTCAGTAAACTCCCACTCGGCGTGACCAGGGGTCAGGACACAATAGCCTGGCTGCCCGATACTCAGGGTTCACAAGTGGCAGAACATATCTTTGATCAACACACAGTCCACATCAAACCAGCGACACACCACCCGCTGCCAAATGAAGCTGAGGGAACATCACTACCAAAATGCCTGGAGCGGGGAGGCCAACCTAGGCATGTCTCATCGCACAGGTGCCAGCCCTCCCTCCATCTCATCCCACTCAAAATAACAATCCTGCCACCGAATTGGCTAATCAATTTGCAGCAACATAGTGCCTCAATGAGCATTTGACAACATTTGGTAGGATCTTGCACGCTGCACAATTGGGGATGACCACTGCGATAGGTTGGACAGCTTGCGGTGCCTGGACTACAAAGCAACTGCCCACCTGCCTAACCAAGAGTACTGCAAATTTGGAAGAGGGGAGAAGAATCAAAGGGCTCTTTTTCAGAGTGGGAAAATAAAATGCAAACCGGCAAGTGGAATTATGAATGAATAATTGAAATTTGGAAGACAGAAAAAGCATTAAAAAATACATGAAAAACTGTACATGAACTCAGCAATGCCTCAACAAACTCACTCTAGCAAAGGTTGGAAAGTCGGAAGCAGCAATGTGCGACAGAGGGGACTGCTCGCCTCTTATGTACCCCACTGATGTGTGACATACGCTTTAGTGAAGTTTACAGCACAATGAGGATATCAAAAGCAGTGACAGAGATAGCACTTATAGCTTGGTTTGATGGCGGTTCATGCATCTCCCCTCGCGCAACCACACATCTTTTATACTGCCATCCCTCTGAATACTGCACCTGGGTAAGCGAGAGAGGTTTACACACCTAGACAACAAATTGGGAATGCCTGAAAAACACTCAATCTTAAAATAATGATGTGGCATTACATGAGAGCGTTCGCTGGCAGCTGCAGAATTGAGAATAATGCAGAATTCCCAATGCTATCTGTCACTAGGCATACATACAATGCACATGTTTCTTAACATGCACTTCCACGCTAAAAGCACTCCTTCCAAATACACATTCTGCCCTGGGTGTGCGGAACAAGAGGGTGAAGGGCAGTTTCACACACGGTATTTTTGTTTTCTATGCAGGCATTTGTGGATTGATCTCAGATACAACATGCAGGCAATAATGGCTGTCAAGCTATGCTCAGCATAAGATTCTTACCTGCTTCGCCTCGCCGGTGGCACACACACAGACAGTTTCTGAGCTGCCGGCCGCCGAGTACTTCACAGGTCTTTAAACGGCCTTCACGTGTTAACGAGGCTTTGTTGTTTTTTTCACCTCTTAGCGCCCCTGCATCTCCACTCTGACTATGGCCAGGCTGAGACACACAACTGGCGCCTGAAGGCAACAGTGGACGATGAAGTGGTGGTGTGGAGTGCGTGCCCCCCTGAGGGGATGCTGTGCCCCCCCCCCCAGGGGGGCGCGCCCCACAGTTTGAAGACATATGGTCTAAAGCATCCTTGCTATGCCAGTGTTGCTTTGGGGCTTGGATCAATGGTCCACGGGAGGTTCAACTGGAAGCTGGGGTGACAGTTTAGCTGGGCCTCAGAGAGATGGCAGAGAGGAGGATGAAGGAAGATAGAAGTTCTTGTTTTTAACAAAGGGCAGAGGAGACTGCCCACTTTGTAAAGGAGTAGCTATCATTAGTGAAGCAGGTGGAGTGGCTCTGTGACCCAGGGCTGTCCATTGCATCACAATTATGACTGTCTTACTTTTCAAAAGGGATATGGGGTTTCATTTTTCATGGTAGCATAGGGGGCAAGGGCACCCTTGCTGCAAAGAAGGGGGCAACACGTGGGAGCTCATGATTTTCTAAATGGGACAGAGAGCATGTTTCAAGACTAGCATGATAGCCAGTCATGGTGAGGAAGGGACGAAAGAGGAAGAGAAGACAGCCTACTAATCAAGGGCTGGTCCTTTCAATAGTGCAGCAGGTGCAGTTGCATTGGGGCCCAGGAGAGTGACAGGCTCAAAACACCCCTATAGTGCTTTTGATCAATTCCTGTTTAAGTCTCACATTTAGTGTAAATTGTGTGCTACAGAAACGTTTAGCCTCAAATCGTCTCATAGGCCCCATCCTCTGCATTCGGATTTGCCCCTCCCACTCCCCAGTTCTTGCCAAAACTTTGGGGGGGGGGCCTTGCCTTCAAACCATTTTTGTTAGGCGGGCTCAGAGCAAAAAAGCGTGAAGACCTCTGCTAGAAGCTGTCTGAAATTGTTTGTAAATTCAAACTCTTGACTGTATTGTTTTTAACATTTTCCTGTGGAGAAATACACACACGGATGCACTTACGAAAGCACACACATGCACACACACACACATCCCTTAGAAGAATAAATGTCTCAATAAAGAGTTTGCCAGATGCTAAAAAACAGATGCCTGTTTCACTAAATCCACAATTCTCAAGGTGTATTTAGAATAGAGAAAGAGGAAGAATCAGGTTTTGGATTGCAGAGCCTCAGCTGGCTTCCATGGCAGAAACGTTTGACTGACAGCTCATCCAACAAATGGTTGTTGGTCCATGTACATCAGAACATCTACGCTATTTCGCTATTTAAGGCAGTCGTTCTGGTTTACCTTTTTCCTGTTCAGGCTCACCATGGAAAGTATAGCTGTCATGAGCAGCAAGTAAGAGAAATGGTCCCCACATGCTGCAACAAAACTCCCAGCATACCTAGGCCATTAACAAACACCCTCTTCTGGATTTCATCACTGAAAAATAAAAAATAAACTTTCTCCAGGCCACCATCTAAAACATGGTGGCCAGGCAGCAAAAGTTTAAAGACTTCAGGCGAGCCACGGTGTAAGTGATTTTCTGTAGGCACAGAGATCCCCATCTATGGGGTCTGGATCTCCTAAAATGGTGGATGCTTTTCTACCATGGGAGTGGAGGTCCAAACCATTGGGCTTTCCAACAAACTGTACATAAGCTCATAGGTCTTTCTTGGCTAACTATGAGTTATTCTATTTTTTGCTTGTTCACGTTCAGAATTGCCTATAAAACCTTTAATTATTTAACCAATTTCTATGAAGATTGAGGTGAAAAATACACCATTGTCCCAAATATTTTAACATTTTCTCTGGGGAAAACCCTGGATGCTCCAAAGAGGCGACTGCTGTGCTCCCTTTGCCCCCTCGGTGCAATACCTGTCTGGAAGTTACACCGTATCACTTTCAAAGCTCATTGTTTGCCACGGAGAACAGAGTATCCTCCCCCAACATTTGCTTTGTATTTTGACAGCCCTCAGTGAATAAAAAATGTAGGACACGAGAAACTATGGAGAAACAGCAAAACCACCAAGGACCAGTCCACCTACAAGGATGCCATGACAGAATACCACCAACTCATAAAGACCACCAAGAGGACATTCTCCAGTAAAAAATCCTCACCAACACCAGCAACTCAAAGGAACTTTCTAACATCATCCAGCAGTTCACCAAACCCCCCAGCGAAGCGACGGACATCACACCGACCCAGGACCTCTGCAACAAACTTGGCTTCTACTTTAATCTAAAGATCAAGGCTCTCTACCACATCTTGAATGAACAGACTCAAGAAACGACCCTCCCCTCCAGCAACAACAGCCAGCCCACATCACCACCTGGGCACCAGTCACCACTGAAGACACCACCCCGACCATGAAAAACACTCACTCAGGAGCCTCCATGGACCCCCCACCCGCCCACATCTTCCACGGATCCGCCACCACTTTCACACCCGAACTCCGCTGTGCCATCAATGCCACCTTCAAAGCCGGCATCTTCTCCGACGACTGGAAGCGGGCTGAGGTCAAGCCCTCTCCTCAAGAATCCCTCAGCCGACCCGACAGACCTGAAAAACTACCAGCCCAGCTCTCTCCTTCTCTTCACAGCCAAAGTCTCCCAAAAATTTGTAAACACACAACTAAGCACCTTCATCGAAGAGAACGCCATATTCGACTCTTCCCAATCCAGATTCTGCAGCAACCACAGCACCAAGACCGCCCTCCTCGCCGCCACCAACGACATCCACATGCTACTCGACCAGGGATACACTGCGGCCCTCATCCTGCTAGACCTCTCCGAGGCCTTAGACACCGTCTCCCACAACACTCTTGCAACCAGACTCCATGACGCCTGCATACAAGGACTCGCCCTTGACTGGATCCACTCTTTTCTCACCGGCAGACCACCGATCAGACTTTCACCCTTCCTCTCCGAGCCCACAGAGATCAGCTGTAGTGTACCCCAGGGATCCTCCCTTAACTCCACACTCTTCAACATCTACATGGCCCCCCTCGCCGTCATCATCAGACAGCATGGGCTCAACATAGTATTCTACGTCGACGACAACCAGCTCATCCTCTTCCTCACGAAGAACCCCAAAGACACCAAACTCAGGTTCCAAGAAGGAATGAAGGACGTCGCTGCCTGGATGAGCGACAACTGCCTAAAACTGAACTCGGAGAAGACCGAGGTCCTCATCCTTGGACCACCCCCTCGGCGTGGGACTGCTGCTGGTGGCCCTCCACACTCAGAAACCCACCCCAACTAACCACACCCGGAACCTCTGCATCATTCTAGACTCCTCCTTCACCATGACCCGCTAGGTCAACACTGTCGCCTCCACCTGTTTCAACTCCCTCCGCATCCTCCAAAAGATCTTCAACTGGATCTCACCCTAAGCCAGAAAATACGCCACCCACACCCTCATCACCAGCAGCCTGGACTACGCAAAACGCCCTCTATGCTGGAATCAACAAATCCCTACTACTGAAACCCCAGCCCATCCAAAACTCCGCTTCCAGACTCATCCTCAGCACCCCATCACAGGAGCACATGACCCAACACCTGCAAAACCTCCACTGGCTCCCCAATCGGAAAGAGAATAACCTTCAAACTGCTCATCCACACCTACAAATCCCTCCCGAACATCAAACCCAAATACCTCAACGAAAAAATCTCCTTCCAGGCACCCAAAAGAAACCTCCGCTCCGCCGACCTGCCCTAGGTACGACCCCACGCATCCGCAGAGCCAGGAGAAGAGCATTCTCCCACGTCACAGTCAAAGCCTGGAACGAACTCCCAGTCAACATCAGACGCTCCCCACCCTGCACACCATCAGGAAGAACCTCAAAACCTGGCTTTTCGGCCAACCCTGAGCTGCACCACGTCTTGAGACCCTCACAGGTGAGTAGCATGCTTTTTAATTCCCTGCTTGATTGATTGATTGATTGTATGAACTTTTTGAATCATTGTGAAGCTGGCGCCACGGCCACACAGATAAGTAGGTTGCTTTCTGGCCAAATCCCCAAATCTAAAGGTATTATTATTATTTTCGGTTATCCAGATTTTAACCAATAATATATTGCTGTAGAAATAAAAAATTTCAAAGGGCTGCAAAAATGCGTGCTGCTTTAATGGTGTTTTAAAATGTATGCATTTGTTTATTTATAATTTCTTTTGGGATGAGTTAAAGCGCCTCTAGACACCCTTTATGCTAGCGTTATCAGTTTTAACCACAACCACATAAACAAACCAGGACCCTAGCAATGCGGAAGCAGAATGATATACCGCCTACACATCACGTAATGCATTAGAACAGCAGGTGCACGCAGCAATGACGTCACCCATTCTGGAATGTGCAGCGCACGCTTCTCCCAGAGAGCCTGGCGCTGCGGCGTGTTCAGATCCCCATAACCCTGTCCTCCCATGCACTCTTCAAAAGCATGGTGACCCTGGGCAAACATAGTATCGTGTGGCACATGACGGGAATCCCTCCTCCACAGTGCCACGCTCGTCTTCCCGGAATGATTTCTGTCACAGTTAACTTGTCTCTGCTGGAGTGGCTTCCAATGTATACGGCGAAGGCAGCTCCGGTATAAAAGGAAATTCAACATGGTCGATTAGACTTCGATATTGGGCAATCTTGTTAGGGTTTCTTTCATGGTGCTCGATGAAACAACTTTATCATTGATTACCCTTGTTCAATGACTAAGAAAACTGGTTTAAAGTTATAGGATGTATTGGATTCGGCTGCAGGTGAAATTGTTTGATTTCGCACAAAATTAGTCACGACGATTTTCAGCTACAGGAAGCGGTGAACATCTGTACGGGACTTAGAAATAAAAACTATGGCTAAGTGGCTATTTGCGGCCTGGAAAAGAGCAGCTCTGATCGGAAGCAGAATTGTTCACCAGTGGCAAAGTGCAATATCAGTCCAGGGTAATATGCGTCAGCTCTTCTTGTGTGGTCATGGCCACCTAGTGAATAATGGTAAGCCAGGTAAGTTAACTCTTGGTCGGTGCTTAATTTGTAAAGAAATAAGTGCCAGGGCTCTAGTCAGCAGGCCACTTCCGCTTGCACTGCCCAATGCCTCTGCCAATTATAGTAACAGCATAACTAAAAACACTCACAGAAGTGTGACATTCTGTCAATTTCAGGCCCCAAAGTTAAAAAAATGGCTTTGGCAGCAGATATTAACCCCTTGCGTGCTTCGGACTGACCCTGGCCGTCCGACGTCATGGTGGGCGTGTGCAGAGGATGGCCGGGGGCCGTCCGAATGCCGCCCACTCATTAATTCGCCCGCACCGCCTGGGAATTTGCGCAGCGCGCAAGGGGTTAATCGTTCTCAATGTTTACTGAATTAATAAACAACAGTTGTTGTGCTTATCACTAAATAAAAAAAACAGCGCCACCAGAAGCGGACAGAAATACACACGCGTGGTGACCAAGACGCTGCGATTTTTCACAGCCGCCAAAATATTGGGCGTACAGTTGGCTGAAGATTGAATGCCACTGCAACAGATTTTAAACCCTAATTCTCATAGTGTTTTCAACACGTTTTCCCTCTCACCTAAAGTAAATATGTGGATGACCATAATTTATTGATTGGTCCCCATCGATCTTTTTTCAGATATACAACGCTCAAGCCATTTCTCTGTCCTGAAGATGACTGCATAAATAACCAGCGGTCGAAACGCCGTTGACGCTTTTCTGTGGCCTAATTTATAAGGACACTACATTTATGTATATGTTGTTCTTTCTTTACCTTGTACTGGTTTTGTTTGCCACATGTCTGGTCTTTGTTATATGTTCTGCTTATGTACACCAGCATTGTTTGTCTTGAGCCAAGTTTTTTAATGATTATGTGCTATATTTATAATAAATGATATTCCTTGTGATACTGACAATATAGTTCTCTGGGCTTCCTCAATCTTTCTTTTTCGATTATATGTTTTGTGATATATTTCCTTATTTTCTTTAATAGACCACGCATAATTTTAGGTTTTCTTTCCCTGAACCTATTGTTTGATGTCATAACCATGTGGCAGACTGTCATAGGTACCGGTGCTGACAATTAAGTGTAGGTGATGAGCACCAGAAACCACTGGCTCAAATTAAGCACTGCTCTTGGCATATCAGTAGTTGGAGCACAATGCAGGCAAACATTGACAATCAGGCCCAGTCTCTGAAATTTGTTGAGGCACTCTGACCTCATTGCACAGTCTTTTTCAGGAACAGGCGTCACAATAGAAAATAGGGAGGAAGTCCCATGCCTCCACAGCGCTCGCTTTTCTGACACTGGCCGCTTGAATGAATACATCAATGAATTAAGGAATCATTACACAAAGCCCAAACCACGGCAGACGAGGTCTTTTGTCACATGAAAGAGGTCTCATCCTGTCACTCTGGCATTCATTCCTGCTTTTTCACAGGAAAACTTGGCGCCTGCCCCAAAGCCCACTAATACGGGGTACGTGTAACCACACTTTGTCTTGGTACTGGGTCTTTGGAATACACTTTGAAAAGCATAACGTGAATCGGAGGTCCCAATCATTAGGCTGTAAACTCTAAGGTAATGTGCTGGGAGTCTGCAACATCAGTAAGAATATGCAACGGTCTTTTGTTCTTCACATCACTACCAGAATCCCGCCTGATAAGATGCTATTACAGTACATTGCAAGACAATGAGAGTAAGCAGATGACACAGTGGGGCATATTTACAAGCCCCTATCGCCACCGGAGCATCAATTTTTTTAACACTCCGGTGGCGTAGCACTATTTTCCATATTTACAAGGTGGCGGTAAGCCACTCTGTGTGGCCTAACGCCACGATGTAAATATGCCCATTTATGTCGCTGTCCTCATTGGCAAAGGGGCATGCAATGGGTGTTGCTGTGGGCATTCCACCGCAACACGCATTGCTTTTTCCTGCTGACCCAGATTTACAAGGCTGAGGCAGCGCCAAAAACGAACGCCATGGAATACCAGGTGTTAGAATGGCAATATGAGGAGAAATTATTAATTTATCCTTGTTTTTTGCTCATATCTTGAGTGCTGCATTCTTCAGCGCACAATATAAAAAGCAAATTGCTATTATTGATTGTTTATGTGCAGGAAAGTGTCCCTATTTTGCATAAAAACTTTGACAAATATATTTCCCCACAAACATTATAGGAAGTTGTTTAGAGTTTTGCAAATGTGCAACAGCTGCCAATTTCTGGCAAATGTCCAACATCCACCAAATTGTAAATACCCATTGAAGTTGCTCCATTTGACCAGGGATCGAAATGATAAGAGATGCCATGTTTATCACACCTGACAGTTACCAGGGTGCAATAACGGTCCCGCCGTTCAATTGTTAATTTTCTGTAGGAAAAACCTGCCAGAATGCAACAAAGAGAAGAGGTCAGGTATTTACCAGGACATGCTTGGTTTGTTTCAGGAAGCAGCAAAATCCACACATTATTCCCCAAAAGTCAGAAAGTCAGAATGCAGAATACTTATTGCCTCTGAAATTTGTTGAACACCTCAACGTTATAGGGGTAAATAATTATTTCATCTGTAAGGGTCTACTTGTAATTAATGCAATAGTCTTTAAATGAATAACAATGTGTTCAATCCCCATAACACTACGGGTAATAGTAGTTGTAAGTTATCTAAAATGTTTGTGCATTCTACATAGGGCCTTATTACGAGTTTGGCAGTCTTCATGTCGGACCGCCACGACTGCAGTCCCAGGAAGACTGCCAAGCCTGTGGTGCGCCCTCCTGCCGGCTTGCAGCAGGCAGTGCAGTGATGGTGTCATGGCAGTGGATATGCTACGCCCATAGGAGAGCCGAAACAGCTTACTGTTGTCGTGACAGCACCTACCGCATGTTTGTGCATGGTGTGGCATACACCATTTCGTGCATGTCACACTGTGCATGCACTTTTGGGGGGCACAACATGAGCCCCCCGCATGCACTCCCATGGGACGATATCACACGGGTGGCCCTGTTAGAACCCCCTTGCATGCATTTCCGCCACCCTTTTTATGGTACGTGCCCACAATGAACTGGATGGTGGAAATGATGGTCGGAATATGCTCTGCCATGCTGGCATCGGCACCGCCGCCATTTCCTAAGCCCTATCAACACTGCAACTGCCACTGCAGTGGGATCCTGGATCCTGACGGAGGCAGTGGTCTTATAGCAGTCCCACGGCCACCATTGTAATATGGTGGTTGGACCGCTGGGGTGGTGGCAGTGGGACCACCACAGCGAGTGTGGCAGTCTCAGGACCGCCGTACTTATAATAAGGCCCATAGAGTTGCAACCATCCATCCTTGCCTGGAAGGTGGATACAGCAGGCCACAAAAAAAGGGCTTAATTCTGAGAATCCCCAAGGTACAATGAGACAGGGAGATGGGTGCTTGAATTCCAAATTATCATTATTGTTTTTAACAAGCTGGTCTGAAAATGTTGCCTCATTTATTAAGGTCATAAAGAAACAGATTACACATCATTGTGGAATCCTTTTCAAATCAAGTGTGTATTTTCAGTACCCCAGGGCTTAAATTAGGGGCACACTCCATTGACTGAGTTTATCCTTGCAGCTTGTGCAAATATTTTCCTGAGGAAGACTTGTTCTTTCCTATTTAAATCCTCGCTGATTTATGGGACGGTTTAATTAGCAGCTGGAACAGGAACAGCTTGCTTTGTGGAAAGCTAAATTCCAAAAAGGCATGGTGATCGCCTATTTTACATATTTTCCAGGGAGAGGATCTGTTAACAAAGTCTGGCTTCATAGCACAAAGCAAGTTCTTGCCTGCTGTACCATGACGGATACATACCAGGGAGAGCCTGCGATAATACCATCTCTCACAATGGAAATGTGAAACTCCTTGGGTTTCACGAGAGACTCAGAAGGGTGTCTCCAACCTTTTCTTTACCACTGGCACGTGATCGCTTGGGTTTCACTGGAGAAGGAGATGTATTGTAAACACCTGAAAGGTCAACGGTATCACAAGGTGCAAGAAGGCCAAGTGGCCTCCCAAGAGCCAAGTGTACAGTTACAGTAGCCTGGCTGAAGACCTGCATCCCAGCAACTTATGGCTCTGCTATGATGTGTGAATGAATTATAAAACACCAAGGCACATGCAGCAAGGCGCAGCATTATTTAACAAATGGACCTGTGCGAAGCAGTGTTAAAAGATATACTTAAAATATAAACTTAGCTCCACAAAGATTTTATTTACTGTCATAAAGTTAAACTGGAAAAGTGTAGCAGTAACAGACATACCACGTGGGATGGGCCTTCGGGGATAAGAAAAGTTTTTTTGTTGCAGTTTGCCTATTGCATAAACATGGCCCAGTCTTTGACCAGTGGCGGCTCCTCTCCAATGGCGGAGGAGCATCGCCCCACTGGCTCAGAGCCAGCAGTTGAGAAGTAAAAGAATATTTTACTATTGTTTTATTTTTCAGCTGCTGGCTGAGCCAACGTGTGCAGGGGGCGGGGCATGGGAGGGCGTGGTGGAGTGGTAGGTGCACTTTTAAGTGTTCATGTCAGGTTTGTCGGCCATCTCAAGTCGGCCTAACTGAAATGCGCACTTAGGTTACTCCAACCTAGCTGTATTCTACAACTGGGTTGGAGAAACAGCACAGGTTCCCTGTGCCTGAGGGAGCACTATTCCAGCCCGCTCAAGCCAATCCCCATGCTGCTCTCATGCTTGAGAGCAGCATGGGGACAGCATGGGGATTGGATGGGGAGTCCGTGATTCTGTCCCAGGGACTGCTGGGAGTAGGAACAGAGGAGAATGAGGCGGACGGCAGCAGCCGGTAAGTCTTTTATTTATTTTTAAAACTCCCGCCGGGCATTGCCCAGTCCCCCTCCGCCCACCCCACCACTCATTATCTGTGTCGGCTGCCACTGTCTTTGACATCATTCCCACCTTGGAAGGATGGGCTATATTTAATATTCTATTCACTCATTTATGTTCTTATAGGGGCAGCTCTAGAGCAATTTAGGAAATGCCTGAATTATCTCAGCTCATCCATTACAACGCAATTACTATTCTAACTCCGCTGGGGCGTTACTTTGGGGAATGCGTTGTAATGGATTATGCAATGTAATGAAATGCATTATAATGGAGTTTGTGATGTAAAAAATGTGTTGTAATGACACGCGTTGTAATACGTGCTTTGGAAACAATTTTTCCCAGCAGCAACCCGCCTGCACTTTTAAAGGGGAATATGGAGCCCCTTGCAGGTGGATACAGTCAGTGACTGCATCCACCTTCAAGGGGCCTCCTCTTTCCCCCCTGCAGAGAGCATCTCTCAGGTGACGCACTGACAGTGCGCCATCTGAGGGCTTTTTTGCCTCACGTCGTTAATACCATTATGATCCTTATGGCAGTACTTAGCTTTAGCTTAATGGCAAAAGAAAAAAGATAGTTTCGGGTTTGTGATGGTCATTGCTAATGCGAGCTTCTGTCTACAAAAGTTACTAATGGTGACATTCTTGAACATCTTCTGCTGTTTAGGTTCAAGAGTTCCATATTCCACATTCAGTTACTATCTGCCATTGATTCATTTGTGGAGGTGGTGCCAGTGTTTGGCACCAAGACTCATTTCTGGGGAATCGGAACTAATTGTTCAGCATTTGGCTTTAAACCCAGACTAAGAGAGAGAAACACAGAAAAGGAAGAACGAGTGAGGAAGTGAAAGAAACAAAACGATAGAGGGAGAAAGCAGAATAGAGAAGAGTGAAATAACGAGAAAGAAGTTGTTAAAGATAGGATGCAGGAGGTGGAATCAAGTCTAGGCATCTTTTGTACTTGACAACTCTGACATTCAGCAGCAGTGGTCACAGGCTCCTAAGAAAAGGTTCGGGACTATGCGCTTTATTTTATTTTTACAAGGTAAGGAATGCTCTCGATTAACCTCTTCTCCTTGTATATAGGACAGGAAGCATCACTTTGATTATGTATTTCTGCAAAACAAAAATGTCAAACCGGATAAGAAAAGTTCATCATCAAATTTAATTAAATACATATGTATCACACAAAAAATTCAAATGAAAATCTGTCACTTTGGAACACCCCTCAGATACAGTTTGCGGTTTCATTATAACAGAAATGTTCCTGATTGTCCCCGAGCTGCGAAGACCTGAATAACGTGAGAGAGACCCCTATGAGCTCAGAGTGGGAAGGTGAAGCTAGTACAGTTGAAAGCAGGACTTCAAACAGAGGCATGAATTCGAGAACAAAAATACTAAATCGAGTTGTTTTTAAAATGAACAATAAAAATGAAAATAATCTCCTCTAAAATTAATCCCCTGTAAATTTCTCATCCTATGCATTGTGGATATCTTAAACGCCCGAGTTTTCCTATTTGGTGGCTCGACGTGCCCCACTCACTTTTGAAAAAAGGGAAAACATACTGTAACTGAGTCATGAAGGCACGGGAGAGTATTAGTAAACAGCTCCTGAGATGCCAAGCGACGGAAACGATGAGGTGACTTCATGTGAACAGACCGCTGCCGACGTAAAGGACAACTACATCTTTAGCTGACCTGTGCACTGTGCATATTTTACTCACATGCCTGAAGGCTTCTGTCACTGCAAGTGTCATCTTCCAACCACCTGCTCCTCTGTCGTAACCAGCCATTTTCTACGTGGGAAGGGACTCGTCAGTATGCGATAGCCCCAGTCATAATGGTATGAGCTGTGTAACCGGCTTATAGGTTCGTCAATGATACTTATTTCATTTACAGCGTTATACAGAGCGGTGCTAAATACATTTGTCATCAATATTTATATCTTTACTGTTTAAGTATAGGGTCATGATATTTATGTTTTCAATATTTTTGGGCAATATTTGTGTATATCAATATTGTTTTTCTGGATACAGTGTCGTATAACCTACTGCCCTCAAGGCGACTTGCCAAACACGCAAACTCAACTTTGCCAAAGCTAATCACTACCTCACTGCCATTCGGGGTGACAAAACTGAGCGCACGATTCTATTCAAAATATTTCCAAAACCGTAAACCATGGCTTTAATCCTTTGCCTCCCACTGCGAGCAATTAATACGTTTAGCAATAGTCAACATTATTGGACATTCCATTGGCATAACCAACACACCAGTAGTAATGCTGCAAGTTCTACTACAACAAATGTTTTCCTGGCACTCCTTTTAAATCTTTTACCTTGTGGCCTCTCTCCACCATCTTAAACTCTCTGAGAGATGCATAATATGCTGGAAAACTCCAGCCCTTCTAAATAATCCAACCCTCAGGGCCTGTCCCTTTTCATGAAATTTGAAAACTTATAAAGTGAATTATACCCGGCGAAGGTGTCAAAACGCTAGCTAACCAAAGAAGCCCCAACAGGGGAGAAACAAGGCCTATTCATCACCACAAGAAAAAAGCCAGGTTTTCAGGTTCTTACGAAAGGCAACATGAGAGGACAGGCTAGCAATATGGGTGGGCAGGGAGTTCCATAGCCTGGCAGCAGCCTTGGGAAGGAACGTTCTCCCACCTCACATTCTGAAATCTCAGAACTCTACGGGCCTCATTTATGAGGCCTTGCGTCAGTTTTGCGCTTCCGATGCGTCACTTTTGTGACACACTCCAGCAATGCGTCACTTTTGCGCTTACAGATAAGTCAGAAATACTGACGTATCTGTAACTCCTTGCGACATGATGCGTCATATATTAAATATGACGCATCAGGTATGTTGCAAGGAGTGCACACTGCGAAGTGACGCATCGCTGTTCTCATGCAGCGATGCGTCATTCCTCATAAATGAGGCCCTACATTTTTAAGAGAGGCAGACCTCAACTCTCTATTGGGAATGTACCATTTAAAAGCCTTTCTCAAAAGCATCGGTTTCTGGCCATGGAGAGCGGTGTGGGCCAGACAAAGGGCTTTAAAACTCACACACCTAACAACCGGCAGCCAGTGCAGAGAGCGGATGCCCTCTGTCATAGACAGGCGTTTAGGGATGTCCAAAACCAGACAGGCAGCACCATTCTAAATCATCTGGAATCTGCTTAAAGTGCTTCCATTATTATTAGGATACAGAGCATTGCAGTAGTCATTGCGCGAAGTAATAAGCACAATGACCACAGCAACTCTAAGCTCAACAGAGATGAAACGAAAGATCTTTCTTAATATTTGAATGATGAAGAAACAGGAACTGACAATCATTTTTACCTGCATATCAAGTGGACATCATCACCTCCTCTCATGTGATAGCAATATTTTTATCTCTACAAAAGCATACCAACTTTGACCCTGGTGATCTTTTAAATGATCATCCCTTCACACATCTTTTTTCCCTATGTAAAATACTTCAAAAAGTAGCTGCAAACAAACTTGTTTGCTTCTTTTTATTGTTTTTACTGGCATTTCTTATAGCGAAACAGCGAACAACGAATCCCACGAAATAAGAAACAATGATACACATAAGGATTGCAAAATTACAAAATATCAAATAATACAGTGTGGTTAAGAAAAAGGAACAGCCAAGGCCAGTGATTAGATTCATTGTAGGGAAGCATAAAAGTGGTGCGACATAACCACAATGCAACACTTATGCGCAATTGAATTAGATTTACAATACAGAGCAGACTGTGACCCACAGAATTTGCCACTAAATAGTGTTTAATATGAGCCCATCAGAAGCCTTGGGATAGGGGGATTTACGGGTCCTGCAGAATCAATAAGTCGGGAGGTGTTAATGAACAGGTGGCACAGGGGACCCAGGGGATTGCGCTGACGTGGCGTTGGTGTGTAAATAGGCCAGTAGAAGTTCCCAAATATCTTTGGGCCTGGACCGAGATGGCATCAGGTCCCAAAAAGTGGGAAAGCTTCTCAGAGCAATAGGTTGCATCGTTCAGTCAGTCAGCTGTTGTAGGTACTGGACGTCTGCCCCAGTTCATGGTCACTCTGCGTTTGGCAAGAAGAAGGAACATGGCTGTGAGCCTACGGCCTGCAGCTGGTATGTCCTTAACTCAACCCAGCAGCCCGATCAGGGGATGCAAGGAGAGCGGGGCCGGGTGATTGCGCGAATGACCGAAAACACTTCCCTCCAGAATTGTGACACATCAGGGTCCAACTAACCCAGAGGGAGTACGGAGGCCTGGGATGTAGTCCATCGAAGACATTGGGAGTTGGAGACTAGGCCCATTTTAAACAGCTGCAATGGGGTACGATATATGCGGTGCAAAAATGTAAAACTTATTTGGCGAAATCTAGTTTGGTGAGAGTAATTCCAATTGTCCACAGCAGAATGACCACTGAGAATCCGACAGTGGAGACCCCACGTCCGTCTCCCAGACAATATGAGCCCTCAGAATCGTGACCGGGCAAGAGAAGATGAAATGTATTAGGTTGTAGTCCTATAGGTAGGCTTACGAGAACATCTTCAGGGAGGAAATTGCATGTGGGAGAAAAAATAGGGGCTCTGCATCATCTTAAGAAAGTGATCAGCTTCAGTTTCATATCAAGCAGAATAGTTTGGTGAGTGAATACGAAATTTGCCTCTCTGGTCAGTAGTAAGTGCCATTAATAAGGTACTTGAGGGAAGTAATTGCACCTTTCATGTGAATCATGCCTATCAGTGGTAAAACATTCTGTGGAAATTCTGGGGCATATTATCAAGGGCTTTATCTCCGCTTTTATTGGCTTTAAAAGCCAAGAAAGCGGAGCCAAGAAAGCGGAGATACAATTATCTCCCTATTACCTAGCTGTCGCTAACACCAGTTAGCGACAGCTAGTAGGAGATAGCGACCATCTTGGGCCCCGCTTTGCATGTCAGAGATATTTATCACTAATGACATGCAAAGTGGGCGTGCCAAAATGTTAGCGACTGAAAACAGTCGCTAACATCGCTATCTCCTATTACCAACTTTTGGAGATATTCGCGCTAAGCGCGAATATCTCCAAAAGCTAACACATGCCTTGAGCAGTTCTTAGCCATGTTATCCAATGGGAGGTGGATAACATGGCTAAGAGCATTAGCTCGGTAATGCATGAATATCGCTGACTTTACAGCGATATTCATGCATTTCGGCCGATTTTTATCGCTTAGGAGATAAACCTTGATAATAGCAGGGCTCCTAAGCGATAAAAATCGCCGCAACACAGCGATAAAATTATTGCCGCTAAGCCAACATAGCGATAATTATCGCTAGTTGTTGGTAATATGCCCCTCTATTTGTAAACCCTTGTTTTGGTTTTATGGTGCTGGGCCGAGAGAGTTGTTGCCAGAGGGAGGATGCATTTAGGGGTTGTGGTGGACTATGAAAGGGTTGTGAGCATGCTCCTTTGCAGTTTTTGTGGTCAGTGTTTCTGTGTTGGACTAGATCTGTTCAAGGTAATGGCCCTGGATACCTTCATTTATGCTGGCATTATGCTGTCTGGTTTTGTGTCCCTTGGGTAGAATTGGTGACAATGAGGATTTGGGGTAAATGGAGGACCATGAGCTGGTTGTGCCATAGACGGTAAAGATGGTAGGCATGGTGATATGGTCAATATCCCTAATCAATGTAGACACGTTTAAGTGCTTCAGGGTATTAATCTATGTGGTGAGGATATGGTGGGTGATGTTTCAGGTTGGGATTATGACCTTCCCATTTTCATACATGTTGATGTGAGAAACTTCCAATTGCGAGAGATGTAGCCCGCTGGAAGCTGACTTCCTGCACGTCGTGGTCATGCCACACCATACAACTGTACTGGCAAGAGATTGTCACTGCCCTATTTTATATGGCCGGCCTCCCACTGTCCCCCGGTCCGATGACACCCTGCTTGGGCTGGGTGGGAGAGATCCCTGTCACCTTCCGGTGTTACACTGCACTGGCGCACCTGCTTGCAAAGAGACTAGTGATGTTCTCTGGGGGAGACGGGTGACCCCCAAAATACAAGCAGTGAATCGATTCATTAGTATATTGTAATGAACAACTAAATTTGTATGCAGAACTCTTGCCCAATGCTCCAAACCTTGGGAAATCTGAGATCCCCTAAGGCACCACCTATCCTCTTCAACTGTAATGCCTGATGACACAGAGGATGCCACAGAAATTTCAATTGTATTTCTTCATGGATGATTGCTGTGGCTTAAGAGAATGTGGGTAGGTATGCTAGCACATCATATGCATATATAAGTCTGTAGTATGGGAAATGGACAGGCTACTGATGCCGGCAACAGATGGTCGGTTTCATTGTACATTCAACTGACATGAGATACTATTTAGTAGCCATGGGCATTATCTATGCAATGTTGAAGCTTATGTGTGTACAATATCTGTATGTCCTTTTGATACTTAGAAATAAAATAATTTAAAAAGTGTATACGTTATAAGCATCACATTTCATTTACAGTACATTGAGGGGCAAAACCATTTTTAGTGCAACAACAGCATGAGAATAGAAAACACTAAGGAACACAAATCACAGGTATATGCAAAATCACATTAAAGGGTGCACATCACTCTTGGTGCAAAGTGTGCAAAAAATTTCGTATCGGGAGAAACATTTCAGTGCAAAGACACATTCGTAGCAAAAAGCACATTATGGTGCACAATCAAAGGCACAGAGTCACCCTCAGTCCAAAGTAATCAGGAAAATGGTGTCTAGCTGCACAAAAATCACCCAGTACAGAAAGGCAATGTGTCAGGATGTCACATTACATGTAAAAGGAGTACACAAGCATATCCTTTTATTTCTTTATTTATTGAGAAGTTTTATATAGCGCTGGCCAGACCCGAGGGTATCGGAGAGCTTTGCAATTTTTTTGTTGTTGCAGGATAATACAATAGGTCATGGTATATAATATAGTTTCAGAGGTCCCAGCGTGCTGTGCAACATTGAGGTATGGAAGTCCTGAGAATCTTTGGTGGGAACACAATGGGTCGTGGTATATAGCATAGTTTCTTAGGTCCCTCGTGCTGTGCAACATTGAGGTATGGAAGAACCTCGACGGGTGCATGAAGTCTTGGGTTGAACCTCTTTCAAGGAGGAGGGAATGATGAGGACGGGAGCGGGGAAGAGGTAGGTTTGGGTATCACAGTGTCAAGATGCTGCAGAGTGCAGGCTTGTGCGTTTTGGTGGCTGTTATCGCTTCGGGAAGGCGCGATTGAGGAAGGGGTCTTTTAGGAATTTCTTGAATTTGACAAAGGAAGAGGTAGTCCTAATGTCGATTGGGATGGAGTTCCAGATTTTGGGCACATTTCCAGCGAAGGAACGAGCGGCGGTTTTTTGTTTGCGTGTTTTCATGTGGATGAGTAGAAAGGAGTTAGAGCTCCTGAGGTTCCTTGTCTGCCAGCTCTCTTGAGTTTTGAGGCTAGGTAGTCGGGTTTCTCTGTGTGCAGGGCTTTGTGCGTGAGGCAAGCAGTTCTGAAGCTGGCACGCATTTCGATGGGGAGCCATTTTAGATCTCAGAGTGCAGGTGATATGTGATCATATTTCTTGACTCCGGTGACCATTCTGGCTGCTGCATTGAGGGTTGTTTTGAGGGGGGCTAGGTGAGATTTGGTTGTACCAGTAAGGACTGCATTCCTGTAGTCAAGTCTGGATAGCACCAAAGATTGACTGGCTAGTTTGAGGTCTTTGGGTGGGATGTATGGATTTATTTTGTTAAGTAGCTTCAGATTGAGGAAATGAACAGGTAGGTGTGCCTTCAAGGGAATTATTGTACTACTCAGTTTGTAATATTCTGATTCACAGTTGGATGCAAATGTATTACTTGCTTGATAATACATTTCTTTTAACAACCTAATTTCTAATTTCACAATACGTTTGTACTTCTTAACAAATCACACAAAAATATATATCAGATTGAGGAAGGCACTTTTAGTGGAGTTTTAATGTGTTTGGCCATGTCGAGATTTGGGTCTAGGGTGATTCCTAATGATTTACCGAGTTAGCCAGAGTGGGATTACTGTTGAGGGCATCAATTGCTTTTAGTCATTCTGCGAATTGGGGGTTTTCTTCTTTGTTAGAGATAGGGAGGATTTCGGTGTTGTCTTGGTCGAGTTTTAGGTGATTTGTTGATAGCCAGTGTTGGACTTATTTTAGCGTGCCGTTGAGTCTCTAAATGTCATCAATGGAGGAGGTTTCCAGGTAGATCTGGGTGTCTTCAGCGTAAAGGTGGAAAGGGATTTTGGCTTTTTTGAGTAGGTTAGTGAGGGGTTCCATGTATATGTTGAACAGTTGCGGAGAGAGTTCTGAGCCTTGGGGAACACCTCTGCTGACGGGGTACAGGTCAGATGTAAAGTTTTGATTTTTATACTATGGGAGCGGCTGTGTAGGAAGGAGGAGAACCATTGTAAGACCACATCGTCTGCACCTACCCTTTCTAGAAGAGCCTTAATGAGTAGGTTGTAGTCAACCATGACAAAGGCTGCCGAAAGGTCCAAAAGGATAAGTAGGCAGCATTTGTCATTATCTAGTGATTTGTGGATATCATCTAAGACGTTAAGGATTGCGGTCTCTGTGCTGCAGCCTTTTCTGAAGCCTGATTTTTGTGGGTCTAAAAAGTTGATGTTGTCTAGGTTTTGGATCAGTTGTAGGAGAACGCATTTTTCGAGGGTTTTGAAGAGGAGAGGGAGATTGGAGATGGGTCTGAATTTGTTCAGATTGATGGTGTCAAGGCCTGGTTTTTTCAATAGTGGCGTGACTTGGTCAACTTTGAGGCAGTCTGGTATGACGCTGGTTCTCAAGGAGCTGTTTATGATTTTGCACCAATCTGGGGCTAGGGATGGTTCGAGCTTTTTGGTCGATTGGGACAGAATAGGATCATTATAAACAAACAATGAAAAATATATCCTACATTAATAACTGCAATTTATGAATAAAATATATTTTACTTCACTAAAACAATACATTTAAAATATATCAACATAAAACTCCTCTAAATTATATATTACAAATATTAGCACCCAATTTACATGCAACACATATTTATGATTACAAATAACATTATTGCTTTATTTAAAAATGATACATATTATATTAATTTAAATAATTTATCTCTAATACAAAAATAAAAAAAACATTATTTGGCATTTTCCAAATAAGGACATAACTGCAAAAATAATTAAATTAAAAATAATTAAAAGGAAGCTAAAACAACCAGTAATATTAAACTATACAAAACTATTACCAATAAAATAGCTGAACCAAATAAACAAGCAATATAAAAGCCACAGTAATTTAACAAAAAAATAGCTCAGAAAACACCAAACATTTGAAGGGGGGAAACTCTGTGGATTTTCCCTGCAAAAGAGAAGCCTGAAATATATACAACTGTACATCCACTTCTCAAAGTAAGGAGTCCGCCCGCCACCCTAGCAGTGCTGGGACCAGCCACCAGTGGTGCGGCGGTCCCGCAGCACCAATTAGGATGCCGCGCCATGATGGCAGTGGCATCCCGTATATGTTACATTGTGGCGGGCGGTGCTGTAAGCAGCACCCGCCACAATGCAATATATGCATGTTGTGCATTGGCCTGCACAACGTGACAGGCACCACCCGGTGCCTGCCACCTTGTGCATGTCAATGTTGGGGGGTAGGTGCCCTTGTAGAGTGAGTTTAAAATTCCCTACGTCACCTTATCGGCAGGTACTTTTATTAATTAGGTGGTGTGGGAAAGTAAAAACGAAGGTGCGTGCTTGCGTAGATAAAGTTACCAATCTTTTTGACCACCATCAGTGCGGTAGATTGGTAACTTTATCTACGCACCCACACACAAGGGCACCTACCCTCCTTTCACTCTCAATTTCTGGACCCTACTGTAACACCAGTTGGTCTTCCTCCAGGTGGAGGTCAGCAAATTCTCAGAACAAACCCAATGATGATGTTGTCACGTTAAGCAAAGGTGGAGAACCAAGATATACCGCCCCTATCTTGTGTAAGTAAATGAGGGTTTTTACGGAACAAAAAAAATTAACCTGGTACGCAGGAGAAGTTGTCCACTCTCCCCCTCTTTTGATTATTTGTACACTAACCAGCTAGACAAGTTTGATTAGAAATTACTACAACTACCATGATACCCTGTGTCCGTTACCCAAAAGAAGAAGAAAATATGTTTTTGCAAATTTTCAATGGTCTCACAAATAACACCTGCGCTTTAATTCCAATGGAATGAGCAATTTACATTAAATGTGCTCTTCGGGGACATGTCACTGTGCTGTCTTGTATGTATTTTATAAACATAGAGAATCCACAGGTGGGTGTGGGTGGTCCCTACAATGGTGGGGAGCACGTAGTGTTATTTAAATACCCCTCACACATCAAAAGGACCCTTGGTCTCCCCCCCCCTCCCATCCCCCCCTCCTCCCCCGAGGACTGAGGCCTTACACGACGGAGACGTCCCCTGCCGCTTTCGCCTCCCTGCCGCTCGCCCCCCCCTCCCTTGCCTTACAGCCGCGGCGACGCCGCCTCCTCACTTGTCCCCGCCCCTGCATGACCCACATCGGATGCGCCACACACGGTTAGGGTCCTAGGTGCACTGCCACACGTACGAATGCTAGTCCAACAGTTATTGAAATGTTTCTCCCTCCCCCCTGTATTAGACTACCCAGTTAACTCTTTTGGTTGACACAGAGGCCGTTCATACTGTGCCCTTGATCATGCCCGACCACACTTCCTCGTCTGCATCTCACATAATGCTGCTTCGATGCGCCCAGGACTAGGAAGCGGGCACCCAGCGATCCTTGCGACATCGGAGGGTATGCTGTTGCCACTATCCTCTGCTACATTGCTTAGGGAACTCCATTTCACACAATGACTGTTGACTTTTCTTTTTGAACACGCTGGTCCCTTTCTGCAGTGCTGCGAACTGCGGGCACTGCACCATGAGTCATTTCCTGGCACCGTCACTTATGTACTAATGCACTTCCACCAGCAACTGTTTATTTTCACTCATGTATAATTGCTATGTCGACATGTGCTATCTGCTGGGTACTGTTTGTGGCAATAATCCGTTGTTATGACACTGTATGAATAACTACTGGCTTCTCTGTGAAATTAAATAAAGTTTGGGACCGTTGGTCTTAAAAAAAAAAAAAGAAAAAAAAAAAAAAATCAAAAGGACCCTTGGTGTCATGCTTCATCATTGGGGTCTTTGCACCCCTCTACGGGATGAGGCGTGCTACTACCTATGACTACGCGGGAGCATTTTTACACAAGACTATGTGGGGTGCATGTGAGGTATTTATGAAATTGAGTGAGTGGTGGGGTTCGAAGTGACTTAAGTGATGGTTAAAAAGTACCTGGCTCATGGGGTAGACTCTAAAAAATGTTTAATGGACCCCCGGGTTGATACTGTTAAAAGGGTGATTTTAGAGGTTCTTATGTAGTGCAATGTACATCACCTCATGTGTGCGTCAACATGTTTCTGAGTGGAACTCCTTCTTCCGGACGGGGTGCACAAATCCCCACCTTACTCACGTTTTCCTACAAAAAAGACAGTATTTTACAGAAAATTGATAGTTTTAAGACAAGGCTAAAATGTGCCTAAATTAATTGTCATGAAGGTTTCTGCAATTAGCGAACCTGAGGAAAGAACACAAGAAAAAGAAAAATAATATTTAATTTGTATAGTGATTTACTATTTCGATTACTCCTGGTACAGTGAGCTAGGGAAAAAGGTGTGTGGGCAGCAGCTACTAGACAAATGTTGTCATCTTAATAGTGAAGGTGCGCCCTGAAAAAAAGAACGAAGACAGGACATACAGTACACAGAACATAAACCACACGCTCTATTTGTTTAACCATTGTAGCTCTGGGGACCTGTTATTTTGAGGAGAATAGTAAAGTTGTTTTTAGTGCATGCTTGTTACCACAATCTGGTATGCCTCAAGAGCCTCCTAACGTTGGGGGATTGTTAGAAATGGGGTTCTCTGGTTGGCAGTGGTAGGTACCACTGTCCAAATAGGGACCCTTGCTTCAAGTCAGGGTAAGGAGGAAACCCTCTGAGATAACCCCTGCTCACCCTCTAGGTAGCTTGGCACGAGCAGTCTAGGCTAACCAGAGGCAATGTGTAAAGTATTTGTACCAACACTCACAGTAACACAGTGAAAACACCACAAACTGACTCCACAACAGTTTAGAAAAATAAAGGTATTTAATCTAAACTACACAAGACCAAAACAACAAAAATCCAACATACACAGTTCAAGAATATGGTTTCAAAAGAGTTCTTAAGAATTGCGATAAAATTCTTCAGGTTGCGATAAAATAATCCACAGATGCGTGAAAAGTTCAAAGTTGCGTCACGTTTATTCACAGTACCTTTTAGTTGCGACAAAGTTCCAAAAGCAGAAGCTGGTGCGGTGGAAAACAAGCGATGCGTTGCTCCTGAGACCCTGGGGAGGCGTTTGCGACAGCCCCGCTGCAGCAGCGGGCGTGTTGCGACGAATCCGGTCTGTATGGGGAGGAAGGCCACTTGTATGGATTCCGGTGCGGAGGTTCCGTAGGAAGTTTGTTCTTGCAAAAGGCACGATGCGACGATCTTTGGAGTTGCGACGATCTCCGGGGCGACGATGCGCGGACCAGCGGTGATCTCTCTCACAGCTCTTCGACGCGATGGTTTCTGCGACGACACTCGCAGCGACGTGATGCGGTCCGCAAGCAAGCGGTGCAGCGATCTCACCCAGCGACGACAGGCTCTGCGACGATACTCGCAGCGATGTTAGACTTTCCCCCACTGGTCTGGTGCGTCCCACAAATGAAGGATGCAACGGCTCTGGCAGCGGCAACGGGCGCTGCGACGATCTCGGCCTTCGTAACGGCGGGAATTTCCTCGCACTGTCGGGGATGCGCTCCGCAGCGAGCGATGCGATAACTTTTCAATTGCAAAAGTCTCTCAAGCTTAGTTTGAAGCCTCCCAGCACAGGTCCAACTTCCAGAGGCCCCACAACTGGATCAAGCACTCTAGGAAGGACAGAACTCTCTCAGCAGAGTTCAGGGAAGTTGGGGGTGAAGTCCTTTTGTTCCTGGGACTTCAGAACAGGGAGCCAGCTCTTCTCAGGCCCTTGGAGATTCCTTCAAGACAGGGGACACAGCACAACAGCAAAGTCATTCCCCTCTCCTTGGCAGCAAAGCAACAGGTTGGTCCAGCAGAGCAACAGCAGGACAGTCTTCCTTCTTCAGTTTCAGCTTTCTCCTTGGCAAAGGTTCCTTCTTGATTCCAGGATGATCTAATTTTCTGTAGTCAGGGGTCCTGTACTTATACCCCTAAAAGTCTTTGTTCCCTTTGTGCAGGAGGGCTCTGAGCCCGGTCTGAACCAGTTCTGGGTGTTCCTTGAGCACTTTGTTTTCCTGGCCTCTCCCTTCCTTTCAGAGAGAGGGGCAGGGTCGTCAGCCGCGCAGCAGGAGGTGGAGCCAGCATTGTGGAGGGAAAGCACAGCCCTGGAGCACTTTGTTGACATGATTCCTTCTCTCCTTTCACAGTGCAGGGCAGAGACATCAGATGCACCACAGGGGTGGAGCCAGCGCTGTGGGGGGCGGGCACAGTCCTATTCAGGCCCAGGTGCTAACTCCTCCCACCACTCAAGTTGCAAATGTAGTCATTCAGCCTAGGGCTGACTCAGCCAGCCTCCTGGGGAATCCCCAGCCCCTGTCACTCTCAAACCATACAGTCAATCCACAAACAGGTCAAGGCTCACAGAAAGGTCAGACAAGAGAACTGCAACTTTCTAAAAGTGCTATTCTCAAACAAAGGAGGTAAAAACCATCATTCCTAAAAGATGTGTTATTAAATTCTGAGTTCAGGGATACCAGACTTTTATGTCCTATCTTGCTTCTATGGGAAGATATGCTGGTAGCCACTGTAGATCGAAGACCAATATGTAATTGATTTTTTGAAGGCTTTCAGTATATTAATGTTTCAGGAAACTTGGACCACGTTAAAAGAACCTTTTATAGGTTATATTGAATACTGTAATGTCGCAACACGAGAAGCCAACTCAGGTCGCCCCTGTGGGGGTCTTTCTATATATATTTCTTCAAATTTAAAAGCTTCTCATTTTGAAATTGACCTTCATGTAAAATGGCTACAGTGTGCTAAACTAATAGCAAGTCATTCGATTATTTTAATAAATGTGTATTTAAGCTGCAAAAAAAAGGTTAGATCCACACAAATTACTCAGCTATGGGGGACGGTAAAAATCTTATATTATGAGCATTTGGATTCAGTATTTAATATTTCAGGTGACTTTAATATGCATTTCGTTTTGTCTAAAAAGCAGACACCTGACTTTAAATGGTTAGCTCAATGGACAGATTGTGAGTTTAAAAAATACAATTTAAAGATTATGCATGACCCTGATAACATCCCAACTTATAACAAAGCAGATAGCTCCTCTGTAATAGACTATACTATAATGTCTGAGAAATTACATAAGTTAGTAAAAAGCTATGTGATTGCCCCAAGGATTGAAAGCGACCGCAACCCACAAGTGATTAATTTTGATATAGATCTGGACTATCTACCAGCAACCAGGACTCTGGTTAAAGCTCCAACATCCTTTAATCTTAAAAGGTTAACATGGAATGAAAAAACTGAGGATAAAATTTTGATAGTGCTTGACTGTTTAATTCAGGATGCGCATGCTGCTTATGAGGAAGGGAAATCTATGGTTGACCTATGGGCTCACTTGTGTGACAAACTATTGGCTAAATCTGTTAGAGATGAGCCCACCAAAGGCATAATGTTAAATTCCAGGACACCAGGATGGTATTCCTCCCACTTACTATATCAAAAAAGAAAGCTTAATAAAGAAATAAGATTATTGCACCGAAATAAAAACAGGCTATCGCTTCAAAGTGCATCGCTTAAAATCAGAGAGTTAAAACAGAGATACAAGAGGGAAATCTGGATGACTAAGCAAGCATATTATGAATCAATATGGGCAAAAGTCCATCATGCTTGTAAATCCAAAGATCTACGGTTATTCTGGTACATTATTAATGACATCAAGAACAGTAATAATAGAAGCAATAGTGCTAATGTTGATGAAGTGAGTTGGGTGAGCTTTTTCAATAAAAAAATCGATTCCCAAAATCTAGATAATGATAAATGCTTCAATAATAGTCCAATTGATAGGCTTAAAGTAATAGATAGAAGGAGTGAAGGCTGTATTAGCTCTCCTCAATGTAGAGTGGATATGGAGCCCTGGTCGCTTGATAAAGTAAAAAAAGCGATAAAGAGGATTAGATCCAACGGAGCACCAGGCCCAAATGGTATCCCGAACGCAATATTTAAAGCTGAATTAAGTAACTGGCCGGAGTTACTAATGCTTTTGTTTAATGAAGTCCTTAAATCAGGTCTTATACCGTTATCTTGGCATGGGAGTATTATACAACCAATATATAAGTGTGGCCCGCAGGATAATCCGGCTAATTATCGTTTGATTACGCTCACTGATGTAGAGGCAAAAATGTTCGCTAGTTGCCTGTTGGAAGAGCTAGAGGCTTGGGCCTCAAAGGAAGAGCTGATCCCTAATTTTCAAACAGGGTTTAGAAAGGGAGAATCTACCCATACCAATTTGATTTTATTAACATTATTAGGAGAGAGAGCCAAAACCAGGATGCAAAGATTATATGTGTGTTTTATTGATCTAAAAGCCGCTTTTGATTCTGTGCCGCGAAATACTCTCTGGGGTAAATTAAGGAATTGGGGTATTCCGGAAATACTATTAAAGATGATTATACTTTTATACTCCAATACCTGGGTGCAGATCAAAATTGGCGATGGAAAACATATGACTCGTCGTTTGGATACGAATGTGGGATTGAAACAAAGCTGTGTTTTGGCTCCTTGCCTTTTTAATCTTTTTATGGCCGATTTGCCAGCTCATTTAAAAAATATTAATTCACATTCGCCTCTTATTCATGGTCAAGGAATTAAATACCTGCAATATGCAGATGACACCATTTTATTGAGCCAAACAGAAATAGGGCTAAGAAGGTTAATTGACTCTTTTCATGGCTATGTCACACAAAATGGACTAACACTTAATATAAAAAAGACAAAAATAATGACTATAGGAAAAGGGAGACCAAGGATTAAAGAGTGGAATATCAATGGCCTGGTAATCGAAAACGTGAAATCATATAAATACCTTGGGATCATGTTCGATGATGCAATGATATTTAGACAACCTTTTAACAATCTTGAAGCCAGGGGCTGCTCTCTTGCATTTGCTTTTAGGAAATTAAGAGACAAATTAGAATGCCCTAATTATGATCATTTGATGAAGGTGATGAAAGCAAAGTTAATTCCTTCTTTGGACTATTGCTCAAATATCTTTCGGGGCAAAGACGCGAAAGTGCTCGACGATATAGAAATTAGAACTTATAAAGCTGTGTTTAAAATCCCTAAATATATCAGTCGAGCAAACATAAGACTGGAATTTGGACTGAAAAACCAATTTGTGGCACGTCAATCAGCATTCTTGAAGTCCTTAATATTATTAGCCAGCTCGGATGAAGGATCTTTAGCAAAGCTATGTTGGCTAGAAATTTCAGAGGGTGAATACTTAAAAAACTGGCAGCTGTACCTAAATGAATACTTATGTAATTTTGATTGCTCTAATTTAGAAGATGAAATGAGGAGTAAAGTAGTTTTTAAAAAAGAAATTAATCAAATGGCCGCACTGCTAACCATTACCGCTGACAAGGACGAATTAAGGAAAAAAAATCATTTTTGGACAATTGCTAATTCCTTTGGTAGGCTGTCGCCTCAACCTTATTTGGCATATCATATAAAACCTAGGTTTAAGAATAAATTCATGCATTTACGGTTGGGAAGATATCCAACAAAGGATGGCATACCAAAGTGGGAGAATCAATGGTCATCGAACATTTGCAGGCTTTGTAGGCAAAGGGAGGAAACAATAATTCATATAGTAACCTTATGCCCAGCTCTGGCAGACGCCCGGAAGTCCATCCTAAAAACAATCTTTAATGAACTAGGAATTAGAACATGTAGGCAGGCTATTATCACCTGTTTGAGTGGAGTTGATATTAAACTTACTTATTGTTTTGTTAAATTTATCATTATTGCAGAGAATAAACTAAAAGTAGTAGAACGGGTAAATAACTGTATTGCGATATAAAATACCTAAGAAACATAATTTAAGATTCATTGGAGCCAATGTGTTAAGCTAGCTTAAGGTACTATGAGTATAATTTAATATAGGCGTGCATATTGCACTTTATTACCGCTTGTAAATGAAAAACAGATAAAGATTTGTATTTGTAATTCCAACTGTTAACATAAGTCACTTTAGGTAAATGCTGCTATATATCAGTTCTTGGTGTAAATTATAAGGCATTTTAGTAAGTTTTATGTATTTTAATTATCGTATAATGTTTTAATGTTTTTATGGAATGGTCATCTATTATCGCAATATTGGTGGATCATTTTAAGATGTTAATAACTCTGTGTCTAGTATATGCTTGTTTTTCATGGTGGCTCTTATTTTTTTTTTCTTGCGTGTAATGATTTTAATTAATCAACAAATAAAATGCTTACTTACTTACACTGTAGCCAGCATCCCCCATGATAGCCTATGAAGCAAGATAGCCTTGCAGCAGTGAAAAACGAAAATGGCTGTAATTCACTACCAGAGCATGTCACCTGCACAAGTACATGCTCTACCTTTCACATACACTGCACCCTGCCCAAGGGGGTACCTTGGGCCTTCCATAGGGGTGACTAATGTGCACAGAAAGGGAAGGGTTAGGCCTGGTCAGTGGGGACACTGACCAGAAGGACATGGCAGTTCACAGACTGCACACAGGCACTGCGGTGGCAGGCTTGAGACACCATTTTAGGGCTACTCATGTGGGTGGCACAATCAGTGCTGCAGGCCCACTCGTAGCATTTGTCATCACCAGCCCTGGCACACTCGGTGCACTTTACTAGGGACTTCTTGGTAATACAAATATGCCGATCATGGATAACCAATTACAATACAATTTACACAGAGAGCATATGCACTCTAGCACTGATCAGCAGTGGTAAAGTGCGCAGAGTCCTATTGCCAACAGCCACGGGTCAGGAAAAATAAGGGAGGAAGAAGCAAAAAGTTTGAGGATGACCCTGCAAGAAGGGCCAATTCCAACACAACCCCATTCCAGCCGAAAGCCAGGGTAGACCAAATGATACCTCGATGGTATTCCCTGCTTAAGGCGATAGAACATGGAAACTGGCCCACACAGCAGGGCAGTCCTGTTCTACGCCGTCCTAAACCCAGTTCAATCACTCTATCCATACTCTCAGGGTTCACCCTGCCAATCCATGTGGAACTCTTCTCTTCACCTGTGGACACCACCTGTGCAGCACCTAAACTGAACTTGCTCACCGGTGTGTCCCAACAGACAGACAGCAAGCCACAGTGACCACCGCCAGTGATCAGGTATGGGACCCAGGCCTTATGCCTCTCAGGGCCCTCAAACCTCTGTGGCGTCAGCGGGTGGGGGGGCAGTAGCCCCAGGTGCTTGGCACCCTTTGTCCACTCCCTCTCTTGTCAGGTCAGGTCTGACATCCTGGCACTGACCCACCAGTCCCGGACCTGTATCCAGGGGCTGGACAGGAGGCTGAGGTGGGCTTCCCCACACTAGGTCCTCCTCTTCCTTGGGGATCTGTACCCTCCCACCTGGAGCGGTACCCCCTTCTAGAATAGTCAGGGCACCTGTGGCAGGTATCCTGTACCATTCATCCACCAGTTCAGGGGTTCTATCCTGCAACGGGTATTCCAGGTCAGGGGGGACACCCCGGACCTGGCCCTCAAACCTAGGCTCCAAAGCCTCCAGGTCAGACAATACCTGAACCTGTCTTCCCCACCCAGGGACCAACCCCTGCGGTGGAACACTTGCCTGGCGCACCAGGACTTCACTCATTGATGTGCCCGTACTAGTAGACAGTACCCACCTGGCCAACACAACGGTGTGGCCTAGTCCACCCCCAGGGTAAGACTCCTGCCCCCCTTCCAGGGACAACCCTGTCCACCCAGACAACCAAGAACACAGCTCTCCTACCAGTGCAGGACCTCCCTCCAGCAACTGGTCTCCCAACCTAGGGTTTAAACCCTCAGGTTGCACCGGGGTCAGAGGCGAGGACTCCCTCCCTCTGCACCCCCTTCCAGAGCGCTGCACCCTCCCTACTGGAGGGGTACCCCTGGGAACCATATTGGTCAGGACACTAGTTACAGATGTCCTTCCTTCCAGGTCAGGCAGATCCTGAACCTGGTCTCCCAACACAGGAACCAAAACCTGTGGTTGTGCATTTGCCTGGCACGCCAGGACTTCTGGGGACTCACATAGTACCCCCCTGAGGGCGACACACAACTCATGTGTCCTGTGACAGTCCGCCTGGCGCAGATCTCCCGACCCCTGTCCACCGGACAGTGCGGGAAGATCCCCCAGGACAGAAGTGGTGTCACCATGGTCACTCCTGGGAGACTCAGCCCTTCTGACTGGTCCCTGACCCACTGGTTCTCCCACTGGGGACTCCTTCCCCCTCTCACCCCTCAGTCTGGACTTCTGCACCCTCCCAAATGGAGTGGCACTGCCAGACACCAGAACTGATGGAGGCCTGGTTACAGGCACTCCCCGTTCACCAGACACTGGGAGATCCTCCTCAAATGGCCTATTAGTACAGACTAGGTCCCCAACCTGGTGTTCCCTTAAGGAACCCTCCAGGCCCTGAGACTGGGCTTCGGGCACCGTGAGACACACCGTCCAACACTCACTCCTTCTCCACTGAGACCGGACATGAACCCCTACACCCCTCCCACTACACTGGGACCTAACTGGGCTACACTGAACCTCTTCCATCTAACAGGTCTGGAAGATATCTAAGCCACTCCTTTTGGGATCACCCCCCAATGCCTCCTCAGACTCTCTGGAATCCACCAAGAGGTCTGCCTCCAACGCAAGCTCTCTGGGATCAGAGAACTCACACTCCACCGGGTGTTGGCATAGCTCTGGAAAACAGGGACTTAAAATATGCTCTCCAACAAATGAATCACATAGCCCCCCACAGTTGTTAACCAAGCTACCCTTTGCCTCACCCTCCAGTGCCTCACACAAGTACCCCACACCACTCTCCTGAGACTGGCAAGACAGTATCTGACTGTCTCTGTCACACAACCCACACTCTTCTGGCTGGTCTTCACACACACACACCAAGGTTTCTACCATGGGAGAACCCCTCTCCCTGTACCTCTCATCTAGAGTCAGTAGAGTGTCCCTCCCACCACTAGGAATATGGTCCCCTGTGCCAGTCCCCCAATCTACTTCAGGGACCCTGCACTCCACTGGAACTAGATCATAAACCTGAACACCCTGGTGTATGTCGACCCCCTTCCTCAAGTCAGGCGCCACATCTCTGGGTGTTTGTACCTTTCTCTCAGCACTAGATATCATAACCATGCTGCCACCATCTGAGCTGGACTCCACCTCCAACTCAGCAAAGCTCACCTCTTGAGCTACCCATGTTTCTTCTTCAGCTGAGACCCTCAAGGCCTCACGCCTCTTGAGCTCCAAATCAAGCTTCTTCATTCTTAATTCATGGGCCAAGGTCAATTTCAATTCCTCTAGGGCACGGGCATCTTTGCTCACCTCCGCCGCCCTTTCTTCCTCCATTTGCTTCATCTTCAATTCAAGCCTCAACATTTCTAACTTATGATCTCTCGCCCTTTGGTTTTCCTCGAACTCCTCTGGGGAAAAACTGTCAGCTGAATGGTTGCTGCTAGCCCTTGAGGCCGCTCTGGACGCAGGCAGATCCTGTGGCCTGAAACCATTTATTGTGCATCCTCATCCACTTCTACATCATCTGTCTCCCCAGCCTCTTTGGTCTCCCACCAGGCCGTTAAGGCCTCCTGTAGCTCCTCCTTCTTGGAGCGGCGCTTCATGGGGCATCCAAAGTTCCTGCAGAACTGCCTGAGTTGACCTACTTTGTAATCACTTAACATTTCAATATCAAACTCCAGTTCTGCAACATCACTTGGTGGTTTACCATTCTGAGACATGATGCTTGGATTCTTTCAGGGTTATAATCAAAAATAGAACCAAAAATAAAAAATGTAGTATGCAGTGGCGTAGTGGTCTGCACTCGTTAGTGATGTACACCAATCACAGTGGGTCAAGTACAAATACAAGTTCAATATCCCACCGCTGACCAGCAATGTTAGAAATGGGGTTCTCTGGTTGGCAGGGGTAGGTACCACTGTCCAAATAGGGACCCTTGCTTCTAGTCAGGGTAAGGAGGAAACCCTCTGAGATAACCCCTGCTCACCCTCTAGGTAGCTTGGCACGAGCAGTCTAGGCTAACCAGAGGCAATGTGTAAAGTATTTGTACCAACACTCACAGTAACACAGTGAAAACACCACAAACTGACTCCACAACAGTTTAGAAAAGTAAAGGTATTTAATCTAAACTACACAAGACCAAAACGACAAAAATCCTACATACACAGTTCAAGAATATGGTTTCAAAAGAGTTCTTAAGATTTGCGATAAAATTCTTCATGTTGCGATAAAATAATCCACAGATGCGTGAAAAGTTCAAAGTTGCGTCACGTTTATTCACAGTACCTTTTAGTTGCGACAAAGTTCCAAAAGCAGAAGCTGGTGCGGTGGAAAACAAGTGATGCGTTGCTCCTGAGACCCTGGGGAGGCGTTTGCAACAGCCCCGCTGCAGCAGCGGGCGTGTTGCGACAAATCCGGTCTGTATGGGGAGGAAGGCCACTTGTATGGATTCCGGTTCGGAGGTTCCGTAGGAAGTTTGTTCTCGCAAAAGGCACGATGCGACGATCTTTGGAGTTGCGACGATCTCCGGGGCGACGATGCGCGGACCAGCGGTGATCTTCTCTCTCGCAGCTCGTCGACGCGATGGTTTCTGCGACGACACTCGCAGCGACGTGATGCGGTCCGCAAGCAAGCGGTGCGGCGATCTCACCCAGCGACGGCAGGCTCTGCGACGACACTCGCAGCGATGTTAGACTTTCCCGCACAGGTCTGGTGCGTCCCTCAAACAAAGGATGCGACGGCTCTGGCAGCGGCAACAGGTGCTGCGACAATCTCGACCTTCGTAGCGGCGGGAATTTCCTCGCACTGTCAGGGATGCGCTTCGCAGCGAGCAATGCGATAACTTTTCAATTGCAAAAGTCTCTCAAGCTTAGTTTCAAGCCTCCCAGCACAGGTACAACTTCCAGAGACCCCACAACTGGATCAAGCACTCTAGGAAGGACAGAACTCTCTCAGCAGAGTTCAGGGAAGTTGGGGGTGAAGTCCTTTTGTTCCTGGGACTTCAGAACAGGGAGCCAGCTCTTCTCAGGCCATTGGAGATTCCTTCAAGATAGGAGACACAGCAAAACAGCAAAGTCATTCCCCTCTCCTTGGCAGCAAAGCAACAGGTCGGTCCAGCAGAGCAACAGCAGGACAGTCTTCCTTCTTCAGTTTCAGCTTTCTCCTTAGCAGAGGTTCCTTCTTGGTTCGAGGATGATCTAATTTTCTGTAGTCAGGGGTCCTGTACTTATACCCCTAAAAGTCTTTGTTCCCTTTGTGCAGGAGGGCTCTGAGGCCCGGTCTGAACCAGTTCTGGGTGTTCCTTGAGCACTTGGTTTTCCTGGCCTCTCCCTTCCTTTCAGAGAGAGGGGCAGGGTCGTCAGCCGCCCAGCAGGAGGTGGAGCCAGCGTTGTGGAGGGAAAGCACAGCCCTGGAGCACTTTGTTGACATGATTCCTTCTCTCCTTTCACAGTGCAGGGCAGAGACATCAGACGCACCACAGGGGTGGAGCCAGCACTGTGGGGGGCGGACACAGTCCTATTCAGGCCTAGGTGCTAACTCCTCCCACCACTCAAGTTGCAAATGTAGTCATTCAGCCTAGGGCTGACTCGGCCAGCCTCCTGTGGCATCCCCAGCCCCTGTCACTCTCAAACCAGACAGTCAATCCACAAACAGGTCAAGGCACACAGAAAGGTCAGACAAGAGAACAGCAACTTTCTAAAAGTGCTATTCTCAAACAAAGGAGTTAAAAACCATTGTTCCTAAAAGATGTGTTATTAAATTCTGAGTTCAGGGATACCAGACTTTTATGACCTATCTTGCTTCTATGGGAAGATATGCTGGTAGCCACTGTAGCCAGCATCCCCCATGATAGCCTATGAAGCAAGATAGCCCTGCAGCAGTGAAAAACGAAAATGGCTGTAATTCACTACCAGAGCATGTCACCTGCACAAGTACATGCTCTACCTTTCACATACACTACACCCTGCCCAAGGGGGTACCTTGGGCCTTCCATAGGGGTGACTAATGTGCACAGAAAGGGAAGGGTTAGGCCTGGTCAGTGGGGACACTGACCAGAAGGACATGGCAGTTCACAGACTGCACACAGGCACTGCGGTGGCAGGCTTGAGACACCATTTTAGGGCTATTCATGTGGGTGGCACAATCAGTGCTTCAGGCCCACTAGTAGCATTTGTCATCACCAGCCCTGGCACACTCGATGCACTTTACTAGGGACTTCTTGGTAATACAAATATGCCAATCATGGATAACCAATTACAATACAATTTACACAGAGAGCATATGCACTCTAGCACTGATCAGCAGTGGTAAAGTGCGCAGAGTCCTATTGCCAACAGCCACGTGTCAGGAAAAATAAGGGAGGAAGAAGCAAAAAGTTTGAGGATGACCCTGCAAGAAGGGCCAGTTCCAACAGGGACAATCGTGCTAATCTGCACCCTGTAAAGTAAGAAATAATGCTCAGATCGTTCACTTACAGAGTTGAGGTTCTGCACGTCGTTACCAGCTCTAGTACTCACGGTTACGAGGGAAATTCCTACGCCTTGTTGCCCCAACGCAGCTCCGCTGTGAATGAAGGTTGGACTGAATTTCGCGCTTTATATATCCGATCATAGAATCAATTAAGCGTTAATTGCCTGAAAATGGAAGAGAGTGGGCTGCCCATATATGGTCTATCCGGGCCGTGAGTTGGATGTGACCGCCGGACCCGGAGCACGCCAGATAGTACAGTGCCGGCGTGTGGTCAAAGCGCATGTGCAGGCGAGGGGCAAAGTGTCTCCTGTTCTGCACATGCATATCCGCCGGAGGGTAGTAGCTCATCGCTGTCTACTTTATGGCAGTGGATACGCTCCTGTTTTGAAACATAATTCTTCCACCTGAGTTATTATGGGTGCCAGTTAGTTTAACGCTACACCTAAGGAGAACAACTACGTCTCTTACAATTAATGCATTCAGTGACTGCGCTGAAAACGTTGTCTACCCAGGGGGCTGGTGGTGCTGCACATGTTAATGAGTGCTGTATACTCAGGGGGCTGGTGGTTCCATGCCAAGGTAGCGCCGGGGTACTATTTTGTTAACTTAGCTAGGGATGTATAGAAACATTCCGGTGTAAGAGTACCAACTTGGTACAGCGCCACCAGCCCCCTGGGTAGACAACATTTTCAGCGCAGTCACTGAACGCATTAATTGCAAGAGACCTAGTTGTACTTCTTAGGTGTAGCGTTAAACTAATTGGCACCCATGATAACTCAGGCGGAAGAATTATGTTTCAAAACAGGAGCGTATCCACTGCCATAAAGTAGACAGCGATGAGCTATTACCCTGCGGCGGATGCGCATGTGCAGAACAGGAGACACTTAGCCCCTCGCCTGCACATGTGCTTTGACCACACGCCAGCACTGTACTATCTGCCGTGCTCTGGGACCGGCGGTCGAATCCAACTCACTGCCCGGATAGACCATATATGGGCAGCCCACTCCCTTCTGTTTTTCAGGCAATTAACGCTTAATTGATTCTACGATTGGATATATAAAGCGCGAAATTCAGTCCAACCTTCATTCACAGCGGAGCCGCGTTGGGGCAACAAGGCGTAGGAATTTACCTCGCAACCGTGAGTACTAGAGCTGGTAATGACGTGCAGAACCTCAACTCTGTAAGTGAACGATCTGAGCATTATTTCTTACTTTACAGGGTGCAGATTAGCACGACAGTCCCCCAACGTTAGGAAGCTTCTGAGGCATACCAGATTGTGGTAACAAGTATGCACTAAAAACAACTTTACTATTCTCCTCAAAATAACAGGTCCCCAGAGCTACAATGGTTAAACAAATAGAGCGTGTGGTTTATGTTCTGTGTATTGTATGTCCTGTCTTCGTTCTTTTTTTCAGGGCGCACCTTCACTATTAAGATGACAACATTTGTCTAGTAGCTGCTGCCCACACACCTTTTTCCCTAGCTCACTGTACCAGGAGTAATGGAAATAGTGAATCACTATACAAATAAAATAATATTTTTCCTTTTCTTGTGTTCTTTCCTCAGGTTTGCTAATTGCAGAAACCTTCATGACAATTAATTTAGGCACATTTTAGCCTTGTCTTAAAACTATCAATTTTCTGTAAAATACAGTCTTTTTTGTAGGAAAACGTGAGTAAGGTGGGGATTTGTGTACCCCGTCCTGAAGAAGGAGTTCCACTCTTAAACATGTTGACGCACACATGAGGGGATGTAGATTGCACTACATAAGAACCTCTAAAATCACCCTTTTAACAGTACCAGCCCGGGGGTCCATTAAATTTGTTTTAGAGTCTACCCCATGAGCCAGGTCCTTTTTAACCATCACTTAAGTCACTTCGAACCCCACCACTCACTCAATTTCATAAATACCTCACATGCACCCCACATAGTCATGGTGTAAAAGTGCTCCCGCGTAGTCGTAGGTAGTAGCACGCCGCGTCCCGTAGAGGGGTGCGAAGACCCCAATGATGAAGCATGACACCAAGGATCCTTTTGGCTTGTGAGGGGTATTTAAAGAACACTACGTGCTCCCCACCATTGTAGGGACCACCCACACCCACCTGTGGATTCTCTATGTTTATAAAATTCTACTAAGGGAGAGCAAATCCACCCCGTCTCTCTCTCTCCCCTTATGTTATTTTTGTTGGGCTGTCTTGTATGTAGCCATGGCCTAAGCAACTGAAACAAAGGATGCCATGAGTGACCCCAAAACAAGTGTGTTTGCCCAACATAGAAAGCCATGAACCAAAATCAAAATATTTTAAGTGGCAGGTGACCCTTTGACTCTGCACTGTTAACATGATCACTAATGGCAAAGAAACAATCAAGTGTTTTCATCCATTGTTATGTACTCAGCTAGAACTTGGAATGGTTAAATACAAATGACACATCTCCACTGTGTTGGATAGAATGGTTTATAGACGTCCTGTTTACTTAATAATCTAACTGGCTACAACTCAGGGCATCGTATGAGTTGCGTATCAGAAGTTCATGTAAATGGAATCTGGAAATGTCTGCTTAACACATGCATTACCACTGAATTCTATCAACATAATTATCTCTACCTATTACTTGTCTCCTTCTAGGTTTTACTGACTGTGTCACAAGATTTGGAGGTAGATACCACACTTCCAACAATAACATTGTTTTTCATTTCCCATCAGGTCTATCCACCAGAGCAGGTAGCCACAGCTCGGCCACCAAAGTAACCCACACTGCAACCCAGGAGCAAGTCGACAGTGATGAGGACAGTCCTGGACATCTTGACCTGGTTGACAGAGCTGGTCCATTTGGCCAGGTTGGAAACACGACAATAGTGAGTGTCACTAGGTCCACAACACCTCCTACCCCCAGCTGCAGCAACTCAGACACCAGTAGTCCCCCGACCTGTATACCTACCACAGTGCCTCCCATCATTTGCACCCTAGACGTGGCTACTGTCACGACCCCTGCAACAGAAGAGCCAGGGTCCAATGGGCGAATGGCTAGTGGGAGGGCAGCCCACAACACTAACAACAACCAACATGGGATCCCTCTTTGGGGTGCTGCTGGACATTAACGCAGCACTGGCCATGGAATTTCCACCACCATCCACCTCTTCCTACAGTGCCCACCATCATGCCCCTTAAAATCTGCTGCAGCCACAGGAAGAGAGACCCTGCCATAGGAAGAACTAACAGCAGATACCCCAGGCCCTGCACCTGTGGATCCCCCCACATTGGCAAACCGGGACATCCACGCACATTTCCAGTCTGTTCGGATAGCAAGACCAGTACCGGTAAACAACGTTTACAACTAAACTTTTACCACGCACTACCATTACTACGCAGGCATTACAACGCAAACCATTACAACGCATTGCGCTGGGGGGCGCTCTAGGATAGGGAATACGTTTAATTTTCTATCCAACATCTTCCCTAGTGTCCACGGGGACTGGAGTTGGAATAGAAAATTATACTTACCACTATCCAGCACCTCTAAGCGCTATGCGTTGTAAAGGTTTGCGATGTAAAAACCGCGTTGTAAAGGTATGCGTGGTAAAAGTATGCGTTGTAACGTCATACATCCCCAGTACCACCACCAGCAATAAATGTCAGACCTAGTTTTCCCCAGTGTGTGACACACATTCACGTTGTGGACTATTCCTGGACCCATTGCCTTTTCAGATGGCTGCAGTATCTTGAACATTGCACTCCAAACAATTTGGCACCTACAACTATGGTTTCATCTCCTATGACTGACTCCTCCACTTTTTAGTTTCCCTGTTTGTTTCACAATGTTTATTTCTCCTTATTCACCTAAATTAATGCAATAGACTGGAACTCATTGATTGCTGTAAAGTATTTCAAATCTAGAACACCATATATGTAATCTAAACTTAACAATTCCACAACTTCTGCTTGTGTAAGAAATTATATTTTGCATGTACACAATGTTTAGCTTATGTTAACAACCAACAAAGCATACAAACAAATGTGTTGTCAAATACCATCTTTAATCCATCTATAAAAAAAATGGGCTGTCATGATGTCAGTTACAAACCATAACAAACATTACACCAATAGTCTGTGCCAGTAAACACATTTAAAAGTCCCAGAACACACCTATGTGGGAGTAAGGAATACATCTGACAAATTACAATTGATTAGGCCATATAGCATTGATCAATGTTATCAGCTGAAGCCATATAACCTACCTTACAGAAGGAATCTTATATAAATTAGGCCAATAGACAAACACATAGCAGTACTACACTTTTGATATCAAACCATCATGTCAATACCCTGTTCCACTAGCTGGTGGAATGTCACCACCAAATGTCAATGGTGTACCACTAGAGGTATGTTCCACAATGATGAAGTACATCAACAGCTACATACATGTTACCCTTAACCGCATGCGCGCCAGCGGGTTTTCCCGCTGTGCGCTGCGATTTTGAAAATCGCGCGTAACGTGACAAAGCCAGCTCGTCATGCGCGTAGCGCAGGTAACGCCCATGACGAGCTGGCTTTGTCACCAGCACTGAAGGGGTTAAGGAGGATTTAGGCAATGTGAAGGAAGCTTTGCATGAATAGGCTCCAATGCCACACGTGGTTAGAGTTTATGATGAAACACATAATATATTAGGACCAACATATGACAAGGAACAAGTCCAATGGATTCATTAGCACTCCTATCCAATGACTCTGCTAGCTGTCTTGGTACAGGATTTGTGCACCCAAAGTCCGTGTGTATCCATCCCAGGAACAAGCCATGTCACCCTTGTACTTCCAAATGGCAACATAGGCCCGCAGATGTCACAACTCTGAAATATCCAAATGAAGTTCACAAGGTGAAAGTACCTACAACAGAAGATCACATAAAGAGTACATTACAGACCGTACATATACAATAATTTAATAATTCACATAATCACTATCTGGAGAACACAGTCTTGGACAAAAATCTAAGCTACACAATGCAACAGAAACTAAAGCCCCATGTGTCAAAACCTTTTTTTAAATACACCTTGGCATACTAGTTGCCCAAGCTTGCCCTTCCTTTAATTTTAGCTTAATATATTTTTCTCATCATCACAACAAGAGGTGCTGCAACAGTCACAGTAATATATGGTCAAGAAATACTTAAACTCAGGAGAAGAAGTTGTTGATGAGATTCTTATGCAAGTCCCCTGCTTCTTATTCACCACTATCATTTTCATTTGGCATTTCATAATCCTCATCCAGAGGCTTGCAGTGACTCCACCCTCTGCGATGTAAGGGATGTTCTGTTGGAGGGATTTGTTGGGGAGCCTGCAGCAGGCCACGGCAATTTGGCATACCTTCCTGGGTGAGAACAGAAAGGCTACACCTGTCCAGTCTACACATCTAAATCTGGCCTTAAGGAGCCCACACGGCTGCTCCACTTGCTGCCGTGTTCCTCCATGGGACTCATTGATGCTGATTTCCCCTGGAACTGTTGAATTTCTCAGCGGTGTCAACAACCATGGGTGGTTGGGATACGCTGAGTCGCCTAGATGGAAGTCACACATAAGTGCAACAATGAGTCACACAGTTTGAGATTATACTACTTGACCTTACCCATACAGAGTTAGGACTTCATTCTCCATAGTTATCAACAAGCCAGGCCCTCTCTGATAGGAGTTATGACATCAGCTCGGGTGTGGTGCTGTTCCACTTGGTACAAACAAATCATGGGCAGAACCTGTGAATCAGGCACAGGTGTTTGAGTGTACAAATCCATTAGGAAGACAACTTGCATGTTGACTGACTTGAAGTACTTCCTGTTATGGTAAGCTTGTTCCCTGTCTTGTGGAGGTATCAACGCTATATGGGTGCCATCAATGGATCTAATCACATGTGGGGTATGAGCAAACCCATAAAACTCTGCCATCACATGTGCCAAATCCTCACATCTGGGGAACTGGTTGTACCTGTCAATGTGTTGCATGAAAGAAGAAAGGTCTACTCCTAGCACACCACTGAATATTGGTTGTGACATACCACCAGACATTGCCAGTGTGTACTTGAATGAACCAGTGGCAGGAAAATGCAGTGCTGCCATTAGTTGCACTATTGTCGGGATGCATGTTGGACTTGTGTTGTGAGGCACGAGATCAGGCTCCAACTGATGACATTTATTTATTTTTTATTTTTTTGTGCAGAGTTTTATATAGCGCGAACTAGACCCGAACCGAATCAGGTATCAGAGCGCTTTATATAGCATCAGTTACGTTACATGAGGACGAACATTCATTTTTTTTTTTTTTTTGGTTAGGCACGGGGAGATTAAGTGATTTGCCCAGAATCACAGGATGTTTGGTGTCGTTACCGAGACTCGAACCCAGTTCCTCCAGGTCCGAGGTCGAGCGCCCTAGCCGTTAGTCCAACTCCTCTCCTCCTCCCATAAATCGCAGTTTGTTTGCCTAGTCTGGCGAAACGTTTTATTTGAATCCCTTCCTTCCATGGTCTGTAGGTCTGGAAATGGGTGGTACACTGGAGGCTGCATTCTCCTCCCTCTCCCAAGGTACCTATGTGTGAAGTGACAACATATCAGTACAATGGACACAGTAACATATGTGCAATTTAAATTAAAAAATCATTTGACCCAACATAACTGGTGGACCATTCACTATACATATGTAACATGTTAGTAGTCTCCTGTCCAGCATCCCTCAATAATCCACATTTTGCACTTTACACATGTTTGTAGTATTGATGTACAAATATTGCCTCACAAAGGTGATATTTGCACTGTTTATTTTTTTAAAATATTTTTGGGGAAAAAGACCGCCAACAGCGGTATACAATGCACCTTGCTAATCTAGCAATAATGCCCAGTAACACACAACACAGACGCTGAGTGTCAAGGAAATTACATGGATATGGATTACTACTCACATTTACATGTAACCCCTTTATATTAGTGGTGGTGATGCATTTAAATTCAATATCCACTACTTTCAATTCTTGACATGGCGGCTGCATGGCCTTGCTCTTCTGACGATCCGACTGTGATGCCACTGGTGGATGTCCTACATGCATTGGGCGGTTCACCTCATGATGGACACAGTCATAGGTTTTGTTGTTGATTGTGATGGTAGTGGGCCGATGGCTGTGTCTGTCTCCGCTGACTACCGAGTATGTTGTGTACATATAGGCCGCAGTTTAAAAAATACCTCACTTGCATACAGACACTGCTGCTACCAACACCTCCTCCACTTCGGCTGTTGCTTGCCACCTGAGGGAGCACTCATGGCAGGCCAAAAAGTGGAGAGACCACTGCCTTCTCGGCGGAAGAACTGGAAATACTTGAAGACGAGGTCTTCACCCAGTATGGCCTGCTATATGGCTCACCAGAGGAACAGGTGAGTTACTGACAACATATATAACTCTGTGTCACTCAAACTTTGCCATGTCCACAGGCTACATAGTGCCCCTGAGTCAAATTATACGTCTATATGGTGTTGTATCATTTGTAGCTCATGATATATGAAGATCATGTTAGTGATTGTTTGGGTAAAATATAAAAAGTCCTGGAGTCCATGTTAGGTGTATGTAGACATCTATGCATTCATTCATTTAATTGTAATTGTGGTATTGTTACAGCTCTTATGATGCCAAACATAGCGTCATGAGGACTCTATGTACTCTGGCAAAAGCAGATGAAGATGATGACAGCAATGTGTCTAGTCCCACATATCACTCAAATAAGTTGTCTGGGAGATAGCAACATATCACATATCCCCTCAGGGTGACACCCAGCATTAAATGTGTTTATTGGATGTCCACAACCTTACGTTTGTGATTGAGATATGTTGGTAATGTGCTGGGCATGGGATATGTGTATGCTCAACCTGCAGAGAGCAAGGCCTAACAATGAGCTGTGGCCAGCCAGAAGCATGTCCCAGGCTGGGGCAGGGTGTCTGTGGCACTACAACTAATGTCAAGAGCTATGTCCCTGTAGTCTTCTTTTTAATGTGTGAAGACAACTTGAGTTGTGCCCACCCTTACACTACCCCTGTTTGATCTCACATAGACAAACGTTTGCATGGTGAGGGAGGTACCCCTTGACCTAAAACTCCTGTCCAGTGCAGATGGTATTCAAAGTGTGCAATTACACAAACTCAGGCTCATTACTACCAGTGATTTGTTAACAATTTGCAACAAATGATGCTTGCACAATATAGGCCCAATTGAAAAATGGCGCACACTCACAGTCCAGATCATTGCTTAGTTAAGATGAATTGTTGGCTGGGTGAATCAGCGGTTACCATAAATCCAACAAAGCCAGGGTGGACTTACTATAGTATGTTGATGGCATCATGGTGACAGTCTCACATATTACAAAAGCTACCCTGTGTACATGGCACAAATACTCAATAAGGTGTAGTATTGTGTAGCATCAAGGAGTAGACATGTCCACACGACACCAGTGAGCATCCTTTCACTGGCACACATGGCAGGTCAGTCATAGTTAGATGAATGATTGTCTGTGGGCCATACCCTGATACCAGTCTCAATGGACTGTAGGCCTAAAGTCAATGTGCCTGCCTTTACAGATGATATCAGCTTTTGCCTAAAGTTGTGCAGCCTTCTAAAGCCTACAAGGTTTTGTAAGGTTTCATTGTAGCTGACATCACAGTACACAAAGCTTGCTCCTAGGTTGTGGTAGATTTGTGATTTTGGGACATTAACATGGATAATGGAATTCAGCAGATTATTACAGAAGTGTATATTGGAGTGTTTGTATATCTCAGCATGTGTGGTATACACATTTTGTAGTTCACTAATGGTGTCCGCTTGTGACAGATTTAATACACTTGTGTGACATCAAAACTGATGTACATTAACTTTCCTCTCTTGAATCTATGCATGTGAAAGCCCATCAGAAGCGTGACATCTGGAAGGCCATCACAAACAAGCTGCGGGTCTACAGGCAACGTAACGTCCATAATCACAAGAGGTGGGAAGACTTGAGACGCTGGACCTGGAAGATCATGGCTGTCCAGCTGGGGCTGTCCTCCCAATGCGTGTGGGGTGCATGCCGCACCTGACCACCCTAATGGCCCGCATACTTGCGGTGGCCTATCCCGGGTTTGATGAGAAGTTGAGGACCCAACAGCAACAAAAGGAGGGTAAATCATGACCAGAATTGTACAAGTGGTCTTAACATTTATTTCAGCTCACAGGCATGATTGCCACCATCTAAACTGAGACAGACCCAAATTCAAATGCACAAGAGGAGTACACAAAGGTGTAGGTCTGGTTGTAGGTGAATAATGATATCCTTTGTCTATTGTCTGTATCAAAGCAAATATAGGGAGATGTTGGACGGAGCTGAAACTATTCAGACACTCACCCCAATCACAGAACTGGGTTGAATCCATCATCGTTCTTTAGCTCACGTCGCCACCCCAATTCAGACACAGCTATATGCAAATCAGTCTTGACCCTGTTCCTAATGGGAACAGTCCCGCCCAAACTGCCAAGCCATGTCTTCTCTGGACCGGAAACAAGCATCCTGGGACCGGTTTTGGGCTAACAGCCCTCATAAGCCAGGCTAGCTTGAAACCAGTGGCAAAGTGAGCAAGGGGCACACATATGGGCATACCCTGTCTGTATCAAACTGCTACACAGCTGTGACCAGTCACCTATCCATGACCATGATGTAATAATAATAGGCATTTATAGGCAGCTACCTCAAACAGAGGTGTCCCATCAATAAATGGGCTACCACATAGCTGACTCAAGTGATGATTCATCTCATGTTGTTGAATAATCTGGCTGACCATTGCCCACAACAGGCCAAATGTCTTCATTGTAGAATGAGTGATGCCTATCATATGTGACATTTGATGCAGTCACTGGACAACACTTCCCATTGGTAAGTTGGGTATGTACAATAACATACATGTGCCTACATCACTGATGCAATCAGTAATGGAGCCTAAATGTTTGCCTGTGAACCTGTTCCTCTGGTTGTGTTATCAGCAGTCCTGTGTTCTACATGATGTAAGTGCATTCTTAGGTTGATGTCTGAGGCAATCAGGCATATATGCGTGTAGGCCACTGGGATTATTTTGTGAGTTAATTGTGTTAATGAAACATTCAGTGTTTAACGCAGCCTGGACTATGTACACATTGGTGAGTGTGTGACACATACCTTGATCCATTACTCATACTTCTATGGTAATGTCCAAATCGTGAAGCTATGAACGACATGATAGGTGCCGTAATATGCCAACACCCTGGGAACAAACTTACACTCCATGTTGATGCCGCTGATAGTCAATGTGACACATGAGCCTTAAATGCCAAATTGTCTTTGGAAAATGGTAAGTATGAATGATGGTGTCAGATAGTACCAAGATGGAATAGGGATGTCCTTAGGGCAATGTGACAACTTATGCTGTGGGAATTCGTTCACTGATCACCCAAATGGGCCAAAGTGTAGAAGGTGTGGACCAATACCAGTATATACATATGAATGATGTGGAGTAAACTTCACTCATGGTCTTGTTGCTGTGTGGGATCATGACATCACTGTGAGCAACTGTTTGCAGAATATGTACCATACATTTATGCGTTCAGACTAATGTTGGAGCCAATGTTTTGAAACTTGGAGCTGGTGTTATCTGTTTAACTTTGAAATATTTAGTTTTAACATCTCATGGTCAGGTGTGTTACCGCAGAGGCAATAAACCAATTTCTATGTACATTTCGGCATCATCTCAGGCAAGCAAAGGAGAGTGGGCCAACATTGGCGGGGAACCAGCTGGCCACAGTGGTTCCAATACCTCCGATATAGAGGGACCCAGCGGCCAAAAGGGTGTGTGTAGTGCCATATAGAAGGCAAGCTCAAGTCAATCTGAGTCATCCTGCAGTGGACACTCCGGATGATGGTGGACCCCACCACAGTGCCATGTCTGCCCTACAGAGATCTTTTCAGGGTCTGACCTCCTCACTTACCGCAGCCTCCCATCCCGCCAAATTTGAGTTTGTTCCCCATGCTGCTTTCCCATCCCAATATCTTATTCCCATACCTGTCCACAGCACACGCACCTGTTTGTATGAACCCACCCATTCAAGCCCAAAAAGCACTACATCCACACACAAGCGCAAACATCAAATAAAGCAAACATGCATCCAAACATACAGACCCCGTACCCACCACCACACTCATAGAAACCACTACCACCACTGCAAACACCAGTGACTACACAGCAGCCACATAATCTCACCACTCACCAATCACATCCCCACACAGGACAAGGGAGACCATACATGCATGCATATACCACACACCCACAATTGCACCACCACCCACCACAGACATATGTATACCCACATGCACAGCCACCAGCACATCCAGAGACGCACCCACAGTCAGCACAACATCACCATTCCCGACACCCATTCCCAGCCCTTCAACTGCAGCAACACCAATAGACACACCACCCATACTCTAAACTCCTTAAAAACTCAGACACAAACAATCAAGCACCCAACATACACCAAATACACTAGACACACCCATAATAGCAGCACATATACCTAACAGATATTCACCTGCACCTCCAACAGACCCAAGAACATCACTCAGTCACTTACTCTCCCTTCAACTTCCCACTCCTTCTCATACCCCCTTCCAAGTTCCCTACAGAAGACCCTTCTTTTGCCCTTGCCATCACTGCTGCCAAACCTACCACCCTTTCAAAGGAACTTCCTTCTCATACCAAAGCCAAGACCATCTCTTCCATCTCCAAATCAAGCCCTATTCCTGATCCATACATTACTTCCCAGCGTACCCCTTCCAAACATCGCCCCACCTGTTCTGACTCCAAACCCCGATCCTAAATGTCAGTCCACCCCTTCTTCTTTCAAAGTCCCACCTTCACAATACAAGGACACCCCTTTCAAACTCAAACAACCCCTCCCAAATAAGATCATCGAGGTGCATGATATGCCTAATCGATGCCCTTTGTGAGGAGATTCCCTGGCAGCGTCTTGAAGGGAACGTTTAGTGGCACAGCATTGTGCTGGACCACTGAATGTGGACATAGATTGGCCATTGGCCTTTGGTTCCCTCCATAATGTAATTTTGGAGCAGAAAAACTTTTGTTTGGTATCAAAACACATGAGTCCTGAAACTTTTTTAGCCATATGATACTGTTGTGTGTGAATACAGTTGTTTTTGTTTCACCCTGATTGCTGATCCATTTGAAGGGGTTTGTATAATCTTACATTGGAACCAGTGCTGAAGTTGCACAGGACAAGGGTAACTGTTCCAAGGATGAATAGCTGAGATGAATTCCAAATGGGGCTGAAATAGCATTGTGGGGGATATCATATGGTGAGTATTTCTGGTTGTCTTGTGAAATGTGAACATCATCCAGCTTGCAGTTCTCACTATGATGTTGATTGGACATGTGTTTAATGGGTGCAAGTTTGTTATGTGTTTATCCACAAATGGAGGGTGATGAATAGTCATACCTTTCTCCACTTTTTTATTGAGATGTGTCCTCTTTAGTGTGTTTAGCTTACAACTACTTTATATATGTGTATGACAAATGCTGTTACTGCTGTATTTGCTTTCTTGACTTGGACTTAAGCATTCCCCACATATGCATGGCAATTGGTTATACTATTGGCTGTCCCTGATACACTTCAAGCCACAGGTCATGTGCACATAGAGGTTTTGAGGCATGTACAAAGAGGGCTGGGGGAAAAGGGCCGAGCCTTTCATGGGTCCCTCTGGTAGAGGCAAGTCCATTCTGCATAGAGTATTTACATTGTGCCCGTTGTATGCTTCTCACACTGAATATTTGACATCCCATTGACATCACATTTACCTTTTTATGTGGGTGATGTGTGAGTGTCTAATACAGATATTTAGCATAGGGGGTGTGTTTAAGTTTCATGACAAATCTATTGAGAAGTCTCGTTGATATGACAACCAGACCTAGCCAGTGGTAAATGTGAGGGCATCACAGAGATGAATACTTGGAATATTGATGGGGGGTTGCTGTTATGTTTCACCAATCATTGCACACATCAGTTTCCCTGATTCTTAATTTTATACACATATTCAATTTGGTGACATGGGCCTCCGCAGTGTCAGTGACCTGCCCAAAGAGGGCATCATGGAGCAGTGCTCATATCATACATTCAAATTTATTGGGAACAGGGGGCCACATGACATGTTTGGGACTCCATACACTTTTGCATATCATTGCCGGACCAACTATTTGCTGAGGAGTCAATAGTAGGCATACCATTTGTTGCGTCCAGAGGTTGAGGGACGGCTCCATGGCAGTACGGGATGTGTAAAGGCGAGTAAGTGTGAGTTTGTGCCTTAAATGCTTAGCTTTCCGCTAGCTCAGGTGTGGAGGCTTAGCCCACAAAGTCACATCAGTGGTATCATAATTGGGCAAGCAGGGTAACTGGTGGTGCACCCTCCGGTAGGCGCATTGGCCTATCCTGCCGCAGACGCGGTCTGGATTTACCGGCGGCGCGGTACCACAGCGGTCTTTCGTCCGTGGGAGTGCATGCATCGTAACAGGGCCGTAGAACCACCAACTCAACGGAGGTGATTTCAACGCCGTTTTGATGGTGGTCAAGTTACCGCCAAACTCGTAATCAGGCCCTTAGACTGTTTGTGAACAACAAAGTACTAGATTACTGGGAAGTAATAGCCAAATCTATCCTCTAAACCACTACATAACAATTATACAAGGCATTTAAGGAACTGCACCCTAATAAACCAAAATAATTAAAACATCTTTTTTTAAAGTAGTAAAACATTATTATTATGTCAGTGAAGAAATAATTCTACATTTTGCATTGCTCACTGACATATTAAAAATATTAATATAAATCATTTAATACATAATGCAAACTAGCAAACTACCTACCCATAATTTTAAAAATAGATTACATAGTTTCTTCAAAACAACATAAATAATATGTCAACATAACATAATAATAAATAAATAACATTTCCCACCTACAATAAATTAATAAAATTAACTTGCATTTTTTGTTGCTGTACATCTCTGTCCAAATACGTACAGTTTCAAAAACGAATCCACCAAAAAGTTGTTTATCAGTTGACAGAAAGCTAAAAAAAAATCCATAAATATAGTTTTCAAAAAAACATTCCCTCTTAAGGTTCAATAAAAAAAATGGTTTAAAAAAAAAACGCTCTAGGTAACCTGAGAAACCTGGGAAACTATTTTTTTTAATTGGTTTAGGAACAACAAATTCAGATTTCTTTAAAAAAATAAATGGGACATCCAACTTCCCTTAGAAGAGCCCAGAAAAATGAGACCTGCAAAAAAGAGACAAAACAACACAATCCCAAATATATATACATACATAATATTATTGAACAGAAAACTAGTCAGCAATACATACACTACACATAACTTACATTAAGAAACACTTCATTTCCTATAACACATAAGAAAAGTATGCCACACCAAACAATATCCAAAAAAACAATACAACACACAATAAACTCACCAATAACAGCACACATACAGAACTCTTCTGCTCCCCCAACTCAGAAACACCTTAAAAATAAGTAAAAATGAACTTACCTTTACCGTTGAACATCAGCATCCGACCGCAGCTTCTTTCTTTCAGGAATGACCTGAAAATAACGCCAATAGACTACAAAATTTAGCTAGCGGTAGAAAACATTTTTTAAAGTTTTATTGGCTGCCTAATAAAACTTTAAAAAAGACTATCTCCCGATAGGAATCAATTGGAAAAATAGCAGAAATGTTACCAAAAAATTTATTTAAATGTTTCAAAATGTTAAAAAATATAACTCATGTACAACAAATTGCCACAAAATAATACAAAAATGGTAACGTATATGGTAAATAATATTATAACATATTAAAAATTATTTAATATATTAAAAATATTTTATGTTAAATAACAGTATGAAAATGTATGCAAAATATGTTTGTAAAAATATTTTTACATGTGCAACATTTCCGAAAATCTGCAAATGCATATTCCTAAAAATGTATTCAGAAACAATTATTCTTCATTTATGTAACAACTTTTAAAACATATGGAATAATATTATAATATATTTATATAAAATTATTTCATAAATATTAAAAAATAATTCAGTTAAATAGCAGTATGAAAATGTATGTAAAATATGCTTGTGACAAATATTTAAAAATGTACAATGGTTACAAAAATATGAAAATGTATCATTCTAAAAATATCTTCAAAAACATTTGGTCTGCTTTTCTTTAACAAGTATTAAAAAATGTGATATGTATTAAATAAAAATCTGGCAAATTTTCTTGCTAATAAATATGTATCAAAAATATGAAAAAGATACAATAATTGGGTTTTGTTCAAAATAAAAATTATAAAACATTTTTGGGGCTGATTATGATGTCAGTCAGAAAGCCTCCGACCATGTTTGCATGCCACAGAGTGCACGCTGGATGGTGCAATTCCAGAGGGTGCACAATATGTGCCCCCTCCACACGCACCCCAATGGGCAGATTCGTCCAGGGGCCCTGTCATGAAATGGGCAGTGGAAATGTAGGTTGTAATCTGCTCGGCACCGCCACCATTTTCTGTCCCTTTCCAGACCGCCATGGGATTCTGGCAGAGGTGGCGGTCTTGTGGCAGTCCCACCACCATCGTAATACAGCGGTCAAACCATTCAGGGTGCTGGCTGTCAGACCGCCAATATGACTATGGCAGTCTCAGGAACACCGTACTCATAATAAGGCCCTTAATATTACAGTTCTACATTCCCTCTACAATACAACTTACATCAGGGAAGGTTTTGGACACTAAAAGGGTAAAAATAGTATTCCCACTGCAAAATAAATTAAGAAAGGGAAGGTGATTTCGCTAAAGGGGCAACATTTACTATTTACACTCCAATTTAAGTTAAGTCAGGGAAGGTGCTGGACACTAAAGGCCCTATTACTGCCCCGCTGCCGCACCACCAAAGCTGTGGTCGGACGGCTCGCCAGATTAGGGGTTTCCTTCTGTCTGGCGTGCATTGTTTTTGATCATCCCACAGTGGTTCCCTGAAAATGGGCACTGCAATGGGAACGCCAAAAACAGTTCCTGCACGACATTGACTGAAAAGTCCATGCCGTGCAGGAAGTGGTGTGCATGCATGTTGTGCCCTCCTGTGTCCATTAACAGGGTATAAGGCACCAGGGGCCCTGCAAGGCCCCCGTTGTTTACTCTCTGGCATGGTTTTCACAGTGGTGTAACCACCATGAAAACTGTGGCGCAGAGGAAACTTGTAATATGTTTGGCGGGATCGCTGTGGACCGGCAAAGCATATTACTGCCTCCTGACTGCTGCAACAGCGCCAGGGAACAGCAGTATCCTGGCAGCTGCTGTGGGCTGTGGTGGTCCCACCGCTCATATCATAATAAGCCGGTCGGAAGGCCACCGCGCCCCCATGAGTCTGGTGATCCGTGGACTGCCACTCTCGTAATCGGTGCCTAAAAAGGAAACATTGTCCATTCCCACTGCATTAAAACCTTTCTCAGAAAAGGTTTTGGACACTAAAAGGATTAAATATACTGTTTTCACTCCAAGATAAATTAATTCAAGAAAGGTATTGGACACTCAAGGGGCAACATTTACTATTTCCACTCCAATCTCACTCAACTCAGGGAAGGTGCTGGACCCTAAAGAGGCAACATTGTTCATTACTACTGAATGAAAACGTATCTCAGGGAAGGTTTCAGACACTACAAGGGTTAAATATAAACTATTCCCACTCCAATCTAACTTAACTCTGGAAGGTGCTGGACACCACAAATGCAGCATTGTCTATTCCCAATGCAATAAAACTTATTTCAGGAAAGGTTTAGGACACTAAAATGATCAAATACACTATTCCCACTCCAAGATAAAATAAGTCAGGCAAGGTGTTGGACACTAAAGGGCCAACATTCACTATTCCTACTCCAATCTACAACATCGTCCAATCCCACTCCAAAATAACTTATACCAATAGACATGTTGGGCACAACGGGCCTAATTATGAGTCTGGAGGTCCGAGGACCGCCAGACTCATGGTGGTGCGGTAGTGGGGATCCAGTCACCGCCGCACCGGTGGTCCAACCGCCCTATTATGACTTGGGCAGTCGGATTACACTAGCTCCGCCTGTTCTGCCAGGGAACCGCTGTAGTAGCAGCAGTCAGAGGCCACAATATGCATGGCGGGACCGCCACAGTCCCACCAAGCATAGTACGAGTTTCCTCTCAGCCAGGCGTTTAACCCTGGTGGAGAGGAAACAAAGAGGGCCCTACAGGGCCCCCTTGTGCTTCAAACATATGTGGAAGCACATGGGGGGGCTTAACATGTGCCCCCCTGCATGCATGCACATAGGTTCCTGAATGGCATGGACTTTCAAATCCATGTCGTGCAGGAACTTTGTAGTGTGGTCCCATTGCAGTGCCTTTTTAATGGCACCGCAGCCTGTAAAAGAGGCACCGCTGTGGGACCGCCATGCTGCAGCGTGAGTTTTGGTGGAGAGGTGGCGCCACCGATTTGCCAAAAACTCGTGATCAGGGCCTAAATAGACAAAAAAAACACAATGCCCCAACTACTACAAAAGAAGATACCTAAAATATAGCACACTATAAAAATTTACATTTACTATCTCCTCCACATTATCAACAAGCTGAACAAACATCTAAGCAAACAACATCTAAAAAACTGTTTTCTTTTAAATTAAAAGAAACCTCATAATTTAGTTAATATCCATAATTTTTTTGAAATTTTTGAAATATAAAATTACATAAAATATTTCTTTATGAACATATTTAACACAGCGCAATATTTGAAAACATAATGAAAATGTAATTAAAATTATATACATATTTATGAATAAAATAGTTTTAAAAACTTTTTGTGAATATATAACAATTTTTATTTTAAATGATTACAGTTACATTAAAAATAGCAATGTCTTGATAATGTTTTTCATATTTTTGGTATTTATAAAATAATATATTAAAATATGGTGGGGTACCAGCAGATCTTTTTATAGATACCCCTGACCCGTGGCTAAACTTTTCAATCAATCAATCAATCAAAGTATTCTTGTAAAGCGGAAACTTGTCTCCAGGCGCATGGCCGAAGAGCCATATCTTGAGCCTCTCCCTGAATTCTTCAAGTGAGGGGCAGGTGCGTAGGTGAAGGGGGAGGTAGTTCCAGGACTTGGCGGTGAGGTAGGAGAAGGGACGTCCACCTCAGCGGTTCCGGAGTATGTAGGGGTGTGGGCAAGGGCTAGGGAGACAGAGAGGAGTTCCCTGGTAGCACTATGAAACGTCAGGTAGTTCTTGATGTAGGCAGGCCTGGAGTTGTAGAGGGCTTTGTAACCATGAGTCAGGAGCTTGAAGAGGCATTTTTTCTGCATGGGGAGCCAGAGGAGGGCTCTGTGGTGGGGAGTGGAGGTGGTTCTCTTGGGGATGTTGAGGATGAGTCTTGCTGAGGTGTTCTGGATGGTCTTTAGGTGGCTGAGAAGAGGCTTGGTGGTTCTGGCATAGATTGCATTACTGTAGTCTTGGAGGCTGAAGATGAGAGCTTAGGTGACTGTTTTCTTGGTGGCTATGGGGATCCATCATTAGATCTTGCGGAGCATGCAGAGGGTGTGAAATTAGGAGGAGATGGATTTTGACCAACATCTTGAGAAGTGTGGTCATTGACAGTCCTTACAAATCGTGGTTGGGTTCAAATATTATTCCCATTTTTAAAAAAGGCGATCGTTCTGACTCTTGATGCTACTGCCCCATTTCTCTAATAGATACTATCAGCAAACTTATGGGCTGAAACCTTCTTGAACATCTCGAACGATGGGGGTCTTTCTCCTTTCTCTCAAATACAGTATGGGTCCAGACAGGGTTTGGGCACTTTTAAGCAATGCCTCAATCTCCACCTGGTTATTTCTAAATACACCGTGGCAAAGAGTGGTTTGATCTACCTTGGTTTCCTGCACTTGACCTCTGCATTTGACTGGGTGGACAGAGGCAAGATCTGGGCCCAGCTGTTGAATATGGGTTTTTACTCTGCTGTTGAGATGGGTATCAATTTCCTCGCCTCAGTGTATACTGGATTGGAAGGCCAGGTGAGGTATGGGAAGAACGGCAAACTTAGTGACCCAATTGGAATTAAATGGGGTGTACGGCAGGGGTGCATACTAGTCCTTTTTTGTATTTTTATAAATGATCTTGAGGATTTTCTCAATGAGAAGAGGTTGATGTTCCAAAGGTTGGCTTGAGGAAACTACCCGCTCTCTACATAGACTCACCTGAGTAACACCACGAAACAAAGACTTGAACAATCCACTGCAGCAGTTTTCAGATTTGTGATGAAGCTAGGTAACCAACCCCTGATTTCTATGATCAATATATATATATATATATATATATATATATATATATATATATATATATATATATATATATATATATATATATATATATATATATATATATATATATATATATATATATTTATATATATATGTATATATATATGTATATATATGCCACACCTATCTCTGATTATCTGTGTTACCATATGCTGTTTTGTTTGCTTACTGCATCTCTACCCCTTTATCCGTATCTGGAGTTTTGCAATGAAGTTTGAACCATTTTATGATACTGTGACTCATGAACTTTAAATAATTGATTAACATGTTCCTGAAACTCTCCATGACCATTTTTTAATTGTTTGAAACTATATCAATTTCACATTTTGGGAGCACTATTATGCCATCATGATGCTTTTGCACTAACAGCGATTTTGCACATGTACAGTACCTAGAACTGGTCTTGACATTTACAGCCCACTTGGGCATTATTGTACAATACTAAGGAGTTCATGACAACGGAACTTTTCAATCAGAGTATATTTTGTACAGAGTGTTGGAATTTTAATGGTTATATTTTACATGTATATAACTATTTATTCGGCTTTTAACTTTTATATCATTTTAAAAGTTTGCTTATTGCCGCTTCCATGTTTTCTCTTGTAAATACATGTCGATTCCTGTAAATGGTACTTTCCGGTCAACGACATTCGTTTTTATGATTCATAATTTATGATCATTTTGTTGAAATAATGTGCAATATGGGCATTTATGCCGCAATGTAACAATTGTAACATCATGGAGACATTGATAGTATTTTTTCTGTTTCCACTGCATGTGATGGCACTTTGCACTTTAAATTGGGTGATTTGCCCTCGTGACGTTTGTCATGTGATCAAGGCTATCTCTAGCCGAAACGCGTCATGGCGGACTGGTGCTGGGCTGAAATTTAAATAAAGAACATTTGCACCATCCTTGGGTCTCGCTGTTCCTGTTTTGCTGACCGGCTGTCAGTGTTTTGCTGGCTAAACTTCAGGAGCGCCACGTACCTCATATATATATATATAGCAATAGCAGGCTGGTGACCCTGTGGCAGGGGGTCCACGCCTGTAGCTGAGGAAGCTGCATCACGTACTTTCCAGGAAGAGACGCTGTTTTAATTAGCGCTCCTGCACAAAGCGCAGAGGCGCGCTTTAAATCTTCAATCTTTTGTTCTTATTATTTCTCCCGGACTCTTGGACGCTTACCTCCTCACTCCTCCTGAGTGCACCAGCACGGCTCAGCGCTGATCTCAGCGGCGGGCTCGCAGCGGCTGGGAGCGCCATCTTGGACTGGGCTGCTCGGGTGAGACGAGGCCAGGGTCATCTTCGCCACACCCCCGAGTAACGCCCCTACTAAAGAGCATAGTCCCTAGCAATCCTCGGCAATAGCAGGCTGGTGACCCTGTGGCAGGGGGTCCACGCCTGTAGCTGAGGAAGCTGCATCACGTACTTTCCAGGAAGAGACGCTGTTTTAATTAGCGCTCCTGCACAAAGCGCAGAGGCGCGCTTTTAATCTTCAATCTTTTGTTCTTATTATTTCTCCCGGACTCTTGGACGCTTACCTCCTCACTCCTCCTGAGTGCACCGGCACGGCTCAGCGCTGATCTCAGCGGCGGGCTCGCAGCGGCTGGGAGCGCCATCTTGGACTGGGCTGCTCGGGTGAGGCGAGGCCAGGGTCATCTTCGCCACACCCCCCGAGTAACGCCCCTACTTAAGAGCATAGTCCCTAGCAATCCTCGGCAATAGCAGGCTGGTGACCCTGTGGCAGGGGGTCCACGCCTGTAGCTGAGGAAGCTGCATCACGTACTTTCCAGGAAGAGACGCTGTTTTAATTAGCGCTCCTGCACAAAGCGCAGAGGCGCGCTTTTAATCTTCAATATTTTGTTCTTATTATTTCTCCCGGACTCTTGGACGCTTACCTCCTCACTCCTCCTGAGTGCACCGGCACGGCTCAGCGCTGATCTCAGCGGCGGGCTCGCAGCGGCTGGGAGCGCCATCTTGGACTGGGCTGCTCGGGTGAGGCGAGGCCAGGGTCATCTTCGCCACACCCCCCGAGTAACGCCCCTACTTAAGAGCATAGTCCCTAGCAATCCTCGGCAATAGCAGGCTGGTGACCCTGTGGCAGGGGGTCCACGCCTGTAGCTGAGGAAGCTGCATCACGTACTTTCCAGGAAGAGACGCTGTTTTAATTAGCGCTCCTGCACAAAGCGCAGAGGCGCGCTTTTAATCTTCAATCTTTTGTTCTTATTATTTCTCCCGGACTCTTGGACGCTTACCTCCTCACTCCTCCTGAGTGCACCGGCACGGCTCAGCGCTGATCTCAGCGGCGGGCTCGCAGCGGCTGGGAGCGCCATCTTGGACTGGGCTGCTCGGGTGAGGCGAGGCCAGGGTCATCTTCGCCACACCCCCCGAGTAACGCCCCTACTTAAGAGCATAGTCCCTAGCAATCCTCGGCAATAGCAGGCTGGTGACCCTGTGGCAGGGGGTCCACACCTGTAGCTGAGGAAGCTGCATCACGTACTTTCCAGGAAGAGACGCTGTTTTAATTAGCGCTCCTGCACAAAGCGCAGAGGCGCGCTTTTAATCTTCAATATTTTGTTCTTATTATTTCTCCCGGACTCTTGGACGCTTACCTCCTCACTCCTCCTGAGTGCACCGGCACGGCTCAGCGCTGATCTCAGCGGCGGGCTCGCAGCGGCTGGGAGCGCCATCTTGGACTGGGCTGCTCGGGTGAGGCGAGGCCAGGGTCATCTTCGCCACACCCCCCGAGTAACGCCCCTACTTAAACGGGCCACTATGTGTCAGCGCAGCGGACGAGCGCAGCGGGCGCGACGTAGGCGCGCCGGAGTTGCGCCTGAGTTAAGCCCGTCTGCGCCCGTCCACGGCCGACCAGGTCCCGGACCTATCCCCCCTGGTCATTTTGTTAAGTACTCGTCTCTGGAACTTTTAAGCCTTCGTCCTCACACTCTCTATGGTCCCTGCAAGTTCTCATTAGCTCCACACATATTGACTCGTATCCAACGATTAGGACTTTCTCCCCCCTCCATCCCAGCGATTGCCGCTCAGCCTCTTCTACCATCCATCTCTGAGCCTCTAACTGTACCCTCTGCAACGTACAGTTTGCGCTGTTATTACCTTAACACTCGGTCCTTGGTTAAAAACCAGATAGACATTTTTCTATTCCTGAGGGAGGCAAAACCCGATATCCTCTTACTGGCTGAAACCTGGTTAACCCCTCACTCTCTCCCCGATATTCTTGTAGCTCTTCCCGCAGAATATTACATTTTGACAGCCAATCGTACTTCCGGGAAGGCGGGAGGTGGTGTAGCAGCTATAATCCTGAAATCCTTTCATTTTAGGGAACTACCCTCTCTGACCCTTCCGGACACCGAGAATCTGGTGATTAAGCTTGACACTGAAAGTGGGTCCCTTATTCTGGTACTGATATACCGGCCTCCCCAATACATGGCCAAGTATCCATCTCTTTTGACTGAGCAGCTGGCTTCATATGTAGTCAGCTACTCTAAAGTCATCCTTATTGGGGACCTAAACTATTGGTTCGACAGCATAGACTCAGACGCTCAAGCTGCTGAATTAAAAGACCTGCTCACAGACCTTAACTTAACCCAGTACATTCATTCACCTACCCACCAGAAAGGTCACAGTCTTGACCAAATCTGGACGCTCAGCTTATTACTACCAAACCCTGTTATCAGTCCATGTATATGGTCTGATCATTTCATTATTCATTTTACATTAGAAATACGAGGGAATGTTAAGTCCAGACCATGCAAGGGCAAAGAATTCCGCAAATGGAAATATATTGACCTTCCGGGATTCATTGATGCTTTAAGCAAAACTGTACCTCTGCCGCACAAGGACCTGGACACTGGTGAGAGAGCACTGTCTAACTGGCTACGCCACGCAGCTGATCTCTCAGCCCCCCTGGTACTGGTCTCTAGCATTAGAGGGAATGATGCCCACAAATGGTCTCCCAAGAACTGAAAGATCTTAAATTAGGGGTACGACAAAAGGAACGGAAATGGAGACAAAATTACTCCCCACAAGACAGGAAAGTGTATTGCGCCGCAAGAAAGGAGTTCCAAAAAATTCTGCACCACCATAAAACCAATTACTTTTCCCAAAAAATCTTAACCTCTTCCAATAAAACTAAAGATGTTTTTAATATAGTCAATGAGCTCTGTGACGATGATAGGACAGCTCCCTCAATAGCTCCTACCCAGACGTTGTGTAACTCTCTGAATGAATACTTCAGAGAGAAAATCCTAACTATAAAACGCAACATTGCAAGTGCTCCTAAATCATCTCCTTTGGATGATATTTTTAATAACCCTACTACATTAGACGCCCTCCCTGTCATAGACTCTAAAACCTTTTCTGCTCTCCTGGCACGTGTCAAGTCTGGCTCACCCGACGACATCTGCCCACCCTACATCTTCACAGAAATAGGGCATTCCATCCCTCATGGGATCCTTCCTCTGCTTAATGACTCACTTGTTCAGGGAAAGGTACCTGCAGGGTTTAAACACGCTTTACTTATTCCCTTGATTAAAAAACCCGGCCTTGATCCTCATGATCCATCGTCCGATATCCTTGTTGCCATTCCTTTCAAAGATCCTGGAGGCACACGTTGCTAGTTATCTCTCTAGCTTCGTTGAAACTACTGGATATCTAGAGCCCAATCAAGCTGGGTTTCGACCGGGGCATTCTACCGAGATGGTGACTTTGGCGGTCCAGAATGTACTAAGATGCAATGCAGACAAGGATACTCACCAAGCACTGGTACTTCTCGACTTGTCGGCCGCGTTCGACACGGTCGACCATACCATCTTGATCGACCGTGTCGAACAGGCGGGCCTTAGAGGCTCGGCATTGAGATGGCTCAAGTCATTTATCTCGGAACGTACCCAGGCAGTGAGATTAGGAACCTTTACAGCCCCTAAAATTAAAAATGAATGCGGAGTCCCTCAGGGCTCGTCCTTGTCCCCACTTTTATTTAATTTGTATTTACGACCCCTGCTGTATTCATTAAAAAAGTTTAGAGCCTTAATTTTTAACTATGCAGATGATCTGCAATTGATCTTCCGTCTGGATTCCCCTGGTGCGGCTACCGAATTTTGGGAGACCATGGTCCACATTCAGAGATGGATGAGCCTAAATCACCTGAAACTCAACCCAGGCAAGACTGAATTGATTTTGCCTGGGAAGAGTGAACTGTACTGGGGGCCACATTTTTGGCCTCCAGAAATGGGAAACCCTCCAGCCAAGTCCCTAACAGTAAAAAGCCTAGGGGTCACTTTTAACGAAGATCTTTCGCTTAAAAGTCAGGTAGGGACCGTGGTATCTGCAACTTTTTCCAACTTCGTAAGATCAAGAAGATTGCCTACCTATTAACCCATTCTGCTCTGATTCAAGTCATCATCGCTCTTGTACTGTCCCGCCTGGACTATTCCAATAGCTTGTATTTGGGTCTTCCAGCTGGGCAGCTCAAGAGACTTCAACTGGTTCAGAACCAAGCGGCCAGGCTGATCTGTAAGATTCCCAAATGGCAGTCCATCAGGCCGGGACTGGTCAGTCTCCACTGGCTGCCAGTAGCGCAGAGAGCAACATTTAAAGCTGGATGCATTATCTTCAGGGCTCTACAAGGTAAGGGCCCTGGATTTATTAGCAGCCTGCTTGTTAGCTACACCCCCTCTCGTGCTCTCCGCTCAGGTCAAAAGAACCTGTTAGTGGTGCCTCGGATCAGGAAACAACGCCAGGGAGACGGATGTATGTATGTATGTATATATATATATATATATATATATGTATGTATGTATGTATGTATGTATGTATGTATATATATATATATTCACTGAAAAAACCATAGGTTATAGACCATATATAGTTAGGAATTAGCATTTAAAAAACCTTATTTTACTCACACAAAACCATTGAAATTCCATATATAGTTAGTTGCACTAACTATATATCGCGCACCTGCAATCCACTGCTGATGATGTCACATATTACATCATTCATGACATGGTCAGTGACATCACTGATGACATCACTGATGACAAACAAACACAGAGTCGCAATACTCTGTTTAGTCTTTGCAGATAACGAAAAATCGTGTAAAAAAAAGAAAAGGAATCGAGCAAAATCAGTAGGCCACTAATGGGATCTCTTTTTGACCTCGCTAAAATAGAAACATTAGGAACAACCCCTCATGACAAATACAAAACTAGTGAGATGAACTGAACTCCACACAATGATGGCTGCAAAACAGCTCGGCTCCGCCACCCACCCCGCCCAAAATAACGATAAAGAGCGGCTGCCATGATTGGTTGCGGAATGGCCACGACGGAGCTACGAAATGGTGCTGCTCTCATGCTAACCCCAGCTTCAGTCTGAAACATCCAGAAACACTGTAGACTACCAATTCGATCAGTTCCGGTAGCGCCCCAATGTAACCCGGTAGAGAAGAACTAGGCCTCCCCTCTTTGACTGATGGTTCTTGTTGCCTGTCCCTTCTGTTGTCATTTAACAGAACTATTTAGCCTGCTGAAAGGGGTTGTGTTCCGACCGCTGGTTGGTGGAGACATTTTGACTATATTCTGGACCTGCGTTGTCGCGTAATGCGTCATATGACGCGCCGCATTAGCGCATCCGGAAGTCATCCGGGGCGCGCAGCGCGTAACGTAAGCATAACAAGTCATGTGACTTGTTAATAAAACTTTTCATTGGTTCATTTTACTTTTCTTATTGTAATGATGAAAGGCTTGGTCATATGACCTAAAAATTACGCTTTTCATTACTTCCGAACATTATTTTTTCTTAAATATATGTTATAATGTTCCAGGCTAATGTACTTTCCCGGAAATTTTACAACTGTCCTGCAAGTAAAATATATTCTTTTTTCGAGAAAAAGAGCGTTTCTTCATCCCATGACGGAGCCGTTGAGCAAAAGAGGGTCGACCTGCTGTCTTAGTCGCCGATACGCCTGAATATGAGATTCTTATCGATCACTTTATGTTGCAGGAATAGAAAACACAACAGCCCTTGACCATTTATCTTTACTGCGTTCCTTCGTATTATACCTTTTACCCTTCATGTAATTGGTCTGCTTTATTTCACTTGCCTTTTAATGATTCTAAAACAGTGACTATTATTAAAAACTTTACCAATGTATATACTACTACCATGTTTTCTTTTAAAAACCTTTATTGTGAAAATTTCATTATACAAATACGAGCCTATAAACACGTGGGCCTGCCACGGAGCAAACTGTAATCGTATATGATGAATAGACATTTACACTGTAGAGGAACGTAACGGGCGGGCCATTAGGTTGCAAGAACTAAGGTGTCTAACAGTTACGGAATCGGTGGACGTACATTTTATAATTAAAATACGACAGGGCCAGTTACAATAAAATTATCTAGATATACATTTGCGGGCAAGTACCATGGGTGACGTTAATTCGAACTTTCAACAGTACAGTAATCAATAACACATCAGAACTTAATATCAATAGGGATGTCGAAATATTCAATCAATTCTCGTCCCCGCCCGCCATGTGCTTCAAAACTGCATACGTATCTCGTGATTTCAAGGTTCTGCAACCAGTACACAACAAGGAGTTACGAGTCCCATTTATTCCGGCGCCATTTTGGGCGAGGACGGGCAGGTCCAGGATATAGTCAAAATGTCTCTACCAACCATCGACTATGATGATGTTCATATGCTGTATTTATTAGAGTAACACTCATCTGTCCACATGAAATTAATTTGCCACAATCTAAACATGTCATTTTAATCTTTCCAAAGTTCTTCTAAATATTTGGGACCGTTTCCCTTGCCTCTAAAGCTCTCAGTGCCACTTCTTTGATGAATGTACTAGCAGGTCAGGGGTTCTCCTCCAAATCTCTCTTTTATGCAGCACTATAATTAATTGGTGCCACCTCTCCATATGACGATGCATGGTATAGTTACCACAACTATATATTTTTTCGGTTCCTCTGGAGAGTTCATCGTGGCAGATGAAGCGTGTAACGTACCGGGCATTTACCTTTTTTTGCATGTACAGGAAAGGAAAAAAAAATCGAGCGTCCGAGTTCTAAGGTGTCCCAGGGCCATTTTAGTGGACCAGGCCCAAATCCAAAGAACAGGCCGCCATTTTGAGAGTCCTCTTGCAGCCGCCTGTCGCTGTAGCATCAAGAGCAGCCGAAACTCAGCTGAATGGCAACTGAAACGGTAAAGGGGCGCCCCACTACAGCAGACGAGCCTCCACCTAGGAAGGCCCATTCACGCCGGCTCCCCCCCCCCCCTTCGGGCACCCCACGCCGTTATTCGGAGCAGTATTGTAGGATGGCTACACCAGTGCGGCAACTTGCTAGACATCACCTCGGTGGTAACCGAATCTCAACGCCTTTTGGTGTCTTCTATTCAGAAAACATTGTTATGCTGCCTTCGACCTATTCGCCGCAAGTGCGCACACAACTCAACTGCATAGCTTGCTAGACACCACCTCGGTGCCATCCGGATCTTGGAATGTCAGCGCCTTTTGGTGTCTTCTCTTCAGAAAATATTGTTGCGCTGCCTTTGGCCCCATTCGCACATCAGTCCGCTACTGACGCCATCTCACAGGCTAATGGGGCGCCCCACGCCGACTTTCAGCATTGTAGGATGACCACACCAGTACAGCAACTTGCTAGACATCACCTCGGTGCCATCCGGATCTCGGCGCCCCACTGCAGATGAAGTGCCTCTCAACTATGAAACCACCACGGTGACATCCGGATCTTGGCGCGTTGTGCTGCCTTCGGCCTATTCGCACATCGGTCCGCTACTGACGCCATCTCACAGGCTAATGGGGCGACCCACGCCGAGTTTCAGCATTGTAGGATGACCACACCAGTACAGCAACTTGCTAGACATCACCTCGGTGCCATCCGAATCTTGGCATCTCAACGCCTAGTGGTATCTTCCATACAGAAAATATTGTTACGCTGCCTTTGGCCCCATTCGCACATCAGTCCGCAACTTAGACATCACCTCGGTGCCATCCGGATCTTGGCATCTCAGCGCCTTGTGGTGTCAGTCAGAAAATATTGTTGCGCTGCCTTTGGCCCCATTCGCACATCAGTCCGCTACTGACACCATCTCACAGGCCAACAGGGCGCCCCACGCCGACTTTTACCATTGTACGATGGCCACACCAGTGCCACAACTTGCTAGACACCACCTCGGTGCCATCCGGATCTTGGCATCTCAGCGCCTTGTGGTGTCTTCAAATCAGAAAATATTGTTGCGCTGCCTTTGGCCCCATTCGCACATCGGTCCGCTACTGACGCCATCTCACAGGCCAACGGGGCGCCCCACGCCGACTTTCAACATTGTAGGATGGCCACAGAAGTGCGACAACTTACTAGACACCACCTCGGTGCCATCCGGATCTTGGCGCGTTGTGCTGCCTTCGGACTATTCGCACATCGGTCCGCTACTGACGCAAACTCACAGGCCAACGGGGCGCCCCACGCCGACTTTCAGCATTGTAGGATGGCCACACCAGTGCACCTTACTAGACACCACCTCGGTGCCATCCGGATCTTGACGCGTAGTGAAGCTGCAGCAGCTGCAAATAAGCTTCAGACAGTGTTACAACCGCTGCTCAGAACTCTCAACTATGACACCACCTCGGTGCCATCCGGATCTTGGCATCTCAGCGCCTTGTGGTGTCAGTCAGAAACTATTGTTGCGCTGCCTTTGGCCCCATTCGCACATCGGTCCGCTACTGACGCAAACTCACAGGCCAACGGGGCGCCCCACGCCGACTTTCAGCATTGTAGGATGGCCACACCAGTGCGGCAACTTGCTACACACCACCTCGGTGCCATCCGGATCTTGGCATCTCAGCGCCTAGTGGTGTCTTCTATTCCGAAAATATTGTTGCGCTGCCTTCGGCCCCATTCACACATCGGTCCGCTACTGACGCCATCTCACAGGCCAACGGGGCGCCCCACGCCGACTTTCAGCATTGTAGGATGGCCACACCAGTGCGGCAACTTACTAGACACCACCTCGGTGCCATCCGGATCTTGGCGCGTTGTGCTGCCTTCGGCCTATTCGCACATCGGTCCGCTACTGACGCAAACTCACAGGCCAACGGGGCGCCCCACGCCGACTTTCAGCATTGTTGGATGGCCACACCGGTGCGGCAACTTACTAGACACCACCTCGGTGCCATCCGGATCTTGGCGCGTTGTGCTGCCTTCGGCCTATTCGCACATCGGTCCGCTACTGACGCAAACTCACAGGCCAACGGGGCGCCCCACGCCGACTTTCAGCATTGTAGGATGGCCACACCAGTGCTGCAACTTGCTGGACACCACCTCGGTGCCATCCGGATCTTGGCGCGTTCTATTGCCTTCGGCCTATTCGCACATCGGTCCGCTACTGACGCCGCCTCACGTGCCAACGTATTTTCTCCGCATTTTATACCCTATGCCGCATAACAGGTCATGTGACTTGTTTATAAAACTTTTCATTGGTTCATTTTACGTTTGGTTTCCTAATGATGGAAAACTTGATCATATGACCTAAAAACAACACTTTTCATTGGATGAAAACTTTTTTTTTTCCCAAACGATGAAAGCCCCACCTTGTTTCTGGATGTTTCAGACTGAAGCTGGCGTCAGCATGAGAGCACCACCATCTCGTGGCTCCGTCGTGGTCATTCCGCGAGCAATCATGGCAGCCGCTCCCCACCGGAAGCCTGCGGGAGTCGGGGCTCCTAAAACTTTTGATGAATTCTCAAGGCGGAGGGGACGCTTTCGAGAATGGGGTCCAAGACCTAGCAGACAAGCGTCCGATTTCCAAGGTGTCCCAGGGCCATTTCAGTGGACCAGGCCCAAAAAGGAAACAGCCTGCCGCCATTTTGAGAGTCCTGTGACAGCCGCCTATCGCTGCACCGCAAGAGTGGGCGCAACTCAGCTGAATTGCGGCTTTTGACACAGTGGACCAAAAACGGACGGAATGGCAACTGAAACGGTAAAGGGGCGCCCCACTACAACAGATGACACTCCACCTGGAGAGGCCCGTTCACGCCGCCTCCCCCGGGGCGCCCCACGCCGTTATTCGGAGCAGCATTGTAGGATACCAAAACCAGTGCGGCAACTTACTGGACATCACCTTGGTGCCATCGTTCTGCTGCCTTGGAACTATTCGCACAACAGTTTGCTACTGATGACCCACCCCCCGCGACGCCCCACGCCGTTATTTGCTGGGTGGCAACTTACTAGACATCACTTTCGTGTCATCTAGATTTCAACGCGTTCTGCTGCCTTGGAACTATTCGCACAACAGTTTGCTACTGATGACCCACCCCCCGCGACGCCCCACGCCGGAAATCTGGACGTTGTGCTGCGTTGGGACTATTCGCACAGCCGACCGCTACTTCGTTGTTTTTCCCTAAAAATGTTTATATGTTATTACTATTTTTGTTTTCTTGTATATATTTATAAATTATTAAAGTTTTATAATCTTACTACTTTGTCGGAGTGCTATATATTTTTAATGTGACACATAATTGTAAAAACTTTGATGTACAAAGAGTCATCCCTGGAATCTTCCGCTTCAGGCTCGGTCCCCTCCCCAATCACAATACAGGATGGTTTTCAGATAATAGCAACGCTTCTGCTGTGACGGATCTCATCGAGTGTGGGCCTTGATCTACTATAACTCCTTTGAAGAGGGGTGATTCTTTACAGCTGTGGCCATAAACTACATCTGCAGGGCTAGCTGATACCCTAGGACCAGCCTGGACAATCGGACACAGAGGAAAAGGAGTGTCAGAGGGTACGGTAGTGAATAGGGCGAAAGGGAGGTGTCGGGCGGGCACAGGGTGTGATTCTCAGGGAAGAGCAGCGCAGATGGGGGGAGGTTTATTACCCATGCATAAGACAGAGAGCGGGGGTGACCACTGCCTGGGGGAGATGCTTGCGAGGGTGGGGAGCCATGCTAAGGATCGACAGCGTGCAGAGAGTGGGTCTGGTCAAGGCATCTAAAATGGCTGCCGTGCACGACAAAAGTGTGGCATTTGAAAAAAGACAAGATGGCGCAGACAATGTTTTTCAACACTTCCTGATTTCCTTCGAATCGAACGTTAACAGACGTTGGGGCATATTACCAAAGTTAAGCGATATTTATCCCTAACGATGCTTAGCAACGATTTTTTTACCGTCAGAAATTATCGCAGATAAACCTTGCTATTATCAAGGTTTATCGCAAATACGATAAAAAACGACCGCAATGCATTAATATCGCTGAAAACTCAGCGATATTCATGCATTACCGAGCTAATGCTCTTAGCCATGTTATCCACCTCCCATTGGATAACATGGCTAAGAACTGCTCAGGGCAGGTGCTAGCTTTTGGAGATATTCGCGCTTATCTCAAATATTTCCAAAAGTTGATAATAGGAGATAGCGATGTTAGCGACTGTTTCCAGTCGCTAACATCTTGGCATGCCCACTTTGCATGTCATTAGTGATAAATATCACTCACATGCAAAGTGGGGCCCAAGATGGTCGCTATCTCCTACTAGCCGTCGCTAACTGGTGTTAGCAACAGCTAGGTAATACAGATATAATTTTATCTCCGCGAAGCGGAGCGCTGTTACAGATATATATCTTGTTTTCGAACGTTAATTTCTCAAAATGCACTGAAGCACATATATTGAGACCTAGCAAAGGCACATCGGGCTACCAGTCCCTAATATTTTACCAAGTTTCGTGCAAATCCATTCAGCCGTTCGATTATTATTATTATTATTTTTTTTTGCCCCGCGGGGCCCTTTTAAAACCTCCACATCAAACCTAAACGGTCAGGGAGGATCTACTATGCCCCCTTATGGTCATTTGCCCCTTCGGTTTGGCCTCCGCTTGTCTCTCGATCCTACCGAGAGACAAGATGGCGGCCGCTACGGACTGTTTGGAATGTTTACAGACGCCGGAGAACCAATCAGCTTCGCTTCACAAAGCTCCGTTGCGCGAAAAGTACGCGTACTGGAGCGCTGCCCGGTCCGCTGTTACAGATATATATCTTTTTTTAAACGTTAATTTCTCAAAATCCACTGGAGCACATATATTGAGACCTACAAAAGGCACATCGGGCTACCAGTCCCTACAATTTTGCCAAGTTTCGTGCAAATCCATTCAGCCGTTCGGGCTAAAAGTGAGGCCAACCGCCCTATGGAAAACTCAATGTTAAAAACACGTTTTGGGAACCCCCTTTTTTCTCGGCCCCCCCTTGACGAAACCCCCCCAAATTTTCAAGGGCTGCTCAGAAACAAAATGTGCCATTTTCCTGAAAATTTCAGCCAATTCCGTCCACAAACGCCAAAGTTATTAGACATAGAATTTTCAAAAATCCCATAGAGAAAAAATCCTAACTATATATACCTACTGGCGACCGCCAGTAGGTAATATATATTTCTTCCAAAAAGTCCCCAAGCTTTAGAGACCGCTCTCCACGAAGCAATGTTCACAGAACCTTTTATTGCACAAGAGGTACAGAAACGCCCTGATTGTATGCAGTCCCTGACGCGTTTCAATGCTTACTAGCATCTTCTTCATAGGGCGGGCAATGTTGAACAGAAAAACAGCAACGGACTTCTGACCATTTAAGCAAAGCATACATACTCTGGTGCAATGCATGCTAGTCGCAGTAGTTCCAATTTAGTCCCATCTGGTACGGGTATTCTAATGTGGGTCCGTTTTTCCCTTCATAGTACAACTCCCGATTTTTAACTCTCATTTCTTTACCCTTCGGTGGGTTCCAGAATCATAACTGTGCCTCTCCTTGAAAGTGCTTACTTCGCGCTGGAAATAGGCTGCCGCGATGTGCTGCTGCCTCACAGACCTGTAACTTGCGTTGGCGGCGGTTCGGTCTCCCACGGCTGGAGTTGCCGTGTACATAATTCTTCCAAAAAGTCCCCAAGCTTTAGAGACCGCACTCCACGAAGCAATGTTCACAGAACCTTTTATTGCACAAGAGGTACAGAAACGCCCTGATTGTATGCAGTCCCTGACGCGTTTCAATGCTTACTAGCATCTTCTTCATAGGGCGGGCAATGTTGAACGGAAAAACAGCAACGGACTTCTGACCATTTAAGCAAAGCATACATACTCTGGTGCAATGCATGCTAGTATATATATATATATATCAGAAAACACATTTTTAAGAAGACTGTTGTCTGTCCCTAATAGTCTCCCTAAATAACTTTGCCATGCAAAATTGGGTCTTCTTCCATTAGTAGACTATGTCAAAGCAGCCTCTTTATTTCTATGGAGATTTATGTGGGTCAAACATGAAACCTTGGTTAATCAGGTCTGAATTAACGTCCACAAGTTCTTAGACAAAGCACAGAACCTCCCTTAGTTATTCTATGTTAAGGAGAAGCTGGCTCTGTTGGGGAGAGAAGCCTGTTACTCCTGTCCACTTTTAATAGTGTCCATCCCAAAAAAGCAGCTCAAACATGATTTGTTTGCCATATTTTCCCAACAAAGGCTAGAGCGTGAATACAAAAAGAAGCGGGTAACTGGATCTTTAACTCGTATTACCACCATATCTATGGACTCATGCCTGATGGTTTCCCTTTGCCATTCACAAACATTTTATCTGATCAGATAAAGATTTGGTATAGCCAATTTGTTGTCTTCTTATCCTAGTTCAGCATATCATGATGCACACTTAGGGGCACTTTAGGATGGAGGGTGGACTTTGTCCGCCTGCCATCCCTTTGTACAGAGGGACCGCCCCCCATAAGGGCGGGGGTCCCGTGCCTGCCATTAGGATGCACCCGCCACAGTGGCTGGCCCATCCTGCATCCCTAACATTGTGGCGGGTGGGGCACTCAGCACCGCCCGCCACAATGTTAGGGAGGCATGTTGTGCACTTCCATGCACAACATGGCAGGCACCGCGCGGTGCCTGCCATGTTGTGCATGGCACTGCAGGGGGGTACCATAGGTACCTCCCATGTGCACCCTCCACCCCCCGGAGTCCTTGGGGGCCCAGAACTGCCCCCACTAGCAGACTCCGTATGCAACACTGCCACGGAAAGTCATGTCTAAAATCACATTGTAATATGGCTGGCCACCATATTGCAGCCTTTTCCGCCCCGGTCGCAAGTCAACCGGGGCAGAAATACGGTGGATGGTCCTTCCGTCTGCTGCGGACCCCCCAGCCATTCTAATATGGCTGGGGGTCATTTGTGCACGGATGGCGGGCGGATTGCCACCTGCCGAGCCGGCGGAGACCACCGCTGGCCCGGCGGGGGCAATCCGCCCGCCATCCTAATGGGGCCCCTGGACTTTTGTCCATCTGATTCAGGACTGGCCAAGTCTCTTTCACATTTTTTCTTTTTGTTTAAATTATACACTCTCCCTCGAAAATAGTTCTTGATTCCTTTACTGAGGCATCTTAATATTAGAAGTTGTAGATCTGCATTGAGTTATTTACAGCTTCTTTAGTCAAAATGTATTTGCCTGATGGTCTATAAATTTGTATGTGCTGTTGCCCGTCTGAGAAAGCTAGTGGGGAAGTAAGTAACTGCATCCGGTATTTCCTGTAGGTGGAGCTGTTTAATAGAGATAGGCTATACCTTGCTTGTTGAGGAAACTCCACTCTTTGATGTTTTTTCTTTATCTACACTAAACACTTCTTTTGTATCATTGTTCTTTTAGCCAGGGGAGTTTCTCTGCCGTATTTTTCCATGGTGATTTTAATAGTAATTATATGTGCTTTATCTTGCCACAAAATAATGAATTTGAACTTTAAACTTTTGTCTAGGACCATGCTAAGTAAATCTTGGGATGTGATAAATTACTACCCTGTTATTTTAATTCCCTATAGATTTTTAATTGTTTTATTGATTTTAATGAATACATATATATTATTGTATGATTTTATGGCTATACCATTTATTGTATTCTGAAAAAAGATTAAGTACAAGACTATTACACTTTTTGTATTTTTTTCCCATTTTTACAACATTCATAAACAATTTTATTAACATTATGTCACATTTTAAAAAAACATTTAAAATATTTTTATCGAAACTAATATTAATAATTTCTCATAAAATATCACATCACTATTTATTTACCAACAATATTTACATTTTTTAATAAGTAACACTAAGGGCCCCATTAGGATGGCGGGCGGATCCGCCCACCATCCTTGCAGCAAAGACCCCCCCGCCATATTACAATGGCTGGGGGACCCGCGCCAGACGGAAGTCCGTCTGCTGCTTTTCCGCCCGGTCGACAAGTCGACCGGACGGAAAAGGGTTCAATGTGGTGAAGGTGTCTGTTAGACACTGACAGCCATATTAGAATGTGGACGGGAACATGCCTTTCTGTGGCGGCATTGCTGCCACGGAAAGGCATGCGGAGTCTCCTTGAGGGGGCCCCTTGCGGGCCCCCAGGGACTCCGGGGTGGTGGGGGGGTGCACACGGGGGATACCTATGGTACCCCCCTGCCTTTCAATTCACAATGTGGCAGGCACTGCGCGGTGCCTGTCACGTTGTGCATTGAAACGCACAACCTGCCTCTGTGGCACCGCCCGCCGCAATGTTGCAGATGCTCCATGTGCCCGCCAGTGTGGCGGGCGGATACTTATCAGGAGTGCGGGACCGTCGCACCCTCAGCGGTTGGTCCCGATTCCCGAGAGTATGGCGGGCAGACAAAGTCAACCCGCCATACTAATGGGGCCACAATTTATCAATTGAAAGAATTTTTTTTTATTTTTTATTTTCATCTGTAAGCTAAAAGCTTTCATAAAATGAAAACTCTAAAAAAAATACGTAAATCACTTCAATTTGAAAAACATTCACACCCTTATCCAATATTAATTCCACACCCCATTTCAAAAACTTTTTATATTTAATGTATTAAATGTAATAAATACACATCCAAAAATAAACACTAATACATGTTTTTAATTTAAATATTCACCACCCTTAGCCCCTATAAACCCAAAATCCTGCTCCTAAAATTTAATTTTTAAATGTTTTCTAAAAAAAAGTAATTTAAATTGACATAAAAAATAAACAATAATATTTAATTTTATAAAAAACTTCCGACCCTTATCCCCTATAAAGCCAACACCCCGCTCATGAAAAATATAATTTGACTAAATAAAAAAACATTCAATTAAAAACAAATTCTTATATTAAAAACATTACCAAAAAACTATAAACAATTTCAATAAATAAAAAATATAAAACAAAAATAGAAGATGTGACTCACTATTTATTACTTAAAAAATGATATTATAAACAATGATATTGACTACATCAATATTTAATACATCGATATTAAATACAACAGCCAAACTAGTTTTTTTTTTTTTTACAATGATATTTATGTTTCACATTATTCTTGGCACAATATTTATGTTACATGATTTCTTTTTTGTAATTTTGTCCGAGTGCCGCATTGGTCCCACACCAAATAGGACATTCCAGTCCGACTTGCCAAGCCTCCTACTTGAGTAATATCAAGAGGCGTGAGTAAGGCCATATGTGGGACAAGAACTGCTGTGCCATTTGCATTTATTTGAAAGTCATTGATGAGATGATTGCCGACAAGTCACACAGGTTTCTGGCATTGCATGCATCCCTGTTTGGAGCGCATGTGACTGAGCGTTTGGCCTGGTCCATTTTTGCAATGACAGAAATTAGTTTGAATGTTTTGGTACATGAATGAAATGGCACAAACTACAAAAAATGCACTGAAAAACCCCAAATTGTTTTTTTTTCTTTCAGACGAATTTAAATATTTCTATCCTTAATTTCGCAATGTCCAAACAGATATGGAATTTGACAGTTATCTTACATTAAATTTCATCATTTGGAGGGTTTGAATGATTCAGTGTTTGAATTGCTTTGCGGTATAACGCCATTCAACTAATAATGTAAAAAAAAAGATGATGGACAGAGTGCTGAAACTTTTCAGACACTCACCGCCAGTCACTATTACATCTGAGTTAAATCCATCATCGTTTCTCTGCTCACTTCACCACCCCAGTTCAGACCCAGCCATATGCAAATCAGTCTTGATTCTGTTCCTCATGGGAACATTTGAGCCTGAACTGCTAGTCAAATTCCTCCCTGGAACAGAAACAAGCATCCTGGGACCTGTTTTGAGGTAACATCCCTCATTAGCCAGGCTACTTTGAATCAAGTGGCAAAGTGAGCAAGGGGCACACCTCTGGGCATACCCTGACAACTTAGGACAAACATAGCAAACACAATAAGATGATGGAAGGAGCGCTGAAACTTTACAGATGCTCACCCCCAGTCACTATTAGATCTGGGTTAAATCCATCATTATTCTTCTGCTCACTTCGCCACCCCAGTTCAGACCCAGCCATATTCAAATCAGTCTTGACCCTGTTCCTCGAACTGCCAGGCCAACTTCTCCCTGGACCGTAAACAAGCATTCTGGGACCAGTTTTGGGGTAACACCCCTCATCAGCCAGGCTAGCTTGAATCCAGTGGCAAAGTGAGCAAGGGACCTGTGTCTGGGCATAGAAGTGGGCTAATGTTGCCTTTTTAGTTTTTGTATATTTTGTAAATCTTGAAGCAAAATGTTAGTGGGTCTCATTCCTTGTCTTTGAGCCTGTGCCACTAGTCTGGCTTCTCGATATTTGAGCTTTTTTTCTTGCGTAGTTCCTTGTTGTTCCAGCTGTTCTTTATACTACCCCCTCCTATTTTAAGTCCATCAATATATTTTAGCCTTTAGGGTTTTAGTGGAAATTTAACCAATAGCAGATCTCTCAGGCATTGTTAAATTCTGGTTCTACTGTCTCTTGCTTAATTAAGTTGCTTTTTATAAGCTCAAATGATCCGGCACTGTGAAAGACTTCCGCCATTATTTCCTTAATCCTCTCACCCTGCCATTTTAAGCATTTTAGATAGTATGTTATTGGTAGAGACATTAAGTTATTTGTGGTTGGCATCTGTGTGTTATTGCAATAAATCCCAATAAATTACAGAAAATGATCACTCTCTGAGCTTGGATGGATCTAAAAATATTCTACATCTGATAATGCTGCCTCAGTAATTGCTGTATAATCTATTTTTTTGTGCCCATTAAATTTCCATTTAAGATTCCAAATCCTAGTTTCTGCAGTGTATTCCTAAACTTAACCCTGATACAAACCTGTGAAGGAACCGACCACCAGATCAGGAGTTTTTCCCTGTCTGGAAGGCGGTTATTTGGCGTTCCCAGCGTGGTGCCTACGAAATAGGCACCACAATGAGAACGTCAAAGGCAGTACCTGCATGGCATGGACTGCTGTAGTCCAAACAGTGCAGGTACTAGTGTGCATGAACACAGGGCAGCATATATTGTGCCCCCTGTATGCTTCCACATGTCATGAAGCAGCAGGTGTTAAGCTCGCCCCGCCATGAAAAGTGCGGCAGTGAGGAAACTCGTAATAAGCTTGGTGTGGCTGCAGCAGTCCTGCCAAGTATATTGTGGCCTCAAGACCGCCGCACCACCGCCAGCAATCTGTTATCCCTGGCAGTTGCAGTGGTCTCAGAATGGCCCTGCTGCCCTGGTCCTAATATGGCGCTCGGAAGACTGCCAACCATCATGCCCCTACTAGTCTGTCGGTCCATGGACTGCCAAACTCATGCAAAAACCCTTGATGTGGCATGGTACACAGATCAATGTTTATTAATGACATCTTTTTATATTGTGCCTCTTACCACAATTCAGCTTTTTCTAAGTGTGCTAAATAAGAGGTTTTACTATTATCCAATTTAACAATATTCAAACTACAGACCTGTTAAGGATAGAAGGAAGAGTTGGCTTTTCTGGGATTCGAAATTGTCACAATCCTCTTAAAAGGAAGGCTAGTAGGTGCAGTTTGGGCAGGATGGGCCTGATTCACACAGGTAAACTTACACATGTAAGTTTACGATTGTTTGCTATTCACAAAAGCATTTACGAGTTGTATCTTTACGAGTGCGGACACTCCTCACATAAAAAGACCTATGTTTTTATGTGCAGAGATTCCACACTTGTCAAGATACTACTCTTAAATCCCTTTGTGAATAATAAACAATAGTGAAAGTAAAAAATAGAGTAAATTTACCTTTCCAAATCTGGCCCGATTTGTACAAGATATGTCTAGAATACAGTAGCAGTTACTACCGGACCCAGGTGGAGGGGGGCAGGGTGTGGGGAGAAGAAAGGCAAAACAGACAAAAAACACTTAATAAAGAAAGCCCAAAGGAAAAAAAGCACTTACCTGAAATGGCCGCCGCCTCTGAGCTGCGTCCTCCGACATCTTTCTGCTCTCCCGTTGGGCAGCAGGAAGCACCCGCTCTCCCAGCTTCCCCATAACCATTGCAGCATTGTGATTGGTCTGAGCACCGTGGATCAGCACTCAGACGAGGACTGGGAGGGTTTCCATGTTCCTGACCAGGCTGTGTAATGAAGCCTGGTGGGGAATATGCAAAGTGCGCAGGACTGCTTGGGGTGGCCCGAGAGGGCTAAGCAGTCCTGCTCACTTCAGGAGTGAAAACCACATCTTTCCCTACTCCGCCAGTCCTGCCGTACCCGAGAGCCACTGACATATGTAGGAAAAATAAAATGATAATAACAAGATTTATTATCATTTAATTTTTCAGTTTTTTCAGTGGGACAATGTTTCTCCGCCTTAGTGGAGGAGCCGCTACTGCTATAATATTAGAAAGGAGCTTGTTTAAGATTGCTAATAAAGTTATGTTACTGTTCAGGAGTGTGGGAACATTTTGATGTTGGTCATCTCTCGGAATACTTTACATACCTCTGACCAGCCGCGGTTGGTAGGGGAGTACCTGCTGGGGCGGTGACGTGGGGAGAGGGAGGGGCAGGGTGGGGGGTAGCAATCTATGGATAATGGACGTTTACAGGTAAGTAAACATATAAATAAATCAAACGAATTTCGTTGTGTGTACTGCATCCCTAAATGCAATGCCCTCCCTCGCCCCACGTCACCGCCCCGGCAGGGACTCCCCTACCGACCACGGCTGCCTCTGACGCGATATTGAACAACGAAGTCACAGAAAATCACGACGCAATATTAAAAAAGATTGTATTGTTGGGTCACCCAGGGCTGTAAGTGGGTCGGGTCGCAGCGGGTCTGAGCACCAGTAGTTTTTTAGGTCTCGGGCTATAACGCGCTTGAAAAGCGCGTTCTCGCCAGAGAACTATAGTCGGCGTCTCAGCAGTCTGAGAACGCCGAAGGGAGACAAGACCTGGCCGCGCGCAGCGTTTTCCCATAGGAAAACGTTGTGCGCGTGGCCAGGTCTTGTCTCCACAGTGCAAATGCAGCCCGGATCACGACACGCGCCTGCTGGAATGCAGGGGGAGTCTGCATACCAGCGCGCGGCGCGTGAGCTTGTTTTTGTAGTAGCAGCGTTGCCTTATTTTCAATGTTTTATATTTCTCTCTTTCGACTCTCTGCTCACTCTTCTCCAACAGGAGAGAGCATACCTTTATTTTGCTAACATTTCATTTGCCGCTAATGTGCCTCAGATCACAGGGGCAACATGTTCCACTTCCAGGTATGGATATTTATTTTTCTGAACGTGGGGACCGAGGAGCAGTGCAGTCTATTTAAATCTTCACCCGGGGTTTAACCGTATGTATGTCCGTGTTAGGGGGGAAGAGTGAAGGGGGTCTCTCTGTGGCAGAGTCACTATATGTGTTTAGACACTCGGGCGCCTTTTATCTGCGGAAAAGAGAGGATTGCATGTAATTGATGGCAACGGGTGCGCAGCCTTTACCCGAAGGTACATTATGGCATCTTTGATCCCGGCCGCTGCGCCGCCGAGAGCTGTAAACCGTTTTTGTTTTTAATTGCACGTTGCTGATATGGGAAAATAATAACTCGGGACGTGTTTGTTTAATTCCAGTATCTCTTGTCATGAAGGGTCTTCTTTGGAGGACGGGTTTCTGATAAGGGCAGTAATTACCCCAGGTGAGGGCCGTGTGAGGGGGTGGGCGGCAGATGGGGCGTGCTGAGTGCAGAGTGGTGAGTGCAGAGTAGTGAGTAGTGAGTGCAGAGTAGTGAGTGCAGAGTAGTGAGTGCAGAGTAGTGAGTAGTGAGTGCAGAGTAGCGAGTAGTGAGTAGTGAGTGCAGAGTAGTGAGTAGTGAGTGCAGAGTAGTGAGTAGTGAGTAGTGAGTGGAGAGTAGTGAGTGGAGAGTAGTGAGTGGAGAGTAGTGAGTGCAGAGTAGTGAGTAGTGAGTGCAGAGTAGTGAGTGCAGAGTAGTGAGTGCAGAGTAGTGAGTGCAGAGTAGTGAGTGCAGAGTGAGTAGTGAGTGCAGAGTAGTGAGTAGTGAGTGCAGAGTAGTGAGTGCAGAGTAGTGAGTGTGGTGAGTGCAGAGTAGTGAGTAGTGAGTAGTGAGTAGTGAGTGCAGAGTAGTGAGCAGTGAGTGCAGAGTAGTGAGCAGTGAGTGCAGAGTAGTGAGTAGTGAGTAGTGAGTGCAGAGTAGTGAGTAGTGAGTGCAGTATTGAGTAGTGAGTAGTGAGTGCAGAGTAGTGAGTAGTGAGTGCAGAGTAGTGAGTAGTGAGAGCAGAGTAGTGAGTGCAGAGTGGTGAGTAGTGAGTGCAGAGTAGTGAGTAGTGAGTGCAGAGTAGTGAGTGCAGAGTAGTGAGTGCAGAGTAGTGAGTGCAGAGTCGTGAGTAATGAGTGCAGAGTTGTGAGTGCAGAGTAGTGAGTAGTGAGTGCAGAGTTGTGAGTGCAGAGTAGTGAGTAGTGAGTGCAGAGTAGTGAGTGCAGAGTAGTGAGTAGTGAGTGCAGAGTAGTGAGTGCAGAGTAGTGAGTAGTGAGTGCAGAGTAGTGAGTGCAGAGTAGTGAGTAGTGAGTGCAGAGTAGAGTGCAGAGTAGTGAGTAGTGAGTGCAGAGTAGTTAGTGCAGATTAGTGAGTGCAGAGTAGTGAGTGCAGAGTAGTGAGTGAGTGCAGAGTAGTGAGTAGTGAGTGCAGAGTAGTGAGTAGTGAGTGCAGAGTAGTGAGTAGTGAGTGCAGAGTAGTGAGTAGTGAGTGCAGAGTAGTGAGTGCAGAGTAGTGAGTGCAGAGTAGTGAGTAGTGAGTGCAGAGTAGTGAGTGAGTGCAGAGTAGTGAGTGAGTGCAGAGTAGTGAGTGAGTGCAGAGTAGTGAGTGAGTGCAGAGTAGTGAGTAGTGAGTGCAGAGTAGTGAGTAGTGCGTAGTGAGTGCAGAGTAGTGAGTAGTGAGTAGTGAGTGCAGAGTAGTGAGTAGTGAGTGCAGAGTAGTGAGTAGTGAGTGCAGAGTAGTGAGTGCAGAGTAGTGAGTGGCAGAGTAGTGAGTGCAGAGTAGTGAGTGAGTGCAGAGTAGTGAGTGAGTGCAGAGTAGTGAGTGAGTGCAGAGTAGTGAGTGAGTGCAGAGTAGTGAGTGGTGAGTAGTGAGTAGTGAGTGTAGTGAGTGCCGAGTAGTGAGTGCTGAGTAGTGAGTGCAGAGTAGTGAGTGCAGAGTAGTGAGTGCAGAGTAGTGAGTAGTGAGTGCAGAGTAGTGAGTAGTGAGTGCAGAGTAGTGAGTAGAGAGTGCAGAGTAGTGAGTGCAGAGTAGTGAGTGCAGAGTAGTGAGTAGTGAGTGCAGAGTAGTGAGTGCAGAGTAGTGATTGCAGAGTAGTGAGTAGTGAGTGTAGTGAGTGCAGAGTAGTGAGTAGTGAGTGCAGAGTAGTGAGTAGTGAGTGTAGTGAGTGCAGAGTAGTGAGTAGTGAGTAGTGAGTGCAGAGTAGTGAGTGCAGAGTAGTGAGTGCAGAGTAGTGAGTAGTGAGTGTAGTGAGTGCAGAGTAGTGAGTAGTGAGTGCAGAGTAGTGAGTAGTGAGTGCAGAGTAGTGAGTGCAGAGTAGTGAGTAGTGAGTGCAGAGTAGTGAGTGCAGAGTAGTGAGTGCAGAGTAGTGAGTGCAGAGTAGTGAGTGCAGAGTAGTGAGAAGTGAGTGCAAAGTAGTGAGTGCAGAGTAGTGAGTAGTGAGTGCAGAGTAGTGAGTAGTGAGTGTAGTAAGTGCAGAGTAGTGAGTAGTGAGTGCAGAGTAGTGAGTGCAGAGTAGTGAGTGCAGAGTAGTGAGTGCAGTGTAGTGAGTGCAGAGTAGTGAATGCAGAGTAGTGAGTAGTGAGTGCAGAGTAGTGAGTGCAGAGTAGTTAGTAGTGAGTGCAGAGTAGTGAGTAGCGAGTGCAGAGTAGTGAGTAGCGAGTGCAGAGTAGTGAGTAGTGAGTGCAGAGTAGTGAGTGTAGTGAGTGCAGAGTAGTGAGTGCAGAGTAGTGAGTGCAGAGTAGTGAGTGCAGAGTAGTGAGTGCAGAGTAGTGAGTAGTGAGTGCAGAGTAGTGAGTAGTGAGTGTAGTGAGTGCAGAGTAGTGAGTAGTGAGTGCAGAGTAGTGAGTAGTGAGTGCAGAGTAGTGAGTGCAGAGTAGTGAGTAGTGAGTGTAGTAAGTGCAGAGTAGTGAGTAGTGAGTAGTGAGTAGTGAGTGTAGTAAGTGCAGAGTAGTGAGTAGTGAGTGCAGAGTAGTGAGTGCAGAGAAGTGAGTGCAGAGTAGTGAGTGCAGAGTAGTGAGTAGTGAGTGCAGAGTAGTGAGTAGTGAGTGCAGAGTAGTGAGTAGTGAGTGTAGTGAGTGCAGAGTAGTGAGTGCAGAGTAGTGAGTGCAGAGTAGTGAGTAATGAGTGCAGAGTTGTGAGTGCAGAGTAGTGAGTAGTGAGTGCAGAGTTGTGAGTGCAGAGTAGTGAGTAGTGAGTGCAGAGTAGTGAGTGCAGAGTAGTGAGTAGTGAGTGCAGAGTAGTGAGTGCAGAGTAGTGAGTAGTGAGTGCAGAGTAGTGAGTGCAGAGTAGTGAGTAGTGAGTAGTGAGTGCAGAGTAGAGTGCAGAGTAGTGAGTAGTGAGTGCAGAGTAGTGAGTGCAGAGTAGTGAGTGCAGAGTAGTGAGTGCAGAGTAGTGAGTGAGTGCAGAGTAGTGAGTGCAGAGTAGTGAGTAGTGAGTGCAGAGTAGTGAGTAGTGAGTGCAGAGTAGTGAGTAGTGAGTGCAGAGTAGTGAGTAGTGAGTGCAGAGTAGTGAGTGCAGAGTAGTGAGTGCAGAGTAGTGAGTGCAGAGTAGTGAGTAGTGAGTGCAGAGTAGTGAGTAGTGAGTGCAGAGTAGTGAGTAGTGAGTGCAGAGTAGTGAGTGCAGAGTAGTGAGTGCAGAGTAGTGAGTGCAGAGTAGTGAGTAGTGAGTGCAGAGTAGTGAGTGAGTGCAGAGTAGTGAGTGAGTGCAGAGTAGTGAGTGAGTGCAGAGTAGTGAGTGAGTGCAGAGTAGTGAGTAGTGAGTGCAGAGTAGTGAGTAGTGCGTAGTGAGTGCAGAGTAGTGAGTAGTGAGTAGTGAGTGCAGAGTAGTGAGTAGTGAGTGCAGAGTAGTGAGTAGTGAGTGCAGAGTAGTGAGTGCAGAGTAGTGAGTAGTGAGTGCAGAGTAGTGAGTAGTGAGTGCAGAGTAGTGAGTAGTGAGTGCAGAGTAGTGAGTGCAGAGTAGTGAGTGCAGAGTAGTGAGTGCAGAATAGTGAGTAGTGAGTGCAGAGTAGTGAGTAGTGAGTGCAGAGTAGTGAGTAGTGAGTGCAGAGTAGTGAGTAGTGAGTGCAGAGTAGTGAGTGCAGAGTAGTGAGTGCAGAGTAGTGAGTGCAGAGTAGTGAGTAGTGAGTGCAGAGTAGTGAGTGAGTGCAGAGTAGTGAGTGAGTGCAGAGTAGTGAGTGAGTGCAGAGTAGTGAGTGAGTGCAGAGTAGTGAGTAGTGAGTGCAGAGTAGTGAGTAGTGCGTAGTGAGTGCAGAGTAGTGAGTAGTGAGTAGTGAGTGCAGAGTAGTGAGTAGTGAGTGCAGAGTAGTGAGTAGTGAGTGCAGAGTAGTGAGTGCAGAGTAGTGAGTGGCAGAGTAGTGAGTGCAGAGTAGTGAGTGAGTGCAGAGTAGTGAGTGAGTGCAGATTAGTGAGTGAGTGCAGAGTAGTGAGTGAGTGCAGAGTAGTGAGTAGTGAGTAGTGAGTAGTGAGTGTAGTGAGTGCAGAGTAGTGAGTGCTTAGTAGTGAGTGCAGAGTAGTGAGTGCAGAGTAGTGAGTGCAGAGTAGTGAGTAGTGAGTGCAGAGTAGTGAGTAGTGAGTGCAGAGTAGTGAGTAGAGAGTGCAGAGTAGTGAGTGCAGAGTAGTGAGTGCAGAGTAGTGAGTAGTGAGTGCAGAGTAGTGAGTGCAGAGTAGTGATTGCAGAGTAGTGAGTAGTGAGTGTAGTGAGTGCAGAGTAGTGAGTAGTGAGTGCAGAGTAGTGAGTAGTGAGTGCAGAGTAGTGAGTAGAGAGTGCAGAGTAGTGAGTGCAGAGTAGTGAGTGCAGAGTAGTGAGTAGTGAGTGCAGAGTAGTGAGTGCAGAGTAGTGAGAAGTGAGTGCAGAGTAGTGAGTGCAGAGTAGTGAGTAGTGAGTGCAGAGTAGTGAGTAGTGAGTAGTGAGTGTAGTAAGTGCAGAGTAGTGAGTGCAGAGTAGTGAGTGCAGAGTAGTGAGTGCAGAGTAGTGAGTGCAGTGTAGTGAGTGCAGAGTAGTGAATGCAGAGTAGTGAGTAGTGAGTGCAGAGTAGTGAGTGCAGAGTAGTTAGTAGTGAGTGCAGAGTAGTGAGTAGCGAGTGCAGAGTAGTGAGTAGCGAGTGCAGAGTAGTGAGTAGTGAGTGCAGAGTAGTGAGTAGTGAGTGTAGTGAGTGCAGAGTAGTGAGTGCAGAGTAGTGAGTGCAGAGTAGTGAGTAGTGAGTGCAGAGTAGTGAGTAGTGAGTGTAGTGAGTGCAGAGTAGTGAGTAGTGAGTGCAGAGTAGTGAGTAGTGAGTGCAGAGTAGTGAGTGCAGAGTAGTGAGTAGTGAGTGTAGTAAGTGCAGAGTAGTGAGTAGTGACTAGTGAGTAGTGAGTGTAGTAAGTGCAGAGTAGTGAGTAGTGAGTGCAGAGTAGTGAGTGCAGAGTAGTGAGTGCAGAGTAGTGAGTGCAGAGTAGTGAGTAGTGAGTGCAGAGTAGTGAGTAGTGAGTGCAGAGTAGTGAGTAGTGAGTGCAGAGTAGTGAGTAGTGAGTGCAGAGTAGTGAGTGCAGAGTAGTGAGTGCAGAGTAGTGAGTGCAGAGTAGTGAGTAGTGAGTAGTGAGTGCAGAGTAGTGAGTGCAGAGTAGTGAGTGCAGAGTAGTTAGTGCAGAGTAGTGAGTGCAGAGTAGTGAGTAGTGAGTGTAGAGTAGTGAGTGCAGAGTAGTTAGTATTGAGTGCAGAGTAGTGAGTGCAGAGTAGTGAGTAGTGAGTGCAGAGTAGTGAGTGCAGAGTAGTGAATGCAGAGTAGTGAGTGCAGAGTAGTGAGTAGTGAGTGCAGAGTAGTGAGTAGTGAGTGCAGAGTAGTGAGTAGTGAGTGCAGAGTAGTGAGTAGTGAGTGTAGTGAGTAGTGAGTGTAGTGAGTGCAGAGTAGTGAGGGCAGAGTAGTGAGTGCAGAGTAGTGAGTAGTGAGTGCAGAGTAGTGAGTGCATAGTAGTGAGTGCAGAGAAGTGAGTAGTGAGTGCAGAGTAGTGAGTAGTGAGTGCGTAGTGAGTGCAGAGTAGTGAGTAGTGAGTACAGAGTAGTGAGTAGTGAGTGCAGAGTAGTGAGTAGTGAGTGCAGAGTAGTGAGTGTAGTGAGTGCAGAGTAGTGAGTAGTAGTGAGTAGTGAGTGCTGAGTAGTGAGTGCAGAGTAGTGAGTAGTGAGTGCAGAGTAGTGAGTGCAGAGTAGTGAGTGCAGAGTAGTGAGTGCAGAGTAGTGAGTGCAGAGAGTGCAGAGTAGTGAGTAGTGAGTGCAGAGTAGTGAGTGTAGTGAGTGCAGAGTAGTGAGTGCAGTGAATGCAGAGTATTGAGTGCAGAGTAGTGAGTGTAGTGAATGCAGAGTAGTGAGTGCAGAGTAGTGAATGCAGAGTAGTGAGTAGTGAGTGCAGAGTAGTGAGTAGTGAGTGCAGAGTAGTGAGTAGTGAGGGCAGAGTAGTGAGTAGTGAGTGTAGTGAGTGCAGAGTAGTGAGTGCAGAGTAGTGAGTGCAGAGTAGTGAGGGCAGAGTAGTGAGGGCAGAGTAGTGAGTGCAGAGTAGTGAGTGCAGAGTAGTGAGTGCAGAGTAGTGAGTGCAGAGTAGTGCGTAGTGAGTGTAGTGAGTGCAGAGTAGTGAGTAGTGAGTACAGAGTAGTGAGTGCAGAGTAGTGAGTGCAGAGTAGTGAGTGCAGAGTAGTGAGTGCAGAGTAGTGAGTAGTGAGTGCAGAGTAGTTAGTAGTGAGTGCAGAGTAGTGAGTAGTGAGTGCAGAGTAGTGAGTAGTGAGTGCAGAGTAGTGAGTGCAGAGTAGTGAGTGCAGAGTAGTGAGTGCAGAGTAGTGAGTAGTGAGTGCAGAGTAGTGAGTGCAGAGTAGTGAGTGCAGAGTAGTGAGTGCAGAGTAGTGAGTGGATAGTAGTGAGTGCAGAGTAGTGAGTGCAGAGTAGTGAGTGCAGAGTAGTGAGTAGTAGTGAGTAGTGAGTGCAGAGTAGTGAGTAGTGAGTGCAGAGTAGTGAGTAGTGAGTGCAGAGTAGTGAGTGCAGAGTAGTGAGTGCAGAGTAGTGAGTGCAGAGTAGTGAGTGCAGAGTAGTGAGTAGGTGTGGCATCCTGGTTCTCTGTGTCTGTGCTGCATGACATAGCTGCGCTGATGTCATGGAGCACTAGAATCACCAACACATCTCATAGAATGTTATGCTTTGTTCAGCAGGCAGTTACAACCAGGCTTGGATACTGAATGGATGTTCACCTGTGGATGGGATCTTTATTCTTAATAAACCACTACTTATAATCATCATCTTGTGGATGTCTATTTTACATTTGGCGACGGAGGACGGGATTTACAAGAAGAAGAAAAGATCTCAACACCTATCTCCAAAATAAAGAAGATATGTCTCCACCTCTACTTGGATAATATCCTTGACTCTATTTGGAAAAACTTCTTTGAGATACCGGTGACAACATCCAACCTAACTGGATTACAGATTATTCACTGACTTTTACTTCAAAAGGTCCGTTTCATTCGACTTCAGAGAGACTTCAGCTTCTCCGTTTGTGGTAAGAACGAACAAACTTAATTAAGTGAAAAACGAACCCTTTGTTTTCACTTTCTTCTAAGCGCTGCGTTTTCACGATCGCTAAATCTGACACTTTTGCGTTACTCAACGAAACGCACTCAGCGATCTGCATCCTTCAAAAGACGCCTACCTGCCCAACGTCTTCACGAGCTGGCTCCTCAGGAACGCCATTGCCTAGCAGCGTCTTCACAACATCGGAACCCCGGGAAGATAATCAACGAGATTCTTTCCTCTTCACGTCCACTCGCAAAGCTTCCTGGGTAAGACGCAAACGTCCCGCAAGGTACTCTGGGCATCACGTTAACGTGGCCGCCATTTTGAATTGGTCACTTTCCCTTCGCAACACACTTTGCGTTTTAGCGCGGTTCGTGACTCAGACCACCGCTAATCTCCACCAATAAATTACACTGAAGTTATTTATGGATTGAATTACACTGAAGTTATTTATGGATTGAACAATTTAAAGGTACTGTTCGTTTTTAACCGTTATTCACCTTCTGTGACACACTCACTTCAAGCTACTTTTGTGTGCACTTCTCCTGTGACACACACACATTATACTTTTTCTTGCACTGTTACTAAAGACTGTTCTTTTGTGTGCACTTACTGTGACACACACACATATTGGATATTGGACTTTCAATTTTAAATTTTTGTTGTTATTACCATTATTTGTTTCTTTTATTTCCTTGGTTCTTCTATTTTAGTTATAATATGCAAAATGTGACTGCCCCCCCCTTCTTCTTGTCCTCACCTGGAGATCCACCTATCAGATGGAAAAAATGGCGTAAGGTATTTGAAAGGTATGCTAGGGTATGTGGATCTAGTTTAAGCGCTGAAAGGAAAACAGCTTTGCTTTTACACTGTTTAGGGGCAGAAGGGCAAGAGGTATTCGATCATTTGCCTGACCTTGATGATAGTAGTTTAAATGAATATGAAATATGTATTGCAAAACTGGATGAACATTATCTTCCTAGAGTCAGTACTATTCTAGAGAGATATCATTTTGGTCGAAGAACACAAATGGAAGAAGAGACAATTGAAAATTACATTACAGCTTTAAGGAAGCTTGCTTCCTCGTGTAAGTTTGGTGCAAGTCTTGATGAACATATAAGAGATCAGTTCATGCTTGGATGTTATATCGAAAAGGTGAGAGAAGAATTATGGCAAAAGGACGAACCTTCTTTAGAAGAAGTTCTTACTATTGCAAAGAGGATAGAACATTCTATCAAATGCGTGGAAGTCATAAAGAAAAATGGTGAGAACAAAACTTCTAAAGAAACAGTGAATATTGTAAAATCTACTCCTAGAGTAGGTGAGAATCACCAGAAAGAGTCTAGAAATGAAAATGTTTTAAGCAAAATTCCCTATAAGAAAAAGGAGAACGGTTTGGACTTCTCCCAAGTAAGATGTTACAGATGTAGTAAAATGGGACATTTTGCTACAGATAGACAATGTCCAGGCTGGAAAGCTTATTGTGGTAAGTGCAAAAGGAAAGGACACTTTACCTCGTGTTGTAGAGGGGGAAACTACAAAGGTAAAGTGAATGAAATATTTTATGATTTTGAAAGTGAGAGTAATTTTGATGAACACCTAGATTGTGGACAAATCTGTATACAGACAGTGAGTGCTGAAGAAGCAAAGAACTCTCCTTGCGATGAGATTATGGTAGAAGGTTTTCCCACTAAAGTTTTGTTTGATTCTGGAGCTAAAATCACTATTATAGCAAAAGATTTTTTTTTGAGTAAATTAGGACAAAAACTTGAGCTATCCCGCCCGGATATAAGACCATTTGGCTATGCTGGACAACCCATTAAACTACTTGGGGTTTTTGAAGGAGTCATTAATTATAAGAATAGGTTGACCAAAGCAAAGATTTATGTTTCTCAAAAAGGAGATAGCATAATAAGCTGGTTCGCTCTCAAGGATTTAGGCGTAATGCTTGATCCAAACTCGACACCTCCTATTGTTCTAAAAGAACCTTTTCCCTGCACCTCTCAAAGTGTTTCACTAGTTTCTCATGATTTCACTAGTGAACTCAAAATGAAATTTCCTAAAGTTTTTTCAGAAAACTTGGGGTGCCTTAATAATTATTGTCATCGTATCATTTTGAAAAAGGATGCTGTACCTGTTTGCTGCAAGGTACGAAATGTACCTGTAGCAGTCAGAGAACAAGTTAAAGATGAACTTGAAAAGCTTGTTAAAGGAGGCATTATAGAAACAGTAGAGGGAACGGAGTGGGTTGCCCCGATTGTCGCAGCCAAGAAATCGGACAACTCTCTCCGTCTCTGTGTTGATCTAAGAGAGCTTAACAAGTGTATTGTTACAGATCATTATCCTCTACCCAAAATTGCAGACATGCTTATGCTACTTAAAGATGCTAAAATTTTCAGCACCATTGATCTGAGGTCCGCCTACCATCAGATTAGGTTAGAAGAAGATTCAAAAGATTTGACCTCTTTTGTGACTCCTTATGGCACTTTTAGATTCGTCAGACTACCATTTGGTTTAGTGTCAGCCGCATCAGTTTTTCAGAGGGCATTAGAAAAAGTCTTAAAAGATTTACAAGGTGTCAGGATCTATCAGGATGATATTCTTGTATTTGGCATAAATAATTCACAACATGATTCTAGGCTTTTTGCTGTTTTAGAAAGACTATGTGATGCAGGTTTAACTGTCAAGATTGAGAAATGCAAGTTCAGAAAAACTTCCATTGACTATCTAGGTCACACAATCACTGAAGGAGGAATTTTACCCAAAGAGAATTTGATCTCCACCATCTCTAAGTTGTCTACCCCACAGAATAAAGAAGAATTGATGAGTTTTTTAGGGCTTGCCGAATATTATAGTAAATTTGTGAAGGATTTTGCCTCTTTGTGTGTCAACATGAGGTATTTATTAAAGAAAGGAGTGGAATTTATTTGGGAAGAAAAATGTCAGCAAGAATTTGAGGTCATCAAGGAAAGACTAGCCTCCGCACCTAAATTAAGCAGTTTTGATCCTTCTAAAAAATCCATTTTGATTACTGATGCAAGCTTGAAAGGTTTAGGAGCGGTACTTGTACAGAAGTTTGAGGGCACTGAGAGGGTCATTCTTTTCTTGTCAAGGAGTTTGAAGGGAGCTGAAACTCGATACTCCGTGATTGAGCGTGAAGCCCTCGCTGTTTATTGGTCGGTCAAGAAGCTCAAAAACTTATTATGGGGAACCACCTTTGAGGTTAGGACAGATCACAAGCCGCTTTGTGAAATTTTAAAGAAAAAGGGAATTGATGCAGTGTCAGGTAGGATCACAAAATGGGTTGTTAGTTTACAAGATTATGATTTTGATGTAAAATACCTACCTGGAGTGGAAAATAAAGTGGCAGATGCTTTGTCTCGCCTTGTTCCTGTTTGTGAGGCTGATGGTAAGGATGATTTGGAAGATGAAGATGATGAAATGGTTTGTGTTGTTGAGGAAACTATTATTGATAAAGAAAGGTGGTTGAAGATGGTTCAAAAAGATTTAATTCTTGTGGAAGTACTTAATCTATTAATGACTGGATGGAAAGTTAAACCGAAGCCTAATGAAGGGATTGAGAAGTTTTGGCATGTCAAAGATCAGCTCTCAGAACAAGATGGCTTACTTTTTAGGGGCACTAGGTTAGTTCCACCTGTAGCTCTTCGGAATGAGCTTATGTCTTTAGCACACATAGGACATCTAGGAGTTTCAAAAACCAAGGAGATTTTGAGGAGATCTTATTGGTGGCCAAATATGGATTTGGAAGTGGAACGTAAGGTTAGAGATTGCATTGACTGTGCTCTTAGTGAAAGAGTAGCGAAACCCAAAGTTCAGCCCATGGTAATTAGAGACAGACCAAATGCACCATGGAAAGAGGTTGGTTTGGATATTTTGGGGCCCATAGTTTCAGGAGGTTGTGAGTGGTATGTTCTTGTCCTTGTTGATTTCTTTTCCAGGTGGCCAGAAATTGCCATTACTCGAGGGATTGAAACTAAAAATGTGGTGGCATTTTTAACCAAACTGTTCGCAAGAGAAGGCATTCCTAACACCATTCTCACTGATAATGGTCCTCAGTTAGTATCTAAGGACATGGAACAATTCCTCTTAGAACATGGTATCAAACACAAAAAATCATCCCTATACCACCCAGAAACCAACGGTACCGTTGAGAGATTCAACCGAGTTCTTAAAGAAACCATTAGGATGGCTAAATCTGCCGGCACGGATTGGAGGGAAGATATCTTTAAGAAAGTTAAGGTTTATAGGATATCTCCCCATGCTGTTACTGGGAAGACCCCCTTTGAACTTTTTAGGGGACGTACTCCTAATACACTTGTGGTACCCGCATGGGTCAATGACTTACAGCCATGTCCTCATAATGTCAGGGATGATTGGAGGGAGCGTGAATCTTCTAGGATTGAAAATAGAAAAAGAATTTTTGATACAAGGAATTCTGTAAAACTCACTCCTGTCAAGGTGGGCGATTGGGTACTTATAAAAAATCCCTGCAAAAACAATAAGGCCCTTTCTGCTACTTTTAAAAAACCAATCCGTGTCATCAAGGTTTTTAAGAACGCCATCAAAACTGCAGACCATAGAGTTTGGAATTTGAACAGGGTGGTGGTGGTTAGTAATGATATTGTGGAAGCTTCTTGTAATCGTTATTCACAAACTAGTGATCAATCTTCCTCACTTCCTCGGAAATCTACAAGGATTTGTCATTCTCCTGAGTATTTAAAGGACTACATAACTGTATAATATATGTTTTCATTTTAACTTATTACTCTTTGTAATTTTGTTCCTCTTGTTAGAAGGGAGATGTGTGGCATCCTGGTTCTCTGTGTCTGTGCTGCATGACATAGCTGCGCTGATGTCATGGAGCACTAGAATCACCAACACATCTCATAGAATGTTATGCTTTGTTCAGCAGGCAGTTACAACCAGGCTTGGATACTGAATGGATGTTCACCTGTGGATGGGATCTTTATTCTTAATAAACCACTACTTATAATCATCATCTTGTGGATGTCTATTTTACATTTGGCGACGGAGGACGGGATTTACAAGAAGAAGAAATCCCGTGCAGAGTGAGTGTGCAGAGTGAGTGTGCAGAGTGCGAGTGCAGAGTGCGTGTGTGTAGGATGAGCAGTGTGTGAGCGTGCAGGGTTTACAGTCTGTGAGCGTGTAGGGTGAGCAGTGTGTGAGCGTGCAGGGTTTACAGTCTATGAGCGTGTAGGGTGAGCAGTGTGTGAGCGTGCAGGGTTAACAGTGTGTGAGCGTGCAGGGTGAACATTGTGTGAGCATGCAGGGTGAACAGTGTGTGAGCGTGCAGGGTGAACAGTTTGTGAGTGTGCAAGGTGAACAGTTTGTGAGTGTGCAGGGTGAACAATTCCAATCCAAACCACATAATTCCATTACACACCACATGCATACACTCCATAACACATGGCTAAAAGACATTGCCATTTACAATGCCATTAGCTCTAACTCAAATAAATCCGAGACCTATTGCATTTCCAATGCTTGTTAAAGGGGGGATCGAGACGGGTCTCTATCGGGCTCTGTTTTGTGCCCTGGCACAGGCGGTCCATTTTTTTGACGGACTGCAGTGGCAGCAGGCACATCGATGTGCGTATGCTCACACTGCTCACTTCTCACTAGTGGAGAAGTTACGGCATGACGTCATGCCAGGTGAGTGTTGTAGGGGAAGGGAAATCCTTTAAAGAGAGTCATTTTCTCTCTGGATTTCCTTCCTCTTTTTGAAACTCAGAAGCAGCAACATCGTCTTGGTGTCACCAGGGCTTTAAGTCGAAGCTTTTTCAATATTATATATAACAAGCCATAGTTGCTGCTTATTTATTTTATTAAACTAACAGCCATTGACAAAGCCAATGGTCCTGACTTGTTGTAGGTGTGATGTTACTTGTTGTATCATATAGCTGGATGAAATGACCAAAACAGCAAAATACAAGTCGGGCGGCACACAATGCTAAGCACAGATTTTTAGCTTAAGTGTGTAAGCCACTCCCCCAATTACATTAGCCACGCCCCTTTGAGCGATCTATCCCACCCCCAGTTTTTTCTTCCCACTTAAAACCCTGGCGTCACCTGACATTGTGGAGAACGAAAATCTCTGCAGTAAACTGTTTATAAAGAATTACACTGTGCCGTGTTTGCTCATTGCACCATCAGGATTCAAGCAAGCCGGGCCGAAGACGGCTGTAATGCCAGAAACCGGTCCCCGGAAGCTTGTTTCCTTCCCAGTGTAAGAATTGGCTTTTGTAGTCTGGTCTGCCCTGTTCCCATGATGCACTGGGCCAGGGACAGACTAATTTGCATACAGCCAGGTTCTGAAACTGGGATGGTGCAATGAGCTAAAAAACGGTGTTGGATCTAGCCCTGATCTCTTGACTGGGTGAGAGTACTCTGCTTAATTCAGAGACTCTGTCCATCACCACCCCTTGTTGTAAATAATTTTGTCCACCCTAAGCGTGGAAGGGTATACTCAGATGTGAGTCCCTTGCTCATTGCACCATCAGGATTCAAGCAAGCCGGGCCGAAGACGGCTGTAATGCCAGAAACCGGTCCCCGGAAGCTTGTTTCCTTCCCAGTGTAAGAATTGGCTTTTGTAGTCTGGTCTGCCCTGTTCCCATGATGCACTGGGCCAGGGACAGACTAATTTGCATACAGCCAGGTTCTGAAACTGGGATGGTGCAATGAGCTAAAAAACGGTGTTGGATCTAGCCCTGATCTCTTGACTGGGTGAGAGTACTCTGCTTAATTCAGAGACTCTGTCCATCACCACCCCTTGTTGTAAATAATTTTGTCCACCCTAAGCGTGGAAGGGTATACTCAGATGTGAGTCCCTTGCTCATTGCACCATCAGGATTCAAGCAAGCCGGGCCGAAGACGGCTGTAATGCCAGAAACCGGTCCCCGGAAGCTTGTTTCCTTCCCAGTGTAAGAATTGGCTTTTGTAGTCTGGTCTGCCCTGTTCCCATGATGCACTGGGCCAGGGACAGACTAATTTGCATACAGCCAGGTTCTGAAACTGGGATGGTGCAATGAGCTAAAAAACGGTGTTGGATCTAGCCCTGATCTCTTGACTGGGTGAGAGTACTCTGCTTAATTCAGAGACTCTGTCCATCACCACCCCTTGTTGTAAATAATTTTGTCCACCCTAAGCGTGGAAGGGTATACTCAGATGTGAGTCCCTTGCTCATTGCACCATCAGGATTCAAGCAAGCCGGGCCGAAGACGGCTGTAATGCCAGAAACCGGTCCCCGGAAGCTTGTTTCCTTCCCAGTGTAAGAATTGGCTTTTGTAGTCTGGTCTGCCCTGTTCCCATGATGCACTGGGCCAGGGACAGACTAATTTGCATACAGCCAGTTTCTGAAACTGGGATGGTGCAATGAGCTAAAAAACGGTGTTGGATCTAGCCCTGATCTCTTGACTGGGTGAGAGTACTCTGCTTAATTCAGAGACTCTGTCCATCACCACCCCTTGTTGTAAATAATTTTGTCCACCCTAAGCGTGGAAGGGTATACTCAGATGTGAGTCCCTTGCTCATTGCACCATCAGGATTCAAGCAAGCCGGGCCGAAGACGGCTGTAATGCCAGAAACCGGTCCCCGGAAGCTTGTTTCCTTCCCAGTGTAAGAATTGGCTTTTGTAGTCTGGTCTGCCCTGTTCCCATGAAGCACTGGGCCAGGGACAGACTAATTTGCATACAGCCAGGTTCTGAAACTGGGATGGTGCAATGAGCTAAAAAACGGTGTTGGATCTAGCCCTGATCTCTTGACTGGGTGAGAGTACTCTGCTTAATTCAGAGACTCTGTCCATCACCACCCCTTGTTGTAAATAATTTTGTCCACCCTAAGCGTGGAAGGGTATACTCAGATGTGAGTCCCTTGCTCATTGCACCATCAGGATTCAAGCAAGCCGGGCCGAAGACGGCTGTAATGCCAGAAACCGGTCCCCGGAAGCTTGTTTCCTTCCCAGTGTAAGAATTGGCTTTTGTAGTCTGGTCTGCCCTGTTCCCATGATGCACTGGGCCAGGGACAGACTAATTTGCATACAGCCAGGTTCTGAAACTGGGATGGTGCAATGAGCTAAAAAACGGTGTTGGATCTAGCCCTGATCTCTTGACTGGGTGAGAGTACTCTGCTTAATTCAGAGACTCTGTCCATCACCACCCCTTGTTGTAAATAATTTTGTCCACCCTAAGCGTGGAAGGGTATACTCAGATGTGAGTCCCTTGCTCATTGCACCATCAGGATTCAAGCAAGCCGGGCCGAAGACGGCTGTAATGCCAGAAACCGGTCCCCGGAAGCTTGTTTCCTTCCCAGTGTAAGAATTGGCTTTTGTAGTCTGGTCTGCCCTGTTCCCATGATGCACTGGGCCAGGGACAGACTAATTTGCATACAGCCAGGTTCTGAAACTGGGATGGTGCAATGAGCTAAAAAACGGTGTTGGATCTAGCCCTGATCTCTTGACTGGGTGAGAGTACTCTGCTTAATTCAGAGACTCTGTCCATCACCACCCCTTGTTGTAAATAATTTTGTCCACCCTAAGCGTGGAAGGGTATACTCAGATGTGAGTCCCTTGCTCATTGCACCATCAGGATTCAAGCAAGCCGGGCCGAAGACGGCTGTAATGCCAGAAACCGGTCCCCGGAAGCTTGTTTCCTTCCCAGTGTAAGAATTGGCTTTTGTAGTCTGGTCTGCCCTGTTCCCATGATGCACTGGGCCAGGGACAGACTAATTTGCATACAGCCAGGTTCTGAAACTGGGATGGTGCAATGAGCTAAAAAACGGTGTTGGATCTAGCCCTGATCTCTTGACTGGGTGAGAGTACTCTGCTTAATTCAGAGACTCTGTCCATCACCACCCCTTGTTGTAAATAATTTTGTCCACCCTAAGCGTGGAAGGGTATACTCAGATGTGAGTCCCTTGCTCATTGCACCATCAGGATTCAAGCAAGCCAGGCCGAAGACGGCTGTAATGCCAGAAACCGGTCCCCGGAAGCTTGTTTCCTTCCCAGTGTAAGAATTGGCTTTTGTAGTCTGGTCTGCCCTGTTCCCATGATGCACTGGGCCAGGGACAGACTAATTTGCGTACAGCCAGGTTCTGAAACTGGGATGGTGCAATGAGCTAAAAAACGGTGTTGGATCTAGCCCTGATCTCTTGACTGGGTGAGAGTACTCTGCTTAATTCAGAGACTCTGTCCATCACCACCCCTTGTTGTAAATAATTTTGTCCACCCTAAGCGTGGAAGGGTATACTCAGATGTGAGTCCCTTGCTCATTGCACCATCAGGATTCAAGCAAGCCGGGCCGAAGACGGCTGTAATGCCAGAAACCGGTCCCCGGAAGCTTGTTTCCTTCCCAGTGTAAGAATTGGCTTTTGTAGTCTGGTCTGCCCTGTTCCCATGAAGCACTGGGCCAGGGACAGACTAATTTGCATACAGCCAGGTTCTGAAACTGGGATGGTGCAATGAGCTAAAAAACGGTGTTGGATCTAGCCCTGATCTCTTGACTGGGTGAGAGTACTCTGCTTAATTCAGAGACTCTGTCCATCACCACCCCTTGTTGTAAATAATTTTGTCCACCCTAAGCGTGGAAGGGTATACTCAGATGTGAGTCCCTTGCTCATTGCACCATCAGGATTCAAGCAAGCCGGGCCGAAGACGGCTGTAATGCCAGAAACCGGTCCCCGGAAGCTTGTTTCCTTCCCAGTGTAAGAATTGGCTTTTGTAGTCTGGTCTGCCCTGTTCCCATGATGCACTGGGCCAGGGACAGACTAATTTGCATACAGCCAGGTTCTGAAACTGGGATGGTGCAATGAGCTAAAAAACGGTGTTGGATCTAGCCCTGATCTCTTGACTGGGTGAGAGTACTCTGCTTAATTCAGAGACTCTGTCCATCACCACCCCTTGTTGTAAATAATTTTGTCCACCCTAAGCGTGGAAGGGTATACTCAGATGTGAGTCCCTTGCTCATTGCACCATCAGGATTCAAGCAAGCCGGGCCGAAGACGGCTGTAATGCCAGAAACCGGTCCCCGGAAGCTTGTTTCCTTCCCAGTGTAAGAATTGGCTTTTGTAGTCTGGTCTGCCCTGTTCCCATGATGCACTGGGCCAGGGACAGACTAATTTGCATACAGCCAGGTTCTGAAACTGGGATGGTGCAATGAGCTAAAAAACGGTGTTGGATCTAGCCCTGATCTCTTGACTGGGTGAGAGTACTCTGCTTAATTCAGAGACTCTGTCCATCACCACCCCTTGTTGTAAATAATTTTGTCCACCCTAAGCGTGGAAGGGTATACTCAGATGTGAGTCCCTTGCTCATTGCACCATCAGGATTCAAGCAAGCCGGGCCGAAGACGGCTGTAATGCCAGAAACCGGTCCCCGGAAGCTTGTTTCCTTCCCAGTGTAAGAATTGGCTTTTGTAGTCTGGTCTGCCCTGTTCCCATGATGCACTGGGCCAGGGACAGACTAATTTGCGTACAGCCAGGTTCTGAAACTGGGATGGTGCAATGAGCTAAAAAACGGTGTTGGATCTAGCCCTGATCTCTTGACTGGGTGAGAGTACTCTGCTTAATTCAGAGACTCTGTCCATCACCACCCCTTGTTGTAAATAATTTTGTCCACCCTAAGCGTGGAAGGGTATACTCAGATGTGAGTCCCTTGCTCATTGCACCATCAGGATTCAAGCAAGCCGGGCCGAAGACGGCTGTAATGCCAGAAACCGGTCCCCGGAAGCTTGTTTCCTTCCCAGTGTAAGAATTGGCTTTTGTAGTCTGGTCTGCCCTGTTCCCATGAAGCACTGGGCCAGGGACAGACTAATTTGCATACAGCCAGGTTCTGAAACTGGGATGGTGCAATGAGCTAAAAAACGGTGTTGGATCTAGCCCTGATCTCTTGACTGGGTGAGAGTACTCTGCTTAATTCAGAGACTCTGTCCATCACCACCCCTTGTTGTAAATAATTTTGTCCACCCTAAGCGTGGAAGGGTATACTCAGATGTGAGTCCCTTGCTCATTGCACCATCAGGATTCAAGCAAGCCGGGCCGAAGACGGCTGTAATGCCAGAAACCGGTCCCCGGAAGCTTGTTTCCTTCCCAGTGTAAGAATTGGCTTTTGTAGTCTGGTCTGCCCTGTTCCCATGATGCACTGGGCCAGGGACAGACTAATTTGCATACAGCCAGGTTCTGAAACTGGGATGGTGCAATGAGCTAAAAAACGGTGTTGGATCTAGCCCTGATCTCTTGACTGGGTGAGAGTACTCTGCTTAATTCAGAGACTCTGTCCATCACCACCCCTTGTTGTAAATAATTTTGTCCACCCTAAGCGTGGAAGGGTATACTCAGATGTGAGTCCCTTGCTCATTGCACCATCAGGATTCAAGCAAGCCGGGCCGAAGACGGCTGTAATGCCAGAAACCGGTCCCCGGAAGCTTGTTTCCTTCCCAGTGTAAGAATTGGCTTTTGTAGTCTGGTCTGCCCTGTTCCCATGATGCACTGGGCCAGGGACAGACTAATTTGCATACAGCCAGGTTCTGAAACTGGGATGGTGCAATGAGCTAAAAAACGGTGTTGGATCTAGCCCTGATCTCTTGACTGGGTGAGAGTACTCTGCTTAATTCAGAGACTCTGTCCATCACCACCCCTTGTTGTAAATAATTTTGTCCACCCTAAGCGTGGAAGGGTATACTCAGATGTGAGTCCCTTGCTCATTGCACCATCAGGATTCAAGCAAGCCGGGCCGAAGACGGCTGTAATGCCAGAAACCGGTCCCCGGAAGCTTGTTTCCTTCCCAGTGTAAGAATTGGCTTTTGTAGTCTGGTCTGCCCTGTTCCCATGATGCACTGGGCCAGGGACAGGCTAATTTGCATACAGCCAGGTTCTGAAACTGGGATGGTGCAATGAGCTAAAAAACGGTGTTGGATCTAGCCCTGATCTCTTGACTGGGTGAGAGTACTCTGCTTAATTCAGAGACTCTGTCCATCACCACCCCTTGTTGTAAATAATTTTGTCCACCCTAAGCGTGGAAGGGTATACTCAGATGTGAGTCCCTTGCTCATTGCACCATCAGGATTCAAGCAAGCCGGGCCGAAGACGGCTGTAATGCCAGAAACCGGTCCCCGGAAGCTTGTTTCCTTCCCAGTGTAAGAATTGGCTTTTGTAGTCTGGTCTGCCCTGTTCCCATGATGCACTGGGCCAGGGACAGACTAATTTGCATACAGCCAGGTTCTGAAACTGGGATGGTGCAATGAGCTAAAAAACGGTGTTGGATCTAGCCCTGATCTCTTGACTGGGTGAGAGTACTCTGCTTAATTCAGAGACTCTGTCCATCACCACCCCTTGTTGTAAATAATTTTGTCCACCCTAAGCGTGGAAGGGTATACTCAGATGTGAGTCCCTTGCTCATTGCACCATCAGGATTCAAGCAAGCCGGGCCGAAGATGGCTGTAATGCCAGAAACCGGTCCCCGGAAGCTTGTTTCCTTCCCAGTGTAAGAATTGGCTTTTGTAGTCTGGTCTGCCCTGTTCCCATGATGCACTGGGCCAGGGACAGACTAATTTGCATACAGCCAGGTTCTGAAACTGGGATGGTGCAATGAGCTAAAAAACGGTGTTGGATCTAGCCCTGATCTCTTGACTGGGTGAGAGTACTCTGCTTAATTCAGAGACTCTGTCCATCACCACCCCTTGTTGTAAATAATTTTGTCCACCCTAAGCGTGGAAGGGTATACTCAGATGTGAGTCCCTTGCTCATTGCACCATCAGGATTCAAGCAAGCCGGGCCGAAGACGGCTGTAATGCCAGAAACCGGTCCCCGGAAGCTTGTTTCCTTCCCAGTGTAAGAATTGGCTTTTGTAGTCTGGTCTGCCCTGTTCCCATGATGCACTGGGCCAGGGACAGACTAATTTGCATACAGCCAGGTTCTGAAACTGGGATGGTGCAATGAGCTAAAAAACGGTGTTGGATCTAGCCCTGATCTCTTGACTGGGTGAGAGTACTCTGCTTAATTCAGAGACTCTGTCCATCACCACCCCTTGTTGTAAATAATTTTGTCCACCCTAAGCGTGGAAGGGTATACTCAGATGTGAGTCCCTTGCTCATTGCACCATCAGGATTCAAGCAAGCCGGGCCGAAGACGGCTGTAATGCCAGAAACCGGTCCCCGGAAGCTTGTTTCCTTCCCAGTGTAAGAATTGGCTTTTGTAGTCTGGTCTGCCCTGTTCCCATGATGCAGTGGGCCAGGGACAGACTAATTTGCATACAGCCAGGTTCTGAAACTGGGATGGTGCAATGAGCTAAAAAACGGTGTTGGATCTAGCCCTGATCTCTTGACTGGGTGAGAGTACTCTGCTTAATTCAGAGACTCTGTCCATCACCACCCCTTGTTGTAAATAATTTTGTCCACCCTAAGCGTGGAAGGGTATACTCAGATGTGAGTCCCTTGCTCATTGCACCATCAGGATTCAAGCAAGCCGGGCCGAAGACGGCTGTAATGCCAGAAACCGGTCCCCGGAAGCTTGTTTCCTTCCCAGTGTAAGAATTGGCTTTTGTAGTCTGGTCTGCCCTGTTCCCATGATGCACTGGGCCAGGGACAGACTAATTTGCATACAGCCAGGTTCTGAAACTGGGATGGTGCAATGAGCTAAAAAACGGTGTTGGATCTAGCCCTGATCTCTTGACTGGGTGAGAGTACTCTGCTTAATTCAGAGACTCTGTCCATCACCACCCCTTGTTGTAAATAATTTTGTCCACCCTAAGCGTGGAAGGGTATACTCAGATGTGAGTCCCTTGCTCATTGCACCATCAGGATTCAAGCAAGCCGGGCCGAAGATGGCTGTAATGCCAGAAACCGGTCCCCGGAAGCTTGTTTCCTTCCCAGTGTAAGAATTGGCTTTTGTAGTCTGGTCTGCCCTGTTCCCATGATGCACTGGGCCAGGGACAGACTAATTTGCATACAGCCAGGTTCTGAAACTGGGATGGTGCAATGAGCTAAAAAACGGTGTTGGATCTAGCCCTGATCTCTTGACTGGGTGAGAGTACTCTGCTTAATTCAGAGACTCTGTCCATCACCACCCCTTGTTGTAAATAATTTTGTCCACCCTAAGCGTGGAAGGGTATACTCAGATGTGAGTCCCTTGCTCATTGCACCATCAGGATTCAAGCAAGCCGGGCCGAAGACGGCTGTAATGCCAGAAACCGGTCCCCGGAAGCTTGTTTCCTTCCCAGTGTAAGAATTGGCTTTTGTAGTCTGGTCTGCCCTGTTCCCATGATGCACTGGGCCAGGGACAGACTAATTTGCATACAGCCAGGTTCTGAAACTGGGATGGTGCAATGAGCTAAAAAACGGTGTTGGATCTAGCCCTGATCTCTTGACTGGGTGAGAGTACTCTGCTTAATTCAGAGACTCTGTCCATCACCACCCCTTGTTGTAAATAATTTTGTCCACCCTAAGCGTGGAAGGGTATACTCAGATGTGAGTCCCTTGCTCATTGCACCATCAGGATTCAAGCAAGCCGGGCCGAAGACGGCTGTAATGCCAGAAACCGGTCCCCGGAAGCTTGTTTCCTTCCCAGTGTAAGAATTGGCTTTTGTAGTCTGGTCTGCCCTGTTCCCATGATGCAGTGGGCCAGGGACAGACTAATTTGCATACAGCCAGGTTCTGAAACTGGGATGGTGCAATGAGCTAAAAAACGGTGTTGGATCTAGCCCTGATCTCTTGACTGGGTGAGAGTACTCTGCTTAATTCAGAGACTCTGTCCATCACCACCCCTTGTTGTAAATAATTTTGTCCACCCTAAGCGTGGAAGGGTATACTCAGATGTGAGTCCCTTGCTCATTGCACCATCAGGATTCAAGCAAGCCGGGCCGAAGACGGCTGTAATGCCAGAAACCGGTCCCCGGAAGCTTGTTTCCTTCCCAGTGTAAGAATTGGCTTTTGTAGTCTGGTCTGCCCTGTTCCCATGATGCACTGGGCCAGGGACAGACTAATTTGCATACAGCCAGGTTCTGAAACTGGGATGGTGCAATGAGCTAAAAAACGGTGTTGGATCTAGCCCTGATCTCTTGACTGGGTGAGAGTACTCTGCTTAATTCAGAGACTCTGTCCATCACCACCCCTTGTTGTAAATAGTGTTTGTTATCTAGCAAACGTTCAGTGCTTGATAAATGAAAGGCTGACTTCTGCATCAGGATTGTGGTTTTTCAAACTTAGACCCCCCCTTGTGGCAGTCAAGAGTAAAACACCCTGTCAGTATCGGCAGACTGCCTGTTGAATTTTTTAAGCATATCGTGCGTGTACCTCTTATTCGGCATGGTAACCTCATGATAAAGATGCATGCACCTTTTTAAAAGGTTCAGAGAACTTTTTAACTTAGTACCAGTGTGTACGCAGTTTCTGTTTCTCTCCTCTGGACACAGCCTTTGTAGAAGTGGGCTAATCAGACGTGCTGAGGTGAAACGCTTCTGCACGTTAAGGAATGAGGCATCATATTTTGCAAGATGCTTATTTCACGACCTTGTGCGTACCAACGAGTTTCAAGACTCAGCTCGTGCACAGGCTCTTAGACCCAAGCTAGACCCATGGCTCGGCTCTGGCTCGGCTCTCCATGGTATTGTGTTGGCTCGTCCACCTCTACACAGTAAATACTGCCGCGCACTGTGTAAAGTTGCCAGACTGTGCCGCCGATTTCCTGTCCCAACAATGAGAGAGATGTAAGCAGTATCTTTAAGTTCCGTCTTTATAGCATACATTAAGAAAGTCCAGACAAATGCCTATCGCTCGAAAGTCTGCTGCTTATTTTAGGTCCTATCTTTTATTTGTAAGTACTTTGAAAATACAGGACGTGATCATTTGTGTGGACTATTGCCTGACCAACTAACTTCATTACAATTCACATTTTTGCCTTACTGGGTTCCTTGTAAGTGTTAAGTATCTACGCAGATATGTGGAAAAGGTCACCGTTTCATGTGCTATGCTCATTTTACTACCAAATGCAACGACCAGGGCTCATTAGTCTTGTCTGCAGATTTTCTGTTCGTCCCAACTTTTGCTATATTTTGTGAGTCTTTTAAGATTTGCTGTTATCCAAGAGCTTTTGATTTTACAAAAATTACATTTATAATATACCTAGTTATAGGGGCTTTTTGTAAGCCATCTTTATTTATTGCTCTGTTATTGTGCTAAGCAAATTTTTTTCCGCCCACTACAGTAAAAGGCATAGAGCAATAGAAAAGACCGCTTCAACTATTGGCTATCTTCATTGTGAATTATAGCATTCTGCCCTTTCATAGGGAGCACATCAGTTAAATACCACGGACTAGTGTGGCAACGTGTTCTTTCTGATACCAGAAAAGTATTTTTGATATTAGCCCATGAATTTGGTTAGATTGATGAGGTCCCAGCAGCTTCGCCACTGACAACGTTTTACCAAACAACATGACAAAGCAAAGATAGCTTTGATAGCCAGCCCTATTAGCTTTGCCAATCCTTCTTCTGTTTCTGTTCCTTTACAGCCCACCACTTTTTCATATACCTCGTTTCCATACTCAGCATGTAGATTTTGTCTATTTTGACCTTAGCCAGACAGACGCCACTCTGACAAAGAGTTTCCTGCAGTGACTCATCTTCAAGCCTCCTCCATACTTTCAAACATTGAGAAGTTTCTACTAGGTCCACGGTGCTTAATGTATGCTGGTGGTTCCAGTGAGGCCCCCTCCCCTTGCCATTCACTGCCCAGGGACCCCATTCTCCAGGGCCGATTACGGCAGTGTACCAGGGGCCTGTAAAAGGCTCGGGCAGGTTGGCTACACACCCCCTGCACAAAAATATTTATGTGGCCCCTGAGGATGGGGCCTGTAAAAGCCTTTAAGAGGGGGAGTTATTGTGCACCTCCTCCACAAATCAAATAGCCACATCCCCTAGGTCCAGGCCCATTTTTGCAGGAAAATAAAAAAAAACAAATAGATTTTTGGCCCCATACGGGATCCCTTTGGGAACTTCCCAGCAGGTCTAGGGGTACTGGGTATCCATACCCTGCACCTCTATATGCTTTTTAACACTTACTTTCAGGGGCTTCTATTTTCAAAAGCTAGGCTGGTGGGCGGCCCCCCTCCCTGAACTGGTGTCCTTATGTTATGTTATGTTAATATGAATTTATAAAGCGCATTATCACCCAGGGGTATCTAAGCGCTATCAGCGGACGTCCCACGCCAGTGAGTAAAGCAAACCCTGCTCAGAGGGTCCCCCATGCCTCCAAGAAAAGCACAGTCTTCAATTTCTTCCTAAAGGGAAGGAGATTAGTTTTCTTCCATAGTTTAACTGGGAGGCTGTTCCATGCCTGAGGGTTAGTGGTTGAGGACGCTCTACCACCCATGAACGCGAGATTAAACCGAGGGCAGACCAAGTTGCAGGCATCAGCCGACCGAAGCGTCCTGCTCGGTGTATAGTTAATCAGTTAGTTCTTTGTATAATGGGGAGCCAATGTAGGTCCTGCAGTAAGGGCGTGGCATGTGTTTAACTGGGTCTTTGAAAAATTAGTCTGGCCGCGTCGTTCATTACAACCTGGAGCCTAGCCAGTAGATTTTTTTAGTATAGACAGTTACCATAAAAGAGACGCAACAGAATCAGAGCTGAGACCGCCAGTCTAAGAGTGGCAAACGACAGCAGTGAAGACAATTTCCGAAGCTGACACAGTAAACCGACACAGGTTCCGATCACTTATCCTCGGGGCGAGTTCATTCACTGTGTCCTGGGAGAGTCCACCCCAGGAACAGTTTGGAAATAACACAAGGAAGGTTGTAAGGACGTTATAGGTAGGTGAAAATGTCACTTAAAATTAACAAAAACTCTGAAATTAAGTTTTAACCAGTTAAAGTTATCTAAAATAACTATAACTCATGCCCTAAGTAATTGTAACTTGTGCCCTCGCCATGCACTGCTAACTATCTAACATATTACACATTACTCATGACGTGATCCATAACATCACTGACATATTTTAAATTACTTCATTGATGAAAACACGGTGCATGGCAGGGGCAAAAGTTTTTGTTACCTAAGGGTATTAGATATATATATATATTTTACTGAAACGACCAAAGGTTACGGGGGCATTATAGTTAGGCTAATATGTCACTCGTACAAAACCAGTGAAATTCAGCAGTTATAGTTACATAAGCTACGTATAACTTATGCCCCTGCAATGCACTGGAAATATAATTTAAAAAACCTTAGATATTCGCTAACGAAAAAAAAGTTACAGGGATGTTTTAGTTAGGCTCAGATTTCACATGCACAAAGACAGAAAAATCCAGCAGTTATAATTAGCTGAGTTAACTATGACTCGCGCCCCCGCAATGCACTGTTTATGACCTCACATATTACATCACTCATGACATGGTCAGTGACATCATTCATGAAATCACTGATGAAATCTCAAATGACATTACTGATGATTTCATCCAGTGCTTGTGAGTGTTTTCTAAATGTTTATGAGTGTTAAACATAAGTACTAAGGTACTACAAAAGTTAAATTAGTGTGCTTTGTGTACTACTAATGAGAGATCCTATTTCAAATATATATCATGTGAGTGGTTGTGTGACCGTGTGTATCTGTGTATGAGTGGGTGTATGAGTGGCTGTATTTGTGAATAAGTGGCTGTGTGAGAACTTGTATGAGTGAATAAGTGGATGTGTGAGTAGCTGTATATGTGAGTGAGAGGTTGTGTGAGTGGCTTTATTGGTGAGTGAGTAGGTGTATGTGTGTGGTTGTATGGGTGACTGAGTGACTATGTGAGTGACTGTAGGGGTGGTTGAGCAGATATATGAGTGGCTGTATGTGTGACTAAGTGGCTGCGTGAGTGGCTGTATGGGTGAGTGACCGTGTGTGTGTGTGTTAGTGGCTGTATTGGTGATTGAGTGGCTGTTTGAGTGTTTGTTCGGTTAACTGAGTGGGTGTATGAGTGACTGTATTGAACAGTGCGAGGAGCTGTATAGGTGAGTTTTTAGATGTGTGAGTGCTTTCATGGGTATGTGAGTTGGTGTGAGTGGTTGTATTCATGAAAGAGTGGCTCATTTTCAGAGGTAGTATGAGTGAGGGAGTGAGTGTGTGAGTGACTGTATGGGTGAATACGTAAGTGTGTGATGGGATGTATGGGTGAGTGAGTGGCTCTGTAGGTAACTGTAGGGGTGAGTGAGTGACTGTGCAAGTGGGTATATGAGTAAGTGACTGGGTCCATGGGTGAGTGAGTAGGTAAGTGAGTGAGTGAGTGAATGTATGTGTGAGTGGCTCTCTGGATGGGTGAATGGGTGTGTGAGCAGTTGTATGGCTGTGTCAGTGAGTGTATGAGTTATTTGTGGGTGTGTGAGTAGTTCTATTGATGATGCCATTAGAGATGCCATCAGTGATATCACAAGTGATGTCACTGATCATGTCATGAGTGATGTAATATGTGAGGTCATAAGCAGTGCATTGTGGAGGCATGCATTCTAGTTAGCTCAAGTAACTATAACTGCTGAGTTTCACTGGTTTTGTACAAGTGAAATACGAGTCTAACTATAAAGTCCATGTAATCTTTGGTTGTTTCAGTGAATTCCTATATTTTTTCTATTTCCTAACTATAACGTCCCTGTAGCCTTTGGTTTTTTCAGTGAATTTCTATGTTTTGATAATGTTATTATCTAAATATAATGCTCATGTAACCTTTGTTTTTTCAGTGAATTTTTCAGGTTTTTAAATGTTATTTCCAAATTGTAACTTCCAATTTTTAGAGGTTGTGTGTGAGTGGCTGCACAATACTATTGCACTGTCTATTGGGAATTGTTACTTTGAGCGTATTTACTTGTTTGCTAACACATTGTGATTCTTTTTTTATTTATGTTGCTTTTATGGTTGCCCACCAAAATAAAGCGAAGTGGCTGTATAAGTCGGAGACTGGGTGTGTGAGTTGCTGTATTGGTCTCTGAGTGTGTGTGTGTTGTGTGAGTGTACCTGTGACTGGGTGTGTGATTCTCTGAGTGGGTCTGAGATTGAGTATATCTGCCTCTGAGTAAATGTTTGAGTTGGCGCATGAGTGTCTGAAAGGGTCTGTGAGTGGGCACATAGTATTTCAGTGGGGCCTCTGTGAGTCTCTGAGTGGCTCTGTGCATGAGTCTCTGAGTGGGTCAGTGAGTGACGGAATGAGTCTCCAAGTGGGTGTTTGACTGAGCGCATGACTTTCTCAGTGGGCCTGTGAGTGAGTCATGAATATCTGAGTGGGTCTGATAATGGGTGCATGGCTGTCTGAGTGGGTCTAGGAAAAAGTGCATGAGTATGTAAGTAGGTCTGTGAGTGAATCCATGAGTCTCTGAGTGTGTCTGTGGGTGAGTGTATGAGTCTCTCAGTGGGTCTGTGAATGTGTGCATAACTCTCTCAGTGGCCCTGTCATTGAGTGCATGAGTCTCTGGGTGGGTCTTGAGAGACTGCTTGAGTCTCTGAGAGGGTGTGTAAGTGAAGGCATGAGTTTCTTAGTGGGTCTGTGAGTGAGTCATGGGTCTCTGAGTGGGTGCATGAGTGTCTAAGTGGGTCTGTGAGTAAGTGCATGAGTCTCTGAGTGGGTCTGTGAGTGAGTCTCTGGGTGGGTCTGTGAGAGACTGCATGAGTTTCTCAGTGTGTTTCTGAGTGAATCATGAGTCTCCAGGTGGGTGCATGAGTGTCTGAGTGGGTCTGTAAGTGTGTGCATGACTCTGCCAGTGGGTCTGTCAGTGAGTGCATGAGTCTCTGGGTGGGTCTCGAGAGACTGCATGAGTCTCTGAGTGGGTGTGTAAGTGAATGCATGAGTTTCTCAGTGGGTCTGTGAGTGAGTCATGAGTCTCTGAGTGGGAGCATGAGTCTCTGAGTGGGTCTGTGAGTGAGTGCATAAGTCTCTCAGTGGGTCCGTTAGTGAGTGTCCGGGTGGGTCTGTGAGAGACTGAATGAGTTTCTCAGTGGGTTTCTGAGTGAATCATGAGTCTCTGGGTGGGTGCATGAGTGTCTGAGTGAGTTTTTGAGTGAGAGCATGAGTCTGAGTGGGTCTGTGAGTGTGTGCATGACTCTCAGTGGGTCTGCAAGTGAGTGCATGAGTCTCTGAATGGTTCTTTCAGTGGGTGTGTGAATGGGTGTGTGAGTGTCTGAGTGGGTCTGTGAGTGAGTCATGAATCTGAGTGGGTGTGAAGAGTGGGTCTGTGAGTGTCTGAGTGGGTCTGTGAGTGAGTGCATGAGTCTCTGAGTGGATCTGTGATTGAGTACATGAGTCTCTGAGTGGGTCTATGAGTAAGTGTATGAGTCTCAGTGGGTGTGCGATTGAGTGGGTCTGTGAGTGGGTGTGTGAGGTTCGTGAATTTTTTAGTGGGTCTGTAAGTGGGTGGATGAGTCTCTAAGTGGATCTGTGAGTGGGTGCTACAAACGTTTCAACAATGTGCCAACCAATGCTTTGAGACCTATGAGTTTAAATACTCTATAAATGTTTTAAATAAATGAATACACTCAACTGCCAACCTTAGGTCACAAATGTATCATAAGCATGCTTGAGTCCACTAATCCCTTGGAGTCATAGAAAGAAATAATAAGTCAGGTCATTTCACTTCTCAAAGCAAATGCTTTTGCATGTGCCGATCTCGTGGGAAATGTAACAGTGGGCCTGTGTTGGCCGTGTGGTGCTTCAAAGCAGTAAAAAGCACTCCACAACATGCCCAGATGCTGTGTTGGACTGTGTGGTTTGCCCAATTCACTCTCATATTTAGTTTGCATCAAGGAAGATGACATCTAATTTGAAGCTTTTAAGTGATAGATACTACAGATTTCTGGAAACATTTGTAATCAATTCAGCAATATGATAGATTGCACCAACAAAGGGGATATCACAGGGAGGGCAAAATATTCATTTTTTTGCAGAAACTGTAAAGACAAGAGTAAAAGAATCTGAAAGAACTCATTCACCATGTGCAAGCATATACACGCGCACACCAGAATCGTGCATCACTCACAAACATGCTCACATTCACATGCTCATAACCATGTATTCAAGACATCCCTGGTTGCTAAGTACTCTTGGCAGAGACCTCCTTAGAGCTCCCAGAGGCCTAGTGATCAACAGTCTGGTATGTGCAGTGGAGCTGGGGCCCAGGGATGCAAGGGCCCAAAACACTGCTTATGGCTGTCTCTGTTAATCACCCTGGACCCTGTGAGTGAACATTTTTCCCCCCTGCATTAGGGCCCTTGTTTCTAGTTTCCCTTTGACCGTGGGCACTGCCCAGCTTAGATAGTTCTGAAAGGCCCATGGGGAGTAGATTAAACAATAAGAGACAGCTCTGCAAGTGACTGGAAAATAAACATGGTACATTTGTAAACATTAAAAACTGTCACCCTCTGACTGTATGACCTCCTCTCCATCCCCCACATCAATACTGCTGAGCAATACCAGGAGCTGGCTGTCAAACTGGTCACTGCACTTGAAAACAACACTTGCAGGACCCAGAAAGGATCTGTCATGTCCCCTGCTCAGCGCTTTGCCGCCCGCCTTTTTTGTTCCTCCTCAGCTGGTGCAATTGCTTGCCGTGCCACCTCTGTCAACTCCTAGCTCTCCCTGTCAGCCGAGTCCCGGTCACCACCATGTATGCAGCCAGCAGCTACCTCCTGTAGAACCCATGCCTACAAAGGTAGAGTGCTCCAACAACCCCCGACCGTGCACTTCAGGACGAGAGAATTTGCCCCTAAGACACCTCTTGAATAGGCCCATAATTCTATAAACACAGCTGCTACACATACAAATTAACTGTTTGCTGCTTTTTGAGATGGACATGGTGCTTTAGGACACAAATCACAGATGTGTCCCAAGTGGAGCCCACTTTAATACATATCCTAGGATATAAACTATTGTGCTGACTTATCACCGGAATCCAAGAGACAAGAGCATTCACAGGCAATTGACTCCAATATACAAAGCTCCAATAATGTCCCTCCCTGACACACCTTCACCATGCACTGACCTTCAAAATGCACCAGTGCATACCGGGCACGTATTGAAACGAGGGCCCGCTGCTCAGGAAAACAAATGTAACTCATGTGGAATAGTAGAGAAACGGATCCAAAAGGTGGGGATAAAGCAGGTTGTGTGAGGGTGACCAGATACCAGGCCTACCCGGGGGCTGAGTTTTAAAGAAGTGTGGGAGACCGCAGAATATTTTTTCAGCAAATTGGCCAATAATCACAATTTTGCAGCAAAAAAATGCCTTTTGTAGTTTTTTGCCCTGATGGGGTCCCTGGCGGACCCCAGTACCAGCGACAGGGTGTCAGGGTATACCTACCCTGCTTCTTTTCTATGTTTTTTTTTATTATTTGGGGACTGGGCTGAGGCTGAGTCCCTAAATGGCTGCCTACACTTCCTGGATGAAGTGTTGGCAGCCAATCAGAGCTCTGCAGATTTCTTCACAAGCTCGTCATTATTTGAGAAGGATTTGTGACCCTAGATATACAAATTTTGATTTCTTTTGATTTCTCGACAACTACTGAACAGATTTACACCAAATAACAAAAGGTCGCTTTTTATACCAAGAGCTACTGTTTTACAAAATTTGGTGTAATTCTTTCAACTGGTTCGGGCTGTAGTCGTGTCTAAAATCTCTACCGGAATTAACTTGGGAAACACACTTTTTTGACCCTCCCTTTTACTCGGCCCCCACTTGATTGATCAACCTGAAACCTTCCACGCACAAGCAGAATGACAGCATATTTTTGGGATGATAATGTCGTTTACATTCGTCAAACTGTGCCAAAAGTAAGGAAAGTCAGAAAGTCAGAAAAAGCTTCTCCTATGGAAACGGTCCTAACTATAACTGCCTACTGGCGACCGCCAGTTCGTAATATACGAGCGGATCCTCGTCCTCACCTACACATAAATAAAGCTGCTGCTCGCGTGCTACTCATAAGGTGGACAACCTTGGAGCGTGAATATATATATATATATATATATATTCACTGAAAAAACCATAGGTTATAGACCATATATAGTTAGGAATTAGCATTTAAAAAACCTTATTTTACTCACACAAAACCATTGAAATTCCATATATAGTTAGTTGCACTAACTATATATCGCGCACCCGCAATCCACTGCTGATGATGTCACATATTACATCATTCATGACATGGTCAGTGACATCACTGATGACATCACTGATGACAACATCCAGTGATTATGTGTTTCTGTAAAGTTTAAATATGTTTTACATATTGAAGAATGAGTGGATGTATAAGTGTCTGAATGAAGCTTTTAGTAGGTGCGTGATTGACTGTATGAGTGAGTGATTAAATGCGTCTTACTGAATGCACGGGTTAGTGACTAAACTGTCTGAAAGTGTGCATCAGTATGTCTGTTGTTGTGCAAGCTGCTGCATGTGTTGATCAGTAGCTATATAAGTAGCTATATGGGTTATTGATTGGTTGCACAAGTATTTGTATGGGAGACTGAGTGTGTGTATGGCTGGCTGGGAGGTGTGTGACTCTGTGCAGATCAATGTGTACTTGTATCAGTGATTCTATAAGAGAGTAACTATGTGTTAGTATATGTTTCAAAAATGTAAGGTGTTCTGTGTTTAACTGTATAGATGAGAAAATGGAAGTCTGATTGATTCTTTTCAGGACTGACTAGGTGTGTGAGTAACTCCATGGATGAGTGGCAGAGTGTGAGTGTCTGTATAGGTGTATGAGTGCATATGATAGTGTTGTAAAGATGAGTGATTGTATGTATGAATGATTGTATGAGTGAATGTGTGTGTAGACATAGGAATCAGTGAGTGCGTATGTAGTAACTAGTATTGGTGTGTCAATGGTTTCAAAAATGATACTCTCTATTTAACACTGGGTGTAACGGAGGTTATATTACAGTGTGAGGAGATGCATTGTATTATCACATGAATGATATCATCAGTGATGTGATCATTGATGTCAAGTGAGATGTCATCAGTGATGTCATCAGTGATGTCATCAGTGATGTCACTGACCATGTCATGAATGATGTAATATGTGACATCATCAGCAGTGGATTGCGGGTGCGCGATATATAGTTAGTGCAACTAACTATATATGGAATTTCAATGGTTTTGTGTGAGTAAAATAAGGTTTTTTAAATGCTAATTCCTAACTATATATGGTCTATAACCTATGGTTTTTTCAGTGAATTTTCAAGGTTTTGTAAATGCTAATTCCTAACTATATATGGTCTATAACCTATGGTTTTTTCAGTGAATTTCAATGGTTTTTTAATAGCAAATATCATAAGCTGTCGAATGTCAAGTACGTGGTAAGTAAAAACATTTTCGTGTTTATGCACACTGATCTGCTTTGAATGCTGCCCCCCACCCCTCATTTCTATTAGGAGTACTCTCTCTTTGCAGATAGTGAAGGGTAGTTAACGCAGCCCTTTGCCCCCTTTGTAATCCGTCGTGCCTGCTTCTCTCTCCATTTGATTGATTGTTCTCTTTGGTTCATTCTCTATTTACAAACAAGCACAGAGTCAAAATACTCTGTTTAGTCTTTGCAGATAGCGAAAAACCGTGTAAAAAAACAAAAGGAATCGAGCAAAATCAGTAGGCCACTAATGGGATCTCTTTTTGACCTCGCTAAAATAGAAACATTAGGAACAACCTGTTGAAAATAGCAATGCGTATGTACATAAGCGGCGTTCATTTGTGTTCACAGTACCCCTTGTTGATTGTTTCAATCGAGCATTGAATTGTTCGAAGTTGGTTCTCTTAAGAATCTTCTCTGCCTGCAAACGAGGAAGAATAGGAATATTCTCTCTCCCTTTGCAGATAGTGAAGGGTAGGTAACGCAAGCCTTTAACACGTCGTACCTATTTCATTCCTCATTGATTGATTGATTGTCCGAACATTGACTGTTTGGGAATTAGTTCTTTTTGGAGGTATTCCCTGTTTGCAAATAAACGTAGGAAAATCTTTGCAAGTAGTGAAAGGGTACGTAATGCGGACCTTTCTCCCCCGTTGTAATCTGTCATGCCTATCTACTCCCCACTGATTGATGCACCTGTTTCACCCGGACCATTTACTAGACATACGTCTTCTGGCCCGACCAGAGAGCACCCCTAGTGAAAAGGACATATGCAATAATAACGAAGTGATCACTGTATCCTGTTAACAGAAACTTTAGCATGAAACAACCTGGAAAGAAAAGAATAGGAAATCGAAAATCAGTAGGCCACTGATGAACATGAACTTTTATTAAACAACGAACAAAGAAACGATAACATAACGTAATGATAAAACCTATTAATGTCCTAGAAACAAGAAAACGTTAGAAATATGCCAGTGGTGAGAGACCAGAAAAACAGTAAGAGAAACCAAATCACCCCTCGCTGTCCCACCGCCTGCCACGCCAAAAAAATCGATAGACTAGGGAAAATGCAAGTCAGTAGAACATCCGCCCCCACTCTGGAAACTTCCAAGGTGGGGCAGGGTTCCGGCTACGCCCAGCCGGGAGCAGCCCATATAAGGCAGGTCCTGCTGCCACGCCTCGGCCAGGAGATCCTAACGTAGGGTGTAGCCGGAGGAGAGGCCGAGACCAGCGGGACCCGGCCAGGGGATTGCCTTTACAACGCTGAACAGTTGCAGGGGGGGGGGAATGTCTCCTCGACCCTCCCCTCTCTCTCCCAGTCCGGCCGCGGTGGCCCTTGAGAGTTGCAGGTAGTCCCGCCACATGCTCTTCCGGTCCGGCCACCAACGGTCGGGGGGCCGAGGCCGACGGGATCCGGCTGCAGCCAATAAACCAAGAAACCCGTTCATGGGGCCAGAGCCAGGGGCGTCCGGCCGACATCTACCGGAAGCCCGGCCCGAAGACGGACGGGACACTTCTTCTTTCTTGTATAATTGCTGCAACAACCCTGGGGGGGGATGTCTTGCACATGCCTCCGACCCCCCCCCCCTCGTCCTCATCGCCTGGTCCGGCCATAACAAATCTCAAGCGAGACGCCGTGGGGTGCACTGGGAGGGAGAGACGGTGCGAACAGGCCTCTCCCGCCTCCCCAGGTGGAGGCTTCCCAGCTGCACCCTCAGCGCTCCAGGCGCCCGGAAAAGGGTTCTTCCACTGTGGCCATGCTGCAACGTCTCGCCCGGCAGGGTGGAGCCCGTCCGCTCATTTGACCCCGCGATCGCCAGTAGCTACCGAACTCTCAAAATGGCGGTCGACCTGGCAAGAGCGGGCCCAGCATAAAGAAATGGCCCGGTCACTAGTTGACTCCACCACCGTAGTCCTCCACGACCTTGAAGATTCTAGAGGAGCCGCGGGAGTCTCCGACCCCCGATGGGGAATGACTGCCATGATCACCCGTGGAGTGACGAAACTGTATCCGCGGGACGTCGGCGCCAGCCTCACTTTGAATTACTAGAATCCTGCAGACCTCACTTCCGGTGAAACACAGTGTGACCCGGTAGGAAAAATTGTTGCACCCCCTCCCCTTTTTGACTGATAGTTCAAACCACCGATCCTTTCCTTTGCCCTTTTAACGGAACTTTGGACTGCCTCCCCCTCTTTTACATTTTCTAGAGAAAACAAAACATTAACCACTACAATAACATAGCAGTTGACACCAGAACTGTTTTCAAATTGAAAACCAACAACATCTTCAACAGAATCCTTTTTGTTTCTGCTGTGACCCTGCTACAGCACAGGCATTGTCCCCAGCAGTAATTCTGCAATGCCGGTAAGAATAGCTGTGGTGCCTACTGGACTCACTCACCCCCGCGGCGCCCCACGCCGTTATTTGCTGGGCGGCAACTTGCTAGACATCACTTTCGTGCCATCTAGATTTCAGCGCGTTCTGCTGCCTTGGAACTATTCGCACAACAGACCGCTACTGACAAGAATATTTCATTATTGGTGCTGTCAATTTCAATAAATCTATTGGATAATTCAAAAGAAATTGCCACGGTCTCTTCGTTGTTTAAATGTTTTTACTGTTTTTGTTTTGTTGTATATATTTATATGTTATTAAAGTTTTATATTCCTACTACTTTGTTGGAGTGCTATATATTTTTAATGTGACACATAATTGTAAAAACTTTGATGTACAAAGAGTGATTCCTGGAATCTTCCGCTTCAGGCTCGGTCCCCTCCCCAATCACAATACAGGATAGTTTTCAGATAGTAGGAACACGTGTGGTGTGACGGATCTCATCGGGTGTGGGCCTTGATCTACTATAACTCCTTTGAAGAGGGGTGATTCTTTACAGCTGGGGCCATAAACTACATCTGCAGGGCTAGCTGATAGCCTGGACAATCGGACACAGAGGAAGAGGAGTGTCAGAGGGTGCGGTAGTGAATAGGGCGAAAGGGAGGTGTCGGGCGGGCACAGTGTGATTCTCAGGGAAGAGCAGCGCAGATGGGGGGAGGTTTATTGCCCATGCATAAGACAGAGAGCGGGGGTGACCAGTGCCTGGGGAAGATGCTTGCGAGGGTGAGGAGCCATGCTACGAATCGACAGCGTGCAGAGAGTGGGTCTGGTCAAGACATCTAAAATGGCTGCCGTGCACGACAAAAGTGTGGCATTTCAAAAAAGGCAAGATGGCGCAGACAATGTTTTTCAACACTTCCTCATTTCCTTCGAATCGAAGTTAACAGACGTTGGGGCATATTACCAAAGTTAAGCGATATTTATCGCTAACGATGCTTACCAACGAATTTTTTACCGCTAAGCATCATCAGAAATTATCGAAGATAAACCTTGCTATTATCAAGGTTTATCACAAATGCGATAATAAACGGCCGCAATGCATGAATATCGCTAAAAACTCAGCGATATTCATACATTACCGAGCTAATGCTCTTAGCCATGTTATCCACCTCCCATTGGATAACATGGCTAAGAACTGCTCAGGGCAGGTGTTACTTTTTGGAGATATTCGCGCTTAGCGCGAATATCTCCAAAAGTTGGTAATAGGAGATAGATATCTTGCATGTTGTAATGCAAGTTATTGTGATATATGGAACTCATACCTTAATCTCTCAGGAAAGCAGAAACTGATCCTTTTGGGACCGCCTAAAAAGGCCTAGGGGGTGAGGAGTACTCTACTTTGCCCCCTTTTCACGTTCCGAACTATTTTATTTTACTCTCTTCTGTAATTACACAAAATAGCAGCGATAAGATGCATCGGAGACACACAGTGAGAGAAAGGAGGCCGGAGATGAAGAAGAGATGTCAAATACACATTGGAGATAATATAGTGGCAGAAGGGAAGTAAATATGAGTAAACTTACCATGTAACATAAAAATGTTGCACTCTATACTATAAGTCTCATTTTATACTACAATCACTTCGCTACAACCTCATAAATTAAAAATAAAAATGAATAATGTCTCAAACAATTTTTGATTTCTAAATATAAATTTATTCTTCAGAATTTTCTAAATTTGAAAGAACTAGTAACATGTCCTCATCAGCAATGTCCTCATTAAAAGTCTCCAATGATGATTCTTGTAACTCTATGGTCTCCAAACACTCGATAAATTCGCCATCAAGAGATTGATCAAAAAAATCATTCAAGTCATCTCCTCCTTGTGACAATATTTCATTATTGGTGCTGTCAATTTCAATCAATGTAGTGGAATCATTCAAGTCATCTCCTCGTGACAATATTTCATTATTGGTGCTCTCAATTTCAATCAATGTAGTGGAATCATTCAAGTCATCTCCTCCTTGTGACAATATTTCATTATTGGTGCTGTCCATTTCAATCAATCTAATGGAATCATACAAGTCATCTCCTCCTTGTGACAATATTTCATTATTGGTGCTCTCAATTTCAATCAATGTAGTGGAATCATTCAAGTCATCTCCTTGTGACAATATTTCATTCTTGGTGCTGTCCATTTCAATCAATCTAATGGAATCATACAAGTCATGTCCTCCTTGTGACAATATTTCATTATTGGTGCTCTCAATTTCAATCAATGTAGTGGACAATTCAAAAGAAATTGCCACGGTCTCTTCATTGTGAGCCATTTTATTTTGAAATTGCTTGCTGTAAATTGCAGAAAAAAATAATCACTTTCATTTATCGTTTTTAGTAATACATAATATAAAACTAACTTTATCAAGTATTTAGTATAACAGAAGGACTGCAAATAAATAACAGAAAACATTTTTCAAATTATCTTCAAGTGTACAACATAGTTCCCCTTACAAATTAACAACTCACCTTTTTAAAAGTAGCAGAAGTGTTAGTACTGTGTAAATCAAACACCAGAAATTCACCACCAAAAATTCCTCACAAATGTACCTCAGACAGTAGTATCACAAAATGGCTGTGGTTTCCTCTCATTTGACATATATACATAACCAATTAACTTTCATCACACACAAATACAAAACCAAAGTAACATTTTAATTGGTTCTAAATTTCAACACTTTCAAATGTGTTTTCCCCATGCAATTTTCCATAGGACATTTACATACGTCTACAGCCTGAATGGCTGAACGGAATTACACCAAACTTGACAAAATGGTACATCAAACCTAAGAGGTCAGGAAGGATCTACTATGCCCCCTTATGGTCATTTCCCCCTTCGCTTTGGCCTCCTCTTGTCTCTCAATCCTACCGAGAGACAAGATGGTGGCCGCTACGGACTGTTTGGAATGTTGACAGACGCCGGAGAACCAATCAGCTTCGCAAAGCTCCGTAACGCGAAAAGTACGCGAAGCGGAGCGCTGTTACAGATATATATCTTTTTTTGAACGTTAATTTCTCAAAATCCACTGGAGCACATATATTGAGACCTAGCAAAGGCACATCGGGCTACCAGTCCCTAATATTTTGCCAAGTTTCGTGCAAATCCATTCAGCCGTTCGATTATTATTATTTTTTTTTTTTTTTGCCCCGCGGAGCCCTTTTAAAACCTCCACATCAAACGTAGGGGGTCAGCGAGGATCTACTATTCCCCCTTATGGTCATTTGCCCCTTCGCTTTGGCATCCTCTTGTCTCTCGATCCTACCGAGAGACAAGATGGCGGCCGCTACGGACTGTTTGGAATGTTGACAGACGCCGGAGAACCAATCAGCTTCGCTTCACAAAGCTCCGTTGCGCGAAAAGTACGCGTCCTGGAGCGCTGCCCGGTCCGCTGTTACAGATATATATCTTTTTTTAAACGTTAATTTCTCAAAATCCACTGTAGCACATATATTGAGACCTACAAAAGGCACATCGGGCTACCAGTCCCTACAATTTTGCCAAGTTTCGTGCAAATCCATTCACCCGTTCGGGCTAAAAGTGAGGCCAACCGCCCTATGGAAAACTCAATGTTAAAAACACGTTTTGGGACCCCCCTTTTTTCTCAGCCCCCCCTTGACGAACTCCCCCCAAATTTTCAAGGGCTGCTCAGAAACAAAATGTTCCATTTTCCTGAAAGTTTCAGCCAATTCCGTCCACAAACGCCAAAGTTATTAGACATAGAATTTTCAAAAAACCCATAGAGAAAAAATCCTAACTATATATACCTACTGGCGACCGCCAGTAGGTAATATATATATATATATATATATATATATATATATATATATATATACACACGTGTGTGGTGAGTTTGTTGCAGTGTCATTCATTCACATATTTCTCCCTCCCTCTACAACTTACAGCAAGGACAATGAGTTAGCCCACTTCTGCCAGTGGTAATCCACCCCGTGAGTGATGACATTCTGCTTTTTCACAAGGAGCACATCTTCATTGGCAAAGACTACTATCACATTTTGTGTTTTCTGAGACATTTTTTTTTCCTTTAGCCAATGAATTTTTTTAATAATGGCAAGGGATCAACAGCTCCACCAGCAATGGTTTTAGAAAAACCATGAAAAAAACAAACATTCTCAAAGACAATAGGCTGGCAGCCAATGCTGACCTATTGGTTTTGCCAATCCTTATTTGAACACATAATCAATAGTCTCATGTAGTGCACTAATATATACAGCAGTTTTCTATGGCATTATTAGGGTGGCACTAGACCTTTATTGTCCTGATAATTTGCTCAATAGAAAGAACCTTCAGCTGCTAAGGAAAGTAGTATGTAGAGTCATCCATATGTCACCACTCAGAAAACTGCTTTTTACCCGGCTTTAAAGCACCTCTTGTATGCATTTGTCTGAAAATCTTTAACAATGATGATGGTCGAGGGAGAGATTTTTAAAAATAATTCTTTGCAATGCATATTTACTCATTTGGCAATGAGACACTACACATGATATAGACCACTACATATGATATATAGACCACTAATACAAAAGAAAGAACCACATATTGGAGAAAACAGAGAAAGGACTTGCAATCATGAAGGTCACTGCACAAGTTAAGTCCCATCATAGATTGTTGTGCAGTAGCAACACTGCGAGAAGTAATTACGTAAATGGCCCCTAATCAAACCACTGAGCTTCATCCAAAAACAGGCAAAACAGTTTGAACCTTCATAATTCCTTCTGTAAACTCTCGGATGAGTTATGGGTCACCTCAAAGAGCACTCTGGGTGATGCCAAGATAAGGGTGGCAGATATTTTGGAAACCCCTTGTCTGGTCTAGCAACTGCCATATAATTTGTTCATGAGAAGCTGTTGCCTTCATGTCTTGAATCCAGATCGTGTGTGTTGATTGGGTTTTTTGCTTCGAATAATGTAAGATTACCATTGTTGCAACACACTGTGTATTATCAAATCAGCGCTTTGTATGGCTGCATTTGTCACTAATGTTTTTAAGTGGGGTTTTTTTGGTTGTTTTTGCAGTTTTACATAGCGCAAACTTGACCCGAAGGTAACAGAGCGTTTTACATGAGCATCAGTTGCATTACAGATGGACACATTCATTTTTAGGCATGGGGAGATTAAGGGATTTGCCCAGAATCACAGGATGTTTCAGCCTCCTCCAAGACTCGAACCTCATTTCCCAACTTCAAAGTCAGCCGCTCTAGCCCTTAAACCACATCCTCTCCTGTGGAGGAAAATCAGTTCAACAGTGGGTTGCAAGTTTTTGTCGTTAGATGAGTTCATGGTATATTGATCACCTGCTGCCAAAATATAAGGATAGAGGAACAGGAGTGGACCAGGTGGAGTATGCCCCTTTGGGCTGTCCGGTAAACATCCTTTTCAACTACTGCGTTACAACGGAGTCCATTACCCCTCATTTTTTACTCCATGAACTCTTTTGCACTGCAGGGCTGTACACCAGAAACCATTACAACGCCCCGGCGGAGTTAGAATAGTAAATTGCATTGTAATGGACAATGTGTTGCAATGGATTGCGTTGTAAAACCTTGTGTTGTAAAAGAGTTTGTGGAGTAAAAAATGAGGGGTAATGGCACGCATTGTAAATTTGTGCGGAGTAAAGTGTCATATTCGGCTGTCCACATCTCCAGCAGGTAGGGTGGCCTTAAGCTACCTCTGCGGGGACTAGCCCCAGTCATGCAATAGTTTGAGAAAGCTGAGAGATTATGTCTGGTCTCATGCAGGTCCTTGTCATACATGTCAAGCAATTCTTTCCAGGATAACATTTTGAACATCTAAAAGCTGAGTGAGACATATGCTATTCACGCCACTCACTGACCAAGGCTGGAAATACACAGATTCCTTGAGGGAAAAAAGAATAAAAGGTGTGACTATGTCCAAGCAACTCAAGGTGTTGAAAAATAAAATCATGCATAAAGAAAGTAGAAATATACCGAAACAAATGTCAAAAGAGATAAAGATATTAAAACGCGAAGATTGTGTTAAGAATTCTCCAATGTTAGTGATGCTCTCTTGAAATAAACCTCTCCAAAGACTGCAAGAGTCCCACTTGAATTCAATTCACTCGCCTTCTGGTCTCACTTTCGTACAGATAGCATTTCTGCAAACTGTGGGGAAACATCATCCTGCTGTGTCTACAATGGCAGACATTTCTTTGGCTCTCCCCGTCTTCTCGGCTCTCTGTGGGAAGCCTGGGACAGAGAAGAGTTCTCTCCATGCATTTTGCAAGGAAAGCTTCCGCCAGCATCCGAGACCTCGTCCTGAGTGGTGAGATTTCTCATACATTCGATGGTAAACAGGGAAGCTCCCCAGACTCGCCTTGACCTTGTGAAATAAACGACAGGGTTCCCATTTGCGTCACTGGCAGTGTAATATTGACAGTGGACATGCCTTCGAAGGCATACACAAAGCCTCCTAACGCGGACAGAGCGGATTCTTTGCTAGAGAAGTGTGGGAAACCAAAATATTTACAATAGACCCACCCCCCAAAGTCAATGACGCGAAGTTGGATTGTCATTAATTATTTCCTAGGGCAGATTTATTTAGTGTTTCAAAAAGGCGTTGGAAAGATAAGTAGTACTGTGGAAAAACTATGAATGAAAAGGAGACCCATGACGACCCATGAAAGGTTCTGCCATGTGACAGATTCGTGGATGTATGTCGTTAACAACGTATGCTTTTTCCACGCATGCCTTTACAACGCAGGTTTTACAACGCAAGTCGTTACAACCACTTGCGTTGGGGGGCGCTGGATAGTGAATAGTTTAATTTACTATTCCAACTCCAGTCCCCGTGGATAGTAGGGAAGGTTTTGGATAGTAATTAAACTATTCCCTAATTTACAGCACCCTCCAGCGCAAGTCGTGACGACTTGCGTTGTAATTCCTAAGTTGTAAAGGTACTGTGTGGAAAAAGTTTCGTTGTAAAGGATGTTTACCCAGATTCACAGATCACTGGTGAGCCAGTAGATTATGTGTGAAGCTCCTTGGCGACATTCACTCTCACTGTTCGACACTTAGAGCCTCATTTATATACATAGTTGCATCGCTTCGGGAAAAAAGTGATGCAACACTCTTCATAGCGCCATCCTTGCGACACCATGGATGCGCCGTATTTACTGTACGGCACAGTTCCCAAAAAACTTGCCTATTGTAAGGATAGTGAGGAATTGCAAATAATTGTGTATCGCTGGTGTAATTTTATGAATTCTGTCAATTAATCACCATCCATGTAAACACTATTGTACTTTTATGTTTGTTTATTCACACATTATTGATGTATGCCAAGTACGTGTTATGTATTCGAAATGTATCGTATCTCAGACATGAATCAAATGTCTATACCAAATATGTTTGAATTAATCACGGAAGAAATTTAATTCTCACAGTGAAAGCATATGAACCAATCGGTCTTTGTTTTTCTCCGCCTAAATAAATTGCGGTAAAAATTGACAACCAGGTACCTTGCTTTTGTACTACTACGTTTATACGTCCATACCTGGTGTGTTCAGGACGAGAACCTCCCTTGTTTATATATGTATTTACTGTATGGCGCTCCATGTCGCAAGGATTTACTGATATGTCAGTATTCCTGAAATATCTGTAGGCGCAAAATTGGTGCATTGCTGAAGAGTGTCTGAAAACAGACGCAACTCCAGCAATGAGGCTTTTCACATGGGGCAAGTCCAATGTGAAAAGGTCAGCATCACTCTTTATGCTGGCTTCAAGCAGCATAAGGATTTGACGTAGTGATGCCTTAGAAGTGGCGCAGTGAAATCTCATAGATTTCGCTGCATCACTTCTACGTAGCTTTGCTGCAATGCCACGCCCATCCTGTATACATTATACCTGACACAGGTATAATATAGCACAGGGGTTTACAAAGTGACGCATCTGCCTAGATGCATCACTTTGTAAATATGCTGCAGTGTGGCGCATTTATTACGTCGCTGCAGCATCACAAAAAGTGATGAAATGGTGGCGTCAGGGCCTCATAAATAAGGCCTTTGGACCTGATTATGTTGGTGTATGTGTTCCAAGCCGGTGCTGAGTACCAGAAACCACCTGCTCAAAATAAACACTGGTAAATTCCGGCCTGTGCATAAACCTCTGTTTATGCAGAGGGTGGATTTACAAGTTTGGCTGCACATGACGCACCTGCTAATTATCAATAAACACCAAAATACGAATGGTATTCCCTAAAAACTAGTATTACCTGTTTTTTATTGCACCAGATAAATCACGTACCCCATGCTATCTTTATTTATCAGATGCGATAAATAACAGCTAAACTCATAATCAGGACCTTAGGCCACCTGACAGGATGTGTAAATGACTTATAAGATTTCAAATTTCCCCATTTAAGTTAAGAGTAGCACATCCAGGACTGTGCTTTTCTTTCTAATGCAGTAGTAGTTTTGATACCAATATAAGAAAAATGTAAAGCATGTTGTTATATGAACAAGTATCCACTAATGGTCTGGATTAAGTGACTTTCTTGGAGAGTGCTAGGTGCAGTTCCTTTATACGCTTACATTTTACACAATGTCGTGTTAATGTGCAGGGGCAACCTTGGGCAGTAGGGTGCCAGAACTGTTGTAGCACCTCTGTGTCTTTCTTTGTATACCGTAGGCAAAGACATATAGGGGCTCATTTATGAGCCCTTGCGTCACTTTTACGCAGCTGGTGCATCACTTTTTGTGACGCACCAGCGGAGTAAAAAATGTGCCTTGTTGCACCATATTTACAAAGTGACGCATCAAGGTAGATGCCTCACTTTGTAAACCCCTGCGCCACTTTATACCTGCCCCAGGTATAATGTATGCAAGGGGGGCGTTTTGACGCAAGAAAGAGTCATAGAAGTGACACAGTGAAATCTATAAGATTTCACTGTGCCATTTCTTGGACGCTAATGCGTCAAAATCTTACGCCTGCCTCATGGCAGGCGTAAGACTGACGCAGGCACTAACAACATGGGACATGCCCATGTGAAGGTACACATTGCTGGAGTTGCGTCACTTTTGTGACACACTCCAACAATGCGTCACTTCTGCGCCTACAGATATGTCAGAAATACTGACATATCTGTAACTCCTTGTGACATGATGCGTCATACTGAAAATATGACGCATCGTTAGTGTCGCAGGGAGAGCGCAGTGAAAAGTGTTAAATTGTCTTTAGATACAAACAACAATACGAGGTGCAATAATTTCTCTATATTGTGGGGCACTACTACCCCAATCTTCTTTACAGAATCATTTGCATATTTGTTAACAATTCCACAATGCCCCTATTTGTACATATTTTCCAACTTTTTTTATTAAAAAAAACACACTGAGTCTTTAGCTGGAGTGCCTGGCATTCATCCATGGGCCTGGCCCTCCATATTGAAGCCTAGCAAATTTGTGAACATCATTGAATTTCGGTAAGACAATGAACGATGGCAAAACAGACTTGGCAGGTGACTATGGGCCAGTTTGGGGGATCCGTAATCTCCGAGACAACATGGGATGATTTCACTGTGTAGGCCAAACCACAGAAACAAAGCCAATGTTTAGATATAGTTTAATTGTTTTTTCCCTTCACTCTCTGGCTCTCTTTTCCTGTCTGTCTCTATCCAGCATTCGGTCTGAGGAGGTTTGTACTTGACTATCCGTCTGTCTAGGTGCCTGACTCTTCACATGATTGCATAATTATTGTACAGTTGTGTAATTCTTTCCCTATCTGCCACTTTGTGTCCCTTTAAAGTCCTCAATACTTTTTTCCTCTTTCACCCCTTCTGTAAAATCCTTTCTCTCTCATTCCCTCTTCCTCTTGTCTCCAACATGCGCCTGTCCCCATCACCACGCTCCCCAAGCCCCTAATCTACTGCCCTACATATAGCACTTGTAAAAATGATGCTCTTACGTCATGACGAAAGTATTCCTTTGTATGCGGAAAGTGTTTCTGTGGCCACGTGTTAAAAAATAGACATCAAGAATGATCACAGCACCTCACAATAAATGTATTGAAGCATGTCCAGCTCCGATGACGTAGTGTGCTAAAAGACTTTGCTGGTAATATGAAGGCTGATGACTTCAGGAATTACCCTTGCAACTCTCACTGAGGCGTGCCCCCAAGCAGGGGCCTGTTTTTCCAAATAGCATAAATGAAGCAGAGTGGGGGTCACGAGACAAAGAACTATTGTGCATTACTGTACAAGAGCTCTAAAGCAAAGTTCCTGTACTTCGGCAGACAGAGACAGCTGGGAACCATCAGCCTGCGAAATATAAACTGGTGTAATTTCAGCTCATTTGTGGGGCCCTTGGAATTCAGAAGATTGCGCAGACTTTTCAGACATTCATTACGGTATGGGCGAGCCCGAAATACCCGTGTCCACCCTCTGCGGTGTCCAGGCTATGGCCGCGATGAACAGCCCAGTGTGCGCATAACCTTATAGGGCCAGACTTCCTCCGTCTGTGCATTGCGTACGGCCCTGGGCGCGCGCCCACATTCCTCGCGCGTGTTTCTTTGGGAGCTTTTGATTTCCGCTTTGAGGGCTGGCGCTGGGCCTAGATGGCTCTTAGAAGAAAATGTCTGCGACTGAAAAGACGAAAGTGTGCAAGATTCCTGCTTTAAGTACACAAACACTCCGCGTCTCGCCGTTTTCCTGCGGCCCAGCCAGTGCTTTGGTGGACTGCTCCGTGTCTGATACGTGATCAAATGTGCGTGTTTTTTCAGGAGGGGAAAAACTTGAAGGGGAGGAATGCAACACTTCCACATCCACACCTGTACATTTTACAAGACTTAGCAGAACTGAGGGCTGCGATGGGAGCAGATGTAAATGGTCTGTATAGCTGTGTAAACATCTCCATCCCGCCAAGGAGGTGAATTCCTCATTTTACCAGAAAAATATGTTCTGTTAAAGGCATTTGTTGTATAAACACCTGCATGTAAGTTAGCCTCGGTACATTTTAACCCGTGCTTAGCTTGCCACAAAGGCACGATTCTTCCAGGACAGCCGGCTCTCCTCAACGCTGTCTGGAACCTTGAGCAGTGCTTACTAATATTCAGACACCCCTGTAACTTGTGGGGGAGCAAAGTTGAAGGTAAGCAAGTTATATAAGCAACATGGCACACCACTCAAACTTTTCAGCCTCCAAGGAGGACGAGACTGAGTGGTTTTCGAAAGTGTGCTCTTTGGAAATAAAGGGCGATTCATTATTTTTGGAGATGAGTAAGGTTTTCAGGGCTTGATCCTACTGAGGTATAAACGGGAGGCATTTTACTCCTTGGAAGGATGAAGATAAGTACAAGGACAGCGAGATGTCACACATAGCGAGTGTCATGGAAACATTAAAAAGAACCAAACAGATATTCCAAGGCTTGACGGAAAATCTGCTGCCATAATTGTTTACACCAAGCTTTTCCTTTTGGTCGAGGATATTCAGCCAGGAAATATTCTACATTTAGCCCTTCCTTCACAAATCAGGTGATTTTGTGTCACAGTCCAACTCTAAAACTGGCACCATGACCTTATTGTGAGCTTTTACTTGAAATGATTCCAGGGTTGTATTCTGCCTTGATTCCGGGGCGTTCGCCTTGGAAAAATAGTTTGAGGCCGGTGTGCAGTGGGTAGACAGTACATGTACAGACTACTTATTTCCTACCGCCTGATGCTTCCGTAACCTACCAGTGAGTAAGCTACATTTAATCACTCATAGCCTTATGTTCTGGTGCTGCTACTATAGCTTCCAACTGGATGCTGAAATTAGCACAACAGAGTTTCTTTTGTTAAAATACCAATTGTGTACAATGTCAGCACCAGGCCCTATAACATGCATATACCACGCTGCATTTTTTCCCCAAATTCCAGATTTAGATCTACGCCTCTGCATTTTTTCTGTGGCCATCCTTCTTGGATCCAAGCCCAGTCAAGTTTAAAAACGTTGATGATTCAGTGACTCCATTTACTAGCACACTGCAAGATGACTTGTTCAGACCTTGATTTCTGGCTACACTTTGTACCTGGGACGATCAACTCTGATTATTAAGTTCGGCTTATGTTTTTAGAACACTGAATGGGTTTTGCCCTTTTAGATATAGAACTCCAAAGGTCTACTTTAATCAACACAATGTTATCTCTCTTGTGTTATTTTGACACCTTCTGCTCAGTTTTACCATCAATTAGCCATTCAGAAGGACACTATAAAGGCATTAATCTGCAGTGAAAGTGGTTTATTAAATTCGGACCTGTCAGCTTCATTCCTGAAATAATTATGGTAGAACCAACCATCTTGCTCCACTTCAAAGAATAGATCAATCTAAGATCCTGTTATATTCAGAGTCTTAAAATTGTACCTGTTCTGTTCAAATAATCTTTATTTCGGTCATAGACCATAAAAGATGCAGGCATTTAATCGATAAAACAGCATTTAACACATTTCCTCGTACATCTAAAAACATCCGACTGGAGATCATAAATAGCAAGACCATGTTTAAAAAACGTTATACAAAAGGTTAAAATTATTAAAAGGGGATAAACTGTGCAAAATGAGCATTACAGATGTAGCAAACCAGAAAATGGGCTGAAGGTAACAATTTCATCAGGGAATATTATTCATATAAGACCGGCGCCTGTGCCACATGGCGAGCAAAAAACGGGAAACTGAAAATACAATAGGCGAAGAAGTCTCATATTTCAAAATTGTACCACATCAGCTTCACTTGGAGGTTCCAATCGTTGCCTAAGTGGACATGAGAGTTATTTAGAAAATACCACTCAAAATTCTCAATACAATACACAGTGCTGTCCTTCACTGTCCCCTGGATAGTGGCACTGTGTGCACCAACAATGTCTTCATTCGGCCAACCACAAGCTTCCTACTATATAGCCAACACAATGGTCAGCTAATGGACCATCCCTGGGAAATGCACGTTTTCTGAATCTGAGGGTATATCATCAGCAGGTGTATTTTGAAAACATAATGGTTGCATCCTTCCTGCCTGTTCTCCATCCTAAAAACATTCTACTCGCTGGCGAAGTGTGAATACTCAGTGTTGACAACTCTGTGTGCTACCCTTCAAAAAAAACTGAAAGCTACATAGAGAAATTGGGGCTAAACCCAATCCCACTGGTAATCTATCAGCATATTCCTATCTCCCCATCCCTCTAGGAGCAGAGACAGGCTGTGCAATAACTCCTAACCAAAGCCACTGGCGAGAGCAGAAGCATATGTGCGATGGACTTCATTACTACCACAATAAATGTACATCTCCTTTCAGTTGAGTCTAAACATACAACAGTTTTGTTTAAAGGCCTTGTTCTTTGCATAGGCTCCAGTAGAGCTTTAACAATAATCACATGCCTTGTCAAAGAAATTTAGACATTTATATGAATAATGTTATTTAGAAAATGTCTGTGTTGCCAGTGTCACCAGAAGTCTAAATGAAATGGTTTCAAAGATAAAGATGTTATGATACTTGATCTTTACCGAGTTGAGCTTTATTAGGAGGGGATCGCAGAATCTTCTGGTAAGACCTGCACATTGTCTTACTTCACAAAATATGTGCAGCTCAGACAAACAGCACAAAAAAAACCAGTGCAAATTGGTCAATTTTTTTGTCATGTGCCCTAATCACCTATGGCTAAAGCAAGACATCAATAGATATGTGAACCTGGACAAAACACTTTTCAGTGGTCCACTGCCACACTCTAGAGTCACAACTAGCTCTTTTTCACTCAACAAGGTCTTCTGGCCTGGTCTTCTCTTACCTCTGTGCTCTTTTCACAGGGACGTGAAATGAAAAAGCCAGCCTGCCTTTATTGCTTCAAAATGGCTTTCCGTTATCACTTCTATCATGTGTTTCTGTTGACTTGTCCAACGTAAATGAAGAACTGACATCTATATTCAAAAACACTTATAGAAAGCAGCAATGGCCTTTTGCAACCTATCAAAACACCCCTAAAACAGCTACTGTGCTGCATATGTTAACTGGTAGGCAGGATGCAATTTATTCCACAAATATGGTCTATAAGGTACACAACAAAAACAACTGTTACAGATGGGACTGGTGGAGTTAAGGGGGAACTAAAATAGAATACAATGCGTCAAAAGCACATCACTGTGGAATTACCTGGCACAGGCACCTTGTACAACCAAACAGCATTTGGGCCAGCAGAGATAAATCAAGAGTGAACTCCCGCCATGACCAAACAGTGAAAACGTAGCCTCCCTATCGTCGACTCCTGCCGCCGAGCTGGGCTTTGCCAATTGTTGAGGAGGAGACCTCACGCAGTCTGCAATGAGGACAGCAGGAACCCAGCAAACAAACTCCCTTCAAGCCAGAAACCTCTGATGGAGTCCCCACAACAACCTGCTAATGCGTGCGTCCTGCTTTGCCTGCGACAACCAGGAGCTCAACGTACAAAGCAGGTGCAAGACTATGTATTTCAGTCGAGAGTATTTTTTTTCCCACAGTTGCCCTCAAATCAGCAAGTTGGTGGGGATTGTAGGAAATTCGGAAAATTAAAAGCAAAGAGTGCACTTTACCGGCCCTTCACCACAAATTCCGGAGAGAAAAGCGAGGAAGAGGAGCCTCAAAAAGTCATAAGGTTTAGCAGTGGTCCCACTTTGCGGTTTTGAAAAAAATAAGCCTGAATATGTGTAAAAAATGTAAACATGGAAGTTTTGTCTACCCTGAAGGTGTGTTTTTCAGCCCACGTCCTGATCGCTGTTGCTTTTTCAAATGCCTCCTGTGTTGTCTACAAAAACCAACACTTCAAAAAAACATATTTTTTTTCCTTTACATTTTTACAAACCAATTCAATAGACCAGCGCGGTCTACCCTTTCCAGTAAAAAAGCGCCGCGCTGGGGCGATTGATGTCTATTCGGGAGGCAGGGTGGGCAGCGGCCTGAAACCGCCGGTGAGGAGGGAGGAGGCCCCAGACATATCAAAAAATAAGCCGGGGGTATTTTTATAAGCGTGATAAATCAAGCCAGGGATCCTATTTGATGCCGGTGGAAAACACAGCGCCCTTTTTTCCCGTGCGGCGGGAGCGTGCCAGCTTTTTCAGACGGCGCAGGAATGCGTGGTGTCAGGGGGTCATGATCAATCCTGCGCGAGGCGAGGGGGCGGGGTGGAATGCCAGGAATGCCCCGCGTGTGTGCGACTCCATTCAGCCCATTGGCGAGCCCGGGCCCCGGCACTGTATATAAGGAGCGCGCGCCGCCGTATTCAGCAGAGCACGCAACAACTCTTCCCTCCCCCTCGCTAGGAAAGGAAAGCAAGCGACCGGGAACGGACAGAGGCATCTGACAAGAACGAACCATAACGACGAGGCTCGCTTCGAGGAACGAGGAGAACGAGACCGCTGAGGAGAGGCACCTGCTCCGACCCAGCCGACAAGGACGCATTCCCGCCGAGCCAGGGGAGAGAGGAGCGAGATTTGACTTGACAGGAGCTGTCCTGCTGCACACCGACCGCCGCCGAGAACATGTCTGCGGGGATGGGAGCCCTCCGGCTGCCGCTGCTGCTCGCCGTCGCCCTGCTCGCCTGGGTAAGATGCGCACCGCTGTTACGACTGTTCCTTTTCTTTCTCAACTTTTATTTCTTGAATCATTAGAGCGCGTTGTATGTTATTCCTCCTCTTTGTTAAGTTTGGGAAATTGAATATTGGGACTTAATAGGCAGTGACGGTGTAACTCTATTTGCTTACTTGGATGCTTTTGAGGCAGGTGGGACGCTCTGCCCGTGATTGTCCCTTCTTGTTATTCTTGAGGGTAAACATCGTTTACCATAGGCATTTTTGGATCATAACTGCATACGTTTGGCAACATTTTCAGAATGCAGCCGTCATTGCGTCGTTCTGATAGCTACTCCTGCTCTCAAAACTAAGGCATATTGTTTAAGTTCATTTTTAGTTGAATGTAGATAGTTTACTCCAATGTAAGAACCTCGCCTGGTGCCCACAGGCTGTCCTCACCTATGTCTTCCTCTCAAACCATAGAAGGTGTGAGACATGGAGTGCCCATGCCAGGGAGGCGGTTGATGTGTCTAGGGAATCAGGGCTTGCATGATATGTGATGGTCTGCCCATGCCTTGATGATTTCTAACCACACCTCACCATTTTCTCCAGGTGTCATATGCCCAAGATTGCAGTGGTGAGTGCCAGTGCCCGAACAAGTCTCCTGAGTGCCCAGCGGGCACCAGCCTGGTGCTGGACGGCTGTGGCTGCTGCAAGGTCTGCGCCAAGCAGCTGGGCGAGCTCTGCACCGAGAAGGACGTCTGCGACCCGCACAGGGGGCTCTTCTGTGATTTCGGCTCTCGGGTCAACAGGAAAATAGGAGTTTGCACTGGTAAGTGTACGTTAAAAACAAGTAAAGTGTATTTTCTTCGCTGTAATGTGAGAACAGGGTATTCTGCTGTCCAATGAAATTATCTCTCTCTCTCACCTCTCTTTCGTTTTCATACAGACACAATATCTCCCTACCTCTTTCTTCTCGTTCTCAGTCTTTTTCTCTTCTTTCAGTATCCATTTCCCTCTATATCGCACTGTCTCCCACTTTTCTCTCTCTCGTTCTCTCTCTGCCACTCATCTTCCTCCCTTCCTCTCTGCTTTCCTTCCAGCCTACATCTGTCTCCCTGTCTGCCTTTCTCTCCATCTCTCTACCTTCACCCTCTCTTTCTTTTTGTTTCATGTCCTTTCTCTCGCATCTCTCCTCGTTAGACAATCTATTCCTATGTTCATCTTGCTCCCTCCCTCTATTACGTTTTGTTGTTCAATTCTACAACTCTACATCCTTTTCCTTCTTCCTCAGTCTCCCTGTACTACTTTTACAACTGCGTCTCCCAATCCTTTCAACTCTGTTCTGCTTTTCTTTAGTAACAGGTGCTATTGTAAATTGCTGGACCCTCAACTACAGTTCTAATGTATCAATGTTGTTCCTTTACAGCTAAGGACGGGGCTCCCTGCGTGTTTGGGGGAATGGTGTATCGAAGTGGTGAGTCCTTCCAGAGCAGCTGCAAGTACCAGTGCACCTGTCTAGATGGAGGCGTAGGATGCGTCCCGCTCTGTGGCGTCGACGTGCGTCTCCCCAGCCCAGACTGCCCCTTCCCACGAAGAGTCAAGCAGTTGGGCAAATGCTGTGAAGAATGGGTCTGCGACCAGCCCAAAGAACAGACAAGAGTTGGGCCTGCACTAGCTGGTAAGTTCCTGTCATAATGCTCCTTGCGTTTAGAAAGTAAAAGTATTTGCATTTAATATGATGCAGAAAAGCTCTTCTCCATCCTAAATAGTTACAGTTAAATTTAACATTTTGACTCCCAAATCAACAGGGCTACAAATAGCCCTTTCTGCAGTGAAATAATTGGGCATTAAAAGTGTTGTCCTCTAACTTCACCTGATGGGGATCTAATCCTGTAGCAAGGGAATAAGGGCATTAAAAGTGTTGTCCTCTAACTTCACCTGATGGGGATCTAATCCTGTAGCAAGGGAATAAGGGTTTGAAGTTATCAGTGGGAGTCATTATTCTGAGTTCTGGAAATCTTCCCCCATGCCAAATGTTCCAGTGACAGTAGTGAAATTGATCTATTGGGGCTGGGGGGGGGGGGGCAGTGGTGCTTTAGTCATTAACTTAACAATCTGAAGTAGAGTCCACTGTAAAGTTCTAGTCACTTTCAAAGCTCCCCTTTGTCAGACTCTTGCCCAAAAGCAAATTTAGAAATCTGAGTTTGGGAACCCCTGGGGCCGTAATGTCCAAAAGCTATCTGGCCAGTTCTCTCCTAGTTTATCCACCAACTGAATGCTTCATCACTGTGACATAAATTATCTTTTCAGTATGCCAATGTAAATGATAGTTGGCAACATTGCTTCCAGGGTAGCAATTGAACCTCTGTAATTAGGAGACCATTCCAAGCGGCTTGTTTTTTAGCATCCTAATGTATATTTCTCTTCGCTTGAACCGTCGGCTGTTAGTGTTATGGGGCTAGCGGCTTGCATGCCAATCTAATCAGGTGTGCCTCCTTTCATTTCTTATAGTGTACAGACAGGAAGAAACCTACGGACCGGATCCTTCCTTGATGCGCGCTAACTGCCTGGTCCAGACTACCGAATGGAGTGCCTGCTCCAAGACTTGCGGGATGGGCATCTCTACCAGGGTGACCAATGACAATGACATGTGCCGACTGGAGAAACAGAGCCGCCTGTGCATGGTCAGACCCTGTGAGGCAGACCTCGAGGAGAACATTAAGGTGAATATTTTAATCAGCAGTTGGGCAAAACAAGTTTATTTTGCTTGTCATGGAAATTCAACTGCCACACATGTGCAGAATTGTAAATAAGGAATTAATGGTTCCAATTTGAGCCATTTGTGTCCCCCTGTGTTAAAGTTAGACCATCTTCTGGACAAAATTTCTCTGAAGAAATATATTTAATACCATTGAGCTTTTAGTCACAACCAGTATCTCCCACCCTTTTAAACCTTGTCCTGTCCATGATCCTTTTCCAGTTCACAAGTATCAAGGTTCATGTTAAGTACTCACCTGTTGCATTATACCACAGACAGCAATATTACTAGGCTAATCCCAATCCGTAGGTGTCAGGATGCAAGTAGGCATCAAGAGATATGACTTCATGGTGAGAGAGTGACCCTAAATTTCCCCTATTAGTTTTGCTCACTGAAAAAGCTCGATGTACAGAGGATGTATAGAACTCCCCCAAAGTCATTTTAGGTTACAGTGTTACTATGTCCACAACAACTACTTTTATTAATGGGACTTATTAAAATGCAAAAAGGTTTGTCAAAATGCTCCCTATGGTCAAAATATTAATGTGTGGCTTTCCATCTTCTTTCCTAAACAGAAAGGCAAGAAGTGCATCCGTACTCCCAAAATCTCCAAGCCGGTCAAGTTTGAGCTGTCCGGCTGCACCAGCGTGAAGACGTACCGTGCCAAGTTCTGCGGGGTCTGCACTGACGGGCGTTGCTGCACACCCCACAGAACAGCCACCCTACCCGTGGAGTTCAAGTGCCCCGACGGCGAGGTCATGAAGAAGAAGATGATGTTCATCAAGACCTGCGCCTGCCACTACAACTGCCCCGGGGACAACGACATCTTCGAATCCATGTACTACAGGAAGATGTATGGGGACATGGCCTAAGGCACCACATGACCAAAGAGACTCCATTGAGCTAAACTCTGCATCTCAACCCTGACTGTGATGTCAATAGCACAAGAAAATGTTCAAATTTAAGTCCAAACCAGTTGTCTATTGAGCACAATCATTGGTTGTGATCTAAAGATATGGACGGTGAGACCACAAGGCAGCTGCAGAGCCCTCTGCACAGTAGGGGACACCCCAGGCCACTAGGACAAATACTGTACGCACACAAAAATGCAGTATGACGTAGTGTTCCCTGCACGTGGTAGTTTGTGTTCCACCCATTTACCTAACTGGAAACGGTTGGTGTGTATGAACTGACTTGGTGTCGGTAAAAACTGAAACCCAAACCTGTTGCGCCCTGTTTGGTACCAGGCGACGGCGTTCTGTTAGACAGGACAGCACTGTTTCAGCTTTAGCACTGACTCAAACACGAGTTTTTATGAAGAACGATGTGTAACCGTAGACTGGACAAGCTTGTAACAGGCAGTTTGTCTGTAATGAGTTTTTTTTTTTAATTGTCAATGTTGTACATAGTGTATATGTATATTTGTACAGTTATCTAAATTAATTTAAATTTGTGTTGTGCCTTTTTATGTTCTACCGCTTCGATGTTCTGTCGTGTAGCCTTCCTTCCCAACCCGATAGTATCGAAAGCTTGTCTGACAATGCATTTAAAGCAACGAAATAGATACTCACATGGAAATTCTGCTCAGCTGGGACAGCGGCGAGGGGAATGACGTTTTTTGTTCGCTAAAGTTGGGGGTGGGGGGTAATGTGGATCTGTAGGGATCATCAGGCAGCGTTTGATTGTATGGGGATATGCGACCATCTCGGCTTTACTGAGCAAAATAACCCAGGGTACAATGAGTGGAAGTTATTCTTATATTTTTCTTGTAGCTGACCAAGGTTTCCAGCCAGGAGAATTTGTTTCTTTGTTTGACCAAGACTGTATTTTGCGCAGTTTGTTTCTTTTTTTGTTTTGAGAAGTGTGACCAAAATGTTACATGTATGCACTTTTCTAGATGCAAAAATAAAGTATATTTTTTGTACAAATGACTCCTGTTCCTAGCTTCATGATTCCATAATGTGTCCATACTGAAAAAAACTATATTCGTTTCCTTGTAAATTTCATGGGTGCAAAGTAAACAAACGAATAAAACTGTGCCACCGAAACAACAAGCTCTTATGCCTTTCCCTTCTCTTACTATTAAACTCCAAACACATAGGGGTCAAGTAGAAGAATGCAAAAGGCATTTCCATTTGTCCGAGGAGAGATATTTTGTAAAAGAAACTCTCCGTTGAACATTTTTGTTTGCTTAACTGCCCAGCTTCTGCAGCCATTTTCCCACTAAAAGGAATTCCCCTTGATTATTGTCAACAATCACCAGTCGTTCCCTCCCAACTTTTGACATGGTTCCTATGTCCCTTATAATACTAAGTAGAGTGCTTTGTTGATCTCTTGCTAGGGTCATGGTTTTAAAATACCAATGCTTATTTAGTGCCTCATTAAAAGGGCCCCAGTAATTCGGATTCACCTAATTCCTGAGTTGTTTTAGCTCATGTAAAATGTACCAGGATAAAAGGATTTATTTTTTCTTGGGGGGGAAAAAAAGAGGTCGGAAGTAGGCACAGCATGCGGTAACTGGGGTCAGGAAATCCGTTACCACATGTTATGCCTCATTCTAACATCCCCAAATTGGAGTCAGCTGGTAATACTGACACAATGAAATACCACACCTTATGGTCTCAGTGCTCCCCCAAGAGGTACTAGAAGACCAAAATACAGGCACACTCACCGTGAAACCTTACAGGCTTATTTTTTAGCCCCTTGCAACACTTTTGCGGTGCCTGTGTCACTTTTCGTGACACAGTGTCGGTGTAAACAATGCGCCACGTTATGGCATATTTACAAGGTGACGCATCTAGGCAGATGCGTCACCTTGTAAAGCCCTACATCACATTATACCTGCGTCTGGTATAATGTATGCAGGGTGGGCATGCCCATGCAACAAAGCCTCGCAGGACAGAGACATCTATGAGATTGCACTGTGACACTTCTAGGACGCCACTGCATCAAATCCTTACGCTTGCCCCATCTCAGGCGTAATGGTGACGCAGTGTTATAATCTTAGGCCTGCCCCACGCATTGCTGGAGTAGCGTCATGCTTCCGACACAACTCCAGCAATACATTAGTTTTGCGCTGGCAGATACATCAGGAATAGTGACGTATCTGTCATTCCTTGAGACATGATGAGCAGTACAGTAAATACTGCACAACCATGGTGTCGCAGGGAGGGCGCAGTGAAAATTGCCCCATTGCTGTTTTCACGCAGTGATGCAACAGTTTTCATAATTAAGCCCCATAGTATTTTAAAATATATAATTCTCCTGCTCTGCAGGTGATAATGCAGAACCATTGCTCTCTTCCTGGTGCAACATAAAGCGGAAGGTTTCCATTCAGAGGGTGTTGCCTAATGGAGAAGGTGCTGGATTTAGTAGGTGTTCTTTGCTGCCCACTTCCGTCACTTATATCATTGGTCATAACTGGTGATCATCCCAAACCATCATTTAACAGCTGTGCTAAGAAGCTTAGCACTGAACGTCATTAATGGACTCGCGACAGACCACCGCTCCAGTTAGCCTGCTGGACAAGGAAGATCTATAGATGAAATACTGCTTGTCTTGGTTTGAACAGTAAACTGTTGTGTTTACAATAAATGTTTTCCCAATTAGCCATGTATTCATACCATTGACACATCATAATGTGGGATTGGCCCCGTGCCCAGAATTCCAATTACTAAGGCTTTCAGTTCCTTCTGTTAATGTGACCGAACAGTAGGGTTGCGTCTCAGGATTTCAGAAGTGCAGCTGGTAAGCCCAAAGAAGCCTCTTTTAGGGCCTTAAACCAGTGGTAGAGTAAGAAATGGGGGAATGTGGCTAGCCCTTACATCCCTCCCTTGCTCTTTTCTCGAGATGCAATCTCATATAATTAAACCACGGAGATCCTGAACTACTGATGTGAAGTACTTGTTTATGGTGAGCAAGCTTAAAGAAAAGAGCAATTCAGCTGAGTAACCATGGTTACAGTGTAACCAAGGACATACATGTGTATATTGTGGCACAGTTACTAGCACCCTTCTAAATACTGATCAGTACATCAGCTAGCAACATTGCCTAGATTAGGGTGAGGTCTCCTACTAAACAGCGGTGTATGTGGTATGGTCTCAATGGCATGGAATGACCTTTAACAATAACCACAGAAGCTTATACGGAGATTGTTTTTGAGCATGCTGTACTTTCTGTGGATACTGTAGCTCTTCTGTGTTGCAATTATTTTGAGCGATCAGTGCTGTCATCAGCCCCCAATTTTTCCTAAGGTGAGGTAAGATGGCAGCTGTAGGGCGCCGCCTAGTGGTGGTAACAAATTACTAGAAAATGGCGTTCTTTATCAGTTTATGGGCATCACGTCAGCATTCAACTTGGTATTTTGTTTGGATCACTAAAAAGTCTTGCACTGTTCTAATGGCCTCATCCTGACAAGCAGGCCCAATTCCCATCCACCTTTGCATTTCTCCCTTTAAGCCATTGGGCTGAGCATTGAGGTAGACACTTAGACTGGAAGAACTGACTCCAGACATATGCCCTTTGACTCATACTAATTATTTCTAATGACTGCAGCCCAGCGCTGGGCTTGCCAGGCAACAGTCCAATAGTGCCTTTTGTTTACCTTTGTCATAGTTTCTTTTTATGTCCGGCTACACACAGCTTTAGATGTCAGTAAGTCTTCATGACATCAAGACTTCAAAAAAGTATTAGAAGTGCACACAGGAAGAATGCCTTTGGTCAGTTCTTTCAGCAATTGCTTCTCATGTGCTTTGTCATTTCTTGGATGGGCTGTCCATCAAGACTACATAATTTCATGGATATATACACTGCCACAATTGTATTTCCCTTAGGTTTTGGCAATGAGAAATCCAGTAGTCCTTTTGTTGGACTGCAGATGTAACAGAACATATAGAGGCATATTTATGAAAGGTTTTGTGTCACCTATGTGCCACATAAGGGGACGACGGATTACACAAAACATAGAATGCGATTTACCAAGCCATGCATGGCTACCGTGCATGGCCCTGCATAGCTTGGTAAACCAGGAGTAATGCAATTTTTGTAATTTATACCCAGGGGCCCTACTTAAAAAGTATCCAATAATATGCAATTCTGCAGTATTTTGCTGTGCATGCGTTTAAATTTTGCAACACACAATACAAACTTCATCCTCTGACCTCTTTTCATATCACTCTTCTTTGAGGCTATAGGTTAACTGTGCTAATTCCGTCTGTTCTGCAAATGGCCCCTACTTTCAGCTTCCATATTGTTGTATTTCAAGATATTGCAGTATGGAATTTTATTTGCTGGACAGAAGGGGGTAACACAGACAAAGTTGCCCAACTGTGAGAAAACAAGACTTTTTGCAGTGTCCCACACTTTTTGCCCCATTTGGACTACTAGATGCTGGAAGTCTGACTCTGGTTGTGCCCTGGGCTCTGCTAACCAGGCCCAGACCCAGTGCTCTGTGTAAAAGGTATATGGTAATTAGGTGTAATTACAATTGGTACTGACAACCTATCTGTAAGTCTGTAGCATATGAGAGGGCATGTAGGGTTAATATATAACCATGTCCAAATTCGACTTTGGAATTAAAAGTAATTCCAAAGTCTTAAACTACCTTATTCTTGCATATAGGTCACCCTTAAGGTCTACCCTAGGTGCCCCAAGTGCATTGTAGTAATAAGCAGGGGCATTATAAAATATGTTTTATATGCCCTGGTGAGGGAAAAACTGCCAATTTCGTTTTTCCTTCTGATAGTACATTAGCTCCAAATGCTAACATTGGAAGGCCTTATGAAACTTTGTAAAAGCAAAATATATGACAGGAGTGACCTACAATAATAATTTAAATTATGAAAATAATACTTACAATAAATCCAGCAACTTGCCAACATTAGATGTATTATAAATATTGCAGGACAGTAGTTTAAGAACTGCTTTCCTGAAATTACTTAAAATCAGCCCTGTACCTAAAGCAGCCTCTTATATTTGGCCAGTCTGTGACAGCTGAGACAAAGGAGTCATCTAGTGGGAGGAGATCTGCAGCTGGAGAGGCCAGGGCAGGAAGGGGAGTTGATAGCCAAACGGGTCTTTAAAGGGAGAAAGACAATGAGGACAGGAACCAGGCCCACCCCATGTCCTGCAACCCCAGCCAAATGGGAGCCCCTGTAATTGAATTAGGAGAGGTGCTGGAAGGGGAGTGTAGGGAAAAGTTAGGCACACCTGTGATTTGGGTTTGCCAGTCCTGAACCTCCAGGAGAGATTTTCTCCATTAAGATTACTATGGAACAGTGCTTTCTGGGACAAAAAATATGCCATGCCACACTTCTAAGGAAGTTGTCATCAGAGAGGGTGGTACCCTGCACCCCATTGGTCATGGAAACTCCTCTTCTTACCAGCCCAGAAACCTGGATAAATATGGGAGAACTGCCCATCAACTCAGGACCCTGCCTGGAAACAGTGGCAGCTCCTCCCCTAATGCAGAGAAGCATTGCCCCTCTGCTATTTCAGCAGTGTAAAACAGAAAAAGAAAATGATAATAACAAGCAGTTATTATCATTTTATTTTTCTGCGTGGGATTGGAGCCAGCTCAGGGCAGGGTTGAGCACAGTGAGGAGTATTTTTTGCACTCCCAAAGTGCTCATGATTGTTTGGCCGACCCTGTGGGACCAGCTAAACAATCATGATCTCTTAGCATAATTGCACAGCCCTGTGGCGAACATGCCCAGGCTCCCTGGTACAGCCTGAGCAGCCAAACAAGCTGCTCAGACCAATCGGGACGCTGGTCATGCAGCAGCATTGGTATTGGCTGAAAGCCTGGGTGCGTCCAGTACTGCAGAATGAGGATGGAGAAGAGGGTGTGGTGCCTGCAAGAAGGTATGTTAAAAATATATGTTTTAACCAATTCCCCCCAGCCCCTGTACTGAAGCAACTGCCACTGCCTGGAAATATTAAGAGAAGAAGGACTGCACCAAGAGAGGACTGCACTCCAAATGACTGCACCTGCTGCACACTCTGGGCTTAACAAAGTTTGACTTTGCCTTGCTTTAAAGGATTAAGTCGTGGACTCCCTGAAAGCAACAAGTACAAAAGAGCTTAAAGAAGTTACCTGTATCAACTCCACCTAGAAGAGACCAGCTGACCAGCATCCAGTTGACTTTTAAGGATGTGACCAGGTGCAGTGTGGGAATAGTAGTCCCAACTCTCCAAGGAACAGAGCAGAGCTTTTGGAACCTTGGCTGGTGTTGTGGACCCTTCAAGACTCCTAAAAGACCTTCTGGAAGAGGAACCAGAAGTTTGCAATCATTTGGAGAACGGTTGGGGAAAAACTCCTTAAGGTGACCGACCCATTGTTAAGAGTCAAGCCGGCTACGTCGAACCTCGGCTCGGCTGGAACTTTAGGTTTGCCCCACTTAAAGCTCCAGAGCTCTTTGTCATTGACGACGAGAACCAAGACCTCCAGGAACCACTTAGGCCTCGTGCTGAAGCCAGCTGCAGTCATCGAACCGAAACCCAGCCTGCCAAGGCAACTCGCTCGACGTAGAGAGAAAAAGAACCAAAAAAAGTGACTACTTGTGAAGGTAAAATGTTGACCATCTCCAACCACCCATTGTATCTGACCTTTGGACTTAAACTTTGACTTGGTCCCGGTCAAGGGCAACCAGATGTCCTAGTTGGTGATTTATACTTTTAAGGACTAGAAAGCACATTTTCACATTTCATCTTTAAAAATTGATATCTCCAATTTCTTACATTCAGTTTTTGTCATTTTGGTGTAATTTTGAAGGTATCAATATTTCCTATTCTTATAAATTTGTGTTTGATTTTTATTGTGTTTTGTGTCTTACTTATTAACTGTTTTGCTGATATTAGATGCTTTACACACCCGTCTCCTAAATTAAGTCTGACTGCTCATGAGCCAAGCTACCAAGGTTTGATTAATTTATTGAGACTTGACTGGATCTTATTTGTGATTGTGGTGTTAATACTAGCCGTAGGTACCTACCTGGACCTACAAATAAACACCAACTATTAACAAACACTTCCCCTGACAAAAAACCAGACCTGTTGGTTTTGCCACACCTTGCAAATTCTGCTCTCCTGGATGGGGGCGTTTGTAAAAATCCATGTAGTCGAGTCTACTGTGTTTTAGATAGTAATCCATAAAGAAACCGAGTCAGTTATATCCACTTCAACTGTCACTATACTCTTGCTACATTAATTGGCCATGTCTATTAATAAATATATTCATGGAAAGTATATAACATTTGTTTATTGAAGTCCATTAGAACCTCCTTAAAATCACTACTTTGCAATACAAATTTCCTCACAGTGAGAATAAGAGCAAAAAAACAGAGGTTAATGAAGGAGCTGGGAGAAACACAAAAATAACTTACAAAGGCAATAGGTTTCCCCTTTCCCGTCACCCTCTTGAAAACCTAGGCATTGGAAAATACGTATTTGTCCAGGTTATTGGAGAGAGGGTAAGCTAAGAACTTACACAGTACGCACATTGTATATGTTCACTTGCATTGGTTCTTCTCCTCTATGAGGCTGCATGAACTTTAATGTATTCATAATTGTTTACATTTCTGTCTTGGCATCATCATACCCTGGTTGCAATATTACTTTTCAGCTAGGCCCAGCATCATGACAACGTAGATGGCATCATGCATATCCTCAATATGTAATGTAGGGGCCGGCATCATAGCAGGTGAGAGCACCATGGATGCCGATACTATGTAAAGAATTACCATCACTCTGCAATGGATGCCCACAGAAGGTCATGAATTACAACTATAGGGTCAGACTCACCATTGTGCTATGGATGTCTCAATGTGCCATCATTATCCTAGATTCAACATTATGCCAGGTTTAGCTACCATTTTGAAATGAATGCCCACAAAATCTCAGTACTCACCACCATACTATCTGCCCTGTCATTATGCTGTGCATGGGCCTCATTGTGTTATGAATGCACACAATAAGTCACAATAAGTCAATACGTTAATAATTCTGACAAACCCAGCCTTACACCATCAAAACATCGGTATATGACAGTGTTGGGACTGGCCCTTCTTGCAGGGTCATCCCCAAACTTTTTGCTTCTTCCTCCCTTATTTTTCCTGACCCGTGGTTGTTGGCAATAGGACTCTGCGCACTTTACCACTGCTGATCAGTGCTGAAGTGCATATGCTCTCTGTGTAAATTGTTATTCTGATTGGATATACATGTTTGGCATGAAGTCCCTAGTAAAGTGCACTGGGTGTGCCAGGGCTGGTGATGACAAATGCTACTAGTGGGCCTGCAGCACTGATTGTGCCACCCACAGGAGTAGCCCTAAAATGGTGTCTCAGGCCTGACACTGCAGTGCCTGTGTGTAGTTTATGTAAATATGCTCTTTATTTTCAATAAAAAATTACGGAATTAAAAAAGAACTGCCATGTCCTCCTGGTCAGTGTCCCCACTGACCAGGCCTAACCCTTCCCTTTTTGTGCACATCAGTCACCCCTATGGAAGGCCCAAGGTACCCCCCTGGGCAGGGTGCAGTGTATGTAAAAGGTAGAGCATGTACTAGTGCAGGTGACATGCTCTGGTAGTGAATGGCAGCCATTTTCGTTTTTCACTACTGTAAGGCTATCTTGCTCCATAGGTTAACATGGGGGATGCTGGCTACAGTGGTTAACAGCATTTCTTCCCATAGGAACAAGATAGGACATAAGTATCTAGTATCCCTGAACTCAGAATTTAATAACACATCTTTTAGGAAAGGTGGTTTTTAAATCCTGTGTTTGAGAACAGCACTTTTAGAAAGTTGCTGTTCTCTTGTCTGACCCTTCTGTGTGCCTGGGCCTGTTTGTGTATTGACTGTCTGGTTTGAGAGTGACAGGGGCTGGGGGATTCCCCAGGAAGCTGGATGGGTCAGCACTAGGCTGAATGACTGCAATTGCAACTGGAGTGGTGGGAGGAGTTAGCACCTGGGCTGAATAGGGCTGTGCCTGCCTTCCACAATGCTGGCTCCACCCCCCTGCTGGGCGGCTGAGGACCCTGCCCCTCACTCTGAAAGGAAAGATGCAGCCAGCAAAACAAAGTGCTCAGGATCCACCCAGAACTGGTTCAGAACGGGCTCAGGGCCCACATGCCCAAGAGAACAAAGACTTTAGGGGTATAAGTACAGGACCCCTGACAACAGAAAATTAGATCATCCTGGAAATCAAGAAGGAACCTCTGCCAAGGAGAAAGCTGAAACTGAAGAAGGAAGACTGTCCTGCTGTTGCTCTGCTGGACTGACCTGTTGCTTTGCTGCCAAGGAGAGGGGAAGGACTTTGCTGCTGAGCTGTGTCCCCTGTCTTGAAGGAATCTCCAAGGGCCTGAGTAGAGCTGGCTCCCTGTTTTGAAGTCCCAGGAACAAAAGGACTTCACCCCCAGCTTCCCTGAACTCTGCTGAGAGAGTTCTGTCCTTCCTAGAGTGCTTGATCCAGTTGTGGGGCCTCTGGAAGTTGTACCTGAGCTGGGAAGCTTGAAACTAAGCCTGAGTGACTTTTGAACTTGAAAAGTGTCGCATCGCTCGCTTGCGCGGCGCATCCCCGACAGTGCGAGAAGTTTCCCGCCGCTACGGAGGTCAAGATCGTCGCAGCGCCTGACGCCGCTGCCACAGACGTCGCATCTTTCGTTTGCGGGACGCACCAGACCGGTGCGGGAGAATCGAACATCGCTGCAAGTATCGTCGCAGAGCCTGTCGTCGCTGGGTGAGCTCGCCGCACCGCTTGCTTGCGGACCGCATCACGTCGCTGCGAGCATCGTCGCAGAATCAACGCATCGAGGAGCTGCGAGAGAGAGGATCCCCGCTGGACCACGCATTGTCGCCCCGGAGATCGTCGCAGCCCCTACGAGATCGTCGCATCGTGCCTTTGCGAGAACAGACTTCCTACGGAACCTACGCACCGGAATCCATACAAGTGGCCTTCCTCCCCATACAGACCGGATTCATCGCAACAGCCAGCTGCTGCAGCGGGGTTGTCGCATCGCCTCCCCAGGGTCTCAGGAGCAACGCATCGCTTGTTTTCCACCGCACCAGCTTCTGCTTTTGGAACTTTGTTGCAACTAAAAGGTACTGTGAGTAAACGTGACGCATCTGTGAACTTTTCACGCATCTGTAGAGAATTCTATCGAAACATAGAGAATTCTATCGCAACCTAAAGAATTTTAACGCAACCTTAAGAACTCTTTTGAAACCATATTCTTGAACTGTGTATGTTGGATTTTTGTCGTTTTGGTCTTGTGTAGTTTAGATTAAAAAAAACTTTATTTTTCTAAACTGTTGTGGAGTCAGTTTGTGGTGTTTTCACTGTGTTACTGTGAGTGTTGGTACAAATACTTTACGCATTGCCTCTGGTTAGCCTAGACTGCTCGTGCCAAGCTACCTAGAGGGTGAGCAGGGGTTATCTCAGAGGGTTATCTCCTTACCCTGACTAGAAGCAAGGGTCCCTATTTGGACAGTGGTACCTACCTCTGCCAACTAGAGACCCCCAGATCTAACAGACAGGAATTATCACTATTATGTGAGTTTTAGCATTATGTATGAGGTTGACATCATCATAATATAACTGTCCGAGGACTACCATGATTCGCCCAGTCCCAGCATATTACAAGGAAATGCACCATTATCTGAGGACCAGTACGTTACAAGGAATGGGCTATGTGCATCATGCAGTGGGAGGCCAAAAGTTGTCATAAATTTCCACCTCAATGTCAGGGATGGGATTTCACTAGGGCTGGTATAATACCATGGAAGCCTACACCTTGCCAAATATCACCATCATTATGCAAGGGGCCGCATTTACCAAGCTTTGGATATATCCCACGGATGCCCAGAATTTGCCAAGAATTACCACCATTGTGCCAGCATTTTGCCATAAATAGCATCATGGCTAGGAGGTACACAAGATTACAAGAAATACCACCTGTAAGAAATGGGGGTTCTGGTTGGCCAGGGTATGCACCGAAGCCAGGAAAATCCCACCACTTTAGTCAGGGTAAGGGAGTTACACACCCAAGATAACCCCTGCTCACCACCTTGGTAGCTTGGCCAGAGCAGTCTTGCTTATCTCAGAGGCAATATGTAAAGCGTTTGTGCAACACGCTCACACCAGTAACACAATACATTTACAACACAGTAGTATTGCATATAACATAGCCCAAAACCACATACCCTAATAATCACTTTGCCAACAAGGCAATTGTCGTAATATCATAATGCATGCAATAAAAGAAAGGTTTCTATGTTGCACATGTCCCCCAAACATCATTAATGTGCATTTTATACAGTCACATTCTATGTTAATCATTGTCCTGGCAGTGCAAAGCATCAACCAATATCTCATCACGAACAAGACATGCAGCATGTAATGAAAAGAAAAACACATAAATCATAAACAGTGTGCACCTTATGCCCATACTGAAGCAGTTGTCTTTATCCTGGGTAGTGTAATAATCGCTAGTGACATAAATCACAACCCTGTGAATGCTCATAGCATGAAAAATGCAGCAGTAAGATATATGAGTCATAAATAGTATGCATAGGAACAAAGTTCATAAATCACCAAAAATCACTATGAGTACCACTAATCATTCTATATCACCATTGGTGTATCAGTAATAAGAAGCCCACACAGGCCTTTATACTCCTGCACTCCTATTAGAGGAGTACCAGTACTTTTTGAGCATCTGGTCGACGTGGTGGCTGGAGACTCGGTTTTGGAGCGCATCTACTAGGGGTGATCCAGTAATTTAGATAGCGCATGTAGGTCACCGGAACCTCTGTGCACCTCCTACATGTACTACAGCAAGTCAGCCCCCAACTGCAGACCGACGTTCAGGGATGTGGCACAATGGCAGGCGATTGGTAAGAAGCCCTCCTGGGCCTTCCACTTTCCCTGAGCTCCACGCAGCTACCCAGGACCGAGCGGTGCAGCTGCTCCAGCCCTCCGTCCACTGGCAGTATGTTGGAGACCTCACTGAATCACCCCGACATGATGCAGGGATGGAGCTAACTGCGAACGCAGAGTTAAAATTGTCGCTGCCCCTTTAGCAGGACATTCACATTCACAGGTGCAAATCAGCATGTACAGCGCGAGTCATGAAGAGGCAAAGGTGACGTTTCCAGAAAATCAAAAAGCGCTCGGCACACGCTTTTCTAGTAGGAGGGAGGGGGCCAGCCTACGTATCGCTGGAGAGCACTGGGGTCATGAAGAGCAAGCAGGCGGGCTACAGGCCAGCACACTGGTGTTATGAGCAAAGAAGCAGTATCTCTAGCAGCCAAGTAGGTAAGCAGGTCAGCACAACAAAGCAAAGTAGTCCAAGTAGTGATCTACCTGGCAGCACCACAGTCTTCTGGTGCAGCATGTAGAGCCAGCAGCGCCTGGTTACAAGTCATGCAGAGTGAAAAATCATGTGGTCAGAGCCCCTGTACATGTACTCAAAATGTCTTTGATGTGGAGATAACTTCAAAAGAACTTTTAGAAATTCACAACACCCCCATTCAATCTGAACTCTGGCTCCAGACATCTGTAGGGGGTAAAAAAGCTGTTTGTGTGAGTGCACAATGCAACTTATACACTTGTAAGTGTGCCTCACCTCCCTCTCTCCCAGCCCAGGAAGACCATTCAGTATGCAGATGCAACCCTGTTACACCCTACCCTTCCTGTGTGATAGCTGTATGAACAGTATGCACAAGTCCATCTGTCACTCTACCCTAGACATGGATTGGAGTCAGGCTGCAAAGCTCAAATAGTCATAAGCACCTAGAAATACCACCTTCACCAATTAGCCGGCTTTATCACCATTATTCCAAAAATGGCAACACTACTCCTTTCGGTTCTGAAATTACCACTGAAAAGCATATCAGGGAATTCCAAATACACACCTATCAGAGAAGCAGGCCTTACAGCAGTGAAAAACCAAACAGGCTGTTTGTCATTACCAGGACATGCCACACAATGAAGGCACTTGTCCTACCATTTACCTACATGGCACCCTGCCCGTAGGGTTACCTAGGGCCTACCTTAGGAGTGTCCTATATGTAGTAAAGGGAATTCTCAGGCTTGGTAAGTAACTTTAAATGCCAAACCACTGTGGCAGTAAAGTGCGCACTCAGGCCCTGCAGTGGCAGGCCTGAGACAGGTTTTTTTCAGCGAATTTCTAAGTGTTTAAAAAGTTCTATTGCCTAACTTTAAAGTCCCTGTAACCTTTGGTTTTTCCGTGAATTTCTAAGGTTTATTTGATTCTACTTCTTAACTATAACATCCTTGTAACCTCGTTTGTTTTTTGTGAATTTGTGAATTTCAAAGGTTTTTCAAATTGCGTTTCTAAAACATGTCCTTCCCATGTTTACTTTTTTAGTTAATTTGTGGGGTTTATTTTAAATACCAAGTTTATTACAAAGTATATTTTTTATTAATTATGTTCTTTATACTGTAGATATTCTTTTTTTACAAAGAATTGTTTTATACGTTTTAAAATATAAAAATCACATATGTACTTAATGTAAAGTAAAAGACTTTTAAACATTTAATTAAATGAATTGTATTTTGTAAAAATATGTTTTTGGGGTACCACGGTACATTTGCAGGTCCGTAAATATAGAAGGACTGCTGCTCTATGATCACGTGATCTAAAGAATCCACAAGTCTAAATCCTCCAATTCGATGAACCTTTTAGAACTACTGCACATATATACACCCCTCTATTGCCGTTAATAACATCAGTGTGAACATATTTCCATGTATATATAAGCCGCCTTATATCCATTTTTAAAAAATGTTTCCAATTTTACCAGTTTCTTGAATCCATGTATTTACAGACCAGATTTGTGAACTCACGCATAAACACACTTAAACCTTGTCTTCTGATTGTATACAGTAGGACCCCACCATTCCAAATGGACATCCAAAGGCAGTTAATTCTCCAGATTGAGAAGCAGCAGTGCTTTACTTTTAGAAAATGGCTGAAGCTACATCGTCCGTCCAAGATAAGGATCCACAACCTCTTGAGGATGAAAAAAAAGATACACCACCTGTCAGGCACCGTGGCTGACGCCGCCCCCAATGGCGCCCGCACCGGAGAGCGGAGCGAGTTCCTGCTTCTTCGTGTTGCTGGCTCCTGTTGTGTTCCTTTGCTTCCGGGTCCTTGACTGTTCTTCCGGGGCTTTGTGGTCTGCTCCCTGTTGATAGGATACTCTGCGGCTCCAGTGTTCTTGTTGGGCTTAACCTCTTATTGTCGTGATTCTGCTATACAGAGAATTAGGCAATGGGTTTTAAAGCATCACAGTTTTTTTCTTTCTTGGGCAATTGCATATTATGTTTAAAGTGGAATAGCACTTATCTGATAGTACCATGTTCTCTTGGCCACTTCATGAGGTCCTTCTGTTCTCCGATCTCTGTAAAAGCGAGAAAGCATAATTAGAAGTGCGAAGTAACGTTGCTCTTCGCTAGTACGAATTATATAGCTTTGCTCCCTGCCTGTTTTGCTTTTTTTGTGTAATTTGTCCCGTGTTCCCTCCTGATAGGGGAATTGAGTTTTTGGGCTTCTCCCTGCCTACAGGAGTACGGGAATTAGTGTTTGTTTCATTTTGGGGGCTTACTATTTCTAAGGTGATTCTCACTAAGGTATGTACCTTATGTCTTTTCTTGGCTTTCTTGCAGACTGCCGCAGTCCTATTGCCTATTGACCTGTGTCCCTCCTTTCAGACAGTAGAGGTGTTCTATCATCCTTGGGAAGTGGTTTCCTCACACGTAATGGTATCTCCTATTTAAGGTAACTAGGAACGACCATATATACATCCTGTCTTACCCATACTTAGCACTCAGGTTATGTTTTCCTTTTTAGGATTGCAGCAGACATTCTCCGAAGACCCAGCGTACATCTACCCCTTCTCTCTTTCCTTGTTTTGTTTCCCTCCTTCCCACTTTGGCTTTGACATAGTTGGGCTAAGGAGGTGGGTGAGGGAAGTTGGGCACTAGCATCGTGTTCATCCATGTCGTCCCTGCAGTAACCACAGGTGAGCCCTCACACCACCTCGCAAAACGAAAGTGATGTGTGGAAGCTCTTTACTATACCTTCTTGGTAAAAGAAGGCGTCAGCTAAATATGTCAAGTACAACATTTGTGGCTAGCAGTTATCTAGATTATTAACACCACTGGGTTCGGGCTCCCAACAGTAAGGCCAAGCCACTGACCTATATTTAAACAAAACAAACACCAATACTGTTTCTTGTATTTATAGTCCAATCAATACAGCCATATTGAAAGACTAACCAATACGTTAAAGACTCCTAGTTCTGTCTGAATTAATCTCTTTTTTATTTTCTTATTTTTCAAAACGGAATTTTTTCAATTTTTGCAAAATATTTACATTTTTCAAGGTTACAACACCAATAGCATATTAAAACATACACTTGTACAAAAAAATCAGATTTCCCCATATACACTATCAATCTCTCTCAATCTCTCTCACTACGCTCGCAAACCTCTCAATCGCCTTTTCTTTGGAAAACTCACACAAAGACATAACACACAGTAATACAGTAAAAGGACTACAAAAGGACACCACACCAGTTTAAAAAATAAATAGCCAATATTTGTCTGTGCAAAACAAGACCAAAATGCTAAAAATCCAACGTACAGTAATAAAGAGATGAATATTGCTGAATCAACTTAAAATACAGTTTCTTGAAGTTGATAGCTCTATCCGGGGCTATTAAGGCGCAGTGAGCAAAGAAATTGGCTAGTTCAGGCCTGTAAGACTATGGCTGCGGTGTGAAGTGGGTGATGCCCTGTTCGGTGTCCACAGGCCATGGTGCAGTCAGCGTCATCATCGGTAGACCGATTGTTGCAATGCGAAGTGGGGCAATGATTTGCATGGTACCCAATGTCGGGGTGCAAGCAGCGCGCCAGTCAACGAGGCTAGAGTCGATGGTGCCTACGTCGATGGAGCAGGGCTGCGGTGTAGGATGAGGCGATGCTCTGTGCACCTTATGAGCGGTGTCCACAGGCCACAGTGCAGGCAGGCGCATCAATGTCGGCGTGGAGTGGCAGCGTCAGTGATATCAGGATGGCAGTGTGAAGCAAGGCGATGTGAGGTGCGGTGCCCACGGGTCACGGTGCAAGCATCGGCATTAGTGAGGGCGTCATGTGGCGACATTGGTGAGACTAGGGTTGCGTTGTGAAGCAGGGCGATGAGCCAGGCGGGGCCTTCAGGTCATGGAGCCGGCAGCGGCAACATTGACAGCATCGTAGATGTTTTTCTTCTGTTGCAGCTCAAAACACACAATTCCCAGTTATGTTGGCAGATGAACTTTATGTCTTTGATGTTCCTGAGTCTTCCACCAGGAGACAAGTTGTACTTCAAGCCCTTGGAGAAACACAGGAAGTACGTTGCAGAAAGTTCAGTACAATCCTTTCACTACCCAAGACAGAAGCAGCCATTACAGGCCAAGACAGAAGAGCACACAGCAAATTGGTAGTTCCTCCTGACAGCTTTTACAGCTCTTCTTCTTGCTAGGTTCCTTAGTCCAAAAGTGTTCTAAAGTTCTGGGGTCAGTGCCTCAATACTTATAATGGTTTTAGTCTTTCATGTTGGCTTTCTTGCCTTACTAGAACCAGCTCTGTCCTCCCTGGTCCAGCCACACTACAGGGGGTGGAGACAGCATTGTGAAGGGAAGACACAGCCCTATTCAGGTGTGGGTGAGAACTCCTCTCACCACTGTAGCCCAGCAAGACCCATCAGGATGTGCAGCGTACACTGCAGCTCCTTTTGTGTGAGTGTGTGGAGTGAATGCACCAACAGTCCCTGTCAGTCTAAACCAGACTTAGCTTGTGTGAGTATATCAGTGCCTGCATCGCTATATGCCTGGGTGTGCCAGTGTGTGCATTGGTAATTGCCTGGGTGTGTCAGTGTGTGCATCAGTGTGTTACTGGATGCATTCTGGTTTGGTTGGGTGTGTCAGTGTCTGCATTGGTATGTCCTGTGTGTGCCAGTCTATGCGTGGGTGTGTTATTGAATTGAATTGAATTGAAACATCACTTGTATAGCGCTAACTACCCGGAGGCCTCGTAGCGCTTATGACAGAAACTTAATTAGCGGGGGCTCAAGGCAGGTCAGCAGAGGGTAGCATACAGGTGTGTTTTTAGAGTTTTCCTAAAAGAGAGATGGTTTAAAGTTTCCCGCAAAGGCAGAGGAAGAGTGTTCCAGAGTTTTGCCGCAGTATGTGAAAAGGAGCGGCCACCCCAGCGAGCCTTCTTGACTCTGATGGGAGTAGCCAGCTGGGCTATATTAGTATTTGAATGGGTGTATTGGTGTCTGCATTGTTGTATGCCTGGGAGTGACAGTGTCTGCATTGGTATGTCTCTGGGTCCGTGAGTGTGTGTATCAGTGTTGCCTGAATGTGTTAGTGTATAAATTACTATTTGGCTGGGTGTGTCAGTGTCTGCATTGCTGTATGCCTGTGTGTGTAAGTGTCTGCATTGAGAAGTCCCTGGGTGTGTTAGTGTGTGCCTGGGTTTGTAGTGGCTGTATCAGTGAGTCAATGGCTCTATCAGTGTGAGCCTGTGTCTGTTAGTACCTATGTCTGTATGTTGCTGTGTGTGCAAGTTGCTGTACTGATGTGTGCATTGGTGTTTTAGTAACTGTAGCAATCTGTACTTGCTTGTGCCTCCTCAAAATGTAAAGTTATGGAACAACACTGCAAGAACTAATTAGTAAACTACATTACCCCAATAGATAATGCAATTGATCTGCATAAAAATAAAAATAGATATTTCTTAATTTTACTATTAATAGATGTATCAAAGTAACTTAAAATTTCAACAATGTATAAAGACTTAATTTAAAGAATTAACTAGACATTTCTTATGTTGTAAAGGTATGCATTAATGTAAAAAACACTGCATTTTCCCTTTTTTACTGTTCTCTGCTTCTTTACTCATACACTGTAAATGATGTACTTTTTAAGCAGACATTGAACAGTGGGGAAAAAACAACCATAAAGACTGTAGAAACAAAAGAATCTGCACACTATGGGCCAGATTCACAGATCTAACTTAAGACAAAATCCTAAACTTACTACCATTTTGGTATTCACAGAAGGCACTTACTCATTTTGGTATTCACAGAAGGCACTTACTCATGGGGGCGTGGCTTGGAAGCCGATGGGGATGACGGCCCGATCCCGCAATTTCTCCTGCTAACTCTTGCCTCAGAGCCGTTTTCGGTACAGGCGCTCTGGTCGGAGCACCGGGGGCAGTAAAGGAGCTCCTTATCGGTGACACGGAGGGCCAGGCGGCGTGTGAAGTGTTTCGCTCTCAGGGTTGGCGAGGACGCGGACCGGCAATAAGATGGCGGCGGCCCCGACCCTGGGAGTATAAACTGAAAGGAGCGGAGCGCCGTGGAAACGGGAAACGCCGAGAAAAGAAGTTGGAGGGGCAAGCGGAGCGGGGATCTTATCGCGGAGCAGCTGTCAGTGGAGGATAGCGTGAGTTGTAACCCCCCGGCGGCATCCCAGGATCAGGAACACATATGCGGCATTTGTTACCTAAGATGGTGGCCGCGAGGGGACGACCCCGATCCCTGCTTGCAGCCCGTGGCAACTGCAGCTGAGGAGAACCCGGCCGTTGTTGCCGAGGAGCTGGCCTGCAAAGCAGTGCCGACCTCGTGAGTATACGAGTGTATGGGCGCTTGGTACCGCTGCTCGAGAGACACAGTCGGTTGCAGACCCACATCGGAACTCCACCCCTGTGAACAACGATGGATCACGGGAACGACTATGCAGCTGATAGCAAGCGGGGCGCTAGAGTTCCGGCCTGGTTCGTGCCAAAACACGGGCGGACACCCGAGGGTGCAACTAGCGGTGTGGGGTAGCCCCTCAGCATGGCGTGGCAGGACCTGGGAAGAACACAATAGGAAGGCGACCTTGCAGTGCCGCACCGAGCAGCTCCCTGGGCGGCAGCGAGTCCCAAATCACTGGTCCTGGAACGCCTGACTGACACTGCAGTCTTTGCCCTACCAATAACCAGGGTCCCAACCAGCTGCCGTTACTTGCTACATGGAGATAGCATATATAAGGGGAACACCGGAGTGCAGAGAGCTGTGAACCACTGACTCCCTCTGAGAGAGGTGAGGAACTTCTAGAGGAGATAGCTGAGCCACCGGAACGGGAACTGATCTGTTGGACACGGTGGAGGAGTCCCTGGTTAAGCAAGCCTGGAGGACCATGATGCCCACCGACCGGATCTCGGCTGCAGTTATAGCGCTGTAGCGTAGCGCACAGATCTACCGCAGGGGGGTGAGTGATAGGAGGAGAGGCTGATCTGCACCACGTCGCTATTGAAAGCCTGAAGGGTGAACGGTGAACGGTGATCGCCCTACCGCTAGCGGAGCGGCAGGAACGGCCAAGGCTCACATACAAAGCAGAACCCTGAGCTGGTGCACTCGGGCAGAAGGGAGACCAAGGCTGTCGCGGGAGCCTAACTGGAGGGGTATCGACCTGGCGCGCACTGGGGATCAGGCGATCTACACACACCTAAGAAAGAAGTGGGGGGCACGATGAGCGGGATGGCCACGACCAGCCAAGAGATGACACTGAAACAGGGGCAAGATCCTGCAAAAGGGTTGGAATCTGTCCAAGGGGCTCAAAACGACCCAGAGCAGAGACTGAACAGGCTGGGATACTAGACGCCATAACGGCGACCAAGGAATCCCTCCATGAAGACATCGCGCAGGTTGCAGCAGGTTTGGGTCTTTTGAGGGCGGACCACTCAAAGCTGGCGGATAGAGTGAAAGACAATGAACAACTACTTCAAGAACTCAAGCCTGCGGTAGTGACGGTGGAGCATAATCTGAATGATATACTAGACCGCTTGGCAACGCTGGAAAAAAGGGCAGAAGATTCCAAAAGCCGTAATCGGAGGAATAACGTACGGGTAGTAGGCCTGCCCGAAAATTCTGAAGGGGATGATGCAGTCGCTTTCATGGAGAACTGGTTCAAAACAGTAGTGGCACCAGAAGGCCTATCCCCCTTTTTCTCCTTGGAACGGGCACATAGGGTTCCGGCACGGCCGCCTCAAACGGGCCGTCCGCCTCGACCAGTGATGGTCAAAGTGTTACATTTTAAGGACAGAGACCTGTTGATACAGAGAGCACGATCGGCAGGGCCTTTTCAGGTGGATAACAGTGCGGTCACGATCTTTCCGGACTACACTCAGGAGGTTCAAAAACACAGGGCCTCGTATCTGGCAGTGAAAAGGAATTGAGGGATGAGGGTATACAATATTCTTCGCTCTTCCCAGCCAAGTTACGGGTGATTATGGATGGAACGACTCACTTCTTCCAGACTCCGGATGAAACGTGGACTTGGCTTGAATCATACAGGGCTGGTACGGACCGCAGAGGTGGAGGGGACCGTGGACAGCAGAGGCCTCTCCAGGTGCGTAAATCGCAACACATCCGCAAGCGCAACAGACTCAAGAAGATGATGCAGATGGCCAAATAGCAGCGGATAGAAAAGGGGCACTGGTGGCGACGGCAGTGATAACGGGCTCGAAGCGAGAGGGGCAGTCGGTGGGCTCGGAAACTGAAGATGAAGGAGGAAAGTCTGGAGTAGACCTCTCGGATGTGGACAGCGCTGGAGGACCATCGGTCACCCCCCAAACAGCGGATGAGATATATAATGAGTGACAATGCGGGTGGTGGACTACTGATGTGTGGCTTTGATGGGACTGTTGACCCCGGTGGACTGCAGATCAGCAGGTACTGTGACGGACCATTATATGGGATCTTGGGCTCGGGGTGGGGGTGCGTTCCGCCTCCCGTTGGCCCTGAACCACCCTCCTATCGCCCTTAAGGCCCTCTGTAGTGACGACTACAGAATAGACATAAGTGTGCTGTGTTGGAAGTTTGGATGGGGGCTGATAATTTGTTATTGGGTCCTGTTCTGGGGGGGAGGGATGTGGGAGTTTTCAGGGGAGTTTTGAATTTGGGGTTGTGCTGTATTGATGTGGGCAAGCATGTGACACTGCTGGGGCGCCTGAGGGATGACTACAATGGAGACGTTACCTAATTTGAAATGTCTCACATGGAACGTCCGTGGGCTTCGGACCATGTCGAGGCGTTGCAAGGTACATGCATATTTGGTGAGGCGTGGCATTCAAATTGCGTTGCTGCAAGAAACTCATCTCACCAAACAGGAATGTAACTCACTGCTGAGGCGGTGGCATGGCCAGGTGTTTGGCACGACCTATTCGGCATTTGCCAGAGGAGTGTTGATCTGGGTGAGAGCGGGAGTCCCTTTTCAGGCCACGGTATATTTGTAGCGGTGGAGGGGAGGTTGTATGGCCGTGATATGGTTTTATGCAGCGTGTATGCCCCCAACATGGACCAGGCCCGCTATTTTTGATGGGTTGACGGGTTCGCTGGCTCACTTCCTGGCAGGGCCTATAGTACTGGGGGGGGGGACTTTAACTCCATTACAGATGTGTCACTGGATAGATCACACCCACCTCTGGCCGACTCCCCGGTGCGCAGACTAGCCAAGCATAGGAAGGACTGGCAAGAGAGATGGGGTCTTATTGACGTATGGAGGGAGCTCCACCCGGACATCAGGGACTATTCCTTTTTCTCAGCAATACATGCTCTGCATGTGCGAATAGATTCTATACTGTGTAGTGGACCGATAGCTGCCATGACGGCGCATACGGAATATCTGACTAGAACTATATCAGACCATAATCCTTTGTTGATTTCTGTTCAGTGGCAGTGAGTGCGATCAGCCGTACCCACATGGAAGTTGCGGCCTGATACACTGGAGGACCAGGTGTTCAGTGATACTGTTTGTCAGGGTATTGAGCATTACTTTGCAGAAAATGGAAACACAGCAACTGCTAGATCCGTGGAGTGGAATGCCCTGAAGGTGGTAGTGAGGGGCCTATGTATTGGTAGGTTTCCGAGTGTACGGGCAACGGTCTTGGCTGATGTGGGGAAGGCAGATGATGTACTGAGAGACTTAGAACAACAAAGGCCAGAGCGACCGGACTTGCAGATTCGGCTGCAGGAAGTTAGGGAACTGGTCGCGAAAGAGACAGAACGACTGAGGAGCTATGACTGCAAGTTGTATATTACCAAGGTGCATGCGGAGGGGGACAAGGTGGATACGCTGCTGGCGAGACTCGCGAACCCGGAACCTAGGGGGAGCCCGATCATGAGTATACGGGAGCTGACTGGAGAAGTGGTCCACTCGCAGGCCGCAGTCCTGTCGCACTTCCTGAATTACTATACAAATTTATATAGGAGCCAACTAAACGTCGGAGCGTCTGCTATTGAGACCTATCTGATAGGCGTTAGACTTCCTGTGCTGGACGAGGACAGCACGAAGGCATTGGGTGGTGCTATAACGCTAGCGGAGATTAGAATGGCTATCAAGCAGATGGCTAGGAACAAGACACCGGGGGTTGATGGCCTACCGGTCAAATTTTATGCAAAATATATCGATGTTTTGGCGCCCAGGTTGCTAGAGGTATACTCTGAGGCTTTGAAGCTGGGGCGCCTGCCTCTATCGATGAGGGAGGCGGTGGTGGTACCGCTGTTGAAACCTGGTAAGGAGGCTACTGATGTCACCTCATATAGACCGCTGTCCATGTTGACAGTGGACTACAACATTTTAAGTCGCATCCTAGCTACCAGACTATTGCCACACATGACCACATTGATCCACACAGACCAAGTCGGGCTCATTCCCACTAGGAACACCTCAATTAATATCCGCCGCCTGGTTCGAGTGCTGGAGAGCCAATTGGGGCCAGATCAGTGGCCAGCGGTGCTGTCGGTAGACATCGAGAAAGCTTTCGATAGCTTGGAATGGGATTACCTTGATAAGGTACTAGAGAAATTCGGCTTGGGTGCACAATTTAGGCACTGGACGAGGGTTCTCTACTCTCTTGCGACGGCCAGGGTGAAACTGGGCTCTGTGATATCCTCTGACTACCCGGTACGTAGGGGGACGAGGCAGGGATGCTCGCTCTCCCCACTGTTATTTGCGTTAGCGATAGAACCCCTGGCGGCTCAGGCACGCTCTGGGGAGGCGTACAATGGGATCGTAAGTGGTGGGCAGTCGCACAATATCTCATTGTATGCAGATGATTTGTTGCTGTACATGGAGGATACAGGACCGGCGTTGGAGGGTGCGGTTACAATGCTGTCGAATTTTGGTAGATTGTCGGGCCTTAAGGTCAATTGGACTAAGACGTGTGTGTTCCCGGTGCGGGCGAATATGTCTCGTCCGCCCCTGACAGTGGATGTCATCTGGGAAGGATCATGCTTTACTCATCTAGGGGTACGAGTATATCACAAACCTACGGATATGCTTGATGGGAACATAGGACGCTGTATTAGGGCCCTAAAGGGATGCATGGCCTTCTGGGCGTCCCTACCCCTTTCGGTACAGGGCCGGGTGGCACTACTAAAGATGGTGGCTTTACCCCGGTTGCTTTACTACTTTCGCACACTGCCAGTATGGATACCCCAGCGGGTTTTTAAAGAGCTGAGAACACTGACGACTGACTTCTTGTGGGGCCATGGTAGGCGCAGAGTGGCACTGAATAAGTTGATGAGACCCAAACCTGACGGGGGAATGGCGGTCCCTGATTTCGAGTTATATTATCTGGCGGCACAGCTGCAGATACTAACGCAGAACGTTGCCAAAGAGTTTCGAGGCCCGGATAGTGTCAAGGGAACGGGCATTCAGAGGCATGTCCTATCGTATATTGTCATGCAGCAGAAGTTAGAGTTAAAGGGCCTAACCATGGAGGAGAGGACCTTACGGCTATGCTGGCATAGGAGCTTAAAGAGAGCGAGGGCGACCCGTCCGTATGCACCGGAGATCCCATTGGGGATGCTGACCGCACTACCGCATGGGGGGATTGGTCCTCGTTACTGGAATGGGAGGACTTGGGCCTTCAAGTAATGGGAGATCTATATATCGATGGGGTGTTGGTGCCCTTCAATGTGCTTCAGGAACAGTACGGCCTCCCGGATGGGAGTTTCCTTTTACATGCGGCGGTGACAGCGGCGATCCAAAAGCACTGGAAGACGGGGTTAACGGAGCCCTGTACAACCCTGGCCTGTCAGTATGTAGTAATGGCTGCGGGTACGTTTAAGGCGGTTACCTGCCTCCACTCTAGAATGTTGCACGAGGGACTGGAGCCGCTCACAGCTCTGAAGGAAACCTGGGAAGAGAGCATAGGGAAACCCATAGCGGATACGGTCTGGGGCATATTTTGAAAAGAACATGGAAGGGGTGCAGAAATGCCCGCTTCCAGCAAGTGCATTTCTTTGTAATGCATAGGGCCTATCTGACCCCAGGGAAGATACGACGGTATTTCCAAGTGCAGGATGCAGCGTGTCCGCGATGCTTGACTCCTGCAGCAGAGCTGGACCACCTACTATGGAGCTGCCCGAGTCTGGGGACGTATTGGTCGGAGGTGGGGGAGCTTCTTAACGCAGTTACTGACCGGCAGGTGGAATACGATATGGCAACTTGTCTGCTGCTCTGGTTCCCTCACACGGCCAAGACGAAAATTACAAGTAAATTCATTGACTTAGGACTTATTCTGGCCCAGAGAGAGATCACCTGGCACTGGAAATCGAGGGAAGGCCCGTCAATCAGGAGATGGATGAACGAATTGCAGAAATGGGCTAGGAGTGAAGGTATAGTGAGGTTACGGCAAGCCACTCGCACAGCAAATGAGAAGGGCCTAGAAATGGCGAGGGCCTGGGAGACAATTGTACAAGCACTGAAGGACTATTTGACTGTAGAGGAAGATTAGGGGATGATTGGTGTGAGAGGTTCCATGAGACAAGCAGATAAGTATGTATGGATCCTTCAGGTAGCGCGGAATTGATTGAGTACATAGGATTGTGGCCCACATCAGCAGCGGTTGAGGGGGGTGGGACACGGGGGTGGGTCATTGGAGCTCCGTTACAAATAGTGGAAGGATGACTGTAGTAGTTTACTTCAGATATGAGTGTTTGTAGGAGTTCCCATGAACAGATCTTCGGCAAATATATAGAAGGGTCACTTGTTGAGGATTAAGGGATCTAGAACATGGGGGTTCCGACATACGAATGGACAGAGCGAGTTGCTTTGGAACTGACATCATATACTACTTCCGGACCACTGTATTCGGATGCTTATATTGGGAAGGGGGTTAGGAGTTCTAGAAAAGCAGATACTAACTTGTGTTGCCGACCGGATACCTCTCTGAGGTGGTTTCCTTGATACCTATGACGGATTGGGCACGAACGCCGCCCGGCCTCCGGGATGTGGGCTGAATGGCTGTGTGCAATTTTGTTACAGAACTGTGCCTTATATTGATCAAGGTTGGGAAGGTTGCAATATTTCAATGTTTGATTGTGAATCTGCAATAAAAATACATTTAAAAAACAAAAAAAGGCACTTACTCATTTTGGTATTCACAGAAGTTAGGAGTCCTAACTTTAGGACTCCTAAATGCCTTCTGTGAATACCGAAAGTCTTAAAATTGGTATTTTTCTCAGTTGTGAAATTCAGGAACACTGGCTTGGTTCTAGCGCTACGCTGTGCAGATTATCCCTGGGATCACTTACATTACTTTATGAGAGAAGCAAGCTTAAAGGTTCATCCACTCAACTTCTGAAAGGGCTTAAAGGTACAGTTGTTTATTTTCCTTTAGATGTGAAACATTATATTGAAACTGTGGGTGAGATAGATTTGGAAGAACCACTTGTTATTCTAGTGAATGCTGTGCCCATGAAAAACAGCAAAATCGGGCAGGAACTAGTGGATGTAAATAATGTGACGAAAGCTACACTATATCTTAAACACAATGTGTACTATAAAGATGTAGATTTTCTCTAACATGGAAGTTGCACAATGAAAGAAATGTTGCCTACAAGTGGACAGTCTGAAAAACTGCATAGAAGTAGATCTGAAGAAGTATATAAGCATTACAGTGTCCATTCAAAGGAGATTTTGGGGGATGACATTGAACTGTAACAGATAAACAAGCTAAACGAACTCCAATAAGTTACTGAAGAAAAAATTCCTCTAGCTGCTTCAACAGTTATTTTTGTAAAAAAAGAAAAAGTATAAAACTGTTAGAAACTCCTTCTTAAAACAACAACAGTACTTTTAACAAACATTTGAAAACGACCCCACAAAGTTCTCCCAGTGGTAGTCACACCGTTTCTGACTGGGAAACATCCTTTACAATGCAACTTTTACCACGCAGTGCCTTTACGACGCAACTTTTACAACGCAAACCATTACAACGCATTGCGCTGGGGGGCGCTCTAGGATAGGGAATAGATTTAATTTACTATCCAACACCTTCCCTACTATCCAGGGGGACTGGAGTTAGAATAGTAAATTAATCTATTCACTATCCAGGGCCCCAAAACACTATGCGTTGTAAAGGTATTCGTTGTAAATACCGCGTTGTAAAGGCATGCGTGGTAAAAGCATGCGTTGTAATGTCATACATCCGTGGAATACCTCAACCTCTTACCCGTCTCTAGATCCAGCATGTTGTCTATCCCATCACCACAAATGTGACTCCAAAGGCATCTCTACAATCCTCCTAAGATATCTTCCGTACCACTTCAGCTACTTCTTATGCCAGAAATAGCCTGTTTATATCAAATCCCTCCTTAAAGTCAGGCACCAAGTCTATGAATATATGAACTCTTTCTCCTGCATTGGACACATTAGTGGTGTCACACCATGTCAGCTAGAGTCTAAAACCTACTTGGCCTTCAAGTGCACCACCTTAACACTCCAGCCAGTACAACCCTTTTCTTGTCTAAGAGTTTTTTAACGTCACCTTTTCAGTCCTCTGCACCCAGCTAGCCCAGCTGTGACCTCATGTCTCACTCAGCATGCCTGTCCTTGAGATCTTCACGGGGACTGGATTTGGGAGGAGACAGTACTTCCTGCACCATATCCAATAGAGAAGTATGTCTCTGGGAGATCCTCTCTCTCCTCTGTAGACTTTACCCACTCATTTCTCCACTTCTCTCCCTCCATTTAAAACCCACTACACTTTGGGGTCCTCATTCTGAGGTCAACTACAATCAGGATTCTCCCCTTCCAAGAGTACTAAAGTAGTCCTCATCAAACACTTCTTGTGGTGCTGATTGCATTCTGTGCATGTCCTCCCAGGCTTCCAGGAGCTAGTATTCAAACTTGGATGTGTAAGTGAATAAATGGGTGTGTGACTGAGTGTTGAAGTCAGTGTCTGGCTACATGAGTTGTAGATACATAAGTAGTTTTATGGAAGTGTACCCGGATAAATAAGTGCCTGCTTGACTATGTGATAGTGTACAAATTATATACTATTAAATTGCATACTGTAAGCAAACACCCAAATCTAATTTCAAGCACATTCATTCATACTGGCTTAATAAAATTACCAAACTTTCAGTATACCTTCTAAGCTCCCTTCTATTTTCCCTTCTAGTATAGTCTCTAGAAGGTACACATTTTTCTATTAGCTTACATTCACTCACAATGTTTTATCTAAATATACTCTTATATACTACAACCTGATTAACATACCCGTAAAAGCTCCTTGCTGATCTCCCAGTTTTATTTCTATCTCTGATCACATCTGTTTTCATTCCAAATAACCAGCCACAACTTATGCAAACTACCTCCTCTCTCAGTAGTAAAGCTGCTAAAAAAGGCTATCCTTCACCATATGTTCTTCCTTATGCTGATCTAGTTAACAAATCACAGTATTCTTTCATCTTTATTTTAAGTTATACTACCTGTAAATGGTCCGTATTTCTTTAACACTTTCCATGCTTCCTGCGAAGAAGCCCAATTTGGCTGGGTTTTTCGCAAATCCTCTGCAACACTCAGCTTGCACCCCCGTGAAACTTTGTGGTGCTGTTCGTTTATTTACACGGGGGCCAGGCTGAGCCCCATGAGGGTTCAGCGGATTTCGCGAGTGACTCCAAAAATTTGGAGGGCAATTTGCTACCCATTAAACATGCTTTCACCTGATTCATAGCACACCAGTAGGTCACAGCACCTCTACCCTGACCCCTTCATCTGTTTTACATGCTTCTTTTCTTTTCAGCCCCAGCGACCGTTTCCTGACACATTAAATGGAGGCCGCAACTTTTCTCTCAGGTTGCGGCCAGTGAATCGGGGCCCTGCTGTGGCACTTGGAGCCTCGGATTCACCAAGGGTTAATCCACGGAGGGTTCGCGTCCCTATATATACGAATTTGGATTTTAGGTAATATCTCAGAAACTATTGAACGGATTTATGCCAAAACACAAAAAGCATGCTTTCTACCACAAAGGTGAAATTTCGTTCAGCAGTTCAGGCTGCAGTCGTGTTCAAAATCTCAATGGGAATTAACATGGGGAAATGTGTTTTGGGACTCTCCCCTTTTTCTTTCCTGCCCTCGCTTGATGGATCACCCCAAACCTTCCAGACTGCAGCTAAAGTGAGCGTTGAATTTTGGGTGTTAGAATAATTTAGAGTTTTGGTACTTAAACTTAATGGAATTGAGTACTGATATATTAAAGTTGCTATTTGCACATATGATATTTGTCAATTTGCACTGTGATATCGAGAGATACTGAAATGGGATTAGTAAAATACTATACTGATGTACCTTACCAGGGAAGCAGCAAGGGAGTAACATTCCAATGTAAAATGTGTATATTTATCTAAACTCAATATGAGGTGAAGACTTGAAATGTAGCCTGCTTTGTTTGTAAAACTGTGTTAACATTTGTACCAGTACTGATACTCTAATTTAATTCAATTGCATGATCACACAGGATAATCCTTAAATATGAATGTCAGATGCCACAGGATCTGTGAATGTATAAATACTGTAGAACTGATTGTAATGTGATTGACCATTACCAGGAATATATCTAAGATCAAAGAAGGTGGTTTGTGATGTAACCCTAAACAACTCAGTGCACGGTAACAATGCAGATTGAAACATTGAGACTTTGCAAATATTTAGCCATTTCGGTTGTTTGCATGAAGTTGTAAAGTAAAGTGATGTCTGAAAAAGCTTCCTCAAATGTAATACTTCATAAACAGTTGAAAACGATCACATAAAGGCGAACATGGAAAGGGACAGTCTGTACATACACACTATATGTCACTGTGGAAGGATATGGTCAAAACACGTCGAGCAATTACTATCCTGTATGTCGATTAATCTGTAATAAAGAATACACTACAATACCGAAGTCGTGCCTTTTGTCTCTTTGGGTCCCGATCTCTGATGAGAGAGACTAGGATTTGTGTTCTCTCTCTCTTTCTCTCTCTCTCTCTCTCTCTCTCTCTCTCTCTCTCTCTCTCTCTCTCTCTCTCTCTCTCTCTCAATAATTCACCACACTCCAGGAGAGTAAGTTTCTTGATTTCAATTTATTTTCATGAGTGCCATTACACCACAACCGCCACCAATGCGTGATACCGTGAGCTAGACCTTTCTAGTTGAAATGCATTGGTGGTCGTTGTGGTGTAAATGGCACCTGTGAAAATACACTGAAATCAAGAAATTTGCTCTCCTGGAGTGCGGTGCGGTGTGGTACAGTCCACCCTCGATACTACTGACCGACTAATTGTTGTATATATATATATATATATATAAAAGGGGGCAATCCTGGCCCACCTAGTTGTTGATGAGTTCTTCCAGGTACGGACCACCTCACTCCGAGATAGAAATAGTCTTCAGTAAAGTGCTTTAATAGTGCCAATAGTACACAGTCTGTATCAGGCTAGGTGCCTGCCATGACGTGTTTCGGCCGTCAAAACGTGGCTTTGATCTTTATATATATATATAGCAATTTGGACTGTGACTGACACAAGGTAATGCCGCTTACTTAAAACGGCTTACACAGGAGCGGAATTCCGATCAGCGGTAAGCGTAGAGGGGAACAAGCGGACCGACAGGCTCAACAAATGATCACCGGTTGAATGCACCATCGGATTCAAACAAGTGTGTTTTATCCAGAACAAATGGAGGACTATGAAAGACATAACGGCAATGAAAATAAACGTTGCACCAATGAAAGCAAAATCGAAAAAACACACTAAAAGATGGCACCAAAGAAACTCGAAGGGGGAGGACTATGAAAAGAGTCCCTCTTCGCTGATGCCGGTAAAGGAGGAGCCAAAGGCTGACTTATAAATGTTGGTGATATCAACAGCTTCCTCAAAATTGCACGCAGCATCTGAGGAAGTCGATAGACGAAACGCGTCATGCTGAATGCAATAAAGAAGCTGAACCACAAACCCCCGTGTGCTCTGCGTGTCTTTTAAACAGGGACACATTTGTGTTGCATATATATATATATATAAATCCCAACAACAAGAGTCACCTGGTACGGAAGAGCCCACAACAGGTAAGTATTCGCCAGTTCATTTATTGAGAGGAAGCATTTGTAGAAACTTCAAGAATGTCAGCAAATACATTTTTTCCCAGCCCGACGCGTTTCATGTTAGACATTTCTTCAGGAGCTCTGGGAGATAGCAGTCATCAGATGCGGTGATTTTGGCGGCAACTGAAGTACCTTCAACGTCCCGCCAAGGTGGGCGTGGCCAATTCACTGGCCTTCTGGTCGTTGTAGTTTTCGCCGGATTGCTGCAGTGAGCTACCGTTTCTGTGGCTGTAAATAGGTACAATGAATTCCAAGTGGAGTGTGACAGAGTCATGGAGCTTCGCATTTGCTTGTGACTCCTCTCAATACGGCACCTGTTCCTTCAACAGTCACGCCGTATGACGCAACCGCAGAGGTGCCAGGGCGGCACCAGGGCTTTCTTCCACGGCTCAGGCAAGCCGTACATATCCCAACAACAAAAGTCACCTGGTACGGAAGAGCCCACAACAGGTAAGTATTCGCCAGTTCATTTATTGAGAGGAAGCATTTGTAGAAACTTCAAGAATGTCAGCAAATACATCTTTTATATATATATATATATATATATATATATACATATATATATATATATATATATATATATATATATATATATATATATATAAGAACAGTCCCTGCTTGCTCTCGCCTGGAGCCCAATCCTGGATACCACAGCGCAGCGAAAGAAGAGAGGAGACCCAAGTGCAGGTGAGCAGTGTATTTATTTTCTCGAGGAGACGGCACACCACATATATATATTTTACCTCCTGGTGGTCGCCAGTAAGTAGTTTTAGTTGGGACCAAGTTTCCATGGGAAGAACATTTGTTGTTTTAACTATAACTTTGGCGTTGTTTGATGAATCTTCATGAAATTCTTCAAACCAATTCTTTGTTTACATCAGCTCCTATGTTGAAAGTTTGGGGGTGATTTGTCAAGGGGGGCCGAGATAAAAGGGGGGTCCCAAAACATGTTTTCTCCATGTTAATTTAGACATGTGAAACGTTAGACAAGGGTGCAGGTCGAAAGGGTGAACAGAATTACCCCATATTTGTCAGGGAGAAGGGTCTTGGTCTAAAAAGCACGCTTTTGTTTATTTGGTGTAAATCTGTTCAGTAGTTTTGGAGAAATATCTAAATTTACAGATATCAATATTTGTGAATTCTGTCATCTGATTGGCTGGGGCGTCATGAGCATGAGCTTGCTGCTTATTGACTGCGAGCGGTTGCAACTAGGAAGTGTTGGCCGCCATTTTGTGATTATGTTGAAGCTAGTACGGGGAAAAAAGGGCGCAAAGAGTAGGAAAGAGAAGGATAGGAGCACTGTAACCTCTGTGGGGGAGTGTGAAGCGAAGTAGTCACTCCTACCGGTCTGAAAGTGCGATGTTGCTCAGAGTAACATGGTGCTGAGATGGGATGCTGCTGCACTCGGGTATGAAACTGAGAGCCTAAACCGTGAGCTCATTGCTTATAGTATGCAGAGAGTGGGAAGCAAACAACTCACCCCTACTGGTATGAAGACTAGGGGATTAAATTGTGAGCCTAAATCGTGAGCCCATTGCTGTAAAGTGATGTGCTCTAAGCGGTGTAGCATACCTGTAGAAGTAGTGTTAGTTTGCGTTTATACAATACAGGGAGTGGGAAGCAAACTACTCACCCCTACCAGTCACAAGAACTGTGGATGAAAGCATGAGATCATGTGCTCTGTGTAGTATTCCAATGTAAGTCATAGTAGAATGTAAGTATGTAATTCTACTAGAATGTAAGTATGTAATGTTAGAATGTAGGCTGTCATGAAGGGAACCTTGGGGAGTTTGTACACAGTGCTGGAGAAGACGGTTGCCTTGCTGTCTGCTCCTGTTGGTGGCTGTTTATGCTGTCTTGTTTTCCTGCAATAAATGTACTTATCGGATCCACTGCTGTCTGCCTCTTCAGTACATAAATTTGGCGACGAGTGGGAGAAGGTAAAAAGAAGGCAGCACTCACCAATATTTCGAGCTTCCTTGCGTTGTGCTGAAGACCCGTTTTCTTTGTGAAGCTGTTTCTACTCATCCCAGGGTCGTCGGCTCATTGAACTATGTCGTCTGACCTCTGGTAAGATTTATATTTTTAGATTTTGCACTTCCTCTGCTTTTTCAGTACACTCTGGTCGCTGTACTACAAGTGTGCACGTAGTGTTAGTATGCGTTTATACTAATTCAGTAGTTATGCAGTAACCAATGCATCATGGCCCTAGGGAGCGCCACCTCCCAGGCACAGCTCATACAATGTCCCGGGGTGTGCATCCGCGGGACATTTATGTTTGCTATTAGAGGGCGGGTGCATGGCTTCTACCCTGTGATAGCAAATCCTTGTTTGCCTCATTGAAGCGAGACGAGGAAAACCTTGTATCGCTTTAATGGAGTGGATCCTGATGGTAAAAATGTAGAGAAAATTTTTTTTGCGGGGTCTCACCCATTCATTTAAATGAGCCCCCTGGTGTGTAATGTTCCGTGGCCAATCCTATCATTATATTGCCGGGTCTCTGCAGGCAGGACTGGGGACCTTAATCCCCCATGTAAATTAGGCGCGGGAGGACACAGAGACGTTTCGCAGCCTAGGGGATCACCACCTCCCCGGGTATTGTTAACTAATTGTTTGGGGGGCTTCGAGGCCAACTAAAGTCCGGGGATCGCCACCCTCCGGGGCTTTTCTTAAATATGCAGGGTGGGCCTCGCCAGTCCCTGAAGCCTCGGTGGTCCTAGGCAGTGCCTTATTGGTTCTGTAATCACACGGGCAGTACTCATGGTGTTGTAAAGTGATACACGCATAGAACCCTTGCAGTTGTAGAATTCAGCAGGTTTCATTTATTTAATAGTCTGTTGGTTTATATTTGGTAGGTGCACCGCAAAATTACAAATGTTTTCCCTCATAACCTCCTATAAACAGACGATTTCCACAATAAACTACAGACAAGTGTTGTCAGAAAAAGAAGACGTATACACTCACTTATTTATTGGTAAAAAAATTAACCTTTATTAAAACAACACAAATAAATGGAAACGCAAGTTTATTAGAACAAACAACAGAATAACATGAAATAAGTTGGTGGGACTCCTCCGGAAGCAGCGTACAAAACCTGCAAGACAAAAATGAAACATAAGTATGTGTGCCATGTCCAAGAGAAAAAGAAAGGTAGTCAGAATGAAAGACAGAGAGTGAATGGGTGGAAGGGAGAAGGGGAGGGAGAGTCAAAAGAACAGAGGGAGGAGGAGACAGAGCATCGGCCTACTGCACCCAGACCTCATTGAGAAAGATTGCAGTCCAGCAAGTCCTTAAAATGAAACAGATATGAATGAGGTCAGAAATTACATTATTAGCTAAGGGAACATCGCTTGCCTGCACCTGTGCACCCAGGCTGCTGCACCCCAACCCCTTCCCCCGCACTGTGCTCAATTGTAGCTCCTGCGCACCAAGGCTTCACTGCTCACCTGCCACCATTAGTGTGTCCAACGACGTGCCGGTGCAAGCTCCGACTCCGGGGTGCCTCTGTAGGGTTGCACAGCAGGTCTCCGGTCGGGGACGGTGTCTTGATACCACGATGGAAGGTGTCAGAATGCCCAGGGCATCATCACAGGGTGAGCACCCGCTCCGCCCATTTTGGCGCAACCAATTCAGTGTCTGAAAAGGGAGAAAAAATATAATGGTGGAAACGTCTGGAGGTAAATGAAGGTTTATTTGAAGCTTAATAGAGAATACCAGCTGAGTGCATCCTTCCTTCTTGAAGTACGATCTACCAACTGTTAGTGGTAATCGTGGTTCAAAGAGTAGTTGGAGTGCATGAGAATACACAAGGTTAAATAAAAATATGTTCTGCCAATGTTCACATACAAAGGAACAGAGCACATGCTAGAAGCATAATGTGTGCGCGTAATGCAGTGGTGCAAGCCTGTGTGCATGTACACTTAGTAATCAGCTCACTACAGTGCCCTAAAAGCAAACGCCACATGTCTGTAGGGCAGCGTGCCCGCTAGCTCAGGCCTACAGTACCGTCCAGCAGCTCCTTAAAATGAGACAGAGATGTGGCTAAATGAGGTCAGAGATCACATCATTATGCACGGCAACATTGCTTGTTCGGACCTGCGCACCCAGGCTGATGCACCCCACCCCTCACTCAGCACTGTGCTCAACACTTGTCTGTAGGGCAGCGCTACCAGCTGGCTCAGGCCTACAGTACGGTCCAGCAGGTCCTTAAAATGAGACAGACATGTGACTAAATGATATCAGAGATCACATCATTACGTACGGCAACATCGCTTGTTAGCACCTGTGCACCCATCTGCTGCACCCCAGCCCCTTCCCCCGCACTGTGCTCGATTGTAGCTCCTGCGCACCGAGGCTTCACTTCTCACCTGCCACCATCAGTGTGCCCAATGACGTCCCGGTGCAAGCTCCGACTCCGGGGTGCCTCTGTAGAGTGGCACAGCAGGTCTCTGGTGTCTTGATACCATGATGGAAGGTGTCAGAATGCCCAGGGCATCTTCACGGGGTGAGCACCTCCTCCGCCCATTTTATTGCAACCAATTCGGTGTATGAAAAGGGAGAAAAAATATAATGGTGGAAACGTCTGGAGGTAAATGAAGGTTTATTTGAAGCTTAATAGAGAACACCAGTTGAGTGCATCCTTCCTTCTTGAAGTACGATCTACCAACTGTTAGTGTTAATCGTGGTTCAAAGAGGAGTTGGAGTGCACATGAATACACAAGGTTAAATAATAATATGTTATGCCAACGTTCACATACAAAGGAACAGAATGCATGCTAGAAGCATAATGTGCACTTGTAATGCAGTGGCGCAAGCCTGTGTGCATATACACTTAGTAATCAGCTCACTACAGTGCCCTAAAAGCCAACCCCATGTGTCTGTAGAGCAGCGCTGCCCGCTGGCTCATCCCTATAGTACGGTCCAGCAGGTCCTTAAAAGGAGACAGAGATGTGACTGAATGAGGTCAGAGATCACATCATTACGCAGGGCAATATCGCTTGTTCGCAACTGCGCACCCAGGCTGATGCATCCCACCCCTCCCGCAGCACCGCACGCAACACGAGTCTGTAGGGCAGCGCTGCCTGCTGGCTCAGGCCTACAGTACGGCCCAGCAGGTCCTAAAAATGAGACAGAGATGTGACTGAATGAGGTCAGGGACCACATCATTACGCACAGCAACATTGCTCTTTCGCACCTGCGCAGCCAGGCTGATGCACCCCACAGCTACTGCAGCACCATGCTCAATTGCAGCCCCTGTGCACCCAGGCCCCACTGCTCACCTGCTTTCATTGTTGTGTGTCCAAACACGACGGGCAGCAGTGTTCACAATTCAGATGCATTTTTGATTGCAGGATGGTGTACACTTCATGGATCCCTTTGAAACACGACGTCCAATAGGGTTCAAATTCATGTCCAGTGTTGATTGCCAGGATGGTGTACGCCTTATGGATCCCTTTTTTTTATTGCACATTGTGCTATGCAAGGTGGGTGTGGCCATATCACCTGAGGCAGTGTGGAAGAACTGGGACATGTTGTGTCGTCGTTATCCTATTTATAAGTACGCAAAGTGGGCTGGGCTTGCGTTCTCCAGGCCAGCATAGGGGTTTGAATAATTGTTCCGGGGACCTGGGCGTTGTTCAGTTCCTGCCTGGCCTGGAAGTGTACTTATGTGAGTTTCTGTTGCAGTTTTGACGTCACAGAATGCGCAATTTACATTAATGTAGCATGTACTGGGTGGGCGGCAACTATCGCTAATGAGATGCTGTTAGAAAACATTGAATGGCCAACATCACATGTCGTTGTCAAGGTTGTGGATATGTACATGTAAATGGTGTGCAGTATTACTGAAAGTGTTGCTATCGCTAAGCGCACACATGTGAATATGCTCAGATGGAGGGAGGATCAGCAGTGAGGCTACGTCATACATAGTGATAACGTTCATTACAGTCAAGCAATGCATGTCAAACGTGAATCTGAAAGTCTCACATGACAAACTACTATACTGGTAAAGCCTGGCAACAGAGCATATAGCAATACAAATCTACACATTACTGTTTACTGTTTGTCACATGTGATCTAGGATGTGCACTCTACCCGTGGCTGATGATACTCCTTAGAGCCACCAATACCCAGGCCGAAAGGCAGCACAATAATGTGCACACACACACCACGGGCATTGTGTAACACACATTTGTTTTTTGATGTAACATTTGAGATGCATGGCCTTCACACGTGTAAGGCTTATGTACAGACCATGAATATTGATCAAGATGATCGTTGCATGTTGTGTGTTGTATAAGATATGTGTACACAGCAAAAAAACTTTTCAAAAAAGCTCTCTAAGCAGAAGGGGTGTGTCTTATCAAACGCAGTAGAGCAAATGACTAAAATGGGTGGGGTCCTCCAACTGTTACAATAGGAAATGTTACGAACTAATGAAATGCTTTTTTTTAAGGTCACATGGCAATTGCGCATCGAGAGCGCAAGGAGGCCGCACTCAACATGATTTTGAGAAAATATATTTATCATAATATAAATTTATTACAGTTAGAAATATATAAATGTTTAAAATATTTTAGATTATCGCTTGCTCTCATATACAGTTTAAAGTTATTTAGATATAGTTTTGAGACAGAAAAAAAAGAGGGAAATGTGTCCCCGGCGGGAGACCATACGTCTATGACGTAACACAGGGCCTGGCAGCATGCACTCGTCGCATACGCAACGTAATGCACAGCGGGCGCGACTCCATACATACATGACATAATGCACGGCTGGGTACTGCGTACCGTTGGATACCAAAGAGGCAGCTGGCGCGACCTCATACTTATATGATGTTATGCGGGATGCGGTGCCATGAACCCGTTGGATACGAAATGCACAACATTTACAAGTTTAGCAATATGGAGGATAGTATTCACGTGATGATGGAGCTTGGTACACTACCGGTATGGCAGTGCAGTTTTCTCCCCCCCAAAAATATATATACATATTTTGTGGGGATGATATAAAACATTACATAATTATTTTAATTAAAAAACGCAGTATAATAGAGTTCCAAAATATTACAAAAAAAATAAAAAAAATATAGGTTTTATAAACATTAAAATATGAAATTAACATTTAAAAAGCCTTTGAAATTCACAGAAAAACCATAAGTTTTACAGACGTTATAATTAGGAATTAGCATTTAAAAAAACTTTCAAATTCACTAAAAAAAAACATAGGTTTCAGGGACGTTATAGTTAGTTGGACATTTGACTCATATAAAACCAGAGAAATTCGCCTGGTATAGTTAGTTGAGCTAACTATAACTTGTGCGCCCGCAATGCACTGCTGATTATGTCACATATTACATCACTCAAGACATGGTCAATGACATCACTGTTTTATTAAGTTTGAGTCATGTATAAATCATGTTTGTAATATAAGATTTGTAACCCATGATGAAGGTAGATGCCAAAACGCATCAGGTTTTGCTTTTGCCAGAATAAACTTCACAAACATCACACTAACTCAGGAGTGCACTGGTCCTTCTATTGAGGATTCACATGGCATTTATGGGTATGGGTTCCGCAAATATATTCACAAACAAAACCCTAGGTTTCAGGGATGCTATAGTCAGTTGGACTTTTCACTCGTACAAAACCAGAGAAATTATGTAATATGTGACATCATCAGTAGTGCATTGTGGGGACGCGAGTTATAGTTAGCTGAACTAACTATAACGGCGGAATTTCTCTGATTTTGAACGAGTGAAATGTCCAACTAACTATAACGTCCCTGAAACCTATGGTTTTTTTAAGTGAATTTCTAAGGTTTTTTAAATGCTAATTTCTAACTATAACATGCCTGAAACCTATGTTTGGTTCAGTGAATTTTCAATGGTTTTTTTAAAATGCTAATTTCTAACTATAACGCCCCTGAAACCTATGGTTTTTAGTGACTTTGAAAGGTTTTTTTAAATGCTAATTTCTAACTATAACATATCAGTCGCTTTTCCAGAGTGGTAGAGAAAGGTGAGCTTGGCCTCGAAACACCTTTTAGAAATCCCACTGTGTGGGATTTACTGGAGGTAACAAGAGGAGTAGTTGGCCCTCAACGTCAACCAGGGGGGCCAACTATCCCTTTTATAACCACCAGTAAGTCCCACACAGCAGGATTACTAACTTCTTATATCAGGCCCCGCCCCCTACCTCCACCACTGTGCAAATGTGCCCCCTAGAATGATGTAAGTTGGGGGATTAAGTCCCCTTGAATTGTGAGGGACCCTAGGGGCCATGTAGCCCACCAGGAACCTCCAGAAAGCACCACAGGGCTGCGTTGCAGAGAGGTAGTTTGAGGCCACACCCCTTTCACACCTCTCTGCAATGCAACTCTGTGGCACTTACTGGAGGTACCAGGTGGGCTTGTTGGCCCCCAGGGACCCTCAGGGACCAAGGGGACTTAATCCCCCAACTTAAAACACACCATAGGACATGTTTGCACACATGTCACATCAGGCCCCGTCCCCTCCCTTAACCATTGTGCAAACGCATCCCGTGGCACATTTTAAGTTGGGGTATTAGGTCCCCTTGAATCCTGAGGGTCTCTGGGGTCCAACTAGCCCACCAGGTACCTCCAGTAAGTGCTTCAGAGCTGCATTGCAAGAGGTGTAAAAAGGGGCATGGCCTCAGAACATCTCTCTGCAACGCAGCTCTGTGGCGCACACTGGAGGTACCTGGTGGGCTAGTTGGCCCCCAGGGACTCTCAGTATTCAAGGGAAATTAACTCTCCAACTCCCTTGCCTTCCGCGGGAGCCCTAGTTTGTAGCGCTCTGTTTTTAAAATCCTTTTTCCTTGTTTAATTTTTGTTGCCTTTTACCACAGTCCTACCTCTCTCAGCTTGCTCGCACTTTGCCTGCCTTGTCCTCTCCGCGCAGCCGAGGTGGTCGCTGCAGCGGGTCGAGGCTCTGCTCTTCGCCGTCTTCGGCGTCCCGCCCACACAAGCCACGCCCACTTACAACTGGCCACGCCCCCTCCAGGCATAAAGTAGGAGCTGATTGCTAGCTTGTCCCTGGACACTCCCTTGCCTTCCGCGGGAGCCCTAGTTTGTAGCGCTCTGTTTTTAAAATCCTTTTTCCTTGTTTAATTTTTGTTGCCTTTTACCACAGTCCTACCTCTCTCAGCTTGCTCGCACTTTGCCTGCCTTGTCCTCTCCGCGCAGCCGAGGTGGTCGCTGCAGCGGGTCGAGGCTCTGCTCTTCGCCGTCTTCGGCGTCCCGCCCACACAAGCCACGCCCACTTACAACTGGCCACGCCCCCTCCGGGCATAAAGTAGGAGCTGATTGCTAGCTCGTCCCTGGACACTCCCTTGCCTTCCGCGGGAGCCCTAGTTTGTAGCGCTCTGTTTTTAAAATCCTTTTTCCTTGTTTAATTTTTGTTGCCTTTTACCACAGTCCTACCTCTCTCAGCTTGCTCGCACTTTGCCTGCCTTGTCCTCTCCGCGCAGCCGAGGTGGTCGCTGCAGCGGGTCGAGGCTCTGCTCTTCGCCGTCTTCGGCGTCCCGCCCACACAAGCCACGCCCACTTACAACTGGCCACGCCCCCTCCGGGCATAAAGTAGGAGCTGATTACTAGCTCGTCCCTGGACACTCCCTTGCCTTTCGCGGGAGCCCTAGTTTGTAGCGCTCTGTTTTTAAAATCCTTTTTCCTTGTTTAATTTTTGTTGCCTTTTACCACAGTCCTACCTCTCTCAGCTTGCTCGCACTTTGCCTGCCTTGTCCTCTCCGCGCAGCCGAGGTGGTCGCTGCAGCGGGTCGAGGCTCTGCTCTTCGCCGTCTTCGGCGTCCCGCCCACACAAGCCACGCCCACTTACAACTGGCCACGCCCTGATTGCCCCTTAAAATCATGTGCGCTCCTCGTACGCGCAGCGGACGGGCGCAGCGGGCCGGGACCAGGGGCCATAGACTCTGCCCTTCCACTGATGTACTCCTCTGCCCAACTGTCTTCTCTCTCTGCTTCTACTCCTCTCTCCCCGTCCACAGTCGAACACCTATCCTCGCATGGTATCTATGTCCCCCCCCACTCTGGTCCAGTTCCACTTACCCCCCTTTCCTCAACTCCTCCCACGCCTCCCCTCACCTGTGCTACCCCTGGTTTCCCTGCTGCCTCTGCTGTTCTTCTCAACACTCGCTCTGCCGTAAAAAATCAAACTGCTCTTTTCAATCTTTTGGATACCGCCTCCCCGGATTTCCTTTTCCTCACTGAGACCTGGCTCTCTTCGGATTCCCTCCCTGACCTTCTGGCCATTCTCCCTGGCACCCACTACGCCCTCCGTGCTGACCGCCCCGATGGAAAAACTGGTGGTGGAGTGGCCATGATAGTCCGTCGCTCTTTACAATTTCAGCTTCTGTCACACTCTAGTATTTCTGGTGTTGATTTCCTGGTGGCCCGCTCGCTTAATCTCCCGGCTCCCCTCACGGTCATCCTTCTGTATCGCCCCCCCCAAAACATGCCATCATTTGTGTCCACCCTGCAGGATCTCCTGGCCACTCTGGCTGTAAATAACTCTTCGTTACTTCTGCTCGGGGATTTTAATTTTTGGCCAGGTGACCCGAGGGAGGATTCCTTCTCTAAAGACTTCTCTGCCACCCTCCGCTGTCTTAACTTTTTACCTCACGTCTCGGCTCCCACCCACACCCATGGCCACACTTTTGACCAGATCTGGTCTTTACGTTGCAGTCTCTCGGTCAATTCGATCTCTCCTTGTGTCTGGTCAGACCATTTTCTGATCTCCTTTTCTATCCTCCTAGGTCACCCCGAGAAAGCCCCCCTGCCCAAAAACATCTGGGCCCGGAGTTGGAATAAGACTGATCTTAATGATCTTTCTTCCACTCTGTCCTTATCGGCTCCTACCCTGACCGACCTCTCTGTGGAGAATCAGGCGGTTGCCATTAACACCTGGCTTTCCTCGGCTTGTGACCAGGCTGCTCCATTAAATAAGATCAGATCAGCCCGCCCACACGACGCCCACAAGTGGTTTACCAACGACCTCAGATCCCTGAAATTAGAGCTCAGGCGCTCTGAGCGTCGCTGGCACCGTAACTACTGCCCCACCCTCCGCCTCAATTACAAGGCTCTTTTAAACAACTATAAATTGGCCATTTTAGCGGCCAAATCCAAATATTTTACGGAGCGCGTAGCCCTTTCGGCCAATAAATCTCGCGAGATTTTTTCTCTGGTGCGTAGTCTTGCCACCTCCGACCGTGCTAGCCTTTCCCCTGCTCCTTCTCAATCCTTCTGCCATTCTCTTAATGATTATTTCATCAACAAAATAATCACCATCAAGTCTAACATTCCGATCGTGCTCCAACCTAACTTGCCGGATCTTTCCTTCTCCTCTTCTTCTGTCCTGGATCATTTTAAGCCTATTTCACTTGAGCTTTCCGCGACCTTCTTGTTAAGGTCAAGTCCGGCTCTCCGGCGGATTGTGCACCTGCTCGGATCCTTAGAACCCTATACACCAGCTGTCCTACCCCTCCTCTAACTCTTCTCAACTCTTGTTTAGCTCTGGGCTCTGTCCCCTCTTTCTTTAAAACTGCCATTGTGCTTCCCATCCTGAAGAAAGCTGGCCTGGACCCCTCCCTTCCATCTAATTTCAGGCCGATTTCCCTTCTTCCCTATCTTGGGAAGATCCTTGAGAGCTATGTCACATCCTGTCTCTCCAATTACATCGAGGAAAATAACATCTTGGCCTCTCACCAGGCCGGATTTCGACCTGGCCACTCTACTGAGAGTGTGGTCCTTGCGGTCCTGGATGAACTGAAAGGGAGGGCTGACAGTAATCTCCCCCAGGCCTTAGTCCTTTTGGATCTGTCCGCTGCGTTTGACACGGTTGACCATGCCATTCTTCTCGACCGTGTCAGCGCAGCGGGCATCCAGGGCATCGCCCTCTCCTGGATCGCGTCCTTTCTTCAGGGCAGATCACAGGCTGTTCACCTCTCTGATTTCTCTGCACCCCCCCTCCCGGTCACTTGTGGGGTACCCCAAGGTTCTTCTCTTTCCCCTCTTCTCTTCAATCTCTATATTCGCCCCCTTATTTCCTCTCTTCTTGAGCTGGGGGTCTCGGTGTATAACTACGCAGATGACCTCTAGCTCGTCTTTGACCTATCTTCTCCTACTCACTCTCTCCCCAAGCTCAGCTCTACTCTTGTCCTCATCTCCCAATGGATGAGCTTCAATCATTTGAAGCTCAATCCTGACAAGACAGAGCTTGTTCTCACTGGTGGTCCCTCTAACCCCTGGTCCTCTGTTCACTGGCCCCTTTCCTTTGGTCCTCCCCCCTCCCCAGTTTCTTCTGTCCGGACCTTGGGCATCAAGATCAGCAATGATCTTTCCATGCATGCGCACATCAGCTCCGTTGTCTCCTCCTGTTTTTTTTCCCTCCGCCTCATTCGAAAAATTTCCCGTTTTTTTTCTGTTGATGCCCTCAAAGCCATTATTTCTGCCCTCATTACATCCCGCCTGGATTATGGAAATGGCCTGTACGTAGGCATTCCGGCCTTCGAAACTCGCCGGCTCCAGGCCATCCAGAACCAGGCGGCCCGTCTTGTTTTTCGTCTCCCTAAGTTCTCCCACATCACTCCTGCCCTTAAATCCCTTCACTGGCTCCCCGTTCATTTCAGATCCCAATTTAAACTTGCCTGTTTGGCTTTTCGGGCTCATGCCCGCTCCGCTCCTCTTTTTATCAATTCTTTAATCTCTTCTCACGCCCCTTCCCGTTCTCTTCGTTCGTCTTCTCTCTCTCTTCTTCACGTTCCCCGCTTCCGCAAATCCCGCACCGGAGGTACCCGCTTCTCGGTGCGGGCTCCCCAGATCTGGAATACTCTCCCCCTCTCGATTCGTTCCATTCCTATCTTCTCACACTTTCGTAAAGCTCTCAAAACTTTCCTTTTTCTTCAGGCTTTCCCTGGCTAAATCCTCTGGACCCCTGGCAGATACGGTTGTGTTCCTCAGCGCCAGGAAGCCGCTTGGCCGCAGTGCGCTTTAGAAGTTTCTTTTTCATTTCATTTCATTTCAACTTACAACTTGCCAGGGGGCGCATTTGCTGGGTACTGCAGAGAGGGGGTGGGGCCTCTGGCGCGATGCTGGCTTTTTTATTTTTACAAGGGGAGCTGTGCTGCCCCCTCCTTTTACATTATTTGGGGCCCTGGGGACTCCATCCCCCAGGGCCTGCTCTTTTTTTTAACATTTACATTTTTTTAAACGGGAAGGCGGCTGCATGGCCCCCCTCCCAAGGCCAGTTTTGGCCCCTGGGACCCCATCCCCCTGGGAATGGATACATATTTAATATTTTTTTAAGGAGGAGGGCTGCATGGCCCTCCTCCTGAGGCCATTTTTGGCCCCGGGGCTGTGCCTCTATATGATTATTTTAAATTTTTATTTTTTTGAATCAGCGATTCGGAGCCGCGTGCCCCCCTCCCTTGGGCCAGTTCTGGCACCGGGGACCACATCCCCCAGGGCATGCCCAATTAATTATTTCTTTAAGGGAGGAGGGCCGCGTGACCCCCTCACCAGGCCGATTTTGACCCCGGGTACCCCATCCACTGGGGCCTGGACATTCTTTTTTTATTATTAAACAGGAGGGGGGCAACTCCCGGGCCACTTCTGGCCCCGGGGACACCATCCCCCATGGCCAGTCCTTTCTGTTGGGGGAGTCCCAATGCCCCAACAGTCCCGCCGGCTCCCCGCCACCTGCGGGAGCCGGCATTGCTTTTCCACATGGGCAGCTGCTGACATGCAGCTCCCCTTGTAGAAAAGCAATCTGCTTTGGATTTTGGAAGCAAGAGCAGGAAACCTGTTCTTGCTTCCAAAGTCCAAAGCAGCGTTTGCTATGGCAGGGCGGGAGTGAAATGGCTCCCGCCCTGCCATAGCATACTGCAGTGTCCCTGGTGTGGGTACCCCGGGACACTGCAGGAGCCGGCCCTGGGGGGTGGTGGTCCCCAGGACCATCAAGGGCTCCTTTGTCAAAATAGCCCCTGGAAGGTGGTGGTTCCTGGGGCTGGGGGTCCACTACGGGGGGTGTGAGGTGGCTCGAGCCCCCCCACATCTTTAAATATTGAAAATTGAGCACCAGGGAGGTGGTGATCCCCTGGGTAGCGTGGAGGGGGGGGTTGGGACTCCCCCACACATTTGTTTTACAGCCACAGGGAGGTGGCAGTCCCCGGGGAGGTTGTGGCCCCGCTAATTATTTTGCGAGTGCCCATGGGACCTGGCCCACCAGTGGGCTTTTTCAAAATGAAGCGCTGGAGCGTGCTTTGTTTTTTTAAAAATAATTTCAGCCGGATTCGCGACTACATTGTGATTTCTTCCAAAATGATAAAAAAAATGCTTTTATTGGCCCTGGGGGTCCTTGTGGAACCCTCCGAGCAGGCCTAGGGGGTCAGGGTGTTTATACCCTGCCCCCTTTTATTGTTTTTTAACATATTTTTTCTGTTCTCTTGTGACTCGGTTCTACTGAGTCTCAAGATAACTGCCAATACTTCCTGGTTTGGAGTGCTGGCAGACAATCAGAGTGAAGCTCGTGGTTGGGAGGGTTTGCAAACCCACCGCTTCCCCAGATATCAAAACTTTCTTTTTCTAATTTCTCAGGAACTACTTAACGGATTTACACCATTAAAAAAAATGTTGCTTTGTGTATCAGGGGCTACCTTTTTGCCAAATTTGGTGTAATTCCATTCAGCAGTACGGGCTGTATCTTTGTCTAAAGATTCCAATCGAGGACAGATTTCAAACCCATTCTTTCTTTAATTTCTCAGGACCTACTGAACTGATTTACACCATATCAAAAAAAGGTCGCTGGGGGGGGGCACTAGGTGGCGCGCGACCAAGATGGCCACACACCAGTAAGTCTTTTGCCAGTCGGGCAATAAAATCTACTTCAGACCCATCCTGAGCCATCAACTTGGCTCTTACTTGAGCCGAACTGCTGCTGGAATCCCTGGGGGTCCACCAGCCTTAACCCCTTTGCTGCGGCGGCAATTCCACCGCAGGGGGGAGGGGGGCCGTGCGGCGCTCACATGCTTGTGACGGAACCGCTCCGTCACGAGCCTCGGATGGGCTGTGCTTGTGACGGAGCGGTTCCGTCACGGCCCCGCCCGCTCAATAGCACGCGCCACGCAGGCATGTAATCGGCGCCGCGCAGGCACGCCGAGCGGGCCGTGACAGAACCGCTCCGTCACCAGCACAGCCTACCCGAGGCTCGTGACGGAGCGGTTCCGTCACGAGCATGGGAGGGGTTAAAGCGAGCTGTGACGGAGCTGCGGGTGCTTTGATGTGAGGCTAAGAGGCTCAGTGGTCAGCCCACGTTGAAAGACTGCGGTGAAGTGACAAGCCCGAGCGGTGCGTGAGACCGGGGTCTGAGGCGGAAGTAAAGGCCTGGGCCCCACAGCCGCCACAAAACTCAGCACAGCCAGCAGTGCCGACCTGAATGCGGGGACTGCATTGATTGGGACCAGCATACCCGAGGTGAGGAGGTGTGTGGCGGGGATTGTCTCTGGAGCGGTACTGACAGGGACGAAAGGCGGAATCCCCTGCCTCCCTTACAATATCTGGCGAAGTTGTGGCGGATGCTCCTTGGGGCTGCAGTACCGTGACCTGTCCGTCGTTAGCGGTGGGAGCTCAGCTGTATGATTTCGGTGGTCCGTGAGCCAGATGCAGCGCTGCAGATAAAGCGCATCGGTATTGTGGTCCTCTTCACGCGTGCAACTGAATTTTTAAAATGCTGGCGTTGGCCTTGTCCCAGCCAGTGCAGACGGCGTAGCTAGTGGAGCGGCGACAAAGCAAGGTGGCACCCTTTGATAACTACCTTACCCTGAGATAGGGGATTGCATTTATGCCACCCATACTGCCCACAGACAAACATTGGAGCAGCGTGCGAGGAAGGGGAGCAGTTCCTCCATGTTTCACCCCCTGCTTATTCCGAACACGAGCACCGATTGTACAGTGTAAAGACTAAAATTAGTGAGCAGCAGCTTGGACTTGACGCAATATACGCCTTGTGTGGGGGTAGCACAGCAGTGGGTCAGTCTTGGACTATACTTGCAGTACCTGCACCCCTGCGCTTCTCAAGTGTCAGAAACCATTTTACACCCCTGTGGTGTGGGCAAATCTACAATACAGAGAGCGCAATGAGCAGAACGAACACAAAGCAATCAAAAATCCCCTTCGAAGCGTGAAAACCATCTAAACCCAGTGCAGCAGACCCTCCAGAATCGGATGTGACGGAAGGCCAAGACGAAGACTGGAATCTCAGTATGAAAAACAGCCTGACATCCATAGACACGAAAATGGACATCATGAACGCGAGGCTGGATTCGGTGGTACATACGCTGGACCAACATGACCACAGGCTCAAAGAAGCGGAAACCAGGATATCAGACTTGGAGGATGGAACCACGGAGAGTATGGAGCGGGTCTCGCAAATTTCTTAAGATTATGGCGGAAAAGAATGAAGATTTAGAGGCCTGCTCTCGGCGAAATAATGTCCGCATCCTAGGCCTTGCGGAGACAACAGCAATGGGCCAAATGGAGGATTTTATCGAACGTCTGCTAGTGGAGCTGTTTGGGAGAGAATCCTTCTCTGTGCACTTGGTGATAGAGCGAACGCATAGGTCCCTGGCTGCGCGTACACCTCCAGGAGCGCCTCCACGCCTGGTGAGAGTCCGTTTCCTAAACTATAGAGACCAGGACACGGTGCTATGTTTAGCCCGGGAGAAGAAACAGGTCCCCTACGACAACACTACACTTGCTTTCTACCCCGACTTCATGCAGCAGGTACAACAGGTGAGGCGTAAATATGTTGCGGTTAAAAAAACTGCAATCTCAGGATATCCCGTACGTGATGCTGTATCCAGTGAAACTTCGTATCACCCACCATGGAAAAAAACACTTTTTTCAAAACCGGAACCAAGCTGAATATTACCTAAAAAGACACCGGCAACTATCCCTTACAGAAACCACCGCCTGATCACGTTCCAGGTCCCAATCTCCAATGTCCAAACTCCAATCCCGGACTGACTGCTGTACTTTCCATCCTGATGAGCTGCTGCCTATCTATACCTGGACCCTGAGTAGTTATTTTCTTAGACCTAAATTAGTGAACTTTTACATGCAAAGAGACTCTAAAAGATAAACCGCCCGAGTACTCCCCTTCCTCCCACAAATGCTACTGGGCCGACGATGCCCTAGTGGCAGGTGGGTGTGACACGGGAAGGGAGTTGGCATGTCGCGGGCCCCTGATCTCTACTCCATGAGAGTGATCCCCATTCTTTAGCTATCTGTTGAATTTTTATTTAGTCCGTAGTTGAAGAGGGAAGGAAGCTATGCTCGACAAGTTCGGGAAGTCATTGTGGGTGGGGGGGGGTAACGTTATGACCTGCAATGCCTGATGTTAGTCTGTTACCTAGCCTTCAACGCAATTGTACAATACCTAGTTGTTTAACGGGAGGAAATGACTGACACGCCCGTAATAAATAACCAGATGCACATACTCTCTTGGAATGTCCGAGGGCTAAATAACCCTTGGAAAAAGCGACAGGTCATAGGGTACCTAGAGAGACACCACATACACATAGCCCTCTTGCACGAAACACATCTTGACCCCATGGTTGCCTCTATGTTCGCCGCAAGAAGGGCCTCGCACCGCTGCTTTGCGTCTTACTCCACAAACGCTAGAAGGGTTGCAATCCTTATTAAATGCACTACAGCCTTTGTTTTGGGAGGGACTGACCCTCAGGGACGCTACTGTTTGATTTGGGGACGACTAGCCTCTAAGGATATTACGATTGCAAATTATTACGGTCCCAATACAGATGACCCCCAGACTTTAGCTGCACTATGGAATAAGATCCAGACACTAGGTACAATTTATTTATTAGGGGGGGGGATTTTAATACAACCAAGTTCTCGGACTTGGATAAATCTAACGCTACAGCATTACATTACATGTCCACTCAAAAACTTCTTGTGGACCTAGTGTCTTCACACTGCCTTCTTGATGGGTGGCGACAAAAAAGAGAACACACCACTCTGCCGTGCACTCTTCGTGGTCTAGAATAGATTATGTGTTTATCTCAGTTTATCTCAGTGGGAATGGCACACTTGGTAGACGCAGTCACTCACCTAGCATGCACTTATTCGGACCACTCACCGGTTTACTTGACATTGAAGCCTCCGACAGATCAATCCCTTCATGCTCGATGGCGCCTTAACCCTACGCATTTTTTGGATATTGTATTTAGGTCTGAGCTCGACCAAGAAGTACAAGATTTTTTTACACGCAATACAGCATCAGTCCCTAGGTTCACCACTGTATTGGAGGCTTTTAAAGTCACGATAAGGGGTTATTGTATATCAAAGGGAGGGGGGAACCTTAAAGAAATACAGAGATCGTTAAGCCGGCAGGAAAAGGACATTAAAATCCTGGAGTTGAGTCTTTCTTCCGCAAAGGGGGGGGGGAAAGGCCCGCCCCAAACTACGTGACAAGCTGACAGAATAGGCGGATGTGGCAGACAGAGAGTGCAAATTCAGGAGTAAATATCATGTAGCACAAGTGTATGGGGAGGGAGATCGCCCAGGGAAGGTTTTAGCTAATTTAGTTCACCCATCCAAGTTCTCAAACTACTTAGCGGAAATATGGGACTCGGACGGGGTAACCCACAGGAACCTCCCAGACCAACTGCATACATTTGTATAGTTCTACAAGGCATTATACACTTCTCAGCGAGGACAAGCACTTGACCTCCCTCAATACTATGAGGACACGACTTTAGCGTGGCTTGGTGATACTCAGCGGGAATTTTTAAGCATTCAGGGCGTTCACCTGGGTCGGATGGCCTTCCTATAGAATTTTATAAGACATACTTGAATCAACTGACCACCATACTAAAAGGTCTTCTATGAAGCCAGGGAGGAGGGGTGTCTCCCGAAAACCATGAGGGGGCCCAGATAGTCTCACTACTCAAACCAGATAAATCCCCAACCCATTGTGAGTCCTATCGTCCCCTTTCACATTTAAACTGTGACACTAAAATAAAGGCGAAGGTACTCTCTAACCGGCTCGCACTCCTGATTGAACGACTGGTCCTGCCGGACCAGTCGGGGTTCATCCCTAATCGCTCTACATCTCACAACCTCCGAACGCTCCTGGCAGTGAAACAGGATATAGATTCTAACAGTTCCGCTGTTGTGGTGTTCCTTGATGCCACCCAGGCATTTGATTCGGTGGACTGGGACTATCTCCTCGGAACCCTATGATATATGGGAATGCCCCTGCTTTTCTGGGTTGGGTGGAACTGTTGTATACAAAACCGATCGCTACTGTACTCTTCAATGGTGCCCGATCGGCTCGTTTCCCCATTTCGAGAGGCTCAAGAGGTTCAATTGCCCTAGCAATTGAACCCCTGGCTGCGAAAATTAGACAGCACCACATGGAACGGGCATTGGTATATATATCCCTTCAGACAGCTCCTCGTTTCGCTTTATGCGGACGATATCACCCTACATGTTAGGAGCCCATAGGACAATTAATCCTATTCTGTGATAAATCACTAAATTTGGGGTCATTTCAGGCATAAACAATAATTGTGCCAAGTCAGCAGTGTTCCCTCTTACTGATGAGACTAAGCCGCACCAACTAGACTACCCATTGGTCTGGAAGTGTGATGAAGTAAAGTATCTGGGTATCCGGGTCACTAGGGACAAAGAGGAGCTGATGCTTAATAACTACGGAGTCACAATGGACAAAGTAACAGATACCATTACGCGATGGATATCCTTACCCCTCTCAATGGCCGGGAGGATCTCATTAGTTAAAATGACTCTTACCCAAATTTGTATATCTTTTTACTAATATGCCGTACAATCCAGGGAGGTTCTTTTTTAAAACGCTAAAAACGCAAGTTACTCAGCTAATCTGGGGGGAAAGACAGGCGAGGCTGAGCCTAAGCACTTTGATGCTGCCATACGCACAAGGGGGGTTTGAAGTCCCCAATTTTGAATTCTATTACTACTGCGCTCAGGCACACTTTGCAGTGTACTGGTTTCACCCGCCCCCATTCAAAGCCGGGTCTGGTGGGTCAGTGAAATAATGCATCCACTGCATGGGCCTGTGTTCGACCTAAGGCTCACAGGTTCAAATCCTGGCGTGTCCACTCAGCCTTTCATCCATCTGAGGTCAATAAAATGAGTACCATTGAGATGGGTAACAATAAACATCTGTTATTCAGCGCCAAGATACCCAAGGGTGAACGTGCGCTTTACAAATACACAATTTATGTTATGTTATTCATGCTGCATTTGGCAGTAGAAGATGGTCCTATGGCCCCACTCCCCCTTCAGGTTACATCTTTACTTCAGGAGGGGACCGAGAACGGGACCCGTCCATGGTCGATTGCACCAACATGGCTTAGAGGAAGATTGCGCCCAAGCTGAATGTCCCAATGCAGTATTCGCTTAGGATGCCCTTGGTGTACTACCCGTCCTTGCAGGTTACCTACGAGGGGCAATGTCGCTGGATGCTAGAGGCATTAAAGTACACTACATTGGGGGGGATCTTTACATAGGAGGCAACTTCCTTACCAGAGAACAATTTTTTGGAACTCATGATCCCACCACAACTGACCTCTTTATGTACATTAGACTCAGACAGAGCTTCAGATCCACCGTACTGTCATTTCCCTCAGAGCCACACACATTGCCACCACTCCATGCACTCCTACAAACGGAACCCCAGGGACACGCCATCTCGCTCCTATACAAACATATACAAAAGGCTCAACATCCTTCACCCCACTTGCCCAAGCGGAATGGGACACGGACTTAGACAAGCCGTTAACTGATGATCAACGGGAATTTGGCTGCAAACAGACAGAATCCCTTACCGCTAGTAGTCTATCGCGGCTCATTCATTATCAATTTTTACACAGATTGTACTCTACCCCGGCTAAACTTTGTAAGTTCGGCCTATGTGAGGAGGATAAGTGTGCGATGCGGGGAGGAGGGGACGACTTTTTAGCACTTGCCACGGCAAAGTCCGCAGATATATGACTACAGGCTACAGGTGTTCAGGGGCATATCCGGAATGTTAGATATACAACTTCAACCAGTCCCCGTGGTGGCGCTACTGGGTTGCACACAAGACATAGTTAACGTGCACAGAAAGTTCCTTGCATTGGGTTTCCTTATAGCCAAACGCAGAGTGGCGTGTAAATGGAGACGGGGAAGAGCCCCTAAATTCAAGGAGTGGATGCAGGACCTGACTACCTGGCAGGAACAACCGTTGTGTTATGCTGAGTTGCTCCCGGTTAAACATCTATCAATCAATCAATCAATGACACTTATAGAGCGCGCTACATACCCGTAGGGTCTCAAGGCGCTTAGGGGAGGGGGGGTGCCGCTACTGCTCGAACAGCCAGGTCTTCAGCTTCTTCCTGAAGGAGAGGTGGTCTTGGGTTAGGCGCAGGTCGGTCGGGAGGGAGTTCCAGGTCTTGGCGGCCAGGTAGGAGAAGGACCTTCCTCCTGTAGTTGCTCTTCGGATGCGGGGGACGGCGGCGAGGGCGTGGTTGGCTGAACGGAGGTGGCGTTTGGGAGCGTAGAAGTTGATCCGGCTGTTGAGGTAGCTCGGGCCTTGGTCGTGTAGGGCTTTGTGTGCGTGGGTGAGGAGGCGGAAGGTGATTCTCTTGTTGACGGGGAGCCAGTGAAGGTCTCTCAGATGTCCGGAGATGTAGCTGTGTCGTGGGATGTCGAGGATGAGTCTGGCTGAGGCGTTCTGGATTCGCTGGAGTCTCTTCTGGAGCTTTGCGGTGGTACCGGCGTAGAGGGCGTTGCCGTAGTCCAGTCGGCTAGTGACGAGGGCCTGGGTGACGGTCTTCCTGGTCTCGGTGGGGATCCACCAGAAGATCTTCCGTAGCATGCGTAGGATGTTGAAGCACGCCGAGGAGACGTTGTTGACTTGCCTGGTCATGGAGAGGGAGGAGTCCAGGATGAAGCCCAGGTTGCGTGCATGGTCTGTCGGTTTGGGTGCGGTGCCCAGGGCGGGAGGCCACCAGGAGTCGTCCCAGGCGGAGGGTGAAGAGCCCAGGATGAGGACCTCCGTCTTGTCCGAGTTCAGTTTTAGGCGGCTGGTCGTCATCCACTCGGCTACCTCTTTCATCCCTTCGTGTAGGTTGGCTCTGGCGGTGGCGGGGTCGTTGGTCAGGGAGAGGATCAGCTGGGTGTCGTCGGCGTAGGAGATTATGCTGAGGTTGTGTTGGCGTGCGATGGCCGCGAGGGGGCTCATGTAGACGTTGAAGAGGGTGGGGCTCAGAGAAGATCCTTGAGGGACGCCGCAGATGACTTCGGAGGCCTCTGACTTGTACGGTGGTAGGCGGACTCTCTGTGTTCTTCCGTCGAGGAAGGAGATGATCCATTCCAGCGCCTTGTCCTGGATTCCGACGTTGCTGAGGCGCTGTACTAGGGTGCGGTGGCAGACCGTGTCGAATGCCGCGGAGAGGTCTAGGAGGATGAGGGCCGCTGTTTCTCCGTTGTCCATCAGGGCTCGGATGTCATCGGTGGCGGCGATGAGGGCGGTCTCGGTGCTGTGATTGGCTCGGAAGCCGGACTGTGAGGGGTCGAGGGATCCATTCGTCTCGAGGAAGGCGGCCAGCTGCTTGTTGACGGTCTTCTCGATGACTTTGGCTGGGAACGGGAGGAGCGAGATGGGGCGGTAGTTCTTGAGTTCGGTGGGGTCCGCTGTTGGTTTCTTGAGTAGAGCGCTGAGTTCGGCGTGCTTCCAGCTCTCAGGGAAGGTGGCGGTGTCGAAGGATGTGTTGATGATGTCTCGCAGGTGGGGTGCGATGGCGGCGTCGGCCTTGTTGAAGACGTGGTGAGGGCAGGGGTCGGTCGGTGATCCGGAGTGGATGGAGTTCATCGTGCGGATGATGTCTTCGGTGCTGATCGGGGTCCAGGCGTGGAGGGTGGTGGTGGGGGGAGGTTGTTCGGTCATGGTGTGCGTTGGTTGGAACCCACTAATCACATATCTCCTCTCTCGGGAGGAAGCCATGGAGTCGACCCAGGAAATAGAAAGAGATGGCTCATGTCTTGAGGAGTGAGGCACTCTCCCTCCCTGGGGGGTGAGAGGGAGACAAGAAATCTGTGAGGAGATGTCACAAAGGAGTGTCCAGATAATGTACTGGGGAGAGATATGTTCCCCTGGTCTTGCAAGCTGAATTGACTCATGACCTGTCCCCCAATGGTTGTAGTTTCCTATCTAATGTTTTTGTCATATCTCTCTAGAATTTAGGCTTGAAGGTGTTGTTCAGTATGTTATTACACTGCTGTACGGGGGCTTTAAGGGCTTGGGGGAGGGAGTTGTTTTCATTTATTTCCCAGGGAGGGTTGTTTGACCAATGCTATAATTTATGGTCTATCATAATGATCATTTGGTGCTGTACCTACTGGAAAATTACTAAAGAAAATTGATAGTGCCTTGTCCCAACTGACGCGGCCAGCTGGATGTGGTTGTAGGCGGCTTGCTGTATCCTTCCCCTGCCTATAATGCTTTGCTGGGCATTACTTTGCATTGCCGGCCCGTTCAGGGATGTAGGCACCATGCTGTGGTCAATACTTCTTACCTACAATAAAGTTTTTTGGGGAAAAAAGGTCGCTTTCTGGACCAAGACCTACCTTTTTGCCAAATTTGGTGTAATTCTGTTCATCAGTTCGGGCTGTAGCTTTGACTAAAGTTTCTTGTGGAAATTAACATGGGGAAAATGCGTTTTGGGACCCCCCTTTTTTCTCAGCCCTGCTTCACTTATCACACCGAAACTTTCAAAACAGGTGCTGACCAGAGCTCACCACTAGTTTTGAAAATTTCGCGATGATTTGTCAAACAATGCCAAAGTTATTGGGAAAAAAAAACGCTTTTCCTATAAAAACTGGGTCTCAACTATAACTACCTCCATATATATATATATATATATATATATTTATATATATATATATATATATATATATATTTATATATATATATATATATATATATATATATATATATATATATATATATATATATATATATATATATATATATATATATATATTCACTGAAAAAACCATAGGTTTCAGGAGTTATATAGTTAGTTAGGAATTCGTTTTTAAAAAAAACTTTGAAATTCACTCAAAAACTATAAGTTTTAGTGGTGTTATAAATAGCTGGACATTTTACTCATACAAAACCAATGAAATTGCTCCTATATAGTTAGTTGTACTAACTATATTTCGCGCACCCGCAATCCACTGCTGATGATGTCACATTAGATCATTCATGACATGGTGAGTGACATCACTGATGACATCTCAAATGACATCACTGATGACATCATCCAGTGAATGTGGTTTGCTTCGTTATTTAAATATGCATTATATATATAGCAATTTACATTGAAGAATGAGTGGATATGTAAATAAATATTTGGATGGAGGATTTAGTAGCAGTGTAATTGACTGTTTACTTGACCAATTTATAATGTCTCACTAAATATAGTGGATAGTGACTAAATTGTGTGAATATCTGTATCACTTTGTCAGTTGTTGTGTAAACTGATTCTACAGTTGGTTACTAGCTATGTGAAAGTCTATATTAGTTATTGATTAGTTAACTGAGTATTTGTATGGGAGTGTGAAAGTGTGTGTGGTTCGGTGGGGGGTGTGTGACTGTCCAAAGATGTGTGAATAGTTGATTCAGTAGATATAGGAAGTTAAAACTACATGTTCTAACAGTTTGGGTGAGGGAATCTCTTTATGGGTGTGGTGATGAGCAAATATATTTCTCAAAGGTACAGGTCCAACAAACTAGAAAAATAAAAGGCAGTGTATGTGTCAGTTGTTGTATATAAATAAGTATACATAAGACACAATGATTGTGTGAGTGACTGTATGGATAACTGTATACTTGTAATAATGATTTAATAATTCACTAAGTATGACTTACTATCTAAATGAATAGAAGAAGTGGTGTTTGTATAAGTGTTTTGCTAAGTAAATATGTAAGTATGATCCATTGATTCATAAGTGAGTAGGATGACTTCATATGTGAATAGGATGCGTGCTGTTGTTTAATGTCGATATAGATGTATAAGTATTTTTGATAGTGTTATATTGTTCATTGACAGCATGTATGAGTGAATCCATAGGTAAGTGATTAGATGTGTGTATACATCTATGAATCACTGAGTGGATTTTTAGATACTTGTATTGCTGTGACAATGGATTTAAATATGATACTCTGTATTTTACAAACAGTGATGAAAAATTGTAATAGTGTATGCAAAGGTGTATGTGATTGTCACTTGGATGATGTCATCAGTGATGTCATCAGTGATGTCATTTGAGATGTCATCAGTGATGTCACTGACCATGTCATGAATGATCTAATATGTGACATCATCAGCAGTGGATTGCGGGTGCGCGAAATATAGTTAGTACAACTAACTATATAGGAGCAATTTCATTGGTTTTGTATGAGTAAAATGTCCAGCTAACTATAACACCACTAAAACTTATAGTTTTTTGAGTGAATTTCAAAGGTTTTTTAAAAACGAATTCCTAACTATATAACTCCTGAAACCTATGGTTTTTTCAGTGAATTTCAAAGGTTTTTTTAAATGCTAATTCCTAACTATATAAGGCCTGAAACCTATGTTTTTTTCAGTGAATTTCAAAGGTTTTTTTAAATGCTAATTCCTAACTATATAAGGCCTGAAACCTATGGTTTTTTCAGTGAATTTCAAAGGTTTTTTAAATGCTAATTCCTAACTATATAAGGCCTGAAACCTATGGTTTTTCAGTGTTTCTTTAAAAAAAATTGATTGGTTAACTGGCTTATTAAGTGTATCTTAGTGAATACATATATTAGCGAGTAATGTTTAAATATTTAAATATATGCATGAGTGATGTAATATGTGACGTCATCAGCAGTGCATTGCAGACGTGCAAGTTATAGTGAGTCCAACTAACTATAACGTGGGAATTTCAATGGTTTTATGCGAGTAAAATTTCCAGCTAACTATAACTGGTGTGAAACCTATGGTTTTTTCTGTGAATTTCAAAGGTTTTTTAAATGCTAATTCCTAACTATAACTGGTGTGTAACCTATGGTTTTTTCAGTGAATATATATATATCTAAAATTTCTATGGCAAAATGTAACCCCTCATTTTGTTCCGTTTCAAATTAAATGTATTAAGTGTTACCACTTTATTCCAATCAAGATGACTTCAGGTGTGCCATACTTTTGTCATAAGTAAGACTGTTAGCGTTTTGGTTGTTATTTAGAACACTCTGGGACATTCTGTCATTGGGCTATAGTTGGGCTACATCTGGCTGATATTTGGGCTACATTTGGGCTCTTTTGTCTCTGGTGGCCATCTTGGGAGACTGCATATCAGAATTTTTTTAATGAAATATAAGAGGATTTGAGAAGTCACTCAAAATGTGCCCTAATTTTTCTTTCTTCAGCACTAATCATAATTTCTATGGCAAAATGAACCCCCTCATTTTGTTCCTTTGCAAATTAAATGTTTTAAGTGTTAACACTTTATTCCAATCAAGATGACTTCAGGTGTGCCATACTTTTGTCATAAGTAAGACTGTTAGCGCTCTGGTTGTTCTTTAGAACACTCTGGGACATTCTGTCATTGGGCTATAGTTGGGCTACATCTGGCTGATATTTGGGCTACATTTGTTTTTTTTGTCTCTGGTGGCCATCTTTGGGCTACATTGGGCTACATTTGGGCTCTAACATATATATAGCCCAATGTAGCCCAATATATATTTTTTCAAAGTTAATTTTCGTAAAAACCACTGGAGCACATATCTTGAGACATAGCAAAGGCACATCGGGCTACCAGTCCCTACAATTTTTCCAAGTTTGGTGGAAAACCATTCAGCCGTTCGGGCTAAAAGTGAGTCCAACCGCCCTATGGAAATTAACATGGGGAAAACACGTTTTGGGACCCCCCTTTTATCTCGGCCCCCGCTTGACGAATCCCCCCAAACTTTCAGGGAAGGAGCGGAGCGGCGCGAGGCAAAGTTAAGGAAAATTTCAGGGAGATTCCTCAACCGGCGCCAAAGTTATTCCCAATAGAATGTTGCGATTTCCCTATGGAAAACATTCCTAACTATATATACCTACTGGCTATCGCCAGTAGGTAATATATATATATATATATATATATATATATATATATATATATATATATATATGTATATATATATATATATATATATATATATATATATATATATATATATATTCACTGAAAAAACCATAGGTTTCAAACCTGTTATAGTTAGCTGGAAGTTTTACTCGCATAAAACCATTGAAATTCCCACGTTATAGTTAGTTGGACTCACTATAACTTGCGCGTGCAATGCACTGCTGATGACATCACATATTAAATCACTCATGACATGGTCAGTGACATCACTCATGACATCACTGATGACACCATCCAGTGAATGTGTGTATTTAAAAAAAAAATATGTGTTATATATGTATATGTAAAAGTTGATGGAAGAATAAATGTTTAAATAAGGGTTTACATGGATGGTTTTTAAAAAAAAATTGATTGGTTCACTGGCTTATTAAATGTATCTTAGTGTATACATATATTAGTGAGTAATGTTTAAATATTTAAATATATGGATTAGTGTTTCACTTTGTGTATAAGTGGCTGCATGGGTTGGTGAGTATCTACATGTGTATGTATTTGGGTTATTAGATGTTTTTTTTAATATCAATATGAGTGTCTATATGTTTGGTGGGGGTATTACTTAGAACATAGATGCATGAGTGACTGACTCTCTGTTTGTATATGTTTTGAAGACAGCATATGTGCAGGACTGTATGGGTGGATGACTGTGTATATATGTGTGTTACTGACTGAATGACTGTCTCACTATTGTCTTTATCAGTAACTACATATGTTTTATTGTAGTATATGTGAATATTGATGTATATAAGTGAGTATATGTGAGAGTAAGGGATTGTAAGAGTTCCTGTTTAAATAAGTATGTGTTTCTACAAGTGATTGTTTAAGAGAGTAAGTATGTGTAAGGTTCCTTAGAAGTAAGGTGGTAGTGTGTGTATAGCTGTATATGCAAATAAATGGATGTTCAATAGTTTATTTGCATGTGTTTTTATGTGTGAGAGTATCTTTTGGATGACTGTCGGTGTGTAACAGGATGTATAGGTGTATCACTACATATGATGAGTGAGTATACGTATGAGTGATTATATAGAACTCTTGGTGAATGAGTGGATGTGTATATAGATGGTGGAATTATTGAATTGGTTGTTGTAACTGGTATGGGTATCTCCTTTTTTTGAAAATTTTTGTTTCTATTTTTGAATATGTGTTTCAAGGGTTACATTACAGTGAAAGGAGGTCTGTCACTCTGTCACAAGGATGGTGTCATCAGTGATGTCATGAGTGATGTCACTGACCATGTCATGAGTGATGTAATATGTGATGTCATCAGCAGTGCATTGCACGCGCAAGTTATAGTGAGTCCAACTAACTATAACGTGGGAATTTCAATGGTTTTATGCGAGTAAAACTTCCAGCTAACTATAACAGGTGTGAAACCTATGTTTTTTTCAGTGAATTTAATAGGTTTTTTAAATGCTAATTCCTAACTATAACTGGTGTGAAACCTATGGTTTTTTCAGTGAATTTCAATGGTTTTTTAATAGCAAATCTCTATAGGTATAAAAAGTAAAAAAATTTATAACGAATTTTATATTGTATAATTATGTAATAGTTTTTATTTATTTATTTACTTATTTTTTTTTGCCCCGGAGCGGTCCCGGGGCGCGAACCGGTGAACGCACGGGTAAGCGCAATGTTACGGCGCGCCCCAGGGCACGTACCGGTGAGCGTCCCATTGGCGCTATTCTCGCAAACGAAAACAACATCGTGACGTTTCGCGTAACCGCATGATGCGTCATATGACGCACTGCGTAAGCGCACCCGGAAGCACGCGAGCGCATAAGATCACGCAACGCCCTGACGCGCTTATGCTACGCGCCCCCGGGCGCGCCCCGGGGCGCATAGCGTAAGCGCGTCGGGTCATGTGATCTGAAAATAACACTTTTCATTGGTGCAGATCAATTTTGGTTTCCAAATGATGAAAACTCAGATCATGTGACTTGAAAATAACACTTTTCATTGGTCCAGAACAGTTTTGTTTTCCAAATTATGAAAGCCCCCACCTTTTTTCCTCATTCTGACTTTGTCCTTTGACTGAGGAAGACCTGTTTGGAGATCTGTCTCTAATCTTTTCTACTTTAAAATGGCTACAGTAGCAGCAGCAGCTGGAGCATCTGCACCACCACCACCACCACCACCACCAAGAGGACCACCACAACATCACATTGGTGGTCAAGAAGAAGAAGAGGAGGAGGAGGACGAGGAGGGGAGAAGGACATTCCTCCCAGAAGACAATACCCCATATAGGCCAAAGGAACATATTGTATGGGAGTTTTTTTCCATCCCAGAGGGCAAGAAAAAAGTGAATGCGCCAAAGGTGACTTGCCGAATCTGTGGCATGGAACTTTCAAGGGGGAACCCTAATAGGAAATATTAATTTGGTAATTACACCATGATTAGGCATATGCAGCGCAAGCATCCCAGGAACTATGCTGCTGCAGAGATGAGAGAAATGGCCAGTAACCTTCCCCAATCTTCACCCAGCACCTCCAAAAGAAAGCAACCCACTCCATCGGGACCAGACACAAGGGAGACGATGCCAATCATCCAACCACGGTTTGGTGAATTCAGGGTCACTTGTATTTTTTGTGGTAAGACCATCAGCTATGGTGAGCAGAGCGTAAAGCTCATCGTTCTTGCTGGTGACAACCACAATTGCCCCAAAAAACCCTATTTTTTTCCAGATTTTTTTTTTGCTCCAGTTGAGCTGTTTACAATTCCCTGTTTTTTGTTTCTCCCCATAAAAAATACAATTTTTTTTTTAAAGTGTTCAGAAAAGCCAAAAAAAGTAAAAAATGTTCAAAAAAACAATAAAAAATATAAAACAACAAAAAGAATAAAAAAACTGTTCTTTTTAGAACTACCTTTAATTTATAAAAAAGAAACCTATATTTTTAAAGAATCTCTGTCATTCTTTTTTCCTTAGGGTACGCGCACCGGGGCGCGCACCAAAAAAAAAAAAAAAAAAATTAATGAAAGAGTGAGCATGAGGGAAGAATAGAGAGAGAGTAATGTTAAGAGAAAGAGAGCAAGAGAGAGCAACACAGAGGGATTGTTTATTACATAGTAAAAAGCAGAGAAGGTATAATAGGATGTTATTGAGAAAAGGAAAATGAATAAGGGAGCGAAATTAGGGAAGAGAGACGAAGAAGAGTAAAGTAGAGGTACTGGGAGAATGTGAGTGGGTGTTGAAAGAAAAAGGAAGGACAGTAAAGAATGGGGAAAGAAGAGTAGTGACGGAACCAGGATAAATGAACAACGGTGAGGGAGGGTGAGAAAAGAACAGTGAGTGTAAGTAAAGAGGGGTGAAAAGGGTGAAAAACTGAATTAGGGTAAGACATGGGGAGTGACAGACAGAAAAGAGAGAGAGAGTAAAGGAAACAGTGACTGAAAGGGTCTGAGTGAAACAGGAAAGAAAGGTAAGAAAGGCAGTGTGGGTGACTTCTAGGGAGTCAGTGGGTGTAGGTGGGGGTGTGGGGGTGTAACGTGTGTGTGTCTGGGTGTGAGTGTGTGGGGTGTTTGGGTATGGGTGGAGGTGTGGGTGTGTAAGATATGTGTGGGGGGGTGTGAGTGTGGGGGGGTATGTGTGTGTGTGTGTGTGTGGGATGTGTGGGTATGTGTGTGAAGAGTGTGTGTGTGGCTGTGTGTGTGAGGTGTGTGTGTGGTGTGTGTGTGGGGTGTATGTCAGAGGTGTGTGTGTGTGTGTGTGTGTTGGGGGGAGGTGTGTGTAGGAGTTAAGTAAATGATTAAGGTAAAGAGAATGAGTGAGGGAGCAAAGGAAGGGAACAGAGGGTAAGGGAAGTAAAGAATGGGGACTGAAAGAAGTTGAATGTGGGAGGGGAAATAGGGAAAGGGTATTAAACATGGAGAATATGAATAAGTGAGCGAAGCAGAGTAAAGAAACAGGAGTGAGGTAGGTTGAGAAAATAGTAGTGAGGTTAAAGCAAAGGGTCATGACAAACTACATTTTTTTAGTCACACTTACCATATAATAAATGTAACTTTAATTACATTTTTTTACTACATTTTGTATCTGTAAAGAGAGAAGAAAAAATAAGTTATAATTAGTAAAATATGTATTTAAAATTAAAGATACAAATGAAGAGGTTAAAAATCATAACAGTGTATTTAGAAATAAAGTAAGGTAGAAGGACAAAAAGAGGGAAAAAGAAATAGAAGGAGAGCAAATTACTAAGAGTAAGGCATATAGATTCACTGACAGAAAGGAAGAGAAGAAGAGAAAAATGAACTGAAGGTAAGAAAGATACTAAAAGAATATGAGTTAGAAAAACTAAATCAGGAAACAGGAGTAAGTAAAAAGATAATGACTGAGAGGGAAAGGAGTCTAATAAAGGATGCATTTAGAAGAATGAGGAATGGAAGATAACTGAGAGTAAGTGAAGGAGAGTCATAGAGTGAAGGGATGAAGGGAGAGAGGATAATATAGAAGGATTGAGGGAAAAGGAGTGAGGAAGTTAGTAGACAGAGAGACTAAGGGAAGGACTGAGTGAAGTGGAGTACAATGAGTGAGGAAATAAAAATGAGTAAAGGAGCGAAAGAAGGAAAGAGAGGAGAAGAGGACTAAAGCAGTGGTACTGAGAGAAAGTGATTCGGTGATGAAAGTAAAGAGAAGGACACTGAAAGATAGGAAATGAGGGGTAGTAATGGAACCGCACTAAAAGAAATAGGTTGAAGAACGATGAGAGAGGAGCAGTGAAGTTGTTGTAAGAGAAATGATAGAAGGTAGATAAACACAAGTGAACATAACACAAGGAGAGTGAGGGACTGAGGACATAGAGGTAGTGAACGGAAAATAGAGAGAAGAGGTCAAAAGAAAGGAGGAAACAAAGATAAGCGAGGGAGAGTGGGTGATTTATAGTGATAGAGTGCGACAATACTGGTGAGTGAGTAACGAGGAATTACTAAAAGAGCAAAGGAGGAAAACACGGAAAAGGAAAGTAAAGCAGACAGACTGAAAGCTGAATAGTTATGCAAGGGAGAGAGGGGATGCAGACAGTTGAAATGAGAATGAGGGGTTGTGAAAGAAGTGGAGTAAAAGAACGGGGTTGAAAGAGAGTGAAAGAAAGACATTATAAGTGAGTAAAAAGAGCTGAAAGAGGGTGGAAAAAGGAAAGTGAGCGTGAGACAATGGGAATATAATTTAAATTACAGAATACAAACTATAGATTAACTTGTACAACATGTTACATAGTTTATGTTTGCTTTACTCAGAATATATTGAATTTCACTTAAAAAAGTGAGTTCAAACTACTCAGATTGTGTTTTAAAAAAACCCATCTAAACTTAAAAATAACAAATGTACACTAATCTTTGATTCACTTACTTTTCCTTTAGGCCAAATAGTATATCATGAAGGTCCTTTTCGTTGGAAAGTACTCTGCTGTTCTCTAAAAATTCCATTTCATCGACTTTCTAGAAGAAAACCTCGAAGAACATCTGAAATATTTTCATTATTTTCATATACTCCTTCTGTTCAGTCATAACTCTTTGCTCATTCCTTCACTATTCCTTAAGGCCAAATAGTGTCAGATGTATCAGTATATTTTCAAATTTATTACAACAAACTCTAAAATTACCGTTTTTCCGACGTTCTGAAAGAAAGGCTCAAACAACATTTTCACAATATTTAAATTTTCGTAATTCCATCTCTGACTCACTCATGTTCATCATTTCCTATAATACTGATATCACTTAGTATGAGATCCACTTACATTACCTATATGACAACTCAATTTTTTATATTATCTTGATCACTTTTACTCAGAATATAATTTTAAACAGCAAACTAACCTTTATTAACTGCTCCCGTCTTCATAGGCCAATTACCTTTACTTAAATTTTGGTTCTAAAAACACTAGGTATGAATTTTTTAAGTCAAAAGGCAAACGTTGTTTGAAAGTCAAATGAGTGTCATTACAGTGGGTCCAACCTTTACGACTTTTTAAATAGCATGTGTAATGCCCTGATGTTGTCGAAGGACCGTCATGATAAATAATAGCAACAGTCGCAAAGGTTCTTCCTGAAATTGATAACTGAGAAGCCACAACATTTTTAATAGAAGTTAACAATTTACTTCCATCAGGTCTACATCGTTGGAACATTAAAATCACATATTTACCATAAGTTTGTAAAAATAATGTAGACAGCATTGCAGACTTACATTGGGTACACACCATATTGTGATCAGCTGCTTTAACTAGATTATTAAAAGACACTGATTTGCAGTCTGGTAAAGTCAAATATATAAATCTTTCAGTGTCTATTGTAGTACTACTTGATAAACTACAGTTGTCGCAGTCATGCTGCCATTGATAAGAAAGGCTAAAAAGATTTTTTTATATCTACACCTTCATCTTCCAAAACATCAAACATATGCATTAAAAATTCCTGACAATCCTGCTGAATATTCTGTGAAAATTGATTTTGACCAGAACATATGTCTAGAAGATTTCGAATTTCTGAAACACTTTCTATTTTTGCTCTATCACTGCTACATTTCTCAAACACAGAATTCAATAAACAGCAGAATGTTTGATCCCGATTTTCAACAATCTGTTCTTGTAAATTTTGAAGAAAAAAACCAACATTAACCACTACATTAGCATAGCAGTTGACACCAGAACTGTTTTCAAACTCAAATCCAACAACATCTTCAACAGAATCCTTTTTCTTTCTACTTACAATTACAGTTTCATCTACTTTTTGTCTTTTTGCTACTACGTCACTGCAATTATTCTCATTTCTTCTTTTTCGGCCTACCACACGTTTTTCAAACAGAGGATATTGAGGCAAATGTGGAGCATACTCTCTTCTTAACCTATTGTATTCTTTAACACAATCTAGATCAGCACAAATCTTTGTTTCATCGCACTCAATCAAGTACAATCCTGATAAAGTTCTGACTCGTGATAATGCCACATATGCCATACCCTCTTTAAACACAGAATTTCCAATGTTCACCAAAGCACTATCTACACTTAAACCTTGAGATTTATGAATTGTCACCGCATATGCTAAACAAACAGGAAACTGTTTTCGGCGAACATATAAGTCTTTCACAAGCAAAAATCTAGCTGAACAACGACAAATTTGTTCTATTTCATCAATGCCATCAAATTTAATTTTTAAAATTTCAATTCCATCTCTATTTTTGTAATTCACAAAACCAACAACATGACCCATTGCTCCATTTACCAGACCTCTTTCAACATTTAAATTCCTTCTCAAAATGATACGACAATTTAAACACACATTCAGAGTCTTTTCAAAACCAGCAGTTTTAGATATAGTCTTCTCTAATGAATCCAATTTTGATTTCAAATTTTCTGACAAAATAATTGTTGCTCCCATATGCTCTATTTTATCTATAGCTTCCAGTTTCACTATCTCTTCATTTTCTAACTTTAACATTTTGTTGTTGAACATGGAACATTCTTTCAGAGTAGGCATCAAACATATGCCAGATTTCTTCTCGTTAATTTTCTTAAAAATATTCTCTGGGGGAGGCGCTAGGGGCGCACAGCGGAATGGCTGGGTAAGACCGCAGCTCCGCCGGACGGCTGACAACGCGGCACCATACGGTCGCTCTAATGCCCGCTACCGACATCAGCGAACATGGTGCCGGGTGTGTGACTGTGGCAGGCACGCGATGAGCTGAAAATAGAGGTCTGGTGCCCGGCACTTTGAATGAGAAAAACGGCAAATTAGCTCCGGGTGCCGACACAAACAAGATGGCGGCCATCACTTTCCCGTTCGCGCCCGTGTAACTGACGGCGTACTGGGCTCGCCAACTGGAGCGGAGGCGGCGTGAAGGGACCCCAGGTATTCCTGACCAACGCTTGCATGGAGCGATTCTTGGAAGGTGAGCGGAAACAGGCACGAAAGGTTCGCGCTGGAGCGCTCTGCCGCCGGCCGGATTGGTGACGCGGGGCGGCGGACGAGATGAGGGACCCGAAGACGGCGGGGCTCGAGTAATGCGCATTGATTGTACCGGAGGGCTCCGACCTTGTTCTGTGACCGTCAGGGGCGCTGGGCATAATCAACTTAAGCTGATGCAATCATAGACAGTAAAGGAGACCCGCACTAACGCAGGGGCCTAATACCATTACGGGGACCCAGTCAATCACGCAAACCACCGGAGAGAAGCATTGATTGCCCGCGCGGATTTCAGCGGTCGAGGACGAATCACATGCCACAACTGCCAAATGCATGGCCATGGAGAGGGTACTGGAGGTGATCAAAGCAAAGGAGGAGGAATTGGAATCGCGATCTAGACGCAATAACGTGCGAATAGCGGGGCTGCCGGAGTCCACCAACACCGGAAGAATGGAACAATACATCGAGAAATTGTGCAAAGATGTGTTTGGAGACGACTCTTTCTCGCAGATTTTCGTTATAGAGAGAGCGCACAGGTCCCTTGCGCCCCGCCCGCCGCCAGGAGCGTCGCCACGGCCGATTGTGGCCAGGGTACTGAACTATCGAGACAGGGACACCATCTTGAGACTGGCAAGGGAGAAAGGCCCCATAACACATCAGGGCAATAAACTGGAATTCTATCCGGATCACACGGTGGCCGTCCAACAGGCTCGGAGAGAATACACGGCGGTGAAGGCTAAGCTCAGAGATCTCCAAATTAATTATTCTATGCTGTATCCGGCCAGACTACGGGTTCAATGGGAAGGAAAACCGGTGATATTGGCGACTCCGAAAGCTGCGCAAGACTTTGTGAAGCAGATAATCTCACAAAAAAAAGCTGGGGAGCGAGAAGGTCAGCAAGGTGGCACAGATTGAGTATGATGGGGCCACGCTCGAAAGACAACTGTATGTGAGTATGTAGCACTTTAACGCCCCACGAACATTTCATTAAGCCAGCGTTAATGTAGATCATGCCAGACGATGCTGAGCGTCCACGACGGACTGCGGGACTTATCACTGCTGATGGTGGGTGATCTTTCACAATGCTGACTAAAGATTGACTATTGTGTACAATGTCACCTGATAGGCTTTGAGACCGCATGGTGCGGAGTGTTGAGGGGGCTGGTGGGAATGGACGCCGACATTTGGAGCTGACAACGTCAGGTCGGCACTATTCCCGTAACATTGCAATACTTACACTTTCTGATAGCTGAGACATTGCTCCAGATGGCCTCCGAAGATGCGCTTAGTTGTGGGTGCTGCTCTGCCTGTGGGAGCCCTCATTATGCAGGTCATATTCGAGATCTCACAGTAACGAATTTAAACCCATATTGGCTGAGATACCCACTTGGTATATTGCTTCCCCCACGTGGTCCGAACTGATGGGGGGTTACACGGAGGAGCAGTAGCGGAACTTAATGAATACTTTCTTAGGAGTGACATGCTGTATCTATGCATAAGATAGTACGGGATCGCCCGTGGGAGAACAATGCTTCCAGCCCAACCTAACTGCTCCTGTGTCTGGCTGTTCTGCACAAGTTATTTATGACTATTTTGTTGAAGATACTGGGCACATGGGGAGATGTGTAGTATGGTGGAACATGATGATTGGTACATGGAGGGACGCATGGGGTTCGCATACTGTTAATGGATTTTGGGCTGGTATATATTGACAAGTTCCTCATTGGGCTCGGGTGGGCGGGGAGCAACAAGTTACGTGTTCCCACCTGGTGGCCAACTAAATTTTCTCAGACAAAGGGCCGGGAGCGGCCGAGGGTGTTGAGACATGATGCGCATACTTTTACTAACGTCAGGGATGCCGTCCACATCCATTTAGTTGGATGGAGAGTTGCGCCTCCAGCGGACCTCCACAAGGGAGTTCCCCACACAGGTTCTATAGGAATGGTTTTGATGTTTAGCCCCGAACTGTTGTCGAGGGTAATTGGGGGGGGGAATGGCTTCGGCATCTTTGGGTTGCTGGAGTGGGAGGGGGAGGGCGGGAAGAGGTAACTACTGATGTTTTGAGACCTGAACAGTCAGATTTTGTCTATCGATTATATTTTGTGGAACTTGAAAACAATTGTATGCACATGATTGCACTTGGACACGTCTCGGCGGACCCCTGGCGCTATTACAATGCACCGATTTTGGAAAAGGGGGGTGGTGATGGACAGAGTTTCTGAATGATGCAGAATACTCTTACCAAGTCAATAGATCATGGTTTTAATCCATCACCGTTTTTTAGCTCACTGCACCATCCCAGCTCAGAACCTGGCTATATGCAAATTAGTCTGTTCCTGTCCCAGTGCATGATGGGAACAGGGCAAACCAAACTACCAAGCCAATTCTTATACTGGGAAGGAAACAAGCTTCCGGGGACCGGTTTCTGGCATCACAGCCTTCTTCGGCCCGGCTTGCTTGAATCCTGATGGTGCAATGAGCAAGGGACTCACGTCTGAGTATACCCTCCCACACATAGTGTGGATAAAACCGATTTTGGAAAAGGGGGGTGGTGATGGACAGAGTTTCTGAATGATGCAGAATACTCTTACAAAGTCAATAGATCATGGTTTTAATCCATCACCGTTTTTTAGCTCACTGCACCATCCCAGCTCAGAACCTGGCTATATGCAAATTAGTCTGTTCCTGTCCCAGTGCATGATGGGAACAGGGCAAACCAAACTACCAAGCCAATTCTTATACTGGGAAGGAAACAAGCTTCCGGCCAGAAACCGGTCCCCGGAAGCTTGTTTCCTTCCCAGTATAAGAATTGGCTTGGTAGTTTGGTTTGCCCTGTTCCCATCATGCACTGGGACAGGAACAGACTAATTTGCATATAGCCGGGTTCTGAGCTGGGATGGTGCAGTGAGCTAAAAAACCGGTGATGGATTAAAACCATGATCTATTGACTTGGTAAGAGTATTCTGCATCATTCAGAAACTCTGTCCATCACCACCACCCCCCTTTTCCAAAATCGGTTTTATCCACACTATGTGTGGGAGGGTATACTCAGACGTGAGTCCCTTGCTCATTGCACCATCAGGATTCAAGCAAGCCGGGCCGAAGAAGGCTGTGATGCCAGAAACCGGTCCCCGGAAGCTTGTTTCCTTCCCAGTATAAGAATTGGCTTGGTAGTTTGGTTTGCCCTGTTCCCATCATGCACTGGGACAGGAACAGACTAATTTGCATATAGCCGGGTTCTGAGCTGGGATGGTGCAGTGAGCTAAAAAAACGGTGATGGATTAAAACCATGATCTATTGACTTGGTAAGAGTATTCTGCATCATTCAGAAACTCTGTCCATCACCACCCCCCTTTTCCAAAATCGCTATTACAATGCACAACAGATGCAGACACCACCACCTTACAGATGACTCAGAGGTCAACTCAAGCCAATAATGCACACATAAAACTACTAACGTGGAATGTACGAGGCTTAACACAACCCAAGAAAATTAGACGCGTGTTTGCATACCTGAACAGGCATTACATAGATATTGCGTTTTTACAAGAGACGCACATTGCCCCGAACACGCATCAATCCGTAGGCCTAAAATGGGCCGAATCTGTCCATGTCGCGACGTACTCCTCCTACTCTAGAGGGGTGATGTTGTTGTTGCGGAAAGGGTTAAATTTCACAGTTCTACGGGTGATACAGGATCCAGGGGGCAGATATGTTATTGTATCAGGGACACTTCGTGGTAAGAAACTGACTTTGCTTAATGTTTATGGCCCTAATGTAGATTCTCCTGACTTCTTTCAGGATTTATGGGGACACCTACAACAATTCACACACACTAGGATAATATGCGGGGGTGATTGGAATGTGACCCTTACTGATGGTATAGACCGCTCCGCTCAATCCATCGAACCACATAAAAATGCTAGAGCCAAACTCCAACATATACTGGCGGACGTGAAGCTAACGGACATATGGAGACACAAATTTCACACGGAACCAGGTGCCACGCACATTTCTGCATACCACAACAGCTGGTCCCGATTGGACTATTGGCTAGGTACTGATGATATCATACATTGGACTAGTGACATTAACGTACTTCCTCGAACACTATCGGACCACAATCCGGTTTTATTGACACTCTCCATACCAGATCACATCCCACCTCCCTATCAATGGAGATTTAACTCACGTGCTCTAACGGACATACTATACGCAGACACTATTCACGCAGCAATCAAAGACTATTTCCTGCTGAACGAACCGACGGTCGATGACCCATGCCTACTGTGGGAAGCCTTTAAGGCAACGGTTCGAGGGGTGTGTATGAGCATAACTATCGGCATACTTCGCGACATACGACGACAGATTAAAAGGTGCAACACACAAATGAGGGAGTTGGAAAGGGGATACGAAACTACACATGATGTTACGATTCTGGGAAAACTACGCACATTACACACGGAACATCAGAATCTAGTGGACGACGAAATAAAGTATATGGATAAAAAACACACTGCTAGAGCTTTTGGTGAGGGAGGCAGACCGGGTGGGCTGTTAGCGGCAAAAATTTGTGAGGGCAAGAAACACACCGAGGTACTTGGCATTAAAACTGAGAACAATATTATATTGACACAAACGGCGGATATATTACAAAGCTTTGTCGCTTCCTATAGTACACTATACACATCACGGCCAATAGCCTCCACAGATGATATCAACGACTACTTTAGGGATGTGGCCATAGCGTGGCTGTCTGACCACCAGAGGGAATACTTAGCAGCACCCATCACGGTTGTGGAAATCACGGAGGTGATAAAAACACTGCCGAATGGTAAAGCGCCGGGCCCGGATGGATTCACGAACGAATTTTATAAACATTACGTGGATATCCTGGCTCCCCGGCTGACGGAGATGTACAGGGCCGCGTTCGACCAGGGTGAACTTCCCCCAACGCTCCGAGAAGCGGTAATCATAGCTCTCCTGAAACCATCCAAGGATCCGACCCAATGTGACTCCTATAGACCGCTATCACTGATCAATGTTGATTCTAAAATTCTAGGGAAGATCATGGCTATGAGATTGACACCACTAATGACCAACTTGGTGTTACCTGACCAGGCAGGCTTTGTCCCGACGCGGTCCACGTCCCATAATACCCGGACAATGTTCGCCCTAGCCCATTATCTCCAACCAAATACGAAGGCGGTAGCGGTGCTGCTGGACGCTGCAAAGGCGTTCGATTCCATTGAATGGCAGTATTTGATTGCGGTGCTGAACCGCATGGGCTTCCCTAAAAGATTTGTCCAGTGGGTGTCCCTAATTTACACTAAACCACGAGCCAAGGTCCGAGTAAACGGGTACTTATCCGACAGTTTTGCAGTGGAACGCGGTACCAGGCAGGGTTGCCCGCTCTCCCCCCTAATATTCGCCCTGGCATTGGAACCACTGGCCTGCATTATCCGGCAGAACTATAGATCATCTGCCCTGCAATTTCCCGCTAGGCCGCTACACATATCATTGTACGCGGACGATATGGTGCTCTACGTTCGCGACCCGAACGAACACCTAAACCGACTGCTGAGGGAATACATCAAATTCGGCGGGCACTCGGGGCTAACAATCAACTGGTCAAAGTCCTCCATCATTCCCCTCACAGACACTACGACTCCCTTTGATATTGAATACCCCCTAGAGTGGCAGACCGACCCGGTGCGGTATTTGGGAGTGCTATTCCATAGGGATCCAGACATAGTAATCCGCGCAAACTATGGTGTAACAATATCCAAACTGGAAGATAAAGTACAGCGCTGGATACAGCTTCCGTTGTCTCTGGCAGACCGTATTGCAATAGTTAAAATGAATATATTGCCCAAACTGCTGTATCTATTCAATAATATCCCCATTGCTCCGCCGGGAGAGGTATTCCGTCGCATCAAGTCACTGATACTACAACTCATTTGGACAGGGAAACAAGCACGGATTGACCTCCAGACGTCGACGCTCCCCTATGCTAAAGGAGGATTCGGATTGCCAGATTTTAAACTGTACAATTCGTGCGCGCAGGCACAGTACGCGGCTTATTGGTTTCACATGGTGCCATATCTAACTCACACAGCGATCGAAGAAGGCGATGCGCACCCGGTCCCCCTTACCGCCATCCTCTCGTATAAACGCCCGCCATTACACGCTCGCGACATAAATACAGTCGACACTACCGTCAAGGCGTGGCACGAACTTGGGAGACTGGCACACAAAACCCCGCTTTATGCACGAAACATGCCACTGCATGATCACTCAGCACTTTCTGTTACACGCGAGAAGGTGGGGATGTCGCTGCTACAGCAGGCGGGCATTGCACAGATGGGAGACTTATTTAACGAGGGCAGATTTGTGGAAATTGCAGAACTCCAGTACATACACAACAAATCACAGATGTTTTATTTCACACATTATAGACTGAAGAGAGCCATGATGGAACTATACTCTACCTTTCCTGAAGAGCCGGCTATCCTAGATACCTTACAACTCATCATTACAACACAGGATCTATCGCACCTCACATCACGACTATACTCCTCTGCACAAGCTGAGATACCACAGTCCACGGACAGGGCCAAGACTATATGGGACTTGGTTTTAGACAGCCCATTGACAGAGAAGGAATGGGAACAGACATGTGCACTAACACAGATTCTGACCCCTAACGGGAATCTCAAAATCATACATTACAAATATCTGCATCAGGCATACTACACCCCGGCACGAATGTGTAGATACGGAATGCAGGATGACACCGGATGCAAAAGGTGCGGTGCAGAGGGTGCTGATTTTGTCCATTTAGCCTGGTATTGCCCCAAAATTCAGGACTACTGGGCAGAGGTAATTACTAAACTGTCTATCATGATGGGGACTGCGGTGGACTGCACAATCCGATGCTGCTTGTTGGGCATTGTACCGCAGCTCAAATCATCTAAGCCTAAGTTCTGTGCGATCGCCTTGTTATTAGCCAAGAGGCAGGTATCACAATGCTGGCACACTACTCAGGTACCCACCGCACTAAAATGGTTACAAGATATGTCCAGCTGTAGGGACAAACTACTGACATACGAAGAGAGCCTACCACTGCGATCCAGGCCGAAAGACTTTTGGTTGTATCTCACAGGATATTTGGCCATGGTGGAGAGTGACACGGAGTGACACTGGAAGTTACCGGTGATAAGAACCGAATGTAGTGGTGCCGATGGGGGGTGGAGGGAGAGGTGTTCAGGAAAGATGAAACGATGAGTTTCCATTGTACTTGTTGATGTGGACAACTGAAAGGGGAAGGTCTCGTTGTTGGGGTTTATGGTTGATATTTTCTGTGTATGTTCTAATACACCAACAAAATTTGTTAAAATACAAGGCCTAATTTATGTGCTGTACGCCGCCGGACTGATGTTGAAGGCTAAATGGCTGTGTACTATACACGTTGAAACGCACCTTAACACTAACGCAGCCGGCCCCAGGGTTGTAGGCTCCCGGCTGTGTATGTTATGTTATGTTAAAATATGTTTATATAGCGCTCGGCTACTCTAAAAGAGTGTCCCGGCGCTTTCCACATGAAGCTACAGTGTATAACAACATAACAAAAAAAAACAAAAGCCCAGGGGAGAACAAAGAAGAAAATCCACCTAAACAGAAAGGTTAAAAAGCCAAGTCTTCAAATTCCTTCTGAATTGAAGCAGGGTGGGAGTGCTGCGAAGTTCCAGTGGAAGCGAGTTCCACAGCTGGGAGGCCTTGAGGCTAAAGGAGCGCCCCCCAATCCGGGCCTTCCTCACGCGAGGAACCACAGCCGTGAAAAGGGATTCCGAGCGCAGTGAGCGAGCAGGGCGATAGAAGGCCAATCTCTTCTGAAGATATCCTGCGCCTGAGCCAGACAGAGCTTTATGCACCAGCGTCAAAGATTTGAACATAATCCGTTTACGGATCGGGAGCCAATGCAGCGTCCGCAGAAGGCCAGATGCCCGTGCGCGTCTATGCAGACCAAAGATTGCGCGCGCTGCAGAGTTCTGTGTCACCTGCATACGCTGGACCAAGTACTCTGGAAGGCCCAGGAAAAGAGCATTGGCATAGTCTAGCCTGGATCCGATAAGCGCCTGCACCGTAATCCTTCTATGCTCCGCAGAAAGAAGTGGAAGAAACTTGCGGAGCATTTTCAGAATGCCGAAACAGGCGCCAACCAGGCCAAGAACATGCGATCTGAGAGAAAGCTTGTTGTCAAGCTTAACGCCTAGATTTTTGGCCACCAGGGATGATTGTGCCGGCGGACACATGGCGGCCGGCCACCACTGCCGCCACTCGGGATCGGTGACACAGCCGAAGAATAATACCTCCGACTTACTGGAGTTGGCCTTTAGACTGTTCCGCTGGAACCAGCCAAAGACCATATCCAGACAGTCCCGAATTCTCTCCCCATCAAATGGCTGGTCTTTAGCACATGTGAAAAGGAGTTGCGTGTCGTCGGCATAGGACACGATCTGGGCTCCGTAAGCCTCCACCGCTGCCGCCAAGGGGGACATAAAGATGTTGAACAATGTCGGGCTCAACACAGATCCCTGTGGAACCCCAACTCCCAATGGCGGCATCTCGGCGGAGCTCTGGGAAACCCAGACCGTCTGGCGGCGACCCTCCAGAAAAGATGAAAACCATCTGAACACCGTCCCCCTTAGGCCGATGTCATGAAGCCTAGCGAGAAGCGCCTCATGAGGGACGGTGTCGAAGGCCGCCGACAGGTCCAACATGACTAGCATGGCCTTGCCACCCACATCCAAGGTCTCCCTGATGATCTCAGAGACCTCCACCAACGCCGTTTCCGTACTAAAATTCGGACGGAACCCGGATTGGGACGGATGGAGCAAGTTGTTAGATTCTAAAAAGCTCGACAAGACACCATGAACATGTTTCTCGGTGATCTTAGCCAGGGCCGGGAGCAGTGAAATTGGCCTATAATTGGCCAAAGCCTCGGCATCAAGACCAGGCTTTTTCAGGAGGGGGATCACCATCGCCCTTTTCCAGGAGCGAGGGACGCTCCCCTCACGCAAGGAGGCATTGAGGATGGGGTTGACCAGAGGATTCACCACTGCCGCCATCCCGGCCAAGAATTTGGCAGGGCAGGGGTCAAGCGGGGAACCAGATTTGAGACTGGCCAGCAGGGCCCGGGACATATCACTGGAGACAGGTGGAAAGTCAGCCAGTACTGCCGTAGGCAGGGACGATGTTCCAAGTCCTGCCCCGGGGCCACAGCAACCCTCCACAACGCTCTCCGAGAAGGAGGCCTGAATAGCCTTAATCTTGTCGGTGAAAAAAGTGGCAAGATCACATGCCCACGCATCCGAAGAAACAGGCGGGGGAGAATAGGAGGAAGGGGCCGTGAACTCCTTCACAATCGTGAAGATCTCCTTACAGGAGTTCGCCGCCGTCTCAATCCTCCTGGCAAGATATTCCCGCTTGGCACCCAAAATATCACGATGATAGGCCTTCACCGCCGATCTATAGACGAGTTTGGCCTCCCCATCATATCTGAGGCGCCAGGCCCGTTCAGCAACCTTGCATTGACTGCGAGCCAGACGTAGCGCCTCCGTAAACCACGGTGCCGACTGCCGTATCACCGAGGACCGAGGGGTCACCCTTGGTGCAAGATCATCTAACCTCTCAGTCAGCCATAACTGTATCCATCTTGTGCTACGAATAAAGGTCTTACAAAAAAAAATATATATATATATTCTCTGGAAGAATGTTTTCATTTGGGTACAAATTGAAATTAATCGTCCATGTAAAGCTTCTTTCCCATGCTGACTTACTTTTCCGATTCTTACATCTTGTAGAATATTTTTATAATCTTCATCCTTTGCCTGCTGCATATTTTGGAGTAGTTCTGCATATTTGAAATTTAACCATATATTAACGTTTCCAATGCTTCCTAGGCACTTCCTGGTATCTTCATGCGTGACCATTTTAAACACTGGTTGTCCTTTCACTAGAGTCAACTGCAGTAGATCTCCAAAAACAATAATGTGTTTTCCTCCGAATAACACATCATACTCTGTTCTAAGAATTTCTTGCATTCTCAAATGCACAAAAGCAAGCATTAGATTTGAGACCATGCTTACTTCATCAATGATAAGAAGTTTCATTTTCTTCAGGACCCTGGAAACTTCGGAACACGCATCTCCAGATAGCTTGTGGTATTGCAATTTGTTATCATGCTCCACTGGCAGCATCAGTAAACGATGTAAAGTAATCCCTTTAATATTATGTGCTGCCAGCCCAGTTGGAGCGGTAACAACACAAGACAGCGGTGATTCAGTCCTTTTCTGCAGATAATTTGCAATTGCTTTAATCAGAAAACTTTTTCCAGTTCCCGCTTCTCCACTCACGTACAGTTGGACAGGCTTAAATGATGTACATGAGCACTCTTTTTTCTCATGACTGAATCCATGTTCAACCTGTTCTGTGACTTCGTCATATATCTGTTTCTGCTCAAGGTTTAGTTGTTTCACCAAATCTTCTAAGTTAACTACATCATCTTGAGCTTGTTCCATAGCTCTTTCCACCTCATCCATGGCAGTGGCAGCTTCATTTTGGATAATTGGTCCTCCTAGTGGATCCTGACTTAATGAAGCAGAACTCTGACTGTCTTGAGAACTGTCTCTAGCATTCTCTACAGCAATTGCGGCTTCTTGCTCTATTTCTTCGTTCAACATTTGCAGATAATTTGGAAAAACAGGACATTCTATGGTATCCTTGGTTGCATTAAAAGAATCTTCGTAACAGAGAAAATCTCCAAGTAGTTCCTCTTCTGTACGTCATGGCTTAAAGAGTTGCAAAAGAGCTAAATAGTAAAATTCCCTTTTCTCTGGATTTTTGCAACTCAATTTTCGATGATTGATCAAATGGCCTTTTCTCTGCTTCACTAGACATCCTTCACACCCAATGACAGCATATATTCCATTATTGATATCTTATCTGATGTTCCTCTTATAAATATATCTTTGCAGAACTTCATAGAGACAAGCGTTCTCAAGGTAAGGACTTCTATTTGGATAGTATGTATCCAACATGTTTGTCTTCAAAATATCTGTACTTTCTGGTTCTTTCTCCGCCAAATACTCCATTTCTTGTACAGATTTCAAAACTCGGTTTCGTGTTGCAGCAAGACCTAGACTCACCCAAATAATTGTTCTAGACTTTGCGTAGAGACTTGCTGATGATAACCGATCAGAACATTCATATGCTCCAATTTCTCGATGCGACAACATCTTCAAACTGAAACTGTATAATTTCTTGCTTAGACTCTTTTCATGTGAAATGTCCTCCCACATTTCCTTCAGTTCTGTCTTTTCTTTTTTAGTGATGTAAGACGTCACATATCGAGTCACAGCAATAGAGTTGTCAGCAACGAACTGAATATCCATGTTAGCATTCCACATGGACAAAATCACTGGGTTGTAGTCGTTTATGTACTTGGACTCTTCGTTTCTTTTTAAATTGTATGTATTTTTTGGTGATTTCCTCGTCACAGTATGTCGCAGAGTAGACATCAAATTATTTACTCTTCCTTTAGAAATCACTGGTCGTGGAAATGCGAAACGACATTTTGTATAGAACTTGTCTTTGTTTCTGAATTTTCGACGACAGTACATTCCACAACGATGGGATTGAAAGAGTAAAACTTGTTGCCTTAAACTGTTTTCTTCAGTACTTTTCGGAACAGCACATGTTGAATACTCTTCAATGAACCTCATCACTGTCTCATCCAAATCTGTTCCAAATTTGGGTGCATCTTTAATCCACAACAACATATGTATGTGAGGAGCACCTCTCGCTTGATACTCCTTTCTCCAAAAGAAATCCAAAACCTCTCCAAGGGGAGGATTTTTTTTGTTGGTAATAAAAGACATCATAGCTTCAAATCTATGATTGAAATATCTGCATACATTCACTGGATCCAAAGAACACAGTTCTTCAGCAGTTTTGAATTCTATATTTTGTATATTTGCATTTGCCTCTCGTAGAAATTGAAGTAAGTCGTCCCATGCATACTCGGCACAGCTAAGAGTGAGGAACCATGTAGGAGTTCCTAAGTTTCTTAGCATACATTTCAATTCCCCATGACGACGGTACCAATACTCATTTGTACCACGCTGACACGCCATGAGATTGATTAGATGAGATTCCAAAATATTGTCTTGCAGATTGACTTTCTCCATAAAGTCCCTCGCCGAAACATTTTGCAGATGTGCTCCACTTTTCAGTATATGGTTCACTGCATAAGAAAGCCCAGACAAGTCACTTTCATACAGTAGATGAAACAAATAAGGAATGCATTGACGAAACCTTGGATCTTCAGCATATAATCTTACAGTTCGATATTCAGATGCAGGAATTTGAAGTGGTCGATCGTCATATCGTCCACCTCGACCTGTTGGAAATAAATGTGGAAAACAATGAGCTTCCAAACTTTCTTCCCAAACACTAATGGGACTTCCTTTTGCTGCTTTCATTTGAAACAAGTCAATTGCATTCCCCATCACTTCTTTGGAATGCAAAGGATGAACAGTATAATGTTCATATATTTCTTCACTTCTAGACACATCAACTTTTTCGATTTGGCCAGCTGAACAATCACTGTCTTCATCTGCAGCTGTTTCCTCTGCTACAACACATACATGTTTGTAGTACTCATTGTTTTTGACCAAATACAACGTTGCCTTTTTGACTTTCCTAACATCCACTAAATCTTGCCAGATTTTCTTACTCTTTGTCGGAACCCCATTAACTAGAATAACCAGAGGTTCCTCTTCTACTTTCTCTACACCAATGGTATCAATATTTTTCTTGAAATCTAGAGGCAAATAAACAACTCTTCCCTTTAATCCACTCTGTAAATCTGAAGGAGGCAATTTCCCTATCTTAGGCTCCATGCGAACAATAGCCTGAAAAGGATGGACACATTGAATCAAAATAGACTCATATGTATTTAAATCCATCAATTCAGGAGGAATTTCTACCAACTCCAGATTATTATGAACAGCTCTAGCAGGCATTCTGTTTTGATTTAATTTATCATAACAATATTTACAAATACGCTGATCAGAACTCAAATCAAAACAATTCTCCACCCACAAATAAGTTGCAAAATCCTTCCACTCATAATTATTTATCTTTTCACTTTTTACGTATAAATCAACTAATCTAGTTTGATGCTTATAATGAGTTCGTCGACAACACACACAAATAAAATTCGGCCTTTCACTTGATTTCACCTTAAACCTGGTAATTTCCTGGTCAAACTTTTCTGTACTTAAAATCTGTACATTGTCTTCCACATTACCTTGAATTTCTGTGTCAATTTCTACACTGTCCTCTTTTTCACCAAAATAACAAATCTCAATTTCTTCACAAATCTTCTTCACATCTAAATCAGTTCCATGCAAAAGAGCACTGTTTAATTGTTTAAGCTTAAGTGCTGGACTTTTTGCATAATACAACCTTCTCACTAATTTCCTCATTTTGTTATGATGCACTGCTAACATCCTAAAATGATGAAAAACACTCTGACAGACTTTTCTAGAAAGACAAGCCAGTGAATGCCCTTGCAAACCTGTGTTTTCTCTCACTCTGCAAGGATCTAAGTCTTGCAACATCTTCATTTTCTGTTTTAGACTTTTCTTACTATATGTACATAAGAAATTACAAAACAAATCAATTGATTCCTGTCGCACACTACAAATACTACTACACTTCCAAGTGTACACTGGACCCTTAGTACGTCTCCCTAAAACTTCATCAGTTAACACCTCTTCTGGTTCTCTAGGCACAAGTTTCTCTTTTTCAATCGGACAACCGTCTTTCACCTCATATGCTCGACCACTGGTGTCAACTGCATGCACTAAATCATTCTCCTGAAAGTAACTCTCCTCATTAAAAAATGGCTCATAACTTGAACTGTGCATCCATTCTCCTGAAAAAACTTTACAAAAATTAGTCAGATTAATTACTCTTTACCATCTACTGTTTGATTTGAAAACATCAATTGTCTTGTTAAGTGTCCTAATTCTATTGATTATTAAAATAAATAATTTTTTCTTAACTTCAAAAGCCTGATCAACAATTTTTCTTTTTCTTATAAAAAGCAGCTCTCTGTTTACCTTTCCTAATGTTTTTTAACAAATTTAAAACCACCCTATTGCGAAACATTCGTTTACGAATGTCTCTAAACTGATTCTGCCTTCTATTCCTATACATATTATTCTCTCCTGCTCCAGTAATAACATTTTTTGAGGGCCTCTCCTTCCTTTTCAAATTTGCTCTCGCCTTCTCTTTTTCTACATTCTGTCCAACATTTTTTTTTTATCTACATATGTTCCGTAAGAAAGACTTAGTTGTCTTACCAGGAGCTTTTTTCCTGTTTTTTGAAGTATTTGTTGTAGAGGAGTGCTGTAATTCCGTTGCTGTTTTTGATTTTTTCCGCTTATCATCTTTCCTTCTCCTCTGCCTTGAGGGCATATTTCCTTACTCTTGAAATCTTGATTTCAATTTGTGGTAAAGAAAAAAATAGCACATTATAGACCACTATTACCAAACAATGACAAAAAGCAAACGGTCTATTCAAGGTTGCAGATGAGGTGACGATTGTCCAGGGGTGCAGAGGAGGTGAAGCCTGTATTGAAGAGTGTAGTGGAAGAGAGGTCTGTCCACAAGTACAAAGAAGGTGAGACCTGTGTCTAAGAGTGCAGTGGGGGACAGCCTTCACGAAGTCTATGCCACTGCGCTCTTACACACTAACTTCAAAACCTATGCTCCCCAGGAAAGGCCTCTCTCCCACTACCGTCTTAAACACAGACCTCACCTCCTCTGTCCCTCTGGACATGCCTCACCCCTTCTGCACAATCTACTTCCTAATCTGAGGTAACACAGGTGACATCATTGTGAAAAGTTGGAATATATTTATTTATTCATGCAGACACTATTTACTCCTTCTCAAAAATCTAAAAGTCATAGATTTGCCCCAAAATAGTTTTTCAAATAACATTTTAGACACACAGTGCAGGTCCTATGTACAAGCATTCAGTGTCCATGAGTACAGTGGAGAGGACTGACCTTCTCTGACCCTTGGACAAGCCTTACCTCATCTGTTATAACAAGGGGTGGTGATGGACAGAGTCTCTGAATTAAGCAGAGTACTCTCACCCAGTCAAGAGATCAGGGCTGGATCCAACACCGTTTTTTAGCTCATTGCACCATCCCAGTTTCAGAACCTGGCTGTATGCAAATTAGTCTGTCCCTGGCCCAGTGCATCATGGGAACAGGGCAGACCAGACTACAAAAGCCAATTCTTACACTGGGAAGGAAACAAGCTTCCGGGGACCGGTTTCTGGCATTTCAGCCGTCTTCGGCCCGGCTTGCTTGAATCCTGATGGTGCAATGAGCAAGGGACTCACATCTGAGTATACCCTTCCACGCTTAGGGTGGACAAAATAATTTACAACAAGGGGTGGTGATGGACAGAGTCTCTGAATTAAGCAGAGTACTCTCACCCAGTCAAGAGATCAGGACTGGATCCAACACCGTTTTTTAGCTCATTGCACCATCCCAGTTTCAGAACCTGGCTGTATGCAAATTAGTCTGTCCCTGGCCCAGTGCATCATGGGAACAGGGCAGACCAGACTACAAAAGCCAATTCTTACACTGGGAAGGAAACAAGCTTCCGGGGACCGGTTTCTGGCATTTCAGCCGTCTTCGGCCCGGCTTGCTTGAATCCTGATGGTGCAATGAGCAAGGGACTCACATCTGAGTATACCCTTCCACGCTTAGGGTGGACAAAATAATTTACAACAAGGGGTGGTGATGGACAGAGTCTCTGAATTAAGCAGAGTACTCTCACCCAGTAGTCCCCGGTAGCTTGTCTCCTTTCTGGTGAAGAATTGGCTTGGTAGTTTGGTCTGCCCTGTTCCCATGATGCACTGGGCCAGGGACAGACTAATTTGCATATAGCCAGGTTCTGAGCTGGGATGGGGCAGTGAGATAAATAACGGTGATGGATCAAGCCCTGATCTTTGGACTGGGTAAGAGTGGTCTGCTTAATTCAGACACTCTGTTCATCACCACCCCCTTTTCTGAATCGTTACCTCATCTGTGTCCTCTGGACAGGCCTCAATGTATTGAGTATAATTGATGGTAACTGGGTGCAGATGAGGTGACGCATGTCCAAGGGTGTAAATAAGCTGAGGCCTGTCTAAGGATGCTGATTAGTTGAAGTCTATTCAGGGTTGCAGATGAGGTGAGGATTGTCCAGGGGTGCAGAGGAGGTGAGGCTTGTATTGAAGAGTGTAGTGGAAGAGAGGTCTGTCCAGGGGTACAAAGAAGGTGAGGCCTGTGTCTAAGACTGCAGTGGGGGATAGGCTTCATGAAGTCTAGTCCACTGCAAACTTAGACACAGGCCTCACCACCTATGCTCCCCAGGAAATGCCTCTCTCCCACTACCGTCTTGAACACAGACCTCACCTCCTCTGTCCCTCTGGACAGGCCTCACCTCTTCTGCACAATCTACTTCCTAATCTGAGGTAACACAGGTGACATCATTGTGAAAAGTTGAAATATATTTATTTAATCATGCAGACACTATTAATTCCTTCTCAAAAATCTACAAGTCATAGATTTGCCCCAAAATCGTTTCTCAAATAACATTTTAGACACACAGTGCAGGTCCTATGTACAAGCATTCAGTGTCCATGAGTACAGTGGAGAGGACTGACCTCCTCTGACCTTTGGACAAGCCTTACCTCATCTGTGTCCTCTGGACAGGCCTCAATGTATTGAGTATAATTGATGGTAACTGGGTGCAGATGAGGTGACGCATGTTCAAGGGTGTAAATAAGCTGAGGCCTGTCTAAGGATGCAGATTAGTTGAAGTGTATTCAGGGTTGCAGATGAGGTGAGGATTGTCCAGGGGTGCAGAGGAGATGAGGCCTGTATTGAAGAGTGTAGTGGAAGAGAGGTCTGTCCAGGGGTACAAAGAAGGTGAGGCCTGTGTCTAAGACTGCAGTGGGGGATAGGCTTCATGAAGTCTAGTCCACTGCACTCTTAGACACAGGCCTCATCACCTAAGCTCCCCAGGAAAGGCCTGTCTCCCACTACAGTCTTGAACACAGGCCTCACCTCCTCTGTCCCTCTGGACATGCCTCACCTCATCTGCACAATCTACTTCCTAATCTGAGGTAACACAGGTGACATTATTGTGAAAGGTTCAAATATATTTATGTAATCATGCAGACACTATTTATTCCTTCTCAAAAACTGTAAAAGCCATTCATTTCCCCCAAAATCGTTTTTCACATCACATTTAAGAAACACAGCACAGGTCCTATGTACAAGCATTCCATGTCACTACTGAAACTTCACAATTTCACAAAATACAAATCCCCTATCTTGCAAATATTCATACCAAGAATTATCAAAAAACATGACACAAACCAACAGCAAAGAAGCTCAATGTGCTTCCTAGTATGAGGTAACACAGGTGACATCATTGTAAAAGGTTCAAATGTATTTCTTTCAGCATGCAGACACTATTTATTCCTTCTCAAAAATGTAAAAGCCATTCATTTGCCTCAAAATCGTTTTTTAAATAACATTTAACAAACACAGCACAGGTCCTATGTACAAGCATTCCATGTCACTACTGAAACTTCACAATTTTACAAAATACAATTCTATGCAGCAAAAACTTTTTACCAAGCAATATCAAAAACATGACACAAAGCAACATTAAAAAAACACATTTTGCTTCCAAATATTCTCCATAGAGTGTACAACTCTCTATCTATATTAAATGAATCATTACTCACCTTTACAAATGCTTTGGGAGAAGGAGAACAGTGTCAGACACACACACCAATATTTCTTTAGCAGAGCAAAAGGTATGTACTCCAGCCACTGCAACCATGAATGGCACAGAGAACCTCTAATTCTACACACATATTCCTCATGGTAACCAATCAAAACTCTTCCCTCTCTATTTTTAAATCAACACCCTTCCCCCCCTCAGCCCTTTCTACCTATTACCATAGCAACTCCCTCCTCACTGAGCTCTCAGGTTTAAAACTTTATTCTACAATGTTGCAATTCAACTTAGCAATGATGTTTGACCTCTTAATACCCCAGCTTATCCCGTGCAATGTTTCTTTAAATGACTTTTTCTTAACCATTCAAATTGCTTCTTTCACAAAACAGAACCATGCACCCTAACTTTCATTTTTCAACTATCTGAATCCACCAATCATTGCTTGTGATTCAAGAGCACTGAAACTCCACAGTTTTTTTTGCAAACTCCTACTGTTCAAACTGCCATTTCATTCCCACACTTCATCTGACTGCACCAGAACCTCCTCTTACCATGTATTCTGTCTGGATTATTGGACATAGCTACATCCACTGGGCTCAAAGGTATGCAGCTACCAGAAATTTTCACAACCTTGATTTACCAAATGTGAACAATAAATGGATTGGCCAGAGAGGATTGAGATGTCATCAATTGATACCATTGGTGAAAACCTTTTTGCATCTGCCACACCCTCACCTCATAATTCTGCACTGTGGTGGAAATGACTTAGGCACTTTGACTGGGGTAGGTCTGGAAATACTTTTAAAGGACACCTTTGAACAATTGATGGCACTTTTTCCTCAAACTGCCTTGGTATTTTCCAAGATATGCCAAAGACAGAAATGGAAGTGGTCCAACCAATTTTGTCCACAATTTGAGAAAGCACGGAAACATGTGAATAAATCTGTTTCTGCTTACATGAGAGACTATGGAATGGGTTCAATATACAACAACAACTTGCGTTACAACATGCAAGATATCTACAGAGGAGATGGTGTGCACTTCCCAGATGAGGGGAATAGAATATTCCTCCTGAATTTAAGATTGTGCATTGGTACCTAAATCAGCCCCAGAACCCAAAAGCTCTATTCAGGGCTACCCTACATCTGATCACTCAAAATTATTATTTTACTCTAACTTTTTTCACTATTTTTCACCAGAGTACGCTCCCCGGTATGCTCCCCGGGCGCTCACCCCGCGAAAATGTAAATTTTTTTTGGGGGGGGGGCCTATATGGGCCTCCTAAGCCCCCCTCAGAAAACCTAGGGGGTCAGGAAGTGTCTACCGTGCCCCCTTTTACCCATTCCCAACGTTGTTTGTCCTCCATCTTGTGTCTCAAATCTACCGAAACACAAGATGGAGGACTCCCATAGCGCTGCCGGTACGCTTACCGGGCGCGCACCGGTGAGCGCTCCCAAAAAAATTAAAAAGTTAATTTACATAAAAACCTCTGTAGAGATGTTCACCAAATATAGAATATGCCATACTACAAACAGTCCCTACCATTTTCCCAAATTTGGTGGAATTCCATTGAGCCATTTGCCCTGTAGCCCTGTCTCAATATCCTGAGGTAAATTACATGACAAAAACACATATGAACAGTTAGGATTTACAACCAATTAAAATGTTACTTTCATTTTCTACTATTTTTTCCTGACATTTGATTGGTTATGTACATGAATATAAATGAAAAAAGAGGGAAACACAGCCATTTTGACTACATCTACCTGAGGTACATCTTGAAAGATTTTAACATTTCTTCTTCTTCACCTCTCTCAAAAGTAAGTTGTTAATTTGTAAGGAGCACTTTAAATTAATTAGTAAAAACGTTTTCTGATAGTTATTTATTGTCCTTCTGTTATAGTTATAGCTTGAGATACGCTTCTTTATTATATTTATGGATTAAGTTAGGCTTCTCTAGTATAATTATGATTTTACTTAGTCTTCATCACATGCACTTTTTAATAGTTCTACTTCCTGCCTGATACCATACACTGCCCAAAGATAACTTCATTGTTAAAAACTCAGAAGTACCTGTTTGAACTTAAACCTAACAGTGCCCTATCTCTACTGATATATTTATTTTTTATGCAATTTACAGCAACAAAATGGAAGGAGAAGCAAAGAAATTTAATATTTCATTTGAAATTGATCTCGAAAACAACCCAGAGGAAGAGATTGATGATTTAGACTTTTTGGATCAGTCTCTTGATCAAGAGTTTCTTAAATATGTGGAAGAAATGGAATCATGGAATCCAAATGAGGACATTCCTGACGAAATAATGTTGGAAGTGTTATTAAATTTTGAATAATCAGATCAATACATTTTTATTTAATAATTAAAAATTGTTCCAGACATTATTCTGTTTTATATGTAATTCATAAAATAGCACCAAAATGAATATAATATAATGTGAGACTTATAGTATACTGTGCAACTTTTTTATGTTACATAGTAATTTTGCTCATAGTTACTTCCTTTCTCCCACTATATTATCTCCAATGTGTATTTGACATCTCTTTTTCATCTCCTGCCTCCATGTTGTTTCTACTTTCCTGACAAACTATAGTATGGATTCCATATACCACAATAACTTCTGTAACAACATGCAAATTATCTACAGAGGAGACAATCTACATTGAATTTAAAACTCTGCATTGGTACCTACATGCTGGTAGTTATATTACCCACACAACACAACAACTCTATGCAGAGCTACCCTACCTCTAAGCACTTTAAATTATTATTTTACTGTTTCACTGGGTTTGATTTTTGGTACGCTCCCCGGTACGCTCCCCGGTGCGTGTACCGGGCGCTCCCCCCGCGAATATCGATTTTTTTTTTTTGCCCCGCAGGGGCCCTTTTATAGCCCCCACATCAAACCTAGGGGGTCAGGAGGGGTCTACCCTGCCCCCTTATGGTCATTTCCCCCTTTGTTTTTGCCACCTCTTGTGTCTCGATCCTACCGAGACACAAGATGGCGGCAGCTCCGGACTGTTTTGAATGTTGACAGACACCCGATGGCCAATCAGCTTTCCGCGCACGAACTCGCGGTGCGCGCCGGGAGCGCTCCCCGGTGCGCGTACCGGGGCGTGCCTATAGATACATATATTTTTTTTAACCTAAATTACTCAAAATCCACTGGATCACATATCTTGAGACATAGCAAAGGCACATCGGGCTACCAGTCCCTACAATGTTGCCAAGTTTCGTGGGAATCCATTCTGCCGTTCGGGCTAAAAGTGAGTCCAACCGCCCTATGGATATTAACATGGGAAAAACACGTTTTGGGACCCCCCTTTTATCTCGGCCCCCGCTTGACCAATCCCCCCCAAACTTTCAGGGAAGGAGCGGACCACCGCGAGGCAAATGTGAGGAAAATTACAGGCAGATCCCTCAATCTACGCCAAAGTTATTTCCAATAGAATGTTGCGGATTCCCTATGGAAAACAATCCTAACTATAACTACCTACTGGCGACCGCCAGTAGGTAATATATATATATATATATATATAATGTTGACGCTTCACCAATAATGAAGAAACAATACTCCCAGCACTTGCTTTGCAAAACCGATAAATCTACGGCTAACTCATCAAGCGTTTCGGTTCACAATCACAGGCGCCATTTAGCCCTGATTATTTATGCATGACATACATCTTCAAAATAAACAAAGTACTACATATTCACTTAATACAAAGTCATGCAAGCATAGACATTTTTTCTTGCAATGTTGTTTAAACATACTATATCAATTAAGTCCAAGTGGACTAGGTCACACTTATACAATGAAATGTAATCAATCTTAATTGCTCATTAATGCATGATATGTATCGTCCACATGATGTATATTGTAACGGTTGCTCAAATATGTATAAACTCATTTGTAATAAAAAGAATGCATAATTATCTCAACTTATTATATCCATAGAGCCCAAGTGAACTATGTCACACTTATTCAATGTCATATACACTGTCCTAACTGTTCAATTATACATAATGGACCACATGTGTCAAAATAGCATTTTGTGATTACCAAATAGCGATTTTTACCAAATCGCTATTTGGTAATCACAAAATGCTATGTATTGAAGAAATTGCCAACGATTTTGCGATTCCTTAATATTAACAAATAGCGAGTCGCTAAATAGTGAATCACTATTAGGTAATACTTCTCCATTCGTTTTCCATGGTTTTGCATTAGCTAATTTGCGATCACCAAATTGGTAATCGCAAATTAGCAAATGCAAAGCCAAGGGTACCTGGGGGCCTAAGGAACCCGGAGACACCCCCCAAAAAGCAAATATGCACATGAATAGTGCACACATGCCCCTGGGGGCATGTGTTCGCTACATTGCAAAACTCATTTTTGTGCATTTTTTCAGAATTCGCATGTGGTTACCATCAACTTGAAGTTGATGGTATTAGGATTTTCCTACATTTTTGGAAAAGGCTTTGATACATATGCTAATGAATCACAAATTGTGATTCCCAATTTGCATTCACAATTTTAGGTAATCGCATTATTTGCGATTACCTAAAATTGCAGCTAGAAAACCTTTCATACATCATGAAAAGCTAATTTGCAACCGCAAATAGCCTAATTTTGCGATTTGCAGTTTACAAATGCAAAATTCCTTGATACATGTGGCTCAATATGTGTTATCTACACATTGTGAGTCGTAATGGTTACAAATGCATTAAGTCGCACAAAATGTAAAGAACAGTGTGCAAATACCACCTTCTATCCTATGTTGCCATAATGCACAAATTCAGCCCTAATGGGCTATTTTCTCACTGCAAAAAACTTAAAATACTGCCGAAAATGTCAGTATATAACATAAAATCTTATCAAAGACAACCTACGTCTCTGTAAAGGGCATTACTATCCTTATTACTTACTGGCTGCCACTTTTTATCTTCCACTGCATGGTCCTGGAAAGGCAAAAAATTTAAAACAACAAGTCACTAGCTTTGTTTTGTTACAAGATGGCAGCCACGATTCCCCCTACATTGAGTGAATATGGATTCTTTTATTTATTTTGAAGATGTACGTCATGCTTAAAGATTCAGGGCAAAGCCTCAGAAACACCACACTAGCCTCTCTGAGAAGCCTGCGACTATTTGACTTATGCTATCACTGAGTGTGAATTCAAGAAAAAGTTGTACTTGGCCCGTCGTGCAGAGCCATAATAGGGCCAGCCCAATGTTAGCAGTGATAAAAGGCCTCAACCCCATTGTTTTAACCCCAGTAACACTTCCCTATCATATGACCTCCTGAACGGAGCATGACAATCTTCATCCTCCGAGGCGAGCTCTGGTAATTGGAAGCTCCTGGCAAAGGGCTTCATCTCTTTTACTGCACTGTCTGTTACAATCACAGAACTGTGTGTCATTTGTTTTTAAATTCACTATCGCCTCCAATATAATTTTAAAACTCTCACTTACCCTAAACTGCACTGTGCACTCTGAAACCGGCCACAGCGTATTCCCCGGTCCACCACGGATTCTTCCGTTTACGTGGAGGGATACTAAACGCTAAACTGGAAGTGTGTGCTGCTTCCACCATGCGCACTGGGGTCAGCAGTCTAGTTGCTGGAAACTGTATAAATTGGGTCAATGGCCCGATGCTCAGCGGACGCGCCTGGCCCGGGCCTAGGGTCAGAAACCCTGCTCCTTTGCTAAAATATGCTGGACCTTCTATTAATTGAAAATCAAATACCAAGGCACATACTAACAGTTTCAAGTATACTGCTGAGCAATTAAAGGCCCTCCACATACCCCTGCATCCAAACTGTACTAGAGTACATTCACTAGGAAATTACGAACCATGCACAAACTGTGGTTTCTACTTTTTTCCCAGTCCTGTAGCTAAGACTCCATCACCCAGCACCACCCCAGCTTCTTCTCATAACAAATCCTCCTCTTTTATTAGTATTAATTGCCGCTCTCTATCTAAACACAAATCGGACATCTTTGATCTACTAGTAAACGACAAACCTGATGCGATTTTCCTCACAGAGACCTGGCTCCATGAGAGCTCGGGTCCAGATATTGCTGCGGCATTGCCCGCAAATTACGCCATAGTGAGGAAAGACAAAGCAAAAAAATGGGAGGTGGGATAGCGGTCATCTTTAAGAAAGATTTCAAATGCGAATTTGAACATCTGCCCTGCCCACACTGTGCGGCCGCTCTTTTTAAGTTGGCGCTATCCCCAAAATTCACCCTACCTCCTCCTTATCATGGACCAAGACTTTTGCGGAATTCATACCCCCTCTAGCCATGAAAGCAGCACATTTCTTCCTACTTGGAGACCTTAATCTCCATTTAGAAAACAATTCATGTAAAACTAGTTTACATTCTATTTCTGATTTAGCCTCACTAAACCTGCATTTAATAAACTCCGGCCCTACACATGTAGCAGGGCACTTCCTAGACCCAGTTTTCTCAAATCTTACAGAGATTACTTGCTCCCCGGCCCTGACTACAAGTTGGTTGGATCATTATTTGATCAAATTCGACTTAACTCTCCCAGCACACCTATCCTTTACCCCCAGCACGCCGGTTTCAAAGAGTAGAAATTGGAATAAGTTAGATATCACTGCCCTAAATTTATTTTTGGACTCTCACAAACCTTGTTCAGCACTTCAAGTAAACCAGGTATCATCCTCAGTACAAAACTGGCTTTTAGACGCCATAAATACTTGTTTATCAATCACGAACAAAAAAATTGATAACCATTGGCCACCGTATCCTTGGTTTACTGAGGCACTAAAAATTGCAAAAACAAACTTCAAATGTTTAGAAAGAAGGTGGAGAAAGAATTACACTTCTGCGTCGAAATCTGTTTATCAAAATGCCTTAAAAAATATCACAAACTAGCTAGAGCAGAATATGTTTCAATTACTATTGCAAACGCTGTTAACTGCTCGAAGACTCTTTTTAATACGGTTAAGGAACTGGCGGGCTCCAAAACTCAAGCTCTGTCCCCTACATTAACGAAACCTACATGTGAGGCCTTGGCCTCGTTTTTTGTGCAAAAAGTGGAGAAAATATATCAAGACATCGTGCTTGATCAGGCAAAAAATGTCTCTGCCACCCCACCACTTCCACCTTCTCCTCTTAATGCTGAATCGCTCCTAAATCCAGTAGAACAATTGAATTTTCATGAACACGACTTGGCCTCTGCTCACTACAGAAAGTTTAACAACACTCTTAAACAACATCAAATCTGGATCGCTGAATCATCCTCTACCTGTTTCAATAATAAAACAGTTCATCGCTTCCTCATTGGCTGTGATAGCGAATCTCCTTAATGCCTCACTACAGGAAGCTATCATTCCATCGTCCTGGAAACATGCTATGATTTAGCCCCTCTTGAAAGGGGCTAACGCCGACCCTGAGGTGCCCAGTAACTACAGCCCCATATCTTTACTTCCCATCTTTTCAAAGATCTTAGAAAGACATATCCACCAACACCTCAGCCATTTTGTAACAACACATGGTCTCCTTCATCCCTCCCAGTCGGGCTGCAGAGCGGGTTTTTCAACCGAAACCACCTTACTTGGGGTCACTGAAAGTATACGGCAACATCTGGACAATGGTGACACTGTAGCGCTCATTTTATTGGATCTGAGCGCTGCCTTCGATACGGTGTCACATGCAGTGCTTATAAACCCACTCATGTCACAGGGCATTGGTGGGCCCGCTTTAAACTGGCTCACTGCCTTCCTTACAAAGCGTACCTTACAAGTTTTTTAACACTCAGCCTGCTCTGAAATCCATTATTTTGCCCATGGGGTGCCACAGGGATCCATCCTCAGCCCTTTGTTATTTAATCTTTATGTGAGACCACTGGCTGAGATAGCGGAAAAATCAGGATTATTTCTCTTCTCCTACGCCGATGATTCACAAATCATTTTCTCCCTTTCCTCACACAAAATAGATGATTCATTGATTCTCAAAATTGGCTTAAACAAAATAGCTTCTTGGATGCAGCAAAATTTTCTTAAGCTACATAGACAGAAAACGGAGATTCTGGTACTAGGAAAGAAAAAAGATCTATGGAATCCCCAAAACTGGCCAAGTGAAAAGGGCAATCTTCCATCCCCTTCCCCTCGAATCAAAAATCTGGGCATCACAATTGATGACTCACTCAGCATGCATCCTCAATCAATCAAAGTAGCAGCAACCTGTTTCACCATCCTCAAATGGTTAAGGAAAATCTGTTGGATGCTATCGGAATCCACCAGAAAAACCGTAGTCAATGCCTTAATAACATCAAGACTCGATAACGGAAATGTTCTTTACCTGGGTTCGAACAAAGCTGTAGTCCACAGACTACAAATGGTACAAAATGCTGTCTTTAGACTTCTATGCGGAGTCCTTAAGTCCACCTCCATTTTGAACTACAGACCCAAGCTGCACTGGCTTAAAATAGAAAACAGCATCAAATTTAAGACACTGAGTTACGGATGTACGACATTACAACGCATGCTTTTACATCGCATGCTTTTACAACGCGAGTTTTACAACGCATAGTGCTTTGGGGCGCTGGATAGTGAATTATTTAATTTACTATTCCAACTCCAGTCCCCGTGGATAGTAGGGAAGGTGTTGGATAGTAAATTAAATATATTCCCTATCCTAGAGCGCCCCCCAGCGTAATGCGTTGTAATGGTTTGCGTTGTAAAAGTTGCGATGTAAAAGCATTGCGTGGTAAAAGTTGCGTTGTAAGTGATGTTTCCCCTGAGTTACATGCACAAAATCAAATCCCGCTGTGCCCCCCACTATCTTCAGTCCTTGGTCAGTCCCTACCTTCCCTCCCGTAGTCTCTGCTCTGCCACCCAAGAAAGGTTTGTTGTCCCTAAATTCAAACTAGCCCGGATGGCGGTATATCCTTTTCTTATCTCGGTCCCTCGACCTGGAACTCTTTACCCACAACATTGTTAGGGTCAATAGATAGACCTCTTTTTGTTGCAATGATATGTAATATTGCACAAAACGTAATATTTTCACATCAGGACCCAGACAGAGCCCCACCACATTTTTGCAGACAATTGAATTTTGACTTAAGTTGACCAAATATCAGTTTTACTACAGATCTTTTTGTCTTATGTGCAACCAGATATCTCCTTTTTCTAGGAGACTGAGGTCAGGTATGTTTGTATGGGCCAAGGCTGATGGCATATGCACGGACTCCTTTGAAATTAAAATAGCTACATTAATACATAACTTTATAGGATTTTTAAAAATGTTTAAGGGCTCTGTTGTCAGGAATGGGTGGAGGCTTTGTCAGTCAGTCAATAAATCTTTATTCGATTTAGTTAAAAATCATACAAAGAGAATAAAAACATTTAAATACAAGTAAAACACAATTAAACCATTTCATATCAATCGAATTCATGTGACGAAGTATATAGGCTAAAAACAGAGTTAAAAAGGGTGTTAAAATACAGTTCATAAGGGAGCAAACTTATAATGTCTTGCGTGATCTCGATCTAGCCGCCGCAACCAAAAAATTTGCCATGCAAAATGTGATGCGGATGTTACATAATGATTGAAGATAGAACATAGCTGGTCTCACCTGGGAGAAGCCAGCTTCCCTTAATACGGGTAACAAATATTGTTTCCTATAATCAGAAAAGAAATCACAAAACATAATAAAGTGCATGCTATCTTGTACAGAAAAAATAACACAGGTGCAGGGCGGTGCTGACTCTGATTTCACCCATGTGTTAAAACTTCCCAAATAAAAATGTATAAGATTAAATCTAAATTTGGTTAAAAGAAACCTGTGAAATGGCTTGGTGACAAAACGTAAATAGGGTTCTAGTGCAATGGAGTTCATTAGCAGATAGTGTTGTCTCACTGTTGGCTTTTGCAGTTCCCTTTCCTCTCGGCACATTCTTGCCCTTGACATAAATTGTTTTTTAACAAGAGCTACATCTTGTGTCATAATGCCAGAGGGGTCTGTAATGAGTTCCGGGTGGCCCAGTTCCATAAAGGACTTCTTCAAGTAGGGTGGAGGCTTTGAAAATATTATCCACATTTTGAGTTGTTATGGTCTGGAGAACTTTATTATAAGGAAGAACTTTGTTGCAAGAGAATAATTCTTGATTCAATAAATCTTGAAAATCACAAATTAAATTATCAGAAGCTTTCAGGGCAGTATTTCAAAACAACTGTGAACCCATTTGTACAGTAGCATTTTTAGTCCAATGTCTGGCCAGGTCAGAGTCTGAGGCTCATTCTGACAGCTGGATGGGACAAACGTCCTAAGAATTATTAGTAAATGTGGACGGACGGCCATACTCTTTCGCATAGGTTTTTCAAGAAAGTTGACCACATTCTGCTTTAATATAAAACTTGTGAGATTAGAGTTAACTGATATGCTCTTCAAACCAGACTATAAAGGGTAGTTTAAAAAAAGGAAGTTATTTTTCCACAGAAAACCTTTTATCCTATAGTCTGTTAAGGACTGTACCTTTTGAACAGTAATAATGATTCCTTAGTGTATGTCTTTCCATTCCACCTCTTCTCTTTATCTTTCTTTCTCTTTCACTTTAAGTATCGCTACCTTTTAATTGTTCACTGTGTTTCCTTCTCACCACCTTCTTTCTCTCCTCACCTTCCTCCCTATGTCTGCCTCTCCCTTATTATCTTCCATCGCATCCGCTCTCAGCCCCTTAGAGCTCTCAATTCAACTTCAGTAGGGGGTAGATCACTTTGCCAAAATCTATGCCCAAACTATTGTAGGTGTTGTTGACTCTAAGACCCAGTCCAATAGCCTGGGAGAAACCCCTACTTTTGTCCCAATTCACTTTACCCTTACAGAGCCCCTTAGGGCCAACCATGCTATAAAACCCAGGGAAGACCCCCAACACCAACAAAATATCTTGTGACTTATTTCGCTCTTAGCCTACTATATAGGGTCCATACATTAATGCTTTGTCTAATGGGATACTAGCAGGTGGGGAGAATCCCGAGTCCTGCCATGGTGCCAAGACTATTCCAGTTTATAAAAAGGGCCAGAAGCGCTCCTGGTTATCATCAGGCCATCAGCCTCAATAACAACCTCCAGATCTTCTGTCGCCAGGCCCTGGCACGACTCTTGGATTGGATTGATGAGGTTTCCATCCTGTCCCCACTGCAGGCAGGATTTCAAACCAGGGTGAGTACAATAGATTAAATTATTTGCTTTCACCTCATCGTCTTGAAATATCTTAGGCTCTCTGAGGACCATCTCTACTATCAGTCGATACCACCTGTGGACCACCTTAGCATCTATGGGGCTAGATCACGCACTCTTAGACACCCTCATAAGATTACACGATAATACCTTTGCTCAAGGCAGAGGGGGATTGGATAGTGAATTGACTGGTCGTATAGCTGTAGAACTTGGGGTGCAGCAAGCGTGTGTTTGTGCACCAACATTATTCTCACTGTATACAAATGATGTGGTGAAGCACTTATCTAACTGTGTTCATGACTCTCCAAGATTAGGAAGATGTCCACCTCCTGTTCTGCTTTTTGCAGACAATGCTTTTTGCTCTCTGCTCTCATGAACCCTGCCAGGACTCTAAAACCTGTTGAATACATTTACGGAGTTCTGTGATCTTCGTAGCCTGGAGGTGACTACCCAAAAAACGAAAATAATGGTACTTAAATCTCACAGATTGTGCAGAGGTGGGTTTCTAGTTAAGGGATCCACCTTGCAGGTGGTTGAAAGAATTGTCTGGGGTTTAGAATAGATAAATCTAAGAGATGGAAATCCGAATTGCAAAAAAGCAAATTAACACGGTTACATTCTGCGTTAGAAATTGCAAAGAAGTTCAAGGCGACCACCCCCAAATCTGTCTCCCCTGCTATTGAAGTGTACAGGGCAAAAGCTCAGGCTGCTGCACTGTATCTGGCCAGAAATGTGGGGGGTTGTCAGCACTCAAGGCCTAACTTCAAAAGAAAATTGTTTCTTGAGATCCTTGTTCATCTTACCTCAGGGCAACCATATGGTCCCATCATTTTTTATACGAGCCTAGAGGATCAGTGATATGGTAGTGCTGTAACCCATACTGTATTCGGCCAGGCTGTTGTTCACCTGAGAACGTTCTCATTACAGGTCTTCTGCTGTGAAAATGTTGAAATTGAGTAAATTCAATCTACCACCTTGGTTTCAACAAGTCAAATTTCATCTCCACGATCTAGGCTTGAGTGATTATTGAAATAATACTCCATTAATCACCTCCAGCTCCAAGACTTTTATAAAAAATGCCTATTGGAACAGCAATATTACTGGTTATCATCGTAGGGACAAAACTGGGGGTTTGGTGGACGACTTTATCCTTTGAGCCCATACCTGCTAAGGAACTGTACATGGGCTTGATTCAACCACCCCTTGCTAGCATGCTTTTTTTTAATCAGATATAGGTTGGGAACACTACTAGTTAACAATTTTACTAACAGATGGGAAACCCACTGTCCTGATTCACCAGCATGTGCATTTTGTAATCATACTAGAGATGATAGCAGCACAAAGGTCACTGAACGCCATTTTGTACTTTGTTTTGTAATACTGTTGCAGTTCTGCTAAGAGTACCACAAAATGCAGTTTGTGAAGAGGCCTCTATATTGTCACTGGGTGCCATGGAGGCCCTCCAACTGCTAAGAAACAAGCATGCCTGGCCCATCCCACATTTTGTTTCGTTTACGGTTTGAATAGGAATGCTGTTCCTTGTTTAACTTTTCAGCTACCATTCCATTTCAGTGTTGTGGTAAGTGAGAGAAAAACATCCACACACAGCATTCCACCTGACCACTCACGCACGACACAAGAACATTTTCATCTGAATCACGGCATGAGCGGGGGCGTTGTGCATTTAATTAAAGCTTGTAGCTTTCAAGTTACTGCGTTCACCTCCTGTTTTTTAACATGTCGACCAACGAGTTGCCCATTATGGTTTAATAAAGAGGAAGTTCAAGACTGGTGAGCGCAAAAACACTTTTAAATGTTAATAATACAGGAAAAAACATTGAGTGATAGCCTCACAACCTTTTCATCCAGACATTCACGCTCAAGTAGCCTGCTTCAGTGCCCAACATAACACAACATAGCATGTGTATTGTAAAGCGCACATTCACTCATAGGCCTGTTGGTGCTGAATAACAGATGCTTCTTGTTACACAACTCAAATGGTATTCATTTTATCGACCTCGGAAAGATGAAATGCTGAGTGGGCCAACTGGGATTTGAACCTGTGACCACGAGGTCGAGCACAGGCCCCTGCAGTGGATGCATTAGTCCATTTGTAGGGTGCCGCTCGTAGTTGTGTGTAAGGACATTGGTGTTTGGTTGTCTCCCTGGGCAGCATTGGACCAGCATTTTGGGCGCAAGCAGACGGAGTGGGACTGCGAGTCCCAGGAGTGATTGCGGCGTTCTCACCAGCCGCACCTGGAGACTCTTCCCGCTCGACCCCGCCTCCCGGGTGCTTTTAACCACGTCTCGCGGCCCCCGCTTCGTGGGTGCCGCTCGTAGTTGTGTGTAAGGACATTGGTGTTTGGTTGTCTCCCTGGGCAGCATTGGACCAGCATTTTGGGCGCAAGCAGACGGAGTGGGACTGCGAGTCCCCGTTAGAGCCCGGGAGAGACCGGATCGGGCCACCCCTCTGGGCCCTCCTTTGTTGGAATAGCTCACTTAGTATCTGAGTGTTCCGTCTCTCCGGAGATTCAGACACGCCAGGATAAAAGTACTATGGCTTCAAGGGAGACAAGGAGTAAAGCTACGGCTACATCCATCATGGCTACAGGTACTTTGGATAGCTTTCTTATCAGAGCCAACACTGCAGTAAATAATGAACTGTCGGCTTTAGAAAGACAGTTAGCTGATGGTATTGAAAGCACTAGCCACCCCACAGCATTAATTGTAAATACCACATCCCCGGAGATTCTGGATGTCTCCCACCTATCCCTTTTGGATAGTATAGACCAAACAATTGAGTCTGTTTTACAACAGTTAAGGTCTTCCTCAATCTCCCAACGTGACTTGCACCAGCCTGCACTTGAAGCCACCCCACCTTCATTATCTGATCCAGCAAAATGCCATGGATTGTTTATGTGTAGGAAGGTGTCCCTTCCTTCACATAAACAATCCTAAAATGCCATTCTGTCACTGTCATGTATGCTGCTTCGTGCAGCACACATAAAAGTCACAAAATTGCATTTTTCTCAAAGGTTTGTTTATGTGTAGGAAGGGACACCTTCCTACACATAAACAATCCATGGCATTTTGCTTTTTCCATGTGTGCTGCACAAGGCAACACACAGGGAAAAAGCTAAAACGTCGGAGAAATAATGCATTTCTCCTCATTTCGCCAACTTAAGACCAGGTTTTTCCTGGTCTTAATTTTGGCGCTTCCTCCTATGTACGCCACCCTTGTACATAAGGGGGGCGTAAAAAACAATGGGGGTTGTAGTGGAACATCCACCGCAACACCCTCTGCCCACCTGGTTCACGCTTACCATAGCGTGAAATGGGGCCTTATTTACATGGCAGCATTAAGCCGCGTTAAGTGGCTTAATGCTGCCTTGTAAATAAGACGCAGCCAATATCACCACCACAACGTCAGCAAAAGAGACGTTATGGTGGCGATAGGGGCTTGTACATATGCCCCTCAGTTTCTAGCCCGACAACATTCTCTGAGGGCCTGATTCTCAAAGGGCATCCACACTTGTGGGGGAGGCCTTGCACTTGTGGTGGGGACCACGCAAGTGGTGTAACTAAACTTGAGGCCCCCCCTGTAAAGATCATGGAGGGGGCCCCTCCAGCTCTGGACCCGGGCAGTAGCTCTCAGACATTGGGCCAGTAGCCTGTGCACAGTGCAGAGGGGCCTCCTGGAGCTCTGGGGGCAGCACTACAGTGGCTATTGTTGTGCCACTGGGGCTTGACCCGTGGCGGGACCTCTACAATGAGAACCTGCAGTGCAGAGGTACTGTCCACCACGAGTGCCGGCCCCCCGCCATGACTACGCGGCCTACGCCACAAGTGCGGCGGTCCTTTGTGAATCGGGTTCTCAGTGTTTCCTTCCCGACTCCATTCTTTAGTCGTCCCTGAGGGTAAACTAAAAGCAAGCCCGGACTGTCCGTAGCGGGCACCGGGCAATGCCCCGGTGCGCCCCATGGATGGGGGACGGTTTTGGGCCCCTGGGGGCCGATTTTGTTACAGGGCCGTTTTTGCAGCATAAACCGGCCCTGGCAAAGAGCTCAACGGCACCCGGCAACCGGGGGGGGGGGGGGGCGAGCACTTCGCAAGGGCTGGTTTTGGTTCCCAGTCTGGCCCGACTAAAAGAACATGTAAAATGACCAGTGAGAGAAGCACATAGTAACCTCTTCATCGCACAGGAAATAGATTAAACATGCCTAGAGTAAAGGAGTATGTCAAAAGCACAGTGTAGGAATTTAGGAGATGACATTACAGAAAGTGATAATACTTCATAGAAGTGACATCACATGGCCTTTACCACAAACGAGGATACGGTTGGCTCACACATTACATCTATTGTGCTGCCAGGTCTAAGCAGCTTGTTTTGTACATTACAGCAACAGAAACAGGGGTACAACTTTATGGGAAATGAAGGGTCTTGTTTGCTGTAGGTCAACAATGGATACACGTAACTCATATTTAATAAGTTTGCTTTGAGTAAAAAGGTCAAATAAAAATGGTATGCAATTGTTTTCTGATGTGAGTCTTGCAGTTTCCCTGTATTTTCGGTGTACGGCTGAAGTTAAGTGTGACCAAATTTATGCGTGTATTGTTTTTTGTTTTTGTGTGTCCCGCCCATTGCCCTGTAGGCAGTGCGCAATTTGTGCTGATGTTTGTTGGTGTTTTGCACCGCCGCTTGTCTCATAACACTGGCGCGTGCTTATGACAATCCACCACATGATGAGCTGCCCATCATTTTTTTTTAGCAGAGCTCATCGACAAAGTGTTCAGTTTACTTTAAAAAATATTACAACCATCGGGTCCAGGCCATCTTTACAGTTTGAGATGACCTGGAATAGTACAAAATATCACACTTGCAATGTGTCACAGTTAGTCTTTTGCAGTGTAGGCCGGGACATTGGCTATTGACAAATTTGGTGCTCCTGTGAAATACCTTGGGTTCTGGCACTTCCACTTTAATTAAGTACTGCCTGTTTTTTTTTGTTTTTTTTGTTTAACATTTTTTTATTGAGAGTTTTATTTTCATGGTGTAACATAATATTTGTTCATAAGCTTAGACTTCACGTCAGGTGCCCACCAGTGATTAGATGATAGCGATACATTATGCAACAACCATCCCGCACAACATTACATAAAGCAATCAAGAAACAACTTAATATAACTAGATATTACTCTTCCGGCAGTCTAGTGCAGGATGTTGTGGGCTGGCCGACGCCGGGTGTCTGAATGAGTGTTTCTTTTTTTAACAATCTGTATTGCACATGTTCAACCCACACGACCTTTTGCCTACAACCCTGAGGCCGGCGGCGCAATTGTTCAGAGCACATTACACAGCTGTAGTTGCCAACAACCATGGGGCAGGCAGCGATATTTAGTCCGTTAGCATGTTCCCTCCGTGAGTACTCCGTGCAATAGCAATGAGGGCCAGATGTAGGTCGGTCGGTAACGGCCAAAAATCGGTATTTTCGGCCGTTACCGACCGGTATTAACAAAATGGTATGTAGTAAATTTACCGAATCTGTAAAATACCGAATCGGTATTTTGACCTATTCGATAATTTTGATATGTAGGTGGGACTCTTCTGAGTCCCACAACCCTTACCGAATCTGTATTTTACCATCAAATATATTTGATGGTAAAATACCGAATCCGGTGTGCATGCACATGTGTGCATGGTATGGTATGCCTGCCACATGGCACCTGAGCTTCTTGAGGGGGTGCCAGAGGGTGTCAAAGTGACACCCCCTGCACCCTTGTGGAAATCTGTATTTACCGATTCGGTAAATACCGAATCGGTAATGCCCATTCATTCCTATGGGCTGCAAAGCCCATAGGAATGAATGGCCATTACCGGTCGGTATTTACCGAATCGGTAAATACAGATTTTTACCGATTCGGTAAAAGGAACATCTGGATGTTCCTACATGTCCCCCATTCTTATTTACCGATTTTTAATTACCGAATCGGTAAAATTCGGTAATTAAAAATCGGTAAATAAGTCCTACCTACATCTGGCCCTAGGTCTCTTCTACTTTGAACTCTAATAAAGTCAACTCCCCCCCCCCTTTTGCCATCCATTAACCCAATAGCCTGTAACTGAATCGGACTTTGGGAATCAAGATTATAGAACCAACATGTATATACAGCCCATACGCTATCAACATTCTGCATTTCCAAACTTGACATTTTACATTTACGCCTTGATCCAATTATCCATTACCCAACAGTTCCCACAGCTCCACTACGCATCTCTCTACGTGGAGTGGTTCAGTTGCAAGTCTTTCCATCCCGACCTCATCCAGCCCGCAAATGGCTCCCATGTGTCAGATGGTCATGATCTGCTGGGCATTAATTCCCTGAAAGTGGAAAATTGACCTTTGCAATAGGTGACTGCTTTTAATTATCCTGCTATCAAGTACTGCCTGTTGGTCACAGTCTTTCTTGCAATGTTGATAAATGAGTACCAATAAGTTGGTTAATACCTTGCAATTAACGATTTTTGTGCTATAAAACTGGAGAAATCTGTGCTAGTCAGCACAATAAAAAATGCATATATACCTCTGTTGAGATTTAAACTAGAAAGCATTGCATCCACCCCAGAAAATCCAATTTCAGTAGACAAAAATGCTTCCTACTGTTTCTTTGGACAGAATTACATGGATTTTCAACTGATACACCAGTATTTCTCTAGGCTCTAATGGAAGCATTTGCTGTATTTCCTCTATATTCTCATATTTAAGCTCTTAATGACGCTGGGATTCCCACCTAGATTTTTACCTTACCTCTCCGAGGAATCCCCAGGTTGACGGATCGCTTTAGTCTGCATGAAAGTGTGAAGGAAGTTCTTTAAATTCAATATACCTTGACCGTTTCCCAAATCAACACATTTTTAATCCAAAGAACTACTGACTCCAAAGGAAAGTTTAGAATTTATTACAAAGCCAAAAATAACTGAACATACAAGCATCTCAGCAAGAGGTTTAAGAAATAAACAGGCACTAATAGAAACATAATCCTACGCAGGAGTCTCAGATGACTCAAAATAAAGAGCAGAGTTAATTCTAAAAGCCTCAGACACACAGTCACCGTGCCTACTGGAAAACTGGACTGCATCGGTTCCGATGGGAAAGAAAGATTAGTCTGTCCCTACACTAACTCTAAAGTGACATCCCTCCTTAACATACCACCCAGGCAAGAGAGAAAAAGGTGTCAGCTGTTAAGGCTCCCTAAGAAGCGCATTCACCTTCCAGATAAGTAGCCTAAGCTACCGAGCTCGTTCTAAGATGCTCCTAAGTTCTCCTGTCTAGTCCAAACTAAGACCCATGTCTAACTGCACATCCAGTTGGACTGCCTTAGACAGGACCTAGTCTGACCATAACCCTAGCTTCACTTAGACCAAACTAACTAAGAACTGACTCCACCCTCGGGGCGCTTTCCCTAATACAAAATCCCAAAAACAATGAGTTCGCCCATGACACTCCTCTTTCTGCAGGTACAGCCCCTCGTACTTTTCCAGTGTCGAACCTTCTTCCAGAAACCGTTGCTGTGTCCTTGGATCCCAGGCACCTTCTTCGCCAAATGTTGCAAATGCACCTGCCAGCACATTTTTTTCGCCTTCACACCTACTAATCTAACTTCTAAACAATGACTTATTCTGCCTATCAAGCTCCTCGGCCTTGCACCTGCAAAAGAAATGCATGAGAACAATCCCTCTGCAAGCTCTAAGTTTCAATTCGAAATCCAACTGCAATCACGAGCCTCTTTCCCAAAGCACATTTCCCAACCCAGCATCTCCAGTCATGCTAAGAAAACCACAATTAGGCCTCTGCTAGCATTTCTTCTTTCAGGCCTTTACTCTTATGAATGCATTTCTAATACAGCAACATAAATGTTTCATTAATAAGTCCTAACATTATACTCTATGTTAACAAACATTATTCTCATGTTAATGCATTACATTTTCATTAAACAGCCTACACTTGCAACTCTAATAAGGCAAGTTCAATCTCGATGCACATTGCATACGCAGAGCAATTAATTCTAAGTTACTTAAAGCATTATTCTCTTGATTAGGCACTACATTAATCAATAAATGATATGAGCATGATTCTATATGTTGCAACACTCTCGATTAATCCTCTGATTCTAAACTAAACTAAACATTAGTAATGCCCTCTAAACATGCGGGTGCTGACTACAAGCGATTATGATGCACCCCTACAATTTTTTCGAACAACATGGCGCTCTATCACCCTGGATCACATAGGTAATGAGACGAGCGGGGAATACAAGTGTTTGAGAGTTCACAAGGTATATGAATCTTTCTCTGTGTAACAAAGAAAAAGCAGAGGAATTGCAAGCACAAGCAGTCATAGTTCAAGTGGAATGGATGATGTTTGTAGAAGTCTACATTTTGGTGTTATGGGATGGTTTAACCCACAATAGGTTAAAGAGAGGAGAAGATTATATACTTCCACTTCCAGAGTTTGGCCGGTTGTGATGTTTGCATGCATCGCAACCAGGACTTAACCGCATGTGCGCTGCGCGTTTTCCCGCTGTGCGCTGAGAATCACGGAATCCCGCGGTTCATGATGAGCTCAGCTCGTCATGAGCGTACGAGAGGTGTACCTCATGACGAGCTGAGCTCGTCATCAGCGTGGAAGGGGTTAATTAAAAGACAGTCGGTGGTGACGCAGACAAGCATTAAAGCAAACTGGAGCTGCTAATGCTTTCTGCCACCCTACGATACCAAAATTGCGACAAGGGGGGCAGAGAAAGTCCCAATGTGTGGGGTCTTTAGAGCGGGCTGGCAGATTCAAGGTGCAGCCCTTCGCAACCTCCCTACACCAGCGGGTGTGGAGCCTTCCAGCTCATTGGCCCACTCCCACACACAGCATGGACAGCCACACATATCACCATTGGTTACCAAGATGTTTCTTGGATTTCTGACATTGTTGCACCCCTCTGGGGAAGCAAGGCATGCAGCCTGCCAAGGCCCAGAGAACGCTCATCAGCACATGGCATCCCAGAGGCTAAGGGCCCTACCACTGCGCTCCAGGGGCCAGCCTGGATTGTGCAGAGAATACTTTAGAGCCTACCATGTGGCCACCAGGGCTCACTCATAGCCTGCAACCTACAGTAGCTTGAAGCATTTCAGCAGCAGCTGCCACCTATCTTCTGCAGTGGTGGATACCATTCCACGCATCTCTATCTCCTAATAAAGGTAGGCAAGTTGATGCCACAAAACGCCTCAACTGGCAGGCACTGCAGTGGGCACCACTCAGTGCGCCACGCCAGTTTGAAACACTTCACGGGCTTTAGCCCAGTGCACAATCCTGTATGGCAGCATCCTTTTGCCTCTTTTCTCTGATGCCTGCTTCTGCACTACAGAGGAACTATGGCTGTCATCCCGCCCATCAAGCCATTTTCATTCCTATGACCACCACCCACACAGGACACCTGATGAAAGATGTGGGTAGAGCTTTCAGAGACCAACTGAACGGCATTTACTATCAACGATGGCAGGGAGCACTCACTGTTTCTACACCTCATCAGGGAGGAAGTCTATAAAATGTCAAAGACTGACATGGAGGCGGAAGCACCACTCACCTACAACACACGCTAGAAAGAGTTATCAAAAGCACAAATATCCTACATGGCAGTGGCCCTGCAGCTCCTGATCTAATCAGAGCCTGTCAACTTGGTGCCCAATGGGCACCTTTTGAGAAAGAAAGAAGACACAATCCAAGGCAAACCCATGCAGGTGGTGTGGAGGACAGTTTCCTCACATGGGAGAAAGCCCCACCATTGACAAGAAGTGTTCCACTTGTGGAAAATGGAACCATTTCTCAAAGTTCTGCTAGCCAACCTTGAGCTAAAAAATAATCCCAGCATGGGAGTGAAAATGCTGGGCATTCGAGCAGAAGGAGCAGAAGACACCAATATGAATGACGACCAGAAGGGAACTGACCACGTCATCCACTAAGTTGGCCCAGGGTGAAAACAAAACAGGACCACCCCACAAGTGCCAGATCCTGATCCAAGCACAAACCATAACCCAACTGATTAATCCTGGCATGTCCATCAACATCATGTCCAAGGATCTCTACAATTCAATGCAGGACCTACTGAAACTGAGAGTGACTCGTAACCAAGTGTACGCCTTGAGGAACAGCATGCCCCACCCACTGGCAGGTGTATTCACAACAGAGACCAGCCACCATGGGCACTAAATACGCACCAAGATATGTGTCACAGAGGAGGGAAATGGTTTGTTACTCAACTGATGTAGTGTCCTCCCCAGACTGGGCCCAGGCAAATGACTACATCACACATGGAGCTTGGTATTACGATACTGCATCTCCCCCTATGTTAAAAAAAATCACAATTGTTTCATATGTATGTACAATCATAGCTCTTCGATGAGTCTTTGCGACGCTCAGATCACACGTCCTGATCATGTCTTTGGAAACTGGGGACAGGTAGTAGACGTGTCCATGATCTGTGTTGACAATGTAGGAATAGCAGTCAGAGGGTTTTTAATTGTCCGTTCAGACTCGTTCTCTACATGAATGCCAGTTACGGATGACCGAAGAGCCACATGGCGGAAATGCAAGAAATCTCGCGCAATGGACTTCCCGGGACGTGGGGCAGTCATGATGTGTCTTTTGCTGGTCACAACATGAAATGCTCAGCATCAAAGGGAGCATCAGATTTTTGTTTTCTAGACTGACAAGAGAAGCACTCTATCTCCTCTAGTAAAATTAACATCATTTGTATGTCAGCACTTTTCTCCATAGGCCTTCATTTTCCTTTTACGAACCAAGTGTTTTGTGTGGGTTTCTTTTTCAGTAGTTGATCTTCTTTTGGTCCATTGAGGTAATTTTGGCTTCATGTCTCTCCTGAGCATCAAGGCTGCAGGGTTTCACCTGTGTCCGAGTAAGTGGTCGAACTGTAAGCCAAAGAGTAGAATTCAATACAGTTTAGGGTCGAGCTTTTCCAATACAGCACGCTGAACAGCTTTCTTAAGAGTACTAAGGAAACGTTCGACAATGCCATTGGCCTGTGGCAAAAGAGGTGCGTACTTCTGATGCTCCACATGAAAAACTCAGAGAAAGTCCCTGATTTATCCTCTGTTGAAAGGTGGGTCATTGTCAGATGTTAAGATCGCAGGAAAACCCAATGTTGTGTAGATTCCATCTAATCGCTTGATGACTCCTTCTTGAGTGACAGTTGAGAGATCTATCAATTGAAAACGGGAGTATTCATCAACAATCAACATCAGGCAATGTTAATTGTCAAGAGGTTTTTGATGAAAGGCAATTGTATGGATGTCAGACCTTCAATTATCATTCAACTCTCTCATCGAGATGAGGAAACCAGACTTGGACTCTTAGAGTTCGTTTTGTGGCAACGGTTCAACAATGTTCCTTCATTGGCCACATCCATTGTCACAGACTCTCCTGAGTAAAAATTCTCTAACCTCTCAGGAAAATACCTTCTTGAGTGACAGACATTTTGTCTTTGACATTTGTAAAAGTCTGGTATTCACTGTCATTGGTAAGAGGCTGAGTGTACTGGTTCCAAGACTGATGTGTAATAATGTCTCTTAGTTTTAATATGTCACCATCTTGACTCATGGTGGTGACAATTTGTTTAAACAAAATGGCAGCTGGTGTTCTTGATTTTGCAATGAAATTTATGCAGGCATCAGCTGTCTTGGAAGGGGTACCATGGCACTGTAGAGGCCCCCTTGAGAAGGAGTCAGCAGGGTTTTGATCTTTCCGTGAATGGTGCACAGGGGTGGGTCCCTTGCTCTCTTTTCCACGGGATTCAAGTTAGCCTGGCTGATGAGGGGTGAAGCCCCAAAACTGGTCCCAGTATGCTTGTTTCTGATCCAGGGAAGCCTGACTTGTGAGTTCGGGCTGGACTGTTCCCATATGGACAGGGTCAAGACTGATTTCCATATAGGTGGGTCTGAACTAAGTGGTGAAGTGAACTAAAGAACGATGATGGATTCAACCCAGATCTGTGACTGGAGGTGAGTGTATGAAAAGTTTCAGCACTCAGTCCATCATCTCCTTGTGTTTGCTTTTTTGCCCTAAGTTGGCAGGGTATGCCCAGACGTGGGTCTCTTGCTCACTTTTGTCACTGGATTCAAGCTAGCCTGCCTGATGAGGGGTGAAACCCCGAAACCGGTCCCAAGATGCTTGTTTCTACTCCAGGGAAGACCTGGCTTGGCAATGTACAATTGGGTCAGTTAAGCACTATCCTTTATTCAGTGTCAAAAATTGATCTATTATTCAAAACAATTGTATGTTTCAAATATCAACAACGTTACACATTTTATCAACAATATTTTCCTTGAGATAAGATGGCCAAGTCAAAATCCTTTTGAGTGTGTTATTTCCTTTATTCATAAATATTAGAAGAAAAAGCCAGCAAGTGTTTCGTCAGTACCAGTCCATACCAAGACTTTCCCAAGGCTCAAAGGATGACTGAAAAAATGCAAGTTGAAAGAATAATGATGAGGAACAAGTGGATAAGTCATCCCGAACCCGAGCAAAAATTGTGTCCCGATGAAACAATCTCAATTGGTCGTATGATAGGAAAATGCAAAGGGTAGCAACAAATGTTGTCATAGACGAACTCTGTTGATTCTCAACCAGGATAAGGATGTGATATCATCAATTTGTATGTTCACCAATTACCTAATAGGGGTGAAAGTGTGAATCCCACTATTTGTTCAAAGTATGTCTGTTCAAAAAACTCAAAATAACCCGGTTGTAAGTTAATCAATTAGTAGGAACGTGGAGAATCCCCGCGAGAGCAGGATCCCTAATGGTCGCAAACGAATATCACTTTCACGATCCGGAGTGTCCCTCATCAGCCAGGATATCTTGACTCCAGTGGCTTGGCAGTTCGGGCTGGACAGTTCCATGAGGAACAGGGACAAGACTTATTTGCATATGGCTGGGTCTGAACTGGGAAGGCGAAGTGAACTAAAGAATAATGATGGATTCAACCCATATCTGTAAACAGGGGTGAGTGTCTGAAAAGTTTCAGCACTCCGTCCATCATCTCCTTGTATTTGCTTTGTTCACCCTAAGTTGGCACGGTATGCTCAGACGTGGGTCCCTTGCTCACTTTGTACTGGATTCAAGCTAGCCTGGCTGATGAGGAGTGAAACCCCGAAAATGATCCCAGATGCTTGTTTCCAGTCCAGGGAAGACCTGTCTTGGCAGTTTGGGCTAGACTGTTCCCATGAGGAACAGGGTCAAGACTGATATGCATATCACTGGGTCTGAACTGCGGTGGCGAAGTGAGCTAAAGAATAATGATGGATTCAAATCAGATCAGTGACTGGGGGTGAGTGTCTAAAAAGTTTCAGCGCTCAGTCCATTGTCTCCTTGTGTTTGCTTTCTTTTACACCTTCACCAGCAAGATTCTTAAGATATTTGCTAACCTCCTTATCTGTTTCTTCTAGTGCATTAATGAAATCATCAACTTTCTCTTTCCAAGCAATTCATCTGTTACCCATATTCGGCTTTTTGGCTGACCGAATGGTGGTGATGGTTTCAGAAAGGTGGTGACATTATAACTGTTTGTGGAACTTACGGATGCGGAAATTAGTGTTCCTTCCAACGTTGCATGGTGATCTTGTTTATGCAAACCATCTCTGAGGCCTTGCGAACTGCTGGCCATCTTGGATAATTACAGGAAATATGCCCTCTTTCTTGGTCTCTATTGGAAAAACAGGCTTTCACCATCCGATCGTCTCTCTTAGCTTTTCAATCTTCGAAGAACTATGGAGTTGTTCTGAACCCCACTCAGCAGCTTTGCTGGCATGCTTCTTTGGGTATTGATGGCTTCATAAGCACAACCCCTTGCACATCTTCTTGGGGCATTTCACCCAGCGCAGTCTCATGATGACTCTCTTTAATTGGTTCTGCTAAGCAGATGAGGTGTCTTGCATTGGAATCACTTTTCTTTCAGGTGTCTCTTTGTAAACAGATGTAGACAGATTTCCACACCAAATGCAATGCTTATATCTTGACAAACTTTAATCCAATAAGAACACATTACAACACAACGTCATTAAATAACAAGGAAGGCGTATTGTACTCCTGGTTGTCTCATTGATAATGTTAATGATAACATATGTCATGTCGCCTGTGAGTTCATTTAGGTCATTTGTGATGTGATCTGTCACACTGTTGGTTCGGCTGTGAACATTGAATTTGGTGTTCTAATCATGGTTTGCATGACTGTCGTGCATTTTATGGTCTGTGGAGCTAACCTTAATTGTGAAGTTTAAACGTTTTTCATTTTTAAGTCATATCCACATAACTTCCCTTTGACTGTATGTTTTTTCTTACATAAAAATAGAATAAGATGTGCATGTGTAGGATGGAGGTCTCTTGGCACTGTTGACCGGCAATAGATGTTTATTGGTACCCAAATCAACGGTCCCCATTTTGTTCACCTAGGAAGGATGAAGGCATGAGTAGCCCACCAGGATTTGAAGGTGTGACCATGAGGTTAAACACAGATCTCAGGCGTGGATTCATATGGCTAATGAGCCAGGGAATAGGCAGCGTGTAGGTATACTTAGGTAAACATTCCATTGAAAATGCAACATTTTGTGTTGCTTATGTAACAATCTTATCGCAGGAGGAGAATGTTAATTAAACTTGTAAACAATCTTGCATTCTCACCCTATTGTTAGGAAGTAAAACATAATGTGAGTATTGCATGTGTGCAGGTGAGCAAGTGCATGAAGGTGTGTGTGTGCTTGTGAGGTTTCAACAATGCAACACATTTAAAAAGTGTCCAAATCCTTGCAGGGTATTTGGCAGCAAAAACACTGTAAATAGCTTGGTTTGTCTACTCTCAGACATAATGCTTTCCTCTTGAACTTTCAGATATACTGTTTGCATATGCCTGTGCTAAATCAAGACTGTAAAATGTTGATTAGTGGGCACTAATACCTACTATCCCATCCTCTGACTTCAGGTCTGTGGTGTAAGCCCATATTTTATTACACGTTCGTGATGACAAAGCTCTCATAGTCACCTTAACACATCTAAAGGAGATTTTCAATGCAGAAGCATGCATGTGAGCAAAAAATTCAGAGGATACTACTTCCATCTTTTGAGACTTTAGTGACTTCTTTTTGAAGCCATAATATATTTCAAAATGGCATGCATCACACAAAGCCCTCACCTTGGATTGGTCTGGTACTTGAAAAATAAACTCTGCACCATTGTAGGTGATAGAATCAAAAGGGCCAAATCCAGCATTCAACTAAGTGTCTCAAATAGTTCTGCTACCCCACCTGTGAACCCACGGCAACCAGCAAAGGACACATTAAACGGCACCAAATCGACTCACCCCATAGTGCAGACAGCAAATTACACAACTTCATCAAGTAATATGCATTGCCCATTTTAGACAGATGAACCTCATCCACTTGGTACAAGACCACCTCATTCCCCAGAATCCCTACATGTGACAATACATAGGGATATATGACGGTACCACGCGTACTTTTACAACGCGTACCATTACAACGCTACTTTTACCACGCAAGTCGTTACAACGACTTGCGTGGAGGGGCGCTGGATAGTAAATTTCTTATTTTACTATTCCAACTCCAGTCCCCGTGGACTCTAGGGAAAGGAGTTGGATAGTAAATTAATATATTTACTATCCTGGAGCGCCCCCCAGCGCAAGTCGTTGTATCGACTTGCGTGGTAAAAGTAGCGTGGTAACGGTACCGCGTTGTAAAAAATACGTGGTTACCGTTGTATACCAATACAGAGATGTAATCTGCTTCGCAGAATACCCTCATTGCAAGATTCAGTTTCTATCTGGACCTGTCCATCGCCACATGTTTCACAGCCCCCCTCTAATTCTGTCTGGCCACAAATTTAGCCCATACAATGCAAGCCCCCCAACAGCTTTTACTGTATCAATACCAAGTCTCTTTGCATGTGTTGCAGTAGGGTGAGCCCAAAAAGCTGCACCAAGTGATTTTCACCCAAATGAAGCAGCAATATGTCTGGACATTCCCATTTTGACACAATCATTTGTGCACATATCCATCACAGCACTTAGAGCTCCAACTGCCTATCTGGTAAATACAAGATCAACTCCAACCCAATCTTGCGCCGCAGTGGCCACCCCTATCCTGAAGTAGTGAGTCCCATAGGGTGCCGGATCCTTCCCCAACTTCCTCAGTGCTCTTCGAACCATGTTCAACAGCTGTACGAGGTAAGCCTAGCCCCATTCCCAAGACAAAAAACCTTTGCTTATCGGAGTCCAGGCCAGAAAACAAAATTATTCCACTCCCGGACAGACAGACCTCTGCACAACCCCATTTCTGTTTTCTAGCCCACTTGCCCCTCCTCAACTGATCCGTCTTAGACTTCTGGAGCCAAATGCCCAACCGGTCTCCCTCCGGTCATACTTAAGTACTCAAAACGCCCCCTTCATGTTTCAAACCCAAAAGTTACAACACCCTAAAAGTACCAAAAAACCTCCTTATCATACAAAGACGAAACAATGCAACCTCAAAACAGTCAACACAACAAAGAGACAAAACTTGCAGCAGGTCACATAACAACTCAAAAGTGATCACCTCTCTCAACTGTCTGCTGAGCCCAGACATTTCCCTCTCCCAACCTTTCAGAACTTTTCTTAGAATGTTGTCCTGAGCAGGATAAAAGCCCCAAAACAGCTTGCCATATAAGGACAAACCAGCCAGACCTCTGTCAACAAGAGACAAAACAAAACCCATCACCCTCCTTTCCTGTTCCACCCGGTCCGTGGTTGACCAATTCCTGCGATGGCCTTCAAACGACACAAATTCACTTGAGGCCAGATTATAACTTCTTTTTGTGCACTCAGCTAAAGAATTCTCAACCAGACTAAATGCTCTCATGCCCCCACTCCCAGATATTTAATGGGACTAATGTCTTGCATGCCTCCGCTCCAGGTGCCAGACTGTGAAAACGCTGCCACTGTCAATGACACAAGAAATCAGCGACAGAATTGTGACCCCAGGGATGAGCTTTGCCTTGAAAACTATATTCAGTTGCATACACAACATCATGAACTGGAACCTGCGCAGCAAACACAGCACCCTCAAGTTTCTTGCCCTGTGCCGGTTAACCAACTCAACCGCAGTCATATTTTCCAAGTGGAACAACACCATCCGGTTCGCAAGCTCCCCACCCCAAAAAGACAAGGCCACAAGGAGAAGGAAAAGTTCCAAGAATGCAATGCTCCACCCTTGGGCCAACCAGGTCCCTGACCATTCTTCGGTGCATCATCTTCCATCCCAGAAAAGACCAAAGCAGTGAGCCCCGATGCATCAGAGAATATCTGAACCTGCCACACTGTGTTGTCATCAATAAAATGCAAGGAGACCCGCTCAAAGCCCTCAAAAACATCTCCACACCTGCAAATCCTCCTGCACCACACTGGAGATCCGTATTCAATGATAAGGCAAGATGACCCCAGCTATGGCAAGGCCCAACCTTCTGCAAAAAGTGTGTCTTACCAGCACCACTCTCCACGCAAAGTTCAGAAAACCCAGCAGTCTATGCACCGCTCACAGCTCCAGTCCCTTCGGAGAAAACACCTTATCTAGAAAGGCCTGAATCTCCTGTACCTTTACTCTAGGTAGTCTGGCCTCCATGCGCACAGTGTCCAACTCAATCCTCAAGAATGTCTAGACTGTGGTGGGGCCCTACTTCTTCTTTGGCGCCAACGGGACTCTGAAAGAAGCCCCCAAACTACCTCAAAATGCCTCAGATCCCTGGAGCACACCCCTGATTCTGCCACAAGTACAACCTCACAAAGGAAGTCATCCAGACCGTGAGACACTTTGCAGTGCACATTACCCCTCACAAAGGCCCACAGAAGGAAGGTATTGAAGGTTTCAAAGAGAGCACAGTAGATCGCACAACCCATGGGTAACAACATGTCCACATAAATGTCCCCGTCAACCTGCATCCCCAGCAAAGGAAAATCCTCTGGGTGAATGGGTAGAAGTCGGAAAGCTGACTTGATGTTGCACTTTGCCAATTCTGACGCACTGCCACAAGCCTGGCCAAGGCGGATTGCCTCATCTTGTGGGTCAGTTTGGAAGACTGAGCCAAATACATTCATTGCATCCAAAGATCCGAGTCAGCATCACCTTTAAGGCTAACCCGAGCCCTAAACTCCTCATCGTACCTGAGCCGCGTGAAACCCCCAATATGCAACTGTGCTTTTCGAATTATGTCCATATCCTTGAACAAGGCAGTGCCCCTGTCAGCATACTTTTCACATTAAATGCTAGCAAAGATCATAAAAGTGGACGTACAGTTATCTGTGGTAATAGGCCCATTCTTCCGCCTTGCTATTTCCCACTCTTCTTTCCAACTCTTCCTTTGCCTGTATATCCTGATGCAACAATTTAAACACATTGTGATGCAAGATGTGTTTCTTGGATTTCTCTGAGACGTGTGACCCCAAAGGCATCGCCAACCCCATAAAGGGCAATCGTTTCTGCCGGGTTCCCTCCTTCTCATTCGCCTTTTTCTACCTCGCTGCCTCTGCTTCGACAGGCTTGGGAAGAACAGGCCCCCCGAGTGCTACGCCGCCTTTTGCAGTCACCATACCCTTGTCCCCAAATCCCACCCCAGCAATAGCGCATCCATCCTCCAATCCTCCCATCACCAACCCCCACTAGCTTACACTCTTTAGCTGTGGAGCCCATCGCCTAGGTCTCCCAAACAGCCCACCTGTCACCATTACCTCTATGTAATCGAGTGGATCCTTTACGTCCTGGGACTCCCCTAACTTGGACCACCAGACGTTGTCCGGCGCTGACCACTCCATCTGCCCTGGACTACTGTAAAAAAAACTGCTGGAGATGTTGTCCCACTGCTGCCCCAAACCCGAACTGAAGGTAGTCCCCCTTCATCATCTTCCTGCACTTCACTACTTACCATTCATTGCTACCCTCCTCCCTCAGAAGGCTCAAAACAGCAGCAGGCACTTTCAAAGAACTCTTGGGGAGCTGGTGGTTGAAGTCTGTTGTCCCTGAGACTTCAGCAGGAGGCAAACTATTTTCTCAAGCCCTTGGCGATCCTTAAAGTTGAATAAAGTACACATAGTCCTTTCTCCTTTCTTTGGCAGACAGGCAACCACTGCAGGCCAATCCCCCAAGCAACACTTCAGGTTAGGGATAGTCTCACCTCAGTTTCTGCAGGTTTCCCTCCTCAGCAAAGGTTTCTTCTTGTTGTCCAAAAGTGATCTAACTCTCCGGGTTTTGGTCCCCTCGTTTATACTACTTTTCTCTTTGTTTTCTGAAGGCAGAGAGGCCTTTGCCTAGCCCAAACCACTGGTCAGTCTTGGAGCACTCTGTTGACATGACTCCGTCCTTCCTTTCACAGTTTCAGGGCAGAACCATTAGACACACCACAGGAGGTGGAGCCAGCATTGTGGAGGGAAGGCACAGCCCTATTCAGGTCCCAGGTGCAACTCCTCCCTCCCATCTAGATGCAGATCTCTCTATTCACCACTGGACTGACTCACCCTGTCTCCTGGAATCCCCCAGCCCTGTCACTCAAACTCCACATAAGGAATACACAACCTAGCAGAGGCAGGCTTGGATAGTTAGACAAGAAAATACCTACTTTCTAAAAGTGGCATTTTGAAACACAGAATGTTAAAACCAACTTCACTAAAAGATATATTTTATCATTCTGAATTTCTACCATGTTCCCTGAGTCAGTTAGGATTATAAAATGTAATAATCTAACTGCCCATTCTGGCCTATGGAGAACAGGTAGCCTTGCAATAGTGAAAAATGAAAATGGCTGTAATTCACTATTAGGACATGCCACACACACCAGGGCACGTCCTACCTTATACTTACAATGCACCCTGTCCCTGGGCCTACCATAGGGGTGTCTGATATGAAGAAAAGGGAAGGTTTAGGGACTGGCAAGTGGGTGCACTTGCCCAGTCAGCATGGCAGTACCAGACTGCACACAGGCTCTGCAGTGGCAGGCCTTAGACACACTTTTACAGGCTGCTTCTGTGGGTGACATTTCCAGTGCTGCAAGCCAACTAGCAGCATTTGGATTACCAGCCCTGGGCACTCCTGGTGCACGGTACTAGAGTCTGACTGGTAAACCAAACCAGCCAATCATGGAATCACTAATCCATACATCAATTTACAATAGGGAGCACTTGCACTGTGGCACTGGGCAGCAGTGGCACAGTGCCCAAAGCATCTGACACCAGCAAAAACACATGAGGCAACAGCAAAAATGGAAGGGAGACCCACGCCAAGGTGCCAGGTCTAACACGGCCGATAATCCTAGATGCGGTAAACCCTATAATTTGTAATCCGATTTTGGCCAGAAATAAGAGTTCAGTTCACAAAATGTTTTCACTTGTAATCAGGCCGCAACAGCAGTAATGGTCACACTAGAAAAATAATAAACAAATGGATGGCACACAAAAAAGACCTTAGTGACAAAACGCCTACAGTCTCCCCTTTTCATCTGCATTGTTCGGTTAAAGATTGTTCAAAGCATCTTCTTTTAAAAAGTTCAGTTTTCCTAGCGAGCCGCGCTTTGCTGAGAAGGCAAGCACACTGCAGGTCAGCTCCCCACCCAAAAACTACGAAACTGGAGAATACGATAGAGTAATGGGCGTTGCACTGTATTTGAGGTTTGCCGTATCAGCAAAAACCTCTGAACTTCATATTAGACTGGCAAGTAAAATGTCCATTTCCATTGAAATGGCCAGGCTTTCCTTACAACGCCAATAAACATGAGACTCTATTGAAGGCGAGCCAAAGGTTTTTTTTCTTCTTTTTTACCATCAATTTCCCTCTGAGTAAACGTAGCTTGAAACCCTTTTTTTGCTGACAGAGCGACTCGTGAAGAATGTCTGTAAGGGACTCCACCCAGTGCAAGGGCTGCTGGTTTACTACACTGCTGAGAGCTTAAGGGGCTCGAAGCAATGTGAATGCAATTAATTCCCCTTCACTCTCCGCCAGAGTTCAAATTGAAAGCAAATATGTGTGGTTTTGTTTTTATTAAATATTCGCCTGCGGCACTGCTGTTTAGAGATGTTATGAGCCGCAATGCATTCTATTCCAAGACCTGAACTCGAGTACCTTTTACCATCTCTCTTGAAACCTTTTGTGGCCGCCAGTGGTTGACATTCTAAGCCGTTTTGCTACCTGCATCACCCTGTTGGCTGTTATCAAATCCCTCTGTAGCGGGTGTAATACCCAAGGTCCCTAAACATTAATCTTTTATGGAACACCGGGCTCCCAAAATGGCTTACCGCAGGTAGTTTAGTGGCTGCTTTGAGCTCTCCGCTGTCTATTGTCCATTGAACCTTCTGGCATTGCCCTGTGTGACTAGGCAGGAAAATAGGAACTGACAAACCAATAGCTCTGGGCCTGGAAAGCTGTTACGATAATTGGTTTTTAAATTATTGAAAGAAAGAAAGGAAAAAAGAAAAACAGATTGAAAGAAAAAAAGAATGAACGAAAGAAAGAAAAAGCAAAAAGTTAGTGAGAAAGAAAGAAACAAAGAAAGAAACAAACAAAGAAAGAAAGAAAGAAAGAAAGAAAGAAAGAAAGAAAGAAAGAAAGAACACCTAAGCACGGTGGGTATATGATTGTAATGCAAGTAATATTTTTTTATATAGCAATTACATATAATTGTTATAGAACAAAATGGGTGAGTCGTGGAAGGCAGGTGTCTTAGGAACATATGTAGAAAAACGTTTTTGTTTTTAATACTCATATCACAAAAATATAATTCGAATCAGTACAAACAAAAAGTGGCATTTACTTTGAATGAATGTAACTGGAAGACATATTTTAAACACAGTCTTAAAAAAGGAATAGGTAAAAAATTTAATTGCAAAATAAAGTATTGGCCCTGACACTGAAGTGCGTTTCTTTGAAGGGAGGAGCAAAATAACATCACTCACAGTGCAAGAAAGCTCATGGGTTAAAATGGGCAAACCGTTGCCCAATGCAGTATGCAGTTGTACAAGGGATGAGGAGGTCTGACCTGTAACCTATATATATATATATATATATATATATATATATATATATATATATATATATATATATATATATATATATATATATATATATATATATATATATATATATATATATATATATATATATGTGTGTTCATTTCATTTGTGATTTTTTTTATTACACAAGACTGGCAAAACAGCTAAAACTATGTCTAGACCAGACCTACTAAGAAGCCCCATCAGTAGTATTTTTTTTTTTTACTTGGATCAATTAAAGGGGCATTTTTAGCCAGTGACTTTAAAAGGTGCTCTTAATTAAGAGTTTTCTCTGTAAACTGTATGTGGTAACTTCCAGCCTCTCAACCTTCCAGGCTTCCTCACTGGAACTCATTTTCCACTGAATCAGTTTAAATTTATCCTGGAATGCCATCAAGGGAATCTGGGAACAAAAGAATAGCAAATGAAGCATATTGTACTAAAACTGCATATAGGCAAACAATGTTATTGCACTATGCATAATTCCTTTCATCACTCTGTTGGTGGTGCTGTCCCTTCATCGCAAAATAAGATCTTTGTTCAAAACCTCCTTCACCTCTCTTGTTTATGCATTTCCTATATCTGATTAGCTAAGTGCCACAATGTGACCTCATGTAGGACATATCTGGTCAAATGTTGTCGCACATTCCTAAATAAATCAGGGCAACAGTATCACACATTTTTTTTCAATTATTGACAACCTAATGTGGTGCGAGATTCGCAAGAAATGCTGGATCCTCTGTGCAGAAGCGGTGGGCACACTGTGCCACCCAACTGCTGGCGCTTCCATATTGCAAAGAAAGTTATCCACGTGGTCGTAGCCCTTGTTCAGTGTATGGGAAGTGATTCAGCTGGTTAATCGTGCCTTGATCCTTAAACATTCTCTCACAGTTCCTGCATGTCTTACTGTCACCACTTGCACAGTGCCTTTCCCCCACACACAGTCTGCCCAACTCCCCCGGTTACATCCTTACTTTCTGCAGTGTTTCTATCACACTCAGCAGAATCACTGTCTTGAAGACCCATCTCATTCCTTCACCACACACCCTGCCTGCCCAGGCCTTCTTTGTAAGTTCTCCGCTTAATTAAGCATTTTGGAAAGGAATACAGATACAATCTGCGCTCAATGTCTTCCTGTGCTTTTGTTTCTCTCACTGTCTTCTTAATTATGCTTTCCCCAGTGATTGAGAGAGAGCACGACACTTCTCTGCCTTTTTAGGTCTCACTAGCAAATGCAGCGCATGCGCTGTTTCACTTGGCATGCCTCTATTGTCATCGTTTTGGGGCGCAAAGGGAGACAAACCATGTGCGCGCACGGACAGCGATGTGTGCGTGCATGGCGTCTCCTCTCTGGTGTCTCCTTTCTAGCGATGGAAGCTTTCACGTCGCCGCTCCCACCACGTGTTTCTTTCGTTTCCTCATTAAAAAGGCCCTCGGAAGGCACGTCTTTGCCTCGACTGCAGCTTTCCAGTTGTGGTCGCCCACAGCAGCAGCAATGCTTGTGTTCCTGCGGTGGTTTGGCAGCCCTACTTGTGGGAAGGGAAACACAGCAATATTTATTCCTCTGCTCAGTAACAGACCAGAATGATATCTCGGGGCCTAGGAGCAGGCAGGGAAAAAGGATGCACGGGGAGATATGATTTCACTCTCAGGGTTAGTTTGGAAAACGTAGCGTAAATAGAACTCTAAATTAGTGGAAAAGCATAAAAAGAATTCCCATGCGCCTCCCCTATTTTAATCAAGAGTGGATTAAATATTATGGCATAGAGTGCATGTTGTTTCATCACGTCTTTGCAGAGGGCTACACTTAGAGCAGAAACACATGATGTGTTTAAAAGAGGGGGTTTTGAAATGTTTCAATCAAGCTTGCTTTGCTACTTGGCCTTTGATAACTTCAGGCCCTGAGGCGCGCATGGACGGAATGCACAACAGCAGGGTTAAATGTGGCAACAGGGAACGCAGATTTAGCACGGTTATCGCAATTATAAGTGATGTAAAATCACATTAATAATGTGCCAGTGCCACATTCGTATTTAAATAATACCTTGTCAAAGCACACAAAATCTGTCAAGTCGGCACCAGCTAAAAGCAAACTGCAGACCAAAATATGCTGAAAATATTGTAGAAACAATACTCTAGCAAGTAATTACGGTTTCAAAGTACATTTGTTTTAGTACCTTGATTACCGCATATGAGAATGCCATTATTGAACCTTGGAATTACTACAATGTTCATAACCATCTCTAAATAAGGCCTTCGATGTTGTCAGGGATCATTTAAAATAAAGCAGCTTGGCTAGAAATTGAGCACAATTAACTAGACATTTACTTAAAAGGCTCTCTAACATCCTGACAACACAAACTGTTAATAAACATTTTGACCCTATTTAAACTACATTAATAGCTGCGCTTGTGTTTTCTGTGATGATTCTCGAGCAACCAGACTTCTGTTTCTCCAACAATAACAAGGCCTGTGCATACTTTTCAGTTTGGGATATTGGTGCATTTGGATTTTTTATTAAGGAAAGCAGCATGGCCTGGGAAACACAAAACCCAATGCACCCATAGGCCATATATACCTCATTTGCCTTTTTTGCCCATCAAAAATATTTTTTTCCTCAACAGTATCCGAATAGGAGATTAGGACAGCCCACTCCTTTGCCTTTCAAACTTCCCACTATATACTAATGAAAAGCTGGCTCATGTGACACTCAGTAAGAGTAGCTCAAGTACACTTGGACAATTTTGTCGTGTTCTGGATCACTTCCACATTGCTACGGGGAAGTAAACACAGATGACAGCGGGAATTTGAGTATTACAACATTTAAAAAAAATTGTAGGGAAAATATGCTTCCTTTATATATGAGGTAAATGGACTGAAAGTGAAAGGCAGCCTTTCAATGAGTCAAATCCCAATAACGGAGGCCTTCACTTAGGGGATTCACCAGTTCTTTGTTTTCATTTTCAGCTTGAAATATAACTAGGCATAACGCATATACGATTTAACATACCTTTAGTCATTCCCTATCCCCCATCATAGGGATTTGCAAGTATGGAATTTAAGACCAATACTTGGTAAATCGTACCCGGCAACGCCGTAGTGCAATGAGGTTTTCAAACTGAGACCAGGGTCTACTAGACATTCAGTCCTGTAACAATGTCCTTTGAGGGAGGCCAGAGCATGTCTTCTCTCCCTCCATCAACCTCCCTCCCTTCAACTTTCCACTATTTATAAACCCAAAATATGGCATCTACTGTGTCATGGATGTTGAATCTCCAACCTCAAGCTTGTGTGTATCTGTGCCATGAAATAATAATTTATTTACACTATAATGAAACGTGATCCTTTAAAAAAGGCGATGTCAGGCTACTAATGTTTATCCATTTAACATGCAAAAATTACCTGCATTGATAAATTCATTCCGCATTAGTAGTATAATTATAACAGTTTGATGGGAACACATCAGAATTGCTGAAATCAATTGAATTCCAAAACATGTTTTTAAGAACTTTTCTTTGAGTACTACTTACTGGGCCATGTGCTTTAAAGGTACCGAAATATTACAAACTTAACTAATGAAAAAACATCCTTTGTTCTGACATGACATTAAAAACCAACTGGAAATCCCACAGAAATTATATTCAGAAATCTAATCTCTCTACTCTCTACAGGTAACCTCAGAACAAATGCCCCAGCCCTAAAATAGTTGAGGTTGAAACAAATAATTTGCCTTTGATGGGAGATACCCTATTTGAGTCCTCCCACTCGCTTCCTCTACTCATCCTTGAAAAGAGTCACTTGTTCCCTCTTTTAACCAGCATTGGCAATGCAATAGGTCTCGCATTTACGCAAGTTTGAGCTATTGGCATTGTAAATGTCATTGCCTTTTCTTTACATAGATAAAAGGCATTCTCATATACAATGATAATAGCTTAAACTTTCACAAATGCGAGACCTATTGCATTGCAAATGCTTGTTGTCTCTGCAGAAGTTCTCTTGCATTCCTTGTCTGCACAGTGCTTCTCGTCTGCTCAGGAATTATCCATCACACACAGCAGAGGGCGGCTCCCCCCACTTGTTCAACACTTGTTCCCCACTTGCTCTCTACCGAGGGCTGTACCATTGGTCACTGTTTGCAAACGGTGCCGTCTACTGCCCTGCCCATGGGGGGGGGGGGGGGGGGGGTACACTTTATTTTGTTACAGGGTGCCGATATTTCAGAACTGCTGTAAAACCAGCCCCCAGTGACGAAACCGGACCCACGTCCGCAAAACCACCCACACCACTCAGCCCGACCGGGAAAACGCCTGGTGCCCGCTATGGCCAGTCCAGCCCTGGTGCCGTCAGTAACGCAGGCACTAACTCACTGCAGTGCTTCCTACTTGCTCTGCTTTTCCACCAGACATGCCCTTGCTTGAGCTTTAAGCCTGGCTCTGGCTCAGCTCGAAGTCCTGCTGGAAACTCAAGCCCATAATGAACAGAGCTTTCATGTGGCTTCTGGCTGCCACCCTCTCACTATCCAGGGTGTGGTGTAACTGCCAGAGCTGCCAACTTTTGAACTGGAGAATGGGTTTCGGTCTCAGCGATGGCTCAATACCCCGTGATTTTTGGCCAATCATTTATTACCTTTGCGTCCAACCTTCCTTTCAGCTCCTCCTGCAGCCTTAATCAAATAAAGCTAAAAAACACACATACAGCTCCCATTCCTTCCCTCTAGGCCATTGGCCATACCCATGTACTGTGGGAGATAAAACCTCCAACCTCATATACGCAAGTCCTGTAATCCAAAGCAAATGTCCGAGCACAGGGAGGGAGTGATGGGAACCAGGACTGTAGCGAGGAGGTCGTAGACTCAGAGCAATGAACCTAACTAGTCAGTTACCGGGAAATCTAACCCATGCCCATAAACAATGCATGTGATATTGTGCAATGTAACTGGTGCTCGTCTAAAGTGCTCCAATACCTTTATGTTGAATTCACACTATATTTCACGAAATAGAGAAAAAATCATTAACAGGTGAAAACTAAGCATTAGCATAAGAAAATACAAATAGATACCTTATACAGGCAGCTCTGAACAAAGTGAAACAAGAAAAACCTGGATAAGTTGTGACTTAACTGCTTGAACTGTGTGATCTTAGCCAAATATTTAATTTCACCAAAACTCTTTTTCTTCATTTTCGCATGTAAAAGCACTTTCAGATAAGTGAGTTCAGACTACCACTTTTACAAAACTATCACTTTTAATAAGCACTTCTCAGTGCAATGCTATAATGTGCCCTATTAATGTGAAAGCTTCCCCATGTTAAAGAAATACACTTTTTTAAATTTGAAGAGACTTGAGCATATTTTATGCGATGTTGGTTGTATGATTTACATAGAAAATATTTTCAGGGCTTATAGCTCGTGCCTGGGAACTAAGATGCGAGCCAGACCCGTGGCTCGGCTCTGTCTCGACTCTTCCTGATAATTTGTTGGCTCACCCACCTCCATGTGCTTGTTCTTATGCAACTGTACTGTCTAAAGTGCATAAATTTCAAGCAGAATTTCTCTGAGTTAGTTCATTAGTTGCAGTCAGAACTGCTTGGAAACAGAGAGAGGCAACCACTGCTCACTGTTTCAGTACTGTAGCTTATGCACTAACTCCATGCAATGTTCCCTTACTAACCCCACCCCAGATATTGTCTGCACAGTGCTTTTCGAGCTGGAACAACCTCACATTGTCCATTCAGACCGTTTCCTCATTTGCTATTTGCACAACAATTCTTCCCCTCTTACTCCATAAGAAAGGCTGTATCACCGCAGTGTCTTTAGCTCATGCACCAAGTCCTTGCTATTTTCCCTCACTTTCCCCACCCCACAAATTGCATATTGTTTTCTATCATGCACACCCTTCACCGTCCACTAAGGTCTTATCCCCCACTGACTGTGCAGCAGTGCTTAATTTGTAAAAAAAAAAAACTAAGTTCCAGGGACCTCGTCAGGAGGCCACTGCAACTTGCACCACTCATTGTCCCTGCCAGCACTGCCAATGACAGTATCTGCACAACCACCAACCATCACACGGCTGACAATTCAGCCTAGTCTAGTCACAAAAACTATAAGAGTGGCTTGGGCGGCAGGCATTAGTAATTTTTAATGTATATTAAATTAATAAATAGCTGTTATAGTACTCGTCACTGTATTAGACAACAGTGCCATCTTGTGGCAGAATGCCTTTAGTGCCGTTGTTGACAAATCAGTGCTGGTGCTTAGCACCGGAAACCCCCAGCTCAAATTAAGCACTGCTGTGTAGTGCCTTTCCTCCACTATCTACCTGTGCAAAATGTCTTCTTTGCTCACTGTCTACTAAGAGCAACATCATAAATAGGTGCACAGGCTCTGAGCATAGCAGAAGGCCTGTTTTTATGCAATTAATGCACTGTCTAATGTGCATTTATTTAACTCAGAATATTTCAGGGTGAGTGCATGAGTTGCGAACGGCACAGCTTGGAAATAGAGAGAGGTAAATCACCGCTTACTGTTTCCGAGCTCTGCTGGCTGTAGCTCATGACAGTTCCGGAGAAAATAAATGTTTGCGCTTTATACAATATGGCAATACAGGATAATGTGGTTCATATGTTCATATTACAGTGCCAAGTTTTTTTTTATTACTAAGTGTATAGCTACCATTGTGTGCCTGCAACGCATGTCCCTCATTCACTCCTATGACTGAGTGAGGACAGCCTACTCAGGGAGGGGATAGACTGATATTTGCTGTGTGTTTCTGCATGGCTGGATCCTGCAATAAATGCATGGGCAATGTGGTTGAGAAGAGACTTCAGCCAGCCCTTTTTCTCCAAGATTTGATCTTACTCTAACGTGACAATGGCATTGGTATTCACACACCAGTTGCCACATGGTTTATGCTACCCAGTGAGCAAAATCCAATTCAAAATTCCCCTTAAATGAACAAAGCTGGCCAAATTTCAGACTGCAGAAGTGACTGATCAGAAAAGAAATTGAAAGGCGGTGCGTCTTTAAGCATCATAGGCCTCTAGCATACTCAGTCATATGTCAGGCATCTGCTGAAACCTAGGGGCATATTTACAAGGATTTGACACTGCTGTAGCATCATTTTTTTGGCTGTTAGCTGTTCCTAATTCCACATAGCGCTGTATTGTAAATAAGGTGCTAGCATGCAGTCACGGCCGGCATGGCTCAAAGTGGGGGGGAGCTGAGGGGGGTTGGCCAGCGAAGCAGGGTCACAGGGAGGTGGCAAGGGTGGGGTTTAATTAAAAAAAAATAAACGTACCTGTAGGCCGTGTCCCGCATCTTCTCGGCTCCTGCTCTCCTGCCTCCGACAGGAACAGGAGGCAGGCAGCCAGGCTCCCTCCCCTAAGCCAATCACAACGCTGCAAACAGCGTTGTGATTGGTAGGGACGGCGCCCAGGCAGGGGCTTATGGGGTGGGTATGTTCCCCATGCAGGTTGCAATGCAGCTTGCATGGAGAAGGGCAGAGTGTGCATGACTAGTTTGGGCGGCTAGAGAGGGCAGACCAAACAGTCTTTATGCACTCAGGAGTGGGCGTACCACTCCTCCCCTTCCCTGCTCAAAGAGCAGAGTAGCCCCACCCACCCGCCTGCCTGCAATGCACAAAGCAAACATAAAATGGTAATAGCTAAAAGTTATTACCATTTTATGTTTCTGCTTCTCGCACTACGAGAAAGCAGAGGGGCGACGCTCCTCTGCAATAGCGGAGGAGCCGCCCCTGCTAGCATGGCATTAGGATTTGGCGTACATCACCGGTAAAAAAAATTACGCCTGCTTCGTGAAAATATCCTATGTACTTTAGCGACACTGGTGTATGAGGTTTTAAAATCTGTTAATATATATTATACTACCAGAGTTTATGAAATCTGTGCAGTTTTATATTTTCCCTCCTTGCCCCTTCAAGCAAATTCTCCATCATACCTTAAGATGTTATTAAAAATGTAAATGGAAGGCCATGGATGGAAAAAAAGAAAGTGAAATGTAGATAAATCTTATGGCGAATGGAAGGTTAAGTGAAATAGCACTTTCTGAACTTCCTGTATCACCTATCGCTTCTTAAACCTTTTGTATGGAAATAGTGCTAAAAAATGCACAATCTTCCAAAAATTGTCACAAAATGATCGCGAGGTAGGGGAACCTGCAACACTCTTGCTTGCTGAGATTTCCTAAAAGTGCTGGCAATATTGCATGAGTGCCCTTCTAAAGGCCATTGTTTTTAAGCAAATTTATGTGACGATTGTGCTATAAAGTTCACAATTGTACCCCATTTTTTCAAAATGTTATCAGGGGAAGAATGTTCCCAAACCACCCGTGATAAAGATGGGCTCTTGTTCGCTGCAATTTAGAGACAGGTGTTATGGCACACCATTTTGAAAGTTAATCAGCTGAAACGGACCTTTTGTATGGCATATGCTATTGATTGCATTTCCAAAAACTTCTCTGTACCCCGATGTGACTGGCAGCCAGATCTTCAGGCATCCTAATGAGGCTAGAGTGTATATTTTTGGGTGTGGCTATGGTATTTTCGTGTCGTTATAGAATGCAACTTTCTCCTCACAACACAGTGACAGTATCTTGAATGTTGTAAGAGAAAATGTTAAGAAAATTAAGGTGAATTCAGCCCGGGATTTAAGACAAGGTGTGATCAGGGTCTTGCAAGGCAGATTCAGCATTTATGGCATTCAGCTTTTGATCTACATAGACACCTTGTACTTCAAGTGGGATGAAGAGGTGACTGGGCCCTAAAACAGTGTGGACGAGAAGCCTGTACAGTAGATGTAGCCTATATAATTAAGACATGTCAAATTACATCATGACTTTGACATAAATGGGTTGTCAGGAGACAAAGCACAGTCAAAATCAACAGTTTATTTTATCAAAAGTTGATATAGCGCCATTATCCAAGACCAAAAGTAAAAGAAAAACTTGACAAGGTAAGTTTAAAAGTAAGTGGCAATACATTAGTTATCGACCTGGAGTTAAATAATGATTTAGGCCTTGTAAAACTAAATGGTAAACAAGAATAGCCACCTGACCCTTAGTCCATGTGTTACAAAAAGGACTTCTGGTGACATTGTGTTGCAGCATTAGCGTGTGACAAGCAGGAAGATATGGTTTTTGTTCAGTGGTTAATGACAGAATTTGAGAGCCCCCTAGAGCCCTAGTTCAATGTACATTTGTGGGTTTACCAGGTTGTGGACATGGCAAGCCTAGCCCTCTCAGGGCCCTGGTGTACTCTGGTACTTGTAGACTTTCTCTTTCTTCATAAAATAGGCAGAATCACGTTTTTTTAGAAGCTCTTGAATAGCATTACTTGATCTCGAACTGCATTAAAAATGAAGATGTGACAATTGTGCTTTTCTTTTATCATACAGACTCAGAAAATCCAAACATTACGCCCTTCTGCAGAGGATTATTGTTCCATGTAATTTTGCATAGTTTTGGTTATTTCCTTTTTGCTGGAGTACTTGTGTTCCTAAAGCGCGGTTTAAGAAATTCATATGGATGTGAAGTTAGGGAAGTAGATGTGAGGTCTTGGTCAGGAAAAACAGAGTGTAAGGGACATGCATTGTGTTAGAAATGGGCGTCTCTAGTTGGCAGAGATAGGTACCTTTGTCCAAATTGGGATCTGTGCTTCTAGCCAGGATAGGGGGGATGCAAACTTTAGATAGCCCCTGCTCATCCCCTGGGTAGCTTGGCATGAGCAGACAGGCTTATCCCAAAGGCAATGTGTAAAGTATTTGCACTCAGAACACACAGTAATACAGTGAGACCACCACAAATGGACATCACACCAGTTTAGAAACATAAAGTATCTTTATCTAAACTCAACAAGACCAAAGCAACAAAAATTCAACATAGATGATATAAGAATATTATTCTTCAAAGGTTTCAAGCAACTGGGTCCATAGAAACCTATGGATGTGTGATTCTACACAAGGCATTTGTAGATGCGTCAAAATTCACAAGGCTAAACAGCCGCACAGAAGGAAAGCATCAAGAAACAAAGGGATGTGTTGGTTCCTGAGTCCTTGGGGAGGTGATGCGATAGTCCTGCTGCACACAGGATAAGTGATTAATCAAATCTGGACAATAGTGGTAAGTGATGCTTCGTCTCCAAGATATCTCCAAGACGGTTTTGGTCTGCAGGTGAAGCGTCAGGAAAACGTGCCGCACAGGTGCGATGTGTAGAAATCCAGTATGTGTTGCCGATCGATGAGGCAATTGGCGCTGTGTCTGTCTTCAGCTGTGATCCCATGATGTGTCAGTTCTTGCAGCCATGACAGGCTCTGCGTCGTCTCTGCAGTGGCACAGCAGTGCATGTAGATTCTTCTCGCACGGCGAGGCTGGGTCGGGACAAACAGCTGCAATAAGGGCGATGTGTTAATATTCATAGTTCTTCAAGTTTCTTCCTGCTCCCAACAGCAGGAACAATCTCCAGAGGCCCAGAATTGGAACAGGCACCTCCTGCCTGATAGGTCAGTACTCTCACCAGCAGAGTTCAGGGGAGCTTGGGGTGAAGTATTTGTGTCCCTGGGACTCCGGAACAAGAGGCCAGCACACGCAGGTCCTTGCAGATTCTTCTTCAAGGAAGTTCACTGCAAAGTTCCAGTCTTTGTCCTTTCCTTGACACAAACAGAAACTGCAGGTTAACCCCACACAGCAAAGGGGCAGTACCCCTCCTCACAGCTCTTCAACTCTTCTCCTTGGCTTCCTCTTGAGTCCATAAGTGATCTAAAGTTTTGGTGTTTAAGGTCTACTACTTATACCCCATTTTGTCTATGATCTTTTTGTTCAAGGGTTTCTGAGCCCAGTCCAAACCAGTTCTGTCCTTACTGATACAGTATGACCACAGGGGGTGGGGACAGCATTGTGCACAGGAGGCAAGTCCTATTCAGGTGAAAGGAAAACACTTCCCCTTACTGTAAATGCAGCCAAGCCCTATTCGGCTCAGCTCTGAATCATCCAGGAAGGGCCAGGCACACCTCAAACCCCTCCCCCCCAGTGGCTTTCTACAGTGAAAGCACATCTCCAGTCCATGTCACTCCAAAAACAGACAACCAATCCAAAAACAGGCAGATGCACACATCATTGTTAAATAAGAAAATGCCTACTTTCTAAAATTGAAATGACAAAGAAGTGGGTGACCCAATGTACCCTTGTAGACGTGGGCAGAACAAGTAGTAATAGGTAACTGTGCCTTCAAGGGATTTTGTTCAACATACTTAGTTAAATAATTATAGATTATTTGTTGGTCAAGACCCTGATGATGACTGACTATCAAAACATCAATACATTTCCTCAAAAATGATTAATCTGTGATAAACTATTCCGCAACAGAGGAATGTATTTTTCAGACTGTAAGTAAATTTAATGTGAACAAATCATGAAGGGGTACATAAAGTTATAACAAAACATTATGATAGAGGGTATTGATATTACACAAAAAATAAACCTTCAAATCAGTGTGATCATCTATTCTAAATAATATACCATAGGGCATGAATCTGAAAATAGAAAACAAGTCCTAAGCGCAAGATAAAATGCTGAGGAATTAGATGAATTAGTCGACGTTTCGGTCTTTCTCGGTAAACTTGTCTGTGAGACCATCTTCAGGACGATGAATAATATGTTAAAATAGTCCCCTGTATAAACATAATATTTGATTACCAACATAGCCTGCTGTGGCAGTACATAAGAAATAAGAGAGACAAACCCGTGTGAGAAAAAAGTACACAAGAAAAAGAATTTTCTTGAATGGGATCATTTGATGTGACTGGAACCTTAGCTCAAGAAATAATTGAAGGAAAGAGAAAAGATACTTCTCATACCACCACCAACATACAATAAAGTGAAAGGTATGTCTAAAATAACTTACTTATGTGTAATTAGATATTAGAAATATACCAACAGGCCTGATGAATAGGCTAAGGTGGATATCCGCACTGTGAAGAGAAAACAGTTTTAGGCCCATAAATAATTATATACTGTCAACAGAACAAAAGATACAATGCGGACATCTCATTAAAGGAGTTCGAAGTGAGTTGCACATTTAAACCTATCTCTACATCTTATTACATAATGTATGTTATTAAAGCTTAGAGGGATCCATTAAATCAAAGGACTAAAACATGTAAAAAATAGTGCTGTATTAAAATTGACTTAGTAGGTAATATCATTCAATGATTGACTACAATTCAAGGTCCTACTGTATGTGTAGGAATACTTTTTATTTTATCAGGCATCATATCGTCCTCCAAATGTTTGCTATTCGTAAAGTTCTGTTAACAGTCATTACAATGATGCTGTAGTTCCAACGACAACTACAAAACACAGATAAATGAGGGCATGGTCTCCATAGCTGATTGTTGTGCTTAACGTTATTTACCACGAACACCAGATTCTCAAAGTTTAGTGTGCACAGTGAACAATTTAAGGTGTGTGAAATAAACCGTAAGAGTGGAGATAATCACTGTCACATCTATACTTCCCATAATAGGAAGATGTGTCAGATATAGCTTACCAATATCATACCATGCGGACGCAATCGTGGTATGGTATTACTGACGCTGCTTACAATAATCTATATGCGCAACTTTCTAAAAGTGGCATTTTCAAGCACCAAATTTAAAACCATCTTTTACTAAAAGATATTGTATTAAATTCTGAGCTCAGAGAGCCAAAACTTTATTTCTCTATCTTGTCCCAATGGGAAGTTATATATATATATATAAGATGTTGCAAAGAATCTCCCATTTTATCCTACGGGGCCAGATAGCCTGTCAGTAGTGAAAAATGCAATTGGTAGTATTTAACTATCAGGACATGTCACACACACCAGTACATGTCCTACCTTTCAAATACACTGTACTCTGCCCATGGGGGTATCTTGGGCCTACATGTACGAAAAGGGAAGGGTAGGGCCTGGCAAGTGGGTGCACTTGCCAGGTCGACCTGGCAGTTTAACATTGCACACAGACACTGCAGTGTCAGGACTGAGATACATTTACAGGCTACTCATGTGGGTGGCACAATCAGTACTGCAGGCCCACTAGTAGCATTTGATTTACAGCCACTGGGCACATACAGTGGACTGTACCAGGGACTTGTCAGTAAATCAATAGCCAATCATGGAAACTCCAATCCATAAACACAATTTACCCAGAGAGCAAATGCACTTTAGCACTGATTAGCAGTGGTAAAGTTCCAGGAGTCCTATAGTCAACTAAAACAGGTCAGGAAAATATAGGAGGAAGAAGCTAAAGGTTTGGGGATAACCAGGCAAAAAAGGCCAAGTCCAATACATTGAACACTGACCAGGAGACAGGAGAGAAAGGGTGATTCATGTGGAAACATCTCATGTAGCATTACGAGTTGATGGGAGATATGTATTTGCAGGGGGCTAAAATGTACATATGACCACTGAATGGAAGCCAATTGTGACTGATGAGGAATCATGGAGGCAACGCAGGATAAATAAAGGTCTACTTAATAGACATGAGGAGCTGTGAGGGAGGCAAGAGGGTTATGTGGAGACACAAGAATGCCCAGGCAGGCAAACCTATGTGGAGACAGAGATGCCTGATATGAAGACATGAGGGCCAGGCATTGGAAATTCTTGGTTGATGGGAACCCAGTAACAAACACCATCTGCTACTTGCTCCAGTGTTACTTTGATCTGTTGTGAAACTTAGTTTTAACACTCCAATGGGTAGAATAATATCAGAATTTCAGAGCAGGAACATATCAGAACATTAATGCTCAAATATTGCCAATAGAGAAACAGAAACAGTATTGCAGACCCAGGAATGTGAATTTGTACATGTAAAACAAGTGGAGAGACTATGGAGGGTGATAACTCCTAGGGTTGGGATGAGCAGAGGTTGTCAGTCAGGCTGAGACGGGATGGACAGACAGGAAGGCGATTAGGAAGCGGGGTGACCTATATTGAAGCAAACAGTGTCTCAAATAATTTGACTACATCAGTTACAGCCTGTGGCAAAGTCAACATGAAAACTTTGAATGGCATTTTGTCACTTATCGTGATGTCATTTGAATAAATGCTCTTGTGACGTCAATTTATGATGACTGAGATTGTTAAGCTATTTTATCAATTTTCCCTTAATGCATAAAATGTTTTTTTTCCATTCACCTCTGTAAAATCACTGCATGTGGTGTTATGATGGAACTTTCAGTGAAGCCATTGGAGGTCAACAGTAATGTTTTCTCACGTCTAACGATTTATCAGGATAAAGGCTCGTGAGATTTCACATCCAGTAATATCACTGGCTGTCCCTATGTCTTTAGTGGAATCGGACTGTCACTGTATTATTGGAGGCTGATACAGAATCTTTATTTTTATTTCTGGCTTGACAGCACAGCTATTTGCAAGCTGTATTATTGTCAATTCATTAAAATATACTCAGCCAAGCATGGGGTCTCCCACCACATGCTTTTAACTACTTAGTGTATATTTCACCTTCCTGGATGTGCTTCCATTGGAATGCACGAGTGTCTATTTTTATTTCGAAAAATATAACGTAATCGCCATGTCCGAGCTGTATTATTACCAATTCTTTAAAATATACACAGCCAAGCATGGGGTCTCCCGCCACATGCTTTTAACTTCTTAGTGTATCATTTCACCTTCCAGGATGTGCTTCCATTGGAATGCACGAGTGTCTATTTTAATTTCGAAAAATATAACTTAATCTCCATGTCACATTCAATTATTTAACTCTTATATATTTGTTTGCTACTTTGTTCCCACCATTGATAAAGTCAATTATGAATTTAATGTGACATATGTCATGTGTGCATGCAACGCATGTAAATAGAAAAAGCAAAACCCTGCCAAGGAAGATATCTACGGTCCTCTAGGGATCCTCACAAGTTATAGGGGGAGTAGTCTAAACAATGTATCAGAGCCATAGACTTCACATATATATGGGTCAGTCAAAACCTTTTAGAAGAAATATATATTTATTTGTCTTTATACAATCTGATATTTCTAAAAAACATTCAATACATGGATATATATAAATGTATAACAATCAAACGATGGGGTCAGTGTGATTTTTTTCCTATAACATAAAGAACAGAATATGTTCACACTATTCAAGGTTCCATTTACTCCAGGGCAGTTCTAGGGGCTCAACAAACATTCATACCTTCAGGGGATCACTCAACCTCACATGCAGTCAAACAGTTTATCAGGGGGTAACTGACATAGCCTACAACTAAAAGATGGAGTTATAGTTGCATGAACGGGGACGTAAAGGTGAGACGGCAGGTTAGATGTTAGGAGTTGTCCACAAGGACTCAAATACTGCCATTCTTGGAAGAAGCACCGACGCGCGTTTCGGTGTAAAACACCTTCGTCAGGGCAATGCAGATACCGCCAATGGAGGGGAACAAACAAGCTGGGGTCCAGAAGGATTTCAAATGAACCAAGGGTTCAGCGGGGCCAGGTTTTCCAATTTAGGTGTGGAAGGATTTCTATTCAGCCGAAGAGAAAATCCTGTTTTTCTTTTCTTAGGATTACTAAGGGGATGTCCAACATCAGTGTTAATCGTTCTTCTTAACAGCTGGATTTCGTATAGCAGATGGTCAAGACACTGATGGTGGCTAATATGTAGCCGTCGCGTCTGAGTTCCATGGCGTGGAGTTTAGGGGTGCTTCAGGTCCTCCACTTGATATAGTAAAAATGGGAGGTGCAGGGTGGCGAAATCTCGTTTTAAAACCGATGTGTTTCCAGATCGCCGGGCTTCTGTCGTTCTCGTCCAATAGTGGCGAATAGATCATAGGAAAAGCTTTAATCACCCCTAATCTCCACGCCATGGAACCCAGACGCGACGGCTATTATAATTTTTAAAAGTTGGAGCATTTAGTGCCCCTCAGAACCCCCTCCCCACTCCTCTCTCTGTATCTCAATGTTTGTGTCTGTTTACATGTGTGTCTGTGTGTCTTTCTCTCTCTGTATAGGAATTTGTGTTAGACTTGGCATCTTTTGCTGTGTTTCCCTTGAGTTTTTGCTTTCTGACCTCCCGGTTTTGACTAGCTTAGTGTCGCTGCGCACTTTCTCACTGCTGATCAGTGTTAAAGTGCAAGTGCTCCTGTTGTAAATTGTGTTATAGATTGGTAATTCCATGATTGGCGTAATAGAGTGTGCCAGGGCCTGTAAATCAAATGCTGTTAGTGGGCTGCAGAACTGGACTGTGCCACCCACCCAAACAGCCTGTAAATGTAACTCTGGCCTGCCACTGCAGAGCCTGTGTGCAGTCTGGAACTGCCACGTCGACTTGGCAAGTGTACCCACTTGCAAGGCCCTACCCTTGACTTTTCTTACATGTCAGTCACCCCTAAATAGGCCCAAGGTACCCCTGTGGGCAGGGTGCAGTGTATGTGAAAGGCAGGACATGCCCTGGTGTGGGTGGCATGTCCTGATAGTAAATTACTGCCAATTTTGTTTTTCATTTTTGCAAGGCTACCTGTTCCCATAGGACAGAACGGGGAGTTTGTTTATAACATCTTATAAACATAACTGGCCCTGGGAACTAAGTAGAAAAATAAAGTTTAGTATGCCTGAACTCGGAATCTAAAGATTCATCTTTTAGTGAAGGTGATTTTTACATTCTGTGTTTGAAAATACCACTTTTAGAAAGTAGGTATTTTCTTCCTCAGCCATCCAGTAGGCCACTGCTGGGGTTTTGGATTGACTGTCTGGGTTTTGGATGACAGGGGCTGGGGAGGAGCCGTGGCTCTTGAAAGTCTAGGTGGTCAGGAAAGGGCTGAATAGACCTGGGCTGCATTTAGAGAAGGGGGAGGAGATTTTTCTATCACCTGAATGGGCCTGGTCTGCCTCTGACATTGCATTCTCCACCTCCTGCCAGGAAGCCACACCAGAGAGGGCAGAACTGGTTCTGGTGGGCAGAGACACTCTCTCCCTGAGAGGACAAAGGATTTTGGGCTATAAAAAGTGGGGTCCAAACCCCTGAACTTTAGAACTCTTTTGGACCAAGAAGACTGCCAAGAAGAAGAGCTGGAGAAGCTGTGAGGAGGAACTACCACTTTGCTGAGTGCTTTGCTGTGTTAGCCTGCAGTAACCGCTTCTGTCTTTGGCAGTGAAAGGACTGGACTGAACTTTCTGCCATCAATTTTTTTGAGTTTCTCCAAGGGCTTGAGGTAGAGCTTGCCCCTGTTCAAGAAGTCTCAGGAACAGCAAAGACTTCAAGTTCTTCGGCCCTCAGGAGTGGGGATTTTATATTTTGTGCTGCAACAGAAGAAAAAGCAACCCAACGCCGTTGATGATGCTGCTGCTGACTCCGTGTCCTAAAGGCACCACAGAGGGCACCGCTGCAACGCCACACTGTGACCCTGGTCTCACCGACGCCGCCTGCTGATGACACCCCCGAGCCGCTGTTCGCACGCGACCTGTGGGCACCGCACTCCGCATTGCCTCGCTTCCCATCGCCGCCTTGGTATCCCGACGATAACGCAACCGCCGAAATCCATGCTGCTGCTTGCTCCTGGTTTGACGGCACTACTCGTAAAGTTACACGACACACCACCCTCATCCCGCACTGCAGCCTTGGCCTACCGGCGCCGGTGACATCGACTCCAGTTCATCAGCTGATGACAGTGCTTCGGCAACAACGACGCCCCTGCTTGCACCGTGACCTGCCAGCTCCGCGACGAGCATCGCATCACTTTGCACCGCAACCCAGGTCTCACCAACTGCACCATCTCACACCGTCACCAAGCTGCTGATTGCACCGTGACCTGAGGGCATCGCACGCCACACCGCTGCCCTCCGCACCACAGCACCCGATGCCTGCCGACGCTAGCACTCCTGACTTCAACCGCGAGGAGCTTGATCTGCAACGCGTGTGACTTCAAGGGCCCAATGACTCCTGCGCCGACCTCCGGAACTGACGCCTGTGGACGCCGTGCTTTCGGAAACTCAATGAGAGGTCGCCAATGCCCTGCATTTCTGAAGGTACTGTTTTGCAGGTCTTCCCGACACCGTAGCTGGCCCACGACCCCTCGGTCAGCCAGAACTGTTTGGATTTGTTTGTTCACAATGCCGTGATAGCCGCAGAGGGAGCTATCGACTTCAAGGAACTGTTTTTCAAGGTTATTGTGATAATTGAAGATTTCTAAGTACTGTATTCAGGATTTTTAAAATAATTTTTGGTCTTGTCTTAAGTATATCAAAATATTGGATCTTTTTCTAAACTGGTGTGGTGTCCTTTTGTATTTTGTAGTGCTTACACTGTATTACTGTGGGTTAGGTGCAAATGCTTTACACACTGCCTCTAAGATAAGTTTGACTGCTCGTGCCAAGCTACCAAGGGGGTGAGCAGGGGTTATTTTAGGAGTGTAACTCCCTTGTCCTGACAAGGAAGAAGGGTCCCTACTTGGACAAAGGTGCAAAACTTTGCCAACTCTCCCTGTATCTTATTTTATTTAGTTATTTTATAGTTTTAAAGAGTGTGAACCAGACCCATGAGGGTATCAGAGCGCTTTACAGGATTGAAGGGTCGTATACAAAAGAATTAGGAGGGGAGGGGACCAATTGGGTAACATAGGTAGGTACATTATACAAGGAAAAGCAAGCAGTCTAAAGTTCCGGATACATTTGGGATACACAAAAAACAGGTAGACATTATAAAAGATGGCACTCAGTCTCAACTCTTGGGTTCGATGCCCATTAGAGCAGGGTAGGTATCATCCGTAAAAGCCATGGATAATGCCGAAGTGGTGTTGGAACCTGCGCTGGGGGGATTGTAATGTGATCGTTATGCGAGGAATTTGCCCATTAGGAAAGATTTGGCCTCCTTTTTGAAGCGTGCCAAAGGCAGAAGTTCTCTGATGGCGGGCGGAAGAGAGTGCCACATTCTTGGAGCGGCCCCAAGAAGGCCAGAATGTCTATGTGTTTGTTTACGTGTGTCTGTGTGTGCTTCTCTCTCTCTCGGTATCTGAATGTTTGAAGGTATCTGTTTACATGTGTGACTGTGTTTTTTTCTCTCTCTCTGTATCTGAATGTCTGTGTGTTTGTTTACGTGCGTTTGTGTGTGCTTCTCTCTCTCTGTATCTGAATGTTTGTAGGTGTCTGTTTACATGTGTGACTGTGTTCGTTTCTCTCTCTCTGTATCTGAATGTCTGTGTGTTTGTTTACGTGTGTCTGTGTGCTTCTCTCTCCGTATCTAAATGTCTGTGTGTTTATTTATGTGTGTCTGTGTGTGCTTCTCTCTCTCTGTATCTCAATGTCTGGGTGTCTGTTTACATGCATGTGTGCTTCTCTCTCTCTTTTGCTCTCTCTCTTTCTCTCTCTGTATCTGAATGTTTGTGTGTGTCTGTTTACATGTGTGACTCTGTGTGTTTCTCCCTCTCAGTGTCTGAATTTTTTTTTGTGCCTATAAGTTTGTATGTCTGTCTGCGCTTTACTGGAAATCATGTGGGTAAACGAAATAAATAGTATGCACCAGGAGCGTGTTTGCACAGGTTCATTTGAACTATGAAGCACCAAAAGATCCCATAGTGATTTCTGAGCTCACACAAGGCTCTAGGGCTTGAGACCAGCTTCCAGATTTTTTTTCTCTGTTTTTCGTTGCATAATCAGTGATACGTGAAAAATCTGAATATTAACGGGCATACAAAACTGATTATAGATATAAATCTTTCTTCATGCAAGTTAGATGAGACTGAGCGGCAGATTACATAGAGCAGCAGTAATATTATAACGAGCATTAGTAGTGCATCGGTTTCGCCTATATTATGAACTAGCAGCCCGTCCCGACGTTGTCCGGGTATGAATAGTTGAGTGGGTGACAGGTCGTGCTAGAGACGCTGCATGTGTGGGAAAGTGCAGTCAGTTTGAAGGTTAGTGTGCCAGCAGGGCTGCTTAGTCGCGTCAGCCGCCGGTTGAGGCTGGCTTCAGCCCTGGTTGATGTTGTGCGCCGTGTTTAAATTCGTTTATGCAGAGAGTTGAGTGACAGCGCGCAGGAGACGCTGCAGTTCTTGTCCTCGCAGGCACGCTCAGTGGCGTGTGCTTCCGTTTGACGCCCGGCTCCAGCGCTGACCGTATTACAAAGCAAATTATGTGACCCTTGAAAGTTATTTCCCGGTATTGGTATTTTTTTAGGACCCACATGGCGTGATGGCAGGAACGTAACGGCAATTTAATAAAGCACCGACGGCATTGGGCCCCAGTCTGTTTGACACACACCCAGCACAAGGCACACACTGCATTCAGCCCCAGTATGTGTGCCACGCCCCCAGCACAACGTGCAGGCCCACAAGTGAGTAGAGCGAACGGTTACTTACCACGCCTCCAGCTGATCGCAGATGACCATTGAACGCATACGCCCAGGTGCACGATTGGCATCTTAATTTATGAATGTGGCGCGATTGTTGGCGGCTGATTGCTGCGCCCATTGTCCACGGCCCTTGCTCCCGTGCAATTCTGCAATTGGCGCGCCCATTGTCGTTTGTCACGGCCCTTGCTCCTGCGCAATTGCGCAATAGGTGCGCCTCCAGCTGAACTCAGACGCCCATTGAACGCTCTTGCTCCTGTGCATTTCCGCACCCATTGGCCACGCCCCTTGCTCCCGGGCAATTCCGCAATTGCCGCGCCCATTGTCGTTTGTCTTGCCCCTTGCTCTCGCGCAATTGTGCAATTGCCGCTCCCATTTTTGTAACGCCCCTAGCACACACCCCTGGCCTTTGTCATGACCCCAGCACACGCCCCCAGCACAACTCACGCGTTTAAGAACGCTTTTTTTTGTCGTCATGCCGCGCCCCGCCCACGCACACGCCCACAAGGGACTACTTTGCTGGCAAGGTTCTTTTACCTTTCAAATGTATATGGTGGCCATCTGTATAGCCTATGTCCTTCTGCTGCAACTGCCCTTTCCAATGCTGTATTGGGTGTTGTGATTGGTTCTGTGGTTACTGAGATTACCCGCCTCAAAGTTTAGGGCTCTCTCTTTATAATATTATTATAGATTAGAGCTGTTTTCATCAATCATCGTCTGAAAGAAGCAAAGAGCTCCCTGATGGACAACAGAGGACTGTAGAGGATTTGGCTCAGTGGCCGGAGCTGCTGACTTGAGAGATGGGAATCATTATTGGAGTCTCGGACGCACTGCGCAACATCCTGAGATTCCATGCAAATCAATCTCTCCAGTGATAAATTATTATATGAAGATGCTACAATAGTAAAAGGTAAAACTTTATGAAAAGATATTTCCACCAAAGTGGATGTTAACAGTATTTCGGTGGTGGAAAACTAATACGAGAAGCAGACGAGGAACAAGCATTGGTAAATGCAGGAAAATATACTACAGCCAATAGAAATGGAGGAAAGGTAAGTGGCACGCACAGGGAGCAATGAGAAGCCAGGAAAGAGAGGAGGTGGGGATGTAAGTCCCTTTCAGGACTGGCTCTAGGGCGGTGTGATCAGTGCTACCGCACCAAGCGCTGACTTGGGGTGTGAGCATCTCTTTTACAAGTAATATCATAATTTTGAAAGCACCAACCTGCTGGCGCGTTCCTGGCCTCCAGCAATTTTCAGGCATCAATTAATACGTCAAGTTAACTCCGGTGATTTATCATAATCCTGGAACTAGACCTGAGGTTTGTCTAGTGGAAGTTTTGACTCATCCAAAGGTAGCTCAGAGGGTTAAAAGGCCTGCTGCTAATAACGTGTACCATGCAGATAACAAAGTGGATGTAATGTAAATAGGTCAGTGGGTTACTGTTTCTGTAAGAGAGCTCCTTTTGTTACTTGTTGTATGTAAGTCAAAACTGTAATATAGAACATTAAGCTATTAACTGTCATCAAAGAGCTGTGTGTAAACTGCAAGGTATATGTTAGAGTTATATGTTTTTTTGCTCAGTCTTTCATTATCATAAACTTGCCAAAAGGGTTCATTTGGGTGGAAAACAATTCTTGTTATTAAAGAGAACCCCTAACAATGATATTATGTGTTATATTCAGAATTTGTGCTTTTCCAGAATAAGGACTTCTAAAGTATATTGCCTACCAGTATTGATGATATTGTAACAGGGATTCTACGCAAACACAGAACTGTGCACAGAGACTAAGGCCTTCAGTGAATTAGGGTGTGCCAAAACTCACCTTAGCACCCAAAATCCCCTACCAGACTAGCAATCAGTGTCACATTAGCTCTTCGTCCTATAGCAAAGAAACCAATGATTAGACAACCTAGAACATGCGACTTAGGACCATCTCAGGAATGGTGAGAAGTCAGAACACTCTTTTGTTATACGCTCATACCAGTCCACAACAGGAGTAAAATAGAGACACAGTAAGGTTAAAATGTTTATTTTAACGACATGATCTCAAGCGCAGTATTTTAATCAACATCAGCATACATATGGATAATAATAATAAGGATAGCATGGTTACAATTCCATAAAATACAAAAGGAGGAATCATGCTACAATGATAGTGCAAACAGGTGATGAAAAATGTGTATTTAAAGCACCCTCCCCATCTAGAAACCATGTATTATAAAACTATAGAAGGTCTCTTGAGCTTTCTTAGGGGGGCCCCATTTACCTGTCCCCTCAGTAAGTGTAAATTACATCAGGACCGGTTAGTCTCTCTGCCTGCCTGGAATCTTCCAAGTGTGCGTAATTCTGGCAAGTGTGCTATGATAAAGGCGCCAGAATCCTACTCGGCTTGCAGCTGCCAAATTGTTGTGTCTAGAATGTGTTACACAGACACGCCAATAAACAGGCTCGCACGGTATGAGAACCTTGGCGGCTTAGCACTCACTGTACAGACTGGGGACACGATGTATGTCTAGAGATGTCGAAAAACAAACCTTTTCTCATGTATAGACCTTCGTGAAAGCTAACTCAGCAAAAACAGCGACGCAGTGTCGTGTGCAGAAGCAGCAAAAGGAAAAATGACGTTTAAACTTCGAACAAGCCTTGCTAACTTAACATGCACTTAGAAAGAGGCCCATAAACCAAACAACACCCCCCCATGTTCGGAGAACACACAGCACTCTGGGCAAACATGATAGAATGCAGAGCTCAAGTTCGAGGAAGACAGAACTAAGTTCAGAAAGTTTGCAGAATCTGAAATTTAGGAGTGAAAAAACAAAATATATCACATTTTGTGAATTTAAAACACACGTGGCTATGGAGCAGGAAAACCTCTCAGCTATGTAATGAAAAAGCAAGATCAAAATAAAAAATATTCATGAGCTTAGCATGTGTCTATGAAGTAAAAAAAATAAGTAATACTTCAGTCCAACAACGTGTAAGCACCAAATGTTGCAACTGCTTCCAACAAGAAGTCGTTGTTTTCATCCATGAATATTTCTGCCATCCAATTAAGCAAGGGGAAAGAACATGCATGTTCCTCGATTGCCGGAGCCTCTAACATCATCAGAGGACAACTCGGACTTACTTCAAGATAACTGCGATCCAGAAAGTCATTGGCCGCAGTCCAAATGTTCCAATTGCCTAGAACCCCATGTGCCGCTGCGCAGGCCAAAAGCCCGATACCAGAACAGTCTATTTCATGAGCAAGTAAGGGACTCATTAGTAGACCAAAATCCAGATCAGGAGACACCGTGTTGCAGAGACACAAATCCAGGGCCCATTCGAATTCACAATCCAGGCAATGAAAAACAAGCTGCACGCAAGTGAAGAAAGAAAACCATAAGGTTAAACCATACGCTACCCTCAGAGTCGCCAAAGGCAGCGCTCCATAGTATTCTAGCATCCGGGACTGAACGTCGAGGGGCACATACTGTGCATCCATTTTGCAATAGACAAAATAAAAGCAGATTGCCGGCGCCCAAAGCCAGAAGCAAGGGGAAACCTCCAAAGACACTCAAAAAAATCGAATGATAAAATGCGGGGATCACACCGAATATATTCTGAAACGAGGTAACAAGGCCAGAGCATACTACCTTAAAAAAATGAGCCAAGCCAGTAGTCGACGAGGCATTCAAGATTGTGTGGATCAAAGCACCAAAGTGCAAGGGCAGGTCCATGTTTAATAAAGCATTCACTTCTGTGCGAGTTATTTGCAACGTGAAGGACGAATTTCTCACGCGCAGATGTAAGGGGAACTTCCTTTTGGGACAAAAGAGCTCTTATTCTGCTCATCTTATTGAACTCTGCTTTCATGGTCGGAATCAAGGGCCAGATGGAAGAATCAAGCCTGCCATGTGGAGGAGGGAACAACACATTCTTGCAACAAGTAACACGCTGGGAAACTGTAACAATGTAAGCACTTTTTCTAAATTAGCATGATCTATAGCCTTAAGCCTAGAAGCAGCTTCAATTTGAGACAGTTTCCAAACTTCATTGTAAGCAGCATATATCCATCTTTTCGATCTGCCACCCGCATGGCCTTTTACAAAATCATTTAAATCAACAGTTTCAGAGATCTTGGATAAATGTGACTTAACAGACCCTAAGGATGAATGTCTGAGCCAGCTCTGGCACAATTTGCCTACAGAATACTGTGGTGATGGTGACTGAATGGGGAGTCTGGAAATGGGGATCAACTCTAAACGCCGTGTAGCCAGGGTCCAGACCCAGAAAGCGGTGCTGACAGGAATCAGCACTTTTTTGCCATAGCAACCAGCCCTCAGGACTAATGCTGGAAACATTAAAAGAGGAATTACTAAACAGTTCCTGAATCTCTGGTAAAATTATTACAATGGGGCAATTTTTTAGAAGTAGCCAATCCAAAGCATGTTGTTTGTGAAATAGTATCATTCAGAAACAACATATGGTTCGGGATGGGACAAGCATGATGCAAAGCCTCAGTGCCTTGTACTTGCCAACTTTTAGAACCCCAAACAGATTTAAGATCAATAGTATCTCTCCATAGTTCATAGCCCCCAACAGCCAACTGGTCAAGAAAGGACTTCGAATAAAGTAATTTGGTGTGGGTAAGTCTAACCTTGGAAAATGACTCTCCATTCAATTTAAAATAAAAAGCATTAGGGTTGGATTGATCAAAATCAGTAAAATAGGAGCACTTTTTCAAGAATGTTTTGGAACTGCCTTCTACTGGTGCGGGGCAATGTTCCCACTGTGTGAAATTAACCATGCTTCGGAATGAGCCAGTCTTATGTAGAAAGTGATTGCCAAAATGTTGGTAACAGTACAAATCACCATAATTTGCGGACTCTAAATATAAATCTTCAGTATTGAAGGCAGCATAATATTTCAAATCAGTAAATAAGGCTTTAACCGCCTTAACATCACAATCATCAGAGCAAATATTTTGTTTAACCACATCCCTCATAGAAACACTAAGTACATTGGGAACATGAATAACCTCTGTGGGACCATAAATCTGGAATTTTACAGCATCCCATACAATCCCATCTAAAACGGGCCAAGATGTTATATTAATAAAAGTCTGGTCCCTCTTCATGATGTGCAAAGAGGAGTGGGGAGCCAAAGTTCCATCGATCACTCTAATTGACGTTCTTTCTTCGACACAGTGTCCGTTGATAAAACGAAAAAAATATACCACAAATCCTATGGACATGAACAAAAATATAGCAATCAGCACCAGCCAAATGTAAATCCAAGGTGGGATCAACATTTTTTTTTAAACCTGATAACAAAAATTGAAACTTTGGAAGGGGTCTTTGATGTGGATGAGCCAGTGTCAAATGAAAAACGGGATTGATTAGCCAAACGAGTTTCCAAATCAGGCATAGACAAGTCAGTTGGATAAGTATATTCAGTATCATTAAGAGGATCACCAGCAGGTTGCTTCACTATAGGATTCGTAAGTCATTTCAATGGCAACATCAGGCCCGATGGCAAGATCCGGAGCCAAAACAGTGTCGCACCATTGCTGGACACGAAACCGCAGGTGTCATACTATACAGTATCGGCCACCCTGTGTGGTTTGACATGGTCAATTGAAATGTACCTGTTCCCCTTTCGTCCAGGAAGAGGAGGTAAAATGACTGTTCTTTTACCCTGCACACCAAGTACGGCAACTGGAGCTTGATAGGAAGGACCAAATTCTTTTTTGCTGTTGATCTTCTCGCGGACCAGTTCTCCAACTTGGGGTAGCCTCCGACTACCGGAATCTGCAACGCAGCTTCAGACGTTGAGGGCAAGTGTTCCTTTGCAAGACTGTCTCTGGTCTTTTGTAGGTTCTGCAAAACATTAGAATGTTCGTCTACGTGAAAGGATGCGGCTCCCGCCGCCATGTCTAGACCGTAAAGGTCCGGAACAAACATCTTGATGCCAAAGAGCATTTCTTATGGGGTCCGTCCAACCAGAGACCTTCTAGGGAGAATATTAAGTGTACGTTGTACGCTATTCAAGTGGTTGAGCCATTCTCTGCCAGCACCCAATACGTTCGCTGTCAATGATTACTTTAAGTCAGGGTTCATTCGCTCCACAACACTGTTTCCCTCAGGCCTGTATGGAGATGAAAATTTGACCTGGACCCCCAATGAAGCCATGGCATCCTTGTATGCCTTAGAGGCAAATGCTTGACCCTGGTCCGAATGGAAGGTGCCACAAGCAAAAATTCCCACAAAGACATGCAAATCCCTTACGACAGTTCTGGCATCAGCGCTCCTTTGAGGCCACACCCACACAAAGCGCGTGCAAGAGTCAACTGCTACTAAGATGTACTTATATGCAGTATCAGAGGAGAAAGGACCGCAGTGATCCAAATAAACACACGCAAGTGGCTTATTAGATATGTACAACTGAGTTTGGGGCGGGCGTGCAGCAGAAGAAGGCTTAATTTGCTGACAAATGTCACATTGAAGGAGAAAATCTTGTGTCTGTTTATACAAACCCCGCCACCAATATCGTTGCTGAAGGAGAGCTACAGTAGCTGATACGCCGGCATGCACCAAAGCCATCCCCGCATGGGCTGCTGTAATCAAAGCCTCTCTGCGTTCTGCGTTGGGAATCAGTCTGTCACCAACGTCGTTAATTCTCACATAAGGAACTTTATTAGGACTTAAGTAATAAGAGTACTTCGAAGGGAAACCCTTAGGATAATTACCTCCCTTCTCAGTCGCGGCAATAGCTGCCAAGATGCCATCATCAATCTTAATTTTGGAACGTGTAACCGCTGCCACTGCAAATGTTGCAACTGCTGTCTTCGCAGCTTCATCCGCGAGACAGTTGCCAACAGCGTGAACTCCTATGCGCTGATGACCGAGAGTATGAATTACAAAAACGAGTGGGAGACGTTCTTTAAGTTCCGCCACTCTAACCCAGATCATTTTATGTTTTATTGTGTGACCTTTGGAGTCATGATAATAATTTTGAGTCCAAAAAGGTAGAGTGTCATTGAAAGACTGTACACAGTAGCAGGAATCACTTACAATAAGAGTTGTCACACTGGGGTCCGCGTACTCTAATGCAAGCATCAGAGCACGTAGTTCTGCTAATTGGGCGGTACAGTCCCCTAATGTCTGTGTATGCACGACATCTGACTTGAATTCACCATCCACCATTGTACCAACCACAATTGCACAGGCCGTGGAATACGCGTGTCTAGAACCCGTAGCCGCTTGAGCACTCCCATCAGTGTAAATGATACATCGAAAATCCTCCAGTGGACGCATAGTCAGAGGAGCAGGATGAACAAACTCATACTGCAAAATCTCCTGAGTCTGCAAAGAGGAATCGAAAATGAATGTTTCATCAGGAGCTGTCAAAGATGTAGCCCATTATATCCACTGAGGGTACAAAGTCTTGGAATTTGGTACACTGGCCTTCGTCACTGCCCCTAAGGCAGGATACGGAGTAACAACCACAATGCGTTTTCCCTGCGACAGTGCACGTTCCTTAAGAATCACCATTTGCACTACTGTCAAAAATTTTCCACAGTGGAAAACCTCAATTCGGCCGAAGTCTAGAGGTGTGACTTGTAAGCAATAGGAACTGTGTCTTCCTCATTAAAAGTGAGGTACGTGAAACCCACCGCCCCTGGCACGATTCTTATCACCAGGTTTGTGTGGTTATCACGAGTCGACAAGAACTTAGATTCAAGTAGGACAGCCTGTAAAGATTGCAAGACGGCTGAATGTTCCGGCAGCCAGCACGATTTGGAAAAAGTAGTTTGTATTAATGCATAAAGCGGCTTGATACGCTGGGCATATTCTGGAATGTATGTTCGTCCAAAATTTAGAAAGCCCAGTAAGGATTGCAACTTTTTCAGCATTGTGGGAGCGCACAAAAGTGCGCATTTCTCCAAGTGAGGAGCCAAGCCTCTACCTTCATTGTTGAGCATGTAGCCCAGTAACAACACTGTATTCTGCAATGTGCTATTTTGCATAATTGAATTTATGGCCAAAGTCCGCAAAATGGCAAATTATGCGGTCAACACGGCACAGATGCGGCCATAATTCGTCGTCTGTGAGATAAATGTCATCCACATATGAACATGCATCTGCGTCGAGCCTCTCAAGCAGAGAGACAATGCGGGCAGCAAAAACACCCGGACTATTCCTGTAGCCCATGGGCAAACGAAGAAATTAGTGCTGTTTGCCACCACAGGGAAAACTCGTCCACTGTCCACTAAATGGGTACAAGTTATGAGCAAAGAATCCATTGGAAATGTCAAGCGTAGTTTTGAACCTTTTACGCACTAGACTATCCACTAAAGCAGAACTGTGAGTATTCTGCACCGCAACGTACGACTATGTGGGTTTAAGTGGCGGTAATCCAATACCAAACGGTACGAGCCATCTGGCTTGGTCACAGTAAAAAGCGGGTTATTCATCGGAGACATAGACGTTTCAATTACACCTTGATATTCCAATTGTTCAAGGATTTTTTCTACAGAGGCTTTCACCTCACACCGTATGGGGTATTGGGGTTGTGGCTGTGGCATGGACCGCAAAGGGATCTCATGTCGAGGGGAAAATTTGTCCCATCCACTATGAGTACGGTACAACGCCGGCGCATGCGCCTTAGCCCAATCTTCTGCCAACTGCAGCGCCTGCTCCTTCGGCACAGTGTGCGCGAAAGCGGGAAGGATCACCTCCTCCCCTTGTGGAGCGGCCAAGACAAACGGTGGGGGCCGGTCGACCTCCGCCAACAAAATATCATAAGTAATCGTCAGATTCTCCCAAAAGACCCCTTTTATGGTACTTTCTATGTCATCTTCAATTACAAGGACTATGTCATAAAGTCTGTCAGAGGGAGCCACTCTAGTGTCTGCTGTTTCAACTACAATGAAGGTGTCAGTCGCTGTCACCTTCAGTAGTGGGCGTAGCGCCTCTCGAATGATGGTAATCTCCGCCGCGCTGTCCAGCAGGGTCAAAGCCCATGTCAGATTCCGAAGCTGCATTGTCACTATCTGTGGCATATCTCGCTGTTACAGCAACAACTTTCTTCTTCTGAAACTGGGGTCTTTGATGCAGTGACTCGTACTGCTTGCATTTTCCATCAGCCTTACGAGGCTGCTCACGGCTCTGTTGGGCACCTTGACCTCTGCCGTCGCCTCCTCCACCGGTGGTTGTTACCGATGTTTCCTGCAAAGAGCAAGGAGAACGCTGTTCAGGAACCTGAAACCTATCAGGCGACTTAATAGTACTGCGGTCACGCAAATCATATTTACGCTCAAGAGGGGCAGGTGTAGGCGAAGCAGGACGGGAACCCTGTTTCTGCTGCTGCTGCTTCCCCTGTTTTTTGTTCTTACTCCAATTTTGTTTCTGATCTTTTGGGCGATCATTCTTATCAGATAACCCTTGCTGAGCTTGCTGTTGCTTTTCTTTCTTTGCGAAAGGCTTAATACCTAAACTATTACGGCCCACAGTCTTATAAGCCCCCATAATAATTTTCGGCAACTGACTGGGTTTGTTGGCGTCAGGCACCTTGCGCAGAGCATTAGAGACTTGGAAACTTACACCATCCCCCTTGACATTAGCAAGGACGAGATCACGTACCATTTCAAACGCTCCCACGAGGGGCATTCCCTAACTCCACTGCAGCCTCTGGTCTGTGCTCATCCTGAACACGCTTGATCACAGTGGGCAAAAGACGGGGTGCCAAAGCACCTAGTGTAGACTGCTGCAAAAATCACCCCCCAAGTTTTACACTCAGATACGTCAGGCACTAGTCTTTCTGTAAACTCATGGTTAGAATCCTGTATTTCTCAACAGGACTAGTATTTGGAAACACTGCCTCCAGTTGGTCAAATTACTCGGCAAGCCAAAAAGGCATTTCTTTCTTATCTTGGGGACGCTTGCCCATGGCCGCATTAACCATGGCAGGACTAAGCTTGAGTCCGCCACCGCCAACTGGATGCCCTGCCCCAGCTGGGGCCCGACCCAGCTGGTGCAGCGAGTAATGTAGCGAATCAGATCCCTGATAACTGCTACCGAAGAGGCATACAGGGGTCGCAGTGGTATGGCTGTCAAAGCACCAGCCTGGGGATGCGGAGTATAAGCAGCCAACACAGGCCAAGTAGCGCCTGAAATGGACAACGGTCCTTGTCTGACCGCTGTAACAACGTGTGGGAGGGCGCCATTAAACCAAACGGCATGCTGCCAAACAGAAATCGGAATTTCTACTGTCCGATATGGAGCGTACACTGCAGGAGCATCAGCTGGGGTATACGAGTGAAAAACACCAGAAACAGCATCCATTGCGGGAAATGTAACGCATGAGTAATACAACTCAAACGGGTACGCCACGTCAGCAGAGACTACAAAAACCACCGCCTGTTCCTCAAGAGAAACAAGGTCTTCCTGCAAATGATTATGCGCAGCTACACGACTGTGAGCTGGGATATCAACCGCAGCCATATCGAAACAGTAAGAGCGAAGTACAAGACAATACTAGTACGCACAACTGGGTTGTAATCCAAAGAAGAAACCTTTGAGAATTTACAAGCTTGAAACAACCTATGTAAATATAAGTAGGTTTTTATCCGTCACTACCGTCAACCGGAAACGATAGTGAGGGGGTTGTAGACTGAGAGAAGCACTACTCAAGTGTCTCACTATAAGACCACACTCGTTGGCGGCGCCTTGTAACAGGGATTCTGTGCAAACACAGAACTGTGCACAGAGACTAAGGCCATCAGTGAATTAGGGTGTGCCAAAACTCACCTTAGTACCCAAAATCCCCTACCAGACTAGCAATCAGTGTCACATTAGCTCTTCATCCTATAGCAAAGAAACCAATGATTAGACAACCTAGAACATGCGACTTAGGACCATCTCAGGAATGGTGGGAAGTGAGAACACTTTTTTGTTATACGCTCATACCAGTCTACAACAGGAGTAAAATAGAGACACGGTAAGGTTAAAATGTTTATTTTAACAACGTGATCTCAAGCACAGTATTTTAATCAACATCAGCATACATATGGATAATAATAATACAGACAGCATGGTAACCTTTCCATAAAATACAAAAGGAGGAATCATGTTACAATGATAGTGCAAACAGGTGATGAAAAACGCCTATTTATAGCACCCTCCCTATCTAGAAACTATGTATTATAAAACTATAGAAGGTCTCTTGAGCTTTCTGAGGGGGACCCCATTTACCTGTCCGCTCAGTAAGTGTAAATTACATCAGGACCGGTTAGTGTCTCTGCATGCCTGGAATCTTCCAAGTGTGCGCAATTCTGGTAAGTGTGCTATGATAAAGGTGCCAGAATCCTACTCGGCTTGCAGCTGCCAAATTGTTGTGTCTAGAATGTGTTACACGGACACACCGATAAACCGGCTAGCACGTTATGATAACCATGGCGGCTCAGCACTCACTGTACAGACTGGGGACACGATGTATGTCTAGAGATGTCGGAAAAAAAAAACTTTTCTCATGTATAGACCTTCGTGAAAGCTAACTCAGCAAAAACAGCCAAGCAGTGTTGTGTGCAGAAGCAGCAAAAGGAAAAATGGCATTTAAACTTCGAACAAGCTATACTAACTTAACATGCACTCAGAAAGAGGCCCATAAACCATACGACAACATGTCACTCCTACACTATACCTTGAAATCCTGTCTGATGTAACATTTCTCGCAAACAAACATTGTCGCACAGGGCGCCACCAGCGCTAAAGCCGGCCCTGGTCCCTTTTAAGTTTATATTAAAAATATTAGATTTATCAAGCACATTCAAGCTCTGTGCAGGCGAAACCTAAACAGGTCAGATGAACAGATAGAGGCATATAGACAGATGGGCCTCATGGCACCTCTAGCAGGGTGTCACATCTCAACCAGCTCTATGCATTGTGAGACTTGTAGTCCTATGCATACAATAAGTCATACTGGCCAGTAAAACCTGACATTAGGACACAAACTTGTAGCTCCCAGAGCAGAAGACTGACGGGACAGTTTACCTGGACTTAAAGACACTCAAAATATCTATATTTTACGAAGTCCTGCCTTCATTTTTCACTCTCCCTGCCCTGCAGTTGGCGCACAGTCTTGTATGCCTCATTAGCTCTGAGGCCCGCTGGGTGCATATGTCCTCCAAGGGATACATGCCTGCACAAAAACGACCTTATTTAAGAGGCCTGACCAACAGTTTTGCGCTGCCATTGCGTCACTTTTTATGATGCATCAATGGCGTAAAACATGCCCCTTGTTGCGCCCTATTTATAAAGTAACGCATCTAAGGAGGTGCGTCACTTTGTAAACCCCCCTGCTACATTATACCTGTGTCAGGTATAATGTATGCAGAGGGGGCGTTCCCACGCAAGTAAGCCTCGTAGAAGTGATGCAGTGAAATCTATGAGATTTCACTGCGCCACTTCTAGGACGCAAATGTGTCAATATCTTCCGCCCACCTCACAGCATGTGTAAGACTGACGCAGGCCCATTAAAAAATGGGACTTGACCCATGTGAAAGGGTACATTACTGGAGCAGCATCACTTTTGTGACACACTCCAGCAATGCATCACTTTTGCGCCTACACATACGTCAGGAATACTGATGTATCTGTAACTCCTTGAGACATGATGCGTCATATAGTAAATATGACTCATCCATCATGACGCAAGGAGGGTGCACTGAGAAGTGATGCATCACTGCTTTCACGCCTGGATGCAACACTTTTCATAAATGAGACCCAAAGTTCACAGGCACTTCTGCTCCAGCGCCATTTCCTCAGGATACCCGCTGGATGCACATGCCTGTAGTGCTGCGGGGATGTTGAGCACATGTTCCCCATCATGGACATGTGGTGTCGCCTAGAAATAACGAGACGCCACACATAGGTAGAGCTGCTCACTTGTCTTCAGGGGGTCCTCCCGCAAAAATCACACCCACAAGTACGGACTTTTATTTTCCTAGCCAACACGACTCAGGGCATAACCATCTTGTCCCACGGACAGGGGGGGGGGGGATACAAGACCAATCCCTGCAAGGCAATATACAGTAATGCTTTCTGTGCATCAGTTATGTCACTAGTGCGATATTAGTATCCTCCCAGGGAGAGATGCTTGCGCACAAAGGTCACTGGCAGATACTTTTGTTCTGCCCCAGCGCCATTTCCTCATTCCAGCTGGTGGTTTGAGCGCCTCCAGCACCTCTTGCCGACCCTCACGGAAGAATGTGATTCTCGCCCCCGGGGTGCAGTGGCAGTTACTGGAAGCTTATGTGGGAATCAGTGGGGAGAGCCTGTCGGTGGAACCAACGGCTGGAGGCTTGGGGCCAGTGAGGACTAACCTGGCGCGTGCTCTCTCTTGCAGCTGTAAGGACAGGAGCTATGATTTTCAAAACCGGCTCCCACTCTTGACTACACTGTGTGATCGTGAGCGATAGCATGAAGAAATGCTAGAGGCTACATCCATGCTGGTGGGATTGGAGAGACCAGGGTGACAGGCTTGACACCAGCATACAGCGGTAGTGAAATTATGGCTACCTGTCACTGTCTGATCTTGGGCAAAGAGCTTTTTACAAGTCGTTGGGCTAATGGCTCCACTGCAGGGTGTTTTAGCCCAAGGTCGCAAGTCTCAATCCTAGAATGTGCACGCAGACTTTCATCCTCACGAGGTCATTATGAATGAATACCGTTGAGATAAATAAAAATAAACATATATTATTCAGTGCTAGGATGTCCACGGAGGCCCCATCATTTCGCGTTACGCCACTGTCTGAATCTGAAAGCTAATGATTCGAGTTCTGGTGTCTCTGTGGACATGGGTCTGCCAAAAGGCGTATCCCTCAGTGAACAGTTCCACGGCTCAATGGAAGAAATAAAAGGTACATCATTTTAATGTTTCACCAATATGCCTAAAACACTTTTGTTGATGGGGGGAATAGGAGGATTGGGTTAAAACGTCTTAGTCTTCTGCGTTGAAATGTTTTTTTAAAAGCATTCCCTTTGAACAGAACAACCTTTCTCTATCTCTCACTCTGTCTCTACCTCTTCTCCCATTTCTAGGCTGTCTGGTTTACATTGGATTGTGGCTAGAGATGTACAAAATTCCATAATTTACGTTCATGTCATAATGCGAGATTTCAGGAAATGTACACATAATTATGTGTAATGCAAATCCATCCGTTCAAGCTATATTATAGTGCAAAATGCACTCCATTGTAAATTATTGACACGAGAACGTATTTCATGCTAAAAATATTATACAAAAATACAGTTGTAGTCAATTACCACTGCTCGAGCTACAGTTGTCCACGTTATTCCCACTCTCTTGCACTACAATGTTGCCAGTGGTAACTTTTTGAGTAAACTCGGGTGCAGAAGGGGAGTTTCGGCACGGAAACTGAAGGGTTGGAGGAGGAATAGGTCGAAGGGAGGTGAAGAGATCGGCACTATCTGGGAACAGTCAGCAGCAGTTTTAGGAGAGAAAGTGACATTTGGAGACAGTTAAGGTAGAGGAAAGGGTGTGCGAGGGATATAGTATAAGGGGAGAGATGCAAGATGTGAATAAGCTATGCTAGAAACGTGGAGTAATGATGAATTCTAATTGTAACCATGTATAAATCTATGAATAATAGTGCTAATGTCAATGTTGTTATTATTAATTGTAGTGACCCCCGAAGAAGGGCACGAGTGGCCCGAAATGCATTGGGTTTTTAAAGTGAAATAAAGACTGCTTGTGATGAACAACCCATTACTCATATTCTTTTAAGAGGCCCGGATCGGCACAATCAGAATATTCGAAAATTGGCTAAAAATCGGTTTCTGTGGATCTGGATAAAAATCTGATGAAAATGTTTAAATAAGAAGCTTAAAGTATGGAGAAAAATATGGAATAACACTGAAAAATGGTTAAAGAACTTTCGAATACATATGCACGCCAAGTGCGGCATGACGCTGTGCGATTGGCTTCATGGGGCTAGATGCAGCCCCATCCCTCAACAGTAATTAAATGACTGCCATAATGGTATATTTTGGGGAATTTTGTGTAACAACCATTATGTGTAATGCCAAAATTACACAAATTATGCTGACACAATTTTATTTTTGCACTGGCCTAATAGTGACGCAATTTCACTACAACACTGTTGCATCAAAATGTAAAAGAATAAACTGTGTGCAGTGCAGTTTTGACTGAACAATAGTCATCAATACATGACAACATCTTTTTGTGTAGAGTAGTATGTGCAGAATTTGCTGCATCTATCTTCTGTGCAGTGTTGGCGGTTAATATGAATCGCAACAAAGGGGCAAAAGACTGGCAACCATCCTAACTTGTCTGTGCTAGTACAACAGATAGCTGATATAAGCCTAGGAGAGACTGCACTTGTCTAGCACTAACACAGAACACTATTATGCATTCTTGCTCAAAAAGAATGTTAACATGTTCCTGCCCAACATGAAGTGGATGTTCTTCAGGGTTGCTGCTACCACACAGCAGCTCCATTCAAATTTTTACATCCAAAATGTGTGTACCTCATGCTCCCTTTATTTCGAAATAATGCATGCCAGACCTACGTCTGCACATAAATTGTAATTGTATTTATGTAGCGCTTGCCACACCTGATGAGGTGTCAAAGCACGTTTCAGCACGCTACTCTGGAACCCAAACAGGATTATTGGGGAATTAATTTAGGGAAATATGAAATTGGTTTGAATGATGGACATGATAGTCTGGATGAAAAAGATAGTGGAGGGATAGAAGAAAGAAGGGTCTAGAAAGTGCATTCTTTTTTATTTTTTGTGTAGATGGAGCTCAGAGCAGTAGGAAGAGGTTTGGGATGATTACAGGGGAGGTGGAGGGGGGAAAGAGTGAGAGTGAATAGTAAAAGAGGTATGAGATGACACAAAGAGGGTAGAGGAGGGAAGAGTCTGGAAAGGGTTATGTTGGGGATCATAGTAGTAGAATGGGGTTTGGGATGAGTCAGAGAGTGGAGGTAGAGGATATATTGAGAGAGATATCGGGTGAGAAATAGGGTAGTGCATTGGAGAGAGTATAAAATGAGGTTTGAAAAGTATGCTTCTAAACAATCGGATCTTACAATTATTTCCACCAGAACTAATTGCTTTTCTGCACTCTTCTTGTAGAGCTCCATAGACATATGTAGTGATGGAGGTAGGTACAGTACCATTTTTTAAGAGCTGATTTTAGGCCACTTCCACCTCAAAATGTAACTCGAAAAGTACCTTGTTTAGCAACATTTGATCTTGCCAGAGATGCAGCGACTACTTTTCATAAGTCTGGTCTATGACCTGTGTCGTGACTGGGACCTTTAAATAGTAAAAGAGGATTTCAATGCCACTGGCACACAAAGGACATGCAGCAATGGGGGATGGAGGAGGGACTAGCATGCATAGATGATGTGGAGAGACCCTGCTTCTCAAAGGGGCAGGAACCTACAGGGGAGAACAGACCCTCTATAGGATCAGCATACAGACTGAATGATGGAAGGGGACTTTCAGAAGAGGGTGAGAGTGCATCCCGCTCACAGGGCAGGCACTGAAAGAGAGGGAGCACCCAGTGCGGGTGGGGATACAGCTTGTTCTCACCAAGGTATTTCACATGTGGAATGGTGAAATTCACCTGGACTGACTCATTAAATAGGTGCAATATCAAAATTGTTAAGGCAGAATTTCAGATCCAGGTTAATTTGAAATATTCCTGCTCAGGGTTCTAGTCATTTACTGCATTTTTGCTCTGAAATTTGGCCCTCTGTCTTGAATCTTTAGTCACTCACTGCCCAGAATTTGCTTTTTTGCACTACTTTAGTCAATGAAAACCCTATATCTGATTGCAACACCAGCTCATTTTCTGACTCTAAATGACCCGGAAGTATATTCACCTGTGAGCATTTTCTTGCCTGTCGCAATTTTTTTTTCTTTCCAACGGATAGGCTTTTGTAGTTTTAAAACATTTGGCTTCATACTCTTGCTGTGGCCTTTCCATGGATCCGGCTTCTGCGTATTACAGTGCTCCATCTTTTAAGACTGTAAGGCGTACGCTTTTTGTTAATCATGTCACAGGTTTTAAAATTGTTTCTGACAGCGCTGAGTAGTTAAGTCAGAAAATCTCCCTTGTGCACTTATTCAAGATTACATAAAACCATTCAATCATTCAAGCCAGTCGTTGCCGTCTATCACTCACTCCCACACCGTTTTTTAACCAACATTGAGTGCATCCATCATATAGAATTAGGGTTTTATTGTTATACTCATATCCTGTTTCAAGGACTTAAAAGCTCCCCAGTGATCCTCAGGCAAATTACTGAGTGGGAAACTTGGTTCCTATAGAATCTTTTCTAGCTAATCTCTACTATCTTTCCAAATAATTCAATATTCTTGCCAACTTGTGCTATAGATGGTTTGAAATTTAATTCTGGTTTCAATCCAGAAATGTTAGTACTAGTTTGCTGCTGGCGACCCTCAAATAATCTATTTAATCTAATTACGTGAAAACATCAGTAAATCTTTCTCCAAATCAAATGTATTGGCTATTGTTGTCTGGGCAAAACTAAGTCTCGGCCCTACCTAATTCCCTACTGGATAGATTTATTGGATAGATTTATAATTGGGACTTTGTTTATCGCCAATTTTTCTGCCTCCTGTTTTTTATATATACTTGTGGGGGATGACTTCTCATAACTTGGCCATTGCCTCAATTGGGGTTGTGCCGCTGTCCCTGCCTCTGATTTTGCTCTAAAAGAAAACCATAATCATTATTAGAGCCATAGCCTCCATTTTTCTCTGTGTATAGCGAGGATCGCTTGTATAATCATGTGTCTAGAGTTTTCAGCCGAACAGACTAATTGTACAAAAAGACTCATGTAGTTGTCTTATCTGTTGTCCCTTTTTAGGTTGATCCTGGGCAGCGAATGCACTTTGTGCGGTAGTGGAGTATGGCTTTGAAGCCCCGCCCATTCTCCGTCCATATTTTTAATTGACTTGTGTCATTGTACTTTGTAAACGCAGGCTACCGAGTCGTTATTGGTCTGGTTAGTCGCTCTTTGGTACTGCCTTGTCAGCATTTGAAACTTACCATGGCGACTGGCCCTTTTTCTTCCGTTGGGACACGGTATATCTTATTTAGTCTGTAAGCAATATTTTTTTAATGAGTTTCTCCTACTGCAGGCATGACATGCTTTCCTCGCCATGCGTGCTTCCACTTTCAAGCAGCCCCAGACAAAGGCGGACGCTTTTTAAAAGTGAAACAGGTCTCGCATTTACTAGAGTTTGATTTATTGCCATTGTAAATGACAATAGCTTAAACTCTCTCACATGCGAGACCTATCGCATTGCAAAAGATTTTTTATCTTTCCGATCTTTTCTGTCTATTTTTTAATTATGGTTACTTTTTGTATGCTGCATGCACTGTGTTTTTAAGTTGATGTAAAAATATATTGTTCGTTTTATTACGTACTAGCAAAAAACACATTTTTAGGTATGAAATCATTTTTAAGGGAGGGGTGATATTTGTAAGTAAGTGACATTAAAGATCTTAGTAATTCTTTTATTTTATTTATATTTTTTTATTTTTCAAAAACCTTTATTAAAGACCAACAGACGTTACATATTATTGCATGCTGTCAACATCAGCATCTCGGCCGGCATAGTGACAAGTCAAGCATATATAACAGATGGATGGTAGGGGAGTACACAGCAACCCGCATTCAACCTCTTCCGGCCGGCCGCGTTAGTGGGGATAGTGGGTCATGAAGGCAGAATTATCATTACATTCATATATATTATCAGTAACGTTAACATACAACGAAGGCATCTGGCAAAAGATAATATCCAATTCCACTGGTATGTCACTTGCGATAGCAATCAAAAAGAGAAACATTCATAATCACGAGGAGGAGATGTTTCAGCCCGTAAATGTTCTAGCTATGACACTCAACGTCCCATTTCTGTTAGTGCGAGAGAGATGGGAGTTTTGACTGGGGAGACCAACCGGGTGTGGGTGATACGCATTATGAGGTTTGCGTGCTTTGATTTGCGGCATGTTTCTTTAAGTAGGTTTGCAGCGGGCCCCATATATCTCTTGGGCGTGATGAGGGGGGTTGAAGTTCTGCATAAGTGTGTAGTTGCTCCTGGCAATATATTAAGTTCTGGAGCCAGTCCTTAAATTTCGGCACTCCCCCTCCCCCATATGCATGCAATTTTCCTTTTGGCAAGTAAAAGTGCCATGGAGGTGTATTTCCGCATTTTAGCAGCAAAAGGTTCGGTGTATCCCAGTAGGGCAGTGAGTGGGTCAGTGGGTATGTGCAAGTCGGTCATGATATCTGGTGCAGCAAGCACTTCCTCCCAATAGCGATGTATGGGCGGATAGTCCAAGGTCAGATGGAGAAAATCAGCGCACTCCCCACCACAACGGTCGCAGCGATCGCTGTCACAGAGTTTCAACTTATGCAGTCTTGCTGGTGTGTAGTATAACCGATGTAGGTATTTATAGTGTATCATCCGAAACCTGCTGTTAGAAGAGATTTCTCCCGTCTGTGTACAGCAGTATGCCCATTGCTCATCAGTTAGGGCGTGACCGAGTTCTACTTCCCACCTGCCCTGGGTCAGTGGTGGGTCAAATTCTCTGTTGATTTGAACAGTGAGGTATAATGTCGACAGCACATGTTCTGCGGCGTCTTGTAGTAGGACATGTAGCGGGAGCATCATCGGGGCTTCTAGAGGATAAGAAGGTGTGGCAGTTTTTGTGTCCTGCTGGAGCCTGATATAATAAAAGCGGTCCAAGGGGGTAGGGTCGACGTCTTTAAAGAAGTCCTCGCTGGTGCTAAATTTCCCATCAATGTATAGTTGTCCCCAGGTATGTATAGAGAGTTTGCGTAGAAGTTGTCGTCATCCTCCCTCCTGTGTAACAGGGAGATCTTTTCGCCCTTGTAGGGGAAGGAGAGGAGAATACAGTGGTGTGCAATTCATCAATTTAGCCAGGTCATGCCATGTTCCTACTGTGCATTGGACAGTAGTAGTTACAGCGTGCCTCGGGACCGGAGGGACACTGATGTAGGCGGTGCTGGGAGTGGGGGCATGTAAGCGTGTTCAATCGCCAGATCAGGCATATAGGGGGGCGGCTTCATCCAGTATGTAACAAAGTGTGCCTGTGCGCAGATGTAGTATAATTCGATGTCCGATATTGAGAATCCACCCACCTTGTACGGGCACGTAAGTGTAGCCCATTTGAGTCTGGCCTGCTTCCCTCCCCACACTAGTCGTATCAGTTGGGCCCTCACAGCAGAGAAGAAATGCCGGCTGGGAGCGTAGGGAATGTTAACAAATAAGTACAGGAATCTAGGTAGGATGATCATCTTAATTAAGGAAGCCCTTCCAGCCATTGACAGAGGTAACGCAATCCACCGCGTGATCTTGTCGGTGATGGAGTCTAAGGCGCGTCCGTAGTTAGCTGTCATAGGTTCATCTCGTGACCGGGATACAGTAATATAGGTGAGAGTGTCCTCGCACCACTGGAGGGGGAAGTCCGGGGCGAATTTCGTGGTAGTGTCAGTAAGTGGATAAATGTAGGACTTGGACCAATTGATGTTGACCCCCGATAATTGCCCGAACAGGATAAATAAGCGCAATATGGGATTCAAGCTGAGATCAGGGTGTCGTAAGTATAGAGAGATGTCGTTGGCGTAAAGTGATACAAGGTTCGGCCGCTCTGGGTAGACAGTAGTGTTTTCCTGATAGTGTTGTCTGATTTTAGCAGCAAGGTGTTTGATAGCCAACACAAATAATAAGGGGGAGAGGGGGCAACCCTGCCTAGTGCCTCTCGCTAGCGGGAAAGAGGAAGAGCGCAGACCATTCACCATCACGGTGGAGCGCAAGCCAGTGTACAATAAGTTAATCCACGCCAGTAAAGGAGGGGTAAAGCCCATGCGTACCAGCACAAAGGATAGGTAATCCCATTCTAGGGAGTTGAATGCCTTGGTGGCATCGAAAAATATGGCAGCTGGTTTCTCCTCGGGGTCAATGTTCTGAAGCAAGGCGAATAATGTTCTCAGGTTGTGTGCAGTGCTTCTGGTCGGAATGAAGCCCGATTGGTCCGGGAGGACCAGCACGGGCATGAGGGGACTAAAGCGGTTGGCGATGAATTTGGCAAGGATTTTGGCGTCCACATTTATAAGAGATAGGGGCCTGTAGGAATCAAGTTGCGTGGGAGGTTTATTTGGGTGGTGTAAGGAGATAATAAGGGCTCCTCGCATTGTGCGGGGCAGGATGCCAGACTCGCGGGCTTCCTCGAACCCATGCCGTAATACTGGAATAAGGAGATATTTATACATTTTATAGAATTCGTCCGGAAGGCCATCAGGTCCCAGGGCCTTGCCAGATTGCAACTGCATGATAGCCGAAATAATTTCATCATCCTCATGGTGGGCCAGTAGAAATTCTCTTTGGCTATTACCCAACCAAGCTATGGCAGTGTCATCAAAAAAGGGTTCAAAATCAACTGGGTTGTGACGGTGGGTGGAATATAGGCTTTTATAAAATTGCCTTAAAGCCGCTAGAATGACAGAGGATTTTCTACGCATCAGTCCGTCTTCATCTTCGATCTCCAATATTGTATTGGTGTACCGGGGGGGGGGGCCGACGGAGGAGGCCAGCGCTCTGCTGGGTCTTTCACCTTCTCCGTAACACCAATCTTTATGGTATTTCCCTCTAAATTTACATTCGCGCTCCGCGGTTTCTTGGTGGTCATTAAGGAGCTCCCGTAAGCGCACTTGCAATGTGGGGGAGGGCGCAGACTGGAGAGCAGACTCAGTTTGTTTCAGTTCCATCTCTAACTTGTGGACTGTATCCCTTATATCTCTTAAAACCCCGCCGCTCTTTGCGGTACAGATGCCCCACATGGTGACTTTAAAAGCTTCCCATATGGTGGAATAAAGGGGAACAGAGCCATTGTTTCGAAGGAAGATGTCCGTGATTTCTTCTTCTACTTCGTCCTTGAAGATAGGGTCCAGTAAGGATTGCGGGTTAAGGCGCCATGCCAAATATGGGGGTTCCCCCTGTGGCGGGTTGAGCGTGAGCAGGACTGGAGAATGGACAGAGTATGTGCGTGATAAGTAGGCAGTGTGTGACGTCCAAGTTGCTAATCCTCTATCAACCAGCCAGTAGTCTATGCGCGACCAGGAGGCATGAACAGAGGAGTAGCAAGAGCCCTGTCATGTCGTTGGGTGATGAGTCCTCCATGGGTCCGTGAGGTCATGTTCCTCCACAATGTCCCTGAGGGTGCGCTGCAGCAGCTGTGTAATGATATGACTGTGGGTGTGACCTGTCTACGCTAGGGTTTAGCGAAACATTAAAATCTCCTCCCCAAACCAGGTGTGTGGAGTCTACATCTTGTATCATTCCCCACAGCACTCTAAAAAACTCTGGGTCATCTGAATTTGGGCCATAGCACGACACTAAGGTGATGGACTGCCCCATTAGCCTGCCCCAGAGCAAAGTATACCTTCCCAGAGGGTCTGCATAGGACCCTATGGGGGTGTATGGGGGTGTACGGGAGTGTGTGTCGCACCAGCACAGCAGTGCCCCGAGCACAACAGGAATAACAGGAGAATCCTCTGTGGGCTGCCCAGTAGGGCAGCAAAGGTGGGAGAAGAGTTAGGAGCTAGATGTGTTTCCTGCAGCATGGCGCAGTGGACACTGTGCCGGTCTAAATATGCAAGAATATGGCGACGTTTCCGGGGGTCTCCCAAACCACACACATTCCACAAAAGAAAGTTATAGTTTAGCGTAGTGGGACGGGTCTCTGTCATGGACTTGATGGAAGAAGACGTGACGGGCTATAATGAGTGTAGCTACCTAGAGATAGGATAGTCAGTGGAATTGTGTCAAGTGCCTGAAGAATGAAAACATAAAGAACAATACCCATTCCCTCCCGCTTCTTATAACAGCAACCCCAACTTATTGTACAGAGCATTCTCCCCCCTCCCAACATCCCCAGCAATCCCAATTCCTTCCCTCCCCCTCCCACATCAGCAGCCCAAACCTGCTGTGGCCCATCACCCTGCCCCCCACCCTCCAAATCCTAAGTACAGTGTTCCCAACAGGGGAGCACGTCATGGCCCAAATTCGGACCAGTAACAAAACAGTAACAATCATACTATTAACCGCTTCAGCGCGGCGCAGATTCCTGCGCTGTGCTGAACGTTCTATTGAGCCTATGGGCTCATGACGGAACGGTTCCATCATGAGCACAGCTCAACCGACGCTCATGACGGAACCGTTCCGTTATGAGCATCGAAGGGGTTAAGGGTTCACATGAGAGGTAGAGTCTAGAGGGCGATCATGGGTCTTCCCCCGCCGGGGCGAGGGTGTTCGGGCGGTCTTATGTAGGGTCATTGTAGATACATTTTCCAGTACATCTTCACTGTCGTGAGGGCCTGCCAGTTCACCAGCCCAGGGGTAAATCGCACTCATCCTTATCCCAATGGGCAGTCAGGGGGACCAGGGGCAGCCAGACCATCCCAGGTCTCATCATCCCCCTAACTCCTTCGCAGGATTGACCAATTCTTCACATCTTGAGATCTACAGCAGCACCATGTCAAGGGGTCTGGTGATATTTATCCTATAATAGCATCCAATCCAATGTCATGTGGCAGAGTCTCAATGTGCAGACCAGAACCAGGGGTTATCAAATCATTCCACATCTGGGACACCACCTCCAGCGTCGGGACGATGTGTCGGGGAGGCGCGCTCTGTGACTGATCTGGGCAAGGTTTTAAGGAAGTCCTGTGCAAGTTGCGGGGTGGTAAAGAAATGTTGTTTACTTAGATATGTCACCTTGAGTTTGGCCGAGAAGAGCATTGCATAGGGGATGCCGAGCAGTTGTAGTTTCTTCTTTACCGGTAGAAATTTACGCAGCTGCTCTTGAACAGCCATGGTGAAATCGGGATATATGGAAATGTCTAGTCCCTCATGACGAAGCTGGCCCCGCTCCCTGGAAAGATGGAGGGCGGTATCCCAGTCCCAGTAATTTAGTAGTCGGGCGATGATTGGGCGAGGTGTTGCCCCGGGCACCGGGTGAGCCACTAGCGAGCGGTTAGCCCTCTCAACAACTAGAACCGGAGAGAAGGCCTCCCTCCCAAAGAGCGTGATCAGAAGGTGCTCCACATATGCCTCCATTCTACCGGTGGTGGTAGATTCCGAAATTCCCAGGATACGGAGGTTATTCTTTCGAGAACGGCATTCCAAGTCCTCGTTCTTGGCTGCTATTACTCGCAACACCCTTTCCATTTCCAACACGCGGGACGTCGTCGTAGTAGAAGTGTCCTCCAGATCCGATATCCGATGTTCCGTCTCCGTCAGCAGCTCCTCATGCTTATCTACTCTGTGGGATACCCCGTCCAGGCGCGCAGCCATGGAGTCCATTTTGGTTTCGACGGAGGTCAGACTGGATTGCATGGCTAGCAATAAATCCTTCAAATCCGCAGTTGAGTGCGCCTGAGCCTCCATCTGTTCCTCCTCAGGGTCCGTCTGGGAGCGGGTGCCCTTCCGTGCCTCAAAGTTTAATTTGGGTTGGCGTCCATCCGGCTTCCCCTTGTCGGTCAACAGCGAGCAAGGAGGGGGGGTCCAATCAGCTACGCAGCTTCCAGGCCTAGAACAGAAGCCAAACGAGAGAGGGGGATGTCCTAGAGGATCAGCGTATCCTCAGAAGTGGGGACTGCCCCAGCGTGTAGTCGGACCGAGCCTCCTCCCTGCGATGGTTCTCAGGGGGTCAGGATATCACCAGACAGTCCGGAGAGTGTCAGCGATGGTGTTCCCTACGCTTACTGTAAGTTTGCCAGGCTAATCAAATCAAGGATAGACTATTACCAGTACTGCGCAACGCTGCTTCCATCATAGCCGTCAGTGTGGCACAGGCAACAGCCATTTGGTATCTATCTGCCCAGTCAGCCTCTATGTAGTCCCTATGGGGGGAGGCCCAGTCAGGGGATGATCATACCAGATAATACAGTAGCATAGGCCACCCAGTATATTATTAAAGCTTATATCCAGCACAGGAAGCAGGACAGTCTCACCACTCTCCCAATGATGGGGCCAGTGCAGTTTCATGCGGTGTTATGTCGCCTCGCCGCATCCACTTAATCCTATTCCCACCTCCTCTAGGGGCTTTCCCCGAAGCAGCTGTCCCGGTCCCGGAATGCATATAGGCCAGATAGGGACTCCAGGGCACCCGGCAGAGTGCTCCACGCGCTGTCAGAGCGTTGTTCACTTTTCCGCACCTCCGGTGCTAAGCAGCGAGTATTACCGGCCCTGGGGGACTTCAAATACAGTCCGCTAGCTGTTCCGGTTATCGTCCCCGGGTCTCCGGCCCAGCTCCGCAGCGCCCGCCTACCTCTCCATCGGCCCGCAGCTCCAAGCCACACGGCTCGCGGCAGCAGTTCTCTCAGCGAGCGGGACCGGCAGATTCTCTCCCGCAATCAGCAGAGGGGCTCACTGCACATTCGGGCCCCCCAGGCAGCACAAAACAAAGGGCGAGTCGTCCCCAGCGATCTCCACGGCGACTATCAGCTCCCTGCCTCAGGTCCACAACGCCGCCATTTTATACATTCCAGGCAGCGGAGTTCAGCAGCGGATTCCTCAGTCCCGCCAATAGGTAAAAGCAATTCTCTCAGCGATAGATAACGCCTCCAAGTTCCGATGCTTAATTTTATAAATTTGGCATGTAGATGAGCACAATAACCAGGATAATTTACGGATAGATCGCCCGAACTGCAAGAGCCTCACGCAAGTGCGGCCATCTTGCTTGGCGCCCTCTAGCGCCCCTCTAAAGATCTTAGTAATTCTATATGACCATGGCACTTAATTTTAAATAAAACCAAAGTGGGAGTGAGTGATGTGAAGGACTGCTGTGAAGTGACTGAATGGTTTTATGTGACCTTGAATGTGTTCCCCAGGGGAGATTTTACGACTTTACAAGTCGTGTACGGGGCCCTATCCCTTTGGTTGTTGGGCCCCTCTCTAGTTACTTCAACAATGCTGAATGGTTTACCTTTGGTCGAGTTATGTGCTTAATTGCTTCTAAGGACTGACAAATGTTGTCACACTGATATATCTGATCTTGATCAAGACATTCTTTTGTTCTGAGGAAAGGACTAAACTAATAATTTAAAGATAAGTAAAAAACGGATTTTTCTGCAATATGGCAGGTAATCATACGAAGGAGACTGAGAAGCAATACAGACATGCTGATAACCATGTGGATTGCATAGAGGCAGAAGTATGGCCATACTGGGGAACCAACAGCTCTGCTAGCAAAAAAGCTGTAACCTGCCCGCTCCCTTCATTTCCACCGCAATCTCTCTCTTTCTTTCCATTGATGCATTCTTACTCTCTCTCCTTCTCTCCTCTCTATCGTCTGCCACTCTGATGGCTGTCTCTCTGCCATTCCACTCCCTTGCTCTCATTCTCTCTTAGAGCCTCTCTTGAGGCCTCCCTGTGCTGGCTGCCATTAACCTTCAGGAGCTGTGGAAAGTGACAGATACACCAGGGCTTTCAAAACCAGCCTCCAGGGGCTCCAGCTCCAGCCCATGGGAAAATGCCAAGTAGAATAACAGGCTTGTCCAGTCTTGGGCAAACATCACTGCATGTGTATGTAGAGAATTCGTCACAATTATTCTTACGATATGTAGAGCCAGGGGGCATCAATGGACAATTCTCAGCAAGCATTGCCTCCTAATGACAATATAATGTGCCAAACTGGCAGTACCTCTTGCAATAGTGGAGACAACTTATACTGATTTTCAGAATGTATGACTTTATTGCTATAAACATAGGGGAACAAAGGTGCATACGTAGAATTGCATCTGAGAAGCAGAACAGTCCATGGAAAGGCTTTCACCCCAGAGAAAAAGGCCTTTGAGTGTTAGATGATGAGTCTGACTAGAATCTAAAACTAACACCTGAAATGAACAATTCTCAACGGCTCAGACTTTTACAAGCATTGCACTCATCACCTGTTTTGCGAAGCGCGGTGTCCTATGTGCGACTGCTCAATATTAACGCCCTACATGCAAGAGGGAAACCACAACATGGGTCCCATGCTGGGAGTGTCACACAAGCCAAAACCCAAACCGATCTTGGGTTGCTTGTGTTCCCATTCAGAGGAGACCTGGACTGGCAGTTTGGGTGCAAGTGAGCAGGGCCAAGACTGATTTGTGTGAGGGCGCTCCCTGCCTAGAGTGGCATAGTGGGAGAAAAATGAGGGCCTGGAAGGCAACCCAGGTGATTACCAGTGCCCTATAATGTTGCAGACATTTTACCCTTCACCCTAAGTTTAGTCTCAGATCTATTTTATTTGTCTGCAACATTACATTATGTGATGCTAATTGGGATCGCATAGAATTCAAGCTACATGCACCCAAATGCACTTGTAGAACAAAGTTTCTTATAAATAAATCTGTCACATTTACTCTCCATCACTGTGTCATCTTAACAACCTGTAGGGAAGTGTAATTCTTCTACATATAAATAACCATCCAATAACTGAAGTCACTAGAGGCCAAACAGAAGGCAAGTAAAAACCTTTTGCAGCCTGAAAGGCAAAATTTTATGTAATTGGGTCTGGCTTGACAACGTAGCTGTCACGTGACCTTATGTGACCAACAGAAAATAAGCTTTCAGATGTACTACTGATGAGAGAGGGACTTAGGGTCTACCCACATGCTGATTAACTTGAGTACAGCATTTGACTGAGTGGAAACTGTGTGCATTTCACTAAAACGCGTTCTTGTATTGTACTTTTTGCCTTGTGTGGAAAGTGTATGCTCAATACAGCAAAACTGAGTTGGTTACCGATGGCAAGTCAATGGCCAAGGCTACGGGCCTGATATATTTATTATGAAAAGTTACGAGAAAGGCAGTAAGCCTGACATACATATTGTTTAAACATATGTAAAAGCCAATATGCATTTATGGTTGGATTGTTATTGCTCTGCACTAAACTATGCGTGAAATCTCACAGATTACCATAGTAAGTAATCTTTTTGGTGTAAATCGACACCTCTGACAACCACTGAAGAAAGAAGATTTGCATTATGATAATCCTTGTTAAGACCTATTAGGAGAGATAGTATTTTGTTCTGTCAACTGCAAATTTTTATACTTTTGTCATTTCATGAATATATGCCTAATGGTTGCATTGTGGGAAGGCTAACCCTCAAAACAGTAGGCCTGGGTTGTTTATGATAAATACTCAATGCTAAAGGCTGTGGTAACTTTAGGGGCTGATTAGCCTTTGGGGCTAGTAGTCTATTAGCCACAAGCACCCACACCCTAAATCTAAGATGTAAGGGCTACTCCTGGCACTAGAACCTCAATTCTGAACAACCAGTGTCTGTGGTGCAGGGGAGTCCCAAGCTCCAGGAGTCTCCTCAGGCACTGTGGATCGACAGCAAGCCCCTGGCCTGAGAGCTACTGATCAGGGGCGGATGGGCTACTCCATGTACTTTGCAGGAGGCTCCCTCAAGTTTTGTTACACCACTGAAAACAATGTTCCAGATCCCTATAATAACTGTCCATTGGTCCCTCAGAGGGATTGCCCAAATACAGATGGTCTAGCGCATTGTGGGAATTGTTGTTCTACCTTTCAAACAGCTACCTCGTTCCCCGGGACTACCGGACATCGAAGTTACTTTCTGCTCCACTTACCACTGCCATGGCTTGTTGGTAGCCAGTCCTTCAACCGTCCCCTGCATTCAATGCTGCACCTAGAAGGGTCTCCATTCAATGACTATCTGACATCAAGAGCATCCCAGTTGTTGTATTTTTGCATCTTTCAGTGGTAAATGCAGCTCCCCCGCGGTTCTCGTTCAGCACCAAGGACAGCCAGGACAACTGTGCATCGGGGCTCCATGGGCCAAGTAAAAATTGAAATGACTGTTGTGGTTTGGTCCTGGGACCCACATCATCTTTACCATGCAAGGGTTCCACGCAACTCAACCTGCAAATGACCGATAGTGACTAATGGTTTTTCCCATTGTTCGCAACAATAACAATTCACTGTGTTATTTTGCACTTATTTTATATTGCTTCAAAGATTGACTGCTCTCTGCCACAATATCAGGACTGAGCTATGGATTTGTTAGTATAAATCCAAGGATCATCTTTGGGGTATTGTGATAGTATTACATGGTGAGGCCTAACCCCACACTACATAATATTCCACCTTCCTACACATACATTGAAGGGCTTTGTGTCAGCCCTCTATTGCCATTGGTTTTCGTGAATGGCATTTATACTCTTTTTCCATTTTTGAAAGCACATAGAAAGGGACAATGTGTAAGCCCACTTCCACCATTGGCTCTCTTGCCTAACAAGTGCTGGAAAACAAGTGTGCATTGGCTTAAAAACGTGTGTGCTTCACTACCAGGGCTGTTGGCCCAGTCCTTTTATTTTCCATTTTCTACCTTATAGGTCCCATTTCTTTATTTTCTTCTGCTCTTTGCTCTTTCTTCTGCTCTTTTTATTTTTAGGGATCACTACACCTCCCCAGACAGTGCATATAGGTGACTTGCTTGCCACTCATTGTATCTGCACCATACAGCTTCCCGCATGGCTACTGCATCCAAACCATGCAACCTACATGCAATCGTTTGTCCATAGTGTACCATTGCTTTACCATTCGTAGATCGCCAACTCGTTTGTTCTAAACATGGCTGCAGTAGTGGAACTTTAAAACAATTCTACACTATGTATAATGCTATTGCAAGGTTGTGTCCGGCTGCTTTGTTCAATTTTATTTGGTATTGCTAGCATATGCCTGCCATATTTAGGAAGCAATACGTTTTCTTTTAACTCATTTTTTTTTTAGTTTCTTGTGTATATTTTGTTGTGTTTGTGTATTTTACTATGGTTGGGTAAGTGGATAAATAAAAGAATGAGTCAGTGTGTTGGAAAATGGATGCATGTGTGCAAGGATCTGTCACAGAGGGCTTGTATGGTGATTTTCTGAGTGCCTAAACCCCACAACATCTGAAGGGGCATTTTAATTTATAAGCCAGAATTTCTGGCATTGCCAATGCTTGGTTTCCAAATGGTATGACTTTTTCTCCTTGTTTTAGCCGACTCTCTTTTTCATTCTTTGCTGCTTTTCTAATTTTATTTGAAACTGGTAAATTGTTTTTATAACTCTTTTCAATTGGTATTAATTTTAGTGGAACCAGATGTATCTCCATAACACATACATTGGTGTCCCTTGTTACCTGACTCCACCTATGCTTAATAAAAAAAGTGGATTGGGTTGCCATCATGAAACAAAATGTATGGAAAGAATAACTGGGTGGCGTTATTAGTATATAGCTTTTGCAGAGATTTCAATCATAGGAGATGACGTAGCGCTCCGATCACATCGCTAGGAAAAATGGGAGTGGGCCTTTTTCCTTTTAGTGGCAGGTTAATATTCTAGATATGCACCCAGGGAATATAATATTCAGCTACGTAGACAGGAATATGTTTTCACATCCAGGGCCGGATACAACAACCCTATTCGTACAGTGAAGCAATTTGCAACTATATACACTGAATTTTCCGTTCAGAAAGTCACCATAAAGCTGAGTTTGCTCCCACTGTACAATGTTGATATGTAAGCGTGATGTGACTAATACTGAGTATGCAAAGCCGCGTTAAGTATAGAACTTGCAACGCAAACTATCAAATTGAACTTTGTGCTTTGCAAATCATGACTCAAAAAATGCACACATTGCTAAATACCAAACCAATGCAGACTTAGCAAACATTTTGCATTTGTACTAGCGCATCCCATGTGCAAAAAGTGCACGGTAAAAAAAGAAGCAGAAAATACTTCGAAAATTATAAAAATGGCTGCACCCCAACTGGGTAAAAGACATGTGTGACTTAAAACTGCTGAGAAAAGTAAAGGGGTACCCTACTACAGCAGAGTGAGAATACAGGAAGTATAGATCTAGAAGGGAAGCGTTCCTTGGCCTCATATATGAACTGCTGCCAATGCACTTAAAGATCCTAGAATCTTACAGCTTGGGCAGGGACACACAAGACTCGGTTTACTTGCCTCAGGATCCGTTCAATCTGTGATTGCTAGGGCAAATGGTTTCTCAATGAGTGCATGGTCACTTTCACTCCACTGATTCCTAAGTGAAATGGTCAACAACAACCAGGGCCAGCCTGGCCGTCGCGGGCACCGGGCATTTCCCTGGTGGGCTGGAAGGGTGCAGGACTGTTTTGGACCGGTGAGGGACGTTGTTATTAATGGGTTTCGGTTTTGCAGCAGTGCTGTAAAATCGGCCCCTAGTAACAAAAGCACGGCAGCAGTGTTCCCGCCAGCCAGCCCCCCTCCCCCTCTCCCAGGGGCAGGTCGAACATAATTGCCAGGCTGATTTGAGATCCCAGTCCTGCCTTGATAACAACAACAGGCACATTCACATCTCTGACAATCTGAATGCAAATCAGAGTGCAAAGGTCCATTTCTGCAACATAGTGCACCAGTGTAATAGGAGCTCTAAATGGCATACTTGCGTTGATCTGCACACCACCTATCAAGTAGAACATTTCCAAGAAGAGGAAGGGACAAAGTCAATTAGGGCCTTATTACTAGTGGACCGCCAAACCTGTGGTGGCAACTGCGGGACCGCCCGAGTTATTAGGAAAGTCTGCTGTTGACTGCCTCGATACTGCCTGCACAGTCGGGATTAGGCATCCCGCTGAGCCGGCAGTATGCAACCGGCTGTACTATGAGGGCAGTGCTGCTGATGGCACCACTGAGCATATTACGAGCTGCATTTTCGTTGCCCTTTTCATGGCTGTGATCCCGCCATGGAAACGGTGGCGGAAAGGCAACAAAGGGAGCCCTGCCAGATTTGGGCCTTGGGGACGCCTGCAGTGCCCCCTGTATTTTTACCCAACTTGCTGTATAGTGTGGCATGGATGCCACACTGTGCAAGAAGGTGCAGTCAGCGGTGTGACTGTGGCAATCTGCATAATAGGCTCCTCTATGAGCATTGCAGACTGCTGCAACACTGCCCGCCAGACCAGGATTTAACTCCTGATCTGGCTGGTGCTCGCACCACAGGTTTGGTGGTCCTTCAGCTGATGGAAGAAGATCGCCAGCACTATAGGACCACCAACCTTGTAATCAGGCCGTTAGTGTCCTAGTTCGACATCCAAAACAGCTGAGTAGTAAATCAACTTCTTTGTGAAGTCTGGTACGCTAGCAGCCATAACCATCAAATGGATGATTGAGGCCATTAATGATGACAAGGACATGCTTATCATCACAGGCATCATTCTAACTCAATCCTGGGGATGGAGTGTTTGACTTCTTGCTGACGAGGTCGAATTAAAAAAATTCTAAAATGTACAGAATGAACTATCTGTGACCAAGGAAGGTGTTGTATTGAGGGGCTCTACAATTGTCATACCTGGGAGCCTAAGACAACAGGTCATTGAACAAGCCCATGAAGTATATCATGCCACTGTAGCTACCAAAAGAGTGTGGTTCCTGCGCTTAGATGAACACGTTGGAGGATTCTAAGAGTTTCACCTTTTCAACTGCCTTTCCCCAAAGTGACACAGCATCTCCTGACCATGTCAGACCTTCCTACAAAGCTTGAGAATGAATTGCAGTTGATTTCTTTGGTCCCCTACATCATCTCATGGTAGTCATTGATGAGTATTCACGTTTCCCTTTGGTAGATGAGTTATCATCAACAACCCATGACAAGGTCATTGCGTGGCTGAACAACATCTTTTCAGCATGGGGTTTCAAATCTGACAATGGCTTGCTGTCCAACAGCAAGGAATTCAGAGAGTTCCTAATCAGAATGAATATCAAGCATCAAAAATGTACACTTATGGGGCCTCAAGCAAATGGTTTTGTGGAACCATTTATGGTACACTCAAAAGACTAATCCAGAGAGCATCAATCAAGGAGATTGAATTAAAGCAAGACATATGTCAAGGCCTTCGTGCTTATTGGTCAACCCCCTACTCCACAGCGAGTGAAAGTCCAGCCGCCTTACTATTTGGAAGAGCCATAAGAATCAAGCTACAGCAGTGGACAGTAGCCCGATCCTTGAGTGCTGACAAAGTTTGTATCACTGACAGTTCTTAAAATTGCAAAATAAAGACTTATGCCGGTCGGCGAACCTGAGAGACAGGCCTCGATAAAGGTGACTTTGTCCTAGTCAAGTAAAGCGGAAAACAGACACTCCATTTGCTTTTGATCATCTGAGAGTTGTGATGTTCGAAGGACACATGGTAACTGCACATCATCCCAACAGACCATCACACAGGACTGGTCACAATTTAAACATCTACCTCTGTGATTCTCCTTTCCGCTCCACAGTCCAGATTAAGCATCTAAACATGTACCATCGTTGCATGAACAGAGTGAATCTCAACCACCTCACGCTACCCGATCTGACCGACTAGTGCAAGTGTGTCGACAACTCATTGAAGGAATATAATGTAACTGTTGTTTGTACTTTTTATTTAACAAAGGGGGAGATGTAGTGTCATGAGAGTATGCGTGATAGGATCCTTGCAGTTCTGGGTGTACTTAAGAGAGGAAGTACGTGACTTGTTTGGAAGGGTTAAGTTGGGGTTATTAATGGTTATGATGTCATCAGAGCACAGTGTGATTGTATGCAAAGGAATACAAATGTACAATCCAGAGCTCTGTGTGTGGCATATTCATTTGCATGCTCCCAGGCTGGGAAAAATGCTACAGGGGGCATGTGGTGTGAATGTGCTAGAAGGCAGAGAGGTGCTGGAAAGTGTAGAAGTGTAGGATGGTAGCCTGGGAGGAAGAGTAGTGAGGAGTGTGCAGAGGTATTAGCTACACTGGCCTTCTTAGGGTCTTAATAACATTGTTAAATTCTCTGGTAGGCAGCAATGCTTGTCACTGTCTTGAGCTAGAATTAGATTGAGTTTAGGGGCGTTGGGTCATGGTCAAGATAAAGGAATAGTGTGAAGGATATTGTAAAAGACGGTTCATTCACTAAGGTTTAGGTAGGGGTAAAAGATAGAGTTGGGGTTGGATTTGTTTAGGGATTGAGATAGGTTTGGACTAATTTAAGCATGTGTTAGGTTTTTATGAGAGTAAGAAGTGGTGTATATAGAGGGGCAAAACATGTATTTATAGTTAGAGTCTGAATAAGGGTTAATTGTAAGATTACATAGGGGTAAATGTTGGAGTCAGTGATGAGTTTACGGTAACAGTTGCAGTAAGTGAGGGTTAGAATTGGGAACTGAGTTAGTGTTAGACCAATGGAAGATGTAAATGAAGGTGTAAAAGAAGATTTTGGAGATGGGTGGCACTAGAGGGGGAACAGGAGTATCCTAAACCTTACTTTAAAGACCTAAACAACATGATGTCAGGAGGAAAAGATTACGGTTAAGGAGGGTGAACGGTTAATGATCAGCTAAAATCAAAAAACATTTACAATTCAATGAGGTAATGTTAAGTTATTTACTTTTTAATCCTTCCTTTTTTGTATTTTCCATTTACAAATATTTTGGCTATTGTCTTTGCTCATCTAACTGTTTTACTTGTACTTCTTTGTAATCTACCTTTTGTAGACTAATTTTAGGTACTATTACCAAAATGAAGTGTTACTTCTCCCCTCATTTGATGAAAAGAACCACAGGAACTAGCCCGAGGCCTATTGCATTATTACTTCCCTGAATGCTTCCGGTCAGCGCTTCTGGGAAAATTCTTATAAATAAATTGATGTCTCTTATCATCCTTACTTGCTTGTTTTTTGGGCTGTAACGGAACATTGCTGAAGATCTGAAGGATATGCTTATATTCCAATACCCCTAAGTGAGATATGACACCCCATTGGTTTGCTGGATTATGCTTCGGATTTCTTGTAAGTAGGACAGTTTCTGGATTATAGTTCTTACATTATCTATTGGTGCCCATGCCATGAGTGGGAAGGAAAGAGTGGAATTATTCATTATTTGAATTTGTCTCTTACATTTAGCTGATTTCAGACCCAGTCTAGTAAATTTGAAATCAGGGGTTTCCCAAATCATTGCAAGTAATGAAAGGGGAATACAGGGAACAGACTTTCCCTTCTTCGGCTAAAAATATTGCTATTTCATGAGGTTTTTCTCACTTTATCTTGTAAATGTATCCCAGATCCCTGATCCCTTATTCACCTGTCCCCCACTGAACTCTCTTTCAACCCACATTCGGATTAAAGCTAAACATTTTGGGGCATATTATCAACAACTAGCAATATTTATCGCTAAACAAGCTTAGCAACAGTTTTTTTATCGCCGAGCATTGCCGGATTTTATCACGGAGATAACGTGCTATTAGCAACGTTTATCTCCAATGCGATAAAATATCTGGCGATAGCGGCGAAATGCGTAAATATCACTGGGAATCCAGCGATATTCAGGCATTAACGCCAATAGGGTCTTAACCTGAATATCCAACTCCCATTGGATATACAGGTTAAGAAGTGGTCTGAGTAGGCATTTGTTTTCAGCGACATTAGCGCTCAGTGTGAATTTTTTAATCTCTACACCTGCGTTGATAATAGGCGATAGCGATGTTAGCGACTGCTTTCAGTCACTAACAGGTTGGGTACGCCCACTTTGCTTGTCAGTAGCGATAAATATCGCTGACATGCAAAGCGGGCCCCAAACCGCTCGCTATCACCTAAAAGCTGTCGCTAACTGATGTTAGCGACAGCTTGCTAATAGGGCGATGAAATTATCGCCGCTTTGCAGCCGAAAACGGCAGCAAAAGTGGCGATAATTTCATTTCGCCTGCCTTGATAATATGCCCCCTTGTCCTCATAAGGAGTCTTCCACCTTGTTCTGTGTCCCCTCACCACTTCGAAGCAGTTGAAATGACCTAAGCTTCTGAAGGTGGGAAAGTGTGAGAAGAGTGTTTGTGCAAAGTAATTGGGCGGCATTTTTGTTTTGATGGTGACTTTGATTCATAGCAAGAGAGAGAAGGCTCAAAAGCGGAAAGAAGGAGAAAGAGAAAGAAGGAAAAACATGGAGAAAGAAGGACGAAAAAGAACCTGCAAAAATGAGATAAAGTGCCAGACAGAGGCAGGTGGTGGATTAAAGAGGCATGAGATGAGACCAAGACATGGTATTCGTCACATCAACATACAGTAGCGCCAGCCGTGGGCCTCTTAGCAAAACTTTGGTCCCTGGTACTTAGGGCCTCATTCTTGAGGTTTTACCGTAGGGCAGTGCCGCAGGCCTCTCTGCTCGCTGCCCTATGGTAAAAGAAAAGGGCAGGAATATGCTGTGTATGAGATAGTTCAGAAAAGGGGGTGGTGATGAACAGAGTGTCTGAATTAAGCAGACCACTCTTACCCAGTCCAAAGATCATGGCTTGATCCATCACTGTTATTTAGCTCACTGCCCCATCCCAGCTCAGAACCTGGCTATATGCAAATTAGTCTGTCCCTGGCCCAGTGCATCATGGGAACAGGGCAGACCAAACTACCAAGCCAATTCTTCACCAGAAAGGAGACAAGCTTCCGTGGACCGGTTTCTGCCATTTCAGGCGTCGTCGGCCCAGCTTGCTTGAATCCTGATGGAGCAGTGAGCAAGGGACTCATGTCTGAGTATACCCTTCCACGCTTATGGTGGACAAAATGATTCAGAAAAGGGGGTGGTGATGAACAGAGTGTCTGAATTAAGCAGACCACTCTTACCCAGTCCAAAGATCAGGGCTTGATCCATCACCGTTATTTAGCTCACTGCCCCATCCCAGCTCAGAACCTGGCTATATGCAAATTAGTCTGTCCCTGGCCCAGTGCATCATGGGAACAGGGCAGACCAAACTACCAAGCCAATTCTTCACCAGAAAGGAGACAAGCTTCCGGGGACCGGTTTCTGCCATTTCAGGCGTCGTCGGCCCGGCTTGCTTGAATCCTGATGGAGCAGTGAGCAAGGGACTCATGTCTGAGTATACCCTTCCACGCTTATGGTGGACAAAATGATTCAGAAAAGGGGGTGGTGATGAACAGAGTGTCTGAATTAAGCAGACCACTCTTACCCAGTCCAAAGATCAGGGCTTGATCCATCACCGTTATTTAGCTCACTGCCCCATCCCAGCTCAGAACCTGACTATATGCAAATTAGTCTGTCCCTGGCCCAGTGCATCATGGGAACAGGGCAGACCAAACTACCAAGCCAATTCTTCACCAGAAAGGAGACAAGCTACCGGGGACCGGTTTCTGCCATTTCAGGCGTCGTCGGCCCGGCTTGCTTGAATCCCGATGGAGCAGTGAGCAAGGGACTCATGTCTGAGTATACCCTTCCACGCTTATGGTGGACAAAATGATTCAGAAAAGGGGGTGGTGATGAACAGAGTGTCTGAATTAAGCGGACCACTCTTACCCAGTCCAAAGATCAGGGCTTGATCCATCACCGTTATTTAGCTCACTGCCCCATCCCAGCTCAGAACCTGGCTATATGCAAATTAGTCTGTCCCTGGCCCAGTGCATCATGGGAACAGGGCAGACCAAACTACCAAGCCAATTCTTCACCAGAAAGGAGACAAGCTTCCGGGGACCGGTTTCTGCCATTTCAGGCGTCGTCGGCCCGGCTTGCTTGAATCCTGATGGAGCAGTGAGCAGGGGACTCATGTCTGAGTATACCCTTCCACGCTTATGGTGGACAAAATGATTCAGAAAAGGGGGTGGTGATGAACAGAGTGTCTGAATTAAGCAGACCACTCTTACCCAGTCCAAAGATCAGGGCTTGATCCATCACCGTTATTTAGCTCACTGCCCCATCCCAGCTCAGAACCTGGCTATATGCAAATTAGTCTGTCCTTGGCCCAGTGCATCATGGGAACAGGGCAGACCAAACTACCAAGCCAATTCTTCACCAGAAAGGAGACAAGCTTCCGGGGACCGGTTTCTGCCATTTCAGGCGTCGTCGGCCCGGCTTGCTTGAATCCTGATGGAGCAGTGAGCAAGGGACTCATGTCTGAGTATACCCTTCCACGCTTATGGTGGACAAAATGATTCAGAAAAGGGGGTGGTGATGAACAGAGTGTCTGAATTAAGCAGACCACTCTTACCCAGTCCAAAGATCAGGGCTTGATCCATCACCGTTCACAAAAAGTGACATTCCGGAACTGCTGATTAGTAGCAAATATAACAGAAATCCGAATTTTGATACTGAACAAAACAGGGAATTAAAACATTATCGATTAAATGATATCACAATACTATATTTATGTTTTATTACAGTTATTTATCACAACTAGATGTAACATCAGAGGGCAATAGGTAAATAGGTGCACTTGTCACTTAAGAACTTGCACTTTCAAAATTTGCGCTTGCTGCTTCAGAATCCTGATGCAAGTAACCAAGCATTAGAACTCAATGAACCCTGGGATCCAGGCCTACATTGGTGGTGTTAACGCGGGATTTCTGGTCTATTGTTATAGATCTAGATCCCAACTCAGGTCGACTGAACCGTTGGTACCTGTCATAGAGTAAAAGGCAATCCACTACTAGGTCAATCAATTAATGACTTACACCACTCTAAAGAACCACTTACTCTTAATAAGTTTAAATGTTTATTACAAAGCCAAACTTAACTGAAGATACAAACATCTCAAAATAAGGTTCAAAAGATATACGGGTATCAATACAAACATAAATTTTCTAAATGCTCTTAGTCGGCAGAAGAATATTACCAAAACCAATTCAAAAATCATCAAAGTTGCAAGAATAGACACAAGCTGTAGCTTATAAATCATTTACAGAAAGGAAGAAAATACTGGTTAGACTGTACCTACACTAGACTAAGTGACATCCCTACTTAGCAAAATCTTAACCTAAAAAGGTGTCAGCAGTGGTGACTTCCAAAGAAGATCACTCACTTCCCTTAGTCTTCGTTGTAAATCGGTGTCTCGCAGTTAACCTATCTGCCTACCCATCCGCTCTCTTAGGTTCCTCAGACCATCTGCCCTAACTCCACCCAGGGGTGCTGTCCCTAATACAAAATCACATTTACAATAGAAACGCCCTTTAGAGACGCCCCTCACGTGGTGTTGGTTCTGGTATTTTCCATGCTGATACTCCTCTGGGCCCATCGTTAGCGTTGACCTTGCTTCCCAGGCTCCTCTCTGGCAGGACGGTACCCCCCAGAAATTCCTGAAGCCTCCTCCAGGCCTGTGCCTGGCGCCCTGAACAAAAGTCTATTCATCACTCTCTTGATTGGAACCTCCTCGCACCTGCAAACAGACACTTGTACTGTGGGCCCCAAATTCCGGCCTCCACTGTATCTTCTAAGTCGTAAACCATCGAGCAAGCTCCACAAATTGTGCCTAGCAGGACCTTTCTCTAACGAGCACATACAGATCAAAAGAAACGACTTTGTCTATTCAGGCCTATTAAAAATACATGAACGGGCCTGTGCACTCTGCAAACCTTTAATTTCTTAGTTTAAACAGTATTCTAACTTATTACACACAATGATTATATGAAACATCTATAAAACATATATTTCAGTTCTATGATCAAAAATACCTTGAATTATAACAACATCAAAATCCATCATCGTGTAAGAGTGTAACAGCATCTTGTACTCTATGTGAACTGCTATGTGGCCTACACATTTCTACATTAGCAGAATTACATTTTCCCCTACCACAGCCATACAACATGGGATTTCAACATCTTCTAACATCTCTACAAACATCTACATTAGTTCTTCACACTTGATATAAGTATTCTATTTTCAATTAAACACTCATATATTTTCTCTCTATAAATTCGACACTCTTATATAATGTTTACTAAACTAATACAACATGCTTGTAAATATGGTGCACTTCTATATTTTCTTGATTTGCGCTCTCTCAATCCCCCCTTTGATGACTTTTAGTAGTCATCACCATCACAACACCATCCCTGAGGTATGGACTGAGTCAAACTGAAGTTGTTGCAGTACCCCCTCGTTTCATCATCTCTAGAGCCTTCAGACTCCTGTACTGATTATCCTGCATCGCAGTCAATCTCCTCTCCTGCTCTCTCATGGTTCTTTGCAACCTGTTTGATCTATACCATTGGTACAGCCGCACCAATCCCCACAAGGTGATTATACAAATCACTATTATGATGATAGGTTTCAGTATGTACCAAATGAAACTCTTTCCTAAGTTGGCAAACCAACCTCCAACTTTACCCATTCCTTGACCTACTTTCTCCCACACTGTTACCTTTGTCAAATCCTCAATTTCATGATGTATTTCAGTAATGTTCCGAATGTACTTTTCTAAAGGTTTTGAATTGTCTGGAATGTAAGTGCAACATTCTTGGACCTTCAAAGCCTTACAGACTCCTCCCTCTTTGGCTAACAGAACATCTAGAGCAAGTCGGTTCTGAAGAACCATTGCCCTTATCGATTGCATCTCTCCCTCCACCAGCATTAATGATCTAGCAGTACTGGCGGACAACCTATCTACAACTGTTGCCAATCTTCTAATCTTGACATCATTTAGTGCTATCCCTAAAATAGGAAACATAGCACCAAAGACGTCTCCAACTACTTCCTCACTGCTTACATCCCTTCTTCCTCTAGCTTGAGTTCCTCCCTCTATAATTTCCAAATCCTTAGCATGGTATATTTTGGGGAAGACAATTGCCAAATAACATGATCCATACCAATTATCTGGTAGTTTCACGTATGCATTTCTTCCACACACAAAATATACATTTGGGATCACCTGCATTTCCTTCAAGAAGTCTTTTGAGTAGTACTCTAATTGGAAAGCATGTTCAGAACTTACTTTTCCCACAAACACATTCTCGTAATAGGTTTCACCCCTATGTATACACAGTTTCCCCTTTTTCTCTCGGTCTAAAGCTATTGGACCATTGCTACCCTTTCTTTGGTGTGCCCTTTCTTCCTCGGTCCAATCTGTTTTCCATTGACCTGAAGCTTTTAAGATCTTCTGTCTCCGGTATCGATCATCCACTTGTCCTACGAACTTTTTCTCAATTTCTGACACTTTACAAGTCAAATTATTTCTTCGGGCGTGTGAAGTATCTAATGTTTTCCAAGGAAGGAAACATTTCTGTAATCTGTCTTCACTCTTATAATAATCCCACTTATTTAAATGCTTGTAGTTCGGCACTTCTGGTAAAACAGCATCGAAGTTTGAAAAATAGTATTCAAACCCATCACGTTCATAGAATATACTAAGCAACAAACTACATGTGATTCCATAAGTCAATGGAAGATGATGATATCTGATACCTTCGTCTACAGAGGCTGGCAATTTCATGCAAACTTAACAATTCTTGGCCTCCATAGCATCAATGTATTCATAAAGCAATTTAGCATATGCATTTGATTTAAAATTTCCCTGTGATTCATCTACATGTAACCTACGAGTCTCAGCTGCTAGTAAAGCTTTGTCTTTCTCTGTATTGTTCCCCTTTTGACCAGCAGTAGTAGGTTTCTGTATCGATGCAATCTTCGCTTCCTTTGATGTTTTCCCTTCATTTTCATGTCCCACTACATAAGATATAGTAACTACTAAAACTATAAGAAAAATCACTCCCACTAAAAGTGTGCCTACTATACATTTGGTCCTGCGGTTCGGGTTGCCAGCCTCCATGATCTCAAGTCAGTATAGCTCTGGTTTTCTTTCACAGCACAATGTCTCTTTCCTTTGTACAATGTCTCCTTTCGTACCACACCTGGAAGCTGATAATCTTCTCCGCAAGATCAGTCTTTGTTTTCTATAGCAACGGACAACCCTAGCCCTTCTCCGTCCACTAAATGGAAGTCCCTAGTTTCTTCTTCTTCCACTTGGCGCTAGGTTATCTCTCAATTTGTTTATTTACAAAGTCTTTCACACAGTCTTTTAGCAATCCGAAATTATACGTGTTCCAGCTACTCTAATCACGGTTTCTAATATTTCCAAACGAAGAAGGACCTCCTCAAGTATTGACCTCCTTGAACAACAAATCGGAAATTCTATTCTGTTTAAAACCAGGTCTCTTATTCCGCTCAGATAAGGAGGATAGGGGATATTGAGTGTCAGCAACCCTTCGACCTCCACTCCCGGTATCAGAAACACTATTTCCACTGTTATGATGGGGTCAGTACTGGTCAGGGTCACTTCCCTCACCCTACCGGATCTCTGTACACTGGACATCTGCAGCGAGGTAGGTCCACTCAGGAGTAGCGTATCTTCTGCAAGGCACTCGCACCCTCCTCGATCTTCTCGGACCTTCCTGTTCCTGTTCTTGTGCACTTTCGTCCAAATCCGAGTCTTCAGATATAGGGGCAAAAGTTTTCTCTGGAGCTGGCTTCGAGCTCGGCCTCTTTCTTCTTTCACTTGGCCAACTAGCTTCTCCACGCCTCGCTCTCCTATATCTCGTCCTCACACTCGGTTCTTGATCACTCTGGACTTGATCTGTGTCTGAGCCGCATTCACAGCAACTTTCTCCTTCTGTGGCAACTTCAGTTTCACTGCCGTCCTGTCCTTCTTCTTCTTGTTCTGTAGCGCTCCCAACTTCTTCCGACACCCCCACAGCTTGACTGATCCCCTCTAGTGGTTCACCGTCTACAGCTGGATTTTCATCTGCGAGGGGAGCTGTTTCTTCCAGGGGTGCTGGAACTCTTCGAGTATGGGAAGCGTGAATCCAGTTTGGCAGCCCTCCACACTTCACAGCGGTATTCGTTGTCAGGATAACTTGATAGGGGCCCTTCCAACGCACATCTAGGCAGTTCTTCCGGACGTGCTTCTTCAGCAGAATCCAGTCACCTGGGCACAAGTCGTGACATAGATCTCTTGAAGATGGAACTTCAGCAGCCTGCACCTGAAGAGACACAGAATGAATGGCGTCAGACAGACCCTTGCAGTAATCCAGGATCAGGTCATCTTTAATATTCAACAAAGCTGCAGTTGGTACAGACGGAAGTCTCATTGCCCTCCCCATTAAAACTTCATGTGGAGAGAGACCTGTCCTCCTGTCTGGTGTGCTACGCATACTCATGAGTACCAAAGGCAGAGCATCAGGCCAGCTTAAAGACGTCGATGAACATACTTTGGCTATTCGGGACTTGAGTGTGCCATTTATTTGCTCCACAATACCTGAAGCCTCTGGTCGATAGCTACAGTGCAACTTCTGATCAATGTTCAATGCAGAGCAAAGCATCTTCACAACTTCACTGTTGAAATGAGTTCCTCGATCTGATTCCAGGGAGGTCGGCACCCCGAAGCGCGGGATCAACTCTCTAAGCAACAACTTTGCTACTGTGAGTGTATCGCACCTGCGTGTAGGGTATGCTTCGACCCATCTGGAAAATATGCATACAACCACCAGAACATACCTGAGGCGGTTGCTTTTTGGCATCTCAATAAAATCTAATTGCATTCTGTTGAAAGGCCCCCCAGACCTCCCAATGTGACTCATTGTAACTGGTGTTCTTTTCCCTACATTCAATTGCTGACATGTAACACATCTCTTACACACTGCTTCTGCTGCAATCCTGAATTTAGGACAATACCAGGTCTTCCCGAATACCCTCAGCATAGCATCTCTTCCTAAATGTACTGGACCATGTATCTGTCATGCCATTGGACTCACCAATTCCTCAGGTAACACCCAAAAATCCATTTCACTTTTCACGCAACATGCTGTTTCCCATGCCTTTTTCTCAGAATCAGGTGCGTTCTCTTGCATGTTTTTTAAATCCTCCCAAGTATCAACTGTTTCTAGCATCATGTTTAACTCGGTCCTTTCCTGAGCCCCACCCACTTCCACCTCCGTGAAAGAATATCCTTGCTCCGCACAGTAGCGGGCAACTTCGTCTGCATATCTATTACCTTGCGACACAAAATCTGTATTTTTGGTGTGGGCTACGCATTTGACAATTGCAATTGCTGCTGGACCTTGTAATGCTTCTAACAACAGTCGCACAAATTCCCCATTTCGAATAGGCGAACCAGAGGAGGTCATGTAACCTCTCTGAGACCACAACTGCCCAAAATCATGAACTACACCGAAACCATATTGGCTATCGGTATAAATGGTGACTCTAATTTTGTTTCCTGCTAAACAAGCACGTGTCAATGCAATGATCTCTGCTACCTGAGCGGAGTGTACTCCTTCCAGGCAAGCGGCTTCTACAACTCCAGTAATGGTGCAAACAGCATAAGCTCCTCTCAACCGACCAGTATCGTCTCTTAAACATGAGCCATCAACAAAGAAAATTTCATCAGGGTCGATCAACGGCTCATCCACAATATCTGGTCTTGGCTTTGTGCATAGTTCAGTCACGTCAAGGCAATCGTGGTCTTCACATTCCTCGCCTTCTATATCATTAGCAAGTGGCATCAATGTAGCAGGATTCAAAACAGAGCACCTCTTAAGGGTCACGTTCTCCGCAGCAAGTATAACTTGCTCGTAGCACGTGAGCCTACTACTAGTCAAGTGCTGTGTCTTGGTCCTGGTCATTAACAGTTCTACAGAATGAGGTACATACACCACTAACTGGTGTCCCATGACAATATTTTCACACTGCTCAATGCTGACACCTGTTGCAGCAACGGATTTGAGACATCCGGGCAACGCTGCGGCTACCGGATCTAAAGTAGCCGAAAAGTATGCATCTGGTCTACGGGCATTTCCATGAATCTGTACCAAAACTGACAAAGCACAACCCTCTCTCTCGCAGCAGAAAAGTGAAAATGTTTTTTCATAGTCAGGCATCCCCAAAGCCGGAGCGCGACACAAGTCCTCTCTCAGCTGTAGAAACGCCATCAAACAGTCCTTGTCCCATGGTACCGGATCACTCACCTCCTTGTGCGTCAGTTTTTGTAAAGGTTTTGCTTTCAGTGAAAAGTTAGCTATCCACTGTCGGCAATAACCAACCATTCCTAGGAACATCCTGACTTCTCTCTGTGTCGTAGGCGCGTTCATCTTCATTATCGCCTCTATCCTATCTGGTGACACTTTGCGCTTTCCTTTCTCTATCCGGTGACCCAAGTACTGTACTTCTGTCAAACAGTACTGCAATTTGTTCGGAGATACCTTGTGTCCATTTTCAGCTAAATGGTTCAGCAAGGCAATGGTATCTATCTTACAAGCCTCTTCCGTTTCTGACGCAACAAGTAGGTCGTCTATGTACTGGACCAGAACCGAGTTCTGCGGCAGTACCAGACTTTCAAGATTTTTCTTCAACAGCTGGTTGAAAATTGATGGGCTTTCTGTATACCCCTGTGGGATACGACACCATGTTAAAACGCGATTTTCCAGCTTAAAAGCAAAAAGGTATGGCTCTCCTCATCTAATGGGATTGAAAAGAACGCCTGACAAAGGTCTATCACTGTGAACCACTCAGCTTGGAATGGTATCTGAAACAATATCACTGATGGATTCGGTACCACTGGACAACATGAAACAACTATGTTATTAATCTTTCGAAGATCTTGTACTATTCTGAATTTCCCACTAGGTTTCTGCAAACCCATAATCGGGGATTTGCATGGATTTCCCACGATTTCCTTCAGTATTCCCTGTTTTATCATAGAGTCGATTACAGGTTTTATTCCTGCAATCGTCTCCGGGGTCAGTTTGTATTGGGGCATTCTTGGATATTCAGCATTTGGCTTTACCATAATCTTCACTGGTTTTACTCCTTTGATCAGTCCTATCTCTTCTCCAGTAAAATCCCATACTTCTGATGACACTGCATCTCGTAAATCCCATGGGAGCTCCTCCACTGTCAGGGTAGGATACAGTTCTATGCATGTTCTCGAATTTGCAACTTTAAAGGTAGCATCATCGTCTGTAGTCTGTACCTCCACTCCCTGAGGTGTGCAGTATATTGTGCAGTTCAGTTTGCACAATAAGTCCCTTCCTAACAGACACACAGGACTAGAATCACATACCACAAACTGATGTTCATCGGTGTAGTTTCCTATTTTCACTGATACTGGTTCCGTCAAAGGGCTATTCATCCTTCTATTTTCAACCCCTACCACCTGAATCGTTTCCCCCGACATTGGTAGATCTGGAACCACTGCCGATCTCAAAGTTGATCGAGTAGCTCCAGTATCCACCAAGAATGTTGTAGGACACCCTGCCACTTCAGCCTCAACAAACGGTCCTCTTTGATCCACCTCTAGTACTGCCCCGAGGGTACAGTCCTCCTCTCTATTTACACGTCGTCCCGTCAATGGATCAACGTAGTAACACTCTTCTTCACCTGTGAAAAAAGGCATTTGTCTATAGACCTTTCCCCCTGTCGTAATCTTTGGTGGCTGCGGGAACTAAGCTCGTGGAGCCGAAGTCCCCCCTTTGGCCACCTTACTCTTTGTCACTGTCACCCTTTGGGCTGGAACTTCCTGAACTTCCTCCTCTAGAACTTCTAGTTCTCCGTTTTCAGGGTTATAGGGACACTCGCGTCTCCAATGTCCCACCTGGTGACACTTTGTCATTTTTTTCAATATAGCAAAGTCTATTCTAGGTCTCAGATTTTCCTCGTTGTCCCTATTCTGACTATTTAATTTCCGTCCCATTGTCCCTCTTCCCTGTTGCTGCTGTCCTCCCTTTCCAGCTGACTGCATTTGCACCATCATCAGTTTCTCTTTTAGTTTCTTTGCTTTGGACTCTATTTCATCACTGCAATACCTTGCGTATCTCAAAATCTCATCCAATGGTTTGTTTTGCCAACAAATTAAATGTTGCTGAATCATCAAACAAATATCGGGTCTCAACCCCAAAACGAACTTCGATACAAACTGTCCTATATCCTTGGGATCCATTACATCTAGTCCACTATATTGTTTGAACGTTTTCAGCAATCGTTCATAATACTCATGAACTGTCTCCTTGGGTTCCTGTCTTGTTCGGTCTATTTTTACCCAATCTATGTCTTGTGGTGGCACCTTATCCTTCAGCCATGTCATCACCCTTTCATATTTTACCATTACACTTTCTGACGGTCCATTAGTGTGAGTATCCCTTTCTGGTTCTGCAGTTGGCCACTCGACACTAACCTTACATGCTAGCCACAAATCTCCTGGGACCACAATATCAAACAAGGTGTTCAAATCAATCCACAATACTTTTGAAATCTTGACAAACCTCTCTACCTGCTTGTACCACTCTACAGGATTCTCCCTTAACTTCGGAAATGAGTTTGTAAATGCAGCCAAATCTCCCCTACTCCAGGGCACGTGTACATAACTTCCATTCGCTATTTCTCGCCAAGGGAATGCCTCCATCTGCATTAGCCTTCCCTCCGGAGACATCACATTCGCACTCCGTCAAACAGTTCCCTTTTTGGACCACCTCTCTTCCCATTTGTCCAGATCTCTCCATGCTCTTATTCCTGTGATCAGCTCCCTTATGTGTGTTTTTAATCGAGTTGTCCTCCTCTCATCTAAGTCCTGATCTGAATAATGCAACCTGTGGTTACCCTGTAATGCCTTGGTTCTGGACAAATCTACCATATACTTGTCTGCCAGTTCAGACAGTTTCTCATGAGTTGCTCTTGCCTTCCGAGTAATATCCTTTGCTATAAAGAGCAGCTCATCTTGTTCGTACATGTCGATCCTTTCTAAAGACAATGTACCATCTATTATATCGTCCAGATCAGATCTTAAGCTGGTCACATCGAGTCTTTTGGCTTTTATTACAGCTCTCAGTATGCCATCTCTAGGGAGTCTATTTACATCTCTCCCATCACAGCTCTGAGTCCTACGTCTAGGCTCAGGCGAGTTATGGGGAGTCCTCCCATGCTCCCATCTCTCCAGGTCCCATGCAGTTCCATCCTCTCTGGGTGTATGGTGAAACACTCCTCTATTTCCCATAGTCCCACATTTCCCATTCTGCCTGGTTTCTCTAGGTGCATGGTAAGACATTCCATTATTCCCCATGTCTTCACAATTCGCCTATGACCTCTGATCACTCGACGCATGGCAAGATCCTTCACTGTTCCCCGTGTTCTCACGATTCCAGTGCTGTACGTTATCATTAGGTGCGTGGTGAGTGCACCTAAACCTATCTCTGTATTCTTGGGTCCTTTGGTCTCCCTCACTTTGAATGAGACGAGATGTCTCTCCACACTCCGTACTTCTGCCTTTTTGCTCCTGCCCATTTTCTCCGTCAATATGATGTGTAACTCTTCTACTCTCCTGACTTTTACCGTCCCACTCCTGACTGCTTTCGCTAGCCCCGCAGTGAGATAATGTCCCGTTGCCTCGACTTCCCCATCCAGCTTCTGCTCTTGACCTGTCGTTCAGTGCTTCTGTGGACCTGTCCCATTCCCTCAAGTCAGCCCTCAACTCTTTATAGGATTTCGGCCGTGGTCCCCTCAGGTCCATCGGTCCTCTTTGACCCCCCTGTTCTGTTACGGGACCCACTGCTGAATCCAATGGGGTGCTCCACGTTATCGGTCCTGGCAATTTCCTCCAGGCATTTGTCGTGTTATTCCTTCTTTCCATCTCGACTCTTTCTCTGTCTAGCCGTACCTGTTCTTCCTCTCTCCCTTTCTCTGGGTGATAAACCGACACTATAGGACCTATGGTAACGGGTACTTGAAGAGCATCTGGCAATCCATAAGACTCAACCCTCTCTGTTGCTGGCATCTTCTGCACCACAACCCTTCCGACTACTCTCTGTACAGGACTATGTTGGGGTGTCTCCTCACCTTTGGTAGGTACCCAATCCGTTATAGGGAGTGGCCTGTTCTCTTCTATGTCAACCCTATCTTGCTTTGGGAGTTCAGTACCTTCTATCTCCCTATTGTCCGGAGGCGGTCTATCCATCAATAACCTATTTATGAGGCCATCCTCCGACTCACTCTCTTCATCCTCTTCCATGGATTTCTTTCCTGTAATCTCTCTCATTGGATACAACTTATCCACTTCAATCGTCTGTACCCTCCATTTCTTGGCTTCCGCATCCCATTTGGCATCTTGCACTGCCCTTACTGATCGCCGTAGCCTTTCTTGGAGTCTGTTTTGACTCCTGTTGTGCGCCGCCCTAATCCATGCATTAAGGGCCTCAAACTGTGTTGGTCTAGGCAAAGGTCTCAATGAGGACATAACTGCTTTCAGTTGATGCAACACTTCTAGTCTAAACGTTCCGTATTTCGGAAAAGTCAGTTCCTCATTCCCCTCTGTAATCTTACTCCAAGCATCCAGCCACAGTATAGTATGTAACCCAACATTCGTTGCCATATAGTGAGCTGGTGTACCCTCCGGCGGTGCCTCTTCCCCGTAATAAGATTCTCTTCTTTTTCTCTTAAAAATCCCTCTCAAACATTTAAAACACTTCATGTTCAAAATTTACGAATTTCTATTTTCTCCGCGTTCGTTTACTTCCTGATGACAATCCACCAATCTCAGTGCAGTTTTCGCTAACTGGCCTATCACAGCGCGGCTTTTCGCTGACGTCACACCAACCGCCCTATCACAGCGCGGCTTCACACCAACCGGCCTATCTCAGCGCGGCTCCCGCTGACGTCACTCGTCTCAGCGCGGCTTCACACCGACCGGCCTATCACAGCGCGGCTCTCGCTGACGTCACTCGTCTCCCCTTCGCAGCAGTTCCCCTCCTTTCTCCGCTCGTCTCCCGATCATGCATGCGTCCCATTCATACTCTGAAAAATGATTACTTCCGTCCAAGCGATCACTTTCCTTGACTGTACGCCCACAGTCTAACTGTAATTGTCACCTTAACTGACGAAATGTCTTTCCGTTGGTCTAGACAATCGCCTTCTCTGATAGGTTACTTGCACACGGTAACTTTCGACCTGCGTCCGTTACCCACACACTCACTCTTGCATTCCCCCTATCTCGGTCCTGCGGGCGATCAATGGTACCTCATGACCCCCTTCTCTGGTCGACAACTACTCTGGATGTTCGATACACCCGAACCACTTAAGCTCTTCCCCGAACTTAAGATTTTCCCCCAACCAGGTTGCGCGCGCTCACAACCGTCTCTCACTCACACTACAGGCATTCAACTCCGCATGACATTACAATACAAATACAACACCAAACACCGCAATCTGTCAACGCATGACCCTTGTTATACTCACTCTCGTCCGATTCTGCTGCTTTTCTCTCGCGCCGTCAGCACCCTCTTCGGCAGGCCACCTCTCGATCTCTAGGGACCTTGGGGTAAACTTAACCTAGTCTAGATCACCTTCCTCAAGAAGGTAACCATCCTCACTCTGCTACCAACTGTTAACGCGGGATTTCTGGTCTATTGTTATAGATCTAGATCCCAACTCAGGTCGACTGAACCGTTGGTACCTGTCATAGAGTAAAAGGCAATCCACTACTAGGTCAATCAATTAATGACTTACACCACTCTAAAGAACCACTTACTCTTAATAAGTTTAAAAGTTTATTACAAAGCCAAACTTAACTGAAGATACAAACATCTCAATATAAGGTTCAAAAGATATACGGGTATCAATACAAACATACATTTTCTAAATGCTCTTAGTCGGCAGAAGAATATTACCAAAACCAATTCAAAAATCATCAAAGTTGCAAGAATAGACACAAGCTGTAGCTTATGAGTCATTTACAGAAAGGAAGAAAATACTGGTTAGACTGTCCCTACACTAGACTAAGTGACATCCCTACTTAGCAAAATCTTAACCTAAAAAGGTGTCAGCAGTGGTGACTTCCAAAGAAGATCACTCACTTCCCTTAGTCTTCGTTGTAAAACGGTTTCTCGCAGTTAACCTATCTGCCTACCCATCCGCTCTCTTAGGTTCCTCAGACCATCTGCCCTAACTCCACCCAGGGGTGCTGTCCCTAATACAAAATCACATTTACAATAGAAACGCCCTTTAGAGACGCCCCTCACGTGGTGTTGGTTCTGGTATTTTCCATGCTGATACTCCTCTGGGCCCATCGTTAGCGTTGACCTTGCTTCCCAGGCTCCTCTCCGGCAGGACGGTACCCCCCAGAAATTCCTGAAGCCTCCTCCAGGCCTGTGCCTGGCGCCCTGAACAAAAGTCTATTCATCACTCTCTTGATTGGAACCTCCTCGCACCTGCAAACAGACACTTGTACTGTGGGCCCCAAATTCCGGACTCCACTGTATCTTCTAAGTCGTAAACCATCGAGCAAGCTCCACAAATTGTGCCTAGCACGACCTTTCTCTAACGAGCACATACAGATCAAAAGAAATGACTTTGTCTATTCAGGCCTATTAAAAATACATGAACGGGCCTGTGCACTCTGCAAACCTTTAATTTCTTAGTTTAAACAGTATTCTAACTTATTACACACAATGATTATATGAAACATCTATAAAACATATATTTCAGTTCTATGATCAAAAATACCTTGAATTATAACAACATCAAAATCCATCATCGTGTAAGAGTGTAACAGCATCTTGTACTCTATGTGAACTGCCATGTGGCCTACACATTTCTACATTAGCAGAATTACATTTTCCCCTACCACAGCCATACAACATGGGATTTCAACATCTTCTAACATCTCTACAAACATCTACATTAGTTCTTCACACTTGATATAAGTAGTCTATTTTCAATTAAACACTCTTATATGTTTTCTCTCTATAAATTCGACACTCTTATATAATGTTTACTAAACTAATACAACGTGCTTGTAAATATGGTGCACTTCTATATTTTCTTGATTTGCGCTCTCTCAGTGGAAACCCCTTCCAAAACTCAGATATTCTACAATGGCAGTCTCGGAAATGTGTAGATTGCTGAATCGTTTGGGGCTAATATTTTTCATAAGATCCAGATGTTTGAAAGAGCAAAATACAGCTCTTCATTCTCTTAACGCTCCAAGTGGAACCAAGACAGATTTGTCATCATCTATAAAGACAAAAATGCAACCGTCACTGTTAATGATCCAAATCCACTTGGAAAGGAACCGGCGGTCTGAACAAAATCCAACCTTTTGACTTCCTGAGGCATGCATTTAATAAAGACTTTGACTTTCCAGCCAACTACCAGCAATAATAAACCTCAGCCTGGCTGTTCGCATGGCTTCTAATGGTGTGTCCACTTTGTGTTCTTTCCTGTGATAAGGTGGGGTTAGCAGTTCCGCTTGAAGTCTATCCAAAGATATTACATCTGAACCTATAATGTGCCAACTGATCATAGATTGTTTTGATTTTGTTATATAGGCCAGAAAATCCCTTGATGTGAACTGACAAACTAAATCAATCCTCACCACATGTTGTAAGAACTGAACAACAAGCAGACAACCAAAGTGAATTTGTTATGGTAAGGGAAGGAATCTTAGCCATCCTAGTCACAGCCCTTGAGTAATGAGAAGAGCTGGCATCTAGAGGTAGCCAACCTTGCTTCTCGCTTTAAATATCTTGCAGCTTCTCATCTCCTTTCCTGTATTATTCTTATGAGTGCCACACACTAAGAAGACATACTAAGAAGAAGATCACAAGCCAAGAGGGATGGCAGTGTAACAGGTCTCAGGTGAAGACATAACTCATTGGATGCAAAATCGCATGATTTTTGTGAATATTTTATAACTTCACGATTTTTTAAAAAAATTAGGTGAAATTACACTTTGCATGCGAGGGCACATCCGGCATAAAAAGCCACTCTAGATAGAGGCAGGAGACTGGTCCGTGCTGTTATTGAATCTCGAAGAGACCTTTCTTTGTGAACTCGTGGGCAAAAATTAATGTGTGATGCATATTCTTGCAAATTTTACAGGAACACGAAATGTTGGAATTTTGCAATTTTTACCAGGTTAATTTAACTTACACGCAGGCCTAGACCTATCCTGCCATTGCACCTTTGCAGGGCGCTTGACCAAAATATTCAAGACGTTATACCCCGCTCTGCCTATGAAATTGTTCAGGAGTTTACAGTTAATCAGTGAGAGTACATTAGATTGTCAGAAACTATTTCATGTAACTGCAGAGAGTCCTGTTTATTAATTATTTGAGTTGACACCCACTTAGCCACATTGTAGCACAACGTAGCACAAGTTGCTGCTATTACCGGTGTAGAAAAAACTAGGGATCAAAGGTCACAAACAGGAAATTGCAAGAGTGAAATGAAGAAGATTACAGAGCTCACCATACATCCTGGGAATAAAGACCTCCCTGGAAGAACATACAAACACTGAATAAGTAAAGAGATACTCTTCTCATTATGTCCTGCCCTATGTAAATGCTGACTGCATCTTGAAGAGGAAGTCTTTTCTACAGCGAAGAAACCCCTTTATCTGTTAGTACCCTTATATATGTGTGTAATCTAGAAATTATACTAAAGCACCAATACTCCTGATTGAAGCCATGACCCAAGGACAACAACTTTCAAGACCAGTATTGGGGTTCTTCAGTAATAGGCTACAACTATGTGGTTTTTGATGCATGCAGATTGAGAAAAGAACGACCATCAAACACCATGAATTGAAATGTGGATGCTTTATGGGGCTCCTTAGTTTAAAACTTTGTCTGCATGCTGGTGCCACAGGTGCCAAAATATCCCACCAAGAGCCCATATCCCTACCAATAATGCTTTTAAACATGGCAGGGAGTGGCCTGCTTGATCCTCATAATTTAGAAATCGGTTGCATGGGCTGGATCACAGATATATGATTGTAGATCTTCTGATAAACACCACTTGTGGTGCTAGAGCAAAGATACCATGGGCCAAAATGTGTGCAAGGAAAATGCCTGCTCTTCTTCGTATCTGGTAGAAGAAGACAGATTTTTTTTCGGTGCTGTGGATCCCTTAAATTGCTGCTCCTCAGTGTCAAGACACATGGTGTACTACGGATAGTTATACCACTGACCACTTTTGAGATACACCTGAGAAAGATTTTGAGACAATCATAGGATGCTTAAAAAGAAAGATAGAGAAATATCTAAATATCAAATATGAGCTGTCAAACATTTATTGCATTACACTCTCATCTGTCCAATATACAAGCCTCGAGATGAAGGCAGGGATGGGGCTCTATTAGAATATTAGATGCAAGATTTTGTGATGATTCCAATTGAAGCTGCCAACTGTGAGTAGCTGACATATGAAGATATCATGACTCACGCATCTTTCTTAGTGGTCTGGAGTTATCAAAATGACTCGGGTCTCTTCTTAATGGACCTTTACTAGGACTCCCTGGACCCATGTGTGAAAAGGCATATAGCAGATAATGTGGGGATCTGATCAACAAAATAAGTCTTTAAGATGTTTGGCAATCATTTCACACAATCATGTGACATGCTAGATGTGAAGATTGGGGCAGTAGGATCTGAGGTTACCCTGTTAAGGCAGAACCTCTGGAAGGCGGTGGATCGCTTTACAGAAGCAGAGACCAGGATATTGACAGTCGAGGACACTGTGGCATCACTTCAACAGAAAGTTAACAAACTAACTGTAGTCACTAAGGAATTGGTGGTGCAGGTGAAGACTACAGAGGGCTCCACCCGCTGCAACAATCTATGCGTCGTGGGGTTCCCGGAGGGGTGCGAGGGTACCTCAATGGAGGTATTTTTGTCACAATGGTGCGGTCCATCATGACTGAAGGCTTCCTGTCGCCATGTTTCATAATAGAGAGGGTGCTAGTGAAGAAGTCCCCTCCAGTTGCACGGCCCAAGACAGTGATAGCCACGTTGTTGAATTACTTGGACAGGGACACCATCTCAAATTTGCCTGGGGACAGGATAAACCTATGCATGATTCTCATACAATCATGATTTTCCCAGATTACACCATGATAGTCCAGCAACAACACCAATCCTTCATGGCAGCGAGGAGCAGAATGTTCAATATATGCTGTTATATCCTGCACGTATGAGGGTTGTTTACATGTCACAGTCTTTGTTCTTTGACTCATCTGAGGCGGTCTTTGCATGGACAGATGAAACAATATGCCTGCCGCCGCATACACCGCCGGCTCTGGAGTCTTACTCCTCCCAAAGTGGCTGACGGAATCATGCCAAAAAATAAATCCACATTGAAATGTTAACACCGATCCCGCTCCAACTGTCAATCTCAGAATCAAGAAGAGGATCAGTAACGTGGAGCTTGAGTCATAGAAGCTGTCATGGCTCCTGTTGAGTTCTGGTTTTGCCCTCCACACTTGCTGCTTGAGCGGTGGAAGTAGATTTGTTTGTCATTGTGGGTTTCAAAGATCTGACTGCTTCCCTGGAATTGAGTTCTAGAGGCTTCCAAGGACATTTGTTTGGGGGGAGAGAGTATGGGGATCCATTGATTTGGAGACCCCATGGCTCTCATTGGGGTCTTGGTGGAGTACCGCCAGGGCAGATACTTCTGGTTTGTTGAGGTATTGGGGTTGGTGGTTTTGCTGATATAGAGGGTTTGTTGTTGTGTTTTAAGTTGGCACAGACACAGGCATACTATGAAGTTCAGATACCCTGACTTTGCATGGTTTCCTCCCTAAGTATAGATGGCTGCACATGACGGTTAGGTTTGAAATCGCCATTCCTGCAATGCACTCATCTCATGCTATATTAGGTTAGCAGTGCATAGCTAAATAGACAACCTTTGCTTTCACGTTATGCAACCCAATGAGTTATCCCCGTAATGTGCAGGCTTCAGTTAGCAAGTGTAACTCCATTTTGCTTTTTGTAATTCCTATTAGGCTGCTTAGCCTATGCCCGAGTTAGGCCTCATTTCCCATGTTGCTTGCCTCAGCAGAATACCACATCTCGTTATTATTTTCTCTGTTGCTCAAGGCTGTTTTCTGGCTTGCTAATGAATAGGCTGCCATACTTATCTGAATGTTTAGTCTCTCTTCCCACGTTAGGAGATGCTGAGACCTTGCACCGTGGCATTGGGGCCTTGATAATGCGTACCCATCTGAATGAATGAATGAATGAATAAATCTATATTTCTAATGCGCATGGCTACCAGAAGGCCTCCCAGCGCTAGGAGCAGAGTCATCATAGAACTACAGACGGTCTTCAAGGAAACAGAAACGTTTTAAGAAGTTTTCAAAAAGACAAATAGTTATCATCAAGACGAATATGATTAGGTAGCTGGTTCCACAATTTCACAGCATTGTAAGAGAACAGTTGTCCACCACTCCGCAACCTTTTTATCCTGGGAACTACTGCAAGATGCTTATTCCCGGAGCACAGGGACCTATTGGGACAGTAGGGAGAGATAATAGACAGATGAATAGGTGGACCCTTGGAAGACATAGTCTTATGGGCGATGCACAATGCTTTAAACTTAACTCTTTCCGGGACCGGGAGCCAATGGAGGGTGGCGATAAACGGCCTTGCAGATTCTCAATAGGGGGCCTGCATAAAGAGGGGTGCAGCACAGTTTTGTACAGTCTGCAATTTTTTTATCGTTGAACACGGAGATCCTAGATAAAGAGCACTGGCGTAGTCAAGTCGAGAAAGAATCAATGCTTGAACCAACAGTCTCTTGGCATTGAAAGGCAGCAGGGGGAGGATTTTCCTCATCATCTTCAAAATTCCATAATAACTACATGCCACCTTCCGTGCTTGCTCCTTAAAGTTTAGATTGTGGTCCAGCCAAACACCAAGGCTCTTGATCTGCTCTTTAGCAGGGGGCATTCTGCACAGACACCTGCGCCAGAATGAGCTGGCCTTCAGGGGGGAGGCTTTTCCCAAGAACATCAGCTCAGTTTTAGCCCCATTGAGTTTCAAATACGAGCCTTCCATCAGGTGGACACCCTTTCAAGACAGCCCGCCAGATTAGTTTCAGCTTTATCAAGTTGGTTTAGAGAGACAATCAGCTGAGTGTCATCAGCATAAGTGATAATCTGAATGCCAAAGGGCTTAACAACCTCGGCCAGGGAGCTCATGAACACATTAAAAAGCATGGGGCTCAAGGATGAACACTGAGAAACCCCACATCTCGATGGCATACTTTCAGAGATAAATTTATCCTCAAATACTTGAAATGATCCATCTTCCAAGAAGGACCCCAGCGACTTGTGCCATCCCTGTCACTCCTGCCCCTCTGAGTCTCTGGATAAGTAGTTGATGGTTAACCATGTCGAAGACCGCGCTGAGGTCTAACAGAACGATTTTCAGGCTTCTTCATCTACTGCCAACAGGGCAGTCTCTGTGCCCTATTGGAGTCTAACGCCGGTTTGAGGGTTCATTCTGCTACAAAAAAGCAGAGAGAATAGAGTTGACATATTTTTCAGCAATTTGTGCAATCCCTGGCAAAAGCGAGATTGGACAGTAGTTCGCAAACAATTCTGGATCCAAATTCGCCTTTTTCAGAAGGGCTTTGACAGTAACCCGTTTCCATAGCGGGGGAACGAGCCCAGAAAAGAGTGAGATATTATTCAGGTCCAATATGGTTAGGTAAACCATACCAAAGGCCTTATTTAAAATAATAGGGGGCCGCATCTCTAGGGGAGTCCAATTTGAATTGGTTGAGATAGTTTTTTAGGAAATTCAAATCCATAGGAGGAATTTCCGCTAGGGAGCAATCATGGGTTGTGGGCTGGTTAACCGGAGGTTGAACGTTTTGATATGCTAGAGTCAGGGGAAACGACGAATAAATATCTTGATTTTTTTTTTTAAAGAATACTGCCAAGTTGTTGCAGCACATTAAATGTCATCAGGTAGAAAGGATGAAAGGGAGGGATTAAGAAGAGATTTTGCGATGCAAAAAATTTCACAAGAAGAGTTGGAGACTGAGATGATCCTTTTTTCGTAGTACAAGGATTAAGCACTTCTAATTTCTACCTTGTATGCTTTCATAGTCTCTCTATATGTAATTTTCTTAAGGGTGGAGAAATCTTTCCTCCATCTTTTATCCAGACGTTTAAATTTTTGCTTCATCTCTCTAAGCTTTGGGGAGTACCATGCTACTCTGTTGGATCCTTTCTTATTGGTCATCCATTTTTTGGGGACCACCAAATCTATAGAAGATTCAAGCCAATTATTAAACTTATCGTTGGCAGTAACTGGGTTGGCATCGAGCACACATCTTGTGTTATTAAGAATTGGCACCCAGGACTCAGTATAAAGTTAGGACCAATTGCGGCTCAGCTTTTTAACTGTTCCCACTGGCAAACTCATGACCTGAGGGCTCCACGAAAAGGGGATCAGATGATGATCTGACCATGGTATCAGGATTGGCTTTTCAACGACAAGGTTGTTAATGTTAGAAAAAATAGGGTCCAGTAGATGGCCTTTGAGATGAGTGGGGCCACTCACTTTTAAATTGAGTAGAAGGGCACCCAAACTGTCAGTCAATTCCTCTGTAGCAGGTAAAGACGTGTCATCAAAATGCATATTAAAATCACCTAGTACGGAGAAATTAGGTAGAGAGCTGACTGACGTGGCTATTATCTCAGGTAGGTCTCTACTGAATTGACCAATGGCTCCTGGGGGATGTAGCCAAGCACCTCCCCTATTTAGTTCCTGATCCCGCCTATGGATCAAATATCCAGGAGGAAGAACTTGGACCACGACTGGGTCAGACATGTCGGTAAGCCATGCTTCTGTAAGAAACAAGGCATCCGGTTCTACTTCCAGCAGTAGCTGGATTTCAATTGTGTGCTTAGGCATCGAACGGCAGTTCAATAGGAACATTTTAAAAACAGTCTGAGATGGAGGTGAGGCTATAACACGGGCAACAAGTTCTAATGGACAATAAGGGCATTTTCTCCTGTTATTAGTTAGCGAAATTATGTGACCACACTTATGTGTCATGGTCTCTCTGAGGTGGTAAAGCTGGTCTGCAGAATAAAGAAGTATTTCTCTCGTGGGAGAAACACGACAGGTGGCAAGTGTTAGCTCATCCTACTGTGCCTCTTTGTTCATGTTCGGCCCAGGCTGGTATTTTTCTACTGTGGGCACTGTAGTCTGTTTGGGGGGCCAGTCCGTCTGCAGACATTTTAGGGTGCAGGTCATGATGGACTCCTCTGCAGAGTATTGCTAATAAACTAACTGATTGTACTCTCTACTGCCTGACCGACTCTTCATCCTTGGGACAGCATAGCAGGTGGTTGTAAGTAACCTGCGTGGCCCCTAAGGGCCACGTCCTTCAGTTGGCGCCCGAACCGGGACACCCCAAAAGGTGATTTGCAGGGTCAGGGGAGCGTCTGGTCGGTTGGGTGGTTTGGGGTACCCCACAATGTCCAAGCTTAGTTCTCGCAGCTGCCCCGCCCGGCTGATTGGGCGTCTCCTCTTCTGATGGTCACTGGCTGGGGTCCTGAGAAGACAAAACCTTGGAGTTGACCATTTGGTCCGACGAGTCAGCAGTGGAGAATAATTTGACTAGACCTGAGTGCACCAGGTGAGTGATTTGATTCTTGGTCAAATGGTGCCATTCTTGAATGGCACGAACCTGCGGGCTGTGTCTTGATACAGTCTCTTGACTCTTGCTTGAACGGCAAAAGCCCCCGGGCTGTGTCTTGGTCTGTTTTGGTTTGAACTTGGTGGGTTTACGGACCCTTTTTGAAAGATACAGAGTGTCTGCGAACAGTCTGCCAGACTAACTGGTAATTTGGTTTCTTTTCCTCGCAAAAGGTCTCGGGGTAGAGCCTATCTTCTTGAACTTGATACAGTCTTCGTACATCGGTAAGTGGTTTGCGTACCATTTTGTTTTGGTTTTTGGACAATTGTTCTCTTGTTTATGTTCTTTCTTTATTTTTGTTGGTGATATATTTATCCGTTGGGGACACCGTATGGGTCTTATATTAAGATGCCTTGTTTAAGTAAGTTGGGATATTTTGGTGTCGATGTTTTTCTACTGATGCTCGATTGGAAGAGAGCCAGCCTGCACCTCTGGAGGGTTCTCCATATTTTGACGTACACGTCAAACATGGTGTTGTCCTATTATGTTTAGCACATTGTGGCATAAGTATACGAGAGACAATGCTGAGTTACAGTGACCGCTTCCTGGCTCGTTTGATGAACAGAAATTGAATTTCTTGCAGGATAAATTGTTTGCTAAAAAGACCAGGCAGTCGATGTTTGATCCTCTAGGAGTGTGGCAGAAAGAAGCAAAACAGCACTGTATGAGAGCAGACAAAGAGGCCCTAAGGAGACAGGTGCAAACTGTAACACAGAACGCAGTGGCCTATGAGAGGGAAAGGGTAGAGGAAGGTTTAGAATGCGCAGATAGAAAGTTTTGATTACAGACTGATAAATGTTATGTTACTATAGAGGAAGGTAATGATTTTGAGGAAGAACTATTGGATTCTTGCCCCCACCTCCTTATACCCCTGAACTGATATACCTGACGGTCATGACGTCCCAGTCTTTGGCCCCTAGTGCTGTCTTCTCTAATGTTTCCGTTTCTGGCACTACTGCTTCAGCCCCGGCTCCACTCACTTCTTCCCCATCCATGCTGGCTAAGGGGGCGGGAGCTGTTAGCTCTCCTATCCTGTCTACTAGTCCCATTTCAACTGCTATGCCCCCATTCACCCCTACAACTCTGTCTCCCTGCATGATGAATCCAGTCTCTGCATCCGATTTTTCCCCCTTGGATGTGAACACCCAAATACTGTCAAAGGCTGAAACGCCTGTGCGTGGGGTGCATGAGGTGAATTGGGCAGCAGCGCGAGACCGCATGGAGAAAGTGTTGGTGCGTTCTGCTGTGGGTGATGAAGAAAAGTGAATGGCGGCGAATCAAGGAGCTCAGTGGGCTCGAAACAGTCTGGAAGATGTGTGGAGTGTAATGAAAGAGTATGAGCCTTTTGTACAACAACATGCTCTTCAGCACGTCAGCCACGCAAATGGGAATATGGAGACAGTATTGTCAGGGTATTGCACCGCAGATAATCTAAGACATATGGGACAGGGTATATGCTACAGGTATAGCTACTAATTCGGTTTTTGCCAATGTATCGACACTGGTGGGGTACCGTGGCAGATTGCTCCAAAAGGTTCCAACAATAGGGACACAGCACCCTATGAGGGATGTCCATCCCATTTACCATCCTGAAATTCCAGAACTACGTGACTCCACGGAAACGGTAATTAGACCACAGGTTGATGCTCAGTTTCAGGAACAGTGGATCTATACTCCTTGAAAGAGGAGTGAGGTCCTATCGGTGAAGAGTCAGCTGCAGATCCCCGGAAAAATCCCACTGCATTTTATACGGAACTGACGGAGGCGGCCTCCTCCACAGTGATGACGTTAGCTGTTATTGAATTGTTCCTTGGTCTATTGGTACCGGTAGATATATGGAGGCAGGTACATATGCAGGATCATGCATTGGAGTTAGGTGGCACATGGGATGAGATCAAGGTGTGGGATGAGGAGCGTAAGCCCGGTGATAAGCCGAAAGCAGAGCTCCTAGCTTTACCAGGGCGTATTATCACTTACAAGCACTCCCTTATCCCATCAAAAAGAGTGGATTGGGATAAGTTGACTGCGGGTCGCCAGAAGAAGGATGAAAGTGTGTTGGATTTCTTTACTGGATTCGAAGGGGTGTTTCTGGATTTTAGTGGTCAGGACCTGTCACAGGAGGGTCGTATTAGTTTGTTTGTTCACAGATTCGTCACTAATTTGCTTCCCGAGGTGGTGCTATAAGTGTGCCCCATGGGCTTAACCAATGTGCGTAGTGCAAGAAGGAGAGACATTGGCGGAATGAGTGTCCGGAGTTGTTGCAGAAAGGAAAGGCTCTGAGATGTCGAGGGTTTAGAGGATGTGGGAGAGGAGGAGGAGGAGGCAGAGGGCGGACGCAGTCAGAGGATGCATCATACAATAGGCAAGGCTGGAATTATTTTGACGACCCCCGAAGCAACAGTACAACCAAGATGACTATGACATGGACGAGGTGATTGGGTTGTCTCACAGCTAAGACGGTCATGGACAGGGCGAGCGACCAGTTCCGGTGCCTATAGATCAGCGCGGACCCTACATCATTGCTGATTTACAGGGCACCACAGAAAAATGTCTAGTTGATACAGGGGCTATGAATAGCGCTCTTTCCCATTCACTAGTCCTGGGGGCAGCTCTGTCTGGCCAAAGTAATGTTTCGATGGGTTTCTCAGGTGTGCCGGTTATCAGCCCCATTTCCAAACCTCTTGCTTTGACTATTGGTCTCTTCACAGTTGATTTACCACTTCTATTGACGTCCAATTGTGGGGAGAATTTGTTGGGACTGGATTTGTTAAAAAGATTACATGCAACATATTTTGCTCTCTTGATGGTGTGTACATGACTATTGAACCACAGGTGGCCCAGGTGCAACAATGCATCGCAAAAGATGCTCCCCTCCCTACAGAGTTCAAAGATGTGCCACGCACATTGTGCTACAGGGGACACAGATGTGGGGTTGCTTCAGATCCCACCGGTCTCCTTTCAGATAAAGGATAATGCCAAATTGCCAAGCATTCCCCAGTATAAGATCTCCAGGCAGGAGAAAAGGTCTTATTGCAAATAATTCAGGATTTGATTAAGTCTGGTGTGGTTGAAGAGACAGTGGTGACTGTGTGTAATAACCCTATTCTTCCTATTCTTAAAAAGACACCCTTGGACTTTTCTGATGGCCACCCTGACATTTTACGTTTTGTGATAGACCTGAGAGAGGTCAATAAAATAGTGGTTCCCAGGTACCCTGTGGTTCCTGATATTACTACGATCCTGACCATGGTTCCCCCATCTGCCACATTCTTTTCCATGATTGACTTAAAGAATGCTTTCTTCAGCATACCAATCCGCGCAGCTAACCGATATCTGTTCGATTTTGCAATAGCCGGTTGGAGCTTTAGATTCTGCTGTGCTCCACAAGGTTATACAGAAAGTCCTAGTATTTATAGTCAAACTTTGAAGGCTCAAGTGGACTCCTTGGAGCTTCCCCCTGTTAATGTGCTGTTGCAGCATGGTGATGGCCTCCTGGTGGGTTTGGACACTGAGGCTGGTTGCAAAGAAGCCACGGTTAAGTTATGCTGCATTTGGCTCATCATGGACACAAGGTGTTACTTTCGAAATTTCAATATTGTCGACAGGAGGTCACTTACTTAGGTCACCTACTGACGAAGGAGGATCGCAGACTCACACCTGAACACATAGCTGCTATTAGTAATATGCCTGTTCCTAAGTCCCAATGTGAGGTATGCGAGTTCATTGGGATAACTTCGTATTGTCGGCATTGGATACCTAACTACTCCCTACTAACAAAACCTCTTCTTTACCTGACCACCAAAGATGTGCATTAACCCCTGCCTTGGACACCCACATGCCAGCAAGCTTTTGAGCAATTAAAGGTTGCGCTTTGCTCTGCTCCTGTGCTTGGTACCCCCAATTACCAGAAGCCTTTTGTGCTTTACGTGTATGAAGCGGATGGTTGTGCGCTTTCTGTTCTAACATTAGGTTTTGGTGGTAAGCAGAGACCCTGCGCCTACTTCTCTGCAATGCTCGATAATGTTGCCAGAGCTCTCCCGAGCCATCTGAAAGCCGCTGCGGCAGTGGCAGGTTCTATCAGGCAATCTGCAGGGCTCGTCCTTGATACTTATCTCACAGTAATGGTACCTCATGCTGTGGATACACTTTTGAACAAGACAAAGACAAAGCACCTTACTAGTGCACGTCTTACTGGATATGAACTGACTTTGTTTGCTCCGCACATTACCATCAAACGATGTGCCACTCTGAACCCAGCCACGTTACTACCCCTCCCTTCGGAAGAAAAGGACAATGATGTCTATGATTGTTTATTTTGGACTAAGGAAGAAACGAAAGGACGGGCAGACCTGACTGATATTCCCTATTCTGACCCCCAAGGGGAACTATATGTTGATGGCTCTTGTTTCAAGTTACCAGATGGCAACACCACTGCAGCCTATGCAATCACAACGTTACACTGTAGTTGAGGCATCCCATATCCCATACCAATTGGCCCAAGCTGCAGAGTTGGTTGCTCTACTCAGGGCTTGTGAGTTGAGTGAGGGACTGGCTGTTAATATCTACACCGACAGCCAGTACACCTTTGGGGTGGCCCATAATTTTGGGCACTTCTGGGCAGAGAGAGGGTTCTTAACTTCGCACGGACTGCGAATACAGAACAGCCCGTTGATACACAGATTGCTGTCTGCATTGACATTCCTGATAAGTTAGCAATAGAAAAATGTAGCGCTCATAAAGCCATCATGGATGATGTTGGGAGAGAAAATGCGTTTGCAGACCATACAGCTAAGGAGACAGCTCGATCTAAGATGAAAAAGATGTTTGTAGCAGGTCCCTCGAGGTGGGTCCCAGACAATGGAATGTTCAAGGACACATTAGAAAATGTTAAGGAAATTCAGGCTGAGGCAAAGGTAGATGAATTGGCAATGTGGGAGGAGAGACCAGGTCGTTTGGACGAGGATGGGTGTTGGACTGACTTGTCTGGGAAGCAGCGATGGTTTGTGCTCCCTGTTGTGACTATGGCCAATGGCCCAGCGCATATCAGTGCCAAAGGAATATGCAAGCTTTAAGACCCAGTATGGCAGAATGATAATATTGCTAAGGTAGCCACTTGCCTAGTGAAACATTGTATCATTTGTTTGAAGCATAATCCTGGAAAAGGTACCCCTACACCAGCTGGTAACTTTGCACCGCCTTCCTTCCCTTTCGAGGTTCTCCAGATGGATTTCATCGAAATGGAACGAGTGAAAAATTTGAAGTATGTGCTGGTAGTCAGTTGCACAATCAGTAAATGGATTGAGGCTTACCCCACTAAAGAGAATACAGCTATGGCGAAGGCACTTTTAAAAGAGTTCTTCCTGCACTATTTATTTATTTATTTATTTATTTATTTATTTATAGGTTTGTATAGCGCTGGAATCAACTCACATTGGAGTATCTCTGCGCTTTGACACCTGAAGAGCACCAGGGGATAGATGGGGGTGGGAGCTAAATTTCATTTTTAAACAGTAAGGTTTTTAATTGTTTCCGAAATGTTAGATGGTCTGTGCATTGTTTATGTGACAGAGGGAGTTTGTTCCATAGAGTAGGTCCTGCTATGGAAAGTGCCTTGCTCCCGTGTCTGGCTTTCTTGGCCCGTGGCACCAGCAAAAGAAGATTATTACTGGACTATGGATTGACACGCGTGATTTGGAGTGACAACGGAAGTCACTTCAATTCAAAAGTCATTGAATTGGTGTGCAACATCTTGCATATTAAGCAGAAGTTTCATGCAGCGAACCATCCCCAGTCAGCAGGCCTAGTTGAGAAGTACAATGGTACTCTCAAGCTGAAACTAGCTAAGATTCAAGAAAGCATAGGATTGCGATGGCCAAAGGCATTACCCTTGGCCTTGTTATCTACCAGAGCAACAGCGCACTTTTGTTCCCTTACGAAATGGTCTTCGGACACCCTGCTAATCTCTGGGGTGTCTCAAGATCCAAGCACTTCTCCGAGATAGAGTTCCCCTGCTTGTGGAATATTTATACGAGCTGTCTAAAGATCTCCGTTCTCTTCATTGATAGGTACATGCACGTTGCAGCCAATACCAGAGGGGCCCAGGCACTGCAGACAGCCGGGAGATTATGTTCTAATTAAAAACTTTCAGGGAAAAAGCTGTTGAAGCCGAGATGGAGAGGACCTGTCATCATTCTACTTGTCACTTGCACCGCAATTAAAGTAGACGGCAGAAAGCACTGGATTCGTGCCTCTCGGAGCCCCTCCCACTCCCGTATGACCGCTGGGTCAACGACGGCATCGCTGATCAGGAGTGCGAAAGGGTACCAAGTTTTGTTCCCTTCTATGACGCCCGATTGAGGTGGGCGCAGACGGACAGGGAGAGTGACGCTGCCCTGTTTGAGGCGATTCCCCTGGAGATAAGGGCTGCCTCAGATAATTCTGTTTCCAATACACCCAACCCTGAGTCTCGATACCCACCTGACCCTGAGTTTCTGTCCCTTTGTGTTGATGAAACAGTGCCTGGAGTGACAAAATATTACTTGAGGCCCGAAAGAAGGGTGGTGCACAAGCCGAGCAGTCCAGGAGTTTGGGAAGGACTTGAGCTTAGGGAGCAGGTGCTGTGCCTAAGGTGCCTGTATTAGACTAGAGTGAACAGCACTGGTGCACTGCCCAGGACACTGGACAGGATAGTTGAGGGTATTTGCTAAGGAGGAAGGGTACCCTATCCTGAAAGAAGAGGAGCAAGGTCTGTGGTCGCGCTGGTCCCCTTAGGAGTGCTTCATAGCACCATCGTGATGAACAATAGGAGCCTACCGGCGAGGCTCTAAACAGACGCTGGAGGACATTTGCCCCTCTGGTGCTGTTGTTGCAATAGTGGTTCTAGCCTGTGAATATTTCTTTTCCCTTGTGACACATATAAGTTGTCGTTGAAGTTTCCCAAAATGTATCCCTTTGGTTGTCCAATCCCGGATGAAGAGCAGCCCTTTGCGGCTCCGCGTCCCACTTCAGATGGGCCTGTTTGGTCCTCGTGGTCCACTAAGAGCAAGATAGTGTTCGTTGTGATAATATTGCTCTACCTGCTGGTTGTATTTGGGGTGCTGTTGTTCTTAGAAGAGAAACATCCTGTGCGCATCAAAAAGAGGAACACTTGAAGTCCTACAAGGATAATGTTTTTATTCAAACGTTGCACCAAACGCATGCTGTTTATAATACAACGAAATGTTGGGTGTGTGGGTTGCTACCTTCTGTCATGCATCAAAGTGAAAACTTGCTGCCTATGCCCTTATCCTATGTTCATAGTTGTGAGGCATGGTTCACTTTACTTAGCTTGATCCGCCCCTTCTCTCAAGTTGACTCCTTAGACAAAAGAAGTACTGGTTCCCGTTCTTTAACAATGACTGTGTCCGCCCATCATAGGTCCCCACCTGGTGTTTCCCCTGGAGATGGACGGTTTGATCGAGTGTTCTTGAATTCTTGCCTCAGGGCCGCAGATCAAGGTAGAAAGGCAAACATTGGATCGAGATACGTTTTTGAAGTTCAATGTATGAGAATATTACCAATCATTCCAAGCCCGCAATATCACCGAATACAAGCTGATACCCCTGGTAGTGGTAGATGTCCCGGTTTCTTTTTGTGTTAAAGGGATGGGAGACATAGAGCTGGGGAGCAGTAGATGCAACACCACTTCCATACTGAGAATGCCCAAAAGTCTGCCCCTGATCCCACCATCTAAAGTTTATTTTGTTTGTGGTGATCGCGGTTATGTGTGGCTCCCTGAAGGATGGTCTGGGAGGTGTACCTTTCCTACCTCCTTCCCCATGTTTATATAGCCCCTCCCAACTACCACAGGAATTATCACCTACAGTGCAGGAGTGCCTTGGCAACCAGAGTTAAGAGGATAGTCAATGTAGACGATATTGATCAGACAGATACATCTTTACAGCAATTCACTGAGATAATGAAAGGAATTCTGCCATTCTGGGGTCCCGTGTTTAATAGCCATAATAATCGGCCCTTGACCAGAGTAGTTGAGGGAGTCATTAATACTAATGCAGGTATACTGACCAATATTACAGTCAAGCTTCAGGCTACGAGGCTCATTGCTCTTCAAAATCGGATGGTTTTAGATGTCATTCTGGCTGATGGGGTGGAGCCTGCTGCGTCACCGGCAGTAGTTGCTGTGTATACATTCCTGATAGCGCCCCTACTGTATACTCTGCAATTCAGAAGTTGAACAGACTTGCCTCAAAGATCCACCAAGATAATGGTTCATGGTCCCTCTCAGGGTGGCACTGAGGTCTATTGACATCATGGGGTTGGAAGATACTAATGGTTCTCATAGCTATCGCAGGTGTCATCTTTACATGTTGCCTTTGTATTAATTGCCTTCCAGCATGTTGCACTTATTGTGTGAGCAAGCTCACCCCTGCTCCTAGGCTCTCAGGACGTGATAATAAAGTCCCTATTATGATGCTGCAGGGTATCCAGGACCTCATGCTCATCGATGAGAGAATCTTTGAATATTAATTGAAATTTCATATTAAGTGTGTTGCCTTCTTCCCTATCATTACATGATTGCTACATGAGTATCTATGCATGTGCTTCCCCCTTAGAATTGTAAAGACCCTACCGGAGAGCCAAATGAATAATTTAGCCACTTCTGCTAAAAGGAAGGTCTGTTAGGTTTGAAATCTCCATTCCTGCAATGCACTCGTCTCATGCTACATTAGGTTTGCAGTGTGTGGCTAAATAGAAGACATTTGTGTTCACGTTATGCAACCCACTGAGTTATCCCCGTTATGTGCAGGCTACAGTTAGCAAGTGTAGCTCCATTTTGCTTTTCATAAGCCCTAATAGGTTGCTTATACTATGCCCGAGTTAGGCCTCATTTCCCATGTTGCTTGGCTCAGCAGAATACCACATCTTGTTATTATTTTCTCTGTTGCTCAAGGCTGTTTTCTGGATTGCTAATGAATAGGCTAATCTGCCCTGCCATACATATCTGAATGTGTAGTTTCTGCTCCCACATTAGGAGATGCTGAGACCTCACACCATGGCCTTGGGGCCTTGATAACTCGTACCCATCTGGCAGGTGTTAGCTCATCCAACTGTGCCTCTTTGCTCATGTTCAGCCCAGGCCGGTATTTTTCCACTGTGGGCGTGGTTGGGTTTTCATGAGAGGAATGGTTATCCACTGTAGGCTGTTGGGAGGCCAGTCCCTTGGCAGACATCTTAGGGTGCAGGTCATGATGGACTCCTCTGCAGATTATTGTTAATAAACTAACTGATTGTATTCTCTACTGTCTGACCCACTCTTAATTCTTGGAAAGGCATAGCAGGTGGTTGTAAGATAAAGTTAAGCATGGGGCAATCCTAAGGCAGGTTAAGAGGCTTGGGAGTGACATATGACTGCTACAAGAGACTCATATGAGCGGAACGAAGTCGCCCTGCCTTGCACGTTTTGGTTTTGATCAGATATTCCACTCATATGATGGGAACGAAGTCTCCCTGCCTTGCACGTTTTGGTTTTGATCAGATATTCCACTCAGGGTTTGTCGGGGGCTCATAGGGCACAGCAATTCTTACTCACCCCAGGTTTTCCTATGGGCCTACAAGAGTGTGGACGGATTCGGGTGGGAAGTACACCGGAGGGACGGAGATGCTTCATGGGGAATAATTGACTTTGGGTAGTGTCCACGCCCCTACTCCCTTGGGTCAGGCATATGTAGACTGAGTTTTATGCATCTGGGGTGAATTAACGGATGGATTATACATGGTGGGAGGGGACTAGAATGATGTGTTGGTACCAGAGAAGGATAGATGCCTCACGACTGGGCATGCTCCAGGCCCTGTTGATTATAAGTTGTACCTTTTGCCATCCTCCTTGGGGTGGACGGATGCATGGAGGGCGTATCACCCAGCAGAGGTTGATATACCTTTCCCTCAGCTGTTCATGGATCCTTCTCCAGGCTGGACTATCTCCTTCTTCCTGGCCCATATATTCACAGTATCTCAGTGGTCGTGATTCTGCTGCATGGGTTGTCGGATCATTATCCTGTGGCTCTAACTTTGCATATTGGTCCCTATTTTAGTGGTGTAAGTCACCGTGGCACCTGCATAACTCAACGTACCTGTCCCTGCTCCACCATTTGGTCGCTGAATACCTGTTTCTCAGTGTCAACATAGCTTCCTCCTGGGTGGTCCTATGGGAGGCTTTAAAACCCACATTGCGGGGATAGCCAATAGTTTTTGCGCAGGGAAACGGTCAGGCAAAACAGAAAAAATAGTGGAACTAGAGGATTAAATGTAGGTCCTAGAGAACGTGGCTAGGGGGGGTTGCGGGAGATAGCCCGGCATCACCTACTTTCATCTCAGTAACAACTGCAGCAGTTGCTTTTAGATGAGGTTTGGCTGGCTTGTCAGGCAGCGCAAAATCTATCAGTGGGGTGACAAGTTTAGTAAGATGTTACATCGTCTGTGTCTGGTCACACAGACATCCGCATCGATACTCGAGGGCGTGCTACGGTCCAGCCCTCAGGAAGTAACTCAGGCCTTTGCGGTATATTACAGGACCCTCTAGGCTAGGAGGGAAGTCCTGACTCATGACCAAATAGTCGATTTGTACGCACTATGCCCATCGTAACACCCATTGCCTGACCCTTTCACGCTATTTATAGCGTGAAAGGGTGCCTTATTTACAAGGCAGCATTCAGCCATATTAAGTAACTTAACGCTGCCTTGTAAATAAGGAGGCCTCTATCGCCATCACAACGTCACTAAAGAAAGCACTGAAGATTTTTTTTTTAAGTGCCACATCAAATGTCTCATTGGATGTGGTTTCATTGTATACGCAGATCCAGCAATAAGAAGCACTGGAAGCAATGGAATTCTTTTTAGAAGCCAGAACATGACCCATGAGTTTCATCCTACAACTAGCTGAAGTAGCACTTAAAATAATTTCTTCCGATTTGAGGAGACATTCTACTGGCAAATCAAAGGGACAGCCATGGGTTGTCCCTTTGGTACAGAGATGGCCATACTCTTCATGGCTAGGTACGAGGACACTTTTATCTATAATAACAACCCATTCAAGAAGAATCTTACCCAAAGGTATCGTTATATCGATGATGTTTGGTGTCTCTGGAGTTCGACTAAGTCAGAATTAAACAATTTCAATGAGGCTCATTCATTGACATCAGGACATCCAATTCACCTTACTGAGAATCATACAACACTTACTTTTCTAGACGTATAGGTCTTTCCTGATCAGAACAAACTTGCTACTACGCTTCACAAAAAGGTGACAGACAAGAATGCCAACCACCATTATCTCAGTTCCCACCCTAGGAACCTCAAAGATAGCCGTCCTTATGGGCAACTTCTCAGGATCCGAAGGAACTGCTCCCGTAATGATGACTTCCAAATACATGGGGAGGCATTCTGCGAGCAGATGAAGGAACGGGGGTACCCTTAAAAACTGCAGAAACATGCATTCAAATGGGCATGGTGTACACCAAGAGAGTCTTTACTTATCAAGAAAGTCAAACCCAAGATGGAGAAGTTGGTTTGTGTCTCGACATATGGACCACACACAAATGCATTCCGGTCAATTATATGGAAAAATTGGCACCTTATACAGAATTCTGAAGTCGGGATTGATGTCCCAGTCTTTGCTATGAAGAAGAATATGAGCATTGGACACAGAATTGTAAGAGCAGATGTACTACCTTCCAGTTAAAAGAAAGATCCCAGAACAATGTTCAATATGAAGCAGTTGACGGACCACAATAATTTGTGGCACCTGTATTGAATTGTAGTAACACAATAGTGGGTATTGACTTTATACACGATGACATTAAGTGGACAAGGAAACAATTTTTCAACTGTAAGACAGAAAACGTCATTTATGCAATTGTTTGTCTCTGCCCATGAATTTACATTGGCAAAACTACACAAGAGGTCTGTCAATGCGGAGCGCAGCACCGATCAAGGATGAAAAATAAAGTTGTATCAGCACCTATGGTGAACCACTTCATTGACTTCAATCAACACGAACTTGAGTTTAAATGGACTGTGCTATCAGTCTTTCAACTATCACCAAGAGGGGGTGACGCTAAGGCTTCATTGTTAAGAAAAGAAGCCTACATGATAGCTCGCTTCAATAGCATCACCAAAGGACTGAATGAAATGTCAGAAATGGGTAAATGCTACAACAGTTCAGGTTTTGCATTTCCAGTTTGCACCATGAATCAATTATTTTTGGAAACAGGTATATATTTTTTAATACCAAGTTACACACAAACCTTAAAAAAGATATATATGCTCTATCTTTCCCTTAGAATATGATTTACTCATTGCCAAGCTAATTTCCAGTAGCTTCACAAACTCACTTGACCATAATGCAATGGGATCGGGCAACTCTTTAACTTCCTGTGACCCGGAAGCGTTCTCGAGAGAGAAACTGGGAATGAGACACCAGTAGATGACCTTTACAGCTGATTGCAAGTAAGACTATGTAAACTTTCACTACACAGGAGTTCTAAATTCTTTTTTGTAGAATAAGACGTACACTGACACGTCCTTTTCAGTTTACACGGAGAGACACGATGCAGTCCGTTTCTTTGCAAATTTTAAATGAAGCAACTATTTTTACCGATTTGTGAAATTGGCAGCGGTGTGGTGCTGTTCAAGCTATATGTTGAACCGACTGAGAGCTGAAAGGAATCATTAAAGAAAACATCGCCGGCATGGCGAAAGTAAGTGTTGCATTTAGCCCACAAAGCTACAATGTATTTATTTAGATACTCTATTGATGTAGCTCTCATTTCTGTTTATGGATCGTCAAACCAAAGTACAACTAGGTTTCCATTTAACTGACAGCAAGCATTCCTGTACCCTTTGTAAAAGCACTGCCTGTCTGCCGCAAGTAAGTGCCTTTTCTTGTTCTTCTAGTTACAGAATATTTACATTTACCAAACCATGTTTATGACTGATGGTGGATCCGTTCTCATTTAGATTGTGCCATCTACATTTTAACCTACCTCTTCTCGCCTGCAATGTGCAAAAATATTTCTCTATTCAATTAGGTACTTTTGAGAAATTACCACATAACTTGAGTGATTGGGAAGTTTAGAGTCCCTCCTCGTGTGTAATACATACCCCCTTCTTGTTCCTTAGATAAACCAGTCCATACCCTGAAGTTAATCCCACAAACCACCTTAGGAATCAAAACGTGTCGGCATTACACAACGTGGGAACTTTCTCTTTTAATTAAGTTTCCCCCAGTAAAAATGATATTTGAATTGTCTCACTACTGTGACTGATGTTTCTCTTTTCCCCGTGGGTAGCAGCTCCTTTAATTTGTTAAACAATGTGGATGCTAAAGGTTGTCCTAGTAGCGGCTCCGTTTGTGAATTAAGACTGGTGTTATAATGTTTAGATAAATGTGTCACGCTTCATGTATTGTTTGTTACATCATATTGTTTGATCACAAAGTTTGTATGTTTTTGTTGTATTTGTTGCCTCAATATGTATAATTTGTTCTTGATTGAAATGTATCAGCATTTACCTGACCCATGAATAAATATGGAGTAAAGTGCACAGAATGAATTAGAAAATAAATACTTATAGTCCATATCAATTGAATTGATGGCCTTTAGTCTGTTAAACTGGTTTAGCAGCATTTGAATGTGACGGCTAGGACAAACCCCCCAACCCCCCCCTTTCTCTTACTTTTAGAAAGTTGCCATTTTTCTAAGCCAACTGTGCCTTCCTGTCAGTGTCTTGGGTCACATATTGTGAATGGCTCTGCTGCTGTGGGTTGTGTATTGCTTCCAGACAGTAAGGCAAAGGTAGCCTAGCTTGAGGGGGAAGGGTCTTCTTGAAAGAATGGGGAGAAGCTGTCCCCTGTCCTGATTTTACTTTAAAAGGCCCTGCCTGCACTGTACACAAAGGAATCTGACAATAGGCCTACCCTTGCTTTTGTCACCCTAGACAGTTTGGAGCCAGGACCAAGGGAAGGGAAAGAACTGTCCAGAACCAGTTTTGAGGGCAGGTAATGGAATTCCTTCACACAAAAGCTGGCACCAGGTCTAAAAGTGAGTCCTTCAAAAACACTTATCAGAACACTCCTGGGCCGGTTGAAGATTCAGAAGAAGGAATGCCCTGCTATCTGAGGTAGAGGGACTGCCTTGCTGACTGAAGAAAGGATTGGACCGGATTGCCTTCAAACCAGACTACCCAGAGTGACTGCAATGGTCAGTTGGCTGACTTTCTGTGTGAGCTACAGGAGCTCAACAAGCTTCGGGAGGCCTCCCTGCAACTGCCCAGCCGACCAGCATCAACTGAACTTGCCTGGGCCTGCCGGAGCCCTGCTGCTGGCCTCTGCTGGATTGAGTCCAGATCCCCAAGTGGTGCACCCAGGTTTTGGATCCTAGGCTGGCATCCGTGACCACATCTCCTGAAGAAACCGGGGCAATCCCGAATTCTGGGCTCCTCATGACCTCTTTGCACCAAAAATCAATTGCCCACCAAGACCTCCGAAGCTGCATTGGGATAAGCTCTTCGCGCCAGCTCCAGCTGCCTACAATGAATAGCAATGCAAGACCTGCACTTCATGCCGACAACAACCATTCACAACGATCAACCGACAAGAAGCTACAGTAACAACAGTCCGCTGAGTTCGACCTGTTCCTCGCGTTGAAAGTCTCTTCTTTGCAGCCATTGCCATCGCATATGGCATGCTTTGCACCGCACTTAAGAAGGTAATTCCTGTAGCGAGACTAATGTGGCTCCTGTATCCAACCTGCGGGCCATCGTGGTCTGCCTGAACTTGTGACTTTTTCCTGGTCCAGAGAGACCGGATAACTACTAGTGCTCTTTGTGCTTCTTGGTGCTATTTTTGCCTGAAACATAAAAATTGTATATCTCCACTTTTATCGATTGTATTTTTATAGCTTTCTGTTATTTTATTTATTACAATTTACTAATTTACTATATTTCTCTAAATGTGTTTGTAATTGTTTTGTGCTGCTTCTTTACTTTATTACTGTTTGAGTGCTGCATAAATACATTACACATTATCTCTAAGTTAAGCCTGACTGGTTTTGTGTCAAGCTACCAGAGGGGTAAGTACAAGATTATTTAGTGACTTTTGTGGTTATTCTGACAAAGAATGTGTTTATTATTTGAGTGGGGCTTCCAACCCCCCTTCCCCAACTTTCTAATAAGCCAATTTCTTACAAAGAACATTTTGTGTGCATTTTACTAGCGAAGAGTTGGTAATAAAAGAAGCATATGGTGCTGTTTCTTAATGAAACTACAATGCTTTTGCATTTTCTAGATTTTCATGATTATTTTAATGTTCGGGACACATTTATTGTTATAACAAGACTTTTGAAAAATCATCATTTATGTTAGATCGTGACTTTTTTTTCCTATGGTCATTTCATACCCATATTTTATCTTTACAAAACGTTCATCAGTATGGAAGTAGGAGATCCCACGTCTTAGCTTTATATCCAGCCGCCATTCTTTAAGTGTTAAGACTGCATCAAGCTCATTTGACTCTGTAAATTTTCCTTACTTACAAAAGAAAGAAACATATCGGTAAAATCAATTATGTCTGTAATAGAAATGTGTTACGTGCATTGCATCCATTTACTTTACAGCCTGCTGCTATTCCATTATATTTATTTTAAAGTACACATTGTATTCATCATTTCTTATTCATTTCTTTTATACCCTGCTACTATCTAATTAATTTTATTTAAAAATAAATATATGTATAAAAATCGAGTATTTAATTTTCTGTGGTCCATCTATTTTAACGACCAGCAACAGAGCAGAACAGCACAAAACCGTTTACATTTGATTCTTTTTGTGGAAAATATTTTTATGAGGAAATGCGTGTGTGGTCCAAAAAGTTACATTTGTGCTCAGCAATAGCTTGATGGTGCAAAGCAAACGCTGACACCCAAGCTGGACTCTAACAAACTTGGGGGCATATTATCAAGATAGGCGATAAAATTATCGCCGTTTTAGTGGCAGGAAACTGCCGCTAAAACGACGATAATGGGCTTGATAATATGCTCTATGGAATTCCAATTGAAGCCCATGTTAAATGTGAAGGACATCTAACATGGGCTTCAGTTGGAAGTCCATGGAGCATATTATCAAGCCCATTATCGCCGTTTTAGCGGCAGTTTACTGCCGCTAAAACGGCGATAATTGTATCGCCTGTCTTGATAATATGCCCATTGGAAAGCTGGGAACCAGTGCTAAAAAGATGGTTGGGAGGACAATCAGCGGCGTAGAATGAACACAACAGGGCCCAAACATTCAAGGAAATGTGTCTCTATCCCCTGATTTATTAGGAAAAGAAATAGCCACTAAAAACGGTTGCAGTGGGGCCCTCATATTCCTGGACGCTGTTGTGCCTGCACCTGATGCACTATTGATAGCTACAAGCTTGAGAAGAACTACCAAAGGCAATGTGTAATCATGTTATTTAATGGAAGAAAGAGATGCAACAGGTAGCAAACCCACAACCCTGTCATACTCCTCACTTCATCCGAGTGGATCTCTCTAGTTAAATTTGAGGTACAAACTGGGTATAGACATGTTTCTATATGTTCACAATGTAAGTGTTTATTTATTAACTACACATGCATGTTTGTGTAATGCTTATATTGCCACTGCAAAGCAGTGGATGGTTGCTGTGATGCCTTTACATCCCTAACACAAACTTCCTGTTACATTCTTCATGATTAGCCCTCCTTTTTAAAGGAGAACAGTCTGTGGTAATCGGGCACTTGCCTGGCATGTAGCCAACTACCATAACAATGCATGGGAATGAGTCCCTATGCCAAGATACTTTTATCAAGTGCGCGTCATCTGTCGCCAGATGGAAGAATAACAATTCTGATAAGACTGACTCCCTGAACATAGGTGGCTGACTGCTCACACGGACAAATCAGTAGTGGCCAGCCACCCTAGCAGAATGCCCAGAACTCTGAAGCGCTGTCTGGAATCTGGGGTCTATATTCAAAACCAAATTGGTCTGTTGTTCCCATTTCACACAAGCTAGCCGTCCCATGTGTCTTTAATCTCTGACAGTTAAGAATAATCAAAGCAGTCTTACCTGCACAATACACATTTCCTGTTTTAAAAACAGTGGTTGGTTCACGGTTAGACTACTGGGAGTCATTTTTTGTAAGGAAATGCCTCTTTTTGCATGATCACCCCCAATTTTCTTGACTGTTGCTGCTGGTTTTTTGACTCTGAAGGTGCACTGAGACCTGCTAAACAGTCCTCAATGCCGGTGCTCTGACCCTTATAAAGTATAGGTCTGGTTGGTTCATCCACACTTGGCATAAGTTAACCTATTCATAAGTCCCTAAAAAAAAAAGTGTCTCTCATGGAATGCAGCAATTATTGTGCCACCACAAGTGTGACAAAGCAAGGAATGACTATCAGCTCACCATTGTTGTTTGGCACAGCACTTTTAAGTTGCTAACTCAACGTTACCATTTAAAAGTATTGGCAAAGCCCACACCTTCCTTTTTAATATTTATAAGTCACTCCTAAGGTAGGCCCAACAAGCCCTAAAGGCAGGGTGTATTATATTAAAAAGTTGGACTTGTTGTTTTTAATCTTACATATCCTGACATTAAATACCCTGCATTGACAGTGTATTGAGTTATATCCTGCTAACTCAGCAGTGTTAACTTCTGAATGGGACTGCTAAATACCATACGTCGTGATTGCAAAAGAATCAATGCATCCGTTTTTTAGGTTTTTTTTCTCTGAATTTTATATAGCGCAAACTTGACCCGAAGGTATCAGAGCACTTTACATGAGCATCAGTTGAGTAACAGACGGACACATTCATTTTGTTAGGTGCAGGGAGATTAAGTGATTTGCCCAAAATCACAGGATGTTGAGTGTCCCTTCCGATACTCGAAGCCAGTTCCCCAGCTGTGAGGTAGGCCATCCTAGCTGTTAAGCCACATCCTCTCCCCTCAGTTGAATTTAGTGTAACATTTCCACAACTACCACGTTTATTAAGTAGCCACCTTGTTTTCCAACATTTTCAATGACATTTAACGGTTGCTGGTGATGAGAAAGCCTTCTGCCCTCCTGGAGGGAACTGTGAATGAATCTCAGGAAGGAACACAGAGGGCCTGCCTTTGGGAGAGGTTTGAATTCTCGCTGGCAGGAAACCCAAACAGGGTATGATCCCAAAAGGAGAGCTCCAAAGGGGAAACTGCCTTTGAAGGGCAAATTGTGAACACACATAGGAGGACCTGCTCTTCTGTTCTTGCAGACAGGTTGGCATTGAGGACAGAGAAGTGGAAGCTGTTGTCAAACCAGTTCTTTATTGGGTGTGTAGCCCCCAGGCACCCACACCTCTGTGATAGGCCAAGGAATTCTGCACCCTAAGAGAAGAGTTTTACCATGTTGAGAGCGGGTAGAATAGTGTTTTCTGGGATAGCTAGATGCCTCACTTCACAGGAAGTCATCACTAGATGGAAGACAACCTGGTAGCCAATTGGCTAATAGTTGTCACATTTCCAGAAGCCACTTCCTAAATGTGCTTACACAATATTCAATTGGTCCGAAAATATGTTAGTGAGTGTTATGCTAAATTGATCCAATATATGTGCAGTCACCCATCATCTCAACAAACCTCACTCACCAGCTGTCTTAACACAATGACCATTGAAACTGACTTTATTTGCATACTCATTGTTTTTCTTGTAGGAGCCAGGTGCATTAAATACTCAGCCATGGTTTGGAGTTGCCTGGCTCCAAGTTGACAACAATTGCCATCTTGGGAAGGGCTTGTTTTAGCTTTGGCTCATTTTAATCTTTTAAATTTCTCACCTATTTCATGGTTGTTGTACTTTGTTTATAGTAAAGTTCCTCTACAGAGGAGCCTGTGAGGGAGCGTGTGAGGGTTTTGCAGGGTGGCTGGACACCAGGGGGCAGATTTACAAGCCCCTTACACCACTTTTGCCTAATTTTTCACATGTTAAAAATGACGCAACTGTGGTGCAAGGGGCTTGTAAACCTACCCCCAGAATTGTCCCCATATTATTTGGCTATTTATTTTTAGGCTGTCTTTGCGCTCAACGTTCGTGCAATAGACACATCCCTTTCATGGACGCCAATTTATTTCCCTCAACAGGGCGTTTGCACTCAGTGCCAACCAGTATGGCAGTCCGCTCTCCCAGTTTAAAGTCATGAAGAAATATTAGAGAGATCAACTTCTCTGTTGGAATCTCTTCAGCTCCCCGAAGCCCACATCACAGCAGAAGCACCCTGTGCTATGAAAGCTTATGGCGAAGGGAGACAACAGTAATCTCGCCCTTCCCATTCCATCAGGGCCACACACATCCTTGCGCATTTCAGACTGCGAGTGAGTACAGGGATAGGGGGAGGGAGGGAAACAGTTGGGATCTACCTGCTAGTTTATTTTCTATTTACATGGTAGAAGTTTGTTTCGCATAATGAGCATGGGCCTCCGGGACTTGAAGGTATATGATGTTGACATGAATGTTGCACAATATTTGCGTAGAGAACTGCTAATAATAATAATAATAATAATAATAATAATAATAATAATAATAATAATAATAAAAATAATAAAAATAATAATAATAACAATAATAATAATAATAAAACAGATTTGAATCACAAAAAAGCCTTTTAATTGTTCAGTTGCAGAGGTCAACACAAATGAATATTCACTATCTGAGCAGCATGTTTAAAGTCTGATTGGTGCATGGATGACAAAGAAGAGGCTGAGTTAGGATAATCACAAGACTGACCTTGAACTGGTGTGCAGCTCTTTTATTCAAATCACTAAGAAAACCATCAAATATTGAAAAATCTCTGATAGTGCTATTCCTTCAGAACTTTAACTGCACTATATGTACATCAAAACATTTAGGCCCAGATTTATCAAACTTTCACGCAACACAACACAATGCAGTGCAGTAAGACAGCGTGATGTGCAGCACTGCAGGACATAAAGAGGGATGTATGATGTTACAACGCATACTTTTACAACGCATACCGTTACAACGCATTTTTTACAACGCAAAAACTTTTACAACGCATACCATTACAACGCATGTTTTTACAACGCAAGTACTTTTACAACGCATGCCATTACAACGTAAGTATTGGTAAGTATATAATATATTTTTTTTAAATTAATTGTAATTAATATAATTTAATTTAATTTAATTTATTTAATTTAATTTTTTTACCCTGTACCCCTGTACCCCCAAAACCCAAATTAACCCAGAAACCTAAAAATACCCCTGTACCCCAAAAACCCAAAACTGTCCCTGAACCCAAAAAATACCCCTGTATCCCATAAACCCAAAACTGTCCCTGAACCCTAAAAATACCCCTGTACCCAAAAACTGAAAACTAACCCTGAACCCTAAAAATACCCCTGTACCCAAAAACTGAAAACTGACCCTGAACCCTAAAAATACCCCTTTACCCAAAAACTGAAAACTGACCCTGAACCCTAAAAATACCCTTTTACCCAAAAACTGAAAACTGACCCTGAACCCTAAAAATACCCCTTTACCCAAAAACTGAAAACTGACCCTGAACCCTAAAAATACCCTTTTACCCAAAAACTGAAAACTGACCCTGAACCCTAAAAATACCCTTTTACCCAAAAACTGAAAACTGACCCTGAACCCTAAAAATACCCCTTTACCCAAAAACTGAAAACTGACCCTGAACCCTAAAAATACCCCTTTACCCAAAAACTGAAAACTGACCCTGAACCCTAAAAATACCCCTTTACCCAAAAACTGAAAACTGACCCTGAACCCTAAAAATACCCCTTTACCCAAAAACTGAAAACTGACCCTGAACCCTAAAAATACCCCTTTACCCAAAAACTGAAAACTGACCCTAAACCCTAAAAATACCCCTTTACCTAAAAACTGAAAACTGACCCTAAACCCTAAAAATACCCCTTTACCCAAAAGCTGAAAACGTAAAAAAAAACCAAACATATAAAATATTAAATATAATTATATACTTACCAATACTTACGTTGTAATGGCATGCGTTGTAAAAGTACTTGCGTTGTAAAAACATGCGTTGTAATGGTATGCGTTGTAAAAGTTTTTGCGTTGTAAAAAATGCGTTGTAATGGTAGTGCGTTGTAAAAGTTGCGTTGTAAATGTTGTTTACCCATAAAGAGGGCAGAAATGTGCCATATTTAAAATTCTGTGGCATGTTCCTGTCCTTTCCTTGCTCTGGTGGATAATGTACTGCTTTGCGCCAACAGAGGCACCCTTGACTATGGTGCAAGGGTGCCTGAGTTGTAGGAAGGATTGTTTTTGTGCAGGAAGGGACACCTTCCTGAACCAGAAAAAACATTTTAGGCTTTTTCCTCTTTCTATGTGTGCTGCTGAAAGCAGCACACAAACAAAAAACAAGTAGACGTATTTCTCCTCATTGCACCTCTTCTGAGATGGCATAGCATTTTGCCACGTTCCCATGTCTGCCACTTATGGTAAATCTGGGAATGCGTCAACATCCATGGGTCGGGGAGTTGGAACACCCACACTCCACCCGTGGAATGCAAGGTAGATTTACCAAGCACCATAGAGCCACGTAATGAGGCCTTGCATTGGTCTTCTTTTTTTTCTTGAGGAACAAGGTAAGAATGATACCAATTCATAAATATTTAAGCACCCAAGTCCAAAAATGGCTTAGTAACCAATCATCCACTATAGTACATAATCATAACCAAATAAAGCTGTTTCAAACATTAAACCTTAAAAATTTGCCTCATGTGCTGAGCCCATCTCTTCTCTCCATACCTCCCATTTATCCTGGCGAATACCACCTCTAACCACCTAGCTACAGGTAGCCAGTGAGCTACACCTCTGACCCTAGCCCTCGTCTACAAAGATATAAACTCTCTTCTATGTAGAATGTTGCCAGGAATCTGGCTAACCATTGCCAAAATAAGGTGGTCTCTAAATCTAACCATACTGCCGCAGCAGTACATTTGCGCAACCAAAAATAGGAGTAAAGACAGGGTATACTTTAGCTGTGTCCTCCAGGGAATGAGAATCTATACCTACTAGCACTAACTGGGGTGTGGGAGCAACTGGGGAATTTAAGATCCTATTCTGGAATTCACATATTTTATTTCCACACCCCAGTTTCACACAGGAGAAGAACATATGCTCTATGTCTACATTGCCATTTACACAACGCGGACAGTTGGAATCCACCATTTTGCCGCATACAGGCGGTACAATATAAAGTATACATCTCTTATAGTGCTGACTCTTCCACCTAGCACTGAGTAATACCTCTTGGCTCACAGTTAAAGTCTGTTTAAAACTTATATCACATATATATGGGACCCAACCAATACCCCATTTCGCTTGTTGTACATCCAAATCATCTGGGTTAAGTTCCATGATCAACCTATATATGATTTTGGTTTTAGTTCTGCCTTCAACTATCATCAATTCTATTATGGCGATGGATACGGAAAATTATAGGTATCCCTTATTATCACTCTCAAGCCCCAATTTGGGACTCCCCTGGTACTCCAGAATGCCTATTGGATCAATTAGCTCTTCCTCTGAAGAAAGCTGGCCTTAAAAAATGGGGGGACCTCTGCGACGTTTCAAGATTATTAAGCTGGGAAACATTATCACGCTTAACAGAGGGCACCATCACTAGGTTCAAGTTTTACCAACTGTCTGCATGGTGGGGAAGCCAGAATTGGAACACGGAAGAGGAGAGCCTCTCGCTTGATTTAATAACTAGGCAGAAAGGATGGAAGGGTGAGACTGCTGAATGGTATAAACTGATAGTGGGAAGTAAAGATAAAGAAAACCTGGAGGCTGAAATAACCAAATTATGGGATACCCCTGCAATACAGATGATATAACAAAAGTCTGGTCAGACTCTTTCGCAATATCTCAGAAAAGTTATTAAACCATGGAACCTGAGAAGAAATCACCTATTCACAATGTACAGGGCTTATTGGACACCGGCGAAACTTTCCAAAATATCAACAGTACAGTATTTCTGTCCAAGGTGCAAGTTTTCAGCAGCAGACGATATCCACATGTTTGTTGAATGCCCTGTATTAGATGGTTTTTGGAGACAGGTGTGTGGTTTTCTGGAAGAGGTATTGTTACTTCCTATCATATGTACTCCCAGACTAGTTCTTTTCGGTTTCTCATCTGACTATAACATAAATAGCTGTATATCACAGTTTATCTTCTATGTAGTTGTCATCGCCAGAAGAGAGATCTGCAAAGAATGGAAATCAGAACTCCCTCCAAAATTTGCGGACTGTCTTAAGAACATCATGGCGGTGAGTAGATTGGATTTATTATGTGGAGGGGTTAAGTCTGTTAAGCTGTGGTCTGCCTTAAAAGTATGGAGTGAAAAATAACAACAATAAGTCCAATGATTATGCCAGAGGTTAAGTGGTCTCATCCTCCCTTAGTAGCAAGTAACATCGGGAAAGGGAATTGGACGGGAACTAACCTTACCTCTGGGCGATCTTCAAGGGCTATCCACAAACACAAGGGCGGTTAAGGAAGGTTTGTGTCAGTGGCCTGAAGTACGTCTATCTAGAGCTAACATCTACTGGTGGCATATATGAGGATGAAAAAAAAATTCTATTATTGCTGTTTTATCCAGTGATAGCTATTTTGTTAGCAGTTTTTGGATGACGTCTCTTATTTCTAAATATTTTAAAACACTCTGCTCTTGCACCCCAAAAGTTTTCTGTAGTGAGACGAATGTGCAAACTCGACCCTCGGAAAAAACATCCCCCAGTTTCCATATACCCACCATCTGCTAACCTGTACAGGATTCATCATGGAAAACTGATGGAAATAAAGGAGCCCCCCAGAGTGGTTTATATACACGAAGAGGAGCAATAGCAAGTTTACCCTTCAAGGCCACCAATACTTTATAAGCAGCTCCAGTTTATAGTAACTAGGCTCCAAGTTTCTCAAAAAGTATCCTCTACAGTCTTTCCCCAGAGTTAATTTATAAATGCTTGGTAGCATCCTTGGATGTTGGCCTCATCCCTCAGATATCGTTACAGCCAGTTCCATAGAATGCAGCATAGAGCTCCAGAAATAATACTTAAAACAGGGCGCACTCCAGCCAATGGCAAGTTAAGAAGATCAGCACTTTCCTCACCCCTTTCCACTCCCAAATAAAAATACTTGAACAATTCATCCAGTTTTTTAAACCAGTCATTCACTACCACAAATGGAATTGTTCTAAATAAATAGAGGACTTTAGGGACTATCATAACACTTAAGGTACTTGAGTGCTGCAGGAATCAAGTTAATCTTGCCCTATATTTAAAAGTAGCAGCCTACAGGATCACAATAAAATATTTGAGAGGTTGCCTCACCCATAACTTATCGTGGCATGCTTCATCATAGGTGACCTCTCATACTGGAGTAGACAGTGCCACTTCAGTGGACTCAACCAAACAGAATTGTGAGTTCTTAGATATTTGTTTACAGGGCAAATCCACTGGTTCAGACCAAAAGCTAAAAATAACTAGGAGTATACCCTAAGGAAATTTCTTTAATAATGAGTACCCCTGGTATAGGTTAAAATCAGGGTTGTGGTTTCATGGTAGAACATAATAGTTCACCTAACCACTCTAGAATATCAACATGATTCTACCTAACAATAGTGCCACAAATGGTCAAAGGTCTTCATCTGGGACAAAATAACTCCCTATCCACATTACATGCAGAAAAATAGAGTCTATGCTCTCATACCAATAAGGTGCCTTTTTTGACACAACCCCAACTTGGGGAAAAACAGAGCTTCATGGATTAAGATGTGTTGTGTAGTTCCTAAAAATACATACGATCTGCGGTTCATTGGATAACATAAACTGTGGGATTGGTGTCTAGACTGATTCCGGACAACCCCACAGGATATGTCAGCCTATAGACCAGTAAGCTCACAGTGCCACTATAAGCCCCCTAACCTTACCCAGTAGTGAATAGTTTCTGGCAACCGTAGCTCAGTCGATCGTACTCACTTAGTCTCAGAGAGATACATAGACTAAACGTTGGGGACGTTTTTAATAAGCATTTATTGAATCAGCGTCATTCTTGTATAAAACATGTTTGCTGCGACAATCATTAGACAGAAGCAAGTGTTAAACATCACAAGCACCAACAGAGTAAATAGAAGTAGAATTCTACCATGGTGTTAAGACTGTGAATATTTGCAGGCATATAAACATGACAGAAATCAAGCGCATTCCTAAGATGCAAACCCCACCTAAGTGTACTTAGCATGTATGTTGGTGTAAAGCCTAAACGCCCCTAGGAAAGAGCCAACCCCATTACATGTTGGGAGAGAATGAAGGACCCCGTCTTGGTCACGAGTTGGGCACCCCGCAAGGAATGTCAGACCGCTGCGTTTTGAAGCTTCAGTCTGGAGGGACCTCAGTATCCTGTTTCAGCGTGGAAGCGTCTCCTGTGCTTATCTATTGAATCTGCGTTTTTTATACCACAAAGATAGCCTTGGTATTCCTACCACAATCGACATGTTGTGAGTACGAATATGTAAATGAGCCTAAATCAATATTTTCAAATATGCAAAGTAGTTCTGTCGCCCTAGGGTGAAGATGACCATGACTTTTGTACAGAGTATGTTGATCCTGTAATGGGCGACCCCCTTAGTGTTGACACTGCAGTCAACACTGAGGGGATAGCAAATTGTACCATGATACAAAGGTGCAAACTTGTATGGGTTATGATGCAGTGTCTGGCCATACACTTTTCCCTGCACAGACTATTTTTCATAACCTCCTCTACCATTTATCACTTATTCTTAATGTTTCTTTTTGTAAAAATTGCATTTCAGCCCATTGATTACACTTTATCCGGCCCGAGCCAGAGACAACGGCTCGAGCTGAAGATTAGGGCCCTAGCCGGAGAGTACGGTACGGGTGCAGAGATTACGGCTCAACTGCGGATGTAAAGTTAGGAGTCGTAAGTGATTTCTGTGAATACCAAAAATCGTAAGTGCCTTCTGTGAATACCAGAAGTAGTACATTTAGGATTTTGTCTCAGATTATTTCTGTGAATCTGCCCCTTTGTTTGTATCAATGAAGTTTATTCTATATACCTGTCTTAATAAAGTGGCCTTTTTTGCTAAATCGAAGAATACAGTGCCACATGCCTTATTGTGCAATGCATGGACCCAGGGGGAGCGAGGCGCAAGCCGGCCTCCCTGGGTGACTTTGTGTGATGGACCGGGCCACGGCGTTAGATAGATTCAGGTAGGTAATGGGGCGGGAGTTAGAGTTAGGTTGTATAAGGCCTGTTATTGGCAGGAAATTTATCGGCTGAGGTGGTTCCCAGGGGTTAGGTAATATATTTTGGTCCACCCACCCACCCTTTATTGCTTTTCATTTAAGGAAGTTTTTGCATTATTGCCTTATTATGTCTTGTTAGGTAGGTCATGAGATGTTACTGAGCTGGTCAAATTGTATAGGCCTGATTAATCTGACACTGTTAAAAGGAAAATGTTATTACTGCCACTGTAAGACAGGTTATAGCCTTTACATTTAGTTAGGCAGATTTTTCGGGGGGCTGTACATTCTGGAGCGGGCTTATCCTACTCTCGGCGGGGAGGACAGAACACAAGGGGGGAGAGTAAATGATGGGGCTCGGAACAACTCAGGAACAGATCTCTTAAGGATGCTTGACGGGGAGAGATCGTGAGATTGGGGTATGCAAGGAAAAGGTGGGGAAGGAAAGAATAATGGGGAAAGCTGGAAGACCATTAGGTTTATATGAAGCAATGTTGAGCTTTTGGCTATTGTTTAAGGGTGGAGGGAATGGTTGGGATTGTTTCTCCTGTATTAGTGAGGTTGAGTTATTCACTTTGTATCAATGAAGTTTATGCTATATTATATGGAAACTGTTTTAGCAGAGTGTTCGACCTTGAAATAGGCCCTGATGTGATTTCCTGTGATGTCCCTTCCACTACTCCTAGCATTTTAGTGAAATAACGCCCATGCTCTAGTTGGCCATGTTACCCCCTCACCTTCCATGTCCAATGTGCCAGTATTTAAAATATATCTTGAAGCGTTGAGACAACCCATACTTTCATATATTAAAGCAACTTCTGAATGTGAAAGTAAACAAATAAAACATTGCACACTGTAAAGAAAGAGAAACATACATCGAATTGAGAGTATGCATCAGGGATTATCTTTGTGCTGCAGAAGGAGGAACTAGCTCCTGTTGATTATAATGGAATGAGTACCTTATGTGATTTGCAAACCGAAGCCTTACCAGTTGGATGGAAAGACACACAGCTTAGGAGGAGGAGCTACATGCATGCGAGCTGCAGGAGCTGCCGAAGCTACTGAAAATGCCAACCTCACGCCGCCCTGCCCCCGTGCCTTGCTGCCCATCCATTGCCATTCACCGCTCACCCCTCCCAGGCTCCATTGAGTCGTGAGACGACAGGCAGCAGGTGTCTAGGTGACAATGGAGCCTGCCATATCAGGCATATTCTGCCATTGCCCTTGATCCGTGAACAATAAAGAATTTGCTAGCCCCCACGGAAATAGTTAGATAAAGAATTTTTAAGAAAAGCACAAACAAAGGAATTCTTCTGCTCGTGCAGGTATTTTATTTAAACCTGTTTAAAATTTTTATCAAATTTGTTTTTTCATGGAAGAGAAAGGTACTTATGAACCACATTTATACATATTTACAACAATTAACCGACAAACATATATACAAATATAAACAATTATTGCACAATCTTCTTTTACAAAAGCTACGTATTCACAAATATTAATTCTTTGTGCAATGTTTCTCACTTGTGATTACCAGAGAATGAAAACAAGAAAAAGCAACCCGATTATTGCAAGGGGAAGATCAAAAACAATTAGTAATATGATCAGAAATGAATTCCTGTTCCCTTTCTTAAATAATTCCTGTTCCCTTTCTTAAAGAAAGGGAACAGGAATTCATTTCTGATCATATTACTAATTGTTTTTGATCTTCCCCTTGCAATAATCGGGTTGCTTTTTCTTGTTTTCATTCTCTGGTAATCACAAGTGAGAAACATTGCACAAAGAATTAATATTTGTGAATACGTAGCTTTTGTAAAAGAAGATTGTGCAATAATTGTTTATATTTGTATATATGTTTGTCGGTTAATTGTTGTAAATATGTATAAATGTGGTTCATAAGTACCTTTCTCTTCCATGAAAAAACAAATTTGATAAAAAATTTAAACAGGTTTAAATAAAATACCTGCACGAGCAGAAGAATTCCTTTGTTTGTGCTTTTCTTAAAAATTCTTTATCTAACTATTTCCGTGGGGGCTAGCAAATTCTTTATTGTTCACATTTAACTAGGTCCAGCTTCCCCTGCATCCCAGGACCACACTCCCCTTTTTCACAAATTGCCCTTGATCCAGAGCTCCTATAGAAAAACTGTCTCAATAACACTACTGATCACCACAATACTCACCATTAATCATGAAACACGTATAAAGGCCCATACTACCAGTGAGACAATTTTTGAGCAACTGAATCAAGTGGTCTGATTAACCAAACTACTCATATATCATTTACAAAATTATATACAACAGCTGTTTATCTATTTTCACCATGGTTTTAGAACTCTTATCAATCATTAATCAGGCCACTAAGGCGATTGAATCAACTGATGGTAACTAAATCATGAATAAAGAAGACCAGCTTGTCATTTCAAATCTAATTTTTATTAACTTTATTTTCATAAAGAAAAAGCATTTACGTTTTAAAAATCTTTATTTATTAAGCAATCAAGAAAGCAGCATTTTAGTGAGGAAATGAATTATTAAACTGACATTTTCAAAGCAAGCTCAGAAATATGAAACATTAGCAGAATATTAGTTTTCCATTCCCTAAATCTATTTCCCTGTCTGATTCTCACTCCACCTAGAAAGGTAAAATCATTTAAAGTCTGCTGCCCCTACGTGCGCCAAAAGTCCGACAGCATCTCACGTCAATCAGGAATCGGAAAGAAGAGAGTTTTTTCCCTGCTCCGATTGTCAGGTTTTATACCTTTCTTTCTAGCTAAACTTTCTACATTTAAAAATTTTTTGAGCGATTCTGAGCTTTTCATTGGCTGTCCTGTGTCAGTCCACGATAAAACATTAGATCATCTCCGTTACTTGACCAGGCCCAGGCTTTTACATAAGCCCTATTGTCTCTCATTACCACGTCTTCCAACTTCCTCAGAAAGATACTTTTTCCACGAGTTTCAAACATTTACTTGCTAGCCTTGGCAGACACAAGAAGTTCCTGTCCTTGAGCCTTTCTCCGAGTGCACGTTCAACTCAGCTGAAGAACTGCTTTTTAAATTTATATGATGATTGTGCAGTAAAAGACTTCACAGCTACGCATGTGCAAGGCATCACTCTGGACAAGTTTTCATCTGCAACTCTGTCTGCCATATTTCTGAACCACCTCTAGGACTCACTTCGGAAACTATAATTAAACAAACACAAGACATCAATTAATTAAAGAATTGAAACCCATTCTGTTACCCACCCCCTTCACTAATTAATCCTGTTAATTATGTTACCTAGCTTAAGCACATATAAGCAGCATACTATTTACTTCTCCTTTAGGAACTGCAGGAACTCTTTTATGCATTTTTTCACAGAAAAGACATAACAAAAGCACACAAAATAAGCACATGCCATTAGTTAAACAGCAGCATTTAATACTGACAAAGACAATAGACAAGGTTAGTTTATTATTTCTTCTTTGCGTTCGCAACATAAAGCACATTAGTTTATCCCGCGTGTACTGATGCAAGAATTTCTTAAACTATGTTGATTAGTAATTTCACCACAAGCATATTAATTTGATTACGGTTATGAGAGGTTAACTTCGCAAGTTTGAACAAAATCTTGTTCATCACCTTGCTCCATCACCCTCACTCCTGCGGATAGTAGTTCCAGTAAGGCCGGGTGTCTGGCGGCGGTTTGCCGAGGCTGCAGCTTTGGGCGCAGCAGACTTAGGCCCCACAGCATTTGAGAAAGCCCCTGGTTGCAGATGCGGCCGAACTATATTCAATAGCTATGCCAAGTCCAAATTTGCAATCACAGTTTCTTTCAGCAACGCTGATAGTGCATGGGAAGGAAGAGAGTTAGCACGGAAAAATTGAAAAAAAAAAAGTGCTTGAATCATGAATGGCCTAGTGAAGTGCTTCCCACACCCTTTAGAACAACGAACCAGTTTATAAAAAGACAAACTTTCACAACTCACCTAGCTTTAATGGACATGAGGTGGGGCAATTTTTTAATGTCATTATTTTTTTAATACTTGTTTTACATTTATAATTGAATATCAATATTAAAAATCTGATTACTTATACGTACCTGGCCTTTAATGACCCACTTATGGGTCATGACCAACAGTTTGAGAACACTAGCCTAGTGAGTCTTTGTGTACTTTGAGTTTCAACAGGCCACGCTGAGCCCTCAATGTTTCACTAGAGATTAGTGTAAATATAAAAGACGGGCTGGATACAGTGTGCAGAAAACGAACATAATTACAAAGGCTTATTCTCCGGTTTAGTGCATAAGGGCTATGTAGGACCACATTTTTATAGGGGACCAAGCTTGCTTTGGCATGCAGTGGAATAACTCCGGACTCCTGCTCCTGAGAATAGGTGTCACCATTTCTGTTCATCTTGGGGTATTTCTGAGTGTGGATAATCTCTGCTGTAGCTGGCAGACTGTGTCCCTTAATTCATAATCCCCCGCCCGTGAAATTCAATATTCTGCAGCACACTTTCTGCACAGCGAAAAAGGAACAAACCAAATAAAGCAGGAATAAAAGAGACCAGACCATATTTGCAGCAAAATGTAATTAAATTCACCTCCCTGTATGCTTGCCTTTCACGTACTAATGCGCCTGAATTTCTAAGAAAGTACTGATGTCTATCAGTTCTGCCTGGTATTGATTTTCATATTCCTGCTGCCGATGACGACTAGGACTTCGAGATCTGTGAAGTCTGCTACTGCCAGCGCACAATACTACCACTGCACTGTTGATAATTTTGAAGGTCATGGGAGAGAACAAGAACTGCGAGGCATAATGGCAGCATCTGTGTTGAATCAACCGCGTCTCCCTTTCTGACACTAAGATTCAGAGACATGTGCCCTTATCCTAATAAATAAAGTATATACTATCTGGATTTCGTGGGCACTTTTGTAAAAATGCTGCGATTTTTACAAAAGTGCCGATTTCGCAGGCACTTTTGTAAAAATCGTGGCATTTTTACAAAAGTGCCGATTTCGTGGCAAACCGCGAAATCCTGGAGGGTCTGTATATACCTGTCTTAATAAGATAGCCTTTTTCGCTATATAGAAGAATACAGTGGTACGTGCCTTATTTTGCGATGGTATTTTCTCTTTGGTGCATGCTGTTTTTTTTGCTCCTTTGAATTGCTTTCTCTGCGATAGCTGAATAAATAATCAGTTGTGAGGCATGGATAGTGACGACCAACAGAAAATGGTAGGCAGAGCATGTTCCTCGATGCATGCCGTACAAGGTCTCCGCAGAGATTGCTGAGTCTCTGCATTGGTGGGTTTCCAGGACTCTCAGACAGCATCAGCTCTGATTGACTACTGAACTTAGGGTTGACTGTTGCTTCCTCAGTGCTGCAGGGGCTGGGGGCAAACAAGCTCACAGAGGGGAGACAGGAGTCTATGAGCCCAACATGAGGAGCAGCACTGGGCAGCAAAGAGAAGCCCCATGTGACTAGTACATCCCCAGTTCCCACAAAGACGACTCAGAGGAGGAACCCTGCACATCTAGAGATAGAAACTCCTGCTGGAACAGAACTAATAAGGAATAAAAGCAATAACAATAGATACGCATCGAGAAACAAAAGAGCTAATTTCTATGTACTTGTAGCACACAGCTTTCCAAACTTTTCATGTTGGTGACACACTTTCTAGAAATGCATCATTCCGCGACGCAGTAAAGCAGTGTAGCGAACGTAGTTACTAAGCGAGCCTGATGCACCTAAGGAGGTTCGGGGGGGGGGGGTTCTCAAAGCACAGATGTTACAGGTGAGGTACAGTGTAGTAAGGACTAAATCAGGTAACCATTTTGCAAATGCTTGTTTCTAAAGCTAACATTTCAGGTAAAAAGCACCAGCTTCCAAGATCAGCACAGACTTCTTGCTGTGCCTCATACTTATTTTTGTTTCCAAATATTTTATTTGCATTTTAGAAATGAGAACCAAAAGTCTAGTACAGAAAAGTTTAACAAGTACTGCAGAGGTGAATGGCCAGCAAAAATAGCAGAGGCTGCTGAAATGAGACCAACCAGCATACCGACTGGTAAGGCCTCAGACAAGCACGTGTGACGCCACAGCCAGACAGAGAAGAAGAAAACAAAAGGTGGAGAAGGTAGAGGTCCGTGGACTTGGCAAACGGGACTCTGGCCTCAGAGAAAGCTCTGGGAATTGTCTCCTGCTCTTCAATGACAGCCCTGTAGGTATTTAAACGTCCCCCATTAGCATTTTTAGAGGACAAAAACCACGCAGCAGCATCACCATCACCATCACCATCAGCCGCACTTCAGAGGATCCCGTGAAGTATTTACTGAATGCAGTGGAATCCTTTGTAGTGCCGCTGATTGTAGAGGGAACCATGATGGCAATCTGAAACCTTGGCAGCTATGCATCATCCAGCGAAACACCCACACATGGCGGGTGACACAGTACTGTGTCCTGACACAGAGTTTGGAAAGCTCTGTTGTAGCAGGAGGTGGCAGTGAGAAAGTACAACAGGTCAAAGCAATAGTCTCCTCCTAGGTTCTTGTTGTTACAACTGGCCCCCAAAAGAGTGGTCACAACTCCTCTTTGACTCCAATATCATTACAACCCAATAGGAATTGTAAATTAAACCAAGGACCTCCACCTAAATCTAGGGGAAGAGACAAAATTATGCCCTCATTGCTATCCTTTTTTAAGTTATAGGTCAGGCAAAAGGAGAGGAATATCAAAACATAGCAATCTGATTCTTGGGTCCTATTAACTGACAGCAACGAAATGGAAAAAAGAACTGAACCCAACAGAGGGAAGGGAAAGGGAGTAGTTCTAATAGTCAGGTTGAACATATTATCTCAGGAAACCCCAGTGTGAAACAAAGATAGTGAAACAGATACACCCCCTCAAACGATGTCTCAAATGACTGAAGGACAAATGCAGGGCATTGCAGAAATACCTTGCCTGGAATCACTTTTAGTTGCACTGAATGAGGAGATTAAACATCCATTGGCTATCAGAGAGACTATTTAATAAGAAAGCCTCCACAGAGAAACTAAATAACGAGGTAGAAGCAAACCATAGGGATATTCAAATACTGAAAACAGGGGGAAAAGTACTACGAGACACAGTAGAATCCTTGGAGAAAAACACAGGAATGATTTAAGATTGTAAATATCCTGGAAAGCATGGAAGGGGGAGATCTGAAAGGATTTGTGAGTAATCTGATTAAGGAGTGTGTTTCTTCAGTAGATTCAGAGGACTTGGAGGCTGACATACAGTGGATTCACAAAGAAACCCAAGGAAGGTACAACTCAGGAGCATATTAGTTAATTTCAAAACCTGCTCTTTGAAAGAGCAGATTCTATCAGAAGCCATGCCTATGAAGGCCAATAGTTTCAAGAAAGACAAGCTCTCCTTCCGCATTAGGTCAGATGACTCAAGGCAAGCAATGGGAGCTGGGAAACATATCCAGGAACTTAGAACTTTAGGAGCTACGGCTCAGTTGAAGTTCCCCACAATGCTCAGGATAATGTGGGATTACAATATGCATAACATAAAAAATCCTGTTGAGGTCGAGAATGTAGTGTCCTCCGGTGCAGGGTAGCGTTGCAGTCTACCCGCGCCTGCGAGGTCACGCTAGCGCGGGTGCGTGTCGTCACGCGCCTGCTATATAATAAAGGGGGCGTGGCCGACAAGGTTAGTCGGAGCCATGTGGAAACCAAGAACGGTGTCCCAAGTTTCATTATCGGGGCAGTGCCGCAATTAGTCGTGCTAGCGCAACCCGACATACTACACTGGCGACGAGGGGCTAAAAGACCCCAGGCTGTGCAGAATATCCCTTCTTCACCTCGTGATTGTGCCACTTTGAGAGTCCTTGTGCTTTGGGCCCACGGGAGTCACGCAGACCTCGAGTTTGCCTGCTAGGTGGTTCTGGTCCTTGATGCTGCTGCTGAAGTGTCCCCTGGGGCCCCTGCTTATGCCCGGCAAGGGGGAAAGTCCACACCATGCCCAGGAGCTGGCCTACACCCGGGTGCCACGGAAGCCCGCCTCTGAGGATAGGGCAGAGTGTAAAGGCAGACAACCATCGTGGCGAGAGTGAGGGAAGACCGGCCACAGGAGAAACCTCCAGCATCGTCATAACCACCCTCACCAGGCAGCTACCGGTGCGCCCAAGAGGTGAGCAGCGCACGTGCCGCGAGGAGTGCCATGCATGCGCCAGGATGGCGCCGATCCCCGCCATCGAACCGTTTGTTGTGGATGGGGCTCCATCGTCCCTTGCTCCGCGCTTGAGAGACTGGACTGATCGCCTCCAGATCTACTTCGAAGGAGCGGGCACGGCCCGTGAGAGGCGCAGAGCCCTACTTCTCCACTTAGGGGGCAAAGATATCCACCGTATCTATGAACATTGGTGGAAGCTACGCCCAAGACATATCACACCCTCCTCAACGCCTTAAACGCGCACTTTGAACTATGGCGAACAAGAACTATGAGAGGTTCATCTTTCGCCAGGCCAAGCAGGAAGCAGAGGAGTCGTTGGATGCATTCCACAGACGCTTGAAAGAGTTGGACAGTACGTGCGGAAACCGCGATGAACAGGAAGAAATCCGAGGACAGATAATCCAAGGGTGCTATTCCTCAAAACTCAGAGTCACCATCCTTCAGGAGGACGGCAAGCCACTAGTGGACATCCTTACCTTGGGCCGCTCCAAAGAATTGTCGCAGGCCAGAGCCTCCCACATGGAAGCAGCCCTTCACCGGCCAGTCAAAACGAAGCAAGTCAACGTGGCGAAGAAAGCAAATGTGGTAAGACCAAAAGCGCACCAAAATGCCGGAAGGAAGCAGCAAGACAAGCGGAAGGAGTGCGGGTACTGTGGAGGCCCTCCCCACCGCATGCAGGACTGCCCGGCGAAAGGGAAGAGGTGCAGTGCGTGTGGGTGGATGAACCACTACGCGGCGGTATGCCGGTCAACGAAGTCAAAGAAAGAAGCTGCTCAAGCAGTAGTGGAGGAACGAGACAGCGAGGACATGGACGATGACACGAGTGATTGCCCGGTCCACTATGTGCTTGCGATTGATCAACCACGACGGAAGAGGTGACGTCTGTCAAAGTGCGAATCAAAATTCACCAACAGGAGGTGAAAGCCACCATAGACACAGGAGCGTCCATCGAGTTGATGGCGGCCAACGTGTACAAGCAGCTTAGTAACCGGCCCCCCTTGCACGAAGCAAAGATCAGAGTATTCGCGTATGGCCAGAAGACACCTATTCCGCTCATAGGATGCTTCAAAACTGAGTTGCAACACCAAGGCCTCAAAGTCCCCACCACGGTGTATGTCACGAAGGAAGGCAGCGGCATGCTAATAAGCGGACAGTCAGCGGAAGAGCTGAGGCTCATATCGTTTGCCATGGCGGTACTAGAAGATGAACTAGAAACCATCCTGGAAGAATTTGGAGACGTCTTCAAGGGCATTGGATACCTGAAGGGGAAGGAAGTCTCCCTGCACATCGACCCGTCGGTCCAACCAGTGGCACTGAGACATAGGCGCATTGCGTTCCATTTGAGGAAGAAGGTTGAAGAAGAGCTGGAGGCACAAGAGAAACAAGGTATTATCGAAAAGGTCAGTGGGCCCACCCCATGGGTATCCCCAATCGTAGTGGCCCGAAAGCCGAAACAGCCGGGACAGGTCTGCATCTGTGTGGACATGCGCCTCCCAAATGCAGCCGTGAAGAGGGAACGACACCTAACCCCAACCATAGATGACATACTGGGAGAATTGAACGGCGCGAGATGGTTCTCAAAGATGGACCTATGGTCTGGTTATCACCAGCTACCACTACACCTGGACTCTCGATATATAACCACCTTCTCCACGCATGTAGGCCTCAGAAGATACTGACGCCTCAACTTCGGGATCTCGAGTGCCGCTGAGGTGTTTCAAAACACAATCCGAGAAGTCCTCAACGGGCTCCCGGGAGTTCTAAATGTGAGCGATGATCTACTTATCTACGTATCATCAGTCGAAGATCACCACCAGAGGTTGAGAGGAGTCCTCCAAAGGATCAAGGAATCCGGTCTGACCCTACACCGGGAGAAGTGTCAGTTTCTGAGAAACAAAATCAGTTTTTTTGGCTACACCTTCTCGGACCAAGGAATAGCCCCAGACCCCGACAAGGTGAGGGACGTCCAAGAAGCCCCGGCCCCATCCAACATCTCGGAACTCAGGAGTTTCTTAGGCATGGTGAACTTTTGCGGACGCTTCATCCCCGACCTCTCCAACCTCACTAAACCCCTCAGGGAACTGACAAAGTCCACCACTACGTGACAGTGGGGCCCGGAACAGGAACAAGCCTTCAAAGACACGAAATCAGCCCTGTCGGCAGACACGACTCTGTCCTACTTTGACCCTACCAGATCCACCAACGTTGCAGTGGTCGCCAGCCCCTAAGGGCTAGGGGCAGTCCTCACCCAACTACAAAGCAACGGAGAATGGGCACCAATTGCATATGCCAGCCTTTCCCTAACGGACACGGAACAGAGATACTCGCAAATAGAGCGAGAAGCAATCGCCATCCACTGGGCCTGCCGGCACTTTCATGTCTATGTATATGGTCATCCCTTCACTGTATCTACGGACCACAAGCCGCTCATACCCTTGTTCCAAGGTTTAGTGTCCAAACCCCCACCAAGGATTGAGTAGTGGATACTTCAGCTGCAAGGATACGACTATCGGGTAGAGTACAAACCAGGCTCCTCGAATCCAGCAGACTACCTTTCGAGACACCCCCGAACAGCCACTCAAGCGGAAAGAGAGGATGCAGAAGATACCGAAGAATACGTCCAGCTAGTACTGGAAAGAACCCGACCTCTGCCCATGAGTCTTGAAGCCATCATTGAAGTCACCCAGGGAGACGAATGTTTACAACTGGCCGCCGAGGCCGTCCAATCGAACGACTGGCGCCCGATCCAAGCCACCCTGAGCAGAAGGACACTGCAAGCCAAAGCGGCACTATAAGCAATGATGCTGGTTAAAGACGAACTATCTATCGATAGCCGAGGCTGCCTCCTACGAGGACCACGACTGGTGATGCCTTTCAGCCTGGCTCAGCTCAGACCTGGCACACCGGGGACACCAAGGCATGGTGAAAACCAAGAGCCGACTGAGAGCCACGGTGTGGTTTACAGGAATGGACGCAATGGTAGAACAGACGGTCAGAACCTGCACCTGGTGCCAAGCAGCAGGGCAATCAGATCGCCCTCATCCAGTCATCACTGAAGACAACCCCCAAAGGCCATGGGAATGTGTGAGCGCAGACTTTGGACATCTTCCCAATGGGCGCTATGCACTAGTGATCATCGACGATTTCACAAAGTATCCAGAGGTGGAGATTGTAGGAAGTCAGACAGCCACGGAGGTCATTACCAAGTTCGAGAAGACCATTGCCACGCATGGATATTTGAGGTGGTCAAAACCGACAACGGCCCACCTATTCAGGGACAGGAGTTTGCGGACTACCTAAAGAGCTGGGGAATCCATCACAGGAAAGTGACTCCATGTTGGCCCCAAGCCGATGGGGAAGTGGAGAGATTTATGCGCACGCTCAACAAAACGATACGCATTGCACATGCTGATGGATCACCCTTGGAAAGGCCCATCTATAGCTTTTTGAGAGAATACAGGCTGACGCCTCACCTCACAAACGAGGCAGCCCCCGGGCCGGCAACTATGGGCCGAGTAGTAAAGGACACTCTCCCGAACCACACGAATTGGCTCCCCACCCGAATTGATGCGAAGAGAACCCTAGCTAACCGTACCTACTCTAATGACCAAGCCAGCACCAGGAGATGAGCCAGGGAATCCGACATCCAAGAAAGAGACAGCGTGTACATCAAAGATAGATATCCAGGGAGCAAATTCCGTCTCCCTTTGAGCACAAGCCTTTGACCGTTCTTCGCCGGACTGGCACCATGGTGACTGCCCAGAGGGTAACCGAAGTCGTTACTCGCAACATCTCATTCTTCAAGAAGGCCCACGCAGGAACACCAGATCAACAGGAACCAGATCACCCGAGGACCCGGCCAAATCAACTGACAGAGGAAGACGGCCTAAAACTAAAAGGGCAGTATCCCACCGAAGATGAGAGCCGGATGAACTCAGACACTCAGCCACTGCCGGTAACCCCAGGGAAGAGCCTGCCGAGCTCTCCGGTAAGATCCCCGGAAAGCGGAACCCCGCCAAGAATGACACCATCGGTGCCATTGTCAAGGGGGGAGCACTCCAGGTATGGGTTGCGCAAGAATCCAGCACCATCCTCCTGGCTAGCTGATTTCATGATGTGATTATCCAGAGACTGAAGTCTAGTGACTGGAAACAGATCCTCGTTATTTCCTTTATGTCTAATTGTGTTGTTGTTTCAATAAAGGTTAGAAGGAATGTAGTGTCCTCCTGCGCAGGGTAGCGTTGCAGTCTACCCGCGCCTGCGAGGTCACGCTAGCGTGGGCGCGTGTCGTCACGCGCCCGCTATATAATAAAGGTGGCGTGGATGACAAGGTTAGTCGGAGCCACGAGGAAACCAAGAACGGTGTCCCGAGTTTCATTATCGTGGCGGCGCCGCAATTATTCGCGCTAGCGCTACCCGACAAACTGCAGAGAACTTATTGCAACAGATAAAAGGGAAACATTAGTAATTGTCGGAGAGAAGAAGCTTGAGGGTACCATGAGGTACTCAACACAGTTATGTGGAGGGTTATCCAGGGAGGGTGGAGAAGGGGGAGGTCCAGGCGGGAAAGCATAAGAAGTGTGAGAGTTAATAGAATTTTTCACGGAGTGGGGAGCAGGTGGGAAAAAAACTAAAAACAATGTCCTCATTTGAAACACAAGGTGCCAGAAAGATTAGAAAAACTTTTACAATAGGGTGCCTAATGATACGAATACAAAGTAAGTTTAAGGGTCTTGAACTGGAATGTAAATGGGCTCCAAATACATGGTAGGAGGAGGAGAACACAATCAGAAAACAATCAGACAGCGAGATTATAATACCGCAGGAAACTCTCCTACTTGAGGGTGAATGGGACAACATTTTAATGGAATAAAAAGGGGTTTGACAGTTCTAATGCAAAAAACAGTGGTTCAACGTGAAGGGGGTTGCCATCTTTATGAACAATTCAGTGCAGGCTAAAATCGAAGACTATATTGCCGACCTTGGAGGGAGATGGCTGATAGTTAATACTAACATACAGGCTGTAGGGTATAGGTTTATAGGGTATTATGGTCCGAATATTGATGACCCAGGACCTCTTCTTGAGCAGTATGGCCAATTTGATGCAGTCAGAAAATACATTGTGATAGGAGGCGATTTCAACATGTTGTTAGACTCCTCCATAAACAAATTCACCATCAGACCAGCCGTTTACTCCTCAAAGATGAAGGATTGTGTGCATCACATGATGAAAGACTTAGGATTATTGATATTTGGAGGCAGAGGTCGGGCCAGAAAAAGGGGTTCACATATCATACTAAGAAATGTGGTGATTGCTTCCGGATTAACTTCTTTTTTTTCTAGGTAAGAGGTTCAGGACACAAGGTTAAGGAAGTAACGCATAAGCCAGAACACCTATCTGACCATTCAGCGGTGAAGCTAGAACTTCTGCTAGACAAAGAGCCAGCACCATTAAGATGGACCGTGGATAGAACGTTGTTTTGTGATCCAATAATAATTACCTAATTTAAGCAAGATAAAGCCGATTTCTTTAAAAATAAATGAAGACTCTACCTCTAAACATATCATAATCGATGCATTTAAAGAATTTATTTTGGGGAGGATAATCAGTTATGTGACCCAGAAAAGAAAGGAACATAAGCATAGGCTGAGAGAGTTGGACTGAAGATCGAGGGGTTACAAAGAGATGTAAAGTTTTGTGATACTGTTGGAGAATAGGTGAACTTAAGTAATAAAAATTAAAGAGGCCAAAAAAGGTCCTGGATGATTACCTAGACTGGAATCACATGGCAAAAATGGAAGGCTAGCAAATGGATTCATTATAGGTATGGGGAAGGTTGTGGGATATTATAGGCATGGAAAACAACGGTGGACAGCTCAAAAAATCAGATCAAAGAAATTAAAAACAAGGAGACCAGAGAACTTTACCTAAAAGCTCTAGATATAGAGCAGGCATTTAGTTAATTTCTTCCAGTATGTATACACAAATGATAAGGAAATCTCAAAAGAACAGATAAATAATTGGCTCAAGGATGAGGCTCTCCCTGATTTACAAGCAGAGCTGCAGAATGTTCTAAAACAAGAAATAAGTACTGAGGAAGTAGGAAGAGTTCTAAGGAGGTAAAAAAAAGGGGGAAGGCATTGGGCCCGGATTGTATACCAAATGAGCTCAGTAAGGCCTTAAGATGAACTCACCCCATTTTTGACTAGACTATTACCTGCAGTATACGTGGAGGGCCATGCCTAACCAGGCTCTTGGGATGATGGAACAATTAGTATCATTTTAATACCTAAAAGAGACCCCAAAGCATGCGAATCATGTAGGCCAATGTCTTTATTGAACAATGACTTCAAAATCTACACACAAATCATAGCCAACAGGCGAACTAGTTCATATTGATCAAAAAGGTTTCATGAAAGGTAGACCGCTATATGAGCTAACCCATGAGTTAGTGAGTGATTTAGTGAGCGCAATTGATAATGCGATAGAGGGAAATTACCCTCTCATGATAATGACATTCAATGCCATTAAGGCCTTTTTTATGGTGAGCTGGCCTTTTCTGTACGCAGTAGTTGAAAAATATACAGGTTAGGTGACAACTTCCTTGGGGCAATCAAGGCTATTTTTAGGAGACCATCAGTAAGGATTTTAGTTAATGGGAAGTTAACAAAACAATTTCAGTTAGAAAGAGGCACCAAGCAAGAGCCCCATCACTTTCTAACCTATAAATCAAGCCATTTATAGCAAATACGATTAGTAAAATCAGGAGCTCATTCGTTTTCGACGTTATGATTGGGTGAAAAAAGTGGCACTTTATGCAGACAATTTGATGATTTATATGCAAGACCTCACAAGATCTTTTGCCGCTATTAAAATGAATTAAATGGCTTTGGTAGAGTATCAGGTTACTCAGTGAACCAGCAAAAGCAGAATTAATGTCATGGAATGCCCACTCGATCAGTTCCCTAGAAAAAAATGAAATCCGTTTCTTGGATATCCAGGTAGTAAAAGATCTGGATGTGATGGCTACAGTGAATTTTAACAAACTCATGACATACACTAAAAAAACTACGGAATTTCTTGGACATACCTACCTCTCTCAATTTTAGGTAGTACTAACGGAATAAAATGAAGTTACTCCCGAAGTTCACTTTCATATGTAACGCAATACCTTGGAAATTTAGAACAGAATGCAAGGAGAACTTAATAGTTTTATTTTGGCCCACAAATCTACAAGAATCACCTGGAAAAAACTACATAAGTGAAAAATTGATGGTGGTATTGCCCTCCCAGTTTTCCGGCTGCACTCTAGGGCTTTCCAACTGAAAAATGTAAGACCACTATTAAGGAGAGGCTCTCAGAGGTTTCCCCCGCTTTTTCGAGCCCTCATTAAAAATTCAGTGGGCGACGGGGATCACTTCTTATTCAAATTTTGTCATCCAAAATGTTTCTAGAAGATTAGGCTAAAGAAGCTGATTGTTGCATGTGAAGTATGGATCAAAGTCCACGGGGTTAAAAATCCAGTACTACAGCGAGTTTGCCCCTATATGGACCTCGTAAGAGAATGCCAGACTGTTTAAAGGACGTGTTAGCCAGACCTCTAAAAGCAGCTGGGATCAGGCAGTGTGGACAATTGAAGGAAAAGGGCACGTTGTTAACTTAACACGATATCTCGGCTTATGAATAATAAGCTTTCTAAATTTAAATTGTACCAACTGGCGAGCTGGGCAGGTGTGCAGGGGGACTTCGGGGAAGTGAACTTAAAATGGGAAGAGAAACTACAAAGCACTCACCCTCAGAGGAAAGAAGTGTCATAATGGCCCTGGATGCTGATGCTAGATGAAGATGAGCTCCTTTCATTGCCAGAGGTATTGTGGAGAATGGACCTGCCATCGCTGGAGTTAATAAACCTATGGCAAGTATCAATGTCCACACTTTGGGCTACTGTTAAAACTGCACCTCTGAGAAGAAATCATTTATTTACAATGCATAGGGCATACTGCCCTCCGAAGAATTTGTCGGAGATGAGAGGACAAAAGAAAAGGTGCTGTCCGAAAAGCAGCCTAGAGATGCAACACGATGTTCACTTGCCTTGGCAGTGTCCAGGTATCCAATCCTACTGGCAGGAAGTGGGTAAGTTTGTAAGGATTATAGTAAATTGAGAGATCATGGTAAGCCTGGCATTGGTCATCTTCGCCATCTTGAAGGGGAAGGGCGGGATAGAAGAATGGGGACATTACAGTCACAGTTACTTTTTATATTAATCTTAATTCCACAAAGGGATATATGCATGAAATGGATATCCACTGATTTACCGAAGTACACTGACTGGGACAGAACAGCACAATGCATTTTCAGGTTGGATTGTACTAATGGGTCACAACAACGGATGAAGATGTGGGAATCTTTTGTGACACATCATATTTGACCAAATAGGTGTAAGATATTTAAACGTGTGATTGTTCTAAATACCAGAAGTCCAAGGATTAAGACAAAACAACAAAGTGAGTCAGGCACCATCTAGACAACGGCGAAACTTCAGCCCTCATCCTCCTGGACCTGTCAGCCACTTTCGACACGGTTTGCCACCACACACTAAAGACACGCCTCCAAGAAGCCGGAATCCAGGAGAAGGTCCTCAATTGGACCACGTCCTTATTCACCGGCAGAACCCAGAACGTCCGCCTCCCACCTTTCCGTTCTGAAGCCACCAACATCATCTGCGGCCTACACCAGGGCTCTTCCCTGAGCCCGACACTGTTAAACATCTACATAGCCCCTCTCGTACAAGTGGCCCGCCAGCACGACCTCAACATCATCTCCTACGCCGACGCCACCCAGCTCATCCTCTCCCTCACCAAGGACCCGCACACCGCCAAAACCAACCTCCACAAGGGTATGAAGGTCGTCGCCGAATGGATGAGGAGCAGCCGACTGAAGCTGAACTCAGACATGACTCATCCTCGGACCAGCCCCATCAGCCTGGGACGACTCCTGGTGGCCAACCACAGTGGGAGCAGCACCAACACCCACTGACACGCAACTTAGGAATCATCCTCGACTCCTCCCTCTCCATGTCGAAGCAGGTAAGCGCTGTCTCCTCCTCCTGCTACAACACCCTCCGCATGCTCCACAGGATCTATAAGTGGATCCCTACCGAAACAAGAAGAACAGTGATACAGGCCCTCGTCAGTAGCAGACTAGACTACGGCAACACACTCTACGCAGGAATCTCAGCCGAACTCCTACGACAACTACAACACATTCAAAACGCCTCCGCCTGTCTGATCCTCAACATCCCTTGCCGCTGCCACATCACCCCCCACCTGAGAGACCTACACTGGCTCCCCATCGACAAAAGGATCACCTTCAGACTCCTCATCTACGCACACAAAGCACTACACAACACCGGACCAGCCTACCTTAACAGCAGACTTAGCTTCTACACCCCCGTCCGCCAACTCCGCTCTGCCAGCCTCACCCTCGCCGCTGTTCCTCCATCCAACGAGCGGCCTCCGGCAGCAGATCCTTCTCCTTCCTCGCCGTCAAGACCTGGAACACCCTGCCCACCCTCCTGCGGCAGACCCAAGACCTGCTCACCTTCAGAAGACTCCTCAAGACCTGGCTCTTCGAGAAGGAGCAGCACCTCCCCCCTCCCAGCGCCTTGAGACCCTCACGGGTGAGTAGCGCGCTCTACAAGTAGACTGATTGATTGATTGATTGATTGATTGATTGATTGATTGATTGATTGACTCAAACAAAGAGGCCCTCTCTTCAATTGCTTAGATTCTTTCCACTATTTCAGAGTAAGTCTTTGATATCTGCCGCATAGCGCCCTGGAGTTTCCTGAGGTCCGCCAGAGTCTCCCGGCAATCAGCCCAGGTCTCCTCTCAATGAGCCATTATACTCTATATATATATATAGTCTTCAGAGTAAGAGGTCCCCTCTCCATTTGAGATTGCTGACCTGGCCCTGCACCAGGGTCCAAAAGCTCTGAGGTAAGACACTGGGGGGCATATTTACCGAGAACTGACGTGCTGCGTTAGCCTTCCTGGCTTAACCATGAACTCCGCCACTTCTGAAACGCAGAGCTCCACCATATTCACAACAATATGGTGCAGCCCCCCCTGCATTCCCCCTGCACTGGCTCTAAATGTAGCAGCCTAGCGCCAACTCAGACTCCCTTGCACCAGATTGCAAGGGTGTCTGCGTTGAGGGGGAAATTGTTTGTGTGCAGGAACGGAGACCAATTTACTATAATCATTAGAATCTTTAAATGGTGTTTTATAACTTCTATGTATGCTGCTTCCTGCACTTAGACTATCAATGGTGTTTTGCAAGTTTCTATGCGTGCTGCACAACACAGCACACATGGAAACAGAAAAAATGAGGAGAAATGAAACCTTTCTCCTCGTTTCGCCAGTTTAAGACTAGATTTTCCCTGGTCTTGATTTTTGCACTGCCTCCTATTTACGCCTCCCTTGTAAAGAGCGGGCAGCGTCAAAATCAATGGGTCTTGCAGTGGAACGCCCACTGCAAGACCCATTGCCCACCCCTTTCATGTTAAGGGTATCTTGAAAGGGTACCTTATTTACAGTGCAGCGTTAAGCCATCTTAAGTGGCTTAACACTGCCTTGTAAATAAGGCGAAGCCCCTATCACCACCAAAACGTCTTTAAAAGTGATGTTGTGGTGGCGATAGGGGCTTGTAAATATGCCCCTTGGTCCCTGAAGAGTGCCATTTCAAATCATCTCTTGGTCTTCTCTTCAGCCCAGATTTAAAAAAAATCTTAAGGACAGTGGCCCTCCATGCTCCTGCCCAATCCACTACCTCAGAAACAGAACCAGAAAGACTGACATCAGAAGAAAAACTTTGCTACGCCTCTTGCCCTTGTCACCTGGCTTCTTCTATTGAGACATCAGAGAGGGGGATAGGGAAAGAAAGGACTCTACCACATCATTATGTGGCCCAGTGCCTCCCAAGTTTACAGGGATAGCTTCAAGATTGAACCCTACTGCTACTCCCAAGAAACAGTATGCCCGCTAGTCCTTAGAAGACTCTGAGCTTTCCTGTCTAGGAGGAATCCTTTGTGTCTGGTAGGTGGCTCCTAGGTTCATAACCCCTCCAGCCTTTGGCCCAGAAAATATAGATGGGTCAGCCCCTGTCCCTGGTTCTCTCTCAGAATTAAAATGTGCATAATAACCACTGACTTGCAATCCAGCAAGAGAGTCCTGACGCATCAACTCCTCACTGGACATGGGCGTCCGCAGAAATATTTCCAGGGGGGGGCAAAATTTTAACTTCATCACCATCCTCCGACATGGTTGAACACAAGTATTAAATACATTAAAAAAATCTAATAAGACATTGGGCCATATGTATCAAGCCTTTTTGGATTCGCAAAGGCCGGAATTCGGCGAATTCCGGCCTTTGCGAATCGCAAAAGGCTGTGTAGCATTTTTTACTATGTATGTAAAATTCGCATCATAAGGAATCGCAAAAATGTGCGATTCCTTATTTTGCTATAGCATTTAAGGAATCGCAATTTTGCGATTCCTTAAATGCTATGTATGATGCAATTTTCAATAGCGATTTTAGCTTAAGAAATTGCAATTTACCACCAACTTTCAATTGGTGGTAAATTGCGATTTCTCATAGAAAGGCACAAATTGGCATTTTTAAATGTGGCATGTGACGCACATACATGCCCATAAGGCATGTATGTGCGCCATATGCACACACAAGCTGATTTAAGGGGTGCAGCAGGGTGTCCTTGAGACACCCCTGCACCCTTGAAATCAATCTCATTCTGCAAATTCACAAATTGCGATTCGCAAAATGAAATGCATTACACATTCATTCCTATGGGCCTCCTGGCCCATGGGAATGAATGGGTAATTATTCCTTATTTGCGAATTCGCAAATTGCGAATTCGCAAATAAGGAATAATTGGAAATCGCAAAAAAAATTGCGATTTTCTACATACATACCATTTTGCGATTTCTAAATAGCGATTCCTTAAAAATCACTATTTAGAAATCGCAAATGGTGATGTTGATACATATGGCCCAAAGAGCTTAAATAAACAAAGAAACCCATAAGGGGATGAGAAAAATCTTGTGAGGCACCACAGCAGACGACCTGGCAACTACAATAAAACAGAGGGAAAAACTAAAAATGTCCGGGAAAAAACATTCTAAATAAGGTTGATGTGGTTCTAGAGCATGGCTACTCACAAACTTTCTCTCAGGGGTCAAATTTACAGGGTGGTTTGGGTCCGAAGGTCGCACCAGTGGGGGCGGGGTCAGTGGGGGAGGGGGGTGGGGCTAGCAACAAAAAAAACTATGACCATGAGGTTGAACACATACCCCGCAGCGGCCGTCTTCATCCACTGAGCCACCCGACCCGGCATACACACATCCATCTTTCTCTCTCTCTCTCTCTCTCTCTCTCTCTCTCTCTTTCTCTCTCTCTATTTCTCTCTCTCTCTCTCTCTCTCCCTCTCTCTCTCTCCTTCTCTATCTCCCTCCTTCTCTCTCTGTCTCCCTCCTTCTCTCTCTGTCTCCCTCCTTCTCTCGCTGTCTCCCTCCCTCTCTCTATCTGTCTCCCTCCCTCTTTCTCTCTGTCCATCTCCCCCTCTCCATCTCTCTGTCTCCCTCTGTCTCACTCACTCTGTCTATCTCTCTCTCTGTCTCCCTCCATCTCTCTCCCTGTCTCCCTCCATCTCTCTCCCTGTCTCCCTCCCTCTCTCCTCCTCTGTCTACCTCTCCCTCGGTCTCTCTCCCTCTGTCTCCCTCCCTCTGTCTCCCTCCCTCTTTCTCTCCCTCCCTCTTTCTCTCCCTCCCTCTTTATCTCCCTCCCTCTTTGTCTCCCTCTCTCCCTTTGTCTCCCTCCCTCTGTCTCCCTCCCTCTGTCTGTCTCCCTTTCTGTCGCCCTCCCTCTGTCTCCCTCCCTCTTGTCTCCCTCTCTCCCTCCCTTTCTCTCCCTCCCCCTGTCTGTCTCCCTCTGTTGCCCTCCCTCTGACTTCCTCCTTCTGTCTGTCCCTCCGTCTGTCTGTCTCCCTCTGTTGCCCTCCCTCTGTCTTCCTCCCTCTGTCGGTCCCTCCCTCTGTATGTCTCCCTCAGTCTGTCCCTCCCTCAGTCTGTCCCTCCCTCTGGCTGTCTCCCTCTGTCTGTCTCCCTCAGTCTGTCCCTCCCTCAGTCTGTCCCTCCCTCTGTCTGTCCCTCCCTCTGTCTGTCCCTCCCTCTGTCTGTCTCCCTCTGTCTGTCTCCCTCAGTCTGTCTCCCTCTCTCTCTATCTCCCTCAGTCTGTCTCCCTCAGTCTGTCTCCCTCAGTTTGTCTCCCTCAGTTTGTCTCCCTCTCTCTCTGTCACCCTCAGTCTGTCTCCCTCTCTCTCTCTCACCCTCAGTCTGTCTCCCTCAGTCTGTCTCCCTCAGTATGTTTCCCTCTCTCTGTCCCTCTCTCTCTGTCCCTCTCTCTCTGTCTCCCTCTCTCTCTGTCTCCCTCTCGCTCTGTCTCCCTCTCGCTCTGTCACCCTCTCCTTCTCGCAGGGGAACAGCCCAGCCTGCTGTAATTGTGAAAATTAAGGGGACCAAAGGCGTCCGTAAAAGGAATGTTGACGGCCTCCCTGCTCAGAACACATGGGCGTCCGCTACAGCAACGTGCGCTGCCTGAGTGTTAATACCACACTGTCATTGGGCCAGCACCAGACGGACCGGCGATCCGGGCAGACCCGGTTCTAGGATTCTTGCTCAGGGAGGGCCACGAGCATCGATGGGTGGGCCACAAACATCGATGGGTGGGCCACAAACATGAACGGGGAATGGACAGGGAACAATATATTGCAAAGATCTGATATTTTAGGTATTTACATTGTCAACTTTTGACATTTTGTACACCATAAGTATCAAACAACGAGGGACCTACTTTATTTTCCCTGCTTTGCTTCTGGCTTTATGTTTCTGTTGCCACACATCTCTTTGCAGCTTTTCATGTTTAAAAAAAAAAAATTACATTCCACTTTTCACTTTGCAAAGCATTGAAGTTTAAAATTGTGGTGCAGTAAGCCCTCTGACAACTTTGCACAACCCTGCCTAATAAAATAATTCAGACAATACAATTATTTATCCTATCTTTCTATGTACATAGGCAATCAAAACACAGTTAAAAACTGAGCTATGGTTTTGCCAAATGTGCAAAACCAATGCAACTCACCAGTTGTGCTAACCAATGCACACATAATTCATGTTCCCCATCATGCTCAAAACCCTATCTTAACTAGGCCTGGGTCTTTCTCCCATCTCTTTTCAGGCCATTAAAGTTTTTACTGAGATATTGTTTTTTTTCCCCTTCCAGCCTCTGGCTGGCATCCCTGTAGAGGTGATACTCTCAGCATTCACATCTCCCCCTTAATGGAAGAAGCAACAACGTGCTTGAAGTGCTAGTAGTGAGTTTTCTGCTTTTTTAGGTAGGAGCGACCCCTTCTGGTAGCCACAGTGCTGCTAACAAGTCAACGTCAGGGCAGACAGTGTCTTCTCAAAGGAGGCTCCGAGACTAAAAAAATGAAGGGAAAAAACCTCTGATGGAAGAGGTGACTCCAGAATCCAGGCAACAGGACACGAAAAGGAGGATAGTCAGCAAGGGGATGACAGACCTGCGAAGAAGAGGAGAATTGCAGAAGAAGGAACCCACAGGACCAAAATACCAAACTGGAGAAAAGTGTCACCACTGGATGAGCTTTTTTGGTGATCCAATACAATATCCTTAGAAGATCAATGCCCTTCGCCCACTAGTTGGCCTTTTATGCCTTGTTCTTCCTGGCGTGTACCTGCTTTTATAGAATGTCCTTGCACCGCCACCTTTGTTGCTGGATCTGCGACGGCTTTACTGCTAGCATTTAAGTACTGTATAGATGTGATATCCTTGATTTTGTTCTGAGTACCACCTGTCCTCTGGCCTGCACTTGTCAAGTCTCTAGCTCCATGCACCAAGGATAAGACTACATATGATTCCTTCAAGCGCTTGTAAGCTGATACTCTGCATCTCTCTTTGCTAAGGCGAGTTTCCTGGTCTGCATCCAAATTCAATCACTGATTGGCCTTGCTTAGCCTTCAAGCAGCTTCTACACTCTTCCCAGGCTTCTTAATTTTCGATAATCCAGTTGTTTCACCCACTTGGATGAAATCATCTGCCTCGGTAGAGTCAACCAGATTTAGACCTCCTGCTCCCTCCACCTTGTCAGCGCCATTAACCCCCACAGCCTTAGTTATATCTACCATCAAGTTTCCAGCCTCAGGGGCATTGACAAAGGCATTGTGCGATCGTGCTGATTTTGCCATCTTTAGCGCTAGCCCTCCCTGAGATCTGTGGTCCTGACTGACCCCTACCAATTATTGGGCATCCCACAGGGGCTTCCAGCATCCCAGTCTCCACTCTTCCAGATGCCGAAATATTCTCCAGACCCAGGGCGAGCACTGCTCACAGATTGCCAGCACCACCACTACCATCAGCGGCTGAGTTTACCCTGAGACAGCCCGTCTACTGCAACCTCACTGCCATCACAGCCTCCTCCTTGAGTACCAGGGCAAGGGGTACGTGTCTTGCCTGTATTTTTGTCGCCTTGCGCAAAAACAGAGAGAGACATGAACAGCTGACTCACGCGCCCGCCATCTTGCTCCTCTCCGGAATTTAAATTCAATCATTGTGTTGCTTCTTAAATTTGACTTTGGTGTTCTGTTACCCTTGCGTTACCTTACATGATGCAAGTGCAGTGCAACCCTGTGATTAATATGGCCCTTAACCCATAGAGAGAAACCAATTCTCTTATTTAGCAACACTAGTGAGAGAGGTTAAGCTTATATGCTCAGAAGTGATTTATAACAGCTTTCCATTGTGAGCATCATTCACAGGGGGCTCAACGACTAGACCTCTTCCAACATTTTACTGAGAAGCAGGGACCTGAATTCACAAGGAATCTCGTTTCCCCCTTTAACTTTACCTGCTTTGCTTGCTGTTGTAAGCAAAAGGATTACATTTGAATGTTGTTTTAACACATACCTCAATCTAATGTAATTCACTAATGGATTTTACGAAAACCCTCCTGTATTCTTCAGTACAGTCACCATGTGGCTCATCCCATCCCTAACATTCATTATTCTACAGGGGTATGGTACCAGTGCCAGGAATCAGTAGAGTATCTGAAGTTTGAGGATGTCTACAAGAATACCAGTGAGGTGTATTTCTTTACTGCTGTGGTGTACCTGTATGTGGAGGCTGAGACTTCATAGGTAGCTAGTCACCCTGGTCAAGGGCAGGACTTCTGGGTCCTCACAGTCAGAGGCAGCATTTAAACATCACAAAGACATTAGGGATATGCCTGACAACTTTTGTGCTGTACTGACTCTTCGCTTATTGCTAGCTAGTTCATCATTCCCATACCTCATCTATGTTATTTTCCCCTTTTATGGCTCCTCGGTATTTTGACCACTATGCCTGTTGCTCTGCCCTTGCTCTCTGTATTATGTTTTGTCTCTGACTTACTAATGTGATTTCCCCTTTACAATACTTTAACCTATTTGCTTGTAATGCTGATCTTACTCTGTTTCGTCTTTACAGTGTTGCTTTGTTTTCCACTTTCCCTTTCCTTGCTCAGGCATGTTCCAAATCTTTTCTTTAGTTTTGGGATCACCGAATTCACTTCTGCTTGGCTTAGGTTCACTGTGACCCTCCTTTCCAAAGCCAGTGAGTATACAAGCTCATTAAATGTTTATTCTGAATATCATGTGCCTTTCATTTAATGCTAAAATGCTGCATGTACCTTCTGGTTAATGGGTCGCTTTACCTCCTGAGATTCTCCATGAATACGACTCCTGCAAACAGAGATGTAACACCAGAGAGTGCTGTAGCATGCAAAGTGCTTAAAATTGTTATAGCAGAGTCTCTGAAACATCGGGCTATATTTACAAACATTTTGCACTGTGCTTGTGTCACAAAAGAGACGCAAACCAGCACAAGTTTTTTTTTATTCACTTTCTAGCGCAAAACTTGTTTTGCGCTGGAAAGTTGCCTAAAAGTGAGTCAAGTTGTATTACTTAGCATTAAGGGGGTGTGACACAGGTGGAATGTGGGCGTTCCCATGCAACCACCCACGCTTTTTGATGCAAAACCCCATCTACCTAACATTTGAAACAGGGTTTTGTGCCAAAAACGAATGCCACTTTAAAACAGGTGTTAAAAGAAGAAACTAATTCATTTCTCCTTTCTTGTCTGACTTTGCATGTGTGCTGCACTGCCCAGCACACATACAAAATAGGAAACGTTTTTAAAGTTGTCTGGGCACAGATAGTATTTTGTACTGGAAGGAACCCTTCCAGTACAAAACCTATGCTACCCTCATGCACACACCCTTACACTATGAGGCAAAGGTGTGTGTATGACGCTCTGCAGCAATATTCTGTGCTGGCATTAGAAAGAGGCTAGGAGAGAGCCAGAACTCTGTAGAAATGGAGGGGCAGATCAGCAACAAGAAGCGATAATCATCGCTAAGTGCGCTTAGCGCATTTTAACTTAACGCCGTCTATCGCTGGATTTTATCACAGAGATAGCATGCTATCAGCAACGCTTATCTCCAATGCGATAGGAAATCCAGCGAAAGCAGCAAAAGAGTGCGATTATTGCTGAAAACCCCGCGATAACAGCGCAGCGATAGTCAAACCTTTGTTGATAGGGCAGGGCGAACTCATTCCTACAATCCACCTCCCATTAGATATAATGGATAAGTCAGATTCAAAGCAGGCGTAAACAAAGCAGCAATAAGTGCGGTTAGCGCTATTATTATTGTCTCTATGTGGGTTTGTGGCCAGATTGCTGATAGGAGTACGTTTTGTTAGCGATATGTCTCACGTTATTTTACTGTGCAACGCCTACTATGCATCTCATTACCGTTGAGAACGGACGCTAAAGCAGTGCCTTGATAATATGCCCCAGAGTTCTCCTGCTCGCTCCTTCTCAAGAAATGCAGCGTACCATTTTGGGCGTTGCGTGAGAATTTAGTAAATATGGCCCTTCATGTAAAATGATGCATAACTGCCCATGTCACGTGGGATTTATTCTGACCATCCTGCAGTGCAAGAGGCAATGGTAGACCTAAAAGACCTTATCGGTACTCACCCTTCTTCTCTTCCTGGAAGCCACCCCAGATCACCTTCCATTCTGCAACTTGCTTTAAAGTTGCTGCTTGTCTCTCAAACTCTGATCACATGTCCACCCCTTCTCAGGGCCTTTTTTCACTTGTGCTTCAGTGCTACTTCCAATAAACTCTTAAGGGATCTAGTTTGCACGTCAAAAGAATCCATTCTAAAGCAGCTCACCATCAGCCATGTCCTGTTTATTAAACAACTTCCCTTTGTAGTAAGGAACTTAAAACATACAGCCAGATTCATCAAGCCGAAATCGGCTCGCAAAGGGCCAGATTCTGAGAATCTGGCCCTTTGCGAGCGATATTTTTGCATTTGGGATTCATCATCCCAAATGCAAAAATCGCAATTTTAGAAATCGCTACATTGCGAATAATTGCTTTAAGGAATCTCAATTTGAGATTCCTTAAATGCAATTCATGAACCATTTTAAAATTGCGAATTCGCAATCTGGGGCCCCTATTTACCGTGAAGTCTAACTACGTGGTAAATAGCGTAAACTTAGAAAAATGCACTTCAGTGCATTTTTCTAAGTTGTATGTTACACACACACATGTCCTTTGGACATGTGTGTGCGCAACACCAGTGTACCTTACCATTTCAGGGGTGCTACAGGGTGTCCTTTGGACACCCTGGCACCCTTGAAATCGCTTCCTTATTTGCGATTCGCTAATTGCTAATCGCAAATAAGGAATGACGATTAGCAATTACCGAATCGCAAATAAGGAAGCAGTAGAAATCGCAAAAAATATTGCGATTTCTACGAGCATCCCGTTTTGCGAGTCTTTAATAGCGATTCCTTAAAAATCGCTATTAAGGACTCGCAAAACAGGACTTTGATGAATCTGGGGGTTAGCTTTTCCCTGTCAAGGTTTGGGCCCAAAATGCCAAGCTTGCAAAAGGCTCTTGGCTAAATTGCTTCGGGTGTTGCCCTTGACCTGGTGCCACATGCTGAGGGCAGATTTTATGTTGTACTAAGTCTGGCAGGACGAACTGTAACATGGGTGGCAGTTCTGGAAAGTCACATTCTTGTTCTACTTGACGGATTTTATCGAAAACAGCTCTTGACAAGTCAGCTATTTGGTGGAGAGTGTGAGGGGAATTGATTGAGCGTGCCCTGTTGCTGCCCAGACAGGTCCATGGTTTATGTTCTGCAGCTTGATCTACCTGGCACAGGCCTTCCTTGTAGCCATCCACACTCCTAAATGGCTGACCTTGTGGGCTGTCTCGATTGGGCCTGAGCCTGAATTCACATGCATTTCCTCCTTCAGGGCTCAGACTGGTGGCACGGGCTTTTTAGGGTGATATAGTGCTTTCAGACATGACAGAAAAGGGTTAGAAGTTCAACCTGCCAGCTGCGTGGCTGGCATAGCATTAAGAACGAGCTGACTGGGACTACATCTGAAGCTCAGATCATGTTCTTTGGAAAGGGTAGCGGGGTGGGAACAATCATTGCTCGGCTCGAAACAGCCAATGACAACACTTTCTTTGTTGGAGAGCCCAAGTTTGCAGGTTTAAGGCTGTAAAAGGCACACTGTGCTGGAGGTTTGAACGCTGGTCAGAAGACAGGATTCATAAGGTACAACTACAGCAGTTCAAGCAAGCTTTGACAGGAGGCTTGCCTATGTATAAACAGCATAAGTGCGGCCAAGCACAACTAGAGCCTGTGGGAATGCCCAGATACCACCACACGCGTTTTCACAGTCAAATGTGTGTACGCGTTTCCATGTACGCTGACCATCAGGCATACAAGTATCAAAGCACACAGAGCAGCTCTCATACATAACTGTGTGTGGTTGAAGACACAAGGCAGTGTGCATCGGTGGGCGCGCACTGTATTGTGCACTGCCATGATGTGGGCACACATGGTGATGTACTGCAGAGGAGAGTTGCGTTTGCTATGTTTGCCCGAAGTGGCCAAGGGTATGTCCAGACGTGGGCCCCTTGCTTGCTGTGCCACTGGATTCAAGCTAGCCCGGCTGATAAGGGGTGATACCCCGAAACTAGTCCCGGGATGCTTGTTTCCAGTCCATGGAGAACCTGGCCAGGCAAGTCGGACTGGACTGTTCCCATGGGGAGCAGGGTCAAGACTGATTTCCATATGGCTAAGTCTAATCTGGGCTGGTATGGTGTGCAAAAGAATAATGGATTTAACCCAGATCTCTTGAATGGGGGTGAGTGTTTGAAAAGTTTCAGCACTCCGTCCATCATCTTGTTGAGTGCAAGAAGATGTGCAATGGGAGGATAAAGGATGCACCTCAAGGATGCACTGGGTGATACACTCATATGGAGATATGCCCCAAGGGAAGACTTGCACACATGACTAGTTGCAAAAGGCCCCATGTCAAGTGTGACACTTCTAGACAGTCCTGGGCTATTAGCCATTCGCAGGGGTAATTATTACCTAACCATTTCTTTATAAAGCATAAGCTTTGCTTATGTCTTTTAGTTGTATTTTCCCAGTTGTCTCAGAACCCTTTAATGTCCTGATGACGTCCCATAAGTATAATTTGAGTCAACATGATTCACCGCTTGCAGCACCGCCGGCATATGCAGGTAACATTCCTCTGTTGGGGATCCCACTAACGGGAGGCAAAATCACAAAACGCAAACTGAAGCCCTGGTTGGAAGCAGGGGTTAGCACGGTGTCCGACCTGTTTGGGGATGGAATACTGCTAGATCACGATACCTTTGTCAATGAGAGTGGGGTCCTGGCACATTTATACATACTGCATGCCGCATTTCTGAGGTACATAAAAACGCACCGAGGCCCGCAAAGGCAGGAACCCCCTACACATGACCTGGTCAAGATGGTATATTACATGGGGATAGGTAGACACCTTATAAGATGGCTCTACACAGGCATCAGCACACATACGGGGGCCGCTCTAGACATACTGAGGACGGCATGGGCGGGAGACATAGATAAGGACATAACAGATAAAGAATGGATGAAGATACTGGAGCACCCAAGGAAGACACCGAGGAACACGAAATTTAAATTCATACAGACAATGGTGCTGCACCGAGCTTATCTTACTCCACCTAAATTAGATAGAATGTTCACCCAAACTCAGCATTATTGCCCTAGATGCTTACTAGAAGGAGCGCACTTACTCCACATGTTATGGACCTGTCCAAAGGTGCCAGGATATTGGGACGCTGTCAGGCACAGAACAGGGGACGTGGCAAGCAGGGAAATACAGAACACAATAGAGGAGTGCATCTTAGGACTCCACAAACCATTATCCAAACACAAAGTGCAAAACCGCTTCATAGATTTAGCGCTCGTCTTAGCTATACATAATATATCTATGAGATGGAAATCGCGAAAACCCCCAGATGTCATGGTATGGCACACGGAATTACTGCGATGGGGTACTGCTGAGAGTGCGGCATTGCGCAGAGAATAACTAAAGGGCCTGCGAAAAACACCTATAGCTATGGAATGGGATGTGATGCTGGAAGCCATAAAATCATTAGATGAAGTTTAAGACCCTAAACAGAATATACGAATGAGTGTGCAGAGGGAGACCTAAGTCTAGTTAACAACGCATAAGCAGGGAGAGGTAATATGAACACACATAGATTTGACGTGAACATCTATCGGATGATGCAGATTGCACAGGATGCAGACATATACGTGAGACTGGGGAGGGATGGGAGGGAGGTGTTTGGGACTGTTTATTGTACTAATGTGACAATGCACTACAATCACCTGGGATTGCTAACCCAAAGTAAAGTGACACGTTGCAAATATTGTATAGATTGTGGAAGGGCGAGATTTTGATCGATACCTTATCACTATTGATCTAAACCCCGATCTGGTCGACTGAACCTTTGTTGCCTGTCATTGAAGGAAGAAAGTGCCTCTGTTACCAAGCTAGTTCACCCAATAAAGGACCCCGCTCCAAAAGATCACAAACAACTTCTAGCTTTCAAAAGTTTATTGTAAGGATAGGATAAGCTGCAAATACAGACATCTCAGAATGAGATTCACGAGATACACAGGTCCAACTACATACATGTGCTCTCTGAAAGCCCTCAGACGAGCAACGGAAATTACCAGCACAAGTTCTAAGAATAATAAAGCTATCAGCATTGACGCATATTGAGATCTCTCCTTCATTTAAGTTGGAGGAAAACACACAGGTTAGGCTGTCCCTACCCTGCTCTAGATGGTATCCCTACTTAACCAAGTCTCAACCTAACAAAAGGTGTCAGCAGTAAATGACCCCCAAGGGAAGTCACTCACTCTTAGTCTCTTGGTGAAAACCTATAGTTCTCCAGTCATGACCCCTCTCTGCCTACCCATCCGCTCTCTAAAGGGTCCTCAGGCATCTGCTCTAACTCCACCCAGGGGTGCTGTCCCTAATACAAAACAGTCAACAACATTTGAGACGCCCCTCATGAGACGCCCCTCACGTGGTGTAGCTTCTGGCTTTTTCCATGCTGCTTTGTATTGGGCCTCATACGTTGGAGTTGACCTTGCTTCTCAGACTCTTCTCCGGCCCGCTGATACCCCTTAAACATTCCGGAACCCTCCTCCATGTCTGGGCCGTCTACTGAACAGACCTCTATTCATATTATTTATAATCGGATCCTCCCTTTCTCTTGCAGACAGACATCTGCAGCCAAGAACCCAACTCTCATAGACTTCCAAAAAGGTTCGCAACATTTCTCGGCCCAGACATGTACGTGTAAATCAATGTTAAAACATTTCAGGCCTACAACATTTCTCATAATGATTATAGCATTCAACTTCTTCATTAATTAAGCATGTTAATACTCTTATTCTATTATTCAGTAAACACATCTATAAATCATGGCTCATTAATGCAATGACCAAAACATTAGTTCATCTATGTCGTGAAAAGAAACACCTTCCCCTTCCCTTCTAGCTCTGGCCCTGAGGCCTACCACATTCTGCGTTTAACCACATGCCATCTTACATTTTAGCAGCTACACGACATGGATTCAGGAATAATCACATCTAATAAAATCATATAGTGTCACACATTTCTGTATTAGTTCCACTTCTACTTAAATCTCTACATTAGCTATACATTCAGAATATAATTGCAGATACTACTAGCACTCATGGCATTTCTCCTCATGATTTGTGCTTACTACAGGTAAATGTGATGCACTCATACATTTAGGTCAGTTTGCGCTCTCTCAGTTCCCCCCTTTGATGACCTCTCGGGGTCATCACTAACATTTAAACTGCAGTTATTGCTAGCATAACTTGTCTCTGCGTTTCCAGAGCCCTCAGACTCCTGTACTGATTATCTTGTATGGCAGCCAATCTCTGCAGCTGCTCTCTTTGGGCCCTTTCTGACCTTCTTGCTCTGTACCATTTGAATACCCTCACCAATCCCCACAATATGATCCCACAGATCAATATTATGATGATAGGTTTTAGTATATACCACACAAAGCTTTTGCCTAAGGTGGAGATCCACCCTCCAACTTCACTCATTCCGTGGCCCACCTTTTCCCAGACATTTTCTCTACTCAAGTCTTCGATCTCCTTGTGAATATCAGTTATGTTCCTAATAACTTTCTCAAGGGGCTTCGAATTGTCTGGAATGTAAGTACAACATTCCTGGACCTTCAAAGCCTTACAGACTCCGCCCTCTTTTGCTAGTAGGACGTCTAACGCAAGACGGTTCTGAAGAACCATAGCCCTTATCGATTGCATCTCTCCTTCTACCAGCATTAAGGACTGAGCAGTGCTGGCAGACAACCTGTCGACGACTGTTGCCAATCGTCTAATTTTAACATCATTAAGGATTAGTCCCAAAAGAGGGAACATAGCTCCAAAGACATCTCCAACCATTTCTGCATCTCCTATATCTCTCCTTCCCCTCGATGATGTCTTGCCCTCGATGATCTCTAAGTCTTGTGCATGATATATTTTGGGGAAGACAATTGCTAGGTAACATGATCCATACCAGTTGTCAGGTAGTCTCACGTAGGCATTTCTTCCACATACAAAATACACATTTGGAATCACTTGCATTCCCTTCAGGAAATCTTTAGTATAGTACTCTATATTGAAAGCATGTTCACAGCTGACTTCTCCCACGTATACATTTTCATAATACGTTTTGGCTCGGTGAAGACATAGCTTTCCTCTCTGCGTCTTATCTAAAGCTATTGGACCACTACTACCCTTTCTCTTGTGTGCCTTCTCTTCCTCCGTCCAATCTGTTTTCCATTGTCCTGATTTTTTCAAAATCTTTTGTCTCCTGTAACGATCATCCACCTGCCCTATGAACTTCTTCTCGACTTCTGACACTTTGCATGTCAGGTTATTTCTACGGGCATGTGAAGTATCTAAGGTAATCCAAGGAATGAAGAACTTGGCCAATCTGTCTTCACTCTTCCAGTAGTCCCATTTGTTCATCTGCTTATAATTTGGAACTTCTGGCAACACTGAATCATAGTTGGAGAAATAGTATTCAAAACTATCTCTCTCATAAAATATACTAAGCAGTAAGCTACATGTAATGCCATATGTCAGCGGGAGGTGATGATATCTAATGCCTTCATCTACAGACGCCGGCAACTGCATGCAGACGTAACAATCCTTAACCTCCATGGCATCCACGTATTCATATAAGAGTTTGGCATAAGCATTTGACCTAAAGTCTCCTTGGGACTCATCTACGTGTAACCTGCGGGCTTCTGCAGCTAATAACGCTTTCTCTTGAGTGTTTTCCCTTTTCTCACCAGCAACAGTGGGTGTAAGCGTTTCTACAGATTTCACATCAGTTACCTTCGCCTCTTCCTCATGTCCCTTTACATAAGAAATTGTTACCACTAAAGCTATTAATATTATCACTCCTACTATTAGTGTACCTATTATACATTTAGCTCTGCTGTTCTGGGTGCCGGCTTCCATTTCGTCAGACAATATGGCTCTCTCTTATCTTGGCACAACTTTTCTTCTCGTTCCTTTACAGTCTCTTTTTACTCTTTTTGTCTTTAGAATCCACACAACTGGAAGCTGACAACCTTCTTCGCAAAAGTCCTTTAACAGTTCAATAAAGACAACCCTAGCCCTTCTCCATCAACTCAAGGGAAGTTCCCTAATATTCTCTGCTTCCTGGGCGCTAGGTAATCTTCTTTTTCTGCTCGCTTTATTTACAAAGTCCTTTAAGCATCTACTATCAGGTTTGTGCCTGCAGCTTCGATAGCAAAGTTCAGTATTTCCAAACGAAGATTGTGCTCTTCATGGGCTGTTATCGTTGTACCAAAGTCGGGGAATTGCAATTCTGAAAGAAACATGTTTTAACTTGCTGAGGCGGGGAGGTCTGGGGAGCATGAATGTTAGTGACCCTTCTTGTTCGACTCCGGGTACCAACAGTCGTATTTCCACGGTGACGATGGGCTCAGAACTGGACACCACCACCGCTCGAATCCTCCCTGTCTCCTGTTTCAAAGACATTTGTCGCCAGATATGTCCACTCAGGGGTGGAGTATCTTCTGCTAGGCACACGCACTCTTCTTGACCTTCTTCGGTCCGGTGCTTCAGCGCCCTGAGCACCTTCTTCCGGGTCTGAGTCTTCTGATATCGGAGGGAGGGTTATCTCTGGAGTTGACCTCAGGCTAGAGCTCCTTCTTTGCGGCCAATTAGCTTCTCCACGTGCCCTTCTACTCCTTCTCCTTCTTGTTTGCTCTCGCTCTCTGTCAGACCTGTCAGTGTCTGACTCGTACTCCCAGCTACTTTCTCCTTCTGTAGCGTCGTCTGTTTCGCTGTTGTACTGACCGTCCTCAGCTTGGTCAGACTCGTTCCCTGCTTCCGCTGGCACCTCTACAGCTTGGCTAGCCCCCTCTATGGCTTCTCGGTCCTCTGCTGGACGTCTATCCGAGAGAGGAGCTGTTTCTTCCCGAGGTGCTGGAACCCTTCGCGTATGTGACGCGTGGATCCAATTGGGCAGGCCTCCCACCTTCACAGCCGTATTCGCGATCAGGATGATCTGGAAGGGCCCACGCCAACGAACATCCAAGCAGCTTCTTCTCACATGTTTTTTCACCAGGACCCAGTCCCCAGGATACAGGTCATGGCACGGGCCCTGGCACGATGGAACCTCGGCAGCCTGCACCTGAAGGGACACAGAATGAACGGCGTCAGACAGCCCCTTACAATAGTCCAGGATCATATCATCTGTGATATTTAACAGTGCAGTCGTTGGGACAGATGGCAGCCTCATTGCTCTCCCCATTAACACCTCATGTGGTGACAACCCCGTTCTTCTGTCTGGGGTACTACGAAGGCTCATGAGGACCAATGGCAGGGCGTCAGGCCAACTCAGGGTCGTTGAGGAGCACACTTTTGCAATTCGGGCTTTGATCGTGCCATTGATCTGCTCCACAATTCCTGAGGCTTCTGGTCGGTAACTGCAATGCAATTTCTGATCTATGTTCAGAGCCGCACAAATCATCTTCACAAGCTCGCTGTTGAAATGCGTTCCCCTATCTGATTCCAAAGAGGCCGGCACCCCGAAGCGCGGAATGAGTTCCCTAAGCAGTAACTTGGCCACTGTGAGGGTGTCGCACCTACGTGTAGGGTATGCCTCAACCCATCTGGAAAATACACAAACAACCACCAGGACATAGCGGAGGCGGTTGCACCTCGGCATTTCAATGAAATCTATCTGCATTCGATTGAATGGACCTCCAGACCTTCCTATGTGACTCAGTGCAACTGGTGTTCTTTTCCCTACGTTCAGCTGCTGACAGGTCACACAACGCTGGCACACTGCTTCTGCTGCTATTCTAAACTTAGGATTGTACCAAGTCTGTCTAAACACTCTCAGCATAGCGTCTCTCCCTAGGTGTACGGGACCATGTATGTGTCTGGCCATTGGGCTCACCATCTCATTGGGCAACACTGCTCTGCCGTCTGCTGAGACCCAAAAATGGGACTCACCCACTACACATCCTGCCTTTTCCCATGTTTCTTTTTCAAAATCAGGAGCATTTTCTTGCATGTTTGCCAGTTTGTCCCAAGTATCAACAGTTTCCAATATCATGGCTAATTCAGTCCTTACATTTATTCCACCCACTTCCACCTCTGTGAAAGAGTACCCTTGTTCTGCGCAATACCGCGCGACTTCGTCGGCATATCTATTGCCTTTCGAGACGAAGTCCTCATTTCTGGTATGTGCGGTGCACTTTACAACTGCGATACCTGCTGGACATTGCAACGCCTCTAACAACAGGCGCACAAACTCTCCATTGCGAATGGGAGAGCCTGAAGAGGTCATGAACCCTCTTTGAGACCATAACTGCCCGTAATCATGAACCACCCCATAACCATATTGGCTGTCGGTGTATATGGTGACTCGAATTTGATTGCTTGCCAAGCAAGCACGTGTCAAGGCAATAATCTCGGCTACCTGAGCGGAGTGTACTCCTTCCAGGCACCCAGCTTCTACAACTCCAGTAATTGTACAAACAGCGTAAGCTGCTCTCAACTGCCCAACTTCGTCTCTTACACATGAGCCATCGACAAAGAAAATTTCGTCTGGGTCGGTCAGTGGCTCATCTACGATGTCGGGTCTGGGTTTGGTGCATAGTTCAGTCACATCGAGGCAGTCATGGTCTGTACATTCATCATCATCCTCGATATCATTTGGGAGTGGCATCAAGGTGGCAGGGTTCAAAACAGAGCATCTCTTGAGGGTCACATTCTCTGCAGCAAGAATAACTTGCTCATAGCGCGTGAGCCTGCTGTTGGTCAGATGCTGTGTTTTGGTCCTGGTCATCAACAGTTCAACAGAATGGGGCACGCACACCTCTAACGGGTGCCCCATGACGATATTTTCACATCTCTCAATGCTGACACCCGTTGCAGCAACGGATTTGAGACATCCGGGCAACGCTGCGGCTACTGGGTCTAAAGTAGCCGAGAAATAAGCAACTGGTCTACGGGCATTCCCATGGATTTGGACTAACACAGACAACGCGCAACCTTCTCTCTCACAACAGTAAAGCAAAAATGGTTTATTGTAATCAGGCATTCCCAATGCCGGAGCACGACACAGGTCCTCTCGCAGCTGTAGGAATGCCATCAAACAGTCTTTGTCCCATGGTACCGGATCGCTCACCTCCTTATGCGTCAGTTTTTGCAAGGGCTTTGCTTTCAGTGAAAAGTTCGCGATCCACTGTCGGCAATAACCCACCATCCCTAGGAACATCCTGACCTCTCTCTGTGTCTTAGGCGCATTCATTTTCATGATCGCCTCTATCCTGTCTGGTGACACCTTTCGTTTGCCTTTCTCTATTCTGTGTCCCAAGTACTGCACTTCTGTCAGGCAGTACTGCAACTTTCCCGGGGACACCTTGTGCCCATTGGCAGCTAGGTGATTTAACAAAGCAATGGAGTCCTCCCTGCAAGCTTCTTCTGTTTCTGACGCCACGAGGAGGTCGTCTATGTACTGGACCAGAACTGACTTCTGGGGCAGCACTAGACTTTCAAGATTTCTCTTCAAAAGCTGGTTAAAGATCGATGGGCTCTCTGTATACCCCTGAGGAATACGACACCATGTTAGGACGCGACCTTCCAGCTTAAATGCGAAAAGAAAATGGCTTTCTTCGTCCAGAGGGATCGAAAAGAAAGCCTGACAAAGATCAATCACAGTGAACCACTCAGCTTGGAATGGAATCTGAAACAGTATCACTGATGGATTCGGTACCACTGGACAACACGAAACGACTATGTTATTAATCTTTCGAAGGTCCTGTACTATCCGGAATTTCCCATTTGGTTTCTGCAGACCCATAATCGGGGAGTTGCATGGACTACCCACGATTTCTTTCAGTATTCCCTGTTTAATCATGGACTCGATCACGGGTTTTATGCCTGCAATCGTTTCTGGAGTCAATTTATATTGGGGTGTTCTTGGGAACTCAGCATGCGGTTTCACTACAATTTTCACTGGGTCCACCCCTTTGACCAATCCAATCTCTTCCCCAGTGAAGTCCCATACTTCTGGTGCCACTGTCTCTCTCAAGTCCCAGGGGAGCTCATCTACTGTCAAAGTAGGGTACAGCTCCACGCATATTCTTGAGTTTGCAACTTTGAAGTCTGCGTCATCATCATTGGTCAATACCTCCACTCCCTGAGGTGTACAGTATATTGTACAATTCAATTTACACAACAGGTCTCTGCCTAGCAGACACACAGGACTTGAATCGCAAACCACAAACTGGTGCTCATCGCTGTACTTCCCTATTTTCACCTGTACCGGTTCTGTCAATTGGCTGGTTATTCTCCTGTTTGCGACCCCCACCACTTGTATGGTCTCTCCAGACATGGGCAGGTCTGGAACTGCAGCTGATCTGATCGTGGATCTAGTGGCTCCTGTGTCCACCAGAAATGTCGTGGGGCACCCTGCTACTTCTGCTTCGACATAGGGTCCCCTCTGGTCCACCTCCAAGGCTGCCCCGAGGGTGCAGTCTTCTCTTTCCACTCTCTGTCCGGTTAATGGGTCCACATAATAGCACTCTTCTCCTTCTACAAACAGGGGCATCTGTCTATAGGTCTTACCCATATTCCCTACTCGGGGAGGTTGCGGGAACTGGGCTCGGGGAGGAGCCCCCCCCCCTTTTAGCACCTTTCCCTGGTATGGCGTCACCCCTCTCGTAGGCGCTCTCTGGACCTCTTCCTCCTCTTCCTCTTGTTCTCCTATCTCTACATTGTAGGGACACTCGCGTTTCCAATGCCCCACCTCGTTACACTGGTGGCACCTAGTCATTTTCTTCAAGGCAGCTATGTCTATTCTGGGTCTAAAGGTGGAACTCTCCTCATTGCCCTTGTTCTGACTGTACTGCTTCTTTCCTCCTGTACCTGTTCCTTGCTGCTGTTGCTGCTGTCCCCCCTTCCCTGCTGCCTGCATCTGTACCACCATCAATTTTTCTTTTAGTTTCTTAGCCTTGGAGTCTATCTCATCACAGCAGTACCTAGCATATCTCAGTATTTCATCTAGGGGTCTATTCTGCCAACAAATCAAGTGTTGCTGAATCATTAAACTAATATCCGGTCTCAGTCCCAGGACGAACTTGGACACAAATTGCCCTATGTCTTTTGGATCCATTACATCCAAGCCGCTATACTGTTTAAACGCCTTCAGCAATCTCTCATAATATTCGTGGACTGTCTCTTTGGGTTCCTGTCTGGTTCGGTCTATTTTGACCCAATCTATGTCTTGCATTGGCACTTTCTCTTTCAGCCAAGTCATCACTCTCTCGAATTTTGCCATCACAATCTCGGACGGCCCATTAGTCTTAGCATCTCTCTCCGGCTCCGTTGTGGGCCACTCAGCGCTAACCTTGCATGCTGTCCACAGATCTCCTGGTACTACAATGTCAAACAGCGTGTTCAGATCTATCCATAGGACCTTTGAGATTTTTACAAATCTCTCAACTTGCTTGTACCACTCCACTGGGCTTTCCCGCAATTTGGGGAAGGAGGTGGTAAAAGCAGCTAAATCTCCCCTACTCCAAGGGACATGTACATAATTCCCATTAGCGACTTCACGCAAAGGGTATGCTTCTATTCCCTGCAGCCTTCCTGGTGTCGTACCAAGCGTGCTTCTCCTGACGGTCCCTTTCTTGGACCACCTCTCTTCCCACTTATCTAGTGCCCTCCATGTCCTTATTCCAGTGATCAGTTCCCTTATGTGCGTTTTCAGCCCGATCGTTCTCCTCTCATCTAGGTCTCGATCCGTGTAATGTAGCCTGTGGTTACCCTGTAATGCTTTGGTTCTTGACAGGTCCACCATATATTTGCCTGCTAGTTCGACTAACTTCTCATGGATTGCTCTCGCTTTTCGAGTGATGTCCTTTGCCATATACAGTATTTCATCCTGCTCATACATTTCCATTCTTTCTAAAGGCAGGGTACCATCTACCATGTCATCCAGGTCTGACCTTAAGCTGGTGACATCGAGTCTCTTGGCTTTTATCTCAGCTCGCAATATGTCTTTCGAAGGGGGCTCACTGGTCTCCCTACCATCCCAACTCCGAGCTCTACGTTTGGGCTCGGGAGAGTTAATGAGTGCTCTCCCTTGCTCCCATCTCTCCAGGTCCCATGCTCGGCCATCCGATCTTGGAAGGTGATGGAACACGGGCCTGTTACCCCCACTCTTGCTCTGCCCACTCTCTCCTGCTTCTCTCCTTTCACCGTACTCCTCTCTGTTATTTTCCCTCTGGTCGCTACTCTCCCTTTGCCTAGTATCGCTCAGTATCCGATACGATCCTTCCTGGTTCCCCATATTCCCTGGGCTGCGCTCATTTCCGTCATCACAGGGACTATGGTGCGACCTCTCACAACTCCCATTCTGTTCTCTGGTGCCGGGCACACAGTGTGGACACTTAAAGCTGTTTCTGTACTCTTGCGCTCTCCTCTCCCCTTCACTGAGTATTGGGCACGCCACCCCTCTCTCCCGGGGCCCCCGTTTTCCAGGTCTGTTCTATCCCCACTCCGGGCCCAATGGGTGACTCCCCTACTATCTCTCTCTCTCCAGTCCCACTCCGGGCTGCTCTCCCCAGCCCCGCAGTGAGTCCGAGCTCTGCTGTCCTGACTTTCCCTTTCAGCTTCTGCAGCTATGATGCTCTTGTGAGCCTCCACTGCCTCATCCCACTTCTTCATGTACTCATTTAGCTCTTGAAAGGATTTTCGTCCAGATCCCCTCAGATCCACTGGCCATCTAGGGCCCCCGGGATCCCCTCCTGGATCCCCTGCTGTGTGCATCGGGGTGCTCCACTCTCTGGGTATCGGCATCTGACTTGGGGAATTGATCGTATCGTTCCTCCTTGCCGTCTCTGCTCTTTCTCCGTCCTTCCGTACCCGTTCTTCCCCTCTTGCTCTCTCTGGGTCATATATCGATACTATAGGACCTATGGTAACAGGTACCTGTAGTGCAGCTGGTAATCCGTAGGATGTGGCGCACTCCGTTTCCGGCGCTCTTTGTACCACAAACCTCCCGACTACCTGTTGCACCTGACTAGGCTGGGACAGCTCTTTCTTTGCCTCAGGATCCCACTCTGAACTGGGAAGCGGTCCATGCTCTCCTGCATTGCCCCCCTTTTCTCTTTCACTATGCTCGACCTCTCCCCCTGCTCTATTATACGGGGGTGGCCTGTCTGTCAATAATCTGTTTATCAGGCTGTCCTCTGTTTCGCTCTCATCATCCTCTTCTAGGGGGCTTTTATTTCCAGGCACCTCTAACACTGGGTACAGTTTATTTACTTCCATGTTATGCACTCTCCATCTTTTAGCATCCGCATCCCACCTGGCATCCTGCACTGCCCTTACCGATCGTTTCACCCTTTCTTGTCGTCTGTTCATATTTTTTTCATGCGCTGCCCTAATCCATGCATCAAGGGCTTCAAACTGGGTCGGTCTAGGCAAGGGTCTCATTGAGGTCATGACTGATTTTAATCGATGTAACACCTCTAATCTGAACGTCCCGTACTTCGGGAACGTCAGTTCCTCATTTCCTTCCGTAATCTTACTCCACTCTGATATCCAAAGGATCGTATGCAGCCCAACATTCACTGCCATGTAACGAGCCGGCGTACCCTCCGGCGGGGCTTCTTCCCCTTCATACGATCCCCGCTTCTCTTTTTTAAACGCCGCTCTCAGCCATTTAAAACACTTCATAATTATGCGCACAATATCCAGCCTCGCTACTCTGTTTACTTCCTGATGACAATCCACCAATCCTAACGCGGCTTTGCTATCTTGGCCTATCGCAGCGCGGTCTTTCTCCGGTCGGCCAATCACAGAGCGACACTTTCTGACGTCTTTGCTAGCTGGCCTATCACAGCGCGGTCTTTCTCCGGTCAGCCAATCACTGCGCGACACTTCCTGACGTCACTTTTCTCCGCTTCGCAGCAGCACCCCTCCTTTCTCAACTCGTCTCCCGGTCATGCATGCGTCCCATTCATACACCGAAAAATGACTACTTCCGACCAAGCGGTCACTTCCCTCGACTGTACGTCCACAGTCTATATGTAATTGTCAACACAACTGACGAAATGTCTATCGTCTCTCTGATAGGTTGCTTACACACACAGTAACCTCCGACCAGCGTCCGTTACTCACGCACTCACTCTTACGTTCCCCCTATCTCGGTCTTTCGGGTGATCAATGGTACCTCATGACCCCCTTCACACTATTTGACAATTACTCTGGGTGTCCGATACACCCGAACCACTTAAGCTCTCACTTAAGATTTCCACCGGTTGCGCGCGCTCACAACCTGTTCCACAGTCACTCTACAGACATTCAACTCCGCCAGACATTACAACATAGATACAATACAAAAACACCGCAATCTAACACGCATGACCCTTTATACTCACTCTCGACCGATACTGCTGCTTTTTCTGTCTCACGTCATCCGGATCTTCTTCGGCGGGCGATTCTTCCGATCATCGATCTCTAGGGGCCTTGGGGTAAGCTAACCTGGCCTAGGTCACCGTCCTCAAGAAGGCAACCATCCTCTATAGCTACCAACTGGAAGGGCGAGATTTTGATCGATACCTTATCACTATTGATCTAAACCCCGATCTGGTCGACTGAACCTTTGTTGCCTGTCATTGAAGGAAGAAAGTGCCTCTGTTACCAAGCTAGTTCACCCAATAAAGGACCCCGCTCCAAAAGATCACAAACAACTTCTAGCTTTCAAAAGTTTATTGTAAGGATAGGATAAGCTGCAAATACAGACATCTCAGAATGAGATTCACGAGATACACAGGTCCAACTACATACATGTGCTCTCTGAAAGCCCTCAGACGAGCAACGGAAATTACCAGCACAAGTTCTAAGAATAATAAAGCTATCAGCATTGACGCATATTGAGATCTCTCCTTCATTTAAGTTGGAGGAAAACACACAGGTTAGGCTGTCCCTACCCTGCTCTAGATGGTATCCCTACTTAACCAAGTCTCAACCTAACAAAAGGTGTCAGCAGTAAATGACCCCCAAGGGAAGTCACTCACTCTTAGTCTCTTGGTGAAAACCTATAGTTCTCCAGTCATGACCCCTCTCTGCCTACCCATCCGCTCTCTAAAGGGTCCTCAGGCATCTGCTCTAACTCCACCCAGGGGTGCTGTCCCTAATACAAAACAGTCAACAACATTTGAGACGCCCCTCATGAGACGCCCCTCACGTGGTGTAGCTTCTGGCTTTTTCCATGCTGCTTTGTATTGGGCCTCATACGTTGGAGTTGACCTTGCTTCTCAGACTCTTCTCCGGCCCGCTGATACCCCTTAAACATTCCGGAACCCTCCTCCATGTCTGGGCCGTCTACTGAACAGACCTCTATTCATATTATTTATAATCGGATCCTCCCTTTCTCTTGCAGACAGACATCTGCAGCCAAGAACCCAACTCTCATAGACTTCCAAAAAGGTTCGCAACATTTCTCGGCCCAGACATGTACGTGTAAATCAATGTTAAAACATTTCAGGCCTACAACATTTCTCATAATGATTATAGCATTCAACTTCTTCATTAATTAAGCATGTTAATACTCTTATTCTATTATTCAGTAAACACATCTATAAATCATGGCTCATTAATGCAATGACCAAAACATTAGTTCATCTATGTCGTGAAAAGAAACACCTTCCCCTTCCCTTCTAGCTCTGGCCCTGAGGCCTACCACATTCTGCGTTTAACCACATGCCATCTTACATTTTAGCAGCTACACGACATGGATTCAGGAATAATCACATCTAATAAAATCATATAGTGTCACACATTTCTGTATTAGTTCCACTTCTACTTAAATCTCTACATTAGCTATACATTCAGAATATAATTGCAGATACTACTAGCACTCATGGCATTTCTCCTCATGATTTGTGCTTACTACAGGTAAATGTGATGCACTCATACATTTAGGTCAGTTTGCGCTCTCTCAATTGTTTATTGACAGTTATACTGCAGCGAGAATATGTCGCAAATGTACGTATTTGACATATAGTGAGCACTATTAATGTTACGAATATGTAACGTGTTGGTATATGATATATAAAGCTACAAAACCAATTAAATGTGTTTAAAAAAAAAATGATTCACCGCTTGCAATGCAACAAGGCCTAAAAGTCAATGCCAATGTAGGACATTTTCCATTTTCTAAAATGTATTGTGTCATATGGATTCATTGATTTTAATGTCCACTTAATGTCACCACTTCCAGGACTATTTTTCTTGCATAATTACTTACTATGGTAGATGTTTAGAAAACTGGATACTTGTAAAGATCAGTCTTTTGTTTTCTTCAACAACAACATGACTGTTACATAATAATAGTTAAATATGCAATAGTTTATTATTCTCAGTTTCTGTTAACTATATTTAATCACAAAATTAATAAGTCTGCATGAAACAAGCTGAGGGTTGTGCAAATAAATTTGATGTTTTCGTGACTGGATTGCTGGATTATTCATAATGTTTTTTCCAAATATTGGTAGCATGTCACTACCACGCAGGACGTCAGCAGCGATGTCACTGACCATGTCATTAGTGATATAATATGTGAGCCCATAAGCAGTGCATTGCGGGGGTGTAAGTTATAGGTAACTGCTGAATTTCACTGGATTTGTACAAGTGAAATTTGAGCTTAACTATAATGTCCCTGTAACATTTGTTTTTTTCAGAGAGTTTCTAAGGTTTCTTGAATTTTATTTCCTAACTGGTACCACTAACCTTTGGCAGTGCGTGTATGAATGAGTGCATGAGTGTCGCAGTAAGTCTGTGAGTGGGTGTGAGAGTGTCTGAGTGTGTCTGTCAGTAGGTGTGTGAGTGTCTGAGTAGAACTGTGAGTGAATGTATGAGTCTCTGAGTTGGTATGTGAGTGGGGGTGTGAGCCTGAGTGGGTCTGTGAGTGGTTGCGTGAGTGTCTAAGTGGGTCTGTGAGTATGTGGATGAGTGTCTGAGTGAGTGTGTGAGTGAGTACATGAGTGTCTGAGTGGGTCTGTGAGTGAGTGCATGAGTCTCTGAGTGGGTGTGTGAGCCTGCGTGGGTCAGTGAGTTGGGACATGAGTGTCTAAGTGGGTCTCTGAGTGGGTGCATGAATGTAACAGTGGGTGTGTAAGTTGGTGCGTGTGTCTCTGAGATGTCATGGTATGGCACACGGAATTACTGCGATGGGGTACTGCTGAGAGTGCGGCATTGCGCAGAGAATAACTAAAGGGCCTGCGAAAAACACCTATAGCTATGGAATGGGATGTGATGCTGGAAGCCATAAAATCATTAGATGAAGTTTAAGACCCTAAACAGAATATACGAATGAGTGTGCAGAGGGAGACCTAAGTCTAGTTAACAACGCATAAGCAGGGAGAGGTAATATGAACACACATAGATTTGACGTGAACATCTATCGGATGATGCAGATTGCACAGGATGCAGACATATACGTGAGACTGGGGAGGGATGGGAGGGAGGTGTTTGGGACTGTTTATTGTACTAATGTGACAATGCACTACAATCACCTGGGATTGCTAACCCAAAGTAAAGTGACACGTTGCAAATATTGTATAGATTGTTTATTGACAGTTATACTGCAGCGAGAATATGTCGCAAATGTACGTATTTGACATATAGTGAGCACTATTAATGTTACGAATATGTAACGTGTTGGTATATGATATATAAAGCTACAAAACCAATTAAATGTGTTTAAAAAAAAAATGATTCACCGCTTGCAATGCAACAAGGCCTAAAAGTCAATGCCAATGTAGGACATTTTCCATTTTCTAAAATGTATTGTGTCATATGGATTCATTGATTTTAATGTCCACTTAATGTCACCACTTCCAGGACTATTTTTCTTGCATAATTACTTACTATGGTAGATGTTTAGAAAACTGGATACTTGTAAAGATCAGTCTTTTGTTTTCTTCAACAACAACATGACTGTTACATAATAATAGTTAAATATGCAATAGTTTATTATTCTCAGTTTCTGTTAACTATATTTAATCACAAAATTAATAAGTCTGCATGAAACAAGCTGAGGGTTGTGCAAATAAATTTGATGTTTTCGTGACTGGATTGCTGGATTATTCATAATGTTTTTTCCAAATATTGGTAGCATGTCACTACCACGCAGGACGTCAGCAGCGATGTCACTGACCATGTCATTAGTGATATAATATGTGAGCCCATAAGCAGTGCATTGCGGGGGTGTAAGTTATAGGTAACTGCTGAATTTCACTGGATTTGTACAAGTGAAATTTGAGCTTAACTATAATGTCCCTGTAACATTTGTTTTTTTCAGAGAGTTTCTAAGGTTTCTTGAATTTTATTTCCTAACTGGTACCACTAACCTTTGGCAGTGCGTGTATGAATGAGTGCATGAGTGTCGCAGTAAGTCTGTGAGTGGGTGTGAGAGTGTCTGAGTGTGTCTGTCAGTAGGTGTGTGAGTGTCTGAGTAGAACTGTGAGTGAATGTATGAGTCTCTGAGTTGGTATGTGAGTGGGGGTGTGAGCCTGAGTGGGTCTGTGAGTGGTTGCGTGAGTGTCTAAGTGGGTCTGTGAGTATGTGGATGAGTGTCTGAGTGAGTGTGTGAGTGAGTACATGAGTGTCTGAGTGGGTCTGTGAGTGAGTGCATGAGTCTCTGAGTGGGTGTGTGAGCCTGCGTGGGTCAGTGAGTTGGGACATGAGTGTCTAAGTGGGTCTCTGAGTGGGTGCATGAATGTAACAGTGGGTGTGTAAGTTGGTGCGTGTGTCTCTGAGTGGGTGTGTGAATGATGTGTGAGTATCTGAGTGGCCTCTTCTGCTCTGTTTTGCCTTTCCTGCTCATTTTTCTAACCTCGGTTTTGCCTGTTTTCCTTGTTTTTTTGCCCTCTGTTTTGCCTTTTCTGCTTGGTTTTATGCCCTTTGTCTTGCCTTTTACGCTTGCTTTTCTGCCCTCAGTTTTTTCTTTTCTGCTAGTTTTTCTGCCTTCTGTTTTTCATCCCCTGGGGACTGGACTTAATTAAATGGTGAAGGAGGGGACACACATTCCTCTACCTGGTCTGATTTTGGCCCCGGGGACCCCCTCCCCTGAAGCCTGGTCATGTCTCTTGGGTACTCTTTGGCACCCACTGTGCAGGAACGAGCCTGCTGGGGCAGCCTTAAGGCCCCCACTGTCCCAGCTGGCTCTCCGCCTCCTGCAGGAGCAGGAATTGCTGCTGCATGAAGGGAGCTGCTGGAAAGACAACACCCTCCATGCAGGAGCAATTGTTTCATCTCTATGTATATCCCGTATGTCTGCGGGTATGGAAGAGATGAAACCTCCACTTCCAGCAGGCTGGAGCACTTTGACAGCTCCCGCCTTCTGGAACCAGAGTGTTTGCTTTCCCTTGGTGTCCCGGGGTAGGCACCCAGGGACACAGCAGGGGCCAGCCCTGGCAGGTAACTGTTCCCAAGGCCATGTATGGCTCCAGGTGGGGAGCCACACAGCCTACCTCCTTCTATTGGCATGGGCCACCCCATGGAGGTGGTGGTCCCCAGGGCTAAGAATGGCCCAGGACGGGGCCACACAGTCTCCCTCATTCTTTTAAAAAAAAAGAAAGCCCAGGGGAGGTGCTGGTCCCTGGGACACGGGGGGGGGGTCCATGTGACTCCCCTCCATATTAACATAAGCCCTGGAGAGGTGGTGGCCCCCGGGGTTCCAAGGGGTTCCACACAGCCCCCTTACTCTTACTCTTTTTATTCATAGCCCCAGTGAGGTTGTGGTCCCCAGGGGTCCAGGTACCCCCCCAGAATAATTTATCAAAAGTAACTATACTATATATTTATATATATATATATATATATATATATATATATATATATATATATATATATATATATATATATATATATATATATATATATATATATATATATATATATTCACGCTCCAAGGTTGTCCACCATGTGAGTAGCACGCGAGCAGCAGCTTTATTCATGTGTAGGTGAGGACGGGGATCCGCTTGTAGACGCCGCTCCGTAATGGATCTGCCCGACGCGTTTCGAAGCTCCATCTGCTTCTCTTCAGGGGCTTTAACGGAAGCGGTGTGGCACCCGCTACACTTCTCCAATTATATAACTCGCCCGTCGATGGGAGGCTCCAGTGAGACTTCTGGGAAGTGTAGTACGGAAAGCACACAATCAAGTCCTGTATGGACTCCACAAGTGGGCCCGTCCTCGATTCCATGTACGGCTGCTACTTCACTGCCGTGCCCCCCACGTTAACGGGGTGGTGCATACTCTGCGGCTGGACTGCCGCATATAGATTCACGCTCCAAGGTTGTCCACCATGTGAGTAGCACGCGAGCAGCAGCTTTATTTATGTGTAGGTGAGGACGGGGATCCGCTTGTAGACGCCGCTCCTTAATGGATCTGCCCGACGCGTTTCGAAGCTCCATCTGCTTCTCTTCAGGGGCTTTAACGGAAGCGGTGTGGCACCCGCTACACTTCTCCAATTATATAACTCACCGGTCGATGGGAGGCTCCAGTGAGACTTCTGGGAAGTGTAGTACGGAAAGCACACAATCAAGTCCTGTATGGACTCCACAAGTGGGCCCGTCCTCGATTCCATGTACGGCTGCTACTTCACTGCCGTGACCCCCACGTTAACGGGGTGGTGCATACTCTGCGGCTGGACTGCCGCATATAGATTCACGCTCCAAGGTTGTCCACCATGTGAGTAGCACGCGAGCAGCAGCTTTATTTATGTGTAGGTGAGGACGGGGATCCGCTTGTAGACGCCGCTCCGTAATGGATCTGCCCGACGCGTTTCGAAGCTCCATCTGCTTCTCTTCAGGGGCTTTAACGGAAGCGGTGTGGCACCCGCTACACTTCTCCAATTATATAACTCGCCCGTCGATGGGAGGCTCCAGTGAGACTTCTGGGAAGTGTAGTACGGAAAGCACACAATCAAGTCCTGTATGGACTCCACAAGTGGGCCCGTCCTCGATTCCATGTACGGCTGCTACTTCACTGCCGTGACCCCCACGTTAACGGGGTGGTGCATACTCTGTGGCTGGACTGCCGCATATAGATTCACGCTCCAAGGTTGTCCACCATGTGAGTAGCACGCGAGCAGCAGCTTTATTTATGTGTAGGTGAGGACGGGGATCCGCTTGTAGACGCCGCTCCGTAATGGATCTGCCCGACGCGTTTCGAAGCTCCATCTGCTTCTCTTCAGGGGCTTTAACGGAAGCGGTGTGGCACCCGCTACACTTCTCCAATTATATAACTCGCCCGTCGATGGGAGGCTCCAGTGAGACTTCTGGGAAGTGTAGTACGGAAAGCACACAATCAAGTCCTGTATGGACTCCACAAGTGGGCCCGTCCTCGATTCCATGTACGGCTGCTACTTCACTGCCGTGACCCCCATGTTAACGGGGTGGTGCATACTCTGCGGCTGGACTGCCGCATATAGATTCACGCTCCAAGGTTGTCCACCATGTGAGTAGCACGCGAGCAGCAGCTTTATTTATGTGTAGGTGAGGACGGGGATCCGCTTGTAGACGCCGCTCCGTAATGGATCTGCCCGACGCGTTTCGAAGCTCCATCTGCTTCTCTTCAGGGGCTTTAACGGAAGCGGTGTGGCACCCGCTACACTTCTCCAATTATATAACTCGCCCGTCGATGGGAGGCTCCAGTGAGACTTCTGGGAAGTGTAGTACGGAAAGCACACAATCAAGTCCTGTATGGACTCCACAAGTGGGCCCGTCCTCGATTCCATGTACGGCTGATACTTCACTGCCGTGACCCCCACGTTAACGGGGTGGTGCATACTCTGCGGCTGGACTGCCGCATATAGATTCACGCTCCAAGGTTGTCCACCATGTGAGTAGCACGCAAGCAGCAGCTTTATTTATGTGTAGGTGAGGACGGGGATCCGCTTGTAGACGCCGCTCCGTAATGGATCTGCCCGACGCGTTTCGAAGCTCCATCTGCTTCTCTTCAGGGGCTTTAACGGAAGCGGTGTGGCACCCGCTACACTTCTCCAATTATATAACTCGCCCGTCGATGGGAGGCTCCAGTGAGACTTCTGGGAAGTGTAGTACGGAAAGCACACAATCAAGTCCTGTATGGACTCCACAAGTGGGCCCGTCCTCGATTCCATGTACGGCTGCTACTTCACTGCCGTGACCCCCACGTTAACGGGGTGGTGCATACTCTGCGGCTGGACTGCCGCATATAGATTCACGCTCCAAGGTTGTCCACCATGTGAGTAGCACGCGAGCAGCAGCTTTATTTATGTGTAGGTGAGGACGGGGATCCGCTTGTAGACGCCGCTCCGTAATGGATCTGCCCGACGCGTTTCGAAGCTCCATCTGCTTCTCTTCAGGGGCTTTAACGGAAGCGGTGTGGCACCCGCTACACTTCTCCAATTATATAACTCGCCCGTCGATGGGAGGCTCCACTGAGACTTCTGGGAAGTGTAGTACGGAAAGCACACAATCAAGTCCTGTATGGACTCCACAAGTGGGCCCGTCCTCGATTGCATGTACGGCTGCTACTTCACTGCCGTGACCCCCACGTTAACGGGGTGGTGCATACTCTGCGGCTGGACTGTCGGGCAGATCCATTACGGAGCGGCGTCTACACATAAATAAAGCTGCTGCTCGAGTGCTACTCAAAGGTGGACAACCTTGGAGCGTGAATCTATATGCGGCAGTCCAGCCGCAGAGTATGCACCACCCCGTTAACGTGGGGGTCACGGCAGTGAAGTAGCAGCCGTACATGGAATCGAGGACGGGCCCACTTGTGGAGTACATACAGGACTTGATTGTGTGCTTTCCGCACTACACTTCCCAGAAGTCTCATTGGAGCCTCCCATCGGCGGGTGAGTTATATAATTGGAGAAGTGTAACGGGTGCGCACACCGCTTCCGTTAAAGCCCCTGAAGAGAAGCAGATGGAGCTTCAAAACGCGTCGGGCAGATCCATTACGGAGCGGCGTCTACAAGCGGATCCCTGTCCTCACCTACACATAAATAAAGCTGCTGCTCGCGTGCTACTCAAAGGTGGACAACCTTGGAGCGTGAATCTATATGCGGCAGTCCAGCCGCAGAGTATGCACCACCCCGTTAACGTGGGGGTCACGGCAGTGAAGTAGCAGCCGTACATGGAATCGAGGACGGGCCCACTTGTGGAGTCCATACAGGACTTGATTGTGTGCTTTCCGCACTACACTTCCCAGAAGTCTCATTGGAGCCTCCCATCGGCGGGTGAGTTATATAATTGGAGAAGTGTAACGGGTGCGCACACCGCTTCCGTTAAAGCCCCTGAAGAGAAGCAGATGGAGCTTCAAAACGCGTCGGGCAGATCCATTACGGAGCGGCGTCTACAAGCGGATCCCCGTCCTCACCTCCACATAAATAAAGCTGCTGCTCGCGTGCTACTCAAAGGTGGACAACCTTGGAGCGTGAATCTATATGCGGCAGTCCAGCCGCAGAGTATGCACCACCCCGTTAACGTGGGGGTCACGGCAGTGAAGTAGCAGCCGTACATGGAATCGAGGACGGGCCCACTTGTGGAGTCCATACAGGACTTGATTGTGTGCTTTCGGCACTACACTTCCCAGAAGTCTCATTGGAGCCTCCCATCGGCGGATGAGTTATATAATTGGAGAAGTGTAACGGGTGCGCACAACGCTTCCGTTAAAGCCCCTGAAGAGAAGCAGATGGAGCTTCGAAACGCGTCGGGCAGATCCATTACGGAGCGGCGTCTACAAGCGGATCCCCGTCCTCACCTACACATAAATAAAGCTGCTGCTCGCGTGCTACTCAAAGGTGGACAACCTTGGAGCGTGAATCTATATGCGGCAGTCCAGCCGCAGAGTATGCACCACCCCGTTAACGTGGGGGTCACGGCAGTGAAGTAGCAGCCGTACATGGAATCGAGGACGGGCCCACTTGTGGAGTCCATACAGGACTTGATTGTGTGCTTTCCGCACTACACTTCCCAGAAGTCTCATTGGAGCCTCCCATCGGCGGGTGAGTTAAATAATTGGAGAAGTGTAACGGGTGCGCACACCGCTTCCGTTAAAGCCCCTGAAGAGAAGCAGATGGAGCTTCGAAACGCGTCGGGCAGATCCATTACGGAGCGGCGTCTACAAGCGGATCCCCGTCCTCACCTACACATAAATAAAGCTGCTGCTCGCGTGCTACTCAAAGGTGGACAACCTTGGAGCGTGAATCTATATGCGGCAGTCCAGCCGCAGAGTATGCACCACCCCGTTAACGTGGGGGTCACGGCAGTGAAGTAGCAGCCGTACATGGAATCGAGGACGGGCCCACTTGTGGAGTCCATACAGGACTTGATTGTGTGCTTTCCGCACTACACTTCCCAGAAGTCTCATTGGAGCCTCCCATCGGCGGGTTAGTTATATAATTGGAGAAGTTTAACGGGTGCGCACACCGCTTCCGTTAAAGCCCCTGAAGAGAAGCAGATGGAGCTTCGAAACGCGTCGGGCAGATCCATTACGGAGCGGCGTCTACAAGCGGATCCCCGTCCTCACCTACACATAAATAAAGCTGCTGCTCGCGTGCTACTCAAAGGTGGACAACCTTGGAGCGTGAATCTATATGCGGCAGTCCAGCCGCAGAGTATGCACCACCCCGTTAACGTGGGGGTCACGGCAGTGAAGTAGCAGCCGTACATGGAATCGAGGACGGGCCCACTTGTGGAGTCCATACAGGACTTGATTGTGTGCTTTCCGCACTACACTTCCCAGAAGTCTCATTGGAGCCTCCCATCAGCGGGTGAGTTATATAATTGGAGAAGTGTAACGGGTGCGTTCACCGCTTCCGTTAAAGCCCCTGAAGAGAAGCAGATGGAGCTTCGAAACGCGTCGGGCAGATCCATTACGGAGCGGCGTCTACAAGCGGATCCCCGTCCTCACCTACACATAAATAAAGCTGCTGCTCGCGTGCTACTCAAAGGTGGACAACCTTGGAGCGTGAATCTATATGCGGCAGTCCAGCCGCAGAGTATGCACCACCCCGTTAACGTGGGGGTCACGGCAGTGAAGTAGCAGCCGTACATGGAATCGAGGACGGGCCCACTTGTGGAGTCCATACATGACTTGATTGTGTGCTTTCCGCACTACACTTCCCAGAAGTCTCATTGGAGCCTCCCATCGGCGGGTGAGTTATATAATTGGAGAAGTGTAACGGGTGCGCACACCGCTTCCGTTAAAGCCCCTGAAGAGAAGCAGATGGAGCTTCGAAACGCGTCGGGCAGATCCATTACGGAGCGGCGTCTACAAGCGGATCCCCGTCCTCACCTACACATAAATAAAGCTGCTGCTCGCGTGCTACTCAAAGGTGGACAACCTTGGAGCGTGAATCTATATGCGGCAGTCCAGCCGCAGAGTATGCACCACCCCGTTAACGTGGGGGTCACGGCAGTGAAGTAGCAGCCGTACATGGAATCGAGGACGGGCCCACTTGTGGAGTCCATACAGGACTTGATTGTGTGCTTTCCGCACTACACTTCCCAGAAGTCTCATTGGAGCCTCCCATCGGCGGGTGAGTTATATAATTGGAGAAGTGTAACGGGTGCGCACACCGCTTCCGTTAAAGCCCCTGAAGAGAAGCAGATGGAGCTTCGAAACGCGTCGGGCAGATCCATTACGGAGCGGCGTCTACAAGCGGATCCCCGTCCTCACCTACACATAAATAAAGCTGCTGCTCGCGTGCTACTCAAAGGTTGACAACCTTGGAGCGTGAATCTATATGCGCCAGTCCAGCCGCAGAGTATGCACCACCCCGTTAATGTGGGGGTCACGGCAGTGAAGTAGCAGCCGTACATGGAATCGAGGACGGGCCCACTTGTGGAGTCCATACAGGACTTGATTGTGTGCTTTCCGCACTACACTTCCCAGAAGTCTCATTGGAGCCTCCCATCGGCGGGTGAGTTATATATTTGGAGAAGTGTAACGGGTGCGCACACCGCTTCCGTTAAAGCCCCTGAAGAGAAGCAGATGGAGCTTCGAAACGCGTCGGGCAGATCCATTACGGAGCGGCGTCTACAAGCGGATCCCCGTCCTCACCTACACATAAATAAAGCTGCTGCTCGCGTGCTACTCAAAGGTGGACAACCTTGGAGCGTGAATCTATATGCGGCAGTCCAGCCGCAGAGTATGCACCACCCCGTTAACGTGGGGGTCACGGCAGTGAAGTAGCAGCCGTACATGGAATCGAGGACGGGCCCACTTGTGGAGTCCATACAGGACTTGATTGTGTGCTTTCCGCACTACACTTCCCAGAAGTCTCATTGGAGCCTCCCATCGGCGGGTGAGTTATATAATTGGAGAAGTGTAACGGGTGCGCACACCGCTTCCGTTAAAGCCCCTGAAGAGAAGCAGATGGAGCTTCGAAACGCGTCGGGCAGATCCATTACGGAGCGGCGTCTACAAGCGGATCCCCGTCCTCACCTATACATAAATAAAGCTGCTGCTCGCGTGCTACTCAAAGGTGGACAACCTTGGAGCGTGAATCTATATGCGGCAGTCCAGCCGCAGAGTATGCACCACCCCGTTAACGTGGGGGTCACGGCAGTGAAGTAGCAGCCGTACATGGAATCGAGGACGGGCCCACTTGTGGAGTCCATACAGGACTTGATTGTGTGCTTTATGCACTACACTTCCCAGAAGTCTCATTGGAGCCTCCCATCGGCGGGTGAGTTATATAATTGGAGAAGTGTAACGGGTGCGCACACCGCTTCCGTTAAAGCCCCTGAAGAGAAGCAGATGGAGCTTCGAAACGCGTTGGGCAGATCCATTACGGACCGGCGTCTACAAGCGGATCCCCGTCCTCACCTACACATAAATAAAGCTGCTGCTCGCGTGCTACTCAAAGGTGGACAACCTTGGAGCGTGAATCTATATGCGGCAGTCCAGCCGCAGAGTATGCACCACCCCGTTAACGTGGGGGTCACGGCAGTGAAGTAGCAGCCGTACATGGAATCGAGGACGGGCCCACTTGTGGAGTCCATACAGGACTTGATTGTGTGCTTTCCACACTACACTTCCCAGAAGTCTCATTGGAGCCTCCCATCGGCGGGTGAGTTATATAATTGGAGAAGTGTAACGGGTGCGCACACCGCTTCCGTTAAAGCTCCTGAAGAGAAGCAGATGGAGCTTCGAAACGCGTCGGGCAGATCCATTACGGAGCGGCGTCTACAAGCGGATCCCCGTCCTCACCTACTCATAAATAAAGCTGCTGCTCGCGTGCTACTCAAAGGTGGACAACCTTGGAGCGTGAATCTATATGCGCCAGTCCAGCCGCAGAGTATGCACCACCCCGTTAACGTGGGGGTCACGGCAGTGAAGTAGCAGCCGTACATGGAATCGAGGACGGGCCCACTTGTGGAGTCCATACAGGACTTGATTGTGTGCTTTCCGCACTACACTTCCCAGAAGTCTCATTGGAGCCTCCCATCGGCGGGTGAGTTATATAATTGGAGAAGTGTAACGGGTGCGCACACCGCTTCCGTTAAAGCCCCTGAAGAGAAGCAGATGGAGCTTCGAAACGCGTCGGGCAGATCCATTACGGAGCGGCGTCTACAAGCGGATCCCCGTCCTCACCTACACATAAATAAAGCTGCTGCTCGCGTGCTACTCAAAGGTGGACAACCTTGGAGCGTGAATCTATATGCGGCAGTCCAGCCGCAGAGTATGCACCACCCCGTTAACGTGGGGGTCACGGCAGTGAAGTAGCAGCCGTACATGGAATCGAGGACGGGCCCACTTGTGGAGTCCATACAGGACTTGATTGTTTGCTTTCCGCACTACACTTCCCAGAAGTCTCATTGGAGCCTCCCATCGGCGGGTGAGTTATATAATTGGAGAAGTGTAACGGGTGCGCACACCGCTTCCGTTAAAGCCCCTGAAGAGAAGCAGATGGAGCTTCGAAACGCGTCGGGCAGATCCATTACGGAGCGGCGTCTACAAGCGGATCCCCGTCCTCACCTACACATAAATAAAGCTGCTGCTCGCGTGCTACTCAAAGGTGGACAACCTTGGAGCGTGAATCTATATGCGGCAGTCCAGCCGCAGAGTATGCACCACCCCGTTAACGTGGGGGTGACGGCAGTGAAGTAGCAGCCGTACATGGAATCGAGGACGGGCCCACTTGTGGAGTCCATACAGGACTTGATTGTGTGCTTTATGCACTACACTTCCCAGAAGTCTCATTGGAGCCTCCCATCGGCGGGTGAGTTATATAATTGGAGAAGTGTAACGGGTGCGCACACCGCTTCCGTTAAAGCCCCTGAAGAGAAGCAGATGGAGCTTCGAAACGCGTTGGGCAGATCCATTACGGAGCGGCGTCTACAAGCGGATCCCCGTCCTCACCTACACATAAATAAAGCTGCTGCTCGCGTGCTACTCAAAGGTGGACAACCTTGGAGCGTGAATCTATATGCGGCAGTCCAGCCGCAGAGTATGCACCACCCCGTTAACGTGGGGGTCACGGCAGTGAAGTAGCAGCCGTACATGGAATCGAGGACGGGCCCACTTGTGGAGTCCATACAGGACTTGATTGTGTGCTTTCCACACTACACTTCCCAGAAGTCTCATTGGAGCCTCCCATCGGCGGGTGAGTTATATAATTGGAGAAGTGTAACGGGTGCGCACACCGCTTCCGTTAAAGCTCCTGAAGAGAAGCAGATGGAGCTTCGAAACGCGTCGGGCAGATCCATTACGGAGCGGCGTCTACAAGCGGATCCCCGTCCTCACCTACACATAAATAAAGCTGCTGCTCGCGTGCTACTCAAAGGTGGACAACCTTGGAGCGTGAATCTATATGCGGCAGTCCAGCCGCAGAGTATGCACCACCCCGTTAACGTGGGGGTCACGGCAGTGAAGTAGCAGCCGTACATGGAATCGAGGACGGGCCCACTTGTGGAGTCCATACAGGACTTGATTGTGTGCTTTCCGCACTACACTTCCCAGAAGTCTCATTGGAGCCTCCCATCGGCAGGTGAGTTATATATTTGGAGAAGTGTAACGGGTGCGCACACCGCTTCCGTTAAAGCCCCTGAAGAGAAGCAGATGGAGCTTCGAAACGCGTCGGGCAGATCCATTACGGAGCGACGTCTACAAGCAGATCCCCGTCCTCACCTACACATAAATAAAGCTGCTGCTCGCGTGCTACTCAAAGGTGGACAACCTTGGAGCGTGAATCTATATGCGGCAGTCCAGCCGCAGAGTATGCACCACCCCGTTAACGTGGGGGTCACGGCAGTGAAGTAGCAGCCGTACATGGAATCGAGGACGGGCCCACTTGTGGAGTCCATACAGGACTTGATTGTGTGCTTTCCGCACTACACTTCCCAGAAGTCTCATTGGAGCCTCCCATCGGCGGGTGAGTTATATAATTGGAGAAGTGTAACGGGTGCGCACACCGCTTCCGTTAAAGCCCCTGAAGAGAAGCAGATGGAGCTTCGAAACGCGTCGGGCAGATCCATTACGGAGCGGCGTCTACAAGAGGATCCCCGTCCTCACCTACACATAAATAAAGCTGCTGCTCGCGTGCTACTCAAAGGTGGACAACCTTGGAGCGTGAATCTATATGCGGCAGTCCAGCCGCAGAGTATGCACCACCCCGTTAACGTGGGGGTCACGGCAGTGAAGTAGCAGCCGTACATGGAATCGAGGACGGGCCCACTTGTGGAGTCCATACAGGACTTGATTGTGTGCTTTCCGCACTACACTTCCCAGAAGTCTCATTGGAGCCTCCCATCGGCGGGTGAGTTATATAAATGGAGAAGTGTAACGGGTGCGCACACCGCTTCCGTTAAAGCTCCTGAAGAGAAGCAGATGGAGCTTCGAAACGCGTCGGGCAGATCCATTACGGAGCGGCGTCTACAAGCGGATCCCCGTCCTCACCTACACATAAATAAAGCTGCTGCTCGCGTGCTACTCAAAGGTGGACAACCTCGGAGCGTGAATATATATATATATATATATATATATATATATATATATATATATATATATATATATATATATCACAAAGAAGAGTTGAGCCCTCGATATAAGGAGCCACTTGATCGGAGAAATTTGCATCCATTTAATTAGGGAGCAGTTGCAGCAGGAGACGCAGGGGAAACAGTCATCTCCTATCCTTCGCCAGACCGGTTTCGGGAATCTTGTCACTTTCTCAATGGCGTCTGCATACAGTCAAGGTGTGTCATGCACTTAAATAAAAGGGCCTGCCCAGATGGGCGTGTCCACAGAGCGCGGAATTCTGGATCCTGTAGTGCATGAAGGTAAGTCTCGAGTGAGCCCTTTAATGTAGCAGTGAATAAAACAAAGTTTAAAACCCATGTGGGCTGATGCACTGTACTGCTGGGTGTCCTGTTGTCTTTGACCAACCACTCCCGGACACCGGTCTCCCGTGTAGAGATAGCGCCGTGAGGGGCCATCACGGGTCCGCACTGAAGCGGCAGGCTTCCTTCCTGCAGCTGGACTCGTGCCGCTAAACATCACAAAGAAGAGTTGAGCCCTCAATAGAAGGAGCCACTTGTATACATATGTGCAGCAGAGGTCCGGGTGCTCCTTGTACGTTTGGGTACTAGGTAGCTTGGATATTAACGCGGTGACCCTGCCGCGTAAGGAGCCCCACCCTGAAAGAACCGGGGGCCATGCGGTCTGTTGACTAAGGGGCCGATATCGTGGGGCATCAGCGTATGGATCTTGCACGAATCCCTCACAGCGAGGCCCATCTGTGGGCTTGAAAGGTTGCCAGCTGAACATTTGCGCGACATAAGGCACTACAAGTCCCATAAGTCCCATCCAGGGTGTTAATCAATGCAATTAAGGGGGTGGTGCCTCAAGCGCTCTTTCGAAACTGCCAAAGCCTCTGAAGAGAAGTGGGGACACTTCAAAACGCGTCAGGCATCCAGGGAAGTTTGAACCGTGAAAGGAATCGTTGTGCTGGAGGCGTGTTTCCCATTTAAGGCTCCTTGTATGCAGCTGAGGTCCGGGTGCTCCTTGTACGTTTGGGTACTTGGTAGCTTGGATATTAATGCGGTGACCCTGCCGCGTAAGGAGAACCACCCTGAAATAACCGGGGGCCATGCGGTCTGTTGACTAATGGGCCGATATCGTGGGGCAGCAGCGTATGGATCTTGCACGAATCCCTCACAGCGAGACCCATCTGTGGGCTTGAAAGGTTGCCAGCTGAACATTTGCGCGACATAAGGCACTACAAGTCCCATAAGTCCCATCCAGGGTGTGCATCAATGCAATTAAGGGGGTGGTGCCTCAAGCGCTCTTTCAAAACTGACAAAGCCTCTGTAGAGAAGTGGGGACACTTCAAAATGCGTCACTCATACAGGGCAATTTGAACCGTGAAAGGAATCGTTGTGCTGGAGGTGTGCTTACCATTTAAGGCTCCTTGTGTGCAGCTGAGGTCCGGGTGCTCCTTGTACGTTTGGGTACTTGGTAGCTTGGATATATATATGTATAAATACATATATATGTATATATATACATATACATACATATATATATATATTATTTTTTTTCACACACCTTTTAATTTTCAGGTATGCTGAAAATACACTTGGCAGTTGGGATGATTTCGCCCACTGGGGCTAGACACCTACAAGCATGAAGTATTGACTTTGGTTCTCCTATATAATATGGAGTATTTGACATTTGCAAACAAGAAGTTGTTGATATTGCCCACGGGGGCATGAGGTTTCGATCAAAATATCGTGCTGCATTATTTAAGGATTTATAAGTTTAGCAATTTTGTATATATTTTTTCAAACTTGCTTCATCCTTGAATCATACCCAACATGAATTATTATGTATTTTCTAAGGCAACCGCATGATTGTAAATAATAGACCGTGTGTGTAACATAGTAACTCTTCTATTTCCCTTAAGTCACGTGCACGAAAGTAATCACGATTGTATCACTTTAAAAAGAATGGCCACCCAAACAAATGTACCCGTGAGCAAGAAGCGCGAGCTTCGAAACGCGTAGGGTTTGTTTTTTGTCCGTGTGCCAATAAATACAGCACTTTGAACGACATTTGGGCTCCGGTTCTGGTATTTCTGCTGAAACTACAAGCATCCGTTACCAGGAGTGTGTTTATATATATATATATATATATATATATATATATATATATATATATATATATATATACACATATAAATACATATAAAAAAAACATATATATATGTATATACATACACTCAAACACCCCCACAAGCACACACACATCCACCAGGGTGAAATATACTTAAAAAAAATCCTTTTAAGAGAAGAGGACGACAAGCCTGGAACTCCTGACAGAGTAAGCATGATTGCCTTTATAAGAATTTTGGCTTGCACCTTCATCAAACACAGTGTTAGGTTGAAGGCAGTCGGTTAAAAAACAAATGCGGAGATCCACGGAGTTGGAAAGAACTCTATGGAACTCCGCTCCGCTCCCTCCCTCCTCCATAATTATGTATCATTTTTTAAAAAGGCACTTACATGTTGTGGTTGCCTCCCCCTTGACATGGCCGCTCTCCTGCCTCGTCCTCACCATCCATTTCTATTGAAAAGCCCTATGATGTACAACTTGCGCATGCTTGCTTGCGCAAGACGTACAAGCAAAACAATATGATCCAGCACTCCAAACAATGGCCATCAAATATAATATAATATTAAGTGAAAAGTAGTATCAAGTCCATTCAGCAGGTCTTGTTTCAGTTTTCTTTATTTAATTTCTTCTTAAAACGATCGTAGGCAACGCGTTTCATCCCTAAGGACTTCTTCAGGGCTTTATTTACAATAGAATTTACAGGTAAAAAAAATAATACATATAATTATTGTGATAACACCACACAAGAAACACAATGTGATTAAGCTAACATCTATACAAAAAGTTCTTTGTACATCGCTCTCTTTAACCAAATATATACAATTCATAGACTTCCATGTTATATGGATAATCAAATAGATTGAAAGATACACACCATTTTATTTAGACCTGCTGAAAAACGCTTCTAAGTACCATATAATTTAATAAATATCACGAGTGTCTTATTTGAGTGAGCGGTTATTCTTAAGTTAATACATTTTCAGAGTCTCTTCTTTAATAGGTGGACAATCATTTTAATCAGACCAATTTTATGGTTTGCAGAAGAAAGGGGTAATCAAGATATATTCTGGGTACACCCTCTTAGGAATACAGATAGAAATCTTACCAAATGCAATATAGAGAGCCTTTCTTTATTTTCATCAGAAATACTACATGAAGATAGTCGCTCCCTCTAAGAACAGCCTCCTGTGTAATCTGAGCATAGAATAAAAGCAGAGGAAAGATAAAGAAGTAGTATGAAATAAGATATATAAAAAAAGTAGAACTACTGGTAATTATACCTTATACAAAAAATAATTGTTGTGTTTGAGTGTACTATCATCAAAACATACCTTGTATGCTTTCGTGGATTTACAGTAATGATCCTACTCCCTATAAGCTCTGGATCAAACATATATTTTCTATCCTTGTAAGGCTCTCAGTGTTGGCTTATCACAATCTGTAATCAAAGAAAAATCTTTTCAGACCAAATGTTTTCTCGAGATTATCCTATTGTAGCAAAACTTAACACATACCATGGTGAAATATATTTTAACAAAGCTTAAAAGTTAAGAAAAAAAGGAAATAGCAATGATGAGTTACCCTCATATTGAGAATGGACCAGCACCTTTAAGAGCTATATACTGATTGATAGCAATATATGTTGGGGTGGCCCCTTAACTTAACACAGAACTGTCACTGGAGTCGGATATCTGGTACTGAGATGTCTCTTACATAATATTAGATTAGAGAGAGCAAGGAGGGACCCAGGGGGAGCCGCGCGCGAGCCGGTCTCTCCCCTGGGTTTGTTCGCACGAGGGAAGTGGCCACAAGTGCGGGGGGATCAGTTAGTGGAGCGTGAAGGGAAAAGTCATTAATAGGGGTAGTAAGGGCGGGAAAGGTACTGTGCCGGTGGGAGGCGGGTGGCGTAGGTTAGTTTTATCCCACCCACCCTTTCCCCTTTTCTCTCTTTTTTCAGGTCCTGTATGGTTGTTATGTTTCTATGCTTTGGGTACTGCCGAAGCTGTCTTTCCCGGTTGCCACGCTAAGACAGGTTTAGGTTCCCATTTTTAGTCGGTAGGCGGTTTTTCTTGGGGATGGGCAGCCTGTAGCAGGTTGGTCCATCCTCACAGGGCAGTAAAAGGAAAGGAGGGAGTAGCAAAAAGAGTCAGTTTCTTCTGGGTTTACTTGATGGGGGTTCATCTTTCATAAGGATGGTAAGATAAGTTGGGGGATTTTGGTTTAATAAATAATGAATTGCAAGATGTTTTGATTAGATTTTATTTTGCACCTGTCTTAATAAAGTGGCCTTTCTTGCTAACCAAGAAGTTGTGGAGAGTGAGTTATTGCGTGATGTAAGTTAATAAACCACTAGGCTCGTGTTCAGGACAGATATTAAAGTCCTGTGGTCATAAAACGCCCAAGATAGTGCTCAGCCCCCCTATGAGGTCAGTTGGACTAGCATGTCTCCCTCCAAACATACATGTGTTTAGCATGAAAGTCCTCCCATCATGCGGTCCATTCGATTTATTTTTGCTGTCAAACCTCGGCGTTTAAATAGCCCGCGTTGGTGAACACCTGCATCAAATTATCACATACAGCACATAATGCGTGCCGTAATTATAGCTGCCATCTTGGAGTGACCGTAATAGCCAATTCCGCACTTCACGATGTAAAAAGAGAATATGTTTTTTTTAATTAAAAGCTCATGAAATCAAAAATTAAGAGCGGGTGCAAGACATACAACATAGAGGTTTCCAATAGAAACAGACGGCGAGGACAAGGAAGGAGATTGGCCATGGCAAGGGGAGGCAGCCACAGCAGATAGGTGTCTTTTTTAAAATTATGATTAATTATTGAGGGGCCGGCTAACTCTGCTCCCCCATGGAGTCGGAGTTTTGCCTAATTGTTCGCAATGGAGCGCGGAGAAGGCAAAACTCCGTAAACTCCACTGGAGGAGCAGAGCTACTCACCTGGGGTTACTCTAAAGTGACATTGGAATTGTTACAGAAATTCATGCAAAATTTCAAAAATTCTAAAAAATCAATTGTTTTCACCTGCAACATCATAATAACTGATGACATACAAAATCTATTATTTCTATTTGGGATGATACAAATTAATTATTGCTGTGACATCGAACATTTGGTATCATACAGTAGAATGCAGTTGCATGTCTCAGTCGGAAGGATGCTGACAGAGAAAAGCAAACGATATTCTCGATTACATCATTAGGACTGCTCAGTCAGTATTTGATGACCAAAGTGGTGGTTTTGAAACACCTGAAAAGTGGAAAACAGAATGGAAGCGCTTGTGCAAAAATGATAGCAAATCAAAAATCTTTAAAAAAGAAAGTCAATAGATGGTGGGAGGAAATTTTGTTTGAAAATTGCATTGAGATTTGATGAGTAGCTAAAGGCTTAGATATCTTCATTATACCTAAATATGAAAATCTACATCTCAAACTGGTGAAAGAATGTCCAAAACCTGCAAAGGAATTGATAATAATGTTAGTCAGATTTGTGAAACTTGAACTAGATGTAGTATAAGATTAACCTAAAAAATGTAAAGAGGAATTTGCAAAATTTGAAAATAAAGAGTCTATCTATAATTTTATGGCAGGTCTACAATTGAGATTGGAAAACTATGAGCAGGAGGTAAAACAAAAGAAAAGGAGAACATTCCTGAGATATAAACATAATTAGGCAAAAGGTAGAATTTTGACCGTGAGTAGGAAATTTGACAACTTTCTCAATTAATGACTTTATAAAGGTACAAGTAGGATTTCAAAAGGAATTGCTGACTTTATAACCAAATAAGTTCTGACAGATACTTCAATGTAGAAGAACAACCAGGAACACCCTCTGAAAAAGGTGGGCACATCAGCACTTTTTTTATGAGTTTCATTTTTTGAGGGAACATATCTATCTAGGCCAAAGCATGGAATATTAAATGTGTTGTTAAAATGTAACTTTCAATGTATAATATATGTTTTTAAGTATAGTTAAACAGTATAGTGAGGAGAACTTGTGAATCCCGCAGGAGCTCTCGTGATGGTTGGTTGGACGGAATGTGAAAAGAAACGTTGCAGCCACCATTATAGGACATCAAACCTTGGTTACCGTGTTCCGAAAATGAAAATATTAATAGGTATAAAGGGGACATGGTAGAGGTACCCCGACCTCCTGAATCTTTGTGGGTGGTCCCAGAGGCCCCGACCCACTGGGGCCAAGTTAAAAAATATAGATTTTTGAGGGTTAAAAAAATATATTTTAGGGGGTTTCTGCAATCCCACTGGACTCTTGCATGAGTAACCATGACTCCTTTACTCCCATGGGGCTTCCACAGAATCGAAAAACAAATACAAAAAAAGTGGGGTGGGTATCCCTTATGGCATGACAAGCCCTGCAGCAAACGTGTCATGTCACCACAAAAGATGAATGGCTGCACATGACATGGGATTGGCTGCCTGTGGGGGATTGTACTCAGTCTGCACTCTCAAATCTGGGCTTGGTCAACTTCCGGGGCTTTGGTGCAGGCAGGGCCTGCCCACAAGCCCAGCGGCAAACCCCCTCACTGTGCATAGCCGTGCACAGCCTTGTGTTGGCTGCCCACAAAGAGAATTGGGCACAGGGCATGCCCTGTTGCCAACCCCACGCAACGCATGGCAAAGGAATGGCAGAGGCAAAAGTGCATGGCAGAGGCAAAAGTTATAGGTTGCTCACTGAACTATGACTGGCGAATTTCTGTGGGTTTTTGGTTTTTAATTTTAGACTTTATCTATAATATTACTTTAACCTTTAGTTTTTCTGTGAGTATGATCACAGTGAATATGACCGAGCAGGTTGAAAAGAGTCTGTGTAGCTGTAATTAGCTAAGAACGTTTTTTAAACCTGCTCCCTGGAGTGCAGCCATTGATTCCCAGAGACAGAAAGTCCTTAGAATTGTGTTCCCTAATAACTTTCTCACAATTTGACAAATCTCCATGAAAAAGTTTGCAGACCTTTTCACTTTCCTTCATGGGCTGATAATGCAAAGGTTCATTGTGATTAGTTAAGGGATTGCAAAGAAAAAAGGAGGGTCTCCACCGATGCATTGCCATAGACTTTTTAGACAAACATAGTAACAAAATGACTGAACGTATTTTCATGAAATTGCCAGAAATACAGATTATGGCCTGGAAAGGATCTGTATTGGTATTTCGGAAAATTGGTACTGTAGGTTTTTTTAGTATTAAGCCAAAAAAACTTGGTGATATATTGGCTCACGTTATACCACTATACTCTTGCAGTATACTGTTATACATAGTGATGAAAAAATATGACAAAACACTATATTATTGGCTAATGAATCACCTTAGAAAAGAAAAGTCAGCCATATTGTCTAGACCACAGTTTGGTTGTGTTGTGGGTTTCTATGTGAGATGTAGCTTATTGTAATGTTTTTGAAATATACTAAGACATGAGGCACCTTGACATAGTCTATACAGGTAGATAAAATTATTTATATTGTCTTATATGTTTTTTAAAAGGTTTTGAAATACTGTGGCACTCTCTTGAAAGTACAGAACTACTTTTGAAATGAAAAAAATAAGAGATGAAAGTAGAGTGGTGTATTATATAACACACTACACCACTCTACTGTACACCATTGTACTCTTGCCACTACACTGTTTGCCAGGCCACTCTACAGTATGCTACTCCACTCTACTCTATGCCACTGTGTGCCTCTCCATGCTACTCTATGCCACTCCACTCTATGCCACTCCACTCTACACCACTCTACTGTACGCAACTCCGCCCACACCGTGCCACTCCACCCCACCCCACTCCACACAATGACATGCTACTGTGCGCGACTGTACGTTCCCCCACTGTACTATACTTCACTTCTCTCTACCCCACTTCACGCCACTGCACTCTAGCCACTGAACTCTGTGCCACTGCACTGTATGCCACTGTGCTCTTCTCCGCACCACTGTATTCGACACCAGTGCACTCTAATCCACTGTACTGTAGACCATCAATGCACTGTATGCCACTGTGCTGTGCACCACTCTATTCTATCTGCACCACTCTACTCCAAAGCACTGTACCCCTGTGCACTCTGCCCCACTGCACTCTATGCTACAGTGCACCACTCTACTCTATGCCACTGCACTCCACACCACCACACTCAATTCAGCACCAATTTATGCCACTGCACTCTTTGCCAGGCCACTCTACTGTACGCTGCTCCACTCTACTCTAGGCCACAGTGCGCCTCTCCATGCCACTCCACTCTATGCAACTCCACTATGTGCCACTCTATTGTATGCCACTCCACTCCATACAGTGCCTCTCTTCTCCACTGCACCCCACTTCACTCTACACAATGTCACTCTAATATGCACCTCTGTATGCTACACTATTCTACTTTACCGCACTTCATTCCACACCACTCTACACTATGCCACTGCACTATACACCACTCTATTTTGCAACACTCTACTCTACACCACTGCACTGTAACCCACTGCACTCTACGCCAGCGCACTCTATGTCACTACACTGTATGCCACTGCACTCTACTCTGTACCACTCTACGCCAAGGCATTCTACGCCACTCTACAGTTCTGTGTACCAATCTACTGTACGACACTGCACTGTACATCACAGTCCTCTACGTCACTCTGCTTTTCTCTGCACCACTCTACTTTATGCCACTGCACTCTATACCACTCTATTCTACTCTGCACCACTGCACTGTATGCCCGTTCACCCAACACCACTCCACTATACTCTGTGCCACTGTACTCTGTGCCCCTGCACTCTATACCACTGAACTCTACTCTTCACCACTCTACACCACTGCACTCTATGCCACTGTACTCTCCTTTGCACCACTGTACTCTACGCCACTGTACTCTATACCACTGTACTCTACTCTGCAGCACACTACTGTACTCCACAGCAATGTACGCCACTGCACTCTATGCCACTCAACTCTACTCTGCACCACTACACTCTATGCCACTCTACTCTACTCTGGCTGCACAATTGTTGTCTATGCCACGGCTCTCTGTGCACTACACTCTACAGGACTGCACTCTGCACCACTCTACTTTACGCCACTGCACTCTACACCACTCTACGTTACTTTGCACCACTCTACTCTAGGCCACTTGACTTTATGCTACTGTACTCTACTCAACTATGTTGTACACCACTGTACCCTATGCCAACGCACCCTATGGCCCTCTACTCTATGACACTACACTCTACGGCACTCTCCCCTAATGTATTCTATGACACTCCACTTGACTCCACTCCACTCAACAACACTCAACTCTACAATTTTAATCACATTTTTATTAGGAAAAAAACTATTGAAGTTCAATTTAAAAAAACAAAGGTTAAAGATTAGTTATAGTTAGGAAAACTTCATTTAGCAGGGAAAGTTATAGTTAATGTAGTCTGCCTAGCGTGTTCACAACACTGTGTATGGAGTTGTGCTACTTACTGTAAGCTTTGGCCAGGGCATAAATTATAATTTTAAATTATGACTATAACTTTTCAATTCCAAATGTTTGTATAGTGTAAGAATTTCTAATGTTTGTGCAGTTTGAGTTTGTTTTGAATATAAATAATAAATCAAGTTTTCCAAACTATAACTAATCTTTAACCTTTGTTTTTTTAATTGACTCTGTGTGTGTGTGTACGCAGTGAAGCTATTAAGCACCTTTGCACTTTTGCTGAATACATTAAAATTCTCACAGTCAAGCTCATGAGTGCCTCCCTTTTACTGGATCTAGTGAGAGGGTGGTGGATGCAACATAATGTCGCTAATATTCCAGGAGTGATGAAAATATCAAATATAGCAAGGCCGACCTTGGTAGCTATATATACTAATAAATAGATGGGAAAAAAACCTGTCCTTGTGTTTTGTTTGCTTCTTTAAAATGTCCTAATTCTGCAGAAAAAGTATCTTTATGAATACTTTTCTTATTTTCATTCAACCTTGTTCTGTCACACGTACACACCAACATTGTTTACATCTCAATTCAGGCACCAATCATTGTAACGTGCTATAAGATTGAAACTGGCTCAACTTTAGTTAACCCCTTCCACGCTGATGACGAGCTCAGCTCGTCATAAGCGTAACCTGCCGTACGCTGATGACGAGCTGAGCTCGTCATGTAACGCGGTAATTTTAAAAATGCCATGCACAGCGGGAAAAGCCGCCGCAGCGATGCGGTTAAGAAATAACTTCTTCAAAGACTAGGAAGCGTATTTACAAGCCCCTTGCGCCGCCAGTGTGTCACTGTTTTCCATATTAAAAGTTTTGCACCGGCAGCGCAAGGGGCTTAGCCCCTGGGTCTCTTTCAAATAAGGCACAAATACAAATTGTTTCACTTAAGAATATATATCACAAAGAAGATAAACACACTTTCATAAGCATGATGCTGGTAGCTTAACCAATCGCAAATTCAGCACAATGCATTTCTTGCATCATTTCCCATATTACCTTCACTAAGCTTTAGCTCGTGCCAGAAACTGTATTCATTAAAGCCAAACTTAGAAATAGGGGGAAGATGGTATGAGGCACAACATAGTGGACTCTATAGCATATTTACAAAAAAAGTCTGAGAGCCCAGCTGCGCTAAATTTGGCAGCTTCGTGGTCTGACATTGGGAAAACACAGGGATGCGCCATATTCATAAGAATATGGCGCACCCCTATTTTTCCCCTAGTGCTGTCACGAAAAAAGCACACATGTAAAGAGCAAAAAACAAGGAAAAATGTACAATTACTCCTCACCTCGCCGTTCTAACGCCTGGCATTCCATGACGTTCATTTTTCGCACAGCCTCAGTCTTATAAATCTGGGGCAGCATCAAAATGCAATGGGTGTTGTGGTGGAACCCCCACAGCAACACTCATTCGATGCCCCTTTGTCGAAGAGGACTGCTGCAGAAAGTGGCATATTTACAAGGTGGTGTTAAGCCATGTTAAGTGGCTTAGCACCCCCTTGTAAATATAGAAAATGGATCCACGCCACCGGAGCATACAAAAAAGTGGTGTTCCCGTGGCGATAGGGTCTTGTAAATATGCCCCTCAATTCACTAAAATGACAGAAAAAAGTCAGAAGTTGGCTCCTATCAGATTAGTCCATTCAGTTTGAATTTATATATTTTGAAGAGCATTGGCGTAAAAGAAACCCTGTCAAGATTTTACAGTAAACACTAAAATGAGCGCTGCAAGCAATATTAACAAGTACAGCTGTTGTGAGAAACACAGGGGTGGTGAGACATGCGATAGTATGTGCAGGAGAGATCAGGATTGCTCATGATGCACTTTGTGCATGCAACATCATTAATGGGGTTATTGGAAACAGGGAGACTGAAAGGATGACAGAAGTCAGTAATTGGTCTTCTAGCCTTATTCTCCACTGACGCCATCTGAGACCCTGTGGCATAGCTAGCCGTTTGGCCGCCTGTGGCGGTCCCTAGGCTTGTCGCTCGCATTGAGGAGCGGTGGGGGGATTGGCGAGATTCCGCCAATTGATGCCCAACGACGGCCGCATTGTAACCCGGGGGTGCTGGCAATTGCTGCTCCAATACGGCAGGTACGAGCAGGATGAGGCTGCCTCCCCCAAAACTTTTGCCGCCCTCGGTGGACTGCACCCCCAAATCCCCCTTGCTACGCCATTGCTGAGATTCAGCAACAATTCCGCCACTGGAACTCTTGTACCCTTCACCCTGAAAATTGCAATTCCCTATGTTTTGACCATAAAAGAAATCCCAATAGAGTAGTTCCTCTTGAAGGGTAAAATGAACCCTTAATTAGAATGGAGTCAGTTGCCTGACCAAGAGGATCGTGGGATATCCGAGTGGTCAGATCATAGTGCCCTCCCGCACCCCCAAAGGTGTCATGCTTCATCATAGGCCATCCCCGTCAAGCTGACGCTGCAATACGCTGAATTGCTTGACGGGCCTGAGGGCTCTTTAGCGGAGATCTTTTGATATGTAGACCAGCTAAATGAGTGCATGTGATGGGTCGCAAGGATAGGTTAGTGAAAGGACTGAGTATAAAAGAGTCTTAAGGGAGCCTGGGAAATCTTTTTATGGTAATGGTCCCTTGACACAGTAAAAATAAGGTTGCAATGCACCCTAGCAGCTTATATGTGAAAGATATGGTGGGGTCGACATGTTTCATGCCTTAGTTGCCAGGAGGGTCAATCAGCATTTCATCAGGGACAAAACGAGTTTGCCTACCCTATCTGTTGAAGTATGTGGGTAAACCATTAGGTCAACGTTGCCCACTACATTAGAAGGCTCTCTTTCAAAAGGAATAGCGCTGGATTTTCCATGTATCGACAAACGTCATTGGACTGAACGATGAAATCCCTTGGAAGGAACTTGAACATTAGAAAAGACTTTCACCCCCACCCTATACAAGACCACCTTCCCCAATTGGTAGGTAGAGATAAAATAAGGCCAATTCTGGGGAGTGGTTCACCACCATAGAGACTAGGGAGCTGGGAAAATGTGCCTCTCAGTACAGTAGGAAGGGCAATTTTGGTCACATCCTAAGCACAGACCCCCTTACTTGACCTGTGGTAAACACACTGATGATTGTCACATCGCCATCAGAGAACACAGGAATATATTTATTATACTCGATAAATTACCTTTCTAAGATGGCCGCCACCATATTGTCACCTATCATGGCTAAGGTTCGTGCCACAACATCTGGATAAAACCAGTCATCCTTGTAGACTACCACCATTGATACTCTTTAATTAATATTCTCAGTCCAACTACCATAGCATGTTACGATTATGATCTATGGGTCATATGTATGAACACATTTTCCCATAGACACAGAATGGGTAAAACCCTTTGATACGTCTGGCCCTATATCTTCGAAAATCTAGGAATAGGTATATAGACTTTCCACTCGACAACAACCACTCCAAGATGGTCGTTGCCATCATGATGAAGTGTGATAACACCCATAGAACGCTGCAACATAATGACTCGTTCACTAGGGGTCTGACGAACCTCTGCCAGCAACAACCACTTACCGGGCTAGTGAGTACTGTATGAACACTTGCCCACCGACAATTACATCAAATACTCACATTAAACGGTATGCATAAGCCGCTCGGCCATCCTGAAGTTCCCCTTCCAGCTTGTACCTCCCCTACACCAACCCCACCCCTTTGGGATAATTGTTCACAGCTGATCACGATTGAGACTGGGCTGACACCAAGTGACATGTTACAAGAACCATACCGATTCCCTTATTCTATACCTACAGGCTGTCAGAGGAGGGTAGGATTAGGGACACTCTCCTGTGAGGATCATATGAGTACACATCTATGTTGGTTGTTGGGCCTAGCCACTATGGAGTACCTTGTTAATTACTTACTTTTGAATGATTTACTTCATCTAATAATCCACACTAATGTCTACTGGTTCACTACTTACTGGTACTGTTTGCTTTATATCAGTTCTTTCCACAGCTGGGTCGCAGACCTAGGCCTGACCGAAGGAGTATTTCTATCCTGAATCTTGGTTAAGGTCTTGAGAAAAATCCTGTCCATGCTCATTAGAGCATCATGAGTTTACTAAATGGTTTCCCTAAATGATTCTGATGCCTCAATTTGTTTGAATTGCTATGATGAATACTGTTGTTTCCTACCTCTGTCCCCAGCATTCAGAGTTTCATGTAAACCTTGATGTATATTGCAAGTGATGTGTGTCTTTTTATGTTTTACTTTTTCACAATACTACATTTTCAATTGTGCCACACTATACAGGGAGCACTACACATCAATGATCATAATTCTAGAAAAGCAATAATGTCTACTGAAGTCTGAAGGCAACTGCCTCATGACTATATAAATATATTTTTGTATTTATCTCCATAAGTTGAATCACTCTCAGGGCATTGATACAGTTGCAGTATTCTCTAATGTAGTGGACACCCATGACCTAATGGTTTACCCACATACTTCAACAAGTAGGGTATGCAACCCCATTTTGGTCCTGATGAACTGCGGCTTGACCCTCCCGGCAACTAAGGCATGAAACATGTCGACCCCACCATATCTTTCACATATGAGCTATTAGGGTGCATTGCGACCTCAATCTAGTGTCCTTGTTTTAATTTTGCCAAGGGACCATCACCCTATAAAGACCTCCCTGGTTCCCTTAAAGCTCTTTTACACTCATTCCTTTCACCACCCTATCCTTGGGACCCCTCACATGCACTCATTTAACGCCATCTGTGGATCAAAAGATCTCTCCTAAAGAGCCCTCCAGACTGTCAAGCATTGCAGCGCCAGCTTGACAAGGAGCGCCCTATGATGAAGCATGACACCTTTCGGGGTGTGTGAGGACATTATGATCTGACCACTCGGATCCCTCACAATCTTCTTGGTCAGGCTTCTGATTCCAATCGAATTAAGGGTTACTTTCACCCTTCAAGAGGAACTATTCCATTGGTAGGTTTTGTGATATTAGCCTGGGAGGAGTATAGGTGTAGGACCTCATTAAATATTCCTCCATGTCCCCCTTTTGATTATTTGCATTTGTAAGGCAGCTGTGCAACAATTCTTATACCAAAAACAGATTCCACAAACCATTTTCAGTTACGCATCTCCTTCCCTCCCTGTGCTGGGGACCCTTTACCAAGTCATTCTCTCTGTTACCACAACCTCTAGCTTCCCCTAACGGACTGACAAACATACACACCCTATACTAACCATGGACACCCATGGGTTGAACTATGAGGACAATATAGTGGCCTAAATTCTACGAGCACCCTCACTATTAGGGACAGATGGGAGTGACCCAACCACTACTAAGAGTGAGGACTGGAACTCAGTGGCAACCCCTGGAAATACAACAAGTGAAGATCGCCCTGAATGGGGAACTCTTGACAGAGTATCTACGGGCCAGTATTTCCCCTAACAGCTTATTGATATTGGTGACTACAGCCTCTCGCATTTTCTTGGAAGACATAGGATTTGGACGCAAATGGTTGCACATAGTCTGGAAATGTACAAGTGACTGGCTCATCTTGATAATCTACACACCTAAATGTCTGTCTGATGACCTGGTTATGAAGATAACTATCGCAGGGATTAATATTTCAACTTTTCAAATCCTGTCTAGCGGAGATCAACTTTGAAATGGAGGAGCATAAAGATAATCTAATGCAACAAAAAATCAGTAATCGTCAGAAAGACAAAAAACAATTGATAAAGAGCAAGTATACTCTTACATCAGTGAAGATTATCAAGCCTCAGGGGGTTACTACTCATCAGAAGACAGCTCCACAAACTACTGACTTAAACAGGGGTCCTATAGTAGTTTATCAAGTGGGGATAGTTGGGGAAGCCATAGAAGCAATAGAAGCAACAGAGGTATACCTCCATCAATGTACCGGTAACCCATTGGCCCTCATCCAGGACCACCACCAGCTGGCAGCCCCCTCTTCCATATACCTCAACAACCCCCATTCTATCGACACAACTTTGCTCTACACCTTTTTTAGGAAAAGGTAGGGGCAGAAGAAAAAGAAGAGGAGGGCACAAACGAGTACTGTAGCAAGAACTACCTGAACCACAGATGCAAACACAGATGCAACTAAAAGCAAGACGAACCAACGAAACTAGTGGTCAATCTCTCATCGACAATTCTCACACCCATGGTGCTGGAAAAGGGCTTAGACTTTGTACTGACCTCCTGTGAGGAAAGGTTCTGTCTCACAAAATAACTACATCATTTTTTTTTTAGAAAAGTCAGACTTCGAGCCTATTTTCAGGATAGGACATTGCCTGATACAGAAGACTCAGGTATACGTCCACCATCTAGATTTAAACCCCATGAGGGGTTAACACCATGGGAAATTCTCACCTTTGAACAAGCTGTCATCAAGTGTGAGTGTAGGACCTCATTAAATATTCCTTCTCGTCCCCTTTAGATTATTTGCATAAAAGAAATCCAACACAACCTCTTTGCTTCAACAGAAGACAATCCAAATAAAACTAGAAACACTGTTAAAATAGCATGGTTTCATGTGTAGAGTGCTCAGTTTCGATTTGATAAGCATAACAATTAAATGAAAGTTACATTTGACACCCTGAAAACTTTGCTCACTTATATAGAACAAAGTAAGAAGAAAACAATATAAATAATAACTATGTATATAGAGCACTGGCATGACGTTCACAATCGAGTGCCTAAGATATATTACATCACATAATCTTTAAACTTCAGGGGTGCACAGCTAGATCTTACTGGATTGTGATGACAACTTTGGTCACCTCCCCACACCGGATTGCTTTCAGAACTCACTCCCAACCTTTAACACAGATTCAGATTTGAAATTATGGAAAATGGTCACTATGCTCTTATTCCAGAACCTGCCACCTTCCAATACCACCACGTGACTTATTTTACCTGAACTGGTGCTGAACACTCTGAAAAACCTTTTAGACCTTGAGAGGATTGTAGGAAGGTGGATACCTGACTATGGTTACCCCAGATTTTTTGCCTTGTGTTTAGCTGGTTTTCGACTTAGTTGGCCTGGAAATCCTGCTAACCAGGGCCCCAGGCTATCTGCTCTCTCTATAAAATGGACTCCATGTACCTCAGGTACATACCTAATTGGATATTGGGTCACTCTCGTGAGTCCCTGTACAGTGTACTATAGGTACCCAGGGCATAGGTGCACCCAAGGCCTACCAGGGGCTGCAGCATATCTTTTGCCACCCCTGGCTGGCCATCCAAACTGACACAACTGGCTGATCACTCAGCTGGGGCAAGGTTGTGTAATCACCCCTTGCTTAGGTATAGTATTCCTATACCTACCAATATATATAGACACATATGCACCTATAAGTCACTCCTATGGCAGGCCTTAACAATCCTGAAGGCAGAGTGCTTGGTTTTATGTGAGATGGTGCTCTAGCATGAGCTGAGCCTGTCTTCAGCTTTCGGAACCATGTCCTTATAGCTGTTCTATGATATAGCCATACCATATACTCTTAAGTGCATTATAATCCTCGCGGTTATTGCTAACTTTGGTTTGGCTTTATAAAAACCTGTTGTGTAAGGTGTCAGACGCTTTGGAATACTACCCCCTCGCCAGTTCTGGCGACGGGGGTAGCATTCCACCCTTCTAGAGGGAGAAGACATGTTGTTCCTACTAATCCTGGTTAAAGTTAACCAGAGCCTCAGCATCACAAAATGGATGCTGCTGCCACAGACACAATTCTGACCTCCTACTGCTGGGAGTCCTTCCAGCGAGGGAGGCTTGGACAATAGGTTTCCTGTCTTGGGAGGTGCTAGCACCACCCCAGACAGGCTATAGTGTATTGGGGCAGGGAGGGCTGAATGAAATGAGACACTGCCTGGGGCACACAAGGTGTCCCATGCATAGTCCAGTTCAAACCGGTGCTGCCGCAGCTCCAGCCCCTCCAGCCCCAGCTCTGGCACGAAACTGGACAAAGGGAAAGGGGTGTAACCACCCACTTCCTGGGTCCCACCCATAGGAGGGACCTAGCAGATAATCCAGACCCTAAATTTGGTATATAGGTAGGAGCTGAGTCCCAAGACTTTAGATTTATCCTGATTGAAACTCTGATACGAAACTCCGGACCTTCGACGATCTACTTTGCAAGAAGACGACTGAAGAATCTCCCTTGTGGTCAAGGAGTGACCACCCTGCACAAGCAGGCACCATCAAACTGTTTGCTTTGTCGACGCTCCCGCCGGAGCCCGAGTACAGAGCCTGACAAGACCCAGACTTCCAGACTTGCAACAGCCCGATCCACAGTCACAGCAGAGCTGAGACCCGTGGAGGCGACGAGAGACGTGGGACCGGCCATCTTGGAAAGCCATTCAAGAGACACTAGGGCTGCGAGCGTTTTTGTACCAGAACTGATTTGCTGCATTTTACATTTGTGATTCTGTATTTTAACAGCCAAATAGATCGTTTTTATCAATTTTACTGGGGGGCTTCTAATTAATGAATTTTAACTGGGAATTTACTGAGGCACACTGACACTTCTTCTCACGCCTATATTCTCTTTCCCTGCCTCGCCCAGCCGTGTTGTTCGATCAGGTGCTGGTGGCGGCAGGCGCCATTTTAGGTGTGGCTGGGGGCTGCGCTCTAGTCGCGCCGGACTCCCACCCTCCTCACACCCTATATAATGTGTCACATGGCCAGACGGCGCAGCGGGCTGGCGCAGCGGGCGCGCCGGATGCGCGCCGAAGCCGCGCCAAAGCCAAGCCCGTCTGCGCCCGTCCGCGACCGATCACGGCCCAGGGCCACACCCCCTGTCCCCGATGGCAGAATTACCTGGAGCAAGAGCGATTTAGTAAGTTTCTCCTCGTTCACATGTACCCCGGGCCACCATAGCATAAGGGTGGGGGAGACCGAAGGATGTAAACACTGCCAATTTTGTTTTAGCACTATGCTCGCTAACTCCAGGGCTAGCGCCTCTCTGTTGTCCTGCGGCCTGATCAATGCCAGATCGCTTAGCTGCCATAGACATGATGTATATGACCTTCTTATTGATAAACATCTCGATCTGTTGTTTATCACGGAAACCTGGCTAGAGGCCAATTCTGATCCTGATGTGGTCCAGGCTCTACCAGACGACTATCAAATGGTGCGCCTGGACAGACCCTTAGGCAGAGGAGGAGGAATTGTGATTGCCTTTAAACAGCAATGGGCCTGCAAACTCGAACGACTCAACCTAGCAGGTTGCGAGGCAGGTATCTTTAGCATAAACATTGATGGGAGCACGACGATCAATGGTCTGCTAGTCTATCGCCCTCCAGGACCTATGTCCAGATTCAAAGGGAATCTTTTAGAGTGTGTGACTGAATCAGCGATCAGGAGGGATACGTTTCTATTGTTAGGAGACCTAAACACACATCTTGACGACCTAGCAGATAAAGGAGCGGTGGAGTTCCGGGATGAACTTCACACCCTACAGCTGGAACTAAAGGGGCTGCTTCCTACACATAATCGCGGGCATCTGCTTGATCCTATATTTGCAAACTGGGAGGATGTTTCAGTTGCTCCTCCAGTGCCCCTGCCTTGGACAGACCATTTTTTGGTCCCATTTGCCATCTTCCTGCCCAAATATAAAGCCAGCGCCCCCACCCCTCTCAATTATCCTCGGCGTAGGTGGGCAAGATTTTCCCTACAAAACTTTAATACGGCCCTCACGGCGGAAGGTCCTCCAGGAGGCAATGATGTGAATACAGCGAATAGGTTGCTTAACGACCGTATTACTGCTGCTTTGGACTGCACAGCCCCGCTGGGACGTCCAACCAAAGGGGCACAGAGACAAAGAACGGCCCCTTGGTTTGGCGAAGTGCTGCGCTGTGCCAAAAGGGACTGTAAACGTGCAGAAAGGCAGTGGAGAGTGGCATACGACGACCGGATGAAAGAGGCCTATCTCGTTAAGAGACGTGCCTATCACAACAAGATACGGATAGAGAAGGCCACATACTATGCTGACAGAATCCACGAGGCAGAGAACTCGTCCAGGGAACTGTTCAGCATATATAAAACCCTGGCTACCCCTAAAACCTCTACCTTAGAGGATGACCACTCAGTAGCAGCATGCAATCGCATTGCGAACTACTTCGGAGATAAAGTCTCCAAGATTTACTCCGCTTTTCCCCTTATACCTCCTGCAGCGGAAATGTCAGCAGACTTATTGAGTGATGAAGCCGATCACAATCTGCTACTTAATTTTACCACCCCTCCACCGGTGGATTTAGTTGGGATTTGCAGATCTGTTAAATCTGGCTCTCCTCGGGATCCCGCCTCTCCAAAGAGGCTGGGAGACAGTCTGGAAACATTAGAACCCTATATCAGAAATCTGCTAGACATCTCCTTTTCATCCAGTTCCATACCAGAGGACTGGAAACAGGCTGTGGGGCTCCCCTTACGTAAGAAGCCCAACATTAGCGCCGAGAAGCTAGAGAATCTTCGTCCCATCTCCTTGCTGCCTTATTTTTCTAAGATCGCGGAGAAAGTGGCAAATAAGCAGCTAATGAAATTTGTGGAAGAAAGTAACCTCCTTCACCCTACGCAATTCGGGTTTCGGCCGCGTCACTCTACGGAGTCTGCCCTTCTAAGGGCTACCGAAACCCTCAGGCAAGGTGCTGATGAGGGACAAACCATGGCCTTAATCCTCCTGGACCTCAGCGCCGCGTTCGACACTGTAGCACATTCCATCTTGCTACAGTGTCTGAGCAAAGGCGGGGTGAGAGGGGCAGCATTGAAGTGGATTTATTCATTTCTTACAGGCCGGGGTTTCCAAGTGAGGCAGGGTGACCATTACTCTGAGCGCATCTCTCTGGATCAGGGGGTGCCGCAGGGCTCGTCCTTGAGCCCTACTCTTTTTAATCTTTATGTCGCCCCGATTGCTACCTTGGTAGAGAGCTACGGCCTCCAAATGGTATCATATGCCGACGACACGCAGTTGGTCATCTCCCTACCACGTACCCCCGGTCCCTCGGCGGACATCTTCAGAGCTTGCATGCAAGATCTCGCGGCCTGGATGTCCGCCAATTGCCTCAAACTCAACGGAGGCAAGACCGAGGTACTGGTAGTGGGGGGAGGCCAATCAGCGTGGACGTCGGCGTGGTGGCCACCGTGCTTGGGCCCACTACCTGCCCCTTGCCAGAAAGCAAAGAACCTGGGCATTTGGTTTGATTCTGACCTTGCCTTCGGTCCTCAGATCAATCAGGTGGTTGGATCATGTTTTGGGACCCTTAAAAGTCTCAGGAAGGTATTAAAATTCTTACCTATCAGAGCCCGCCAAACTCTGGTGCATGCACTAGTCACGTCAAAGATGGATTACGGCAATCTTCTCTACTTGGGAACCTTGGAAAAGAACCTGAGCCGTCTCCAGGTTCTCCAGAATGCCGCTGCTAGACTAGTGCTTAGATTACCTAGAAGAGCGGGCTCCGCAGCAGCCCTCCGGTCTCTGCACTGGCTCCCGATTCGCAGCACGGTGGAATTCAAAGCCTTGCTGGTCTGATTGAGAAGCCATCTTCCTTTTCTGTTGGGCTGCCTTTGCCAAGGCTTGTTGACTCCATTCTAGAAGCCGACACCGCCAACAGCGAGAGCCTTCGTGGGACAGTCTGTATCCAGCGCCTGGTCCACGTGGCTGCAGAGACAAGCTTCACAACATCACCTGACATCGCCTGGTTCCTTCCTGGTTCCATCCTGGTCACTGGCCAGTGACCCAGACTCTGTCCCCTCTGCTTTCAGGTACTCTTCATCCTCGATCCGCCCTTGGATCCAACCGGACACTTCTCTCCTGGTCGCCTGCAGCATCTTTCTCCAAGGCTCCATAGGAATCAGCGACTAAACCCGACACACTTTGACACCTATGCACCCGCTTCCTGTGGGTGAGGTAACGCGAGTATTTCGGTACTCCTGTGGGTATTGACTATCCTAGTGTCCTAGTTTCAAGTAGCTTTTCCCTAGTCCATCCGGAAATGTCCTAAAAGAACTAGTTTCCATTTTTTCGTTCCCATTCTAACTCTATGGTAACTCGCGTGCGTTTAAAGACACTGCACGCGCATCCCGTGGGCGTCCTTTGGTAGTACAGTGTAGCCCCAGCGATTCTCCAGGCCCTAGGCCTTTCCTTTGTTCGTGACGTGGTTCTTATACCACTATTTTAGTATATGGTTCGAAGTGCCCCTAGGGCATTACTGTATTTTGTGCAACTTATTGTATGTTTATTAAGTATCTTGTTATATGCTTGTGCCTCTGACCTCATAAAGAGTTCAGAGGATTACTTTAGTAATAAATACATATATATTTTATATACATCCTGTGTGGTGTCCTTTAATTTGGTATTAAAGGGATTGCATATGGTAAAAGAGCTGGCTTCACATGCCCTCTTAAGTTTAGCCTAAGACTGCTTTGTCCATGCTACCACTAGGATAGCTGGTCTATAAGGTTGACTTTACAACCATCACCATAAGGGTTGTTTGGACTGATACAGGGTGCCCACTAGAATAGTGGACATCACATATCAGGCCAACTTCTCACAAGGATTTTTATCCTTTCCGTGTCTCCTGATTTTACTAACAGTTCCTCTCTATAGTATTTATCCACCATACAGTACTTCCCCAAAACTGCACTCCTAATATCCAACAAACGTTTTGCCTGTTCTACGTTGACCACCTACCTGCCCATCCACATTTTTTTCTTCAACCTAGAAACCGTTCACTCTTCGTCTTAACAAAGGGAAAGGTTTCATCCCTGTGCTTATGTGAGGTGTGGTTCTGAAGTGCAGAACATGTCTTTGACCACACCCTTCCTATCTAGAACATTAACAAATGCCAATCACTGCTGCTCTTTAATGGTGTGATTTGCTATTTTCACAAGCCCATTTTCCGAGAGGGTGATAAAAAGATATGTTGGATCCCAGCAGACTCAAAACATTCATGCATTTCTCTGGCTACTAAGTTCCATTTTCTGTCACCAAATTCTTCTCGATACCCTTCTCTGATAAATACATCTTGTAAAAATTCTTTAACGTCGCTAGTGCCCACATTTTTGACAAATGGCATTGAACCATCAAATGCCAACTTCTTCAAGGTACACTAGTACATCCAACAGAAGTAACAGGTTTAGTCTTGGTCACTCATGTGTTGTCATTTAGGAAACATGCACAACTTTCTCCGATGTGCTGTTCTATGGCTTTATCCATCCCTGGGCAGCAAAATTCTTCCCTGTGTGTATCATTGCACGTATTTCAATATGATCTTCATAAGCATGACTTTGTCACTGGCCAAGAAGCCCTCATGAAACTAACAGAAGCTTACATGTATTCAATATACCATCAATTATGGATAATTCCACTGACATTCTCCAGTATGGCAGCAAACTATCTTGCATAGCTTTAGACAAAAGTCACTGGCCAGTTATACATTTCACGACTTCCTGTATTTCATTGTCATAATCTACTGATTTTCTCCATTTCCTTGAATGGGTCATTCATTCATCTCTGAAAACACAGAGGAAGAAAACACCAACCCAAATGGTATGCATACATAATTGTATGCTCCCCCTGTTGTTACGAAAAAAGTCAAATATTTCAATTCCTCACACAATTCTATCTGATCTGCTGACATGTCGATTGACGTATTAAAATACTGCCCCTTTTAACGTTGCCAAAATTCCATTGATGTTGGGAAGTGGCTGGCTGTCAATCCAAATGTAAGAGTGTGTCAAAAGTACCGGAGCCAATCACTTTGAACATTTTCTTTTTATTACACTTAGAGTACAGATTCTTTCCAGTTCAGATTTCAATGCTTTCCCTAAATGTATAGGTTCTTTGTGCACAGCGGATATGACAGCTCTTTCTTTCAACATTATACAATGGTGAAATCCCTTAAATTTTCCCAACCTTTCAGTAAATACTTCTGTATATTAATACACCCATTTTCAATCATTCAATTCACGCATACTTATGTACTTTGTATTTAGAAGCTTAAGTCTGGAAAATACTTGATCAGAGTGGTTAGGGTAGGATACTATATTAAGGTTTCCTTGATCATTCCATTACAACAGATTCGACCCATTTCTAGTAATGTATAGCATACCAGAATCTTTAGTATTATCAAACTCTAATGTAGCCTCCTGTTATCCTATGACCTCAACTGTTTTTCCCCCACACACAAAGATTTTAATGCAGGATTCTGTAAGTTGAACACCATGAAATCTGCCAAATTAATTCTTACCTAAAAAAGTGAATTGTGACCCTGAATCTGCCTTTATCTTTATTTTTAGACCCTCAATAACAAAATCACAATACAGTGGCTTCCTCTTATTAACACTGGGGGCCTGATCTTAGCGGTCTAACAGCCGGCCCGCACCTGCAGCAGTCCCTGAAATACAGTTGAGCTAACCTGCTGTTAGCATTTGGGCTTCTGGTTGGTAGAGGTATGCACCCTGTCCAAACTAGAACCATAATCCTAGTCAGGTTAGGTCACAACACAGCCTAAATTATCTTGTGCTCACCCTCTGGTAGCGTGGCACAGAGCAATCAGTTAACTTAAAAGTTAGAAAGTATTTATGCCACACTTCAACCAATAACACAGTGAAAACACCACAAAAAGATTCCACACCAGGTTAGAGAACTAGAGAACAATTTTATAAATAAAACGATCAAATCAAAAAAATCTTATAAGTAGAACTTGAGATGTGAATGTATAAAGAATAAACTATAAAACAGCGCCTAGAAGCAATAAGAGGTTATTTGGGATCTCTAGATGCGCTGGACTGAGGTAAAGTTAAATGTTCAGGTAAACCGTGATGGAGGGCAGGCCAGGTACGGCGAGCCACTTTGGTCCACTAAACAAAAGTACCCTGATTCTGGTTTGCATTGACGTCAAGGAAAATGCATGGTGCAGCCGAGGTGATGTGTCGCTTTGTATCCTTCAACAGAGTGAGATGCTTCGGTTTTCCCCATGCAAAGGTGGTGATGCTTTGGTTCCGAGGAAAATGCACTGGTCCCAAATGCAATGCATCAGTTCTGCTCTTGTAGCAGAGGATGTGTCAATTCCGAGGGGGATGCGCCGGTTCTGAGGATGATGCGCTGGGTTCATTCCACGCAATGACGAGAATGCGCCGGTTTTGTTCCCCGCTACGGCGAAGATGACAATGCATGGATTGGCTGGAGAATCCCCTTAGGCCTCACTTCCAAGATTCCAGGACTAGGGTGGGACTACTTGGCAGGGCAGACTCACAGATACCAGAGTCCAGGTGCAAATGCAGGTGAGTTGGTAGTCTTTTATGTCCCTGAGATTTCAAACAAACGGCTAGCCAGCAATCCCTTGAAGTCACTCTGGGTTCAAGTAAAGCTGGTTCAGTCTTTTTCATCAGGGGAATAGCAGGCAGGAGGGCAGCAAAGCAGGAGTCCAGAAAAGCGGCAGTCCGGCAGAGTGGCAGTCCTTCAGCAGCACAGCAGTTCTTCTACCTGGCAGGCTCTGCACAGGAAGGACACAGAGTGGCTCAAAAGGGTACACCGACCCTTGACGAGGGTGTGACTTCAGGGAAGTGTTCCCACGATGGTCTCGGGTTGAGAGATTGATTTATGAGACTCGGCTATAAGTGACGGATGTGTTACAAGTATGGTTGATTCAACCACTTATTATTTTTTAACAATTGATCATCGTGATTAGGACCAGATATTAAAGGGATCTATACCCTGAAGAAGGCCTATGACCCAGTAGGGCAAAGGAATATGGCTGAAACATGTTGGTAATCGCAGTGGGGATATAGCAGTAGTTACTCCTCCATTATACCCATATTTTGATTTTTAATCCTGTCAAGGTGGACCATGAATAAAGGAATACAGGTGGTACCTCCTTAGGCAGTTTTATCTTTCTTTCTTCACCAGTGATCCCTCCCAGGGAAAACTCTTTCCTTTCCTCACTATTTTGTAAGGGGCCCACTAATGAAGCATGCCACTACATAGTGGGTGAGGGCAGTATTAATAAATCTGCTGATTTTCCCTTCTATTCCCCCCTCTTCTTTAACCTCTTCCCTACATTTTTGGTTGGATAGAGACACTGACAGAATAATATACTTTTTCTGAGTTGTGGTACTTTTAAGAGGGAATTTAGCGAAGGATCATTCCCTTGTCTCTCTGCTTGTGGTTTTAGAGTCTGCACATGTCCAGAAGTCTGATGAAGTGGTAGAGTCAGAGGGCCAGCACTTATACCCAGTTGTGCCTTTGAAGTGGGGAAGACTTCAACAAAAGGTCCTTGATGTGCATGGAGGTTCTCCCTTCCTGTCTTCGGTCAAGACTCACTACAGGGGGGTATGCAGCTCTTTGTGTGGGGGCAGGACACAGCCTATTCAAGTGTAAGTGTTAGGCTGTGTCCTTTTTCTCCCTCCCATCCTTCCTAGAATGGCCCATCGGGATGTAGATGGCCCATCAGTCACACTAAGCTCCATTTGTGTGTGACTGTCTAGAGGAAATGCACAAAACCCAGCTGTCACCCAACCCAGACGTGTATTCAGAGACAGGCAGCAGGCACAGAATGGCTAACATAAGAAAATGTAAACTTGCTAAAAGTGGCATTTTTAAATCTGCATCAATTGTGATTTTAAATTGTGAGTCCAGAAACAGCAAACTTGAAAAATCTATTTATTCACAATTGGGAATTACACTTAAAAGATGTAACATGGTAGTCCCAGTGTTATCCTATGGGAGGGATTGGCCTTGCAGTAGTGAAAAACACATTTGGGGGGGTTTCACTACCAGTAGATATAAAACTTAAAAGTACATGTCCAGTCTTTTAAATACATTGGACCCTGCCCTCTGGGTTACTCAGGGCCTGCCTTAGGGATGACTTATATGTATAAAAAGGGAAGGTTTAGGCCTGGCAAGAGGTTTATCTTGCCAGGTCGAAATGGCAGTATAAGCTGCACATACAGACTCTGCAATGGCAGGCCTGACCAATGCTTAGAGGGCTACTTAATTGGGTGGCAAAATGAGTGCTGCGGGTACATGAATAACATTTAATTTACAGACCCTCAGCACATGTATTGCACTTTAATAGGGACTTATAAATAAATTAAAAATGCCAAGTGAGGATGATCCAATATTACCATGTTTAGTGGAGAGAGCACAAGCACATTAGCAGTGGTAGCATGCGCAGAGTCCTAAAGCCAGCGAAACAAGGCCAGAAAAATGGAGGAGTTAGGCAAAATGTTGGGTTTAAGACAGCTCTAAGGGCTAGATGTAGGTAATTGCTATTTACCGATTCCTAAATACCAAATTTTACCGATTCGGTATTTAAGAATCGGTAAATAGATTGTAGGTAAAAAAATCGGTAAATTTTACAGATTCGGTAATATTCGTTATTACCAATTTGGTATTTACCGAATTGGTAATAAGGAATAACTTCCCATTCATTCCTATGGGCCTGGAGGCCCATAGGAATGAATGGTAAGCCATTCACAATTACCGATTCGGTAAATACCGAATCGGTAATAGGGGGAGCATATTCAAGGGTGGCAGGGTGTCACATTGACACCCTGTTGCATCCCTGAATCATGCATTTGTGCACATGTGGCGCACATACATGCCCTAAGGGCATGTATGTCTGCCACATGGCACTTTTAAAAAAGCACAAAATTGCATTTTTAAAGGTATTCGTTATTTACCACCAACTTGTAGTTGGTGGTAAATAACGAATCCTTAAACCAAAAATGCACTCACTTGAGTGCTCCTTTTAAGGATTCGGTAATTTACAGATTCCTTAAGTTAAGGAATCAGTATTTTACCGATTCCTTAAAATAACGAATCGGTAAATTACTGAATCCTTAAATTCATCCTCCTACATCGCAAAGGGCTAAATACCGGTCGGTAACGGTAAATTTACCGATTTTCGGCCGTTACCGACCGGTATTAGCCCACCTAGATCTAGCCCTAAGGCTGTTAGGTCTAACACCTGCAATAATAAGAGTGAGGACCTGGCTCACTATTCAAACATAAGCAAAGGTCACACACACATCCTGAGTATCAATGAAAGCATGATCAAACAGAATTTGACCCCCCCCATGTGTCAGATTTATTCTAAAGGTGTTTATGGATGTGGCAGAGCTCACATCACTTATGTTCTGACACCAGGAAAAATGCCCTAAATCTTGAGGAGGTTCAAGAAGTTTAGGAGTTTGTGAAGTGGTGCTTGGTTTTATATCAGAAGGATACATTACTTAATCACTGTAATGTAGATCAATGGCTGGATCAGAACATTGTGCAACAACTGCATTGTTAGTGCTCATACTATGGCATCCCACATCATTATTAGAGTTGGACTGGCCTATAGGGTAATCAGGCAGTGCCCTGTGGGCTAATCTGTCACATCAGTGCATGGACTAGGTTTTATGGTCCACTGTGCCAGTTTTTAATACTGATTTTCCCTTATATGAGGACAGTACCATGTATTTACTGTAATACCAACTACGTTTATCTGGAAACCCACAACGAAAATGCAAGTGTACTTGTTTTGTAAAAAAAATTATAAAAATACTTGAAATAAAAAAAAAAGTTTATCTTTACAAGTTCAACACTGCCCTAATTGGGAAGCGCGGACCACATTGTTAGCATTCTAATCAACCGAAGGGAGCCACTTGTATTTGGTGCCTAGGCCTCTTTTCTGTCCCAGTTTGACCCTGATCACTATCAAAGGCCCAATATTCATAATAAGTGTGTGTCATCATAACTTAATCTGTACTGTGACTTACTCAAATTCATCAACCTACTTTGGTGAAATAACATTCAATGACAGGCGTTCCAAACAAACGCTTTTGACCAAAGCCCTACACAGCTTATTTTAGGTAGTGACAATGGAGCAGCATCATTTTGACTCCACCCTCATTATTATTGATTAGGCCACATACATGCTCCCTAAGGGCCTCATATACTCATGTGGCATGGTGTGACTAATGAAGTGAGGTGCACTTAAAGTCTTAAAGAAAATGCATTTACCATGTAACCTCAATATTTATATATGTGTTCATCAATGCTTATTTCACAGTAACAACGAATTGCAGTTCTCAAACATATTTACACATGTGCGTTTCAATAATATTGATGAGTGTTCATGTATTCACATATATATTCAGAGTTATTCTGTATTTACTCTATTTTGGCACATGTATCTATCAGAATTGCATTTTCCAGTTATAACATGACTGTCTATGTCTTTGTATTCATGCAGTTACAACCTGCACTAAAATCTTAGCTTTGCTAACTTGACCAAAGGCCTTAATTATTTGGATTTCATAATGTTTAACCTTTAATGTGAACGTGTTCTTTGGGTGCAGTGTTTTTTGTTTCCTCTGCAGGTGCCTGGTGCATGATCTAATGAATAGAGAAAGGTACATTGTGTGACCAAGTTAGGGAAGCATGAGGGGAGTTGAGGTTGATATAAAAGTAACAAGAAGAAGGAAGGACTACTATCTGTGGGGAATGAGGAGATGGTATCCAAGGTTGCTTCCACTATGTGGATCAAAGAAGAATTATGAATGTTTTTCCCAAAAACTATTGTTTGAAGGTGGTTACTAATTGGACCTTTGGTACTCTTCTAGAAGGGTCTTTTGTGGGTATAACCAGGGAATACTCTTTAGCTTTGTTCAGATTCCTTTTAAGACAAACAGAGGTACAGTCCTCTATGCACATTCTCATTGCGTGACTTCGTCCTCTGCAATACTCCTGCTTCAAAGAACAACTACAAAAGTTTTAAGATGCTCACACCTTTCTATTTAATGGATTTAATTGGAGTTTCATTCAGCACTCCTTAGTGTAGGTTATTTGGAGAAAATTAGAATCTCTTCTGCATTTTAGGTAGGAGGACCAAAACTTTCAATCCCACCACCTTGATGTTTTCATTATACTTTGTACGATTGCTACTGAAATCCTCATCTGTTACTTGCTATTGAGTTTGAGTTTGAGTTTAAAATATTTCTTAAGCGCACGTACACCGAGCGGTTTCATGGCGCTGTAAAGTACTAAAAACCCTGAGGGACAGAGAAGACCGGGACACAAAGAGGGGCTTTATGGTGAGAAGGCTTGTGTAAAAAGGAAGGTTTTGAGTGCCTTACGGAAGAGTGTGTACTGGGGGCAGGATCTCAAGTGCGCCGGGAGGGAATTCCAGAATGCAGGAGCGACTGTGGAGAATTTGGAGCCTCCCCATTTTTTTCGTTTAAAGCGGGGAACTACGAGCAGTTGTTGGATGGATGAACGTAGCTCCCTGGGAGGAACATAGGAATGAATTTCGGAAGTGATATAAGCAGGGGCTAAGCCGGACCGGGCATTGAAGATGATACAGCCCAGCTTAAACTGGGCTCGTTCCTGTATGGGGAGCCAGTGTAGGGACTTGAGGAGGGGCGTGACGTGGTGTGATTTGGACAGATTGAGGATAAACTTTGTTGCCGATTTGGCTTTCCTTTGATAATCTTGTACTGCTATACTATGTTTCTGAGACTGATTTATATTACTTTGACTTGAATTTGTAATAAATCCATACTTAATCCTACCTAATGACTCTGAGCTTCACTATGTGACTAAATGGGTTGCACTGTAATTGTAAATTGAAACTAAACCTAACTCTTTTATTCCTCAAGCATCCTGAAACGATCAGTCACAGAGGGAGTAAGAAAGGGGGCCCAACTCCTTTGCGTTAGCAACATTACTAAATATATTGGAATTTTACTTCACCATTGTGAGAATTGCTTCAACCCATTGCACAACATGGCTAATTACAGATTTTTCTTTTGCCAAGCTTCTCTAATCATTTCCCATTTGATTGAAAATCATACCGTTCCATACATACTCATTTTCCTAAAATACTTTGAGCAAAATAGTGAAATTTGATTTTCATTAAGGGCGGACCACTGCTCAGTATCCGACTTGATAACAAGCATTGACTGAAATCTTTTGGGGAGGAATGAATCAGTGGTGTGTGAGGAGTGAGCAAACAAATGCCGAGGTATTTCTATGGGACTGTTGCAGCCATGAAAACAAGCAGGCCCTTCAGCAAACTTATCAGCAAAAAAATCGCTGGCCTGGCTGCACAATCACATACTATTGAACCTGTTTACAAGGCAGAGGTTAAAGCAAATAGCAAAAAATGTTATTGCTGTGCAGGTAGACTTGAACTCTCTATATCAAACGGAACCTCAGTCACCACATGAAAGTCCATCCAGACCTTGTGTTAAATGGCAAAGATCTGTGTTTGAGTCACGAAGGACAAAGGCAGGCTGAAAAATGTCATGAATGTGCAGTGTGTCACTGGAAACCGTGGCCATGAGTAGATACAGGAACAGGGAAGAGAAGAAAAGTTCCCTTTGATTGGGAGCTGCACCTTATGCCTGGAGCTGCTAAGCCTGACTGGAAGAGCATTAGTGATTTAACAACACTTTTGGATTTTTCATCAGTGGCGGCTGTATTCAATAAAAAATGGTGAGGTGTTAAGGTGCTACTCACCATAAACTCGGAGCTGGAGCTGGAGCATGATGGCTGCAGCACCTCTCCCTTCCATGAGCAAGAAAAGAAAGGAGTTCCTTCCTGCTTATGAAACAGAACTCCAACCAATCCTGGAGCTGCATTTATGTTTTGAAAGCAGCTCCAGGATTGTTGTGAGGCAGCTCACCCTGCGCTCATTTTGAGGCTAGGAGCCTGTGTTGGCAATCCCCAGTTTGTTTTACAGCCTTTGGATTGCTGGGTCTACGCTGCGCATTTTGGATAGGATGGCTGTAGACAACCGGCCAATCCGTCATGCACACTGTAGACCAGAGCAGTAATCCTGCATTTTCAGGATTCAGCCATGCCCCCACCCTCATACTGTACACAGCGCAAGCTTGTACAATGGCAAATAAATAAAATGGCCTTGAAATGGCATTTTATTTATTCGTGTTTGCCTCCTGCAGTCGCAGCAGGCGAGGTGATGCTTCTCGGCCCCTGTTTTTCATTACCAACCATGTCAGACACCTCAATTTTGGGTACAGCAGGACCTCCTTACGCTTTGTTAGCGAAGTGATTCTGCAAACTTCGGGCATATTATCAAGACAGGCGATAAAATTGTCGCCATTTTAGCGGCAGAAAACTGCCGCTAAAACGGCAATAACGGGCTTGATAATATGCTCTATGGAATTCCAATTGAAGCCCATGTTAGATGTCCTTCACATCAAACATGGGCTTCAATTGAAATTCCATTGAGCATATCAAGTCCATTATCGCCGTTTTAACGGCAGTTTCTGCTGCTAAAAAGGCGATAATTTTATCGCCGGTCTTGATAATATGCCCCTTCATTCTCAACATTACAATCTCTGTTAAAGTTAAGCCCTCATAAAAATTCTCACCACACACCTCATATGAACAATCTTTAAACTCTACAGGGTTGCTATTTGCAGGTGCTAGAAACTGCTTTACATAGAATAGGGATATATACTCTAGGTGCCTTTAGTTTGTTATCCAGATGAAAGGAAACCCCTGATCCATTCTATCACAGATCTTAAAATGTCTACGCTCTGTCTCATCAACACCTTATCCCTAATGGCTCATAGCACACCACACGAGTTGGCCTGAAGTTGGTAAGGGCCAACTACCAAGGAAACAACGGCTGCGGAAAACCATATTTGAGCAGGCAACAAATAGTGGGCATCAAATCACAGGCATATGACTTGGTTTGCTGTTTTTTAGCTTGGTGTGTGCTATGGAAATATAACATACATATATACTACTGTTGTGCAAAATGAGACAAACTCCTAGAAACTCAATGACAACTTTATTCAATCAAAGTTCCAAGCCATAACTTGAAGATTTCCTAGCACAGGGGGCAAAGACATGCCCACATTAATTTGGTGGATGGCTGTCATGATCAGACCCCCATAGGTGCACCCATAATCTGTGGCAAACTACAATGACAGAAACATAATAAGAGACTGGTAAATTCTTCAGGGCTCTATATTCCATGTCATAGAAGTGGAGTCTACTGGCTCACTCAGGGATATTCCTCAGCTGCAATTGCAACTCGCTCAGCCTGTATGCAAGGAGTGTAGCACTGTGAAGCGCATGTGTGTTTGTGTGTGCTAGAGACTGCAGGTATATGTGGCTGTGGGAGTACATACCATGGAGGCCTGTGGGTTCCATTTGCATAAAGCCCAGGGACAAGAAAACTCTCAGATGGAGTGTAGATACAGACAGGAGATGCTGTTTGTTAATATTCCTGTGGCTGGTGAGGACAGCTGCATTTAGAGGCGAGCAGAGAACCTCCTATGAGCTTCAAATGTATATTATGATTCAGTAAAGGTGCTGGGCATGGAGACAAGAGCACAGTATTTATGGAAGAGGGTGAGACTGATAAGATGCACACTGCATGAACACACAATCATAAAAGATGGGAAGCTAAATCCTTTGAACCTTTGTGATCCGCATGTCACGAGAGGACACACAGGTGTAACCCTTTGCTGAATCCATGACCTGAATGGTGGGTCCATCAGCTCTAGCGCCACCCCTTGCTGGGGCAGATAGGCACCTGTACCAAGAACAAAACAAAAGAGTGGGCACTTCAAAGAGACTGACACCCACAACACAAATTTAAAAGATCCAGGCACTGAATCACATCTGTATCTGGAAAGACTGCATAAAATTGGAAGCTGAAAGCCACTTTATGTTCAGAGTTGTGATTATACCACCACGATTTGAGCTACTGCAGCCAGATCTGCCTGTCTTCCAGCTGAGCAGGTGGACACTGTCCCGGACAGATATAACACTTTCCCTGAATCTGGAGCACCAGCCTACCTGCCGCTAAGACCAGTGAGTCCTGTGAGAAGGAGGAGAGCTTGAAGTGAGAGATGCCTATCAGGGCTCTAGAGACGAGGGTCCCAGTGAGCAAGGATTGAGGCAGAATCAGTGGCGGACCGTGCAGGTAAGCATGGTGGGGTGAACATTTTCTGTGGTACCGCCGCAATGCACTAAGGGGCATTTACTTGTATATTGTGGGTTGTTGTCCATTAGCACTGATTGTGGTCTGTCAACGTTGGAAGACCAGACCAATGCCATGTGCTTTGAAGGATGATTCAAGGAATCAAGCGAACTCACAAGGAACTCCACCATCCACCAGGCGAAGGAGATTGTTTGACTTTGAGGCCAAAATCCGTGAACTTGTGTGTACATCGCGGAGTACAAGGAGCTGACAAGCTCCTTACCTGCGGGCGAATGCTGGACTGGCCTGTTGAACAGGATTCTGAATGAGTGGAAGACTGTCAAATTCTTCTGAAGTGGTCCTCATTCTGCCAGAGAAGGTTCTCACATCGTCGAAGTTACTCTGTCCGACTCCAGGCCCCAGTACTTCTGGCCCCGCACTGGAATTACCAGAACACGTGCCAGAACTTAGAAGGGGACTTTTACATTATTGCTACTGCCTAGATACCACATCTCTAGCAGTGGCTCACTGGGACTTGGGCTTGATGTGCCAAATGTGAGAACTGTGTAAGACTTGCTGGCACTGGCTACGAACTTTGGGAACAGAAGCCTAGAGCAGTGGGGAGTTGCACCTAGGAGAGAGTTGCCTCACACATGACCTAGACAGGAGAGTTTGAGGATGGAAGAGACTGAAGTGAACTTGGCCAAAGCTCTGGAAGGGGCTTTGCAAGGGATAGTGCTGATTATTTTACAGTTGTATTTTTGAACTGTTACGTGTAATAAATACTTATTTTTCCAGAAAACTCAGTGTTGGTCTGGACCTGATTTATTGGAGTTACTGGAGAGTGCTTTGGGTTGTGTGTTTATGTCTACGTAGACAGTCTACATTCCCCTTGAAAGCCTTGGACTGGGGACCCGTGATACCACTGAAAGTCAAGTGCTGACAGGGGAGTAGCCGATGGGCTCATACTAGGCTGGACCTGAGGACAGCAGGAGTAAAAGGCCCCAACCACCATGGTTGGGCAAAGTAACCCAACCCTCCCTGTGGTCCTCTGAAATGCGTTCTGGCAGCCATGTGCACTACAGTGCAAATGGAACCCCTGCATGTTTGAAACAGTAAATATTGCCTAGGAGAAGCATGTCTAATCTGCTCACATCATTCAGAAATGCCAGCAAGTGAATTGGTTCAGCCGTGCTTGTGTATTTGGATACTTGAGAGCACTGTGGCCATATGGGTGACTCTGTGACATAGATTCATCTCATCATCTGGACAAGGTTTGACAGTCAGGCCTAGTGAAGATGTTGAACCCAGTGAGCCTGGTCAGGTGAACTGGTGGGGTTTTAGGTTGTCGTGCTCCAAATATCAGCCAACAGATATGACAAAGTCATGTCAGCTGGTCAAGCAACACTGGGGGTTGGAGTCTTCTAATGGGATCAAAGGGCAATGGACCTTTACAGTCAGTCTAACAGCAGCAGCTGCCAGGAGCAGGAATGTGTGAAAAAGCCCATATTTCCCCAGCTATATGGTCAACAGGGGAACAGACTGCAGGCTAAGAGCACCTCGGGCAGGGCCACTGGAATTTTGCAATTGCGCTACAATTTTCATATAATTATAGATTTGCCGCATTTGCCACATAATCCATCATCTACTGAATAATCTGCAGATTTTAATAATAAAAAACATTTTTACTAGCTCAAACGGTTCAAAAGTTACTAAAAACACAGAACAACTCATAGATTCTTAGTCACATGAAGTCCCAGAGAGATTAGATAAGGGAATGAGGCTGCTCTCAAATCCAGAGGTCATGAATGCTTCTTCAATCAATCAATCAATCAATCAATCAATCAGGTAATTGTAAGCATACTACTAACCCGTGATGGTCTCAAGGCGCTGAGAGGGGCTCCCCAGATCTGTTTAGCCGAAGAGCCAGGTCTTGAGGGTCTTCCTGAAGGTGTTCAGGTAGGAATTGCTGTAGTGAAAAACGAATGTCAGAGTTTATCACTACCAGGAGATGTAAAAATTAAAAGTAAATGTCCAACTTTTTAAATACACTGCACCCCGCTCCCTTGGGGGCTGTCCAGGGCCTACCTCATTGGTGACTTATATGTTTTAAAAAGGAAGGTTTAGGCCTGGCAAAATGTTTGTTTTGCCAGGTAAAAATGGCAGTTTAAGCTGCACACACAGTCTCTGCAATGGGAGGTCTGAGACATGTTTAAAGTGCTACTTAAGTGGGAGGCACAACCAGTGCCCTAGGCCCACTAGTTGAATTTAACTTATGGGTCACAGGCACATGTAGTGCCAATTTACTAGGGACTTACAAGTAAATTAAATATGCTGCATAGTTATAAGCCAATGTTGCCATGTTTTATGACTAGTTCGCAATGGTAATGTGCGCAAAGTCCTAAGGCCAGCAAAAAGGAAACCAGCAAAAACAGGAGGTTTGAAGGCAAAAAATTAGGGGGAAACCATGCCAAGGATGCCAGGTCTAACAAAACGCAATGCAAAATCTTTGTAATTCTGGGCCCTAGAGTATTGTATTTCCATAGCTGCCAACAGTGCTGGCACTATAGGTTTCGCTACCCTGGCAACAAAAATGTAGGGGCAACCATACCAAGGATGCCAGGTCTAACAAAATCCAATGCAAAATCTTTCTAAAATTCTGGGCCCTAAAAGATTGAGGGCCTCGTTTATAAAAAGTGACGCATCGCTGCGATGCATCACTTTTCATTGCGCCCTCCTTGCGACACCAATGATGCAGGGTTTTACAAAGTGACGCATCTATCTAGATGCGTCACTTTGTAAATATGGTGCAACCAGGTGCATTTTTTACGTGGCTGGTGCGTCACAAAAAGTGATGCACTGACTGTGCAAAAGTGACGCAAGGGCTCATAAATAAGCCTCTGAATTTCCATAGCTGCCAAGCAGTGCTGGCACTATAGATTTTGCTACCCTGGCAACAATAATTAGGGAAAGTTAATACGTCAGGCTAACACAATTATGCAGTCTATTATGGGTACACAAAAAAGCTTTCACATCTTTGTTTTCAATGATCCTAGCCATTGTTTAACAGACAGTAACACAATGATGTCTCTTTAGGTATTTTCAGCATTTTTGTATTCCTACTTTTCTCTTCTCATCTTAATGCATTTTCCATCATTGTGTAAGATAAAAATACACATTTGCTAGTATCTGTGACTTATGCACTGTCTTTTTTCTATTAAAGTAAACATTAAGATTACTCCCAGATACAGTACAGAATAGTGCATTGGAACGTTAGAACATCACAGGTCCTGTGTCTCTAGCAGCAGAGAGGGCTGGCGAGGACAGTTGGATATGAGAGGGGAGGAGATGAGCCAACCTCATGATTTAAATCGAACAATAAATGCATTGCATGTGGAATACTTGTCATAAAGCTGCAGACTACCTGCTCACTTCTTCTAGTTGCTGCATATTTGTTTTTGTGTCATCGCAGGCTAAGGATGGAGACAGTGCCCCAGCTTAGAAAACTCTTTCTGCTAGCCTGCTACTTTTAGGAGCTTTACCTTATCCTTTCTATCCAGGAAAGTTATTTACAAGAAAATGGGTATCCACATTTTAACTTGTTTTGACAAGGTCAAGCACACATTGGCAAACGCCCTCTATATGAAATGTTAGCATGATATTATACATTTGAAAAGTTCCACTTATAATTTGGGAACCTCTGTTGACCAGACTACTATTTGCTACCAGCCGCGGCCCATGCAGGTAAGTGCAGTGGGGCCCTGTACAAGCAGGAACCCTTGCTCCAGTCAGGATGAGTAAAGTACACAACTGAGTTTGACTGAGCTCGCCCCCTGATCGCTTGACACAGAGCAGTCAGGCTACACTACAGAGGCAGTGTCTTAAGCATTTGTGAACACATACACCACACCAGTTTCGAAAAATAGCCAATATATATCTAATCAAAACAAGACCAAAACAACAAAAATCCAACATACAAAAATCAAGATATCACTTTAAAAATGTTCAAACCAGCTCAGTCCATATAAAACTAGGGATGCTTCCCGTTTTAGCACAAAGTACCTGAGATGCGTCAAAATCGAAAGATGAAAACAGGCAGGGGAGGTGAGGTGGCGGAAAGCACATCAATGAGTTGGTTTCATACTCTCAGGGAAGGTGAGGCGTTGGTTCCTTACTTGCAGGGAAGGTAATGCATCATATCCTTGCTCTCAGGTACGGTGATGCATCGGGTCCTTAATGCTACGCTGGGGAGGTGAGGCGTCAGTTCCTTACTGTGAGAGGAGGTGATGCGTCATTTTCATACTATGTTGGGAGGTGATGCGACGGTTTCTTACTGCGAGGGGAGGTGATTTGTCGTTCTCCAGACACGTAGTTCCTTACTGCAGCCCAGCGTCAATGACGGAGAAGGTGCACATGTGTAATGTGTGGAAATCCGAACACGCTGGAGGTCAATGCTGTGGTAGCAAACAAGTGCTGCGTCGAATTCCTCAGCTGCGGTCCAGCAATGCATTGATTCTTTCAGCCATATAGCAGCGCCTGCACCTGAGTCAGTGTGGTGGTCTCGGACTTCGGAGACACAATGCGCTGAATTTGGACTTCGGCAGTTTCTTCGGCCGCAGACAGGCACTGCGTTAAGTTCTTCGCCTGCAAGGCAGCGGTGAGTGGAAATTTCTCCTGCACTGCCGTGCTGCATTGGAAAAACAGGCAATGGAAGGATGCATTGATTTTAATGGTTTAAAGCAGCAAAACAACCTCAAACAGCCCAGAACTGGAATTGGCACCACAAGGCCTTGGATACACTTCACAAGCAGGATGCACAGGAAGGTCTAGTCCCTTTCCTCTCCAATGCAGAAGCAGTAACTGCAGGCCAACCCAGCACAGCAACACACCGCAAAGGGGCAGCACTCCTCACAGCTCTGCAGCTCGTTTCCTTGGCAGAGGTTCCTCTTGATCCAGAAGTGTTCTTAAATTCTGGGGTTTTAGGTCCAATACTTATACCCCTTTTGGCATTCGAAGTAGGCATACATCAAAATAAATTCTTTGTAGTTTACTAGTTCCTACCTTGCATTGGCTTCAGACACACTCCAACGGGTGGAGACAACATTGTGAGAGGACAGGCACAGCCCTATTCAGGTGTCAGTGATAACTTCTCCCACCACTCTAGCTCTGGTAGGCCCATCAGCCTTGTGATAGGCCATCAGGATACGCAAGCTCGCTTGTGTGACTGTCTAGAGTGAATGCACAAACAGACCCCTGTAAGTCTAAGCCAGATGTTGATTCCACAAGCAGGCAGAAACATAGGATGGTTAAACAAGAAAATGCTCACTTTCTAAATGCAGCATTTTCAAACACACAATTTAAAAACCAACTTCACTAACAGCTGTATTTTTTAATTCTCAACTCAGGGACCCCAAACTCCAAATCTCCATCTCTTCCCAATTGAAAGTTATGCTGGTAAAGTGTTACAACTTACAAGGCAGCTCCAATGATATCCTATGGAAGAGACCTTGCAATATTAAAAAAAGAAATTGGCAGTATTTCACTATCAGGACATGTAAAATACACCAGCACATGTCCTACCTTTCACATACACTGCACTTTGCCCATGGGGGTACCTTGGGCCTACCATAGAGGTGCCTTACATGTACAACAAGGAAAGTTTAGAGCCTGGCAAGTGGGTGCACTTTCTAGGTCTGCATGGCAGTTTAAAACTGCACTCAGAGAAAATCACAGGAAACCCGCACGTGTTATGGGCCAATTGACTGCTCACATGTCCTACTTGTGCCCCCTAGCAACACCGTACACAGTAACCGCAACAGAAAGCGCATGAATACCACCAATGTCCAGGCAATAGCCGACCACCAGGGAATCTCCACCAACGTCGATGCCTACCACCCAGGCAGTGTGCATGATCCCTATATCTTCCGACAGTCCATCAACAACCAGCGATACCAGGTTGGCACCCACAGAAATGCATTGCCCGGTGGTACATACCAAATGTACACACCACACACCTCAACTCCATAATCATGCAACTCACAACTCTGGGGATGCACACGTCACAAGCTCACATACAACATGCCAAACAACATGCACAGACACAACAGCTCAACTTACTGTGGAACCTGGATCTGTAGTGTAGTTCCTATTTCCCTTATAGGCTCTGCGCATTGGAATAATATACTCAATAGTTTTGGCATAGGACTGAGGTCAGTATGCTCCTATCGAGTACATGAAACTTAATTACTTGTGTGTGCCAGCTAACTCAGAGGTCACTAGAAACTTCTCGAATGAACAAGAAGGGATTCATTTTTGACAACCGCATAAACATGACAACTTTGTTTCCCTTTGGAATTGGAACATGTCTCAGAATCGTGGAAACAATATATAACAGTTTCACTCAGTCAATCGTGCATGCTTAGTTTCTCCAGAGTTGCGCAGAAAGATTAGACGGGCATTTCAATAAAAGGGTTTATTGAACAGTCGTATTTCTCATGCAAGAGATATGGGCTGTTACAATCGTTAGACAGTATGCAAGATATAAAATGTACAGCGTGAGCAGTAAGAAGAAATAATACTGTAATAGCATTGTCTTTTAGCTATGACCTATATTCATATACATATACATAAATAACACAGGCTAAAAGTGGATATTCATCTGGTGCTTCTAAATAGTTCTACCCCAGTGTACCTAACCTAAGTGTAGTACGAGGTAAGAAGTAGGTGCTGTTTTCTATAGTATGGTATGCTAAAGTTAGTATGCCAAGAGTCCCTCTAGGTTCTTGTCAGCTCCATTCCTTAGAATGAGAGAGGTGGGAATCTCTTTCGGAATCTCAAACTCCAACACCCCACGAAGGGAGTCAGAACACTGGAAGCTGGATTCACTGCGAGCAGGAAGGACAGCGTCTGGTCAGTGCGCCAGGCGGGGACTCAAATTCCTTCTGAACTTGCCGTGGCGAGCCACATCATGCAAGTATGCAGCCGGTAGGTAGCCGTGCAGCCGAGCCATGGTTTACCATGTTAAGTGAAGCTATATTTATACCTGGAAGGTACTTAGGAATGCTAGCATTGACGTAAAGTCGGGCAGAGGAAGACGTCATGAATGAACCCTTAGGATATAGCGGTTCGTGCATAATAAATGAGTTCTTGGAGAAATCAATAATCCAAGCAAGGAATGTCCCAATGGCTTAAGGGTCTGGTTTCTATGAACTCGTTGTGACGTGGGATGGACAGATGTAAGTGACCATGCCTGTATTTGGATTGCATTGCCAATGCCTAAATAAGGACTGGGATTCTATGCCTAAATAAGGGCAATACAAATTGTGCCTATATAAGGACATGATTCAGTAAACCTATGTACGGGCATCTAAATCGACACACAACACCCACTTCAATTTTGATAGAATGACATTACTAAATGCTAAATGCTAAACATGATAAATATGTAAAATGGAGTATCACATGATTCACTAAAACATATCTAAAAGCATATTCTAAAAAATGTCTCCTAAAATAGTGGCTATGCATGGAATGCAAAGGTGCTGTACATTTTCAAAGCAAAGTTTCATTCTAATCATATGGTTACAGTAAATGCTATATGAATAAACATAAACTTATACACATGATGAAATGGTTCATAATGACAGAAGAAAAAGTTCAAAACCATTTCCAGTCAGGTTACATAAATTAAATTGTTTGACAAGATGACAATTTGTCTCTGGAAGTGTTCAAATAAATCTATTCTCTATGAATAGTTCTACTGTAAGCAGATTACTTGAGCCATAAAAAAAGAAAAATACAAATTTGGAAAAAAGAAATAATCATACGAAAAAGTTCCAAGGTTTGTCTTTTGTTTTTAAAAATGAAAGCCAAATTCAGAGTCTTTCCTGGTACACTGTGTACTGATCAAAAGTCAGTGTATGGGGATGGAGAAAACATGAAATCTCCTATTCCTGTAGACAAAAAATCATCTACCGTTGTAGGTGAAAGTTGGAATACCTCGTTTAGAAGATTAACCGCACATAGATGCGAAGCATTGCCTTCAGCGTTGGAGCATAAGCAATGTTTGTTTCCGATGTTACCTGCGTGCCCGTTGTTTCCTCTCGTACCTCAGCAGGAGCAATTTGTGTCTGTGAGATCTCAATGAATGCCGTCATCAGGATTGGTAGCCGCTGGGTACAACACAGAGCATGGGCCGTTATCGGGTCCAGCAGAGTATCGATATCCGTAGGAATGACTCATGGGAGTCTTAGACAGATGTCTAGCATGCATTCTTCACCGCAAAGCAGGCAGCGTAGAACAGGTAAGATTAAATATTGCCAGATTGGTCTGAATGACAGAAACCATCTGGCATTTAATTCTCTAGACGCGGTAAACCCAAAAGTTGCACTATGCGCTCACGACACTTCCTTTCCAGGAGAGCTTTCTCTACTGTGCTGGGAGTGACACTGGTGGATTGGCTTGCCATAGCGTAGCAGAGGGAATAAAAACAGGATTCCTGCAACGAGTGCAAGAATTAGCGGCAGACCACTAAACACCGAGTGCACAAAGTTTGGAATGATTCCGAGGACTGCTTGAAAAGGTGTTAACAGTACTGAACATATGTTCTTAAATACATGAACAATACCGCTCGTATCAGACATGTTTAAGATACGTCCCAATATTTCTGTGAACTGTGTAGGGCAGTTTGTACTTAACAGAGCCTGTATCTCAGCCGAAGTCCTTGCAATTTGTAGATCATAGGTTTCTTTGGCCGAGGTCAAAGTCACGGTTTGTTGTAAAAGAATGGCTTTCATTCTGCTTAAAGTATCACTTCGTGTAGAAGAGATGTTCAGTGAAGGCCATAAAGGCGACTTCATGACTAGTTCTATTTTGGGGATCAAGACTTGCATACAGCAAGTGACCCTGGAAGTAACCGTTACTAGATACGGAATGCCTGGCAACATGCCACAGCAGCTGTGATCACTCAACATAATGCAACTCCCATTCTAAAGTTGTCCAAAAATTGGATTAATCACTGCGGCTGGTGAACCCTGCAGGTGACAGGACAAATTTGCGTTGAAACCGTTACAAGTCCCATGCAAATTGATACCCTGACATAGGAGAGAACCGCTTAGTGCATTTTCACAGTGTGTACCACTAAGAAACACTTCACGCCCCCCACTCCAACATCTATGTGTGTAAGGTACATCCCAAGATGTCTTGATGTATTCTTTACCCAACCTTTCATATTTGCCTGCTGGTATATTTTTTAGGCAATACTGAAAATAGAAAGTTGTAACAGGCAGAGTTATTTTGCCATGAATGATCCATTCAGTAGCTGGTTTTTCTGCTACCGTAAATGGCCATTTTTCCAGTTTTTCAATGCTCAGCACTGTATACTTTGCTCCCCTCTGTGCCAGTTTGACCTGTTTACAAGTAAGATTGAGTTCTGAAAATAGAGACGTTGTGTTGATTAAACGCCAAGGCACATAGCCTGCACGCAAGTTTAGCAGCATCCAGTCTAATAGCAAAATAGAACGTAGTTGAGACCGGCCTTGTCGCAGCATGACCAAGTCTTGTTCCATAATGTCCATGGCAGAGGATACAATGTTGCCCAATGAATATATCCCGGATGACAGAGTCGTTAACCCATTGTCGACTATAGTGAGAGATTTCTCTAAATTAATACGATCAATTTCTCGTATTCTTTCTGCCTGGGTAATCTTCCATATTTCATTATAAGCAATGTAGATACCGGCATATATGAAATGTTTTTGACGCGGTTTTCTTGGACCTAGCAAGAAATCCCTAAGGTCTGCACCTTCTTTAAGTAAAGATACATGTTGTTTCACATCCTCTAGTGTAGATTTCTGGAGCCTATCAAGGCATAACTTTCCTACACTGTATGTTGTTACTACCCCTGGATGCTGTATTTGAACATAGCGTGGGTCTGACCTATTGATAGTGAAACCCTGTGTTTTGTTCAGGAATCGTTCTAGACAGTTGTTTGTGTACATGGGCCAGAGCAACCATTGTTTCCATTCGGAATCTGATCTGTTGTGATGAAAAATAGTGTGTGAGTCGACCTCCCCCTGTGTAGTGCTATTACTTGCAGGTGCAGGTATGGATGGAGTGTTCATGTCTTTGATCTTGGCTAACTCAAGGCAAAACGTTGTCTTTGATCTTGGCTAACTCAAGGCAAAACGTTTGTTGGACAGTGTCATTCAAAAACATTATTTGATGTGGGATAATGCAGGCTCTAAACAAAGCTTCCATCCCCTGCACTTACCAATGTTTTGTACTCCAGACAGATTTTGTGTCAATTGTGTCTTTCTAAAAGTTAAAACCCTGTCTAGACAGTTGGGCAATAAAATTTGCAGAATAAATCTGTTTTGTATTGGTTAACATATTTTTCGTTCCTGTTTTGTTCACATTTTTTAAATAAAATGTTTCTGGATTGGACATGTTGAACCCTGAAAAATATGGAAACATCATTGCAAACATTTTTTTTGAGCTACCCTTTGGTGGTGTAGGACAATTTTCCCATTGGTTATAATTATATACATTTCTAGGTGATGCAGATTTATGCAAGAAATGATTACCATAGTGAGTATAACAATAAGGTTGTTCATAGTCTGATGAACCCTCTAAATAATCATGATTAGAGAATGTTGCTGATTTTTCTAGATCATACATCATGTTATTAACAATCTTGAAGTCCCAATCATCAGAAAAGGTACTAGAGGTAATAAAGTCACTTAATGAAATTTTAAATAAGTGTGGAATCTTCAAAAGTTCTGACGGGCTGAATATGTCATATTCAGTTTTGTCCCAAACTATACCATCTTGTATAGGAACGGCTGTGATACTCACTGATGACAAGTCTCCTGCTTCACAATGGGATGATTTGTGTGGTTTCAGAAGTAAGTTCACTTTTTTACCTGCTATGTCCATTTGAATATATATTCCATCTATCAGCATACCCATAGTCATTACTAAAGCTAGCCAAAGCAGAAAGAAAAATATTCCAGAAACAATCTATAGTTTAATCCATGGTGAAACCAGATAAATCTTTTCCAGGAGATGAAAAAAGTCTGTTGCTTGTTCTTTGAAAGCTCTTTGAGCTGGTGTCATTTCAGGTTTGCTTGGATCCTCAGAAAATGTATCAAAGTTAATGAAATAGCCAGAGGCAGTTCTGTCAATGGTTGGAATTGCATCAGGATTCGTTGCAGTTGCTGGAACCAGTTGATCACTTGTTACGTTGGTGTAGACAAGTGTATCAGGAAGAGCTGTTATTTGGGTTTCAAGAGGAATACGTTCCATTGCATTGTTGCTTAGTCCTTCATTTCTCACTTCTGACTCTCAGAAGTTGATGAGTCTTTCAGTTTGAACCTCTTGGATAGTAGCTAGAGGAGTGCATATGCTACTTGGTTGGAGTCCACTAGGCCTACTGTTCAGTATTGGCCACATGGTGTGGTTTGATGTGGTCGTTTCTCCTTTTTACCAGCAAGGAGCGGCAGATGTATTGTTCTTGATCCGTAGATTACTAGGACAGGTACTGGTTGTCCGTAAGAAGGCCCAAATTCCTTCTTGTTGCCGTTCTTTTCTCTGACTAGATCCCCAAGCTTTGGGATCCAGGCAGGCCTTGCTGGGATGGCTGGATTTTCTCTAGTGGTGGTTGGCTTCAGGAACACGTTGCTTTGTTTCGATCTCAGTTCATTTATGTCCTGTAAAACAGCCAAACAAACTTTGATATCAAATGGTTTATTTTCCACCACTGTGCCTTTACATTCAAGATCTGGGACCCACATTCTTGTCCCAAATAGGACATCATATAGAGTGACACCCCCTAGAGACCTTCTTGGCAAATTGTTTAATGAGGGTTGGACCCCATAAAGATGTTTGAACCACCCATCACCCGAACCTAATACCCTAACTGTTATAGACCACTTTATGTCCCGCTTTTTCTATTCCACAACGGAATTACCCTCAGGTTGGAATGGAGAGGAGTACCGCAATGCTACACCCAAACTGGCCATAGCTTCTTTCTTAGCTCGAGAGCTAAACACAGGGCCCTGGTCAGAGTGTAGTGTGCTAGTTGCGTATGTGCCTATAAAGACTCGCAAATCTTTTATAACAGTTTGAGCGTCAGCTGAGCACTGAGGCCACATCCATATGAACCTTGACTTAGTGTTTGTGGGATTGCTTCTGTCCAAAAGGACGCCTGCACGTAGATAGTGTAATGCTGTCTAACAATGGTGTTGTACTGGGCTGACTACGTCCTAGTCAGATGTCTGGTGGCGTTCTGTACTGCGATCTCTGTTGCAGTCTATGCAGTTATTGATAAAAATGTGAATCAGTGTATACACTCCTGGCCACCAGTACATCTATTCTAATGTCAATATTGCTTTAGAGATCCCCTGATGTGACAGAACCTCTCCTAGATGTGCTTCATAAATGAAATCTACGTTCCATGTTTGAAATTACCCTATCCCCCCACTCCAGGGATTCGAGCAAATGGAACGTTGTTTGCATCAATTATATATGAGTATTTGAGGGGAAACTTCTTAGGTAACGCTGCACCACTGCCTTTGCTTGAAGCATTGACAGCCAATAATATCTCACTGTCCATTTTCGTTTTTGAACTAGTGATCGCAGCTACGGAAGCCGTTTGCACAGCCCCATTTGCGGCTTCATCAGCCAATGAATTCCATGCAACGTGAAGGCCATCACGTTGATGACTCAGCGTGTGTATCACATGAGTGTTTAGTAGTCCGTTTCGCAACTGAACTACTTGTTCCCTAAGCGTTTTATGCTTGATTGTGCCACCGTTTGCTTCTTTGAGACCATTTTGAAGCCAATTCTGTAAATATTCATTATATGATTGAACACAGTAAAAAGAATCGCACACTATAAGTGTGGGGAATTCGCGATCCGTATTTTCGCGATCCGTATTTTCAAGTGCCAATTTGAATGCTTGTAGTTCAGCTCGCTGAGCTGTACAATCTCCTAGAGATTGAGTTTTTGTGACCATAGGTTAGAATTTACCATTACGCATATGACCTTTAACGATTGCGCATGCTGCACTGTAAGTTTGCTTACTTTCCGTTGTAGGTTGTGCTGATCCGTCAGTATAAATTATAAATTCGTTCTGATCAAGAGGGAGAATCTCAATAGGCAGAGGACATTCGTGTTTGTATTGCAGTAATTCATGTGTTTTTAAAGAAGGATCAAAAACATATTCAACATCTGTTGCAGTAAGAGAATTAACCCATTGTATCCATCTTGGATGTAAAGCTTTTGCATTCGGAATGCTCACTTTTGTAACTGCATCTAAGGCTGGTACTGGAGTCACGACAATTATGCGTTTCCCCTGAGCTAGAGCTCTTTCTTTTGCTACAGTGGTTTGAACTGCTGTCAGAATTTTTTGTTGATATAAAGCACATTTCCGCTTGTGTATACAAATGCGATTTTTATGCAATTGGTACTTGTTCACCTTCATTAAAAGTTAAGTAGGTGAATCTGCATTGACCCGGAATGATTCGGATCACTTAGGGCCATATGTAATTAATCTACATTTACTTATTCTAAAATACCGAATTTTACCGATTCGGTATTTTAGAATCGGTAAATGGTATGTAGGAAAAAAATCAGTAAATGTAACCGAAGCGGTAAGATTCGGTATTTAAGAATCGGTATTTACCGATTCGGTAATTCCCATTCATTCCTATGGGCCTGGAGGCCCATAGGAATGAATGGGAAGCCATTCACTATTAACGATTCAGTAAATACCGAATCGGTAATAGGGGGCACATATTCAAGGGTGGCAGGGTGTCACATTGACACCCTGTTGCATCCCTTAATCGTGCATGTGTTCATATGTGGCACACATACATGCCCTAAGGGCATGTATGTCTGCCACATGACACTGTTACAAAAACACAAAATTGCTTTTGTAAAGGTTTTCACCAACTTGTAGTTGGTGGTAAATAATGAATCCTTAAAGAACATAAGCACTGTTAAATGTGCTTCCTGCATACCATTTACCAATTCGGTAAATACCGAATCGGTAAATAATGATTCGGTGAATACAGAATCGGTAAATACAGATTCTGTATTTACTGAATCATCACCTACATCGGAAATGGATCAATACCGGGCGGTAAGTCTGAAATTTACCGAATTTCGGGTTTACCGACCGGTAATTAGTCACCTACATCGGGCCCTTAATTGCGTTTGTTTACGCATGTTTGTAAGTGATTTGTTGCTAACATATCAGCTTGAAGTGAACGCAGGATATCTGTGTATTCCTGTGTCCATTTTTTATTTTGAAATCAGGTTTGATTAATTCGTAGAGAGATTTAACCCTTTCTGCGTAATTTAGAATGTAAGTTCTTCCAAAATTTAGGAAACCTAGAATCGACTGTAAGTTTTTCAGCATTTTTGGAGGTTGGAGCAGCACACACTTCTCTAAAATGTTAGATGCCAGGCTTCTGCCTTCACTTGAAAGTTCATATCCTAGGAAAAGGACATTTAAGTGGGCAATTCTTTTTTAAAGTGAATTTGTAACCCTCAGAGGCGTAGCCCAATATATTGGTATTCACCCTGTTCAAGTGCCTATCCAGGTCATCGTCTGTCAGATAGATATCATCAACATATGACAATGCCTCGTCATCATAAATTTGTAGTAACTCTGTTACGCTTATTGAGAATAACCCCGGGCTGTTCTTGAACCCTTGTGGGAGTCAACGGAAGTGACGTTGGGTTCCCATTATTGAGAAAGCTCTTAAGTACTTGCTTTCAGGTGCTAAGTTTTGACAAAAGAAACCATTAGAAATGTCTAATGTTGTTTAATTTCTTTTTACGCACCATGTTAATCATTAATGCTGTACTATGTGCATTTTGTACTGCAAATGTTTTAGAACAAGAGTTCAGGTGTCTGTAATCCAAAACTAGACAATATGTATTGTCTGGTTTGGAAACAGGAAACAAAGGATTGTTCATTGAGGAGGTGCATGCTTCAATCACCCCTTGGTATTCAAGTTGATCTAAGATCTCCCTGACCTGTTTTTTAGATTCTTGCTTAATTGGATACTGTCTTTGTGCAGTAGGTTGATTTTTTAATTGGATCTTGTGGTGAGGTGAGTCCTCATCCCATCCTGCATGATTTTTGTATAATGCTGGGGTGTGGGTAACTGCCCATTTCCTGGCATATGTATATTTCAAATGTACTGGAACATGGTTGGAGAAGGCTGGCATAATGATGTATTCACCATGTGGACACTCCCTGACAAATTCTGGTGGCCAGTCCTGTTCTGCTAGAAGTATATCATAACCTTTTGAAAGTCTCTCCCAAAAGAGTGCTTTCACTTTTCTTGGTATGTCTCTCTCCATCCGGAGTGTTATTTTATATGACCTTTGTGGAGAACTAACCCTGGTGTCTACAGTCTCAACTTGTATGTACTCATTCAAGTCCACTGCCTCCAGAAGTTCCTTCAGGTTCTGGTGAGCTATTGTTACTTCTGCTGCACTGTCCAGCATTGTCTGAGCCCATTCTCCGTTCTTGAGTTGTGTTCTCCAAAAATTTCGGCATGTCTGATCTTCAGACCTGCTACTTTCTTCTTGGAGAATTGAGGTTTTGGTTTGTTTTTCTGAGCTTGTTGATAGTATTTGGACTTCACACGTTCTTCTCTTTGATCTGTCCGTCCTCTTCTTTCGCATATCTGTGACAATATCTGACAGGTACGAGATGAACGTGTATCAGTATCTTGATACCTGTCAGGTTTTTTCAAATTATCCCTATTCCTGAGATTATACCTCCTTTCAGAGGGCTCCTTTTGACGAGACCTACCTCGGGATTGAGAATGTTTCTCTTTTGAATTGTGTTTATTATTTTCCCACTTCTTCTTAGAAGATGTAAGATTCTGTTTAATAGAGTCCTTTTCAGGAACTCCCTCCAGACAGTTGTGGTTTAACTGTGTAATTCTATTAATTCTTGTATTTGATTAAGTAATTCTTTGTCTGATATTGCTTCAATGTCAGGCTGAGGGGTGTAACTGGCTAAAATCGGCCATGTTGCTCCTGGTCTACCTAGTGGACCGAGCCTGGTAATGTGATTGTAATGTTTTTGGGCGCTTTTAAACCAGAGCTGATGCTCCTGGTATGTGAGTGGAATTTCAACATCCTCGAAAGGAATGTATTCCTCAGGTGGTTCATCTTCTTTGTAAAAGTGAAACATTTATGTTACTGGATTTGATTCTGGGAATATTATCCATGAATAGAATACCTCTGTCTGGAAAGATTCATGTGCCTCTATCATGAAAACTGCTCTACCACCTCTAGGTGTTAGACCATGTTTTATAAGTTTTAGAGTGATGGCTTTCTTTAAATTTGGATGGATAGGAATCGCATCCGCATCGGTTTCATTAAAACCTGTAGTATCTACAGCGAGAAGTAATGCGTTGTCGACTGGAGTAGCCTCAGCATTAACCCCATTATTGGACTTTAAAAAAAATGAAAAATGCAGAGCAAGTTTCAAGGAAACTAAGATAAGGTGCACAATATTTTGGAACACTTCATCCTTCAACATTGAACAAACCAACCAGCTAATACCTAGGATTCTCGTCCTACTCAGCTATGGCGGATATTATCTCTACCCACTCCAGACGTCTTATGGAGTATTATGAGTAGGGGTCTCTGAGAAAATCACAACTGAATTTCTTCAGTATCTAGCGTTGAATTAGTGCCTTACCAAACTGTTGGGCGCCATGTAGTGTAGTTCCTATTTCCCTTATAGGCTCTGCGCATTGGAATAATATACTCTATAGTTTTAGCATAGGACTAAGGTCAGTATGCTCCTATTGAGTACATTGAACGTAATTACTTGTGTGTGACAGCTAACTCAGAGGTCACTAGAAACTTCTCGAATGAACAAGAAGGGATTTGTTTCTGACAACCGCATAAACATGACAACTTTGTTTCCCTTTAGAATCGTAACATGTCTCAGAATCGTGGAAACAATAGATAACAGTTTCACTCAGTCAATCGTGCATGCTTAGTTTCTGCAGGGTTGCACAGAAAAAATAGACTGGCGTTTAAAAAAAAAGGGTTTATTGAACAGTCTTATTTCTCGTGCAAGAGATATGAGCTTTACGATCGTTAGACAGTATGCAAGATATAAAATGTACAGCGTGAGCATTAAGAAGAAATAATAATGTAATAGCATTGTCTTTTAGCTATGACATATATTCATATACATATACATAAATAACACAGGCTAAAAGTAGATACTCATCTGGTGCTTCTAAATAGTTCTACCCCATTGTACCTAACCTAAGTGTAGTACAAGGTAAGAAGTAGGTGCTGTTTTCTATAGTATGGAATGCCATAGTTAGTATGCGAAGAGTCCATCTAGGATCTAGTCAGCTCCATACCTTAGAATGAGAGAGGTGGGAATATCTTCCCGGATCTCAAACTCCAACACCCCGCAAAGGGAGTCAGAACACTGGAAGCTGGAATCTCTGCGAGCAGGGAGGACAGTGTCTGGTCAATGCGTCAGGCGGGGACTCAAATTGAGTTTGAGTTTTAAATTATTTTTAAAGCGCGCGTACACCTGAACGGTTCCATGGCGCTACAGTATGCCGAGTCCTTAGGAAGCAAGAATAACAGGGGGGGACTTATGATAGATTATTGGGGGAAGGCTTTGGAGAATAGAAAGGTTTTTAAAGCCTTTCTGAAAAGCGAGAATTGGGTAGAGCATCTGAGGTGGGCTGGGAGGGAGTTCCAGAAAGTGGGGGCAAGGGTGGAGAATTTAGAGCCTCCCCATTTTTTTCGACGAAAGCGGGGGACAATCAGCAGATGTTGAGAAGAGGAGCGAAGTTCCCTGGAGGGGGCATAGGGTTTGATCTCCGAAGAGATAAAAGGAGGAGCAGAGCCTAGCTGGGCCTGGAAGGCGAGGCAGCCCACTTTAAATTGGGAGCGTTCGCGAATGGGGAGCCAGTGCAAGGATTTTAAGAGGGGAGTGACGTGGTGGGATTTGGTGAGGTTGTGAACCAAGTGGGCAGCTTGGTTCTGAACCAGCTGTAGTCGTCGTACATTGTAGGCAGGCATGCCGTGGTAAAGGGCGTTGGCATAATCCAAACAAGAGACGACCATAGCAAGTACGATAAGTTTTAGGGCCGTGAAGGAGAAGAAGCGGGAGACCTTGCGGATAGTACGGAGAGATAGAAAAGAGGAGGAAACCACCGAACTCACGAGTGCAAAGTGAGTTGGTCATTGAGTTTGATGCCGAGGGTTTTTGTCTTGAGGGGGAAGGGGAAGGAGGGGGCCCAAGGGAAGGGGGCCAAAAGAGGGGGGACCAGGGACTGGAGCAACCACCTGTCAAAACCAGCTCTGTTTTATCTGGGTTTAGTTTCAGGTGGTTGTGATTCATCCAGTCCCGGATGAAGAGCATAGTGGATTGGAAATTAGATTTAGAGTCAGGGGAGTGAGAGAGAGAAAAAATAAGCTGGAGGTCGTCCGCATAGTTATATACGGAGACCTCCATTTGCTGAAGAGCAAAGATGAGGGGAGCTATGTACAGGTTGAATAGTAAAGGGGAGAGAGAGGAGCCTTGAGGGACCCCACATACCACCTTCCGAGGTTCAGCCGAGAAATCTCCCAGGCGGACCGCTTGGGTGCGATCACTGAGGAAGGAGGACAGCCAGACCAAGGCCGAGCCACCGATCCCCGCCGCCGCGACAGGGGAGAGTAAGATGGAATGGTCCACCGTGTCAAAGGCGGCGGAGAGGTCGAGTAGCACCAAGGCCTGGGGAATGTTAGTGTCCAATCCCTCCCTGAGGTTGTCAAGTACTGAAAGTACGACTGACTCGGTGGAATGAGCTGGGCGAAAGCCGGCCTGGCAGGGAGCTAAGACACGGTTTTCTTCCACGTAGGTGGTGAGTGCTCTGGTGACATGTCGCTCCAGAACTTTTCCTAAGAAGGGGAGCAGAGAGATAGGGCGATAGATTCCTTCTGAACTTGCCGTGGCGAGCCGCATCGTGCAAGTATGCATCCGGTAGGTAGCCGTGCAGCCAAGACGTGGTTTGCCATGGTAAGTGAAGCTATATTTATACCTGGAAGGTACTTAGGAATGCTAGCATTGACGTAAAGTCAGGCAGAGGAAGACGTCATGAATGAACCCTTACGGTATAGAGGTTCATGCATAATAGATGAGTTCTTGGAGAAATCAATAATCCAAGCAGGGAATGTCCCAATGGCTTAGGGGTCTGGTTTCTAAGAACTCGTTGTGAAGTGGGATGGATGGATGTAGGTGACCATGCCTGTATTTGGATTGCATTTGCCAATGCCTAAATAAAAACTGAGATTCTATGCCTAAATAAGGGCAATGCAAATTCTGCCTATATAAGGACATGATTCAGTAAACCTATGTACAGGTATCTAAATCGACACACAACAGGCCAGCCATGCACAGGAGCCATCAACGACATGGCACCTCAGCCACACAATAGCAGATTGTGGGAAGAGGTGGGGCCCAGGCATGTGCGAAGGAGGCAAGTGACCCATGGATGTGCTGGCAAGACTGCCATATGCAGACCACGGACATGTCCATGTAGACATATACCGCTGGTGTTTGGAGTGTAGTGGACAGTGGACGCAACCATGTCACTCCAGCCAGTGGGGAAGATTGTGGAAATGTAGCTTGTTACGTGTCCCCTGTAAGCGTGAGCGGAGTGGGCTGGCCTGGCGTACGCCAGGCCAGCATAGGAGTGTGAATAAAAGGCACATAACTCTGGGCGTGGTCCTCATCTGGAATGCCAAATGTGTCTGGCAGAGCGGCACCTCTCACCCCGCCACGAGGCTGATGCAGTCGCCGTGAGTGGTGTGGCCTCGGATCCTGTGCGCCTGCTGCATCTTGGGACGTTGGTCCCCGAACCACTCTTGTCCGCCCCCGGGCACCCAGGCCTCAAGGCCCACCTGACGATACCGGCGTGTGTCAAAGAGGGCCCGCCACATGCCGGTGCAAGCTCCATGCCCGAGGCCCCCATCCCAGCAACCTGCTACGACCATCACAGCCCGCAGTACTCCTTTCTCGTTGACGTACTCTACCGGCTGACACAGCGGACTAGTAGGTACACATTTGGAACTGAGTCTTGATTACACCATGGCAGTGAACATTATTTAAGGCAGAGTTTATGTCACTATACTCTCTTCGATGTGGTGCCACCAAGTCTGTGCATAGCATTACAACCACACGTGTCTGTGGGCCCATGCAGACTACTGCCCTGGGGCCATTCAGCCCTCGGGTAGATCGCACAATTGGAACTGAGCATCGATTGTTCAATGGCAGAGTACATATCATAGCACACACGGAGAGGTGTAGGAGGAAGACGTGTTGCAGTCAGGAGGAAAAAATTATCATTGTTACGGAGGTGATCGAACACTACCAACTACTGCCCTGGTGTCAACTCTGTGCATCTCGAGCCAACGACACGTGGCTGTGGGCCACTGCTGACCACTGCCTCCGGCCTACACTATGGTCCAGTAGGTCACAGAGTCTTGATTTAGCAATGGCGGAGTTCATATCACTGTACCGGCATCATCGCAGACTGCATCCCCTCTCAGTCTCGGGACCACTAAGTCTGTTCCTTGACATTCATGGACACTCTCTGGTTGAACTTTGGTGGTGTCTAAGTCAATGGACTAGGGGGTTGTGTTCATTCTCATGTAGCTGATACTGAAATGTTGGTGGTAACAAGGCTGTAGCACTCCACTCCTACATTTGCTGCTTTCAGATGGCTTATGCCCTCTGCATCATGCCCTGGGGGACACCTTCCACTGTCCCCTGCAACCCTCCGCTACATTCACCTCAGACATCGATGAGGATCCGCTCATTCCACCTGGCCCTGCCTCATTTCACCGCAAGGCACCATCCTGTGGCGGCGGCTGTGCATCCGGGGCCACTAACTCTGTGCATCTCAAGTCAGGGACCCTGTCTTCTGAGATATTGGATGGCCTCTGAGACAATGGCCTTGGGTTCATCGATGCCATGTGTATGCGGCCCTGCGCTGTCTGCTGCCGCCGGCCTCAACTGCGGCCCACCAGGGCTCACACATCAAATCGAGTCTAGACCGGTACGGACGTCGCATCACCGCAGGATGTACACGCCACCACCGCCAGGTCCACCTCCAACCTCAAAATACCAGTGTTGAAACAGTCGTACTGGCAGACTAACGAAGTTGCTCACACCTGTCGTGGATGCCATCATCTGCCTGATACCCTACTCAGCACTCCAGGTGCCACTAACTCAGTGCACCGCCAGTCATCGTCCATTACTGTTTTGGTTATGTGTTGTGGCGAGTTCACACAGCAATGTCTCCTCAGGCAGTGTGGTAGACCTGGGACGATGATGGGTAAGACAATGCAGGTATGACTCTCCCCACTGCAGCTGCATTAGGTATATCCCGAAGGGACCCAATCCTAGACATTTTGTTCACATGAGCGCGCTGAGCTCTAGTGCCCCAACCTCAGTGCACTGCAATTCATGCACACTTCTACTTGCTCATTGGGTGGCCTCTGAACTTGCTCCGGTAATCACCATAATGCACCGCTGTTGTCTCTGTAATGCTGGTGTTTACTGTTTCCGTCTTAATAGTGTTCACTGTTGTATTTGTTGCCAGCAGCATCCACTCCGGGAGGGCTGGCTTACATTCACTCCTCACACATCCAGCACAGGTGTCACTGTACATGTGACCCTGCCATTAAAGGGGCCGGGCACATGTACCTGTAGCCAGTTCCACAAACTATCTGAGTGTGTTCGTGTGGTCATGATGTGTGCATTAGGGTCCCGTGCCCTACAACATTACATTGCGCTGTGTACTGTGGATGCAGACATGTCCTCACAGGCAGCGTGTTAGTGCTTGGACATGTAGCTTTGTCGTCAGCCACTCATTACCTAAGGGGGTTGTACTGGGCCGTCATACGGAGGTCCAGCGTGGGTGTGTGAATGGTAATTCTGGGGCTCCGGGCGTGGTTCAGTACAGGAAATGTGCAAATCTATGTGTCTTTGTTGCAGTGTGGGTCTCCTTTGTGGGGTGCAGGTTTGCCCTGATGGGACTTGGTGACCCCATATGTAATGTTATTCGGCTTCCATGAGCCCTGACCCCCCCGCACCTGTGCGGCCAACTCCTTTTGACATTCTGACACCTGCCATTTGACTGAGATGTGTGCCTTGGTGGTGTGTTCGGTGCAAGCCGTGCTTGGGGGTGCTTCCTGCTGTGTGGTCTGTGCAAGGGCTGGGTTCTCCAATATGTAGCTTGTCTGCCCTGGTGGTGGGTTGCCTGGGATATTCATGAGCTGTTGTATGACGCCGGTGTCAAAGATGTGGTGGTCCTCTCCAGCATCACTGATGGGTTGTCTGGTCTGGTCTGCTGGAGGTGTTGTTTGTCCCTCTGCAATGCGAAGTGGAGATGCATGTTGACATTGTGTTGACATGTATGTTTGTGCATTGTTCTTGTTGACATGCAGACTGTATGACAATGTACATTATGACTGTATGGGCGGTGTTGCTAATTTGATGCAGGACAGTGGACTTTGTACCTAGTGATACATGTGAAGTTGTACGCATACGTATGAATCTAACGGTGTCCTGCTCTGTTTGATGTATTTGGCCTGTTGCTGTGCATGAGCGGACCCAGTTGTGTCCCCTGTTCTGCAGTGTCAGTGTTGCACTTTGTACAGCATTGTCGTGGGATGTGCTGTTATTGCTATGTGTGTGTGCTGCAGTGTGCCACGGGGATCAGGGACATGATCCTGGGTCATTGTGAGTGTAAAGTGTGCTACACATCGTTGTGCATGTGTGTCAATTAGCCCATCTCTCCCAGTCCCTGGTCGTTTTTCACCCTGTTGATGTTGTGTCCGGTTCTCTAGAGCTGTGTCTGGACTCCCACCTCCTTGCACCATTTTCACACTGATCACTGTGGCATCCATTTCCTCCAGCTCCTTCTGTGGGGCAGAACTCTTACCTCCTATCACCGTTGCTGCCTTCCTGTTGGCAGTGGGTTTGGGCTTGGTGTGGCTTTTCATATCATGCCAGTGCCTCTTGCCCTCCTCGACACTCCGACTGCATTCACGTTAGTCACATTGTGGGTCAGTTGATGGTAGTGTACTGTCACATCGTGACGCTGACCTGGTTTTGCTGAGGACTGTACCCTGTCTTCCTCTTCTTCTTCTCCTTGGCCTTCCCTGTCCCTGTTGTTCCTTGCTGGTGGTGTGTGGGGCTTGTGGGGTTGGTGTTGGCCTCTGCACTGGGACCGGGAGCATCCATGTTGCTACGCGCTTTGAATTGTTTATGGTGTGTTGTTTCCGTAGTTTTTATGGTGCATTTTCCCACCAGATGCGTGGGATTTGCAGGCCTGTCGCTGGTTTTTTATGTTTTTTGTAAAGCCATTTGCCTCATCGCAAGATTTTTTGCGTTCGCTTTTCGCATTGGTTTGACTATTACATTTAATAAATGTTAAACTCATTAGGGAGTATCTAGAACAATTGTTTAAGGATTCATTGAACAATTTAAAACCCAACTTAATGAACAAGTCTGATTTTATATTACTTTTTAGAAATTACACTTTTAGAACTTCGTCATTTTCCCCCTAACCCCCTAAAACAAAAAAAATTCCTGCTAATGTCTGACTCTCACCTGACCCATGATGGCTTCCCTGTGCTGAGATACGTATTGATCCCAGACCGTGGACATGGGGCTCTGGGTGTGAGGGTGTGCTCCGCTACTGACTGGATGGCTTGGAGACTATGCCCAGGCCCACAAGGCAGATGAAACTCACATCTAGGCCTTCCTCCCTTTTTCTCTCTGGTTTGGCTGACTCCAAACTCTGAGGGAGTGGAGTAAGTGGCCTGAGCTGATTTAAGGGGTGGACAAAGGCTTGTCCTGCACATGAAGGCTCACATTGGGAATAAATGTTACCCATCTTCAGCTTGGAGAACTGACAGAGATTGGGTTCACTGTCAAAGCTGCCGTTATGGATGATGAATTGATACCCTACTCAGCACTTCAGGTGCCACTAACTCAGTGCACCACTAGTCATCGTCCATTACTGTTTTGGTTTTGTGCTGTGGCGAGTTCACGCAGCAATGTCTCCTCAGGCAGTGTGGTAGACCTGGGACGATGATGGGTAAGACAATGCAGGTATGACTCTCCCCACTGCAGCTGCATCAGGTATATCCCGAAGGGACCCAATCCTAGACATTTTGTTCACATGAGCGCGCTGAGCTCTAGTGCCCCAACCTCAGTGCACTGCAATTCATGCACACTTCTATTTGCTCATTGGGTGGCCTCTGAACTTGCTCCGGTAATCACCATAATGCACCGCTGTTGTCTCTGTAATGCTGGTGTTTACTGTTTCCGTCTTAATAGTGTTCACTGTTGTATTTGTTGCCAGCAGCATCCACTCCGGGAGGGCTGGCTTACATTCACTCCTCACACATCCAGCACAGGTGTCACTGTACATGTGACCCTGGCATTAAAGGGGCCGGGCGCATGTACCTTTAGCCAGTTCCACAAACTATCTGAGTGTGTCCGTGTGGTCATGATGTGTGCATTAGGGTCCCGTGCCCTACAACATTACATTGCGCTGTGTACAGCGGATGCAGACATGTCCTCACAGGCAGCGTGTTAGTGCTTGGACATGTAGCTTTGTCGTCAGCCACTCATTACCTAAGGGGATTGTACTGGGCCGTCATACGGAGGTCCAGTGTGGGTGTGTGAATGGTAATTCTGGGGCTCTGGGCGTGGTTCAGTACCGGAAATGTGCCAATGCATGTGTCTTTGTTGCAGTGTGGGTCTCCTTTGTGGGGTGCAGGTTTGCCCTGATGGGACTTGGTGACCCCATATGTAATGTTATTCGGCTTCCATGAGCCCTGACCCCCCCCCCGCACCTGTGCGGCCAACTCCTTTTGACATTCTGACACCTGCCATTTGACTGAGATGTGTGCCTTGGTGGTGTGTTCGGTGCAAGCCGTGCTTGGGGGTGCGTCCTGCTGTGTGGTCTGTGCAAGGGCTGGGTTCTCCAATGTGTAGCTTGTCTGCCCTGGTGGTGGGTTGCCTGGGATATTCATGAGCTGTTGTATGACGCCGGTGTCGAAGGTGTGGTGGTCCTCTCCAGCATCACTGATGGGTTGTCTGGTCTGGTCTGCTGGAGGTGTTGTTTGTCCCTCTGCAATGCGAAGTGGAGATGCATGTTGACATTGTGTTGACATGTATGTTTGTGCATTGTTCTTGTTGACATGCAGACTGTATGACAATGTACATTATGACTGTATGGGCGGTGTTGCTAATTTGATGCAGGACAGTGGACTTTGTACCTAGTGATGCATGTGAAGTTGTACGCATACGTATGAATCTAACGGTGTCCTGCTCTGTTTGATGTATTTGGCCTGTTGCTGTGCATGAGCGGACCCAGTTGTGTCCCCTGTTCTGCAGTGTCAGTGTTGCACTTTGTACAGCATTGTCGTGGGATGTGCTGTTATTGCTATGTGTGTGTGCTGCAGTGTGCCACGGGGATCAGCGACATGATCCTGGGTCATTGTGAGTGTAAAGTGTGCTACATATCGTTGTGCATGTGTGTCAATTAGCCCATCTCCCCCAGTCCCTGGTCGTTTTTCACCCTGTTGATGTTGTGTCCGGTTCTCTAGAGCTGTGTCTGGACTCCCACCTCCTTGCACCATTTTCACACCGATCACTGTGGCATCCATTTCCTCCAGCTCCTTCTGTGGTGCAGAACTCTTACCTCCTACCACCATTGCTGCCTTCCTGTTGGCAGTGGGTTTGGGCTTGGTGTGGCTTTTCATATCATGCCATTGAATCTTGCCCTCCTCGACACTCCGACTGCATTCACGTTAGTCACATTGTGGATCAGTTGATGGTAGTGTACTGTCACATCATGACGCTGACCTGGTTTTGCTGAGGACTGTACCCTGTCTTCCTCTTCTTCTTCTCCTTGGCCTTCCCTGTCCCTGTTGTTCCTTGCTGGTGGTCTGTGGGGCTTGTGGGGTTGGTGTTGGCCTCTGCACTGGGACCGGGAGCATCCATGTTGCTACGCGCTTTGAATTGTTTATGGTGTGTTGTTTCGGTAGTTTTTATGGTGCATTTTCCCACCAGATGCGTGGGATTTGCATGCCTGTCGCTGGTTTTTGATGTTTTTTGTACCGCCATTTGCCTCATCGCAAGATTTTTTGAGTTCGCATTTCGCATTGGTTTGACTATTACATTTAATAAATGTTAAACTCATTAGGGAGTATCTAGAAAAATTGTTTAAGGATTCATTGAACAATTTAAAACCCAACTTAATGAACAAGTCTGATTTTATATTACTTTTTAGAAATTACACTTTTAGAACTTCGTCATTTTCCCCCTAAAACAAAAAAAAATTCCTGCTAATGTCTGACTCTCACCTGACCCATGATGGCTTCCCTGTGCTGAGATACGTATTGATCCCAGACTGTGGACATGGGGCTCTGGGTGTGAGTGTGTGCTCCGCTACTGACTGGATGGCTTGGAGACTATGCCCAGTCCCACAAGGCAGATGAAACTCACATCTAGGCCTTCCTCCCCTTTTTCTCTCTGGTTTGGCTGACTCCAAACTCTGAGGGAGTGGATTAAGTGGCCTGAGCTGATTTAAGGGGTGGACAAAGGCTTGTCCTGCACATGAAGGCTCACATTGGGAATAAATGTTACCCATCTTCAGCTTGGAGAACTGACAGAGATTGGGTTCACTGTCACAGCTGCCGTTATGGATGATGAATTGCAAGCCAGTCTCAAATTGGTGTTTTGCCCCATTGTAGAAGTCCCAAACATAGAGATCTTCCAAGAGATCGATGCTGAGCAGCATCCAAATGATGTCAAGGACTATGCCCACTCGGAGGCTTCAAGCTTTCCTCAACGAACGGTCTGGGACCCCACTCTTGAGCAATTTGCTGTCATTGAGCTCAACTTTAGATCCAGTTTGCCCTGCCAATGACTCAACAACCAGTTTTTCTTCCTGAAGCGTTCAAACAGAATGAACCTGGTCCCTGTATCCAAGTCATGCTCCATCACAGTTGGATTTAACTTCTGACTTTGACCCGTCTAGAGTGAACTGAAGACCGTGGTTGATGAGCGGTGCTTTTTGGTGCTGCTTTTAATTCAAACTTTAAAAATCAGTTTCTTCAGTTCTACTTATTGGATGTGTATTGTTTTGGTGTCATTTTATTTATTAATATATTATCTATTATTCTAAATAAAGCTGTACAATTTTTTTTAATTGGTTTGGGATTTTTCTGTGTTGTGTTTTCACTTTATTACTGTTTGAGTTCTGTATAAATACTTTACACATTGCCCATAATTAACGCTTGGCAGCTTTGTTCAAAGCTATTTGAGGTTTAAGAACAGATTTATTTTGTGACTTTAGTATTTGATTGTGATATGATTTGTGAATATTATTTGAGGTGGAGTCTCGCTGCCCTCAATTAATACTGCAATTCCTTACTTTGGTGGCAGCAGTGGGATTCAAAACCCATGCCTCTGAAGAGACTGGAGTACCAGATAGCCATTAAAAACTGGGAAGATGTTTGCATGTTGCAGTGTATGTCACAGGAGCAGGTAGATAATTTAACAGAGGATATGGGTGACATAGAGTTTGAGGAAAATAATGACCTGGTAATAGCCCCAGAATCAGAAGAGACAGAAAGGCCCACTAGAAAAGGGTCCTATGCCTTGTCCAGGGCAGAGAGCAGTGTGTCATCCCATAGCCTGTCCCCGGCAGAGATAGAGGGAAGACAAGCACAGAGGGTCTTGAAGCTTCAACCGGCCACCATGGCCATGGAGGACAGGAAAGCTGAAGCAGCAGCAGCAAGGACCCTGGAGGGGACTTAGTTGGAAAAGAAAATGTTGGCCTGTGACATGAAGTCAGAAAGAACTGGACCTGAAGGTGAGACAAGTCTCAGAGTCTAGAGAAGATGGTGGCTGTGAAAACTGAGGGCCTCAGGGCGGTAAAAGGGTCCACATACCCTAAAACCTGGTACCTAGCGTTGTGGTGGAGGGTGATATTGATAAATGGTTTGGGGACTATGTAGGCCCATGTAGTAGCCTTGAAGATGCACAATTGGGGGGGCTAATCTCTGGAAACAAATCCCAGTGACAGGGAGAGATACCTTGTTGGCTCCAGTGAAATCTGACAGGAGAAAGTATGCCCCCATGAAGGAAACTCTTATTGTCAGTTGTATTCTTACCCCAGCGAAATAACAATTAAACTATGGGGATAGCCCAAAGTTGTCTAACCAGTCCTGGGTTGCTTCATGGACTAGTCCAGTAAGGCACTAGATGGTTGGCAGCAAAGTGAGTGAATATAAAGGGCTGTGCAATTCAATCATGAGAGAGCACATTTCAGTACTTGCTTTGCAGAATTGCACTAACACCTTTTTGATTCCCAGTTTACTGCACCAAGTAAGCTTGGGAAGGAAGCTGACCTCTGAATCAGTACCACAGTGGAATAGGAACCTGAAGGGGTACTTTCCAGAAAGGACCAGAAGTGTGGACAGAGTCTCAACCAAAATAAGAAGCATTGTAAAACCAAAATGAGTTCTTTAAAGGCACACAAGAGAGTTTTCAGGGTAAGGTATCCAAGTCCAATCCTGAGCAGAAGTGTGAGTTTAATGGGAAGAAGTCCCTGGCTTACTTTTAGCCAAAGTGCTATTTATGTTAGTACGAATACAGAAAGAAGGTGCCATGTCCTTGAAAAAAGCATCCCCTCACTGGTAGGCCTCACCAAGGAAATACCTCTGTGGTATCGGGGAAGATGTAGCCCCAGTTAGTTTTAGGGGAATGCAAAGGTTACCCAACTGTACCTGGATTTCAAAGAGATGGTGCCTATAGCTCACAAGCCTGACAATAATAATGGGCAAAGGTTAGAGGCTCCGAGAGACACAGGGGCCAGTATGACCAGGGCCGGACAGGCCGTAGCAGGCACCTGGCAATCCCCCGGTGCGCAGCACGGGTGGGGGGCCGGTTTGGGGCCCCAGGGGGCCGTTTTTGTTACAGGGCAGTATTTGCAGCATAGCTGCAAAATCGGCCCTGTAACAAAATCGTCCGAAAACCGTCCCTGGCAAAGAGCTCGTTGGCACCCACAACCCCCGGGAGGGGAAGGACCGGCCGAGCACTTTGCCAGGGCTGGTTTTGGTTCCCAGTCCGTCCCTGAGTATGACTACTGTTACGTGCATCTGGTGTCATCAGAGCTGGTAGTACCTGATACAGTTCACCAGGTTGTGACAGCAGACAACCTGGTGAGCCACTGTCCCATGGTCTACTTCCCTTTGAATGGGGGGATGCTCAGGTTCCTTAACAGTAAATGTGAGTCCAATGATGCCTGTTAGGAAATGATATTGAGAATGCCATCTGTAAGGAGGTGGAGCTCAGATCTCACTTGGGGTTTCCTGAGTGGGTGCTTATGACCATACAGTCCATAGCAGCTCAGAAGGGAATTCAAAAGGACCTGGAGCCTGAAACAGTGGCCCAGGTGCCTGCCAACAAGTGGAAGGGCAAGGAAGGACACAGGGGGAAGGAAACCTGCCCTGAAAGTTCCCACAATCTGGGAGGAGTCTGAGCTAGAGGGTGACACCCTGGAACCTAAGGCAGACAACATTGTTGCCCTGGGACACCCGCCTGAGCTAGATGGATGGCAAGAAGGAGGACCATCCCAGGAAGAGTTCTGCAAAGCACAGAGGGAGTGTTCCACTCCTGAGGGTCTATTGCAGTAGGCCAAGGAAAATAGCGACACCTTTGGTGTTCACCTTATCTATATGGAAAATTGTCTCCGTATAGCAACCCTAGGGTCTCTCAGCCTCGTCAACCCATTTGTTGGTGGTCGTACCAGTGCCATATGGCCTTCCCACTGGAACTGGTTCAAGACATCCACCTGACAGCACATCTGGAGCAGGCCAAAACCTTTGACTGACTGCTCACCTACTTTTATTGGCCCCTGATGAGGATGCAGTCCAATGCAGTCTGCAAATACTGCATGATCTGCCTGGCCAGTGGGAAAGTCATGGATAAAGCTAAAGGCCCCCCAGCGTGCATTCACTGTAGAGAAAATACCCTTCAAAAAGGGAGGTATTGATATTGTTGGGCTGTAGACCCCAAGACTGCCGTAGACAACAAGGTTTTCCTGGTCTTGGTGGGATATGCCACACAGTAACCAATCTTCTGAGATCATTGATCACTCCAGTGGTGGCCAGAGCACTAATTGGGATACTGTTCTGTGTAGGCTTTCCCAAGAACTTGTGTCTGAAAGGGGCACCAACTTCATGTCTGTATACATGATTCAATCTGGGAGTTCCCCATATGATACCATTTCCAGACCAATGGCCTTGTTGAGAGATTCATCAAGACCCTGAGGGGCATGAGTTTGGACCTCTCAAAGCCCTTGCGGCATAAGTGGAATGACCTATTGCTGTGCCTACTGTTAGCATAGAAAGTTCTACCTCAGAGGAGAGTGGGGCTCAGTTCTTTTAAACTTCAATTTGGTCACCCTGTGAGCTGGCCTCTCAGTCTTGTGAAGGAGGAGTGGGAGCAAACTCCCAGGAACCCCCCCCCCCCAATATGTACTGAGCAACATATTGGCCCTCCGGTCTTAGATAAAGTTCTTCTGGATGGAGACGACTGAAAACCAGGAGGCCTGTCAAGAAGTCATGAAGCTCTAGTACAACCAGAAGGCCACTCTGATGGACTATCAGCCTGGCCAAAAAGTGTGGATGATGGAGCCTGTGGAGACCCTGGCTTGAAGGACCAGTAGACGGGCCCTCTGAGGTGTAGGGACTGAAAGTAGAGGTCACCTACCTGGTGGACCTTAAGACATCCAGAAACCCCTTAAGTGTCCTGAATGTGAAACACTTCAAGCCCCATTTTGAGAGGTCGGAAGTCACTATGCTCTTGGTTACAGATGGAGGTGAGGAGTGGGACAGCAAACTTCTCCCAGACCTCCTGTCTTCTAACGAGCAAGAAGATGATGGATTAGTGGAGGATGTAGTCCTCTTCCCCACACTGACTCCAAAGCAAGAGGAAGAGTGTTGCCAGTTGCGGGGACACTTCTCTTAGCTGTTCTTCCTAATTCCTGGGCTTACTGACTAGTGTACCCATTATATCAATAGAGGGGCAGCATTCCCATCAAGATTAAGGCATACAGGCTATCTGACAAATTGAGAGCCAGCATCAAGGATGAGGTTTCCAAGATGTTGGATTTAATGGTGATTAAACTCTCCTATAATCGTGGCCTAGCCCCTAGCGTACGCTTGGCGACACACACACCCGACCACCAAAATCTACTCCTTTCACTTGATACCTCACAACTTACGGGTCCGTTTGGATCGCTTCATGTGCACACAGTCTCTCCTTCCACACATCAGACATTTGGACTACTTGGGCAGGGTAATTTCAGATCACGATGCACATATAGTGTCACTCACATAGCGGCCACCCGTACCACCGATCCCCACATGGTGCCTCCCCAGGGACTGCCTTTTGGACCCAGTGCTCCACCGCGAGCAATCAGACACCATTCAAAGCTACTTGTTGAAAACACTGGCACTACACCCACTAGGTCCCTAGAATGGGACGCTTTTAAAGTGGTCCTGCGAGGAGCATGCATAAGGCAAATTACCGGAGTGAAACAAACACTAGAGAGGGCGGTACTCAGGGCAGAACAACAGGTAGCACAGTTATCCAAAGAGGCTGATCAACAGAAGCTTCCCCCTACGCAACTGGCGGAGGCCAAAACCATATACAAGGAGGCCTGTGCTGATCTTCGGCGTTATAATTTTCGTACATACACCACTAGAGTTCACAAGGAAGGGAATCGCGCCGGCACCCTGCTAGCTTGGCTTATTCACCAGGACACGCAAACACAACTGATTACAGGCATCCGCAACGCTGTGTGGGAAGTGGTATGCGTGCAGGCCGACATTTTATCGGCCTTCCATGACTACTACTCCGAGCTTTACAAGGAACCGACCCAGGACCGGGGGAACACATCCAGAACATACTGACCCCAGACACTATAGTCCGAATTACGGATGAGGAACACACATTAGATGATCCGCACACCAGCGGAGCTCAAATCCGCCATTCGCCGCTTAGCCAAAAACAAGGCTCCGGGACATAACGGTTTCCCAATAGAACTGTATTCCGCATTCTCTCAGCAGCTGGTTCCGCAGCTGAACATAATCTTTCGAGAGGCGTTGGAAGTGGGACAACTCCCCCAATCAATGCGGGAATCCGTGCTTGTAACATTTCCAAAACCCGATCGGGATCCTCTACTCCGGACTGCAAAATTCTGGGGAGGATCCTGCCAGATAGACTCACAGAGATACCGCCAAGACTAGTACACACGGACCAGAGAGGGTTTGTCCCCAGGAGAAACACCTCCCAAAATATACGTCGCCTGTTTCAGGTCCAGAACGGGGTCCAGGGCGGATACCCTCGCACAGCGTGCCTCGTTCGGGATCTGGAGAAGCCATTTGACACCCTGGCGTGGCAATACTTCTTTGAGACACTTCGAACGGGTGGGCATTGGGCCCCAATTTATAGCGTACACCCGGCTATTATACACCAACATTACCACAAGGATTAAAATAGGCCGCTATATATCCTCTCTCATCCCAATCTTGCGCGGCTCACGCCTGGGGTGCCCCTGTCCCCAGTTATATTTGCCATCGCAGGCTGCGGGAAGTCGGTGTACATTGGGGCATCCCACTGGGAGGAGGCACTCATTGCGTCTCCCTTTATGCCAATGACCTCCTCATCTACATTAGAGATATTACGGCAGACCTCTCCTCCCTCTGGTCCACTCTCACAGATTTCGAGAGAGCCGCAGGGTTACGTGTGAATTGGGAGAAATCCTCTATCTATCCCCTGCACACGAATGCCCCACAAAGGGAAATTCAAATAGGAGAGTCCTCACTGGCATGGACGGGGGACGCCCTGCGTTACTTGGGTATCAGACTCTACCATGTACCCCGGGACCTCCTGGAAGGCAACTACTACCATGCCCAGAGTGGACTTAAAAGTCAAGTTAGTTTCTGGCGGACCCTACCTTTGGCTCCAATCAGGAGGGTAGCCTTATTCAAAATGATAATGGTGCCCAGGCTGCTGTACTGCTTCGCTAATATCCCGGTTAGGCCGCCGCGGTCCTTTTCCCAAGAGCTAAATTCATTACTAATCTCCCTGATCTGGGGTAGGGGCCGTTGCAGGGTGGCCCTATCAGCCTTACAGCTACCTCACAATAAAGGAGGGATGGGCGCCCAATCCTTTGAAGCCTATTTCTTAGTGGCGCAGCTCCAGTGGATGTCACGCTGGATGGCACATCGGAACCTCTGGGAAACAGAGGCCCAGGAGGGACAGATAACAGTCCCGGAGCTGACACGAATGCTCCTTCCAGGTACCACTCCCCACCCGACTCACCCATTACTGGTCAAAACGGACAGAGCTTGTATCATGTGGATCCACCGTATGTCCAAGGGATCCCCGCTGTATTCCCCATTACTGCCGCTGGTGGGACTCCCTAATGGTCGTGAGTTCTACTTCGCGGGAGATCTCAGGATCTGGACTGAACACCAGCTCACCGAAACAGAGACTCTGGTCAACTGATCTCATTTGCAGGCTTGACCGAGGGAAGCGGGCTTCCAACTGGCCAATTCCTGCTACACTGGCAGCTGGTGGCGGACTGCAGACGGACCTGGGACCTAAGGGACGGGGAGCCCAAGACTCATCCGGTACTGCACCCACTACTGCATATGGGGGAGGGTAGACACCATACCACGTGGATTTACAAATGTATTTATTTATTTATTTATTTATATCATTTATAGAGCGCGTTGCAACCCTACGGGCATCCTGGCGCTTTGAGAGAGGGTGCCACTGAAGGGGATCATCAATGGAAGTGAGCGAAGGGATCTGTTGCAACTGCTCCTGGGGGGTTATACCTTTGGAAATAGCGAGGTCTTGATTTTTTGGGGAAAAGGCAGCAGTTCACTGATTTTCCTGATCTCAACTGGGAGGCTATTCCAGAGATGGGCTGCTGCTACACAAAAGGCTCTGCCACCCTGAGTTGCTTTCCTAATCCTAGGTATTATGACAAGGTTAGCGGACGAGGAGCAAAGAGTCCTCACAGGCTCATACCATTGAAATTTATCTTGGAGTGGTTTGGGACCTAGGCCATGCACTGCCTTAAAGACCGTACATAGGGACATAAAAAGAATTCTCTGAGGTACTGGAAGCCAGTGCAGGTCGGCCAGTGCTAGAGTTGTTGAGGATCGTCAGGCGCGTGATAATATCAGCTTAGCTGCTGCCGCCTGGATGCTATGAAGTCTGCATATCAGATACTTAGGTGATTCCAGCAGCAGAGCGTTACAATAGTCCAGGCGGCTAAGTATGGTGCTCCTGACTACAGTAGTTCTTGCCTGCGCTGGTAGGAGGGGTAGCAGTTTGCGGAGGCCCCGCATTAGGGTGAAGCAGCTACTCGCTAGTTTGTTGACGTTAGTTTCCAAGTTTAACTTTTCATTAAAGCTAACCCCTGGATTATGCACTGTTGTTACTGGTGTTAGCGGTTCATCCGAATTTAAAGGCCAGAAGTCTGCAGGCAGGCTTCAGGCAATTCTCCCTACTTTGCATTGCATGATCTCTGTTTTTCCACTATTAAACTGCAATGAATTGCCCTTTAGCCATATTGCCATTTCATGCATACAGATGTGGAATTTCTCTAGGGAGTCCGCGTGAGCACCATCAAGGGAAATCATAAGCTGTGTGTCGTCGCATAGTTGACCACGCTGATGTCATAGGCCTTGATGATGCTCAGCAGGGGTTGCATATAAGCATTGAAAAGGATGGGACTAATGGAGGATCCCTGTGGGACTCCATACGGAACTTTGGCAAATTCCGACTGGTATGGAGGGAGTGCTACAGCCTGCCATCTGTCCGCCAGGTACGAGCACAGCCAGCTCAGCGCTGTTCCCTTCACTCCAAAGGTTCCCAGCCTTGCCAGCAAGATGTCATGATTCACCATATCGAATGCGGCGGACAGGTCTAGCAGAATCAAAATTGCTGATTCTCCCCTGTCCGGCCTCATTCGCAAGTTGTCCCAAACCGTCAGCAGTGCTGACTCTGTCCCATGTGCTGGCCTGAAACAAACTGTTCCTCTTCCAGGATATTATTCGTCCCCAAGAAGAGGGACAGGGACCTACTGACCAAATGTTCCGTGATCTTGATGGGGTATGGTAGTAACGAAATGGGTCGGTAGTTCCCGTGGTAGCTGGGGTCAAGGTATGGCTTTTTCAGCAGAGGCAAGACAATTGCCTGCTTCCAATCCACCGGTACAATGCCTGTACAGAGGGATTGGCCACATAGGTGCCGAAGAACGGGAAAGAATTCAGACCCGAATTCCTTCACAACTTTATGGGGTAGGGGGAACTCACACATGTGCCACTGACGTGCTTACAGCTCCACTGGGGGGAGGACTTTGGCCGCGACCTCCTTGACAGAGAGTTGTTGATGGCCTTAGAGCACCACAAAAAGGTCTCCTGCAACCAAAGATTCAAAAATGTCCAGTTTAATGTGCTGCACCACGCTTATCTCACACCAGCGCGGCTTAACACTTTTTCCCGACATCCCACTTCCAATGCCCCCGCTGTCACGCTGCGGACGCCCCCTTTCTTCACATGTTCTGGACATGCCCGGTAATACAATCCCTATGGATGATGGTACACACCACACTTCAAACAGTCACAGGCCTCACTGACTTCCACACATGGGAGGCGTGCGCCTTGGGCATTTTTAAGCGCCAGAAACGCAAGAAGGTAGAGACCAATTTTGCCCTGTTAGCCGTCCTACTAGCAAAACGTAGTATCGCAATGCACTGGTGCGCAGCAGAGGGTCCACCAATAGCAGCATGGTGGGGGGCGGTAAAGAAGTGGGTGGCGGCAGAAGAAGACCTTATTCGTCAGGAGGAAGCTCGAGGCATGCGAAAGCGTCCTATTTCCTTAGAAGGGGCGATGCTCCTACACGACTTTAAGCAAACACACGCTGATGGCGCAGAACCCCCACAGGACACACAAGCGATGCCTGGACCAAGCGCACCCTGATCCGCCTGCGCATTCTCCCCTCCCCGGCTACACCAGCTTACCCCCTGATTCACTCGCCGGGAACATGCACCATCGGTCAGGATAGAACAGACTACATACACTGGATGGCAAGCTACGGCGCTCCACTGCATTTGCCCCCACCGTATGCGCATCACACCCCCCTCCCCCCTCGATCCATTCACTTCCCTGGTTCCAAATCCCCAAGTTTAGTTACGATTATGGATTACCACTCACCGCCACCCTTTGCAGGGGACTATGGATTAGAGACTGTCATACGGGTAGGGGAACGGCGGTAACCTTGCCAATGTCCGCCTCCTCGTTAACTCTCAGCATCTCCAATGGAGATGGTGGGGAGATTGCACCCCAGTGATAGATTATTTACATACCTACTCGATGAATTCCCACTGCTGCTATTTGTCACGACAATGGTAATTTTGATTGTAATACTGCAACAGACGAGTATGGTATGACTAATGTATGACATGTATAAGATTGACATCCAATAAAAAGGTTTATGAAAAAAAAATATATATATATATATATAATCGTGGCCTAGTTCTGTGGTATTGGTATCCAAGGCTGCCTCACCGGGTTCAGCAACAGAACTGAGGCTCTGCGTGGATTACTGGGTCTCAATTTAGTTACCAACACATAAGGCTCACCCTATCCCCAGAGCTGATAAACTAATTGATCAGGTGGGTGCTACCAATTTCCTGAATGCGTTTGATAGGAGCCAAAAAGATGACAGCATTCCCAAGCCCTGAGGGCCATTACCAGTTTGAGTGAAGTTCCTTTGATTAGAAAATACCCTTGCCACCTTCCAGAGTCTGGCCAACCAGGTTTTGGCTTGGCTAGAACATTTTAGTGCAGTCTACTTGGATGACATTGCTGGCTTTCTTCCACGTCAGCCCAGATGACCACCTGCAGCAACTCCTGGAAATGCTTCAGGCCCTGAAAAGTGCAGGCTTGACTATGAAGAGCAGTAAATGCTAGGTATGGCAGGGACATGTTGCATACTTGAGACACCAAGCTGGTGGAGGCAATTTACAGCCTCTTCAGACCAGAAAACAGACCGTCATAGCTCGGGAACCTCCCAAGACCCAGACCAAAGTGAGTGCTTTCTCGTTTCTAACTGGGTATTATAGATTTGTTAAGGGCTATGGCACCATTGTTGCCCCCTTAAATTATGAGACTTCAAATAAGCAGCCCAAAAAGGTGATCTGGACAGAGGTATGCCAAAAAGCATTTGATACCCTGAAGAAAGCCATGTGTACAGCACCAGTGCTCAAGGCCCATGAGTACTCCAAAGAGTTTGTTGTTGATATGGATGCCTTAGTGCATGGAATTGGGGCTGTCTTGTCACAGTTAAACCCTGAAAGCTTGGACAAAGCCATAACCTTCATCAGCAGGAGGCTACATTTAAGAGTACATTGATGGAGGAGCAATTGAGATGGAAGAATTTGCAGTGGTCTGGGCCCTAAAACAGTTGAGAACATACTTGTGTGGGACTCACTTCCTGGGTCGGTAGACTAGGTAGAAACCCACATCATGCTGCTAATATTCTAATGGACTGGCTACAGGATTCACCCTGCAATTCCAGAGCTATGATGTCTGATTGCTGACATCCTTTCAAGGGGTGGGGGACAGAACCACTGCGATAGTTGTAGTAGACTGCCTGGAGAAAGTTGGGACCGCCATTTAGAGAAAGGGGTATGGATAGAGTGGAGACACCAGTCTTTTGGAGTACTAGGCCAAACTGCCTGGTGACTAAGGAGCAGTGCATGTGACTTATGTATTAACTCTAGCTGAGAAGCTGCATCTGCCATGAGGCTATATTTACTATGGAAAGTGGTGCTCCCCAGAGGAGGATGATGTCTGGCTAAGGAGACCACAGCTGTGGGAGAAAAACAAAGAACTAAGATCAAGATCAACCTAGTCCAGAGACCAGTAGTATGGGTGAAGGGAAATTTCACTTGAATTTCAGTTCAGTTCAATTAGTCTTTATTCGATTATAAACAACCATAAAAGACACATGTACAAAACATCATTAAAACAAATTTGTCTTAATGAAACATATAAAAACATTGAATAAAACTCATTACAATCCATTTACATATCTAGTTCCAAATACATATAGGGGAACTTATGTCATTAAAAATAGATAAGATCATACTGCAAGATAGAACTTCAATTGGGTGTGATAAAATTAGGCACAAGGTTATAATCATTTAGTAACTTGATTACGTTGGAGACGACACTAAAGCTCAAAGACACCTATTATAAGATGGCAAAAAGATATCAAAATACATATATGGTTACATAATGCCCTGCATCCTAATTATTCTAATGGCCCAAGTCCAGTTCCAGAATTTTGCCATAGCAACAACTATGACTCCTCTAGTGTCAGACTTTAAGATGCGCAAAGCCATTTGGGAGGATCTTGTTCCCATTTGTGCACAAGCTGGCTTGAGCCATTTCCAACGAGGTGCCTTATAAGCAGGGCAAACAAAAGGGATGTGCAGCAAGGTCAAAACATGACAAACCCACCCTTTGGTTTTACCAGCAGAGAATATCTGGGCTGATCCACCACTTCTTGGGTGAAAAGAAAATTCATAAGCCAAAAGCACTGTGGGTATCTAACAAAGTATTTTCCTTAATGCTGAATGCATCAAGGTAAATACGTTGCCCAGGCACCTGAAAGTGAATGTCAAAGCAACTTCCCCAGTAGGGAAGTCTGTATGCTACCCCCCCTGCCTGTACGCCTCCCTGCCTGTCCTCATGCATTCTATTTCTAGCAAGTGGGCAGGCAGGCACAACACACAAGCTTTGGCACAAGTATTACCAAAACCCAACAGGTATAATTAACTTTACATAATTAGCTTTCAAGTAATTACATTGTTGACCCCCTGACAGAACTTGACTCCACAAGATTTTCTTGTTTTGTGCTCCCCTCACTATACTGAAAAGGACATTTGTGTCCTCACCTGCATTTGCATGAATGTAAAGAAGCAGTAACAGCATAATGGCACGCAGTTTTGAATCCAATGGATTTCACTCACACCCGGTCTGAAGGCCCACAGCATGTGGTGCCGGTGGCTGGAGAAACCCACCAGGAAGAGAACACAGGAAAGTACCTGTTCACATGTGCCTGTCTAGATCAAACTTTGTAAAGGATTATGGATCCCTGACCTTGGTATAAATTACAGGGTCCTGATGGTTGCCGGCAACATAGGTAAATAGTAATCAATGCTAGAGCTGTAAAGGACCCAAGGCCCCAAGAGTGAAAGAAAGAGTAGTAGCTGAAATTTGCTCAGTTACTCAGTCAGAGCCACTTATTATTAGTAAAATTAATTTTCTCAGGTGTGATCCAATTCAGCATTTGTCTCTCAGATGAGGGACTCGTTTTTAACATTTAAATGTAATAATACGACCTGAAAAGTCTCTTAAGGTACAGGCATTAGGTTAATTTGTCAATGGTATTAAAGACTGTAGGTATGTATCAATGTTTTGTGACCACAATTGTGGTTGCCAATCATTGATAGGCTACTGACACCTTCAAGAAGTAGGTAACCCATTTGCAAATAGGAAGGGGTCTCTTTTTGGAAGACCTTTTCCTTTATGTATGTTCAATCAATCAATCAATCAAGGACATTTATAGAGCGCACTACTCACCCGGAGGGTCTCAAGGCGCTTGGGGGGGGGGGGGGGTGCTGCTACTGCTCGAACAGCCAGGTCTTGAGCTTCTTCCTGAAGGAGAGGTGGTCTTGGGTCAGGCGCAGGTCGGCCGGGAGGGAGTTCCAGGTCTTGGCGGCCAGGTAGGAGAAGGACCTTCCTCCTGTTGTCGTTCTTCGGATGCGGGGGACGGCGGCGAGGGCGTGACTGGCTGATCGGAGGTGGCGTTTGGGAGCGTAGAAGTTGATGCGGTTGTTGAGGTAGCTCGGGCCTTGATCGTGCAGGGCTTTGTGTGCGTGGGTGAGGAGACGGAAGGTGATTCTCTTGTTGACGGGGAGCCAGTGCAGGTCTCTCAGATGTCCGGAGATGTGGCTGCGTCGGGGGATGTCGAGGATGAGTCTGGCTGAGGGGTTCTGGATCCGCTGGAGTCTCTTCTGGAGCTTGGCGGTGGTTCCGGCGTAGAGGGCGTTGCCGTAGTCCAGTCGGCTGGTGACGAGGGCCTGGGTGACCGTCTTCCTGGTCTCGGTGGGGATCCACCGGAAGATCTTCCGTAGCATGCGCAGGATGTTGAAGCATGACGAGGAGACGGCGTTGACTTGTCTGGTCATGGAGAGGGAGGAGTCCAGGATGAAGCCCAGGTTGCGTGCGTGGTCTGTCGGTGTGGGTGCGGTGCCCAGGGCGGGGGGCCACCAGGAGTCGTCCCAGGCGGAGGGCGAGGAGCCCAGGATGAGGACTTCCGTCTTGTCTGAGTTCAGTTTCAGGCGGCTGGTCGTCATCCACTCGGCTACATCTTTCATCCCTTCGTGAAGGTTGGCTCTGGCAGCGGCGGGGTCGTTGGTCAGGGAGAGGATCAGCTGGGTGTCATCGGCGTAGGAGATGATGTTCAGGTTGTGTTGGCGTGCGATGGGCGCGAGGGGGCTCATGTAGACGTTGAATAGGGTGGGGCTCAGCGAGGATCCTTGAGGGACGCCGCAGATGACTTCGGTGGCCTCTGACTTATACGGTGGTAGACGGACTCGCTGTGTTCTTCCGTCGAGGAAGGAGACGATCCATTCCAGTGCCTTCTCCTGGATTCCGACGTTGCTGAGGCGCTGCACTAGGGTGCGGTGGCAGACAGTGTCGAATGCTGCGGAGAGGTCTAGGAGGATGAGGGCCGCTGTTTCTCCGTTGTCCATCAGGGCTCGGATGTCATCGGTGGCAGCGATGAGGGCGGTCTCGGTGCTGTGGTTGGCTCGGAAGCCAGACTGTGAGGGGTCGAGGGATCCATTCGTCTCGAGGAAGGCGGCCAGCTGTTTGTTGACGGTCTTCTCCATGACTTTGGCTGGAAACGGGAGGAGCGAGATGGGGCGGTAATTCTTGAGTTCGGTGGGGTCCGCTGTTGGTTTCTTTAGTAGAGCGCTGAGTTCGGCGTGCTTCCAGCCCTCCGGGAAGGTGGCGGTGTCGAAGGAGGTGTTGATGATGTCCCGCAGGTGGGGTGCGATGACAGTGTCGGCCTTGTTGAAGACGTGGTGAGGGCAGGGGTCGGTCGGAGATCCGGAGTGGATGGAGTTCATTATGCGGACGGTGTCATCGGTGCTGATCGGAGTCCAGGCGCGGAGGGTGGTGGTGGGCGGCGTTGCTGCGGTCGTTGTGTGCGATGGTTGAATGCTGAAGCTGTTGTGTATGTCCGTGATCTTGTTGTGGAAGTAGGAGGCGAGGGAGTTGCAGAGGTCTTGCGATGGGGTGATGTCGTTGTTTCCGGCGTTGGGGTTGGAGAGCTCTTTCACGATGTTGAAGAGTTCCTTGCAGTTGTGTGCGTTGTTGTCCAGCCGGTCCTTGAATGCAGTTCTCTTGGTGGCGCGGATCAGTTGGTGGTGCTTCCGGGTGGCAAGCTTGAGGGTGGTCATGTTGTCCGGTGTTGGTTCCCTTCTCCAGACTTTCTCGAGGGCTCGGCAGTTCTTCTTGGAGCTCTTGAGTTCGTCGGTGAACCATGGGGCTTTCTTGCTGCCGGGTCTGCTGGGCGGGGTCCTCAAAGGGGCGAGTTCGTCCACGCAGTTGCTGATCCACTTCGTGAGGTTGTCGGCGGCCTGGCTGGGGTTCGCTGAGCTGGCGGGAGGGTGCTGACTCAGGGAAGCGGCGAGCTGGTCGGCTGTGATCTTGTTCCAGCTTCTTCGGGCAACCTGTTGCTGGTGGTGGTGGATCGTCGTTCTTCTGAAGGTGAAGTGGACGCAGCTGTGGTCCGTCCATTGGAGTCCTGTGGCGTGGCTGAAGGCGATGTCTTTGCTGGATGAGAAGACGGCGTCGAGTGTGTGTCTGAGTCCCAGGTTTGCGAGGTTATCCAGCAGGGTGGTGGTGTTGCGGTCGTCGTTGTTCTCCAGGTGGAAGTTGAGGTCCCCGAGGAGGATGTAGTCGGCTGAGGGGAGGGCGAGCGGGCTGATGAAGTCGGCGATGTCCTCGCTGAATTGTGTGCGTGGTCCCGGGGGTCTGTAGATGAGGGTGCCTCTGAGGGTGGTCTTGGGGTTGACGTGGATCTGGAAGTGCAGGTGTTCGGCGGGTGCGATGGTGTCGTCGGTGTTGGTCGTGATGCGGATGGTGTTCCTGTGAATGATGGCGATGCCTCCTCCTGTCTGGTTGACGCGGTCTCTCCGGATGATCTTGTAGCCGTCCGGGATGGCGATGGCGATGTCGGGCGCTGAGGAGGCGTTCATCCAGGTTTCCGTGAGGAAGGCGATGTCTGGGTCTGTGGTGTCGAGCAGGTTCCAGAGCTCGACGGCGTGTCTGTGGACGGAGCGGGTGTTGAGCAGGATGCACTTCAGGTGGCTGCTGTTGTTGTCCGTCTTGGTCTTGGTGGGTGCGGGTGTAGTGCAGGTCCGGATGCAGGTGAACTTGCAGGAGCGGCAGCTGAAGGGTCCGTGGGTGCGTCTCGGGGTGGCTCGGTAGCATCCAGGGGTTCGGCCGGCGTTGAGTGCTTTGAGGGTGGCGGCGTCGTACGTCCGGCGGGTGGGCTGGGGTCTGCGGGGGCCAGGGGTTCCGGCGCTGGGCGCGGTCCAGGCGCGGACGGGCGCAGACGGGCTTACCTTTGGCGCGCCTTCGGCGCACAATCGGCGCGCCCGCTGCGCGTCAACGCTGCGCGTACGCACGGTCGCCATATATGGCGAAGTGCGAGGGAGGGCGGAGCAGCTGGGTGGCGGGAGTGGGGAGGGTACAGAAGAAAAGTGGGCGTGGTTAGCGGCGGTGGCGGGAAGCGGGCAGGGAGGACAGCGCTAAACAGGGGGACCGGCAAACAACGAGCACAGTACGAAAAAACAAAATAAAGACCACAAGATAACTACTCAACAGTCAGGGGGCACACAGCAGAAAAAAAGGGGTACAGGAGTGCAGCGCTATCTCGCAGGAGACCACGCCGCTCGGTGGCAGGGGGCGTGGTCACTCGGCGGCAGCAGGGGCAGCGAGGAGGCACACGCAGCAGCTGGTGGCCGTGCGGCTCGGGGGTGTCCTAGAATGTATTATGTTGAGTAAAGGAACAGGCAATTTTTACCACTATATCATGAAAACAGATTTCTTCGGATAGTAATATGTTAAGGGAACATTTTAGCATAGTTGTTGTGCTGCATTTTGCTGTGGTGGTGATATTATATTTGTGCTCCTATATTTGAAAAACAACAAGGAAGTGGCAGTAAGGGATTTTCTGTTGCACCACCTAGCTATACACAGGAGTTCACGCAGATTGCTCTACATATGCTGCCCAACTCTTTGGTCTACTGCCACAGTACCATACAGATATAGACAAACAACAAGCAGATAGAGAGGCAGCACTGAAAATGATTATAAAATGTATCAATACATTAAAACGAAACAGATGTCCTTCATTGATATGAAAAAAGTCCTTTTAAATATGTCTACTTGACAAGATGATAAAATAGGCAGACAATATTTTCAATGTTCAGAGACAAAGCCAAGAAACAGCCAACGCGTTTCGCCCGTAACGGCCTTACTCAGGGCAGATCTTCAGGTTAACTGTAATAACACCGGTTTCCAGACCAATAAATAAGCAAGCATATAGACTTAACCCCTTCGATGCTTGTGACGGAACCGTTCCGTCATCAGTCACGGCTGAGCTGTGCTGATGACGGAACGGTTCCGTCACGACCACACCCTGTTCTGTAATGTCCAGCACAGGGGCGGAATCGGCGCCGCACGGAAGCGGTTAATAGTAAAGTTATCCAATGCATGTGGCGACGAAACAGAAAAGAGGGGACGTAAGTTGTACACGGTCTCTAGTCAACCAATCTTTAACCAACGTAGTTCTAAATAAATCTTCCTTTTCCTTCACTGCTAATGATCTGTTCCGCGATACGGGAGTGTATGCTGTGATAAGCACCACTTCCAATAAGTCCTCTAGAGTTTTAGAACGCCCCCATTTTGACCTAGGTATCCCGACTTCCTATTTTGTCAATCAAAATTTTGCGCGAGATTTTGATTGACAGAATAGGAAGTCAGGATACGTTGGTTAAAGATTGGTTAACTAGAGACCGTGTACAACTTACGTCCCCTCTTTTCCGTTTCGTCGCTACATGCATTGGATACCTTTACTATTAAGTCTACATGCTTGCTTTTTTATTCGTCTGGAAACCGGTGTTATTACAGTTAACCTGAAGATCTGCCCTGAGGAAGCCCGTTACGGGCGAAACGCGTTGGCTGTTTCTTGGCTTTGTCTCTGAACATTGAGAATATTGGCTGTCTATTGTATCATCTTGTCAAGAAGACATATTAAAAAGGACTTTTTTCATATCAATAAGGTACATGTGTTTCGTTTTGATGTATTGATACATTTTATAATCATTTTCACTGCTGCCTCTCTATCTGCTTGTTGTTTGTTGCTCTTATATTTTGTATTGCTACATTATTCCATTATGTTGCTATGTTGTAATATGTTTGGTGCGTTTATGTTGTTTTGTTTTGCTTTCTTTTCTGTTATTGCATTGTGTGCTTTTGCACTCTATAATTACTTTAGTGATTCCAACAAATACTACTTCACATTTTAGTGAAAAGCAGCACATGCCTTTTTAAGTTCCGGAGACAAAAACCAGTTAGCACTAAGGTGGTTAAATAACGTTGTTCCAGCTCTTCAACTAGTTAAGACACTAGTTATCCTAACATTGAGGCAGAGACCACTCTCAAATTAGCCTTTCAATGATAAGTTGATGTGCTACTGTCCCCAGAGTTAATATTCCGACTGTGATCAACTTTTAGAATTGGTGATTTACACCCTGGTTATCCCTGAGGCCCCATTTTGTAAAGGTTTTAGATTTTTGCCCCCAACAAGAACACCTGTATTATTTGATATAATGGTTAGCGAGTGTTATATTGTGCGTTACTGAGTTCTAATTTCCAGAACCACCCTCATGGAGGGTGCCTGGAACTGCTCTGCTGTCACTATCTTGAGGGTCAATATGCTGAAGGGTATTACTTCTTTTTCAAGTTGGAGTGGCAAAAGTATGAGGGGATTTGGGCACCCCTGGTCAACAAAATCCTAGCAAATGTTAAAATGTAGCAGAAGATAAGTAGGTCTGATAAAGATTCTAGCTTTTTATTTTGACCATCAACCTTTACGAGGAATAAGTTAGGGGCTGGTACATTGCTCAGTGAGTTAAACATCTGAGACTGATATACTGGGAGATCAATGGCTTGTTTTCATCCATGTGCGGTTAGTAAATTGAGTGTGATTATGTGGGACCATAGCAATATCTTCCACTTATAATACTTAAGTCCAGATTTAGGATGTAGGGCCTTATTTACGAGAAACTAACGCAGCACGGTGCTGCAAGTCATTTTGTTGCGCCACGCTGCGTTAGTTTCGAAGCAAAAGGATGCGACATATTGACAACTGTATGTCGCATCTCTGTGCTTTTCACTGAGCTGGCGCACAAACTGCTGCCATGAGCCGGAGCAGGCACCCTTGCACCATCATGGGGAGATTGTTTTTGTGCAGGAAGGGGCACCTTCCTGCACAAAAACAATCAATTGAGGTGATTTAATCTTCCAATGCGTGCTGTAAAATGCAGCACCTTTTGAAAGAGGAAAAAAACAAGGAGAAATTAAAACATTTCTCCATGTTGCGCCTTGCTACGCCACCCATGGGGTGGCGTAGCATTCTGAAGCATTTCCAGGTTTACGATTGCTCGTAAATCTGGAAATACATCAGTGGACAAGGGTGTTGAGTGGGAACACCCACAGCAACACCCATGTCACGCCCTTAACATGCAAAGTGTTGCGTGAAAAGGGGCGATATTTACAAGCACACTTAAAGCCACGTTTACGCAGCAGGTTTAGCCTCAGGTGCGTCACGCAACGTGACGCACTGGCGGTGCAAGGGGCTTGTAATTAAACCACATAGAGTTTGTCCGACAGTAGATTCCATCACAAACGAGTCCATTATATCTTATGACACTTGTAAATCGGCGTACTGGCTATCTGCCAGGTTGTGAGAGAGTAACCCCTCCGCCAATCTCAAAATCAAGGCAGAAGTGGGCCGTGAGCGTTATTTAAAAAGGAAACAATTAGTATTAATAATTTATCACTACAGCAAGGGTGCTGGGTTGGGTGCTTAGTGCTTGAACTCAGTCTCTTTGCTTTGAGCCAGTCGACGCAGTGTTCCTGCAAACAAAATATATATATGTGTGGAAGTGTTTTAAAACCTGGATCGGTCAATTGATCTATTTTTTAAGCAGGCCTGTTCTTGCAGGCCGTCACCATTGCCTGGACACGCTCCTCAGGCTAACATCACGGCAGTTTAAATTCTTCACTTGTTGTCCAGCTATCTTCAACATGCAGTGGTGCTGTCCTTTGCTTTCGGCGGCTTCTTTTAGTGACCAAGCATAAAGCAGACGCACGGGGTATTTCTGCATCCTTTTGCTGTAATTCGCCGGCCCATTTGGCTCTTTCTCCATGAATGACCCTCACTGAGCCCGAGAGCAATGCTTCCTTTGTGCAGCAGCAGGGACCAGGCGGCATAGCTGCACTGCCCGCAGCGATCCACGACGGAAGGAATGAATGGGCAGCGTTTGTAGAGTGCGACACACGCAGGCCCGACTGCCTCTGCGCACCCGCCACAGGAACTCAAACAAACACCCCTGCTCGTTTTCAAGTCTGGTTTAAACGAGTTCCAACCGGGCACGGGTTATCGCAGGTTGCAGTTCCACAAGGACGGGCGTCTGTCTGTTAAAGCATCGACCACCACCATGGAGGACGGGTTCAGCCCTTCCTTTTATGGAATTTCTAAAATAGGCATTTTACAAGATACGAACTTCTTTGGGGTCATCAACCTGACTAGATGATTTTTAAGCATAGGAGTGGCGTGAGGGTGTTTGTGAAATGTTCAGGACCACTGAAATTATGCAGCAAGGGAGAACCAAATTATGCGACAGGTTTGATTAAATTATGCGGTAAGAAAAGTCAAATTATGTGGCGTAATGACTAATGAGGCACTCTTTGTAATAGCATTACTTAATTTTTTTTGTAATTTTTACACGTGATAACGCTATCTGGACAAATAATTCAGGGGGATATTAGCAACAAAGTGGCGAAGAGAGGTGTTAGGCGCCTTGGTTTAACGCCTCTCTTCGCCACTTCGGAAACACTAGGCTGCACCATATTACCAAGGATATGGTGCAGCCTAGCGTCTCCCCCTGCGATGGCGATACGTTTTACAACTTAACGCCAACGCAGGCAGGGAAGGTTTGTTTATGTACAGGAAGGAGTTCCTTCCTGCACATAAACAAAGCATAAATGCCATTTTGTAACTTACATGTGTGCTGCTTCAGCACACATGTAAGTTACAAATTGGCATTTTTAAAAAGAGGTTTGTTTATGTGCAGGAAGAGACACCTTCCTGTACATAAACAGACCTTGGCATTTTGCTTTCTCCATGTGTGCTGCACAAGGCAGCACACATGGAAAAAGCAAAAACGAGGAGAAATGAAACATTTCTCCTCCTCGTGGAACACCCACCGCAACACCCACTGCACGCCCCTTTTCACAATGAGTTTATTGTGAAAGGGGCCCTATTACCAAGGCAGCGTTAAGTCAATTAACGTGGCTTTAAGCCACGTTAAATTGACTTAACGCTGCCTTGGTAATAGGGCGATGCAGATATCGCCGCGTTATCGGCAGAAAAGTGCCGATAATGCGGCGATAAGGGGCTTGTTAATATGCCCCTTAGCGACTTATGGTTTCTGGGAGACACTTTGGGGAAGAACCGTTCATTGCTTTGAAAGATAATAGCTTGTATATAGCTCTGTTTTTAGCTGAAAGCCAGGCGGCCTGTCAGTTTGTTGACGGTTTGTGAAGTGAGACTGTGTCAGAGGAGGTTACCGTTGATCTTTGTAGCGAAATATAGCTTTTGTCAAATGGGGTGAAATACCAACTGATAGACCTTTGCAGTAGTCAATTTTGCCTTGGGCTAATGAGGAGATAGGTGTCTTGGATGTTTGGAAGCAATTGTTTGAAAGAATTTTCTGGATGCTCAGAGGTTACAAAGTAGCAGTTGTGTTTGTGCTAGCTATGAACATTCTATTGTCATTTTGGTTGAAAGGGCACTCCAAAGACTGTTTGCTGTTGATGTTGTGTTCCTGATTTCTAGGGGATATGGATAGTGTGGGGTAGAAAGGCAAGTGCTTGGGCAGCAGTAAAGTAGATGATTTATGGTTTGGATTAATTTAACATAAGTGAATGGATTGCCATCTCGTGGCTGATGGAGGTGAGGCAATTTGAGATTCGTTTATCAGGGTGAGGAGTAAATTCTGTAAATGAGAGAAGGAATTTAGGGGCATATATAAAAGAACTTAATGGCGCTGTTGCGTCAATTTTTGACATTACTGCAGCTTTTTTTTATTGTCATATTTACAAAGTGTCACCAACTGTGGTTAGCAGCACTTTTAAAGCTAATTTTCAGGATCGCCACTTGTGTTAGCAGGACTTAACGAAAATGTGATGCAAGGTAGGCGTTCCACCGAAAAAACTGCCACTATCCCCGCTTTGCGATATTTATAATGAAAATCCTGTACGTCGCCAAGCCCCCAAAACTGCAGCTAAAGACAGCTAGTGGCAGTTTTTTTAGATAAAAAAATAGCTGGTCTTGGAGGCGTGGCCAAGCAGTCCAACATGGTGGGCGCGCTTTAGACGGGCTCCCACTAGCCCTCATTATTCTGCTGATCATCCTGCCGTCTTGTTGCATTCCTGTGACTACATCATCTGGGCAATGATCCTCTAGCCTGTAGGCAACCTGCGGGCCAATTTCAGCCCGTCTTTCTGGCCTGGTGACACCTGGATTTTGGTGGTGGTCTGCGGCCTAACGATCCTCACTCTGGCATAGTCGGCGTCGCCGGAGCGGATCTCGGCACGCCGCGGTGGGAGCCGCTCCGCCAGACTGCGCCAAGCGGCACTATTTCAACGGTGGAGGGGTGGCTCCTCACTGAGCGCCTCACGGGAACTCAGCGACACTATCGAACCACGGGGTAGGTACTTCCCTCTCTATATCTGGGGCACTTTGGGAGCTCAGATGGTCGTGCTAAGTCTGCTAGACTCGGTGGCTATGTCGGGGCAGCGGTGCTTCCTCGCTTCGCCCTGGTGTGCTGCATACCCTGCTGAGGTGGGTGAATCCTCTTGCGTGTTGTGGGCTCAGCACTGGGGCTCTGCGGGCTGGAGCTGCGTGGCTGCTCTGCGGTGGGTGCCGCCGAGCTCTCCGTTAGAAGGACCCGTTGGGCTCGTGGTCCAGCCCTGTGTGACCACATTTATTGTGCTGCCATGCTGCCGTCCTTGGGGGCCGTTGAAGATCTGTGAGGGAGACCAGGTCTGACTCAGTGGTCACTCCGGGCTGCGGCGCGCGGACCTCTGCCATGGTGCTTTTGGCAGGCATGGAGGCCAAGACATTGCTGCATTGGAGACAGTCGATGCTGTGGGCCAGGGATCGGTCCACGCCACACTTACTTTGGTCTAAGTGATGTTAGGCCCTGGTTCTGGGTTCCTCGTTGCTCTTCTCTTGGAGAGCCGGCCTTGGGGTGCACCTGAGTGACTGTGCGTACTGCGATGCCCGCATAGTAGGGCCTGGGCCTTGTAGATGGCCTGATACTGATGAGGCTCCGCCCCTGGATTGGGCCAGTAGTGTGTGGGTCTGCATGATTGGACTGCCTTGTTCCTGCCCTGGGCACGTGTGGATTGTGCCTTGGCCCCCAGTGAGCTGGGGTTGTCTGTGGGCATGCTGCCTTGTTGTGGTCCTTGCATCGTATGTCCTTTTTCTTCTATGTGTCTCGGTGGGGTCCATTCCCTATATTCCTTCTTTGGTGATCCTCTCTGAACTACCCTTCCAGTGACTGTCGAGCTTGGGCTGCCTGTCATTTAGGGCGTCCTCAGCACCATGTCTAAAGATAAAAATTCCAGATCTACGGCCCGGCAGAGTACCTTTGACAAGTTTACGGACGCGACCGCTCACGCCCCTTTGCCAGGTGACCCACAGTCGACTATGCCGGATAACGTCGCTATATTGGCTGCCATCACACAATCACAAAACATGCTGGAGGCCAAGATTGGGGCAGACGGTTCTGATGCAATGCTCCTCAGGCAGAACCTCCGCAACGCAGTACAGCGTATCACTGAGACCGAGTCTCGGATATCGATGGCGGAGGATTCGATCATGACACTCCAGAAGAAGGTCTCGGCCTTGGAATCCATCACCAAGAGCTTGGCATTGCAGGCGGAGGATGCAGAGGGGCGCACCCGCTGCACTAATCTTTGCTTCGTGGGGTTCCCTGAGGGATGCGAAGGCAGTGATGTGGCAGACTTTCTGGCCAAATGGCTAGGGGACTGGCTTACTCCTGGTCTCATGTCCCCCTGCTTTGTTATTGAGTGAGCGCATCTGGCCCTGCTACAGAAACCGCCACCGGGCGCAAGACCTAGACCTATGATTGCAAGGTCACTAAACTTGAAGGACAGAGATATCATCTTACAACAGGCCAGATTTAAGAATTCCTTTCTGTTTTCCTCGCAAAAGATCATGATCTTCCCGGACTACGGCATCTTAAGATTCAATATTCCTTGTTGTTTTTGGCCAGGCTCCAAATATTGTATAAAGAGTGGACATACTTCTTTGACTCCCCGGAGGAAGTCTTTGCATGAACAGATGAAAATGTTAAACTCTGACCGCACACCTTGCTTAGACTCGACTCTGACTCCTCTTCTGGGGAGCCGGGCCAGGGGCTGTCTCGGGCCTCTGGAGAGCAGTGCTGGTGAGTCCTATCCAATAAACGCTCCAAATCTCGTAATGAACCACACGTAGGATTCTCATGGACTGTCACACGAAAGCTACTGCACTCCTCCGCTCATTTATATGAGCGATCCAGGTTCTATGTTTGATGGCATGTTACTATGGGCTACACCTCCTAACGCTCTCCCTGGTCCTTGATACATCACTGTGTCTAGGGGTTGCAATTTAGGGATCCATTGGCTGGGTCCTGGGGATCTCTCATGCTGCAACATATGCTTCTACTTTTTTTAGGTATTGGGGTGGGGGAGGGGAGGAATTTGGGGTTTGTTCTTGTTTTTTGTTTCTCAATTGTCATACCTATGTCCATTCTGTAGCTGTAGATAAATCTATGACTGTCACATGTGGTCCTACACATTTATCCAGTGATGCTCGCCTCAATTTCTGATATGTCTGGGTTGGTTGAGAGACGTCTATGGGTGGTCAGCTGGAATGTTCGGGGATTATTGGATAAAGTCAAGAGAGGGGCTGTTTTGAGCCAAACTAAATGCTATGGCACTGGTATTTTATTTTTGTAAGTGACGCACCTGCTTGGCAATAGATTTCTATGCTTAACACATTTTGGTTTCATATAGGTCTCCCACTCTGGTTTTACTAGGTGTTCGCATAGGGCAGCAATACTTATCCACTGTAGAGTCCCCTTTGTAGACGAGGAAACATGGACGATCCCCAGGGTCGCTATGTAGTGGTTACACGCTCAATGCATGGCAAGCTGTTTGTCTTGGGAAGTGTATCCGCCCCTCACATGGAACCTGACGGAATGCTTGATGCGGCTATGGATGGAGATTCCTCCAGGACTAACTCTGGTTGGGGGCGATTGGAATGACACAAAATACCCCTCTATAGACAGGTGGCAGGGTGTGGGAAATCCAGTTGAGGCACACAAATTCAAACTCGGGACCATGATACAGGGATTAGCTTGGGTGGACTCTTGAAGACAGCTGTACCCCACTGAACAGGGCTACACTTATTTCTCCAGCATACATGGATCCTTCTCCCGCATAGATCACGTTTTCTTATCAGCTGCACACACATATAGATTAGTAGCGGCTGAAATTATACCCTGGGGCCTTTCCGATCACTCTCCATTACAGCTGGATCTGAAACTTGATACTGTGCATCCTCACTTCCGCTGACGCCTCTCGCCATAGTTCCTCCTTGGTGATAAATATAGGGCACATTTCCACACCTCCCTTACAGAATATTTTCTGCACAGTATTGGAACGGTTGAATCACCTGCGATTGTCTGGGAGGCGATGAAGTCCACACTACGAGGGGTAGATGTTGCCTACTCTACTGCGCAGCATAAACTACGTTGGGAGAGGTTGACACTATTGAAGGCCCAGATGATGGCCGTGGAGCATGCGTGCTGTTAGGCGAATGGGCAGGACTCGTGCAGACAACTACTTTATACCCAACAGGCTATGCTGGGGAACTGATGGATGAGGCTCACACTGCCTGGATGGCTACCCGGAGTATAATAAATCAATGGGGTGACAAATCAAGTGCCTTGCTTCACCGCTTGTGTCAGAGGGAGCTTTGCCCTATCTCTATCCCATTAAGTGTAATGGGGTGACCCTATAACCCTCAGAACCTGGGTGGGTAATTAAACAAACAATAATGGTTCTGTCGGGAGGAACAGTTCAATTTGCACTGTACTTAATACTTCAAGTGCAATTATACGTCCCAGGAGGTGTACATACGTGGAAAGACAAATAAATGAACACTGACCCAAACTGTGAGAGAGTAAATCTTTAGTATTCAACTTTCTCAATGGTTTTGACTAAATAAGGCATTTGGTATGCTGTCCAATAAACATATACAATGAAAACAACAAGTGGTGCAATAACAGGTTACACTACTTGGATACATAAAAAAGAACTTTTTCAGCTTATCAACTGTAATCACAATAGTCTATTGGCAATAAATGATTTCTTTTGTTCCTATCAGACTTTGTGCAGTTAGATCTATAGCAGAGTACGTCGACGTTTCGACCCTAGTAGTGATGCACTGACTATGTGCATCTGGGGCGGGTCTTCATCAGGACTGAGAATAGGTTGGACAGCCTTAGTATTAGGTGTATGATTCCTCTGTTATTACACTGCTTCCGGTGCTTGTCAGCCGACAAGCCCACGGGGGGCTGTTGGTTCAATGGTTCTTATTATTATGTGGTCGATTCTTCTACACCAGCCAGTGTTCACAACGGAAACCCGAAGGGGACGGTCTTTCTTGAAGAAACGCTCAAGCAATCACCAAGGCGTCCCAGATCCGCAGATTCTCCCACCGGCTGGTGTAGAAGAATCGACCACATAATAATAAGAACCATTGAACCTACAGCCCCCGGTGGGCTAGTCGGCTGAAATGCACCGGAAGCAGTGTAAGAACAGAGGAATCATACACCTAATACTAAGGCTGTCCAACCTATTCTCAGTCCTGATGAAGACCCGCCCCAGATGCACATAGTCAGCGCATCACTGCTAGGGTCGAAACGTCGACGTACTCTGCTATAGATCTAACTGCACAAAGTCTGATAGGAACAAAAAAAATCATTTATTGCCAATAGACTATTGTGATTACAGTTGGTAAGCTGAAAAAGTTCTTTTTTATGTATCCACATTGTGTAAACTGTTATTGTCTATCACAAACCACGATCTGCACCACTTGTGGTTTTCATTGTATATGTTTATTGGACAGCATACCAAATGCCTTATTTAGTCAAAACCATTGAGAAAGTTGAATACTAAAGATTTACTCTCTCACAGTTTGGGTCAGTGTTCATTTATTTATCTTTCCACTTATGTACCCCTCCTGGGATGTATAATTTCAATTGAAGTATTAAGTACTCTATCTCTATCCCATGCATGTGCGATCCCAATGGAAATGTTCTTACAGACCCTCTTCGGGTGACCGCCAGTTTCGCGACTTACTATGCAGAGTTATATGCCCCTCAGAAGACTATGTCGCCACAGCCAGTCCAACAATTATTTGCAGATCTACCCCCACGTGCGCTCACAGATCAGAGAAGGGACACACTAGATGTCCCAATCACGGCTGAGGAAGTCCAGGAGGCGATATCTGGGATGTGTTCGGGCAAGGCTCCTGGCCCAAATGGATTCCCATGTAAATTTTATAAGAAATATCAATCCCTCCCCACTGCTCCTTATCTCACCGCACTTCAGGCTGCATTTGACGATCGGTCTCTTCCTGCGGATTTGGTGACATGCAGAGATAGTGATATTTCAGAAGCCGGGCCGTCCCCCTGAACTCCATTCTTCCTATCGTCCAATACCTCTCTTCAATGTCGAGGCAAAACTCCTTGCTAAAATCATAGCCAACGTATAGTGCCACATATTTCGGAACTGTTCCACTCGGATCAGGCAGGCTTAATGCCGAGTTGTGCTATGCGGCACAACATCCGACTGCTCTCCTGTTGGCTGACATAGATAGGGCCTTTGACTCTTTGAGCTGGATGTATCTATTCACGCTGTTAAGTCACCTTAATTTCGGTCCACATCTTCTGCGGTATATTGAGTTTGTATATACTGATATTACAGCCTCCGTCTGTGTGGCTGACTCTGTTTCAAAAACTTGTTCAATTGGACGAGGCACCCGCCAGTGTTGCCCCCTCTCTCTGTATCTTTTCGCACTTGCTATGGAGCCACTTGCGGCGTGGGTGCAGATAGACACTCCGTGCCGGGATTTGACTGGCCTGGGATAGCGTCAGATCACATAGCGCTCTATGTGTTATTTTATCTTACACGCCCTGACCGTTCTGGGCCTAGACTCCTCAGAATCATGCAGATCTTTGGTGAAATGTCTGGATTATACGTGAATCCCCGTAAATCCTATTTATGGCCTTTACGTAATGCTGGTCATATCAGCTCATGGTCCGAGGAGGTCATGGCAGTGCAGTACGGATTTAAATACCTTGGGGTCTTTCTTGCTGCCTCACAGCCCCTATCTTGGGAAACAAAATCTAGCTTATTATGGCTACATATCAAGGAGCAGACTTGCGTCTGGTTGCATTTACCACTTTCTCTATTTGGTAGAGCTGCCATCTTTAAGATGGTCTCCCTTCCCCGATTATTGTATCAACTTCAAAACCATCCATATTTGATACCACCAAGTTGGTTCACACAACTAAACACTACGCTTCGACACTTTCTTTGGTGGGGTGGTTCCGCCCGGGTCGCTTTGAAGAGTTGTTTTCAGTCAATCTATTGCAGGGGGTAGGCAGCACCCGATATTCAGGCATATTATGCGGCTTCCCACTTATTAATTTTAAGCGACTGGTGGTACGGGGATAGGTCAGACCCCGCCTCTGTGGTCGGAGAAGTGGCTGATGGGTGCTAAATCTCTACATTCTGTCCTGTATGCGGGTTCGATCCTGAAGGCGTTGCCTCCAGCAACTGCCATGCTCTTTGGGCTCTGGATGTGCACTCTCAGGCAGCTGGGGTGGTGGAGAAGAATAGCAAAAGAGGCCCCCCCCTTTGGCATAATGGCTTCATGCCGCAGCTGGCTGGCCTTCAGGGTTTCTCGGGCTGGGAGATAATAGAAATTTTCACTGTGGGGGATGTCCTTCATGTCCAGACATTGAAGTCCTTTCAAGAGCTACAGCAAGAATATGCGATGCCTCGATCGCAATTCTACAAATATCTTCAATTCTGCCATGCCTTCTCGCCATATTTAGCACTTCAGGAGTCCATACCCGATTTTAGCCCTCTTGAGGCTTAAGTGGTTATGGGAGAATTAGGGGACCACAAGATTGTCAAAATCTACCGCACACTAGTCACGAATAGCCATACAACCCTATTCAAATCTCGGGAGGCCTGGTAGGCTGACCTGGGCCCATTGGATGATGAAGATTGGACTGATGTGCTGGCATCCCCACGAGGAATCGCCATAACGACTCAACTATGATACATACAGATCACATACCTACACTGGGTTTGTTACACAAGATATCAGTTCTGGTTGTCAGGGCTCATTACATCTCCACTTTGCTTGAGTTGCAGAGCGGCCGAAGGTACTTTCCTCCACACAGTATGGTCATGTACATTACTCTTGAGGATCTGGCATTGAGTTCTTACATGTATGTCTCTCACTCACCCAGGTTAACCCTCCTACATATCACCGATGACATAGGGGGGAACAGCTACAAACACCACCTACAGCTACTGGCCTCACAGTCGCAAACCGAGACATTGCGAAAACCTGGAAAGATACCTCCCCGCCCTCTGTAGGGGATTGGAAGAAGGGTTTGGATTCATGTATGGGGCTGGAGATACCTATATATGCTGCTCAAGGCTGCCCTCGGAAACACCCCAAGATTTGGAAGAGATGGGCAGACTACCGGGGGATTTACTTAGAGCCTGTTCCTGATCCAACTACAGATTGATGTTTATACAGTTGCTATTTGGCGGGATATACAGTTTATGAAAATGTGGATTCTGCATTCATGGGTTGATTCTACATGCGCTTTATATTTTACAGTGGATTAATTAGCCTTCAGTTAATTGTTATTGTAATAAGTTGTTATGCACAAGATCCCCCTTTATATATCTTGCTACAAAATGCCGACATCAATATTTGTACTATGTATCCATCACTGCTTTGGTATAATACCTTTACAGACGTACCTTGGTTGTTGACAATAACATGTTGTTGTGAAAAAAAAATGCTGGTCTTAAAAATGGTGCTAAACACCTGTAAATAAGGAAGACAATCCCAGACTCTCATTGGCAATCTCAACGACTCCTTGGAGGTACTACTCTTTCAGCTTGTAGCCCCAAGAAGACCACCACCACCTCTGAGGCAGTGCCGCAGAAGAGAGTGAATTTACTGCCAACGGATCATCCTGATACACCTCCGGACAGGGGAGGTGATAGTCCATGACAGGCTAAAAAGGTCCTCCACCCTACCGCTACTCACTCAGATAGCACCAAGGCTGCATGCACCATCCCATCACTGCACAAACATCCCTCCACAGAAAAAGCTACTTGCAGTGCTGCAGATGTTGGCCTCTGGTACCTTCCAATCAACCACTGCCAGAGTGGCCGGAGTCTCCCAGGCATCCTTCTCAAGGCTATCCCCGACTGTCTTGGATGCCATCCTCAGCCTAACCCCAAAGCACCTACGCTTACCCAACACTGCGCAAGAACAACTTGCCAACAAGCAAGGTATCTTTGTCATTGCTGGTTTTCCACATGTGTTGGGGGCAATTGTCTGCACCCATATGCAACTTGTGCCTCCTGCAGACACTGCACACATATACAAGAAGCACACATACTCAATGAATGTGCAGGCAATTGTGAACCACCTGGGCTTATTCATCAATGTTGTTGCCAAGTTTCTAGGCAGTGTGCATGACTCATACACCTTCCGCCAATCTGTCATCAACCAGCGGTTCCAGAATTGCATCTATGGAACTGGACTGCTTGCTGGTAAGTACAAAGAGAACACACCACACATCTCAAGTCACCAATCATCTAGCTCCACAATGTGACAATGCAAATGTAGCTAATTTAATCATGCATACATTGTAACTGGGCCAACTACTATACACAAACACTTAATGCCAAAGAACAACAAACATGTAAGTAGTCTCAACAAGGGAGTAGGCCAGAAATAGTCACACAAACCACTAACTCACTCTAGAAATACAGATCTTAAAGAACTCATATGACATAAATTGCAATTTATCAGGTGCCACATGGAAATATGCTTCTGCTGTTGGCAATTAATTCTCAAATAAAGACGTGTCATTTGTACAACCAGATGACAGATCAATCTGCTATCCCATGCGCCAGTGCACAATTAGTTGACATGCACAAACACAGATATGCACCATGGTGCAAGGGTGCCTGCGTCATGGGGAGGAAAGTATTTCTGCATGAAGGGACACCTAGCTTCACACAAGCAATCACAAAAGGGGAATTAGCTTTACACTGGGTTGTGTCAGAATGTAGCATGCATAAAAAGAGCATACAAACAAGACAAATGTAAATCTCACTCCATGTTGCGCAATCCAACACCCCCCCTGCTGAGGTGTAACAATCTGATGCTTTTCTAAATGTCAAATTAACACCACTTGCACAAATGTAAGCAAAGAAATTTCTGTTGAGCGGGAACACACACGGCAATATCCATGGCCTGCCCACAACACGCACACAAGCAGAATCCAAGACAACACATGCCCAAGGACATCAATAGCCATGTTCGTTGTCTTCACATGTCCCAGTAAGTCAAGTGCACAAGGTAGCAGTGCTGATGCGACTCAAGCAGTGACCCACCTGGGGGGCAAGAGGGATGTAAATAACCCTCACTGAGTACAACCTTTAGCATCCAAGTACTTGTGGTCGCAGCTACCCTCAGTACACTAACTCACAATGATGTATCTTGCTGATATACATACGTAGTAATGTGCCAAAAGTCAAGGGGGCTGCTTCACAAGGCCCATGTGCCACCGGTGTCTCATTTACAATATGTGCATAAGGGATGTTCCGGTGGCGCAAGGGGCCTGTAAATAACCCCAAAGGTGTTTTGAGGTACCCAGACATCCTGCCAGTTACAACATGGAGGTAATACACAGGACCTGGCCAATGGCATCAGGGTGATGTATAGGCTGTAGAGTACAGGCAATTCAATGTCAGTTATACAGCTTAATTGTATGTACCACAACACGATGAAGTAGAAAGTACGAAGCTACACAATGGTCACACATTTTTTTTAAAAACACCCTGAAAAGACATCAGGCTTGAGTACTAATGGACACTTCTCTCCATTTTCTATTTCAGGTGATCAAGGATATGCACTATCAACAAGGCTGATGACCCCCATCAAAGTGACCCACACACAGGCCCAGAGAGACTACAATGTGGCACTTGGACGCACAAGGGCCATTGTAGAATGGACATTTGGAGTCCCTAAATCAAGAATTCGGTGCCTTGACATTTCTGGGGGAAGACTCCTGTACAGGCCTGAACTGGTCTGCAAAATCATATTGGCATGTTGCATTTTGTACAACATCTGTGTACGGACCAACACACCCCTGCCAGAAGACCAGGAGGAGCAGGATAATTTGGAGAAAGGGGCAGGACGAAGACAGTGATACAAGGCACACCACAGCTTCTGCAGCTGGAACAGCAAGGAGGGATGACATAATCCGGAACTTTTTTTGCTACTCCATTAACACAAATGTCTTGTCACAAACATATATTTCAACCAAAGTTTACATCTTCTGTGTTTCGAAAAGAAAATATCACTACAACAATGTCTTGTATGCTTGGTTTGTGACTTCTGAAGGTGATCAATCATGTAAAGTTATGTTAACAAAACAACAGTCTCACACAGATCACTCACCTAGCAGGGGATATGACACCAAATAAAGAAAAAGTTAGAATGGAACAATGTATTAGGCATCTGAAATCATCACTGTGAACACTGAGATTCAAAAACTATGTGTTGTGTCTTCTGAGGAGCAAAATCAGCTCTCGTTTCACACAAGAGCGTAGTACAATATGCCATTTGTGTCTGATGCATCATTGTAGCTGGGGCCGCCTAGCTCTAAACCATCCTATCTGTGAAATCTGTGCCACAGGAAAAAAGGTAACTGACAATAGTCAGAAAGAAATATGACAAATGTGGACTGGATCCACTTGCAGGTGTGGAGGATGAAGATCCAGAGGAAAGTACAGCTAGAATAATGGATGTATCAATATATTGCAGGGAATGCGTCTAACACCAAGCATACCTATTCTTTCAACATTAGCAAGTGACACTACCTCCCTAGCTGACACATGTGTCACTGGAATGACACATCAACATATTTCTTGAATCACTAGCACTGTGCATGAATCTTCCATCAACACTGTACTGACCTAACAATGCTATAGTTCCATAAGCACAAACCATGACACATAGGACTGCCATGGGACAACTGGCAAGGCATCAGCATGCATGTAGGCCTTTGGACCTGGCAATGCAATGGCAAGAAAGTGTTGAAGTAACATGCACAACTACATGAGTGTGGCATGGCAATGAAGGTGGATAATGGTCTACATCCTCAGCAAATAACACTTACTCTGTATTTACACCCCCAAGACAGAGAACAGACATACAGGTGAGTGAAGTGCAACAGGGAAACCATTAAGTACAGCCAAAACATGCGAGTAACGTACAACCAATTACATCAGGAATGGACATTGTATTGGGTCAGACGGATGTGAAAAAAATAGTAGCACCATGAAGTTGCACCACCAATCTCTGGATGGTCACCACAAATGTACTAATGCCAATTGGATGATGTGTGTAATTAAGTGATTTATCACAACCACACCTATCAAAATAACTAAACATCTAAGGGCACAATTGAACACATAGACAAACATGCATCTAAAATACATGTGCATTTCACACAATGTTGTATCTCTCAAGGAATGTGCAACATAATCTTAAAAAAACATTGATGCACTAGATGGCCAGCCACTATGTATGGCATGTGTTGCAGTCTAGTGTGGCCAACCAACCATTCAACTCCAGTCAGGTGTATGTAAGACAGAAATCTCTGCCTAGTTAGCAACAAGGGGAATCCACTGTACACCCAAGAGATCCATATAACATATGTTGAGGAAACCACCTGATTGCCGCCTGGAAGCCAACTTTAGCAAGCAGATTACATATGAGACATTTCCCCCGTAAATCAGGGTTGTACAAGCAGTGTGGCCATGTCTTTTGGGAAGTTTACATTCCTGGGCCTCATCCACTTCACAACCAACCATCTCACAACCAGGACAAACAACACCAGGCCTCAAAACACACCACACTTTCCTAATCAGTGACTCAGCCAGCTGAATTTTCTGTCAGTCTGGATTACACAAACCTGTGTGCAGCTGGGTACTCCGAGTATGCAGGGGAACCGACAGGTGCAGGGGAACGGACAGGTGCAGGCGATGCAAATGGCCACTCTAAGTCCTCCAGTCACAGGTCCCCTACCACTCCAAATTTGTCGAGGTCATAGGCCTCACCCTCCACAGCTAACGGACAGCACAAAATCATCATGCATGATGATGTTGAGAGGCGCAGCACAAATTAGGATGTCTCCCCTCTCACCCCAGTGTAGTGTTCGTGCATGCCATGCAATGCAGACTACCCTTTGTACCGGACCAGGAGCACCTTTATTGTGTCTACATCTGACATTGCCAGACTTTTCTAAGGGTCATTGCTGACGCATCAATGTCAGCCAGGGCCCACAGGCTTGTGCATGACTCAGGCCCCACCTTCAACATCATTTTGCAGTAAGTCTGTAGTACCTGTGTCTATCGCTACAGGTCTCATACAAAAGCACAGTGTTGTTTCAAACCATAGCAGACTCACTGTGCTTACTGCCATGGTACACCATGCTGTTGCAAGGAGTGCACATTGTAGAGTGCTGCATTGCTGTTTCCCGCAGCAATGTCCTGTCCACCTGGTACTCAGGGTCTACAACATGCTTTTACATGACTTTGTGTGGCTTGTAAGCCTCTGCATGTTTTGCACCTGGTTGCTCAATTCTGCATCCTGGTGCATACATTTCTGCAAACAACATCAGAGGTGCCTCCACAAGCTCATGTCGCCTACAGAGGCTGAAAAGTGACGCAGTGCTTACTCACATAAAATGTGTGGTCCTCTACCTGCCCAGTTGTCATATCGTTACTCTCCTAGCTTCAAGCTGTGTATCGCTGTCACACTTGACTGATGGAAAATGTTGTCCGGCGCAAGCTGTTCCTTACGCCATGTAACAACTTATTGTACATATGTCACTAGCATGACAATGGATCTGCTTGATAGACACTGTTTAAGAACATCATCAGATTTGCAAAATCCATATGGGTGTCCCACAACCTCTTTGAATCATGCCCTTGAGTGACTTTGCACAGCCGGTTGTAAATGTGCCCAACTGCAATTACAGCAGAGCAAATACTCAAATACGAATCTGTGGTCAAGCCTTTGCATTGTTTGCTGCATCCCAAATCTGAATTTCAAGTAGTGAATGCCTGATGTTCATGTCCATGTGTGTTGCAAGCCCGTCAAACAGGTGAGACATCACAGCAATGTATAATATGACAGTCACATATGTGGTCTCACATACAACATATGCCAACCATAATGACTACCACTGACGCATGTATGTATAAAACACATGAATAGATGTGGATAGGCATCAATGTGAGGATCAAGGGCAAGTTGACCGCTCTGGATTACTGATCTCATGACATATAAGAATGACTGAAGTCACCTACGCAACACAGATACAACCCATAGCCATATGGTGTCATTAGTCATACTATTTCATGAAGTATGGTACATCTGATGATCAACTTGCACTTTGCGTTAAAAATGGGGCCACGTAAACACACTAGCGATATTTTTGTTTCATAACCGCCATTGAAAATTATGGCTAAATACATGTTACAACACTGAAAATTACCACTCAGCCCATAGCAGGTGAAAAGTACTTGCGGAGTCCACAAATAGGCTGCACACACCCAGTAAATGATGTTGGTCTGTACTGTACACTTTCACTTTCTTTTTTAAGCACACTGCAGTGTCTGTGGAGAGTGTTGGAAGTGTTTGGAGTTGTGTGCCGGTGTAGTTGGAGAAGGGAGTGGTTTTGTGTCCTGTAAACTGTCCTTAGTGTCTCTGTCAAGTCTTATGTTCTAGTCCTTATATGCTTTTTGCGTCTTGTTGATTATCTTGTCAGGTGTCTGTCCAATGGGTATATTTGTCTTACTTACAGTTTCAGGGCAACATTATTGGGGGTCTTCTTTTTACATAGTGGGGTTAAGGGGCATTTGGGGCTTCCTCTGGCTAGTAAAGTTTTACATGCCTATGATGGTGGAGAGTGGGGGATGAATCCTGCAGGGTTACGGTGTCCGGCTCCTTAAGGTGAGGTGGGAGCATATCTGCAACCACATGATGCAGATCTTCAGGGTGGACCGGACTGTCCACCACAGGAAGCACCGATGGCCGGATTGTGTGGGACGTGAGGGAGACCTGTTGGACCACCTGGGAGTTATCATTGGCAGGCAAGGTGGTAAATACATGGCAACGGTTTCATTAAATTACAGTGTGTTTTCCCTGTCAGAAAATGTAATCAGTGACACAATGTAACAAACGCTACAGGATGATGTCATCCATTTATTAGTAAAGCTGCCTACCTCAAACACAATCACATTTGCACCATGTGCAAGTGTGCCAGTGTTGATGATGATGTATGACCATGTTCAGGAATTTGTACATTCCAAGGCATAAAATATAATGAAGTGATGTTTGCTGCGCAGTGCAGCATCTCAAGCTAGTGTAAAACGATATTTGTGTGTGATGACTCTCAATGCGCATGAAGTGCCCGTGTGCAGCACACATGACAAAACACACTGCCTTATGGACTAACTTGTCTATCCCCGTTGTGTAAGGGTCTAAGCATTTATTAACAGTTCCCAATGTACGCGCTGGATCACATATATGCCACACTTCTAAATCATCTACATTGCAATATGACATGGGTGTTGTTGTGTAATGTCCATAGAAAAACCCATTCCCACTTGTCACTATTTTTGGTTTGTAAGATGACCTTATACACAATGTGGGATCAGACTATGTCAATTGTCTGAACACACCCTTGTGAAATATGCTAAGCACATATTGACTACCCAATGTTGAGAAAATGACGCTGAAAACGGAGCCTTGTGAATGTGTCACTCAAGTAGTGTGTGCAAAATGATCACATATAGTAGCAGGGTTGTCTTGTGGTCCACAAGGCTAAAATGGTCATGTTGTGTGTGTCAGACAAGCAAAGCAGATCACTCCTGTATGCAACATGAACAGAGACAGGACTGTTACAGGCCATCAAATTGTTTGTAGATGAATCTGATGATGAACACGACTCATGTGGAAATTCACGTCTGATACTAATTCAAGTTTTTTACATGCCTCACAGCTGGAAGACCACTGATAACTAAGGGTGATGTAGATGCCTTCACAGACCCACAAACCACTGGTGAGTGCCTTCCTCATATATTTTTTGGGTGAGATGTGAAGATTTGATGGAAATGCACCTGTATGTAGTTAAACACAGTCTGGGTGTGGGTCACATGGACCTCACCTCTAGTGTGATGAGGGTGCTGAAAATTGAGATGGATGCACAAATTTATGATGTTGTGATTTAGCACAGCATTTGACTTACTGACTGAACGTTGCACATCCCCAGTTAGTCAAACTCTTCACAACACCGTATTAGCAAATATCTTGCTTATCACTGGCTTTTGGCCAGTCTCAGAGGAATTTTTGCGGCATGCCAAACATGTAAGCAATCTGCCACAAATGTGCAAGTGTGCGTGCTTTCGTGCTAGCCATTGCAAATGGACACTGGTGTGTATTGAAATCAGTGTTGCCACGTTATCCTGGCACCTTATTTTACAACATGCATTAGCAACATGTTTGACCAATATTGCTGAGATGTTGTTATGTCAATACAATACAACATACATTTCCAAGGTTGACCATAGGATATAATGTCCCAATCGATGTGTGAGCCAATGTAATCCATTGTGTCCAAATTACCTCCATTCTTTGCATGGTGTGGGTTGGGGTGCTCAATCCCAGATAAATGCTGTATGCAACAGTGTCAGAACCTTACAACATCTAAGCCAGGTTAGAAGGTCTGTGAATTCAGTGTCCTTAAAAACCCCCTTCAATTTAAGAAAACGCTGTTCATGCAGAAGAAGTACAAAAAGAATTTCAAGATGGCTGGCAAGAAGTGGAACACAGTGCAGCGTTTTAGTTTGCAACTGTAGAAACAAGTTTGGAATGTCCAAAGGAGTCTCCTTTAGAATCTCGCACTTCACCTGAGATTCCTGAGGAGAATGGCCCTTTCCCTGATCTCAGCGCGAAAGATAGTTAGGGTAGTGCGTTGTGTGTCTCCTAGACATTTAGTTTCATTGCGCTCCAGTGTGGGGTTTCCTGAAGGCGTGAGTCTCATCTGAAGATATCAAGTAAGGCTTCTGTTTTCAATTAGAAGACCTGAGTGAGCCTGCGCTACATCTCAACGTCTGAATTTGGAGTATGCGCAGTGTTTGAGATTTCAGAGTAGTTCTTGGTAATTTGCCGCATATGCGCATTTGTTTTTGATGAATGTTAGTGTTCAGTTATCCAATTCTGAACATGCACATTAATTCTGGTAGTGCCTTTACTGCCTAGTATACAGTGCATGCGCAGTTTTAGACACACGTCTTTGATTAGTGTCCATTTAGTGTACGCGTTGTCCAAAATAAATAGTGGTGTGCTGGGTTGTTTAGCATGCGTCAGAATATGCGTATCTCCTCCAGTTTAGGGGAGTTCCTATCTAAGCATGACTAGAGACATTAAATCCTAAGAGTCAGCACAGGTTGTCTTATGGTTCACTTCCTCCTTGCAACACAGCTTGCGTTTAGTTTCACTTACCTGATTAGTAGCGAGTAGTCTTGGAATCTCTGGGTGTTGCTTATCCTATCAGTAATTCACAAAATGTGTAGGATTGAAGAAAGAGAGCACGAAGGAAATTAGTGCAATATTGTACTCACTGGAGAAATATTTCTAAATATCAAAAAAGAGTTATATTGGCTTCATATTACATACAATAGGAATAATGGAGAGGCAATACTCAAGAGAATACTAGTTCTTTGGCCTTTTACAAGCACACCGAAGATCAGACTAAAGAGTTGAAGTGTGCAAGAAGACTGGGAGAAGAATTAGAAGTAAGACTTTGCTGTTTCTTCACTTTACCCACCCCCTTTCCCCCTTTGAGTTTTCTTGTTACTCAAGTTAAAAGGTTGACGACCAGAAAGTCAGAGAAGGGCATTGGATTCAAGCGTCATTCTGCTCCTGTGCATGTCGTGGTGAGACCATGACAAACAGTCACACAATGTGCCAGAAAAAAGTCATTATACAGGAAATTCAGGTGTGAATTCATGTCCAAATTCACTAAGTTTAGATGCCTTCTAGGCATTTCATTATGTTTACGTGGGAGCTTAGGCTCAGGTAGCATGTCGACAGCTAAATGACATGTGATTTGGTCAGTCTGTACTGACTGATTCAGTCAATGAAACCAGTGAAGTTACACGGACACCTTCACATAGTCCAGAAATTCAGAGGGGTATGTCACTCCAGCCAATACATCTGGATTCCACAGCGTACATACAGGAGAGGAAACATGTGAGTAATGTTTTTGATGGCTATGACCATACATAGCATGCGTGTACAGCAAAAACAAGGAGGTGATGGTCGGAGCGCTGAAACATTTCAGACACTCACCCCCAGTCACAGATCTGGGTTGAATACATCATCATTCTTTAGCTCACTTTGCCACCTCAGCTCAGACCCAGGTATATGCAAATCAGTTTTGACCCTGTGTCTCATGGGAACAGTCCAGCCCGAACTGCCAAGCCAGGTCTTCCCTGAACTGGAAAAAGGCATCCTGGGACTGGTTTCTGGGTAACACCCTTCATCAGCCAGGCTAGCTTGAATCCAGTGGCAAAGTGAGCAAGGGACCCAAGTCTGGGCATATCCTGCCAACTTAGGGCGAACAAAGCAAACACAAGGAGATGATGGATGGAGTGCTGAGAGGATAAGGTGAGCGTCGTCAGTATAGGATATTATGTTGAGTGCGCTGCATCTGACGATGTCTGTGAGGGGGTCATACAGATTTTGAACAGGGTGGGACTGAGGGATGATCATTGGGGTACCCCGCATATGATGTCCTAGGGTGCGGAGGTGAAGAGAGGCAGATGGATGCTCCATGTGCACCCTGAGAGGAAAGAAGTGATCCACTTGAGGGTGTTTTGCTGTATGCCAATGTTGAAGAGTCTGTCGAGGAGGGTGTGGTGGGAGATGGTATCAAATGCACCAGGAGGTTGAGGAGAATCAGAGCTACCTTTTCTCCGTGGTCGATGAGGGTTCTGATGTCATCCAGAAGGTGGTTTAGTTCCAGGTATTCGGTGACTGTTGGTTGATGGCTTTCTTGATTCCTTTGGCTGGGTAGGGGAGCAGGGAGATTGATCTGTAATTTTTGAGGTCACTGCTGTTGGCAAAAGGCTTCTATTGGAGGGGTCTGACATCTGCATGTTTCCATCCCTGAAAGTTGCCATGTACATGGAGGTGTTGAGAATGATGGCAAGTTCTGTGCCGATTGGTTTGGTTCAGAGGTTGAAAAGAAGTAAATCAACTTGTCTTGAAAACAAATAAATATTGGTTGCTTATGCTATTGACATACTTTCGCTTGATACTTTTGTGTGTTTCCGGCACGGCCCAATGTAGCTTTCCCTATGTCAGCCTAATTGTGCATGTTGCAAGCCTTATTTTCCTTTGCAAACATTACTATATTAACATGCTTGCTTTTGTGCCACATTGTATTTTCACACAGAGCCTGCCTATGTTTTTGCTTTCTGTTCTTTTCCTGGTATTTAGTCTGAACACCACTGACAAGGTCAAACAACAATGTCCCTTTTTATTGTTTCTAGCCAAGCACTAGCACCTAGACATAACAAAAGAAAGCAGCTGTTGTTTAAGTGCACACATCCCCTATTCTATAGATGAGTCCTCGATCCAAAAACACACAAATGGAGTGAGAGTTCTGAGACAAGAGCACTACATCTGCTGAGATGTAGCACATCCTTCTGTGAATGCTAAGGTACAGAGTCTGTCAGTAATCCCGGAGGTCTTTGATATATAATCATTTAGCCTCATTAGCAAGGAAGGGGGTTTAGGTTTCGCTGTCCTATAAAATGACAAGGCGTTTCATGACATATGGATTCTTATCCCTGCTAGTTGTACTTTTAGTATGCATTTGTTTTCTAATTGTGGCACGTATACTGCATTTCAGAGCAAGATGATTTAAATAAATATTCAAAACTTCCTTATTGACTCCTGAATATCTTACGGTGGACAAGTAAGGTTGAGAGAGAGAAAGGGTGCGTCCTGTTACCACTATCCCTGAGAGGGTCGAGAGGGTTGTTTTTTGTTTCTCTGGACAAAGTTAAGAGGGCAAGTGAGGCACAATAGCTATTTTGACTCGGGCCCTAGATACTAAGGGACAGATTTACAAGAACTGGCACATCTCTGCATATTAGCGGAGATGCGTCAGCTAAATTGCGTGATGGAAAAAAAGCCTTGCGCCATCATGGATGCGTCACATTTACAATGCGGTGCACCATGGCACAAGGATAGACAGATGTGTGACACATCCTTTGGCGGAAAGGCAGAACATTGCTGGAGTCATGTCGTAAGCGCGACACAACGCCAGCAATGGTCAGGAAAGTCTATTCCCATCATGCTGCGTCACTCCTTACTCCTGCTTCAAGCACAAGGTTTTGATGCTGCGGCGTTCTAAAAGTGACACAGTGAAGTCTTGTAGATTTCACTGCATCACTTTCACGAAGCTTCCTTGCGACGGAACGCCCACCCTACATACATTATACCTGATGCAGGTATAATGTAGCACAGGGCTTTACAACGTGACGCATCTCCCTAGATGCGTCACGTTGTAAATATGGCGCATTATGGCGCATTATTTATGACCGCTGCGTGACAGAATTGATGCAATGGTGGCGTAAAGTCATCGCAAGGGGCTTGTAAATCTGCCCCTAAGGTGTTATAGTGACTCAGTCCCTACATACTTATGTTCTATGGTTGCAAGCATAGTTCTGCTTCAAGAGCAGAATCCCTGAAACAATATGTAGGAAACTTTGTGGTGTGTTTTTATCTTGGAATTTGGAAGGGGGATATCAAAGTTGAAGGGGAAGTTGGTAAGCATTCTGGTTCAAAGAGGTGTGACAGCTCGAGCCTGGCTCTAGTCAAGATTCACCAGACCACCCTGCATGTACGGAGAGATATTTTATTGATGTTATCAAAATAAATACAGTGATCAGGGTGCCTCATTAAATGTGACGGCATCATACGCCAGGGCTCACCATCATTACACCATAATGGTGACAAGAATAAAGAGTGAACATTTCTTCACGCGGAGAGAAATGTCGGAGGCTGCAGGAAAACAGGTTTTCTCCAATGTAAGCCTAGTATGACAAACGCCACCGCCTCTTCGGATAAAAGTAGCTGCCTCTAAAATATAGCCTGCTTGATATTTAATGCAGTGGACTTTGTTCTTTGCGAGCATTCGTGTTTGGCTCACTGATTAAGGTTTCCTCTTATCTTTGCTCTCAATGCCACATGTTGACAGTGAGACCAATGTGGACCTCCTGGTCACTCCTTTAAAATCTGCCTAGTTTTTACTTAGTCACAATGCGGGCACCCATGGGAGGACGCCTCCATTTTTTGTTTTGCTCTATTCCCAATTCCCTACAGTCCTGAAGCTGACAAAATGGGGATATACAGCTAGATTCATGAACGGAAAATCGGCTCGCAAAGGGCCAGATTCTCAGAATCTGGCCCTTTGCGAGCGCAATTTTTGCATTTGGGATTCATCATCCCAAATGCAAAAATCGCTATTTGCTAATTCGCATATTTGCGAGGAATTGCATTTAAGGAATCTCAATTTGAGATTCCTTAAATGCAATTCATTAACCAATTTTAAATTGCGAATTTGCAATTTTTGGCCGCTATTTACCACGAAGTCTAACTTCGTGGTAAATAGTGAAAAAATAGAAAAAAGCACTTTAGTGCATTTTTCTCAGTTGCATGTTACACACACACATGTCCTTTGGACATGTGTGTGCACAACATCTGTGTCAATTTGCTTTTCAGGGGTGCTACAGGGTGTCCTTTGGACACCCCTGGCACCCTTGAAATCGCATCCTTATTTGCGATTAGCAATTAGCTAATCGCAAATAAGGAATAACTCCCCATTCATTCCTATGGGCCTGTAGGCCCATAGGAATGAATGGGAAGTTATTCCTTATTTGCGATTAGCAATTTGCTAATCGCAAATAAGGAAGATGTAGGAATCACAATATTTTTTGCAATTCCTACATGAATCCCGTTTTGCAAGTCCTTAATAGCGATTCCTTATGAATCGCTATTAAAGACTCGCAAAACGGGTCTTTGATGAATCTAGCTGATAATCTGCCAGTCTTCTGCTTAATTTCAGTATTTCTGCACGTTGCCTCTTTTACCCTTTGGGTTTGCCAAGCTATTATTTGCATGTACCTTTGAGCTGAACCACCACCATTGCCTTAGGAATTTGTCCACCTCTTCTTTGTCTTAATGGCAAAATGCAACTGTAATTTGTTCTACGTATATTTCATCAAAAAGAAAAATGGGCGACTTGCTGTGGTAGCACTTTGACAGTCAGCAAGGTTATTAGGCTGAGTAAGAGAGTGTCTTCAAAAAGAAATCATTGGCATGAGAAGTATAGAGCAAAAAGAAAAAAAAAGTTTTGCAACAGCTGAAGAACAATAGTAATTTGAAGATATAGTACTTGACACATAGACAGAAAGAAATATATTAGTGACAGCGCCGGCACTTATTTCGTAAGTCCAGCACAAATTTAAGGCAGTCCAGCACATGGTGGCGCTATGAATCTATTTTTTTTTACAAATGAAAACAAATGTGCATAGTGCATAACAACTAAATATACGAGTAGAAATAACAATATTAGGATGCAAGGGCCAGCCTTACTACTTTGGGTCACCTACTACAGTCCAGATTGTAACATGTGTTGGACTGTCATGGCAAGTAGGTGTTGTTGTATTGTATTGTATTGTAATAGCATTTATATAGCGCTTACTACCCCTGACGAGGCGTCGAAGAGCTTTTTCGGCGAGTAGCACGCTACTCCGGGACCCATAGAGGATTAGTGTTGAATTAGTATAGTGAAACATGCAAGTACATTTTAAGTGGTGGATAGGTTAGTCAGTTATTCGGATTTGAAATTATAGCAGAAGGATAGAGGAGGACAAAGGTTTGTATTTATATAGCGCTTGTTGATGCACGCTATTCAGGAAGCCTACAAAGGATTAGTGGTGAATAAGAATCAGTGCAATAAGTATTTGTTAGAAGGTGGTTCTGACACTATGGGCCGCCCAGATTTTTCGCTTTTGGAGCACCTAATTGTTGAGCTTTTACTGGGGGGGGGGAGAGGGGAGCCTCATAATCTGAGGCTTATTTATTCTGCAGAAAATAAACAGAAAACAAAAAAATCACTAATCGGGATGTAACTCCACCATTTTGACCAGGAGCAGCATCTCCATTGTGTCTGTATTGTTTCTCCACACAAAATGCTATGTGACCCATACTGCATACTCTAACACAGTAGGGGACTCCAGGGAAAGAGTACACCCCACGCAAAGCCCATGGAACGCTTTCCCAGGGCTGAGCAACGCAAAGCAGCGAATTGCAGCAACATTACTCCTGAGTTATAAAGCCACTCAGAGCCACGCAAGGTGGCCTTACGTGGCTTCATAAATCGCATTTTGGACTTGGGTCCTCTTGTACCACGTTGCGTGATGCAACTCCTCTCATAAATATGCCCCCTGGACTTAATGAATTGGCCACAGTTAACCCACAGTGGTCAGGCTGAATCTCTGGCAACCTCATTCTTCATAGAGCTATGTCTCTTTCCCCTCAGCCACAATGAAAAAGGGTGCCTTCTCTCCACACTTGCTCTAGGTGAACTGTTTCTGTTGCTAAGTTGGAGAACTCTGCTTTTTGCTTTTGTTCAAGTTAATTAGCTGATCAAAAATACATAAAATGAAGACAACAGTAAAATTCCCAAGAGAGAAATGTAGTGTTGAGGAAATATGTTACATTTGGTGGCTGCGAGCTGGTAGGAATACCGTTGAGGCAGATACAACAACAAGAGATACTTACTCAAGGAAAAGGAACACGTTACAACTATGGAAAGCTCACAGGAGCTCGGATGTAATCAGTTCAGGTCTCAGCTGTCGGCACAAACTCCAACTGACAGGGATGGAACATTTGCCCTAATGACATTACACGTTCCACATGACATGCAACATTCCACAACAGGCCTGAACCTGAAGACACACACAAAACCTTAACAGAAGGCCAGATAACGCACATATTTCCCCTACAAAGAACAGCACCACAACAAAGTACAAGTACATAAAAGAGTACAGGAAACAGAACACATTGTGGCCAAACTACAGGAGCACGACTTATTTGACATATAATATACAAACAACGAAAGTAAAATAGAACTTTATGAACCACACACACACTTTACAAGAAATAAGCTCAAAACTAAGCACCACCTGACCCAATTTTACACGGGGCAAATGGCAACACACAAGCTCACACAACTCCTCCTACAGGGAACTCAATTGCACATCCATGTACTACACACACAACGAAAAATAACTTCAAAACCAACAATCTACATGGGTATCACCCAGTGGAATATATAGTCTCCATGTAAAGAGCACATAGAAGTACAACCAAGTGGAGTATGCATGCTCTAAACACAAAGCACATGGGCCTGAATATATGATGTTACATCGCTGTGTTTACACCGCGAAATCTTTTCAAAGCAGGCATTACAATGCAAGTCGTTACAAAGACTTGGGTTGGAGGGGGCTGGACTTAGGAATAGTATGATTTACAATTCCAACTCGAGTCTACGTACAGTAGGGAAGGTGTTGGAATGGTAAATCATACTATTCCTTAGGTTAGAGTGCCATCTACTGCAAGTCATTGTAATGACTTTAGTTGTAATACCTGCGTTGTAAAGGTATTGAGGTGTAAACACTGCGATGTAACTGATGTTTCCCAGGCAGAATGTAAGGAAGGTGTTGGAATAGTAAATCATAGTATTCCTTAGGTTAGACCATCATGTACTGCAAAGTCATTGTAATGACTTTTGTTGTAATACCAGCGTTTTAAAGGTATTGTATTGTAAATACGACGATGTAACCGACGTTTCCCAGGCAAACAGCACACAGGCCTTCAACCCATTGGAGTACGCATCCCCCCTGCAAATCTGGGGAGAGGAGTTGGCCTAACGGCTAGGGCGCTCGACCTCGGACCTGGGGATCTGGGTTCGAGTCTCGGTAACGACGCCAAAACCTCCTGTGATTCTGGGCAAATCACTTGATCTCCCCGTGCCTAAAATGAAAGTGTGTCCTCATGTAACGTAACTGGAAAATATGTAAAGCGCTCTGATACCTGATTTGGTTCGGGTCTAGTTTGCGCTATATAAAACTCTGCAAAAAAAATAAAAAATAGCACAAGTCTTTAACTCAGTGGAGTATGCACCATCCAAGCAAACAGCAAGTGGGAATCAGAAATCACTGGCGCCATCTCTCCCCACTGGGCAGCCAGCAACCAAAAGTACCCCAAGGTATGAAATTTTAACATCGTCATGACACACCACAGTACACTACACACACTTCCCTCCCATGGACCCGTGCACTCATGCAGCACACAAAATAAAAACTGCAAGGAATTAAGCAATGAAAATGGTAATGAAGTTGAGTGATTAGGTACATGCTCAATGATGCACAAAATGAAACACACCTTTGTAGTTAACACCCATTGATGCCAAATTCCTCTACAGCAGAATTAATTAAAATAAACCATGTGCATGAGCACAAACATTGGCATACTTCAGCAATAGAGAATATTCAGCACCAGGCTATTCTTTAACGTCCACATTGATGCCTATGAACTATCTGATGCCTCCGTTTTAAAAATGAACAACCACTTTATAAACATATAATATCAACCGGAATTGACTGATGTGATGCGCTTAGTCGGTTGGTCAATGAGGGATATATGTGCTTTAATCTACGTGATTCTAAGATTTATAGCCTGATGAACCTTTAAAACCTTTTTTAATGTTAGTGGTCATTATACATGAAATACAAAACAAAATTACCAGAATCTAATCCCTGTGAACTAGACACTATTTTTAATGGAAGACAGTTTTTTCAAAAGAAAAAAAAAATCAGAACCGAGTCTGTCTTGCAAGTGATTAAACAGAACATAGGTAATAACAAATTGAGAGAGAGGGAAAAGGACTCTCTTGGTCCCCCTGTTAAATCTTGTAAAACAACAAAAGAGTGTCGTGAGAGAAGTGTGTAAGCACTAGACACAGAGAAGAAATCTCCCTGAAGAAGTCACAGTGGAAATCAGCGGGTATTTTTTTAGGAAGCCCTCACTCACCACCCTGGGTGGTGACATGCTTCATCATCGGGCACACCAGGAGAAGCCGAATGCCTCCCTGGTGTGCTACAACGCCAGATTACTGCGGAGCAGGTTCTTTGTGGCAAAAGTGTCAAAAAGAAATGTGAATTAAAAATGTCAGAAACTATACCATACGGAATTTTTTTTTATTCAATGGTCAGTTTGACATAAGTAAAATATGTGTGGGAAACTTACCAGTTAATGACTCTGTTGTTTCCACTTAAAGTGGGGTCCACGGAACATAGGCCTACCTAGGCTTGCTACCCTGGATAGTCCATCCTTCCTTTCACTGAAGCTCAATGCAAAGGGCACCTGTTTGCGCTGAGAGAGCCCTGCACACCAAACTGTCCTGTCTGGTGAGGTGAGCATGTGCAGTGCTGGACTTATATTCAAACAACACTGGTTGAAGTTGTGCTCTTTCTGCGATGAAAGTACTCAGGGGCGGAATGGTTTGCCCACTCCTGAGTGTTCAGTGACTGTTTGATCAGCCCTCTCGGGCCACCCAAACGCACTTCCCTGTTCTCCATGTAGGCTGCATTACAGCCTGCAAGGAGAACATACCCACCCTCCAGCCCGTGGCTCAGCGCTGTGTCACGGTGCTCAGACCAATCAAAAAGCTGCATTGCAGCACTGTGATTGCCTTAGGGGGTAAGTCTGGCTGCCTATTTCCTGTTCCTGTCGGAGTCAGGAGAGCAGGATCAGAGAAGACACGGGACCTAGCCTCAAGGTAATTTTTTATTTTTTTATTTCCAACTCCACCATGCAACACCCGCCCCCAAACCCTTGGCGCCCGCCCCGCCACCCGCGATCCATGCTGGCCACGACTGCTAGCCAGGCCACCAAAAACAAAGTGAAAGCAACATCCCACAGGCCTATACTCCTACTAAGCAAAAGTACCTCAGAGAGTTCATAAGAGCAAGCTCTTTTTAAAGCTATATTGTGCTTTTCTTTTAGTATTGTACAGCTGGTTTGATCATGCAGCACCACACTTTACTACTAGTTCATCGCTTTCTTCTCTGTACGGCAGTGTCACACATAAGGGCCCTGTACCACAGTGCGCTCACCCTCACCACACTGTGCTGATGCCCCTTATGATCCGGGGCATAAAAGGTTCAAGCTTTCCAAGCTCAAAATTGTAAAAGCTGCTGCAACAAACACCTTTTCTGTTCCTCTGAATTAGGACACAATGGCACTAGCCAGGCTTCTTTGTCTCTTGCAGTATCAGTGCTTCACTTAAACTGAAGTAGTGGACTTCCGGCATCACTCAGCTGCTGATCGACACTCATGGGGGCTTATTTACAGGCCCCATGCGCCGCCATTGCGTCACTTTTTGTGATGCACCGACAGCGAATTTCCTGCATGATATTCACAAGGTCAGGAGAAGCCACCCTGCATGAGTTTTCCTGTCCTGGTAAATATGGCCCCTTTACACGCAGCACTTTGCGTGACAGGGGCGTTCCAGGGGTGTTGCTGTGGGTGTTCCCATGCAACACCATGGAACCTGACACATTTCCAGATTCACGAGAAATCGGAAACCTAGAAATGCGTCTGAATGCTATGCCTCCCCAAGGGAGGTGAAGGGAGGCGCAACAAGGAGAAATGTATTCATTTCTCCTCGATTGTTTTCTCTTTCTAATGCGTGCTGCATTCTGCAGCACACATACAATGAGGAAATCACCTCTGGGGATTGCTAATAAAGAGGAAGGTGTCCTTTCCTGCACATAAACAATCATTTAGAAAAATGACGTTTTGCAAGTTCTATGCGGTCTAATGCAGCACACACAGAAGATGGAAAGCGCCATTTCAGATTGTTTATGTGCAGGAAGGGAACCCTTCCTGCACATAAACAATCATACCCGTGCTGCAAGCATCCTTGCACCATGGTGCAAGGGAGCCTACGTTGGCGCCTGGCAGCCAGTTGTGCACAAGCGCAGGGGAAAGCACATGAATGCAACATATTATTGTAAAAATGTCACATCCCTGTGTTTTGAAAGTGCTGCAGTGTGTCACAGCCAAAGGGCTTGCAGTGCCGGGCTGTGGCACTTTCTTGTAAATGAGGCCCTAGATACCTTTCTTAATTAACACTTCTCCTTGGCGTTCACTTCTATTGCACACTGTCATACAATAGCTAGTTTCTACTTTCTTCTCCTTCAATCACCTTTAGCTTTCTCTTAGCGCAGTGTTGCATTTTGAGGTTGCATCCTCATAAGAAGACCCAGGACGCAAGTCTATGCAGACCAGGTGCTTTATCAAGGAACAAGTTACATGTAAGAGAACTCCAGCAGGAGCACTAACGTAAACAGCTCATCCCTATCTGGAGACAGAAACTCCAACTGACAGGAATAGAACACTCACACTAATGACATCACACATTTCACATGACTCACAACATACCACACCAGGCTAGAAGGAAAAACACAATACCACAGAAAACTGAAAGCCAGCAGGAAAGAGTACGGTTATTTTCCTGGCTGGTGAATGAAATATTTCAGTGTTAAGAACCAAACTGGCAGTAACAGATTATTGCATCAAGAGGAGTTGTGGTATGAAATTATTTGCCTTACTTCACATGATGAATATGTGGGAGAGCATATCAAGAAGCTGGGCATGAATTGTGGTAGGGACAAAAGCAGAACCACTCTCGTGGTCTGGATTTGTTGTAAGCCTTGGCTAGAAGTTCCTGTGCCATAAAGGTAATGGTGAGATTGGACATCCTTACATATGTCTTCTTCCGATTTAGAAATTAATTGTATTTGAGTGGGCTGCTTGAAGTGAGCCAGTCAACTTTCTAAAGTAATTGAGGAGGGACGGGTGACTTAGGGTATGCTGAATAACCACTGAGCAGGTGGGGATTTTGGATCTATTTGTCCTGTGGCCAGAAATGGCCCTCAGTGAGCCCAACTGGCGGTCATCAACCAGTGGGTGACCGGACACATGATGAATCAGCCTATAGAATGGACAGACTCCTCCTGGGCCCTGGGGGCCACAAGTGGGCACTATACACTAAACCAAGGGACAACAAACTCACAGGCCCCACTGCTAGCCTCTGGCACATAGTACACGAGAGGCTGGGATGGCATAATACAGTGATCCAAGCTACATCTCTTTGGGTTACAGAAGTACTGGGTCAGTTGTGTAAATGCCCTGGATTTGACAAGTGGGACCTCATAGGAATCTTGAAAGTGGGAGATCTGTGGACTAGGGGAGGGGTTGTCTCTTTTACTGACCTACAACAGGAATATGATCTGGCCACCAATGAAACTTTCAGGTATCTACTGGTTAGGCATGCCTTAATGGCGGCCATACCACTGGAAAGTACCCTCCCAGAATCGACTCAGGGGCAGGCCGGGAGGAGCTCTGCTTGATGACGTATCCGCAGGAGCATAGCTTGGTCAGTAAGAGGGGGGGGGGCGGGGGGTGAGCTTCAGATTTTCCAACAATCCCTCTGATCCCTCTGGCTTATCATGTTAATCGTTATTTGAGAAGCAGCGTATGAGGGGGGCTTAAAAGCCAGTGGAAAGGGAAAGGGAAAGTAGTGTGAATTGTGAGGGGGTATTTAAAACAGAGTATTTAGTAAAATATCCATGTTTTAAGACCTTCAAAATAGAGACGAGAGTGGGTGGGTGTTATTGTCTCAGTGAGCATTTCGAAAACCTGGGTGAAATCTGACAAACACATTACCATACCCAATAGAAGCTCGTGCCCAGCAATATTTATTTAAAAAAAAGAAAAAATTATTAGAGGGGTGTAACACTCCAAACATCCCCCGAAGCAATACCTCTGTGGATCTGTGAAACACCCACCTTATAGTGTTGACACAACAGACCTCTTAGTGCACTTCCTAATGTAAATAATCATAAGGTTATCTGACAAAGGTAAGAAACAAGCATTTTCAATGCAATAGGTCTCGCATTTACGCGAGTTTGAGCTACTGACATTGTAAATGACAATGCCTTTTATTTTTGTTTTCGTTTTTAAAACATAAATAAAAGGCATTGTCATTTACAATGCCAATAGCTTAAGCTTGCGTACATTCGAGACCTATTGCATTAAAAATGCTTGTTGCTTATGGCATTGGTTCACATAATGGCAGACTTTTAACTGCAATGGAACCGTGTCCTGGGTGGTTTGCATTCACACGATCCTTCCCCCTGATGTTGGTGTGATACTGGACTGGTAAGAGTGCAGAAGTTATCGACTTGTCTTTCCAAAGCTCTACTTTCCATCAGCATCTGACCCTAGGAACTACAGCTTGGCAGGGGGTTGGAGTGCTTGGGCTTATCTTTGGCAGTAGCACAGCAGCGCCAACCGAAGGAGGGAGTGGGGAAGATTGTCTGTCTTAACCTGATGGAACACAACCCTATTTTAGTGACTTGGCTTTAAGGAAGTGGGATAAGTTTTGATGTATTCCCAGTCAGGTGTATTTTGCCCAATTGTGTTGTTTATTTTGCCTTTTTGTGCATGTAATTAAAAATTATAAATACAGAAGGGCTGCGCGACAGAAAACAGAGCTGGCTAGCTACTCATACCTGACGAGGGCAACTCGAGAAGTCTACCACTGCGTGTTCTGCAGATGGGTACTGGACTTGTTGGAGGAGAGGCCTCTGTTGTGAGGAGAGCGCGACGTTGTGTGGATCTGGGGTCTCTGTGGGAGAGGATGGCTCTGTTGTGGAGGGAGGGACAACAGGTGGAAGATGCTATCGTGGAAAAGGTAAGAGACCCAGAGAAGGTGAAGAGGCAAACTATTTTGGTGGAATGGCAGGAGGAGATGCTGCGCTGCAGCTGAATATCTGATGTACATGAGCCAGTTTTGGAGAGATGGTCGGTGCTGCAGACTGTTGCTTTGTATTGGTGAGAGAGGGCTGTGTGTGTGTGTGTGTTGGCTTGTAGCTTTCGTTTGGAAGGGCCCGAAGTTGAGAACTGAACAATCCGAGTTTGACAGATGGCTACGCACTGGTGGAAAAACCATCACAATTAAAATCAAACCGCGAGGGATTGCAACGTTTCTCTTTCCGTGCGCCCCTGTAGGAGGGCCAGGGCTGTCACAGCGGTGGAACATGGTGTCTCACAGTGAACACGTGTTCGCTGGTGTGAAAGGCCAGCAGGCCTCCGCTCTCCGTGACAGCCCCCTGGCGCTTCCTGGCAGCAGTGCCTCCCTCAGCTGCTGTCAGCTGGGGCAGATAGGGAGGGGGCATTGTGTCGGCGGTCTGTCACCTTGGAGCCCATGAAATGCTACACTTCAGTTGCACATTCAGGCTGGCCAGCTCTGCAGCCGCGCGTAGGCCACTGATTTCGGAACCGAAGCACTTTACAGCGCTGCTTCACCGCAGCATGTGGGTGCGACATTCTACCACCGCGTGCACAGCTTTGTGACGCAGGCACTCACACTAGATGACCAGCATTCTGAGGCAGGAGTGGGTATATTTAAAGGATTATTTATTGTTTTCTGTGCTGGTTTGCAGAAAAACACAGAGTCTGCCGGGATCCCCTGTCTTCCTCATGACCCCGTGCGCCTCTGCTCTACGCGCCTGCTGCCGGGATCCCCCTGTCCTCCCCATTAACCCGTGCACCTCTGCGCTCCACGCCTGCTTCACAGCTGTCGTGAAGACTTCTCTTATCTGCTTGTTAAATAAACAAGCAGGTAAGAAAAGTCTTCACAACAGCCCTGAAGCAAACAATGGTGTCAGGAGGGGCCGTCCGAGAAATGGACAGGGCGGCAACCACCCTCCTTTCCAATGGGGAGCCAGCATTTACCATAACCGCTGATGCTACCCAATGGAAATGAGGGGCGGGGCTTAGAGTCCCTTTTACAAATGTTTTATATACAATATCTCTCGCAGCCGTGGAGAGCATGCGCGCTCCAACGCCAGGCGAGACCTAAAATTGTTAGGCGGGGCGTGGCTACGGCGGCGATGTAGACGGGCGCACCTCGAGTGAGCTCCGTCGCCCCGCTGCCTTCTTGAGCGATCATTAGCGCTATTTGGGGGCTTTTACCAGAGATCCTGCTCCTCGTTGAGCCCCTGAAGGTGTGGAGGAGAGAATTGCCCGGTGACCGCTCCAGGGCGGGCGCTCTTACCGGGGCCGACTGAAGGCTCGGCAGCCTGGCTGCTGGAACATCGCGGCCATCTTCCTTCCGCGCCTTGGCCTCGCTTCACTGGAGGGCGGCATGCGGAGCAGAGAGACGCTTGGAGACTCGCCCGGAGGATCTGGGGCGAACCCCGACTGGGGTCGACACATCGGGGGCCCAGCGGACAGCGGCGACGGAGCTGCCGGCGGCGGGGTGACCCCTGGGCGGAGACGTGATACCGACTCAGCTGCTGGCCTAGCTCCTGGTGAGACTGCGGGGCCGCGCTGGGGGTGAGGCGGCTCCCGGCCCTGCGATCGCGGACCTGCTGCCTCCTGGAAGACCGCCCCGGTGAGCTGTAACTGGCAGACTCTTGTTGCCCTGCTGCCTGGTGCTGTGGCGGCGCCTGGAGCTGCTGCGCTGTGCCTACAAGCGCCGGAGGAGCGGCCCGCCATCTTGTGCTCCCGGGCGGGGGCTCGCCCGCCATCTTGGCTCTGCCTGCCGGCGTCTCCACCCGGAGAGCCTGTCCTCGCGGCCGGTGGGGGCCTTTGGCGAGTGTCTGCAGCGGCCGACCCTGTGGGTGCACCCGCGCTGGCCCTGGATCCCTGCCCCCCTGCCCTCGAGCGGATCCTGGAGTGCTTGTTGCTGCCTGGGAGGCCGTGAGGGCAGATCGGGCGCCTTCTTCTTCACTCGCTGGCCCGGGATGCGGCCTGACCCCCCCTTGCTGGCGGAGCACTGGCAGGTGGCGGACTGCTTGGGACTATATCGCTGAGGCCTAGTGGACCGGCCTAAGAGGGACCCCAGCAAACCGTGAGTACCCCTACATCTATTCAGGGGACCTGAGGCCCAGCTGCGCTTCGGGGGAGGTGACGGAGGTGGAAGGGCGGCTCGCGCCCCAGTCGCTCCCGGGAGGCACCGTCACTGGTGGAAGGGGGCAGACGACGCAGCGACCCCCGTAGTGACCATACTGTGAGCTGAAACCACCCTGCGGCTCCCTGACGGAGCGGACCTGTCCACACACCACTCACTAGGCGGCAGGGCTGCGCGGGAAGCGGCACTAACCACGGGGGAAACCAACTGCTGGTGTCCTGACCCATCGCCGCACCATCGCAGCTCCAGGGGGGTGCTGCGCCACTAGAGATAAGTGAAGCATTGGGTGGCCGAGTGCTGCGCTTCGGACAGATCATGACCCGTGGACGGGGAGGCAGGACGGACCAGGCGGCGACTTCCAAGGACACCTCGGTGGCTGCCATGTGGGGCAAGACTGGAACAGTGGCGCCGACTGCAGAGGCACCGCCGCCGGTTGCTGAATCCCCGCCGGTGATGCAAGCCTTCATGTCCTCCTTCATGGCAGACCTGAAGTCTGAGATAGGCTCCTTGAGGTCGGAGGTGCAAACGTGCGTTAAAGAGCTGCGCAAGGACGTGTCGGAGTTGGGGGACAGGGTCGATGGACTCGAAAAGCTGGTGGACACGCGCACTGAAGACACGGAGCAGCTGTGGCAGAGGGTGGCAGCCCTGGAAGAGCAGAACATCGAGCTACAGATTAAGCAGGAGGACCTTGAAAATAGGGGGTGCCGCAATAACCTCCGCATTAGGGGTGTGCCTCTCGGAGAAGAAGGGATGGACACCATGGCCTATGTGGCACAGCTCCTGCACGAGGTGTGGGCAACAAGGACGCTCCCCCGCCGCGCCTGGACCGTGCTGACCGAATCTTCGGCGCGGGAGGCAAGGCGGGTCTCCTCCCGGATATCATCACCCGAGTGCACTACTTTACGGAGAAAGAGGCCATTCTGAAGGCGGCACGGGACCAGCAGGACCTGCGTTATGGAGATCACAAGATCCAAATTTTCCAAGACTTGGCCCCCAACACTCTGCACAGACGGAAAGTTTTCCGCCCGGTGACGGAGAAACTGCGGTCCCTTGAAATCTCCTACCAGTGGGGACATCCCTTCGCTCTCATCTTTCGGTGGGAAGGCAAGTGTAAAGTCATCCGCTCCTACAACGAAGCGGCGCAGCTGCTTGGACTCTCAGACTCATCGGAACATAGTCCCGCCCGCACCATTCGCCCGGTGAGGATTCATCCCGCCCGGACTGGACCACGGTGAGTCGACGCCGCCGATCCCCCCCGATGGACGCAGGATCCATGTCTCAGGCTAAGCAGGACATCATAGAACACATACGCTCCCTTAAAGATGACCGCGAGGGACGATCCTCGGGGCCCCACACTCCGTGAAGAATCTCGAGCTGACCCATATCAGCGCGGCCCCGGACTCTCGACACTCCGAGACCAACTGAGAGAACGTTGACGTGCCTCCTTTTGTTGCATTGGACATTTCTTGAGACTTTGCGCCCCTGGCAAAATAGATGGGCGACCCCTGCACGTCTGTGGCCCCTATGCAACTCCATGCCTGGGCGTACTAGGAAACGTGCATCCTTAGCACCGGAACCCGCCGCATCGCTACGTGGGACCGACAAGACGCGGTGGGTGGCCACGACGGGACATTGATGGGACAGAGATTACTTTAGAAGGTAATGGCACACAGCTATTCATCCATGGACGCCACTGACGACTGCTCTTGGCGGCCGAGCGACCCGGGCATGGTGTCTTACATGTTGGGGACTAGCATTGCTGAACCGCTTACTATGATAAGACTCTCCCTACACTGCCTCTACGCTACTTACCCCCGAACCAACCCTGAGCAGCGGGGTAGACGGACCTCGGGGTAACTGAGACTCACTTCTCTGACAAGGACGCCCCACACTTTGTCCCCTAGGAAGTGACATTCCTGAGTACATCCAAACCCTTGGGTAGAGGATGCCCGGAACCTGGGACATTGTACTACGGCCACGTTGGCCTGTTGTGGTTATATACTTCTTCTGTGTTCTCCTCTTTCTTGCCTGTTCTATTTTTCCTACTTCTTACTCGACCTTTCCCTTTACCTGGCTCCCTTTCCAGTTGTGTGCTGTGGCGACCTGGGGGCTGCTGGTGGTGCCTGTGCGGTTGTGGTGGGTGAGAGAGGCGAACCCCCCTTGCTTGATGGGGTGGGGGATGCTGGGTGTTGCGGCGGCCTTACTCCCCTTAGTGACATGGCAATGAATATCCCCACACCTCTCAAACTCTTGACCCTTAACGTCAAAGGACTTAACTCCCCCAACAAGCGGAACCAGGTGTGGCGCTACCTCCTACAACACTCCCCTGACATTGTCTTCCTTCAGGAGACGCACCTCCTGCGGGGAGACACTGGACGCATGGCGCATCCCAGGTACCCCACACAGTTCTGGGCATCGGCTGACACTAAAACGGCGGGGGTGGCCATTTTATGCAGAGCTGGCATTCGACGGGGGTCCACAAAGCCCTACAAGAGTGGTGACGGATGCTTCCTCCGGGCTACGGTACAGATGGGAGGAACACAGTACACCCTCGGCAATGTATATGCACCTAACCAGTCGCAAGATAGGTTTCTTCAGACACTTCTACGGGAACAGTTTCAGTCTGGCGCGCCGCGCACAATCTTAGGCGGGGACTTCAATTTAGTGTGGGACCCTGAAGTAGATCGTGGGGACAATGCATTTAGCGGCGCGGGCGCAATGTCGGCCACACTAAAAGAACAGATTACGGACTTAGGGCTAGTAGACGCGTGGAGATACCACAACCCAGGAGTCCGTGACTATACCTTCTACTCACATTCCCACCGAACGTACTCGCGCATTGACTACCTATTCACATCTCTTGACTTGGCGCGGGACACGCTGAAGGTCACCGTCTCCGATATCTCGATATCGGATCATGCGCATGTGGAACTGCTGTTGCAGGACCCGATGGCATGCGCCCCTCGGGAGCGACGTTGGACTCTTCCGCCGAGCATCCTTCGAGACCCGGAAGACGTTGACAACATTCAGGAAGCCATAGACTCGTACTTTGCCCTCAATGATCTCCCGGAGACGCCATTTCAGGTGGTGTGGGATGCCTTTAAGGCCACCATACGGGGGCACATCACTTCTCTGGCGATTGCGAGAAGAAGGGCGGCATACAAGCTGGAGGCCGATTTAGCAAGTGAGATTAAACAGGCGGAGGCACAGGACAGGGAACGGCCCTCGCTGGCATCCAGAAGGAGGCTGGCTAATCTCAGGGGACAACTTCGCCTCATACGCACCAACAAGGCCGAACATTCCCTTCTCGCGTTGAAACAAAAATACTACGAAGGGGGGGATAAAGTGGGGAGACAGCTGGCGGGACGACTGAGGGCACGGACAACCAGAGCTCATATCGCTACTATACGGCATCAAGATGGCACGTGTGTTGTCACTGAGCGGGCCAAACAGGACGCCTTTGTGGCCTACTATACCTCCCTATACGCGGAGGAACCTACATCGGCGGAGGCGCGGGCGTCCGTCCTCGCTGACTTTGAGGGGACCCCCTGTCGCCAACCCAAACGGCGGAGCTGGAAGAGCCCATTTTAGAAGACAAGATTTCTTTGGCTCTCAAAGATCTCCCCATGGGGAAAACACCGGGACCTGATGGCTTACCGCTATCCTTCTATCGGGTCTTCCAAACCCAGCTTCGCCCTCAGCTGCTGAGACTGTACAGCTCCTTCTCGGACGTGGTGGGTCCGTCCTCCGACATGGGAATGGCGGAGATCGCGCTAATACCGAAGCCAGGGAAGGACCCTGTGCTATGTGCCTCCTATCCGCCTATTGCCCTCTTAAACACTGACCTGAAGATCTATACCAAGATCCTGGCTAAGCGATTAGACCCATACATGCCGGGGTTGGTGAATCCGGATCAAGTGGGATTCATCCGAGATCGGCAGGGGGCCGACAACGTGCGCAGACTGGCCCACCTGGTGGGCAAGGTGCGACATTGGGATATCCCTGCATGCCTTCTCTCGCTCGACGCAGAGAAGGCCTTCGACCGGGTGGATTGGTCCTTCTTGAAGGAGGTCCTCCGGAAGATGGGCCTTGGCCCCAAAATGATAGCGAGCGTCATGGCCCCGTACCTGGGACCACAGGCCAGGATCAGGGTAAACGGCCAGTTAACGCCTCCACTGGCGATCCACCGAGGCACGAGGCAGGGATGCCCGCTCTCGCCACTCCTGTTTGCCCTGGCAGTGGAGCCCCTAGCGGCACTGATCAGACGGGATTCCAGAATACATGGCATAGCCCATGGGGGGAGGGTCAATAAGGTGGCGCTCTTCGCGGATGACCTGATCCTCACTCTCGCACACCCTCGGGCATCTCTACCTGCGGTCCACGACGTCCTCTGCCTCTATGAACGGGCGTCGGGCCTCAAAATAAACCATACTAAGTCCTGGGTGCTCAACCTTACTGCGCCTACCGAGGACGTCCTCTCCCTAAAAGAGGCTGTGCCCTATCAATGGGCGGAGAGCCACATCAGATACTTGGGCCTCGCCCTTACTCCTCACTTAGACTCCTGGTCTTCGGTGAACTGGACGGAATGCCGCAAAGTGGTGATGGAGGATCTTAGGAAATGGAAACCTCTGATGATATCCTGGCTGGGGCGCCTCAACGCAGTCAAGATGTCAATCCTCCCTCGCATCCTCTACGTATTCCAATGCCTGCCCACCCCTATTCCTCTGCACTGTATTCGGAGTCTCCAGCGCGAGATCACATCCTTTATCTGGGGAGGGAAACGCCCCCGGTTCTCGCAAAAGGTCCTCATGGAGCCAAGAGACAGAGGAGGCCTGGCATGCCCCAATTTGGTGCATTATTACTGGGCGGCGCACCTCCGCTTCGTGGTGGAATGGGGCGCACGCGAAAGTGATAAACACTGGTTCCATATGGACCGGGCGGTCACGGGACGTACCATATGGGACCTACCCTGGCTTCCGCGGGCGGCGCGCTCCAGAAGCGCATACCTTGCAATCCCCACGAAAACGGTGCTGGACATCTGGGATAGCGTAGCAGTGACAAGAGGTTTGACATCGTTCCCGTCCCCGCACACCCCGATAGCAGGGAATCCGCAGTTCCCCCTGGCCCATCGGACTCGGGCGTTTGATAAATGGACTCAAGGGGATTGTAGAGTAGCTGGAGACCTCTTCCTTGAGGGCATGCCTAAAACTTGGAAAGACTGCAGGGAGGAATTCCGGGTGCCATCACAGGCTAGCCTTCAACATACACAGCTACGCCACTGGACTACCAGCGACAAAATGTACCAAGCAGCTACTCGAGCATACACGCCCTTTGAGAAGCTGGCGCGCTCCCTCGGGGGCCTGAAGAGGCTGATCTCCCAAATATATAACATACTGCAGCACCCTGCATTGGCGCCAGCGCATCCCTATCAGAGGAAATGGCAATTAGCATCGGGCACAGACATTGACCCCTCCCAATGGAGCAGATTATGGCGGGATATACCCAAGATATATCGCAGCATCCCACAGAGGGAAACTGCTTACAAGCTACTTACACAATGGTACTACACCCCTCTTCGCCTTAGTCAGATGTTCCCCAATGCTTCCCCGATGTGCTGGAGGTGTAAATCTGCGACTGGTGACTTTGTGCATATATGGTGGACGTGTCCAACCCTTGCTGTTTTCTGGAAGGAGGTGCTTAGCCATATCAAGGGGGTGCTGGGGTTCCCTCTGCCCGAAGAAGTGAACACGATCCTACTTGGCATACGCCCTGCTGCGCTCAAGGCACTTACCCGCGGCGACTGGATCCTCACGCTCCAAATGCTGGGTGCCGCTAAACAACTCATTGCACTGTACTGGAAGCGAATAGAGGCGCCACCCATAGCTTCCTGGTTTGTGCGCCTTTGGCAGGTCCTTGCGATGGAGCTCCTTACAGCGCGGCTGCAGGCGCAGGCTACGCGCTTCAAGGCGGTATGGGAACCTTTGGTGCGGCACCTTTGCTCTATAGAATATGCGCGACACATGCCCACTAGACTCCGCACTCTGCACCTCTTCGAGGACGCGCTTGTCCCTAGAGATCCAGCCAGACTGCATCCTTGACCGCCATGCGCAATGCAGCTGCGGCTACGGACACACATGCCCCCTCACCAGCTGTCCTCCGCCATACCGCCTGTACCTGGCATCCTATTTCCCCCCCCTCTCTGTCCACACTTAGGATTCTCTGTCTTTCCCACGCTCTTTCTTCCTCCTTGCCACTCTGGCACTTGTTTCTTTCTGAGATGGTTGCGCCCCGTTGGGCAGTTAGAGACAGATGGGCTATCTGCCCTTTACATATCCTACTTACTAATGCGGATCACCTCCTGCCTGCTGCAAACATTTCGACACTGCATCTGCAAGCCATGCGGCCGGCCCTCCTGAGAGGGTTGTAGGCAAGGCGCCGTGTTAAAGCTTTTCCCCGGCCGCTCTGGCGCCACATTCAAAGAACTATCTCTTACGCGGCCGGCCTCGATCTGAGGTTGTAGGCTTACCGCTGTGTTCAAAATAAAATAGACTTGAATATAAAATTGTTAGGCAGCAGGACAGCAACAGGCTCAGAGCTGCAAGTCAATTTTAGTGTGCTGGCTGGTGCTACCTCATTGATAAATGTCTTGTGACGGGGTGGTCTCGGGGCGCTATAAAGCATTACTACTGCATTTTAGTGTAGTGAAGCGAGTATAAGTACTCAAATGTGTGAGTCTAACCCCTGAATTGTGGTAATTCACACTGATTACTCTATTTGCATACTGGTGCAGCATGTAGCTGTGCAAGAATCTGTTACATGCTGCTGCATCATCTATACAGGTAGTCTCTGGGCCTCACACATGACTTCCAAACATTTTAGGCATACCAGGCGCCCAAACCAAGATTTGATTGAAACCACGCACAACAAAAATACCAATGGAGTAGATACTTTCTTGATCAACCACAATGCACTTTGAGGCCCCATCAAGGGGTGCAAAGCACTACAGAAATGCTACACTACAATTCACTGAATTATTGGGTTTAGAACGGGTGGATGGAGCATCTGACCTGGTACACAAAGCTTCTTGAGCCAAATGGCTATACTGATGGATGTATGGTATCTGGTATGTTGTGAACTAAAAGGGGTTCTGAATTTGAGCCCACAAAGCAAACATCTGCAACATCAGGATGAGATTGATACCCCTATATGGTCTAACCTCACTCCTTTAAAGTTTTCAGCTGTCTTCTTGGAATACCCCATGAGTCGAAAGGAGTTGTTCAGGCAATTTGGTGAAGGTGAAATTAGGAGAGATCACTTTACTTTCTAATCTGATCAGGTCACTTGTTTTCACTGAATCCCGCAATGGTCTTTCACTCACAGAAACAATGGAGGTCCAATCAGACTCAATATTTATTGGCACTTCCTCTTAAAAATGGAACAATAGTGTATTTTGCAGGAGCTGTATGTAATTTCATAGAAAAACTATTGCATGGAATACAATTACCAAGAAACCATTTAATCTAAACTGTTTAATGGAAATCTGCAGGATGAATAGCATTTACCATTTCATAGAAAGAAACTTATGGAATGTCTTTTTTCTCAACGTTGGCTTTACTTGCTGATTATTCAAGGTATAAATGCAAAGGCTTCAAATAAATGAGAGAGCGGCTCTATATTCACCAAAAGGGAATGGAGCACCTGAATACTTAAAGTGAAGAAAGAGTTTTCCCTTTCGGTAGTTAATTATAAAAGCACAATTAACTACTTTCTTTACTTTAAATAAATGCAATGGCTACAGGTCTTACTTTCAGAAACATTTTTGTTCATGGTATTTATTTCAGTGCTTTACTCCAGGGCACTTTACTTTGGATTTATATCTTTTACATTGTCGAACAATTACTTTGTGTAGGAAAGTAGGGTCTGCTTCTTATGGTTACCCCAACTTTTTGCTTGATGTCTCACTGTTTCTGACTGGTCTAGCTAGGATCCTGCTAATCAGGACCCCAGCCTATCTGATTTCTCCCTTAAAATTGACATACATGTACTTTGGTACACTCCAGATTGGATACTGGGCTACCTTTATCAGTCCCTAGTATATGGTACATCTGTACCCAGGGCATAGGTACCCCAGAGGCCTCCCATGGGCTGAAGCATGTATTATGCCACCCAAGAGTGGCCATGCAAAATGGAATTCAAGGTCTGCTACTGCAGCCTGTGTAAGATGGTGCTTGCACCACTTAACTTAGATATGGGTTCACTATATCTAATGGTCACTACACTTAAAACTTATAAGTCACTCCTATAGCAGGCCTTAACAATCCTGAAGGCAGGGTGCTGGGTTTTATGTGAGAGGTTGCCCCTGCATGCGTAGAGCCCCTCTGCAGCCTTCGGAGACCACTCTCCCGGATTGTCTGTCACTCAGCCGGACATATAGGTAGAGGTGCATTATAACCTTGAGGTAAATGCTATCTCGAAAACGGCTGCATAGAAACATCTCGTGTTTGGTATCAAACACCTTGGAATCATACCTCCACACCAGTAACTGGTGTGGGAGGTATGATTCCACCCTTCAGAAGGGAGCTTCTTGGTGTCACCGGTCTACCTGGTGTCAGCTTTGTCAACCCGGACAGCATAAAATGGATGATGCCAGCCAGAGACACATTTCTGCCCTCCTGCTGCTGAGCCAAGCTCGAGCAGAGGAAGGCAGCACAATAGGCATCCTGTCACAGGGAGGTGTGACCACCTTCCAGACAGGGTTTAGTGTATTGGGGCTGGGTGGGTGCACTCAGAGTGCCTGAACGTCTGCACTGGGGGCACATTTGGTGTTCCTGTGCATAGTCCAGCTCAAACCAGTTCTGGGAGCCATTGGCTCCTGCTCTGGTGGCAAACCGGACAAAGGACATGGGTGTAGCCACCCCTCTGTTCTGCCCCCTCCCCTAAGAGGGTCCCCTGAATCTGTCCAACCCTCTCCTGTGGGAACAAAAGGGCTTACATGACTGTAAGACTTTATATTTTACGTGGACAAGATTCTACCAGACAAAACCACTGACCTTCGACTGTCGGACACCTTGGTGTTCGCTGGACCTCAACTGGGCTTGACTTCCTCCTCCTTGCTGTCCAAAGCTTAGTTTGTGCCATGACTCCATACAGGCTCTGTGCAGAACCTCTGGGGCACTTAAGACACCAGAAGCAATCTCTCTTGGAGTGAAGGAGTCACTCCCCTGCTTCGCAGGCACCTAAAGCGCAACTGAAGCGTCTGCTGCTCCAGAGCTCCTGCGGACTCCGAAGAATTCAGCAACACATTAGGTGGGTCCCTGAGGGTTGCTGAGGTAGATCTGATCTCTCACTGAGTTTGAGGCAGTATCCCTCGTGTGGGCTGGGTAACCCGAATCCCTGTGCACTGCGTCCATTTGCAAGTGCATATGCTGCTTGGCAATTCCTGAGCTTGTGCATTGGACTCCATGTAGTCCTGACCCTGAGCAGTATTTGCACCTAAGAATACTGACCTCCTCGCACCAAGTGCTCCGTGGGCTTGTGCTTTGCAATCTTGCTCGAGGTCCCCTCGTGACTCCTGGTCCTTCCGCCTGTGGGCCCCCTGAGGGTCATTCTGATTGTTCTTGGGCTTTCCTGGTTGCTCCAGCTGTGCCCTGACTCCCCATTTGCTTGGTGAGTCCCCTGGACCATGCTGGTCCAGACCGTAACCTGTTTTTCCTTCCTGCATGGGTTGCTGTTGCCAAGGCTTGTAGGTTCTCCCGCCAGACACCGACTCCTCAGCACTCGACATCCTTCATGGGACAGCTCACCTCCAGCTCCTGGTCATCCTCGACGCCTCCAGGACCTCGTGGCTGCAGAGTCAAGCATCCCTTCTTCGCACCTGAAGCACCCGACATCAGTGAGCATTCATCTACCGAGCCCCTGGTCACTCTGAAGTGACCCAGACTCTGTCCCCTCTGCTTTCAGGTTCCTTCCATCCAGAATCCAGGCTTGGATTCCACTGGACCCTTTTCACCTTCACAGCAGCAGTACTTCTTCGCCAGCTTACATAGAGAACGACAGAGGTTTCCGATACCACTTCAAACCTATGCACCCGGCTTCCCTGGGATAGGTAACTCCAATACTATGGTATCCACAGATGAAGTGACTCTCCAACCTCTTAAGTTCCAAAGGGTTTGCTCGAAGTCCTCTTCGAAGGGTCCTTAAACTTTAACTTTGCAACCGCGACTTACTCATAGAGTTGTGCGGACACGCAGTTGTGTTTCCTCACTGCATCTGTCTTCCGTGGGTCTCCTGTGTCATCACCTTGGGTGGTTCCTTGGAGTCCCAGTGATTCTATGTGCACTAGGCACTGTGTCTAGTCAAGTCGTTATTGTTATACCACTATTTTAGTATATGATTCGGTCTCCCCCTGGAGCCCGCTGTGTATTGTGCTACTTACAACTGTTCTATTGATTCAGTATTGTGTGCTTTGTGTTCCATCCTCGTGTAGAGGATGGTAGAGAGTGTTATATTAATAAATAAATATTTTTTATATAACTACTTTGTGGTTCTCCTTCATTTAGTCATTTAGGAGGTGACATTCTGGTAAAACAAGCTGCTTTACATTCCTTCAAGATTGAGCTTGAAGGCTGCTCTCCATAGCTACCACTAGGATAGCGTTCGATAAGTTTATCTTTGACCTCATACATCATAAGGGTCATGTGAATTGGTGCAGGGTGCCCATTTTAATTAGTGGACAGCATATACCAAGCCACCATCTCTCACTTTGTATGCTTGTAATCCACTGACTCCCCCTACCACTAGACGCCATCCATCCCTGATCCCCTCACAACCCCGAAACACTATCCATCCCTGCCCCCTAAGAACACTCATCATACCTAAACTATAACCATCCTGACCCCAAAAACCCTTTATACGCTAAACTTCACCAATCATTGAACCCTAAAAACCTTCAGCACGCCTAAACTCCACCCATCCCTGACCCCTAAACTCTACTGAACCCTGAACTCTAAAAGCCATTTGTGCCCCTAACTCCACCCATCCATGAACCTCACACACCCTCACTACCACAAAACTCCACCAATTAATAAACTCTAAAACCTCTTTTCTATGGCTAAGCCCCACCCACCTCTGAACCCTTAAAGTCTTCTGCCACCCATAAATTCTACCCATTCCTGAACTCTTTTTCTTGCCTGGCCCCTCAATACGTTCATTACATATAAACCCCACCTATGATCAGCCTCAGGAGGCTGATCATCTCCTGAGGCGGAAGCCGGGAGTATAGAGCATTTTTAAAAATCACGTTGTAGCTGTTTTAAACTGTATTCGTGTCCTACATGCACGCATTGTCAGCGATGTCTTTGCCGACTCCCCAGCCGAGTTAGGTGCTGGGCTGCTCGGAGGGACCACACACGTGCCACTGCGGGAGCAGGCAGACATCTTGGGGGGACAGCACGTTCAGCGCTCTAGTGTTTGCACCTCGACCACTACATAAGAGGATGCTAAGCAGGCGCGTCAAAGGCAAGCCCGTCTGCACCCAAACGAGGCCAGAGACTCTGCCCTTTCTAAGGCAGACATCTGTCATTCAGATTCCACATACTATTCAGCTGAATCCCTACTAAAAATCAAAACTCTGGCACAAGCTAATAAAGTTCCATTTGTAAATTGCGCTCAGAAGTTCCTGCACGTCCCTGGGGAAAATTTTACTGACCCAGAGGTCCAAAAACTTTTTTCTTTTTTAGAACTAATGGGACTTACCCAAAGGGTCGAGGGTGCTACGCATGGAGCAGGTCACCTATTAGATCTGGTCTTTTCCAACATCGACCAGCTTAGGTGTGACCCCCCTGATCCTCTTTCTTGGATGGATCACTCTATGATCTCGATCTATATGCAGCGACCATGACAGAAGATGGCAAATCGCCCTGTTAGACAGACCCCTAAACAAAGTAGGACCTGGCGTAAGCTCTCTGTAGAGACTTTCAACAAGGTTTTTTCCCCGGATTCGGCAACCAATATTGGGGATGTATCTACGAAGTTGGAAGCATTTAATACGGCTTTGGAAACAGCCTCAGACATGGTTATACCAAAAAAGACACTGAGTCCCATCCAAAGGCGGGCCTCCACCCACTGGTACACGGCGGAACTTAAAGTGGAAAAGGCCAGTTTCAGGCGTTTGGAAAGAACGTGGCGCTCCAGTAAGACTGATCAAAACAGATTACTCTATAGACAGGCTCTAGCAAAATACCATCTTAACCTAAAAGAGGCTAGGCGCCAGTTTACCATCACCCATATTGAAAACACCATCAACTCTCCCAAAAAATTGTTTGGCATAGTGCTGGATTTTGTATCTTCTAAAGTTTGTAGTCAGGATCCAGTGGAATCACAGGAATTATGTGACTCCCTAGCGTCCTATTTTCATAACAAAATTTCAAAAATCTATGAGAACTTCCCTCCATTGGTCCTACAGGATGCGTCATCTTCCATCTCACCTGAGGAGCAGAATGAGAGAGTAGCAAGCTCCCTTAGCAGCTTTGCAATGATCACGACGGAGGAGGTTATGAAAGGTCTAGCAACTGCCAAATCAGGGTCACCGTCAGATCTCTGCCCTCCAAAAACAATGGGATTGCTAGCAACCTGCTGCACCCCAGTCATCCGAGACATTTTTAACCTTTCAATTTACACGGTGTAGGAGAGTAGGGTCTGCAATCCTATGATATTAGCAGTTATCCAGAAGCTGAGGGCCTACTTGTTTGGCACTCACTTCACCATTCAGACAGACCATAAGCCCCTCTTGTGGCTAAATCAGATGAAGGGTGAAAACCCCAAACTGCTTAGGTGGTCCATTTCCCTACAGGGGATGGATTTTACAGTGGAGCATAGACCTGGTACTGATCACAGCAATGCTGATGGGCTCTCCAGGTATTTCCACTTAGAGCAAGAAGACTCACCTGGTCAAGGTTAGTTTATTGTCCCAAAGTTTGGGGGGGGTCATGTAGGAGAGTAGGGTCTGCAATCCTATGATCATCCAGATTTTTGCTTTTTGCTGCACTGGTTTACGACTTTCCCTGGCTGTGGGCCTGCTAATCAGACCCACAGCCTAACTGCTCTCTCTGTAAAATGGATTCCATGTACCTTAGGTACATATCTAAATTGGATACTGAGTCACCTTATCAGTCCCTGTACAGTGTACCTTAGGTACCCAGGGCATAGGTGTACCCAGGGCCTACCAGGGGCTGCAGCATGTATTATGCCACCCCTGGCTGGCCATCCAAATCTGACACAACTGGCTGCTTGACAGCTGGGGCAAGGTGGTGTAATCACCCTTTGCTTTAGATATAGTATACCTATATCTAACCCTAAAATGGACACACAGATCTCCTATCAGTCACTCCTATGGCAGGGCTTAACAATCCTGAAGGCAGAGTGCTGGGAATCGTGTGAGATGGTGCTCTGGCATGAGCTGAGCCTGTCTGCGGCTTTCGGGATCCATCCCTTAGCCGTTTCCATGATATCGCATACCATATACTCTTAAGTGCATTATAATCCTCGCGGTTATATGCCAACTCTGGTATCGCTTTATCAAAACATGTCGAGTAAGGTGTCATACGAATTGGAATACTAACCCCTCGCCAATTCTGGCGACGGGGTTAGCATTCCACCCTTCTAGAGGGACACGGCATGTATGTAACCCCGGTTAAAGTCAGACAGAGCCTTAGCCTCCACAAAATGGATGCTGCCACCGAGACACAAGTCTGCCCTCCTGCTGCTGGGAGTCCTCCCAGAGCAGGAGATAAGGACAAAGGGTTTCCTGCCAGGGGCGGTGCCAGCACCGTCCCAGACAGGATTTTGTGTATTGTAGGTAGGCAGGGCTTCAGAGGAAGGTGACTGCACGTGGCACCCCGGTGCTCACTGTGCATAGGCTGGCTTGAACCAGTTCCAGGGACACTCCAGACCCTGTGCTGGGGAAAAGCCCGCCAAGGAAGTGGGTGTAACCACCCCCCTCCTGGTCCCACCCATAGGGCAGGACCTAGTCGCGTGCCAGCCCCCTTTTCCCAGATAAAGGTAGGGACTGGCCCCCTTCCAAATCAGATCATCTTTGGAATCAAGATACAACTTTCCACGAAAGGACTTCACGATTTCTTCTTCAAGATTCTCCCTTGTGGCTAAGGAGTAGTCACCCTGCATCCGCAGGCACCATCTAAGAACACTGCGGTCTGCTGCACGTCCTTCCTCCGGAACCCGACTGCCCAGCTCGACGAGACCCGGCTTCCCTGGCACCTCTGACCTCTACCCACCTCTACAGCACAGCTGAGAACCGTGGGTGCGACGAGACCTCGAGGGACCGGCCATCGCCAAGACTGCACGACTTCTGCACAGCAAGCCCACCGAGTAATTTCCTGGTGAGTGCTTTGGGGTCCGAGAAGCCCCCACCCTGAGCAGCTCCAGCACCGAAGAGCAGCCCCCCAGCATCTCCACGATCGGCGTGGGGCCCTTCTGCTTTTTGCTGCTCACCGCGTTGTTTGGCTACTAGCCCGCTGGCTTGTGGCCTTCCGAACGACGCCCGACGACAACACTGCTGCTGGTCTGGTTGCTCCAGACTGGCCCTTGCTTCCCTCCATCGGAGAAGTACCCTGGACCCTCCTGGTCCGCCCAAGACGCCATCTTAGGTCCACCGCGTGGGCCTTGCATTTGCCAAGACTTGTTGCCCAATCCTGTGTCCACAGACGTCGACAGCAAGAACCTCCGTGGGACAGCTCGCACCTCCATCCTGGTCGCCGACAACGCCTCCTGGTCCGAGAGACTGCAGAGCCCAGCAGCGCCCACTCACCTGACTGCGGTGACTTCGCCCGGTGCCATCCTGGTGCCCACTTAATCACTGGCTAGTGATTCAAGAACTTGGTCCCCTCTGCTTTCAGGTTTCCTTCTTCCTTGATCCAGGCTTGGATCCATCGAACTTTCTTCACTGGTCGCCTGCCAGCAACTTCCTTCTTCCAGGCTCCTGGTCCGGCAACGAGGATTCCCGACATCTTTTCAGACCTATGCAGCTGCAGCCCCTGGGCTAGGTAACTTCGGCACTTCGGTGTCCCAGCATAGCCTCACTATCCAAGGGTCAGGATCCACTGTCGTTTTCTCCCTACCAGGTCGGGTTCGCCCGTGAACACTAACTTTGTGAATTCTAGCTTCCATAGACTTTGTCCCGCATCCCGCGTGAGAGTGCACACTCTGCACCCGAGTTCCCTAGGCCTCCTGCTAGTAATCTAAAGGTTCAGTAGTCCAGTCCTAGCGATCCCAAAGCCTCTGAGAATCGTTACTTACCTGCTAGTAATTCGCATTCCACTTTTAGAGTATATGGTTTTTCGTGCCCCTCGGGCATTTGTGTATCCCGTGCTAACGTAAGTATTTTCGTAAGAGTTTTGTTGTGTGCTTAGCACCCTGTCCTCATAAAGAGTACAGGGTTGTTGTGATTCTAATAAATACACTGTTTATTTTCATAACACGTGTGTGGTGTCCTTTCACTGGGTGTTCAAGGGGTAATGTGATGGTAAAACAGCTGGCTTAACACGCCCTCTAGAGTCTTAGCCTTAGACTGCTCGTATCCATGCTACTAGGATAGCTGGTCTATAAGGTTGACTTACAGCCAATCATCAATAAGGGTTGTTTGGACTGATATATAGTGATCACTAGAATAGTGAGCACTGCACATCAGGCCAACTTCTCACATTGGTGAGCAGCGGTTGGGATTTGAGCTTGCTGTTGTTTTACCACACATGCCCTAAGAATATCTTGTGAAAGATCACATAAGTACTAAAGGTACATATAACTTAGCTTAGAATACTCTGAGTTCTACTGAACCAGCTGTTGTAGCTCCTAGGGCCTAGCACACCCTAAACTACAACTCTAGCAAGGGATCAGTAGGCAAACACATAGTGTAGGTAAGTGCACCACTTACACCTCACTAGAAAAGCATGTCTACCCAGGGAGAATCTACTGAGACTCCCCTGGTCAGTGTTGACCCTCCACAGGTCACTTCAAGATATGCAGCTCTCAGTTTCCAGGAGATGAGACAAATCTGTGTCTCCAGGAAACTGAAGCAGGGGTCTAACCCCACCATTCCCTTTCTGATAGGTCTCTTAGAGACATATGATGCCAGAAAGATTTCTCAGTTACATGAGAATATGCCAGCCTTAGAGGGAACCTCTGGGGATCCAGACCTCCCCAACACTGCTACTGCAGTTGAGGAGGAGGAGGATCAGGAGGAACTCTCTGGGGATGAGGTAGACAAAGGTCTTGAGGTAGTCAGAAGGCTAACCAGGGCCAACTTAGACTTACTTGGGCTAGGATCTGGGGGACCCCCAGTACTAACCCGAAGTGGGCCTAACCTTGGAGTTAGGAGAGATAGATCTCTTTCTAGGGACTCCAATAGATCTCTGCACTCTAATGCCTCTTCCCAGAGGAGAAGGAATCCTCCACAGAGGAGATTTACTTCCCCTCAGAGAATGGAGCATGAAGCTAGGATGAGACAAGCTGAACTGAGGATTGAAAGGGAAGAACTTGCCCTGGCCAAAGAGAAGCTTGCCTTTGCTAGAGAGCAGCAGATGAGTGGGTTAGCTCCCACTGGTGGCAGCAATCTCCCAAGAGATAGAGAGAAGGGTTTAGATACTAAACACCTGACTAAAATAGTGCCCCCCTTTAAGCAAGGGGATGATATCCAGAAATGGATGGCTGCTCTGGAGAGGGCCTGCACTGTGCAGTGCATTCCCCAGAGTCAGTGGGCAGCTATACTGTGGCTCTCCTTTGATGGTAAAGGTAGAGATAAGCTCCTCACTACAAGAGTGGAGGATGCTAACAATTACCAGGTCCTGAAGAATACACTGGTTGATGGGTTTGGTTTAACCACTGAGCAGTACAGGTTGCTGTTCAGAGACACCCAGAAAACTCAGTCTCAGGACTGGTCTGACTTTGTGGATTGTGCCACTAAGGCTTTGGAGGGCTGGTTGCTGGGTAGCAAGGTTACAGATTACACAGGATTGTATAATCTAATGATGAGAGAACAAATTTTAAACAATTGTCAGAACCAGTTGCTGCACCAGCACCTTGTTGATTCAGATCTGACCTCTCCCCAAGAATTGGGAAAGAAGGCAGACAAATGGGTCAGGACAAGGATCAAGCAGAACCAGAACCAGAACCAGGGTGGTCAGAAGAAAGCAGACCAGAAGGGTAATGTTAAGAATGAGCAAAATGACCAGAAGTCTTCACCAGGTCCCCAACAAACCAAAGAGGGTGGGGGTCAGGCTTCCCAGAAGAAGAAGACTCAAGAAGGCCAGTCAAAAAGGTGGTGCCAGTACTGTAAAAGTAAATCTCACTGGTTTTGTGAGTGCACCAAAAGAGGAGGACAAACTCCTGCCACTACAGCCCCTAAGGCAACTGCACCCCCTAGTACAGTCAGTAGTGGTAGTGTACCTCCCAAGGCATTCGTTGGGTTAACCTTGGGTACTGAGGGGTCTGACAACTTAGTTGGCACACTCACTCAGGCTGTCCTTGTCTGTACAGGGGATATGGATATGTCCCCTGAAATAAGTCCCAATACTTTGGGCAAATACAGGCAGACGCCTTTGATAAATGGCAAAATGGCTCAGGCCTATAGGGACACTTGTGCCAGTGTCACCATGGTGACACCTAACTTTGTGGACCCTGGACAGATCATGCCAGGTACTGATTTCCTGGTGACCAATGCCAGCAATGTCACTACTAGTCATAGTGTGGCAATTGTGGCTTTCTCCTGGGGTGGAGTGAAGGGACAAAAGAATGTTGTAGTCAGTACAGACCTCCCAGTTGATTGTTTGTTGGGCAATGATTTGGAGTCATCACAATGGTCAGAAGTGGAGCAGAGGACTCACATGGAAATGTTAGGCTTGCCAGCACATGTGCTTGCTGTGACTAGGTCACAGGCCAGAAGATGCCCCACTGAACAGGTGCTGGATCCTGAAATTATGGACCAGACACCTCCCAAGAAGAAGAGCAGTAGGGTTAAGGCTTTGCCTTCCCCCTTGCCCCAGGTTGAGGATCAAGTCTCTGAGGAGGCTGATCTGAGAGAACTGAGGGAAACTGAGCCTAAAGAGCTTGAACTTGATCAAGTTGAGTTTCTGGGCTCAGGGGGACCCTCCAGAGCAGACCTGGGGAAGGCACAGTTAGACTGCCCTTCCCTTGAACCCCTCAGACAGCAGGCTGCTGCTGAGGCTGCAGGGAATGCCACAGGTGCCCACAGGGTATACTGGGAAGATGGACTCCTGTACTCTGAGTCAAGAGACCCCAAGCCTGGTGCAACCAGGAGGCTGGTCATCCCCTTGTCTCTGAGAGGTTTCCTTCTCACCTTGGCCCATGAGATTCCCCTTGCAGGTCACTTAGGTCAGACAAAGACTTGGGACAGGCTTGTCTCACACTTTCACTGGCCCCATATGAATGAGAATACCAAGGAGTTTTGTCGCTCCTGTGTCACTTGCCAAGCCAGTGGTAAGTCAGGTGGCACAACAAAGGCCCCCCTCATACCACTACCTGTGGTGGGGGTTCCCTTTGAAAGGGTGGGGATTGACATTGTTGGTCCAATGGAACCCCAGACAGCATCAGGGCACAAGTTTATACTGGTGGTGGTGGATCATGCCACCAGGTATCCTGAAGCTATTCCCCTGAGGACCACCACAGCACCTGTGGTGGCAAGAGCCCTAGTTGGAGTGTTCTCCAGAGTGGGTTTTCCAAAGGAGGTCGTTTCTGACAGAGGTACAAACTTCATGTCAGGATATCTGACTGCAATGTGGAAGGAGTGTGGTGTGAACTACAAGTTCACCACACCCTACCACCCACAATGCAATGGGCTTGTTGAGAGATTCAACAGGACCCTGAAAGGGATGATTCATGGACTACCTGAAACTCTTAGGAGAAGATGGGATGTCCTGATCCCCTGCCTCTTGTTTGCTTACAGAGAGGTCCCACAGAAGGGGGTTGGCTACAGCCCTTTTGAGCTTCTGTATGGGCATCCTGTAAGAGGACCCCTGTGTTTGGTGAAGGAAGGATGGGAGAGACCTCTCAAAAAGCCTGCAACCAACATAGTGGACTATGTACTTGGTCTCCGCTCCAGGATGGCTGAGTATATGGAAAAGGCATCTAAAAACCTTGAGGCCAGCCAAGAACTTCAAAAAGCTTGGCATGACCAAAAGGCTGTTCTGACTGTGTACCAGCCAGGACAGAAGGTGTGGGTGCTGGCGCCAGTGGCCCCAGCAGCTCTGAAAGACAAATGGTCTGGGCCCCACACCATCATTGAGCAAAAGGGAGAGGTTACCTACTTGGTGGACCTTGGAACTCCCAGGAGCCCTCTCAGAGTGCTCCATGTTAACAGGCTCAAGGCATATGTTGACAGGAAGGACATGAGCTTGCTCATGGCCACAGATGAGGGACAGGAGGAAGAGAGTGACCCTCTCCCAGACCTGCTCACTCAGAATCCTGATGATGGATCAGTTGATGGTGTTGTCTTTTGTGGCAGCCGCACTGAACATCAGCAACAGGATTGCAGGCAAGTTCTGCAATCCTTCAGACATATGTTCTCTCTGACACCCAGCCAAACTGATTGGTGTACCCATGATGTTGACACTGGAGACAGTCTGCCTGTCAAGAGTAAAATCTACAGACAGCCTGATCATGTTAGAGACTGCATCAAAACTGAAGTGCAGAAAATGTTGGAGCTGGGAGTCATTGAGTCCTCAGATAGCCCTTGGGCTAGCCCAGTAGTTCTAGTGCCAAAGCCTCACACCCAGGGTGGTAAGAGAGAGATGAGGTTTTGCGTAGACTACAGAGGCCTCAATGCAGTCACTAAGACTGATGCCCACCCAATTCCAAGAGCAGATGAACTTATAGATAAATTGTCTTCTGCCGAATTCTTAAGTACATTTGATTTGACAGCTGGGTATTGGCAAATCAGGTTAGCTGAGGAGGCCAAACCCAAGACAGCATTTTCTACCCCTGGTGGGCATTATCAGTTTGTGGTAATGCCCTTTGGTTTGAAAAATGCACATGCCACCTTCCAAAGGTTGGTGAATCAAGTCCTCACTGGGCTGGATGACGTCTGTGCAGCATATCTTGATGATATTGCTGTCTTTAGCTCCACCTGGGAGGATCACCTGGTCCACCTGAGGAAAGTGTTAGAGGCTCTGCAAAAGGCAGGCCTCACTATCAAGGCCACTAAGTGCCAGATAGGGCAGACACAGGTTGTATACCTGGGCCACCTTGTAGGTGGAGGCCAGGTTCAGCCACTGGAGAGTAAGATACAGGCCATCAGGGACTGGACTCCTCCAATCACCCAGACTCAGGTTCGAGCTTTCTTGGGCCTGACTGGGTACTATAGGAAGTTTGTCAGAAATTATGGGTCCATAGTGACCCCTCTTAATGACCTGACAAGCAAAAAGATGCCAAAGAAAGTTCAGTGGACAGCAAGCTGTCAGAAAGCATTCAATGACCTAAAGCAGGCCATGTGCACAGCACCTATCCTAAAGAGTCCAGATTACTCCAAGCCATTCATTGTCCAAACAGATGCTTCTGAGTTGGGTGTGGGGGCTGTTCTGTCTCAACTGAATTTTGATGGTAATGATCAGCCTATTGCTTTCATTAGTAGGAGGTTGACACCCAGAGAGAAAAATTGGTCAGCTATTGAGAGGGAGGCCTTTGCTGTGGTCTGGGCCCTGAAGAAGCTGAGGGCCTACTTGTTTGGCACTCACTTCACCATTCAGACAGACCATAAGCCCCTCTTGTGGCTAAATCAGATGAAGGGTGAAAACCCCAAACTGCTTAGGTGGTCCATTTCCCTACAGGGGATGGATTTTACAGTGGAGCATAGACCTGGTACTGATCACAGCAATGCTGATGGGCTCTCCAGGTATTTCCACTTAGAGCAAGAAGACTCACCTGGTCAAGGTTAGTTTATTGTCCCAAAGTTTGGGGGGGGTCATGTAGGAGAGTAGGGTCTGCAATCCTATGATCACCCAGATTTTTGCTTTTTGCTGCACTGGTTTACGACTTTCCCTGGCTGTGGGCCTGCTAATCAGACCCACAGCCTAACTGCTCTCTCTGTAAAATGGATTCCATGTACCTTAGGTACATATCTAAATTGGATACTGAGTCACCTTATCAGTCCCTGTACAGTGTACCTTAGGTACCCAGGGCATAGGTGTACCCAGGGCCTACCAGGGGCTGCAGCATGTATTATGCCACCCCTGGCTGGCCATCCAAATCTGACACAACTGGCTGCTTGACAGCTGGGGCAAGGTGGTGTAATCACCCTTTGCTTTAGATATAGTATACCTATATCTAACCCTAAAATGGACACACAGATCTCCTATCAGTCACTCCTATGGCAGGCCTTAACAATCCTGAAGGCAGAGTGCTGGGAATCGTGTGAGATGGTGCTCTGGCATGAGCTGAGCCTGTCTGCGGCTTTCGGGATCCATCCCTTAGCCGTTTTCATGATATTGCATACCATATACTCTTAAGTGCATTATAATCCTCGCGGTTATATGCCAACTCTGGTATCGCTTTATCAAAACATGTCGAGTAAGGTGTCATACGAATTGGAATACTAACCCCTCGCCAATTCTGGCGACGGGGTTAGCATTCCACCCTTCTAGAGGGACACGGCATGTATGTAACCCCGGTTAAAGTCAGACAGAGCCTTAGCATCCACAAAATGGATGCTGCCATCGAGACACAAGTCTGCCCTCCTGCTGCTGGGAGTCCTCCCAGAGCAGGAGATAAGGACAAAGGGTTTCCTGCCAGGGGCGGTGCCAGCACCGTCCCAGACAGGATTTTGTGTATTGTAGGTAGGCAGGGCTTCAGAGGAAGGTGACTGCACGTGGCACCCCGGTGCTCACTGTGCATAGGCTGGCTTGAACCAGTTCCAGGGACACTCCAGACCCTGTGCTGGGGAAAAGCCCGCCAAGGAAGTGGGTGTAACCACCCCCCTCCTGGTCCCACCCATAGGGCAGGACCTAGTCGCGTGCCAGCCCCCTTTTCCCAGATAAAGGTAGGGACTGGCCCCCTTCCAAATCAGATCATCTTTGGAATCAAGATACAACTTTCCACGAAAGGACTTCACGATTTCTTCTTCAAGATTCTCCCTTGTGGCTAAGGAGTAGTCACCCTGCATCCGCAGGCACCATCTAAGAACACTGCGGTCTGCTGCACGTCCTTCCTCCGGAACCCGACTGCCCAGCTCGACGAGACCCGGCTTCCCTGGCACCTCTGACCTCTACCCACCTCTACAGCACAGCTGAGAACCGTGGGTGCGACGAGACCTCGAGGGACCGGCCATCGCCAAGACTGCACGACTTCTGCACAGCAAGCCCACCGAGTAATTTCCTGGTGAGTGCTTTGGGGTCCGAGAAGCCCCCACCCTGAGCAGCTCCAGCACCGAAGAGCAGCCCCCCAGCATCTCCACGATCGGCGTGGGGCCCTTCTGCTTTTTGCTGCTCACCGCGTTGTTTGGCTACTAGCCCGCTGGCTTGTGGCCTTCCGAACGACGCCCGACGACAACACTGCTGCTGGTCTGGTTGCTCCAGACTGGCCCTTGCTTCCCTCCATCGGAGAAGTACCCTGGACCCTCCTGGTCCGCCCAAGACGCCATCTTAGGTCCACCGCGTGGGCCTTGCATTTGCCAAGACTTGTTGCCCAATCCTGGGTCCAGCGACGTCGACAGCAAGAACCTCCGTGGGACAGCTCGCACCTCCATCCTGGTCGCCGACAACGCCTCCTGGTCCGAGAGACTGCAGAGCCCAGCAGCGCCCACTCACCTGACTGCGGTGACTTCGCCCGGTGCCATCCTGGTGCCCACTTAATCACTGGCTAGTGATTCAAGAACTTGGTCCCCTCTGCTTTCAGGTTTCCTTCTTCCTTGATCCAGGCTTGGATCCATCGAACTTTCTTCACTGGTCGCCTGCCAGCAACTTCCTTCTTCCAGGCTCCTGGTCCGGCAACGAGGATTCCCGACGTCTTTTCAGACCTATGCAGCTGCAGCCCCTGGGCTAGGTAACTTCGGCACTTCGGTGTCCCAGCATAGCCTCACTATCCAAGGGTCAGGATCCACTGTCGTTTTCTCCCTACCAGGTCGGGTTCGCCCGTGAACACTAACTTTGTGAATTCTAGCTTCCATAGACTTTGTCCCGCATCCCGCGTGAGAGTGCACACTCTGCACCCGAGTTCCCTAGGCCTCCTGCTAGTAATCTAAAGGTTCAGTAGTCCAGTCCTAGCGATCCCAAAGCCTCTGAGAATCGTTACTTACCTGCTAGTAATTCGCATTCCACTTTTAGAGTATATGGTTTTTCGTGCCCCTCGGGCATTTGTGTATCCCGTGCTAACTTAAGTATTTTCGTAAGAGTTTTGTTGTGTGCTTAGCACCCTGTCCTCATAAAGAGTACAGGGTTGTTGTGATTCTAATAAATACCCTGTTTATTTTCATAACACTTGTGTGGTGTCCTTTCACTGGGTGTTCAAGGGGTAATGTGATGGTAAAACAGCCGGCTTAACACGCCCTCTAGAGTCTTAGCCTTAGACTGCTCGTATCCATGCTACTAGGATAGCTGGTCTATAAGGTTGACTTACAACCAATCATCAATAAGGGTTGTTTGGACTGATATATAGTGATCACTAGAATAGTGAGCACTGCACATCAGGCCAACTTCTCACACACGGGTACCATTCCAGCGATCTGGAAGGAGGCATTTGTGCGCCCCATTTTGAAAAAACCCATGGTGGATCCTCTAATTCTTGGTAATTACCGGCCCATCTTCTTGCTACCTTTGTTGAGCAAAATATTGGAAGGTATTATCAACCGACAACTAAGTACCTATTTGGAAGATAACAATCTCCTGGATCCCTCACGGTCGGGGTTTCGGCCAGGCTTTAGCAGAGAGACCGGAATTCTTGCAGTGACCGATTCTCTCAGACAGACCATAGATGCGGGGGGCTCAGCAATTCTGATCCTCCTAGATCTCTCCGCAGCTTTTGATACCATCTCGCATTCAAAGCTGGCGGAGAGATTTGTGACCTAGGGTATCAAGGGGGCTGCACTTAAGTGGCTCAAGCACTTTTTGTCCGAGAGAACCCAAACGGTGATGCTGGGACCTTACACCTCCAAAAAAAGGCACCTCGACAAGGGCGTTCAGCTGGGCCCTGGTTTAAGCCCAACCCTGTGGTTCTGAAAATTCTGGACTCATGTGATCATTCTGGACTCGAGAATTAAAACTCTCCGAAACATGACGAATTTGGTATCAAAAGACCGAGAATGACGAACACACCATGTATAACTATTTTCAGCATATTCGAGTAACGATTTCACCTCGAAATCGTTATTTGCGTTCTGAACCCTTGACTTCCATTTATGTGTTGCCCTTTACATAGGCCTTAATCCAGCTGAATTCAATTCCACAAGGACACATACTCCTTAATCGACTTTCCTATGACCTATGCAAGTTGGAACCATTGCCCCAGGCCGAACTCGTTAGGTCAGTTCCCCTCCCAGTGGCCGAACAAGATAGCATCAAGGTTCAACAAACCATAAAACCATTTCAGCGCACACACCTGCCGTATCTTGCTCCCATCTGTCTCTACTCTTCTTGCTTCACTTACTCTATGGTGGGGAGGTGCCCGTTTTTATTGGGGGTCCACCGATATCTGATGAAATGTTGGGCCCTACCGGGTGATTTGTTGTGGGCAGCCCAACGTGAAATATGTACATGTCATCATGACTCTGCTTTTCCTTTGTAACCAAGAAACTGTAAATGATGTATTGCAAATTCGAAGAATGTTTGCCTGAAGCTGAATATTCTGTATAAAGAGAGATGCCTGACTTTGTAAATTGAAGCAGTCTCCTGAGAATATACTTCCCGTGTGTTGTACTTCTAGGACACCTGTTACCTTGGTTGCAGCCAATAAAATCGATCTTTGACTTCACCTAGAAGACTCTGAGTTTCTGTGGTCTGAATCAGGAAGAACCCGAGGTCTCTGGGTGTACCCTGACACCGCTGGGTTGCCGGTTCTGTGCCGGTTCTTAAAAACCCAGTACCTCAGCTGGCGCCCAACGTTTGGGGCGATTCCAGTGGTGCCAGTCAGCCAGAGGTTCGTGAGGAGCTTTGTGTGAAAATTCCGGAGGACGGCCAACCACCTCATCGACCCCTGCATGTCGACGTGGTCCGAAGGTCTTTGCTGCGAGGTTCCCCGCTTCCCAACGGCTACGAAGGACTGCTGCCCTGGCTATCGCCCTGATTTGGACCCTTGAAGTTTGGTAGAGCGAAACACTAAGACGAGTCTTCTGGTGACGTCATCGATATATTTCAGTTAAGTATAAGTGGAGCGTCTCCCAGTCCTTAGTTGGTTTTGATTTGTAATCGATAATACTTTGAAGTTTGGAACTAGACTAGTGAGCGAAAATGCCTGGTCTTAGACTTGGAAATTTGTTTTGTCTTGGTTGTAATAATAGGGACTCCCGATTGGAGGACTCGTGTCCGGTTCCTCCAGTTGGAACTCCAACTTATGAGTTGTACGTGAAACATGGGGTAGGCCCCATCACATACAATGAAGTATGGATCAAATACACCAGAAAAGATGGTGTTTTAAAAAGGCCCCAATATGGTAGTTTTGATACCGAAATCTTAGATAACCTTGAAGTTAAACTTTTCAAAAAGAAAGCCCGGCCGGCGATGTTTGACTCTTTCCACCTATGGCGTAAGGAGTCCAAACAGAAGGAAATCAAATTAGCTAAGAAAAATAAGAGAGAAGGGGGACTTTCGACAATGCAAGCTGCAATGCAGTATAAAGACAATGAAGAAGAACAGAGGAGTGATCAGTTGCACAGGCAACGTAAAATGGCAATGGATAAATGCTATCCGGTTTTGCCGTCTCTTCAGCAAGAGGCAGCAAAAGAACGTGAAAAAGATCCATTAATGTCGCATTTATTAAGTTCACCACCCCCCTATGCGCAAAATGCCACTGCACCTCCGCAATCTTTAGTTGAGCAGCCTGTGCCCACCTATTCCTCCACAGCACCCACCAGCTACTCTTCAGCTGGCTTCTGCTCCTTTGGTACAGCCTCCTCAAGGCACACCGATCACCTCTGATTCACCTGTGCTTTCTACCACTTCGCCTAGTGCACCTTCTGTTTCTCCTAAAGATCCCTCTGCTATTGCTTCTGACCCTGCCTTGTCTCACCCAGTTCTTCCACCCGTTCTTCCTTCAGTTTCACCTTCCATTCGGCAGAAAATGGCCAGCACTGTCACTAACCTTTTCTCGCCTCTTTTCGGGTCGCCTACCACGACCCCTAACATGGGACGCAGACAGTTGCGAAGTCGACTGCCTGACTATTAAGAGAGAGACTCACTGAATCGTTTAGCACGGAAATGGGTTATGGACACTGTAAAATATGATGTAGAGTCTGTCATGGAAGTCTTCCATCAATGGGAAGCACCGACGCAGAGATATGTCTTTGAACAAATGTGCGTCTTTCATTGTGAGGATTTGGAAGACAATGATCTAGAATGCAATCCGCAAGAGTTGTGTCATGTGCGGTTCAAGTTTGGAGAGGGCATGATCGTAGGTCCAGATGTCGAGAAAGCGGTTGTAATATTGTTATCATATCGGAGTAAGGGGAGCGCTTCTGGGTCACAGTCTGAGCATGGTACATCTAGTGGGAAAAAGGCGCGACAATACCCCATGAGAGAAGTTCCCCCACAATGGAGAGAGGGCAACACACCTGTCGACCCCCCTATTCTGCCACACTTTCAGCGTGTATGGGTACATGTCCCATGGAAGCGAGCTGAAGTTTTAGCACTCAAACAGACATTACCTGATCCGCGTAAAAATCCTGCAGGGTATTACAAAGAATTGTCACAGACTGCTGGATCATGTATAATGAATTTAGCCGATATCGATATGCTATTTGGGAATGTGGTTCCACAGCCTTTATGGGGTAAAATTCGTCATGCAGATCATGATCAGGAATTAGGTGACTCATGGGCTAATATTGCTGCTGCAGATGCCCGACAAGTTGGTGGTGCTAAGCCTGAGCCTTTGATAGCAGAACTCCCTGGTAAAATAGTTGATTATATGAAAACGATAATGCCTGCAATACGTGTAAATTGGGATAAGTTGTCTGCATGCAAGCAGAAGAAAGAAGAAACTGTCTCAGATTTCTTCACCAGATTTGAGGAAACATTTGTCGACCACAGCGGTCAAGATATGACCACGGAGGGTGGTCAGCGTTTGTTTGTCGATAGATTTGTGCACAATCTGCTTCCAGAGTTGTGTAAAAAGTTAAAGGATTCAGAGAGTTCTTGGGCAGTTTCCTCTTCAGCACAGATATTGGCTACTGCCCAATATTACGAAAATATGGACAAAGACGAAAGAGACAGAGCGGACAAAAAGACTAAGGAGTTGAAAACGAAGGTTTTGTTGCAGCAAGCATATCCGCCACGTAGTGGCGGTAGTCAAAATAATAATAATGGTCAGAATAACTATCAGAATAATTTTCAGCACCCTCAACAGTATCATAGGAACTCGCAAAGAGTCGAGTACACTCAGCCACGTGTCCCTGTAGGCCCCAACCAGTGTTCATATTGCAAAGAAGAGGGTCATTTCAAGTATAGTTGTCCTATTTTGTTACAGCGTGCAAATGGTGCTTCTAGTGTAAGAGGTCGTGGTGTTCAGCAAGCGCCTAGAGGTAGAGGACGTGCAAACGTCCCTCAGAACGCACGTCCCCTTCCACCACAAAATTCTATGAATAGGTTTGATCAGCAGAACAACGTATCTGACAGGACAGCTCAATACTATGTTGATGATTACTATACAGAAGATGAGTATCTGGAGGGTAATGATTGCTAGGACAGCCATAGACAAAGAGAGGGAGTCGTTTCAGTTCCAGTAGATCAGAGTGGACCATACGTTGAGGTGATTACATCAGGTGTGTCAGAGCCTTTTCTGTTGGATACTGGTGCTACAAAGAGTTCTATTATGCACTCCAAACTCCCTGGCGCACCTTTGTCTGTCGAAATGAACGTTTCTGTAGGTTTTTCTGGCGCCCCAGTTAGAAATCCGATTTCTGACCCTTTGTCTCTTTCTGTTGGTCCTTGCGAATTCGAAGCACCCCTCATTCTGACAACAGGTTGTGGTGAAAACTTGCTAGGATTGGATTTACTAAAACGATTATATGCAACTTTGTGCTGTTCTCCTTCAGGAGTACAACTTACTCTAGGTAGAAAAGTGGTTTCTCCCATGTATTTGTCGAGGGATAAACTTCCAGCAGAATTGTCGCTTCTTCCAGATATTCTTTGGGCCACCGGTCCTAATGACGTGGGTCTTTTAGAAATACCACCATATGTTGTAACATTGAAAGCCAATGTTCAAATGCCACAAATTCCACAATATAGGATATCTAGTGAGGGTGAAAAAGCTTTGCTAGCGATCGTTTACGAATTAATTGAAAAGGATGTGATTGAAGAAACACGAGGCAACGTTTGCAATAGTCCTGTTCTGCCTGTTTTAAAACGAACTGATCCCTCTCAGCCACCTGTGTACAGATTTGTGATTGATCTCAGAGAAGTGAATAAAATAGTTGTGCCACAATTTCCAGTTGTCCCCGACATTAGCACATTATTGACTATGATTCCAGCTTCTGCCACTTGGTTTTCGGTGATTGACCTGAAGAATGCTTTCTTCAGCATCCCGATTGCTGAGGAGAGCAGGGATATTTTTTCCTTCAGTTTAGGAGGTCGCAGCTTCCGCTTTAAACGCGCTCCTCAGGGCTACTGTGAAAGTCCATCAATATACAGTCAAGCTCTAAAAACACAGCTAGATACGATTGTTTTACCTAAAGGTGCTACCCTTGTGCAGTATGTGGATGATTTGCTCATTGCTGCAGATACTGAGGAAATCTGTAAAAAGGCAACGCTGTCATTATTGCGCCATCTGTGTGATTTGCATCATAAGGTGTCACTTTCCAAACTACAATATTGCCGACAAGAAGTGACCTACTTAGGTCACCTCTTATCGAAGGAGGGAAGGAAACTGACCCCAGAAAGAATTCAGGCAATAGCGAAATTGAGTGTGCCAAGAACACAGAGAGAAGTGCGTGCTTTCTTGGGCATTACATCGTACTGTAGACAGTGGATTCCAAATTTTTCGTTATTGGCCAAACCTTTGGTGGCATTGACGTGTAAAAATACGCCCAATCCCATTCCTTGGTCTGATGAGTGTCAGAAAAGTTTTCTCGAATTGCGCACAGCATTATGTTCGGCTCCTGTGTTAGGTACCCCCGACTACAGTAAACCTTTCACATTATATGTCCACGAGAAAGAGGGCTGTGCATTGTCTGTATTGACTCAGTTGTTTGGAGGTAGGCAGCGTCCATGTGCCTATTTTTCGTCGACTTTGGATCTGGTAGCTAAAGCGTTGCCAAGTTGTTTAAGAGCCACAGCAGCAGCAGCTGTTTCTATTCGACAGTCTGCGGGCCTAGTAATGAATAATACACTAGTCGTGATGGTCCCACATGCAGTAGACACGTTGTTAAATAGAACCAAGACACAGCACTTAACTCGTGCTCGATTGTCCAGTTACGAATTGACACTGTTAGCGAGTCATGTGCACATAAAAAGGTGCAGTACTTTGAATCTAGCCACATTGTTGCCAATTGCAGAGGAATCAGATGTTTCAGAACAGCACGATTGTTTTCTTAGAACAGAGGAAGAGACGAAAGGGAGAGTAGATCTGTCCGATACTCCTCTTGCTGAATGTGATGGTACATTATGGGTGGATGGTTCATGCTTCAAGCTCCGGAATGGTGACACGACTGCAGCATATGCTGTCACGACTTTGCATACAATTGTTGAGGCTGCACGTGTCCCGCATAATTCAGCTCAAGCAGCAGAATTAATTGCACTTACAAGAGCATGTGTGTTGTCTAAAGGAATGAAAGTGACTATCTACACGGATAGTCAGTATGCATTTGGCGTGGCTCACAGTTTTGGACGATTGTGGAGAGAACGTGGGTTCCTGACTTCGCATGGAGCTAAGATTCAGCATGGTCAGTTGGTGAATGAGCTTCTTGAATCACTGACCCTGCCCCTGCAAATGGCGATTGTGAAATGTAGTGCTCACAAGAAGGTGACTGATGATGTTGGTCGTGGAAATGCATTTGCTGATGAGACCGCGAAAGAAACGGCAAAGAATGTAATGAGCCGAATGTATGTTGCAGGCCCTGCAGGATGGACTGGTGATGTTGGAATGTGTGAAGACACGATAGAGAGTGTGAAGTCCATCCGAGCTGAGGCCACAGAGAAAGAGTTGAGCACGTGGAGAGAAAGTACGGGAAGAATGGATACAAATGGTTGTTGGATTGGATTGACAGAGCATCAGAGATGGTTGTTACCCGATGCATATGTGCTTGCAGTGGTTACAATGGCTCATGGGATGGCTCATATCGGCGTGAAAGGGATTTGCGAGTTGTTGGCTCCTGTATGGCAAATTTCAGGAATTCCCAAGTGTGCAGAGAATGTCGTCAAGAATTGCATGGTATGTCTGAAGCACAATCCTGGTAGGGGAACCCCAACTCCAGCTGGTAATTTTGCACCTCCTACGTATCCGTTCGAGGTTTTGCAGCTAGATTTCATCCACATGGAGAGGTGCAACAACTTAAAATACGTACTCGTTGTTGTTTGTGCCTTCTCAAGAAGCCTATCCCCTAAAAGACAATACTGCCCTGTCCACAGCGAAAGCCCTTGTGAAAGAGTTCTTCCCCAGATTTGGAATGCCTAGCATGGTCTGGTCTGACAACGGGAGTGAATTCGTGGGTCGTGTGATGAAAAGAGTGTGTGAAGGGCTAGGTATTCGGCAAAAGTTCCACGCTGCAAATCACCCCCAATCAGCTGGATTAGTAGAATGTTACAATGGCACTTTAAAACTCAAACTGCCCAAAATCCAAGCGAGCACAGGTCTTAAATGGTCTGATGCTCTACCCTTAGCACTCCTGTCCACCAGAATGACTGTGCATTCACGAGTGAAACTCAGCCCTTACGAGATCGTTTTTGGCCGGCCAGCCAACATATGGGGAGTGCCTAGACCCACAAAATTTAGTGAGCTTGAACACCCTGTATTGCTCGATTATCTGTATGAATTGACGGCTAAATTGCGTGTTTTGCATCAACAGGTTCACGACACCCTGCCTCCGGTCTCTGAGACTCCGGGTCACGCCATTGACCCTGGTTCCTGGGTTCTTGTCAGAAACTTCCAAAGAACGAAGAACGACCAGCCCAGGTGGACCGGACCGCACCTCGTCCTTCTTTCCACAAGGTCAGCGTTCGGGTGGAGGGGAAGGCCAACTGGGTCCACGGGATCCATTGTAAGAAAATCCCTTTCCCTCTGCCTTATGACCAGTGGGTCCAGAAGGGTGTCGCTGACCCAGAACCCATAACCGTGCCACATGTCACACCTTGCAGTGATGCACACATAGAAGGAACTAACTTTGAACATGAAAACGAGAACATTTTGCGCAAAGCTGTGCCGCCATCCAAGCGAGTGAACACTACAGAGTCTGAACTTTTGTTCCAGGATCAGACAATACCTGGAAGACAACGATATAATTTGAGACCAAGAAAAACGAACTAATAAAAGCAATTTCTTTTGCAATTCGAGACCAAGATCCATGGACTAATAAACAGATATCTTTTTTTCCTCCCAAGTACTATTTTTGAAAGTGCAGCTCTCCCATCTAAGAAACTTGCTCATTTTTGTTTTTCGAACCGCCATCCGGGTTCCGCTGCTAGGGCCGCGGTTGATTAAAGTCTTTGGGGTGCAGCTGACGACGTTAGGTCGGTAGTTCTGGTTGGTCCAAGGGAGTTGCCCTAGACTGACAGAAGCATCCCTTAGCAGAGGCAACCTCCCACCGCGGGCAGCACTTTAGAGAGGATGGAGTTTCCCGATGTGGAGAGACCTGCCAAACGAACGAACTTTAAGAGCAAATTGTGCAACGTGATGACAAAGAGAAGTTTTATAATATTGTGCATTTTTATGCTATTTAGTGTAATGGTATTTTTAATAAGTTATGTTTTATTCTCTTTTCGTGTGACATTTACACCCACTGCATCACCCACACCTCCTCCTACTGTTTCCTCCCATTCTTTCCACTCCCTTCCTGAACACGAATCAGCTAGGAGATTAGAGTTTATTAAGAACTCCTTTGTTCAGCTTTTACACCAACACCAACTGGTAATGAACACAACTAACTGTTGGGTTTGTGGCCTTATGCCTCTCATTACGGACAAAGGTATCCCTTATCTAGTCCTGCCTTTCAGCCATAATGGTTCTGTGTGGGCATTCAGAACAATGTTCATATACGCACGTGAAGTCCAACCCCTACGTTCTGTAAAAGATAACCTCAAGACTAGCGCCCTAGTCAAAGGCATAGTTGACATGATTAAGGAAGACATTTCTTATGAAAATACCCCGGAAGATGAGATATTCACATCTATAGGTTGGAACGTGACCGGATATGGAGCTACTTTAAGTGAGAAACAGCAAACTAAAAGATCATCCCCGATTTGGATTGTACCCCATCAGGGTAACCTATGTCTGCAAGGTGTTGGCAGGAATCCCAGGGCTCAGTTAGGGAAGAGTGTCTGTACTGAAACGTATGTTTTTGGATCTCAGACTTCCCCTGCGTTTTTAGCAGCTAAGGGTACCTATTTCATCTGCCACGATAGAGCCTATACATGGCTGCCCCCTGACTTTTCGGGCTCATGTTTTGTTTCCTTCCTGTTGCCTCCCACCTACACAGCAGCGGCAGAATACCACAGGACAAGGGTAGTTAGAGGTGTCTTGAGTAAAGAAGACACTGCAGGTCAAGAATTTGGGGACTTTGCAAAGGGTTTTCTGCCGTTCTGGGGATCCATGGCTAACAGCAGGAACATAAGGCAATTGACAAGGGTGGTTGAATCCACCGTGATTGAAACTGCTGGTGCCCTTAGTAACCTGACTGCTGAGCTCCAGTCGGATCGTCTTAAGACCCTTCAGAACAGGGTCGCATTAGATGTCATACTTGCAGACCGAGGTGGGGTATGCAGATTGATCCAATCAAGTTGCTGTATTTTTATCCCAGATAACGCTCCAACAGTGTACCAGGCCATCTCCAAACTACATAAGATTTCCGAATCTATTCATGTGGATAAAGGAGATTGGTCGTTAGTGGAATGGTTCTGGGAACTGATATCCGCCTGGGGATGGAAAATTCTAATGGTCATTGGGATGGTCTTAGCCATTCTTTTCCTGTTCTGTCTGTGCATACAGTGTGCTCCTGCAATATGTGGCCTCTGTGTCACATCATGTGCAAGGAAGCCTGTATCAAGAGATGAACTGAGTACTAGAATGATGTTACAGCAACATCTCAATGACTTTAGGAATATAGATCTGGACTCAGATTGACATAAGGATAGATTAATTGCCTATGTAAGGGCAAAAAGAGGGTTTGTGGTTCTGAAAATTCTGGACTCATGTGATCATTCTGGACTTGAGAATTAAAACTCTCCGAAACATGACGAATTTGGTATCAAAAGACCGAGAATGACGAACACACCATGTATAACTATTTTCAGCATATTCGAGTAACGATTTCACCTCGAAATCGTTATTTGCGTTCTGAACCCTTGACTTCCATTTATGTGTCGCCCTTTACATAGGCCTTAATCCAGCTGAATTCAATTCCACAAGGACACATACTCCTTAATCGACTTTCCTATGACCTATGCAAGTTGGAACCATTGCCCCAGGCCGAACTCGTTAGGTCAGTTCCCCTCCCAGTGGCCGAACAAGATAGCATCAAGGTTCAACAAACCATAAAACCATTTCAGCGCACACACCTGCCGTATCTTGCTCCCATCTGTCTCTACTCTTCTTGCTTCACTTACTTTATGGTGGGGAGGTGCCCGTTTTTATTGGGGGTCCACCGATATCTGATGAAATGTTGGGCCCTACCGGGTGATTTGTTGTGGGCAGCCCAACGTGAAATATGTACATGTCATCATGACTCTGCTTTTCCTTTGTAACCAAGAAACTGTAAATGATGTATTGCAAATTCGAAGAATGTTTGCCTGAAGCTGAATATTCTGTATAAAGAGAGAAGCCTGACTTTGTAAATTGAAGCAGTCTACTGAGAATATACTTCCCGTGTGTTGTACTTCTAGGACACCGGTTACCTTGGTTGCAGCCAATAAAATCGATCTTTGACTTCACCTAGAAGACTCCGAGGTTCTGTGGTCTGAATCAGGAAGAACCCGAGGTCTCTGGGTGTACCCTGGCACCGCTGGGTTGCCGGTTCTGTGCCGGTTCTTAAAAACCCAGTACCTCAACCCTCTTCAACCTATATATGGCACAGCTGGCAGGGATCATGAGCAACTGGGTTTTGAGATAATTTTGTATGCTGTACGCAGCTTATATTTACCATCGGTCTGAACCCAGTGCTCGACAAAACCCGCTTCACCACCGGTATGCTTGCCATCTCCAACTGGATGACTGCTAACTGTCCCAAGTTGAATCCGGAGAAAACCGAAGTTCTGCTCATGGGAAAAGCCATGGACGTCTGGTCGGAGGATTGGTGGCCTGCTCAGTTTGGCCTTGTCCCCCCCACACTGACAGTAAAAAATCTGGGTCTAAAATTAGACAGGGTTCTGAGCATGAAAGATCAGGTATCAGCCACGACATGCTCGTGCTACTATGGCCTTCGGCTCCTTAGAAAAATCCTTCCCTACATGCCCACCTCCCACGTAGAACATTAGTACAGGCCATGGTAATCTACCGCCTGGATTATGGGAACGCTTTGTAGGCTGAAGTAGGAGAGACATTATTGTCCAAACTCCAAGTGGTCCAAAATACTGCTGCTAGAATGATTTTAAATCGACCCGTAGGTTCATTTTTGGCTCCTCTGTTGAGGGAACTGCACTGGCTGTCTGTAAAGAAAAGATCCTTTTTAAAGATTTGTTGCCTGACATACAATGCACTTAATGAAAGAGGCCCCCTTTATCTGCGGAAAAAATTACAGAAATACTCTCCTGGCAGGAATCTCAGATCCAGTGCTCAGGATCTCCTGCAGATTCCCCGAATTCGGCTTGTCCGCACGGGAGGTAGACCCTTCTCATATCTTGCTCCAAGATATTGGAATGAACTCCCTCCGGCCTTACGAAAAATTCCAAGCTACAGCATTTTCAGGAAACAGCTGAAAGCTTTTCTGTTTTAGTAAATTTGCCTAAATCTTTCCATACTTCCCTACCTCAGTAAATCTGCCTAGTCAGAGCCGTGATGCCCCAGGGTGATTTGAGCACTTTATAAACAATTGACATAACATTGGTGACCTTGACATTTCTCACAACCCCTACACTCCTCCCATTCCTGAACCTTAACAGCTCTCACCTCCCCTAAACGTCATCCTCCTTGAACTATAAATACCCCATACTATTCCAGATCTCCAACCATCCCTGACAGCTAAAAGCCTGTCATCACACCTTAACATCTCCCACTGCTGAACACCAAAATCCCTCACTACCCCTAAACTCTGCCTAGTTTTAATATAGTTTTGAACTTTACCTTTAAATGATCTTTCCTTTAAAATGTTTCCTTTAATTTTCGATTTTGTATATATTGCCTTAAAATTGTTTTTCTATGATTTGGTTTTCTCCAAATGGTTTCTCCTTTTTTGTTTTTCTATTAATTCATATATAACATTTGCAGGATGCCATCCTCTCCTAATGACACCAACGGTCTTGTTGTTTCTTCCACAGGAAGAAGGTGGTGTATAATTGGAGGGATAATAGTCAATGGCCACTCCTCTGACTTACAGTGCCCCGACACACATCATATTCATGATCCACCCAGGGCCTCTTCACTGAAGTTTTGAGTCTAGCTTTATTTGACCGAATTGTGACCTTTGTTACATTTTAAACTTAAAAGAAGCAAAATCTTAAGAGCAAGGATAAAATCAAAGGGGCTCATTATGATGCCGGTCGGACGAGTGTCCAACCGGAATCATAGTGGAATTGGGATCAATTGACAAGTAGTCAAGGGTCCCATCCACCCAATTATGATGCGACCACCATGTAGGCGGTTGGAATCATATTTTTTTCCATCGCAGCTTGTGCTGTGGCTCGAAAAGATACGCATCACAAGTCACAATGGAAAAATGCATGTTTACAAACCTCCATGCACCATGGGCTAGGCACCATGTGGTGCCTGGCGCACACGGCATGGATGTTTGGGGTATTACATTTCGTTCAACAGTCGGATGGGCTCCTTGAGCCTGTCAGAAGCGCTAGTTGGTCCCTCCGCCTGCTTCCTCCGACTGCTGCTCATCATAATGCAGCGGCCGTACCAAGGTACCTACCAGATGTTGGATGGACCTCAACCGACATGCAGTTGGTTGCCGGTATGTTCGACATCATAAACGGGCCCAAAGTTTAATGAGAGTATCATCTCAAAGGGTCCAGTGATATAATGAGATGGAGATTATCTGCATTTACAACCCAGACTATGCAGGGATCATGTTTTCAGTGGATTCTTTGTTGACTTAAAAGATAGCTTCTGTTATTTGAAAACACTATGAAACCATATGCATTTACCTTAAACTGCAAAATCTATCCAGATCAAAAAGTGGAACGTTTATTCACTTTGTATTCTGAATAGACAATGGCTTGCTACACATGGCTGTCTAATTTCAGCTAAATGTATATTACACATGGATATGTGACTATCCAAAACACGTCAGTGAATAACAATGTTCTCAAGGATAAGAACAAAAACAGAGCCACCAACCATTTACTCCCCAATGGCTCATAAAGTTTAAACATACTGTGGAGGGATACATCAGATCAAATTGGCTAGCTAGGAATCGCCATGCGCATAAGCCATCATTTGTCCTTCAAAGGCATCCAGAAACGCCTAAAAACACAAACAGAAAAATGAAACCAAAAAAAGAATTAATATAATGGATAAAGCTGTTCACGGTAAAAGATGAAAAATTGACCTCCATTTCCTTCTAAAAATAACCCTGTTGGTAACCAATGAAGTGAACCATAACCAGGGCCACTCGAATTATACAATTGTGCGGCCACTGTGATTTTTGCATAATTATAGATTTGCTGCATTTGACACATAATCCATCATCTGCCACATAATTTCTAGCTCAAACAGTTAAAAAATTATTTAAAATGTTATGACACATGTTGGTGCGCATTACAAGGACCTTTGCAAAGGTTGATGATCATCTTTCTGTAGATTACTGCTACATTTGTGTGTGAAACTGGTACTATAGAGGTACAACTAATGCCCTGACAGTGTTAGCAAGTTTACAAACCATCATATAATGAAGTAATACTATCACGAATTGTGCGGCATAATGCTACATATTTTGCCTTTATGCCGCATAATTTACTCAATCTTGCCAGATAATTTGCCCATCACCTGCTATACAGCTGTAGGCTAGAAAATTACTGATAGTACAGGGCTCTCTTTTGGTGAAGACATGGTACAAGCCATACTCCAGACATCTAGTATTTTAGACACACACATTTCTCAAACACTAGCACAAACCAAAGACTGGACAAACTGACCAATCCCAAAAGACAACAGATTAGGACAGCCTTACATGCGGCCATTATTACCAAATATTTGAGAGCCAACATTGCACCACAAGTTCTCATTGTTTCCAATACCCCCAAACTCTTTTTAGAAAACAAACTGTTCAAAACAAATTAGTCCAAAATTCCTTGGAAATGTTCAAGAGACTGGTTAGTTCTATTGATCAACACGGCTAAAGAAAAGGCAGGCCTTCTCATCACAGAAATACAAACTTTAGAGTACCAACTGAAGTGTTCGGTACAAATTACAGTTAAAAAAACGGTTGTAAGAAATTACCAGAACATTGAACGAGACTAAGAAGAATCTCATTAAATATAAAGTGAACAAACTAAAGAATGATCTTGATAGATTCACTCAAGAAAAGGTGTACCCGTATATTTCGGATGACTACTCCATGCAACAATCTAAAAAGAATAATCAAAGAGGAGTGAAAGGATGGCGTCGGAATACCGATGAGTGGACATCTAACTCTGAAGACTGTAGCCAATCCGAGGACTCGGGCTCCAGTGACTCAGATACCTCATACAGATCAAGGCCAATGAGAGGGTGTGGTAACCCTGCTCCATTCCTTCAACCTTCTCCGTGTTGGACTATTCACCCTTGGGCTTTTCCATCTCATCCAATTCCAACCACTGCCATACAATGGACCTGGCTATCAACCTTTTTTTGGCAAGGACACAGGACGAAGAGGACGCAGATGAGACAACAGAGGTCGTTCCCAAGGCACTTGGCCGGAACAACAGAGAACGCAGGTCCAATGGGACCCAGCACTAGAACGCATAACCAGGAGCATGATGAGTGCATCAACAAGTGGAGCATCAACCTAACTGTCAACTTAAGTCAAAGATGCCTCACCCCCCGGGAAATACAAGTCCTTGAGAAAGGGTTGGGCTTTGTGCACACCTATATGGGAGACAATTTTAAAACGCTTGTTTGAATTTTTTCGCAAAATACGTCTATCCTTTTTCTTTGAAAAACAAAATGAAATCACGCAGGATATATCTTATAACCCTAGTCTGAGAAACAAATCTACATTTCTCCCTACTCTTCAACAGGAACCCTCGGAGGTAGTACCTTCTAGAAGGCAGTTTTGAAGTACTACACCGCCAATAAAGGGCAAGATAAGCGCCCCTTTTTCAATCTTACCAAAGAGGAAGAACGATGTCTACATAAACTAGGGTTTGATCCCAATATTGTAGTGAAGCCCGCCGATAAAGGTGGATCCACAGTAGTCATGGATACTGTGACATATCGAACTGCATGTTTACAGCAGCTACGGGATACCAAATATTACAAACCTATCACACGTGACCCGACCCCAAGACTGCATAAAACGATTAAGACTATTGTACCTCAGGCCGCGAAGTCAGGATGGATTACCAAAAGCGAGGCTGATTTTCTGATCCCTGCCCATCCTAAGACTCATGCGTTTTATATTTTGCCTAAGATACACAAAATACTGAGACCTCCACCAGGTAGACCAATTGTTTCCGGTATTGGTTCTATTTTAGAACCCTTGTCTTAATTTTTTGATTGGTTCCTCCGACCAATAGTGGTACAAATGCCGTCATAACTTCAGGACACAAAACATATCTTGTCCTTTCTGACCACGACTCACTTTGATCCTGAGAAACACCTTCTGGCCTCGTTTGATGTGGAGGCCTAGTATGCAATCATTCCACAAGAAGATACCCTACGGATGATTGAATGACTGCTGATCCAACATCCACGGAGTGATCAGACTCCAACAACTTTAATCATAGAATGTGCGTCCCTGGCCATGAGAGAACATTTTTTCTCCTTTGAGGACCAACTGTATTGATAGATGACTGGCACTTCCATGGGCAGTAAATGTGCCCCTCTAGTATGGCCAACTTATATATGCACTGGCTTGAAGAGACATACATCTACCCTATGGAGAATCCCTTTCATATTAATTTGAAACTATGGAAGCGTTATATTGATGACATCCTGGTCATCTGGGAGGGTGACAAAGTCGCCTTAGAGGATTTCTCTACATGGTTGAATTCTTTGAATAACCAACTAAAATTCATGTGCAAACATAGAAACAGAGAACTTCCATTTCTTGATCTTAAATTGTATCGTAAAGAAGGCCAGATTTTCATGGAAATATTTTTTAAAAACTATGGCTCGAAATTCCCTGCTCAGCTACAAAAGTTTTCATCCACAAGCCCTTCGTGATAATCTCCAAGAAGGACAGTTCTTGCGACTAAGAAGGAATTGTACAGAGCTGATGTAGTATAAAGAACATGCCAATAATCTTACCCAGAACCTCCTTGCATGACAAAATCCATCAGATCTTGTCCGGAGGGCTTCCAAACAGGCATGCAAAAATAACCATGAGGCTCTACTAGACATATCTTAGACCTCGATCAGAGCGTCTGGTGTGTGTGAGCACATTTAGTCATTTGATTGAGATCATTAAGAAAGCCATTAATACCAATTGGCATATTCTGAATAAGGGCAATAAGGTTTGTGAGAACCCCCTTTTTGCCTTTAAGCGAAGTAGCAATTTGAGTAATATTCTGGTACATGCCATAACTTGAAACATAGTGACGACAGACATCTCTCGTGCCCTATGGACAGGGGAACCTATAAAGGGACATTTTCCCTGTGGTTCATGTGTCGTTTGCCATTCCACACAATGTACCAAACAACTGGATCTAAGTCTAAAACCTCCCTGGATCCAAACTAGTCACACTAATTGCAACTCTGAGGGGCTAATTTACCTTATCAAGTGCTCCTGTAATTTGATGTACGTAGGCATGATGACCCACAAGGTTAAAACAAGGATTATCAAACATAGGAGCTCTGTTAAATGTAAGAAATCGAACACCAAATTCACATGCCATTTTTTAGATGCTGGACAAACAGAAAAAGACATTACGTGGGCGGTCCTGGACAAGCCACACTACTGTAGGGATATTGACCTTCTAGACAAGGAACTCTTCCGGAGGGAACAACGCTGGGTATGCAGACTAAGATGCCACCGTTATGGTTTGAACAACGACATTCCATGGTGTGCACTATAATATCATCACACTACATACTCTGATTATCACATCCAGCTACACTACCTATACCACACTTTATATATGTACCACATCATATCATTGCATTCTATTAAGTGTCTGCTGATATATTTTACACTATGCAGTGAGTGGAACTGTATCATACTTTTGCATATGGTATCGACCTATATACGGATCTTTATTGTCATAACTCACACTGAACAATGAACATGGATTACTCTAGGGTGCCCTCTTATCAGTTTACCCTTGTTTTGACTACCTGGACCTATGGCGATCTGCCGGACCTTTGTTTACTACATCAGGTCCAGTTTCATGAGTCAGTCACAGTCTCTTTATTTAGTTTTTTCATTTCTTCTTTATTCATTACTGTCAGTTACATACGTGACAGCCTAGCATGGGTATTTATTGTAGTCATTTTTAAGGACTACTTTTCCCATATAGGCTTTGCGAAGTCACGTGCTCCCGACATTGACAGTCCATAGTAAACAATCTCACGCACTACCAGTTCCCCACTTCGCTATTTTGTCCAGGGTGATATAGAGGAAGAATCCTGATTTGTAGAACTGGGCCTGTAATTTAGTGGACAGTAGGTATTTATGGGCTAGTTTCAGAGCTCTACTAAAGAGATTCTGGCTGACATTTAACTATGATTGCCATTTGGTATCTATTTTCCCCAAATCATCTTCTTGTTCAAGATAGTGTATATTGCCCCAATCCGCAAGGGTCTATTCACCTGAATTTTATCAATCAATCCAATTTTATCAAACCCGGCTAGGCCACCGGTCTTAAGGCTCAAGAAATTTCTGACTGCTATATAATGGAAGAGCTGATTTTCGTCAAGCAAAAATTGGGTGCTAAGATCCGAGAAGGACCGAATCCCATTTGAAGTAACTAAATCCCCTAGTTTAGTCACACCTACGTTATACCAATTCTGAAAATAAGAATTACTGAATAGCGAAGGAAGCATTGGGTTATGTTTAATAGGAGTATAGTAGTTCAGTCTACCAAGGCCGAAAAGTTTCCGAAAATTTAAAAATACTCGATATGCATTACTTAGGGTCTTAAACCTGACACGCTTATAGTAGCCAAATTCAAGTTGCCTCCAGAGACACCCCCTGCTGTCTTTCCCCAATAAGACTTTGTAGGGGGAAGATAGACCTATCATCTCGTCTTCTACGTCATCACGGATTAAAAATGAACTATACTGCAACCAAGTTGCCCAGCAATATAACTTAAGATTTGGCAGCACCCATCCTCCTCTCTCCTTGGGTAATGAGAGCAGTTTGTATGATCTTCTCGTATTTGAAAAAGACCATACAAACTGGCTGTAGATTTGCTCAAATAGATGAAGGATTTTATAGTTAAATTCCAGAGGGATCGTCTTAAAAAAATATAAAAGCTTTGGGAAGTAGGTCATCTTAACTACATTGCACCGTCCAATAACGGTTAGATGCAAATTATCAATTTTCTTAAGAGACTTCTTGGTATCTAGCGATAGTGGGATCAGATTTTCTTCCACTATTAAATCTATGTTGGCCTTGATGGTCACACCCAGATATTTTGCTTTGGGGGTGACTCGACTATCCTGCCATGTGATTTTATCATTTAGTATTATCTGTGTCTTGGTTTTGTTTAGAGCATACCCTGAGATTATCCCAAATTGCTGAGCTTCCCACTCCAAAGCTTCGATGGCATTTTTAGGATCCGGAGTGATGATTGCTAAATCATCAGCATAAGCCATGATTTTAGTGCTAATGCCATGCCTGACGTCTGCTGGAATCTCAGGATTAGTTTCTATTCTAGTGATAAGGGGGTTTATAAAGAGGGCGAACAGCAGTGGAGAGCAGGGGCAGCCCTGCCTTGTCCTACGCGAAATGTCTATTGGCTCTGTTAGGTGCCCGTTCACCATTATTCTGGCCCTTGGCATCTTATATAAAGCCTGGATCGCTTGCAGCATATTTGGGCCAAACCCTGCCCGACTTAGCACCTCCCATAAAAAGTACCAGGAGACCCGATCAAAAGCCTTTTCGGCATCCAGCAATATTAAACCAATCGGGTCTCCTGCTACGTTTGCTGCGTCAAACAGCATGATGGTTCTTCGAATATGTTCCGTGAGAAACTGGAAAAACTAAGGGTCTCACCTCTAACACCAGCCTTGAACGCGTCCCATACAGTCATAAGTGGGGCTGAGTCAAGGTTTATTGTGAAAAATTCCTCAATCCACTTCTGCATATACTTTATATATTTTGCATCGTATAAAAGGGCTTTTTCAAAAGTCCAATTTGAGTTAGTGCTCTTGTTTATTAGACCTTGGAGGGTTAGTGTTAAAGGATTGTGGTCTGATAAAAACCGGGGTGAGATCTCAATGTGAGAAAGATTAATCAGTGAGGAAGATATAAAAAAATAATCAATTCTTGTAAGTGAAGCATGTAGTGCAGAGAAAAAAGTAAAACCCTCTTAGTTCGGCCCATACGTCACCAGCCCATGCGTCTCAATTAGGTTCAGCATGGCACTGAACACCTTTGGTTTCCTCCCTGTGTATTTCCAGTTTTTGTCTGCCTGCCAATCACTGGGTAGGTTTAAGTTCAGATCACCACATAATATAATAGGGGTATTCCAATGCGCTAGCTCCCCAGATTCCCAATCGATTACCCCCGGGACATCCTGATTAGCGTGAAAGGGCTGTTTGCTGCCACTGTGCAGCCTGCTATCACCCATCTTCCAAGGGTGTCAGATTTAACCCTATCTATCTGTAGCGCCAACCTTTGACTGGCTAAGACCCCAACCCCTTTCATTCTTGCCCCCTGTGTTGTGGCTCCTACTACTTTGTACCCTAGTGAATTTAGCAATTGTTTCTTGGACCCTTCAATATGTGTCTCTTGGAGACAAATTAGATCCGGGACAAGTGAGCGCAGACCTTGCGCTATCTTCTGCCTTTTGGTCACGTCATAGAGCCCACAGATAGTAACAGATACAATTTTAATTTTAGTTGAGTCCGTCATCCCTTGCTAGCAATTTTTCCTCCACCAGAATTTTCCCTCTTTCTCCTCCATTTTAAACTCTTCCCGCCCCTTTTGATATTTTTTAATTCCCGTGCCTATCTTCAACATATCTACATGTGCCCATTCCACTACATTCTCTGGGTGCCCCACCCCTCCTCCCCCTTATTGAGCAGATGAAGTGGAGGATGGGCGTGGCTGAATTTGTTTCTGTTGTTCACTTACAGCACCACTACTTGAGGTAATGGAGGTCGAGCTGGATGGAGGTCCCTGCCGGCCCTTCTGACGAGAAAATATGGAAGCTGTAGGTCGTGTTGGTGTTGTAGTTAACTGCGTTGTGGTGGTACCAGTGCCACACCGCACACATCCCGCTCAGCAGCCATTTGGGATAGGGTCAAAATGTCTGTATGCTGCATACCCAATGGGGCTGGAGTGACGACTGTGATGACTGGGTCGTCGTCAGACTGTTCATCAGCAGCAGAAGACACCACTTCTTGTTCGTCGTCATCACCCATAAGTGGAAGCCTTGCGGGAACCTTCCTTTTAGGCTTAGCTACCTTTGTCGGCTCATGACGTGCCTCCCCCTCAGACTGCATTTGTGGGTTCAAATCAAGATCCTCAGAAGGAAGCGTGCTTGAAGAAGAACTTGTAGTAGCCCTCCTTGACCGTTTTCTTGCTGGCCTTGAATGATGGTAGTCAAGTGTGAGCTCCAGTCACCGAGCCACCAACAAACAAACTGTGAAAAAAAAGCACACAAAGTCCCGGGAAACTCTATATTATACACTTAGTCCGTTGATTAGTCAGCATCATCGTCTTTGTTCAGTGATCTCTTCGAGATATTCGCCAGCCTTGATTTCTGATTGAAAAACTCGCGTTTTCCCTTCATGCAGCACTTTCAACCTGGCCGGGTTGATCAGATAAACCTGTGCCCCTCTCTGCTGGAATGGTGAGATTAAATGACGCAGCCGCCATCTGCGCTCTACGGTTGCATAACAGAAGTCGGGTTTCGCAAAGAATTTAACACCATTCGCCTCCCTCTGTGCATTGGGCCTGGCTTTGTCGTAGATCAGTTGTCTCAAGAGAAAGTTGCCAAAGTAAACTAAAAAGACCCTGGGTTTATCATTAGTACGGTTATCTCCCCGTCTAGCCTTGATGTTAAAGGGAAAGCGATGGGCCCTTTGGACTTCCATGTCCCAGTTCCAGTTTGTCTCGGTGGGGAAGGCTGCTTGCAACAGTTTGATTATAAACCCTCTTGGATCTTCTCCTTCGACTCCCTCCGGAATTTCCAATAGGCGGAGGTTATTGCGGCGTTGCCTATTTTCTTGATCTTCCAATTTAGACATTACATCCACTAGGCAAGCCTCATGGGAGCTCGTTTATTCTTTTGCTTTTGCTGCTTCTACTTCCAAAGTTTCCGTCCTGGCTTCTACCATAGCCACTCGGTCGCCGATGTCTGTGCACACTTTGCTTAGCTTCCTCATACCGTTTTGCAGTTTTTTGGCCGCCGTTTTTGCGGTGAGGCTGTCTGATCGCACCTCTTCCTGAAATTGTTTAATGGAATTTAAAATTGAGGCTAGAGAGGGTATTTCTGTTGCACCCTTGCTCCTTTCCGTGGCTTATGAGGCAGTTTCGTGTTGAGGCACAGTGGATGTGTTCCCCAGTGAAAGTAGGCTGGGAGAGTCCGAGTAATTCCACTTCAATTGATCCCTTTTCTGCCTGGAATGTCTCTTCCTTAAAACTGTGTCGGCCGCTTTCTTTCGCCCTACCTCATCCTCATCCTCCGTATAGTTCTATTTGGATAGTGAGCCATCCGATGACAAGGAGTCCTCTTTCCCTGTGTCTGTCAGGGAGCCGTCTGAGACTGAATAAAAATTTTCGGCATTGGGATCGGGGGGGTGTGGCGGTAGGGGCTCGGGATCATTGACCGTCTGCAAAATCACTCCTCTCTTCTCCATTCCTGGCAGTATCGTAAGTTCTGGGATTAACTGCGGGTCAGGGAGAGACAGAGTTTCCTTCCTACCTTCATCCGTAGACTCATTTAAACTTTGCCTCCCCTGATCACTCTGCCCGACCTGCCCATTCGGCCAACTGTGTCCGGTATCTAAGTTTGCCTCGCGTGCATTCTGGCCCGCTGTCTCCTCCATCTCTGCCACTATGGATGTTGGGGTTACTTGGGGGCTAGCGATGACTTGGGGGGCTATGACACCCCCTACTCCCATTTATATTTGTTTGGCCCTTCTTTGTCACTGATTATTTCAATACAGGAAAATGGCTATTGATGGAAGGGGAGCCCCCGGAGTTCGTAGTAGCGGCGTCCCTGGAGACATTCGGTTTGCTGTGGTACTTTTTTACCGCCCCCAAGTCCCTTTTACCTTTAGCAGGCAGCTCCGGTTTCTCGCCTCCTTTCTCTCCCTCTGCTTGCACCGGAAGCGGCTTTGTCTTAATCTTCTTGCCCCTCGTAGTCATTTTCCTGTGAGACTGCCAGCTCCCAGCAATGGATCCTACTCGGAGGGTTCTGCCTCGGTCCTGGGTGTGTACCAAATGAAATTGACACTCCCGCGGACCGCGAGGCTTGCTCTTGGGGGCCCGAGTTTAAAGCGACAACCAGGCGGATTATGACCCAGTCCGCTGATCACAGCCTTCTCCGCATATACTTGGGCTGCCTGGCTCCACTGGCTCCCGCTCTCGCACTCAGGGATATGGATGCAGTCAAGATGCCTCCGTTCTCCGTTCTAGCTCCGGCTCGTGCATCCGCGGCTGCCTCTCCCGCTGTCAGGCTGGATGTGCGATGATCGCCGATCATCGAGAATTTCCCGTCATGCAGTAGCAGCGCGGTGACTGGATCGTGGGCTCACTCACTCTTGCTCCATCACTGCTCCCCCATGAGAAGAATTTGAATGTAAATAAATTGAGTTAAATATAAAATCACACAATCAATATTATTGCAAAGGAAGAGGAAGAAAAAAGGAAAGAAAAGAATATAGAATAAAGTCTCCAAAGAAAACAGTAAGAGAAAGGGGAGAATAGAGGAGGAGGGAAAAAGAGGAAAAAGTAAGATCGAAAATACAGTGCATGTCATACGAAGAACAATGACAACTGTAGTACATACCTGAAGGGGAAATTATAAAAAACTGGGATAGACGGCAAAAGATAAAGACGGCACGATCAACAAGGGAGACGAACCACGCCGGGAGGTCAAAAAACGAAGACAAGGATATGGAAAATTGTATGAAGAAGTTCAAACGGTCTGTAATGATGATAAAGAACAGGAAGTTACAAATAAGACAATTATGAACAAGACAATTATAAACAGAGAAGACTACCGGAAAAAGACCTGTAAAGAAAATGATTAGTGAGGATTAGGATGAGCTTCACAAGAGTCATCCAAAATAAAAAAATCAGAGAAACTTTCATATAAGAGTCATGGTACTCAAGAAGAACCAGCTGTATCCATGGTGGACATGGAATGTAGGTGAAGAAACTTCTGAAGGTCCGCAGGGTCTTCAAAAGTAGAGGTGTTGTTTTTAAAAGTTACTTTGAATAAGCAAGGATGAAACAAACCATAGCGGGCACCCATGGAACGTAAAGCTGGTCTGAGATCTGAAAATTCTTTCCGTTGTTTATCTGTTGCTGTAGATACAACTTGAGACAAAAACACCTTAGATGATGACCAAGTCAAATGCTTCTTAAGTTTGGCTTCATTTGGGTCTTGCAAAAGGTCCATAAACTGTAAGAAAATAATAATCACGCCATGGGATCTTGAGGGGGCAGACGCAGAAGAGAGGCGAGGACCCAACCTGTGAGCACACTGGATATTTAGAGAGGTTGAAGTAGGAAGGTCCAAGAGCTTCTGAAGAAAGGAAGTGAAAAGGTCAAAGGGTCATCTCCCTCAATGCCTTCTGGAAGACCAAATAGATGCATATTATTGCTTCTATTTCTATTCTCCAAATCCTCAGCAGACTTTTTCAAGAGGATCACCTCCCTCTTCAGAGATGATATTTTTGTAGGAGAATCTTGAAGGTCGCTGACGTACTGTTCCACGGTAGAGAATCTGGAATCAATCGTAAACCATTGTATCTCCAATACCTGTAAGCGTGTATTGGTTTCCTCTAAAAATGGGCGTAAATCGCGAATTTCCTCTAGAACAGTGTCTATGGAAGCAGGTGATGTAGGCTTCGGTGGGGAGGGTGGTTCTTGTTTGAGTCTTTTATTAGTGGAGGAAAGCAAGTTTAATTTTGAAGACACAATGGATGAAGAAGTTGCTCTGGGAGGATTAGAGTGAGCCATGCTGATAAAGTTTTGTAAATTATCCATAAGAGGTACCACAGAAGGTGAGTGCGTCACAGACAAAGTAGTAGTATTCTTTTTGGTAGAATGTAACAGGTGTTTGGATCTGCCCATAAACATAGAAGGTTACTGAGACTTCAGCGTGAGAAATAAGTAATTAAGCTGGCTCTCACTTTTAATAAATATAAAAAGAGAAAAGAAAAGAAAAGAAAAGAAAAGAAAGGGACCTGTGGCAAGAAAAATGCCCCTAAAAAGCAGTTTGAGCAAAATGTTATATGATCAGTGTGCAGGCTTCAAAGGCAAATGTAAAATAACAGTACTGTATGCCCTCAATGTAGCTGAAAGGAGAAAAATCCAGTCAGGAAAGGAGACAAAATAGCGGCTGGGTGAGGTAAGGAAATGCAACCACCGAAGATTCACCTCACCAGCATTGAAAAGGGGTTCCAAAATATTGCTGCATAATCAGGGGGAGTTCCGCTTTATAGAACTCCCCATTTGAAGCCCAGAAAACTGTGCTGGAACAATGAAAAAACTCAGGAGATCTCCCGACGTAGTGCGGAGCTCTGATTTCAGGTGGCCATCTTGGATATCGCCGCCCGCGTCTCCTTCATCATTCTTTAGCTCACTCCACCACCCCAGTTCAGACATGGCCGTATGCAAATCAGTCTGACCCTGTGCCTCATGGGAACAGTCCAGCCCGAACTGATGGATTAAACCCAGATGAGTTGACTGGAGGTGAGTGTTTGATTTGCTCAAACGTTCCATCCATCATCCCCTTTGGTATTGCTTTGTTTGCCCTAAGTTTGCAGGGTATGCTCAGACGTGGGTCCCTTGCTCACTTTGCCACTGGATTCAAGGTAGCCTGGCTGATGAGGGTTATGAACCCGAAACCGGTCCCAGGTTGCTTGTTTCCGGTCCAGGGAAGACATGGTTTCTCAGTTCGGCACTGGACGGTTCCCATGAGGCACAGTGTCAGACTGTTTTGCATATGGCTATGTCTGAACTGGGGTGGTGGAGTGAGCTAAAGAATGATGGTGGATTAAACCCAGATCAGTTGACTGGGGGTGAGTGTTTGATTTTCTCAAACGCTCTATCCATCATCCCCTTTGGTATCGCTTTATTTGCCCTACGTTGGCAGGGTATGCCCAGACGTGGGTCCCTTGCTCACTTTGCCACTGGATTCAAGATAGCCTGGCTGATGAGGGTTATGAACCCGAAATCGGTCCCAGGATGCTTGTTTCCGGAACAGGGAAGACATGGCTTGGCAGTTCGGCACTGGACTTTTCCCATGAGGCACAGGGTCAGACTGATTTGCATATGGCCATGTCTGAACTGAGGTGGTGGAGTGAGCTAAAGAATGATGATGGATTAAACCCAGATCAGTTGACTGGGGGTGAGTGTTTGATTTTCTCAAACACTCTGTCCATCATCCCTTTTGGTATCGCTTTGTTCGCCCTAAGTTGGCAGGGTATGCCCAGACGTGGGTCCCTTGCTCACTTTGCCACTTGATTCAAGATAGCCTGGCTGATGAGGGTTATGAACCCGTAACCGGTCCCAGGATGCTTGTTTCTGGTCCAGGGAAGACATGGCTTGGAAGTTCGGCACTGGACTGTTCCCATGAGGCACAGGGTCAGACTGATTTGCATATGGCCATGTCTGAACTGGGGTGGGGGAGTGAGCTAAAGAATGATGATGGATTAAACCCAGATCACTTGACTGGGGGAGAGTGTTTGATTTGCTCAAACGCTCCATCCTTCATCCCCTTTGGTATCTCTTCAGTAGGGAACCTTCTTTTATTGTGGACTCCTCAACTTACATCCAAGTGCAGCATTCACAGTCATGTTTGCCATCCATCTTTTTCAAGAGTAAAAACTGAAGAATATCCCTAAAATAAAGCATGGTTCTTATGAATGATGAGTTAATCTCAACTTAGTTTGAACAACCTAGACCATTAATTTATGTAGATCACAGAAAATAAATCTTTTCTCTCACATTACGTTTGACTAAAGAAGGTGTAAACTTTCACAGAAAAAATACTATCTACCTTTTTTAGTAGGTAGAGTTTTGCATCACAAATCATGGTCCATCAGATGTTCTGACTTCAATGTGACATCAGCCGTCTATGTTTCATTTCTTGGAAACATTTCTATGTGGAAGATTAGCGTTAGCTCATTTGTACCATATTTCTCAACATCGCCTTGAATGAAAAAGACTTGGGACCACATTTTTTTAAGTTTACACAGACCCTCATGTAATGCAATGCAGTATAAAATTGACCCTTTTATCCGATCACATCATCAGCCCATGACAAGTCATTGGCACATAAATATCAAACCCATTACATAACCTTTTTCGAAGATTAACATGATCGATTTAATGCATGGTGCTACTCACAGCTTGCCAGCCCAAGCGTTGCCTCAACAAATGTAACACTTATGGACAGATATTCAAAAATCATATATTTGTAAAAATCCTTTCAGCTTCATGACCATTCCATATTTGCCACCGTTGCTACGATAAGTAGCAGTTTGTAGTAGAAAATTGAAGATTCTTTTGGTTTCTTACTACAAGTTCTGATTGCAATCGAGATAAAAGAAAACAGGATAGAAAGTTTTAAAACAACTTAAATAGCTAATTATTTGCTTTTCATTACACCGCACCATAAGAACCTTACCACTTCAAAAATCCCATAAAAGTAAAAAAATACGAGTTGATAGACAGAAAATGAAGGTGAAGACTACACCAAACCTAATGGATGTGGTAACATTATATTGGTTTAAACATGCATTTTTAAACCTCCTTTAGAGGACCCCATGCCACCACCCAATGGATTCTAAGGGGCAGAAAATAACAAGCAATGGCAAGGTTAACAGGTTTGGCTTTAATGCGCTGATGGAAGGGAACAGCATTTGTGCATGACAGCATTTGCATTCATTAGCACATTAAAACTAGACCTATTGGCTTTGGCAACGTTTGTCGATAGATTAATAATACTGAGCATGAGACGATTTAAAGTCTTGATAGATGTGCAGAAGCATAACTGAAATCGGACAGATCTCTTGAGCTATCTGTAAACACACTTGCTCTGATTTGTTCACACCAGGAGAATCCTGGTCTTAAGTCAGCGAAACGAGGAGAAATGAAGTATTTCTCCTCATTTTTGCTTTTTCTATGTGTCCTGCCTTGTGCCGCACACATAAAAAAAGCAAAATGCCATGGTTTGTTTATGTACAGGAAGGTGTCCCGTCCTGTACATGAATAAACCTTTTTAAAAAAATCATTTTGTAACTTTCATGTGTGCTGCACACATGAAAGTTCCAAAATTGCATTTTTAGATTGTTTATGTGCAGGAAGAGACCCCTTCCTACACATAAACAATCCTTCCCTGCACACAGACACCCTTGCACTCTGGTGCAAGCGTGCCGGCGCTGGCGCGAAGTTGTTAAGCTTAGCGCCATCGCAGTGGGAAACGCAAGGCTGCACCACATTCTTGTAAATATGGGTCAGACTTGCTTTTCCGCGATGTTGGGAAACATTTTTTAAAGCACACCTGCCCATTTAATAAACACAGACTGATTTAAAATGGTGTTTTCCATATGGGAATCCTAAATTCGAGATGGAGATCTGTTGTTCCTAAAAATCCTATATGCCTACATTTGCAGACAATAACAGGGGACACAAATTGCCACTTGCCTAATTAATATTCATTAGGGAGGTCATTTTGCAATCCCCTACAAATAGAGTTTTTATTCATATGACCTGTATTCAAGGACGCATAGCACATTTCATTCCCATTTGCAAACTAGTCTGTGATCAAATTGCACATTGCTGGTTTGCAAATGGGAATAGGGCTTTAGACCATTAGTTAGATTAAATGGACACTGTTTACCAAACCAACAAAAAGAGAAATGCATACATGACGCTATTTAATTATTCATTAACTTTACAGATTCAAAACATCCAACTTTTGGATGGAGCACTTGACACCAATGCTTCCAAAGAAAAAACATTTATGTTCTTTAAAGTTAATGACCTGCCCACTTGCTTCCTACAAATCAATATCTTTACTCAAGTTAGGATCCTTAACCGCTTCAGCGCGGCGCGAATTTTCGCGCTGTGCTGAACGTTCCATTGAGCTTATGGAACCATGACGGAACGGTTCCGTCATGAGCACAGCTCAACCGACGCTCATGACGGAACCGTTCCGTCATGAGCATGGAAGGGGTTAACAAAGGTGAGCAGCACCACAATTAAAATATTTTAAATAAATAACAATCATTTTTATACAACAGTCAAAATATCTGACAAATAGAATAGAAAAAAGACTGTTCCATAAAAATTATGTTTACTAATGAAATAAAAATCAAAACGACATCAACCGTAAAGCACACAATTAGAAATAAACAACAAATGGAACCAGGTAACTGCAACACATACATATGTAAACCAAGGCATTGCAATTATGTAAATAAACATACATATTAACATGTAACATTTCCCACCCACGAATAATTACCTAAATAAAGCGTACAGTTCCATAGCTGCAGATCTTTATCTATATGAATGTTGTCAAAATATCATCCACCAAACCGAAAAACTAAGCAATCCAACTTCATAAGGAACTATAAACCACCCCCCAAAACATTATAAAAAAGAAACTTCAAGAAACCTGAAAAAACAAAGGAAATCACAAATAAACAAATTGTTTTTCTAGAAATCTAAATTATTTCCTTTCGAAAAAATGCAACATCCATACTTCCATAAAATAACTTTGATCCGTAAACTTGTAAAAAATATACAAAGCCCACCTACAAAAAATGCTACTTTTAAACACAACATAAACATTATAGGTATAACACACACCAAAATATAATATAACATTATCTGAATTAACTCAAAATTACTACTAAACTCTAGCTAAGCCTAACACAGAACACTACTACCTAAAATAACCCAAACTCCTGCTAAAAAACCCTAAAACTAAAAACCAATACTATAACTACCATTAACTAGTTCTACCTACATCCCCTTGCCCCCAAATCCCTAGAAAAATCCGTTAGTGGACCTCTGGATTGAAGAGGAATTAATTCTCCAACTTAAAACGCGCCACAGGGCGTGTTTGCACACACTTCACTCCAAGCCCCGCCCCCTACCTTCACCACTGTGCAAACGCGCCCCGTGGCGCGTTCTAAGTTGGGGAATTAAGTCCCCTTGAATTCTGGGGGTCCCTGGGGTCCAACTAGCCCACCAGGAACCTCCAGTATGCGGCAGGGGGATGTGTTGTAGAGAGGTGTAAAAAGGGGCGTGGCCTCTTTACACATCTCTGCATGGATTTACAACATTTAACAAAAAGCGTCATCTGCGAACCAAACTCTACGCTTTTGCCAAATTTGGTGTAATTCCGTTCAGCAGTTCAAGCTGTAGCCCGTCTTAAAGGTCCCTATGGAAAATTGCATGGGGAAAACACGTTTTGGTACCCCTTTTTTCCTCGGCCCCCGATTGACAACTCACCCCGAAACTTTCAGGATAGGAGCGGAGCGGGCCATCTTCTTGGAGAATTTCGTGAAGGTTCGTCAACCGGCGCCAAAGTTATTCCAAATGGAATGTTGCGGATTTCCTATGGAAACTAGGTCCTAACTATATCTACCTACTGGCGACTGCCAGTAGGTAATATATATATATATATATATATATATATATATATATATATATATATATAAGTATATGTATATATATATATGTATAAAAGAATAAACCCACCCTGAACCCCAAAAATGCCCCACCACCCCAAAACCCTAATGCACCCTGAACCCCCAAACCCTAAACGCACCCTGAACCCTTAAAATTCCCCCACACCTCAAGACCCTAACCCACCCTGATCCCCAAAATTACCCCTGCACCCCAAAACCTAAATGCACCCTGAACCCCCAAAATACCCCTGCACCCCACAACCATAAAGGCACCCTGAACCCCAAAAATACCCCTGCACCCAAAAACCTAAATGCACCCTGAACCCCAAAATGACCCCTGCACCCCAAAACCCTAAATGCACCCTGAACCCTAAAAATTCCCCCTACACCCCAAAACCTAAACGCACCCTGAACCCCAAAATTACCCCGGCACCCCAATACCTAAACGCACCCTTAACCCCAAAAATACCCCAGCACCCCAAAATCTAAATTCACCCTGAACCCCCAAAATACCCATGCACCCCAAATCCTTAAACACACCCTGAACCCTAAAATTACCCCCTACACCCCAAAACCCTAACCCACCCTGACCCCTAAAATTACCCCCAGCACCCCAAAACCTAAACACCCTGAACCCAAAAAATATCCCTGAACCCCAAAACCCTAACCCACCTTGATCCCTAAAATTACCCCAGCACCCCTAAACGCACCCTGAACTCCAGAAATACCCCTGCACCCCAATATTTTAAACACACCCTGAACCCCAAAAATACCCTTGTACCCCAAAACCTTAAACGGACCCGGAACACTACACATACCCCCTACACCTCTAAACCCTAACACACCCTGGCCCCTAAAAATACCCCACTACCACAAAACCAAAATGTACCCTGAACCCTAAAATTACCCCCCTACACCCCAAAACCCTAACCCACCCTGATCCCTGAAATTACCCCAGCACCCAAAAACCTAAACGCACCCTGAACCCTAAAAATACCCCTGCACCCCAAAACCCTAAACGCACCCTGAACCATAAAAATTCCCCCTACACCCCAAAACCTAAATGCACCCTGAACCCCAAAATTACCCCTGCACCCCAAAACCTAAACACACCCTGAACCCCAAAAATACCCCTGCACCCCATATCCTTAAACGGACCCTGAACCCTAAAATTACCCCCTACACCTCAAAACCCTAACCCACCCTGGCCCCCAAAATTACCCCAGCACCCCAAAACCTAAACCCACCCTGAACCCCAAAAATATCCCTGCACCCCAAAACCCTAACCCACCTTGATCCCTAAAATTACCCCAGCACCCCTAAACGCACCCTGAACCCCAGAAATACCCCTGCACCCCAAAACCAAAACACATCCTGAACCCTAAAATGACCTCCTACACCCCAAAACCCTAACCCACCCTGACCTCTAAAATTACCCCGCACCCCAAAACCTAAACCCACCCTAAAAATACCCCAGCACCCCAAAACCCAAACATACACATAACCCTAAAATTACCCCTGAACCCCCATAACATATACCCCTACACCCCAACCCAAACCCTATACTTACCTTATACTTATATTCAAAAAACCTATGCTTTTACCATTCATGCATTTACAACGAATTCTGTTATAAAAGCATGCGTGGTAAAAGCATATCAAATGTAATGCCATGCGTTGTAATGGCATTGCGGAGTCATGGTAGATGCGCTGTCAAGGTATGCGGGGTGATCGTATGCGGGATAAAAGATTCATGGTAATGGTTGTTTACCAGGAAAGAGTGATCTGAAAATGCCAGAGGCTGAACGCTTGAGCCTATACAGTGCAACAGTATGGATCATGTGATATCGGGTCCATGCTGATGTCCTGTGCAGACTCCAGCTCTCAGATTTGTGCTTCAGTGCTTAAAGAAGGAACTCGAGCTAGAGACTGGCATCTGAGAAGCTGAAGAGGGCCCTTCACTTGCAGATGGGGGTAAGGAAAAAAGCTCTTAAGTTAAATAGGCACATGCATTTGGGTGAGTATTTGAGAGAATGAAATAGATTAGTGTGAGTGATTTGTGATTTATTAGTTTATTGTAAAGTTTAGTTAAAACCATAACAATTTTACATAAGACAACATCCTTCACTCGGAAATGTAAAAACAATTTAATATTTTTAAATAAAAATCATCATGGGATATATACAAAGCAACGAATTTAAAAGTCAGTGTGTAACACATATCAACTTCACTCCTACTTCCTTGTTTTACTCACTGAGCATGCTAAAATACCAATAAAGTGCATTTGTGATAAAAGTAATCTTTTGCAGTGTCAGTCTAATTATTTACTTCCAACCTGGCTATGAGTTACATCTGTCAGTCTCGTAGTCCCTTATCTAACACAATTGTACTGGTAATACTACTTAAAGGGGTCCACTTTCTTAATTCAGGCAATCGGTAAGAGCCGCCTGTGTCATCTCCTTCTCTATACAGTAACGAGTGGGAATAACGTTCCTCCACTGATAGGGTAACCTCATTGAGGTGCTTCTGCTTTCACTGCTTGGTCATGAGTGCGTAGAAACGTTATCAGTTTACACTCCATTTGGGGGTCGGATGGATCCAATCCTCTAATGATATCAGTTCTACAGGAGCTTATTCCTCTATCCAAGAAGGCTCTCCTTAAGAAGGGACTCGTGCTGGCTGTAGTTTTTTACAGTTGCATTTGAGATGAATAAGGTCTTTTTGACTGCCGCAAAGACGGCATTTCTTTGACTCAATGTGCTTCCAGTTCAGTGCATCGCCAGTAGGGAACTTCCCAAACCGCAGTGCCATTAGTTGTCTTTTTATGTGAAATGAGAATGTAGAATCTAGGTAGGCTGCAGGTTTAAGGACTTTGTAGTTGTTAATCACTGTCCACAAGTGAGATCTTTGGGAGAAAATGCTTAGATCCAATATCAGAGAATGAAATGTTGCTGCTTTATTTATTGCTAGCTTGAATGATGAAAACTGCATGTGTGTATTCCAGAGATCATTGGTACAAGTTGCTTTAAGTGCGTTGTCTAAAAATTGATTGTCCTGAGATTTTTCTTAATCCTTTTCCAGTTCCAATGATAATGACTTGTTGAAGCTATTATCCTACACGTTTTGTTTTATACTGTACCAGACCTTTATATATGTATAAAGTCTATCCAATGATCCATTCATTAACCCAAATTCTAGGCACTTTTGTGCTGGCGAGGCAGTTGTGGGGAGTTGGAAAACCTTTTTGTAAATGCTTGTTATTAGGTTATTTAGAATCACAGAATCTTTCCCATGCATAGCCACGCTAGCGTAAGATAAGGTTGTGTGTAAGTGAGTATGAGTGAGTGAGTTGAAAAAGGAAGCACGGAGTGAAATATTGAGTGAAAGTGTGTGCATATGAATAAGACAATGAGACAGTGAGCATGTGTGTGACACTGACACAGTGACACACTGTGAAACAGTGAGTGAGACAGAATGACCATGTAAATGAGACAGTATAGCGAAGTGCGAGTGAATGAGACAGCATGTGAGATGTGCATTACAGTGAGTGAGACCATGAGTGAGAGGGAAAGAGAGATTGAGAATGTAAGTGGGATGCTGCTTGGGAGTGACAGAGACAGGGAGTAAGACAGTGAGTGAGATAGTATGTGTGATAGCATGTGGAACTGGGTGAAACAGTGAGAGACAGTGAATGAGACACTGTGTGAAAATGAGTGGATGAAACAGTGAGTGACAGTGTTTGAGACAGTGTGTGAGACTAAGAAAGTGAATGAGCATGTAAGAGTGTGGGTCGGATTTACAAAGGTAAACTTACTTTTTGGTGTTGGTTTACTACTTTTTGGTATTTAAACACAACGTGCACAGTTATACGACTCCACACTCCCTATATTTATGTGTGCGGGGTTCCCCAACCAGATTGCAGAGTCTCTGAGTGGGAAGAACTACAAACACAAAATTAAGAAGTGTGAAGTCCTAAATCTCCGTATTTAGGGGCCGATTATGATGGCGGTTTTCCCGCATCCTCCGGGCCGGCGTAAGCCACCACCGGCCCGGAGGATGCGGGAAAACCACTGCGGACTGAAAAAGGACCCCCCCCCAGATTAGGATGGCTGGGGGATAGTTTTTCAGTCCGCAGCTTTTCCGCCGCGGTCGCCTTCCGACCGCGGCGGAAAAGCTATAACATGGCTGGCGGTGTCTATCAGACACCGCCAGCCATATTATGATGGAGTAGAATGTATGCTTTTCCACTGCAGCTTTTCCGCCGTGGAAAAGCATACGGACCTTCACTTCGGGGGCCTGTTGCGGGCCCCCTGGGTGAAGGGGGGGTTGGGGGTGCACATGGGGGGGTACCTATGGTACCCCCCAGCATTTGCGTGAACAAAGCAGCAGGCACCGCGCGGTGCCTGCCGCTTTGTGCACGCAAATGCGGTGCATGCATTTTTAACATTGCGGCGGGTGCAGCTTGAAGCTGCACCCGCTGCAATGTTAAAAATACAGGATGCGACCACCAGGGTGGCGGTCACATCCTAATTTGCACGGAGGGACCGCCACTGCCCCTGCGGATGGTCCCTCCTACTCTATGGTGGCAGACGGACTCAGGTCCGTCCGCCATCATAATCGGCCCCTTAGTTTCTGAATACCGAAAAGTGGTATTCCTCAACTAATATGTAAGTTTGCCTTTGTGAATCAGGCCCTGTGTGTGCATTATGCTATCGAGTCTGCTTTTGTCCCTCTCATACAATAGGGTTAATTCTTGGCTTAAGACACCCATGGCAATGTGAGCCTGACAGTGAATGAATGTGTGTAAAAGAAAGTGAGTGCATGTGAGAATGAAACGGTGAGTGAAAGTGTAAACATGCAGTGAGCACATGAGTGAGGCAGTGTGCCACCATGTAGGTGAGACAGTTTGTGAGCATAAGGTACAGTGTGATGCAGTGAGAGAGACAGTGTAATCGGATGAATGAGACAGTGAGTGAGAATGAGACAGAAGTGAGCTAGTGTGAGTATGTGAGTGAGGCAGTGAGTGAGACAGTAAGGCAGGCAGTGTGAGTATATGAGTGAGACAGAGAGATAATGAGACAGTTAGTAACTGTAAGTGACAATGGAGCATTAGGGTGCAACTCTGAGTGAGATAATTTAAGCTTGTGAGTGAAACATTGAAACTGTGAGTGGGAGACATAGAGTGAGAGTGAATGAAACAGTGTCTGAAAGGGATAGTGAGTGACTGAGTGAGACAGCGAGTACAACTGTATGATCATGTGAGTGAGCCAGTGAGTTAGACAGTGCATATGATAGCAAGAGACAGTGAGTGAGTCAGTGTTTGATATGTGATTCAGTATGTGAGCATGTGAGAGCATATAAGCATGTGTGTGTGTGTTATGAATGTGAATCTGCCTCTGACCCTGCCATACTGGAGATAATTCTTGCTTTACAGAGGCCGGCAGGTCAACATGTTGATGCTGGCTCGTTGGAGGTAATAATTTGCACAAGGGAGAACTACCGTTTCGTGTACATGTGAGGAAAGCATCCATGAAAAATCTGACCCTGACATACCAGAGGTAATTCTTTATATGGAACATCAGGGGTGCATACATCACATCATCACATCAATAGGAGAACTCTGGCACTGTGGCACAAGAGGAACACCCATGACATCTGGGTGCAACCAGGATAAAATAATGGCCCTCACACAATGGCAGCAATTATTGACATATGGTGGGCACCCATAAGATAAGACATTTTTAGAAAAATTGGCTCAACTCTTCAGGATAGTAAGGCTTCATTGGCAGATCATGAAAGGATTTCAGTATTCAACAAGTGTTCTTTCAGAGCCTATGACTTTTTAGCAAATGAATGTGAAAATTGTGCTGTAAAATTCGCAATTTGACCTATTATTTTTTTTCAACACACTCCATAGGAAGTCAGGCTGCATTCCGCCACTGGAATTTGAGTCAAATATTACTTCTTCCATATTTCAAAGATTACCAGCAGTCAATTCAATTCAATAAGCTTTATTCGGCTGAAGAAAAGCAACCATAACAGCACAATACATGCTCAAAATACACGAGAGACAATTAATAAAAGAATCAACGTCAATATTCTAATTTCATTAAAACATCATACACTACACAACAGAAATAAGAGTAAATAAAAATGGCACTTATCAGTTCTCTTAATGTAAACAGTAGACTCATAGCAACTTTTCAGTAAGATAAAATGGCACAACTTCAGTTCTCCTAATGTAAACAATAGGGTCATAGCAGCATTACATGGTTTTTGGTGACAAGATCCAAAACACATAGGCTTTAGAAAGTGCAAAGTGCCTAATTAGTATAACCATCCCCAAACTTAAGGGAGATGGTTAATTACATTAGAACAACATACTCTTCCTAGTGTTAATTGAACTTAAAATAAATGTTGCAGTATAAAAACAAATTTCAGGTTCCCTTAGCGTGAAACGTTGGGTCATAGCAGCGTTAGTGGTTTTGGCATCATATTTTTTAAACAATGGTTTAAGATAAGCAATTCTAAAAGACAGATACAGATCACATAAAAGTAAAAAGTGCAAGGTGCTCTGCTTAGTATTCCCATCACAGGGGCATGGGGAGACAGGGCGCTGTTTCATCGTAGGGAATGCTACTAAATGGTGCACAAGGCCTAAACTCATTCTGGTTAGGACATAGCGGTGGGAAGGTCTTGTGACAAGTGAACGGTAAGTTTGGAAGCAATCCGTATCTATATGCAGATTGTAAAGCTGATTACCAGCAGTCAATGTCACCAGTATTGTAACCGGGGTCATTATAGACAGGGCCACTGGAATTATGCACTTCTGCCACTTTTTCTGCATAATTATGGATTTGCTGCATTTGCCACTCAATCCACTGTCTGCCGCATAATCTGCAGAATTTAACAAAAAAATTGTTTCTAGCTGATATAGATTCAAAGTTACAGCGCAGTTGAAAGTCTTGTGCAAAGGTCGATTAGCCATCTTATAATTGCTTGTTGCTGTATTTAGGTGTTAAACTGGTACTAACGTGTAAGGGTCATATTAACAAGCCGATTATCGCCCCGTTATCGGCACTTTTCTGCCGATAACGCGGCGGTATCTGCATCGCCCAATTATCAAGGCAGCGTTAAGTCAATTAACGTGGCGTTAATTGACTTAACGCTGCCTTGGTAATAGGGCCCCTTTCACGATAAACTCATAGTGAAAGGGGGTGTGCAGTGGGTGTTGTGGTGGGCGTTCCACCGCAACACCCATTCCCTTCGACGCTGCCACCTATTACCTAAATGCTTCATTTCTCCTCGTTTTTGCTTTTTCCATGTGTGCTGCCTTGTGCAGCACACATGGAAAAAGCAAAATGCCAAGGTTTGTTTATGTACAGGAAGGTGTCCCTTCCTGTACATAAACAAACCTCTTTTTAAAAATGCCAATTTGTAACTTACATGTGTGCGGCATAAAGCAGCACACATGTAAGTTACAAAATGGCATTTAAGCTTTGTTTATGTGCAGGAAGGAACTCCTTCCTGTACATAAACAAACCTTCCCTGCCTGCGCTGGCGTTAATTTGTAAAACTTATCGCCATCGCAGGGGGAAACGCTAGGATGCACCATATCCTTGGTAATATGGTGCAGCCTAGCGTTTCCGAAGTGGCGAAGAGAGGCGTTAAACCAAGGCGGCTAACACCTCTCTTCGCCACTTTGTTGCTAATATGCCCCTAAGTTCCATCTCACAGCTTTTGCATGTTTTCTAGCTACACTTAAACCATTGTGAGCAGAGTCACTGTACTCACATCATTCTTAACTGCCCCCCAATAAACACCGTGTCACACCAAAACCACATTAATTTGTATCTGTAATATATATATATATATATATATATATATATATATATATGTATATATATATAGATATAGATATATGATATGCGGAATCATATATCTATATAGGTATATATATATATATATATATAATAAATGTACGTAGTCATAATATTATTTTTCAGCAACCCGCCTAACCCTTACCTTCTCTATGTATCAAACAAAACTGAAAAGTTTCAATTTCACTGTAATATTATTGCTATGTACAGCATTTCTAATTGAAATGTTATGTTATTCGGGGTTTTAAAGATTTACTTTTCATCCTTTCCCACCACTTTCCTCTGCAGTCTATGCTACACAGGTAAGCCCTTTTTTTCTCAAATCTTTCTGAAATACCCCATATGCATTTCACACCTCATACCTTTCCCCATCAGCACCCTCTTTTCACCCCCATGTGCATGCCCCATACCTCATCGCGTTCCCCATCAGCACCCTCTTTTCATTTCCATGTGCATGTCTCACACCTTATCTCTTTCCACATCAGCACCCTCTTGTCATCCCCATGTGCATGTCTCACACCTCATCTCTTTCCCCATCAGCACCCTCTTTTCATTTCCATGTGCATGTCTCACACCTTATGTCTTTCCACATCAGCACCCTCTTGTCATCCCAAAGTGCATGTCTCACACCTCATCTCTTTCCCCATCAGCACCCTCTTTTCATTTCCATGTGCATGTCTCACACCTCATCTCTTTGCCCACCAGCACCCTCTTTTCACAATATCCTGCATGTACCTCCCTGCAACTTTAACTCACTATCCCACAATGCACCCAATCACCTGTGAGCACTGCATTTTCATTTACCTTTGTCTCGTCAGTATTCTGATAACTGGGTAGCTTCTTAACACACTTTCCCATAGAATTGCATTTGCAACTGGCACCTATGACCATTGGTATGTGTCCTCTGCAGAGAGGCCGAGGACTAGTTGACCCTTTATTCTGAACACCTGTTTGACACACGAACAGGCTCTGTGAGAACTCACACTGCCTTCAGGCTCCACTACAGGCCTGTTATAAACACCTGACTGTGACTCCGTTCAACGTATGCACTTACGAAGAGTTGTTGCAGGAAGCAAAAACACAAGAGAAACATGATATACGAAAAAAAAAACTCAGGGAACCAAGATTAAGTCACTTTTGTGATATGTAAATAGTAACTTCATCATTGACATGGATTGTTTTAACTGTTCTTAAAGTCATTGTTCAGAAATTGATCAGTTTTTTCCTATGAAGTTAAGGACATAAATGTTCGTGTCTATGCAGGCCCGATTCAGTGTCAGTGTTTAGTTAACGTTGGGTCTGAGACTCGGACGGACACGTCCTATTTACAACGTTATCTCCACTCAAAGCACCCTATTGGTCTTTTGGCTCTAAGGCAGAAGATACAAGTTTCAAAAAACATAACCTAGGAAGGGATCGCATCCACTTGCTTGATGACACTGACATCTAGTGGCAAGTCAGCAGTAAGATTTGATCAGTAAAACATTTTTAAGTCTGTCGTTAGGCAAGACATTTTGAATTTATTAGAATGATATGTATACTACTTAAAGGGGCTTTCATCCAGATCTCTTCTTCCTGTTGTTGTGTCATTCACATTTTGTTTTGCTCACTACAGCACACACCATGGGGAAGTCAGTCAGCCACTGGGTAACTTTCCTTTCAGCAACTGCAGTTTGCTCTTTCACACAGAGCACATCTACAAACAAGGTGGTGTGCTGGTGATTTTTGTCTTTATTATTACTTTAGTGCAGACTTTGGGCCAGATTTATGAAAGTGGTGCATTCCCCTTGTATCACGCAAGGCACAGCAAAGGCAGCGCAATACTAAAGTCAGATTTATCAAGCCTAGAAAGGTCACCTTGTGTGAACCTGCGGTGCTGGGATACTATGGAGTAACGGAAGGCAGACAAGTTGCTGCCTTGCATTACTCTGCCCCAGGGATGCACTCCATGGATGGAACGTGTGTGTTCCTATCCATCTACTCATGGAATTTGGCGCATTATCATGTTTACCATGAGTAGTAGACCTGGGGAGTCAAAATGCTAAGCCTTCCTAGGGGAGGCGTAACAAGGAGAAATGTCTTTATTTCTCCTTTTTATCCCTCTTTCTACGTGTGCTGCATTCTGCATTCTGCAGCACTTGTGGAAAGAGGAAAATGCCTCAGATGATTGATTTTGTGCAGGAAGTGTGTCTTCTTGTACAAAAGCGATCCCACCTGCAATGCAGGCACTCTTGCACAATGACCCGAGTACCTGCATTGACTCTAGGCAACCAAAAGAGCACTAGAGTAAAGAAAGGACAGGAATTTGTCATACAAAGTTAAATATGGTGCATTCCTGCCCTCTCCATTTCACACAGAGCAGCGCAGGAGGCGTCTTGCTGAGTTGCAGGGAATATTGATACATTTGCCCAGTTCTGGTTAGAAACTGATGTGATAGCTGGGTATTTTCTACCACCTGCTCATGCACAGGGAGCAATCCAGCTTTGTTAGTTCCTGTCTCCTGCTGCTAATGCTGTTGTAAATTCATTTTGGAGTATTCTGTGTTCAGCTGACTGCTGCTAACTCAGTTTACCATATTGTGCCCATTTGAAACTGTTCTTTAACCCCTTCGCTGCTAGGCCTTTTCCCCTCCTGTGCTAAGCCTTTTTTTGGAGATTTGGGGTAGTGCGTGCTTAGGCCCCTGTAACTTTTTGACCACATAAGGTATCCACGCCAAATTTGCGTCCTTTTCTTCCAACATCATGTGGATTCTAAAGATGCCCAGGGTTTGTGGATTCCATTGAAGGGGTTCCAGAAATTACGCAAAATACAGTGAAATTTTAGTTTTTTTCAGAAAAATGGGAAAAACGGGCTGCAAACTAAAGCCTCTGGGTTTTTCCCTGCAAATGTTATCCAAAAATGGTTTGTGGGGCTGAAATCTCAATTTTCTCAGCTTTTAGGGAATGACAGTCTTTTGTCAGCGAACCAACATTTTTTACACAATTTTGGCATTTTTCTGGGACATAGCCTATTTTTGCTATTTTTAGAGCTTTCAACCTCCTTCCAGTTAATGGTAGAAATGAGTTTGAAAGCAATGATGGATCCTGGAAAGCTATACATTTTCGAAAAGTAGACAAAATTCTGAATCCAGAAAGGTGTCATTTGTGTAAATCCATGAAGGTTTCTTTATAGACACTAACAGTTAAATATTGGAATAATTGAAAATTTGTTGAAAAAAACAGCCTTTTGTCTCAACGTTTTCACCTATAACTTCTTGTAATTTTGACAGCTCTTGGAAAGCAATATTCCGTTACATCCGTTAGACCTTCCTGGTTGTGGGGATATATAGGACTTGTAGTTTCACCAAGAACCCGACGAACCCAGATCCAAAAACTGAGCAGGAACTTGCAATGGTATTATATTATTTACTGGGTATAGAGCACTTATTCTTGGAAAATGTATACATGGAAAAATCTGTATGAAAGACACCTATGTATTTCTGAATTGGGTACAAATTATAGAGTTTAGAAGTATATATTTCCACATTTTCAAAATTGGGAATACTCATACTAGCATGAGAATTATTGGTCATTTTTCAAAAAGATTTTTTTTTACACAATGTCTTTCATTGGGAAGGGAGAAATGCATGAAAACTCAATAGGTAATAACAGTTAATTTACAAATCTGAATTACCCTAAGTCTCCCGATAAAAACGGTACCTCACTTGTGTGGGTCGGCCTTGTGCCTGCGACAGAAAACGGTGCAAAATGCAACGTGGTCACACCTCAATTTTGCAGTTAAAAATTTTAATTGCAAAGTGCCTAGCTGTAGTTTTTGCACCCTAGCTCTGCCGGCACCTAGGCAAACCTAGCAAACCTATACATTCTTGAAAACTACACACCCAGGGAAATTCAGGATGGGGTGACTCGACTGCCTCCCACCAGGTTCTGTTACCCAGAATCCCTTGCAAATCTAGAAAATGACAAAAAAAACGCATTTTCCTCACATTTCTGTGGTGGAAAGTTCTGGAATCTGTGTGGATCAACAAATTTCCATCCACCCAGCGTTCCCCCAGGTCTCCCGAAAAAAATAGTACCTCACTTGCCTGGGTCTGCCTACTGCCTGCGACAGGAAACAGCGCAAAACGCAACGTGGTTGCACGGCAATTTCACAGTGAAAATGTGCCCTTTTTTGGCAAAGAGCCTACCTTTTGTTTTTGAACCATAGCTCTGCCGGCACCTAGGGAAACCTAGCAAACCTATACATTTTTGAAAACTAGACACCCAGGGGAATTCAGGATGGGGTGACTCGACTGCCTCCCACCAGGTTCTGTTACCCAGAATCCCTTGCAAAGCTAAAAAATTGACAAAAAAACGCATTTTCCTCAAATTTCTGTGGTGGAAAGTTCTGGAATCTGCGTGGATCAACAAATTTCCACCCACTCAGCATTCCCCCGGGTCTCCCATAAAAAAAATGGTACCTCACTTGCCTGGGTCTGCCTAGTGCCTGCGACAGGAAACAGCGCAAAACGCAATGTGGTTGCAACTCAATTTCGCAGTGAAATCGTGCCCTTTTTTGGCAAAGAGCCTACCTTTTGTTTTTGAACCCTATCTCTGCCGGCACCTAGGGAAAACTAGCAAATCTATACATTTTGGGAAACTAGACACCCAGGGGAATTCAGGATGGGGTGACTCGACTGCCTACCACCAGGTTCTGTTACCCAGAATCCCTTGCAAATCTAAAAAATTGACAAATAAAACGCATTTTCCTCACATTTCTGTGCTGGAAAGTTCTGGAATTTGCGTGGATCAACAAATTTACACCCACCCAGCGTTCCCCCAGGTCTCCCAAAAAAAATGGTACCTCACTTGCCTGTGTCTGACTAGTGCCTGCGACAGGAAACAGCACAAATCGCAACATGGTCGCAACTCAATTTCGCAGTGAAATCGTGCCCTTTTTTGGCAAAGAGCCTACCTTTTGTTTTTGAACCCTAGCTCTGCCGGCACCTAGGGAAACCTAGCAAACCTATACATTTTTGAAAACTAGACACCAAGGGTAATTCAGGATAGGGTGACTCGACTGCCTACCACCAGGTTCTGTTACCCAGAATCCCTTGCAAAGCTAAGAAATTGACCAAAAAAATGCATTTTCCTCACATTTCTGTGGTGGAAAGTTCTGGAATCTGCGTGGATCAACAAATTTCCACCCACTCAGCATTCCCCCGGGTCTCCCATAAAAAAATGGTACCTCACTTGCCTGGGTCTGCCTAGTGCCTGCGACAGGAAACAGCGCAAAACGCAATGTGGTCGCAACTCAATTTCGCAGTGAAATCGTGCCCTTTTTTGGCAAAGAGCCTACCTTTTGTTTTTGAACCCTATCTCTGCCGGCACCTAGGGAAAACTAGCAAATCTATACATTTTGGAAAACTAGACACCCAGGGGAATTCAGGATGGGGTGACTCGACTGCCTCCCACCAGGTTCTGTTACCCAGAATCCCTTGTAAATCTAAAAAATTGACAAATAAAACGCATTTTCCTCACATTTCTGTGGTGGAAAGTTCTGGAATCTGTGTGGATCAACAAATTTCTGCCCACCCAGCGTTTCCCCAGGTCTCCCGAAAAAAATGGTACCTCACTTACCTGGGTCTGCCTAGTGCCTGCGACAGGAAACAGCGCAAAATGCAACATGGTCGCACCGCAATTTCGCAGCGAAAATTTGCCCTTTTTTGGCAAAGCGTCTATCTTTCGTTTTTGAACCCTAGCTCTGCCGGCACCTAGGGAAATCTAGCAAACCTATACTTTTTTGAGAACTAGACACCCAGGGAATTCAGGATGGGGAGACTCGACTGCCTACCACCAGGTTCTATTACCCAGAATCCCTTGCAAAGCTAAGAAATTGACAAAAAACGCATTTTCCACACATTTTTGTGGTTGAAAGTTCTGGAATCTGCGTGGATCAACAAATTTCCACACACCCAGCGTTCCCCCGGGTCTCCCGTAAAAAATGGTACCTCACTTGCCTTGGTCTGCCTAGTACCTGCGACAGGAAACAGCGCAAAACGCAACGTGGTCGCAACTCAATTTTGCAGTGAAATAGTGCCCTTTTTTGGCAAAGAGCCTACCTTTTGTTTTTGAACCCTAGCTCTGCCGGCACCTAGGGAAACCTAGCAAACCTATACATTTTTGAAAACTAGACACCCAGGGGAATTCAGGATGGGGTCACTCGACTGCCTACCACCAGGTTCTGTTACCCAGAATCCCTTGCAAAGCTAAGAAATTGACCAAAAAAATGCATTTTCCTCACATTTCTGTGGTGGAAAGTTCTGGAATCTGCGTGGATCAACAAATTTCCACCCACTCAGCATTCCCCCGGGTCTCCCATAAAAAAATGGTACCTCACTTGCCTGGGTCTGCCTAGTGCCTGCGACAGGAAACAGCGCAAAACGCAATGTGGTCGCAACTCAATTTCGCAGTGAAATCGTGCCCTTTTTTGGCAAAGAGCCTACCTTTTGTTTTTGAACCCTATCTCTGCCGGCACCTAGGGAAAACTAGCAAATCTATACATTTTGGGAAACTAGACACCCAGGGGAATTCAGGATGGGGTGACTCGACTGCCTACCACCAGGTTCTGTTACCCAGAATCCCTTGCAAATCTAAAAAATTGACAAATAAAACGCATTTTCCTCACATTTCTGTGCTGGAAAGTTCTGGAATTTGCGTGGATCAACAAATTTACACCCACCCAGCGTTCCCCCAGGTCTCCCAAAAAAAATGGTACCTGACTTGCCTGTGTCTGACTAGTGCCTGCGACAGGAAACAGCACAAATCGCAACATGGTCGCAACTCAATTTCGCAGTGAAATCGTGCCCTTTTTTGGCAAAGAGCCTACCTTTTGTTTTTGAACCCTAGCTCTGCCGGCACCTAGGGAAACCTAGCAAACCTATACATTTTTGAAAACTAGACACCAAGGGTAATTCAGGATAGGGTGACTCGACTGCCTACCACCAGGTTCTGTTACCCAGAATCCCTTGCAAAGCTAAGAAATTGACCAAAAAAATGCATTTTCCTCACATTTCTGTGGTGGAAAGTTCTGGAATCTGCGTGGATCAACAAATTTCCACCCACTCAGCATTCCCCCGGGTCTCCCATAAAAAAATGGTACCTCACTTGCCTGGGTCTGCCTAGTGCCTGCGACAGGAAACAGCGCAAAACGCAATGTGGTCGCAACTCAATTTCGCAGTGAAATCGTGCCCTTTTTTGGCAAAGAGCCTACCTTTTGTTTTTGAACCCTATCTCTGCCGGCACCTAGGGAAAACTAGCAAATCTATACATTTTGGAAAACTAGACACCCAGGGGAATTCAGGATGGGGTGACTCGACTGCCTCCCACCAGGTTCTGTTACCCAGAATCCCTTGCAAATCTAAAAAATTGACAAATAAAACGCATTTTCCTCACATTTCTGTGGTGGAAAGTTCTGGAATCTGTGTGGATCAACAAATTTCTGCCCACCCAGCGTTTCCCCAGGTCTCCCGAAAAAAATGGTACCTCACTTACCTGGGTCTGCCTAGTGCCTGCGACAGGAAACAGCGCAAAATGCAACATGGTCGCACCGCAATTTCGCAGCGAAAATTTGCCCTTTTTTGGCAAAGCGTCTATCTTTCGTTTTTGAACCCTAGCTCTGCCGGCACCTAGGGAAATCTAGCAAACCTATACTTTTTTGAGAACTAGACACCCAGGGAATTCAGGATGGGGAGACTCGACTGCCTACCACCAGGTTCTATTACCCAGAATCCCTTGCAAAGCTAAGAAATTGACAAAAAACGCATTTTCCACACATTTTTGTGGTTGAAAGTTCTGGAATCTGCGTGGATCAACAAATTTCCACACACCCAGCGTTCCCCCGGGTCTCCCGTAAAAAATGGTACCTCACTTGCCTTGGTCTGCCTAGTGCCTGCGACAGGAAACAGCGCAAAACGCAACGTGGTCGCAACTCAATTTTGCAGTGAAATCGTGCCCTTTTTTGGCAAAGAGCCTACCTTTTGTTTTTGAACCCTAGCTCTGCCGGCACCTAGGGAAACCTAGCAAACCTATACATTTTTGAAAACTAGACACCCAGGGGAATTCAGGATGGGGTCACTCGACTGCCTACCACCAGGTTCTGTTACCCAGAATCCCTTGCAAAGCTAAGAAATTAACAAAAAAAACGCATGTTCCTCACATTTCTGTGGTGGAAAGTTCTGGAATCTGTTTGGATCAACAGATTTCCACCCACCCAGCGTTCCCCTGGGTCTCCCAAAAAAAATGGTACCTCACTTGCCTGGGTCTGCCTAGTGCCTGCGACAGGAAACAGCGCAAAACGCAACGTGGTCGCAACTCAATTTCGCAGTGAAATTGTGCCCTTTTTTGGCAAATTGCCTACCTTTTGTTTTTGAACCCTAGCTCTGCCGGCACCTAGGGAAACCTAGCAAACCTATACATTTTTGAAAACTAGACACCCAGGAGAATTCAGGATGGGGTCACTCGACTGCCTACCACCAGGTTCTGTTACCCAGAATCCCTTGCAAAGCTAAGAAATTAACAAAAAAAACGCATGTTCCTCACATTTCTGTGGTGGAAAGTTCTGGAATCTGTGTGGATCAACAACCAAAAACTCATGGGAACCCCCTTGCAAAACCAAATTGTTTTGAATGAATTAAGTTTTCAGTTAGAGAGTGTGCGATTCTTGGGACAATATTGCATGGAAATTGTGACAGACATTTTCAAGTTTGCAGGAGATTGTGGATAAAAAAAACAATAGAATTTACTAGAAAGACATGACCGAATACTCCCATGGTTTAACAATAATATCTAAATTTAGTAAGTAATTTATAGCTGTAATGTACACCTTAACAGAGTTACTCAAAAGTCAAACATTCAAGCACGGTTATCTATTCCTCAAAGACACACACATACAGGTTGGATTTGGCACGAGGGCGAGTGATAGTTCAGTACATAAAATTTTATTAACAAGATATTTCAAGAAAATTAAATGCTCTGTCAATAAATAAATGCATAAAAACCGAACCAGTGACTCGCAACTCGTGAGCTGTAAAGCCACGACAAGGCACCAACCGTTTTACAGGCCATTCACGCACCTTTCATACCTGATACACACCAGACCATTGACACCATCCGGAAGGAAAAGCAACACATTACAACATTCACAAAAAGGGACAAGGTACACCCTACTTCAGAAAGAGAAAAAAGACAAATATTACTGCACAGCCATCTAATCCGCAAGCACACACACATACTGGTTGGATTTGGCACGAGGGTGAGTGATGATTCAGTACATACAATTGTATTCGCAAGTGATTTCACAAAAATGAAATACACTGCGAATAATTGAAAGTATGATAAACTGAACCACTGACTCACAGCTCGTGAGCTGTAAAGCCGCGTCAAGGCACCAACCGCTTTACAGGTTATTCATACACGTTTCATACATGTGACACTTACATAACATTCACACCGCCAGCCGCAGGCCCATCACATTAAAACACTCACACCAGCAGACAGCGCCATTCAAGGGCCCATCACTTTCACACGCCCACATTCCTGACACAGCAACTACACAAAATGATGGACTGCGTGGAGTGGCACTCAGCTAGCACTGTGTGTAGTGACCAACAGAAAGCAAATACTCACACACTGCCAGCCGAGCGCCAGTCCACCCACACCACCAGCCAAGCACCAGTCCACACACACCGCCAGCCAAGCACCAATCCACACACACCGCCAACCACACACCAATCCTTGCACTCTGCCAGCCAAGCACCAGTCTACACACACCACCAGTCAAGTGCCAGTCCACGCACACCACCAGCCAAGCACCAGTCTACACACACCACCAGTCAAGTGCCAGTCACGCACACCACCAGCCAAGCACCAATCCACACACACCGCCAACCACACACCAATCCTTGCACACTGCCAGCCAAGCACCAGTCTACACACACCACCAGTCAAGTGCCAGTCCGGATGTATGACGTTACAACGCGAGATATTACAACGCACTCTGTTACAACGCATTTTTTACAACGCAGGATCCATTACATCGCATGGCATTACAACGCATGACATTACATAGCAGATGCTATTACAACGCATGCCATTACAATGTAAGTATAGGTAAGTATATCTTTTAAAAAAAAATTGTAATTAATCTAATTTAATTAAGTTAATTTAATTTATTTAAATTAACTAATTTTAAACTTGTAATTAATTTAATTACATTAATTTCATTTAATTAATTTAAAAATTATTATTATTAATTTAATTTAATTATTTTAATTTAATTATTTTAATTTAATTATTTTAATTTAATTAATTTAAAATCGTTTTTTTTTAAAACCCCAAAAATACCCCTGTACCTCAAAACCCAAACCTAGCCCTGAACCCTTAAAATACCCCTGTACCCCAAAAACCAAACCCAGCCCTGAAACCTAAAAATACCCCTGTATCCCAAAACCCAAACCCAGCCCTAAAACCTAAAAATACCCCTGTACCCCAAAAAACAAACCCAGCCCTGAAACCTAAAAATACCCCTGTACTCCAAAACCCAAACCCAGCCCTAAAACCTAAAAATACCCCTGTACCCCAAAACCCAAACCCAGCCCTAAAACCTAAAAATACCCCTGTACCCCCAAACCCAGCCCTGAAACCTAAAAATACCCCTGTACCCCAAAACCCAGCCCTAAAACCTAAAAATACCCCTGTACCTCAAAAACCAAACCCAGCCCTGAAACCTAAAAATACCCCTGTACCCCAAAACCCAAACCCAGCCCTAAAACCTAAAAATACCCCAGTACCCCAAAAACCAAACCCAGCCCTGAAACCTAAAAATACCCCTGTACCCCAAAACCCAAACCCAGCCCTAAAACCTAAAAATACCCCTGTATCCCAAAACCCAAACCCAGCCCTAAAACCTAAAAATACCCCTGTACCCCAAAAACCAAACCCAGCCCTGAAACCTAAAAATACCCCTGTACCCCAAAACCCAAACCCAGCCCTAAAACTACCCCTGTATCCCAAAACCCAAACCCAGCCCTAAAACATAAAAATACCCCTGTACCCCAAAACCCCAAACCCTGCCCTAAAACCTAAAAATACCCCTGTACCCCAAAACCCAAACCCAGCCCTGAAACCTAAAAATACCCAAACACCCCAAAACGTATACCTCAGTACCCCAAAACATATACTCTTATACTCATACTTATTTTTTTAAATTACTTAAATTAATATATTTAATTTATAATATAAAAAACATAAATTAATATTTTTTTTATTCATATTATTTAATTTAATTTAATAATATAAAATACAATTTAAAAAAAATTATATACTTACTTATATTTACGTTGTAATAACATGCGTTGTAATAGCATCTGCTATGTAATGTCATGCGTTGTAAAGACATGCGATGTAATGGATCCAGCGTTGTAAAAGCTGCGTTGTAATAGAATCTAATTTAATTAATTTAATTTAATTTATTTAAATTAACTAATTTTAAAATTGTAATTAATTTAATTACATTAATTTCATTTAATTAATTTTAAAATTATTAATATTAATTTAATTTAATTATTTTAATTTAATTATTTTAATTTAATTATTTTAATTTAATTAATTTAAAATCTTTTTTTTAAAAACCCAAAAAATACCCCTGTACCTCAAAACCCAAACCTAGCCCTGAACCCTTAAAATACCCCAAAAACCAAACCCAGCCCTGAAACCTAAAAATACCCCTGTATCCCAAAACCCAAACCCAGCCCTAAAACCTAAAAATACCCCTGTACCCCAAAAAACAAACCCAGCCCTGAAACCTAAAAATACCCCTGTACCCCAAAACCCAAACCCAGCCCTAAAACCTAAAAATACCCCTGTACCCCAAAACCCAAACCCAGCCCTAAAACCTAAAAATACCCCTGTACCCCAAAACCCAAACCCAGCCCTGAAACCTAAAAATACCCCTGTACCCCAAAACCCAAACCCAGCCCTAAAACCTAAAAATACCCCTGTACCTCAAAAACCAAACCCAGCCCTGAAACCTAAAAACACCCCTGTACCCCAAAACCCAAACCCAGCCCTAAAACCTACAAATACCCCAGTACCCCAAAAACCAAACCCAGCCCTGAAACCTAAAAATACCCCTGTACCCCAAAACCCAAACCCAGCCCTAAAACCTAAAAATACCCCTGTATCCCAAAACCCAAACCCAGCCCTAAAACCTAAAAATACCCCTGTACCCCAAAAACCAAACCCAGCCCTGAAACCTAAAAATACCCCTGTACCCCAAAACCCAAACCCAGCCCTAAAACCTAAAAATACCCCTGTACCCCAAAACCCAAACCCAGCCCTAAAACCTAAAAATACCCCTGTACCCCAAAACCCCAAACCCTGCCCTAAAACCTAAAAATACCCCTGTACCCCAAAACCCAAACTCAGCCCTAAAACCTAAAAATACCCCTGTACCCCAAAACCCAAACCCAGCCCTAAAACCTAAAAATACCCCTGTACCCCAAAACCCAAACCCAGCCCTGAAACCTAAAAATACCCCTGTACCCCAAAACCCAAACCCAGCCCTAAAACCTAAAAATACCCCTGTACCTCAAAAACCAAACCCAGCCCTGAAACCTAAAAACACCCCTGTACCCCAAAACCCAAACCCAGCCCTAAAACCTAAAAATACCCCAGTACCCCAAAAACCAAACCCAGCCCTGAAACCTAAAAATACCCCTGTACCCCAAAACCCAAACCCAGCCCTAAAACCTAAAAATACCCCTGTATCCCAAAACCCAAACCCAGCCCTAAAACCTAAAAATACCCCTGTACCCCAAAAACCAAACCCAGCCCTGAAACCTAAAAATACCCCTGTACCCCAAAACCCAAACCCAGCCCTCAAACCTAAAAATACCCCTGTATCCCAAAACCCAAACCCAGCCCTAAAACCTAAAAATACCCCTGTACCCCAAAACCCCAAACCCTGCCCTAAAACCTAAAAATACCCCTGTACCCCAAAACCCAAACCCAGCCCTGAAACCTAAAAATACCCAAACACCCCAAAACGTATACCTCAGTACCCCAAAACATATACTCTTATACTCATACTTATTTTTTAAAATTACTTAAATTAATATATTTAATTTATAATATAAAAAACATAAATTAATATTTTTTTATTCATAATATTATTTAATTTAATTTAATAATATTAAATAAAATGTAAAAAAAATTATATACTTACTTATATTTACGTTGTAATAACATGCGTTGTAATAGCATCTGCTATGTAATGTCATGCGTTGTAAAGACATGCGATGTAATGGATCCAGCGTTGTAAAAGCTGCGTTGTAATAGAAGTGCGTTGTAAAAGTTGCGATGTAACGGTTGTTTCCCGCCAGTCCACGCACACCACCAGCCAAGCACCAGTCCACGCACACAACCAGCCAAGCGCCAGTCCACGCAGCCCGCCAGCCAACCACCAGTGCACGCACACCACCAGCCAAGCACCAATCCTTGCACTCCACCAGCCAAGCACCATCCACTCACACCGCCAGCCAAGCACCTAACCATGCAATCCGCCAGCCAAACAAAAATCCACACACACCACCCGCAAAACTCCAATCCATGCACTCTGCCAGCCAGGCACCAGTCCGCGCACACCACCAGCCAAGCGCAAGTCCACGCACACCGCCATCCAAGTACCAGCCTGCACACACCACAACCACATTTAGAATACTTTTTTCAAAATGACACAAAACAAATGGAAATACCTACAAATCAACTAACACAAATTCTAAAACTAAACACATTGCACTAATGCCAATCCTGGAAACAAACTAAACATTTTTTACAGAATACAGACCAGGCATTTCACTTTACAGCTCATTAAAACTCCCAAAACTTCTTTTGCGTGTGGTACGATTTAAAACAAGCTGACACACACAATCCAGGCATAGAAGGACAGTCAGGGCAGTACATACGAGACTCCTTCCGCACGCCTCTTCGCCAACAGACTCTGCATCTTCTAGTCGGAAAGTCTCTTGCGGATGTGGGAGGAATGTATTCAGGAAAGTGGCGATCTTTCAATCTAGCCACATCCTCCACCACTCCAAATCTAGGAACACTTGCCTGTTCCACTAGTACAAGGCTGCCTATTATAGACTCCTGAAACTTAACAAAAGGCATCTTCGACTCAGGACAAGACTTCTGGAATACAACAAAAGCATTAAAGGATGCCAAGTGGAAAAGATGGATAGCCAACTTTTTGTACCAAATGTAAGCCTTTCGAAGAGCAGCATAAGGTTCCAACCTCTGATCTACTCTGTCAACACCACCCATGTACTTACTGTAATCTAAAATGCACGCAGGTTTGCGCACTTCAGTAACCTGACCCCAAACAGGCACAGGTACAGTACTTTCATCATGGATAGTAGTCAGCATTTACACATATCTCCTGTCTGAAAACTTCACAGCTAGAAGCTCCCCACTTCGCAATGCACTAGACTGTCCCCGCACAAGCCTTTTGCAAACAAGTTCCTTTGGGAAACCTTTATGGTTACAGCACATTGTGCCACAAGCAACAGTGCCCACTTTGGCCAATTCCTTGAACAACCGCACACCAGTGTAGAAGTTATCTACATATAAATGGTGGCCTTCGTTAAATAATCCTCTACCTAGTTCCCACACAATTTTCTCAGTCACTCCAAAAGTGGAAGGACAACCAGGAGGGTTAATGCTGGACTCCTTACCAGTGACACCCTGAAATTGTAGACATATCCAGTCTCACTGTCACACAACATATACAGTTTGATTCCATAGCGTGCCCTCTTACTAGGAATGTATTGCCTAAAAACCAAGACGCCCTTGAACAATAGCAAAGACTCATCCACTGCAATTTCTTTACCAGGAGCAAATATCTCAGAAAAACGATCAAGGACAGGCCGAATCTTAAACAGACGGTCACAATCAGGGTGATCGCTTGGCAACGCTAAACCATTATCAACAAAATGCATCATCCGAAGAAGAAGCATATACCGATCACGACTCATGACTGCTGTAAATATAGCTGTTGCCATCAAGGGACTAGTGGACCAATATGAAGACATTGATGGCTTCCTTAGCAAGCCCATCAAAAAGGTTAATCCCAAAAACTTCTTCATCTCTTCAACATTTGTGGGAGTCTACCGGGTAGCTCTAGAATGGGGCTTAAGGCTGGCACTGTTATCCCTCAAAAACTGTTCTGCATACACATTAGTTTGCTCAACAATCTCTTGCAAAAACACATCGTCAAAAAACTGAAAAAAATGTATAGGCAGAAAATTCTCAGTATTCACTCTACTCCCAGGAACACCAGTGAAATCTGGCAATGACGGCTGCACCATGCCAGGGGGAACCCAGAGGTCATCCCTATCAACGGAAGGAGCAGCCACCCCAGCCTGCAGCCCAGAAGCCTCTTGCTGCTGTAGACCAACGGGAAGCCTAACATCCACAGATACTTCAGGCTGCACAACACCAACAGAAAACACAGCATCCCCAGAGGGCTCTTGCTGCACTACACCAACGGGAAGCCTAGCAGCCTGAGATGCTTCTTGCTGCACTACACCACCGGGAAACCAAGCAGCCCCAGATGCCTCTTGCCGCTGTACACCAATGGGAAGCCTAATAGCCCCAGATGCCTCTTGCTGCACTACACCAACAGGAAGACGAACAGCACCAGATGCCTCTTGCCGCACCACAGCAATGTGAAACCTTTTGGGCGCAGGCTGCAGCCCACATGCCTCTTTCCGACGTATAAAAAAGGGAAACCTTGCGGCCCTAGGCAGCAGCCCAGATGCCTCTTAGCCCACTACCGGCACATCAATCTCCTCCTCTACCATAGGCACTTCATCAACACTAGAAGAAGATTCATCATCCGATGATCCGATGCGAAGGGAAAACTCACTGCCTGAATCTTCTGCCCCTACCTCTGGGTCCGAATCGGAGTCAGTCTCTGAACCATGGTCAGAGGAAGACTCAAAAAGCAAACCAAGAACCTGCTGAGCAGTAATCCTGCGACTAGCCATTATCCTTACAAAGCAAGAAGACTGCACACACAAGTGAACAACAACCTACACTGTGCAAAGTAAGAAGTAAACAAGGTAGGCTTTCACACAAATATCTATACAATCCAAAACTATTTCACTCGTACCAAATATAGCTACACTCACCAGCACCTACTCTGCAGAGACACAGCAAAAAGAAATGACATCCCACTAGAAAAAAAAAAAATTACAGATTAGAAAACAAAGTGCACATCAGGCACTAATGCTGAAAAAAAATAAACAAACAAAAAAACAGAGCCACACAAACTGCTATAAGTACACCTTTTTCAAAAACACAATCATCTAGGGAAAGTAATACAAAATACATTCACTTACCAAGCACATGCAACTACACAAGCTGCAAAACCAGCAGTAACAGAACCGTAACCTACAACAATCCAAACAGCAAAAGCCTGGAACAAGACAAAAATAGAGAAGAAAAAAAAATTACTACCACATTTCACAAACAATATAACAATTAAAAAAACAACACACAAATTTGCCCCCCAAATTTACATTCGCCCAGATGGGCCATCAAGTAGGGCTTAGACCAATTGGGATTAGGTGAGGTTTTCCATCAAGACACTGGTTAATTTTTTGAAAGTTTTTTACTGCCTGACCCCTTTGGTGCCAGTCGGTCTTTTGGTCCTAACAGTACCCCCCTCACACGGGGGCAGTAAGGACAAAAAAGACCAACTGGCACCAAGGGAGGCGGCCAGTAAAAAACAACCAAAAATATAACCACCTTTGGAAGCAAGCCTTGCCCAAGGGCTCACTTTCACCCACTACAAAACTCAATTCCTAGGGCCTAGTGGGCCAAAAAACAGAAAAGAAATGGGCCAATTCACCCCCAGGGGGGTGGGGGTGAAGCAGAAAAAAAATCCTAAAACAAGTTCCCTCTAAGAAGCAAACCTTGCCCAAGGGGTAGTCGCCATTACAAAAAAAAATCCCTGGTGCCTAGTGGCATTTTCTGCCCCCCCCCCCCCGGGGCAAAACGGACAAAATAACGGGCCTATTTGCCCCCGGGGGGGGGGGCAGAAAATATACATAAATAATTAAGCCCCCTCCAGGAAGTGACCATTGCACAAGGGGTCAATACTAACCTTGCAAAAAAAAAACCCTGGTGCTAGTGGCGATTTTCTGCCCCCCCCCCCCCCTGGAGGCAAAACGGCCAAAAAAACGGGCAGATTTGCCCCAAGGGGGGGGGCAGAAAATCTAAACCATAATTATTTGCCACCAGGAAGCGACCCTTGCCCAAGGGGTTGCTTCCAAAACATAAACATTGCCCCAATACAAATCCCTGGTGCTAGTGGGGAAATTCTGCCCCCCCCCCAGGGGGCAAAACGGCCGAAAAAACGGGCCGATTTGCCCCCAGGGGGGGCAGAAAATCAAAAAGATAATCACAGCCCACCTGGAAGCGACCCTTGCCCAAGGGGTCGCTTCCTATAAACTAAATTTAAATTCCCTGGTGCTAGTGGGGATTTTCTGCCCGCCCTGGGGGCAAAACGGCCAAATAAACGGGCCGATTTGCCCCCATGGGGGACAGAAAATCATGAACACAATTTAAGGCCACCTGGAAGCGACCCTTACCCAAGGGGTCGCTTCCAAAACAAAAAACTTGCCCCAACAAAAATCCCCGGTGTTAGTGGGGAATGTCTGCCCCCCCTGGGGGCAAAACGGCCGAAAAAACGGGCCGATTTGCCCCCAGGGGGGGGCAGGAAATCTAAAAGTAAATGTGAGCCCACCTGGAAGCGACCCTTGCCCAAGGGGTCGCTTACTATAACCTAAATTTAAAATCCCTGGTGCTAGTGGAGGCATTTCCGCCGCATGATCGTGACGCTGTGCGTGATCGTGAGGCAGAAATGCCCTGCAAAGAGACATCAGGGGAGAGGAAAATCTCAGGGAGTTGTGAATTTCCTGCCACCTAGAATTCCCACATGTCTTCCAATAAAAATAGTACTTCATCTGTGTGGGTGTGCTTACAATGGGTAAGAGGAAACATCTCTGTCGGAGCATGGATGAAGGGAAAAAGGCGAAACATCCAAGGAAGGCAGACTCCATCATGTCATATCTTACATCCGCAGTGGACGTTCTGACTAAAGAAATTGCAATTGCTGTGAAAGAGCTGGGCCTAGGCAACGCTGTCATCGACTCAGCCCAACCTATAGAGCATGCAGGGGGAATACCTTTGGAGCCGACTATAACCATCAGCAATCCCCCTATTGCCATGGACCCTTTATCATTTGTAGTAACCCCCAACTCTACTGATGAACTGCCTAACACTTTGCTCCGTCCGAACTCGCAGAAACCCCCTAGATTAAGAAAGCCTAATGTGAAACGGGCCAAGAAAAGTAAAAATAGGGGGTTGATCCCTCCATCACTCCAAGGCCTTAAAGCACACATAGGGAAACTTATAGAGGAGTTATTCACTTCTAGACTGGAACCAGTGTTAGTGAAGATGGCCTCGGACATTGTGGACACATTTAACTCATGTGTTTCGGGGTTGCTGTCTAAATGTGAAAAACTTGATCATTTTTTAAATCAACATCTAGAAAGAGCGGGGTGTAGGGTTACGTCTCACCTACCAGTCTTGAATAGGCCCACTATGGTCAAAGCTCTGAAGGACTGAGCTATTTAAGACCCAGCGCTGCCAGGGAACAACACCTATAACCTTCGTGGGATACCTGTTTCGGCGCACAAGTGACAGAGACACGGGAGGCTTCCTTCGGCGTCAAAGATCAGAGTTTATTACTGCAGGGAGGCAAAAGTCACTAGAAGTACAACAGCGTGTAGGTTCTACGAGTCTGCTTCAACTTGCATATGTGAGTCGCTCTCTTTTATACAGGATTTTTCCATTGCACAACATGTGAACAAAAGGTTACAACCCAGTTCCCACAATAAACTTCAAAGAAAAAAGGGGGTCGCTCTCATGCTGTCAGAACTCCAGAACATAATCACAGTACATTACCAGTCCCCAACTGTAAAAGCACATCTTCCCATCGTTAGGCACATTCCACTTGAGTTGTAAATGAGCAAGAGTAAAGGGACAAGAACAGCTGCTAGGAAGTCAGGCACACCTAAAGAAAAGAGTGTGGGGGTAATATTGAAAACATGATCATAGGATCAAAGAGCTTGATCCCAGCGCATGCACGGCTGAAACAATAGACCGGTACGGCGTGATTACCCTCAAGCTGAGCCATTTGCCTCTGCAGTGTCATTCCTCCGGTCATAAAGGAGCATGAAAGGAATATGCGTCTTCCGTATGTCTTGGGAACTAAAAGTTCATGGTGCGGACACTTGCTCGTTCACTGACTACGTGAGGGCAAGAAAGAAAATGGATGCCGTATCTAAAATGGAACCCACGGGTTCAGATGTAGAAACACGTAAATAAGGCGAACCAAGTCAGGTAGTGTAGTAAAAACGCGTACACTTACCGAGCTCGCCATTTACGGTTCATAGACACCACATTCGTCCATATTCGGCAATGCCCAAAACACCATAACGATTTTCACGGAACCTCAGACGCTCCTTTTGCCCTCATGTAGGCAAGCACTAGTCGAAATCAGGATCGATCTCGATATTCATCAGATCGTTCAGGTGTTGCTGGAACATTATTCTATCCATCAATGCCTCTCTGGAAACAGTCGGCCTTCTTATACACGTTGTAGCACAAAGGCCACATAAGGCAGGACCACACTGTACACAAAGACAACACGTGAACAGGAACGTCACAACAACCCCTATAATCATCAGAATCTTCCAACCCCAGGTCGACATCAGGCCCCAAAACCATCCTAGAAGCGTCCAATCTCCCTCGTCCACGTGTATGGACTCCGAGATTTTGTGCAACTTGGAGATGGCTTGATAAACCGTTGGAGCGTTATCAGGTATGAATATGCAGCAGCTCGAATGGATGACCTTACACACACCTCCTCTATCTGCTAGAACAATGTCGAGAACCATACGGTTCTGTAACGTCATAAGCCTATCCGCTTGAAGCTCTGCTGTCAAATTACCAAGGGCACTTGCGGTTATGTTAGCAGTTGACTCTACTACACGGGTTAACTGTCTCAGATTTCTGCTATTAACCATAGGGCCCCAGAACGGTAGGAAACCCTTAAAGAAGTCTCCTGCTTCTTGACCGGCAGTATCTTCTTTGCTAATAACACCTCTCTCGACTCTGGCTCTGTGATAATCTGAGGCAACAGTGAAGGTCGGGGGCAAGAGATTTGCAATATAGCAGATACCCGAGAAATCATGAGGTAACCACGTATATGCTCGATCATAACATACAAAATAGGTACCCTTGGCAGTTAAGAAGACAGGGGAAGAGAGCATCGGTAGAACGTAAGTATCCACACAAGCGCTCTTCCCAAGCTGGGCTCTTGGATTTCGGCCACGACCTTGCAGACACAAGTGGCCTAGGTGAGGTACAATCCAGATTGGAGATGAGCTTTTAAGCTGCCTATCACCCACTGATATACTATACTCAGCCTCACTAAGGTACTTATAGGCCTGCACTTCCTCCTCTGGGATAAGTGAGGTATCGAAAATGTCTCTATCTAGATCAGCAATCGCCGTCGCCAGAGACTTATGGTATGGACCAGGACCAGAGCTTGCTGAGCGTGGCTCTCGGTGGGGGTAGGAATCTAGTGCACTATGGAACATGATTTGGAATGCCCGAGCTGACCCTTGGGGACTGTACGGAAGCACAAAATACGGGATACCCCTGTCCATGGTGTGTGGCATTAGTCCACACACCCAACAATTTGTAGTATTTACCACCGTCTGATGCTGGTGCAGAAGTTGTACAAAAGAATTGTTTCGAAATTCCGCACGTCTGACTTGCTCATGTTGGGGCAGTATGTGGAAAGAATGTGGAGAAACAGTAGAGACGAATTCTAGATCATTAGAAGGAGAGGTAGGCAAAGCAGAAGGCAGTAATGTTTGAAAACCATAATATACTCCACTCACCAGCAGCATAGAAACAGTTAGGAACAACATGAAAACCTGTAGCAAGAAACATTTTGTACGCAACACCTTATCTAATGCAGATCTTTGCGCCGGCATTTTCTCTCTTTTCGACAACTTAGAAAAATTCCATCCTCTAACGACCGTCCGCGACGTTCTTGACGCACTTCGTTCTGTGTAGCGATCATCAATTCCCAGGAGTTCCCAGAAATTGACAAAAGAAACCGACCTAGTGTCGATAACTGCTAACCAGAAGAAAGTACCCGCACGGCCCTACGGCCAACCCGGATGATAGGTTCTAGATAAATTGAACATTCAATTTATTATAAGGTTCTCGGCTGTACGAAAAAAAAAGAAAAAATGGGCTGAGCTTCGCTGAACGGGACAAAGCGTTGTGGGGCGTCGGTCTCGGACGAGGAAAAACCCTTTATTATCCAAGTATCCGCCGGCAAAGGAAGCGGGACTTTCTTGGTGTGGGTGGCATGCACCCAATGCTTCCGTCCCTCCAGCCGAACCGCCGTCCTCGTTGCCAGTAGCACCTGGAAGGGTCCCACAAACCTCGGGTCAAGGTTTCGTTTTCGTCCGAAGTTACGGGTGAGGACCCAGTCCCCTGGTTGCAGCCGATGACCAGGACCCTCTGTCTGTGACGGCAGAGCCTCAAAGACCTGTTGATGAATCAAACTCAATTTAGCAGTCAGATCATGGAGATAATCAATCAGCATGGGATATTCAATTCTATCAAATTCTTTAGGTCTCGGGACTCCCCAAATATTAGCAGGACGGCCGAACACAATCTCATATGGGCTAAGCCCTACTCGAGAGTGCACAGTTGCCCTGGTCGATAAGAGAGCTAGAGGCAAAGCATCTGGCCATGATAAACCAGTTGTTGCCTGAATTTTAGCAAGTTTCAGTTTCAGGGTGCCATTGTATCCTTCCACCAAACCCGCTGACTGAGGATGATTAGCACTATGAAATTTCTGCACTATACCTAAGCCACGACACACACTCTTCATCACACTTCCCACAAACTCACTTCCGTTGTCCGACCATACAATCCGAGGCATGCCGTATCTGGGGAAATACTCTTTGAGCAGAATTTTTGCTGTGGATAGGGCAGTATTATCCTTAAGGGGGTAAGCCTCAATCCATCTGGAGAAGGCACATACTACAACCAAAACATATTTCAAATTGTTGCATCTCTCCATATGGATGAAGTCCAACTGGATAACTTCGAAAGGGCATGTAGGAGGGGCAAAATGACCAGGTGGAGTGGGAGTGCCCTTACCGGGATTATACATCAAACACACCATACAATTCTTAACCACTCTCTCTGCACATTTAGTGATACCATCATTCTTCCATACAGGAGACAACAACTTGCATATGCCCTTTGCGCTTATGTGTGCTGGACCATGAGCCATTGTAACAACAGCGAGCACATATGCATCCGGTAACATCCATCTCTGCTTTTCTGACAAATCAACCCAACATCCATTTTCATCCAACTTCCCTGTGCTCTCTTTCCATTTAGTCTTTTCCGTCTCAGTGGCCTCATTCTGTATTCCCTTCACACTTTCAACTGTGTCTTCACACATACTAGTCTCCGTTGGCCATCTCACTGAACTCGTAACATACATTCGATTTGTCAGATCTTTAGCTGTCTCCTTAGCAATCTCGTCTGCAAACGCATTACCACGACCAACATCATCCGTCACTTTCCGATGCGCACTACATTTGATTATTGCCACCTGTTTAGGCAATGTAAGTGCATCTAGAAGGTCGTTCACAAGCTGACCATGCTGAATCTTCGTGCCATGCGACGTTAAGAATCCTCTTTCTCTCCACAATCGCCCGAAACTGTGCGCCACACCAAAAGCATACTGGCTGTCGGTAAACACATTCACCCGTTTTCCTCTGGACAACACACACGCTCTCGTCAAGGCGATCAGCTCAGCAGCCTGAGCCGAATTCTGACTCAATCTTGCAGTTTCTACAACCGTACTCAATGTCACTACAGCATACGCAGTCGTCACATCACCATTCGGCAACTTAAAACAGGAACCATCCACATACAAAGTACCATCGGGATCTACCAATGGAGTATCTTTCAGGTCAATACGACCCTTTGTTTCCTCCTCAGTTCTCAGATAACAGTCATGTGGTGCTTCACCACTTGACTCCATGTTGATCGGCAACAATGTTGCTGGGTTCAACACACTACATCGTTTGATGCGTATGTGACTAGCCAGTAACGTCAACTCATACCCAGACAACCTTGCGCTCGTCAAATGTTGAGTTTTCGTTCGGTTCAAGAGAGTGTCAACTGCATGCGGGACCATCACCGTAAGCATATTATCCATGACCAGACCTGCGGACTGTCGAATGGACGCCGCGGCTGCCGCTGTTGCTCTTAAGCAACTCGGCAAAGCTCTGGCTACTGGGTCTAAGGTCGAAGAAAAATATGCGCATGGGCGCTGTTTGTCACCAAATCGTTGCGCCAGAACACTCAACGCACAACCATCCCTCTCGTGAACGTACAGTGTAAACGGCTTACTGTAATCAGGAGTACCTAACACGGGAGCCGAACACAACGCATCACGTAATTCAGAGAAACTTTTCTGACACTCTTCAGTCCATTGCAAAGGAATCGGAACATCCTTGCACGTGAGGGCTAACAATGGTTTTGCCAATAGTGAAAAATTTGGGATCCATTGTCTGCAGTATGACGTAATACCTAGAAAGGCACGTACATCTCTCTGAGTTTTAGGCACAGTCATTCGAGAAATCGCTGCAATTCTCTCTGGGGTCAACCTTCTCCCTTCTTTTGATAATAAGTGACCTAAGTAGGTTACTTCTTGGCAACAATATTGCAGCTTGGAAGGTGACACCTTGTGATGTAAGTCATGTAGGTAGCGCAATAGTGATACTGTAGCCGTTTTGCAAATAGCCTCCGTATCAGCTGCCACTAATAGGTCGTCAACGTATTGAATCAAAGCCGCACCCATCGGTAACACAAATGCATCCAGTTGGCTTTTGAGTGCCTGGCTATAGATCGACGGACTTTCACAATAGCCTTGTGGTGCGCGTTTTAGTCTGAAACTGCGACCACCTAATGAGAATCCGAATAGGTCTCTGCTTTCCTCAGCGATCGGGATACTAAAGAAAGCATTCTTTAGGTCGATCACCGTGAACCAGGAGGCAGAAGCTGGAATCAGGGTCAGCAAAGCCGTGATATCAGGGACCACGGGGAATTGTGGAATCACGATTTTATTCACCTCTCTCAAATCGATTATGAAACGGTACACAGGAGGTTTAGATGGATCAGTGCGTTTTAAAATGGGTAGTACAGGACTATTACACAGATTTCCTCGAGTTTCTTCAACGACATCCTTTTTTATCAGATCGTGTACAATCGCTAATAGCGCTCGTTCTCCCTCAATGGAGATACGATACTGTGGTATACGAGGCAGTCGCACATTTGGTTTCAGCTTGATCATATAAGGTGGGATGTCCAAGAGACCCACGTCATTGGGACCTGTGGCCCATAGAGACGCAGGAAGGGAGCTCAATTCCGCTGGGAGTTTATCGATCGACAAGTACATAGGAGAGATTACTTTCCGACCTAATGTAAGCTCCACTCCTTCAGGGGAGCAATACAAAGTCGCATATAACCGTTTTAACAAATCCAAGCCCAAAAGATTCTCACCACAACCAGTAGATAGAATCAATGGAGCCTCCAGCTCACGAGGGCCAATCATAAGTGGCAAAGGGCTGGAAACAGGATTGCTAACAGGGGCGCCAGAGAATCCAACGGAAACATTTGTTAAGCCAGACAAAGGTGCGCCAGGGAGCTTCGAATGCATGATGGAACTTTTCGTCGCACCAGTGTCTAACAGAAAAGGCTCAACTACGCCAGAAGTAGCTACTGCGACGTAAGGCCCACTCTGATCAACTGGAACTGATACTACTCCCTCTCTTTGTCGGTGGCTGTCCTAGTAATGATCGTTTGCAACAGTCTCATGTTCAACGTAGTAATCGTCCACATGATATTGTGTAGATCTAACTGACCCCGCATTTCGCTGGTCAAAACAATTATTCATATCTGGTGAATTCTGGGGGTGATCATTCTGGTTGTGAATAGTACCGCGGCCTCTACCTCGAGATGCCTGCTGAGGACCACCACGGCTTCCTCGTGGCGATACACCATTAAGACGGTCACGCAAAGCGGGACAGTCGTATTTTATGTGACCCTCCCTTCTACAATACGCACACTGATTATACCCAAGTGTAGGTCTATAGTCGAAGGAGTCAGAACGTGGCTGTGTTCTGGAGGACTGTGATTGTGGTCTATATTGTTGTTGCGACTCATTTTGATTCGAACGTGGAGGATACGCTTGTTGCAACAAAACCTTCGTTTTGAGCTCTTTCGTTTTCTTATCTACGCGATCACTTTCTTCTTTCTCCCTATTCTCATAATATTGAGCCGTTGCTAATATTTGTGCAGTGGTTGAGACAGCCCATGCACTTTCTGAATTTTTCAATTTGTTGCATAGTTCTGGCAACAAATTTAATACGAATTTATCGACAAATAAACGTTGGCCTCCCTCAGTGCCCATATCCTGACCGCTATGATCGACAAATGCCTCTTCGAACCTAGTGAAGAAATCGGAGACACTCTCGTCTTTCTTTTGCTTACAAGCTGATAATTTATCCCAGTTTACTCTCATCGCCGGCATAAGCGTTTTCATGAGCTTAATTATTCTCTGGGGCAGGTCTGAAATTACCTGCTCAGGCTTAGCCCCACCAACTTGTCGACCATCAGCCGCTATTATTGTAGCCCAATCACCGCCTAACTCATTCGCATGATTTTCCTGACGAATTTTTGCCCAAACTGGCTGTGGTACAACATTACCGAACAGCATGTCGATGTCGGCAAGGTTCATAATGGTCGCATCTACCAATTGAGACAACTCCTTGTAGTAACCCGCCGGATTCTTGCGTGGATCAGGCAAGGACTGTTTGACTTGTAAGACTTCTGATCGCTTCCATGGGAGATGTATCCAAACTCTTTGGAAATGTGGAGGGATCGGAGGGGCAGCACCAGGATCACCTGGCATCCATACTGGCGGAACTTCTCTCATAGGATACTGACCAGGAGCCGCTTTCCAATTCTCATAGTCGTCATCAAACGACACTCGAGAAGGCACTGTTGACCTATGGGCTAACAATCGCTCTAAGGCACGTCGTACATCTCCACCTACAATCATACCATTCGAAAATTGACTCTGAAGTTCAATCATATCGGGCGGTACGGTATCTAAATCATCATTATACCATTTCTCCCTCAAAAAGTTACACATTTCTTCGAACACGAATCTCTGTGTAGGCTCATTAAACTGAGAAAACGTGTCGAAGACCACTCGTGGAGGGTAATTAACAGGATGTCTTATCCACCTATGTGCCATTGTCACTAACGTCTCTCTCTCCCTTCCACCAGGGATTTGACTTCGTCTCTGAGAAGTTTCAGAAACGCTGGGCGGCAGTATCGATCCAGATAGTGGTGAATAGAGCGTAGCCACAGTATTAGGGATACGGGTACGAACAGAAGGAGAAGTAGGAAAAAGAACAGGAGCGACAATATTAGAAGTGAACGTAGGAACAGTGGAGACAGACGAAACAGTCGAAGCAGCAGAAACTAGCGGCTGAGGGGGTACAGGCAAAGGTGCAGTAGGAATAGGAAGAGGTGGTGGGACAAACGTAGGATTAACAACGGGCTGACCAGCAGCCGCCGTAACAACAGGAGGGACAACAGGAGGAATGACTGGAGGAACTACAGGAGCTGTAGCACCCTGTGCATAAGGAGGTGGCGATTTCATCAAATACGCTAACAGGGGATCCTCCTTTGAATCCTCTTCTTCCTTATCAAGACTAGCTGGTAAGACCGGATAACATTTGTCTATCCTCATGTGATGTAGTCTAGTGGAAACTTCTATTTCTTTCTCTTCTTTATCTCGCTGACATTGTTGTACAACTTGCATGATCGGAACGAAACCTTCTCTTCGATCCTTTTTAAGCTGTTTGATTTCTTTCTGCTTGGCCTCTTTACGCCATAACCGAAAAGAATCAAACATAGCTGGCCTAGCTTTCTTTTTAAATAATTTAGCTTCAAGATTATCTAAAATCGCTAGTTCAAAACTTCCATGCGGTGGCCAACTAAGGACACCATCTTTTCTCGTGTAACGGACCCAATATTTATTATAAATAATAGGACCCACACCATGTCGACTATAGAGCTCATATATCGGAGTTCCAACTGGAGGTATCGGACACGAGTCCTCCAACCGGGAATCCTTGTTGCAACATTTAAGAAAACCAAGAAATCCACTATGGCTAGGCATCGTGCACACTAACCTAGTATCAAACTTCAAGGGTTACCGAAACACTAATTCTTCGTGAAAAACAAAACCCTCGGTTTTTGGCAATTGCAATTGTCAAATAACAACTAAGGACCAACAACTAAGAACCACAAATGCAATGGAACCATGCATACAACAAAGCTTAAAAAGCTCAACAACAACTAAGGACTGGGAGCGACCCTCAAATACTTAACTGAGAACTTCAATGGCGTCACCAGGAAGGCCCGTCTATCGTCTCGCTTGTACGGAAGGTCTACGCCGGGCGTCGAAAACAGGTCGACAGTCAGGGCATCGGTCCGTCGCAGCCGTCAGGAGGCGGGAATCTTTGCGGGAAAAAATCTTCGGACCACTTATTTCGACAACAGGATCGATGAAGCGGGGTGCACCTTTTCCTCAGAGATTTCACACGAAGTTCCTCACAATCGTCAGGCTTTGGACCGGTACCGCCGATGTCGCCCCGAGTTGGGCGCCAACTGAAGTTCTGAGCTATTTAAGACCCAGCGGTGCCAGGGAACAACACCTATAACCTTCGTGGGATACCTGTTTCGGCGCACAAGTGACAGAGACACGGGAGGCTTCCTTCGGCGTCAAAGATCAGAGTTTATTACTGCAGGGAGGCAAAAGTCACTAGAAGTACAACAGCGTGTAGGTTCTACGAGTCTGCTTCAACTTGCATATGTGAGTCGCTCTCTTTTATACAGGATTTTTCCATTGCACAACATGTGAACAAAAGGTTACAACCCAGTTCCCACAATAAACTTCAAAGAAAAAAGGGGGTCGCTCTCATGCTGTCAGAACTCCGGAACATAATCACAGTACATTACCAGTCCCCAACTGTAAAAGCACATCTTCCCATCGTTAGGCACATTCCACTTGAGTTGTAAATGAGCAAGAGTAAAGGGACAAGAACAGCTGCTAGGAAGTCAGGCACACCTAAAGAAAAGAGTGTGGGGGTAATATTGAAAACATGATCATAGGATCAAAGAGCTTGATCCCAGCGCATGCACGGCTGAAACAATAGACCGGTACGGCGTGATTACCCTCAAGCTGAGCCATTTGCCTCTGCAGTGTCATTCCTCCGGTCATAAAGGAGCATGAAAGGAATATGCGTCTTCCGTATGTCTTGGGAACTAAAAGTTCATGGTGCGGACACTTGCTCGTTCACTGACTACGTGAGGGCAAGAAAGAAAATGGATGCCGTATCTAAAATGGAACCCACGGGTTCAGATGTAGAAACACGTAAATAAGGCGAACCAAGTCAGGTAGTGTAGTAAAAACGCGTACACTTACCGAGCTTGCCATTTACGGTTCATAGACACCACATTCGTCCATATTCGGCAATGCCCAAAACACCATAACGATTTTCACGGAACCTCAGCTCCTGCTGGACAGACCCCAACTAATACTGTTAACAATGCTATGAAGGAAGGCCAGATGGGGCCTCGACCTAATGCAGGAGGGGCTGTCAGTCTCAACCCTGTTCTACTTACTACTAATGTTCAGGCACAAACTAGTACAAGAGAAGGGATCACTTCCCCATACACCTGGAGCTCCCACCGGAGGCTGCCCCTTTGGTGGCTGTCTTCACTGGTGTTCCCCCTTTGAGAGAGAATGCCCATGAAACAATACACGATCTCATGATCCTATCAAGGGATTTATGTAGTCAACATAGTACTGGGGGAAATGACATTGTAAATTCCGTCATCATGGCAAGAAGGGTTAATTGGGTAGGCTGTTGTCCAAAAACTATCCAAGGTGACTGTGTGGTTGTTAATTTTAATAACCATACTAGCCCCCAGAGGCTATTTTGGGACAATTCAGATCTGGGCTGTAGGGGTATTAGACCATTGCCACTCGGATTCTTCTATCCCCCAGCTAGGCCTACTTACTTTCCCGGCAACTATTGGGGGTTCCTCCTCATATGGCCTACAAGCATATACAACCGGGAAGGGGCTGGGGGACTTCCCAATTTAGACGGCATAATGGGGGAACGGGGAGGGCTGAAAATGCATCCATTACACCACCCGTACCGGAGGGCAAGGTTGACAATACACCTATAACCCCAGTCCCATTGCTAGGGTGTCAACCAATGGCGGGTATACGTGTTGCAAATCGTTTCTCTCCTCTGTCTCAGATGGAGACAAACGATTGACTATCCGAAAACATCCTTAGCCCAGGGAGGCTGACAGGTGACCCTAGTGCAAGAACGTCTTGTAAAATTTTAAGCTGGAACGTGGCAGGTATTAGAGGTAAAAGCTTAGATCCTAATTGGATACAGTTCATCCGGCAGTATGACATCCTGGCCTTCCAGGAAACATGGGAAGCCTCACATAATTTTAGTCTGGACGGATATTGTAGTTTTGTCACACCTGCAGTATTAGGTACAGTTGGCAGACCTAGGGGTGGTCTTCTTTCCCTAATCTCACTAAAGGTTGCGGGCACCTTTAAAAGATTAGATACCTCCTTGGCCAACTACCTGATAATTGAATGGACTGTCCCGGACCAGCCAAACCTTTTGCTGATCAACCTATATAATGCCAGGGAAGGTGACAGTAATATGCCGCACCCTAGTTCCCTGGATCAATTTTTGTCGGTCTACAAGTTAAACCAGCCCAATGTATCCGAGATGATACTTATGGGTGATTTTAACGTACATCCATGCCCGTGGGACTGTTATGGGGAGGACCAGGAGGGATCATTGAGTGGGGGGCTTCCCCATTTTGAACATAGTAAACAGGGTGAAGCTCTGGAGGAGACCCTATCTAACCTAAATTTATTGGAACCAGGTAGGGAGGGTGGGCAGGAAAGGGATCCCACTTTTATAGGTCGGGGGTCATGTACAGTGATTGACTATATCTTTGCCTCCCCATTAATCTTGGACAGGTCTACAGGATATAGAGTGGTTAAGTCTGCATTTAGTGACCATAACCCGGTTCTGTTGGAGATCGAGCCGGGAGGACTGTTCGTCATTACTGAGGGAGGCAGGGTTCCGCAGGGTCTATCTACTACAGATCAGGGTAGGCGCATTAAAGGGGACCTTGTGGTCCCTGAAACTTTTTTTGAAGACCTGGCCCTTACAGCGGAGGCTAATTTTGCTATCTGCCTGGATGAGTCTGCTCCTGCTGGGGAAATTATAATAGCTTATGAAGCCCTGTGTAAACAGGTAGCAGGGAAACTACAGGCAGCCATCAAAACAAACATCAAGAAACCCTATAAATGGTTTGATCACTCCTGTACCAGGGCTCATAGGGCGCTCCTGGAAGCTCTTAAGATGAGTCCAAGAGACAAGGGACTGGTTTCTCTATTACATAAAGAGTACAAATCAGCCATTAGTGTGCGTAAACGTACGATTAGGGAGGACGCGTGGAGTGATCTCCAAGCTGTTGATGTCTTAAGGGATAGCAAAAAGTTCTGGTCTATAATAAATCAGCTCTTCCTTACAGAAAGAGAAAATAGAGATACAGACTGTGTAATACCTGATGACACCTGGCTCCAACACTTTAAGAATATCTATGCTGATACCGATCAAATAGAGTCAACCCAAGGGAGTGGTGTTACTATTGAACCCTCTGCCCCGCTAGTTTTTGACGCAGCAGAAGTAGAAAGGGCAATTAGAGAAATGGGCCATCACAAGGCGCCCGGTCCTGACGGGGTGCCTGCAGATCTCTATATTTTGTACCCCCAGTTCTGGGCAAAAGTTTTGACAAATGTTTATAATGCGTCATCCTCTGCAGGCTTCCCACCCTCCTGGTCCACTTCGGTCATAGTCCCGATTTTTAAAAAAGGGATTAGAGGGGACCCAGCCTGCTACAGGCCAATCTCCCTGATAGACTCTGCAGTTAAAATCATGGGCAGAGTCATTCTCAAAAAACTGGGGGATTGGCTAACTAGCAGGGGGGTACTCTCTAACCTTCAATATGGTTTTAGAAAACACAGAAGTACCATAGACCAATGTCTACATTTGTATCTTATGACAGGGAAATACACTATTGCTAAATCTGGTCACATATCTTGGTTTTATGGATTTGTCTTCGGCGTTCGACCTGGTAAATCGGTCGAAACTATGGTCCAGTCTGCGTAAAATGGGGATGGAAGCATCTCTGATTAATTTTCTCAGTGACCTCGATCAGGACCTTTCTGCTAAAGTGAAGACTACATCAGACGGCCACTGCACTGGTCACTTTAGTTCGAGGAGATGGGTCAGACAAGGTTGCATCTTGGCCCCTCTCCTCTTTACCCTGTACATTAATACCCTGGAAGACTCTTTAGTTAAGGCTACAGTGGACGTCCCGCGTATAGGAGGAGTAGGAGTTCCGGCCCTCCTGTACGCGGACGACGCTGTTTTACTTGCACGAACAGGCATGGGCAGGCAGAGGCTGTTAGATCATTTTGGCAGCTTCATGCAGTCCCTTGACTTAAAAGTTAACAGCAAAAAATTGCACGTGATGGTAGCGGGTGTTACAAGGAAGAAGTTAAAGGTGAGCAGTTTCATATGTATGGGTGCAGAGGTTACAAGGGTACCAGTATTAGCCTACTTGGGGGTACTTTTCGACGAGAAAGGTGTCACGATTCACCCTCCCCGACCTCTGGTAAATCACTGCCTGCCCGGTCCTGAGAAACGGAATGGGAAACTACATATCCCATGATCCTTGGCGCCGCGCGCTCCTATGACGCGACGCTTCTAGGGATTATCAGGAAGTCGTGTGCAAGACGCGCTGCCGATTATTCCTGCTTTTGTCTTGGTTCGTTTACTGTGGAGGTTCGTGGATATCGGCGGAGGCAAGCTTTTGGTTCTCGCAGAAGGGTCACGCCGCTGTCTGCGTGTGGATTACTGGTGAGGCTTCGGAAGCGCCTACAACGTGGTGTTCCCTGGTGTGGTGCTTCTCGTTGTTGGATTATCCAGGAGGGGCTTAGGAAGCGCCCGCGTTCTTCCTTCATTTCCAGCAACAGGTTTTTTCTTGGAATCGAGAGGGGCACATACATTTCACAGTGCATTACAGGGTCCGTTTGCTGAGTACTTGCGGGGAGCGTCTCGCTCTGGTTAGTGCAGGACACCTGGGCATAGGTGCCGCCTTACCTGTTCTGTACTCTTTGTCCATATCGAAGCGCTTACAGAGCAGGATCTGTAGAGACGCTATAACTGTTTGTTGTGTTTAGGCAGAGAGCGTCTTGCTCTGGTTTGCGCAGGACACCTTGGCATAGGTGCCGCCTTATCTGTACATTACTCGTTATCCACTTGGAAGCGCTTACAGAGCAGGATCTGTAGAGACGCTATACATATACTTTATGCTGGGCTTATGATTTCTTTTGCTAACTTTTATTAGAAAGGGAATATTGGGAGGAGAGATCCTGGGGTTGTCGCGTCTTGCACACCCGGAGGTCGTTCTTCTAATCATTTCCTCGAAGGAGAAGAACCTTTTGTTATTTACCACTGTGACCAGGAATGTGATCGCTAATTGTTTTCATCGATTGGTGCTCTGGGGCAATTATAGGTTGTCTATTTCCTCCATAAGGGTAGGTGTTCATTGCTGACTACATCATTCAGAACTAAGGAAGGGAGGGAACCAGGGGGTTTGCTAATGCTCTCTATGTTATATTTTCCAGTACTATAACCAGGGGATATAGAAGCCGCCCTTAGATCCTTCCTGCATACAGGCATACCTGTGGGTTATCCAGGTGAGGTAACAGGTGTTTTGTTACATAGCATGTGTCCCAGTTTAGGGTTCTGTATTCCTTATCCATTGCTTTTGTGGTTACAGGTGTCGGTGCCACGAGCCCAGCTGTTCTCCTCCGGACCCAACTTTTCCCCCGCTTGATCACCTTAACAGTCTGGGCACATTTCCAGTCAGACTTGGGTTGATCTAGAGGTGGGCCCCCTTATAGCATCGACCCAATCCTGAGGAGCATCCAGAACGGACCTGACAGAATAATCGGCCTAAAAGTTCTGCTCCTCCTGGTTGGGTTGATACTAGGCATGGACTTAGAGGAGGTTGCAACAGCCTTAGGCTTAGTTCAGGCTGAGTTGGCCGCCTCCCGCCAGGAAACGGCTGCGTTGCAAGCACGCATGGATGCTATGCAGCGGAACCCGTTTGATGCAGGGAATCCTGCCCCTCAACCAACCTCGTTGGTAGTAGAAATGCCTTCTCCGGTTCCTTTGGCTCCCCCAGAAAGGTTTATGGGAGATAGAAAGAAAGTGCAGGTGTTTATGACCCAGGTGATGTTGCACTTCACCTGTAAACCCAAATGTTTTTTGACTAATCAATCACGGGTTTCTTTTCTCATCTCTTATTTGGGAGGAGAGGCAGCCCAGTGGGCTGTACCTATAGTCAGGAATAATGACGGTCTCCTTTATGATTGGGACCTGTTTAGAGCAGAATTTGAGAAGACGTTTGATAGGAGAGCTGAGACTTTCTCAGCTGATAAAGAGTTGCTTGTTCTTAAACAAGGCAATTCGGATATAGTGACCTACCTAAATCATTTCAGGAGATTGATTGCTGAAACAGACTGGCCTGAAGCCAAACAGATGGTTCTGTTTTACCAAGGACTCACAGACAATCTCAAAGATGTAATAGCACAAGTTGAACCCCAGCCTACCACATGTGCAGCCTTTATCGATTTGGCGTTACGCTTGGATCACAGATTAAGAGAGAGAAAAGGAGAGACCGGAAGAAGAGACAGACCTCTGGTGTTCGGGGAGAAAACAACTAGTGGGGAGAAAGCAGAAGGCAAACCCGAACCTATGGAGGTTGGTGTGGTGAGAGCATCTCCCACAACCAGTGAAAGAGAGCATCGTCGCAAATTCGGGCTGTGTTTGTACTGTGGGAAAAAAGGCCACTTTTTACGAGAATGTCCGGTGAAACCGAAAGGAGGACGCTATCGAACGGGTCAAGGAGCCTTATCCACTGTCGACAAGGGTTCGGAAAACTCCGAGGCTTGAGTCCCAAGGAAGGGAGGGACTCAAGTGTACATTTCATCCCTTCAATAACCGAAGAAAACCGAGTGGGAAACCGATTGTTCTTTATAGACATTGAATTATGGATTGATCAAGACCCTAAGTATGTACGTGCAATGGTAGATTCCGGAGCAACAGGTTGCTTCATGGATTTGGCAGAAGCACGGAAGTTGGGTGTGACCCCAGTAGAGAAACCCATCATGGAAGAAGTGTTCGCAGTAGACGGTCATGTGTTGGAATCCGGTCCTATTACACAACATACTCCGGAGTATGAGATATGGTATGGGGGTTACCATAAGGAACAGCTGTCGTTTAACCTCATCCAGGCCCCTAATTACGGTATAATATTGGGACTCCCTTGGCTGAAAAAACATGAACCCGATATCAAATGGAAAGAACAATCCTTGGAGTTCTCCTCTTCTTATTGCCAAAACCACTGCATCCAGGAAAAACCCCGACCATCAATGGTATTGGCTGTTACTCACACCATTTCCACAGCAGCGGAAAAAGAGGTGGAACTGCCTCAGTGTTACCAGGAGTATGAAGGAGTGTTCAATAAAACTAAAGCAGAAATGCTTCCCCCACATAGGGAATACGACTGCCGCATAGACTTAACACCAGGGTCAGTGGTTCCATGTGGTCGTATTTATGTATTATCTCAGCCCGAAACGAAACACCTACGGGAATATTTGGACGAGCTACTCGCTTTGGGATTCATCCGACCATCACGGTCCCCAGCAGCCTCCCCCCTTTTTTTTATTCCGAAGGCTAATGGGGAATTACGCTGCTGTATAGACTATAGGGCATTAAATGCGATCACCATCAAAAATCAATACCCTCTTCCGTTGATTCCTGTATTACTGGAACAGGTGAGATCAGCCAAGATCTATACAAAATTGGATCTCAGGGGAGCCTACCATTTAGTACGCATACGCTCAGGCGATGAATGGAAAACCGCTTTTAAAACCAGGTATGGGCTTTTTGAATATCTTGTAATGCCCTTTGGGCTATGCAACGCCCCAGCCTCCTTCCAGTTTTTTCTTAACGAGGTGTTGCGAGACTATCTGGACATCTTTGTAGTTGTCTATATAGACGACATTTTAATCTACTCTAACGACGAACCAGAACACATCCAGCATGTGAAACAAGTACTGGAAGCTCTTCAACAAAACCAACTATACTGCAAACTGACAAAATGTGAGTTTCATGTCACAACCGTGGAATTCCTGGGAGTCATGCTCACTCCATCAGGGCAGTTAATGGCTGAAAGGAAGGTACGAGCCATTGTGGAGTGGCCGCCACCCGCCATCGTCAAGGATATCCAGAAACTTCTGGGTTTTTCTAACTTCTATCGGAGGTTTATCTCTCACTTTTCGGATCTGGTGGCGCCTCTCACGAAATTAACCCGGAAGAACACCCCTTTTATATGGGGAACCGAAGAGCAAACAGCGTTCGATCGGTTGAAAACCGCTTTCACTTCTGCTCCGATCCTAATACACGCTGACCCACACCTCCCTTTTGTGGTAGAGGCGGATGCGTCTGACCTAGCAGTGGGGGCTGTTCTTTCGCAGAGGAGTGAAGATACCGGACATCTACATCCCATTGCCTTCAGGTCACGCAAGCTAAATTCGGCAGAACGCAATTATACAATTGCAGAGAAGGAATTGCTTGCTATTAAAGACGCCTTCACTGAGTGGAGGCATTGGTTGATGGGTGCCACCCACCAAATCACGGTCTATACGGACCACTGAAATCTTCAGTTTCTGAGAGCCGCACGCCATCTCACTCCCAGACAACTGAGATGGATGCTCTTCTTTTCGGAGTTCCATTTCGTGGTCACCTTCCGGCCGGGATGTGACAACCGGAAAGCAGATGCTCTCACCCGTCAAGAAAGTCACCCCGCCTTGAAGGAGTTCCCTGAAACCAGCATCATCACACCGCAACGGGTGATAGGGGTGATCCATACGGCTGACTTTCTACACAAGGTCAAGAGAGGCATACAGACCTATGCTTGGAAAACATGGATTCGGTTGCACCCGGAATGGAAGATACGTCAAGGACTGCCAAGGAAGGGGTCTCAATTGCTTCTCCCTACTCTTGTATTAAGAAAGCAAGTATTCAAGTGGTGCCATGATCTACCTTGCGCTGGACACACTGGAGGGAAGAAGACTTTGGAAAAGCTGCTACGCACTTACTGGTGGCCCACCATCCGGCCGGATGTGTTTGCTTGGGTTCAACGATGTGAGGTCTGCTCGCAAGCCAAAAGCGATCATAGACCAGTGCAAGGGCTGTTACAAACAATGCCCACGCCTGTGAGTCCTTGGGAAAGCTTTTCAGTCGATTTTGTAGTGGGACTCCCTCAGGATCATGGGATGTCAGCTATAATAGTAGTCGTGGACTACTTAACCAAAATGGGCCACTTCATAGCCTGTAGAGGGGTACCCACAGCTAGTCAATTAGCCCAGCTGCTGCTCATACACATTGTTAGATTACATGGCTTACCTAAGGTCATTGTCTCAGACAGAGGGGCACAATTCACCGCCAGGTTTTGGAGGGTCTGGTGTGATCGATTGGGCATTTCCTCCTCCTTGTCCACAAGCTTTCATCCGCAAACTGATGGGCAGACCGAAAGGTTAAACCAGACCCTCAAACAATACCTGAGGTGTTTTGTAGATGCCTCTACGGAAGCATGGGTGGAATGGTTATGGTCGGCTGAGGTGGCGTATAACGACGCGATTCATTCCTCCACCTTGTGTACCCCGTTTTACTGTACTTCTGGGTTCCATCCCAGATTTGTCCCATTGAGTGTGCCAATTGTTGAAGCCCCGATTCCTCAGTTACAGACAAGATTGGTACAGTTACGGAAGACTATTATGCAGGCCAGAAACAGCCTTGTAAAAGCTAAGCTTAGGTACAAAGCACAGGCCGATAGACATCGTAGGCCTTGTCCTGGGTACAAGAAAGGGGATTGGGTGTGGCTGTCCACTAGGAACATTCGTTTCAAAAGGTTCAGTGTTTTCAATCCCCGATTCATTGGTCCTTACCAGGTGGTTCGTCATGTCAACCCCGTAGCGGTGAAACTTAAGCTCCCCTCACACTTCAGAATACACCCTGTGTTCCATGTCTCTCTGATCAAGCCTGCTCAGGGTCCGAGTCATACAGCCCCTGCGCCTGTGAGGGTAGAACAGGATGTGGAATACGAAGTGCGGCGCATCTTGGACTCTCGTAGAGTAAGGGGGAGGCTCCAGTACCTGGTGTCTTGGAAGGGTTATGGTCCCGAGGAAGATTCATGGGAACCTGTGGGTGCGGTACATGCGCCTAGGCTGGTGCGGAGGTTCCATTTGTCACATCCGGATAAACCTGGTGGCAGTCAGTGAGTGTTGTGAGAGGGGGTGTACTGTCACGATTCACCCTCCCCGACCTCTGGTAAATCACTGCCTGCCCGGTCCTGAGAAACGGAATGGGAAACTACATATCCCATGATCCTTGGCGCCGCGCGCTCCTATGACGCGACGCTTCTAGGGATTATCAGGAAGTCGTGTGCAAGACGCGCTGCCGATTATTCCTGCTTTTGTCTTGGTTCGTTTACTGTGGAGGTTCGTGGATATCGGCGGAGGCAAGCTTTTGGTTCTCGCAGAAGGGTCACGCCGCTGTCTGCGTGTGGATTACTGGTGAGGCTTCGGAAGCGCCTACAACGTGGTGTTCCCTGGTGTGGTGCTTCTCGTTGTTGGATTATCCAGGAGGGGCTTAGGAAGCGCCCGCGTTCTTCCTTCATTTCCAGCAACAGGTTTTTTCTTGGAATCGAGAGGGGCACATACATTTCACAGTGCATTACAGGGTCCGTTTGCTGAGTACTTGCGGGGAGCGTCTCGCTCTGGTTAGTGCAGGACACCTGGGCATAGGTGCCGCCTTACCTGTTCTGTACTCTTTGTCCATATCGAAGCGCTTACAGAGCAGGATCTGTAGAGACGCTATAACTGTTTGTTGTGTTTAGGCAGAGAGCGTCTTGCTCTGGTTTGCGCAGGACACCTTGGCATAGGTGCCGCCTTACCTGTACATTACTCGTTATCCACTTGGAAGCGCTTACAGAGCAGGATCTGCAGAGACGCTATACATATACTTTATGCTGGGCTTATGATTTCTTTTGCTAACTTTTATTAGAAAGGGAATATTGGGAGGAGAGATCCTGGGGTTGTCGCGTCTTGCACACCCGGAGGTCGTTCTTCTAATCATTTCCTCGAAGGAGAAGAACCTTTTGTTATTTACCACTGTGACCAGGAATGTGATCGCTAATTGTTTTCATCGATTGGTGCTCTGGGGCAATTATAGGTTGTCTATTTCCTCCATAAGGGTAGGTGTTCATTGCTGACTACATCATTCAGAACTAAGGAAGGGAGGGAACCAGGGGGTTTGCTAATGCTCTCTATGTTATATTTTCCAGTACTATAACCAGGGGATATAGAAGCCGCCCTTAGATCCTTCCTGCATACAGGCATACCTGTGGGTTATCCAGGTGAGGTAACAGGTGTTTTGTTACATAGCATGTGTCCCAGTTTAGGGTTCTGTATTCCTTATCCATTGCTTTTGTGGTTACAGGTGTCGGTGCCACGAGCCCAGCTGTTCTCCTCCGGACCCAACTTTTCCCCCGCTTGATCACCTTAACAGTCTGGGCACATTTCCAGTCAGACTTGGGTTGATCTAGAGGTGGGGCCCCTTATAGCATCGACCCAATCCTGAGGAGCATCCAGAACGGACCTGACAAAAGGTAACTGGGGCCCGCAACTGAAACAGAAGAGCAATGCTGTTATAAGATCTACATCAGCACTGCTTAGTTTCTCGAAGAGGTTGGGTGCGAGGCCCATGGAGGCCATGCTTAACATATATAAATCCAAGTGCCTAGCGATTGCCTCATATGGGGCGGATGTCTGGTGATATGTCCCTATGAATACAATACATGTGGTAGAAAACAAGTTCCTAAGGTCCCTGCTGGCGGTTCCTCACTCTTCTCCCACACTTTCCATGCACGCTGAACTAGGTATTGGATACATTGCAGATAAATTAAACATGGCCCCGGGTACCTGCTGGGTGAAGACATGGATTAATGAGGAGATCACCCTTAATCATTTAATCCTGAAAGATTGCTTAGCACTGGATAAGGCAGATAGGATACCCTGGCTGGCTTACGTTAGAGCGGCGTGTGTCAGACTGGGTCGTCCGGATCTGTTCCCTTGCCCAGATAAGCTAGGAAAAGAGGATCTGGTATGGGTCAAAAAAAGTTTTATGAACCTGGCGCAGCAAAACAGAGAGGAACAGGAGATTAGAAAACCAGGAGTAAGAAGAATGTACATCTTGCAGACCTCCTTACTTATTGAACCTTACCTGAAGTTAGTCACCAACCAGTTTCATCGTTTTCTGCTGGTCAGATTTAGATTTAATCTAATTCATTTTATTTTGGGTGATTTTCCCCAGCGGGGGAAACCAGAAGAAAGTGCCCCGTGTTCATGTGATAGGTTTTCGACACAGGACACTCTCCATTTTGTAATGTTCTGAGAGAGGTTTGCGGAAGCACGGAAAAAATTCTTACTACCAATTCTTCGTGAAGCTGGCTTCGTTCAAGTGAGGCCAGCTCTGATGTATCTGCAAATGCTGGGGTCCGTACGTATTGTGTTTAGCGTAGCCAACTTCTTGGTGGCTGCGGCTAGGACTAACAAGATTAGACCAACTTTGTCAGTAACTATATAGGAGGATTGATTCATTTATTTTGTATATAGGAATTTAATGTGCTACTAGGATTTTTGATGTGGCAACCTTAAAGCTGCTAGTGTGTATTTGGACTAAGATAACTCTAGGGTCTTAAACCTCTGTGTGTATATATTTATGAAATGAAATCAACTTAAATATTTATTTGCTTGTTTTTAAATGTTTTATCTGAACGATGAATGTTAGAATCTTTTTTAATCATGGATGTGTGTAATGTTTTCTCTTTTCATGATTTTAATTAATCGAAATAAAGATTGTTTGACTGACTGACTGACTGTATCTGTACCTTTTGGACCTGGAGGTCACCCACGGAAACCTACCAAACCCAGGCATTTCTGAACACTAGTCAACTGGGGAGTAAAGGGTGGTGTGCTTCTCATGGGTCCCACAACGTTTTCTTTACCCACAATGCCCTGCAAGCCCCAAATATGCCTTAAACCATACATTTTCCTTGAATTTCTGAAACATATTTTTCCAGAATCACAAGGAATACAAAAATGTCGTCCACCCAGCGTTCTGCCACTTGTACTGATAAAAATACTGCTCCACTGTGTGGCTGGTTCTAGTGCCCGTGACAGGAGTGGATCAAACTAAGGTCAGTGGGAGTGCTTGCAAAGGGACACTCATTGACCTTGGTTTAATTTGTTCCTGTTGTGTTCACTAGGCCCAGCCACATCAGTGAGGTACCATTTTGATCGGGAGACTCAGGGGAAGGGAAGGTGGTGGGAAATGTATTGCTCCCAGCAGATTCCAGAAATTTCCATCCCAGAAGTGTGAGGACAAAGTGTTTTTTAGTCGAAATTGGAGGATCGCAAGGGCTTCTGGGTATGAAAACCTGGTGAGAGCCACGGAAGCACCCTGCCCCCTCCGGATTCCCCCAGGTGTCTAATTTTTCAAATTGTGCATGTTTGCTAGGTTTCCCTGGTTGTCAGCTGAGATAGGGCAAAAATCTACAGCTAGCCACAATTGCAAATTTGGTGTGGATACCTTATGTGGATTTTTTTTATGGAGGCCTAAGTACGAACTACCCCAAATAGCCATAAAAGGAGTTAACATTTCAGGGTGAAAAGACTTCGCAGCCAAAGGATTAATAGTTTACAATGCCAAGCAAAGAGAATAGGATTCTTATTTTTGCACACCTCACATAGAGACAAGCTAGAATCTTTCAACATGTTTCTCCAGATTCCAAGATACTGCAGCTTTTTTTAATTATAATACTGACTTGTATTGAACTGTTTCTAATATCGGTTTGCAAATATCCAACAGGTTTTTTTGTGTTTCATTTTGCCCTAAAGCGTTTATTTTTATCATTTATGCTTGGAAACATGTCTACTCTTTCATATGAAAGAGCTATGCATGCACTAAGATTTTAAATGATTTGTGGGAAATGTGATGCTCTGACCGTGTACTGTATTAGGAAGAGGTGTGACGCAGCGGCCAGGACGGCTGACTCCGGAACACGGGGCTCATGGTTCGATCCCTGGTGGCAGGTTAGCCCAGCACCATGTGACTCTGGGAAATAGCTTGCTTAATCTTCCCAACACCCCCTTAGCGCCTGGAGACCCTTAGGGGTGATTAGTTTGCGCTTTACAAATACCGGGTTTTTATTATAATGTACCCCCTGGTGATATTGCAAGTTACTGCGGGGTTCTATAACCTTAAAAAGGAACTTGATGGTTATGGAACTCTCAGTGACTTGCTATATCCTTATAATTACGGCTCTCTTGTTTTCCGTTGTTACGAATTTTTACATATAAATACAGGGTTTTCTGTCTGCATTTATTTTTAAAAGTGGATAAATACCGAAAATTGTGCTCCTTTAAAGTGACTCTCCATGCTGTCTTTGATGAATTATAGACTAGCAGCTGAGCCTATGGACAGCATGGTAAATTAAAAAAACAGGACAACATTTATTAAAATAACAGCATATGTCAACATACATTTATGGTTAATGCTAGTATTTACTAGTGGATGTATTGTTATGTAGTATTTGACAGCTTAAATAGCTAAAACACGATAGACATCAAAGTATGAGTGCGTGTCTATCAGTTAAATAAATATGGAAATGTACAATTTTAAACTTCATTTATACGCAAAACACAAAATAAATGTGGATAAATACAGATAAAATGGCCAAAAAATAAATATGGATAAATACAGACGGAAATGTTGAAAATATAAATACCATAAAACCGGGAGCCCTACTTATAATGTATGTCAGTGGGTATTTTATCCCTTATAGCTTCTTTTTAGTAAACACACAATGCAGTGCACTTATAACTGCACTCCTGTATGTCGTACTAGTATGAATTTTAAAAGAGGAGTAGAGTTCTACTTCTAGGCCATTTTTTTATGACCTGCCTCTACTGCTTTCTAGTTTGGTTTCAGTGCTTTTGTATGTCATACTTATATAGGCATTCATCTATTATATTACTAAGTGGAGGTGTAACTTGTATTCCAATTTACTGATCTATCTATGCAACCATTGCTATGTATGCAACAATATACCTATCCAGCTGTGTTTCTATGGAACACTATCTATCTATAAACCTCGCTCTACCATTCTGCCTTTGCAAGCCTCTCTATTTATCTAACTTTTCAACCCTCTCTAGTTGTAAAAAAGATTTACCAAACCATTGTAAAAAAAAAATTAGGACAGGCAAGAGGCTGGCAGCCAACGCCAAACTGATTGGCTTTCTTAGATCAGGTGTAAGCCAAGACCTTCAAATTTTACTAAAATTGTATGTATAACATAGTTTGAGGAGGTTTCATCCAGACTTCATTGATTAGCCTTTTGGTGTGTCAGTCACATTTTCCTTTCACCCACTCCAATGTGCATCATGGTCAATGGGTCAGCCCACTTCAACCACTGACTGATTTTACTGTGAGTTAAGGCCTGCTTTCCTTTCACAAGGAGCACATCCACACACTAAGTAGTTTCTTTCAGTGACGGAGAAAGTTATGTTAATGTGTGCTTATTTAAAATTAAAAAAAGAACTTTTTTGCCTTTAGCCAATCTTCTCCTTTACGGTGATTAGCACGCAGCAACTTCCTCAACAATAAACTTTTGTAAACGCCATGACAGAACCAAACAAGAATTGCCAAAAGGGGGCCAGTCACTGCTAGACCTATTAGCTTTGCCAGTGCTCGTTGTAAAGAGCAAGCAGCGAAGGAAGTATTGTTGCTAAACTTTCTGTATTCATCTGTTCGTCGATTTAGGAATTGTGGCTTTCACGTCTTTTATAATACTGACATCTAGCGGTCAGTATGCAGAAATGTTTGTTATGTGAGGGAATTCATATCATCGGTTGGACTCTTGGGGTTGAGGGTTGTAGCAGTGCTACGTGTATTTAGGTCGTTTGTTTACTTAGAAAGTGTCGATTCTGCTATGGTACATTAACTTCCGGTACTGGCCTGATAATAAAACATTTCTCCAGAAGCCTAGAGTACGTTACTGGCAGGTGATCAACACCCAGTTCTATACACTATCCAATTGAATTATGGCGCCATGTGAGGGTTGAGCCGATCATTCGGCAGGAGACAAGGACTCTTACCCCTTGACAAGGCAAACGTTTAGAGGTCCTCGTGTGACTGCTGGGTTTCTGTTTGGAAAGCCCAGTGACGCACTTTTGTCACAGCTTAATTGCGAAGGGCGGTCCTGTTTGTTTTTTTGGCCCACTCAACATTTTATTTTGCTTTCCAAAATCAAAACCCCAAAGTGGGGTGCTTGTTTCTGAAAAGCAAAATGTCAATGATCCAGACAGGCAGGGAGTTTTCTAACTGCACAGGGGACATAGGTTTTTCTCCCAGTCAGGACAAACGAGTGCTAGGCTAAGCTAATGTGCCGAGCATCCTATGTCTAATGGGCCACAAGGTCAAAGGTTTCTTACGGTCAAGGCAGCTTTTGCTCCTTTGCCGAAAGACCTGGCACATCCCAACCTCAGTGAGCCTTGTGTTTGGCGATTAGGATGTGCAAAGCCCCCCTGCTCGACGTCCCAACCCTACATGTTATATTCCTTCCATACTAGAACGCTGTCTTCAAAATGCTTTAGTTACCCCCTGCACTCCATTCCCTCGAAGATGCTGTCTGGCAGGTAAGCATGTTCACTGAGACTAAGGCCCTGAATATGGGTTGACCGGTACTGGGGTAAGGTAAATTGACAGGAAAGGTACCATGATCATGAGGTAAATCCACCTCAGTACCATCCACTTACGCATTAAGCCCCATGGATTTGGGAATTTACACACGGAACACATTTTTCGGTTGTGAAACTACACAGAATTCCCATTTCCATGGGGCTTAAGACATACATTTATCATTTCCTCTGAGCAAGTGGTAAATGTATGTGGAGGCCTCCATGTGGATGAAAGGAGGCGAGTGTAGGGAGTCGAGGAGGGAAGGGAAAGTTCATTTCTAAAAGAGATGAAGTAGTCTTCACCCCAACAGAAAACAAGCATTGGCATAGCCAATAGTTCTCGCCTCTGGGACCTTATAAGTGTTTAGCCCGAGCTATTGGCTTTGCCAATCTCTTAAAACTATGTTGTAGAGCAGTGTGGCTGCTGTGCAGCATGTTAAGAAGTTATATTAAAAGAGTGTTATAAACATTTTGTTACCTTCTATTTAATCAAGAAGGCATTATGTTCAACTGAACGACCCAATTAAAAAATAATTAACATACAAAATGTATTTCCTTTTCTCCTTGCAATGCTGACAACTTCTTCCTGCCTGTTCCAATGCTTGTTTGTTATAGCTTTTTTTCTATGGGGGGGCGTGGAGACATAAACAACAGGAGAGTAGAGGATGAGAAATAGTACCTGAATTGCAACATGAGCAGCGGATGGACACTAGGGAAGGACCACTGGATGCCAGATTCCGAGGGTAGACTGAGGTGGTGCTGAGTGATGCTGAGGTGGTGGTGTGCTGGTGCAGAGGTGATATTCAGGTGATGCTGAATGATACTCAGGTGGTGCTGAGTGATGCTGAGGTGGTGGTGTTTTGGTGCGTATGTATTGGTCAGGTGAGGCTGAGTGATACTGAGAGGGCACTGAGTGATGTTGAGGTGGTGCTGAGTGATGCTGTGGTGTTGAGTCATGTTGAGTGCTCAGGTGGTGCTGAGCTAGTTCTCAGGTAGTGTTGAGTGATGCTCAGTTGATGCTGTGCTGAGGTAATGCTGCATTGATGCTGATACTGAAGTGATTCTCTATTGGTGCTGACATGCTGTTGAGATGGGGCTGTGCTGGTGCTGCGGTGGTGCTATGCTGGTGCTGAGGTGGTGCTGTGCTGGTGCTCAGGTGGTGCTGGTGCCCAGGTGGTGCTGTGCTAGTACTCAGATGGTGCTGTGCTGGTGCTCAAGTGGTGCTCAGTGATGCTGAGGTGGTGCTGCACTGATACTCAGGTGGTACTGCTCTAATGCTGCAGTGCTGCATTGGGGCTAAGGTGTTGCTGAGTGATGCTGTGCTTATGCGGAGTCATGCTGAGGTGGTGGTGCTGAGCTGGTGCTCAGGCATTGCTTAGCTGGAGCTCTGGTGGAGCGGAGTGATGCTGAGTTGGTGCTGTGCTGAGTTGATGCAGTGCTAATGCGGAGGTGGGGCAGCGCTGATGCTGAAGTGGTGCTGAGTTGCTGCTTAGGTGGGGCTGCGCTGGTGGTGAGGTGATGCTGTGCTGGTGGTGGTGCACTGATGCAGAGGTGGTGCTGTGCTGATGTTGAGGTGGTGCTGCACTGGTGCGGAGGTGGAGCTGTACTGATGCTGAGTTGGTGCTGCACTGGTGGTGGTGCACTGATGAGGATGTGGTAATGTACTGATTCTGCAATGGTGCTGCGCTGATGTGGTGCTGTGGTGTTGGTCAGGTGGTGCTGTGCTGATGCTTAGGTGGGGCTGAGTGATGCTGTGGTGGTGCTGCACTCTTTCAATTAATATGGCATATACATATGTAGTGTTAGGTTGAAATATTTTCTGGGAAATGCCATATGTGAGAAGAAAGGATTAAAAACAAAAATCAATGCTTCTGGTACTGGTGGAGTGCAAACTCTGCATGCGAAATGTGTGCTCACATGCAGTGACACTGTGCCGGTATGAGTTTAACCACAGGCTGGGGAATAACTGTGGACCCGGAATTCCTGGGCATGAAACCACATTGAATTCCTCATTCCCTGGGTTTGACGCACACATTACCCGCTGCATTGAGAAGATGGTGAATGTGAGTGGCAGATTCTGTTGGAGGTGAGGATGAAGTGAGAGCGAATGGGGAATAGAGAGAAGGAAAGAGGCAGACTACTCATGGTGGGGGTCATAAAATGCTACCCTGCTAGAAGGCAAAGTCAGGGCATGAAGTTTGGCTGCTGTTGCAGCTAAAGCCTCCTGTGGTGTTACTGGACGGAATTGCCACCTGGTAAAATCAGTTCTGGTATTTCCAAACCGGCGAAAACTAGGTGTGACAACACCACCCCACTCGTGACTGGATACAGTAGAATTCTATAAGGTAATTTCGTTCTTCCTGACTGGCAGTCTGGCCTGAAGAAGTCTACTTGAAAGCACAGACGTAGTAATAATCTAAGCTTTCATAGCATTATCTCAATATTCTACTTCTCAAAACACTATAATAAGGTGGTGGTTAGTGTTATCCAACTGAATGGCAGTTTGAGGGTCGATCTCAGGAAAATGAACGGCCAAGTCAGGCATGCTATTATTTCACCAAACAGGCAGAGAGAGATGGAATTAGGTGCATGTACTCACCTGGGAGGAAGGTCAGCATTCCATGAGTGCACATTGGTGTGTTTCAGTGGGAGTCTCCTAATGCTGCCCACGAGACCTCTGGCAGTGAAGGTGCGCTTGACAGAAAGCTTCATTCCTGCGAGGGCTTCGGTGCGCCTGAAAGCAGCAGAGATAATGAGGAGCCAGGCTCCAGCTGAAAATTCAATGTTTATTTTTGAGTATTGGATTATACCACCAACCGGCCTTCCACCCCTATGGACAGCTCCAACTCAGGGATCCCTCCAGACCCAAGACCACCACCCTTGAGTACATCACCTGAACACCTGGCTGAATGATGGCAAGAATTTCCTGCTCTGTAGATATGTAATATAAAATTGTCCAAGCCAAATCGCTGTTAAAATGTAATCCTGAGTGAATTTGCAACTTGCATATATATTTATCTCTAACCACTAGCATATGTAGTAGACCTTTGTACTTACTACCATTCCTATGTGATTTTAGAATTTTATCTGCTTATATCTCTTCCTTGAATGACTTTACAACTTGTACATTTGCTATTTCTCTCTTCTTTCACTCCACTTGAATATATATAACTCTAACCACTAGTATATGTAGTAGACCTTTGTACTAACTACCATTCCTATGTGATTTTAGAGTTCATCTGTTTTTATCTCTTCCTTGAGTGACTTTACAACTTGTACATTTGAAAATTTTCCCTCCTTTTTCTCCACTTGTACATTTGCAATATTTTCCTCTTTATAGCTCTTATGTAACTCATTTAATCCAACGTCCTTATGTAACGCAACTAGTTCTTTTAAAGCGCTCTGACACCTTCGGGTAATGTTTGCGCTATATAAAATCACATTAAATCAATAAATAAATAAATAAATAAGACAGCCTGATCCCGCAATATGCTTGATATTTGTACAACAACCATTTTGACGGTTGGAGGAACTTCTGCCCACAGGAGGGAGAGCTCCATTTAAGGAAACTTTATTTGTCAGGTGTCAGGGCGAACAGTACAAGGTGCAGAATGCGGGCAGTGCAGCTGCTTCCTACTAATTGGATTTCAGAAAGAGACCGTGGGCCAGGGAGCTCTGCTTGCCGGACAGGTCTTCATGATCACACTGAAGGCATTAACTCTTTCAGCGCTCCTTCATTTATAACAATGGAGCGCTGAAAGGGTTTATGACCGAGTAAAGAAGGGAGCCCCTTGGACTAAAAACAAGCTTATTCGAAATTGAAATCTGCCCCAACTCCGTCGTGCAGGCAACTATACTCTGAAAAAGGCAACATTTTAATAGAATATTCTGGCATTTTGGGCCCTGACCAGAGAAGATAGCACTAGCATTGAGCCTGTTACAACAGTTAGTTCTTTCTCCCACTGAAAAAAATGCAGCGTAAGTAGATATTCTTGAGATCAAGATGCAGAGAAACTGGATGTGCATTTAAACATATACTTACATTTCTTTTGAACTTCGTAAAGGATGATGCATATAAAACCTGGGCATGTAAACAATAGCTGTGTTTATCTTCAATTGCGATCCGAAGTATCCCTTAAGGAGAAATGCAAAACAAAGAAGCACTCATCGGCTTCACTCCCAGGTCAGCACTGCAAGTGCGTGTCACTGCTCGTGCCAGCGGCAATACTCCATAGGAGCTTATTTCCCAGAAAATGTGGGACATAAACCCATGATTAGCCATTTGCAGGCTACCATTTCAAAATGACACACATAAAAGCCAATTCAAAGCATGGGAGGAGTCAGACCCCACAAAGTAGAGATAACAGATTGCCTAACAGCGCATCAGCTGTATATGCTCGACCTAAAAAGGGAGCAAGAGGCTTGGCTACTGCACCTGCCAAAGCCTCATGTCATTTTCTGACTAGGCTAACTGGCCAGAAAAATCAGGTCTGGTTGTCTAATATCCAGAAAAACAGGTTACAGGACAACATTCCAACTCAGAATTAGGCACAGCAGAATTCCATCTAGAAATTCTGTTCTGCCTAAATCATATTCCAAGATTATATTCCAGGATTAAAACGAAAACCAAGTGATTGGCTGGTAGGAATTTAAAATGTGAACCCAAGGAGATGATGGACAGAGCACTGAAGCTTTTCAGACACTCACCCCCTATCACAGATCAAGGTTGAATCCTCTGTCATCGTTCTTTAGCTTACTTCGCCAGCCCAGTTCAGGCTCAGACATTTGCAAATCAGTCTTGAATACCCTGCCAATTTAGGGCGATCAAAGCAACACAATGAGATGATGGAAGGAGCGCTGAAACTTTTCAGACATTCACCCCCAGTTACAGACCTAGGTTGAATCCATCATTGTTCTTTAGCTCACTTTGCCACCCCAGTTCAGACCCAGCCTTATGCAAATCAGTCTTGACCCTCTTCTTCATGGGAACAATCCAGCCCGAACTGCCAAGCTAGCTCCTCCCTGGACCGGTGACAAAATATGTGTTGCACTACTTCATAGCTCAAAGGACACAAATCCATGTTTTTTATTTATTTCATCTATAATTTTAGTGTATTGTATTGTTTTACTCTAGGTTCTTTTCATTCTTGAGCTTATTCCACACGTACTTAGTATACTTCCTATGTTCCAAATCTTTCTTTCCCCAAAAGCTCTATCACTGTGTCAGGAAAAGGGAGAAAAAGAGACTAAAAGAAGCCATAATTACACTAATTTCAATGCATAACGTAAGGCAAATTGAAGGTCTGAGACACCGTAGCAGCCGCATATCTCAAAAGTTTTTGGGGGGTTTTATTAACAATGTTTACATTTTTTTTCTTTTTTTTAAATGCGTGAGTCCAAGAGCTCCCACTATGTTGATCATCCACCCTAAAGTGGACATCTCTTTCCCTTTTTTGAATCTAAAGTCTATTTTAACCTTTGTTATTTTAGAACGTTGCTGCAATTGTTTCCACAGTTGGCTATACACTAGCTTCTGAAAGACATGAAGATGAATTTACATTTCCTTGGCATAGAAAAGAAAGGGACTTGAGTCACTACGCGCTTACCGATGTTTTCTAGCAGATCCAGTTTCCAAACGTGCTTTTGGATATCAAATAATATCATATGCAAAAATATCTGGTTGTAACTTGGTTTCAGAGTTTGATGGTGTTTCTTTGTTGTAATCGAATTTGCTGTGCTTCTTTCTAAGGGCACACACAATGCAATAACTTAAGTAAGTCCAGTAGAAATCATTTAGAAGCCTGTGCCAAGGGAAACTTTTAAGGTGGTGAAGAATTTCTCACAATGCATCCAGCATTAAAATAAAATAAAAATCTTTATTCTCATGTGAGTCACATGCATAAAAGTACAGCAGAGCAAACCCTTAAGCTCAGACAATGTGCAATTTAAATCCATATAAGCAGTGAAAATATAAACCAGTTAAAATTATTGAAGCATACTCTTTCGTGAATAATCTGCATTTTAAAAATACATGAACTCTCAAACAAACTACTTCATTTTAGAGTAGTTGAAGATGTGATAGGCTGTTCTACAATGTGATAAATTGAGTTTTCTAAGTTAGGGAATTAAAAACATTTTGGTATATAGGATATTAAACTGAGAAATGAATACATTTAAAAGGGATTGGAGAAACATTACGTCATAAAGACAGGGTTTGAATGACAGACCATGTTGAAAACCTCATGAAAAGCATAATAAATACACAATAGATTCACCCAGAATTTAAATGAAAAGCCACCTTTCACATCCACCTAATACCAGACTCTGATAAAATGCCCCACTCTCGCCTGATCTAAAAATAGAAACGTTAGCGACAGTGGGTTTCTACATTTCAGCATCTTCTCTTTTTAGAAGTGCTCTTTTTAGGAACTGGGACTTCACAACTTTTTATCCTGAAGTTAAATTAAGGAGGGATTACGAAATAGTTTTTAAAAAACTGACTGCTTAGGGACCCCGAAATGTACACCAGGGATGCTGGAAGCCTTATCAAGGCTTAAACAGTCCTGGATGATAGCAATTGTAAGGGCAGCCTCTGGGTTAGACCGCACCGAGAACCATAAAGCTATGGTCTTCCAGGTATTTAAAGCCCAGTTCCTCACGTACCATAACAAAGGAGAAGGTAGGTGGGATATATTATACTTTCCTAAAATTTTCTCAATAAGTAAGATACCACAAACAGTGGATCCCCACACCCCAGCTCTGCAGGCAGTGATAGCTGTGCAGTGACAGTTCTACACCTCAAAACACCCAAGGACGGCATGGTATGGCTAGCACAGAGGAAAATGATCTGGTAAACTTGAGAAGAGTATTCGAGGAGTGAGAGGATCACGACCCAGAGCAGACAGAACAGATACCTAGATATGAAAATTTGTCAACAACTTTCAGACGGTTTGACCCAAGAGAAATTGTGGAGGTTCTCTTTTGTAACATGATATGGGATTTGCTAAAGTTAGTTACAACATCCAAACTGGACATAAAATCTACAAAAGCTGTAACTAACATGGCAATACATTTGTATGACGTCATCAGCATACCACAGCACCGGCAATGGGGGGTCATTAGTGTAAGGAGCATCTCTGGTGGAGCAAGACTGGTACTGGGTCAAATGATAAGATCCAAAATGAATAGGAGCGGGGTAACCTCACAACCGTGACACATACCTGTTGTCAATGAGAAAGGTTCCATGAGGTCACAGGAACTTCGGGCCCGATTCACAGAATGAACTTAAGACTAAATCCTAAACTTACTACTATTTGGTATTCACAGAATGCACTTACTACTTTCGGGATTCACAGAGTGAATGTACTACTTTCGGGATTCACAGAATGAACTTACTACTTTCGGTATTCACAGAATAGATTTAAGACTACTAACTTTACGTCCGCACTCGGGCTGGAAATTCTGGCCCGGAGGCGGAGCTTCAGGCGTGGGGGCGGAGCTTGCGGCCCGGAGGCGGAGCTTGCGGCCCAGAGGCGGAGCTTCCGGCTCGGAGTTGGGGATTTAGCCATGGCTGAAATGTCCACCTCTGGGCCGGAAGCTCCGTCTCCGGGCCGCAAGCTCCACCCCTAAAACGGAAGCTCCGCCTTTGGGCCGGAATTTCCGGCCCGAGTGCGGACCTAAAGTTAGTAGTCTTAAATCTATTCTGTGAATACCGAAAGTAGTAAGTTCATTCTGTGAATCCCGAAAGTAGTAAGTTCACTCTGTGAATCCCGAAAGTAGTAAGTGCATTCTGTGAATACCAAATAGTAGTAAGTTTAGGATTTAGTCTTAAGTTCATTCTGTGAATCGGGCCCTTACATATCACAACCTGGTGTTTAGATTGGAGTGGAGTTGAACACAAGGGGTTTAAGCCCAATTTTACCAGAGAGCTTCCCAGCTTAGAATGATTAACTGATTCAAAGGCTGTTGATAGATCCATAAAGGCAAGGTACAGGGGACACTTCCTCGCTATGGTATACTAACCTATGACTAAATGCAGGTTTGGACACTGCTCCACTGTACCCAGCCGCTCGCTCAAAGAGTATTGTGTAGGTTGTAAAATATTGTGACTACTAGTCCGGTACTTCCAATTATTTTGACAGACATGTATACAAGAGAAAATGGGCCGAAGCATTTAGGTCCCCCAGGGTCCACCTTTTAAAGATAGGTACAATTGTGGACAAAGTCTTAGAACTTGAGAGGTTACCACTGTCTAGATTATTCAAAAGTTTCAACAGTAGGAGCTACAAGAAATCAATATTGCATTTAATCAAATCAACAGGCATACCATCTAGAATGGGTGCCATATGCCTCAGGCAGGAATCTATTGCCACCTTTACTTCTACCATGAAAGCCAGCTTGAAGTCAGAGGCAACAAAACCTTCCAAGGTTAGGGCCAAGAACCCAGCCCCGCTACTCTACACAGTGCTGAAAAATGGGAAATCCGAGCAGCTGAGGTTATGTTACAGCAAAGGGGGGAATTTGCTTGCAGCAAGCAACGCAGATCCTAGCCATAGCGCAAAACTCTCTTCAATATTTTGTTTTAGCAGCAGATACTATGCGCTCCCAATTTGCTACGTAGACTTAAAGTTTGCACTCCATCAACACACTTTATAAAGCCTGCTGGCAATTGCCACTGCCTCCGAATTCCTAGGACTTGCCATGAGGGAAACCCTCAACTGCATGATAGCCTTTCAGCACTTGAAATCAATCCATTTCGGAAGGGCAACGCTTGTCTGTGGGGTATTCAAGAGGCAACTCTTAATGACCTCCCCCAGTTCCTCAAATGCCTAGACATGAAAGAAAGTAGACACATCATCCCGGCTCTGGTTCTGCTGATGCGCGGGGTTTCTGCTAGGGTTACTTCGGCGAGCGGAGGTTTCTTTTGGGTACGTGGAAGGAGACTTTCTTGTTGAGGTATTTGGGTCCGGTGTTGTGGAGTGATTTGTAGGCATGGGTGAGTTTCTTGAAGGTTACTCTCTTCTCGATGGGGAGCCAATGGAGGTCTGGTAGGTGTTGGGTGATGTGGTCATGTCGCGGGATGTGGAGTACGAGTCTGGCCGCAGAGTTCTGGACCGTCTGGAGTCTGTGTAGCAGGGATTTGTTGAATTCAGCATAGAGGATGTTTCCGTAGTCTAGTCTGCTTGTTATTAGTGCTTGGGTGACAATCTTTCTGACTTCGGGGGAGTCCACTTGAAGGTCTTGTGGAGAATGCGGAGGGTGTTGAAGCAGGTGGAGGCGACGGCGTTGATCTGATGGGTCATGGTGAACTAGGAGTCGAATATGATGCTGTGGTTCTGGGCATGGTCAGTGGGGGTGGGGGGGTTGCCGAGGGCCCTCACGAGTTGTCCCAGGCTGAGGGGGTGGGTCAGAGGACGAGGACTTCTATCTTCTCCGAGTTGAGTTTCAGACAGGTGCTGCTCATCTAGGTTGTGAAGTCTTTCATTCCTTCTTGGAAGTGGAGTCTGGTGGTTTCAGGGTCGTTCGTGAGGGAGAAGACGAGCTGGGTGTCGTTGGCGTAGGATAGAATGCTGAGTCTATTCTGTCTGACGATGGTAGAAAGGGGGGGGGCATGTATATGTTGAAGAGCGTGGGACTGAGCCATGATCGTTGTGGTACTCCACAGTTGATCTCTGTGGGTTCGAAAGAAAAGGCAGGAGTCTGATCCTTTGGGTTCTACCGGCGAGGAAGGAGCAGAGCCAGTCGAGGACGGTTCCCTGTACTCCGGCGCTGTGGAGTCTGGTTGTGAGAGTGCTGTGGGAGATGGTGTCAAAGGCTGCGGAGAGGTCATGTAGGATGAGGGCTGTGGTGTGGTCTTGGTCGAGGAGCATACGGATGTCGTCTCTGGGGGTAAGGAGGACGGTCTCAGTGCTGTGGTTGCTGCAGAATCTAGATTGGAAGGGGTCAAGGATGGCGTGCTCCTCAATGAAGTTTGTCAGCTGGGCATTGACGATCTTCTCGTGGCTTTGGCTGCAAAGGGAAGGAGAGAGATGGGTCGGTAGTTCTTCAGGTTCATCCGGCCTGCTGAGGGTTTCATGAGAGGGGCTTAACTTCTGCACGTTTCCAGTCATCGGGGAAAGTGGCAGATTCAAAGGAGGCATTGATGGTGCATCGTAACTTGGGCGCTAAAGCGCCGCAGGCTCTGTGGAAGATGTGCGGCGGGCAGGAGTCTGTGGGGGCTCCTGAGTGAGTGCTCCTCATGGTCATGGTGGTATCTTCAGTGGTGAGCATAGTCCAGTTGGTGATGGTGGGCTGGCTGTCATCGCAGGAGGGAGGGGGCCATTTCTGGAGTCTGTTTACTGAAGTTGTTGTAGAGGGCCTTGATTTTCAGGTACGAGCCAAGCTTGTTGCAGAGGTCCTAGGATGGAGTCACGTCCGTGGCTTCGCTGGGGGGTTTGGTGAATTGTTGGATGATGTTGAAGAGTTCTTTTGAATTGCTGGAGGTGGTGAGGATTTTCTTCCGGGTGAAGGTCTTCTTGGTGGTTGTTATGAGTTGGGGGTAGTGTCATGGCGTTCTTGTAGGTGGTCAGGTGTTCCATGGTTTTGCTGTTTCTCCATTATTTTTCGAGATGTCTGCAGGAGCTTTTAGCTTCTTGGAGGTCGGTGGTGAACCAGGTGGCCTTCAGGAGGCGTTGTCTGTCAGTGGTGTGGAGGGGTGCGAGCATGTCTGCGAAGTTGGTGATCCAGCGGTGTAATTCTTTGGCTGCAGAGTTGGCCAAGGAGGGGTGGGGTTTGTGGGTGAGGGTGGAGTTGAGGTGCTCCTCTGTGACCTTGCTCCTGTTCCTTCGCGAAGGGCGTGGAGTGGGTTTGTGAGCGGTGGCTGTGTTGTAAGAGAAGTGTACGTAGTAGTGGTCCTTCCAGAGGGGTTGCGTGGTGTGGCTGAAGCAGATGTTGTTCCCACCTGCGAAGATGGGGTCCAGGGTGTATCCTGACTTGTGGGTAGGGGTGGTGATGAGCTGTTTCAGTCCTTTGTTACTTAAGTGCTTATGAGGTGTACGAAGGTTTAATCATGGTGAAAAATGGGCCTGTAAAAAAACCCTAAGGGAAAAGCCATCATTGACCCCCACTGAAAACCCCATCATCTTGGGGGAAGAAGCTTATTGTCTACAATAGCCTGATTTTTCCAATTTATCATGATACAATCCCCCGGTACATTTTTAAGTGAGGGTTCAATCCAGCTCAAACACTGACGAAATGATCTGTGCACCATCACATACATCAAACCCCCTGTTTAACGAAAGCCAATGAATAACTTTATTAGGCAACTGCTCAACAGATTCCACCTGGCCTTGAGTAAGACAGGGACTTTGATTAGGACCACAATATAGGGACAGGAAGCGGTGGGTGGGTGGATTCACCACTGGCAGATAGGATAAACAATCAGCGCCCATTTACAGGCTCGCACAGTAATTCCTGGTGATATGCTGATTTCAATCCAAAGTAGTTGGAGTAGACACCATATCAGTAAAGGGCTTGCTAGCCTTGGTGTTGCTGGTGTGCGCAATGAAGTTCTTTGTTTGGCTTAATACTTGAGATGTATTGTTCTGAACAAGGAACCGGCTGCGTACACATCTGGAGCCGGCAGGCAGCAAAGAATGTGGGGTTACAGTAATTGGCTGGCAAGGTAACTCAGGATCCATTGAAACTTCCCCTATGTGAGATTCACCTCAAAGGGTAGCGCAAACTGTGGAGTTGGAGCAGGAAGGGGTAGAACAAGTCTTCTCAGTTTCTGAGGTAAGCTGCAATTCAACACGAGCCAGTCACTCCAAAATAGGGGCTAGTTAGAACTGAAGCTGGGTACTAAAGTTAGTAAAATAGACCTCCAGGTGTCGCCCTCGCCTTCCTTAGACTGTGCTACATCAGGATTGCTAACGGTCAGGCTGGAAGACGGAACTTCTTTTGTAGTATTGCAAACGTTCTTCCTTTTACTTTTAGGGGTTGAGACAACAGCTAGAGGCCTCATTAGGGATAAGATCCATCTGGCTAGCAGACATAAGTAACGAGGGGCTTGCTACAGGGGCACTAGTACAGTCAGCCTTGATTGGGGTATCAGTGGAAAGGCAAGTACATCCTGAGTCCATGGAAGTCTTCTCTCAGCAAGAGCAATCTCACTGCTGATAACCCCTACAGTCCTCTCAAGCATTTTATCGATGGACATACCTTTGTAAGCTGTTCCACAACTGCCTCCAGTTATTTTCCTTGCCTCCACTGTAAACAGATTAGGGGAGCCGTGCTTCATCAGTCATAGGAAGAAGAGATGAAAAAGGAGGGGACCAGCCCAGTCTCTTCCAGGCTATGACAGGTGCAGATGGGCCCATTCTTAGCCCAGTCTTGGCCTGGGCATGTGTCTGGGCACTTCTGGTGCTGTGGGAGCACAGTAGTGCTTAAACAGCACCCTCACGGTGCTACCACACCTCCCCTGGCCTCCTCTATCCTGTCTGATGGATTCTGGGCCTAGTAGTTCCCAGAAACAACGTCCAGCACAGCAGTGCTTAAATTGCACCCTCATGGTGTGACATGCCTCCTCTACTCCCAGATTGATACCAGGCCTGTTAGTCCCCAGAAACAGTGTCAAATGAGATATAATGATAGGATTTCCACACATTTGCGATGCGTACATTATATAGCAAGACCAATGAAGGTGCGATCAAATGGATTCAATTACATTTTCAGCATATGGCATTTTATTAAACGCTTTTAATGTGTTTATGGAATGATTACCCACAATGGACAGAAACAAGTACATATGTCTCAGAAGTACGCCTTTAGACAGTATATCTGGGAAAATATAATATGTATGTTTTTATAAGTGCCATTGCACCTGGTCCATCATAAACAGCTCCCTAAAAAACGGAGTGGTCCCTGACTGCCTAAAAATTGGGCAAGTTACCTCCCTGCTGAAAAAAACAGGTCTTGACTCAACAGATCTGAACAACTTCAGACCAATATCCAACCTCCCTCTACTAGCCAAAACATTGGAACGCTGTGTACTCCTGCAACTGACTCATCATCTGGACAACATCAACCTCCTAGACTCCTCCAGTCTTGCTTCAGACAAGGATGCAGCACAGAAACAGCGATGCTGAACATCATAGACGATATCCACGGATCTCTGGATTCAGACAAATGCGGCCTCCTCATTCTCCTTGACCTTTCTGCAGCATTCGATACAGTGGACCACAAACTCCTCACCAAGGCTCTTCAAGAAAGAGCTGGCCTCGGCGAAGTAGTTCTCAAATGGTTCTCCTCATTCATACACAATCGAACACAAATAATAAAAATCAAGAATTTCACCTCCGAAATCCAACAGGTCAATAAGGGCGTCCCCCAAGGTTCGGTGCTCTCGCCTCAGCTTTTTAACATCTATATGGAACCACTTTCCAAGCTACTCAGGAAAGCCAACATCCGCTTTCACCTCTACGCGGACGATACACAAATCTATCTGGAAACTTCCTCTCTCTCTGACATCCATAGACTAAATGATGTCCTGAAAGATGTTCAACAATGGCTGACAAACAATCACTTGAAACTGAATCCAGACAAAACTGAGACACTCCTCATCTCGAACAAGGAAGACAACCCTCAAATCACCGAATGGCTAAAAGCAATCGATGCGCTTAAAGGAAATCTTACTCTAGCCGACTCCGTTAAATCTCTTGGCATCATCATAGACCCCAAACTAAACATGGTAAAACACATCAAGAATGCAGCCAGAGGTGCTTTCTTTAGCCTCAGACTGTTGAATAAGATCAAACCCTACATTCCCAACAAGGATCTCAAACTGGCCACTCAATCTCGGGTACTATAAAGACTAGACTATGGGAACGCAATACTAACAGGCATCCCGAAATCGAACTTGACACCGATCAAAACAACACTACATGCTGCAGCTAGAATGATTACCGGCATCAAAAAATCGGATCACATCACCCCAGCACTCAAGGAACTCAAATGGCTCCCAGTAGAAATGCGTAGTAACTTCAGAACGGCCTGCCTAACCCACAAAGCCCTCCATACCGGCAAATCCGAATACCTGGCAAAAAAACTCAAAAAAGCAGGCCAAGCCAGGAATCTGAGAAGCTCTAACTCCTTCCTGCTCATCCTACCTAAAACCAGAAAGAAAAGAACAGCGGACTGCTCTTTCACTGGTAACGCCCCCAAAATCTGGAACTCCATCCCAACGCACATCAGAACTATTCCATCTTTTGTGGAATTCAAAAGGCAACTCAAATCCTTGTTCCTGATCCGCTCCCTTGGTTGTGGATAACCAGGGTCAGCAAGCAACCCCTGAACTATGTGACTACAGTGAATCCCATAACCAAAGAAGTTCGGCAACCCACCCATGTTCCGCTTACTATGTCACTCATTGAATGCTAATACCTTACATATGTTATGTTTATACAGATTTTTGTCATTCTATTACTGTAAAGCGCTCTGCTACCTCCGGGTCTTGACAGCGCTATAGAAAACTTCCTAAATAAATAAATAAATAAATAAATAAAGTGGATACCTTAGAGTTTGAGAACTGTCCACAGAGCTGGGACCAATGTTAATACCAACTACAATCTAAGTCAAGGAACCACACTGACAGACTAGTACTGGGGCCATGACCATGCACTGAAGTAGCACTTCCCCATATACATAAGTCAAGATTGTCATGATGGTGAGGGCAGTCAGCAGCATTGCATTACACTATGGAGACCATGAAGACTGGTGTTAGACCGGTCATCCTTCGGATGGTCTTCTACCAAATGTCTGTCCTGCTTACCTCCTCTTTTTACTGAAACTTTTTGTTGACTTTAGGACTCTGAACACTTTCTCACTGCTTCCCAGTGCTAAAGTGCATGTGTTTCTTCCGATAACATGTCAGCGTTGGTGTATACACAATTGGCATATTTAAATTCCCTATAAGTACATTGTAAATGCTACTAGTGGGCCTCTAGCACGGTTTGTGCCATTCACACAAGTATCCTTTTCAAACTGGTCTCAGGCCTGCCTCTGCAGGGCAAGTGTGTGCAGTTTACTGCCACTTCGACTTGGCATTTAAAACCCTTTGCCAAGCCTTAAACTCCCCTTTTATACACATAAGTCTCCCCGAAGGCAGGCCCTCTGTAGCCCACATGGCAGGGTGCTGTCTTAGTAAAAGGTAAGGCTTGTACTTTTAAGTTTTGCATGTCCTGGTAGTGATAAACACCCATATTTGTTTTTAACTACTGTGATGCCTCCTCTTTTCATAGGTTCATATTGGGAATTCCTTAATAACTTTTAAGTTGTAATTCCTGATTAGAAGGAAGTAGATTTCTCATGTTTTATATCTTTGGAATGTTAATGATAAATCCTCTTTACTGTTCAAGTTGAACTTAACATTACTATTTTAGAAATGCCACTTCTAGAAAGTGGACATTTCTCTGCTCTTACTGCTCTGTGTGCCTGCAGCCTGACTCCAATACAGGTCTGGGTCGGGGACAGCTTACCTTTATCCATTCCTTCAAGACAGCCGCAAACACAGGAAAGTTAGGTGTGCATTCATCTACATTCCAATTGCCCTTCCTTAGGCAGGAAGGAGGGCCGAGCTGACACTTGCACCTGAATAGGTAGTGTTATGTCCCCCTACAAAGGGATGATTACCCCCTACTGATAGTCTGGAGCCAGGGCTGGGAAGAAAGGACATCTGTGCACTTCAAAGACACTTGTTTGAAGCCACCCCCACTTCAAAGACACAACTGGGTATACATAATGGGTCTGTGACACCTCCAAACCAGATACTACTGCACCTGAGAAGAACTCTACAAGGAGGAAGGACTGTTTTCCTGCTATAAGGGGTGTCACGCTGTTGCTTTAAGAAATAACTGTTTTCTGCTCTGCTGTGCTGCCCTGCCGCCTTCTACTTACTGCCCTACAGAGGAATAGGACTGGACCCATCTCACTTGAACCTAGATTGACTCCTAGGGCTTGCTGACTTGCTACCTGTTCTGAAGTCTCAGGGACATCAAAGATGTCCTGCAACCCTGAATCAGCACCTTGACTCTGACATCTATGAGACCCAACCTGCCAAGTGGTGGCAAACCCAGTCCTGGGTCCTTGCAAGTAAGTTTTATATCGTGATTCAACAAATTGATACATTGACTCCATAATGCAGATCAGAGCTGATGCATCCTCTCTGATGACGGCGCATTGCTGCTCAAGGACATCGCTTCCACAACTGCGCGGCTAAGTAACAACTGACTGCTCGGCTCAACAATAACACATCGCATACATCGCAAAGGGATTAGCTCATGAAGCTTCTCCTACTGTGTGGATCTGAACTGACGCACCACCTACGGATCGACACATACCCTCCTCTGCTCCTCGCATCGGCTCTTCGACATCAGCACATCCTCCATCCAAAACACTTTGCTCAGTGGTCCAAGTCTAGTTCCTGTATGCGACCCGCACTCCATCTCGGTTGGCCTGAAGTTTGTATTGCCCCGCTCTTGTACGATCAGATGTCCCCGGTTGGCGCCTTATGACTCTAAGCACCATATTTTCATTGAATCTTTAAAAATTCGTAACTCTAGTTCTACTTCTTGGATTCTTGTCGTTTTGGTCTTGAATTACTCATAAAAGTAGTGTCTATTTATCTAACCTGGTGTTGGCTCTTTTTGTGGTGCTTTCATTTTGTTACTGTGTGTGTTTTACAAATACTTTACACATTGCCTCTTTAGATAAGCCTGACTACTATGTGCCAAGCTACCAGAAGGTGAGCACAGGTTATGTTTCATTATGTATCTGGCTTACCACGACTAAGATTGTGATTCCTGCTTGGACAGAGTGCATACCTCTACCAACCAGAAACCCATTTTCTTAAAACTTAAAAAGGGAAGTATGTTATTACACAATAAAACTCATTTCTAGGCACTAACACAAAATGATCAAATACGGTCAGGTAAAGCAACCTCACCTCCATTTTGTGATCATATACAGGCCAGGGGCTTCTAAAAATTAAACCTGCAGGTTTTTATTAAAGACAGTCCTAGAGCGTCACACACACACAGAGTGAGGACGGTGTCAAAATCTAAAAAAACGTCAAAACAGATATTCACACTTTGGGTGTACAGGACTGTACACCACGCAGGGATCATTCTAGTCCCAAGAACTACAAAGGTGGGACATTAGTAAATCTAGGGACGTTGAATTGGAGCAGAATGAAATTAGACCATGCCGATTCAGTGGCTGGAGGGTTGAAGAGAGTTGTTGAAGAGAGAAAGTTCCTGTTTAATGAGGGGTGTAAGGCATCTTTCATACTGAGATGGAGATTTATGAAAAAGTCACGCACCAAGTCACTGCAGCCTAAGATCTCCTTCTGCCTCTCACTTATTATTATCCTTCATCAAACCTCATGCTTCAGTGTCCTCTGATACTTGTGCAAGATGGGTTAAATGGATTATGTCTCAAGATGGCACTGATGTGTCTTATTTATGAGCCCATTCTTTGACAGAAGATATGGCATCCAGGGGCGTAGCCTTCATTGGTGCAGCAGGTGCAGTTGTACTGGGGCCCAGAGGCCTGAGGGGCCCACTAATCCTCGACTATTGATGTATTTCACATTTTAAACAGAAGACATGGGCTCATTTCCTTCCCTACACGAGGTCTTGTGACATATTGCTATGCCACTGATGGCATCTAAAGCTTTTTCAGCTGGAGTTAGATTGGTGGATACATTAAGAGCGGGAAAGTGGCTTTCATCTTCTATATTCAAAATATTTTTTCAAGTGTTAATTAAGTAGACCCGGGTGAGAGCATTACCTCACTGTTTATTTATATTATTCAAGAATCAATACTTTCATGTAATATCTATCTATATACACCTATATGAATTTACTTTAACTATATTTCCCTCCTTTTAATTATTTATTTTGTTGATTTTTCTCTCCTTATCATTGCAGTTACCCAATCCACTATCCCACAATCAGCAGCATAGTTTCTCAGAAGCCAATGACTGATATTTCTGTTTCTTATCGATATTGCCTTTTTTCCTCATCTTTTACAACTCTGACTGAATGTTTCTTCCACCAATAAAGAGAAAAGATTGATACCTCCTTCATTATATAGACAATGCTTAAAACTTGCTTAAGTCATTCTCTCGTTTTTTGTTCCAGTGCTTTTTGAGACTTATAGTTTTTGTATCTGCTTCTTTGTTATTCACTAAAGTATAATATTTGTTGACTGGCTGCTATGAGAATTAAATTAATGTATAATACTTGCCATTGTGTCTTTAATAAAATGAGGACTTTTCTTCTTGAACACCTGGAAATTCCAGTTAAATCACACAGACATAATCTAGAAGCCTTTTACTTATTGGACTGGACACATTACTTAATTTGTAAAAGAATATGTGCCGGCACAAAGGTTTTGTTCAGAAGCCTGTTGCTGATGTTATTAAAGGTCAAGGTATCAAATACTAAGGTTCTGTAGCCTTAATTCCACTCACACTTCTTTAATCCCCCACAAGACACTCCCTGCCTCTTTATTTCACTTTTACAGGTTCTTTTTCATCTTTTCTTTCTCTCTTTGTGACTGTTTTTCTGACTTTCTCTTTCTCCTTTCCTCCTTTTTGTTTTTCTCTCTCTTGCTCTGGATCAAAACCTGTAGAGGTAAAAGGAGTGCCAGTCCCCAAAATAGAGTGCCAGTTCAATCAATCAATCAATCAAGGCATTTATAGAGCGCACTACTCACCCGGAGGGTCTCAAGGCGCTTGGGGGGGGGGGGGGGGGGGGTGCCGCTACTGCTCGAACAGCCAGGTCTTGAGCTTCTTCCTGAAGGAGAGGTGGTCTTGGGTCAGGCGAAGGTCGGTCGGGAGGGTGTTCCAGGTCTTGGCGGCCAGGTAGGAGAAGGACCTTCCTCCTGTTGTCGCTCTTCGGATGCGGGGGACGGCGGCGAGGGCGTGGTTGGTCGATCGGAGGAGGCGTTTGGGAGCGTAGAAGTTGAGGCGGTTGTTGAGGTAGCTCGGGCCATGGTCGTGTAGGGCTTTGTGTGCGTGGGTGAGGAGACGGAAGGTGATTCTCTTGTTGACGGGGAGCCAGTGCAGGTCTCTCAGATGTCCGGAGATGTGGCTGCGTCGGGGGATGTCGAGGATGAGTCTGGCTGAGGCGTTCTGGATCCGCTGGAGTCTCTTCTGGAGCTTGGCGGTGGTTCCGGCGTAGAGGGCGTTGCCGTAGTCCAGTCGGCTGGTGACGAGGGCCTGGGTGACCGTCTTCCTGGTCTCGGTGGAGATCCACCGGAAGATCTTCCGTAGCATGCGCAGGATGTTGAAACAGGACGCGGAGACGGCGTTGACTTGTCTGGTCATGGAGAGGGAGGAGTCCAGGATGAAGCCCAGGTTGCGTGCGTGGTCTGTCGGTTTGGGTGCGGTGCCCAGGGCGGGGGGCCACCAGGAGTCGTCCCAGGCGGAGGGCGAGGAGCCTAGGATGAGGACTTCCGTCTTGTCTGAGTTCAGTTTCAGGCGGCTGGTCGTCATCCACTCGGCTACGTCTTTCATCCCTTCGTGGAGGTTGGTTCTGGCGGCGGCGGGGTCGTTGGTCAGGGAGAGGATCAGCTGGGTGTCGTCGGCGTAGGAGATGATGTTGAGGTTGTGTTGGCGTGCGATGGCCGCAAGGGGGCTCATGTAGACGTTGAAGAGGGTGGGGCTGAGCGAGGAGCCCTGAGGAACGCCGCAGATGACTTCCGTGGCTGCAGATCTGAACGGTGGCAGGCGTACTCTCTGTGTCCTTCCAGCGAGGAAGGAGATGATCCACTCCAGAGCCTTTTCCTGGATTCCGATGTTGCTGAGGCGCTGCACTAGGGTGCGGTGGCAAACAGTGTCAAACGCCGCGGAGAGGTCTAGGAGGATGAGGGCTGGTGTTTCGCCGTTGTCCAGCAGGGCTCGGATGTCATCGGTGGCAGCGATGAGGGCGGTCTCGGTGCTGTGGTTGGCTCGGAAGCCAGACTGTGAGGGGTCGAGGGATCCATTCGTCTCGAGGAAGGCGGCCAGCTGCTTGTTGACGGTCTTCTCGATGACTTTGGCTGGAAACGGGAGGAGCGAGATGGGGCGGTAATTCTTGAGTTCGGTGGGGTCCGCTGTTGGTTTCTTTAGTAGAGCGCTGATTTCGGCGTGCTTCCAGCTCTCAGGGAAGGTGGCGGTGTCGAAGGAGGTGTTGATGATGTCCCGCAGGTGGGGTGCGATGACAGCGTCGGCCTTGTTGAAGACGTGGTGAGGGCAGGGGTCTGTCGGAGATCCGGAGTGGATAGAGTTCATCGTGCAGATGGTGTCTTCTGTGTTGATCTGGGTCCAGGCGCTGAGGGTGGTGGTGGGGGGCGTTGGTGCGGTCGTGGGGAGCGTTGTTTGTGGGCTGAAGCTGTTGTGTATGTCAGCGATCTTGTTGTGGAAGTAGGAGGCGAGGGAGTTGCAGAGGTCTTGCGACGGGGTGATGTCGTTGATTCCGGCGTTGGGGTTGGAGAGCTCTTTCACGATGTTGAAGAGTTCCTTGCAGTTGTGTGCGTTGTTGTCCAGCCGGTCCTTGAATGCTGATTTCTTGGTGGCGTGGATCAGTTCATGGTGCTTCCGGGTGGCGAGCTTGAGGGTGGTCATGTTGTCCGGTGTTGGCTCCTTTCTCCAGGCTTTCTCGAGGGCTCAGCAGTTCTTCTTGGAGCTCTTGAGTTCGTCGGTGAACCATGGGGCCTTCTTGCTGCCGGGTCTGCTAGGCGGGGTCCTCAGTGGGGCAAGGTCATCTGCGCAGTTGCTGATCCACTTCGTGAGGTTGTTGGCGGCCTGGCTGGGGTTCGCTGAGCTGGCGGGAGGGTGTTGGCTCAAGGAAGTGGCGAGCTGGTTTGCTGTGATCTTGTTCCAGTTTCTTCGAGCAACCTGTTGCTGGTGGTGGTGGATCGTGGATCTTCTGAAGGTGAAGTGGACGCAGCTGTGGTCCGTCCAGTGGAGTCCGGTGGCGTGGCTGAAGACGATGTCCTTCAGCCCGCCTGCTCAAACTAGGCACTCAATGTACATCTTTTTACATCTGGGTTGCCCTATATGTTTTACCTATATTCCTACCTCTTGTGTTCTATTAAGTGGAATGAAAAGAAATATGTGAAAAATAAATGTAAAAATTGTAAAAATGTAAAAATTGTCAGGACACTATTACATACTTGTTAGCTTATGGTGCAGCTCAAGGCATTTTATCAATCCCAACCCCGAAAACAACCCTTGAGTGCACTGAAGTGCGATGCAAGTACCAAAATAAGATTGTGAGAGTTATTTAATGGTGCATTTTGGTGATATCATGCTCGGAATACTCAGGTTATTTAATTTATACTTTTCTTGCATTTTTCACATTAGAAACCAAATATAAATAGCTAGTATATTCAAATAATATCCATTTATATATTCTTAAAAAATAAGTTTTTCACTGGCAACTAGGCGGAAGGATACACAATGTGAGGAGGAGAATAAGACAGAGTTAAAAGTAAAAGTTGACAGAAAAAAAATGAGAAGGGAAAACAGAGAAAATCATCAGAGATTAATCACGTAATATACAGAGATCATTCCAAGATTAATTGTACAAATCTTCCACCTTTCTTCTAAAATACATACTACATTCATATTTGGATCACAATGAAAAATCTTTCAGCCATTCTATATAGGTGGGTATCTTGGTCTCACAGTTTTATCATTAATTTGTTGGTTGTCATCACAAAACCCTATATTTTGCTTTCTAAAAAGACCATATCATTTGAATCAATGTATCACGTGCTTAAGAAGAATATCACGTAGCCAAGCCCAATTTAAAGATTTATAATGGAATCTAGAACAATATTGAAACCAATTTCTGTTGTAGAAAACTAGTATGAAAATCCAATGTAGCTATATCACTCACTTTATAATTACATTGCCCATATAACAGGGTATAAGTGATCTAACCATAATTGAATAGTTTTTCACTGGATATTTTGTCTTTGGGTTTTACTTACCCATTGTAAAGGAATAGAGGAATTAAATCCCCATCCAAGTACATTGTTAAACGCAATAGGAATTATCGTTTGCATTAATTAAAATGTCGCGCAAATCCATCCATCAGCTTTTATGATAATGCTGATATTAATTTTCATTCTGTTTCGTTGTGGAAAATGTTTCCCTAGTATAGAACAAAGGACTTGATGTATTAATCCCTTTCACAAATCAGGGAAGTGTAAGCTTCACAATCTTTTTTTTAAAAAATATTTTTTCTTTTTATTTATTTTTTTAAACCCCCTATTGAGGGTAAAGGGCACAACACATCATTAATTAAACTTTACAACTTTTAAAATAAAAATAAGAGAGAAAAAAAAAGAAACAAAAAAAAACATTTAAGAATGCATCAATAATCAGTAAAAAGAAGACAAGGAAAAAAAACGAGAAAGAGAGCATAACAGTGTGTCAAACATCTCAATATACATTCTAGCTACCCCTACTGTGCTTCGAGTCGACATTATTCGTCCTTGAAACTGCCAGGCCAACCTAAAGAAGAATTAGGCATCATTATTCTCATCCTTCCACCTAGTTATTGGTTCCCAGATTTCTGCTCCCAATTTCCTTCTCTTTTTCCCTTTTCTTGCATAGATCGCCTTTTCCAAATTATATATCCTAAGTATCCTGGCTAGCACTGTTGATATGTTGGCGGTAATAAATCAAGCCACGCTGAGGCAATACATAATCTCAATACAGCCATTGCGACAAAAATAAAATACACCCCTTCCCTCTGGGTTCCATCCACGTTCACACCTAACAATATTATTGTGAGTGTCAGATTAACAAATATTCATAACGAATTTTGAAAAAAAGCCTCAATCCCTTTCAATATAGGAGATAGCTGGGGACATGTTGCAATACATGTATTATATCCGCCTGCAAACTTCCGCATCTTGGGCAACTAATACCCGTTACTCTCCCCCATTGCGCTATTTTTGCCGGAGTGTAGTATAACCGATATATTGTTTTATAATGTTGCGCCTGGAGGGCTGCGGAGCAAAGAACATTCTGACCCAACTCTAATGACAGCTTAAAACATTCTCTTTCTGTTCCTAGTTTCTCTGCCCAACTCCCACTCCATTTTTCTAAATCGTCCTCTCTTGTTTCTGTTAACTCATGATAAAACCTCTTAATAGTGCAATTTACTCCCTCCTGTACCACCTCCATTATGGCATTTTTTTCAAATCCCGCAGACCCCCCGTTTTATTTAATAAAAAACTCCTAACTTGCAGGTACTTGAAAAAGTGCTTTGTATCCACTCCATATTTTACCTGGATCTCGGAAACCTGTAACAGGCCCTGGGGCCCCATAAGATCGCCAATCTTCGTAATTCCCTTTCTCACCCATATATTAAAGACTGTATCTGAAAAAATGTCTTGAGGAAAAGCTGGGTTGTTTGCCATTCTTGTATATCTATTATTATTACCTAAACCATATCTCTTACTAAATGCCTTCCAAATGTTATATGCTGCCATAATTGTCTTAAAACGAGTTCTCTTATAATAGCTTGAATCTAGAGGTCTAAGCAGAACGTTTTTAGCCTCTTCACCCAGCAACAGGCCATATATTGGCAATGTTCCTAGTTCATCCTCCCCTTCTGCCTCCGCTCCACCTAACAGTCCCACCATATATGGTAAAGCAGCGGCCCAATAATACAATTTCAAGTCTGGTAGTGCCCACCCCCCTCGTTCTCTCGGGAGTGCCATAAACCTTAATGCTCTCCTAGTCTTTCCTTTGGACCAAATGAATCTATTAATATAGCCTTATAGCCCGCCGTAGAGGGCTATACCGGCTATTAAAGGCCCTCTCCAGCATTAAAGGCCCCAAGCCGAAGGCGAGGGCCTTTAACAAGGGAGAGGGACTTTAATAGCGGTATAGCCCATCTACGAAGGGCTATAAGGCTATTAGAACATTCTGTCACTAGAGGACAGAATGTTCTAACAAAAAAAACAAAGCCTTTTGGGAGCGTGAGGGGATTGGAATCCCTTCAGGTTCCCTGAAGCCTTTGTTCACAGCCAGAGCTGTGAACAAAGAAACATTGGAATGTTGGTTCTCCAGGCTTATACCAGCCATTATAAGCCCGGAGCACTCCATTGTTTTCAATGGAGCTCCCAACATTCCAATGTTCTAATCATTGCTTCTATGTTCTTGCTAAAAAACAGTGGGATTGCCCTAAAGATATGTTAGATAATATTAGTTCGGCCAACTATCGATAAGTGCAGATTATGAAGCCTATGCAAATCCCTTCTGACTTTAGCTATGATGGGTATTATATTTAATTCCACAACTTTCTACAACTCTGAGGTAATTATAATACCAAGATATGTACCTGTCCGAACCACCCGTTGATCCTGGCATACTGTACTTTTATTCATCACGATCTGTGTTTTAGTGGTGTTTAGGGAATAGCCAGACACTTTACCAACATTTTTAGCCTACAATTCCACATGTATAATAGCCTCCGTGGGGTTTGATGTAAGAACTGCCACATCATCGGCATATGCCAGTATCTTAGACTCCCTCCCATGCGCTATTAGTGGTGCAATATTGACATTCATTGCCATCCTACGTATCAAAGGATCCAGATACATAGCGAACAGGAGGGGGGAGCACGGGCACCCCTGCCTTGTTCCCCTCTTAATTTGGACTGGCCTAGTTAAACCTGCGTTTACCCTAACAGATGCTACAGGGTCCCTGTATAATGCTCTTATTGCTTTAACCAAATTCCCACCAAACCCTACCCTAGTTAAAACACACCATAGATAGTCCCAGGAGACCCGATCAAATGCTTTCTCAGCATCTAAAAACATTGCCGCCATCGGGTCCCCTGTGACCTCTATGGTGTCAAATAAAGTAATGAGCTTCCGAGTGTGATGTGTAGTTCCCCGCCCTGGTATAAAGCCATGCTGATTACTGGTAACTAATGTGCCTGTAACAATTGCGAATCTTATTGCCAGTGCCTTCGAATATATCTTAGTGTCAGCATTCATCAAGGTTATAGGCCTATAGGACCCGGGTTCATTAGGTGGCTTCCCCTTTTTTAGTATGATGACAATTTCTGCGCCAGACCAAGAGCCTGGCACCGATGCCCCAGCCTGTGCTTGTTGCATTATGTCTACTGCATCCTTCCCCAGCACGTTCCAAAATATCTTAAAAAATTCTAACGGTATTTGATCTGGCCCCGCTGCCTTTCCGGATGGGAGGCTCATTAGTGCAGTCTTTATTTCTTCTGGATTTAAGGGGGTGTCCAATCTCTGCCGTTCCTGGTCTTCTAACATCATCATTGGAATACCCTGTAAATACTCCTCTATATTCCCTGGATCCTTTTCTTGCCGCTCGTCATATAGTTCTGTATAAAATTGTCTAAAGACATCCCTTACCCCCTGTGTATCCGTAACTAAGTTACCTAAATTGTCTTTGATCTCCCTTACCTCTCCTACAGCGGCCTTTTGCCTTCCCGTACCGCTAAAGTTCGCCCCACTGTTTCGCTAACCTTTTGACATTTTTTCTATTTACCATATATATTTTCGCCGCTCTAATTGCGATATCCGCTTCTGCATCCATTCTTAACTTTGCTAATTTATTAAGTGCCTGCTCAACTGGTCTACCGTCGATGGCACATTCACTCAGTTCCCCTTCTGCTTCAAGTATCTCTCTTTTTAATATCAGATTCCTCTCCTGTTCTTGCTTACGTTTATTTGCATTATAACTCAAAGTCTCCCCGCACCCCCGCCTTAAAGCTGTCCCAAACCATACCTGCTGCTGCACTACCCCTATTTATAGCAAGAAATCCCTCGATCCACTGCGTCATATGTTGAGTATAGTTGTCATCTTCCAAGAGGCTTCTCTGGAAAGTCCATGCCCTCATCCCACCATTATTTACTGATAAAGATAGACTTAAAACTAAGGGGTTATGGTCAGATAATAAGCGCGGTAGTCTCTCAATCTGAGATATAGGCAAGCAAGTACTGGAGACCAGAAAATAATCGAGTCTTACACTCACCCTGTGGGGCGCTGAGTAATATGTAAATCCCTTTTCTTCCGGCTTTAAACTATCCCAAACATCTATTAAAGCATTATTTCTTGCCAGAGAGCGAACTGCTTGGAAAACCCTCCTTTTTCTCCCTTGGTAAACAATACGAGACCCTGCCCCCAACCCAAGCCCCCCGACTCCATTAATATTAAAATCGCCTGCAAGAATAATACGAGGGGCCCAAGTAGCTAGCTCGACATCCAAAAATTCAAATATTTCCGGGTCACCCCCCGTTGAATCATAAACTGAGCCAAGGGTTATCCATTCCCCACCCAGTAAACATTCTACCAAAGCCCACCTCCCCCACACATCTTCCAGTTTTTTTCCAGTGGGAATATCTCTCCGCCTTGAAAGTATGACCACACCTCTATTTCTGCACCCTTGTTTTGAAAAAGCTAAAACTGAAAAACCCAACTGTTCCAAAAGACATATTTCAGTTGCCATAATGTGTGTCTCCTGTAGGAGTAACAGGTCAACCCTCATATTTTTTAGCAACATAGAAACCTCCTGTCTCTTCTGCCTAGCATTCAAGCCACACACATTCCAAGACATTATCCAGGTACCCATTAAAATACATCAGGTGATTGACCTAGCCGCTTCCACCCACACATTTTATTTAGACCTTGTATGCTCCGAGATTGCTTGTCCCCACCCACCCATTGCCTTCTTTGTGTTTCCCCAATATAATACCTTGTGTTGTGCCCCCTACCTAACCCGTTGCCTCTCCCCCTCCCCTGGATGCCCCCCTGACGAGCCCTCCTCCCCTACTGGCAAATAGGTCCATAAGACCTATAGGTGGCAGCTGTGACCCCCGGAATTGCCACCCCCACTCCTCCCCTCACCCCTATTCACTTTACTTTTTTTTTGTGAATGGTGCTGATACATCGTTTTACCATCCTTTTACATTCCCAGTTCCCATTCCCATCCCCACCTCCCACCCCCCATTCAAGAACAAAAAAAAATAATCCACTCTTTCAGGACAACTAATGCTGTGATTTACGATTACCTTGCCTTGCCAAGGCAACCGTACCTGCCTGTGCTCTACTCTCTTTCAACCATGCCAGATATTCTTGGGCCTTAATCTCAGAGTAGAAGACTTTAAACTGACCATTTCTAACCACTTTGAGACGACTAGGAAACATCAAATATGCCTCACATCCTATATTTTGAAATGGAGCAATTAGCTCCCTCATCTTCCATCTCCTTTCCACAGTCGTGTGGCAGAAATCAGGCCTTGCAAAAAATTCCACATGTTTATAGTGACATTTGGCCTGAGGCTTTGCTTTTGCCATAATCTCTTCCCCCAAAAGGTAATTTCCCAGATATATCAAAATTGCACGTAGTTTAGCAGTCGTGTTGCCCTTATTTTGAACAAAGGGGAATCTATGTGCCCGCTGTACTTCGGCCTCCCAGTTCCAGCCTGTTATATCTGGTAGTGCTCCCTTAAGTAATTCAATTACATATGCCCGCACATCCTGCCCTTCCTTGCCCTCTGCCACACCTCCTTTGTCTGTTCTCAAAATCCTCGATTTTCCATAGTACATCTGTTGTAGTTTTTTCTTGCTCCTGCTTAAACTCCTGCCATTTACCAACTTCATCCTCCAGATTGCCAGTTCTCTCCTCGACCTCTGTGACCTTTCCAGCTAGCTCTGCATACAACTTATTGATTTTCCGTAAGGACCCCTGTATCTTCTTGCTTTCTTGCCTTGCCCTACGGCTCTCAGCTCTAGCCTCGCCCTGCATCTACTTTAAGGTTGAAAACATTAAATCGAACCCCGAGGCCTGCCCTTGACTCTGTGAGCGGTCCTGTGCTTGCATAGTCCCTGCCCCTCTTGATATAGCTGTGTGGTCGCCGAGTAGTCCCATTCTAGTCTTTTTACCACTTCTGGCTGAGGGGGGCTTATAGCGGCTTTCGATCTATTCCGCCTCTTACTCATAGTATTTTTTAATTTGCGGCGGGGAGAGGATTTTTGTACTGTGTCCCCTTCAACCTCTGAGGTATCCGAGTCTGAGCTGGCCCATTGCAAATCCCTTTCACCGTCCGTAGATCTTGAGCCCACTTCAGAGCCTGTCTCTTTCATCCTCCTCTCTTTCATCCTCCCCCTCACCCTCATTGAGGGAGTAGAAGCAATCATCACTGGGTGAAGCAGGGATTACAGGGATTACACCAGTGCCATCATTTTGTGTTTCAATTTCAAGCAATGTCTCATTTATTGGGATTGGTGCCTCCCCCCCCCCCCCCTCCCCCCCGCAGCCTGCTCCTCTATCAGGGGGATAATCGGACCATTAATATTGCTCTGCTTTGCTAGGGCCATCCCAGTCACACTTATCAGAGGATCTGCCTTATCTGCCAGCACCGATGATGTTTCAATCACTGATGCCTGCAGTGTCCCATTAACCATAGGCGGTGGCTGCAGTGGATGTGCTACCTGCATTTCCTGCATTTCCTGCGAGGGCTGGAGATCTACAATGTCAGGAATAGGGGGCTGAATCGCACCTTGAGGCACTGTAAGCATTCTACTTGCCTCTGCGGCTCCTGCATTTGCTGTAGTTAGCATCGATGTCTGCTCCGTGCCGGCGTCTGTCCTCTGCTCTTTAGTAACTCCTGTAGCCTGCACTGCGCCCTCTGTATAAACCACATCGTCGTCTCTCTCCTGTAAATCATCCGCTGACCCTGTAGGCTGGGGCGGGTCCAGAGCCTGAGGTGGAGCCGGAGAGCAAGCTGTATTCGTCTTAAGTTAGCCTTAACGCTTGCCGCCGCCATCGACGGGGAGAACGCCTCTAACACGGTAGGCTGTCTCAGAGCAGCCTGCTCGAAACTCTTTAAAATTGCAGTGTTTTTCCTGCCGAGTGTAACTTTCTCCTTCGATTTATCCTTCTTTGCCTTTTCTTTCTGTTTTCCAGCGCTGTCAGCACTTTTTACAGCATCCGTGTCTCTTAAAGTGTCTCTCAGCGCGTTTCGCTCCTCGACCCTGCGCGAGTATATTTTCGCCCTCAGGTTGGCTGCCAGGACTCCCGGGTCACTCATGACAATACTTTTCTCTTTATCTTCCTTCTTTTGATTTTTCGGAGCCATTCTGCTCTTCAGCTCACGCCAACAGCGTCTACTCACACAGGCAATCTCCCCCAGGAGCCGTAAAACTCCAATCAGGCTCCCTTCAGCCGAGATTAAGCGCCGGTGTGTAACAAGCGGTGAGCATGCGATAGCAGTGGAGGGAGGATACAGTATCTCAAAAACTTGATTCATGCCTTTTTCAGCCAGTCTTTTTTACATCTTTTGAAAACTTTACCACGGGAACCATTCATCCGGAATGAATACCTTGATGCATGCACCAAACACATCTCTCCTGCTGGAGGGGAAGGGAGAGGAGGGAGTGCGATTTCTCCCTACGGTCCGGCAGCGGCCATCTTGCCCTCTGCACACTCGTAAGCTTCACAATCAATGGTTTTTTAATTAAGAATGTAATTTATGATTCCACATATGTATTAATAAGCCTCATTGCAAATTTTACATTAGAGGGTATTTGCAAAACAAACTGCCTAATGAATAATAGTTATACAGGTCTTAGTTTGCAACCCGCTGTGATTGCCTGCAAATCCCCAGACGGAGGCTTCAAGGGACACTGGACTTCCATCCCTACATTTGCATTCCCAAACAAGAAGAAAAACATACTTATGTTTGATAATGGTCTTTCTGATGGATACTCCATCTACATGCAGATTCATCACCTGAGAATATCCCCCAGGCGTCAGACGAGATTCAGATTTTTTTATAGCTCCTCGGCACCAGTAGGGGGTGTATTGGCTCCATCTCGGTTACAGAAACTGTGTCCTGGTGATGCCAAGTGAGCCCATAAAGTGCTTCCCTGGTGCACTGATGTCAGTTCACATCCACTTTGATCTGTTCTGTCTTGTGAGACTAAAACAGTGATCACTTTAAATTGGAACAGTGAAGATAAATTTAACGTGGAAACATATTAGAAGAATCTTATGTGACCTTCCTTCTGAACAAGTAGGGTTATGTAGGTAGATAGAGTAGCTTCCAGAAAGATCGTAACTTTTTCTTGTGATAGATACTTCTATCTGAGGGTTCTTCACCTGTGAATAGATTCAAAAGAAGTACCCCCGTAAATTGGGGGTAGGAAAAATGGTCCAGAGCACAGATTGTGCGAAATGACTATACCACCGCACCTCGGAGTCCAGACAGTAATGCTTAGTAAGGGTGTGAAGGGACTCCCAAGTCACCACTCCACAAATGACAGCAACCATGACACTCCTGGCTAGGGCTGAAGTAGACGCTTTTGCTATGGTTAAATGGCATGGAAACTTTTTGGGTGGTTGTTTCTTGGCCTGAAAATAGCACATCTTTATGCATTGAATCTATCTATCTATATTATCTATTATAAGAATACGTATTTTCTTTTACACAGCTTTGCTATTGGGACACCTGAAAGAACAACAAATAGCTTGTCATCCACACTCAGTTCGTTAGTGCGATTGATGCAAAAGCAGAGAGCTCATTTGGAATCAAAACAATACAACTGTCTTCCTCTTTAGTAGGAAGAGGAAGTGGATACAAATTAGGAAGGGTGATAGGCTGCCCCAGATGGATAGGGTTTAGTTACAAAACAGGGTTTGATCCAGATCAGGACTCAAGGAGATGGATAATTTATATATTCAAAACATAATGTTCCACCCTCAACTATAGATATTCAAGATTCTTTCATATACCTACTGCTTAATCCAAGGATACGTGACATTACTTGTTTTAGCTTTCTTTTGCTCCCATCCCCATACTCCTTCAAATATGCTGCATTACCCGCTTGAAGAATCATGAATCATAAACTGTACACAATAACCAGTCAACACATTTAGTCATTATGCATCCGAATTTTGTGTAAGACATACATGTGTTCACAATACATAAAACAATAAACACAAATAGTTAAATCATAAAGAAACATTATCGTAAAATCATATGGATACAAAAGTGTCCATTGTACACATCCAACAGTTTTACAGCGAAAAAACAGCAAAGTGTCTAACAGATGTGAATATTTATATCAGTTTTTTCAATTTCCTGTTATCTAGACGAAAAATCGATCCACCCTTCGGAGTTGCGGCTAGGAATCTCTGAAATGTCCCTTGGTGGTTCTTGGCAGGAAAAAGTACTTATCTGAATCGACCTTCTACCAATACGACACCAATCTCTCTTCACCCACTTGTATAAAACAATGCTTTTCGACCTACTCAGGGGCTGCTGTTTTTGATGAAGGCCTTACTCAGGGCAAGTGATTTTGATGTAGGACACTAAGGCATAGATTCATGAAGGTAAAATCCGCTTGCAAAGGGGCAGATTCTGAGAATCGGCCCCTATGCGACTGGTATTTTTGCATTTGGGATGCATCATAATTGCGATTTCTTGCATTTAAGGAATCTCAAATTGAGTTTCCTTAAAGTCAATGCATTAAAGTTTAAAAAATAGCGATTTTGCTAATAGGGCTCGCAAATTACCAAGAAGTTGAACTTCATGGTAATTTGCCAAACTTTGAAAAATGCACTAAAGTGCATTTTTCAAAGTTTCATGTTGTGCACACACATGCCTTAAGGGCATGTGTGTGCGCAACATATGTGCACAGATCAATTTCAGGGGTGCAACAGGGTGTCCTTTGGACACCCCTGCACCCTTGAAATCGCTTTCTCAATTTGCGATTCGCTAATTGCGATTCGCAAATAGAGTATGTCTTCCCATTTATTCCTATGGGCCTCTAGGCCCATAGGAATGAATGGGGAGGTATCCCTTAATTGCGACTCGCAATTTGCGAGTCGCAATTAAGGAATTTTAAGAAATCGCAATTTTTTAAGCTATTTCTTCTTGCATAGCATTTTGCTATTCCTTATTAGCGATTCCTTATTTTTCGCTAATAAGGAATAGCAAAATGGATGCTTGATGCATCTGGGGGTAAGATGGAAATGGAATAGCAGGTCAAAACTTAAGTAATATTTCTCAAATGTACGCCAAATGGCAGTAGAGTAATGAATTAGGTAGCCCAAAACGACTCTATATTATTGAGGGTTATTTGGCTGAATTAAGAGATGAGGCGCCCCATAAATATTTCAGCTATCGGAAACAGATTTGTAAGTGCTTGAGTTTATGAATTTTGAGTTCTGTTACTATTCTATTCTCATTTTTATTTTATGTCTGTCTTCACTGTATGTTTTGTTGGTAGACAAGACTGTGTCTTTTAGTTTTTGTTTACAATATAACATCTTGGAGTCTTCCAAGCAATTTGGCTCCTTGCCTACGGAGCAAGCATACATTATGTAACTAGAGTACACACTTGTGAGAAAAACCGTTGAGAGCAGTTATCAGCAGGGATCCTACCTTCTTGATGGAATACACTGTTAATCCTGCTTCTGGCCTCCTTTTCTTTTGCTTTGTGCTTCAGAGACTCTCACGCAGTCAACATGGAAATGGCACACCGCATTGGGAAGAAAAAATGTCGTCGTCGGGAGAACTAGCTTATCCAGAACAAGCATTGGCATAGCCAATAGGTCTCGCCTTTGGGGCCTTATACGTGTTTAGTCATGCAGCACATTATCACCCACTGGGCAGATTTCAGTAATGGAACTAGTGCTTATGTAAAGTGCTTTGATAGGCCTGCTCATTAGACGGTGCGGACTATTCCGCTGAAATGTAAGGTGTCACCGTAATTGATTTAGTTTCTGTTCCTTTGTGTTTTAGAGAAAATAAAAGTGCACTCTTGTGGAGGTGGGGTGGAGGGGACGTGCCTTCTAATGAAAGCGGCAAGGTCTGGAAATGAAACCTGACCCAAAACAGATGGCAGCCTGTGCGTCGCCGCCGGCTCCTATTATATAATGCCAGTACCAAACCAGAAAGCGAGCACAGCATAGAAAATCAGGAACTGAATTGAAAGGAGGCGAAAGGGAGTTATCCCAGTGTGCAAGTGAAGGCGGGGCTACAGTATGCTGCATCTTGGTGCTGAGTAACAGACGTTTATTGCCAACCAAATGAATTTTAATTAGTTTGTTGGCTTTTAGTAGGATGAAAGGCTGAGCAGACGCGCTGGGGTTCGAACCTGCAATTGTGAGGTCAAACATAAGATTAATAGGGGGCTTGCCTTAAAGTTAAGATTGCCTTCCTCCCTCTACGAGTCAACAGCAATGGGCCTAGCATGACAGCGAATGCATACGTTTATGATTGTAAACAGAGCATTGGCAGGGCTGTGGGTGTGTATGTAGCATGTGGATGGAGGGTTGGTTAAAAAGAATGGTGCAAGAGAGAAGCGGGGCGAGTGAGCACGGCAGCGCTGTAAACGTGAGCGCGCTAATTGAAAACAGATGGTGACATGACCCCGAACAGATGGCACCCCTGCTCGTAACTGCAAGCCATAGACCGTGGGTGGATACATTTACTGGGGAAAGGTGGGACATGCAGCCGCCTTTGCCCAATTGTATGCCGTCTTTTTAGAAAGACACATGCAAAGACCAATTGAAATAATGCAGAAAAAAAAACACCCACAAGCGTGTGAAAAGTCCAGAGTGATTCCTAGAGGTTGTTTTCCTAGTGCAGCGCTAGGCTCAACTTAAAAAGCATGTGAGCACCAGTTTGCCTCTGCAACCACATACTCACTGACGTGTATACTCCACATACTGGTAACAAGAAAAAGCATCTTGAGCATAAGAAGACGCAACTGGCAATTATTTAAGGGGCTCAAATTGAGCAGTGATCAAAGGTCAAAACAAAATATAAATTCCACTGAGGTGTATTAAAAGGTGTGGGAAAATATAGATTGATCAAACTCTTTATAAGCTAATCACAGGTGCGATATGAACAGGGACAGCTGGTCTGGGAGGCAAATGAATGTCAAAAAGTCCACCATGTAACCAATAAGAGTGCCCACTGTACAGCATTTCTGGGCTAGTGAAAGTGCAAATCAATGTATGTCAGACAGATGGGCTTTTAAAGGATCCATGGGTTGTTTTGCACAAGTGACGAGTCTAATCCACTTCCCAGAAGAGATTACTTTGGTGGAAAGGCTGGCGAGCTATCAAGATCATGTCAACCACTTTTGCAGGAAGCAGGAATGACCTCAATTGTCCCAGCCAAATGGCCAGGCATAAAGGTGTAGGTTCTGGAGGTTTAGGTGGAATGCTTACCCTTTCAACATTCTAACCTGGGTGGAAGACAGAGTGGGGGACAACAGGAGAGGTACAGGAGGTCTGTGTACTACACACTTTTCAGCCACTCTGTGGTGATGAGAATTACATAGCCTCAGAACTCACGGAATTAGGAATATGGGAGGAGACGCATAATGATGTGAAAATTTTCACTGCACCTGAAACGTGTCCTTAATAGCACCCTGCACTAGATACAGAAGGATACAGAACATCGGGAAATGGGTGTTCTCTCGAGCGTCAAAAAGGTACACTTGGAGGTTGCCACAAAAGGTGCAGATGTGTTAGAATACCTCTGGATGACACTTGTGGTCGGCAAGGTGACGCCAAATCAAACTGTCGGCTCTGGTGTTCAGAAAACTGGCAAGATGGTGTGCAACAAGGCAGATTCCATGGAGGTGCACCCAAGTCCACAGCCATAGAGCCTGTCATCAGAGAAGGTGGGAACCCACTTCTACCTGTATGTTAACATAGTACATCTGGTTCATATTGTCCAACTAATGGATGAACCTGTCGCGAAGCTAACAGAGAAAGGCCTTCTGAGCTAGCTGAATCGCTGTTATTTTGAGCATGTTGATGTGCAAAACCTACTCCTCTGGAAATCTGAGGCATCTGATCTTTAGCACTTCCAGATGAGCACTACACCCACATGTGGAGGCGTCCGTCACCATCATTGCCATGGCGGTCAGAGGGTAACATGGCATCCCTTGTAAAAGGTTCTTTCTCCACCAAGCAAGATTCACTGCAATGTCCCAAGACATCACAATGGAGTCCGACAAATTTCCACTGGAAGCACTACTTGTGAACTGAAGTACACAAAAAGTGATGGATGAAATGATTGAATTAACCTCAGCTACTAGTAATTACTCATGCCACACCCTAATCCATCGTTATTTTGCATACCATGCCATCTCAGTTTGGACCCAGCCATACACAAATCAGTCTTGACCCTGCTCCAATGGGAACAATCCAGCCAAAATTGCAAGGTCCTCCCTGAACCAGAACACAAGCAACCCTGGACCGGATTCATGTTATTAGAGCTCATCAGTCAGGTGCACCTTGTTCCCAGTGAGACACTGTATATGGGATCCACATCTGGTCAAACCCGTCCCACTTAGGGTGACACACTAAATATGTAAAAAGTGATGAATGGAATGATTGAATTAATCTCAGCCACTGATAATTACTCGGGTCACATCCTAATCTATCGTTATTTTGCACACCGTGCATCTTAGTTTTCACCCAGCTGTATGCAAATCAGCGTTGACCCTGCTCCGATGGGAACAGTCGAGCCTTAACTGCCAAGCCCTCTCTTAACGAGGACACAAGCAACCCAGGACCAGTATAACTCCTATTAGAGCTCATAAGCCAGGTATTGCTTGGTTCCCATCCCATGGCACAGTATGCACTGGAACCACATCTAGGCATATCTATCCCACTTATGGTGACACACTGAAGTATACTTAGGATGACACACCGAAGTGTCCAAAAAGGATGGATGGAATGCTTGAATGAATGTGAGCCACTGGTAATTATTCAGGCTTGATCCCAATCCATCGGTATTTTACATACCATGCTATTTCAATATGGACCAAGTCATGTAAATCAGCTTTGACCGTGCTCCTATGGGAACAGTCCAGCTGGAACTGTCAGGCTTGGTCTTCCCTGAATCAGAAAAGAGCAACCTATGACTTGTTTCACCCTAGTTAGGGCACCACAGAGCATGTGAGTGGCTGGCAAATAAGTATTGAAGCAGTTTGCAAGCATAAAAAGTCTTCTTGACAATGGTTTCAAGTTTTTCTTGTCTTTTTAGTCCAGATTCACAAACCTTATTTCGTAGTACATAAAGTAGTACTACATTGTACAAAATGTAATTCACAAACCTCCTAGAATAAATCTATGTCACCCCTCCTGTCTTTTATATTGGATTTCCTCACATTTGCAAGCTTGCTACTTAGTAGCAAACATGGGTGGGAAAACTGGAGAGTGGCTGGAAAAAGGAAAGGTGTCTAGGGAGGAGAAGGAGGGGCTTTTATGAGATACAGACACCCACTTGCAATAGAGGAAGCCCATTGCTATTCACAAACTGCACTTCTAATGTTACTACAGACAATAAGGACCCAAAACAGAGGTAAATGTATGGCAGTTCAGAACTGAAGCAAGCCTAGAACCACACATGGCCAGACACTGGTACTGCAGCACCCTAACACAGGACATATTGGCAGGGATTTAACATTGATCCCTATAAGAAATAATATTAAAATAAATTTATACATTGAAAATATATTAAAACATATAGAGATTTCATTAAATGTTAAATAATTATGTATAAATAAAAAAACTTTTTTTAGGGAAATTATTTTGAAATGTTTTTTTTTGTTTAAAGAGATATACATCTTTTAATAATAAACTCATGTAAGTACATACTATACTTAAATGTTTGTAATTTTTATTACCTAATAAGTTAACAAAGATTATGCTTTAGGTGGGATTTTCTTTAAATAAATCTTTAAAAAAATAATTAAATGTATTATATTTAATTTAATTTAGTCACTCCAACATTTAGGGTATGATTGACCTCTTTTAGAATCAAATGTTTAATTACTTAAATACATTACATCAAAATTATTGTATAAAAGAAGTATTTAAAAAATCCCACCTCAAGAACATTTTTTATAATGTATTAAAACTAAAAAAATGTTGTGTATAGAATTAATTTGAATGTAATATTTTTTCAAAAATAAAATGAAATTGATTTATAAATAAAAAAACTGTATTAAAATATGTTATAAAATATATTTTTTATATATGCTCTTCACATTAAATTACAAGTATATATACTTTTTTAAAAAGTCAAAATAAATCAACGGATTTTAACATTATTTGCAATAAAGTTATATTTTCAGTAGCTGCCTACATTATTTTCTATGTTGCAGTACCAGTGGTTTTCCATGTACGGTGCTGGACTTTCTCCTGGTCCCTTTTTGTCAGTAGTAACTTTACACTTGAAAACTTCGCCCCTCCCCTTTTTCAGGGGGTGGAGACATGTAAGTCTACACTTTATAGTAAATGTACACTCTAAAATGGTGAAGAGCCAAAATAAGTAAATTCACACATGTAGATTTGCTCACATGAAAATGTATCTTTGTGAATAGCACCCTCTGTCAGGAGGGTTAAATGGAAAGTAACCCATATTCTGGTTGCCACATGGAATAAACTGCATGACTAGACTCGATGGAAAGATACGATTTGAGGATTTTCTGGGATGATCTTTGATGGATTAAATAAATACCTCATTATAGGGTAGGAGTGTTTTGAGCTCACTTAGTTCAGCCATTTACCTCCAGTCAACACTGTGTGAACACTGGGCTTTCACATGCCTTGTGGTAGAAATCGGTACAAAAGGGGGTTGTGATGGTGGGTTGATTGGTTCAGATGCTCCATCCATCACCACCCCCTTTTGTACCGCTTTGTTCGCCATAAGTTGGCAGGGTATGCTCAGACGTGAGTCCCTTGCTCACTTTGCCACTGGATTCAAGCAAGCCGGGCTGAAGACGGCTGAAATGCCAGAAACCGGTCCCCGGAAGCTTGTTTCCGGTCCAGGGAAGGCATGGCTTGGCAGTTCGGGCTGGACTGTTCCCATGAGGCACAGGGTCAGACTGATTTGCATATGGCCATGCCTGAACTGGGGTGGCAGAGTGGGCTAAAGAACGGTGATGGATTAAACCCAGATCTGTTGACTGGGTGTGAGTGTTTGATTGGTTTAGATGCTCCGTCCATCACCACCCCCTTTTGTACCGCTGTGTTCGCCATAAGTTGGCAGGGTATGCTCAGACGTGAGTCCCTTGCTCACTTTGCCACTGGATTCAAGCAAGCCGGGCTGAAGACGGCTGAAATGCCAGAAACCGGTCCCGGAAGCTTGTTTCCGGTCCAGGGAAGGCATGGCTTGGCAGTTCGGGCTGGACTGTTCCCATGAGGCACCTGGGTCAGGCTGATTTGCATATGGCCATGTCTGAACTGGGGTGGCAGAGTGGGATAAAGAACAGTGATTGATTAAACCCAGATCTGTTGACTGGGTGTGAGTGTTTGATTGGTTCAGATGCTCCGTCCATCACCACTCCCTTTTGTACCAAAGAAAGTATATACAACAGAACCTCCAAATGAGGGGCTGAAAGGAGATCTACAATCTTTGCTGTGCACCATGCCACAAACTTGTTCCATCTGCAGGCATATACAGTCTTAGTAGAAGCGTGTCACTATTTTTAAAATTTACTGCTGGTGGGAGCTTGAATTGTTTAAGGGGATACAGACATTGTTGGGCTGATCGTACTAACCCCTTGCAGTGTCCCGGTCCGTCCCCGTTCCGCCACGGCTTTTGTGTGCCGATTGAGCGGAGGGACGCGACTCCTCCCCCAGCTAGCATTCAGATTTAAAAGCCACACCTGATCCCGCCGCGCTTGGTGAGAGCAGCGCGAGTAAGGCGCTGGGCAGTGTGATTGAGAAACCTGCAATTTTAAAAACTGTCGTGTGTCATTTTATCTTTGTACAAGCGTGTCACTATTTTTAAAATTTACTGCTGGTGGGAGCTTAAATTGTTTAAGGGGATACAGACATTGTTGGGCTGATCGTACTAACCCCTTGCAGTGTCCCGGTCCGTCCCCGTTCCGCCACGGCTTTTGTGTGCCGATTGAGCGGAGGGACGCGACTCCTCCCCCAGCTAGCATTCAGATTTAAAAGCCACACCTGATCCCGCCGCGCTTGGTGAGAGCAGCGCGAGTAAGGCGCTGGGCAGTGTGATTGAGAAACCTGCAATTTTAAAAACTGTCTTGTGTCATTTTATCTTTGTAGAAGCGTGTCACTATTTTTAAAATTTACTGCTGGTGGGAGCTTGAATTGTTTAAGAGGATACAGACATTGTTGGGCTGATCGTACTAACCCCTTGCAGTGTCCCGGTCCGTCCCCGTTCCGCCACGGCTTTTGTGTGCCGATTGAGCGGAGGGACGCGACTCCTCCCCCAGCTAGCATCACTTCCGGACCAGTCCCCACTAGAGGCGATGTGCTTCCGGCCGCGCAGCGGACGCGACGATGGCGCGCCGAAGTCGCGCCTAAGTCCAGCCCGTCTGCGCCTGTCCGCGGCCGGACTGCGGCCAAGGCCAAGCATGCTGCCCCAGCGGGGTCGGATCCCGATAGGACTGTCTGGTCGAGGCAAGATCTAATGGCCATTAACCGAGGGGGGCCTTGTAAAACTCACTCCCTTGTGGAGGCCACGCTCCCACTTATTTGCTCAGAATGTGGTAGCGCGTGGGTCAGGGCCGCTTCTCCTTCTAAGCAGACTCCAGGGGCTGCTTCGGCCCAAGTAGCTAGAGGTCTCAGAGCGGGACTTGTGAATTGTAGATCATTGCCGCAACACAGCACTGACATCTGGCTGCTCTTAGAGAGCCAAGCCTGGGACTTGTTGTTTTTAACTGAAACTTGGTTAAATGAACATAATGTGACAGCCATTTGTTTAGCTGTACCGGCGGGCTTTTCTATGTGCATCTCGAATCGCGAGGATGGCAGGCGCGGGGGTGGGGTGGCAGTAATTTTTAAAGACTGCTTCTCCTTATCTTCCGCAGCATCAGTTGTAATCCCAGGAATGGAATGCTTATACTTCTGCCTTCTCCTAAACCCTCAACTAGCCATTGCTGGGATGGTGGTTTATCGTCCCCCGGACTGCGCTGAGAGCAGCACTGCTCGACTTTTAGATGCGATTACACTGAATGCGCTGAAGCTCGAGCACTTCCTGGTTGTGGGAGATTTTAATGTCCACATTGATAGGGATGGCAACACAGCGGCAGAGCACCTGATGACAGCAATGAGTGCTGTAAACTTGATGCTCCATAATAAAGGTCCCACACACAGATCTGGACACACACTTGATTTAATTTGCTCCACATTAGAAAGCATAGTAGTGGATGATGCACTTCCAGTAGCATGGTCAGATCATTGGCTTTTACCGTTCACACTAGCATTAAATGGTGTAGAGCCTAGAAAAAGCAAACACTCTTATATGTAGAGGCAATGGAAAAATCTTACTCCGGCCATTATGAGCCCGATGTTGTCCCATGATCCGCCTAAGCATACTATGAATGCCAGCGTGGATGCCCAGGCACTAAGTAACTGGATTAGCAACATGGTAGAGGCTGTAGCGCCAGCTAAAAGGGTGACAGCGCAGAGAACCTCCCCCACTGCCCCATGGTTCTCCGCTGATCTACGACTGGAAAAAAGAGCCTGTAAGAAACTCGAAAGACAATGGAGATTAAACTACTGCCCTCTAGCAAAAAAACTATTTAAAGAGGCCACCAAGCTGTTTCATAAGCAGATTAGGAAAGAAAAAAGAGCTATTATGCCTCCGTTGTTCAACAGGCAGAGAACCCCAGCAAAGCAGTGTTTCAACTGGTTCAATCCTTTTTGAAGCCCCACTGTATTGAAAGGGATATTCCTTCATCCGTAGCACTTTGTGACAAGATCTCCATCTATTTTGACAATAAAATACAGATGGTCTATGACTCCTTTGGCCCGCATAAACCTACGGCCAAGGAGGATAGAGAGAGTGGGGGCCGGTCCCCAGTCTCCTTGAGGAAATTTCAACCAATCCCGCTAGATGAGGCAAGGCAAGAGATAACCCGGTGTAAGTCAGGCTCCCCAGAGGACCCATGTCCACCTAAACTGTGGGAACCTTTAGCAGACGCTATCGCACCTATGCTTCAACACATCTGGAACACATCCATAGACACTGGGGAATTTCCGGAGAGCTGGAAGCATGCGACGCTCCTGCCACTGAAGAAGAAGCCAAACGGGGATGCGGAGGATTTAACTAACCTCCGTCCTATCTCTCTGCTGGCAGCTCCCGGGAAAATGCTGGAAAAACTAATTCAGCGCCAGCTGAATGCTCATTTCGAATCTAATAACATTCTTCATGAGACTCAGTCCGGGTTCAGACCCGGCTTCAGCACGGAGACGGCGCTGATTGAGGTGGCTGATTCTTTGAGGTGGTCGTTAGATTCAGGAGACTCGGCTATGCTGATGCTCCTGGATCTCTCGGCCGCGTTTGATACGGTGGATCATGCTAGGATGGTCCAACGTTTGGCAGAAATTGGTCTGCAAGATCAAGCACTTGGTTGGATGCAGTCCTATTTGTCAAACCGAACGCAGAGGGTCACTCTAGGTACATGTGCTTCAGAGCGTAAGCCACTGAGATGCGGGGTCCCGCAAGGATCTGCCATAAGCCCCCTTTTGTTTAATGTTTATCTTGCCCCTCTTTTCTCCCTCATTGCCAACTGGGGAGTCACCGCAATATCTTATGCCGATGACACCCAGTTGGTTTTTTCCTACTCAGAGGTTTCAGAAGCGGCATTTGCAAACTTTAAGGGGTGCCTTCAGGATGTGGCATCCTGGATGAATACTAATAAGCTGAAACTGAATCCGGGAAAAACGGAAGTGATCTTCTTTGGCAAAGGCAGTCACCCTCCAGCTGAGCTCTGGTGGCCGATTGAGATGGGTACCCCACCTCCCCCCTCCCAGTGGGCAAAAAATCTGGGGGTCAAGTGGGATGAAAATCTCTCTTTTGTGCCCCAGATCCATCAGGTCACAGGGTGCTGCCTGAGCAAAATGAGGAATCTTCGCCCAGTCCTGAAACTTTTGCCTGAGTCTTGACGGAAAATCGTGATCCATGCCACCATCACATCGAGACTGGATTATGCTAACGGCCTGTATAGCGGTCTCCCGAAATACTTGGTCCAAAGGCTGCAGACGGTGCAAAACGCAGCAGCCAGGCTGCTTAAGCATATTCCTTTCAAAGAGCATATTTCCCCCCATCTTCGGACCCAGCATTGGCTCCCGATTGCCAGTAGAATAAAATGTAAAACTCTTACTCTGGCCTATAGGTCCCTCTATGGTACCTGCCCTAATTATCAGATAGCCCGTTTCCTCAGATACACACAGACCCGCTCCCTTCGCTCAAATGATCAGGTGCTACTGAGTGTGCCGCGAGTCAAAAGGGCTAGATTGGGCGGCCGGACCTTTTCAGCCAATGTGGCTCGTCTATGGAACTCCCTACCTCCTGAGCTGCGAAAGGCCCAATCAGAAACAAGCTTTAGGAGACAGCTTAAGTCGTGGCTGTTCTCGGTGCCTCTCTAAGCCGCAGACTCCCAGCTAGTTTTCTTGCCATGCCCTCACAGCGCCGGGACGCCTCCTAGCTGAGGCAGCTGTTCGCGCTTTAAAAATACCAGTATTAATATTAATATTATATACAGTCTTAGTGGAGGGACGCCTGGCTGCCAAGAGGACATTACAGACTTCAGGAGGAAGGTCAAAAGCTGTCAACGGACTTGAGCCCGGTCGCACTTGATATTCTTCAGCACTCTGGGTAGAAGTGGTACAGGCAGAAATACATCCAGGAGGCCGCAGTTCCACTTGCGATGAAAAGCGTCGCAGAGCGAGTGCCTTGGAAATTCCAACTTGCAGAATTGCTGACATTGTGCGTTCTCTTAGGTGGCGAACAGATATAATCAAGGGTCTCCCAACCACGGAAAGAGACCGTAAACCACCTCAAAGTGAAGACGTCATTCAAGATCTACCATGCACCGGCGGCGGAGAATGTCCGCCCTGGTGCTCAGTGAACCTGCTAGGTGTTGAACCACCAGGGACATGCCCTGATGTTCCAGCCATTTTCAGAGACAAAGAGCCTCTTGACATAGGGTTCACAACCCCACCCCACCCCACCCTGTTTACTGTAGTACCACATGGCGGTGGTGTTGTCTGTGAACACCTGCACCACCTTCCCTTTGAGCGAAGGAAGGTAAGCCTTCAGTACCATCGCCCGGAGCACCAGCAGGTTGATATGGAGCCCGGACTCCGCCAGAGACCAGAGGCCTCTGATCACCACCTCTCCCAGATGGCCGCCCCATCCCAGGAGTGATGCATCTGTCACCACCGTGAGGTATGGTTAAGGAAGGGAGAGGGATCTGCCTCTGACCCAAGCTTGGTTCGTTAGCCACCACTGAAGTTGACATGGAGTCCTCTCCGAGATCTAGACGTAGTCGGAAAGATTCCCCTGATGCTGCGCCCACTGGAACTTCAGGTCCCATTGCAGAGTCTGCATGTTCCACCTGGCATGATTCACCAGCAGGATGCAGGAGGTTATGAGGCCCAGCAGCCTCAGGGTCATTCTCACCGAAATACGGGATAGAGGTTGAAACATCAGTTTCATAGCCCGAATATCCCGGACTCGCTGTTCGGGAGGATAAACCGAAAACTTCGTCATGTCCAGAAACGCTCTGATGAGGAGGAGCTTCTGAGAGGGGGTTAGGTGTTACTTCAGCACAGTAATGGAGAACCCCAGCAAATGCAGGAGGTCAGCCGTAGTCTGGAGGTGGGATATGACTGCCTGGGGCGAGCCCGCCTTCAACCGCCAGTCCTCTAGATAGGGGAAGACTGGAACCCCTGATCTGCACAGATGAGCTGCGACCACCGCCATCACTTTCGTGAACACCCGAGGGGCGCTGGTAAGCCTAAAGAGAAGCATGGTAAACTGAAAATGCTTGTGGCCTACACAGTGAACCTTAGGTAATGCCTGTGGGCTGGCAGGATGGGGATGTGAAAATAGGCATCCTGCAAGTCCAAGGCTACCATCCAGTCTCCAGGGTCGAGGGCAGACAGGACCTGAGCCAGGGTTAGAATGTTGAACTTCTTCTTCAAGAGGAAGCGGTTGAGAGCCCTGCGGTCCAAGATAGGATGCAGGCCTTTGTCCTTATTGGGTATCAGAAAGTAGTGGGAGTAGCAACCACAAACTAATTCTGGCACATGTACCTTTTCGATAGCTCCCTTGGCCAAGAGAGCTGCAACTTCCTGGCAGAGAAGGGCCAAGTGATCCTCCGACATGCGGTGAAAAAAGATGGCATGGAGGGAGGGGTAGTCGTGAAGGGGAGGGAGTAGCTGCTTCGGACTATCTGCAAAACCTATCTGTCCGATGTGATATTTTGCCAGTGGGGGAGGTGATGGCGAATCCAGCCCCCCCCCCCCAGCCTCAGGTGGCCTTGAAAGGTTGGACTAGGAGGGCTTGGAGGCTGCTGCAGGGGGTTTATGGCTGGATCCCACACCAGCAGCCATGCACAGGCTAGACAGCTTGCATGACCCAGTGGCTAGACTGGGTTGAACGTGGTGGGGCACCCCTTTCGTAGCCACGAAAGTGGCAAAAAGCGGACTGCATGGGGCGAGAGGTTACAGCAAGGCCCAAGGATCTGGTTGTAGCCCTAGAATCCTTGAAGCGCTCGAGCGCCGAGTCTACCTTGTCACCGAAAAGGTGACAGCAATTAAAGACAATTGTCCAGTAAGGGGGATTGGACATCCCCAGAGAAACCAGAAAAGTCCTCAACCAGGCGTAGTACCTCTAGGCTACTGACGTGGACACTGTTCTGCCCAGATTGTCAGCGGTATCCAGCCCAGATCTGATGGTGAACTTAGCTGTGTCTACCCTCTGCGACTGCGCGGATGAGAACGGCCCAGGCCTCCTCCAGGCACTGTGGCAGCACTTGCGTAACCATATCCCACACTGTATGGGTAGAACAGCCCAAGAGGAATGTAGTGTTCATCGACCACAGCGCTAAGCTGGTGGAGGAAAACATCTTCTCCCCAAAGTGGTCCAGTTTCTTGGATTCCCTATCTGGGGGAGCAGTAAGGAATGCACCCTTAGAGGACGTGGCTTGGACCACCAAGCTCTCGGGGGTTGGGTGTTGGGAGAGGAAAAGTGGGTCATCCGTGTCCGGGCGGTGGCGTCGGGAAATCATTCTGTCCACAGGAGCCCCTGTCTTGGGCTTGGACCAAGTGCCCAGAAGGACGTCATTGAGGGCTTCATTAAAAGACAGAAGGGGCTCCAAAGAGGCCGCTGCCGGATGAAGCAACTCCGTCAGGAGGTTAGTCCTGACTGCCACCATAGGAAGATCAAGGCCAAAAGCCTCAGCTACTCTAAGCAGCACCACTGCATATGAAGCTCCCTCTTCCATAGCTAGGGGGAGAGCATGCCAAGGTCTAGGGTGGTATCCAAACCACTGGCATCACCCAGTTCCACTCGCCAGTCCGACTCTTCAAACTGGTCAGCCAAAAGGTCCACAGACCCCTCCCAGCCCTCCTCTGGTTGCCACCTGGGCCTGAAAGGAACACCAGGAAGGAACAGAGGCACAAATGTACCTTCCAGCACCAGGTCCGGCACCGTGTCCAAGTCGGGGGTGAGGCTGGGTTCGGCGCCGTTCGGGGAAACAACTTGCACCGGGGGCATCGTCAATGGAATCGGCGCCGGGGAAGGTACCGTGAAGTCGACCGGCGTTGATCGGATTCAGGCCTTGATCCTCGGGGGCCCTCTGGCGCTGCCGGCACCAACGGCCCAGTGCCCCCTGCCAAGTCAGCGGGGTCTGAAGGTGCATCGACAGAGTCAGGCTGCCCAAAGATGCTGTGAAGCACGTTATAGAAAGCTCAAAGCTGGGCGGGGGACGCTCCGGCTCCAGGAAAAGGAGGGAAGCACAGAGCTGTCCCAGAAGCAGGCTTCAAAGACGGAGCCGGAGAGCAACGACTCTACGGGTCTGCCATCGCATCAGCCGACAGACAGGGCAAAGGCAGAGAGCGCCAGTGCCCGTTTGCCTTCGTTTTGTGCTACAACTTACCCGAGGAGTGCGAAGACTTGGAAGACGAATGGTGATGGTGGCCCTGCGACTGTTGGAGCACGAATATAGGTCGTGGTCACGCTCCAGGCACCAGAGGCACATGAGATGCGGATCCGTGAAGGACATCAGCTTGTGACAGGAGTCGCAAGGCTTGAATCCAGCCTGATGATGGGGCATCGCTTGTGCATAAGGAGTGGAAGACTCTAAAAAGACGTAGACAAAAGTAAAAAAAGTTTAGTCCAAAAATGACTAAGGGGCAAGCTCTTTCTGGACCTGCGCTAGGCTGGCTCGGAAAAAGAAAGAACTGACATCAGCGCGTAGGGGCGGCGCCTAAATAGACACTGCAACATCATCCCGAGTTGACCGACGCCACGTACCAATGTGCAAGGGTACTGCTATCGAAAAAAACTCTGGATCCAATCTGACGCCTGGGGGTAATTCTAAAGGTAAGGAATCTATAACTACAGTCTCTTTCAGATGGATATAACTTTCAGGTTTCTTTCTAAATTGGTTTGGGAATTGCATAGTCTTGTATTCTCATCATTAATGTTGTTAGGTACTCATTGAACTTCGCATACATTTAACTGGGGATTTAACTACTTCCTGTGCCACAGACACCAGGTGTTAGAGATTCCCTCAGAACTATCCTGAAATGTAACCAGATTATGTTTATTAAATCGAGAGGGGTAGCAACCCACTGCAAATTACTACCTGAAATCCTGGCAAAAGATTTGTGAATTGCAATATTATATGTCATGTTGCAGCAATGTGTTCCCAAACAATAACAATTCTGATTTTCTAGTGTAAAACAAATGTCCAGACCACCTGTGCTGCTGGGTTCATCCTGGTCTTCTTTAGGTTTCTGCTACAAACAACTTTAGTTGTCTGTTGGCGAGGCCGATTGTCTTCAATGCATTACATATCCTTAGAGTGGGTTTTTGGTCAGCTCCTTGGTCGTCGCATGATGGTTTTGTTGTGTGTCTCGCTTCCATGCTTCTGATTTAATGGCTTTCCTCCCTATTCTTGTGTTTGTCCTTCCCAGTAGCATTGAAGTCTCCTAGTGTCCTCACCGAATGAGTTGTATCCTTCCACTGAATGCTTTAGAGGACCCTTTGTTCTTTTTGCTTTAAGCTATCCCTGACAGTACATATTTTCCTTTTCTCTATATATTTTCCTCTCCCGCCCCATTTGCCATCACACTCACTTTGTATTTAATTTTAAACTTTATATATTTAAATGTTTTAAAAGGGCTCGGCAACTGCAAAGTCCTGCTAGGTCATCCACTTTTTAATCGCCCTCTAAGCCTGCCTGCCAGCTCCCCGTCCCACTACCTATTCTCCCATCGTGGAGCAGCTGCCGGGCTGGTTACTTGCTTTTTAAACTTTCTGCGACTTATTTTTTTTTTTTAGTCCCTTAACTTAACTGCCCACCCTCTTTAGTGACTGGATAATTTGTTCTATTTTCTGAGTGGTGGTGACTGTGGTCTACTACCATCTTAGTATAGTGGGTAGATCCCTATTTCTAGCCTATTCTTAGAGTTTACCTATTAACTTTGACATAATTCTGTGTCCTTTTCATCGTTTATGGTCCTGAAGGCCTATATTAGGAGGTAGATTCCTTCTTTCTGACCCTATATTACCTATTGGTAGGGCTTGCCTATGTACTTTGACAGAGCTGTGCATCTCTTTCATCTTTTTCGGGCCTACAAGGCCCAAAGGAGAGAGACTCCATTTTCCTTTCTGCCTCGGCTGCCCGAGGCGCTTGTAGGTCAAGAGTAATATTTTAGTTATGAGCTGTTGTTCGCTGGAGAGGAACCGGTCAGAGCTGGCCCTTATCAGGAGGAATGTAAACGGAGCTCTGGTTTAAGACGCAACAACAGGTGGCCACTGTGGGAGCGTCGAGAGCCCGGGGGCCTGGTACAGGAGCCTGGTGGGCGGCAGGTTACTGTCTGGAAATTTCCACGAACGAAGGGCTCTCTATATTATCGAAATGCAGAGAGAAAGAGAGGGCAGATGATTCTTTGGAGAAACCGAAACTACATCATGAGCTGGTAAGTTAGAGCAGTTGGAGTTAGTTTGTTGCCAGAATTGGAATAATCAGAGTGAAGAAGTTAGTTGAACGGATGGTTCTCAGAATAGTGGAAACTATATCATTAGATTGAAGCTTGGAGGTGAAGACAGTTCGTGGGAGAGGAGAAGTCAGTGCAGATTTACCGGTGCAGAGCTGAGAGACAGAGACGAAGACCATAGAAGGGTTCCAGTGCTTTGGAGGGGTGACGGAGGTGAAGGAGCATAGCGGTGCAGACGTGTATCCGTGGGTGCAGAGCAGAGTCTGAGATTAGCCGAGGCACAGCTGAGAGAGGGACCCAGACGACAGCCTGAGTCGGACTACGTAATTATAAGGTGAAGTCTGTCCTGCTATTATAGCGCGCAAATATATTAACTCTTTCCTTTACTTTTCAGGCTATGCTTAGGTTGCTAGGTGCTAATATGACTTCCTAATGCAATGTTTATTTTTATTGTTTAATAAAGTGACCCCAGTTCTTAATAAATGCATCTGAGTATTGTTTCCATGGTGGAGCTAACCTTTCTTTTTAGCCAGGTACTGTCGTATGGAAGGATGGGCCATTCCCTTCCTACAGGTAACTGATGACGGAGAGTAATGTAAGTTTCATATCGGGGAATAATTCTTGAATGTAATAATTTGGAAGTCCTTGTGTGAGAGGATCGGATCTCCTATCCATTACATGAGGGATAATAATAATTCGTATGAGATAGAGGATATTTCCAATAGGTATTAGGTACTTAGGAAACCCCCACTAAGACAGAGATAGAGAGAGAGAGAGGTATTAATAGGACAGTGGGAACACTATAAAGAGATCGCTCAAGATAGGGCGTTATATACTGGAGCTGCTCCCCGAGAAGTGAGAGGGTAGAGTAGTTCGGGCCGGATTGCGGTGGGGCTACAAGTGGGGACACTATAAAGAGAGATCGCTCAAGATAGGGCGTTATATGCTTAAGCTGCTCTCCGACACGAGAGAGAGTAGGTTAGCCCGGGCCAGATTGTCGCGGGGCTATTGGGAGCTGCTCTTCGACACGAGAGAGAGTAGGTTAGCCCGGGCCAGATTGTCGTGGGGCTATAAGGTGAGATCATAGGATATAGGATGGAATTCCGTAGTTATTGTTGATTTCTATAGTTAGTTCTGGGCAATCCTCTAGATTTTAGTGGTATTTTGGCTGTGTAAGCTTGTATATTGCGAGTTCCCCATTCCCAGGTAAGTACCTTAGGTACTGTTGTAAATAGGGTCTGGGAAGGGATGAAGGTACGTGATGACTGGGTTTGTGGTGCTTGGGTAAGCTGATAACTTGGTCAGAAAATCCGGTCATTACACCCTCTTAGATAGGTAAAATAAAAATGGTCACAGCCATTACAACGATGGCCATCTGTGATTGGGATTTCTTTCACAGAAAATGTGACCCAGGCATGTGCATGTTTCTAGACACATGCAAACGCATGTAATTGGAAAGAAACGCTTGCAAAGCCAATTGATCTGCTTTTTCTAGCAGAGATCTATGGGAGTTACCAATGTTTGTTTCTTTCTCAAGTAGAGTTACCGTAACGTTTCCCTTTTTTTGCACAGTTTGGGTGGCCCTCTTTCCAAATGAAACTCCAAACTGCATAGCCGGTCATCCTGAAGATCATTCTCATGTTCTCCCAATATTGAGAAGACAATCAAGTGGAAAGATCCTCTATTAGTCTCCTTATTCTGTAGCCTCAAGGGAGTAGAATCGGGAACACCTGAGTCTGGGCCTTAGTGTGGTTACACTTATGTTTTAGGGGTGCAGAACCAGGAGTGCTTTCACCTATCCTCCCCATGTACAGCGATTCTAGTAACCTGTGGAAAAATGGACAATTTGTATTTATTTTTAGAAAATGTTGAATGACTTTAAACTTTGTTGATTTATTTTGCAATAAAGACTGGGAACATCAGAACATATGGACATTTCCAGAAGCCACGATAGGAAGGGACTAGAAACCCTGCATTGGCTCCCTATTAATAAGCGCATTAGTTTTAAATATCTCTGAATGGTACATAAGGCGCTTCATCTTCAGTTGGCATTGCCCAGGCAGACCTCTCCGGTCATCTCTTCAACTGCTGCTCGTGGTACAGAGAACCAAAAAAAAAAATGGTGTGATAGAGCATATTCAACGGCCACGAGCAAACTCTGGACAATGATCTATAGAGCCTGGGTGCCCTTGGGTAATTGCAGCGCTTTATACATTTCAATCAAATCAAAGAAAAGGAGACAAGAGAACTGATCAGATCACCCTTGACATTTCTCTGTTTAGGGTTTCCCTTGGATGAACAGGACCATCTTTTAAGTTTGAAAAGAAAGGTGAGTAGAAGATAGGGACAGAGATGGGCTACAGAACACTCAGAAAGAACAGCCACACCCAATGTATTCTACCTCTCTACTTTGTTTCTGCTGATATTTACAGCCCCCAACTGGAGACTGCAGCTGCTTGGTGAATGTGGGCAAACATCTGCACATTGCATTCAGGAAGGAGTGCAAATCCCACTCTACCCAGAAGTCACTCAGAGTACGGAAACTCTGGCCCCAACGTGTTGGGAAGAAATACAAACTTTAGGAATGCATTTCCAGTAATTGCCTCACAACTACCCAGAAGTGTGTCTATGACAGGCATTAAGGACTAGTCTGGACACTCCTGTGGTAGGGTCCAGGACAGATCTCAAACTGTATAGTGTCAGTTGTTTCAAGATTTCAAGGCAAGGATTAAGGCTGATGCCCTCTTGAAACTCGGATGATCAGCTTGGCTGCTACGGTGGCCTTGCCTGCATGGAAACCCTCAGAGAGATCATAAAGGCCAAACATGTGGACATAGCTCAATAAGGAGCATCTCTAGAGAAGCGGTCCAAGAACCAATGAGTGCAGGTGAGACGTATGGTGACCACAGTCCAACCCTGTATCAACATTTGCATTTTCATTTTGTGCACCTTCCATGGGACACCACACCTCATCTTTTCCATGTACGCACTATACCTGATGAGGTGTGAGCACAGTCCCTTCACTAGCCTAATATGATCCCTGTGCCAGAAGAAGTATCTAAAAGTTGCACTTGGGCATTCCTGGACCTGCCTTCCAATGCAGGAGTCCAGAGCTCAGCTTGTTTGCATGCTATCCGGATCTGTATAGACCAAAGAGGGCCTGAGTCAAGCCAGGGCTCTAGCAACTCTGGGACTCAAAGCCAGTTAGATGATCCTAAGTAATTAATTTTTGGACAGGTTAAGAACGTGAAGAAGTTAACACCTGTGGTTTAAAAATTCAAAACAGGCTGCACGTGTATCACTAACAAGAATAATGAAGTCTAAGCAGTGTTCTTCTTTTTGTAAAAGATTTAAGACGTTAATTAGCGTCAAAATAATGGAAGAAACTTTAAGTAGTTTTTTGACAGTAACAAATGCACATTCTTCAATGGCACAATAAAAAGAGCTACTCCCTGCTTTACAGTAAGTGCACCATCTCAGTGTGAAAGTTTGTCTTGTCATTGTTAAATACACTATTCAATTTTTTATCATCGCCTCTTAAGGCAGGGGAATTGCACAATGGGGTCAGGCTATTGGGATTATTGCGTTGCATTGTACGTCAGACTCATCCTTCTCACCCACCTTCTTTTAGCTTGGCTTTCACTGCTCAACCGAGTGACCCATAGAGTCACAGAGACCAGAGACGCCGTCTTTCATCGTAGGACAAGTACCCAATATCCTGGTGAGAGGGAACACCTGCAATCCCTTCTCTTATACTGCATAGTTATCCCTGTAACTGCACATTTTGGATTAAAAGCCTGACATACATCATTATTTATCTGAAGAAGTAATTTACTCCGGTATAGCTATAATATCTATGCATTGCTTACACTCACTAGCATTGTGTGACTGACTGTGACATTAATAAGGATGGCTGAGGTCACAACAAAATTATTCGTCCTAAGCATATCCATATGCCACAATCCATGATCCCATATCACACAGTTAGCTACAGTGCTTAGAAGTCGTAATGAATGGCTTTGATTGTGGCAATGTTCAACTGAAAGTATGTCTCTGGCCATGGCGGCAAAGGTCAAATGTTTTCTGTTCTAACACATATATGAGTCACCTTCTCAAGTCGTATTTAGGTTTTCCTGAGCTCTCTTGTAGTCTTGATTATGCCACAAATACGCTCTCATTAGGTTTTGGCGATGGAGCGATACCTCCATGTGGAATATCCCAAGTCATAATTCCAAGGATATTCAGGCCTGGAATTATTGTTTTGTTTTTATTTCAAAGTATTTTATTGATTTTTTTATATTCAAAGACATTCGTAGTTTGTACAACAGTGTTTACAGTCACTTCGAAGCTTATGCTTGGCTAACCCCACCTGACGTGGCTTAGTGAGAGAAAGAAAGAAGGTGATAGAAAAAAGCAGGAGAGAGAGGGGTGAAAGAAGGACACAAGAAAGGCTCTGTATTTGTGAGACTTATAATCACCTGGCCAAGCCGCCACATCACTGGCTTGCTTGTGCCGAGATAGGGAGACAAGTCAGTCCAACCAATTATGAGGTCTGAAAACTTCAAACTCCTTAATTCCAGGCTCAGAGACGCCAGAGTGGTCAAAACTGCTGTAGGGGCAGGGGGTGTGAATAGCAGAATTGCTCGGCTCTGCCCGACAAACACAGCAGAGCGGGGGTAGAGGACAAAACTGTCCCCGAACAGGCACAAGCACGCCAGGCACCCCTACACCCCACCAGCATTCCCACTAAAACTTTCTGCCTACTCAGTGAAAGTGGAAAATGTCAGTGTTTATTTCACTGAAATCTAGAAAAACTGTTCAGCAAAGTACCGGTAAATTTAGGTCCGAGCAGTTATCCCCCTATTCTATCTATGCGGATCTGAGCTTATGTGATACATCATCTAACTACTGAAATCACCGCCTGTTATGTTTCTCAATAGGAGGTTACTTCACATAGTAACTGCTATGGTAGTATGTCAATCCCCTACAAACTTTGGTTTATATTCCTGGACTTCTAGCAGGCGTTAAACAATTAATAATATGATGAATTGTTCCTTTTACAAAATTATTTTTTTGTAATATTAAATTGTAAAATGAGAACAGTGTTTCTTTTATCGCTCATGTGAGTAGTTTGAACATTTTCATTATTGTACTACTTCAAATTAAAAATTGATCCGTTACTATTGCTTGTTGTGAAACTTCCTTTCCATAGTTAATACACATATGTTGGGATTCTTCACTCCTAATACTGTTTATTACATATGGCCGATTCTGAAAATTGTTCAGACTCCTAGACCAGTACAAAAAAAGGTTGATTAGTAAAGATGCAGCAGCAATGTAAATGATGACAGAGTAAATTACTTTTTTTTTAAAAATACATCAATATATTTGTATACATCAATTTGATATCATAAAATAAATACACTATTAATAAGAAAAGTACAAATAGCTGTGTTACAAATTTATCACCTTCATTGACATTTTTTTGATTGTGCTATTACGTTATAAAAATTGCAAAAGAAGTTTAAAAACTTTAATCTTCTCCTACACTGAATGAAATCTTAGGACATTAAATTATGTGATACAAAACATCTTTAAAGGACCTTCCATTTGGCCAAATAATTGTCCCTGAGGTACTATCAACGCAGTGAAATACTTCTGTTCATCCTTCGAACATCTCAAAAGACTTTTCACATTGCATTTTACTTCCGTGCTGGCCATCTTCAGATTGCAGTGCATAGATATATATATACATTTGCTTTTAAAATACTCCTTAATATCTAATCAGTCGTCATCATCAAAAACGGGTAAGTAAGTTTTAAGTTGCAATAAATTTGAAACAGGCTCTTTCCTGTCCTGGAAAAAGCTTAGTCCGGTGAGAAGTTCTACGTCCCTGACGCGGGCTGCGTGCAGTCGAAGCAACCGTTCAACCCATAGCGATTCATCTTTATCATTCTGTCGGAAAAGAGAAGAAAAAAAACAATCACTTTGTTAGGTATTACTGGGCTTAAAAAAAAAGTAACCTGGATCTTACAAATTATGGAAAATGTATCTTCTTAATCATAAAAATAACAAACAAGGCTACCTTTGGATATTGGCACGTGGGTACCCCTCCATCCAAGTTGTATTTTCTTTCATTTTGGAGGAAATAGATTCAAACACTGATTTACAAATGAAAAAGAACACTGCATGGCCACACACCCATCAATTTGGTGATGTCCAATATTTTCCGGCTGCTCAGTACGGGGTTGTGAATTAAAGTAAATACATCGATGCGTGTCATTGAGTTTTAGACCATTGACTCAATAGCATTCGGTTAGTGACAAAGCCTTCTAGCTGACTGCAATACCCTAAACTGGTGAAGGTATTTTTCTATAGTTGGCTGGGCCCTACAGGATTCCATCTTCTCAACAGGAGCTCACCCTACATGAGGGTTGAGGCTCCTCTGAGCCCATACTCTCAAAGGATCGACCCAAAATCGGCCCCAAATGCTTCAAACAGATGCATTGCGGAACCTGTTGGCTCTGCATATCCTAAATATCTGGCTACACTTAACTTAGCCCCTTCAGATGAGAAACAGACTAGCGACTTGTTTTTCGGTCCAGGACCTAATGGAGTGATGAAATGCATGAAAGTTTGTTTTATGGTGCCTCTGCATTGTGTCTTTCATAATGCTATTTAGATGCTTGCGTGAAAGAATGCTCTAAAATATTCTTTACATAAAACACAACACAAGGTCTAAATAAATAAATCTACAATTCATGGGCTCTATGGGCCAGCAGCTCATTTATAAGGGTAGGGGGAGTTGGCAGAGTGGCACTACGTGGAATTCCCCTCCGTCCTATGCACGGAGAGCTCAAATTACCTCTGCCGTCACCTGTGGCGGTGATCCTGATGTTTCCTCCTCTCCATCACTTCCGGAATCCTGGTTGGGCCTCATCGGTGCAGGATTTTTCTTCTCCTCCAGTCCTGGGCTGTGAAACCCCTTCGCTGCAAGACTTGAGAGTACTGCGCGCTCATGGAGAGTGGGACCTAACCCCAGTCTCCATGATCCATGCGCGTGCGTGCGCAGTCCTTGTGGGTCCTGCAGTGAACGGGTCTCGCATCCCACGACTGGAGGAGAAGAAGAATCCTGCACCGAGGAGGCATGGAGAACGCCATGCTGAGATCCAGGTAAGGAGGACTCGGGGAGGGGCAGGGCTTGGTTGCTTGGTTAGGGGTGGGTCGCAGGGGCAAACTCCGGCACATGGCGGAATCAAAGTTTTTTTGCTGAACTTCCTGCTTCCAATCTGCAAACTCCGCTGTCAGAGCGGAGTTTGCCACCCTGTTACTCATTTATTGAAATGGGTTCACTTTTCAGTACATAAGTATTACACCGTGTTTCTTGCTGCACCATCTTTTCTACCTTCTATTTTCTAGGAGAAGTATTGAAGGGCCTTATGTGTCAAAGGGTTTTATCCATTCTGTGTCTTTGGGAAAATGTAATGATACACAAAAGCCTATGTTTCCTTCTCAAACAAGCATTGGAAAAGACAATACATCTGTCTTTAGTGTGCTGACATATATAAACACTGGCAAATTGCAAGACTGGAAGCTGCTGAGATGCCGTAGAGGAGAAACTGCTCCTGCAAGGGATGACCGAAGATAGGCTGCGACAAGTAGTTTGGCTACTGTGGGAAATATATCAAAATGCAATGAAACAGCTGCTACAGAGATACGGAACATATTGCCAAAAAACACCCTTTAATGGCCATCCCCAGACATCAGTCTAGCTACAAAGGCGAGAGCTTTGAGTATTAGACAATACGCTTCAGGGTAAAAGCAGTAGTAAGACTCCTGACAGCTGCCCCCAAAATGTAAAGTGAGTGCCTTTGTAGAAGCGGGAGAAAACCCATGCCAACGCCACCATCAGATCTGGATGGTGTGACATCAAGAAGACCCCCCAAAGAGTTGGTGTGTGCTGCTGATCTGTTGGGAGTTTTGGTGCCTTTTTCGGGACTGGTGTTCCAATCTTCAAAAAAACAAAAGACAAGCATGCTATTGACAGGTTGACACTGGAGTCTTGATAATCAATAAAAAAATGTACTGCAGTGCAAAAGGCTCAACAAAGTATTGCCTTTAGGACACACTTCATGTGTGACATAAATAATTAAAATTGTGATGACTCGGTGAATTTTTTGAGATGTCCTTCATGCTTTGCAATGTAGGAAAAAGTATAAACCCAAACAGCCCATGACATAAGGTGACAGAAAAATAGACTCCGCAAACACAAGGAGATGATGGACGTAGCATTAAAACTTTTCACTCACATCCAGTCACAGACTTGGGTTGAATCCATCATCGTTCTTTAGCTCACTTCGCCACCCCAGTTCAGAATGACTCACCTGGGGCAGAGTCAAAACAGACATTCTAGATACACATTAAAGAATTGGCAATAATAGGTATTCAGACAGCTGAGCTGTTAATCCACTCCTAAAAGGGAGATAGGGAATCTCCAAGAATCTTTAAGCTAAGAGTTGTGTTGGGCATTGCAGTGACGGTCCTTTAAAAATGTTTCTTAGAAGTCAAACATTTTGAGAAGAAACAAAACAAATGATCTCTTACAGGCAGACTATTCAGAATTGTTTATATTACATTACTGTGCCTCTGAATCTGATAGTTGAAAGGTCAGCCAATTTTGCTGTTATGAGGCTGTAGCTTGGCCTTATTCAGGCCAAGATAATATTATTTAGGAATCAAACAGATTGATATGTATTCTAATGCTATGGTCATCTGGCATACAGGTTCAGAAACATTTAGAGACGATGCATCAAAAAACATTTTCATGGACTTAACACTAAACATTTTTGCCAATACTTAATCTTTCTGTGCCAGATCTTTTACATATAGGACATGTTCTATAATTTAGGATTTTTTGCACCAACATTTAGATTAAGTCCTGAGCTTCAGCTGGCTTATGCAGATCATACTATCTTAATCAACGTGACTCTTACTGAACTTCAGTGTTTCATGGAGGCACTATCTAAGTATTATAAAAAAACTAAATTACTTGATATTGGTTAGTTAAAAATGCAGGATATGCTCGGAACAAATAAATGCCTTTTCAACTAACCCTGGAAAACCATCATCATCTGTAACCAATTCCCAGACATTAAATCTCCGAATGCAGGTCTTTTCAGGTGTACCATTTTAATTGTGTCAATAATTCTTGAAAATGAAGCTGACGTGTCTAATCTGTCAGAGATTTGATCATTAGGGAGTTAATTATCTCAGAGTATGGCAAGCAATACATTTGAGTGGCAATGGTCTTGGCAAGAAAGGCTTGAGATAACTTGTTGCAGAGGAAATGACCATCTTCGGACGATAATTTATTACTAGCCACCAAAGCCATTCCCTTCGATTCTGAGATTTTCCATACCTTCAATGTGCTCTTTCAAGCTGTGTTGCTTTATCAATCAATTTATCTGCAGCTGAAGCTGAAATTGTTCCCTCATAATGCAGGAGCAGCTGAAATCGATTTTAGCGGATTACATTTGGAACAAGGTGGGCTTGATGAATGTGAGGCTCATTCTTGTCTGTTGACTTTGACACATTAACTGGAATCTGATTTGTGACTGCACAATGTATATGATCATGTGTAGTTCATTTTAGCTCTGCACGCAATTGTGATTTTATTTTCTTAAATAAATGCTTTGAAAGATGTATAGATGATTACAGACTTATTTTATCTCCTTTCACAGTTAGTAAAGATTTAACTTCCAAGATGAGACCATCTATCTCATTCAAGGTACAATTTTCGGCTGCATGTGTGAATGTTTTTTTCACTTTGCCTGCTGCTAATAAACTATTTAAAGCATTTAATTTGCAAACTTTTTGACCTCTTTATTTGATAAAAACCGCTCTGGCCATATGCATAATTTAGGAACCAAGTTGTGTATCCTGAGCAAAGCACACTCGGTCTAAAAAGCATTTGTTAAAAAAGAACAAGTTACTTACTTTTGATAATGCCTTATCTGCTATAGACCGAGCCGCAGATTCCTTACCTTAGAATGTCCCTAGGCATCAAACTAGATCCAGAAGATTTTTCAATAGCACCTACATAGCTGCCACCTAGGCGCGCTGACTTCTGTTACTTTTCACGACTTTCCACAACAGAAGCGCAGAGAACACTGACATTGCCCTGGATAAACTAGGGCCTTGAAAGGGATGAGCCCTGACCCTAGAAATTTGGCCGCTGAGTGGGTGGGTTGGTAAGGAATCTGCGATTAAATATACTCTTTACCAGCTAAGATGTTACCGAAGGTAAGTAACTTGTCCATCTGATAAGAGACTTCTAGCCACAGACCCTTACCTTAGAATAGATACCCAAGCAATACCATCCCTGGTGGTGGGTCTGCAGACCAATTTCACACAAGGAAGTCCTGCAGGAACGAATGGGCGAAGTGTCCATCCCTACAGACTTGACTGTCCAGACAGTAGTGTTTGGTGAATGTGTGCAGAGAAGTCCATGTTGCTACCGGACAGATGTCCAGGAACAAAACTCTCTGTGCCAATGCAGTGTTCACAGATTTAGTTCTGGTGGAATGCGCTTGCAAGTCTTTCAGGAGGTTGCTTCTTGGCCAATGTGTAGCAGATTTTGATGCAGAGCACAAACCATTGAGAGATGGTTCTCTTGTACACCGCCCTAACTTTCTTCACGCCAACATAACCCATGAAGAGTTAGCTGTCCACTTGAAATTCTCTTGGATGCGGTCAAGATGAACAACAACGCTATTTTTGGGTCGAGATGATGGAGTAGCCCCTTTTCTTTAGAGGGATGTGGAGTAGCGTAGAAGGTAGGCAGGGTGAATGATTGGCCTACATGGAATGGGGTTACCACCTTTGGCAGAAAGGAGGCTCTTGGGTGAAGCACCACTTTGTCAGGATAGACTGAGAGGTAAGGCGGCTTAGATGATTAAGCCTGCATCTCACTCCCTCTATGGGCAGCTGTATTTGCCAGCAAGAAGGCGGTTTATACTGTGAGAAGCCAGAGCGATCAGTTGTAGAGAGACTCAAAACGAGTACACATCAAAAAAGTGAGAATTAAATTGAAGTCCCATTGAGGTATATTGAATGGAAAAGGGGGAACGAGGTGCACAAGAACCTTCAAAAACCTATGCATAATAGAGTATTTAAGCAAAGAGGGTTGGTCAGGCAGCCGCAAGAAGGCAGACAGAGGTGAGAGATATCCCTTAAGAGTGCCCAAAGCAGAGCCCTGCTGTACAAGGGAAAGAATAAAAAGCAAGCTATCAAAGAGGGGAGCAGAACGGGGATCAACTGATTTTTCTGCACACCATGCCACAAATGTCTTCCAACAGCAGCATATATTGTCTTGGTGAAGGTACGCCTGGCTGCCAAAAAGACATTATAGACTTCGAGAGAAAGGTTCAAAGCTGTCAACTGTCACTGCTCAATCTCCACACAAGAGAGTAGATGGTGGAGGACCTTGCCTCGTGGCTGCGACAAAAGATCCTCCCAAAGGGGAAGACTGATCGGAGGATTGAGGGCAATGCTCAGAGGCACAGGATGCCAGACTCTTTGAGCCCAGTCCAGAGCCACAAGGATGACTTACGCCCAGTCATTCCTGATCTTCTTGAGAACTCCAGGCCGGTGTTGTATGGGCTGAAAGGCGTACAGGATGCCTGAGCTCCACTCGAGATGAAAGGTGTCCCCGAGCGAGAGCTGACTTGGAAATGTCAATGCACAAAACTGCTAATATTGTTAGTTTTTGATAGAAGCAAACAGATCTAACCAAGGCTCTCCCCACTGTTGAAAGAGACCTTCCGCCACCTCCGGGTTAGGACGCCATCATGATCTGCTAGGCATTGAGGGCTGTGCGTGTCCACTCTGGCGTTTTGGCAACCCACCAGGTGTTGAACCACCAGGAATATGCCCTGCTGTTCCAGCCATGTCCAGATGCGCAGGGCCTCTTGACAAAGGGTCCACAACCCCACTCCTCCCTGTTTGTTGCAGTACCACATGGCGGTGGTGTTGTCTGTGAACACCTGCACAAGAAAGGCTTTCACTGCCAGATCACACAGAGCTCCAGCAGGTTGACATGGATTTCAGATTCCTCCGGAGACTAGACTTTTCTGATCTCCACCTCTTCCAGATGGCCGTCCCATCACAGGAGTGACGCATCAGCTCTGTCTGAGGAAAAGAGAGGGTCTGCCGCTGACCCAGTTGTGGTACGTATACCACCACTGCAGGTCCTTTCCAGTTCTCTCCAAGATCTGCACCATGTCAGAGAGGTTTCCTTGATGCTCTGCCCATTGATACTTGACTCCACTCCACTGGGGAGAAGCGGATGCCATCAGGCATGTGTGACAAGCAAGATGCAGGAGGCCATGAGTCCCAACAGCCTCAGGGTCTGTGTTGGACCTGGGATTACCAGTCCACATAGGGTAGCCTGACACAGAGTAGGAAGGTCCTTCCAAAGGCAAAAGTGTTAAGCTTGCGTCGCACCCTCACAGGAACCCAGCGCCCATCCACTCAAAAATGACACTACACTACAACTTGCTTAATTAAATTGAATCAGGTGATTGTCACGGAAATGCCAGAGTATTTTTCCCCTTCCCCCTCTGAAAGAAAAAGGATAAGCATCAAACTCAGTCAGTATCAGGATTATAATGGTTCAATTGTCTCGTTCCGCTTTGACACCCTACTTTACTTTACTTGTTCAACATTAGTACGAGACCAGGTGGCTTCCTAGTCTCAGTTTCTCTGACTTGCCAGTTCGACTTCCCCGGCCAGCACGTCAGTGTTTCCAGTATCCAAATGGGGGGGGGGGGGGGGGTCTCCCTTCCAGAACCTTTAGCTCATGATCCCAGGTCCCTCAACAGCCCCCAGTTCCCTTCTTACTTGTGGCCGACAGTGTTTTGGATCGTTTCAGCCGTCCCCTTGCAGTTGCAGAAGACCGGAGCTCTCCGCCAGTCTCTCTCTCCCCAGCGACGCCTCCCTCGCAGGCCAGGCCGAATTACAACCAAGCCGGCACCGAGGGGAGGTCGCACTGGGTTAGTGGCTCCGCTGGTTTCTCTTCCGCCTAGCTTTACTTCGGGCCGCTTCCGTCGACTCCCTGGCAAACTGCGACACTGAGCATGCGCGGGAGAGAGTAGCAGCTTTAGACAGATGCCGCCCCTTCTCCTCAGGCAGCCAGTGGCCCTCCTCCGGACCTGCGCGTTCGTAGTTATTTCCTCGTTACCACTCCGCCCCCTTTCTAGGATAGTGAACGCTGCACCAGGCCTGCGCAGAATCGCGCCTCCTCAGTTTCACCCTGCCACTTGCTCTGCCACGCTACCTCAGCAGCCTCCGGCCGTCTCCGTCCCCGGCCAACTTCCCACCTCCACAGCCAGGAACCACCACTGTCCCTGGTCACTCAGTCAGAGTTGGGCTATGGGACAGGCGGATCACACCCCGGTGGTCACGCTTCTCTCCACCAGGTTTTCCAAGTGTGGAAGAAGACTTCCCAGCCGCACTCCTAAGCACAGGTGAGGGGAGGTCAGGTGGGCCAAGCGCAGGTGGTAGGTGGACACGAAGGGGGGGGGGGGGGTAGCTAGTTCCCTCAGTCCCTTCTCTAACCTTGCAGAGTTTCTCAAGGTTCTAGTCAGTACTCAGGTACTGAACAGTGGGGCTGACTTCCACTCAACTCAACTCCCCTAAAGTCTCTCAAGTTCACCCCAGGCTAGGGGTTAGTACTTCTTAATTCGAGAGGACTTCCTTGTCCAGGGTCATCAGGTGCGCAATCTAAGCAGGGTCAGGTCTGCAGGAAGGGGGAGCGGTGACAACAGTAAGGAGGCAACCCTTAAAAAGGAAGTCAACCCTCTGAGTAGCCTACCCCCCCTGGCGCCACAGCCAATACTCCAGCTAGCTCTCTCACTGTATGACAAAATGGCCGCCCTCAAGTTGGCCTTTTATACCCCTAGTCCCAAGTGTCCAGAATTGGCCAGAAGGTTCTAGATCCCACATATAAGTCTATGGGCCAGTCCCTGAGGTAATCAATTGTGGCAGTTTCCAGCCACCATTTTGTGTGGCTAAATTTTCATCGTTAGAAGGGGCATCTAGGCCTCAATAAAATTATGGGGGCAAGGTAGTACCCACCCCTTAGGACAACACTAAAAATTTCAGTGGACATAAAAAAAAAATGAAAAGTACTAGGAGGCAAAAAGGGACAAAATAAATAAATAATAGGAGGGACCACCCAAAGGGCCTACAGGTCTAACAGTCTGCCTCACAGAAATCTAGGATAGAGTCTGAAACACCAATATCACAGCCTGAATATCCTGGACTCGCCACTCAGGAAGAAAAGCCTAAAATAGCACTGTGTACTGAACAACTCTGATGAAAGGGGGTGTATCAGAGGGAGTTAGGTGTGACTTCGGAACTTGATAGTGAACCCGAGTGAGTGCAAGAGGTTCGCCGTAGTGTTGAGTTGGGAGGCAACAACTTGGAGCAAGCTCACCTTCAACAGGCAGTCATTGAGACTGCGAAAGACTGCCACCCTAATCTCCGCAGATAAGCTGCGACCACTGCCATCACCGTGGTGAACACCCGAGGGGCACTGGTAAGGACAAAGGGGAGCACAGTTGAATTGAAAATGATTGTGGACTACTGCAGACAGTGCCAGTGGGCAGGCAGGACAGGAATGTGGAAATAAGCGTTCTGCAAATCCAACGCTATCATCCAGTCTCCTGGGCCCAGGGCTCCAGATCCACACCGACCCGAAGACCACTCTCAGAGGCACCCTGATCTACCGACCCCCGGGACCACGCACGCATTTCAGCGAGGACATCGCCGACTTCATCAGCCCGCACGCCCTCCCCTCCGCTGACTACATCCTCCTGGGGGACCTCAACTTCCACCTGGAGAACAACAGCGACCGCAACACCATCACCCTGCTCGACAACCTCGCCAACCTCGGACTCAAGCAACTGGTGTCCACCCCCACCCACCTCGCCGGACACACACTCGACGCCATCTTCTCATCCAGCAAAGACATCGCCTTCAGCCACGCCACATGACTCCACTGGACGGACCACAGCTGCGTCCACTTCACCTTTAAAAGAACGACGATCCACCACCACCAGCCAAAGGTTGCCCGAAGAAGCTGGAACAAGATCACAGCCGACCAGCTCGCCGCTTCCCTGAGCCAGCACCCTCCTGCCAGCTCAGCGAACCCCAGCCAGGCCGCCGACAACCTCACGAAGTGGATCAGTAACTGCGCGGACGAACTCGCCCCACTGAGGACCCCGCCCAGCAGACCCGGCAGCAAGAAGGCCCCATGGTTCACCGACGAACTCAAGAGCTCCAAGAAGAACTGCCGAGCCCTCGAGAAAGTCTGGAGAAGGGAACCAACACCGGACAACTTGACCACCCTCAAGCATGCCACCCGGAAGCACCACCAACGGATCCGCGCCGCCAAGAAAACTGCATTCAAAAACCGGCTGGACAACAACGCACACAACTGCAAGGAACTCTTCAACATCGTGAAAGAGCTCTCCAACCCCAACGCCGGAAACAACGACATCACCCCATCGCAAGACCTCTGCAACTCCCTCGCCTCCTACTTCCACAACAAGATCGCGGACATACACAACAGCTTCAGCACCCAACCGACGCACGCCACGACCACAGCAACGCCGCCCACCACCACCCTCCGCGCCTGGACTCAGATCACCACCGAAGACACCGTCCGCATGATGAACTCCGTCCACTCCGGATCCCCGATCGACCCCTGCCCTCACCACGTCTTCAACAAGGCCGACGCTGTCATCGCACCCCACCTGCGGGACATTATCAACACCTCCTTCGACACCGCCACCTTCCCCGAGAGCTGGAAGCACGCCGAACTCAGCGCTCTACTCAAGAAACCTACAGCGGACCCCACCGAACTCAAGAATTACCGCCCCATCTCGCTCCTCCCGTTCCCAGCCAAAGTCATCGAGAAGACCGTCAACAAACAGCTGTCCGCCTTCCTCGAGACGAACGGATCCCTCGACCCCTCACAGTCTGGCTTCCGAGCCAACCACAGCACCGAGACCGCCCTCATCGCCGCCACCGACGACATCCGAGCCCTGATGGACAACGGAGAAACAGCGGCCCTCATCCTCCAAGACCTCTCCGCGGCATTCGACACTGTCTGCCACCGCACCCTAGTGCAGCGCCTCAGCAACGTCGGAATCCAGGAGAAGGCACTGGAATGGATCATCTCCTTCCTCGACGGAAAAACACAGAGAGTCCGCCTACCACCGTACAAGTCAGAGGCCACCGAAGTCATCTGCGGCGTCCCTCAAGGATCCTCGCTGAGCCCCACCCTCTTCAACGTCTACATGAGCCCCCTCGCGGCCATCGCACGCCAACACAACCTCAACATAATCTCCTACGCCGACGACACCCAGCTGATCCTCTCCCTGACCAACGACCCGCCGCCGCCAGAGCCAACCTGCACGAAGGGATGAAAGATGTAGCCGAGTGGATGACGACCAGCCGCCTGAAACTGAACTCAGACAAGACGGAGGTCCTCATCCTGGGCTCCTCGCCCTCCGCCTGGGACGACTCCTGGTGGCCCCCCGCCCTGGGCACCGCACCCAAACCGATGGACCACGCACGCAACCTGGGCTTCATCCTGGACTCCTCCCTCTCCATGACCAGACAAGTCAACGCCGTCTCCTCGTCGTGCTTCAACATCCTGCGCATGCTACGGAAGATCTTCTGGTGGATCCCCACGGAGACCAGAAAGACCGTCACCCAGGCCCTCGTCACCAGCCGACTGGACTACGGCAACGCCCTCTACGCCGGAACCACCGCCAAACTCCAGAAGAGACTCCAGCGGATCCAGAACGCCTCAGCCAGACTCATCCTCGACATCCCACGATACAGCCACATCTCCGGACACCTGAGAGACCTCCATTGGCTCCCCGTCAACAAAAGAATCACCTTCCGTCTCCTCACCCACGCACACAAAGCCCTACACGATCTAGGCCCGAGCTACCTCAACAACCGAATCAACTTCTACGCTCCCAAACGCCACCTTCGATCAGCCAGCCACGCCCTCGCCGCCGTCCCACGCATCCGAAGAGCGACAACAGGAGGAAGGTCCTTCTCCTACTTGGCCGCCAAGACCTGGAACTCCCTCCCGGCCGACCTGCGCTTGACCCAGGACCACCTCTCCTTCAGGAAGAAGCTCAAGACCTGGCTGTTCGAGCAGTAACGGCACGCCCCCCCCTCCCAAGCGCCTTGAGACCCTACGGGTGAGTAGTGCGCTCTATAAATGTCTTTGATTGATTGATTGATTGATTGATAGGTGATTCTCCGGTAGCCGGTCATGAGATTGTGTCTTGGAGGGAGGGTAGTCTTGAAGGGGACGGAGTGGCCCTTTTGGACGATCTGTAAGACCCATCTGCACGATGTTAAGAACTGCCAGTGGGGCAGGTGATAGCGAATCCTGCTGCCAATTGAATGCCTATGATCGTGAAGTGGCAGATTAGGAGAGCTTGCAGGCTGTAGCTGCTGGGAAGGAGGGGAAAGACAAACAAGACTGCTGGATAACTGACCCACAAGGTCTGAGGGTTCTGCCCCCTTGTTCGCGCAGTGACTGGGCAGAAACAGGAGCATTTGGAAGCCCCTTCTGTTACCATGAAAGGAGTGAAAGGCAGATTGGGGAAGACGTTGAGCTGCCAAGAGGCCCAAGGACTGGGCCGTAGCCCGCAAGTCCTTAGTGTTCCAGCCCCAAATCTGGTTTGTCTCTAAAGAGTGCCCTCGAAAGGCAAGTCCATAAGGAAAGCTTGGACATTCCGCGGGAAGCCAGTCATCCTCAACCTGGCATGGTGCCTCAGAGGAGCCATTGTCGATGAAACAGCTCTCCACAGGGAATTGTGAACTTTGCTGCTTCTCTCCCATCAGCAATAGCCTAGGTGAGGAATACCCCTGCCTCCTCCAGGACCTGTGGCAGTACTTGCCCAACTGTATCCGTCAAAGTGTGGGAATGATGGCCCAAAGGCCTGCTGTGTTCACAGACCGCAATGTTAGGCTGGCAAAAGGGAACATCTTTTTTCCCAAAGAGTCCAGCCTCTTGGATTCCCGGTCCGGTGGAGTGGTAGGTAATGCGCCTTTGGGAAGATGAGGCTTGGACCACCAAACTCTCCAGGGTATGGTGCTGGGAGAGGTAGTTTGGCTCCTCCGGGGTGGGGCAGTGGGAGCAGGTGATCATCTAATTCACAAGAGCCCCTGTATTGGGTTTGGACCAGGTCCCCAACAGAACGTTAGTGAGGACATCACTGAAAGGGAATAAAGGTTCAGATGAGGAGACTCCTGGTTGCAGGACCTCTGTCAAGATTTTGGTCTTGACTGCCACTGAGGGCAGCAGAAGGTCAAGGACCTCAGCCGCCCTATGCACCACCACTGCATATGAGGCTTCCTCCATCCATAGCCACGGTAGTGGGAGAAAGCATACCAGTGTCTGGCGTAGTATCCAGTTCCCTGGCTTCACCCAGTTCCTCACACCAGTCCATACTAAGGCGCTCTACGTATGGCTGGTATTTTACAGGGTCTAATAAACCCTCCCATTCCCATGGGAATAGGGCTCAGCTTCTAATCTAGGAATAAAAGGTTCTGCTGGGTTAAGCAATCACAATGGGGATTGCCCCGGGAGTGTCAGCATCGGGGTTGGCACCAGGGAAGGTCGAGATGTTATGACTGGTGCCGGTCCAGATCTAGGAACGGATTCCTGAGGGCCCAAGGGCAAAGCCGACAGCATGGAACTGGATGGGGGCCCTGATGGAGTTGGGAACGCCCAAATTTAAGGAGCATGGCCTCATAAAACTCCTTTAGAGTTAGAGGGCGTAAATGGAATAAAGTTACTTGTGAGTCCTTGGAAGCTCACCTTCATTTTCAACTGAACCACCAAAAAGACCTCAACTCAGAAATTTTGAGATTTAACTCGTCTCTCTCAGATGCGCTCGACTCTGTTTCCCCCCTTGTTCCTCTTACTTCCTGCAGATCCCGTCCCTCTGCTCCTTGGTTTTCCCCTTTGTTGCGGGAAGAAAAGAGCAAGTGTAAGCAGCTTGAACGTAAATGGAGACAGAACTTTGATCCCTTAGCCAAATTGGTATACAAATCTGCCCTGAATAAATTCCGCAAACTCTTACGCTCTGCAATGAGAGTTTACTTTGCTAATCGTATTCAACAGGCGCAGAATTCTTCTAAAACCCTTTTTTCCATTGTGAAAGATTTTGTTAACCCCCCTGCTTTGAAATCCCTCTGTACCCCCACTCAGGATCTCTGCAATGGTTTGTCTGATTTTTTTCAGGAGAAGATAGTTAAACTCTCCTCTTCCTTTGCCGTTACGACTTCTAATGACTCCGAAGACCCCTCTTGTCACCTTTCCTGCTCTTTTAATTCCTTTAGTGAGCTAACCCCAGATCTGGCGTTAGCTCTGCTGCGCAGCATTCAGTCTGGTTCCCCCCTGGACATAGTCCCGGCCAGAATTATGGGCATTCTTGCCCCTATTCTAGTGAACCCGTTTCTTTCCATCTGGAATGCTTCTCTATCGCATGGCCAATTCCCTTCACCATGGAAACAGGCTAGGCTTGTCCCCATATTGAAAAAAGCTGGTACCGACCCTTTATTATTTAGTAACTATCGACCTATCTCACTCCTGCCCAAACCTGCCAAGATTCTAGAAAAGGTGGTACAGAAACAGTTAGCACTGTACCTTGAGTCAAACCAGCTGTTGCATGACTCCCAGTCCGGCTTTAGAACCGGCTACAGCACGGAGACAGCGCTGCTTGAAGTTTCAGATACCATCAGGGAATCAGTGGATAGGGGCGAGGAGGCCATGTTGGTCCTCCTCGACCTATCCGCTGCTTTCGACACCGTTTCCCATAAAAAACTTATCATCCGTTTACAACAGCTTGGGGTCGGTGGGACAGTGCTGGCTTGGATCACTTCTTTTCTGTCTAGCCGTTCTCAAAGGGTCACGTTGCACCCTTTTGAATCCGAGGACAAACCCCTTCTGTGCGGAGTGCCCCAGGGCTCTGCTTTAAGCCCTCTATTATTTAATGCCTATGTGGCTCCATTGGCCAAGGTAGTTGAGTCTTGGGGTGTCAGGGTGGTCTCTTATGCTGATGATACTCAGCTTATCTTTTCATTTCGAGACCACTCTGACTCCCTATTTTCCAACTTTAGAAACTGCCTTGGCAACATCTGCACATGGATGTCAGCCAACCATCTTGCCCTCAACACCGATAAAACGGAGGTCCTTTTTTTCAGCAAAAAATCCCCCCCCCTGCAAACCTTTGGTGGCCTACCATCTTGAATCCCCCACCCACCCCTGCTCAAGCAGCTCGTAATTTGGGCTTCATTTTTGACAATTCTCTGTCTGGAAGTGCCCAAGTTAATAAAGTGGTAGGGGCCTGTTTTTCCAAATTGCGTATGATTAGGAAAATCTTCCCCTTCCTTCCCCAATCTTCACGCAGAACTGTGGTCCAGGCACTTATTACCACCCACCTGGACTATGCTAATAGTCTATATGCAGGTGCCCCCCTTTACCTGATCGATCGTCTGCAAATAGTTCAAAACTCGGCAGCCCGGCTCATTGGTAATATCCCCGCCCGCACTTCAGTCAGAGCCTACCGAGAGGAGCTTCACTGGCTCCCTATTTCACGACGCATCGATTTTAAAATTCTGATCCTGGCATTTCGTGCTATTCATGGGACTGGCCCGTCCTATCTGAGAAAACGTCTCAAAATCTCTGCTTCAGTTAGGCATCTAAGATCTAACAGCCTTCGGTTACTGATGGTACCTAGATTTAGGCTTTCTCGAAGTGGCGGCAGATCTTTCACCGTCAATGCCGCCAAGCTCTGGAATAGCCTCCCACTTGATCTCAGGTTTTGCGAATCTGAGCCTGCCTTTCGTCGCAATCTCAAGACCTGGTTGTTCACCAAGTGTTAGGGTTTGGTATTATCTGACGATTGTACTTTCTTAGTCCTTTTGTGGGATATGTGTCTGGTTTATTCTCTAAGGGGATAATCTTGTAATCTAGCGCCGGGACACCTCCGCCGGAGGTAGCTGTGCGCTCTACAAGCTTCAAATAAATAAATAAAAATAAATAAAATAAATTAGTTGGGCAGAGGTCGCTCCGGATCCAGGAAAATCAGGGAGGTGCGGAGTCGGCCCAGGAACAGACTCTGAGGAACAAGGAGAAGTTGAAGACCGCTTTGACTTCTGACTCTTCTTCTGGTGCCTCTTACCTGAATGTCCTGAGGACATGGAGTGGGGCAACGCTGACTTCATGTTCCACGAATGATCCTGGCACCATACCTTCAATCAGGACCTCAATTTGCGTGGGGAAGGGTGCCAGCCCGTCATGAGCTTCAGGGACTGCTCCCTCAAAGGCTTTGGGTTCATGGCCCGGCAATCAGAGCACAACTTGTTCCATGGTAGTGCTCGAAGCACCACAGACAGACTAGGTGCAGATCCCTCACCGACATATGCTGGTTACAGGCACCACAGGGCTTAAACCAGGTCTTCCTGTAGGACATATCCTATCACACCAGGAGAAAAACCTTAAAAACTCTTGACAAATTGTTGAAAAAATCCAGTCAAAAAATGACTGAGGGGTAGCTTTTCTCTCGGATCAGCGCTGGCTGGTGCAGAAAGAAAAGAACTAGCATCAGTGCGCCAAAGTTGTGCCTATATATGTTCCCTGCACGTCACTGCTTGCGTGAACGACACTGCCGATGCACACGGAGCCAACCACCACCACCTAACGTGCACAGGGGTACTGCTTGCGAAAAATCTTCTGGTTGCAGTCTGATGCCTGTGGAAATTCTAAGGTAAGGAATCTACTACTAGAAGTCTCGATCAGATAAAAAACACAGACTATCAGAGAGGATACAATAATGGACCTTGGGAAATTTAGAGATCTAACAGTTTCCACCTTAACACATGCTCATCACAGTTAATAAGCTGTTATTACAGATAAACCATTTTATCAAAAATCAAATAGTGCAGTAGATCACTGATGGTAAAATCACAAATATCTACCCAATGCTATACAGCAAGGCAATTAAAGCAGTTAAAATGAGGTAAACTACCACATTCCAACCTGAAAGGAAGGGGGGTTGCTGTGCTGTGCCGCGCCGCATCCTGGCATTGATGGGCCTGCCCTTGGCACTGCCTTGGCCATGTCATGACCCATGTATGTCCACATAGCCCCTACCAGAAGGTAATGGCAGCAGAGCAGTAAACACAAGAATATGATGGACGGAGCACTGAAACTTTTCAGACACTCATCCCCAGTCACGGATCTGGGTTGAATCCATCATCATTCTTTAGCTTACCTCGCCACCCCAGTTCAGACCCAGCCATATCAGTCTTGACCCTGTCCCTCTTGGGAACAGTCCAGCTCAAACTGCCGAGCCAGGTCTTCCCTGGAAGGGTAACAAGCAGCCTGGGACCGGTTTTAGAGTAACCCCCCTCATCAGCCAGGCTAGCTTGAATCCAGTCGCAAAGTGAGTAAGGAACCCACGTCTGGGCATACCCTTCCAACTTAGGGCGAACAAAGAAAACACAAGGAGATGATAGACGGAGCGCAGAAACTTTTCAGATACTTACCCCAGTCACAGATCTGGGTTGAATCCATCATCATTCTTTAGCCCAGAGAAGCATACAAAAACTGTCCGGTGAGGGGCAAATGAAAAATAAAGACACAATACACGGTTTTTCTGGGTGTTGGTATATTTGGTAGGTCAAAAAAAGTCAATTTCGAGCTGAAATTGCAGTGATGGAGGCCTGAGACGATACCAGACCACCATTCCTGCACTGGCTTTCCCTGAATGTGAACATTTTGTGATGGGACAGGAGCTGCCTTCAAACACAAAAGTTGGCATTCTGGTAATGGGACTGGGGGCAGCTACTGTCTCCTCCAACAATGCAGAGCGCCCCAAGTAAAAGAAGGGAACTGCACCTTGAGTACAACTTTGTAATCTGTTGCTATCCCCTTTTGGGTCTCTGCAATAGTTTGCAACCACAACTGGAGTCCCACATCTTTTATATATTGCATGCCAACTCTAATGATGGGAGTGTGGGGGCGTCTTATTATACACAGTCCCTTTCCTGGGAGAGTTGATATATACTGCAAAGTGGATTTTAAGTCAGGAAGACTTTTCCAACTTGCATATGAAGCTCTGCACATTGTGAGCTGCAATTTTGCAATTGCAAAGCCTGTGGTTTTTTTTATCACAAGCATTGTGAGCACAAAAAAGCTAAATGCACCAGAGCTATAGTAACAATGGCGTGCAAGGACAAGTCACTTCATTTCGACAAGGGGTGGTTAGAGGCGTCATTTCAGAGAATGGATAAAAGAGCCGCCATGGGTGGAGACACATCAGAAGGGTTTGAAAGGAAGGATATCCTGCAAAAGTAAGAGGATCGGAAAGATGAAGAATGAAGGGAGGAAAAGGTTTCAAAAGGATGGGGAGAAAACGAGAACGAAATCAAACCGGACTGACTTCTTGACTGATGCAACCTACCCAGGATTAGTGAATTTGTAATATTATACAGCAATGTTTTCTTTTTAAATTAGGGAGCTATTACTCTCAAAACCAATAACAACATGACATTTAGAAGACTGTTTAAACAATGCGCATGGAGTAAGAAAGAGTCTTTGGTATTTTATCTGCCCACGTCACACCGGATTAACTTACTGAAGCCACATGTTCTTACATGACATAGGCTATGTCAACCTGGAAAGAGAACCTTCATTACATTTCTGAACCTAGGGTTTTCAGAGCCAGGTATGGTACCAGACTATGGTGCCATAATATCACCTAACAAATATGCTCTCAGATTCTGCTTTTGATGGACAGGCCATTCTACATTTCTGGTGCAAAAGGCCATTTAGAAAATCATTACATACGTTTAAGGTAAGGCTGAAGGAGACATCTTGAAAAGACATGTCACTTACGGCACAGCTTTCACTGTTGTCTGTTCTGTGTGGTACGATGAACGTCAAAGCTTCCAGTGAACCTTTACACTGCAGCGGTGTCTGAGAACGATTTTTGCAGCTTAACAACAACATGAAGTAGTGTGTTGGAATTAAGTCTTCTGAGTTGTTTGTCCCTCTGCAAAGTCAAGGCCCAAACCATTACAAACGATCATGGCCTTTATGAGCACCATAAATACAGCAGCACTTACATGAATTTACATGTTCTGTCTTCTCCCAGTAAAAACGTGTTCCTTATATTCAGTTTAATATAATTAAAGTAAAGAAATATCTAGGTTCAAAAGCACAACAATCACTAATGCAAGTCATAAAGGCTACAGTGTTTTGGCAAATTCCATGTTCTTATGGAAACATCATAGATCTGAAATACTGCTAAAGCTCTCCTTTCAGAAGAAGAAGGTGTTGCCTCAATACCGTCAACAGACACTCAATAACTAATGTAAATTTCAAAATCAATATATAAATGGTATGACTGTTAATGGAAAAAGAAGAGGGGACAATAAGCAACCCCCAACGTGTCCCCCTACAAAAGTTAAAATGATCAGATGTATATCTTAGCAATAGGCACATTACACATTTCATCACATAATGCTTTAATCGTATCAGTAAACCCTAGACTACGTTGGATGAACCACTCAAGTCCACTGCAGTTCCATCACAGTGAAGTGGATATGAACGGGTTGTCCACCCCTCAGTGAAGGAAAATCGTTGTGGTGCGCACAGGAAGAACCCAAAAATGACCCCAACCGTCTTTCAGACCCCTGAGGTAGCAAATTGGGGCAGCTTACCCCAATATGCCCCACCAGGGGAGCAGAAAGCCCACTGGATCTGAAGCATCTGTCGAATGTTGGGGTTTAGTAGCCAACATGTCGTAAAAGTGTTATTTTCCCAAGAGAAAGCCTTAATGTATTGAGCTTAACAGCTGCATTTTTATGGGGTACATTACAATGTTGCTTGAGTATGACTAGGTCAAGCCTGTAAACTTGGAATTTAGATCTTAGATATGAGACCATGAAAGGATGTGGCAACATTAGGGGATGTATTCATGAGTGAATTGATACCGCAATTAAACATAGTAAGAGGTGATTACTTGCCCATCGGAATTGGGAGGATTTTGGTATAGACCCTGGTCAAAAGCATCAAGGATGCTAGTGGGATTAAAGCAGGACCTATTTAATTAATTTAATTTGTGGTGGTTTTAGGGACTTTGGAAAAGTCATGACAGGGGGGAGACCATAGTAGGATATTATGCAAGATATGTTGTGCTTTATCTGTATTTATGTAGGATGGCCATTATGGAAATTGGGGTATAATGGTTTAATTATGAAGGAAGGGGAAAATTAAAGCAAGTATGATATGTGGATGTATTGATGAAAGGCATAGTGTATGAAGGTAAATATGGTTGCTGAGGAGCAGTGGCCTGGAGAAGACATGGAGTTGCGGCTAACGAGCTTTTGTTTAGTAGGATGATAAATGTAGCAATATTCAGTATGGCAATTTTGGTAGATGGGAGGGAGGGAGGGGACGAAGATTAACCCCTTCGGGGCTAATGACGAGCTGGGCTAGTCATCGCGCTTACCTGTCCTGCGCGGATGACAAGGCCAGCTCGTCATCAGCCCCACCCTCGGGGGAAGCGCTGGCGCTCCCCCCGAGGCTCTCTGATCGTCGTTGTTTTGCTGGGGGCGGCAGTGGAAGAGCTTCCGCTGCCGCCCCCGCCCCCCCCCATGGTAATCCCTGATGACGTCAGCGCGCACAGCGCGCGCTGACATCATCAGGGATTCCCAGCGCTCGGGAAGCCATTTGCTTCCTGCGCGCTGGGAAAGAAGGTAGGTTTCTCGAGGCTGGCGGGGGTTTGGGGGCAGCGAAGAGGCATCAGGGGAGAGGAAAGAGATTTTCCTTTCCCCTGATGTCTCTTTGCAGGGCATTTCTGCCTCACGATCGCGCACAGCGTCGCGATTGTGCGGCGGAAATGCCCCCACTAGACACCAGGGATATACTTTTAGTTTTTAGGAAGTGACCCCTTGGGCAAGGGTCGCTTCCAGGCTGGCTGGCAATATGTTTTCGTTTTTCTGCCCCCCCTGGGGGGAAATCGGCCCGTTTTTTCGGCCGTTTTGCCCCCAGGGGGGGCAGAAATTCCCCACTAGCACCAGGGATATAGATATTTACAAAGATGGCGGCCATTGATTTTGTTTACGTTTTTCTGTCCCCCCTGGGGGCAAATCGGCCCGTTTTTTTTTGCCGTTTTGCCCCCAGGGGGGACAGAAAATGCCCACTAGACACCAGGGATGTAATTTTAGTTTTTAGGAAGCGACCCCTTGGGCAAGGGTCGCTTCCAGGTGGGGTCTGAGTATGTTTTCGTTTTTCTGCCCCCCCTGGGGGGAAATCGGCCCGTTTTTCGGCCGTTTTGCCCCCAGGGGGGGCAGAAATTACCCACTAGAACCAGGGATTTTTGTTGGGGCAATGTGTTTGTTTTGGGAAGCGACCCCTTGGGTAAGGGTCGCTTCCAGGTGGACATGATTGTGTTTTTGTTTTTCTGTCCACCCTGGGGGCAAATCGGCCTGTTTTTTTTGCCGTTTTGCCCCCAGGGGGGGCGGAAAATGCCCACTAACACAAAGTTTTTAGGAAGCGACCCCTTGGGCATGTTTGCTGGTGGTGTGTGTGGGGAGTGGTACTTGGCTGGATGGTGTGCGTGGAGCGGTGCTTGGCTGGCGGTGTGTGTGGAGTGGTACTTGGCTGTCGGTGTGCGCTGAGTGGTGTTTGGCTGGCGGTGTGCGTGGAGGGGTACTTGGCTATCTATGCACGGAGTGGTGCTTGGCTGGCGGTGTGTGTGGAGTGGCGCTTGGCTGGTGGTGTGTGTAGAGTGGTACTTGGCTGTCTGTGCACGGAGTGGTGCTTGGCTGGCGGTGTGTGTGGAGTGGCGCTTGGCTGGTGGTGTGCGTGGAGTGCTACTTTGCTGTCTGTGCACGGAGTGCTGCTTGGCTGGTGGTGTGTGTGGAGTGGCGCTTGGCTGGTGGTGTGCGTGGAGTGCTACTTTGCTGTCTGTGCACGGAGTGCTGCTTGGCTGGTGGTGTGTGTGGAGTGGCGCTTGGCTGGTGGTGTGCGTGGAGTGCTACTTTGCTGTCTGTGCTCGGAGTGCTGCTTGGCTGGCGGTGTGTGTGGAGTGGCGCTTGGCTGGTGGTGTGCGTGGAGTGCTACTTTGCTGTCTGTGCACGGAGTGCTGCTTGGCTGGCGGTGTGTGTGGAGTGGCGCTTGGCTGGTGGTGTGCGTGGAGTGCTACTTTGCTGTCTGTGCACGGAGTGCTGCTTGGCTGGCGGTGTGTGTGGAGTGGCGCTTGGCTGGCGGTGTGTGTGGAGTGGCGCTTGGCTGGATGGTGCTTGGCTGGCGGTGAGTGGTGCTTGGCTGGTGGTGCTTGTGGAGTGGCGCTTGGCAGGTGGTGTGCGTGGAGTGCTACTTTGCTGTCAGTGCACGGAGTGGTGCTTGGCTGGCGGTGTGTGTGGAGTGGCGCTTGGCTGTTAGTGTGCGTGGAGTGCTACTTTGCTGTCTGTGCACGGAGTGCTGCTTGGCTGGCGGTGTGTGTGGAGTGGCGCTTGGCTGGTGGTGTGCGTGGAGTGCTACTTTGCTGTCTGTGTACGGAGTGCTGCTTGGCTGGCGGTGTGTGTGGAGTGGCGCTTGGCTGGTGGTGTGCGTGGAGTGCTACTTTGCTGTCTGTGCACGGAGTGCTGCTTGGCTGGCGGTGTGTGTGGAGTGGCGCTTGGCTGGATGGTGCTTGGCTGGCGGTGAGTGGTGCTTGGCTGGTGGTGCTTGTGGAGTGGCGCCTGGCAGGTGGTGTGCGTGGAGTGCTACTTTGCTGTCTGTGCACGGAGTGGTGCTTGGCTGGCGGTGTGTGTGGAGTGGCGCTTGGCTGGTGGTGTGCGTGGAGTGCTGCTTGGCTGGAGGTGTGTGTTGAGTGGCGCTTGGCTGGTGGTGTGCGTGGAGTGCTACTTTGCTGTCTGTGCACGGAGTGCTGCTTGGCTGGCGGTGTGTGTGGAGTGGCGCTTGGCTGGTGGTGTGCTGGAGTGCTACTTTGCTGTCTCTGCACGGAGTGCTGCTTGGCTGGCGGTGTGTGTGGAGTGGTGTTTGGCTGGCGGTGTGTGGGGAGTGGTGTTTGGCTGGCGGTGTGTGGGGAGTGGTACTTGGCTGGATGGTGTGCGTGGAGTGGTACTTGGCTGTCGGTGTGCGCTGAGTGGGGTTTGGCTGGCGGTGTGCATGGTCTGGTGCTTGGATGGTGGTGTGGGTGGACTGGAACTCTGCTGGCGGTGTGTGAGTAGTTACTTTCTGTTGGTCACTACACACACTGCTAGTTGAGTGACACTCTACGCAGTCCATCATTTTCTGTAGTTGCTATGTCAGATATGTGGGCGTGTGAAAGTGATGGGCGGCTGGCGGTGTGAATGTTTTGTATGTGTCACACGTACAAAAGGTGTATGAATGTCCTTACTGCCCCTGTGTGATATGGGTACTGGTAGTAGCAAAAGACTGACTGGCACCAAAGTGGTCAGGCACTTTACAAAAATTCAAAAAATTATCCAGTGTCTTGATGTTAAACCTCATCTAATCTCATTTGGTCTAAGCCCTAATTGATGGCCCATCTGGCCGAATTTTAATTTGGGGGGCAAATTTGTGTGTTGTTTTTTTAATTGTTATATTGTTTGTGAAATGTGGTAGTAATTCTTTTTTCTTCTCTATTTTTGTCTTGTTCCAGGCTTTTGCTGTTTGGATTGTTGTAGGTTGCGTGTCTGTTTGCAGCTTGTGTAGTTGCTTGTGCTTGGTAAGTGAATGTATTTTGTACTACTTCTCCTTGATGTTTGTCTTTTTGAAAAAGGTTGTACTTCTAGCAGTTTGTGTGGCTCTGTGTTTTTTTTTTCAGCATTAGTGTTTGATGTGCACTTTGTTTTCTAATGTCATTTATTTTTTTCTTTCTAGTGGGATTTCATTTCTTTTCGCTGTGTCTCAACAGAGTAGGTGCTGGTGAGTGTAGCTATATTTTGTAAGAGTGAAATTGTTTTGGATTGTATTTATCTTTTAGTGAAAGCCTTACCTTGTTTACTTCTTACTTTGCACAGTGTAGGTTGTTGTTCACTTGTGTGTGCAGTCTTCTTGCTTTGTAAGGATAATGGCTAGTCGCAGGATTACTGCTCAGCAGGTTCTTGGTTTGCTTTTTGAGTCTTCCTCGGACCATGGTTCAGAGTCTGAGTCCGATTCGGACTCCCAGGAAGCGGCAGAAGATTCAGGCAGTGAGTTTTCTCTTCGCATGGAATCATCATCATCGGATGATGACTCTTCTTCTAGTGCTGATGAAGGGCCTATGGTACAGGAGGACATTGTGTTGCCGGTAGTGGGCCAAGAGGCACCTGTGCTGCTGCCTAGGGCCGCAAGGTTTCCTTTCTTTTTACGTCGGCAAGAGGCATGTGGGCTGGAGCCTGCACCCAAAAGGCTTCACATTGCTGTGGTGCGCAAAGGGGCATCTGGTGCTTTTCGTCTTCCTGCTCGTGTAGTGCAGCAAGAGGCATCTGGGGCTGTTAGGCTTCCCATTGGTGTAGAGCGGCAAGAGGCATCTGGGCCTGCTGGGTTTCCCGGTGGTGTAGTGCAGCAAGAAGCATCTCAGGCTGCTGGGCTTCCCGTTGGTGTAGTGCAGGAAGAGCCCTCTGGGGATGCTACGTCTTCTGTTGGTGTTGTGCAGCCTGAAGTATCTGAGGCTGTTAGGCTTCCCGTTGGAGAACAGCAGCAAGATGTTTCGGTGCTGCAGGCTGGGGTGGCTGCTCCCCCCGTTGATAGGGATGGCCTCTGGGTTCCCCCTGGCTTGGTGCAGCCGGCATTGCCAGAGTTCACTGGTGTTCCTGGGTGTAGAGTGAATACAGAGAATTTTCTGCCAATTAATTTTTTTCAGTTGTTTTTTGACGATGTGTTTTTGCAAGAGATTGTTGAGCAAACCAATTTATATGCAGAACAATATTTGAGGGCCAACAGTGCCAGCCTTAAGCCATATTGTAGAGCAATCCGGTGGACTCCCACCAATGTTGAAGAGATGAAGAAGTTTCTGGGATTAACTTTTTTGATGGGCTTGATAAGGAAGTCATCAATTACTTCATATTGGTCCACTAGTCCCTTGATGGTAACAGCTATATTTCCAGCAGTCATAAGTCGTGATCGGTATACGCCTCTTCTTCGGATGATGCATTTTGCTGATAATAGTTTAGCGTTGTCACGCGATCACCCTGATTGTGACCGTTTGTTTAAAATTCGGCCTGTCCTTGATCACTTTGTTGATCGTTTTTCTGAGATTTTTGTCCCTGGTAAAGAAATTGCAGTGGATGAGTCTTTGGTGTTGTTCAAGGGCCGCTTGGTTTTTAGGCAATACATTCCTAGTAAGAGGTCACGCTATGGAATCAAACTGTATATGCTGTGTGACAGTGAGACTGGATATGTCTACAATTTCAGGGTGTACACTGGTAAGGAGTCCCGCATTAACCCTCCTGGATGTCCTTCTACTTTTGGAGTAACTGAGAAAATTGTGTGGGAACTAGGTAGAGGATTATTTAACAAAGGCCATCATTTATATGTAGATAACTTCTACACTGGTGTGCAGTTGTTCAAGGAGTTGGCCAAAGTGGGCACTGTTGCTTGTGGCACAATGCGCAGTAACCGTAAAGGTTTCCCAAAGGAACTTGTTTGCAAAAGGCTTGTGCGGGGACAGTCTACGGCATTGCGATGTGGGGAGCTTTTAGCTGTGAAGTATTCAGACAAGAGAGATGTGTACATGCTGACTACTATCCACGATGAAAGTACTGTACCTGTGCCTGTTTGGGGTCAGGGTGCTGAAGTGCGCAAACCTGTGTGCATTCTAGCTTACAATAAGTTCATGGGTGGTGTTGACAGAGTAGATCAGAGGTTGGAACCTTATGCTGCTCTTCGAAAGGCTTACGTTTGGTACAAGAAGTTGGCTATCCATCTGTTCCACTTGGCATCATTTAATGCTTTCGTTGTGTACCAGAAGTCTTGTCCTGGGACGAAGATGACTTTTCTTAAGTTTCAGGAGTCTATAATAGGCAGCCTTGTACTTGTGCAGCAGGCAAGTGTTCCTAGATTTGGAGTGGTGGAGGAAGTGGCTAGATTGCAAGATCGCCACTTTCCTGAATCTATTCCTTCCACTACTGCTAGAGACTTTCCGACTAGAAGATGCAGAGTCTGTTGGCGAAGAGGCGTGCGGAAGGAGTCTCGTATATACTGTCCTGACTGTCCTTCTAAGCCTGCATTGTGTATGTCAGCTTGTTTTAAATCGTACCACACGCAAAAGAACTATTGGGAGTTTGATTGAGCTGTAAAGTGAATTGCTTGGTCTGCATTCTGTAAAACATTTTTAGTTTGTTTCAAGGATTGGCATTAGTGCAAAGTTTTTATTTTAAGAATTTGTGTTACCTGATTTGTAGGTATTTCCATTTGTTTAGTGTCATTTTCAAAAAAAGAATTCTAAATGTGTTTGTGGTGTGTGCCGGCTGGTGCTTGGCTGGCGGTGTGTGTGGAGTTGCGCTTGGCTGGCGGTGTGTGTGGAGTGGTGCTTGGCTGGCGGTGTGTGTGGAGTGGTGCTTGGCTGGCGGTGTGTGTGGAGTGGTGCTTGGCTGTCTGTGCACGGAGTGGTGCTTTGCTGGCGGTGTGTGTGGAGTGGCGCTTGGCTGGTGGTGTTCGTGGAGTGGTACTTGGCTGGAGGGTGTGCGTGGAGCGGTGTTTAGCTGTCTGTGCACGGAGTGGTGCTTGGCTGGCGGTGTGCGTGGAGAGGCGCTTGGCTGGTGGTGTGCGCTGAGTGTTTGGCTGGCGGTGTGCATGGTCTGGTGCTTGGCTGGTGGTGTGGGTGGACTGGCGCTCGGCTGGCGGTGTGTGAGTAGTTACTTTCTGTTGGTCACTGCACACACTGCTTGTTGAGTGACACTCCACGCAGTCCATCAATTTGTGTAGTTCCAGTGTCAGAAATGTGGGCGTGTGAAAGTGATGGGCCCTTGAATGGCGCTGTTTGCTGGTGTGAGTGTTGAAATGTGATGGGTCCGCGGCTGGCGGTGTGAATGTTTTGAATGTGTCACACGTACGAAAGGTGTATGAATGGCCTGTAAAGAGGTTGGTGCCTTGACGTGGCTTTACAGCTCACGAGCTGTGAGTCAGTGGTTCAGTTTATCATACTTGCAATTATACACAGTGTATTTCATTTTTGTGAAATTACTTGCGTATACAATTGTATGTACTGAATCATCACTCACCCTCGTGCCAAATCCAACCAGTATGTGTGTGTGCTTGCGGATTAGATGGGTGTGCAGTAATAATTGTTTTTTTTCTCTTTCTACATTAGGGTGTACCTTGTCCCTTATTGTGATTGTTGTAATGTGTTGCTTTTATTCCAGATGGTGTCAGTGGTCTTGTTTGTATCAGGTATGAAAGGTGCATGAATGGCCTGTAAAACGGTTGGTGCCTTGTCGTGGCTTTACAGCTCACGAGTTGCGAGTCACTGGTTCGGTTTTTATGCATTTATTTATTGACAGAGCATTTCATTTTTTTGAAATATCTTGTTAATAAAATTTTATATACTGAACCATCACTCGCCCTCGTGCCAAATCCAACCTGTATGTGTGTGTCTTTGAGGAATAGATAGCCGTGCTTGAATGTTTGTCTTTTGAGTAACTCTGTTAAGGTGAGGTACCCTTTTACTCGGGAGAACAAGGGGAACGCTGGGTGGTAGGACATTTTTGCCGGCACGGCGATCCCACGGCAAAATTTTTTGGAAAAGTGCTATTTTTACCTAATTAAGGTTTGCAAGGAGTTCTGGGTAGGAAAACATTGGGGGACCCACGCATGCCATACCTCCCTGGACTCCCCCGGGTGTCTACTTTTCAGAAATGTGTGGGTTTGGTAGGTTTCCCTAGATGGCTGTCTCGCACGGGGCCAGAAACCCAGGTAACCCCTCTTGCAAAAGCTGGAGAATTCATGTCCACCAGCTTTTGCAAGAGGGGTTACCCGGGTTTTTGGCCCCGTGCGAGACAGCCATCTAGGGAAACCTACCAAACCCACACATTTCTGAAAAGTAGACACCCGGGGGCTTCCAAGGAGGTATGGCTTGCGTGGATCCTCCAACGTTCCTTTACCCAGAATCCCTTGCAAACCTCATTTTTTGCTTGGAAATAATCATTTTTTTTCACACGTTTTAGTGTGGGAAAGCGTGGCATCACTGGGCTCACACAAATTACCTCCCACCCAGCGTTCCCCAAGGTCTCCCGATAAAAATGGTACCTCACTTGCGTGGGTAGGCATAGCGGCTGCTTTAGGAAAAGGCCCAATTCATACTGTGGAGACGAAAACATTACCTTTAGCCAAATAATCTTATTTTTTGAGGGGGTCACCTGAGCTTTTGGCCCGGGGCTTGGCAGGCATCTTTGGAAACTACCAAACCCAAACAGTTCTGAGAACTAGACACCCGGGGGAGTCCAGGGTGGTATGGCATGCGTGGGTCCCCCAATGTTTTCCTACCCAGAAACCCCTGCAAACCTGAAATTTTGGTCCAAAAACAAACTTTTCCATACTTTTTTAGGTGGGATCTCGCTGCCGGAACAAATGTCCTACCACCCAGCGTTTCCCTTGTTCTCCCGAGTAAAATGATACCTCACTTGTGTGGGTGGGCCAAAGGCAAGTGACTTAGGCTGGGGTGCTTAATTTGTAAAACGTAAATATGAGTAAAAACTACCTTTTTCAAAATTCATTTTTGGGGTGTTCTACTTTGGGGCACCCACACAAGTGAGGTATCCTTTTACTCGGGAGAACAAGGGGAACGCAGGGTGGTACGACTTTTTTGCCGGCACGGCGATCCCACGCCAAAAAGTTTGGAAAAATGCAATTTTTACCTAATTTTAAGGTTTGCAGAGAGTTCTGGGTAGGAAAACATTGGGGGACCCATGCATGCCATACCTCCCTGGACTCCCCCGGGTGTCTAGTTTTCAGAACTGTTTGGGTTTGCTACTTTGCAAAGAATACCACCGAGCCCCGGGCCACAAATTCAGATCCCCCCCCCCAAAATCAAGGTAGTTTTGCAATAAGGTAATGTAAATTCACCACCGTACGATTTGAACCGTTTCCTGTTGCAGCCACTATGTCTACCCACGCAAGTGAGGTGCCGTTTTTTTCGGGAGACCTGGGGGCACGCTGGGTGGGTGGAAATTTGTTGATCCACGCAGATTCCAGAACTTTCCACCACAGAAATGTGAGGAAAATGTGTTTTTTTGGTCAAATATTTATGTTTTCAAGGGATTCTGGGTAACAAAACCTGGGGGTAGGCAGACGAGTCACCCCATCCTGAATTCCCCTGGGTGTCTAGTTTTCAAAAATGTATAGGTTTGCTAGGTTTCCTTAGGTGCTGGCAGAGCTATGGCGCAAAAACAAAAGGTAGTCTTTTTGTCCGAATCGTGCAAAATTTCACTGGGAAATTGAGGTGCGACCATGCTGCGTTTTGCGCTGTTTCATGTCGCAGCCACTATGCCTACCCACGCAAGTGAGGTACAATTTTTTTCGGGAGACCTGGGGGCACGCTGGGTGGGTGGAAATTTGTTGATCCACGCAGATTCCAGAACTTTTCACCACAGAAATGTGAGGAAAATGTGTTTTTTTGGTCACATTTTTATGTTTGTAAGGGATTCTGGGTAACAAAACCTGGGGGTAGGCAGACGAGTCACCCCATCCTGAATTGCCCTGGGTGTCTAGTTTTCAGAAATGTATAGGTTTGCTAGTTTTCCCTAGGTGCTGGCAGAGCTACGGCGCAAAAACAAAAGGTAGTCTTTTTGTCCGAATCGTGCTAAATTTCACTGGGAAATTGAGGTGCGACCATGCTGCGTTTTGCGCTGTTTTATGTCGCAGCCACTATGCCTACCCACGCAAGTGAGGTACCATTTTTTTCGGGAGACCTGGGGGCACGCTGGGTGAGTGGAAATTTGTTGATCCACGCAGATTCCAGAACTTTCCACCACAGAAATGTGAGGAAAATGTGTTTTTTTGGTCAAATATTTATGTTTTCAAGGGATTCTGGGTAACAAAACCTGGGGGTAGGCAGACGAGTCACCCCATCCTGAATTGCCCTGGGTGTCTAGTTTTCAAAAATGTATAGGTTTGCTAGGTTTCCTTAGGTGCTGGCAGAGCTACGGCGCAAAAACAAAAGGTAGTCTTTTTGTCCGAATCGTGCAAAATTTCACTGGGAAATTGAGGTGCGACCATGCTGCGTTTTGCGCTGTTTCATGTCGCAGCCACTATGCCTAACCACGCAAGTGAGGTACCATTTTTTTCAGGAGACCTGGGGGCACGCTGGGTGGGTGGAAATTTGTTGATCCACGCAGATTCCAGAACTTTCCACCACAGAAATGTGAGGAAAATGTGTTTTTTTGGTCACATTTTTATGTTTGTAAGGGATTCTGGGTAACAAAACCTGGGGGTAGGCAGACGAGTCACCCCATCCTGAATTGCCCTGGGTGTCTAGTTTTCAGAAATGTATAGGTTTGCTAGTTTTCCCTAGGTGCTGGCAGAGCTACGGCGCAAAAACAAAAGGTAGTCTTTTTGTCCGAATTGTGCAAAATTTCACTGGGAAATTGAGGTGCGACCATGCTGCGTTTTGCGCTGTTTCATGTCGCAGCCACTATGCCTACCCACGCAAGTGAGGTACCATTTTTTTCGGGAGACCTGGGGGCACGCTGGGTGGGTGGAAATTTGTTGATCCACGCAGATTCCAGAACTTTCCACCACAGAAATGTGAGGAAAATGTGTTTTTTTGGTCAACTTTTTATGTTTGTAAGGGATTCTGGGTAACAAAACCTGGGGGTAGGCAGACGAGTCACCCCATCCTGAATTGCCCTGGGTGTCTAGTTTTCAGAAATGTATAGGTTTGCTAGTTTTCCCTAGGTGCTGGCAGAGCTATGGCGTAAAAACAAAAGGTAGTCTTTTTGTCCGAATCGTGCTAAATTTCACTGGGAAATTGAGGTGCGACCATGCTGCGTTTTGCGCGGTTTCATGTCGCAGCCACTATGCCTACCCACGCAAGTGAGGTACCATTTTTTTCGGGAGACCTGGGGGCACGCTGGGTGGGTGGAAATTTGTTGATCCACGCAGATTCCAGAACTTTCCACCACAGAAATGTGAGGAAAATGTGTTTTTTTGGTCAAATTTTTATGTTTGTAAGGGATTCTGGGTAACAAAACCTGGGGGTAGGCAGACGAGTCACCCCATCCTGAATTGCCCTGGGTGTCTAGTTTTCAGAAATGTATAGGTTTGCTAGGTTTCCCTAGGTGCTGGCAGAGCTACGGCGCAAAAACAAAAGGTAGTCTTTTTGTCTGAATCGTGCTAAATTTCACTGGGAAATTGAGGTGCGATAATGCTGCGTTTTGCGCTGTTTCATGTCGCAGCCACTATGCCTACCCACGCAAGTGAGGTACCATTTTTTTCGGGAGACCTGGGGGCACACTGGATGGATGGAAATTTGTTGATCCACGCAGATTCCAGAACTTTCCACCACAGAAATGTGAGGAAAATGTGTTTTTTTGGTCAAATTTTTTTGTTTGAAAGGGATTCTGGGTAACAAAACCTGGGGGTAGGCAGACGAGTCACCCCATCCTGAATTGCCCTGGGTGTCTAGTTTTCAGAAATGTATAGGTTTGCTAGGTTTCCCTAGGTGCTGGCAGAGCTACGGCGTAAAAACAAAAGGTAGTCTTTTTGTCCGAATCGTGCTAAATTTCACTGGGAAATTGAGGTGCGACCATGCTGCGTTTTGCGCTGTTTCATGTCGCAGCCACTATGCCTACCCACGCAAGTGAGGTACCATTTTTTTCGGGAGACCCGGGGGCACAATGGGTGCATGGAAATTTGTTGATCCACGCAGATTCCAGAACTTTCCACCACAGAAATGTGAGGAAAATGTGTTTTTTTGGTCAAATTTTTTTGTTTGAAAGGGATTCTGGGTAACAAAACCTGGGGGTAGGCAGACGAGTCACCCCATCCTGAATTGCCCTGGGTGTCTAGTTTTCAGAAATGTATAGGTTTGCTAGGTTTCCCTAGGTGCTGGCAGAGCTACGGCGCAAAAACACAAGGTAGTCTTTTTGTCCGAATCGTGCAAAATTTCACTGGGAAATTGAGGTGCGACCATGCTGCGTTTTGCACTGTTTCATGTCGCAGCCACTATGCCTACCCACGCAAGTGAGGTACCATTTTTTTCGGGAGACCTGGGGGCACACTGGGTGGATGGAAATTTGTTGATCCACGCAGATTCCAGAACTTTCCACCACAGAAATGTGAGGAAAATGTGTTTTTTTGGTTAAATTTTTTTGTTTGAAAGGGATTCTGGGTAACAAAACCTGGGGGTAGGCAGACGAGTCACCCCATCCTGAATTGCCCTGGGTGTCTAGTTTTCAGAAATGTATAGGTTTGCTAGGTTTCCCTAGGTGCTGGCAGAGCTACGGCGCAAAAACAAAAGGTAGTCTTTTTGTCCGAATCGTGCAAAATTTCACTGGGAAATTGAGGTGCGACCATGCTGCGTTTTGCGCTGTTTCATGTCGCAGCCACTATGCCTACCCACGCAAGTGAGGTACCATTTTTTTTGGGAGACCTGGGGGCACACTGGGTGGATGGAAATTTGTTGATCCACGCAGATTCCAGAACTTTCCACCACAGAAATGTGAGGAAAATGTGTTTTTTTGGTCAAATTTTTTTGTTTGAAAGGGATTCTGGGTAACAAAACCTGGGGGTAGGCAGACGAGTCACCCCATCCTGAATTGCCCTGGTTGTCTAGTTTTCAAAAATGTATAGGGTTGCTAGGTTTCCCTAGGTGCTGGCAGAGCTACGGCGCAAAAACAAAAGGTAGTCTTTTTGTCCGAATCGTGCTAAATTTCACTGGGAAATTGAGATGCGACCATGCTGCGTTTTGCGCGGTTTCATGTCGCAGCCACTATGCCTACCCACGCAAGTGAGGTACAATTTTTTTCGGGAGACCTAGGGGCACGCTGGGTGGGTGGAAATTTGTTGATCCACGCAGATTACAGAACTTTCCACCACAGAAATGTGAGGAAAATGTGTTTTTTTGGTCAAATATTTATGTTTGCAAGGGATTCTGGGTAACAAAACCTGGGGGTAGGCAGACGAGTCACCCCATCCTGAATTGCCCTGGGTGTCTAGTTTTCAAAAATGTATAGGTTTGCTAGGTTTCCCTAGGTGCTGGTTGAGCTACGGCTCAAAAACAAAAGGTAGTCTCTTTGTCCAATGAGCTTAAGATTTCACTGGGAAATTGAGGAGCGACCACGTTGCATTTTGTGCCGTTTCCCGTCGTAGGCACAAGGCCGACCCACACAAGTGAGGTACCATTGTTTTCGGGAGACCTGGGGGCACGCTGGGTGGGTGGAAATTTGTTGATCCACGCAGATTCCAGAACTTTCCACCACAGAAATGTGAGGAAAATGTGTTTTTTTTGTCAAAATCTGAGCTTTGCAAGGGATTCTGGGTAACAAAACCTGGTGGTAGGCAGTCGAGTCATCCCATCCTGAATTCCCCTGGGTGTCTACTTTTCAAAAATGTATAGGTTTGCTAGGTTTCCCTAGGTGCCGGAAGAACTAGGGTGCAAAAACTACAGGTAGGCACTTTGCCAAAAAAGGGTCAATTTGTAACTGCAAAATTTAGGTGTGACCACGTTGCATTTTGCGCCGTTTCCTGTCGCAGGCACAAGGCCGACCCACACAAGTGAGGTACCGTTTTTATCGGGACACTTGGGGTAATTCAGATTTGTAAATCAACTGTTATTACCAATTGAGCTTTCTTGCATTTCTCCCTTTGAATGAAAGATATTGTGTAGAAAAAAAAACTTTATGAAAAATGACCAATAATTCTCATGCTAGTATGAGTATTCCCAACTTTGAAAATGTGCAATTATATACTGTTTCTGAACTCTATAATTTGTACCCAATTCATACATACATAGGTGTCTTTCATGCAGATTATTCCATGTGTACATTTTCCAAGACAAAGTGCACTATACCCAGTAAATGAAAAAATACCATTGCAAGTTGCTGCTCAGTTTTTGGATCTGGGTTCGTCGGGTTCTTGGTGAAACTACAAGTCCAATATATCCCCACAACCAGGAAGGTCTAACGGATGTAACGGTATATTGCTTTCCAAGAGCTGTCAAAATTAGAGAAAGTTATAGGTGAAAACGTTGAGACAAAAGGCCGTTGTTTTCAACAAATTTTCAAATATTCCAATATCTAACTGTTAGTTTCTATAACGAAACCTTCATGGATTTAGACAAATGACCCCTTTCTGAATTCAGAATTTTGTCTATTTTTCGGAAATGTAAAGCTTTCCAGGATCCATTATTGCTTTCAAACTCATTTCTACCATTAACTGGAAGGAGGTGGAAAGCTCTAAAAATAGCAAAAATAGGCTATGTCCCAGAAAAATGCCAAAACTGAGTGAAAAATTTCGGTTCTCTGACAAAACACTGTCATTCCCTAAAAGCTGAGAAAATGGAGAATTCAGCCCCACAAACCCTTTTTTGATACCATATTCAGGGAAAAAGCCAGAGGCTTTCATTTGCAGCCCGTTTTTCCCATTTTTCTGAAAAAAACAAAAAAAACACTATATTTTGGTTAATTTCTGGGCCCCCTCCAAGGGAATCCACAAACCCTGGGCGCCTTTAGAATCCCCATGATGTTGGAAGAAAAGGACGCAAATTTGGCGCGGATCCCTTATGTGGTCAAAAAGTTACAAGGGCCTAAGCGCGCACTACCCCAAAACACCAAAAAAAGCCTTAGCACAGGAGGGGGAAAAGGCCTAGCAGCGAAGGGGTTAAACACTGCATTTACCATTATCCACAGCATTAACTTTACATCATGACAAAGTATAAGGGAGTATGTACACCTGCGGTTGGAGGAATAAGAATTTCTAAACACCTCAATCAGTCGGTCAAAGAGCAGAACATTTTAAGTGCTCCTAGGAACATATCAAGAACAAATGGTTAGCCCACAGATGATTGACAGTTAGATATGATAGAGAACTGGTTAACATTTTTCCTGCTATTTTAGAGAGATTTAAGGAGTTTTGAGCATGTGATGGGTTTTAAATGGCAGTCTTGGAATAAAGTTTGAACTTTTTTAGTACAGTTGACAGACAAGTACTAACAGGGCAAACAGTCCATGTAATATTATTAAACAAATTATTCAAGCACTGAAAGAGCAAATAGTCTTATAACCAGACAGTAATGAAATAAAGGTGGATTACCCTGAAGATACTAAACTTAACCATTTGACAATATTTTAGAGAAAATGTGCATTTCTAGGATGCGATTTGCAATTGCATATGAGCTAGTGATGCTCAAAAGAAGTTTCTTTGGATAGTGACCAGACATTTAGTTGACAGGAAGTGGTCATGTGATTGGTTCACTAGTTTTTCTGAAATGCCAAAGGTTGAGACTGCCTCGAAATGAAGCCATCTAGAGAATGAGTGAGGTTCCTATATTGAACAGTACATGAATGACCGCCAATCTCTGTCTCATTCATAAATGGAGAGTGACCTTTCTCGATACTGTAATTCTGTCGCCTCAAGTACAGGCTGTTTTAGGAGCTTGCAGTGTGCGCTTTTACCAAGGTGCTTAGATGATAGGGCTGATAGCCCTATCATCTAAGCACAACAAACAGAGTTAGAAATTAAATGTGAAACTGCGGTTTCATATAGGTAAAAAAAGGTAAAGCATGAAATTACAGATATTTGCTTACCGTTTCAATGAATCGAACAGACCGTCAAAATTCTCATCGAAAACTGGTCCACTCACGACATTTACACCATTTCTTTCTTTGGCATATTTGAACAATAGGGTGTTGTGAAAGTAGGTCCATATCGCTAGAATGATATTGAGAGGAAATGAAGAATATGTATTGAGTAAAATTAAACATAATGCATTGATATAACATATACAGGTTTATAAAAACATCTAACAGCAAAAGATCTCCTGTAAATTGCCCACTTAGAATGCATATAAATACTTCAAATATCTTCTGCTTAAAACTTGCTTTTAAACTCTATGGAACGTATCACATAATGTTAACTGGGCACACAAACCAGCGCAGACTCCCACTACCACTGGTATGTGTGCTCAGCCCTGAGGCACCCAAGACCTCTGATGCAAAGTTGAAGCCCTCATTTAAGCCCATTCCCTCATTTGCATGTGTGAGTTAAAATTGGAAATGAAAATAGGATCACTGCACTTTTCCCATGCATGAAAGAGCATGTGGCATGGGAAGGCTTCTATTTTGTGGTTATTCCCAGTTAGGCCACAGCAATGCACTCCACAAGTGGGCCACTCAGCAGTGTGCAAGGAGAACGTATCCACCCCTGCCATTTGCTGGATTAATTTAGAAGCCACTTTGAGGGAGGTGGATGCAGTGGCTCAATCTTTTCATGAAAGACCTCATACCAACCCCAAATATTTTGGGGTAGCCTTCTGCGACTTATGGGAAAGCAGAATCCTCAACAGTGGGTTGAACGCACTTTAAGACTACAACATTACAAAGTGTGTATCAGCCTCCGGACTGACAGACAACTCACAATAGGGTGTAGCACATAGTAATTCTCTAGCTACTTTAATGGGGGTCTTCAACCTGCATTTTAGCATGTGGTGTGCTGTGCTATATAATAAGGTCCCCAACATTTAGGGAGATAATCACTTCTTGCTCTTACATATCAAGAGGTTTTTATCTGAACACTACTTATACTGAAGTTCATTTGGTATTGGTATCAAGGTCTTCTACACTCTAATCCCCTTCATTCACAAAGCGTAGATGTTTATGAGGCACTGTTGCAAAGGCAACTACAACACACTTCTGAATGCCTGCAGGTTTTAAAATTGTCTGTGTTTTAAATCTACATACTTAATGCTGCACATTCTCTAGTGGAGAGAGAGCTCGAACAGATTAAGTATTTGGGATGGAAATGCAGTATAGCAAACAACACAACAATATTTAGGAATACCATAATCTGAACATGGAAATGGAACCCTCACAGTTATGAAAATGCCTATTACAAAGAGGATGTTTCTTATGCTACTGCATGGGCTAGAAATTAAAGAATTGTGATCTGTTAACTGAAGTTCGTCAAGCTATCCAGAACACTCATGGATGTATTAGTAATAACACTGAAAAAAATGCTCAAGAGTTCAAAGATGTTGCTAAAAATCAAACAAAACCTCTGGAGCAGAACACCTACAATACTTTGGGGAGAATGAGACTCCTGCTTTGAATGAATGACCCTCGTCAGATTGCCTCAGTCCCAGTGAAGTGTAAGATAATGAGGTTTATGGTATTTTGGTAAGATGAGTTAATATGGGCTGTTTTCTCGCAGAGTGCTAACTATTAAAATATCCGTCTGGCAAATCTCAAATTAGTGCTTAGTTTCTTTGACCTCCTATTTCATCTTACTTCAGAAGGACTCCAAAACATTTGCGAGAGACTATAATCATCCATACCAATACACTAGAAGCTAAAGTATATCAACTAAACGTTTTTTTATTGTGTTGTTGGCGTAAGAAGCAGTGCATGGTTCCAGATAATGTATCTTTGGTTATATAATAGTGTGGATTATTAATGTATCTAACTGACGGGCTTCATTTATTATTTCTGTAAAACACTTGCACAGTGGTTCATTAAGAGTGCTAGTTGGATGCGGTAAAGGGATAGGAAATGCTGGAAGAGAGTCAGAAGCACTTAAACAGTGTCATGCACATACACTTGGGGGGAGAGGTAAGTCTTTATCATCCATGATCGTTTCTGAAGTGCACCTTCAGGCAAGACGGATAAGGAGTTCCAGGGGATTGTCAAAGGCATCCTTTCCCAATCAAGTTATATGCAACAGGACATCATTCCTGAAGAATGAACTCAGATATTTGGTTCTTTGGGATTTGTGCAAGTATTCAGGTGTCAGGACACGCAGAGTTTTACGTATATGAAATAGCATTGACATTGTTCATCTTCCTGAGCGGCAGCCCATGGTTACCATCAGTGGAAATATAATAAGGTCAATGCTTTAATTTTTGGATCTGTGACAGCTTGTATGCACTTTAATATTGTGCTACCATAATACTGTAGCAACTACCAAAAAAATCAACAAGCTAATGAAAAACAGATACGTATGTATTTACTATACTGTCCTTAACTCCACATCTGTGTACTTTAAAGTTAAATATATATTATCAAGGCATGTATGTGTGAGATTAAGTATGGTAAACCTAAACTTTTGCATACTTGCATGGTCTATTTTTGTTTGGTGCTATTTTTAATACAATATTATCGGAGCCCTATATTAAAGGATATATTCTGGAACCATACCGGACAGCCTATATGTTACTTACATTTTAGAAAACCCATTGTTGACAGCATTTGTAATGCAAGTTAGTTTTCAATGTTGGCTTAGATTCAATGGATCTCAGGGATTGAGTACTAACGAAATGCTATTGCATGTGTTGTAATTATAATTTAAAGGTGATTGCATGTGCTTTTGCATACACAGTGTATTTTCTATTCTTCTAACAGCCGATACATATTGTTCTCTTCAAGTTAATTTTGTTGCTGGTCAGCTGAGCTGTATGAATGAGAGAGGGTTAATATTATTGTTTTGCATTTACATGTTTGACTATAATTTTGTATGAGAACAAATAATGGGAGGAAAAAAACCTGAACGAAATTAGGTCTCCTGATTGCAAGCAATATACTACTTATGACAGTGCAACTCCGCTCTTGTTAATTTAGACATTTAACGTTCAGAGTATTATTAGGCAACATATACAACATGGTTTTATTTGATCTTTAAAAAAGTACCTCGTGCCCCATTGTTCTTTTCTTTGATTTTTGAACCTAAAACCCCCAACCCATTGCTCCTTCTTTCCCAAAGGGAAGCACTAGCCACACTCTGGCTCCTAATAACAGCCATATGAACTAGTGGAGGTCCTCCAACACCTCCACTCCCAATCACAATGCCTCCATTCATATTATCATTACAGGTGCATTCTATTGACCTACCTCATGACCACATTTAAAGGAGTAATAAGTGAAGAAAATGTCATAGACCAAGTAGAGCAGAGAAATAAAATATATAAGAAACAGGTGAAATACAAAACATTGCCCTAATATAACCTGAGCTTACAGACAAACATCAAGTCAATAATTATTATAAAGTTTAGAATTGGTTGGTCGGATACCTATTAACACTATTGGAAAAATGCAAAGGGAAGAAAAATAGCAAAGTAAAAAAGTAAAAGGGGTCAGAAGTCAACAAGCCATCCCTTGCATCACTCGAAATCAGAGAATGCATCCATCGCTGTGTCAGAGATTGTGGTTGCCTGAATGTTGTGGAGTTTTGCTTTAGTATCGGTCTTCATGGTACAAAACTAGGTGTGGCCTGCATATATGATGTCATTTGAGCCATCTCCTATAAACAAACCATCATGTTACTCTTCTTAATTGGCTCAATGAATTTGCCAACAGCGCTTGACTGTAGGATATTCAGAGTCTAGTATGAACACAAATGAATGATTACTGTATTATGCCATCTAACCAGACCATGCTGTGGGTGTTAATCTTTCACACACTGAAAAAAAGAACACTAAGATATATTTAATGTGTGTTTGGCTAGAATGGGAAGGAGTAGGCATTGTGATCTTCCTTGGTGAATAAACATTTGTCTAGTTCAGAAAGGTTTGCTACAAAACCTGAATCTCAAACTGGGTGTTTTTGATTCTTCCGATCCTTCTTTGATGCCAAGGAAGCCAAAGTTCCTCTTCCATTGACATTTACTGAGATCTTCTATTTTGCAGCTCAACTCATCGATTTTGGAGACGACACCTGCTCAATGAAGATGTCAAAGTGCTGGCATGTATGGTTAAATGCCTCTACACTCAAAAAATTGCCATTGGTTATGATCTTAAAGTTGGTGCTTGGCTTCTCTTTATGCAGTACCACAATGGATAAAATTCTCTCAAAGGTTGAATGATACTGAATTATTGGACTTTGAGGTTTAAGTAAGTCCGGTATTTCAGCAGGCATGCCACTGGTATTTCAGCTTCATAATCCCATAACAGAAGGTCTTTATTTTTCACCTAAGCCACCATCTCAGCCTCAGTACTCTTTGAGAAGCTCCCTTGGGTAGCATAGCAGCAGCAGCAGCAGAACCATACTTGGAGGCTTTAAAATCTCAGCAAATGCTTGAACAGAGCCCTTCTAATTGTGACACAGTGCATCTGCGACTCTAATCATAGTGGGCAAGTTACAGACCTCACTGTTGCTATCAGCCTTACGGGCATGTGACGCAGATAAAGTTTGATCCTTGGAGTTTGCGAAGGCAGAAACAAATTGGACCTAGTGATCCATAACATGTTCCCTGAGTATCTTTGTTCTCTGGGTGATAGTTGAATGACCTAGGGATGTCTAGTGAACTACCTTGCTGCACTGATCTCATGTGTTTTGCTGGAATGACGGTCCAGTTCTAGCCGATAGATGGTAACTATGAGATGCACATTTGCTAACTTTACTGGATATTGGTGATATAGGGAGCGGAGGGATTCCTGTAGGACTTTGTAGTAATAGTTCTAGTGCAGTGCTCGTCAGCTAGTCGGATGCCCTCCCAAGACTCTCCTTTTGTTGGAATAAGTAAGGTTTCAGGGTGTTGTTTATGTGACCAGATATATATATTAGTTTTTGGAGTTTTATATAGCGCGAACTAGACCCGAAGGCATCAAATCGCTTTACATGAACACAAGTTGTGTTACAGACGGACACAGTCATGTTTTTTTGTTAGGCACAGGGAGATTAAGTGATTTGCCCTGAATCTCAGGATGTTGAGCATCCCTGCCGAGACTCAAACCTGGTTCCACAGCTTCAAGGTCAACTGCCCTAGCCGTTAGGCCATATCCTCTCCTCTGACACCTACCAGTGCAACCTTCCAAACCAATCAAACAGCTGATGCCAGAGAAGACAGAGGGAGCAGCAACACCCACCACTAAAGCTCAGGCAGACTGTACCTGCCTCCATGGCTTAGCCAGGTCAAAGTATGCCAGTACACTGCACATCCCCAGGCTGCTGACTACTACGTCTATCCCTACTACTGCAACTCTTTTTTCACCCACCTTTTGAGGAGACGACTTTTGCCTCTCAGTGGAAGTATGGGGACCACATGTCTTTGCTGAGGGCTCTCAATGAGCATTAGCAGATCTGTCCTACCACCAGGAGTGTCCTGTTGTACAAATGCAGTACTCCCGTCAACATTTTTTAGAGATATGTTGGGCAGAAATTCCTGTCCAGTGGTCTAGCAAATCACTTCATGTAAACCCTACAGAAACAGCCTCCGCAACAGTGCAGGGAAAAGGGGATGTAAGACTGTCAGAGCCTTTGGATACTGAAATAGGACCATCAGGGTTGTGTACTCCATTGCAGAACCTGTCCCAGATCCCTGCACCTGACCCAGTATTTGTAGGTGTCCCTTCCCCAAAGGTTGTAGTTATTATTGAGCACATAAACATGAATTAAATATATGAACGGATTCGACACATTGATTTTCTTCTAATAACAATAATGTAATTAAGTTTGAAGACGATCACAGTGATCTAGAACAGTGACTTAATGCACGTTCGCAGAAGTGTGCATGCATTCTTTGTGGTGCAGGCCTAAATCTATGTAGAAAGAGTGAGTCTATGAATGATAAAAAGGGGGATTAATTACAGAGGTAATAATTGTAATGTATTGACTATGATACAAACCTGGAACAGTGGCAAAACAAATGTAAAGTGAAAACAGTATTATTAGCACTGTGAAGATTAGTAAATGTATGGATGTAAAGAATAGTAAATGTAGTATAATTGTAGAAACACTCGGTATTAGCAGTTTATACCACAATAAAACAGGTTTAGAAAGTCAGTAAGCTATTACTCCTTTTAAAATATATATATTTTTTAACATTTGATCATTGCCCTCTTCTCTAAGCGATGCTCCCTTTGCATATCTATTTGACCTCTGTTGAGAAATAGTGACATGGCTCTTTCATAGAAAGACTTTTAGTAGAAATATTTTAGTAGAAAGGCTAACCATCAAACTTAAAAGTAAGACTTAGAGGCTTACTTTAAGTTTGGCAGATGTACGACAACTGCCTAAAACCTGAGGATGGTCTGGTTCTTCCTTTTAGAGCGTATAGGGCCTCTAGACCCTCTAAGGAGGGCAGACGAGGACACTGCCGGATTTTAGCAAAAGTCCTACATCCACCAAGCTCTACATAGGGCTCTTAGGTCTATGTGAAGTGAGTCATACTTACTTCTTACTTGATAGGTAAAAAAAACACAAGCATATTTGTGTGTTCTAATTGTTGAGAAAACTACGATACGGAAAGTCAATAGAAGGACTAGGTCTTGAATCTCATGGCTACAAATGATTAAAGACCATTACAAAAAATGCCTTTGTCTCTCACTCCCGCCATCGTGTGTTAAGCAGCAACAGTCTTAAAGCAAGACTTACCTTGGAAAGCTGGATACATTGGCACCATATTGCTGTTAATCAGCCCACTGTATGGATTCCCTCCTGTACTCCTTAAGATATCTGAAAGAAGGGATTTTCAATCAGTCATTTACATTATACAGAATGGATTACTACAGCATGGTAGTCACCAAACATCTTGATGTTCATTTTTCAAACTATTAGCAGTTAACCGATCCTGTGTATATCTAACAAGCAGATTTTTATACTTTTAAGTTTCGAGGCATGACTGGTTTAAAGAAAAATCAGGCCAGCAACACGTGAGACTAATTCAAACGCCTCTAAATTGCCAGATGCATAGTCTGAACCTAGGCATGATCATAATTTAGAATTGCTCTCCTTATTGTCAAACATTTCCACTGTGGGTGGAATGATGTTAAGCATGATACAAATGAGATGGGTAACCACGGGCAATTCCTAAAACACAGATGTGCAAAACAGTATCAAAATGTGTTGTAAAATGTTTTTGTGAATGTCTCACAGTTATAACTGTGTGGATTTTCATCCCATTTGCATTTCATGTGCATGACCATTGCTTTATTTCTTCCTGGGGAGTTCTCATTGGTCTAACCAACTCTGAACCATTGCACGGAAACTTCTACATTATGGTCCTTATTCATAAAGGAAAGTCATACATTTGGACGTTCAGGTCAATTACTTCGCATGGGTGCAAAAACCAAGGTTTGAAGCAATTCACAAACTTTTCCAGGATATCCTGATGTATTTCAGTAAATGTTTTGTGCATTCTTGGTTATGACGGCGTGTTGTTATTTCCTCCGGATGTTCAATTAATTATATTTTTCACACAAAATGAGATAGCAGAGACTTTTTATTTTCTGGTTATGTACCCCTTATGGTTCCACTCAACATAGCATCCGTTAATGGACTTACACAAACATGTAACAGGATGCCCTCACACACCACCATCAATAAAATACGACAGGCGAAAGGAAGCTAGCATTATGTGCTTCAAAACGAAACCGGAAAAAGGGAAAATTAACAACAAGCCAGATGTGACCGTGTTTGGAGGATCCTCCAGATGTGCACATATGGTTAAATCAATGTGTTTAACTGAAACCGAGATGTCTGCCATAAGGTGCAACTGTTGGATTTATCAACTTTTGATGTGGGGTTACTCACCAAAGGCAGTCATTGGTAATTATCAGACTATAGCAATATGAAAAGAACCCAAACACAACAAAACATTATTATATGGTGGAATAAAAAACAATAACATTTATAATTACTTGGAGGTGCAAGGAATCCATACTTTAGAAGAGTTTGATTACTGTAATACGAACAGCTCTGACTATGACTGGAAGGGATCCGGAGATCTACAAAGACACAGTTTGAAATGTTCTCCACAGATTCAGTCAAAATATCCTGCAGGCGGAGAAAAACACAATCTTTTGTTCATGTCGCAACAAATTTGCCTCACATTTTCAGAATTCATAACCTGTAAACAATGTCTCTAACTGTCATCTCTAATCTGAAAACATGATCACTCACAGCCTTAAATCCTTAAAATGGACATCATGGTCAATCATATCAGAAATTAAATAAACCCAAACATAACTAGCCGTATAAGCTGTGGAGCTGGAAGTAATGTGCAGAAGATGAGGTAGGACTCCCAGATGATTTTGAAGAATTTACTTGGACAATGAACCACAAGGAGGCCTTTGAATTCTTTTGGGATTTTCAGAATTTTCCGTGCTCAAAATATGGTGGTAAACTTAAGGCACCTCCTGACACACTGGGGCAAAGTGAGGCAAGCGTGACAAGAGAAGACCACAATACATGGAAAGTTTTGTAGCACATCTGTGAAAACACTGATGCTTGCTTCACATATCAAATATTTTTTTTCCCGAAATATATTACATCAAGAATCAATAATAACCGCACATATTCAGTGTGGACAGTGTAATGGTTATTCCCCCCTGTCCGTCGGGGTCAGAATGAAATTACCCCCCCAAACCCCTCATGACCCTTTAAGAAAACTCCAGAGTGCAAGGGTCTTTAGTTTTAACTTTTTTTTAAAACAAGCTCCGGCTGTTGGACACTGTTTCTGAAAAAACGGAAACAATGTAAAAAGTTTGGTGAACGACCGCCAAAAACGTCCACCAAAGTTTTTGCACATTGAATGGAACGGCTATGATGGCAGTTCCTTCCAAAGCACAGAGATGACCGATGGGCTGGCAGCCATCTTTAAATTTGACCGATCGAACTCTATCAAGAAGATGGAGGTAATGTCCACCATGACAGATGTAATACCATTTGTCAAATAGTAAGTCTGGCCCTTAATCCCATATAACATGGAGCAAACTGCAAGCTCCAAAACCATTGTGCATGCTGGCAAGTTCAAAGTATATCGGATATATAACAACAAGTCTTTCAATGGTACATATTTGCTGGGCTTAGTGGTAATACCAGGTGTGGGTAAAACTATATAACAGCACACAAAAACCATGGTCCATTACCACAAGAAAAATGCTGATGGTGAATGTTTTGGTAAAATAAAACAAATCACACAGTAAGGGCGTTACTATGCTTCAAAGGTTTACATTTACCCCAAAAATTCATAATTCGAGTGACAAAACGTAGAAAAAAAACCATATTCCGAGTTTTGAGTTTTACCTTCAAATTAGTGTGGGGTTCAGCACATTTGCATTTGTGCTCTAGAATGCTCACATTTTTTCAATGTATCATACCGTTTTGACATAAAGGCCTTGATTCTCAAACTGCACTTTGTAGTATGTTTTATGGTACTACAAACATACTACGAAATGTATGTTTTGCCTATACTTATGTGTTCGGAGTCCTTCGTCATGCACAGTCTCCGCACATGTAAGTATAGATTTTAGTAGTAAACATGGAAGGGACACTGTGGAGTGGGTGGGAAAAGTGGCAGACTTTATACTGAAGGGGATGGAATTAGGGAGGAGTAAGAGATTTAGAGAGGACCAGGGAGGAGTTTACAGAGGGACATCACACACCCACACAACAGTAAGCCAACTACATTACCCAGGAGTTGAAGACAGTTAAATAACACTTTTGTAGTAAGTTTACACTTAGAGTTTAGGATTTCCAAAAGTAGCAAACTTGCTACAAAGAATAAACAATAAAAATGTAATGTAAATCAATCCCATTAGTGTTCAACTATTCCTCATGTGATGCTGTGTGATCTGCGCACAAAGAACATGCACCCGAAAACTGTAGTACAGTGAATTGGCATTTAATGCTAGGTTCAGAGTCAACTCTTCGCCCTTCTACCCTATGTTTAGATGGCCTGGTTTTATTTGTTGCAAGATTGCTGTCAGAAATATAGTTTATACTAAATGCAAAATTAGTAACTCTAATCTGTTATACGGTTAAGGAAAATATATTTAAAAATACAGTTTAACAGCAACAAATATTAGAGGGCCACTAGCTGCCAATTGTATCATACATAAATTAATAACTGATCGTACGTCAACTATATATTCCATAGACAAAGTTATATTAACCAACTAATATAGCTATATTATAAATCACACTCAAGGAAGGGAAAGGTCTGGTAGTTGGTTTGTGGCAACCTGGGTTCAGTTCATCCTGCCAATGCAGGGTTCTGCACCAGCCTGTTATTTCAACACATCCTCTGCAGGTATCAACTCTAGTTTAGGTGCAGTCTTAGCAGTTAGGCATGAGTTGTACACTTCATTTCTATGTAAAGGTTATTTGGCTGCTTGGGAAAGGGGCCGCCAGATCCCTCCCTATTACCAGGATATCATGTTTCCAATCCTTGACTTCTGATTAAGAAATCATTTGTTTGCTTACAATGGAAACAGTTGTAAATTAAGTATTCTGCTGAACTTGGACGTTTGGTTTGTGAGAATGACAAAGCCCAGACCACACAACTCTGCTTTGTGGGCACTGGCCTGATGTAATCTTCATATTTTCTATCCTATCTGAAATTCCCCATTATATTTTCTACATTCATGTATTCAATTATCATTTGATTTCAGTTGCAAATGCATTGCACTTGGTATTGTTTCATTTTTGTTTCCTTACAGGTGGATAATTCAGCCTGCACGAACATATTGTTTAATATTTGTTTCAGAACGACCTGATAGCTCGGTTTGCAAGCATATATTGTTTGACATTATGTTAATTTGACAATTGTTTTTTCAAACATTCAACGTTTCAGTTGTTTATTTCCGTAAAGTACTATCATAATTGTTAATACACATAATCTACTCAACTTTCTTTCATAGAAGCATAAGTAGGTGAAAGTTCTTTAAGGCTCATATATTAATTGTTGATTTTGACAACATTCAAAAAGATATAGGGAGTATTTAAGCTGAATACAGACAAAGGTTAGGTAGAGAAAATGCTTCCAGAGAGTGGAGAGGTGGGAGGCTGTGCAGATGAAAGCTGTAAGCAGCTTTTCCTTTTTGAAGACCAAAACCAGGTACATTTAGCTGTCAGACCAGCCTTATTGGCCCATCTGGGGACACTATAGTTGTTGAACAGATGGAGAGAGAAAACAGTTGTCTTTATGTGGAACAGTAACTCAGTTGTTCCACTAGGGTACGTCGGTTAACGGCAAGGGCACATAAGAAACTCACACAGGCTCCTCTTGGTGATAGGATTAGCTTAGTTAGATGCACAGAGGAGGGGGTCCAAGTGCAGGGAAATTCTAGAGTACTGTACAATGTTTTAGTTTATTAGCTACTACTGCTGCCACTATTCTGGTGATGTTTATAGTAACAACTATACATATTATTTGCACTAGGATAGAATTTTGTTTTTAATAAAAGTCATGAAAGTATGTTTTTAGTGCATATTTTTGAGTGTATCAATCTAAATGGAAATGTTTGGAATCTACTAACAACAAGTACTCATGTGAGTCAAGCAGGACTGATCATTGCCCAGAATGCTCAGATGGCTCATGGGTTACATTCCACCGGGTTCTTGGTTTCATGTTAGTATGTTGATCAAGTCAGAACTGCTAGATGGTTTAGGAATTCTAAAGCTCAGATAATTTTCTGGAAAAGTTTCAGAAAACCTATCAGGCCCGTAAAACCGATGAATGCCTAGCCTGTTACCAATATTCCAAGAAACAACATTTCATTGTTCATCGAACAGTATTGAGAGAAATACTTCTATTGGATTGAAACACTAAGGGAAATGGTTTCTGTGGTCAGTCTTGTGATATTAGTATTGATCAGGCGCAAAAGGTCTATATGTGCTTTTTAATCTGCAACATTATGTTGTTCATGATCGCCATTACTTCATGCACATTATTATCGGCGAGAATTATGTCTGCTTTCCTAAATCGGTCAATCTATGAAATTACCCATAAGAGACAAAAATGTTTCTCTTGGACAGATAAACGTTTTGGAACTGCAGAGAAATAATGCATGCAAGACATCTTTGGAAATTGTGAAATGGTGTATGGATGCTGTCTGATGGAGAGGAACAGAAGACCTCACGTGTAACACATTCAGTAATGACTGTAAATACACATGAGCAAAAAATGAATGGTACATTTTGCTTTGAAAATGCTGGAACTGGTCCCTTTAAAATATCATCATGGGCAATTTCTTGGCATAATAATTCACTCATTTGTTTTGTAATTATTTATCTAGGTTCCTTTTTGTTGGGTTAAAAAAGGTTCAGAAATGTCCACTATTGCCATTTATTACTTATTCTGTGAATGGTCTTTGTGTATGCAGCATATCTCCTTACCTGTATTTGTATCACTTGATCAATTTTTAAGTCCTGCATTAACAGAAATTAATATGATAAGTTATATAAATTAATTGCTGAATGTGTTATACTTGAGGTCTTTTGTTCTTTAGATATTTAGCAGTACTGTCTAACCTCCCGTGTTATATGAACCCACCCTTCCCTTTTGGGATTAAGCATACCATATCTGATGGAGAGGGACAGGGTAGTGAGCCCAGAAAACGATTACACCTCCACCAACATTACTGTGCAAATCCTTTTCCACACCCTCAGCAGAAAAGGTCAGTGACTCCCTGAACCCCTATATTTTGCTACAACATATTTGTTTTCAGGAACGTGGAATGGAAAGATTCCCCCTCAAAAGCCAGTGCAAGTATTTCCTAGATTCTCATCTCTGTCACAATCAATTTTCTTGATGTATGATACCGGTGAGGAGGTTTATGTGATGCAGCTCATTAATACACAAAGAGGCAAAGCATGATATTTATGGGTTAGTCTGAGATCACCTAACCAATTTCACTTATGGCCTTTGCTCTTCCCCAGAAAGAAAAAATTATGTTGTCCATCAGTGAAGCTTTCTGGCGGTTTTGCTGCACAAAGAAGCCATTTTGAACGTGCTCTCTAAAAACAATAATACCTTACCTCATTTTAGCCCTATATTACTGAAATGCTTACTTTGCAGGACACACTAACCACCCCCACCTCACCAAGATGCCCAGCAAAAACTGCCAGGAGAGAAAGTAGATTGAGAGAATCGCTGCTGAGACTTTTCGCCTAGCATGACAGCGATGTGCCATCGGGAGCCTCCAACAGGACTCGAGGATTACCTTTGCCCCTTTCTGGCCTGCGAGAGATTGGAGTGGTTTCTGAAAAAAAAGTCCGCCATCACGAGCAATCCATAAGAGAGTCCTGCATGCCCTGTCACACTGCACTAGTTCAAGACTTCATCCCACATTACAACTGCCCCTGTGATCGTGTTCTCAGTAGTTGGCATCCAGCACTGGGAAAAGCAGAAACGTTTCCCATGTACACTTGCTAGGCTTTTTCAGAGTCCATTACAAATCTTGTCTTAGTTCTTCGGTCGAGCTTGGGCACCGCATGCGCTGCTCTGTGAGGCACATATTTTTCATTGGCTTGTGTCAATGTCCTTCGTAAATGCATTGATAGGCTTGTTAGTCTCTCCTTAGTACCGCCTTGGCTTAATTTGTAACCTCCCATGAGGACTGGCCATTTTACTTCTATTGTTACACAGTATGTATTTATTTAGTCTGTAAGCACTATTTTCTTTAATGGGTTTCTCCTACTGCAGGCAACATTCAGCGCACCATGTGGACTTTAAATTTCCAAGCAGCCCGGGACAATGGCGGCCACTTCTTTGAAGAGAAATAGGTCTCGCATTTACTAGTGTTTGAGCTATTGGCATTATAAATGGCAATGCCTTTCATTTATGTGTTATTTATCAAAAATATTTTACCATGGCAATAGCTTAAACTCTTTCAAATGTGAGACCTATTGCATTGCAAATGCTTGTTTCTTGTTGAAACCCCGAAGATTTTCCCACAAGCTCTGCCCACTGGATCAACAATTTGTGCTTTGGGAAAATAAATAAGTTGTCAGATTTCTCGATGTCTATAACAGAGACTTTGAAAAGGACTTATAAAAAGTATGCAATACACAATGCTATACAAAGTTCAATAAAAAATAAATGCATTTATTGCTGTCATCACTAACCAAAACAGGAAGCGGACATGTACCGAGAAAAGTGAAACAAAGGCTAAAAGCAAATGACACACAGACAGAGAGAAGGCATCATCCATTTGGGAAAACAGTAAGTACCTGGGACTATGATGACCTATGTCAATGAGAACTTTTCGCTATGTAGGACGAAGTCATAAGATTGCGATGCACTAACGTGAGATGTAATCTGTATTTCGTCCATTAGGTGCAACCCTTCCATTTAAAATTAAAAAATCTGCCTCACTGGCTCCTTTTTTTTAGGCTTCGCCTACACAGCACTTGCACTGAGCTTGCGAAGTCTTATGTATTTAAACTAAGAAAAAACGAATCTTAAGCATTTGCATAGCCAATAGGTCTTGCCTTTTGGACCTTGCAAGTAAAAAAAAAAAACTTAAGTGTAAGACTTCACTTTTACATTTACTGCATCCTAAATACAAAGTAAATGTAATGTCTAATACTTCAGGTTTTTCTTTTTTTTTTACTTACCCAAAGACGAGACCTATTGGCTACGCCAATGCTTGTTTAGTTTTGTTACTGACCCTCCCTCCGCCCTAACACACTTTCCTGACACCAGCCGCTACTGCTCTTGGCATCTGTTAACCAACCTCCAGTCTTTATTAGCAGACAACAGAGAATTGAAGGATTCGCGGCCTGTCATCTCTTCTTTCTCCACAGCTGCAGATTAGCTCAGACTTTCCGGAAAAGGACAGCCGAGAGAGACGGTCAGTGTCACAGAGCAGTTAAAAAATATCAACAATTCAGTGAACTTGAGGGGCTGTATGTCATGGTTCTACAACAACGAGCGGCTTCGAGGGGCACTGTTCACAGTTTCTGCAATGAAAAAGGCATCCCAAAGTCTGTTCGTGTCTGTGTGGGTTTATGTTTCCAGTCGGGACGTCACTGCAGTCGCACCAGGTCTGTGACAAGAATGCTCCCTTGGTCTGTCGCCACTAATCTGCAAGTGACAGCATTAGCTAGCAGAGGCATGTGTATTTAAATTGCGAGACGTGCTATTTGACTAAGTGCTTTGTTGTCGAAAGTGCTTTGTTGTCGGCACACCTTACATGCAGAGCTCCACACTGGGTTGTTTTGCTGAGAAACTTTCATTAGCTGGAATTGGCTGCCGAAGTAAACCAGACACTTTTATTTTATGAGGTGTCTCGCTGAGTTGTAAATTTAAGTAAAACACAGGAAGAGTTACAGGAAGGGAGCATTTGACTGTGACATGTGATAGGCATAAAAACAAGATAACCAGCGAGACCAGCGCTGACCGCCATCTGTTTTCAATTAGAATTGGAAACAGATGGAGCTGCTGCTCGCTCCCGAGCACCCTAGGCCAGGGGACAGAGAAGGCAGAACATGCACCCACCTTGGACCAATTGCGTGCTGTCTTTCTTAGAAAGACGCATTGCATGAGGGTGATAAAAGAAAAAAGCACACGCATGAGCATGTGTTTAGAGTTTAAAAGCCCTTCCTAAAAGCCTCGCAGAGCGGCGCATGCGCGCTTGCTCAGGCAAGACTTAAAAATGGCCTGCAGCCCACCTTACTCTCCATTTGTTCACATGCTTGTCGCTCTGTTTTGCCTTCTGTTGGCTGCAGAATGCTATTTCCTATTGTGTCTTTCTCTTTGTGCGTTTTCTTAACAGTGGAGCTTGGGCCAAATACGCCCTTTGTACTTTTTCACCGCCTTTTATGGCACAACATTTTTTTGTGCTCAAGCATGTTTGATGACTGTATGTGTTTTGTTGTGTAGCTCGACGTTTTGCAGCTGTGTTCTCAATCCACTGCCCATTGTTTGTACTCGCTATCGTCTGACCCCACCCGCTATTGTTTCTCACACTCCCTTGTGTTTGTTAACGCCCTCCTGCATTCCCTTGTGTTTACCACTCCCCTCCGCTGTTTGTGTTCACCGCACTCACTTGTGTTTGTTTAACACCCTCCACCCGCTGTTCGTTCCTTTTTTTGTGCAATTTTACACATTGTGATTTCTAGCGGACCACTTAACATGAGCACCAGTTACATTAAAGACTGACACATTCACAGGCAGGGGCGGACACATTCGGAGAGGCATGGAGATATTAAGTGTAAGTGATTTGCCCAGAATCACAGGATGTTGAGCCTCCCGGTCAAGACTCGATCCTTGGTTCCCAGTTTCATGATCAGCGCTCTAAACCCTTATGCTACATTCTCTGGTCTACATTAAGAATCGAAAAGATCCGCATATAAGATGTCTGCCACTCCTTTGGAATGCGCAATTCAAATGCATTCCCATTATGTGTTTCAAAACAGCGCCTGCCATCTTGTTTTATTTTGGCCATTTACTCTCAAAGAGTGCGTGTATCTGTAGTTCATCTCCCATTCCCTCACGTTCCTTTTCTCCCATTCCCCTCCCACTGTCAATTGTTGGTACCCCTTCCCTACTGCCTTGCAAGTCCTTCATGTGGCATGCTATTTTTTTTAAGGCTTCTACAATTATAATCCCAACAGGCAGACCTGGCGGATTAGTCCCTGGCCCACCCTATTCCCCTTTCTTTCTGCCACGCCGCTGCTCTTTCAACTCCCAGCTGCTCTTGCTGACCTCCGCTTGTTTGGCAATTTAGTCACAATGCAGTGCATGTGTCTGTTTCAAACATTAGGGTACCAGTACAGGGGTTTATCTGCTGTAGATTGTTGAATTAAGTGTGGCATGAGGCACAATACATGATGCAGGTATTGCCATTTACCAGCAGACCAAGGTTCATCGGCCTAGTAAATCCAAAACAACAGTAGAGAATACAATTTAATTTGGCGTTGATTTGTGGCCAGGTTGTGGAACTTTATGGCATTTTTCCCTATTACTTGATGTTCTTCCTCCTTGACTCCACATCCACCAAGTGCTCTCTGGCTCTTTGGCAAGGTTGGTGGTGCCTTGTGTTCAGGCTCTCATCAGGTACAGCTCCCCTAGATAGAGAGGGGCAAGCAGTTTTAGGCTTGCTGTGTTCTGGTGGTTGATGTTTGTACACTTGCTGTGTGTTTTTTTAAACTGATAATGGGCACAGCTGATCATTTTTGCGAGCTTAGTACAGTTCTATGACACGGTCAGCAATGGCCATGTTATAGCCCTATTAATTTCTTTACTTTCAGCCATGGTGCACAGAAGCCCGCACTGATTTGCAAGGTGTCTAAAAACATTGACAAAAAAAACAATAAATCTTGAATAGTCGAAACCTATTGGATTTGCCAATGCTTGCTTTTCTTCTTTCTGGCTGTTAATTCGCTTTAATAGCCTCCATAGCTAGGCTCAACTAAACTAAAAATTTTATTCCAGAATTGCACAGCTCAGCCCACGTTAAAGAGCGAAGTTGACTCCGATAAAATGCAAAATGTAAATTGCAGCAAAGTGGGCAGATCCTGGAGGTGAACAGATTTGGATGGAAGAGGAGAATGTAAACCCAAAAAAGGTGTGTACTAAGAATGAGTCACACCCGGTCGAGAATCAGTTAGAAGCTGCACTATGACCCGAACATCTCTTAGAATAGACTCGTTGACCAGACAAGGTGCTCAGTCTCAAAAACGACCATTTTGGTTTGCAGATTTTATAGCGCAAACCTTTCACCACGGACATTGTACTGCATTACAACACAACCCCATGAAGGTACACAGTCTTCGTTCCCAAGAAGAATACCACAATAACTTTATTTGTGCAACTAGTTGGTCTTAAGTTGATAGAGGGGACGTATGTTTTCAGGCCGCTTAACCAGTTTCTCTCTTGTTCGCTGGTCATGTGAGCCACTGGCCTATAAAGGTCACAATGAGCCATTGGCATCTAACAACATACAAAGAGAATTCTACAATTTAAAAAAGACTGTTTTATACCCATGTTTAAAGAATTCAGCACATTTTGGTCACCACACCGTAATTATTGAAAACATTATAGCCTGAAAAAAACTATTAGTACTTCTCTGAATTTTTATGTCTAAAAGTTCTGAATTAAACCAACTTCTATATCAGAATCACCATGTTGAATATTTAGCTTAAAATTTGATAAGATAAAAGTATTTGCTGAGGCTGGGTATACAAATACTTCAACCATTGAGGCTAGATATGGGCAGATCTACAATCGTGGATAAAGCGAGGCTTCGCCCCCTGCTTTTTTGGCTGCACTTGAAGCTAACTCCTGAGCTCTTCCACTATGCCGCTGCACTTGACGAAGTTTGCACGCTTGGGTGGTTTAATAAAGTCAGATCATTGCTCACAGCAATAGGCTTGGGGTTCTCGTGGGATATTAACGATCGCAGATTATTACCCAGTAAAGGGTAGGTTAAAACCCAATACTGGAACTGGGTAGCGCAGACCTCTGTTACTCAATTGTCGGTGGGCCGTCGTACATTAGAAGAAATGGAATTCAAACTGCAAAGCGCCACTGAACAATATATGGAGGTCATTACGATTCCACAGGATAGGAAGCTCTATATCCAATTTAGATTTGTCTCCCTTCCTGTGAACTCCTTTACAGCAGCTTGGCGTTGGTCCGCCTCTGCATTACAGTACTGCCCAGGTTGCCCTCTAGCGGCTGAGACAATTAGTCACATTTTCTTTGTTAGCCCTCTTTATACTTTCCCAAGGAACAAATGGCTAGCCTCTGTTTGCAGACTGTTGGGAGCCCAAAGCCACCAAGAAGCACTGCACATCTTGAAATCCGAATGTAGGCCCTCAGTCGCCTGCGGAGTTGGCAAATTTCTCGGCAAAATGTGGATTATTAGAAGGTATGCGTCTAAGGCGCGATAGCACGCGCTTCTACATCTTCTATTCAATCTTTTAGTCTAAGTTTTAAAACAATAATTTTATGTTTTTGTTGACCCTTTATATTGATCAATTTTTGATGCTAAGATTGCATGGTGGGTCTTTTTATTTGCAATCAAATTGGGATATATGTTTTAGATACAGCACGTTTTATCTTTTTTTTGCTCTTTTAATTTTTTAGTTCTGGATATCACAAGTCAAATGGCAATCGATGAGTTGTATTTAATTAATTTTTGCCATGTATATATCATTGGATTCATGTATTGTAAGCATTTGCACTTTTATGGTCGTAATGACCGTAAAAAGTATATGATGAATACTTATTAAAAGCCATATTTTGGTACACCACAAGTTTTGAGAATTATTTTAGACCACGTTCCAGCTGGGACCCACAAGAGAGTAGTCAACAACTCTTTCCAACCTTTTTTTCTCTCCTAAGCAGCTAACGGTTAAGCGCATTTTTGCCTGCCAGGGCCATACAGGTCCTTGACCTTGCACAATGAGGCGACCTCCAGCATAAGAGAATAGAAACAGTCCCGTGGCCCCAAGTGAATACCAATATCGTATATCTACTGTCACACACACCCTCATCAGCATCATTATATGCTGCCATACTGACCATCATACATCCCCCCAGCCACCATTTACCACTGATCTACAGTGTCACTGCAGGAACATATCCATATCATCATAAAACCTTTCACACACTTATAAACATAAGCAATCGAACTTTTCATTTCAAGCTTTTGACATGGGCGGAAGTGTCGGCTGACTTAGTACACCCGGATTAACTGGGGAATTTCATGGCTTTTTAATTTTATGCTACCATCACTGTTCACATAAAAGTTATGCTTAACTATCTTTTTAAAGGGAGTATAAATTGTCAGATCCTTGCCTCGTCAAATGAAGCTCCTCAAACAGACCACCCCTTTCATTCCTGCTGACAGTCACTTCTCAGTGGTTGGCACAGTCGTCAACTCCTGCTTTGACTATGGAAGTATCTTCAACTGAGGTCTATCTGACTATCTAATCATTAAACTGCAAAGGACATAACATCCTGCTTTTTACCTGCTTTTTGGCTGTCCAAAAAAAATCAAAACACCACCTTGCAACACAAAAGAATAGACTGGCTTTGGTCAACTCTAAAATTACATTCAGGTTCCTATGCCTCATCTTCAAATGTCTTGAAGGAAGAGACCTCAAAGAACATACAATCCCATCAAAAACTTGCAACACCCCTATAGCAGGTACTGGGGATGTAGGAAACAATGTCTAAGGGCTTGCAGTCTTATTTCTGATCACAAACCAGGATAAGTCAGCCGCAGCCTGCGCAGATAAGAGCAGTGGGGCCGGATGGGGTGGGATTTCCACAGATGACCACAAGGGAAAATGAAATAAATAATACATTTACCCTCGTTGTCGTCTGTCAAAATCCCCCCTCATGGACCAATCCTCCCACCAGTCTTTCCTGCATGGGTCGCAGCTGAGATAAGTGGTGGTCTGGCAAAATGTGGATAAGCAAATCCAGGTGTAATCTCCCTCTAATGAGGCATTGTACCCAGATGACCCGATTCCAGAGCGGTCTTTACGCCTCAAAAAAACAGCAAAGCCAGTACCAGTTCTAGGTTGGGAAAGGGGAACAGGCTTGTGCTTTCCGCAATTGATATCCAAATGAAAGGTAGCAACAACTAAAATAGGCCTTATGCTTGTGGTAGGTTGGCTGAGAGTGATAAGCTCAGCAAAATATCTAATTCATTCGTTAGGGAAGACAGTTAGTTTCACAAGACTATTATGAAGCTATGGAAAAGACTTGTGATTAGGAGTAGGAAAAATTCCTTGTTTTCAATCCGCAGTGAGTGGATCCAAAACTGCGGGCAATTCCACCATTTCTGCATCCACTTGACCTGGATTCAAAAAAGGGAGGAATGCCACTTTCATTTTGGACGGGCCCGCAAAGGTGAAGGCGATGTTCTTTTTTCGCAGGTGGTCCCTCTGGGCTAGGAAGCCTTTCCTCGCCTCAACTGTTAGTTTGGAGAAGTCTTGGGTGATTGTTACTTTGCTTCCATTTACCAGCATCGGACGGCCCTTCCTGGCTACAGCAAAGATCGCATCAGTTTGATTTTCTCTTAGGGGTTTGCATATTATAGGTCTAGGGGCGTTGCTGTTCGCTTGCTTTCTGGCCGGTATGCGATATGCTTTGGTGATCTCGAGCGGTTTGTCGAAGCTGAGTCCGGTGAGTTTGGGTATTAGAGACTCCAGCATTAGGGCGCATGCCCCCGGTGTATCTTCTTCCTCTTCGGGCACTCCCAAGAGTCTTATGTTCCCCTTGCGGCTCCTGTCTTCTTGCTCCGCCATGGCTTTTTGTAGCGCCGTTGTTCTCTATCACCAGCCCCAGGTCCTTATGTGTTATGTTGGCATTGTCCTCCAGCAGGCCTATCCTTTTCTCTGCCTCGTCTATTCTGCCATTGGCTCTGCTTTGCTCAGCTCTGATCGCTATTAACTCCATCTGGATGCTGTCTACTGTCTTTTTCGTGGCCTTTGCCAGCTCGTTTCCTTCTGTTATTTTCTTCAGGAGCATGTCTAGCGTGATTGTACCGTCCCCCTGGCTATTGCGCTCCTTGCTCGGGGAGGCTGGAGTCTCATTCTTGCTTTTTTTCAAGTCGTTTGTGCCCTGTTTCCCGTCTCTGCCTGCCATGGCTTCGGTACTTCCTTTGGCCTGGTTGGTCTTGGGTTTCCCTTCTTTTGGTGGCTGTCTTGTGGCGGCTTTGTTTTCCCCCTTCCCTTCCTTGCTCCTCAAGGTGCTTATTGCTGTTAGGGGGTTGTCCCTGAACCTGGGTGGCCACTTGACCACTCTAGTTTTTGTCCTGTACTCCGCCAGCCTCTTGCGGTTCCACCCCTTGTCTTCTTGCCTTTTTCCCCCTCTACCGCTTTCTTTTGCTATGCGTTCGCTGGGGGTGGGGCCTGGCTGTGGCTTGGTGTTCCCACGGCTCTCTGGGCCTCCCCTTTCACCCCTTGGTTCTGCGTCCGCCTTCGCTGTTTGGGGTTATTGACGTGCGTGCCTGCGGCTTAGCGTCTGCTGTCCATGCACTGCCGCTGCTTCTGCCTTCACAGTTCCGCAGTTTTGGGTGGTTACGCTCTGTTTGGGGTTGTTATTCCCTCTCTGGTGTCACTTTGCACTTGGTTAGTTGCCCTTCTCCTTCTTCCTCCGGTGCTCGCACGGGGGCCTTCTGGGTGCGCTCCCTGCTCTCACCCTCTTCAAGATGGCCACCTGCTCTCTTCAGCACCTCTCTTATGAAATGGCCGCCCCCCCTTCTGTGCCACACCCTCGTTGTTGCAGCGGTGCTCCCCTCCGGGTTCTGCTGTTTGTCTCCCTCTCCGCTGTGTGTGCTCTGGTGGGTTGCACCACCGCCCCCCACACCTCTCTCAGCCGACTCGGTAGGCGGGCCCTTCGCTTCTCGGCTGCCGCTCCTCTTTGGGCCTCTTCCGCCCTTCCTGTTGCTCGTTTCCCCCTGCTCGCCTCACGCTCACTCTGCGGCCTTTCCCTCGTGGCTCTGAGTGTTCTGCTTAGGGAACGAGGCTCCCTCGCGTAGTGGACGCCTTCAGATTTGCCCACTCCAAGATGGCCGCCTCGCTGCCCTATTCCCACTCCAAAATGGCCGCCTCGTTTCCTCGTCTTGCTTGGGGGGGGTAGGGGGGGGGTTTCCTTCTCACCGCTTTGCCTACGGTGTCGGCGGTGGCTTCTCCTCCCTTCTATGGGCCCGGGGGGTGCGCGCCTGGGGGCGGGTGCTCTTACTTGGTTTGCTCGGTGGCTCTGTTTACTTCTCCTCCGGGGTGGCCGCCATCTTGCGCCCGCTCTCCTCCTCCCGGCTGGCTTCTCTTTTCACTTATTTCCCTGCTTCCCGGTGGCGGCTCTTCGATTCGGCTTGCTCTCGTGGTGCTCCTTCCATTCATGCACCCTTAGTTTCCGTTGTTTTGGTGCTTCTCAGCTTTTTTCCTTCCTTGCTCGCCGTTCTTTAGACTTGGGGGTCGGGAGCTCCGGACTCAGGTCTGCTCCCTCCTTGCCATCCAAGCCATGCCCCACACAGCAAGTAGCAACGAACAAGCAGTCATGATAGCGCTGGATGCGGAGAAGGCCTTTGACAGAGTCTCGTGGCCCTTCTTGAGAAACTGCATGGGAAGTTTCGGACTGGGGGAAAAATACACGGCAATGGTCATGGCCCTCTACAACAAACCGAGAGCAAAAATAGTGGTAAACGGGAGTGCATCCGAAACGCTCACGCTGGGAAGAGGCACCAGACAAGGATGCCCCCTCTCCCCCGGCCTCTTCTTGCTCGCTCTAGAACCCCTGCTAGCCAGAATAAGGGACAACACAGGTATAACAGGCGTCAGGATCAAGAGAAAGACTGTCAAACTAGCGGCGTACGCAGACGACATCCTAATCACAACAGCAAACCCCTCCACATCAATAAAAGCGCTCATGGCCACAATAGGAGAATACGCGGCAGCCTCAGGCTACAAACTCAACAAGGAGAAATCGGAGTGCAAGCCAATGAACGTCCACACCACAAGAGAGGTCCTAGGCGAATCCGGACTGGCATGGCAGACGAAACCACTAAAATATCTAGGACTCCACTTTGGAAGAGACCTCACATCAACGCTACAACATAACGAGGACCTTACACTTAAAAAAATAAAAGAAAGGCTGGAGTTATGGTCGCCAAAATACATAAGCTGGTGGGGTCGAATTGAAACCATCAAAATGATGATAACCCCGGCGATAAACTACACGCTAACAATGCTGCCACTCCCAATGACAGAGACATTCCACAAAAAACTAGACCAACTCATAAACATCTTCCTATGGAAAAACAAAAAACCAAGGATAAGCCTACAAAAACTAAGACTGACAAGAGACCTTGGAGGCCTCAACCTGGCGAACTTCAAAACATACCAAACGGCATGCCTGGCGAGACAAGGTATTGCCTGGATAGACGACACACAAACATACAAACCAGTATGGCTAGAGGTCGAACAAGATATCCTGGGAGGGCTCAAGCCAATAGCCCTTCTAACAGCAAACAGGCACCCACTAAAGTCCAACGCCATACTGAAACACACGAGGGAGGCACTGATGAAAGTAGACAGACGCATGGCGCAGAAGCTGAAAAGCACAGCATGGGAATCTATCTGGTTCAACACAAAAGTAACCTATCATGGAGCGACATTGCACAATGACATATGGATCGAGAAAGGCATTAGCCTCCCCAACCAGACAGAAACCAAGCAAGGGCCGCTGACGTTCCAGAACCTACAGCAGCTACACGACCTCCCAAACCAAGAGCTCTACAACTTCCTAAAGATCAAGATAGCAATAACGAAAGCGAACTTACGCAAAGGGGAGCCAGGCATCATCAAGTACCTGCAACTCCTCAACTCAGCAGGTCACCAAACTGCAAAGATATACAAGCTCCTAAGCCCCTCCACGCTGGCACAGAACAAGAAAGCCACTAACGCATGGGAGACGCTCCTGGGCAGGCAACTGAATGAAATAGAACGGGCAAAAATGTGGAGCTCAGCGACAACAAACAAAGTCACCCCACAACTAGCGCAAACAAAGTATTGGCTACTCCACAGGGCCTACTGGACGCCATCCAAGCTCCACAAGGTCGGCATCGCAGAGTCTAGCAAATGCTGGAACTGCCAGAAAGAAGAAGGCACCCTTGAACACCTCATTTTCACCTGCGTGAAAGTCAAGAGGTTCTGGACACAGATCAACACCTTCTTGAACGATATGCTCAAAACCGACCTGACGATCAGCTTCGTAAGCCTGGCAACAGAACACCTAACCGCGAACCTAAAAAGTAGAGAAGAGAGAGAACTCCTAGACCTACTCCTCACAGAAGCCCTTAAAATAATCCTAACAAACTGGAAGAACACAGCCAAAGCGAACTTCAAAACATGGATTAATTGGGTCACTTTCCTGAGAGGAGCAGACAACATCACAGGCAACTTCTCGAAAGAACACAACGCCAAACTACACATGTGGCGCCCACTCGATGACCACCTGAGGAAACCCCAGTAAACACCCCCCCCCCTCTCTCTTTTTTTCTCTTTCTTCCCTTCTTGTAATTGAGGGAAGACAAAAGATAAGAGCGCGCATCCACAAATGGACTGTTATAGAAAAAAACGCTATTGTACGCTCCACCTATATATATATATTTTTGTATGGTTTTTTATATGCCAATAAAAGTTTTTAAATAAAAAAAAAAAAAAGGGAGGAATGCAGATAAAATGTGCCACAAAACAATATATCTCTTTGTCCACATTGTGAAATGCACAGAAAAGAGGATTAGCATGCTGCCCAGCAGTCAGCTGCCAGACATTTAATTTACCTTAATGCAGTTAGCATTAAGGTAAATGCATTGCCAGTCCTTCGAAAAGCAGATTTTTTTCTGGGGGAGGGTGGGCTTAACCATGGAGCCGCAGATAAGCTCCAATTTTGCTTAGAAGGATGAAAAAAAAAGGGAAACGAAAGAATTTCAATCAAGTCTACATGTGGCACCATTTCAATTAACTTCCCTGATGCTTGCATCGGACCATGGTCAATTCTTAAATGTCTGTTTTTTAAGTTTTCTTTCTAATTCATTGTCTTAACTTTCGCTGAGATGTTTTGTGGGCTCTCCTGCTCTCCCATAAACCACTCCGTTCAATCCATGCTCCACTCCTTCCATCGTGCTGTTCTCTTCATGCTCAACTCCATCTTCAGCCTTTTCTCTTTCAGTTCCATCCCTTGCCTTAGTTCTTCTCCTTACAACCATCTCGGTTCTCAGTCTAGCTCGTCTCCTCCCATTCCACTTTGACCACTGCCTTACTGTTATCTCTCTCTTCCTCTTCTAATATTTCCCTTGGGCTTTTTCGGTCCTCTGTCTTCTCTAGATATAGGATGCCCGTCCCCCTCACTTGACTCAAATGATGAGGAGATGCATAGTGTCAGGGGACCCAGAAGTAAGGAAAACAGGGAGCACGGTCCTTGCCTTGCAAACACATACTGGCTGTGGGTGGCAACTACTGTATTGAAGGGATTTCCTTTTGTTAGCACTATTGGCAGGAAGGTCAATCCTTTTACAGCCCCCCAAAAAATGAAAATAGCTCTAGCCTGATTAATAGCCATCTCCTTAAACATAGACCCTCCCATCTTTCACAACTATGGGCCCAATTACAACTTTTGGCGGTGCAGGAGTGAGCGGTATGCCACCCACACGCTCCCGTACTGCCAAAGCTGTGTGTGCACTGCCCGCCAGATTACGAGTGTTTCTCCTGTCTGGCAGGTGTTTCTTTGGTGGTCCCACAGCGGCGCCTCTGAAAATAGCCACCACAATGGAAACGTCAAAGGCAGTACCTGCACGGCATGGACTGTAAAGTCCATGCCGTGCAGGTCCTGGGAGCATGCACACAGTGGGACACACCATGTGCCCCTTGCATGCACCCTTTGGCCCGGAGGAAACCGGGGACATTGTAGGGCCTTCTTTGTTTCCTCTCTGCCCCGGTTTTCATGGAGGAGGAACCTCCATGAAAACAGTGGTGGAGAGAAAACTCATAATATGCTTGGAGGGACTGCGGCGGGCCCCCAAGCATATTGCGGCCTCAAGACCGCTGCGCCACTGCCAGGGATCTATGGCAGTTGTGGCGGTCCCATGGCGGTCCGATCGCCCAACTTCTAAGGGGGTGGTCAGATCACCAGTGCAGTTGCGGCTGGACCGCTACAACCACGCCCCCATGAGTCTGGCGGTTCTCGGACTGCCAGACTCGTACTCAAGCCCTATGCCTTCAAACACTTGCAAAACATCTGCCTGTTCCTCAGTCAACTCTCACTACTACCTACATTTAAATAGACACACAAACTAGATGGTGTGGGGTTGATCAGAGGAGTGCTTGGAAGAATAAAGGAATACAATCAGAAGATAACCTTACATTGTTTTTTATGCTGCCACCTATAGCTCTCATTCCCTTCTCTACCACACCCCACTCTCCTGCACACAAATCCAAGAAGTAACTGCAATATATGCTGCAGAGGGCTATACCAGTTGTTAAAGGCCTCAAATCAGAGTTATAGGCCTGAGCTGCAGATGAGGGCCTATAACGAGGGAGAGGGCCTTTAACAACCAGTAAAGCCAGACGCAGAAGGGTTATAAGATATTAGAACATTCAACCCATTGAGGGTAGAATGTTCTAAATGAAAAAGTTAGAAAAATGAAGACAAACATTGGCACATTGGAACTCCAGGCTTACACCAGCCATTATAAACCCGGGGCTACTCCATTCTCTTCAATGGGGCTCTCAACATTCCATGAACTAATATAGCAGCATAGCCTGCTGCTGAAGGCTATACTGGTTATTAAAGGCTTTGAACCCGAGTTATAGGCCTATGCCACAGACGAGTCCTTGTAACGAGGGTGAGGGCCTTTAACAACCGGTATAGCTGTGGCAGAAGGGCTATAATGCTATTAGAACATTCCACCCACTAAGAGTAGAAAGTTCTAAGTTGAAAAGGGAGAAACGGAAAGACAAACTTTTGAATGTTCGAGCAGAAGGTTTATACCAGCCATTTTAAGCCCAGAGCCCCATCCATTGTCTTCAATGTCCAATGGTCTAATCTAGATTAACTGATGGCCAGACCCCCAATTTACTCTATATGGTCTAGAGATGTAAAAAATTGGCAGATTAGTGGAAGGGGGTCGTGACTTATTTAAACACAGGAACTGGCAGAAACATAGCACGCACACGTTCCCCAGCCTATTGGCAGATCTGGCCTTAATAGCTAAAAGGCAGGCAGCGCTTATCTGGGAAAACAAATCAGGGGTCCCAACATGAACAGGTGCAGCAAGGATTGTAATTAAATGGGCAGACTACTAAAGGGTGATCCTGCATGTGGACGTCAGAAGTGGAACAAGAAAAACAAGAATATGTCAGGGTATGGGATTCTATATACACTGAAAGGGAGGAAAGCACATAAGAAGAAAATCTAAATGTGCACACTCAATAACTGTATAGGTGTAAATGTAGCCCTCCTTCCAATGATAGATAAGAATATAAATTTAAACGAGAAGTGAGCAGAAGTTATGTGATATTTCTTATGGGTGAAAACACCCCCCGCCTCACTGCGGTATTAGAAACCAGCAGAATTTAAAACTGTTGTAACAAAGCCTGACTAGACCACATACCTCCTATAAATGGTGGGGGCGTGGCCAAGCACGAGATGTGAAAAGACGTGCCCGGGCTGAGCTCCGAGTGAAGCTCCCCTACCACGGGCCATTTATCCTGCATTTCTGGTGGAACCGGGCCCAAACTCGAACCGAGTGTACCCGATCCATCACCTGGGCGATTTTCAGGCGAATCGGAACACCTGACCATCCGACCGACAGCGACCCTGGCAGCTGACCGCCCTGAGTGCACTTCCGGTCGGCGACCCCAACCACCTGAGGCCGGGGATCTGGCCCTGCGAGGTGGGCCGCAGAGCGTGTGGTTTCCAAAGCGCAATCCTGCGGGGAACAGAGCCCACGTCCCGCAAACCGGACACTCCCTGAAGACCCAACTATACAGGGGCCCCGGACATTAGCAAAAGGCTCGCCGCCTGGACTCACGGCGAGTCACGACACCAACCCGCCCTGCCTGCCGTCACTGGGGACATCCCGCCGGGCTCCGTGAACATCGGGGGAGAGTGCGCGGGACTGGCTGGGGACCCACATTGGCACCATCGCCCCTAGGCCCTGCCGGCCTAATACGGACGCTGACCAGCACAGTTCCCTGGGCCCCCCAGGCCCGCCTGCCGCCCTGACATAGGCCCGGCCACGGGTAGGAATCCACGATACGGCACCCAACACCCCCGGCGGCCCAGCCACTCGAGGGCCCCGAGAGCTACACGTATCCAAGTCACGCCAGCCCGTGGCGGACTGTGACACCACCCCGTCCCACCTACTGACACTGGAGTCGCCCAGCCGGGCTTGACGGACATCGGAGGGTCTCCGAGCTTGGCCACCGTGAGATCCACACAGACGCCGTCACCCCTGGGCCCAGCAGACCACCACCGGAGACCGCACGGCCCTATCTCCTGGGCCTCTGTACCCGTCCGCCACCTGGATGCCGCCACGGATCAACACCGGACCCGCCTGGCGCCGAGAGGCCTAGACCGTGCCACACACAAACTGAGGCCGCGTCACATCGGCCCCCACTGACGGCCGGCCCAGCACTGAGGGACTCTCCCGGGCCGGCGCAAGTGCGGAGATTGCACGGCTCGCACACCCCGCCCCCGCCGGACTTGTGCTGGACCACGCAGATCCCCACGCGACGCTTGGTGGCGTCTAGCATCGTCAGGCAAGGTGCGTCCTCCTGAGCCCAGTGGACGGACACACCCGGAGAGACTTAGTGACCCGGCCTGGCGAGCCACCGCATAGCACAGACGAGAGGTGTTCTGCAAACAGGACTTTCACGGCATAGACTGACGCACCTGGGAGATCTCATACCAGCCACTGCGCAACCACCTCGTCCTCCCCGGATGGTAGTATAGCGCGGAACCCCGGAGCCCTGCGGTGGAGCAATCCTCCCCTTCGCCCGCAGCCACGCACCATCTGCCACGGGTGGCACGGAGAGCCTGACCGGGAGACCCACACGCACCGGTCCCACCACTGCACATTGCGAGAGCATACCCACTCGACTGACCGGCTGCAAAGGCCACTCACATGTCAGGGGGGACCAGGGCGAGGACTGGCACCGGAGGGACACTAGGCAAAGGGAAAATGGTGAAGACCGTGGAGGCTGACCAAACGGCCTCCAAACTGGACACTATGCTGGCGGCCATGGAGCGCCTGGAAGAATCCATGCAACTAACCCGTACGTCACTGGAGAACAGGATCGATAAGGTGGCTGTGGATCTGACACTCCTCCGGGCGGACCACAAGAAACTGTCCGACCGCACCACGACTCTGGAGCATACGATGGCGGAGACCACTCCCAAGCTGGCGCAGACGGACGAACACGTCCGTGACCTGCTCAACCGGGTGGAGTTCCTTGAGGATAGAGCAGAGGACGCGGAAGGACGGGCCAGAAGGAACAATGTGCGCATAGTGGGCCTACCGGAACGATGGGAGCGGAGAGAGACGGCGGAACACATGGAGACCTGGCTCAGAGAGCTACTACCAGAGGGCACGCTGTCGCCACACTTTGTAGTGGAAAGGGCACACAGAGTACCATCCCGTCCACCTCCGGAGGGCTCCAACCCGAGGCCAATGCTCATGCGGGTGTTGAACTACCGCGACCGGGACGCCATCCTCCGCGAAACACGGAAGCTGTCGAATATACAGGTAGACAACGCCAAGGTGATGTTCTTCCCTGATTACACCATACAAGTTCAACGAAGACGTCAATCCTTCCTCGCAGTGAAGCAGCGGCTCAGGCGCCTGGCTCTCAAATACTCACTGTTGTTTCCAGCACGCCTCAGAGTGGTGGCACTGGACAAGACCCACTTCTTCGACACCCCAGAGGCAGCAGTGGCCTGGCTGGATTCGGGAGTAGACACGAACCCCGGGCCCGTGCCAATGGAGCGGCGCCGGAATCGGGGCACACACAGGCGGAGACAACGGCGCACCTCGAGGGCCGGGTCACCGGCCGTGGAAACGGAACTCGGCCCCACCCCGGAGCAAATTCAGAATGAACAACTGGATGCCGTCCGCATGACTGCGGAGATTAGCGGGTCTCAATCGCCTATCCTGATCTCCAACGCTAGCCCACGTTCACGCGGAAGCGCGGACGACGACTCCATGTACGGACTACCGGATGACTCGAACCCAGAGTGCCTGCCAGATGTCACGCCCCAAACATCGGATCTGATAGCATGAACACTCCTCCCCAGCCCGGCCCTGGCTGGACTACTGCAACTCGCATAACGGAATAGTCCGCTCACTTCCAAAGATGGCCCGATTAGGGGCCCACACCAACGCTCCTAGAGACCTCGGCAGTCATGAACGCCACCTTTTCCGGGGTCTGTGCCCTGCTCCCAAACCCCCCCCACCTACCGGATTGCCGCGGAGCCGCCGTGGTACCGGGTGGGGAGCTTGAGCTGTCCCGCTGGAGCATCACCGGGACCATAACTTTGGAGGGGTGGACGGACCCCTAGAGGTGAGTGCCCCCCCCCTGGGGGGATGGAGGATGAGATCCCACCATGGGAACAACTGCCTGGGTCCAGTGACATTGGGAACTCCGACCTGTCTACTGACGCTGTAACTGACTCCTGGCGCCCTTCTGGCCCATTGCCCGTGGAGGGGAGCCACTACGGCTCTTTTTGGCGTAACGAACTACCTTGTTTTATTCAAGTGCTGTACTCAGACACTCCCCCATTGAACTTACGGATTGATTGAGCTCGATAGAGCGTTTGGGCGGCGACTAGTTTTGTTGTTGCCCTTTTGGTATTATGTTTATGTTCAAGTTCTTCATTTTGAGACTAGTGTTGGTGCTGAAATACTGCAACGTGCATCCCTGGGTCTGTGGGAGAGAGCGTAGGGTAAAAATGCTCACTGTTCGCTGCTGCTGTGCGGGTGTGGGTGGGGCGGGTTGGGGGCCGGGGGGGGAGGGGTGGGTGCTTGAACGCCATAAACATTGTGATGGCTACGTTTAAATTTTGTACCTGGAATGTCAGGGGCATGCACACACCCTCCCGTAGATACCAGGTATACTCCTATCTTAAGAGACATCAGATTCAAATTGCACTACTACAGGAGACACACCTAGTTGCCGCTGAGGTGGCCACACTTCGTCGTAAGTGGAGGGGACAGATATTTGCCACAACCTTTTCAGCATTTGCGCGAGGAACCCTGATCTGGGTTCGGCCCGGGGTCCCGTTTGCACTGACACACAGCCATGTTGACACTGAGGGACGCTATGTCTTCATACAGGGTAGACTTGACGGGCAGCAGATCGTCATAGCCTCCATATACGCACCCAATGTGGAACAGGGGAAATTCTTCACACGATTGTCAGCAGTAATAGCGCTATGGCCAGACGTACCCTTGATGATGGGTGGGGATTACAACTGCGTGTTAGATGCCTCCCTTGACCGCTCGTCCCCCCCAGCGGCAATCGCCCCAGTGCAGGCGACCTCCAAGGCCCTACTTGACTGGGCAACTCAGTGGAACTTGCAAGATGCCTGGCGCGTCAGAAACCCCACCGCCCGGGTGTATTCCTACTACTCGGGAGCCCACTCTCTACATGTCAGGTTGGACAGGTACATGATGTCCCGTGACCTGCTCCCCTCCGTGTCCGACACTGACTACCTAGGTCGGACGCACTCGGACCATAACCCGCACACGCTGGTATATGGATGGAAGCGCCCGCACCCACCCGTACCTACGTGGCGCTTACAGCCGGATCTCCTGCTTGACACCCCATTCCGAGAGGAAATCTCCGGGAAGATCTTACAGTACTTCGAGAACAATGTTGACTCGACCTCCTCCCCGAGAATTGAATGGGACGCCTTTAAAGCGGTGACCCGGGGAAGCTGCCTCGGTGTACAAGCGGGCCTACGTAGACGAGTGGAGAGAGATCTGACACGGGCGGAGGAGGCACTACTAGATAAGGAACGGGAGGCGACAGGGGGCGATGACTCCCTACTGATCTCGGCCAGGGCAGACCACGCTGCTCTGATGGAGCGCCTAAAGAACATTAACTTCACAGCACACTCCGCGCGCACCCACAGCGCAGGCGACAAGCCCGGCAGGCTACTGTCGTGGTTGGTACGACAAGACACGCAATCCGCATTGGTCCTGTCCATCCGCACGACCCAGGGCGTTGAGGTCTACACCCAGAAGCAGATCCATGAAGCGTTCACATCGCATTACCGGTCCCTGTACAGCTCACGGCTACGGGCCACGGTGGTGGAGATCGCGGACTACCTGGCGACACTGCGACTCCCGACTGCTACCGCTGCCCAACAAGAGGAGCTAGGAGCTGCGCTCACTGGTGAGGAACTACGGGAGGTGATTTTCTCCCTCTCCAATTGCAAGGCGCCGGGCCCCGACGGGCTCCCGGCGGAGTTCTATAAAGCCTACTCACTGGTGTTAATACCGGAACTGCTGAAAGTGTACAAGGCGGCGTTGGAAGACGCTGAACTCCCGGCGTCCCTGAACGAAGCTAACGTGGTCTCCCTGCTGAAACCTGGTAGAGAAGCGAACGAACTCGGCTCATACAGGCCGTTAGCGCTCCTCAACACAGATTACAAAATACTTGCAGCGGCGCTGGCCCGGAGGCTTGCACCACTGGTCCCCACTCTGGTTCACTCTGATCAGAATGGCTTCGTACCCACCCGGAGCACGTCCTACAACCTATGCCGTTTTTTCAGGGTCCAACGATATGCAACCCCGACCTGGCCACGCTCGGGATGCATCGTGCTCGATCTGGAAAAAGCGTTCGACTCGGTGGAATGGCCATATCTCCTCCGAGTCCTCGAGAAGTACGAGCTGGGCGATGCCTACGTCCAGATGGTGGGACTCCTCTATCAAGCTCCCGAGGTCCGGGTCCGGACTGGTCGATTGTTCTCTGACAGGATCCGCATCGGGAGAGGTACCAGACAGGGCTGCCCCCTCTCCCCTATCTTATTCGCCTTGGCGATGGAGCCATTGGCGGAGATGCTCCGCACCTCCGGAGACGCCTGGGGCATCCCGCTAGCAGATGGCATTCACTCGGTGTCTCTGTACGCCGACGATTTGTTGTTATATGTCCGAGATCTCGCGCACATACCAGCGGCGATCACAGACATCTTTCGGACGTTTGGAGTCATGTCAGGACTCCACGTTAACTGGGCCAAATCAGGGATCTATGCGTTCGATGGCGAGATGCCACAGTGTGATGTGCGCATGATGGGGGAGACGCTCCGATGGCACCCGACGGTATTCAGGTACCTAGGGATCTTCATATATCGAGACCCCGTGGATCTCCTGGAGGGGAACCTAGTGAGAGCCATATCCTCGCTCACGGCCCAGGTCACGTTCTGGAACTCCCTCCCACTGAATGTGCCGGCCAGAGTGGCACTAACCAAAATGATAATGCTTCCCCGGCTCCTCTATTATTATACTAATCTGCCAGTGTACGTGCCGGCGCGCATATTCAAGGGTCTGGAAACCCTCACCAGACGCCTCATCTGGAATAAGGGGAGACCCCGGGTAGCACTGAAGACCCTGTATGCAGCCACAGACGCTGGAGGCCTAGCGGTTCCCAATCAGGAGCTCTATTACTTAGCAGCGCAGCTGCAGTGGGTCGCCTACTGGCTGAGCGGCAAGAACCTAGTGGACACGGCCACAGCCGTCACCATCCTATCTCCCGTACAGGTGCTAACACTCTTCCACCCACTGACGCAGAGCCGCCCCCCTGCACAGCTCCACGTGGCGGTGGCACGGCGGTGCTACGTGCGGAGCCTCAGACTCACCAAACATATGGTGCCCTATGCTCCGAACCTACCTCTACTGGGGACCCCCTTGGGCGCTGGCACGCTGTCCTCGACCGAGCTGCGCAGCTGGACTGCGGCAGACATAGACGACCTGAGCGGCCTGTACAATGACGGAGAGCTGTTACCCTTCGGGGCCCTGGCCGCGGACACAGAACTACCAGTGGGTCAATTTCTGACGCACGCCAAACGCCTCCATGAGCTGACGAAGGCGTGGGGCGACCTTAGCCATGAACCGTCCACTCATCTACTCGTCCAGTACCTACATGTGATGGGCGATGGATCCCACATTGTGCATTGGCTTGCACAAGCCTTGCACAGTCATACGCAATTTTCCTCTCAGAGACTGAGGGAAAAATGGACGACCGACCGAGGCACAGACTGGACGGACAAACAGTGGGCCGCTATTCTAGCAGGCGCCAGGGTTATTCCCCGCAATGCGCGATTCAAGATCATCCAATATTACATCATCCACCGCGCATATCTGTCTCCGGACAAACTGAATCGCTACTTCGGACTCGCTTCGTCGGCGTGTCCCAGATGCGTACTCCTGGACTCGGACTTCCTGCATGCGCTCTGGAGCTGCGCTCATCTTACCTCGTACTGGTCGGCGGTCACGGACATGTTGACGGCGGCCACAGGCGATATCCTCCCCAAGACATGGGAAGTATGCCTATTAGGACTCTACAAGAGGACCAAGCAGACCAAACTGCGGGCACGTTTTTGGGACTTAGGCCTCATTACGGCCAAGCGTCTTATCACACGACGTTGGAAAAGCGCTGCCCCGCCGCGCCCCACGGACTGGCGTCGCTCTTTTGCCAACTGGGCTTGTGCGGAGAGTGTGTCACTACACAGGGAGGAAGCCGCTGGCCTACGGAAATACCCGATCGCCCAGGATTGGGATGCTGCCCTGATCACATATCACCGAGCGTGCGCCCAAGCCGGCATAGAGTACCGTCCCGACACAGAATAGAGGAGGCCCACTTGATTGCTGTCCATACCTGGCGCGGGCTCTACCGCCCCCCCTGCCCCCCCGCCTCCCCCCCGCCCCACGCACGTTCCCCCCCCCCCTCGATGACTGAGGCCTTACACGACGGAGAGGTCCCCGCCGCTCTCTCCCCCCCCGCCGCTCGCCCCCCCCCTCCCTCGCCTTGCGGCCGCAGCGACCCCCGCCTCCCCTATTGTCCCCGCCCCTGCACGACCCACATAGGATGCACCACACGCAGCTAGGGTTCTAGATACATTACACCACACACACGAATGCTAGTCCAACAGTTATTGAAATGTTTCCCCCTCCCCCTCGTATTAAACTACCCAGTTATTCCCTTTGGTTGACACAGAGGCTGTTCATACTGTACACTTGATAATGCTCGATCACCCTTCCTCATTTGCATTTCACATAAGGCTGATTGGCTGCGCCCGTGACCAAGAAGCGGGCACCCAGCGGTCCATGCAACAATGGAGGGTATGATGCTGCCTCTACCCGCTGCCACATTCATCAGGGGACTCCACTTCAAACAATGACTGTTGACTTTTGTGACCACACTGGTCCCTTTCTGCAGTGCTACGAACTGCGAGCACTGCAACATGAGTCAATTCCTGGCAACGTCACCTATGGACTAATGCACTTCCACCAGCAACTGTTTATTTTCACTCATGTACAACTGACATGTCAACATGTGCTATTTGCTGGATACCGTTTGTGGCAATACTTCATTGTTATGACACTGTATGAATAACTACTGGCTTATCTGTGAAACTAAATAAAGTTTGGGACCGTTGGTCTTAAAAAAAAAAAAAAATACCTCCTATAAATGGTTTTAGTTAAGTTTATAGTTTTTTTTAATGTATAGCAAAGAAGATGAAATAGTAATGGCTGACAAAAATGAAATTTCAAAACTAAGAATTAGGGGAGAAAAAACAAAATAATTGGAAAAATGTGTAAATTATATTGGTCACCCTAACTATTTTTTGTTGAAAAAATATGTGAATAATGTGTAATGCTCTGATGAGATCTGTAAACTAAGAAACTCATTAAAGTGGGTTTTATAAAAATGAGGACAATGAGCAAATGATAAAAAAGTACTTCTTACATTTTTGTTGACGGTGTATGCGCTCCAAAGTGGCATATTGAGATCCTCGCTGTATCCGCTCACATACTTATGATGGTGTAGAAGGCAGTAGCTGCTGTCCTTCTGAAGAACTCTGGGCCTCCCGAATGGCAAGTTCTGAGTCTCTGTGTTTGTTACTAAAACAAATTTTACCCATTACTAAAATGTCACGAGACGGAGAAGAATATATTTTAAATTTGGATTCGTCAATTTCTTTCATCAGTAACATTACTCACTGCAAAGGACAACAAAAATACAAACGGACTCCTATAAAAATGTATCCCATATCGTACATAAAATAAATACTATAGGTTATAACCATTATAGGACATAGGGCCCAGATGTACGACCATTCTTTTTGCAGGTCGCAAATTGCAATTTGTTGAGACTCGCAAAATGTAATGTGTCTCAGACATATTTAGCTATTCCCAATAGGGTCGCTAATGATCTGCTTCATCAATATTCATGAGGCAGGTCACAACTTGTGGCCCATGGGAATGAGCTACAGTCACAGGGATGTTGGCCTGCCGCGCACAGCAGTCCATCATGTTTGTGTTTGCTTTTTAGATAAAGCAACTTATTGTTTTTCAAATGCAGACCACTTTCCTTAAAGGAAAACGGGATGCGTTTGAAAGAAAAAAATAAAAAGTGTTTTCATTTTTTTAAGAGCAACCAGTGTCCGTGGGACCACTGCCTGCTCTTAAACAATATTTTTGCTGCCAAACACAAAGGTGTCCCAAAACAATCGTACCTCCCCCTGTGAACCACTATTAGAAGGGATGCCCTTGGTGCGCCCCTTCCCAATAGCTACTTGCAAACCCTATTTTGCGAGTTGGTAATAGGTTACTGACTCGCAAAATAGGTTTGTACATCCTACAGCCCCTTTTTAGCGATCGAAACGGCCCGATTTTTCGTTTGCGACCGCTAAAAATGGTCATACATGTGGCCCATAACGCGAACAGCAGGAAGTAATATTTTGCTTTGAAAAAACAAATGTTTTTGAGAATGAAATTTTCCCTGTTGGTAAAATAAGCCAGGTGGAGCCATAGACATCAAGTAGTATCATTTGCCACTGCTGTAGTCATCAAAAGTAATGTAATCCCGTGCATATGCAGTGCAGCCAGAATTTTTAATCTCAGTTTTTTCCCCATGACAGAAGCTAATAGGAGATCTACACCAAGGTGAATTAGAGGAGCAATGTAAAATTTAATGGGATAAATTCAAAGTTTTTTTGGCTGCATCACCTAAATACTCTGGTAAAAAAGAGAAAGAAAGAGGGAATAGATATTTAGCGCTTGGGATTAATTGAAGGGTTTTTGTTGTAGACAGTGATTTATTCCTCATGATGACATCAAAAATAACATACACGGTCGAAACTTCAACAATCACACCAGTTCTTTTCTGTGATTCCAAGAGATCTTACTGCTTATCAACATTTGTGAAACCAGAACTGCTGTCCTGATTAAAGTTGATTGTTTTTTAAGTGCGAGTCCTTAGTCAACCATTTTTACTTACATATACTTTCACCCAGGTTCCTATAAGGCATAATGGGTTGCTTTTGTTTTCGTTACAGATGAAACCATCTAGGATAGATTTTTCCTGGCCTGGTATCACATAATGCAGAATATACACGACGTGTATATTTTCCATTGAATGACTCAGAATATAACATGATATCATATGAAAAGCAGTTACATATATTTAGAGAATAGAAGATTAATAGGAAAAAAAATGCACAGTATACAAAACGATTACGCCGTATGTGTAGTGAAGACCATAAAAACCTCAATGACTGAACTCATCATAGTTAAGGATTGTGAATTTCATAAAGCTTTTAATTTTTTCAGATTTAAAAAAAAAAGAAATCAATGAAAATATGTGTTTCCACTCGCAGTCTTAACTGTATACGTGGAGCCGATTTTGCACCTGCCGTAAGTGCTTTGTTCACTACACTCCTTTGAAAGATGCCTTTGGTTAAATTTCCCACCCAATTGGTAGAAATAAGCCATAAAAACAAGTTACTTACCTTCGGTAATGATGTATTTGTAAGAAACATAGGTTAGTTACAGATTCCTTACCTTAGAATTACCCCCAGGCGTCAGACTGGATCGGAAAGTTTTTCAGCAGCAGTACTCCGGCGCGTCGGTCAACGCCGCGTCCGTTGTCGGCATCGTGGTTGCTGGGATGATGTAGCGGAAGTTACTTAGACGTCACCCTTGCATGCTGACGTCAGTTTGGTACATGAATTTCTGCGGTGGGAACTCAGAGCCATGTAAGATACTGACCACTGGTGCACAAAACTAGGGCCCTGAAACAATGACCTGAACCCTAGAAATCTGTTCGCAGACCGGGGAGGATTGGTGGGCGGTAAGGAATCTTTAACTAACCTATGTTTCTTACAGATATATTGTTACCGAAGGTAAGTAACTTGTTCATCTGAAAGAAACAGTTAGTTATAGATTCCTTAACCTTAGACTAGATACCCTAGCAATACCAACTCCCGAGGTGAGTCTGCGAACTAAGTTCACACCAGAAAGTCCTGGAGAACAGAACGGTAAAAGAAGCGGTCTCCCTGGACTTGGCTAGCCAGGCAGTAGTGCTTTGTGAACGTGTGCCGTGATGCCCACGTAGCTGCCTGACAGATGTCATTTAGGGAACTCCTCGTCCCAAAGCAGTAGTAGCTGCCGTCGCCATGGTGGGATGGGCGCAAACCCCCACAGGAGGCTCCTTCTTTGCCAAAGAATAGCAGGCTTTGATGCACATCTGGAGATGGTCCGTTTGTGCATGGCTTGACCTTTCTTAGCGCCCGCGTATCCAACAAAGAGCTGGTCGTCCACCGGAACGGTTTGGTGAGATCCAAATAAAAGGAGAGCGCACGTTTTGGATCCAGAAGGTGGAGCCTCTCTTCCTCTTTTGAAGGATATGGAGGGGGAAAGAAGGTGGCCAAAGAGATGCTTTGGCCAATATGAAAAGAAGTGACCACCTTTGGATGAAAGGAAGGTCGAGTACTAAGGACGAACTTGTCGGGATCAACAGCCAGAAAAGGAGGCTTGGAAGACAGAGCTTGTAGCTCACTCACTCTGCGCACAGAAGTGATGGCCACCAGAAATGCAGTTTTCAGAGTGAGGAGTCTGAGAGGACAGTTATGTAGTGGCTAAAAGGGAGTGTACATCAGAAAAGTAAGAACCAAGTTCAAGTCCTACTGAGGCATTACGAAGGGAACAGAAGGAAAAAGATGAGTAATGCCCTTGAGAAATCTATTTACAATAGGGGACTTGAAAAGAGAAGGTTGATCAGGGAAGCCTGAGGAAGGCTGAAATGGCTGAGAGGTAGCCCTAGGAGTGTCCAGAGCAGAACCCTGCTGGGCTAAAGATAGAAGGAACAAGAGACCCTCAGAAAGGGGATCCACAGCCTTTGCTGTGCACCATGCCACAAATGTATCCCATCTGCAGGCATATACCGTCTTCGTGGAGGGACGCCTGGCTGCCAAGATTACATCACAGACTTCAGGAGGCAGGTCAAATGACATCAACTGCCACCGCTCAATCTCCACGCAAGGAGGTGGAGGCTGGACAAGTTCAGGTGGAGGACCATCCCACACTGCTGCGACAGAAGATCTTCACGAAGAGGCAGTCGGATCGGAGGATCGATGGCCATGTTTAGCAGCTCGGGATACCAGACTCTTTGTGCCCAATACGGAGCCACAAGAATACCTTGGGCTCGGTCATGCTTGATCTTCTGCAGCACTCTGGGCAGAAGTGGTATAGGCGGAAAGGTGTATAGAAGACTGCAACTGCACTCACGACAAAAAGCGTTGCCAAGCGAGTGCAGCCTTGGAAATTCCAACAAGCACAATTGCTGACATTGCGTGTTCTCTTCGGGGGTGATTAGATCTAACCGGGGCTCTCCCCACTGTTGAAAGAGACCTTGCACCACCTCAGAGTGAAGATGCCATTCGTGATCCATCATGCACCTGCAGTTGAGTTCGTCCAACCTGGTGTTCAGTGAACCTGTCAGGAGTTGAATCACCAGGGATATGCCCTGATGTTCCGACCTTGTCCAGAGACAGAGGGCCTCTTGACATTGGGTCAACGACCCCACCCCACCCTGTTTGTTGCAGTACCACATGCTGATGGTGTCGTCCGTGAACACCTGCACTACTCTTCCTCAGACAGAGGGAAGGAATGCTCTTAGTGCATGACGGATAGCCCAAAGCTCCAGAAGGTTGATGTGGAGCTCAGACTCCGCCAAAGATCAGAGGCCTCTGATCTCCGCCTCTCCCATGTCGCCGCCCCATCCCAGAAGGGATGCATCCATCATCACTGTGTGTTGTGGTTGGAGAAGGGAGAGGGACCTGCTGTTGAACCAATCCTGGTTCGTGAGACACCATTGCAATTGTCGTGCAGTGCCCTCCGAGATCTGGATGCAATCGGACAGATTCCCCTGATTCTGTGCCCACTGGAACTTTAGGTCCCACTGCAGATACCGCATATGCCACCTGGCATGATCGACCAGCAGGTTGCAGGTGGCCATGAGGCCTAGCAGCCTCAGGGTCATCCTGACCCAAAACCCAGGATAGAGGCTGAAAGATCGGAATCATAGCACGAATTTCCCAGACTCGTTGTTCGGGAGGATAAACCCGAAACTGTATTGTGTCCAGAACCGCTCCGAACAAAAGGAGCTTCTGAGAGGGGGTCAGGTGTGACTTTAAAAACGTTGATGGAGAACGCCAGCAAATGCAGGAGGTCGGCTGTAGTCTGGAGGTGGAAGACGACTGCCTGGGGCGAGCCCACCTTCAGCAACAAGTCGTTGATATAGGGGAAGACTGGAACCCCTGATCTGCGCAGATGAGCTGCGACCACCGCCATCACTTTTGTGAAAACCCGAGGTGCGCTGGTAAGGCCAAAGAGGAGCTCAGTAAACTGAAAATGCTTGTGGTCTACGGTGAACCGCAGGTAGCGCCGGTGGGCCGGCAGGACGGGGATGTGAAAATAAGCAGCCTGCAAGTCCAAAGCTACCATCCAGTCTCAAGGGTCAAGGGCAGACCAGACTTGAGCCAGGGTCAACATTTTGAACTTCTCCTTCCGGAGGTAGCGGTTGACATCCCTGAGATCCAAGATAGGACGCAGGCCCTTGTCCTTCTTGGGCACCAGAAAGTATTGGGAATAGCAACCACAAACTACTTCTGGGGCAGGATGGCTCCCTTGGCCAAGAGAGCTGTAACTTCCTGTTGGAGAAGGGCCAGATGATCCCACCACATGCGGGGGTACTGGGGTGGCACGGCGGGAGGGATAGTCTTGAAGGGGAGGGAGTAGCCCCTTCGAACTATCTGCAAAACCCACCTGTCCAACGTAATGTTGTGCCAGTGGGGGAGGGATGGCGAATCCTGCCGCCCACTGGCGTTTGATGGGCCTGAAAGGTCGGACTAGGAAGTTTTGGAGTCTGCTGCAGAGGGGGTGGTGGTCGACTGCCCGCCCGCTGGCCCCCAGAACCACGTCGGTGCTTCCCATGTCCCCAGCTGCGCGGAGGTTGAACAGCTTGCGCTGGCCCTTGGCTCTGAAAGGAAAGTGTTTGGGTACCCCTTCTGTGGCCATGTTAGGGGCGAAAGGCACACCGTGCAGGGAGTGTGGTGGAGAGGACCAAGGACTTGGCCGTAGCAGAGAGTCCTTGAAGCGCTCTAGCGCACTGTCTGCCTTGTCACCGAACAGGCGACGGCAATCAAGGACATCCCAGGAAAGCCAGTCATTCTCAACCAAGCGTGACGGCCAAGCGCCACCAACGTTGAAATAGTCCTACCCAGTGAGTCGGCAGTGTTCAGTCCACAGTGGATGGCGAACTTTGCTGCGTCTCTCCCTCTGCAACAGAACGGGAGAGCACAGCCCAGGCTCATCAGGACACAGAGGCAGCACTTGCTTCACCGTATCCCACACCGAGTGGAAATAACTGCCCAAGAGGCATGCGGTGTTCACCGACCGCAGCCCTAAGCTGGAGTAAGAAAACAACTTCTTCCCAAACTGATCCAGCTTCTTGGATTCCCTGTCTGGTGGTGCGGTAGGGAATGCACTTTGGGACGTTGAGGCTTGGACTACCAAGCTCTCGGGGGGGGGGGGGGGGGGGGTGTTGGGAGAGGAAAGTGGGGTGGGCCGGGCGGTGGGCAACCATCCTATCCACAGGAACCCCTGTGGTGGGCCTAGACAAGGTGCCCAAAACGATGCCGGTGAGGGCTTTATTAAACGGCAGCAGGGGCTCAGAAGAGTTCGCTGCCTGCCGGTTGAAGCACCTCTATCAGGAGGTTGGTCCTAACTGCCACAGTAGGTACCTCGAGGTGTAGGGCCTTGGCCGCCATACGCAACACCAATGCGCATGATGCTCCCTCCTCCGTAGCCACGATAGGAGGAGACAACATGCCATTGTCTGGTGAGGTGTCCTGACCACTGGCATCTCCCGGGTCCTCTCTCCAGTCCTGATCATACTCCAACTGAGCAGTGAGAGGGTCCTCAGACCCCTCCCAGTCTTCCTCACCCTCCTCTGGCTGCCAAACTGTCTGAAAATGCCCAGGGTGGAATGCTGGCACAAAAGTACCCATTGGCGCTGGATGGGAAACATCCTTTACAACGCAACTTTTACCACGCAGTGCTTTTACATCGCAACTTTTACAACGCAAACCATTACAACGCATTGCGCTGGGGGGCGCTCTAGGATAGGGGATAGATTTAATTTACTATCCAACACCTTCCCTAGTGTCCACGGGGACTGGAGTTGGAATAGTAAATTAAACTATTCACTATCCAGCACCCCAAAGCGCTATGCGTTGTAATGGTATGCGTTGCAAAAACTGTGATGTAAAAGCATGCGTGGTAAAAGCATGCGTTGTAATGTCATACATCCGCGCTGGATACGTTGTCGGTCGATGTTAGTCTGGCTCCGTATCCACATCGGGGTGGAAGGCGGGGTCTTCGCCGGCTGGAGGTCCAGCCGGCGCCGGCTGTGGACGTGATGCTGGTGGAATCAGCGCCGGTGGAGGTGTTATGAGGTCGACTGGCACCAAGGGGGCCCTGGGGAGCCGGGACCTGTCCCGCCGGCATCGAAGGCCTAGGGCCCCCAGACGTGTCCACGGGACCCGAAGTCACACAGGCAGAGTCAGGCTACCCAAAGAAGCCGTGCATCACTTGGGAGAACTGACAAAGCTAGGCAGGGGTTGCTCCAGGTCCTGGGAAGGGAGGGAAGGCTGGATTCGACACTGAAGGCTCCACGGGTGGAGCTGCGAGAGTGGCACCAACCACACACTTCGTCGCATCGGCCGACAGACGTGGGGAAGTCAAAGAGTGAGAATGCTTCTTTGACTTCTTCTTGTGCTTCGACTTTCCTGACGCAGTGTGTCAAGACTTAGATGAGGAGTGATGATGGCTCTGTGATCGGTCCGTCGACCTCCCACGTGACCTGAACCTTGAATGACGCGGAGCCGACTACCGGGCCCCGAGTAGCTTTCGGGACCGCTCACTCAAAGACTTCAGGGCCATGGTTCGGCAGTCGGAGCACGACTTGGGGTCGGGGTCGTGGTCACGCTCCAGGCAGTAGAGGCACACGCGGTGCTACATCAGTCGAGAACAGGAACTGCAGGCCTTGAAACCGGGCACCCCTCATGCACCAGGAGTCGATGTAAGACTTGAAAAGAAGTCGACAAAAGTCACAAAAAGTTAGTCAAAGACTGGGGGTACAGCGCTCTCCGGATCTGCGCTTGCTGGCGCGGAAAAAGAAAGAACTAAAGTCAACATGCGAGGTCGGCGTCTAAGTAGCTTCCACAACGTCTTCCCAGCATTCACAACGCCGAAGACGGACGCAGAGTCATCTGACACCACCTATCGTCCCGCAGGGGTACTTCTGATGAAAAACTTTCAGGATCCAGTCTGACTCCCTGGGGGTAAATCTAAGGTAAGGAATCTATAACCAACTGTTTCTTTCAGATAACCATTAAACATAGATGTGAAAAAGTGGTTGTGAAAAGCCATGTTAACGAGGAGGCTCACAAATCTATTGTCTTTTCCCAAACACCCAGAACCTCTAAACGTGGTACTTGACCATTGCCTGAAAAAGGACAGAAATATCAATGACTTGATTTTCTTCACCAAAGAACTGCTAGTACTATCGAAGGTCACTGATGGAGGCTCCAGGCTGAACATCTCTTTCTTCATTATTAAGAAAACATTTTCTATTACCATTTATGAAAAGGGGGAGAAAAATCATGGCCTCCTACTGCAATTTAAGCTATTCGTCATATCCTCAATTCTCTCACCAGTAAGAAAGACAACCAGACACAAAGTATCTCAAACTCCAATATCATTTATCAGTATCACTTCTTGAGGTCTTACCACTAAAGAATCAAATTACCCACTAATGGAATGTTGCACGCGTAGGTTTAAACTTAATGGCAGGTTTATCTAACTCACCAACCAGGAGTGGGAATTAATTGCATTTTGACTGTTTTTCATAAGCAGCCATGGCCTCAATCCCCTAAACATCAAAATCTTCAATTGATGGATGAATGAATAGATTTATAGAGTGTGAACGAATGCCTGGAGGCGTCTTGGTGATGATTGAGGAAAAGGAAGGATACGCTGATCTTGAATTTCTGTACAAACAGCCACATTTACAATGACTTTCTAAACACAGCAATAGAGGGACCTGTTTTAAATTCCCTCTGCATGATGTTCTAAAATAGGGCTGTGGTCTTGAAGAAGCTTCTGCCTCCCCATGTGGTCGTACGGAAAGCAGGTATCACCAAATTATTGGCCTAGGAAGAACGAAGGGTCCTGCTGGGGGTGTACCACCTCATGTTCTTGAAGTATGAGGGACCATGCCCATGGAGGATCTTGAAGGCCACACACACACAGCCTTAAAGACAATATGTTGCCTGACCGGCAGCTAATGAAGTTTACTAATGGCCTCCTTTGCAGAATGAAATTTGGGAATCTTTAACCGAAAACGTGCCGCAGAATTTTGCAGCGTCTGGAGTGCTTCAATAAGCCTATAGGGAGATTTCAGTAAAGGACATTTCAGTTATCAAGTCTTGTAAGTACAATAGAAATTACCATAGTTTTTAAAAGCTCAAAAGGTAGATATTTCTCAATGTTCTTGATCCATGTCAGAGAGTAAAAAGAAGCAGAGGTTAGCTTATTGACTTGTTCTCTCAGCTTCAGCTCGCTATCTATCATTATCCCAAGATTCTTGACTTTTGACACTGGGGAGTAAACATAGTTCAGAGGGCCACCAAATCGGTGACTAGAAGGATGGATTATTTCTAAATAGTATCACCTCCGTTTTGGAGGAGTTTGTTTCAGGCACTTTCCATCCATCCATTAATTCACCTACCTAAAAATATCACTGTGCTGGGCTCATCATTGGAGAGTGACCCGACAATTTGCGGGTCATCTGCATAGTAAGCCAGAACTAGGCCAAAGGATTTTATGAGTATAACTAGTAGTGTAACAGACATGTTAAGCATTGTGGGGCTCAATGATGAGCCCTGTTGAGTATGGTCTTGAAGTAAACTGACCCATTGCTAACACTTGTTGTCTATTAGAAATAAAAGACTGTAGGAGAGCGAGTGCCTATCCCCAGCTTCCACATACGATCACCCAGCACAGCAGGGCTGACCATATCGAAGACCGGTGACAAATCCAGTAGGACAAGGGCAGAGCTCTTTCCCCTGTCCAAAGTTGCTCTGATCTCCTCTGTTGCCACCACTAGCACAGATTCGCTACTGTGACCTTTCCTGAACTCGAGCTGGGTGTCATCAAGGAGATGATTATTATCGACTAAGGAAACAAGCTGCTCATTCTTCACCTTCTCAACTAACTTGGTGGGGTAAGGAAGCCTAGAGATGGGAGGATAATTGTTAGGGTCCAATGCATTTAGATGAGCTTTATTAAGAGTGGAAGGCCTGAGGCAGCTGACAGCTGAAGTGCTACTGGCTCAATTGCCATGTGCACTATTTTTGGTGGACACAGATCCTGAGGGGAGCCGGATTTGATTTTAGGTATACACTTTCTCAATTGTTCTGCTGTAGGGACCTAAAAAATCTTGAGACCCAAGTTCTCTAGGACTACGATAGGGGACAGGGTTATTAAATATATCTATGCTACTAAAATCCATCTTCATTTTGATACAAAAGTCACAGATGCCATTGACCAGCTCGCTCCTATTAAGATATGTAAACACTAAATAAACCACAAAAAGACTAATAATTGGTCCAGAGTCAAGTTGCGAGATTTTGTAATGATTTAGTCTTGACTTTATGTAGATCAATGTGTAGAGATGAGGCGGACTTCCGTCCCAAACCAATTTGCACAGCAATAAAGCGCCTCTATGGCTTGTTTATTCCACACTTATTCCATCATTTAATCCTTGTTTTCAAATTACTCCAAAATTTCACTATTTTTTCAATTGTTTATCCAATTCTCTACATGCAGGGTTTATATGACGTTTTCCCATTTTTCTCATGTAAAAACTGTGCCCATCCAAGCCTCTTGTTTAAACACGACAAATGCCAAGGTTCGTTGCAAGCAGTGTTTATTTCTAGCCCAATGCATTTCGGGCGGGATACGCCCTTCGTCAGGGGACACTGTAAAGTAGTAATAAAAACATAGCTGTGTTACATAACTGACTGTAGTAGTTACATTCATGAAATACAATGTGGTATTTAAATAAATTCTGTGCTTAAGAAGATCATTTTGAGTATACTGCTAATGCATGTATATTCGTGCAACATGAATAATTCCGTGGAGACATAATTCACTATTCTCGGGATACACCATAACTTGCACTTGACAGATTACTTACATAATAATGAATGTCACCTCTATTTAACCTCACATTCATGTGCCTTTGCTAAAGCGTGCAATTCATCAAACACCTTTGCAGACCCCACAGTAAAAACTCCTGCTCACTCTCTGTGCCCCATCATTTGAATCTAATTAGTCTTCTGCACCTCTCACCCTTGGATACGTAACCTTCGTTTGTAAGCTCCCTTAAATCTAAGACATTTTCTCAGTGTGCATATCGCACTTTACCCTCCGTAATCTGTTTCCTCAGTCTCCATGTATAAACTCCATTCAATCACCCCTACATATCCCCTTCTTATACGAAAACATCCCTCAGACCAACAGTCACTCCCATACCTGCTGCAGAAGTTTAAATGTTCTCCGTTCTCTCGATTCGCAAAGAATGTCTGCGCGCCTTATTTCTATTTTACTTTTAAACCCTACTCATGTGACCTGATGTTTGCTGATTGGTGCTCCGAACATTATTTTCCCGCCATGCTATAGCTGAACTCCACTAACTGCGTTTACACACTCATAAGTCCACAATGCATTTCGACTGTCCGTATCTAATATTGAATAAATATTGTAAAACTACGCATTGACTCTCAATCAACATGACTATTTACAGTGTAGATTCATTTCACAAAAACATGTTATTCAAAGAGATTGTCCCTTTCATGAAACGCCGCTTGGTTTCCGAACCTGAATGTTTACTCCTTCCATGTAGAACTTCTGAACTGCGATAACTGTATCGCCTACTGAGGGGTAGCACCCGAAAGGAAAAGAGAATATGAAGATACAGTTATCGCAGTTTAGAAGTTCTTGATTGAGAGTCAATGCGTAGTTTTACAATATTTATTCAATATTAGATACGGACAGTCGAAATGCATTGTTAGATTCAAATGATAGGGCACAGAGAGTGAGCAGGAGTTTTTACTGTGGGGCAGCATAGCCATTAAGTTTTTAATTTACAAATCTGGAAATGTCTTCAGACACTTCTAGTGGTTTAAACCAATTATTAAAAATCATTTCAAATGCATTTTACTCTCAATAAAATTATGTCACTAAAGGCCCAGCAGTAAAAAGACGTTTAAGAAAGTGCAATATTATGACAGGTAAACAGAACGAACCAACATTAAGGGGCCCATTATGATGTCGGGACGATTGCCTCCGCCAGGCTGGCGGTAGCCACCGCCGGCCTGGCAGAGGCAATCCGCCCGACATCGTTTCCCGAATTCCCCCCGCCATATTAGTATGGCGGGGTGGACCGCGGCGGACAGAAAGACCGTCCGCCGCTTTTCCGCCCCGGTCGCCTTGCGGCCGGGGCGGAAAATGTTTAATATGGTGGCGGTGTCTCATAGACACCGCCAGCCATATAAGCATGGGCTTCCAGACATGCCTTTCGTGGCGGCAATGCCGCCACGTAAAGGCATGCGGTCTTCACTCTGGGGGCCCCCTATGGGCCCCCAGATTGAATGAGGGGTGGGGGGTGCCTACGGGGGGTACCTGTGGTACCCCCCCTTCATTTGCATAAACAAAGTGGCAGGCACCGCGCGGTGCCTGCCGCTTTGTTTATGCGAATGCTGAAATGCATTTTTAGCATTGAGGCTGAGAGCACCGCCCGCCACAATGCTAAAAATGCAGGATGTGCCCGCCAGTGTGGTGGGCACATCCTAATACCCCCCACAGGACCCCCGCCCTCATGGCGGGCGGTCCCAATCCCCGCTAGGATGACGGGCGGACAAAGTCCGCCCGTCATCCTAATGGACCCCTTAGTATTTATCCTCCGAAAGAGCGGGGTTGAAGCGCAGCCCATTCAAATAAATACTCGTCCACTCATAAACCCATGACTCAGAACAGTAGAGCATGTGTCCTTAACCTCTCCAAAATGGCATCTCACAGGGAAAATGCCATCACTCACACAGCCAAACTGTTCAAACACTTGAATGGCTGTCCTGATGGTAAACCAAAAATGTGAGTGACACCGGAAACAATAAAAGTCAATGATTAAAGGGAGGCGACCCATTGCCAAAATCTTGTATGTTTAATCGTTGGCTGATCCAAAATGTGAATGTCACTTCAACAAAGAAATGGCTGACCAAAGCCCTAGTGTGCATTGTACTAATCATTAGTGTTATGTACTCATTTTCGTTTTTTTTTTACAAAAGGTTGGTAAGTAGTTAAAGCGGTCTCAACACCAGAACCAAAAAAAAGCCATATACTTAATACACAGACGAGATGGATGTTATGAAAAGCAAGACTTCGTTCAGTGTATCTGATTAAACGCATAGTTTCTATCGGACTTCTGAGGACCCTTAATTATTCCCTTGGAAATGCCAAAGTAGGTTTTGTTAAAGCAACTTCTCAATGCTGTACAAGGCAACCATGTGCTTTGTTTATGCAGAGCCCAGCTGTCTGGCAGGAGAAATGAGAGTGTGTCGAAATAGCAATCAAATAACATTTCACTGAGATCAATTGCGCACGCTTTGTTCAATTTTACAAGCTACTTTTCCAGCCAAATTTTTAACATGACATACATTTTCAGAAACACTATTAACTTAATGGTTTGATCAGTGGCCGAAATGCATACAAAGCTTGGAAAATATAGTCCTGAGTGCAGTGGGGGCTGTAGACAGTGTGTGTGTGGGAGAGGGAGGAGGGGGGTGGGAGAGTTCGACAAAGACGTGACTAAAAAGAGTAAAAAGATCGGTGATCTAGCACCTTCGGTAACTACATAAAAATAAATGCACACAGCAATACTCGGTGGCAAATGCACGATTTTACCTTATGAAACCTCAGACGGGTAATATGACCAGTGCAGATTTCTGTGCGTGTAACCAAACAGTTACAGAATTGATTCCTGGATGACAATTTGGAATAGTTACTTGTGTATTTATATTGATGCTAGGCCCCAGTCTGTGACAGAAAGCACTGTGAATATGTCATTATTTTAAGATTCTATTACACACTGTATGAGGCTAAAGCACAATGTGCACAAAGGTGTAGCACTTAAAGTAAAACAAGTGCTTTCAAAATACTTATTTTAGAAATAAACAGATTGTACCCAAGGCAAACATTTTTTGTGTGTGTTCACTGAACGGACGCACACCAGAGCTCAGGTGGAAATGCCCTAACAGTGCATCTCCAAAAGAATAAATCTTTGTCACCATTAAGTGTTGAGTAACGCCCAAAATGAAAGCCTATAGCGTCCCCCAAGCAGCTTTTAAATGTGCCTATTAATCAACTGCACAATTTTAAATTTCTTTCATTTAAGGAAGCACCCTGAGAGAAAGCTGTTGCATTCTTATTTGTAAATATTTCCCTTTTAATATTATTTTCTATCCATCTGCATATTTCCCTTTTAATAGAATGTATCTTTGTTGTTGCACATACACACTGTGGAGTAATTCCATTTGGAATTGTGTTGATATGAAATGTACTGGAGTTAGAAAACTGGATGTAACCTGGAGACTGGAGTACTGTGCTGCAACTCAATAAACCTTGGATTTTCAACCTGGATTTATTTCTTGTTTATTACAAATTTGGCGACGAGGGTGTCTGGTACCTACTACTACAGCAGCACAGGTGTGGTACACCCAATTGGATAAGATTTACATTATTTATTTGATTTTTGAATTCGTTTTTTGGAAGTTTCTACAATATTCTTGAAGATTTCTTATTTCTGCAAGCAAAGAACATACTCATTTACTACCTTTCGATTTAAGGAGAGGTTTGTAATATTTGGTTATTCTGCTGAAGTACTAAAAGCTAAGAGTTCACCGCATACTACTTTGGATTGGTGGCGCTTTTGGAAGCAAGCAGGCTGTGCTGAGAGGGTGCTGTGCGTTTACTGGAATAACGAGTTTCCTGACTTTTACTGAAAGTTATTTACGTTGTTTCATGTACTTTGGTAAGTGTTAGCCCGTCTACGCCCGTCCGCGCCTGGACCGCGCCCAGCGCCAAACCCCCTGGCCCGCGCAAAAACCACTCCACCCGCCTTACGTACGACGCCGCAACCGTCTCAGCCCTTAACCCCGGCCGACCACCAAACTGCTACCAAGCCGTCCCAGGACACACCCATGGACCCTTCACCTGCCTCTCCTGCAAGTTCGACTGCATCAAGACCCACACCAAATCCACAAACTCCAAACAGAGCTCCGACACTAACCACCTGAGATGCATCCTACTCAACACCCGATCGATCCACAGACACGCCATTGAACTCTGGAACCTACTCGACACCACCTCGCCGGACGTCGCCTTTCTTACAGAAACCTGGATGAACGCCTCATCAACGCCCGACATCGCCATAGCCATCCCGGACGGCTACAAGATCATCGGAAAGGACCGCATCAACCAAACAGGAGGAGGCATCGCCATTGTTCATAAGAACACCATCCGCATCACGACCAGTTCTAACGACACACTCGCAGCTACCGAACACCTTCACTTCCAGATTCACATCGACCCCAAGACCACACTCAGAGGCACCCTCATCTACAGGCCACCAGGACCCCGCACACAATTCAGGGAAGACATCACTGACTTCATCAGCCCACACGCCCTCCCCTCCGAGGACTACATTCTACTGGGAGACCTCAACTTCCACCTGGAAAAGAACAACGACAGCAACACCACCACCCTTCTGGACAACCTCGCCAATCTCGGACTCAAACAACTTGTTGACACCCCCACACACTATGCCGGGCACACGCTCGACCAAATCTTCACCTCCAGCAAGCACATCTCCTTCAATCACACCACAGCTCTCCATGGGACAGACCACAGCTGCGTTCACTTCAACTACAAAAAGACTACGACCCACAACCAATCCCCCGCAGAAACTGGAACAAAATTACCACCGACCAACTCTTCACATCGCTTCACCAAAACCCTCCTGCAAAATCATCGGACCCAAACCTTGCAGCCACCAACCTCACACAATGGATCACCCACAGCGCTGACGAATTAGCACCCTTGAAAAAACATCAAATCAAGCAAAGTAGCAAAAAAGCCCCCTGGTTCAACGATGGCCTTAAGAAATTCAAAAAGTTCTGTCGCACCCTCGAGAAAGCCTGGAGAAAAAACCCAACCACTGACAACATGGCCACCTTCAAGAACGCCACCCGCAAACACCACCAACTGATCCATTCCACCAAGAAATCAGCATTCAAGGATCGACTCGACAACAACGCCCACAACAGCAAGGAACTATTCAACATCGTCAAAGAATTTACCAACCCCACCGCCGGCACCAACGACATCACCCCCTCCCAAGACCTCTGTGACTCCCTAGCCTCATTCTTCCACAACAAAATCGCTGACATACATAATAGCTTTGAAAACCAGTCCGAAGACCAGTCCATCCCACCCACCTTCGAACTAAAACCCCCCTCCAACAAGCTTTGCGCCTGGAACCCAATCACCACTGAAGACACCATCCGCCTGATGAACTCCATCCACTCAGGATCGCCAACCGACCCATGTCCCCACCACATTTTCAACAAAGCAGACTCCATTATCGCACCCCATCTCCGAGACGTCATCAACTGCTCCCTTAACTCCGCCTCCTTCCCGGAAAGCTGGAAACATGCCTAACTCAGCGCCCTTCTGAAGAAACCCACAGCAGACCCCACTGAACTTAAGAACTACCGCCCCATCTCGCTCCTCCCATTCCCTGCCAAAGTCATTGAGAAAGCCGTCAACAGTCAGCTCGCCGCCTTCCTCGAATCCAACAAATCCCTCGACCCTTCACAGTCCGGCTTCCGAGCTAAACACAGCACCGAGACCGCCCTCATCGCAGCAACAGACGACATTCGAACTCTACTGGACAACGGAGAAACAGCTGCCCTCATCCTACTTGACCTCTCCGCAGACTTCGACACAGTCTGTCATAGCACCCTTATACAACGCCTCAGCAACGTCGGAATACAAGGAAAAGCATTGGACTGGATCATTTCGTTCCTCACCGGAAGAACCCAGAGAGTCCGCCTCCCCCCTGTTAAATCAGAGGCCACCGAAGTCATCTGCGGCGTACCACAAGGATCATCACTCAGTCCCACCCTCTTCAACGTATACATGAGTCCCCTCATATCCATCGCACGCCAACACAACCTCAACATCATCTCCTACGCCGACGACACCCAGCTAATCCTCTCCCTCACCAAAGACCCAAACACCGCCAAAACCAACCTACACGAAGGGATGAAAGAAGTAGCCGAGTGGATGAAGAACAGCCGTTTAAATTGAACTCGGACAAAACGGAAGTCCTCATCTTAGGTTCATCCCCCTCCGCCTGGGACGACTCATGGTGGCCACCGGCCCTGGGAAACGCACCCATACCTACGGACCACGCACATAACCTGGGCTTCATCCTGGACTCCTCCCTCTCGATGACCAGACAAGTCAACGCCGTCTCATCATCATGCTTCAACATCCTACGTATGCTCAAAAAAATCTTCCGTTGGATCCCCACCGAAACAAGAAAGACGGTCACCCACGCACTGGTCACAAGCCGACTGGACTACGGAAACACCCTTTATGCCGGAACCACAGCCAAACTACAGAAAAAACTCCAACGCATCCAAAACGCCTCAGCCAGACTCATACTAGACATCCCCCGCCAAGCTCACATTTCCGGTCACTTGAAAGACCTCCACTGGCTCCCCGTCAACAAGAGAATAACGTTCCGTCTCCTCACCCACGCACACAAAGCCCTCTACGACCTAGGACCCGAATGCCTCAACACGCGCCTGTCCTTTTACACCCCCACCCGCCAACTACGATCGTCCAATCAAGCCATCGCCGCAATTCCACACATCCATAGATCCACAATGGGGGGAAGTTCCTTCTCCTACTTAGCTGCCAAAACCTGGAATTCTCTCCCCACCCACCTCCGCCTTACACAGAACCACCTCTCCTTCAGAAAACAACTAAAAACATGGATATTCGATAAGTAAAGTACCCCCCTCCCTCAAGCGCCTTGAGACCCTCTGGGTGAGTAGTGCGCTATACAAATGTTAAACTTGAACTTGAACTTGACGAGGAGGGGAACAGCCACTTTAGGGGACCCTAGCAGCTACAATTCTGAAGCATTGCCGTTTATCGTTCTAATAAAAAAACTACTATGGGTATTAAAGTGCTTGTGTGCAAATTCAAACAGTGGAAGTAGGTACTATGCTAAGTGGAAAATGGCTTTCAGTCAAATATGATACCTATATACAAAACCATGCTTAGAATCGGAGTCAATATACAAGACAAAGGTGCAATGTTGAGTAAATTATTGCCTTAACATAACTGAATAGAAACTAAAGAGAACCATAGCAGCCCGACCTTGCAGTTTACCAGTTTGTATACTTTTGCCTAAACAATACCGGAATTAACACAGCCTAGAATCAAGAGCCAGGACCCTCTAACACCCTCACCCCCCCCACCCCGAGTTCACTCATTACACTATATTAATCAGTTACGAGATTTTTTAAAATAGCCAAAATCTGCACTAGTCTTATGTTCAGCTTTGTGTTAATTGGGCCCATTGACTCCACAAGCAAGAAATTCACGGCTTAATAGACTTATACGTTGGTCAATAAACTTTGGGCAGATGCATATAATGTGGAGCAGAGTCTCTAGTTCCTGATGGCACAGATGACGAGTCCGGACTACGGTTGAATCACCCATCCTCCATTTTGGAATAAGATCTAATGTGGGAATCTTTCCAAATCTAAGGGCCAGGAATGACTGTTTGACTTTACGATCATAGGATGTGGCCAGCAGGAGCGATTCTTTTTGAGTTGAGTAAGATTTCAACACCAGCCACCCGTGACGACGTTTGGACAATGTTTCTTTGTCTGCGGACAAGCTCTGCAGTCTGATCGACTTATTGACATCTTTCTTAAAGGTTTGACTGGTGATCTTCGAGTTCCAAAGGTTGCCCTACTCCAATCACCTAATGCTATTATCAAGATGTTTTTTTATGGGAGCCGTTTCCCCGTTGTAAGTTAATCTCGGACCGGCCTAGATTTGCCAAGGTGTTATCGGCCGCTGCAGGCAATTCATGACAAAGCTTTACAAGTGCAGCTGGCCTGGCAATTGTCTGTTTTGTAACTAAAATTTCCAACTGGAGTTGGGCAAGCGAGACAGACTTTGGTAGCCTGAAGATTTGTTTATAGGCTCTGATTACTAATTTATCAAGCAAAGTGGCATCACCCAGCATTATCTCCGATCCATATGCAAACGTTGGCAACAATTTGGCTTTCATAACTGCTCCCATTGATTTCAATTCATGGCCTTTTATTGATCTAGCCAGTGTTGAAAAACCATAATTGATGGCCTGGATATTTACCTGAATCGCCTCTTCTGGAATGCGAAGGTACCATTTGCATCTACTTTGACCCCCAAATATACATAGGTGGCGACTTCCTCAATTTTATTTCCATTACAATGTCATTTTCGACTTTTTGTTGGGCCCCGATTACAAGCCATCATGCTAGTTTGTTATAATTTACTTCCAGGTCATTCTTGTCTGCTTAAGTGCCAAGGGAATTAAACAACCTTTGAAGGTCTCTTTTTGTTTTTCTAAACAGCAGAAGATCATTCCGCGTATAAGATGTGAGACCTTGGTTGTCCTTCAATGCTCTGGCATGAGCTGTCTGCCCGTCCAGTTTGGCTCAAAGATCCGCCAGGTACAAGTTAAAAAGAGGGGGAAGGGCAAGCACGCAGCCCTGCTTTATACCAGATGTTGTTTGGACTTTCCTTGGTACGTGCATGCCATCACCAATCTTTATCTTGACCCATGTACCTGAATAAACCAGCCTGATTGCACAAAGGATTTTGGGAGGAATGGCCCATCGCTGTAGGTTGACCCATAACCTGTTCCCAGGCACACAGTCAAAAGCAGCCTTAAAATCTACAAAACACATGTAGAAAGATGTGCCTGTAGCCTTTGCTCCATTTGTAATTAGGCTCAGGGCCATGAGGTTGGTTAGAGTGCCTTGGCCCCATAAAAGCCTGTTTGATTTAAGGTGAGCATTCCAATTTCATAGGACCAGAATTCCAAGTCATGAAGTAATAGCGTGGAGAAGTATTTCAATTCCACGTCCATCAGAGCGATTAGTCAATATTTACAAAGTGAACTAGGTGAACTTGCTTGACACTTTTTAAAAATGGGGTAAATTATTGAAGCACTACAGCTGTCTGGGTAGAATCATTTTCCAGAATGTATTTAAACATTGATGCCAGGAAACCAGACCAGTGCGATATAAAGTGCTTAAACAGTGCTTGGGGAAGCAGATTTGGGCCGGGGGTACAGTAAGCGCGAGATTTTTTAATGACCCTTCCAACCTCCACCGATGTCATTTTCAGAGAGGCAGCTTTATCTTTTTCGAGGGCTCTCCTAGATTTCTAGTGACAGAAATATGTGTGCCTTTAGTTTACAATGCCAGAAATTGCCATTGTGCCAATCATTCCATGCAATAAGGCATAATTCTGGACAAAAGAAATCCTGCTGTGAAACTATTGTATAGAGAAATTCCACAACATAAATTTCAAGACTGAATCTTCACAAATATTTGAGACCTATGTGCCAATACATCGAAATAGGAAGGGCCCACATTAAAGTGCATCTTGATCTGTAGCCCCAGGTGACTCTGTGCACAGGTACCAAATGGCACAGCATTAAATATCCTCAGTCAATGAAGGGAAGAATAATTAGTCCTGGTGGGGGTCCGTAACGGACATCATCTTCCCACATTCTCTACAAGGCTTAAACCCTGTCTTCTTTGTCGACATGACAATGGTAGCAAAAGGTCAGAGAATGGAGAATCGAAGAAATAAAGTAACAATATACAATAAGCTACAGAGTATCCCGAAACCGTTAGCGTCGACGACGCGGAAAAAAGGGAACTGATGTCATCACGCCGGCGTGGGCCTATTGTAGGCGTCGGTGACGTCAGCGGAGTCGCGAGCGAGGTCGTGTCTCTATGACGTCTTAGTCCACGTCGGCGCGAGGCTACAAAAAGAATTTCCGAATGTTGCTGACGCAAGGGGATATTCACAAGGTGAGGAATCCACACGGCAGATGTATCTATCAGAAATCTGTTTCAATGTGACTCAAAATAATCAAAGTTTAACAGCCAAGCAGGCTGAGGGAAAGGGTGACAACTGTGGGGGTGATAAAAAAGTGGGGGGCAGTTACAGAAGAAGTTAATCAAGAAAAAGATTGGGATGAAAGTAGCATCTAGTTTGTTCTACGGCAATTCAAGGATCAGCTTGACACTTACCCACCCAGAAAAGCAATTATTGAGCATCACCTAACTCCAGCTGATGCATAAATGGATGTCTCCATGATTCCCCATCCCTTTTCCCCCTTTCCTCTCAAGCCTCGGTCCCCATCCCCTTGTCTCCATGGTTTTCTGTCACCCGGTATCCAGAAAATGCGGTCTTCTCTCCATGAAACTCTAACAGAGTCTTCTTATTTGCCAACACCAGTTTTCCATATCAATTTTCCCCTTTCTCCATATCCTCTAGTACTTCAGCTGTCTTAATGTACCCCTGTCATACTTTGAGTTATTCCAATGGGGAGGGGTTGATCCCTACCAAGTTAATAAAATACGGTTAGGCCAAAACACAGTTCTTAGAGAGGTGGAAATAGTGCCCCGTTCCTGGATATACTGAGTACGTTCTTTTGGATTATTCCTGCAGTCTTCAGGTCATCAGGGCAGGCTTTAAGGCAGCAGATCTCTCTCTAGTCAGGGCTCCTGCAGGATCCGGGCCTCTGTAGTTAGCTGTACCCACTGGAGTCAGAAATCATCCTGATTTTTGTGTCAGAGGAGAAGGTAAACATGAGGTCTGCCTCTTGGACAGCATTTCAAGCCCCTGAGTGCCAGCCATGGTCAGGTGTTCTATAGTCATTTCTTGCCATCCAGGAGGCTAAATTTAAAACAGCTTACCTGTTGTTCGGTTAGAAGAGGCCTGACCCTCCTTAAACTGCTCCCCTATTCTGATGATGTTCTTGAGCGCAAGAACCGACAGCGGTAGGAACCAGAAAGTCTAGAAGGTCCCTGGGAATGAATGGGAGCAGACCCTATCAGTCTAATTTGGCATAGCGATGTGTAGTGCACTTTCTTCTCCATTCTCCCAGATGGCTAATCGCTGTAAGTGGCCACTTGTTGACAACAACCCTGCCTTCCTGGGCCCAGAGGCCACGCCTTTGTCTAAATTCACTATGAAAAAAAATAAATTAAACTGAATGGAAACTATATTTGAATTATAATTTTATCAAGCAAATACATAAATACGAGCTTTAATTATACTTTAGCATGCTCATAGAAATTTTTGCATAACCTAGGCAGTGAAAGCATCTTTTAGATATTTAATCGCTGTGATGGCACACTACATCGATTATGTTCTGTGGTATGTTTCAAACACCAAGCACCAACCCTGTGGGCTAAAAAGGCATGCTTTAATGAGACTCATTAATATATAAAAACAGAGTTTCCATAAAGACAGAGTTTCCTGCATGGCAAAGTCACACAGTGAGCAAAAGAATGATGGATCTTGTTGTCTTTACTATGCTCACCCTAAGTGGCCAAGGGTAGGCCCAGACGTGGATCCCTTGCTTGCTGAGCCACTGGATTCAAGCTAGCATGGCCGATGAGGAGGGATACCCTGTAACGAGCCCCAGGATGCTCGTTTCTGGTCCAGTGAGGACCTGGTTTGGCAGTTCAGGCTGGACTGTTCCCATGGGGAGCAGGTTCAAGAGTAACTTGCATATGGCGAAGTCCAAACTAGGTTGGCATGATGAGCAAAGGAACAATGGATTTAACCCAGATTTCTTGACTGGGGGTGAGTGTTTGAAAAGGTTCAGCACTTCGTCCATCATCTTGTTGTGTTTGCTATGTTTGCCTTAAGTGGCAAATGGTATGCCCAGACGTGGATCCCTTGCTTGCTGTGCCACTGGATTCAAGCTAGCCTTGCAGATGAGGAGTGATACCCCGAAACCGGCCCCATGATGCTCGTTTCTGGTCCAGGGAGGGACCGATCTGGCAGTTCGGGCTAGACTATTGCCATGGGGAGCAGGGTCACGACTGATATGCATGGTGGAGCAAACGAAAAATGGATTTAACCCAGATCTCCTGACTGGGGGTGAATGTTTGAAAGGTTTCAGCACTACGTCCATCATCTTGTGTTTGCTAAAGTCACTTTCTTTCCTATGCATTACTGAAGTGCTTTTAAACTGCAGACCAACCGAAGTACAATGGTATTCTTGGCAGCCATAACTTTTTTTTATTAAATAAATGAAGGCGGTGCAAACACACTTTAGACAACACGACACTTAAATTCCATGCCTCAAGTACATTTCTGCGCCCTCTTCCGTACTAATACAGGAAAGTTAAATGAACTGGATGAAACCAATTTTGACATTAACATGTTATGGCTAGAGCACACACACTGTAGCACTTAATAGCAGTGTTGCAGCACACAGAGAATTATTACCAGTAAAAACAGTATCAAGAAAATAGGAAAATGTGCAGTGTGACCCTGCAGAAAAGGCAGATTTTCCACAGACCCTCCTACTAAGGCATTCTTGACAGTTTCTCATGGCTACTCACACCTTTTTATATTACTTTAACATTTTGCTATCACACTGCTGCATCTCAGAGGTATTAGCGGGCTCTGAATACAACATGAATGGTAATATTGAAACCTTTAGTTACCAAAACAGATAGCTGAAAAGTGGAACAAGAGATCATTTCCATTGACTATTGTCCAGTCTGATCCCTTCAGCGGTGTAATAACCAGTTTTGCTGAGCCACTTGCTGACAAGCATCTAACACTGTCACTAGGAAATCATCAAATAGGGACTAGCCTTAAGCAGCATGGACCTTACTCAATGGGGGGCTGACATCGTGACCATCCAGCAGTGCGGGTTGAGGGGCACGGCTAGAGGAGAACCCAGTGGTTTTGTAAGCTACTATCAGCATGCAAATAGCAAGTAAACAACAACAATTGACCTCCTCTGTTCCTTGCGCCATTACAATCCTGGATGAGGATGTGCTGCATTCAATTCCTAATACTCCTCCACATACTCAACACCTCGACCAGGCACCAGGTGACCCGGTCACCTCAGTAATGCAAATCAGGGTAGGGGAGAAGTGAATGGGAAAAGGTGTTTCAGGAGTTGATCATTTTGGCACGGTGAACGTGCAGAGGAAATCACACTGGATCATCACTCAATGCGTTATCAATGGCCTAAGTCATCTATTCCACACATACAGCTAATACGTAATACTAAGTGCACTACATTCAATTTTTGGCTGAACTACAAATCTGGAGGGATTTACAAGCTGATGGATTGTGGGGATGTGAAAGGGGTAAAGGACTTCCTTATGATCACTGGGTTGCTGGGTGGTTGAAGAAGTCCCACAGAAGTGCTCTCGTATCTGGGGACGCATATTTAACTCTGCCAGGTTCTGGTGCCTGGAGATCCTGTGTCCCTCCTTCTCGGAGTCTTCTTGGACTGACCTGGCTCCCTGGCTGGTGTACAATTCTGCTCCTCATCAGTGTTGGTCTTGAGTGATCCTGTTCCTACTTTGATGATTGGGCATACCGTGCAGGCAAATCCAGAGAGTCCCTCCTCTCCCAAGGAATCTGCCTCCAGTGCTTGGCAGAGGGTGATCACGCCTGAGATGGTGCAGTGGTGGATGCTACGGCTGCTGACATTGACATTTAAGTTTCTCACACTGAGTATAGATTAGCGCACGAAGAACTAATAAGACAGGAACAGAAGATGGGGGCACTTCCGGTGTTTGGACGAGAAACCTCACTCACCCAAGGGTGACATGCTTCATCATTGGGTCCCTCCACACACTGGGACCACAAGGTACCCAATGTGGGCTACAACTTTCCCACAGGAAAGGAGCAGGAGTGTTTTTAAGGAACACATCTCTGTGTTTGTTTCCTCTAAGGTAAAAGTGAGGGGCAGTGTGCAACAAAAAAGTGTGGTTTAAAACTATCTCAATGAGGATAAAACAACTTTATTTTTATGTCTAAAGGCTAGAGGTTAAAAGCATAGTGAGACAGGGTAATGGATATGCACCCTGTATATAGTCAACATATGTCTGCCATATGTGACTAAGGCATTCTTCAGGACCATAATGTAATGTCACTCTGCTATATAAACGTGTGTAAATAATAATATCAAAATATACTTAAGTCTATGTCTTGACCACCAGTGCTCAATGGAAACAAATTGATAAGTAGGTCAAATGGCTCCCAGAACAATGTGTAAGGTCCAGCTCTACCTTCTACAGGGTCTCTTCACACGTAGAGCTCTCTAACGTATGGGGAACAGGGGTTCTTGTAGACCCCAGAGTCTACATTGTAATTCTTGTAAGCAGTATAGGACCCAATGGTCTATTAGTAGAATACACTTCCTTTTGACCCCCTGTGTGAGATACATTTACAGTTAAGTACGATTACCATACAACAAGCAATGTGCCTCATAGCCCAATGTGCCACTGCCCCCTCCCCCCCAATCAACGCATAACTTGGTATAGAACATAAAAACATCTGATTAGTTGAACTGTCATGGCCAACCCACACATTAGTGCACCTATGTTCTCAAAAGGCTGAAATGAATGAAATTGATACTCTGGAGTTGCACTATTTACAATGCTAAACTAGGCATACATTTGACCTGCCAATGTCTGCTTGAGACTGTTCTACATTATTTTTTAGGTTATTTAATCTTATTTTGATCTCAAGTCTTCACAAAACTATCAAATCTTTTTGAAATTTTCTATCTGCTCGTAAAGAACAAGTTACTTACCTTCGGTAACGATATATCTGTAAGAAACAGTAGTTAGTATTAGATTCCTTACCTTAGAATATCCCCAGGCGTCAGTCTGGATCCGGAAACTTTTGCGTAGCAGTACCCCTGCGCGTCGGTAGGCGTCGTCTGCAGGCGTCCCCTGCGGCTCCGCGTCGTCGGCGTCGTGCGCCGTGATGACGTCGCTGGAGTATATAGACGCCGCCTCCGCGCGCTGACGTCAGTTCTTTGCACACAGCTTTTCCGCGCCAGAACACGCAGAGCCATGTGAGAACCAACACTGGTGCCATTTGAAACTAGGGCCCTGAAAGGGATGTCCCTAACCCTAGGTATCAGTTCGCAGAACGGGGAGGATGGGCGGGGCGGTAAGGAATCTAATACTAACTACTGTTTCTTACAGATATATCGTTACCGAAGGTAAGTAACTTGTTCATCTGAAAGAAACAGGTTAGTATTAGATTCCTTACCTTAGAATAGATACCCCAGCAATACCAACCCCGGTGGTGGGTCTGCGAACCAATACAACCTACACCAGAAAGTCCTGGAGGACCGAACGGCCAAAGAAGCCATCCCTCCGGACTTGACTGTCCAGGCAGTAGTGCCTCGCAAAGGTGTGCAGCGAGGCCCACGTGGCCGCCTGGCAAATGTCCTGCAAAGGGACTCCCCGGCCCAGGGCAGTAGTAGCCGCCGTGGCCCGAGTGGAATGGGCCCTCAGCCCAACAGGAGGCTCCTTCCGAGCCAAAGAGTAGCATGCTTTGATGCACAGGACGACCCACCGAGAGATGGTCCGTTTCTGTACCGCCCTTCCCTTCTTCTCACCCACGTAGCCAACAAACAGTTGGTCATCCACCCGGAACTGGCGTGTGCGATCCATATAGAATGAAAGCGCACGTTTTGGGTCCAGACGATGGAGCCGCTCTTCATCCTTTGAAGGATGCGGAGGCGGGAAGAAGGAGGGCAAGGTGATGGACTGCCCAATGTGAAAAGCAGAGACTACCTTGGGCAGGAAAGAAGGTCTGGTCCGAAGAACCACCTTATCAGGATGAACAGACAAGAAAGGAGGTTGAACAGAAAGAGCCTGGAGCTCACTCACTCTCCTGGCAGAGGTGATGGCTACCAGGAAGGCCGTCTTTAAGGTGAGAAGACGGAGAGGACAGGAATGAAGGGGCTCAAAGGGAGCGCACATCAGGAAAGTCAAAACCAGGTTCAAGTCCCACTGAGGCATCACGAACGGAGCTGGAGGATACATGTGCGTGATGCCCTTTAAGAATCTTAACACAATAGGGGACTTGAACAAAGATGGCTGATCAGGTAGCCTCAAGAAGGCGGAAAGGGCAGAAAGATAGCCCTTGATAGTGCCCAGAGCAGAGCCCTGCTGGGCAAGGGAAAGGAGGAAGAGGAGAACCTCAGATAGAGGGGCAGAAAGGGGATCCACAGCCTTCGCTGTGCACCATGCCACAAATCTGTTCCACCGGCAGGCGTATACCGACTTTGTGGAGGGACGCCTGGCTGCCAGAATGACATCACAGACTTCAGGAGGCAAGTCAAATGGCCTCAACTGTCGCCGCTCAATCTCCACGCATGGAGGTGGAGACTGGACAGGTTCGGGTGGAGGACCGTCCCCTGCTGCTGCGACAGAAGGTCCTCCTGAAGGGGCAGGCGGATCGAGGGACCGACTGTCATGCTGAGTAGCTCGGGATACCAGTACCTTCGAGCCCAGTCCGGAGCCACAAGGATAACTTGGGCCCGGTCGCGCCTGATCTTCTTCAGCACTCTGGGCAGAAGTGGTATAGGCGGAAAGGCGTACAACAGACCGCAACTCCACTCGCGCCGAAAGGCGTCGCCGAGCGAGTGCCGTCTTGGAAACTCCAACGCGCAGAACTGATGACATTGCGCGTTCTCTTCTGTGGCGAATAGATCTAACCAAGGCTCTCCCCATTGCTGAAAGAGGCCTCTCGCCACATCCGAGTTCAGACGCCATTCGTGATCCACCGAGCACCGACGGCTGAGTTCGTCCGCCCTGGCGTTCAGAGAACCTGCCAGGTGTTGAACCGTCAGAGTCACGCCCTGACGTTCCAGCCATTGCCAGAGGCGCAGAGCCTCTTGGCAAAGGGTCCACGACCCCACACCGCCCTGTTTGTTGCAGTACCACATGGCGGTTGTGTTGTCCGTGAACACCTGCACTACACTCCCGTTGACAAAGGGGAGGAATGCCTTCAGTGCCAGGCGAATCGCCCGCAGCTCCAACATGTTGATATGGAGCCGGGACTCCGCCGGAGACCAGAGGCCTCTGATCTCCGCCTCTCCCAAGTGGCCACCCCAGCCTTGGAGGGACGCGTCCGTCACAACCACGTGCTCCGGCTGGGGAAGGGAGAGGGATCTGCCCCTGACCCAATCGCGGTCTGTAAGCCACCACTGCAACTGTCTCGCAGTGCCCTCCGAGATCAGGACATGGTCGGATAGGTTGCCCTGATGCTGGGCCCACTGAAACTTCAGGTCCCACTGCAGAGCCCGCATCCGCCATCTGGCGTGATGCACCAGAAGGATGCAGGAGGCCATCAGCCCCAGAAGCCGCAGCGTCAACCTGACCGAAACCCGGGATAACGGCTGAAAGATGGGAATCAGAGCCTGAATATCCCGGACCCGCCGTTCCGGGGGATAAACCCGAAACTGCGCCGAGTCGAGAACCGCTCCGATGAAAAGGAGCTTTTGAGAGGGACACAGGTGTGATTTCGGCACATTGATGGAAAACCCCAACTCGTGCAGGAGGTCTGCCGTCATCTGAAGGTGGTGGACGACTGTCTGGGGCGAGCCCGCCTTCAACAGCCAGTCGTCGAGGTAGGGGAAGACTGAAACCCCTAACCGGCGCAGATGAGCTGCGACCACCGCCATCACTTTCGTGAACACCCGTGGGGCGCTGGTAAGGCCGAATGGGAGCACGATAAACTGAAAATGCTCGTGGCCTACCGTGAACCGCAGGTAACGCCGGTGGGCCGGCAGGACGGGGATGTGAAAGTACGCATCCTGCAAGTCCAACGCTACCATCCAGTCTTGTGGGTCTAGAGCAGCCAAGACCTGAGCCAAAGTCAACATCTTGAACTTCTCCTTCCGGAGGAAGCCGTTGACGTTCCGTAGATCCAAGATAGGACGCAGGCCTCCCTTGTCCTTCTTGGGTACCAGAAAGTAGTGGGAGTAGCAACCACACCCTACTTCTGGCCCAGGAACGCGCTCGATGGCCCCCTTGGCCAAGAGGGCCGTAACTTCCTCCTGCAGAAGTGTCAAGTGGTCCCCCGACACACGGTGGTTCTGCGGTGGCATGGCTGGAGGAGTGGACTCGAAGGGGAGGGCATAGCCCCTTCGGACAAGCTGCAGCACCCACCTGTCCGATGTTATCGCGCGCCAGCGGGAGTGGTGATGGCGAACCCTGCCACCCACTGGCGTCACGTGAGCCCGAAAGCTCGGACTAGGAAGGCTTGGATGCCGCAGCGGAGGGAGGCGTGGACTGACCACGACGCTGGCCTCTACCGCCACCACGGCGGAAACCACGGGCGCCACCGCGCTGGGGAGCGCTCTGCGCCGCGTGGCTGGCAGCACGTGTGGGACCTCCTCTCCCTTGGCCACGAAAGGGCCGAAACGAACCCGTCTGCTGGCGCTGGGTCTGGGTCGAGAGACCCAAGGACTTGGCCGTGACCCTGGAGTCCTTGAAGCGCTCCAGCGCGTGGTCCGCTTTGTCACCAAATAGGCGACTGCCATCAAATGGCATGTCCATAAGCGTATTTTGGACGTCTGGTGAGAAGTTGGCAGATCTCAGCCAGGCATGGCGACGAATCGCCACCGTAGTGGACATGGCCCGTCCCAGGGAGTCCGTGGTGTCCAGACCACAACGGATCGAGTACCGCGCCGCATCCCGGCCTTCAACAAAGGCCCGGGTGAGCTTGTCCCGCACTTCCTGGGGGCATTGCGGCAAACACTCCTCGACCGTATCCCACAGGGAGTGGGTGTAGCGGCCCAAGAGGCACGCGGTGTTACAAGACCGCAGTCCAGCACTCAAAGAGGAAAACACTTTCTTTCCGAATTGGTCGTACCTCTTTGATTCCCGGTCGGGCGGAGCCGACGGAAATGCGGACTGCGAAGTGGAGGCCTGGATCACCAGACTCTCCGGGGAGGGATGGGTGGACAGGAAGGCAGGGTCGTCCGCGCAGGGACGGTGACGCCTGGCAACGTTCCGGTCAACCGGCGCACCAGAGGCGGGCCTGGACCAGGTGCCCAGAAGGACATCCGTCAGGGCCTCATTAAACGGCAGCAGAGGCTCCTGGGGGCATGACTGCGGTTTAAAAACTTCCGTCAGGATATTCGGTTTGACCTTCGCGACGGGGAGCTCAAGGTGTAAGGCCTTGGCAGCCCTCATCAGGACCACCGAATAGGCAGCACCCGCCTCGGACGCCACAGGGGACGGAGAGACAAACCCAGGGTTGGGCGACTCGTCCAGGCCACTGGCATCACCCAGATCACCTACCCAGTCCACATCGTACTGGCAGGCACGGGATAGAGGGTCCTCAGACCCCTCCCAACCCTCACCATACTCCTCCTCGTCATACCCATATTCTGGGTCGACGATATAGACATCGGGGTCAACAGGCCCCATCGGCGTCGGGTCCGGCGTCGGCCGACGCCGGTCCGGCTCCGAGTCCGGAGTCGGGGAGGAAAGGGGGGTGGCGCCGCGCGGCGTCGGTGCCGGGGACCCGACGCCGGCCGGAGCCGACGGCGGAGTCGCTGCACCACGCGGGGGCGGTACCCTGGGCTGGCCCACAGGAACCGACGCCGGAGAGGCCGGGAGACCAGCCGGCGACGAACCAGAGGGAACCAGCGGCGCCGGGGCCGGAGCCACCGGCGGCGCCGGGGCAGGAGCACCCGAACCGCTCGGGCCCCCAGACGGGACCGACGGGCCCGCAGGCGCCGAAGGCCCCGCCGGAGAAGACCTCGCCCTCATAGCAATGAGGAAGGCCTCGATCTCCTCACGCGACGCGCCTTCCCCAGGGACCGACAGGTGTGGGGCAGACGGCGTCGGCGACCCATGCGGGACCGCGGGGGTGGGGTCACCCGAGCCCCCGGCCGCAGCACGCGGGCGTCGGGGGGAGTCGGGGGTGCGATGGCGACGCCCCGACTTCTTGTGCTTACCTGACGAGCCGGAGGAATGGTGGCGACTCCCGGAGCGCCCATGGCGGCTCCGCGACCGCTCCCTCGACCGCTCCCTCGACCTCCGACCGGACCGGGACCGCTCTCGACGCGGGGCCGACAACCGGAGTTCGAGAAGCTTGCGGGACCGCTCCCGCCTAGCTTTTCCAGTCAAGGCCCGACAGTCGACGCAGGACTCCACGTCGTGGTCCGCGCCCAGACACCGGAGGCAGAGTCGATGGTGGTCGGTGACCGACATCATGCGGTCGCACTCGTCACAACTCTTGAAACCGGGCATCCTACCGGCACCGTAAAGATCAATCAGTTAACAAAAAACTTGGTCAAAAGACCGGAGTACTGCTCTTCGGATCTGCGCTAACTGGCGCGGAAAAAAGAAGAACTGACGTCAGCGCGCGGAGGCGGCGTCTATATACTCCAGCGACGTCATCACGGCGCACGACGCCGACGACGCGGAGCCGCAGGGGACGCCTGCAGACGACGCCTACCGACGCGCAGGGGTACTGCTACGCAAAAGTTTCCGGATCCAGACTGACGCCTGGGGATATTCTAAGGTAAGGAATCTAATACTAACCTGTTTCTTTCAGATATACTTAAATCTACAGCAAGACATCCTGTAAAACGTGAAGGCAGCATCTTGTCCTGGTCCTCTTCCTGGCTCCCTTTTGTGCTTTTGAACTCAGCTGATCTTTTGAGAGCTTGAGCCGGGATCTGTGCCAACATTACCTGTAGGAAGATCCTGTTTAAAGAAACTAGGTTCTTTGTAGTGGTATGAAAGTTTGCCACGTGTAACTTAAATGTAGTCTGCACATATGGAGTTTAACAAGTGTTTCCTCTATTTTAAACATGCAAAGTCTTAAGGTGTTGACAATGATTGAAGATTGTTATCTGAATGTAGACAACAGAAATCCTAATTTACTCAAAGGATGTTACTACATGAGCTATGTCCAACTTTCATCTCTGAACAATTCAAGTACCATTAAAAGATAATGCGCTGTTTACGTAATAGAAGCTCTGCTTAATGGGATGGATTATGGCAAGCCTCTTAACTTAATTTCTTGTTGAAGGAGTACCTAAATACAGAAGAAGGAAAAGTACAAAGCGTTGGTGAGCTATAAGAATGCATTTTTTTCACTGTGTGTACTGAGGTGGCAAAGGCCTGTAAGGTATCAACCAGGACTTCTTAGTCAAATCCTTGACTGTTGCACCAACAATATTCTAACTTTTAGAAGCATTCAATTTTAGTATTTTAACTGGGACCTACGTTTCAACAGCAGGGAGCCACATAAAGAAATTGTTTTAGGAAGCACTGTTGCTGAGACGACGTACACAAATGATCGCAATTTACAGTGAAAACAGTTGCAATATCGCACTCCACACACAAAACGGGAACGGTTCTCCTTATGTGGGCGGTATTACTATTTTTCTGCCACATTTGGGTACAGATGACAATAATAAATAGGAAACACACAACCACCGCTATTGTTCCTTCACAATAGTTTTATGAGACAATCAGAAATGACACCACCCACAGGGCTTGGCCAGTGCTGGTAGATTAACACAACTACCTCCAACCCAATTTTAATAGATGGAGTGGGACTCTCCTCTTGCACACTGATCAAAGAGACAATTAGCCTGCCTCTTTGCTCCTGTATGAGATATGAGATATTATTTAAGACCTCCTTTTTCTTATCACTGGACTCCTATGCAACTAGTGCCTGACTTAACTCTGACAATCTCTCCTGTACCTTGGCCACCTGAGTCGCTTCTTCTGTGGGCACTTACCCTAGAAACTCAGATGCTGTACTGTTTCCCTTTGGAGGCGGAGATGATGTTCTTCAACACAAGCATGTGCATTGTGTGCCAAGAGTGTGTAACTAACACAAGTCGTTTAGTCTTGATTAAGAAAGCTGGGTGCCTTCCAAATGCACACGTTAGTGCCTACTTGCTTGCTCCCCTTCCAGGAACCCAATACTGGTTGTGGCTTTTGGAAAATATGCCTCTTGCATCATTTACTTGAGTCACACCTGACGACCTGTAGTTGTACTTTACTGAAGACTCAATTACAAGTGGGGAATGGCTTACTGATGCTGTGAATTGTTACACAGAGCTCTCCCTCAATCATAGAAATCCTAAACATTTATATGCACTCATTTACCTTGCAGGAAAACAGAGTCTCAACGCTACCGAGGATACAGCATAAAATATTATTCAACTATCCGAGCACGCAGGTTGCAAAATATCCTCTTCGAGGCTCATGATGAGCTGAGCTCGACATGAGCCATGGCGCTCCAGTGCTCATGACGAGCTCAGCTCGTCATGAGCCGTGGAACGCTCAGGTGCGGGGAGAATTCCCCTTCTGTGCTGAGCGTTCCACAGGAGGTAATACACCTGTGACGAGCTGAGCTCGTCATGAGCACCGGAGTGCCGTAGCTCATGACGAGCTCAGCTCGTCATAAGCATGGGGGTGCTGTGCGTGCCCCCTCTCCCCCCAGCACAGCGGGGGAATAACCCCCGCAGCAAAGGGGTTAAACCATGTCTAAAGGTTAAGTCATCGTGGCCGCTATTTTGATCTGCTCAGGAAGACTGGGCAACACCGACAGCAAACATGAGACGGATGGAAACGCTTGAATTTTTCTGAACCACTACTCGGAATGCATTCCACACCACTGGTTGTAGCTTATCTGCGCCATTATTAAACAAAAGAAAATAAGGAAAAGTCCAGCCTGAGCTGCCAGACCACGCCCCTCGAAGAGGCATAATAGCAAATCCAACTGGTTTCAGTCAAATGTAGACAGATAATCCCTTCAGCCAAAAGGAAAAAAACTCAGAAGACCTTCATGTGCATAGAACAGAGCAACTTGTTCACAATCCTGCGTTAAGGTGAGGGGCTGAAGGCATTTTCCTGTTTTAAATATCAGTTAAACTATGCATTTGCAGATATCACTTTGAAGTTATTTTTCCAAAGAGCTCATGGGATAAAGGATGAACGTGTTTAGAAATGGCCAAGTACAGGATGAATTAATCAGAGAAAAGCATTTATCATGATTATCAATTATCATGATGGGGACAATTTCACATTCAATTATTCTAACCTTGCCTGGATTCGTTACATTACTGCATGTAGACCATTGTGAATTACTCTTTACTGAGATCAATGCTTAAAATGTCTGGACTTTTAATGTAGCAAGATAAAGGAGTTCAACTGTGGATTCAATATATATGGAATCAATTAATGTATTAACACAGTGCGTTTTTATGGATGTAATACAAATTTATCACAGTCAATTAGATGAACTATTTTATAATCAATTGCCATCAGATGCCTTAATGGACCTTGAATACAAAAATGAAACATATGACGTTAAAGGCAGTGCCTATTTTGTGGCGGTATATGCTGGCGAGCAACATCGGCGCGTATTTTTGGGGACCAGTACATTTTTAGCTTCTGCTTGAAGGTATACAGTTACTAGTCATTGTCATTTCAAACCAGGATCTCCTGGAGGAGGGGAATGGTCCCTCTAATTTCGAGGCCACATAGGCTTGCAACATTTCTACTTTTTTAAAAAGACGATATTGTTTCAGACACACAGCCTTAACTTACTCAATTTCAGCGTCCTTCACTTTTATTTTCATGTAATTTCTTGCACCCGAAAATGGATACAATTTCTATTTTATTTTAGACCGATCAAAATATGTGTCCGTTTGCACCACTCCTGCGGGTGAGCACTGGAGTAATCAAGTTAAATGAGCCATCATTTATGAATCCATATTTCTTTGGCAAGCCTTGTAAATCCAAATGCTATAAGGAATCCGACATGCCAGAAAAACTAGACCTTCAAGTTTATTGGTCTAAGTGCCTGTCCTTCAGGGCAGAACTGGAAACTTAAAACAGCCCTGGCAAAAATGATAAATTCAGTCCCCATGGGCAGAAGTGCTAATGCGCGCTGAACCAGAGCAACGATTTCACGTTGCCGCCAGGATCACGTAATGTGCACCACCGCTCCTGGAGGCCGAAACTGGCCTCCAAGTGTGAAAAACAGCCGCCCGGGGCTACAGCCTCCAGAGGGATTGCCCGCTTGCCCGGCTGGCCAGTCCGGTCATGCTGTTGTTGGACATCATGGACACCTCTAGTTCACGGTTTTGAATTTCCCCAACAGTGTCGCCATCTTAAAATAATTTATGCATGAAAAAAATATGTCAAACCCACTGTCTTGCGTGCTTAAGGAAAACAATATATGCCTTTTTGCTATGAAAAATGTGCTTCTCTTTCAAAGATTGCTCATGCACTCTGTCCTAAAGAACAAATGGTGCAACAATCTACACCCTCACCAACACTTGCATGTGAGAAAAAGGGGCCAAAACAATACCATGCAGGAGGAGACTCTACAGGACTTGGGTGAGTCAGGGATTAGTGGGGCGAGGAGCAGAGTCACCGTGAGACACATGAGCTTTATGACTCAGCTATCTTAAAACATTAGAGTTGGACATGTCATGTTTATCTGTAGTTTCCAAAAGAGACTGGTGGACTTTTAAGCACCTGCAGACTCTTCGAAGGTTCAAATTTCAGAAGAGAATCGGTCTTTAGGTCATCTGTACACTAGAAAACTAGGGGCAATCGAGGTATAAAAGGATACATGAAAATAACTTTTTTATTTACTGTTCCTGGAAAAAAGAGATGATATCCTCAGTTTTTTGTAGTCATGGCTCTAGAACCGCAGTCCAAGTTACTCCTCCTTTCCCCTTCCCTACTTTGGGTGAAGCAACGGTCAACCACTGCACTGAAGTAATTTAAACTGGGTGTTATTAGAACCCCAACTGATACAGTTTGGAAAACTCGAAGACTGTATTTTTTAACATGAATTAATGAAAATTACCCATAACAAGGCGAGTAGTTGCATGGCCTTTTTCTATTTTTCTCATAACACCTAAGAAGAGAATCCGCATGAATGGTGGACAACAGCACAAAAAAACAAGCATTGGCATAGCCTATAGGTCTCGCCTTTGGGACGTTATAAGTGTTTTGTTATCCGGCTATTTTGGGGGGGATCATACACCACAGTACGTGCAGCAACATAATTAAAACAAACATAAAACTAGGTAGGCGCGTTTGTAAAAGGAGACACACACTCCAATAAAACATATATTAAAAACTCTAGAAACGAAATCGGAAGTTAAGAGCATCAGAGCAATGTAATGAAAAGAAACATAAAACTACGTAGGCACTGGCAGTAAAAGACCAGATTGCAAGGGAAAGAGAAAGCACGCTTGTGTGTATATAGTAACCTGACCCAACAGGAATGCAGCTGCCACCATGCGCGCTGCTGCTCGCTCCCGCAGGCAAAACGCAGTGGGAGGGAACATTAGAAAACAGGTGGGACATGCCCCCACCTTAATCCATTATGGCAGCCCAATGAAGGAAAAAATGCCCAGAAAGCCTCTGCGCTCACCATCATACAACAGGAAGCCAATTGAAACTGTGAAGCAATACGTATTTGAGTCCAACAATAATTCAGGCAAGCGTGTTCTGAAACATAGGCTGAGATTTAAAAAACAAGATGGGAAACAAATTCAGCTACACATAGCATTTCTAAAGAGTGTAGTAAGTCTGCACGGCTTGGAAGCTTACCGGCAAAAGTCAGAAGAATAGAGGCCTCACGACTACGGTCCACGCAATTTGTGCATTCCGATTAATTACAGGCACAGGCTCTTAAAGAATCAGCAAGTGGAGGGGGGAGAGAGCAGGGTAAGTATTTAGGCAATATGTAGCAGGGAATAAATCCGCTGGAAAGCTCTCTGAGGGAAGGGTGAATACCGGCAATAATCTGAGGGTCTGCAATGGCAGGGAGGATATGTGGCGGCTTGGATTGCTCTCACGTCCTGCCTTGCGAGGGTTTACGGGCATAAATCAGAAGAATAGAGACTGCACGACTATGGACACAAGCGCTTAAAGAATTAGCAGCTGGAGGGGGGAGAGAGAGCAGGGTAAGTATTTAGGCAATATGTGGCGGGGAATAAATCTGCTGGAAAACTCTCTGAGGGAAGGGAGATTACCAGCAATAATCTGAGGGTCTGCAGGATATGAGGTGGCGTGGATCGCTCTCACGTCCTGCCATGCAAGGGTTTACGGGTTATGTAGAGTTTAAGCGAGCATGTTGTTATGACTGCGCTCTCAAGGTACTCTACAGCTCGTCGTGATCAGAGACAAATAGAGCCTAAGCATAGCAAATGCAATGAGATAAAAGCACGGGGTGTTGAGCCACGACGAGGAATGCAGCTGCCACCCTGCGCGCCACTACTCGCCCCCCAGAGCAAAACGCTGTGGGAGTGAACCTTTGCAAAAGAGGTGGGACCAGCGCCTGCTTTTAGCCATTTGCAGGCTACGATAACGAAATGACACCAGCAACAACCACCCCAAGGCGTGGAGGGGGAGGGGGGAGTCAGACCCACACAAAGAAGTTTAAAATGCTTACAAGAAGCCTCTCAGAGCAGTGCATGCGCGCTGGCTCAGGCTTGACCTAAAAATACAATGCAGAAGAAGGGCAAGGTAAGAAACAGTACGGCAGTGCAAAGTGGCCTGGAGGTGAAAATAATCCGGATACAGGAAATTTACAGGCACATGCATCAAAGGATTTTGCGATCGCAAACGGTGCGAATCGCAAAAATCGTCCGTTTGCGATCGCAAAATCTGCTTTTGGAATGCATGAAGGGTGAAGACCCTCGCAATTTGAGAATTCGCAAATATTTGCGAATTCCCAAATTGCGATTGCATTTAAGGAATCACATTTTGCGATTCCTTAAATGCAATGCATGAAACTTGAAAAAATTGCGATTTTGCAATTAGGTGGAGCAAATTACCATGAGGTTGAACCTCATGGTAATTTGTGAAAACTTTGAAAAATGCACTTTTGTGCATTTTTCAAAGTTTCATGTTGTGCAAACACATGCTCTAAGGGCATGTATGTGCACAACATATGTGCACAGATTGATTTCAGGGGTGCAACAGGGTGTCCTTTGGACCCCCCTGCACCCTTGAAATCGCATACTCAATTTGCGATTCGCTAATTGCTAATCGCAAATTGATAATGTCTTCCCATTCATTCCTATGGGCCTGTAGGCCCATAGGAAAGAATGGGGAGGTATTCCTTCATTGTGACTCTCAAATTGCGATTCGCAATTAAGGAATATTAAGAAATCGCAATTTAGTTAGCAATTTCTTGATGCATTGCATTTTGCAATTCCTTAATTGCGATTCCTTATTTTTCGCAATTAAGGAATCGCAAAATGCAATATTGATGCATGTGCCTGTTAGTGTTTAAATAATGGCTGAGGGATGACAGATATTAGAAGGGAAAGACCAAACTACGAAAAACAGATGTGAGAAGGGAAAAAAAAGAGGGATTTCCACTTTCAAAGAAAAACACTGGCAAAGCCAAAACATCTGGCATCAATCAATTTGCTAATTCATGCAAGCCACATTTCTGCAGGGCAGTATTTCTGAGTATCACCACAGTGAAAACAGACCTATTAGCGTTGTCAATCGTCGTTTTGTTTTACGCAGCTTGAGTGCGTCTTTAGGCATGTGTTTTTATGGATTAACTCATGTGTGAGTGAGCTGCACACAATTTCTGGCTAAAACCTTGAAAAACACTGCTGAAGTGAAAAAAAATAGACAACAGAAAACACTTTCTAGACACAAGTTATGCATTAAATACACATAATGTGTGACGGTTTAGTGTATTTTTGAGACGTAAATAGTCCTTCAGGCATTTCAAAGCAAGCACCTCAAACGAGGCAAAAAGATGCATCAATCTACAGAAAAATGAAAGAGAAAGTCGAGCCAAACCCCACTCTTTATGTATTTAAAACACACTGGCAACAATAGGATAGCACGCAGCGGCACTGACAAGCCAGACCTAAACACAAAGACATCAGAGTAGATAGAGGAAGAAGGAAGAGGAGGGATGTAAGAGTAAGACAGGTAAAAGCAGTAGGGAAAAAGGAGTAGGATTCAGGGTCTCCCTTGAGGAACAAAAGAAACAAAACTGGGGAAAAATAGTACACATGATGATAGAGACCTTAGATAAAAAGGAAAATAAAGACTTATGTAATGCTGATGAAAACAAAGTTGTACAATTAAATTCTGAGACAAAGGGTATTTACTTAATTTGATTCTCATATTTGGTGAATGACTTCGGTCTTGGAAATTTTGTGGAAACTGGTTAGGTGAAATAGATTATTAAATTGGGAATTTACAAGCTTGGTTTTCCTCAAATGTTATATACAATCGTGGGCAAAGTTTTCTTGTTACCTTTTGTGGCAAATAAGCAGTGCTTAATTTGTAAAAAGCATTTACAATGCAATAGGTCTCGCAGCATTAAAGTTTGAGTTGTTGGCATTGTGTATGACAATGCGCTGCATAAAATATTTAGCAAACTTTGAATTGGTGAGCAGTGAGTGTGTGGAAGAGTATGCTGTTCTTGAAAGCAGTGTGGTAGAGAGTGCAGGAATTTGGGTGACCTGAGCAATGTGGATGATGCACCTCACGCACGGGGCTGACGCAGTTATTATTCACACAGCTCTGATGATGCACCTTAGGCACGGGCTCACAGCTGCTATTATTCACACAGCTCTGATGATGCACCTCCGGCACGGGCTCACAGCTGTTATTATTCACACAGCTCTGATGATGCACCTCACGCACGGGCTCACAGCTCTTACAGTGCTTCCTTCTTTTTACTGGGGGCAACCTGGCTAGATAAATGCAGCAAAGTTTCTCAATGTAAAGACTTTGCTGCCTCAGCTGCATGTTTACTTCGTTTCACTGTCTCAGAAATGTCCCTTTAAGTGGTTAAAAGGCTACCTAAACAAGAGCAAAGAAAATACACCCAAAAAAAATTAGCATCGGCCGATGCCACACCACGAGTGATTGCCGACAGCACGGACGGGCAGAGCCCCTTCGCGCTCCTCTGCCAGGCTGGCTGGGCCCGAGAGGTGCTGCCGGCAGTGGCAAAGGGAGCCTACTGTCGGGGAATGTAGGCCGGAGGGGCTGGAGTGAAGAAAAAGAAGTTCAATAGTTCAATTCAAAGTCTCTTCTCTCGAAGAGGGTGGGCTCAACTGTGCACCTCTCTCCCACTCATATGGAGGGTATATCAAGAACCTAAATAGATGGGGTACATATGTAACCGTACACAAATCCTTCCATCAGTTTGTGTGCTTCCTTTTTTAGCTGCAGCACCTTGGTATGTACACAGTTGTCAATCAATGTATCATTGTATATATTTATTTATTTAGAACTCCTGCAAATCTGCTTCTGTGTCTATCTGCCATCACAACCTCCACCGATCTAGCTATCTTTTTTTGACTATCTGTGCTGCCCATCTAACCACCAATGTAACTATTATTTATTATTACTCTATGTGTTTACTTACCCGGTTAGCTTCTGCATCTTGCTATGATATAAACCCTCTCTTTTAACTGAAGATGAATGCACCTACCTGTCGGACACGCCTAGCAGTAAAGTGATGGAGCCATTTAACATAGGCAAACATGCTTGCTTCGTCGGGCAAGGGGCTCCCGTGTTACCGGCACCCATGCTTTTATCTCCAGGGTACTATGCGCAAGATGTAAGTCTATATAACATGAGGGACATGTCGGGAAGAGGGTGCACCCTAGAAACCAAATGAACCAAGGCGAGCGACCCTCTGGGACAGGTCCCCCAATCCTCAGTTCCAGCAGAACACACAGCCAGCTTGCACTGGCGCTGGGAGCATGGTGCCCGAGTAAAGAAAACATGCATTCCCGCAGGGCTGAGTCGACATGTAACAAAGGCTGCTTTTAACACCGTCCCACGAGAGAAGCAGGGAAGGCAGTAAGCACATTACATAGATGGCCCCTGCGCCTGCGTCGCGAACAAAAGTGAAAGCTTATCACAAAAAAAACAAGACGTGCGCACGCAGACAGAAACCTATCGTGGGGCGGGACTTCCGTCTTGTGAAGCCCGCGCCCACAAAGTGCTTGGCCTGAGGAGCAGGGGATACGTGGGGCTCCCATGCCCGAGCGAGAGCCCCGCGGAGGCTGCAGATGTCCGGAGTGGCTAAAAGTGGGCCTTAGTTGTAGGGGGGGGGTCTTGGTGCGCGTGTGTGTGTGTATGCGCGTATGTGTGTGTGTATATGTGCGACGGCGGGGGGGTGTCTCTGTATGTGTGCGTGCGTTATGTGCGCTCGTGTGTGTGTCTCTGTGTGCGCACATGCGTGTGTGAAAGCTGGGGGATGTGTGGCTGTGTGTGTGTTGGAGCTTCCCAGGAGACAGGAGATGGCCACAGCGTGCGCGTTCTCGCACGCGTGGCGTGCCCCGATCGCCTTTTGGAAGATGCGCGTGGCCAGCTCCTGTCTCCTGGAAAGCTGAGTCACTGACAATAGGTCTCTGGCGAGACACGCTTCGCGCTGTAAACGCCACGAGACCTAATGACTAACTTACTGATTTGAGTGCCTCTTACATTTTTGTTCGCATATGTTGAAAAGCAATTATGAACAGGAAACCTGTACGTTAGCTCGTATGACATAAAAGGAGCAGAATTCGAAAAGGTACTTTAAGGGCGTATAGTTTTTTTTACGTTACATTGTATTTGTGCAACGCTGGGGGTCTTTCGAATCGGCATGTGTTTCTAACTGTGGTTACTAGAGTTGGCGAGTCAATCATCGTGTTGATTACAGACTTGCTGGGACCAAGAAATACCGCAAGCCGCTTTATACCTCACCGAGCTGGAGGTAAGCCACAGAGCACGGCTGCCACGTCCAAGACCATGCCCTCAGCTGCCCGGAAGGGGCACTGTGGGAGCGGCGCTCTCTCCTCTCTGCTCGCTCCCGACTCTATGGTGAGAGAAGAGTGAGTCGGACAGCGCGCGCGGGAAAACTGTGAGCAGTCAAACTGTATACACTCAGCGCCCAGCCTCCACTGCTAGTAGGAGACCTACCTTCTCCAGCAGGTAAGTGGTGAACCGATCGCTCTCGCTGATAGGCATCCAGCGCCTGCGGGGAACCTCGGGTACTGGCTGCACGGGGCTGATGAAGCGACTAATTTAAGTGATGATCCATCTGACCCCCGGGCACTGCAGGGTCAGCCGGCCACAGCAGTGTTTCCGGCGTACAACAGGGGGTTGATCCACCACCACGAGTCTGGGATGTGAAACACTCTACACCCCAGCTGGGGGAAACAGCGCTATAAAAGTTGAACCCCCCTGTTCGAAATCTAATTCTACTAAGAGATCTCTGAAGTTCCCCAATTCTGAAAAGAGCTCCTCCCCAACTAAGTTGTTTCCTTATGGAGGATGCCCCCCGGCTCTAAGACTGCATGATACTCAATGCTATAATCGCCTGCACTGTAAACCCACGGAAGAGAGCAGGGTACCAAACGCCGTTCACTGGTGCTTCAGCGTGACTGCCCCATTCAACACAAATCCCCTCATGAACTTGTGTTGCCCACAGCCCTCCTAGCATGCTCGCGTACATATCATGAAGCCCATAGATTCCTGTTGTTTTGTCCACCCGACTGTCCCTTTTCTTGTCTGGCATGGTATAAGTATAGGAATGATGGTTGTGCAACTGGGACGTCGTTGACTAAGGTTTCACAGATTTATGCCAGTGTGATCCGTTTGCCCGAATACACACAGAGAGCTGCGATACGTTTCACTAGAGTTCGCCGTTGCATGATCACAATTGGATGGCAACATACCACTTCATAACTGCGATCCTGTATGCAAGTAGTCGGAAATAGGATGGATCTCATGAGGAAAATAACAATACACTTTCGGTTTTGTTCTACGGTTACTACACAGAAAAAAAAAGATACGTCTTCTGTTAGCTGTATTTGTGTACAAGGAAGTTTGTTGTCTGCAAGTCTACGTTTCTTTCCTCGGCTTCACACTGTTGTCATTCTAGTGAGATCCCACAGGTTTTAGAACAAGCTTTGGGTAAGCTAGTAGCTTGGGGCTTAATGTGACAACACAGGCATGCAGAACATACGTTTTAATTCCTCAGCAGTTCGAAGATGGAGCTATTGACTGTGACGATACTTGATATAGGTGGTGTTATTGCTATTATTACGACAGTACAGCCAATGGCAAGGCTAGGCCGCGAAACCGAAACCACGGTTGTAGCGCAGGAGACACCGTCGCCGTGCGCTTTGGCTGTCCCTGCGCAAGCTGTGATGAGAAGACACGCCGAGACGAGGTAGGGGATGTGTGTGTGTATGTGTAAGCGCTGGGAGGCGCCGGGGGGTTCTATGTGTGTGTGTGTGTGTGTGTGTGTACGCACGGCGGCGGGGTTCTCTGTGTGTGTATGCGCGGCGGGGGGGTCTCTATGTGTGTGCGTGCGTGTGTGTATGCGCGGCGGCGGGGGGGAGGTTCTCTGTGTGCTTGTGCGTCTGTGTATGCGCGCGGCGGGTCTCTATGTGTGTGCGTGCGTGTATGAATGCGCGGCGGCAGGGGGGGGTTCTGTATGTGTGTGTGTGCGTGCGTGTGTGTCTGCTTCCAAGGAGCCATGGGAGAAAGGAAGCGCGCGTGACCGGATACGTTTACGCGCGCACATCACTTGTCGCCTGTCTCCCTTGACTCCTTGAAAGCAGAAATGATTGCAATAGAGTTTCGCAGCGACGATCGCTTCGCGATCGGTTCGCAGTGGTCCATGCTGCTATGCAGCTTGCACCACTCATTGCCCCTGCCAGTTACAATTGACTATGGCAATTCAGACTATTCCAAGTCCCCAGAGCTATAAACATGGTATCAGTCATGTTTTAAGTAAGTGAATTAATAAAGAGCTGTTGTTTTGCTTGTTTTTAAATTAAACATACAGCACCACCATGCACATACTGTCATGTGTGCCGGTTTTGACAACTGAATGCCAGTGCCGAGCAATGGAAACCTCCGGCTCAAATTAAGCACAGCAATTAAGCTGTAAATGCACAATTATTTTCGTTACGCATTCATTGTAGCCCCCAAATTGGAGACTACACAGAAATATCCGGAAACACAGAATGTGAATAACTTTACGTCGAATTCACATTTGAAATATTTTGAATACATGTCCCATTCACGACTTTGAAACAGTCCGCCACCATACTCTGCTGCCGACAAATACATTTTAAGAATAACTGAAAACCATGATCTTACCTTGCATGCTGGTTAAATTAAGGTGTTGCTGAAAACCTTCGGGGGACAAGACCTTGAGTAAAGAAACAATGTTTATGTTTAGTAAATTATCATTTAAAAAAAGCAATGTCAATTTTTACATGATATTTTAGTAACTTGAACTCACTGAAGAAGGACACAAACATCCTAAACTGCTTGAACCAACATCTGTTCCTAAAGGACAAATGGTTGGCATGGACATTTCCCTGGGATGGTTAGGTTGAAAAACTGGATTTTTCAGGAGGTGGTTAAGACTTCCATGAGTTCCATTGTTCGGTGCTGGTGTCACCTCTAACAAATCTAAAAACAGAATCAAAATCTACTGTTAGTGACAAATTATAAAGGAAGACGAGCGTTTCTACAAGCATTGTGCAACCGGCATTTGTATCCCACATTTAATTGACAGCAAACGAAAAAAACCTTTGTCTTCACTTCCGCTTGAACTTTCATGGTATGTCTGCCTAATTGTGGCATTTTAATTCTGACTTAAAAGAAAACACTAGTAGATGAATTCAACTGATGATCTGATTTCTAAGAAGTGATCTAATTTCTCCATCACCAAGCACGTTGCGGAAAACAAGTTTGAGGTTTGGTTGCAATGGAAGTTGTAGGAATTTGGTATTTTCTCCTTTATGAAGCATGTTGCAAATGCTTTATGTTTGTGGGTGTCACAAGTAAACACAACTTTAGTTCCCTTAGTGACAGACTTCTAAAGAAGAGGCCGCTCTTTTCCTTTTGGATGTGAAGTGAAGTGACATTGATCCTTTTCAACTTCTCACACTGAATGGACACAAAGTCAAATTGTTAAAATAAAAAAAAAAATAAAAAAATCAAGTTTGTTTAGAACAACCAGGTTGCTATGTAAGGCATCTTCAGTGCCCTCACCTAGGCTCTTCATGCAGGTCCTTAGAGCTGATGCTTTTCTTAAGGTATTTTGTTTTATTTCATCCGCAACTTCTTGATCTTTTTCTGGAGACTGGAACTTCTACCCAATAAATCAATGTCTCAGAAAACCTCCACATTCTTTGTTAATACCTTGTTAAGGCTGCCAATTACATTAAGCTGGGAGCTAGAGTAGACATTCTAATATCTTTTTCTTTATCGAGGCTATCGAAGGTTGGGTTCTGTTGTGCTGGTCATTTTGGCTGTTGGGTTCAATGCACAATCAAATGCAATCAACATGATCTCGTACAATGAATAAGTAAGATATTGTCGCCATCTCCAACTGCATTCTGTCATTTGCACTGCAAGTAGATCATATTTGAGGCGTGGCTTGGCGCGCAAACGGAATGGCCGCTTGAGTGAGCGGCTCCCGTCTCCTACGCTACTGATCCTGCAGTAATCCTCGCCGTCTGGTGTCCTATCCAGCCCCGCAGCAGCGGAACCGACAACCACTGGCCCCATCCACACTCGGTCCGACTTTGGGACCGCTGGGAGCTACCCTCGCCGAGTTTGCCGCTCCGGTACTTACACCGGCGCATTCCCGGATCCCGCGGAAGTGAAGGCGTCGGCCTCCGGCGCTCACGCGAGGCCGGTGCGGACCACGAGGCGCAGGGCCCCAGGCGAGTGACTGACTGCTGGATCCCGCCGCGCCCTGTTTCCCAGTACTGGGCTGTGCAGCACGGACCCCGACGGCGGCGGCCGATCTCACAGGGCCTCACGCACCTCCCTGCCTGTGGACTAGCGGTGGGAGCTGGCTGACACCACAGTGACACTGCTGTTGACGGAGGGGAGCGGCCACTTTCTACAGGCCGTGCATGGAGGTGCAGGGGAAACCTGCACCGTCGGAGCTGCCCACATCCATTTGGCGTCCAGGCCCACGCAGTGAGTACCGGATCACACCCTGGGCAGTGCCCTGCCGCGGCTGCTAGAATGCGGTGGGCTTGATTAGAGATTGCAGACGTCCCTCCGGCCTGCTCGGATTGACCAGCTGACTTTCTGCACCGCGGGTGCACTCTGCGGGGGGCCCTGGGAGTCCATAAGCTGACCTGCGATTCTCCAGCCCGTGTGGGACGGGCGGGTGCTGCGTACTTTGTGGTCCCCCTGCATCCCTGCCATACAACACTGCCTGCCACGGGGGACGACCCTCACTTCTATCCTTGCTCGTGTAGTGACCGGTTCTTGCCCTGTTGGACCCCACGCCGGTGGCTCACGTGCGGCGCAGGGGCACGATGGTGCGCCAAGAGCACCGTCAAGCGAAGCTCAGCTTTGAGAGCGCCAAGAAGGGCTCAAAGTCGATTGGGGGGGGCCCTGGGACTAGCGGCGCTAGCTCTGCTGCTGCGCCCTCCCCCACGAGCGCGGCAGATCTACAAAACCTGGTCCAAGAAATGCGCCAAGGATTTGCCACTGTGGTGGAGAAGGTGGACGGTATTTCATCTAGGTTGGACGCTCTAGTCCATAAAGTTGACCAGCATGAGGAGAGGTTGGCCGCAACAGAACAACGTATATCGGACGCCGATGACCTCACTGCTACCCACACCTCCCAAATTGCTCGCATGGATGGCCTGCTTAGGGTCATAGCGGCCAAGAATGAGGAATTGGAAGCCCGTAGCCGACGCAACAACATCCGCGTCACGGGCATTCCGGAATCCACGGCTACTGGGAGAATGGAATTATACATCGAGTCCCTCCTCCGGGCGTCCATAGGGGAAGATGCCTTCTCTTCTCAGTTTATTGTGGAAAGAGCACACAGATCCCTGGCACCTATGCCGCAGCCTGGCCTCCCGCCCAGGCCTATCATAGCCCGACTATTGAACTACCGTGATCGGGATGTCGCCTTAAGGGCTGCCAGATCCAAAGGCACCCTGCACTACAATGGAGTTGCTTTCTCTCTATATCCTGATTTTACCCCCATTGTGCAGGAGGGAAGACGGAAGTTTCTGGCAGTCAAGAAAAAATTGAGAGAGGCTCAGATAGACTATGCATTGCTGTATCCGGCCAGGCTGCGGGTGACACACCAGGGTAGGCAACGCTTCTTCACGGATCCGAATAAGGCTGAGGAATTCCTGAAACACCATCTCAGAGCGCAGAGGGAACGGCGGGAAGATCATGAGATACCCGAGGAGGACATGCCCCTGGAGGTTCATGAAGATTGACGGACACTGTCATCCTCATACATATCTGTCTGCTACCTACCTTACTATCACTAACTATTCATCGTTGCGATCTTTGCTGCAGTTATAGGGCCTGAGGGCTGAGTGAGACCGAGACCCCAGGCGGTTTCAGAAATGTAGGAACTGCCCCCACCGACCCAGCCTCAACCATGGATGGTATCGAATGTGAGGCGTCTGGGAACGGGGGTGGCTGTGTGCCTATGCTGATGTTCCCCCTACGGGAGTACCCCGATGTTCAATTCAAGTTGTGGGAATTTCTGGGAAGTGGGTGGTGGGCGGGTGTGGATTGGAATGGCTACTGGCATGATTGGGATGCAGTGGTGGGTGGGGGGGTGGAGTTTCTTTCGGGGATGGTTGGTTTGTTGAAGGCGACATTCAGGTGGCTGTTACCGGTGCTCTGTGCTTTTGTACCTATGATGTTGCAATTTGGGAATCTGAGATTGCGAAATGTTTTAGTTGGGCCCTGTCTGTGTAATGGCTAACTCTGGAACTACTGTACCTTTACACTGCTTGTCCTGGAACGTCCGAGGGCTCAATGATGCTAAAAAATGTAGAAATGTAATTGCATATTTAGATCGCCAACAAATACAGATTGCTATGCTACAGGAAACGCACTTGAAGCCACAGGGGCGTTCTACCTTTGGTTGTAAATGGGCTGCTACTCGATCATTCTCGTCCTACTCCTCATATGCTAGGGGGGTTGTCATCCTGGTTAAACGAAATGTCCCTTTTCAGGTATGTGGAGAATTGGCGGACAAGGAAGGCCGCTATGTAATACTCTGGGGGCGATTAGGCCGCGACACGGTCACGTTGGTTAACTGCTATGCCCCGAATGTTGACGTGCCCTGTTTCTTTACGGTACTATGGGGTAAGATCATGGACGTTGGTTCCCGCCACATCATTTGGGGAGGTGACTTCAACATGGCGCTGACTCCACACTTAGATAGGGCTGATGGTGTGGCAATTTACAAACCCAGATCGCGAGAGGCGTTAGAAGGGGTGCTCTCAGAGGGCAGTCTACTGGATGCCTGGAGACAGCTGCACCCTGGCCGCATGGAGGGCACACACTTCACTTCTCAGACTGGCACCTGGGCGCGCCTTGATTACTTCTTTTTGACTCGTGAAACAATGCCTGGGGTGAACGCGGTGACTCACCTCCCGCGAACCTATTCAGATCACAGCCCGGTGCTGCTGTCGGTATTACTACCGGGCTGGGATTACCCTCGGATGCGTTGGCGGCTGCAACCGACGGCCTTGCTGGATGAGGTTTTCCGGATTGAACTGGGGGATGAGATCGCTGCTTTCTTCCCTCGGAACAAGGGCTCTGTTGCATCCGTCGAGACTATCTGGGAGGCATTCAAGGTCACAATTCGGGGCCACTGCATGTCTAAGAGCTTTGGGGTGCTGCGTGACATACAGCGTACAATTCGGAAGCTTGAGGTTGAGTTGAGGGCCTTGGAGGCGAGAATGGTGGAGGGTGATCACACTGCTGCACACGCTGAATTCAGGGACAAACTCACACAATATGAAGATGAAGCGAACAGGGAGACTAGGTTCAGGAATAAATATTGGCAGGCGAGGAAATATTGTGAGGGCGATAGACCCGGCAAGGCACTGGCTATATTGACAGGCCCGCCGCGAGTGGACAATACTGTCCTTGAAGTGGTCAATGGCCAAGGGCATGCTGTCAGGGACTCGGACGACTTGTTGGATGCCTTTGTATCCCACTATAGCGCCCTATACACCACAGTCACCACTCCTGACGTCCAATATGACGATTTTCTAAATGACATAGCATTATGCTGGTTAAGCGATGTCGACAGGCAATTCCTTGCCGCCCCCTTTGAGTTGGAGGAAATACGGGATGCCATCATGTCGTTGCGTAATGGGAAGGCACCTGGCTTGGACGGCCTTCCCGCTGAATTCTACAAAACTTATGTGGATGTCATGGCCCCGGTCCTCCGTGAGGTTTTCACGGAGTCGCATGAGGACGGTGTCCTCCCCGGTTCCATGCGCGAGGTCGTCATTACCTCGTTGCTGAAGCCTGGTAAAGCTCCCACGTCCTGTGACTCGTATCGCCCCCTGTCGCTCCTTAACTGCGATGTTAAGATCCTGGCAAAAGTCCTAGCCACTAGGTTGTCTCTTCTTATGACCCGGATAGTGCTACCCGACCAGTCTGGCTTTGTCCCTGGCCGCTCCACCTCGCATAATCTGCGCACCCTTTTTTCCCTACTCCATACAATTCACCCTGACATCCCTGTCGCAGCTATTTTCTTGGACGCTTCTAAGGCATTTGACTCTGTTGAGTGGCCTTATTTATTTGCTGTTCTGACCCGCATGGGCTTCCCCACCATCTTTGTCTCCTGGATCCGTCTATTATATACCCGGCCTACAGCCAGGGTGCAGATCAATGGTCATCTCTCCACGCCGCTCGATATCTCCAGGGGCACGCGGCAAGGGTGCCCATTGTCCCCCCTATTGTTTGCGATTGCTGTCGAGCCCCTGGCCTGCCGGCTCCGCCAGCTCCATGGTGAGGGAGCGGTTCGCTGCCTCCAGCGCCAAATTGATGTCTCCTTATATGCGGACGACATGACTCTGTTCGTTAAAGACCCAGTACACAATCTGAACCCTCTACTCAGAGAATTTGTGGTTTTTGGCCGTTTGTCGGGGGTTCAGATAAACTGGACGAAATCCCAATTTTTTCCACTCACTGCTGCTGTACCTGACTTTCCCCTGGATTACCCACTGGAGCGATGCGGGTCTGATCTTAAATATTTGGGCATACAGATCTCGAGAGATAAGGATGAGATTCTTCGCTCTAATTACGGGGTGGCTGTAACAAAACTCACTGCTCTGGTTGACCGCTGGATCGCCCTGCCCATCTCCATGGCAGGAAGGGCTTCCCTGATTAAGATGGTGGTGCTCCCGCGCTTTCTCTATCTTTTTCTTAATATCCCCTTTTATCCGGGAGCCTATTTCTTCAAGACACTGCGATCTGAGCTGTGTCGCCTTTTCTGGGGTGGCAAGGGCCCGCGACTTAAATGGTCACTACTGATCCTGCCGTACGATAAAGGGGGGTTTGACCTTCCGGACTTCGAAGCCTATTATCTTTGTGCACAGGCACATTATGCATACCACTGGCTTCGCCCCACCCCCTTTATGCCTCAGCTGGCGGTGGAGGACTGGATTGCCGACCCCCTGCCATTGCAGGGTCTTCTGCACTGTCAGCCCTCCGCCATTACGACGCCTCACACGTCGGTCACGTGTACTGTTGATGCGTGGCGACGGCTGGCTAGGAGATTGCATTGTGAACTTTTATACTCTCCCCTGCTGCCACTAACATATCATCCCGAGCTTGCACTCCTGCAGGAGAAAGGCTTCCAGCGCCTTTGTGCGGCCCTGAAGGTCATGAGCTGGGGGGACATGTTTACTGGGGGCCGATTTAAACCCGCTGATGCATTCTTCAAGGATCATGCGCGCACCCCTCTCGAGGTGTTTTATTATCTGCGACTCCGCCAGGGCATGCGGGCAATACTTCCTGACTACCCTGCGGAACCTGCCGTCTCGCCTCCGCTTCATTTCCTGCTGAACTCGAGTGATGGTTCACATTTGGTCTCGGGAATGTACCGCCATATCCGCACGGATAGCCCGCAGCCTGTGACCCCTGCGAGAGCGCGTTGGGCTGCGGAACTAGCAATTGACATCACTGAGGACCAATGGCTATACTGCTGTACTCTTACGGCTCGTATATCGGCGAGCAGTAGGCTCAAATTGATTCATTATAAGTATTTACAGCGATTATACTATACCCCTGTCAAAAAATTTAAGTTTCATTTAGCCGACTCAGATCGCTGCGACCGCTGCCACGCGGAACATGCAGATTTCTTGCACCTTGCCTGGGAATGCCCCCCCTTACAGGACTACTGGCAGCAAGTACATGCTGCTCTGGAATCCATGATTGGGTCGTCCATACCACCTGACCCGCTGCTCATACTGTTGGGGCACACACCACACATCTCCTCACTACACAGAAAGTTTGTGGACATTGCGCTCCTTCTGGCAAAGAGGCGCGTGGCATGCAGATGGGGGCGTGGCAGAGCTCCCAAGTTCAAAGACTGGCTTGCTGATATGACGTACAGTCAGGATCAGCACACGACATTTGCTGACCTCCTTCCCGTATCCAGTAGGCCGAGAGACATTTGGCAGCCCCTGGTGACCTATCTTCTAGCCCAGACCGCGTGTGATGCAGTACCACCGGGAGCTCCCACTGGTGCTGATATTGATGGCCTGGTGTAAGATGCCTCAGCCAACTGATTATATGCATTGTCTCTGCTAGTATGCCTGCTGCACTGTCCATCGAATGCATTTGCTGTGATGCCCTCCTGCCACCTCTGTGATGAAATACTGCTGTTGCTCTGGTGTATCTCTGAATGTTTTTTGACCCCATGACGTCTTTTGTATTACCCCTGTGATTGTACCCTGTGATTGATTACCGCTGATTTACTCCTGTTTCTGATATATGACTTGCATGTTACTGCATTGTAGCTGCCCGAGCCGTTTAGAGATACTTCAATGTACTGAGATTCCTGATCCCACTTTGTTGTTGATTTATGAACCACAAGCACTGACCGTTGTACTGTCGCCCTGAATGTACTGTCTTGTTTTTTACTTGTTACAAAAACTCCAATAAACAAAGTTTTCAAAAAAAAGTAGATCATATTTGAGCTCCAATCATCACCTACCACAGTACTACTTCAGACCGCTTTCAAGTGCTGCTCTTCAGAAATGTCAAACAGTAGGCCATGAATGTGGTAAAAAGTCCTCCCTAATGTGGCAGAATCCTCTTCAGTCTTTTAATGAACCCTGTTGCAATCCCCAGGTGCTAAGAGTGTATCCATTTATTAAGTCTCCGATCTTTAAGAGAAATAGGAGGGGAGCCTCCAAGTAATTATAAATTAATTTACTAAATGAAGTCTTTTTTCCTCTTCTGTTAATTAAGTGCAGTAGGTGACAAAAAGAAGCACGTAAGGAGGCTGGGTTAAATTAATCTTGGAATAATAATTCTCTGCACAAATTCTGTGAGTTACAAAAATGTGGCTGCACCACTGATAGATAAACCCCCACAGAGACAAAATCGTAGGGCACAAGTTCTACGACTGATAAAGCACTCACAGACACATGTTGGACAAAAAGATTTTATTGATTTTACACACTGTAAATGAGCTTACATTTTGGGTCAGATTCAATTGTAAATATATTTTTGTGACTGTCTGGGAGGAAATGTGGTGTATTATTTGGTGTGGTTGTGTGACCTCACTGTGTAGTACACTTACCAACTCCTTTGGGACCCATATGTTATGGTTGTAAAGCTTCAGCTCAACCATGGGCATCTGTGGATCTGAGCAGCAAGGCTTACTCAGAGGAACAAGTGTAAAGCATTTAAACATTACCAAAACAATTGAAAAAGAAATCGACAAGGCATCAAAGAAATCCAGCACTAATGTAAAAAAAATAAGACTGTATTTTTAGACCCACAATGAAAAAGGCCCTCTGGAGAGTTCTGGAGATATAGAATGTATGTAGATACATCCAATCAAAGTATTTTCACTCAACTGTGCACAAGCATTGGCAAATTCAAAGAATTTGACACTTAGAAACTTTTTCACTAAAAAGTTTGGGCTAGGGGTAATGTGGTCACTAGGAGTCAATTTAGGTGACCAACTCCAGTAGGCAGCCAGTTAGGGAGACTAGCAAGGTCCTCGGAAACAAATACCTTAGCAGGTGAAGCAGCCTTCATTTTTATGCAGGCACTTTTATCTTTTGCAGGGCTTTCCTATGGAAGTGGTCATGGAGCAAGGGATGAAGGATGCTGAAGATGCTCAAAGGATGCTGTGGATGTGATGCAGTCAACGGGAGTCTTGCTGCAACTACTTGTCTGTACGGTAATGGAGTGAGCCATTCCTGGACACAGTGTCGATGTCACTCGAAGTCCTCTTTGTGCTGGCAGAAGTCCAATCACCACTGGACTACCGGCGGTTGTCCAGTATTGCGTTCACAGGTCAATCCTGCCTTTGTTAATAACTCGTCCTCTGGAAGTCCCAGGGGCACTTTGATAGCACTCCCGGGTTCAGCGAACACTGGTGCAAATGTGTGCATCGCGTCCTGGTCCCTGGTGCTGCACAGTTGTGGTTGGTTGCAGGTTGAAATATTCTAAGCTACCAATGGGACCCAGCAGGCTTCTCTGGTGTTGTGCCCCTGTGCTGTGAACAGGGGGCCAGTCCACAAACCTGTGGAGTTTCTTGACTTTGGCTGGGCTCTGGAGACGATTTCTCCTAAAGAGGACACAGTCCCCCTCCTTTGTTAGCCCAAGGTGCGTTTCCGGACGGTGCAGACTCTTTGCCAGTTCGAAGGTGCAGCAGGACAGTCCATCCTCAGTCCTTCATCAAGTCCAGTCAAAATCTGAGTTCGGGGTGACAGGGGTGCCCTACGTATGCTCAGAAAATGCCCTCAGGGCAGGATGCGGTTGGTAGCCAATGAGCTCCCAAGTTCCCTCCCACTTCATGACCACTTCCTGTGAAGAGTGGCATCTGGGCATCCCAGGATGCACCATTCTGCCCACTTCCAATTCGACAAGGTCCCTATCATGGCGTGTGGAGCTCCCCAGTCCAACTTAGGGGTGTGTCTACCACGGGCTACACGACCCTGGAAAAACAAGTTTGGTAACTGGTTTCCCCTCTCCTGTCCCAAATGCCTCCCTGTCTGCCTGAACAATAGAGCAGCCCCTCTCCCAAGTGTTACTTATGTGCCCTTCAAAGGGGGCATCTCCTGTGAAGATCGCCTTTTGGGCCAACACCCATGTGGATTCCTGCAGGAAGGTAGTGACACCTCCTTCCAGAGCAGGCCCATATTGTATCTTTTCCTGGGGGTAGTCAGCATTTCTCCCCAAGAAGGCAGAAAGCTGTCTCTACAACAGGACCCAATGTGTAACCAATATGGGCAGAGGGGACTAAAGGCAACAAAGTGGTAACTCTGCTAAAGTTGCACACTGCAAATCGTTACATTAATTTCGATCTGAGATTCAAGTCTGGTTTAAAGCAAAAAGTTGTTTAATACCTTGTGTGACCCACGTCAGTAGCACCATTCTAAAGAAAGTACAGCTGAGGGGGTCAGCGTCTAATTCTGTCTAATTCTCGTCAATTGGGCGACAAAGCATTTCCACAGTAAAAACAACAGTTTCATGTTTTTACTATCAGAACATGTAAAAATACATGTTGTGCCTGTGGGGTATTTGGCACCCAGCCTTAGGACTTGATCAGCCTGCCACGAGGTGACTTACATATATGCAAGCATTGGCAAAGCCAATAGGTCTAGCCTATGCAAGAGCCACTGGATTGCCAATATGTTTTAGCACTGTTGTACACCAGCGTGGCTGCTGATCAGCATGCCTAAATGTAAGTGGGGTAAAGGAGAGTGACATAGAGTAGAATGTTGTAAAGTGGAGTACAGTGGATTGTTATGGAGTGGTGTAGAATGGCGTGGAGTGGCATACAGTAGAGTTGAGGGGAGGGGAGGGGAGTGGGTTGGAGTGTCATGGAGTACCATACAGTGTTGTGTAATGTTGTGGAGTGATTAGAATTATAAAGTGGAAGGGCTTACAGTTAAGTGTAGTACAGTAGAGTGTCAGAGTTGAGTAGAGTTGTAGCAGAGTGGAGTGGCATAGTGTTGTGGAGGTGTGTAGAGCTGAGTGGAGTGGTGTAGAAGGTGTTGTGTAGAGTGGAGTAGAGTTGTGGAGTAGAGTGGCATAGAGTTGAGTAGTGTGTCAGAATAGAGTGGAGTTAAGTGGCATAGAGTGGCATAGAAGGAGTTGCATAGAGCGTCAGAGTGGAGTTGTGTTGTAGAAAGGCGTGGGGTGCTGTAGAGTAGAGTAGAATTGAATGGAACAGAGCATCATAGAGTGGAGTATTGCAGAGTGGGGTGTCGCAGAGTGGACTCTAGTAAAGTGAAGCAGAGTGGCATGGAGTAGAGTGGCATAGACTGAAGTGGGGTAAGGTACCGTGGTGCAGAGTAGATTGCCATAAAGTATAGTGGCGCAGAGTGCATTGATTTTGAGTAAAGAGAGAGTGCATTGGTGTAGAGTGCACTGACAGAGTAGCATAGTGTGCAGTAGCAAAGAGTAAAGCATTGCAGAGTATACTGGAGTGGCGTACAGTGCAGTGGCATAGAGTGATGTGTCGTAGATTGAAGTGGCATAGAATGGAGTGGTGTAGGATAGAGTGGAGTAGTGGTGAGGTGTAGAGTGCAGAAGTGTGGCGTAGAGTTCAGTACAGTGGCACACAATTCAGTGGCAAATAGTGCAGTCATATAGAGTAGAGTGTCATAGTGCAGGGTTGTAGAGTGCAGAGTTGTAGAGTGTAGAGTTATAGAGTGATGCACAGGGGAGTGGTGGAGAGAGCAGTGATGTAGAGTGCAGTGACGCAGAATGAAATGGTGTAGAGTGATGCAGTGCGCAGTGGCATAAGGTGCAGTGACAGAGTAGCGTGGCATGTATGATTGGGTGTCTGTGTAAGATGACAGCTTAAATAGACAGAATACCACAGGGAACATCTTACTGTTACTTGTAAAATGGAGTGATGCAGAGTAGACAGGAATGGTGCAGGGTAGAATGCAGTGGCATGGAGTAGTGGCATAGAGCTCAGTGGCATAGAGTGGTGTAGCAAAGATTAATGTGTCAGAGTGTAGTGTTGCAGAGTGGAGTAGAGTGGTGTAAAGTACAGTATCATTGAGTGCAGTGGCATAGAGTAGATTGTTGCAGAGTAGAGTGAAGTGGAGGGGTGTGCTGTGGTGCAGGGTAGAGTGGTGTGGTATAGAGTAGTGTCATAGGGTGCATTGGTGTTGAGTGCAGTGTTGCAGAGCGGAGTGGCATAGAGTGGTCTAGACTGGAGTGGTCCAGACTGGAATGCTGTAGAGTGCCATGGCGAAGAGTAGAGAGGGGTAGAGTGCTGTACAGTAGAGAGACACAGCGAAATGGTGTAGAGTGCAGTGTCAGAGTGCAGTGGTGGACAGTAGAGTAGAGTGGTGTAGAGGGCACTGATGTAGAGTGCAGTAGAGTGGGGTAGAGGGCATTGCTGTAGGGTGCAGTAGAGTGGCATTGAGGGCATTGGTGTAGAGTGGCATAAAGTGCTGCAGAGTAGAGTGCAGTGGCGAGGAGTAGAGAGGCATGGAGTAGAGCACGCCTGGTAGAGTAGCGCCAAGTAGATTGTTTCAGGGTAGAGGGCAGTGGCGCAGAGTAGACTTTCTTTTAGAGTAGAGGGCAGTGGCTCAGAGTAGGTTGTTTCACAGAAAAGGGCAGTGATACAGAGTACTTTAGACTAGCGTAGAGGGGATGGGCATCACGTGCACTGGGGTACAGTGGAGTGGTACAGAGTAGACTGCATTGGAATTGGGTGCAGTGGAAGAGTGCAGTGTTGCAGAGTAGGGTGGCGTAGAGTGGCATAGAGTTGAGTGGCACAGCATGGTGAAGAGTGCAGTGGTGCAGAGTAATGTGGGGTAGAGAGCATAGAGTAGAGTGGTGTAGAGTAGAGTGGAGTGGAGTGGTGCAGAGAAGAGTGCAGTGATGCATTGTGGAGTGGAGTGGAGTGGAGTGGTGCAAGAGTAGAGTGCAGTGGCATAGAGTAGTGAAGGATAGCGTGGAGTCGGATAACTTGAACTATGCATAGTATGGCAGCATACTGACAATGTATATTCAATTGAAATAACCATTACATTTGCACTCACATACAGTTTTACTGACAAAAGTATACAGGGCACAAATGATGCGTAGACACCCAAGGTATTGATTTGATTATCAGCACAGTTAATTTACAGACACATACATTTTGTTGTGTGCTAGAACAAAAAAAAATAACAACTTACAGCCTTCTTCAAGCAGACACCCAGTAGCTAGCATGATTGTCATATAAATCCTCTCACTTTGAAGTTAAAGAAAGAAAAGCAAACACCAAGCTCTCTGGAAGACACAGCCTGACATTTGACCTCTGTCTCTGAATGCACAGCACATGTGACAAGATAAAACAAGATTTAAAGGCCTGTTTACAGAAAGCAGGTCCATGAAAGAATACAATTAACAAGGTTTGAGCAACGGGAGGAACGAACAAACTCGAGCTGAGTAGCCTTAAGCAAATAAAGCCAGCAAAGAGAAAGCCAGAAAATGTGAGTTACAAACCACAAAGCTAAATAGTAGGCAATGGGCGGAATGCATTCCTAGGTCAACTTCCTGAATGTCCCCAAGATGTATTTAGCAAACAAGATAGCTGTGCTGTCTGGTAGGCTGCAACATTACCAGGTGGAAGTCTGGCTATGCCATTGCTTTACATTGCAAAGTCGGGCCAGCAGTTAAAACTGCTCTTCCAACCTGCAAATGGCGGCTGGGAGTCTTTTTGCTCATGTCACATCTAGGCTGGCACAACTAGTGCTCATTCTCTGGGGGGACGTCTAATTTACATGCCCTGGGTAACATTTACTAGGGACTTACAAGTAAGTTAGCTTAGTGTCACGTTGAGCCATCCCAGGATACGGAAGAGAAAGACTGTGATGACCTGTTTCCCCCTTATATCTCTTCTGTGCTTTACTTTCAGTCTCCTTTGGATGAGGACAATAGTGCTCCCTTTAAGTCGCCCTACTTCCTGGAGACGGACCCATACCACGTGACCCCATCACATGCACCAATGATCTTCGGCGGGACAGAGGAACGGGAAGCTATAACCAGTAGAGACACAGACGAAGAAGAGAGTGGGATAACCAGAGAACAAACGAGATTTGGACGTGAGGAGAAGAGCTGCAAATCCATCACCCTGCTTGCGGAGGACGCAGAGGACACGAGGAATACAAAGGTCGGGAAAGCCACTATCCGAAGGGCAGAAGAAGAAAGAAGGGAGCCGGACCCCCTTTGCCATTGCCTACAAGCCAGCCAGGCCCCTGGAGGAGTGTGGCTACCAGAGGTATTTGGGAGGGAGAGGTCTATAGAAACAGGACCCCAAACAAACCAGGGGAGGGTTAAGAGATCGGTTCTAAAGAAAAGGTAAGGTCAGGATCTTGCCCCCTCTTGGAGAAAACCACAATCGTGGGTGGTGGTGTTTGGTGTTGGTGTTCCCTTTCACGAAACTCCCTTGAACTTTAAGATTTATAAAAACGCTTGGCTAAAAGCCCCTTTCTGTTTTTTTTCTCTTACATGAGCTCCGGTGATAACTCTACGAAACGAGGACGAAGTAAGTCCAAGTACTTCCTCTGAAAAACACGATGGAAGATTACAGAACTGTCTAAAAGAAACTGTGGAGTTACAGAAACTGTGAAGTAACAGTCAATAAAAATCTTTGATTTCTGAAACAGTGTCTCTCCGACTTTGCTTGCCCAATTCACACTTAGGCAATTCGGTAGGAGTCAACTTGAAATACCAGTTTACAGGTAAGGGCACAGGCACTGAGATCTGGTTAGCAGGTCTCAATGCACTTCGAGTCGAAAAACCAGCAGCATCAGTCCCAAAAACTTCAGGGTGACCATGCAAAGAGAGGTATTTCCTTACATCATCTATTTATACTGCTGCTGAACTAGTATGTTGGAGTTTTGGATTCAGTAGGAATTTATGAACATACTCCGGGATGGAATTTTCTAAAACGTAGATTTTAGACACTAGTCACAATTATGAGCTGTAACAGCATGAGGAAGAGGAATATACAATGATAAATGTTTCAGGTATAAATGGTGGCAGCTATTTCAACAGGAGCACAGAGGGAAAGAAAAATGCAGGTTGCCCTCCACTCCTAAAGCATAATAATAATAATAATCCACATTTGTAAAGCGCACAATCACCCGCAAGGGTCTCTAGGCGCTGGGGGCCGTCGGGAAGATTAAGCAAGCTATTGCCCAGAGTCACATGGTGCTGGGCTAACCTGCCGCCGGCGCTGGGGATCGAACCGTGATCCCCAGATTCCAGCGTCAGTCGCCCTGGCAGCGGCGCCACACCTCTCCCACATCAATACAACAATAACTCTGTCCTCTGGGTGAACTATATATCAGTTCATTAATTGCACTAGTGTCCAACACAGGTGGTGTGACAAAGTTACCAGCCCTGAAGAATCTGCCGGAAATTACTGTAGGCAGAGAAACATGTTGGCAATAGGTATTGGTATGCAATGATAGCTACCTTTCCCTCTTTTTAATTCGACAGATCACACCTTAAAAAATAGAATAAAGTGTTGTGAGAGGTGTGCCTGTTTGATTTTAATCTCTTTGTCACTGGTGGAGTGAGATTGCCTATCGCTCCTTGCACTTCACATAATTCACATATTCCCTTATTATTTGGACACTTCTCTTTCATTTCTTTTTCATGGACAATAAAATGACTGCCTGTGATGAGAAAAGGGGCCTAATCGGGTGGGTACCTGCCAGTTACCCCGAAGGTGGTGCGCCCGTGAGGGGTCATTTTTGTCCTTCACATTTTTTTACTAGTTGATGTATGAAACAACTTGTGATTTAGACATGTTTTCCTTTGACTGTCATTTGGAAATGTTATTCACATTTAAAATAAAATTAGAAAATTGCTTGAAATTTTAAATATTTGGTGATATACAGTTTGACACCTCCTGATTAATGAGAATAGGGGGGTCCTAGCAGAAGAAATAAGCACATGATATCCTTCCTGCAATTAATGAACTGATATATAATTCACCCAGAGGACAGGGTTATTGTTGTATTGATGATAAATGGTGACAGACCTGCAGGTAATTTTACAGTTAAAAAGTGAGGAAGTGTAGAAACCCAATCTCTCACGTCTTTCAACTTTTCTAAATGATGATCCTAACATTTTCTTAATTATCAATTTCAAATTAAAGCATGCTTTGGAGTGACTGTTTCCCACCTGCAAATCAGACTGTTCATGAAACAATCCACAACTGCTGGCTTGTGGCCAGTTCCTGATAGTCCACACTTCATTGGGAAGATGTCCTCAAACAGCCTCAACATACTACAACTGTAGAAGGCTAATGTCAGACCCCCTTCAGGAGGTAATAGGGATCAAACAGGGAGTACTGGACTTCAACTGTGAAGGTTGACGTAATTTGCTTCTGATGTCCAGGGGGTGTCTACTACTGTGGCTCTGCAAACTGGGCCAAGTACAAACCCTTGAGCACCTGTCTGCTCAGTGGTAGAGATGGCAAGCTGTCACAGACTGTTCAGGGAGGTAGTGTGGGCTTTCTTGAGCTCAGGACTCAACAATCACATAGTAGAGCAATAAATGAGCATCCCACAAACTGCTTTACATTTGAGAACTAAAGTACTTTAATGCGCAATCAAATAGAATATTACATATAGGATATACGTTAACATACAATTTAGTGTCCTGAGCTCAGGCTGTGCCTCTGCTGTCTGTCCCAAGCTCCCCCCATGTTATGGTCTGTACTCCTTAAGGATTAAGGCAATAGTATGATTATGGCTCAGATGCAGATCACCATTTATATTGTAAGTTACACCCGCTCTCTCACAGTTCATGTGCTCAAGTCTTAGTTGCTCAGTTCTTGCCACTCATGGTGGATCAGTCCATTCAGACAGTGACCCAGTCTTGTCTCAGCCCACCTGCTCCTTCCCATTTCTGGGAGGGAAAGCTTAACAACTAGTAGCTCCATTGGGATTTTCTCATTGACTCTGAGCGCCAGCAGGGTAGAATGGTCCCCTGCAATTCTGCTGCTGCACATCTCCAGTAACTGTAAGTGGCTGTCTCGCACTCGGGATGGCTCTCCCCACTGAAGCCTGACTCGCACACAATACAGGTGGGCAGGTGCTCTGATATAAGTGGAGCCCCACACAAGCTGATCACTTAAGAGTGGCGCTAGTACAGGCTGATCACTGGCTGGCCGTTTGTGAATCCACAAACAGGGTGATCTTCAATTGGCGGAGCAGCCATGCACTGGATACTGTCTTCTGGGTTTAGTTCAGGTTACACATCTTCTGGGCAGTACAGCTTAGCACAGGCCATGCTGGACTTGGATCACAGCCCGGTCTGCACATTGGGCAATTCAGGCCCAGTTATCAGGCTCCCATAAGAAACCACAGATTGTAACATGTCGACACTGGAGTGCACTGCTCACTCTCCATAGCCTACTCTTCTGAAAGCCACCCACAAGTTCAAAGGTAATTCTGCACTCACTTCTCCTGGACAGTCATTCCTCCTGCAAAGGTGGCAGGTGCTTCCATCTCTCTGCAGGCACACTGGTTTCTAGGGACTTCAAGTCAGGTAAACTTTTCTACCAGCAAAGGGTAGACTCAGGCGATATGTCTTTATATCTGGAAAATTGGCTTTTGGGCACATACCAGCTCTCTTGTTGCACAGCAGTCCTCTGAGTGCTCTGCAGAGCACTCAACATCCTTGGTCTTGAGGAAATCGGAACTAGAACAACAAGTGGAGCCCCACTTTTATACAGCAACAGCAGGCAGGAGATGTGTATCAACTGCTTGCACTTTCAGTACAAGTTTGGGGTGGTTCTCATTTATTGCATACTTTCCCGACTGCTCTCCAAACACAGCCTATGTGTATAGAGAGGAGTCTCATAGCAAGCTTGACTCCAGCCTAGAGCACCCACAAAAGAAACGAGGTGCGAGCTTTCTGCAACTTGGTGTCATCAGCCAAAAAGAGCAATCAGGGAAAGACAAAAGGCTGGTCTCACCTAAACTGTCCCCTTCACCTTACACAACAGAGTATGTAGCCCCACCCTTCATCCCTACCACCTACCCAATGGCAGGGATTCAGCAAGAGACTTAATGAACTTTTTAAGAGGCTGTGTCTCCTCTTCCCTCGGTTCAGTGTCTATAACTCCTCTCGATGGCTTCGGGAATGTCAGCAATACACTTCGAGTGTCCGTGTGTATGTATATGTGTGTGTGTGTGTGCGTGTGTGTGTGTGTGTGTGTGTGTGAGAGAGAGAGATTTTGACCTCACTTCCATCTGGGCCAGACCAGGGGTAGCATAAATGAATCACACAGACCTCCATTACTATGGTTCACCCAAATACACCTTGCATGTCCCCATGCAGGCAACACACACAAACATGTAACTTACATGCCCTGGGCACCCTATACTAGGGACTTATAGGTAAGGTAAATATGCCATTCACGTATTAGCCGATTGTACACACATTTGAGGGGTCAGAGCATATGCTCTGGGGCCTGGACAGCAGGGCCAGTGTGCTCAGAGTAAAGAAAAAACCAGCAGCATCCTTCCAAAGATTTGGGAGGGTGATCATGCAAAAATAGGAATTTCCTTCCAACGTCCATGTGAAATAATCACACTGGCCTGCAATCAAATAGAAACTATAAAAGTAATTAATTCATTAAGTTGAAAGATTCATACGAAACACCCAGACATACTGAGAAGAATTTAGCAATTAGTTGTACATTTCTAGGCTAATTGGCCAAGGGAATGTGGAGAAGAAGCGGCCCTTACCTCCTCGCAGCGACGTCCGAGCACGGGGGTCCTGTCCCCCGTGCCCGGTCACATAACGTCCCGGTCACCCAGGACTCCTTCTCTCTTTCTTCCCCTGCAGGAACCGACACCGACAACGGAGCCCGGAGGACCGGAGGCGATCTCCCGCGACCCCGGAAGTGGGACACCCTTTGATGACCCCGAAACGGCCGCCTCTGACCCCGGAAGTGATGGTACGGACAACAACCCGGAAGGTAGAAAAACCCTCGGAAGAGAAGGAGAGGCGTTCCAAGCAGCAGACTCGTTGCAGGAGACAGCGGGAAGCGAAGAACCACCGACAGTGAGCGGAGCAGAGCGGCAAGACCGAAGCGAGGACGAGGAGGAGGATGTCTGGACTGAAGACTGGTGGCTGGAGAGCGGCCGCAACTCGCGGGAGAGTTGCGGCGGGGCACGTGAGTACACTCCATCCTTTCTCAGTGCCCCTTCTTGTAAATAGTTGTACATAGAGTAGTTACTGTGGCACGAGCACAAACACACTGTATATTGACCCATTTCACGCACTGTAAAGAGACCGAGCACCGTCCCCAGCACACGTCACGCCCTCTTCCCCTCCCCTCTCTTGCTTGCATTTTCCTTCCTCCTTTGCCGTCCCTTCCTCACGGGCAATTTCCTATTCCCTCACTCCCTGGTGTAGGTGGAAGTGCTCCAAAGTCCTTTTCTGCTCGGACTAAAGCCCGTACACTTCTCTCCTTTTCCAAGCCTCCGAGGAATCCCAGTACCATACGTCGGAGAAGACTGCACCCCCCGGAGGAGAAGACCTGATCCACAACTACCCCACCGAGCCGGATCGTCAGCACAGCAAACCCGCCCCACACCTCCCGCCGGAACCCAGACAGCAGCCCTCCTTCCCTTCAGCCTTTGTTCAAAACTTTTCAATAAAAACCTCTGAGCATAGCTCATTATATCCGGCCTCCCCGCCTGTTATTCCGGTCCGCCCATCCCCCACGTCCACAGTTGGTGTCAGAAGTGGGATATCCCGGAAGCATGGAGGCCGCAGTCAAACAGCTGGCGGAATGCCAGGAACAGCTAGGGAAGATGATGGAGAGGTTCCTCAAGACGGCGGAGGACGATCGTGGACAGTTGCATGACGTCCTGAAGGGCCAGGGCACCGCGCAGGACCAAGCCCTTGAGAAGCTCACAACCGTTATGGGGCAACAAAGACCGGTCACCTCCCTTCCATCCGTCGTCTTACAGAAGTACGTGCCAGGCGAAGACCCCGATTACTTCTTCACGAACTTCGAGCGCCTAGCCCAGGCTGCTGCCTGGCCTGCCGACCGATTGGGCCACTACCTGGGTCCCCTGTTAACAAGCGAGCTGCAGGCCGCCTACCAACAGGCCAACATCCAGGGACAAACACCATACCCGGACATCAAGGCTTGCATCCTGGAACGTCTGGGGATTGACGACGAGACGTACAGGGTTCGGTTGCGTCAGGCAAGGGAAGGAGCCCAAGAAACACCTCGGGCTTTGTCCTTCCGCATCCAGGACCTGGCAAACCGATAGTTGAAGTCCGCCACGGCCACCAAGGAAGACATCCTATCTAAAATTTATCTGGAGCAGTACCTAGCTTCCTTACATCCAGCCACCCAGAAGTGGGTGCGCCAACACGCTCGTCTAACGCTCGACAGCGCCGTGGAAATCGCCAGCGCCTACAGCAGAGCCCAGGAATCCCAGCGACCTAAGGAGGAGCATCCTCCTCATATACCACATGGCAGTCATCCCCGGGCCCAAAGGCCCCCTCCTGTGGTCAGGAAACCAGAGCCCGCTCCACTGATGCCCTACCCTGTCATGCCTCGCCCAACCCCACCAGGACCTCAATGTTTTCATTGCGGTGGGTACGGACACATTGCTCGATATATGCCCACAAAAGGAAGAACCCATGGACATAGGACTGGCCAGGAACTATGTATGTCTCACCGCAGAAACTACCCCTCCCCCTTTTCGATGTCCGGTACGGATTGAGGGACACAGAATGATGGCACTGGCCGACACCGGATGCAGGCAGAGCGTTCTAGGGCCGCAGGAGCTGCCACACCCTGTCGGACCAGTGACAGGCACCGTGGCCATCAAATGTGTCCATGGCGACACCAAGTATTATCTGACCGCCAGAGTCCGTGTGCAACGCCCTACAGATGAGGGAAGCCTGCTAACGGTTGGCCTGATACCCAATCTCCCTGAACAAGCAATATTGGGTAGCGACTATAGCGGTCTGCCCCATCTCCTTCAAGACACCACGGACTCCCTGAAGAAATGGTGGGCCAAAGCTCCTTTTCCCCATGACCCTCCTTCTGTGGATCCTGAGGTCAAACCGACCAAGACCAGAAGGCAGAAAAAGAAGGAAAAAAGGGACTTTGCCATGGCCTTCCCCGCTCAGGTGGATATCCATCTGTGGGAAACCGACAGAGAATTCTGCGCCACCCAGCAAGAAGACCCGGTGCTACAGGAGGCCTGGGGCCGTGCCCTGGACCATGAGGACCCACTGCAAGTAGGTCCTTACTTCTTTCGAAAGAACGGCCTCCTCTACAGAAAGGGAGGGCCCCAACAGTCCCCCCAGTTGGTTATCCCCGGACTGTTTCGAGATAAAGTACTGTTCCTGGCCCATAGCCATTTGCTAGGAGGGCATTTCAGCGATGAGAAAACCGGACAAACGATACTGGAAACATTTTATTGGCCTGGTGTGCACGGGCAAATAAAACGGTACTGCCGGGAATGCCCGGTCTGCCAGAGAAACAGCCGTTATCGTCCCCCCAGGGTTCCTCTCCAACCCCTCCCTCTCATCGACGTCCCTTTCACTAGAGTAGGGATGGACATTATAGGACCATTGCTACCCTCAAGGAGCGGGTGTAGGTATGCTCTTGTGCTGGTGGACTATGCCACCCGCTTCCCCGAAGCAGTCCCCTTGCGCCAACTCACCACCCAAAACATAGCCAAGGCCCTCATCTCCATCTTCTCGAGGGTGGGTTTTCCCCGTGAGATATTAACCGATCAGGGGACGCCTTTTGTTTCCTCCCTTATGCGCCAAGTCTGTTCCCACCTAGGTATCAAACAAATAAGGACCGCGGCATACCACCCCCAGACCGACGGGTTGGTGGAACGCTATAATGCCACCTTAAAAACAACCCTTAGGAAACTCTTAGGCCTAGAGAGCAAGAGATGGGAGGAGATGCTTCCCCTTGCTCTTTTCGCCATCCGGTTTAAGGTTCAAAGCAGCACCGGATACTCACCGTATGAGTTGTTCTACGGGCGGGCTCCGCGGACCCTATTAGACATGGCTAGGGAGGCCTGGGAAGCCGAACCAGACAGAACCCGGCCCCTACCCGAATACGTTGACAATCTGAGGACCCACTTAGGACAGATAAGGGAGATCGTGAGGCAGAACCTGGTGGCCGCTCAGGTCACACAAAAACAGCAGTACGACAAGGGAACCAAAGCCCGTACTTTTAACCCTGGGATCTTGTATTGTTACTTTTGCCTTCTTCTGACCATAAGTTGCTAGGGCAGTGGCAGGGCCCCTTCCCTATTCTGAGACCCGTGACTCCTGTTACATATGAAGTAGAGACAGACCCCACCCGAGGGACCACCCAAATCTATCATGTGAACCTCCTAAAGAAGTGGGAGGGGCCCCGTCCTGTCCTGTCCACAGCGACCGCCCTTCCCTTCGAAGGTTGCCTTGACCCTGACCTCCCTGAAAAAACAAACAGGACCTCAGAAGGACCTTGTCCTCCGTACAAACGGTATTTTCCTCCCTGCCAGGACACTCCACCGTGGTGGAACATGCCATCCACACGGAACCGGGAAAAACAGTGAGACAAAGACCCTACCGCATCCCCGAAGCACGTAGAGCCATCATCAAAGAGGAGACAAACCAGAGGCTGAGAATGGGCATCATAGAACCCTCCAGCAGCAGCTGGAATTCACCTATTGTTCTAGTGCCCAAGCCCGATGGCTCCACTAGATTGTGCATAGACTTCAGAGAAGTGAATTAGATATCGGCCTTCGACACCTATCCCTTGCCCCGCGTAGATAAGATGGTGGAACGCATAGGCAAAGCTAAGTACATAAGCACCCTTGACCTGTGCAAGGGGTACTGGCAGATCCCCCTCAAAGAAGAAGACAAACCCAAGACCGCCTTCTCAACCCCTGAGGGCTTGTTTCAGTTTAAGGTGATGCCCTTTGGGCTTCACGGAGCCCCGGCTACGTTCCAGAGGGCCATGAACTTGGTACTACAGCCCCACATACGTTACGCCGGGGCATACCTGGACAACATCGTCATATATAGTGACAGTTGGGAACAGCATCTCCACCATTTGCGATCCGTCATTACCTCTCTGGGGAACCATGGCTTCACCATCAACCCCTCCAAGACCACATTAGCGGCACAGAGCGTGAAGTATCTGGGATACCTATTGGGGGAAGGGCTCATCCGTCCTCGGAACAACAAGATCAAGGCCATCCAAGCCATCCCCTTCCCTCAAACCCGGAAGGAACTCCGTGCCTTCTTTGGTTTGCTGGGATATTATAGGAGGTTTAGCCCGAATTTCTCCCAAACCGCGGCCCCTCTGACCGATTTGTTGAAGAAGGCCACAAAGACAGAAGAGCAACTCCGGCATCCCTCTTCCCTGGTGTTACACGCCTTTGACCCACTTAAACAATCCCTGATCTCCGAGCCGGTGCTAATCAGTCCAGACTATACACAAACCTTCATCCTGCAGACTGATGCATCCGACCAGGGCTTGGGGGCTGTCCTCTCACAGAAGGACCCAAAAGGGGTCGAAAAACCGATCCTATACCTCAGCAGGAAACTCTTCCCCCGAGAAGTGAACTATGCAGTAGTAGAGAAAGAGGCACTCGCGATCAAATGGGCGGTAGAAAGCCTTCGATACTACCTGGAGGGGCGGGAGTTTCTCCTCTACACCGACCACGCCCCTTTAGAATGGATGGCCCGCAACAGGGGCCACAACGACCGAGTACTCCGGTGGTTTCTCTCCCTACAGCCATTTCGGTTCAAAACATTGCACAGGAAGGGACTGCAACAGGGCAACGCAGATTACCTCTCCCGATATCCACCTCCCACAACCCCTACAAGAAAGACTGCTAGGGAAAGGGGATGTGGAGAAGAAGCAGCACCTTACCTCCTCGCAGCGACGTCCGAGCGCGGGGGTCCTGTCCCCCACGCCCGGTCACATAACGTCCCGGTCACCCAGGACTCCTTCTCTCTTTCTTCCCCTGCAGGAACCGACAACGGAGCCCGGAAGCGATCTCCCGCGACCCCGGAACTGGGACACCCTTTGATGACCCGGAATCGGCCGCCTCTGACCCCGGAAGTGATGGTACGGACAACGACCTGGAAGGTAGAAAAACCCTCGGAAGAGAAGGAGAGGCGTTCCAAGCAGCAGACTCGTGGCAGGAGACAGCAGGAAGCGAAGAACCACCGACAGTGAGCGGAGCAGAGCGGCAAGACCGAAGCGAGGACGAGGAGGAGGACGTCTAGACTGAAGACAGGTGGCGTCCTCAGGAGGTGGCTGGAGAGCGGCCGCAACTCGCAGGAGAGTTGCGGCGGGGCACGCGAGTACACTCCATCCTTTCTCAGTGCCCCTTCTTGTAAATAGTTGTACATAGAGTAGTTACTGTGGCACGAGCACAAACACACTGTATATTGACCCATTTCACGCACTGTAAAGAGACCGAGCACCGTCCCCAGCACACGTCACCCCCTCTTCCCCTCCCCTCTCTTGCTTGCCTTTTCCTTCCTCCTTTGCCGTCCCTTCCTCACAGGCAATTTCCTATTCCCTCACTCCCTGGTGTAGGTGGAAGTGCTCCAAAGTCCTTTTCTGCTCGGACTAAAACCCGTACACTTCTCTCCTTTTCCAAGCCTCTGAGGAGTCCCAGTACCCTACGTCGGAGAAGACTGCACCCACCCGGAGGAGAAGACCTGATCCACAACGACCCCACCGAGCCGGATCGTCAGCACAGCAAACCCACCCTACACCTCCCGCCCGAACCCAGACAGCAGCCCTCCTTCCCTTCAGCCTTTGTTCAAAACTTTCCAATAAAAACCTCTGAGCATAGCTCATTATATCCGGCCTCCCCGCCTGTTATTCCGGTCCGCCCATCCCCCACATCCACAGGGAATGAACCAGATCTCCTGCGCTATATTCTTTCATGGTGCAATTTTTTGTGCGACTAACTCAGTGTAGGAGAACTTGAAAACAAACTATTTTCTTCACAACAAAATATTGCAAACAGCCTAGTATCCATTCTTACCACACATTAAGTTATACAGCTCAATGTTTTCAAAAGGTTGAACCTCAGTCTTGGTCTTGAGTCCAGGTCCATATCCAATAAACAGTGCCTGTGATTTAAGCAGAGTAAAACATATCGACATTTTGAGATATTTAGAAACTTCTAGTAACAACAGAGTCAAAACAAGAACTTCAACAATAAAACAAATATTTTCAGTGTGGATTCCTGTAGTAATGCTACCCCTGCAGGGCACTTGCAAACACTTGAAAACACTAACCATGACATGATTCTTTGGGGTGATTGTTTTTACCAACATAGGAGTATGAAACAGCTAATCCACTGTGTTCAGGAGGGCATCAAAATACACGTAAGGTTGGAGAAAGACACAACCCAGCACCATTCATGAATCATGAGAGGTGAGTTTATATTGCAGTAAGAAAGGAAGAATCCTCTCACAACAATTTCCTAGCTCAGTCTGACAGAATATATTCCCTCATGACTCTAGCCCCAACACTAGAAAATGGGAAAAGATTCTTAGGACTGAATGGGAATAAATAGTGGACATTACTTTTCATTGTCACTACTTCTTGCTAGTTCCTTACAGCTTAGAAACATTTCACTTCATACACAACAGACCTCTCCTACAAATGCAAATATTCTACATGGGCAAAAGCAAACACATGTCAGACACTTTCCTGTAGGAATGAAGGTCAGCGGACAAAGTGTAGTCATGAAAATCAAAACTTACCACAAAGAGTAAAGGTGTCAAGATAGTCGCACTTGACTCTATTTACAAAGCATGTTGTGCACTTATGTTGACCTGAGCGGCACAAAATGTACACATTACATCTGAACATTGTCAATTCGAATTCACAGATTCACAATTAGCAGAATTCTTTATGCAAAAAGTGATTTTGTTAAGGGGTTCTATTAGTAGGGTGGAATTTCCTCATTTGCACTTTAGTGTTAGGGGTCTGTGGGTGCCTGACGGGGGTGCTAGCTTACAATGTTTGTGAACACAATCTAACTGATAAGTATGGAGTATTCATGTGCTCTTTGCAAAATGTTTTCACACATTTGTATAAAGGTAAGGGGCAGAATAAGTGTCTGTTCATAGTGGGAATGGGGAGGGACTGCCCAATTGTTTAATATATGTGTGTGTAGGATGTGTTTGCCATGGGCAAACCTAGATTCCCCATGATGAAATAGAAAAAGAAATGTACGCTTGTGTCATGTTTACCTGTAGATGTTATGGCAAGACAAACTGGTGTACATTATGTTGGTGAAGCTGGAGGACAATGGGTTATTTTGAAGTCATGAGAAAAGGCTTGGCCCTATTTCTATGTGAAAGTAGCACCCGTCTCGGTGACTTTTAATTGAAACCAGGCTCAGAAAAATGCCCAGCTTAATGGAGAGCTCCTTAACCCTAAGTTTGGTGGATGTAGGCCAGCAGGTCAGAAACACAAAAAACCAAGTCGATATACTAGGATGAAGAATATCTTTGTTAAAGGATGGGTGGATTCCGCTCATCAATTTCATCAAAGGTTCTTGCTGAAGGAACATAAAGAAGGCCGAAGCTCAGAATAGATACCCAAGTGATCCAATCAAAAAGGCTCTTGTCATAAAGGCACCTAAAAAGATTGCTACTTGACAGAAAGAGAGAGAGACAGAGAGTCCAGGTGCAACATGGAAAGGGTTTGTTTATTTCTGGATCCCAAACACAGTATTATTTACTGGTTGTTAGGAATGCCTCCTGATCTTTGGCTGCGGAAATCACGTCATCAGTGGCTAAACTATTGGCAGGAGACTCCAATCCACTCAATCTTTGGAAGGAACATCAAAGCAGCTCTATTTCTCTGTGCCTCTCACTTCCATATTCTCTACTAGCCAGCCAATGTAGCAGTCTATTAGTGACATAGAAAGAGGTAAAAGGGAGGAATGGGCTTGCATCAGATCGGCAGCCATTTGGTCCATAACAATTTGGACCATACGAATCACATTCTTTATAGATTTCATCATGAGCTAGAGAAGACCAAGTGCAGGGGTCCCATTTTCTGGCAAATGTGCAATACTGAGTGCATCCCACCTGCGTGAGACTTTGGAGTACACACCTGAGACTGTTATCTACGTTTACAGGAGTCATTGACAAATATGGCATAGGATCCTGGATGCAGACGTATCAGATGTTTTTGTGAGGCATAGAGCAAAATGTAATGCGGGTACCTTCAGGCACTTCCTTATATTTACCAGTACCATAACAACCAGTTCCTAAGTACAACAAAAGTACTCCAGGAAATAGAGAAAAGCATAACTTATGGCGCGATCTAATAGTATGTTTGCATAAGGTGCCTCATAATTAATGAAGACTGCAGGCTTGCTTTCTATTAAAACTCTAGAAATACATTTTGCTGAAGGAGTGCAGGCTCTTAAATAGCACTGGGTCTGGGGAATAATGCCTCTTCTACCCACACCATAGTGGCAGCCCAGTCTGTATGAAGCAAGCCCGTCTCTAGACCAGCTTGACTTGACACAAATGTTATCAACTAAAAACTGTGTGCCCAGAGCCAAGTGCGTCTGCTTGTTTTACAAAGTCCCATCAATTAGGGAGAAGAGAGTGCCACTGCAGGGGTACCACATACTAAATTGCATGAGAGGAAAATGATTATATGAAATAGGATAGTGTTTAACCATTTGGGGAACATTTTTGCTGCATCCTCATGAGAATCCTCACTCTAAATAAAATATGAAGTGCAAGCCAAGCCCTTCAGCACCTTGGTACCCCAAAGACCTTGCTGACACCAAACGCTCCATCTGCAGACAGCAAAGAAAGGAGAAGAAAAAAATAGAATCCTTGATGACAGCAAATTACTAAAGTGCCTCCACACAATACAGCTCACCACATCAGCAAAAGTAAAGTACTATACCAATATCATCGACCAGGCTACCGATAGAAGGAAAACATTCTTCAAACTGATGAAGCACTGCATCACTCCCTTGGCTTAACCTCCTATCCCACAATCCAGGGATAAGCCCAATGCCATCAACCACTTCTTAAATGAACAGAAAAGATATGACAGCACATCTACAACACCACACCTGCTTCACCTCCGACACCTACTATTCCATGCTCTATCTCATAATGGTCACCCTTGAAGTCCCTGTCTCTCAAACATCTAGCTAATATCCTCAAATCACCACCAAAGAAGATGATGTCTCACCCTCTTCCTCCATCAAAGCCCTCTCTAGAGAAGCTCCCTCACCCATATTCACCATTGCCAACATCTCCCTCTCTCGTGATATGTTCCCTGATGCTATGAAGAAAGGTCACATCCGCCCACTCCTAAAGTAACCCATGCTATAATGTGTAGACAGTGCCAGCTATTGGCCCATAATTCATTTACTCTTCATCAGCAAGATCACTGAAAAGTATCCTATGTGTAAATTCAAGATCACATCAGTGCCAACCATCTCCTGCATGACTAATGATCCATCTTAAATTCAATTACAGCATGGAAAGAGTTACTTTACAAATAGGAGTAGACAACCTTCTGACCACAGATAAAGTTGAGCCCTTCCTTCAGATATTACTGAACTTCTCAGCTGCCTTTGACACCGTCAATCAGCTCACCGTGCTCATCACCCTGAAATGTCAAATGGGATTCACTAAACACCATTTACATGTTCTCCTATTTAGCCAAACAACAACATTTCATTCATATGGCACCTCAATATCCCCAAAAATCCAAATCACCAGCAGAGTTACATAGGGTTTCATACTTTTTTCCCTTGATCTTTAACCCTCACATTGAGTCCTCGGGGCTCTACTGACAGAAAGAGACTTAAACATTCATCCTGAAGAAACAACTACTTTAGAAAATGTCCTATGTTCCACACATCCAACTCTTAAGACACTGCCTTCACCTTACTTAAGTCTGGATGTTCAGCACCTACCTGAAGCTTAGCCTCGCCAAAACAGAATTGCTGCTACTTACAAAGAACAATAAGAAACAGCTAGTCCAAACGTGGCTTAACGCAAACCTGAATGGTTTGGTACCCCAACTGTCAGCCAATGTCATGTCTCTCAGATTCCCCCTCGACAACCTCGATCTCATCCTTGAGGAACACATCATCAACAAAACCAGGACAAACAGTTACCAGCTCTGAAGAAAGAAAGATTTCCTTCAAGAAAGTGACTTTAGGGAGCTCATGCCCTAGTACTCTTCCATCTAAATGGTGGCAATGCCCTGGTTCATTTCTTACCAGATACCACATGTGCTATGAATAAGGGCACACTACATGCTGCAGCATGTCTCATTAAAAGCTTGAGAAAATGTGGTTGCATTACCCTCACCATGATAGAACTCTACTGGCTCCTCTTGCCAGCCCACACCAACTTCAAAACCAGCTGCATTATCTACAAAGGCATCATGACAGGTACCTCTGATTACTTAGTTGGCAAACTCACCATCTAACTCTGAGCACACATGCAGTCCTGGACATTATAAGTCTGAAGACAACAAGTGTAAAAAAAAGAAGGCATAACAACAAGTCTTCTTCCACCAATGCACCTAGGATATGGACCACTATGCCCATAACCTTCCGAACTGCTCAAATTTAGGAGGGAGGTGGAAATTCACCTTTTTATTTAAAAACACTACATCATGATGAGGTAACAGTCCACCAACCCTACTATTACATGTTGACTTTTCTTTGCCTTTGAACATGTACATCATTCTGCTGCCTTTTTGCTTGTTTTGTGCTATGCAAATACCACACTCATACATAAAATAACAGAACAGAGAGGATGTTGCATTTCAATGGAAGTTCTAAATGAAATAATTCAAGGGTTGGGGTCACACTCACTATAGACTGATGTACTGTTCATGCTAAGGTTAATGCTGTGAAAAAGATTCAATGACAAAGCAACTGGAAGCCGAGTGCAGCGTTTCTCTACGTGCTGCAGAACTGTCTCACAGGGTTATAAAGAGATGTGTATAAGGCGCGTTGCTGATGCACAATACCAACCCCTCAGCCTATTTATAATTGATTTGATCATTGAGAATGAAACAAAAAACTTTTTTGCCTCGTGTTCTAGTGCATTAACTGCGCTCAGAGGGTCGGGGTCACTATAGCCAGGTCGTCGGCATAAGCCATGATTTTAGTGTCTAGTCCAAATCTGCTCACTGCACTGATAGATGGGTTGTTTTCTATTGCTTTTATAAAAGGATCTATAAAAAGTGCGAAGAGCAGAGGTGAGCACAAACATCCTTGGCGAGTCCTCCGTGAGATTTTGATCTGCTCCGTCAGTATCCCACTAATAGAGGTATTCGCTGTGGGATTGAGATAAAGAGCCTTTCGTGACGTCCCAGAGGAATAACAAAGAGACCCAGTCAAACGCTTTTTTAGCGTCAAGCAGATTAATGACATCAGGTCTTCTGACACCAGAGCTGCGTACAATAAAGTGATGGTCCGCCAGATGTGTTCCGTCGTACTTTTTTGGGGGATAAACCAGTGTTACCACGGCAACACTAGGGGATCTATTCTTAGGGATAGTCTCATTACAAAGATCTTAGCTCATATTTTAGAGTTGCAATTAATTAAAGTTATTGGTCTATAGGATCCCATTTCCGTGGTGATTATCCTTCTTTGGGAATATTACAATCTTAGGGTTGGACCAGGAAGCGGGTTGAGGTGCCCCATTAAAAATAGAAACTACAATAAGGTGAGGAGAGCATTTAATTGAGGGGCCAATATTTTATAGAACTCAGCCGGGATACAGTCAACACCAGCCGCGTTCCCATCTGGTAAACTTGCCAGGGCTTTAGCTATTTCATCCGATGTGGGAGGTTCCTCTAGTTGGTCATGATCTTCTACACTGAGTTCTGCTAATGAGGTATTGTCGAGATATTCAAAAATCTCTTCCTCTCTCAAATTTGATGACCCTACATTTTCCTCGGTATAGAGATTCTGGTATAACTCACAGAATGCTTTTCGGATCTTGGTTGAATCCTGTGTTAAGTTAGATTGATAGTATTTCATTAGCAGACACCTGTTGTCTGGTTCTGAGGGCCAGTTGATGGCCGATGCGGTCACAGCATTCATATGTTTTCTCCCTGGGGGAAGCCCATTTAGCGGAGGCTTTCTCAGCAAATATAGACCCAATTTCAGCCTTGGTGACTATTACTTCAAGTTGAGCAGCTTCAATTTAAGCTCCTAGCTGTACTGCCAGAGTTAATTTCTCCTCTGCCATTTTCATCTTATCTTGCAGCTTCATATCTGTTCTTTTTCTTTCTTGTTTCTCCGTATAGAGAACTGCAAGGTCTTCCCTCGGATGCCCGCCTTCAGTGCATCCCATACAATTCTCTCTTTTGCAGACCCTATATTTAGCTCCAGAAACTTTGATCTACCCCTGCATGTGTATTCAATATCCTTCATCAAAATGTAAAGCTTTTTCAAAGCTCCAATTCGAGGTTTTCCTCCTATAACCCAGCCCACTGATGTTTAAGATGAGTGGGTTATGATCTGACATGAATCGTGGGGCGATCTCAATAGAGCAATCTTGGACTAAGGAAAAAGAAACAAGAAAGTAATCGAATCTTTCAAGGGAGAGGTGCAGGCTGAGAAGTAAGTATAACCCGTCTGAGTAGGTTTTTTCTGCTAGAAATGCAAGACAAGATCAGAAGAAAGAGCAGAGGAGCACTCATCTTTGTGCAATGACTATGCTACGTATCTGTATAGCTTCATATTGGATAGTCCCAAACCCCCCACTATTCTCCCACTGGCTGCCCCGACTGATTTTGACATGCCACATTGAGAAGGCTATCTTTGCCAGGAAGGGTAACCGGGGAAAAAGAAAGGGTCTTGCAAACTGGGAACCTTTGTTTGGCTTGGGTATATACATTCATTGGGGGTCTCCGAAAATTAATAATTTACTCATGTTTTTAATTTTTTTTATCACTTCCCGGTCTACCAATGATGACCTACACATTTTACGGATCTGGAATATATGTGACACCTGAAGATAGGAAAGCTCTTCCCATTTCGACTCCTATAGAATCTATGATAGGGACACTATTCTGCCCATAATGTCAATCTTATGTATCACTTTATGACTTAAGAAATAATCAGAAATTGTTTGTATGTGATAGGTCTTCCTTCACCACCAGCCAACAATGCTGTTTTTGCACAGGGGGCGGAGGGTGGGGGAGGGTAGGGTTGAATGCTTTTGATTTTGTTCTCTATTTTTGTATCAGCTTTTGTACTTTCAAAATAAAAATAAATAAATAAAAAAGAGAATGAAACAAATAAAAGCTTTCTAAACCATCAAAATGATAAAATGCTAGCGAAATATTCCTAAAGCCCAGTGCTTAATTTGTTTGGGTGGCTGCAGGTGGTGGCCACTGGGGCTAATTTTTTAAAAGAAGGAACTTCTTTCTAATTATCAGACTTTGACCCAGCACAACAGAGAAAGGCTCGAAGGCAAAGAATAGGCAGGTAGGGGGGAGGAGCCAAGATGGCGGACGGACCGACCGTGTGAGCTCCCGGCTCCGTAAACCGTCTGCTGATTTTAAGACATCCTGGCATTTATATTCGCCCACAACGTGCGCAACTAGGGCCAAGAGCGAGTTGATGTTACCCGCGTTCCTCCGACATCCCCGCCGGCTGTTTCGGCTGCGGATTTGCGAGGTTTGCCGACTTCCGACTCTGCCCCCTGACTCAGCCCCGATCGTCACCGCCGGACGCTGCTGGTCCTGTTCGGTGGGACAAGTTGGGACAGGGCTGGAGTGTAATATACCGTGACCGGCTGCGGAGGTGGGCTGGCTGGCTTAACTTTCCTCGGCGACGGAGTGGATCCCTGCGAGGCTGTGGCCGTGCAACCGACGCTTCCTTTGTTCTACGGCCGGCAGTCTGATCTGCCTCCATCTTGGAGCGCCCCCTTTGCCGTGTACCATCCACATTGATAGCAAACGAGGGGGCTTTCACGCCGCGCTGGCCTCGGACTATGAGCCGTATTTCCCTTGGGGGCCCTGCCTGACGTCCCTCCTGGTTATGGAGTCGCCCCCCCCTCTCCGCCGTGAGCTCATTGCGGGGGTGAACTTGGCGCCTGACTACCGACTCGACACAGTGTTCGCTCCCGTATCCCCAGTCCTTGCTGCTCTGTCTCTTTGCGTACTGGAGGATGCTAAGGGGGCGTCGCTGCGCACTGCTACCCGGCCGAAGCCGGGGACCGATCTGAAATGTGGCGATATCCTGGCAGCCCTTGCAGACCTGGGGGCGACTTGGCGCCGATATGCCCGTGAGCTGGAGCGGAGGATTGACGGTGTGGTGCCTGACAGGGAACGACAGTGGCTGGCTGGCCCCCTAATACCTCTCATTTCTCCTGTGGTGGATACAATGTTGCGCAATGAGGCTACTGTAGGGCGTTCTGTCCTTTGCTACAGTGTCGGGAGTGCCCTTCTTGGCGAGGCTACAGTTGCGAAGTCTCCTTCCACTCCGAAACCTGAGACTTTACCGCTGCAAGTACTACCGGGACTTTTTCTACATTGCTGGACTGTTCGCCTACTACTAGTGCTCGTCAACTTGGACACGGTGATGATCGGTGATTGGGGACACTTCTTTCCTCTTCCTCTGCTTCTTCTATGCCGAGGGCGGCCATCTTGCTCCTTTGTTCCGCCTGCGGTGCACTCGCAGCGGCGGCCATGCATGGAGGGGTTTCAGCGCTCCGGCCAGGGCTGATATTGTCTCTCTCTCTGATTTGGCCTGATCGACTGGCTGTGCCCGGACTATAACACTTGTCGATATATTGCTTATCCTGCATGTGTGTGCTTCCCTCTTTTAGAATGCAATTGCTACTACTTTCCATGGTCCCTTTTATTTTGGGTTGCACTTGCTATGCTTGATTTTTGTCCCTTCCTAACGGGATGGATGTACTTGCGGGCTGGGTGTCTGGGGGTGCTTGATATTGCTGGGGGTCCTGAATTTTGTTTCTGTTCGGCTAGAGGGGTCTCGGGTTGGAGCGCTGTCTTGATGTACGCAGGGGCTCTATTTGGGATATCACTCCGTATTAGTGGCGATGACTTTGTATTCGCCTTGGCATAATTTATGTGTTTTAGGTCTGTGTTGGTATGGAGGCCGGGACTCGGACATTGGGCCCTCCTCCGGGGCTGCTCCTTTTGATTGATGGCGCTGTTTAGGACTGGCGCAGTCCAACTTGTCTCTGGGTATCTTCTTTTGGTCGTGTGCGGCCATTTTGTCTCTTTGTTTTGATTGGGGCGGGCCCTCCGAGGGAGCCATGTTCTGGGATACGTTTTCGGACTGGCTGGGGCTAGGGGAAATTTTTTCTCTGTGGCCATGTGCTTGATTGGCGGGTGGGACTTTGAGATGGGGCGCTTCTTCATTGTATGTTACGGTTGTGAGATGACTCTCCCCATTCTCTCCTGTGTTTCATGCTGTACAGTTGTGTTCGGGGTGGAGGGTTTACTTGTGGTTGGGGAGACCGGGACTGTATTGAATTGCCCCTCTTCTCAGCGATGGCCATGCCTGGTGGGATTTTGACGTTCGGACTGGGCTGTGGGTGTTTCCCTCATTAGTATTGTTTGCTTGGCTGGCGGGGTCCCGGATTGCACTGTTTTCTGCTATGTTGTTTTGTGCTGGCCCGGGGCTCTGGGTGTGCCTGATTCTGATACTCTCCTGTTTCTCGGTCCTCCAAATCTCCTGTTGCGCGGCGTAAAGGTTGTGTATGCCTGGAAAGTCCGGGAGCTCGGATATTGGGTGGGCTCCTCCCCACCTTCCTTCCTTTTTCTGGGAGTTATGGATTAGTTTAATCTTTTCTTACTCCCTATATTTCAAGTGTGAGGGGTCTTCTTTCCTTTTTCTTTTTCGATTCCTTTTTCCTTCCTTTTCTTTGTCTGCATTTCGGGTTCTTTAATGGGCGACAGACACACTGCCGGGGGGGGGGTAGGCCGTAGCCTCCGCATTGGTGTAGGGTGGGGGGTGGGACTTATTTTACTTCGTTTAGTTTCTATGGGCCTTATTTTTCCTATTTTTCTGCGCTTTCTTAATCTGTTTCTGTTCTGGGTCCGCGATAGGGGTTAATGGGGAGGGGGTGGCGCTGTGTATGGTGTGTAAATGATGTCTGATGATTTGATTGTATTACTTCGTGCCGCCATATTGCTCGAGGTCTTCACTTCCATTGTTGTTTCCAGTGGTGAGGCCACCTGCCCATATCGTGATGCTATAATATGGACTCAGTTCTCCTTATTTCTTATTCTTCATTGCTTTGTATTTAGATCGAAAAACCTTAAAACTTAACCTTTGATACTCCTTCTCCTCAGCGACACGATTCTGTTCAGTGTAATGTACATTGCTTGTTGCTATGTCGTCCGCTGCCGCTGGGGTACTGTATTGCTTGCACTTGTGCTTCAAAGTATTGTGGCCGGCCGGACGGTTGTGGGCCCGTATTTGTTCTTTACTTCTTGCACAATAAAGGTTTTAAAAAAATATATATATATATATATAATTTGTTCTGGGATCATGCAGGCTCTAAACAAAGATTCTATACCCTGTACTTGCCATTCTTTTGTACCCCAAACACTTTTTACTTCAACATTTTTGTCCCAATAATCAAAACCAAAAGTATTCATTTGTTCAAAGAATGAGTCTGAATATATCAATTTCGTGTTTGTTATCATGGTCTTTGTCCCTGTCTTATTTGACAATTTGAAATAAAATGTTTCGGCATTAAAAAAAAAAAAAAAAAAAAAAAAAAAAAAAAAAAGAATAGGCAGGTAGAGATATATTTGGAAAAAGAGTGACAAAAAATGAAATCGGGGTTGGAAAAGACCCTTCAAGTAAAATAGACGAGAGTGTCTGGTGGTGGAAGAAAGAGGCATGAGGTGGAACCAAGACAAGACAGCCTCCAAATTTGGCATTAGGCAGGGACAGTGGATGGCTTTGAAAAACTTTGGGCTCCTATATTTTTTAGAAAAATTAAGCTGGTTCTACTTTTTACTCTTGCACTAACCACAAAAACTGTTCAATGCTACTCTCTATCCGAGTCCCCCAAAATATTTTTACATACGACACGTTCTAATCTTCTTTGTGCTGAGTACTTCCACAAATGGTAACTCTTTCTAGTCCCACAGAACAACTAAATGAAGCCCCTCGGTTCTGCCAGCTCTATTCTACTTCTATGTGAGAGACACATACGGAAAGCTATTTGGAGGGATCTGCCAAATTCTAATTCTTTATCACATTGCAGATGTTTCCTCGCCTCATTTGTTGATAATTAAATCATCAATAGAAAGGGGCCCTAAACATTCCAATGTAGGGCCGCCAGAATACAAGATAAAGAGGAAATGATTTCCTAATATGTATGCACTGTTTTACAATTTTCATGCGCTAATACTTAAGTGTGAAAATTATAGCATGCATTGTCCGGATGAAAAATGTTAAGTTTAACATACCTGCATATTTTTGAACCGATTGTCTGATCCATGAAATCCCCCTGAGCAATGCTTGTTGGTGCCTGCCAACCTGTTTTGAAACAAAAAATAAAGAAAGGCAACAGGTGATAGGGCGCACAGCTAGTAATTTAGGCTATTTTCAATTGACGTGTAACTCCTCTTGCTACTAGGCAGAATAGGGAGGTTACCTAACTCCCTTACTAATACACTGATCCCAGGTATTAAATAATTCAAAAGGTTTTCTGCCGAGCAAAAAATTATATTAAATAACACTCTCAAAGTACTTAGTCACAATATTCTTATATTGTCCATTGAATACATTCACTAGTTAGACACCAGAATCCAGTGTAGATTAGTCCATATTTATTTCTCTTGATTCAGTTCATCAGTTTCAATATTTTCTGTAGTCAGATCAGCCTTTTAAGCAGGTCAGCCGACACGTGTTTCGTTGTTTAAAACAACTTCATCAGGGCTGCAAACCAGAATGAATGTATAAAGTAAAATAAAAACCTTGTATATTTAGCTATTTACAACCAACTGTAATAATTAGAAAATATTAATATTAATTAATCTAACACCACCTGAGTGAAAGACAGGCATAGAGTTCCCAATACATTCGTGTCTCGAATTTATAAATTGGTGATTCCCAGTGTCATCAAGTAATACACATCAAAATCATTCGGATCTATAGCCTTCTGTACACAATCTGTACACTAATACATACATTTTCACAAAAGTTTTACAAAAATTATTTACGCATCTATCTTAATCTATGGAGTGGTATGGAGCCCCCCGCTTCGTCCTGTTGATCACCGCCACTTCAACCCCAGAAGTAATTGTTTTACTCTTCATATCTACTCAAAGTCCATTTCCCTACAGTTTAAGTGAAGTTTTTTACCTTTCTCTAAGTTTCAGTTCTCAATTTAATAGTATGTTCCTTCCGTTTCTTTAAAGTTAAATTTCCGATTTTATTATGCAGGTTCTGTAAAAAGAGGGACATGACTATATATGTGTGTCCTCAGTTTACTCAAAATAAATGTTAATCATAACTTGGGAAAAGGTCTTACCATTCAAATGTCCAGAGTTCGCCTATTAATCCTATAAGCGCGGTACCGATAACTTTGTTTGAGCTATAAGGGGGTAAATTAAAATCATAATTCACCCCTGTATCTTTTTAATGCTCAGCGGTTTTTTGCAACTATTTTAACAGTAATCCTTACCTTTAACGAAATCTGTGAATCTAGTATTATTATCCACTTCTTAATCGTCTGTCAGTATCTATGAAAGAATATTTTTAACAGCATTGGTGTCTTAAAATTCGATTTGTATGTCAAAGTATCTCGATTAGAAGAGCGATCGGTGAAATCATTTGTACTCACCTAGTAAGAGTGTCTATCTCCTCTTACTTCTTCCCATCTGCTCGCGTATCGGCGTTTGCTCCGAGCGCCATCTTGTTTAAGTTAATATTTAGCAAATATGTACCGCGTATTGAAGTATTGCGCGGCCATCTTGTGTAAGTAGTAGCGTAATTACGAGCGCTACATGTATATCTAAAATCAGACAGTTTAGGCCGCATAATACCTTTCCTTGTAACTTTATAATGCAAATTGCAGCCAAGTTAATGTGCTCATATATATAGGTTGAACTTGATATACTTTATAATGAGTGTTATTGTACTGTGTATTTTGGCAGCCATCTTGTATATGGCTTAACGTGATTTAGCGCTTTACTTTACATGAAATCCGTATTACAATTTTTATATGCGATTGCAATAATAACTAGTTAAATTTTAATACGGTTAACGGAAATTTTAAACTCAAAAAAGTTTTCTTATTTATGAATGGTCTGACCCTCTCTGATCTAAAATAAATTATTCTTTTAAGTTGGCCATAACCCCAATATAGCTATATAATGATGTTGTGCTATCTACATGACAGTAAAGAACTATATAGTGATGTTATGCTGTCTACGTGACAGTAAAGATCACAGCCTGCTTAGGTGTATTTAGCATTCCACCATATTGGAGTGGTCAGTTTATCAGTGTATTTCGATAGTGAAAAGTGGAAATAAAATCTAATGGGGTTAGCATAGCGGCGACCCCCAGTGTCAAAGCTGTTGGCATCGCACACCATTCCATTACAATCTCTTTTTAAAGACATTAAACATAACAGCTTATGGGGGATTAAAGGCATAAGCAGAAGTGTAATCACATCTCGTAAAATTACATCTGATTATATCTTGGTTACAGTTATGATAAATAGATACTCTGTACAATCATTTTATCATATTCTTAATGGTCTCCTAGGTAATACTGGAGCTCAGAATCAATGTTAAGACCATCTTCAACTGCTCTAAGGACCATAATCCATCTTGCCTCTCTACGTCTTAAGTGCAGTAGTCTATTCCCTCCTCGTTTATCTAATGTCACTTGCTCAATTCATGGTATGAAAATTTATGCCTTACAGAGTCATTATTATTTTGGATCAAGTGTGAGGAAATTGGATACCTGGTATCACCATTCTTCAATGCCCGATAGTGTTCAATCATACGGTCTTTCAATTTCCTCACAGTGCTGCCTACGTATATTTTCCCACATAGGCATGCAATTACATATACAACATATGATGTTTCACAGTTAATGAAAGATTCAATACGGAATGTCCCAGTATTATTATATTCAAAGGTTTGTACTTTTCTCATTGCCCATCTGCATGAGCTGCAGTTTCCACAGTGATAAAATCCCTTTGGACATGTCCGAAGCCAGTCACTTTGACTTGTTGGTGTAACAGGTTTGGGATAGCTTGGACTCACTATATTGGCAAGTGACATTCCCTTTCTGTATGTTATACTTGGACGTTCTGTTAAAAAAGGTTTTAGGTCTTTATCAGAAGTAAGCATTTGCCAATATTTATTCATGATATTAAAAAGTTTTTGACTACCCTTACCAAAATTGGTAATCATTCTGAGTTTCTGGTCATGAGACGGGACCTCAGATTTATTTTTAGGTTTCAAAGTTTCATCTCTCTTTAACCTATTGACTCTGCGAACCGCTTTAGTGATTACAATGTCTGAGTATCCTCTATTAGCAAATCTCTTAGTCATGTCTATGACATTTCGGTGAAAATCTTCATCTTTAGAGCAGTTCCTTCTTGCTCGGATCATTTCCCCATATGGGATTGATGTTATTTGGCTAGTCGGGTGGCAACTGTCTGCTCTAAGTAGTGCGTTGCAGCTGGTTTCTTTACGAAACATACGGCTGCCCAATTTGTTATTCTCCACATAAAGTTCAATGTCTAAAAAGGTCAGTTTTTCTTTACTAAAATGGGTGGTGAATGACATGTTCATATCATTTGTGTTCAAGTATTGAAAGAAACTATCTAGTTCTTCTGGTGTGCCTCTCCAAAATAATAAACAGTCATCTATAAATCTACCCCAGTAGTAAATATGATCGATCCATTGACAGCCTTTTGGGCCCCAAATAAGCTCCGCCTCCAGTCTCCCCATAAAGAGATTCGCGAAGGACGGAGCAAATTTGGAACCCATCGCTGTCCCAATCTTTTGTCTGTACCAGGTAGATTCAAATAAAAAATAGTTGTTTTCCAGTACAATTTTGGTCATTTCCAGTAACATGGATGTGTGATTCAGATATTCAATTGGCCTGCCATTTAAGACAGTTTCTATGGCTTGTATTCCTTTATCATGGTTAATGTTAGAATAAAGAGATACTACATCCAAAGTTGCTAGGATCATGTCATTCTCCCATGTCACATCATTCATTATATTGAGAACATGTTTCGTGTCCTCAATATGGGACGGTAAATTCTGCACATAAGGTCTAAGGTATGAATCTATAAATTCAGAGAGTTTCTCAGTAGGTCCCCCAATGCCCGGGATTATCGGTCTCCCTGGTGGTTTCTCTTTGTTTTTATGTATCTTGGGCAGACAGTACATACAAGGTGCTTTTGGGGAGTCAATTTTGAGAAATAAATATTCATCGTGATCTAATAGACTCGTTTCATACCAGACCCTCAGTTTAGTGTTAATATTAGTCTTGATCATTTCTAGGGGATTAGATTTAATCCTCTCATAATATCTACTATCCCTCAATTGTGACAATACTTCACCATTATAGTCGGCACGATTCATAACAACAATGTTGCCACCTTTGTCGGCTCTACGTAATATTTTTAACAGCATTGGTGTCTTAAAATTCGATTTGTATGTCAAAGTATCTCGATTAGAAGAGCGATCGGTGAAATCATTTGTACTCACCTAGTAAGAGTGTCTATCTCCTCTTACTTCTTCCCATCTGCTCGCGTATCGGCGTTTGCTCCGAGCGCCATCTTGTTTAAGTTAATATTTAGCAAATATGTACCGCGTATTGAAGTATTGCGCGGCCATCTTGTGTAAGTAGTAGCGTAATTACGAGCGCTACATGTATATCTAAAATCAGACAGTTTAGGCCGCATAATACCTTTCCTTGTAACTTTATAATGCAAATTGCAGCCAAGTTAATGTGCTCATATATATAGGTTGAACTTGATATACTTTATAATGAGTGTTATTGTACTGTGTATTTTGGCAGCCATCTTGTATATGGCTTAACGTGATTTAGCGCTTTACTTTACATGAAATCCGTATTACAATTTTTATATGCGATTGCAATAATAACTAGTTAAATTTTAATACGGTTAACGGAAATTTTAAACTCAAAAAAGTTTTCTTATTTATGAATGGTCTGACCCTCTCTGATCTAAAATAAATTATTCTTTTAAGTTGGCCATAACCCCAATATAGCTATATAATGATGTTGTGCTATCTACATGACAGTAAAGAACTATATAGTGATGTTATGCTGTCTACGTGACAGTAAAGATCACAGCCTGCTTAGGTGTATTTAGCATTCCACCATATTGGAGTGGTCAGTTTATCAGTGTATTTCGATAGTGAAAAGTGGAAATAAAATCTAATGGGGTTAGCATAGCGGCGACCCCCAGTGTCAAAGCTGTTGGCATCGCACACCATTCCATTACAATCTCTTTTTAAAGACATTAAACATAACAGCTTATGGGGGATTAAAGGCATAAGCAGAAGTGTAATCACATCTCGTAAAATTACATCTGATTATATCTTGGTTACAGTTATGATAAATAGATACTCTGTACAATCATTTTATCATATTCTTAATGGTCTCCTAGGTAATGCTGGAGCTCAGAATCAATGTTAAGACCATCTTCAACTGCTCTAAGGACCATAATCCATCTTGCCTCTCTACGTCTTAAGTGCAGTAGTCTATTCCCTCCTCGTTTATCTAATGTCACTTGCTCAATTCCATGGTATGAAAATTTATGCCTTACAGAGTCATTATTATTTTGGATCAAGTGTGAGGAAATTGGATACCTGGTATCACCATTCTTCAATGCCCGATAGTGTTCAATCATACGGTCTTTCAATTTCCTCACAGTGCTGCCTACGTATATTTTCCCACATAGGCATGCAATTACATATACAACATATGATGTTTCACAGTTAATGAAAGATTCAATACGGAATGTCCCAGTATTATTATATTCAAAGGTTTGTACTTTTCTCATTGCCCATCTGCATGAGCTGCAGTTTCCACAGTGATAAAATCCCTTTGGACATGTCCGAAGCCAGTCACTTTGACTTGTTGGTGTAACAGGTTTGGGATAGCTTGGACTCACTATATTGGCAAGTGACATTCCCTTTCTGTATGTTATACTTGGACGTTCTGTTAAAAAAGGTTTTAGGTCTTTATCAGAAGTAAGCATTTGCCAATATTTATTCATGATATTAAAAAGTTTTTGACTACCCTTACCAAAATTGGTAATCATTCTGAGTTTCTGGTCATGAGACGGGACCTCAGATTTATTTTTAGGTTTCAAAGTTTCATCTCTCTTTAACCTATTGACTCTGCGAACCGCTTTAGTGATTACAATGTCTGAGTATCCTCTATTAGCAAATCTCTTAGTCATGTCTATGACATTTCGGTGAAAATCTTCATCTTTAGAGCAGTTCCTTCTTGCTCGGATCATTTCCCCATATGGGATTGATGTTATTTGGCTAGTCGGGTGGCAACTGTCTGCTCTAAGTAGTGCGTTGCAGCTGGTTTCTTTACGAAACATACGGCTGCCCAATTTGTTATTCTCCACATAAAGTTCAATGTCTAAAAAGGTCAGTTTTTCTTTACTAAAATGGGTGGTGAATGACATGTTCATATCATTTGTGTTCAAGTATTGAAAGAAACTATCTAGTTCTTCTGGTGTGCCTCTCCAAAATAATAAACAGTCATCTATAAATCTACCCCAGTAGTAAATATGATCGATCCATTGACAGCCTTTTGGGCCCCAAATAAGCTCCGCCTCCAGTCTCCCCATAAAGAGATTCGCGAAGGACGGAGCAAATTTGGAACCCATCGCTGTCCCAATCTTTTGTCTGTACCAGGTAGATTCAAATAAAAAATAGTTGTTTTCCAGTACAATTTTGGTCATTTCCAGTAACATGGATGTGTGATTCAGATATTCAATTGGCCTGCCATTTAAGAAAGTTTCTATGGCTTGTATTCCTTTTTCATGGTTAATGTTAGAATAAAGAGATACTACATCCAAAGTTGCTAGGATCATGTCATTCTCCCATGTCACATCATTCATTATATTGAGAACATGTTTCGTGTCCTCAATATGGGACGGTAAATTCTGCACATAAGGTCTAAGGTATGAATCTATAAATTCAGAGAGTTTCTCAGTAGGTCCCCCAATGCCCGAGATTATCGGTCTCCCTGGTGGTTTCTCTTTGTTTTTATGTATCTTGGGCAGACAGTACATACAAGGTGCTTTTGGGGAGTCAATTTTGAGAAATAAATATTCATCGTGATCTAATAGACTCGTTTCATACCAGACCCTCAGTTTAGTGTTAATATTAGTCTTGATCCAGTAACTATGAATTCTCTTTTACATGATTTAGAAATAAACCCAAGTCTTTCAAGTAAAAGTGGCTTAAAAGAAAGATCCAAATGGACACCTCAGCTGTCCACGGGTAATGTGGTTGACGCCTTTTATAAATCGGTTAACCTTGAGATTGATAACCAGATTAAAAAAGAACATCATCATAAGAGAATCTTTTCAGACAACTTGAGAACGGATGAAAGGGAAGCATTACGTAAACTTACAGACCACCCAGAACTAATATTACGTAGATAGCACAACATCATTATATAGCTATATTGGGGTTATGGCCAACTTAAAAGAATAATTTATTTTAGATCAGAGAGGGTCAGACCATTCATAAATAAGAAAACTTTTTTGAGTTTAAAATTTCCGTTAACCGTATTAAAATTTAACTAGTTATTATTGCAATCGCATATAAAAATTGTAATACGGATTTCATGTAAAGTAAAGCGCTAAATCACGTTAAGCCATATACAAGATGGCTGCCAAAATACACAGTACAATAACACTCATTATAAAGTATATCAAGTTCAACCTATATATATGAGCACATTAACTTGGCTGCAATTTGCATTATAAAGTTACAAGGAAAGGTATTATGCGGCCTAAACTGTCTGATTTTAGATATACATGTAGCGCTCGTAATTACGCTACTACTTACACAAGATGGCCGCGCAATACTTCAATACGCGGTACATATTTGCTAAATATTAACTTAAACAAGATGGCGCTCGGAGCAAACGCCGATACGCGAGCAGATGGGAAGAAGTAAGAGGAGATAGACACTCTTACTAGGTGAGTACAAATGATTTCACCGATCGCTCTTCTAATCGAGATACTTTGACATACAAATCGAATTTTAAGACACCAATGCTGTTAAAAATATTCTTTCATAGATACTGACAGACGATTAAGAAGTGGATAATAATACTAGTTACTGACAGACGATTAAGAAGTGGATAATAATACTAGATTCACAGATTTCGTTAAAGGTAAGGATTACTGTTAAAATAGTTGCAAAAAACCGCTGAGCATTAAAAAGATACAGGGGTGAATTATGATTTTAATTTACCCCCTTATAGCTCAAACAAAGTTATCGGTACCGCGCTTATAGGATTAATAGGCGAACTCTGGACATTTGAATGGTAAGACCTTTTCCCAAGTTATGATTAACATTTATTTTGAGTAAACTGAGGACACACATATATAGTCATGTCCCTCTTTTTACAGAACCTGCATAATAAAATCGGAAATTTAACTTTAAAGAAACGGAAGGAACATACTATTAAATTGAGAACTGAAACTTAGAGAAAGGTAAAAAAACTTCACTTAAACTGTAGGGAAATGGACTTTGAGTAGATATGAAGAGTAAAACAATTACTTCTGGGGTTGAAGTGGCGGTGATCAACAGGACGAAGCGGGGGGCTCCATACCACTCCATAGATTAAGATAGATGAGTAAATAATTTTTGTAAAACTTTTGTGAAAATGTATGTATTAGTGTACAGATTGTGTACAGAAGGCTATAGATCCGAATGATTTTGATGTGTATTACTTGATGACACTGGGAATCACCAATTTATAAATTCGAGACACGAATGTATTGGGAACTCTATGCCTGTCTTTCACTCAGGTGGTGTTAGATTAATTAATATTAATATTTTCTAATTATTACAGTTGGTTGTAAATAGCTAAATATACAAGGTTTTTATTTTACTTTATACATTCATTCTGGTTTGCAGCCCTGATGAAGTTGTTTTAAACAACGAAACACGTGTCGGCTGACCTGCTTAAAAGGCTGATCTGACTACAGAAAATATTGAAACTGATGAACTGAATCAAGAGAAATAAATATGGACTAATCTACACTGGATTCTGGTGTCTAACTAGTGAATGTATTCAATGGACAATATAAGAATATTGTGACTAAGTACTTTGAGAGTGTTATTTAATATAATTTTTTGCTCTGCAGAAAACCTTTTGAACTGTTTTGAAACAAGATGATTAAATTAAAGTGGCAGTCATGTTTGCATGGAGGTAGGCAGAGACGTCAACAAAGACCATAACAACATGTTAAGACTTTGACCAAGGGAAAAAGACAGAAATGCAGAGAAGGAGGAAGAGAAAGATATGAAAACAGTGGCCATGGAGGAAGCCCACATCTTGAGTGAGAGAGAGACAGGAAGAGTAGGGTGCCGAAGAAAAACCTGTGAGATATAATCAAGCCTGGGAAGTCTAGGCATTTTGAAACCCCTGCATTTTGTTGCAACACAATACAGCACCAGCAGCAGACCACTGAAAAAATCTTTGTACCCTGTACTTATTATTTGATTTATTACAAATTAAGCATAAGGTTATCAATGTTTTCCCAATGCAGGTAATAGCTGTTCCCAAAACTTCGTAAATGTGGTCTTCTCCAAAAGAATAAAGAATTCTAAATCATAAAAAATGTTTGTATCTTTATACATCCAGTGAGGTAGTCTCACAGTCTTCAACACCAGATGATAACCACTTGTGTGTAGCATGTTGGGGACAAGAGTGTAGCTGTCAGAAGGGCAGAGGGAGCACTGGAACAAAAGCCCAGTGGTCTGAGGCCCCCCTCAGGCTCCGGTTATGGTTGTTTTTTGTTACTAAACTATGGCTAAAGGGTATTTTCCGGAGGGGACATGGCACTTTTGCTACGCCACGGGTTGGGAAGCCGAGAGATTTCCTTAGCTTTTAAGAGGAAGGTGGATATCAGGGAATCCTTTTGATCATACAGGGTTATTCTACAGAAATTGTGACAAGGCTCAATAATCAGAAAACCACTTTTTTGCAGTTCTGACCCTTAATATTTTTTTGTAGCGATAGCTCGACCCCCACATTTTACACGCAGTAAACTGATCCTTCTGCATTATTGTACGTTTCCATTTTATGAAAGTGCACCTGGGCAAACAACTCAGAGCAGCTGACTCCAGAGCATGTATGTGTTACACATTTTCAGGTTGAGGATCCCCCTATGGCAGAGCTAGTCGCCCAACAGCTAAATTGGGTTTTGAAGGGCCAAGTGATGGTTTGAACAGTCCCATTTCCACCCACGTGTGAGGCCTTTATCCCGCCTCCTAACGACAGGGAGGGGGTTCTTGGAAACAGACAAGGAGAAGTGTGACCTTAATTTTGAGATCAGGGCCCTAAGAGCACCAGTAGCAGCCAATATTAGGGCAGAGTGGCGGGGCTCAGAGAGACAGACGACAATACAAAAACACAACTTATCTGCCCTGCCTGCCGCATCACCACTCTTCTGCTTCTCACTGCAGTACAGGTACCCAGCCTCCCCTGCGGCCAATCCTAATGCTGTATCGTCAGGACTGGCCTGAGCGCCCTGGATTTGCACTCCCAGGAAGACTGGGAGCTTGTGCTTTGCTGCTTCCAACCCGGCAATGAAGCCGGGTTGAAGACAGCTCAGTGCACGTGATGATTTGACCGTCCTGAGAGAAAAACGGACATGCGCACTGATAGCAGTGCACCTACCACTCCTCCTGGTGACTGCCCCCGCGATGAGCCCATCCCCAAGACTCGGCCGGACAAGAACTTGCAAAAATAAAACAATAGTAAACCTGTTTTATTATCATTTTATTTTTCAAATTTTGGAGGCTGCTGGTGCGGGGGGCATGCTCCTCCGCCATAGCAGAGGAACCGCCGCTGAAGAGCACACCTACACGGCATGCGCTAGAGTAACCCCTCATCCCGTCGTCTGGAAGCTATAAATGATTAGTGTCGATATGGCCAGTTAAAACCTTCGGCCCCAGTGCATTTGCACCTTCTGCACTTTTGATACCTACAATCCTGCCCAGATCAGCAGGGCTTATATATAATATGAGGAACTGCTCAGTATCTGCAGCAGACGTGCATATCGGCCTGACTACCACAGAGTGCAGCTGGGTGCAGTTTATGCACTACAAGTCACCACTTACAGACTGCTGCCTCACAATGGCAAGGAGAGAGATCTTGAAAATAAAGCAACACACTGAAAAGTTTCCAAGCACATGCTTTGTTTTCGCTGGCATGTGTGGTTTGCACACATTTTGGATATTTAAGAGATTACATTCCTTGTGCATTGCCAAAATACTCAACTGTAAAGTACAAAAGACCTGATTTTGGCTGTACGGTTTGAAGGAAACTCCAAGAAGTATTTGCCAGCATGAGTAAACTGAACATACACAATACCTGTTAACACACTCATTTCCTGGATTAGCAGCAATTTGCTACCGGTCTCCCAATGTTAGTCATTTTCCTTATAAAAGAAAATGTGATGGTTAAATGATTAACAGTTTAAAAGAAACGCTTTTGAAAATGCACATTCTATTAATTTCCCTTACCGATCAATCTGCCACTGAGCATCAGCGTAAAAAGTAAGCCTTTCAATTCTCTCATTCTTGGCAAAGTGGAAACGCTTAGGCAAGTGCTGTTTGAGGTAAGCTTTGAAGTGCTGGTCTGGGGCCTTGCACTAAAAAGGATGAAAACAAAAGTTTCATGAATGGGATCTCGCTAAACGTATATTTAAGTACATCGCTCCATTAGTCATAACACACCTCTGGGTCTCTACCTGATATTACTTTATTCCCAGTGGTCCAGGGTATAATAAAAAACGAGTGGATAACTAAAAGAGAAAGTTAATTTTGTCTCAGTTATCAGCTAGGTCGACATGTTTCAGCCCATGTCAAACAATTGTGTGGCTTTCTTCAGGACCTTTCTCACAGTGAATTAAAAATTGTAGTGTAGGTGAAAAAAGTGAAAAGTGAGTGGCAAAAGATAATTACGCCACATGTATATGTGAGACGCAATTAACCATCTCTTTTAGCTATCCACTCATTTTCTATTATAACCTGGACCACTGGGAATAAAGTAAATATCAGGTAGAGACTCAGAGGTACTTTTAATACACCACTTCATCACACTCTCACTCAAAAAACTCCTGCTTCACTGTAATCAGGTGTCGCAGCACAACTGAGTAGCATTCAGCTACTCAGCTGGGAACCCGATGATGAAGCATGACACCAACTAGGTTGGTGTGTGAGAGTTCTTCTAACAAACACTTCCGGTGCCGGACACTGCAGTGTCGGACAAACTGCTAGACAGGTCTGTCCTAGTTGTTTTCCTGTAGTTCTACTATATAAGGGACAATAACATAACATCAAATAAAAAAAATAAAAAAGTAGGATCTTAGGCTAATTTAATAAATGACTGTGGCCTCCTCCATATGGGATATATCCCGTCAACCAATATGATTCCGGCATAAATGTCTTGAGACTGTAATTATGGGATAGGAGCCTTCCAACGGATGTAAGGATATATGGCCCATCACTTTACAGTTTAATAACCACATATGCATCTGATAGGCACTGACGATAAGCAGAGATGATGAACAAATTTCAAACTACCATATTTCTTATAATATATTATGTTATATTCTTGTGAAAATTGCACAGTCCGCAATTAGTACAGCCTTGGAGTTCTAATGGAGTCTAGGAAACTAGGATCAGAGTTGGCTGAGAAAAGATGTGCTATCTGTTCTGTATTTGTGCTTCATTTACTGCTTCCTGTATGTCTTAGGCGTATGAGGTTGTTCTACTAAACCCACTTGGGCCCCGATTACAAGATGCTCATTAAATTCCGACCAATGCGCAATTATGATTTCAGTTTTATTTAACGCATCCGCATATTTATGGGTTTGTTAAATATCTCAACAATCAGTAAATTTCAAAAGGTCGAGCCTCCCAAAATTTAACAGGGAAAAGCATATGGCATTTACCGCGTCATGCAGATTTTGGTGCATTGAAAGCCACAATCTGAAGGTTATTCCCAGTGACTCATAATGGGTGCAATTCATCACATCCAATAAATAACTAATCCCCTGGTATTGGTACTTACCAAGTGTGATAAATGTCACCTGTACTTGTAATCAGGCCCAAATGCGCGTCAACCCTACATCACTGTGTTTGTAAAACGCTTGCTCCCTTGAGGTCATCGAGCATGGATCCAAATGTACGAGTTACTTACCTTCGGTATCTGGTAGAGACGATTCTAGCCGCAGATTCCTTAACGTAGAATTATCCGCAGGCATGAGACTGGATCCGGAAAACTTTTCTGCCACAGCATCCCTGCGCGCCGGGGGGACGGCACCATGTGACTTCGCCCTGACGGCGTCCGTGTACGTGACGTAAGCGAGAAAACATAAGTTTATGTTTTTGAAATTTTTATTGCGCGCAAATACCCGAGGGTGTCTCGGCGCAGATCGGACTCCTGAGATGAAGCTGCCTCATAGTTATTGGTCAAATAACCAAGTTTTCAGGAGTTTTCTAAAAATGGTAAGGGTTGGACTGGTTTTAATAAGAAGGGGAAGGGAGTTCCACAGCTTGGGGGTGGCAACTAGAAAACGCCTGTCTCTCCAGCTGGCAGTCCTGGTACGCGGGACAGCAAGAAGATGGGTGCTAGCAGAGCGAAGATGTCTTTGTGGTGCATAAATTCGAAAGGCATCTTTGAGGAACCTTGGTCCGGAGTCATGAATAGCTTTGTAAGCAATGCAAGGAGCTTTGAATTTTATGCGATTCTTAACTCTTAGCCAATGCAGATGGCGTATAGCCATGGTGGTTGAGCGACGACTGGGGATGTTAAGCAGGATTCTGGCCGCTGCATTTTGCACGGACTGCATTTTTGCTAAAATCTGTTCCTGTGTGCCAAGAAAGAGGGCATTGCCATAGTCCAATTTTGAGAAGACAAGAGTGGTAATCAAAGTTTTCCCAGCTCCTGCCGGGAGGTACCGCAGCAGTTTTCTAATTTTTCTTAGCATGAAAAATGATGAAGAGATCACCTTGTTCACATGGTGTTTGAACAGCAGTTTATTATCGAACACAACGCCGAGGTTTCTGACCTTGGCAACCGGGGTCGGGGGTGGACCCATTTCACTGGGCCACCAGCTGGAAGACCATTCTGGTGCAAGGTTGCCAAAGGTCATAACCTCGGTCTTGTCCGAATTTAGCTTCAAGCAATTACTGGACATCCATGAACTGATGGTCCTCATTCCTTCCTGAAATCTTGCAGCCACAGCTGGCCCGTCTTTGTGTATTGCCAACACCAATTGGGTATCATCCGCATAGGTGGTTAAGCGGAGACCCTGAGCTTTAATGACTCTCGCCAAATCTGCCACATATATATTAAATAGAGTGGGACTTAGTGCAGAGCCCTGCGGCACCCCACACGGTAGGGTAAATGTTGGCGAGTAGAAGGATCCTAGTTTTACTGCCTGGGTACGATTTGCCAAAAAGGAGGCAATGAGGTCCTTGGCCTGATGGGTCACTCCCAGGGAGGTGACACGGTCGATCAGGATGGAATGATCGACCGTGTCAAAGGCGGCAGAGAGATCTAGAAGAACCAGAACCAATAAGTCCCACCCCGGCGCGCCTACTTCAGTTTTCTTCTGAGAATTTTTCCACACCACAACTCGGAGCCCTCACAAACAAAACTGTGAGAATACTGGAACAGTGTGCGAAAAAAACAGCTAAACCGAAGGGGAGAAAAATGAATGGTGGGGAATAGCACCACTCAGAACAGTGCTAGGCACAGTGACACCAAAAGACATGGAATGAAAGGACAGAGCACAGCTACTGTAAGCAACCCTGCAAACAAATACAACTGCAGCCACCCCTCTGGGGGCAGAAACATGTGAAAAATTGCACAGCAGACGAAGAAGTCTGCAACCCCTTTACCCGAAACAGAGAAGGGTACCAAGGCCAGCACTGAAGAGGAACGACAATTCATCCCCAGACAACCCCAGCAAGGAGAGACAGCTTCTGAAAAGAATTAAGACTCGAGACCGCGCCAAGGGACTTCAACCCCAAGGACTACAAAAAAAGCAGAAGTGAAGGTCTCTACCTGATTTTTCTTTAGAAGTCCAAGTCTCGAAAGGAAGAAGGGCACGATCAACCTCCCACTGGAGACCAGGGTGTAGAGGCGCAGAAGCACCCATGACACCATCCACCAATCAACAGAAAGGAAGGGATGGAGCAAACCACAAGACGAGCATCCCCTTAGGGAGGGAGTAGAAAAGGCACTCGCAGAGGACAACCACCCGGAGGTAGACGAGTGCTTAAGACCAACGAAGAGTCCTCGTAGAACGGGGAGGAAGGGCAGGTCGTGAAGGAAATTTGCGGCTAGAATCGTCTCTACCAGATACATCATTACCGAAGGTAAGTAACTCGTACATCTGATAGAGACTACTAACTGCAGATTCCTTAACGTAGAATAGATACCCTAGCCATACCCAAGGGGAAGGAGGGTCTGCGAGAGGACCTCTCCAGCCTGGACTTAACACAGGGCCCCAATAGGGATGAATCAAATGGACTAGGAGAACAGCCCCCCCAGGCAAAAGAGAACCTCACCATCTAGAAGTCCACCGGCCCCAGGGGGGATGCGTGAAGACGACAAAAGAGGCGGCCCCGCCTTCACTCAGCAGAAGGAAACTAGGACAAGGCAAAAGGAGGCCAGAGCACCCCAAGGCCAGTCAAGGTACCAAGGATCTCCAACAGAAGTCCCAGAGGTACAGGCAATGTAGAAGACCACCAAGGAAGAAGAGCTACCCAGAGACTCCAAGGAGAAGAGGTAGAACGAAGGCAAAGCCCCCACCCACCGGGAAGCACACCCAGTGAAGAGGGCAGCCAAGCCTATCACAGCTGGAAATCAGCAGACGAGACTGAACGGCGCCACAGTAATAAGGCAGGCGGGAGAAGAAGGACGTAAACTCACAAGGCTCCCGCAAAACAAGAAGCAGGAGCTCCAGGCCCCACCCCCGGCCACAGAACAGAAGAGCAGGTGGGCACAGCCAGCTGCTGATTAATGCCATGAAACTATACACCCAGACCACGTCGGACTAAAAACAAGGGCAATGCCACCAAAAAATCCAGAGCGACCCCTAAAAGGAGACCGCACCGAACAGAGCCGATCCACTAAGAAGTGCGATCTGGAGGAACAAGTAGGGTGGACCAAGCTGTCAACATAGGAAATTATCCCGCCTGGAACACCAGACAGAGGACCAGACCAAACGGGCAAAAACACTGCAGCACCATGCCGTAGATGGCCAAGCCACGCCCAGGTGAAGAGGGATGGCACCACGGAATACAACAACACCAGGAAAGGCGAGGAACCCGCAAGGGGCAGTCCACAACCTCCCAGCGGAAGCCACGCCTATACGATAGCTACAAGTACCCCACATAGGGTAGGACACGTCCCAAGAAGTCATGGGAATCACTCTTAGGGAAGAAATCCTGAATCAGAGAACAAAACAATAAAACCTGTGGCAAAAACTACAGAAGGCTTCATAATCAGCCAAAAAGTTGCCAAAAGGGGGCTGAACCAGCAACCAACTGAAGAGAGGGGCCAACTAAGGGACCCCAAGGGCACAGCAAACTTCACAGAAAGTTTAACAGCTACTCCAAACACTAAATACCAGGAGCAAGTGGGATAACACCTCCCACCAAGTCCTGGAGGCTCAACAAAACCACCTACTGAGGAAGAGGAGGAGGAGGACGGAGCAATGCAAGAAGACGCTGAATGGTGGAGTCTGCATCAGAATTAAATAGAAGGACCCCGTCAAAAGGCAGGTCCAACCAGACGCTATCTAATATTTTCAGGAAAAACAGCATCACGTAGCCAAGCATAGCACGGCCGAGAGCATCGGCAATATCCAAGGCCGCATCAAGAATAAACGCGGCCAACTCCCTACCATCCAACACATGGTCCCGCAGATCAGCACTGGCACCCTCATGAGAGACTCCACAGAGTCCCACAGACTGGAAATAGCCCTGGACAACACACACAAAGTGTTAAGCGCCCGCAAGTCAGGTCTGGAAGAAGCGAAGACATTACGCTCCCATGAATCCAACCACCCGGCCGCCAGAGATGGAGGAAACAATACCACAGGCAACCACGGAAAGGCATTCCGCAGAAGAGCGCCTTGAGTAGAAGGGTAGAAATAAAGACATACCGGGTCGTGCGGAGCAGGACGGTGGCGATGCAGTAGCACCTGAGGTACCGGATCGCCTGTGGCAGGGCACCCCCAAGCCCCCATTAGAGAATTATGAAATGACGCTTCAAAGGGAAGGAACAACTCCCGTCCACCAGAGCCCTGGTGGAGAACTTCTAAGAAGTTGTCCGTAGGAAATGGAGTGACAGGTTCACCCATCCTCAGAATACCAGCAGCCGTGGAAATAGCCCGAACAAAGGCAACACTGGCTTCAGTAGGGCGTGGCAGAGGAGAAATTAATTCCTCTGTGGGTGATGGCTGCAGACTGAGCTGCCCATCCCCAAGTCCAGGGGGGAGCGGCCTGCCCCGGAATAGAGGAGAATCCACAGATGAACCTGAGGGGCCTCAGGGGAAGGCGGAGAGGCCAGTGGAAAAGCCAGCCGCGAGCCACGGAAAGAAGGGTTTGAGGATTTAGGCCATGGGGACGGCGAGGAGCCCTCCCTGGAAGATGCCAGTGAAAAGGCAACAATACGGCGACCTGTCTCCGGGGAGGAACACACCAACAGATGACAGACCTCTGGAGAAGAAGGGACCTCAGGATAGGAATCAAGAACCCGACGCCGACGAGGCTCCGTGGAGTCCGCCATCTGCGTCTGATCAACGTCGACCAGTGCCAGAGTGAGTATATGTTGCGCAGGGTCGACTTCTGCCACCACGTGCTCTCCAGGAGAATGGGGCGGGGTCGACGCCGAAAAGGAACCGGCTCGGCCTCAGACGGGGCAGCCGCCCGTGTTGAGGTCCAATAGGGACTTGGGAAAGCGCCCCAGGAAGAAGGCTCCCGGTGCCGAAACGGCGCTGGCTCGACCTCTGGTGAGGCAGCCACCTGCTCAGAGGACCGAGGGGGACTCAGGCCAAGCCCGGAGTCCTGGCAATCTCCCGCAATGCCGTAGGGATTTGCGGCAAGGCAGGGAGGCCAAGCGCTGAAGAGGGGAGCCCCAAAGGACCACACCTCGACGACACCACCCTCCGACGGCCTGAAGCCTAAACCTTCGGGCCGGAACGGCCGGCGACTCCACGGAAGTCCCCGCGCGAGGCAAGGGATCCGCGGACATCTCAGGAGGTGGAGGAAGGGCCAAAGAAGCCTGCGCAGCCGCAGCGTAGGCTGTCATTTGGGCCCTAGTCGCCTCTGCGCCGGGAAACGACGGGTAGGAGGGCAACAAGCGGGGGCGCATGTCCCAGGGGGAGTCGGCGCCCACCGCAGAGGGAGGATAGGGCCTTGGAGACAAACCAGCCAGTGAGCCACGCCCTAGGGGCCGCGGCGAGAGATTATCTCGCAGACAAAACCGGCGGCTCCTTGCTTGCGAGGTAGGGGACTGACGCTGGAATGACACCGACCTGGACAAGCACACCAACAGCAACTTCACCCGGCGCTCCCGCCGTGATTTAGGCTTAAGGTGCTAGCAGGCGTCGCAACTCTCCGAGTCGTGGTGCTCCCCCAGGCACCACATGCAAATCGGATGAGGGATTGTCGTCGACATGGGACGTGCACAGAAGGTACACAAATTGAAGCTAGAAGGCCTGAAAACAGGCCAGGACACAATCCGGATCAGCATTGCACGCGGAAAAGAGAAAAAACTGATGTAGGCACGCCGGGGTGCGACTTATGTATCCTCGCTGCCATCACGTATGCGGACATCGTCAGGGGGGAATCACGTGGTGCCGCCCCCCCGGCGCGCAGGGATGCTGTGGCAGAAAAGTTTTCCGGATCCAGTCTCACGCCTGAGGATAATTCTACGTTAAGGAATTTGCAGCTATTAGTCTCTATCAGATCTCAAAAGTATCATTTAAAGAGGTAGGTTTTTAATCTTATTTTGATAGATAGTAGGTCTTCACATAAGCAGAGGCCAGAGGGTAGACTCTTTCATCATGTTGATCTCTGTATGGGAAGCCCTTTCTCCCGGTTCACAATCGACTTATCCAGGGTTTTCAGTGGGATGAAAAAACTGAGGGGACTCTCTAAGAGGCGTGGCTGATGTAATTAAGGGTGTGGCTTAAAACATGTAAACTAAAAATCTGTGCTTAGCATAGTGTGCCCCCCGATTGGTATTTTGCTGCTTCTGTCATTGCATCCAGATATATAACAGAAAAAGTAACATTACACCTACAACAAGCCAGGACTACTGACTTCTTCAATGGTTGTTATTTGCATATGCTACGGCTTCATTGTATATAACATTAAAAATGCTTCAGTTGTGAAATGATGAGGCAGTGAAAAAACTATGACGAGTCTCTTTGACCCTACATCCAAGGCAGTGAAGAGAGGTACTGCTGCAGGGTTTTAAAAAAAGTGTTCCTCCCCGAGGATGCGGGCAAAACTGGAGTGCCCGATAGGTACCAGTATCAGCACCTGCGTTTTAGAACTGCTGGTGCTGAGCACTGGCAGGACCCAGCCCACTTAAAGCCCTGGATTTATCCTATGTTGGGCTAGAAGTAGCTACTACTTAGAAGACAGATCTTACTGGTTGGTATATTAGGAGCCTGCTTTTCAAATAATCGGGCACAGATCTATGCATTGCTCTATGTGCCTGTGTTAGTGATTCACTCAGAATTCTCCTATTTGCAGAGAGTCAGTGCACACCGTTCCCTGCAGCACCAAAGGAAAATGTTCGCATACAGGTAGAATGGGCAAAGATAATTCAAAACTTCCCACAGAGCAACAAAAGGGGCTACAACCCCCCGCCCCCACCCAAACTCTAGATGGCTATTCCTATGAGTGCAACCACCAGCAGGAAAGGTGAATTACGAGGCTGCATCACAAGTAGGGGTCATGGAGAGTGGCAGCCAGGGACAATGCAGGCGGATGATTCATGCTACAGGAGGGCGGGGACACAGCGTGCGGTTCAGGAGAAGATCGGCTTGGCATCTGCACCCTAACCACAGTTTCCTGTAGCCACAAAAATAGCTGACCCTGCCCAATATTAGTTTCATATTCAATGAAGATAAGTACGAAAGGAAATGGTGTGGCCTGTAACTCGACATGCACCATCAGCGGTTACACATTTCCAGTAGCCGGGTACCCACGGACTCCGGCGGCACCCAAAACAGTTACCGAAACTGCTAGGAGTAGGAGACTACTGAGGCCTTGGTGTAGTGACCGGACCTTCAAATTAGGATATTTCCAAAACCTCTTTGTTCATAACTCCAACAGTTATGGAATTAGGACAATCTCCTCTAGCAACTCTAAGGGGTGCTAAGCCACGGGATAGAGGCCAGGTTTCCTCAAGAACTTTTGGAACCGAAAGAGACAGATAAAGTTACCCCCACAGGCAAATGTTGGGACGGGGATAACGCAGGCTCACTATCGTCCACAGGTGAAGGCCGAAAGGACTTACCACCGTCTCAGATATTGTTAAACTGTAGATCTGGTTTCCTGGGCAGATGGGAGGGATGTACTCATGCCTTTGGGCCAGATGCAGTCAGGCAGGAGGTGCCACACAGGTTGCCTCAGGCAGTTGGGAAAAACCTTTACTGGGGTAGGCCACTGTACTGGGAAATCACAGTCCAGCGTCCCCCATTGGTAGGCCCCTCTGCTCAGGCAAGAGCTCCACAGTCCTGCCCAGCCTGAGTCCTAGTCTGGGTTGAAGATTCTATTTTCCATGGGAATAGGATATCAGGAACCCAAAACCCAAGGGCTAAAGATGAATGTTCACCACTTTGACTTTCAGTGCAGCTTAATGGATGACTCAACATTTGAAGATTCAAAATTATAGCTCTCCTGTATCAATTGACTCAATGAAGGATCTCCCATCATGAAGGACTGACTGGCATTAATTTGACAATTATATGCTTTGATTAATAATGTGTTTTGTTAACATTTTGCCTCACTCCCTGTGTTGGTTAGAATTGTATTGAAAGATACGAAGTACTTTTTCTCTTTCTGTCTAGAGAAAGGAGTCTTTGTGGTTTAACCTAAACAGCAATACAGTGAGTCCATACTAACAGGAGGAAAGAGCATCGGGGAGCCAGTTAAGTTCCAGTGTTCTACAAAGTCAGCCCAATGGATTGCATTATAAAGAGGGGACAAAATGCTTCTGTGTGGCCCATCACATGTGGAGCAAAATTCGGCATGATAGTCCTAACACCACAGAATTACTGATGTGGGGAATTTTAGTGAGGGTGTGTAAGGAGGTAGGCGTGTGTGTGTTGTGATGCCATTGATAAAATTATTATTCATGTCATGCGTGAGACTATGATTAGTGTAAGGGGGGGGGGGGGAGTAAAAATCTGTAGCTAAGCCTACAGGGTATCAGGTACTTTTAGGTAATAACATTTAGAACCGCTTGATAATGGATTTTTTTCAAGGAATTTCAATATTTATTCTTTTATGAATAGGGAAGTTATTTTTCATGGTACAGAAACTTAACTTTAACAATTGTAATGTCATAGTCTGGTAAAGTTTCCCTTTGCCCTACCCGGACAGTGGTTGTCACAGGGTACAAATTAAAACTGTTCCCTATGTTCACAGGGCCCAGTCTGTGGACTAAGTCCTTTGGCCACGCCTGGTATGTGGTTTTCACTGGGTACAAACAAGTACGTAAGGCCCTAACCCGTGGTCCTGCCTTATGTGAAGATTACACAGGGCATGCCCTACAGTTATGCCCTGTGTGCACCCACCACACATACATACACATACCCACACAGACAAACACTTGGCATGGTATGATATGGCCAGCTGGTGTATACATGCCATTGAGCAAATGTCTGAGAATTCAAGCAGGTCAAAGATTTTACACATATATTCAGATCTGTTCCAGTTTATGATCTTGTGAATATGGTATTAATGAACTTAAATGCAAATCCAAAAGGTTCGAAGGCATCTTCTCGAGTATGCTCAACAAAAACTCTGTATGCATCAAGGCCACCATTTCAATATAGGTGAGCACGAACATTGATTGACAGGCAAATATAACAACGAATTAGCAGCAACAACCACGTGCACAAGCTAAGGTCAAGTGGTATCGGTAGAGTAAGACTTCTAACATTTCCACAATTGCCAATTTTGTATCTGGAAACAAAATATCTAAACAGCTAGTATGGGATCAATATTTTAGTTAGTATTCATCCTCTTAGTTGCAATGTGGTCAAAACAAGAGACATCCCCGCAAACACATAATATTATGAATGCTAACAATTAGTTTGCCAGAATAAACTTTCTTGTGGAATAATGTCTTATCTCAACAAATGATTTTAGCTGAAATTAGAAACTGGGCTGCACTTACCGTAAGATTTCGGGCAATTCCTTCATAATCAACTAGAAGATCAAAGAACAGGAATTAAAATTTCTTCATATGCAGAAATCACACATGAAAAGTTATTTTTTTACTTGTCTTTTATTCAGTATCACACAGATGTTACATTACATGTTGTCATATCAGGTCAGGAAGCAATGAAAAATGAAATCACAGTTTACACATCAGGTAAGGGGTACAGGATGTCACTGAGGTCTTAATGTTCGCCCAAGTGCTCAGCTCACAAGCGTCACTGAGCCAGGTAACCCACTAGGCCACCAGGGATTTATGTGGGGGGGTTGCCCCTCTTGGAAGCGTGCCGACCGCCCCCTCCCTGGAGGACATTGTTTTTTGTGGGGTTTTTTTGAATGCAAAAAAAGATGAAAACAATGGTGAAATTGTCTGGGAGTTGGCCCGCCCACTGGACAGGCTGAAGCCCTGGGGGGCACCCAAATGTGTTTGGGGAAATCTGTTTTCAAGGGGGCGCAATTGTGGCCCTCAGGGAATCACATTCCCCCCCAAAAAAGTAAAGAAATGTTGGTGGGGTCGACCATCAGTACATGGGTCAACCTCCTTTGTGGGTCATATATTGTTTTTCAGTTTTTAAAAAAAACGTCTGTTTTCCCCTAGGGGGCAGAGTCAGAGTGTGTGCCCCCTACCCCCCCCCCCCCTCCCCAGGAGCAACACACTTGGTAAAACAAGATGAATTATACATATACATACCATCTGAAGGTTATGCAGCAGATGGTAGATGTATGTGGCATATGCCGTATACTGCAAAGGGATGAATGTGTTTGCACACAGTAGAAGGGTAAGTATAACGGGTATATGCAGGGTGGACGGAAGGGTGTGGCTCTCCACAGGTTCCTCTACATGTCTAGTTTTAAAAACGTACAGCTTTCCCTGGTTTTCCTAGGTGCTGACTGAAAATCAACAGCTACCCACACTGGAAAAAAGAGTATTTTCAGTGGCCAATGTGGTGCGTCCATGTTTGTTTTGGCCTGTTTCCTGTCGCTGGAACTTACCGTTTTTCACACAAGTGAAGTACCATATTTATCAGAAGGCATGGGAAAGCATAGAATAGTAGAACTTTTGTTATCACCAACTGGAATTTGCTGCCTTTATGCCTTCCAAATGTAAGTAATAAGACATTTTGAAAAAAATACCCTCTAAATCATATGCTAGTACGAGTAACCACAAATTCAGAAAAGTACAAATGTACTAGTTACTTACCTTCAGTAACGATGTATCAGGTAGAGACAATTCTAGCTGCAGATTCCTTAACATAGAATTATCTCCAGGTGCGAGACTGGATCCGGAATTGGCACAGCATCCCTGCGCGCCAGGGGGACGGCATCACGCGACTTCGCCCTGGCGTTGTCCGCGTACGTGACATCAGCGAGGTCACATAAGTCCCACCCTGGCGCGCCTACGTCAGTTTTCTTCTGAGAACTTATCCGCACCACAACCCGGAGCCATCAGACAAAACTGTGAGAGTATGGGAATAGTGTGCAAAAGAGCAGAAAAAGTGGAAAAAGGAATGGTGACAAACAACACCATAAGGAGCAGTGTCAACATAGCGGTACCCAAAGGCAGGGAATAGAAGAAAGAACAGAGTACAGCCTTGAGCAGCCACCCTGCCAGTACGTAGACAGCGCCCCCTGGAGACAAGGAACATATTTAAAATGTCATTACAACATGTAGCAGGGCTACAACCCCAACCAAGAACAACGAAGGGGAACCTGTCCAAGACAAACAGGAACGACAAACCTCCAAGGCAACCCCAGCACAGAGTGCGACAACCCCCCAAGGAACAAAGGGTATAGGCACAGCCAGATGTCCCCAACCCAGAGGATAGCAGAGGGGCCAGAACCCTCAGTAACAAAAGGGGAGAGGGAGGGGAAGGAAAGGAGTGAAGGCAAGCCCCAATCCTGGAGCAACCAGAGCAGAGGGGCAAAGGAGTACCTATAAACCCATTCTCCAATGTGCCAAAAGAGGAGGAAAGGAACAAGAAACAAGATGTATCATCCCGTCAAAAAAGAGCGAAAGAAAGCACTCACAGACGACATAGCAACCCACCGGGAGGCTAGTAAAGAAGACCAAGCCAAAGGTCCTCGCAGAACGGGGAGGAAGGGCGGGCCGTGAAGGAATCTGCGGCTAGAGTCATCTTTACCAGATACATCGTTACCGAAGGTAAGTAACTCGTACATCTGATAGAGACCACTAGCCGCAGATTCCTTAACGTAGAATAGATACCCTAGCCATTCCCACGGGCAAGGAGTGTCTGCGAGAAGACCCCACCAGCCTGGATATAACAAAGGGTCCCACAGGGGACTAGTCCAATGGACAGGGTGAGGAGCCCCGTCTCCCCAGGCAAAGGGGTTCCCTTTGTTCCCCGAGGCAAAGGGAACCCATACAAGCAGAACACCACGGACCCCAAGGGGGTGTGGGAAGAAGAAATGAAGAAAGAAGAGGAAGCCCGCTCACACTCAACAGAGGAAACAAGGCCAGGCAAGGGGAGGCCGAAGCACCTCACGCCCATACAAGGCAACAGAACCTCCATCCAAGGACAAGGCAAGGAAGAGGAAGAAGATCAACCTAAAGGCTCCAAGGAGACGAGGGAAAAAGAAAGCAAGCCCCCACACCGGGAACATACCCCGTGGAGAGGGTAGCTGAGCCCATCACAGCCAGAAGTCAATAGACCAGACCAAATGGCGCCAACAGCGATAAAGCAGTCGGAAGGAGAAAGAGTAGCCAGGGGCAACACGAAGACTGCGCAGGCTGCAGCCGCGATGCGTCCATTGGGGCTTAGGGGCGTAGCCCCACTAAGCCTGGATGCACTGTGGCAAGTATTACACATACATACAAATTCACAATAAAGCGCCACAGCGCAGCGCTTCAATACCGGGACACGGGGGGTGGATTGGTATTATGCGGTGCGGAGTGCGCAGGGGGTGGGGGCAGGGCTGCTGGTCTGCTGCAGCTTGAGTGACAGTCTGCAGCAGGCCAGCAGCACTGTGCGCATGAGGATGTTAGGGCTTTGACTTGCCCGAGCATGCGCGACAAACACCCGCAGTGAGAGAGGGTCCGAAGCGCCAGGATTGTCTGGTCCACCTCGCAAAATCCATTATTGGATGCTGCGGGTGGGTGGGGCCACACTGCTCAGCACGGCTTAATCATGGCCAATCTCTGTGTGACTTCAGCATGAAACCATGCAGTGATTGGCCAATGGGGACGCGCCCGCCGTGACGTTCTTGAGTAGTTTGTTGTTTCTGTTTCACATTGTCGCCGTCGCCACGGGCAGAGCCAGCAGCAGCCCAGGCCAGCCCAGCACAGACGTCCGACGGTCCACACGGCAGCTGACTGATGGGAAAGAAGTGGCCTGAGACGACGGTTGTGGGGTTAGGAAGAGGTGGCCAGCAAAAGCTGAAGGCAAGTGATGATACAGAAGGAGAGGGTGAGGTGGGGTGCTGATGCCAAAACAAAGGTGAATCGTATTGGGAGTGTGGAGTGAATGACAGCTGAATGAGTACTGATAATAAGTATAATTTTGAATGGATACCGAGTTGGGAGCAACACCACTGACCTCTTCCGCTGTGTCGCCCCACTGCATCATGGTCTGTGCAGTTCAAGTATTTTATGCAACCCCGAAACTGTCTCTACTGATGAGGGATATCCATCCCGAAACACGAGCTAGGCTCGTGTCTAGAGATGATCAAAATACAAGTACTTACTTGCACCGATTGAGGTGAAATACTTCGGAAATTTGAACTTTGAACTGTTTCTGAAAATACTTGAACTGCACAGACCATGATGCAGTGGGGCGACACAGCGGAAGAGGTCAGTGGTGTTGCTCCCAACTCGGTATCCTTTTGTGTTGGCTCCCGGTAGCCAGATAGCTGACGAGCTCGTTGGAGATGCACCTACGCGCCAGAGGGGCAACGAGGCCCGTGACGGGTGTTTGGCGACCTGTTTCTGCAACCTCGAAACTGTCTCTACTGATGAGGGATATCAATCCCGAAACACGAGCTAGGCCCGTGTCTAGAGATGATCAAAATACAAGTACTTACTTGCACCGATTGAGGTGAAATACTTCGGAAATTTGAACTTCGAACTGTTTCTGAAAATACTTCAACTGCACAGACCATGATGCAGTGGGGCGACACAGCGGAAGAGGTCAGTGGTGTTGCTCCCAACTCGGTATCCTTTTGTGTTGGCTCCCGGTAGCCAGATAGCTGACGGGCTCGTTGGAGATGCACCTACGCGCCAGAGGGGCAACGAGGCCCGTGACGGGTGTTTGGCGACCTGTTTCTGCAACCCCGAAACTGTCTCTACTGATGAGGGATATCAATCCCGAAACACGAGCTAGGCTCGTGTCTAGAGATGATCAAAATACAAGTACTTACTTGCACCGATTGAGGTGAAATACTTCGGAAATTTGAACTTTGAACTGTTTCTGAAAAACCTTGAACTGCACAGACCATGATGCAGTGGGGTGACACAGCGGAAGAGGTCAGTGGTGTTGCTCCCAACTCGGTATCCCTTAGTATAATTTTGAATGATGGTTTGCTTTTAGCTGGTGCACATGCAGTTTGTCTTTTTGAATTAGTTTGAATTTCCAGGCATACGAGGTTGTCCAATGGAGATTAGCCTAACACAACATCAGCAGTAGGTACCAGTGTTTCAGCTCTTTGAGTGAATACCTGAGAAAACAATATGTGGCAGCTAACGTATAAGACTAACAAGCTTTTTAAAACTGTTTGCCAGTCCAGTGACTAGAATTGGGCAGACCATAGTTCTTCACAATTTACAAGGGAGGTTCCATTAGGAAACGATGGCAAGTATCTCGACGAGTTTACTCTTTGTGAAGCAAACTAATAAATCAAATGACAAAGTGTAGTTAGGGCATTCTTTTGAACATTTTATCATTGGAGCATAAAGGAAACTGAATATGTCAATGTTCGGGCTGCCAAGGTTGAGCCAGTCAAATTAGAGTTGGAAGTTGTCTGTGTGCCTATTCCCATCACGACGATATTGTTGTTGTACACTTCAAGGGACTAATGGTTTGGCCACGTTATGGATTAAATTGCGCTCATAAGGGGCCCCGCCCACATAATTCAGATTTAGAGCAAACCCTGCTCTTATAAGACCTATTTTAACATTACATTTGTGTAGGACACTTGCATACCTTAAACGTTTCCTTTTTATTGTTATAGATTATAATTGATGCAATTACAGTACAAATTGATTCTTTTCTATATAGATATATGTGTTGTGTCTACTACGTAAATTTATTTGATTTAGTTCAATGAGATAGGTTATTGATTTATCTATTTAGAAATTCATTATGTCACCACACCAGACACCACAAACAGAACAGTCACGTGCGTAACAGACACAGTATTGAGGTGCGTGGTGTTGTTGCATATGTTTTTAATTTGGCTGTGGTCCGGATTTATTTCTGTTGCGTGTCGCAGCAGCCTCTATACACTAATGTTACAGAGATGGTGTGAAGTCTACTGAACAAAAAGCAATGAGCTCATGATGAAGGTCTCTGGTGGCAAAGAACACGGATATTAATTTTGATCATATAAATATATTATTGAATTGTGTTCTATATCCAGAGCTGAGTGAAACAAGCTACATGTTATCTTATCCAGGGTCAAGCCCGCCACCGCCAGTCTTTACCAAGAGCAAAGCACAGGTTTCACTTACCCTTCCATTCTTTAATTTCAGCAATTCATTGCGGGATTAATGAATGCGGGTAAAAAAACAGCAACATGTCAGCCGGGGGCTTTGTATATCGCTGTGACATCCGTTTATAAACCTGATGGAAAACTCCTGATCCTGGCAATGCTGCAATTTCAAGTGCACTCTACAAACACAGAGTATAAACAGGATCCTGACACTACAGCTCAGAGGTTATTGTGCCTAAAACTGCAGCACTCATGCGGAACTAGACTGGACCTGCTGCAACGCGAGCACCAATAGAGCCCCTGGTCATTGCTGAAATCGGGCTGGTACTGGACACAGTTCCATAATGGAGACTGTAAAGGAGCGCATGAACCCCACAAAGGCGAGGTTGGGTGGCGACTCCCAGGTGAAGCAACCTGAGCTGTTGGAAGGCCGCATAAAACTGTTGTACTCAAGTGAAGAGCTTTTTCGCCATTGTGCATGTGACACCTCTTCAGACAGCATTCCTCACCCCATATCAGTGGGAGGAAAACAAACAGATTTACTGCATTTTGTAAGCTTTTCCCACTCCATGAGGCAGCTGTGGTCATGATCCTAAAGTCTGAGTTTTGTGGTCTCTCCAGTGTCTGCAAGCCAAAGTCATTGACTGTTCCTGCGGGCCATCATACCCCTCATCACTCAGCTTATCAGGGTCTCCGTCACATCCAGAGGTGACCTTCATACCCCACTGGAGACCTGCAGTCATGGGCCAATTCTTGAACAATCTGTGTCCTCTGCTAGCAGAGACAATCAGGGTTCTAAGAGGCCCACTCCCACTAACCTGCTGTGAGTAGGTGGTTACTCCAGCAGGTACTACGTTCGAGGTAGTCGCTAAATGCACCTTAAGCATAAGAAGCATCTAGGCTGCTATGCTGGAGGCACATGGACGCCTAACTTGTGCTCGTCCATGATAGAGGAGTGCCTGAGAGATGACCTTGCACACCTGAATCCTGCCTGCTTTGCCCCAACAGATGGCTGTCTCTGCTGACCCATTGGTCTGGACTACTATTGCTGCCATGCACATAGTGGATTGGCTCTAATTCGGAGGATCTGTCTCATTTGCAATTAGTTACTGTTCCTTGCATGTTTTATTTGTCATTCTCTGGAACCATACGTTTTCTTGGGTAAAGTTAATCCCATTTTTCAGGCTATGTCACTAACAAGGATTGGATTCCGTGCCCAAGGTCCGAAACACCCAAGTATCTCTGTATTCTAGGCGAGTCCTTGCCAGCTGTGACTGACTAAGAGTTATTTACAATGGTGAGTAGATGCAATCAGATTTCATCCTTCTGTGGATGGAGAACTTGGCAATAAAGAGCAGAAGGTGGTTAGAGCTTTTTATCCGTAGGCTCCCATGCCCGTGACTTTTGATTCTCAGTCGATTTGGGGCACAGAAGGGTTCTTTAAGTACTACATTAGTGCAGGGGCTGCATGGTTTTACGCATAATTATTGAATTTGACACTTTTTACACTCAATCCATCAGCTTTTAGAAGGGATAAAGGTTACCCTTTGTAAATCAGGACTCTGAAAATAAAAGCACTGTATGCGCCGACATATTTAATCCCGGTGATCCCAATAGAGCTTACCCCGGATGGAAGAAATAAAAGAACATTTTGGGGTGCTCCTACTCGAAATCATGTTCCATCCCCACTGCGTGACACTGGGAAAGAAGAACGATGGATCGAAGTTTGTCGGATATTGGTTCAAGCACATTATTAGTGTGGTTTGGGTAGTGTTCCACCAGTCCACTTTCTATTTCCTCTGCAAGTCAAAAGAAATCAGAATTATGTTTCCTAAGCCACATTGTCATGGGGACTCACAATGTCTGTTCTGATGCCTGATGCGAGTGCAGGTTTTAGGTGTGTAACCAACCTTCCACGGGTCTGAAAGACACAGCTTGGGTGACTCTGTAGAGGGTGTTTATTAGAGGGGGGTGTGCTTGAAGAGAGATATGAGCATGCCCCGCCTCTCGAAGGCCCAGGCTGAAGTGAAATGCCCCCCCCATGCCTCACTCCGTGACCGTGATAAGAGCCTAGGGCGGGAGTCAGTTGGAGAGTGTTTGGGAGGCCTGGCTGCACCATAAAGCGGATTTGCATTGCTCTGGGTCTGATTCTGCATGATGAGCAAATTTTGCTGATCTGCATAGGCCATTGTTGTGAAATCAATACATACATTTGCCTCCGGCCTGTATTTGCAAATATGTATTTATAGTAGGCTAGGTGGAGTGAGTGAGTGAGTGTACGAAGCTCTGTGGTTATACTGAATAAGCAGCTACCTATGTTATGCCATCTATTAATGTAATACCTGCACTTTCACAATTGCTTTATTAACCTTCCTGCCTTCTCAAATTTGCTTGAAAATGCACGATTTTTCTTCTCTATTTTAAAAATGTTCTCAGGGGGGTTACCCCCCAAATCCCCCGTATGGGGTTCGGGCTCGCTCGCTGCGCTCGCTCGCTACAGTGCAGTATGCAAATCAGTTTGCACCCCACCACTTTCAAATGTCACCAGTCGTCCCTGGCAGGCTGCACCTGAAAGAGGGAGGAACACAAATCCATCTCAACCCCCAGGACAGAGAACATGAAGGCAAAGAAGGGCCCAGACACTCCTCAGACAGGGGTCCGCACACACGACTCAAAAAGAAGTAGAACCACGATGCATCAGTGCAGCGACCCCGGGGAAGGACACCCTGGCGCGTCACCAAGGCATTCCAATACAATAAGGGAATTGCACCTGCAACGCACTTAAACGCCAAGGAGATCAGAGGCCCGAAGGCGACCACAGAACAAGCTATATAACAGCTACCACTACCCCACATAGGGTATGTTAAGTCCCAAGACCTTTTGAACCCTCTTAGGAAGAAACATCCACAGCAGAGGACAACAGAAAGAGCCACGGTGAAAACCCCCAGCAGAAGGCTTGTCAAGCAGCCAAAGAGAAAAAAACAGAAGGCCTAATCTCAGACCCAACCTGTTGTAGATAACCCAAAGCAAAAACACATAGTCAAGAAGGGCCGGCCAGCAGCCAAGGGAACCATAGTCCCAACAAAGAGGACTCAAATGCACATGAAGCACACAGATCACACAACTGGGGTGACCTGCCCCAACGAAACGAACAGCACCCAAAGACCAGATAGGAGGAGGAGGAGGAGGCCAAAGCCCCACCAAGAACCTCTGGATGGCCGAGTCTGCCAGGGTGTGCCATCGAAGGGAAGGTCTACCAGCCATTTCCGAACATTTTCCGGGAACACACTGTCCCAAAGCCAAGCATGGCGGCGAAGGGCAACCGAAGAAGCCATGGCACGACTAAGCATCCCCGAGATGTCCAGAGCGGAGCGAAGAATAAATGCCACCAGCTTCCGGCCTTCCAACGCATGGTGCCGAAAATCAACCCCAGCATCCTCCTGAGAAGTGGCAGATCCAAGGGACACTGCCGAGTCCCACAAGCAAGAGGTGGCCCTAGCCAACACACAAAGTGTTAATGGCCCGCAGGGCCGCACTGGTCGAAGGGAACATTTTGCACCCCCATGAGTCCAGCCAGCGGGCCTCCCATGATGGTGGACACATCAGCGGCGGCAGGGAGGGAAAGGCAGTCCGCAAAAGGGGGCTTGAGGCAGAGGGGTGGAGGGAAAGACACACCGGGTCACGCGGTGCTGGAAGGAGCCGGTGCAGCAGGTGTTGGGGCACCGGATCCCCCGTGGCAGGGCGCCTCCAAGCCCCCATCAGAGAAGAATGGAGTAACCCTCAAAGGGAAGCAGCAGCTCCCGTGCACCAGAGCGCTGGTGGAGAACTTCCAGAAGATGATCCGCGGGGAAATGGGCAGCCGGATCACCCATGTGCAAAATACCCACAGCCATGGAAACAGCGCGATCAAAGGCCGCACCCTCCTCCGTAGGGCCCCACAGTGGGGAAAGCAGCTCCTCCGTAGGCGATGGCTGTAAGCTAAGGCAGCCGTCCCATGAGCCAATCGGAGTGAGGAAGGGCCAGGTCCGGAAAGGAGAAGGAGGGACCAAGGAGTGGGGGATCGGTGGCTCCTCCGGCGAAACCTGCGGCCGCAGCAACGGCGAGGAGCCGTCCTTTGATGACGTCGGGGAAAAAGCCACGACGCGCCGGCCCGTCTCTGGCGAGGACGTCACCAGCAGGCACCCAACCTCCGGGGAAGAGAGGGCATCCTAAGACGAGTCCACGACCCGACGCCTGTCCGGTGCCGTAGAGTCCGCAACCTTAGGCAAGACGTCATCGTCATCCGGTGCCAAAGAAGATGCCGGACAGGCCTCCTCCACACCACACGGTGCAGGAGACAGGGGCTGGGCCGGAGCCGAGGCGGCAAAGGGACGGCGCCGACTCAAACTCCGACGAGGCAGCCGCCTGCGTGGAGGGACGAGAGGGACCCGGGGAGTGGCAAGGAGTCCCGCACCAGCCTTGACCCATGAGGGGGCGAGAGGGACCCGCCAACCCTTGTGGCGCCGCCAAGGCCAACTCGACCTCTGACACGACCTCCGACGAGGCAGGCGCCTGCGTGGAGGGACAAGAGGGGCCCGGGAGGGACAAGAGGTTCCCCGCCAGCCTCGACCCATGATGGGACAAGTGGGGGGGGGGGCGGGGGAGTGCCGACCCCTGTGCGCCGCCAGGGCCAGCAGCTGCCGGCACCGTAGCAGCGTCACCTCGGCCTCAGACAAGATTGCCGCCTGTCCATAGGGCCGCGAGGGGCTCGGGGATGCGACCTGAGCCCCGGCAACCTCCCACAACACCACAGGGAAGCAGAGGCGCCGTGGTCTGAAGGAGGGACCCCCGAAGGGCTGCATCCCAATGCCACCACATCCTCCAAGCCTGGAACCGTGCCAGTCGGCGCCGGGGCCTGAGCCGCTAGAGATGCCACGGAGGGCCCCAGCACAAAACAAGGGATCTGCCGACGTCCCAGGAGGGGAAGGAGGAGGAGGAGAAGCCAGCGAGGCCTGCAAAGCCGCCGCAAATGTCTCCATCTGGGCTCTCGACGTCCCCTCACCAGGAAACAGTGGATGGGGGGAAAATAAGCAGGCCGCATCACCCGCGGATAGCACATGCCCCCAACAGGCCAGAAACCAGCCCTCGGGGACAAACTGCGACACTTACCAACAGGGGAGCGACGCTCTTGCGGCTTAGGAGAGGGATGAGGACGACGACGACGATGGCTGCTTCGAAAACCTTCCGAAGAAGCTGATTGAGGTGACGAAGTCGATCTGGACATGCGAGCCGAGAGAAGTTTCATCCGGCGCTCCCGCCGCGACTTCGGCTTCAACTGCTGGCACGCCTCGCAATCAGTGGAGTCGTGATGTTCCCCAAGCACCACGGTGAGGGTCCGTCGCCCACATCAGGCATCCACAAGACGAACACGTCTTAAAGCCCGAAGGCATCCGCACACTGTTCCCACAAATACACGGCATAGCGAAGGGAAAGGCCTAACCAGATTCACGTTGCATGCAGAAAAGGAAAAAACTGATGTAGGCGCGCCGGGGTGGACAACGCCTGGGCAGAGTCGCGTGATGCCGTACCCCCGCCGCGCACAGATGCTGTGGCAAAAAAAATTCCGGATCCAGTCTCACACCTGGGGATAATTCTACATTAAGGAATCTGCTACTAGTAGTCTCCATCAGATAGCCACTCCTCTTAAACTCTGTATCCTGTGCCCATTTCAGAAATACATAGTTTTCCTTGATGCCCTTTTTCACTCTACATATTTCACCATATTAATTGGTCTATAGTTACTCTGTACACAAGGAAAAACCATTCTATGGTGCAGCTCAGTTGTTCATTCTTGGGACCTTGGTTTCTTAGAGAACCTATAAACCCTATATGTCTCTGCAATCAGAAGGGTCTAGGGAACATACCAGTATATTGTTTTTGTACACTAACCATTGTGACAAAAAGTTACCGTTGAAAATGTTGTTACAAATAGCCTTTGTTTTCTATTAATTTTCAAGATTTCTTTATTTCAACAGCTGTTTTCTTTGTCAAAACCTTGAGGGATCTACACATGTGACCCTTTGATGAATTTTAATGTTGTTGACTTTTCAGAAATATATAGCTTTCCTGGATTACCCATGGGTTTCACACTGGTTTCCACCACAAACAGGAAGCAGGTTGAGAGCACAAAAATAGCAAAATTGGGCTCTCTTTGAAAAATGCCAAAACTGTAGTACAAATTTAGATTTTACTATTCAGCTCTGCATGTTCCTGAAAGCTTGTTGATGCCATTTTTGGGAGAAAAAAAGCAGGGTACAAGTGCTTTGAAAAAAGTATCTATTTTTCTCAAAAAACGTAGAATCTAGCTTCATTTTAAATATTTTCTCGGTGCCTTCTAGGGGAATCCACAAACTGTGGAAAAAGGTGATGTAATTTTGGCATGGATAAGTTATGTAGAAGAAAAGCTATGCAGCCCTGTTAGGCCTGACTTGTCCAGCGGGTTTATCCTCAGACTTTTTGCCCTTCTATTTCTGACCTGTTTTTGTTGGTTTTTTGACTCTGGGCACATTACCACTGCTAATCAGTGCTAAAGTGCATATGCTCTCCCTGTAAATTGTTATGATGGATTGGTGTTTCCATGATTGGCATATTTGATTTACTGCTAAGTCCTGCGTACAGTGCACCATGGGACTTGAACTGAGGTGTGTGACATGTCCTGATAGTGAAATACAGTGTATTTCGTTTTTCACTATTGTAAGGCAATCTGTCCCATTGGATAGAATAGGAGTTTATTTATAACATCTTACAAATATAACTTCATAGTGGACAAAATAGAAAGATGGACTTTAGTATGCCGGAACTCAGAATATAAAAATGCATCTTTTAGTAAAGATCATTTTTATATTGTATGTTTGAAAATACCACTTATAGAAAGTGGGTATTGTCTTGCTTAGCCATCCTGTGTGCCTCTGCTGGTTTGTGGATTGACTGTCTGGCTTTGGAGGACAGGGGCTGGGGATGTGCATTCTCTCAGACAGCCAAGGGGGTGGGAGGAGGGGTTGATGTGTGTCCTGCTTTTCCTGAATGAGACATGGCTGGGCTGAAAAGACCTGGGCTGCACTCATTATGGGGAGGAGATTTCTTTCACATCTGAATGGGCCTGGTCTGCTTTGGACAATGCGGTCGCATCCTCCTTCCAGGGAGCTGCACCAGAGAGGACAGAACTGGTTTTGGCTGAGCAAATAGCTTCTCTGCCACCAAAGAACAAATGAATTTGTGCTGTAAATGTTGGGGCTCAGACCCCTGAAGTTTAGACTACTTCTGGAATTCAAGAGGAACCTCTGCCAAGGAAAAGAGCTGGGAAAGCTGAAGGAGAAGTCCCGCACCTTTGCTGTGTGCTGTCTGGGGTTGGCCTGCAGTGGCTGTTTTCTGACAATGAGAGGACTGTGTGTGTATCCTGCGTGTAAAGTGTCTTCAAGGGCTTGAAGTGGAGCCTGCCCCCTGTTCAAGAGGTCTCAGGAACAGCAGAGACCTCACCATTCTTCTGGGCAACGTCTACGGAACCGTTGGTTTCAGTCGCTGCAGAAGAAAGGAGCAGCCGACTCCGTCACAGAGTCCATTGCAGGTTTCCGTGTTGTGAAAGCGCAGAAGGTTCTGCCGGACTTCATACCGCATTCTTGGTCTCAGCGATGCCATCTGGATGATCGTCACCGAGGCGTTGCTTACACTGTGTCCTGTGGGCACCGCACTCCTCACAACCTCACTTCATCCTGCCAGGACATCACCGACCCGAACATCGCTGCACGACCCGAACATCGCATGCATTGCAACCTGCCAGCACTGCATCAAGCACCGCCTCACCCCGCACATAAGCCTCGGTCTCACCGACACAGTCTAGATGATCGTCACCAAGCCGCTGCCTGCACCGCGTCATGAGGGCACTGCACCCTGCACGCTTCCATTTTTTGCAAAGCAACCGTGAGGGTTGCCCCAATTGACTTGCACCAACGTGTTGGCCGCAACGAGAAAGGTACTGTTCATGAGTTTGTCAAGGCTTTAGCTGGCCTGTACAGACGCAGTCAGCTGGAACTGTTAAGACTGGTGTTTTCAGCATTGAGGTAGCCCCCGACGGAGCTATTAACTCGGAAAAACTGTGTTTTGTGGATATTTCTACAATTTTAAGGTTTTCCTGCAACACTGCACTTTCTCCAGACTTGCATTGTAGATTTTGTTTGTTTTTGGTCTTGTTCGGTTTAGATAAAGAATTGCTTATTTTTCTAAACTGGTGTGGTGTCCATTTGTAGTATTTTCACTGTGTTACTGTATGCATGCACAACTGCTTTATACACTGCCTCTGAGATAAGCTTGTGCCAAGCTACTAACGAGGGTGAGCAGGGGTTATTTTAGAAGAGTACCCTCCTTACCCTGATTCGGAAGAATGGATCTCTACTTGGACAAAGTTGCAAACCATTGCCAACAAGAGACCCCCATTTCTAACAAGCCCTAAGCGCAAACTACTCCAAATAGCTAACAAGGTCTCAGTACAGAGGCTTAGGGGGCACAGTTAAGGGGTTAGCTTCACAAACATCCTCTGTTGAGAACTTCATCCCTCTGTTGCAATCTGCTCTGTGCTCAACATCTTTAGTAATGTATATTGCTTACTTCAAGTCTGACTGAAGGCCAAATGTTTCTCCTGGCTCCTGAAATTGTTTGTGTATCTCATCAAATGATCGGAATCAGAGACTTGCATAGCCTGCCAGATTTTCAGATTGTTGATAGACCATTCAACACACCTACATGGCTAATCACTTTCCAATTTTTTCCTTGCAACCTTCCAAAGAATGTATGCCTCTCTGAAAAATATCTTTGTCAAAAATATGTTTTAATGTCATCTACAACACATCCTCTTGTACTTCTGCACAATCACGACCCCTAACTGGTATCTTAGGCAAACTGCCATAGAATTGCCTACCTGAAGGCACACTGCTAAGGACAGTCACGGGGGCATAGTGGTGAGCTACAAAACATGCTGCAGGGATGGCAAATGGTGCCACAGAAGCAGAGCCTTGAGATGACTGCATTCATTGCGTTACTAATATGGAGTATCTCTTGGATCCTTATAACAACATTGAAATAAAAATGAAATGTTCTTTCAAAGGATTACTAAGGGAGAAAGCAGCAGCAAACCTAAAACAAATTAGCTAGTCCACATAACAGGGATAATGGAGTCAGCATGCCACTTAAACACTCTACTTCCTTGTATATTTCCATCATGCAGAATGAAGAAGATAACGCACAAACCACTGCAGAAATTATGTGACCAATACAAAGCAGTGGGTGTGAAATACACAAAGATTTTGCTGTGGCATACTCTTGTAGTAATCCTGGCATCATCCTAAATTCTAGGAGTAAGCCAGGAATACAACCTACATATGGCAAAGTCGTTGGGAATCAGGCCCAAATTGGACTGATTACAAATACATTTGAGACACAAAAGCGGCATCTACAGGCAATATAACACCTTTGCATACATCATAAAATATAAGCCACCACAACAAGCACCAACGAGATACTACCAATATATCACCAGAATTCAGCATAAATAATTACTTAAATATCAGCTTCAAATATAATATGGAAATGTGAGAATTTTGCAGTAAATATCCATTTGTCAATCTATGAAAATATATGTTGTTTAGGTATTTTTCCAGGACTTGGTTAAGGCGTTCGGTTTGACCATTGGTCTGGGGATGAATCCTAGAGGAGGGGGCTACCTCTATATGAAGAGATTTGCAGAAGTGTTTCAAGAACAGGGATCTATACCGAGGACCTCAATCAGTTAGAATGACCAGTGTAAGGCCAGTGCAGACTAAAGACTTCCAGTATGAAGATCCTTCCCAGTTCTTTTGCAGTAGGCAGTTTCATCAGGGCGGTGAAATGAGCCATCTTGGAAAATGAGCCCACTGTTACCACAATGACTTGGTTTTCTGCAGTCGGGGGCAAGGAAGAGATAAAATCTGTGGATACCATATGCCATGGTGTAGGAGGGACAGGCAGAGGTTGAAGAAACCCATAGGTCTGGTGTGAGGGGTCTTGGCTTGAGAACAGGTTGGACAGGAGGACACAGATTTCGGTGTCGTCTCGTATTGTTGGCCACATAGGATTGAAGCATTTCCTCATAGGTATTTTGAAACCCCAGTGTCCTGCAGTGGGAGAGTTGTGACTCATTTGGAAGACTTCTATCAGCACCCTTTTTGTAGTGAGGAATAACACCTTTTCCTTAAAGTAACGCTTGTCACGTTGGTGGAGCCAATTGGTCTCTTTCTTCCATTGTTCTATGGTTAGTGTTGCTTAGTCTGACTGAACAACGTCAAGTAATGATTGAACGGTACCAATAATGCGCTGTGTTTTTATAACGTTTTGCTGAGGAATAGTAAGACTTTAGGATATTAACGTAATAGAGCATCTGCTAGTTGTTTTGAAATCCATGTATGTAGGTAATAGAGAAGCCATATTGGCTGAAGAAATAGGCCCACCGTGCTTGGCAGCTATTCCAGCACTGAATACTGTGAAGATATAGTAGATTCCTATGGTCTGTCCTGATTTCGAATTGATCTTTAGTACCCATTAAGAACTGTCTCTATTCACGACAGGCTAGTTTCATTCTAATAGTTATCGCTTCAGAACAGAATAATTTCTCTCGCAATTTCACAGGACATATGATAGATAAAAAGCAGGGTGTTCCAGACGATCATCTTCTTGCCTTTGAAGTAGAACAGTCCCTGCTGCCCTGTCTGAAGCATCCAATTCCACTATAAATTTGTTGTTTGTATCAGTATGGTGCAAAATAGGAGCTTCAGTGAAAGGCCTTTGAGTACTGAAAAGCCTTTTTTGCAGTCTCTGTCCTCTTAAATCCCTGCAGAAGGTTTTCCTTTTTTAAGGTTTGGGAAATAAAACTTGTTTGGTGGGCACAATTATCAATGAACTTGCAATAAAAATGTGTTAATCCCAGGAAACACTGGGTTTCGTTAATGGTCGAAGGTGATGGCTGATCCAAAATAGCCTTTATCTTTTGTGGATCCATGGCAATCCCTGTCTTGTTGATTCAGTAACCCAAATATTCCACTTTGGAATGGTCAAATTTAAGTTTTTCTGGCCTACAGAACAGATTGTTCTGGCCTAATGTTTCCAAGACTTAAGTGAATTGTGAACGATGAGGGGCATGATTAATAGAATAAACAAGAATATAATCTAAATATATTACAACAGTCTGGTTTAGGAGATCAGCAAAAACACTATCCAAAAATCTTTGTAAAATAGAAGGGGCAGTCAACCCGATGGGCATGACCCGATAGTTGAACTGTCTCAGGGGTGTTCGAAATGCAGTCTTCAACTCATCTCCTACTTTAACTGAAATGAGATGATACGGACCTCGGAGTTCTAGTGTGGTGAATAACTGGGCCACTCTGGCGGATTACAATATGTCCTTGATAAGCGGCAAGGGATAAAGATATTTAATAATGATTTTATTCAGTCCTATTAAATCTATACACAGCCGTAGATTGGTGGTCTTCTTTGGCATGAAGAAGAGCAGTGCACCGGCAGGCGATGATGACCATGTAATTAGATCGCTTTCAAGATTTTCTTCAATGTATTGCCTCAGTGTTTCCTTTTCTGGTTCATGAGAAAATATACGCTTCTGAAAGGCACTGTGGTCCCAGTTTCGAGTTCTTGGGTTTCTGTAACATGTCAGCATACAATTGATAATGAACAGGGATCCTTGAACCATATTTATGGAGTTACTTGCTTCTTCCTTCAATATGGGAACCTCTTTAGGTGACCAATATCCCTCAGTAGCGTAACAAAATGGTTGACAAAAATGTGAGGACAAGGAGATAGTCGTGGTTTCCCTGTTGAAATAGGGATTGTGCCTGATCAGCCAAGGGATTCCCAATATCAAGACATGGTTCGGAGCGGCTTTAAGATGGAAGAACAAGTATTCCAGATGCCTTCCGAAAGTAAGCCATAATGAAAGTGTCATTTATTTGACTGGCCCGAAGACAAGAGGTGCTCCATCCACCGTATTCATCTGTTCAGGCATTTCCTTAGGAACGCAGAGTATTTGGTTTTATGTGGTGCAGCTCTTGTCGTGATACAGTCCGCTGGCCCGCAGTTTAACAGGGCTAACATTCTTTCCTCTGTATCATTGGGTAGCCTCAAGAGCATAGGTAATAGAAAAAGAGCTTGAGGTTTCTTTTGAACAACAGATTGAAGGTATACCTGACCATCATGCCCTCTCCCTTCATACAGCGGGCGCAGCTCAGAGTTTTCCAATGGCTTTGGTGCACAAATAGGGTAGTTACGAATCATATGTCCTGAAGAACCACAATATAAGCATAACCCTTGTTTCCTCCTATGTTTTAATTCAGCTTCGGACATGGGTTTTCAGGCTAAACCTTTCTGCATAGATTCTTCTCCTATCGAATGAGAGGGTTCAGGCCGAGAAGCATCCATTTTGCAAGTAGTAGGATGTGCTGTTCCTGTATATTGCTGGAAACTAACTTTGCTCTTCTCTAGCCGGTGTTCATTGAGACGGTGTTCAACTGACAAGGCCAAATCCTTCAGACCAGCCATAGTATCAACTGGAGGTGATACACCAATTTGTCCTTCATTTCTTATCGAAGACCTCGGTGAAAAAGAGCAACTAAAGTGTTTTCCGCCACAGTGGTCTCTGCAGCTAGCCTCTGAAACGAGTTATGCATTGCAGAACATATTGGTTTCCTCACTGGATATCATACAGGGCTTCCTCTGCTGAGGTTTCTAAGTCTGGTTTTTCAAACATTTGTTTGAACGCAGAGACTAGTGCTGTGTAATTGGACAATAATGGACCTTCTCTGGCTACCATGGGTGTCACCCAGACCAATGCAGGACCAGATAAGGCAATGATAAGATATCCAACCTTAATTCTATCCACTGAAAACTGGGTTAAACAAAAGGCAAAAAAAGACTGTCAATGAAATCAAAAATTCATTCAGTTTGTTTGGAACACCGGCATAATGAGGAATGGTGGTTGAGACCATTGGTACATAAGATGTCCTAGTTGCAAGAACTTGCTGTAACGCTAAACTTTCATCTCACAATTGTTGCAAATCCTGGAGTTGTTGCTGGACAGTCTGCATTAGGGCTTGTGCTGCCTCTGCAGATCCTTCTGGAGGCAATGCTTGAGGAACCTCCATGGTATCAAGATCAAAATGGGTTTTTTGGCATTGCCATCTGTCACGTTCATGGTGAGAAAGGAGAGTGTATTCAAACAGTTACTTGCCGTGACTAAATGCTTTCCATCACAACTGTTCTTAAAATCTTGTTTAAGGCTCTGATTACAGTTCATGGTGTAATTTATGTTCTATTTTTAATACTGTTCTCTCACTTGAAAAGTTGATGCACTTAATAGAAAACAGCTTTTAAATTCGCCGCTCGCAGATAGTTTATTTTAGAAATACCTGCTTGGGGGACTAAAGCTTGTTCTTCTGACCTCGCGGTCCCCGAGCCCGCATAATCTCTGGAAGGTCAGCGCTCTAGTCTCTCGCGTTCCAAGGGATAAAAGCCACGCTGGCGCGTGCGCGCCGAAGGCGTTCCAAAGGCAAGCCTGTCTGTGCCTGGAGCACCTCCAGTGTCAGAACCCCTGGCCGTTTTGGATCCCACCAGCGTGTCAAAGCACAGATTATGGCACTCAGAAGTGGTGAGTGCTGCGGCCCTAAATTTGATCTTGGTAAGGAGAGTGAGGAGTTTTCATGCAGGGCTTTTTCCTCTTGATGTGAACTCGGATAAGGAGGTCGGGGACACTGAGGGGTCAGGGTCTGAGGAGAAGGGGAGGAGCTACTTCTCCCTCAGACAGAAGTACTGCAGCCAACAGCAATAGTCGGGTCGGCTGCTATGGGGTAGGAGGGCAGGCACCTTTGTTAAAATGCTTATGGCTAAACATGAGATCGTTGATCAAGCATAAGTATGATCTTGAATGCCTGCTCCAGGTCTCTGCACTAGACTTAGTTTTCCTCACAGAGACTTGGACTAGTCAGGCCTCGTCCCCGGACTAAAATAGCGCCCTCCCGGCAGGATTCTCAGTAGTCAGTCAGGATAGGATAGGGAGTACAGGTGGCGGGATAGCAATAATTCATCGTGACAACCTGAAGGTGTATAGTGAGCCTATTACACAACTGCCTGCGGAGGCATTTAATTTTGTGGTAAAAATTAACAACATTTCCTCAGTACTGGGATACTTCAGTGCCCTAGAGCCTCTTTTTCCCTGGCTCTACAGACCCAGCTTGAATCTTTTACAGATTCTAACTCACTAATCATTTTAGGTGATTTTAACTTCCATCTGGAACTTAACAACAATCCAGATACCAGTCGGATTCTTGATAATTTAGCAGCTTATGGTCTCCATCAAAAGGTGGCGGCCCCCACACATCTGGTGAGACATACACTTGATGGGATCTTCACCACTAACCTGGATGTCACACTGAGTATTCCTGCCCCTTTTTCCTGGACTGACCATGTTGCAATTAATTTTAATGTTCACTACTCATTATTCACACAGCTGGATAGAGGGAAGCCAGAGAGCATAAAAATCAGGCAGTGGAACAAAATCCCAGGCACTGAATTGAAGCAGGTACTGAACAGTTGCCCCCTGGTTCAGGTCCAGGATAACGAGACAGCTAGTTAATTTCACAGCTGGCTAGCCCAGGCTGTAAATAAATTGGCCCCACTGAAAGAAATTAAACCTAGAAGAGCGCTGGCACCATCTCCTTGGTACGGTCCGGAACTGAAAAAGCTGAAAGTTTTATGCAGGAAAGCCGAACGTACTTCGAGAACGGAATATAGGAAGGAACATAAGAGATCCTACAATACCGCACTTCAACAATATAAAGAAGCCATTATTTTAGCAACAAAAACCCCCTATTCAGCTAAAATAACGGAGGCTGCTAACTCTACCAAGCAACTTTTGAAAAATGTTGAAGTACTATCGAAATTGCGTCAGAACACTTGCTTTAGTCCAGATTCCGCTTTTTGCAATAAAATGGCCAATTTCTTTCACAGTAGTATCAATATGATTCATGATGAACTACGGAAAAACAGGCAGGGAGGCATTGACGGTCTATCTGTTATCATAGAGGATACGTTGTTGCACTGTCAGCTGAACTTGTTTCGCCCACTTACTCCTATTGAAGTAACTAAATCTATATGTTCCACCAAGTCGGGGTCACCATGGGACCCCTGTCCTCCGACTGTGATACATCAAGTGTCCCAGATCATTAGTAAACATCTAACTCCCATTCTAATCAGGTGATCACTTCTGAGAGTTATCCAATGGTCTGGAAAAAGACCTGTATCAGACCCATCTTGAAAAAGCCAGCACTTGACCCATTAGAGGTTAAGATCCATCGCCCTATATCGTGCCTACCGATGGCTGCCAAAATCCTTGAGAGAGCAATTAACCAGGAGCTGACATCTTACCTAGTCAGCAATAACCTGCTGGATTGCAATCAGCATGGCTTCCAGTCAAGCCACTCGACCGAGACGGTGTTAGTTGTACAACGGAGGAGATCCGGAGACAGGTGTATTGAGGGGGCAGAGAGTTCCTAATGCTCCTTGACCTATCAGCAGCATTCGACACAGTGAATTACACGGTGTTGGTGCAAAGGCTGAAGGCGGTGGGGATCAGGGTGGCGGCTCTGTCCCTCCTCTCCTCTTTCCTAGTGGATAGGGAGCAAACTCTATACTGGGAGAGTCTGCAGTCAGTAGCCTTCCATCTGCCATGTGGAGTACCACAGATTTCAGCACTGTCACCAACGTTCTTTAATATCTATGTGATCCCTCTCGTCAGTCTCATTAGACAGCATGGGTTCTCAAAAAAGTCGGAGCAGGTAGCTGCTAGATTCCATGATTGTCTGAGGCACATCATGAGCTAGATGAGTAATAACTTCCTTAAGTTCAACACAGATAAGACGGAGGTCATGGAGTTTGGTGGTGGTGCGTACCTGTGGAATCACACATGGTGGCCGGTAGAGGCGGGCATTTGCCCAATACCATCTATTAAAGTTAAGAACCTGGGGATCATATTTGAAGATCAACTGGGGTTTTCTGCTCAGATCAACCATGTAACCTCCACCTGCTTCTACATTTTTAAGCTACTGCGGAAGGTGTTCCCTTTTATTCCTCAGGAGCTTCATAAAACCGTCATTGTGGCCTGAGTCTTATCCCAATTAGATTACTGCAACGCTCTTTTCGTGAGTATTGACAAGGCACAGAAGACCAAACTGCAGTTCATACAAAATGCTGCTGCACGAATACTCCTGAACATCCCAAAAGGTCACCTCACTTTGGCAGCTATTAGGTTGTTACATTGGCTTCCAATACAGCAACGCAGGGATTTTAAGGCCTTATGCCTTGTGGATAAGACTGTATACGGTGGAGGGGATTCCGATCTGCAAAATATCTTTCAGTGGTATATTCCCAACAGAAGTCTCAGATCGGCTAACTCCGGCCTCATTTGTACCACTAAAGCCAGTAGAGCTAGATGGGGGGGTAGAAGCTTGTTACATTGTGCAGCTAGGTTGTGGAACCAATTCCCCATTACACTCAGACTTCAACCAAGCATGACAGTTTTTAGGAAGCAAATAAAAACATGGCTATTTCCGGGGTTTTAACTGATTAGTTTTATATTCTCACATCTCTTTTCTCACTTTTAGCGCCAAGACGCCTCGGCATTCGAGCGCTCTATAAACTATAATCAAATCAAATTATAACTTCTCTTCCACATTTGGTGGACTGGGATGGTTTCGGATTCCGGTTCTTGCAGGTCTGTCCGAGGTAAGGGCAACCCTTTCCAGTAGCCACAGTGCTGCTGACAATGTAACCCCAGAGCAGACTATGCCTTCCAGATGAAGTCCCAAAGAGGAAAAACCCTGAAGGGAAAATAACTTATACTTCAGGCAGCGGCATCAGGAATGGAAAGGAGGCGATAGAAGACTGACACTGGTGAAGCCAGAATAAATCAGCAAGTAACAATCAGCCCAGAAGACAAGAAACTTGAGAGAACACAGGGACCAATGAAATTCAAATAGGGTCAGGAAGCGCCAACAGGAACGTAGATACCTCAATCAGGAGTGAAGATTCAACAACACAAGCAAGTACACACCAGCAGGAGCAGGGAGTGTTGCAACATAAGGAAATTAAATACTTTCCCCTTATATACCTGCAGATAGGATTTGGATAGGGAAATATTAGTGAAAGAGACAGATAGGGTCGCCATTTTAAAATGGTTTAACAGAACCCTTTCCAAGGCATTCCAGGAGCAAAACTGTTGGATCATGGGGAAAAGACTAGTAGGAAGATGGCCCCCATACTAGAAAATGGCTGCTGGAATGTTTGTTATGAGCAAGTAACTCAATCTGTGGGTGGACCTGCACACCCTAGTAAGTGCGTTTTGCTGAAATTTAATAAAGTATAATGAGAAAGTGTCTACCTCTTTGATTGCGTGCTATCTCACTGAGAGGCTAAGCTCTGACCTCTGTGTACTGCTAGACTCAATTGAGGTTTGGGGATGCCCCCAAGCCTGAGTGCTGCACAGCTAGTGACCTCCAGGTCTTATTAATATTTAACCATTCCTAAGCAAAGTTTTACACAGTGTACATATAAGTTCCACACAATGTAATTTTGGTTATATTTGATAACCTTGTATTCGCCTTATTTTTCGCAGAAATAAATATAAACATGAAACTTTTGTATTGCCACACCTTTGTGTAGCTTTTCAACCTAAATCTGTAACAATCATTCCACAAAGTACAATGTCTGTGAGTTCCTAACATTCAAAAATGACCATTTTGCTTTAAAACCAGTTTTTCTTCAATCCCAATGCATTTCGGGTCTTTATAAACCCTTCCTCAGGGGTATTCTATGAAAATCATAATTGAAACTTGCATCACAATTAGTATGCAGAGATCCTCTGTATGGAACTACAATGAAAACATGAAATTATGATGAGAATATATTTTACAAGAAGGATTTGCACTCAAAATGTCTAATGTTGTGCCATGTGTACCGCATACCAAAAATATGTAAATGTGAAATGCCTCTTAAAAGTCGCAGGTGCCTTCATGCAAAGACATCTTTATGATGGAGTTTGACTATCAAAGCAGCCAAGTGCTGTTCATCAACTCCTGCTACTAGGAATGATACCATGCATCATGCCTCTATCTTGATACCGACTCCTAACGTGAAAGAGTGTCTAAAAATAAAATGAACGAAAAAAGTGCCTGAATAACGTCACCCGATGTGAACTGCTACAGAGGTGTTCGTGATTAAACTTAGAGTCTTACCCAATGCGTTATTAGCATGTGCCTCCCGAATGTCTGAAAAAGGGAGGACGTGATACATAATTATCAGTGAAGGTACTTCAGCCTTTCAAGTCCATAATGTGTTACCGGAAAGAGCACTAAACGCTCACCTATACTCTCCGTGACTCCAACTGTCTGTAGTGTGGCGTAATTTCAACTTTCAAGGGAGTATCCGTAGTTGCACACGATTCAACAATGTACATAGGGAGCTACCCTTTCTGGCAGGAAAAGGATTGGGTCAACAATCTAATAAAAAGCAGGGTTCCTTCTCCTGGATTTTTTTAAAGTAGGTGGTGTTAAGATCCCAACTGGGGGATGTTTTACAACAAAGAAAGGGGTTGTAGTGTTGCACTGGTTACCAAATTTACAACTAAGTGTATGTGGGGCCTAAAGATACCATGAGAACCATGAAACATTTCTGTTTGTTAAAACATTTTCATACATTTATTGGAATTAATAAACTTAGGTAGTAACATGTACAAGTCATATACACAATTGTTTTCCACAAATTAATTTTTTTTTTTAAATATTTAAAAAAACATACAATGTATTTAAAACTTGCTAATCTAGCAATATATACCATAACATAAACATTACATTACACCATCATATTCACAAGTCAATGGATTGTTATAGGAACGAAATTGTCGACGCGGCGTTTCGGTGCCTCTTTCTATTCTGCACCTTCTTCAAGGACTCGTTCACAGCTTAATTTTGTCCAGGTTTGGTCTTTCCTGGTTTTGTTTTATAGGTTTGTCCGAGCACGTTTCCATCTGCTCATGTTTCTTTCATCCTTTTATTCTTGTATATGTGTTTTGTTGAAACTTTCCTCGGGTTTGGAAGAAAATGGACCAACTTCAATCCGGTCCTATTTTCTTGATCTTTTTGACGGTTGGAGGGACGCCTCTGGGAGCTACCTTGTGCTATTCCGTAAACTACTTTCTCTCTGTGTTGAAAGGAATCACTTAGTGATTAACTCCTGTATGTTTTCCTCATAGATTCAAGGGTCACTTTCTTGGAGCTTTCTTAAAATTAGCTGTCCACTTTGTAGCTGGTAGCTGATCTGCGGGGCGTCCTCCTCCTCCCACGGTTGATTCAAAGTATCCGTAGTTGCACACGTTTCCAAAAAGCCCCAATACTACGGTAAAAATGTCATAAAAATATATCAATCTAATGACCCTGTAAGCGTGTTTTTTTTAGTTTTTTTTTTACAGTTCTCGTTCATCCCCTCTCGCCACGGCTCACCTGAGCTTACTTCAATAACGTTGTTCACGGGTCTTTGATTTCGCCATGACCGCTGTTCCCATTCAAGAGCCTAGTGCCCAAAATCCCTCGAGCTCCGATGGTTTTCACCACCTTAATTCTAGAATCGAAATGGTATCCTCGGGGGAGAGAGCGCAAACGATTCTCCCCCGGGGATATTCGCCCGATTGGTCCAGTCCAGAACCATCGGGAAGGGGAGCGTGAGCCAGTTGGTAGGGATTAGTGACGCGCATTTAGCTACTGCACAGTCAGGAGGTTTCTCTGTCGGGAGGGGCCGTTTTTGCCGAGGTGGCTCAGCTCTCAGCTGTTTTTACCAGCGTTTTCGACAATGGTTTCACAGGAGGAGCTCAGAAATGCGCTCCGAGTGCTGGCGGCGGCCAGCAGTGAAGAAATTGAGGCTGTTGGGGGTGTTTTGCCAGCGGTGCCCCCTGCCAGGCCTCCCAGAAGGAATGCTGCAAAGGGGGTCCAGCGTGCTGTGGATGCTTGCAGAGCCCTATCAGTGGGCACGAGAAGACCCCGCAGAGTTCGCCAGTCCAGGGGCAGGAGGGCGACGCCGGTGAGGGGAGTTCAAAAGGCAGTTTCAGGATGCCGCCCCTCGCGCTCCCTCTCCCCAACATACCCCGGTGGGCATGAAGGTTCTGGCAACAGGCAGGGTGAGTCCAGGGTGCAGCTGGGAAAGATGCCAGGGTTTGGAAACTGTGAAACCTGACCTGTTGCTGTAAGTACTGTCTTGAAAGTTAACACTCGGCTGAGTGTTGGGTTATTTTGCCTTTTGCCTCAAACAGTTTTGTAATTGTTCGCAAAATGTTCCCCAAATTTCGACATTAGTTGTGGTCCCTCCCTGGTTGTGTATTTTACTTCTCACCCTTTAGAGACAGAACCTGCGTGATACACTTTGTGGAATATGGACACACTACCAATTTTTAGACGCTCTTGATTCGTAATATGGGCGATAATTTGTAATTCATCTCGATTTGGCTCATACATATACGTCCTCTATACTAGATTGTTACAGAACCGTTGACTTATAGCGCCCCGTTGTGTTAATCACAACCACTAAAAGATGGCACTCAGTTGGTGTAGTGCGTATCCATGACCTTCCCGTTTCAAGATGGCCGCTTGGTGGTGATCGCCGTCTGACGTCAACATCCTTCGTCCCCTTTAGGCAATACACGCGAACGCTGCCTGTTGCTGGAACCTTGCGGTCTGGCGTCCCGGGATGATTTGTTCCATTCTCGAGTACTAGGTAAGAACAACTCGCTGAGAATGGTCCTTAGTGTCTTTAGATCCGGGCAGGTTTTAATTTTAATTGCACGGGGAGCGGATCTTTCCCACAAACATAATTAAATCGACATATGAACCCTTGCCGATACCTATGCTTGTAGCATCATTTAATCGTATATGTGGTGGAGTCTTATCCGACTAGATTGTGATTTGGATTCTTATTTTCATTCCACAGATTATTTTTGAGATCTACACACGTGAGTGATTTTTAGATAACTATAAACGTGGTGTTGGTGATAGCGGATTGTTAGTTATATAGTAGACTTGCAATTAATTGTATTCCGTGCGGTACATATCTTGATACAGATTTTAATTTGTTTCTCAGGTCTAATCTGTTTAGCGAATCCAGTACATGTGAGTGATTTGACTATCAGTTACACTGCACAGATGGTGTTGGTGATGGTAGAGAGTAACTTGATAGATGCCCCCAGATACTTATGATGGTTTCTGTACTTTGTCCCATAGATGGCTGATTGGTTGGTCCATTTTGCATAACGTGATTCAGTTGACAATAGTGATTTGTAAGTATATATCAACTGGTACTTGTGCTTATTTTAGTTATTTATGATTTGTTTTGTATATAGTATTATTGTCCTTCTAGTGTGAGCACACTGTACAGTCTTTTCTAGTGTCACAGGTTTGTCAGCACTGACTTTATGTATTGCTGTTTTTGTATAGATGTTATTGTGCAACTATTTGTCCTGAAGATGGTCCCAAGGATTTGTACCACCAGGGACCGAAACGTCGACGTATGAACACCGTTTTCTGCGAAAAAGATATAATTGGATTTTTGTACATCCATTAAGACGTGTATTGAACTATTGAACATGGTTATTGAGACTCCATGTATAATGCGAAAGGTGTTCTTGCTACCACTCAACACTGTGTAAAATAGTTGGTAGTTTTTGTTGCCAAAAAAAAAAAAAATCAAATTGACAAAAATCAATGTACTATTAAAAATTTCGATTCTTTTTTGATAAACTGTGGTTATCATTCAAAGCTCCTGTGATTGCCATAAATTAAGTGTTCATGGATATGACACAATCTAATACTGAAGGCATTGTTTAAATGATTCCTTTAGGGACTATCTTTTTCTATTGTTATTAGGGTTTGGGAGGGGCAGTTGTCAGGTGCCCTCAGTGCCAACAGGGGCGCAGCCAGGTAGCAGTCAGTGCATGGCGCAGGACAGGCTTGCCAGGCCCAGGCCAGTAGCATTTTTTAGTGTTCCCCGAGGCCAGGTTATGGGGCAGCCTGCTGGGTCTTTTAACAGCCGGATGGAGGGTCAGGAGGGCATGGGAAGTGCACAACAGTCTGTTACATTGGTGGATTACTCTAGCGAAAGCGAGGATGGCACTGATGACCAGCATTATAAAGAGGTCTCAGTCTGCAGGCTAGAGCGTAATGTCCCTGCGTTTTTGAAGGCAGTGGGCGGATCCAATCCTCCCCCCAGCCCTGGGGTGTCAGACTTTTCAGTGGTACAAGTGGGCCTGGATGGGGGGACGGGTTGCCCAGATAGTGGCTTCCAGACAGTGCGCAGGCAGCGTGAAGGGCTTGGTGACTCTTTGGGGGGGCCGGGTGGAATGGAGAGGCCCCAGGGGAGGATGTTGCTTTCTCAGTTGAAATGGATGTAGAACACACCAGTAACTTCCCAGACTTCCTATTGCCAGCAGCGCGACGGGCGCCGTGGGGATATTCACAAGATGACGAAGATCTAAGGGAGGAACTGGATGGACAATGGGTGTGGGTTGAGCATGCCCGTGCCCAGAGCCCCTACACTGACAATGGCAGGGTTGTGGGTGGGAGTGGGGAGGGGGGTTTGCAGGTAAGCATCGGACAAAGCACCTCGAGCGGGTTGAGGGAGCACAAGGCAAAGGCGAAGAAAGTTCTCCATCGTGGGACAGATAGCGGACTGCAGGACAGCGACAGGGCGGCCGCTGTACACAGTGGTTTAAACGTTGAATTTTCAGCGGATTCTTCACAGGCGGACAGGTTGTTAGAGCGGGAACCTGTTTTGAATTGGAGAGAATATGACGGAGGCGTGGGGGACGGTGAATGTCCTGGAGGCAGTCATCAAATTCTTTACCCACAAAGTACATGGGCCAGGGACATGGAGGATGAAGGGAACGGTGGGGAAGGGGTTGGTAGGCTAAGGTCTGGGAGCAAGCGTAAGGTGGTGGGAGGAGGGAGGGGGAGTGGGTCAACGAAGTCTGTTAAATCTTTTCAGGTCGAGCTGCAAGGCGAAGTCCCTCCGGATCTGCGAGTGCATCACGTGCAGATAACCCAAGCGGATTTGAAGAAAAGGGCAGAGCAACTACCAAAGGGTAGGCCAGAGTGGTGGGGGGCCTGGGGGGTGGGGAGGTCAGGGGGACTGCACAGTTGGTTGACAAGGAAACGGTAAGACTGAGACAACAAGACACGTCACCAGGAGAGGTAGTGCTTAAGGATAGTATGGGTAAGGCGCAGGACTTGGTAAAAGATAGTTCTGCTGTGCACAAAAGATTGCCGTATATGGGTTTGGCTATGCCATTGGGCTCTCATTTGTATTTAAAGACGAAACAAAAAATATGGCAACATGATTATGTAGATGTGTTTCGCTTGTTGCATAGGGACCTGCAGGCTAAGGAGGGGTCCAAGGAGGAGGAAATGGAACTTGCTAGGCGCCCCAGAGTCCCGCGTAGCATAGATAACTGAACATCGGCATTCCTCATCTTTGCCAGTATTTACTGTGAAAGATATCCGGACAGGGCAGTCTCTTTATTTAAGTACATGGACATTGTGCAGAAAGCGCATATGCATTTTGGTGGTTTCTCGTGGTTGAATTACGACAAGGAATTTAGAGCCAGGATGGTTTTGGACGGGGATAGACCTTGGGGGGATATAGATAAAGAATTGTGGCTGCAATGGATGTCTGCATCACACCCACCGGCGATGACTCATACAGCCAGTGGGCTGCCGGTGACATATCGGCCCTTTCAAGGGCGCGCCGCCCAGGGAGGGGCGGGATCCATGGTTGGAGGACAAGCCAGTGGTCTGGGAGCCTGTTGGAACTACAACAGAGGCTACTGTAGTAGGCTGTACTGCAGATTTAAACACGAATGCTCCCAATGCGGTGGTAGGCACACATTGTCACAATGTTTATCAACAGCGCCACCTGCTATGGGACACAAGCCGGCAGAGCAGATGCCAGTCACAAGGGGGAGGGGACAGCCCTTCCCACCTTTACCAAAAGGCTTTTACCCCAATTAAGTGGGAGCTTTTCATTCCATGGCTTGACTGCTATCCCGATAGGCAAGCGGCTGCGAAATTATATTGGGGTTTCAGAGAAGGTTTTCGCCTCAGCTATCAGGGTCCTAGGGTTAAGAGGTGGGCGGATAATTTAAAATCTGCAAAGGATTTCCCTGAGGTTGTCAGATATAAATTGAATGAGGAAGTGAAGCTAGGTCGAGTGGCTGGCCCATTTACGCAGTTGCCTTTTGACAATCTGATAGTTTCTCCCTTGGGAGTTATTCCCAAAAAAACGCAAGGCGAGTACCGAATGATACAGCATCTTTCCTGGCCGGAAGGTATGTCTGTCAATGACTTTATTGCTCCTGAAGATACTTCAGTTTCGTACACTACGGTGGACGAAGCTTTGGGCATGGTGAAGGATTTGGGAAAAAATGCTGAGCTGACAAAGTGTGACATACAATCTGCTTTTCGCCTCATTCCCATACACCCAGCCGATTTTGAGCTAATGGGCATGCAGTTTGAGGGTCAGTTCTACTTTGACAAGGTTCTACCAATGGGCTGCGCAATATCTTGCTCCCTTTTCGAACTTTTTAGTACATTTTTGCAGTGGGTGTTTCAGCAGTGGTGTACTAAGGGTCGCATCTGTCACTACTTGGATGATTTTCTTTTTATGGGGGAGGCACAGTCAAAGCATTGTGAATTGGCATTGCAGGCTTTTCAGTCATTGTCAGCAACATTTGGGGTTCCCTTAGCGCCGGATAAAACCGAAGGCCCGGCCACCATGATTACCTTTCTGGGCATTGAAATTGACACGGTGCAGATGATGGCTCGGCTTCCACAGACTAAGTTGGAAGAGATAAGGGAGTGTGTCAAAGGGGCTTTACAGGTTAAAAAATTACAGCTTTGACAGGTGCAGCGCCTCCTTGGTTATCTAAATTTTGCATGTCGCGTTGTCAGAGCAGGCAGGACTTTCTGCAGACAATTAGGCTTGGCAAAGTCAGGAGCGACCATGCCCCATCACAGGATCCGGGTCACTAAGAGTATGAGAGAAGATTTGCGTATATGGCTGTTGTTTTTGGAAGAATGTAATGGAGTGTCTTTGAATTTCATTTCAGAGTGGATGCTTTGGCAAATACAGCTGTATTCAGATGCGTCAGGTTCCCATGGCTTTGGTATCTTTTGGGATGGGCGCTGGTGCGCAGAGGAGTGGCCCCCATTGTGGAAATCTCAAGGTCGCAGCATTGCGTTCCTAGAACTGTTCGCATTGTTGGTAGCCTTGCTGGTTTGGGGTGCTGAATTTTGCAACAGGACAATACTTTTTTATGTAGACAACATGACTGTTGTCAATTTACTCAACAGACAGAAGGCAAAAGATTTGCGCGTACTGGGATTGTTAAGGGCATTTATGCTATTGAGTCTCAGGCTTAACATAGTGTTTAAAGCAAAACACATAGAGGGAGTGAATAACACTATAGCTGATGCACTTTCTCGTTCCCAGTGGGACAGATTTCGGTCGCTGGCCCCGGGAGCTGCAAGCAGAAAGACACCTATTCCTCTCCAGGTGTGGGCCCTCGGGGACTGAGGATTGTGCATCTGGTGGAAGAGTCACTAGCGGCAGCCACCCAACGAAGCTACTGGCTGGCATGGCAGGAATTTTTAAGTTACGGGAAAGAATTTCACAAACTACTCCCTAATTAAACATGCCCTTCATTTCTGTTCGATTTTATATTGGAGTTAGTGGATAGGTGGTTGTCACACACGACGATTGCAGGAAATCTGGCGGGGTTGTCTTTTTATGGGCAATTATATTGGGGTTTTGACCCAGCGAATAATGTCCTAGTCAAAAAACTGCTGAAAGGTCTGCAGAGGGAAGGGATGCATAAGAGCAAAGGTAGAGCCCCCATTTCTTTTTAATTGCTGCAGCAAATATTACAAACATTGCCTAGCTTCTGTTATGATTCTCATGAACTCAGAGCTTTCAGATTATGTATGATCTGGTCATTTTTCGGGGCATTCAGGGTTTCGGAATTGTTGGGATTACAGGCAGAGAGTGGTCTGGAGAGGTCAGATGTTGTGTTGGAGGGACAAGCGCTAAAAATATGGTTGAGAAAATCGAAAAGAGACCAGATGGGGAGGGGTACATGGATACACTTACAGTCTAGCCTAATACCTACATGTTGTCCGGTAAATGAATGGAAGGATTTTTCATTGGGACGGGTGTTAGAGGACGGGCCAATTTTTGTGCATAAATCAGGTGGTAAGATTTCGAGTTATCAGCTGCTGTCTGTTTTGAGGAAGGCGCTGTTGCTCTTGGACAAAGATCCATCCCAATTCGCTACTCATTCATTCAGGATTGGAGTGGCATCAGAGGCTGCAAGACTGGGTCTGGGTTGGGGGGGCAATAAAGCAGATAGGTAGATGGCGCTCAGCTTGCTGTATGCGTTATGTGCGACAGTAAAAAAAAACAAAAAAAAAAAAAGACCATAGAGTAGGAAAAATGTGAAGAACTGTTTTGTTGTATTGCGGGTTCCGGTTGTAATACTGTTTTCTTTTGTATAGGTGAAGTTCGGGTCTTGAGCACAAATAAGCAGCAAATATGGATTATAGGCCACTCCTTTGTCAAATGGGCTGCAATTTTTGCGGAGCATCAGATCTATGGAAGGAACCTCGGCATACCCAGCGAAGGACACGAACTTTACTGCTGCGGTAAAGGTGGGATGAGGTGGGATGCGTTGTTTCCTTTGCTGACAAAGATCAGATATGATAGAGGTGGACCTCATCTGTTGCTCTTACACCTTGGTGAAAATGACTTAGTCGCACTGTCTGGTTTGGCGCTAATAAAAAAAATGCAGCTGGATCTAACTGTGATAAAGAACAATTGGTTGGGTACCAGAATTGTATGGTCAGAATTTGTCTTCAGAAAGCACTGGAGAAATGCGAGATCCCAAGGGGCCATGGAAAAAGCTAGAAAGAAATTGAAAAGGGCCATGAAAATTTTCTGTTTGGCATCGGGCATTTTGTACATATCACACGACAACATCACGGGCAGGGAGAGCCATTTGTTCAGGGAGGACGGGGTACATCTTACCCAATTGGGGATGGCGTATTATATCTTGGAAATGCGAGATATGTTGTCCAAAGAACTGAAAGTGGATTTATGGGTTTCTGCAAGAAGGGAGGAGGAATGAATAAAGACATCCTGGGTTGGACAGGGTGATGAGGTGGGGCAGGAAGGGGTGGGGTCAGGAAAAATACTCGTTTTTTCCAGAGTGGCGGAATGGGGGGTCAACGCCTAGAGCGGGCTTGACCGTCCTTCAAGAGAGAGGGTGGGGGGAAGGAATAGGTTGGGGAAAAAAGGAAGGAAAACAAGGAAAGGGAATATGTTAATATATGGGGTGATTTCATAAAATGACGTTGATGGTTTTTGGAAAATAAATGTGACAAGAAAGAAATTGAGAAATATATTTATGGTTTTGGCCTGAAGTTCTAAATTGCACGGTTTTGATGACAATGTTTTAGAAACATAGAGTTAATTAATTAATATTATTAATTGCCTGATCTTATGAATAAAGTGGCCTTTTATGCTACAAGTGATGTTGTCGGTGATTATTGGAGTTGTGGGCTGGGCTATCTTGGGCGATGGTATCCTCGGGGGAGAGAGCACAAGCGATTCTCCCCTGGGGATATTCGCCCAATTGGTCCAGTCCAGAACCATCGGGAAGGGGAGCGTGAGCCAGCTGGTAGGGATTAGTGACGCGCATTTAGCTACTGCGCAGTCAGGAGGTTTCTGTCGGGAGGGGCCATTTTTGCCGAGGCCCACCCACCCAACCCTTTATAAAAAAAATTTTTTTTAAAAACTTAATGATAAACTATTTACGAATAGAGTAACAATTAGCTTTTCTACCTTTCTGAGCAGATCACTAGCCACAAATAGGACAGGCAATTTGCTCTATGTGTCACTGCAAAGGCGGAATGGGGGGGGGTCAAAGCCTAGAGCGGGCTTGACCGTCCTTCATGAGAGAGGGTGGGGGGAAGGAATAGGTTGGGGGAAAAAGGAAGGAAAACAAGGAAAGGGAATATGTTAATATATGGGGTGATTTCATAAAATGACGTTGATGGTTTTTTGAAAATAAACGTGACAAGAAAGAAGTTGAGAAATATATTTATGGTTTTGGCCTGAAGTTTTAAATTGCACGGTTTTGATGACAATGTTTTAGAAACATGAGTTAATTAATTAATATTATAAATTGCCTGATCTTATGAATAAAGTGGCCTTTTATGCTACAAGTGATGTTGTCGGTGATTATTGGAGTTGTGGGCTGGGCTATCTTGGGCGATGTTACATAGGTACGTCAGTCTACGAAGCTACATTTTACCATAAGGACGCCACTTTACCAGCACTAAACAACTATAACGATTAAACTCTCCCCGACGTGTGCGTCCTCTCCCTGTGTGCAATTCCAATCTCCCGATCTGTGGTAATCTTGCGAATGCGTTCTACGTCCCCGTCTATCCTTCTTAAAGGGTCCGTCTCCAAATAAGATGCGTTTGAAAACATTATTGAATGTAACGGTAATCAAGCTATTGTGCTGATCACCAATATGTAAATACAAATCAAATGAGGTAGTGAACACTGACTAGTGCACACGAGAAATAAATAAATAACAGTGTTAGTCCCATTAAACACTGTTAACCATCCAGTGAAAAAATAACGATAACATAACCGAGTGTCACCACTATATGTGTGATCTAAGAGGATGAAAAAAGTCTACAGAAGAATAAAAGTCTATTGTAAATGTGAAGTGTACCTGCTGCAATGAGGGAAGCGAGTGCAAATCCTGTACAATAGTTGTGTTTAAGTGATTACATAGCAATAATTCACATGACAATTAACATACAGATGTACTCAGACTCAGTGTAGATAATACTACTCTCCAAATTCACATGACAATCAAAGGTATACAAAATGTACTCAAACTCAATGTAACTAATACTACACTCCAATATCACAGAAAACACAATAACTCGCAATGGTCATCCAGCCCTCCTGGGGTAATCGTTCCCAACAATTTTATCCAGAAAGTTTCTCTTCGAGCTAAGGCTATCTGATGATCAATGCCTGATGCTGGCTCTACCTTTTCAAGTACTGTAACTCTTAATTGTGGGATAGTGTGTACTGCGTTCACCCAATGTGGGGCCAAACTAGAGTGTAAGTTCTTGTTTCTGATCGTGCTTTTGTGTTCTATAATCCGTGTTTTGACCCTTGTCGATGTCCGTCCAACATAAACTAGCCCACACGGGCATCTAATCGCATAAATCACTCCCTCTGTGTTGCAATCTGAAGTAGGACGTAAAGAAATTTGTTAGCCAGTGTGAGGGTGTGAGAATATGTGTCCCTGAATAACATTACTGCATTGTCTGCAGTTCCAGCATTTCCTCATTCCTTTGAATTTTTGTCTGGCTGGTACGGAACGTGATTTTAATAACTCTCTCAGGTTCTTAGATCTGTTGTATGCGAACAGAGGTTTGTTCTGAAATACATTGATGAAGTCAACTTCTTGTTCGATCACCTCCCATCTTTTAGCGATGATTGTCTTAATCTGTGTGGATTGTGCCGAATGTTTTAGAACAAACACTTCATGAATTAAAGATTTGTTTTGGTATGAATCAACAGGTCCTCATGTTTCTTTCGTGCTACTGTATTCACTGCTTCAACAAGTATTTCATCCGGATAGCTCCTCTCTTTATATCGCATACATTGTTCCTTAATCAATTTTGTGCTTTGTTCAGGGTTCGGGGTTATTCCCTTTATTCTAATGAGTTGCGATACCGGTAGATGTCTTTTCAGGGAATATGGGTGTGCACTTGTAAAGTGTAACGCATTGTTTACATCTGTGGGCTTCTTATACACGGATGTTTGTAATCCTGTGGCTGTTTTCTCAATCTCAATGTCCAGAAAATGAATCCGACTGGCGTCTATTTCATGAGTAAGGAATATGCTACTTACCAGTATGCATCTGTTCTTGGCATGTAGGGCTGCTGACATTCATATCAGTGCATAGATCGCCGCCTAGTGTTGGGTCCGGATGATTGCACATTGTTGTCCTGGAAGAATCTTCGAAGTATCACAAGATAGGTGGCTCCTCCCTCGGACTACAGTGCGCATGAGCATCCCCTCCATCCTCAGATTGATTTTTGCCATTGTAGCAGAGATGGAGTATAGTACAGTAAGAGATGTCCATGCAAAGAGTGAATGCTGCAGCTTCGACAGGCACCGGGGAGGAGGGTGGGCGATATGAATGTCAGCAGCCCTACAGGCCAAGAACAGATGCATACTGGTAAGTAGCATATTCCGTTCGAGGCATGTGGGCTGCTGAATTCATATCTGTGCATAGAATGTATAGCAGTATCTCCCCTAGCGGTGGCTACCTGTGTCAGTTGCAGCAGTCTGGAAAAGAGTTTTGAGAACAGCCTGTCCTACAGCAGATTGCTGTTTTGAATGTACATCTACACAATAGTGTTTGGTAAATGTATGTGTGGTTGACCATGTGGCTGCTCTACAAATTTCGTGTAAAGGAATATTACCCAGGAAAGCCATGGATGCCCCTAGCTTGCGTGTGGAATGCGCCCTAGGGGAAACTCTTAAGGTGCGTTTTGCCTTTAAATAACATATTTGGATGCACTTAACGATCCATCTGGCTATACCCGATTTTGAAATAGGGTTGCCTTTGTGTTGCGGTGCGAAAGCAACAAACAACTGTTTTGTCTTTCGAAATGCCTTAGTTCTATCTATATAGTATAGCAGAGCTCTCTTGACATCTAGAGTATGCAAGGCCCTTTCAGCTACTGTCTGTGGGTTTTGAAAGAACACTGGCAGTTCTATGGTTTGATATAGATGGAAATGGGATACCACCTTTGGCATGAATTTAGGGTTTGTTCTGAGAACTACTCTATTTGCATGTACTTGAATGAATGGCTCTTGAATAGTTAGGGCTTGCAGCTCGCTAACTCTTCGAAGCGAAGTAATGGCAATAAGGAAAGCCACCTTCCAAGTTAGAAATTGTAGTTCGCATGAGTGTAGTGGCTCAAAAGGTGGTCCCATAAGTCTGGTTAAAACAATGTTCAGATTCCAGACTGGTGAAGGTTGGTGTCTTGGAGGAATTACGCGTTTAAGTCCTTCCATAAACGCTTTAATTGCTGGCACCCTAAATAGGGAAAGGTGTTGCCTGTTTTGAAGATATGCTGCTAACGCAGCTAAATGTATCCGGATGGATGAATAGGCCAAATTGCAACGTTGTAGGTGCAAGAGATAGCAAATGATGTTTTAAGTAGAAGCATCAAGTGGGTTAATATCGTTGTTACTACAGTAAATGACGAAACGTTTCCACTTAGCTGCATTACATGCTCTGGTAGTGGGTTTTCTTGCCTCTTTGATAATATTCATGCAGTCTGGGGGCAAGTTTAGGTATCCAAACTCTAGGATTTCAGGAGCCAGATCGCTAGGTTCAGCTGTTGCGGGTCTGGGTGTTGGATTTCTCCATTGTTCTGAGTCAGAAGATTGGGTGTGAGTCGCAGTCTTTGATGAGGCACCACTGACGGTTCTAGGAACGTTGTGTACCATGGTTGCCTCGCCCATGTGGGAGCAACTAGGATCAGTGTCAGCGAATGTTGGCACATTTTGTGTGCCACCAGCGATATTAATGGAGCTGGGGGAAAAGCGTACGCAAATTTGCCTGACCAGTTCATCCATATCGCATTGCCCTGCGACTGCGGATGTGGGAACCTGGCGGCAAAGTACTGGCATTTTGCGTTTTTGCTTGTGGCAAACAGATCTATCTCCGGGTGTCCCCACTTCCGGAAGAATGGTTGGAGCACTTTGGGGTGAATTTCCCATTCGTGCATCTGTTGGCTGTGCCTGCTGAGCAGGTCGGCTACTTGATTGTCCTTGCCTGGGAGGTGTTCTGCCATGAGAAACATGTTCCTTTGAATAGCCCATTTCCACATTGCTTGAGCTAGGTGCAACAGCTGTGGTGAGTGTGTTCCTCCTTGTTTTTGAATGTAATACATAACTGTCATGTTGTCCGTTCGGATCAACAAGGCTTTGTTGCATAAGTGTGTATTGAACGCTTTTAGGGCTAGAAAGATCGCCATCGACTCCAGAAGGTTGATGTTATGTTATGTTATGTTATCCGTATTTATAGAGCGCACAGATGCCCCAGCAAAGGGGCGTCCTGGCTCTAATAGAACAGAAAACCGGACAAAGCAATACCGAAGAAAACAAACACAACACTAGGAATCCAATGGAAAGAGGAAGGTTTTTACAGCTCTCCTAAAAGCCAGGAGACTGTCAGTCGCACGGATATGGGCGGGGAGAGAGTTCCATAGCCTGGCCGCAAGCACTCTAAAGGAGCGGCCACCGGATCTGGACCTCTTAAAACGTGGAACTATAGCCAGGTGTAGACTTGAGGACCTCAAAGACCGTGTGGGTGTACAAGGAGAGATGAGATGCTCCAGGATCTGAGGAGAAGAGTGTTTAAGGATTTTAAACGAGAGGCAGAGAGACTTAAACTTGATTCTCTGAGCTACAGGGAGCCAGTGGAGCTTCTGAATAGTTTTTTTGGCCGAACAGAATCTTGGTAGGCCTACCAGAGCCCTGGCGGCAGCGTTTTGAACGCGTTGGAGTCTAACAAGTTCAGCCTGATTAGCTCCAAGGAAAAGAGAACTTGCGTAGTCCAACCTAGACAGAATCGTGGCTTGTACTATAAGCTGTCTAGTAGGAGCATCAAAAAATTTAAAAGTAGATCTGAGTTTGCGAAGAGTGCCAAAACAGGTAGCGGCCACTTTCTTTGTGTGAGTGACAAAACTAAGTTTAGGATCAAGCCAGACCCCTAGGTTTTTAACCTCGGTAGCAGGAGTGGGGATCGGACCGAGCTCAGATGGCCACCATTTATCACCCCAAAGATGACTCTGCTTTCCGACAATGACCACCTCGGTTTTTTTGGCGTTCAATTGAAGGTAGTTGTCTGTAATCCAACGGGCCACTGAAATGAATCCCTCACGAAACTTGGCTGCCTCAAGGTCAGAGGCCCCACTTATTGCAACCGCCAGCTGCGTGTCATCAGCGTAGGATACCATAGTGAGGTTCCAACGCTTGGCGACAGCAGCCAGCGGCTGCACGTAGAGGTTGAATAAAGTGGGGCTGAGAGCCGAGCCCTGCGGAACTCCCTGGTCAATGGGATAAGGTCTGGATTCAAAAGGTGGAGTGGTCACCTTGAAAGTACGACCAGATAGAAAAGATCGAAACCATTCAAGTGCCACGTTGTCGACACCTGCCTCAACCAGGCGCTGTAATAAAACAGCGTGGGAGACCGTGTCGAACGCGGCACTGAGATCAAGAAGCACCAGTGCCGCAGTGTGACCAGAATCTACCAAAGTCCGAAGGTGTTCAACCATAGAGAGTAACGCCGTCTCGGTACTATGACCGGGCCGAAACCCATTCTGCGAAGGATCTAATATATTAGCAGAATGAAGATGATTAGATAGGGTGGTATTAACATGGGCCTCGGTCAATTTAGCAGCCCAAGGAAGAAGGGAGATGGGACGGTAATTCTCCAATTTCAGAGGGTCAAGGGCAGGTTTTTTAAAAATAGGAATGACCTGAGCCTGTTTCCAGATAGCCGGGACAGAACCTGAAGACAGAGATAGATTGATAGGATCTCGTAGCGGAGGAAGGCAGAAAGGAACAGACTCTCTAAATTGAGTAGGTCGTAAAGGATCCATGGGAGAGCCTGTTTTAACTTTCACTACAAGTTTGTTAAATTCCTCCATCGAAAGTTCTGGAAAATGAGTCAGGAACATAGTAGTTTTTGAAAAAGATTCCTGTTTCTTTAATGACACAGTAGTGCCAGGAAAGGAGCGATAGATGGCCTCCACCTTTTTAACAAAAAAAGCAGCCAAGTCCTCACAATGGGAAAAGGAGCAGATCTCGGCAACTGGGGCTCTACTGGCTGTGAGATCCTTGAGCACCTTGAATATAAGTTTAGTCGGATTAGTACTGGTGCTAAATTCAAGAGAGAAGTGGGCAGCGCGGGCCTTACAAATCGCTTTGTGATACTTCTTAATCCCAGCAAGGTACAGAGTCTTCTTTTCAAGCTGATAGGACTTGCGCCAAACTCTTTCAGCTTGTTTGCAGGATTTTTTTAGAAGCCGAAGCGAGTCATCATACCAGGGGCTAGATTTGGTGCGGCGATGTTTACTCTCAGAAAAAGGAATCAGCCTGTCTAAGGCTTTAGTAAGCCAATTACAAAAGAGAACGTAGCCAGATTCCACATCTGTAAAGGGGCCCAGAGGATGAAGACTAAGGAGCTGATGAAAATCGTCCAATTTCAATTTTTTCCAGGGACGTCTAAGAGTGATAGGAGTGGGGGTTCTAAGGGGAGAAGCATTAAGCGCAAGGTGTACCTCAATTAAATGGTGGTCAGTCCAGGCCATAGGCCTCGGGGGCAGCACTTTAGCCATAGTTAGGTTAGTGAAAAAAGGGTCCAGTATATGACCACCAACATGGGTGTGGTGATTAACTAGCTGGAATAACTGGAGGGCCTCCAAATCGGCAAGAGTACTACTAGCCGCAGGGGAGCAGGGAGGATCAAAGTGGAGATTTAAATCACCCACCACACTAAAGTTGGCAGCTTTTAAAGCCAGTGAGCTAACTACATCAGGAAGGGCTGCCCTAAAGGCAGCATCAGGACCCGGAGGCCGGTAGATAAGTAGGCCGGAGAAAGTAAAGTGGTGGCTAACAGACACAAAAGTGGGCGCATTCACAGCCAGCTATGTCCATAGCCTTTCATATACATGGGTAGCAAGATTTAACAGCAGCCACAATGCCACCACCTCTCGAGTTACGATTGAGGGTAAATATCGAATACCCAGAGGGGAGCACCAAATTAACTGCGGCCAAAGCCTCCTCATGTAACCATGTTTCTGACATGAAAAGAATGTCAGGAGTCTCCTCCGTAAGTAGATTGTAAATGTCCAGATGGTGCTTAACCAGTGATCTGACATTGAGATGGCATACCTTAAGGTCATCCGCACCACTAGAGCGCTCGGCAGGCGCCTCCAGAACGGCACAACCACACCCAAGATGGCGGCGCTACCAAAACAAATAGAGAGCCCACAGACCCGGACCCGCTAAGCAGCGGTGCTATAGCTATTGTGGTGCAGGTGAGGGGCGAGAAGACCCTAGTAAAACCAGGGGTTAAAAAAGTAAGTTCAACACAAATACGAAAACGGGCAATTTTTAAAGCGCGTAGCGCAGTCTGCAGAATAGCGTTGCAGTGTGCGAGTTCTCAGCACACTAGTGCTCGGGAATCATGTCCATGTGCATTTTCTTTTGTTTTACAGTCCAGAGTCCCTGTACTGTGTAATGTAGGACATGGGCTCCCCATCCTAGTAGGGATGCGTCCGCGGTTAACACTATTTGTGGGACAGGCTCTTGGAACAGTCGTCCTTTACAAAGGTTTTTTGGATTCCACCAATGCAGAGAGCTGTATGCCCGACTGGTTACCAACACTAGGTCTTTTAATTGTCCCTGAGCCTGGTTCCACTGCCTTGCTAGGCACTCTTGGAGCGGACGCATATGTAGCCTGGCATGAGGGACTATGAATATGCATGAGGCCATCATGCCTATTAGTTGCATAAACACTCGAGCTGGTAATGAGTGTTGGGGTCTGAACCTTTGGAGTAACGTTTGCATTCCGTTGATCCGTGCTGCGTTGGGGTATTCTTTTGCTGCCAGTGTATCTATTGTTGCTCCCAGGTACTGCTGGACGTGGGAGGGTTGCAGATGTGATTTTGGGTAGTTTAGCGAGAAGCCTAAACTGTGCAGGAGATGGATGGTCCTTGACATGCGGTTGGCACATTGCTGGGCTGATGGCGCGTGTATGAGCCAGTCGTCCAGATATGGTTACACATGGATGTGTTGCCTCCTGAGATGTGCCGCCACTGTAGCTAGGCATTTGGTGAACACTCGTGGAGCTGTTGTGACACCAAATCGTAGGACTTTGAACTGGTAGTGCTGTCCTTGAATGGTGAACCTTAGATACTTTCTGTGAGCAGGGTGTATTGGTATATGGAAGTATGCATCCTTGAGGTCTAGAGTTGCTAGGAAGTCTCCCTGGCGAAGCAATGGTAAGACTTGCTGGAGAGTGAGCATATGAAAGTGCTCCGACAAAAATGTACAGGTTGAGGGGCCTGAGGTCCAATATTGGTCTGAGAGACCCGTCCTTCTTTGGAATAAGGAAGTATAGGGAGTATACTCCTGTTCCTTGATGTTGTAGTGGGACTGGTTCTATGGCCCCCTTTTGCAGCATACTGATGACCTCTTGCTGTAGTAGTGTTATATGTTCCTGAGACATTGGACGGTGCACGGGTGGTATGTTGGGTGGTGTTGAGGTGAGTTCTAGGCAATAGCCATGTTGGATAATTTTCCGGACCCATTTGCCTGTAGTGAAATTTAACCAGACTGGCAGAAATTGTTGTAGTCTTCCCCCGACCGGTGTTATATGGTCTGGGGGTAGTGCCAAGAGGTCACTGTTTGGTGTTAGTGGAGGATCTATTTGCATTGCCTCCACGACCTCTTCCCTTGGTATTATTTCCTCTGTATCCACCCCTGTTTGTGTTCTTGTTGTATGTGGATTGCGTGTTACTTTTATAGGTGGAGGATTGCTGTGATGTATCACTTCGCGCTCCTCCTCTGTAATTGGAGCGACGAAAGGAGCCCCGGTGTTGTTGGGACTGAAGAGCTCCCATAGACTTCGCTGTTTCAGCATCCTTTTTCATTTTGTCCAGAATTGAGTCAACTGCTGGACCAAACAAAAAGTCTGGGTTTATGGGCTGATTAAGAATAGTGGATTGGACTTCAATCTTAAAGCCTGATATGCGAAGCCATGCGTGTCGCCTTAGCAGCACGCTTATGTTGATGGATCTGGCAGCTGTGTCTGCCGCGTCTAGGGCACATTTAATTGAGGCATTTGTGATGAGCTTTCCCTCCTGTATAAGTTCATCTGCCTGATTTTTGTAAGGGTCAGGTAAGTGTTGGAGAATGTCCTCTAAGCTGTCATAGTGCGCCCTGTCATATTCGGCCAGCAATTCCTGGGTATTGGCTATTCTCCATGAGTTTGCTGCCTGAGCTGCTACTCTCTTGCCTGATGCCTCAAAGATCTTTGACTCTGTCTGGAGGAGCAGCCTCTCCAGTAGTCTGCGAGTTTGCATGCTTTCGTGCATTGGATACCACTAGGGAGTCTAGGGGTAGTTGTCTCCTGATGTATGTAGGATCTATAGGTGCAGCCCTATATTTCTTTTCACTTCTAGGGTTTATGACACGTGCCCTAGCAGTGCCCTTAAAAATGTCATTTGCGTGCTTTAAGACGCCCTTCAACATGGGGAGTGTTTTTACATGTCTTTCCGATGTTGTCAATGTATCAAAGAGAAAGTCCTCTTCAATAGCATCAGAATGCATATCTACATTATGGTAGCTTGCTGATCTATCTAGTAGAGAGTTAAAGGCTACTGTATCTTCTGTGGGTGATGGCTTAGTTGGGTATACTGCAGGGTCTGTAATGGGCAGAGTCCCTTCAGTGTCTGGTTCACCTCCCCCACCCCATGGCCGTGAGTTGGGGTCTCCATATGGGTTTTGTGGATAACCAAACCCCACATCTGCATCCTGATCTTCATCTGGGTTGTAGTCAGAGCGTGCAGGTGAGTTTGTGGCATATGGAGTAGTAGGCATAGCTGGAGTGATAGGGTCAAAAAGTATTGGAGAGGTAGCACAGTCTCTCTTTTTCTCGAGTGGAATTCTAGAAAAGTCTTCAGAAGGCAGAGGTCTTTTCTTTTTTGTGTAAACAGTCACTTTACCAGTTTTCGGGTCAATATATAGTTTTGACTGGTCTTCTGTGGAGGGGTCTGGATGGATAATCTCGTCTTCCACACTTTTTGGCCTTGGAGCCGTAGCCTTTGGTTTGACTTTTTTCGGGTCGATGCTTTTAATGGGTTCGACCGCTTTTGGTGGTTGGATCGGTTTTTGAGTTTTTTCGACAGGTTTTGTCGGTTGGACGTCTTTGGCAGGCTTCACCACCTTCTTCGGACCGAGCGGTTTGGTCGGTTCGGGAGTCTCTTTAGGCGGTAGAGGTGTTTTCGGAGCCTGCGGTTTTGGCTCGATGCCCCTTTTCGGATCGATGGGCTTCGGCTCGACCGATTTGCTTTGGTCCACCTTAGGTTTCACTTTCGGTTCGACGTTTGTTTTGGGCGTAGGCCTTTTGCTTTCGTCGACCGTTTTTTTCCCTTTGTCGATAGTTGAGCCTGATTTGCTCGATTCGACGTGCTTTGATTTTGGATTGGGGGTCGAGTCGATGTGCTTTTGTTTGGGTGTCGATTCGACGTGTTTTGGCCTCGATGTTGACTCGACGGCTTTTGACTTCGAGGTCAACTCGACGGCTTTTGGCTTCGATGTCGACTCGACGCACTTTGGCTTCGAAGGGTGTATTGGAACTCTGGCCTTCGGGTCGACGCCCTTCGGCTTAATCCCCTTTGGTTCGACGACGTTCGGTCCGAAGACGGTATTGTCGACGAGTTTCGGTTTCGATGGAACCGGTGTCGTATGTCGTGTCTCAGAAGGCTCTTTTTGTATGTTCTTAGCCGGGCCGTATGACAGGGCTATAGAACCAGAATGTTGATCTTGGCTAAGGCCTGTTGGCGATGCCTCGACCTGAGTCTCTGATATTGCTGTAATGTCTATATGGGGCGGTGTACTCACGGTTCGCCCCTCGTCGTCATCGGAGTCGTCTTCGACAGCTACGATGTCTTGATCGTATTCCTCGAGATCGACGATTTTTTCCTCCTCTTTGAGGTAATATTCGGAGTCGTGCTCCGAGTATTGTTCTTCATCTTGATCAGAGTCTTCGGCGCTATCTAGGTCTTCCTCATGGTCGAAGATATTATCGGGCTCTGGTGCCGACCTCTACATTTCTTGCCTCGCCGCCCGTCGATACCAGATAGTCTTCTTCGATCGGAACTGGGCACAGGCTAGGCAACTATCTTCATTGTGATCTGGAGATAGGCATTTGTTGCACACTGGATTCTTATCTGTGTGTGGGAACTTGGAGTTGCACTGCAGGCAGTATTTGAATGCACTTCGTTCCATCGACGGTCGGTCCTCGTGGCGTCGAGAAGGCCTCGCGGCCCGATTCGACGACCGGAGTGCAACAGATGTTCAAAAAGTGTATCGGTACCGAGCGCTTAACAATACCGACGGATCCGAAGGCCTTTTGGCCTTTAGAAAAGTTTTTGTTGATTCCGAACTTGGAGTGCTGGAAAGTACATCCGAACCCAATGGTGGGAAAAAACAATCTGAGGATGGAGAGGATGCCCATGTGCACTGTAGTCCGAGGGAGGAGCCACCTATCTCGTGATACTTCGAAGACTCTTCCAGGACAACAATGTGCAATCATCTGGACCCAACACTAGGCGGCGATCTATGCACAGATATGAATTCAGCAGCCCACATGCCTCGAACATTTGATTCTCGGGTTGCATTGGTTTAATTATAGGATACTTGCTGCCAGTGTAATTCTACTGCCCCTCCAAACAACCAATATGTCGTCTATGCAACGTAAGAAGATGATCGCATTATCCTGCCATACTGGATTGTGTAGAATGTGTTCCTCAAAATGCGCCATGAAGGTATTCGCATACGATGGGGCTCCTGGAAACCCCATTGATGTGCCCGTTCTTTGTAAATAATATTGGTCTTTCCAAACAAAAAAACTATGATGTAATGAAAAGTGTAGTAATTCCAGTAAAAAAGTTGTTGTGTCTTGTAATATAGAGGATTGTAACAGTCTCCACTCCACCGCCTCAATGCCTTCATTGTGAGCAATAGACGTGTACATAACATCGATGGTACACAAAAGTATATCGTTTTCAAAATGTTCTCTGACGGTCTCTAGTTTTAACAGGCAATCAGTTGTATCCTTAACATAAGTTACCCATGACTGAACAAGAGGTTGTAAATAATAATCAAGATATTGAACAATGGGTTCGTGGATAGACCCACAACCTACTACTATGGGTCGAAATGGTGGATTGGTGGCGTCCTTATGTACTTTAGGTAACATGTACATGTGAGGTGTTTTCGGATGCTCTGTCTGTAGGAATTTTCTGATGTTACCTGTAATTAAATCATTGTCTTCCGCTTGTTGTAAAATTGACCCTAATAGACCCATGATTTCCCTGGTGGGATCTCCTTCCAGTTGGATGTAGGTCTCTTCATCATTCACATGTTTACTGACACTGTGTTCATAAAATGTTGTGTCGAGAACGACCAGGGCTCCCCCTTTGTCGGCCGGCTGAAAGGTTATTTCCTTAGCTTGTCGTAATGCGTTAATGATGCGCATTTCTGTCTTGGTCAGATTGGGGGGTGCTTGGGTCTTATATACTTGATTTTGTCTAAGTCATTCCTGACCAGTGTCTCAAAAGTATTCAAAGTCTTATGAGAAAGAGGTGCCATAAATTTGCTTTTTGGACAAAAAGGGTCCGCTTGGATGTCTTGATCCTCCATTGGGGTGTTCATAGAAAAGAACTATCTGAGCCTCAATTTACGCATGAATTTGAAGAGTGATATTTCCGTCTCCAATGCGTTTGAAAAATATGTCGGGACAAATGATGTGCCCTTGCTTAATACCCTCATTTCTTCATTGCTCAATTTTCTTTTGGAGATGTTCATAACTATGGACCTCCCATCTTGAGATTTATCTGTGGTCTCCCTGTCTCTGTTGTTTTTCTTGGTTTGCCCCCGGATGCGTTTTCTTGTTGTGCTAGAGTTTTGTCTGGTGGTTGGTTTGACAAATGGCCTTAGGCCAAAAAAGACGGTTTTATTCCTGAGGTTGTGGGTTGTGCCATCGATTCTGACACTGTTACAACTGGTGGTCGTTGTAAGGACAGATCTTTATATGTTTATATTTATTTTTGTGAAAAATAAGGTGAATACAAGGTTATCAAATATAACCAAAATTACATTGTGTGGAACTTATATGTACACGGTGTAAAACTTTGCTTAGGAACGGTTAAATATTAATAAGACCTGAAGGTCACTAGCTGTTATGAGCATGTCCAAGGCCTGGGGTGATAGATACTGGGCTAATTCACGCATAATGCCCGAAATGCTACAGGTATCGCAGTGGGCCGCCGCATATATCTGCAGCGCGCCCGAGATAAAGAGGAAGGCATTGCGGGCCGAACTGCAGCCTCCACTGTAAAGGTGAGAGTGTCACAGTAGTACTCGAGACACTCCAACTATAAAAGTAGGGCAAGAAATCGTTGTGTGCCCGAAAAGAGATGGGAGACACCGAGTGATGAACCGTGGCCCACAGCGGTGAGGATGAGGATGCCGCGGGCTGCAACGTGGCGTAACATGTTCAGCCAACAAAAAGGCAGCAGATATAGCAGAACTGATAAATAACAAAACAATCTTACATTTCTTTACTGACATTTGGAACACACACACAGATATATTCAGAAAAAACATCAATGAGCTCATCACAGATGATTGACACAAGATACTGCTTCATTATAATCTATACAAAAAAGCAATTGGTCATGTCATCATACACAAATATCACGCTCACTGAAACCATCCCGTCTGCACACAAACAATATCCTGTTGAAAAGTGTGATTGTTACCTCAATTTCATAATTGAGTAAGCTGTTGCCTTTGGTCTGCAACAATGGGCGAGCCAGTGTGAAACCAACAGCAAAAACGATAAATTCATTGAAACCTTTATAAAGGGTTGCCCTCTTCTATCCTAGATCAAACACACAAAAGGGTGACGGGAGGAAAACGTTCAATAAGTCTAACCATGGCAATCGCTAGGGTAACATTCCAAACCATAGTTCCTTTACCCTTCGTGCCACCTCAGATTAGACACAGCCATATGGAAATTAGTCTTGTTACTGCTCCAATAGGAACAGTCCAGGCGGAACTGCGAAGCTAGAATTCTCTAAACCGGAACAAAGCAGGTTGGTTTAGGCCTGATTGGGCATCTTCCTTTGAAGTAGCTTGGTTCTAGTGGACAGTGATCAAGGGACCTATGTCAAGGCATAGCCTTAGACACGTAGGACATCACATCAAATACACAAAAGGTGATAGGCGGAAAGCTTGCAATTAGTTCAACCACTGGCAATCGCTCAGGCAACATTGCAAACTATTGTTTTTTTAGATTAGATCCAGACATATGCAAATCAGTCTTGGTCTTGCTCCCATAGGAACTTTCAGCCCAAAGTTGCAAGTCAGATCCTCTGTGAACCGGAACACAAGCAACCCCGAACCTGCTTTGGCCTAATTGGGCTCTTCAGTCAAGTGTAGCTTGTTTCCAATGGGCCTAGGTAGGCTGAAACTGGTCTAGGGTTGCCAGGTGTCCCATGTAGAGGGGGGTTTGCCTGAAAGTTCGGGATAGACTGTTCCCATGAGGAGCAGTGTCAGTGCTGATTTACATAAGGTGGGCCTTTGTCTAGAATAGCAAAGTGGACAAAAAAGACAGGTTGAAACTTTACCTGATCGATTGCCAGTGGTTAGACTACTTACAGGTATTCCTCCCATCACCTTTGTTGTGCATTATGTAACGCCCTAAGTGTCTACGGATATGCCCAGACATGGATCCCTTGCTCACTGTGCCATAGGATCTGAGTAATACCTCACTGAAGAGATCTGAGAAGGTAGAAACAGGTCTGGGGTTGCTTGTGGTCCCTGTTGGAGGGGGCCTCACTAGGCAGTTTGGGATTGTTCCCATGAAGAGTAGGGTCAGTATTGATGTGCATTGGGGGTGTTGTCTGCAGGGGTGTGGAATTTAATAAAATATCTACTTGTCCATGGGGCAGGTTGCTTCATAAATCTACTTGTCCAGTAACAAAATCCATGTATCCCTTTGGTGCCATGTAGAGAGACGACAAATTATGGCAGCAATCTCAATATATAAGAGCTCTTATATAGCCTATCTCCGTGGTTTCCAAACTGTGCGCCGCGCCAATCCGGTGCGCCGCTGTGAGGTGCCAGGGGCGCCGCAAGCACAATCTGGGAAAGTGCACTTTGCGTCAGCTGTAGTGCGAAGTATGTGCACCCCTGCCCCCCTGCATAATCTGGGAACATGGTGGGGCCTGAGAGTACTGGCGCGATAGTCTGAACATGCTCTTCCCCCTCACCCTCCCTAGAGTTTGGGGCTCTTTTGTTAGGGAAAGTGAGGGTGGGAGACAGACAGGGATTCCAGGCATTTGTCAGCGGATCTGAAGGTGGATTAGGCCGCGGTGGCTGCACACTCCATGGAGAGAGCTTGCTATTCCCTTCAAAGGGCCCAGGGGGCTCGTTTACGCCACTTCTTCAGATGTTTGTGTTTCTAAACTGCCCATTGACAGCCTAGTAAAGTGTAGCGGGTGCTGGCGAGATAGAGGAGGGGCTGGGACAGGGGGACTTTCACTTATACCGAACACTCTGACCCAAAGGTCAGGCGCCCCCTGGAGGAGGCGATGCAGCCTTCTGATCACGGACGTCCACTAAAATCCCCTTTTTATTTTGGCCTGAACCCCTGGATCTATTTTTTATCGTTTGGATTTTGGAAATAAATGGCGCAGATGTGTTGTTTTTGTTTTCATTTGGATGTCGTGTGGTTGGGTATTTTCAGGACGCGACCTCGGCACATTTGGAGTCGTGTTTTTCTTAGACTGAGCATGAAGGAGTGTGTGTGTGTGTGTGTGAGAAGGGGGAGTTGGAGGGGGGTGGTCAACAAAGTAATTTCCCAAAGTGTGTCTTCTGATTCATTTACTCCAAAATAACAAGGATTCTGTTTAATGAGTGGGCAAGTAGGGACGGGGGCAGTTTTATTCCTAAACATACAACCGGAGAAAATACAAAGTTTGAGACAGCGTTTCGGTTCATTTAAGTGAAGAACCAAGAACCTTTTATATTTTTTAAAACTTTATTTTCTACTCAGTGCCAAAAGCCATCTAGATGTACGCGCACGACAACATGTTTGACGTGTCTCTTTGATTTTAGAGCCAAGGCGCTGGAAGTAGGGTGGCGGGAGGGGGATTTGGAAGGGGGGGGGGGAGTAGTGAGGGCTGCACTGGGCAGTTGTTCACTACTTCAGTTGTTGCGGATCCTGTGTGATGTGCCTTTTAAATGTAGTTCATTGTGGCCACAAGTTCAACTCCCCAATACAGTCCAAACCCTATTAATCTTGTAGTATTGTTTGTCACTTAACAAGTTCTTATTAAACAACGGTTATCTTTTAATTTTGTTACAGATATGATTAGAATACCTTCATTGCATCCCAATTACTTCAGGAAGCCAACAGAAAGTACTCCAGAGGTCGTGATTACATCCCCCCCCTCCCGCCCACCGGTAAAAAAATGGTGGGGAGCCACGGCCAACTGCCGATTAGGACAAGGGAGCCACGGGTCAAAAAAGTTTGGGAACCACTGGCCTATCTTATTATGCCACGGCTCATACCATAGTAGTGATTGAATACTTACAATTCTCCTATGTTGCCATGTTTCTGTAGATCTAGATATTGAGGCTGAAGGTAGTGGTAAGCAATAGTTCCAGGGTTAGAATGCCCTTTTGAGTCTGTACAAACTTACTAACTTGCATGTTTTAAGGGTTTTCAGCACATCTTCTCCAATCTTTTCCCATACTGAGAAATGTCGGAAATTTACTCCTGACAATGGCAGACATAAACCTTCTACCAGAGTTGGGAAAAAAGTAATTGGAGGGAAAGTGAACTTGCAAATACTCAGATTTTCACATGAACACATCTACACATGCATATTTTCTCATGCTAAAATGCAGTTCCCAAATATTTTCTAGGAGTACTATATCTTGTCCTGCTTCTGTAAACTCTTGGGAATTCACGAAAGTCATATAGTTGCATTTAATGCAAGGACATATACCATGGGTGCTCTTTTGAGACTTTCTTTAATAATTGGGCACCTAATTTGATTTGGTGTTGGCCATGACCTTTTGCGTTTGTTAAAATTCTCTCTCTCTCTCTCTCCAAGTTTATCGCCTGACTTCACTGTGATTGATAGCATTCTGCTCTTTCACAAGCAGCATATTGGCACACAAAGTAGTTTTGTTCAGTGACTACTGTGGCAGTGAGTGTTTTTTGAGACCAAAAACTATTTTTGCTTTTGCCAATGTTTGTTATAATTGTGAGGGCCCAGCAGCTCTCACACCAATACGGTTTTACAAAAACCATGCCAAAATAAGTCACACATTGACAAAACTAAAAAACGGACCATCAATTTCAGACCTACTGGCTTAGCCAATGCTGGTTATTTTTGTTTCCCATAATCTTATTGAAAGTGGTTTCACAGATTTTCCATTATGAATATTTTTGGGGAAATACTGGCATGCATCAACACATGTTACTAAATAATGCTGTAAAGAAATAATACCTGCAATTTTACAGTAGTTTAGCTAAACATTTTTCCTTGCTTTCATTCTTTTATGAACATTTATTTTGAAAGCAAAGAATCCTACATCTTGCTTTCAAGCTTCTGCAAATATTTGCATCCAATGAGCCAGCATTCTGGGAGCATCATACATAGCTTCATATTGCTAAACTTTGAAAACGTGTCTACACATTTTCATACTGAAACCACTGTCAGTAGTGTAGTCAGAGCTTACAACATTTACCTAGAGGGCTCACCCTAAAATAAAGGCTTTCAATTAATGAACTATAAATACAAGTTTGAACAGAGTTAACGTATGGCCATTAAAAAGATGGGTGTTCAGCTTCTTCTTAAAAAGTTCAAGATTCTATGTCAGGACCGGAGGCTCCAATTATGCTTCTCAATTTTCTTTACTGAAAATTCTCAGCAGCCAATCAGAAAAGTAAAAAACAAAGTACACACTACAATACCCATAAACCCCAGTGAGTATCACATGGTAATCATAGAGTAGACCCCTATATAAGGAGCATAAGAGAATACTACAACCTCTTTCTTTGCTCCTTCGCAGCCAGTTAAGTGCATTACCTTTTACTCTTCCTGTACATTCACGGTGTTTATTGTTTCTGCTTAATCGCTTTATGCGCTCGTATTGTTTGCTTTACTAGTGCTTTTGCCTGCGGTGGTCCTGTGCGTGCTGCTCGCGCTGTGGCTTTGACTGGGGCTTCTGCGCTCCTGGCGCTTTGTATGCTTTTCATTTCACACTCCCTCGCGCTCTATTCATTGTGCTGCTGTAAGCGCTTGTTTCCGTTGCCTTTTGGCCGCATTTAAAGCAGAGGCTGATTTCTGTGTGTGCACTCAGTCGGAAGCGTTCCGAGTCTTCCGATCGCGGGCGCTGTTTCTTTCAGCGCTCTTCAAGGCTTTCCGGCGGTCGCATCGGCAGCTGCGGGTGTTTTTTCAATCTGCTCACCTCGTTGGGAGCGCTGGTTGCCTCCTGGTTCCAGGCACTTTAAGCCTGCAACCTTGTTTGTGGAATGGGAGACGGGGAACGAGGACGCGCGTCTCGAGACTGCACCGTTCAATTTCTGGCACAGGTTTCGGCCGTTCCGCGCATGCGAGGCGGCCATTTTTTGATACCAGGTGTTTCTTACTAATTGTTTACCGGTATTTCAGGAGCGCAGGTGCAGCGCTTTTCTTGCTCTATACCCACGAACCTTGCCAGCCTCCCAGCAACGCCCAAGTCATTCTGTAGGGCTTTGGGCTGTATAATTTGGCATAGGCTCTGCCTAGAGTGGAATTGCTGGGCAAGCCCTCCCTCCACATTTAAATATCTGTTAACACTTTGGAATTTCTGCATTCCTGTGTTGTTTGGCTTGACTGGGGTTAGTCGCTCCTCCTTTTTTGTCACTGTCATTCCCTTTAAGGGTGTTTGTACCACAAACAGTGATTATTGTCTCCATTTTTCCTCCTGTGGGTATATATTTGTCACTTAAAAGTGCCTGAAATGTCTGACTATTTTTATGATGAAACAGACTATTGTGAGGAGGAGCCCTCTGGGTCATTGGAGCATGAGCTTGTCAAGGCTCTGTATGTGGGAGTCCAGCAATCCGTTAACAAGGCTATGATCAGGGCTATTGAACCCTTAAAGCGCCACTTATGTCTTTATGCCTTGCAGCAGGGCTGGGTTCCTGGCTCAACGTCCCGTTCTTCTTCTGGTGGTAAAGGGTCTAAAAACCCGCATTCTTCAGATTTTGCAAAGTTAGCACAGACCTTGTCTTCTGACCACTCTTATGGTTCGGCGACCAAAGACAATTCTTCTAGCTCGCCTCACAGAGATGATGATAATACCTCCTCTGGTGCGACGTCTGGGTCGGAGAGTTCTCCTCCTGAGGTAACGGGTTTTTAGGAACCCGCTGGTGTCAGGGGATAACACCCGAAGACCTCCGAGTTCTCCCTTGGTCCGGACCACAGAAACACGGAGTCTTCTAGTCGCAGTCAAAGATCAAGTTTTATTGGTAGCTACCAAGTAACACGTGTCCCAGAAGTACACCACACGGAGAGTAGGTTCTAGGGAGACTGTTCGTTTTTACAGAACCAGCCGTCTCCTTATATACAAAATATATAGCTGCAAGCAAGAATTCCTAAGTTTATGATATGGCTATACACATATTTCTACAATAATACAAAGAGCGAAGTCATGTAAGCAAGCCCATACTTTAGATGTCCAGTTTGTTGATAGATTACCCAGTTAGGCCTGGAACTCCCATCAGATATCGGTGAAACCTCAATAAAGAAAGGTACAACCCAGTCATAAAACTGGCCATAAACAAAGAACGTGGACAGGTGCATGTTTGCAGAAAGCATGGTCTGTATGTAGTGAATGGTTTGTGGAATGTTATGCGTAGATGCTATCGCATTCGGCCACTGGGCGAGGAGCTGCCTAAACAGGTTTGGCCGAAGACAGTGGAGTCAGTTGGGACCGGTCAGGGGAAAGTCACGAAAGGTGGACGTGTCTATTTGGATCAAGCTCGACCTTTAATTGACTTATCATGAGGGCAAGATGCAAGATGGATGCAGTTCACAAAATGGAGTTTTAAGGGATGGGGCGGAAACTGTGATTTAGGGGTGTTGGCAACCCTCGATTGTAACGCGAATACACAGAAATGATGTCCCAATCATTATCGGTTCATAGACACCAAAATCGTCTTGGTACGTTGAGATTTTGTGACACGGGTATTGAACCTCGATGTCGGGAAAACAACAGGGTCCGGATTTTGAGAACCACAGACCCTCCTTTTGCCCTCATATAAGGCAATAACTCATGCTAGTCTGAGTCCAAATCGGTATGAAGAAATTCGTGGAGATGTTGCTGTAGCATCATTCTGTTACTCAGCTCGTCCTGCGACACAGGCTTCCGTACACACGAAGTAGCACAGAGGCCACATAGTGCAGGAGCACACTGTATACACAAGCAAAACATGAACAGAAGTGCCAAGATCATCCCAATGAAGATCAAGGTTTTCCATCCCCAGGCAGTGATCAGCTCCCAGAACCACCCCAGCAGGGACCAATCCCCTTTCTCAACGTGAAGGGAACCAGATATTTCGTGTAATTTGGAGATGGCCTGGTATACTGTCGGTGCGTTATCAGGGATGAAAATGCAACAACTGGATTGGATGACTCTACACACACCACCACGATCGGCGAGTATGATGTCTAAGGCAATTTGGTTCTGAAGGGTCATAAGTCGATCCGACTGAAGTTCTGTTGTCAAATTGCCAAGTGCTCCGGCCGTCGTAGTCACGGCGGATTCAACTATCCTCGCTAACTGTCGAATATTTCTGCTGTTCGCCATGGGCCCCCAAAATGGCAGAAAACCCTTTGCGAAGTCAGCGAATTCCTGATCCGCGGTGTCGTCTTTACTCACGACACCTCTAGCTGTCCTTGTCCGATGGTAATCTGCTCGGGCCGTATAGGTGGGAGGCAGCAGAAATGAAATAAAACATGTACCTGAGAAATCAGGGGGTAACCACGTGTAGGCTTGGTCGTGGCAAACGAAATACGTGCCTTTGGCTGCCAAAAGTATAGGGGAAGTTCGGGAAGCAAATACATATGTTTCCGTGCAAACGCTCTTTCCCAACTGTGCTGTGGGGTTCCTACCAATACCCTGTAAGCATAAGTGACCTCGGTGGGGCACTATCCAAACTGGGTGGGATTTCTTTGCTGCCTGGCTCTTGATCAGGTAAACCCCATGTTTAGTCACATTCCAACGGGTGTAGGGACTCAGTTCATCTTTGGGCATTGTCAGATATGTGTCGATATCCCTACTCATGTTTCTTATCCCTGCAATCAGTGCCTTGTTACTGGAATCGCTCGCAGCGGAACTGGTCGGGTATGGTTCTAGGGCGAATAAGAACATGGTCTGGAAAGCCCACAGAGAACCATAGTAACTGAATGGCAAAATGAAGTATGGGATCCCCTTATCGGTTGTGTGTGGCATAAGTCCGCATATCCAACAGTTTGACGTGTTCATTATGGACTGGTGTTGGTGTAGAAGCTGAATGAAAGAGTTGTTTGCAAATTCGAGTCTTCGGGCAGACTCGTGTTCAGGTAGAGGGTGAAAGTAGTGTGGAGAAATAGTGGGAGGAGGTGGTGTCTGGGTGTCATTCGAGAAGGTAACTTTAAATACGAATAGAGTATAACCGGTAAAAAACACAAGTATGCTACATAACATCAGAATACATAGTATCAGGAATCTCCTTCTGGACAGTATCGTGCATAACTGTTTTCCGAAGTTCGTGAGTCTGACAGGTCTCTCTAACCTTGGAAACTCCATCCTCTAGTTGCTGCCCGCGGTGGTTGATTGATTCTCCCAGGAAGCGCGCTCTGCTCAGTCCGGGGTAACTCCCGTGGACCAATCAGAACCGTGGACCTAGAACTTCCCAGTTGCACTCCCCAGACTTCAACCGCGACCCTAGCAGCAGAACCGGATGGCGGTTCGAAAAAATCAAAAATGAGCTAGTTCCCTTGGGACGAGAGAGCTGAAAATCCAAAAAAATAGTTCTTAGGGGAAAAAGGGAAATTACATTAGATCAAGCTTTTATTAGTCCTCTTTTTTTCTTTAGACCGTAGGTTGTATCGTCGTTTCCCAGGTGCGGTGTGATCTTCAAACAACGTCTCAGGTTCAGTAATGTCCAATTGCATAGACGGTGACACAAGTCCTTGCAAAATATGATCACTCTCCTTTTCGGTACTAGTTTCTTTCAAACGGGCATCGCTGAAAGGGATGAAGCGAGGTACGGATTCTGTCTCAGAGTCGGCAAGTCCTTTGTTGACCCACCGGTCGTATGGAAGGGGTAGAGGGACCCGTTTACAGTGGGTCCCATGTACCCAGTTCTTCTTGCCTTCCACCCGAACAGCAGATCTCGTCGAAAGCAACACTAGGTGCGGTCCGGTCCACCTCGGCTGTCCGTTGTTGGTGCGCTGGAAATTCCGCACCAAAACCCACGAGCCGGGTTCGATGAGGTGACCTGGATCGTCAGAGGCTGGTGGAGAGGAACTGTGAACCTGTTGGTGTAAAACACGCAATTTAGTTGTCAATTCGCACAAATAGTCAAGTAGTACGGGGTGTTCTATCTCACATAGTTTCTTGGGTCTTGGCACGCCCCAGACGTTGGCTGGGCGGCCAAACACAATCTCATGGGGGCTAAGTCCTATTCTGGAGTGGACAGTCGTCCTGGTTGACAAGAGTGCTAGAGGCAAAGCGTCAGGCCATTTAAGACCTGTACTGGCTTGGATCTTGGCTAGTTTGAGTTTTAGAGTGCCATTGTAGCACTCTACTAATCCAGCTGATTGGGGGTGGTTTGCAGCGTGGAATTTCTGGTGGATGCCTAAACACTCACACACTCTCTTCATCACGCATCCTACAAATTCACTTCCGTTATCACTCCAGACAATTCTAGGCATACCGAACCTCGGAAAGAACTCTTTGACGAGTGCTTTGGCAGTTGATAAAGCGGTATTGTCCTTAAGGGGGTACGCTTCCACCCACCTTGAAAAGGCGCAGACAACAACGAGCACGTACTTTAGGTTGTTGCACCTCTCCATGTGGATGAAGTCGAGCTGTAAAACCTCGAACGGGTACGTTGGAGGTGCAAAATGACCAGCTGGAGTTGGGGTTCCCCTACCGGGATTGTACTTCAAACACACCATACACTTTTCGACCACATTCTTTGCACATTTTGGGATATTGCTATTCTGCCATACTGGGGCCAATAGTTTACATATTCCTCTCGAACTGATGTGTGCCATTCCATGAGCCATCGTTACTACTGCAAGTACGTATGCATTAGGTAATAGCCATCGCTGGTGTTCCGATAGTTCGACCCAACAACCATTCGCATCCAATCTACCTGTGCTTTCTCTCCATTCATTCATCTCGTTCTCAGTGGCCTCGGCTTGTATCGATTTTACGCTTTCAATGGTGTCCTCACACATTCCCACATCAGCAATCCATCTGGCGGGACCCATAACATACATCCGACTCATTGTGTTCCTTGCAGTTTCTTTCGCAACCTCATCTGCAAATGCATTCCCACGGCCAACATCATCCAGAATCTTTTTGTGTGCACTGCATTTTATAATGACGACTTGTAGGGGTAAGATGAGTGACTCAAGGAGCTCATTGACTAGCTGGCCATGTTGTATCTTTGCACCATGGGACGTAAGGAACCCACGTTCACGCCACAATTTCCCAAAACTGTGAGCCACACCAAAGGCATATTGGCTGTCAGTGTACACATTCACTCGCTTTCCTTTTGCCAACACACATGCTCTAGTAAGCGCAATCAACTCTGCAGCTTGCGCAGAATTGTGGGAAACGCGTGCAGTCTCTACAATGGTGTGTAATGTCGTTACAGCATATGCTGTAGTCGTATCACCATTCGGCAACTTGAAACATGAACCATCAACCCATAAAGTATCATTGCATTCGGAAAGGGGAGTGTCCTGTAAGTCTACTCTCCCTTTTGTCTCTTCTTCTGTCCTGAAACAGCAGTCATGTTTGTCAATCTTGTCTGTCTCTGTCGGGATGGGTAATAACGTAGCAGGGTTGAGTGTATCACACCTCTTTATGTGGATGTGACTTGCTAACAGGGTAAGTTCGTAACTGGATAGTCGAGCGCTAGTAAGATGTTGTGTCTTTGTCCTATTTAGCAAAATGTCTACTGCATGCGGAACCATGACGATCAAAGTGTTATTCATGACTAATCCAGCAGACTGTCGAATGCAGACAGCTGCTGCGGCGGTTGCTCTTAGACAACTTGGTAGTGCCTTAGCCACTGGATCCAGAGTTGCCGAAAAATACGCACATGGGCGCTGTTTGTCCCCAAAGTGTTGCGTTAAGACTGATAATGCACAACCTTCTTTTTCGTGGACATACAATGTAAAAGGCTTACTGTAGTTGGGGTTTCCCAACACAGGAGCCGAACACAATGCATCACGCAACTCGTGGAAACTCGTCTGACAATCTTCAGACCAAGGCATAGGATTAGGCGTGTCTTTGCGGAGTAGTGACAGTAAGGGTTTGGCTAGTAGTGAGAAATTCGGTATCCATTGTCTACAGTACGATGTAATGCCCAAAAAGGCTCGAACTTCTCTCTGTGTCCTTGGGGCACTTAGTTCTGTAATTGCCTGTATTCTTTCTGGTGTCAGTCTCCTTCCCTCCTTCGACAAGATGTGACCTAGGTAGGTTACTTCTTGTCGGCAAAATTGTAGCTTTGAAAGGGAGACTTTGTGCTTCATGTCACATAAGTGACGCAATAATAACAACGTGGCTTGTTTGCAAATCTCCTCAGTGTCTGCGGCGATCAGTATATCGTCCACGTACTGGATCAAAGTTGACCCATCTGGCAGCACTATTGTGTCTAGTTGTGTTTTCAGTGCCTGACTGAATATAGATGGGCTTTCGCAGTAGCCTTGAGGAGCGCATTTGAAGCGGAAGCTTCGTCCTCCTAAATTGAAGCCGAAAAGGTCTCTACTCTCTTCGGCGATCGGGATGCTGAAGAAAGCGTTCTTCAGGTCAATCACCGAGAACCAGTCTGCTGAAGCTGGAACCATTGTCAATAAAGCAGTAATGTCGGGGACGACTAGAAACTGTGGGATAACTACCTTATTTACCTCTCTGAGGTCAATCACAAACCTATACACAGGGGGCTGTGAAGGATCAGTACGTTTTAAGACCGGTAAAACTGGACTGTTACAAACGTTCCCTGTTGTTTCTTCGATAACATCTTTATCGATCAAATCATAAATGATCGTTAATAATGCCTTCTCGCATTCGTTAGGTATTTTGTATTGGGGAATACGTGGCAATCCGACGTTGGCTTTCAAAGTTATGACATACGGTGCTATCTCCAAACGACCTACGTCATTGGAACCATTAGCCCACAGTATATCGGGAAGTGATGACAATTCGGTTGGAATACCTTCTTTTGACAAGTACATTGGAGAAATGACTTTTTTCCCTAAGGTAAGTTGTACTCCCGAGGGAGAACAGTACAAAGTCGCATACAACCTCTTTAGCAAATCCAATCCTAACAAATTTTCACCGCAACCTGTTGTAAGAATGAGGGGTGCTTCTAATTCACAGGGGCCAATAAAAAGGGACATAGGACTAGAGATCGGGTTTCTAACAGGGGCGCCAGAGAAGCCTACTGAGACATTTATTTCGCCAGACAAAGGTGCGCCAGGAAGTTTTGAGTGCATAATAGAACTTTTTGTAGCACCAGTATCCAGCAGAAATGGCTCTGACACTCCTGAGGTAATTACCTCGACATAAGGTCCATCCTGATCTACTGGAACTGAAACAACTCCCTCTCTTTGTCCATGGCTGTCCTAGCAATCATTACCCTCATTGTCGTGTTCGGTGTAGTAGTCGTCAGCATAGTACTGAGCTGACCTAGACGATGCGTTATTCTGTTGATCAAAGCTATTCATGGATTTCTGAGGCGGAAAAGAAATTATATTCTGAGTGAAATTTCCACGGCCTCTACCTCTAGGGGCATGCTGAACACCTCTTCCCCTTACACCTTGAGCACCGTTTAAACGTCGCGCAAGAGCCGGACAATTACCTTTAAAATGACCTTCTTCTTTGCAATACGCACATTGATTCGGGCCATATGTAGGACGCTGATGGGAAAGCTCGTTTCCTTGTGCGTCTCTAGAATACTGCGAATTCTGTTGATAATTGGGCTGGCTAACCATACGGGGCGGATAGGCCTGTTGGAGAAGAACTTTAGTTTTTAAATCTTTCGTCTTTTTGTCTGCTTTGTCTAGCTCGTCTTTACGCCTATTTTCATAGTACTGGGCTGTTGCTAAAATCTGCGCTGACGTAGAGACAGCCCAAGCACTCTCTGAATCTTTTAGTTTAGCACACAGTTCAGGAAGCAAATTGTGTACAAATTTGTCTACAAACAATCTTTGGCCACCCTCGGTAGCCATATCCTGACCACTATGGTCAGTGAAAGTTTCCTCAAATCTTGTGAAAAAGTCAGACACATTCTCGTCTTTCTTTTGCTTGCACGCGGATAGCTTGTCCCAGTTCACGCGTACTTCAGGCATAATGGTCTTCATGTACGCAATAATTCTACCAGGAAGTTCAGCTATTAACGGCTCAGGCTTGAAACCACCGACTTGTCTAGCATCTGTAGTCGCAATGTTCGCCCACGAGTCACCTAATTCTTGGTCATGATCTGTATGACGTATCTTACTCCATAAAGGATGTGGAACAACGTTCCCAAACAACATGTCTATATCCGCTAAATTCATTATACATGAGCTTGCAGTTTGGGACAACTCCTTATAATACCCAGTCGGGTTTTTACGGGGATCGGGTAGTGTCTGTTTGAGTGCTAAAACTTCTGATCTTTTCCAGGGGACATGTACCCATACACGCTGGAAATGAGGCAGAACCGGTGGAACTGCAGTTGCGTCACCTTCCCTCCAGACCGGAGGAACCTCTCTCATCGGGTACTGTCTCGCCCTTTTCCTGCTAGATGTACCACTGTCAGAGGATGACCCAGAATTACCACCCGTACTTCGATGTGATAATAATATCTCAACTGCTTTTTCAACGTCCGGACCAACTATCATACCCTCCCCAAATTTAAATCGCACACTACACAACTCTTGCTGGTTGCTCTTCTGACCATTATCTTCCAAATCCTCACACAGAAAAACACACATCTGCTCAAAGACGTATCTTTGCGTTGGTTCATCCCATTGATGGAAAACGTTCAAGACAGACTCTACATCATATCTTGCTGTGTCAATAGCCCAATTCCGTGCTAGCTTACTCAATGATTCTCTTTCCTGATAATCGGGCATTTGGCTTCGCAATTGTCTTCGTTCCGTGTTAGGGGTCGTTTTAGGCGACCGAAAAAGTGGTGAAGGAAAGTTAGTAACGATACTGGCCATTTTATGCCAGACGGAAGGTGAAAGTGGAGGAATAACTGGTGGTAGAATAGAGTCACGCAAAGTAGAAACAGAAATATTCGTAGAACGAGTATCAGAGAGACTAGAAGGTGCGCTAGGCGAAATTTTAGAAGGAACAGTAGGAGAAATAGATGTGATCGGTGAGCCTTGAGGAGGCTGTGCCAGAGAAACAGGAGCCAGCTGAAGAACAGCTGGTAGGTGCTGTAAAGGAGCCTGTATAACAGCTACCAGAGGTGCAACGAAAGGTTGCGGAGGTGCTGTGGCATTTTGTGCATAGGGTGGTGGCGAATTTAATAAGTGGGACATTAATGGATCTTTCTCGGATCCTTTCTGTTGACCTTGTCCCATATTTGGCAGCATCGGGTAACATTTATCTATCGCTAATTTCTTGCTCCTAAGCATCTGTTCGCTTTCCTGCTCTTCCTCGTTATCTCTGTATGCAACGGCAGCTTGTACCATCGACATACCTCTTTTATTCTTTTTTGCTAATCTTATTTCTTTCTGTTTGGCTTCTTTGCGCCATAGGCGGAAAGAGTCAAACATCGCCAGTCGGGCTTTCTTATTGAACAGTTTGACCTCTAGGTTATCTAAAACTTCTGAGTCGAAACTACCATATTGGGGCCATTTTAAAACACCATCCTTGCGGGTGTATTTTATCCATACTTCGTTATATGTTATAGGACCTACGCCGTGCCTTACATAGAGCTCATACGTTGGAGTTCCAATTGGAGGAACCGGACAGGAATCCTCCAATCGGGAGTCCTTACTACAACCAAGACAAAACAAGTTTCCAAGTCTGCTAAAACTAGGCATCTTCGCTCACTAGTCTAGCTTCAAACTTCAAAGGATTATCTATTACGATATTTCTCGTGAATACACGAGTCCTTCGGCTTTGGGGCTTGCAAGTACCAAATCAAGTCGTATCTCAAGGATACCAAAAACTAAGGACAAACTAAGGACTGGGAGACGCTCCACTTATACTTAACTGAAGTATTTGAAGATCTGTGACATCGCTAGAAGACTCGTCTATCGTTTCGCTCTACCAAGGATCACTGGGTCCAAAACAAGGCGATAGTCAGGGCAGCAGTCCTTCGTAGCCGTCGGGACGCGGGGAACCTCGCAGCAAAGACCTTCGGAACCACGTCGACATACAGGGGTCGCTGAAGTGGCTGGCCGTCCTCCGGAATTTTCACACGAAGCTCCTCACGAACATCTGGCTTGGACCGTCACCGCTTGATATCGCCCCGAGTTGGGCGCCAACTGAGGTAACGGGTTTTTAGGAACCCGCTGGTGTCAGGGGATAACACCCGAAGACCTCTGAGTTCTCCCTTGTTCCGGACCACAGAAACACGGAGTCTTCTAGTCGCAGTCAAAGATCAAGTTTTATTGGTAGCTACCAAGTAACACGTGTCCCAGAAGTACACCACACGGAGAGTAGGTTCTAGGGAGACTGTTCGTTTTTACAGAACCAGCCGTCTCCTTATATACAAAATATATAGCTGCAAGCAAGAATTCCTAAGTTTATGATATGGCTATACACATATTTCTACAATAATACAAAGAGCGAAGTCATGAAAGCAAGCCCATACTTTAGATGTCCAGTTTGTTGATAGATTACCCAGTTAGGCCTGGAACTCCCATCAGATATCGGTGAAACCTCAATAAAGAAAGGTACAACCCAGTCATAAAACTGGCCATAAACAAAGAACGTGGACAGGTGCATGTTTGCAGAAAGCATGGTCTGTATGTAGTGAATGGTTTGTGGAATGTTATGCGTAGATGCTATCGCATTCGGCCACTGGGCGAGGAGCTGCCTAAACAGCTTTGGCCGAAGACAGTGGAGTCAGTTGGGACAGGTCAGGGGAAAGTCACGAAAGGTGGACGTGTCTATTTGGATCCAGCTCGACCTTTAATTGACTTATCATGAGGGCAAGATGCAAGATGGATGCCGTTCACAAAATGGAGTTTTAAGGGATGGGGCGGAAACTGTGATTTAGGGGTGTTGGCAACCCTCGATTGTAACGCGAATACACAGAAATGATGTCCCAATCATTATCGGTTCATAGACACCAAAATCGTCTTGGTACGTTGAGATTTTGTGACACGGGTATTGAACCTCGATGTCGGGAAAACAACAGGGTCCGGATTTTGAGAACCACACTCCCCCGCTAAGAAACAACGCAAGGAGAGGTTCGTGGATGCTCCCTCTCATCCTAATTTATTGACCTTTGATCCTACTGCGATTGTCCATCCAAACTCTTCCTCATGGCTTCCCTCTACTGAGGTTGCTGACTATGTACGATCCCACTTGCGTCAACCTTTTGATAAAGATGTCAGAGCGCGTTTGCGTTCGGAATGCCCACTTCCTGATTTGGCAGACAAGGAGGCAGATACTCCAGAAGTGGATCCTTCCATGCTTACATAGCTAAAGAAATACACTAAAGATCCAAAGAAAGGTATAGTGCATGGAAGTCCTGCCAGGATAAGTTACTCGATTTGACCGCCCCCTAACAAAACCTTGGATTTGGGTTTCAAATCAAAAGCTTCAGGGCAGATAATAAATCATGATGATTTAATTGGATGGGCTCAACGTGCCGTATGTCTATTGGGCAATGCCAACTGTGCCATGTCCAGTGAACGCCGCCGCTCTAGTCTATTGAAACTCGACCCTAAATTGGCGGAGTTCTCTTCCTCTGAGTCAGGCCCTTTGGCACAGGGCCTTCGATTTGGTCAACCTTTTTTGAAAGAGTTGACAAAATTTGTCGCTACCTTCAGTGGCCTTGACAAGGCACAAGGTTCCTTAAAGCGGGCTTTTCGTCCGGTTTTTGGACGGGCCGGACAACATCGGGGGTGGTCGTTTGGCTGAGATTACCAACAAGGCACCCAGCGAGGCTATAATTTACAACGGAGAAGTACCAGTACTCCAATTCTTCCACCAACTTCTATCCCACACGTGGATCCCGCAACTACAACAAAAAGGGACTCAATGGTGGTAACCAAGGAGGTCAACATGATGCCAATGCTTCAGGTGAGCCAAATTCCTTTCTCAGAGGTTCAAATAGGGGGGCAGGATCCATTTTTTTCTCCACAAATCGCAAGAGATCTTGCAGGATGCGTGGATCCTGGATTCGGTGCAGGGTTACAAAATAGAGTTTTTTCATTCCCCCTCGCAAAATCTTTCCCCACGTCCGATGGTTTTTTCCGATCAGGATCAGGTATTCATCTCCAGCGAGATCGAGTCACTGCTGCAAAAAGGGGCCATAGTGCGGACGGTTTGTCATCCCCAAGGTTTTGTCAGCAAGTCTTCCTAGTTCAGAAGAAGGGGGGGTGGATCCAGGCTTGTTTTCAATTTTAGGGAGTTCAATGGATGGGTTGTATATCGTCACTTCAACATGGAGGGGAACCATCTTCTTCGCGATCTCCTTCAGGAAGGAGACTGGATGGTCTGCCTGGATCTGAAAGATGCTCATCTGTCAGTGCCCATTTACAAACCTCATCGTAGTCCTTCCTTTCGGCCTCTCATCAGCACCTTGGGGCTTCACGAAACTTCTGAGGCCTGTGGTCAAGTTTCTTCGTGCCAGAGGCGCTCGCCTCATCATTTATCTAGACGACATTCTCATCATGGGTCAGTGTCCTCGTCTGGTATTACAACATCCGGCTTGGACCATAGATCTAATACAGAATCTGGGATTCTTAGTCAACCCTCAGAAGTCTGAGTTGATGCCCTCTCAGTCTGTAGAGTTTCTGGGCTTTCTAGTCAATTCGCTCACTTGTCAACTCCCCTTACCCACTCAGAAGATCAGATCGATCAAGAGAGAGTTGAGGTTGATTTTGAACAGGCAGACTGTGTCCTTGAGGTCTGTAGCCCGGGTTGTCGGGTTGTTAGCTTCTTCTATACAAGCGATGCCCTTTATTACCGAACACTTCAACGGCTCAAGATACGTAATCTCCAGAAAGGCCTCAAGTATTCCGATCAAATTCCTCTCTCAGAGGAGGCGAGGTGGGAGATGTTGTGGTGGCTGGAACATATGGAGTCGTGGAACGGTCCAGCCCTGTTCGGCAACACTCCGGAGGTGGTGATCGAATCCGATGCCAGTCGGTGGGGTTGGGTAGCCCGGTGCGGTCAAATATCCACAGGCGGCTGTTGGTCTCCAGAGAAACTGACTCTCCACATAAATTGCCTGAAACTCTGGCGGGTTCCTTTGCGATTCGGTGCCTCTCGCCCCATCAGACACATTTTTGCATTCTTCTCCACATGGACAACGTGTCCGTGGTTCGTTATGTGAAAAAGTTGGGCGGGACCCGGTCCCGACTTCTAGCAGAGATTGCAAAAGACTTTTGGCACTTTTGCCTTCAGAACAAACTGTTTGTTGTGGCAGAGTACCTTCCAGGGTGCAGCAACCAGGTTGCAGATTGGAATTCCCATTATCTACGGGATCTCAGCGACTGGAGGCTTCACCCTCGAGTATTCCGATTATTACCAGGATGTGAAGCTCTTGTCAGATCGATCTGTTTGCCCCCAGACTCAACAAACAAATTCCAGTGTTCTTCAGCTGGTATCCGGATCCGGAGGCTCTAGCCACGGATGCTTTTCTGCAGGTGTGGCCTCCAGCGCTTTGCTATGCCTTCCCTCCGTTTGTAATGATTCCAAGGGTCCTGGCCCGAGCCAAATGTTATCAGGCGGAATTGATTCTGATCAATCCTCTTTGGAGGGCTCAAGCTTGGTTCCCTGTACTTCTGGAGATGTTATGTGCGGTTCCAATCCTTCTTCCCCAGCGGTGGAATCTGTTGTTAGATCCTCTCCAATCTCCGCATCCGTTGATAACATCAGATCAACTCATGCAGGTCACTTGGCGAATTTCAGGGATCGCTGGAATGTCCCAGGCCTTTCGAGAGACGCTACCAGATTTATCAGCTAAGCTTGGTCGCCCAACACACACAAGTGTTATGCTACAGCATGGAAACGTTGGTGTGATTGGTGCTCTCAATGGGAGGTGGATAAGTATGGGCGAATTTTCCGGATCTGCGGTCCGCGAATTTCGCAAACAAATCTGCGAATTTGTAGATTTTCCCGTGAACTCGTGTTTTTTTTGCGATTTGCACTGGGGTACTTTACACTGGCTAATCCACTAAGTGCTACCTCGTTGGGTAAATGTATAGTGCTTTTCCTACACTGCAGCTGCGTAAAGGGCCAGATGATTTGTCTCCAGTGACCATGTGTGCCACCGCGCCAAAACACGCAGAGGTTCCTTGAGTGAGCTGTCCACCATAGTGGGGAAAGGGCGGGAAGATGTTTCATACCGCTAGTGTGTCGTGCGGGGCCAAACGGGCGGGGCTTTTATGCGTGTTCACATGCCTCTTGTGTATAAAGGGTGAGAGAGCGAGCAGGGCAGCAGATGAGGAGAAAGCAGCCTCCTGGTCACAGGAACTACACGGGGTTGCCCTCAAGTATTACAGCTAATTTTCGATGGCAGATATAGGGTTAAAGCACACTTGCCCAGCCTCGACCGTGTTCACTAATGTTTTGGGCTGATTAAAACGTTACTGAATTTGAGCTTCAACTCGGGCACCTGCTTTATTTATATCTGTAAGTGCTTCCTGTTGAGGTTTAATTTTTGTGACAGGAGCCTCGTGCCAGAATGAATCCTGCCCTGCATAGTTATCCATGAAGATGCCACCGTTTTGTGCAATACCTCTACTCAACTGGAGTACTTTCTACTGGATAATCAGTAAGTGCTACCTCGTTGGGTAAATGTATAGTGCTTTTCCTACACTGCAGCTGCGTAAAGGACCAGAGGATTTGCCTCCAGTGACAGTGTGTGCTTGTAACTTTGATCCCTTGAGTGAGCTGGCCATAAAAAAAAAAAAAATCCGCCCGAGCGAATTTTGCGGCAATTTCGCGAGATTCGCGAAATTTACGAAAATCTGCAAATTTCGTAAGCGGAACGGATTTTTGGCCCATGCTCAATCCCGCTACAACAGATGTCTCCTTGGTAGTGAACTTCCTTGCGTCCTTAGCTGCTTCAGGCCTTGCTTATCGCACTGTCAATATTTTTCGGTCAACCATCTCGGCGGGTCACGTGGCCGTTGAGGGCAAACCTCTTGGTGAGCATCCTTCGTTATGTAAATTACTCAGAGGTATCCGATTGGTAAACCCACCCTGTTCTAAATATTCTGAGCTTTGGGATGTCTCCATTGTCCTATGTCTATGGGACTCCTGGCCTATAAATCAAGGTTTGGCTCGTAAACAACTTTCTGCCAAACTCGCTATGCTGCTTTGTCTAGTATCCTGTAAACGAGTTTCTGATATTCGCGCTCTTGATCTAGCGGGTCGCAGATTCTCTCCGGAAGGTGTTACTTTTTCGATCACTAAGATGCACTAAATGTAACACCTCTTCTGTCACTTATCCTGCATTTCCTGGCAATCCAAAATTGTATGGGGTATAATGTATCCGAGATTATGAGGTGAGTACTGCAGGTTTTCGTCAAGAAATGGCGGGTCAATTGTTGATTGCTTTGCAGAGGCCTTTTCGCCCACTGACCCCAGCTACACTAGCAAGATGGGTGCGCTGGCTCATGGGCGAAGCAGGCATTGACTTTTCCAGATTTGGTGCTCATTCTGCTCGTGGTGCTATGGAATCCAAGGCCTTTTCTGTGGGAGTCAGTTTATTGGACATTATGAAGGCAGCTGATTGGTCCTCTGACTCTACATTTAAGACATTTTATTACAAACCTATTGTCAATGTTGCATCTGTTGTGGTGGCGCAGCTTTAAACAAGCATAATCGGAGCCTCCGGTCCTGACATAGAATTCAAAATTTGCAAACATACGTGACAAGAATTTTCAATTCTATTAAGGACACGGAGGTGAGGAATATCCTACCCATAATTCAGTACTGTGATGTCTGATTTGATTTTTTTTTATATACTGCAATGTATCCTTCAGCTATTTCTTACCCTTCCCTTATGCTATTTTTCTTTCTGGGAGAGTGGTATTACGGCTTTATCTTTACATTTCAGGTTCTGATCTCAAGTAAAGTTTTCTGTCGTTCACCTCTGAAGAGGATATTCATGGTCTGCTTGAGGATGCGGTTTCGTTGAAGCTGACTTCAAGTCTTCCTTGTTGCCTGTTGGCCTGTGGATTTCTTTAAGAATGGATTTTCTTTCCAGTTGTTGCCAGATATCAGACTGTGTAGTTCTTGGACTTAACTGTTATTTCACACAAAGAAAGAGGATGTAGTATTCTCTTATGCTCCTTATATAGGGGCCTACTCTATGGTTACCATGTGATACCCACTGGGGTTTATGGGTATTGCAGTGAGTACTTTGTTTTTTACCTTTCTGATTGGCTGCTGAGAATTTTCAGTAAAGAAAATTGAGAAGCATAATCCTCGCCTCCGTGTCCTTAATAAAATTGAAAATTCTTGTCACAAATGTTTGCAAATTTTTAATTGTCTAGCAACCTCAGGGACAGAGGAAGACTGTTTAATGCACTGGGACCCAGGTAGGCAAAGGATCTCCCGCCCATCCCAAGACTGTTACATCGAGGAACCTTTGCCATATGGGGTGAGGAAGAGCGAAGAGTGCAGGCAGGGACGTAAGGAGTGATTCTCTCCTTAAGATAGGCAGGACCCGACCCGTTCAGAGATTTATGCATTAATACCATGGCTTTAAATATCACCCTCTGTTTCATGGGAAGCCAGTGGAGGGCCCTTAAGTGCGGAGTCATGTGGGATCTCGAGGGGAGAGAAAGTCTAGCTGCAGTATTCTGCACTACCTGGAGTTGGTTAAAGAGATAGTCGGGAAGGCCCAGGAACAGTGCATTACTGTAGTCCAGTCTGGATGTAATCAGAGCCTGTATCACCTTTCTACCCGCTGCCTCGGAGAGAAGAGAATAGGGAGAAACTATTTGCAAGCATTCCTCCCCTCACCTTTTGTGTGTCTTATCTATCCTACAACAAGTTAGAAATGACCAATGATTAACCCCTGAGTGCAGTGAAATTAACATTTATGTCCTCGGCTGTGGCGTTGGTGTGAAAAGGACGCAACCATTATGTCAGCGGCACACCACCGCCTAATCCCTCTGCTGTAAACTGCAGAGGGCTTTCCTTTTTTTTGATTTTGCCTCGGGCGGGGAAGAGCTTCCCCAAACACCTGAGGTATTGTTTTTTACAATGTAATAATGATCGCATGTATGGCGCAATGACGTCATTACATTGAAACTGAAACGAGACGGTCGGCTCATTTCAGTTTCACTGTTTCGGTTCTCACGGAGCTATTGCAGCCCCATAACCACCGAAACACACGGTAGAGGTATCGTTAGAAAGGGAAGAATTTCCTAGTGGATCCCTGCTTAGGGATTGTCGCAGGAGACCGATCCCCAAGCAAGGACCACCACTAGACATCAAGGAGGGGGGAGTGGCTCCTTGGGGGAAGGGCCTTTGCAACCCCCAAATTCCCCCACATCCATTTGGGAGGAGGGAGCCAGAAAGCAAACTAGACACCAGGGATTTTTTGATTTTTTTAGTACCTAGCGGTGGGGGCTGCCCTAAATGGGTAGTATTATGCCCCCACTCCTCCCAAAACATTGCCACCGTCTTTCTACACCCGCCCGGGGAGCAGATTGGGCAATAGTCCCCAATCTGCCCCTCCCCGGGGGGGTGCAGAAAACCCATTAGTCACCAGGGAATTTTTTTTCTTTTTATAAAAGAGGGGTGGGGCCGCGCACAGTGGGGATGCCACAAAAGGGACAATCTTTCTGCCCAACCGGGAGGCAGATGGAATTATTACCCCCGATCTGCCCCCGGGGGGGAGGGTCACAAAGCCCACTAGACACCAGAGATAAAAACATTTTAGTACTTAGGGGTGGGGGCTGCCCTAAATGAGCACTATAATGCCCCAACCCTCCCACAAATTTCCAGTCTTTCTACCCCCCCTGAGGTGCAGATGGGGGCAATAGCCCCCGAAAGCCAACAAGGCAGCAGGGATGATTGTTTATTTTTATAAAAGTGGCGTGGGGGTTGCCCACTATGGGCGATGCCAATACCCCCTCCTAAAAAAATTGCCATAATCTTTCTACCCCCTTTTTCTTTTATGAACACATTTTGCCTGCTTGGGGCAGATCAGCAATATTTTTAGGCACATCAGCTCCCAGGGGGGTGGGAGGGGCGGGGGGGGAAGAAAACCACTAGACATTAGCGAACGTTGCTGTGTTTGTGTGTGAACTGGAGTTCGGCTGAAGGTCTGTGTTTACTGGCGTCTGTCTGGCTGTGTGTGAACATGCACTATGCTGGCGGTGTGTGTGGACTTGTGCTTAGCTGGCAGTATTTGTGGACTAGTGCTTGGCCGGCAGTGTGCATAGACTGTTACTTGGCTGGCGATGTGCGTGTACTGTCGCTTGCCTGGTGATATGTGTGGGTGGTGCTTGGATGGCAGTGTGCGTAAATGGCACATGGCTGGTGGTGTCCAAAAGGGCAGGGCTTTTTTCATACGTTTTAGGCTAGTACTGCTTTGGGCAGCCACTAAAATGAGGTATCATTTTTATGGGAAATGAGTGCCGGCGCAGTGCTCTCACAACCTTGCCACACAGAAATGTGAGGAAAATTGTACTTTTTAGCTAAATTTGAGGTTTGCAGGGGAATCTGGGTAAGAAAATGTTGAGATATGCACACATCCCTGGACTCCCCCGGTTGTCTCGGTTTCAGAAATGTCTGGGTTTGGTAGGTTTCCCTAGATGACCACTGAGCCCCGGACCAATTACACATGTGCCCCCTATCGAAGACAAAACAACCTGTTTTTGCAAGGGAGGCACCGGGCTCAGCAGCCATCCAGGGAAACCTATCAAACCCAGACATTTCTGTAAAGTAGACATCTAGGGAGGTGTGGCTTGCATGGATCCCCAATGTTTAACCCACAATCCTCTGCAAACCTACATTGTAGCTAAAAACAAATCATGTTTCTCTCACAGGTCTGTGTGGGAAAGTTGTGGAATCACCGGACCCACACAAATTACCCACCACCCAGCATTCCCACAGGTCTCCCGATTAAAATACTACCGCACTTGTGTGGGTGGGCCAAGTGACTGTGACAGGGCAGGGCCCAATACGTTTTGTGAAAGCATCAACATTGTTGAATACAAAAATACTTAGGTTTGGAAGGAGGTCACCTGCGCTTTTGGTCCCGGGCTCTGCGGCCATTTAGGGAAACCTACCAATCCCAGACATTTCTGAAAACTAGACAGTTCAGGAAGTTCAGGCAGGTATGATTTGCGTGTTTCCCCCAACGTTTTCTTACCCAGAATCACCTGCAAACTTCAAATTTAGCTATAGAAATCACATTTTCCTCACGTTTCTGTGTGGGAAAGTTGTGGGATCAATGGGGCACACAAATTTTCTACCCCCCAGCATTTCGCCAGGTCACCCGATGAAAAGGAAGGGGCCAAACCATATTGTGGGGACATCAGAATGATCTATCGAAAAACGACCTGGTTTTGGAGGGGGGGGGAGAGATCCTGCGTTTTTGGTCCTGCAGCCATCTAGGAGAACCTTCCAAATCTAGACATTTTTTAAAACTAGACACCCGGGGGAGTTCAGGTAGATGTGGCTTCCCCTGCAAACCTCAAATTTTGCTAAAACAATTATGAATAGAATATTAGGTTTAAAAAACAGAATTGACTAGAATAGCAAAATAAGAAAAAAGAAAAAATACATACAGGTTAAGTATTCCTCTGGGATGTTGCTGGGCCTCAGACGAGCTGCAGGGCCATAAATTAGAGTAATATCGTCCACACTGTCGAGGTACGAGCTCAAATAGGCTATTTTTGTGCAGCTACCCTGTTCCATTCCTGTAAAAGCAAAAAACAATCTTCAAACCATGGAAGCATTAGTACAGTGTACATACAGTAGGTGCTGATTTATTTTTGAAATAGTGGTTTACCATATTATATTACTTCAACCAACTATCTTGTAACCAGCGTCAGTACTTGCCAATGTAGAAAATACTTCAAAATAACACTAAATCAAGGTGGGAGAACAATACACTCGTTCATAAAACAACAGAGTTCCCTGAGTCCAGTTCAACAAAACTCCAATCCGAGTACAGGCAAAATAATTTCCATGTCTCCCTATACTCCTAAACGCTTACCAAATTTTAGCACCAACCTATAATTGTTCAGAGACTGAGGGCCATATGTATCAAGGTACCAATTAGCGATTCTGTAATAGCGATTTTTAAAAAAAAGCTATTTCAGAATCGCTAATTGATATGTATCAAGAAAATTGCAATTTTTTTGCGATTTCTTGATATTCCTTAATTGCGAATTTGCAAATTGAGAATTCGCAATTAAGGAATACTTTCCCATTCATTTCTATGGGCCAGGAGGCCCATAGGAATGAATGAGAAGTTATTCTCAATTTGCGATTCTCAATTTGCTAATCGCAAATTGAGAATAATTTCAAGGGTGCAGGGGTGTCCAAAGGACACCCTGTTGCACCCCTGAAATATGCATGGGTGCACATGTGGCGCACATACATGCCCTAAGGGCATGTATGCAAATTGAGAATTCGCAATTAAGGAATACTTTCCCATTCATTTCTATGGGCCAGGAGGCCCATAGGAATGAATGAGAAGTTATTCTCAATTTGCGATTCGCAATTTGCTAATCGCAAATTGAGAATAATTTCAAGGGTGCAGGGGTGTCCAAAGGACACCCTGTTGCACCCCTGAAATATGCATGGGTGCACATGTGGCGCACATACATGCCCTAAGGGCATGTATGTGCGGCACATGGCACTTTGAAAAATGCAAAAATTTGCATTTTTCAAGGAATTCGCAACTTACCACCAACTAGAAGTTGGTGATAATTTGCGATTCCTTAAGGCCATTTAGCAAATTTTTTGGGCTTCTTACATTGCATTTAAGGAATCGCAAAATTTGCGATTCCTTAAATGCAATAGCAAAATAAGGATTGCAAATTTTGCGATTCCTTATTTTGCATGCAGATTTGGGTGATACATACCATTTTGCGAAAATGCGTTGGCAAACGCCGAAATTCTGTGAATTTCGGCGTTTGCGAATACATTTGGGCATGATACATATGGCCCTGAGTGAGCTATTTAACTGTTGAAAATGCCCCCACTGTGATTACTCCACTAGGTTTACCTTTTCTCTGGTCTTCATTTCTAATTTCATTCAATGATTTACCCTCTTTCAGTGTACACTGTGTAGTGAATCTGAAATGTATTAAAAGGACAAACTTATCAATTTGTCATAATCGTGAGGGGCACTGAGGGGCTGTGCCTACTTGATTTCTGACCGGTCACAGTTACCTCTGCATTTCATTCATACTTCTATGTTTCATTCTACTATTTATTTCCATGAGTTTCACTACTTTGCTGTTATTGTCTATTCACTGCGCTGGAAATAAGACCATATGTAACTGGCAGACAGGGGTTAGGGGGAATAGGAAGGTTCTGTGTGTTTGTATAAAACTATTCCTAAGGAATGATTTGATGTTAGTCTACACTGAAAGGAGAACTTTTAGAACTGTGCCTAAACATGAAGGGAACTGATTTTTTACTGTGAGCAAAGCACAGAATGTGGATTTGGAAGGTTTTGGAGAACAAAAATTGCTCATGAAGAGTCACTGTCGCCAGCCCGTTATGCGATTAATCACGTTAGGCTTAGGAGGAACACATTTCCGCTCACTCTTTAAAACTTATCTTGTGTAGACCTACACAACTGGTAGAATTATAAACAGTCTTAATTGGGGGCCATTTGATTTATTTCCTTTTCCCCATTAATAATACTGGGTTTAAGGAACACCCTTGCTCTTTCTGTCAGCTCAGCAACACTGATTTCTGAAGATTAGTGCATGCATCCCAAGGAACAGAAGCTAGTATCCCCCCCCCTTAACAATCTTGATGGAACGATCTGTATCATTTCATGGTATCACACACAGGAATAACCCATGCACCAACATAGCAGAGCATGAGCCACTTCTTGCTTCTATCAGTGACTGTTCAAGAATCCACTCTGGAGATAATTCTGCTCTATTAGCATCAAATGGTGCTATGAGATAATTCACAAACATTTTGATAAGAGGGAAGGCAATTCCCCTCCTGGTCTGTAAGCTTTTCCACTGCTTGTAAGATCTCCCTTGTCTGTTTGCAAACCATACTGGAGTGCCCCCAGAGTGCAAAGATCTATCACTATGGAGTTTATTTCTTATTTCCTAGAAACATACATTTCTTTTCCTCTCATTAGGCATCTGGCCAGTTTCTAAGACATAAACAAGCCTGGAAAGGTATCCTGAGCCTTGGTGGGTAAACTCTCGGAGATGATCAGTGCCCCAGATAGGGAATGCATATGCCTGTAGAATTCCCATACCTTGGGGTTCAGAAGTTACTCTGTGCAGTAAACCCAATCTATAATGCAGCACTCTAAAAAGGAGATTACCTACTGTGCATTTTTCCCAAGGTATATTTGAAAAGAATGCTGAAATTTACCAAGAAAAAACAAAGGGGTTGCAATTTCTCCTTGCAGACTTTTCTCAAGGACTCTGAATTCTGATATGTGCTGTTATATGACTTACCAAGCATCAGATTTCTACTCAAGACTTCATCAGTGCCCTTGTAGATAATCAGAGAGTCCTGATCAGTTTGTTCTGGTTCTTTTATAGATAAATGTACTGATTAGCAAATCTGACCAGAGCAACCGCAGGCATTTGTCTAGCCAATGTGCATCACCAGCAGGGCTGCAATGATAGTTTTTAGTACTGGGTCATTCAAAGTCCCATTAGTAATTGTTAGGGGATGTTAATTTAAATTTGTAAAAATACCTGTTCACAGGAGTTTATCATCGCTCTACAAATGAAAATGTAAAAACAAAAATTATTGGTCTCGGGGAGCATCCGTTCACAAAATGAATACTCATGTTTTATGCATTTTTACAGATTTTAAAACATTCAATTCTCTTTTGCAGTAAAGTGTGAGCTTATTGCAAAACTCTCACTGCTCCACAAAAGGTTAACTGAAATCTGGGGACAGCTATATTAAACTACATGGTAAATCCAGAGGAGAAGGAGATGTGACCAAAGCCCACATGCCTTCCACTACTTCCGAATATAGGCAGTGGGTCACCATCAATGGGCAGAGGGTTGGGGCTTAAAGGGACATAGGAGCCAGCATTATTAGGGTATGGTGTCATCTGGGGCCGCATTACAGACAAGGCGCATTTTCATTGTTTGCACTGTGTGCACTTTTTAAATGGTGCACCCGGTGCATACAATGAAAATGCGTTCTATTATGATGAATGCACTGCTCCAAGGGAAGCTGCAAACTCACGCTGTCCTTGGGGCAGCACATTCAGTGAAAAAACAGAGCGACTGCTTTATAGCTGGTCCGTCTTTTCACAGTGCAGGCGGCAACAAGCACTTACAGGGGATTTGAGACCCCTTTGCAGGCGGGTGCACTCAGTGACCGGGGCTCTCTCTGTAATACGGCCCCTGGTGTCCTCAGAGCAGGTGATACTCAATAAATACCAACAGGTTATAGAAGCAGAGAACCGTGAGAGTCACTACCCATGGCCATGGTTCCCTTTGAGTGAGGGGGGTTCCTCCAATTCTCTTAAGGTAGTTGTGAGCCTTGCCACGTTTGTTGATTGTGTGCTAGGAAATGACCTACAGCATACTACCTGGAAGGAAGTGGAGCTCATGTCACACATGAAGATGTTGGAGTTACCTGAGCGGTCTATATGACCACATGGTCCAAGGCAGCCCAGGAGGGGAGTGCAAGAAGCCTGCAGCCTGGAAGAATGGCCCAGGCACCTGCCAAGAAAGAGAAGGGCATGTGCTTTGGAAGTCAGCCCCCAAAACTCCCTCATTACAGGTGTATAGGGCACTAGAGGAGGCCGACTCCGAGCCTACCAAGGAGGAAATTGCTTCCCTATGAGACCTATCGGAGCTTACTGGGTGGCAAGTTGAGAGGGGGCCCTCCAGGGTGGAGATGTGCAAAGCACCGAAGGAGTGCCCACCTCTAGATGGCATGAGACCACAGGCCAAAGCCCAGCAGCTGGTGAGTCTTCCGGCGATCCCCTCATTTACTGTGAGAATGACCTCCTTTACAGTGAGCCTAATGCACCTATACATGGAGCAACACATGCATTGGTGGCACCCCTGTGTTACAGGCCCTTCCCACTGGGTCTGGCTCACAAGATACCCATGGCAGGACAAGACCTCTGCAGGCTTGTATCCTACTTTTATTGATCACGTTTAAACAAATACTTAGATACATTCTGCAGGACATGCCCCAATTGGCAGGCTAGTGGGAAAACTGGGAAAAAGCTGAAGACTACCCTGAATCCCTTACTTGCTTTTGGCCCACTCTTTAAAAGAGTGGGCATCTAGATTGTCAGACCCTTGGACCCCAAGAGGGCCCTTGGCAACAGATGTATCCGGGGTTTTGGGGGACCACGCCACTAGGTACCCAGAGTCCATTTGTCTAAGGACTGTGACTGCACTTAGAGTGGCTAGGGGCCAGTTGGGTATAGTTGGGTTCCCCAAGGAAGCGGTGTCTGACAAGGGCACCAACTTCATGCCAGCATACATGAAGTCCATGTGGGTAGAGTGTGGGGTAATCTACAAGCTCTCCACACCCTCCCATGCCCAATTCCATGGGGTTGTTCAAGGTTTAACAAGACCCAGAATTAAATGATTAAGGGCCTGCCTGAGCCCATGAGGCTTAAGTGGGACATTCTCTTACCATGCCTGCTCTTTGCCTAAAGGGAGATGCCACTTAAGTGAGCTTAGTTCAGCCCTTTTAAACTAATTTATGGCCAACCTGTTAGGGGACCTCTTAGTCTTGTTATGAAGGGGGGGGGGGGGGGGGGTAGCAAGTTCTCAAGAAACCCCTTTAGGATGTGGTTAGTTACATGCTAACGTTCTGCAACCAAATGCAAAAGTTCTAAACAAAGACAATGAGAAGCTAGAAGACAGCCAGAAGGTCATGAACATCTGGTATGACTAGAAGGCCACTCTTCTAGAGTTGCAGCCTAGCAAGAAAGTGTGGTTAATGGAGTCAAAGGAGCCCCGGCCCTACAAGACCATTTGACCGGGCATATGAGAGGAAAGGGGAGTCCACCGAGCTCGTGGACCTCAAGAACCCCAAGAACTCCCCAAGGGTACTCCACTACACATCAGACGCCTCAAGCCACACTATGAAAGGCCTGAGATAAACATGCTGTTGGTGAGGGATGATGAGGTAGAGGAGGAGAGTGTTCAGCAGAAGGTGCCAACCTCTCTCTGACCCCAGAACAGCTGAGGGACTGTCACCAGTTGTTGGACAGCTGGCCTCCCTGTTCTCCCTCACCACTGGGTGTACATACATGTGTACCCATGCCATAGACACTGGTGACAATACCCCTGTCAAAAACAGTACCTACAGACTGTCAGATAAGGAGAGAGAAAGTATTAAGGAAGAAGTCTCCAAGATGCTGGAGTTGAGCACTCCAGTAGTCTCTGGTCCAGATCGGTAGCACTATTTCCCAAGGCCACCTCACCTGGAACCACCCCAGAACTCAGGTTCTGTATGGACTAAAGGGGGCTCAACTCCTTCGCGAAGATTGATGCCCATCCTATCCACTGAGCTGATGAGCTCATAGACCAGTTAGGGTCTGCCTAGTTCCTGAGTACTTTTGACCTCACTTGAGGATACAGGCAGATTGCCATAATGGAGGGATCGAAAAAGAGACATCAGCATTCTCTACTCCAGAGTGCCACTTCCACTTTAAGGTAATACCCTTTGGACTTCAGGGTGCCAGTACCAGTGGTTGGTGAATCGGGTCCTGGCTGAGAGGAAGGCCTTCAGTGCTGCTTACGTGGATGACATAGTTGTCTTCAATAGCAGCTAGGAGGACCACCTGTTTTACCTCTAGGAAGTGCTTCACACTCTGCAACAGGCATGCCTGACTATCAAGGCCAGCAGATGCTAAATAGAGCAGGGTTCTGTGATGTACTTGGGCGCCTTGTGGCCAGGGAAAAGCTGTAGCCTCTCCAGGCCAAAATAGAAAAAGTCCTGGCCTGCGACACCCCCAAAACTGACTATTACAGGAGGTTCCTCAAGGGCCACCGTCATTGCCCCCTTGACTGAGCTGACTTCGAAGAAGCAGCATAAGAAGATGATTTGGATAGAGGTCTACCAGGCAGCCTTTGACACATTGAAACAGGCCATCTTTACAGCACCTGAATCAAGGTCCTTAACATTTCTCAGGAATTCATTGCGCAAACTGATGCCTCTGAGCATGTCATAGGAGCTGTGTTGTCATAGTTAAATGAGGAGGGCCTAGACCAACCGGTAGCTTTTCAAGGAACAGAGAAGGAGTGCTATTGAGAGGGAATCCTTGCTGTGGGTTGGGCACTAAAGTACTTGAGAAGGAGTAGTTTCTTACCTGTAACTCCAGTTCTCTTGTAGGGGTAATTCCGTGATAGTCATAATCATGTGAATAGTCCCGCCCATGTGCGTGGACCCCGGAGCACCACATTAGATATATCTTCTTAAGTTATCATCTTCTTCCTTTCTTCAGGAAGGTCTGCATAGAAACTTAGGAGATAAAAAGACAATAATGCAGCCTAACTAGGCTACACTGGCCATTACTTCATAATGAAGTGAAAAAAGATAGCCAGTTACCTTTCAAATTTAGGAATTTTACTGAGTTTCAACACATAGTAAAACTCCCCTTCACAAAATTCCTTTTTTCATAATAGAAATGAAAGGGTTGGACAGAAAAGCCCCCATAGGCTGCCATTATGTGTCTGCAAATGGGTACCGTGCCTTTAAGAGTCTCCAGAGACCCCCGGTATCCCATGATGCACAGGCAGTTACTTTCAGTTCTTTTTGAAGGTGTAAAGAAGCAATGCCTGCTGAGACCTGGGTATGTCTGTTTCTGCCACCGGGGAAGCGGGTGGGTTGCTTAGGACTACCACGGAAATACCCCTACAAGAGAACTTGTGTTACAGGTAAGAAACTACTCCTCTTGTAGGGGATTTCTGTGTATAGTCAATTATGTGAATAGACTAGCAAGCCCATCCCAAAACAACTCCCCAGCGGTGGAAGAAAGAGTAAGATACAGGAGGCCATGGAGCCCAGGAGAGAAAATACCTTCCTCACCGTCGGGGATAACATGGTCATGAGAGCCTGAGCCTTCCGAAGGATCGATGAGCGTCTCTCCTCTGAAGGCCACACGTTTGCCGTGCATGCATCGATGGTGGCTCCCAGGTACTGTAGACATTGGACAGGAGTCGAGACAAACTTCGTGAGGTTGATGTGGAGGCTCAAACGAAGGAGGAGAATGGAAGTCTGATTGAAATGCAGCTGTGCTTCCTGAGACGTAGCTGCCTTGATCAGCCAGTCGTCTGTATATGGGTAGACAAACACCTTGTTCTTCCTTAGATGTGCAGCAACTATGGCTATGCACTTAGAAAATGTCCGGGGCGCTGACGTCAGGCCGAAGAGAACCACAGAGTATTGATAGTGGTTGTTGCCTACGGTGAATGGCAGGAACTTGCGATGCTTCCTCGCTATGGGCACATGAAAATATGCTTCTTGCACATCTATTGCACATAGCCAGTCTCCCTGATGAAGTTGAGGGTAGATTTGATGCAAGGATAACATCCAAAACATTTCTCTGAAAACCCATTTGTTTGCCTGTCGCAAGTCGAGGATGGGTCTGCACTCGTTCTTGTCTTTTTTGCGGACTAGAAAGAACGGAGACTACAGTCCTGCTCCTCTCTATCCAAGAGGAACCGGTTCTATCGCCCTTCTCTGTAAGAGGATGTTGGCCTCTCTCTGTAACTCGCATAGCATGTAGCGTGAGCGAGTTGGAGAATCAACGGAGGAGGGCTTGTGAAATGTAGCGAGTATCAACTGCGAACAATATTCAGCACCCAATTGTCCCGAGTTATTTTCTGCCACTCTACCAGATACTCTTGAATGTTTCCCCCACCAGAGTGAGTAACAGAAGAGGGTGAAGGAACCCTTCAGGGCTTGGAACCAGCAGGGGCCTTGTTCCATTGTACAGACTGCTGGTTGGAAAGTTCTTGCGACTGGCGTTTGTGAAACGACTGAAAAGACAGCTGAAACTGCTGTTGTTGATTGGACTGACGGCCTTGAGATCGTTGGAACCTCTGGGATCAATAACGCAGTTGGAAGGGGCGGAAGGTTTTTCACTGTTCTTTAAGTTTCTTTAGACCCACAATCTTCAAAGTCTCCATTTCAGTCTTCATGCTGCCCATCTCGTCATCCGTGTGGGAGCCAAAGAGAGTCGTGCCAGAGAATGGGATATTAGAAATGTGGTGTTGCGCCTCCGGCTTCAGTGAGGTAAGACTAAGCCAGGAATGTATCCGGAAAGCAACTCCATGGCAATACCCGTGGGCTGACAGGAGTGAAGTATCCGCTGCAGCGAAAATGATTTATTTTGAAACCATTGGACCCTCGTTCACTATCTCCTGAAAATCTTCCTGCTTGTCCCTGGGCAGGAGGTCCATAAATTGTTGAAGCGACTCCCACAGGGATCTGTCATGCCTGCTCAGCAAGGCAGTAGAGCTGGCCGCCTTCATGGATGTAGCTGTGGTGTTGCAAACTTTTCTCCCCACCGAATCCAGCTTACAGCTTTCCTTATCAGGTGGTACAGTTGAAGTCGGAGCCGTAGCATTTTGTTTCTTTTCCGCCACCACTATGACACAGTCCGGCGTGGGAATTGCAAACACAACAGTGATGGACAGAATGTGGATAAATGTCACACATTCACCCCAGTCCAAAGATCTGGGCCCAAATCCATCGTTTTTCCACTCCACACCACCCTGGGTTAGACAATGGCGATATGCAAATCAGCGCTGACCCTGTGCCCCATGGGAACAGTCCAGTCCGAACTACAAAAGCCATGTCCTTACCAGAACGGAATCAAGCATCCGAGGACCGGCCCGGTTTCGAGGTAACACCTCTCATCAGCCCGGCTAGCTTGACTCCAGTGGTGTGGAGTGCCTGGGACTCACGTCTGAGCATCCCCAGTACACTTAGAGCGGTAATTGCAAACACAACAGTGATGGACAGAATGTGGATCAATGTCACACATTCACCCCAGTCCAAAGATCTGGGCCCAAATCCATCGTTTTTCCACTCCACACCACCCTGGGTTCGACAATGGCGATATGCAAATCAGCGCTGACCCTGTGCCCCATGGGAACAGTCCAGTCCGAACTACAAAAGCCATGTCCTTCCCAGAACGGAATCAAGCATCCGAGGACCGGCCCGGTTTCGAGGTAACACCTCTCATCAGCCCGGGTAGCTTGACTCCAGTGGTGTGGAGTGCCTGGGACTCACGTCTGAGCATCCCCAGTACACTTAGAGCGGTAATTGCAAACACAACAGTGATGGACAGAATGTGGATCAATGTCACACATTCACCCCAGTCCAAAGATCTGGGCCCAAATCCATCGTTTTTCCACTCCACACCACCCTGGGTTAGACAATGGCGATATGCAAATCAGCGCTGACCCTGTGCCCCATGGGAACAGTCCAGTCCGAACTACAAAAGCCATGTCCTTCCCAGAACGGAATCAAGCATCCGAGGACCGGCCCGGTTTCGAGGTAACACCTCTCATCAGCCCGGCTAGCTTGACTCCAGTGGTGTGGAGTGCCTGGGACTCACGTCTGAGCATCCCCAGTACACTTAGAGCGGTAATTGCAAACACAACAGTGATGGACAGAATGTGGATCAATGTCACACATTCACCCCAGTCCAAAGATCTGGGCCCAAATCCATCGTTTTTCCACTCCACACCACCCTGGGTTAGACAATGGCGATATGCAAATCAGCGCTGACCCTGTGCCCCATGGGAACAGTCCAGTTCGAACTACAAAAGCCATGTCCTTCCCAGAAAGGAATCAAGCATCCGAGGACCGGCCCGGTTTCGAGGTAACACCTCTCATCAGCCCGGCTAGCTTGACTCCAGTGGTGTGGAGTGCCTGGGACTCACGTCTGAGCATCCCCAGTACACTTAGAGCGGTAATTGCAAACAACAGTGATGGACAGAATGTGGATCAATGTCACACATTCACCCCAGTCCAAAGATCTGGGCCCAAATCCATCGTTTTTCCACTCCACACCACCCTGGGTTAGACAATGGCGATATGCAAATCAGCGCTGACCCTGTGCCCCATGGGAACAGTCCAGTCCGAACTACAAAAGCCATGTCCTTCCCAGAACGGAATCAAGCATCCGAGGACCGGCCCGGTTTCGAGGTAACACCTCTCATCAGCCCGGCTAGCTTGACTCCAGTGGTGTGGAGTGCCTGGGACTCACGTATGAGCATCCCCAGTACACTTAGAGAGGTAATTGCAAACACAACAGTGATGGACAGAATGTGGATCAATGTCACACATTCACCCCAGTCCAAAGATCTGGGCCCAAATCCATCGTTTTTCCACTCCACACCACCCTGGGTTAGACAATGGCGATATGCAAATCAGCGCTGACCCTGTGCCCCATGGGAACAGTCCAGTCCGAACTACAAAAGCCATGTCCTTCCCAGAACGGAATCAAGCATCCAAGGACCGGCCCGGTTTCAGTCCGGCGTGGGGTCCAGTCGGAGGAAGGCAGGCTCCAAATCAGGTGGGCGATATTTCTTCTGTAGCCTGGAGGGTTCAGATCTTATAGAAGATGGTGTCAAGAACAGTTCCATTGCCGGTTCCACTAAACCAGGCACCAACGGAAGCAATGGACAAGATGTTTGTCTCTGCTTGAGAGTTTCAAATATAACTGAAGTCAACGGAACAGGAATAGACAAGGGAATGCCCCTCTGACCAGAGCCTCCTGAAAGGTAGAGATATCAGCAACAGGAGACACTCATTGGGGAGGGGAATCCGTTAGAGTAGGCGAGTACCTCCCCATACTCATGGAAGACATCCCTGGTATGCCAGGAACAAGATCTCTTGTGGCGATGGCGATGAGATCGCGTGGAAGACCGGCGGTGTCTACGGGAACAATGTTTTGGCCGAGACCGTCTCGTTGGTCTTCGAGGCTCTGCAGGACGCGTGGGCTGAGGAGCTGTGGGCCCAGGCTGAGGCAGAGGAGGAGGCAGAGGAGGAGGCAGCAGTGTCACTGGCAGGGCCACCAGTTGACGAGGAGCATGAGGCGTCCTTGAGGATGAATAGGTACGCGAGTACTCCGAATCTGGAGAAGAGACCAGCCGCCTCCATTTTCGAGCTGGATGTGAAGAAGGAGCCTTGGGATCAACGTCAAACTGCCCCCTCGACGTCGATCTACTGCTCGATGGCGAATGGCGTCATCGTCTGGATCGTGAACACCCTGTCGGCTTATTACAGAGCGAGTCCAAGAACGGTACCTCGACGTAGAACGTCAGTGATGACTCCTCGACCTTCTCTTTGACTTCAACCTTATTCTTGACGTCAACCTTCTCGTAGATGTCGACAGTGCTCGGCGGTGATGATCGACGACGATAATGTCTCGACGGCGATTGGCATTGAGTCAACGTTGAACACGGGGACACCCGCAACGGCGATCTCGTCTGAGACCTCGCCGTTCTTATTCTCGATGTGGAGCGCCGACGTCGCTTCGACCCAGAGCCCTGAGTCGACGGAGAGCATATAGTCGTCATACCTGCTGTCCTGGTTGTCGTCTTCGACGTCGATCGGGACCGGCGTCGTTTTTCCACCGCTTTTCGACTGGGGAGCCCCCAGAGGTCGAAGCATGGGTCTTGGTGGAGGCCTTACCCTCTCTTTGCCCAGAGGCTGTAGATGCTGCCTTCTGCCTTTGTTGCTCCAACCCTTGCAGCCGAATTTTCTCCCTGTCAAGCAGGGTGCGCCTAGAAAAGGTCTTGCAAATACAGCAGGTGTCAGGGACATGAGAGACAGGCAGACACAGAATACAGGCTCTGTGTGCATCAGACTTGACCTTCTTCCTACCACTGTCAGGACACTTGTCAAACAAACAAAGAAGGCATTTTGACAAGAAAACTGTAAAAATTCTGCCAAAAAAGGACCGCAGAAGGTAGATACAGGCCAAAGACGTCGAGTGAAGTAGCAAATATCCAAATACTGAAGCAAAATTTTGAAGGGAATTCCAAAAAAGGCAGAGCTCTATGCTCCAGGGTCCTGCTAGCAGGAGCCGGAAAAAAGAACTGAAAGTAGCTGCCTCTGGCTGTGCATCATGGGATACCAGGGGTCTCTGGAGACTCTTAAAGGCACGGTACCCATTTGCAGACACATAATGGCAGCCTATGAGGGGCTTCTCTGTCCAACCCTTTCATCTCTATCATGAAAAAAGGAGTTTTGTGAAGGAGAGTTTTCTGCATACTGAAACTCAGTAAAATTGCTAAATTTAAAAGTTAACTGGCTATCTTTTTTCACTTCAAGATGAATCAATAGCCTCGTTAGTTTGGCTGCATTATTGTCTTTTTATCTCTTCAGTGTCTATGCAGGCCTTCCTGAAAAAAGTCAGAAGATGACAACTTAAGAAGATATATCTTTTGAAGTGCTCCGGGGGCCACGCACATAGGCGGGACTATTCACATGATTATGACTATACACGGAAATCCCCTACAAGAGAACTTACCTGTTTGGGACTCACTTTCAGGTTCAGACAGACCACATGCCCCTCTGATGGCTAATGTAAATGAGGGGTGAGAATCCCAAACTATTGAGGTAGTCCATCCATAGGGAATTAACTATGGTGAAACACCAACCTAGGTATGACCACTCCAATGCTGATTGTCTGACCAGGTTCCTTCACCGTAGTGATGAGAACATCCAGTAGGTTGGGTACTTCTCCTCACTTAGGAATGGATGGAGACTTGTATTAGAACTGTCAGCCTTAGGGTGGTTTATCCCAAAATGTTTTGCCTTCATCCTTCCTATTTTGCCAAATTTGTTTTTGTTGGCTTTAGGATTTTGTGCACTTTACCACTGATAACCAATGCTAAAGTGCGTATGCTCACTCCCTAAAGCTTAGTAAAATTGGTTTACACCTGACTGACTCCCTAAAACTTGGTAAAATTGGTTTACACCAGATTGGCAAATGTAATTTACTTATACGTCCCTAGTAATGTGGTTTATCATATACTCAAGGCTAGTAAATTAAATGCTGTCAGTGGGCCTGCACTTATTGTGCCACCCACATAAGTAGTCCCTTAAAAAAGGCAAAATACGGAGTGATACATAAGGGTGGTTTTGGGAATATCTACTGGCCCTCCTCCGGTCTTATGTGAATTATGTCTCTTCTTTTTCCTCTCTTTTTCCCTTTTCTGTTCTATATTTCGGGTTCGGTTTGTGGGCGACAGGCACGCTGCTAAGGGGGGGGTAGGCCGTAGCCTCTGCATGTGTGCAGGGTGGGGGGTTGGAGATGGGGATCTTGTTTTAGTTTCAGTTTCTATGGGCCCTTTTTCCTTTCGTCTTTTCTTGGTTTCCTTTTCTTTTTCTTCCTTTGGGTCAGTTAGGTGCGTCGGGGTAGTGATACCTATTCTTTCCGCTGTTGATGTTGTTATTTTCGTGGATTTGGGTTTACTGAGTCCGTGGGGCGGGCGATGACCGACATGTACTGTTTTACTGTGCATCTATCCTGAAGATTATTATCCTTTCCTGCTTTTAATTCCTCTCCTTTGTTTTGCTGCTGACTCGCTGGCTCGTTGCCTGCCATTTGCTTTAGGTGGCTTGAATGCATCTGATCCTTCTTATCTACAAAACTTTTAAAATTAACCTTACTCCTCCTGTGCCTAGCGGTTCCACCTTGTTTGAGTCATGTCTTGGACACTTATCACGTAGGTTTTCATGGGGACTGCTGGGTCGTTCTATTCTTACTTTTTGTGCTACCAACTGCTTTCGAGGCCGGCCCGTGTGGTTGTGGGCCCGTATCTGTACGCTTACTATGCACAATAAAGGTTTAAAAAAAAAAAAAGGCTAAATAAACCCCTTGCTAAGCCTAAAATTCCCTTTTTATTACATATAGGTTACCCCTGAGGTAGGCCCTATATTGCTCATAGTGCTGGGTGCATTGTAATTAAAAACTTGGACATGAACGTTTAAGTTGTACATGTCCTGGTAATGAAAAACTCCTAAATTCCTATTTCACTACTCTGAGACTGACTTCTCTCTTAAGCTAACATTGGGTTACCTTACTACATTCAATAAGTGCTAACTTTGGATTGGGAACAGGTAGGAAAGTCATGGTTAGTATCTAAGGAACTGTAATTTTAAAGCTTCTTTAATGCTAAAGTTAGATTTTAAGTCACTACTTTGACAATGTTGTTTTTAGAAAGTTGTTGTTTTTCTGTCCTACATATTTGGTGCCTGCAGCCTGTTCCTGAGTCACATGACTATCTGTAGTTGGTAATTGACCTTTGTGTATTCCTCACTGAAAGTATCACAAAGGAAGGTTTGCATGTTGGCAGGATGGGCCTTCTCGGACTTGATGGTGGGGCAGAGCTGTCACCTACAGCACTTGTACTTCAAAGAAACTGGATCACCTTACACACAAAGGACTTCACACTATCGTATTACGTCCCCAGACAGAATGGGAACTAGGCAGGGATGAAGGACATTTCAGACACCTATATAAGGGGTACTCCAGAAACTTCTCCCACCTCAAGGAAGGTTCCAGGTATAAATATTGGACCCTCAGACCAAACTCTTCTGATCACTTGTGGACTCTGCCAGAAAGGACTGCCCAGCTGCGGAGTCTGCCCTTCTGCCCAAGCCCTGCTGTCTAAGGACTCATCTGCTACTGTAAACTGCCCTAATGAGTCCAGCTGAAATCCAGAACATCTCCAAGGGTCAGTCAGATTGCCCCCAGTTCAAGCCACAGTCACGTTACAGGCTTCTTTGGCATCAACGCAACTCTATGAATCTCGATGCAATGAAGCACAGCTCAACACTGACATCAGCCCAGCACAAAGTATCTCATCCCCTGCAACAATGCATGGCAACGGAAGTCCTCGCAATCCCCTGGAGGTTCCTTCAATGCCAACATAGTTCGACACGGATGCATACTCAGCATGACACATCTTGTCCCCTGCTCTGACACAATGCAGTGAAAGTCTTTGCATCCCCAGGGGCTCCCTCGATGATGATACAGAACCCCGCTTCACAGGCTCCCATCGATGGCTCGGCTGCTGCACGATGCATTACGATGCAAGAGCTTGTATACAGTTCTTCGTCAATGACTCTTCGTCGCCAACCAGGATAGCACAAATCAAGGATTTCTCATCTCGACACCCATGCCACATGGTACTTTGCCAGTGTTAAGCACAGGTTAATTTAGGGCTAGATGTAGGTCGGTCGGTAACGGCCGAAAATCGGTATTTTCGGCTGTTACCGACCGGTAAATCTGATTTGGTATGTAGGGCCCAGTATTTTACAGAATCGGTAAATTTACCGATCGGTAAATTTACCGATTCTGTAAAATACCGAATCGGTATTCATACCTAATCGGTATTTTTGATATGTAGGTGGGACTCTTCTGAGTCCCACAACCCTTACCGATTCGGTATTTTACCATCAAATATATTTGATGGTAAAATACCGATTCAGGTGTGCATGCACATGTGTGCATGCACACCTGTGCCATATGACAGGCAGACCTGCCCTTAGGGCAGGTATGCCTGCCACATGGCCCCCGAATCTTTTTTGGGGGTGCTAGAGGGTGTCAAAGTGACACCCCCTGCACCCTTGTCAAAATCTGTATTTACCGAATCGGTAAATACCGACCGGTAATGCCCCATTCATTCCTATGGGCTTCAAAGCCCATAGGAATGAATGGAGCATTACCGGTCGGTATTTACCGATTCGGTAAATACAGATATTTACCGATTCGGTTAAAGGAACATCTGGATGTTCCTACATCTCCACCCCTTAGATTTACCGATTTTTAATTACCGAATCGGTATGATTCGGTAATTAAAAATCGGTAAATCTATTTTACCTACATCGGGCCCTTAGTGACTTTGTTGATTGACCCTAACGAGGATTGTGATGTTGCTCAAGAAAGACTCACACCCTCTCCAAACAACTGAAATTCTCACACTGGACAAATGTTCAACCACTGGCCTTCTAGAAGTCCATAATAACATGTCATTATCATAGTAGAGGGGGAAATAAGATCCCTTCATCTCCTTTGTCATCCCCTAAGCTCGGCAGGTTGATCAGAGTCCAAGTGCTTCTGTCTAAGTCGGATTGAACTGAGGCCTTGGTCAGGGCCATGATTATATCAGCTCAGAGTCGGATAGGATTATAGGAAAAGGATCTTACTCTAGAGGCATTGGAATGAGGGCCAGCGTCAATGTCAAAGGGACCAGCATGTATTTTGGTGACAAACTGGAAGTTGGGTCTGACATAGCAGAAATCGAGGTGGGTTCAGGAGGTGCATACAGGGCTGAGGGTGGACACACAGGTGGTAACCCAACTGGAGGCTCTGCAGATCCTCGGGCCGAAAAGTTGCCAAAAATTCACAAGATGGTCTCTCTAAAGAAATCAATCTGTTGCAATTTAACCAATGGATCTTGAAACACAGGATCAGTTGCGGGATCGCTCCTCATTGAGTCCCTGGGAATTAGACCATGAGGCAACCTGGCATTCTCACAACTACGCAGGCTGAAAATGAAGGGACTGAGAAAAATCCTGGTTGCTATTCTTGTCCTTCGACTTACCAGTGGACCTGGACTGCGACAAGAACCAGTCAGGGAAATACCTCAAGAGTAGGAGCAGATCAGTACCCTTGACTTCGAGCAGGACAACCAAGATTTATTTTGGTGTTTAGCAACTTACAGCTTAGCTTCGCTTACAGGTTCATAATGGCACACTCCTCACAGGACTTGGAGTTCTACCCTGAACAGAACACAAATCTAAATTCAAGAGACTTCAATGGAATCTGTCAGAGGTATTTGTTTGCAAAAGCCCTTCAAACGGTCCCTATGAACCCTGTAGTTTTCAGATGGAACATATTCCCTTGCACATTGGAAATGAATTTTAGAGAAAAAAGGTTCACTGAGGAGGAACAAATTGCCAGCAAGCTTTAGACCTGTGTATGAAGGTGCAGAAGAAAGGTACAGACGTCAATCACTGGAGCGTCTATGAGGCTCCATTGTCACTTCTGGGGTTAAATGAAGTAAATACAGAGTCACCTGGTGCCACCTACCAGCATTCGGGAAAAATGCTATTTAAGTTTTCCAGATCCACCTGGCAAACTCTAAATTAGAGGAATCTCTGGTTAGAAGTATCCATCAGAAACAAAATAAAATCCTCCCTTTCCTATGTGAAAATTATTTAATGATGAGATAGAATATCGAACACATAATTAATAATGAACTGCCATTTCTGAAAATGTTTTATGGTCTTCTCCTTTACTTAAATAATTCAAGTATCACCTTCACAAAATAAAATGATCAAAACTTGAGTAAAAACCAGGAGTGAAACTCCGACCATAGAGAGGACCAGATATTGAAGCAAGGGGTCTGCTTGCTTTGCCAAAGATGTAAAGCCCAAAGATCACCACCAATAACAGGAAGTCATCAAGGCTATCCTAAACTGATAGAGATCATGGAGGAAACACCAACTCCAAAGAAGGCCTCTATTCAACAGACAAGCAAAAAAAAAAACCTTAGCACAAGTGCACAATCCAAGTTACTACCGTCTACGGTAGAGGAAACTGGCAATTAGTATCTGAGATATTCAGATGCTTCTTATAAACAACAATGAAGCAAGATGCAGAAGATATTCTCAAGACCAAAACGACAAATGGTAATATCAATGGAACATCAGTGCACAACTGCATCCTGAATAGGAAAATCTAATAATCTGTTACCTAATTTGTGCTTTTTACTGCATGTACATCCTCAGTTAAACAAGGACTTAAAAGTGAAGTACCATAGGCAAAACTAATATTAGGTATTACTTTCTACCTGCCCTCATCTGAAAAGGCTAAATCAGACCTAAAAGGATTCAGACCTTTAACACAGGCACCACTAAGCATGGCCATATTATAAAAAGGCCAATTATTTCAGCCTCAGGGAAACCTTAACAGGGGAGCGGCTTCCATTAGTGCAGCAGGTGCAGTGGCACTGTGACCCAGAGGCTTGAGGGGCCAACTGACTCATTATCATCGCTGTATATCATCATTCAAATGGAAGCCAGGGGGGCCCCATTTCCTTCTTTGCACTAGGGCCCAGGAAATATTTGCTGCATTACTGCACTCTGGCATTACAATAGAGGCTGTACATACTTTGCGTCCCCTTCTGTAATATAAAAGTGCCCTGGGGACACAAAATACAGATTGCTTGGGCACACATTGTTGAGCCACGCGATCCTATAGGGCATTCCCTCACTTACATGATGGCAAGAATCCATTCCATTGAGAGGACATCTTTGTTCTTGCATCTGTGAAGCATTACAAACAAAAGTATGAAGGTAAATAAGCTGTGAAAGACAATTAAGCCATGAGGAGCCACATTGACTGTGCCCCACATCCATCACCTCCTGCAGGGCTCTTTCCGAGCTGGTATGTTCAGTCACAATCTGCACCCACTTTTGGAGGATCCCTTTTACCGTCCTTAAATTCATGTCCCCTATCATTGAAATGCAAACCAGTGATACGGAACTGCTGTGGTCCAGTCTCTCACTTATGTGCAATCGTGAACATCACTTTGCATGTTCACTAGCGAAAGTTCACTACGCATGGTCCTGTTAAGCGCCAGGTGCACTCAGTAGTATGCATTGCATAGAATATGACCAAGCATTAGATTAGTGTAATCCAGAACCAGATGCTATTAGTACCTTGAGGGGGACGCATGCTGTGACTTTAAAATAAGAAAGATGAGAACAGTGGGAAGCTTGTGGAAACAAAATGAGTAGTATACCAAACAAAGCAAGCCCACAGGGGTAAAACAAAACACTTTTATCAACATATATTATGGTAAGCAAGTGAATTTCTTGTTGTATACCTCATGTTAACTACTTAAACAGAGCAATCAATTCCATTCACAAACTCAGTGTTGTACCCACTAGCTGTTCCTAAAGTTCTGCCTGCATTTTCTGAATGGTCTCCAGTATGCCAGCACTGGTTTATGGTACATATATCACCATCTACTCACCAATAAAGGTGGTGCCTTTGTTTTTTTACACACCAACGGCCACATGCATCAATCTAGGATTTTGCATTTCCTAAATAGCGAAAATTAAGGAATCGCTATTTAGGAATTGCAAAATCCTATGCATCAAGAAATCCTAAAGTTTTTTAGGATTTCTTAAATTTCGGAATTTGCGATTCCTTAATTGCAAATCGCAATTAAGGAATGGCATTACATTGATTCCTATGGGCCTAGAGGCTCATAGGAATCAATGCCGTTTTGCATTTCTTTTTTTAGGAAATCGCAATTTGTTGATGCATTGCAAGGGTGCAGAGGGGGGTCCAAAGGACCCCCCCCTGCACCCCTGAAATGTATTTTAAAGTGCATGTTTCACACACACATGTCCTAAGGACATGTGTGTCTGGGATCACTGAAATATTATCGACGGCCATAATATCGAGTTGCCAAAATATCGTTGACTAATTATCGACTACAAAAATATCGAGTTTATATACTTATTTAAGTAACTACAAAAATATCGAGTAAATAATATCGAGTCTATAAAATATCGACTTCAATAATATAGACAAACAATATATCGACTAAAAATATATCGTTTGTAAGCTAAATAACCCTAACACTACAAAAATATCGACTACCAATATATAGGCTACAAAAATATCAATTTTTGTCATTTATCGACTTGTGATTATACACATTATATATATAAAATTATACATAAATCTTCTTGTAAAATACATTACACAATCCTAATTATATATTATATATTAAAAGACATTTTTAAAACACATTTAAATGTGTAAACATTTTTCCTACATATCATGAATAGTTAGAAAATAATATATACATTTGTCAAATTTTTTCAACATATATCATCACATTATTAGTACATATATTTAAAAAGATTAAATTAACTAACCTGCTTTAATGCAAAACTCTTCACAAACGACCATTTCCACTTCAACAAACAAACCAATTAATTGTGAAAAAATTCAAAGTAACCAATAAAATGCTCTCTTTCTTAAAACATCCAATGACATTAGAGAACACAAAAAATACACACTATAAAAGGTTTACATGCCTACTACCATTTGTTGCTGCACAAGCTATAGAAAACAGAAGGCAACTCTTTGATCAACTAGTTCCTGATAAATCGAGATTACTATTCAAGATTGCAACAAAATTAATCAAGTAAGTGAAAATTAAATTATAATACACAAGTACTAGGCTAAAATTGTATGTATTTCTCCTAACAGTTTAAATTACATTTATTTTTCTCTTTTAACATTTGATTTATTGACATCTCCTAAACACATCAAAATATATGCTCCTAGTGATTTACCACTAAATACTATTTGTAATTATATGTAAATGTTGTCTAATACACCAACTGCTGTTCTTATTAACTATTTTCTAATATCCTTTCTTTATTTATTCTATCTTCTAAACAGAATGTCTGATAACATCCGCATTCTACTCAACGAAATGTAAAGACTACACAATTTAAACAAGTAAGTATATGTGTACAGTTCTAAAAGGCACAAAAATACTAAAACTATTTTCAAAAAACCATTTCTTGTTTATTCTATCTTCTTACAGATATTCTAAACACATCCTACATCTACTAGACTAAAGGCAAAGACTACACAATTTAAAAAAGTAAGTATATGTGTAAAATTCCTCAAAGGCCCTAAAAAGTTAACGCTATATTCTAAACCCCGTTTGTTTTTTCTTCTATCTTCTCTACAGATATTCAGAAAACATCCTACATCTCCTCTACCTTAAGCTAACACTACAGAATTAAAACAAGTAAGTATATTTATTAACTTCCTCAAAGTCCCACATTTTATAAATCTATGTACTAATAATCATTTATTGTGTATTATATCTTCTCTACAGATAATCACATTACATCCTTCATCTACTCCACCAAAAACAAACAGTGATCAATTTAAAAAAGTAAGAATATGTGTAAAAATCCTGAAAAGCCATAAAAGGTTAAAGCTATCTTCTAAACACCATTTTTTAATTCTTCTATCTTCTCTACAGATATTCAGAAAACATCCTACATCTCCTCTACCTAAAGCTAACACTACAGAATTAAAACAAGTAAGTATATTTACTAACTTCCTCTAAGTCCCTAAAGTTATAAATCTATGTACTAATAATCATTTCTTGTGTATTATATCTTCTCTACAGATAATCACATTACATCCTTCATCTACTCCACCAAAGACAAACAGTGAACAATTTTAAAAAGTAAGTATCTCTAATAATGTCCTAAAATTGCCTAAAATGCTAAATGTAATACTGCTTTCTCCCAAAAAAAAATCGAAACATTTTTAAAAAATGGCTTATAATTTTTTACTTTGCCTAGCCACAGGAAAACAAGAAGAACATACTAGAAATTAATTGAACATAACAGTTTCAGAATTTTTCAACACCAGATTTACTAACTGTAAGTATAAACAGCGAAATATAAATGTGTAAAACACTACCAATAATATTTTACATTTAAACATGTTTCTTTCTAATCTTTCCTAGAACAATTATTACAAAATGACTGAAGGTGCAGAATTTGTTATGTCACAGAAAAATAAATTGTTATGTTATATGGGGTATGTTTATAATCAAGAAAGACAAACAGGAAGAAAAGTATTCTGGAAATGTACCAAATACTATTCAAACAAATGCTATGGTAGGGCTACTACTGAAGACACAAATGTATTATCTACCAGAGAACATAATCACCCCCCAATGTCACAGAGATAGAGATAAGGGATGCTTTAGAAACTATAAAAACAGCTAGCACAGGGAGTGACAAACCTACCACACAAATCCTAAAAGAAGAACTGTTAAAAATTCCTGCCCATGCTTCAGGGCAGCTACCCTCAATTGACTCCCTTAAACGCACAATAGCACGCACTAAAAGATTAACTACTACTACTCAACCTAACCCTACATCTTTTAAAGAAATAATAATTTCCCCGGAAATGAGCGTAACACACAGTAATGATAATTTTTTACTTTTTGACAATGAAAGCCCCACCAACAGAATTATCATGTTTGCAACAGCAACAAATTTAAGAAAAATACAACAATGCGACCAATGGATGATGGATGGGACTTTTAAACCATGTCCCAAACCATTTTATCAACTATATACCATTCAAGGATTATATCATCACTACACTATCCCTTTCATTTACTGTTTGTTACCTAACAAACAACAAAATACATATATAGAAATATTAAATGTTATCAAAAATGAAATCAATATTTATTTTCACCAAAAAATAATTATTGATTTCGAAATTGCTATGATCAATAGCATTTTGAAAACATTTCCCCACACAGCTATCCAAGGTTGCTACTATCACTTTAACCAAAGTATATGGAGACATCTCCAAAAATCAACGTTAAGCATTCAATACTCAACTGATAGCAACTTTGCATATCAAGTTAAAAAATTAATAGCACTAGCCTATGTTCCAGTTACTGATGTAGCGGAACACTATGACTTACTTATTAACTGCACATACTACAAAAAGTATGAAGACAAACTGGCCCCACTACTGGACTATTTTGAGGATACTTGGGTGGGAAGGTTACATAGATCTGGGCACCGACGCCAACCTAAATTCCACATACCTTGGTGGAATGTATATCTAAGTACATTAAACCAAGAGGCAAAAACGAATAACAGTGTGGAAGGATGGCACAATGCATTCCAAGCTACCACTAACAGAGCCAAACCCACCTTCCTAAATCTAATACAATCTTTAAAAAAAAGAACAAAGCTACCAAGAACTAAGGATAGAACAATCTGTTACACAAATTGGCCCTAAACTAACAAAACAAACAAAACAAATGTTCAGACTCCTGCAAAGCCAAGTGAGTCTATATCCTTCAACCAGAGGTTTAGAGTACCTATCACTCATAGCTAAAACCCTACTATAATGTATCATACCAAAACTAACAAAAACTTCTGATAATTACAGAAATTGTGCAATCAATAACAATTTTCATTTAATCATAAATAATACACATTTGTGAAATAAATTTGTTAAATTATAAGAAAGATTTATTTAACAAATATGCAATATTTATAATATTAAACATTGCAATGACATTTAAATCGACATTTCCCACCCAAATAAAATAAATGTGAAAACTTACAATTTATGTAGCAGAAGAAGAGGTCATCCAGCCACGTATAATGCATACAATACCTTACAATCCAGTACAAATTCAATTTCGGAAACCCTCAAAAACTCGAAAATAATAACAATTTTGTGAAAAACGCTCCAGGAAATCCCGATAATACAAGTGTGGACACTTTATTATTTAAAGTGATATACACACACCTTGTAAAAATTAAATTACGCATATTCTTCTCCCAATGCAATGCGACACCCTACAAATATCCCGAAAATTAGTAAAAGGTTTAAAAAAATCGCTCCAGTAAACGTAGATTAAACAAAGTGTGTACAATTCATTTAAAAAATGAACATACACACTTAGTAAAAAAAAATAAGCACTATGTTATCGTAATCCATTCCAAATCAACAACCATAAAAACCCGAAAAATCGTGAAAAACATTAAAAATCGCTCAAGGAAATCACGAAAAAAGGAGATAGATGTTAAAATATTACATTAATTTGTAATACAATCTTATCTCCCAAAAAAAAAACGCATCCTTCCATGGAATAATACTGCGAAGTTCCGGTACCTGTAAAAAAACATACATTAAGTAACCCACCCACACAAACACCCAAAGATTCCAAAATACACATTAAAATTTATGTAAAACATGTTCAAACACATATCCTAAGCATAGAAAAACACTAGGCCTCTAACATACACGACGCCTCAGTAAATACGAAGTTTCACCTAAAACATACCAAAACGACAACTACATACATACAATAACTCTAAAAACGTCGAATATAGTCTCAAACACTACTACTCTCTACGAAATATTAGTTAAAATTCCCCTTACCTTTCTCAACGCGAAGCAGCTTCCAACCGCGCTCTTCTCCAGTCCTGAATGAAGCAAAATAACCTTACGCGGTCAAAAAGTAGTCCCCTTAAAGTATATTAGAAAGGTAAAAATAATAAATACAATGTTCTAATAAGAAATAAAATACATACACCAACTTATAATTTCTAATAAAAATGTGTAACACTAATGACCATTTATTTAGTTTAGATATCCGTTTTTAATTAATATTATTTATAGAATATTATTTAATATTAATATTACTTAAAATATATAAACTTTATAATACATATCTTTTAAATGTTTAATGTTAAATGAAAATTAAAAAAAAATGTTTTCCTATATTTAAGTAGATGTAGCAATTTATTTCATTTGTAAATTAATAGTATAAATAAATAATTATTGTTATTTATTTATATTAATAATATAATTTAAATACATCATTGGAAATAAATACTGACAACTCTAAAATTGATTTACTATTTTCAGAATGTATATATTTATTTTGTAACAAAAGTTATAATTATTGTTAAATTGTAAATTAATTTTAATAATTATTATAATATATTAATTGTTATTATTAATTATCCCAACAATGTATGTAAATTAAAAACATATATTTTTAAACATTATATCCAACTAAGTCATTGTTTTAATATTTCATATAGTATTGGGAATAATGTTTTTCTCCTAAATATTTGTATACATATAACAAGAATTAAAAAATGTTTATTGTTTATTAAAAACATTCTATGTAATATCTATCAAAGTATTTTACAATGTTTTTTGTATAATATCTTTAAAACATATATTTACTATTGTATTTTTTTTATATTAATCTATATATCAAAAATTTATATTTAATAATATTAATATATAATAATAAACAGTCTGTGAATTAAAATGATTATAATTTGTTCTCAATATTACAATTTGTCACCCAAATATAAATATGTTACAAATTATTATGTTTTGTATAAATACAGTACAAAAGATATGTTTAAAAAATGTACATTTATAAATGACAATAAATGTAAATGAACACATCCTTTTTTCCTAACTACTTATATAGAATATTAATTGTTCTGACTATTGTACTGTACATGTTATAAAAACAAATTGACAATAAAACTTTTAAAAACATCCATGTGTACTTATTTTCCTAAGATTATAACACAGTCATGTACATTTTTCTGTGAGGGTGCTGAACACTGACCAATTATATTTTACTATTCCTAGTCCAGTCAGACAAATATCAGGGAAGGTGCTGAACACTGACCAATTATAATTTACTATTCCAACTCCAGTCAGACAAATATCAGGGAAGGTGCTGGACACTCACCAATTATAATAGATGTATTACGTTACAACGCATACTTTTACAACGCATACCTTTACAACTAAATATTTCGAAGGCAAAAACCATTACAACGCATGTAATTTAAATTAATATAAATTAATTTAATTTAATGTAAATAAATTTAATAAAAATTATTTAATATAATTTAGATGTAATTTAATGTCATTTTTACCCTGTACCCGTAACCCAAAAACCCAAAACTAACCTGGCCTGAACCCTAAAAATACCCCTTTAGCCAAAAACCCAAAACTGACCCTGAACCCTTAAAATACCCCTTTAGCCAAAAACAAAAAACTGACCCTGAACCCTAAAAATACCCCTTTACCCAAAAACTAAAAACTGACCCTGAACCCTATAAATACCCCTTTACCCAAAAACTGAAAACTGACCCAGAACCCTAAAAATATCACTTTAGCCAAAAACTGAAAACTGACCCTGACCCCTAAAAATACCCCTTTACCCAAAAACTAAAAACTGACCCTGAACCCTATAAATACCCCTTTACCCAAAAACTAAAAACTGACCCTGAACCCTATAAATACCCTTTTACCCAAAAACTGAAAACTGACCCTGAACCCTAAAATTATCCCTTTACCCAAAAACTGAAAACTGACCCTGAACCCTAAAAATGCCCCTTTACCCAAAAACTAAAAACTGACCCTGAACCCTAAAAATACCCCTTTACCCAAAAACTGAAAACTGACACAGAACCCTAAAAATACCACTTTACCCAAAAACTGAAAACTGACACTGAACCCTAAAAATACCCCTTTACCAAAAAACTAAAAATTGACCCTGAACCCTAAAAATACCCCTTTAGCCAAAAACAGAAAACTGACCCTGAACACTAAAAATACCCCTTTACACAAAAACTGAAAACTGACCCTGAACCCAAAAAATACCCCTTTACCAAAAAACGAAATACTAACCCTGAACCCTAAAAATACCCCTTACCCAAAAACCCCAAACTGACCCAGAACCCTAAAAATACCCCTTAAAAAACCCAAACATATTACATTTAAAATAGAATTATATACTTACCAATACTTAAGTTGTAATGTTATACGTTGTAAAGGTACCTACGTAGTAAAAACATGCGTTGTAAACACATGCGTTGTAATGGTTTTTGCGTTGTAAAAGTTTTGTTGTAATGGTAGTACGTTGTAAAAGTTGCGTTGTAAAGCTTGTTTCCCATTATAATTAACTATTCAAACTCCAGTCAGACAAATATCAGGGAAGGTGCTGGACACTGACCAATTATAATTTACTATTCCAACTCCAGTCAGGCATATATCAGAGTAGGTGTTGGACACCGATTCTAAATAAATTTGTCCACATATTATTTGTGATTTACACTATATATAATATATTTGATCATTTAGTATTTTTAATATACAAATGTTTTTGTTGTTAATGAATTATTGTAAAAATATTAATTGTAATTAATAATTTTATTCTAAATGTTTTAAATTTATGTGCAAAAGATTATATTTTATAACATATTTTTATAATATTTTCCACATATTAAATTATATATATTGTGTTATAAAAAAATATTTATGTTATTTTCAGATATATTTTATGTGTATTTTTATCCTTATAAATTTTTTATAATCAGTTTTTTAAAGTATCAGTATATTGTTCTAAAATTAAATAGTTTTAAGTATTTCTTACATATTTTATGATAGTAATTATGAAATTTTCTTTTCTTATTTTATGAGCAAAAATTAGTAGAAATTATTAATTGATAATGTAATAAAAAATAAAATTTTAATAATAAATTAATTTAATAATATTTGAAAACATCTTCATAAATATTTATAAATATTAAAATATTTTATAGTATTTGATAAAATATTAATAAATATTGATAAATATTAAAATATTTTATAGTATTTGATAAAATTATTAATAATATTTTTTAAATATTAAAAAAATATTTTTAAAATAAAAAATGTAATTTTTTTTAACATTTTTAAGTAGTTATTTAACATAAATTATCCCAAATTTTTATTGTTTCCTATTATTTTAAATATTTTTATATAAATTAGTTTTTTTTTTATATTTTATGTAAAAAAATTATATTTATAAACTTATTTTTATTTTATAATATATTTATAGATTTTTACACTTTTTATTACATATTTTTAAATTACTTCCCACCCTTATCCCCTATTAACCCAACATCCCGCTCCTAAACATTAACATTATTTTCTATATTTATATAAATATATATAGGTGTTTTTAAAATAAATTTGTATATTTTTTTTTACAATTTGAGTATTTTTTTTTGTTTTTTTTAAATAAAAAAATATTTTTTTCTGTAAAAAAAATTATTAAATAAATTATTAAAAAATATACAAATATTTGATAGATTTTTACACTTTTTATAACATATTTTTAAATTACTCCCCACCCTTATCCCCTATTAACCCAACATCCCGCTCCTAAACATTAACATACATTTATATATTTATATAAATATATATATTATTTTTAAAATATATTAATAATATTTTATTAACATTTTATCTATACTTTTTCGATATTTTTTACTATTACTACATATCGATATTAATATTACTCGATATTTTTGACTCGATATTTTTGTACTCGATATTATTTTCACATTAAATAATACGATATTTTCTACTTCGATATTCTTTTTTACGATATTTTCCTATACTCGATATTTTTGACTCGATATTTTGTCCATTCGATATTATGACTAGTTACCGTGTGTCTGTAACATGACACTTTTCAAAATGCATTTTTGTGCTTTTTTAAACAATTTCGCAAATTAACACGAGGGTTAATTTGCACTTCCTATTTCAAAATTCGCATTTTTTTAAAAATTGATGCATTGCATTTAAGGAATCGCACAAATGCGATTCCTTAAATGCATTTGCATTTTTAGGAAATGCAAAAAAAAACCGAATTTTGAAAAAATGTTTCATGCCTCCCAAAAACGTATTTAGGAAGCGCAAACGGCAGAATTTACCGATTCGCACCGTTTGCACTTCCTAAATAGGTTGATGCATGTGGGGGCAGGTGCACAATGATGGATGGGCGACAGTCACAATTGTACCAAAGAAAATGTGTTCACTCTTAATGAACAAATAGTCAGCACTCCTTTGGGTGTTAAATTAAAATATGAATTTGCTAGAGAAATTAATAAATGCATATTTGAATCTGACTCCTGAAGAAGAGCAGACCATCTGTTTATTGGGAGTGAACAAATTATCTTAGACAGATATAAAAATATATATATACATACAAACACACACCTATTTATACACGCACATATATGTGTGTGTGTGTGTATATATATATATATATATATTACCTACTGGCGGTCGCCAGTAGGTATATATAGTTAGGATTTTTTCTCTATGGGTTTTTTGAAAATTCTATGTCTAATAACTTTGGCGTTTGTGGACGGAATTGGCTGAAATTTTCAGGAAAATGGCACATTTCGTTTCTGAGCAGCCCTTGAAAATTTGGGGGGGGTTCGTCCAGTGGGGGCCGAGAAAAAAGGGGGGTCCCAAAACGTGTTTTTAACATTGAGTTTTCCATAGGGCGGTTGGCCTCACTTTTAGCCCGAACGGCTGAATGGATTTGCACGAAACTTGGCAAAATTGTAGGGACTGGTAGCCCGATGTGCCTTTTGTAGGTCTCAATATATGTGCTCCAGTGGATTTTGAGAAATTAACGTTTAAAAAAAGATATATATCTGTAACAGCGGACCGGTTAGCGCTCTGGTTCGCGGACTTTTCGCGCAACGGAGCTTTGTGAAGCGAAGCTGATTGGTTCTCCGGCGTCTGTCAACATTCCAAACAGTCCGTAGCGGCCGCCATCTTGTCTCTCGGTAGGATCGAGAGACAAGAGGAGGTCAAAACAAAGGGGGAAATAACTATAAGGGGGCATAGTAGATCCTCGCTGACCCCCTAGGTTTGATGTGGAGGTTTTAAAAGGGCCCCGCGGGGCAAAAAAAAATAATAATAATAATAATTGAACGGCTGAATGGATTTGCACAAAACTTGGCAAAATATTAGGGACTGGTAGCCCGATGTGCCTTTGCTAGGTCTCAATATATGTGCTCCAGTGGATTTTGAGAAATTAACGTTCAAAAAAAGATATATATCTGTAACAGCGCTCCGCTTCGCGTAACGGAGGTTTGCGAAGCTGATTGGTCATTCTGTCACTGGGCTATAGTTGGGCTACATCTGGCTGATATTTGGGCTACATTTGTTTTTTTGTGTGTCTGGCGGCCATCTTTGGGCTACATTGGGCTACATTGGGCTTCATTGGGCTACATTCGGCTAATTAGCAAATAGCTCATCGCAAACTAGGAATGGTAAAGAATCGCTATTTATTCCTTAAAGTTCGCTATTTAGGAAATGCAAAAAACTTTGATGATATATATGGCGGTTCATCTCTAACAAGATAAGAAGCATAGGGATACATTTATGATGACTGGCGCATCACCAGGGATGTGTTAGTCATTCTGTGCCGCTGTTCCGTCACCTATGGTGTGCTGCATTTACAATGCGGCGCATCATGGGGCAAAAACAGCACAGATGCGTGATGTATCTGTGCCGTAAAGGTGGCGCATTGCTGGAGTTGTATCGCAAGTGTGATGAAGCTCCAGCAAGGGTCGGGGGTGCCCCTGTCGCAGGGTTTCTGTTCTCACACAGAACTGTGGACAGAGGATTGGAACCTCGGCGAATGCATTGCTGGAGTTGTATCGCAAGTGTGATGAAGCTCCAGCAAGGGTCGGGGGTGCCCCTGTCGCAGGGTTTCTGTTGTCACACAGAACTGTGGACAGAGGATTGGAACCTCGGCGAATTAGGGTGTCCCAAAACTCACGTTAGTAATCAAAAACTCCTTAGCAAGCTAGGTACAGTGTCACATTGGATATAACAAACTCTCAATGTTTAGACAATCCAGAATATGAACTTATAGTACCTCAGGATACGTGGAACTCATGAACAGTCGGTCGTTATAGATTTCTTAGAAACCAGAACATGGAGTTAAGAAGAACAGATGTGTATTTGAAATGTTTATTTACTAATGCCGTCTTCTCAGGCGTAGTACCTTAGATAATAAAAGTACACATATTATCAGTAGCAAAATTACCAGCATAGTTACTAGTACATAAAAAGTGAATGGTGATAGTATGTTAACATGCTGTAAATGAATAAGAGTTAGCAACACTTATAAGCAGCCGCGGGCCGTGGAGGGAGTTACGGTGAGGCAGGGAGGCGGGGAGGGGGAGAAGCAGGGTGGAGAATACAAGTACACATATTATCAGTAGCAAAATTACCAGCATAGTTACTAGTACATAAAAAGCGAATGGTGACAGTATGTTAACATGCTGTAAATGAATAAGAGTTAGCAACACTTATAAGCAGCCGCGGGCCGTGGAGGGAGTTACGGTGGGGCAGGGAGGCGGGGAGGGGGAGGGGCAAGGTAGAGAGGGCTCCACCCTGCTTCTCCCCCTCCCCGCCTCCCTGCCCCATCGTAACTCCCTCCACGGCCCGCGGCTGCTTATATCTCACCCTCCCTAATACACATATTATATTATTTGCTAAGAAGGTCTCTTTGTGTTGGTTTAGGGCGTGCCCATACTTTAGTGTCTTAGATTTGAAGGAATCACATCACCATACACCAGCTCTCTCTTCATGTGAACCGCATCAACTGTTGTGTATGTGTGTTCGGCAAAGCAATATAAAACCCGCCTCATGCCCAGAATTGGCAGAAGTTGCACTTATGTTATGAGTATGAAGTCGTGGAGATCAGACCTCATAACAATTCTGTATCGTGTTGTTCTTGAAACTTTAGCACTCGCTGTACAGATATAGTTTAACAAGTAAAGCAGATAGTAGACCAATAACATATTATTCTCATGTAAACCACGATGAACTACTAGGTGGAAAGCTAAAGCAACAACTAAGTGTCGTGTGCAGAAGTTGCAAAAAAGGAAAAATGGCGTTTAAACCGGTAATGAGCCCATGCTAACTTAACACGGTGTAAAGATATCCAGGACCTAGATGACACCTCCTCATGATCCGGAAACGAACTGAATAAGATAATAGAAGTGCCATCTCATGAGAGCAGATTGCAAGTTTATATGTGGACGGTCCGCAAGGTAAAGCATTAAAAACTAGGAAAATTTAATGCTAAAGAAAAATAAAACAGCCAAGTACTTTATCGAGTCTTAAGCCAATAGGCAAGGTAAATAATAAAAACTTGACAAATAAGTCAATGAATTGTCAATGAAATGCTAGTACTCAGCATATCAAACATGAAAAAGGTCTATGACATAACTGTGTATGCAAAATAAGCTGCAACAGCCTCCAATAGGAAGTCACCGTCTTCATCCGAAAACAGTTCAGCCATCCAATTTAAAAGCGGAAAAGAACATACGTGCTCTCCCAGCACCGGATCCTCTATCACCATCAGAGGACAGCTCGGTGGGTTTTCAAGAAAGCTCTCTTCCAAGAAAGACTGTGCTGCCGCCAGTAAATTCCAGGGACCAAGTAGTCCATGCATCAATGCCACAGCCATAATCCTTTCGCCAGGACAAACCAACTCGTGAGTAATGATAGGAGTCATCAGCTGATTAAAGTCGACGTCAGGAGAAACCGGTCCGCAGAGACACAAATCAATGGCCCAATCGAAATCACAGGTCAGGCAGTGAAATACAGGCTGGACACAGGTGAAGTAGGAGAACCGAAAAGATAATCCATATGCCGTGCTTAATATCGCCAACGGCATTGTGCCATAATATTCTAGCATGCGATTGCGGAACAGTGTCAGCAGCTGCAGGGTCGGAGGTTGCATAGGAGGGACATCCATATTTAAAAATGTAAAAAAGCACAAGAGCGTCCGCTGGTAATGCAAGTAAAAATGCCAATCCACGAACCAGAGTGCAGAAAATACAATGAAAGGAAGCAGGGATGACTCCAAAGATTTTCTCAAATGAAGTCACGAGACCACTGGTAACAACTTTAAAAAAGTGTGTCAGGGACTTTGTGGAGGATGCGTTAAAGATAGTCGGAAACATGTTGCTGAAATTGAAAGGCAAATCTTAATTGAAAAGGGTGTGCACCTCTGTACGGGTGTTCGCTATGTGAAGTACGAAAGTTTCACGGGCCGAACTCAAGGCCACCTCTCTCTGAGACAAAAGAGCTCTTATTCTTGCCATGCCGTTGAAACGTGTCCCAAGGTTGGTATTTGTGGCCAGATTGAAAACTCCCTATGTTCATGTGTGGGAGGAAATAGAACATTTCTGCAGCAAATAACCCGTTCACTTACTGTTACGATAAAAGGAATACTTTTAATTAACTCAGAACAATCTTCATTATTGAGCATCAAATAACTACCATTTTCCAACAACTTGAACGTGGGGATGATAGCAGGAACTGGCGTGCCTTGCAACACGCAAGCCATATTTGGTCGGTGTTTGTTGCATGAACCGTGTAACTGTATGTGCCTACACATTAGTGAATGATCTGGCGTCTCAGTGCATTCCTCTCCATTCAGATAAACTTCTTGATCATCTTTGAAACATCTGTATGTGTATGGAAGCGACCAGACCTCATGAAGAAAAGCACTACCTAAAGGTTCATAACGACCTATTGGTATATATTTCATACAATTTGAAAACTTATATAAAGCAAAAGGCAGCGTTATTAAACCGTGGATAAGGCATGTTGTCAAAAAACCCGCAATCCTCTGCTGATGATGTCACTGAGCATGTCATGAATGATGTAATATGTGACATCATCAGCAGTGGATTACGGGTAATAGTATCTCTAGTTTACTCCCCTATAGCTGTCTTTATTTTAACATAAGTGTGTGTTTCCCTCCCTTATACTTACTGTTTTTGGTTCGCTTCCAGTTCGCGTACCGGCGAGCGAACTAGGAAGCGAACTAAGAGAAATAGAGGTTGGCACAGTTCCAAATATTGTACCAATTTTTTAATAACGGGGAGGTAGTTCTGAAAAGAACTTTTTTTTTTATTTTTCTGAACATTTTTTTACTGTTTTTGAATTTTTCGGAACAGTTTTATATTTTTTTGGGGTTTTCTTGGAGGGGGCAATGAAAACGATTCATTGTAAAGGGCTCAACAGGAGCAACAAAACAAAAAAAAGAAGTATTTATTATTTTGGGCGTTTCGGACAAACTTGCATATGATAGTCAATAGCTCTGTTGATCAGAGTGATGCTTCTTTCTCCGTAGGAAATGAATCCATCGCAAAATACGCAGGTGTGTTTTACTTCACCAAATCTCATTTGTATATTTGGCACCATCTCCCTGCCCTCTGGTCCCGTTACTTCCGGTACAACAGATCTTCTGGCCATAATAGGGAGATTATCTAGGTCGTTCCGAAACTGTGCAGCACTGTAGTTGTTAGGATGCCACCTAGTCATATGGCGATGCATTGTGTAGTTTCCGAAACTGTATTTTTTGTCGGTCCCTCTGGACAGTCTATCTTGACATATAAGGCAAGTTACGTATCTTGCATTTACTTTTTTCTGACCTTTGGGAATTTTAAAAAATTGCCAAATGAAGTTTTCTTTCCGGTGAGACGTCCTGGGCTGCTCAGGCAAAAACTGCCTCTCTTCGTGCTCGTCCTCCTGTTCCTCTTCTTCTTCTTCTTGTTGAATTATAACTTGAGCAGGTGGTCCACTCTTCCTTGGATGTGGTGGAGGTGGTGGGGAAGCACCAGCTGAAGCTACTAAAGAAGCCATTGCTCAGTGATCACAAAGGGTCTTTCTCTCACAATGATGAAAGTCAGAGTGAGGAAAGAAGGAGGGATTTTCATCATTTGGGAAAAACAAGAGTTCTCAACCAATCAAAAGTGTTCATTTTAGATTATATGACCTAGTCTTACATCATTAGGAAACCAAAAGTGAAATGAACCAATGAAAAGTGTTATTACCAAGTCACATGACTTGCTGTGTTTACGTTAAGCGCTTTGCAGGGCCTCCCGGTTTGCTTCCAGAAACCTGCGCTTTGCGACTCGCTTCGCGTACCAGTTCGCTAACGTAGTACGTCATATGACGTATCACGCGACAACGTGAAACGTCATGCGGACGGGAGGCGTCACGATGTTGTTTTGTAACGCGGCACTTGCGGTAAAGAAACGTTTACCGGCTCGCGGTCTATTTCGCGGCATCAAGGTCAGCTAACGGGAAGCTTCCCGATTTGCGAAGCGGGAACGAAGAAAAAAAAATATTTTAAAAAAAAATTATTCATAAACATATAAAATATATTTTTGGATTTAAAGAAGAATACATTTTACAGCTACAGATATTAGCTGTTAAAAAACCAATGAAATTCACAGAAAAAACCATAGGTTATGGACCATATATAGTTAGGAATTAGCATTTACAAAACCTTGAAAATTCACTGAAAAAAACCATAGGTTATAGACCATATATAGTTAGGAATTAGCATTTACAAAACCTTGAAAATTCACTGAAAAAACCATAGGTTATAGACCATATATAGTTAGGAATTAGCATTTAAAAAACCTTATTTTACTCACACAAAACCATTGAAATTCCATATATAGTTAGTTGCACTAACTATATATCGCGCACCCGCAATCCACTGCTGATCATGTCACATATTACATCATTCATGACATGGTCAGTGACATCACTGATGACATCACTGATGACATCTCAAATGACATCACTGATGACATCACTGATGACATCTCATTTGACATCATTCTTGTGCTAATACGATAAACCTCTTCAGACTCTAATATAACCTTAGATACACTCAGTGTATACAGACACTCACACACTGCCACTCATCCATGGAGTTACTCACACACCCAGTCAGTCATGCAAAGAAACAATCTCACCTCCATTTCTTCAACTATATAGTTAAACACACCTTACTTATTGAAACATATACTAACACATATTTACTCTCTTATACAATCCCTGATACAAGTTCACAATGATCGATACAACCACTCACTCATTCAATGGCTCTCATGCACAGTTATTTATATATGCCAACTCTCACATGTACTGTGTTTTACATATGTACTTACTATGACATGTAGCATTGAGATATCCATTCACTCATCAATACACTCATGCACACAGTCAACTGCCCATGTAGCTGTTTCCACATGCACTCTTGAACTCATACACCTAGTGAATAAACTGCTCACACATCTATGCATAGAGTCTCACACCTTCCAGCCACCCCCACACAAACTCAATCCCCCATAGAAATACTTGGGCAACCAATTAATAACACATATAGCCTCTCGTATAGCTAATGATCAACACATGCAGCAGTTTACAGAACAACAGACATAATGATGCACAAATTAAGACAGTTTAGTCACTAACCCATGCATTCAGTGAGACACATTTAATCACTCACTCATACAGTCAGTCATGCACCTACTAAATCCTTCATCCAGACACTTATACATCCACTCAAGACATATTTTAACTTTACAGAAAAATACAGTCACTGGATGTTGTCATCAGTGATGTCATCAGTGATGTCATTTGAGATGTCATCAGTGATGTCATCAGTGATGTCACTGACCATGTCATGAATGATGTAATATGTGACATGATCAGCAGTGGATTGCGGGTGCGCGATATATAGTTAGTGCAACTAACTATATATGGAATTTCAATGGTTTTGTGTGAGTAAAATAAGGTTTTTTAAATGCTAATTCCTAACTATATATGGTCTATAACCTATGGTTTTTTCAGTGAATATATATATTATTATCACTGAGAAAAACAAAGGTTGCAGGGACGTTATAGTTCGGCTCAGATTTCACTCCTACAAAACCAGTGAAATTCAGCAGTTAGTTACCTATTCTGACTATGACTTATGCACCCTCAATGCACATCGTATGACCTCACATATCACATCACTCATGACAAGGTCAGTGACATCAATGATGACATTTCAAATTACATCACTGATTACATCATCCTGTGACTAAGTGTTTTGCAAACGTTTCTGAGACTTAAAGATGTATACTAAGCTACAGCATAGTTAAACTGCTATTCTTTCTGTACTAGTAATTAGTAATCACTATGTGAGTGGGTGTATGTGTATGAGTGACTGTATGGATGTGTTAGTGGGTATGCAAGTAGGTATGTGAGTGAACGGCTGTTTTGGAGAGTTGTGGCTGTATGGGGGAGTTAGAAGCAGTGTGAGTAAGTGTGAATAGCTGCATAGGTATGTGAGTGAGTATGTGATTGGCTTTGTGGGTGTTAGTAGTTGTGTGAGTGACTGCATAGGTAACTGAGGAACTGTGTGAGTGTCTGTATGGGTAAGGGAGAGGGTGTTTGAGTGGCTATATGGGAGAGTGAACAGCTATTTTAGCACTTGTATAGGTGAGTGGGTGTGAGTGGCTGTTTTGTAGAGTGCATGTCTGTGCGAGTGGCTGGAAGTGTGAGGGGGTATGTGAGGTGTTATATGGAGGTGTCAATGAGTATGTAAGTGGTTCTGTGGGTGAGTGAGTAGTTGTATGGGTGAGTGAGTGGCTGTATGGATAGGTGAGGGGTGATCCAGCAGCTGCATTGGTGAGTGAGTGGCTGTATGGGTGAGTGTGTGAGAACCTGTATGAGTGAGTGGCAGTATGTGTTTCTGTATGGGAGAATGAGTGGGTGTATGATTGGCTGTAAGGGTCTATGAGTGGGTGTGTGTGGTGTGTATGTCTATGATTGAATGTGTGATTGGCAGTATTGGTTGAGTGAGTAGGTGCATTAAGTGACTGTATGGGTGAGTTAGTGGGTGTGTGACAGACAGTATGAGTGAGTGGGTATGTGAGTGACTATGGTTGAGTGATTGGATGTCTGAGTACTGGTATGGGTCTGTGGATGGGATTGTGAGGGGGTTGGTGGGTGTATGAGAGGTTTTATGGGGATGTAAGTGGAAGGAGGAGTGGTTCTGTGGATGATGTCATCAGTGATATACTTTGAGTTGTCATTAGTGATGTCACTGACCATGTCATGAGTGATGTAATATGAGAGCTCATAAGCAGTGCATTGTAGGAGTGAAAGTTCTAGTTAGTTCAGGTAACTATAACTGCTGAATTTTTTATGGTTTTGCACGAATGAAATCTGAACCTAAGAATAACGTCCCTGTAACCATGGGGGGTTTTCAGGGAATATCTAAGCATTTTAATATTCCATTTCCTAACTATAATGTCCCTGTAACCTTTGGATTGTTCAGTGAATTTCTATATTTTCTTTAATTGCATTTCTTAACTGTAACATGTAACCTTTGAGAGTGGATATGTGATTGGCTGTATGGGTCTGTGTGTGGGTGTGGGTGTGTGTGTGTGTGTGTGTGTGTCTGTATGGGTGTGTACATGGCTGCGCAAGTGGGTGTATGAGTGCCTGTGTGGATCTGAGTGGGCGCATGAATATCTGAGTGGGTCTGCAAGTCGGTGCGTCAGTGTCTGGGTTTGTAAGAGGAAGCATGAGTGTCTTTGAAGGTCTCTGAGTACATAGATGAGTTTCTGAATGGGTGAGTGGATGAGTGTGTGAGTGAGTGGGTGTGTGACTGACTGGTCTGTGAGGGATTGTGTTAGTCTCAGTGGATCTGTAAGTGGGAGAGTGAGTGTCCGAGTCAGTCTGCGAGGGAGTGCATGGCCCTGATTGGGTCTGTGAGTGGGTCCATGAGTCTGAGTGGGTCTGTGAGTAGGTGCATGAGTCTCTGAGTGGGTCTGTGAGTGGGTGCATTTGTGTCAGCCAGTGAGTGCTCTAAACAAAAGCAGGGTAGCACACAGGAGCAGGTTCTCGTGCCAGCTCACCCTGTGAGGGTGCTCTTATCCAGCTTACCCGCAGTCCACTACCTTCTGCTGCCTTTGATTTTGTGCCCCCTCTGCTCATTTTCTGCTAATTTTGGGCTTCTTCTCTGCAAGCTCCAGCCCTCTATTTTGCCTCTTTCTGCTTGTCCCGCCTATTATTTTGACCTTTTTCTGCTTGCTACTGATCTTTATTCTGCCTTTTGCAGATCGTTTCTGGCCTCTATTTAGGCTCTTGATGCGTATTTCTGCTCTCTAATTTGCCTCTTTCTGCTCACTTCTGTCCTTTATTTTGCCTCTTTCTGCTAGTTTCTGACCTTTAGTCTGCCTTTTCCTGCTAGTTTCATACCTTATTTTGCCTCTTCCTGCTAATTTCTGACCTTTAGTCTTCCTCTTTCTGGTAATTTCTGGCCTTTATTTTATCCCTTATTGCCGACTTTTAATCTGCCTCATTCTACTTGTTTCTCATCTTTATTCTGCCTCTTTCCGCCTGTTTCTACCCTTTATTTTGCCTCTTTCTGATTTCTTCTCCGCCAAGACCGTAGGGTATCCTCAGGGCCCATGCGGACTCAGCCGGGTCCCCGGCTCCTGCAGGAGCCAATTCTGCTCTCAAAGACAAGGAGCTGCTAAACATGCAGCTCTCAGTTTGTCAGAGAAATCCTTTTGTCTATTACCCTGCCTCTTGACAGCGGGGAGGGAAACAGATGAAAACTCTGCTCTCAGCAAGTGAGAACGGTTTCACAGACCTCACTTGCTGAGAGCGGAGTTCATGTTTGCTCTGACTTGACGGGAGCTGTAAAAGCTCCAGTCAAGTCAGAGCAAACAGCTATGCCCCAGGGGTGGGCACCCCGCTACATAGCAGGATCCAGCTCTTGGGGGGGGGGGGGGGCAGTCCCAAGGGCCATTATTGGCCCTCCTCCCTTGATCTGCATGGGCCAGTCCCGATGAGGTAGTAGTCCTCTTTTTCTTTTTTTAATGCCCACATGCCCCCGGGCCCTGGCCCAACCAGGGGCTTAATATAAAACAAGCATGGGAGACTATGTTTGTTTTGATTTTTTTCAGTGTTGCCACAAATTTGCAGATCCACCCACGAATTTTCGACAAAATTGCCAAAAAAAGTATATATACATATATATATTCGTCGGGGCCCGCCGCTTGGAGTGGCAAGGGTTAACAAGCGACTGCAAGCCTTGGATATATATATATATATATATATATATATATATATATATAAATGCTAGCTTCTTCGTACACAGAGTACCAACACTCACGGGAGATCGTTAACCCCAAATGTATTGGTAAAACACACAAAGAAGACACGTTTCGGCGACTGCCTACTTCAATATATATATATAAATAACTGAGCAATATATATAGGCAAGTCAAAAAACGCTTTTTCTATGGAAATGAGGTCCTAAGTACAACTACCTACTAGTAACTGCCAGTAGGTAATATTGATGTGCAGATATATATATTTTTTTCACTGCAAACCTAATGATTAAAGAGACGTTAGAGTTAGATTAAAATGTCAGTTAAAATGTTACATTTTAAAGTGAAAAGCCACTAAATTCACCTGTTATAGATCGCGGACCGGCGCCCAACCACCCACGAGCAGCCAAACCCCCACAATGCATAGCCTTTGGCCATGCACATCATGGTGTTGACCCAAGGGCCTGGCTGTGCCCAACCCATGGTCTTGCCTCTGAAGGCTGTGCACTTTTTTTGCTGTACTATCGCAAATTTACACAGGACTGCACTGAGCTCACACTAGTGCCTCAGTACCATGGCGCAGCAGAAAAAAAATCTTTTTAATTTGACACAAGGGCCAGTGGGTCAGGGTACCCCTACACTGCTCCCTTATTCTATATTCAAATGTATAGATCTGTGTTTTCACCTCGTGGTACCGCCATAGTAGAGAGGGAGTACTGTCCCAGCCAGTCAGATTTTATGTTTTCAGCTTGTGAGACTGCACTACTCTGCAGAAGTACTGCAAAGGTACCGGTTTGCTATATATACACATACATTTTTAACCTTAATCTCTCAAAAACTACTCGACGCATTTACATGAAATTACAAAAAGCATGAAAGATCTAGGTTTCTGCCAACTTTGGTAATAGCCTGCTCAGCAAGTTTGGCTATAGCACGGTCTAATTTGGACCACCCCAAAACATTTCACGGAGGAGCTGGGTTAGCTTAATCGTTTTTGAGGAAACGTTTGTGAAGATTCCTGAAACAGAGATAAAGTTATTAGCAAACCAAAATATACAACTCCTATGTAAACCCGGTTGTAACTATAACTACACTGTGGTGACCGTCGCTGTAGAATATACATATATACACACACACACACACACACACCTATATATATATATATCTATATACATATATATATTCACTGAAAAAACCATAGGTTTCACACCAGTTATAGTTAGGTGGAAATTTTACTCGCATAAAACCATTGAAATTCCCACGTTATAGTTAGTTGGACTCACTATAACTTGCGCGTGCAATGCACTGCTGATGACGTCACATATTACATCACTCATGACATGACTGATGACAACATCCTTGTGACAAAGTGGCAGACCTCCTATCAGCATAAAATAACCTTTGACACACACATTCAAAAATAGAAACTAACATTTTCTTAAAAAAGGAGAAACCAATACCAATTACAACAACTTATTAGGTAATTCCAACATCTACATACACATCCACTCATTCACCAACAGTCCTATATAGTCACTCATGCATGTACTTACTCATCATATGTACTCATACACCTATACATCCTGTTACACACTAATACTCATCCATATAGTTACTCACACACAAATTCACACATGCAAATAAACTATCAAAAAACCATTTACTTGATTATACTGCTATATACACACCACTACACATACTTCTACAGAAACGGAAACATATTTACTCTCTTAAACAATCAATTATAAAAACACATACTCACTAACCCACCCATACACACAATCATCCACCCATACAGTCTTGCACACATGCTGTCTTCAAAATACATACAAATAGTGAGTCACTCATTCATGCATCTGTGCTCTAAGTAATATCCCCCACCGAACCATACAGACACTGATACTGATACTCAAAAAAACAACTAATAACCCATATACACACATGTAGCTACTCACCAACCCATGCAGCCACTTATACACAAAGTGAGACACAGATACAGATATTTAAATATTTAAACATTACTCGCTAATATATGTATTCACTAAGATACATTTAATAAGTCAGTTAACCAATCAATGTTACACAAAAAAACATCCATTTAGACATTTATTTACCCATTTATTCTTCCATGAAAGAAAGTGCGTTCATCTATGGACTTTAATGACTTCAACATCCACAATGCTCAGGGGCGTGGAATGCCCAATCAGAGAGCAGTTGGGGGTGTGGCACGCAAACTTCGGTGGAAGCCTCTGAGGAAGATAGCAATTGAAACGCGTCAGGTGATTCGAAGTTTCTGCATATCCCGCCCACCTGCGTGTGCAGTTTGTACCTATCAATAAAGGTTACGGGTCAAACCTTCTCTGTTGCTTGAGTGCTCCTTCATTTGGTGGTGGACCCAGGAGCATTAATACATAGCGGCAGCCCAGCCGCGAGGGTGCACCATCCTGTTTAAGACGGGGGCCATGAGATGGGATGTTACCTATCTCGACTGTGGGGCAACGGAGCTGGATTAAAACTGCAGCGCGAGTGGAGGCTCATCCAGAGTCTAGGGGCTCATACAGAGCAGCAGTAAAGAAAGTGCGTTCATCTATGGACTTTAATGACTTCAACATCCACAATGCTCAGGGGCGTGGAATGCCCAATCAGAGAGCAGTTGGGGGTGTGGCACGCAAACTTCGGTGGAAGCCTCTGAGGAAGATAGCAATTGAAACGCGTCAGGTGATTCGAAGTTTCTGCATATCCCGCCCACCTACGTGTGCAGTTTGTACCTATCAATAAAGGTTACGGGTCAAACCTTCTCTGTTGCTTGAGTGCTCCTTCATTTGGTGGCGGACCCAGGAGCATTAATACATAGCGGCAGCCCAGCCGCGAGGGTGCACCATCCTGTTTAAGACGGGGGCCATGAGATGGGATGTTACCTATCTCGACTGTGGGGCAACGGAGCTGGATTAAAACTGCAGCGTGAGTGGAGGCTCATCCAGAGTCTAGGGGCTCATACAGAGCAGCAGTAAAGAAAGTGCGTTCATCTATGGACTTTAATGACTTCAACATCCACAATGCTCAGGGGCGTGGAATGCCCAATCAGAGAGCAGTTGGGGGTGTGGCACGCAAACTTCGGTGGAAGCCTCTGAGGAAGATAGCAATTGAAACGCGTCAGGTGATTCGAAGTTTCTGCATATCCCGCCCACCTGCGTGTGCAGTTTGTACCTATCAATAAAGGTTACGGGTCAAACCTTCTCTGTTGCTTGAGTGCTCCTTCATTTGGTGGCGGACCCAGGAGCATTAATACATAGCGGCAGCCCAGCCGCGAGGGTGCACCATCCTATTTAAGACGGGGGCCATGAGATGGGATGTTACCTATCTCGACTGTGGGGCAACGGAGCTGGATTAAAACTGCAGCGCGAGTGGAGGCTCATCCAGAGTCTAGGGGCTCATACAGAGCAGCAGTAAAGAAAGTGTGTTCATCTATGGACTTTAATGACTTCAACATCCACAATGCTCAGGGGCGTGGAATGCCCAATCAGAGAGCAGTTGGGGGTGTGGCACGCAAACTTCGGTGGAAGCCTCTGAGGAAGATAGCAATTGAAACGCGTCAGGTGATTCGAAGTTTCTGCATATCCCGCCCACCTGCGTGTGCAGTTTGTACCTATCAATAAAGGTTACGGGTCAAACCTTCTCTGTTGCTTGAGTGCTCCTTCATTTGGTGGCGGACCGAGGAGCATTAATACATAGCGGCAGCCCAGCCGCGAGGGTGCACCATCCTGTTTAAGACGGGGGCCATGAGATGGGATGTTACCTATCTCGACTGTGGGGCAACGGAGCTGGATTAAAACTGCAGCGCGAGTGGAGGCTCATCCAGAGTCTAGGGGCTCATACAGAGCAGCAGTAAAGAAAGTGCGTTCATCTATGGACTTTAATGACTTCAACATCCACAATGCTCAGGGGCGTGGAATGCCCAATCAGAGAGCAGTTGGGGGTGTGGCACGCAAACTTCGGTGGAAGCCTCTGAGGAAGATAGCAATTGAAACGCGTCAGGTGATTCGAAGTTTCTGCATATCCCGCCCACCTGCGTGTGCAGTTTGTACCTATCAATAAAGGTTACGGGTCAAACCTTCTCTGTTGCTTGAGTGCTCCTTCATTTGGTGGCGGACCCAGGAGCATTAATACATAGCGGCAGCCCAGCCACGAGGGTGCACCATCCTGTTTAAGACGGGGGCCATGAGATGGGATATTACCTATCTCGACTGTGGGGCAACGGAGCTAGATTAAAACTGCAGCGCGAGTGGAGGCTCATCCAGAGTCTAGGGGCTCATACAGAGCAGCAGTAAAGAAAGTGCGTTCATCTATGGACTTTAATGACTTCAACATCCACAATGCTCAGGGGCGTGGAATGCCCAATCAGAGAGCAGTTGGGGGTGTGGCACGCAAACTTCGGTGGAAGCCTCTGAGGAAGATAGCAATTGAAACGCGTCAGGTGATTCGAAGTTTCTGCATATCCCGCCCACCTGCGTGTGCAGTTTGTACCTATCAATAAAGGTTACGGGTCAAACCTTCTCTGTTGCTTGAGTGCTCCTTCATTTGGTGGCGGACCCAGGAGCATTAATATATATATATATATATATATATATATATATATATATATATATATATATATATATATATATATATATTTGTAATCCAATTGCTCTGCATTTAGAGAAGCACACAACAGCAGTGAGGTAATGTTCCTCTTTTATTCATATTGCAGAAATGGTTTAATATCCGTAATTTCCCCTGCTAGCCAACGCGTTTCTGTGCTGTTCGCACCTTCTTCCTGGGCTTGTGGCAATGCGGCGTTGTAAGGCTTCTACAGTTCTTTACTGACGCTGTCTTTCGTAGTACAGTCTCAGGTGTGTCTGCTTTGTAGCGCATAATTACTCGCAGGGAGTTATGGGAGCTGTAGTCTTCTTCCTTTAACTACCCACAGTGGGTTCCGCATTGTCACGAAATTTGTGCAGTCTCAGTGGTTTGTAGCAGTCCACTGTGATATTAGGCACTTCAGTGTGCCCCGGAGGTCATGCCATCTTCGCTAGTAACAGAAACTACTGTGCCATTTCCAGCCGGAAAGTATCCTGGCCCCATGGCCCCTTTCACCAGCGGCTCCGTCCTGAATCTTAAGGTGGTGCTTCTCCCACGACGAAGCTGTTGTGCATATTTTTTGTAATCCAATTGCTCTGCATTTGGAGAAGCACACGACAGAAGTTAGGTAATGTTCCTCTTTTATTCATATTACAGAAATGGTTTAACATCCGTCATTCCCCCTGCTAGCCAACGCGTTTCTGTGCTGTTCGCACCTTCTTCCTGGGCTTGTGGCAATGCTGCCTTGTACGGCTTCTACAGTTCTTTACTGACGCTGTCTTTCATAGTACAGTCTCAGGTGTGTCTGCTTTGTAGCGCATAATTACTCGCAGTGAGTTATGGGAGCTGTAGTCTTTTTCCTTTAACTACCCACAGTGGGTTCCGCATTGTATATATATATAACGCGTTGGCAGGACATTGATTTGCGTGTTACACTGCTGTTGCTGCTTGAACATTGTTTTCCTGCAATAAATTTAGCGGAAACTGAACTTACCTGTGTGTGGCCTTCTCTCAGCAGGCATGTTTTGCGGCCCCGCTTGAGTCGCGAGAAGCGCCCCGCTGCACTTGGTGCAGTCCTGCCGCGGCGCCAAACGACGCTGTGGTTGCAAGGACAGGTATGCCATTGGAGGAATGTATGGGCATGACAAGCGCCGGCAATGTGCCACAACCCACTGAGGATTTAATATGCAGAGATGAAGGAAGCACACGGCAACTCACTTGAGAGAATCAATTGCACTTCAAATACCAGCGGGCCACAGGGGTGGCCATGCCCACACGGGCGGGAGAAATTGCTTTAATAAGTGCAAGTAAATCGCTGTGCTCTTGTCTTCCACAGAATGCCCGCAGCCCCTGAAGAAGTTGATTACGAAACGGGTTGGGCAGGACATTGATTTGCATGTTACACTGCTGTTGCTGCTTGAACATTGTTTTCCTGCAAGAAATTTGGCGGAAACTGAACTTACCTGTGTGTGGCCTTCTCTCAGCAGGCAACTTTTGTTCTGGATATATATATATATATATATATATATATATATATATTCACAGAAAAAACCATAGGTTATAGACCATATATAGTTAGGAATTAGCATTTACAAAACCTTGAAAATTCACTGAAAAAACCATAGGTTATAGACCATATATAGTTAGGAATTAGCATTTAAAAAACCTTATTTTACTCACACAAAACCATTGAAATTCCATATATAGTTAGTTGCACTAACTATATATCGCGCACCCGTAATCCACTGCTGATGATGTCACATATTACATCATTCATGACATGGTCAGTGACATCACAAAGCACAGGTTTCTGGAAGCAAACCGGGAGGCCCTGCAAAGCGCGTAACGTAAACACAGCAGGTCATGTGACTTGGTAATAACACTTTTCATTGGTTCATTTCACTTTCGGTTTCCTAATGATGTAAGACTAGGTCATATGATCTAAAATGAACACTTTTCATTGGTTGAGAACTATTTTTTTTCCCAAATGGTGAAAATCCCTCCTTCTTTCCTCACTCTGACTTTCATCATTGTGAGAGAAAGACCCTTTGTTACCAGTGAGCAATGGCTTCTTTACTAGCTTCAGCTGGTGCTTCCCCACCACCTCCACCACATCCAAGGAAGAGTGGACCACCTGCTAAAGTTATAATTCAGCAAGAAGAGGAAGAAGAGGAACAGGACGACCTAGATAATCTCCCTATTATGGCCAGAAGATCTGTTGTACCGGAAGTAACGGGACCAGAGGGCAGGGAGATGGTGCCAAATATACAAACGAGATTTCGTGAAGTAAAACAAGTCTGCGTACATTGCAGTGGAATCATTTGCTACGCAGAAAGTAGCATCACTCTGATCAACAGAGCTATTAACAATCATGCTCATGTTTGTCCGAAACTCCCCAAACAATAAATTCTTTTTTTTGTTTTCTTCCTCCTGTTGAGCCCTTTACAATGAATCGTTTTCGTTGCCCCCTCCGAAAAAAAAACAAAAAAAATATAAAACTGTTCAGAAAAATTCAAAAAAAGTAAAAAAAATGTTCAGAAAAATAATAAAAAAAATATAAAACAACAAAAACAATTTAAAAAAAAGTTCTTTTCAGAACTACCTCCCCGTTATAAAAAAATTGGTACAATATTTGCAACTGTGCCAACCTCTATTTCTCTTAGTTCGCTTCCCAGTTCGCTCCCCGGTACGCGAACCGGAAGCGAACCAAAAAAATTTTTTTATAAAAAAGAACAGTAAGTATAAGGGAAGGAAACAGACAGTTATGTTAAAAGAAAGACAGCTATAGGGGAGTAAACTAGAGATACTATTACCCGTAATCCACTGCTGATGATGTCACATATTACATCATTCATGACATGCTCAGTGACATCATCAGCAGAGGATTGCGGGTAACAGTATCCCTAGTTTATTCCCTATAGCTGTGTTTCTTTTAACATAACTGTCTGTTTCCTTCCCTTATACTTACTGTTCTTTTAAAAAAAAAATTTTTAGATCTGTCAGAAACAGTGAAAGTAATGAAATATAAAAGACTACGTAGAATATGAGCACTGTATGCAACAACTTTGACACTGACAGAAGCCTCACCTTCTCCATGCCTCCTACACAGTTCTACATGTACATCATAAATGCAAACAGAACAGAATTAATTATACATGTTAAATGGTTTATTTTTGCTGTTCTCAGAATGTATCAAATTTCACTAAAACAGTGACTTGAAGGTATTCATCATATAACAGCGGGGAAAAAAAAACACAATCAAAATGATTGTGTTTAAAAAACCCATACATTACAAATCAGAATTCAGAACTCCTTAAAGTTAACTTACTTTCCATGACGGCCAAGGATGTCCTATGAACAGCTTACACTCTGTTGTGCTGTTATTACTTTCAACCCGCCACTTTCTGAAAGAAAACTTCCATCGTTTTCAAAAACATGTTACATACAATAAATGACTTCTCGCTCTCTACCACACGATTCCACAAGGCCAAATCGTGTCAGAGCCATGTATAACTCTTGGATTTCTTGTAAGCCAATCCCGTCTTTTCGCATTTCCGCAACTTTCAGAATTAAAATGTTGAAGATCATTTACACAATCCTGGACTAGTAATATCTTCCCCTTCTTGCTCAATCATGTTCTACATTTCCTATCACACTGATACTGCTTACTATGAAGCAGACTTACACTACCTTTATGACTAGTACAATTATTTAATTCTCTACATCACTTTTAATCACAAAGCAATGTAAAACAGTAGACAGCATTGCAGACTTACATTCCCTCTACTCCATGTTTTGATTCGCTGCTTCAATTAGCTTATAAAAAGAAATAGTTTTTCTGAACTCATTCAAAGTGCAGTTATTTTTCCATGACGTCCAGTCTTATGGTTAGAAGTTATGTCTCTGTACTACACTTATCCTCAAGGCCAAATAGTGTAGGAGCCATAAGAACTTCTTGAAATTCCTCAGAGCACATCCCGAGATTCTTTCCCTAAAATTTTGGTTTTAAAAACACCAGGTAAGAGTTTTTAAGGTCATATGGCAATTTTTTTTTGAAAATTAAAACAGAATCATTGCAGAATGACCAGCCATTTCTACACTTTAAATAAGCTGTATAATGTCCTGATGTTATTGAAGGACCATCATGATATATAATTGCTACAGTTACAAAAGTCCTTCCTGATATTGACAACTGTGAAGCCACAAAATTTTTAATTAAAGTTGTCAATTTTGTTCCATCAGGCCTACATCGTTGGAACATTAAAATGACATACTGGCCATATGTTCGTATAAATAAAGTGGACATCATTTCAGATTTACATTGGCTACACTCCATGTTGTGATCAGCTGCTTTTACTAGCTTATTAAAAGAGACTGATTTACTGTCTGGCAAAGTTAAATATATAAATCTTTCTGAGTCTACACTAGTAGTAGCTGATACCCTACAGTTCTCGCAGTCATGCTGCCATTGATAAGAAAGCCCAAACAGGTGATCTACATCTACACCTTCATCATGCAATACATCAAGCATATACATTAAAAACTCCTGACAATCTTGCTGACTATTTTGAGAGAATTGTGTTTCGCCTGAACATCTGTCTAACAGATTTCGAATTTCAGACACACTTTCTATGTTTGTTCTATCAGTGCTACATTTCTCTAACACAGAATTTAACAAACTGCAAAATCTTTGATCCGAATTGACCACAATCTGTTCTTTTAAAGTTTCTAGAGAAAAGACAACATTAACCACTACATTAGCATAGCAGTTGACACCAGAACTGTTTTCAAATTGAAAACCAACAACATCTTCAACAGAATCCTTTTTGTTTCTGCTTATAATTTCAGGTTCATCAACTTTTCGTCTTTTTGCTACAACCTCCCCAGTATTGGTCACATTTCTTCGTTTCCGGCCTACCACACGTTTCTCAAACAAAGGATACTGAGGCAAATGTGGCGCATACTCTCTTCTCAACCTATTGTATTCCTTAACACAATCTAGATCCGCACAAATGTTTGTGACATCACACTCAATCAAGTACAATCCCGATAAAGTCCTAACTCGTGACAATGCCACATATGCCATACCCTCCTTGAACACAGAACTGCCAATATTCACCAATGCACAGTCTACACTTAAACCTTGCGATTTATGGATTGTCACCGCATATGCCAAGCAAACAGGAAACTGCTTACGACGAACATATAAGTCTTTTACAAGCAAAAATCTAGCAGAACAACGAGCAATTAGCTGTACTTCCTCAATGCCATCAAATTTAATTTTTAAAAATTCAATTCCATCTCTATTTCTGTATTTCACAAAATCAACAACATTACCCATTGATCCATTTACCAGACCTCTTTCAACATGTAAATTCCTTCTTAAAATTATACGGCAGTTCAAGCACACATTCAGAGTCTTTTCAAAACCCGCAGTTTTAGATATACTCTTCTCTAATGAATCCAATTTTGTTTTCAGATTCTCAGACAAAATAATTGTTGATCCCATATGCTCTACTCTGTCAATAGCTTCCAATTTCACAATCTCTTGCTTTTCTAAATGCAACATTTTGTTGTTGAATTTGGCACATTCTGCAAGAGTTGGCATCAAACATATTCCAGATTTTTTCTCAGTAACTTTCTGAAAAATATTCTCAGGCACAACATCTTCGTCTGGATATAAATTTGTCAGTAATCGTGCATGTAAAGCTTCTTTCCCATGCTCGGTCACTTTTCCAATTCTAACATCTTGTAGAATAGTCTTGTAAACTTCATCCTTTGCCTGACGCATATTTTCATGCAGTTCAGCATAATTGAAGTTTAACCATATATTGACGTTGCCAATACTCCCTAAGCACTTCCTGGTATCTTCATGCGTGAGCATTTTGAACACAGGTTGCCCTTTCACTGGTGTCAGCTGCAGAAGATCTCCAAAAACAATGATGTGTTTGCCACCAAATAACACATCATACTCTGTTTTGAGAACTTCTTGCATTCTCAAATGCACAAAGGCAAGCATAACATTGGAAACCATGCTTACTTCGTCAATGATAAGAAGTTTCATTTTCCTCAAGACTCTTGAAACTTCAAAACAAGCATCTCCAGATAGCTTGTGATATTCTAATTTGTTGTCATGCTCCACTGGCAGCATCAGTAAACGATGTAAAGTAATCCCTTTAATGTTATGTGCTGCCAGTCCAGTTGGAGCGGTGACAACACAAGACAGCGATGACTCTGTCCTTTCCTGCAAATAACATGAAATTGCTTTAATAAGGAAACTTTTTCCAGTTCCCGCTTCTCCACTCACGTACAGTCGGACAGGCTTCAACGACGTACATGAGCACTCTTTCTTATCATGACTTAATCCATGATCAATTTGCATGGTAAGTTCGTCATATATTTTCCTCTGCTCAACGTTGAGTTGTCTTTCCAACTCTTCTAAGTTAACCGCATCCTCCTGAGCATGTGCCATGGCTCTTTCCACTTCATTCATAGCAGTGGCAGCTTCATTTTCGATAAGAGGTCCTCCTAGTGGATCCTGACTCAATGAAGCAGAACTCTGACTGTCCTGAGAACTGTCTCTGGCAATCTCGGCTGCAATCGTTGCTTCCTGCTCAATTTCCACATTCAACATTTCTACATATTTGAGAAAAGCAGGACATTCTATGGTCTCCTTGGCAGCATTGAAAGAGTCTTCGTAACAGAGGAAATCTCCAAGCAGTTCCTCTTCTGCACGCCAAGGCTTAAAAAGTTGCAAAAGTGCTAAATAGAAAAACTCCTTTTTTTCAGGAGATTCGCCACTCAATTTTCGATGGTTTATCAAGTGGCATTTTCTTTGCTTGACCAGACATCCCTCACTTCCTATTACAGCATACACTCCTTTCTCAGTATCTTCTTTGATGTTCCTCTTGAATATGTAATTTTGCAGAACCTCATACAGACAAACATTCTCGAGGTGACTGCTTCGATTTGGATAATATGTATCCAACATGTTGCTCTTCAAAATGTCGGTACTGTTTGGCTCCTTTTCCGCCAAATACTCAATTTCCCGCACAGGTTTCAGAACTCGATTACGCGTTGCAGCAAGACCAACACTCGCCCAAACGATACTCCTGGACTTGGCATAGAGACTTGCTGAAGACAACCGGTCAGAACATTCGTAAGCTCCGATTTCTCGATGCGACAACATCTTCAGACTGAAACTGTACAACTTCTTGCTGAGGCTCTTTTCATGGGAAATGTCCTCCCACATATCCTTCAATTCTGTCTTCTCTTTTTTGGTGATGTAAGATGTCACATACCTAGCCACAGCCATACAGTTATCAGCCACAAACTGTATATCCATGTTAGCATTCCACATGGACAAAATCACCGGGTTGTAGTCGTTGATGTACTTAGACTCTTCGTTCCTCTTCAAATTGTATGTGTTTTTAGGTGATTTCTTCATCACATTATGTCGCAGCGAAGACATCAAACTGTTCACTCTTCCTTTAGAAATCACCGATCGTGGAAAGCCGAAACGACATTTGGTGTAGAACTTGTCTTTGTTCCGGAATTTACGACGACAGTACTTTCCACATCGATGGCTTTGGAAACGTAGAACTTTTTCTCTTAGGCTTTTTTTCTCCTTTGCGTTTGGAACAGCACACGTAGAATACTGTTCTATGAAACTCATCACTGAGTCGTCTGCATCCGTTCCAAATTTAGGTGCATCCTTGATCCACAGCAACATATGTATATGAGGAGCACCTCTTGCTTGGTACTCCTTCCTCCAGAAGAAATCCAACACCTCTCCAAGAGGTGGATTCTTCTTATTCATGATGAAAGACATCATACCTTCAAATCTATGATTGAAGTACCTACATACATTGACTGGATCCAAAGAGCACAGTTCTCCGGGTGTCTTGAATTCGATGTTTTCTACGTTAGCATTTGCCTCTCGTAGAAATTCAAGTAAGTCTTCCCAGCCATACTCAGCACAGCTCAAAGTGAGGAACCATGTGGGAGTTCCTAAGTTCCTCAGCATACATTTTAAATCACCATGACGACGGTACCAGTACTCATTAGTACCACGCTGACACGCCATGAGATTAATCAGGTGAGAATCCAAAATACTGTCTTGGACATTGACTTTATCCATAAAGTCACTTGCCGAGATGTTTTGCATGTGTATACCACTTTTCAAGATGTGGTTCACTGCATATGACAGTCCAGACAGATCGCTTTCAAACAGGAGATGAAACAAATAAGGAATGCATTGTCGAAACCTAGGATCTCCTGCATACAATCGCAAAGTCCGGTATTCAGAAGCAGGAATTTGATGAGGTCGCTCATCATATCTTCCTCCCTGACCTGTTGGAAAAAGCTGTGGGAAACACCGAGCTTCCAAACTTTCCTCCCAAACACTAATGGGACTCCCTTTCGCTTGTTTCATTTGAAACAACTCAATAGCATTCCCCATGACTTCCTTGGAATGCAAAGGATGAACACTATAATGTTCATATATTTCTTCACTAGTACAGGGTTCTACTTTCTCAATTTGACCAGCACACAAATCGCTATCCTCTTCCTCACTTACTTCCTCTTCTGCAACATATACATTTTTATAGTATTTATTATATTTTTTCAAATACAATGTTGCCCTTTTGACTTTCCTAACATCTACTAAATCTTGCCATATTTTCTTATTCTTTGTCGGAACCCCATTAACTAAGATAACCAGAGGTTCCTCTTCCACTTTTTCTACTCCAATTGTGTTAATGTTTTTCTTCAAATCTAGAGGCAAATAAACAACTCTTCCCTTTAATCCTCTCTGTAAATCTGATGGAGGCAATTTCCCTGTCTTTGGCTCCATTCTTACAATAGCCTGAAAGGGATGGATACTTTGAATCAAAATAGATTCATAAGTATTTAAATCCTTCAATTCAGAAGGAATTTCAACCAATTCCAGATTATTATGAACTGCTCTAGCAGGCATCTGGTTTTGATTTAATTTGTTACAACAATAAGTACACACACGTTGATCCAATCCCAAATCAAAACAATTTTCTACCATCAAGTATGTTGTAAAATCCTTCCATTCACTATTATTTTCCCTTTCACTTTTTCCATATAAATCCACTAACTTAGTTTGATTCTTATAATAAGTGCGTCGACAACACACACAAGTGAAATTTGGCCTCTCACTTGATTTCACCTCAAACGTCGCAATTTCCCTCTGGAAATTATCTGTACTGGAAACCTGTACACTATCTTCCACATTACTCTCTTCTTCTTGGTCAATTTCAACATTCTCCTCTTTACTTCCAAAGTAACAAAACTCAATTTCTTCACATATATTTTTCACATCTATTTCAGAACCATGCAAAAGAGCAGCGCATAATTGTTTTAGCATAATTGCTGGACTCTTAGCATAATACAACATTCTAACTAATTTCCTCACTTTATTATGATGCACTGCTAGCATCCTGAAATGATGAAAAACACTCTGGCATACTCTCCTGGAAAGACAAGCCAGTGAATGACCATGCAAACCTATCACTTCTCTCACTCTGCAAGGATCTAATTCTTGCAACAACTTCATTTTCTGCTTCAAACTTTTCTTACTAAATGACCGTATAAAATCACAAAGCAAATTGATGGAATCCTGTCGTACACTGCAAATACTACTACACTTCCAGGTGTACACAGGACCCTTAGGACGTCTCCCTAAAACCTCATTACCTAACACCTCTTCTATCTCTGTTCTCACAAGTTTTTCTTTTTCAACTGGACAACCATCTTTCACTTCATAAGCTCGACCACTGGTGTCAACTGCATGCACCAAATCATTATCCTGGAAATAACTCTCCTCATTAAAAAATGCCTCAGAGCTTGAACTATGCATCCATTCTCCAGAAAAAACTTCACAAAAATTACTACGATTAACTATTCTCTTCCATCTACTATTTCTTTTGAAATCATAAATTACCTTGTTTAGCTTCCTAATTCTATTGATTGTCAAAATAAATAACTTACGTTTAATTTCAAAGGCCTGATCAATAACTTTCTCAACTATTTTTTTTCTCTTATAAAAAACCACTTTCTGCTGACCTTTCTTAATATTTTTTAACAAATTCCCAATTATCCTGTTGCGGAACATTCGTTTACGAATATCCCTAAACTGTTGTTTCCTTCTACTTTCATGCATAGAGTTATCTCTTACTCTAGCAGTAACATTTCTCATTGGCCTTTCCTTACCATTTGAATTCGGTCTCCTTTTCTGGAGTGAAACATTTTCTGTAGTAATATTTTTTTTACTAGACATATTTCTTATGACTGTTTTTCGACTCTTACCCGGTGCTTTCTTGGTGACTTGACAAATCTTTTTGTTAGAGGACTGCTGCAATATTCCATGCTCCTGCTGTCTTTGACGTTTTCCAGCCTTTCTTACTCTTTCTTTGCTAGGCATCCTAAAATCTTGAAATAATGTGCAGTTGAATCTGTGGTAAAATATAATAAAAAATGTTATTAACCACTATTACCCAACAGTAAATTAATAACAGTCATCAAAAACTTAACACACTACTTAAGTATATAATATACTGAAGCCTATCTTCAATTTTTCACTGAACAGGACTCATCTCTTCTTAACCTTGGATAAACCTCACCTACTCTGTGTCCCCTGCACATAATTAAATGTAAAGGGGCAGATTTATATTAACTAGCACATCCCCAGGGATGCACCAGTTAACGTGCACCGCTGCTCTGCCACCCACGGTGTGCCGCATTTACAATCAGATAGGACAAAGCTACATCAAAACCCTGCGCCTGCTTGAAGCAGGCATAGATCTTGACGCAGGTAGGCTGAAAGCTAAAGCAACAACTAAGTGTCGTGTGCAGAACTTACAAAAAAGGAAAAATGGCGTTTAAACCAGTAATGAGACCATGCTAACGTAATACAGAGTAAAAATATCCAGGATCTACATCAGTTTGGGGTTCACGAACCTGGCAGGTACAAGGCACTGAGGCTTTCCACCGTGCATGTCTCATCCCAAAACATATGTTGTTTGTGAATGAAACAATTTCCCAGACCAAATGCTTTGGATTGGCTACTTCTAAAAAATTAAACACCCCTACTATCCCGGAGTTAGAGGAATACGATGGTTGGAGTAATTTTACTCGTTGTCTATTAAAGATTTACAGGCCCTACTCCGTAATTCTTCCTTTAACATTTCCAGTATAAATCCAAAAGGTTGACTGCTTTGGCAACGTGCCTTATCCACGGTTTAATAACGCTGCCTTTTGCTTTATATAAGTTTTCAAATTGTATGAAATATATACCAATAGGTCGTTATTAACCTTTAGGTAGTGGTTTTCTTCATCAAGTCTGGTCGCTTCCATACACATACAGATTTTCAAAGATGATCAAGAACTTTATCTGAATGGAGAGGAATGCACTGAGACGCCAGATCATTCACTAATGTGTAGGCACAGACAGTTACACGGTTCATGCAACAAACACCGACCAAATATGGCTTGCGTGTTGCAAGGCACGCCAGTTCCTGCTATCATCCCCACGTTCAAGTTCTTGGAAAATGGTAGTTATTTGATGCTCAATAATGAAGATTGTTCTGGGTTAATTAAAAGTATTCATTTTATCGTAACAGTAAATGAACGGGTTATTTGCTGCAGAAATGTTCTATTTCCTCCCACACATGAACATAGGGAGTTTTCAATCTGGCCACAAATACCAACCTTGGGAGCACATTTCAACAGCATGGCAAGAATAAGAGCTCTTTTGTCTCAGAGAGAGGTGGCCTTGAGTTCGGCCCGTGAAACTTTCGTGCTTCACATAGCGAACACCCGTACAGAGGTGCAGACCCTTTTAAATACAGATTCGACTTTGCATTTCAGCAAGATTACCCATTCATTTCCATGCAGCAGGAGGCCCATAGGAATGAAGGTGCAATTTGCGATTAGCAATTACCTCATCGCAAATTACGAATTTTTCCGACGGTGCAGGGGTATCTCAAGAACACCCTGCTGCACCCCTGAAAAAAAAATTTGGGGTCATATGGCGCACATAAATTTTGAAAACATTCCTTTACCTCAAAAACGATTTTCAACTCATAATTTGAAAACACTGCACATGGGGAAATGACTTAAAATGTCCTTAAGACACATAAAAGCATTTTTTGATTGCCTTTGCAGCATGTTTCAGTCACCTTTAACATGCCTATGTAACGGAAACATTCAAAATTTAAATTTGCCATGCACAGGTGGGAGCATATTTACAAGCAATTTGCTCCACAGACAAACTTCTTACATTGAAATGGGAAAGACTCTCAATTACCTTATAAAGAAGCAGACACCATTATGTCCTTCTCATCAATATTAAAACCATTGCTTTTTCTCAAAAACGATTTACAAGTCATAATTTGAAAACACTCCACAGCTCCTATGCACATAAAAGCCCTGTCAGTACTAATACTTCACATTTTCTCCAATTACAATTTCTCAAACAAACAAAATCTATTTGTGAAACACTTGAGACAAAGCAACATTTGAAAAACACAACTTTCTTCATAATTTTCTCCTTAAAGCACACTATTTTCTATCTAAATTAAAGAAATTTTTTCTCACCTTAGCAAGTACTTTGAGTTTCAAAACAGTCTCAGAAACACACCAATTTGTCTTCAGCAGAGCAAAAGGTATGCACTCCAGAGTCTGCAGCTATCAAAAGCACAGAAATGCTGTAATTCCTCACACAGATATCTCATGTCACCCAATCAAAACTCTTCCCTCACTTTTTTTCAAAGCAAAACCCTTCCCCCCTCTGCCCCCTCTCTGCTTTTTCTGCATAGCAACCACCTCTTGCAAGACCTCTCACACAACAATGTTGCAATTGAACTCTGAACTCTCAGTGCACCTGCATATCCAAAGCATTCTTTCATTTAATGATTTTTTCTTCGCCACTCAAAATACATCTTTCAACGAACTCATCCATGCACACTAACTTTCTGTTTTCAGCAATCAAAATCCACCAATCACTCTTACTGCTTCATTAACACAGAAACTCCTCAGTTTTTTTCATTTTACACTCTCATTTTTTCAACTGCCATTTCATTGCCACACTTCATCTGACTGCAGGAGAACCTTCTCTCGCCATGTTTTCTGTCTGGATTGTTGGACATAGCTACATCTATTGGGCTCAAAGGTACGCTGAAAACAGGAATTTACCTAACCTCAATTTACAAGATGTGGAAATTAAGTGGTTTGGCCACAGAGGATTAAAATGTCACCAATTGATACCATTGGTGAAAACCTTTATGCATTTGCCAAAACCTGACCTGTTAATTGTGCACTGTGGAGGTAATGATTTGGGCACTTTGACTGGGGTAGGTCTGGAAATGCTTTTAAAGGACACCTTTGAGCAATTGATGGCACTTTTTCCTCAGACTGCCTTGGTATATTCAAATATATGCCAAAGACAGAAATGGAGGTGGTCGAACCAATTTTGTCCACAAATTGAGAAATCGAGGAAGCATGTAAACAAATCTGTTTCAGCTTACATGAGAGACCATGGAATGGGCTCCCTGTACAACAATAACTTGCGTTACTACATGCAAGATATCTACAGAGGAGATGGAGTTCACTTCTCAGATGAGGGCAACAGAGTTTTCACTCTGAATTTAAGAATGTGCATTGGTACCTACTTATAAGTACCTAAATGTACCATAAACCCAAAAGCTCTTCTCAGAGCTACCCTACATCTGATCACTCACAATTATTATTGTACTCTAACTTTTTTCACTAATTTTCAAGAAATTACGCTCCCCAGAACGCTTCCCGGTTCGCGAACCGAGCGCACTCCACGCAAAAAAACTAAAAAAACGGTATATATTTTTTTGCCCTGCGAGAACCTTTCAAAGCCTCCACATCAAACCTAGGGGGTCAGGGACGATCTACTATGCCCCCTTATGGTCATTTGCCCCTTCGCTTTGGCCTCCTCTTGTCTCTCGATCCTACCGAGAGACAAGATGGCGGCCGCTACGGACTGTTTGGAATGTTTACAGACGCCGAAAAACCAATCAGCTTCGCAAACCTCCGTAACGCGAAAAGTACACGAAGCGGAGCGCTGTTACAGATATATATCTTTTTTTGAACGTTAATTTCTCAAAATCCACTGGAGCACATATATTGAGACCTAGCAAAGGCACATCGGGCTACCAGTCCCTAATATTTTGCCAAGTTTCGTGCAAATCCATTCAGCCGTTCGATTATTATTATTATTATTTTTTTTGCCCCGCGGGGCCCTTTTAAAACCTCCACATCAAACCTAGGGGGTCAGCGAGGATCTACTATTCCCCCTTATGGTCATTTGCCCCTTCGCTTTCGCCTCCTCTTGTCTCTCGATCCTACCGAGAGACAAGATGGCGGCCGCTACGGACTGTTTGGAATGTTGACAGACGCCGGAGAACCAATCAGCTTCGCTTCACAAAGCTCCGTTGCGCGAAAAGTCCGCGAACCAGACCGCTGCCTGGTCCGCGCTTACAGATATATATCTTTTTTTAAACGTTAATTTCTCAAAATCCACTGGAGCACATATATTGAGACCTACAAAAGGCACATCGGGCTACCAGTCCCTACAATTTTGCCAAGTTTCGTGCAAATCCATTCAGCCGTTCGGGCTAAAAGTGAGGCCAACCGCCCTATGGAAATTAACATGGGAAAAACGCGTTTTGGGACCCCCCTTTTTTCTCGGCCCCCCCTTGACGAACCCCCCCCAAATTTTCAAAGGCTGCTCAGAAACAAAATGTGCCATTTTCCTGAAAATTTTCAGCCAATTCCGTCCACAAACGGCAAAGTTATTAGACATAGAATTTTCAAAAAACCCATAGAGAAAAAATCCTAACTATATATACCTACTGGCGACCGCCAGTAGGTAATATATATATATATACACATATATATATATATATATATATATATATATACACATATATATATATATATATATATATATATACACATATATATATATATATATATACACATATATATATATATATATATATATATATATATATATATATATATATATATATATATATATATATATATATATATATATATATATATATATATATATATATATATATATATATATATATATATATAAACGAAAATATGTCTGCCTGTTTGTCCTTTATGCATTACTAGACCATTCATCCGATCGCCATGACACTTTGGGAAGTTGTTGAGTGCACTCCAGCGAAGGTTTCTGGCATACATTTTTTAAAATATCGTCCCCCCAGGGCCCTCATAATCTTAATACTGATGTAGGCACAAGACGGAAAAACAAAAAAATGTGTATCCACAAGCACTCGAATAAATAAAGAGAATTAAAACACCATTCATGCGATCGCCAGGAAACTTTGGGAAGTTGAGTACACTCACGCAAAGGTTTCTGGCATACATTTTTTTTAAATATCGACCCCCCAGGGCCCTCATAATCTTTCGAATACTGATGTACGCACCAGACGGAAAAACAAAAAATCGTGTATCCACAAGCACTCGAATAAATAAATAGACATTACTACACCATTCATCTGATCACCATGAAACTCTGGGAAGTTATTGAGTACACTCCCGCAAAGGTTTCTGCCATAACATTTTTTTAAATATCGTCCCCCCAGGGCCCTCATAATCTTTCGAATACTTATGTAGGCACAAGACGGAAAAACAAAAAAAACGTGTATCCACAAGCACTCGAATAAATAAATAGAATTAAAACACCAGTCATCCGATCGCCAGGAAACTTTGGGAAGTTGAGTACACTCCCGCAAAGGTTTCTGGCCTAATTTTTTTTAAAAATATCAGCCCCCCAGGGCCCTCATAATCTTTCGAATCCACAAGCACTCGAATAAATAAATAGAATTAAAACAACACTTTGAAATGTTTTCCATAATAAAATAAATACGTTTCAATAAAAATGACACAATGTAAATTGAATGTTATCATAACGAGTTTCCTTGAATTTCCTTATTTCGGAGATCGCAACAAAGCGCGATGGGAAAGCAAGTATATATATAAAATTCACTGAAAATGTTATAGGCACGCTATAGTTAGAAATTAGCATTGAAAAAACCATAGGTTTCAGGGACGTTATAGTTAGTTGAAGATTTCACTTGTACAAAACCATAGAAATTCAGCTGTTATAATTAGTAGACCTAACTATAACTCGCGCCCCGGCAATGCCCTGCAGATGACATCACATATTACATCACTCATTACATGCTCAGTGACATCACTGATGATATCTCAAATGACATCACTGATGACATCACAGTTGACATCATCCAGTGAATGTGTGTTTCTGTTAAGTATAAAAATTTGTTTTATATATATATATTACCTACTGGCGGTCGCCAGTAGGTAGTTCTAGTTAGGATTGATTTCCATAGGGAAATCGCAACATTCTATTGGGAATAACTTTGGCGTTGGTTGAGGAATCTGCCTGAATTTTTCCTCAACTTTGCCTCGCGGCTCTCCGCTCCTTCCCTGAAAGTTTGGGGGGGATTCGTCAATCGGGGGCCAAGATAAAAGGGGGGTCCCAAAACATGTTTTCCCCATGTTAATTTCCATAGGGCGGTCAAACTCACTTTTAGCTCGAACGGCTGAATGGATTTTCACCAAACTTGGCAAAATTGTAGGGAATGGTAGCCTGATGTGCCTTTGCTATGTCTCAAGATATGTGCTCCAGAGGATTTTGAGTAATTTAGGTTAAAAAAAATGTATATATCTATAGCCGCGCCCCGGTACGCGCACCGGGGAGCGCTCCGGACGCGCCACGTGACTTGTGCACGGAAAGCTGATTGGCTCTCGGGTGTCTGTAAACATTCGAAACAGTCCGCAGCGGCCGCCATCTTGTGTCTCGGTAGGATCGAGACACAAGAGGTGGCAAAAAACAAAGGGGGAAATGACCAAAAGGGGGCAGGGTAGACCCCCCCTGACCCCCTAGGTTTGATGTGGGGTTCATAAAAGGGTCCCGCGGGACAAAAAAAAAAAACGATTTTCGCGGGGGGAGCGCCCGGTACGCGCACCGGGGAGCGTACCGGGGAGCGTACCATGGGGAAAACCCAGTGAAACAGGAAAATATTAATTGAAAGTGATTAGAGGTAGGGTAGCTCTGCATAGAGTTGTTGTGTTGTTTGGGTGTTTTAAGTACCAACATGTAGGTACCAATGCTGAGTCTTAAATTTAATGTACACCGTTTCCTCTGTAGATATTTTGCATGTTGTTACAGAAGTTATTGTGGTATATGGAATCCATACCATAGTCTGTCAGGAAAGCAGAAACAACATGGAGGCAGGAGATGAAAAAGAGATGTCAAATACACATTGGAGATAATATAGTGGGAGAAAGGAAGTATCTATGAGCAAAATTACTATGTAACATAAAAAAGTTGAACAGTATATTATAAGTCTGACTTTACATTATAATCAATGTGGTACTAGTTTATGAATTACATATAAAAATGAATAATGTCTCAAACAATTTTAGAATTATTAAATATAAATTTATTTTTCTGATTCTTTTTCCAAATTTAACAGAACTTCTAATAACAGATTGTCGGAAATGTCCTCATTTTGAATCAGCGAATCTACTGATTCTACACATTGAACTAATTCATAGTCCCGTGATTCATCCATGAATTCTAAGTCATCATTGGGTTCAATAACTTGTTCATTGTTGCTCTCCAGAACAATTTCGAAGGATATATTCTGCTCTCCTTCCATTTTCTTGCTGTAATTTGCATAAAAAATAAATATATCAGTAGAGATAGGGCACTGTTGGGTTTAAGTTCAGACAGGTAGTTTGGATTTTTTAACAGTGAAGTTATCTTTGGGCAGTGTATGGTATCAGGCTGGAAGTAGAAATATAAAAAATTGTATATCATGAAGCCTAAGTAAATTCATAATTATACAAGAGAAGCCTAACTCCATCCATAACTATAACAGAGAAGTCTATCTCAATATATAACTATTACAGAGGGATAGTATGTAACTATCAGAAAATGTTTTCCAAATTAACTTAAAGTGCACAACATACTTCAGTTTTGAAAATAACATCTTACCTTTCAAAAAGAAGTTTAAGTTCTCAGTGAAAATGCTGTTGAAATGTACTTAAGGAAGTAGTAGTCAAATTTGCTGTGTTTCCCTCTCTTTCTTTATATATATTCTTGTACATAACCAATCAAATGTCAGGAAATAATAGTAGAAAATGAAAGTAACATTTTAATTGGTTGTAAATTCTAACACTGCAGATGTGTTTTTGTGAAGTAATTTACCTCAGGATTTAGAGAGGTGTACAGGCTAAATGGCTCAATGGAATTCCACCAAATTTAGGAAAATGGTAGGGACTGGTATGTAGTATGAGCTATTCTATATTTGGTGAAAGTGTCTTCAGTGATTTTTATGTGAATTAACTTTTAACATTTTTTGGGAGCGCGCCCCGGTGCGCGCCCCGGTACGCGTACCGGCAGCGCTACGAGAGTCCTCCATTTTGTGTTTCGGTAGATTTGAGACAGAAAATGGAGGACAAACAATGTTGGGAATGGGTATAAGGGGGCACGGTAGGCAACCCCTGACCCCCTAGGTTTTCTGGGGGGGTCTTAGGAGGCCCATATAGGCCAAAAACAAAAAAATATATTTTTAAATTTTCGCGGGGGGAGCGCCCGGTACGCGCACCGGGAAGCGTACCGTGGAGCGTACTTTGGTGAAAAATAGTGAAAAAAGTTAGAAAAAGATAATCATTTGGAGTCATAAGAGGTAGGGTAGCCCTGAAAAGAGCTTTTGGGTTCTGTGGCTGATTTAGGTACCTATAAGTAAGTTCCAATGCACAGTTTTAAATTCAGGAGGAATATTCTATTTCCCTCATCTGAGAAGTGCACACCATCTGCTCTGTAGATATCTTGCATGTTGTAACGCAAGTTGTTGTTGTATATTGAACCCATTCCATAGTCTCATGTAAGCAGAAACAGATTTATTCACATGTTTCCGTGCTTTCTCAAATTGTGGACAAAATTGGTTGGACCAATTCCATTTCTGTCTTTGGCATATATTGGAGTATACCATGGCAGTTTGTGGAAAAAGTGTCATTAATTGCCCAAAGGTGTCTTTTAAAAAGCATTTCCAGACCTACCCCAGTCAAAGTGCCTAGGTCATTTCCACCACAGTGCAAAATTATGAGGTTAGGGTGTGGCAGATGGTAAAAGGTTTTCACCAATGGTATCAATTGATGACATCTCAATCCTCTTTGGCCAATCCATTTTATGTGCACATTTGGAAAATCAAGGTTGTGAAAATTTCTGTTAGCTGCATACCTTTGAGCCCAGTGAATGTAGCTATGTCCAATAATCCAGACAGAATACATGGTGAGAGGAGGTTCTGGTGCAGTCAGATGAAGGGTAGGAATGAAATGGCAGCTGGAACAGTAGGAGTTTGCAAAAAAAAAAGAACTGTGGAGTTTCAGTGCTTTTGAATCACAAGTAATGATTGGTGGATTCAGATAGTTGAAAACTGAAAGTTAGGGTGCATGGTTCTGTTGTGTGAAAGAAGTCATTTGAATGGTTAAAAAACAGTCATTTAAAGAAACATTGCACCAGATAAGCTGGTGTATTTTCAGGTCAAACATCCTTGCTGAGGTGATTTGCAACATTGTAGAATAAACTTTTAACCCTGGGAGCTCAGTGAGGAGGGAGTTGCTATGGTAACAGGTAGAAAGGGCTGAGGGGGAAAGGGTGTTGGTTTGATAATACAGAGGGAAGAGTTTTGATTGGTTACCATGAGCAATATGTGTGTAGAATTAGAGGTTTACTGTTCCATTAATGGTTGCAGTGCCTGGAGAACATACCTTTTGCTCTGCTAAAGAAATAATGGTGTGTGTATCTGACACTGTTCTGAATTTCCCAAAGCATTTGTAAAGGTGAGTTATGATTCATTTAGATAGAGAGTTTAGATTCAGAAGCACATTGATTTTCTTTGCTTTTGGTTTGAGTGATGCTTTTTAAAAATACATGGTTTCTATATTTGCAAAATAGAGGATTTGTATTTTGTGAAATAGTGATGTTTCAATAGTGAAGTTGAATGGTTGTACATAGGACTTGCACTCTGTATCTAAAATGTTAATTAAAAAACGATTTTAGTGCAAATCAATGAGTTTCAGTAGTGAAAATGAATGCTTGTAAATAGGATCTGTGCTCTGTTTCTAAAATGTTAATTGAAAAACGATTTCAGTGCAAAACAATGGGTTTTAGTAGTGAAAATGAATGCCTGTAAATAGGATATGTGCTTTGTTCATAAAATAGTAAATAAAAAATGGTTTTAGGGCAAATTAATGGCTTTCAGTAGTGAAAATGATTGCTTGTACATAGGACCTGTGTTCTGTTCCTAAAATGGTAATTGAAAAAAGATTTTAGTGCAAATCCATGGCTTTCACGTTTTTAAGAAGGAATAAATAGTGTGTGGTTAATTACATAATATTTGAATCTTTTACAAACATGTTACCTGTTTTACCTCAGATTGGGAAGCAGATTGAGTTTCTTTGCTGTTGGTTTGCTTAATATTTTGGGTAATGCTTGGTAGGAATGTTTGCAAGAGATAGGAAATGTATTTTGTAAAATAGTGACTTTTCAGTACTGAAATGGAATGCTTGTACATAGGACTTGCACTGTGTTTCTAAAATGTTATTGAAAAATCGATTTTGGGGCAAATTAATAGCTTTTACATTTTTGAGAAAAAATAAAAAATGTGTGCATGATTAAGTAAAATAATTTGAAGCTTTTATAATCATGTCACCTGTGTTACCTCACATTAGGAAGCACACTGAGAGCTTTATTTATGAAAACAGCGATGCATCACTTTTCACTGTGCACTCCTTGTGACACCAATGATGCATTATATTTAATGTATGACGCATCATGTTTCTAGGACTTATAGATAAGTCAGTATTTGTGATGTATCTGTAAGCGCAAAAGTGACAATTTGCTGGAGTGTGTCACAAAAATGACGCAACTCCAGGAATGCATACTTTCACATGGGGAAAGCCCCATGTGAAAGCGTTTGCCTCAGTCTTATGCCTGCTGTTAGGCAGGTGCAAGATTTTGACGTAACAGTGTCCTAAAAGTGACGCAGTGAAATCTCATTGATTTCACTGCGTCACTATTACGAGGCTTTTTGCGGGGGAATGCCCCCTCTGTGTACATTACAGCTGATAGAGGTATAATGTGGCGCAGAGGTTTAAAAAGTGACGCATCTACCTACATGCGTCACTTTTAAAATATGGCGCAACAAGGCACATGTTTTATGCCGCCGATGCGTCACAAAAAGTGACTCGTCAGCAGTGGAAAACTGATGCAGGGCTTTATAAATGAGGTTCATCTTTTTTTTGCACACTACTCCAGTTTAGTCCTGTCCACTGCACTCTTGGACACAAGCCTCACCTTTTGTGGTCCCCTGGACAGACTTCATTACATCTGCACTCCTGCTTAGGCCTCATAATCTTTTTTAAGAATAACATTTGAAAAACAGAGAAAAGGTTATATGTATAAGCTTTTCATTACACTACTGAAACATTTTTGGGGCAAATTAATGTCTTTTACATTTTTGAGAAAGAATAAATAGTGTGTGAATGATTAGATAAAAAAATTTGACCTTTTCACAATCATGTCACCTGTGTTACCTCAGATTAGGAAGTAGATTGTGCAGATGAGGTGAGGAATGTCTAGAGGGACAGAGGAGGTGAGGCCTGTGTTCAAGACTGTAGTGGGAGAGAGGCTTTTCTTGGAGAGTGTAGGTGGTGAGACCTGTGTCTAAGAGTGCAGTGGACTAGGCTTCATGAAGCCTATCCCTCACTGCACTCTTAGACACAGGTCTCAAGTTCTTTGCACCCGTGGACAGACCTCTCTTCCACTACACTCTTCAATACAGGCCATACCTCTTGTGCACCCCTAGACAATCCTTATCTCATCTGCAACCCTGAATAGACTTCAACTAATTGGCATGGTTAGACAAGCCTCAACTTATTTACAGCCTTGGACATGCGGTAGGATTGTTTGCAAGAGAGAGGAAATTTATTTTGTAAAATAGTGAGTTTTCAGTACTGAAATGGAATGCTTGTACTCCAGCAATGTATCCGTTCACATGGGGAAAGCTCTATGTGAAAGCGTTTGCCTCAGTCTTATGTCTGCTGTGAGGCAGGCGCAAGATTTTGACGTAACAGTGTCCTAAAAGTGACGCAGTGAAATCTCATTGATTTCACTTCGTCACTATTATGAGGCTTTCTGCGGAGAAATGACCCCTCTGTGTACATTACACCTGACAGAGGTATAATGTGGCGCAGAGGTTTAAAAAGTGACGCATCTACCTATATGCGTGACTTTTTAAATATAGTGCAACAAGGCACATGTTTTATGCCGCCGATGCGTCACAAAAAGTGACGCATCAGCAGTGGAAAACTGATGCAGGGCTTTATAAATGAGGTTCATCTTTTTTTTGCACACTACTCCAGTTTAGTCCTGGACAGGGTTCATTACATCTGCACTCCTGCTTAGGCCTCATAATCTTTTTTAAGAATAACATTTGAAAAACAGAGAAAAGGTTATATGTATAAGCTTTTCATTACACTACTGAAACATCTTTGGGGCAAATTAATGTCTTTTACATTTTTGAGAAAGAATAAATAGTGTGTGAATGATTAGATAAAAAAATTTGACCTTTTCACAATCATGTCACCTGTGTTACCTCAGATTAGGAAGTAGATTGTGCAGATGAGGTGAGGAATGTCTAGAGGGACAGAGGAGGTGAGGCCTGTGTTCAAGACTGTAGTGGGAGAGAGGCTTTTCCTGGATAGTGTAGGTGGTGAGACCTGTGTCTAAGAGTGCAGTGGACTAGGCTTCATGAAGCCTATCCCCCACTGCACTCTTAGACACAGGTCTCAAGTTCTTTGCACCCGTGGGCAGATCTCTCTTCTACTACACTCTTCAATAGAGGCCATACCTCTTCTGCACCCCTGGAGAATTCTCACTTGATCTGTAACCCTGAATAGATTGTTTGCTTTTTGTCATTGCTTTGATGTTTGATAATAGTGGTCTATAATGTGCTATATTTTTCTTTAACACAGATTGAAAACAAGATTTCAAGAGTAAGGAAAGATGCCCTCAAGGCAAAGAACAAGAAAATTAGAAATACGGTTTAAAACAAAAACAGCATCGGAATTACAGCAGTCCTCCACAACAAAGACTTCAAAAAACAGGAAAGAAGCTCCTGGTAAGATAACTAAGTCTTTCTTACGGAATATAGGTAAAACAAAAAAAAATGTTGGACAGCATGTAGAAAAAGAGAAGGAGAGAGTAATTTTGAAAAGGAAGGAGAGACCGTCAGAAAATGTTACTACTGGAGCAGGAGAGAATAATATGTATCGGAATAGAAGGCAGAATCAGTTTAGAGACATTCGTAAACGAATGTTTCGCAATAGGGTGGTTTTAAATTTGTTAAAAAACATTAGGAAAGGTAAACAGAGAGCTGCTTTTTATAAGACAAAGAAAAGTGTAGAGAAGATTGTTGATCAGGCTTTTGAAGTTAAGAAAAAATTATTTATTTTAATAATCAATAGAATTAGGACACTTAACAAGACAATTGATGTTTTCAAATCAAACAGTAGATGGAAAAGAGTAATTAATCGGACTCATTTTTGTAAAGTTTTTTCAGGAGAATGGATGCACAGTTCAAGTTGTGAGCCATTTTTTAATGAGGAGAGTTACTTCCAGGAGAATGATTTGTGCATGCAGTTGACACCACTGGTCGAGCGTATGAAGTGAAAGACGGTTGTCCGATTGAAAAAGAGAAACTTGTGCCTAGAGAACCAGAAGAGGTGTTAACTGATTAAGTTTTAGGGAGATGTACTAAGGGTCCAGTGTACACTTGGAAGTGTAGTCGTATTTGTAGTGTGCGACAGGAATCAATTGATTTGTTTTGTTATTTCTTACGTACATATAGTAAGAAAAGTCTAAAGCAGAAAGTGAAGTTGTTACAAGACTTAGATCCTTGCAGAGTGAGAGAAAACACAGGTTTGCAAGGGCATTCACTGGCTTGTCTTTCTAGAAAAGTCTGTCAGAGTGTTTTTCATCATTTTAGGATGTTAGCAGTGCATCATACCCAAATGAGGAAATTAGTGAGAATGTTGTATTATGCAAAAAGTCCAGCACTTTAGCTTAAACAATTAAACAGTGCTCTTTTGCATGGAACTGAATTAGATGTGAAGAAGATTTGTGAAGAAATTGAGATTTGTTATTTTGGTGAAAAAGAGGACAGTGTAGAAATTGACACAGCAAATCAAGGTAATGTGGAAGACAATGTACAGATTTCAAGTACAGAAAAGTTTGAGCAGGAAATTACCAGGTTTAAGGTGAAATCAAGTGAAAGGCCGAATTTTACTTGTGTGTGTTGTCGACGAAGTCATTATAAGCATCAAACTAGATTAGTTGATTTATACGTAAAAAGTGAAAAGATGAATAATTATGAGTGGAAGGATTTTGCAACTTATTTGTGGGTGGAGAATTGTTTTGATTTGAGTTCTGATCAGCGTATTTGTAAATATTGTTATGATAAATTAAATCAAAACAGAATGCCTGCTAGTGCTGTTCATAATAATCTGGAGTTGGTAGACATTCCCCGTGAATTGATGGATTTAAATACATATGAGTCTATTTTGATTCAATGTGTCCATCCTTTTCAGGCAATTGTTCGCATGGAGCCTAAGATAGGGAAATTGCCTCCTACAGATTTGCAGAGAGGATTAAAGGGAAGAGTTGTTTATTTGCCTCTAGATTTAAAAAAAAATATTGATACAATTGGTATAGAAAAATTAGAAGAGGAACCTTTAGTTATTCTAGTTAATGGGGTTCCGACAAAGAGTAAGAAAATCTGGCAAGATTTAGTGGATGTTAGGAAAGTCAAAAAGGCAACGTTGTATTTAGTCAAAAACAATGAGTATTACAAAGATGTATGTGTTGCAGCAGAGGAAACAGCTGCAGATGAAGACAGTGATTGTTCAGGCGGCCAAATTGAAAAAGTTGATGTGTCTAGAAGTGAAGAAATATGTGAACATTATACTGTTCATCCTTTGCATTCCAAAGAAGTAATGGGGAATGCAATTGAATTGTTTCAAATGAAAGCAGCAAAAGGAAGTCCCATTAGTGTATGGGAAGAAAGTTTGGAAGCTCGTTGTTTTCCACAGCTATTTCCAACAGGTCGAGGTGGACGATATGATGATCGACCACTTCAAATTCCTGCATCTGTATATCGAACTGTAAGATTATATGCTGAAGATCCAAGGTTTCGTCAATGCATTCCCTATTTGTTTCATCTACTGTATGAAAGTGACTTGTCTGGGCTTTCTTATGCAGTAAACCATATACTGAAAAGTGGAGCACATCTGCAAAATGTTTCGGCGAGGGACTTTATGGAGAAAGTGAATCTGCAAGATAATATTTTAGAATCTCATCTAATCAATCTCATGGCATGTCAGCGTGGTACAAACGAGTATTGGTACCGTCGTCATGGGGAATTGAAATGTATGCTAAGAAACTTAGGAACTCCTACAAGGTTCCTCACTCTTAGCTGTGCCGAGTATGCATGGGACGACTTACTTCAATTTCTACGAGAGGCAAATGCAAATATACAAAATATAGAATTCAAAACACCTGGAGAACTGTGTTCTTTGGATCCAGTGAATGTATGCAGATATTTCAATCATAGATTTGAAGCTATGATGTCTTTTATTACCAACAAAAAAAATCCTCCCCTTGGAGAAGTTTTGGATTTCTTTTGGAGAAAGGAGTATCAAGCGAGAGGTGCTCCTCACATACATATGTTGTTGTGGATTAAAGATGCACCCAAATTTGGAACAGATTCGGATGAGACAGTGATGAGCTTCATTGAAGAGTATTCAACATGTGCTGTTCCGAAAACTACCGAAGAAAACAGTTTAAGGCAACAAGTTTTGCGCTTTCAACCCCATCGTTGTGGAAAGTACTGTCGTCGAAAATTCAGAAACAAGGACAAGTTCTACACAAAATGTCGTTTCGGCTTTCCACGACCAGTGATTTCTAAAGGAAGAGTAAATAATTTGATGTCTTCTCTGCGACATACCGTGACGAGGAAATCACCAAAAAATACATACAATTTAAAAAGAAACGAAGAGTCCAAGTACATCAACGACTACAACCCAGTGATTTTGTCCATGTGGAATGTTAACATGGATATTCAATTCGTTGCTGACAACTCTATTGCTGTGGCTCGATATGTGACGTCTTACATCACAAAAAAAGAAAAGACAGAACTGAAGGAAATGTGGGAGGACATTTCACATGAAAAGAGTCTAAGCAAGAAATTATACAGTTACAGTCTGAAGATGTTGTCGCATCAAGAAATTGGACCATATGAATGTTCTGATCGATTGTCATCAGCAAGTCTCTATGCCAAATCTAGAACCATCATTTGGGTGAGTCTAGGTCTTGCTGCAACACGAAATCGAGTTTTGAAATCTGTACAAGAAATAGAGTATTTGGCGGAGAAAGAACCAGAAAGTACAGATATTTTGAAGACAAACATGTTGGATACATACTATCTAAATAGAAGTAGTCATCTTGAGAACAGTTGTTTGTATGAAGTTCTGCAAAACTATATTTATAAGAGAACCATCAGAGAAGATATTAACAATGGAATATATGCTATCATTGGGTGTGAAGGATGTCTAGTGAGACAGAAAAAAGGCCATTTGATTAATCATCGAAAATTGAGTTGCGGAAATCCAGAGAAAAGGGAATTTTACTATTTAGCTCTTTTGCAACTCTTTAAGCCATGGCGTACAGAAGAGGAACTACTTGGAGATTTTCTCCGTTACGAAGATTCTTTTAATGCAACCAAGGATACCATAGAATGTCCTGTTTTTCCAAATTATCTGCAAATGTTGAACGAAGAAATAGAGCAAGAAGCCACAATTGCTGCAGAGATTGCTAGAGACAGTTCTCAAGACAGTCAGAGTTCTTCTTCATTGAGTCAGGATCCACTTGGAGGACCAATTATTCAAAATGAAGCTGCCACTGCCATGGATGAGGTGGAAAGAGCTATGGAACAAGCTCAAGATGATGTAGTTAACTTAGAAGATTTGGTGAAACAACTAAACCTTGAGCAGAAACAGATATATGACGAAGTCACAGATCAGATTGAACATGGATTCACTCATGAGAAAAAAGAGTGCTCATGTACATCTTTTAAACCAGTCCAACTGTACGTGAGTGGAGAAGCGGGATCTGGAAAAAGTTTTCTGATTAAAGCAATTGCAACTTATCTGCAGAAAAGGACTGAATCACCGCTGTCTTGTGTTGTTACTGCTCCAACTGGGCTGGCTGCACATAACATTGAAGGGATTACTTTACATCGTTTACTGATGCTGCCAGTGGAGCATGATAACAAATTGCAATATCACAAGCTATCTGGAGATGTGTGTTCCGAAGTTTCGAGAGTCCTGAAGAAAATGAAACTTCTTATCATTGATGAAGTAAGCATGGTGTCAAATATAATGCTTGCTTTTGTGCATTTGAGAATGCAAGAAATTCTTAGAACAGACAATGATGTCTTATTTGGAGGAAAACATATTATTGTTTTTGGAGATCTTCTGCAGTTGACTCCAGTGAAAGGACAACCTGTGTTCAAAATGCTCACGCATGAAGATACCAGGAAGTGCCTAGGAAGCATTGGAACATTAATATATGGTTAAACTTCAAATATGCAGAACTGCTTCAAAATATGCGGCAGGCAAAGGATGAAGATTATAAAAATATTTTACAAGATGTAAGAATCGGAAAAGTAAGTCAGCAAGGGAAAGAAGCTTTACATGGATGGTTAATTTCAAATTTGTACCCAAATGAAAACATTCTTCCAGAGAATATTTTTAAGAAAATTAACGAGAAGAAATCTGGCATATGTTTGATGCCAACTCTGAAAGAATGTTCCATGTTCAACAACAAAATGTTAAAGTTAGAAAATGAAGAGATAGTGAAACTGGAAGCTACAGATAAAATAGAGCATATGGGAGCAACAATTATTTTGTCTGAAAATTTGAAATCAAAATTGGATTCATTAGAGAAGACTATATCTAAAACTGCTGGTTTTGAAAAGACTCTGAATGCGTGTTTGAATTGTCGTATCATTTTGAGAAGGAATTTAAATGTTGAAAGAGGTCTGGTAAATGGAGCAATGGGTCATGTTGTTGGTTTTGTGAATTACAAAAATAGAGATGGAATTGAAATTTTAAAAATTAAATTTGATGGCATTGATGAAATAGAACAAATTTGTCGTTGTTCAGCTAGATTTTTGCTCGTGAAAGACTTATATGTTCGCCGAAAATAGTTTCCTATTTGTTTGGCATATGCAGTAACAATTCATAAATCTCAAGGTTTAAGTGTAGATAGCGCTTTGGTGAACATTGGAAGTTCTGTGTTTAAAGAGGGTATGGCATATGTGGCATTATCACGAGTCAGAACTTTATCAGGATTGTACTTGATTGAGTGTGATGAAACAAAGATTTGTGCAGATCTACATTGTGTTAAAGAATACAATAGGTTAAGAAGAGAGTATGCTCCACATTTGCCTCAATATCCTCTGATTGAAAAACGTGTGGTAGGCCGAAAAAGAAGAAATGAGAGTAATTGCAGTGAGGTAGTAGCAAAAAGACAAAAAGTAGATGAAACTGTAATTGTAAGCAGAAGGAAAAAGGATTCTGTTGAAGATGTTGGATTTCAGTTTGAAAACAGTTCTGGTGTCAACTGCTATGCTAATGTAGTGGTTAATGTTTTTTTTTTTTCTTCAAAATATACAAGAACAGATTGTTGAAAATCGGGATCAAAGATTCTGTTGTTTGTTGAATTCCGTGTTTGAGAAATGTACCAGTGATAGAGCAAAAATAGAAAGTGTTTCAGAAATTCGAAATCTTCTAGACGTATGTTCTGGTGAAAATCAATTTTCACAGAATATTCAGCAGGATTGTCAGGAATTTTTAATGTATATGTTTAATGTATTGGAAGATGAAGGTGTAGATATAAAAAATCTTTTTAGCCTTTCTTATCAATGGCAGCATGACTGCGACAACTGTACTTTATCAAGTACTACTAGAATAGACACTGAAAGATTTATATATTTGACTTTACCAGACTGCAAATCAGTGTTTTTTAATAATCTAGTTAAAGCAGCTGATCACAATATAGGGGGGGACCCAATGTAAGTCTACAATGATATCAGGAAGAACCTTTGCAACTGTAGCTATTATTTTTCATGACGGTCCTTCTACAACATCAGGGCATTACACATGCTATTTAAAAAGTTGTAAAGGTTGGACCCAATGTAACAACACTCATTTGACTTTCAAACAACGTTTGCCCTTTGGCTTAAAAAATTCATACCTAGTGTTTTTACAACCAAAATTTAGGAAAAGGTAATTGGCCTATGAAGACGGGAGCAGTTAATAAAGGTTATTTTGCTGTTTAAAAATATATTCTGAGTAAAAGTGATCGAGGTAATATAAAAATTGACTTGTCATATAGGTACTGTAAGTGGATCTCATAGTAAGTGATATTCGAATTATACAAAATGATGAACATGAGTGAGTCAGAGATGGTTTTACAAATAATTAAATATTGTGAAAATGTTGTAGAGCCTTTCTTTCAGAACGTCGGAAAAAAGGTCATTTCAGAGTTTCTTTTAATTAATTTGAAAATATACTCATACATCTGACACTATTTGGCCAAAAGGAAAGGTACAGGAATGAGTAAAGAGTCATGACTGAAAAAAAGGAGTATATGAAAATAATGAAAATATTTCAGATGTTCTTGGAGCTTTTCTTCTAGAAAGTCGATGAAATGGATTTTTTAGTGAACAGCAAAGTACTTTGCAACGAGAAGAGGACCTCCATGATATACTATTTGGCCTCAAGGAAAAGTAAGTCAATCAAAGATTAGTGTACATTTGTCATTTGTCAGTATCTAAGGTTTTTTTAAAAACACAATCTTTTAGATTGTGGTTTTTTTTCCCGCTGTCATATGATGAGTAATTTGAACTCACTGTTTTAAGTGAAATTCAATATATTTTGAGAACAGCAAAAATAAACTATGTAACATGTTGTACAAGTTATTCTATACTTTGGATTGTGTAAATTAAATTGTATTCCCATTCTCTGACACTCACCTTCCTTTTTCCATCCTCTTTCAGCTCTTTTTACTCACTTATAATGTCTTTCTCTCACTCTCTGTAACCCCCGTTCCTTTACTCCACTTCTTTGACAACCCCTCATTCTCATTTCAACTGTCTGCATCCCCTCTCTCCCTTGCATAACTTTTCAGCTTTCAGTCTCTCTGCTTTACTTCCCTTTTGCGTATTTTCCTCCTTTGCTCTTTTAGTAATTCCTTTTTACTCAATCAGCAGTATTTTCGCACTCTATCACTATAAATCACCCACTCTCCCTCGCTTATCTCTGTTTGCTCCTTACTTTTGACCTCTTTTCTCTATTTTTCGTTCACTACTTCTATGTCCTCAGTGCCTCACTCTCCTTGTGTTATGTTCACTTGTGTTTATCTACCTTCTATCATTTCTTTTACAACAACTTCACTGCTCCTCTCTCATCGTTCTTCATCCCATTTCTTTTACTCTGGTTCCATTACTATCCCTCACTTCCTTTCTTTCAATGTCCTTCTCTTTACTTTCATCACCAAATTATTTTCTCTTAGTACCACTGTTTTAGTCGTCTTCTCCTCTCTTTCCTTTTTTTGCTCCCTTACTCATTTCCTTTTCTCACTCATTGTACTCCACCTCACTCAGTTTTTCTCTTAGTGTGTCTGTCTACTAACTTCCTCACTCCATTTCCCTCAATCGTTGTATATTATCCTCTCTCCCTTCATCCTTTCACTCTATGACTGTTCTTCACTTACTCTCAGTTATCTTCTATTCCTCATTCTTCTAAATGCATCCTTAATTAGACTGTTTTCTGTCTCAGTCATTATCTTTTTACTTACTACTGTTTCCTGATTTAGTTTTGCTAACTCACATTGTTTTAGTATCTTTCTTACCTTCCGTTCATTTCTCTGTTCTTCTCTTCCTCTGTGTCAGTGAATCTATATGCCTTACTCTTAGTAATTTACTCTCATTCTATTTCTTTTTTTCTCTTTTTATCCTTCTACCTTACTTTATTTCCCTTTCTGTGTCCTTCACTCTTACTTTATTTCTAAATACACGGTTATGATTTTTAACCTCTTCATTTGTATATTTTAAATACACATTTTACTAATTATAACTTATTTGTTCTTCTCTCTTTCACAGATACAAAGTGTAAAAAAAATTATTAAAGTTAAATTTATTATATGGTAAGTATGACTAAAATAATGTAGTTTGTCATCACCCTTTGCATTAAGCTTACTAATATTTTGTCAACCAACCTCACTCCTGTGTCTTTATTCTGCTTCCCTCACTTATTCTTATTCTCCATGTTTACTCCAATTTCCCTATTTCCCCTCTCATATTCAACTTCTTTCAATCCCTATTCTTTACTTCTTACCCTCTGTCCCCTTCCTTTGCTTCTTCACTCATTTTGTTTTTCTTAATTATTTACCTTACTCCTACACACACACCTCATCCCCCTCCCAACACATACACACACCTCTAACATACACCCCACACACACACACCACACACACACCTCATACACACAAAAAATCCCCCCACACACTCTTCACATACACACAAACATTCCATACACATACATCGCACACATATACACCCCACACCCATACACTCCTCACACATACTTCACACACCCTCACCTCCACCCACACCAAAACACCCTACACAGCCACACCCACAGACACACCTTACACACCCACACCCCGACCTACACCCACTGACTCCCTATAAGTCACACACACTGCATTACTGATCTTTCTATGCTGTTTCACTCAAACCCATTCAGGTACTGTTTTCTTTACTCTCTTTGTCCTTTCTCTTTGTCACTCCCCATGTCTTATCCTAATTCAATTTTTCACCCTCTTTCACCCCTCTTTACTTACACTAACTGGTCTTTTCTTACCCTCACTCACCGTTCTTCATTTATCCCGGTTACGCTACTACCCTTCATTCTCAATTTTTTACTGTCCTTTCTTTTTCTTTCAACACCCACTCACATTCTCCCACTATCTCTACTTTAGTCTTCTTCCTCTCTCTTCCCTTCTTTCGCTCCTTTAGTCATTTCACTTTTCTCACTTTCACCCTATTACACCTTCTCTGTTTTTTACTATGTAATAAACAATCCCTCTGTGTTCATCCTGTAGCTCTCTTTCTCTTAACATTACTCTCTTTGTGTTCTTCCCTCATGCTAACTCCTTCATTAAATTTTTTTTTTCTATTTATTTGGGGGGTGCGCCCCGGTACGCGTACCCTAAGAAAAAAAGAATTGACAGAGATTCATTAAAAATATAGGTTTATTTTTATAAATGAAAGGTAGTTCTAAAAACTGTTTTTTTCTTCTTTTTGTTGTTTTATATTTTTTTTATGTTTTTTGAACATTTTGTACTTTTTTTGGCTTTTCAAAACAGTTTTATATTTTTTTTGTATTTTTTATGGGGAGAAACAAAAAAAAGGGAATTGAAAATGGCTCAACTGGAGCAAAAAACAAAAAACGGAAAAAATTACTTTTTTTGGGGGCAATTGTGATTGTCACCAGCAAGGAGGACGAGCTTTACGCTCTTTTCACCATAGGCGATGAGCTTGCCACATTCAATACATGTGATTCTAAAATCAGCAAATCGTGGCTGAATACAAGGCATCATCTCTGTTGTTTCTGGTCCCGATGGAGTGGGTTGTGTTCTTTTGGAGGTGGTCCTTGAAGACTGGGGGAGGTTACTGACCAGTTCCCTGAGCTCTGCACGAGAGTAGTTGTTTGGATGCTTCCGGGTCATATGTCGAATCATGGTATTATTACCAAAGGAATATTTTTTGTTTGGGTTGCCCCTTGAGAGTTGTTCGCCACAGATTAGGCAAGTTACCTTGGCCGCATTCACTTTTTCTTGCCCTCTGGGAGTGAAAAAAACTCCCATACAATGTGTGACTTGGGCTTGTATGGGGTATTTTGTTCAGGCAGCCATGTTCTCCCCTCCTCCTCTTCCTCTTCCTCCTCCTCGTCTTCCTGACCACCAATGTACTGTTGTGGTGGTCCTCTTGGTGGTGGTGGTGGTGGTGGTGGTGCAGATGCTCCAGCTGTTGCAGCTACAGTAGCCATTTGAAAGTACAAAATAGTTCTCTCTCTATTGCTGAAACAGGTCTTCCCCACTCAAAGGACAAAGTCAGAATAAGGAAAAAAGGTGGGGTCTTTCATCATTTGGAAAAACAAAACTGTCCTGAACCAATGAGCAGTGTTATTTTCAGGTCATATGACCCGGGCTTTACTCATTTGGAAACCAAAACTGTTCTGCACCAATAGAAAGTGTTATTTTCAGGTCACATGACCCGACGCGCTTACGCTATGCGCCCCGGGGCGCGCCCGTAGTCGTGCTTACGCTACGCGCCCCGGGGCGCGCGACGTAAGCGCGTCGAGACGTTGCACGATCGTATGCGCACGCGTGCTTCCGGGTGCGCTTACGCTGTGCGTCATATGACGCATCACGCGTCTACGCGATACGTCACGATGTTGTTTTCATTCGCGAGAATAGCGCTAACGGGACGCTCCCCGGTACGCGCCCCAGGGCGCGCCGCGATCGTATGTGCACGCGTGCTTCCGGGTGCGCTTACGCTGTGCGTCTTATGACGTATCACGCGTCTACGCGATACGTCACGATGTTGTTTTCGTTCGCGAGAATATCGCTAACGGGACGCTCCCCGGTACGCGCCCCAGGGCGCGCCGTAATATTGCGCTTACCCGTGCGTTCACCGGTACGCGCCCCGGGAGCGCCCCGGGGTTAAAAATAATTTTTTTTTTTAAAAATGGACATAATTATACAATATAAAATTCGTTTTAAAATTTATTATTTTTTATACCTATAAAGATTTGCTATTAAAAAACCATTGAAATTCACTGAAAAAACCATAGGTTTCGCACCAGTTATAGTTAGGAATTAGCATTAAAAAAAACTATTAAATTCACTGAAAAAACCATAGGTTTTACACCAGTTATAGTTAGCTGGAAGTTTTAATCGCATAAAACCATTGAAATTCCCACGTTATAGTTAGTTGGACTCACTATAACTTGCGCGTGCAATGCACTGCTGATGACGTCACATATTACATCACTCATGACATGGTCAGTGACATCACTCATGACATCACTGATGACACCATCCTTGTGACAGACCTCCTTTCACTGTAATGTAACCCTTGAAACACATATTCAATAATAGAAACTAAAATTTTCAAAAAAATGGAGATACCCATACCACTTACAACAACCAATTCAATAATTCCACCATCTATATACACATCCACTCATTCACCAACAGTTCTATATAGTCACTCATACATATACTCACTCATCATATGTAGTGATACACCTATAATTCCTGTTACACACCGACAGTCATTCAAAAGTTATTCACACACATACTCACACATGCAAATAAACTATTGAACATCCATTTATTTGCATATACAGCTATACACACACTACCACTTTACTTCTAAGGAAACTTACACATACTTCTTAAACAATCACTTATAGAAACACATACTAATTTAAACCGGAACTCTTACAATTCCTCACTCTCACATATACTCACTTATATACATCAATATTCACATATACTAGATTAAAACATATGTAGTTACTGATAAAGACACTAGTGAGACAATCATTCACTCACTAACTCACCAAACTTTGGAATTCTCTCCCCACTTACATCAAAACCAGCCCCACCCTCATGACCTTCAGGAGACAGCTAAAAACTTGGCTTTTCACTCAGTAAACTGCCCTTTCCGTGTAACCATTTCTGTCTGACTACTTTTGATCTATAGCGCCGAGACACCCATGGGTATTTGCGCGCTTTAAAAGTTGCATAAATAAATAAATAAACTAACACACATATACACACTCATCCACCCATACAGTCCTGCACATATGCTGTCTTCAAAACAGATACAGAGAGAGAGTCAGTCATTCATGCATCTATGTGCTAAGTAATACCCCCACCAAACCATACAAACACTCATACTGATACTAAGGAAAACATCTAATAACCCATATACATACACATGTAGCTACTCACCAACCCATGCAGCCACTTATACACAAAGTGAAACACTAATACATATATTTAAATATTTAAACATTACTCACTAATATTTGTTTTTCAGATAGACACACATTCACTGGATGGTGTCATGAGTGATGTCACTGACCATGTCATGAGTGATGTAATATGTGACGTCATCAGCAGTGCATTGCACGCGCAAGTTATAGTGAGTCCAACTAACTATAACGTGGGAATTTCAATGGTTTTATGCGAGTAAAACTTCCAGCTAACTATAACTGGTGTAAAACCTATGTTTGTTTCAGTGAATATATATATATATATATAGATTTGGTGAACTTTCCTTACCAATAAAACTTGCCGAAAGAAGATTGGGACTCGCATGGTTTTTCCTCTTTGCTACCTGCCTGGTAGTTTTGTGGTGAGAGACTGCTGTTCTTGTATATATATATATATATATATATATATACATGGAATTGTGTGCTTCCCGGACCACACTTCCCAGAATGCACAGTCTCATTTGAGCCTCCCATCGGTGGGTGTGTTATATATAAAATGGGGAAGTGGGTCGGCGGTTGCGCACACCGCTTCCGTTAAAGCCCCTGAAGAGAAGCACATGGAGCTTCGAAACGCGTCGGGCAGATCCCGTACGGAGCGGCGTCTACGAGTGGATCCCCGTCCTCACCTATACATAAACCCAGCTGCTGTTCGCGTGCTACTCAAAGGTGGACACCTTCGAGCATTGATTTATACGCGGCCGTCCAGCCGCGGAGTATGCACCACCCCGGTACCCAGGGGGTCACGACAGTGAAGCAGCAGTCGTACTTGGAATCGAGGACGGGCCCACTTGTGGAGTCCATACAGGACTTGATTGTGTGCTTCCCGGACCACACTTCCCAGAATGCACAGTCTCATTTGAGCCTCCCATCGGTGGGTGTGTTATATATAAAATGGGGAAGTGGGTCGGCGGTTGCGCACACCGCTTCCGTTAAAGCCCCTGAAGAGAAGCACATGGAGCTTCGAAACGCGTCAGGCAGATCCCGTACGGAGCGGCGTCTACGAGTGGATCCCCGTCCTCACCTATACATAAACCAAGCTGCTGTTCGCGTGCTACTCAAAGGTGGACACCTTCGAGCATTGATTTATACGCGGCCGTCCAGCCGCGGAGTATGCACCACCCCGGTACCCTGGGGGTCACGAAAGTGAAGCAGCAGTCGTACTTGGAATCGAGGACGGGCCCACTTGTGGAGTCCATACAGGACTTGATTGTGTGCTTCCCGGACCACACTTCCCAGAATGCACAGTCTCATTTGAGTCTCCCATCGGTGGGTGTGTTATGTATAAAATGGGGAAGTGGGTCGGCGGTTGCGCACACCGCTTCCGTTAAAGCCCCTGAAGAGAAGCACATGGAGCTTCGAAACGCGTCGGGCAGATCCCGTACGGAGCGGCGTCTACGAGTGGATCCCCGTCCTCACCTATACATAAACCAAGCTGCTGTTCGCGTGCTACTTAAAGGTGGACACCTTCGAGCATTGATATTGATATATATATATATTACCTACTGGCGATAGCCAGTAGGTATATATAGTTAGGATTTTTTTCCTATGGGATTTTTGAAAATTCTATGTCGAATAACTTTGGCGTTTGAGGACAGAATTGGCTAAAATTTTCAGGAAAATGGAACATTTTGTTTCTGAGCAGCCCCTGAAAATTTGGGGGGGTTTCGTCAAGGGGGGGCCGAGAAAAAAGGGGGGTCCCAAAACGTGTTTTTCCCATGCAATTTTCCATAGGGCGGTTGGCCTCACTTTTAGCCTGAACGGCTGAATGGATTTACACCAAACTTGGCAAAATTGTAGGGACTGGTAGCCCGATGTGCCTTTGCTATGTCTCAAGATATAGGCTCCAGTGGTTTTTACGAAAATTAACTTTGAAAAATATATATTGGGCTACATTGGGCTATATATATGTTGGAGCCCAAATGTAGCCCAATGTAGCCCAATGTAGCCCAATGTAGCCCAAAGATGGCCACCAGAGACAAAAAAAAAACAAATGTAGCCCAAATATCAGCCAGATGTAGCCCAACTATAGCCCAATGACAGAATGTCCCAGAGTGTCCTAAAGAACAACTAGAGTGCTAACAGTCCTACCTATTACAAAGGTATGGCACACCTGAAGCCATCTTGATTGGAATAAAGTGGTAACTCTTAAAACATTTAATTTAAAAAGGAACAAAATGAGGGGGTTCATTTTGCCATAGAAAGTATGATTAGCGAATATATGACGAAATCCCGCATACCATCAGTCCGCAAAAAAAATCCCGCATGTACTATTAGGCCGCAAATTAAAATAACGAAAACGTTTAGAACGAATATGCCTTTAGCATACACTAAACAACTAAACTACCCTAAACCCTAAAACACTACCCCAAGCATGACCCTACACTACACAAACAGTACAACACTACCCTAAACCCTAAAACACTACCCCCAGCATGACCCTACACTACACAAACACTACAACACTACCCTAAACCCTAAAACACTACCCCCAGCATGACCCTACACTACGCAAACACTACAACACTACCCTAAACCCTAAAACACTACCCCCAGCATGACCCTACACTACGCAAACACTACAACACAACCCTAAACCCTAAAACACTACCCCCAGCATGACCCTACACTACGCAAACACTACACTACCCTAAACCCTAAAACACTACCCCCAGCATGACCCTACACTACGCAAACACTACAACACTACCCAAAACCCTAAAACACTACACCCAGCATGACCCTACACTACGCAAACACTACAACACTACCCTAAACCCTAAAACACTACCCCCAGCATGACCCTACACTACGCAAACACTACAACACTACCCAAACCCCTAAAACACTACACCCCAGCATGACCCTACACTACGCAAACACTACAACACTACCCTAAACCCTAAAACACTACCCCCAGCATGACCCTACACTACGCAAACACTACAACACTACCCTAAACCCTAAAACACTACCCCTAGCATGACCCTACACTGCGCAAACACTACAACACTACCCTAAACCCTAAAACACTACCCCCAGCATGACCCTACACTACGCAAACACTACAACACTACCCAAAACCCTAAAACACTACCCCCAGCATGACCCTACACTACGCAAACACTACAACACTACCCTAAACCCTAAAATACTACACCCCAGCATGACCCTACACTACGCAAACACTACAACACTACCCAAAACCCTAAAACACTACCCCCAGCATGACCCTACACTACGCAAACACTACAACACTATCCTAAACCCTAAAACACTACGCCCAGCATGACCCTACACTACGCAAACACTACAACACTACCCTAAACCCTAAAACACTAGCCCCAGCATGACCCTACACTACGCAAACACTACAACACAACCCTAAACCCTAAAACACTACCCCCAGCATGACCCTACACTACGCAAACACTACAACACTACCCTAAACCCTAAAACACTACCCCCAGCATGACCCTACACTACGCAAACACTACAACACAACCCTAAACCCTAAAACACTACCCCCAGCATGACCCTACACTAAACAACCACCACAACTCTACACTACACTAACACTACACTACACTACACAATCACTAACCCACGAAAAAATTAACACAAACCCACTTACCTCTCTCGTCATCGTGGTTTTCACAACGCAAATGCATTTACCATACATGCCTTTAAAACGTAATTCTTTGTAAAGGCATGCGCGATAAATGCACATGCGTTTTGAAAAATGGGATAATGGTATGCGAGGTCAATGACCTTGCGGGATAATGGTATGCGGACTGAAAGTCTGCGGGATAAAAAATGCGGGAAAATGGCTGCAAACCATGATTAGCAGCAGACTTCCCTGGTGAGCACTAGCTTTACTACAGTGATCTAATGAGCAACTAGAGTGCTAACATTCAGAATTTATGGCAAATGTGTGACACATCTGAATGCCTTCTTGATAGAACCAAAGTAAACAAGCATTGAAAATGCAATAGATCTCGCCCTCGTTTAAGTTAAAGCCATTCTGTTTGTAATGAGGTGGCTTTTTAGCTTTGCTTTTATTAGTGTTTTTAAAACTTTCATGTAAATAACATGCATATGTATGCATATATGTATATGTATGCATGCATTTATATTTATATAGATATGCAGATTATATATGTTTATATTCACTGAAAAAACCATAGGTTATAGACCATATATAGTTAGGAATTAGCATTTACAAAACCTTGAAAATTCACTGAAAAAACCATAGGTTATAGACCATATATAGTTAGGAATTAGCATTTAAAAAACCTTATTTTACTCACACAAAACCATTGAAATTCCATATATAGTTAGTTGTACTAACTATATATCGCGCACCCGCAATCCACTGCTGATGATGTCACATATTACATCATTCATGACATGGTCAGTGACATCACTGATGACATCACTGATGACATCTCAAATGACATCACTGATGACATCACTGATGACAACATCCAGTGACTGTATGTTTCTTTAAAGTTAAAATATGTCTTATATATTGAAGAATGAGTGGATGTATAAGTGTCTGGATGATGTATTTAGTAGGTGCATGACTGACTGTATAAGTGAGTGATTAAATGTGTCTCACTGAGTGCATGGGTTAGTGACTAAACTGTTTTAAATTGTGCACCATTGTGTCTGTTGTTTTGTAATCTGATGCATGTGTTGATCATTAGCTATATGACTAACTATATGGGTTATTGATTAGTTGGCCAAGTATTTGTATGGGAGACTGAGTGTGTGTGTGGGTGGCTGGGAGGTGTATGACTCTGTGCATAGATGTGTGAGCAGTTGATTCACTAGATGTATGGGTTCAAAAGTGCATGTGGAAACAGCTGTATGGGCGGTTTACTGTGTGCATGAGTGTATTGGTGAGTGAATGGATATCTCAGTGCTACATGTCAAAGTAAGTACATATGTAAAACACAGTACATGTGGTAGTTGACATATATAAATAACTGTGCATAAGAGCCAGTGAATGTGTGAGTGGCTGTATGGATTATTGTGAACTTGTATCAGGGATTGTATAACAGAGTAAATATGTGTTATTATATGTTTCAATAAGTAAGGTGTGTTTAACTATATAGTTTTCGGAAATGGAGGTGTGATTGATTCTTTGCAAGACTGATTAGGTGTGTGAGTAACTCCATGGATGAGTGACAGTCTGTGAGTGTCTGTTTACACTGAGTGTATCTACGTTTTTATTAGAGTCTGAAGAGGTTCATCGTATCATCACATGAATGATGTCATGAGTAATGTGAAATGAGATGTCATCAGTGATGTCATCAGTGATGTCATTTGAGATGTCATCAGTGATGTCATCAGTGATGTCACTGACCATGTCATGAATGATGTAATATGTGACATCATCAGCAGTGGATTGCGGGTGCGCGATATATAGTTAGTACAACTAACTATATATGGAATTTCAATGGTTTTGTGTGAGTAAAATAAGGTTTTTTAAATGCTAATTCCTAACTATATATGGTCTATAACCTATGGTTTTTTCAGTGAATTTTCAAGGTTTTGTAAATGCTAATTCCTAACTATATATGGTCTATAACCTATGGTTTTTTCAGTGAATTTCATAGGTTTTTTAATAGCAAATCTTTATAAAAATAATACATTTTAAATCTAATTTTATATTTTATAATTTTTTTATTTTTTTTTAATATTATTTTTAGTGCGCTCCCGGGGCGCGGACAGGTGAACGCACGGGTAAGCGCAATCTTGCGGCGCGCCCCGGGGCGCGTACTAATGCGCGTCCCGGAAGCGCTATTGCCGAGAACGAAAACAACATCGTGACGTATCGCGTAGCCGCCACGCCTTGCGTCATAAGACACGTATCGCGTAGCCGCAAGATGCGTCTTATGACGCACCGCGTAAGCGCACCCGGAAGCGCATACGATCGCGCAACGTAAGCGCCCCGATGCGCTTACGATACACGCCCGGGACGCGCCCCGGGGCGCGTAGCGTAAGCGCGTCAAACCATGTGACTTTAAAATAACACTTTTCATTGGTTCAGAACTTTTTTTTTTCCAAATTGTGTGAAACCCACCCATTTCTCTCACTATTGCTTTGTACTTGGAGAGAGCAAGAGCTGTTGTGTCTACTCTATCTCCTACTTTTCTGATCTCCAGCAATGGCTGCAAGAGAGTCATCCAGCAGTGATTCAGAGGGATTTTTAGATGAGGACCCTCCTCAGCAAAAGAAAAAAACCCATTTCATCTGGAAATTTTACGAAATCCCAGAAGGACAGAAAAAAGTCAACGCTCCCAAAGTAACATGCAAAATATGTGGGAGTAGTTTATCCAGAAGCAATCCTCTGAAAAAATATAGTTTTGGGAATGCTAATTTGATCCGGCATGTGAAAAGAAGACACCCTAACAACTTTGCCAGGGAGAGTGTCAGAGAGCTGGCACGGAATGTACCCACAGATGGCGGCAGCACCTCCACTGGTGGAGCAACACCTTCGGGACCACCCCGTGGAAGAATGGTCCCTAACATTCAGCCGGTGTTTGCGGGCATCAAATTTTTGTGCAAAGAGTGTGACGAACTGCTCTGCTATGGGGAGCAGAGTGTTGAACTGATTGCCCTAAAGAAACAGCAACACCGCTGCTCTTCCAGTCCCTAAATTTTCAAATTTTTTTGCTCCTGTTGAGCAGTTTTGGAATCCTTGTTTTTGTTTTTCCCTTGAAAAAAATCCAAAAAAAATATAAAATTGTTTTAAAAAGTCTAAAAAAATATAAAACAACAAAAACAAAAAAAAATATATAAAACAACAAAATCAAAAAAAAAGTTCTTTTCAGAACTACCTCCAATTTTTAAAAAGAAGCTTTATTTTTTTAAAAGTCTGTCATTTTTAATCTCAATGGTACGCTCCCCCGTACGCTCCCCGGTGCGCGTACCGGGCGCTCACCCCCGCGAAAATCGAATTTTTTTTAAATTTTTTTTTTCACCCGCGGGAGCCTTTTATGGCCCCCATATGAAACCTAGGGGGTCAGGGGGTGTGTACCCTGCCCCCTCTTGCTCATTTCCCCCTTTGATTTTTGCCACCTCTTGTGTTTCAATCCTACCGAGACACAAGATGGCGGCCGCTGCGGACTGTTTCGAATGTTTACAGACACCCGAGAACCAATCAGCTTGCCGTGCGCAAGTCGCGTGGCGCGCCTGAAGCGCTCCCCGGTACGCGTACCGGGGAGCGCTCCAGGCGCGGCTCTAGATATATATCTTTTTTTGAACGTTAATTTCTCAAAATCCACTGTAGCACATATATTGAGACCTACAAAAGGCACATCGGGCTACCAGTCCCTACAATTTTGCCAAGTTTCGTGCAAATCCATTCAGCCGTTCGGGCTAAAAGTGAGGCCAACCGCCCTATGGAAAATTGCATGGGAAAAACACGTTTTGGGACCCCCCTTTTTTCTCGGCCCCCCCTGGACGAACACCCCCCAAATTTTCAGGGGCTGCTCAGAAACAAAATGTTCCATTTTCCAGAAAATTTCATCCAATTCCGTCCACAAACGCCAAAGTTATTAGACATAGAATTTTCAAAAATCCCATAGGGAAAAAATCCTAACTATATATACCTACTGGCGACCGCCAGTAGGTAATATGTATATTACCTACTGGCGATAGCCAGTGGGTATATATAGTTAGGATTTTTTCTCTATGGGATTTCTGAAAATTCTATGTCTAATAACTTTGGCGTTTGTGGACGGAATTGGCTGAAATTTTCAGGAAAATGGCACATTTTGTTTCTGAGCAGCCCCTGAAAATTTGGGGGGGTTTTGTCAAGGGGGGGCCGAGAAAAAAGGGGGGTCCCAAAACGCGTTTTTCCCATTCATTTTTCCATAGGGCGGTTGGACTCACTTTTAGCTCGAACGGCTGAATAGATTTACATGAAACTTGGCAAAATTGTAGATATGGTTTGCCAGACGTGCCTTTGCTATGTCTCAATATATGTGCTCCAGTGGATTTTGAGAAATTAACGTTTAAAAAAATATATATATCTGTGACAGCGCTCCGGTTAGCGCCCCGGTTCGCGTACCTGACGCGTAACGGAACTTCGCGAAGCGAAGCTGATTGGCTCTCCGGTGTCTGTCAACATTCTAAACAGTCCGGAGCGGCCGCCATCTTGTCTCTCGGTACGATCGAGAGACAAGATGTGGTGAAAAACGAAGGGGGAAATGAAGGAAAGGGGGCAAGGTAGACCACTCCTGACCCCCTAGGATTGATGAGGGGGATATTAAAGTGCCCCGCGGGGCAAAAAATAAAAAAAATTTTTTTTGCGATTTTACGCCGTAGAGGCGCGTCCCGGTACGCGAACCGGGCAGCTCACCGGGCAGCTCACCGGGCAGCTAACCGGGCAGCTAACCGGCAGCGTAGCTGTCAACATTGTAAACAGTCCGGAGCGGCCGCCATCTTGTCTCTCGGTAGGTTCGAGAGACAAGATGTGGTGAAAAAAGAAGGGGGAAATGAAGGAAAGGGGGCAAGGTAAACCCCTCCTGACCCCCTAGGATTGATGAGGGGGATATTAAAGTCCCCCGCGATTTTTCGCGGTAGAGGCGCTTCCCGGTACGCGAACCGGGCAGCTAACCGGCAGCGTAACGGGAGTCCGCCATCTTGTGTTTTTGGAGCGTCCGGTTCGCGTACCGGGTAGCGTCCCGGTAAGCGTAACAAGGGGAAAACCAAGAGAAACAGTAAAAAAAAAATTAAGGGAATAGATTTCCAGCAAACTTGGCAAAATTGTAGGGACTGTTTGTTTGATGTGCCTTTGCAAGGCCTCAAGATATGTGCACGTGTGGATTTTGTCTAATTAAGGTTAAAAAAAAAATATATATCTGTAAGCGTGCTCCGGCACGCTTACGTTACGGGTTTTGTTTGCGCTGCAGAGCCGATACGTCACGGTTATGCGACGCGTCATGAGGCGTCTCACGTGGCTACGTGATACGTCACGTAATAAAGAATATATTTTACAGCTATAGATATTAGCTTTTAAAAAAACAATGAAATTCACTGAAAAAACCATAGGTTATAGACCATATATAGTTAGGAATTTGCATTTACAAAACCTTGAAAATTCACTGAAAAAACCATAGGTTAGAGACCATATATAGTTAGCTGGACATTTTATTGACATAAAACCAATGAAATTCCATATATAGTTAGTTGCACTAACTATATATCGCGCACCCGCAATCCACTGCTGATGATGTCACATATTACATCATTCATGACATGGTCAGTGACATCACTGATGACATCACTGATGACATCTCAAATGACATCACTGATGACATCATGACACACCAATACCAGTTACTACATACGCACTCACTGATTCCTATGGCTACACACACATTCACTCATTCACCCATACAATCACTCATACATACAGTCACTCATTATTACAACACTATCATATGCACTCATACACCTATGCAGACACTCACACACTGCCACTCATCCATGGAGTTACTCACACACCTAGTCAGTCCTGTAAAGAATCAATCACACTTCCATTTCCTCATCTATACAGTTAAACACAGAACACCATACTTCAGTGACATCACTGATGACATCACTGATGACATCTCAAATGACATCACTGATGACATCTCAAATGGCATCACTGATGACATCATGACACACCAATACCAGTTACTACATACACACTCACTGATTCCTACGTCTACACACACATTCACTCATTCACCCATACAATCACTCATACATACAGTCACTCATTATTACAACACTATCATATGCACTCATACACCTAGTCAGTCCTGTGAAGAATCAATCACACTTCGATTTCCTCATCTATACAGTTAAACACAGAACACCATACTTTTCACACATATACTAACACATACTTACTCTCTTATACAATCACTGATACAAGTACACATTGATATGCACAGTCACACACCTCCCAGCCAGCCACACACACACTCAGTCTTCCATACATCCACTCATTCTTCAATATGTAAAACATATTTAAACTTTACAAAAACACACAGACACTAGATGATGTCATCAGTGATGTCATTTGAGATGTCATCAGTGATGTCATCAGTGATGTCACTGACCATGTCATGAATGATGTAATATGTGACATCATCAGCAGTGGATTGCGGGTGCGCGATATATAGTTAGTGCAACTAACTATATATGGAATTTCATTGGTTTTATGTCAATAAAATGTCCAGCTAACTATATATGGTCTCTAACCTATGGTTTTTTCAGTGAATATATATATATATATATATATATATATATATATATATATATATATAAAACATATTTTTATTGCAGAAACAATCTTGTCATTACACATAAATGAATTTATTCAGTTATCAATTGGTTTTTGGGAGACTTACATTGTGTATATTGATTGTAATCCATCCTTTCTTACAGTTATGCCTGTGATACGTAGTAGTATTTTCTCCATTTCTATTGTTATCACATGGTGTGTACTAGCACTTTATAAGGTTCAAGCATGATGGGTTAACAGTTGACTGTGATCAAGGGCACCCGCCCGAAATGCGTCAGTTTTTGCTTCTGCTTAGCTTTGCTCATTAAAATTCCAACTGCCTCACATCGGAGTCGCTGAGTCATCTGTTCTGCCCTGGGGCTACAGTTTGGCTTTTATTTTGAGCATTTATCCCGCGGAAGGTGGTTGCTTCCGCTACGAGTCCACTCCTCTGAAGCTGTCCGACGTCGTCAACCAGTACGAGGTGCATCTGTGGGAACAGGAATTTGACGACGGACCCTGCCTAGCGAGAGTAGACACACCCACTTGAAGATCAAGCCTGCCGAGAACGCCGAGCGCTGAAGGAAGCAAGCTGTGTGAAAACGCTTCGTGTGTCATCTACGTACACCTCTGTATCTAAGAAAAAGACTGATTCATCATCAATTGTAGAGGTACATTTTAAATTTAAATTGTTATTATTTAGTTCCTCCACAAATTGCTGGGCCTCCTCTTTGGATCCCTGCCAGACCATAAATACATCCTCTATGTATCTCAGTTAGATGGGTACATGATTTTGCATGGTAGCTTGATGTTGCCCCTTGAGGAACTGCTCCTCCCACAGTCCCATGTGAAAACATGCTAGACTGGGGGAAAAGCAGGCCCCCATAGCCACCCCCCTGATTTGTTGATAGACCTGGTTATTGAACAAAAAATAATTTTGTTCTAAACAGATCTGAATCATAGAGAACAGCATTTTGTTGTGCGACGTAAAATTCATTGCACGTTTGTTCAAATAATGCTGTACGGCTCTCACCCCTTCGTAATGTTTTATAGATGTGTACAATGAAGACACATCAAGTGTCATAAGTAAACATTCAGAATTCCAATATATATATATATATATATATTACCTACTGGCGGTCGCCAGTAGGTATATATAGTTAGGATTTTTTCTCTATGGGATTTTTGAAAATTCTATGTCTAATAACTTTGGCGTTTGTGGACGGAATTGGCTGAAATTTTCAGGAAAATGGCACATTTTGTTTCTGAGCAGCCCTTGAAAATTTGGGGGGGGTTCGTCAAGGGGGGGCCGAGACATTGAGTTTTCCATAGGGCGGTTGGCCTCACTTTTAGCCCGAACGGCTGAATGGATTTGCACGAAACTTGGCAAAATTGTAGGGACTGGTAGCCCGATGTGCCTTTGCTAGGTCTCAATATATGTGCTCCAGTGGATTTTGAGAAATGAACGTTCAAAAAAAGATATATATCTGTAACAGCGGACCGGGCAGCGCTCCGGTTCGCGGACTTTTCGCGGTACGGAGCTTTGTGAGGCGAAGCTGATTGGTTCTCCGGCGTCTGTGAACATTCCAAACAGTCCGTAGCGGCCGCCATCTTGTCTCTCGGTAGGATCGAGAGACAAGAGGAGGCCAAAGCGAAGGGGCAAATGACCATAAGGGGGCATAGTAGATCCTCGCTGACCCCCTAGGTTTGATGTGGAGGTTTTAAAAGGGTCCCGCGGGGCAAAAAAAAATAATAATAATAATAATCGAACGGCTGAATGGATTTGCACGAAACTTGGTAAAATATTAGGGACTGGTAGCCCGATGTGCCTTTGCTAGGTCTCAATATATGTGCTCCAGTGGATTTTGAGAAATTAACGTTCAAAAAAAGATATATATCTGTAACAGCGCTCCGCTTCGCGTAACGGAGGTTTGCGAAGCTGATTGGTTCTCCGGCGTCTGTAAACATTGCAAACAGTCCGTAGCGGCCGCCATCTTGTCTCTCGGTAGGATCGAGAGACAAGAGGAGGCCAAAGCGAAGGGGCAAATGACCATAAGGGGGCATAGTAGATCCTCGCTGACCCCCTAGGTTTGATGTGGAGGTTTTAAAAGGGTCCCGCGGGGCAAAAAAAAAAAATAATAATAATAATCGAACGGCTGAATGGATTTGCACGAAACTTGGTAAAATATTAGGGACTGGTAGCCCGATGTGCCTTTGCTAGGTCTCAATATATGTGCTCCAGTGGATTTTGAGAAATTAACGTTCAAAAAAAGATATATATCTGTAACAGCGCTCCGCTTCGCGTAACGGAGGTTTGCGAAGCTGATTGGTTCTCCGGCGTCTGTAAACATTGCAAACAGTCCGTAGCGGCCGCCATCTTGTCTCTCGGTAGGATCGAGAGACAAGAGGAGGCCAAAGCGAAGGGGCAAATGACCATAAGGGGGCATAGTAGATCCTCCTTGACCTCTTAGGTTTGATGTGGAGGTTTTAAAAGGGCCCCGCGGGGCAAAAAAAAAATAATAATAATAATAATCGAACGGCTGAATGGATTTGCACGAAACTTGGCAAAATTGTAGGGACTGGTAGCTCGATGTGCCTTTGCTAGGTCTCAATATATGTGCTTCAGTGGATTTTGAGAAATTAACGTTCAAAAACAAGATATATATCTGTAACAGCGCTCCGCTTCGCGGAGATAAAATTATATCTGTATTACCTAGCTGTTGCTAACACCAGTTAGCGACGGCTAGTAGGAGATAGCGACCATCTTCGGCCCCACTTTGCATGTGAGTGATATTTATCACTAATGACATGCAAAGTGGGCATGCCAAGATGTTAGCGACTGGAAACAGTCGCTAACATCGCTATCTCCTATTATCAACTTTTGGAAATATTCGCGATAAGCGCGAATATCTCCAAAAGCTAGCACCTGCCCTGAGCAGTTCTTAGCCATGTTATCCAATGGGAGGTGGATAACATGGCTAAGAGCATTAGCTCGGTAATGCATGAATATCGCTGAGTTTTCAGCGATATTAATGCATTGCGGTCGTTTTTTATCGTATTTGCGATAAACCTTGATAATAGCAAGGTTTATCTGCGATAATTTCTGACGATGCTTAGCGGTAAAAAAATCGTTGCTAAGCATCGTTAGGGATAAATATCGCTTAACTTTGGTAATATGCCCCAACGTCTGTTAACGTTCGATTCGAAGGAAATCAGGAAGTGTTGAAAAACATTGTCTGCGCCATCTTGTCTTTTTTCAAATGCCACACTTTTGTCGTGCACGGCAGTCATTTTAGATGCCTTGACCAGACCCACTCTGTGCACGCTGTCGATCCTTAGCATGGCTCCCCACCCTCGCAAGCATCTCCCCCAGGCAGTGGTCACCCCCGCTCTCTGTCTTATGCATGGGTAATAAACCTCCCCCCATCTGCGCTGCTCTTCCCTGAGAATCACACCCTGTGCCCGCCCGACACCTCCCTTTCGCCCTATTCACTACCGCACCCTCTGACACTCCTTTTCCTCTGTGTCCGATTGTCCAGGCCGGTCCTAGGGTATCAGCTAGCCCTGCAGATGTAGTTTATGGCCCCAGCTGTAAAGAATCACCCCTCTTCAAAGGAGTTATAGTAGATCAAGGCCCACACCCGATGAGATCCGTCACACCACACGCGTTCCTACTATCTGAAAACCATCCTGTATTGTGATTGGGGAGGGGACCGAGCCTGAAGCGGAAGATTCCAGGGATGACTCTTTGTACATCAAAGTTTTTACAATTATGTGTCACATTAAAAATATATAGCACTCCGACAAAGTAGTAAGATTATAAAACTTTAATAACTTATAAATATATACAAGAAAACAAAAACAGTAATAACATATAAACATTTTTAGGGAAAAACAACGAAGTAGCGGTCGGCTGTGCGAATAGTCCCAACGCAGCACAACGTCCAGATTTCCGGCGTGGGGCGTCGCGGGGGGTGGGTCATCAGTAGCAAACTGTTGTGCGAATAGTTCCAAGGCAGCAGAACGATGGCACCAAGGTGATGTCCAGTAAGTTGCCGCACTGGTTTTGGTATCCTACAATGCTGCTCCGAATAACGGCGTGGGGCGCCCCGGGGGAGGCGGCGTGAACGGGCCTCTCCAGGTGGAGTGTCATCTGTTGTAGTGGTGCGCCCCTTTACCGTTTCAGTTGCCATTCCGTCCGTTTTTGGTCCACTGTGTCAAAAGCCGCAATTCAGCTGAGTTGCGCCCACTCTTGCGGTGCAGCGATAGGCGGCTGTCACAGGACTCTCAAAATGGCGGCAGGCTGTTTCCTTTTTGGGCCTGGTCCACTGAAATGGCCCTGGGACACCTTGGAAATCGGACGCTTGTCTGCTAGGTCTTGGATCCCATTCTCGAAAGCGTCCCCTCCGCCTTGAGGATTCATCAAAAGTTTTGGGGGCCCCCGACTCCTGTAGGCTTCTGGTGGGGAGCGGCTGCCATGATTGCTCGCGGAATGACCACGACGGAGCTACGAGATGGTGGTGCTCTCATGCTGACGCCAGCTTCAGTCTGAAACATCCAGAAACAAGGTGGGGCTTTCATCGTTTGGGAAAAAAAAAAGTTTTCATCCAATGAAAAGTGTTGTTTTTAGGTCATATGATCAAGCCTTCCATCATTAGGAAACCAAAAGTAAAATGAACCAATGAAAGGTTTTATAAACAAGTCACATGACCTGTTATGCGGCATAGGGTATAAAATGCGGAGAAAATACGTTGGCACGTGAGGCGGCGTCAGTAGCGGACCGATGTGCGAATAGGCCGAAGGCAACACAACGCGCCAAGATCCGGATGGCACCGAGGTGGTGTCCAGCAAGTTGCAGCACTGGTGTGGCCATCCTACAATGCTGAAAGTCGGCGTGGGGCGCCCCGTTGGCCTGTGAGTTTGCGTCAGTAGCGGACCGATGTGCGAATAGGCCGAAGGCAGCACAACGCGCCAAGATCCGGATGGCACCGAGGTGGTGTCTAGTAAGTTGCCGCACTGGTGTGGCCATCCTACAATGTTGAAAGTCGGCGTGGGGCGCCCCGTTGGCCTGTGAGATGGCGGCAGTAGCGGACCGATGTGCGAATGGGGCCAAAGGCAGCGCAACAATATTTTCGGAATAGAAGACACCACAAGGCGCTGAGATGCCAAGATCCGGATGGCACCGAGGTGGTGTCTAGCAAGTTGTGGCACTGGTGTGGCCATCCTACAATGGTAAAAGTCGGCGTGGGGCGCCCTGTTGGCCTGTGAGATGGTGTCAGTAGCGGACTGATGTGCGAATGGGGCCAAAGGCAGCGCAACAATATTTTCTGACTGACACCACAAGGCGCTGAGATGCCAAGATCCGGATGGCACCGAGGTGATGTCTAGCAAGTTGCTGTACTGGTGTGGCCATCCTACAATGGTAAAAGTCGGCGTGGGGCGCCCTGTTGGCCTGTGAGATGGTGTCAGTTGCGGACCGATGTGCGAATGGGGCCAAAGGCAGCGCAACAATATTTTCTGTATGGAAGATACCACTAGGCGTTGAGATGCCAAGATCCGGATGGCACCGAGGTGATGTCTAGCAAGTTGCTGTACTGGTGTGGTCATCCTACAATGCTGAAACTCGGCGTGGGGCGCCCAATTAGCCTGTGAGATGGCGTCAGTAGCGGACCGATGTGTGAATAGGCCGGAACCAGCACAAGGCGCCAAGATCCGGATGTCACCGTGGTGGTTTCATAGTTGAGAGGCACTTCATCTGCAGTGGGGCGCCGAGATCCGGATGACACCGAGGTGATGTCTAGCAAGTTGCTGTACTGGTGTGGTCATCCTACAATGCTGAAACTCGGCGTGCGGCGCCCCATTAGCCTGTGAGATGGCGTCAGTAGCGGACCGATGTGTGAATGGGGCAAAGGTAGCGCAAGAATATTTTCTGAATAGAAGACACCACAAGGCGCTGAGATGCCAAGATCCGGATGGCACCGAGGTGGTGTCTAGTAAGGTGCACTGGTGTGGTCATCCTACAATGCTGAAAGTCGGCGTGGGGCGCCCCGTTGGCCTGTGAGATGGCGGCAGTAGCGGACCGATGTGCGAATGGGGCCAAAGGCAGCGCAACAATATTTTTGGAATAGAAGAGACCACAAGGCGCTGAGATTCGGTTAGCACCGAGGTGGTGTCTAGCAAGCTATGCAGCTGAGTTGCGTGCGCACTTGCGGCGAATAGGTCGAAGGCAGCATAACAATGTTTTCTGAATAGAAGACACCACAAGGCGCTGAGATTCGGTTACCACCGAGGTGATGTCTAGCAAGTTGCCGCACTGGTGTGGCCATCCTACAATACTGCTCCGAATAACGGCGTGGGGTGCCCGAAGGGGGGGGGGGAGGCGGCGTGAACGGGCCTTCCTAGGTGGAGGCTCGTCTGCTGTAGTGGGGCGCCCCTTTACCGTTTCAGTTGCCATTCAGCTGAGTTTCGGCTGCTCTTGATGCTACAGCGACAGGCGGCTGCAACAGGACTCTCAAAATGGCGGCCTGTTCTTTGGATTTGGGCCTGGTCCACTAAAATGGCCCTGGGACACCTTAGAACTCGGACGCTCGTTTTTTTTTTCCTTTCCTGTACATGCAAAAAAAGGTAAATGCCCGGTACGTTACACGCTTCATCTGCCACGATGAACTCTCCAGAGGAACCGAAAAAAAATATAGTTATGGTAACTATACCATGCATCGTCATATGGAGAGGTGGCACCAATTAATTATAGTGCTGCATAAAAGAGAGATTTGGAGGAGAACCCCTGACCTGCTAGTATATTCATCAAAGAAGTGGCACTGACAGCATCAGAGGCAAGGGAAACGGTCCCAAATATTTAGAAGAACTTTGGAAAGATTAAAATGACATGTTTAGATTGTGGCAAATTAATTTCATGTGGACAGATGAGTGTTACTCTAATAAATACAGCATATGAACATCATCATAGTCGATGGTTGGTAGAGACATTTTGACTATATCCTGGACCTGCCCGTCCTCGCCCAAAATGGCGCCGGAATAAATGGGACTCGTAACTCCTTGTTGTGTACTTGTTGTACAACCTTGATATCACGAGATACGTATGCAGTTTTGAAGCACATGGCGGGCGGGGACGAGAATAGATTGAATATTTCGACATCTCTATTGATATTAAGTTGTGATGTGTTATTGATTACTGTACTATTGAAAGTTCGAATTAACGTCACCCATGGTACTTGCCCGCAAATGTATATCTAGATAATTTTATTGTAACTGGCCCTGTCGTATTTTAATTATAAAATGTACGTCCACCGATTCCGCAACTGTTAGACACCTTAGTTCTTGCAACCTAATGGCCCGCCCGTTACGTTCCTCTACAGTGTAAATGTCTCCTCATCATATACGATTACAGTTTGCTCCGTGGCCGGCGCACGTGGTTATAGGCTCGTATTTGTATAATGAAATTTTCACAATAAAGGTTTTTGAAAGAAAACATGGTAGTAGTATATACATTGGTAAAGTTTTTAATAATAGTCACTGTTTTAGAATCATTAAAAGGCAAGTGAAATAAAGCAGACCAATTACATGAAGGGTAAAAGGTATAATACGAAGGAACGCAGTAAAGATAAATGGTCAAGGGCTGTTGTGTTTTCTATTCCTGCAACATAAAGTGATCGATAAGAATCTCATATTCAGGCGTATCGGCGACTAAGACAGCAGGTCGACCCTCTTTTGCTCAACGGCTCCGTCATGGGACGAAGAAACGCTCTTTTTCTCGAAAAAAGAATATATTTTACTTGCAGGACAGTTGTAAATTTTCCGGGAAAGTACATTAGCCTGGAACATTATAACATATATTTAAGAAAAAATAATGTTCGGAAGTAATAAAAAGCGTAATTTTTAGGTCATATGACAAAGCCTTTCATCATTAGAATAAGAAAAGTAAAATGAACCAATGAAAAGTTTTATTAACAAGTCACATGACTTGTTATGCTTACGTTACGCGCTGCGCGCCCCGGATGACTTCCGGATGCGCTAACGCAGCGCGTCATATGACGCATTACGCGACAACGCAGGTCCAGAATATAGTCAAAATGTCTCCACCAACCAGCGGTCGGAACACAACTCCTTTCAGCAGGCTAAATAGTTCTGTTAAATGACAACAGAAGGGACAGGCAACAAGAACCATTAGTCAAAGAGGGGAGGGCTAGTTCTTCTCTACCGGGTTACATTGGGGCGCTACCGGAACTGATCGAATTGGTAGTCTACAGTGTTTCTGGATGTTTCAGACTGAAGCTGGGGTTAGCATGAGAGCAGCACCATTTCGTAGCTCCGTCGTGGCCATTCCGCAACCAATCATGGCAGCCGCTCTTTATCGTTATTTTGGGCGGGGTGGGTGGCGGAGCCGAGCTGTTTTGCAGCCATCATTGTGTGGAGTTCAGTTCATTTCACTAGTTTTGTATTTGTCATGAGGGGTTGTTCCTAATGTTTCTATTTTAGCGAGGTCAAAAAGAGATCCCATTAGTGGCCTACTGATTTTGCTCGATTCCTTTTCTTTTTTTTTTACACGATTTTTCGTTATCTGCAAAGACTAAACAGAGTATTGCGACTCTGTGTTTGTTTGTAAATAGAGAATGAACCAAAGAGAACCAATTCTAAAACAGTAAATACTTGGATAACAATCAATCAAATGGAGAGAGAAGCAGGCACGACGTATTACAACGGGGGCAAAGGCCTGCGTTAACTACCCTTCACTATGTGCAAAGAGAGAGTACTCCTAATAGAAATGAGGGGGGGGGGCACCATTCAAAGCAGATCAGTGTGCATAAACACGAAAATGTTTTCACTTACCACGTACTTGACATTCGACAGCTTATGATATTTGCTATTAAAAAAACATTGAAATTCACTGAAAAAACCATAGGTTATAGACCATATATAGTTAGGAATTAGCATTTACAAAACCTTGAAAATTCACTGAAAAAACCATAGGTTATAGACCATATATAGTTAGGAATTAGCATTTAAAAAACCTTATTTTACTCACACAAAACCATTGAAATTCCATATATAGTTAGTTGCACTAACTATATATCGCGCACCCGCAATCCACTGCTGATGATGTCACATATTACATCATTCATGACATGGTCAGTGACATCACTGATGACATCACTGATGACATCTCAAATGACATCACTGATGACATCACTGATGACATCTCATTTGACATCAATGACCACATCACTGATGATATCATTCATGTGACAATACAATGCATCTCCTCACATTTTAATATAACCTCTGTTTCACCCAGTGTTAAATACAGAGTATAATTTTTGAAACCATTGACACACCAATACTAGTTACTACATATGTACTCACTGATTCCTACGTCTACACACACATTCACTCATTCACCCATACAATCATTCATACATACAATCACTCATCTTTACAACACTATCATATGCACTCATACACCTATACAGACACTCACACTCTGCCACTCATCCATGGAGTTACTCACACACCTAGTCAGTCCTGTAAAGAATCAATCACACTTCCATTTTCTTGTCTATACAGTTAAACATAGAGCACCTTACATTTTCAAACATATACTAACACATACTTACCTTGTTATACAATCATTGATATAAGTACACATTGATCTGCACAGAGTCACACACCTCCCAGCCAGCCACACACACACTCAGTCTCCCATACAAATACTTGGACAATCAATCAGTAACCCATATAGTTAATCATATAGCTACTGATCAACACATGCAGCAGTTTACAGAACAACAGACATAATGATGCACAAATTAAGACACTTTAGTCACTAACCCATGCACTCAGTGAGACACATTTAATTACTCACTCATACATTCAGTCATGCACCTACTAAATCCTTTGTCCAGACACTTATACTTCCACTCATTCTTCAATATGTAAGACACATTTTAACTTTACAGAAACATACAGTCACTGGATGTTGTCATCAGTGATGTCATCAGTGATGTCATTTGAGATGTCATCAGTGGTGTCATCAGTGATGTCACTGACCATGTCATGAATGATGTAATATGTGACATCATCAGCAGTGGATTGCGGGTGCGCGATATATAGTTAGTGCAACTAACTATATATGGAATTTCAATGGTTTTGTGTGAGTAAAATAAGGTTTTTTAAATGCTAATTCCTAACTATATATGGTCTATAACCTATGGTTTTTTCAGTGAATTTTCAAGGTTTTGTAAATGCTAAGTCCTAACTATATATGGTCTATAACCTATGGTTTTTTCAGTGAATATATATATATATATATATATATATATATATATATATATATATATATATATATATATATATATATATATATATATATATATATATATATATATATATATGTTAGGACCTATTTTCCATAGGAAAAAGCTTTTTTTTTACTAGCCTTCATCTTTGGCACCAGTTGATGAATCTTCACAAACTTCCCTAAAAATTAGAGGCTCAATTCAGCTGCTATCTGGAAAGTTGTGGGGTGATCTGTGTAGCAGGGCCGAGAACAAGGGGGGTTGGAGTCTCAAAATGCATTTTACCCCATGTTAATTCCCATTGGGTTTTGAAGAGTACTATAGCCCGAAACGAATTAATAGAATTACACCACATTTGACAGAAAGCTAGATCCTGGTCCAGGATAGTGCCTTAGGGTAGTTTGGTGTAAATCCGTTCAGTAGTTTCAGAGAGATTTAACACAATCCAAAAACTGTATATCCGGGGGTGCAGATCCTCCGCTGATATGACAGTCCCCATGATGAAATCGGATTGGTTGCCAATACTTCAATCAGAAAGTATTGGCAGCCATCTTTGGACTTGGCTTCAGCAGAGTCCCACATAAAATGTTTAACATAAAGAAATGGGTAGACGGTGGGGTCCCACAGAAATCAATTAAAACACATTTTAGTTTGTAATTTTGCCACAAATTTGCGGGTGGATACACAAATTCATGGCAAAATGGAATGAAGAAAAAACAAAACCAAATGCAATCTCCTGCGCTTGTTTTTAATCAAGTCCCTGGGTGGGCCAGGTACTTTTACTTGATTCTTAATCGGACTAACTATTTTTAAAATGATTTAGATGGCAATAGACTTCGTTCAGTGTCAATTTGCCTCAATTGATGTTGTTGCTTGTCCTTGTGGGGGTGAGTCGAACACTGCCTCTGGAATGGTGTGAAAACAAAAATCCACATCTGAAACATGACTTCATTTTACTTTTAGACAGCACTTTGCATCATTCAGTCTTTTGCTTTGGCTTATTTTTCATAATTAGGACTTCCATGTCAGAGGCTTCTCTTTCAGCACGCTCCTCAGCTGCTGCAGCCTTTACCACTCACTCCAGACTAAGAGTTTCTCTCAACATTTGTCGTCAGAATAAATCTGAAAAGCATCCATCGATAACTCGAAGTAGCATGGTTTCCTCCTCATTAAATTCATTGTACCGACATTGTTTGATGAGCATATCATCAATGGTTTCACCAACTTTTTGGCATTCTTGACTGAAAATGTATTTTTCATTCTCAAAATTTGGCACTGGATTGAACTTTAAATTCAGCATTTCTTTAATCTGACAATACATAATTTCTTCCTCAGTTTGCAGCATTTTCTTTATGACTTCTTTCACACCATCACCAGCAAGATTTTTGAGCTACTGGATAAACTTTTTGTTATGTCTCTTCTAGTGTATCAATAACTATAGTGCATCAATTAAATCATCAAAGGACTCCATGCACGCAGACCATCTATTGCCAATATTTTGCTTTTTGGTGGTATCAAAAGAGGGTTGTGGTTTCAAAAAGGTGGCAGCATAGCAACTAATTATGGGAGTGGCTAACCTTGCGGTAGAGCTCTTTCTGCTCCTGTCGGCTATCCATTTGAGCCTGCGTCACTAGTTCTATTGAAGCGGCACTGTGATGGACTGGCCTTAAAAGCTTTCTAGACAATCAGGGAAACAGTGACCATCTCCCCAGTCTCTATCAGAGCACTTTACTTGGTCAAGACCTCTGGAGCTGTTCTGAGCGGTCATCTTGCAGCTTTGGTGATGGGTCACTTCAGGGATAAGAGAGCTCAGTAAGCACAACCCTCGTGCTTTATTCTTGTGTCTCCTCCCCCGGTACTGAGGTTGTAAAGCTCCACTTATCAAGGCTCTGTTAAGTGCAATTATAATATACTTCTTTCATACTTATTCCATCACCCGCACTTCTTCTTGTATCAGTACATAACCACCTTTTACAGTATCACTCCTTATAATGTATAACGTTATTTGCGTGGCAGCACATAATCCTTTATGTATGGCTTGGCCAGCAGGTTCTCGACTATCAAGGCGTAAGCTCTTTGCAATGCTTCCATTGTCTTCATTTGCAAGCAGTGTGCTTGTACCATGGCAAACTCTCTGGGAAAGCACAGTTATTCTTCGGGTTACTTATCTCCCATCTCGTCACCTTTCGAAGCATCTTCCCAGCCTGGGGACCCTCCAATGACTAGGCCGCACACAGAGTTTAGTATTATACGTCTTTATTCTGCTGCGTGTAACTGCAAACCCAACAATCTAAAACAAGCTTTCATGGCATTGTGCTCCGACACCTACGTCACAGTTCTACGGAGTCTGTCAGGAGCCAAAAGGGTTGTTATAAAAAATACTGCAAGACACTGCATGGCTCATCTTTGTGGGAAAGAATTAAATACTGCTCAGGGTAATGCCTAATCATCCCAAGCAGTTTTGCCAGTGTCCCACATAAGATAGGCTAAACTATTTCATTAGTTGTAGCTAGGTCAAGAAGGATTATTGCAGCTTAATTGTTCAAGACCTGGAGAAGTCTTCCCTAATTATCCTAAATTGATTACCCCAAAGACAACTTGACTCATTGACTCATGAGAGCCCGATGTACAAAAAAAAGGTTCCAAAGTACTGGGCGCTAATTGAAAACAGTATTTTAGACATCAGTAAAGAATTTTATGGACTGACCACTAGCTCAATTCATAAAATCCTGAAGAATTATGGGTTTTAATCTGCCCTATTTCATTAATAATAATAAGGTAGCTCACAAATTGCTATTCACTGTGATTTGAGGCAATCACAGGGATGAGACCAGGGCCGGCTTTAGGGAGGTACGACTGGTGCAGTCGCACCTGGAGCTAAGCTGGGGGGTGCTGAATTTAGAAGTATCGTACAGGATTAAAAACACCTGCTGCAGAGTTCCTTGTGTGTCCAGCAATTTTTAGCCAACAATAAAAGTGTCAAGATAACTCTGGTGATTAATGATCCTGCTGGAGAGAGATCAGTTTTGTCTAGTGGCAATTTTGACTCAAAGTAGTGCAGGGGATTAATATGCCTGTGACAAAGAACGTGTGCAATGCAGATCAGAGAACTGCATGTTACGCGGATAGCTCAGTGGGTTACTGCTTTTGTCACAGAGATCCTCTTATGTCAATTCATAAGTTAAAATCCTAATATTGCACAGTGACCTACGAACTACCATCAAAGAGCTGCATGCAAACTGGATGATATAGGGTAGAACGTTAAGTTTTTTGCCTCCGGTCTTCATTACCCTAATGTTGCTTAAAAGGGTATGTTTGCATGGAAATACATTCTTGCTAGTAAAGTCAACCCCAAACAGGTTTTAAATCCTGAGTTTGTGCTTCTCCAGACCATACACTCATAAAATATACTGCCTACTAGTATGCATGATGTGACACCTACACCTTGTAATTCTCATTGTCTATTGGAACATTTCTGATAGACATACAAACATTTGATTCAGTGTCTCTGTATAATGTGTATGATGTAAAGTGCTTTGTCACCCTATACTGGTATGAGTAGTACTGTAAAACAAATTAAATGAATATGAGAGGCGCTATGGAGAGATGAGGGGCACCATTGGAGAATGGTAGTGAGGGAATCAATGGAGAAGGCAGTCACGGGGGAAGGGCAAAAAAAAAAGATTGCTGCACTGGGCGCCACCAGTACTAAAACCGGCACCTGGATGATCGCCTTTTAGGCTCAGCAGACCACCAGGTTTGTGATCACTTTTTAATAAAGTATACTTTTCTTTACAGCGCAGCACCTTATATTTAAAGGAAATGTGGATGCCATTAACATAAAACTAGTTGACTTTTTTTCCTAAAGTTTGTTTGAGAGTGGTTACTGATCCCCTATACACTTTGAAAATATTGCAGACTTAAATGTTTTGCAACCTGATTTCAATTGCAAAACGCTGTGCATATCATACCGACTCTATGCTTGGAGGAAGCCTACAACACACCCTTTCCAAGTACCAATTTAGCGAAGATCATAATCTCATTTTTAGCATTTGGTAAAAGTTAGCCAATTACTAACAGTGGACTAGTACATACAAATCAAACACCAAATCAGTGTTTGCGACCGTTAAAATGCTTAGCAAATCAGGCCCTTATTCATTGAGCCGAAAAAGCACATTTACCGAAGAAAAGATTTAGCATTTATCAACTAAAGACAATGCAAAGATTATCCATAAAACAAATACAACAGCTAGGTCCACAGAAAATACATCCAAACCATGATGACCAAGAACACAAACTGCTCAATCGAAGAACACTATGTGAGCCTGTGATGCGATTACAAGAGGCACACAGCTTGAAAATCTTGGCTGCAGGTCGAACAGCTCTCTAGAGCGATCCAGCTAGGGGCAAGTGAAAAAGGTTATTCTGTGATTTACAAATTATAAAACAATTGAGGACTGCAATTCATTAAAAACAAGAAAAATACGACGGTCAAAGGCATGATCCTTTGATTAATTTTAAAACAAAAAACCTTAAAAATAAAAGTTAATGTGATTACCATGATCTGCTAAAAGGAGGAGGTTCAGACACTTGTGCAAGCCCATTTGTTTAACACCGTTCAGGAGCATTCCAACGATGCTGTCCACCCTCATCAGGGCTCGAACTACCTGGAAACGAGGAAACATGTTACTGTGGTCTTTGTAGTAACACAAGTTTACATCAACATTAAACTTAAGTGCCCACTTCACAAAGCTAATGAATCATGCACCCAGACAGCTAAATGTATCATACACATTTACCCGCATGTGAACTTTGTGAATTGTCAAACATTGTCCACTATTCCTTGAAAGTCACAAAATACTATTTACGTACATTGATGGCTTGAGCCTTATGTCCTCAGTCATCATGTGCATAATAACCACAATCATACATTACCAAACCTATATTTAGTTCATGTGAATATTAGTGATGCTATTTTCTATAAACAATGCTTTATGTCAGTAAAAACGCATTGCATACACAGTTTCCCCATTCTAACGAACACCCTGAACACATTGGCAGTTTGCAAGCAAAACAGAACTAACTCCATAGCTGTATGTTTCGGTCACACTGAATTCTCAGTGTGTAAAGTCTACACCTCCATGTGTGGGCTGTAAATCAATCTCGTTTATCAACTATGAAGTTATGGTTGAAAATGTGAGCGTCACGTTTTGGACGAGTATGAGAACGTATTTATAAAAGATGTGAATCGAAGAAAATGGAGTGATGTGATTTTCCCAGCATTAGCTGAGGAATCAAGCTCCCTGGGGCGATGTAATACACACATTTACACCTATCTTAGACGCATTTGGAGTCAGTTACATATCTGAGAGTTTTCGATACTGTAAAGAGCTGGGATGAGGTCACAGTAAAAAGAACAGATGACCATCAGCATATGAACAAAGTTTCTACGAAAGCAGCAGTTTTCGAAAGTCTAGCTTAACTTCCATGGGTGCTGGCATTTCCAAACAGATGCGGGGAATTCCAGTTAACTTGTTAACTACTGTTAACCAGGCATAGCCCTTATTTACAATTTGAGAGGATTTACAGCACTAGGCCCTTCTGCAGTTCAGAGGGAGGAGATATTCGTTCAAGGTGGAAATGTGCATTTTCAGCTACTACACCATCACACAATATTTGTTCAGATCATTTACTACAACACAGATTCTTTCCAATGCCTTCAGTTGTTCTGCCACAAAGTGGAGTAACTAAAGTGGAGGTGCTGCTCAACAGCATACAGTGACTAATACTGTCAGACGCTTATGATGACCGGTGCTTCTATATGCCTCATTAAAACACGTAGGGAGTGAGAAACTTAATTATAGTTAACAGCAAAGTTCTCAGTAATGTCCTCTCTAAGAAACCTTTTCCCCAAGATTTGTCTTCCTCTGGCTTCTCTTGAATCCCTATTGGACCGGTCAGTGTGCATTCTGAATGCTTTAACAGCAGTTTGTCAAGTGAAGAATATAACTCTGTCCAGCTCAGCTGAGCATTAAACTTCAAAATAGATAGCTTGTTAGGACTCGCCTAGAGGCAGCTACCATGATACCAGAAGGCAACGATGTTAAGCAGTGGACAGGCTTTAAGCCAAGTGTAATTTTCTGGTATGGTCTACAAGAAGTATTTTGCAAACAGACAGTAAAAGCTGATGGTCCTTGGTTTGATCAGTTTCTGACCTGGGTACTGACCTTTGTCCTCAATCTGTGGACAAAATTGATTGCAACAGTTCCATTTCTGTCTTTTGCATATGTTAGAATAGACAAAGGCAGTTTGGGGGGAAAAGTGACATCAATTTGCCAAAGGTGTCCTTCATGAGCATTTCCAGACCTACCCCAGTCAAAGTGCCTAGGTCATTGCCACCACAGTGCACAATTATGAGGTCAGGGTGTTGGAGATGCAAAAAAGATTTAACCAATGGCATCAATTGGTGCCACTTTAATCCTCTCTGTCCAATCCATTTAATGTCTACATTTGGCAAAGCTAGGTCCTTGTCAATGCCTCTGTTTTCTGCATAACTTTGGCTCCAGAAAATATAGCTGTGTCCGACAATCCACACTCTAAGCATCTTGAAGGGAGGTCTGGATGCACTCAGAAGGTGTCTATATGTGAAAGGGCAGTTTGAGAACGAAGATTTTTCTAAAATGGTGGATAAGATCCAGTTTTGAAAAAAGAAAATAAATGATTGGCTGTTTGAGCACATTCTAGACTGAAAAGTAGGGTGCATGTTTCTGTTTTTTAAAAGCATGTTTCTTATTCAGAAACAAAAACTGTTTGGAAGGAACATTACATAGGCTAAGGTGATATTTTGAAAAGTCAAGCACACTTGCTGTTTGGATTAGCCACATTGTGTGCTGAACTGTGTCCTGTGTGCCCAGTTGAGTGTTCCATGAACTGTTACTATGGTAACCGGCAGTAAGCAGATTAGGGGTAGTGTTCAAACTAATGTCAATTGGAAAGGGTTGAAATGTGTAACCAATAGAAATGGGTGTTAGCTATTGAATTAATGTGGGAAGCAATGTGATTTGATATTTACATGTATATGTGTGCAGAATGAGGGGGAAAGTTTGCCATTTTTTGGTTTTGCTAAGAGCAGTGCACTACAGAGATTCTGTATTAGAAAATCTGGTGTGTGACTGACACACTTCTTAATCTACAAATCAATTTGAAAGCTGAGTTATTAATTTGTGAGGGGTTCTATGTGGTGCCTTTGTTTTTAATACGAGTAATGTGTTTCTCCTGCTAAAGTCCAGGGAGTAGTCTTGCTTGTCTAGAATCATATTGTGAGTCTGTCTGCATTTGGGCAACCATTGTGAGAGAAGCATGTGCTAACTTCATGTGTTTGCTGACAGATAACTGCTTTAAAACCTGTCATGTTGTCAAGTATTAGAAGCCAGTCATTGGTTATGCAATTCCAAAATATGTCAGGCATTCATAGTAGAGTGCAGTATTGAAATATGTAGAATGTGTGCAGTCACCTTACCCCTTCCAGAATAGAGAATGTGTTTTGGTAAAGTCCAGGGGATAGTGTTGCTTGTCTAGAATCACACGGAGTCTGTGTGCATTTGAGAAACATTGCGAGAGAAGCATTTGGGTACTTCGTGTCTTTGCAGACACATACCTGCTTAACAGCCTATCCTGTTGTCAAGTTTTGGTAGAATTAGAAACCAGTCATTGCTTATGTATTCGCAAAATGAGTCAGGCTTCCACACTAAAGTGCAGTACTGAAATATGTGGAATGTGTGCAGTCACCTTACTCCTTCCAGACTAGTAAATGTGTTTTGGTAAAGTCCAAGGCATAGTGTTGCTTGTCTAGAATCACACTGCGAGTCTGTGTGCATTTGGGGAACCATTGTGAGAGAAGTATTTGGGTACTTCATGTCTATGCAGACACATACCTGCTTTAAAAGCTGTCATGTTGTCAAGTTTACCAGTATTAGAAGCACAGTCATTACTTATGCATTTGCAAAATGAGTCAGGCTTTCACACTAGAGTGTAGTTCTGAAATATGTAGAATGTGTGCAATCACCTTACCCCTTCCAGACTAGTGAATAATGTTGCTTGTCCATAATCACACTGTAAGTCTGTGTGCATTTGGGCAACCATTGTGAGAGAAGCATTTGGTAACTTCATGTCTCCTTGTACTACTCTAATTATTCAGTCAGTATTCAAGTACTCATGCAGAGATTCAGGGCCTTAGCAAATGGACTGCTACAAACTCTTATGCACTTTCCATGTAGTCCTCTGATCACGTACACACTTGTGTTTCAGGCTTTTAATTCCCCAGACAGTATCCATACACTTTTGCAAACACCTTGTTACTCCCCTTGCGCTCCTCTAGTGACTGTTTCAGCACCATGTACAAATCCATTCACTGCAGTAAAATAAAACTAATTATACATTCATCCACTGTCTCTCCTTGTAGTACTCTAATCATTCAATCAGTACCTAAGTACTCATGAAGTGATGCAGGGCCTTAGCACATGGACTGGTACGAACTCCTATGTAGTATGCATGTAGTCTTCTAACCACCTACACACTTGGGTTTCAGGCCTACAATTCCCCAGTCAGTATCCATACACTGCTGCAAACACCCTGCTACTCCACTTGTGTTCCTCTAGTGACCCTTTAAGCACCATGCACTAATCCATTCACAGAAGTAAAACTCAACCAATTATAAATTCACCCAGTGTCTCTACTTGTACTACTCTAATCAGTCAGTATCCAAGTACTTATGCAGCGAGCCAGGCCTTAGCACATGGAGTGCTTCAAACACCTATGCACTATGCATGTAATCCTCTAACCACCTACACACTTGTGTTTCAGGCCTACAATTCCCCAGTCAGTATCCATACACTCATTTAAACACCCCGTTTCTCCTCTTGCACTCCTTTAGTGACCCATTTAACACCATGCACTAATCCATTCACTGCAGTAAAATACAACCAATTATAAATTCACCCAGTGTCTCTCCTCGTAGTACTGTAATCATTCCACCAGTACCTAAGTACTGATGCAGTGATCCAGGGCCTTAGCACATGGACTGCTACACACTCCTATGCAGTATGCATGTAGTCTTCTAACCACCTACACACTTGTGTTTCAGCCCTACAATTCAGCAGTCAGTATCCATACACTGCTGCAAACATCCTGGTACTGCCCTTGCGCTCCTCTAGTAACCCTTTCAGCACCATGTACTAATCCATTCACTGCAGTAAAACACAACCAATTATAAATTATCCCAGTGTCTCTCCTTGTAGTACTCTAATCATTCAGTAAGTATCCAAGTACTCATGCAGCGAGCCAGGTCTTAGGGCATGGACTGCTTCAAACTCCTATGTACTATGCATGTAGTCCTCTAACCACTAACACACTTGTGTTTCATGCCTACAATGCCCCAGTCAGTATACATACACTCCAGCAAACACCTTGTCACTGCTCTTGCAATCCTATAGTGACCTATTCAGTACCATCTACTAATACATTCACTATGCCACAAGTGAACAGTTTATAAATTCACCCAGGCACTCTTGTTGAAGTACTCTAATCATTGAGTACTCATGCAGTAATCCAGGTCTTTCAACATGGAGTACTACATACATCTGTGCAATGTGCATGCAGTCTTTTAATCACCTATACACTTATTTTACAGATGTTAATTTACCAAGGCAGTATCCATATACTCCAGGAAACACCCTGTTACTGCTCTTGCAATCCAGTAGTGACCTATTCAGTACCATCTACTAATCCATTCACTGTGCCAAAACTAAACCACTTATAAATTCATCCAGGCACTCTCCTTGTAGTACTCTAATTATTGTTTTGGTACGGAAGTACTCATTGAGTTAGCTAGGCCTTAACACATATACTTGTACAAACTCCTGTCCACTATGCATGTAGTCATCTAACCACCTACACACTTGTTTTTCACATCTTTAATTACTCAGGCAGTACCTATACACTCCTACAAAACCCTGTCACTCCCTATGCACTGCTCCAGTCAGCCACCCAGCATCATGTAGTCATCCAAAAACTGCACCAAAACCCAAACATTTATACATTCATTCAGGCACTCTTCTTGCAGGGCTGTAATCATTCAGTCAGTGCCTAAGTACTCATATAATGTCCCAGGGCCTAACACAAACACTGGTACAAACCCTTGTCCATTACACATGCAGACCTGTAATCATCTATATAGTTATGTATACACCTTGAATTACAATTTCAATTAGTGATGACAAAAGAAAGTGGTTAAATGGTTTTGATATAGAATGTGTGTGTATAGTAATAGAAAAGTATAATTTATAAATTTATTAAAATACATTTATTTATGTTTATTTTTTACAGATATTGTTTATCATCATTAAAATAAAGTTATCCTGCCTGAAAAATCAAGAAAGAGAAAAGGACAGCAAAAGGGCAATTATTTGAAGAAAATTCAACAACCAGTATTGGATGACCAACATCATGTGGGTAAAAAGAAAAAGTCTTCCGGTAAGACAACAAAGGAATTCATTAAAAAACTTTCAAAGCCTAGAAACAGTGTGCAAAATATGCAAACTACTAAGAATGGTTAGACCAGAAAAAAGAATAGCAATAACAGGAAAGATAAAAGAAAATTTACATTCATTAGATTCGATGTATGGTAAAAGAAGGCAAAATCAGTATAAAGAAATCCGTAAAAACTTTTTTTTATAATAAAGTGGTTTTTAACTTGCTCAAAAATGTGAAAAAATATAGAAAAAGAGCACTATTTTATAAAAAGAAGAAGCATATTGAATCAATTGTTCAAAAGGCGTTTGAAGTAAAAAGGAATCTATTCATTTTAGTTTTAAACAGAATTCGATCACTAGATAAACCAATCCATTTAATGAAGGCCAAAAGTAAGATGAAGAGTAATTAGCAGAACACATTTTTGTGATTTTTTTTTGGGGTGAATGGAAACACAGTTCAAGTTCAGAGCCTTTCTCTAATGAAGAGAGTTATTTTCAGACCAATAATTTATTGCATGCAGTTGATACCAGTGGTCAAGGTTATGAGGTTAGAAATGGTTGTCCAATTGAGAAAGAGAAGATGGTTCCCAGAAATGCAGAAGAAGTGTTAGCTGATGAAGTTCTAGGGAGACGTCCTAATGCCCCAGTGTACACTTGGGATTACAGTGGTATTTGTAGTGTACGACAAGAATCTATTGACATTTTACGCAATTTCTTACGAGCATATAGTAAAAAAAGTGTTAAACAAAAGATTAAGCTATTGCAAGGACTAGACCCTTGCAGAGTGAGAAAAAAATACTGGTTTGCAAGGTCATTCTCTGGCTTGTATTTCTAGGAAAGTATGTCAAAGTGTTTTTCACCATTTCAGGATGTTAGCAGTACATCATTCTCAAATGGGGAAGTTAGTCAGAAGATTGTATTATGCAAAAAGTCCAGCACTAATGTTAAATGAGTTGAACAGTGCTCTTTTGAGAGATCAGTATCAGATGTGAAGAAGGTTTGTGATGAAATGGAGTTTTGTTACTTTGTTCCTGAACAAGAGAGTGCAGAAACGGACACATTAATAGAAGAAAATGTTGAAGATAATGTGCAACATAGTACTACTAAAAATTTGGAAGTACAAATTACAAAGTTTGAGGTGATTTCAGGTGGAAGGCCAAATTATTCTTGTATTTGTTGTCGGCGAACTCACTATAAAAATCACACTAGGACTGTTGATCTGTATTTAAAAATTGAAAGAGAAAACAATGATAAGTGGAAGGAATTTGCAACTTATTTGTTTGGTAGAGAATAGTTTTGATTTGGGTTCTGATCAGCGTATTTGTAAATATTGTTATAATAAATTAGATAAGAAACAAATGCCTGCCAGAGCTGTGCATAATAATCTAGAGTTGGTAACTATTCCTCCAGAACTGACAGATTTAGATACCTATGAGTCTATTCTCATTCAATGTGTGCACCCATTTCAGGCTATTGTTCAGATGGAGCCTAAAACAGGTAAATTTAAAGAGAGGAATAAAAGGAAGAGTTGTATATTTACCTCTAGATTTAAAGAACAAAATTGAAACTATCGGTGTAGAGAATGTAGAAAATGAAGCACTAGTTATTCTAGTTAATGGTGTTCCTACTAAGAGTAAGAAAATCTGTCAAGAATTAGTGGATGTTAGGAAAGTGCAAAAGGCAACATTGTATCTGATAAAAAAACAATGAGTACCATAAAAATGTGTATGTGGGAGAAGAAGAAATACTTTTAGCAGAATATAGTGAAACGTCAAGTGGACAAATTGAAAAAGTGGACATGTCCAGAAGTGAAGAAATATATGAACATTACAGTGTACATCCACTTCATTCAAAAGAAGTGATGGGGAATATTATTGAGTTATTGAGTTATTCCAAATGAAAAAAGCAAAGGGAAGTCCCATGAGTGTATGGGAAAAAAGCTTGGAAGCTTGTTGTTTACCGCAGTTGTTCCCAACAGGAAAAGATGGACGATATGATGAATAACCTGTGCAGATTCCTGCATCTGAATATCGGACAACAAGATTGTATGCAGAAGATCCAAGATTTCATCAATGTATCCCATATATATTTCATCTTTTGTTTGAGAGTGACTTGTCTGGACTTTCATATGCAGTCAATCACATATTGAAAACAGGAGTACATCTTCAAAATGTTTCTGCAAAGGAATTTATGGATAAAGTACATCAGAGAGATGATCATTTAAAATCTCAGCTGATTAATCTGATGGCATGTCAGCGTGGCACTGAGAATTGGTACCATCGTCATGAAGAACTTAAATGTATGCTAAGGAACTTAGAAACTCCTATGTGGTTCCTTACCCTAGGCTGTGCTGAATACGCTTGGGATGATTTACTTGAATTTCTTCGAGAGGCAAATTAGAATATAAAAAATATTGAATATAAGACACCAGGAGAATTGTGCTCTTTGGATCCTGTTAATGTATGCAGGTATTTCATTCATAGATTTGAAGCTATGATGTCTTATCTGCAATAAAAAGAATCCTCCTCTTGGAGAAGTTGTGGATTTCTTTTGGAGAAAGGAGTATCAAGCTAGAGGTGCTTCTCATATACATATGCTGATATGGATCAAGGATGCCCCCAAATTCAGAACGGATTCCGATGATACTGTTTTGTCTTTCATTGAAGAATATGCCACATGTGCCATACCCAAAAGCACAGAACAAAACAACTTGAGACAACAAGTCTTACGATTCAAAAGCCATCAATGTGGAAAATACTGTTGACGAAAGTACAAGTCCAAGGAAAAGTTTTATACCAAATGTCATTTTTGGATTTCGACATCCTGTAATATCCAAAGGAAGAGTAAACAGTTTTAGGTCAGCTATGAGACATACCATCACTAGAAAGTCTCCAAAAATACATACAATTTGAGAATGCAGCAAATTCTTAAAACAGAATACGATGTCTTATTTGGAGGAAAACAAGTCATAGTTTTTGGAGATCTACTGCAACTTACTCCTGTAAAAGGACAACCAGCATTTAAAACACTTGCCCATGAAGACGCCAAAAAGTCTTCGGGTAGTGTTGAAACGTTAATATTTGGTCATATTTTGAATAAAAAAAACTCACTACAAATATACGACAGGCAAATGATGTTGATTATGGAACTATTCTTCAAGATATAAGAATTGGAGTACTGACAAAACATGGCAAACAAGCTTTGCAGAGTCGATTACTTTCCAATTTGTTTACAAATGAAAATATAGTTCCTCTGAAAATATATATGAAAATTGCAGAAAATAAATCTATAATCTGCTTAATGCCAACACTGCGCGATAGTTCTATATTCAATTAACAACTTTTGAAGCTGGAAAATGAAGAAATAATAAAAATGGAAGCCATTGATAAAATAGAGCATCAAGGAATCACTATTATTTTGACAGAAAAATTAAAAACAAAATTGGATTCTATAGAAAAATCGATATCTAAAACTGCTGGTTTAGAAAAGAATCTATAAGCATGTGTAAACTGTCGGGTAATTTCAAGGCGTAATTTGGATGTAGAAAAAGGTTTAGTAAATGGAGCAATGGGCAAAGTTGTGGATTTTGTTAATTATCAGAATAAGGATGGAATTGAATTTTTAAAAATTAAATTTGATCAGATTGAAGAAGTAAAACAAATTGGTCGTTGTTCAGTTTGTTTTTTGCTTGTTAAAGATTTATATGTCCGTAGAAAACAGTTTCCACTTTCTCTGGCATATGCAGTGACTATTCATAAATCTAAAGATTTAAGTGTAGACAGTGCTTTGGTGAACATTGGAAGTATCGTGTTTAAGGAGGGTATGGCATATGTTGCTTTGTCCCGAGCCAGAACTTTATCTGGATTGTATTTGATTGATTTTGATGAGACAAAGATTACTGCAGATGCAAACTGTGTAAAAGAGTATAATAGGTTAAGAAGAGTGTATGCTCCCAATGTAAGTCAATATCCTGTATTTGAAAAGCGGGTGGTAGGTCGAAATAGAAAATATGAGAATATCTGTACTGAAGTTATAGACAAGGAAAAAAATAAAGATAATGTTGAGATTGCAAGCAAAAAGAAAAAGGACACGGTTGAAGAGATTGTTGGTTATCAGTTTGAAAATAGTTCAGGTATCAACTGCTATGCTAATGTTGTGGTCAATGTTTTTTTTTTCTAGAAAGTTTGCAACAGCAAATTAGGGGAGAATCGGGAAAAACCTTTTGTTCCTGGTTGCATTGTATTTATGAAAAATTGAGAACTGATAAAAGTAAAATACAATGAGTTTGTGATATTCGCAATCTTTTGGATGTATGTTCTGGCTCTACACAATTTACGCATAATATCCAAAAAGATGCTCAGGAGTTTCTAATGTATATGCTTACCGTATTGGAAACTGAAGGCATAGAAATTGAAAATCTTTTTGGCCTTTGTTATAAATGGGAACATCAATGTGAAAATTGTATGTTTACATGTAGCACTAACATAGACACTGAAAGATTGATATATTTGCCATTACCAGACTGTAAATCAATGTCTTTCAACAAACTAGTTGAAGCAGCAAATCAAAACATGGAGTGTAGCCAATGCAAATCAGAAATGTTATCAACATTATTTATAGAAAGATATGGACAATATATAATTTTAATGATGCAACGTTGTACAGCTGATGGAAGAAAATTGGAAACTTTAATAAAACATTTTGTAGCAAGTCAACTATCTATATCAGGAAAAACTTTTGTAGCAGTAGCAATAATTCTCCATGATGTTCCTCCTACAACATCTGGACATTACACTGCCTATTTAAAATGTGATAAAGGATGGACCTATTGTAATGATGCTCAATTGGTTTTTAAACAACGTTTGCCTAGTTAATTACCAAATTCCTACCTAATATTTTTAAAGCCAAAGTTTTAGGGAACATAATTTGGCCTCTGAGGAATTTATTAATATGTATTAATACGATTACTATTGGACAATTTCAGTACAAAGGATTTCAAGAATACTATTTGGCCTAGAGGAAAAGTATATATTTGTTGAATTAAGGACTTTTTCTTGCACATTCTGTCAGCATATATTTTTAAAGAACATTATTTACAGTGTATGAAAATTAAAAATAATTTTTCATCGTATTATCATTTAAGTATTTTCATATTCAAGTACGAAATTTCTCTTAGAAGAAAGCATTTTATATTTGTGTGATTTGTATTATATGGTTTGTTATTGAGGATGTAGTTTTTGTGGAATGTTCAGAAATAGTTGAGTATATTATAAATATGTTACACGCAGTTTTTTTTTTTTTAACAATCTTATTGATTGCTTTTTCTTTTTGCCCGCTGTTATGTGATGAGTACGATTGAAATCACTGTTTATAGTGAAATTCAATATATTCTGAGAACAGCAAAAAGGGCAAAGAAAATAATTTATAAAACATTAAAATGATGTTGTGTTGTAAAAAAATGTAATATTATATATTATAACTGTAATTTTTCTTCTTTCACAGATCTTAATTCTAAAATTTGACATTTTCAGAAATTTAAATTATAAAAACAACTGAACAAAATGTGTAGCATTTTTTATTTCTATTACTGTGAAGGTAAGTTTAACTAAGTATTAAATGCACAATAGCCTGTGTTCGCATACAGGTAAGGAAAGATGCTCTGTGTGTGTTTTAAGTTACAGGATAAACTTAACATGAATACTGAGTGTCCCTGGGGCCAACTAACCCACCAGATATGTGCAGAAAGTGCCAAAGAGTTGCATTGCAAAGATGTATAAAATGGGACATGTTTCAGAGCACCTCTCTGCAACGCAGCTGTATGGTGTTCAATAGAGACATATGGTGGGTTAGTACGGACCAGGGACTTTCAGGATTAAAAGAAATGAAATTCCTCAACTTAAAACACATCACAGAGTGTGTTTGCACATGTCACATTAGGCCCCATCCCTTCCCTTCACCACTCTATAAACATGTTCTATCACTTTGCCAAAACCTAAGTACTTATAAATTGTACTTGTTCTCTCTTTGCAGTACTGAAACTACTCTATTTATTAGTCATATAGTTAAGGATTGGTCTAGCCATTAACCCTAGTAAAAGTTAATTTATTTATATACTATGCAAGCAGATCTGCAAGAAGCTACAAAGTATTAATACAGTCTTCAAAACACCCAGTTTATACCTATGTAGTTTTGGAATCACCCTGTCATAGGATATCGTGTGACCTGAAAAAAAAGATTTGATTGGTTCATAATATTTTCCATTGTACCTATTGAAGGACCGCAATCAATGTAATCATTCTTTCTTTGAGCATCTTTGGAGACATAACTCTGTGCTTACCTCCTATCACCTCATGCAATTTATCAAACAATGAACTAGCAATATGTTCTTATTGTAACAGTCTGCCAATACCTAAGCACTTATGGGGCAAATTTAGAAGCATCCTGTGCCAACAATATGTCACTTTTTGTAACATAGTTATAGCGCAAGACACTCTTTCATATTTACAAAGAGAGGAAAAGGCACTCTGTGTACCTTTTCTTCTCCATGTAAATATGACCTTATCATACACACCACTTTGCGTTGAAAGGGCATTCTATAGGTGTTGCTGTACGTGTTTGCACAGAAAACTCATAGAACAAGACACATTTCCAGATTTATCATAAATTATAAATCTGGACATGTGTGTGAATGCTGCACCATCCTCCAATTGGTGTAGCAAGGCACAACAAGGAGAATTGTTTTCATTTTTCCTATTTTTTTCTCTTTCAATATATGCTACAATGCACAGCATACATTGAAGGAGAAAAATGCCTTCACTGATTGTTTTTGTGCAGGAAGGTGTCTTCCTGCACAAAAACAAATTCCACACGTCACAGATATCCTTGCACCATGGTGCAAGGGTGCCTGTTTCACCACATGGCTGCAGTTTAAGCAGCAGTGCAGAGGGAAGCATAGACCTGCAACATATTTATGTACAAATGTTGCATCCCTGTGCCTCAGAAGCACTCTGCAGCTAAAGAGCTTACAGTGTCATGCTGCAGCACTTCCTTATAGTTCTGCACTTTATACATTCACCATACACTACTAATGCATTCTTTCAGTCAATTATGCACTACACATAAATTCATTTAAACTTTCACACACTTTCATACAAATATAGCTCTTTAACCAGAGAAGTTCGTTCTGAAAAGAACTTTTTTTTGTTTTAAATTTTTTTTGTGTTTTTCTGAACAATTCTTTTGCGTTTTTTTCAAAAGGAAAAAAAAGAGACCTGGAGGAACAAAACAATGAACTTCAGGGAAATAAAAACTCTAGCACCAATGGTTTTCTTGTGCTCTGCAAATCAAATCCAAGGACAGCTCTCCATAACAGAGCAATCTGTTGCACTTAATGCAGTGCAGCTTCAGGTGGCCGAATTGTGGACCTATGTCCAGATGTAGGGATGGAGACATCCTGAAGTACTTGGTACTGCAGGTGATGGATTCTCACAGAGTCTTCTGCACTCCTCATGCGCCAGGTTTACAGGGTGCAGAGTCTTTAGGTGCTTGAGCATGCTTGTGGTCCTGCAAGAGTACTTTTTAGTTTGCTCACCACGTGACAGGACCATTTTGCAGAAGTTACTTTAGTCAGAAAAATTTCCACACAACTGATGTGTACCTCTCAGGACGTGGGGGTTCAGCCACAAATCCATCAAAAGATGAGTGTTCAGAGTCAGATGGTGGCTGCTGTCCTGATGCCATTGTTTTGCAATGAAAAGCAATAGTAGGTGTGCACTCAGCAAAAAAAAGGTTCTCTTCAGTTGAGAGTTGTTCCTCCAAAGAAGGTCTAAGAAGAATGATTGAAATGGCTGGGGTCCTTCAATAGTTAGAATAGGAAGTGTTATGAACTAATCAAATCTCTTTTTTCCAGGTCACATGGGGTCCGCGCACCATGCGCACAGGCAGCACGCACCCAACACGACTTCGCGAAATTGCATCTAAAAGTAATATAGGTTTATTAAAAGTAAAAGTATATTATCAGTGATGTCATCAGGGATGTCATTTGAGATGTCATCAGTGATGTCACTGACCATGTCATGAATGATGTAATATGTGACATCATCAGCAGTGGATTACAGGCACGCGAGTTATAGTTAGTACAACTAACTATAACGGACGAATTTCAATGGTTTTGTACGAGTTAAATGTCCTGCTAACTATAACAGCCCTAAAACCTATGTTTTTTTCTGTGAATTTCTAAGGTTTTTTAAATGCTAATTCCTAACTATAACATGCCTGAAACCTATGGTTTTTTCAGTGACTATATATATACACATTGTGTCTTGTGGGCTTTCTGCCCTTTCTCGAGATCAGTTTGTAATAACCCTTCCCCAATCTGTCCCCATGGGGCGGGTAGACCTTTAGGAGTGCAGTACTGCCTGAAGCCTGGGTGGTTCACACTGAATAGTTTTATCACTATGTCTTCCCCTTGTGCCTGTTGGGCTTTCTGCCCACTGGGAGGCAGATGGGGGGTAAATCCCCACACCCTCCAATCAGACATCAGGAAGGGCAAAAATATTTTAAGCCTATATTAGGATTCTCAAAGCATGGGTGGGCCACTCTTCCAACTCATGTTTTTTACTGGATTTTTTGCCTGAAGTCTACTCCGCTTTCTGTCCCCTAGAGGGGTCACATCGGGGGTAAACAACCGCAGTCGCCCACTGGGGAACAGCACAAACTACTGCACTCGTTCTAGGTAGAGGCACAGTCCGACACCTAAATGGCCACCCCTTCAAATTTGTTTTTTTTATTCCTAGTGTGCTAACTGCCCCCCTGAAAGGAGACAAATGAAGGTAAGCTTACCCCCATCCACCCATAGGGTCGCAGAAAGACTAGTGCACCCTATTTGGAATGGGGGCATGGTCTGATGCCTAGGTGGGCTACCCCTTCTTTATTTGTTGCTTTGTCACTAGTATCTAGTGAGATTTTGTCCCTGTGTTAAGATTGTTGTAAAATTCCATATCTACCCTGCGGAAAATGTGGGTGGGTGGGGGGCAGAAAATCAGTTCTACCCATTACACGCTGGGAATATAGGCCAATGCCTGGTTGGGCTGCTTCACCACGTTTTTCGATTTTTTATACCAGAGTGTCTGATGGGTATTCTGCACTCTAAATATAGAACGCCATATGCCCCTTGTCAGGTGGGGGAGCATAGGCCCATGCTCGGAGGGCGCCACTCCCCCCGCAACAATAATTTTCCTCATGGTTAGTGGAGTAGATCTTCGCTTGGGTGATCATAGTCTCAGTGCAATCCCCAAGCAGGGGTCAACTAGGATGGGACAGTGCTGAATAGAGGACATTCTCTTCTTTCCAGAGCTGCCTCTCCAACAGAGATCAGTATGGTGGCGTGAAGAGTTATGCCCTCCAACACCAATCAAAAGTGACAGCAATCCGCCACATTAGCAGTTTGCTTTCACTTTTGTTTTGCCTTGACGTCAGTGCACTGTGCATGCTGCTTGTTATAGCAAAACAGCAACAAAACAAAAAAAAGGAAATCAAACCAGGACACAAAGGAAGCTTTTCCACCCTACTCTTCACTGATTTAAGAAAAGGAAAATGTTTCTGCCGTTCTTACCAGAAACATTTTTCTTTTACGCAAACTTATCGCCATGTTTCCGCCAGCCTCACTGTGTAAGTCTTTCAGCTGTCATGGACCTGTTGTCAGTCACACTAGTAAGATAAAGATCATTAGAAGGCCAAAGGAGTACTAATGTCTTTTTTTGTTAAAGGCTTACATCGAAACACAACCATTATTTAAAGAAAAAACACATCATTTTGTTTTGTCATGCTCTTTCCCTATCTTTAGTTTGTAGACTTGAGGGCCATATGCATAAACACATTTTCCCATAGACACAGAATGGGCAAAAACCTTTGATGCATCTGGCCCTGAGAGCTTGGAGAAGGTGTAACACTGGGGTTGAGGTATTCCAATGAGCCTGGACTTGGCTCAAAATTTATGGAAATGGCTAAAAGCAACTTAGACCCAAACTATCATACCATGTTAGATATCATTAAAAAAACACACATCATCGTAGGACTATGGATTACCAATACAAAGGGTACTTTACTTACATCACTGCTGACGGGTCCTGAACGGTGTCCTGATGTATCTGGCTCGTCTAAATACAGAGTGTAAAGGTCTGGTCTAAATCAAACAGTACCAAAATATGTCATGTTTTGTGAAAATAATGAACGATGAATGCATACATAGTACATTGAAATCACTTCGGTAGAACGACCTATTCCATAAACTATACAAAAAAACATACTTTCAAATTTTCGTTCCAGCTCCCTTTCTCCAACCTCTATCTCATGCCCCACTTTCACCCCCTCCCTATCCACCTCTCCTTCCACTCCTTCACTCATCTAGCTCTCTTACTCCACATGACACTTCATGCTTTTCTACCCTTCAGTGCTCTTATGTCATTGTTCCAGAAAGTTCGTAGAAGACGCCTTCTGGCTCGAGCCTCCACGTAGTTGACACATGTGGATCCATTTTCTTCCTAATGAAGACTTTTTTTGCACACACACTGAGCTTAAAAAACTCAGCCAAGCACACATTGTGCACTTTGAACCCCTCCCCACCCCCACATCCCAACATCTGGAATAAGATCAACAACATGGATTTTTAAACAGGAAAAATGGCTTCAAATGCATAGTAAAACTTGCTTTTAAACAAATTAAAACCATAAAGCCGTCCCCTAAAACTTAGACCTGGCAACGGGCTGAGGATTGCAAACCACTCCTATACCAAGAGCGAAATGTGTCCACTCTCCACAATGAAAGACTCATGGATCTTGAAATACACCACGTCGATGAAGCGACAAAAGGGTAAAACAAAAATTCCTTAACAAATTAATTAAAAAAGCTGGACTGCAGATGATTTTTCGTAAGATTCGATGTCAAAGTTCACATGGCATGATTCAGGATCGTGATGTAGACTTCACAACTGCACTTTAGTGCCAATTCGATTTGCACTTATGCATGAACCATGTTATACACCCAAGAAAATATACAATCTGAAAATGTAAGTTGACTAATAATGCCTTTTGAACTATGTTTCATGCGATCTTTCTTCTTTTGTACTGGCATATTATATCAATCATAATACGGCCAGTGCTCGAGTAGTAGAACAAGGGGTTAAAATGATCGCCAAGGTACGGAGTAGGACAACCAATAAAGTCAGCTGTAGGTCCTCACAATCCGGGTAATATTAAAAATTTTGAAAACAGGGACATGGCGGCCGGCATTACACATAATACAACTCCTTGGAGTTCAGTAGGGTAGCGCTGCATTCCTCAACTGCACACCCCTCTGTCTCGCCCCTTGCATAGAGTAGCTATACTGGGGCTGTAGACCATTCTTGGCTACTTATGTCACTTTCAGGATGTGGTGCAGCAGCAGGAGGTAGAGGCGGCGGGGAACCGGTTAAATACCAGTCATCACCTTGTCTCCTCCTCTTTGGTGGTTTCCAAAGCGAGGAGCAGAGGCAGCTTTAAGGCGTTATGCACAGTTAGGGGAAGTATATGGAGAGCTTGCATCCTTTTAAATACTTGGATTCAATTATTGTGAAATCCAATCAAGTAATCAGGAAGTATACAATTTAAAGGATTACTTTATGTGAGTTGTAACCCCCACCACCAAACCTCAAGAGTACGCACTCGCTGTTAAACATCTTTACCCCTGAGAGTCAAAGCTTAAATAGAGGTACTTGATATTCTGTGAGTTTGCACTTCTACTTGGATTCAGTGTCTTCGGGAAGAAAAGGAAAGGCTCTGAGTACAGATCTTCATGCACTCATATGGATTCTGCCCGCGGTGTACTCAATAAAGTGTCCCACAGAGGAACCATTACCATTTGTTGCAGAACTTCTTTTTTAGATACAACTACAGCGAGGCCAAGAATCTCTTAAGTGCATCATGTACCACTTCAGGATGTGTGGACTATCCTGAAAAAAACATGCTGCAAGAGACAGGCAAGAATCATTGCCATATTTCCCAATTTACACAAGACGAGAGCTGCTTGAGGAGGCACGCGTCATTTGCAGAGTGTACCGCTCAGCATCTGGGTAAAAGGAAGGTGGTGGAAGTCAGCAACTGAATAATCATCTTCCATTATGATTATGGGGCAATTGGGCTAGGGCCGCAAGAATTCCGAGACAGGAGGATACACCCCCCCACTTAGGAACAAGCCCCAAGGGAAGAGAAGTTAGGCAGATATAGAACAAGTCCTGTGCAATGCTTCAACCTGTGACAAATCGACAGATGGAACCAGGAACTCCAGTATAGGTTTCTTAATGAGTAGAACCGACTCATATGAGAAGTAGACCAGCATTAGTGTAAAGACATTGCTGGGTCTCTTAACAGTCCTGGCAGCGGAGGCTTTTGCTCATGGAAGAGGAGGATATCTCCTCTACTTCTACTGGATGTCTTTCTTTTTTCTGGAAAACCCGTTGGGGGTGGGTCACTAACAACTTACCTAAAGAAGTGGGAAAGCACGTTTTGAGCTCTGTTTACAGGCCTGGGAGAGAAAAGGTTTGACGTTCCACTCCTTGAAGGGGCACAGGTGCATAGAGGTGCAGAAGTCAAAATCCGAAGGATTGTTGTCATGCATCAGACACCACACATAGATGCTGTGGGGATTAGACAAAGACATCTTCTTGTGACACCTTTGACAGGGTTTGAACCCCGATACCATAGGATGAGACATTTGTCCTAATCTGCTGTCATAGCAGACTTGAGAAAACTGTGTGTGTAAGACGAGGAAAAACATTAATTGATGCCAGCGCCCCAGGAGACACCTTATGCAGGCTAATGCCATCACATCCTGGACAAACACTGCCATAAGGGAAGTCCTAGATCTCTACTGTTGAAGTAAATGTTTTACTGATCTGGTGTGGCATCTGGAGAATTATTCACAAAGAGAGAAATCTGCTGAAAGAAAGACCTGCATGGAAAATGTGACAGGTAACACAAACAGGGAGTGCACTGTTTAATATACAATCATTATAAGCAACAGCTGTGAACACACGATGTATCATCCTAGATGGGTTGTATGCAATACGTTACCTGTTAAAGAGTACCTGACCAGCCTACATCCGAGTGAACAAAGACAAACCCATCTCACCTTTCTCCCATGATGCACCTAAGCCTATGATTTCACTATGGGGTATGATCAAAGAAAGTGGAATCGAATGACCCAGACCTATTAAGAGGCCTGACTTATATGGATAGCCATCACGGGAAGAGGCAAGCTAAGGCTCGGGTCCCTCACAAATTGTTCTTTGATGAACTGTGTGTCACATTCCTTCAAAGCAGAGGGGGACAGTGTCCTCTTGTGTAAGTACTACTAATTTACCTACACTGGAATCCATCTTACATTCTACTCCGCTCCAATCTACCAGCGTAATAATACTCTGAGCAGTCTTCTCGCACTTTCTTACTAGCTGGAGAACTTTTTAAATAGTGGAGCCCCGCAAAGCCAATCAAACATATTCCTCAATCCCACTGTGTAGGCCAGCCGAGGGGAGCCTACAAACACACTGCCCAGATCAATTGCCATTTATATCTATTCGAGACCGCCTGGAAGTACTGCCTAATGTGTTGGCATGCCCAAGTTCTGTAGGCTCAATAGGTGTGGCAAACAGAAGGTTCTACGCCTCTGCATAGTTTGGGCACGGCCATTTTAATAACCACCAACAACTGTGGGCTCACAGCACATAGAGCATCATGAGACATTTTCTTGCTATTAGCATTGCTCATCATGTCGACGCTGTTGTTAATCGCTGTACTCAACTTCTTCAATAAAAATCTCAGGCCAGACACAGGTGCCCTCAACACAAATGTAGCAAGTGTTGCCATCTTGAAATAAACTCAGCCCTGTCTGGAAGGGAGACTTTGTCACGGCTTTCAAAAGTGTTGCTGAACTCTGTAATTGTAATTTTATTTCACATTTTATTAAAAAACTATTCAAATCCACGAATGCAATAAATATTTGCTGGAAAAGTACTACTACATTGCAAGTGAAATATACTGTGGGTTTTCAGTAGGTGAATATGCTTGCTCACAGGAGAAGACTGGAAAATCAACCCGTCATTTTACATTGCCTTTGCTTTTTGACAAAACATTCTACTAACCTTTCTCCTTCCGGGAGCTGCAGCCATCGCAGAACAGTTACGACTCTTTCTTCAAAGGCAATTTTCCTATAACAGGATTGAGACATTAATTTAAGAGGCATTTGGACTATGCAGAAGGAACGCTTTATTAAAATTCAAAATACAAAATGCTCGTGCATACGTTTGATTGATATATTTTAACAATGTTGTTCATGAATTCTGAGGTTCAGATCATTCTGTTCCGTTTTCAGAAGAGGTGTAACAATAGGAGTAGTACGGTCACATTTGTGCTTTTAATTATTGTTCAACTAAGCACCTTTTGAATCTTTAGACCAGGATTACACTTTGGACAGTTCAGGTTTAAGTCAGATCCCTGCACACAAATGCTCATGAAGTGATCATTAATAGGACCAAATCCCTACACTGCTTAACTGCATCCTCTGTTTAAGGTCAAAGTTGACATCACTAGTGTATACAATTGCAAAGCAACGATTTACACATATGTACTTATACCGGCGAATTTACTAGTGGTGGCACTGCATTTGCTTCCCCATCATCACATTTCAAAAGGTCAGGAAGAGAAAATAAAGAGTACTCTTAAAAACTGTTTACTGTATCTAATGTCCACACCTTGACAGTGGGCAGATCAATAAATAGGAGGTAGAGAAGAGTCTCAATGGTTGGTCAATGGGTCAACCTGTGAGGTCACTGGTGGTCAAACGGTGCATTAGCTCACTTTTGCTACTCAAGGTACTTTTGATGCCCCTGGTTAGGTGACACTCAAAAAAGCACGTTTATAATTTTGAGTTAGTTGAAAATATTAATACTGTTTCAAAGAGCAGTGTGCTCCGATTACTAATCTCTCTGCTGAAAGCTTCAAGCCTACATCCAAGCAATCATGTTAACAGATACCAGGCATGTAGGCCACATTAAATTCATACAGGCACTTGACAGGGACCGCCCTGAGGGATATGTTCCCTGACCGCCTAGATGTACAAGGGTTAATGGAAGAGCGTATGAAGCCAGGGGTGAGCATAACAGATTTCCTGGATAGATAAGGGAACTATGGGGACAAGAGACAGGATAGCCATGAACTGATTCAGGCCCACAGGATGCATTCTTGAACAATATTCTCAAAAAGGGGCTGCCTGCCAAAATATAGAGTGGGCTAGACAGCGTGGTTGGGTTAGATCCCAAATCTTGGCGGGAAAAACAAGCCCACATATTACATTACCACAAAAAGAAACAAGAAAAAGATTGGGGAAAAAGAAGAGCAAGCCCAGAGAGACGCTGCTAAATTGGTCCGACACAAATGAAAAAAGACAGCCCTTGAGTGGGCCGCGTTGGCCATGACCGTGCAAATAGCACCGGTCTCCAGGGGGACTCCACCACAGAACCCCAGAGGGTTCCAACACAGCTATAGCAGTAGAGACCAGTAAGGTTGGCAACAAACGGACACTATGGAGTGTTACTGTTGCCACAGGCTGGGCCACCTGGCAGACAGTTGGCAGTTAAAGGCCTACCATGAGCAGAGATCGATGGGCCAGGAGCACCTACCACAAATCACCCGGAATGTCTATTCACAAAACCAAGCCCAAGGGAATCAGAATGCACCTTATACTCACCCTCAGGGAGGTGTGCCATCCGCCACACCCCAGTGGGGTCAGGCACTTGACGAACAAGTAGCTGCAACAACCTCAGAGAATTCAGTAAATCAGGGACTGGGAGCACAGCTCCGACAGGGAGGAGTAACAGTATGGGGAGGGAGCGCATTCACGCAACCTCAGAACCAAAACACACAACAGACTAGACAAGTAATAATACTGCCAACAACAACCCTAGCAGATGCAACCACTTTCTCCGGAAGGAAAGAGGACAAACCTACAGCAATAGGGATCCATAGATTTTATTGGGGTCCAGAAGCTTTCGGCAGTTACATGTGTTTTGTTGATAGGGTATCCTCGCTAGAGTTCGACATCAGGGACGCCTCCAGAAGCTAAGCCCTACTCGTCTGCTGATCCCCCAAGGAGGGGTTGGTTGGTCACACCCCAGGGGAAGGGCAGAATAACAAGGGAGCGGAGCGGCTCCCAGAGAAATAATTTAATAAGCAGACATCCAGATTACCGAATTCAAAGTCAATTGGGACGGGTTCCAATGACCAAGTCAAAAGGTCCTCATTCTCAGGCATCCCACCAGGACCTATGTTTTCCTTGTGGAGTGTAGTTCCAACAGTGCCTCCTACGAGCTAGAAGCCTGGGCCAAATAAGGCCACCTTTCAGTTCTAAAAAGAAGCTATCTTCAGTGGTGTAAGCCAGGATTTCTGTGCGCCGTGGATAGTAAAACCCTAAAAAATGCCACAACGCATGCAAGCAGAGTCTATAAACTATGAGGTATCTGCATGATGTTGAGCACCATGCGTCCCGGAAAGGCGGAGGCTGTCACCGGGCTTCTTGATTCACCATCACCCAGCAGACTTTTGAAATCTTTGATCAAAAACCCAGAGTTCCATGTTTTTGAGGTAATATGGCAAATAACGACTCAATCAACTGTCTCCAATGTTTTGTGAACCATCCAGCTTTTGCAAAGTTTGCTAGTCATGCCATGCCCTTACAACGCACAACTGTGTCACCATCTGGGGACGGCAGGCCCAAGTACGCTGAAGGTAAGCAGGGCGTGGTCAGAGGGAGAGGGGGGTCCCCAATGTCCACTGAAGCTCCAAACGAAGATAGGACACCTAGGGCCAGATGTAGGTAGAATAGATTTAGCGATTCTTAATTACCGAAAATTACCGAATTTTACCGATTCGGTAATTAAGAATCGGTACATCTGAGGGGTGGATATGTAGGTATTCCAGATGTGCTGGAATAACGATTCGGAAATATTCGGTATTTACCGATTCGGTAAATACCGAATCGGTAATGCCCATTCATTCCTATGGGCTTTGGAGCCCATAGGAATGAATGGGCATTACCGATTCGGTATTTACCGAATCGGTAAATACCGATTTTCACAAGGGTGCAGGGGGTGTCACTTTGACACCCTCTTGCCCCCCCAAAACAGGCTCGGGTGCCATGTGGCAGGCATACATGCCCTAAGGGCAGGTCTGCCTGTCACATGGCATAGGTGTGCATGCACACATGTGCATGCACACCGGAATCGGTATTTCACCATCAAATTGGATTTGATGGTAAAATACCGATTCGGTAAGGCCTCTGGGACTCAGAAGAGTCCCACCTACATCTGGGTGCCTCAGATTCGGTAAATTTACCGAATTTTTATTTTACCGAATCGGTAAAATTACCGAATCGGTACTTTTACCGAATCGGTAAAAAAATGCCCCCTACATACCTGTCACCCATTTACCGATCGGTAACGGCCAAAATCGGCCGTTACCGGTCGGTAAATGGCCTGAAACGGCCACCTACATCTGGCCCCAGATGCGCTCACTCCGTATTAAGCGTAGCGACTAACAAATGCTCCAAACATTGCCTGTGCCATCCAGAGAAGCAATCGGCCTGACCTTGGACTCCATAAGGTAGCATAGGTAAGGGTAAAAAGGGGGCCACGGAGTGGCCTCCGACCCCCTCATACACATGGCAGAGGAGATAGTAGATTGCGTGAGAAAATGCCCAAAATCCAAAAGAAACAGCCCAAAGTTAGCCCAAAAAGAGGTTTCCAGAGAAAGGACGGAGTCAAGATACCTGGCACCGCAAGGGAGGGTCACAAAGCATGCCACATGCAGAGAATGAGACACACACACGTTAATCTCGGGGCATGTTGCAACCACCAGCGTCACCAAATAATGTCATGCCCCCATCACGTACTCCAGCACACAATTAGACCAAAAAGATGCAACTCACATCAACAGCACCTCCGTGCTCACACCAAGCAAGACTCGTCCCTGGAAGAGCTAGGGATGCCCATTTAATTCCCAATAAAGCTAGATGCTATTCATCCCTAGGCCCCTGAGACCACCCCACAAATATCTTGCGCTAAAATAAATCATCCATTTAGGAATAAAAGATGGAGGGGGCCAACTGCTCATAAAGTAGATTACACTGTTTGGATAACCAACAATCTCCTTATTCTCCAAAGACTATCAAAAAAGATACCAGACTGAGGCCACCGTCCGGTGTGTCACAAAATAGCAACTAGTGGAGTGTGCAAGATACACCACGAGGGAAAGAAAAAATACAGGAACCCAGATTATGACACACATGTAATTTTTTTGGGAGTTATCAATGAACCAAGCTCTTAACCGAATAAGTTCAACCGCCGAATCTTCAAGTGCACTAATACTCAGCTGCCGCAGCAAACGCCCCAGCCGAGACAAGAAATTTGCATTAGGAACTTCGAGTTAACACCAAAAACTTTTTGTTTGGAATAGTACAGGAAGCAACAGCCACTTGAGGATGACAGACACCTCCCAAGAGATCCATACCAAGACCTGCAATGTCAAATAACAAGTTATGTATTGTTGCACTGTCAAGTTCCCTCTGTCTGTTATGGGTGCTACCACACATATAAACTGCTAAGGAACTGTCGAATAAAAAGGAACCTATTAAAAAATTATCACATAGCTTGCGTAGGGACCTCCACCATATCACCTACGTTTACACCAATTAGAACACCAGCATCCCACACACACTACATAGAGCCCTATTGCACAACACATGGTACCAACACATGACTGCAGTTGGCGCCCAAACATCCGCCAGGTCATGTTACATCTGTTCGGTAATTCTTCGTGCAGACATGCTTTACTTGTCTGAAGAGGTAGCACCAGAGATATAAAAAAAATGCCTCATACACCTTTATCTACACAGGATAAGGGCAAAGATCCAACCCAACAAGGTAGAACCACACAGGGTAGTAGTAAATCTGATCCAATACAAAAACAACCCAGCTGCACTATACCTCTTCACTCAACCGAATGACATTCAAACCAAGGCGGATACTGTTTGGCCCCAAGACTTCCAAGAGAAGCGATTCTTGGAGGTGGCAAAACCCCGAACCCAATGCACAAACGCATCCACTGATCCATCTGTGGACCAAGGGTGGCCCTAAGCGTATCTGGGGCAATCTTCTCCAACAATAAATGGACCCCCGAAATGGAGTTCCTGTGTAGTGCCGCCAAGCTCAAGGATAGGAAGGGGAATCGGTCAAATGAGGGAGGGTTGAATGAGGGCATAATCACCTCCTGTCAGGAAATCTGGGACACTGAGGTGGGTGGATACACTTGGCTAGAAGGAAAGGGTCAACCCCTAATTGTACAGAAACTTACACTGTATTCCTTGTGTTTCAGAGGTAAAGAGAAAGCTTCAAATGGGCAAGAATGAAAACTGTGGCACGATCATGCACATTCTTGATATGCAATGGGGCAACTCCACGCTGAGTAATTTCTACTGGAAGTGCGGCGAGTTTGCCTATGCTCAGCTCATCTGTGGATGGCATGGACACTGTTCCCTAATCACCATACTCACCCCGACCCTGGTCATTCCTGGAGAACTTTCTGATTTATACCAGCACCCGTTAAGGAAGAAGACAACCTTGCTGCACCAGGCTCATGAGAAAAGAATGGAGGACTATTTGGCTGGGCTCAGAACAAGGACATCCCCAAATAATTCAGACTGTTTACTGACACACAAGTTTCAGGAGGAGCGTCAATATCCTACTTCACTCTGCAGACAAAAGCTAAAAGCTGCTGGTTGCAGATAACCAGGTGGGAAATGCTTAAAATGATGAACAGCACTGAGCTCAGCGTTAACTCAATAAAGAAAGAACTGCAAGCAATCCATTTCATGCTAATGCAGCCTCGATATGTTTTAGAGTGGATGACCACGATGGAGGGAGGGGTGTGTGCCAAGATTGGTGTGGCCTGCTGCACCTTCATCCCAGGGAATGACATAGACAATAGGACTTTAAATCTTGCCGTCCAAGCACTGATACACTTACAAAAAGACATGAATGAGGAGGGAGGTGCCACTGAGATCAGGAGTGGTTTTCGAATTGGTTCTCCTGGCTCCCCCAGTGGATCACTGGTTGGTGCAGATTGCTGTTGTTGGTTTTCATTGTGTTCCTATTTTTGTGCGCGTCTGTATAATTGGCGATTACCTGCTGTAAAAACTCAGTCCTCAAAATGGGTAAAATGCAAGTAACTAAGAAGGTGGTAATTCTCCAGAGAGCTCATACAAAGCAACATATCCCCAATAAAGTAAGTATCGAAAGGTAGGAGTCAGATAGTGTAGTTAACAAATCAACTAGAGGGGGGAATGCTTATATTGAAAAAGTTGATGTTAATATAAAAAATTATACATTCATGTAGAAGAACGAAATTGCATCTTTATTGACGAATTTGCCCGTTGTGAACTCCACACCAACCCTGACTTGTACATATATAGTCAGGCAGGCTCCGAGACATAGGCCCCAGGTAGCACCTAGCCCACAGAAAAAATGCACAAACAGGAACTCCCAGATCAATCCCACTGACAGGTGCAGGAACAACTCATTGGTCCATGGAGTCTGGCCCCAATAAAGCACACTTGGCCGGAGGGTTATGTATGCATCCAAAAACACCATAAAGTCAGATGCCACACGAGTTAGGAACATATAGCCAAACAGGACACAGCACACACAGTGATCATGCGCTCCCCATGCCAGATATCTGGATTCACTAGCCATTGGCCGCATTGTGTCCACGCAAGTTTGAGGCCCACCTGTACTTTCCATTAGACAAGTAATTTATGGCTCCAAAGGCCTCGACTACATTTCTTACTTTGCATGGACAGCCAGACATACTTTATTGTATACAATGAACTGTACAAAACGAGGCAGCAAACATAATGTAAATTGAGACAGTCCTCAGACCCTACACATACAACTGTTCTCCAGGCTGCTCTGTTTAATTAAACAAACTGTTCCGGTTTTGCCAAACTACTCTTGTTTTTTCAAAGTATTCCATGTTCAAGCAACACCCTGAAGGAAACGACCTGCTTCCTCTTGTACCTAGGATAAAGTAGTGTACTCCAAGGGTCATAAGGCAGACCTCTTGTTCAAGCTATGTGATATATTAAGCTATTAAGTTACAAGACACCTTTCCTGCAACTGCTCAGTTCCAACTGGACGTGCCATGGACCCTGCAGGAGTGAGTCCTGACCAAAAGTGCTCTTCCCGAGGTCCTTGAACCCATGGCTGTGTCTTGCTGAACTTCAACTATCACTCCTGAAAATCTGGGATTTGGAAACTTTTTCAACTTCAAAACAGCTGATGGTCTGGGACAAACATGTCTAGCCAATCTAACCGAGGTACATTCCTACATTCCAGTGGGCTGAAGATTCAGGGATCTACCATCCAAAGTTTCTGTGTCTTGCTGAACTTCTCCTATTACCCCTGAAAACCTACGGCTTAGAAACATGTTCAACTTCAAAACCTCAGACGGGCTGGGAAAAACCTGCCAAGTCTTTCTGTCGGAGGTACAATCCCATGGGCTGAAGTTTCAGGGTTCTCCCATCCAGAGGTTCTGTGCAGAAGCAAATCTAATTCATCAGGACCTCACTGAGAATGTATTAGGCCTCAGGGATCCCTCTTCAGGTAAAGTCAGTCCCACTGACGGATTTCAAGCTGCAAACGTAAATATCTTGACCGAGAGAAGGCAGCAAAAATATCCAGCCAGCAAGGGACCTTCCTTTGGAGCTAAATTCAAATTTCTTCCGCTTTGACCTTTCACACCAAAACTCCATAGCCTCAGCAGGACCTTATCCAACTGCTATCCCACATCATGGAGCCCTCCACGGCTACAGCCTGCTGTCTTATCTCACTGAGGAAGGACTTCCATTTCTAAGATTAATTCCCAAGGTAAAACTTCCAAACAGGTTGAACATGGTCCCTATATTCTACCAGAACTCCACTGCAGTTGGCCTAAATTTGTACATGGGTCCTAGTCTACTGCAGCCAGTTGACCATGGTTGGCTTTTCACAATTTTGGCGCTATTTCATTCAAAACTTGAAACATTCATATCTTCAGTACCTCTAATTGGATTGTTGAAATGTTGGTGTCATTTTATTTATTTAAATTTACTTTTTTTCTAATTTGATTTTGGAATTTTACTCTAGTGTGTTTTGCCTTTTTTACTGTTTTGGTACTGCATAACATCTTTCCACATTGTTAAGCCTGTCTACTCTTTGTCATGGCTACCAGGGGGTTGAACTCAGTTTAATTTAGTCACTTTGATGTTTCACCTTGACAAGGATTGTGATTAATACTCATGCTGGACACTGGTAGAAGTTTGAAGTAATACTCAAAACTCCTATGGTATGATTCTCAAAACCATTTGTGTTCATACACTCAATTTACGTAATTAAATTGTATCCGCTAAAATGCACGAAATTCACAACAAGAGAACTTGCTCTTGTAAATCTATGTACCCATTCACAAGTTTATACAATACTAGCAGCCCGTCCCGACCTTGTCCGGGAGCAATCAGGCTTCAGGGCCCCCGCCCGCCCCGTGAGCGCACCCGCTGCTGCTTCACTTACCTCCGCCTGTCCGCCGGTCCTCACCGCCTGTCCGCTGCTCCTCACCGCCTGTCCTCCGCTGCTCCTCACCGTTCCTCCCCGCCTGTCCGCCGCTCCTCAACGCCTGTCCGCTGCTCCTCACCGCCTGTCCTCCGCTGCTCCTCACCGCCTGTCCTCCGCTGCTCCTCACCGCCTGTCCTCCGCCGCTCCTCACCCCCTGTCCTCCGCTGCTCCTCACCGCTCCTGTCCGCCGCTCCTCACCGCCTGTCCGCTGCTCCTCACCGCCTGTCCGCCGCTCCTCACCGCCTGTCCGCTGCTCCTCACCGCCTGTCCACTGCTCCTCACCGCCTGTCCTCCGCTGCTCCTCACCGCTCCTGTCCGCCGCTCCTCACCGCCTGTCCGCCGCTCCTCACCGCCTGTCCGCCTCTCCTCACCGCCTGTCCGCTGCTCCTCACCGCCTGTCCGCTGCTCCTCACCGCCTGTCCTCCGCTGCTCCTCACCACTCCTCCCCGCCTGTACGCCGCTCCTCCCCGCCTGTACGCCGCTCCTCCCCGCCTGTACGCCGCTCCTCCTGCCTCTCCTCCTCGCGCTCGTGTACACCACTCCTCCCCGCGCTCCTGATGTCAGGACGCACGTCGCGGCCGGCGCTACTTTCAAGGGACTACTTTTTTTTATGTAAAATTTTTAAAACCACGTATATTTTTTTTTTATATATAGCCTATGTCCATCTGCACACCCTGACAAATACAAAGATGTATCGGGTGTTCGAATTGGCGCTGTGGTTCCCGAGTTTACCCGCCTCAAAGGTTCACAGTTCTTACTTTATTATAGTAGTATAGATTGTAAAATTACACATGGGTAATCCAGGGTCAAGAGGAAGGCTTTAAAGGGCTGGGATAACTAGAGAAATTTAAAAAATGCACAAAGTTGAGTGTTTGTGGGCATCCACAAACTTTTTTCTGGCCTTTTCCCATCCTGGAAATGGTCGGCTATTTATCCAGTCATGGACACTTCTAAAGCCTGTTCCAGGATAGGGCTGTGAAGGGAGCAGAGCCAAAATTAGAGGGAGTGTAAGGGAAAGAGTTTCTTCAAGGGGAAAAAAAAATAGTCATGACTCCCACAAGTAGCAAAATTGTGTAAATAACAACATTTTGAGAATGCCCATGAAAATACGTCCTTACACTTTATAAAGATTGGGAGAAATAGACTGTATAAAACTTTGAAACCACTTGCTCTTTTTGAAATTTCTATCTAGATTTACCCCATCTCGCTGAGAAATTATGTACTAAGTACCATCAATGTACATAAATGACAAGAGAAAGGAATGTAAATATTAAACACTTCCTTCAGAGCAATTAATGACATTGGAATGAATAAGAACAAGCATTTGCAATGCAATAGGTCTCGCATTTGCAAAAGTTTGAGCTATTGGCATTGTAAATGACATACCTTTTATCTATGGTTTTGAAAACAGATAAATAAATGGCATTGTCATTTACAATGCCAAAAGCTTAAATTCTCGCATTGTAAATGACAATGCCTTTTGTTAATGTTTTTAATAAAAAAACATAAATAAAACGCAGTCATTTATAATATCAATAGGTGAAACTCGTGTAAATGCGAGACCTATTGCATTGCAAATGCTTTTTTTTAACTTTGCTTATGTGATGGCAATAAATATCCAAAGCGATACAAAAGGGGATGATGGACGGAGCGTTTGAACAAATCAAACACTCACCCTCAGTCAACTGATCTGGGTTTAATCCATCACCATTCTTTAGTTCACTCAGCCACCCCAGTTCAGACATGGCTATATGCAAATCAGTCTGACCCTGTGCCTTGTGGGAACAGTCCAGCCCGAACTGCCAAGCCATGTCTTCCCTGGACCGGAAACAAGCATCCTGGGACCGGTTTCGGATTCATAATCCTCATCAGCCAGGCTATCTTGAATCCAGTGGCCAAGTGAACAAGGGACTCACGTCTGAGCATACCCTGCCACACTTAAGGCGAACAAAGCGATACAAAAGGGGATGATGGACGGAGCGTTTGAACAAATCAAACACTCACCCCCAGTCAACTGATCTGGGTTTAATCCATCACCATTCTTTAGTTCACTCAGCCACCCCAGTTCAGACATGGCTATATGCAAATCAGTCTGACCCTGTGCCTTGTGGGAACAGTCCAGCCCGAACTGCCAAGCCATGTCTTCCCTGGACCGGAAACAAGCATCCTGGGACCGGTTTCGGATTCATAATCCTCATCAGCCAGGCTATCTTGAATCCAGTGGCCAAGTGAACAAGGGACTCACGTCTGAGCACTTTGCCACTGGAGTCAAGCAAGCCCGGCTGAAGACGGCTGTAATGCCAGAAACCGGTCCTGGGAAGCTTGAGTCCGGTCCAGGGAAGACATGGCTTGGCAGTTCGGGCTGGACTGTTCCCATGAGGCACAGGGTCAGACTGATTTGCATATGGCCATGTCTGAACTGGGGTGGCGGAGTGAGCTAAAGAACGGTGATGGATTAAACCCAGATCAGTTGACTGGGGGTGAGTGTTTGTATTGTCAATGCTCCGTCCATCTTCACCTTTGGTTTTTCTTTGTTCGCCCTAAGTTGGCAGGGTATGCCCAGACGTGAGTCCCTTGCTCACTTTGCCACTGGAGTCAAGCAAGCTCGGCTGAAGACGGCTGTAATGCCAGAAACCGGTCCTAGGAAGCTTGATTCCGGTCCAGGGAAGACATGGCTTGGCAGTTTGGGCTGGACTGTTCCCATGAGGCACAGGGTCAGACTGATTTGCATATGGCCATGTCTGAACTGGGGTGGCGGAGTGAGCTAAAGAACGGTGATGGATTAAACCCAGATCAGTTGACTGGGGGTGAGTGTTTGTATTGTCAACGCTCCGTCCATCATCACCTTTGGTTTTTCTTTGGCAATAAATATCCAGCATAGTGAAACACTAACTTAAACGCTGACCCTTCTTCCAAAGACCATTTCCTGCATAGTCTCCCAAATAATTAGTGGCTCTGAATTGCATTGGATATTTCTCGTTCACTTTACACCCTTTTGTGGGACACTCTGAGTCAGAGGCGCAACTAGAGACACATTTTGGGGTGGGGGGGGGCACCAAATTTAATACATCTTTATTATTTGCTTGGAGTTTTGTTAACTAACAAAAACCAGCTTGAGACCCACCAGTGGGTCGCGACTCACAGTTTGGGAAACAGTGGCATAAATGGTACACAACTGCACAAATACAGCACCTGCACTTGTGTGTACAAGCCATGAAGAGGTTAGGGTTGTTACTATTACTTTTAAGTTGAGGTTGACACAACTGTTTTTTTAGGCAGCAAACACCACCAATAGAACACATTAAACACTGAATACATATCAAACTCAGATGCAATATACTATATAGCTAGGTATCACTGGCCAGGGCACCTCCTTTTCTCCCTTTCAGCTGCTTAACTTCAATTAACTTTGGCCTGGGTAAAATGGGCCCTGGCACGTGTAATCTGGTCCACTTGCTGCAAGTATTTCCAGAACTACCAGCAAAATGTTTAGTTTGCCACTTGGGCGCTCACTCTTCCAAAGACGCAGGGCACTTTTTAAACTTCTTCTTTTGCAGTCTGGCACTCTGCATTTGCCCTTTGAGGTGGTACCCTGAGACAGCTGCCTACAGAGGTTTTTATGGAGCACTGGCATCGAGTCTATTGGGCTTAATGACCTTTTTTAGAAGTTGAAAAGCTTTAAGTAAAACATGCACAGAGTGCAAAATACTCATGTATTGCTGTTGGTAGGTGTGGGGGTCCTTGGCCTGTGAGAGGCAAGCCTCGAGAGGGGCAGCTGGACACTGATGGGGGAAGCAGTGCTGCTGAAACATGATCCGATATTACAGCCTCCCTCAGATAAGAAAAAACACAGACACCCAAGAACAAGGAGCAAGCAGGATGTCCCTCACGTACATAATAACCACCTTCTTTGATAGACACAGGGTAAAACCTCTCACATTACCAAGAGCAGGCAGAGTACCCCAACAGTATTACATACAGTGAATAAGCCCCATGTTCTCACACAACCAGTACCACTTTTCCACAAATAAGAGCAGTTATAACCCAGCAGACACCATTAAGTAATGAAACGCCTCCGCTGCCCCCACGAAAGTTAGAGAGAAAGACAAAGGGTACCCAATCAGCTTGACCCTCCAACACAACACAAACAGGCCCGAGGCTATTTGTGAGTCCTGCTCCACAGCCCCTGGCAAGAGTGGTTTGCAGGCTGCGATAAGTTTGGAAAAAATTATATTTTCGGACACACTCCGATATGGGAAAGCCGGAAAGGGGAGGGGGGGGAGAGAGAGGAGAGAGCAAGGTCCTCGGCAGAGCAGGGGAACAGGGCACTGGGAGTAGGGAATGGACAGTAGGCACGAGAGGGCATAGAAAGGAAGGTGGGGGGACAGAGGGGAGAGCTGCAGGAAGTTGCTTTTGGCTTTTGCTGCCGGTGTTAGGGTAAACACAAATCAGTAAAACAAAAAGCTACTGGTAATTTGAAAGCCTAAAGGTATGGGCTAGAATGGAATAAATCCCTCAATGAAACAATATAAAAAAGGCAGGCAGCTTTAAAGACAACGTCATTTCCAGACCCGCCCAGAAAACAAATGAACATTATGATTTATTTCGATTTTTTGAGACTTTGGGTATTTTGTTAAATTATTTAGATCCTTAAAAATGGCCCATTTCGTAACCCAGAGTACTATGGCGCGTAATGCAACATAACTCAGCATATAAAATAACATAACACCATACAAACTAACATAACATCACGCATTGACCCTGGAACCATGACAGCTATGGTGGATTACCTAAACTATATACAATTGTCTGTTTTGCAGTTTTGTATAACGCTAACTTGACCCGAAGGGTTTGGAGCGCTTTAGATGAGCACCAGTTACATTACACAAGGACTCATTCATACACATTCTGAAAATCATTACGTTCACTTGGAAATGTTAAATATTATTTCACCCCCAATCTTTTCTAAGCAGTCATACACTTGTGCGGCTGAACAGAATATACTTACCGGACCCAGGACATGGTTGTCACTCCTTAAGTCTCGGAGGCCGCATCTGCGATTCTTGACCTTTAACCGAGGGACCGACCCGCTTTAAGCCACAGCTGGTATATTCCTCTACCGTTTCCATGGTTGGCGCAGCATCTAAAAGCCAGAAGAGCGAGGCGCCGCCGCGAACACAGACTGGGATATCGCCTTCCTCCCTGGGGCCTTCCGAGGGGTCTCTTTATTGGGCCAGCTCGCTCCCTCCCACGGGTGCTGTTCAATCGTCCGCGCTGCACGAGCTGGTCTGCCCGGCTTGCTGCACAGGTCCGCCGCTTCTTAGGAGTTCGGATGATAGCTTCCTGGCTGCCAGCGGCTCGAGGACTCATATACGTCTAGGCAACCTCTGGGGAGGGCGTGGCTTACTGCAAGCTCTGTTTTTCAGTTTTGTAAAGCGCTAACTTGACCCAAAGGGTTTGGGGCGCTTTCCATAAGCACCAGCTACATTACACAAGGACTCATTCCTACACATTCTGAAAATCATCACGTTCACTTGAAAATGTAAAATATTTTGCAAATGCTTGTTTTAGGAAGTCAGTGGGTGTCTTGCCCTTGGGCCTTATTGCATTTTTGTCCTTTTAACTTTGGGGTGCGCAGACCCTGCTTGCTTCTGTTAGCCCCCTATCGACACCATTAGGACTCTTTTGAGCACACAAGGGGCAGTCTGTGGCGCTGTGTGCGTAAACTATTAGTCACAAGCATTGGCATAGCCAATAGGTCTCGCCTCTGGGACCGTGTAAGTAAAAAGGGAAGCTTAGTTGCTTCCCTGTGAAATGAATCCAAAAAAGAACAAGCCCGCAAGTGATGCGCGCGCACGCGCCACAGCGAGCCACGTGGTTTCAATTATCGCACCCGTGTCTGGGCACGATAATTGAAACCACATGGCGGTGGTGCAGGTAACCGTCACCAATAGGCCATGGGCGGAGCAATGCGCCCGTCTTTGGCTAATTGCATGCTGTCTTTGTTAAAAAGATACACGCAAAGGCCAATAGCTTGGGACAAAAGGAAAAGCACACGCGTGTGCGAATCCTAGGTTAGTTTTGAAACCCCCTACAAGAAGTCTCTCGCTGCGCGAGCAATGCTGCGCACTGCAACGCAAGGCGTGAGACCTAAAAAGCAATAGTTTAAACATACCAAATTATGTGCAATATCTGACTAGAGCTTTTTAAACCAATGAGAGTTTATTTTGATTTACTACAATTGTGTGCCTAACGTTATGAACATTTTCACATTTAGTATAAACAAAAGAGGAGTATTTTGTGGGGATACTCCTCTTTTGTTTATACCAGATTTCAGTCCCGGGGACTAGGAGTACCCTCCGTTCACTACGGTGAAGAATCCCTCACTCTCTTTTGTTGATACGCATTTTCAGATTTACCCAAAGACACTGCACTATATACAACTGCATTTCTAACTGTTTGATTAAACTCGGCCTGAACTTGGCCTACACTCCATCTTGAATACTAATGCAGCCATGATGTCTGCATTCAATTTTCCTTCCATTGTACGTAATAAAATGTGCAATTATTGTAATGCTTTGCATTGGCATTATCTTCTCGAGGAACACAAAAGGAAGCCCTTTTCTACATTCAAGATGCTTCCTGCCTGTGCCACCGAAGGCCTATTGATAATTTGAGAGTCAATGTATTGAGTATAACTAGATTTGTACTAACACATCTGATGACATTAGGTCAAAAGTGATTATATTACAATTAATTTAGCAAATAGTATTGGGATGATGCTAGATGATGACGCATTACATTTTGTATTCAAATTTGTCAGTTTTTGTACTGAAGCAATTACTTTATGCTGACAATGCGATTTTCACAGTGGATTTTGTGATATAAGGGCTCCATTCAGGAGGTGAGTCAAGTCTGGTTTGCCCAGGGCAGACCCTTGTCAGTCAGTCACTTCCTTAAGACTTAGAGCAAAAATATTCTGACACTTGACTTCATGTCAGACTCATTGCTGCATGTGCGCCTAACGCGGATTCCCTATATTGATTTATTATGCTTTTTTAACTCACTTTTGTATTTTTGGCTTTTATAGTGCACTGTAATTATGTAATAAACCTTCATGGTTTCACAACTTTACTGGACTTGAGCCTTATTGAGTTAAGGCTTATTTATTCACTGTCAAACAGGAATCTATAGGGGCAGACGGCCTTGTGTTCATAAGGTTAACACTGCCCCAACCCTGCTTAGGTGCTGTATTGTAGATTATCTGATAAGGTAGGGTCATTTCAGGACTCACCAGGAGGTACCGCCACGCAACGCCTGAACGGAGGTTTCTCTCAGCCTCTCAGCCTGCACACAGCCGCGGCGCTCTTTGCCACCGAGCGCCGCAGCAGAGACCGGGACTCGGGGAAAGGACCACAACCCCCAGCATTACCAGCGGCCGGAAGCCGCGCACAGAGAGTTGGCGCCAGGCGGCGCATAAAGTCCAGCACCACCCCCGGCAGAGCGGGGGACATTTCAGGACTCACCAGGAGGTACCGCCACGCAACGCCTGAACGGAGGTTTCTCTCAGCCTCTCAGCCTGCACACAGCCGCGGCGCTCTTTGCCACCGAGCGCCGCAGCAGAGACCGGGACTCGGGGAAAGGACCACAACCCCCAGCATTACCAGCGGCCGGAAGCCGCGCACAGAGAGTTGGCGCCAGGCGGCGCATAAAGTCCAGCACCACCCCCGGCAGAGCGGGGGACATTTCAGGACTCACCAGGAGGTACCGCCACGCAACGCCTGAACGGAGGTTTCTCTCAGCCTCTCAGCCTGCACACAGCCGCGGCGCTCTTTGCCACCGAGCGCCGCAGCAGAGACCGGGACTCGGGGAAAGGACCACAACCCCCAGCATTACCAGCGGCCGGAAGCCGCGCACAGAGAGTTGGCGCCAGGCGGCGCATAAAGTCCAGCACCACCCCCGGCAGAGCGGGGGACATTTCAGGACTCACCAGGAGGTACCGCCACGCAACGCCTGAACGGAGGTTTCTCTCAGCCTCTCAGCCTGCACACAGCCGCGGCGCTCTTTGCCACCGAGCGCCGCAGCAGAGACCGGGACTCGGGGAAAGGACCACAACCCCCAGCATTACCAGCGGCCGGAAGCCGCGCACAGAGAGTTGGCGCCAGGCGGCGCATAAAGTCCAGCACCACCCCCCGCGACGCGGGAGCGCGCGGGCAGCGCCGGGCTAAGCCCGGGCAAAGGGCGGGCCCTCTGTGGCCCTCCGTGGACCGAGGAGCCGGGCCGGGGCCATATCCTTTACGTCCCTTTATTCATCTTACGAGCAGCTTCTTAATGTGAGTGAGAACTTGTTATCTGTCTTCTTATTCTTCTCGTATTAAGCCAGCATTCAACCATCAGCCACTATGATTACTAAAGTGGTTACTATGGACAACTTCCTTATAAAGAAGGTAGCGCAAATTAACAGTAACAGGAGGGCTTCACTGGGTTTGGAACACTCACCTATTATTACTACTGTACCAGAACTCCTAGTAACTGATCCTGATAACCCTGTGGCTATGGAACACTCAGTCCCTGCAGGCAAAGTAACCACTGTAACAGCTATGGTCCATGCAGGCCAGTCTGATAACTTTTGTGCTCCAGTTCCCACAGTATTGGCTATATCATCAGCCACAGGAATACATGATCTCGCAACTAAAAAATCTCCTAGAAAATACAAGAAAGCCCGAGTGAGACGGAGGGGGAAGCAAAGTAAGGCAAATTATAAAATTACACAAGGAGGGGGGAGTGTGCCTGAAACTGCACCTCTTCTTCTTGAGTTGAGATCCTCAAACCTGGGAGGAGTGGGGGATGCTATCTCACAGAGTCGACCCATAGATTCTGTGATGCTTATTGACTGTTTACATTCAGGGATCATAGACAATACTGAAAATTTTCCCCTTGACCCCACCACAATGAGTAAGCTTCCTTTGTCTAGTACGCCAACTAGCTTTCCTTTACCAGATTCATATACAGGGAACGATAATGGAAGGCTATCAGGATCTCCAGAAATGCCCATTGAGGCATCTTTTAGGTCTTCCATTTCACCACCCTCTATAGGAATAAGTAAAAAAAGGGGGGGTGAACCACTGTGTAATAGACCTCAGAAGATAAGGAAAGGGGTAGTTCAGTCCCCACAGCCACATATTGGTCTAATCCCATTAGGTGAAGAGGCCATGCTGGCCAAAATCTTAGAATTAATTAGGGGTGTGTTGCAACCGATTTTGGATAAGACCGACTTGATGTCCACACATTTGGACATCATAGAGAAAAAGGTTGAACAGAATTCCGTCCTTTTACATGAATTAATAAAAGGCCCGGAAAAAGTTAGGACGAATCTTACAGTTAAGATTAACCCTCCTGCAAAACCTAACGCTGTAATGCCCCTTATAACATCTGCTCCTATTACTCCAGTAACTAAGATATCAGCACCCGTGTTTAAAAAAAGGAAAGTAGTACAAGAAAAGGGTAAAGTGGGTAGTCCAACAATTGTGCCATCAGCTCCCACAGTGCAACCGCCTGCTATTCAGCTGGCGGCCCCACTAACTAAAGAACAAACTCAAAAATCTGGGGGATCCCAAAATCATGGTGGGAGAAAAGACCCTTTAATAACTAATCCAGGAAATAAAAATCCCCAAACGATTGCCTTAGAAAAACCGAGTCATACAATAGACTTACCCCCAGACTGTGCCCCTTTTGTCATTGTAATGGCAGGGGTTCCAGAGTTACCTACAGGTAAATGGGAAGATCACGTTGCCTTACGGAACAAGGTTACATTCTGGCTCCGAGACAACAGACCGTTGCCTGCATCCATCAATGGAGAAATCGTAAGTGTAAGACGTGCCCATTGGGTGGGAGTCAGACCCAAGGACAGAATGGGTGATGTAATAGTCATCAATTTTAAGGATTATAGGGCCGTGAGGCACATTGGAGATTGGTTTGATGCCAGTAGCAGCGATGCCATCTCCACACATCTTTTATCCTATTTCTACCCCTATGCACCATCAAAAGACAATAATAAACAGGGTTGGAATAGGCAGCTATTTCAGAAACCACCATACCGACAGCGGGGTTTTAGAAAAGTGGGACCATGGGATATGCCCGGTTTAATGGGGCCACCGCCGTTGAGGGGTTATCCTCTTTACATAAATGCTCAGGAGCCCCATATTCATATGCAAAGCTCGGAGGAGTTTTATCCCAGACACCAGGTATTAGATTATCAATACCCCCCTATAAATAGCCGATATCCACTACATCCTGAGTCCAACCTCCTGCAGGGGAGGCCATGGTATAATAAAGAGTTCCACCCGCCCATGTACAATTTACCTATTCAAAATCGTTTCCAGATTTTTAATGGGCTGGACGGGGTGGATTGACAACAAGCTCAGATATCCCCAAAAAATTTGGCTGGCAATAAGTTTTATCCTCTAGTCTCTTACCCCTTTATTAAGGATATAGTTCCCCTTAAAAGTACTGAGACTCTGAGTAGGATTCCCCAAGATTTGCCAACTTTACAAAAGACCCCTAATACCAACAGCTTATTGCTATGTAACAGTAATATCCAGGAACAGATGCAATCCCCCACAGTTGATATCATTATTAGGGGTGGGGAACAGGCAGGTGAAGGCCTGTCCCAGAAAGAGAATGATTTATGTGCACTGTTGTTTTGGAATATAGCAGGGTTTAGGCAAAAAATCACAAATCCGGCATGGGAGTCAGTAATAAATGGTCAGGATATAGTGGCTCTGCAAGAAACCTGGATACAGGAATCAATTCATGTAAGCGGCTATAGAACTTTCTTTACACCAGCTGTCGGAGGTCATTTTGGAAGAGCTAAGGGTGGGTTGACAACGCTTGTTTCAAATCAACTTAAAATTAAACAAGCTCACTGCCATTTAAGTTCTTGTTATTTCCAAATTATAACTTTACGGAATCATAAAGGAGCTGTGGTGCTAATTATTAATTTTTATAACAATGTCCCGAGAGATGATATTCTGGTTGTAATGAAGCAGCTTAAAGATGAAATTCAGTTAGAGGTAGACAGAAATGAAAGGGACCTGATAATCATATGGGGGGGGATTTTAATTGTTCATTATGTACTAAAAGGAATCAGGGCCTATGTGGCCTTATGACTGAGAGAGATATGTACTTGACACACTTTGATCATACCTTGATGGGGGACTTACTAAATGAATTATTATTCATGTTTGACTTGGGGTTTGCCAACGAATCTGCCCCAGAACCTACACCCTTTGTTCCGACTTTTGTTGGTAGAGGCTCATCGACAACTATTGATTTTATTATCACTTCCAGTAATCTCAATCATAGACTCCTGGGGGTTACGAATATCCAATTACCCATAAGTGACCACCTCCCACAATCTCTTAAGGTAGCAGATTTGTTCCCAGACCCATCGACGGCCGCGCCTCTAGTAGAGACAGCGGTTGATGTTGTCCTTGGGAGACAAAATGGGTACACACTTAAATGGAGTAAAGTAATCCCCACAACCTTTTTTGAGAAACTGTGGGAGGCGTGCTCAAATAGTTTTAGGATTTGCCTAAGTGATAACTCTACTAAAGATCAAATCATTGAGCACTTTGGAACAATAGCTGCAAATATAAAAAGCAGCCTAAGGGTGGAGGCAAAACGCAGAGGCAGGGGGCCAAAGAGCTGGTTTAATACTGTATGTACAAGGGCTTTGAAAAATTTAAAACAGGCAGTACATAGATGCCCTAAGGATAAAAATGAAATAAGACAATGTAGGAATACATATACTCAGGCCCTGAAAGCAAGGAAAACCGCATTAAATAAGGAGGCTTTAGATTCCCTCTGTGAGGCCTCGCAATCCAAAGATTCCGCTGCATTTTGGAAAGCAGTTAATACTCCTTTCCCTTATGAAACCCATACGGCGCGAATCGAGATTGCAATAGATGAAGATAAATGGGTAGACCATTTTTCAAATCTTTATAAGGCTCAGGAAGACATCCATGTTGGGGGTATTAACTCTAGCCTGGACGTACAACAGAGTTACAACTTGGTTACGACAATTGAGGAAGTGCTCTTAGCCCTGGGATCAACTAAATGCGGTAAGGCTGCCGGACCTGATGGGATTCCGGCAGATTTATTTAAAGCTAATATTGAAATTTGGGGGCCAATGTTAGTACAACTTTTTAATGCAGCTCTCTCATCGGGCCTGAAAGAATCTTGGTTCACCTCAGTTATTGTCCCGATCTACAAGAAGGGGGATAGGAATAGCTGTGCCTGTTACAGACCAATCTCCCTTCTTGATTCCTCAGTAAAAATTTTAGGACGTGTTGTGTTGGCAAGACTCCAAAGCTGGGCAGAGGATAATGATATTATTAGTGATTTGCAATTTGGTTTCCAAAAAGGGATTGGTACAATTGAGCAAGGGTTAAACCTTATGCTCTTGCAGCATAAATATATAAGGATAAAATCCGAGCGCTTGTATTTTACTTTTGTCGATCTCTCTTCAGCGTTCGATTGTGTTTCACACTCTAAATTGTGGGATATAATGAAAGGTCTGGGAGTGGATAATAACATTATCTGTTTTTTGAGGGAACTCTACAGTGGAGCTACAGCCTCTGTTCGTTACGGCAGGGGGGGAGAATGCTCCAGACAATTTGGCATAGGTCGCGGAGTGCGGCAAGGTTGCGTATTGGCACCTTTTCTATTTCTTCTCTATATCAATGGGCTCGAGCGTCACCTGCTGCATGAGTGTAGGGATATGCCCAGGGTGGGGAGGAGGGAAATCCCTGCGCTCATGTATGCGGATGACGCAGTACTCATGGCACGCACTCCTCGTGCTCTACAAAAACTAGTGGTTAGCTTTGAGAAATTTATGTTGAACCTAGATCTACTAGTTAACTGTAGTAAGACTTTCTCAATGAATTGCGGCCTAAAACCAGGCAAATCAATGAAGCGTATTGTTTTAAACAATGTCCCGCTGGATAACACCCCAACCTTTTCTTATTTGGGCATTTTATTCCATGAGTCAGGCTCCTGGACAAGCGCTATTAAGGCTAGAACTCTTTTATTTATGAAAACGATCATGGCTTTACAGAATTTTGTTAGGAAATTGGGCAGGAAGCCGATAAAAGAAATGTTAACCATCTACAAAGCTACATGCTTGTCTGTGGCTATGTATGGCTCTGGTCTGTGGGGATATGCAAATGTTGATCAAATCCAGCTGGTAGAGAACAAATTTCTGAGGGGAGTTCTAGCAGTCCCACAGTGTGCAGCCACATTCAATTGTCACGCTGAACTTGGTCAACCTTACATAACGGACATTATCAGAATTCAACCTATCCTATTGTGGCATAGGGTATGGACTACTAATGAGTGCGTTATGAATCGGGCTCTGCTATGTGACACCCTCAGCTTGGACCATGCGGACAGAATGGAATGGTTGAGTTACGTAAATCATTTCTTGACCGAGATTGGACTACACTCATATTTTTCGGACCCAATCTCAATGGATAATATTCCTAGGAAGCTATTAAAAACTATCTGCCTGGACCACCTGATGAGTAAGAGGAAGAGAGTGGAAATTTTGAAATCTACAGTACACTCTCACCTTCCTACCCTCTGTGATACTAACACTGTACAGCCATATTTATCCCTGCCCATGACTAACTATGATCGCTTTCTTTTAACTCGTTTTAGATTTTGTATATTTTTTAGATTAGTGTCTTTTCCATGCATGAACTCATGGACTCATATTCTGCCCACTTGTTTGTGTGATGGTACATCACAACAATCTGATATTCATATCCTTTTTTTCTGCAAATTTTATACTGCTATACGTAGGAAAATTATTGTCCCTTTTTTAAAAAATATGAATTTAACCAGATGTCGCCCAGCTTTTTTAGAAGTACAGAAAATGGACACGATTTTAACTGTTACTGTGATTTTAAGTTATTTAAAAAGTGTTTTTAAATTCAGAAAACAAATTCAAATTGAAATATCATAGATTCCCTATTGATCTACCTCACTGTATTATTAATTATGAGAAGAATTTATTGTAATTATTGTACCTTGTTTTATGTTTGCTACTTTTATGGTTAATTGTTTTTTTAACCGAATAAAGTTTATTGAATTGAATTGATAAGGTAGCATCAACAAGAACAGGACACTTGAACTCAAACAAACTGAACAACTTAAAAAAACATTTTTGTCAAAATATATTGAATGTAAAATACAGATTGAATTGTCAAAGTTGAATCATTTGAACATTTATTAGAGCATATTACAAATTTCACCTTGTTGTATAGCATTTTAGGACCCTAGTGTAATTTTCCTGATTCATGCCCTTATATAGGTATAAATCACCTTGCCCTAATATAGGCATAGATATCATAACCATATTCAGACATAGCCCATGCAGTCCAAAAATGGCAAGGCTACTTCCACTAGTTCCGAAAAGCCACAACGATTTCTTGGAAAACTCGCCTTCAGCAGTTAGGGACTTCCCCTTGCTTGAATATTGATTTATCCAAGAACTCATGGAGTTTTCAAAGAACTGCGAGTCTTTGATGACGTTATTATGTCCAACTTTACGTCAAACTCGGCACCTTCAAGGTATATGCCCACACTTGCTCTAGCAAACACACGGTGGTTTGGAGCAGTTCGACTATCTACTTGCTCTACACAGCAAGTGCCGAAGGAAGCTGACCCTCCAGCTGACGCACTGAGAGAGAAGCTGTCTTTTCTCTTGCCGAGAAATCCAGCTCCAGTGTTTCCAAGCTCCCCTTGCGGGGTGTTGGGAAATCTAGTCCCGAGAGAGAGAGATACCAGACCTCCTTCGTTCTAAACCAAGGTACAGAGCTGATTAGACCCTGAGATAAGTCTTGGATAGATTCTTGGCAAAAAATACTAAACCTATGCTACACCACACTCACTTCTTCCCGCGTACTAGACTTAAGTTAGGTACATATTTAAGAAGCACCAGTTGATTACTTTTAGTCTTTATTTATTTATGTATGTATTTTATGGCTTAGAAACCATACTATGCTTTTACAGTATTATTTCATAATACTCTTCTTGAGGTACGCATTATACTTTACAGCCAGTATTACGATTGTAGCAGTTAATTTCTTTTGCATGAGAAAGAAGACTGTTCAATAAATACTTTTTATTGAAAACACCCGTCTCTCTATTTCTCTGCACCACTGGTGAAACCAAGCATGCACGATTGACTGAGTAAAATATCTATCTATTGTTTCCACGACTCTGAAGATACGTTTTATCTTGGGGAAACAAAGTTGTCATGTTTATGCGGTTGTCAGAAACTAATCCCTTCTTGTTTATTTGAGAAAGTTTCTAGTGTCCTTTCAGCTAGCTGGCACTCGCAATTAAGTTTAATATATTTTATAGAGACATAAGTCCTACGTCAATTCTATAAGATATATTATTCCAATGCGCAGAGCCTATTGGGAATATAGGAACTACACTACATGGCACCCAACGTTTGGTAAGGCACTAATTTACCGCTAAATACTAGAGTAACTCAGTCGTGCTTTTCACAGAGACCCCTTTTTCCCGTAAAATACTCCAATAGATGTCTGGAGTGGGTAAAAGGATAAAATATCTGCCATAACTGAGTAGGACGGAAAATTCTATGTATTAGTTTTTGGTTTGTTCAACGTTGAAGGATACAGTGTTCCAAAATATTGTGCACCTTATCTTTGTTTCCTTGAAACTTGCTCTGCAAACTTTCAGTCAACAAAATGAGTGACGACGAAAACGGTGGACCTGCAGGCAATAATGCCATACCAGGTTTTGAAAACTACAGGCTTTACTGAAACCGACCTGGATGCTATAATCATCCCTTTAAATGTAAGGAAAACCATCACTATAAAGCTGATAACAAATGTCGTATCATCGAGAGGTGGTAGGGTAATATTTGTCATAGAGGCACATGAATATCGGTAGACAGACGTATTCTATTCACGGATTCTGTTCCCTACAGCAAATGCAGTAACACAGGAGTTCCACTTATACAAAGTAGAGGAACCTCCAGCGGAATACATTCCTTTCGAGGATGTTGAAATTCCATTAAGATGCCAAGAGCATGCGCTCTGGTTTAAAGGCGCCCTACGACATCAAAATCACATTACCAGGCTCGGTCCACTAGGTAGACCAGGAGCAACATGGCCGGTACTAGCCAGCTATGCACCACATCCTGACATTGAAAGAATGACAGGTCTAGAACTATTGATTCAACTAAAAAATGTATTAAAATACATAGACAATTGGTTCAATATGTCATGCGGACTTTAACAGTCTAACCTGCTATAAGGATTCCAAGGCACACCCCTCATCAGGGGAACACAAATTAAATTACACCACAGCCTATACAATCAGTCATTGGTAAGTTACCCGCAAAACGGAAACAAATTCCATTCTGGTTAGTTCAAACAATTACTCAAATTGAGGCAGTATTTCCCGATAGTACACCTCATGAGAAACACAGGATTCTAACAATCTGTTTACCAATGGGGATTGCACCACACCTGGAGGACTGTGATACTTGGGGTACAGTCTTCGCTGCAATCTACACAAAAACACATGGTGTTCCGTCAATGGCGGTAATACCAGACGTCCTAAAACAGATTCAAAATGAATACGGGGCAGAGCCTGCTTTAAATCTGGGTATGAAATTACTTAAAGATTTCAAACAGGTCTCAGCTATAATATTAGCTAATATCAAAGGTGAAGCAGCATCTGTGGCAATCCGCCAAAAACTGAAAGAACTTGATGTAACTGAGCAACCATATGAACTGGCCAGAATAATTGAAAATTCCTATGAAGAACTAGGTAGAGATAGTTTGGGTGGGAAACCAGTAAAACCCGAACTAACAGAAAATCCAGAAAAAGTTTGTATTAAAAACACTCTCAGTACTCCTAAAAAGAAGTGGGAAAACACCAAACAGACACTTCCTAAAGAGAAGCATTCTAAGTCCAGAGGTAGGTCTCCTCAAAGGGAGCCCTCTGAAAAGAGGTATAACCTCAGGAATAGGGATAATTTGAGAACACCTGATAGATATCAAGATACTGATACACGTTTCTCTCGTACCTTTCAGACTTCCTCGCAGAAATCAGAAAGAAGAGGACGAGAACATAACGAAGAACGCGTGAAGTCCAAAGACGATCAACGCGTTCCAAAGAATAAGAAACCCCAATTCACCAAGAAGAAGGTAGCAGTTCTAAAAATCAAACATGCCGAGGATCTTGAGGACACAACTCAAGAACGGGGAGTGGGCTCAGACAATGCTAGACAGCGCAGCAGAAGTCACCATAGCTCGCAAGATCCTGAAGGATCATCTGGAGACAGTGGACTAGAATAAGTACATTCAAGTTGAAACTGCAGACACCAGGGTTAGTGTACCCCATAGGTTATATGAAATAACGCTCCGGATGGAGGGGGACATAACTAGGAAAATAAGAGCACTCTTTTGGGAGAAGCTTTCTAAGGGTTATGACATTCTTCTAGCTGAAAAAGACTGGCCACCTGAATTTGTCAGGGAGTGCCCACATAGCGAAGACATCATTATGCCAGCCTTCTCAAATCATATTTCAATTCGTAAAAAATACACCTATGCCAGAAAATGGGCTGTTGCCCAGGCTCCAGCATTATATTAGAATCATGTAGGATGGGATGAGGATTCTCCTCATCAGAAAATCCAGTTAAAAAATCAACCAACTATGCAAAGGCAGTATCCGATCAAGCAAGAAGCTAAAAAACTGGTCAGGGAGATCTTAGATGAGCCTGAATACCAAGGGGGTGATTAAAAAATGCACCTCGTTCATGAACAATCCTTTGTTTCCTGTCTCCAAACCAGACAATACATATCATCCAGTTTTGGACTACATACATTTAAACTCTTGTTGCAAAACCTTTGCAGTACAAAACGCACACAGTGCAGCACTGATGAATAACATGGTGTGCAAAAAATATAAAACCACATTAGATATTTCTAACGGTTTCTTCTGTCAAAATATTGCACCAGAAAGCAGGTGCTTTCCGCTTTCTCAATAATGGGGACACATCGTCATTTTTGCCGTCTCCCCCCAGGGATTCAAGAATGGTCCAGGGTTATTTTCAGCCAGAGTAACAGAGGTACTACAAACGTATGATGATGAGGCATTATCTTTTGTCGATGACATCTATCTTACAGTCGATGATTTGGACAGGCACTTGACCAGAGTGAACACCATTATACTTGGGTTCGCATCTGAAGGGTACAAATTCAATTTTAAGAAATCACGAATTGCCCACCTCAACGTCCTATTCTTAGATACAAACTTTCATGTGAAGGCAAAAGCCTGGCAGCCAACTTTTTAGAAAAAAGTGTGCGCTGCTCCAACCTCCTAAAACGCTAAAAAACTTAGTCAATTCTATGTTTCCTGAACTTCGGAAGAACTTACATTCTAAATTACGCAGAGAGGGATAAACCTCTCTACGAATTAATCAAACCTGATTTCAAATCAACTAATTGGACTCAAAAACACACAGAAATTTTGCGTTCAGTGCAAACAGACATGTTAGCGACAACACATTTACAGACACGCGTAAACGTATGCAACCTTGTAATCCGAATCATCCCAGGGAGATGCGGATTCACATACCTAACCTTTAATGAAGGTGAAAAGGTACCAATAGCGCCGGTTTGCACTCCCCCGAGAATGTGATTAATTTAGATATGCCGTTTTGGAAAATGTGGCGTGATCACGAAGTGTGCTCTCGTTCGATATCCTAGTAATTTACATTCATCTCTCGCAGGCAGTGCCCCAAGAGAGCGTATTCACGGATTCACTTGGCGCTCGCCTATTTTACAGTTCCTGGAGGCACTTGGGCATCACTTGGTAAGTGAGACATCACGCCACGCAGCTTGCCATCAGTTGTAAGCCGTAATTAAATAGAGGTTTATTTTAGCTTTCCCCTTTGTTTAAATAGGCAGCTTGGATGCTCCAATAACAATTTCCGTCAACCAAAATGGGGGTAAGTCTATTTGTTTATGCATTCGTCTGTTTCTTCATTGATTGTCACTAACCGTCTGCCAGTTTGATTTGAGTACGATTTAAGTATGACATGGTTACATTTTTGGTCTGTATGGTTTTCAGATTTTGAGATAGCTCAACCACATATGAAAGCAGTTTCCCAGAAGACTTAAGGTAGGGGTGTCTGCAATTGGTGAGGCACTGACGTTGCTGTTATTTCAATAGTTATCCACAAAAGGGTTTTGGTTTTGTTTTTTAGTGTCTTTTTGGTCCTGAGGAGAACCCCACCAGTTTGAGGGTTCGAAACGCGTCGACCTGGTCCCAGGTCACTCCGACTGCAGGTTCATTGGTTATTGTATATTTAGCTTTATTCATAGCCAAAAAAAGATAAAACTCTTGTGAATTTTCATGACAATTTGTTTCATTCTTTCTGTTGTTGATATTTTCATTGTGTACTTTGGGACCACTGTGTAGTACGAATGTCTGAAGTTTGACAGAGGTGTGTATGTGGTTTAGGCTAAATGTGTTCAATTGTAAATGTCATGTATATTTTGTATATATTTGTATAGATAATTTGTAGTTTGTCTCGTAAGGATATTATGCACAAAGAATATTGTTTTTAAAAAAATATACAAAAACGAAAATGTAAATTACATCATTAAATGGTGCAAATGATTAAGCAGACGTTTATGTTTTGTTCATAATGGTCATTGGAAGATTTTGTTTCAGTTAGTCTCAGTCCTGGCACATGTTTTGTTCTATAGAGTATTTTGACTCAGCCTGATTGAGTTCGTGTCAAGGCCCATTACTGGTTTCTTGTACCTGCCCTAGAAGCAGTGACAAAAGCAAGCATTCCGAATGCAAAGGCTTTACATCCGAGATGGATACAATGGGTTAATTCTCTTGCTGCAACAGACGTTGAATACGTTTTTGACCCTTACTTGAAAACACAAGAGTTTCTACAATACAAATAAGAATGTCCTCTGCCTATTGAGATTCTTCCTCTAGAACATTGCGGATGTATAATTTATACAGATGGCTCAGCACAGCCCGCAATTGGGGGAAACAAGCCTACAGTGCTGCGTGCGCGATTGTTAAAGGTCGCTGGTGCAATGGTAAATTCCGACCTATGGTCACAAAAACTCAATCACTCGGAGACTTACAGCTCAGCGAGCTGAACTCCAAGCATTTAAGATGGCGCTTGAAAACACTGATCGCGAATTCCCCACACTCATAGTGTGCGATTCGTTTTACTGCGTTCAATCTTATAATGAATATTTGCAGAACTGGGTTCAAAACGGTTTCAAAGAAGCAAAAGGTGGCACAATCAAGCATAAATTGCTTTGGGAACAAGTAGTTCTATTACAGAAAGAACTACAAAAGACTCACGTGATCCATACACTGAGTCATCAGCGTGATGGCGTTCACGTTGCAGGGAATTCATTGGCTGATGAAGCCGTGAAGGCAGCTGTGCAAACGGCTTCCGTAGCTGCAATCACTCGTTCAAAAACAAAAACAGACAGCGAAATAATGCAAGTTGTCACTGCTTCAGTAAAAGACAGTGGTAAAACACTTCCAAAAGGCTTTCCACTCAAGTACTCATATATAACTGATGCAAATAATATTCCTTTGGCTCGAATCCCTGGAGTGGGGGATAGGGTAATTCCAAACATGGAACATAGATTAGGACTAATTTTAGCAGCACATGAAGGGCACGCCTCTGCACATGCAGTTGTTTCTGCCACAGTGTCGTTATTAAAACAGAGATACTGGTGGCCGCGCATGAGGAAACAAACTAGAAACTATGTTCTAGAATGTGAAATCTGCCAAAAGATGAAGGTTTCAACAGTGAAACGTCCTGCGCAGACGCCCCTTCTTATTTCAGATAAACCATTAGCGCGTGTTTACCTGGACCACTATGGTCCCTTACAAAGGGATGGCAACTATAAATATATCAGGGTCGCAGTGGATTCATGCTCAAGATTCATTTGGATGTGGCCTCAGCGCTCGGCTGACACCCGAACTGTTATGAAAGATTTGCCAGTCTTTATCGGCACATACGCAATCGGCATGCTACATTCTGACCAGGGTCCTGCGTTAAGCTCTTGAGCTTACAAGGAGGCCATGGCCAGCTTGGGCGTTGCATTGCGGTACTCAAGTCCATTCCATCCTGAGGGAAATGCGGTAGTGGAAAGAAAAAACCGGGACATAAAGCAAACTATAACAGCTAGGGTACTAGGCTCTGGTGTCGGATGGGTCAAACATCTAATAAATGTCCAACATAGTCTTAACAATCTGCCAAGAAATTCTCTGGGTGGAATCACTCCATATGAAATCCTTTTTGGTACTAGAATGATTGTCCAGGATCTTGATCGTCATACTTCAGTGGTAGAACAAAAACCCTTTGATATCAAAGACCGTTTGGCTGTTTTGCAGGACTTAAATGAAACAAGAAGAAGTCTAAGCAACACAATACAGAAGTCAACGACCTCTGAAGAACAACCACTTGTCACAGCAAGGACTGTCTGGATTACAAAGATTGGGGATCTAGTCAGAGAAAAGATCGCGGATAAGAAGGAATTTGGGCGTTCTTACAGAAAACCAGTACCTGTACTAGCAATCCACGGATCAAGAACAGTGTTACTACCGCCTCTTGCTGGAAGAAAGGAGAACCGGTCCGTATCTATCGACCTGGTAAAAACCACATCATATGGCTGATAATAAGTAGTAGGCCCAGTGGACTCCAAAGATGTAGCAGACGACCGATTCTGGCTATATCCAAGAGGTTCAAACTGAGAGACTCATCACCTTTGAAAAATCTGCAGTGAGAAAAGAAGGACTATGTAATAAAGCCATGGAACTTGTGCTTCTTGAGACCCAAATAACAGTTCGTCAAGACACTCCTGTCTACAATGATATAGCGTCTGACTATACTAATATGACAAGGGATCAAGTAGCTCCAGCGATTTCAAGTAATACGGATGCAATACCAAAAATTGACAGAACTGCCTCCCGCTATTTTATCAACTTTGATACGTTTTCTGAGGATCCCAGTGAATCCAAAACAACGCCAGTTAATAAAACTTTCAAGGAACAAGTAACAGAACTTTGTCACCAGTTTGCAAATACATATCTGGTTTCACCATGGGTTGAATTTTGGATTGTGTTAGGTGTACTTTTTCTCCTACTTTGACTCATTCTTGTTTTAAGTTTGGGAAAGCTGGTAGATGGAAAATATAGTAAAATGGACACAATACGTAAGAACATCAACTTGCTACCGAAGCCACACAAATCATCTCATCGTGAGCAAAGGGACCTGTCATCAGTAAACATTACAGCCGTTCCTATACCAGGTGGTATAGCATGGGACAGAACTGATTATGACATTTATGGTCCTCTAGAGCTGTTGAAGATTCCACATCAATTTAAGGTTTCCTTGAGTGACTTTATTTAGCTCCGTACATTTTCTGATGATTGGGACTTTGAGACTGTTAATAACATGATGGCAGACTTAGAAATGTCAGCTAAATTCACAAGACATGAATACTTAGAAGGTTCATCAGAATATGAACAAATGTATTGTTTTAATCATTATGGTCATTGTTATTTGCACAAATCTGCAAACCCTAGAAATGTTTATACTTATAATCAGTGGGAACATTGTCCAACACCACCAAAGGGTAGCTCAAAAACATTCTATGAAAAGTTTCCATACTTCTCAGGTTTTAATGTCACTAATCCAGAAACGTTTTACAGGAATGAAAAGTATGCTGACTAATACCAAGGACATTTATTCTGCGGCCTTTTATGCTCAGCTGTCTACACTAGGATTTGACTTTTGGAAGGATAACATTGAGACAAAAACTGTCTGGGGCACAAAAGACTGGCAAGTGCAGGGATTAGAAGCTTTATTCAGAGCCTGCATCATCCCAGAACAAATGATGTTTTTAAATGACACTGTTCAACAGACATCTTGTCTTGGTATAGCTAAGATAAAAGATTTAAACAAACCGTCCATACCGAAACCCACACCTGATAGTAATAGCACTACAGATGAGGAGGTAGACATAAAACAGATTTTACAACAGAACACAACTGATCCAGATTGGAAAAAATGGATAATCTGGCCCATAAAGTCCACATTTGTAAAGCGCACAATCACCCGTAAGGGTCTCTAGGCGCTGGGGGCCGTCGGGAAGATTAAGCGAGCTATTGCCCAGAGTCACATGGTGCTGGGCTAACCTGCCGCCGGAGCCGGGGATCGAACCGTGGTCCCCAGATTCCAGCGTCAGTCGCCCTGGCCGCGGCGCCACACCTCTCCCATAGACACGAATAACTGTCAAGATCGATTCCTGAATGAGACACAAGGGTTTACAGTGAATAGGCCAGATCCAAGATATGCCCAGAGACAACATCCAGGGATAGTTACAACATACAGTCTAGGAAAAATATGCCTTGAGCGGCTACAGAAATCCACACTTCCAGAAATAAAACAACACTTAACTTTACTTAGAGATGGCGTAGATTTGAGAGACTTCTTACTAGGGCCTCATAAACCACGTCATAAACGTTTCATATACGCCGGTATATATGCTGCTTATAATGAGGCATGGAAATTCATGCAAATGGAAACTGCAGAAAGAATACGAGAAATTGATTGTCTTCATTTAGAGAAAGCTCTCTCTGTAGTTGACAATGGGTTAACGACTCTGTCATCCAGAATTAATTCTTTGGACAGTATTGTATCCTCTGCCAAAGACATAATGGAACAGGACTTGCTCATGCTACAGCATGGACAGTCTCAATTACGTTCTATAATGCTGCTAGGCTGGATGTTATAAAATCTCCGTTCAGGCTACTTGCATTGGCGTCTAATCAACACCACGTCATTGTTGACTGGATTTAACCTTACAAATAAACAAATCTCTTTGGCACAGAGGGGAGCAGACAATACGGTGCTGAGCATATAAAAACTGAAAAGATTACCATTAACTGTTTCTGAGAAACCAGTCGTGGAATGGATAATACATGGCACCATCACGATACCAGTGACGATTTTCCAGTTTCAGTATTGCTTGAAACACATACCAGCAGGCCTGTATGAAAGGTTGGGTAGAGATTACATAAAGTCGACCTGGGATTTACCATACACACACAAATGTTGGAGTGGGGGAAAGGAAGTATTTCTTAGTGGTAAAAATTGCAAAAGCGCACTAAGTGGTACCCTTATATGTCAGGGTATTAATTTACACGGAACCTGTGATGATTCTTCGACTAACATATCTTGCCACCTGCAAGGTTCCCCGGCAGCAGTGATAGATCCAATTTTAAGCAGCTTTCCAATGGGAGCTACATAATGTTGAATGATCACAGCTGTTATGGAATGATGCCAGGAATAGCCTATCTCATTAGAGTGTCAGCCAGGGTCACTTGTTGTATGCAAGTATTGTTTACTAAAACCAAGACAGACGGGGAGTCGCCGTTATGGCCCTCACTAAACATTTCTTCTATACAAATTGATACTTTAAGCAGAATGAAAGCCATTCTTTTACAAAAAACTGTGCCACTGACCTCGTCCATTGAGACGTATGATCTGCAAGTTGCAAGGTCCACTGCAGAGATACATGTCCTATTATCAACGAACCGTCCCATACATTTCGTAGAAATGTTAGGTCGTATCTTAAACATGTCTGATACCAGTGGTATTGTACATGTATTTAAGGCAGTTTTTTCGGGACTGTTAGCACCCTTTGAAGCAGTCCTAGGCATTTTTCCAAACTTCGTGCACTCTGTGTTCGGCGGCCTGCCTCTCATTTTGGGACTTGTAGCAGGGATACTATTTTTATTTATTTTGCTCCGATATGGCAAGTCCAGTCACCAGCGATACCCAGATTACCATGGAGAACACGCTTCTAGCAATGCAGTATTGTGAACGCATAACACAGATTCTTGGCTTGGCTCGTTTGAGAGATCTGAATACCACATGGTTCCAATCCGGTACGATGCCTGCAATGCGGAGAGGAATGCATTTTGGATATCTGTCTAACACTTCCATCAGCACAGCCAGTGGATGTTGATACTTTGCTTGGTTTGGTAATGGCTCATGCATTGTGTTGTCCCCAACGGGTACCCATCCTGATGATGGCATTCATTGAGGTCTCACAGACGCAATCTGCTGACGGTGAGATACGTGGACCAACAGGCGCACAGGTACCATCTAATGCGAACATTGCTAATGCGACTGATGCTGACGGCGATGCTTCTCATCTGTGTACGATTGATCTACTTGATGAAGTAGTCCAACTTTCACCTACTGTGGAAGACGATTTCTTTGCCAGCTTAGAAGATTTAATGTTTTCTCCTGACAATAACTTTTGAAATTAGCACACAGCGTTCTATGAACTCTGAATTCGACCTTCGCTTTTCAAAACAACACTTCTAACTTTGAAACTCTATTTTTCTACGATTTGATTTGACTTTTTTTCCCAAAATTAAACTTTTTTTGGCTCAAAGTAACCTCCCGAAAGTAGAACTATTCTTAGAGAACAAGACAAACATTTTTGTCAAAATATATTGAATGTAAAATACAGATTGAATTGTCAGTACGTTGAATCATTTGAACATTTATTAGAGCATATTACAAATTTCACCTTGTTGTATAGCATTTTAGGACCCTAGTGTAATTTTCCCGATTCATGCCCTTATATAGGTATAAATCACCTTGCCCTAATATAGGCATAGATATCATAACCATATTTAGACATAGCCCATGCAGTCCAAATACGGCATGGCTACTTCCACTAGTTCCGAAAAGCCACAATGATTTCTTGGAAAACTCGCCTTCAGCAGTTAGGGACTTCCCCTTGCTTGAATATTGATTTATCCAAGAACTCATGGAGTTTTCAAAGAACTGCGAGTCTTTGATGAGGTTATTATGTCCAACTTTACGTCAAACTCGGCACCTTCAAGGTATAAGTATGCCCACACTTGCTCTAGCAAACACACGGTGGTTTGGAGCAGGTCGACTATCTACTTGCTCGACACAGCTCGCTGCAGCAAGTGCCGAAGGAAGCCAACCCTCCAGCTGACGCACTGAGAGACACTGTCTTTTCTCTTGCCGAGAAATCCAGCTCCAGTGTTTCCAAGCTCCCCTTGTAGGGTGTTGGGAAATCGAGTCCCGAAAGAGAGAGATACCAGACCTCCTTCGTTCTAAACCAAGGTACAGAGCTGATTAGACCCTGAGAGAAGTCTTGGATAGATTCTTGGCAAAAAATACTAAACCTATGCTACACCACACTCACTTCTTCCCGCGCACTAGACTTAGGTTAGGTACATTGGTGTAGGCGTATTTTAGAAGCACCAGTTGAGTACTTTTAGTCTTTATTTATTTATTTATGTATATATGTTATGGCTTAGAAACCATACCATGCTTTTACAGTATTATTTCATAATACTCTTCTTGCTGTAAGCATTATACTTTACAGCCAGTATTACGATTGTAGCAGTTAATTTCTTTTGCATGAGAAAGAAGACTGTTCAATAAATACTTTTTATTGAAAACGCTTGTCTCTCTATTTCTCTGCACCTCTGGTGAAACGAAGCATGCACGATTGACTGAGTAAAATATCTATCTATTGTTTCCATGACTCTGAAGATACGTTTTATCTTGGGGAAACAAAGTTGTCATGTTTATGCGGTTGTCAGAAACGAAACCCTTCTTGTTCATTCGAGAAAGTTTCTAGTGACCTCTGAGCTAGCTGCTACTCACAATTAAGTTTAATATATTTGATAGAGACCTAGTCGACATAAGTCCTACGTCAATTCTATAACATATATTATTCCAATGCGCAGAGCCTATTGGGAATATAGGAACTACACTACAACATTACACTAGGAGGTTTAGAATGGGGTTTCAATGTAATCCATTTGATGCAATGGCTACGTAATGTATTTTGGATAAATGTTCTAACAGAATAAAGTGGTCTTGCTCTTTTTTGTTAGCCCTTTAGCCATCTACCAATTAGAAGAAGTCACACCAAGTCTGCCTTCACGTATATTACATTAAAACTGTTCCTGAAAAAATATTTGAAATGCAAGGCTTACTTACCCATCATAAAGTTTGTAATAATTTGGAAAGAGTCCATCAATTGCGACATCCGACCCAGGCCAGAAAAACGTAGCAGCCTTCAGACCTTGGCGCATCACTGTGACCCAGATCTGTACGAAGAGAGCAAAACAGATTTAGTGTGATTCATACATTATTATTTTTGTGTGCTTCTTAAGTTGCAAAGACAGATGTTCCAGCTGGTAATGAAAGAAAACACCTCTGCTACATTAGTTAGCAGAGGAATTAGGGCATGCCATATTTTAAGGCCCGGCTGCCCCCACCACCCAAACCTGGGGTATCTTCTGATGCCATGTTAGGAGTTGGCCTCAGAGGGAGGCAGTGGTGGCAATTCCATCAGGCATGCATTATGCCCCCGATTGCTTTACTAGGGGTACTTGGCATAGATCCCCAGGATGGTGCTTTCACAGGGCGATTTTTCAGATGTGGAAGGGGAGCAGATGGTAATGCCAATAGTTTTTGCAAAGGTCCTTTTACTGTCTTCCTTTGAATCAGCTCTACAGTCATGACCTCGTTGTCATCGTCACTTCCAGGACAAGAAAAATTGCCCAAAGATCTAAACTTATTTTCGTGGCAAGGATCATCTGTGTCCATAGATGTATCTAAACTTGGATATTACAATTCTATGTCAGGACCGGAGGCTTCAGATTATGCTATTCTTCCTTCGCTTTATTAACAACATAAACTCCACAGCAGCTCAGGAAAAATATAAACAAAGAACCATGCTTTCAAATAAAGCAGTGAAATACATTTTTTCTCTAGTCCAAAACCACAACTCCCAAGAGTCTGTTATGCATATCCAGTCCATAGTCCTTCCACCATGTCTACAACGTCTAGATAGCCAGTCTCCTCTCTCTGCTCTTCCTCTTTCTTCGCTGCTCCCGCAGCCAGATAAGTGCTTTTGTTTTGTTCCTTAGTGATTACACTGCCGTTTAAGGTTTTGTGCTTTCTTGCATGTGTGACCGTTGAAACGGAATTGTTGGGGGCTTGTCGCGTTTGTAACGCTGTTTTTCCTTTCAGAGCCCCAGCCGCGGGAACGCTTAATTCGTTCCTACGCGGCTTTTATTTTCCCCGTTTGGCGCGGTGTTCACAACGCCCGCCAGAGGGCGCCCGTGCGTCTCGCCGACTCCTCAGCGCGTCTCTACGATCTCGGGAGTCGCGCTGGGGAGCCTGTCTGCGCCGGAGCCTGCCCTCGTCTGCCCCTCTGACGCCCGGTTAACCGGGTCTGTATTCCCTGCATTTTGGACGCCCGCTGGGGTCGGTATTGCGGCTTAGACCGCGGAAACGCCGGTTGGCGCTCGTATGCACCATTTAAACAAGTGTGGCTTGGCGCGCTTGAGGGGCAGCTAGACCCGGTCCCGGTGTGGAGGGTCCGCGCGCTGGGGTGTAGGTGCACACCATTCTGCCAAGTTGGTTGGCCCCAATATTAATTGCAGTCATCCTGTCTGCCCATATTGTTAAAGACACGGTACTCCCTTTAGGGTGCTTTTGGTGCCTAGTTGCTACAGTTTTGAGGTTTTTGCGCCTGTGTGGTAGTTGTTTGGGGATATGTCCCACGAAGAGCAGTATGAGGAGGAACCCTACTCTTGCCTCCAAGATGATGACTTTTATCAGGCGGTGGATAGCTCCATATACCGCTGCGTCACTGAGGTGGTGGGGCCCATGGAGGACCGCCTCTCAGCACGTATTGTGGAGGAATGTGCTAAGTTAGCGTCTGCACATCTGGGGGCTCCTACTGACCCCCCAGGGACGTCGGGTGACTGCCCGCCACCTTCTAAGAAACCCCGTAGGGAGGGTTCTCCTTCTGGGATGCAGGGGGTTGATAAGGGCGCCTTTGAGCGTCTCCGGGACGCCTTTTTGGCTAAGGGGACTGTTCCCCCCCCTGCGCCTCTGTCAGACCCTGAGCCCGTGGGAAATGTGGGTACTGCCCCCTCGTCCCCGGTGTACGATTCCCCTGACACGGACGATGACGGGGAGTCGGTGCGCTCTTGGCGCCCCTCGAGCTCAACAGTGCTCCCTCGGGATGAATCGGGCATGTTGGACCCGGACGAGATTGTCCACCCGCGGTCTGCGGCCTGGGCACCGGGGGAGACTGTGGCGAAGTTCGTTGCGGGTCGCCTGCGCAAGCCCCTAGAGAAAGAGGCTAGGGGTTGTTTGCGGGGGGAATGCCCGAGGCCCACTTTGGACGGCAAGGTGGCCATGACCCCCGAGTTGGACGCTAAAATGGCCACCTTCCTGGCCAAATTCATGAAAGACCCCCGCAAGGGCATTGACCGGTCCTGGAGATCGTGTCAGGATAAGTTGTTGGATGCGGTCGGGCCTGCCACGAAAATCCTCGACATGGCTGAGGAGGCGAAGGCGAATGGCACGGTCATTTCCCCGGAGGTACTATCGAACTGGGCACAACGTGTAATCGTGTTCCTGGGGAATGCCAACTGCGCCCTCTCCACTGAGCGCAGGCGTTCTTTACTGATTAAACTGGACCCGAAATTGGGGGACTTGGCCTCCTCTGAGGCGGGCGCGGTGGCCCAAGGGGGCCTCTTTGGCGAGCCTTTCATCAAGGAGTTGGGCAAATTTGTGTCCACCTTTACCTCGCTGGACAGGGCGCAATCCACCATTAAACGAGTTTTTCATCAGCGTTTCTCCGGTGGGGCCGGTCGCGGCAGGGGCCGCGCGACTGGCCGTGGCCAGCAGACCAACAATAGAGGGCAAGGCTCCGGCAGAGGGCACTACCAGACCTCTGCAAACTTCAATAATTTCTACCCCACCAGAGGACAGCGTTTTGGCGGCAGAGGTTACCGAAAAAACTCCGGACCCAACAATGCCACCGGTGAGTGTACTTTGTTTGGATCAAGTTCCTATAGGGGGGCGGTTGGCGTCCTTTTACGAGGAATGGGAGTTGCTCACTGCCGACGCTTGGGTCTTGCAAACCGTCCGTGGTTTTCACATAGAGTTTTACGACCACCCTATTCAGGAGATTTCTCCGCGGCCGATGGTGTTCTCGGAGTCAGATGCGCGTTTGATAGACGGAGAGGTCGCAGAATTGCTCCGCAAGGGCGCCATCCGTCAATCAAAGCGACATCCCAGGGGTTTTGTCAGCAATGTCTTCCTGGTGGACAAGACAGATGGGGGCAAGCGCCCGGTGATCAATCTCAGGGAGTTCAACGGGTGGTTGGTCTATCGGCACTTCAAAATGGAGGGTATCCACCTTCTCCGAGACGTGCTCCTCCCGCGAGATTGGATGGTGAGGCTAGACCTCAAAGATGCTTACTTGGTGATTCCTATTCACCCGCCTCATCGTCGGTTCCTTCAGTTCTTGTGGAACGACAGGGTCTACGAGTTCATGGCCCTCCCGTTCGGCCTTTCCTCAGCCCCCTGGTGCTTCACGAAAGTGTTGCACCCGGTGGTGGAGTTCCTGAGGGGCCAGGGGGTACGGATGTTGGTCTACTTGGACGACATTCTCTTCATGGGGCAGTGTCCGGTGCGTTTGGCCGGGCAGTTACGGCTAGCTGTGCACCTCCTTCAGCGACTGGGCTTCGTGGTCAACGGCTCCAAGTCGGTGCTGGTTCCCACTCAAAGAATTACCTTTCTAGGATTCGTGGTGGATTCGGTGGAGGCCGCTCTGAGCCTTCCATCCAGGAAGATTGCAAAAATTCGACATTTGTTGCGACAGACGATCACGAAGGACACTACGTCCTTGCGTCACGTTGCCAGGGTGGTGGGACTTCTGTCGTCCTCCATCCAAGCGATCTTTCCGGGACCCCTGCACTACAGGGCGCTCCAACGCCTCAAAGCCCAGCACCTCCGGAGAGGGATGAGCTACGATCAGTTGATACCCCTCACGGAGGAGGTGAAGGAGGAGATGTCTTGGTGGCTTTCTCACATGGAAGCATGGAATGGTCGGGCGATTTTCGGGTCAATCCCGGACCTGGTCATAGAATCCGATGCCAGCAGATCGGGTTGGGGCGCTCGGTGCGGGGATTTCTCCACCGGCGGCGCCTGGTCTTCCGACGAACAACGGTTGCATATCAACTGTTTGGAGCTCCTGGCGGGCTCCTTCGCGGTTCGTTGTTGGACCAAAGATTCCATCAAGGCCTGCGTGTTACTCCGAATGGACAATGTTTCGGCGGTTCGGTATGTGAACCACCTAGGGGGTCCTCGTTCTCGCGCTCTGGCGAACTTAGCGAAGGACTTCTGGGAGTACTGCCTGGAGCGTCACATTGCGGTGACGGCGGAGTATCTGCCGGGTCAGGCCAATCAGGTTGCGGACTGGCACTCCAGGTACCTCAGGGATGCCAGTCAGTGGAAACTGGATTCCGGAGTCTTCCATTGGCTCCAGGACCTTTGGGGTCCTTTTTCGGTGGACTTGTTTGCGTCCCGCCTGGATCACCAGCTCCCGAGATTTTTCAGTTGGAGGCCGGATCCCCTGGCGGAAGCCACGGACGCCTTCTTGCAGGATTGGAGTCGGGAAAAACCGTTTGCGTTTCCCCCGTTCTCCATGGTGGTGCGGACGGCGGCCCAGGTACGCCGCCAAGGAGTGGAGTTGGTGCTGATTACGCCGCTCTGGAGATCTCAAGTGTGGTTTCCGGTTCTTCTGGAACTTTCTTGGGATTTTCCAATCCTACTCCCCCTGTTTCCCCTTCTCCTGAAGAATCCAGATCAGGAGCCGCATCCTCTCGTCTTGCGGAGCTCTCTCCGTCTCATGGCGTGGAGGCTCTCAGGAGACGTTGGTCGCTCCCGGGCCTTTCGGGATCGGCTGAGGGCCTTCTCTCCAAAGCATGGGCCGATAGTACGACGAAGCGCTACAGATCCGCTTGGCTTAAGTGGATGCGTTGGTGTCTTCGAAGGGATTTGGATCCCTTGGTCGCGGGCCTCGTTCCCATTTTGAATTTCTTGGCGGAACTAGCCTCAAATGGCCTTGCTTATAGGACGATTAATGCGATTCGTTCTGCGATTTCTGCGGGTCACAACCCGATCGATAGGTCTCCTGTCGGAGAACACCCTTTGGTTTGCCGGCTTCTGCGAGGTATTCGTCTCTCGTTACCTCCGGAACCCCGGTATTCGGTCCTTTGGGACGTCAATTTGGTTTTGAATTTATTCCTGTCATGGCCAGCCAACGTCTACTTGTCTCTGAAGGAGCTCTCAGCTAAGCTGGCCATGCTGTTGTGCCTAGTTTCTTGCAGGCGTGTGTCGGATGTGCGCGCGTTGGATATATCGGCACGAATCTTCTCCCCAGAAGGGGTTACTTTTACTTTGGGGCGTCGCACAAAGTCGGCGTCGCGCTCTATTTCATATCCAGCGTTTCTGGACACTCCTAAGTTGTGTGTTGTGCAATGCTTGAAGGCTTACGAAGATATGACCTTGGACATCCGCCCCCCGGGCGAGCGTCAATTGCTGATTGCCTTGCGAAAGCCACACAAAGCTGTCTCCTCCCCCACCATTGCAAGGTGGGTGCGTTGGGTCATGCATGAGGCAGGCATCAATACGAAGCTTTTTGGAGCACACTCTGCCAGAGGGGCCATGGCTTCTAAGGCGTTTGCGGCGGGTGCTCGCTTGGAGGATTTACTGCGGGCTGCAGATTGGTCCTCGGATTCCACGTTTAAAAGGTTTTATTTTAAACCGGTGGTGGACCTAGCCCAGTTGGTGGTGAGTAAGCTTTGAACTAGCATAATCTGAAGCCTCCGGTCCTGACATAGAATCGAAATTTGCCTAGCTTATGTAACGGTAAGTTTCAATTCTATTAAGGACACGGAGGCGAGGATTATCCCACCCCGGAATGCACAGTGATTCCTACCCGCCCGTATGGCAGTAAGTAAAGTGTTTTCCTCTATGCCCGTATGGCAGTAACTAAAGTGTTGTCCTTTATGCGGTTATGTTCTTTGGTTCACATATGATGCTCCTCTGTCATGCTGTCTCGTTCCTGTGGCTCCTCGCTTACGCTGTCCGTTTTTTCTGGCAGGCAACGAGGGAGCTAAACAGGATCAGTGAGGCGAATGCGTGATCTGCGCGAAGAAAGAGGAAGAGCAGAGAGAGGAGACTGGCTATCTAGACGTTGTAGACATGGTGGAAGGACTATGGACTGGATATGCATAACAGACTCTTGGGAGTTGTGGTTTTGGACTAGAGAAAAAATGTATTTCACTGCTTTATTTGAAAGCATGGTTCTTTGTTTATATTTTTCCTGAGCTGCTGTGGAGTTTATGTTGTTAATAAAGCGAAGGAAGAATAGCATAATCCTCGCCTCCGTGTCCTTAATAGAATTGAAACTTACCGTTACATAAGCTAGGCAAATTTCGATTCCTTCTATAAATGTCAAAGGTGCATCTCACGCAGCAGAAAGCCCACATCTGGTGTCACTGTTCATTAAGTAAAGAAGAAAAAAAGCAAGGTGGACATGTCTCTCACTTTGAGAAGAATGCAACAAATGCAAGTACTGAACGCGTTGCAGTTTTTCACAAATGGATAATGTTAGCTTAACTTTTTCCATAGTGTAGCAATGTGCAAACAGTATTACGGATGTGCAAAACTACACAGAGTTTACATTAGCTTTTATTTAAATGTTGGTCACCAATACTATAAAAAAAATGCAGGTAGATTTGTTCGCTTAGTTGTACAGCGACACACATACCCGCTAAACCAACAAAATCACCTTTCAATACACATTTCTAAAGGTGTATGGCCAATAACACTGGCAGATATCTTTCAATTTTCACCAAGTAGCACAGTGCTTTAAGGGAGCAGTTACATGAATTGGCTAATTTAGCTCACCTCTACGTTGAGGAGTATCTTGAAGTGATCTATAGATTATACCATATTCCCTCTTCCTCTGCCCTATCCTCTTCCAAAAACAACTGAAAAAGTCAGGCTAAAAGAGGCCACTGCTGCACAATCGTCTCTAAAGGTCATTTAAAAACCGTGAGCTACAGCGGACACGGGCACAAACACAGTTGTGTTTATTTTAGGCCTACCACCTCTAAGGAGTTAAGCGCAAAGTGCACTTATAACTCAAATTGTGTTCAGTCTTGTGTTTGTGCAGTTATATCGCACCACATCCTTACTTGTGGTCCAATGCCACTAGCAAAAACGGAAGCAAAATGGGTGTGATTTCCATTTGCAAGTGTTAGTTCTCGAATTGCAGCACGGCTCTGGAATTGAAATGTAAAAAAATGTATATTTGCACGCCACCTGTTTTTAACAGCTGAAACCAATATTGGTGTGGCTATTTGAAACAAGCAATGACCACAGAAAGGTCTACAGGGCAAAAAGGCAGACATTACAGGCACACATGGAAAACATACAAAGTATCAAATATGGCAAAATTACAGGCAAACATGAGCAGACAGGAAATATAAATACAGGACAATTGCTTACCCAGACAACAATACAGGACCATAGACAAAGTCATTGCATGAAATGAATTTTATAGCTTGCACAGTCCGAGTAAATTAAAGGAACAAAAACTATATAAAACAGATGACTCCTCACATACATCTGTGATGCAAGGCCAACCACAAAGAGTCAAATAATTGGCTGGGAACATGGATGGCTTTGGTAGATGGCTACCAGGTGCACCACTGTGGTCTTGCTGGGATGCAGTGTAAAGGCACTGCATTGACAAATGGAAAGGAAACATGCTTGTATCATGTAGGTAAGAACAAGTTGCTTACCTTCGGCAACAATGTATCTGTAAGAGACATTGCTAGTTATACATTCCTTACCTTAGAATTACCCCCAGGCGTCAGACTGGAGCCGGAGAAACTTTTTTGTAGCAGTAACCCTGCGCGTCGGTCGACTATGCATTAGTTGTCGGCGTCGTGGTCGCCGGGATGACGTCACGGTGTCTACTTAAGACGCCACCCCTGCGCGCTAACGTCAGTTCTGACACGACTTTCCACACCAGAAGGCAGAGCCATGCAAGACAATGACCACTGGTGCACACAACTAGGGCCCTGGAAGGGAGTCCCTATCCCTAGACGTCAGTTTGCAGACAGGGGAGGATGGGTGGGGTGGTAATGAATCTACAACTAATAATGTCTCTTACAGATACATCATTACAGAAGGTAAGTACCGTGTTCATCTGAAATAGACCGTAGTTATACATTGCTTACCATAGAATAGATACCCCAGCAATACAAACCCCGGAGGTGGGTCTGCAAACTAAGTTCACACCAGAAAGTCCTGTAAAACAGAACGGCCATAAAAGCGGTCTCTCCGGACTTGGCTGTCCAGGCAGTAATGCTTAGTAAATATGTGCAGGGATGCCCACGTGGCTGCCTGACAGATGTCAACCAGTGGAACTCCATGTCCCAAAGCAGTAGTAGCCGCCGTCGCCCTAGTAGAGTGGGCCCGCAGTCCTACTGGAGGTTCCTTTTTAGCCAAAGAATAACAGAACTTATTGCATAGGTCAACCCATCAAGAGATGGTATGTTTGTGCAATGCCTGCCCTTTCTTGATGACCACATAACCCACAAAGAGTTGATCGTCCACCCGGAAGTCTTTGGTACGGTCAAGGTAGAAAGATAGGAGGAGGAGCTACGCTAGCAACCAGGATGGCCGCATAAGCTCCCGGCTCCGCCGACCTCCGCCAGTTGCTCACAAATCCTGATGATTATCCTGATTTCTCACCGGACTCCCGCGCAGCTGAAGTGTTCCTGACTCTAAAGGTGCACCTTACGGACTTTCTAGCTGCTTGGATGACGAAGATACGCCGTGTTCCATTCTCGGTCTAACCCGGAGTTGAAGCTGGGGCCTCGATTTCTAACTCGGGCGGGTTTGAGTTGAATAACATCGGCCGCAGGACTTGGGTGGCGTCCGGTCTCCCAAAGAGGAATGTTTCTTGTCAGTTCTGGATGGTGGTTCAGTGGCAGCTTTATCTCACAGCTACAGCGGCTTGACACATCGATTGCTGTGGTCGGGGATCCGCTGCCCGGAGGCCGCGTTGAGCTCCCGGGGTCGATGGGCTTGGTTCCTCGCTGGCGGCGACGGTGTTGAAATCGCGCTTTTGGACGTGCCCACAGTGGTCATCGGCTTTGCCTGGTGCCCCGGAGTAGTCGGCCTCCGGGGTTCAGAGACCTGCTCGGTCGCTTCGTGAGGGGCGATGGAGCGGGTGGAATGTACACCGTCGCTGCATACTGTAATGGCCGCCATTGGGGAGCTCCATTCACAAGTCACCGCCATCGTCCAGAGGATGGTCGTAACGGCTGATATCATCTGCCGGAGACCGGACTCCGACCCTTTGTTGGTTCTGGAACAAGTTGCTTTGCCCGCGGAGCAAGCTCCGACTGCTACAGAGGGCCCCGTGCTGAAGTCAGACTTTGTATTCTTCTTCGACTCTCGAACAGCAGTAAGCGAGCCTGAGACTATCAAAGGTGCATCCTGCCCTACGCCGATACCGCCCAAGATGGATATGGACAATCTTATATTTCAGAGTGAGTTCTCCAGTGACTGTCGGATTGATACCTCGCCCTTTTTCTCCCAGATGGTTCAAATACGCTCTGGCGCCCTATTTCTGGTGGGCAGTGAACTCCGTTTGACTTTTGGATTTTGTGTACCGCTATCCTGGTTTAAATCCTTCCGTACTGACTTTGAACTTTTTCTATATTTTGATTCTCCTATTGAGATGGCGTTTCGAACGGACAGGGCTCGCATGAAGAATCGTAGCGGCCAGGGTTGACTTTTATTGGATGGGTTTGAAAAATGACTTCATTTGACACGGGATTTGTACCTTATAATTGCCCGGGAGTGGGGTGGTTCTTACAAGCTTCCTCCCGTTAGATTTTACTTGTTGCATTCTATTATTCTGTTTGGGGTGGATTGCTGCTGGCGGGGGGTAAGGGAGACCGGGGGCCTGTTTAATATTTCCTCCTCCACTCTTTTTTCCTACTTTTAGGTTTAGTTCCGGGGCGACAGGCACGCTGCTAGTGGGGATGGGCCGTAGCCATTGCAGGGGTGCAGGGTGGGGTGAATGGGGAGGGGTTTGTTATTTTACCTTTGTTTAGTTCTATGGCCTTTTTTCTCTTTCCTTTCTTCTTTCACAAGAGATGGGTCACTTATTCTGTATCGATTTCTTACCTAGTCGAGTGTCTAATTTGGTCTTCACTATCCTGAATCGTGGGTGGGTGAACCTTGCAGGCTGTTTTGTCAGATTGCTGATCGTTTCTCCTTTTAATGTATATGTCGTTGCCAAAGCTACATACTTCTGTGAACTGATTTTTTTCTGCATTGGTCTACTCGCTCACCTATCGCTGTATCGTATTTTGTGTATGAGACCCGATTTCTCTAAATTCTCTTGTCTTCTTCAATAAAAACCCTTAAAAAACAAAATTTAAAAAAAAAGGTAGAAAGATAGCGCACATTTTGGGTCCAGACGGTGGAGTCTCTCCTCCACTTTGGAAGGGTGCGGAGGTGGGAATAAAGTGGAATTCCATTCAACCACGCGCCCACCTAACTCCACCCGGAACTCGAATCTCGTGCGTTACGGACCCAACTCCTGGTCCATTAACTACCCAGACAAAATGACCAGTAATGCAAAAAAGAACTTCAAGCATAGTACTCTAAAACAACACCCGGAAACCCATATTGTAGATAACTACGACACATCGACCAACGTAAATACGAAAACTAACTTTCTACACTAATCGCCTGAATAAATGGAAAATCACCTTCTCACTTCACCTTCAAGTCGCCAAGTCAGTAATCATTCCCTATGATGAAAACATCTCCACTACCATCTCCTCGACCTTTAAAGGGGACCTCACCATTTCCATCTATAGAACTGGAACCCTTCTCATACAGGCCACCGACCCGCACCTCACCACTTTTGACTGCCACTTCCCCACACTTCTCTCCTCGTTAACTCAACTGAGCCATCAAACCATATCTCCCCTACCCCCGTCACCCTGCCCTGAAGATCCTCTCTTCAACTCATGGACATCCACCATCACTCACTACAATCACACTACCTCATCATTACTCTCCGCCGCCAAACACCCACCATTATTACATCAATTGATCACACCAGGAGCAACAAACTCACAATTAACAAACACCACTTTTCATCTTGACAGCTCGGACTCTAACCTCTGCCCTCCGTGACTGAAATCCCCACAGGCACTCCCCGCTCAACCCCATATAATCTGAACCCTCCCTCACAAACTACCTCTTCCTCCAACACAGACCCTTTTACCCCGACCCTTACTTCCCCCATGTCCAACGTCATCTCCAATCCAGCGGTCACTCTCACACCTACTACCACTGCACACTCCCCTTCCAATGTCCCACATCCACAAGCACAACCGGTCTCCACCGCTTACCTCACTGACAACCCCCGTGACATCCCCATGTCCAACGTCTTCACCAATCCAGCAGACACGTTCCCCCCTATTATCACTGCCCACTCCCCCTCTGCCGTCGCACAACCACATACACAACCTGCCTCCACCACTAATCTCATTGAAATTCCCCGGAACTCTGACTTCCTTCCTAGAATTTCTCTCCCTCCTCACTTGGACAGTAGACCCTCTACTCCTCTGAACTCCTTGAATGGGAGCATTACTAATCTGGCTCCCCACGTCCAACCTCTCCCCTCTCCTAATCCCACTGAGTCCATCCAATCCCTGACCCCTGTTCACTCTCCCTCCATAGACCCAAGTCATTCTCGGCCCCCGCCTAAAATCTTTAACTTTTTCAGTTCAATAGCACAGCAACTGAACAGAATGGAGCTGAAAACTAACTCCCTTGCTGCTGATTTCCTATACTTACAACAAGACCTTCTCAACAGGACCAAGCCACCGTGCTCCCTCTCCCAGGGTAGATTTGCTCCTACCCTACTCAATACCTCTCCCATGGCCCCACAGAGCACCCCTCAACCCTCCAGTCAGTCAGCAAGTCAGGCACTTTGATCCAACTGGGATCGCCAACCCATTTTGGAGCCGAAACCTGATGAGATCAACAACTCTTACCTCGGTTTGAGCCAGAAGTCAGCCCCTTTCCCCAACCCTGTTATTATCGGCACTAACAGAATCCCTAAAACGGTCCACTCGCCTAGACCTCCTGCTCAATACTCATCTATCCACCTAACTCCCCCCATCATCGAGGCTTCCCGTCCTCTCTCTTGCATGCTCCTCAACCGCAGATCAGCAGTACAACACGCCACAGACATTGCTGAAGCTCTACTCGCTGAATCCTGGCTTAATGTCCACTCCACCCCCATTCTTGACATCCTCACCCCTCCAGGGTACACCATCATCAGACAAGACAGGCCGATCAAAACTGGGGGGGGGGGGGGTCTAGCCATCATTCACAAAGCTGGAATATAGATTACCTACCTTAAACCTGCAGAATACCTATCGTTTGAATACATGGGTGTCAAACTCACTGCCAAGGGCACCTCACCCATCAAATTCCACACCATCTACCATCCTCCTGGAGAGTGTACCTTTTTCCCTGAAAAAGTAACAGACCCAACATCACCGTTCTCCATGACAGACATTAAAGACGTGTTCCTGGGTGACCTCAATATCCACTGGAACGACCCAGAAGACTCCACTGTCCAGAACCTATCCAACCTACTTGAAATATATAACCTCAAACAACTCTGCAATAAACCAACTCACATCAAAGGTGCAACACTGGATGCGATCATTACCAACAATGAACTGGTCTCTCTAAAAGAGATTTCTCCCATTGACTGGTCTGACCACCACCTCATTCTGTTCAAGATTGACGCACTTGTCAGCCACCAACCTATTCGTGATGACAAACCTAAACACTGGACTAGAAACATCAAAGAAGTCCCTTTATCCGAACTTGAATCCAGGATTCATGCCCATCTTCAACTCTCATCATGGACGGTTGATGTCCTCACTACACACTTTAACTCAAAAGTGACAGAGGTTTTAGACCAAGTAGCTCCACTCAAACTCAAACAATTGAGGCAAACCAAATCTAAACCCTGGTTTTACGTGGATCTGAATGATGAAAGGCGTCAACTATGACAAACGTAAAGGTCTTGGAGACGAAACCCCTCCATCTTACACCTGGCGCAACTTAGATCTGCTCGGTAGGCATACAAAAACACATTTTCTGTGAAAAGGCGTCTTTCTTCCGCATCATATACAAAAAAAGACCTAGACCTTGTAGGCACTTGTGGACTTTATCCTACTCTCTCGGGAATACCAATCATTGCAGTAATTTTGCAGAAAGAACCTCCCCCATCATAGTTATTGGGGTAGTCGGTATAACCTTGGATAGTGCCTCCTTTAACAATTGCCTGTTCCCAAAAAGAAATTAAATATAATTCAGTTGTGAGACAACACACACGAATACGCTTTAGTGTCAAAGACGTGGTACATAAACGACAAAAAAGTGAGTGAGAGCGAGAAGGCACCTCACGGGCGCACCACCATTGGGAACCTGGCAGGTACTCACCAGGATTGCCCTGTTCTCATCATTGGCACCTTCAAGCTCAGAAAAGGCTGGCAGCTGTTTCCAACGCGGGCTTTTAGTGGCTGTGGCCGCCATCTTTGCTTGGGCTGGTTTGCCCAACCCCACCCACGCCACTCCCCCCACGCTGCTCCTCCATTTAGGAGCATTCTTGACGTCTCCCTAGCGATTGCGAGCAGCCCGGTGGCAGTGGGCTTGCTAGCAGGAGCTGAGGGCTGCGACTGTATTTTTAACTTTGCGCTGTCACGCTGACTGCGAGCGGCAACGCGCTCCTAATTAATTTTCGTTTTGATTGTGTTCTTTTATTTCACTAACCTGTGCTGAAAATTAACAGGTATTTTAACATTCATCTTGCCTCGTAGGGGCTGGCTGGCAGCTGTTTCCAATGCGGGCTTTTAGTGGATGTGGCCGCCATCTTTGCTTGGGCTGGTTTGCCCAACCCCACCCACGCCACTCCCCCCACGCTGCTCCTCCATTTAAACGTCCCTCATGTGTCAGCGCAGCGGACGAGCGCAGCGGGCGCGCCGTAGGCTCGCCGGAGTCACGCCAGAGTCCAGCCCGTCTGCGCCCGTCCGCGGCAGGCCGGGGCAAGGGGCTCCTCCCCATGTCCCACCGCTGTCATATTCATCACTTGACCTTCTTTCCCATTGGATCTCAGGTACTATCAGCCCGCACGTGTCCAATGTGTTGCAAAACTTACGTCTCCTTTCGAGACCTCCGGCCAGTCCACCTACCGCCATACCAAGCTCTTCTCCCTTTCCCTGCACCGCTGCCCCCACCCCCTCCTCTCCTCCTGCCCCCCACACGCCGATTTTTAACACCACCGCTACGCTTCTTAACACCAGATCAGCAGTCAGTCATCAGTATGAGCTACTTGACTACCTCGACACCCATAATCCGGATCTCTTGTTTTTAACAGAGACCTGGCTTAGGGCCGACTCCCTACCCAATGTCGTATCCGCACTTCCTCCCTCATACTCCATCATACGAGCGGACCGACCGGAGGGTAGAAGAGGCGGTGGAGTGGCCCTGATAGCTCATACTGATTCCCACTTTCAGAATCTTCCTTTTCCCCCCATTTCTGAAGTCGACTGCTTGATAATTCGCGCTAACTCTCATTCGGCCCCCTTCACTGCTGTTCTCATTTATCGCCCCCCCACTCCACTCCCACTTTTGTCTCCAGCCTCCAGGATATTCTCGCAACACTGGTCGTTAACAACTCGTCAGTTCTGGTGTTGGGCGACCTTAACTTCTGGCCCAATGATCCGGCCGAAAGCCCCCTATCTAAAGAATTCACTGACCTTATGACCAGCCTCAATTTCATCCCCCATGTTCATAGCCCTACCCACGCGCATGGCCATTCACTCGACCAGGTCTGGACCTTGAATATCTCCATCACTCCCCCTACTATCTCCCCCTGTTCCTGGTCGGACCACCTTTTAATTTCCTTCTCCCTTGCCTTAGCTCCAGCGACCAAACCCCCCCTTCCCAAGAACACCTGGGTTAGAAAATGGGGTAAGGCAGACATGCCATCTCTCTGTTCATCCCTAGCCAATTCCTGCCCCGACCTTTCAGGCCTCGCCGCCCCGGTCCAAATGGCAACTATCGATGGCTGGCTGACCCAGGCAGGCGACGACTTTGCCCCCCTGAGGCGGATCACGGTCAAGCGAGCCCATGCTGCTAACCGTTGGTTCACCCCTGAGCTCAAGGAGAAGAAACTGGCCGCACGCAGAGCGGAGCGTGCATGGAGAAGAGACTACTGCCCCGCCAAAAAAATCACTTATCTCTCCGTGCTCAAGGCATATAAGCAAGGCATCCTTGATGCTAAGACCCTGTTCTATTCTAACAGGATATTGGCAGCAGAATCCCAAACTAAAGAAATCTTTGCTACGGTACACGAGCTTGCCTCATCTAATAGAGCCACGGCCTCGATCCCCCCTTCCCAACCGCTTTGCGACTCACTCAACGATTTTTTCGTCGACAAGGTCGCAAAGATTAAGGCCAACATCCCCCTCCCTTCCCCCACCTTCACTAACCCTTCCCCACCTGCTGCTACTTCCAAACTCACCTCCATTCCCCCCCTGACTAAGGCTACGCTTTTTCCCCTGCTCCACAAGGTAAAGTCAGGCTCTCCCCTAGACTTTGCCCCTGCCTATATTCTGAGAGAAATCTTCCTAAATTGCCCTACCCCTCCCCTCACACTTCTGAACGATTCACTTAGCAATGGAGTGGTCCCCACTGCTCACAAATTTGCGGCTGTTATCCCCATCCTAAAAAAGCCCGGTGCCGACCCTTCATCCCCTTCTAATTATCGTCTCATCTCCCTTCTGCCCTACCTGGGCAAGGTTCTAGAAACCCATGTTACCAGCACCCTGAGCACCTATGTGGAAGCTAACCACTGCCTCTCCCCCCGGCAGGCGGGTTTTCGCCCCCTCCACTCTACGGAGAAGGTGGTGACCTCAGTGATGGACAGCCTACGCGAGGGCATTGACACCAACCTCCCGCAGGCCCTCATTCTCTTAGACCTGTCCGCCGCGTTTGACACGGTGGACCACTCCACCCTCCTCATCCGTGTCAGAGCGGCGGGCATAGAGGGCCTGGCCCTCGCCTGGCTCGAGTCCTTCCTGAGTGATAGGGCTCAGGCGGTCCACCTAGCTGGTTTCACCGCTGCCTCTCGTAAGGTTGTATGTGGAGTCCCCCAAGGTTCCTCACTCTCCCCTCTTTTGTTTAATTTATACATCTACCCCCTCATTTTTATGTTACAGCAGCTCGAGGTCACGGTGTTCAACTACGCCGATGACCTCCAGCTAATTTTCAACCTTTCCCACTCTTCCTCCTCTTCCCTGAACGTCCAATCCGTTATGCTGTTCATCCAGGATTGGATGAACTGCAACCACCTCAAACTCAATCCGGACAAGACGGAGTTAGTCTTGACCGGAGGTGGTTGCAGTCCCTGGTCCCCCTCCCAATGGCCTTCCTCACTTGGTGCCCCTCCGTTCCCTGTCCCCAAGGTCAAAACCCTTGGTATTTTCCTGAACTCCTCACTTTCCGTTCATTCACAGGTCAATTCGGTCGTCTCTTCCTGTTTCTTCTCCCTTAGAACTATCAGGAAGATCTCTCGCTTTTTCTCTCTACCTGCCCTAAAGATCATAGTGATGGCCATGGTGCTCTCGCGCCTTGACTATGGCAACATCATTTACAATGGCGCCCCAGCCTACGCCATTCACCGTCTGCAGCTAGTGCAGAACCAGGCTGCCCGCCTGATTAATGGCCTGCCCAAATTCCATCGAGCTACTCCCTTACTGCAGGCCCTGCACTGGCTGCCGGTGAAAGAGCGAGCCTTGTTCAAGCTTGGCTGTACCACCTTTCAGGCCAAAATGGGCACCGCCCCGGAGTTCATCTGCTCCGCCATCAAGCCCTACACGCCGGGTAGAGAGCTTCGATCCTCCTATCAGGCTCTGCTAACCACCCCCCGTTTCAGAAAGAAAAAGGCGGGCGGAACAAAATTCGCAGTTCTCGCTCCTGTGTTCTGGAACTCCCTCCCGACGGAACTCCGTGGGACACCCTCTTACACTGAGTTCCGGAAAGGTCTTAAAACTCTGCTCTTCTCCCGAGCCTATAATGTCTAGATTCCCTCCGCCCCTGTTTGCCTCCTCGCAATTCAAAAGCGCCAAGAAACCGCGTGGTAAAAGTGCGCTATACAAATGTTTTTAAATTAAAAAAAAATTCAAATTCAAAAGGAAATTGTGTCCAAAACCACAAGAAAGTTGTGTAAGGATATGTAGTGAAAAGGAAGGTCAGAAATGACCGACAGAGTCAAAACAACATGTAAAAACACATCACACAACAACACAGATATACACTTTATTCTATCTCTTGTGTTCAGTTGTGAAGACCGATTTGTCTGGTGTGGCAGGGTATGCTCAGACGTGAGTCCCTTGCTCACTTTGCCACTGGATTCAAGCAAGCCGGGCTGAAGACGGCTGTAATGCCAGAAACCGGCCCTTAGAAGCTTGTTTCCGGTCCAGGGAAGGCATGGCTTGGCAGTTCGGGCTGGACTGTTCCCATGAGGCACAGGGTCAGACTGATTTGCATGTAGCCATGTCTGAACTGGGGTGGCGGAGTGGGCTAAAGAACGGTGATGGATTAAACCCAGATCTTTTGACTGGGTGTGAGTGTTTGATTGGTTCAGATGCTCCGTCCATTACCACCCCCTTTTGTACCGCTTTTGGCCGCCATGGGTGTGGCAGGGTATGCTCAGACGTGAGTCCCTTGCTCACTTTGCCACTGGATTCAAGCAAGCCGGGCTGAAGATCGCTGTAATGCCAGAAACCGGTCCTCGGAAGCTTGTTTCCGGTCCAGGGAAGGCATGGCTTGGCAGTTCGGGCTGGACTGTTCCCATGAGGCACAGGGTCAGACTGATTTGCATGTAGCCATGTCTGAACTGGGGTGGCGGAGTGGGCTAAAGAACGGTGATGGATTAAACCCAGATCTTTTGACTGGGTGTGAGTGTTTGATTGGTTCAGATGCTCCGTCCATTACCACCCCCTTTTGTACCGCTTTTGGCCGCCATGGGTGTGGCAGGGTATGCTCAGACGTGAGTCCCTTGCTACCTTTGCCACTGGATTCAAGCAAGCCGGGCTGAAGACGGCTGTAATGCCAGAAACCGGTCCTCGGAAGCTTGTTTCCGGTCCAGGGAAGGCATGGCTTGGCAGTTCGGGCTGGACTGTTCCCATGAGGCACAGGGTCAGACTGATTTGCATGTAGCCATGTCTGAACTGGGGTGGCGGAGTGGGCTAAAGAACGGTGATGGATTAAACCCAGATCTTTTGACTGGGTGTGAGTGTTTGATTGGTTCAGATGCTCCGTCCATTACCACCCCCTTTTGTACCGCTTTTGGAAACTCCAACGGGCAGAACTCCTGACATTGCGCGTTCTCTTCGGTGGCAAATAGATCTAACCAAGGCTCTCCCCACTGGTGAAGGAGACCTTGCACCACCTCCGAATGAAGACGCCATTCATGATCCATCATGCACCAGCGGCTGAGTTCGTCCACCCTGGCATTCTGGGAACCTGCCAGGTGTTGAACCACCAGGGACATGCACTGATGTTCCACTTACGTCCAAAGGCAAAGAGCCTCTTGACATAGAGTCCACGAACCCACCCCACCCAGTTTGTTGCAGTACCACATGGAGGTGGTGCTGTCCGTGAACAGCTGCACTACTCTCCCTTGGACAGAAGGAAGGAACGCCTTCAGGGCAAGACGAATCACCCGGAGCTCTAGGAGGTTGATGTGGAGCCCGCATCCGCCTGATACCAGAGGCCTCTGATCCCCGCCTACCCCATGTGGCCGCCCCATCCCAGAAGTGACGCATCCATCACTACTGTGAACTCTGGTTGGGAAACGGAGAGGGATTTGCCGCTGACCCAATCCTCGTTCGTGAGCCACCACTGCAGTTCCCTCAAAGATCTGAATGACATCGTAAAGATTTCCCTGAGGGTGCGCCCACTGGAACTTCAGGTCCCACTGCAGAGCCCGCATATGTCATCTGGCATGAACCATTAGCAGGATGAAGGAGGCCTTAAGGCCCAGCAGCCTCAGGGTTATTCTCACCGAAATCCAGGATAGAGTCTGAAATATCGGTATCATAGCCCGGATATCCCAGACTTGCCGCTCGGGAGGATAGACCCAAAACTGCGCTGTGTCCATAACCGCTCTGATGAAAAGGAGCTTCTGAGAGGGAATCGGGTGCGACTTCGGCACGTTGATAGTGAACCCCAATGAATGCAGGAGGTCCGCCGTAGTCTGGAGATTGGGGACGACAGCCTGGGGCGAGCCAGCCTATAACAACCAGTCATCGAGATAGGGGAAGATTGGAACTCCTGATCTGCGCAGATGAGCTGCGACCACTGGCATCACTTTCGTGAACGCCCAAGGGGCGCTGGTAAGGCCAAAGGGGAGCACGGTAAACTGAAAATGCTTGTGGCCTTGAGTGAACTGTATGTAACGCCGGTGGGCAGGCTGGACGGGGATGTGAATGTAAGCGTCCTACGAGTCCAACGCTACCATCCAGTCTCTAGGGTCGAGGGCAGACAAGACCTGAGCCAAGCTTAACTTCTTGAACTTCTCCTTCCGGAGTAAGCAGTTGATGTTCCTGAGGTCTAAGATAGGACGCAGGCCTTTTTCCTTCTTGGGTACTAGGAATTAGTGGGAGTAGCAACCACAACCTACTTCTGGCGCAGGGACGAATTCAATAGCTCCATTGGCCAAGAGAGCCCTAACGTCCTGATAGAGAAGGGCCAAGTAATCCTACTACATGCAATGGAGTGTTGGTGGCATGGAGGGTGGGGTAGTTTCAAAGGGGAGGGATAAGCCCCTTCTGACTATTTGCAAAACCACCTGTCTGATGTGATGTTACGCCAGTGGGGGAGGTGATGGCCAATCCTGCCACCCACTGGCAACTGGCCCTGAAAGGTCAGACTAGGAAGGCTTGAAGGCCGTGGCGGGGGGCATTGGTGGCCCCCAGACCCATGACACTGGGTCCCACGTCCCAGGCTACGCAGAGACTGGGTAGCTTGTGCAGGCCTCTGGCTCTGGGCGGAACATGGTGGGGTACCCCTTCCGTAGACGCGAAAGGAGCGAAAGATAGACAGCATGGGGCGAGAGGTGGCAGCGAGGCTCATGGATCTGGCCGCAGCCCTAGAGTAATTCTCAATCGCGTTATCCGCCTTGTCGCCAAACAAACTACGGCCACCAAAAGACATGTCCAAAAGAGTCAAATGGACATTCCCAGAAAAGCCAGTGGACCTCAGCCAGGTGTAGCACCTCAGGGCTACTGATGATGAAATCATTTTAACCAGTGAGTCGGCGGTATCCAGCTCACACCAGGTGGTGAACTTTGCTGCATCTCGACCCTCTGCAACAGGGCAGGTGAGCAAGGCCTGGGCTTCCTCTGGGCACTGTGGCAGCACTTGCGCAACCGTGTCCCACACAGTGGGTTTGTAACCGGCCCAAGAGGCCTGCGGTGTTCACCGACCACAGTTCTAAGCTGGCAGAAGAAAACATCTTCTTCCCAATTTGGTCCAGCTTCTTGGATTCCCAATCTGGGGAAGCAGTAGGAAATGTGCCTTTTGAGGTTGAGGCTTGGACCACCAGGCTCTCGGGGGTAGGGTGTTGGGAGAGGAAAAGCGGGTCACCTGGGGCTGGGCGGTTGGCAATCATCCTGTCCTGTGGTGGGCTTGGACCAAGTGCCCAGAAGGATGTCAGTGAGGGTCTCGTTAAAAGGCAGCAGGGGCTCCGAAGAGGCTGCTGCCGGCTAAAGCACCTCAGTCAGGAGGTTAGTCCTTTCAGACACAGCAGAAAGCTCGAAGCCCAGGGCCGAAGCCGCCCTACGCAACACCCCAGAGTAGGAGGCTCCCTCCTCCGTAGACACGGTAGGGGGAGAAAGTATACCAAGGTCTGGGGAGGTATCCAGACCACTGGCATCACCCAACTCTTCTCTCCAGTCCAGTTCTTCAAGTTGGTCTGCAAGAGGGGCAACAGACCCCTCCCCGTCCTCCTCACCCTCCACTGGTTGCCACTCATGGTGGTAGATAATGCCAGGGATGAACAGTGGGACAAAAGTACCCTCCTGCGCCGGTACTGATGTCGGTTCGGTGCTGTGTCCTAGTCAGGGGTGAGGCTGGGGTCAACGCTGGCTGGGTGCGTCGCCACTGGCATCAAAGGCCTAGAGCCCCCAGCTGAGTCAGCGGGGCCCGAAGGTGCGCCGGTGGAGTCAGGCTGCCCAAAGATGGAGCGAAGGGCTTCATATAATGCACGAAGCTGGGCAGGGGACGCTCCAGCTCCCGGAAATGGAGGGAAGTGTGGAGTCATCCCAGCGGGCCCCAAGGATGGAGCCAGAGAGCAGCGACGCTCCGGGTCCCACGTTGCATCGGCCGAAGGACGGGAAGAAGTGGAAGAGTGATGATTCCTCTTCGCCTTCTTCTTTCTCTTGAGCTTCGACGTACCCGATGAGGTCGAAGACTTTGATGACGAATGATGATGGCTCCGCGACCTTCCCCTCGACTGGGACCTCGAATGGTGCGGAGAATGACTTCAGGTCGTGGTCGCATTCGAGGCACCAAAGGCACACGAGATGCGGATCGGTGACCGACATTAACTTGTGACAGGCCGACTACTGAACATCCCTCGTGCACCAGCAGTCGCAATACTCAAACAAGCATTTGCAATGCAATAGGTCTCGCATTAGGAAAGTTTGAGCTATTGCTATTGTAAATTACAAATTTTGTATTTATGTGTTGGTTTTGAAAATAGCTAAATTAATAGCTTTGTCATTTACAATTCCAATAGTTTTAACTTTCGCAAATGTGACTCCTATAGCATTTCTAATGCAGTAAGTATTGTATTTACGTGACTTAGATGTATTGATATTACAAATAACAATGGCTTTTAATTTTTTTAAATAATTAATACTTAAAACTTAAAATCTTGCAGTCTGAGGTCTAGATAACATCATCACAAAATAAATATATAATTAGTGTTTTTGGTTTCAGTTAAAACCAAATATAACTGATACAGCTCCACCAAATGGAAAATTAGCTTTTTATTAGAAATAGGAAAACACTTTATTTTACTGCAGTTTTAGTGAGTTAGTACTTCTAAAGGCAAATCAGTATAAGTGCAGCCTGTATCTCTAAGCACGTTTTTGAGCTGAATGCTCCCATTAAGTCCCACTCTTCCTATGGTAAACTGCATAATATGCCCTTATGTCCATTCTCAAAGTCTCTATCTATTCACCCTGAATTCCCTGGACCAACTTCCACTCCTATTTTCGGTGCACAACTCACCTCATAAGGATTTGGCTCACAGTGCTCTGCAAATTGCTGCATAGTGGCAAGCAGGTTCACAGCTGAACTATGACAAGGGTCTCAGTCCAGGCACCGCCTTGATGTCATTCTTCTCCCTGACAGTGTGATGAATCTTTGCTTTATGTAAGTTTAGGTACCAGGATTGTGGCAACAACTGTCACTGTACCTATAGACTTCTATAAACATCAATGTCCCTCAATTCAGTATAGTGTATCCAACAACTGTGTTCATGCTTTTATACTGTGATGGTCTGAAAAGCCTGCCTATAGGACCTGCATGCACAAATATGAAGACCATATCATGAACATTTTCAGCAACCATTCACAGCTCCAGAAAGGATGCACATGCTTGTTTTGCTGTAATGGTGCGGACTGCAGTACATACACTAAATTAGAAAATCTACAAGATAGTGTATGAGTTGCAGACAGTGCAGCTCAAAACATGAAGAAGCAGCCCTGTTTTAGTTTCTTAGGATGTGCAGGTAGCATGATTTGAGCAAAAACAATTACATGTATCCATTCTGGGGCAGCATACAAAAGTTCAATTTAATTTCATTGACTCCATGTCAAAATGAAGTTTGGTAACTATGACACTAAAACAAGGCCAGACATTTGGCAAATTCACCTGTATAAACCACAGTGACCATATTTAATGGAAAATGCACTAGAAAACGGAACTGCTGCACAGAACACAAAGGTAAAGTGCCGTCGGCAACTCTTACTTATGCCTGGCATGACCAGTCACCCACTGCATTCAAATATGATAGTGTGACATACTTGGAATAGCAGCATCAAACACACACAAAATGTATCTAATGTCCTAAGTAGAAAATCTTCATTCATTCAATCGTTTGAAGAGAAGAGCAGCAGGAAGCGGTGTTAAATGATCACCATTACAACTGACATTTTCACTGAACTATAACGCCACTTTAACCTTTGTTTTTTTAGTGAAATAGACATGTATATCTATCTCTATCTATCTATATATGCATACATACATATGTATGTATATAAAACTATTAGTGTTTGTGTTTAGCTAATGTACTTTTTGCATATTATGTGTTTCAACATACATCACAGCTAGATATGGGCAGAATTCTAGTTAAGCCCATTCCAACCACAACTTCCTGGACTTTTACACTGGCTTTTCTTCCATATTTATAGACTGCACTAGGAAGAAAGGGGTCTCCTCTCAAAAACTAGAACCCTCCGCTGGATAGCACTGTGCATCTCTGCTTTGTACAACTCTGGCTCTCATAGACAAATAGTACAAACCTGATGGGAAAGGCCTGGAGGATCTCAGCCACTCTACCACTGCACCCGGTAGGTCCATGCCAAGGCTTTGGAAGCGTGCTGACACCTCAGGTGGAAGCAGGAAAGCAGGGCTTGCACACCCGCCCGGGGGGCCAGCGCGCGCAGTCCTGTCTCTTCATGTTTTGTGCGCTGATAGGATCCAGCTTGAAGCGCGAGCCGGCTCACAGCTGGCTCGCCAGTCCTTAATGCTTGATAAAAGCATATTCGCGTGGACTCCGGTGCCAAGTTGGACTCAGAACAGACCGGGCCCGATGCACCGTGTGAAGATGAGATGAATAAAACAATCAGCAGATGTGCCCTGTGATGAGAGATGCGCCACTCGCGAGCGCCACGAAGAGTTAGGGCTGACGTGGCGCTACATCATCACACAATTCTGAGCCTCAGTGCAATCCCTGGAAAGGGGATTAGTTGAAAGCGGCCTCAGGATATAATAAAGCGCATTTTTTTTTAAGCATAGCCAACACGTAGTCATTCGTAATGTGTATAACTCTTCGTCAAACCGCAGGTGCCTCTCACCCTCATCATCACCAACAGGGACACAACAGCGGAGCTATCGAACATTTAAATGTGTGTCTAATTAAAAGATGGGAGTAGTATCTTTATCCCCAAGGTGGGAATTTAAAGGGCCTCAGAAAAAAACACAGCGAAAGAGAGTTAAGGGCACGCGAGTCAACTCGAATAAAAGCAGGAGGGACGTCGGCACAATAATGGGCGGCGGGCTTGGGGCAAAACCAGCGGGAGTCGCTGAGAACTTGAATACCGATAGGCTAACCAGGAGGAGGCTGGGAGCTGACGAAAAGAGATGACACAAAGCTGGCAAGAGCCGGGCTACCCTTTGCTCATGGCTATCATTTATAATCCATTCATTTGAGGCTGATGCTGCTGCTACAAAAAACAAGCCTTTCTTCCCTGATTGCATTGGCCGTGTCACAACCCAGTGATCGGGAGAGTGCCGCCACGCTGCCCGCGGCGACCCGGAAGCTCTTGGAAGCTCTTGGCCGGCCGGCCAATCCGCTCGCGGCCGACCGGAAGTCCCGCCTCCCCAGGTCCGCGAGCTGCCGGCGCATGGAGCGCCCTGCCGTCCGGTGTAGCCCGGGTCCCCAGGAGGGGGCCGGGGAGAAGGAGGAGTGTGGCGCCTGTTGCGGGGCTCCTCTGACCTGAGGGAGCCCCGATTTAGATGGAGACGCGCCGTGAGGAGCCCCGCCGGAAGAGCGCAGTTGGTGAGTGGGGCCCAGGGCTGATGTAAAGTGCGTGCGTGCCTGTTTGTATGCGTGGGGGGGGGGAGTGTGTGCGTGTGTGCGCGAGGGAACGTGTGTGCACATGCGTGACTGTGTGTGATTGAGAGAGAATGCGAGGTAGCGGATAGTGTGCCTGTATGGGTGCTGTATGCCTGCGTGTGCATGCGCGCGCCTGTGTGTGTGTGTGTGTGCGTGCGTGCATGCAGAGAGGTGGGGGCTGCCTGTGTGTGAGCAAGGGCTTTGCGCATGCGCAGCGGCTTTGCGCATGCGCAGATACCAGACGCTCGCTCCCGAGGTCAAATCCGACCCTGAAAACGCTCGTAACACTTTGGTGTCCACTCTCCTGAAAACGGATCACATTAGTTGTCGAGCTGACAGCATTCATGCTTCGCATGAATGCTAACGTCAGCTCGACCTAAAAAGATGATGACAAAAGTCAGAAAAGAGTTAGTCAAAAAGTGACTAGGGGCACGCTCTCTCCGGATTTGCACTGGCTGGCGCGGAAAAGGAAGAACTGACGTCAGCGCGCAGGGGTGGTGTCGAAGTAGACACCCGAAAGTCATCTCGGCGACCACAACGCTGACGACAAACACAGTGTCGACCGACACCACCTACTGACGTGCAAGTGTAGTGCTACGAAAATGTTTCTCCGGATCCAGACTGACGCCTGGGGTAATTCTAAGGTAAGGAATCTATTTCTACAATCTCTTTCAGATACGTATTTTTATTTATTAATAAGACATCCCTAAAGAGTGACTTGTGTGACTGCAGGCTTAGTGCTAATGATAGAAAAAAGGTGTCAAACTAATTATTTGGAATAGTCGGCTCTTACAGTGACTAACTGTGCAGAAGTTGTGTTCACTTTGTAGGTTTCGTTGACTTGTCCATGAACAAGGGTCGTAAAATTAAAACTTTACTTTCTAGCTCTGCCTGAAAAAATGCTGTCAAACTGATTCAAATTTATTTTCCATGCAGTTTAAAAAGCTAAGTTAATGGTGAAATTAGATTTTTGGTAACATTAACAGCTGCTAAGCAACCTTGGAGGCTACAAAATCTGTCTTTGTCCCAATCAGAGCTTTTGGTGTCATAACCTACAGCTTCTGCTGGAGCTTGACAATGATATATCCGACTCACAGTCTTAGATAATGGAATACTGTTAACTTTGACCTCCACAAGAAAAGAATAAAGCCAAATGGTAATATCTTTGACTAGGATAATTCTCTTGATGCATCGATGTAGGTCCCAGTCAACTCATTGTTTAATGGCACTTTACTTATTTTTTTTAAGTACTTTTTGCCTTAAATGTTTATAAAGTCTACTCTCCTGTTCCCCTATCTGATTTTATTGTTTTGTTGTTACTTTGATATTTAAAAGTTGATTTCTGTTTCTAATCTGGTTTGGGAATTTATTTTGTTGTTTTCGTGACATTAAAATTGTTGGCATGGATTAAACTAAACATGGACTTCACCGGAGAGTGTTGATTTTTGACATAGCTGTCAGGAAATGAGCAGAGAGTCAGGTCAAACACGTCCAACCAACAGACAGGGTACTGCCTCCCAACCACCCCCTCACAGAACGAGCCGAGGTAAACGCACATCTACCCCACCACTTCATGTAAGTGTCAGAGAAAAAACAAGCACAGGGTGATAATGCTATTGCCAGTCTCTCGCCAAAAGGTGAGTATTCCACGGAATATCTCCCTCACCGCCAAAATCTCCTTCGTTGGATCTCCATTTCTCTACCCCACCAAAACCAACAAACATAGACCGACTCCAATGTTTCAAGTTTATGCATCCTGTCCAAAACACTGCAATTCATTCTGGAAGTCATGATGAGCAACTAAAATGCCTTTAAACATATATGTCCACCTGTGTAGAATCTTAACTGCAATACTGATTGTTTGAATAGAGTATAATTTATTATGAAGAGAAATTATTTAAAAAATGGTTCCACGTGTTTACAATTGTGTATTTACTGGCACTTAATACACACATTTTAAAGATAGCCTATGAAAGCCCTCATGTCTCACAGCCCCTTCATTCAAATGGGCTCAGTAACATAAATTGATGGGTCCATCGAAATTATGAGGTTAGCAAAAACGCCAGTGCTCACTAGTATGCGACATATAGATCACATTAGCCTGGCTTGGCTACCATCAAAAAGCCATAATCGCTTCATTTTGTGTGTACTCACAGGCTCGCCTTGATACCAGTCAGGATTCAACTTCTCCTTATTTCTCAGTGTAAAAGAAGCATTCCGTTTATAGTCATAGATCTTGTTGTCAACAATCCCATGAGATTCTGGATACAGTCCCTGCAGTTGAAAGAAACTGTTTTATTGCAACCATGCAGATCAAACCAGTGAAAAGTATATTTTCAATAACCTTTAACTTGAGATAGTAAATTTGAGAGCATAAGCAACCAACAGTGCACATCAATATACAACTAGTATTTGTATTTCTAGAATGTTCACTCTTCCTATGGCATGTAGATAATCCAAGGAAAGATTAGAGCAATTTGGGCATACATTGACATTAGTTGTTGTAAGGATATAGCACAAGTTTAATGAACCCAGACAACAAGTAAAACAAGTAAAGCAAAGTACAGGAACGATCACAGTCTGCAGCAGCAGGGACATATCTCAAGTGGAATCAGACCCAGCTCCTCCACTTCTTCCCAGAATGATCAATACCACAAGAATTACTTGTTTTTGGAGAATACAATGTGGTGCTTCTTCTCTGCCCCAATTCCCCTCCCTCCCTCCCGTACTTCAACTAGACCGGTGAGCAGGCATACTGTCTTGGTGAAAAAGTTCATACCTTCTAAATTAGAGGTAATCCTGTAATCCCAACGGGTTGCCAGATCTGGTTATTGGCGTTACTGGGATTGTCACACACTAATTATAAGAATCTAAGTAGACACTATAAAATAAGAAACCAAGAGTATTCTGTTGCGAGAGAGTACATGCTAGAGAATGCAGCAGAGGGAGAGACTAGCATTAGACCCCAAGGAGAGGAGAGATTTCGAGTGGTAGTCATAGCTAACAGGGACAATGAGTGTATCAAGCACTGGGCAGATTTTCTCAATGAGGCCCCTCCAATGTATATAACAATGTAATCAGAGAGCAAATCAAAGTCGTGCCCTGCATTTGCTGACATCTCTGAAGCAATTTTGAAGTGACTACATAATTCAGGTTTATAAAGAACTCTCTCCTACACAGATACTATGGTATTTCTTGGAGTAAGTATGGTACAGAGGGTAACATATCTCAATGCAAGAGAACCAGAGGCAGATATATGGACCTCAGGGAGAAAGGCACAGCCGGCGCAGACAATATTTATTCACAGAATGAGTTTTAAGTGCACGGGACAGCAAAATTGTTTGGAAAAAATGGGCATTTAAAAAAATGTCATGGGAAAATAAATGGCCCAATAGTCCAGTTAAAGGGATAAAGCGACAAATCCGTTGCTAAGCCTGGCTGCAGCTTACACTGCTGCAGTGCAGTTAAAGCCCTATCGGTGCTTTGTTCAGACAACTACACAATAGTACATACCAATCAAGGTTTCATAAATTAAATGAAGGTGACATTCATGCCATCATTTGATCCCTCTTGGTGAGTCCACTCGATTTTATTCCTATAAACATTTTGGGAACATTGTGCACTTATACAAATTCCAGTAACTTTGTTCGGAATTTGATATGCTTATATCACTCTGTTGTGCCCTTGCATAGGTAGACACATGTAGTCAGGTAGAGTTTGTATACTTCTTTATTGGTTCCAGGTAAAATTTGTACAATGGACCACATTCCAGTTGTAAGCCTCCCTGCTGCACTCACACAGGGAAGCAAAGCTAAATACCACTTCACAAGGGTTGAAACACTGCGTAATATGAAGGAAGGAAAAATATTGACAAGTAAGATAAAATCAAAAGCAAGCAATATCTACATCCTGCCCAGTAAACACATTCAAAATGAGGAGAAGGGTGGACCATACCCCAGGACAAACACCTGAGGACAACAACAGGCAAGGGTGAAACCAACACGAAAAACACATGTGTACCACAAAGTGAACAACACAGAGGGTACACACAATGAGGCGTAGGGCGACTTACACACAACACCACCAGAAGCGCAGGGTGACTTACACAGAACACCACATGAGGCGCAGGGCGACTTACACACAAGACAAAAAACGTGAGGCACATGGCGACTTACATACAACATGACCAAACATGCAGCGTAACGCGACTTACAAACACATTGAGACCCAATGAGCACACCAAACGTGCAGCGCAAGACGACATACATACAATGTAAAAATGGGGCTAACACCCATAACCACACACCCTAAGTAGGGATGTACCCTTGTACAAGTAAATGGGACTAACCCCCATAACCCAACCCTGTGTAAGGGTATCCATCACAAACAAGTGTAAATGGGAACTAACCCTTGAGCCTACCTCCATGTAAAGGGCACCTAATGTAAAATGTCGAAATGGGACTATTACCCATTCCTCATGTAAGGGAGGAAACTGTGACTGCCACCCACTAAAAAAAAAAAACACATAAGCCAGCAATCTGTAGGGAAGCGTAAACTGTGGCATCATGAGATAAGAAAATGTTTGATAGGACATGCAAAAACAATACCAAATGTAGTACATCTTTAAACTGTATCCTACGCCGGTGAGCGACCACTCACCCAAGTACTACTAGGGTAGAACCTCCTTTTCGTAAGGGAACCCAAGCTTACTAAAGGAATGGGCAGCTTAAACCCATAACGTAAACCCACGTGTAATAGATGCAATAATGAATTTAGAAGCATAAACACAAGTATACTGTAAATAGTAAGCATGACAAGTGCAAAAGTGAAAACATTTGCGGCAAACAGACTCAAATAATTTCCACAACGTATGCACTCATTAAACCGCCCCAGACACTGTAGCTTAACTAATTTTTAAACCGCACAGTCTATCAACCATTATTCTTGGGAGCTACTCGCAGTAACCGGATGCCCCTCATACACTGTGTAGCAAAATGCGTCGGGATACTCACAAGGCACTTGAGCTACACATGTGCAGCAACGAAATGAACAGAACAAGGCACTGGCACCAAGGAGGAACTTGATGGCTGCCCCACGACAGTGAACAGTGTTCCGCTAAATACATGCACACGTACAACAGGGATAAAAGTTCTTTCAGTTTCTCGTTGCATAATAGAACCATATAGCACAAAAAAAGGGACCCGCAGGTGGTCTGGACACTTAGATATTCGCGCTCCTAGTCAAATTTCCGTTAAACTGGAACAAAAAACAATTTGGTTGTTAGAGAACTAAAGACAAAGACACTCCACAAGATTTTACAGAGCCTCGACTGTACTGGAACATCGAAGAGAAGTGCGGATGTGGTTGGCCAAGTAAAGACAGAAAACCAATTTAGGAATAGGAGCCACAGCCAACCACAATATGGCGGCACGTCATCTACGTCGCACCATACGGCTCAGGGCGCGTCCATGCCGAGAGGCTTTCACCAGCAGCTTGTGAGATTGATGTCACACAAGATCCCTCGAGATGAACAGCGCGTCTTCCAGGTGAAGGTAAGATTGTGCATGGCAAAGTTTTGTGTTTCCAATTCTAAATGTTACACAGCGGTTAAACTGTCAATGTTTCCGTTGGAGCCACATACTTAAAGGCCCCAAAGAAAACATCAAAAAGATATATGAAATTCATATGCGGCAGAAAACGCAGGCAAAACACATAACAATCCCCACAGGAAAAGTTCCTCGCATATCACTCGTAGCTGGCTGATCAACCACTGAAACACAGTGCATATGACGCCGACATCATTAAACATCCAAGCTCAACCTTGATAAGATGTACTCACTCAAAGTTCTCAGCGTTGACAGTAAACCAAGCGTGAAACAGCGTTAAAACTAATTTCTGTGCGCAACGCTGCCAATCTAATACGCACAGGGATTGTACAAAAATCCACGCATGTTGCCAGTTTAAACCGTAGTCAAATGAGGAGTCATCTTCACACTCCCAAAAGCGTAGGCATAAAACAGTATGGTGGGAGACGAGACACTCACAGATAACATGTGTAGACTCTAATCCAACACTGTCAAACTCGATTTCAAAAGCTTGAAGACACTGTGTGCTGCAAACTCCGATCCAGGTTGTGGAAATACTCAGGCTCACACCAGCATCCACTTGGGTGACAGACCTTAAGGAGTCCAATTGAGGATGTCCAGGCTGAGGCACTGGTGACAGGGGCTGTCCGTTGACAAGGATAATGGTGGGGCTGGCCAACCTGTAACTCCATACTTGCTTCTTGTAATTACTCTAGTGTCTTACAGTTGCTCTTGGTTTCTGTATCCTTGTCCAGATTTGGACAGCTTTTAAATCTTGTAAAACTCTTGAGTCCATGTACAGTTGTCGCCAAAATATGGTTTTCCATAGACTTGCACAGGTAGACACATGTAGCCAGGTCGAGTTTGTAGACTTTTTTATTGGTTCCAGGTAAATGTATACAACAGACCACATTCCAGTTGTCAGCCCTTATTCCAGCCCCACCAGCCCATCTCTAACTGTCAGTATTCATCCACACAGGCATTCCATTCTTCACAGTCAGCGGAGGAGCTAGGAGACAGCTAGGCTGGATTACATATAATGACACTTAAGAGGATAGAACACACTCTTTGCAGGAGGCTCTGGAAATACGAAAAATTGTGCCATTTTAACAGTCAGGCATATAATATTTACTTGTAATATTTATATAGTCTGAACCTAACCAAAGGGCATGGGAGAGCTGTAAATAGGACATATTTACAGTGAATACAGTAGAAGGTCAAAATAGAACCAAAAAAGAAAGTGTGAGTAAGAAAATGGCAAGTACCCCTTAGTCAGTTAAGTAGAGTTATAATATAGACTTCAACGACCACCCAACCGAAAATCTAGATGGGGGGGGGGAGGGCGGTCTGATCATGTGGCTCTCTAATTGGTGTTTAATCACACATTTGGTTGACTATTTCCCACTACTTGATGGATCTAAAAATCCCAACAGACAACCAATAAACCTTTGGAAATCTTAGTGGTGCAATTTAAGGAAGATCAATGCAGTCATGGACTCAATGCGCAACGTAAGCAATCATGCTCATTAAAACAGCATAATAAAATAATGCCCCAACCAGGCAAATATAACAGAGCAATGCCTCCTTCAAATAACATTGGCATTAATTCCTTAATTATGTAGAATCCAAAAAAGAAATAAAATAATTCCCAAAAAGCAGAATGAGTAATAATGATCATGATGCAAGATGGGCAACACTTGCCTTGCTGGAGGGTATGGGTAATGGCAAATGATCAGTATATATATATAGCATTATAGACCAATGCAAAGGCTTATACAGGTTGTTGAAGGCCCTGAGCCAGAGTCTATAATGAGGGAGAGGGCCTTTAACAACAGATTTCGCCCAAGGCAGCAGGGTTATAAGGCTAATAGAACATTGGAATGTTGGAGCTTTGGGCTTAAATCAGCCATTTTAAACCTGGAGCTACTCCATTGTCATCAGTAGAGCTCTCAACATTTCTATGTTCGAATAACTAATCATATCCACGAGGCACATTGGTCCCATAAGACACTATAGTTAACAATATCATTATCTGACAGTATAGGTGCAAAGATGACAAAAGACAGCCGGGGTAATGTTAACCTCATCACACTAACAGATAATAATGTTCGCAAGAGGCAGAACAGGCAGCGGAAACATCAAGGTATTAATTTGATTACTACAAAATCAGAAAGTATGGGCAGTAATGACACCAACTGACAGTTTGGGTTGAAAGGACATATCATGCAGTATGGGCAATGATGACCCCACTGCGTATTTTTATAGAGTCTCATTAATCAGCTAAGCTAAAGATGAACCCCTTTGGTACATTAAGCAAAACAAGTGGGGTAAATAATAATAGTCCTGAAAGTCAGAGTAGTGTACTAATGGCCCATCAAGTAGTGTAGTCAATAATGACCATCACCACTGCCTAATCTGAAAGAGTGCTGGTGTCCAAAGCTCTGTTCAGAATCCTTAGGCCTGTGCTAATACATGTCAGCATGCTGAATACAAAGGCTCCATAAGCTTGAATCCACCTAATGCCCCTTTAGTTCAATACTAGACGCTATCTGCCCTTTCACCTCACTCTTGCTTTCTCCCTTTCTGAGGTTTTGTCCATCATTCTCCTCCTCCGTAATTCCACTTTCTGTGTTGGTCCGTTTCTTGCTCTCAGCAAATGTCTGATGCAGACAAATAAGGGCTAGTCCCCAAAAATGAGTGCCAGTGGGCCCCCTGGCAATCACTGGCTCAACTTAAGCACTGTCCATCACCCAGTCCTTGCTTCCTCACAAGAGGACTACTTCATCCATCTGGAAGATAGGATTTTATTTTTGCAATTTTATATAGCGATGGCATCACGGCACTTTACAACAACAGAACTATACAAGGGTACAGCAAGTTACAGTTACAATAATTACGTTCAGACGTATCGCATAGGTAGCTGCGACCAGGACAAAAGCAGCCGTTAGACAGGGACGTACAAGGTTCATGCATTGATTTTAAGATGGCGGGGAAACACAATGAAGGTAGTTCGTCTCCTTGATAGAGTACTTAGGTATGGTTGAGGGTGATTATCCCAGGTGTCTGTCAAATAGAAGGAGCTTGAGGTACTTTTTTAAGGTGGCTATGCAGGCTGTTAGGGGAAGGGAGGGACGTAAGGAGTTCCAGATTCTTGTGGCACTACCAGAGAATGATTGGCTCATGTACCGTTCTCGAGTGAAGGTGGGGGTTCCAGAAGCAAGTACTGGGCATTTCTGAAACCCCTATTTGCTCCAGAAATTTTCAGTTTATCACTTAGATAGGAGGGTGAGACGAGTGCAGCGCTCTGTGGGTTAATGAAGGCGATTTTGAATTAGGCCTGAGCTTCAATAGGAAGCCATTTGAGGGTTTGCAAGTCCAGGGATATGGGGTCACATTTCTTGAGACCTAACACGAAGCAAACTGCTGCACGTAGAGTTGCTCTCAGTGGGCCTAGATGAAGTTTGAGAATGCCTAACAGAAGGGCAATTCCGTAATCTAGTCTGGAGAGGAGGGACTGCACCACTGTTTTGAGGTCAGTTGTCTGACGTCCCACAGCTGCCTGAGATGATGATGTATGCTTTTGGTCATGGCTGTGATGTGGCTGTGGAGATTTAGGTAATTGGCAAGGGTGATACAAAGGGATCTAGCACTCTGGACAATGGCAGGGCAGCCCTCCAAGAAGGGAAAGCTGGCCATCCATTCCTGTACTGGTTTTTTTGCTTTAGGATGCGAGATCAAAAGAAATTCAGTTTTAGTTGGGTTGAATTTTAGATGATGGTTAGACATCTAGTTTTGAATCTTAGGAGTGCAATTGAAAGAAAGCAAAGATCTTCTGAGAAAGAGATTTTGATGTATATTTGAGTGTAGTCAGCATAGATGTGAAGAGAATCCCAGCGTTTCGGAGAAGCACACATAATAGTTCTAGGTACAGGTTAAAGAGGCTTGGGGAGAGGATCGAGCCTTGAGGGGAACAATGAATTACACTGGTCTCCACAACACGTTCCCCGTTTTCACAATTTGGGAGCGGTTCGCTAGGTAAGAGGAGAACCAATTAAGGATTGTGCCTCCATAGCGTTAAGAGTACGAAGGAGATCCAGATGGTTGGCAGTGTTGAATGCAACAGACAAGTCCAGGAGAAAAAGGGAGCCAGGAGTTATTTGTAGGATCCCAGCTTCTGTTTGGTGGCCCTGACGGAAACCTGATTGGAGAGAGTCTAGGAGGTTGTTTGTTTGAATGTGTGAAGTGAGCTGGGAAGCAACGTAACTTTCAATGACTTTACCTAAAAATGGAAGCGTGGAGACAGGGTGGTAGTTTTTCAAGTTTTCTGGGTCGAGAGATTGGTTTTTTTTTTTCAAAACAGGAGAAACATGACCTAACTTTAATCGTTCTGAAATAGGCACTGTTGAAGAGAGAAGTTGACTATGTTGATCCATAGAGGGAGTAGGTGTGTGGCAAAAGATTTGTTGATGGACCCTGGAATGGCTTCCTGAAGGTGGTTTGAGTGTTTAACTTAGGAGATTGTTCGCTGTAGGTCTCGTTCAGAAATTGGGGAGAATGAGGATCACAAATGAAGTGCCTTGTACTGTAGAATCTCAGTTTCTGGAAGTTCACTGGTGTGTAGCGAGATATGGATATCTCAGACTTTTCTATCAAAGAAATCCACAAATGCCACTGATGGCTCAAGAGCTGAAGTGGTAGAGGGGTTTGTAGTTTGTGCTGGAACCTCGAACATGCGCTTTAGTCTGTTATTTGCAGAATTCATGAGTCCTCTGAAGTGAGAGGATTTGGCTTAAAGAATTCAGTCTTTGTACTGTTTTCGCGATATGCGAAGCTTATTCTTACTCTGGTGAGAGGGTGCTAATCGCCATTCTTTTTCAGACTTTCTGATACGCTTTCTTTCTCCATAAAGTTCTTTTGAGAAACAAGGTTTGGAGAGTTTTGGTCTTGATAATTTGCACCTAAGGGGTGCAAATCTGTCAATAAAGGATTCCATGCAGGAGTTGTATTTGTCGGTGACCTCATTAATATCAAGGTGGGGTGTAATCGAGATTAGGGTAAGAAGGGCCACGATGGCCATGGCTTCCGTGTCAAGGTTGGATGTGTCCCTGAACCAGATTTTCTTTTTCGAGTATCCCGGAAGTTTTGGTGTAAGAGAGAGGAAGGGAACAGCATGTGGTCAGTCGACTAGAATAGGGTCTTATGACTGTAGATTGGGGAAACTGTGGATTATCAGGTCACAGATGGCGCCTTTGTGGTATGTGGGTTTAAGTCAGTGTAGTTGGAGATCATCGTCTTTGAGAAAAGCTGTAAGGGTGTCCACCAGGCTGTTACCCTCGATTTCCCAGTGGATGTTGAAGTTTCCAAGGAAGATAGTGTTGTCTGAGCTGATCAGTTGAGAGGTGAAGAGATCCATACATTCCTCGATGAAGGCATTTTTGTCTACTGGTAGATGGTAAATTACATTCAGTTTGATACTGAAGGAAGTGGAAGTGGGTATTTCCACCGACATGCATTCGAAAGAATGAAACAAAGTCATTAAGAGCATCCTGCATCTCAGTGAATTTCTGTGAATGAATGGGAGACCTCCGCCTAGTCTGTCTTCCGGGTCACTAAGTAAGATGGAGTAATTGAGAGGAAGTAGAAGGTCTGCAGAGTGCTCAAATGAGTCACCAAGCCACGTTTCAGTGAGGATCAGGATATCAAGATTATGGTCCAGGATCGATGCGGATATCTCTAGAGAGTCTTTGACTGCAGACCGACCATCACTATGTTGAGGGAAAACAGTACCAGGGAGAGAAGTACGTTTGAGGAGTACTGAAACATGGGAGATAGTAAAATAATAGACGTAAGAGTGCACAGACATGATGTGAGACAGAGAGGGTGGATAAGAGGAGGAGAGCGTGAGTAATCAAGAGTTATGTAGTATGAAGGGAAAGAAAGAGGAATGAAGAGAAAGATGAGAGAGACAGATTAGGGGATAGACAGCATGGTGAGAAAGACAGGCAAAAAGCAAGGGGAGAAAAGAGTGAGCAAAGAAGTGTACATAATGAAAAGAGAGAAATTAGAAAGAGAGAAATAGAGACAGAAAGAGAGGAATAATATAAGGCATGAAAAGCAAAGGTAGGTGAAAGAAAGAAAAGACAAAAAACAAAGAGCAATAGAAAGAATAAACAAAAAGAAATGAAAGAAGTAAAGAAAAAATATGTAGTAGCAAAAACAAGGAAACAATTAAAAACAAACAAATAAAGAAAGGTACTAATACAGAACTATGGCTGAGTGGTGTTCAGTGAGAGCTCCCAAATGTAGCTTATCACTTACAAAATGTTGTTGATCTTACCGGTCTGCATTTGGTTTACCAGTGTAGCTCTCAACCCCAGTCTCCGGCAAGCAGAAGCCATGCCCTCTTGGGTAAGCATCGATCTGGAGAGGAGGGCAGGCAAGAACTAAACGCCGCACTATACTGGCAGTGACCAAGTGTGATTGACAGGGAGCATATGTCCAAATTCTCTCTCAAGAATATGTGAACGTAAGACAGTATACAACCTAGTTGAATCAAAACATTTATGTTTAGGTATTTCTGTAACATTTCATTATTAGCTGAGCATGGGCTACGACAACCGAAAATATGGATACTGGACCAATAACCAGGAAAATAAGTAGCGCAACCAGGGGGCGTGGCTTGAACGCCGATGGCGGTGGTCGCCTAGACGCTCGGCTCCAGGATCGAGCCGCCTTTTATCCTGTTTAGCGGGCATTACGGGTGCCCCGACCCCCACAGCGGCGACCGCTGTGAACCCTGCGCGGGCGAGAGCCGCCGGAGACCGACAAGGAAGCTCCGTTTGCCGAACCAGACACCTACGGAACACTCGGGGCGGAGGACAAGATGGCGCTCGCCCCGTCTCTGTGCATCTGAGACGGCCGAGTGCCCCAAGGAGACCGGCTCCCCTGGCGCGGCTCTTGGTCTGCGCCCGTCCCTGGGCGGGTCGCTGCCGAAAGCGGACGAGCAGGAGACCGAGGACGCCTAAGACCTCACCGAGTGAGACCCCACGTGACCGCCGCCGCTCTCTGCCGTGAAGGCGCGCGGTGGAGGCAAGAAAGTGGACGGTGGCCTGCATAGTGCGACCCGGACTACCACGGCCACCCGCAGTTCGAATTCCCGGCTTGGGAGGTGAGAGATGCTGCAGCCGCTCTGCGGCGAAGGACTGGAACCCCCCCCCCCCCTGAAAGTTGGAAAGCACCGGGTGCGGGGCAGTGGTGCCCGGGATAGCGGCTGGCTGACCGACGGGGCCCCGGCTGGTGGTTGAGGAGGCGGCGCGGGGAGGCCCCCCGCCCTCGACGGTTCACTCGGACCTTGTGGCGGACCGTGCCCCCCCCTCCCATGAGACAGGGGTCGTTAACTCCCCCCTGACCTGCGCACAGAGCGTGGTAGGGACGCCTGACATACTCCCATCACGTGGCGCCAGTGGAGGCCGCCATTACACGCTAGCTTGGGAGTTATTGCCGCACTGGCCAATGACGCTTCTCTGGGCCCTCTGTGCTTAGAGCCACGGGGGCCTGGCCCCCTTGGACGTCTACTGACTGTTGAGAGGCGGGGGGCCGAGTCGCGTCGCCATTTCCCACGGCCTTGCCGCAGCGGCGGAGGGTGCCCCGATTTGCCCTTCCCCCGGCTGCGATCCCGCGGAGACCCCCTGCTGGGGACCCTGCCCGCTATGGGGAAAACGAGCGGAGCTAAGGGGGGCGTCCAGTCTACCTCGGATGTGGAGACACCCGAAACAGACGACCGTATCAACCCAGAGGGACCAGGAAACCCGCACCTTCAACAGCAGCTTGACAAGATCCTGGTAGCGATCACTGAAACGCGTTCAGCCCTCCAACAAGACATTGCTCAAGTGGCGACGAGTCTGGGCCTGCTCAGAGCGGACCATGGTAAGCTCTCGGATAGAGTTAAAGAGGTGGAGAGCTCGATGGGGCTCCTGGAGCCAGCTCAAAAAACTTTGGACGCTACAGTTCAGGACGCGCTGTCCCGCATTGATGCTCTGGAGAAACGGGCGGAAGACGCGGAAGGGCACAATCGGAGGAATAACATTCGAGTGGTGGGCCTTCCGGAGAAAATTGAGGGGGGGGGGGGACATGGTGGCGTACCTGGAGGATTGGCTGAAGACGGTGGTGGCGCCAGAGGGGCTTTCCTCCTTCTATACCTTGGAACGAGTGCACAGGGTGCCGGCGAGACCGCCGCAGCAGGGTCGACCACCGCGGCCGGTGGTGGCGCGACTGCTCCACTTTCGGGACAGGGACTTACTTCTTAATGCTGCCAGAAACAAGGGGCCATTCCAGGTAGAAAACAGTCGGGTGAACATCTTCCCAGACTATACATACGCGACACAAAGGAGACGGACCTCCTTCTTGGCGGTGAAAAGGGAGCTGAGGAGTGAGGGTATCCAGTACTCCTTGTTGTTTCCAGCACGGCTCCGGGTCATCCTGGACGGCACGACCAAGTTCTTCGATACCCCGGATGATGCATGCGGCTGGCTTGAGTTGTACAGAGCTGGCAGAGATGGCTTCGGGACCTCCTCCCAGTCCACTTCAGAGAACAATCAGCTGCAGAAATCCAAAAGGGTCCGACATCGCAGAGGCAGGACTGCTCGACCCTAGACGCTGGAAGCTGAGGCGGAGCGGCGCGGAGCGCTGGAGATGGTCTCTAATATCTCTGGCTCCCAAGGTGGACACGCACCGGAACTTTCAGAGCCTGGTGAGAGTGGTGGCCACTCGGACACGGAGGGATCGGAATCTGATAGTGTGACTCTCCCGGTGATTACCCCGGAGACGGCGGAAGGCCTGATTAATGGACAATGATGACCACGGGTGAGCCGGCTCTGGTTGGGGGGACGGAGGTGGGTGGAGAAGGGAGGGGGAGGAAGGTTCCAGGATTTAATGGGTACTGTTAAGTAGCTGTTTATATGGTGGGTGGTGGCTGCACCTTTCTTTGGCCATAGTGACTTAGGGCTCGATCGCACTTCGATAGCATTGCAGTGCGGAAACCCCCTATCGGCGTTCGGCCCCCACATTGCCCTTAAGGCACACCTGCGGTGACTACCGTCAGGTTAGTTTGGTGAGGATTGTCTACGGACATAGTTTGGATGGGAACTAGATGGTACTATTTGGAACCTGTTCTGGGGGGGAAGGGAGGGGGTTCATGTTTTGGGGTTGTTCTTCTGTTGTTGAAGGGGGACCTCGCCATCGGTAGGGGATTGACTGGATGCTTGCTTATGTTTGAGCAGAGTTTGGGGAGACTAGAGGAAATTCCTTGGGACAATGGCTGATCTATCAACCTTAAAATGTATTACTTGGAATGTGCGGGGTCTGAATTCCATGTCCAGGCGACACAAAGTGCACGCTTACCTGGTGCGCAGAGGCGTGCAGATTGCTTTACTACAGGAGACGCATCTCACCAAGGCTGAGGGACTAGCGTTGCAGCGCAGATGGCGAGGGCAGGTATACAACACCACATACTCCGCTTATGCTAGGGGCGCGCTGATCTGGGTGCGAGCCGGGGTTCCATTGCAGGTGACTAGACATTGTTGACTCGGAGGGGAGATATGTGGCACTCGCTGGCAGGCTGGGGGGAAGGGAGCTGAACATTTGCTGCATTTACGCGCCTAACACGGACCAACTCGCCTTTCTGGCCGCTTTGTCGGGATCCCTGGCCTCCTACTTGTCGGGACCCCTTTAGATAGGAGGGGATTTTAACTCGGTGGAGGACGTTAACCTTGACAGGTCCCATCCTCCCCTCCTGGACTCCCCGACCCACCGGGTGTCCATGGGCAGAGTAGACTGGCAGACTAAGTGGGGACTGACAGATATCTGGAGGGCCCAGCACCCCCACACCCGCGACTACTCCCATTTCTCCGGCATGCACGAGTTACATGTACGGTTGGATGGCTTGTTGGGATCGACAGAACTGGTTTCCTCAGCCGTGAGATCTGAGTATCTGGCGAGGACCATCTCCGACCATAACCCTCTACTGGTTGATTTTCGGTGGCTTCCGGGCACCCCTTGTGTGCCGACCTGGAAACTGCGCCCGAGCTACTAGAGGATTTGGTGTTCCGTGGTGCCCTGGAAGACAAGATCATTGGTTACTTTGAGACGAACGAGGGCACGACGGCGGAGAGGGCCACGGAATGGGACGCCTTTAAAGTAGTGGTTAGGGGCTATTGTATATCACAGAAGGTGGGGGTGCGCCAGGTCCTCCTGGAAGACCTGACTAAAGCGGACCGGAAACTACGTGACCTGGAACTCCTCTGCCCCGGCCGCCCGGAGCTCCAGCAACAGACCTTAGCGGCAAGGGAGGCGGTAGCTGTAGAAGTCGAACGACTGCGGAGTTATGATCACAAGGCTTACATGACTAGATCGCTCGCGGAGTGTGACAAAGCGGGGGCACTTCTGGCTTAGCTTGCCAACCCAACGAGGCGCACATCACCCACGGTGGCTATGCGCACAGCTGAGGGTGAGGAGGTTTATACCCAACCTGAAATCCTTGACTGCTTTAGGCGTTATTATGAGGTACTGTACCGCAGTGGACTGCCACTGGATATCGCCCCGATTGACGGCTTCCTACGCGACCTACAGGTCCCCACCCTGGAGCCCTCACAGGCGAAGGACTTGGGGAGGGATGTGGAGATAGGGGAGATCCGTGGCGCCATAAAAAAGATGGCGCGTAATAAGACGCCGGGTCTTGACGGACTCCCGGTGGAGTTTTATTCCACCTACGTAGACCTCCTAGCTCCCAGGCTTTTAGCGGTTTACAAGGAGGCAAAGACCCGGGGGCGCTTACCCGGCTCAATGCGTGAGGCCCTAGTGGTGCCCTTGCTCAAACCTGGTAGGGAGAGCAGTGACCCTGCGTCCTACAGACCGCTGTCGATGCTTACGGTCGATTATAAGATCTTAAGCAGTATATTAGCCTCACGCCTGCTGCATCACATGGGCTCCTTGGTGCATGATGACCAGGCAGGTTTCATCCCCAAGCGTAACACTACGATGAATATTCGCCGCTTGTTTCGCCTGCTGGAGGAAGACCACGCTGAAGCTCCTAATCCCATGATCCTTTCGATTGACCTGGAGAAGGCCTTTGACAGCTTGGAGTGGGCTTACCTCCGCAGAGTACTTGAGCGCTTCGGCCTGGGGGAGGGGTTTCTGCGATGGACCACAGTGTTATATGCCTCGGCGGTGGCTAGAGTTCGCTCGGGCCTGCTGATCTCCCAACGTTACCCGGTGAAACGGGGCACGAGACAGGGATGCTCGCTGTCCCCGTTGCTATTTGCCCTTGCTGTGGAGCCCTTGGCGATATCGATCCGCGCGGGGACCCATTACAGGGGATTGCAGACCCTATCAGGGCACCACTTCATCTCCCTGTATGCAGACGACCTGCTGCTCTTCCTTGAGGACGCTGATGCGGCCTTGACCGGGGCTGATGCAGTACTCACGGCTTTTGGCGAGATATCGGGCCTCAGAGTAAATTGGACGAAAACTTGCCTGGTCCCGGTCCGCGGTGATGAACCCCGGCCGGACACTCCCAGGGCGATCCGGTGGGAACCTAGTTGCTTTAAATATCTAGGGGTACATGTTTATCATCGCCCTGCCGACACCCTTGAGGGTAATGTCTCTAGATGTATCCGTGCGTTGAAGGGCAGCATGTCCTTTTGGGCCACCCTACCGCTCTCGGTAATGGGACGGATCGCTCTGCTGAAGATGGTGGCGCTCCCACGGCTTTTATATTATTTCAGGACACTCCCGGTCTGGATCCCACCGGCCAATTTTCGATACCTGAACTCTTTGATTGTAGCGTTCCTTTGGGGCTCGGGCCGCCGCAGAGTAGCACTTAAGACCCTGATGAGACCAAAAGTAGAAGGGGGACTGGCCGTACCCGACTTTGAAACATACTACTTGGCTGCCCAACTGCAAACACACTCAGGAGGTGGCACAGGAGTTTCGCGGCCCGGAAGAGGCGCGGGGACGTGGCATACCCAGGCATGTTTTGTCCTATGTTGTGCTGCAACAGAGACTAGTTTTGAGGGACCTCACCCAGGAAGAGCGCACCATTAGATCGTGCTGGAACCGGGTGCACCGCAGGATGGGAATGTTGCGGCCTTATGCCCCGGAGATCCCGCTGGGGATGCTCACCGCCCTGCCGCATGGCGGCGACTGGTCGCGACTGCAGGCCTGGGAGGAGGTGGGCATACAGCTCATGGGAGATCTCTATGAGGACGTGATGCTGTTGCCTTTTAAGGCTTTTCTGGACCGCTTTGACATTCCCCGGGGTGATTTTCTACTCCATGCGGCGGTCACCAGGGAGCTCCAAGCACACTGGAAGACTGGCCTCGAGGAACCGCAGTTATCAGCGGCATGCCAGTATGTCGTGATGACGGCTGGGACGGTTAAAGCGGTTACATGCTTATACTCCAGGATGACCTGCGAGCGACTAGCCCCCCTGGAAGTGCTTAGGACCAGATGGGCAGCAGACGTTGGGAAGGACATCCCGGAGGCTACGTGGGCCCAGCTGATACGCCAAGCCTGGAAGGGCACGGGTGGTGCTCTGTTCCAACTGGTCCACTTCTACATATTACATCGGGCCTATCTGACCCCGGAGAAAATACAGAAATATTTTGCCTCGGACACGGCAGCCTGCCCTAGATGCCGGGCGCTCGGGGCTGACCTCATACACATGTTATGGTCCTGTCCTGCGCTGACCTCCTACTGGATGTTCATAGGAGGTACACTTAGCGGAGTGACGGGAAGGTCCCTGCAATTTGACGCCGCGGTGGGAATCCTGCACTGGTTCCCGCATACCCCCAAAAATAAAATCTCTAGTAAATTCATTGACCTGGGGTTGCTCCTAGCTAAACGGGAAATAACCAGACATTTGAAGGCACGGGTTGGTCCAACAGGCACTAAATGGCGCAATGAGCTTCTTAAGTGGGCGGGAAGCGAGAGTACCCTGCGATATATTGCTGGCGCAGCGGCGCCAGGACGAGCGAGCACTAGAGGCGGCACAAGCCTGGGAGACGTTGGTTCAGACCATGACATGCACACTGATTCTGATAGTGTTGATGAAGATCCACCCATCCCCCCGTAGAATCATGCAGGCGGGGTACTTGCATTGGAAAGGACATTGTCTTCTACCATAAGCTCTTTGAAAGTATACTAGATCACCGATGGCGGGGTGGGAGGGGGGTGGTGGATAGAGGGAACGGGAACTGTATCAGCTTCCGTTGAGCACTAGAGTTTGAGACACTGACGATTGACACTCGAACCTCTGGGAGGGACTATTCGTTTGGGGGGGGAAGGGAGTTTACCTAGGTTGTTTGGAAAAGCGGAAGAGATCTATTCATCCTCACCTGTTTAACGCTCACAGAGTGCTGCACTCTCAAACGGTGATCTGAAGAACATGCCGCCCGACCTCCGGGTTGTGGGCTGAATGGCCGTGTATAGATATTAGACCCCCCCCCTTTTTTTTTTTTTCCTCTTTTATCGATGTAACTGCACTGGAACAACATACAGGTGATTGGATTGTAACTATGATTGATTTCTGCAATAAAAATATATTTAACAAAAAAAATAAGTAGCGCAACCATGTATCAAAGTCCTCCTCTAAAACATCCCATCCTCCCATCACAGCAGTCAATTGCATGGAGGAGCATACAGCTAACTTGCCCCAGTTCCTGCATCTGAACCCCTGCTCTTGAACTCACCCCTTGCACTTCAATCAATCAACAGAGAGATGGGCAACATCTTTGCTGATGAGAAAGTATTAGTGCTCTCTGCTCACGAATAGGTTTTGTACTATGAAGCCCTCTTTGTCAGGGGCGGGGCCTCCACTAAGGCAAAGGAGCGTAGCCCCACTGCTTTAAGAGCAGTGCAGAGGAAAAATAAAATGATAATAGCGAAACGTTATTAGCATTTTATTATTTTCATGCTCCTAGGTGAAGGAATGGCAGAGCTGCCCAGAGCAGGGGAGGAGTGGTGAGCACACTCAAAGTGCGCATGAATGTTTGACCGGCTGTCTTGGGCCGGCCAAATATTCATGCACAATTGGCATGTTCCCCACCGAGCTGCATTACACAGCCTGGTGGGGAACAGACACAAGCTTCCTGTCCCTATCTGAGCACCGAACCTCTGCACTCAAACCAATCACAACACTGCAATGCAGCATTGTGATTCGCTATAGGGAACTTAGGGGAACCAATGACAATGCTGTATTGCAGCACTGTCATTGGCTTAGGGAGCCCGAGTGCTTCCTGGGACGAGGAGAGGCGGCGGCTGGTGACGCAACCAGCAGGTAAGTTTTCTTTATTATTGTGAGAAGTTGGCCTGGTATATGATGTTCACTATTCTAGTGAGCACCTTGCACCAGTCCAAACAACCCTTATGGTGATTGGTTGTAAGTCAACCTTATAGATAAGCTATCCTAGAGGTAGCATGGACAAAAGCAGTCTTAGGCTAAACTCGAGAGGGCATGTGAAGCCAGCTGTTTTACCATATGAAAGCCTTTTAATACCAAATGAAAGGACACCACACAAGTTATATATTATAAAATATATGTATTTATTACTAGAATAATCCTCTGTACTCTTTATGAGGGCAGAAGCACAAGCGTTTAAACAAAGAACTTAATATCATACAATAAGCTGCACAATTTTGGATAAGGCCGGGTGGCCGTAAAACCATATACTAAATTAGTGGTATAAGAACCACGTCACGAACAATGGTAAGGCCTAGGGCCTTGGGAATCGCTGGGCCTACACTGGAATAACAGTTGTTAGGAAGCAGGAGGCCCACGAGATGCGTGTGCAAGGTCTAAATGCACATGCGTGCACACATAGAAGTCAATGGTGCGTACAAGTTATAAAGTTGCAGATATGGAAGTCTTCCGACTGGACTAGAACTTAACCACTTAAAACTAGGACACTAGGCATGTAAATCTCTATAGGAGCACCGTAGTACTCTCGTTACCTCACCCACAGGAAGCGGGTGCATAGGTGTCAAAGTGTGTCGGGTTTCGTCGTGGAGTTCTATGGAGCCTTGGAGAAAAGATGCTCCAGGCAACCAGGAGAGAAGAGTCCGGTAGGATCCAAGGGCGGATCGAAGTTGTAGAGTACCTGAAAGCAGAGGGGACAGAGTCTGGGTCACTAACCAGTGACCACAGTGGAACCAGGAAGGAACCAGGCGATGTCGGGCGCAATCAGGTGGTTGTCGCGAAGCTTGTCTCTGCTGCCACGTGGACCAGGAGGTATCGACGATGACCAGGAGCTGGGCACGGACTGTCCCACGAAGGCTCTCGCTGTAGGCGGTGTCGGCTTCCAGATTGGAGTCAACAAGCCTTGGCAAAGGCAACCCACGCAGGAACTGAAGAGGGCTTCTTACTCAGGCCAGCAAGGACTGAGGGGCTTCTCCTTCGCAGGGAAGCAAGGGCCAGTCTGGAGCAACCAGACCAGCAGTGTAGATTTCGGGTTTCATCGTTACAGAGGCCACTAGCCAACGGGCAAGTGACCGGACAGACGCGTCGAGCAGGAAAATGCAAAAGGGCCCTACGCAGCGCTCGGTGAGTGTGGAGGGGTGATCTTCAGTGCAGTTGATGCTCGGGGCTGGGGCTTCTCAATCCCCAATACACAGCTTCGAGGGTGCCTCGGGAGCTGCACAGGAAGCGTCTCGCAGTCTTTTCAAGATGGGAGGTCCCACGTCTCACGTCGCCTCCACTGGTCTCAGCTTTGCTGTGGCTGTGGATCGGGCTGAAGGAAGTCTGGGAGTCTGGGTCTTGTCAGGCTCTGTGGTCGGGCTCCGGCGGGAGCGTCGGACAAAGCAAGTCGTTGAGCGCTTGATGGTGCCTGCTTGCGCAGGATGGCCACTCCTTGGCCACAAGGGAGATTCTTCAGTATCTTCTTGTAAAGTAGATGGTAGAAGGTCCAGAGTTATGTATCAAAGTTTCAGTCAGGATAATCTGATGTCTTAGGACGCAGCTCCTACCTTTATTCCAAATCAAGGGGCTGGATTACCTGCTAGGTCCCTCCTATGGGTGGGACCCAGGAAGGGGGTGGTTACACCCCTTTCCCTTTGTCCAGTTTCGCGCTGAGGCTGGAGTGCCCCAGCACCGGTTTGAAATGGGCTATGCATGGGACACCTTGTGTGCCCCAGGCAGTGTCTAGTTTCATTCAACCCTCCCTGCCCCAATCCACTATCTCCTGTCTGGGGTGGTGCTAGCACCTTCCTGTGACAGCAAACCTTTTGTCCAGGCCTCCCCTGCCGGAGTTTCGGTCAGCAGCAGGAGCCCAGACTTGTGTCTGTGGCAGCAGCATCCATTTTGTGATGCTGAGGCTCTGGTTGATTTTAACCGCGTTTAAGGAAAGTAACATGTCTTCTCCCTCTAGAAGGGTGGAATGCTACCCCGGTCGCCAGAACTTACGAGGGGGTAGTATTCCAAAGCGTATGACACCTTACACGACATGTTTCGATAAAGCCAAACCAAAGTTAGCAAATAACGCGAGGATTATAATGCACTTAAGAGTATATGGTATGGCAATATCATAGAACAGCTATAAGGACATGGTTCCGAAAGCTGCAGACAGGCTCAGCTCATACTAGAGCACCATCTCACATAAAACCAAGCACTCTGCCTTCAGGATTGTTAAAGCCTGCCATAGGAGAGACTTATAGGTGCATATGTGTCTATGTAAAGGTAGATATAGGATGGCTGCTGCTGTAGGCCCCTGCCGTGCTAAGGAGATGGAGAGGACTGGGCAGCCCACTTTACGAACAGACTGGTGTCTTGCAGATAAGTAAAAGCTGAGTTTCAGGGGATTTGCACATGCCGAACTGGTAGTAGTTTCAGAATGCAAGTTAGATTGAGACATATTGCTGTATTCCCTCATTTCACTCCTCTGGGGCGGGGGTCTGCTGCAATTTCGGGGCTGGGGGGAGGGAAAGCGATTCTCTGTGAGATGGTTAATGGAGTATATGAAACCGCTCTGATTGTTGCACAGGTGGTGCGTGGCGGAGGGGGGAGGGGGCCGGACTTCACTAACGGAGGTTGTTGTGATGCTGAAACTGTCTGGCCACCTTGGCCCCCGAGCGCATTGCTTTGTTGAAGTTGGAGTCAACTCATTTAATGGTATGATGAGGGGTTGGGTTGGGTGGAATGGGGACCGGCAAGGCCAAGTTGGGGTGGGTCTGCTGTGGGAGGGCGGTGGAGATTTGGGGAATGTTGTTGATACAATGTTGTATTTTTTGCCTGCTAGCACTGCCTGCGCTGGTCTTGTGCTCCCTATTACTATGTGTCGGTCTGACACACTTCTGAGTTCCACATTACACACTCGGTGGCCTGCTCCTGTTGGTCCACCTTGCCCGGATTACCGGTGGGCTCAAGGCGCCTCCCTATGCTTTACCCCGAGGCTGCCGCATATCAAGTTGAGGTATACACACCCTTACTTCGGAAATGGCTGAGACTATTGCACCGACTACAGAAAACACCACTGCCTCGCTGAGAGCTTTGACGTGGAACGTGAGGGGTCTCAACGACTATCGGAAGCTTAGAAAGGTCATAAATTACCTACGCAGACAACACATTGATCTGGCACTTATCCAGGAAACTCACCTTCCTCTCACTAGCAAAATGCTCTCTGCTAAGGGGTTTGAGGATTGTAGCGTAGCAGCAGGGTTCACCACACATTCCAGGGGGGTGGTCACTTGGGTCAATCCAAAATCTAAATTGAAACTGACGGCGCTTGAGGCGGACCCGGAAGGTCGCTACTTAATTTCCAGATGTGTAGGTAAGGGGCATGATCTTAAAGTAGTCAATGTCTATGGCCCTAACTATGACTCCCCAAATTTTTATGCTATGCTGGCCCAGCATTGTAGGACTCACAGTTACTCCAGGATGCTTTGGGGGGGTGATTTTAACTTGGTGTTTGATCCGGAGTTGGACAGGTCAGCGGGGCCACCCCGGCGACCATCGGCAGCAGCCCTATCCATGCAGGCGGAACTTATTAAATTAGATCTCCTTGATGTCTGGAGAAGTCGACACTCCTTGAGAGGCGGGTACACATACTACTCAGCCTACCATGATATCCATACCAGAATCGACTACTGGCTGGCCTCTCAGACGCTCCCGCACAGCATTAAGGGGTGCACAATACTACCGCGCACCCTCTCAGATCAATCACCGCTGCTCCTGATCTTGGAGACTCCGGTAAAAAGAATTCCTCCCTTCACATGGCGCTTCCCCCCCCGTATTCATTGTTGGATGACGTATTCAGAGGGGAGTTGGCAGAGGAAATTGACAACTTCTTTGAGACCAATGTCGGCACGGTCGATAGTTTTCAAACAGTGTGGGAAGCATTTAAGGTATTCATTCGCAGGATTGCCATGTCCAAGCATTCTAGTGTCCTTAAGTCCATAAGGCGGCGGTTGCAAGAACTTGAAGCTCAACTGTCGGACCTTGAATCACGGTAGCTGAAAGAGACCGATGTGGACACTGCTGCGCAAATTAAACTTCTAATTACAGAATATAATGAGGAGGCTGACAGGGAGGTGCAACACATGGGTAAATACGCCACTGCGCGCACCTATGGCGAGGGGGAGCGGCCTGGCTCTCTTCTAGCCAGAGTTATACGAAATGTCAGACGCCGGCTGGTGATAGGCGAGATGGTGTCGGAATCGGGGAGGGTACTTACAGAAGAATCGGAGATAATTGCGGAATTCAGGAATTACTATTCTGGACTATACAAGTCCAAATCCTCCCGGGTTGAGGAGGAAATTGATGATTACTTAAGCTACATTAAAATGCCCCTACTATCAAACTCCCAGAGAGAATTCCTTATGATGCCCATGCAGAAAGAAGAGATCGCTGGGGCGCTGGAGGGGATGCGGTCTGGTAGTGCCCCTGGCGCAGACGGGCTAACAGTGGGCTTCTATAAGGCTTTCAAAGACAAGCTTGTACCGCTCCTATCCACCCTCTTTGATGACATATATGTAGAGGGAAGTATGCCTGGTTCTATGAGGGAGGCCCTACTTATTACACTTCTGAAGCCTGGGAAGCCTCCCAATGAGTGTGGCTCCTATAGGCCACTGTCCCTGATAAACGTGGATGCCAAATTGCATGCTAAGGTCTTGGCCACACGCTTGGCATTACTTGCGCCGGAGTTGGTCGCACCAGAACAGGCCGGATTTATTCCCAACAGGAACCTTACATATAACATCCGCACCGTCCTTCAACTTCGCCAGGCCTTGGCGAAGTTCAACGTGGGTGGAAAAATGCGGAGGGCAATTGATCTTTTATATCAGAATCCTAGTGCCTGTATTTTGGTAAATGGCATTCTATCTGAGCCCTTGAACATCTCGAGAGGTACTAGGCAGGGCTGCCCTCTCTCCCCACTCCTGTTCGATCTATACATGGAACCATTTGCCCAGTGTTTAAGAGAGAATGTTAACATCAGACCGTTCATGTATAAGGGGTGGGAGAGAAAGGCGGCCCTATAAGCCGATGATATTCGGGTATACACTTCAGAGGTACACACGGTGCTCCCAGCAGTTTTAAAGTTGGCCTCGGAGTTTGGAGAAATCTCTGGGTACGAGACCAACCCTGACAAAACAGAGATGCTGATATGGAACGTAGATCAGATTCCAGCAGATATCATGATACGCCCTGGGAATATGATGAGATACCTGGGTATTAACATCATCAAAGATATCAACCAGATCGCCAAGATAAATTTTGTAGCTGTAGCTAAGGAATGCCGTAAACTATTAATGTCATGGGCACAACTTCCTTTATCATTTTTAGGGAGGGTCAATTTAATTAAAATGTCTATTTTACCTAAGGTTTCTTTTCTTTTCAACACAATTCCGTTATATTTTGATCCCTCATTAATAACTAAACTACAATCTGATATTAACTCCTTTATTTGGAGTAACCGTCTTTCGAGGATCTCCTGGAAAAAGCTTAGGAGGCGCAGAGAAAAAGGTGGAATCGCGGCCCCAGACTTCCAAATATATGCATGGGCATTTCAACTATCACATGTCAGAGTGCTTCTTAAAAATCCATCAGGGTATGGGGCCGGTTCTTTGTATTCTACCCTTCTCACAGGAGAAGGTGTTAGCCATTCAGGGTTTATGTTTAAGTTTGGGGACCCCAAGTTAAAAAAAAAAATTAAGTTGAAGATCTTGCAAGGAATGGCCAAAATGTGGGCACAGATAACTAAAACCATTAAGGTAGGGTATTACAACAGCAGGACTCCGCTTTGGGATCTCCCTGAGACTCCCGCTTGGTTGAGAGACAGTCTAGCGATACCGATTAAGAAAGCTGGGTTGGCTGTTTGGGGGGATTTGTTCACAGAAGGAGAGTTGCTCCCGTGGGAGTGTCTTAGAAACATCATTGGCATCAACTTCGCTAGATTTAAGTATATGCAAATAGCTAGCTGGTCCCACGCATATGCGTCTCGTACAACGCGTGGAAATAAATTCCCCATAGGAGGTTACAGCCAATTAATATCATCCTTGGTCGATAAACCTCCCGCTAAAAAGGAAATTTCAGCATGGTGCAACCTGATTATGGAGGAAAGGGATGGAGCTTTCTCATTACCAGAGGACCTTTGGTCATCAACCATAATGGGGTGTAATCTACAAGTGCTCTGGAGCCTATCCTGTGGAATGTTGTGGGATGTAGTGAAACCATCGTGGCTCCGTAGAAATCACATCTTTACTATCCACAGGGCCTACTACTCTCCATTGAGGCTTTCGAAATTTACGCAGGGGAGCCAGGTAGCATGCCCTAAATGTGGTGAGGTAGCCGCTTCGGACTGTCACATGTTTTTTGAGCGTTTCGTTTTGTCAACTTTTTGGGAGGACATAAAAAGAACTTTGTCTTTATCTTTGAACTCGAACATAGTCCTCGATCTCCCACTGATTATCTTTGGTATTTTGGAGGGTCTCCACAGCTCAGAGAAGAAGCTAGTTTTCTATTCTATCTTGCTTGCCAGGAGGGAGATATGCAGAAGATGGAAAGACTCTTTGACCCCTACAATAGAAGATTGGTACTCCTCGATTCTAACTGTCTCCAGATTAGACCTGGGTAGGTCTAGTAACTCAAACAAAGGCGTTTTGGTATCTACTAAATTGGGCACATTGAATGTGCGTTTTTTTTTTTTTTCCCGGGTCCAATGATTAAGCCACTTGGCATACTCCAGGGCCAGATATCATTGTGGAAATATCCACTCCTTTAATGGTTGGTTTTCGTTTGGTGAAATAAAGTTGGTTGAGCTAAAATATCTGCTGAGACAGCACCCCGCTCGTATACCACTCGACTTCATCATGGAAACAAATCATTGTGGCAAATGAGGACAAAAAAAAAAAACATCCGCACCGTACTAGGGACCATGCAGCACGTGCGGCAGGAGAACAAAGCGCTGGCGGTTTTCCTTGACATGGAGAAGGCTTTCGACTCTGTGGAATGGCCCTTCATGCTGAGGGTGCTCCGAAGGTTCGGGCTGGGTGAACCCTTCTTACAAATGATAGGTGCGCTGTATTACAAGCCTAAAGCCAGATTGCGGATGGGTGACCGGGTCACAGACGCCTTTGACATAGGCAGGGGTACCAGGCAGGGCTGCCCCCTTTCGCCCTTGCTGTATGCATTAGTGGCGGAACCGTTGGCATGCGCGCTCCGTGAGTACCACCGGATTGAAGGTATCAGCTTCCCTACATACAAGATCGGTATTTCTACATATGCAGACAACACTCTGTTGTATGTCCGGGACCCGGAGGCTAACCTCTCTCCAGTGTTGAGGGAGGTGGTTCGGTTCGGAGCACTTTCAGGGCTGAAAGTGAATTGGAACAAATCAGTGGCGTTCCCGTTAACACCTGTGATGCTGCAATTCGACATGGAATACCCGTTGCAGTGGACAATGGAGCCGGTTAGGTACTTAGGAATCCAGCTCCATCCAGATCCCGACATTTTGGTGCGGGAAAATTATGGCGTTTCATTCACTAAGCTAGTTGAGGATGTGGATACGTGGTGCAGGCTTCCACTATCCCTACTGGGAAGAATCGCAATTATGAAGATGGTCGTGTTGCCTAGATTCCTGTTCCTGTTCAATAATATCCCGGTGGTCCTATCTAAGGCCTTCTTCAAAACCTTGACGCAGGCTCTTATTTGGCTTGCCTGGGGTGGTAAACAGCCTCGAGTTCAATGGAAAGTTCTTATGCTCCCATATGAGTTACGAGGGCTGGGCGCACCGGACATGGAGCGATACTACCGAGTTGCCCAAGCGGCACATCTGCATACATGGATACATGGGGACCCCAATATTCCACACGTGATCTTAGAACGTTTGTTCACAGACCCATGCCCCCTCCAGCTACGGTGTTCCAACCGGCTGACCGCCGCGTAGGCTTACTGGACTCGATTAAGACCACAAACCATGCATGGCACGCGCTGTTGAAGGAGCAGGGATGCGAACTGCTGTACTCCCCACTTGTGCCGATAGAATGGGCGATGTGGCTTGCACCGCTGACGGAGAAGGGGGTCACGTGCGCTCTGAACCAGTTAGGTGTCATAAAGCCCGGTGACCTATTCAAAGACGGAGTGGCTAAATCCTGGGAACAGGTCACCTCCACAGGTGTTGAGACCACGTTATTTCTGCGCTTCCAGTTTCACAGAATACGCACTGCGTTCCTGGACCTTTTGGGCCCAGACCTGGCAGAGCCCCCGGAAATCCCAGAACTTACGTATGTGATTAAAACATCTTCACCACGCAAATTGGTCACTCATTTATTTAAAATAGGGGCACAACATAGGGAACAGCAACTCTCGAAAGCCAGACTGGCGTGGCAGTGCGATCTGCAAATGCAGATTGATGATGAAATGTGGAAATACTGTTGTCAAAACACGAGGAAACTGTCTCTTAATGGAAGACACAGGCTGATACATTTCAAATATCTACAACGAGTATATTACACTCCGGAACGTCTACGTAGATATGGGCTTAGACAATCTTCCGAGTGTGAACGTTGTCATGCCCCAGTGGTAGACTTCATACATATGGCATGGAGTTGCCCCGATATTAATACATTTTGGGAAGAAGTATTTTCGGAATTGAGTCTGATACTAGATACGGAACTGCCGGCTAACCCCGCGCTGGCATTGCTGGGATACTCCAAGACACTCCCGGTGGCATTACGTCGCCTGACGGATATGGGCCTGCTGATGGCCAGACGAGTTGTCGCCATATGCTGGATGAGAGGCCCTTTGCCGACTAAACGTAGATGGGCCAGGGACATGCTTTACTGTTGCACCCAATCACAAACTTATAGTGAGCTCCTTCCACCTGTGAATAGGCCAAAGAATTTTTGGGGTCTGTACCAGACATATCTGAACACCAGGGACAGTGTAGAAACGGAACAGGGTGGGTCAGAAAACAGTCGGGAACCACTGGAAGAGTTAGGGCCCTGTCGACTAGGCAATTACCTGCGCTAGGAATATCACCTGGGGAAGGGGAGGAATATGGATGCATTGACACTAGACACGGCGGGAGGTCCGGGGGCTGTGAGCCTTTCTCCGACCAACTACACCTGGGGGTACGCCGTAGTAGAAGGTTTCCTGGGTGGTCTTGATATAGCGGTAGGATGGGGCGGAGGGGGGACTGGAGTGTGGGTGGATTCATTGAAGACCGTACAGAGAGACGGCAACCGGGAACTACAGGAGGAGGGATTCCATCACAGAGCGCATCGCCCTGTTGAGAGACACACTCGTCTCGAGCCTAGTCCAGTCACAGACGGATCCCCTCCCGGCTTATCTCCTGACACACCAGGAGTCAGAGTGATCAAACACGAAGATTTTGGCCTTACATGAACACTTAATATCAAACAAGCAGTACCGTCCACGTGACTAGTATAAAGGGACAGACCGTTTCTTTCCAGTCACATCTAGACTCGTGTCTCTCTCCGGCAAGTAACGTCCAATACTCGGATATTAGCCCAGACCTATCACCAAGCGCCAAGGAAAATACTATTTCTCAAGCCCTGAAGAGTCGTGTTGACTCAACTGTACACGACGAAACACGTGTCGGCTTTTCATTACATCTCTTGAGTCTGGAGAGAATAAATCATCTTCTTGCTGTTTCAAGAACATACCAAAGATTCTGCTTCTGTTTTCTTATATATTTTCAGTCATTGTACTGCATATGATTTTCTGTTGTAGTAGCGAGAGCACACTTGTATATACCTTGTTTAGTCCCTTGACTTTTTAGACGGTTAAGGGTGTTTTTCCGCCTGCTCTGCACGCACTACATGTCTGATTGTCTATCAACACCCTGTAACGTATATCCTAGGCAGTGCGCCTTAATAATCTGATTTTCTAAAAACCCCACTGAAGTGTTTCTTGGATTCATTGAAGGTATTTGTGGGACTGAGTAACGGTCTAATTTTCGGGGCAAACAGGGCGAACTAGCGGGCAGTTTGTATGTTGCGGGGGGGGGGTTGTTGGGGATAGTTCATACAGTGTTCAGCAGGAAGGGATTATACTGGTCTACCTCCTAGCAGAGCTGCCACAACAGTGTTCTATGACAGAGAGACTGCCTTCACTCTTGAGAGGCAGGACTGGGAGAGGGGCACCGAAACAACATGGGAACTGGAGACGATTGCATTTTATTTTACTGCACGCCGCCGGACCTCCGGGTTGTCGGCTAATTGGCTGTGTTTGATCCACGCAGATAGCGTAACCTAACTGACTATGTTTTGCTGCCGGCCCCCTGGGTTGTAGGCTGATAGCTGTGTGTGATGTACGATGACTGAATAAAGGTTTAAAAAAAAGGTAGATATAGGAATACTATATCTAAGCAAGGGGTGATTACACCACCTTGCCCCAGCTGAGTGATCAGCCAGTTGTGTCAAATTGGAAGGACAGCCAGGGGTGGCAAAAGATATGCTGCAGCCCCTGGTAGGCCTTGGGTGCTTCTATGCCCTGGGGGCCTATGGCACACTGTACAGGGACTCACAAGAGTGACCCAAATACCAATTGGTGATGTACCTAGAGTACATGGTGTTGAATTTAGAGAGAGAACAGCAGGGCTGTGGGTCTGATTAGCAGGCCCACAGCCCCATTAAGTCGAAAACCAGTGAAGCAAAAAGTAAAAAGTGGGGTGACCATAGGAAAGCAGACCCTACTCTCCTACAATTATTTCTTTATTTTTGTATTTTCTACCCCACCTCACCCCGCCCCCCTGCCACCATTCCCTACCAGCCACCACTGCTCTGTGTTGCGAATTCCTAGACTTAGTTAAAATATGCGCAGCATCATTTAACTTCTTTCTGTTAAAGACATGAAACTGTTCCAGTATGCCTGATCATTACTGATGAATTGAAGGTAAGCCTAGGCTCGTATTAAAGGTGTCCTCTGGTTCAACTGTTAAGACAACTGTTGAAACAGAAAAACACCAGTAGTATCACAGGAATAACCAGCAAGGACAACCCCAAGTTTGCACAATAACTGCAGGTCAGAGAGAAGGGCTGCAGAATAAAAGGCCGACATTTCAATGGAAAACTGAAATCAAGAAACCATAGTCCCCACCCTCTCAGAAATGTAAGTATATAAAATGCTTACTGTGACTATGGTGTAGTGATTGGGGAATGTCTTTGATGGGTACACAGGCCTCATGTTTCGTGTGTAGGTTCCACATTTTTCTGGGAAGGAAGATCTTCAATTAGCAAAAAAAAACTTTCATCATTCAAACTCAAGTCACATTTCAGACTAAAATTGATACATAAGCCACTGCATGGCACTATATGTGTTCCCTAGCCTTTTGTATCCCTTCCACCATCCACAACATCCCCATATCACTCTTCCATTGCATACATTATACAAACTTTTGCATGAGTTAAATCAATGGAGTGTATAAAGGCCCTTTATTATGTGACACTTCATAATTCGGGTGGAGTGGTCTCAGCAGTTTCTAGCTCCATCAGGTTTATGAAATCTGCAGGGAACAATTCAGAGCTGTTTTCTTCACCCTGATTCTATCAGCCTGAAGCACAAGTTACTAATTGTGTAAGGATATATCTGTAAGAGACATTAGTTAGTGATAGATTCCTTACCTTAGAATATCCCCAGGCGTCAGACTGTATCCGGATAGTTTTGCTAGCAGTACCCCTGTGTGTCAGTAGGTGGCGTTGTGCGGCTCCGCATCCGTCGTGGACGTCGTATGCGCAGAGATGACGTCACAGAGACTACTTAGGCGCCACCCATGCATGCTGACGTCAGTTCTGTACACGACTTTCCGCGCCAGGAACGCAGAGCCATGCAAGAAACTGGCCACTGGTGCCATGAAACTAGGGCCCTGAAAGGGATGTCCTTAACCCTAATAAACAGTTCGCAGAACGGGGAGGATGGGTGGGGCGGTAAGGAATCTATCACTAAATAATGTCTCTTACAGATATATCGTTACACAAGTAGTAACTTGTGCATCTGAAAGAGACACGTTAGTGATAGATTTCTTACCTTAGAATAGATACCCCAGCAATGCCAACCCCGGTGGTGGGTCTGCAAATAAGATTACACCAGAAAGTCACGGAGAACAGAACGGGCAAAGAAGCCGTCTCTTCAGACTTGACTGTCAAGGCAGTAATGCTTGGTAAACGTGTGCAGCGGGGCTCACGTGGTTGACTGACAAATGTCTTGCAAGGAACGCCTTGTCCCAAGGCAATAGTGGCTGCAGTTGCCTTGGTGGAATGGGCACGCAGCCCCACATGAGGCTCCTTCTTAGCCAACGAGTAACAGGCCTTGATGCAGAGAACGAACCACTTAGAGATAGTCCGTTTGTGCACGGCCTGACCTTTTTTGGCCAACAAAGAGCTGGTCATCCACCCGGAATTGAGGTGTGCGGCTCAGGTAGAAGGAGAGCGTACTTTTGGGTCCAGACGGTAGAGCCTCTCCTCCTATTTGGAAGGATGCGGAGGCGGAAAGAAGGAGGGCAAAGTGATGGTCTGCCCGATGTGGAAGGGCAAGACAACATTGGCAAGAAAGAAGGAAGGGTCCTCAGAACCACTTTGTCCGGATGAACAGAAAGGAAAGGAGGCTTAGAAGAAAGAGCCTGGAGCTCACTCACTCTTCTGGCAGAGGTGATGGATACCAGGAAAGCCGTCTTGAGAGTGAGAAGACGCAAAGGACAGTAAAGAAGGGGCTCGAAAGTAGCGCACATCAGATATGTCAAGACAAGGTTTAAGTCACATTGAGGCATGATACACGGCACAGGAGGAAACGTGTGCATAATGCCTTTCAGAAAACGGTTAACAACCGGGGACTTAAAAAGAGAAGGCTGATCTGGAAACCGTAAAAAGGCGGAGATGGCTGAAAGATAACCTTTGATAGAGCTCAAAGCAGAGCCCTGCTAGGCCAAAGAAAGAAGGAACAGAAGGACTCCAGAAAGAGGGGCAGAAAGCGGATCCACAGACTTTGCTGTGCACCATGCCACAAACTCATTCCACCTGCAGGCATATACCGTTTTTGTGGAGGGACGCCTAGCTGCCAGAATGACATCACAGACTTCGGGAGGAAGATCGAAAGCTGTCAACTGTTGCCGCTCAATCTCCACGCAAGGAGGTGGAGGCTGGGCAGGTTCAGGTAGAGGACCGTACCCTGTTGCTGCGACAGAAGATCCTTCCGAAGAGGCAGCCGGATCGGGGGAACAATCGCCATGTTGAGTAGCTCGGGATACCAGTACCTTCGTGCCCAGTCCGGAGCCACCAGAATGACTTGGGCCCGGTCGCGCCGAATCTTCTTCAGCACTCTGGGCAGAAGTGGTATAGGCGGAAAGGCGCACAATAGACCGAAACTCCACTTGCGACGAAAAGCATCGCCGAGCAAGTGCCGCCTTGGAAATTCCAACACGCAGAATAGATGACATTGCGCGTTCTCTTCGGTGCCGAATAGATCTAACCAAGGCTCTCCCCACTGCTAAACGAGACCTTGCGCCACGTCCGAGTTCAGACGACATTCATGATCCATCATGCACCGGCAGCTGAAATTGTCCGCCCTGGCGTTCAAAGAACCTACCAGGTGTTGAACCAACAAGGTAATGCCTTGATGTTCCAGCCATGGCCAGAGGCGCAGAGCCTCCTGACATAGGGTCCAGGACCCCACCCCACCCTGTTTGTTGCAATACCACATGGCGGTGGTGTTGTCCGTGAATACCTGCACCACACTTCGCCGGACAGAGGGAAGGAATGCCTTCAGTGCAAGTCGGATCACCCGAAGCTCCAATAGATTGATATGGAGCCGGGACTCCACCGGAGACCAGAGGCCTCTGATCTCTGCCTCTCCCAAGTCGCCTCCCCATCCCAGGAGGGACGCATCCGTCACCACTGTGTGCTCCTGTTGGGGAAGGGCGAGGGATCTGCCATTGACCCAATCGCGATTCGTGAGCCACCACTGCAATTGAAGTGCAGTGCCCTCTGAGATCTGGACGTGATCGGTCAGGTTGCCCTGATGCTGTGCCCACTGGAACTTCAGGTCCCACTGCAGAGCCTGCATATGCCATCTGGCATGTTGCACTAGCAAGATGCAGGAGGCCATCAGGCCCAGGAGCCGGAGGGTCATCCTGACCGACACCCGGGATAGAGGCTGAAAGATCGGAATCATAGCCGGAATTTCCCGGACACACTGCTCGGGAGGATAAAACCAAAACTGCGTCGAATCCAGAACTGCTCTGATGAAGGGGAGCTTCTGAGAAGGACTCAGGTGCGACTTCGGCAGGTTGATGCAAAACCCCAGCAAATGCAGGAGGTCGGCTGAAGTCTGGAGGTGGGTGACAACTGCCTGGGGCGAGCCCGCCTTCAACAACCAGTCGTTGAGGAAGGGGACGACTGACACTGCGCAGGTGAGCTGGGACCACCGCCATCACTTTCGTGAACACCCGAGGCTGAAGAGGAGCACGGCAAACTGAAAATGCTCCTGGCCTACCATGAACCGCAGGCAACACCGGTGGGCCGGCAGGACGGGGATGTGGAAATATGCGTCCTGCAAGTCCTACGCTACCATCCAGTATCCAGGGTCGAGGGCAGCCAAGACCTGAGCTAGAGTCAACATCTTGAACTTTTCCTTCCGGAGGAAGCGATTGATGTTCCTGAGGTCCAAGATGGGGCGCAAGCCCCTCTTGTCCTTCTTGGGGACCAGAAAGTAGTGAGAATAACAACCATGCCCCACTTCTGGTCCAGGAACGCGCTCAATGGCCCCCTTGTCCAAGAGGGCCATAACTTCCTGCTGGAGAAGCGCAAAGTGATCCCCCAACATGCAGTGGAACTGAGGTGGCATGGCCGGGGGGGGGGGGGGGGGTAGACTCTAAGGGGAGGGAGTAGCCCCTCCGGACGAGTTGCAGCACCCGCTTGTCGGAAGTGACAGAACTATGAAACATACAACAAAGCAGACCAGGTCGAGCAATGGTGTGTAACTGTACCAGTAACTGGAAACCAATAGCATGCAAGTGCGCATCTGTGCCGAAGGTAATAAATGGCAACTTATAGCTAGAAATAATCCCATCAGACCACCCTTCTTGGTGGAGTTTGCGTCATATGGGAGTCATTGATCATACCATAACACTTATGGCCATATAGTGCCGCAGTGGAAATGGATGTCAGTGATCTAGCCATAGTATATGCCATAAAGTGGACATACTAATGTGCAGTGCTCAAGTGATAATAGTGAATTTGAAAGTGAAATAAAATTGACTACCTTAGTTCTGGCAGAATGTACATACATAAACCTTGGTGTCAAGAAATTAATTAATTAAAAACGCCTGGTGAAAAAATCTACCCTATGGCGCTGTGCAGGTCGGTCGACATGTTTCAGCCTATGGGAAGTTCTCCCGGCTTTCTTCAGGACCATAGAACTACAAAAGCTACTGCAACTGTAACCACAGTAAAAGTGTTGGGTAAGAAACTGATACTTATCAATCCAAACGTTTTAGGCGTCCACTAGTGGGAGAAGACTGTCTTCTTCCTGTCGACAAACAAAAGATGATTGTACAACAACAACATAGAATTACACCTACATAACTACCTGAATACAGAAAGACCGCATACAGGAACACACCTGCGTGAATACATTATATTCCGCATATATAGGAAAAAGCATAGTAGCTCAATCGCCTAGAGGCATTTCCTCTAAGTGATACTCACCCAGCCTTGTGTGGGTGAAGGCCTCACCTCACCCGGCAACCGCTCGGGAGTAGGAGGCCCCGCTCTATGGTGTAGAAAAAGTACACAGTAAGTAAAAACTTTACGGTGCCCAAGCCAATCGCTCTACACACTGAACCCAACTAAACTGTAGTGCGCACCCCTCCGCCAAGCCCAGGTCCCCACATACCAGCACCAGCGACATTGTGTAATCGCATCTCTTGCGAAATGTCTCATGTGGCGAGACTTAATATAGACCCTGAGGAGTGTCTATATATAGCAATTACTGTTCTCATTAAATAACTGCTACATCCCAAACATATGCTCAAGTTGTAAGTATAGGCTAGGAGGTAGTCCTATGGTGACTCAATTAGACTGCCCAGAAACTACTAAGGTGAAATGGGATGTGAATCAAGTAAGTTCCCTGAGACCTCCCAAACATACAAAAAGCTGGGACCATGCAAGCTCCATTCGATCTTAAAATGCTTAGGGCAGCTGTCTAGTCTGCAATTATCAGGAGGTCAAAGCATTCGGACACTCACCTGTCCGTCGGTGCCCCAGCATGTGAGCCAAGCGGCATGGGAGGTATCAAACTAAGCGCCCCGAACATTTAAATAACTTCCAGGCAACGAAGAAAACGCGATAGGAGACACTGCTCCCTCGCGCATGCGCGGGCGGTAGTCAGGCATCGATCCCTACTACTCGCTCGTTTCCGCATTGCGTTGCGCAATGTAAGGAAGAGAGGAAAGAATATATCCTCAAACTGAGATTGGATGCAGCTATAAACCCCCTTAGGAGAGGGCCGACCTGCGTTATTATTCAGTGTTTATCACAGTGCCGGGGAGCATGCCCAATGCGGGAGACACTGTTCTCTGGAGCATGCGCCTGGCAACTGTGTGTCCACAGCCCCCAGTCTGTTCGAAAATGCTATGAAAGCGCAACGTATATCTCCAGATAGGAGAGTTGCCATTGTATCAGAGAGCAGCTAACATGGTAGGTGTCAAAAGCAGGTACAAATGTTGAGTATAATATGTGCTCTCATCATAAAAATTATTATAATTATATTATTGATGCAAACAAACAATAAACATACTATAGGAAGTAGATACACATACTCATGTAAGAGCATTGCGTATTAATGTGTAATACATCAACAGTCTGAAAGAAATTCATTCAAAGTTCTAAGGCGACTCGACTAGAGAGTCATGGTTTCCGCAAGCTGAATGTCAAGGGAATGAGTAATAGATGTGAAAATGGTCTCCAGATGTCACTTGGGAAGGGATGCGGAGGAGAGGGGCCGGGCAGAGAAGGAGCACACACACAATCAAGTTAGGGGAGCTAACAAGGTGCGAATAACCAATGATTCCACCTGAATTTAATGGACCCGCAACTAAAAAGTTGCTCTCAATACAAAAAACAAAAAGGTGTGTGGAGGGTCAAGGGGCAGATTTACCGACCTGTCTGCTATCACCCCTATTTAAACTATGAAACATACAACAAAGCAGACCAGGTCGAGCAATGGTGTGTAACTGTACCAGTAACTGGAAACCAATAGCATGCAAGTGCGCATCTGTGCCGAAGGTAATAAATGGCAACTTATAGCTAGAAATAATCCCATCAGACCACCCTTCTTGGTGGAGTTTGCGTCATATGGGAGTCATTGATCATACCATAACACTTATGGCCATATAGTGCCGCAGTGGAAATGGATGTCAGTGATCTAGCCATAGTATATGCCATAAAGTGGACATACTAATGTGCAGTGCTCAAGTGATAATAGTGAATTTGAAAGTGAAATAAAATTGACTACCTTAGTTCTGGCAGAATGTACATACATAAACCTTGGTGTCAAGAAATTAATTAATTAAAAACGCCTGGTGAAAAAATCTACCCTATGGCGCTGTGCAGGTCGGTCGACATGTTTCAGCCTATGGGAAGTTCTCCCGGCTTTCTTCAGGACCATAGAACTACAAAAGCTACTGCAACTGTAACCACAGTAAAAGTGTTGGGTAAGAAACTGATACTTATCAATCCAAACGTTTTAGGCGTCCACTAGTGGGAGAAGACTGTCTTCTTCCTGTCGACAAACAAAAGATGATTGTACAACAACAACATAGAATTACACCTACATAACTACCTGAATACAGAAAGACCGCATACAGGAACACACCTGCGTGAATACATTATATTCCGCATATATAGGAAAAAGCATAGTAGCTCAATCGCCTAGAGGCATTTCCTCTAAGTGATACTCACCCAGCCTTGTGTGGGTGAAGGCCTTACCTCACCCGGCAACCGCTCGGGAGTAGGAGGCCCCGCTCTATGGTGTAGAAAAAGTACACAGTAAGTAAAAACTTTACGGTGCCCAAGCCAATCGCTCTACACACTGAACCCAACTAAACTGTAGTGCGCACCCCTCCGCCAAGCCCAGGTCCCCACATACCAGCACCAGCGACATTGTGTAATCGCATCTCTTGCGAAATGTCTCATGTGGCGAGACTTAATATAGACCCTGAGGAGTGTCTATATATAGCAATTACTGTTCTCATTAAATAACTGCTACATCCCAAACATATGCTCAAGTTGTAAGTATAGGCTAGGAGGTAGTCCTATGGTGACTCAATTAGACTGCCCAGAAACTACTAAGGTGAAATGGGATGTGAATCAAGTAAGTTCCCTGAGACCTCCCAAACATACAAAAAGCTGGGACCATGCAAGCTCCATTCGATCTTAAAATGCTTAGGGCAGCTGTCTAGTCTGCAATTATCAGGAGGTCAAAGCATTCGGACACTCACCTGTCCGTCGGTGCCCCAGCATGTGAGCCAAGCGGCATGGGAGGTATCAAACTAAGCGCCCCGAACATTTAAATAACTTCCAGGCAACGAAGAAAACGCGATAGGAGACACTGCTCCCTCGCGCATGCGCGGGCGGTAGTCAGGCATCGATCCCTACTACTCGCTCGTTTCCGCATTGCGTTGCGCAATGTAAGGAAGAGAGGAAAGAATATATCCTCAAACTGAGATTGGATGCAGCTATAAACCCCCTTAGGAGAGGGCCGACCTGCGTTATTATTCAGTGTTTATCACAGTGCCGGGGAGCATGCCCAATGCGGGAGACACTGTTCTCTGGAGCATGCGCCCGGCAACTGTGTGTCCACAGCCCCCAGTCTGTTCGAAAATGCTATGAAAGCGCAACGTATATCTCCAGATAGGAGAGTTGCCATTGTATCAGAGAGCAGCTAACATGGTAGGTGTCAAAAGCAGGTACAAATGTTGAGTATAATATGTGCTCTCATCATAAAAATTATTATAATTATATTATTGATGCAAACAAACAATAAACATACTATAGGAAGTAGATACACATACTCATGTAAGAGCATTGCGTATTAATGTGTAATACATCAACAGTCTGAAAGAAATTCATTCAAAGTTCTAAGGCGACTCGACTAGAGAGTCATGGTTTCCGCAAGCTGAATGTCAAGGGAATGAGTAATAGATGTGAAAATGGTCTCCAGATGTCACTTGGGAAGGGATGCGGAGGAGAGGGGCCGGGCAGAGAAGGAGCACACACACAATCAAGTTAGGGGAGCTAACAAGGTGCGAATAACCAATGATTCCACCTGAATTTAATGGACCCGCAACTAAAAAGTTGCTCTCAATACAAAAAACAAAAAGGTGTGTGGAGGGTCAAGGGGCATATTTACCGACCTGTCTGCTATCACCCCTATTTAAACTATGAAACATACAACAAAGCAGACCAGGTCGAGCAATGGTGTGTAACTGTACCAGTAACTGGAAACCAATAGCATGCAAGTGCGCATCTGTGCCGAAGGTAATAATGCTCCCCGGCACTGTGATAAACACTGAATAATAACGCAGGTCGGCCCTCTCCTAAGGGGGTTTATAGCTGCATCCAATCTCAGTTTGAGGATATATTCTTTCCTCTCTTCCTTACATTGCGCAACGCAATGCGGAAACGAGCGAGTAGTAGGGATCGATGCCTGACTACCGCCCGCGCATGCGCGAGGGAGCAGTGTCTCCTATCGCGTTTTCTTCGTTGCCTGGAAGTTATTTAAATGTTCGGGGCGCTTAGTTTGATACCTCCCATGCCGCTTGGCTCACATGCTGGGGCACCGACGGACAGGTGAGTGTCCGAATGCTTTGACCTCCTGATAATTGCAGACTAGACAGCTGCCCTAAGCATTTTAAGATCGAATGGAGCTTGCATGGTCCCAGCTTTTTGTATGTTTGGGAGGTCTCAGGGAACTTACTTGATTCACATCCCATTTCACCTTAGTAGTTTCTGGGCAGTCTAATTGAGTCACCATAGGACTACCTCCTAGCCTATACTTACAACTTGAGCATATGTTTGGGATGTAGCAGTTATTTAATGAGAACAGTAATTGCTATATATAGACACTCCTCAGGGTCTATATTAAGTCTCGCCACATGAGACATTTCGCAAGAGATGCGATTACACAATGTCGCTGGTGCTGGTATGTGGGGACCTGGGCTTGGCGGAGGGGTGCGCACTACAGTTTAGTTGGGTTCAGTGTGTAGAGCGATTGGCTTGGGCACCGTAAAGTTTTTACTTACTGTGTACTTTTTCTACACCATAGAGCGGGGCCTCCTACTCCCGAGCGGTTGCCGGGTGAGGTGAGGCCTTCACCCACACAAGGCTGGGTGAGTATCACTTAGAGGAAATGCCTCTAGGCGATTGAGCTACTATGCTTTTTCCTATATATGCGGAATATAATGTATTCACGCAGGTGTGTTCCTGTATGCGGTCTTTCTGTATTCAGGTAGTTATGTAGGTGTAATTCTATGTTGTTGTTGTACAATCATCTTTTGTTTGTCGACAGGAAGAAGACAGTCTTCTCCCACTAGTGGACGCCTAAAACGTTTGGATTGATAAGTATCAGTTTCTTACCCAACACTTTTACTGTGGTTACAGTTGCAGTAGCTTTTGTAGTTCTATGGTCCTGAAGAAAGCCGGGAGAACTTCCCATAGGCTGAAACATGTCGACCGACCTGCACAGCGCCATAGGGTAGATTTTTTCACCAGGCGTTTTTAATTAATTAATTTCTTGACACCAAGGTTTATGTATGTACATTCTGCCAGAACTAAGGTAGTCAATTTTATTTCACTTTCAAATTCACTATTATCACTTGAGCACTGCACATTAGTATGTCCACTTTATGGCATATACTATGGCTAGATCACTGACATCCATTTCCACTGCGGCACTATATGGCCATAAGTGTTATGGTATGATCAATGACTCCCATATGACGCAAACTCCACCAAGAAGGGTGGTCTGATGGGATTATTTCTAGCTATAAGTTGCCATTTATTACCTTCGGCACAGATGCGCACTTGCATGCTATTGGTTTCCAGTTACTGGTACAGTTACACACCATTGCTCGACCTGGTCTGCTTTGTTGTATGTTTCATAGTTTAAATAGGGGTGATAGCAGACAGGTCGGTAAATATGCCCCTTGACCCTCCACACACCTTTTTGTTTTTTGTATTGAGAGCAACTTTTTAGTTGCGGGTCCATTAAATTCAGGTGGAATCATTGGTTATTCGCACCTTGTTAGCTCCCCTAACTTGATTGTGTGTGTGCTCCTTCTCTGCCCGGCCCCTCTCCTCCGCATCCCTTCCCAAGTGACATCTGGAGACCATTTTCACATCTATTACTCATTCCCTTGACATTCAGCTTGCGGAAACCATGACTCTCTAGTCGAGTCGCCTTAGAACTTTGAATGAATTTCTTTCAGACTGTTGATGTATTACACATTAATACGCAATGCTCTTACATGAGTATGTGTATCTACTTCCTATAGTATGTTTATTGTTTGTTTGCATCAATAATATAATTATAATAATTTTTATGATGAGAGCACATATTATACTCAACATTTGTACCTGCTTTTGACACCTACCATGTTAGCTGCTCTCTGATACAATGGCAACTCTCCTATCTGGAGATATACGTTGCGCTTTCATAGCATTTTCGAACAGACTGGGGGCTGTGGACACACAGTTGCCGGGCGCATGCTCCAGAGAACAGTGTCTCCCGCATTGGGCATGCTCCCCGGCACTGTGATAAACACTGAATAATAACGCAGGTCGGCCCTCTCCTAAGGGGGTTTATAGCTGCATCCAATCTCAGTTTGAGGATATATTCTTTCCTCTCTTCCTTACATTGCGCAACGCAATGCGGAAACGAGCGAGTAGTAGGGATCGATGCCTGACTACCGCCCGCGCATGCGCGAGGGAGCAGTGTCTCCTATCGCGTTTTCTTCGTTGCCTGGAAGTTATTTAAATGTTCCGGGCGCTTAGTTTGATACCTCCCATGCCGCTTGGCTCACATGCTGGGGCACCGACGGACAGGTGAGTGTCCGAATGCTTTGACCTCCTGATAATTGCAGACTAGACAGCTGCCCTAAGCATTTTAAGATCGAATGGAGCTTGCATGGTCCCAGCTTTTTGTATGTTTGGGAGGTCTCAGGGAACTTACTTGATTCACATCCCATTTCACCTTAGTAGTTTCTGGGCAGTCTAATTGAGTCACCATAGGACTACCTCCTAGCCTATACTTACAACTTGAGCATATGTTTGGGATGTAGCAGTTATTTAATGAGAACAGTAATTGCTATATATAGACACTCCTCAGGGTCTATATTAAGTCTCGCCACATGAGACATTTCGCAAGAGATGCGATTACACAATGTCGCTGGTGCTGGTATGTGGGGACCTGGGCTTGGCGGAGGGGTGCGCACTACAGTTTAGTTGGGTTCAGTGTGTAGAGCGATTGGCTTGGGCACCGTAAAGTTTTTACTTACTGTGTACTTTTTCTACACCATAGAGCGGGGCCTCCTACTCCCGAGCGGTTGCCGGGTGAGGTGAGGCCTTCACCCACACAAGGCTGGGTGAGTATCACTTAGAGGAAATGCCTCTAGGCGATTGAGCTACTATGCTTTTTCCTATATATGCGGAATATAATGTATTCACGCAGGTGTGTTCCTGTATGCGGTCTTTCTGTATTCAGGTAGTTATGTAGGTGTAATTCTATGTTGTTGTTGTACAATCATCTTTTGTTTGTCGACAGGAAGAAGACAGTCTTCTCCCACTAGTGGACGCCTAAAACGTTTGGATTGATAAGTATCAGTTTCTTACCCAACACTTTTACTGTGGTTACAGTTGCAGTAGCTTTTGTAGTTCTATGGTCCTGAAGAAAGCCGGGAGAACTTCCCATAGGCTGAAACATGTCGACCGACCTGCACAGCGCCATAGGGTAGATTTTTTCACCAGGCGTTTTTAATTAATTAATTTCTTGACACCAAGGTTTATGTATGTACATTCTGCCAGAACTAAGGTAGTCAATTTTATTTCACTTTCAAATTCACTATTATCACTTGAGCACTGCACATTAGTATGTCCACTTTATGGCATATACTATGGCTAGATCACTGACATCCATTTCCACTGCGGCACTATATGGCCATAAGTGTTATGGTATGATCAATGACTCCCATATGACGCAAACTCCACCAAGAAGGGTGGTCTGATGGGATTATTTCTAGCTATAAGTTGCCATTTATTACCTTCGGCACAGATGCGCACTTGCATGCTATTGGTTTCCAGTTACTGGTACAGTTACACACCATTGCTCGACCTGGTCTGCTTTGTTGTATGTTTCATAGTTTAAATAGGGGTGATAGCAGACAGGTCGGTAAATATGCCCCTTGACCCTCCACACACCTTTTTGTTTTTTGTATTGAGAGCAACTTTTTAGTTGCGGGTCCATTAAATTCAGGTGGAATCATTGGTTATTCGCACCTTGTTAGCTCCCCTAACTTGATTGTGTGTGTGCTCCTTCTCTGCCCGGCCCCTCTCCTCCGCATCCCTTCCCAAGTGACATCTGGAGACCATTTTCACATCTATTACTCATTCCCTTGACATTCAGCTTGCGGAAACCATGACTCTCGAGTCGAGTCGCCTTAGAACTTTGAATGAATTTCTTTCAGACTGTTGATGTATTACACATTAATACGCAATGCTCTTACATGAGTATGTGTATCTACTTCCTATAGTATGTTTATTGTTTGTTTGCATCAATAATATAATTATAATAATTTTTATGATGAGAGCACATATTATACTCAACATTTGTACCTGCTTTTGACACCTACCATGTTAGCTGCTCTCTGATACAATGGCAACTCTCCTATCTGGAGATATACGTTGCGCTTTCATAGCATTTTCGAACAGACTGGGGGCTGTGGACACACAGTTGCCGGGCGCATGCTCCAGAGAACAGTGTCTCCCGCATTGGGCATGCTCCCCGGCACTGTGATAAACACTGAATAATAACGCAGGTCGGCCCTCTCCTAAGGGGGTTTATAGCTGCATCCAATCTCAGTTTGAGGATATATTCTTTCCTCTCTTCCTTACATTGCGCAACGCAATGCGGAAACGAGCGAGTAGTAGGGATCGATGCCTGACTACCGCCCGCGCATGCGCGAGGGAGCAGTGTCTCCTATCGCGTTTTCTTCGTTGCCTGGAAGTTATTTAAATGTTCGGGGCGCTTAGTTTGATACCTCCCATGCCGCTTGGCTCACATGCTGGGGCACCGACGGACAGGTGAGTGTCCGAATGCTTTGACCTCCTGATAATTGCAGACTAGACAGCTGCCCTAAGCATTTTAAGATCGAATGGAGCTTGCATGGTCCCAGCTTTTTGTATGTTTGGGAGGTCTCAGGGAACTTACTTGATTCACATCCCATTTCACCTTAGTAGTTTCTGGGCAGTCTAATTGAGTCACCATAGGACTACCTCCTAGCCTATACTTACAACTTGAGCATATGTTTGGGATGTAGCAGTTATTTAATGAGAACAGTAATTGCTATATATAGACACTCCTCAGGGTCTATATTAAGTCTCGCCACATGAGACATTTCGCAAGAGATGCGATTACACAATGTCGCTGGTGCTGGTATGTGGGGACCTGGGCTTGGCGGAGGGGTGCGCACTACAGTTTAGTTGGGTTCAGTGTGTAGAGCGATTGGCTTGGGCACCGTAAAGTTTTTACTTACTGTGAACTTTTTCTACACCATAGAGCGGGGCCTCCTACTCCCGAGCGGTTGCCGGGTGAGGTGAGGCCTTCACCCACACAAGGCTGGGTGAGTATCACTTAGAGGAAATGCCTCTAGGCGATTGAGCTACTATGCTTTTTCCTATATATGCGGAATATAATGTATTCACGCAGGTGTGTTCCTGTATGCGGTCTTTCTGTATTCAGGTAGTTATGTAGGTGTAATTCTATGTTGTTGTTGTACAATCATCTTTTGTTTGTCGACAGGAAGAAGACAGTCTTCTCCCACTAGTGGACGCCTAAAACGTTTGGATTGATAAGTATCAGTTTCTTACCCAACACTTTTACTGTGGTTACAGTTGCAGTAGCTTTTGTAGTTCTATGGTCCTGAAGAAAGCCGGGAGAACTTCCCATAGGCTGAAACATGTCGACCGACCTGCACAGCGCCATAGGGTAGATTTTTTCACCAGGCGTTTTTAATTAATTAATTTCTTGACACCAAGGTTTATGTATGTACATTCTGCCAGAACTAAGGTAGTCAATTTTATTTCACTTTCAAATTCACTATTATCACTTGAGCACTGCACATTAGTATGTCCACTTTATGGCATATACTATGGCTAGATCACTGACATCCATTTCCACTGCGGCACTATATGGCCATAAGTGTTATGGTATGATCAATGACTCCCATATGACGCAAACTCCACCAAGAAGGGTGGTCTGATGGGATTATTTCTAGCTATAAGTTGCCATTTATTACCTTCGGCACAGATGCGCACTTGCATGCTATTGGTTTCCAGTTACTGGTACAGTTACACACCATTGCTCGACCTGGTCTGCTTTGTTGTATGTTTCATAGTTTAAATAGGGGTGATAGCAGACAGGTCGGTAAATATGCCCCTTGACCCTCCACACACCTTTTTGTTTTTGGAAGTGACAGAACGCCAATGGGGAAGGTGATGCGGAATCCTGCCCCCCACTGGCATGGGGTGCGACCCGCAGCTCAGACTAGGAAGGCTTCGAGGCGGACATTGCGGGCGGAGGTGGACTGACTCTCACGCCGGCTCCTGGAGCCACCACGGCAGCCTCCACGCCCACGGCCACGCTCAGTTTGGTTCTGCGCAGGCTTTTGACTGAACGAGCGGGCAGGGGCGCCCCTTCCATGGCCATGAAAGGAATGAAAAGTAGACCAGGCCAGGCGCGTGGCGGAAAGTCCCAAGGACTTGGCTGTAGCTCAAGAGTCCTTAAAACGCTCAAGCGCACTGTCTGCCTTATCTCCAAACAGGCGAGTGCCATCAAAGGGCATGTCCATGAGCAAGCTCTGGACATTTGAGGAGAACCTGGTAGATCTCAACCAGGTGTGGCGACCGAGCGCCACAGTTGTGGAAGTTGCCCTACCGAAGGAGTCCGCGGTGTCCATGTCACAACGAATGGCGAATTAAGCCGCGTCCTTACCCTCGGCCACAGCCTGAGACAGCACAGCCTGGACCTCTTCCGGCCACTGAGGTAACACCTGAGCAACGGTATCCCACACTGCGTGGGAGTAACGGCCCAACAGACATGCAGTGTTCACCGACCGCAGCCCTAAGCAGGCCGAAGAGAACAACCGTTTGACTAACTGCTTCAGCTTCTTAGAGTCCTTATCCGACGGAGCCGTGGGAAAGGCACTCTGGGACATCGAAGCTTGAATGACCAAACTCTCGGGCATAGGGTGCGTGGTCAGAAAGGCAGGGTCACCTGGCGCCAGGCGATGACGCCTGGCGACGTTCTTATACACAGGGGCCCCTGTTGCCGGCCGCGACCAAGTGCCCAACAAGACGTCAGTGAGGGCGTCATTAAATGGACTGCAGCGGCTCCGAGGAAGTGGACGCTGACGGGAGCACTTCAGTGAGGAGATTAGTCTTAAGGGCTACCGTAGGGAGATGAAGGTTAAAAACCTCAGCTGCCTGACGGAGCACCACCGTGTACGAAGCACCTTCCTCCATAGAGGACGGGGAGAGGCAAACACCGGGTCAGAGGAGACGTTGAGGCCGCCGGCCTCTTCCAAGTCGTCCGCCCAATCTTACTCAGAGTTGCACTGATGCGCAAAGGGTGTCCTCGGACCCCTCCCAATCATCCTCAACCTGTGCTGTGTGCGTCACAGACCGTGGTGGCGGGCCAGGGACCGGGGGAGGAATACACGGCATCGAGACAGTGCCGGCCGGGGCCGAGCTGGCGCTATGTCCCAATTCGGATCCAGGCGGGGACAAAACCCTCGCGGAACCAGGGCAGAGGCGGAACCAACAGTATCCACTGTGGCACCGCGGGCAAGGCCGAGGGCGGTGCTGGGGCCGGAGCCGGCAGCATCGGGCCTCTTCACATCATGGCCGGAGCCAACAGCGCGGGATCCTGCGGCGCCGGAGTCGCCGGTGGAGTCGATGGTCCAGCAGGATCCTGACACGAGACCATGACACCCAAAGGCGCACCGGCGGGAGCCCAAGGCCTAAACAGGCGGCCCATGGCAGCAAGAAACTCTTGCACCTGTGCGGGTAGGCCACGGGACTCCCAGGCTCCAAAGGAGCCGCAGGGGCGGAACCCCTGTCCCCCTTGTCCGCATCCGAGGACCGAAGGGGGCTCGTCGGAGAGCGACAACACTTCTTCAACTTCTTTTTGTGTCGTCTCTTACCCAAATCAGAGGGTGAAGACTTGGAGCCCGAGGAGCGATGATGATGGCCCTGTGAGCATTCGCGATAACGGCTCCTGGACCGCGAACGGCGATGGGACGAGTGCCATACTTCAAGCAACTTATGTGCCGCTCCCTCACGGCCTTCGGGCCATGGCCCGACAGTCCAGACAGGACCGGGAGTCGTGGTCGTGCACCAGGCAGTAGAGACAGACGTTGTGGGGGTCCGCCACCGACATATTGCGACGGCAGGCCCCACAGGGCTTAAAACCAGGCATCCCTACGCACCAGAGAAGACCAACAAGAGACAAAAGTCCCAAAACAAGTAGTCAAAAAGTGACTAAGGTACGTGCTCTAATCGGATCTACGCTTACTGGGGCAGAAAAAGAAAGAACTGACGTCAGCGCACCTGTAATTCCCATTTAACTCCCTCTCCGCCCCTCCAGAGTTACCAATATTGAAGGCAGCCATAAGGCCATAAGGCTGCCTTCAATATCGGTAACTCTGGGTACAGACTTAGCAGAGCCAAGTCTACACCCCTCAAGTTAAAGGCTATAGTACTTAACTAGTGGATATTAGTCCTGGAGGCCAGCTTGGATTTCTCCTATTACACTTAGATATTTTTCATTATCTCAAATATCAGAACATAAAACTAGAAAACTGTCAGGCATAAAGTTTGCAACACAGTCTTAATTTGGATTCTCACTTTTGTGCAGCTTTCTTCTATATATTATCATAACCAAATGCACCATTGTCAATAATTGACAAATATGGAATTTAACATCAAATAACACATCAGAACTAGTATGGACCCATATCTAGCCAAGGTTAGATGTTTTACGGAGAGCCATGAAACTGCAACTCTCTAGACGAATTTGAATACTTGGAGTGGAGCCTTTTGCAGTTACAAGCCCTGGGATTCACAAAATTACAGGAATCACTGCTTGGTTATCTAATGTCTTCACAAATGGGACTGGCGTTATTAGGTTAAACCGGTGCCTTTAATTGGAAACGGGCTGTTTTAAAAAACTTGTTTCCTGTTTTGAAAAGCAAATGCTGTGACGGTGTCTGTTGCGCCTTGCAGCCAATCAAAGAGTGTTGTAAATGGTGACCTAACTAATTAATATTAATTAGGCAGGTAATTTTATGCCACCCTGCGAATGGACAATTTGTAATGTGTACTATAAGTACTTAGGTTATATTGCAACTGCACATCCCAGGTTGGAAATGGAAATGATACATCTGGCCATAGATGGCCAGATTGTCTTAATGTGGGCCCTTATTTCTAAAGTCAAAAATAAAGTGCCATTTCTAAATATCTCGATATCACATCAGCCAAAAATGTTTTCTCACAACAAATCATTGCAATTAGTAGAAAGCAAAGTATAGTTAGTAGGGATAAAATGGTACTCACGTAATTTGCTAATTACAGGAAGCAATCCGCCCCATTTATGCAAATACTCAGCCCTGAAACCATCCAGTGAGAAGACAAGGACAGGGGGCTTTGTGAACCTAGATGACAAGTCCAAGTGAAACAGAGATTGGAAACATGTAGATCCTCCTTTACAATTATCAGCAGATGTTTTGAATCAAGGATATAACTCGATTGTATTGGGTCAGTGTCTTTAGACTCATCAGCCAAAGAGTTTCTTGTTGTATAAAAAATTTTTATGAAAGAGAAAAACAAGATAGTGAAATATCAATTGAAATTGTGCTGGTTTCTTATGCTAGCTGAATCTTGTAGGCCTGAAATGTGTTTCCCTAGAAATGCTTGCTTTAGATTGAATAGCTGAATTTCATGTGTGCAGTAGAATTAGTTTTTTCTCACCTTTTGTGTTGCAGGTAAAAGAAGTGCCTTGTTAGGTAGAATAATGTCTTTGTTTTACTAGTCAGGTAAGGAGAGAAGCAGTTACATCTTATAGCTCGAGTCGATAAAGGAAGGTCGTTGTGCTTCACACAGGAGAAGGCCTGAGAAACAAGGACAAATTGTTGCAAACACCGTTGTCCCATGGAAAACTACCTTTAGGATGGTACCCAGAGTAGATGGCGTGACCAGTAAAGGATCTTGGGAAAGTTACCTACAATATTGTGTTGTTGAGAGTAGGGAAAGTGACCACTTCTTCCTTCAGAGAGAGAGCATCTTATAACCAGCTCTGTCTCGATAGCTTTATGCTATCTGATCCATCGATGGTGGAGATACTTCTCAGGAATACTCCACAGGCAGACACCTTGCTCACTCCTTTTCCTGAAGATGCTTAAGTAGGGATGTCATCTTAGAGTTAGTGTAGGGATGGATTAATGCTTTATATTCACCAACCCTCGATGCAGGGAAACTTGGGCTCGTGCTTTTCGATCCTCTTCATTTTGCTTCTTGAATTATTTGTTTTACTTATGCTAAATCGTCTTTGTTGGATACGCAGATTTGGCTTTATGCTAATTCCAATGTACTTTTACACTTTCAATTGTGGTTGCTTTATGTTGTTATTTCTGGCTTTTGTAATAGATAAACTAACCTTACGTAGTTGTCTGTGGTTACGATGTGTCTAAGGAAATTATTGGTTTAATGATTCGCAACAATAACACATTTTCTCACCTCTACTCTCATATGCTGCTAAAAAGAACCATCAGATTGGGTCCCTAGAATAGCCTCAACCAAAAGGTGGACACATATCATCATGTAAAGTCCCTTTCTCCTGTCTTCCCTTCCGCGCTCCATTTTTTAAATTGTTCAAGATTCTCACCTCTAATGTGGACTTTGGACACAGTCCCCATGAGACCTTGTTTTTTTGCCTTGAACACCTAGGGAAGGTTGGCTCCAACTGGAGCTTGCAATACTGCCGAGGTTGTTCATATCTAGTGCTGCTTGAGAGAGAGTGTCTCCGGCATTATCTTCTTTATAAGCCAGTATATATGTTTATCTTTCCAAGTTAATGTAATGTGCATTAAAATCACCTCTTATAAGGCTTACTCCTTACTAAATCAGGTACTATTCTGCTACTCAGCAAAAATAGTAGCGACTGGACATATAAACCACATCTCATGCAGTTCAGAGTCATCACTTGTCCTTTTCAGAGTACCTTTCAGTAACCGTGAGCACCGAATATGTAGCTTGATTCAGGTTGTCATGAGGGTGGGTTGATCGGTTTACTTTTCCCAAAGACCCTCCCTTCAGTTCAGCCTACAAATCCGACAAGGTCAAATGTACTAAACTAATTTGTGCATGTAAAGTCTGTGATTTACAAAATGAAAGGCTTTGCATTTTGTTTAGCAAATTATGGCAAAGTGAAATTTCTGTGTGTTTGTCATATGAAATCAGAAGTATCTACTCTTAGGCCTCGTTGAGGACTAGATGAAGGTAACATATAATATGTATAACCATACCATATACAAAAAGTGTGGTTTCTTCTTCAAATAACTGTGTGTGTGCGTGTATAAACATATATATTGTAAAAATATATACATATGTATGCATATATACATGTTTGTGTGAAGAATATCTATGTGAACAAATGAAAACAATATTCTAAAGAATAATTATGAATGTAATACTTCTATCTTACATAAAACAGCAAATATGTATATTATAATGGAAGGCGTTATAATGGAAGGCGAGCTTGGAACATCACGACATCCCCTAGAGAGGGACATCCCTGACAAGCAAGAGAATATTTAAAAGGTCAAAGGAAAGGAACAAATAAGTCCTCTACCAATTCCTCAGTGAGGATATGCAACTTTGTGCCACCAACACCTGACTGCCAGTGGTCTCATCAGTGTCATGAAATCCCTGCATTATTGTATTAAAAAAAAAGGTGCAAGTAAATGCCAGAGTAGGCAGCAGTCATTATAGATCTCCCCAGATGTAAGAGAATCACCACTGCACTAAACCCACTGATGTATGCACTGGATCATTTACTCCAAATCCATAGGCAATTAAACATTCATCTCAACAACAAAATATATACACACTAATTTTGAACAATTTTTTTTAACCAACATAGATTGAATTCACAGTGAGAAGCCTGAAATGAGGCACAATGTCCAAACCTATAAGATGGCTACTGGGAACTCATTAGGTAACAGCATAATAATAAATGGGAAAAAGTACCCCTGCAGTACATTATATGGACATTGCAGGTCACCGAGGAGTTCCACGTCCATACAGAGGAATGAGGCAGAAGGCCAAGTTCCTTTCTATGGTAATGGAACTTCGAAGTGACTTGCGATACCCTCAGATATGGCAGGGGGTACATCATTCCTTATAATACAGGTCACAACATCACATGCCCAACAAACCAATTAAATAATTGGTGAGCAGCTCGTTCATACCAAAGTGAGAGCATATTTGCAAACATGAAGAAAAAATAAATTCTCTAGTTAAAAATTAAACAAATCAAAAAAAGCTGTTCGATATTTGTTGCAAAAATATATTAAAATCAGTTTAATACAAGTCATTTTTTTTAAAAGGTGTAGTAGATTGGAATGCATAGAAACATGCACAAATATTCTAACTTTTCTAAAATTAACTAAGGAGTGCAAAACATGAATATGTTGCCATAAATATCTAATTTCTGATCGTCACTATTCAGCCATAAATACAGAGCAGTAGAAAGAAAAGCATAGTTTTGTTTCGCTTTAATTATGCTCCGTGAACTGACCTGCCTCTTCCCTGGTTGCTGGCGCTTGTAGCATGCATTGTGATGCCAGAACTCAACAGTAGTCATTTATTACAGTTGAGTTTTTATGTAATTTCACTATATTAGGTGACTGGGTGCATCACTAGTCACCAATTATAAATAAATCAGAGACATGTTTTTATACAAGGATTGCAAAAACCCATGTATTCTAATAATAATAATTATTATAATAATAACAATAACAACAACAACATTTAATTTGGTAAAAACACAGTAAAACACTACAGAATAAACCAGCAATTCACAAATTCACTAAACTTCATATTAGCCATCCTGAACGGATCTCAATTTTATGGCTGAGGATATAAAACATTCCACAGCATGCCAAGCTAACTGGGACAACAACATTGGCAAACATAAAAAGGCCACTCTATAATTAACACATTACTTGCGGAGTAGCACAGTAATTACATATTTCCTATACGCTGAGCTGTAGAAAACACAAACAACTGCATCGCAGTTTGAAATGACAAATTGTTACAGGAACATGGGTTCAAAGCATCTCTCATCTTGGGGAAGGACACTAAGTGAAGGATGATAGCCACTTTGAACCTGATCAGCAGGTTTAGTTTTTCTGACCCGGTTTTTGTTGGCTATAGAACTCTGGGCACTTTACCACTGCTGATCAGTGCTAAATGGCATATGCTCTCTGTGTAAATTGTGATTCTGATTGGTTATCCATGGTTGGCATATTTGATTTACTGGCAAGTCATTAGTAAAATGCACTGAGCGTGCCAGGGCCTATAAATCAAATGGTACTAGTGGGCTTGCAGCACTGGTTGTGCCACCCACAGGAGTAGCCCTGTAAATGAGTCTCAGACCTGCCACTGCAGCGTCTGCGCAGGCAGTTTTATAATGCCATGTTTATTTATTTATTTAAAAGATTTATAAAGCGCACAGCAACCCAACAGGGTTTCCCGGCACTGAGCAGGACAAGCGAGGTTGAGGTTAGTAGGAAGCGAGGAATTAAACCGGACTATAAAGAAAAGTCTTCAACTTTTTATGAAAGGCCAGGAGAGACCGACAGGTCCTGAGTTCCAACGGAAGGGAATTCCACAATTTAGGGCCCAGGTAAGAGAACGAGCGGCTTCCCATACTGTCCGCTGCACTCTAGGATCTGAGAAAAGAGAAAGACTGGCCAATCTCAGTTTACAAGTGGGTTGGTGAGGCTTTACAAGGCTTTGTATGTACAAGGGGGCCAGGCCGCGCTGAGCTCGGAACATGTAACAAAGGGCCTTGAACTCACTATGTTTGTGTACCTTGAGCCAGTGAAGTTGATGAAGCAGAGGGGAAACAGAGGCGTACCGAGGCAACCGAAAAAGCAGGTGGGCTGCCGCATTTTGAATAAGCTGGAGACGGCGGACGGAGGCCTTGTCCGCACCTAAATACAGTACATTTCCATAATCAAGTCTGGAGATCACCAAGGCCTGCAAGACGGGTCTTTGGGCAGCTGGTGGACTTAGCCAAAGGATTTTATTTAGCCATTAAGGACAGCAAAGCAAGCAGAGGTGACTCCAGACACTTGGGCTGCAAGAGAAATCTTACTATCAATGGTAAAACCCAAGTTCTTAACCCTTGGGACCGGAGGCAGAAAAGGTCCTACAGAGGCAGGCCAATGGCTCGCTCCCCAGAGATCGGGATTGTTCCCAAATATGAAGACCTCAGTTTTGGAGCCATTCAGCTTTAAAGCATTTCTGGACATCCATAAGGAAATATTACGCAGTCCAAGCTGAAGAATTAAAGGGTCCTGATGCTGAGCAGATGAAAGAGAAAAAATAACCTGTGTATTGTCTGCGTAAGAAGATGGGCAACTCGGATGTTTCCATAATGTCTGCTATAGGGCAAACATAACCATTGAAAAGTAGAGGAGTCAGGATCGAGCCCTGCGGTACTCCTGTGTTAAGGCTACTGAGTTAGATTTCGAGGAGTGTGAAAAACTTGAAAGGAGCGATCCTCCAAAAAAGAAATCAGCCAATTCAAGACCACATCTCCAGTTCCTGAGGCTTCAAGGTGATCCACCAGAATGGAATTCGAAACTGTGTCAAAGGCTGCGCTCAAATCGAATAAGCTGAGCGCTGCCATACCACCACAGTCAAGCTGCTGCCTGAGGTCCTCTGTGACCCCAAGCAGAGCTGATTCAGTACTATGACCAAGACGAAAGCCAGACTGTCGGATGGAATAACTTTTGCAGTATTACATGTGCAGAGAGTTGAGAGTTAATTTGTCTTTCCAGTACTTTGGAAAAGGTAGAAGGAAGAGATATGGGCCGGTAATTAGACCAGCAGAAGGAATCCAGACAAGTCTTTTTCAGCAATGGGAGCACGAGAGCATGCTTACGATTTCGGGGCACCTGCCCAAGATTTAGAGAGGAATTGAGAAGAGTAAGTATCACACCAAGGGCAGACTAATCCAAAAGTCTGAGCTTAGATGGAGGGAGAGGGTCAAGTGGGGAGCCAGACTTGATGATTCCCAGAAGGTTTTTCAGAGAGATCAAATCATGTGGGAGCCAGGCCTTAACTTGACAGGACTCAATAGATGAGAGGTCCGGGGAGGGGGCAGTTTTGACGTGATCAGAGCATTGAATGCTAGGGAAGATGAAGCTGTTCTGAAGGGAAGAGTCTGAATCAAGCTGGCGGTGGATTGACACAACTTTATTATGGAAAAACAGTGCATGTTTGTTGCAATGATGTTACAAAAGTGAAGAGGACGGCAAGAACGTACTCAACGTAGAAAGCTCTGTCACAACTTTAAATAGGGTTTTCTGGCAGTTTTTGGCAGTCATAATTGTATCTGTGTGAAAGGAAGCACGAGTTGATCTGCATAGAGCATGGTACTTTTTCAGTGCACCAGATAGGCAGCTTTGGCCTCATAGTGCTTTCTCCACTGTCTCTCCAAAACTTTACAGCGTTTTTCACCTGACCAGGCAGGTCCACCCACTTGCCAGGCCAAAACCTACCATTTTCTTACATCTAAGGAAACCCTGAGGTAGGCCCAACGTACCCCCATGGGCAGGGTGCAATGTATGTTAAAGGTGGGACATATATGGTGTGTTTTACATATCCTGATATGCAATACTGTGTATTTTATTTTTCAGTAATTAAAGGCAGTCTGTCTCATAGGGCCTTTTAACATATTGCAAGAGTAACTTTCTATTGAGACAAGATAGAGGAGTGGACTTCTGGCTCTCTGTACTCAGAATTTAATAACACCCCTTTTAGTAAGGATGTTTTTTAAATTGTGTGTTTGAAATTGCCATCGTTAGAAAGTGGACATTTTCTTGCTTTACCATTCTGTGTGCCTCTACCTGTTTGTGTATTCACCGTCTGATTTTGGAGTGACATGAGCTGGGGATGTGCATTCACTCTTAACATTCACATAAGGGGTTGAGGTATGTACTGCCTTTCCTGAGTGACTCATAGCCAGGCTGAATAGACCTTTCTGCGTTTAGAGATGTGTGAGGGGTTTTCACTAGCACCTAAATAGGCTGCGTCGCCTTTCCACAATGTGTCTCCACCCCCTGTGGTTAAGCTGGACCAGGGAGGATAGAACTGGTTTTTACTGAGCTCAGGGACTACAATGAGAAATAGGGGTATTAGTATAGAACATAAAGCCCCAGGACTTTAGATTACTTCTGGAAACAAGAGCATCTTGCCAATAAGAAGAGCTGTGTGAAGAGCAGTACCCTTTCTGTGTGTGATGAATGGGTTGGCCTGCAGCTGCTGCTTCTATCTGTGGGCAGAGGAAAAGGACTGACTCTTTTTGCTCTGCTGTGGTATCCTGCTAGAATTATCTCCAAGGGCTTGTGTGTGCATGCCTTCTGTTGGAAGTCTCAGGATGACAAAAGACTTCACCAGATCCTTGCTGGATCTTAAAGGAACCTGCCTGGAAGGAGAGCTGAATGACGAGCGCTGCCCCTGCTGCGTTTGGGGTGTGTCAGCCTGCAGTTGCTTCTCTTGTCTGGAGCAGGAGAAGGACTGGACGGTTCTTATACCTTTTTCCAAAGTAAGCGTGTGGAGAGTCCTGCTTTGTTTTTGGCCCTACAGAAGAAGTGCTTGTTAGCACTTAGTTTTCAGCTGTGTCAGCGGAGGCCAAAAGAACTGCGCATTGTGGGCATTGGAAACAACCTGTGACTGATCCAGAAAAAAGAAACCGCAACTGGGTTCCCTTGCAATTCCGGTTGACTGCCACAAGTGTGGTCTGTGCTTGGATGGAGCTGAAAAGAAAGCCTTGAAGGGCATCCCCGGGTTGCCGGAGCCACCCGCTGTGCAGGGCTGAAGAGGGAGCCCAGCCCGGCCCTGCCTGCCCCAGCTCTGATTAAGATGGCAGCATCACCGACGCCCCCACCGTGAGAGACTGTAGCCACATACCCGACGTGAAGCACCGCGGGCAGCTGTGAGCGGCGTGGGTGCCCATCCCAGTTGCCTTGGCAACCACAGCTTGCTGGTGTGCACACATCATCTGCCACGGGGCCTGCGGGCTGGACGACAACACACCGGCAATACAAGAGAGCATGGCGTCACTGTGTCCGCTGCACCGTATTGATGTGGGCAGCTGCCTTGTGCTGTTCGAGGTAGGGGGACCCAGCAAGGTCTCGTCATTTCTTTGGGGCATTCTAGGTGAAGAAGCAGCACTGTGCGTTCTCAGGCTGCTGCACATTACACACGGGGGACCCAGCGAGGTCTTCCCATTGATTTTACCTTTGGGGCATTCTTTGCTGAGCATTGAGGAGATCGTCCTCAATTGAGGACCCCTGTTTTGTAGATTGAGGTTTCTGGTGACCATGTGAGTTACCAGATTACCTGTAGTGGGTGCCCAGGAGCTCATGAGCCCTACAGTTGGCTCAAAATAACTGTATATCATGTAAGAGGTGCGCAGAAGTGCTGTGGCTTCGTGTTTAGGGTGCAAATTGGTGATTCATGCGTTTTCTTTTCTCCTAACCTGATTTGCACTTTATTCCCTCACTTATGATGCATGTTGTACTCCTACCTTATACAGACAGGATAACGAGTATCATTTCAGGAACTGCATATAATGTACAGTGATGGTGTTGTTATGACCTATGCAACTTATAAGTCTACTTTAATGCACTACCGTTGATGTTATGACAATTGCCTAGTTGGCAAAGTAGTTTACGGTTTAAGTTATAGTGATCTACATGTTTATATAAAATATAAGAGATATTTTTATATAACCTGGTGTGTAGTCTCTTTTGTGGTGTATCTATTGTGTCTCTGGTGTGTGTGTGTGTGTGTGTGTGCTGCGCAAATGCTTTACACATTGCCTCTGGGATAAGCCTGACTGCCATGCCAAGCTACCAAGGGGGTGAGCAGGGGTTATCTTTGGTCTGTAACTGCTTTAACCTGACTAGAGTGGTGGGTTCTGCCTGGCTTAGGGGCAAACCCTAGCCGCCGGAAACCCCTATAATAGGGACTTATACAATAACAGTCATAAGGATCCCAATTAACCCGATAGATGATTTCTCAAACTCAGTACTGTCCCAAATCATTTGTCTCCATCTTAATTACACACTTTTGACCTAAACTCTATCCAGCTTGGAGAGATTCTGCGATGTATCATAAGTCTTAAGGCAATGTAATTCGTGGCATGTCAATTTGATATATTCATCCAAAGAAATGTATGGTTTGAGTCAGTATTCAGGAAAATCATAATGATCTCCTGGTTCAAACTGTAAGTTCATATGAGATACGAGGATACTTAAATTTTCTCCTCCAGATAGCCTAACTCATGACAAATGAAACGTAATGTGCTGTGGAGTCGTCTTAGTAGGTAACGGCAAAATCTGTCTTCTACTTGCAAGCTAACAATGTGAATGGTGCCCCAAACACAAGCTTCTTAAAGTTAAAAGTAGCAACATTTATTGTACTATGCATATTTCCTAACATATATAGTATTGTTCGCTCCATGGGATGCAAAATTATAAATAGCCCCCACTGACTGCATGCATTAAAGATTTCTAGAATAAATTAAATTGCTTCTCCTGTGACCGTTCCGAAAAGGAACCCATAAATATGGAACATTCATTATTTGTTACAAACTTTAGATTTAATAGTGAAAGTTCTAAATCTCATAGATTTGGGCCACTGTTGAAATGAAGGTTTGAACAAATTAGTAACTATGTTTAAGTCATCCATGAAAGAAACAACCATTAATCAAATGATTAATGGTTCTAGTTAAATAAACTGCACTGTTAGTGTAAAGTAAGACAGGGATACATTTTAAATCCAAACTAGGGCTGTCCTTCTTGTGCCCTCTTAAGCATTTATCAAGTTGGTTAGTGCAAAGGCTGAAAAAGAGCTAGGGCAGTATACAGCCCAGTCAAACTCCACTAGTTAAATCAAAGCTATCTGTGCATTTGTCCATGGGGCAATATCGCACATTAGCACGTGGGTTGAAATGCAGCGGTTTCAAGAAATTTAGGCACATAGATTTTAGTTTGTACCAAAGTTTAGTCCTGTTCACTTGATGAAACGCTGGACTAAGATCCATAAAGGACAGGTGTAAGTTAGAACAATTGCCTTTTTGTACAGATGAAACCCAAATGCAATGTACTCATCAGTGAATTTTACAAAATTAACAGAAAGATACGAAATCAACATGCATAAGTAACACCAAATATCCCTCTACAGCTGGATGGACAAATGCGGCCACACTGCCTTCAGACCCTACACAATTCTACATAGCTCCCTATATGACAATAAACAAGGAATCAGAATAAACTGGGTGCATAGCATAGAACAGAAACATTTTATGGAAAGTAGGCAGTTGCTAAGAGCCCTAACCTTTCAAGGGGCACCCTGAGAAAGTAAACGTTGTCTATGTGACCACTGCCTAATCAATTTCTACATCTAAACCAATCTCTCTCTATGACTTCCTATATGACTGTCTCCCTCTACCCAGTGTCATTGTAAGAAGGTGTTGGGCCCCGGCAAGACATATTTCAACTGTTTCTGTGTGAATATGATTCTGAACGTTTACACACTTAGCATTGTTTGAAATCAGGCTTGCTTGAATTAGCAGAACTGGGCAATAAAATGCAAATATTTTCGTTACAGATGCCTCTAAAATGAGTCTTACACGAGCTCTCCAAAATATTTAAGACACCTCAGATATCTCAGTCCAGAAATACCTTATCATCAAACCTTATCTAGAATGTGGAACTAAACTTCTTGAGCCAAAATCTCCCCTTTGATTGTCCAAGCGAAGATAACTTTTTCATGCTGAATGGATTCCCTTGAACATGTTAAGACTGACCACTCAAAAGAGGCATGTTGGCCATGTTCTGGACAATGTTCAAGAATATTCAACTAATTCCCAGGTAACTATTCCACTTAGACCATTAGTCATGTCTTTCTTTCTTTGCCTACTGTGAAGAAAGTACATAAGTGTTGATGGCCAGTTTCTTCAAAAGACGTATTTTCCTTTAAAAAAGTAGGAAACATGATTATACTGTTTGTGGTGGACCTGTGTGTACTTAGGCAGATGCAGCAGAAATGTAAGATGAAACTTATCCAGCCCAATATTATGCATTAACTCTGTGTTGTTGTTCTTGCTCTGTGGGCACATTACCAATGAATAGGTAAGCAGCCCTGAGTGATCCCCAGTGACTGACATTTTCAAGCATTCAACATATCACCCTTTTTGTTTTCCTCAGCATGATGCCCAGACGGGGGCTCCTACTCACTGTTCCACAGGACTGAAGTTGCACCTCACCGATGTGGCTCAGAAAGTCTGAAACCATCTGTGATTGCTTGTGTTCCTATTCAGTAGAAGCCTGGCAGTTCAGGATGAACAGTTCTTGCTGGTGCAGGTGCCAGTCTGAGTTACATAAGATTGGCCCCCATCTGGAATGGCATGATGGGCACAAAATCCTTGTTTGGCAAAGGCAGGTCGAGCCACTGTCAGTGGCTGGGATTTTTGCAGGAATTCCACCAATAACAATTTTCGTTTTTCTCAGTTTGATGTTTTAAGTCTGTCAGTTATACCCAAACATGTGGTCTGTCATCCCTGAGCTCCAAGGCTCAACCTGTAACCTATTCATTAGGTCCAACAAGATAAATACTCATCTAGGGATGCTTGTGTTGCTGTTCTGAGGTAACCTAACCTGGCAAATAAGACTGGTTTGTTCCTACTGGAGCAAGACAAGGCAAATTTGCTTACATTTAGTCCCCATTTGTTGGAGCATTGCTGCCAAACAAATGATGGATTGTGAGGAGCACCAGACCAACCCAGTGGCAGATACTTCTGCAAGCATTTCATCCATGATCCGCTTTATGTTTTGTACAGTATAATACCCAAAAAGTAGACCCAGTCGCCAGTTCGGTGATCGCTGTGCCACATGGCGTAAACTGCATTACTTTGATGTGGCTCACAATGGTCCATATAGGTCTGGGGTTCCTTTTGCCTTCATTTAGAGAAGACCTGGCCTCTCAGTTTGACTCGTACTGCTTCTAAGTGAAAAGGACCAAGACTAATTTTGCATATCGTGGGATCATGTCTGTAGTGGTAAAGTGAGAAAAAAACAATGGAATGAAAATCAGCATGAAGATGTGCCCGTGGCTAAGATTTTTTAAGAGGTCTTGGAAAGGTGGTAGAGCTTTTGGAGTGATGGCCTCTCGTACCTGGAACGAACTGCCCCTAATTCTCAGACAGGCTAGTTCGCTGATTGGCTTCAGGAAGAGCCTGAAAACTTGGCTCATCCCTAGTAATGGGTCCTAAGTCTGTCTTTTTAGATAACTGACTCTGGTTTTTCTTTTTTTCAGGGCTTCTCTTTGATCCAAGCGCCAGGATACCCGTAGGGTGGCAGTTTTGCGCTATATAAGTTTCCAATACAATACAATTTTGAGGGCATTCGTCTATTGTCTTACTTTTATTCCCCTCAGTGTGACACCCTAGATTTATCTGTAGACAAAATACACCACTAATCTGAAAGGAATATCCCACACCATGTCAGGGGGACAGGATAAGAAATCTCTCTTGGTAATCACCACTTTGGGAGCACATGGAGAGCAGGTCACAGCTCAGTCATATTTGCAGGTAGGTCTGTACATAATCTTCCATGATTGGTGGCAGCTCCAGGTTCAAATTCCCTCCGCCCCCCCAAAAAAGTCCTCCAACTAGTCATTCAGATTTTGCAACTGTTCCGGTATTTCGATCTAAAAACTTTCCCGTAAGTCTTTGTTCAAGGTGGCATTAGGATCCTGTATTCAGAGCTCCCAGAATCCTTTACGGCTCTGCCCTATGGAAATCCAGATCCACTCCCTCTGACTAACCAGGAACAAGATTCTTCCTCCTAAGGCAGCCTCAAATTTACCCAAAGTCACAATGCCAGCTAAACCAAAATAAATTGTAAAACAAATCCCTAGGATATCATATGTAGAAAGGCAAAGTTGTAGGTGAAAAATATCCAAAACAACTGCAGCAGTGTTCAGTTTTTCAAAGAAAATGTTTAAAGGACTGACTCGGAATAGTTCATAAATTACTTGATTGTACAATCATTTCCAGAGAACTAAAGAATGTGCTTTCAATCTAAAACCCAGACTTCATGTATAATGTGTACATAACTGAAAACGTCTCACCCTTTAGGACACTGGGGTATTCTCAGGTCTTCACACTCTTCGTCTACCCAGCTTTTGTTTCCTGAAAAATTGCACATATATTTCAGCATCTTTTCAGCCTCATATACATGATAGAAAAGCACATATTCATATTTCAACAATTTATATGCTGCACTTTGTGTCAACATAGAGGAAATTTGTGGTAATCATAAAGCTACACATGAATTGAAACAAAATACAAGTCTTGAGATATCACTAGCAAAAAAATATATTTGTAATAAAGCACCATGAAAACTGCATTCTCGTCTCAGTTGAGCAAATTGATCTGACTGGATAATGATGCACCCCTGATATGTCAAAGGAAAAAAATCAAACAATTATATTGTGTTAAAATCAAAGTGCACCCAACGGGCATTTTAGTTCTCTGCTAAAGACAGCTTTATTTGTATATAGGCAGACTACTGTTTCTAATACTTTACATACAGAGGAGAGTTGTATCACTTGCCTAATCCTGATTCAACGCTTTCCTCCTTATTCTTATTTTTCTCCTGCGCTGGAACATCTTTGTCTCAAATTGTTTTCACTGGTTGATGTATCCTTCCACTGGAGACATCAGACCTACTTTGCAGTGCATGTAAAAAAGTCTTAGGGGTGTGTTTCTCTTTCTCTCCGCTTCTCTCCCATCTCACGCTATTTAATCCCTCCTCTGCCTTCCCCCATGGAGCATCTGCTTGCCACCGCAGCGCCCTGGCTGATTCTACCACTTGCCATGCCATCGACAGGCGACCGTTTTTTTTCATTCTAAAAAGGCAACATGCACATGCACATACGCAAGAATCTATCATACCATTTTTTGGGAGGGAAAGGACTGTTCTTATCCCCACCACTGCCTCCATTATGCTGCTCCCCAGGTAGCCTCAAAGCTGCTGATACCCTCTCCGCTCCTTGTTTTTGCCCCTCCAGGCACCCATTACTCCCAGGTCCCTTATGTCCTCGTCCCATTCATTACAAAGTGGAGATGACCATCTCCCGACAGAAAAAAACAAGAGGAATGCTGGGACCCTAATACTGCCCATCCCACCGGGTGTACATAAGCAGTACTTACCCAGCATCGCTCCTGTTCTTTTTTCTGTCTGTCGACAGACTGGATGATGTGCTGGTGCTGCTCCTGCTGGACTGGAGTGGTGGTGCTTCTCTTCTCCCCTCGCCCAACTGCCTGGCTGTCCGGGCGTGGGGTTTCCGTGGGCTTTCTCCTGGACTGCTGGGCTTGCTGGGAGTCTGTCTCTCTTGGAGCCGGTGTCCTGCTTGGCCTCCCGGCCCTTTGCGGCTGGGGCTTGGTCTCCCGAGTTTCTTCCGGGTCGCGTGCTCCTCTTCCCGAGCCTGGCCGGGTAGAGGTGCATTGCTGGCGGTGTTCCTGCCGGTCGCCTGGTCTCCTGAAGCCATTGGGGGGGGGAGGGGTGGAGGGCTTGTTCCTGGGGTTGCCCCCCCCCTCCTCCGGGTGAGTGCCGCTTGCTGGGTTTTTGTTGCCTTCTTGCCAAAAGTGTATTGTGTGGTAACGAGCGCTGGGGTAGCTCGTTCGTTTCCAGTCTTTCTCTGTGTGACCCTGAAGTTGATCTACCGCCTGTTTCTGCTGTTCCCAGTGGCAGTGGGGGCCTTGTTATGCTGTTGGCCCCCGCTCTGGATGTTTTGCTTCCTTTTTCTTTTGGAGCATTGTGGTGTGCGGTGCCGAGGTGTGCGGTGCCGAGCTCTGGAGTAGCGTGTTCGTTCCTGCCTTTCTCTCCCACAGGGTGGCTGTCTGTTCCTCTGTTCCCGGTGGCGGTGGGGGCCTTGTTGTGCTGTTGGCCCCACTCTGGCTATTATTGTTTGCTGGCACGCCCGGTGCGTGATTCCGCGGGCGGGGCTGCTCTTCTCCTTGTGGGTGGCCTGCTGTGGTCTCAGTGTCCCGCGCTGCTCCAGGCGTCTGCTGCCCTGGTCGAGTGCGCCTTGGTTAGGGGCAGTGCTTTCAGTGTGTGCCCGTTCTGCTTCCGGTCCTCCTCACGGGGATCGTCCTGTCAGGACACAGTGCAACAGGTGCGTGATTCTGGGCTTTTTGCCAGTCACGGGTGTCCTGCTGCTGTCCCCATACCCCGCGCTGCTTCTTGAGTGCGTTGCCCTGGTGGTGTGCACCTTCTCTTGGGGCTGGGCTTCCTGTGGGTGCGCGGTCTGCGGGCTCCTCTCTGGGAGCTTAATGTTGGGGCTGCTGTCCTCCTCTCGGGTTGCCTGCTTTTGCTCTGCACCCGGTCGTAAACGTGCGTTGCCCTGTTTGTGAGCACCTTGGATGGAGGCTTTGCTACCTGTAGGTGGCGGGTGCTTGTATGTGCCTGCAGTTGCTCCGGTCTGGTGCTCTCTGGGGCGATCTGGCCACCCCCCCCACCTGCAGAGCGTGGATCTCTGGCTGGTGCTGGGCAGTCAGACACTGGGGTTCTGGGTTCGGTGCTCGTCGTGGGCGCAGGTTCCTGTGTCCTCTCCCTTGGTCGGCGTTGTTGGGGTTTCTGTTGCTAGCCCGCGGCTTTGCCACCAGCGCGCTCCTGCTCTCCTCTGTTCTCTGAGGTTGTGCCTGCCGCGGGGCTTTTCCCTTTGGGTCGCTACTTCGGGTGGTGCGCCTGATCCTGGCCATGCGCGCTTTTGTGCTTTCTTTTCGGGCACAGTTGGGGGGGGGTTCTCCTTTCCTTGGAGTTCGTTTGCTGCTTCACTGTGCTGTTAGCATTCGCTTTCTGTTTGGTGGCCTGCCTCGGAATGTAGTGGGTTCCTGTCGCCGTTGTGGTGGCTGGTCCCTTTTTTGCTGGCTCTGTCTGGGCTTGCTACTGGGATTCCCTGTGTTGTTGGGGTCTCAATGCCTGCTTGCTTCCCCCTTGCCCTCTGCTGCTCTTGTGTCAGGGTCGCCTCTCGCTCCCTCGGCGGCGGCCTGTTGGAGTGTGCTTCTGTTCGCCCCCTTCTTCGGGCTCCTCTGCGGCTCCCTGCCCCCGGCTGGTGGTGCAACGGTGTTCCTCCTCCTCGGGCGGCTGTGGGGGTCCTGTTGGCTCCCCTGGGTTCCTGTTGGCCTGCTGCGGTTTTTCCCTGCTTTTCTTTGCTATCCCTCTGCGTCCCGGCTTCTCGAAGTGTCGCGGGTACGGTGGTCGTGGCCCGGCCTTGGTTGTGCTGCGTCTGCCCCCTTTTTCAGGTGGCCTTGCCTCCGCTGCGGGCTGGCTGTTGTGTTGTGGCCTCTCCTCAGCTAGTATTTTCTGGATGTTCACCTCCGCTTACTGGCTTCGGCTTGGTTGGTCGGGGTTTTGAGGCATGGGGGCTCCTCTTCCTGGTTTTGTTCCTCCGGTCCCTTGGGCTGCGCCTGGTTCCTCTTCCGGCTTCCTGGTGTCGTGCCTGGTGCTCGCTGGGGCGCTCTACAGCCTCTGCATGCGCCTGGGTGGCTCGTGCTGCCTTGCGTGCGGCTGTTCTGTTCTCCTTTGCTCTGGCCTCGGGTGTTTGTCCAGGGGTATTCTGTGTGCTCGGGTTGCTTCTGGGGTCGGGTTGCTTCTGGGGTCTGGCTGCTTCTGTTCTTGTTAGCTCCTGCCCTTGTTCTCCCTGTGCTTGCCTTTGGCTTGCTTCGGGTGTTTTCTGGCCGCCCCTCGTGGTTCTGCCGCTGTTCCTGCCTGGTTTGTTCCTGGTTGGGGCCTCTTGGTGTTGCCTGGTGGAGGCTTCTCTGGCTGGTGTGGTTGGGCGCCTGCTCTTCTTTTCCTTGGCACCCCCCCCCCCCCCCCGGGTTGTGTTTCCGGTGGCGGTTCGCCATTTGGTCCCTTGGGTTCGTGCCGCTGCTGTTTGGGCCTGGCTGACTTTTGCTGCTGCCGTGTCCTTGGGATGGAGCCTGTTTCTCCTCTTCTTACCTGGGAGGTTCTGTTCTCGTCTGGTTCCCGTGGTGGGTGCCTGGCTGGGTGTCTGCTGGGGCTTTTCCACTACTACCGGTTGGTCTACGTTTTGGGGCTCTGCTTCCTTGCCTGGGCTCTCTATATGTATCCTGGTGGGGTGCTCTGCAGTTGTGGCCGCATCCAGGTGGGTCCTTTAGGGCCTTCTCCTGCTGGCGGTTCTCTTCCCGGGCTTGTTTCGCCTGTGTTGGGGCCTGCGGCTCCGGGTCTACCGGCTTCTTGCCGGTTCGGGTTGGCCTCGGACTGTGCCTCCTGGGTTTTCTGGCTGTGCTGTCGCTTTTCGGCCTGCTCTACGGTGTGTTTTGCTGGCCGTTTCTTGGTTCTTTCCTGGTTCTGGAGTCCGGGCCTTTGCTTCCCCCGGCTTTGTTCCCGGTGTGGGTCTGTTTGGGCACCCCCCCCCCCCTTCTCTGGTTGGGGTGCGGATCTGTGGTGCTCTTGCCACTGTGGGGTTTTCCCTCCTGTCTGCTGGTTGTCTGGAATTTTCCTGCGACTTGGCCTTCTGCATTCTCTGCTTCCTTCGGCTTCAGCTTGGTCGGTTTCCTCTGTTTCTTTTACTTTCTTATGTGTGGTCCGGCGATGGTGTGCTGGGGTGTCCCTGTTGCTCCCTGCCCCTTGCTTTGGCCTGGGTTCTGCGTGGGCTCCTTCCAGAGTTTGGTTGGGCCTGCAGGTCCTCCTGCATGGTCTGGTTGCTTGGCTCTGGTCCTGGCTTCCTAGTTCCTTTGGCGTCCGTTGCCCTGGTTGTTGCTGTTTTCTTGGCTCCTCTCCGGTGTTGCTGGGGTCGGGCCTAGTGGGCTTTTGGTCTGGGTGCTGTGCGTACTGGGGCCGTTTCTTTTTTCTGCTGCTCCTACAGCTTGCTGCTTGCTTGGCAAGGGTGTGGGGTGCCTGTTCGGTCCTCTGCAGTGTTGGCGCCTGTTTTTTTCTGCCCTCTTTACCTCGTTTGGGGGCTGCTGGGAGTTCCCCGTAGCTCTGGACTCCCGTCCTGCCTTGTTTTGCCTCGCTTTTGGGATTGGGGATTTTCTGGGGGTTGTGGCCGGTGGCTCTGTCCCTGCCCTTGTTGGGCTTGTTCGTTGTTGGTTTCCGGTCTTGTTGGCCTCTCCTTGGTTGGTCGGCTTTCGGCTGGTTCTTTCTGAGGCCGTCTCTGGCCTGTGGTCTTTGGGTTGGCCTCCTCTTCCCCTGCTGTTCTGGGTTTGATGGCCTTCCTGGTTTGGTTGGTGGCCTCCTTCCCTGTAGGGTTTTTTGGCCTCCTGGGGTTTTCGGGTCTCTTTCCCCTTACCGGTCTCCTCTGTTTGGCTGGGGTCTTGCTCCTGTTCGGCTCCTGGGTTCTTGCTGCTTCCTGGGCCTCCTCGGTGAGGTTTTGGTGGAATTTATCCTCTAGATCCTCTGGAGCCATTTCTTTCTTTGGCCTTCTTCGGGGCTGTCTCGGTTTGCTCCCTGTCTGTGTGGCTGCCGGGTCCTGTGGGTCTTCCCGGTGCTTCTGGGCTTGGCCGCCTTGTCCAATGGGTTGCTCCGCCGTGTCCTTTGGTTCTTGGTTCCAGTTTCTTAGGTTGGCGGCCTCCTTGTTGGGGTCCTGGCTTTCTGTTGGTCTCCGGTCCTTGTTTGGTCCCTGCTGTCCTGTTCTGGGTTGCGGGCCGGTTGTTCCTACGGTCCCCCTTTCCCTGCTCCACGGTTCTCCCTTGGATTACTGCTTTTGTTGTGGTTTCCTGGGTGTGCTTGTGGGTGCGGAAGGCCGGTGGTTTTTAGGTTTCGCCTCGTCGAAAGCTGAGCCGCGCAGCTTTTCGGCGCAGGCGAAAACTTTTGAGAAGAGTAATGTGGCTTGGTCACCGCCTCTCACTTCCATTGGCTAGCTCCATAAATGGAGGCTAGCCATTGGAAGTGAGATCTGTCCGTCAGGGTTCGAGGCGATTCGTGGGCGTTCCGTCGATATTTTTCTCATCCTGCCCCTTTTCGCACGTCATGCGGCGAGGGCGGGTGTTTTTTTTTTTTAATGTTTGTGTTGGCCATTTTTAACGCGTCGTTTGCAGGGGTGGGTTGCGTGATGTCCCGCTGTACGTTCCTGCCACCCCTCCCGCTGTGCGTGTTCCCGTTCCTGCCCCCTCCCGCTGTTCGTGTTACCGCCCCCCTCCCGCTCTCCGTTCCCGCCCCCCCCACCTCCCGCTGTCCGTGTGGAGGGGAAGATGTGTACAGAGCTCACCCTCCCCTGCTGGTTTTACTTCAATTATGGAAATAAAAGGTCAAAAATAATTGCAGCCCTGAAATGTCAGGCCTTGCAATGCTACTGGAGTGGATACTTTCCATTTGAAACAGGACCACAGACATCTGCAACGAAGACAAAAGCGTTCTAATCTGTGTATAGCAGTCCAGGTCTGGGCTTGCGAGCTGCTGCACTTTGATAACATCTGCAATGCTGTCTTAAGATGTGAGTAAACTCTGAATCTCCGCGCCTCGGACGTGTTGCTAATTTACACACGTTCCCTGGATCAGGCTGTCAGAGCAGTGTCCAGCGGCGGGGCCTCCAGAGGCGGCGCAGCCCCGGGCGCTCCTTGTGATTGAATGCAGCGCGGCTCGCCAGGCGTTATTACTCATCTCGCTGATCACAGACCCCGTGGCCTTTAGCTCCGCCGTTCAAGGTGGAGCTGAACTCTGGCCCCACCGCCATCACTTATCCAGGCCGTTCAGCATGAGCGAATGTTTATGTGGGAGTCGGGGGAGGAGAGTGCCTGAGAGAGCAGAAGAGAGGATGCGGGGGCGGGTGGGGAAGCGTGACAGCTGCAGACACGTCCTTCCTTCCGTTTAATATCTGCTATGGGAATAGAGGGTGCGCGCGTGACAGACACACGTCCCTCAGCCCGATGGGCTTCTGGATATACCAGGACACACGCCTCAGTGCCCCGTATCTGTTCCCTCTTCCTTAATAATCGCTCTATCCTCTTTGGGCCTGTTGCATTTCCAGTCATTTCTCTGGCCGATACTTACCATGCAGCGCTGTGCAGTTCACTGTCATCATTAACATGGTTCTACCAGGAACAGTATGGCCCCATCAAAGTCCCTCTGCTGCTGCCTGGTTACAGGGGGTTTTCAAATGCGTTTGGATTGGCACTGAAGAGCCACCCCAATACCCCCACCCCCCCCACCCCCCCCACCCCCCGTCGCTTCTACATGGCTCTTCTTGGCCAGCGACAGAGGCGACATCATTAGTGCATCAGTGTGTCACGGAGCGGGGGGCACGTGTGATGGGCCCTCTGTACCCCACTTATTGATATATTTTAATACCCATGCGTAGGACAGGTGCTTTGGAGTAGGAAGGGTTCCTCGAGTCCCAGGGCAAAAGAGGTACATTTTCCCCCTACCTCCTGGTTGAGTAGTGTCGACCTCTCACACTTCTGGGTGACAGTGGCCACATACCTGCTCCACTACGCTCATGGTTGAGGTGGAATAAACATGCGTGCACTCATTAGAGCACCCAGTGTGTCACGAGCCCTAGTGCTAGAGAGGAAATGCACCCCCCCCCCCACCACACTATGGCACTGGGCCTCGGTGCCACTGCATCTGCTGCACCAATGGATCGTGGCGACGAACAGCTCTATGTTCATACTGTCTTGTACTATGGAAGGAACATCTGCACCGAGAGGGATGGAGCGCATCGGGTGTGTGAACACGTTGTTTACAGTGACAGCGATCACATTGTGCTAGTGACAGCACCGCCCCACCCCCCACCGTCCTTTAGAGGGAAGGTGACACACAGCTTCTATCTGGGCAGAGTGCAACTTTTCCGACAGCCTCCCATGTCACCGCTGCAACAGGTGTCACAGGCACGGACGCACCTGTATCTTCGGTACCCTTCCCTGCCCCTTCGTGCACCGGCTTTTACAACTTTGACAGGCATATATATCTGAACCCTTTCCCCTCACACAGGGTCGTGTTGCTAATTAAGTGTTGATAAATATGCACAAATGCACCAAAGACGCGAGAACCATTTACCATAAGGGCAACCAACATCAAAGAGTGACCCGCAAGAAAACGACACATGCAGCAAGACACTGAGCGCGTGTTCCGCTTTATTAGTCGAGGATCACACGTGGCGGAAAGGCATTTGAAAATGAGTAGGGGAACCACATCAATCAAGCTGAGTGTGGCCATTAAATCAAATGTTTAGGGACGTAGCTGTCATAAGCACAGCAGGTACTGGCATTTATGGCCGCCTGTAGCTAAAACCAGAGGTAGGAGGTTAGTTTGTCTTCTTGCGTGGGGACCATGACCAGTGCCCCTCAACTGCATCTAAAATCTTCACCTTGAGTCGAAGTAAACGTGGTATTGCTAGCCTGTAATAACTTGTGGCTTCTTCCAAGCTAGTGTATTTGAGAAAAAGTCGTGCAGTTTGTTAGGTTGGGGACGCATTCGTTTGCAAGTTCTTATTGTTTGTGAGCACTGTTCCCTGTCATTGTGAAAATCTACATTTTTCACAGTTTTCCTGAATGGAAGATGGGAATGGTTTCTTTTTGGAATTATTCTCTGTATGTTTGTGAAAGTTTATTTTGACATAAGCGTGCTGTTTTGAGAAGTAGCAGAGTGGGAACGATTCACTATCATTTACAAAAGCGTTGCTCTAGAGGGCAGAAGGAGATGAGGTTCTTTATCATTGGCAAGAGATGCTCTTTGAAGAGTTAACTTTACAGCGCAGCTTTGCTTGCTGATACCTGTGTATGCATATTGAAAAAGAAGAACTACTCAACATATGAGCTCTTACACCTGTTTTTTCGATTATCAGCCCTCATGTCTAACAAGTAATGGGATCTTAGGTGAGAATGATGGCAGCACATTCCTGGGAGAGAATAAAAGTGACACGTGGAAATGCTTGAATTACTCTAAATCACTAGCAGTGCATTCCATGCTATCGTTTTAGCTCATCACTATCATTTCAGAAAGAACCAATCACTTGGGCCTTGGTTTTGCTCCTCGTCCCCCCCATTTCTGTGTGTGTGTTTGTGCTCTGTGTGTGTGTGCAAATCCAATAGGTCACGCATTTGTGAGAGATTAAGCTATTGGCATTGTAAATGACAATGCCATTTATTTATCTGTTTTCAAAACCAACACATAAATACAAAATTTGTCATTTACAATGCCAATAGCTCTAACTTTTACAAAGGCGAAACCGTTGCATTGTAAATGCTTGTTCTGCTTTGATATTATCCACTTTGTAATGAATGGGACAAGAACATAAGGGACCTGGGGGTAATGCTCTATTACTTACCGGTAATCTTCAGTACTCCGGGTCCCGTTTTCCTTGTCCCATTCATACGCCCCTCCCTCCCTCCTGGACGGCTGGCCTTCCTGTCTGGGCTTGGTTGTACAGGAGGGATGCTGGGTAAGTACTGCTTATGTACTCCCGGTGGGAGGGGCAGTATTAGGGTCCCAGGATTCCTGTTGTTTTTTTCTGTCGGGAGATGCTCATCTCCACTTTGTAATGAATGGGCCAAGGACAACGGGACCCGGAGTAATGAAGATTACCGGTAAGTAATAGAGCATTCTCTCTCCCAGCCCCCACGCTCCTGTTTTATTACAACTCCTTCACCCTGCATTACCTTTGGGCCTGTATTGCTCTCCGCCCCATAACTCCTTAAAAGGAGTTCACACCCTCTTCCCTGCACCTGCCGGTAACCTGCTTTCCCCCCTCTTGCTCATCTTTCCCAGGCTGCCAGAGGCCCTCTTCCTTCAGCCCTCCCACCCTGGGAGCACTGGCCAGGAGCTGTCTGAGGGAGAGGAGAGATGGCGCAGGAGCTGCCGTAGAAGTTGGGAAGAAAAGTAATTAAAAAGAAAACAAGTTTGTGTACTTTTTGTGTTTGTCTATCTGGGTGTCTCTACCCGTATGTTTCTGTGCAAGCGTGTGTGCATGTCTGTGTGTGTTCGTATATGTGCACGAACGGCTGTGTGTTTGTGGGCATGTGCACTCATGAACGCTCATGTGTGCGAGCGAGGAGTGAATATTTTGTCCAGTGCCTTGCCCATGAAATGCTTGATGTGGCACAACTAACTCCTGGTATTACCCGGTAACACACAGTTTCTAGTAAAATGTAGTCACTGATACAGTGGAGACAATCCTTGGCATCATGCTGACCATGGCATAATGGTGGTACTTTCTGGTAACAGGCGGCCCTTAGCACGGAGGGCGTGGCTTGGTAGCCGATGGAGGAAGACGTGTGAGCGCTGAGCTCCGCAGCGGCCTCCCCCATTTATCCTGGTGTTATCGATCCTGGAGGCCCTGACGCCCTGATTCTGCCCGCGTCTCCTCCTGCACTCCTGGGGGCCTGACCGGAGACGGTGGGGGCGAGCCTCCGGCTGCGCGGAGTCCGCGCTACGCCTGCAGATCGGCGGGCGGCGCCGGCCATCTTGCGGTCTTGGCGCTCGGCCGCATCCCCGGCCTCAAGTGATCCGGAGGCCGGCCCGCAGCGGTACCTGGCCGGCCACCGACTGCCACTAGACCCGGAGCCCTGGTTTTGGAGCCCGCCTCGGCGGCGGGGCTTGCGCCGCTTTCCTGCGGCATATCTGCGGGGACCCGGCGGGGGCGCCTGCAGGTGAGAGGACCGAGTGCGGCCCCCGACCCGGGGGGGACCTGCTGCTGGCTGGACGAGGAGCGCATGATTGCGCTCGGACCTTTCTCCGTGCGGCTGCCGGGGACCCGGCGCTAGCCCCTGCCGGCTTGAACTTGGGGGGCACCGCTGTGCACCAGTTGTGGGGCACGGACTTAGAGAGCGGACCGGCCTTGTGCAATCGAGCTGAGTGTGGGGTCGCAGACCTCGGACCCCGGGACTGAGACAAGACCGGATTCTGTGCAGCCAGCCTGAGGAGGGGCGCTCCTGCGCTGGCCCCTGGCCACTCCACGTCAAGGGACCCTGCCGCCACCGAGAGGCCTAGAAACCTGGCACTGGGGGTGCCCAGGGGGACCTGTTTCTCGGGGCCCGAGCACGCTGCTCCCTGACCCCTGCGCACTTGAGACCCTAGCCGGCCACCTCTGCCGCCATTTTGGGCTGGCGGTTTGTACATTGCTCTCGGACTTGGAGGAGAGCTGCAATCGGGGGGCTCCTGGTGATTGGTGGACTGCACGGTGACGAGTGGGGCCCAGGAACCATTGGAGAGTGGCTGGGTTTGGGGGCCAGCAGACCCAGAGGAAGTGCCGCGCGGCGGGTGACCCCGAGGAGTGCGGCCTGGCGAGTTGGACACGGGGTAAGACGCCGACCCTGTTGCTGCGGGGGCGAGACGCGACCGCCCCCATGGGGAAACGCCCCTTAAAGCCCCCCCCTGAGGCTGCTGGGGGGCCAGGGTTTGCTGGGGACCCCACTCCGGACACTGTCCCGGCGGCGGGACTGCCGCAAAGCCAGCTGGAGCAGATCCTGAAGGCCATCGCCGATACCAGGGAGGCCCTGCATCATGACATCGGGCAGGTGTCCACGAGCCTGGGCCTATTGCGTGCAGACCACGGCAAGCTGGCGGATCGGGTCAAGGAGACCGAGACCCGGATTGACGCACTGGAACCCTCGTCGAAAGCGGCCGACGCCTTATTGGGGGAGCTGCAGCAGAGGGTGCACCTGCTGGAACAGAGGGCGGAGGATGCGGAGGGGCGCAATCGCCACAACAATGTTCGCGTGGTGGGCCTGCCGGAGAAAATTGAGGGGACCGACATGTTGGGCTATCTGGAGGCCTGGCTGCGAGATGTGGTTGTTCCGGAGGGACTATCGCCGTTCTACACTCTTGAGCGTGCCCACCGCGTGCCGGCTCGTCCCCCGGCCGAGGGCCGGCCTCCCCGCCCGGTGGTGGCGCGGTTGCTGCACTACAGGGATCGGGACCTCATTCTGCAAAGGGCGCGGGCTCTGGGGCCCTATAAGGTGGACAACGCCCAGGTCTCCATTTATCCGGATTACTCCTTGGAAGTCCAGAGGCAGCGGTCGACTTTTCTAGCGGTCAAGAGGGCGCTCCGGGAGGAGGGCGTCCGCTACTCTCTCCTGTTCCCAGCCCGCCTACGGATCATGCTCGATGGCAAGTCTTCCTTCTACGATACTCCTGACGACGTTTGGAACTGGCTGGAGCTCTACAAGACTGGCGCAGATGCGCTTCACGCGCCCGGGGAACAGCGGAGGGCGCCGCCGAGACCTAGACGGGGTAGGAGACGCAGGAAGCGACCACCGAATGTTCGGACACCCACGCTCTCACAAACTGAGCTGGAGCGCAGGGATGCCCTCCGGTCGGTCTCCGACATCTCCTAGACATTGGACTCCGCGACGGCTGTGGAGTCGGGATCTCGTGGTGGCACCGACGAGGGGACCTCGGAGGGGTCGGTGACTGGGGACCCCGCACCACCACATGTCACGCCCGGGACTGCAGATGGTTTGATGGACGAGTGAGGCTGATGCTCTTCAGCAGTGGTATTGTATGACCTGCTGTGTTCCTGACCTGGGTTGGCAGCATCGACCTGTTGGGCCTGGGGCTGGAGTTGGGCGACCACCTTCTGTGGTGCAGGTTGCTTTACTTGAGGAGGGGATGCGGGGGGCTTGGGGCACGTTGGGGAGGCCTGACTGACTCGGGGGAGCGGGCTGCTTGCGGTCTGGTGAGAGAGGCGACAGGCCACCCCCTCATCTCCCGCACCTGCTGTGGGACTCTGGTAGTTGCCAGGGACTGTTACTGTTTGGAACTACTCATTTGGATGGGTTTCTGCTGTTGGGGACCTATTCTGGGGAGGGGAGGGACATGGGGTTGTTGGGGCTTGTCGGGGTTCATTCCTTGGGGAGTAGCCAGTGTGCATGCGAAAGTTGCTTTCATTGGGGTTGTGCTTGTCATGAGGAATGGTGACCCTCCTTGACCTGAAGTGTGTGACCTGGAATGTGAGGGGTCTGAATTCCATGCTGAAACGCCACAGGGTCCATGCCCATCTTGTCCGCAGGGGGGTGCAGGTTGCCTTTCTGCAGGAAACTCACATTGATCTTACTGAAGGGCGGGCCCTGCGGCGCAGGTGGCGGGGGCATCTGTTTTACACCACCTACTCGGCCTTTGCACGGGGGGCCTTAATATGGGTCCGGGCGGGGGTTCCCTTCCAGCCTTTGGTGACGGTAGTTGACCCTGAGGGGAGGTTTGTTGCTGTACAGGGCCGCCTAGATGGGAGGGACGTGACGCTCTGCAGCGTCTACGCCCCGAACGTGGACCAGCCTGCCTTCTTTGCGCGACTGTCTGGGAAGCTGGCGACCGTCCTGGCTGGCACGGTCCTGCTTGGGGGGGATTTTAACTCTGTGTTGGACGTGGGGCTGGATCGTTCTCACCCGCCGCTAGCGCAGGCAGCAGCTCACAAGTTGGCGCAGAGTAGGAGAGAGTGGCAGGGTAGCTGGGGCCTGGTCGATGCGTGGCGGACTCACCACCCAACGGAAAGGGATTTCTCCTTTTACTCCCCCCCACACGATCTGCATGTTCGCCTAGACAGCATTCTGTGTTCCCGGGACATCCAGAGCCTGGTCCGCCACAGCGAGTACTTGACCAAGACGGTGTCTGACCACAACCCCTGCCTAGTGACGGTACGGTGGATGAGGCAGCGCCAAGCTATTCCAACGTGGCGGTTGAACCCACTGACATTGGAGGACCCTGCATTTAAGGCCAGTGTGCTTAGTGGGGTGGAGGGGTATTTCGACGCCAATGCGGGCACGGCTTCCAGCAGGGCCATGGAGTGGGACGCCTTTAAGGCGGTGGTTCGGGGCATCTGCATCTCGGCTACCGCGGGTGTCCGCAAAACCCTATTGCAGGATGTAGAGCGCAGCGAGGACCGATTGCGCGCTGAGGAACGGCGCAGCCACGCGGACCCTGAGGCTCGTGGAGCGGTCTCGGAGGCACGTGAGGTGGTGGCGACAGCATTGGAAAAACTGCGCTGCTTTGATTATAAGGAGTTCCAGGTCCGAGCCCATGCAGAGCGGGACAAAGTAGGTTCGCTACTGGCGTGGTTGGCCAGCCCTGAGACCCGTGGCTCCCCTATAGTGGCGCTCGCCGCGCCGGAGGGGCGCATGGTCTACACGCAATTAGACATTAACGACCAATTCCTTCAGTATTACAGACACCTTTATAGGAGCAGGATGCCGGCTCCCCCAGTGGAGCTGGAGGAGTTCCTGGTGGCGGCGCAGCTGCCCAGGCTCGACCCGGAGCATGCGAAACAGCTGGGCGGAGATATCTCCGAGGGTGAAATCAGGGTGGCCATCAAACACATGGCTCGCCGCAAGACTCCGGGTACGGATGGGCTCCCGATCGAATTCTATGCGGCCTATGCGGATGTGCTGGTTCCGCGACTGCAGGCGGTCTACCGGGAGGCCTGGGATTCGGGGTGCTTGCCGGCGTCTACCCGCGAGGCCTTAGTGATACCCTTACTGAAGCGTGGGGGTGATGCGAGCTGCCGTTTGGCGTACCGCCCGCTCTCCATGCTCACCGCGGATTACAAGATCCTGAGCCGGGTTCTCGCGACGCGGCTCCTAACCCACATGCGTTCATTGGTGCATGGCTACCAGGCGGGCTTTATTCCTCAGCGCACCACTGCCACCTGTGTGCGCCGGTTGCTCAGGATCATGGGGGGTGAGGCCACTAGCTTTCCGAGTGCCGCAGTCCTCTCGATTGACAGAAAAGCCAGAAAGCATTTGATAGCGTCGAGTGGCCGTACCTGCTCCGTGTCCTGGAGGCTTTTGGGCTGGGGGAGCGCTTTGTGAAATGGACTGCCTTGCTCTATGCCGCGGCCACGGCCCGTGTCAAAACGGGGACCACCATTTCAGCCTCTTACGCGGTGGGTAGAGGAACCCGACAGGGGTGTTCTCTGTCACCCCTGTTATTTGCACTGGCCATAGAACCATTGGCCGCGCACGCCCGGCTGGGCCGGGCGTATGCAGGGCTTCCGCTGAGAGCCGACACCCACTACATCTCCCTCTATGCGGATGACTGTCTGTTGTTTCTGGCGGACGCGAACGACTCCCTACATGGGGCCGAACAGCTCCTGTCGGACGTTGGTCATCTCTCGGGGCTGAGAGTCAACTGGGGGAAGTCTTGCCTCTTCCCGCTTACTCCGAGGGCCGATACCACCCAGCCGGAGGGCGCCTTACAGTGGGAGCACCATTGCCTCTCCTATCTGGGCACTTTCATCTATCACTCGCCTGCGGCCCTCCTGGACGGTAACATCAACAGGGCAATTCGGAATCTACAGGGTTGCATGGGTTTCTGGCGGACGCTGCCGCTCTCGGTCGCGGGACGAGTCGCATTGCTAAAGATGGTGGCGCTTCCCCGGTTGCTGTACCTGTTCCGCACTCTGCCGGTCTGGATACCCGCGTCAATTTTCAACTGACTCCGCTCCCTGATGACGGGGTTCATCTGGGGATCGGGTAGGAGACGGGTTGCGCTGACCACGTTGATGCGCCCCAGAGCGGACGGGGGCCTTGCGGCCCCGGACTTTGAGTGGTATTATCTGGCAGCACAGCTGCAGTGGCTCACCCAGGCGGTGGCTTTGGAGTTCCGTGGCCCAGAGGATGTGCCAGGCAAATTGTTCCCGAGACACATCATCTCCTTTATAGTTTTGGGACAGAGACTGGACCTAGCCCAGCTCACCTTGGAGGAACGGACGATTCGCAGCTGTTGGCTTCGGGCACACAAGCGCTCCGGTGCCGTTCGCCCTTACGCCCCAGAAATTCCGCTCGGGATGTGCACGGCCTTTCCACACGGCGGCGACTGGTCGGCACTGGCGATCTGGGAGGAGCTTGGCCTACAGATGGTCGGCGATCTCTACAGAGACGGCTCGCTGCTCCCGTTTCAGGAGCTGCGGGACTCTTACGATCTGCCGAGGGGCGGGTATCTGCTACACGCTGCCTTAGTGGCTGGTATTCGCCGATACTGGAGGTGTGGGCTCACTGAACCGCCGACCTCGGAGTGCTGCCAATATGTGGTGATGGCCGCTGGCACTTATAAAGCTGTCACGTGCCTTTACCGACGGCTGTCGTCTACTGCCTTGCGTCCCCTGGATGGGCTGCGCGCTAAGTGGGAGGGGGACATCGGGCGCACTATTCCTGACACGGTGTGGCCGCAGCTACAGCGCAGAGCATGGAAGGGCACGAGGAACGCCAGGTTCCAACTGGTCCAGTTTTTTATCCCACACCGAGCGTACCTAACACCGACGAAAATCTCGCAGTATTTCGAGGGGGCTCCCTCGCTTTGTCCCCGATGTGGAACAGCGGATGCGGACTTCGCCCACATGTTTTGGACTTGCATCAAGCTGGCGGGTTACTGGGAGGCGGTAATGTCCTGCCTGAATGCTGTCACAGGCCGGCAGATCGCTCTTGACATGGGTGCGTGCCTGTTATTGTGGTTCCCTCACACCCCTCGTACTCGAGTTACCAGCAAGTTCTGCGACCTGGGTTTGATATTAGCTAAGCGTGAAATCTCCATGCATTGGAAATCTACTCACGGCCCCAGCTACCTGCGTTGGAAGACCACTCTAGAGCGCTGGGCGATTGCGGAGAGCACTTTGCGGCTGCGACAGGCTAGGAGCCTAGATACTGACAAAGCGCTGGAGGTGGCCAGGGCGTGGGAGGCCCTGGTGATAGCGCTCCAGCGGCCGGATGGCGACCAGAGCGAAGATGAGGGAGGGACTTCAGGGTGAGAGCACTGAGCCTGGGATTCCTCACACCCACCAAGGTACACACACTACATACACTTACTGATGGTAGACCCAGGGGTCTTGACACCTAGTTGAAGGGTGCCTCATACCCTTTACTGAGGTCCCTGTCCAGGACAAGTGATGATAACATGTCAACGACTGGAAAGGAGGAGTACGGCACACTGGCTACGGGGGGGAATGCGGGGGGGGGTGGGTCAGTTGGGGACTGTTCTATATAAAAGGTGTCTTGCTGGAGCTGTGTTGCTTTACCGCATCGTTTGCTGATGCCTGAACCGCTTTTATCCTGTAATGTACCCTCTACACTTGATTGCCAATAAAAAACGTTTTTACAAAAAAACAGACGGCCCTTAGCACAAGAGGTAATCCCTTGCAGCATACTGCCCCGGGTACACTCATGGCAATTCCAGGCAACATGTTCACCCTCCCACAATGGTGGTAATCCACGGCAACCTGCCAATCCTAGCCCAATGGCAGTAGTTTCTGTTAAAATGCTGCCACTGGCGTGCCAATGGCAACATGCTGGCTCTGGACCAATGGTGGTAATCCTCAATTAAATGCTCACAATGGTTGTAACTGGCATAATGGGGTTAATCCCTAGTAAAATGCTGGCCCTGGCACAATGGTGCTTATCACTGGCATCATGATGACCCTCGCACAATAGTGGTAATCACTGGCATTATGCTCGCATCTGGCACAGTGGTGTAATTTCATGCAGCATGCTGGCCCAGGTACAATGGTGGTAATCCCTGGCAACATAGAAAATGTCACAATAAAGAAAAGATATCCTGCAGTCGACAATTAACAAGACAAAAAAAGAGACCATGCAATCCATATACTGATAGGCCAAAAATACTATATATATATCCTGTGGAGTCGTTAAGCCTAGGCCTCTGACCCTCTTCTACTTCTCAATGTGCTTTAACATAGAAAATGTGGCAGCCATGCATGTGCATGCAAGACAGATGCATCGGCATGAAGTCTAATAAAAGCACGGGTAAGCCAACAGGTCTATGTTTTAGAGACTGACCTACTGGTTTTGCCAATGCTTGCTAATTATGCAATTTGCTGAAATTAAAACAATTTGGTTTTCAAAGCTTTTTTTAAGGGGTTGAAGTGGGGTAGTTCTTGGATAGGTTTTAGATCTTCCCTTAGAGCATTTTATATTTACAATGCCAATAGCTTAAACTATGGCAAATGAGATACCTGCTGCATTGCAAATGCGTGCTATAATTTTTTTTAAAGCATTAGGAGAGAGCATGTCCTGCCTGCTGTTGCAGGCAGGACAAAGCTATTTGAGAAAATAGTGCTCGGAGGCTGTAATTAAAGCCTCCCGAGTAACAACACACGTAACAGGGGATGTCGCCATGGGAGGTTACAAAATGAGACAAGGCGGTACTATGAAGGGACTACTGAGCCTTTTGACCAATGCACAGCCACAGTTTAAAGTGGACAATGACACAAGCCAATGAAAAATATGGGCAGAGAGTTGGTCCATAACTGAATACAGCATGCCTCACAGAGCAGCGCATGTGCCGCCCAGGATCGACCTAAAAATTATTCACGTAAAAAAAAAATGCAAATGGATATTTGTAAAAGTATGCTAACAAAGGATATGCCGTTGAGGTTATGAGGTAGAGTGCCTACGATCTTGAAATGAGCTGTGATGCAGTGTGAACCGTATGGGACCCTCGGACCCTCTGGTTAGTACCAATGGCAGCGCTAGGATTTTCGGTGTCCTAACTAATGTCACATTTTGTCATGCATCAAGGGGCATTCTGGCATCTGCTGATCTTTGCACCATAGGCAACTCCTTAAAACTGCCTTGTTTTAGAGTCAGCCCTACAGGGGATATTACCGAGAGCAGGAACAAAGCTGTCGCCATGAAGATACATTCACTCATTAACGAACCCCCTCCCTTTCAGACCATAGGGTTTCCTTTACATCTATCCGGTTACTACCAGGATGAAAGGTAAAACGTTACCCACTATTTACATTAACTGTAGTAAGTAAAACTCAATTTTTAAGTGCGGGTTTGAAGTGTATTCATTTATTAATAGTTGCAATAAAGACAATTAATTTTCCACATCAACAAGCGGAGTCAGCAAAACCCGTCTATATATCCAAACTGTACCTTTGTTTATGTAAAATATACATGTTCAGGAGAGTAAAAGAGCAGTTTAGAGAGGAATATATAGAAAACCAGTCCTGAAAGGACCTCTGGTTATGAAATCTGGATAATCACACTGCTCCTCCCCATTTACATCTTGTGGGCGGAAGAGCAGCCCTTGTAGACATATGTAGGAGTAGTTAAAGCTCTTATAAAGGTCGGTGGCCAGAATACAGAAACCAATAATTATGTGCAGTGCAGGCATTGCTTTACACTGTTGATGTGTAACTGGGATAATCCGAAACGCACAGCAGCTTGTTTACAAACAGAGGCGAGTTAGTTAACTACCTGCACTACTCTAAGGCATATACAAGACCCACAATCTGTTTAATGTGCTCATCATACATCAAATCTCAGACGTACATCCTTGGCCACAAACACATCACTGAACTGCATGACTGGCGTAGGAGGCAGGTTTTCACATTCGGTTAAATATCTCCATAGAGTAAGTGCTTTCCCAATAACAACCACTACATATACAGTGTGTGATGTGGTTCAAACATACTACCAAAAGGATTCTAGTCCATGATGAATCGAGGGTGATCATAAAACTTTTAAAATAAATCTCGCACAATACCCTGTTAGTCAATCAATCAATCAATCAGTGAATTTGGAGAGCACACTAGTTACCCGTGAGGGTCTCAAGGCACTGGGGGAAGGGGGGGTGCTGCTACTGCTCAAAGAGCCAGGTCTTGAGGAGCCTCCTGAAGGTGAGCAGGTCCTGGGTCTGCCGCAGGTGGGTGGGGAGGGTGTTCCAAGTCTTAGCGGCGAGGAAGGAGAAGGATCTGCTGCCAGAGGTTGTTCGTGGGATGCGCGGGACGGCGGCGAGGGCGAGGTTGGTGGAGCGGAGCTGGCGGGCGGAGGTGTAGAAGTTGAGTCTGTTGTTCAGGTAGGCTGGTCTGGTGTTGTGGAGTGCTTTGTGTGCGTGGGTGAGGAGCTTGAAGGTGATCCTCTTGTTGAAGGGGAGCCAGTGAAGGTCTCTCAGGTGGGGGGTGATGTGGCTGCGTCGAGGGATGTTGAGGATCAGGCGGGCGGAGGCGTTTTGGATGCGTTGCAGTCGCTGTAGGTGTTTGACAGGGATTCCTGCGTAGAGTGCGTTGCAGTAGTTCAGCCTGCTGCTGACGAGGGCTTGGGTCACAGTTCTTCTGGTTTCGGTCGGGATCCACTTGTAGATCCTGCGAAGCATGCGGAGGGTGTTGTAGCAGGAGGAGGAGACCGGGTTGACCTGCTTCGACATGGAGAGGGAGGAGTCCTAGGTTGCGTGCGTGGTCGGAGGGTGTCGGCGCTGTTCCTAGTGTGGTCAGCCACCAGGTGTCATCCCAGGCAGAGGGGGTCGGGCTGAGGATGAGGACTTCTGTCTTGTACAAGTTCAGCTTCAGGCGGCTGCTTCTCATCCACTCGGCAATGGCCTTCATTCCCTCGTGGAGGTTGGTTTTGGCGGTGTGAGGGTCCTTGGTGAGGAAGAGGCTGACCTGGGTATCGTCGGCGTAGGAGATGATGTTTAGGTCATGCTGGCGGGCCACTTGTGCGAGGGGGGGGCCATGTAGACGTTGAACAGGGTCGGGCCGAAGGATGAGCCCTGGGGTACGCCGCAGATGAGGTCTGTGGCTTCGGATCAGAAGGGTGGGATGCGGACTCTCTGGGTTCTGCCGGAGAGGAAAGACGTGGTCCAGTCCAGGGCTTTCTTTTGGATTCCAGCTTCTTGGAGGCGTGTTCTTAGTGTGCGGTGGGCAGACTGTGTCGAATGCAGCTGACAGGTCCAGGAGGATGAGGTCTGAAGTTTCGCCGTTGTCTAGCTGGCGCCTGATGTCGTCTGTGGAGGCGATGAGGGCTGTCATGGTGCTGTGGTTTCGTCTGAATCCAGATTGGGATGGGTCCAGGATGTTGTTGTCCTCGAGGTGGTGGGTCAGACGTATGTTGACGATTTTCTCGATGACCGCCACCGGGAAGGGTAGCAGTGAGATGGGCCGGAAGTTGTTGAGGTCCGCCTTTGGCTTCTTGAGGAGGGCATTGATTTTGGCGTGCTTCCAGCTTTCCGGGAACGTCGCTGTGTTGAAGGAGGTATTGATGATCTTCCTTAGCTGGGGTGCAATGGTTGCGTCTGCTTTGTTGAAGACATGGTGAGGGCAGGGGTCTGACGGAGGTCCTGAGTGGATGGAGTTCATGACCTTGCGTGTCTCGTCGTCGTGGTGTGGAACCAAGAGGTCAGCTGGTTGGTGCAGGTGGTGTTCGGGGTGGGATCTGTTGTAGTTGGGGCGGATGGGGTGTTGAAACTGTCGTGGATGTCGGCGATCTTGCGATGGAAGAAGGTTGCCAGTGCGTCGCACAGATCTTGCGAGGGCGGGATGTCGTTGGTGTTGGCGATGGGGTTGGAGAGTTCCTTCACTATGTTAAAAAGCTCTTTGCTGTTGTGAGCGTTGTTATCCAGGCGGGTTTTGAAGGAGGATCTCTTGGCTGTTCCAATGAGTTGGTGATGTCTGCGAATAGTGTCAGTGTGTGCTGCCTGGCTGTCTGGTGCGCGGTTGTGTGTCCATTTCTTCTCCAGCTTCCGGCATGTGCGTTTGGAGGTCTGAAGTTCCTCGGTGAACTAGGCGGCTTTCTTGCTGGGGTGGTTGATGGAAGGTTTCTTTAGCGGGGCGAGAGTGTTAGCGCAGTCTTCAATCCATTGTCTGAGGTTGCGGGCGGCGGTGCCTGGGTTGGTGGGGTCAGTGGGTGGGTTCTGGGCGAGGGGGGAGGTCAGTTGGTCCTCGTGATTTTGCCCCAGCAACGACGGGGGAGTTGTAGGGTGCGGTGGTGCGGGGTTGGTTTCTTGAAGGTGAAGTGGATGCAGCGGTGGTCGGTCCACTGGAGTTCGGTGGTGTTGTTGAAGGCGACAAGGGTGCTCGTGGAGAAGACGGGGTCGAGCGTGTGGCCAGCGACGTGGGTGGGTTCGGTGACGAATTGTCGGAGGCCGAGGTTGGCGAGGTTGTCGATCAGGGTGTCGGAGTTAGCATTGTTGTTGTTCTCGAGGTGGAAGTTCAGGTCCCCGAGGAGGATGTAGTCTGCGGAGGCGGGTGCGTGGGTGCTGGCGAGGTCGGCGATGGTGTCGCCGAACAGGGCCCGGGGTCCGGGAGGTCTGTAGACGAGAGTTCCTCTGAGGGTGGTGTTGGGGTCGGTGTGGATCTGGAAGTGGAGGAGTTCGGCGGAGTTGAGGGAGTCGTCTGCGTGGGTGTGGACTTGGAGGGTGGACTTGTGGATGATGGCTATTCCTCCTCCGATTCCGTTGGTGCGGTCTCTGCGGGAGATCTTGTAGCCGTCAGGGATGGCTATGGTGATATCTGGTGCCGAGGAGTCGTTTCACCAGGTTTCAGTCTGGAAGGCCACGTCAGGGGCGGAGGTGTCGATCAGGTCCCAGAGATCGACGGAGTGTTTGCGTGAGGAGTGGGTGTTGAGGAGTATGCATCTAAGGTGGTTGGGTCCGGTTCTTGGAGGCTTGGTGGATCTGTCGCAAGTGAAGTTGCAGGTGTGGCAGGAGAAGGGACCATGGGTGTGTTTCGGGGCAGCCTGGAAGCAGCGGTGGTTTCGGCCGGTGTTGAGAGCGTGGAGGGTGTTGGCTTCGTATCGGAGTCTGGCGTTGTGGAGTACGCGGGGTCCAGGGGTTCCGGCGCTGGGGGCGGTCCAGGCGCAGACGGGCGTGCGTCCGCTGCGCGTCGGGGCAGTGGTCGCCATATGAGGCGTGGAGAGTCAGCTGGGGGTGGGAGCGGGACGGGGCGGTGAGGGGGCGTGGCCTCGGGGGACAGTGGCGGGAAAAACCTGCCGGTCAGGGGAGGCAAGGGGGGAGGGGGCGTCGCAGGGGGCTGAAACGGAGGGAAAACGGTCCCAGAAATGCAAAAATAAACAGACAGGCAAGAATGGGGCAAAATACAAAAACGAAGTACAGGCAGCACAACAATGAGAGAGCAGGCACAGGAGAATCGAACCTGTGTTCAGGGGTGGCAGCGGCGGGGGCGAACGCGCACTGGTGGTGGTGTTCGGCAGGGGAGCGACTCGGCCCTGGAGAAGGGCCTGGCTCCAGGAATTTTCATCAGGGTGGGTCAAGTGTGCCTTCGGGAGGGCCACAGCAGGCCTAATTGTTGGTCTTTCTGAAGGTAGCCTACAAGCTCTAGACTACATAATATCTACTTCCAAACAGGCAGTACGATACAAACAGTAGATTATGTGTATATACAGAGTATATAGAGGGGAGAGTAGTGGTAAATTGAGCTAAGGTTAATTTTGGGGTTTAGTGGTGGGTAGCGGTACAGGGGTGTAAGCATTTTGTGAGTTGTACTCAGGTTGCTTCTATCAAATTAATTAGACAAAACACGGATTACAAATGATTTGCGTGTAGAGTGTACGATTGGAAACAACGTCTATTAACATGGAGGGGAGTTGTCATCCTTCACACACAAGCGAATGCTTCTCATACATCCACAAATCTTCCTAAATTGAATGACGCCTAGAAAGAACTGCAGAATTGGGATTGAAATCACCAACTCTCCCGGTTGTAAGCCTCATGTCCTTTGCACAGGAGTTTGGGGATGCCATATCACCATGGAACTGTTAAAACCACTGTTCCACAATCTCAGGCAGCTGAGTAATAGAAGTAAGGAAGATAAGCAAGAGTAGATTAACGTAACAGAAATCTAAAAGAACTGGTGGCAAAGTGGAAACTCAAAAAGTGAAGAAGTGCAGAGAAAGTCCTCAAAATCAAATGTTCAGGGTCCAAAAGTGCGAGAACCCATAGTAACAGCAGTCTACCTCCATAAAGCTCCTATCCCATGAGATTCAGGATAGCATTTAATCATAATTTCAAGATGAGGCCCTTCAACAAGATGGCACCTTTCATCCCAGACAGACCGCAGCTGATTGCGGACAGCGTAGCACACAGCTAACTGTTTAATGGTAGCTTTGTCTAAGTTAATCTCTCATTTAATCTATTAGTGCAACTACACAAAACACTTTGCATTGATGCTGGCTGTGGAGCAGAGCCAAGAGCAACTCATAAACACAATCACTAGGCCTGCAACTGGCTTGCAGGTCAGCCTACATCAACTTTAAGGTGTGCGGTGCTAATTGGGAGAGTTGGAACGACCTTGTCTCCCCCCTTGTTTGCTGAGGCAGAACATCGCAGTTGTGTTGTCTGTTTGGACTCCCACTATCTGTCCCATTACTTGTGCCTGGAAGAACTTTAATGCTAGGACGGCCGTTATGAGTTCCATCATGTGTCTTCCACACTCCTTGTGAGATGCATTCGTTGTTATGGTCACCATGGGAGATAGTAACTTGAAAGGTGGCCCTTACTTCTTTCGGAACCTTTGCACTGACAACCACTAGATCCTCCCAGCGACCTGGGACCTATTGTTGCACAGCTATTCCTGTACGGGTCGCATTTACAGTCATACCCGCAGTATGAGGGAGTACAAAATTCTATCATTCTCATTAGTTTTATTACTGTCCTCACTGTCAGAGGCTGAACTTTCTAGCAGAGTATCCTATTGTCTTTTAAAAAGGTAGAAATAGTTCTTTTCATAGAAAAAGGTGGATGCGACACATTAAACACAAAGTACCTTGGGTGCATAAAAAACACAAGCAAAAAGGGTTGCAGGGAAGGTGATGCATCGGTTCCTTACACACAGGGAAGGTGATGCATTGGTTCCTTGCTCTGGGGGAGGTGATGTGTCGGTTCCTTACTGCTGCGCAGGGGAGGTGATGAGTCAGTTCTTTACCGGAGAGGAGGTGATGCGTCGGTTTCTTACAGTGTGGGGAAGTGATGCGTCAGTTTCTTACTACTTCCCCTGGCGCCTCGATGCAAGACGATCCGGGACTATGTGATGTGTGAAGATCTGGGATGCGCTGCGATGATTCCAACTGCGTCCCCTCGATGTGTATGTCGATTCTTACACAGCAGGGCCTGCATCAGGATCGGTGCAGGGATCTCTGATTTCGGAGATTGGTGCACAGAGCTCGCCGCACGGCAGACATTTCAGCCACAGGCAGGCGCTGAGTCGATTCTTCGCCGGCAGCGTAGGTCGGAAATTCTTCTTGCACCGCTGCAATGCATCGGAACCAGGCGATGCGTCAATTTTCACAGTTCTCTAGTCTTTTGTAGTTCCCAGCCCCAGAAACAACCAGGCCCAGAACATAGGCAGCCACCTTTTGGCAGGTCAGAACTCCCAGCAAAGGAGTTCAGGTGGGATTGGGGTGAAGTCTTTGTGTCCCTGAGACTTCAGAACATGGGGCACGCTCTACATCAAGCCCTTGTAGATCTTCCTCAAGCAGGGGACAAAGCACCCAGATACGTCCTTGTCCTTTCCTTGGCAGAAACAGCCACTGCAGGCCACCCCAGACAGCACACAGCAAAGGGGCAGTACTTCTCAGTTTTTTCCAGCTCTTCTCCTTTACAAAGGTTCCTCTTGAATCCCAGAAGTAATCTAAAAGTCTGGGGTCTGGGCCCCACTTTTTATAGCACACATTCCTTTGTTCTCTGGTGGCAGAGAAGCTCTTTGCCCAGCCAAAACCAGTTGTGTCTTCTCTGGTGCAGCTTCCTGGCAGGAGGTGGAGACCGCATTGTCCAAGACAGACCAGGCCCATTCAGGTGTGAAAGAAATCTTCTCCCCCTACTCTGAATGCACCCAGGACTATTCAGCCCAGCCCTGACTCAGCCTGGAAAGGCAGGACACACCTTAACAACCCCCCTGTTGCTGTCTGAACAGAATGCACATCCCCAGTCCCTGTCACTCCAAAGCCAGACAGTCAATACACAATCCACAGGATGGCTAAGCAAGAAAATACCTACTTTCTAAAAGTGGTATTTTCAAACCCAGAATGTAAAAATTATCCTTTCTAAAAAGATGCATCTTTAGATTCGGAGTTCAGGCATACTAAACTGTAGCTTCCTAACCTGTCCCAATGGAAAGTTATAGTTATAAAATGTTATAAATAAACTCCTATTCTATCCTATGGAACAAATAGCCATTCAATAGTGGAAAACGGAATTGGTAGTATTTCACTATCAGGACATGCCACACACATCAGTGGAGTGGTGTGGCTCACTGGTTATAGAGGCGGCAGACCCGTACGCAGAGAAGGGCCCGGGACCAGGGTTCAATTCCCGACTCGGCATGGTCGTGGACCAGGGACAAAACGGACTCGATAATTCTCGTCTCGGTGCCTACTCTAACCAGGGAACACACTCGGCAACTCTGGGCATTAAGCGTGCCTCATCTCTACAACGGCCCCCCACAGACACCGGGGATGCCTGGTTTCACCTTGGAGATACCCAGAAAGGGACCATCTCACAGGGAAAACCAGGACGGGTTCCCCAGCGGTCTTCAGCGCCAGGATACTCCTTGGAGTCGCAGTGCGCTTTACAAGTACACCCACATCAGGACATGTCCTACCTTTCACATACACTGCACCCTGCCCACAGGGGTACCTTGAGCCTACCTTAGGAGTGGCTCACAGGTAAGAAAAGGGAGGGTTAGGGCCTGGCAAGTGGGTGCACTTGCCAGATCGACATGGCAGAACCAAACTGCGCACAAACATAGTAGTGGCAGGTCTGAGTTACTTTTACAGGCTGCTTATGTGGGCGGCACAACCAGTGCTGCAGGCCCACTAGGAGCATTTAATTTATGTAGCCTGGGCACACAGTGCACTGTACTAGGGACTTACCAGTAAATCAAATATGCCAATCAAGGAATCACCAATCGGAGGAGGAGCCAAGCCGGCGACCGCGATGGCCGCCTAGTCCCTCGGCTCCGAGTACCATCTCCTCCGGTGCTTCCATCCTGCTTATTATCCTGACGCAAACTGGCACGAACGGGTGCATGAACACGACCGATCATCGATGGCGCAATCCCGAGAATTTTGCCTGCTTTCTACAGGGAGAAACAGCCAATGACGTCTGCGGCCCGCAGCAGCGTTCTGACAGGGGCCTTGATTGGACTGTAAGGCCGGTCACCAAGTGCACAACAGTGGCCACCGGAGGCTGCAAGGGGCCGGTCGGCTCCGGTGTGGCAGGGAATGACCGATTTTCTCAGCGCTCGCACTGACCGATTGGAGGCACGAATCGAGTACAAGCCTGTCATTGTGCCCCTGTGTGGATCGAGTGATTCCTAATATTTTGATCTTTCGCCGCCGGGCAGCGCTTTGCGACTCGTCCCGCTTTCGGCGGGAGGATCCCGAATGTGCGCCGAGCCGCGATCGTGCAGGGCTGACTTCATCGGTGGCCGCGATCTGGTCACATTGCATCGGTTTTGGTGACCCTGACGGTGGTTACATGACGCCCGGTGCCCAATTGTGTGTGCCTCGGCCCCATTCCAGAGTAGTGCTGCCCCGGAGTATAGTGGGCAGGGAAGAGTGCAGCTTCTGGGAGACTGAGTCTCGACCTAATGCGAGACATATGATGAGGGGGAACATGGCGAAGAGGGGGCACGGGGCAGAACTACACCTTGGCGATCTTATGGTTGCCCTAACTGCCCTTCACGACACTTTGGAGCAGGATGCCCGATCATTGGGGAGTAAGATGGATGATGTTATTCTCGCGGCTGGGCGAATGAGATCGGCGGGACCGTTGATGCACAGCGAGATGACTTACTCAATACCCAGATGCAACAAGATGGCGTCCGTCACTGATACCGGAGGGCCAGAGACGCTGGTCTTCGTGCCATTTCAAGCCCGCGATGTCGGATGCCCTGGCCAACCAGTAGGTTCTAGATTGGCCCTGAGTGATGGAACCTCTCTCCACGTCATGTTGCTAGTGACTTTGGTGCTACTCCAGCTGCGTTTGGACATTGAGACATTCTCCCCCTGCGCTGCCCTGCCGAAGGACGTGTGGAAGATATGTTTCTGTGCCAGATTGGGTCCACCGTACCTGCAGGAAACGGGATGGTATGAGATCCGGTTACATCAAGGTGTTGTGACAGTGTTGCTGCCTGGGCTTGCCTTGGCATTCCGATTCCCTACAGCTATGGACTTGGAGAATGGTAATTTGGTGGGCTTTGGCGGTATAAGCAGGACTGGACAAGGATAAATGATGCTTCCTCCGTGTTGACATTTTCTGATTTTAGGGCTGGTGGGGATATGCGATACACTGTCTTGAGCTGCTTCTGTCCCTTGTGAATTGTTCTATTGTATTGGCTCTGCTGTTGTAGGAACGTGAGGGTTGGGGCTAAACCTGACTAGACTTTCATGCAATGTTTCTTTTGTTTTTGCTGGATTATATCTGTGGGAGTGAAGGCCAGCCGTGGTTCTAAGTCTTTGATGTTTAAGTGTCTGACGTGTTCGGGACGGGATTTGCTGCCTCTATAGTGCCGGGGATCGGGCGGGTTAGTCCTTCTTCTGCCTATGGCTCCCCTGCGCAATGCCTCTTGATTTGCTATAATTTGCTTAACATTCTGGCAGGGGATGTCTGTTCTTGGCGGGGGGATGGGACTCCGAGAGGTCAAATTGATTTGTTATACTCTCCTCCTCCACCTTTTTCCCTTCCTTGGGGTGTAGTTTAGGGGGCGACAGACAGGCTGCTAGTGGGGTTAGGTTGTAGCCATTTGCAGGGATGTAGGGTGGGGTTTTTTTTTATTTTTCCTTTGTTATTTTCTATGACCACTCCATCTCCCCTTTCCCTTTTTCACAAGGGCTGTGGCGTCTTCTCCTGATCCTTGCCCAACATATCGGGTGTCACGTGTTTGCTCCGTATATCCTATGCTCCTGGTGGGCGGGGGCTGTTGCTGGGTGCCTACGGTCATTGCTGTCTAATTGATTTGCTTCTGACTCATGTAACCTTTGATTTTTCTGTAGCTTATGACTATACATCATTTTGACGCTTCATTTGCCCGTCCACAGCTGTGCTATATTTTGTTTAATGACACCCGATATGTATATTTTTCCACTTGTGTTATAATAATAAAAAGAAATATAAAAAAAAAAAAGGAATCACCAATCAATAACATCAATTTACAGAGGGAGCACTTGCACTTTGGCACTGAACAGCAGTGGCAAAGTGCCCAACGCATCTAGACCAGCAAAAACAAAGTCCAACACACAGCAAAATTGCCGGAGGCAAAGGCAAAAATACAGGGGAAACTCACGCCAATTATGCCAGGTCTAACACAGTGCAAATTTCTTGTTCCTCTGGACAAACAGACGATGGGTCAGGAATCTTCTTTTTGAGTTTTGTCAGCTGTGGCACAGAGGTGGAATGAGGCACTCACTCTGAAACAGAACTTCAAAGGAATCCTGCTCCTCAAAAAATGACACATATTTCTGTGGTGTAGCTTTAGCTTGATTGGAATGTGATGGAGTTTGTGTGTTGTCATGGAGGGCTGGATTGAAGGGGTTTCGAGTGTGCATCCTAGGAAGGAAGCAGTTATAAGGTGGCTTTGAAGGAGGATGGGATGTTTCTCTACAGTGGATTGTACCTGGAGCAATAAATAAACTTTGTTTTCACATTTACGTCTGAGGACCATGCTTGCACAGTAGGTAATGCAGAAACACATTTTAATTGCCATACACGTGTTGTGAAGATGGCGAGTGAAAGTACAGTTTTCACCATCTGCCAGACGTCTCTATTTTTTACTTATAAATTCTCCTTTTTTGATTTGTGTTGCCAAGATTTCTTGAAACTTGCGTTGTTCCCAGCCGCAAAGTATCCAAATAGTCGCCAAAGTGGAAAAGATGGTCCTCACTCCTAAATGTGCAAACAAAGTTCCTTTATTTTTCCAGGTACAATCCACTGTAGAGAGACGGCCATCCACCTCCAAAACCACCTTCTAACTGCTCCCTTCAAAGGATGCACATTGTAGAACCCTACAATGCCACCATTCATGACAACATATGGAACATATCCATTACATTCCCGTCTAGATAAAGCTATACCACACATATCCCCCATTACCAACAAAACAACTAAAGATACAATAAATATGTACGAATAAAAAAGTGACAAAAAAAATTATATTGAGTGATAGATCACCCAGAGTCATTCACAACGCTAGGTCTTCGTATTGCCCTTCCACTTCTCTTGCATACATTATCTTATCTTATCTAGACAAGAATGTGATGGAGCTCCGTGTGTTGTCATGGAGGGTGGCATTGTAGGTTTCTTGAATGTGCATCCTGTGAAGGGGGCAGTTAGAAGGTGGCTATGAAGGTGGATGGACATTTATTTACAGTGGATTGTACCTGGAGAAATAAGGGAACTTTGTACATTTATGTGTGCGGACCATCTTTTCCACAGTGCATTCTGTTGCTATGGGACAGGCCTGTTTTAATTGTTTTGAAGGATATACAATCTATAACCAATGAAAATCTCAAAATACGTTTAAAATCTGCCTGAAAGACCGCAGACTCTGCTACTGGCCTGCAGATGTTAGAGGAAGTCTGCATCACATTGCTGGAAGTGCTAAGTCCAAGGACCAGGGTTCAATTCTGCCAATCACACATTATTTAAAAAGTCAGTTTCAGGTCATTAAGAACGCTGAATACACAATCTGACAATAGCCCACTCCTTGTGCAGTCACGCTTGCTGAGCTACCCATAACTGGTAAATTTCAGTGGGGTTTCGATTTTTTTCTGTAAACCGAACTATACTTTTACTGTAGTGTAAAATTAAAGTAAAGTTCAGAGGTTTTTATGTGTGCATGTGTGGTGGGATTGTATAAAGAGAGAGATAGTCTACATGATGAAAATACTGATGCATAATTTTCATAGCAGTGCCTAAATCTAGACATCAGCAGCACTGTGCTGCAATTGTTACTGAAACTACAGCATTGTGAGGATTACATTGTAATGATATCATGAATCCCAGTGAGTTTTTCCAGGGTGACTATTAGAAAGGCTTGATTAACCTTGGTGATTACTTTGGGCCGCTTGGTGATTACTTTGGGCTGCGCGCCATTCTATTGTTCTGTTTTTGCTAACGGTGCCGGTAAGCACGAGTCTGTCGAGTGTAGAATTCTATTGGGACAGATTAATGGTATCGTAAATCATAATGAGAATAACAAAATGTGATTTGGAATGCTTCAACCAATCTTAATAACTACTTCGGGCTGCATGCCATGCCATTGTTCTTTTTTGCTCACTGTGCCATTGAACACAGGCACCACTCACACACACGCCAGTCTTTGAACTTTCCCAGATAAGCACTGCACATCCTGAACTGCCGAGTGCAGAGGCGGCTGGTATCTTCTGGCAGGAAGCGCGTGCAAACATTTTAATTAAACCAAAAACCTTAACCGATGTCCTGAGACTTCTTCTCAACCGCATGCTGCAGTGTGGGCACCAATCCTGGCACTGCTCTCACGCTCCGAGAACAGTGCCCTGATTGGAGGGCCTCACTCGACACTCCCAAGGACACTGGAGCCCTGCAATTCCTGTCTATAAGACAGCTGGGTCCGAGGTTTCAAAATGCACATATGTGGCTGGCCGTCGCAAGAGGGCCAGTCAAAAAGACATGCGCACTTTGAAAAGTCCTGTAACAGCACACCCTCCTCCCTGCTGTTGTCATTCAGCAGTAGATCCACTCGAGTCCTAACGCGAGTATCAAGACGGGAGGATGAAAAATAAAATGATAATGTATTACCATTTTATTTTTCATTCTTCGGGGGGGCTAACTTAAGTAGGGCGATGCTCCTCCACTCCAACGGAGGAAGCGCCCATGCTAACAACCCGAAACATGCCTCGTGCAGCTCATCAGAGGGGTGCTCCTCATGTTCACCTTGCAGGACAATTCACAATATCTACATCTGGGCATATCCAAGCTACCAAGGCGAACTCTCTGAGAAAAAGGAAGGTGATTAATAAAATGCTGTATTTAATATTAGCTAATGCTAATAACTCTGGAGCCGAATGCATCCGTTCACCTTTTGACCATCCTGAAGTTAATGTCGGAACCAACCATGTGCAAATCCTCTTGGTCCTGAGTAATTGCTAGTGGTTCAGATCACTTTAAGCATTTCAATCCATCAGATTTGTGTTGAGTAAGTTGCCCTAGGTTTTGTGAATATTTCCCGAAACACGTCCTAAGATCAAGAACTTGAACTTGAACAGCTTGGGATTAGGAACCTTGCCCTTACATTACTATCATCCTTTCTAAAGAATAGAAGGCAGAGAGTTACCCTTGACCATTATCAGGCAACCCCCTATGTACTTCCATGTGGGGCCCCTCAGGGCTCATCGTTAAGCCCCACATTGTTCAATGTTTATGTCTCCGAACTTGTACCCTTAATACAGCAGTTTGGCTTCAAACGGACATCTTATGCCGACGATACACAGATCGTCGTTGCGGCTTATAAAAACACTTTATCCCCGGCACTACAGTTTCAATGCTGCATGAGGGAAATCAGCCTCTGGATGGGAAGACACTGTTTAAAACTCAATTCGGATAAAACCGAAGTGGTTACCTTCGGCAATCTACAGCCAAAATGGGATGGGCTATGGTGGCCCGCTGAACTGGGACAGACTCCTGAACCAGTGAAGAAGGCAAAAAACCTCGGAGTTCTGATAGATATTGGTCTCACTTATGCACATCAAATTAATGCTATTGTTTCAGCCTCCTATCTGCTGAAGAAACTCAAAAAGGTCCTACCATTTATTCCTCAGGATCTTAGAAAAACAGTGGTGACCACCTTGGTGCTGCCTAAGTTGGACTACTGTAATGGCTTATACCGTGGGTTACAGAAACAACATTGAAAGAAGCTCCAAATGGTGCAGAACGCTGCAGCCAGGCTTCTACTGAAAATCCCTAAGTACCAATCGTTTAAAGAGGAAATACGAAATCTCCACTGGTTGCCTGTGGTGCAACGTTCTAAGTTTAAGGCACTCTGCCTTGCCCATAAATCATTGTATGGGGCAGGACAGGTACCTTTGAAACATCTCTTCTCATGGTACCACCCGGGTAGGCAGTTAAGATCGACAAACGCCAGATTAATGCTGGTTCCTAAGATCCAAACTGCTAGCTGGGGAGGTCGGAGCATGGCCTATTGTGTAGCAAAACTATGGAATGATCTCCCGGTATCTTTGAGAGGGCTGAACTCCCTCTCCTCCTTCAGAAAACAATTAAAAACCTGGCTCTTCTCAAACTAGTCGTATTGTTTCTTTCGTCGTCTGCAGGTACTACTCTGGTCCAGCGCCAAGACACCTCAGGGTATACACGCGCTTTATACGTTTCACTAACATTACCATTAACATTAACAAGATGCTCCCAAAATGCAAGAAACCTCCCTGGGATCCAGGTTAAGACAACGCTTGATCTGGCCTGTCTTCTTCCTGTGCTTCAATTGGGTTTGGAGTAGAGATATGGACGAGTCAGACGATTGGCAGGTGACAGGTGAGAGTAGTACATGGTACTCAGCAATCCATAGGTCATTTTGTATGGATATAGATGCAAATTCTGCCTAGATATATAGATAAAATGGCCACTTAGTTAATTGTCCCCTATGATTGGCTGTCTTCTACAGTTTCAGCCAGTTTGCCTGTGGTGTGCAGGTTGCTGTTTGATTCATGTGTTGCCTGTTAGAGTCTTCCCACAGGCTTTTTATGGCTGTCTGTGTGAGGCAATGTCGGTCTGCGTTTTTGTTTATGTGCTTGTTGATGTCAATAAACGCAATATTTGCAAAGCACTCAAATATCCGGTAGGGAGCCTGGGCGCTCAGATGTCACTCTGTTTGGTTCTATTAGGAGTATGTGCATATATTCACAGTCTGTGACTGATGAGGTATCGTATACTGTGAATCTCTGTTTGGGCATTACTTTCAGTCCTAATAACAAAATATGCAGCATTTTGATTTATGTCCTTGTGTACTGTCTTTTGCCCATTTTAATTTGCTTTACTGTTGCACTTAATTTGTTACAGGATGTCCTGCTATTAGAGTACCAATAATCATTCCAATGTTTGATGGCTTGGCGAACTTGTGTCTGACCCCACAGTCACAGGATTGAACCTTGAAAGGTGCAAACAGTACTTTCATCCATCTGAGGGTACCAGTGAATTGGAAAAAAGATAGTCATAAGTTATCAATTAATATGAACAAGAAACCTCTCTGTGTTTACGTGCACTTAATGAAATACATTCACTACATGGTGGCTGGTGTTGTGTGGTTGAAAAATGTAATTCCGGGGGGATGTTTGTGTGAGTTTATTTTATTTGGTAATGCAGAGATTTTGTTGTGCTTGAGGTGTCTATCTAAAGTTCAGGCTCTGTGCCCAAATGATACAGTAAAAGTTTTAGGCATGTGTCTTGTGATACAAGCATCTTTTCATTGACTGTGAGAGTTTGCCTTGCTTCAACAAGCCCTATGCTTCCTATCACTTTGGAGAACATTATCATAGGAGGGAAAACAAATATCCTACCAGCCAGCATTCCTACAGTTCTCTAGATGAAAAAGTATGCTACTTGTGTTTCCCAGAACAGAACGGTTAAGACATTTATTGAGGAAAAGTTGAGATTTTTGCTTAGAATTCCAATCACTCTTTGGCTGTGGGTGGCTGTGATATCGAAGCACAGAGTAGCCGGCACAAGGGAAACCTACCAACCCAGACAGGTATGAAAATTAAACACCTTAACGAGTTCAAGGTGGCATGGCTTACGTGCATCACGCTCTATTTTCTGATCATCAAACTTTTAGTAAACTCACAGAATTTTCACACTTTTATTTTAGGGAACTATTTTGCATCTGTGGGTAACAACAAATGTCTTACCGCCCAGCATTCCTATACTTATACAATAAAAAATGTACCTCACTTTTGCAGAATGGCCTATCGCCGGGAATGGTAAAGGCCCCAAATGCAAAATGAAAATGTCAAGATTTTTGCTTTGAATTACAAAAAAATCTTGAGATGCATTTAACTAAGGTATTTGCGTCTGGGGACGTCCGACACTGAGGGAAACCTACCAATGTAGACATTTCTAAAAACTAAACATCCAGAGGTGTCAAGGACATTTTAGTGTGCATCAATCCCACCACGTTTTCTTACCCAGAATTCCCTCGAAATGTCAAAGCATTGGTGCATAAACTCAATTCCCTCATATGTATGTGATCAAAACCTACAGAACATGCAGACAGAAGACAAAGTCCTAATATCCAACATTCCTTCACTCATCTGATGAAGAGTACCCTATTTTGTGGGTAATCCTATCCTACTGGACATAAATGGGTCAAAACGGGATTTGTGCAAAGCCATTATGTTGTAAAATTAGTCTACAAATGGAGGAAATGTGATATTTGGAGGATTAGTTCTGATGTTCGCATGGCACCATGAATAACAAAATATGCTGGGATCCATGAAAGCCACTCTATCCTGATTCCCCTGGGTCTTTACCGAAATGGCCAGGGTGGTAGCGTCCCTTGGTGCAGGCTGGTGGATAGTCCAAATGTTGAAGCTAGCTCCATGAAAAGAAAGAAGAAATAGGGTATTTTTAGATATAGTTAGGAGTTGCACTGGATATTCTGATTAGGGCAAAGTTGCTATGACCCAAGCAGGGCACACCACCCTGGGTTTCCCTTAGTTTTTAGTTTTCAAGTATGGCCAGGATATGTAGGATTCCAAGAGTACTGGCAAACCTGGGACCCTATACTGCAACCATCACCTAGAGAAAGTCAGAGGAAATGGGTGTGTTTAGGCACATATTTATTATTTGCATGGTATTCTGGGTAAGACATCGTGATGGGATCCAGAGAATCAATGCCACATTGGAGAACCCTGGGTCTTGAGAAACTCCCAGGGTTTGTAGCATTCCATTGGTGCCAATTAACCTACAAGTAACATATTTCTACCATCCCTCATGCATGGAAAATTAGAGGAAATTTGGATTTCTTTGTTCATGTTTTGCTATCTGGTGTGAGCAGAGAGGAGGTAAACACCCCTTTCGGTCTTCCCTTGGAGGCAGAAAGATTGTCTTTTGTTACCGAGGGACGGGAGAATAGTCAAATGTCAAGACAGACTCTCTACCCCATTCCTTTTTAAAACACTAATCCTTGATATCTAGTGAGGTTTTTGCCCCCTGGAGTGGAAAAGTTGGTTAACCCCAAATCTCACCACTAAGAAAGCCAGAAAGATGGATAGGAACCTGGTGATAGGGCAGTGCCGCCCAATGCCAAGTTGGGATGGCCACCAAGTGCTGCCTCATTACTGTATTCCTTTTTGTATTCCAATCCCTGGTCAGTAGTGGGCTTGCAGTCCCCCAGAGGAAAACAAAGTATGCAGTACATGGGCGGGGGGCAGGGGAAGGGGTGAAGCCAAGTGCTAGGACAAAACAGACACCCATCCCGTTTCTTTTTAAAATATTTTCCTGCCCCTCTGGGTTGTGAAAAGACTGGGAGTAAACCCCCAGTCCGTCTCGCAACGGAAGCCAAATGTCTGGCTAGATATGAGGATGGGAGGGATGGCTCAATGCCAGAAAGGCTGCCCCCGACAACCATTCTTTCTTCAAACAATATTCCCTGGACTCTAGTGGGCTTTCTATTCTCAAAGAAAGGCTGGCTAAGGCACGTGGGTCGCCTAAAGTGAGGACAGGCAGTACTCCCACCCAATCCTTTCTTTTTACATTTATTTTCCCTTGCAACCGGGGGTCGTCACATTAGGACATGCAGACTAGGGATAAACCCCCAAACTGCTCCCGGGAAGGAAGAATGAATGTCTTGAGTTTAGGGCTTGAGGGTTGCAGCCTGATGTCAGACTGGGCTGACCACCCCACCCACCCACTTCTTTTTATTGGGCAAACACGTTTTCTCTGGTGTCTAATGCGCTTTCTTCCCCTGTGAGGTAACCATATTGTGGGTAAACCCCCAACATGCCCCCACCAACCCCCCCCGAGGTGAGCAGTGAGACAGAATGTCTAGCCACGAGGGTTGGGAAGACAGCACGATGCTCGGATGGGTCAGCCTCCAACCAATTGTTTTGTTATATATTTTTTTCCCCTGATATCCCGTGGTCTGTCTGCCCTCTTGGGGTGAACATATTGAGTTCCAATCCCCAAACTGGCCCACAGGAGGTCAGGGAGTCTGTCTAGTGCAAGGTGATGGGAGTCTCCATCCAATGCTAGGATTGGCATAGTCTCCACCCTTTTTGTAAAAAAACTAAAAAGTCCCTGGTGTCTCATGGTACTTTTTGATTCCAGGGCAGAGAAACTGGGATCACTCCAGGTGTCAGAAAGACTCTTAGGTTTTTGTTTTTTTTTGGGTTTTTTTTTGCAGAGTTTTATATAGCGCGAACTAGACCCGAACCAAATCAGGTATCAGAGCGCTTTACATATTTTCCAGTTACGTTACATGAGGACACACTTTCATTTTAGGCACGGGGAGATTAAGTGATTTTCCCAGAATCACAGGAGGTTTTGACGTCGTTACCGAGACTCGAACCCAGGTCCGAGGTCGAGCGCCCTAGCCGTTAGGCCAACTCCTCTCCCCTCTCCCTCTCTCCTCTCTAAAAGGTTCCCTTTTAGGAGAGCAATATGCCATCCATAGGCATGGATTTCTCCTTTCCTCCTAACTAAAGTGTGTCGAGGGGGCATGACTGGACAGTCCCGGTAATTTATTTTAATTTTTTTAATATAATGCGATTTTATATGGCGCAAACATTACCCGAAGGTATCAGAGCGCTTTACATAAGAACCAGTTGCGATACATAAGGACTTAGGATTACATGAGTTACATAAAAGATACAAACAGAAAAAATTGCAAATGTACAAGTTGTAGAGTCACACAAGGAAGAGATACAAAGTTCTGGAGGGGGCTGGCCACTCTACGAAGCTGCGCTGGGAAAGGAGGGCCCTGAAAGTCTACCAGAGTCACAGTGAGAGAGCAGCATCTGATGCGAGAAGCCTGGGTCGACAGCGATACAGGAGTGCAAGGGGTGGCGGCAAGAAGCATTTCCAACTATGCTGTCCCTGCCTTGGGAACCGGGGGCCCAGGGGCCCTAGACGCATACAGTGATAGGACCCAACCCCAGATAGTGGATCCTCATGACGCCCTCACCTGCACCACAAGAACACTCCATGAGCGACTGAAACCTACATACCACACCATACCACACCTCCCCCTGAGGGGGTGTTGTGGACCTCCCTGCTACATGAAGCCCTATACTAAGTTTGTGATCTGTGAGACCGCTATGCCACCCCTCTGAGCGACCGGTGGGACTGGGAGGCGGGACGGGGTGAACAGCTTGCCTATGGTGTCGCAGTGAGGACTTGCCCATGCCCCTCTAGTGGAGTTGCACAGGACTTTACAGGTGCTCGGCCCCGCCTCGGCCACTCAGTAGGGGAAAACAAGAACCAAAAAAGGAAGGGGATATCGTCCCTTCTGTGGATCCCATAGGGCTCCAGCTGGGCACGATCCTAATGGCCATAACTGATACCAAGGCCACCCTTCAACAGGACATAGGTACAGTGACTGTGGGGCTTGGCCTATAGCACGTGGAACACCATAAGTTGGCGGATCGAGTCAAAAGGAGTGGAGACCTCCATCACGGAACTAAAACCAAAATGTACGACACTTACAAGCCAAATGTCCGAACTGAGAGACAGGGTTCAGCTTCTTGAACGAAGTGGAGACCATGCAGAAGGTTGCAACAGATGCAACATTATTAGGGTGGTTGGCCTCCCGGAGGGAGTTGAAAAGGGCAACATGGTGTCTTATCTGTAAGATTGACTTTGAACAGAGGTAGCCCCAGACCTGCTGACCTCCTTTTTCGCATTGAAACCGGCCCACCAGGACCTGTCGTGACCACTGACCCTGGGCAAGCCCCTCATACCGGTGGTGGCCAGGCTGCTGCACTCCCGAAATCAAGAAATACTGCAGAGGGCACGTTCGGGGGTGGGGGGGCTCTTTGCCTGGACAATTGTAGAGTTTCCATATTCCCGGATTTTACAGCAGTGGTGCAGGCCAGAAGGGCCTAATTTTTGGAGGTTAAAAAGGCCCTCCATGACAATGACATACAGTACTCCCTGAAGTTCCCCTCCAGTCTCCATATAGCTTTTGATGGCTCTACATATTTTTGTGAGGACCCAGAGTCCGCTTGGGCATGGCTGGAGGCGTAAAAGGCGGGGACTTCCCTCCCATCTGCGCACTTGAAATCATTGGCAGCCAGACAGATGGTGCACAGGTGCCCACAGGGTTGTGCGTGGTGGCCCCAGGAGCGCCCCATCTCCCTCACAGACAGAACTGGAACAAGCACCAGCGCGACAGGCAATAGCAGAAACTGGGTTGGTTCATAAGAAGCCCTTGGGGGTGGACTCCTCCTCTGAAAATAAATCAGTGAGGTCCGATTTCGTCCTCACATGGAGATGAGACTGGACTCTCTGTGGTAATAACGCCCCAGACAGCAGATGACCTAGTTTGATATCCTTTATTATGTGTAGCTCAGCTGATGCAAGGACTGGGTGGAGGGGTGGGGGGTACGGTTTGATCTAAGACTATCCTTTTACACTCCTTGAATACACCAAATTGTGTGTGGTGCGGACTGCCAGCCGGGGTAACTTTGGTATGTTAAACATGTGTGGGGCCGCTATTGCATGGTACTGGTACGCCCCTCTTGAATTGCCCCTCACAGAGTGGCCCTTATAGGCTGACTGGTGCTGGTATTCATTAAGAGTATGTTTGTATTAATCATTTTAGACTGCCAGCCGTTGCTGAGCTGCCCTTGGGTTGGGTAGTTACTGTTGGGAACTGATCTGATCTTCATCCCCCCCCCCCTATTCTCTTTGTTTGCATCAGGACCACCCTATCTGCTATGGGGCTGGGGGGCCAGGGAGGGGGGACCCAGGGGATTATGGAAGATATGGTGCTCTGTGATTTCACATGGCTAACCCCTGACAGGCATTAAAATGTATGTCATGGAATATCAGGGGGATGGGATCGGCCTCCAAGAGACATGGTATCCATAGGTATCTCAAAAGCAGGGTAGTACAAGTGGCCATGCTCCAGGAGATGCACTTAGTTGTAGCGAGGTAGATCGACTGAAACGTAGATGGTTGGGCCAGCTCTATGCCACTTCTTACTTGTCATACGCTAGGGGGACCTTGATATGGATATGAGCAAAGGTACAGTTTGGGTTCACCAGCTAAATTATGGACAGGGAAGTCATGTATGTTCTCCTGGAGTGAAGATTGTTCGGAAAAGAAATTACACTATGCCCTAAATCAGGATCAGATTACCTTCCTTCACTACCTTTCCAACCACATAGCTGGCCTGCCACTTGATAACATTCTGCTGGCGGGTGATTTTAATTGTGTACTAGATGTACAACTTGACCGCTCAACTCCCCAGCTAGGGGATACAACTGCGGGTAAGCTGGCAGAGGGACCACAGACTGGTTGAGACGATAGGGGATGGTAGATATCTGGAGGACGCATCATGTCCATAGCTACACAGTCAGATAGATTGTTGTGTTCTCCCAAAGATTTACCCAAAACATTGTCCACTCTGAAAATCTAGGACACACTTTATTCAATCATAGCCCTGTTTTGTTGGGGAGCACCCACCTGCCCCTACATGGTGGCTCAACCCGGCCTCTCAGGAGAAAGCATGCAACTTAATTCCTTGGCAGAGGCGATCTCAGACTACTTCACAAATAACCAGGGTTCCCCATCATCGAACATAATAGAATGGGAAGCCTTTAAGGTTGTGATGCGGGCCATTGTATTGGCCAAACTGCTGGTACTCACAAGTTGCATAAGGAACTGCAAATTCTGGAGGACACACTGCATACTCTGGATAATGCCCTTGGTACCCGGCCAGCAACACTAGATGAGGTTCAGGAGACGAGAGAACCATACAATGCTAACCTAGAGAGGTTGCTCAATCACGATTATAAGCAGTAAATCCGTTGGGCCCATGAAGAGGAAGGGAAGTCGGGCCGATTATTGGAATGGTTTATCAGGCTGGAATCTCGGGGCTCCCCTATTACACACATCCAGCAAGGAGATGGTCAGCTCCTGTACTCTCCCACCTCCATTAATAGGGAGTTCTGCAATTATTATGAAGGTTTGTATGCCACCCCTATACCTCACTTGATGCAGGCTCTGTCTACCTTTTTGGCTACCATACTACCTGAAGAGCATCGGAAGGACTTGGGAGGCCCCATAACTGTCCAGGAGATAATGCGGCTAGCAAATGGATGGCGAAGTGCAAAACACCGGGACCTGACGGCCTCCCGACCGAGTTCTATGCAACCTACACTGGGACCTCAGCCCTGCAGCTTGAAAAGTTATATGCAGACTCTTGGCAGTGTGGTACTCTCCCAGACTACACTAACAAATCTGTGGTTATTCCCCTACCCAAGACTAAGACACAAGGAGCCCGGGTCATTGAGTTCCACCTCTTCTCTATGCTCAACCTAGACTTCAAGATTCTTAGTGAGGTGTTGGCTATCCGATTACTGCCATACCGGAGGGCATTAGTACATGCAGACCAGAATGTTTTTATCACTACCCACAACACTTCTCAAAATATTAGGCAGCTTTATCATGTGATGAATCATCCCGAAGTCCTCGCAAATCAAGACGCAGTACTGACTTCAGTGGACTTTGAAAAAGCATTCAACATAGTGCGATGGAATTTTGTATTCAATGTAATGACACAGATGGGCCTAGGAAAGAATTGGGTCATGTGGGTTAAATTGCTACACACTGCCCGACGACCAGAGTCAAGACAGGTGCCACATTCTTCCCACAATACCGGGGAACAAGGCAGGGATGCCTGCTGTCCTTGCTGCTGTTTGCCCCTGGCTATTGAGCCTCTTGTGGAACTTTTTAGACAAGAGATTTGGGGCAGAGGCAAGATGGCCGAGTGATGGGAAGATATTATCTCATTCCACGTGGATAATTTACTTCTCTACCTGAGGGATGGCACCTCTGGCATTGCCAGAGCCTTGGAGCTCCTGCTAGATTTTGTAGTGGTGTCCGGCTTCTGGGTTAATAAGACCAAGACCCACATATTCCCTCTTTCTCCCAGGGTGAAGCAACTGCCAGGTCTTTCTCCAGACTGGATGTGGTCACCCACCTCTTCTGGATAACTGGGGATCTAGATATTTCATACATTGTAGGACCTTAGAAAGGGTAATTTGAGGTATTGTGTACCTTTCTGGCGCTCGCTTAAGCTGCCCATCATGGCCCGGATATCAGTCTCTAAAATGGTCATGCTCCTGATGCTCCAATTTTATTTTCACAAATTTGCCGGTGGTAGTGCCGGCCTCATGGTTCAAACAACTGGACACCTTGTTACAAGACTTGATATGGGTTGGGAGCCGGCGTAGGGTGTCACTGGTTATCCTTCGGCAATCTCCTGAAGAAGGGGGTTTAGGTGCCCCAGACTTTGAACAATATTTCCTGGCTTCTCAGCTACAGTGGATTACACTGTGGTTGTAATGGGCTAACCAAGAGAAGATGGGGTTAACTGGCCAGTCTCCACAAATGGAACCTCTATTAGCAAAACTGCTCTGTCCATCAACAACTGTCCAACGTCGAGGGGTACTGTTGACAGCAGCGCTGAAATCCTGGTGCAGCTGTGTCCTAAAAACTGCGGGAACACGACTATATGCACCGGCACTGCCCTTGGTGGGGCTTCCTCATGGTGAACCCCTCTCATATTTTACTGTTGGGAATTTATCAGCCTGGACAGATGCTGGGTTGGCGACGGTCGGGGACTGCCATCAGTAAGGCACCTTACTTCCACTGGAGGACCTGATGGAGTGTTATAATTCGCCGTTGGGACGGTTCCTTACATATGAGGCACCAACATGAGCATTTTGGGACCTGTGGGCCAAAGCCGGGGAGGAACCCGTGACTCTCACTGTCCTGCAGTTATTGGTCTTGATGGGCACAGCTAGACATCTGGTGACTTAGTTTTACTGATCCCTCTCTGGTATGGTCCTCTGTCCCTTAACTACTTTGCGGACTAGATAGGAGCGGATCCTGCAGCGAGAGCTAACGGACTCTGAGTTTCAGAGCATATTAGCCTCCCCCTAAACAATTTCTTGGCACATGAGGTAGTAATACCTTTAATTCAATTATGTGCACATTTCATACATGACACCACATAGAATCCAAGTGGTTTATGAAGGTGACCCCCGCTCCTGCCCCAGATTTGGACACTTAAGCACTGACTTTGCTCACTTTGCTCATGTGGTGTTGCCCCCGCCTGCAACCCTATCGGGAAGAGGTGCTTTCTGTCCTAGACTCCACACTTGGGCACTCACCCCTCTGTTCCCTGGTGGCTTGTATTTTGGAATTATTTACGCAGCCGGCCACACGGAACGTTGATATGAGGTTTAGTGTTAGCCAGAAGGTGCAGAGCTATGACCTGGAAATCGACAGTAGGACCGAGAGTCCAGGCCTGGACAGCCGACGTAACTCAGTGGGGAAGAGCTGAGGAACAGTCGTTTGTCCGGGAAGAGCAAGAGGGGTGAGAATCCACCCCATTGTGAACCTATGGACTGAAGTGTTAGTGGCATGGTAACATTTGGAGAAAGGCACGGGGGAGGCCCTGGAGAGACATGATGGCGCACCTGGGGAGGAAGAAGCTGGGGCACCAGGTGACGGAGGTGATGAGATAACAGAGATGAGTCAAGGATCACGCATGGGACCTTAGCCCCGGGGTCCTGCCCAGAAGTAACGGATGGTGGAGTACAGATCTCCCCACTGAACAGGCGGGATGGGCGATACTGTCCTGGTCGGAGAGGGCACATGTTCTGAAGCCAGGAGGAAGCCACCCGGAAACTGGCGTCTGGCTCCCCGATTCCCCCCCCAACCTACATTCCGGATACCAAAAGGTCACTTCCCACAAGTATTAGAGGTGGGTTGAGCGATGTTGACTAGTTCCGTTTTGGTAGCCCAGAATGGCCCATAGGGTGAAGTTAGAGAATTGTGTGGCCCTCTGTGATGTGTTGTGTATCTTGAAGTGTCCTCAGTCAATACCTGGATCTGGGTTCAGCAGAATGGATGAAATGAATCTGCCAGAATCTCTAGCTTTTTTACAGTTTCAAAGCATTGCTATTTTCCTCTGAACAATATCAAACTCTAGGCATAAACTCAAACAATGAATGTCAATACCCATGTGATAAATAGCAAACTATAAAGTGATGTCAAAATAAATTTACCCAAGCAAACAGTATTATAGTTGAGACAGCAATCTCCAGCTCCTCTGCAGTCATCAGAACAGGAACAGAGACTCCCAGCTATTCTCTTCTCGCCACATCGGAAGCTATTGCATACCCAGGTCTTGGCTGTGATTAGAAAAACATTGAGCACACAAGTGTTATCCAAATATTTACTGTATATATACATTACTCATAACATTACATTCAAATTTGCCTGTGACCCAATTAAGAAAATACAATTGCTTGATAAGAAACTATTCTTTTTACAACAAAACAGAGGTTCCTTTTATTTTTTAAATAGTAATCCACAAACCTACTTAGGTATACAAGAATTATTTTGTGTGTTACATTTCGTTATCTGTTCTTAAGTAGTGCACTCAATATCTTAAGCATTAATGAGTGTGTTGTATGTGTATATGTATATGTATATATATATATATATATATATATATATATACACATATATATATATATATATATATATATAAATATATACACACACACACACACACATTTAATGTAACTACTTTTTCTATTACTTATCATGGTATATTTGCCTATAGCCCAAATTCATATTTTGAATGGCGTCCATAAATATCGTACATAATTATAACCAAAGAGGCATTCAATAAGCATTCTAAACAAGTCTTCTACTAAGTTACATTTTAATAAACATATTTATTTCACTATATAGCATTTGAAGGCAGCTTCAGAGCGTGTTAGGAGGCATCGGACCAAATGGCAGGCGGTGGAATGGCATGATATATCAAATTCAAACATACAAGTATACTAATTTTATACTTGTCTGCTATCACATGCTGCCCCAAAGTCTCCAAAAGAAACAATGCTATCATAAGTGTATTGTCGCTGGCCTTCCAACATGGTTATAATCAGTTTGATTTCCCATTACTAAACACCCAGTACACAATTTGTTCCTGACAGCTGCTTAGAAATGGAAAAATGACATTCTTCCTTGGTGACAGATGCTTTATTTAATCACAGCAAATGGCAGCTGCTTTAACCCTTTGTATGCTGATGACGGAACCGCTCCGTCATCAGCTGCGGTGGCGCTGTGCTGATGACGGAGCGGTTCCGTCATGGCCCTGCCGCCGCGCCTGCGCGGCGCGGATTCCGCGCCTGCGCTGGGCGTTCTAATGAGCGGGCGGGGCCATGACGGAACCGCTCGGTCATGAGCACAGCCCAACCGCGGCTGATGATGGAGCGGTTCCGTCACCAGCATGCGGCCGCCGCGCGGCTGCCCCGCCCCCTTAGCACTGCGGCGGAATAGCCGCCGCAGTGAAGGGGTTAAATCCTTACGCGTTTCAGCTCGTATGAGAGCTTGATCACAGGCGAGGCTTCCAACTAATTGCGGCGTTGTCAACCTGACTTATTACGCCCCGTTGAAACTACCAGGTGTATACATAGTCTCCAAGTACTGCAATTCTCACAATGCAATATTGAAAGTTATTTACTTTGTTTAGAAATCCCATTTTGCAATTCGTTTAAATGTGCTGAATTTTAAGGGGGGGTTTATGGTAACCAGAATCTGTTAGTTTTCCAGGACGAGGGTACAGTTCTATATGGATCAGTGGACGTGGTGCAGTAGGACGCAGCAGCGCCAGCCAGGACGTGGAGGTTCCGGACGGACTCTAAGGTAAAGGAATGAAGCGAGGGGCAGGGGTTGGGGGAGCACGGGCAAGTGGGGTTTCAGCTTGTCAGTGGGGTGGTGTGGGATTTGGCACAGAGGCAGGTGCAGCAGCGGCATCATGAAAGGGGGAATTGGGAGCCTGGCGAGTTGGTGGGGATGGGTCCAGATGGACAGTGGGATTACATTCATGCTAAGAGGGGTTGACCAATGAGTCAAGTGTGGTTGTTGGCCAGGCTGGATGCGTTAACTGGAAGAGGACATCAGTCTCCACGGTTGGCCACATCTTACGGTGTGAGGGGGAGGCCAGGTGGATTGCCTGGCTGATACGCCAGGGTAGGCATCTGCGTAGCAAGGAAGATGGGGGGTTGCCACAGGGCTACGGAGGGCTAGGTTTCGACCTGACTTGCTTGAACCAGTAGAGGCATTCAAGGCTCAGTCTCTCCGCAAAGCAAGAGTGTAATAGTGACATTAACTGGTATCATAGTGGTTATGTGGTTAGTCAATTTATTCATGCGTTTTGTATATTCAGCACTTGCGAGCCCCGTGGGTGTCAGTGCGGTACATGTGCACAAGGAAGGGAGCAACTGCCTCCAGCGCGGGACACATGATAATAAGCGACCATTTCGGACCTATGTATACAGTGCAGAGAACGGATAAGCGGGGGTTGACACAGTCTGATGACTTTCATCCTTGTGGGCCAAAGTGCGAGGGGAGTCCAGTGGGATGGTTGACTCCTCGGTGGATTGATTTGGTTGGTAATTTATTGGTTGAGGAGCACAAGTTTCAGGTGCCTGGGGATGCCAGAAAGGGTGTTTTGGGTTGTTGGCGCTTAGGTTGGTTGCCTGGGTCAGTGTAGGACCGATTGAGGAGTGGAATGTGCAGGTCTGCCTTAAAGCAGGGGTAGGGGTGGTTGCAGCTGAGGTTGATGGGGAGTCCGTTACGTATTCGGGGTAACATGAGCAGGAGGATCGGGATTGGGTAGTGTTCAATTTTAGTGTCAGAAGGGGGGTTGAGAAGTAGCGAGTTGGGTCTCTCGGTTTTCGGTTGTCCCAGTTTGGGGTTAGTTAGTGGGGATATTGGTCCGAGGGTGACTAGGTTTTAGGTGGGGACGGAGTGACAGAGCAAGGGTGGCCTGGAATGTTGCAAGGGAGGAGTTTTTTTTGTCAGAGGCTACGTGACTAGGTAACAGGAATTGGTGGACAGGCCATGGATGAGGAAGGTTGGGGGGGGGGTGTCTGGGAGGGGCGACACACAGGAAATTCCAAAGAATAAGGATAGGGGTATTTCTTCTGGAGGTCAGGTTGGGCCGGAGTGTTTTGGGGAGGGACATGTGGGGTGTCGGGACGGTAAGGTTGGAACGGAACGTAGACAAGGGTCATGGGCTGGGATGAAAGGGTTATGTAGTGCACCTGGTGTTTTGGAGGTGGCCCACGGGCGAGGAGTTTTTAGGCAGGCGGTCCAGGGTTGGCACAGTTTGAAGAATTTGTTGGGCCCGGGTTCGTGCATGGGGACGAGGGCGATTTTGGGGGTGGTTGAGTTGTTCTTTGGTCTCAGTGGTTGGGTGCTGTGGAACAGGGTCATAGACAGTGGGTTTCCCAGGAAAGGACTACAGGACAGGGGATGTAATTCTTCAGGACTAATCATTCTTTTTCTACTACAGAAAATCGGTGTAGATCGGGCTCCAGGGCGGTCGCCTGGTTGGGTGGCCTGTCACCTCGGCATTTGGACAGCAAAGGAGGCGAACTATCAGGTGTACAGACATCACTGGGCGGAGAACGCCATCATTAGGTTGTGAAATGATGAGTGAAACTGTGGATGGTAAAGGGGGGGGGAGTTGTGGCATTTACGGCTGTCATGGTATCGCAAGAAACGAGAATTGGCTACGGCACAAGGATACCTGTGGGACAATGGTGTATTCTGGGTTATGTCAGGTTTGGCTTTACATTCTGAGACATGGACTAGGGTATGGTTCGCTGAATTAGACTGTTGGGGCAATGTTGGTTGCGTGAATGAGCGGTGCCTTGAAGACTTGGGAACGGGGGCCTATTGAAATGACAGGCGAGGCAGTGGCCTGCTGGGTAGGAGACTTGCACTGAGTCTGGTGGTTTGTCTAAAAGGGGCAGCCTTAAAGGCAAGGGCTGGCCCAGATGTTCTTCATTTGCACAGGAGGAGATTTTCAGTTGTGGTGTTCGTCCACTACGATGAAGGGAGGGGGGGGGCAATTTTTCACAGACAAAGATTGGCTCTGCAAGGTTCAGGGTTATACGGGTTGCTGGTACAGGTGGTGGATGATTTTCACCGCAAGGGGGGACACCTTTCATGGTCAAGGACTAACCCGGAAGGGTTACTGGTTTGCATAGGATGGAGGCCCTCTAGTGGATGGTCGTTCACGGCAATGGGGGGCACCTTTCACGGGCAATGATTGGCCTGGCAATGTTCATGATTCACCGGTTGCACGTACAGGTGGTGGACGGTCGTGCACCGCGAAGAGGGGGGGGAGGATGCCTTTCATGGACGAGGACTAACACAAACGTATTACTGGTGGTATATGATGGAGGCCCAGGTAGTGGATGGTCGTTCACTGCTAGGGGAAGGGCACCTTTCACGGGAAATGACCGACCATGTTTATGGTTGCACGGGTTGCAGGTACAGGTGGTGGTTGGTCGATCACCGCGAAGGGGGGGGGTCACCTTTCATGGATGAGGACGAACCTGAAAGTGTATTCGGGTTTGCATAGGGCGGAGGCCCAGGTAGTGGAAGGTCGTTCACTGCGATGGGGGGGGGGGCACCTTTCAGGGACAATGATTGGCCCGGTAATGTTCAGGGTTACAAGCGTTGCAGGTACAGGGGTAGATGGTCGTTCACCGCAAGGGGGGGGGGGGCACCTTTCATGGACGGGAACTAACCCGAAGTTGTTCCGGGTTGGCATAGGTCGGAGGCCCAGGTAGTGGATGGGCATTCACTGCGATGGGGGGCACCTTTCATGGACTAGGATTGGCCCGACAATGTTCATTGTTACACAGGATGGAGGTCCAGGCGGTGGATGGTCGTTCGCCGTGCTGAGGGGGGGGGGGGGAAGTGTACGGATTAGGTTTGGCCGAAAATACTACAGGGTAAACAGGATGCATGTTGTGGCGGTGGGTGGGTGGTTGTCCACCGGGGTCACATTGGGGAGGAGGTGAGTGCACAGGACCTGGAGGAGCAGGTGGTCAAGCGGAGGTGTGGCGCCTTTCGCGGTCAACGATGGTCCCCATAATAAGAATTTGTACGGGATTCACGTTTCGGTGGTGGATTGGTCGTCAACCGTGTGCCGTAGGGTCGTCTGACTGGAGGAGAAAGGGTGCACAGGACATGGAGGAGCATGTGGTCATGCAGAGGTTTGGCACCTTACGTGGTTAACGACGGTCCCCACAAAACTAATTTATACGGGACATACATTTTGGTAGTGGATTGGTCGTTCACCGGGGGCCGCAGGGTCGGCTAACTGGAGTAGAAAGGTGGCCAGGACTGGGGGGGTGGGGCAGGGAACCGCCCTACGGGGGTTCCCTGGTTGGCGGTACTTTGGAGGGTGGTGAGTCATATACGGGCGGATCCACCCCTCAGGGAGGGAGAACGGTACACGGGTGACTGATAGCGGGGCACGGGAGGCAATGAAGGAACGTCAACAGAGGATGCTTGGAGGGCAAGTGAAGGTGAGAATGGGGAGAGGAAGGAGAGGAAGGAGGTCAGAGTCAAACAGGTGAGATGGTTTTGAGAAGGCTGAACGGAGAATGTGTCTGCATGGGATAGGAAAAGTATTTTCTTACAGTTATGTACTGTTAATAAAGTTAAATGATTGCAACCTTGTCCTAATAAAACGGCCTTTTACGCTTCAAGTAACATCGTAGAGTGTAGTTATTGCGCGATGAGGGACCCCGGGGGAAGTGAAGGTCGCAGACCAGTCTTCCTCCGGGGCTATTCGCGCGATGGCCGGAAGGACAAGGTGTGGGAGGGTTTAGATGATTGGGGAAGGGGCGGGCGTTAGGAACACATATAAGGTGTCCTGAGAGGAGGATCCAGCCTCTTCCTGACACCTTAGCACCACCGGGGGGATTAGAGTGAAAAAGTTTGTCCACCCACCCACCCTACAAGCTATGTGGGGGGCTTGGGACTGGAGCAGTCTTATCATGCCAGTTATGGGCAGGTTGCAGAGTAGCGACGTTACGGTACTTTGGAGGGGTGGTAATTCACATACGGGCGGATCCACCCCTTAGGGAGGGAGAACGGTACACGGGTGACTGATAGCGGGGCACAGGAGGCAATGAAGGAAAGTCAACAGAGGATGCTTGGAGGGCAAGTGAAGGTGAGAATGGGGAGAGGAAGGAGGTCACTGAGTGAATGGGGAAGAGTCAAACAGGTGAGATGGTTTTGAGAAGGCTGAACGGAGAATGTGTCTGCATAGGTTGGGAAAAGTACTTTCTTACAGTTATGTACTGTTAATAAAGTTAAATGATTGCAACCTTTTCCTAATAAAATGGCCTTTTACACTTCAAGTAACAGCGTGGAGTGTAGTTATTGCGCAATATGCAGTTGCTTTTTTCACAAATTAAGTGGTCAGTTGTTTTTCAGGGCACGCAAGGTCTTGAAAGGAAAGAACATTGTTGGAAAGCCACAATTTTTGCTACATTAATTCTTAACACTACAGACAAGAGGGACATTTGACCATTTTTTTTGGGTGAGGTTTTGGTAATTTTCCTGGGAATTGGGAAAAAACGTGTTTTTGTAAAAAGACAAGGATTATTACTGCTGCGGTAGAAGCCCTTATCATCACTTTAATGAAACGCACAAAGGCAATCCGCAACCCTAGTGAGAGTTGTCATTGTCCCTTATGATCGATCTATAAAGTAACAGGTGGTTGGGGGGGCGTGGCCGAGCTGGTGACTAAAATGGCTGCCTAACTCGAAAGCTCCGGGGCCGCCAAGCAGAAAATGCCACCAGCCGCCTAATATAGCCAGTTTAACCTATACCCCACAGCATGAGTGATCTGCTGATGGAGTGGGGACTGCTCCAGTCTTAAGAACGGAGTCCGAAGGTGCTGGCAAGTTGAAGATCTGAGCCCGCGATCCTGAGCCTGACGCGTCAACAGGGGACTCGGGTGAGCCTGAGGGCGGGGCTCGGTTCATGTGGCAACGCCGAGGGCCTCCAGCTCGGGAACCTCACGCTGCAAGGCTGCGCGTGCACCAGCAGGGACCCAGTTCCTCTATTACCTACACGAAAACAACTTCCCAACTTGTGCCGATAACATTGGATGTGCTGTGACGACACTGGAAGCGGACCGGTTTCCAGCCCAGCAGACCGGTAAGGGCCTGATCATGCGGGACCGATGGAGGCGCTGAATATTCATATATACCTTCTCCCCATGCCGCTTATACTGAAATTGACAGCGGATGCTTCCAGGACCTGCCCAATGTTAATGCTCTCCCGTGAAGCAGTAGTGGGTTGAATGGCCTTTCCCCCGTCGCCATCGTATCAGCTGTCCTGTTAACCCTACAACGTTCTGGGGGATACATCATGCCTTGCTGCTGACCTTACCCAGCTTCAACCTACCTGTCTAATTTATCTCACTCTCTCTTTGATTCTGGCCGCCTCATTGTGTTGAGTCATTGCTGGCTCAATATAAGCTCCGAGTCAGGGTAAATTAGTACCCGAATTGGCATTTTCGGACCTGTGCACGACCTTTGCCGCTGCATCTCCCCTACTTAGCAGATTGCAACGGGCCTGCTTATACAACTGTGGGCTCCTTCACTTGCCCTTTCCCAGCTGCCCTGTTGAATTCCTGGTTGCGTTACTGTTCCCACTGTGCGTCACTCTTTACTGTGAATGACAATGGGCCACACGGACCCGAAACAGAAGCAATTGAATCTTGATGGGGGAAAGACCCCCAGGCGGGATGAGGGGATGGGGCCTCCGGCCCGGAGCAAGCCTCACTTGATGGCGAGGCAGCAAGTTTGGCAGAGCTCAGGGTGGGATTCCAAACAATAGACTCACGTCTAGACACCCTTACTATTCGCCTAGACAATATCAACAGCGCCTAGATGTTCACGATACCTGTTTGGACAAAGCAGAGCAGCGAATTTCTGACTTAGAAGATGAGCACCCCGCTATCCAGAAACGATTGGAGAGATCCGAAGGTCTCCTTAAACAACTTGCGAGGAAGGCGGAGGATTTGGAAGCGTGCTCACGCAGAAATAACCCGCAAGGGGCGGCCTTCACTGAATCCACCAACACAGGCCCCATGCCCAAGTTCATCAAAACCGTATTGGCTGACCTCTTCGGTAGGGCGGCCTTCTCTACCGCGTTTACTGTTGAGCGAGCCCACAGATCTCCCAGCCCGCCACCACCCCCGGGCCGACCCCCTGGATTATTATTGTCAAACTATTCAATTACAACGATCGAAATACGGCACTTTGATTGTTCAGGGAACGGAGCTTGCTCACTTATAAAGCCTCCAACATCTCCCGGTTTCCCGATTTTACACCCATGGTGCAGGAAGCCCGCCGCAAGTTTGCAGATGTGAAACGATCACTGCAAAAAGCCAACATAAGATATGCAATGCTATACCCTGCCCAATTCAGAGATCAGATTGGGAACAAGTCACAGATCATTCGACACGCCAGACGCTGCAGCCAAGTTCTGGAAGAACCAACAACAAACAATGCAGCGGCAAGACAAGGAAAATTGACACCACTTTGAGACATGCAACTCCTTCCTTTTTGCTGGTTTCTGAAATATGCAGATACATTGTGACATGGAGGTCTTGCCTACCTTATTGGCTCCCTTTCCGCCATAATGAGAATGTATGGTCTGCTTTCATTGATCGGCAGCCCTACACAATCCTGATTATAGATGGGCCGTCCCTGCCGTAGCTTTTTCCTGGGTTCGATGACTTGACATCAAGAACTAATGCTGGCTGAGTGGACAACTACAAAACAGTTACCATTTCTACACGTCATGGCTCCGCTGGAGTGTTGTCCCTTCCCTCAGGCAATCTTCCAATGTCATTTCTTCCCCCTCTCTTCTCCCCTATTCCCCCTTTTCCCTTATGTTTCTTGTTTATTCCTTGGGATTCACCGGGTGGCATCCATTTAAGTATCCTATGGGGATGGGGGGCTGCCACAGTGAGATGTTGATTTAGGTTTAAGCTTTAATAGTTGTTTTGTTTTCCTGGAGCACACTACCATGTGCTACGTGACACGCCTTGGCCTCCGGTTGTTCCCACACACAGTCAATTATCGGTGATAATTTGACCGTTGCTGATCGACATGCTAAATGCCTGTCCTGGAATGTTAGAGGACTGTCATGTCGGAAGAAGACCAGACAAGTGCTGGCATATCTGACACTGCACTCCATACAAATAGTGTTTCTTCAGGAGACACACTATGCACCCCTCCCAACTCATGGCCTAGCAGCGTCTTAGGGACAACACCGTTTCTTTTCCTGCTACAGTACATATTCCCAGGAGGTTTGTATACTCATACACCATTCTCTTCCCTTTCGCACAGTATCGGTCATGACTGACCCAGATGGCAGATTTCTACTAGTTCAGGGCTTTATTGGATGGCTGCCAATACTACTTGTTAACGTTTACGCTCCAAATGTAGACACACCTGACTTCTTTGTTACAATTTCATCACATAAGGACTTATTTAGTTCAGATAACTTACTAATGGGGGGAGACTTTAATCTCACATTAGACCCTACCACTGACACTACTGGTCGGGGCCAAATTACTAAGCCTCAAGCTACTATAGACCTCCTCACATTACTAAGATCTGCACTACTGGTGGACCCTTGGAGTCTCAATTACTCTGACCTTCTCTTTTTATTCCGCCCCGCACAGCATTTGGTCACGTATCAACCATTGGTATCTGACACCACAGCTCTTAAAAGAGGTGCGCAGAGTGGAATATTTCCCCCGTACCATAACAGATCATTCTCCGGTATTATTGGAAGTTGCTTTCCCATCGATCCCCAAACAATGTCCTCTGTGGTGATTCCCAGTGAATGCACTTTTGGACTCCGTGTTCCATAGTGGAATCACAGAATTCTTTGAGCTGAATGAGGGCTCCGTGGAGTGACAGCTCACGCTCTGGGACGCCTTTAAGGCATATATTTGCAGCGTGTGTATTTCTAGGCATGCTGGAGTCTTACGATCCATTTGGACCAAATTGACAAACGTTAAACAGAAATTAAAAGACATAGATAGCCTCCTGCAAACTACTCCATCCCTGATGGTTTTTCGGGGCCGCTCAGCTTTGATGACCGAATTCACAGACGCTGCAGCACGGGAGATTACATTTTTAGGTAAATACGCTAGATCGCTAATGTACGGGGAGGGCGAGAGACCCGGCAGAACACTCGCACGCCTACTTAGACCACAATGCCAGTCCACTTTTATCACGCAGTTAGACGTAAACGATGGCCAGCCAGTGACGGCAGGGACAGATATTACACAGCCTTTCCTAGCCTATTAAACCAAATTATATCAGACTGGGCACCCACCCTCGGGACAGGCCCTCGATGTTTATCTCCAGGAAATAGCAATGGTGAGGCTCGAGGATGGGCAACGTGATTTTCTAGCTCCACCAATTGACATTGATGAAATTAAACAAGCAATAAAAGACTTAACTAGAAGCTGCGCTCCGGGGTCGGATGAGCTTACCGGGGATTTTTACAAAGCTTACCAACAAGAATTAGCTCCCCGCCTCCTGGAAGTATATGACGAATCATTACAAAATGACACCCTTGTGCCAACTATGCGTGAAGCAATCATTACACTATTGCTCAAACCCGGCAAATCTCCCCAGAAATGTCAGTCCTACCGACCACTATCGCTATTAAACCAGGACTACAAAATTCTTGCGAAAATATTACATTAGCGTTGCTCGTGGGCACCACACTCTGCCCTTTTCAGGCCGGCTTTGTACCTGGTTGGTCAACGACATTCAATTTATCTGCAATGTTTTCGGTCATAAACCAAATGGAACCCACCTTGCCGGCAGTCGCAGTGATGCTGGACGCCGAAAAGGCCTTCGACTTCTTGGAATGGCCTCATTTACGCGCGGTTATACAAAAGCTGGGAATCCCTATCGGTTTTTTAAACTTAGTTTGCTTGCTATACTCTTCTCCAGTTGGTCGACTCAAAATAAATGGACTGATCACACAACAATTTGTCCTGACCCGGGTCACCTGGCAGGGATGTCCGCCCTCGCCACTTTAGTTCATAATTGCTATGGACCCACTTGCCTGTCATACTCAGGAGCGGCATCTGCACCGACGGCTGCAACTCCACACAGGCCCGCTTACTGCGTCCATTTATGCTGATGACGTAATGTTATTTGTGCGCCATCCTGATGAAAATCTGCCCACTCTCATACGTGAGCTTGTCTAGTTTGGAGTGCACTCGGGTCTGTTCATCAACTGGACCAAGTCTGAGATATTTGCCTTGACCCTGGAACCCACCCCTGCAATCTTGTGTTCCCATTGCGATGGTGCACTGAACCTCCCAAGTACTTGGGTGTCGATCTGCATTGGAACGCCTTGGATTTGATTGAACTACAGAACCGCGATCGACCGTCTTGAGTCGCAAATTCTTAAATGGACTAAACTTCCTCTATCGCCGGAAGAATTACTATCATTAAAATGGTAATGCTTCCACGTTTCCTGTATCTTTTTTTAAATATCCCCTGTCTTTAACAATTAGCTTTTTCGACACACTTCGATCACTTTTAGTGCGGCTAGTTTGGGCGGGTAAACAGCCGAAAGTGAGCTGGTCCACTTTAATCATGCCATTCGAGCGTGGTGGCTTCAGTGTCCCTGATTTTTATCTTTATTATTTGGTTGTCCAAACTCACTATACGTATTATTGGTAACATGCGGATGCTCAGTTACAGTATCTCAAACCCGACAGATCACAGATTTACCCACAATTGCTATAGACATTATTACGGCAGGGTCTCCCTCGCGTCCTCTCTGAAATTCAAATGGTCCTAACTAGGTTTTGGGCATGGACTAAATTCCGGAAGTACCTAAACTACATGTTTCTATACTCCCCACACATACCGCTAGCAGATAACCCGGCAATACCTCAGACTTTAGAAACCCTCACGAAGAAGACGTTGCTCAAGAACAGATTTTTGACATTGGGTGATCTGTTCCATGACTCCAAACCATGCTCACCTGCAGATTTGACTGTATGTGGTGCCAAAAAATATATGGACACCTTCCTGCTTCATAGAACTTGCTGCTCTTTACTAAAAATTCTGCCTGATTCATCGTCAGAACCGAGCGATTTCAAACCTCTCACACTTGTTATAACCTTCCCAGACAGTGCTCACTTGGTGTCCTGTATCATTTGTCACTCTCCCTCCGCCCGAATGTGGGCACCAAGGCGTGCACATCCTGGGAACAGAACTTGGAAATACCATAAATGATGACATATGGTGTTACTGCTGTTCGCAGATGCGGTAGGTCTTGAGCAATTACAAACACAAATTGGTACACTTTAAATATTTACATAGAATCTACGTGACTCCCAAGCTGATGGCCACGATGAATCTCGCTGTGACTAGTGTATGTGCAAGGTGTGGTATTCCTGAAGCAGACTTTTTCCATTTAGCTTGGACTTGCATCCCGGTAAACACATATTGGATTGATGTTTTTATTCGCCTATCTATTATGGTAGAACACACTATATCCCCTGAGCCATTTACAGCCCTCCTGGGATATGTTAAACCTTTCAAGAGAAGCATCAGAAGTTTTAGCGCTATAGCTCTGCAGATAGCTAAGAGGCAGGTTTCTTTGCACTGGGGCAGAGCACAAACACAGTCAGTGCAGGCCTGGATTTGTGATCTCACATACTGCGACACTATGAGTGACAATTACGCTACACTCCTGCCCGTCACCTCATGTCCCCGCAATATCTGTCAGCCTCTGAGAAGCTATTTGCAATCACTCTCCACAGCTACTTAGTGGTACTGATATAACTTGTTGTGGTAACGGAGTACATATTGAATGCGGCAAAGAATTGGGAAGTGATATGATGTGATCTTTACGGTGGACATAATCTAAAGACTGCTTTGGTGGGGATATGAACGAGCTGAGTACAGTCATTGTTAAGCGATACATGCTGTCCCAGTCTTTATTTGCACAACTACTCCAAGGTATTTGTTTCGTTTAGTTCCTTTTTTGTTTGCTTTCCTTCTTTTTTTTTGGGCTGTCAATGTACAGGATATGTTCAGATGTTTGTCATGATACTCTGTTTGCCCAATGTGTATAGGACAGCTATTTTGTATTATTTTTCTTGAAAAATTCAATAAAAACATTTATTAAAAAAAGTGACAGGTGGTGGTAGCAGCTCTTACAATTCAGCGATATAGGATTTTTTTTAATTGGCAACACTGGTGGTCATGTAACCAACTGGGCTACTCTGTAAAAGTTTAATGAGTGTCCCATAACTCACGTTCTTCGCTTTCATGAAGAAGGGGGTGATCTGTGGTCTTTGCTTCCCCTGGGTGAGAGAGAGGGGGAGGGGAGAAGGGGGCGGAGGGGGGAAGAGAGGGAATGGGGGAAGAGGGGGAGAAGGGGGAGAGGGGGAGAAGGGGAGTGGGGGAGAGGGCTTTCGCCCTAATATTGGTCCAGGATTTTCTGAAGCAATTTACAATTCACTGTATAAATGCAGAAGATGAAGGACTATGACTATATGCAGGTCAGTGCTTAATTTGAGACGGTGGTTTCCAGTGCTCGGTACCGGCACTTAATTGTCAACACCAGCTCTGACAGTTGAGCACAAGGTGGCGCTGTCTGGCGAATTTAGAGATGACCACAACAACAGGTGAATTAATGTAATATACAATCAAAACGACCGTTTCCTGCCCCCAAAGCAATACTTATAGCTTTGGAGGCCTGAAATAGTCAGAATTGTCACACTTGAAGGAGTGCAATGGTTGGTAGTTGTGTTGTTACTGTCTTTGGCAGCATGAATGTGTGGTGTTTGCTGCAGTGGCCTTTTAACGAGAGCCCTGGAAGTTATTATTTTACAAATTAAGCACTGGCTGTCCTGTATCCAACGAACAACGATCCCTATTTCTTTTAGAATAACATTTTACTTTAGCATAGCGAATTTTATCTACTCTTAGTCCTGTGCTGTTGGATGTCACTTGCCACATGTAAATGTAAATGTAAAATGTAACCAGCCTGGCTTCAAGAAATAAAATGGCTTAACAAATCTAACTAGTCTGACCTTTGTCCTTGTTTTGGACAGGTTTCTAGGGAAGCAATCAGAGGCCAATGTGCACCCTCTTGATACAATAACTCGATTCTGTTAAGATTTAGAGAAGAAAATGTATACCAGTGTTCTCCTTAAAAGATCTCCGTTAAAGAGCCCTCTCGCAGGGCCCGTGGAGGACAGCAGCGCCACTCCAATGAGAAGCAATGCCCGATGATGAAGCATGACACTTGCAAGGGTGTGTGAGGGCACTATATCCAAAAGGAAGGATTCATCCATAACTTTAGGTAACCCGACTGTATTGAGATTGACCTCTCTCATACTTCGTCTCCAACCAGAATAGGTTGTGACTCCCTCTTATCTTAGGAACAGCTTCCCCTTCATGAATACCACGTTAATCTTTGAGAGCACGGGTACTGGACCTACTCCTCTTCTAATTGCTCCCCGTCCCCTCTTACAATGTGAGCGCCTCACATGATCAAACCTGCAAGAAGCCTGAGATCACAGCAGCTCAGAGGGCCAGTGCCACTGGGCAACTAAACATAGCCCTGGGTTGTGGAGCTCTACAGACCCTTTGCTGTCATTGTATGTGGTGATCCATAGCTATCTCCAATACACCGACTCCTGAAAAGGTTCACAAATGTAACCTCTTCCAACTCCAAAGGGCTACAATAGTTTCTTCAATCCACAGCTCAGACATTGGGCACGTCCCACTGGCTGCAGTTGGTTGCAATGATCCCGGAACCCTTAGAACCACATAAGCTAGAAGACGGATTAATTTATAACAATGTAAAATCGCACCTGATCCCTATTGATACATTTCAGTTCCTAGTGGGGAGCACCCGAGCCATTGAGCTCAGTAGGTATCCTCATTCAAGACTCGATGATGGCAGACCTGTTCCAGAGTACATCTGCTAAAGATTGGAAACTTCATTGCAGATGCTGACCCACTACAACATTTCAATAGTCTTGGAGAGGACCTGGGTCCTTAGGGAGTCTCCCATGCAACTGTGCTCCAAACAGACAATGTCTACTGGATCCTTGGCATCACTCTTAAACTGGGCAACAAAACTATGTATTAATGCTGAAAGCCTGCAATTCATCATTTTTTACTTTCTGGATACCTTTGTTTGTTTAAGAGATGTTATTGTGGGCAACAAAAGGACCTGGAGCCAGACATAATGAAATCATGGGAAAAGGCAATCTGACAAATACTGCAGCGTGGTAGCTGATGTATGGCACCTCTAATAATTTGACTAGCTTGATTTACAAATAATATTATAAGAAACAATGAGTCCCAGAGCTGTTCAAGAACATCTTAACTCTGCCTTTAATCTACAAGGGTTAACGTTATTACAAAAACTAGTGTGTAATGCTTAAGCTCTATAAAAATGTTTAGGATGGTATCTAAGTTCCAGAGGATGCTAGAATGTGACTGTTTTTTTAATACAGATTGTTTTAACTGTTTTCTGAACTTCCATGTTTAAATAAATCCATTCTTCAAAGTCAAAGAACTGTTTGTTCACTGGGTTTGTAGTGTGTTATTTACTGTCTCATGCTATATTTGAATCATTAAACCCCTAGCCCCATACTTGAGCAAACCAGGACTGCTCTACTTGGTGCTCCAAGAAAGACAAGGTTCTAAAGAGAATACGTTGGCCATCTACCGGAAGAGGAATAGAAGTGGAGTAGAAATGGTGTTGTCCTGACACCAGTGGTAAATGAGAATACCTGCACAGCACATTTCCCTGCAACCAAGGACTGGCCCATCACACAAAAAAGGCTAAATTACAGCAATAGAAATAGCATTAGAAATATGGTCTCTGGACTCCAAATGTGGGAGCAGTTCCACACTGAATTGCTCAAAACACACAAATACTGGTCCAGTGTTAGCCTTTAATTCATAACCTCAAGCCTTTCATAGTTAATCGTCAAATTCAAAAATAACTAAAAGGTGGTAATCTACACATCATAGTTTTAAGCCTATGATTTTCACAGATTTCTGATATTCTGTTGATTCACAAAAATCCCCAAGACTATAGATGGAAATCTCAACACACAAGCTCTTCCAATGGATTTACGTCTATTCAGAACAAATTGAATGCATAGACTTGGCAGGTTGGTGCATTAAGGCAACACACTGTTTTCCTCGTTCTTCCACAGTGAAAAGCTCCTTCCTCTATACTCCTAAGATATATGGAGATATTACTTTCCCTTTCCTACTCTAGAATCACACTAACTTCTGCTTTTTAAAGCTATAGGTTTACAAATATTTAGTCAGTGGAAATGGACATGCTAAAAGAATACTGACAAATGTTTGTTTGTGGATGTTCAATGCATTTTACATTCTCACCCCTTCAAACCCTCCTAGCTAAACCTAATCATGGACGTAGTGCTATGGATTGTCTGAGTTCATCAGATATACTGCAGTACTAAGTCCCATAACAATCAGGGTACATACTTGTGCAGATTACTTTTTTGCACTCCCAAGACAGACTTAAATGCTCAAATATATTTGAGAAAGAGGTCATTCCAAGTAGCTTGAATGGTAACATCAAGAAATGAGCATTGGGATCTTATAAGTGTTCAGCCAGAGATATTGACTTTGCCTATGTCTTTAAGCTGTGCTGTACAGAAGACTGCGGCATGCTGAAAAATAATAAAGAAGTGTCAGAAGCATTTTTCTTACCTTATATATGACCAAGAAAGCATTATGTACAACTGAACGACCATATTAAAAAAGTATTAACAATAAATAATGTCTTGAGGTTTTTTTTTTTGTCCTTTTGATGCTGGCAACTTATATCTGCCTGTTTGTCATGGTTATTGGACCACCCTATATCAGGCACAGACCTTCTTTAATACAAGCTACTTCTGCTTGCAGGTAGACCATCGCCCAAACAGGGGCAATGGTTTTACTTCAACTCAGCACAGAGGCCAACAGCACCAACTGTCAGCCAAGCTATGAAGGACATCAAACATTGTGGCATCACCATGCCAGACCTGCCAACTCACACGGTGCCAGCTTTTGCCACACAATATCAGCTACCTTCACATGGTCACCCGGTGAGGAGAAGATATCCCACGGTGGCAGGGCACACAAGCTGAAAACCACTGTAAACAGTGGTTTTGCAGTTTATTTTGGGAGGCTTTGAACTTCTGACGTCTATTAAGGAGTGTGAAAAAAAAAACAGAACATGGCCACCAGCCTGATGAAGCTTCTTTTTTTTGGTGAAGGAGGGGGTTTGGGAGTAGGTTGGGGCAAATGTGCCTCTTTGGTACTTCTTGGCCCAAAACCCAGCCTTCTCCTCGGTCATGCCCCCTCCTCACTGTGAACTTTTTGTTTTAGTTGGCAGGTCTGCGTAAACGTGGCATGGATCACTGTGCTATCAACATGGAACAAAATCCCTGACATCAACATGCCAAGTAACACTCTGACATCACTCTGTCGTGGATCTCTCTCGTCCATCACATTGACATGAACAACTTTAACATTACCATGTGATAGAATGCTGACATCACCAAAGCATTAAATACTCTACAATTACCAAGGCATCGATCCCTCTGACACCACCAGACATGGGGGCAAGATGGCTCAGTCACTTCTAACACTTGCTGTGATCTGTAGGTCACCGGTTTGAATCCTGACAAGGCCAGCTCAACCCTTTAACCTATTTACAGTGCTTAGAAATGGAAGAAGCACTGAATAAAACAATGTGAACCACTGAATAAAACAATGTGTTAGTTAAAAAAATTATTATGGTATGCTCTCACGTCAGTTGCATGTAAGACTCCTACAATACCATGACATGGTGCACTCTGACGTCATATATACCTCCACGGGACAGATGAACCAGGACACTTCAGCCAGCACTCACAGGTACCCAGGGAAGCTACCAACAAAGGATATAACATGTCCCCCTCTTCACAATCAGTACGACACAAGGACACAGCTAGCTAGCCTACAGAACAAAAAGACAGTATAGGCCCTGAATTCGGTCAGTAGAAAAGAGGACTAAATTGTACATGTGAAGCTGATGGCATCAAGCTTCACTTACCCCAAATGACATCACAGGAAATTGCATCACAGAACAATAGGCCCGACACTCTTTTAACAACCTTTATCAATGACTTGATGCTGCAGCATGTTAAAATGCGATGCAAACAACCACAACAAAGTTTACTGAAATTAACAAATGCCACATGCTCACTTAAATTATTATTTTTTTTTTTACTGAGTGGCCAGATATTTTAAATCACGGAGGTTGCAAAGAGGTCTAAAAAGAGAGAAAAAGATCGCGTGCAAAAACTGTCCACACACTGCTCCAGTTTCGCGCATTTTTTCCTTCGCGCATTTTTTTCATCACGGACAATAAAGTGACATAGAGGCTGCCTCTAGGAGACTGGGCTCCCCCTTTTGGTGGTGTGGGTGTGCAGGCGACTGCCACCCACTAGGAACTTGGCTTACCTCCCAAACTGCGTCGGACTGAAAACCTGTCTTTGACCAGAATTGTATGTGAACTTTAACCCCTCAGCCCTTTTCCCAAAAAGTCCTCAGAAATGTCACTACTTCCTTGGATATCACTGTGTGGCGAGGTCCTTCATTAGATACAAAAACTTAACATTTGATAAAAACAAAATGAGAGAGGTCGCTGCAGATTATGAAGAATGTTCCAGATAGCTCCCCAGCTATGCTTTTTTTTACGACGTTCGAACAAATGTTTCGGATTTAAAATCATTAAACCTCTATTGTATGCCTTGTAGAGGGGGTAGATTTTATCCGCCTGCTTCCGGTTTTGCCGCTCACGAGACTGGAGAGGCGAATGTAGTTAGTTAAATGTTGTTTCCTGTATCTAATTCAAGCACTCTTTAAAGACAAACGCGCACACTGTCATTTTTTTAACCTAGAGTGTGTGTTTGTCGTTCGTTCTCCTTTCTCCCCATAATTTCACAACCTTTCCTGATGGCTCCAATTATGTTAGTGGAATGCGATGTCCTACCATAGGCCGTTGCACATCCTGTAAGTCGTTCATGACATATGGCATACACATGTGTGTAACGTTGATGGGTCCCTCCAATGATGACCTGACACTGGGTACTGCTAGGCTTATTTATTAATTAAACATGCAACCACAGAGAGCACCGAGCGAGCTGTGTCTCTCACTGGCTTTGGCTCCCGACTCCTCGCGCCTCGCGCTTATCACCCAAAATGGCCGCCGTTCGCGTAACGTGATGACGTCACGCGAACGCTAGAACGGCAACTACATATCTCCCCCTTTTTGTCCCAAGGGATAATACAGTCTCAGGGTTCAGTGTCCATCACCCATTTCAAAGTTCCGGAACCTCGAAGGCTTCACCACCAATCGCCCCACCCTGGTGCTTCTTACCGGTGTGGACGCCACTCCTCTTTCTTCCGCCTTCCCAGCTCTCCTTCCTTTACCTTCTCGGGCTCCGGGTCCCTCACCGCTGGTGGGTTCTTTCCTCTCTCGACCCCTTTTGCCTCCGTCTCGGCTGTCTCCCTGTCTCTTTGCTCCAACCCTGTCTCCACACTCTCCATGCCACCTTCCACAGCAGTGTGCTCAATCTCTTCAGCTCCTAGGTCAATAGTATCTCCTCGCTCCCTCTCTTCAGGAGTCCATTGTATTATCTTATTGCATCGTGCCATGCGGTCCTGCGACCACACATTTCCATCACTCAGACGTGCCGCTCGATCCAGGACCTCCTTGACTTGAAGGGGTCGGCTATATTTGCTGTCTCCTTTCCTCTGTAACGTCGCCAGTTTGACCCGCACCCATTCTCCTTCTTCCAAAGACGTATTCTTCACGTTTCTTCTCTTGTTGAAATGTTCTGCATGAATGGTTTGGGCTTTCTCCAGATTAGCTTGTACTATCGCCGGGGACCATTTGCTGGTTACTGTCTTCTCTTTCCAGGCTAGATTGTTCTTTGTGAACGGATCTCTGCCTCTGAGTATCTGGAATGGGCTATACCCTGTGCCCGTGGGGGTGATGTGGTACGCCCAGATCATCTGTAAGATTTCCTTCTCCCAATCTTTTCCATTCAGGATAGCTGCTTGCATGGACCCCATTATGACCTGGTTGAACCGTTCCACTAGACCGTTTCCTGCCGGGTGGTATATAGCTGTGTGTTTCGCTACTATTCCATTCCGTTCCATAAACTTGAGCCATTTCTCTGACGTAAACTGAGGGCCATTGTCACTCAGTATTGACTTGGGGATACCTTCCCTAAGAAAGATTGTCGTGAGGAACTCGAGTATGGTCTCTGTGTCCATCTCCTCCTTGACGTGGATCTCCGGGCATTTTGAATACCTTTCTACCAGAACACACAGATATTTAGGGATACCTTGTTCGTTCAAAACTGGTCCCAAGATGTCAATGGATACTTCTTCCCATGGGTTTCCTGGGGTGACAAATCTTCCCATCGCTGGCCTTAGGGGCTCAACGTCTTGTCTGCACGTCGACATTGGTCGCATTCTCTCACATGGCGTTCCGTTTGTATGTCCATGCCCGTCCACCAATATCCCTGCTTAGCTCTCAGTTTGTATGAAAAAAGAGAGTACTCCCAAATATTTTAAGGCCCAGAGGGGGGAGACAAACCATGCAACAAGGAGACAGTACCTCTTGGAGGGCCTATATTTCTTTCAACATTGAATATATCCTAAATGTTTAGTCAAAAGATGCCAAAAAAAGATCTTTGAAATGTTATTCAAACATGGAAAAAATTTTATTAGACTATTTTGTCATTTTTTTATAATAAAATTTTTTTTAAAGGCTCATATATAAAAAATACATTGCATTATCATTTCACAAATCAACATTTTACATACATTTGGTGATAGTCCTATCATACCAAAAATGCCCTCTAGTAGCAATTGATCCTATTGATCAGAGACACAGAAACACACATTTGTCACACAATATCAAAATATAATAATGAACATACCTAACAAATACAGCTAAACAAAATTATACAAGACATTGACTAACATAAGTGGTAGCTCTAAGGTGTATTTGAGAGGGTACGTATAGGAACCTAGATGGAGTGGTTCTGTTGGTTATGATGTACTTGACCAAAGCGTATCCAAGACAGGGGTGTTGGGCCGACGTACGTTTCGGTGGAAAGCCACCTTCCTCAGGGCCAAAGACAAAAGACTAACAGGCAAGTGACACAAAATCTTTAAAATATGAGGGCAACATACAAAATTCTATGTTTTGAAGAGGCTGCATATATAAATGTTTACGATTCTTGCTGGACTTTTTTGGAGTGTGTGCTCAGAGTGAGAGGCCCATGCCTCAAGATTTCCTTAATTTTTTGGAGCCACCCGGGGCGTTTTCTCAGGGCAGTGAGGTAGTTTCTGTTAGGAAGTACACGATGTATTGTCAGTAAAACCTTAGGGAGCTTCGTTTAGGGCGCCATGATCTGATTAGTAACGTTGTGTTTCTTGCATGCAGCGCTTCCAAGGGTTCAGTTCTTCAATAGGTGGATGACCGTGTCTTCTTCTAAACGAGCTAGCTAACAGAAACTACCTCACTGCCCTGAGAAAACGCCCCGGGTGGCTCCAAAAAATTAAGGAAATCTTGAGGCATGGGCCTCTCACTCTGAGCACACACTCCAAAAAAGTCCAGCAAGAATCGTAAACATTTATATATGCAGCCTCTTCAAAACATAGAATTTTGTATGTTGCCCTCATATTTTAAAGATTTTGTGTCACTTGCCTGTTAGTCTTTTGTCTTTGGCCCTGAGGAAGGTGGCTTTCCACCGAAACGTACGTCGGCCCAACACCCCTGTCTTGGATACGCTTTGGTCAAGTACATCATAACCAACAGAACCACTCCATCTAGGTTCCTATACGTACCCTCTCAAATACACCTTAGAGCTACCACTTATGTTAGTCAATGTCTTGTATAATTTTGTTTAGCTGTATTTGTTAGGTATGTTCATTATTATATTTTGATATTGTGTGACAAATGTGTGTTTCTGTGTCTCTGATCAATAGGATCAATTGCTACTAGAGGGCATTTTTGGTATGATAGGACTATCACCAAATGTATGTAAAATGTTGATTTGTGAAATGATAATGCAATGTATTTTTTATATATGAGCCTTTAAAAAAAATTTTATTATAAAAAAATGACAAAATAGTCTAATAAAATTTTTTCCATGTTTGAATAACATTTCAAAGATCTTTTTTTGGCATCTTTTGACTAAACATTTAGGATATATTCAATGTTGAAAGAAATATAGGCCCTCCAAGAGGTTCTGTCTCCTTAGCTCTCAGTTTGGTCTTCCCAATGCCTAGGTGTCCTTCATGCAGAATCGCCTAGGGATCAGTCCTACAGGGGGCACCACCTTGTCGCCTCTGTATATGAACACCCCTTTGTCATCCACCGATAGCTCCTCTCTTACTTCGTAATACTTCCGTAAATGCTCTCCTAAGTGCCTTTTCTCGGGCCATCCTCCCACCGTATGCTCCATCACCTCTTGGATCGTTTTGTCCTCTTTGTACGCCTCCTTCCATTCCTGGTTGCTTATGACCTTCTCTTGGTCCTCCAACATGGCCACCATCTCTTCATTCTTTCCTTCATCCTCCTCCTCTGTTTCCATATCTGCCGCCCTGCTCAAGTAGTCCGCCACCTTGTTCCTGTTCCCTTCCCTGGGATGTACTCCACATCATACCGGTACTCCAACAATTTGAGTGTCATTTTCGCTATCCTGGGGGAGGCGCTGGCATGTGCAATGGACGTGAGGACTCTCACCAAGGGCTTGTGGTCCGTCTTGAGTTGGAACCTCGTGCCCCACAGGAACTGGCGGAAGCGGGCCATGGCCCACACCACTGCTAACATTTCCTTTTCGATGACAATGAACTTTTTTTCTGTGTCCGTCAGGGCTCTGGACGCGAAGCTCAGCATTTCCAGCGTTCCTCTGTCTCTCTCTTGCATCAAGACTGCTCCCAGCCCCTTGTCGCTGGCGTCAGTTGTCAGCACCGTTCGGCCCTGGGGGTCGTACCCTTGCAGAGGTATGGCTTGGACCACATCCTTTTTGATGCACTCTAATTCCCTTTGCGTCTCCTCCGTCCACACAAACATCGTCTTCTCTCTCGTTAGTTTTCTCATATTGTAAGTCTTTGTCGCGAAATGTTGGACGAATTTACTGTAGTATTCGGCCATTCCTAGGAAGGACCTGACCTCTTCCTTGCTGGTGGGGGGTGGAGCATCGCTTATCAGTTTCACGTTCTCTTTCTGCGGGGTAATTCCTCTCTCTCCAATCTCATGCCCCAGGTAGGTGACTGAGGCCATTCCCAGTCTGCATTTCTCCCACTCTGCAGTCAATCCTCTTCCTTCCAACGCTCCTAGTACCTTGGCTAACCTTTGGTCGTGATCCTGTTTGTCCTTGCCCATCACCAGGATGTCGTCTTGGAAGTATTGGATCCCTTCCATGTCTTTGAAGAGACAGTGCATAAGCTTCTGGAACACCGCTGCTGCAGAGGCGAGCCCAAACGGCATCCTGCAGAACTGGTAGCATCCGAAGGGAGTTATGAATGACGTGAGTTTCCTACTCTCCGGGTGGAGGGCTATCTGGTGATAGGCCGATGTTAGGTCAATCGTGGAGTACCATTTCACCCCCCTTGTCTTCGCCAGCATCTCTTCTATGCGTGGTAACGGAAACTTCTCCACTACAATGTTCTTGTTTAGCTCGCGCAGGTCCACGCAGAGTCGAACCTTTCCACTTGGTTTCATCACCACCACCAGGGGCGCCAGCCATTCCGCGCATGTGATCGGTTCTATGATGCCATTCTTCTCTAACTCCCGCAGTTCTGTCTGTACTGCTTCCCTCACTGCAAGCGGTACATTCCTCACCTTGTGTGACACCGGTTTTGCATCCGTCTTGAGAACAATCCTGTGTGGAAATTTGTCCAATTTCCCAACTCTTCCACCGAACACTCTCGGGTAGTCTTTTCTCCATTTATCGAGGTCCGGCCATGGTTCCAGTGCAGTCAGTAGTATTTGCATTGCTCCGCCTGGGTCTAACTTGATGCCCAGATCCCCTTGGTCCATCCATACAAGCACCGATGGGCCTTTCTCAGACACATATAGTTTGCAGTTGGCGCTGCGTCCTCTGAACTCAAATGTAAGTGGTCAGAACCCTGCCATGGGTATGCGATTGCCATTGTACGTGACTGGTCTGATGTCAATTGGCTCCAGGTGTGGGCCTAGCTGGGGCGAGAATTTCTCATCCCAGACTGCTCTCTGCACAATGGTGTAGGGCGATCCGGAGTCCGCCACTATACTTATCGGCACCCCACCTATCAGCATGTCCAGTAGTGGTTTGCTCGACCTTTTTGTGTCCACGCACAGCACTTCATCATAAATGCAGAGCACTGTGTCCTCGTCCTCTCGCCCTTTCTCTTCCAGATCTTCCTGGTCTTGGTTCACGTATTTCACCACATTGCGGCCCATCTTCCTCCAGCACACCTTCTCGTAGTGCCCCATTATGCCGCAGTACATGCATTTGGCCCTGAACCCCGGGCATTTCTTGTCATGAGCCTCGTGGTTACAGCTTCCACATCTGTAGCAAGGGTTCTTACTTCCTTTAGTCTGTTTCCCCTGCGGCCCCAACTTTCCCTGCCATTTGTTGGGTCCTCTGTAGGTTGTTCCCGTGTTCCTGCTGCTTCCTTTATGCTCATATTCTTCAATTCTGTTAACCATTGGTTTTTCCACTGTTTCCCTTTTCGCCGCATCCGCGCATCTCCGCGCCAGTTCTGCTTTCTTCACTATGGCAATCACCTCCTTCAATGAGGCCTCGCCGCTAGCCCATAGTTTATCCTGCACCGATTTAATCGACATGTGCATTACTATCTGGTCCTTGATAAACTCTTCCTCGAGGGCGCCATATTTGCACGTGGATGCTAACCTTTTTAACGCTGCCACATACTCGTCGATTGATTCGCCCACCTCTTGCTTCCGTTGTTGAAAGTTATAGCGGTCAATCGACACACACACTGCAGGCCGGTAGGGCTCATTTAGCTCCTCAATGGCATGGGCATAAACGTCATCGTCACCTGCTTGTCGTTGCTTGAGTACCAAGTTCTTGAATACTATGATCCCCTCCGGGCCAAGGTTGTGAAGCAGAATCCTTCTCTTCCTCTTGCTTGTGAACACCTCTTCATTTTCGTCTTCTAGGACTTCGATGTAGTTTGAGATGTACTCCCTCCAGTCCTCCTACTTCATTAGGGATTCTCCAGGTCTGGGTAGGAATGGGATCGGTGCCGTCACTGCTGATGCTTGCGCGCTCATGGTTTCGCGCCTTCCTGGAGTCGCACTCTGGCTCTTGGGGCTGCCTCGCGCGCTGTCCTCTTCACCTTGTTCTGGCTGCAGGTGGGGACTTCCGGCGTCACCGCTGTCTCCGTTCCTGGACTCCGCCAGCGCTCCTTCGCTTCGGGTACTCTCCATGCGGGGTGGCTTTCCTGCCGTGTCTCCTGGGGCCCTGTACTGGCACTGGTACTGGTTATCCTCCCGTGTGGCTCTTCTGGGCCTGTGTTTTTTTTCCCACCACCCTTGGGGGTTCCCTTGTACCTGTTTTGTAAATTCTCGGTAGTGGGCGGTGCCCCGTCGCTTCTGCCGCGCTCTCTGTATGCCACTGGCTGTCCTTCGGCCAGTTCTTAGTGTCAGTTGCCTGTTTTCCTGTTCTGTGTCCTTTTATTTTTTTCCTTTTTTTTTTTTATCCTGTCCTCGTCGCCACTAACGTTGCTGTGTCCCTCCAATAATGACAGGACACTGGGTACTGCTAGGCTTATTTATTAATTAAACATGCAACCACAGAGAGCGCCGAGCGAGCTGTGTCTCTCACTGGCTCCGGCTTCCGACTCCTCGCGTTTATCACCCAAAATGGCCGCCGTTCGCGTAACGTGATGACGTCACGCGAACGCTAGAACGGCAACTCTACAATGTGCACCAATGCGCACTCTTGCACGCTCGTTATTTTAATGGCGCATGAAACACACGTTTCAATATCGGTTCACTGAAAATGCTTTCCTTAGTTTAATATGGCTAAAATAATGTTATTCCATGTAAAAAAACAAAACCTTGAAAAAATCCAGTTTAAGGCAGATCCGTACAAGCCTGAACCGCAAGAATAATTACATTCCCCAGATATCAATCAATCAAGCATTTGTAAAGCGCACTACATACCTGTGAGGGTCTCAAGGCGCTGGGGGGATGGGGGGGGGGGACCGCTGCTACTGTTCGAAGAGCCAGGTCTTGAGGAGTCTCCTGAAGGTTAGGAGGTCTTCGGTCTGCCGTAGGCGGATGGGGAGGGTGTTCCACGTCTTGGCGGCGAGGTGGGAGAATGATCTGCCGCCGGCGGTCACTCTTCGGATACGGGGGACGGTGGTGAGGGCGCAGTCTGCAGAGAGGAGTTGGCAGGCGGGGTGTAGAGGCTGAGTCGGCTGTTTCGGTACGCTGGTCTGGTTTCGTGGAGTGCCTTGTGTGCGTGGGTGAGAAGCTTGAAGGTTATCCACTTGTTGATGGGGAGCCAGTGCATGTGTCTCAGGTGGGGTGTGATGTGGCTGCGGCGGGGGACGTCGAGGATCAGGCATTCGGAGGCGTTCTGGAAGCGTTGGAGCAGTTTCAGGAGTTTGGCCTGGACTCCTGCATAGAGTGCGTTGCTGTAGTCCAGTCTACTGCTGACGAGGGCCTGGTTGACTGTCCTTCTCGTTTCGGTGGGGATCCACTTGAAGATCCTGCGAAGCATGCAGAGAGTGTTGAAGCAGGAGGAGGAGACAGCGTTGACCTGCTTCGTCATGGAGAGAGTGGAGTTGAGGATGACCCCTAGATTTCGTGAGTGGTTGGTCGGTGTAGGGGGTGCTCCTAGGGCCGTCGGATACCAGGAGTCATCCCAGGCTGAGGGGGTGGACCAGAGGATGAGGACCTCCGTCTTGTCCGAGTTCAGCTTCAGTCGGCTGTTCCTCATCCAGTCGGCGACGGCCTACATTCGTTTGTAGAGGTTGGTTTTGGCGGTGTGGGGGTCCTTGGTGAGCGAGAGGATCAGCTGGGTGTCGTCGCCGTAGATGATGTTTAGGTCGTGGCATCGGGCGACGTGGGCGAGCGGTGCCATGTCGGCGGTTGGTGGTGTTCCTGTGAGCTGTGTAGCTTTCTGGTGTTCTTTCGTGGGTCCAGTTTTTTTCTAGTTTTTGGCAGGTCCGCTTGGAGGCCTTGGGGGTCTTCGGTGAACCAGCTGGCCCTCTTGCTGGTGTGGGTGTTGGGGGGTTTCTTGAGCAGGGCGAGGGTGTTGGCGCAGTTGTTGATCCATTGTCTGAGGTGGCGGGCTGCGGCGTCGGGGTCGGTCGGGTGGGTTGTGGACGAGGGCGGTGGTTAGCTGGTCCTCTGTGATCTTGCCCCAGCTGCGGCAAGGCATCTTCTGGGTGCAGTGGTGTGTGGTGGGTTTCCGGAAGGTGAAGTGGATGCAGCGCTGGTCGGTCCAGTGGAGTTTCGTGGTGCGGTCGAAGAAGACGTGGGTGGTTGCAGAGAAGATGGGGGTCGAGCGTGTGGCCGGCAGAGTGGGTGGGTGTTGTGACGAGTTGTCGGAGTCCGAGATTGCCTATGTTGTCGATCAGGGTGGAGGAGTTGGAGTCGTTGTTGTTCTCGAGGTGGAAGTTCAGGTCCCCGAGGAGGATGTAGCCCGTGGAGGCGAGCACGTTTGTGCTGATGAAGTCAGCGATGGAGTCGCTGAACTGCGGTCGGGGTCCGGGAGGGCCTGTAGATGAGGGTGCCTCTGAGGGTGGTGTTGGGGTTGATGTGGATATGGATATGGAAGTGCAGGTGTTCGGCAGTGCTGAGGGTGTCATCGGTGTCTGTCGAGATTTTGAGGGTGTTTCTGTGGATGATGGCAATCCCTCCTGATATTCCGTTGGTGCTGTCCTTGCGGGCGATCTTGTAGCCTTCCGGGATGGCTATGGCGATGTCGGGTGCCAAGGAGGGGGTCAGCCAGGTCTCCGTCAGGAAGGCGACGAAGTGTTTGCGAGGGGAGCGGGTGTTGAGCAGGATGCATCTGAGGAAGTTGGGTTCCTTGTTGGGCGGGTTGGCAGGCCGGATGCTGGTGATGCTGCAGTTCCGGCAGGAGAAGGGTCCTTGGGTCCACTTCGGGGCGGCCAGGCAGCAGGTGCATGATCGTCCGGTGTGGAGTGCGTGGGGGGTGCTGGAGTCGTAGCGGAGGCAGGCGTCGTGGTGTGTGCGAGGGCCAGGGGTCCTGGCGAAGGGCGCGGTCCAGGAGCGGACGGGCGCAGACAGGCACACCAGTGGCACGGCCGTTCGCGGCCTCCATATGAGGGGGTGAGGGAGGGAGGAGCAGCTGGGAGGCGGGAGTGGGGCGGCAATTGGGAAACCAGGGGGGAGGGGCCGCAGGGGACGCAGCAGCGGGAAACAATCTTAATGCCCTTACAGTGCACTGCTTAGACCCTCATAGACAATATCTTAAGCGACCTGGTGACTAGAACCTGAAAACTCTTCTGTTTGCTAGTGATAATTACTTATGACCAGTGCAGGGCAGTGCTTTTACAGATGCTACAGCTGGTTTAATAACAAGAAAAAAAAGCCATCTGCCTGCGAGTCGAGTGGTGTGCACGCGTGCTCGCGCAACGCTGCTCGTAACCGCAACCCATAGGCCAGAAGTCCAGAGCGATTCCAAGAGGTCTTTTTATCCTAGAACAGCGCATGCGCGCTGCGCTAGGCTCGGCTTAACTAGGGTTCAGCATTGAGACATATAGGTGTTTTGTCTGCTTAGGAGGATAACTGACAGAAACAATTGAAGATAAATTTAAGATATTGCGTTGTCAGAGCAGGTTATTTCACCAGCGATGACAAAGGGAAAAATGACCAATGGGCTATTGTTGGAAGGGAAAAATACTGCATGGTATACGGGCGAGTACCCAGGCCACAAGTGACTTGACTACACGTAAAACTGGCATCCTGGCTTTCCTGGACCTGGTAGCATGCTAATCAAGCATGTGTTGTGAGACATAAGCCGTTCCCTGGTGAAGCCAAGCTACAGAATCTGGTCTGTGTCCGGAAGGGGTGCAACCAAAGCATGCCCACTTTTATGGCATGGGACTATGGTCTATGTAATTGAATGAATGAACCAGTATTTATAAAGCGCAACTGAGACCTCAAAGGAATTCTGGTGTTTGCCTCCTAGAAAAACCTGTCAGAACCGTCTGATCATAAACGAAATTAAGGAGGAAAGAGACACGTGTTTAATGCTTTCCTAAAAAAGAGCAGATCTTGATATGCTCTTAGAAAAGGCAGGAAGCTGTTCCAGAGTTGAGCAGCTCTGATTGAGAAGGCCCGACCACCAGTCTGGACGTAAAGAAATTTGGGAATAAAGAGAATATTAGACTTGGAAGAGCGTGGATCTCTCAAAGGTGAGTAGCGCTTGAATTTCCTTTGGAGAAAAATAGGAAAATTTGTATGCATCGCTCTAAAAACAATGCAAAGCGATTTGAAGGCAATTCTTTACTCCACCAGGAGCCAGAGGGACTCCAACAGACCTAGAGAACACGATAAATGTCTAGGCACATTCAGTGCAACCTCAGCGGCCATAGCTTGAAGTTGATGCAATTTCTTGAGTTAGAAGTTAGGAGATCATAGCTAAAGAGCACTATAGTAATCAAGTCTCCGTAGGGTCGCACTTTATGCCACCAGTGTTCTTTCGGACAATAGTAGAAAAGGCAACATTTTACAGAGGGAGCAAAGCAGGGCGAAACAAGCTGCCACAGTCTTATTAACATGGAGTTCAAGAGAGGTTGTTATCAAGATGAACCCCTAAGTTGAATACCGCAGATGACAGTTCCCGGCTGGCAATATTCATATAGGGCCAAAAGTGAGAAGGTAGCCCGACCACTTGCTTGCCAGTAGAGCAGCGAAGAATTTCCATTTTATCTCCATTAACTTTAAGAGGTTGATGCTCAACCAGCTCGAGACGTCTCTCTGACAGTCATCACACATATCCAGTAACTCTGGCTGAAAATAATCCAAGATTAGAATCAACTGAGTATCATCCGCAACGTTTATGAAGATAACGTAAAATGATCTAATGAGGGCTGGAAGAGGGTGCTGATAAATGTTAAAGAGGGTTGGGCTTAATGCTGAGCCCTGAGATACCCCCATGTTCCACTGTTTTAAATGCGGAAGGGGAGAGTTCTATGGCGTGTGTTCAATCTTTTAGGTTATACCAAGTTATTGAACTAATGCACCAGAACAATTAATGGACAGAATGCAGAACAATGTCATGCATTCACCCCAGTACGGAGATCAGGGCCTATTTCCCTCGTTTTTTTGCTCCCAATGCCATTCCAGTTTAAACCCAGCCATATGCAAAATCGGGCTTGACCCTGCGGCCAATGAGAACAGTCCAGCCCGAACTGCCTGGCCAGGTCCTCCCTGGACTGCAAACAAGCATCCTAGGACCGGTTTCAGGGTTTCACCCCTCATCAGCCAGGACAGCTACACTCCAGTGGCATGGAGAGCACGGGCCCCACGACTAGGCATACCCATCCCACTCGGTGTGACAAATCCAAAAAGAACAATTGATGGACAGAATGCATAACAATTGAATACATTTGTCCCAGTACTAAGATCTGGGCATAAATCAATTGTTTGTATGCTCCCCATGCCAGTTATTGAACTAAAGCACTGGTAGAAACATACTGGGTTTTGAAGATTAATAGTTTTGGATAGACCTACTGGTGAATAAGGGTAGGATCCATTCTTGATGTCCCCTAGTTTAGATGGCAGAATATAGAGGATGAATATAACTGTCCCATAAAGTGGAAGTGTACTGTACTGCATTCCTGAAGCTGGAGGCTCAGACAGTAAGAGAGGGATGGAGACAAGGTTACTCTGAGGCCCATCTAGCAAGGGATTGCAGATTAGATTTTCCTGGGGACTGCCATTTGGTGGATGATAAGAGGAATGATTGGGCCAGAAGTTTCGGTTACAGATGAGGGCATTTCTAGGCAAAGCTTACATGGACAACTAAGTGCAGAGTCTTCACACTTGCCTGTCCCCATGTTTTGGATACTCTTGTTTGAATCCACCATATCACTACTTGCTGTGAGAGCCATTACCTTGTAAAAAGGCCGTGTTTGCGCTACAGACACAAAATGACGTTTGAAAGGGAACCATTGGGGAGTAGGCCAACATGTTCCTAATGTGGTGGCACCCAAAATAGGTCAACTACTATGGGAAGTGCAACCAGTGGTGACCAAGACAAGAGAGGTCACCTGGTCTCCAGGAGTAGTTCATGTGGTGTACCGCATGAATACACTAGCAACTGAAGTCTGCTGTGTACTATCCAGCATACCTGAAGTGTATTCAGAGAGGCAAATGCTACTGCTGCTCATCGTACAATGCGGCAAAGAGGATCTCTGTAATCGCTGTAACGGAATGCACACACCCTGGACAAATGCGCAGGAAACACCACTCAACATCTAGGCAAGCTGCTATGTGAACCTGAGTGATGCCAGGCAACAGTGAGGCTGCTATCCATGGTCCTGCACTATTTCCCAGGTCAACAATGGTGCAAAACAGGCTACAACACTGGAACTACTACAGAAGTGTCCATGGCAAAAAGGGAACACATATTTGGAAGAAAGTCACATATACTGTATCTTGAATTGTAAAGACCTGCCTGCATTGGAGGCAAAATTATACCAACATGAACTTTTAGGTCAAGAGCGCACATACTGATCTAAGGGTCAACACTGCATAGTGATCACTTGGAGAACTCACACTTTTGCTATTGTTGCCTAGTCTAGCCCTACTATGCCCTTAAATTATTCAAGATCATGGGAACCTCATATGACCAGGGTCAGAGGGCACTTCAGGAGGTGGGGTGCTTAGCAGAAACCAAGTCCCATTAACATGTGAAGTGTTTCGTTTTGCTGTAACATTTAAGTTTACTTAAGATAAACACTGTGTAATATTCTGTGTGTCTTATGTACTTCCTCTTATGTTCATTGCTTGTATTCTGTTTCTATGGTTGCTCAGAATGCGGTTGTGTTCTCTGAGTGCATTCTACTTAGGAAGCACTCTGGCCGTGACCACGACATGATCAGTTTGCTGTACCTGTACTTCTAACTCAATAAACCACCTTTGCACTTTAACCTGAATACGTTATTACTATCAGATCCCACAGGGCAGTCAGAGCCACAATGGTGGTTGTTGCATATCTTATTGTTCTTCTGGCATCCTCCTTTTGGTTTGGCTGTGCAAAATGTGTCAAGTACATCTATTCTGCACTTGACTCTCAGGGTAGCGAGCACAAGCAGTCCAAGGTTCTTCAGGGAGGCAATGTGGGGGAGAAAGACTCAGAACTTCACGATCAAACTAGAGACAATAATACACTGAGTATTATTGTCTCTAGTTTGATCGTGAAGTTCTGAGTCTTTCTCCCCCACATTGCCTCCCTGAAGAACCTTGGACTGCTTGTGCTCGCTACCCTGAGAGTCAAGTGCAGAATAGATGTACTTGACACATTTTGCACAGCCAAACCAAAAGGAGGATGCCAGAAGAACAATAAGAAATGCAACAACCACCATTGTGGTTCTGACTGCCCTGTGGGATCTGATCGTAATAACGTATTCAGGTTTTACTCTAAAAGTGAAAAATAAACAAGACCATGAATAGCATATTCTTACTGTTAATTTTACATGTTTCCCTTTAAACTGATTACAGATGTATAGGAATATACAAGCCCTGTGCGTGCATTTTTATAATCTGGTCTATACAATAATGTAGAATGTGTATGAATACATTTATTATATTATAATATGGCTGTAATGTAATGTTATAATTTTTGAAAATGTGCGATGTTTAATTATATATGGGAAATTTTTCATACGTTTTTGACAAACTAAGCAATTAAACGTAAAACTATTTCGGTAAAAATGTTACACTTAATAAAGCAGAGCAGTCAAAACATTTACTAGAGTGGTGTACAGTGATATGGAAATTACTTCAGGTGACAAGAGAGTTACACTAAGTTGATTCATGAATATCACCTTCAGGTCAAGTAACAGAATGGATAGCTAAGTCCTTTGAAAATTGTTGCCCACAAAACGGTAATGAAAGGGTGATGACCATTCACTTTCATTGTACAATTCTGTTTCAAAATCTACGTACCTGTTAGACCTGATAGACCTGTCAGCCTTAGGATGGTCTTCCTCCAAATGCTTTGCCTACTTAACTCCAATTTCTGCTGAAATTTGTTTTTGTAGGCCATAGGTCTTTAGCATTGATTAGAAGTGGCAAAGTGTGCAAAGTCTTGTGCTCACTCCCCTAAACACGGTTTAAATTGGCATATACCTAATTGGCATATTAAATTTACCTATAAGTCCCTTTTAGAGTGGTATACCATATACTCAGGGCCTGGAAATTAAATGCTACCAGATGGCCTGTAGCACTTATTGTGCTACCCACTCAAGTAGCACTCAAAACCATAACCCAGGACTGCCATTGCAATCCGAGTGCAGGTTCAAACTGCCAAGTCAACTTGTCATTTCAACCCCCTTGCCAAGCCTTAAACTCCACTTTTATTACATAGAATTCAAACCTGAGGTAGGCCACAGGTAGTCCATAGGACAGGGTGTGGAGTAATTAAAAGGCTGGACATGTGCATTTAAGTTTTACATTTCATGGTAGTACAAAACTCCTAAATTCATTTTAAGGTCTCGCCAAGCCATCCCGTTAGAAATGCTTGGCGAGATTAAAGAGAGGGCTCTGAAAAATGCGCCCAAAGGCGGATTGCCTACAGTGCATGTGAGCCAGGTGTGTGCACATCGCCACATTGCACACCATTTCTCTGAGCCTCGGCATCAGACTTCAAAGGAATCCGCTCCTCCGCCACCCGCATCAGACTTCAAAGGAATCTGCTCCCCTGTCCCCCCGCCACGCAATGCCGAGAGCTTGTTATTTCTTTCCTCTTCAGTGTTCGTCCTGCAGTTCTCTCTGCCCATCTCCAAACCTTGTCTCCCCTCCGATTCCACTCACTTTGTCTGCATCTGCTGTTCCGTCACTTTACTTCTTTTTCCTTCCAACTTAGCCTAGATTCCCTCTTGTACTCTCCTTTTCACATCTTTGCCTCGTTGTCGGTCTTCTCCGTACGTACTCTTTTCTCGGTTTCTGTACTTTGCTCTCCACCAATTTCAATGTTCTCTCCTCTCGCGCTGTTTTTCCCTTCTCTCCCCCTCCCCGCAGACCACTAATTACATATCTTTTCCGCCTGCCTATCGGAAAGATGGATAAGGCAGGGTCAGTTACTCGTAAAAAGACCCGAAGCTGCTGAATCGGAGCGGAAAAACATATACAAAATGATGGGAAGTCTCCGAGGGAGATCTAGCCGCCTGCACCGTCGACAGGAAGCTGCCACTGCCGTGGCTTGTGAGCAGGAGCGGAATCCCTTAAACTCCTAAATGCACATGCATTTTCATTTGCCAGCTGTTAATTTTAAAAGGCATCTGGATTTTTCTCTAGGCATAAAAAAGCAGTTTGCAAGTATATTATTCGTGGCAATGTATTTGAATCGAAATTAGGGGCGCATTCGATGAGATCAGTGCACGCGCACTCTCGGCTGCTCGTTTCAGGTGGCCTTTAAGTCTGATCTGATTGCAAGAGATGGAACGTCCAGGTGCGTGGCTCAGTGCTCTCCAAAAGGCCAGACTTTTGTTTCCCAGAGACATAAGTACTACTGCGATGCTGCCAGTCTCTGGCACTCAGGAAGTGCCATAATCAAAGCATGTTATTTGAGATGTTCCAGAAAAATCAGGCAATGATTAAAGTCACGATTCTTTTTGGTTTGTACAAAAGTCCTATAGTCTCGGCTCTTTTCCAGTCTTATTGGGAAATGTTCTACCATTTCAAATTTTTACACCAACATACTTTAACTCTTGTTACCATGGCAATATAGATATTGTAGAACTTTTTTTTTTGTTTCTATTTGAGGGGTCGAGGGTGGGACTGATATATTGAAACCCGAGACACATCATCTAGTCTCAAACTGCCATAGTCCTTTCATAAACCGGAGTACTGCGTCTTGTGGGAGTAGCCATAATATTAGCATTGCCTCTTGGTGTGGCGGGGCACCTTTTAAGGCATGGGCAAAGTGGACTCTGCCCCCTGGCCCTAGCCATTCAGGGGGCCCCCTGATAGAGCCCGGTCTTGCCCTGGTGACCCTGAATAATTCTTGCACATATTATTCAAAATACCTGTCCCCTTTTATTTATTTGTAATCTGGGTGATTTATGAGAGTCTATTACGAACATTTTGCAGAGAAATGTTTTGTTTTTTCACGCAAAATCCATATGTTTTTTTAACATCATAATGGTACCTCGCTTTTGAGAAATGGGAAGTGGTCACAGATTATTTGCAGTAATATTAGTGAGCTGCTGCTGTGTTACAGTATTGGAAACACACATCGCTACCCCTGAATGTTACATGTAAACACATTTAAAATTTAGGTGAGTGTGCCTCTTTACTGTCTGTGTTACTTAGATCTCCAAAAGGTATGTTACTGAGTAGTTGGAAGCTTGTTCTCATGGGTAAAACAAGCCTTCATAACTTCTTGAAATTGTGAACTGAGCCTTCTTCATGGATAGTCTGATGCACTCAATGCAACATACACTCCAAATACCACTCTGTGCCACATAATTACACGCCACATAATTACACTGCACTCAATGCAACATACACTCCACACAATACCACTCAGTGCCACATAAGTATATGCTACTTAATTACACTGCGCTCAACGCAACATACACTCCAAATACCACTCAGTGCCACATAATTACACGTCACATAATTACACTGCGCTCAACGCAACATACACTCCAAATACCACTCAGTGCCACATAATTACATGCCACATAATTACACTGCGCTCAACCAAACATACCTCCAAATACCACTCAGTGCCACATAATTACATACCACATATTTACACTGCACTCAATGCAACATACACTCCAAATACCACTCAGTACCACATAATTACACGCCACATAATTACACTACATGCAACATACAATCCAAATACCACTTAGTGCCACATAGTTACACGCCACATAATTACACTGCACTCAATGCAACATACACTCCAAATACCACTCAGTGCCACATAATTACACGTCACATAATTACACTGCACTCAATGCAACATGCACTCCAAATACCACTCAGTGACACATAATTACACTCCATTAATTACACTGCACTCAATGCAGTGTACACTCAAAATACCACTCAGTGCCACATAATTACACTGCACTCCATGCAACATACACTCCAAATACCACTCAGTGCCACATAGTTACACGCCACATAATTACACTGCACTGAATACAACATACACTTCAAATACCACTCAGTGCCACATAGTTACACGCCACATAATTACACTCTACTGAATGCAACACACACTCCACACAATACCACTCAGTGCCACATAATTATATGCTACATAATTACAAAGCACTCAATGCAACATACAGTCCAAACAATACCACTCAGTGCCACATAAGTATATGCTACTTAATTACACTGCGCTCAACGCAACATACACTCCAAATACCACTCAGTGCCACATAATTACACGCCACACAATTGCACTCTACTGAATACAACATACACTCCACACAATAGGACTCAGTGCCACATAATTATATGCTACATAATTACACTGCGCTCAACGCAACATACACTCCAAATACCACCGAGTGCCACATAATTACACGTCACATAATTACACTGCATTCCATGCAACATACACTCGAAATACCACTCAGTGCCACATAAGTATATGCTACATTTACACTGCACTCAATGCAACATACACTTCAAATACCTCTCAGTGCCACATAGTGTAATTATGTGTTGTGTAACTATCTGTCGCACCATCACAGCATCACTCAGGGGCACCACAACATCACTACGCGCTACCACAGCATCACTGAACGCCACAGCATCACTCGTCATAACATCACCCAGTGCCACCACAGCATCAATCTGTGCAACCATTCAACAACAACTGGTTCAAATATGTTCTCTCAATGTTTCAAGCTTTATTACAAATGTCACAAAAAGATGTTAATATTTCACTTCTGTTCTTGGATTTTCGTCACAATAAAATACACTGAACATAATCTTCACAAAAGTTATTTACAAAAGTTTCAGCTATTGCAATTATAAATTACAATAACTTTTATTTAAGTATTAATTATTAAAAAAAATTAAAAGCAATTGTTATTTGTAATATCAATACATCTAAGTCACATAAATACAACATATATTGCATTACAAATGCTATAGGTGTCACATTTACGAAAGTTAAAAGTATTGGTATTGTAAATGACGAAGCTATTAATTTCGCTATTTTCAAAACCAACACATAAATAAATATGTGTAATTTACAATACCAATAGCTCAAACTTTCCTAATGCGAGACCTATTGCATTGCAAATGCTTGTTCACTATTGGGAGATCTATCCCTCCTGTAGGATAACATTGGGAATTCCTTATTACATTTATTAAGCCACAATTCCAAATTGGGAGCGTGTAGATAGATCATATTTGGTACATATGAAATTGTAGTGGGAAATCCTCTTTATTGATAAAGTTGGATTTTTTCATTACAATTTAGAAAATGCAACCTATAGAAAGTTGAAATTCTCTGCCCATAGCCCTTTGTGCCAGCAGACGGTCTTGGGTCACATGACTTGGCGTAACTACCAGTCCAACTCTATGAATTCCTCCCAGAAAGTCACACAATTGAGGGATTAGGTGTGCCTCAATGGGCCATCTGCTGGCAGGATGGGGTGTAGCTGACCAGAGCTCCCCTTACAACTGAATAGCCTGCACTCTGCCGTCACACAAAGTGCCTAACAACCCTGTACTGTTACTGCAGCCAGCTTGGAGCCAGGGAAGGGAATGTCAGGAAAATGCATGCAATTCAAAGAAACTTTCCAGAAGCTTCTCCCACCTTCCAGAAGAAGGGCACAAGGAAGGACTCAAAAAAGCACCTGCTGTTGTGACCTGCTGTGCACTCCACCAGACTACTACTGTTCCTGGCAGGACTGCTTTGCTGCCTGGAGCCTGCCTTGAACCCTCAGAGGCCACCCTGATGTTGAGACTTACATCTTCACCTGCACCCAGGACTACCAGAAGTGACTGCAAGAGCTATTTGCTGGACTCCTGTTCAGAACCAAAGGGATATATAAAAGGCTCCAACCATCTTGAACCCACACCTGAACCATGCCTGAGTGAGTCCTTAATCCCAAGAGGTGTCCCACCATATCCTGCATCCTTGGTTGTGGTGATAAAGGTGCCCAAATGACCAGTTTTTAAAACTGAGGACTTGGCAACTTCTGGCCAAAAACTGCTCTGAGAACCAGAAGGAGTCCAAGCCCAGCCTGCTTGCCTATCTGACCAAGGTGCATCGCAAGTCGGATTGACTTTGCAGCTTCTCCCACTGCCTTTTTCTCCTCAGCAGCAAATCCTTTTCAGCGATCCCTTGCCAAAGGGGTATCTGACCTCATGGAACTGTCATCAGCTGCAGCCATCTGCCTCGTTCCAATGGAGATTTTTGACGACAGAGGGTCTCATTACGATGTCGGTCAGAAAGAATTCCGCCGACTATCTTGGAATAGTTTCCGACCAATCGGATACGGGGAGTCCGAACGACCGATTACGATGTTTCCGAACACCGTTCGGTCAGACTCCCATTGTCTTCAATGGGAGCCTGTGTTCCGACCGACAACACAGGCTCCTATTGAAAAAAGGTGTGGTGGCAGAAAACCTTGCACCCTGTGACGGGCACCCCTTGGCTTGCTATGGGCCCCCACAAGTCAGACTCCGACAGACGATCCATGTCATGCAGACAGAATCGGAAAGGCTATCCGAATCCGACATCGTATTGTGTTGGTTGGAAACGCAGTCCGTAGAACCCCACGAGTCGACTCGGGTTCTCCAAATGCCGAACAGAGTCGACGGACCGAACAGTTTCCGAATATCGTAATCGGTCGGTCGAATGTGTTTGAGTAGGTCGGACACACGGGTTCCGAATCGGACAAACCAAATGCCGTTCGGAGCCTTTCCGACCAACATTGTAATGAGGCCCGAAGTCTTAACGTATGCCAACCGACGACAATGCTCTCTCCTCGGACACATCCTGCAGCCTTGAATAAATGAACTTTACCTTCTCAGCTCCGAAGGTAAGCACTGACTAAATCCAATCTACTTCTTGTGTGCGAAACAATCGCGATTGCAGTCAGCCATATTTTTCGACTTTGACCCAGTCTTTCGCAACTATATATCTGCGGTTGGTGCTTTGATCTTTTAAGCACTAGTTTTTACAAAAAACTTTAACAATTCATAACACCAGTTCTACTGATTGGAGTTTTGTCAATTTGATGTCAAATCATTTATCAAGATTTCCTTTTTCTAATTTGGTTTGGGATTTGTCTTGTGTTGTGTTTTGTACTTTAGTAATGTTTGTGTGCTGCATAAATATATGTACACATTGCCTTTCAGTTCAGCCTGACTACTTTTTGTGTAATGCTACCCAGGGTTAATTATAGGTTAATTTAGTGACTTTTTGTGGTTCACCCTACAAGGTATTGTGGCTGTTGGTTGACCAGGGCTTACATCCAGTCAACCAACAACCCAATGTTTTTCAGTATCCTTATTTTTGTTGGTGAATTGGCTCCAAAGCAACTAACGTGAGAATAAAATGGGAATATTCATGTACATTTAGTACAAATGGAAAGGTGTGTCCTCTTTTCACTTTTACTAAGAACAGCAAACACCAATACAACTAACAGGGAGTTAGAAGTTTTGTGCCCAGTTAACAAAGGCAAGTAACAGCATATAAAAGAACACATTAGTACTACCTGCCTTTCGCACAAATGCTTTTGTTAAACTGCCCGTTTTAGTCCCAAGATGGCCACACTAGTGGATGTTGCATGCTATTCAAGTAGCATATAACATATCATACGGTCTGTTAAAAGGCACAATGCTTTTGCACTGAAGTTCATGGTTATCATGATTCTGATGTTTTTTAAGAAGCATAGCTCAATGACTCCAGTTGTCCTGATACCCCATTGAACACACATGGAATGCATTAAAACCCTGCAAAGTGCCTGCAGTGCTTGTGTTACTGCATGCATAGACCTTAGATTTGAGTTCCAAACCTGTTTTATATTATCATTGGTAGTTGTTGACTCAGCCTTCAAACAGTGTTTTCTAGAAATGTTGAGATAGCACTTCTCTGTGTGGGTTCTGTGCATTTCATGTATAGGGCTGTTACGTTTTACAATCTGTAGGACAGACCACTGGAAAAGAAACATTTTTCCTGAAAGAAATTCAGATAATTTTTTACTCTACCTGGCATTATGCAAACTTCTTGGTAATCTAAACAGCAGTTTCCAAGTTCTACGCAGGCACTGTCACAGCGGCAGCTCCCAAATTTCCGCTCAAAACAGCGATTTTTGCACGTTTTCACTGAAAAGGTTAAAAAGAGAGACATTTGCTTTCAGGCAAAATTATGCATGTGAATATAGCATCAGCCACATAACCGGGCATGCTTTACAGGAGGTAGCCTAGCAAAAATAACAAAAAGACACTAAAGAGGAGTTCAAAAGTTAGTTTTGCTGTTCTCTGTACAGCCATTGTTTGCTTATATGTTCCTGATCATTTTCAACCAATTTACCCATAATAAGGCCCTTTTTTATGACTCAAACTCATTTTACAAACAAAATCGTGTGAATCAAAAAAAGAATTAAAAGCACTGTCAAAGCCAATAGGTTTCACTTGTGAAACCTTTTGACATTGCCAATTTTGTTTTAATGTAAGATGGCCACAAAGCATAATCATTGTGCATAATCATTACACAAAGGACACTATGCATTTGCACGCAAGCACAGCCGCCATCATGGAATTATTTTTCTCAAAGCAAATGAAAAAACATTGAAAGATGACCATCAACTATGGAAGCTAATACACAGTGTCCATATTTGAATAATGTGTTTCTGCTTCAAGAAAAATCCTTTCAAGATGGGTGTTGCATGCACGATGCCCATCTTGAACTAATTTGTCTTTTGTTTCATTACAAATACTTTGAAAATTGCTGCAAGGTTTACATGCACATCACCCAGCTTTGAATTATCACACCAAGCTGGTTGCTGTGTGCAATTGCGGCTGCCAACTTCAAATGATTTTCTCAAGGCAATATTAAAGCCATTGAAAGATGGCAACTGCTCAGCAGTGCACATGTATGGCTGCCATGTTTTAATGTTTTTTCATTTACTTTAACTAAATATCCTTTCAAGATGGCCAACACATTTGCAAGCACATGCACGGCGACCATCTTGAGAGAATCTTACTTAAAGCAAAACAAAAATAATTCAAACGTGGCCATTTTGCGAGTGTGAGCATGCGTTGCAACCATATTTGCACTGGGAAGAGAAGCATACAGTTATGAGCAAGGGTTGGACTTACTCCAAGTCTACATTGAATAGACAAGGCCTCTGTGCTGCTAGGTAAGGCCTACAAATATTGACAGGATCGATGAAAAGGTATTCACACAAATGAGTTAACCCTCTCTGATCATCTTGTATACCATCACCTGGCTTCAGATTCAGATTATGGAAACAGGCGAGACACAACCGAATTTGGAGCTTTTAACTCGGAAAGAAAACAAATCAAATAAGCGTATGTAATGCTGCAAACATGGGTGCACAACTGTCTGTGTATATTTGCCCTGGGATAGTCAGACACTTCTTTCAAATATAAAAGGCATTTAGAGTCAGTATGAGATACAGGAACAAGATATCCAGCATGTAAAATCATTGGGCGTAGTAGCTAGCCCATGCCTCAGTATCCCTATCCAGCTGAAGAGCGCCTCTTAAATCCGCAAAAGTAACAAGTGCACACAAAACAGATTAACACTTTTTCTCAGCTTTTTCAAAAGAAACTCTAGAAAAGTGAGTTTTTCCACATAATTTGGGGCAGGTGAAAAAACATCCTGTTCTGAACCAAGTTGTAAAACCGTGAGGAATATATTAAATTACTATTCCAACTGGCTCACAACTAGCTATGGTGGGATGGAAAGATGAGGCAAAATAACCTATTTGATTTCACATAAGCCGATTTATTGCACAGCATTTGGTTATAGTGGGCCTTATCGCAAACATTTTATGCAGCCTCAAGTTGTAGTGAAGGTTATTAAAAAAAAATGCGTGGCATACATTCTACATCAAAGGAATCACAATCTGTGGATCTATTTTTTTTTTACCTTTAAAGAGCAATTATAACAGTGAGAATGTGCTAGCATGGAACACTTCTCCTGTTGTAAAGGAATATCAGTAGCTAGATAGATAGTGTTTCAGGGTGTGCCACCTTGCAGACATAAGTGTACATGGTATTTACGTAACTATTACTGGCAGTGTCTATGTTTAGAAACATATACATGCCTATTTACTGCTGTGAAAAGCACTAGGAAGGGATTATCTACTCTCCGTATTTAAATGATTCAATTCCACATGATTTACATGAACACATTTTGTAAATTGGTGTAACCACGGAAATTATTCACTGTCAAATTTCAAAGAGTGAAAGCTTATTAGCATCCATTTTAGCACTTCATCAGGGGCGGACTACAAACTCTGCCTCCTCCGGTTTTTAGCTTGCCACTGGTGGTAATCACTTCTGTAATAATGTGTGCAAGGTGCAATATGGGCAAAAATACCCAAACACTGTTGTTTCATGTCATTTCCCTTTACTTACCAACAAGTTATTGAGAGTTTACAAAAACACATCAGATTCTGAGCCCAAATTTTAATGTTAAAGGGTGTTTTTTTATATATATTCAGGGGTGTGGAATTTATTTAAACTATCTACTTGTCCATGTGGCAGGTTGCTTCATAAATCTACTTGTCCTGTATCAAAATCCACTTGTCCCTTTGGTGCCATGTAGTTTGGCTACAAATTATGCAGCAATCTCATTATATAAGAGCTCTAATATAGCCTCTCTGATTATGCCAGTGTTCATACCATAGCAGTGTTTGAATACTTGCAATCCCCTTATGTTGCCACGTTTCTGCAGATCTACAGACTGGGGCTGAAAGTAGTGGTAGGCAATAGTTCCAGGGTTAGAATGCCCTTTTGAGTCCGTCCAAACCTACTAATTTGCATGTTATAAGGGTTTTCAACAACCCTTCTCAAATCTTTTCCCATACTGGGAAATGTTGGAAATTTACTCCTGACAATGGCAGGCGTAAACCTTCTTTCGAAGTTGGGAAAAAAGTGGTTGGAGGAAAAGTGAACTTGCACTCAGATTTTCGCATGAGCAAATCTACACATGCATATTTGCTCATGCTAAAATGCAGTTAAAAAATATTTTCTGGAAGTACTATTTCTCGTCCTACTTCTGTAAATTCTTGGGAATTCACAAAAGCTGTATAGCCGCATTTAATGCAAGGAGGTATACCAATGGTGCACTTTTTTTTTCTTTAAATAATTGGGCCCCTAATTTGGTCTGGCGTTGACCATGACCTTTTGCATTTATTAAAATTCTGTCTCTCTCTCTCTCTCTCTCTGTATCAGCTGGCTTCACTGTGAGTGACAGCATTCAGGTATTTTCACAAGGAGCATATTGGCACACAAAGTAGTTTTGTTCAGTGCCAGTAACTACTGTGGCAGTGTGTGCTTTTTGAGAACAAAAATATTTTTTACTTTTGCAAAGGTTTGTTATATTAGTGAGGGCCCAGAGCTCCCACACCAATAAGGTTTTACAAAAACCATTCCAAAACAAAATCACACATTGACAAAACTAAAACGCTGACCACCAATTTCAGACCTACTGGCTTTGTCAATGCTGGTTTATTTTTGCTTCCTATAATCTTATTAAAACTGGGTATACTGATTTTCCATTATGAATATTTTTGGGAAATACTAGTATGCATCAACACATGTTACTAAATGATGCTGCAAAGAAATGGTACCTGAAATGTTATAGTAGTTTAGCTAAATGTTTTTTTTCTTGCTTTCATTTTTTATTAACCCTTCCCTGCTTCTGTTTGCCAACGGCCGTAATGAGCACTACCTCCGTAGTGCTGCGCACGTCCGTAGGCCGACGCGGCCCCGCCCACTCCTTTAAACCGCAGCACCACAAAGGAATTGCAGCCGCAGTTAAGCAGTTAATATTTTATTTTGAAAGCAAAGAATCAATCTTGTTTTCAAGCTTCTGCAAATATTTGCATCAAATCAGAGAGCATTCTGGGAGCATTATACATAATCTCTTATTGCTAAACTTTGAAAACGTTTGTACACATTTTTATACTGGAACCACTGTCAAGAGTGCAATCAGAGCTTACAACATTTACTTATAGCGCTCACCCTAGCAATAAAGGCTTTCAATTAATGAACCATTAAGACAAGTTTGAACAGCATTAACATATGGACAAAAATAATATCTTAACTGCAGACAGTGCCCTTCCCGGTCCATAATGTGGTACTGCAAACTGGCAGCCAAAGGGTTTGTGCTGCAGGGATTTGGGCCTACTTGTCACAAGGACAAAATACACATGAAAACGTGTTGCCCTTGAGCCCAAACAATATGTCCTAGGCTTCGGGCAATAGGAATTCCACATACCTGTAGATCTCTTGCCTCTGCATCTCACTAAACCCGATTGTGTATTAGGATAAAATATGGTGACAGTGTTTCACAAAAGCAGTCCAGTGACATGAAAGGTTTTCCCTTTACTCTTGAACGTATACATCCTCAAACTCTGTGGTAAAACATTAGAAATGGCTAGCAATCGGATTACCAAATACACATAACGACAAAATGAAAGATGGCTTGCATACGAAACAGTAGAAAGATTCAAACATTACCTTCTTTTGCACAGCTGGGCTTTAATCCAAATATGCATCCGAGGACCGTGGTTAGCATGCCAACGCACAGAACCTAGTATAAAAGGGAAAAACAATAGATTTGTTCACTTTTTTTCCTTTGTCTCCACAGAGTTACATTGTGCGTCAGCAAAAAGTAATACTTGCTTCTCCTGCATGATAATGTAGTTTTTCCAAGAAGGATTATAAATTTCTTTTCCAAGATGATGTTTGTGGCATGAAAGAAGAAAGATGCTTAACAGCTTAGGTAGGCGGGAATGCTAATAAAACGATTTAAACAAAACAGCTTAGGTAGGCGGGTCCCTAATGTACCATAAATGGCGCTGCAAGGTTGCAATGGGATTTAATACGAGCCATGAAGAAATTACCCATCTCCCATGGTTGGGAGTTAGAAAACAGCTAAAAGAGGCTGCCTTTGGCCCAAGCGCCACTGCCCTTACTTCAAACCCGATGTCTGCACTGTTCCTAGGAGGGCCCAAACCATGTTAGATTTTTTGTTTAACAGAAGACTATATAAATTAGTTCAATATAGATACTCATGTGAATATCTTATATAAGGCACCTCATTGCTAACGCTCCTCTGGCTATCTTAGGATAAGCTGTAGTAGGGACAGAGGCCACAAGATACAACTCGTCCTGAGTTATCAATTAGAAAGACTACCCATCAGTCCCAACCTGCATTATGTTAACAGTCCACAATCTTCATCTTTCTCTCCTTCCACGGGTGCAGGCTAGTGCTCAATTTTTCCCCCCATTAAGGCCTTCCTCCCCCCTAGAGTGCTTGCAGTACGTTTTGGCCAACTCCAAAGGAGGGGCTAAAAGTCACAGCTGCATTTTGTATGAATAAAGAAAAACGGAGATTAATGCTATGGATGGGGAAAAACAACATCAATAATTAATCAGCTCATAAAAATATCTAATGAGAATTAGATTTCCAAGATTTTACCAAATACCCCAAAGCCATCACGGTCAAAGAGGTGATATACTGACTCCACTACAAAGGTATCTCTTGCCGATCCCTCAGCTACAATATTATTTATATCCTTTCCAAGTTGTAGATGGTCAATAATTGGAAAAGAGTAATCAGGTCTAAAGAACGTTTTTCATCAATCTTTGCCAATAGTAGAATGTTGAATATAAGGCTTTGAGAATAGCAAACTAAGGTCTGAAACACAGCCTTGGAATGAGATCCAGACCTGTGTACAATATAAAGAAACATATTTCAACTGATGTCACAAGCGATACTTTTGGCATGCTATAACATTCCTTACAAGAAATCTGACAATATTGTAAAAGCTCTTGACATGTTGGTGCTTTCGAACATGGAACCCAAAACTAATTGTTGGATTTCCCAATTCTTATTGAGTTCCCCAACTATGTTTAGTCGGAAATTGATTCAACCACTGGATAAGTAGAGTAAGGCTATGCTGTGAAGCCTTTCCCATTATTCTGACTAATTACGGATAATTCTTTTTTGATGAGTAAGGAAGTCTTGTCTTTGCCCCAATGATGCTGGAATATCAAAGCCCAGCTTGAGCACTGTGCCCCTTGTCAACAATCCGTTCTCTCACAATAGGCATTCCAAAAGTAATTATTGCAAACATAAACCTAATTATCTTCACCAATTTCTCCAAAAATTTGCGAAAGCATGCTTTGGTATTTAACAATTATCATAAAATGTACTGCAGATTTCATAATTATTTTCCACTCCCAACCCATTTTAAGGTGCGGTAAACACACTGGGCTACATCTGCAATATATTGCTTAGAATGTGCACTTGAACTCTGCCATGGCCGGTAACACCACCATAGCCTGCCCTAAGCCCAGCTGCGAAAGGAGGTGGGTTATGCTTGGCTACCCCACCGTGTGAAAAGAAGTCCATGCTATAGAAACATCAACAAAAAGACCAAAAGAAATACCCGGCCTTGGGGGAGGGGGGGGGGGTCTACTTCATGAGAGCTATAATGCTTTGTGGTGAAAGTAAGAGATCCCTGGAAGCCACAAAGCCGATCCACCTGCTTTCGACCAAGACCATCATCATCAAGGCATGGAATGTGAGGACCAGCTATGAGACAGGCAAGACAGCCCAAGTGGCAGCGAAGATAAAAAAAATGCAACCTTGCCCCGCTTGGCATCAGCGAGACCAGATGGGCACAGTCTGGACAGAAAAGACTGGCTCCGGGAGGAATGTTGTACTCTGGACACAAGGAAAAGAATGCCCCACACACTCAGGGAGTAGCATTAATGTGAATGCCAGCAGCCAACAGAGCTCAGATTGGATGGGAAGCCCACAGTCCCAGAATTATCATAGCCACCTTCTGCACAAAGCAAAGAAAAAGTGGACCAACATGAATATTATGCAGTGGTATGCACCTACAAATGACAGCAAAGAAGATAAAAAAAAGAACAGTTTTACAGCGGACTCCAGTCTATCCTGGAGAAATGCCTTGAGAGAGACATCACCATACTGACAGGGGACCTCAATGTCAAGATTGGAAGCGACGACACAGAGTACAAAGAAGTCATGGGAAACCATGGCCTTGGCGACATGAACGAGAAAAGTGAAAGGCTCACAGATCTCTGTGCCCTGAACAGTTTGGTAATAGGTGGTAGTGTATTTCCACGCACAGAATACACAAGGCAAAGTGGGTGTCCCAGACCATTCAACAGAGAATCAGATCAACCATGTCTGCATTGCAAAGATGTTAAGGGGTTCCCTGCAGGATGTGCGAGTGATGAGGAGCGGGCGTGAGGTCAGGCCATCAGCTCGTTGTGGCCAGGCTTAAGCTAAAGCTGAAAAAAACATGGATGGAACAGACAAATCAACGTCAGCAATATAACACCTCCCTCCTCAAAGAAGCACAGAAGCAGAGTGAATACTCAGTCACCCTCAATAACAAGTTTTAAATCCTACAAGAACTAGAGGACAATAGAGACTCAGTAGAAAGTCAGCAGGATAAGACCATAGAAGCAGTGACATCAAATTGCCAGGAGGTACTAGATCCCTAGAAACACCAGCATAAAGAATGGATCTCCACGAGACTCCGTAAAATCCAAACAAGAAACGAGAAGAAAGCTGTAGTCAACACCAGATGAACAAGAGTAGAAAAAGCAAAACCGCAAGGCGAATACACCAAAACCAACAAGGAAGCATACAGAAGCCTAAGGGCAGACAAGTGAAGAGTTATCGATTACCTTGCCACAGAAGCCCAGGAAGAAGCAAGCCATGGAAACTTGATAGAACTCTAAAACATAACGAGGACACTCTCTGGTAGATACAGCAAGCCAGAAAGATCTGTTGAAAACAAAGCTGAAAAGACAATCATGGGTGAAGAAGGTCAGCAACGAGGATGGGTGGAGCACTCTGAAGAACAGCTAAATCAGCCCCTACCACAGTCTACACCAGACATACAGCCAGCTGACAAGGACTTGCCAATCAACTGCAGCAGATCAACCAAGGAAGAAATACAGCAAGCCATCAAACATCTGAGAAATGGGATGGAAGTAGAACCTGACAACGTTCCTGCAGAGGCACTGAAGGCAGACATTAAAACATGAGTAGACATACCCTACCCCTTGTTTGGAAGGATTTGGGAAGAGGAAAAAGGGGACATCAAACTGAAAGGACGGATATCTCATCAAAATCCCCCAGAAAGGTGACCTGAGTAACTACACTAACTACAGAGGTATAATACTTCTATCAACCCCAGGCAAAGTGTTTGACAGAGGCATCCTGAACAAAATGAAGGAACAAGTGTACACATCGCAGCAAGACCACCACCTGGCTTCCGTAAAGATAAGATTATGCACAGACCAGGTTGCAATACTGCGCAACATCATTAACCAGTCTATGAAATGTAACTCCTCCATCTACGTCAACACTAGGAGAGGGCAACAGAGTGGACAAAGAGACCCTTTAGAAACTCCTGCGCCACAATGGTGTTCCAAATAAACTCGTGAGAATCATCAGAAACTCCTACGGGAGAATGACCTGCCTTCTAGGCCATGGAGGACAATTCACAAGAGCCTTCTTCGTGAGGACCAAAGTCCACCAGGGTTTTTTGCTCTTGCCTTTTTTTCTTCCTGCTGGCCATAGACCGGATCAAGAAGACATCCACAGCAAGGCGTAGAAATGGGACCCAGTGCACATCTTGTACACAGCTCAATCGCCTGGACTTTGCAGACGACCTGGCCCTACTCTCTCATAGCCATCTGCAGATACAAGAGACAACTGAGAATGTGGTAGCCGCATCAGCACAACTTTGACTCAACATCTATCAGGGAAAAATCAAGATCTTGAAAGCTAACACGGCCAGCACAACTCTAGTCAAACTTGCAGGCAATGCATTGGAAGAGACAGAGGCCTTCACCTACCTGGACAATGTCATAGACAAGCAGATTATCACAGACGCCTATGTCAAGGCAAGAATCAGCAAAGCAAGGGCTGACCTCATAGCTAAAGGAGATATGGAGCACCAAGGAGCTACACTGCAAACCAAGATCAGGATTTTTAACACCAACGTCAAATTGGTCCTTCTGTTGGGAGAAAAAAGTTGCAGGTCAACAGTGACCACCACCACAAAAGTCCAGACCTTCATCAGCACCTGTCTGAGGAACATCCTCCAAATCTGCTGGCCACACACCATCAGCAACAACGACCTATGGCAGAAGACTTCCAACTACCTGTTCCTGAAAAAAATCAGGAAAAGACATTGGGGCTGGGGAGGTCACACCTTTCACTAGCCCACATCAAACACCACCAGGCAAACCCTCACCTGGAACCCTCTAGGCAAAAGTAAAAGAGGAAGGCCAAAAAACACCTAGTTTTGAGGCCTCAAGGCTGAATGCAATAAGATGGGTTACACCTGGAATCAGATTGAAAGAAAAGCCTGGTACAGAGATGGCTGGAGAGTTCAGGTTGATGGCCTACAACAGAGGATGGGTAGTAGGCATAATTAAAGTAAGTAATGCACTTGAATTATTCTACTACTGCTCACATCACCCAGTGTGTCCTATAACTAAGGCACCAACTACAGCTGTGTTTGATAATTTCTTAATTATTGTTGCAGTCTTAAATAAAAAACATGATTTATTAATGAAGAAAATAAGCAGTAGATTTAAATCACCATGTTCTGAGTAAAGTTCACTAACTAATTAATAAAGGAAATTAACTAATATTTACACATTAACACAAAGGCTTTAAAACCGCAACATTGCGCAATGTAGAAAATTGACCAATGATTATCGGATATTTTACCTATCATTAATGACGGAAACACATACAGTTGTGTGTTCCTGAGAACAGTGCTGGATTACTAAATGTACACATAAAAGTGATATGCAAATCATCTGCACATCCAAAGTTGCCGGGTATGTCAATACCGTACAAAGTAATGTGTGCTAAAATGTGCCAGGAACACTATGCCGCCTGACTAGTGTGGAACATACATGACCAAGAGAAAAAACTCCTCCATATAATTCAGATACATTAATGAGCTCAGAGCACTCCAAGAGTCTTTTTTGTTGGTCTCCTAGTGAAGCAGGTCCAATATTATTGGTGATAGATTCAGAAATCCAGCACTAACTGTGATATTCGTACATAAGCACATGATAGTCACAGACTACTTTTTCAAGGCTGTAGGTTTATTTATTTATTTATTTATTTATTTATTGTAAAGTTTTGTATAGCGCGAACAAGACCCGTGGGTATCAGAGCGCTTAACATAGAGGTATATGAGAAAGACATATATATACGACAGTTATACGGACAACAAATATGAGGTAGATGATAAATATACAATATACAATATACGTGTGCAGTTCGCGTTGATAGTCAATGGTAGGTGTACTTCTATCTTAGGTAAAATGTAAAAGCAAGTCTGACAGTTAGGTCATGCTCAGATCGTGAATGTTCTATTCTAGGTAGTGTATTTCTTCAACAGAAAGCTCTTCACTTCTCGCTTAAATGATGCCACATTTTGGATCTTCCTGATGTTAGGAGGGAGTGAGTTCCATATTCTGGGGGCAGCTCCGGAGAACGCTCTGTCATAAGTTTTTTTCTTGTGGAAAAGGGCTGGCCGTAGTAGGAATTCCTCAGTACTCCTCGCTGGTCGATTACCTCCCGATAGCTGGATTTTCTTCGCTAGGTATCTTGGGGTGTTGTGGTGTAGCGCTTTATGGGTGATACATGCCATCTTCATTTGGATTCTCGCTTCGTAGGGTAACCAGCTTAAGGCTTTCAAGTGTGGCGATATATGATCGTATTTTCTTGATCCGGTGATAATTCTTGCCGCAGCGTTTAGGCAAGCTTTCAATGGCGCTGTGGACAATTTTGGTAGTCCTGCTAAGGTGGTGCAGCCATATTCGATCCTAGAGATAACTAAGGATTGGATTGCTAATTTGAGATCCGCTTCTGAAATGAATGGTTTCAATTTTCTTAAGTAGTTCAGGTGGAACCGGGCATTTTTTGCCATTGAGTTGATATGGGCTTTCATGTCCAGATTCTCGTCCAGAGTGATTCCTAGCGATTTCGCTGACTTGATTAGTGTTGGGGTGCAGTTTAGCGCAGTCACCACTTTCGTCCATTCCTTTATTTCTGTATGGCTCCTAGCTGGTGAGATTAGTAGGAACTCTGTTTTGTGAGCGTTCAACTTCAGCTGGTTGGTGGTTAGCCATTGTAGAGCCATTTTTAGAGTCTCGTTCATTAGCTCCATGTCTTTTAGGGAAGAGATCTTTAAGTATATTTGCGTGTCATCTGCATACATGTGATAGGATATCTGTGATTTTTGGAGAATTTCTGTGAGCGGTTCGACGTAGAGGTTAAACAGATCTGGGGATAATGATGATCCTTGAGGGACTCCAATTGAAATAGGGCATGGAGGTGAAATAGACTGGTTGACCAGGAATCGCTGTGTTCTGTTCTGTAGAAAAGAGATAAACCATTCCAGCACGGTTCCTGACAGGCCCATCCTGTCCCGTAACCTGGTCAATAGAGCTTCGTGATTTACCGTGTCGAAGGCCGAGGACAGATCTAGGAGAATCAGTAGACATGCTTTGTTTTGGTCAAGTGCCTGTAGAGCATCATCTACAATATGGAGGATCGCTGTTTCAGTGCTGTGTCCTGCTCTGAATCCTGATTGGCATTCATCAAGCAATGAAAATTTGGTGATGTGTCGGCTTAGTTGGTTCTGAACGCATTTCTCAATTAGTTTGGCCAGTAGCGGGATGTTGGTCACTGGGCGAAAGTTGTTTGGGTCTGATCTATCTGCTGAGGGTTTTTTGATTATGGGAGCAACTTGACCTGTTTTCAGGCAGTCTGGGAGGATCCCTTGTGATAGTGAAGCATTTATAATTTCAGTCCATATTGGAACCAAAACGTGATTGATTTCTCTTACACATTTTGCAGGTAGTGGGTCTTGGTAGTGGTTGTTTGGCTTTATTTCGGACAGCGTTTTGGCGATACTGTGCTGGTCATAAAGTTCAAACGAATCCCACCTTGCTTCATTTTTTGTCGTGGTAATCTCCGTTGTCGCAGCAGTAATTCTCGTAGGCATTGGATCTGTGGGAAGGATTGCCACGGCGTTTTTGAGCTCCATTTCTAGCGATTTCGCCTTCTCTGTGAAAAATGTAGAGAATTCTTCGCAATTTAGGGGTGTTTTGGAGTTCTCATGGACTGATTTGGCTAGTTTGTTTGATTGTTGCTTTAGGATTTCAAAGAGTTTCCGTGGTCTGTTTTTGGCACTGTCCAGTTCTGACCGTATGAATTCTTGTTTTGAGTTGATGATCTTTTTGTTATATTGGCCTCTAATTTTTCTGAGTGCTTTCAGCTCTGGGGATGAAGGGTGTTGTCTCCATTTTCTTTCGGCCATTCTCAATTCGCGCCTTTCTTCATTTAGTGATTCGTTAAACCATGGATTTTTTGTCTTCTCCGAGATATTTTTCAGTTTTAGGGGCATGGTGTTGTTGACAATATTACCGACCGTTGTTATGTAGTGGTCGGTCAGCTCGTTCACATTATGCAGGTTGTTATGCGGTTTTAGGTCTCTTTCACAGCTTTCAACTAATATCTTTAAGTTTGCATCTCTTGTGTCTCTAACCCATTTTTTAGACTTGAGGGGTTGTCTGGTCATGCCTTTTACCATTATAGGTATTACGAATGTTATGGCATGATGATCTGACCAGTCACATGGTGTTATAGAGAGGATTGATGTCTCTTTTTTTCGTGAGATAATCCAGTCTAACGTCCCTCCTTTCGAGTGAGTGGGTTGTGTGCATATTTGAGTAAGGTTCAAATCATCAAGGAAGTCTTTCAGCGATTTGACAAGTTTGTCGTTGTGGTCCTCCCAATGTAAGTTGAAATCACCAAGAAATATGTTGTTAACGCCGTCGTTAGAGTTGGTCGTTATGATCTCCATTAACTCCTCTGTAAACTTTGCGCTGTCTCCTGGTGGATGGTAAAAAGAGTGCAGGTTGCATCTTTGGTTGTTGGTTGTTCTTATATTAAGACCTAGGTATTCGCTGGATTCTAGAGGGTCGGTTAGGATTTGTTTGACCTCAATATCAGATCTGTGAATGCAGGCTATACCTCCTCCTACCTTTATGGGTCTATCGAGTCTCAAAATGTTATATTGGGGTGGTACTAGGAGATCCATGGAAGGGGATGAGGATTCCGTGAGCCATGTTTCAGTGAGGACTGCTATATCGATGTCCTTGTTAATGATGAGGTCAGCTATATCCGAGGAATGTTTGGTTGCCGACCGACAGTTGAGTAGTAGACATGTCAAGGGTTTTTCTTTGTTGATAAGGTCGCCAGTCTTATTCTCTGTTGCTATGAACTGTATCTGTTGTAGATTGTGAGGGTTAGCTGTTCTATCATTCTTTCTAGATGTTCTGTTAGGGTCGAGTGGTACTGTTTTGATTCTTTCCTCTTTCTCGTGGTCCAGTGTTTCATACGATCGAGTTAAGGCCAGGGTTTCCTCTTTTGATAATGGTTTTGTCCTATTCGGTCGGTTGTCATTATGTCTCAGCTGCCAGACCGTTTCATTATTCTTTTTTTGTGAACAATTTGCAACGTTTTGGATGTGCGTGACCTTGGCGTGAATGCTCGTCGTCAGCTCCTCGATTTTTTCAATTGCCTGTGATGTATTTATAGTGATTTGTGCCATCTTGTTTATTAGTTTCTGGAGCATCTTCATATCTTTCTTGTTCTGATGTGTTTTCTTAGGGTAGGCAGATCTGTTTATCCGGGATTTGTATTTTGTTCTTCTCTTGTTTGGATCTGTTCTTAGTTCAGCCTCCTTTCCCTTTGTAACCCCTAATTGATTGGCCCTTTCGTTACTGTTGGAGCTGTTGTCATTGTTCGCTCCGTTCTGAGTTGTTGTGAGAGCATTTGAGGGTGATAATCTGCACGGCGTTGGTATTGTACTCGAGGGGGGTGTAGGGGGGTAGACATCTTCTCCCTCGTCCACTTCCTGGTCGTCCTGGGGCATTCTTCTCGAGTCCGATGTATGCTCAACCTGGGGGGTCACTTCGTTCATGAGCGAGGGCTGCTCTTCTCTTTGGGGCTGGTCCTTGTCCTTATTCGCGCGTTTGCTAATCCTCTCCGTTCTTTCTGTCGTGTTCTCAGGCTTGGACATTACCATCTCAGGTCTAATTTCTCGTTCAGAGCTTTGAGCATGGTGTTCCCTGATTCTAATGTCTCCTCTGATGTTATCATTAGTGACGGGAGTGTCTTCTGGTTGGGTCTGGAGTAGTTGGTGTCTTGGGTCTTCTAAAGAATCTTTCAATATATGGAATATCTTGGCAAATTTCTCCAGTTCTCGGTTTGCTGCTTGAATCAGTACAATACCCGATTTATAGATGGTGATACTTAGTTCTGCTCTACATCTGTGTGAAGGTGAGGTCATCATTTTTGTGCCATGAGGGATGTTTGTGGTCGTTTTTATGGTAAGCATCCTTGAGAAGGTATTGCGCCAAATTGTTGTTTTGTTCGTGTGGAATATGAGGTCATTCATTGATGTGCCTTTGGATATATTGAAATATAGGTCTGTAAATAGTATGTCGTGATTTTTTTGTTCAAAATATACAAGCATCAGTGCATTGTCTAATGTTAAAATAGGTACATAAAGTGCTGCCCTCAAAATAGCATGTCACAGATCTAAACACCAATCAAGATTGATGTATTCAATAAGGAAGAAATCATGGCTATCATTGATCACAGCGAAGTCCAAGATGAAGTGCAATAGTCAGCCAAATGTTGTGCAAGAGTAAGGGTCCACGCGTGCCCGCATGAGCCCCTAGGAATAGGTTTTGATCGCTGGAGAAAAATATAAACCAGTTTTAATAGGGTCTCTTCAGAATCCTATATTAATATGAGTTGTCCATAGAGCTCCACACCTGCTGCCGCAAGGATGGTTGAGAAATTATCGTCGCGCAAAGGACTGAAAAGTCCAGGAATCTTAGCTTTGTGGTGCTAAACAGTAAGGAAAGCATAAAAGACACTCATGTGTTTGAAAAGAAAAACTAATGTCCACACATATTCACATGATAAATTGTCACATTGAAGAGGTGCACCAGTGAGGTCAGCCTCATTCGCGTATGCCTGCTGGTACAGGGAATGATCACCGGTGCTGATGAAGTCTCAATTTCACAACAGAAATACATGTAAAAGCCCAGAGAAGGCTTTGTAAAAAGTGCATATCGCATAAGAAAACAACAATATATTTCACCAAACTGAGATGGCTATGTCTTGGATTGCCCAATATGCCCATATGGTTAACTATTAGTGTCCCGTTTAACAACCATTACTCCAAAACCGAAAACCCGTTACGCCCAACCATATACCTGAGACAAAGAGTTTTAGTGGAAGTCACAACATCGATTTTACGAACAGTTGCAATGGGGGCTTAGTAAGCCCGGGCCTCAGAGACATTTTAAGGCTTGGGCAAAGTGGGCTCTGGCTCAGGGCCCCATCCTTTATGGGGGGCCCACCTGATAGAGCCAGCTCTGTTCTGCAGAGTCTTGCCCGGATGATCTTGAATCATACTTGAATATAATGTTTTAAATGCCGTTTTCCTTTAATTTGGTTGATGTGTGAGAGTCTGGTACATACATTTTGCGGAGAAATGGTTTGTTTATAATTCATGCAACATCGATTTTAATAAAGTTCTTTTAAATCAAAATAGGACCTCACATACTAGGTGTCATAAATATTATTTGCAGGAAAATTAGTGCGCTCCTATATTGAAAACGTAAGTCACTATCCCTGAATATTAGACGTAAACACATTTAGAATTTGGACAAGTGTGCCAATCACTGACAGTGACCCGGCAGCCAGCATGAAAGAGTTGAAAGTGCGTCATAAATTCATAGCTGTTCCGCACAGGGGCCCCCAAAATCCTTAAAATGTCCCTGCCGTGCTTCACGTAAATATGGTACTGGAAGAAAAGATGTTTGTAGTAGTAAGATTACGTCCGACATGACAATAATATTCTTATATGAGAGAGAGCTACAGAATAGTATTTTGTTTTTTTTAACTTGAAGGCGCGTTTGTCCCCATTCATATGCATTAGTTTGTGCTCGGCCTCCATTTAACTGCAAAGAGTCATGTAAACCGACGAGGGCCCAAAATGTATCTTTTTAATTGGTAATTCATCAAAAGTGTAACGAGGTCGTGAAAACATATCGTAAACTCCACGAGGTACATTTCTAATTTAACATAAACAACTCTGGTATTGCTTCATCATTATAGTGCTACAAACTTCTCGTTTAAGAGGAGGGGAAAGTCCTAAAAGATTGGAGGCCTAAAGTTAAAACAGTACATTAGAGAAGAGTCACCTTGGGTGAAAAGTGAAGAAGCACTAAATATAGGTTTACAATTGAAAGAGGTCAATCAAGCCATGTATGCCCACACATAAAAAGCGTCAAGAGGTGAAGGCAATGTCCTTAAACACATTCATGTATACAAGCATGTAGACATGAGCTCATTTCCCAGAAAAGCCAAAACAAACGTTAAATCTCAAACAGTAAAATGACATGGTATGCATCTTAATGCACTTAAGATAACCCTCACAGACATCATAATATGTAATTTCAGAAAGAGTATTCTAGACATGTTATTAATATAATCATTGTATGCCCTTATAGTAAAAAAAAGTAGAGGAACTATTGCATAAAAGCAAATATTAATTAATTTAAAATAGATAACTATAGGCTTGAAATAGTCATCTGTGATTAAACACGTGTCAACGGTCTGCTTATGTTCGAATATCACAGTTACTGCTGGATTTCTGAATTGATCAACAATAAAATTGAACCTGCATCACTAGCAGACCAACAAAAAAAAAACTCCTGTAGTGCACCAGACACGGCTCTTCTTAAACATATGAGGTAATTTCTTGCAACCTGTTAGAAATGGGGGTCTCTAGTTGGTAAGGGCTTGCACCTTAGTCAGGATAAGGGAGTAACACTCCTAAAATAACCCCTGCTCACCCCCTTGGTAGCTTGGCACGAGTAGTCAGGCTTATCTCAGAGGCAGTGTGTAAAGCATTTGCACATAACCAACAGTAATACAGTGTAAACACTACAAAAGCACACCGCACCAGTTTAGAAAAATATTCAATATTTTTATATACTTAAAACAAGACCAAATACGATAAAGAATCCACAATACACTACTTTAAAAATAGATAGTTAGCAAGAGGTCTTTAAATTGTAAAAATACATTGAAAACACAGTATGTATGAGTCGGTACCTAGGTCCGAGACTACCGCGATGCTGAAAACACAGGTCTCGCAGATCCAGCTGACCGCGTCGGTACGGGCCAGCTACAGCGTGAAAAGACTTGGTAACAGTACCTTTCTTAGTGTGGCTTGCACGGTAGTGCAAGCCGGTCGTGGCTTCCGTCGCAGTTGCGATGCAAAGTGGAAGAGGTGCAGGGCGGGGTGTCCTCTCTATGCGGTGCAGGCGGCGGCTCGGTGACGATCGTCCAGACGGCGTCCATGAGACCAAGGCTTGAGGTGCAGGGCGAGACAGTGCTCTATGCGGTGCTTGCAGGTTGCGATGCAGGTGACAGAGCCGGTTGCCGGGCATTGGTGTTGGCCGAGTCGGACAGCTGTGCGTGACGAGAGGGTCACGGGTGTCGAGCCAGCAGCAACCGGGTCGGTGAGACCAGGCTAGCGAAGTGAAGCGAGGCAGTGCGGGCTGCGGTATCCACAGGTTACGGTGCAAGCAACGGCTCGGTGGCGGCAGCGGTCGTTGTCGCTTAGACCAGGGTTGAGGTGCAATATGCTGACAGTGTGGCTTGCGGTGCCTTCAGGACAAAGGGCCAGTGACTGAGTCGGTGACAGAGACGGTCAAGGTTCCCTTCTCTGTGGCAACTGAAACAGCGGTTCCAGGAGCGGTACCCAGAGGATGGTGAAGTCTTTGCACTCCCTGAGACTTCTGAACAGGAGGCCAGCTCGATTTCAGGCCATTGGACAAACTCAGCACAAGTAGAGAACGTTCAGTCCAGTCCTTTCACTGCCCAAGGCAGAAGCAGCAGCTGCAGGCCAACACAACAAAGCAACAACACAGGAAAGGGGTAGTACTCCTCATGGCAGCTCTTCCAGCCCTTCTTCTTGGCAGGTTCCTTGATTCCAGCGAGTTCTAAAATCTTGGGGTCTGGGCCCCAATATTTATACCAGCAAGCCCTTTGTCCTCTGAAGGCAGAGGAGCCTGCACCTAGTTCAAACCAGTTGTGGGTGCATTCTGCCAGTGTGCACCTTCTTCCTTTATCAGTGTGGGCCAGGGTCCTCAGACGCACCACAAGAGGTGGAGCCAGCATTGTGGAAGACAGGCCCAGCTCTATTCAGACCCAGGTGCTACTCCTCCCACCCATCTATGTGTAGATAGGTCTATTCAGCCCTGTGCTGACTCACCCTGTCTCCCGGAGTCACCTCCAGCCCCTGCCACTCACAAACCAGACAGACAATACACAAGCTAGCAGAGGCAGGCCGGATGGTTGAGTCAGAAAATACCTACTTTCTAAAAGTGGTATTTTCAAACACAGAATGTTAAAACCAACTTCACTAGAAGATGCATTTTATCATTCTGAGTTCAGGCATACTAAACTCGACTTTCTGCCATGTTCCCTGGGTCAGTTAGGATTATAGGATGTTATAATCAAACAGCCCATTCTGGCCTATGGGGAACAGGTAGCCTTGCAATAGTGAAACACGAAGTAGGCTGTAATTCACTATCAGGACATGCCACACATGCATGTCTTACCTTTCAAATACAAAGCCCCCTGCCCTTGGGGGTACCTTGGGCCTACCTTAGGGGCGACTCACATGTAGAAAAGGGAAGGTTTAGGGACTTGCAAGTGTGTGCACTTGCCAAGTCGACATGGCAGCCCTAGGCTGCACACAGGCTTTGCAATGGCAGGCCAGAGTTACCCTTTACGGGCTGTTTGCATGGATGGCACAATCCAATGCTGCAGCCCACCAACAGCATTTGATTTATAGGCCCTGGCACTCTCAGTGCACTTTACTAGGGACTAACACATAAATCAAATAGGCCAATCATGGAAATACCAATCCATAACACATTTTATAACAGGAGCACTTGCACTTTACCACTGAACAGCAGTGAGAAAAGTGCACAGAATCATCACACCAGCGAAAACAGAGTCAAAACCGGGAGGTCAGAAATCAAAACCTATGGGGAAACACGCCAAAAGATGCCAACTCTAACACACCCCAATAGTAGTAAAGCCCCACCTGCCTACTGGGTCCATCCGTGACTCCCTTCTGGTGGCCGCTGTATAGTCATTGGGTATGTGTAGCACCTCTTTGCACAGTAAGTGTCTTCTTCTTACAAAATTGAACTTCATCACTTTCTAACTTACTGATTAGCAACTCTGTATGTAGATACAGTTCTAACATTGGGTCCGAATTTCGCTTTATGGACGTTCTTCTGTGGTATGTACTTAACCATTATATGACAGCTCTCGCCTTGTTATACTGGTGTTAACCCATTTATAAGATTGTCAAGAAAATGTACACGATGATTAAACATTTTTTTAAAGGATTGTGTAACTTGAACATCACTCCCGGTTTAGTCTGCTCCTAAGTGTAACTGCAACAAATGATAGACGGAATGCTGAATGATCCAAACATTCTCCCCCAGTCAAGAGATCTGGGTTAAATCCATTGTTCTTTTGCCCACTACCCCACCCCAGTTTAGACCCAGCCATATGCAAATCACTCTTGACCCTCTGCCTCATAGGAACAATCCAGACCAAACTGCCAAGCCAGGTCCTCCCTGGACCGGAAACCAGAATCCTGAGATCGGCTTCGGGTTTGTCACCTTTCATTAGCCAGGCTAGCTTGAATCCAGTGGCACAGTGAGCAAGGGACCCACATCAGGGCATACCCATCCCACTTAGGGCGAAAAGTGTAATTGCAACAAATGATGGAAGGAATGCTGAATGATTCAAACATTCTCCCTCGGTCAAGAGATCTGGGTTAAATCCATCGTTCCTTTGCCCACTATGCCATCCCAGTTTGGACACAGCCATATGAAAATCAGTCTTGACCCTTTGCCTCATGGGAATAGTCCAGACCGAAATGCCAAGCCAGGTCATCCCTGGGCCGGAAACACGTTCCTGCCAGTGCTTTAGCTCAATAACTTGCATGGGGAGCATACAAAGGATTGATTTAGGCCCAGATCTCTGTACTGGTGTGATTATATGACATTGTTCTGCATTCTGTCCATCAATTGTTCTTTTTGCATTTGTCACCCGAGTGGGACGGATGTGCCCAGAAGTGGGTCCTGTGCTCTCCATGCCACTGGAGTCAAGCTATCCTGGTTGATGAGGGGTGAACCCCCGAAACCGGTCATAGGATGTTTGTTTCCAGCCCAGGGAGGACCTGGCCTGGCAGTTCGGGCTGGACTGTTCCCATTGGCGCAGGATCAAGACTGATTTGCATATGACTGGGTCCAAACTGGAATGGCAAGGGGAGCAATAAAAATGATGGATTTAGGTCCAGATTTCCGTACTGCGGTGAATGTATGAAATGTTTCTGCATTCTGTCCATCAATTGTTCTTTTTGCATTAGTCTACTCCTAAGGCAGGTAATATCGGTGGAACAGAGCTTGGTGCTATCATAGGCATTTGGATCCTGTTTTTAGGCCATGCATTTGCCCCGCTAGTTGACAAAGGAATTTACAGGCACAGCAGCAACACAGGCTCCCTCAAACATTGTGCGGTTGACTTTTGCCAGAGAAGATGATGTTCAATCATTTAGGGCTTCAGGGTACTTGAGCTGACTCAGGGCAGGTCTGAACTAGGGCTAGGGCCCAGATGGGTGAATTGTACACTCTTTCCCTGCCATTGCTAGACATCCAGCAGGAATAAGCTAGGCGGGATGATCTCTTGTCCCCAGTTCCCAGGTTCTCATTGGTGACAGACTATACCAGGGAGTTTTCATGTCTGGGCAGGCAAAAAGGGCAACAATTCAGCACAGAAATTGTTGTATAGACTAGATATCACTCAAAGATCAGACACACCGCCCATTTAAACATTTTCAGAGATGAGCAAGTCATTAGACTCACCCTCCATTAACCCGAATTTGATATGCCTTGCTATTGATTATATGGTTATCGTGGTCCTTCTAATCAAACTTTCTATTGGGTACGATTCAGGGTAGGCCAAAACTAGGCAGGCCACTAATACCCTCATAAAGGCCATCTGGCAGGTATCTTGTTTCCCAAAAAAACTTTTACGATGTGCTTAGGCGATAAGGAGAACTGTGAGATAATTGCCCATTTTCCCCTTCTCTGCAGACACAGTTATACATACCCATATCAATGAGTGCATGGGATATCTAACAAGGTGTGCTCCTCTTGTTAAAAGAATAATTAAGCAGGGTGTTGTAAAGCCAATTGAAAGGGCGTGTTTGATTGGTTTTTTTTCTTTTTTTGTGTGACTAAAAAAGACAGATGGTCTTATAAAATCACAGAACCGGAGCTACCAAGATTTCCGTACTATGTTTTTATGTCATATGTGGATAAATTGTCAAATTATTTGGTTTTTTGGTCTACAGAATGTAATGTAGGTTACAATGTTACTGTGACTATGTTGTACAAAGTTTTGAGAGAAAAAACAGTTGTTCCAACCCATGAATATTGCAATTTTGATAACTTTGAAAAAATTGATTTGAAAATAGAATATGCAATAACGAAAAATAAAATATATGGTCATATCAATGGTTTTGTGTGCTCATGATGTGAGAATTCGTAAATTGAGGTCAGTATTGGCATGTGTGTAGTTTTTTGTTTGTTTTCAATCCCACACAAATGGGGGCATGCACCAATCCATATGTCTCAAAAGCGTACCCGATAGCAGCTATATGTAGAGTGAAGCATAAGAAATACAATGTATTTTTAAACACATATTTCATTCGTAATACGGTTACTACCCATAATTAAAAAAAGTCGATTTTAGTTTGCGGATGTGAACACAGCACAGTGCAAACTTCTATTGTTTACCTCCTTATCTAATTGCTATTAATTGTATATTTTGCGGTTCCATAAATGAATAGGCACGCCTCTTAGGAAATCGACCTCCAATTCTCACTGAGATTAAACAGTAACAGTTAATGACCCTTGCACACAACAGCGCTTTGGTTGTCAAGCCAAAAACATAACATTGTTGTGGTGTGTAAATGTGTGTTAACAAAAAGAAAAACGTCACGAATGGATTAACCAGAAATGTAATTGCTGAAAGAAAAAGTGACTGATTAAACATGCGTTATTCTTTAGCAAGCGAGAGAATTCAGTTAAACTAGGGCATGATCAGTGTTATCTACATTGCAGCCGAGGGGAGAAAGCGGCTACAAATCACTCAAGGGCGAACCGGGAAGTGAGGCCCATGACTCGGAACAAATCTGCCAACAGGCAACAAGCAAACATTATCAAACATCATAAGTCGCATTAACCCTTGCACCAATATAAGTCTAGGAGCGGCACGGGTCACCAAGCTGTGATATTGCTTTTTAGAGGCAGATAGAAGCGGAAAAGTGCAAGTAAATCGGTCAATCAAAAGAAAAAAACAGGGGTGAATGGAGCCTCGAAATATGTAATTGGATGGAGTTTAAATCCAAGAATGATTTATAGAATTGACGAACGTTGTATAATTTTAATAATTTTATACATTTGAGCAGAGGACTAACAGGCATATGCATCAAAGTAAATACCGGGAGCAAAGGGGCAGATTCTCAGAATCTGCCCCTTTGCTCCCGGTATTTTTGCATTTGGGATGCATCATCCCAAATGCAAAAATAGCAATTGCATCATCCCAAATGCAAAAATAGCAATTTAAGGAATCTCTAAATTGAGATTCCTTAAATTGCGATTGCATTTAAGGAATCCCAAATTGAGATTCCTTAAATGCAATGCATGAAAGTAAAAAAAATTGCGATTTCGCTAATAGGAGTAGCAAATTACCATGAAGTTGAACTTCATGGTAATTTGCTAAAACTTTGAAAAAATTACTTTTGTGCATTTTTCAAAGTTTCATGTTGCGCACACACATGCCCTTAGGGAATGCAAATGTATTTATATAGCGCAAATCACCGACCCGGTATCTAATTGCTTGCTTAGGGAACCCGTCCTGGTATTCCCCTGTGAGATACCCCGGCAGGGTATCCACAAGGTGAAAGCCAGGCATTCCGCCGCGAGGGGCCGTAGTGGAGATTAAGCAAGCTATTACCCAGAGTCGCAGAGTGTGACCCCGTGAGTTGAGTAGGCACCGGAGCGAGAATTGTTGAGTCTGTGGAATTTTTGAGCCCGAGACCCGCCGAGGCAGGGGATCGAACCCTGGTCCACGGCCGATCTCAGCTTCCGGGTCTGCCGCCTCTAACCACTGAGCCACGCTTCTCCACATGTGTGTGTGTGCAACATATGTGCAGAGATCAATTTCAGGGGTGCAACAGGGTGTCATTTTGACACCCTTGCACCCTTGAAATTGCATGAGCAATTTGCAAGTACCTACTGGTACTCGCAAATTGCTCATGCAATCTCCAATTCATTCCTATGGGCCTGTAGGCCCATAGGAATGAATGGTACAGCATTCCTTAATTGCGACTAGCAATTTGCGAGTAGCAATTAAGGAATGTTTAGGAATCGCTATTTTAATAGCGATTCCTACATGCATAGGCTTTTACTATTCCTAAATAGCGATTCCTTAAAAATCGCTATTTAGGAATGGCAAAAGGCTACGTTGATGCATCTGCCAGTAAGAGCTTTATTAGGAGAGCCAGGATTCAGTGGTGCTAATGCCACACCCCCAGAGTTAATGATACCATGGACGCAGTTAACTGTAGGGGTGAACATTAATGGGGACTCCATTGCCCGAAGTGGGGGCCCTGCTACAGTATGCAAGGAAGTAAATCCTGCAGTGGTGTGCTGTTGCAGTGGAACATGTAGAGCTGATCGCCCACTGTATTTATGAAGGCATCATGCATGGGAAGGCTGACATTTAACCAAAGCTCAAGGAACAATTCACAGGCAATCGTGCCCACGTATGCTCCACGCAGATGAGCAAAAACACAATTTCTCAAGATTCAATTCGAAGTCCTAATTCACAGAACGCTCAAGAGAGCAATAATTTTTGAAGACCCTCAATACAAGCTCAGCAGAAATCATGATTCGGTACAAATGGGGTCTTCTTTGTGTGCTTATCGGGATTATGAGTTCAGAGTGAAAACTTGTGTATATATGTATTTTTTTTCCCTATTCTTTTTTTTGGTAGTGAAAACTTTTAATGTGAACCAGGGCACAAGGTCAGACTAGGACAGTAAATAAGCCTGGACACCAAAATAAAAGTGTCCCTTATTAGTTAGACAGCTAAAAAATTGGTCCATGTTTGCAAATAGAGGCAGTTTTGAACTTGTAAAGATATGCTGTATATGTCTTTTGCAAGGTACAGAAGACAAAATGGATTGAAACTTGCTGCAGGCAATGTTTGTTTAAATACGATGGAAATAAACAGAAAAATGGCTCAGCAGACCATAAACTAGCCCACATACTAATCGGCCACACCAGTCCATCGGTTATTGCTTGATTGAACGACAGGCCAGTCCGACCTTGCAAGGATATGTACCCCGAATGAGGAAGAACGTCAGTAATAGGCGCACAAAACATAATAACTTCAGGTTTTGAGGACTGAAACTCATACTCGTGAGGTAATACTACACCGAGTCATTACTGCATTCCACTGTATCGCTAAATATGGGTATAGAATTCAACCCTCCCTTCTCACAATGAGGGGATGAATGTATTCACGAACTACGTCAATTTACCTACCAGATGGATTTCTCACATTTAGAAATGCAGAGCAAAGGGAGGTAATACTGGGGATTTGAGACTGAGAGCCCTCAGAAAAATAAAATTAAAAAAATCAACAAATGTTATGTTTGGGGCTACTTACAAATATGTTTCAGGTAGTTTGCCATCATGGACATGCTTGCATATTTCCTCCAGTGAAAGACAGGGTAAAGGCCTGTGCGGTGAACTCCACTCCATTTGCAGAGTTTTCTGCACTCTGCGGAGCTCGCGGAGTGCAGAAATTCCACTCCGCCTAGTGCAGCAGAGTTTTTTCCCCACTTGGGCTCGCGGCCGGTAAGTTTGCAAGCGTGAGCTGCCGCTCATTTTAGAATTTCTACCCGAGTGGCAGGAAGCCCAGCGCGAATGGCAGTTCGCACTGCACTTCGTCACTTGCGGAACTTCGCGGAGTTCCGGATGGGATGGAAAAAGTAATCATCACCATTTTAGTAGGGAATAAAAGGAACAGGAATCTCCAAGGAGAAAAATATGATAGGTGACATATGGGCATCATTTCTAGTTGCAGGATTGTGAAGATTCAGGAAATTCTACTGGCGTAAAAATGTTAATGAAAGCAATATTGCATTACACAACTATTGCAGGCTTCCAGAAGTACTCAAAGTCTCTGTTAAATCACAGGAATTTCATGAATTTGCTATCCTGTGTTGGCGCAAAGGGAATGGCTTCCCGACTTTCAAAGCCAAGGCTTTGTCAGTCGTGCCAAGTGTGGTATTTGGGCCCTAGGACCTCATACAATTCAAATGAGGTGACACAGAAACCAGTATGGTAGTTACTTAACTGGCCCTGAGCACGTGCGCTCAGCCCCTTTTATTTGCAGGGTCATCTGACTGATGACGCCTGTGGTGGGTGGGTGTTCAGTGTGTGATGCAACATGCTGGAACACTAGAACGTATCCCACGATACTACATCCCTCCCAAACTTTAACGAAGGTCCAAACAAAAATAATTCCGAACCTGTGGGAGAGCATACAAAATTGCAAACCAAAACATAACTCAATGTGGACGACTTCCACATAGTCTCTTCACTGCTGGTCATCTGCCGGCGAGGGTGTCCTTGCAGCCGGGACCATTAGTTCTCCTTGGCACAATGTTCTGGTACTCTGTGGTGCTCCTTTGTGTACTTGCGCCGTGGAAGTGTGCTTTACAGTTCCTTCCTTCCGACACCGCAGTCGGTGAAAAGTGCAGATGGAATGATGGTGGATCATTGGTGTTCTGCTGTCCACTGTATACTCTTGGTCTGTATACTCTTGGTTGAGCTGTTTTCTCCAACTGGTGGCTTTCTCTGACAGGATCTGCAGTTGCAGGATATCACTCTCACGGATACCCCTCTCTTGTGGGTGTCCCCTCTCACTGGACGACCCGGAGGCCCTTTGCTGCCAGGCTTCCACTGGACTGGTGGGCGGCCGCCTTGTTGTTCAAAGCGTGTTGGAGGAGTCGCTACGGGTCCCTTCTCTGTGTCCGAAGCTCCACCTGAAAAGGGTGTTGTTGGCACTTGTTCTGTCGCATGCTACCGTTGTTCTCCTGATCTTCAGAGCAAGCTTCAACGGTCCAGCTCTCGTTTTCGGGTCCACTGCCACCGGTGTCCCTGAGACCTCTGCCCGTTGGATATCCACGGTCCTGTGTCCGTTCCATCCCAGAGGTGGTTGTTACCAACGGACCGGCCTGCTTGCCTCGGTCGTTCCCTGGTGACCTTCGGGTTTGCAGGTAGATGTGTACTCCCAGTGGTGCTGATGCTTTCCAGGTACTGTGTTCGGATGTCCATGCAGGTTGTCACTGTTCTCCTTCTGGTGTATGTTGTGGTGTTCCGTCATGCACACTTCTTTGCTCTATTCTTTTCCTCTTCGGGTGTTCCCCTTCTAGTGTGTGTGTTGTGTTGGTCTGTCAAGTACACCTCTTTGCTCTTCTCCTTTCCTCTCTTCTTCATTCGTCACAGCGTCGTGCCACTCAGGATTGGTCTTCTCTTCCTTCCTTCGCGACTCGGTCTGGTCTTCTATCTGGTTGTTCGCTCTAATCAGGCTTCTCCGTGTAGCGTGCACTCCACACGTTTCCCTCTGGTCTTGTCCAAGCATTAGGATACTGTCTTCACTTCACTCTGTGACTGGACCGGTCGTCGCGACCTTCTCTCGCTTGATTACTTATGACTTTTGCTTGTTATTGTTAGACTTCGCTTCAGTCTCTTTCTGGTCCTCTTTGTGGACATCTCCTCCGTTGTTCTCTTCACAGATGTCTTCTCCGTTCTTCCTGTCGGATGTCTTAGTCAGATGTCTTCGCTCGCTGACTTCTTGCAGGTCAGCATTATCCTTGCGACCAAGCTAGCAGGTCGGCTTCTTCCTCCTTGCGACCAACGGGGTGGTCGGCTTCTTCTCCCTTGCGACCAACGGGGTGGTCGGCTTCTTCTCCCTTGCGACCAACGGGGTGGTCGGCTTCTTCTCCCTTGCGACCAACGGGGTGGTCGGCTTCTCCCTTGCGACCAACTGGGTGGTCGGCTTCTTCCTCCATGCGACCAGCGGGGTGGTCGGCTTCTCCTTTGCGACCAAACTGGGTGGTCGGCTTCCGGTGGTCTGCGCAACCATTTCTTCGCCTCTCCGCAGTCGCAGTGCTTCAGCGTGCTTCTGACTGCGCTCTCCTTTCTCTTCAGTGACTTGCTTTAGGCGGTTGTCTTGTAGTCTTCTATTCTTGGAGCTGTAGACTCTGTCTTTGTGTTGCCGCGCACTTGTTGGCGCTGGGTTCTGCAGCTCCTGCGCGGCCTTCACCTTGGACGCTCTCCAGTATTATCCTGCCTGGATGTGCCTGCTGCTCCTTTCCAGCGGAATGACAATGTCTTAGGGGTCAGCCTGCCCAGTCAGTGAAATCCTGTTTGCTGTCCTCTTCAGGGTAAGTGCTATTTTCTTGTCTTTAACCCCTGTAATCTGCATGCACTTTCTTCCGGGCCGGTGGGGGACTTCGTGGCATGCGGGCGCAGACTACTCTTCTTTGATCCCGCTGGCCGCTCACGCCTTCTGTCTGCAGGAGGTGCACTGATGCCTGAGGTTGCCTTAGTTCCTTTATTTCTGCACACAAACTGCTCGGGCGCTTCACCGGTGCTATTTTTCTCTGCCCCAGCGGCGCTGGCCGCACACAGTCTCTTCACAATTTTCAGCGGCGCTGGCCACATGTGGTCATTTTTGCCTACTCTCCGCCCCTCGCAGCAGGCCCTTGCAGTTCAAGGCTGCGCGCGGGGGGTGGTTACCTTGATCGGCCCGCACGCTTTCTTCTGTGCACTCCTGATCACTAGGCGGACCGCCTCGCTGCCTTCCCCCGCACCTCACGCGCTGTGTTGGGGAGGGGTGGGCGCTGACGCCAAAGACTGCTGGTCTCTATTCCGGGTAGACTCATGTCCTCGTGGGGCAGGGGAAGTTGGCAAAGATTGTGCTTTTCACGGGGATGGGGAGTAGTTAGCTACTCCACTCCCCATTCTCCCGGGCCGGCACACTCACTTGCTGAGGCGGGGTGAGCTCCCGCGGACCTCCGCTGACAGTTGCTCTTCGTCGCGCTGTAGTCTCCGCAACGCTGGCTCACCTTCTTCCTCAGATGCGGGGTGAGCTCCCGCGGGCCTCCAGCTGGTCGGGGTCACTCTCTGTTGCCACGGCGGTCTGCAGCTGATGCGGGTGGGCTCCGCTCGGCTGGCACTGCACTCCACGTACCTTCCACCCCGGGGAGGGGGGCAGCTCACGGCGGGATCATGAGGTGCGGGGTAGGCTCCCGGTCACCTCCTTATTTGCATGCAGGCCCGGGGCTCGACACATGCCCCGCGGGTCTCTCGGCGGCCGGCGCCGTTCACGCAGGGGGGTGGGGGTGACACCACCCGGCAGCTCTCTCCCCCTTTTCTTCCTCTGCTGGGCTGCTGCACGCACAGCACAGCCCCCTCGTCATCAATGTGGTTTTTGGGTCCTAGGCCCTCATACTGTTCAAATGAGATGACACAGACACCGGTATGGTAGTTACTTAACTGGCCCTGAGCACGTGCGCTCAGCCCCTTTTATTTGCAGGGTCATCTGACTGATGACGCCTGTGGTGGGTGGGTGTTCAGTGTGTGATACAACATGCTGTAACACTAGAACGTATCCCACGATACTACACCAAGGTCCTGAAGAAGGAAAGTAATTAACTGATTCATCTCTTGAACTTTTTTGAATACTCAAATAAACTCTGGGTCCATGTCATTCCTAATAAAGTGATTAAATAAATAAATGCCTTGCATGGAAAGCAGCAAAATAATTCACGTTAATTTTACCCACCACAAACCTGATACTGCTCATGCCAACTGCTGGTAACAATACATAAAGTTGCCAAGGCAGTGACTCAGCACAAAAAATCTGTATAACGTATGGTGTGACCGGGCATGAATATGGTATAAAATTAAATCATATAATTACACTCTGCACAAACTCTTTCTTTGTGAAATATTTCTTCCACAAATGATATGGGATCCAATTCTCCCAGCTAGGAAATCCGTTTAGGCTGTAACTAAATATCTAGATGACAGGCAATTCTTGCAGTCACACTCCACGCCGCAACACGCCACAACACTGCAAACAGAGAGTTAATCCATTCCTTGTGCAAACTCTAGAAGCACTGTCATAAATTAAAAGTTTCCGCCAATACTCAAGTGGCATCAATAAAAGTGACCCATTTTCCAATTTGCAAAGGCATGCCAAAATTTAATAAAATCAAACAATACCTTATTTTGCATTAGTGTAGGTTTTCTAACTCCACATTCCAGAGTTCTAACCAGCATTATGAGAGAGAGAGAGAGAGAGAGAGAGAGAGAGAGTCCAAGTATAAAAAAATATAGTTTTTAATTTTAAGAGGGTGCTGCCTTTAAGAAAAAATAAACTTTAGGTACATTGGATAGAAAGAACAACATTGAGGTTTTAGCCCTGCTAATGCATTTAATGAGAATATATTGTACAATATATTACAAATGGAAGCAAACAAAACGTTCTGGCTTTCTTGAAAGAAACAGAGGCCTCTACAAGGGCTATTCATGATTCCCTTTGGAATCACTAATTTATTTGAGCAAACACATGCCCAGAAAAAGCAATTTCATTACAAGACCAGAGGCTACATTATGCATTATCTTTTAATGCAGTCACAAAGTAAAACAGTTCTAGAATGGAATAGCCAGACATTATAGGAGGCATGAGCACCAAACAGACAGCCTCTTTTGAATGCGGCTCACAAGCATATAAGTTCCTTTATTTTACTTCATTGTGATTCTCTTAATATCTGTTACCTTAGCTTTGCCTTGCTAGCACCTTGGAAGGGATTTCCTCCCCTAACCTTCCACCTTAATGCCATGATTCCAATTTACGGTCCCTTTCGGCATTCTCCCACCCTCATTTCCACTTTTCCTCACTGGAGTTTGTGTTCCCTTGTACTTTGGGCAAGCGCACGTGCCTTGTGTGTGCGTTCCGATCTCTCCTTTTCCCCAGTCTCTTGATGTTAATGGTGGTGCTTTTTCCGTGAAAAGGAATCCGCCACCTCTTTGGCTCGCTGAACGTGCGGACATTGCGCTTCTTTCCCGCCTGCCAGCGCGCTTTCTTGTCGATCTCCTTTCCGCCTTCATTTGGCCGCATTACCTCTCCCAAAACCCAGACTTGCAGCATCTCGCTCGAGCAGCCCGCCTTCAAGGAACGGCCCTTGGCAGCAGGAGCGCTGCATGCTCCTGCTGCCAAGGTCCTTTCGTCTGCACTTTACGACAGCAGCTGAGCTCGAACAAACATCTGACAGTTGCTCTCTTCGATCAGCTGCTGCCGGTCACTCGTTGCCCCCACACTAGCGGTTTTTGATGCTCTTTGACCAGATTTTAGCACGTTTAAAAAAAAAATGGACAAAAAAAAGTAATTTGGTTTGTTACTTCTTAACTTATATCGTTTTATATATAAAAATATTTTTTTTAAAATTAAAAAAAAGGAGGAGCATTTATCATTCCCTTCTAGATTAGGATATTACTCCTTCTGGGCCCAAATGTCGGACTTAGATTCTGATGATGCTCTTGCAAGCTCCCCCAACTTTACTGATGATTCCTTTAAAAAGTTTATTCAAAGTGAAATGAAGTCCTGTACGCTGGACACTCTCAAGGAGTTTATGTCCACCAAAAGACCCTTTCCTTCTGAACAGGATTTTTCTCATGAAGGCTCTACTACCATCAATAATGAAAACATGCCCACTAATAAGGGGGTAAGAGCCAAAAAGTCAAAGAATATTGAGCCTAATCAGATCACTGTGGGAGGTCTTAGCACCTCAATTAATTTGGGAGGTCCTAGGCCCTCAAACCTTATGGGATGTCCTCGCACCTCGAATATTTCGGGTGTCCATAGTGGCACACACTTTTCAGGTGTACCTTGCGGCACAACTAACATGGGTGTCTTTAGCGGCACAAACTATTGGAGTGCTCATAATAATGATGATATTGATACTGAGGACGAAGATAGATCCCCTAATCCTTGCAACTAATTTGTCCTTGACTAAGACGATGAAGACTTTGAATTTAACACCCAACCGACTGAGGAAGTATCCCCTTCCTCGTCTAAGAATGTCATCTTGAACCGTTTGGGCGAAGAAATGTTTTCTCCCCTTAACATCTCTCACCCCAGAAGCTCCAATTGGTTTCCCCAGGACCATGTTGCAAAATTCATTAAGAGATGGCTCAGAAACGCCCTGGAAAGAGATACTCGTGGTATCCTCAGGGCCGAATGTCCAAGACCTGCAATATCGGATAAGGTCTGTCAGACCCCCAACCTTGATCCTGACTTAATCAAGTTCCTGTTTAAACTTGGGAGAGACCTCAGGAAGGGTATGGAAAGGTCTCTTAAGGGCTGTTAAGATCGCCTTCTTCACATCTTAGGACCTCTGTCCATAATTATAGATATGGCAGAAGAATGTCACATTGACGGCTCCCCTCTCGACACCAATCTCATCAGAGGCTGGGGCCAAATAGCCGTGGTTCTCCTTGGCAATGCTAACGCAAGCCTTAACATTGACAGAAGGAGAGTAATTTTTACTAAGATCAACCCTAAACTGGGGGATATGGCTGAAAAAGAACCTTCCCAAAATCCCAAAGGCCTCCTCTTTGGTGAAGATATGATTATATCTATTGGCAAGTACGTCTCCACCTTTTTCCACCCTCGATAAAGCACAATCTAATATGAGGCGCATTTTTAATTCTAATCTTTTTGGACGGGCTGGAAGAAGGGGCCATTCTTTCAACCGTGGCATCCAAAGGCCCTTCTCAAGATTCAGAGGTTCCGGAAAAGGTTTCTTCCCATCCAACCCTCAATTCTACCCTCAGAGAGGAAGAGGCTCTAGGAACAGAGGATTCAGATCCCGTGGTATTCCCAACCACTCCACTCTTCAAAGTAAGTACCTTTCTTCCTCCTTCTTCCCCCCCCCAAAGGTAGGGGGCAGGCTTCAATTGTTTTTCCACATTTGGGAAACGTTAACTCAAGATCCCTGGGTACTAGAAACTGTTCAAGGTTTCAGAATAGAATTTATCGATACCCCCTCTCAAACGTCTCTCCTGAGAGTACTGACCCTCTCAGAGGACCAATAAAAAATTGTAGAAGAGGTGATTACCTCCATGCTTCAAAAAGGCGCGATCATAGAGGTTCCTTGGAGTTTAAAGAGGTTTGTGAGCCCTCATTTTCTTGTTACAAAAAAAGAGAAAGGTTGGAGACCCATCTTAAATCTTCGAGAATTAAACAAGTATCTGGTCTACAGACATTTCAAAATGGAGGGTATTCACCTCCTGAGAGACCTTCTTCCAGAAGCAGACTGGTTGGTAAAACTAGACTTGAAAGATGCTTACTTTACCATCCCAATGGCCAAAGATCACCAACCCTTCCTTCAGTTCGTCTGGAACAATCGTCTTTTTCAATTTCAGGCCCTACCTTTCGGTCTTTCCTCTGCCCCCTGGTGCTTCACCAAAATTATGAGAACTATCGCCTCGCTCCTGAGGGAAAGAGGTATTCATTTCATTATATACTTGGACGATATTCTCATCATGTCCCAACACCACTCTCAGATCTTGAAAGACCTGAAGACTGCAATGGATCTCAGAGAGTCTAGGCTTTATTATAAACCGGGAAACGTCGATCCTTACCCCCCTCCAGACCCTGGAGTTTCTCGGTTTTACTGTAGATACTTCAAAGTGTATTCTCTTACTTCCCCAAAAGAAAATATGCAAGATTCGCAAAGAGATCAAGTTTGTTCTAAAGCAGGACTCCTTAACTCTGAGAGATAGCCAGACTCTTAGGACTCCTTTCGTCTTCTATTCAAGCCATCTTCCCCGGACCTCTCAACTACGGGGCTCTCCAAAGGATAAAAGCGAAAGCTCTGAGATCCATCTGTGGTATGGAGATCTTGTCTCCCTAGATCAGGAAGCCAGGGCGGAACTCTCCTGGTGGCTGGAGAATTTGGATGCCTGGAACGGCAAAGCGATCTTTGGCTAAACTCCAGAGTGTGTTTTTGAATCGGATGCGAGCCTTCATGGTTGAGGCACTCGCTTCCTCGATCAGAACACTTGGGGTCTTTTGTCTCTAGTGGTATCCTCTCATCACATAAACTACTTAGAACTAAACTCAGGGCTCTACGCTCTAATGAGCTTCAGACACTCCCTTCAAGGGAGAGCAGTTATCCTGAAGATGGACAAAATCTCAGCTGTTTCCCATATCAACCGTCTAGGTGGGACCAGATCAGCAGACTTCTCCAATTTAGCCAAAAGTCTCTGGATGTTTTGCCTAAAACACAAGATCACTCTAAGGGCAGAATATCTCCCTGGGAAGTCAAACATTTCCGCGGATTGGAACTCGAGGTTCCTCTTAGACTTCGGCAATTGGAAACTCGACGTGAACGTCTTCAACACTCTGAATCAAATCTGGGGTCCCCTGGACATGGATTTATTTGCCAGCAGACTGACTTACCAATTGGAGAACTATTTTAGCTGGATGCCAGATCCGGGCGCTCTTGCAGTGAACGCCTTTCTCGACTGCTGGTCGAACCTTGGCGGGTACGCATTCCCTCCCTTTGTTATGATCCAAAGGGTTATGCAGAAAGTGAGGCAAGACCAATGTTCTCTAGTCCTAATAACCCCCTTTTGGCCTTCCGAGGCCTGGTTCCCGACCATCCTAGAGTTAGCTTGCAGCATCCCTTTCTTAGTTCCAGCAGTCAGGGGTCTGCTTTCAAACGCAGATGGGGAAGATCACCACCTTGTTCAATCCGGGATTTTGAACTTTCTTGCCTGGAAAGTGTCAGGATCCAACGAACTGTCTGGCCTTTCGTCATCAGCTGCAACTCTCCTCTGGGAATCTTGGGCCCCTGGAACACACTATAGGTACAACAACCTTTGGAGAAAATGGTTTTGTTGGTGCCTGGAGAGGGACTTTGATCCCGTGGAGGCTCCTATCATACACATAGTTAATTTTCTTGTCGAACAATTCAATATGGGCCTTTCTTATAAACCTATCAATTGTTATAGATCAGCCATCTCTGCTGGTCACTCTCTTATCAACGGTAAAACGGTAGGTAAAAATGTTATTGTTTGTAGAGTCATGAAGAGTATTAGGTTGAAGAGACCTCCTAGACCTAAATACCAATCCATGTGGGATGTTAAGGCTATTTTAGTCATTTTTTCTAGCTGGCCTGATAACGCTTTTCTTAATAGGAAATGTCTTTCTATTAAACTTGCTACTCTCTTGTGCTTAATTTCCTGCCGTAGAGTCTCTGATGTCAAATGTCTTGATATTTCTTATAGATCCTATGATATGTTTGGTGTTAAATCTGAAATTGTTAGAAGAACCAAAACTATGTCAGCTTCTATCTTTTATCCTCGTTTCTACCGGTGTAAGAAACTCTGTGTTGTAGACTGTATGAAGGAATATGATAATAGAATGAGTGACCTTCGCCCTCATAATGCTACTTAGCTGCTTGTTTCTATTGTCAAACCATTCAAACCCACTAGCTCTGCCTCCATTGTCAGATGGGTGAAGTCTGCTATGAGCCTAGCCGGTGTTGACTTATCTAAATTTCAAGCCCACTCTCTTAGGGGTGCTATGGCCAGTAAATCCTTCTGGTCTGGTGGTAAGTTGGATAATATCCTCAAGGCAGAGGAGTGGTCTAATGCTTCCACCTTTTCTCGACACTACTGTAAACCTATTGAGCACATGTCTGATGTTGTCCTTCACGGCTATCAACATGCATAATGTAGCCTCCGGTCTTGTAATGAAATCGCGATTCTCCTATTAACAGGACTAGAGAATCGCAATTGTCAGAGCACTGATCAGGAGTAGTCTGTCTTCAGTTTCATCTTTCTCAGATTGTGGAGATTTAGTTTCATGGTCGGCAGCAGTCATCTGATGCTTGCTTAGGCTAACCAAATCCAATGATTTTACCTTTGTTGTGTTACTTGTCTAACGTGATTTGTTGAGCATTTTTAAACTTCCCTCGGCATGTTCATTTTCAGGAACACTGCCGTTTTGTCTCCACGGTTTCTAAAGCCTCAACATTAATGTGGCCTGTTGTACTACAATTGGAGACTGGCTGCTTTAATTAATCTGTCAATACACCCTCCCCACACAAATCACCCTCGTATTACAATAAATAACGTAGGACTTTCTATGCAGCTAAGCTGCCTTTTCTGACAGGTCAAATATAACAGACACACAGATTTTTCCTTAAACTGTATCAACTTCTTAGCTCTGTCAAGGTCAACAGCTAATAGACCCAATGCTATTAAAACACCAATGTGCTGACAACAAAAAACAAGTTAATAAAAGAAAATCTTAAAGATGTTCAAACAAATACATTTAAAAATAAGTTTACCTCAAACTGGTACCCTGAAAATAAATTAAAAGAAAGCACTGACATTTCTGTAGCATCACTCCCACTGCACCAAAACAGCTACAGGCTGGAACCCTCTTTTCAGCTTTTCAGGTATTGGCAGACAGACAAGCAAAGTAGAAAAGCAATCTATAGACAGCTATGTGACAAACTCGGAGTAGATAATTTCAATATGTAATGTTACTGAAAAAACGTGGGCTTTTAGTCAAGCTTCTTTCTAAAAATACTCAATAAGCAGAATGTGGCATGCTAGTATTCTAATGCATATGTTTACATTGATGAGCTGCAGCTGGTTCTTTCCTTTAAACATTATATACGTAACAAAAAAGTCTAGCACATAGCTTTTTAGGTAAGCCTGGGCAGCACATGCGCTGCTCTGCGAGCCATGCTGTATTGGAGTATGTACCTGAAGCCCCTCCCACGCTCTGCCCATATTTGTCATTGGTTTGTGTCATGGTCCTTCATAAATGCTATTCGTTAATAGGTTTGTTAGTCCCTCCTTAGTACTGCCTTGTCTTCATTTGTAACCTCCCATGAGGACTGGCCCTTTTATTTCGGTTGTTACACTGTACGTCTTCTTTAGTCTGTTAGCACTATTTTCTTTAATACCTTGAATGCTCATGGCGAGGTCAGCTCGTCATGAGCCACGGTGCTCGTGTGCTCATGACGAGCTGAGCTCGTCATAACCGTTGGAACGCTCGCATGCTGGGCTAATTCCCCTGCTGTGCGAGCGTTCCACACAAACGGGTGTGGTCATGAGTTCAGCTCGTCAAGAGCACACGAGCACTGTGCCTCATGATGAGCTGACCTCGTCATGAGCATGGGGGCGCTCATGGGGCCCCCCCCCTTCCCCCAGCTCAGCTGGGGAATATGCCCCACAGGGAAGGGGTTAATGAGTTTCTGTTACTGCAGGAGGGTCTCTTGTGCGCATTTGTGACCACTGGCTTGTTTATGTAACTCGCAGCAAACAGTGAGCTCTTCAGGGGGGGCAATGGGAGACAGAAGGGGGGACCTCAGCGATGCCTTCAAGCATTTGGCATGCAATAGGTCTCGCATATGCGACAGTTTAAGGAATTGGCATTGTAAATGACAATGCCTTTATTTATGTTTTAAAGACCAAAACATAAAAGTCATTTACAATGCCAATAGCTCAAACTCGCATGAATGCGGGATCTATTGCATTGCATATGCTTGTCATTTCTTGTTATGCATTCTTTTGCATACAGAAGATTCATGCATTGCCTCATGATGAGCAGCGATGAAAACACTTTTTCTGTGGGTAGGAACAAAAAGTGAAGCTTTGAGTACCTTCCTGCTACATACCATATACTCGTGATAACAATATATCAGTTTAATCAATCATAATATGTGCCTAAGCAAAGAACCAGAGCGCAGGAAAATCCAATATGGCAGTGAGGAAATTCTGTTCAATATGGAGGTGATTAAGGTCTGTATGAACGAACACAAGAAAGTCAACTTAATATGAGCAATAGGGAACAGAAGACAGACCAGTATCACTAGGAGTAATAGAATAAAAGATAGGCAAAAACGAATTAAGTGCAAATAATGAGGAGGAGACATGATGCAAGACATTCTATTGGGGGTCTCCTCTCTGGGATACAAATCTGCTGAAGAAGAAAGATCCCACATTTACATCAGAAGAATCAACTTAGAACTGTTGTATTTATTCACACGAACTTTGTAGCCCCGGATGGACACTCTCCAGTTTCTATAAATATTACGGTGCTGGATCATGTCGATAGTACTTTTAAAAAGTGAGGTTGAAGACATTTCAGCCACACTAGCACTGCCTTAATTTGACATGAGACAATCAAGAGATTCAGGAAATTTTCTAAACAAACATATTTGAGAAACTTGCAAAACGCAATTTTGTAACATATTTATTACATAAGCAGGGCAAAGCAATCCCAACTGTATTAAACAATAAAAAAAATAATTTTCTTGTATTATGCGTGGTTGAAATGATTTCTATAGAAGGTACAACAAAGGAGTAATCTATCCCACTACATAAACTGTGTTTATTAATATTAGTGACCCAGCACTCTCCGTTACTTATTTTTATTGCATTTTTAGCTCGTCTTTATTTTCATTTTGTCAAGTAGGAGATACATTGCATAACCAGTGCTCATAATAGTCATACATCTCCGACATTATCATGGCTTGTCGCCAGCAACTAGAGATACAGAGGAAACGAAAAAGAGAGACAAAGGTGTGAAAACAGGACATTTCAGGCGAGGGTGCCTGTAGGGCACAATGTCTGCGTGTGAGAGTGCAGCAAGGCTACCTGATCCTGCAATGTTAAGAACAATCAATCGAATACAACTTTCTCCAGGGTTGGCACGAACTGGCTTTCGCGTGACAAAGGTAACCATGTAACTTCATGGTCAGTGTGGTGACTAGTGATTGGTGGGAAGGAGATTAGCGTATAGTGGGAAGAAGTGTCATGCCAGCTGTGGTGTGTAGTAGTTTCAGGTTATCAGCAGTTGGCCATGGCAGACGCCTGCCTCGCTGTGGGTGTTGTCAGTTCTGCGCATATTAGGATGCAGTTCTGTAAAAAGCCCATCCCAGGCAGTGGCAATTGGGTATTTGCGCAAACCTTAAAGCCTTCACGGTGGAGTGCCTTGCTTTCGGGTTGGGACCAGGCCTCCAGAGAGAGGGCCCAGCTGGCTACCGTGGGAGGGGGCAAGGGGATTTCCATCCGTGAGGAATTGGGCTTTTGGCCAGCAGGAACACTAGGTCTATGAACTGTGCAGCTGCTTTGGCCTTTTTGGTGCGACGCAAAAGGCCCAGCAAGCACACCTACCCTATATGGAGGGTGTCATACTCTGTGCCTCTTGACAACTGGGTTGTGATATCTAGCCAGTAGTGTGTAAGGGGTGGGCCGAGCCAAAATATATGTAGTAGGTTGGGTGTGTGACTGACGGCGATGCAGGACGCGTGAGTGCAATGGAAATAGCGGTTGATCTTGTGGGTGTAACATATGCTCTATGCAACACATAGTATTGTATGAACCTGAATCGAGCATGGCTGGATACCAGAGCAGGTTATTCCAGAATGCATCACCATTCTTTGTCAGTGAAGGGTCACGCGAGGTCCGCATCCTAATGTTGGTGCAGCAGAGTTCGAGGTGGAGTGGAGGTGCAAGGAGCTGGCTATCCACCTTGTCAGGTGGCAGCCTTCTCAGATTATGAAAATATATTGCATTGTGTAGTGCATTGTGTGTTCCTGTTGGATGTCACCACATTGAACTCTCAGCGAGTGTGTGATGTAAATGTATAGCAGGAACTGACCGGGGTGGAAGCCAGGGTCGGTGAGGAGCTCTTCTTATGTGAGGAGTGCCTCCTGACAGTACAGATCCCCTAGTGTGTGCATCCCTTGATCGTGCCAGCGACCCAACTCCTGGGGTGATGACACAAATTAAACTGAAACATACAAGCACGTGCGATACCACGAACTGCATTTATATGATCAAATGTCCTTGTGGTAAAGTGTATGTGGGACAAACAGAAAGAAAAGTAAAGATACGCATAACAGAGCATAAAAGTAATATTCGGTTAAAGAACACGAAATCAAGCATTGCTACACATTGGATGGAAAATCATCACCAAATTTCACAATTAAGATTCTTGGTTCTGGATAAGCTCACCATACGCCCAGATCAGGATCCAACTAAACAAAGACTGATGAATGAATTCTTTTGGATCAAGAAATTAAACTCTGCCCACCCGTTGGGGCTTAATGATCGGATTGAACATACTTGTTTTCTATGACTATCCGTCTAAGTTTGGGCATGGATTTAAGGAATACCAGGTCGCACAATCTACCATATACCATTACAATGAACATTGATTGAGCACAGGACTTATTATCAATTATTGCATACTGTTCATTTACTATGTTTATTACAGCGAAATCATCGACTTCGCAATATTTGGGTTGTCATTGTTTTATGTTTGAATAACTTTATTAACTACACTCAGTACGCCACAATAAGTTCGTAACCCTGTCACATGACACTGCTTCATGAAGATAGAGTAAGTTGATAGGAACGTGAAGTTCAATGATTCCCATTGGTTGTCGGTCCGTCCACGTGACCCGCAGCATCAGCGTTTAGTAAACTCCAGTGTTTGGCGCGTAAAACAGAGAAGCCGCTAAGTCCGGAGAGACTAGCCAAAAATGTTGCTGATCCAAACGTAAGTGTCAAGACATTGTTGAAACGATAGAATTGGATTTATGTGTTTAATACCCGCACATTTTTTACCCTGTTTCACCCAGTTTGGTAAACAATGCTTTGACTGTTTGCACTACGCGATGAAAAGCGCAGTGAATGTATAGAATAGACAGTCCTCTAGACGCACTGTAAGCAAAGTCAACCTAGGCGCATTGTGAGATTAGATGCTGAACTGTAATGATGTATCCGGTAAACCAACAGTATGACCATGTATAATGTATTTATCAAAGAGGTGTGTGTACTCAATGGTCCTGTTTTTCATTTCGTTTCAGACCCCTGACGAAGGGTCTTTTGTATGACCCGAAATGCATTGGGTGTGGATAAGCCGATGGTTAAAAGAAATATGTTGATCAATGAATTTGATTATGAGTAGAAATAATCAACGAAAATCATTACAGATCAGAAGTATATGATGGATGTAAATATTCAAATAAAAGCGAGTACATAAGTGAAGAATCCCAGTGTGGTTCATGTACTAAAACAGCGCACCTATTTACAAGAAGTTTTGTCTCCTTGTACCATTAATCGAGTTCATTTGAAGACACGGAAGGACGCCGTGTGACATAGGTTGCGCAAACTTGAAAGTCTATATTGCAGTCTAAGTGTGGTACTCGAGTGCAGAGGGATAACATTGAATCATTATTTGAACTTCAGTCTACCAATCCCTGATTGCACCAACGGATTAATCATGCAGCTAGATGATATAGCACTATTAACCACGAACAAGGCGGAAACATTAGGTTTTACACCTGAAGCAGCTTTGAAAATTTACGATTTGATACAGGAGACCAGACAGTTCACCCCTCAAAAAACCACCACAGCACAACTGTTGCGTCAATTTGAGTATATGAGTAGAAAAGAAATCAACCAAAGGATGCATGCCACCACCTTAATTCATTATCATAAAAATCAAAGGATACCCAGAGGCCTGAGAATAGCCCTTAAATCCATGCTCTGCAAAAACAGTAAGAAATTCATCGAACGTTGGTATCAGATCTTGAATAAGTGTTCCCTAGATCTAATCTTATTGATCGTGGAAGAGTTATCTAAACTATTAATAGAGTTGGAAGATGAAATCAAAGCTTTACAAACAGAGATAAACAAGGTACCTGATTTACAAAAAACACCGGAAGACATCAATTCAAAACTTGAAAAATACGCTAAAGAGGTAAATGAGAGAAAGGTGAGAAAATATCGCAGAGATACATTGGATTACAAATTAGAAGAAGTATATACTTGGGCTGAAATTTACTCTCAAAAACAATGGCAACAGAAACCTAACCAACAGCAGCCAAAAAAAACTAATCAGACAACCTCGTCTCAAGAAAGTATTGTATCAGACTCGGAGATATCTCAATCAAGAGCACCGATCAGCAAAACTAAAGAACCAATAAGTAAACCAACGGCAAGCACATCAAATACACAGGCTTTTTTAGAGATCAGTCCGGCAGCAAATGCCCCACCGTTAACAGAACAATCAGAAGAGGTGGTAGAAACCGATCGCAGCATAGCCGAAAGGACAAGGAGCCAAATGTTGAAAACGAACTAATCGTGAATATATCCTCAAAAAATCTAACCAACACAGAAATCAAAGTATTGAATAAAGGGATGACATTTGTGCCCACATATCGATCGAATCCAGCTGAGACAGAAATTGCCTTATTTAAATTCTTCAGAACGTTGAGATTACGATACTTTTTCAAAGACACCCCACAAACCTCTCTCGTAACATCATGGGACAAAGAGTTTAAACCCAAGAGCACATTCTGCGCCCCTTTTACTCACAAAACCATCGAAGCTTTCGAACGTTCAGTACTCTCCGAAACACAATTGATCAAGTTCACGAAACCTAAGATGAGTAACTTATCATCCAGTGAATGGAATACCTTGAAAAATTTAAGTCACAACTCGAAACTAACATTTCAAAAAGCTGATAAGGGAGGAGCCCTCGTGATAATGGACACCGCATTTTATATGCAAAGCGTGAATGATCATGTCAATAATACCGATGTCTATCTTCCATTGGTCACAGATCCCACGACTGAATATCAACTGCTGTTGAACAAGATTCTTGATCATGCGTTCAATATGGATTGGATTACTGAAAAAACTAAACAGTTCTTGATCACGCAATATCCCAGAAGACCGAAATTTTACATGATGCCCAAAATTAATAAAAGCTTAACCAATCCGCCATTCAGACCCATAGTCTCGGCGTGTGGGTCAATTTCAGAACCGATTGGGAAGTTCATTGACAACTTTTTGCAACCAATTGTACAAGGCTGCAGCACGTATCTGAAGGATACTACAGCATTTTTGAAACTGTTAAACGACATCCAACTAGAGAAAGATCAGAAATACCTATTGTGTACTATAGATGTAACTGCATTGTACACATCAATTCCTCACAACGAAGGCATTGAAGCGCTTGAATGGATTTTATTAAAAAGCACTTTGGAAGATCATCAAAAAATCTTGATTCTTGAACTATTGCAATTTTCTTTGTACAGCAGTTACTTTGAATGGGATGGCAAGTTTTATAACCAGAGCAGCGGGACATCCATGGGCTTTGGGGGGGCCCCCTCATATGCGAATATTTTCATGCATAAGCTGGAGACAGAACACATACTGGAAAATCCCACATGGTCGGAAGGTTTGATCATATACAAAAGGTATATCGATGACCTATTTCTCATATGGAAAGGCACTTTTCAGCAACTGGAACAGAATATTGCAAACCTTAACACCTGTAATCCAAGGATTAAATTCACTCATTGCATTGATGCAAGGACAATATCATTTTTGGATGTTCAAGTAAACATCCATGAAAATAGGATCACCACCAAAGTTCACATCAAACCTACTGACAAAAATGCTGCATTGTTATTTCAAAGCTTTCACCCAAATGCTCTTAAGAAACATCTTCCTACTTCTCAGTTTATCAGGATCAAACGAATTACTTCAAATGAAGATGATTTAAAAAGTGCATTGGAAGCACAGACCGAGAAATATCGACAGAGAGGTTATCCCTCGGATGTGTTGAATATGGCCCTAAACACAGTAAATAACAAATCTCGAAATAAATGGTTGGAAGAACAAAGTAAAAAAACAGAAACAAAAACTGTGTGCGTCTTGAAATACTCCAGTGATGCCCATAGAATTAAAGCTATCATCAATAAACATTGGAAATTAATCCAACTCGAACCTGACTTTACTGGATTATACAACGAGAGGGTAACATATGCCTTTCAACGATCAAGGAACATTAAAGAAATTTTGAACACTACCAAAGAAAACAACACTCAATTTCGAGGGATGTTAAAATGCCATAATTGTACACATTGTGGGAATGTTATTGAAAGTTCAACAGTGACACATCCAACGAAGGGTTTTCAAATTAAACTGAAACATACAAGCACGTGCGATACCACGAACTACATTTATATGATCAAATGTCCTTGTGGTAAAGTGTATGTGGGACAAACAGAAAGAAAAGTAAAGATACGCATAACAGAGCATAAAAGTAATATTCGGTTAAAGAACACGAAATCAAGCATTGCTACACATTGGATGGAAAATCATCACCAAATTTCACAATTAAGATTCTTGGTTCTGGATAAGCTCACCATACGCCCAGATCAGGATCCAACTAAACAAAGACTGATGAATGAATTCTTTTGGATCAAGAAATTAAACTCTGCCCACCCGTTGGGGCTTAATGATCGGATTGAACATACTTGTTTTCTATGACTATCCGTCTAAGTTTGGGCATGGATTTAAGGAATACCAGGTCGCACAATCTACCATATACCATTACAATGAACATTGATTGAGCACAGGACTTATCATTAATTATTGCATACTGTTCATTTACTATGTTTATTACAGCGAAATCATCGACTTCGCAATATTTGGGTTGTCATTGTTTTATGTTTGAATAACTTTATTAACTACACTCAGTACGCCACAATAAGTTCGTAACCCTGTCACATGACACTGCTTCATGAAGATAGAGTAAGTTGATAGGAACGTGAAGTTCAATGATTCCCATTGGTTGTCGGTCCGTCCACGTGACCCGCAGCATCAGCGTTTAGTAAACTCCAGTGTTTGGCGCGTAAAACAGAGAAGCCGCTAAGTCCGGAGAGACTAGCCAAAAATGTTGCTGATCCAAACGTAAGTGTCAAGACATTGTTGTACGATAGAATTGGATTTATGTGTTTAATACCCGCACATTTTTTACGCTGTTTCACCCAGTTTGGTAAACAATGCTTTGACTGTTTGCACTACGCGATGAAAAGCGCAGTGAATGTATAGAATAGACAGTCCTCTAGACGCACTGTAAGCAAAGTCAACCTAGGCGCATTGTGAGATTAGATGCTGAACTGTAATGATGTATCCGGTAAACCAACAGTATGACCATGTATAATGTATTTATCAAAGAGGTGTGTGTACTCAATGGTCCTGTTTTTCATTTAGTTTCAGACCCCTGACGAAGGGTCTTTTGTATGACCCGAAATGCATTGGGTGTGGATAAGCCGATGGTTAAAAGAAATATGTTGATTAATGAATTTGATTATGAGTAGAAATAATCAACGAAAATCATTACAGATCAGAAGTATATGATGGATGTAAATATTCAAATAAAAGCGAGTACATAAGTGAAGAATCCCAGTGTGTTTCATGTACTAAAACAGCGCACCTATTTACAAGAAGTTTTGTCTCCTTGTACTATTAATTGAGTACAATTGCGCCACATGGCATACCAAGGACTGGCATGGCTAGGGCGTAGTGTGGGGGTGTTCTGGTGAGAAATAGACGTCTCCAAGATGCAGTGTGCTACTCGTAACATGAGTGCATGGGGTGACAACTTAGTGTGGGGGTGGAACAGGTGTAGCTGTCGGAGTAAGTCCCATGGGGGGGCGAGCAACCAAAAAACTATCTGAGCGTGAATGGAAGTCACAGCACAGGACAAGTTGCCATCCATTAGGTCAGGTGGGGTGTGGTACATCTGTATGCCCAAATAGCAGAATGTGCCAGGCTGCCACAGCAAGACCGTTCTGCCAATCTGGAGGGTAGGATCTGGTGTGGCGGCCAGGAGTGGGAAGATTTGTAAGAATTACAATGGTTTTTAGTGGCCCCAAAAGGGGTCCTAGGGAGGATACTTTGGATTATGAAGTTAATTCATGAAATTAATTCAGGGAGAAGGTCTTGGCAAGGTACCATATAGGTAAATTTTATTACAATATTATGCAAAAAATAATAATGATAGTTACTTCCTTTTACAGGTGCTCACATATGTGACAAAATGTGCTCAAAGTGACTTTAGTGAACAAATATTAAAAAACAGTTATATACACTTATATACAAAGATGTCACCACAAGGTTATTCCCACAAAAAATATATACAATGAAAATAGGGAAGTTTTCCTTGAGTTTGTCGACGGCGTTTCGATCTAGAGTATTTTAGATCATCATCAGGACGTGAGCTTCCCTGAAATTATTAATAAAATTAATTTTAATCCTATGGTCTTGCACAAGATTAAACAACAAATTAATTAATACTCCCAAAGCTCTGTGGTTCAAACAATTTTAAGCATTATTTAACTAGGGTGAGCAGCCCTAGGTTACACAAAAAATCGTTTTTCAAAGAATTTGAAAAACAAGGTTATTTGCACGTTTTTACAAAATATACAAAATCAGTTTGCAATAATAAAACTTGAAAGAATCAAGTGTAAACTAATTTAATTTAATTTACGCGCTTTTGCATGCTAGTGAACTCACTTAAGGAAGTTTCTCAACAGTAATTCAAAAGCGGTGGAGAAATTAATTCTGCCGATATGATGAATCACACTATCTAAAATTTAAAGAAAGATGGTTTTATTAAAGGAATGGAGTTCATACAGTGGTGTAACCCAAAAGTAATCAGGATAGGGACTTACACGGTGTCTGTACAATAGACTAGAATAGAATAACTATCATTATTATTTTTTGCATAATATTGTAATAAAATTTACCTATATGGTACCTTGCCAAGACCTTCTCCCTGAATTAATTTCATGAATTAACTTCATAATCCAAAGTATCCTCCCTAGGACCCCTTTTGGGGCCACTAAAAACCATTGTAATTCTTACAAATACGTTCACCCCAGGTTTTACTAATGGGGTACCCTTGTTTTCTTTAATTACTCTACCAGGAGTGGGAAGAGGCATGATTTGACCCAGTGGACCTTTAGGCCAGAGACCAACGCAAACCCATCCAGCGAATGCGCTATGGCGGCTGGGACATTGCTAAAGTTGCGTAGCTGTAAAAGCGTGTTATATGCACACAGTGACACTATGTGCATTCCATTGCCTAGGGGGATATCACCAATGGCTGTCTATTCACGCAGAACATGTGCTAGTGATTCCTCTGCTAGGGAGAACATCAGCGGGGACAGCAGGGAACCCTGGCAGGAGCCCCTATGAACAGGGATTGGATCCGATATGAACCGCCCAGTTTTGACCCTGGCTGTGGGATCGATATATAGGAGCTTGACTAGATGGAGAAAGCAAGAGCCCAGGCCATAGCGGAGGCCACCTGAAATCAGTAGGGCCATTCCAGGGAGTCAAAGGCTTTTTGTAGATCAAGCACTAGGCAACTGGGTCTCAGCCACGTTGATGGAGCGTATTCAAGAACCCTGAAGAATCGCCACTGATTTAGGGAGGTGTTTCTGTCAGGCACAAACCAATTTTGGTCAGTGTGTACTAGATGTGGAACGATTGGAGCCAATCTGTCAGCCAAAATCTTGGCCAATATTTTACAATCAGTGTTGAGTAGGGCAGTGGTCCATAGGAGGCTAGATCCTCCAGGTCCCTGCTAAGTTTGGGCAGCGATACCAGTAAGGCCTTGCATACCACATGTGGAAGGTGCATAATGGTCAGTGCTTCATCATATCGTTTCATCAGTTATGGGGCCAGTGTGTGTCGGGTAATTGACACAGCGCAGTCACTAATAGGTCCGAAAGCGTGTTACATGCCCGTCCCAGTAGTTCCCTCCTGGACAGGGTCAGCTGCAACTGCCTTTTGAGGCGGAGCAACTTCAGTTCCATTTCTGTAACCCTTTTGTTCAGCTGCTGTCGCACGTTTAGGGCCTTCTCCAGACAGTGGCCCCTTATTGGTACTTTAAATATGACCCATTCAATGAGGCGTGAGGAGGGGGTGTCAGTGTCAAGTTATTCTGTGATACAGTCGAGGCCTTGAACGGCGGGTCCTCAGGTTTTGAAATTTGTTGGCGCCATGAGGGGAGGGGGGCGGAGTAGTCCCAGTGTAGATTATTGTGCTGTGGATTATGGTCAGAGTGGGTTCTGCTCAAATAGCCTATTCGTGTGATGTGGGGTAATATGTCCGCTGTGGTAATGAGACCGTCTATATGGATGTGCAACTCGTGGATATGTGAGTAAAAGGAGTAGACTCTTGTGTATCGGTTGCGCTGACCCCAGGCATCAGCCAGATGCCATGCTCTAGCCATGTGGTTAGCGCCTGTGTGTTCTAAGTGGAGGTGGTTGGGTGGAGGGGGAGGGAAGGACATCAAGGTCGACATTAAGGATGATATACAAGTCGCCGCCACGCCCCCATGGGAGGTCATCCCACCGCAAGAGTAACCCAGATAAGCTATGCCAGAACTCTACCTGGGGGGTGTAAATCCTGCCAAGTAGTAGCTAGCAGCCGTCCAGACAGCCCTCAACAAATGATTATCGGCCCGCAGGGTCTACCACTATATCATCTGCTCTGAATCGGATACCTGCTCGGATGCACACCAGTACCCCATGGGCATAGGTAGAGTAGTTAGTGGAGGAGACCTGGCCTCTCCATTTTTGGAGATGACAGGTTCTGCTTGTGGGAGGTAAGACTCCAGAATATAGGCGGTGTGCGTTCCTCTCCAGAGCAGGTACAAGTACACTGCTTACCTGCAAGCTGGGGTGTCCATCTCATGATCATTCCGTGTGAGAATGTTACTGCCAGTCAACATGGTGTTTACTTTAAGTGAGATTCCCCCATCCGCTTCTCGGGGAGTGGGGGAAGAGGGCAGTGTAGAGGGGTGTAATGGGCAGGTGCAGGCCATAACTGTATTCCAACACAAAACAATAATGAGTAACTGAGAATACCATAGGACACACTGGTGTTCTGGCCAAACCATTATATAAGACTTGCCAGCACAGAATCGCTGATCTAGGGGTGGTGAACATATTGCCCGATACGTGGTCATTGGGATCCCAAGTGTTAAACAGTTTCAGAGTCCCCGTGGCTCCCTCTGTCTGTCCGCTGGGGAGGAGAGACGCATGGCACTTGGTTGTGGTAATCAGGGCTATAGGAACAGTCAAAATATGCTGTCGGAAGTTTGTGGGGTACCGATGGCAGCTGCTCCAGTGTTTAGTGGAAATAGGACCGATGAGTCAGAGCCCTCTTCGCTGGTGGATTTTGCATCATCTTCTTCCATTTCTGTTGGCAGGGTTGTGTAACAGAATGGGACCGCTGCTTGCAGGGCCTTTCGCCTCACCTGAATCCACAGTTTCAGATCAGGGGATTGGGATGGCTGAGGAACCCCCACCCCTTCCTCTCTTTTAATAGACCTGATGTGGAGGTGGGCGGGGGGTTCTCGTCGGCAGGTGTACACTGGGTCAGCGGGGCACTTGCACAGTTGCTGTGCTTTGCCCATTCTCAGGCCTCCTTGGGATCGGGTAAGAAGTGTTTGTCCAGCTGCTTGGATCTGGAGGTGGGCTGGGAACAGGAGAAAGCATTTAAGGTTGGCCTCTCGTAGCTTATGTTTGACAGCCAGAAATGTGTACCTTTGTTGTTAGACTGCGAGTGCATAGTGAGGGATAACATTAGTTGTGTGCCGTCTATGGCAAGAGCGTCTTGTCTCCTGGCCTCACATAGGATGATGCCTCGATCTCTATAGTGCATGAGTCATGCCACCAGTGGTCTGGGCCTCGCCGGCACCTGGTGCACCTGTTTGATCAGGAAGAATGGTGGGAGGACAGCCGAGGGACAAACCTATGAAACCATGTCTCAAGGTAGGCCTCCATGTCCCAGCCCTCAGCTCCTTCGGGGACCCAAACAATGCACACATTGTTACAGCACGAGCGGTCGTCTTAAGCGGCCTCCGCTCTGTCCGTTAGGATGCGTACCTGCTGCTGCATCTCACACATGTAGGACTGTATCTTTTGGGTTTGTGGCTTGAGGGTTGCCAGGTCCTCCTCCATCGCACTGACCTGGTCAGTCACTTTACTGTGGTCATCCCATAGCAGCATGAGATTTGTAGCCACAGTGCCTATTTTGTTCTCCAAGGATACCTTATCAGAACAGAGTCCAGTTTGTCATCTGTCATGAGGGCTCAAGTAGTGAACGTCTTAGGCACCCTCTTGTTGTGCTGTCTGCTGCAGCCCTTGTTAGAGTGCCATAATGGTATTGCTTTGGAAGCAGCCCATCCCTCAGTCTCGCCAGGGGTATCACCTGGCAGATGGAGGAGACATCTCTTGGTCGGGAGCACTCTGGTAAGCTCAGGTCGCAGCACTAGCGGCCCAGTAAGTCATGGGAGCCACTAAGTGAGGCAGTGTGGATATGGTGACTCAAGGATTACCTTCATGGGGACTGCTTACGGGTGCCTATTGGTCAAGGTGCAGCCAGCAGCACACTCGGCCCATTGGAGCAGTGAGGTCTGTGCAGGTATTTTATAGTCCCATGTGTGCGCCGTGATAGAGGCTAGGTCAGCAACTGGCAGTAGATCTGTGGCCCTGGGGCCCCTCTTCAGCAAATGCAACACAAAAAGATGATGGACTGAATGTTGAACATTGTCAAACATTCACCCCCAGTCACAGATCTGGGTTTAATCCATCGTTATTTTGCTCACCACGCCACCCCAGTTCAGACATAGCCATATGCAAATCAGTCTTGACCCTGTGCCTCATGGGAACAGTCCAGACCGAACTGCCAGGCCATGTCTTCCTTGGACTGGAATCAAGCATCCTAGGACCGGTTTCAGGCCCCTTTTCAGCAGACCTGCCAAGTCTCAGCACACTGCATTTCATCACCTCTGGCAGCACAAAGAAGGGAGAAATCTGGGGGTCACTCCTCCATGGGCCCAGACTGTTTGGGTGGTCCACACACATTTTCCAGCCTTGGTGGTGTGGAGTGATGAGGGAAATCAGGCTATTGAGAGTGTGCCAAGATGAAGTCCATTAGTCATTACTAGGCACCACAATGTCTGGGGTGGCGCTGCGACCCCCTAAGTGTGAACGGCTGTACCTCTCCTAACTAAGGCCATTCGGTGGGCATGGGGCAGCGTTCCACTTCCAGCCTCTGTCGGGCTCACCTCATTCAAAAAGAGGGGGGTGAGGGTGCCCTTGGTGCCAGCAGAAGGTCTGAGAGTGGGCCACCTTTGCTTCCCATGTCGAAGAGCAAAGTTCCCCATGCCGCCCAGCAGGCTCTGCCAGCATCTCAACTCAAGGCCAGGTCTGTGGGTGGGCTGCCACTCCGGGTGTGGCAGGTTCTAGTGCAACCTAGTGCCTGGGTCTTGGTACACCAATGGGCCCAAAGCCACGGCATCAGGGAAGACCTATGAAGCGGTGCCAGGTTTTGCCACGAACCTATGGGCGAGCTGCCCCTCCGGGCTATGGCCAGTTTCAGCACGGTCCCAAAGGCAAGGCCATAGCACTACACATGCGTCAGGGCCTGACTGCGTGGGATAGGCTTCTGATAAAGGCTCGCCTGCGGGCTACGTGGGTGCTACTTTGTCTCCACTGCGCTCCCCGAGCAGGCACAGCAGGCGATGGAGACGGGCCGGGGTGGGGGGGTATATACTCTCCGGATTAAGAGGATCAGATGACAGAGCTCTTCTAGTCAGCGTGCTCCATCTTAGCCAGCACAGGCACACACCCCTCAGCACTTTGCCTTATTTTATGAAATATGAATGATAGTCCTGTAACAATGGATGATGAAGGCAACAAATGGAAGCTAAAAATGGTATTGGAAAAAGACTGGACCCTGACATCATGCCTAACAATGCTTTACCCTATTAACTTGCAGTAATCTCGATACTTAATGAAGTATACACAATTCAATTCCCTACTGAGGATCTCCAGATATGCTACAATCTCGGAGAATGCTTGCTTCAGGAACCCAAGAGAATGCTAAATGCCTCGCAGTCTTATCTTTTACCAATAACTGAGGTTTTCGCAGGACATATTAAAATCCGAGGAGACTGATAGAATTACAGGTCACAATTGCGATGAATAGGTTTAGTGAACAGTCAGAAGTCTAGAGTGAAAGGATAGATATGGTCTTATAAATAAAACCAGAAGTTAGGGATGTCGCGCTAGAATGGAAAAGCAGGGAATGACTCAATTTGAAAAAAGATGGAATGAAGCTGGAATGGAAAGTCTTGCTACAGAGAAATTAAAGAACGGCAAACACAAATAGAGAGAATCACTCCCTCTCCGGTTGTGCTTTTCCTGTTTTCGAAGGTTAATGTATGAAAATCAAGAACGGAAACAAAACATTACTGCTGCATCTCTTCATCTCAAATCAAATACCATTCACCCATAAAGTGGATAGTTAATCAATAGCTTGCTAGATTTGATTTTGCTTTCTATACAATAATTTTAAGAGAATTAAAAATTACAATTGGAAGATGTTATTGCTTACTGTTTAACCATTTAGACCATATGAGACCTATATTAAACGTGTACATCTCAGTACTGTCTCTTATTCACCTTGTCAAGTCAATCAGTCTTAGACAAAGGAGTCTCCTATAACTGCGCACTATGTACTTTTGCCACTGCAAAACTCAGACGAGGCACAGGGCCCTCTGAAGAGATTTGCATGTACTTTACTAAGGAAGGGAGGGTGGTTTCAGCTATTCCTTCTTCAGATATTCCTAAAATAAATACTGCTGAACTGTCTGTTAATGCCATGAAGTCACACTGACTATATCTTGACACCACTGCACCACTAGGAGCAATGTTCGGGAACGATTGAAAATGTATGAGGCTCGCAAAATCAAAGCAAAAAAGAACACCCTACAGTTTGGCAAGCCTAGGCTATTGAATCAGTTTCATATGGTTTTAAGTCTTACCTGCTCCAAAATATAGCTACTAAGCTACCTCTGCAGCCTCTTCTTTTTAACCCTCTGCCGGATTTTATTTCCCCAAGTTGTGTAATGTATTGTACTTCACCTAACATCCAACACCTTTATGTAAACTTGCAGAATTTGATTTAACAGAAGACACGATTAGGGGAACACAACATAAAAGAACCCAATACGTTGAATAATGCTTTATGAAAAATTCTATTTATCAAAATGCCCCCAAAAATTATACAAAATGTGAACGATTGCACGGATTTCTTTGTCAGCCAACCTGAGGAAACTAACTCCACTCCTGGCATTCTAGGAACTACCCAAAACACACCTGCTATGACAATGCCTGAGCCAATGATCTCATGAGGTTTATCCTTGCTCTACCAGCCTCAAGGCGATATTTTTGTTTTAAACTGTTCCATTGTTGGTTGTTTTTGTTTCCGCCTAATTTCCATTTTAATGTAAACTAATGTTTATTCAAGTTTTGATATAAAGTGCCCATATACCAACTGGTGTCTGGTGTGCTATACAAGTATTTAAGGCTCTCTGCGAAGCCCGGGGTGCGCCTGAACGATTTACCAGAATTTGGGGGAAATGGTTTAACCTGCTGCCACCATGAGCACGGATATAACTGTTGTGTTTTACTCTATCGACAAGTTTGTGCTGCCGGACTGGGACATTGCCCACCCGTTTATGTACGCTGCTGAATGGTTTTACCTGTGCCTAATAATTGCTGAGCTGCCACCAACGACTTTTCTTTGTTGTTTCCGAAATGCCAATAAAGTTGATTATCAAAAAAAAAAATAGACAATATCACAGACCCAGTATCAAACGACGAGGAACTAAAAAGTTTAGTACCATGGATCCCTCTTTGAACTGTGGTTCTTAGAAACAGAGGGAACACTGATGGTGGACAACAGGAAAAGGAGAACAGGTAGGGAAAATGGCCTGGAGCGTGGAAACAGGGTGTGAAAAAGAGAAGTGAAGAAAGAAAATGATCCAAGTGCAAGGAAAAGGGTCTTCTTCAGTTAAAAAGCAAATACAGGAAAGTGTTAAAAGAAAATTTGGAAAAGTGAAGAGAAAATGATACAGAAAAGTCAAGGCATAATTAAGCGGAGTATGCAAGCCCTAAACAAACACAAAAAAAACGAATAAAGAAAAAAGCAGAATGGACACAAGTGAAGGTAATGATTAGAAGGAAAGGGAAACAAGCATTTGCAATGCAAAGCAATCGGCCTTGCCTGTGGGACTTTATATGTATTAAGCTATGCAGCACATTATCCTGGGCGCTGAAACATCTACTGTTCTTTAATATGGAGGGAAAGTTAAGCACCAAACTGCATGAGTCGCCAGGAATGGGAACACATTTGGCCTTTCAGTGGGAAATGGTATAGTCCAAATCTCTGTTTTTAATATAAAATCAGGGCCTTTGTGGTCAGATCACTGAAAATACATGATTTGAAATAAATACTGTCTACGGATGCTCGAGGAAGACAATTTCTATGGACTGGAATCTAGAGAATGCTAAAGTGATTCTGGCATTTTACTGACCTCTGCTGGTCGTTTTCTATCAAGATAGTTAAATAGAGGCAGTTGAACAGAAAAAAGTCCCTAAGCGGAAGCAGACAAGTCCTAGAGCGGATCTCCAGAGTCCACAAAGTACATACTAAAGTATATACAAGAGGTCTTGAATGCTCAACCTAAAAAGTAGGAAGATAATTGAAAAAGCAGTCTATGTTCATCTCTAAGATATATTAATGCTAACTCTCTCCGGTGCAGCTAGCAGTCTGGCTTCAGACCACTCTCCAGCAGCATGGAGTCTGCTAACTTACACATGGCAGACAATACCTTTGGGACTACAGATTATGATAACCGCCCTAACTCCTTATATTGCTGGACCTCTGCTGCCTTCGACACAGTCGATCATCCCACACTCCGACACACCTTGGAGTCTCAGAAGGGATTCAACAGCAATGTCCTTCACAGGTTCTCCTCCTACATTTCCAATCGACAACAGTTTGCTTACATGGGCACCTGCAGGTCCAAAAAGACCGCAGTCACCTGCAGAGACCCCAGGGTTCCACACTGCCTCCTGTCGTCTTCAAACTCCACATGCAGCCATTTGGTGCTCTACTCAGACAAGAGCATCAAGATTCACAAATACGCTGAAGATACACAGCTCTATTTGAAAGTCTCCTCTGCTTAAGACATCCAGAGCCTCAAACACTGCCTGCACATCATACAAATCTAGATGTCCAGAGGTCGTCTGATGCTCAACCCAATCAAGACAGAATGTCTGTCATAAACCAAGAACAACAAACAAGAAACACTATAGACGAGGCTCAATGACATTAACTTGATAGCATTAAACCACAGCTTTAACTGAATGCAAAGTCTCAGGATTCACCCTGGACACCACTTGCTCTCACAGAACACACAGTAAAACAAAAAAAACACAAGGATGGCCTAGTATGAGCTCTCTCTACTAAAGAAAGTTAAACTTTTTCTTGCTAAAAGTGACTTTAAAGCTACTGATCAAGCCCTGGTACTCTTGCATCTGGATGGCGCAAACACTCTGCTCCATGGACTTCCAAACTTCATACTGGCACTCCTTAGGGGCATCCTACACATAGCAGCGTATCTGATCCAACACCTGAAGAAATATAACCAAATAACTCCCATCCCAATGGGATGCCATTGGCCTGTCTAGACAACTTGCACCATCTTCACAACCAGCTGTATCATTTACAAAGCCATCATTACCAACACCACCACCAATTCTCTTGCAGACAAACTCACCATCTGTGTTGGGGTACATCACACCATCAGCCAATTCATCATCAGACTGCAGAATAAGTGTAAAATAGAAAAAGTAAGGCATGAGACCTTTACCATCTGTGCACAGAGAATCTGAAAAAACATCCACCTATCCATCAGGATTCAGCTCCAATTTAGGAGAGAGTTGAAGACGCAGTTCTAAAAACCACACCTCTATCACAATGCATTAATAGTCTAAAAAACAGCTAACTCTCCAATCATTCATTGACTTCATACTTGTCTTGAACCCTTTAAAGTGCTCCGCCATCTTTAGGCTAGGTTTGAACTTGAGATATATCATGCATACACAATGGTGTATGGGTTCTCTGGCTGTGAAAGGATGAAAAGAACATAGGTTAACAGCGCAGCAGATTAATGGAAAGGGCAGACACAAAAAGGAAAATTATTTTTGTGTGTGTATTTAAGAAAAACAAACTTGCAGAATGCAATTTCAGGATAAAAGATATTCTCCGAGTTGGATTGAAAGATTTTAAGAATTACATTTATCTCGGAATTTAAGGGAAACAGGTTTAATGTATTCTCACAATTGGAATTCTACAAGTTTGAAAGCTAACTCATGTGCCAACCTTGTAGAACAAGGTTAGTAAGAGCAACTGTACGCTTTGTGTATTAAACTTCCCATGCTTGGTATTTTCCCATGTTTTAATACTGATTTGGGTATGTAAAATAGTGTAGGCTACTCTAACCAAAATGAATAAAAAGAATGGGAAACGTGTAAAAGTGAAATGATAGGTGTTAATGTGTGGAAATGTAGTAGAAACAATTACTTATTATTTAAGCTAACCATCTAGAAACATATTTCTCTGAGATTTGGCTAATTAGAAGCTCTCAAGAAGTCACTTTTGGAATTTCAAATATTTTTAGCCAGTAGTGAGGAAGATTTCCAGCTTCATTTAATTAATTACTTTCTTTTTAATTTGCATGTAGACTGCCATCATCATATGTATATAAACACTTTATCAGAATCTAAAATTCAAGCTTTCAGGCAGTGTTTGTGGATAAGGGTATGTGGCCCACGGGGTGGTGTGATCGAATCACCACAGAGAAGCTGAATGTGTTGAAATTGAATGTAAAATGCAAATTAAATAAAAAGTTTATTATTGAGAAGATAGTTTCTAACACACCGACATGCTAAAAGAGCTCTTCTTGAAAACTGATCTTTCTATCGTACACTGGGACCTTGCAACGGCAATGAGCTTACTAGGTTCTAGGTCAACCTTATGATTAGGTCTGAAACCCTATATTTACGGACCGATCATCCAGGATTTTCGTGGTTCAGAATTGTGTGCATTTTTGAAACATTGGATTAGTTTTAATTTGATCTTGATTGGGAATTCTGAGGCAGTAGTCTCATTCCCTATTTTTAAGTCACCTGGCAGAAATATCGTGTGGTAAGTGAACAGAAACCTGGAGCAACTGTTCTATATTTGTTTTGACCTGGATTTCCAAATATAATTATAACAATGGAGGGCAACACAAGAGTTGAATACACCAAAACATTATTCAAATATATATATATATATATTAAGATAAGATCTTGAAACTCAAATTAACAAAATACAAATATATGATATCACATCCATACTTCGTATCTGCAATCATACTGATCTCATCCAACCTCTAGAAACAAGGTGCACAGGAGAACACACAATTATTTTAAGAAAGCCCTGAAAAAATGGATACTGTTGAGCTGTAATATACAATAATACTCCATGGAGCAAGACAATGCGTGGCTTGACAATTGTTATCTTCGATCAGCAATCTACGCGTGTTTCGGCACAGGAGCGCCTTCTTCAGGAAATCCACTAGGGAAAGAAGGGTTGGATGATACCAGTCTTAGGCCTCCCAAAAATGTATCCGGAGATTGATTAGCAATAGTTGTCCTGATTAAAAGATGAGGGTCCGTAGCAGACTTAAGACACTTTGTGGAGATGTGTGGCAATGTATCCACCGCCTCAAGAAAAACAGAACGAGAGAAGCGTACCGGCTTGGCAGAGGTAGTATGGCCAATTAAACAACAACTGCTAACGGTAATGCAAACAGTGGATGACTGTCTCTAGGAGCTCAAGAAGAATGTGGAGCGCCTCAGAAAACTTGCCAGCTCAGAAATACTGAAGCCATAACGTTAAGGAGCATGTAGAAAGGACTACATTCGTAAAGCAGAAACGATGTGTTGCTTCTGTAGTATTCGGATAGTAATGCGAAGCCTGACGATCAGCAGCAGGATGTAGGATTCTGATTCAGAATTGTGTGCATGCTTGAAAACATCCGAGTAGTTTTAATATGGTCTGGATTGGGAATTCTGAAGCAGTAGTCTCATTCCCTAATTTTAAGTCACACAGCAGAAATATTTTGTGGACCATCATAAAAACATACAGGAGGCTTACAGCTTGCTCATTGCTCACAATGGGTTAGCTTTCTTGTCTCTCTCATTTGGCTATTTCTTATCTGATGACTTACATGTCTCTTAGCGAGTTTGTCCTTCCCTTTGAGCATATTCAGTGAGCAGTTTTGTTTTCCTTGTTTTTTTATTCAGTATTCTTTGAGAGGGCATGTGTTTTCTGGCTATCTCCCTCATGTACTGCCACCCCCACCCCATCTCCCATCATGCTTCCAGTGTTTCTCTCCAGTCCTTCCAGCCTGTCTGCACAAGCAAAGCAACGGGCCTATTTTTACAGAGGAATTACTAAAGAGCAGACTTTAAAAGGTGCTTATGATGTATCTAATGCTTTATAAATATTGCACAAATGCACTGTCATGGCACATAAAAGTTTTTATGGTGTTTGGTGAGGAGCTGGCTGCAGATTCATTCACCTGGTGCTTGAGGCAGAAGGTGCACTTAGTGTAGTTTTGTGCCAGGCTGGGCCCCAGGCCACCAATATGCTAGCGCAGGGGTGGGGACGCGCAGCATATATTAACGAGGTTCACACCGGTCTCTCTGTCGGAAGTGACGTGCCCGAGCGCACGCCTTCCTTTTATTGCTTCCCCGCAGGCCACGCCTGGCCTGCGGATGCGGGGGTGCATGCATCGGCAAACTAGAGTGCCAACCGCACTACATCCCTATCCAACTTTATAAACTTTTATGTCTTCATCACACATTATCTCGAGGTGGGATAACCTGTCTCTCATAGTTTCAAACAAACAAAAATGCTGTACTTGCGTTTCCTTTGTTGACGGGTTCAGGGACTTAGCTGACAGGCATAGTCTTTTAGCTTCTGACTTGGGGGTGGATTGGGCCGTAGGTTGTATCGCAGGTTCTGACTTCGCTCGGGTTCCCGATGGTGTGGGGTGTTCCTGGCGGGGGTTTGCGATGTTGGAGGTCCGTCTTCTGATACCGGCAAACCTTCTTGTGTCCCTGCCGGCGAGTTGCTTCCATCCTCTTGGGTCAGAGCCTTTGGCATTGTCTCCGCGCTTTCCAGCACTTCCGAATGGTCGGTTATCCCCGGGGGTACTACTTTAAACCACGAGGTGTTCCTTGATACTTCTTCTCCCTCCTTGCGTGCGGTCACCATGGTTCCCTTCGTGGCCGTCACAGTCCACGGTCCCGGTTCATAGGGCGTTTGGAACTTCCCACCAGGACGTCGGTTCCGTATGACCACTTGATCTCCCTGGCGCAGCCGTCGCATGGTCGCCCTCCGGCGCTGGCTTGTTCGCCAATTATTTTGCCTTCTCCGTTCCTGGGTCCCCTCGGTGTCATTCGGGATTGGTGTTGTCCCCGGGGCAGTGGGGAGGAGATCTCTGCGGTGTCCTTGGAACATGAGTGCCCAAGGGCTTCTCTGTGTAGTGCAGTGAGGAGTCCCTCTATATTCCCGTAGGAAGTCATGTAATCTCTTTTCGGGGTCTGCCTGTTCTACCATTGCTATGCGGAATGTCTTATTTAGAGTTCGCATGAACCTTTCGGCCTCTCCATTTGCTTGCGGCCATTGGGGTGTTATGCGTCGGTGCTTGATGCCTCTGGCCTTCAGGAAGGTGGCGAATTCCGCTCCTTGGAAGGGTGGACTGTTGTCGCTTTTCAGTTCCTCCGGATAGCCAAACATGGAGAACATTTTCTCTAAGGCGGGTCCTACATGCGAGAAAGCCGTGGATTTGATCCTTTCAACCAAGGGGTACTTTGAGTACGAGTCAATGGCCACTAGCGTGTGCCCCTCTCCTGGGAAACTCCCAAAATCCACACTTATTTTAGTCCATGGCGTCGTGCAGGCCTCCTCCCTGATGATTGGGGCCGGCCTCTCTGGAGCACTGGTCAATTGGCAGGATAGACAGTTTTTCACGTAGTCCTCGACCATGGTCTCCAGCTCGGGAAACCACACCTTCTCCCGCATGCGGGCCTTCATCTTTGTGGTGCCTTGGTGGCCGCCGTGGGCCAGCTGGGTGGCCCGATTTCGAAGACGTTGCGGTATCACCAGTCGTGTTCCCCTTAGCAGCACGCCATCATCTGTAGCACTGAGTTCATGACGGACGTGCCAGAATTTCGTGAGGGTCTCCTTGTCTATTGCCGTCCAGGTATCGGGAGGGTGTAGGTAGTTGGCCCATGTGCCTTCCTGAATGGCTTGTATTGATCGCATGTACGGGTTGTAGTCAGCAGCCGCTTCTTTGATCTCGTCGATGGTCATACACAGGGGGCATGATGTGAGAGCTACCCACCGGGCATACTCCTCGCAGTCGTCATCGGAGGAGGGTGGTTCCTGGGGGGATGGATGGCGTGACAAGTAATCCACCGGGTTCTTGGCTCCTGGTCGGTATACCACCTCCATCCCGTACGACTGTAGTTGGATCACCCATCTTTCAATGCGTGGTGGTGGATGTGGAGCTGTGCCCCTGAAGAGGTGTACCAGGGGTTGGTGGTCTGTAACCATGGTAAATGGGTGGCCTTGGATATAAAGGTGAAAATGGCTGCAGGCCCATTTAATCGCTAAGGCTTCTCGCTCTATTTGGGCGTACCTGGTCTCGGTGGGGGTCAGGGCCTTGCTGGCAAACGCTAGGGCCGTCCATTGTCCGGGCTCATGTTCTTGGGTCAGGACTGCTCCCAGGCCTACCGGGCTGGCGTCGACGATGACCTCGGTGCGCTTCCCTGGATCGAAGTAGGACAGTGTCGCGTTTTTCAGTAAGGCCTCCTTGATGCTCCGGAATGCTTCCTCTTCTTTGGTGCCCCACTGCCATACAGCGTCTGATTTGGTGAGATTTCGTAATGGCTCGCTCTTGGTGGCTAGGCCCGGTATGAATCGGCCACAGTATGTGGCCATCCCAAGGAAACTCCTCACCTCCGTTGGCGATTTGGGCGCTGGTGCGTCCTTGATGGACTTGGATTTTCTTGGGTCGACCTGAATCCCCTCCTGATTGAATATGTAGCCAAAGAATTCAATCGATGATTGGAAGAATTGGCATTTGTCCTTGTGGAGTGTCGCTCCGTGTTCACTCAGTCTCTTCAGGACGTTTCGCAGGTGCTTGTAATGGTCAGATGCGGTGGATGAGTGTATTAGGATGTCATCGCTGACATTGATGACTCCTGGCAGTCCTGATAGGAGTTCTCTAATGGTGTTTTGGAACACCTCGGCTGCCGATGATATGCCGAAGTTGAGGCGTTTGTATCGTCGTAGGCCGAGGTGGGTACTGAATGTGGTAATGAATCGGCTCTCCTCCGCAAGGGGCAGCTGATGATATCCTGCATTGAGGTCAATTTTAGAGAACCATTTGGATCCATTCACGTCGGCCACTATGTCGTCCATGGTGGGCGTCAGGTGCCTCTCCCTCCGGATGGCTGTGTTGGGTAGCCGCATATCGATGCATAGCCGAATTTCGCCCGGCTGCTTGGGTTTTTCGACTATCACCATGGGCGACACCCAGGGGGTGGGTCCCGTCACTTTTTCGATTACCCCAAGATTCTCCAACTTCTCCAGTTCTTTCTCCACTAGGGGTCGGAGGTGGAATGGTATCCGGCGGTGGCGCAAAGCCGTGGGGGAGACTGATTTATCAATGTGGAGTTTGATGGGGTCGCATTTGATGCACCCTAGTCCCCTGAACAGCTCGGGGAACCGCTCCAACAGCTCGTCCACTTGGTGGGCTCGGATCCGGTTGGCGAAAGCTATCAGTTTCAGATCCTCTGCCGTGTGACTACTCAGGAGAGTATCGGCCTCCCGGTTGATGATGTGAATGGTTGCCGTTACCTCCTCCTCGTCTGCCCGAACCGGTATCACGATCTTCCCCTTGAGGGGCAGAGGCGTGTCCGCGCCATATGCGAAAATCCTCGTTTTGGACGGTAGGACCTCTGGGCGGGGACGTAACTTGTTGAATTGCTGGAGTCCCATCACATTCACGGTGGCCCCCGTGTCGATGATCGCCTTCACCTCGTTCTGTCCCATTTGCACCACACATGTGGGCTGCGGCCGCCGTCGCTGCTTGAGTTCCCGGGCAAACGAGACGACATACGCCTCCTCGTCTTCCGATTCCGAGTCGTCGCAGACCGTGGGCAGGTGTCTCTCTGACCTCTCTGGGCCCGGGTCAGCCGTAGCTAGTGACAGTTGGCGGACCGCTTTGGTGGGTGTCCATGACTTCTTGGGGTTCCTAGACTGGTTCTTCCTGCGGCAGACATCTGCAAAATGGTTCGGGATCCCACAGTTCCCACACGTCTGTCCCTGGGCCGGGCAGTCCTTGGCTGCGTGTGGTTCATGGCCGCAGTATCCGCAACGGGCTTGAGGTGATTTCTTCCTAAATCCTTTCGGCGCCTGACCACGTGTCCGAGGCCGCACCGCATCCGCACGTTCTGTCTTGATATTTTCCACTTTGATCGGGGTCTTATGTAGGGCCTGTTCCATGGCCGTCGCTCTGGCATCTGATAGCTCGTGGGATCTGGCCAAAATGAGGATATTCTCCAGGGTTATTCCAGGTTTTCGGAGAATCTGGCCCCTCAGTGTCTTATCCCTGCATCCCTGAATCAGTTGTCTCCGGATAGCTCTGGGTTGATCCTCGTCAGTGGAACTGGCCAGTTCCCTGACTCGCGTGTGGAATTGGTCCATTGTTTCTCCGTCTCGTTGACGTGCCTGTCCCAGCTTGAAGACCTCGAAATCCACATTTAGTTGGGGATCAAAGTGTCCGTTGAGGGCGGCAACTGCGGCCGCGTAGGTAGCCGCCGCACCCGTGTTGGGGAGATGTTTGAAGAGCTTGAAGATCTCGTCCCCTGCGTAGTGGAGTAGTAAGGATCTTTTGACTGCATCATCAATCTCACGCGTAACCACAAAGTAGTTCTCAAGTCTTTCCAGCCAGATTTTCCATCGAGGCGACGCCGTGGACGGGTCACTCGCCTCACTGAATGGCGGGAGAACCCCAGTCGCGGCGTGCTGGAAAGGGATGGTTATAACGTGCGCTGCAGCATCTTCATCCCCCATGACGTCGAACTCCCGGCTAGGGTGGGGCGTTACTGGGTCTGGACAGTCTTTACGGTGTTGCGTCACACCCACGTGTACCTGAGCGATGATCAGCGCCGTCCGCTCACCATGCGTCTCAGCTTCTTCCTGCGTCACGTATTCCGCTTCTGGCGGGGCGTTGGAGGGTCAAGGACCTCTCTGGGCGAGCTTCCGGGGCCTCCAGGTGATGGCAGCAGGCCTCCCAGGCGACGTCACACTCCCCCGGAGCACAGCACACCCAAAACGCGTTGCACGCTAGAAGCGTGAGGTTCGGCAAGGTGTTTTCCCGCTCTCACGCGAGATGCGTGAGGTTTGGTAGGGCGCCGGCACCGCGGACCACGCGAGATGCGTGAGGTCCGGCAAGGCGTCGCAACTTCGGAGCGGGACGCCGCGGGAGGCAGCCGGAGGCTCGCGCCCACACCGGGGGCAGCCAGGGGGTTGATGTTGTGCCCCAGCGGGCAAATCAAGGGCAGCAGCAGGGTGCACCTGAGGAGGTGGGCTCACCAGGCTCGAGCCAGCCAGCGGTCACGCGGTCGCTGCCGCGGAGGGGAGCGGACCGCTCCACACGGGAACCAGGTGCACGGGCGAGGGTTGGGCCCCCTCCGCTCGTCGCCAGTGTAGTTTTGTGCCAGGCTGGGCACCAGGCCACCAATATGCTAGCGCAGGGGTGGGGACGCGCAGCATATATTAACGAGGCTCACACCGGTCTCTCTGTCGGAAGTGACGTGCCCGAGCGCACGCCTTCCTTTTATTGCTTCCCCGCAGGCCACGCCTGGCCTGCGGATGCGGGGGTGCATGCATCGGCAAACTAGAGTGCTAACCGCACTACACTTAGCATTATAGAAAAGGAGATGCCGCTTCTCCTAGAGGCCCATATATCTTCTACCTCGACTACAGCAGCGAACCAAATGGCTAAAGCATTTTTCAGGTCGCAGTCCCGTGGAAAATAAATTAGACCTCGGCAAACAATTTCCTTTAAATTTTGACACTTTATTTTTCTTTTAAATTATATTCAGTTTTCTGGGTGAAAGGTATTTGAAAAATAAAAGCAGGCTATTTTTAAAGATCATAATTCTTGAAGTCAATGTTCAGCTTGGAAATACCGAAAAGTATGTGTCTACTTTCCCCCCAATATTTTAGAATGTTTTTCCTCTAACTTTTGTGAGCAATGCTTTATGAAAAAGCATTGTCAAAGCCAATAGCTTAGCACTTGGTTTACGAAGTGAGACCTATTGGCTTTGCCAATGCCTCTCCTAATTTATTACGCAGTGCTACAAATAATGATGTCTTTTTCAAATGAGCTTCAGTTTTTAATTCAAAACAAACCCGCTGACGTAATCCGTGGTGCAGCAGTGAATAACTGAACACTATGTGGTATCGTAGAAAAAGTAATTACTCACTATCAAAGCTGACCACCTGGAAATATTTTTCTCAGAGGTCTGACTGATCAGAAGCTCTGAAGGAGACACTTTTATCATTTCAAATATTTTTAATCAGTAGCGAGGAACATTGCCAGTTTCATTTCATTCATTATTTTCTTTGTAATTTATATCAAGTGTGTCATCATCCTATGCATATAAGCATTCTATCAGAATCTAGTATTTAAGCTTTCAGGCAGTGTTCGCAGTTACCAGTATGTAGCCCTCAGGGTGGTATATCATGGACAGTATTGAGTTTGTCTGCAAAAAAGTGTGGCCTAGGAAGCTTAGTCTGCCCTATGGGATGCTTAACAACAAGGGGTGGTGATGGACAGAGTCTCTGAATTAAGCAGAGTACTCTCACCCAGTCAAGAGATCAGGGCTAGATCCAACACCGTTTTTTAGCTCATTGCACCATCCCAGTTTCAGAACCTGGCTGTATGCAAATTAGTCTGTCCCTGGCCCAGTGCATCATGGGAACAGGGCAGACCAGACTACAAAAGCCAATTCTTACACTGGGAAGGAAACAAGCTTCCGGGGACCGGTTTCTGGCATTACAGCCGTCTTCGGCCCGGCTTGCTTGAATCTTGATGGTGCAATGAGCAAGGGACTCACATCTGAGTATACCCTTCCACGCTTAGGGTGGACAAAATTATTAACAACAAGGGGTGGTGATGGACAGAGTCTCTGAATTAAGCAGAGTACTCTCACCCAGTCAAGAGATCAGGGCTAGATCCAACACCGTTTTTTAGCTCATTGCACCATCCCAGTTTCAGAACCTGGCTGTATGCAAATTAGTCTGTCCCTGGCCCAGTGCATCATGGGAACAGGGCAGACCAGACTACAAAAGCCAATTCTTACACTGGGAAGGAAACAAGCTTCCGGGGACCGGTTTCTGGCATTACAGCCGTCTTCGGCCCGGCTTGCTTGAATCCTGATGGTGCAATGAGCAAGGGACTCACATCTGAGTATACCCTTCCACGCTTAGGGTGGACAAAATTATTAACAACAAGGGGTGGTGATGGACAGAGTCTCTGAATTAAGCGTGGAAGCGTGGAAGGGTATACTCAGACTTTGTCTAGCAAGTCCCTTGAGTGACCGGCCACTATGTCGTCCATGGTGGGCGTCAGGTGCCTCTCCCTCCGGATGGCTGTGTTGGGTAGCCGCATATCGATGCATAGCCGAATTTCGCCCGGCTGCTTGGGTTTTTCGACTATCACCATGGGCGACACCCAGGGGGTGGGTCCCGTCACTTTTTCGATTACCCCAAGATTCTCCAACTTCTCCAGTTCTTTCTCCACTAGGGGTCGGAGGTGGAATGGTATCCGGCGGTGGCGCAAAGCCGTGGGGGAGACTGATTTATCAATGTGGAGTTTGATGGGGTCGCATTTGATGCACCCTAGTCCCCTGAACAGCTCGGGGAACCGCTCCAACAGCTCGTCCACTTGGTGGGCTCGGATCCGGTTGGCGAAAGCTATCAGTTTCAGATCCTCTGCCGTGTGACTACTCAGGAGAGTATCGGCCTCCCGGTTGATGATGTGAATGGTTGCCGTTACCTCCTCCTCGTCTGCCCGAACCGGTATCACGATCTTCCCCTTGAGGGGCAGAGGCGTGTCCGCGCCATATGCGAAAATCCTCGTTTTGGACGGTAGGACCTCTGGGCGGGGACGTAACTTGTTGAATTGCTGGAGTCCCATCACATTCACGGTGGCCCCCGTGTCGATGATCGCCTTCACCTCGTTCTGTCCCATTTGCACCACACATGTGGGCTGCGGCCGCCGTCGCTGCTTGAGTTCCCGGGCAAACGAGACGACATACGCCTCCTCGTCTTCCGATTCCGAGTCGTCGCAGACCGTGGGCAGGTGTCTCTCTGACCTCTCTGGGCCCGGGTCAGCCGTAGCTAGTGACAGTTGGCGGACCGCTTTGGTGGGTGTCCATGACTTCTTGGGGTTCCTAGACTGGTTCTTCCTGCGGCAGACATCTGCAAAATGGTTCGGGATCCCACAGTTCCCACACGTCTGTCCCTGGGCCGGGCAGTCCTTGGCTGCGTGTGGTTCATGGCCGCAGTATCCGCAACGGGCTTGAGGTGATTTCTTCCTAAATCCTTTCGGCGCCTGACCACGTGTCCGAGGCCGCACCGCATCCGCACGTTCTGTCTTGATATTTTCCACTTTGATCGGGGTCTTATGTAGGGCCTGTTCCATGGCCGTCACTCTGGCATCTGATAGCTCGTGGGATCTGGCCAAAATGAGGATATTCTCCAGGGTTATTCCAGGTTTTCGGAGAATCTGGCCCCTCAGTGTCTTATCCCTGCATCCCTGAATCAGTTGTCTCCGGATAGCTCTGGGTTGATCCTCGTCAGTGGAACTGGCCAGTTCCCTGACTCGCGTGTGGAATTGGTCCATTGTTTCTCCGTCTCGTTGACGTGCCTGTCCCAGCTTGAAGACCTCGAAATCCACATTTAGTTGGGGATCAAAGTGTCCGTTGAGGGCGGCAACTGCGGCCGCGTAGGTAGCCGCCGCACCCGTGTTGGGGAGATGTTTGAAGAGCTTGAAGATCTCGTCCCCTGCGTAGTGGAGTAGTAAGGATCTTTTGACTGCATCATCAATCTCACGCGTAACCACAAAGTAGTTCTCAAGTCTTTCCAGCCAGATTTTCCATCGAGGCGACGCCGTGGACGGGTCACTCGCCTCACTGAATGGCGGGAGAACCCCAGTCGCGGCGTGCTGGAAAGGGATGGTTATAACGTGCGCTGCAGCATCTTCATCCCCCATGACGTCGAACTCCCGGCTAGGGTGGGGCGTTACTGGGTCTGGACAGTCTTTACGGTGTTGCGTCACACCCACGTGTACCTGAGCGATGATCAGCGCCGTCCGCTCACCATGCGTCTCAGCTTCTTCCTGCGTCACGTATTCCGCTTCTGGCGGGGCGTTGGAGGGTCAAGGACCTCTCTGGGCGAGCTTCCGGGGCCTCCAGGTGATGGCAGCAGGCCTCCCAGGCGACGTCACACTCCCCCGGAGCACAGCACACCCAAAACGCGTTGCACGCTAGAAGCGTGAGGTTCGGCAAGGTGTTTTCCCGCTCTCACGCGAGATGCGTGAGGTTTGGTAGGGCGCCGGCACCGCGGACCACGCGAGATGCGTGAGGTCCGGCAAGGCGTCGCAACTTCGGAGCGGGACGCCGCGGGAGGCAGCCGGAGGCTCGCGCCCACACCGGGGGCAGCCAGGGGGTTGATGTTGTGCCCCAGCGGGCAAATCAAGGGCAGCAGCAGGGTGCACCTGAGGAGGTGGGCTCACCAGGCTCGAGCCAGCCAGCGGTCACGCGGTCGCTGCCGCGGAGGGGAGCGGACCGCTCCACACGGGAACCAGGTGCACGGGCGAGGGTTGGGCCCCCTCCGCTCGTCGCCAGTGTAGTTTTGTGCCAGGCTGGGCACCAGGCCACCAATATGCTAGCGCAGGGGTGGGGACGCGCAGCATATATTAACGAGGCTCACACCGGTCTCTCTGTCGGAAGTGACGTGCCCGAGCGCACGCCTTCCTTTTATTGCTTCCCCGCAGGCCACGCCTGGCCTGCGGATGCGGGGGTGCATGCATCGGCAAACTAGAGTGCTAACCGCACTACACTTAGCATTATAGAAAAGGAGATGCCGCTTCTCCTAGAGGCCCATATATCTTCTACCTCGACTACAGCAGCGAACCAAATGGCTAAAGCATTTTTCAGGTCGCAGTCCCGTGGAAAATAAATTAGACCTCGGCAAACAATTTCCTTTAAATTTTGACACTTTATTTTTCTTTTAAATTATATTCAGTTTTCTGGGTGAAAGGTATTTGAAAAATAAAAGCAGGCTATTTTTAAAGATCATAATTCTTGAAGTCAATGTTCAGCTTGGAAATACCGAAAAGTATGTGTCTACTTTCCCCCCAATATTTTAGAATGTTTTTCCTCTAACTTTTGTGAGCAATGCTTTATGAAAAAGCATTGTCAAAGCCAATAGCTTAGCACTTGGTTTACGAAGTGAGACCTATTGGCTTTGCCAATGCCTCTCCTAATTTATTACGCAGTGCTACAAATAATGATGTCTTTTTCAAATGAGCTTCAGTTTTTAATTCAAAACAAACCCGCTGACGTAATCCGTGGTGCAGCAGTGAATAACTGAACACTATGTGGTATCGTAGAAAAAGTAATTACTCACTATCAAAGCTGACCACCTGGAAATATTTTTCTCAGAGGTCTGACTGATCAGAAGCTCTGAAGGAGACACTTTTATCATTTCAAATATTTTTAATCAGTAGCGAGGAACATTGCCAGTTTCATTTCATTCATTATTTTCTTTGTAATTTATATCAAGTGTGTCATCATCCTATGCATATAAGCATTCTATCAGAATCTAGTATTTAAGCTTTCAGGCAGTGTTCGCAGTTACCAGTATGTAGCCCTCAGGGTGGTATATCATGGACAGTATTGAGTTTGTCTGCAAAAAAGTGTGGCCTAGGAAGCTTAGTCTGCCCTATGGGATGCTTAACAACAAGGGGTGGTGATGGACAGAGTCTCTGAATTAAGCAGAGTACTCTCACCCAGTCAAGAGATCAGGGCTAGATCCAACACCGTTTTTTAGCTCATTGCACCATCCCAGTTTCAGAACCTGGCTGTATGCAAATTAGTCTGTCCCTGGCCCAGTGCATCATGGGAACAGGGCAGACCAGACTACAAAAGCCAATTCTTACACTGGGAAGGAAACAAGCTTCCGGGGACCGGTTTCTGGCATTACAGCCGTCTTCGGCCCGGCTTGCTTGAATCTTGATGGTGCAATGAGCAAGGGACTCACATCTGAGTATACCCTTCCACGCTTAGGGTGGACAAAATTATTAACAACAAGGGGTGGTGATGGACAGAGTCTCTGAATTAAGCAGAGTACTCTCACCCAGTCAAGAGATCAGGGCTAGATCCAACACCGTTTTTTAGCTCATTGCACCATCCCAGTTTCAGAACCTGGCTGTATGCAAATTAGTCTGTCCCTGGCCCAGTGCATCATGGGAACAGGGCAGACCAGACTACAAAAGCCAATTCTTACACTGGGAAGGAAACAAGCTTCCGGGGACCGGTTTCTGGCATTACAGCCGTCTTCGGCCCGGCTTGCTTGAATCCTGATGGTGCAATGAGCAAGGGACTCACATCTGAGTATACCCTTCCACGCTTAGGGTGGACAAAATTATTAACAACAAGGGGTGGTGATGGACAGAGTCTCTGAATTAAGCGTGGAAGCGTGGAAGGGTATACTCAGACTTTGTCTAGCAAGTCCCTTGCTCATTGCACCATCAGGATTCAAGCAAGCCGGGCCGAAGACGGCTGTAATGCCAGAAACCGGTCCCCGGAAGCTTGTTTCCTTCCCAGTGTAAGAATTGGCTTTTGTAGTTTGGTTTGCCCTGTTCCCATCATGCACTGGGACAGGAACAGACTAATTTGCATACAGCCAGGTTCTGAAACTGGGATGGTGCATTGAGCTAAAAAACGGTGTTGGATCTAGCCCTGATCTCTTGACTGGGTGAGAGTATTCTGCTTAATTCAGAGACTCTGTCCCTCACCACCCCTTGTTGTAAATATTTTTGTCCACCCTAAGCGTGGAAGGGTATACTCAGACATGAGTCCCTTGCTCATTGCACCATCAGGATTCAAGCAAGCCGGGCCGAAGACGGCTGTAATGCCAGAAACCGGTCCCCGGAAGCTTGTTTCCTTCCCAGTGTAAGAATTGGCTTTTGTAGTTTGGTTTGCCCTGTTCCCATCATGCACTGGGACAGGAACAGACTAATTTGCATACAGCCAGGTTCTGAAACTGGGATGGTGCATTGAGCTAAAAAACGGTGTTGGATCTAGCCCTGATCTCTTGACTGGGTGAGAGTATTCTGCTTAATTCAGAGACTCTGTCCCTCACCACCCCTTGTTGTAAATATTTTTGTCCACCCTAAGCGTGGAAGGGTATACTCAGACATGAGTCCCTTGCTCATTGCACCATCAGGATTCAAGCAAGCCGGGCCGAAGACGGCTGTAATGCCAGAAACCGGTCCCCGGAAGCTTGTTTCCTTCCCAGTGTAAGAATTGGCTTTTGTAGTTTGGTTTGCCCTGTTCCCATCATGCACTGGGACAGGAACAGACTAATTTGCATACAGCCAGGTTCTGAAACTGGGATGGTGCATTGAGCTAAAAAACGGTGTTGGATCTAGCCCTGATCTCTTGACTGGGTGAGAGTATTCTGCTTAATTCAGAGACTCTGTCCCTCACCACCCCTTGTTGTACATATTTTTGTCCACCCTAAGCGTGGAAGGGTATACTCAGACATGAGTCCCTTGCTCATTGCACCATCAGGATTCAAGCAAGCCGGGCCGAAGACGGCTGTAATGCCAGAAACCGGTCCCCGGAAGCTTGTTTCCTTCCCAGTGTAAGAATTGGCTTTTGTAGTTTGGTTTGCCCTGTTCCCATCATGCACTGGGACAGGAACAGACTAATTTGCATACAGCCAGGTTCTGAAACTGGGATGGTGCATTGAGCTAAAAAACGGTGTTGGATCTAGCCCTGATCTCTTGACTGGGTGAGAGTATTCTACTTAATTCAGAGACTCTGTCCCTCACCACCCCTTGTTGTAAATATTTTTGTCCACCCTAAGCGTGGAAGGGTATACTCAGACATGAGTCCCTTGCTCATTGCACCATCAGGATTCAAGCAAGCCGGGCCGAAGACGCCTGTAATGCCAGAAACCGGTCCCCGGAAGCTTGTTTCCTTCCCAGTGTAAGAATTGGCTTTTGTAGTTTGGTTTGCCCTGTTCCCATCATGCACTGGGACAGGAACAGACTAATTTGCATACAGCCAGGTTCTGAAACTGGGATGGTGCATTGAGCTAAAAAACGGTGTTCGATCTAGCCCTGATCTCTTGACTGGGTGAGAGTATTCTGCTTAATTCAGAGACTCTGTCCCTCACCACCCCTTGTTGTAAATATTTTTGTCCACCCTAAGCGTGGAAGGGTATACTCAGACATGAGTCCCTTGCTCATTGCACCATCAGGATTCAAGCAAGCCGGGCCGAAGACGGCTGTAATGCCAGAAACCGGTCCCCGGAAGCTTGTTTCCTTCCCAGTGTAAGAATTGGCTTTTGTAGTTTGGTTTGCCCTGTTCCCATCATGCACTGGGACAGGAACAGACTAATTTGCATACAGCCAGGTTCTGAAACTGGGATGGTGCATTGAGCTAAAAAACGGTGTTGGATCTAGCCCTGATCTCTTGACTGGGTGAGAGTATTCTGCTTAATTCAGAGACTCTGTCCCTCACCACCCCTTGTTGTAAATATATGGGATGCTTCCAGCATGTGGGGAGAAACTAGTGCGGGATTAATCACTCTATTCAACAAGTTTGTAAGCTAGTTCATGAGCCAACCTTGTAATGAAACATCACCAGGAAGGGAAACAGAGAAATCTAGTATTTTCTTTGATGGGGAATAGGTTAAGATGAAACATAGATGTATTACCTTTGCATGAGAAAAACAAAACCTCTGAAAAACTTATGAAGGGGCCCATAATCCATAAACCATGCAACATTGACTAAAAAACTAAAAACACAGCCATCAAAACTAGATATCAACCATCACAAAGTCTATATAAAGCAGCTTCAAAAAATCCCCAATAACCTGACAAAGTTCATTAACGCTATTAGGAGACCAACCTACCTCTTGCTCTTGAAATTTTCAGCTTAGTGTCTAGCCTAAACAAATTTATAGTAGTTTCCCACTACATAATGCTACAGGCTCCATTTTGAAGTGCAGGCAGTTGTTAGGATTGAGTCGGTGGGAGATGCACAAACATAACGCACTGTGAAGACTGCAAAAGCACCTGGTTCACACCTCGAATTAAGAGGCCTGTGGCTGACGAGGAGGATCGTGCAGCTCAATTCAAAACCTCCTCCCAGAGGAGCACAACATGCGATGCCCAGGGGTTGGATCAACGGAATGAAAGAAAGAGGAGAATATAAGGCTTACAAAAGGTCAGTCTAAATTAATTCCAAGGCCCCTACAAATTTCCCCCCAAAATCCTCACTTATGCCCCATGGATCAACTGGCTGTCCACACTCTAGGTAGGAAAGAAGTGATGTTCATTGGATTAAAAGGTAGATTGACGTTCATTTATCTTATCTCGTGTTTTCTCTCCACTTCCATAAGTCATGATTTAATGATCAAAAATGCCATCCTTTACCTCACTGAACAAAACAATTATTTCTTTGCATAGAGCATGTAACCCATCTTTTCTTTGTTCACTCTTCAGTTGTCCAAGGTCCTCACTCTTGGATTGGGGAAAATACCCTGCAGTATTAATGCCCAGGCAAATAAGGATACCACAGGGATCAGTTTCTGATCAGCGTCATATTACCTCCAGATTCAAAGGTCCTATTCCATCAGAAAGGAGGGACAGATGGATTCTCATTTCTCAGGCACAGCGCTTTTTAAGGTCCCCAATTTCGTGTTGAAATAATTCTTTGTAGAGTTGAAAACAAGTCTGCTCTATTTAATAATGAAGAGCTATCAACCATGGCAGGAGCTGGATTTGAGCCAGTGGGAGCCAACAGTCCTTATATTTGGAGACGAGTGATGTTTTTATTGCACCCTAAATTTCCCGCCAGATGCTTTGAGTTTAATGAACAGAGCACTACAAAACACTCATCAGGCCTGCCAAGTCATTCAGTTTACAATAGGAGATTAATAGTTAGTAGAACACACCTACCCCTTCCAAGTCGCAAAACTCAGAATATTGTGAGGTTTTCGTTCACAGATTTTGCCAGGTTTTTAAAGTAGAACATATTAGTTCCATCTACCAGATTGCCTTCTACTAATCAGTTCTGATGTGATCTCAGAATGATAATGGATTAGAAAAAAAACGGAAAAATGTCCAAAGCTCCCACTGCATGGGAGAAGTCATGCTTACAACTCCACAAAGGGAAAAACACATCTATAACGCCTCCCCTACGAACTTTAAAATAACAGTTTCAATTTCTAACAAATGGTACACAACAAGATTTAACTTATTATTTTGATGATTATTCCTCTAATAAATTAGTCAGTTTACAAAAGCAAGCATTGACAAAGCTAATAGACTATTGGCGTTGCCAATACTCGTTTGATTTGGCACTGCAAAAAGGTTAAAAATTAATGCAAATAAAAAAGTGGCTCTGGTTGGATGTTTTTTTTTTTAACTTTATGAGATAAACCATCCCAAGATGGCCACCAGTGCATAACTATGGATGTACGTGATCACATTGTTGCAAATACTGGAAGCGTTTCGCATAGAAAAGGATTCCAAGATTAGCGACTATATGTGTGCCTGCTGGCTTATGCATGGTGATGCACCAGCAGTCATTTTGGCTTTTATGTTGAAATTTAATTCAGCTTTAAAAGATGGCAGATGTCAACAGCAGTGTGGAAATGCGCAAACAAAAAAAAAATGGCAGTGCATTTTTTTAAATGACACCTGAAGCAGCATGTGGGAGTGGAGGATGTGGGTGAGCAGATGTGTCGTGGTGGGGGCAGAAACAGCAACTACGAGGCATGGGGATGTGAGGGGGAATGATCAGCTAGAGAGAACAAGGAAGAACATGCACTCCAGCAGAATGTTAAAACTCAAAGAAACAAGCATTTGCAATGCAACAGGTCGCGCATTTACAGGAGTTTGAGCTGTTGGCATTGTAAATGGCAATGCCTTTTATTTAAGTGTTTTGAAAACCTGCAAGCTGTGCGTAAACACGCACTTTGTACTTATAGTCCTTGTGTACCAGGAGCAAGGTTGGCAGTAACTGCTCCGCTTTTACTGCCAGCCCTGCTTCTCGTAAGCAAGGACTATAACTACAAAGTGCGGGTTTTCAAAACACTTAAATAAAAGGCATTGTCATTTACAAAGCCAATAGCCCAAACTCTCGCAAATGTGACACCTATTGCATTGCAAATAGTTGCTTATTTTCCACAGTACATAGTAGGCAAATCCTGGCCCACTTAGAGCAGAGGCTTCTATTCACTGTCACGAAGAACTCGAGGCACAAGAACCACATGTGTGATATTTGTGGGCTGTGGACCAAAAGCTAATGTGTGAGGAGGAAGCTCTCTATCTCAAAGTTACAGAGCACAGGAATAAGACTCTGCCCTTGGGCGCGAGATGTGCATTTTCTGTGGCAGGTTGAGTTTGTTGCACTTTCTATGGAATTTGCTGAAATCCATCATTAATAAATGAATGTTTCCAGTCAATGTCTTCATGCGGGGTATGCCAACATTATATTTCCTTAAGCTTGCATCTACTAAAGAGACTGCACAGTATTACAAGGAGTTCCCACGCCTGTCAGTCAGCTGTCTTTAGTTAATGATGGAGCTATAACTCTTCATTTCCAAGTTTTCTCATAAAGGGAATTAGGTCTAAATGTGGGATTTTTCAGACATGATTCACGCTGGCAGGATAAGTGAAAAATTATCAGGTCCATTTTTGGTGCATAAGATAGGTGCCCAAAAGCATACCCCCTGGACGAAAGCTAAACTAAAAAGTACCATACAGGCAAGGACAACTTCATACCTCCAACAATAATACTTGATCATTTCGTTATCTCCTTTTCTGTCATCAGTCGTGCTGATTTCGTGATTTCTATCTCCTAATAAAGTGTGGCGCGTGGCCAGCTTGCAACAAGTGTCTGCCGCAAGGAATGCAGTGCCAGACGGTGCACAGAGGCAGCCTGTGCTTCTATGCTCTGTGCACAGCCGGCTGCTTCAATGAGGGCAGACTGGAGGAGAGCCGCCGGAGACAAAGCCGTCTGTCTGGTCAGCAGACAGGCACTGCGCATGGATAGGCGTGTAAAAAAACAGTACAATCACCCTGTCATTTTGAGCAAGTCACTTATTCTCCCAGTGCCTAAAGCAAAATGAACGTGCGCTTGTACAATGTAAGTGGTGCTTCTTTAAAGTGCTGAGCGCTCCAATACATTCCGGTCGAGTCAAGGCTATATAGAAAACGAAGTAAAAAGTAAACACAACATCACATGAAGACATACTCTGAAGTAAATGAGGCTGGAGGAGGAGCGTATAAGGGGAGGCTGATGATAACAAATAAGAGTGGACAGCTGCAGCAAGTCTCTTTTTGCAGTTTTATATAGCGCTATCTCGACGCAAGGGTATCAGAGCGCTGTACATGAGCACCAGTTGCATTACAGACGGGCACATTCATTTTTAGGCACGGGGAGATCAAGTGATTAGCACAGAATACAGGGTGTTTGAGCTTCCCACCGGACTCAGAGCTGGTTCCCTTGCTTCAAAGTCGGCAGCTCTAGCCCTTAAGGCACAACATTTGTACAAAAACAGAGCTATTACCTCCATTTCAATGCCTATACCATTGCAGCATAGTGCTATATCTAGAATTCTCCAAGTACAATCATTTTGTTCAAGTTAAGAACTTTAGCTCAAACTCTCAATACTACAACTATGTAGAAGGATGCAAAATTCCATCCATACGTGTTCTTGTACCACCAAACTGCTGTTACCAAAATATTTATTGAGCCATGTGACCAATTATTGCATCCAAAAATTAGAACCCACCAATCCGTATCTCTGTATCAACATTTATACTGCAAACAATTATTCTGCACGGACCAGAGAGAGTACCGGAAAGTAGGCACTCTCATTAGGCAAAAACATCATCTAATAACAAGCCTCAATGCGGTGATTTAAATAAATCAAATGTATTTATTCTAGATCGAAAACAAAGAAATAAAGCTAGATAACGACGGCCTTCAATCCCAAACTTTTTTGCAGTGTATGGTTACACCCAATCATTATTGGCGGACCAGAGAGGAAACTGTTAAGCTAGCAGTTTCGGCGTAACGAAACTTGAGGGGGCCCCCCTGCAAAGCACATGGAGGGGACCCCCCACGGCGCGGCCCACCATGCCCCCCCCCCCCGCGGCCCGGCCCACCATGTACCACTTTGCCCTACCATCCAGAAATCTAGCATATTTTGCTTTGAAACCTCCAACATTTAAATGAAATGCCTCTATATTGTCTTTTTGTAAGGACCAGCTGCCCCAAGTTCCTACAGCAGTAGCTGGAACCTTGTCAGTTCAGTTCATTAGTCTTTATTTCGAAATAAAATTCATAAAAGACAGCATACAATACATGAAATATTAAAATAGAGCATCATCACTGTTTAAAAAGTTATTAAACATTTGAAAAATACTTTACAATATAAGAACTTATTACATTGATGTTTAAAATTTATCAGGTATTCAATTTTCTAATACGAATCAACCAGGCCCCGCCTAAGAACTTGGCCACACCAACCACCACGAGCTCAGATCTAATAGTGCGAAATTTCCACAGAGCTTCGAGGTGTCCCCTGCTATTCAATCCACTACATAGGGGTTGGAGCCATTTTGAACGCAGCACTTGATAGGCGGGGCAAGCAAAAAACAGATGGCCAGTGCTCTCAACATGATCCGGGCACCAAGGACATTTGTTATTTGAATTACCAGACCACTTAGCAGTAAATGCATTAATGGGGAGTGATCCGACGCGGAATTGATGGAACGATTTCCTATCCAGAGTTTTACAAATCACATCCCAATAAGGCTCAAGAAAGGGTGTCAGTTTATGAGTCAAAAAATGCCCTGTTAAGTTGGTGTCTAATGATTGGGTAACTGCAATTGGATTAATGGATGCCCAAAACAGATTTTTAAAGTCTTGTTTAGATGGAAAAATAGAACTCCCCGGGTTAGTCCACAGGTGATGTAAACCCATTTGAAACAAAGTATGTTTAACTTCCTTAAACCAGGGAATTCTAGCGGCACCCAACAATGCTTTTACCTCCGCCAATTCGTTGGCGAAGAGGCTAAGCTCTGGGGTAACCCAGAGCCGACGCCATAATGCCACCAAGCGAAAACGGGCCAACTCATTTAAGGGTCTACAGCCTAGATCTAGCAACAATGGTTTGGTAGGTGTGGACTGTGGAAGCCCAACCAGATTTCGCAGAAACGTATTCTGGGCTTTAACCAAAGTAGTCAAATCCTTAAAGCCCCAAATATCAGCACCATCAAGGGTAGCTGCCTTTGTTTTGGCTTCGTAAATTTTTAATGGTGGGGCAATACGTTTGGTCAATGATTTCTTATGTTCCTTTAGTAAACAACCTGTGAGACGGAGGAATTTTAGATTTAATGCCTCAATCTGGGGTTTCCAACTAAGTTGGTAATCCAGGGTCACACCCAGATAGGTCATTACCTTCACCTGTTCAATCAACACGCCATTCAAGCTAACAGAGCTTGTGATGGGGTTTTTATTACTGAAGACCATAAATTTTGTTTTATCTACGTTAATCTGTAGATCATTAACCCTGCAAAACTCTGCAAACCTATTCAAGGCTGTCTGCAGCCCACTACGGGTTTTAGAGAGAAGCAGGGTGTCGTCAGCAAAGATTAACATCGGGTACTTAGACCCCCCCAAAGAAGGTGCATCTGTTTGAGTGTTAGAGAAGAATTTGACGACCTGGTTGATGAAGAGGAGAAACAGAGTGGGAGCCAACACACATCCCTGGCGCACCCCACGGTTTACTGGGAATCTGTGAGTCACCGAGAGAGCTTTTTCTTTCTGCCCACACACGAGGCGCGATCACTGCATAGCGGCCATACATTACTTTCGGGGTTGGATGTAGGCTGGCCGCAGTTATTCATTGTGCACGTAACGTTGCTTGTTCACGCCACATTCATAGAGCGAGTTATGGAACTAGCGTCTGGGGGTAAATACTAAACAACCTTCACTTTCCTAGATGCACGCAACGTTATCAATGAGACCATTTCTCGCTAATCTTTCCAATTTCGAAATTTTCAGTGGCATAACGAGTTATGAAGCAAACACGATATAACTTTTGATCCTGACAATAACAATATTCCTTATCATAAAACAGCAGGCACTGCCTACCCATAAATCCTGCAATGCGTTACTGCCAATGTTCTAAATGTCAAATGCTCATATTCTATTAGTCCAACTAACAAGCGCAAAAGCTTAGAAAATAAATAAAAATGTTATAAAAACAATTATTGTCCCACAAAAACAGAACATGCAGACAATCTTCCTTACAGCACAACTAAACTGTATTTACAAATATGAATTGTTGTATGTCTATTTACCACTTTCTTTCAGAAAACGCTGATCCTAGCATCACGATTGGTAAAGACTGACCAATTGCATCGTACCGCACAAATCGTGTGAGTATTAGTACCTGTTTGTTAGTCCTGACGAAAGCTTCATAGACCCCTAGGGCCATAGGAGCTGAAACATGTCGACAATTTAATAATACCAATAGATCCAGTAACTCGATCTTTTTCAAGTATGAATATATTTTAACCTGAGGGAGCTCACCCCCATTAAACTTTTTGGGTGCTTTTTCCTCCATTTTTAAAGATTTTTTCCTTTTTTGCAAAGTTTGTTTTACACACCTTTTTGTGGGAATAAATCCTCTATCTCTGACACTGCACTTTGAGACTGGAGGTACCTCTGGTTGAGGCCGGCACCTACCATTCTTTGGAATACTCAATGATAACTGCCATGACTTCAATGTGGGGCGGATGAAACACATATACCGCACTCCCCAAATTTACATTGTTTTCTTTGAGGGTTTCCAATCACTTTTACCGAAACCAACGGTTTTGAAGTGTTACAAGTGTCCCCTTTTTCCTTTGATAAATTACAGGTCATTACCTTCACCTGTTCAATCAACACGCCATTCAAGCTAACAGAGCTTGTGATGGGGTTTTTATTACTGAAGACCATAAATTTTGTTTTATCTACGTTAATCTGTAGATCATTAACCCTGCAAAACTCTGCAAACCTATTCAAGGCTGTCTGCAGCCCACTACGGGTTTTAGAGAGAAGCAGGGTGTCGTCAGTAAAGATTAACATCGGGTACTTAGACCCCCCCAAAGAAGGTGCATCTGTTTGAGTGTTAGAGAAGAATTTGACGACCTGGTTGATGAAGAGGAGAAACAGAGTGGGAGCCAACACACATCCCTGGCGCACCCCACGGTTTACTGGGAATCTGTGAGTCACCTGACCCTGTTTGCCCCATCTCACTCGGGCAAAATTGTCCTCATGCAGTCTCATGACTATATCCAGGAGTTCAACAGGTAAACCCATACGTCTCAGTGAATCCCAAAGTTTTGCTCTTTGCACCAAATCAAAAGCCGACTTAAGGTCGACAAATGCAGCATAAATAACCCCTCCTCCCAAAAAAACAACCTTCCAGTAAAGCAAAGTCAGTCTAAACACCTGATCTATGGTACTGGTGCCTGATCTAAACCCTGCTTGCATGGGAGATAATATGTTTTCCTGGTCTATCCATCCCTGTATTCTTACAAGGACCATCCTCGATATTACTTTTTGAAGAGAGTCTATCAGGCTTATGGGGCGATAATTATTTGGTAACGTGCGATCACCTTTTTTATATATTGGTAAGATCTCGGCCCCTTTCCATGATTCAGGGATCCTGGCCCCAGCAGCAATAGCATTGGCCAACATTGTTATATAGGGGACCCATACGTCGAGGTTCGATTTAAAGAGATCTGCAGGGATGGCATCCAATCCTGGTGCTTTCCCTGACTGGACAGTGCCCAAGGCACGTTCTGTGTCTAAAAGTGAAAAGGTGAGAGCTGCATCAACACTAAGAGGTACCCCCGTTGCAGGCTCATTCTGTATAGAGGGCCCTTCACTAATGTCTTCAAATTGGGCAGAGTAAAAACCCACCCAATCTAAAGCAGAGACATAATTAACAGGTATTTGGGAGTCCGGATCCCTGCCCCATTTGATAGTCTCCCAAAACTTCATTTGATTTGACGAATTACACGCCAAGAGGAGTTCAGACCAAAAGTGGTCGTCCCATTCCCTCTTGGCGGACCATAAAGCCTGTTTATAAATTAGCCTGGCATTCTTGATATCATTAGTGACCCTAGATTTAACTGCAGCAATTAATTTGCCATGTGCATCCCTACACTTCTTGTTATACCACCTTTTAGGGGTAATAACTTTCCTAAACCTTGATGGTTTGGTAAGCAAATTTTTTAATTCCATAAAGCACTTCTCGTGGAGTTCAATAAATGGGGAGTCAACCCCAGAGGTAGGTTGTAGGTCCATCATGTTACCCATTGTTCTCATTACCACCTCCTCAATTTCTTTGATAAGTAGAGGTTCTGCTATGACCCTGGTCCATTTTACCCGTATTCTATCAGTACACAAGATGACCTCTGATGTCGGGCATGCTGTTACAGTGGGTCTCCCTCCCATATCAGATACCCTTAGGCTCAATATCAGGGGATCATGGTCACTCTCTGGCCTTACCTCTACCACCATATCTACCACAAGGGCCAGAAATCAACTTTAAGCAGTATGTAGTCGATTTGGCTCATACTGGTCCCGTTGTTAAAAGTAGGTTGTCCGTGCTTATCAGAGGTTGTGCGCCCATTAGTTGCCCGCAACCCCCACTCCATACAAAATCCCAGCCGATGCAAGGCTGCCTCAGTTCCCCTGACACCCTTGCCTATGGTCAATGGCGGAATGTTCCAAGCAGTGTCTACATCGACACCCACCTCCTCATCTATACTAAGAATGGGTTTGAATGATCAGTTCAAATCCCCTGCCACCACGATAAAATGGTCATAGCCTAAGTTCCTCAAAAGCAGATCAAGGGTATTCAGAATCGGTTGCTTACGGCCACCTTTGCAGCCACGGGCATAGATATTAATTAAAACAATGCTCTCGTTGTTACCCTTGCTTAGATTAATACATAGGAGGTCGGGGTTATCTACTAAGATTTCCCTAGATTGATACCCCAGAGAGTCTCTGATCCACACCGCCAGTCCTCCAGAAGCTCTGCCCTTTGGGCCCTGTTTAGCAGGCTTATAGTGATTTAGGAACCCCGCTCTAAACAAAGGGACATATACTTGTCATTCTTCTCCTGATCCCATAATGGACTCTGTAACCAAGGTTCAGCTGGACACAACACACAATAGTGTTTAATGAAAAGTACCTCATGCTTCAGATACTCCTGCTGCAGGTAAACTATTTCCAGAAACACAACCCTATGCTCCATGAGCCCATGACTATGCTACTCAAATAAAATACGTTTTTTTCTTTCAATTCTTCACCCGCCATCTCCAATGGAAAAAATTGTCTTATTCTCTTTTTACATTTGATGTATTTAACAGTACTAAGCATTTCAGGGAGGGCATGGCACTCAATCTCTTTCTACATAGCCCATTCGAGACAGAAACGCCTGTTCCAAGTACACTGGAATACAAAAACGTCAAATCCGCCATTTGTCATCAATAACATTATGGGCGTGCACCACCTGCTGCCATTTCTTAATGCGGATTATTAAGGGCAGCTGCAAGCGTAACAGTAGGAGCACTACTACATGAAATGTGTAACAGAGCCTAGCATGCGCCAAACCCTTTTTACACCATTTTTGCTGCATGTATTAAAGGGAATTGGGGCTAGCAGGCTTTCTTTTAAACTTAGCCTTAACCAAATTGCATACGGTTTGCATCATGTCAGAATAAGATCACATCAGGGGCGTGATGTGGGCTACTGCAACCCCTACAGTGCAAGAGGTCACCATTTTTCAAGGGCCCTCTTTGAGCTCCAAGTCTTTGTACATTTGTGAGGCGATCAGTATTAGTGAATTTATAGGAATACACATCCAATGTCCCATCATCTTCAATTACACTACTGAAGCAAATTGTTGTTGGACTCTGATGCTTACCTAATAAGAGAAAATGCATTTTGCTATATGTTTTATTCATGAAATACTGAGGAAAATTATCTCTGCTTCATTTATTATTGTATAAGCAGCGAACATAGACCGCAAATTCATTTGCTCTGATGCAAAACTCTTATGGTTATATGGGATGCACCAAAATCTGTTTGTTCCATTTATTACACAATCAGCACATTGGTGCAATGTAGGCTGATAGTCATTGCCTCAGTGCAAAGTTTACATATTATAAACCCAAAAAGACAAAACAGGTGTCTAACTGCATATAGCAAAACCTGTGTGGGGCAATTTTGCTTTAACAATTGCACTGACCAATAAAAAAAAAAATTGCTTAGACCGACCCTGAAACAGTTGGTCACGCAAAATTGCTTTGAGACAGACTCCAGTCTTGGAGCCCTGACCAACTTGCTCCTTCCGTTGAAACCAAACACCTTAACGGAACGGTCCCCAGCATCACACAGTGACCACGATATAGCCGTCTAGAGTGTGGCACGGCCAATTAATCAGCACCTGTTAATGTCATGCAGTAAGGGTGGAGGTTGCTCTGTGGAAGTGATTTGTTACCAGCACAAGCAGAAATAGGAACGTATTGGCTGAAAAGGCCCATAAAATCCATCAGCAACAATCTGCATATTACCAATGAGAACTAATCCTCAGAATCTATAATAATTTGCTCATAATAAATGTGTATTGTGACCCCCCCGTATCTCTAGTAATTGTTCAACTAATGATTTCCGATGTTGGTGGAGAGGCCTTTAAAAGAGTTGGGATGCTCACACTGGTCCTTGTGCCTTCCTGGATGCTTGAGGGACATCTTTGTGACTGCATGTCTCAGTGTTACCGTATATCACTTGTCTGTGGGTGTATGTGTACATTTCAGGGTCTCATTGAGTCTGGGGGCATTAGCTGGCTTGAGTATCGCCCTTTGTATCTGAAGATTGAGCCACAGTTTTTCAGTGGCGGTATTAGTCACTTTCAGTCTCACCCCAAGTATCTCACTTGCCTGTGCAGGTGTTAATATCTCCGTAAGCGCCTACAGATTGAGCGTGGTTTGTCTATGGGGGTGGCTGTCCGTTTCAGTGACTCAGTGAGCCTATGGGGCATTAGTCGGGTTCACTATCACTGTAAGGATCTAAAGACTGAAACGGACTTGTCTGGGGGGTAGTTGTAATTTTGCGGTGTCCCTGTAAGTCTCAGGGGGCATTCGTTTGGTTTGAGTGTCACCCTTAGAACCTAAAGACTGTGCCTGACTTGTCTGTGGGGGTATTAGTCACTTCAGTCCGGCAGTGATTCTAAGTGGACATTAGTTGGTTTCAGTGTCACCCTAGGATCTAAACATTGAGCCTGACTTGTCTGTTTGGGTTTTTCAGTGACCTATGTAGCTATTAGTCGGTTTCAGTGTGTCGCTGTCACTGTCAGTGTCAGGGTCACAGTGAGATACTGCGAGTCTGCCTCATGCTGCGAAAGGCTCCTTTTTAAGGTGGATATTGACCATGTGTATGAAGATGTGGGATTCCCTGGCTGGAATTTTTGGAGATATTTCCCCTCCCTGTGCCCAGTATTCTGCCTGCAAAAATCCTCTCAGCCTTTTAGGTTTCTGCTCACATCTGCCTGTAGGGTGACCCTCCCCATGACCCCATCATACACAGAACAGCACCCGCTGCCTGAGACTGAGCCAAATTTGTAGTTTGCATTAAATGTCTCTCCGTGTGATGTGCGGAAGCATGCATCTGACATTGTATTTGGTGGTTCTTATATTGTTGTGAGTGTCCCACAGTGGCACGTACACACCGTCTCACACTGCATGATGATGACTGACTCATCACTTTATTTATTTATGCGTTTTTATGTATCGCGGACTTTACCCGAAGGCGAGCGCTTCACAATAGGAACAAAACTAATACATGATGATGAGCCGAGCGTTACATCTTAATTACGTTTTTGAACTTTAACAGAGGAGAACGGACTCACCTGACCTGAGAGGGCTGGGGGCCTGCTGGGCCTGGCGTCGCAAGGCGAGCTAGAGCGGATGAGGGCGGCTGAGGGGGGGGGGGCAGCGCAAGCCTCAAGGCTAGCCAGGTAGGGGCCGGACAATTTAAATGATTGCATGCAATTTGCAAATAAAGGCCCCGCCGGTGATGAATCCTGAGTGACCTGAGAGTGTGGCTTTGTCTTCTCTTCTCTGCTGCGCGGCGTGCGCCCCTGATTCCAGATCTTTCTGTAACGCTCGAGCCAATTGCGCAATGCGCATGTGTTGTCCCTGCCCCCCTGACAAATGTAATGAGGGCATTGGTGACCAGCCAGCCCCCCTGCCCAGTGCCCCCACGGCGCGCATACGCGTCCCGGGGCGGAAAGGAATAAGAAAGTGAAAGTCAGGAGCAGGACTCGGAGTGAGGAGTAAAAGTAACAAGCATTTACAATGCAATGGTTTTGCTTTTGTTAAAGTTAGAGCTATTGGCATTGCTCTTGACATTATTTTTATTTATGTTTTTTAACATAAATAAATGGCATTGTCATTTACAATGCCACTAGCTTTATCTCTCGCAAATGACACACACAAACACCCACATCAGAATTTGCAAGCAAGTAAAAAACCATGCACCCGTAAATAGCAGAGGGAAGAGTCTTCTACTGGGACACCCAAAGATCAAAGACACGGAAGCGGGGGTGGGGGGCGGGAAAGACACGAAAGCGGGAAGGGGGGCGGGGCGGAAAAGACACGAAAGCGGGGGGGGGGGGGGGAACACGGAAGCGGGATTGGGGCAAGTTTTACAGAACTTTGCCAGCAATAACAATAGCAACTATTATGAACACTGACAAACTGGGCATACAGATATCAGTTTTACAGACATCAGGATGTTTGATACCAGGAAATCTGAGGTGTCGGAAAGCTCTCCAACGTACCCCCTTTTTAGACTCGTTGAAAACTCTTAAAACTGACGATTGCTGCCCGGAGCCAAGGAAGATACCTACCTAACAGACCAACGGTGTCTCCAATCTTTTCTGTAAAAAGAGCTACTGATGTTTAACGAAAAGCAGACTGAGCTGGTGACATTACCTCAGTGGCCACCATATGCAACATTAGCAGCCCAGCCCCTCCGGAACGGCTGCCAGCAGTGATGTTAAAAAGTTCTCAAAAGTGCAATGTCTCTATGTGAGTGATCTATAAAAGTCATAGCAGCAATGTCACTAGCATCAAGGAAATAATAAGAAGTATTCCCAACGCTGCATGATTTAGCACTCCAGTATCAACCGTAATATAATTTTGGAAATTCAGTCCTTTCTCTAAACATCAGCTTAAGCAGTTCTGAAAATATAACTTTGTCTCGAACACATGCTTGGCACTTGTGTGTATATATATATATATATATTCACTGAAAAAACCATAGGTTATACACCATATATAGTTAGGAATTAGCATTTAAAAAACCTTATTTTACTCACACAAAACCAATGAAATTCCATATATAGTTAGTTGTACTAACTATATATCGCGCACCCGCAATCCACTGCTGATCATGTCACATATTACATCATTCATGACATGGTCAGTGACATCACTGATGACATCACTGATGACATCTCAAATGACATCACTGATGACATCACTGATGACATCTCAAATGACATCACTGATGACATCACTGATGACATCTCATTTGACATTACTGATCACATCACTGATGACATCATTCATGTGATAATACGATGAACCTCTTCAGACTCTATTATAACCTTAGATACACTCAGTGTAAACAGACACTCACAGACTGTCACTCATCCATGGAGTTACTTACACACCTAGTCAGTCATGCAAAGAATCAATCACACCTCCATTTTCACAACTATACAGTTATACACACCTTACTTATTCAAACATATACTAAAACATATTTACTCACTTATACAATCCTGGATACAAGTTCACAATGATCCATACAGCCACTCACACATTCACTGGCTCTTATGCACAGTTATTTATATATGTCAACTCTCACATGTACTGTATTTTACATATGTACTTACTTTGACATGTAGCACTGAGATATCCATTCACTCACCAATACACTCATGCACACAGTCAACCACCCATCCAGCTGTTTCCACATGCACTTTTGAACCCATACATCTATGCACAGAGTCATACACCTCCCAGCCACCCACACACACACTCAGTCTCCCATACAAATGCTTGGGCAACCAATCAATAACCCATATAGTTACTCATATAGCTACTGATCAACACATGCAGCAGTTTACAGAAGAACAGACATAATGATGCACAAATTAAGACAGTTTAGTCACTAACCCATGCACTCAGTGAGACACATTTAACCACTCACTCATACAGTCAGTCATGCACCTACTAAATCCTTCATCCAGACACTTATACATCCACTCATTCTTAAATATGTAAGACATATTTTAACTTTACAGAAAAATACAGTCACTGGATGTTGTCATCAGTGATGTCATCAGTGATGTCATTTGAGATGTCATCAGTGATGTCATCAGTGATGTCATTTGAGATGTCATCAGTGATGTCATCAGTGATGTCACTGACCATGTCATGAATGATGTAATATGTGACATGATCAGCAGTGGATTGCGGGTGCGCGATATATAGTTAGTACAACTAACTATATATGGAATTTCATTGGTTTTGTGTGAGTAAAATAAGGTTTTTTAAATGCTAATTCCTAACTATATATGGTGTATAACCTATGGTTTTTTCAGTGAATTTTCAAGGTTTTGTAAATGCTAATTCGTAACTATATATGGTCTATAACCTATGGTTTTTTCAGTGAATTTCATTGGTTTTTTAAAAGCTAATATCTATAGCTGTAAAATGTATTCTTCTTTAAATCCAAAAATATATTTTATATGTTTATTAATAAAAAATGTTTAATATTTTTTTTTGTTTCGCTCCCGGTCCGCGAACCGGAAAGCTTTCCGTTAGCTCAAATTGATGCCGCGACCCGGTCCGCGAACCGGTAAGAAATCAACATAGTGACGTATCGCGTTGCCGCGTAATGCGTCTTGTGACGTACCGTGTTAGCGCACCCGGAAGTGCCCCGGGGCGCGGACCGAGGCGCGAAACGCAGCTCCCCGGAAGCGATCCGCGGCGCGTCGCAAAAGCGCGACATATCGCGTTGCCGCGTAATGCGTCTTGTGACGTACCGCGTTAGCGCACCCGGAAGTGCCCCGGGGCGCGGACCGAGGCGCGAAGCGCAGCGACCCGGAAGCTAACCGGGGCGCGTTCCGCAGCGCGTAACATGAGCGTGAGAGGTCATGTGACTTGTTAATAAAACTTTTCATTGGTTCATTTCACTTTTGGTTTCATAATGATGTAAGGCTAGGTCAGGTGACCTAAAAATAACACTTTTCATTGGTTTAGAACTATTTTTTTTCCCAAATGATGAAACCCCCCACCTTTTTTCTCACTCTGACTTTCAACTTTGAGAAAGGAAGACCTGATCATTTGCTCTGATTAAAAAATGGCTTCAATAGTAGCTTCAGCTTCTGCACCCCCACCACCACCACCACCATCTCCTCATAGGAAGAGAGGACCACCTGCACAGTTTATTGGAGACACAGAGGAGGAAGAGGAAGAACAAGACGGAGAGGAAGAAGAGGGACCACGATTTGTCAAAGAGTTACCCCGGGTATCTCATCGCAAAGTTAGCTTTATCTGGCAATTTTTTTCCATTCCACCAGGAGAGAAAAAAGTCAATGCACGCCATGCTACGTGCCTTATCTGCCAAGATAAGTTATCCCGGGGCACTAATAAAAAATACAGTTATGGAAATCACACGATGCACCGACATATGCAGAGGCGGCATCCAATCAACTATAGTCGTGCAGAGATGCGTGAACTACAACAGAACCCCCCAACTTCGGTGACAAGAACATCTACTGATATCTCTCTCACAGTTGGAGAGGCCAACGAAACAGTGCCAAATATTCAAAAAAATGTTGTCCATATGAAGCTGACATGCTTATATTGTGGCACTTTAATTTCATGCGCAAACATGAGTCTGAAATTAATTAATTTGGCTTTCGAGAAACACCGATGCTCCAAACGCAGCAAGTTTTAATTTTTTTTTTTGCTCCTGTTGAGCCTTTCTCAATGCCTCTTTCTGTTCTTTCCCTTTGAAAAAAAACAAAAAAACAAATAAGTGTTCAAAAAATACAAAAAAACAAATAATGTTCAAAAAAGAAAAAAAAAATATAAAACAACAAAAATATTTAAAAAAAAGTTCTTTTCAGAACTACCTCCCCGTTATAAAAAAAATTGCTAGAATGTTTAGCACTCTGGCAAGCTCTATTTCTTTTGGTTCGCTTCCCGGTTAGCTTCCCGGTACGCGGACCGGGAGCTAACCCAAAATTTTTTTTTTTAAAAATAGAGTAAGTATAAGGAAAGTAAACAGAGAGTGATGTTAAAAGAAAGACAGCTATAGGGACTAAAGAAGAGATACTGTTTAATAGATCTATTTACCGAAGAAAAGACGGAAGAGGGTATAATTGTGAAAAACAAAATAGATAACGAAGTGAAAGAAAAAAAAAGAGAGTATAACATTAACAAAGAAGAGTTTCTTGGAGAATGTGAGTGAATGTTCAAAATAAGATTAAAACATGAAGAATAACAGAGAGAAAAAATAGAAAACAGAAAACAAAAAATAACAGAAAAAGATTAATTGAAACAGCAAAGAAATGTAAGTAAAAGAGCCATATCATCAACATATGCAATACAAGTTTTGCAGCTTTTATTGGCAGAAATGTGTCGCTAAAGCTGCTTTTGCGGCAGAAAACTGCCGCTAAAACCACTTTTGCACCAGTTTTCTGCCAATAAAAAGAGCAATAATTTTATTGGCTGTGTTCATAATATGCCCCTTAGTGTGCTTCAACTACACAGAGAAAGCATTATGAACAAATAGTGATACAGTGATCAGTCAAAGACACTAAGAGTAATAGAGACGGAGTGAGTGAACAAGAGTGAGGAACTATGAGAAGAGAGGGACTGAGAAAAAGAGTGGAAGGAGTTGAGTAAGTAGGTAATAGAGAAAGGAATGAGGGAAGTAGCAAAGGCAGGAAACTGAGGGTTAAAGAAATGAAGCAGTGGAACTAATAGAAGTTAAATGTGATAGAAATGTAACGAAAAGAATACAAAAAATTTACCTTATAATTGTCGTTAAATTACTCACTTTTTGTTTTTATACTTTCAATCTGTGAAAGAGAGAACAAACATTTGAAAAATATTAAAACATGTATTTAAAAATTACAAAAGACAAGGGAAAAGATTGAAGGACAAACAGTTTTTCAACAACTTTGACACTGACAAGAGCTTCTGCTTCTCCAGGCCCCCTACACAGTCCTAAAGATATACATTTTAAACTAACAGTATCTTGATGCAGATGAAGTGAGGCCTATCTTAAAACATGGTGCATCTTTTGCATTGCTGTTGTCTCAGAAAAGTGTCGCAAGACACTAAAATTTTAAATGATTGCTTCAGGATGCCAATAAGATGTGTCCTATCCAGAGGTTTGTTTGAGGTGAGGCCTACTCAGGGTTCCAAATGAAATTTCGAGTTGTTGAAGAGAACAGAGGACATAATACATGTGAAGGTCTACCAATGAAGTGAGTCATGTCCACTGCACTCTTGAACAAAGTCCAAACCTCCTATGTTTCCCTGGACAGACCTAAACTTGATCTGCACAATGTGATTCGTAATGATAGGAAACACAGGTGATGTAAATGAAATACGTGCAATTTATTTTACTCATTTCACAATCACATCACTTGTGTTTCCTTTGCTTAGGTATCTCATTGTGCAGATGTAGTCCAGCATATGAAAGAATACGCAGAAGTGCAGCACTGCATGCGACAACTTTGACACTTACAGAAGCCTCACCTTCTCCATGCCTCCTACACAGTTCTACATATACATCATAAATGCAAACAGTACAGAATTAATTATACATGTTAAATGGTTTATTTTTGCTGTTCTCAGAATGTATCAAAATTCACTAAAAACAGTGACTTGAAGGTATTCATCATATAACAGCGGGGAAAAAAAACACAATCAAAATGATTGTGTTTAAAAAACCCATACAACATAACAAATCAGAATTCAGAACTCCTTAAAGTTAACTTACTTTCCATGACGTCAAAGGATGTCCTATGAACAGCTTATACTCTGTTGTGCTGTTATTACTTTCAGCCCGCCACTTTCTGAAAGAAAATCTCCATCGTTTTTAAAAACATGTTACATGCAATAAATGACTTCTTGCTCTCTACCACAAGTTTCCACAAGGCCAAATCTTGTCAGAGCCATTTATAACTCTTGGATTTCTTGTAAGCCAATCCCGTCATTTGGCATTTCTGCAACTTTCAGAATTAAAATGTTGAAGATCATTTTCACAATCCTGGAATAGTAATATCTTCCCCTTCTTGCTCAGTCATGTTCTACATTTCCTATGACACTGATACTGCTTACTATGAAGCAGACTTACACTACCTCTATGAGTACTACAATTATTTAATTCTCTACATCACTTTTAATCACAAAGCAATGTAAAACAGTAGACAGCATTGCAGACTTACATTCCCTCTACTCTATGTTTTGATTGGCTGCTTCAATTAGATTATAATAAGAAATAGTTTGTCTGAACTCATTCAAAGTGCACTTATTTCTCCATGACGTCCAGTCTTATGGTTAGAAGTTATGTCTCTGAACTACACTTATCCTCAAGGCCAAATTGTGTAGGAGCCATTAGAACTTCTTGAAATTCCACAGAGCACATCCCGAGATTATTTCCCGAAAATGTTGGTTTTAAAAACACCAGGTAAGAGTTTTTAAGGTCATACGGCAATTTTTTTTTTTAAATTAAAACAGAATCATTGCAGAATGACCAGCCATTTCTAGACTTTAAATAAGCTGTGTAATGTCCTGATGTTATTGAAGGGCCGTCATGATATATAATTGCTGCAGTTACAAAAGTCCTTCCTGATATTGACAACTGCGAAGCTACAAAATTTTTTAATTAAAGTTGTCAATTTTGTTCCATCAGGCCTACATCGTTGGAACATTAAAATGACATACTGGCCATATGTTCGTATAAATAATGTGGACATCATTTCAGATTTACATTGGCTACACTCCATGTTGTGATCAGCTGCTTTTACTAGCTTATTAAAGGAGACTGATTTACTGTCTGGCAAAGTTAAATATATAAATCTTTCTGAGTCTACACTAGTAGTACTTGATACCATACAGTTCTCGCAGTCATGCTGCCATTGATAAGAAAGCCCAAACAGCTGATCTACATCTACACCTTCAGCATGCAATACATCAACCATATACATTAAAAACTCCTGACAATCTTGCTGAATATTTTGAGAGAATTGTGTTTGGCCTGAACATCTGTCTAACAGATTTCGAATTTCAGACACACTTTCTATGTTTGTTCTATCAGTGCTACATTTCTCTAACACAGAATTTAACAAACTGCAAAATCTTTGATCAGAATTGACCACAATCTCTTCTTTTACATTTTCTAGAGAAAACAAAACATTAACCACTACATTAGCATAGCAGTTGACACCAGAACTGTTTTCAAATTGAAAACCAACAACATCTTCAACAGAATCCTTTTTGTTTCTGCTTGTAATTTCAGGTTCATCGACTTTGTCTTTTTGCTACAACCTCCCCAGTATTGGTCACATTTCTTCGTTTCCGGCCTACCACACGTTTCTCAAACAAAGGATACTGAGGCAAATGTGGCGCATACTCTCTTCTTAACCTATTGTATTCCTTAACACAATCTAGATCCGCACAAATGTTTGTGACATCACACTCAATCAAGTACAATCCCGATAAAGTTCTAACTCGTGACAATGCCACATATGTCATACCCTCCTTGAACACAGAACTGCCAATATTCACCAATGCACAGTCTACACTTAAACCTTGCGATTTATGGATTGTCACCGCATATGCCAAGCAAACAGGAAACTGCTTACGGCGAACATATAAGTCTTTTACAAGCAAAAATCTAGCAGAGCAACGACCAATTAGCTGTACTTCCTCAATGCCATCAAATTTAATTTTTAAAAATTCAATTCCATCTCTATTTCTGTATTTTACAAAATCAACAACATTACCCATTGATCCATTTACCAGACCTCTTTCAACATGTAAATTCCTTCTTAAAATTATACGGCAGTTCAAGCACACATTCAGAGTCTTTTCAAAACCTGCAGTTTTAGATATACTCTTCTCTAATGAATCCAATTTTGTTTTCAGATTCTCAGACAAAATAATTGTTGATCCCATATGCTCTACTCTGTCAATAGCTTCCAGTTTCACAATCTCTTGCTTTTCTAAATGCAACATTTTGTTGTTGAATTTGGCACATTCTGCAAGAGTTGGCATCAAACATATTCCAGATTTCTTATCAGTAATTTTCTGAAAAATATTCTCAGGCACAACATCTTGTTCTGGATATAAATTTGACAGTAATCGTGCATGTAAAGCTTCTTTCCCATGCTCGGTCACTTTTCCAATTCTAACATCTTGTAGAATAGTCTTGTAAACTTCATCCTTCGCCTGACGCATATTTTCATGCAGTTCAGCATAATTGAAGTTTAACCATATATTGACGTTGCCAATGCTGCCTAGGCACTTCCTGGTATCTTCATGCGTGAGCATTTTGAACACAGGTTGCCCTTTCACTGGTGTCAGCTGCAAAAGATCTCCGAAAACAATGATGTGTTTGCCACCAAATAACACATCATACTCTGTTTTGAGAACTTCTTGCATTCTCAAATGCACAAAGGCAAGCATGACATTGGAAACCATGCTTACTTCGTCAATGATAAGAAGTTTCATTTTCCTCAAGATTCTTGAAACTTCAAAACAAGCATCTCCAGATAGCTTGTGATATTGTAATTTGTTGTCATGCTCCACTGGCAGCATCAGTAAACGATGTAAAGTAATCCCTTTAATGTTATGTGCTGCCAGTCCAGTTGGAGCGGTGACAACACAAGACAGCGATGACTCTGTCCTTTCCTGCAAATAGCATGAAATTGCTTTAATGAGGAAACTTTTTCCAGTTCCCGCTTCTCCACTCACGTACAGTCGGACAGGCTTCAACGACGTACATGAGCACTCTTTCTTGTCATGACTTAATCCATGATCAATTTGCATGGTAACTTCGTCATATATTTTCCTCTGCTCAACGTTGAGTTGTCTTTCCAACTCTTCTAAGTTAACCGCATCCTCCTGAGCATGTGCCATGGCTCTTTCCACTTCATTCATAGCAGTGGCAGCTTCATTTTCGATAACAGGTCCTCCTAGTGGATCCTGACTCAATGAAGCAGAACTCTGACTGTCCTGAGAACTGTCTCTGGCAATCTCGGCTGCAATCGTTGCTTCCTGCTCAATTTCCGCATTCAACATTTCTACATATTTGGGAAAAGCAGAACATTCTATGGTCTCCTTGGCAGCATTGAAAGAGTCTTCGTAACAGAGGAAATCTCCAAGCAGTTCCTCTTCTGCACGCCAAGGCTTGAAAAGTTGCAAAAGTGCTAAATAGAAAAACTCCTTTTTTTCAGGAGATTCGCCACTCAATTTTCGATGGTTTACCAAGTGGCATTTTCTTTGCTTGACCAGACATCCTTCACTTCCTATTACAGCATACACTCCTTTCTCAGTATCTTCTTTGATGTTCCTCTTGAATATGTAATTTTGAAGAACCTCATACAGACAAACATTGTCGAGGTGACTGCTTCTATTTGGATAATATGTATCCAACATGTTGGTCTTCAAAATGTCGGTACTGTTTGGCTCCTTTTTCGCCAAATACTCAATTTCCCGCACAGGTTTTAGAACTCGATTACGCGTTGCAGCAAGACCAAGACTCGCCCAAACGATACTCCTGGACTTGGCATAGAGACTTGCTGAAGACAACCGGTCAGAGCGTTCGTAAGCTCCGATTTCTCGATGCGACAACATCTTCAGACTGAAACTGTACAACTTCTTGCTGAGGCTCTTTTCATGGGAAATGTCCTCCCACATATCCTTCAATTCTGTCTTCTCTTTTTTGGTGATGTAAGATGTCACATACCGAGCCACAGCCATACAGTTATCAGCCACAAACTGTATATCCATGTTAGCATTCCACATGGACAAAATCACCGGGTTGTAGTCGTTGATGTACTTGGACTCTTCGTTCCTCTTCAAATTGTATGTGTTTTTAGGTGATTTCTTCATCACATTATGTCGCAGCGAAGACATCAAACTGTTTACTCTTCCTTTAGAAATCACCGGTCGTGGAAAGCCGAAACGACATTTGGTGTAGAACTTGTCCTTGTTTCGGAATTTACGACGGCAGTACTTTCCACATCGATGGCTTTGGAAACGCAGAACTTTTTCTCTTAGGCTTTTCTTCTCCTTTGCGTTTGGAACAGCACACGTAGAATACTGTTGGATGAAACTCATCACTGAGTCTTCTGGGTCCGTTCCAAATTTAGGTGCATCCTTGATCCACAGCAGCATATGTATATGAGGAGCACCTCTTGCTTGGTACTCCTTTCTCCAGAAGAAATCCAACACCTCTCCAAGAGGTGGATTCTTCTTATTCATGATGAAAGACATCATAGCTTCAAATCTATGATTGAAGTACCTACATACATTGACTGGATCCAAAGAGCACAGTTCTCCGGGTGTCTTGAATTCGATGTTATCTACGTTAGCATTTGCCTCTCGTAGAAATTCAAGTAAGTCTTCCCAGCCATACTCGGCACAGCTCAGAGTGAGGAACCATGTGGGAGTACCTAAGTTCCTCAGCATACATTTTAAATCACCATGACGACGGTACCAGTACTCATTAGTACCACGCTGACACGCCATGAGATTAATCAGGTGAGAATCCAAAATACTGTCTTGGACATTGACTTTATCCATAAAGTCACTTGCCGAGATGTTTTGCATGTGTATACCACTTTTCAAGATGTGGTTCACTGCATATGACAGTCCAGACAGATCGCTTTCAAACAGGAGATGAAACAAATAAGGAATGCATTGTCGAAACCTAGCATCTCCTGCATACAATCGCAAAGTCCGGTATTCAGAAGCAGGAATTTGATGAGGTCGCTCATCATATCTTCCTCCTTGACCTGTTGGAAAAAGCTGTGGGAAACACCGAGCTTCCAAACTTTCCTCCCAAACACTAATGGGACTCCCTTTGGCTTGTTTCATTTGAAACAACTCAATAGCATTCCCCATGACTTCCTTGGAATGCAAAGGATGAACACTATAATGTTCATATATTTCTTCACTAGTAGAGGGTTCTACTTTCTCAATTTGACCAGCACACAAATCGCTATCCTCTTCCTCACTTACTTCCTCTTCTGCAACATATACATTCTTATAGTATTTATTTATTTTTTTCAAATACAATGTTGCCTTTTTAACTTTCCTAACATCTACTAAATCTTGCCATATTTTCTTATTCTTTGTCGGAACCCCATTAACTAAGATAACCAGAGGTTCCTCTTCCACTTTTTCTACTCCAATTGTGTTAATGTTTTTCTTCAAATCTAGAGGCAAATAAACAACTCTTCCCTTTAATCCTCTCTGTAAATCTGATGGAGGCAATTTCCCTGTCTTTGGCTCCATTCTTACAATAGCCTGAAAGGGATGGATACTTTGAATCAAAATCTGTACTGGAAACCTGTACACTATCTTCCACATTACCCGCTTCTTCTTGGTCAATTTCAACATTCTCCTCTTTACTTCCAAAGTAACAAAACTCAATTTCTTCACATATATTCTTCACATCTATTTCAGAACCATGCTGGACTTAGCATAATACAACATTCTAACTAATTTCCTCACTTTATTATGATGCACTGCTAGCATCCTGAAATGATGAAAAACCCTCTGGCATACTCTCCTGGAAAGACAAGCCAGTGAATGACCATGCAAACCTGTCACTTCTCTCACTCTGCAAGGATCTAATTCTTGCAACAACCTTATTTTCTGCTTCAAACTTTTCTTATTACATGACCGTACAAAATCACAAAGCAAATTGATGGAATCCTGTCGCACACTACAAATACTACTACACTTCCAGGTGTACACAGGACCCTTAGCACGTCTTCCTAAAACCTCATTACCTAACACCTCTTCTGCCTCTGTTGTCACAAGTTTTTCTTTTTCAACTGGACAACCATCTTTCACTTCATAAGCACGACCACTGGTGTCAACTGCATGCACCAAATCATTATCCTGGAAATAACTCTCCTCATTAAAAAATGCCTCAGAGCTTGAACTATGCATCCATTCTCCAGAAAAAACTTCACAAAAATTACTACGATTAACTATTCTCTTCCATCTACTATTTCTTTTTAAATCATAAATTGCCTTGTTTAGCTTCCTAATTCTATTGATTATCAAAATAAATAACTTACGTTTAATTTCAAATGCCTGATCAATAACTTTCTCAACTTTTTTTTTCTCTTATAAAAAACCACTTTCTGTTGACCTTTCTTAATATTTTTTAACAAATTGCCAATTATCCTGTTGCGGAACATTCGTTTACGAATGTCCCTAAACTGTTGTTTCCTTCTACTATCATGCACAGAGTTATCTCTTGCTCTAGCAGTAACATTTTTGATTGGCCTTTCCTTTCCATTTGAATTGCTTCTCTTTTTATGGACTGAAACATTTTCTGTAGTAATATTTTTTTTACTACACATATTTCTTATGAATGTTTTTGTACTCTTACCCGGTGCTTTCTTCGTGACTTGACAAATCTTTTTGTTAGAGGACTGCTGCTTCTTTTGATTGGCCTGCTGTCTTTGACGTTTTGCAGCCTTTCTCTCTCTTTCTTTCGTTGGCATGGTGAAATGTTGAAATGATCTGCAGTTGAATCTGTGGTAAAATATATTAAAAAATGTTATTAACCACTATTACCAAACAGTAAATCAATAACAGTAATCAAAAACTTAACACACTACTTGACATTTTAAATAGAAGATTTTTTAGTCCTTGGCAAATTTACAATACAGAAATAGCAGAAAAGAAATGGAATTTATATTCATGTTACCTGTGCTATTTTATATGTGAATCTGATCTAATTTTATGAGCATATTTTAATATTTTATTGAAGACACTACACATAACCTGCTTTTGAAGGTGTCTTTATTTTTAAATTAAACGGTTTACACTTTTACTTTTTATTTATTATAAATTTTAAAAATAAATGTTTATAGTTCCATAGGCTCAAGCAGGTCAGCTTCCCACCCTATGTCATATAATTCGGACAAATCTGCATCCTCATCACGCTCTTCTTCATCCTCAGGATTTAAATCATCCAAGGGATCAACATCCACTGATGTTTCAATTACAAGTTCAATGATGAGGTCAAAATCAACTGATTGCAGATTGTCGCTCATGTTGATGTTGTCTTTATCTTTAAAGAAAGATAACAACAATGAGATGTTGCAGAGTATGAGACAAATCTCAGAGATTATAATAGTAAAATTGTTTAACAAGAGTAACATTTTGCAGCTATTATTTAGCCATGTCCAGCAATGCTGAGCAGGTGAAGACTATGTCTAAATTTTCAGTGAACAGGACTCATCTCTTCTTAACCTTGGATAAGCCTCACCGACTCTGTGTCCCCTGCACATACTTAAATGTAAAGGGGCAGATTTATGTTAAATGGCACATCCCCAGGCATGCACCAGTTAACGTGCACCGCTGCTCTGCCACCCATGGTGTGCCGTATTTACAATCAGATAGGAGAAAGCTGCGTCAAAACCCTGCGCCTGCTTTAAGCAGGCATAGGTCTTGACGCAACATTGTGGAGATGGGGCACCCCTGAGCCTTGCTTGAGCTGCATCGCACTTGCGATACAACTCCAGCAATGCGCCACCTTTACAGCACAGATACGTCACGCATCTGTGCCATTTTTGCCCCATGCTGCGCCGCATTGTAAATGCAGCACACCATGGGTGGCGGAACAGCGGCGCAGGATGACTGGCACATCCCTGGTGATGCGCCAGTCATCATAAATCTATCCCTAAGCTTCTTATCTTGTTACAGATGAACCGCCATATGTACCATCAAACTATTTAGCATTTCCTAAATAGCGAATTTTAAGGAATAAATAGCAATTCTTTACCATTCCTAATTTGCAATGAGCAAATTGCTAATTGCAAATTACCCATTCATTTCCATGGGCTAGGAGGCTCATAGGAATGAAGGTGCAATTTGCGATTAGCAATTAGCTCATCGCAAATTAGGAATTTTTCCAAGGGTGCATGGGTGTCTCAAGAACACCCTGCTGCACCCCTGAAAAAGAAATTTGGGGGCATATGGCGCACATACATGCCCTAAGGGCATGTATTGGCGTCATGTGGCACCTTTTGTTTTTTTTAAAAAAATGCTTTTTGAAAAGAATTCGCAAATTACCACCAACTAGAAGTTGGTGGTAGTTTCCAAATCCTTAATGTCATTTTTTACATATTTTTAGTTTGATACATTGCATTTAAGGAATCGCAAAATTTGCAAATCCTTCAGTGCAATCGCAAAATAAGGATTAGCAAATTTTGCTATTCCTTATTTTGCATCAAACTTGTTTGATACATACCATTTGTCTAATTAGCATTCGCAAAGGCTGAAATTTGCAGAATTTTGATCTTTGCGAATGGTAATTAGCTTGATACATATGACCCCAAGTGAGGCCTGTCTTGCAACATGGTGCATCTTTTGCATCACTGCTGCATCGGTTTCATGTGGCACGTTTTTTTTACACCATGACACATCTGCCTAAATGCATCAATTTGTAATTTTCTCGCCTCATAGCAAATCTTTTGCACCGCCACTGCATCATAAAACTGACGCACAGTGGCGCAAAAGAGACATACACCTATCATAAATCTGTCTCTACCATTTTAAATGATTAATCCAGGATGACGATAAGGTGTGGCCTATCCAGAGGTTTGTTTATGGTGAGGCCTACTCAGGATTGCAGATTAAATTTACGCTTGATAAAGAATACAGAGGAGATAATACATGTAAAGGCCTACCAATGAAGTAAGTAATGTCCACTTTATTGCGCCAGTCATCATAAATGTATCCCTAACCTTCTTATCTTGTTACAGATGAACCGCCATATGTACCATCAAACTATTTTGCATTTCCTAAATAGCGAATTTTAAGGAATAAATAGCAATTCTTTACCATTCCTAATTTGCAATGAGCAAATTGCTAATTGCAAATTACCCATTCATTTCCATGGGCTCGGAGGCTCATAGGAATGAAGGTGCAATTTGCGATTAGCAATTAGCTCATCGCAAATTAGGAATTTTTTCAAGGGTGCAGGGGTATCTCAAGAACACACTGCTGCACCCCTGAAAAAGAAATTTGGGGGCATATGGCGCACATACATGCCCTAAGGACATGTATTGGCGTCATATGGCACCTTTTGTTTTTTGGAAAAAAATGTTTTTTGAAAAGAATTCGCCAATTACCACAAACTAGAAGTTGGTGGTAGTTTCCAAATCCTTAATGTCATTTTTTACATATTTTTTGTTTGATACATTGCATTTAAGAAATCGCAAAATTTGCAAATCCTTCAGTGCAATCGCAAAATAAGGAATATCAAATTTTGAATTAAGGACATTTTAAGTCATTTCCACATGTGCAGTGTTTTCAAATTATGATTTGAAAATCGTTTTTGGGGAAAAGGAATGGTTTGCAAATTTATGACAAGGCCATAATGGTATATGCTTCTCTATAAGGCATTTCACTGTCTCTGATGTCATTTTTCCCATATTACATTATAAGACCTTTCCCCATGGAGCACATTCCTTGTAAATATGCTCCCACCTGTGCATGGTGAATTTAGATTTTGACTGTTTGAGTCACATAGCCATGTTAAAAGTGACCCAAAAAAATTGCAAACGCTTTAAAAAAACACATTCATGTGTCTTAAGCACATTTTAAGTCATTTCCCCGTGGACAGTGTTTTGTAAGTGGCGCAAAAGAGGCATACACCTATCATAAATCTGTCCCTAGCATTTTAAATGATTAATTCATGATGACGATAAGGTGTGGCCTATCCAGAGGTTTGTTTAAGGTGAGGCCTACTCAGGATTGCAGATTAAAGTTACGCTTGATGAAGAATACAGAGGACATAATACATGTAAAGCTCTACCAATGAAGTAAGTAATGTCCACTTCATTGCGCCAGTCATCATAAATGTATCCCTAAGCTTCTTATCTTGTTAGACATCAACCGGCATATGTACCATCAAACTATTTTGCATTTCCAAAATAGCAAATTTTAAGGAATAAATAGCAATTCTTTACCATTCCTAATTTGCAATGAGCAAATTGCTAATTGCAAATTACCCATTCATTTCCATGGGCTAGGAGGCTCATAGGAATGAAGGTGCAATTTGCGATTAGCAATTAGCTCATCGCAAATTAGGAATTTTTCCAAGGGTGCATGGGTGTCTCAAGAACACCCTGCTGCACCCCTGAAAAATAAATTTGGGGGCATATGGCGCACATACATGCCCTAAGGACATGTATTGGCGTCATATGGCACCTTTTGTTTTTTGGAAAAAAATGCTTTTTGAAAAGAATTCGCAAATTACCACAAACTAGAAGTTGGTGGTAGTTTCCAAATCCTTAATGTAATTTTTTACATATTTTTTGTTTGATACATTGCATTTAAGAAATCGCAAAATTTGCAAATCCTTCAGTGCAATCGCAAAATAAGGAATAGGAAATTTTGAATTAAGGACATTTTAAGTCATTTCCACATGTGCAGTGTTTTCAAATTATGATTTGAAAATCGTTTTTGGGGAAAAGGAATGGTTTGCAAATTTATGACAAGGACATAATGGTGTATGCTTCTCTATAAGGCATTTCACTGTCTCTGATGTCATTTTTCCCATATTACATTATAAGACCTTTACCCATGGAGCACATTCCTTGTAAATATGCTCCCACCTGTGCATGGTGAATTTAGATTTTGACTGTTTGAGTCACATAGCCATGTTAAAAGTGACCCAAAAAAATTGCAAACGCTTTAAAAAAACACATTCATGTGTCTTAAGCACATTTTAAGTCATTTCCCCGTGGACAGTGTTTTGTAAGTGGCGCAAAAGAGGCATACACCTATCATAAATCTGTCCCTAGCATTTTAAATGATTAATTCATGATGACGATAAGGTGTGGCCTATCCAGAGGTTTGTTTAAGGTGAGGCCTACTCAGGATTGCAGATTAAAGTTACGCTTGATGAAGAATACAGAGGACATAATACATGTAAAGCTCTACCAATGAAGTAAGTAATGTCCACTTCATTGCGCCAGTCATCATAAATGTATCCCTAAGCTTCTTATCTTGTTAGACATCAACCGGCATATGTATCATATAACTATTTTGCATTTCCAAAATAGCAAATTTTAAGGAATAAATAGCGATTCTTTACCATTCCAAATTTGCGATGAGCAAATTGCTAATTGCAAATTACCCATTCATTTCCATGGGCCAGGATGCCCATATGAATGAAGGTGCAATTTGCGATTAGCAATTAGCTCATCGCAAATTAGGAATTTTTCCAAAGGTGCAGGGGTGTCTCAAGAACACCCTGCTGCACCCCTGAAAAAGAAATTTGGGGGCATATGGCGCACATAAATTTTAACAACATTCCATTACCTCAAAAACGATTTTCAATTCATAATTTGAAAACACTGCCCACAGGGAAATTACTTAAAATGTCCTTAAGACACATGAAAGTGTTTTTTGATAGCCTTTGCAATTTTTTTGGGTCACTTTTAACATGGTTATGTAACTCAAACAGTAAAAACCAAAATTAACATGCAGAAGTGTGACCATATTTACAATGAATGTGCCCCACGGAGAAAGGTCTTTTAATATAATATGGGAAAAATGACATCAGAGACACAGAAATGCCTTATAAAGAAGCATACACCATTATATCCTTGTCATAAATTTACAAACCATTCCTTTTCCCCAAAAACGATTTTCAAATCATAATTTGAAAACACTGCACATGAGGAAATGACTTAAAATGTCCTTAAGACACATGAAAGTGTTTTTTGATTGCCTTTCCAGCATGGTTGGGTCACTTTTAACATGGCTATTTAACACAAACATTCAAAATCTAAATTTGCCATGCACAGGTGGGAGCATATTTACAAGCAATTTGCGCCACAGAGAAAGGTCTTACATTAAAATGGGAAAAATAACATCAGAGACAGTCAATTGCCTTATAAAAAAGCATACACCATTATGTCCTTGTCATAAATTTAAAAACAATTCCTTTTCCCCCACAACGATTTTCAAATCATAATTTCAAAACACTGCACATGGGAAAATTACTTAAAATGTCCTTAAGACACATAAAAGCGTTTTTTGATTGCCTTTGCAGCATGTTTGTATCACTTTTAACATGGCTATGTAACACAAACATTCAAAATCTAAATTTACCATGCACAGGTGGGAGCATATTTACAAGCAATTTGCGCCACAGAGAAAGGTCTTACATTAAAATGGGAAAAATAACATCAGAGACATTCAATTGCATTATAAAGAAGCATACACCATTATGTCCTTGTCAGAGATATTATAACCATTCATTTTCCTCAAAAACGATTCTCAAGTCATAATTTGAAAAGACTCCACAGCTCCTATGCAGAAAAACACCCTGTCAGTACTAATACTTCACATTTTCTCCAATTACATTTTCTCAAAGAAACAAAATCTATTTGTAAAACACTTGAGACAAAGCAACATTTGAAAAACACAACTTTCTTCATAATTTTCTCCTTAAAGCACACTATTCTCTATCTAAATTAAAGAAATATTTTCTCACCTTAGCAAATACTTTGAGTTTGAAAACAGTCTCAGAAACACACCAATTTGTCTTCAGCAGAGCAAAAGGTATGCACTCCAGAGTCTGCAGCTATCAAAAGCACAGAAATGCTGTAATTCTTCACACATATCTCTCATGTCACCCAATCAAAACTCTTCCCTCACTTTTTTTCAAATGAAAACCCTTCCCCCCTCTGCCATTTCATGCCTTTTCTGCATAGCAACCACCTCTTGCAAGACCTCTGGTGTTTGCAAGTTCACACAACAATGTTGCAATTGAACTCTGAACTCTCAGTGCACCTGCGTATCCACTGCAATCTTTCATTTAATGATTATTTATTGACCATTCAAAATACATCTTTCAAAGAACTCATCCATGCACCCTAACTTTCTGTTTTCAGCAATCAAAATCCACCAATCACTGTTACTGCTTCATTAACACAGAAACTCCACAGTTTTTTTCATTTTAAACTCTCATTTTTTCAACTGCCATTTCATTGCCACACTTCATCTGACTGCAGCAGAACCTTCTCTCACCATGTTTTCTGTCTGGATTGTTGGACATAGTTATATCCACTGGGCTCACAGGTATGCTGAGAACAGAAAATTACCTAACCTCAATTTACAAGATGTGGAAATTAAGTGGTTTGGCCACGGAGGATTAAAATGTCACCAATTGATACCATTGGTGAAAACCTTTATGCATTTGCCCAAACCTGACCTGTTAATTGTGCACTGTGGAGGTAATGATTTGGGCACTTTGACTGGGGTAGGTCTGGAAATGCTTTTAAAGGACACCTTTGAGCAATTGATGGCACTTTTTCCTCAGACTGCCTTGGTATATTCAAATATATGCCAAAGACAGAAATGGAGGTGGTCAAACCAATTTTGTCCACAAATTGAGAAGTCGAGGAAGCATGTAAACAAATCTGTTTCAGCTTACATGAGAGACCATGGAATGGGCTCCCTGTACAACAATAACTTGCGTTACTACATGCAAGATATCTACAGAGGAGATGGAGTTCACTTCTCAGATGAGGGCAACAGAGTTTTCATTCTGAATTTAAGACTGTGCATTGGTACCTACTTATAAGTACCTAAATGTACCATAAACCCAAAAGCTCTTTTCAGAGCTACCCTACATCTGATCACTCACAATTATTATTTTACTCTAACTTTTTTCACTAATTTTCAACAAAGTACGCTCCCCGGGGCGCTACCCGGTACGCGAACCGGGAGCTAACCTCGCGAAATTTAAAAAAAAATAAATAAAAATTCGCACATATAAGCCTCCTCAGCCACCCTCACAAAACCTAGGGGGTCAAGATAAGTCTACCGTGCCCCCTTCTACACATTCTGAACATTATTTGCCCTCCATTTTGTATCTTAATTCGACCGAAACACAAAATGGTGGACTCCCGTAACGCTTAAGGTTCGCGAACCGGGGCGCTCAACAGTTCGCGTACCGGGTCGCTCCCCGGGAAGCTCACCATCAAAAAAGGTGGGAAAGTAGTTTACAGAAAAACCACTGGAGACAATTTCACCAAATATAGATTAGCTCATACTACATACCAATCCCTACCATTTTCACAAATTTGATTGGAATTCCATTTAGCCATTTAGCCTGTAGACCTCTCTTAATACCCTGAGGTAAATTACTTCTCAAAACACATCTGAAGTGTTGGAATTGACAACCAATTAAAATGTTACTTTCATTTTATACTTTTTTTACCTGACATTTGATTGGTTATGTACCTGAATATATATAAAAGAAGAGAATGAAACACAGCCATTTTGACTACTACTTCCTGGTGTACATTTCAATTGGATTTTCACTAATCACTTCAACTTCTTTCTAAAGGTAAGTTGTTATTTTAAAAACTGAACTATATTGTGCACTATCAGTTAATATGGTAAACTTTTTCTGATAGTTATATACTATCCCTCTGTAGTAGTTATAGATTTAGATAGACTTCTCTGTTATAGTTATGGATGGAGTTAGGCTTCTCTTTTATAATTATGAATTTACTTACGTTAAATCACATACACTTTTTTATATTCCTACTTCCACTCTGATACTATACACTGCCCAAAGATAAATTCACTGATAAAAAATGCCTATCTAAAATTAATCCCAACAGTGCCCTATCTCTACTAATATATATTTTTTTTATCCAAATTTCAGGCAACATGGAAGGCGAACAGAAAGTTTCATTTCAAATTGTCCTGCAAGAGAGCAGCCAAGAATTAATTGATCCAAATTATATAGAATTTATGGATGAAACTTGGGACCAAGAACTACTGCAATGTGTGCAAGCAGTGGATGACCTCCTTCAAAATGAGGACATTTTACACCCTCATAGATTACAAGCTATGTTCAATGAAAATGACGACATTTCAGACAGTGAAATGTTAGAAATGTTATTAAATTTTGAAACACAATCACAATAATAAATAATTGCTTAAAAAATTAAAAAATTAAAAAATAATCAACAAAACCAACAATCAATTAACATACAGTATTTGAAAAAGTCTATCATTCATTTTTCATTGCAGTACGCTGCCCAGAACGCTTCCCGGTTCGCGGACCGGGCGCTACCCACGCAAAAAAAACAAAAAAAAATTATTATTTTTTGCCCCGCGGGGCCCTTTTAAAACCTCCACATTAAACCTAGGGGGTCAGGGAGGATCTACTATGCCCCCTTATGGTTATTTCCCCCTTTGTTTTGGCCTCCTCTTGTCTCTCAATCCTACCGAGAGACAAGATGGCGGCCGCTCCGGACTGTTAAGAATGTTGACAGACACCGGAGAGCCAATCAGCTTCGCTACGCGAAGTTCCGGTACGCGTAAGGTCCGCGAACCGGGGCGCTGCCCGGTCCGCTGTTACAGATATATATCTTTTTTTAAACGTTAATTTCTCAAAATCCACTGGAGCACATATATTGAGACCTACAAAAGGCACATCGGGCTACCAGTCCCTACAATTTTGCCAAGTTTCGTGCAAATCCATTCAGCCGTTCGGGCTAAAAGTGAGGCCAACCGCCCTATGGAAAACTCAATGTTAAAAACACGTTTTGGGACCCCCCTTTTTTCTCGGCCCCCCCTTGACGAACCCCCCCTCCCAAATTTTCAGGGGCTGCTCAGAAACAAAATGTTCCATTTTCCTGAAAGTTTCAGCCAATTCCGTCCACAAACGCCAAAGTTATTAGACATAGAATTTTCAAAAATCCCATAGAGAAAAAATCCTAACTATATATACCTACTGGCGACCGCCAGTAGGTAATATATACACACATATATATACACATATACACATACACTAAGCAAAAGCTGTTAAATACATTGGTGTAACTAGGGGCTGCAGGTGGGAGACCCCGGTCCTAGCTTATCTGTTTGGGAGTTGGGGGGGGGGGGCAGCAACATACCTTTGCTCCACAGTCTCTGGAGGTTGAACTTCCTCTGCCTCCTCATCATCGTCACGCTTTGCGGCTCGATATCTGGGGAAACCTGACTCCGCAGACCGGTGCGCAGCTGCCTGCCAGAGGTCAGTCCGACCGCAGTGACCCCTGGTGGGTGGGCTGCGAGCCCTGGCTGCAGAGGTGGCGGCCTTTAGATGGGTGCAGTCAGCCTCGATGGACGGGGCCTTGGCTGGGATAGTGAGCCCAGCTAGGACTGGCGGAAGGCCGTTGGGTTGACCCTAGCTGGCTAGGGCGGATGTGACGCCAGATGTGGCCTCTGGCTTGAGAAGCAGCAGCCCTCGAGTCGAGCAGGGGTCCTGGCTCTGCAGTAGACGTCTAGGGGGCCCGTGGGTCTTGGTGAGACCTGCTGTAGATGGGAGGGCAGCCCTCGGTTGGGGGTCAGTTGAGGAGCAGCACGCCCTGCTTCTGAGCTCGGGGGGCCCTCGTCCGACGCGCAGGGAGCTCGGAACAATCCACTCTGGAGTCTGGGAAAGTCTTCCAAGCCGACCGCATGCACCAGCTGGGTTTAAGTATTGGGCGGGTCCCAAGTGGTCCATCAGCCGGGGGGGCGGGGTGTGGACGTGTGAGGAGGGCAGTCAAGCAGCAGCTCCGCCGCAGATCTGATAATAGGCCTGGAGGGCGGGAGCAGCCCCCAGAGTGCAGCATTGTCCGCATGCCTGGGTCCTCCCCTCGCCCCGGCCTCTTCCTCCTGGACGGAGACTTCTGAGACTCTGAAGATTAGCCGGGGTGGGGGGGGGGGCGGGAGCCCCTCGCATAACCCACGTGCAGAAGTATGAGAATAATGTGCGAGCAGAGGAGGGCTGGCCATGTGCAATTCACATTTATATAGTGGACGCTGCATATTCACGGTGTTTTATCGTCTCAATGTATGTCGCTCGCATGTTGTTGCGGTCAACCTTCCACTCTCGAAGTCAAACAAACACTGCCTTAACAGATCTGGAAAATTATGTTTGCCTTGAAAATAAACGGCCAGCGGGAGGGGGGGTTGGGAAAGGAACGGCCAGCGGAAGGAGCGGGAAAGGAACGGGAGGGGGGGCGGGGGAGGAACCGATAGCGGGAGGGGGGACAGGAAAGGAACAACTCACCTGGACTTCCTCGGCCGGCGGTCGGCCGCTAAATGGACCAAGCAAACCTCGACGAGCCCAAAAAAAAGCCCCGCCCACCGAGTGAACACGTCTACATGACGTGAGCAGAAAGGGAAAAATTCTCGGGAACGCCCCCGAATCTGGTCCGGCCTTTGACGGACAGATCCGGCTCCCAATGGCTAGCCTCCATTTATGGAGCTAGCCAATGGGAGGAGGGGGCGAGGAGGGGGCGGGATACCCGACCCAACAGAGAAACATAAGGATTTTGCTAGCGCATGCGTACTTCGTACGCATTGCCAGCAAAACCTAAAAACGTCAGTACACAACCCTGTCCCGCGGCTCCCGCCGCCATTGATCCATCATCCACCCACCATTAAGACTACTAGTAGTAGTCACTGTCACTCATGGGCCCCGGCCGGCCGGGGCCCCTACTGCAGTGCTGGCTGGCTGCCAGCCATCCCCTCACTCACACGGCCCCCCCCAGTCCCGACAGACCCCGGCCGGGGCCCCGCACGGCCGCACCATTCCTCAGTGCGCAGCTGAGCAGCTCAAGTAGTCAGTAGTCGTCCCGCTCAGCCTCACAGGCCCCGACTGGGGCCCCGCTGCCCGCACCACTCCTGCTGCTGCAGTGCTGCCAGTGCCAGACCGCCCCCCCCCCCCCACTGCATTCCAGTCAGTCAGGCAGGCTCCAGAGGCAGAGCAGCAGTCAGACTCAGTCAGAGCCGCTCAGCCGATGCCAGCCTCACACCGGGCCCCGGGCCCGCACCACTGATTCCGCTGCTGCCAGCCTCACGGCCCCGGGCCCCGGCCGGGGCCCCGCACCATTCCTGCGGCCAGGCCAGCCTCATGGGCCCCGGCCGGGGCCCCGCACCATTCCTGCTGCCAGCCTCACGGGGCCCCGTCCGGGGCGGGACCGTCCATAATTTTAAAATCGTGAATGATTCATGATACATCAATGTATTAGTTAGGGGCCCCGGCGGGGCCCCCTAGAGCGCTGGCCCCCCCGCAACGCATGGGCTGCGGGGGCTTGTGTTACGCCCCTGAATCTCCAATATCAAGCCTGGATGTTGTCCGTTCTTTATCAAACAAACGTTGAGTGCGGACCAATGAGAGCAAACTAATTCTGATTGGCTGGTTTCCCCCCGATCCCAGTTCACCTATTTCAATAGAGAAGAGCTACGTGAGGGTTGGTACTCAGGAGCTGCACCTTCTCACACAGAGGTTTGATGTCCGATCTTAGCTGCAAATCACACCGATAAGCAAGCGCTGGTTTTGTGCCAACACCTTCTTTGCATGCTAGAACCTTTTGATATGTCTTATAAATATGAATTCATGGAAAGTCAATTGGAATGCAAAGTGGTTTTTGATAGCACATTATAATAATGGTTGTCATAAATGACACGGACCCATTTGGCAGGCAAGCGGGGCTCTTACTGTAATTCTGTTATACCGTCCTCCCCAATACATGGCCAATTATCCAGTACTTTTGGCAGAACAACTGGCCTCCCATGTAATAAAGCACTCTAAAACTGTCCTAGTGGGGGATTTAAATTATTGGTTCGATAGAACAGACACAGACACCCAAGCTGGAGAACTGAGGGATCTGCTTACAGATCTAAACCTGGTCCAACACATTCACTCTCCCACTCACCAGAAGGGTCACAGTTTGGACCAAATCTGGACATACAATGTACCACCATTCTCTCCTATTATAAGCCCTTGCATCTGGTCAGACCATTATCTTATCCAGTTCCCGCTAGAAATTCAAGGGCAGCACAAGGCCAAACCTCCCATGGGTAAAGAGTTCCGCAAATGGAAATCCATGGACCGCTCTGGGTTCATGGACACGTTGAACAACACCCTTCCCCCATTAGACGAAGATCTGGAGGTTGACGAGAGGGCACTGTCCTCCTGGCTTCTCCATGCAGCAGATCTGTTCGCCCCCTCTGTATATCTACCTAACATTAGAGGTAATGATGCCCACAAATGGTTTACTCAAGAACTTAGAGCGCTTAAATTAGGGGTGCGACAGAAAGAAAGACAGTGGAGAGCCACCTACTCTTCACAGGATAGGGAAACCTTCTGCGTCACTAGGAAAAATTATCAAAAAATTTTAAAACAACACAAACTTAATTTCTTCTCCTCAAAGATTTTATCGTCATCTAACAAGTCCAAAGATATTTTTAATATAGTTAATGAACTCTGTGACAACGACAGGACAGCCCCTTCAATAGCTCCTACGCAGAAGCTATGTGATTCCCTGAATAATTTTTTCAGAGAAAAAATTGTCACTATCAAAGCGAGCATTGCTAGTTCCTCAACGTCACTTCCTTTGGATGACGTCTTTTATAATCCCTCTGTATTAGATACCTTCCCGGTCATTGATGGTAAAACCTTTTCTTCACTTTTGACGAGGGTAAAGTCCGGATCCCCCAACGACATCTGCCCCCCCCCACATCTTCTCGGAAATCGGTCAGACTATCCCTCAGGGTATTCTACCCCTACTAAATAAATCACTGACCCAGGGCAGGGTACCTACTGGCTTTAAACACGCTCTGCTAATCCCTCTAATTAAAAAACCAGGTCTGGACCCTCAGGACTCATCAAATTATCGTCCTATATCCCTGCTGCCGTTCCTATCCAAGATATTGGAGGCTCACGTCTCCAATTGCCTTTCCAACTTTGTGGAAACCACTGGATTTCTGGAGCCAAATCAAGCTGGGTTCCGTCCAGGCCATTCGACCGAGACGGTAACCCTGGCAGTCCAGAATACACTTCGGTGTAACGCAGACAGGGATGTCCACCAGGCACTGGTGCTTCTTGACCTGTCTGCTGCATTCGACACGGTCGACCACACTATTTTGGTCGGCCGTGTCGAGCAGGCAGGCCTCAGAGGTGCTGCCCTGAGCTGGGTGGAATCATTTTTGTCCGACCGGACTCAAGCAGTGAGATTGGGCACCTTCACAGCCCCTAGAATTAAGAACGATTGCGGGGTCCCTCAAGGCTCATCCCTGTCCCCCCTTTTATTTAATTTATACTTGCGTCCCCTTTTGTACTCCTTGAGGAAATTCAAAGTGTGGATCTTTAACTACGCGGATGATCTGAAATTGGTTTTCCCCCTGGGGTCGCCGGATGCTGTCACTGAGTTTAGGGAGGTCATGGCTCATATCCAGAGATGGATGGGCCTTAACCACCTAAAACTTAACCCAGGCAAGACTGAATTGATCTTGCCTGGGAAGAGCGAACTCAGCTGGGGACCTCAATTTTGGCCTCCGGAGATGGGAAACCCCCCCTCCAAATCCCGCACAGTTAAGAGCCTTGGAGTCACCTTTAGTGAAGACCTCTCCCTGAAAAGTCAGGTAGGGTCAGTGGTTTCCGCTTGCTTCTTTCAGCTGTGCAAGATTAGAAAGATTGCCCATTTCCTAACCCATTCTGCCCTGATACAGGTGACCATCGCCCTTGTGCTGTCTAGGCTGGACTACTCGAATAGTTTATATTTGGGCCTTCCAGCCGGGCAGCTCAAGAGGCTGCAGCTGGTTCAAAATCAGGCGGCCAGGCTGATCTGTGGGCTTCCTAAATGGCAGTCCATCAGGCCAGGCCTGGCAGACCTGCACTGGCTGCCGGTAGCCCAGAGGGTGGCTTTTAAAACCGGCTGCATTATCTTTAGGGCATTACAAAGTAAAGGCCCCAAATTTATCATCAATCTGCTTGCCAGATACACCCCCTCCCGCAACCTCCGCTCTGGTCACAAAAACTTGCTCATGGTGCCGGTTGTTAGGAAACAACGTCAGGGCGGCAGCTCTTTTCATCTTCTTGCTGCCTCCCTCTGGAACTCCTTGCCAGCTTCTTTAAAGTCACACGAGGATATTCTAGCCTTTAGACTAGCCTTTAAGACCTGGCTTTTTAGAGAAGCTTATCCTTAGACGTTCTAAGTTGTCCTCCTGTTGTTGTGTTATGCTCTGAAAACTTCCTACAGCGCCATGAAGCCTACGGGCGTACGTGCGCTTTATAAGCTAAATTTAACATAACATAACATAACATGCCTGTTCTTCTTGGTTCAACCCGACATCCGCTGCATAATTAGCAGATGTTCACAAACAAATAGTTTCTAGTCACAGGTCAAAAGATACTAAAAACATGTCAACGTGTTTCCGCACAGCGGAAGGCCCTTCATTTAACTGAATCACAAGATGTTTAGCAGACACCGAGGCTTGTACCCGGCTCCCCAGCTACAAAGTCTGCCGCCCTAGCCGTTAAGCCCTTCTTCACCCTTCTCTCCTTCACGCTCAGTGGCAATGAGGTGTGGGCGGGCCAGGGTCTCGGCATCGGCTCTCTAGAAGCAGTATTTGGCGCTACATACAAACGAGTCATTTTCCTGTAAATCCAGTGGTAGAAGTGTGCGGGATCGGAAGGGCACGGCGTGCCCCTACTTCTAAAAAATATTCCAGTCCGTTCCCCTACTTCTTACTTTCGAAAAAGCATCCCGGGACGGCAAGAATAGTTCTACTTAATAAAAACGATAACTTTTTTCTTTCAGCTTTCAGGGGCTGCTCGCACTTCTCTGTTAAACTTCAGAGGCTGCAGCAGCCCCTCCCTGAGCTCTCACAGGCTGAGGGCAGGCCCATTGTCATTCCGATTGAGGCTGATTACCCCCTTTCGAATGACAATGCGCCCGCCATCTGCCTTTAGCATGACATATGCCAGTGAGATTGGAGTTCGTGATTACAGAGGAGCTTTCCCCAAAAGAGCGCTTCGACGCCTTGTTGGGGGTAGTAAGCACTATGTACATGCAATTACAATACAATACAATACATTACAATGAGTGTGTCCTGTTACGTGAGAAGGCCTGGAAAAAATGCCTTTTCGGTGTATAGGGTTACTCAAGGAGACATTTTCTCTTTACTGATGCACTGACATTTTTTGCACTGTTCCTCAGGAAGGCAACCCAGTAAAATCAAAAGAGACTTAGAAAAACTATTTGTCTCAATTCCCTCTATGCTGACTTTGTTTGTCTAAGACTGCAATGGCTGCAGATCTGATTGAAATCGTTAAACATCTCAGATCAGTATAGCTTTGTATCTCCTCGTAAAGGGCCTGTGTGCTGGGAAATCTCTCGTTGTGACGCTACAGTGGCTCTGACAATATGATCCCCCTTGACACCCATACGACCAACTTTTCATGACCTTCCATCACTCACAGCACAATAGGGGCAGGGCTTTAAGTGGGATGAAAAAATTGGGGGGGATCTCAAAGGGACGTGGCCGATATAATTAAGGATGTGGCTTAAAACATTTATGCTAAAAATATGTGCCCAGCGTAATGTGCTGCCCGACTTGTATTTTGCTATTTTGTTATTGACTCCACATTTATAATACAACAAGTAAGATTACACCTACAACACGCCAGGACTATTGGCTTTGTCAAAGGTTGTTGGTTGGAAAAGATAAATATACTACATTCATACAACTATGGCTTTGTTGTATATAATATTGAAAATGCTTTAGTCTCCGATTGAAAATGCTTTAGTTTCACATTGAGGCTGATTACCCCCTTTCGAATGACAATGCGCCCGCCGTCTGCCTTTAGCATGTCTTGTGCCAGTGAGATTGGAGTTAGTGATTACAGAGGAGCTTTCCCCAAACAGAGTACTGTGGGGAATTTGCCACCTTGTGTCATTTGTCAATGTTGTACACAGATTGAACTGGGCAGGAGCAGTGACGGGACAGAAGAGGCGAGGTAATAGGGCAGGAGAGGTGACTGGGCAGGAGAAGTAACGGGCAGGAGAAGTGACAGGCAGGAGAAGTAACGGATAGGAGAAGTGGCACGGCAGCAGAGGTGACATGTCAGGAGCAGTGATGGGACAGGATAGGTGACAGGAAAGGAGAGGTGACGGGGCAGGAGAAGTGATGGGGCAGGAGAAGTGAAGGGGCAGGAGCGGTGATTAGGAATGGGCAGGAGCGGTAACCGGCAGGAGCAGTGAACGGATAAGAGCAGTGCACGGGGCAGGAGAAGTGATGGGACAAGAGAAGTGATGGGGCTGGAGCGGTGATCGGGCAGGAGTGCTGACCGTACAGGAGCAGTGAACGGGCAGGAGCAGTGAACGGGCAGGTGCAGTGAACGGGCAGGTGCAGTGAACGGGCAGGTGCAGTGACGGGGCAGGTGCAGTGACTGGGTAGGAAAAGTGACGGGCCAGGGGCAGTGACGGGGCACAAGAGGCAATAGAAAAGGAGAGGTGACTGGGCAGGAGAGGTAACTGGGCAGGAGAGTTGACCGGGCAGGAGAGTTGACCGGGCAGGAGAGGTGACCGGGCAGGAGAGGTGACGAAGCATTAGAAGTAATGGGGCAGGAGCTGTGATTAGGCATGATTAGGAGTGGTAACCGGGCAGGAGAGGTGAACGGACAGGAGCAGTGAACGGGGCAGGAGCAGTGAACGGGGCAGGAGCAGTGAACGGGAAAGGAGCAGTGAACAGGACAGGAGAGGCGAACAGGGCAGGAGAGGCGACAGGGCAGGAGAGGTGACAGGGAAGGAGAGGAGACAGGGAAGGAGAGGAGACAGGGAAGGAGAGGAGACAGGGAAGGAGAGGAGACAGGGAAGGAGAGGAGACAGGGAAGGAGAGGAGACAGGGAAGCAGAGGAGACAGGGAAGCAGAGGAGACAGGGAAGGAGAGGCGGCGGGGCAGGAGAGGTGGCGGGGCAGGAGAGGCGACGGGGCAGGAGAGGTGACGGGGCAGGAGAGGTGACAAGGCAGGAGAGGTGACAAGGCAGGAGAGGTGGCGGGGCAGAAGCAGTGATTAGGCATGAGCAGGAGCAGTGACTGGGCAGGAGCGGTGAACTGACAGGAGCGGTGAACGGACAGGAGCGGTGAACGGACAGTAGCGGTGAACGGACAGGAGCGGTGAACGTGGCAGGAGCAGTGAACGGGGCAGGAGCAGTGAACAGGGCAGGAGCAGTGAACGGGGCAGGAGCAGTGAACGGGGCAGGAGCAGTGAACAGGGCAGGAGCAGTGAACAGGGCAGGAGCAATGAACAGGGCAGGAGAAGGGAGGGGCCAGGAGAAGGGAGGGGGCAGGGGAATTGACGAAGCAGGAGTGTTGATCGAGCATGAGCAGGAGTACTGACAGGACAGGAGCAGTGAAAGGGCAGGAGCAGGCGTTTCCCAGGGCGACTGCAAGGGTAGGGGGCCAGTTTAGTTTGAGTGGGACCGTTTCTGTACAAGTGCAGGAGTTTTAATCACACTGAAAAGTTCTTTGTATATTCAGCAGGTTTCGGTCAACAATACAAGTGCCAAGATAACTTTGGTGATCAATGTACCTGATTGAGAGAGATGGGAGCATGTTTTGTCTAGTGGCTGTTTTACTCATCTAAGGTAGAGCAGAAGGGAATATGCCTGCTGCAAAGAACATGTACCATGCATATCAAAGAGCAATATTTTATGTGCATAGTTCAGTGGGTACTGCTTTGTGTTCACTTACCGAATGAAAGGACACCTGAACACATATGGCCTGGCAGTTCGGGCTGGACTGTTCACATTGGGCGCAGTATCAAGACTGATTTGCACATGGCTGGGTCCAAACTGGAATGGCATGGTGAGCAAAAAACGATGAATTTAAGCCCAGATCTCTGTACTGGGGTGAATGTATGATATTGTTCTGAATTCTGTCCACCAGTTGTTCTTGTTGCTATATTATGATTGAGCAGCTAGCTGGCTGACGTGAATATGAAGGAGCCTTTGTGGGTTTCCGTGAGTCTAGATTCTCCTAAAGAGTCAATTTCTCTTCTGAGCCCTGCTTAACACATGTGTACATGAGGAGACCTGTATTCATGACCTCAATGTTTGAGACAAAAATAATCATGGATTTCTGAACAATGAGAGTAAAAGCATTAACACCTTAACCGCGGCAGCAATTCCGCCACGGTGCGGGCATTCTGATGAGTGGGGGGGCCGCGTCGGCCAACGGACGTGCGCAGCACTACAAAGGTAGTGCTCGCAATGGCCGTTGGCTGACGGCAGCAACGAAAGGGTTAAGGTAACATGTTGTTCCTGCTTATATTTCACACGCTTTACATAAACCTGTATTCTCTATAAGTGTTTGCTTTTTCCTGAATTAAACCTCAAATAAACATGTTTATCCATTGTTTTAATTAAACAACGTTATAAGCTGTAACTGGTCAGTGAAATGCTAAACGTACTAAAAATTGGTATGTTTTGCTATTTCTAGCCACACCCCTGACTCCGCCCACTGATTCAATCTTCGGTCATTCCTGCCCCCTGATTCTCCACCCACAGTTCCCCTACTTTTTATTTCCCACTTCGACCACTGTGTAAATCATAATGCCATCACCAAAATAAATGTATTTGCATGGTAAAGGTACGCACTTGTGGAGGCGATTCAGTGCTGGAGGTGTGTCAGGAGATGTGTGAAATTTCCCAAAGTTCTCAGGGGACTCAGAAATTAAAGGTTCTTTCCATGAGTTGAGTGCCTTTTTTGCCTCTAACATATGCGAGGCTTCTCCCCTTCGGCAACTGTTTTCTCTAGTGAAATCATGAACGGACTCGCTTTTTGCACCTTTGCCCTTTCCTGATGCAGACATATTCACCAATAACACCGCATCCCCTCAGTTCAATTCCACCTGTGTTTCGACCTCAGCATTTTAACAACACTTTTATAGTTGTGCACTCGCTTGTGAAAAGTAGTGCTGCTCTGTGATTTCTTGTGAACGGGGTCTCCGTAGGCTGTGATACTACTGACCGTTCCCGTACGTGGTAGTAGTGACAGCTCATCAGGATTGTGTGAAAACTCTCAGAAGGAGACCAGCAACCCGCAGCTCTTGTGAAAAGTCTCTCTCTGTCAGTGTGAACCGACTTCCCCGACGCCCACTATTGGAGGCGCTTAGCTCCAGGCGCTGCAGTCTCTCTGACAATGGTGAGGCGCAGTCTAGCAGACACCAGTAAAGGGCTGGATATTCTGGTGTTCGAAGCTCCGGCGTCTCTTGTGAATTTGTGAGTTTCCCAGCAGTCTGTGCTTCTTGTGGGAAAGGACAGTTTCTTTGGTGTGTGAAGCTCTGTAGTGTCTTGTGGATGAGGGTGTAAAATGGTGCCCTAGGCAGTTTCTGCGGATTGTGTAAAACACAGTCCTGGTGCGCTCTCGTGTGAATGAGTGGTGAAGCACTCTCTCCCTCTTGTGAAAAGAGCACTTCCTCTTGCACGTGCAGATCTACACTCTCCTGCAAGGAGGTCGTATTGTGGGCTTTTGTTTCTGTTATTTGTGGTAAGAGATACCATCCCTAGCGAAAACAATAGTTCCTCTATTGTTTTCGCTAGTTCCTCTATGATTAAAAGGATCAAGTCCAAGGAACACTTATTTAAAATGTGGTACCATTTTTCCATAAATTGTGGATTGTGTTGTAACCGGTATAACATTGGTTTAATGGATAGCCTCAGGCCCCATGGGATCCGTTTGACCTTATGATATTGTATTAATGTTGATGCATGGAGCCTCTGGTTTAATTCTCTCCTTGCGCTAAATTCCAGTTGTTTCAGTTGGTAACTGATAGAGCCACTGTGTGCTTGTAGATTGCTGACTTCTTGAATTAACCCATATATTTCCGAAGCTTGTTCGGTTGAGTATGCTTTGGTAGTTGCTCTGTTATCTGTTAGTGAATCAATTGATTCAAAGGACATTTTTATACTTATACTCTGGGTGCTATAGATCAAATTTAGGTAAATTTAAATAATGAGAAAAGGTGGTCTATGCACTCCTTATTAGAGAACCCTTAGTCCCTGTTTTTTGATTATTTTTGGATCAGTGTGCCGTGTCTGAATGAGTGTACCTAAAACACTCTAAATGTAAATGAAATAGGGGCTAGGTGGCTGAATGACCTACTAGACTCAGGCATGCACTACTCTTATGGATTTACTTCTTTGCTCAAGTTTAAACATACTATTTGTAATCAAGTTATTCGGATACTTCAATTCATTTGAACAAGATTGTATAAAAACACTTCTTTTGTTCAGATTACTATTTACATAAATCAAAAAATCTCTGTAATGTTCATCACAAATACATCGATTGGGCAAAACGAGTGATAGCGGGACGTGGTTGAAGGCGTCTGACAGAGGCTGGAGAAGGTATGTGCCGTATGGTTCTAAGCATATTGCTGGTAGTGCTATATGTTCGAAACACGTATGGTAGCTCTATAACAGTGAATCTTTTGTTTATTTAAAACACAGCTATTGTTTGGGGAATACGGAAGAGTGGATAACAGGGAATAATGAGCTCGACCCTCATATTGCATCTAGTAAGTTGTGCGTCAATATCCATACTTTTGCCAGTGACATAGAGGTTGCATTGGAAGTAATTGGACACGTGGTTACTGATTTTTAGTAGAATCCATTAAGACCTGAACTGCAGAGTGGCTCTTATTTGAAAGTTGTTTGGTTATTCACAGAGTAAGTGCAGTTTATATTTATTTATTTTTGGACTGAGCCTCGTTCTCACTGTGGTGATGGTTCTTGCTTTTCACTTCTTAGGTTGATAACAACTCCTTTGACTTACCTCTAATGAAAAATGATTTGAAATTATATACTTGTATGTGTATTGCTCCACGTATTGGAAATCCCATTAGAAAAACAACCATTGCTTATTATTATGTTTATTGTTTGTTTGTTTGAATTTCAGTGTTGCCCCTGACGAAGGGACATTGGAAAGTCCCAAAATGCATTGGGCTATCAACATCTACGTGATTTAAAGAAAATATGTACAGATAATTGTTCACAAAAGCTTGTATTTGTGATGAACATTACAGAGATTTTTTGATTTATGTAAATAGTAATCTGAACAAAAGAAGTGTTTTTATACAATCTTGTTCAAATAAATTAAAGTATCCGAAAAAGAGTAGTGCGTGCCCAAGTCTAGTAGGCTATTCAGCCACCTAGCCCCTATTTCATGAACTATGATTCAATCCAACAGGTTCTGCAAAACATTCAACAACTGAAATCTGGAATCACCTTAATCGCCCTTGTCAATGATAAAGGAGAAGTTAATATTTGATTCACAGAAAAAGAAAGGAGGTAGTAACTTCAAAGAGCACTGATAAGCAAATATTATATAAATATTATTTATATGGCAATGGGTAATCTATGGCTGCTCACAATGTACAGAACTACCCGATAAAAAGGAACATGAAACCATCAGCCTTGAGTACTAAGGAACATGAAACCATCAGCCTTGAGTACTTGACCTTGCAGGCTCAAATTCAGGGAACCCATGTACTTATTTGCATGAGACACTAAAACATCCTTCAGTAAATTAGAATGCTTACGCTTCCAGCAAACCTCAGAACTCTAGCACTGAACTCTATCCACTAACTGAGCTCATCGCCCTGCCATTTTTAGCTCTGCACACAACCTCAGGGAGGGGGGCATGAAATGTGAAGTTGCAAGGCGCAGTAAAGGTGGCTCCCATGTTGACCCGTTAGATGCAAGTATCTCATCCAGTACTGATATTTACTTTATATTCCGGTAAATATAGCTCTACATTATGATTGAAAAAGAAAGCTACAGTTACCAGAAAGACAACTAACGACCAGATTGGTTGAGATCCTCTTGCCTACATAGAAACTGAGGGATCACTGACATAATATAGAATGCCAAAATATCGACCTACCAAAATATCGAGGTAAAAATATAGAATACCAAAATATCGACCTCCTATCTCCAAATAGGTAAGTACAAAAATATTGAATCAAAAATATCGATGTAAAAAATATAGTTAGTCAAAATATCGAATTTTTTAAAATGCTTTAAATTAAAAATTTATGAAATAATAAATATAATTAACGTAAACATACTTACAATACTTAAATATCCTTAAAATTAATAAATAATTAATGTAAGTAAAAAAACATACAAATTGATTTGTTAATACACATATATATACACATATATATATATATATATATATATATATATATATATATATATATATATATATATATATATATATATATATAAATAATATTAATACAAAATTTACTATATTTTTACTGTAGGATAGCGGAAAGGGTAAAATATACTATTACCACTCCAGTGAGTGCAACAATAGGAAAAGGGTTGGATAGCGTAGAGGTAAAAATTACTATTCCCACTTTAGAGAGTACAACAGTAGGGAAAGCGTTGGATAGCGTAGAGGTAAAAATTACTATTCCCACTCCAGAGAGTGCAACAGTATGGAAAGGGTTGGATAGCGTAGGGTTAAAAATTACTATTCCCACTCCAGTGAGTGCAACAGTAGGGAAAGCGTTGGATAGCAGGAGGGTAAAAAGTACTATTCCCACTCCAGTGAGTGCAACAGTAGGGAAAGTAAATACTTCATATATTTAAAAATAAATATTAATGCCAATTAGAAATTAATTAAAATAATTAACACTTTTATATAATATATTAATCAATTAAAAATACAAATAAAAATAATTACCTACTAATACAAATTATTTACCAATTAACAATAAATTAATTAACAATTAAAAAATAATTAAAAATCAGATTAACAAAAAAGATTTAAAAAATAGAATTACTTACAATTAAATTGCTCCCCACCCTATTCCCTTATAAAACCCACAACCCACTACAGAAAATAAATTAATAAAGTTAACATAATTATAATTAATACATTAATTAAAATGAATTACCCATTATATTTTAATTAATTACCAATTAATAATTAATTAACAATTAATTCAAAATAAATACCAATAAATAAATTAACATATTTAATTAATTATAATTAAATTACTTCCCACCCTATGCCCCTATAAACCCACAACCCGCTACAGAATTATATTACGCAAAAATTAAATACCATAAAAATAAATAATATACAATTTTCAAACATATACTAACATAAAAAACACTTTAAAATTGGATATTAACTTACCTCAAATTCGATATTTTTGTAGTCTATATTCTGTCCATTCTATATTTTTGTAGTCTATATTCTGTCCATTCGATATTATGTCCATTCTATATTTTTTGATTCAATATTAATGCTATCCTATTCGATATTTTTGTAGTCTATATTCTGTCCAGTCGATATTGTGTCCATTCTATATTTTTTAATCGATATTAATGCATATCGATATTAAAAACTCAATATTTTGACTCTATACCGAAACTGAGAGCCCTGTGTATGAGAAGACACTCTTCCTACACTAATTCACATGGTTGACAACATCTGGTAGACCTCAATATATCAAAGCAGTTCACTTAATATGAATAAAGATGGTCACAGTAGGTGTTGTAGATCACAGCAGAATACATATTTATAGTAGCATTTGGTAAATGGCCTTGTGGAGTTATCGATGTTGAGAAAGCAGTGCAAACTAAGGACATATCTAACCCCCACCCACCCTCCCCTGAACTAGACATTGCCACTATAAGCAGTAAATGTATACTAGTATGCGGTCTTGTCATGGTTGTGTCGTAGGACTGTAACCAATAAGAGCAAGGATTACTTCAGGTGCCGGTTGCAAGTGCCATACAAGGTAGGAATCCCAACTCAACCCACATTGGCATGATGGGTTGGTGTGCTCGCGATGTGGGGCATTGGGTCCTGCACGATATAAAGTCAAGTACTAATCTGATGAGATGGGCAAGTGGTGCAGCGTAAGTATCTACAGGTTCTAAGGTTTTGAAGGATTCTAACAGCGCACCCCATTCTAGTGCTATGGGCTTTTTCCTTAGGCCCTGCTTTTTCCTTAGGCCTTAGTGGAGGAGTGTGGCTCACTGATTAGAGCGGCAGACTCTGATGCAGATGTCTGGCCCGGGACCAGGGTTCAATTCCCGACCCGGCAGGGTCCTGAGCCCAAAATGTCCACGGACTCGATAATTCTCGCCTCGGTGCCTATTCTAATCATGGGGTTCCACGCTGCAACTCTGGGCAATAGTTGCTTAATCTCCACTACGGCGGCCCACCCTGCTGCAGGATGCCTGGCTTTCACCCTGGGGATACCCAGTAGGGGTTCTCACAGGGAAAAAGCCAGGACGGGTGATACGTGCGCTATATAAGTCGCAATACATTTACATTTACTCTCTCAGTGCAGTGCACCACTCTCTTCTAATCCCCATTTCTCAACGTCCCCCCACCATTGGGTAATCAAGGATGCCGCTGAGAATTTCCAGCATCTCATTATTAGCCGTCTCACCAACAAGAGCGCCAGGTCCACAAAAAACTTCATTACGTTATTCCCTTTGGGTCTAGGAAACAAACTCAAAATGCAGTGCTCCACAGAGTTGCAGTGGTTTTGCTAAGTGAGTTCTGCCAGGGAGGCACTGATTAGTGCCCAGTAAGAGGATATTAATGGGCAGTCCCATAACATGTGTAGAAGCTTGGCGTCTGGGACCTGACAACGTGGACATTCTGACGGGACTCGGGGGAACATTATGTACGTCTGTGCGGTGAGAGATAATCCCTATTTAATAAGGAAAATTGAACAAATTCAAATGTGGAATTGTGAGATATTTTGGGGGTATTCTATAGAGAGGGCCCACTTCTTATCCTAAAGGCTAAAGGTCAGGTCTCAATCCCATTTAGTCCATAAGGGGGGGCAAAGAGATCAGTAGGTGTGTACAGATGCTGCGATATATCCAACAAAGTGTCTACCATGTTCTATTATGTGCAGCTCTTAGACTAGCTAGTTGCACCCAGTGAAGGCACATATAGCAGGTGACACTGGCATGGGTTAAAAACATTGTATCCGGTAGGCTCTGGGGTATGTAAACAATCTATGTGATTCAGAAAGATGCCATCTGTAAAAAGGTTGCCTACTATCGTGACCCCCCACCTTGCGCCCAGGGCTGTAGTCTGTTCATTGTTAGAGTCCCAGATGCGGTGGGAAGACCGAGTAGGGGTATGTTTGGTGTGTAGGGTGCTTGAGAAGCAGGATCGCATAATGCCATTTTCTGGAATGCAAGGGTGATCCGTAATAGCAAGGGAGTTATCAGCAGGTAAGGAGGAACCCAGACACAACATACTGTGGAGTTTGCCCAGATTAATTCATAGAGTTAGCTTAGCTGATCTCTGTCATGTTGCAGCCAGCTAGCCATTGTAGTTGCCCAGCTAAAGTTTAGGATTTAAACTCTTGAGCGCCCATTCCTCCCTTGTCGGGTGGCAACTGGAGTTTGGGTAGAGTAACCCTGTGGCGACCAGTGCCCCCATATTAGATCAATTAATAGAGTAGTAAGTAGTTTAAAAATCCGGGCGGGGACAACAACTGATATATTTATGGAAAATCTATCCCATCTACACACAATTATACACACAATTATATTACTATCTACCCTCTTCCCATATGCTACCCTATGCACTGAACTGTTATCTGCCTTTGAATTCCAAATGTCACAGGTTCCACAAACAATGATTTTTTGGCCCTCTTTTCGATTGTAAGGTGTGATGTGCAGTATCTGCAGGGTATCTGCAGAGCTTGATTAGCCGACAGTGCAGAGGATGTCAATGGGTCACCTTCCTGGGGAACCATGGAGGAAACCCTGGGGTTTGCACCGGAGGCTACCCCACTTGAGATTTCTGTGGTTTTAATGTAGAATGTCTTCCGAGTCCGTCCCAACTTCTCCCTCCACCCATCAGTGATGTCTGCACGTCGCACAGTGTGCAACGTCATTGAACCCAGATGACTTGAGAAGGAGCAGGCAACTACAGCTCCTTTCACATCCAGCGGGATTTCTCCTTGCCAGCGACACCTCAGTGTTGGAGGGAGGCATCACTGAAAAGGGGAAACTCTGCCCATACCAGAGATGCCTTTCTCAAACTGATCTATAGTCATGGATTGCAGATGCACCCCAATCCATGAGCAGGGATCCACAAGACACCAGGAATTAAGACAAAAACTTTGTCATTAAATGCTTTATCAATCAATTGCATTTTTAAGCTACCTCATCCCTGACTAATTGTATGGCATTCATCTACAAGGGTTTTGCACTATTTTGTAAATATATGAATTGTTTGTTTTTATGCATGTATGTAATTGTTATGCCTTTTATGATTTTAATAAATCGAATAAAGTGTATTTGACTGACTGACTGACACCAGGAATTCTTTATTATAAGTGAGGGCATGGGCAACACCCCGGTGGTATTATGTAATACATTTTTGTTTTCCATTCCATGGGTGCAAGGGGCTACAAGCCTCCGACACAAAGGGAAAATTTGGCTGATATTTGGCATTCATTTTCTGCCTCCTGTGGCCTTTCATGAATCTTTGGGCAGCACAAATTTTGGAAAGGCATCATTGCAAAAGGGAAACTCTCCCATTTCCATCAATGCCTTGTTGAAGCACCCCTGCTCGTGGATAAAGCCTGGTACACAATCCATGATCAGGAATCCACTAGAAATTAGGTATTCCCCATTTTGGAATTGCGGTATGGGCTCCCTGGGCATAATCGACCCCCACAGGGGTCAATATAATATATTTGGTCATTTTCGCTTTCAATGGGTGGTGGGCAATGGGGCCTCAAGAGAGATGATCGCCCTCCTCTCCAGGGAAGTCAAAATGTAGGTGCAATTTCATGAGGACTCCCATTGTCTCTAGTTTGATCTGTTCCTGTCATGGGTGCTAGGACCATCCACACAAGTGAGGCATCCTTTTTATAAAAAATAATATGATAACGCTAGACGGTATGAAATTTGAGGATTCCCACAGATTCTCCAACTTTCCCCTTTCACAAATGTGAAGAAAACATTATTTTTATACAAAGAGCATGGTTGGATTTTGGTGGACAAGTTACTCCTTCACAACAGAAATTTAAATCCCATAGGATATAATGGGATTTAGATTTCGGCGGATGAGCTATCCGTCACTGTTGTGACAGAGTAACCCGTCCGCTGAAATCTAAATCAGGCCCAAAGTTTGAGGTTTGCAAGGGCTTCTGGTTAGGAAAATCTTGTGAGATCCATGCAAGTGACCCGTCATGAATTCTCCCCCTCATCTAGTTTAGAGAAAGCCTCTGCAGCTAAGGGGTTCATAAGCCGAGTGCTGCCTCACCACTAAGACAGCCCCAAACCCCACTCCCAACAGATCTTGCAGCACTGAGGTTGAGACACAGTTACAAAGTACATTGCATTCATGTTTGCAGACGTTCTACAGGATTGATCTGAAGCACAACTGAAACATTATATGCCAGGTTCTTCAGCCAGAGGGGTGTGGGATCTCAGAATATTTTTGTCAAGAATCATGTCAGACAATAATGGTGTATCCTAAAGATTGTTTCCAAAATTATGTTCCATTGAGTGTGGATTTTATATTATTAGCAATACTTAGTCAACAATATTCTATAACCATGCTTAAGAGGAGAGGAAGAGAAAAGTGCACAGCAAAGCCAATTTGCAATATTGTAGAAGAGCACAAACTGCCAGCACAGTGAAGTGTTGAGATGCCAAGTTTCTCGCTGTGGGTACACTGATAAAAATATACAAAGCAACACAACTAGACCAGTCTTGTGTGCCCGTTTACCTCTTCTAGTCTAGCACCTCATGAAGATAGACATGAGATGTCATCACTTGCCCTATTAGATATTGTACAACAATATATTGGGAGCTGAGCAAATGGGGACTGATCAAGGATAGAAACACACTCCCAACAAGAACTAAAACACAAACCAAAGTGGTTCCCCAATGTCAAGATAAATAGGTACCTGAAAACTGTTTATTTTCTAATTATCTCATTCATGTGTGCCACATTTTTACACTAAGGGGCTTATTAATGTTGGGCCGACTTGTGTCTGTCCGACAGCGTCACGGACACAGGACCAACTGACCTCTGGTCGGCGGTCCCGACTGCCTAATTACAGTGTGACCACCCATGGTGAGGTTGGATAGTCACATTTCCCTATGGTACCATGTGCTACGGCCGTAAACCGGCGGTAGCATAAGCTCCCATAAGGAATGGAAGGTTGTGATCATCCCCGAATCGCGTGGCAGGCACCTCAGGGTGCCTGCCACACGGTGTAGGGATCAACATGGGGGCACCAAGCCCCCAAATGGAGGCAACAAACAGAAGGTGGCCTGCTAGGGGCTGCCAAACTCCCTTGCCAACAGGCTTTCCATTTCGGAAAGCCCGGCATGGAAAGTCTGCCAGAAACTGAGCATCGTAATCTGGACGGCATAAAATGCCGTCCATATGGATTACGGGTTGGTCTCCGACTAGCCGACAGGCTCAGAATCCAGCCAGAATGCCAGCCAGTTTCACTTCCGACCGCCTAAACTGTAATTAGGCATTCGGAAGTGAAACAGATGATCTCGGTCAGAAAGCTTCCGACCTAGGGTCCTAGGCTTTCCGACCGAGATCAGAATTTGCCCCCAAGTGTATGCATTTCAATACCTACAAAGGGAACTGTAGTAATTACTCCAAATGATGAATACCACAGGGAAGGGGTGAAAAGTGTCTTTATTTGGTCCGTAAGGATAAAAGGACACAACGACCTCAGCCACAGCTCCGAATATCAACGGGTGACAGCCTGAACACACACAGCGGCGCTCGCCTTGGAATCTTAGTCGTGGTGACATTCCAAGTGATGTCACCACGAGACGTTCCACTACGCGCAGCGCTGTGAAAAGGGGGGAGCACGGTGAATGGGAGATACCACACATCCCCCTTCCCTACAAAATGAAACATCAGAAAAACATAGTATACAACAAAAAGTTACATCGTCACGTATTGCTCCAAATGTCTGGGCGGTCTGATCACTCTCCGGCTTGTTCTGCTAACCGGGTGTGGGACCGTCCCATGTTCCCTGGGAGGGGGTTCCTCGCCCACCAATGATTTGTTTTCACTCCCTCTCTCCACACTGGTATCCTGCTTAGGAGGGCGATACCTCACAACTCTTCCCAGGTTCCAGATCTTCCCCTCCTGGGTTTTTACAGCATTTCTAAACAATTTTACAATCTTTGTGGGCCTGCTGTATTCCGACCAACTCGCCCTGCCAGTAGGTGTTCTGATTTTAATGTCATCCCTTACTTTGAACCCAGCCTCTTGTGTGGAGTGTAGTCTATCAAACCTTTCTTTCCTCTCTGCCATGGCTTTGCTTTGTCTCACTAGCCCCCTCGATTCTTTGGAGTGGTCTGACCATCCCTTGTGCCACCCCATCCAGCCTGATGATAGTTTAGTGTTAGGTATTCTTGCTCTGAACAATTCAAAAGGGGTGACGCCCGTCGTCTGGTGCGGCGTAAACCTGTAGGCTTCTAGCCATTTCCACACTTCTTCCTCCCAGTTCAGGCCGCTGGTCTTCGCCAACTGTATGCTCTCCTTGAGAGTTTTGTTGAACCGCTCGACCATCCCATTGGTCTCAGCGTGGTACAGAGCACATTGTTTGTGTATGATCCCCCGCTCCTCAAGGAAGTCTTTCATTTCCTTCAAGCACAGTTGCAACCCATTGTCTGTGAGTAGACTGCTAGGTAGCCCCTCTCTGATGAACAATTCTTGAAGGAACTCAATGACAGTCTTCGTAGTGATTTCACTTACTATCTTCACCTCCGGCCATCTTGAGTATAGATCCATGAGCACTAGAATGTAGGGTGTGCGCACCTCTCCCGTCAGTGGGCCTACGATGTCTAATGCCACCTCCTCCCACGGCCCTGACGGGGGTGGCCTACACACCATGGGCGGTGTTTGTTGTCTCAAAACTTTGTCGCTAACACTGCTCGGGATACAGTCTCTTACTTTCCTTTCAATAGCATGGTCCATGCGTGGCTACCAGTAGTCTTCCCTTATCCTTTGTTTGGTCTTGGTGATGCCCAGGTGACCGTCATGAGCTATGTCTACCAGATCTTCTCTCACCGCTGTAGGTGGGACCAACCT